>NC_140591.1:1359856266-1365311780 GCF_964204655.1 Triturus cristatus | reverse complement strand
GCCCTCTCTCTCAGTCAGACTCGCCCTCTCTCTCAGTCAGACTCGCCCTCTCTCTCAGTCAGACTCGCCCTCTCTCTCAGTCAGACTCGCCCTCTCTCTCAGTCAGACTCGCCCTCTCTCTCAGTCAGACTCGCCCTCTCTCTCAGTCAGACCCGCCCTCTCTCTCAGTCAGACCCGCCCTCTCTCTCAGTCAGACCCGCCCTCTCTCTCAGTCAGACCCGCCCTCTCTCTCAGTCAGACCCGCCCTCTCTCTCAGTCAGACCCGCCCTCTCTCTCAGTCAGACCCGCCCTCTCTCTCAGTCAGACCCGCCCTCTCTCTCAGTCAGACCCCCTCTCTCTCTCTCAGTCAGACCCGCCCTCTCTCTCTCTCAGTCAGACCCGCCCTCTCTCTCTCTCAGTCAGACCCGCCCTCTCTCTCTCTCAGTCAGACCCGCCCTCTCTCTCTCTCAGTCAGACCCGCCCTCTCTCTCTCTCAGTCAGACCCGCCCTCTCTCTCTCTCAGTCAGACCCGCCCTCTCTCTCTCAGTCAGACCCGCCCTCTCTCTCTCTCAGTCAGACCCGCCCTCTCTCTCTCTCAGTCAGACCCGCCCTCTCTCTCAGTCAGACCCGCCCCCTCTCAGTCAGACCCGCCCCCTCTCTCAGTCAGACCCGCCCTCTCTCTCAGTCAGACCCGCCCTCTCTCTCAGTCAGACCCGCCCTCTCTCTAAGTCAGACCCGCCCTCTCTCTAAGTCAGACCCGCCCTCTCTCTCAGTCAGACCCGCCCTCTCTCTCAGTCAGACCCGCCCTCTCTCTCAGTCAGACCCGCCCCTCTCTCTCAGTCAGACCCGCCCCCTCTCTCAGTCAGACCCGCCCCCTCTCTCAGTCAGACCCGCCCTCTCTCTCAGTCAGACCCGCCCTCTCTCTCAGTCAGACCCGCCCTCTCTCTCAGTCAGACCCGCCCTCTCTCGCTCGCTCAGTCAGACCCGCCCTCTCTCGCTCGCTCAGTCAGACTCGCCCTCTCTCGCTCGCTCAGTCAGACTCGCCCTCTCTCGCTCGCTCAGTCAGACTCGCCCTCTCTCGCTCGCTCAGTCAGACTCGCCCTCTCTCGCTCGCTCAGTCAGACTCGCTCTCTCAGTCAGACCTGCCCTCTCTCTCAGTCAGACCTGCCCTCTCTCTCAGTCAGACCCGCCCTCTCTCTCAGTCAGACCCGCCCTCTCTCTCAGTCAGACCCGCCCTCTCTCTCAGTCAGACCCGCCCTCTCTCTCAGTCAGACCCGCCCTCTCTCTCAGTCAGACCCGCCCTCTCTCTCAGTCAGACCCGCCCTCTCTCTCAGTCAGACCCGCCCTCTCTCTCAGTCAGACCCGCCCTCTCTCTCAGTCAGACCCGCCCTCTCTCTCAGTCAGACCCGCCCTCTCTCTCAGTCAGACCCGCCCTCTCTCTCAGTCAGACCCGCCCTCTCTCTCAGTCAGACCCGCCCTCTCTCTCAGTCAGACCCGCCCTCTCTCTCAGTCAGACCCGCCCTCTCTCTCAGTCAGACCCGCCCTCTCTCTCAGTCAGACCCGCCCTCTCTCTCAGTCAGACCCGCCCTCTCTCTCAGTCAGACCCGCCCTCTCTCTCAGTCAGACCCGCCCTCTCTCTCAGTCAGACCCGCCCTCTCTCTCAGTCAGACCCGCCCTCTCTCTCAGTCAGACCCGCCCTCTCTCTCAGTCAGACCCGCCCTCTCTCTGTCAGACCCGCCCTCTCTCGCTCGCTCAGTCAGACTCGCCCTCTCTCGCTCGCTCAGTCAGACTCGCCCTCTCTCGCTCGCTCAGTCAGACTCGCCCTCTCTCTCTCTGTCAGACTCGCTCTCTCAGTCAGACTTGCTCTCTCCCCAAATAGCAGTATTTCTCTACTATAAACAGACACGCAACAGAACCTAAAAATAGATTTTTAGATCGAACTACAGTGATATATACACATAACTGAAATGGATCGCCTGGTTACAGGGCTTTTAGTGGGATGAAAAACCTGGGGTGTTCTGTCAAAGGGCCATAACCGATAAAATTAAGGGCATGGCTTAAAAACATGTAAACAAAAATCTGTGCTTAGCATAGTGTGCCACACTACTGGTATGTTGCTGTTTGTCATTGGATCCAGATATATTGGATACAACCAGTAACATTATACCTGCAACAAGTCAGGACTATTGGCTTTGCCAATAGTTGTTATTTGCATAAGATAAATAAGCAACAACTATGGCTTTGTTGTATATAATATAGAACATTGAAAATGCTTCAGTTCTGAAATGATGAAACTGTGAAAGAACTTAAACGAGCCTATTTGGAATTACATCAAAGGCTTTGTGCTGCTGTTGAGTTGAGATTTATCTAAGGGCGAAAATGGAGACCCAAGTGGTTGCGAGTTACATAAGATAAATAAGCAAAAACTATAGCTTTGTTGTATAGAATATTGAAAATGCTTCAGGTCTGAAATGATGAAACTGTAAGAATTTAAACATGTGGATTTGAACTGACAAAGGCTTTCAGAGCAGTAGTGCTGCTACCGAGTTGATATATATTTTTTCCACCCTGAAGGCAAAAATGGAGCCCCCGATAGCTACCCTCTCAGCACCTGGTTTGAAGCACCTGGCCCACTAAAAGCCCTGCCTGTTAACTCCGGGAGAACAAACTTGCATAAAAAGTAAATTTAAGCTGATGATTAAATCACAATTGGTCACAGAATGCGGCAACAGCGCCATCTACTGTTGCATTCACTTAAATTAATATGCAACACCACTCGCAATAAATAAGAGCAGATAAAGAAAGGCAGCAACTTGCGTGCCTTCTTATAAAAGCCTCACCTGCCCTGACGCAAGCCTATGACCTCACAGTAGCAGATGAGGGCGGGGGACGCAGGTGAGCATGCGAGACACTACTTGTCTGCGCATGCCCCTTTGACCTTTTCTCGGCAAATGCGGCCCCCGAGGAATTACAACAGCAGTAATGATGCAGTGTCCCTGAATGCTGTTGTTTTCCATGGGGAAAGTGAAGGTCTGGTG
This sequence comes from Triturus cristatus, assembly GCF_964204655.1. Classification (NCBI taxonomy): domain Eukaryota; kingdom Metazoa; phylum Chordata; class Amphibia; order Caudata; family Salamandridae; genus Triturus; species Triturus cristatus. The sequence goes on along the minus strand of NC_140591.1, from coordinate 1,365,308,763 downwards.
GGCCGCAAGGGAAGGTCTGGCGGTCCGCAAGTGGCCCCCGGGCCGTACTGAGTACCGCCGGCATAGCCAATAGGTCTCGCCTTTGGGACCTTATAAGTGTTTAGCCATGCAGCAAATTATCACCCACCGGGCATATTTCTGTAATGGAACTAGTACTTATGTAAAGTGCTTTGATATCTTCATTCGCGCTACATAATTAAAAAAATAAAAATGAATGAAAGGAGAAGTGCTTGCAGATTTCTGAGGTGGGGCAGCGAAAAGATGCACTCTGTAGTTACGCTGTGCCTACCCGTTGTAGATGCTTGGTTTTTTTCCACAACAGGTGGGGTAAAATGCTAATTGCTAACGTTCTTCTGTTTTGTTCAACCAGAAGCATGATCATCCGGTCAACAAATGGTTAAGCATCACAATGTAGATATTTACTGAAACCCCACGAGGATCGTTCCCTTCCTCCCAAAGACATGAGTGGTCTTTAAGGACCTTTAACTACTGTAGCAGCTGCTTATTGCCTTCCAGGGTAGGCTTGTTGGCCAAGGCCCGCTCATTAGACGGTGCTGACGATTCCGCTGAAAAGTAAGATGTCACCGTAATTGATTTTGTTTCTGTTCCTTTGTGTTTTAGAGAAAATGAAAGCGCACTCTTGTGGAGGTGAGGTGGACTGACGCGCCTTCTAATGAAATCGGCAAGGTCTGGAAATGAAACCTGACCCACAACAGATGGCAGCCTGCGCGCTGCCGCTGTTGGCTCCTATTATATAATGCCAGTACCAAATCAGAAAGCGAGCAAACATTAAAGAACATAGGGCTCAGGGAAGACCCCTGAGGAACCCCACATGGAAGCGAAAAAGGATTGGAAACAAACTCCCGTACGGGACAGGAGATGTGCACGCGTACACATGACCCATACGCGTGCACATCTCCTATCCCCGTTCGCCCAAGAAACCGACGACAATAGATCTCGCCAAGGCGAGCAGCGCATGCACTGCGTCGCTAGGCGAGACCTAAAAAAGGAGATCTACCCAGTGCCATGGACAAATATAGTCTTTTAGAATAGCCCCTAAACAGTAGATCCTACTCCAGATTGATGTCCCAAAAAATAAAATAAAAAACATGAGCATCAGTTGAACACAAACCATGGAATCAACAAGCATTTGCAAGGCAATAGGTCTCGCATTTATGCGAGTTTGAGCTATTGACATTGCAAATAACAATGCCTTTTTTTTGTTTTTGAAATTAAAACGTAAATAAAAGGCATTGTCATTTAGAATGCCAATAGCTTAAACTCACATAAATGCGAGACCTATTGCATTGCAAATTCTTGTTGTGTAAGGATTCAGTTTCCAGACCTGTTCTAACAAAGCTGCCTTTGACCTGTAAGATGAAGTTGAGTGCCTTTTTTGTGTGCCATCTCGCCCAATTGGGGCCTGCGGGGACTTAGGCTTGTCTTGCCTCCCCCAGGTTTGTTAGGTGGGTGGTGTGTCCCAAAGGCACTCCAAGGCCCCTATTGGTAAGCAGGGAAGTGGGTGGAGTGGGAGGGAATTTTAAGAGGGTTGGGTTGTTGATCGACCTCTTTAGCAGTAGTCACAACATGGGGCACAGACATGATATTAGCGACTTCACTCCTGCCCCTTTAATTTCTCACTTGTGTCCTTTCTGATCCTATTTTCTCTTCATTGTTTTAATAGGGCAGGCTGGTTACTTTATTTGTAAGAGTTTACGTTTGCTCCAGATAGGCAGGTCTGGTGCTGTCAGTAGGCATGGCAACAGGACAATTGTTTGGGAGGGTTCACAAGGGGGGTGAACAAAGCTCAGCGAGGACGGGGGAGATGTGGTCCAGGAGTAAAGGAATGGAATGGGCAATGGTAACAGGACAGTGAGTGTTTGGTGACGTCAGTGGGTGCAGGAGCAGTACGACAGGTTTTGCTGTGAAGGGAGGATTTTAGGGGGGGGCAACAAAAGTTTGGAAGGGTGGGCTTAAGATGCTTGCAATATATTAGAGAGGTCATTAATAGTTTTGTAAGGCCCTTTGCCTAGGTTTTTGTTTAAGGATTCATTTTCCAGACCTGTTCTATTAAATCTGCTTTTATCCTTAAGATAGCATTTAATGCCTTCTTTGTTTGAAGGCTCGCTTAAAAGAAATAAATTGCCTCCGCTGTTTAGCCTCGGCAAACATACATTTGTGTTTTTGCCCATCATAAAATAGCATCCCTAAAAAACACTGGCAAAGCCAATAGGTTGCAAAGGCAAGACATAACTGCTTTGCCACTGCATCTATAAATGTGTAAGGAATTTACAACTTTCCCCCCCAAATATGTAGGATTGGCGTTACTATAGTAAATTAGCCTTCTCAATATTCATGTAGTGATCACTGAAACTGCGTCAACTGGTATTTACATTAAGCCTGTACAATTCACAGTCAACAGCAGTACTCCGCACAGTACCAATGTACACACTACATTTGTAGAACGCAATTGTGTAGGGTAAGAGGGCTGGTGTTGGCTAAGTTGGACAACTGTCAGCATTATGTGAACCTGTAACGTCACCTCTCACTAAAAGGTGAGAAAACCTTCCAGTACAAAAAGAATGCATGGTTTTGTTAATGCCAGTGTTTACTTGCTATATTATGGAGGTTGCTAAAATAACTTTTAAGTAATGTGTTGCCGGACTATAGTACTGAGGCAGCAATTCTGAGCCATGCTGTGTCAGGCAATCCCAAATCTCATTGTGCGCTTGGATAACCTGCAGTTTTTTTCTGTTTTTTTCCAAAGTCTCGTTTGGAGCTTTGCCCCACCAAATGTACACAGCGATGTGTGTGGCCAGCTGTCTACCGTAAGACATAAGTTCTCTAATAACACACTTGCACCACCCTAGCAGAGGTGGTTTCAATGAAGTCAGTGATACATTCATTTATTCCTGACTGAAAAAACAGATAGGCAGTAAATAAACCGGGAGACTCCTACAGCTGACAGGCCTGCCAAACCAATGACTGCAGATCAGATAAACCCAAGATCAACACATAGAAGAAGCAAAATACAGAAGTCATTAAAGCACTGATAAACGACCAAAGGTGATTGAACTTTGATGGTTATTTATTTACTAGGCTACCCATAACCTGCCGAGAATTCCTATGCAGGGTGAAGCGCCTTGTGATTTGAGCACAGCTTTTATATTAAATCAAAGTTCAGTGTATTGCCTTCTCATAAGCAGAAACAAGCAGCGCTCAGGCCGCTCCCCCTCACGTGATAAGCCCACCACCCAAGATGCATTACAGATCCAGCTGAACCACCCTCTCTACCCCCGTACCGAGCCAAGTGCTCCCCTAGCACTTTACGGAAATGCTGACCGGGTGAAAATTGCATGGGGGATTCTCATCCCACCAACATGGAGATCTAATGCACCACTGACACACACAAACACATGCAAAGACACGCACACACGCACACACAACCAAAAATAAACCACAGTCCAACTACCTACACACCTCTTGATGCGTTAGAGGGTGTTATTCCCAGTGACGGCGTGTCGGTTGGGGGTGGGCGGCAGGTCTCTTCTCATCCAGGGTGAAGGAGAGGAGTCCCAGCCACACCCAGCCCTGGGGGAGGCCAACATGTCTGCCCGGGTGGGATGAACGGCAGCAGGGAGCAGAAAGTCGCAGAAATAATCGCCCCATGTGCAGACGGTGCATGTACCTATCCCCTCCCGCCTACTGCACCTGGAGAGGCTCTTTCCCAGGTTCCAAGTCTATCCGCTCCGTGAGCTAGCGTCCCCTCCCCCCCACCCACACGTCCCGGAATCAATTATCCTGTGTGAAGTGAACTCTGCTGCGAGATTTGCGGACTCCCTGTAAAGCTGCACAGAGAAGGAGCGGCTTCCCGAAGGCTAGTTTTGGCCAAAAAATTCTGCTTTTGAGCGCTGAGAGCTGCAGTGTCTCTCAGAAGAATGTGCAAAAAAGGCTGAATCGAAGTGCGTGTATGACATGAGTAAACCTGCACCGGGAACCAAAGTCACCTAATTCTGCAACAAGAAGAAAACTGAGCACGGCGCCGCTTCAAGGACACCGGGCTAGTTTTTTTTTTTTTTTTTAAACTGTAACGCTGAGCGCGGTGTCCTTGAAGCGTGCGCAGCACTCCGTGTAAAAGTAAAAAAATATAATGAAATCGAGCGCGGTGTCCTTGCCACGCTCAGTTTAAAAGTAAAAAAAAAAATTAAAAGCGTGGTGTCCGTGAAGTGGATGCCGCGCTCAACATAAATGATAAATATAAATAAATAAAGCAGGCGCGGTGACCCTTGCGGGCGCCGCGCTCATTACAGTAATAATAATGAAAAACATACAATTTAAAGTGAGCGCGGTGTCCCTTGCGGGCGCCGCGCTCATTAACGTAATAATAATTAAAAGCTTACAATTTCGAGCGCATAGCGCTGCAGCCGTCATTGTCTACATCACTGTCCACTTTCAAAATAGTGCCGACCCACCAGACAAGCGCTTGCCATGACGTATTTGCTCGGCTTTCTCGCCTGCTAAAAGGTTTCATGTCTTTATGGGGCCATGTGTTTGGCCCCATAAAGATAAGAAACCTTTTGCGACGAACGCAAAGCAGGCGAGGCCGTCCAAATGGGACAGCCGAAAAAGCCAAGCGAATACGTCACAAGGAGCTCTTTTCCAATGGCTGGCCACCATTTAGCATAAACGGTGACGCCAGCCAATGGAAAAGAGGGGTGGAGCTTAATGCCCCTTACAGAAAATACTTCATATCATTAAATCTCGCCAGCGAGACTGCGCATGCGTGCAGCCTACGCCAGACGAGACCTAAAAATTAACCTTGTGGTCAAAAGCACAATCATTTTGCTGCTGCTATTGAGGAAAGCCCTGCCACTTCTTAAAAGCAACCATAGCAAAGAACTGATATTATCCCTTATTTAAGATTGGACTATCACAATATCATGTATACCAACCATCCAAAACAAAAACGCAGAAACACATTTTAGCATGTACAACTCCTGGTTGTCAGATCGATCCTCATCATGCACAGACTGAATAAACTAGAGTAGCCAGAAACGTCATTCATTAGAAGCAGGTTCCAATTCAAATTTCTGTTCATCGCGGAAAAAGCTTACTGGAAAGAGGTCCAGGCTACCTCAAAAAATCTTCAACAATACATTCCTGTCAGAAATCTCATATTACTAATTCTCATGCAATGATTTTAAAAAGTTATGGTCTGGCCTGGGTAAAGCATTAGAAGACCAAGAAACAGATCTGTACCTGACACAAAGCAGAAGTTCATTTTCTATAGGTCAGAGCACATATGCCGAATCAGAACCAGTCTAACTTATATCAGCAAACCCATTGAGGACACCAAACAATGTCTAATAACTTTCATTTCCTCTTGTTCGGACGGAAATGCCCTAAATTTAAAGTATGCTAGGGACTATGGATCAGAGATCTTAAACACAGCTGGAAGAAAGGGGGATACCAGGAGGTAGAGCCTTACTATTGCAATGTGTAGTCCCTTCCATTAATTGTACATTATTCCAGTCCCTTCCATTAATTGTACATTATTCCAGTCTCTTCCATTAACTGTATATTACTTAGATCTGCTGTATCATTAAAGTACTTTGCCCCCCCACTCTTCCTCCAAAAGAAGCATAAGACTGCTCATGCTCGCTGCCTGATCATCAAGTGTGTAAGGCTGTACTTTCGCCACCATGATTTGGGCAAGTGGCCCCCGACTGCCATGTGGGCCCATGAAACCGGTTTGGCATCCACAATGTTTAGCCAAATTAGAGGGGCTCAACTAAACAATTTTAATGGGAGCCCTCATCCATAATACGGAAGCTTAAGAACCCAAAAGCTATAATACAATGAGTATTAATCAATACACAGCATCGGAAGACACTTGCATTCTCTACCTGAGACACAAGTTAGAACTTAATTGTGAGCAACGGTCAATTTCAGCAACCAAACCCGTAACCCAACTCTATACTAATGTCTTGTCTAATCTCCCTAGTCTAATTTCTTTGAAAGAAACAGCTAGCCATCAAGACGTGCAAAAGAAAAAAAAAAAAAAAAAATCGCTGAAAAGATTGTACCAATACTGTGAAATCAGTACTGCCTACGAGAAAATCTGAAGTTGCAGAAAAAGAACGGATAAACAGGTTACAAACTGTTCTAACAATCATGACACTTTTACTCATCAGCCTGAGAAGCACTTTATCATCGCTATCAGTTGGGCATCAACCACGGGGGCTTCTAACCCAAGAAGGGCTTCTGCAAACTGGGTGTATTATTGAAATCTTCCTATCTACCCCCAACCAAAAACTATATTTAACCACATGCACCTGCAACAGGAAAATATTCCCAATGCTGCTTCTGCAAAAACAACAAGCATTGGCATAGCCAATAGGTCTCGCCTTTGGGACCTTATAAGTGTTTAGCCATGCAACAGTTGCATAACTAAATACTCATAAGGTCCCAAATGCGAGACCTATTGGCTATGCCAAGCAGCCGTGCGGCCGCAAAAGTGAAAGTAATCGCGGTCAAGCGCGGCGCGCACGCACATGCACTGTAGCTCTAGGCTGGCCTGGTAGCACTTTTTGGAGCCCTCTCAATAACTTTCGCCAGACCAGCGCATGGGCTAGGTCAGGCGAGACCTAAAAAGGGATAAGGGAATACGTGTGGAGGGTGAGGAGAGAGACGTGGAGGGTGAGGAGAGACACACGTGGAGGGTGAGGAGAGACACGTGGAGGGTGAGGAGAGACACACGTGGAGGGTGAGGAGAGACACACGTGGAGAGTGAGGAGAGACACACGTGGAGGGTGAGGTGGAGGGTGAGGAGAGACCGAGGTGGAGGGTGAGGAGAGACCGAGGTGGAGGGTGAGGAGAGACAGAGGTGGAGGGTGAGGAGAGACCGAGGTGGAGGGTGAGGAGAGACCGAGGTGGAGGGTGAGGAGAGACCGAGGTGGAGGGTAAGGAGAGACCGAGGTGGAGGGTAAGGAGAGACCGAGGTGGAGGGTAAGGAGAGACCGAGGTGGAGGGTAAGGAGAGACCGAGGTGGAGGGTAAGGAGAGACCGAGGTGGAGGGTAAGGAGAGACCGAGGTGGAGGGTAATCAGAAGTGGAGGAGAGAGAGAAGAGGAGGAGAGAGAGAGAGGTGGAGGGTGAGGAGAGAGAGAGGTGGAGGGTGAGGAGAGACAGTGGTGGAGTGGGGGGGAGGGGAGGATATCACTTACTTTCTCTCCTAGTGTAAGGTAACGCCCCCACCCCACAGGCCCTGCCGGGGCCGAGAGCAGATCACTGTTCGCATCAGCCGTCACCAGAGACCGCTCCGTACTTGTTGGTAAATAGAGGTTCACTATCTGTTGATAATGGGATTCACTTGGGGGGCTGGAGGGTGAGGAGAGACCGAGGTGGAGGGTGAGGGGAGACCGAGGTGGAGGGTGAGGGGAGACCGAGGTGGAGGGTGAGGAGAGACCGAGGTGGAGGGTGAGGAGAGACCGAGGTGGAGGGTGAGGAGAGACCGAGGTGGAGGGTGAGGAGAGACAGAGGTGGAGGGTGAGGAGAGACCGGAGGTGGAGGGTGAGGAGAGACCGAGGTGGAGGGTGAGGAGAGACCGAGGTGGAGGGTGAGGAGAGACCGAGGTGGAGGGTGAGGGGAGACCGAGGTGGAGGGTGAGGGGAGACCGAGGTGGAGGGTGAGGGGAGACCGAGGTGGAGGGTGAGGGGAGACCGAGGTGGAGGGTGAGGAGAGACCGAGGTGGAGGGTGAGGAGAGACCGAGGTGGAGGGTGAGGAGAGACCGAGGTGGAGGGTGAGGAGAGACCGAGGTGGAGGGTGAGGAGAGACCGAGGTGGAGGGTGAGGAGAGACCGAGGTGGAGGGTGAGGAGAGACCGAGGAGGAGGGTGAGGAGAGACCGAGGAGGAGGGTGAGGAGAGACCGAGGCGGAGGGTGAGGAGAGACCGAGGCGGAGGGTGAGGAGAGACCGAGGCGGAGGGTGAGGAGAGACCGAGGCGGAGGGTGAGGAGAGACCGAGGCGGAGGGTGAGGAGAGACCGAGGCGGAGGGTGAGGAGAGACCGAGGCGGAGGGTGAGGAGAGACCGAGGCGGAGGGTGAGGAGAGACCGAGGCGGAGGGTGAGGAGAGACCGAGGCGGAGGGTGAGGAGAGACCGAGGCGGAGGGTGAGGAGAGACCGAGGCGGAGGGTGAGGAGAGACCGAGGCGGAGGGTGAGGAGAGACCGAGGCGGAGGGTGAGGAGAGACCGAGGCGGAGGGTGAGGAGAGACCGAGGCGGAGGGTAAGGAGAGACCGAGGCGGAGGGTAAGGAGAGACCGAGGCGGAGGGTAAGGAGAGACCGAGGCGGAGGGTAAGGAGAGACCGAGGCGGAGGGTAAGGAGAGACCGAGGCGGAGGGTAAGGAGAGACCGAGGCGGAGGGTAAGGAGAGACCGAGGTGGAGGGTAAGGAGAGACCGAGGTGGAGGGTAAGGAGAGACCGAGTTGGAAGGTAATCAGAAGTGGAGGAGAGAGAGAAGTGGAGGAGAGAGAGAGAGGTGGAGGGTGAGGAGAGACAGTGGTGGAGTGGGGGGGAGGGGAGGATATCACTTTCTTCCTCTCCTAGTGTAAGGTAACGCCCCCACCCCACAGGCCCTGCCGGGGCCGAGAGCAGATCACTGTTCGCATCAGCCGTCACCCGAGACCGCTCCGTACTTGTTGGTAAATAGAGGTTCACCATCTGTTGATAATGGGATTCACTTGGGGGGCTGACTTACCTCCTCCACCCCCAGGGCCAACACTGAGAAGGCATCAGAGACCTGGTGCTGCCTATGCTGCAGTACTGCGAAAGAGAGGGATGGGGGGCGGGCAGAGGAAGAGGAGTGGGGTTAGAGAAGGGACAGGTGGGAAGAGAAAGAGGAGAGAAGGGACAGAGACAGAAAAGGAGCAAAAAAAGAATTAGAGAGAGTAAAGAGGTGAGTTGGGGAAAATGAAAACATTACGAGGGAACATGTAGCAAAGAGGTGGAGAGAGAAGATGGGAGAGAGTAAGGACGCAGCCAAGAGATAGGGCAGAGACAAAAAGAATCGAAACAATACAAAAGTATTTTCCAAACTCGTAAATAACCACGGGCAAAACAACTGATCTGCAATGAAGCATCCGAATCCGGTATATCATGACGTTAACCATGCAATAAAAAATAAATAAAAAAAAAAAACACCCAAAAACACGTATACACCATGTTGACCCTTTTCCATGCAACGTATTCTAAAACGCCATTCTCATTTATACATTCACAGCAAACCTGTTCACAAGAGTGACAGAAAATGTGGTATTAGTGTTACATTTTTGTTTACATCCATACCCGCTCACTTATGCAATTAAAGGATTCATGACCACACGGTTAAACAAAACGTACTGACACACACTCCCGATCTGTGAAACGTTCACCCCACTTTCTCGAAATTGAAACCAGTGCATGTGTCCGACGAACTTCCTGCCGCTTATCTGAATGCACCAGTGGCAGAAGATAGTCACCATCTTGCAACAACACAATTAAAGGGAGGCATGCCTGTCTCTCCCCACCGCCACATGTCTCTGAGTCTTACTGTCTCATGCGAGATCTCCCTCTAGGAGACAGCTGACACCGACTATTCCCCTGAGACAGTACGGGAGATGCGTGTGTGTGCAAGTGTGTGTGTCTATATGTATATATCTGCGTGTGTATGCATGTGTGTGTGTGTTTGTATGTGTATATGTTTGTGTATGCATGTGTGTGTTGGTGTGCAAGTATGGGTGTGTCATTGTGTTCATTTGTCTTCATGGATGTGTACACATGTTTGTGTGTATACCTATGTCTGTGTATGCATGTTTGTGTGTATGTATATGTGTTTGAGTATGTTGGTGTGCGTGCTTGTTTATATGTGTATGTGGGGTTGGAGTGCATGCATATGCATATCTGTGTGTGTTCATGTGTGTGTGTAAAGGCCATGTGTGTGTTTGTATGTGTGCATAGTTGTGTATGCATGTGATCAGAGGGAAGAGTGCACTTGAGGGCAAAGAGGAAAACATACAGGGAAGAGTATGTGAGGGCAGAGAGAAAAATACAGAGGGAAAAGCATGTGAGGGCAGAGAGAAAAATACAGAGGGAAGAGTCCATGTGAGAGAGGAGAGAAAAATAGAGAGGGAAGAGCTCATGTGAGAGCAAAGCGAAAAATACAGAGGGTAGGGCGCATGTTAGACTGGAGATAAAAACATAGAGGGAAGAGAGCATGTGAGAGCAGAGAGAAAAATATAGAGAGAAGAACACATGCGAGGGCAGAGAAAAAATACAGAGCGAAGAGCACATGTGAGAGCATAGAGAATAAATGCAGAGGGAAGAGTACATGTGAGGGAAGAGAGATAAATACAGAGGGAATAGCATGTGTGAGGAAAGAGAGAAAAATGGAGAGGGAAAAGCACATGTGAGGGCAGAGTGAAAATACAGAGGGAATAGCACATGTGAGACCAGAGAGAAAAACATAGAGGGAAGAGCATATGTGAGGACAAAGAGAACAAGTACAGGCTATGCCAAGCGGAAGTGATCGCGTTTGCGATCAAACATCAAAGCGGCGAAAGTGAAAGTAATCGAGCAGAGCATCAAAGGGCTGGGTGAGAAGGGAGGGGGGAATGCAAGGGTCAAAGCGGCTAAAGTGAAAGTAATCGAGCAGAGCATCAAAGGGCTGGGTGAGAAGGGAGGGGGGAATGCAAGGAGCAGAGGAGCAGCTGTGCACGTGCACGCCATCGTGCACTCAAGCCCTAGGCCAGCAAAACCATGTGGGTAGCACTTTTGAAAGCCCACTTACAAAATGTCTCAAAGAGACAGCTTTCGCTGTCTCAGCGAGACCTAAAATCTAGTCCATGCATCACTCATATCTTGCCTTGCTTTCTACAATTCAATTAAACTTAAGCAAGTCTCGCTGCCACAAGCAAACTGTAAAGAAACAGCAAATAAAACTCAAAATCACTGTTCTAAAGGAAGTCCACAGGCCGTAGTGTAGATTATAAGTGGAAGGTTCATTAAATCTTAGGTGCAAGTAGGTAAGATGATAGCTAAGCCAAAGTGTAGCACCACCAGGAGCAGCCTCCTTGCTTCTCAGCCCACTCACTCCAACGGACACTCTCAACCTCACCAGACACTCAAGCAATCCATTACCTCACCAAGCACTCCAGTATTCCACTACACCATATTCATAATGGCTGAGCAGCATGGACTAGGAACACTACAGAAGATGCATTAAATTACAACACATCTCCCCATTTTATATAGATACAATTAAAAATGATAATAAAAAATATCATAGTACATAATATGTTAAATGATGAAACAATCAACTCACACTTAAGTACGCCTTGTATTGTCTTACATTGCGGGCTAGAGGCTAGTTCATAGCCCGGAACTGTTACCTGTATTGATAAACATGTGTCTAATCAAATTGCACAAATAGAAGAGATCCTTCTCAGGACGAGAACCCTCACTGGGTGACATTCTTCATCATTTGGTCCCCTCCTCACACCCGGACTGTGAGGTCCATGGTGTGGGCTACAACCCCAATAGTTGGGAGGAGCAGAGGTGTTTTGATGAGCGATGGAAATGAGGTGAGTGTGGGACAGAGTGCTAGTGAAAATACAGTGTTTGTTAAAATTACCTACAGGGGGCCAAAATAATGGTATTCAGTAGGTCCACTGGGGTAGGATTAAAAAGAGGACTGGGGTTGTAAACCAAATATACCCCTAAAATGGTGAACATGTTTCTGCCCGCAGGTGGTGACCAGTAGGGGTTCCAGGGCATTCATCAGGACCCAACGTGTTAGTCACTCTGTTCGCAGTGAATATAAAATAAAAATGTATACTGGTCAGACAAGGATCAAGGTGGCCAAAAAGGTGGTGGCCCATATGTGCGATGGGTACACCGTCGTTCTGAGAAATCAAATAAAGAGAAAAACATATGAATCAACATTTCAAGATTACACATCACCTTGAGGATTCAAGGATACTTGACTGAGTGTATTTAAATACTGACTTATCTATGTCGTGCTCAAGATCTAACAATACTTAGCAAGCACACAGCTGCTTATTAGGATATTTGTCTGTGTGGTTGGATTCGTTTTATATATAGGATCTCTTACCTTCTCAAACAACAAGTAATATCCACCCACAAGCCACAGGGTACATCCAGAAGCGCCCCACTGGAAAAGAAACCATGACAGACACATAGGACCAGACAATACTTCGTATTAAGTATATGTGTGAAGAGTATCTACCCACCAAATTGTCATCTTATTAAATGAATATTTAGCTCACACCGAGTGATGTGGGTTTGAGAGACATTCCTTGTCTTCTCACTTCGTTTATTTCAGATCGTTATTTAGCAGTTGCTGTACCATCTCAGGACACACTATGTCCATGCGGGTACTTTGTTGTTTATACTCGTACCTTTTGCTGACTACAATTTCCAGCCACACATGTACGCCTTTGACGTGTACCACATGATAGGGACGCACGCCACTCCGTGTGATTACATATGGCTGCCGGCAGCGGTAAGTTTCACCCTCGCTGGGACTCCAGCCAGGAGGCTAGCACTGCACCACAGGTAAGCACGGACTTGCGTGCTTTTCTTTCCTTTCCGCTGTCACTGCAAAGCCAGTTACACTGGCCTCGCTACTCCCCAAAGGAGTTTTCTTCGCTTATCCAAGCACCCAAGTGACTTTCTTCTCACTCGGGCGATGTGCCGGACACAACAATAGCTTTTTACTAAAGACAATTGCGTCCCCTGTTACATAGTGGGCATTTTATAGAATACCATAACCAGATGGGACACGCAGGTCCTGAAAAATTTTGTATGGCCTTGTGGGAGTTACCGCTCACCAGCTTATTTACAATACAGGTTGGGCAGTTGCTCTTACCTCACTCCTTGGTGGGAAAATTACGAAACTAATACATTTTTGTTTTATAAACGGCACATGGTGCAGCTTATTGCAGACTATGATGGCAGTCCTTAACTTATCAGCCATGATTGCTTTTTCTACTCATTAACTCGAATAACTCTTGCTCACGGGGTAAACTCCCCTTCTTGTTTATTTTCCGGATACTCTCTATACTGCCTCAGCAATGCAAGGTGAGCAGTAGCAATTCCTCCATTCCCGGACATATTTCTACTCACTCACTCGGTGTGAGCTAAATATTCACTTACTAAAATGACAATTTGGTGGGAAGATACTCTTCACACATATACTTTGTATGCAGTATTGTCTGGTGCTATGTGTCTGTCATGGTTTCTTTTACAGTGGGGCGCTTCTGGATATACCCTGTGGCTTGAGGGTGGATATTACTTAATCTTTGAGAAGGTAAGATATCCTATATAAATAAAAAAGAATCATACCTACACAGACAACTATCCTAATGAGCAGCTGTGTGTTTGCTGAGTATTGTTAGATCTTGAGCACATAACATAGATAAGTCATTATTTAAATACACTCAGTCAAGTATCCTTGAATCCTGAAGGTGATATGTAATCTTGAAATGTTGATTCATATGTTACTTTCTTTCTCTTTTTTTAATTTCTTAGAATGACAGTGGACTCATCACACATAGGGGCCACCACCTTTTTAGCCGTCTTGATCCTTGACTGGCCAGTATACATTTTTATTTTATAATCACTGCGAACAGAGTGACTAACACCTTGGGTCCTGATGAATGCCCTTGAATCCCTTAAGGGGGCCAGCTGCTTGCAGAAACATGTTCACCATTAAGAGGGGTATATTTGGTTTACAACCTCAGTCCTCTTTTTAATCATACCCCAGTGGACCTACTGAATAAAGTTATTTTGGCCCATGTAGATAGTTGTAACTCTGTCCCTCACTGACCTCATTTCCATCGCTCATCAAACCACCTCTGCTCCTCCCAACTATGGGAGTTGTAGCCCACACCATGAACCTCACAGTCCGGGTGTGAGGAGGGGACCCAATGATGAAGCATGTCACTCTTGGGTGAGTGACGGTTCTCGTCCTCAGAAGGAGCTCTTACATTTGTGCAATTTGATTAGACACACGTTTGTCAATACGGGTAACATTTCCGGGCTATGAACTAGCCTCTAGCCCGCTCTGTATGACAATACCAGGCGTACTTAAGCGTGAGTTGCATGTAACAGTGGGATTAGTACGTACCTGGTGGGGCCAATCCCTAAATCCCCAGTGTGAATATTATAAATTATGAAACATTTCCATGACATTGGATACAATAAAAGCACTGCACTAAAAAAAGAAATCACAATGCTATATTCCTGAAAGTGATACAAACCTGCGCCAGACTGAGAACTGAAACCACAACAAGGGTATAACACAGTGAAACACCAACACCCTCACTCACCCCCTCCTGCACACATAACTTTTAGCACACCCAACAGGACCAAAGGTCTCAGGCAAAGTACTACAGGGTACACGACCCTGCAACGCACACAACTTCTTCCACACCCGACAGCACTAAAGTGTCAGACAAAACACTCCAGGGTACACAACCTGTAACACACACCATTTCTTGCACACTTAACGGGACCAAAGTCTCAGATAAAACATACAGGGTACACAAACCCGCAACACACACCATTTCTTACATACACCATTTCTTGCATATTTGATGTGGCCAAAGTCTGATGTAAAACACTCCAGGGTGCACGATCCCAATCATAACACCAGGGTACTCAACCCTTACAACAAAACAGCATTCTGCAAAACAAATGCCACACACCTTACAAGGCTTGGAGTAAAAACTAAGACTGCCACACAAGCATGGTTTAATACAACTAGGCAGGAAATTAATGATAGAATGTTGAACTCAGCTGGTATAAATAACGCACTAAGACAGCAAGATAAGCATGGCATAACACCCATACAAATATCCCCATGGAGGAAATCTCTCTTGTAGAATATAAACACACCTAAGCAGAAAATTACATATGGCACGAATCAAAAACATGGCAACAAATTCAACATTACAACAAAAAAAAACATATAGTAAAGCATTTTCTAGACATAGACAGGCATCAAGTTAAGGAATGATCATACACTTCCCAAGATAAACAACGAGAACATACCAGATTTAAACAAATCCACTCCTTAGCAAGGAACACGCATTATAAGTATACATCCCAATATAGCAGAATTAATAAAAACAGCATCATAATAAACCATCACAGGCAGATAACCAGTCTTTTGCTCTGGTGAGCGATCTCTCACCTGAAGTTCCTCACCAATGCCAGATACCGAGAGAGACAGGATTTTCAAGAGCAAAAGTGGAGTTCTGGTTGTAAGAAACTCTGCGAAAGAGCACGCTTTCACCAGACGCACAGTGCTGTAGAATGACATACGAGCAACACGCTTACTCTTTTTTAACCAATAGCGTGCAAGTCGTCGTAGCTTCACATAAGACCCCCAATCAAACATGGCGGTCACGTCAGTGACATCAGCACGCCGACATCACAATGAATGTGCGCATGTGTAGTGTTCCTATGCGCGTTCTGGCCACCACAAGGTCCTGGCGCCCATCGGTTTGCTTCAAAACAGCACGCACAGTCCCTGGGCACCTCTGCTACCAACGCATTCCCCGCTTCTGGGGGATATCCACCCTGGCCTTTTCAAATGGCACACTGGACCTTCACGCACCAACAGTAAGGGGAAACACGCTTCTCAAAGTATAGAAACATGCGCTCCCAAAGTCGCAGATGCATGTAAACGTCCAGGTGATAGAATCCCACGGGCTTCAATAAAACGAATAATGTTGCAGCTTACCAGTCGATAAGAATCAGAATCACTTTCCAGGGGCTGAATGTTCAAACAAATAACGCTGGTTCCTTTAAAGTAAACACTGCCAGTTACACTTACAATCAATGCAGCCAGTTCACTAAAAATTCCATGCTGACAGTTACACTGCAGTGCAACACTGCCAGTTCATACCCCTCTGGCATGACAAGCCAAACACTGAACAGCTCACACAATAAGCTAGCCTGAGAAAATGTCCAGGAATGCAGGCTGCCCATTAAAATAGACACTGATGCGGCTGTGTCCAAGGCGTATTACTTCTGACAGGCTTAAATTCCTTTAAAGTGTAATTTCTCTATGGATACAGTTTCTTTTCGACTTCTTAGTTTCTTCTCTTGTTCTCAGATCTCCATAACCTAATTGCTAGTCCCTCACACATGGTTGCTTCTCCTAGATAGTCACCAGTGTTGTAAACAGGGATGTGGAATTCCTACAGCCCGATGCCCAGGACATATTTTTTCGGGTCAAGGGCAACAAGTTTTCATGTGTATTTTGTCCTTGGGACAAGTAGTCCCAACGCCCTGCAGCACAAACACTTTGGCTGCCAATTTGCAGTACCACATTATGGATCAGGGAAGGGCATTGCCTGAAGTTAAGGTAATATTTGTGTCCATGAGTTAATGCTGGTCAAACTTGTATTTATGGTTCATTAATTTAAAGCCTTTTTTTATTAGGGGGAGAACTCCAAGTAAATGTTGCAAGCTCTGACTGCACTACTGACAGTGGTTCTAGTATAAAAATACATACTCACGTTTTCAATGTTTAGCAAAATGAGGCTATGTATAATGCTCCCAGAATGCTCTCTGATTAGATGCAAATATTTGCAGAAGCTAGAAACAAGATTAAAATCAAGAATTTAACTTTCAAAATAAAATGTTCACAAAAATGCAAAAACATTTCGCTAAACTACTGTAAAATTTTATGTACCATTTCTTTGCAGCATCATTTAGTAAAATGTGTTGATGTATAATCGTATTTCCCAAAAATATTCATAACAGAAAATAAGAGTAACCAGTTTTAATAAGATAATGGGAAACATACAAATAAAAACAAGCAGTGGTAAAGCCATTGGTCAGCCTTTTGGTTTTGTCAATGCATGACTTGTTTTGGCATGGTTTTTGTAAAACTTTATTGATGCCGGAGCTGCCGGGCCCTCACCTTTATAACAAACATTGGCAAAAGAAAACATTTTTTTGGTCTCTAAAAGCACACATTGCCACAGTAGTTCCTGGCACTGAATAAAACAACTGTGTGTCAATATGCTCCTTTGTGAAAAAACAGAATGCTGTCACTCACAGTGAAGCTAGCCAGTAGAGAGAGCGAGTCAATTTTAATAAACACAAAAGGTCATAGTTAATGCCAGACCTAATTAGGGGCCCAATTATTAAATAAAGTCTCAGAAGTGCACCCATGTCCTTGCATGAAGTGCAGATATACGGCTTTCGTCAATTCACAAGACTTTACAGAAGTAGGACAAAAAATAGTACTCCTAGAAAATATTTGTGAACTGTTTTTAAACATGAGCAAATATGCAGGTGTAGATTAACTCACGCGAAAATCTTACTGTTTGCAAGTTCACTTTCCCTCCAACCCCTTTTTTTCCAACCCTGGAAGATGTTTTATGTCTGCCATTGTCAGGAGTACATTTCCAGCTTTTACTCATTATGTGAAACAATTAGAAAAGAGTTGGTGAAAACCCTTAAAACATGCTTGTTAGTAGGTTTGCACAGACTCTAAAAGGGCATTCCATCCCTGGAACTATTGCTTTGTATTACCTTCAGCCCCAGTATGTAGATCTGTGGAAACGTGACAACATAAGGGAAATGCTAGTATTCAAATCCTACTTTAGAAGGAGCTCGGCATTATCAGAGAGGCTATTTCATAGCTCTTATATAATGAGATTGCTGCCATAATTTGTCGTCGCATTACATGGGACAAGTGAAATTTGTTACAGGACAAGTAGATTTATGAAGCAACCTGCTCCATGGACAAGTCGATATTTTATCAAATTCCACACCGCTGGTTGTAAAGGGAGTCCAGAGGCCGTAGTGTAGATGATAAGTAGAAGGTTTCTTACTTCTTAGTTACAAGTAGGTAATATGATAGCTAAGCTAAAGTACAGACCCACCAGGAACAGCCTCCTTGCTGCTCAGCCCACACACCCCAACTGACACTCTCAACCTGACCTTACAATCAAGCATTCCATTACCTCACCAAGTACTCCTGCATTCAACTACACCACATTCATAATGGCTGAGCAGCAGGAACACTGGTGAGGATTTATTAAGTTACAACAATCACCTACTAGTCTAATTGTCTACTGGTAAAGATTAAAATCGCATTACTCCTGAAATTTTCATGGAACCAGTATTGCCCCTGGTACGCAAGACAGATTGCTCTGCCATCTAAGTGACCAGATTGTTACTACAGGTGTTCCAAATAAGAATGATAACTATTGTCCAATGCCCTACCGCCTTTCCTGCCCGTGAGAGCGCATTGTAAGCATGCACACCTAAATGCTTATCTGTTGTCGCTCCACTTCCTGAGACGAGGACAATTAAAAAAAAGGCTTTTCGCAAATGTTTACAAAACACAAACCCCTAACTACTGAAACAGTCAGTTGAATAGTAAATAATCTTGTTCTCGAGTGGCATTTCGGGATTAGTTTTTGCAACATTCTCCTGTAGTCTGTCCAGAACACAGGTACCTAAAACAAACCTTGCAGTTTCCCTTAAGAGTAGAAACGATGCATATGTCATCTGCAATTTAATCTCTCGAAGACCAAGACTTTACATACTTCAGCTGAGAAATAATGAACTTATGTCGTCCTAGATAAGCCAAAAGCATGTACACGGACACTGTGGTTGGAAGGCCGCCTTGTCATGTCCAATTTAGAATTGAAAATAGCTTTACTATATTTTCAGAACCAGATACTTACCAAAACCTGTTCTAGAAATTTTTGGGAGCGCTCGCGGTAGTACAGTCACAACAGAAGCCTTTCTGCTCGCATGTTTCAGACAACCAAGTTTAACACGTGTTTGAAGTTCATCTGACCAGCATGCGCCTAAACCTTGCAAGGTAAGCGGAGTGGTAGTGTGCACATTGAGAAAGACAATTAAGAGTGCATCATGCTTGCGGCAGATAAGCCAGGATACCCGTAAATTTACTACGAGTCAGTGACCTGCGAAAGAGCAGCAACAGGGTGCGCCACAAACTCCATGCTCTTCGATTACTGCAGCAATACAAGAACTGTGCTGGCCAACACACTTCTAATTTACCGCATCCTGGTTTATAACGAATCTGTGTCTATCTTAGACCGCAAGACACGTAAGTAAAAGTGCACCAACTTACCTGCCTCTCAGGGCTCGCGGGACCCGCGGAAACAAAACAGAAGGTGGACGTGAGGAGGGGCGCGCACTGGGTCACTGGGCCTTTCACTTCCGGAGGAGCGCGGGTGAGGTGTGCCGCAGCCAGTCGACGAGAACAAGCACGAGAGAGTGTCAGCTGCAAGATTCCTGAAAACGAGCCCAAGGATTCCCCGCCCATATAACGACGACAAAAGAATGTATGTATTATATCAGTTCCGTTAAACATATTTACACTGCCATTTCGCGATTTCATTACGTGGCTCTTTGTTGTATTTGTTTTCCATATCTCGGAATTAGTATATTTTTTCCGCCCTAACTTTGTTTTCCACATTCATATAGTTGTGGAAATAAAAGAGGGACGGAAGGCTATCCAGAAATCAATGTCTACGCAATCTGCAAATTTAAGCGCCATGTTCCATGTTATTGTTAAATATACTCAAGCAATGCACTTTACAGCGGTGGTACGAATATGCAATTAAATTAATGTGTTGCTGATATTTGTTTACAACTATGTATTTACATTTTTTATTTTTGTTTTTATATATAGTTCAGACTGGCTGGAGACAGATTCATAGCTTCCAAGGTTTCGGATTGCTTATCCGATGTATACATGATTTAACTGTGCAAAAGAGTGACATTCCACTGTCAAATGTGTGACACCTCTCAGATAAAACCAAGCATTCACACCCATGTAAAGAAATAAATATACCAAATTACCCACTTTTGGGAAACAGAAAACTAAGAAAAGCTTTGAAACCGCTGTAAAACGCCTGAAATAGAAGTTTATTACACAAGTCGGGTGAATTTAAAACACATTGAGAAGGACTTGAAAAACCTTAAAAAGATTACCAGGCCGAGTAACTTTTAATTATGTGCCTATATTTTTAGACCTGTCAAATGTAGGTTCAAGTAAAACAAGCATTTTCAAACACATTTGACAGTGATGGAGCGGGGGAAAAAACAAAATGTTATACTCCCTTCGAAGTTAATGACCTCATAACTATAAAAATACTAACTGTTTGAATGCATGAAATAATCAATAAATGCACCTTTAATTAGACACTAAACGCGGGAAACTACCTGGCATTTGCAAAAGTCTAATTTATTTACCAATGTGAAATTAAATTAACATAGGTTTGTGATTCGTGTAGAAAAACAGGAGTAAATTGAATGTATTTAGTTTGTAGTAAATATATTGCGGCAAAGAATGCAGATGTTAAGTAAAATGGCTTTAAATGTTGCTTATGCTAGGTAATAACTAACATGGGTCATTAGGATGGTGGGTGATAAACAGAAGGGCTTATTTTCTATGTCTAATTTCTGCTATGTTGTTTTCATATTAGTTCCGTTAGGGCCTGCTAGGCCTCGCTGGGAAAATGGCCGCTGCAGAGAGATGTGACTGTACGCAAGAACAACAAGCATTGGCATAGCCAATAGGTCTCGCCTTTGGGACCTTATAAGAGTTTAGCCATGCAACAGTTGATGTTGTTGCACCAAGGATATTGTGCTGGATAATTAAACACTTATAAAGACCCAAAGGCGAGACCTATTGGCTATGCCAAAGCTTGTTGAGAAAGGTAGTGCCCAACCAAAAGGCGTTAATACCTTAACACTGGGCAAATCTAAGTAATATACAGGTTTATAAGTATAACATGTACATGTAATACTTTGTTGGGACCTCGTTCTTTTTTGCAAAAATGCATGTACTGGACGTTCACCGAATACTTCTTCACTTTTAGAGAATGTTAATTGTAGGAAAATGTAGATTTGTGCACAGTTCTTCACAAAACGTTTGGAAGATTCAAGGACTTGAAACAAATGATTTAATGGATATTATTTTGGGTCATTGGTAAATGGTTGTGGCATTTGGCTTGTGGGCCGTGAATTTATATGTGTCGGCAGAAAAAATATCGGAACACAAACTGGATTAAAATGCGCCAATTAAAACCAACCACCACCATTTAACTCCAGCAACCAGCCCTGTGATGCATCATGAATTGCCCAGAATTATCCTTATAACAGTTCTTATGTCTAAATTCCAACAGGCTACCAGTTGAGTCAAGAAGACACACTTGAAACTTGTGAAGTTGCATATTAGCCTGGACATTTCCTGCTGTTGTTTATCGCAATGTAAATAGAGTAAATCACTGGTACTATTTTCAGCGTCTCTGTTTATTAGAAAAGGCCCAGCCATTGCTGTAACAGCTCTCTTCGTATGTGCCAGAAATGTCTTCTTGGATAAACTGTAAGAGTAATGCTGACACATGTAAACATGTTTATGAGAAGTTATCAAAGGGCTGATATGATGATAAACCCTCAGGTGTCAGTGTTGTTAGTTGATATTTCCTCAAGTGCGATTGATCCGTGATTTGTAAGAAAGGATTTCCTCACCTCAAGCACGACTTTAAGATGGTAAAAATTAAAACAAAAAAGGCAATTGCTATGGAATTATCGCAAATTCTTCCAAAATTAGCAGCCTAGGAATATGGAGTATTAATACCTGTCTGTTATAATCGCCTCCTTTTTTTCCCGTGATTGAACAATGCATATTTGGATAATTTGTAACCATTACCCATGTCGCAAGATGCCAGATGGTGCGAAACTAGAAAAACAAGCAGGAAGTGGGATAAGGGAGGGGGCAGGGCACGTCGCGCGCACTAAGACCTAAAAAGGGCTGCATTTCTCATCACAAATGGACAACTAGAGCCAGAAATCACGATTTCAGACTAAATGGTGCAGGATCTAAGTAGTATCACGAGAAAACAATGTAGAGATTTTCAAATACGCTGGAACAAATATAGGGGCGCAGCTGTATTCAGAAGGCTGGTTAAACCTGAAAACCGTGTTGGGTCTGTCCTAAGAGTAGACTTACTGGCTACATATAAGAGCCGGCAGCCATTACTGCCTATTACATTTTCCATGAATCAACACTTTTTATACAGAATATCTAGATCAGTTTATCTTGGAAACGCACTCAATGCCCAGTCCGTTTACGTTTTAACATGCAACAATGTTACAATGAAATAGAGGCACATCCTTAGTAATAAGGCAGTCATTCAATCCTAAACTCCTACAGAAAATTCTAAGAAACTGTATTGTAAACCAACATGCGGCTTGCCATAAGTTTATTGTGTATAAATCTTCCTTTTCAAGTGCGAGATTTCCGACTTATGTCTTTAGATACGAAAAGACACGCCAAAGCCTATTCGCCAGCCATGAGCTGACCCAGACCTGCAGAGAATGGGCAATACTCTTAGTGCTGGAGCCGACCCCCGCAGGGATCACTCTGCTTACACGAACCGGAATGTAATCAGCTGCAGAAATCCACATCACACACCCCGCTCTCCACACAATGACCACGCGTGGCTATCTTCGACACTGCAATGACTCCATTCATGATAGCAGCTGCCAGTGACACGAACCTTCCACAAGACTGTACACTGCGCAGCATAAATCCAAGAGATGACGCGCCTCGGGGCGCACGTTCCGCCTTCATTGGCAGCTCGGCAGCACAGAGGCATGGCGCGCAGCAATTTAAACATTAAGAACGAGTATACACACGACCAGAAAAGAAAAGGCCACAAAGTGACAAGGAACATCCCAGAAAGAAGAAAATAGCCCCAGAATGTAAGGGTAACTCTGGCAGAAGGCACAATATCATAACATGATAATACATGCTAGATAGTCATTACAGCGACGGGTAGTGTACTCACTCAGAAACTAAGGGGAGAGAGGCACACAGGCCGGCAAATGGTGATCACTTTCGCGACCGCTTTGATGTTCTCATTGGCTGCGCGGCTCACTGAGAACATCAAAGCAGCCACAAAAGTGATCACACAGGCTGACAAATGGTGCGCGCGCCCGGCGGCGCACATGCACTGTAGCTGGCGGCCTGAAAAGCCACTGGTTTGCACTTCTAAATCCCGCTTACTAAAACTCTCGCCAGAGCAGCACTAAAGCGCTAGCTCAGGCGAGACCTAAAAATGGCCCCGCGCATGAGCAGAGTGGAAGTTTCAGTCACAAGTGTGTGGCCTATTCCCGGAGTGAGAGATGTCAAGGACGGGGTGACCTAAGACAAGAGCTGTGCCAACAGCCCCTGCAAGAATGCCTGGGAACGGATGAGAGACTCGAACTGCAGAAGATGATCCTATGCATGACAGATGGAAAATTTTTGCAAATACATTAATAAAGTTAAAATATCGGAACTTGATAAGTCACAAAACTTGTACATGAATATATTATTTACAGAACCGGTTTAGGCAAGGAGGACAATGAGGTGACCATCACCACCCCTCCAATGGACCAATCAGAATAAATGTAGCCCCTAAAAAGGTTTCAATTTTGGGTATAGCAAGTTAGTTAAAGGGTATAAAGAGTTGTGCTTATAATGACGTGGGGGCACTTGCTTATTCTACTATTCAACACGTCACGCTGTCTGTTGAGACGATTTTTCTTCCTGATGCTGAAAAGACTTTGACAAATTTGAACTTTGAACATTGATGGGGAAAAGGAAGGAGACCGTTGTGGGATTCTATCCTGGGAGGGAATACATCCGAGGAGTTTAGAGGGACAGTGAGTCAGTTTGGGAACCTATCCTGTGATCTGCGGTTCATGCTCTGGTGAACCATTCTCATCATCACCCTAAGGCCAAGGGTAATGAGTATTTTCCATTTCTATTTCAATCTTTACTTGAATGCTTATGAAATTAATGTCTATAATTTGTCTAATAAAACTTTACTTAATCAATTTATTCAATGAATCAAGATAAAATTTCATGCTAACTCAAACTGAGTCTGTGGTTATTAGGATTAATGTTATGATCAATAAATGTTAAAGGTTTTATTGTGATTGAGCTGGACTTAATCGCCATCAACTGATTCCTACTAGTTGTTCCATTGACCTAAAATAGCGGAGTATCTTGATGTTTAAAACCGAAAATTCTAGAGTCAAATGGATATAATGTAAATAGTTATTATTTAGGCAAAGAAATAGTATCAAGGTACCCCGTATGTCTTGCAGCTCGCCAGCTGATCACTGATCCAGAAAACTGAGTGAATGTGTGTTTTCGGTGTTATGGGCCCCGCCGATGAACAAGTGGTGTAAGGGTTTTCCTGGATTGGTGTTGTTTTGTAAAAGCTTTGTTAAAGCTGCGCTGCATCACTTTTTCTTGGTAGCAGAGTTATGGTTTCTATAGGTCACTTTAAGGGATTATTGATTATTATTTCATGTCTAACAATCCATGTTGAGTTGTGTCACGTTATATGTAGTCGTAATTTTGAAGCTTCCGGGAAGTAGGAAGTGGATGTGTGTGACAAGAGAAGTCACATGGAATTGTGCATTGTCTGATTTCAATTTGGTGATAACACAAGACTGTGTTATGTTAGGGAAATTCATGTGTGAATTGTGTTGAGTGAAATAGCATCAGGTTTTCTTGTGAAACTTTGGCCTTAATTCTCAGGAGCAGTATAGTCTCCACATGTGTTTTATCCCCAGAGAAACGGGTTTACCTCTTGCTTGAGAGAAGGGTAAGGTAGAGGGAAGTGCTACACTTATCGAATGAAACAGTATTCTTCAATGTGTGAATAAACTATCTATTTTGTTTAGAGAAACGGACAATGGTAATGTGTTTTATGTCATAATTAACTGATTTTGTTAAAACAAAGAGTTATAAAATAGTGCAGATAATTTTTGTAAAGGAGGGGTCAGCAGAAGCAGGAGTAGAGCTGACGTCAACAAGAACCACGCTGGGATTGGTCAGTTGCGGAAATATAAAGAGCTTTCTAATTGGTATATTGGTGTGAGTCGCGCTGAGATTGGTTAGTGTGAGAGTGATGTTAAGCTTTTTAGGTCTCGGCTGAGCCAGCGCATGCGCTGCGCGGAGAGACATTTAGTATACAGGTTTTCAAAGTGCTGCCACAGCCGGCCTAGCGCTTGCGTTCACGCGAGCGTGCACGCGCGCAGCCGCCATCTGCCTCCCTTCCAGCGCGATCACTGCTGCGCGCGCACCACTTGCGTGATTACCACAGAGCGCATCCGATCACTTTAGCTTTCACGGCAAACAAAAGCACATCTAAATAAACCATTTAAGAGCATTTAATTGCGACAATTCTTTTTTATATATATAAAATGAAAATATTAATATGATTTTCATTAATCTCAGAACTTTCTACGTAAACGGAAACTGTATTTTTAAAAAGTGTACATATGAGTTGCCTTGCAGTCTAAAACAATCATGCCCCGTTCTGCCTCAACTTAAAATGCACATAATGTTTTTTTCCACTCATTTCCTTTTCTCCATAAGGCAGTTTGTTACGTTTTCAGCATTTCAAGACTTACGTTTCATATATACTTAGTTTCAACTGGGGAATCAACACAAGCAAAACCAATTTTTTCCCTTTCTTGACATCTTGCTTCCTATTGGCTCTAGGCAGGTCAGCTGACTTTGTCATTTTGTCTGTCCCGGAGTAGAGCCGTCCCTATAACAATCTAGATCAGGCTACAAAGTGGAGACAGAAATAAATATTATAGAAATCCTAGCGGCAGGTAGAAGGGGGTTCGATATGAATTCCTACTTCACCAACCCGTCTTTATCCTGCCATCTAGCCAGTGGGCAGGAGGTGCTGCCCAACATGGCCCTGAATTCATCTGCCTATGACCCCGTCAGGCATTTCTCGACTTAAGGATCAGCCATGGCTCAGAACAGGATCTACTCATCTCCGTTCTACTCACCGCAAGACAATGTGGTGTTCAGCTCCGGCCGCGGCCCCTTTGAGTGCGGGTCTGACGCCTTCTACCAGGACAAGGACATGCTTTCTAGCCGCCGGCAGAATGCGATGGGACACAACACACAGACCTCAATTGGCCAGGATTTTAGCAGCGAGCAAAGGAGGGCCAGTGATCAGGAGCATAAGACCAGCATTCAGATCTACCCCTGGATGCAGCGCATGAATTCCCACAGTGACGGGTCTTTTTTCTCCCCCTCTTTACAGCTCGGAGCTATAAACTAAATAAACGGAATCATCTTTACAACCATCTCAAAACAGGCTCGGCTCCTTTTTATGGCCCCATAAAAGCCATAAAGGCTGCCTCACGTGACAGCCAGATTTCCAGCAATTGCATTGCCCCCTTTCCGGATTGAATAGCACATATTAGTGCAATATGCCATTTTCGTTATTCGTTGCATGTAGCAGATGATGTGTTGGGACATTGTGCTTTATGGAGCTTCATTGTTTCATGCACAAAGTAACTTTGAAGCAGTCGCCAAAGCCAACTTCCCTAAACAATATCACTTGTCAGTAGTCATTACCTATACAAAGAACGTTTTACAATTTAGAAGTAAGTTGCATATAATATATTCATGTTAACTCTGCAGACTGCATTAACCTGATCCCCAAGTGCAAATATTAGGGCGCTACATGGGACTTGGTGTAAATTGAGGTCACAGCCGTTCCCATCGCTTTATTTAAATAATACTTCAGTGAAGCTGCACAGCATCTGCTTAGGACGTGCATTACTGGCATCGTTGTTCAGACGTCTGTTATCCATAACTTGTTGTCTGATAACAGCATGTTGAAACGTGAATGATTCACTCAACGTGATTTGAAGCTCAAATCCTGCTTGACAGGTCTGTTGTGCCACGTGTAAAACTTGGAACATACTTGAAAGGGACAGAAAAGAATACAAGACAACGCCTATATAACCCCTATCCTGTTACTGAAGAACCCTTCTTTTGTCCTACCAGACTTCTGTCTCTGGGTTTGTAGTGGGTATAGTGCCTGCCCCAAACTGGATTTTAGTGTTAGTTGTGGGACGACAGTAGGATTACCATAGTACATTCCCCACACATACACACAGCCTTCAAAGCACAAGTTGAGTGTGGCCGAAGACTTCCACTATCTTGGATTTGCCCTGACATTCCATTTTGGGCCTGTTTGCAGTAATGCAAACAGGAACTACTGCAAAAGTAGATAGGTCAGCCTCTGGGAACTTATATCCCACTGGTTAGGGAGAGGGCAGGACTCACCCCTACCCACTAGCTAGTGCCAGGCATAAATGTGGCACCTCCAGGCACCAACTTCAGAATATGTTTAGGACCTGCTGAATATCAAAAGATTACTTGAGCTGCTGTCTGTGACCTGAGAGGTGCCTCGAAGGACTGGACCTAATCGACCTTGTGCCCAGGACAGTGGTGGGCTCCAAGGGACTGTAGGTGAACCTCCTGTGTGGCTACAGGGAGACAAAAAGGTACAAAATGACTCTTCCTGGAAGCACCCAGTGGACCTGGACTGGATACAGCTGTTGGCCTCTACCTGACACCCTGTAAGTCTATAAGTGCCTCCTCCAAGGTCCTGGGAGGCTTTAAATGTATACTTATGTGATGGATTGGGACTTAAAAGACTAACGTCATGATTTTGATGTTGGCGGGCAGCCCATTTCTCCGTCAAGTAGACAGAGTAAATTACTCCGCTACCCTTGCAGTGGTGCTGCATGCCAAATTGAGGAATGACCGTCAAGAAGGTATGCATTTCTTAAAGCAATGATAGTTGTAGGAAGGTGGAATCTGACTGCATGGTTGCCCCCACTTTTTTCCTGGTGTTTGAATGGTTTTTGACTAGTCTGGCTGGGATCCTGCTATCCAGTACCCCAGCCTATCTGCTTACTCCCTTAAATGACTGGTGTACATATTAGATGCACTAGTGATTGGATACTGTGGTACCTTATGAGCCCCTAGTATATGGTACCTTAGGTACCAAGGGCATAGGTACTTCACAGGCCTACCAGGGGCTGAAGCATGTATTATGCCACCCTGGGAAGCAGACTAAATCTGACACCACAGGCTGCTACTGCAGCCTGGGTGAGGTAGTGTTAGCACTCCTCAATGAGGTATAGGTTCCTATATCTCACCATACACACACATATAAACCTATCAGTCACCCTTAAGGCAGGCCCTATCAATCCTGAGGGCAGGGTGCTTGGTTTACGATGTTAGGGGGTGCCTCTGCCTGAGCAGGGTCCCTCTGCAGCTGGCAGAGTCTATTCTCTGTGGCTGTTTGTGGATGCGGTTAAACCATATACTCTTAAGTGCATTATAACCTCCCGGTAAATGCTAACTTTGGAATGACTACATCAAAACATGTCGTGTTTGGTGTCAAACAACTTGGAATCATACCCCACACCAGTAACTGGTGTGGGGTATGATCCCACCCTTCTAAAGGGGACGACATGTACCTGCTGTGGAAACACGGTAGAAATCTGAAAAAGCCCTGGCATCTCAAAATGGATGCCACCAGCACAGACACTGGGCTGCCCTCCTGCTGCTGACTGAAACTCGCAGTGGAGGAGGCCCAACAATAGGCATCCTGTCACAGGGAGGTGCCACCTCCTTCCAGACAGGATTTAGTATTGTATTGTATTGTATAAAATATTTGTATAGCGCAGCTATCACCCCACGGGTATCCTGGCGCTTAGAGACCCTGATGATATAAGGTAAAACAGAACGATTAGGCCGCTAAACAGGAATCTTACTAGCTGTTTCTGGCAAATAGCCAGGTCTTAAGGTTCCTCCTAAACATCAGTAACGAGTCAGCTTGTCTGAGGCTTAGGGGAATTTCATTCCAAAGGCGGGCTGCTGCCGAACCAAAAGCTCTGCCCCCCAGCTTTGTCGAATTCACTCTGGCAACAGACGCCAGGCCTTGGCTGGTGCACCGGAGGAGTCTTTTGGGCGCATACCAAGTAAGCCGTTCTTGTAAGGAAAGCGGGCCTGAGTCGTGTAACACTCTAAAGACAAGGCATAGAGATTTGAAACTGACTCTATCCTTGATAGGAAGCCAGTGAAGGTCCCTCAGTGCTGATGTCGCGGAAGAGTTGCGCTGTCTTTTGAGGGCCAATTTGGCTGCCATAGACTGGACTCTTTGCAACCCCTGCAAAATGTATTTGGGTGCACCCAAATACAGGGAGTTGCAGTAGTCCAGTCTACTCATGATGATGCTGCGGACCACCAGTGGTCTCACTTCGCTAGATAATAGAGGAAGGATCTGGCGGAGGGCTCTCAATAGTGCAAAACATATGCCAATTGTTTTATTGGCCTGGGTTTTCATTTGGAGGTCTTCGTCAAACATGACTCCCAGGTTGCGAACCGTCCTGGCTGCCACTATGGGAGCATCCTCTGGTCCGAACCTAAATTCGCCCATTAGTTGTCTGGACAGTTTCGCTGCACCACAGTACAGCAGCTCTGTTTTCCCCGCATTAAGCTGAAGGGAATTAGCTCCTAGCCAGTCTGAGATCTGCCCCATACACGCCTGAAAGGAACTCATGGATACTGCATGCTTTCCTTTGGTGGAGAATAACAATTGAATGTCATCGGCGTAGTGGACAACGTCAATCCCGAAAGATTTTATGATGGGGATCAAGGGGCTAAGATAGATATTAAAAAGGATCGGGCTGATTGCTGAGCCCTGGGGTACTCCAGAGCATACTGGGGACCAGGAGGAGAGATATGGCACCATACTGACCGCCTGCTGTCGGCCTGACAGATAAGATTGAAACCATTTCAGGGCACATCCCTAGTGTATTGGGGCTGGGTGGGTGCACTCCTAGAGTGCTTTGAAGTCCTGCACTGGGGGTGCAGTAGGCTCCTCTGTGCATATGCCAGCTCAAACTGGTTCAGGGGCTACCTGCCCCTGCTCTGATGCGAAACTGGACAAAGGGAAAGTGGGTGTAACCACCCACTCCCCTGACCCTTCCAGAGGAGTGGTCATAGAGCTAGTCCCTCCCTTCCTTTTAGTATAAGTTAGGGAACCCTTGCCATTGCAAGCTAGATATCCCTGGACGACACTTTACAAGAAGAGTCCTGGTCCTCCGACGTTCCACTACCTTTGAAAGACAGAAGAATCTCCCTTGGAGTCAAGGAGTGACTCCCCTGCTTGGCAGGCACCAAAAACTTGAATTAACGGTCGCAAACTTTCCCGCTCCCGCCGGAGTCCAAAGTCCCTGCAGCCCCGGAAGTGGATTTCCTGACTTTTCGATGGCCATTGTGAGTCCCCAGCAAAGCTGTGGTGAGTGGACTCCACGAGTGACGAGGAACATCAATACCCGTGGACCGTGCACTATTGTCAAGTGCAACCCCTTCACGACGTTCTACGAACTTGTGCTTTAGACCATTTGTGGCCCAAGCCTCCAGCAGGTTGTGCACCGAAAATCAGAGGCCTACCCCGTCCCGAGTGACCTTGGGCTCCTGTAAAGCATTTCCTCATGAGGCGTCTTTGCGATCCCTTGCCCATTGGTTTGTGGGTCCCCTGAAGACTTTCTTATCAAACCAAAGAGCTCCCCTGGTTGCTCCAGGCCTGCCTTCACTCACCTTCGCTGGGTGAGTCCCTCAGACCTTGCTGGTCTGCACCATTGACTTTATTCCCTTTTCACAAGACTTGCTGTTGCTAAGGCTTGTTGGCTCCAATCCGGTTGCCAACACCTCAGTCAGCTGCAGACATCGTGGGACACTCCGAATCCAGCTGCTGGTTATCGTCGATCTCTCCTGGACCCCGTGGGCGAAGAGTCAAAACACCCTTGATCACCTGAAATCACCCGACATCCGTAGGCATCCATCTTCCTGGCCCCGGGTCACTGGCACTGTGAACACTGTCCCTTCTGCTTTCAGGCCTTCTTCATTTTGAATCCAGCCTTGGATTCCACCGGACACTTCTCCAGTCTTCGCAAGCAGCAAATCTTCTTTGGCTTCCATAGAAAACAGCGACGCAACCCGACACCAAAAGACACCTATGCACCCGGCTTGCCTGGGTGAGGTAACTCGTGCACTCCGGTGCCCTAGTGTGTGTTGGCCCTCAAATTACGTACCTTGTAAGTGGCTTGCTTGTAGACTTCCTCGAAGTACCCTAAAACTTTAAAAATCCAACCGCGACTTGCTCCATTGAAATCAATAGGGAACCCGCGGCTGTGTTCTCAAACTGCACGCGTCTACCGTGGGTCTTTTACTTACCTGCCTTGGGTGGATTAGTGAAGCCCCAGTGATTCTACAGGCCCTAGGCCTTGTCCCCTTGCAAGTCGACTTTCCTAAACCTCTTTTTTAGTATATGGTCTGGTACGCCCCTAGGGCCCCAGCCATTTTTGTGCTTAACTTATTGTGAAACGTTGATATTTGAATGTGTTCCTGGCTTCTAATCTCATAAAGAGATTAGTTGAGTGTGTCTAGAAATAAATACATATATATTTGATATATATACCTGTGTGGTGTCCTTTCATTTGGTAAATCAAGAGATTATAAGGTAAAACAAGCTGCTTTACATTCCTCTGAGACTTAGCCTGAAGGCTGCTCTCCACAGCTACCACTAGGATAGCTTTCTTTAAAAGTTTGTCTTAAACCTATCTACCATAAGAGTCGAATTAGACTGGTGCAAGGTGGCCACTATAACTAGCGGATAGCATATGCCAGGCCAACTTCTCACAATAGTCAATTGGCTGTCAATGCTCTGTGAAGTTTGGTGTATGGCTCCATCAACATGATGGACTCGTGCACCAAGCTGTTCTCCTTTGTATTTTCAAAAAGAAAATCCCAGAGTGTGATTTTCTTTTTAAAAATACAAATTAAAAGGCTCCCCTCGCCATGGGAGTCCTCTCCTATGGCAAGAAGAGCATCTAGCAGTTTTCACTACCCCTTACCGCTAGGGTTTTCCTAGTGGTGACAGGCAGTGAAAACTGACCTATTTAAAGCCATCTAAATCAGGTCGATGGAATCAGAGGTCTGCCTCCGACAGTCATTACTCTGCAAGGCCATCAGCAGGGTTTAATCACAGCAAAGACAGAGTAATATCTGCCTTGATTAAACCTAAGGTCCACCTGTATCTAAATTCGTCGGGCGGACCACATTCTTGGTGGTAAGTATACTCTGTTGCAATTGCAACAGAGTATACATACTGTCAAGAATTAAATCAGGCCCTAACTCAGAAGGTCAAATCTTTGATCGGGATGCACCTGGTTGGTATATCTGACCCGCGCTCCATCGCGGTCAGCTTGAAATTATGCCTAGATCCTAGTTTACTCGAACCATAGACAGAGACTCAGCGCTATTCCTATTTAAACCTTAAAGAATTCATATCTCCGGTTTCTTTTAATTTTGGTGTTCTGTTTATTATGTTTTACTTCATTTTTCTAATTCAGCTTGAGATTTTTATTGTTTTGTATTTTGACCATTTTTAGTCTTTTTGTACTGCATAAATGCTTTACACATTATCCTAAGGGAGGTCTGTCTGCTCTGTGCCATAGCTCAGGTTAATTTAGTGACTTTGAAGGTTCACCCGACAATGGTTGTGATTACTCTTTGAGGTGAGTGGTTATCCACCCCAGATATTAATCCAATATCTTACAGGTACCAAATTTACCAGTGTTGGAACAAGATACTAAGAAACATGAAGTCCAAAAGCTAGCTTCCCAAACCTGGAAAAAACAGATTTGTTATTTGATTAATTGGGTCGGGTATGGACCAGAAGAACAACCTGATATTTGGCTGCACATATCAATGTACCATTATTGGAAAAATGATTTCATCCTCTTTAAGCTCATAAACCACGGGGTGAAGAAGAAAAAAGATTGAGAAATTCTCAGGACCATAAAACGAATTTCATTGCGCGCGCTGAAACGCATTTGGCATTTCAGCGCGCGCAATGAAATTCGTTTTATTTATTTAGTTACTTACATTACTTTGGTCGGCCGTGAGCAGGAGTTTACTACCCCTCACACCCTGCCCCTCCCCCGCCCCACCCCACCGCCCCACGGCAGTCCTTCCACGGGCCGCTACTGGTCAGAACTCATACACTGGTGTATGGAAAGCAATGCCCCAGTGTACAGAGCTAAACAACTGCAGCATCAGACCATTAATAATGGCGGTATCTAGGCAAAAAGTGGCACTTTCACACAATCCCTCTTTAAAGAGCACTACCTCATGATGCAGTAACAAACCAGCGACCTCTCAAATCACTTGTTGACTGTATTCTTGCCGTTGACTCTGTACAGCACTCACCTACTGTTGTATGGCTTATACTTTCCCAGTAAAACTGCATTTGTTGGACAACGTAAACACCATAACTGTGCAAGACTGATTCTACACACACCATCAGGATATGTTGGCCTTATTCCTGCTAGCTTACAGTGCACCATCTGTACCCCAAACCTGACAAGGTAACAGATGGATTGTATAACCTCAGAACATGACAACCCTGACTTCCCATGGAAACTGTGGTAACCGATCTAGAAACCTTTTTGTTTGGTTACTCATGCATACCCAAAGAGATACACAAGTAATACACAACATGTAGTTTCAATATTTATTAAAGCATTGTGATTCATGAGTAAAATACTTGTGCTGCAATAATCAATAGAAGGAAACATTATGAGAATGGTGAAGAAGATAAACAGTTCAATAATTTTGCTGTTACAGAGAATATTGCTTGCACATATATACTGTAATATTTTGTACTCCTACCTAGCGCTACGTATCCTAGTGTACGTAGGGTGGGTGAATCTGCCAGAATCCCTGTAGGGTGATCTAACTCCCCCTTTACTTGTGGGTCTGTGTCATCAGGGTGCCCGTCTTGGTGGAGAGCTGGGCAGCATCTCTCGCAAGAGGTAAACAAGCTGCCGGAAGGTGGACACTGGCTGGAGGATTTACAGGGGACTACTCCACAGGGTTGTAGGGGGAGCTATACCACTGTTAGTACAGATTAGAATTGACGGTACGAAGCTGTGCCTTGCTATGCCTCCTGTAAGTGCTGGGCTTTGATCGCATTGTTTGTATGAATGTTCTGAAAAGCAAATAAAAATACATTTTAAAAAAAAGAGGTAAACAGGAATCAGCTTGCCAGGAATTCTGGCATGGGGTGATCCCTCAGTGCCAGTGAAATGCTCCTCTCACTTAACAAGGGAGTGATTGTTGTTTGTATAATAAACATCACTGATGTTGTCATGCTGAAATCCCAGTCAGGGCACCATTGTTGCTCCTATTGTGATAGATCTATAGCCAAGTGGATAATAATAAACAACAACATATTGCGCAGTGAACTTAGCCCTTGTACAGAATGTTCAAGGTTATTTGATAATGTGCCTACGAAGTGCTATTGTAAGCAAAGTCATTTCATGGAATAATATCCTGCACAGGCATGCGAGCTAATGTGTGTTAAATGTCATCATGTTTAAGAAAAGAAGGCAACTTAAAAACGTGAGCATGTAAAATGGTGATGTTAATACTTGGGCCTTACATTTTCCACATGACACTACCTTTTGGCTATGTTTGAAATATACAAATGTAACATACATACATTAGTGCCCACTTACATTCTAAGTAGGGCATGTGTTTAATTATGGTGGCCTCAGCAGAGCCATGGAACCACAAAGATTGTCAGGGTTTGGTCCAGGGTTGTCTGTGTCAGGAGACTGAAGGCTGTGTGAACTCTGACCTTCTACTTATACTAGGGAACACTCTGCAACTCCCTGCAAGCATTGCTGCACTTTATATTCCAGTCTTGATTCTCAAAATACCATTCAAATACACTGTACCACATGTATTGTATTTCTTCCTCAACTTTGTCAAGATCATGTCCTGAAGGTGGGTCCTTGATTGTACCAGCGTTTCCCTTGTTTATAGGATATGATACGGACACTCAGGCAGGACTGCAAGGAAGTAGTGAAGGATTGAACCATGTGGAAAGGTGGTTGCCAGCAGCCACACTCTGTGTATATTCTACCAGACTGAAAAGTAAATGATTGAAATATTGTAGTTAAACAAAAAGGCAATTACTATGCACTAAAAAGGTGCTGGGCTCCAGTACAAATTATTGTGTTAGTTCCAAATTTGTGGTTGTGCTGATGAACTGTCAAAATCTGCTAACATTAGATATATATTTACCTCTTAAGGCTTAGCCCTAATATATTGCATTAAGGATGTCAAGAGAATCAGATCAAGCAGAGCCTTTGACCCATGTATCATACGGTCTTTGCATGTTTAATATAAATTAAATAATACAATGCTTTGCACACACTTCAGGAGAGGACCTTGTTTTAGTTAT
This sequence comes from Triturus cristatus, assembly GCF_964204655.1. NCBI lineage: Eukaryota > Metazoa > Chordata > Amphibia > Caudata > Salamandridae > Triturus > Triturus cristatus. The sequence goes on along the minus strand of NC_140591.1, from coordinate 1,365,273,492 downwards.
AACACCAAAACTCTGTTCATATGATTGCAATTATATCTTTGCCAGTCTTCCACCACAAAACAAAGGGGTTTTAGGTATATGCAAAATCAATGCATTATTTCCCATGAAAGATGATCACAAGGGCTAGATGTCCATTGACTTTTCTTTTATAGGTTATGTTACACATTCAAAGAGTTCAGGTCAAGTTAGCCTCGGGTAACTGACAGAGTGAGACCCATCTCCTGTCTCACCATGGAGTGCCATGTGGTTAAAAGGAATTACTTTCCAGCTATTTTACGCACTATGTATATTTGAACAGTTTCCTAGTGCAGTGGTTCCCAAACTTTTTCGACCCGCGGCTCCCTTCCCCCATTGGCCATTGCCCGTGGCTTCCCACTGTTACTTTTGTTGGCGGGTGGGGCTGATGTAAACCCGGCCTTGGGAGTACATGCATTTTCTCCCTTAAAATGTATGGGATGAAGCTCATGAAGGTATTAGAATCATATATGCAGGGTGTTTAATATTTTTTTTTTTTTTTTTTTGAAACCGTTTATTACAAGATTCAAAAATATACAAATATGGGCCTACAACCTTCCGGCCGGCCGCTAGCAATGAAAGGAGCATACGATATACATTTATAAAACACATGGTGCTGCGGCAGAGCATGCATAGGAGTTAACATCGTTGCGAGCCACACCATCCAGACCCCACTATACGGTTCCATTTTAAACTTAAAGAACAACAAATACAAACAAACCCACAAGGCAATCCTCAATCGGAAATAGCAACACGTGCTCCCCTAAAGGGGAAATCCTAGCCATCCATAGAAGTCTCAAGAGGGGGGAGAGATCAGAACTAGGGCTGGGTAAACCCAATGCCCAGGTGCCGGGGGGATGAGTTGGCTAAGGGGACGGGGCCGGCGACGGATCAGGCAATAACGGCGGAGCACAGATTCCCCCGCGGTAGGCGTTCCAGGGGCCCCACACTTTCAGGGTGTTTAATATTACTAAGGCAGCACCACTAATAAAATATTCCTAGTTACACTTCTTTGCCCATGTCTTTTTTAAAGTACCCTCACAAACGTTATCACACTTACAGTGCTAGATAGCACCCCTATGCATGTAGGCCCCATTGCCAATGTGTTTCTGCTCTTGAAGAATATTTGCATGCACTTCCATTTCTACCCATGTCTGCCAACGCACCTCTCTCAGCTGGGTGACTCACGATTTTTTAAACCACATTCAGCTTTATTTTTGCTGCCTCCTATCTGAAAGTGCCTCCAAATCAATGCAAGTAAAATAAATTCTTCCAATTTTTTTTTAAATGCACATCTTTCTTGCTTCCAAATGTTGGCATTATGCCATTTATGGTGTTTTACTTCCCTGTGCTCAAGGAGAGAGCAGACCTGTCTGCAAATGTGTGTGTACTGAAAGAAATGTGTACTGGAAGTACATATGATTCAAGTACAAATGTCAATACTTAATACTTAGGGGCCTATTAGGAGGGCGGGCGGACCCTAGCGGTGCTGGGACCGGCCGCCAGTGGTGTGGCGGTCCCGCACCGGCAATTAGGATGCCACCACCATGGTAGCGGTGGCATCCCGCATACATTGCATTGTGGTGGGCAGTGCTGGAAGCAGCACCCGCCACAATGCAATATATGCATGTCGCACATTTGCATGCACAACGTGGCAGGCACAGTGAGGTGCCTGCCACCTTGTGCATGCAAATGCATGTGCACCCCCAAGCCCCCCAACGGGCCCCACAACTGAGAGGACCGCATGCCTTTCCGTGGCAGCGAAAGGCTGCTTCTCGCTGCATAGTAATATGGATGGTGCTGTCTAGCAGACACCGCCACCAATGCAACCCTTTTCTGCCCGGTCGACGAGCAGCAGACGCTCTTCCTGTCCGCCGCGGTACCCCCGCCATCATAATATGGCAGGGGGAAATGGGAGGCGGGCGGGGGATTATGTCGGGCGAACCGCCACCACCATGCGGGAGGTGGCAATCTGCCCGACATACTAATAGCCCCCTTAGTGTGTTTAATAGACAGAACAACTGTATTTTCCAGAGAACCTGCTTTGGTGTAAAATTAATTTGGGAAAAAACAAAACATTAACTGGTCTAACAAAATTAATCGAGCATCTTTCGCTTACTTTGGGAGTGTTGGAATGTGGGGATTCAGTGAACTATGGAGGTCATCCCCCTCAACATGTCATCAATTAAGCACTATTTTTTTTACAACTTTAGGCATGTCACTTTCAAATTGACATCATGCGTTTAAGTCTAATTAGTTCAACAGAAGCCAACAACCCCTTCAACATTAAATGCATTACAGTGCTTGGTGCACGGCTCCCCAGGCTAGGTTTGACGGCTCCCCAGGGAGCCACGGTGCACAGTTTGGGAACCACTGGTATACAGGCACTGGGAATGTTTACATAGAAACACGAACCCTTTAGTTGTCTACACCACAAGGCTATGGGTAATGTGCATGCACCCAACTGAGAAAAAGCAAGAAATAGTGTCTAAGACCGTCCTGTAACCAGAAAAATTGACTTCACCAAATGCAACACAATTCCAAAAGATAATATGCAACAATCAAGCATAAAGGTTGATTACAAAGGGCCTGATTTAGATTTCGGCTGATGGGTTACTCGTCACACCAGTGACGGATATCCCGTCTGGCGAAATGGAAATCCCATAGGATAATATGGGATTTATATTTCGGCGGACGGGATATACGTCACCGTTGTGACGGAATAATCTGTTGGCCGAAATCAAAATGAGGCCCAAACAGTGGTGTAGCAAGGTCAGGTGGTACCCGGTGCGGAAAATGTCTTGTCACCCCCGGCTTGACTACATGGCAAAAATATGTGTTTAAAATACACATGTTTGCCTTTGTCAAGCCGGGGGTGACAAGTGTCATCACTGAGGGGGGTGGCAACATGGCAAAAATGTGTTTGAAACACATATTTTTGCCATTTTGTCACCCCCCTCAGTGATGAGACCCGGGGCAGCCCGCACCCACCGCACCCCCCTTCCTACGCCCCTGGTCCCAAAGTCAGGAGTGGCCAATGCAGGTAAGTACGGTGGGGCGGGGCGAGGCGGGCGGGAAGGAAGGCAGGGTATGTCGATAAATGACGGAATAGGGATTATTAAATAAATAAATAAATCCTATTCTGTCGTCTGTCGACTCCCCGCATCCCATCCTGCCCCTCTGCCCCACTGCGTTTACCTGCACCAGCTGCGACTGCCCACATTCAATGCCAAGTACATGTGGATCATGAAAAGACAAGATAGTTGCTGTGATTATGTTTTTATCAGACAGCAACAAATACAGCTTAAAGAATGCATAACAGAACAACATGCCTAGCCACACACCACCCTACATGGTCATTGGAAGACCAACATCACCACATCTAGTCAGACAACAAATACACCAAAAACCAATAAGCAGAAAGTAGGCACAAACACTGTGCACCAAAGGAAATGATTTACAAACAATATCAAACCACCAGGGCTACAAACTCTCACCTGTGTCTCCAGCCCCCAGTGCCATAAAGGCAGCTAAATAGTAGAATGGTTGCATGTCACATTCCACACATACCAAAACAGTGAGATAAGATTTATTTAATACAAAATACAATTTTTTTCACAATGAACAATTTTCAATAGATAAAAGAAAATCATGGCACTTTAATCCATAGTGCATCCAACCAAGCTCCAGAACACGCGACGCATGAACAAACACCATGGACGTGAAACACATGCAAATTAGAATTAAAGCACAAAGTGGCAAATAGGAGACACCACATACCAAGAGTTGGGTGGACGAGGATCGCTTACACTGAAAAGGAAATATGTGGCAGCAATTCCAACATTACCAACAACACACATTGACAAACCCCTGAGCTAACCCTGTTTACACTCGCAGCTGCACAAAAAAGGGCCCATTGAAGATACATGCCGTATGCCTGCTATCATCCCATGCCCACCCTAGACACCCATCCCAGTCCCACCCACCCTAGTGTCTCAACACCGCACATGTCGGCCCGAGCCAAAACATGCCTTACCAGCAACCTGGCAACATCAAGTCATGTAGGACATCTGCTAAATCATCCACAAAAGGACTGTTAGCCTGAGAAAAAGATGACACTGACGCTAAATGAACCATTTCCCTGGAAAAGCAAAGGAAACACTAAGGAAACATTTAAATATTCATAACCTCTGAAACTCCAACATAGCGACATAGCGATTGCAACAGGTACGAAAAGCTGCAGTCATCTCTGGACCCTACCACCACAAAACTGCCTCAAAGAAAGTACTGCAGTGCACCTACTATGTCATCCATGGTCCTAAAGTAATTGCCAATTTTGGGCTACAGAAGATGCCACCCTTCAACACCACTTCTAAAGAATTGACTCCCATGTAGGGACTTATTCAACAAATGGTATGTGAACGACACTGGCAGCAACTTGCCAGACATCCAATATCAGGAAAGATAAAATGACAACCCTTGAGCAGGAGGCACAGCCTTATGTGAGGCTGCTCTATCATGCAAATACAAAACAATTGGACAGTAATACAACTAGTGAACTAGTGATCAAATACCCGCAAATAGAACTCCCTGTAAAAACAGCACAACAAATCCCTATCAAATTGACAGAATTTCATGATGTTTTGGCTTCCAGAGTCACAATGGAAGACATTGGATGGACTTCTAGGGTTGACACAGATGAACAAGGTCCTCTCTGTATCTTCACCCAAGGCAGTGATTCTTGGAGGAGCAATTGTCACCTGCTACTCAAGCGCTGTTATGCTATTTGTTATTTTGCATTACTGCACAGTGTGTGGATGGGGAGTTTAAGATCTTCTGGCTGCTGTTTGTGATCTTGCAGTCATATATCTTGTGTGGGTACGAGACTCTGTGTCCTTTGTGTGATCTTGCCATCGTGCATCTTGTTTTGATAGGAAGTTTGTGAGACTTGGAACGTCTGGTACCAAATTTCGGTGGAGCATCCTGTTTGGATGAGGGTGCTGACGCGAATTTTATTCGATAACAAAATGCTTACATCAATAATGTGTAAAGTTCAAGTTTAGGTAAAACATATGCTAAAATGCAAACTTTGTAGTAGGTAATCATACTAAGATGTTATAGGCTGGCAAATGAATAAAAGTTCTGGTTTACGTTAGCCTAACTTTTATGCGACGTTAACTGAAAAATAATACATTAGCACTGAAAGGCCTGTTTTTCACATTTGGATAGTTGTTTTTCTCTTTTTTCAAATGCTGTACTTTTCCAAGAGCCTTATGTTAGCTAGTGAATAATTTGTTATGTATTAGACAACTGATAGTGAGTTCTCACTGAGAGAAGAGGAGTTAACCGAAATAATGATTCATGGGAAGAACTGTCTTAACTGCAAGACATCAACGCTCTAACTTTTAAAGGTTCAATGTCTAAAAGCCTGTTGTGCACCTCTGAGAACATGGGAAGTTTTATTATTCCCAATGGTTTACTGAAATTCTATTTGAGGACTCAGAAGAAGAAAGAAAATAATGTTTATATTTGTGCGTGTTCGTAGAGTAGCAGCTAAATTCCAGACCGTCCTCTCTGGGATTTCTTCCCTGACTCTCTGACTAGAGACTCACCTTTGAGTTTCTGCAGCCTTTCTTCATGAACGTTTGCCTTACTCAGATTTTACTCAACTGTCTGCTGATAACTTGGGCTAAGAATACTTTCCAGCTTTATGCAAAAAAGGCTTCATGCTTGCGGACTGATTCTCTCACCAGTACTCTTTCTGGGTATCTGAACTGACACCTTTTCCTCTAATTATTTAAGCGCATTTAGAATAGGGAGTTTCCTTTATGAAACACGCTTGATGTATTATTACTATATTAACTGTGATTCTAACAAATGTATTGTTCTATTTTATAATTAAATATCAATTGATGGATTATAACTTTTAACGCTGAAATCTAAAGATAAATACCTAATGAACAAACAAATGAAAGACTAAATGATTTGAAAATAAAACCCTTTAACTCACACTAATTCTCTTTAATGACTGAACTGAAAGTTTTCATGATTTATTGCTTCATAGATAATTGTTCCTTACTTCTCCTTGTCAACGAATAAAGGACCATTACGACCAGTGGTGGGGGTTACGTGATGATTGTACCCGAAGACTGAGATACAGAAAAACTCCTCTCCCTCAGGATGTTAGAGGACCTTGGTGTACACTGTACAGTTTTGCATGCTAGGCATGTTAAATCTATGTAAAGAAAACTAGAATGGCCATTGTGGGTGCCTCTAACCTGCTTTTTTTAATTTGCAAGAGTTCTATTTATTTTTTACAAAACTATAAAGTTTGCAAAACAAATTGTGTCTGCTTCCTACAAACCTCATTGGTGAATTTAATATTTTAGCATCTGTGTTAAAGCTCTAATAATGGAAAGCAGGAATCCCAAATTGTCTTATCTCATGTATCAGCCCAGATTGTTATTCTTTGCCTTGCCCATTACAGATGTAAGACTACAAGTACCAGAATGCAATGGGTAATCTTGAAATTAATTAACTACTCACACCAGACATAGAATAATGCAAGGTTTACCTTCAACTACCTACTCTTCATAAGATAAAGTATCCCCTGCCGCACATTATAAGGATATTTCAAGTCACCAAGGAGTTCCATAACCATATAGAGGAACAAGGTCGAAGGCCGAATTCCTTTGTAAGGTTATGGAACTCCGAGGGGAATTTAAATATCCCTATCATGTACGCCAGGAGGGAACTTTATCCCATATAATACATGATCACACCTTCACCTTCCCGACGAACCTTTTAAAACCTTGAAAGAGCAAGCATGTTTGCAAACATGAAGAATAAAAATAAAACCTTTGGTGCAAAATCAAACACATCAAAAACCTGTTAGATTTTTGTGGCAAACAGATATTAGAAACAGTTCAACACAAGTCAGTTTTTTTTTAAAAAAAAGTAGAAGCTGTAGTAGCTCGGAATGGATAGAAACATACAGAAAGAGACTTGATCTTCCCTATCTTATGAGTACAAAAAAAAACATATTCTCTCTGCATGACTTTATGAGCAAAAAAATATAGCAGAAGAAAAGGAAAGAAAAGCAATGTTCCATTTTTGGTGATTTAAACAGCTGCTTCAAATATGTTCCCTAGCCTGACCTGCCTTTCAACTCTACTGCTAACTTTGAGAGCAGGCATTGTGAAGTCAGAACTCGACTGTAATAACTTATAGTTGTTGAGTTCTTACCTCATTTCTTTATAATCGGCGACTGGAAGTGACACAAGTCACTAATTATATAGAAATTAGAAACAGGCATGTACACAGGACTTACATAATCCCATGTATCATAATGTCTAATGAAGGATTTATTGGACACCTTAAGAACACATGATCCTTCTTCCTCATTGTGCTAACATTCAGGAGCAGAGATGAGGGAGATGTAGAAAAAAAACAGGCTAAATTAATTTCCACTTCCTCAGCATTGAAACAGAAACGTTTCAAAGAGAACGATAAAAATTAAGAACTTTTGTATTAAAAATGTTGGAGCCTCCCTTCTAAAGCAGAAGTGATGGCATGCATATTTGTTTTTATGAAGGTTCCCCCAAAAGCAAGTATATACAGCAGCTCGTGTTTTTTAAGGTGTCCAACATAAGATCTCCTATGATGCATGACGATGTGGTCAGGGAAACCAAAGTAATGCCTTGTTTAGAGGTCATGCCAACGTATTTAATAGACAAGTGATGGCATGAGGCGACCTTCAGGATTGCTGGCAGGTGAGTCTTCATGTTTTGAGATGTCATTTTTTTTTTTTAGTCAATTTGTACTCCTGAGGCAAATTTCTGATACTGACAAAGTAACACCTATGCTAAGAGTCAGTAATATTATGCTTTGTTACTATATTGTACCTCTGGGAGGCTCCTGCTATTGCTGAATGTTTCCTACTAGGTCAATATCTATTTTTGAGATAAAGCAAACATTCCAACACTACCAATTTACGATTAATTGTCTAGTTTAAATTGATTGTGCATTGCCCCCCTCCGGGTTTTTTGCTCTGGACCTACTGAGGCCAACTCTGAACCATTGTTCTCTTCAAACACATTATAACCCCAGGTTCGCATTTCAGGGTACCCTTGTTCTCCTACATTAACACTACCAAGTTAGGCAGCAGACTCATCATTTTTTATAAACAAAATACATTTATTTTTAGTTCAATTTATTTGCTGTTTTTTAAAGAGCTGCTAACCACCACATGATGGCCTCAGAGCGTTTTGGTACGAGAACAAATGGCAGGGCTACATAATGCAAGAAATTGGTTGTCAGGATTTGAGGGTATATGAGAACTTCCAAATGGATTACAATAGATAGTCAGTCCCACGTGTTCACATGTTCCAACCGAAGTACAATTTTTGAATACTTCAAATGGGTTGTTTCCAGTCTTCTTGCCCTTGTTGGATCTTATATAGTAACTCTGCTGCTACTATTACCCTAAAAGTCAAGCCTCTAACTCGAAAGTGAAGATGATGAGTTGTCATACTAGCTTGCATGATCCCATTCTCCACAACCTACAACCTACATGCTTGCCCTCTTCTGAGCTTCAAGAAGAGTGGGAAACTAGGATTCTTATGTTTTTCCACCAGCTCCCTTCCTAATCCTGACACTGGTGCAGACGTTCTAGCGCTAGTCAATCAGATGCAACTATAGCCATTGCCCTAATGAGTCCTAATAAGATGAGATGATGAATCCTTGAAGAAAGAGAGTCCTGAATGCCTGGAGAAGGTGGTTTCATGGTTCTCCTGCTTAAGACTTCGTCCACTTCAATGTGAGTTAATGAGGAAATTCAGTTCCCCATTTGTTTTCTAAATGCGCCTCATATCTCCTCCCAGATGTTGGCATTTTTGTAAAGAGTTACTCAAAGTGACCCATGTGACGTTTGTGATTTAAAAAACCAGTATCATTAAGTTTTCTGTAAGGAGCTTGACTAATTGTGTGGTACAGGGTGCATTTGATAAAGAAACATAAGGCTCTGTGCAGCATTCTCAGCAGTGCGTAATAACTACCGTTGCCACCTGGCCTTTTTTGTACTGACCTGAGCTGTATTTTAATGCCATTGGCAGTGAAACAAGCAATTGGAAAGCCAGCAGATCTGGCCTTTTCTGGTGTGATTTTTTTAAATGCAAATTTATTCCACAGAATAACATTTTTTTTAATGCATCCACCTAAACACAGTATCACAGCAACTTTAAAAAGGAGATGTAAAAAATTATAATCTAACTGGGAACCCAAAGTACAGGCAAAATAAATACCAAGTGGTTACAGTTAACGTACAAATAAATAAATAAAGTACAGTTTGAACTAGCTGTGTCACTGAATGGAATGCATAGGAACAATGTGCACAGGCTTTGTGCAGTCACCCAAAGGGTAAAGTAGGCTACCCATTGCCTCAAGCAGTATGCTGCAAGTGAGTGGAAGCAAAATGTGCATGACATATTAACAGACCAATGGATGAAGCTTTCAGACCAAAAGCCCTCTATGTATATGTATTATGTATGATTTACTTTGAAAATCAATAGTTTGGTGGACGTACAAGAAATTGCAAAATGTAGTAAGAGCAGTTTTTCTATATCTTTTTGAAATATAAACATAAACAGCAAACAATTGAAGAAACCACTTAAAACGTGTTTCACATCTGTGTAAAAAATTGTTAAATCATTATTTGAAAAAAGGGATAACTGCCATAACAAAAAAGAATACTGTCAATTTTACACAAACAATTTTTTTACCTACCACCACTTGGTCCTCCATGTATAACAAAATGTAAACAAATGACCAGTAATTGTTTTCTGCGGAAGATGGCCACTCTAACTCACAGCCCCAAGGTTCACCACGCATAATACGAGTATGCTGAATTCTAGCAGTTCATAGTAGACAGACTCACCACCCTCCACTCTCTCCTCACTCCAGTATTTCGCGATTTGTAAATCATACGGCTAGTGAAAAATCGGACGATGTGTGCACAACCCACAATTTCAAGAAGAATTGCCACAAAAACGAAGGAATCTTCATGCTGTTTTTCTGAGCTTTTTAAAGCAGCCTGACAATTCACTCTGTACATACATTGAATGTCATAATGTGACTTTAAAAGCCCTCAATCCAGGGCCGGGCTGGCCATATCGGGCACTGGGCATTTCCCCGGTGGGCTGCCAGAGTTGGGGGCTGGTTTTGGGCGCCTGGGGACCGATTTTGTTACAGGGCCATTTTTGCAGCATAGCTGAAATATCGGCCGCTGTAACGAAATCGACCGAAACCAGCCGTGGCAAACAGCTCGGCTGCACCCCCATTCCCCCGGGGGGCCGACCGAGCACTTTACCAGGGCAGGTTTTGGTTTCCATTCCAGCCCTGCCTCAATCCTTTGTGCACAGAGGAGTGTCTTTCATGCTCTCTCTGCAATAAACCCTTTCCCTGTCTACTTCCCAAGGATGTTCGTGGAACAATTCAGGTTTTTTTCCGAAGTTTTATATAGTGCGAACTTGACTCGAAATCAGGTATCGGACTGCTTTTCATGAGCACCAGTTGCGTTACATGAGGACACATTCATTTTTGTTAGGCTCGGGGAGATTAAGAGATTTGCCCAGAATCATATGATGTTGAGCGTCGTTGCCGAGACTCGAACCCGGGTCCACAGATTCGTGGTCCACCGCTTGGCAGAAGAGCCCTGGCCATAATTTCTGGTATAAGAGTTGCTTCAGGGGAAAGAGGAAAACAGGCCGACTTCATTTTGATTATCTAGGCAGTCTATCTTTGCAACACGCCGGGATAGACCGCACAGGAAAAACCCAAGCAGATAATCTAAACCTTTCAAATAAATAAATAAATAAATAAATAATGAATATTGCAGCCGATTTTTTTAAAATTAAGTCTTTATTTCTTATGCAGGTGTTTGTTAGAGAAAGTGCCAGTGTGTAATGGATCTTTTTTTAGGGTAGACTGAAACTTATTTGCATTGATGTCAAAGTTTTTTAAAAATATTCCTTTTAGTGTGATGGCCCTATTAATGCTATTCAATGCATAGATGTTATGTTAAAATTATTTATAAAGCGCTCTTACACCCAGAGGTTTCATGGCGCTAGTGCAGAGGGAACGACAGAAGTAAAATGACAGGGGATTACTTGTATGCCTGAGAGAATAAAAGGGTTTTAAGGAGGGATCTGAATCGGGTATACAGGGTTAAACATCTGAGCTCGGCGGGAAGGGAATTCCAAAATTGAGGGGCCAAAAGAGAGAATCTGAGGCCGCCGTGTTTTTTCCACTTAAAGAGGGGGACAACGAGCAGGTTCAAGTGGGAGGAGCGAAGTGCGCGTGAAGGAGTATAACGGAGTATCATAGACGAGATAAAAGCCGGGCCTTGACCGGCCAGGGCTTTGAAGATAGTGCAACCAAGTTTGAATGCGCAGCGGTTGGCCACTGGGAGCTAAAGAAGGTTCTTCATCAGGGGGCGGACATGTTGATGTCTGGGTTGATGAAAGATAAGCTTAGCTGCCTGGTTCTGAACCAATTGTAGGCGGCAAGTCTGATAGGCCGGGATGCCAACATAGAGTGAGTTGGCGTAGTCAATACGAGATATGACCAGGGCCAGAAGAACCAGGGTGAGGGCCTCGGTGGTTAGGAATCTGGAAATTTTTCAGATTCTGCGTAGATGAAAGAAGCAAGATGATACGACTGCGCTAATCTGAGCTTTCATGGACAGATCTTTGCTTATAATGACCCCTAGGCTTTTCATCGATTCCGCTGGGTGAGCTCATGTTTTTTAAACCTGAGTACATCCCCCAGTTTCCAAACCCCCATGCCATGTTTCATGCATTAAGCACAGTCCCAGCTTTTGTCATAAGAGCATGTGGTGTTCAGGGCTGCATAAATGCTGCATACTGGGATATGTCTTTTTTCCACTTTTAAAATTGAAACTATATGATGACAAATCTCAATATGAAAAAGTAATTTTGTCACAAAAGCCAGAACTAGTGGGAGGTTTTATTCATGACATGGGTGCATTTGTTAGACATATTGATTAGGCACTGTGAAGGTGTCAACTAACATAGGTACATAAATAATAAGTAAAAACACGTGCTGCAAATATGCTGCATTAGCTCTATATCTCTCGTCCTCTTCTCAGTTGATAAGGCTGGGTTCCACTACATAAATTTTAACAAGGAACCCTAGGTCGATGTCTCTTTTTACCTGCTGAGAAGTGTAAAGGGGAGAAACAGCGCATCACAACAATTAACGTTTCAATACTAATCAGGACTTAAAGATCACAGACTCCGACTTCAGTTTAGGGGGGTTTATTACAAGGCCATAAACAGTGAATATGCAAGCACCTCAAGACGAGGTTGTAAAAATACATGGGAACTAATACAAAGCCAAACCTATGTATAAGTCTGCTCCGATGGATCATAAAAAGAATACACAATTCTAAAAACAAAACACAAGCAAGGACTGCTCCAAAGTTTAAGTCAGACTTCATCTGTGGCTGAAAAGTGAAAAGCATTAGACTGTCCCTACATTATCTTTAAGGTGACAAACCTACTTAGTATTTCTCTGACAAAATCAGTCAAGAGGTGTCAGCTTGTGAAGTCTTCCTAAGAAGCACATTCACAATGTAAGTCAGATGACTAAAGCAACAGAGTTCGTTCTAAGATACTCTTCCCAGATCAATCCTCAAACCCCTTCCCTTAACTCATCCTGTCTCCTTCTGCCTCTCTTCTCTCGGGGCATTTTCCCTAATACAAAATGCAGAAGTGTAAAACACACTCACAGATCACCTCATGCTAACGGACACCTCTCCTAGGTAGTTTTCCACCGTCTTCTCCATGTGTTCCTTTGACCTTGGTTCCCAGGCCTCCTCAGCAAGAAAGCACACCGGCTCCCAATTATTGATCTTCTGTTTACAAAGTAACACTTCTCCTCCATGCCTAACTCCTAAAATAAAAAGGGGTTCGTTCTAACTAGCAAAAGCAGCTTCTTTCACCTGCAACTGAAACGTGAGAACAAAACATCCTTGCATGCACATGAAATTTGCTGACTACTTCTAAATGTGAGAGCTTACCAGGGAAATTACATTTTCGGGCCTACACAATTTGGCCAATGTAAGAATAAACGAATATGCCTTTCATGAGCACAACGTGAACATTTTGTTTAGGCCTTTAGCATCAAATTAATCACACATGTTATAATATTGCATCTGCAAACAACTACATTTGATTACATTGTAAGCACAATTAGTCATCCCTGCACGTGCAGACTTTAATATGGTGCACGTTTAAACCTAATGCATTACATTACACATGGCTATTTCGTTAAGCAATTGCAATAGACATCAAAGATTATACATTTCAACATGAATGCCACGTTATTTCTCTTACATGGCATGACACGAATTTCTAACCTTTCACTTCACTTTTCTTATTACAGAGCACTTTTTAATGATCAGAATTGTTAACACAACACAAGAATATATGCGGGTGCGGACTTTCCATGATTATGATGCACCCCTAAAATTTTAGAGCACCATCGCACTCCATCACAGTCATCACCTTTGAGATTTAAGTCCCCTGTCAACAAGACGAGGACAACGGAATACTGAAGCACTAAGCTGGGCTTGTGCTTTTATCACAGAGCAAGTTTCTTTTCCCCTTTGTGGGAAAAGCTTGCTTCTAACAGGTAAGGGGGAAGCATTGGACAGATTCCCAGCTAGTATTTTAACAAAGATATTTGTCAAAAATTGCGTAAATAGTAAGGAGCAATTGCACTTCTGAGGCCTTATATTGTAAAGACACGCGGTGTGGAAAGAGATCTTTCTAGCATATGCGTTTCCTTGTGTCTGTGCTCATTTTGGTGGGAAGTTAGCACATGCACATGGACCTCTCTGCTCACTGTAGTAGCGGTCAATGGTTTACTCTCTCTTTCTGGTGCGCGTTGGCTGAAGTTGTGATCTGTGCATGTGCGAGGTCCCAATATCTGAAAGCTTCCTTTAAAAGTAATGAGGAGAGTGCTTATCTTTGCTGGGTTTGTTCTTTCTGTCATAAGCTTGGCTTCTTGTTCTGTGAAGCTTAGAGGTGGACATTCTGTCTCCTATTGTAATTATAGGAAGCATTCATCTAAGAAGAAGTATATTTCTCCTACCTCTTCCTCATTATCCCTGTCTCCAGCCACTTCAAGATACTGTTCTCCTTCACTGAAAAGACCCAGGAGGAAGGAGATGGAAGAAGACAAGTAGAAGGCTAAGAAGCATAAGGATAAAGATCCATTAGATTCCAATATTTATTCAGGTGTTTATTTTTGTGAGGACTCATGATTCCACTATGCCATATTTGAAAGGCAAATACATTTCCGGAGATATTTCCAGAAATTATAAACCATGTGCTGGAAAATATGGGGTTCCCGGTGGATGTTGTTACTAGTTCATTGAAGGAGACTGTATTGAGGCAATTCACGAAACCCCATTGTGTCTCAATGCTTATCCATAGCAATGTGATGGATATTGAATGAGTGGAAAGATCCAGATAATATGAATCTTCCCAAGGCTTATAGCACAATTATATTTCTTAGAGAAAATAGAATATATTCTTCCAGGTTCAATACATGTCAAATCTGTGGTGGCAAGTCTAATGGAAAGAAAGTATCGAGAGCCCTTAAGAAGTTGTACTCAGGAGCACATTAAGCATTAAGAGCTAGGGTTTACAATGCATATACTTATTAATCTTTAATAACAGACTTTAACAATCTCTTTAAATGTATTCAACCAAATCAGTAGGTGACAGACTTGCTGGAGGGAATAGAGCACCAGTTTGGCTTACCATCAGATTTATCTTTTGATTCTGTAAGAGCGTCATCATTGGCCTGTGGTGCTGTTGAAGATTGCATTAATCTCTTAGCATGAGCTGAAAGCCATTTTGCACTTGGCAGCCATTTTAGTTAGCTATGTGCTGGACATTTGCTGTTTCCCTCTCCCAGAGTCTTGCACATGCGCAGATGTGCTTAGCTAGTAGAGTGCACCTGTTCCTAGTATAGAACTGTCAAGCTGTTCTAACTGATGTCAGCAACTTATTACTCCTCCTATTTGTTGACTGTGCAGTTTCTGTATGACCATCTATGTGCATAACTCTTCTCATGTGTACTTGTACTGCCTTTTTCAGCCCCTGTGCGGGTATAAAAGGACCATGCTTCTTCTGTTCAGTGTGCTACTTCACTCAACACCGAAGGGTGCTGTGTGAATGTAGTTCCACCTCATGAGGTTTATTAAACTTTGCATTTTCTATTCCAGTTTCTGTGCCAACTTCTTCCTATTGGTCTGAGGACTCTGTGCAGAGAAGGGCGAACCCCTTGTACTGGTAGGCCTAGCTGAGGTCACCATCAACAGTGCATCTATTGAAGCCTGGAGAAATGTGTTTCTCAAGGACTGGAACACGGCTGCTGCAAAAAGAGCTATGGCATTGAGAATGCCCTTTGATGAAATGAGACTGGTTCTACCCTGAAAGACAAATTGGACAAAATATTCAAAGGAAGGAAACACACTTATTATTTCAGGAAAGCAAAATTATAAGTCAGTCAGATCTTCCTCTTCATCCTTTAGGAGTAAAGGTTATTTTAACCAGCCTTCGAAAAGACACATTTTTGTTATGAAGCAGTCTAAATTGTTTAAAAAATACTCTAATAATCAAACTCAGGATGGAGGAAACAAAGACCAACGCACCTGCATATGCTGAGTCCCCAATAGTGGTTGGGCCGGATTTACCAGTTGGGGAAGGATCCACCGCTTTCTATAAGTATAGGAAAGAACTAAGATGGATGCCTAGGTCTTAGATATTGTAAGGAAAGAATATCAGATATAAGCTCTATCTGATATTCTATCCTTACAATATTCAAGACCTAGGTATCCGTCGTACTTCTTTCCCATACTTATAGAAAGTGGTGAATCCTTCCCCCAACCAATCCACAGGAATCAAGGACAGAGGCTACTCCTTACCCTTTTTGATTGCTGGAGAAGAAAAATGCTCTAAGGCAAGCAATTCTTTCACTCTTGAACAAAAGATTAATCATACCGGTACCAAACTCTCAGAGAGGGCAGTCAGCATACTCAATTGTGTTTTGGGTGCCCTGGTTAACAGGGGGATTCAGGATAGTCATTGATCTCAAAATCTTGAACAAATACATCAAGAAGATTCCCTTCAAAATGGAGAAATAACAGGGTATAATTCAGTTGATACAGAACTCCTATGCCAACTGAGGAAGCTCATTAAAAGTATCTATGGTTTTGTGTTCACAAAAAGCACTGGGAATTCTGGGTTCTCCCTTTAGTGCTTCGATCTGCCGCGCGGGTTTTCACCCAGGTGGTATCTCTGTTGGTAGCTTAATTGCATTTCCAGTTCACCCATATCTAGGCGACTGGTTGATTCACACTTCATTAGAAACAGAAGCTCTGCTCCCCTCTTCCCATTTATCACCACCACCAACGTTAAAGAAGCTTCTAATTATGACATCTTCAATACCACAAACAAACTCGCCGCCCTCCCCCCCCGGTGTGTCTCCACCCTTCTAACCCAAGATAAAAAAAGTCCAAGGACCCTTGTGATGCCTCCTGCATGGGGTTGCTTCCCCCACCGCCCGTCCAGTTGGCCCCATCACAAGAAAGAGACCAAAAACCAAGAATTAAAGAAATAACCCTCCCCCTCCCCCCTGCCCCCCCAAAAAACGCCCTCACAGCAGTGCTGAACAACTCGAATAGTCTAGCTGGCGCCTATTCCATCCCAGAGAGAAGCCCAACACTAGAATAAGGAAAAGAAGGAAGAAATTTCTATCTTATCAAGAAGCTCAAAATTGTCTGTTAATCGTCCCTTAATCCGTTATCCAACTGGTCCCGTAGAGATCTTAGTCCCTGAGATGCCATTCAAATAATTTTGGGCTTGGATTTCCGAGGTGAATATTCTTGTGATGTTTTTATGGATAACTTTAAGTCTCGCTGGACTAAGTAGAAAAGCCTCTGCTCCTACTTTTTGGAAAGGGGTAATTCGTTGGCAAAGCCCCCACCTTCTCTCTACCGTAATATGGCAGAAGTCTGGTCTTACAAAGAAGGAGAGACCTTCCTCCGAACGTCGTGATTCAGGTCTAGCTTTATCAAACACTGCTTTGCGCAGTAGGAAGTTGCCGAAAAAGATTAATATGGCTCTTGGTTTGTCGCTAGAATTATTGGAGTCATATTTCTTTTTAAGCATGAGAGGAAAATGATGGACCCGCTGAATTTCCTTCTCCCAATCCCACTGCCCAAGCTCAGGAAAGCCCCCTTTCATCAAGCGCAAGACAAAGCCTCTAATGTCATCCCCTTCAGCATGTTCAGGAATACCGAGAAGTCTTAAATTATTACAGTGCTGGCGATTTTCAAAATCTTCAAGTTTCCACATAACATCAGTCATTCGTGATTCGTTTGAGGAGATGTGCCGACTTGAGATCTCTGCGCCAGTTTCCAGTGTTACTACTCGTTCTTCCAACGCGGTGGTCCTCTCTGAGATCTCGGTACAAGATTTATTCACTTTACGTATTGCACCCTGAAGCTTTTTTGTTACGAGGGGAGCACGTTTATGTTCTAGTCTTGCTTCACCCTGTATTTGTTTTAGGGTAGCATAAATCAAAGTCATTGGGGGTCTCGTTTGCATTGTCAGGCTTATCAGTTGGTTTAATAGTCCCAGTATCATTGTCGTATTTATCACCTCCATCTTTTCCGCCCAATAGCTGGGTAATTGAATAGTGCCATTTAAGCTGGCTATGATCAGATCCTGATTGTTCAAACTCATAGATTGCTCCACCACTTCTAGGCTTTTTCCTTCATTTGGTTAGAGAAGGAAGTCGTTTTTGTGTGCTGGGATTAGAAAGAGGACTATCAGTGTCAGTCCCAGAATGATCAAGTTCCGATATGTCACTGATATTGGATAATTCAGATTCCTCATTAAGCGAGAAGAATTTTTCTCCATATTCCGGTGTCTGTAAACATTCCTTTAATGTAGCGATTGGCAATGTCTTAGAGGGTATGACCAATTTCTCTTTCATATGCGACATACCAGCCATTGTTCTAGTCTGGCCCACATCTTTATCATCATTAGCAACCACAGTCACCCCCGTATTAACTAAGGCTTCAGAATCTCCTAAGTCTACCTGTATAGAGCCAGGGTCAATTAATTCTACCACATCAGCGAGAGTATTTGCTTTTCCTAGTTGCCCTTTAGAAGGTGCTGGGGATGTTTCTTTTCCAGTGTTCCAAGTCCAGAAAAAATTCCGGGGATTACTCGTTGTTTGACAGCACCGGCATTAGCCCCAGTCATTTCTACGGGGAGTTGCTTGCGAATCTTAGGCTTCAGAGCTTCCCCATTGTTTACTCCTGCCGCGGAAGCAGCATCCTCAGCTTTTGCTCCACTTAGCGTTTTTCGTGAAGCAGCACGCCCAGCTGCCGTCTCAGTTGCACCACCGGCCGTGGCAGCCTTTTCGGGCTTGTCTCCGCGATCCCATCTGGGCTGCTTTGGCGGCATATTGCGTCCTTCCTCAGCTGATTCCAATCCAGCCAGCCCCACTGTTGTACACACCCTCGGAGGGTAGGTTGTACATCAAAAAGGGAAAATGGTGCTAAATAAATTAAGGATTGCCTCGATCAATATCTGTGGTTTGAATAACCCTTTAGAATAACCCTTTAAAAAAACGTAGGATTAATGTAGAAGTACAATATCTGAAAGCAGATATAATCTGTCTCCAAGAGACCCATATTGAGGCTAGTCGAATCAAGATCAATGAATTAGAAGGGTTTCATTCAGTTTCAGCTACTACACAAGGGACCCGCACCAGAGGGGTAGCAGTCATGGCAAAAAAGAACCTAGGTTTAAGGTTTTCATGCTCTAATTCCGATCCATATGGCAGATGGGTCATTACTCAATGTCTTACACTTTTACCTTATGCTCCATATATGGATCGATACTAGATGATCCGACTATATTCGATTGGCTAAGCATTGAATTAGTGGGTTGGCCTCTCCCCGTTATCATCTGTGTAGATGCTAATATAAATGTATGTAATTGAACTGGAGTAATTGGTGGAAGCTCCTATACTGGACGACAACCTAAAGTGTTTAAAGTACTCTCCAATTTATGTAAGATCCATGGCCTTTTAGATATATGGCCTAAGTTCAATACTCAGGATGTGGGATACACTTTTTTTCTGCCCCACATCAAATTCATGCTAGGCTCAATTACTTTTTTGTATCTCAAAAAATATTAATAAAATCTAATATACGGAAATACCCGCGGGTGATGTCCGATCACAATCTGCTAGTTTTAGAAATTTTGGTACAGACAAGGAAACCTCCTATTTCTCGCTGGACGTTTAACAAAGCATTAGTATATGAAGATGAGTATATGCAACATATGAGGGAATGGATTCCTCGATTCTTAGAAGAAAACAAAGGAAGTGCGTCGGTCGAGATAATTTGGGAGACACTCAAAGCCGGGATGGGAGGGGAAACAACTGCTTATGGGTGGGCTGCACAATCAAAAGCGAAAAAGCTTTTACGAGAGCAATATCAGAAACTGAGTATAGTCGAAACACAAATGATTCAAGCCATCACTAGTAATCAAGGAATAGAACAGGCCCAAAATAGGGTTGCTATTACCAAATCTTCTATTACAGAAACATCAGCAATGAAAGCAGCAGGGAAATATGCTGCTTGGCGCTAAAGTTTGTATGAATGTGGGGAAAAGGTGGGCCACGTACTGGCGATGCTTGCGAGACAACGCACAACCCAGGGAATCATCTTACTAATAGATAATCCAGGGAACGGGCCGGCCACCGAATCTAATGAAATTCATTCTGCTTCTCACGGCTACTATCAGAAGCTTTACTGTGAGGATAGCAGTGGTGATGAGGAAGTAATGCTAAGTTTTTGGGATGGAACTACAGCGGAGAAACTAACTGAAGAAGACCGAATAGCCTTAGAATCTCCTATAACAACTGAGGAAATTCAGGGTGCTATTAGCTCATTAGCCAGTGGTAAGGCAGCTGGACCTGCTGCCATACCTGGAGAGTTTTATCAAATCTTCACTCCATCATTTCTAGAAATAATGAAACACGTGTTCTTGAACGCCCAGAAAGGTTTGGGGGTTCCAAACTCCTGGGAAACTGCCAATATAGTCCTATTCCCCCCCCCCAAAAAAAAACACCTAATGAAATGGGGTCATATCGACCTATTACTTTAATAAATAGCAACATTAAAATATATGCCAAGATATTGGCCGTTCGCTTAGCAGCTCTTATTAAGAGATTAGTCTCACCATCACAACATAGGTTTGTACCTGTACGTAGTACGATAGAGCATATCCAGCGGGTTTTTACTCTGTTCGATGCTGCAGGCATTACAGGCCACCCTATCGGACTTAGTCTGCTTGACGCGGAAAAAGCATTCGATAGGGTCTCCTGGCCTTTTTTATGGGCAACATTAAAGGATAGAGGAATAGGGGAGAAGTTCATCACAGCTTTAAAATCAATGTATCGTAGCCCGACGGCCCGTATTTCCATCATGGGGGAGATGTCGGATCCAATTCTTATTAGCAGAGGGACCAGGCAGGTGTGTCCCTGCTCACCCTTACTGTTTGCGCTTTACATGGATCTGTTGGTTAGAAAGATAGAAGCTAATAATTTGATTGTTGGTGTACAGAATATCGAGGCAAACACCAAAATATTGGCTTATGCTGATGATCTCGCCATAATCACTTCGAATCCTATGATTGCCTTAAGAGAGATTGAAAAAGAAGCTGATCTCTCTGGCTATCGATTGAATCAGAGTAAAACTCAGATTTTGATTGGTAATGGTCTGCAGTTAAATGACATACATGTGGTTCAAAAATCTGTTTATTTGGGGGTAGAAATCACGGCAGATGTTTCCAAAATTATGGACAATAACCTAAATCCCTTAATTGTTAAATTATAAACTGAATTTGCTGGTTGAGAGAATTTAAAGCTTACGATGGTGGGGAGATGTAATACAATTAAAATGATCTTTTTGCCAAAGGTTCTATACTTTTTAAGGGCCATACCTCTATTTATCAGCAATATTTGGTTTAATTCAATGAATCAACTTTTTTCTAGATTTATTTAGGCAAACTGTAGCCCTCGTAGAGCATTTAGATTATTAACTTTGCCTAGGGATAGAGGAGGGTGGGCTGTACCTAATCTCTAATTATATCACTGGGCAGCGTTGGTGCAGAATATGGAGATATTGCTTAATGAATAAAAGGATGAATCAATAAGGGATGGCTCCTCTGTCTCTACTTTTGAATTGATTTTAGGAGCTGACGCTAAGGGGTGTCTCTTACGACATATTGACTTTAATTATTATAAACGGGTGAAGTTTAAAACTTTAATTTGTGAATTCAAGGTTTGGACCTTGGTTCGCAAAAAACTCGGACTGGGACGCTTTAATGCCTATACCCCTCTATGTAGAAATAACCTCCTTCCCAATATTTTTAATGATGGGTATATGAGGCAATGGTATGATAAAGGAATACAAATAATTGGAGATATTACAAGTGGATTTGATCTGTTATTGTTTGAAACCATAAGGGATGAGTTTGGGCTAGATAATTGGCAATTTTTCAAATATCTCCATTAAGAGACTTTTTAAGTAAAGAGCTAGGGGGAACTTCCGGGTTTTCCAGGGTACAGGTAATGGATGAACTATTTAAAGACTCAAGTACTTTGGGGGGACTGTACAAAATGTTGATAGATTTAACACCTGATGATTTGAGTAAACATATAGATCGGTGGCAAAATTTGCTAGAGATTGAACCCGGGGATATTGAGGATTCACTACACATGGCTCAGACATCTTTTATGGCAACTAATTTGCAGCTCCAATGTTTTAAAACTTGGTTTAATCTGTATATAACACCTGCCAAGATTGCCAAATGGGGGAGAGTAGCAGGTTCTACTTGCCCACGCTGCCAGTTTCCAGCAGCAGACATGGTCCATATGTTTGCGACATTCCCACCATTGGATACCTTGAAAAGTAGTGTTAAAGGCTTCCTAGTGAGCATGCTAGGCATGGAAATTGATTTCAGCCCTCAATTGATTGTACTTGGGGTAGGAGATTCTCTCTCTCGGAATCTAAATCATTCTTTTTTATTTATTGCTTTTACAGTCTTTAGGTTGTGCTTAGCCACTCATTGGCTTGATCCTACTCCCCCAAATGGCAAACAGTGGTTAGAAAGATTTCTATCAATATACAGATTTGAAAAAGCTGTCTATGCCAGAAATGGTCGTAAATTGAAAGCTAAAGGTTCAGCTGTTTGGGCCCCTTAACAAATTGGGCTTTCCTGAATGAATAATAATGAACTTTCTGTTTATTTGTTATTCTGCTCTTTGATTTCTGTTTATTTCAATTTTTTCTGTATAAATTGATGTAAACCTCTGACATTTAGATTATATGTATTCAGCCGTTAGTGGGGGGTGGTAAGGGTGGGGGGAGGTTTTGGGATATAACTTGGAATTTTTTTATTTTTTCCTGTTTAACTGGTTTTTGATTTAATTGTGAGAATACCAATAAAGATAATTTTAAAAAAAGAAACAGAAGTTCTTCATTCATTGCAAGATACCATTCTTACACTAAACAAACATGGTTTCCTACAAAGTTTTCCAAAATGTCAGATGACTCCAAAGAAAGACTTACTACTTAAAGGAGCTAGGTTCCGAACAGATTTAGAAAAAGTATATCTTCCCAAGGAAAGGATGCAGGGTCTACAGGGCTTGTTGAATATTCTTTTCCATCTGGACACAGCTCCAATGAGGATGCTGATGAAGATTCATGGTCATATGGCCTCTTGTGTTTTCACAACTCCATGGGCAAGTCTGAATCTTCGGCCTCTTTTATGGCGCCTGAACAAGTATTTTCGAGGTTCCAATCTTGACCTGGAAATGAAGGTACCAGTCACACCAGAACTCGAGGAGAATCTACACTGGTGGATGAGCCTCAGCAACCTACTTTGTGGGATGCCAATGTATTTGCCTCAGCCGAACACTGTAACAACGGATGCAAGTTCAATTGGTGGGGAAGCAACATAGTCTGGCCTCTTGGTACAAGCAAAGTGGGATCGGAATGAGGGAATCAAATCATCGAACTGGCGAGAACTTGTGGCAGTCTTTCATGCTTTGCTAAGATTCCAGAAGCATCTGCAGAACTGCAATCCGTTGGTGAGAATTAACAATATAGTGACTGTAGTATACATCAACCATCAGGGCAGAATGCACTCCAGGTCTCTCAATGAGGTAGCATGCGCTCTAAGAAATTGGGCGGAGACGTATCTGCTGGCAATCTCGGTGACACATATCAAAGGGGAAAAAGAATATAGAAGCAGACCACTTTAGCAGAATTGTTGCTTCCTCCCAGAATCTCACTTTATCACAAGTGATTTTCAGGGATTTATGCAAAAGATACATCACTTCGTTTCTGGATCTTTGTGCCTCAAAGACCGACCATCTACTTCGGAGATACTGTTCCAGGTTCCCTGAGAAGGTGCCTGGGGAATGGAAATTCTCACTATACGATGGACGGCCAAGGAAGCTACTGTATGCTTTTCTTCCCTTCCCATTGATTCAAAAGCTGCTAAATACAGACGCAAAAGGCAGATTTAAATTTAGTGGGTTGTCTTTTAAAGAGGATGGCCCTTCAACCTCCTTGGATCCTTCAAGCCTTTCCTCCACTTTTGAGAGCGGGGAGCCTCTTCAGAAACCTGAAAGTCATCCTTTTGGTCTGGAGGTTGAGAGGTTGAATCTCTTGAAGAAATATCTTTCACCGAAAGTGGTTGAGGCTGTTCAAGGTTCTAGAAGACCATCAACTCTTAAGTCATATGCTAAACATTGGCCAAACTTCAATTCTTGTTGTTTGTCTCACAGCATCTCTGCCACTTCTTGCATTATTTCTTCAGCTCTATATTCTTTCTTGGAAGGCTTTTACAAGAATGTTTCTTTAGCAACTCTTAAGATGCAATGGTTTTAAATTAGAGCCTTTTGAGGTGATAATATCTCTCTACAAGGATCGGAATCTCTTATTTCTAATCTATTCAAGGGTTTCTCAATTTCTAGATCCCTATCTCACAATATGGCTCCTCCTTGAGATCTACCTTGGTTTCTAAAATGTTTGCAATCTTACTCTTTTGAACCCCTGGACACAGTCTACTTGAAATATCTTTCTTGATAGGTGTCTTTTTTTGGTAGCTATCACATCTGCACGCCACTTGGGTGAATTTTAGGCTTTCCTGAGTCATCCACCTTTTTTGATATTCTTGGATGATGCAGTAGTTCTGAAACGGGAGCCTTATTTTCTTCTTAAGGTTAATTTGAAGTTACATTTGTCTCATCAGGTGGTTCTTCCTTCTTTCTTTCCTCCACCTTTTGTCTGAGGATGAAAAATTGCTGCATTTGTTGGACGTTACATGTGCATGGTCTGTTTACACAGACAGATCCAGTAACTACAAAAAGTCAGACAGTTTGTTTGTCACATTCGGTTTACCTGCTTGTACTGCTCGATTTTCCCGGCCTTATTGTGTTGAAGGGTGATTAATGTGACTTCAGTCTCTTTCCATCCAAGTCTAAGGGTTAGAGTAGTGTATAGAGCCTATTTACTAGGCACTTCGACATGATCCTGTGTTCTTCCCCATAGATCAGGGTTTGCACACATATCCTAGGGGATAGATTTGTTAGTATTAGGGGTAATCTGTTCTGTAGTGAGGGTATTTCATGGAGCCGTGCTAAATTCAGGCCTGGTAGGCCTTAAACGGGAGAGACTCCATCTTTCCTCCTGCTCTGGCAGCTTGGGATGCTTCTAGGTCATAGGCAGTGTTTTAGTTAGGAGGTGTTATTCGCTTGGAGAGAACCGGTTCAGGCCGGCCCTTATCGAAGGATTGTATTTTTCTTCATGCCGAAGACACTACATCAGGCCGGCCGGCTGGGAACGTGTCCTTGGCACGGGGAGGTACAAGAATTTGGTGGGCGGCAGGTTACGGGCTGGAATTTTCCATGAGAAAATGCACATCTATATTAGTGAAAGTCTGAGGCAGACACTGGCACTTGCTTTTTAGTCCGTAGGCGGCACCTGGCCGTTAAGCAGTAAAGCTACTACTTATTCCAGGGAAGACAGATGACAAACTCGAAGGTGGAGAAAGAAAACCGAGAGATAGATATTCTTCTAACAGAATAGCCAAAGAAAAGAGAGTAGCCGATGAGGAAGAGGTCCCAGTGACTCGGAAAAGGAGAAGGGAGTAGATCCGTGACTGCGGAGGTGTGACTTCCAGGCGAAGCCGAGGCACAGCCAAGAAGGGAACCTAGATGACCATTGAGTGCAGGCTACATACGACCAAGGTGATGTCAACCCCTTTATTATTAGAGTGTACAACTTAATCTATCGCTTTTCTTTGCAGGTCATATGTAATATGTATTATGTTCTGTGAGTGTGTATGTAGTGACTAAATAAAGTATCCAGTTTGTAGTGAATCAACATGTACTGCGTGTTCTTGTATAAGAGGGTAGCCTATTCTTCTAGTCAGTTGTGACTTGATATGAACAGATGTTAATCCTGATCAGGTAAGTGGTAACTGAATAAGGGAGAAAGGAGCCCCTCGAACTGGGGAACAGGTTGTGCTCAACTAGCAGTCTTTGTGTGATCTGATACATAGTAACACTGGTTCCCTTGTTGTATGTCATGGTAATTATAGGATGAACTTGTGAAGGCTGCCGTCTGGGCAGGAAGTCCTGGGTCCGTTTGGGACCGCGAGGCTGAGGCTGCTGTCTGGGTAGGAAGTCCTGGGTCCGTTTGGGACCGCGAGGCTAAGGCTGCCGTCTGGGCAGGAAGTCCTGGGTCCGTTTGGGACCGCGAGGCTGAGGCTGCCGTCTGGGCAGGAAGTCCTGGGTCCGTTTGGGACCGCGAGGCTGAGGCTGCCGTCTGGGTAGGAAGTCCTGGGTCCGTTTGGGACCGCGAGGCTAAGGCTGCCGTCTGGGCAGGAAGTCCTGGGTCCGTTTGGGACCGCGAGGCTGAGGCTGCCGTCTGGGCAGGAAGTCCTGGGTCCGTTTGGGACCGCAAGGCTGAGGCTGCCGTCTGGGTAGGAAGTCCTGGGTCCGTTTGGGACCGCGAGGCTAAGGCTGCCGTCTGGGCAGGAAGTCCTGGGTCCATTTGGGACCGCGAGGCCGCCACTTGTATTATAAGAGGTCTTGATATATATATATAGTAGGAATTCCCTGTCCTTAGGTGGTATATATGTGTATATGTGGTTTCTTAGGTGAGGATAGGCCCTAGGGAGGGGGTAACGTTCTGGCTGGGTTAGAGAGGCTCTGTTGAGCGGGTTCTATCTGATCCGAAAACCCAAGCAGAACATTTGGCGTCACGAACCGTTTACGAAACCTGTGTGCGTTGTGATTGTCTTGTGTTTGCTTTCGGCGCGTGCGTGGTTTTGTTTGCATTTTATTTTTGTATACTTCTGTGTATAGTTTTTATTTTTCTTCTTTCTTCTTTTTCTTCTTTTTTCTTTTCCGCGATGTTTTCTAGACGATCTAAATCTACTTTTAAGTTGCCCGTTGATATTCCCGGATGGGATTCAACGCCTTATGAAGCCTTGGCCCGTGAGTGGGCTGATTCTACTGGTTTGAGTGAGAATTGGAATTCTTCTTTGGAGCTGGCGGAGCCGGCTAATGTGATTACTTGTTTGCAGAAGGCACCCATATCGAAGGGTGAAGAGATTCCTATTTTGGGGCGCAGAGGTTGGATTGTTCTGTCTGCGTATCGGATTCTCCATGAGAGATTGTTGAAATTACGGATCTCTCTTAAAGATGTGGAAGCGCACTTTGTTGAGATTCAGAATTCCCATACTTTGTTGCGATGTCAAAATAAGTTGCTTGCTGATAAGCTGGAGACTTACCAAACTATTGCCGAAAGGGCGGCTGTGCGAATTGCTCGTTATAAATACAAGAACAGGCGCGGTCGAGTTTCGACGCGAAAGGTGCGTCTGGTCGTGGCGAAAGCCGGACTGGATTGGAATCCTGATGAATGGGATGGTAATATCTGGAATTCGAGTGATTCTTGTTCCTCGGGTGAGGAGTCTGCCAAGCGCGAGTCTTCTCGTTCCCGTCATGATTGTAAGTCTGCTTCTCGCACCTCTGCTGGTGCACCCCGTGATTGCGCTCGTTCTTCGGGTGGGATCGATACCTCTTACACTGATTATCCCTCTACGAGTACTGATCGGGCTCCTTGTGATGCTCGTCCCGCGGTCTCTGCGCATCCAGTTTTTCTTCGGAAGTTGCAGCAGTCTCCCGCTGCTCCGCAGGGTATTTCTTTGGACTCTTTAGAGGACTTTACGCAACAGGAAATTAGTGATATTTTGCAGCGATTTCGGCAGCGAGCTGGTGAGACCTTGCTCACATGGATGGTGCGCCTTTATGAACTGGGCACTGCTGGTATTATGTTAGATATTGGCGATTGTTTGAAGTTTTGTTCCTTGAGTTCGGATTCTACTGTACAGGATCATTTTCGTAACTATAATGGTGGTGGTCAAATTTCTTTGCTTCAACTGGCGACTGAGGGTTGTAATCAAAAGTATCCTACTGAGTCTGATTGGCCTGTGAATGACAAACCGTGGTACACTTTGCGCGACGCTGCACAACGTCTCAAAGAGGAGGTGATGAAAACGGCAATTTTTCTGGGTACTGCTGACAGGTTGCTTGATGGTTTGTTGACATCTTCTGTGCGGAATCGCATTATTCGGTCTTCCCCTGTTGCCTATAAGCAGGTCATGATGACTTTATTGATTAATCAGACTGGTAATGTGTTATCTACGGTACTGGAGTCGGTACGCCAACTTGGTGAGTTAGGTGAGTGGTTTAAACCTGAACGTCAGTCCCGGCCTGACACCCGTACTCCGGGTGAAAATAAACTTACTAGGCGTGATATCTTTTCTGGTCTTCTAGCTGATGGTGTGCGTAGGGAGGACATTGACGGTGAGACTACCGCTCGTTTGTGGGAGTTGTTTCGCAAACGTGGTTTGGATCGGAAGGAGGGTGCCCGGCGTGTTCGGACCACTGAGTGTGATCGTGGTGGTTCTGATGGTAGCGGTGATGACGACCGCCGTGGGCGCT
The DNA here is from genome assembly GCF_964204655.1 of Triturus cristatus. Taxonomy (NCBI): domain Eukaryota; kingdom Metazoa; phylum Chordata; class Amphibia; order Caudata; family Salamandridae; genus Triturus; species Triturus cristatus. The sequence continues at coordinate 1,365,245,277 of NC_140591.1, read as the reverse complement.
CTGTTCGTCGTGATGATCGACGTTATGTACGTGATGTGTCCCCCCGTCGAGAGAGAGACAGGGAAAGAGAGGGGGAAAGAGAAAGGGGGAGAAATGATCATGTTTACAGCAGACGTAGAGATGATAGGGATCAATCCCCTGAGTTGAGGAGGAGAGAGGATCGTCACAGTTTGGTCGATCGTAACCTGCAGTACAATGCTGAAGACTCAAATCCGTTCCGTACGGGGAATGGATATGAACAGGAGGTACCGATACCTAAGAAACGTGAGAGTCTTTATCCTGATTTGTCCTGGTACACAGAATGCAGCAAGAATGACTAGGAAATAGGTCAAGCTCCGGTACACAGATGGGCTCACCGAGATAATAGACCCTATGTAGATATTGATATTTATTGGAGACATCGTAATATCCAAAGGGCCCGAGCATTGGTAGATACAGGAGCGGAGGCCACTCTTATTCATGGAAAATCAAAGAAGTTTACAGGTCAGCCTTTTACTATTACCGGATTAGGTGGAAAAGAAACCCCTGCAGTTCAAACTTTGCTTGAAATGAGAATAGGTAGAATCCCTAGAAAAGAATATTCTGTACTAGTGGTGCCACTCTTAGAATTCATAATTGGAATTGATATCTTGAAAGGAATGACGTTGCATCTAGACGATGGGTGTTACCAATTTGGAACCACGCATTATATATCGTCCAGACCTATACGGGTTGGTCGTTTAAGAATGCCTCCCATACAAGTTCCCCAGGCGACAAAAGTGGTTTGTCAAAAGCAGTATCGTATTCCAGGTGGCCATGAGGAGATTAGTACCACTATTCAGGAGTTGGTGGATGCAGGTGTTATAACCCCGGTTACTTCTGCTTGGAATAATCCTGTTTGGCCTGTACGTAAGAGTGATAATTCTTGGCGCATGACTGTTGATTATCGAGAATTGAACAAACACACGCCTTCTTTGACTGTTGCAGTGCCGGATGTTATTACCCTAATTGAAAGAATCCAAAAGCATCCAGGTACATGGTATGCGTCCATTGATATTGCTAATGCTTTCTTTTCTATTCCAATTGCCCCTGAGTGTCAGGAACAGTTCAGTTTTACATGGAACGGACGTCAGATGACGTTTAGGAGTCTTCCTCAGGGCTATGTGCATAGTCCCACAATATGTCACCGGCTGGTGGCAGAGCATTTGGCTGAGGTACCGGTTCATTCCCAAATTCAGATATGTCATTATATTGACGATGTTTTGATCCAAGGCGATACACAGGAGGAAGTTCAGACCCAATTGGACAGGATCATTGAGTGCCTGCGTGGGAAAGGTTGGGAAATCAACCCAGATAAATTGCAAGGTCCGTCCCAGTCTGTAAAATTTTTGGGTATTAATTGGCATGAAGGGCACCGTGAAGTGATCCCTCAGGTTAAACAGAAGATTTTTGATTTTGCAGTTCCGAGGAATAGGAAAGAAGCCCAGAGCTTCATTGGCCTGTTTGGTTTTTGGCGCCAGCATATTCCTCATTTGAGTCAAATATTGGCCCCCTTGTACCGGGTCACGCGTAAAAAGAATGCATTTGAATGGGGTAAACCACAGCAAGATGCGTTTAGTCTGGCAAAAGAAGCAATTCAACATGCTCTGGATTTATGGCCTGTACATGACGGTGATGTGGATTTGAATGTGTCTGTACAGGGCCCTTATGCAAATTGGAGTTTGTGGCAGAAACAAGGCAGGAGTAGAGTATCGTTAGGTTTTTGGACCAAAAAGTTACCTGATGCTGGTGAGCGTTATACACCCTTTGAGAAACAGTTACTTGCATGTTATTGGGCTCTGGTGAATACCGAGCAATTGACTTTGGGACATGATATAGTTTTGCGCCCTGAAATTCCTATCATGCAGTGGGTTTTGAGTTTGCCGAAAACTCACCGAATTGGACATGCTCAAGAGGCGAGTGTGATTAAATGGAAATGGTATATACAAGATAGGGCACGTGTGGGCCCGAAAGGAGTTGCTTCTTTACATGAGCAGGTGGCGCAAGCGCCGTCGACTGAGACTGAGAGTGAATGTTCCGTACCTTTAGCACAGGAGTCTCCTGTCAAGTGGGGTAAGCCTTTTGATGATTTGTCCGCAGCGGACAGAAACCATGTTTGGTTCACGGATGGTTCAGCGAGGTTTATAGGAACGACACGGCACTGGAAGGCGGTGTCCTATAATCCGGTTACACAGAAATTGCTGAGCACAACTGGTGAAGGTAAAAGCAGCCAATTTGCCGAGTTGTATGCTGTTTATCAAGTTTTGAAACAAGAGTTACCTGGTACATGTCATATTTTCACTGATTCTTGGTCTACTGCCAATGGACTGGCTGTTTGGTTGCCGACTTGGCATTCCCATAATTGGAAGTTACATTCCAAGGAATTGTGGGGAAAAGAGTTATGGCAAGAGATTTGGGAGATGCTCCCACAGAGTACTGTTACAATCTTCCATGTGGATGCTCACACCCCGATAGATTCTCTTGACAAATTTTTTCATAACATTGCAGATGAGAAATCTAAAATTGCTGAGGCAGTGGTGGACAGGCAAGATTCTGACATTGCGGGATTGGCGAAATGGGCACACCAGAAGGCAGGACATTTTGGAGAGAAGGCCACTAGCAGGTGGGCTGCTGATCGAGGAATTTATATTCCCCTAGATTTAATTAAAAATGTTATCTTACACTGTCCCGTTTGTCAACATATCAGACAGCGTAAAGTGCCCCAAATTGTTAAAGGTCATTTACATCGCGGAAAACTGCCCGCTCAAATCTGGCAGATTGATTACATTGGTCCACTTCCTATGAGTAGGAATTGTCAATATGTTTGCACTATTGTTGATACATACAGTGGCCTGCTGGTAGCCCTTCCCTGTAAGCAAGCTACCCAATTGAATACCATTAAAACATTAGAATTGATTATGATGTATTATGGTGTGCCATTCCAAATTCAATCTGATAATGCATCCCATTTTCGTGGAAGATTGGTACAGGAATTCTGTGCGGAAAACAATATTGAATGGATATTCCATATACCCTACTATCCACAGGCCTCAGGCCTGGTGGAGAGATTGAATGGCCTGCTAAAGGACCAGCTACGTAAGTTAACAAATGACAAGTATAAGAATTGGCGAGACTTCTTGCCTCAAGCGTTATTGATTTTGAATAACCGTCCTTTCCTAAATGCTGAATCCCCACTTATGCGTTTGTTTCCTCCGAATGTTGATGCTAAGCCCAATGAAATAAGAGAGACTGTGATGTACTGGGAAATTACTCCTGGAGCTTTGGCTCCATGTAGAGCGACCCCAGGGTCGGCAGGTTTAGACTTGCATGCCATGGATGACACCGTTTTAAAAAGTAAGGATCGGGTCATCATTGCTACTGGTGTTGGTATTCATATACCACCTGGGAATTTCGGATTAATCGCCCCTAGATCGGGGCTGGCCGTAAAAGGCATTCAGGTGCTTGGAGGAATTATTGACAGTGATTATCAGGGAGAGATTAAGGTGCTCCTGCTGAATAGCAGTGAGGTTGACTTACTGATACACCGCACTGACCGAGTGGCTCAATTACTCATTATGCCTGTTTTCAGTGGTACATTAATGAAAGGCACTGCCCCAACTTTGCTAACTGTACGAGGCCAGAAAGGTTTTGGCTCTACGGATAACCCTGGGGCTAGGGTTTGGGTGCAGTCGCCTAAAAATCCCCCTGAACAAGCAGAGGTTATTGCCACTGGTCAGGACAATACCATTTTGGTTATGAGACCAGGGAAAGATAGCTGGGAGGCGGTCCCGGCTGACAAATGTTATTTACGAGAATGATTAATGCCTGTATTTGATTCTCTTTCAGATCATTCTTTGGACTGTTGCTGCAGGATGTGTTGGTACTGGACTCCTTTTGGGATGGTACGACGAGAAAGGAGGGATCCCGTCAACCCGGGATGAACTGAGAACCCGAGTGTTGCGTTCCTTCGCTGCGTGGGATTCATCATCGAACTTTTGGACATCATTGGCCAGGAGGGTGACTAATGCCCCTCACTTCTGTTTGACACCGATGAGATCTGTACACGATATTCTGGCGACCTGTCTGGTTGCTGTCTCTGCCTCGTTGGAAACCCTAATTCACATTTTTAATGTTTCAAAGGCTCGTCCCAATGTTCTCCTGGGTGATTTTGCTACCCATGTATATTGCCCTTTATGTACTGAACTGCCGAACGAGCCACCCCCCATCCCGTCCCAAATAGTTACCTATAATATCACACAAGGTGATTTATGCTTCTTTCTTACGTGTAATCCTAGTGCGATCTCTGAATGTCTACGCCTCAAACTAAAAGGCGCCACTTCATTTACCGCTCATGAACGGACTTTGTGCTTTCAAAGGACACCGACCACATGTGTTTCAGTCCAGAACAATATGACTTGCAATAGTTTGGTAGTTACCCCCAGTCATTATCGCACGATGTTACTACCTGCCGGATGGCTTTTCTCATGTGGTAATACTTCCTGGCCATATGTCCCTGCAAACATTTCCGGAGGCCCTTGTGCTATTACGAGACTCAGTTTGTTAATGTTTTCATCACATCCGAATGCCAACTCTCGTGTGATTCGAGATACTGTGATGTTACAGGAGGATTGTGACTCATCTTTGCATTTATATTCCAAGTCTGAATACCTTAGCCTAGCTATTTCAATTATTGGTGTTCCTGCTCTAGCAGTTTATAATGCCAAATCCATTGGGAAAATGGCCTGTTGGATGGTGAAATCCATTAATCATACTTCTACAGTCCTGTCCGACATGTTACTGGATGCCCAGGGTGAACGTAGGGCCATTTTGCAAAACAGAGCGGCTATTGATTATCTTTTGCTTAAACACGGACATGACTGCTCCGATTTCGAAGGTCTCTGTTGTTTTAACTTGTCCGATCATACACAATCCATTCGTGCACACATTGACAAGTTGCGTGATTTAACGGAAGAAGTTAGAAAACATGTTGACCAGGGCTGGTATGACTGGCTCTTTAATTGGTTGCCTGACGTATACATGCTACGTCAAACATTAGGTGGTATTCTGATTGCTGTTGCTGTTTTGATTTCTATCTGTTGCTTTATTCAGTGTATTCCTTCACTGCTTCAATTCTGTACACTCGGTACTAGACATAGATCAGTTAGCTTTGTTTCATATTATTCTTCCACAGATGTTAGTTCTGTTTAATGAATGTATAATAGACTGAAGTCAAGGGTGAAATGTACTGCTCGATTTTCCCGGCCTTATTGTGTTGAAGGGTGATTAATGTGACTTCAGTCTCTTTCCATCCAAGTCTAAGGGTTAGAGTAGTGTATAGAGCCTATTTACTAGGCACTTCGACATGATCCTGTGTTCTTCCCCATAGATCAGGGTTTGCACACATATCCTAGGGGATAGATTTGTTAGTATTAGGGGTAATCTGTTCTGTAGTGAGGGTATTTCATGGAGCCGTGCTGAATTCAGGCCTGGTAGGCCTTAAACGGGAGAGACTCCATCTTTCCTCCTGCTCTGGCAGCTTGGGATGCTTCTAGGTCATAGGCAGTGTTTTAGTTAGGAGGTGTTATTCGCTTGGAGAGAACCGGTTCAGGCCGGCCCTTATCGAAGGATTGTATTTTTCTTCATGCCGAAGACACTACATCAGGCCGGCCGGCTGGGAACGTGTCCTTGGCACGGGGAGGTACAAGAATTTGGTGGGCGGCAGGTTACGGGCTGGAATTTTCCATGAGAAAATGCACATCTATATTAGTGAAAGTCTGAGGCAGACACTGGCACTTGCTTTTTAGTCCGTAGGCGGCACCTGGCCGTTAAGCAGTAAAGCTACTACTTATTCCAGGGAAGACCGATGACAAACTCGAAGGTGGAGAAAGAAAACCGAGAGATAGATATTCTTCTAACAGAATAGCCAAAGAAAAGAGAGTAGCCGATGAGGAAGAGGTCCCAGTGACTCGGAAAAGGAGAAGGGAGTAGATCCGTGACTGCGGAGGTGTGACTTCCAGGCGAAGCCGAGGCACAGCCAAGAAGGGAACCTAGATGACCATTGAGTGCAGGCTACATACGACCAAGGTGATGTCAACCCCTTTATTATTAGAGTGTACAACTTAATCTATCGCTTTTCTTTGCAGGTCATATGTAATATGTATTATGTTCTGTGAGTGTGTATGTAGTGACTAAATAAAGTATCCAGTTTGTAGTGAATCAACATGTACTGCGTGTTCTTGTATAAGAGGGTAGCCTATTCTTCTAGTCAGTTGTGACTTGATATGAACAGATGTTAATCCTGATCAGGTAAGTGGTAACTGAATAAGGGAGAAAGGAGCCCCTCGAACTGGGGAACAGGTTGTGCTCAACTAGCAGTCTTTGTGTGATCTGATACATAGTAACACTGGTTCCCTTGTTGTATGTCATGGTAATTATAGGATGAACTTGTGAAGGCTGCCGTCTGGGCAGGAAGTCCTGGGTCCGTTTGGGACCGCGAGGCTGAGGCTGCCGTCTGGGTAGGAAGTCCTGGGTCCGTTTGGGACCGCGAGGCTAAGGCTGCCGTCTGGGCAGGAAGTCCTGGGTCCGTTTGGGACCGCGAGGCTGAGGCTGCCGTCTGGGCAGGAAGTCCTGGGTCCGTTTGGGACCGCGAGGCTGAGGCTGCCGTCTGGGTAGGAAGTCCTGGGTCCGTTTGGGACCGCGAGGCTAAGGCTGCCGTCTGGGCAGGAAGTCCTGGGTCCGTTTGGGACCGCGAGGCTGAGGCTGCCGTCTGGGCAGGAAGTCCTGGGTCCGTTTGGGACCGCGAGGCTGAGGCTGCCGTCTGGGTAGGAAGTCCTGGGTCCGTTTGGGACCGCGAGGCTAAGGCTGCCGTCTGGGCAGGAAGTCCTGGGTCCATTTGGGACCGCGAGGCCGCCACTTGTATTATAAGAGGTCTTGATATATATATATAGTAGGAATTCCCTGTCCTTAGGTGGTATATATGTGTATATGTGGTTTCTTAGGTGAGGATAGGCCCTAGGGAGGGGGTAACGTTCTGGCTGGGTTAGAGAGGCTCTGTTGAGCGGGTTCTATCTGATCCGAAAACCCAAGCAGAACACTGCTCAAGGTAAGAAATCCTCAAAAATGAATCTGAATTGTTGCATAAAAGAGACTAATTATTTTGCATATTCAAATCAAATCTTGAAATGCCCAAATGACATTCAATGATGCTCTACTAGAAGGCTGATGGACTCATGGACAGAATTTCAAGGTGTACCGCTTGAGGAAATTTGTAAGGCTGGGACTTGAGCATGAGACCACACGTTTCTAAGACATTACTGATTGCAACATATCTGTCAGGAGGATAAACATGTTGGAGTGGAAGTTTTGCAATCAGCAAAGGACAAATAATTGCGGTTTTTGTTTGTATATGTTTTTTGATTAAACCAAAGGATTTAGCATGATTTTGCTCTATGCCTTGTTGTGTTTATTAAATTGTAAAATGTATTATAAAAAATTAAAAAGGGGTGGAAGACGGTACTTATGAGGTCAAAGGCCTGTGGGCGTAGGTATACCTCAAAGGAGATGACTGGGACGAGGGACGTAGAGGTAATGGCCCGATTCCTTACCACTAATCTTCATTAATCGCTGTCCTACTCATTCTCATCCCAGTCATCACATACCAACCATGCCAACATTTTAGAAGAGGAAAGTGGGAAATTTCACTAAAAGAATTGGGAGAATGTATTTCCCCTAATAATGTTTATTGAAAGAAAGGTAATTTCAGGCGGGAGACAGCCAAAATAATGCCATTTTTGGCTAAAAAAATCACGAGTCAACCACCTGAATTGGGTCTATTGGCATGTATGACATAACCACCCTCCCTCCGTATTTCTGGCCTTTGACTTTTGGAAGGGTAACACAGAAAGTGCTCAGGTAATGCTAAGTATTTATATCTCCAAGCTAAGGGTGGGTGGGTGTAACATGTCATGTTCTATGCCTATTGGTGTAAGAGTCTGTTGTCATTTTCTATGCATTTCATTCTGGAACCCTTATTGCATCAGGGTACCGCCCAGGTTCTGGAGCGTTGGCTCTTTGTCAGTTGCTTGCTCTACCTGGGACTCATCATTGCTCATGTAGTTGTGCGTCCTTTTGAATACAGGTTTATTCTTTCTTTCACTATGTGGCTCCCGTGTCATTCTGAAGAGGTTACAGTGTGCCTGCTACTCTGCCATGCCTTCCCTATATCTTTTGGTACCAGGAGTGGGGTGGAAGAGAGAGCTGGATTTAGACCTACCCACACCGCAGTGCTTTGACAGGACATCAGACTCCATATCTGGTGAACATTCATTATTTGTGGGCACAATGTGTCTTTAACCCGAACTTTCTGAACCTTTGGCCATGGCTAATTTTGAATTGTCAGCATTCGCCTGGTGTATCGCCTCTGTAATGGAACATCAGGTCGATTGGTGGTTACCTGGGTTACACCAGCTCACCCAGCGCATGCTTCCTTGGAAGCTCAAGCATCTGTCAGATGGAGGGCCTGTTGCGTGTGATATCGTGAGACGTTCCTTTATCTGAATCTCTACCTTTATACAGCCTGTGTACTGTGATGTTATTGGACGACTGGCTGACAATTGAGGCCACTTTTGGAGCAGTGTCACTGGTCCGCACCGTTCCCGTTTTTGACGGTGACACGTGTCGTCACCATGCAGAACCAGGGAGACCATTTTTGTGAGGGGCAGAATTTGTGCTTGACTGCAGGGTATTTCAGAGCCTTGCACGTGTGTATAACGCTGTTAGGGGTCAATGTCTTCTTTTGGTGGTGTATGTCCATTACATAGGTGCATTTCCAGTAACCACGCAGCCCTGGGCAGTTTTCTCTGTGGAGAAATTTCAGAAAGTATGTTTTGTTGTGCACACTGCAATTCCAAGGAGCGCCTGTCACATGTAATTACTCTGCCATTCAGCCCATCTTTGACACACCTTGGCTTCTTGCAGTTTTGTGGTTTACTTTATCTTCGCAACTTTCTATCTTCATTTGTCTGTCTGTTTGTTGTTGCCATGGCCACAAGTTAGGGTGTTGTCCAACCACCTCCTTTTCTCCAGAAACCCAGAAAATCAGAGAGAAAATGGGGCAAATGGATGCGTATATTTGAGAATTATCTAATAGCAATTGATGCCAATGGATAGGATCATGTCAGGAAAATGGCTTTAATATTTAGTCATTTAGGGGTTGAAGGGCAACATGTGTTCAACAATCTTCCAGTGAATTCAGGTGCCACCCAGTGAGGGGGTGCCATGGAATGCATATTTAGAGGGAAAGGAGAGGATCAAGAAGCAATACTGAGATGACTCAAGTGTGCTGCTTGAAAGGTTCAACTTCACGATGTGCAAACAGTCAGCAGTGCAATTGGTAGAGGAGCACATTGCAACTTTGCAGGTGTTGGCTGCCAAGTGTGATTTTGGCAGTTACTCTCCAAACTGCAAGATTATGATCTAGTGGTAAAGTATGTACAAGGAGGGTAAAACATGAGGGCTGATTGCTTGTCACACATGCTGTTGCCGTATTCGAAGGTTGAGAGTGTGGACCAGGAGACTGAGTGTATGTTTGCTCTGGTAGATGCCATCTCAGGGTGTGACAGTGTAATTACAGAAAATGAGTGGAAATCGGCCATGACCAGAAGGAAGTGTTGTTGCAAGTGCTGCGCTTTATCAATTCTGGTTGGCCCTCTGAGAAAAGTCTTACAGGGGAACTCAGACATTTTGGGCAAGTGGCTATGGCGTTATCAAATGAAAGTAATATTTGTAGGAGAGCTGTTGTGTTCATTCCACCCACCGAAGTTAGAAACAAGATCATTAAAATTGCACATGAAGGCCACATGGGGGTTTCTGCCACCTGCAAAAAAATAAGGCAGGCATACTGGTGGCCAAGCTTGGACAAACACGTTTCTACGTTTCAGGGCAATTGTTCACATTGCGTAGTTTCTGATAAACCCTGGAAAACAGCTATCAAGCCTTTGTTTAATGTTCCACTACCTGACAAGGTTTGGGAAAAACTAGGCTTAGAGTTTCTTGGCCATTTAATTCGTTACCTGCAGACAAAAGGTATTTGTTGGTTGCTATAGATTACTTTTCCAAATGGAATCATTATTCATTTGTGGAAGCTGCTGACTGAGATTCAGTCATCTCTTTTTTGAGCAAATTATTTTTAATAGAGGGTTCCCCTGTTAACACTATTACTGACAATGAGGTACAATTTGTTTCAGAGAAAAAGACTGATTTTATGCAAAAACACAACATTACCATCTTCTCAAGCGGCCTTGTATAGTCCAGCATCGAATAGTCTGGTGGAAAGGGAAAACCGCATCTTGAAGGAGGTTACCCAGACTGCGGTAGGAGCCAACATTGATGTTTCCCTTTTCCTCCAAAAGAAAGTTTGGGATTACCTCACTACACCTCATTCCAGCCCAGGCGTGTGTCCCCTTTCACTCTTCTTAGGGGTAGAGATGCCATAACCAAACTTATACTTTCTTGGCTACCCAGCAGGTTGGCAGGTCAGTCCAAATCACACAAGAATAATGTTGATTTTGCAACCATGCAACACAGAGTGATGGGGAAACAGTTGTTACAAAAACAATATTATGACCATAGGAAACATGTCAAGAATGTACAAGTGAATATCCATGATTGGGTGTTGATCTAAAAACCACAGAGTTACTAAAGGAGAATCAGAATTCTCATTGCCTGTGAAAGTGCTAAGATCTACCATAGCTTCTTTATATAATAAGAAATACATATATAATTTTCACCCTATCTCCCTTCTCCCCACCCATGCTAAAATCCGGGAGAAATTAATCAACATTGAACTGATGAAATACGTTAAATCCCAGAAGATCTTAGACTGCTCATGGAACGGGTTCCGCGCTGGTCACAGCACTGAGTCTGCCCTTATTGCAGCCACTGATCATATTCGCATGCAGGTGGATCAGGTTGGATCGGCGTTGTTGATTATGCTCGACCTATCGGCGGCATTCAACACCCTCTCCCTGTGCATGGTTCAGCGTTTGCCAGAAGTGGGAGTCATGGGAAAAGCTTTGCAGCTCCTCCACTCTTCCATGTCAGGTTGAACAAACATTGTTAGCTGCGGAGGTTTCAGAGTTAGGGCCTTCCATGTGTGGGTCCCCTAAGGTTCTTCCTTGAGCCCCACCCTCTTTAACCTTTTTGTGACCCCTCTGGCTGAGTTGGTGAGATCATTTGGGTTCCAGGTGCTTTCCTGTGCAGACGACACGCCAATCATTGTTTCCATCTCAAATGATTTGCAACTGGTCGCAGAGAAATTTAACCAGTGCATTGCCAGCATTATCTGCAGATGAAGGGCAACTCACTAAAGATTAATGCTGACAAGACCGAGGTACTGGTATTTGGCTCACAGAATTCCATTTGGTCAAATGCCTGGTGTCCAGAAGACTGTGGTCCCCTCCCTGTCCAGGTTAGGACAGCAAAAAATCTGAGGGTCACTATCGACAAGGGTCTGACCTTTGATGCCCAGGTAAGCCGAACTGTCAGCACTTGCCTCTATATCTTAAGAACCCTTAGAAAGGTGCTGCCGTATATTCCGTCTGAACTGCATCGGTCCACCATCATTGCGCTAATCACCTCCCGGCTGGACTACTGCAATGCTCTGTACCTCAACATCAATGCGGCATCCCTGGACAAGCATCAGGTTGTACAGAACGCAGCAGCCAGGCTGATCCTTAACATTCTGAAGCACCAATAATCCATTAGAGGGGATCCGTTCCTTTCACTGGCTCCCCATCAGGAATGCATTTTCTTCAAGGTCCTGAGCATGGTAGATAAGGCCTTGCACAGTAAAGGCTTGCCGCAGTTGAAAACCATGTTCCGATGGTATACCCCCGGGAGGACCATGAGATCCTCCACTCAGAAAAATTTATCTCCCCAAGATATTGCAGGGCCAGATGGTGCGGTCGCTCCTTTTCGGTAGCGGCCACCAAACTATGGAACCCCTTGCCTACCTCCATTTCCAACACAGAATTTCTTATGGTTTTTAGAAAACTGCTGAAAACATGGTCATTTTCACTCTAGTTGGCTGTTCCGTGCTTCTCTTTAATCATCCGTCTTCCCAGCGCATTGACACCTCCGGGTATGAGTGTGCTTTATATATTTTATCCTATCGCATTGTTGGATGCAAAGGGGTGGTGGAACAGGGAAAGTGTTGTTCCAATTTCTGCTGCTCAGGCTGTTTTCAGGCGGGTGTATTTGGACAGAGTCAACACACCTGAGTCAAGCACTATGTTATCCACTGATAATATCAGGAAGAGCAAGGTTCTACCGGGTAAGAATATTGCTTCATGTGACCATACTGTCAGTGGTAATCAAGTGGAAACAGTGTTGGACCCCACTACCCTCATGATTGGGGTAATATTGAGAAAGTTGCTTCTAAAACTTCTGATGTGGGGTGGCTACCGGAGATGACATCACAGTGGGTAAAACAGCACGGTAACAGTGCTGCACTCGCAGTGCACGCACAGAGAAGCTACCAGTAAAGTTCAAAGATTTCATTATGTTGTAAATCCTGTTTTTCTTATTCATTGTAATTTACTTTAGACATGTTGTAGGTGTAAGTGATTTGCTTCTTTCCTTTTAGGCAGGATGCTTATTGCTTCTTTTCATTGAGGGAGGGGGTGATGTAACATGTCATGTTCTATGACTATTGGCGTAAGAGTCTGTTGTCATTTTCTATGCATTCCACTCTGGAACCCTCATTGCATCAGGGTACCGGCCAGGTTCTGAAGTGTTGGCTCTTTGTCAGTTGCCTACTTTACCTGGGACTTATAGTTAGCCGATGCAGTCGTGGGTCCTTTTGAATAAAGGATAAAAAAATTGCTAGCATTCGCGCCAAGAATTTTCAATTCTAATTAAGGACATGGAGGCGAAGATTATGCTTTCTCTTTCTTTTTCTGCAACAAACAGCAGCAAATAAGATCATTTATAACATAGTGAAACAAAAACATTCCCAGAATGCTTAGCATAGGTACACAACAACCATAGAGACTAGCCCTATATAACAGTCTTTACACCTTCACACTTCCTCTTTCTTTGCCCAACGAGCAGAGTCCAAGTTGAACCAGAACAAGTCCAAATAAAATCCATAATGTCTCCAAAACACTCTAGAATGCTGAAACAACAGGAACTGTGGAACTTGAATATGAAGGTCGTAGAGCATGACTTCCCTGAGGACCACCCGATGGTCTGTTCTCCCGTCTAGTCAGCGCCTGAAACAGAAAATTTGTACTCGTAATAACTGACATAGACCTGTAAATCAGGGAGGGTAAACATGACATTATGAATCATAATACACATGTTACTGGGCAGGAAAATTTTCGCCTCCGTGTCCTTAATAGAATTGAACATTCTTGGCGCGAATCCTAGCAAATTTTGTATTCTATTGCAGGACCGGAGGCTTCGGATTATTCTAGTTTAACGCTTATCTAATAGAACAGAAGCTACATCGCCCACAGGTTTGTAATAAAATAGTTTGAAAGTGGAACTGGAAGACCAATCAGCCGCTTTCATGATATCCTGTATACTGGTACCAAGCATGAATGATTTGGAGGCCATAGCACCTCTGACTGAATGCGCTCCAAATAATTCAGTATCAATACCTGCTTCAGACATTACATATCTAAGCCACCTGGCAATAGTAGCGGAAGTAACAGGTTTGAAAGGTTTCTGTAAAGCAATTAGTAACCGGGAACAACCAGCTGGTCGAAGAGAACGTGTACATTCTTCATACACTTTGAGACATTTCACCACACAAAGTTTTTCATTCAAAGGCAAAGCATTTTAGTCAATAGATTTGGAAAAAGTTTTGGTACGAGAAGTAATAACAAAAGACACGTCTTCAGGCGAAAATATTCTACCGTCCAAATCTAGAACTCGAACATCAGAAACTCTGCGACAAGCTGATAAACACAACAACATGGCTACTTTAGCTGACAATTGCTTTCGAGAAAGTAACTCATTATTAGGCCAATTATCAAACAAATTCAAGACTTTAGAAACATCCCATAAAGAGGTATACTTAGCCTTAGGAGGAATAGCAATGCGTATTCCTTGTAGAAATTGCACACCACCGGATGCATGCTTACAGGTCTGCCATACAGATGGGTGTGGCCTGCTGAAATGAGCGAAAATTATTCACTGATCTTTAGGATAACCCATCGGTGGCTTTCTGGGAGAGAAGTTCACCACTTGAGAGAGTCTGCTTCCACTGGATCCAGGTGCTTCTCCAAGCACCAACCCAACCAAGCCTTCCAGCCGGAACAGTATCGTTTCCTGGTTGAAGGAGCTCAGGCTTGTTGGATAAAACCAGAAGCCTGCTCTGAAATTCCTGGCAACGACCATTGTTTCCGGAAAGCCTCCAGGCCATCAGGGGCAGCTGCCCCGCCAGGACTAACGGGTGGAGCTCTCCCTGAGGGCCCCGGAGCATCGAGGGAAAGGACGGGAGACAAAGTGGGCAGTCGCATGCCATCTCCAGCAGGACTGGGAACCATGGTTGTGACTTCCAGATCGGTGTGGCCAATACAATTTTCGCTTCCTGCCGAGATACTTGATTCGCTACTCTGGGGATCAGGATAAATGGAGGGAAGGCATAGTGGAGACTTAGCGACCAATCTTGTGTAAATGCATCTGTCGCTCTTGCTAGGGGGTCTGGCCTTCAGCTGAAGAAGGACTCCAGTTGATGGTTCAGTCTGGCGGCAAAGAGGTCTACTTGGAACGGACCCCCACAGTGATTGAATCTGATAAAACAAGGACGGGTGAAGCTTCCAATCGCTGTCATCTTTGAGGTGGCGTGATTGCCAGTCTGCCACTCCATTGTCTCATCCCAGAAGGTATTCCGCAATCACTGTTTTCTGATGCGCTAGGCAGTAATGCTAGAAATCCTTGACGATCTCCACCAACATCGGGGATCTGGTTCCCCCCAACTTGTTTATATAGCACACAGCTGATATATTGTCCATTCTCAATAGAATACAGCATGACACCTTCCTGGGAGAGAGAGCGCGAATCGCAAATGACCCCGCCAGGAGTTTGAGACAACTGATGTGCAATTCCAACTCCTGGAGAGACCATCTGCCCCCCGTGGTCACCTCCCCGCAGTGGGCTCCCCAACCCGACCTGCTGGCATCGGACTCTATGATCAGCTCCGGGCAAGATCCAAAGATCGCCCGACCATTCCAAGCATCCACTTGAGTCAACCACCATTGAATTTCTGCCCGGGCTTTGTCCGTAAGAGGGACTTGATCCGAATAGGACAGGCCCTTCTGAAGATGTTTGATCTTGAGGCTCTGAAGGGCTCGATAATGTAGGGGCCCCGGAAAAATCGCCTGAATGGAGGAGGCTAACAGACCCACCAAGTGAGCGATTGCCCGTATGGACATCAACTGCGTGTCTAGAGTCTTTCTCAATTCTCTCTTCAAATCCCTCAGCTTCTGTTTGGGTAACCTGAGCTGGGCTGACTGGGTATCGATCACAAACCCCAAGAATTCTAACGACTGCGTTGGAAGGAGGACCGATTTCATTTTGTTCATGACAAACCTCAGACTCTCTAACAGCGTCATCGTTATCTGTAGGTGAAGAGCCGTTAGATGCGCTGAAGGGGCCATGATTAGAATGTCGTCGAGATACACTATTAGACGTATCCCCTGTTCCCGGAGATGTGATACCAACGGCTTCAGTAGTTTGGTGAAACACCAGGGAGCCGAGGAAAGACCAAAAGGCAGTCATCTGCCGAGCCATTGAAATGGCAGGAACCTGCGATGAGGGGGGAAAAATGGGAACCGTCAGATACGCGTCTTTGAGGTCGAGGCGGACTAACCAATCCGCCTGCCTCAAGATGTCCGCCAGAAGATGGATCCCCTCCATCTTGAAATGGCGGTAAAGAACAAAACAATTGAACTCCTTTAGGTTCAGCACCAGCCGGAACCCGCCACCCCTCTTTTGGACCAGGAAGACGTTGCTGCAGAACCCCGCCTGTTCCCCGCCCTCGCAATAGGCAACCGCGTGTTTCTCCAGCAAATCGTCTATTTCTTGATCTATAAAAGACTCATCTTGTTGGGAAAAATACAGAGGGTTTGGGGGGACCACCTGCTGGGGAGTCTGAAAGAAATCTATGTGAAAACCCCACACTGTCTGAAGGACCCAGGAGTCCTGAGTAATAACCTGCCAGTTGTGAAGGAAATGGCGAATACGACCTCCCAGAGGGTAGAGAGAGAGAGACAGTGGACTCACCTGCTGTAATTTGCGGCAGGGTGTTTCCTCTATGACCACCTCGATGGAAGCGGCGACGGGAGAAATGCTGTGTTGGATAGAACGTACCGCCTCTGGTGGGGTCTTGAAAGTCACCTCGACCTCTGCCGTAAGCCCCTCTGGAGGGACCTTGTTGGTATTGATGGCCTGGCGATCGGCCCCTGCCTTGCCCGGCCCATCCAAAAAGGCCAGCGTTGAACACCCTCTTAATGTTGGATTGGGCCTTGTCTAAGCTGGTGAAAGTGCCCACGTATTTAGACACGCCTTTCACAAAACGGTCACCGAATAATAAACCATCCGCCAAAACACCGGGTTCCGCTGAGGTGAGCTCCGTCAAATTGCTGTCCATGCGCATTAGGAGAGATTTCCTGCGATCCGCGGGGATGGAGCAATTTGCGTTGCCTAGAAAATTTATGGCGCGTTGCGTCCACCCCGCAAGGATATCCGGATTGACGGGTTAACCAGATTCTTTGGCCACGAGAGCTAGTATCTAGTAATTTATCCTGGCACCCTCGCCAGGCCCGATCGATACCTTTCTTGGGGTCCTTCTGAAATTTCTTCAGGAAGGCCAACATGTTTGGGTCAATATCCGGGGTCTCCGTGACATTGTCAGGCACATCAGGATGCGGACATTACGACCATAGCCGGTTCAGGACTTCCCTGTCAAAGCTACGTCGTAAGTTCTGATGAATATAGTCCGCCACCTCTGGAGGGGGGCCCAATCGGAAGACTGTGGATCCACTATATCCTGGGGATTGAAATCAAAAGGGTTTGTGGGCTGGTACACAGGAGGAGACTGCTGGTGAACAGAGGCTTTTTTGGCCTTCTTTTCCTTAGGCGATACCGTCTGTTTGGAGGAATCAGTGTCTGTACCAGTGTCGGTATCTGTGACCACCTTTAAGGACGTGGGCAGTGGGGTCGAGGACCCAGAATATGGATGATCCCTGGCAGAAAAAGGGGGTAGTTTAGAGAGGGACTGCGCATGCGGCCAGTTGGACGCTCTAGTAGACACAGACTTTCCCCCTGACGTGGAAGGATTCGCGCCATCCATCTGAAGCAGTCCATGGTGTTTCGCAAAGTGTTCCAGTTGCGCTGTAATAGGTTTTAAAGCGGCTGCCAGCGCTTTATTCACGGTCTTAGGAACCGCCACTTCCACCGCTTTAGTAACAGAATCTTGGACGGATGCATCCAAAGCATCCACAAGGTTGTCTTCTAAGAGGGGACCATGCTCCTCCTCGTAGCACCCATATTCATCTTCAAAATAGGCCCAGTATTCCATGCCCAACACACAGCTGGCGACACTTTAGACAAAATGTAATAATGGGTCCCAAAGGGATTAATCAAGGGGCAGCAACCCTGATACAAACAGTAAGTAGGCTAAAGAAATGATCCTCAGCAAAGCTGTAATCCACAAAGTCAGCCCGAAGGCATAAAGAGCCACACAAAATACACAAGCCTGCACTCAGCTTGGGGCCTGCCTTGTTCTCCAGCCCAGGGGAGGCGTCACTTAAGGGTACTCTGAAGAAAAACAACCTAAGGCTCCGACGCGCATTTGAATATGCGCGCGGAACGAAGAAAAACTAAATTGGGTGTCGCGTAGCCCAAAACTAGCCCAAAACAAGACCAATTGGGCTGTGTGACCTGAGGCTCGTGAGAAGTGCGGTCCCGTACTAGGGAAGGCGCCGCAGCCGCAAGAACAGCGGTGGTGAGCAGCGGAGAAGGAACAATCGAGGATCGGACGGTGAGGGGGCGCTATTATAATGAACCGCCACCTTCCGAGTGCTCGTAATGACCGATGGAGCGCAACGCGCTGAAATATTGCTCGCGCGCAGAGCGCACACACAGGCAGCAAGTAATAGCAAATCACACACAAAAGGTCTGCAATAGTCACAGAGAATATCAATCACAAGCAAGTAATAAGAGAAGGGCAAGAAAAGAATTCGAGCACTTAACTGTGAGGAGCAGCAAAGAAAGAGGAAGCGTGAAGGTGTAAAGACTGTTATATAGGGCTAGTCTCTATGGTTGTTGTGTACCTATGCTAAGCATTCTGGGAATGTTTTTGTTTCACTATGTTATAAATTATCTTATTGGCTGCTGTTTGTTGCAGTAAAAGAAAGAGAAAGCATAATCTGAAGCCTCCGGTCCTGTAATAGAATTAATCTTTCTGTCACTACGTGGCTCCTGTGTCAATCTGATGAGGTTACAGTAAGCCTGCTACTCTGCGACGTTTTCCCTACAGTGGGGTTGGATATTGTAGAGTTGCGCTCTAGTCTTCACTAGCGCGATGACGTAGGCGCGTGGCGGCCATTTTGGAGGCCGTTAGTAGCACCGGAACCGCGATCCTGTCGGACGTTCCCCGGCGCTCTCCCTGCAATAGTAAATGCATATTGACAAATAAATCTACTATACCCAATACCAAGGTGTGAGGTCTAATGCTTCCCTACCCGTAACACCCACACTACAAATGGCGACGTGAGCTGGGACGTGCAAATAAGAAGACCGAAGAGAGCTCGAGCACTAGGAGCACGTGGCCAGGAACCAGGGAAGCAGGCCCAGAACCACACAGGTATCAGGAGGGAGAGCGCGGCAGAGGGGACGTTCGGACCTCTAGCACTATCAGAAGGAGCAGGCACCTCGTATCGCGCAGGGAGAACCCCTCAGCCACTGCAAGGGCCACAGTCATAAGAAACGAGGGGGAGCTACACCAAGCCCCAACCGGCCAAGATAGCACACCACTGGGCAGGCAGTGCAGGGGAAGCGGTGACTCCTTTCTGGCCAACCAAGCGAGCCACAGGCAGTCTGGGAGACAAGGGGCCCACCAGTAAGAGGCCAGCCAGGCTAAAGACTTGAGAGGCAGAGGAGACCCTGGCGGAGCCTGCAGTGCATAGTAGAGGCGGCGGAGCGGCGGCGGAGCGGCGGCGCACCACAGCCCCCCACGCCAGCAGAGACAGAGTGCGCCGGGCAGTCCAAGGGGAGAAGACGAGCCACGGAGAGGAGGAACGGAAATGTGCGCCCAACCGTCCTCACTCACGACACCGATCCCCTTCCTACCCAAACCGGGTGAACCATCTATGAAAGGGGAAGACTGGAGAGAATACTTCATGAACTATGTAGAAGCCCTGGAAGACGAGGCAGGAGAAGGGTTCCCCAGCAAAAGGAAGAAAAGGATTTTTCTGCACAATCTGGGACCAGAAGGAATCAGAGTCTTTCAGAATATAGTTCCCACGCCGAGGCAGGCGGCAGATGACGACGTGTTCCAGCATGCCTTAGACGACTTAAACAAACACTACAGACCAGCGGTGTGCACGTCCATAGATAGATACAATTTCCAACAAAGGAAGCAGGCAGAAGGGGAGTCCATAGACGAATACGTAGCGGCTTTGAGGAAATTAGCCGTCACATGCAAATTTGGCACGCTACATGATGAGTTCATCAAAGACCAAATAGTCATGCACACCACCAACACGACGATACAGGACAAGTTATGGGTCAACGGAGACGCGACATTAAAGGAGGTAATAGCCATGGTGAAGAAGGCGGAGCTATCAAAGAGATGC
The DNA here is from genome assembly GCF_964204655.1 of Triturus cristatus. Lineage (NCBI taxonomy): Eukaryota > Metazoa > Chordata > Amphibia > Caudata > Salamandridae > Triturus > Triturus cristatus. The sequence continues at coordinate 1,365,225,394 of NC_140591.1, read as the reverse complement.
GCAGAAGCAGCTAAAAGGGAGGCGTCTTCAAGGCCCATGGTGAACAAAGTCACGGAGGCAGAACCGCCGTAGAGAGGGAAAGGAGCGGCGGGGGACACGAGGACGCAAACCAAGTGGACGTCCAGACTGAACCCGGTGAGGAAACCGGGCTCGGAGGGCAAGAACATGTGCTACAGGTGCGGCAGTCTAGCACACCCAGCGTACGACAAGCGATGTCCGGCCTTCAAAGCCAAATGCATGTTTTGCAGAATAATTGGGCATTATGAAAAAGTATATCGCCGCAAGCTGAAGAAAACAGCGGTCAAATATGTTGCACGAGAGGAGGAGGAAGAAACGGAAAATGGAGAAGATGATGACAGCGCACTGTGCATAGACGAACACGTACTGGGAATAAGTTGCAACCGCTCAAAGAAACCACAGTGTGACCTGGTGATAGGAGGGGTACCAGTACAGATGGTAGCAGATTCGGGATCCCCTTACACCATCATACAACGCAGCGTGTGGGAGAAAAAATTCAAGAACCACCTAGGCGACCACCTGGAGCCTCCAGACATCCGTCCGGTTACCTTCACAGGAGAACCCATCCCGATGGTGGGATACCGCTGCCTAAAGTTCTAATATAAGGACCGACACGCCAGTTGCAAGTTGTATGTGGCAGAGAAAGGCCCATCGGTCTTAGGATGGGTAGATCAAGGAGATCTAGGGTTACAGTTGAATCGAGGCGGTGTCACACAGGTCTTGATGACCGGCGACGGAAGACGTCCAGAGACAGGGAAGTTGAAGACAGAATTCCCCAACGTGTTCGGGGGCAAAGTGGGAAAACTAACAAAATTCACGCACAGAATTGAGCTCAAAAGGGATGCCAAACCAGTGTGCCACAAAGTGAGGAATATCCCGCTGGCTATCAGAGATCAAGTGCAACAGGAACTTCACAGACTGGAAGAGAACGGCATCATAGAACCAATAACGAGCGCCGAGTGGTTGGCCCCATTGGTGGTCGCAATGAAACCGAATGGGAAAATACGTCTCTGTGTGGACTTGAGGGAACTGAACAAAAACATAATCGTAGAACGGTTCCCCTTGCCAAGGATAGCCGAGATGTTAGCTAAAACCAAAGGAGTGAAGTGGTTCTCGACTATAGATCTCACGTCCGCGTACCACCAGATCACACTACACCGGACATGCAGGAAGCTGACGTCCTTCATAACTCCCTTCGGGTGCTACCAGTTCCGCAGAATGCCTTTCGGGCTGGCCTCAGCGGCAGCCGTATTTCAGAAGTTGATGCACAGACTATTCGGCGATGTAGAAGGAGTGCAATACTTTCAAGATGACATCCTGATAATGGGCATGGACAAAGCTGACCATGACGCCAAGTTGTCTAAAGTCCTACAAGTGCTGGAACTCAACGGACTTACAGCTGAATGGGAGAAGTGCCGGTTTGGGATGACGCCGGTCACGTATTTAGGGCATGTGATCAGTGACCAAGGGATCACCCCCAAACATTCCAACATCAAGGCGATATGCGATGCTCCTCCGCCAAGGTCCAAGGAGGAAGTAAGGTCGTTCTTAGGCATGGCCGAATTTTATAGCAAATTTGTACAGCACTTCGCCACGAAGACACACCATTTGCGACAACTTCTACGGGACAAGACCAGATTTGAGTGGACTGAAGAAACTCAAGCGGAGTTCCAGAGGATAAAAACAGACATCAGCACAGCCGTCCCCCTGAGCGGGTATGACCCACGAGCTGGATCGGTATTGACGACAGATGCCAGTGAGCGGGGACTGGGAGCAGTCCTGATGCAGGAATCGGAAGGAGGAGAACTGTCCACCCTCAGCTTTGCATCCAGATCGCTGTCCCCCACCGACCAAAAGTACAGTGTGATAGAAAAGGAGATGCTGGCGGTAGTCTGGGCCAAGGACAAGTTCCGTCAGTTCCTATTGGGCACGAGATTCAAGCTGAGAACGGACCACAAGCCCCTGATCAAAGTCCTCACATCATCAGGACATGCCACGGCGACACCCCGCATCGCGAAGATGACGTTAAAATTATTGGATTACAGATACAATGTGGAACACATCCCAGGACAAAGAAACAAAGTAGCCGACTACTTGAGTCGGGCGTCAGCCATGGAGGAAGCGCCCAAGGCATCGGAAGATGAGGACATCAAAGTAGCATTCATGGAAGATCACGAACGAGTGATAGGCGAGCAAGAGTGGAGGGAAGCGTACGAAACAGACACAGACTTGGAGGTAGTCAAGCTATGCATCATGAGAGGATGGCCAGACAAGAGGCACATGGAGGCAATGCTCAGGAAATTCTTCGAGGTGAGAGAAGAGTTGTCTGTCTGTGATCAAGGGATTTTCCTGAGGAGAGGAGAGAAAGTTGTGCCTCCCAACAAGTTGATTCCCCGCCTTCTAAATCTCATCCACGAGGGCCACCTAGGAATCTTAAAGACTAAAATGAGGGCGAAGCAGACGTACTGGTGGCCGGCGATGGACAACCAGATAGAGAGGCATGTGCGGGAGTGTGGCCAATGCCAAAAGGCAGACAAGTTCCTGAGCCTGATGCGACCACCCCTAGGAAAATTCGACAACCCAGAGAACCCATGGGAGGACCTATCCATAGACATCCTAGGCCCGATATTGGCCAACCAGGGAATACAAAAATATGTGTTGGTACTCGTGGATAGGTACTCCAAGTGGCCGGAGGTGGATGTACAAGAAGACATGGGTACTGATAGAATATTAAAGTTCCTGATGACTGTATTCCTGAGAGAAGGAATTCCACGCTCTCTCCTAAGTGATAATGGGCCTCAATTTGTATCAGAAAAATGGAACACCTACATGGGAAGGAATGGCATCAAGATTAAGCACACGTCTATATACCACCCAGCAGGGAATGGCCTAGCAGAAAGATTTAACAGAGTCATAATGGGGTCTGTACAGTCGGCGATAGCGAGTGGTAAAGATTGGGAAAAAGAACTGAAGAACATGGTATGGGCGTATAGGATCACACCTACCAGCACGGGGTACAGCCCATTCCAGATCCTAAGGGCAGAGACCCCTTCACGAAAGACAATGTAGCCTGGAAGGAGCGTACCATCATGAGCAAGTGGTCCCCTGCCATAGTACACCACAATCTAGAGAAAGCGCAGAGGATCTATACGGAACACTACAACAAACGGAGAAGTGCTAAAGAGACTGAGCTGGAGCGAGGTGAATGGGTGAGAGTCAAACTGGCCCAGTTACGAAGAAAAGGGGACAGTAAGTTCAGTGAGCCGTTACAGGTGGAAGAAGTTTTCAACCGGTCGGCCCTACTCAGTGATGGGAGGGTGTGGTCACAGGACCGTATGTCCAAGTGCAACAAGATCATGCAATGGAACGGAAGGGAAAGAGGACAGGTAATACCCTCCCGGACACAAGGGACTGAGACCAACCCGGTGGACACTACCACAGGCAACCCGGGAGACAAGGGAGGAGAAGCAAACGTACAGGAGGGTAGTGAACTGGGTACCTCTGAACTTGGGGAAAACTATTACGGATCTCCCAACAAAGAAGTTTCCCCAATGGTCGAAGGGGGAGATGCCAGGATCTCCCAAGAGGGTACCGATCACGCCTCCAGCACTCCAGTGAGATACACTCGGACTGGTAGGACTGTGGTGAGACCATCGAAGTTCAGAGACTTTGAGATGGACAGGAGCGTGCACGCAAGTAGACGCGTATTGTTAAATTGTTAATGGGAAAAAAGGGAGATATGTAGAGTTGCGCTCTAGTCTTCGCTAGCGCGATGACATCGGCGCGTGGCGGCCATTTTGGAGGCCGTTAGTAGCGCCGGAACCGCGATCCTGTCGGACGTTCCCCGGCGCTCTCCCTGCAATAGTAAATGCATATTGACAAATAAATCTACTATACCCAATACCAAGGTGTGAGGTCTAATGCTTCCCTACCCGTAACACCCACACTACAGATATGGCATTTCTTTTTTAGGTCTCGGCTCGAAGGCTGCGCTTGCGCAGTCTCGATCCAAGATTTAATGACTTGGAGAAGAGGGGCTTGAACCCGCCCCTCTTCTCCCCTGTTCTCCATTGGCTGGCCTCTTGAATGCTGGCCAGCCATTGGAGAAAAGGTCAGTCATTCCGATCAGGCCCCGTCCTTTTCGGATCGGGGGCGTGTTTTTTTCCAGAAATCTAATTATCGCCGGCCGGCCCCTTTTTCCGCTGGTGGGTGTGTTTTTTTTTTTTTTACAGGGACGTTCTCTGTTTCTTTACGTCTCGCCTACCGAAGGCTCCGCTTGTTGTTTCTACCTGTTATTACACTTGAAGGGGGCTGGGAGGGGAACAAGTCTTCAGTCCGCTGGAACCCCACATCTAGCCGGGAAATGAAAGCCTCCGCCCCCACCCACCAGTCGACCCCGCAGGGCGCCGGGGTCTTACCGGAATGCAGGCTCCCGATAGTGGTGATCTCAGGCCGCGCAAGCCCCAGGATGTTCCACAGCATCAGGTCGCAGGCAAGCCTCCGCCACTCGGCCACATCCACAGCAAGTCTGGCCGACCGCAGCGCTGCTATTCTGCGCTGCCTCGGTGGGCTCAGGCGCCCGCGGCCTGCCTCCCTGCTCTGCGCTGCCTCCACGCAGGCAGATGCCCCATGTGCCTCCGCCCGCCATCGAAGACGATGCAGTAGCAGGAACCAAACCCGTACTGTGTGGCGACTTCCTTGCAGGTCACTGCACGGTCTGTGATGCAGCTGGGGTCAGGATCACTGCTGGATATCGGCGGATACGGGCTCAGGTAGACGGAGCTCTGCTAGGGCACGTCCGCCATGCTTTGCTTTCAAGCCACGCCCCTCCATAATAAACAATCTTAAGCAACACCACACAGAGCATACACTTGTTAAGCAATGTGTTCTAAGATTTTTTTTAACTGATCTTGTAACGGCTGTCATGTTTTCGTTCCGTAATTTTAGCATTTCCGGGTTGCATAGCAACCAATCCTACGGCTGAACATATCCTGGGTGCCGGCTATAAATGGGCGGTCTAGGACAAGAGTATTACTGTCCCTCAACCAATCCTAGTGCGCCATACAGCTGTGGTGTGTGATGTCCGCACGTGCTTTGTCTGGGCTGTGCAGTCCTGCTCGTACAGTCGGTGGATGCTGCTGTCCACGTTGAATGGAGGGAGTGGGTCTTAACTGGAGCTCCTTCATTGACGGGGTCTGATACCGTATCTCGGGCTGGGAATGCCAGACTAGGGTGGAGAGGAGTATAGGAGGGAAGGATGGAGGAAAGGCAAGGGAAGGACAGACAAACGGCAAGAGCAGCGCGGGGGATTCTCTTGTATTACAACAGCTATTAGAGGTGGGTAAACTAACAAATTAACAGGGACAGCCGAGCCAACGGTCTGAATCGCTAAGAGCCTATTATCCAGGCGAGCCATGTAGACAGTTTGCATGTAAATCATAACATCAAAAATGTACATACCAGAGGCGCAAGTAGAGAGACATTTCGGGGCGGGGGGGCTAATAAAAATTTCGGGGGGACTAATTCTTCAGGCAATCGGCTGATTGAAGATGCAGGGGCTCTAAGAAGGGGTGAAAAACAACAAAGCCCCATTAACAAGTAAACGGTCTTCTAAAGGCCTGTGAAGTACTCAAGTTTTTTATTTATTTAATGCGTTTTTATATAGCACGGACTTTACCCGAAGGTGTCAGAGCGCTTCGCAATAGGAACAGTAATGATACATGAGGAAAAAAATTACAAGTGAGCATGTTACAAAAGCAAACGTTACGTTACATGAGGCAAAAGTGACAATTGTGCAAGTATCAAGAGCAAACAGAATACAAGAGGTAGCAAACGATACGTTACAAAAGGAACAAGCATTTACAATGCAACGGTCTCGGCATTGTTAAAGTTAGAGCTATAGGCATTGCTCATGACAATGCCATTTCTTTAACCCCTTCCCCGCTCATGACGGAACCGCTCCGTCATGAGCCACGGTTGCCGTGTGCTCATGACCGAGCGGTTCCGTCATGCCACGACCGTTGGCGGCCGCTCCGCCCACGCGGCGCTGTTTCCCCGCCTGTGCGGGGGGACAGCGCAACTGGGCGGAGTCATGACGGGACCGCTCCGTCATGAGCACAGCTCAACCGTGGCTCATGACGGAGTGGCTCCGTCATGAGCACAGCGCCACCGCGCTGCCCCCCCCGCACCCTCCAGCGCTGCGGCGGAATTCCCGCCGCAGCGAAGGGGTTAAATGTTTTAAAAACAAAAACAAACAAAAATAATGTCATGACCAATGCCAATAGCTCTAACTTTACCAATGCCGAGACCATTGCATTGTAAATGCTTGTTTTTCCTGTCTTGTTGAAAGGGGACTTAAATCTCACGGGTGATTACTGGGACGAGTAGCACTAGGAATAATGAAGATTACCGGTATGTAGTCGGGCTAATATTTGCATTGATATGATACAAAATGTATTTTCATTGTGCCGCAAAGTTCCCTTATACAGGCATCTATATTCTGGTGGGTGTGACAACACGATCCTTGACTCTTCTGTCAAACTCATAGCAAACTGTTCAGAGCTTCCAAGCAAGGGAAAGATGTGTGGTGTTTTTCTGACTACTAAATAAATACATAACACAAGAAGCCATACAAAGCAAGGACAGGGGAGTAAGGCCGAGACAGGGTACGTTTCACACAGCGGTCAGAGCTTCAATGGGACTGAAACCACTCTTCGTTCGCTTTTTGTCTCCGCTTGAAAACATAGACGTCCTCATCCAATGTGGCCGTCAATTTCTACATCCTAGTAGGAACTAAGTAGCCGTTCCAGTCTTCCTTCGACCTTATTTTGTCCACTCCTGCGAACCTTCCTCAAAGTCTACAACGATCCAAGAGCGTCTCCTTTTCATAACTCAGTTCTGTTTTTTTTAAATAATTTTTTTTAACAGAGCGCTTCTGATATGGCTTATTTCTCTGGGCGAACACGACCGCCCACCTAAAAGCAAGTATCAGCCTCTCACGTTTAGAAATTGTGCGCATGCGTGATTTCCCATGCTGCCCCTCGCGGTGTCTTTTCCTAGGCTGCCATCTCTGCTGGTTCCCGGAGGTTACGGTCTCGCAAGGTGAGCGAGCTTTAAGTGATGGCGGTTTTCGAGATAGCTCTCCCAGGCAGAGCGGCGCGAGACAGCGGTTGTAGTCAGTACCACGCGCGCCTCCGTACAGTTTATTCCTTTAAAAAGACTGTGCGCTGTCGTGCCCGTGGCAAGGTCAGATAGGTTCTATGGTATCCGCGGGTCGTTTGGTCTCAACTGTCACTGCCCTTCAATATGTGCTGGGCTTCTTTAGGCAAAGCAATTTTTCTAGGCACAAGTTACAAAGTACTTTGAGCAGAAAGTGTTGCAGATTCGGTCTGCCTCATAGAAATGGAGGGGTACGCTACGTAGTGACATCTTAATGATATTGGGGGCCCTGGGCCAAACATATTTTGGGGGCCCCTGTTCAGACCAGCTTTGAATTTATGATACAGTTTCACCGCTGTCTTGCCCTCTTTGGCCAGGTCACTGACAGTGTGCAGGCACCTTCCTCCAAATTCTAAATGATTTTAGGTCTAATAGTGGTAGAGAGGTGTGTTTTCAATGTTGTAACACAGCAGCAGTATACAGTGCTTTAAATGGGAAAAAATAAGTGCAGGTACTCATTAAAATGAGCTAGAGGTATAGTGAGGGGGCGGGGCTAGGGGCGGGGCTAAGGCCAAGCCATAATGATACTTAACTTCTATATTAGTTGCAGCATATACCAAAACACATGAGAAATGTGATCAATTAAACAAAGCAGGTTAACTCATTACACAAAATGAAAGAGAAATGCAATAATATGTTAACATTTCCTTTTTTTGCAATAGTTGCACCTTCTTAATGTCATACTGTTAATTGATGTTTGGCACAATACTATATATTTTTGAGCACGCGAGTAGGAAGAAACTGAAAATACCCCTACGTCGCACCAAAGCTCTTATGGCACCAAGCAAATGAAGCAACTCATCATGACCCTCCCCAGAAGATATCTCTTGTCTCTTCCATCAATCTATCCATTCATCCTTGCATCCTACCATTTACCTACTTATGTCCACCATTTAACCTTTACATTCTATCGTCTATTCAGTCTTTCATCAATCATTCATTTTCACCATTCCGTCTATCCAGCGTTCATATCCAAACCTATCAATCCATCCATCTCCAAACCTAACCATTCATCCTTTAGCTCATCCATCTCTTTATACACCCTTTCCCTCATCCATCAATTCTTTCACTCATCCATCCATTAACACTTTCACTCCTTTATTCCATCCACCCTTTCACTCAATCCCTCCTTTCACTCATCCATCATCCACCCTTTCATCCATCCTCCCTACCTTTCATACATCCATCCAAACTCACTTATCCACCCACCATCCGCCCTTTATCCAATCATCCACCTTCTTTCACCCATGCAAGCTTTCAATCATACATCCATCCATCTATACATCCACCCTTGCTCACTCATCCATCCACTCAACCACCCACCAACCCTCCCTTTTATGTTATTTATGGAACTTTGTCGCAGAGCAGACATGTACAAACAAAGTGCCACACATTTTCTTTAAAATACCTCCTGAGAGTGTCTTGGTTCGCTCTCTTTCTTTCACTTTTTCGTACAAAAACAGGCATACACACAAACTTAGTAGACACACAAAAGACTCAGGTAGCTGAAAGCCATCTTTTCTTGTCACCTACCATGGCATTTTTAATTGCCACCAGGACCGGACTGGCCTTAGCCTGGTTGCCACTGCCAGGATTCCTGTGCTTGCACGAACGCACATGATAGTGAGAATGTGATTGACAGTACAGGGCCTGAAGGGACCCTGCTTTGTCAAGCACAGCGTGATGGCGAGCACCCGGACATTATTCACATGAGCCCTGCTGAATAGCTCAGCTGGGGCTCAGGTCGGAGATGCAGAAGCGGCGCCTTGGCTTCCAGAGACACGTTCCACTCCTGCTCACCAGCACAGCCAATGAGTCTACTTTTTCTTGAGTACCGGTACTCTCCTCTGAAGTAGAGAAGTGCCGGTACCCTGAGGGAAAAATCTAAGAAGTGCCGGTACTCAGTACCGGCCCATTTAAAGCACTGGCAGTATACTAAAATCACTGCAAATAATCTGAGACACCCTCCCATTTATCATATGTGAGGTCCTCTTTTGATCTAAAAGAAGCTTTTCTTTTTTTTTCATGGATGTTGCATTTTTACCTAAACACATTCCTCTTCAAAATGTCGGTAATACACTCCAGCATTAAAAATAAATTAAAGGAAAATGGTATTTAAAACAATTAGGAACTATTCAAGGTCATCAGGGTAAGACTATGCAGAACAGAGCTGGCAGGGGGCCCCCTGAAAGGCTGGGCACTTGGGCCAGAGCCCTCTCTGCCCATGCCTCAAAACGTCTCTGCTACTGCAGGCTTAACTGCAGTTGGTTTGTTCCATCGCCGGCCGGTGTGAAGATTGTTGGTGAAGATCTTAGACCAGCACCAAAAGTTCCTTAGTGGCAGGGTCAGAAGTCTTGTTCCAGCTAGGTAGGATAGTGTCAAAGGGTTTGGCAAGGTCTGAGATCGGAAAGCAGACTACAGAGATTCTGATTATGAGTGGTAGATGAAGGTGACACTTTTTTTTTTGAGCCGTAGTGGAGAAGACAAGCTCAGCTTGGAGAAGCTCCAAGGATGAGAAAGGCAGAGAAGGGGATGCCAGAGCAGAATCGCTGTCTAGGTCCATATTTAGTATAGTTCCTGAAGTATTGGTGCAATTGGAAATTGCAGAACTGTAGTTGAGAAAGATATCGTGTAGTGCAACCGTCTTCAAACCTTTTTTCTCAGAGCCACCCACCCACCTCGAGCAGAATGTTTTGAAGCCTGCCCCCGCCAAAACTTTTTTGTAAGAATTTCTGGAGTGGCAGGGCGGAGTATATGAGATAATTTCATGGGTACTTCTACGGTAGCTCATAATCTACACTAAAGGTGAGGTTTACAGAAGATCTAATCCCCAAACAGAAATTGACCATAAAACACTACGCTTCATAATTGGGGCAATGTGAGCTGCTCGCACTCCTGGGCCCCAAAGGAATTACACTTGCTGCACTAATGATAGCCCCGATCTTGAGTAGCAGGCTGTCTCCTCTGCCTGTTTCATCCATTCCCTACCATTTCTGGCCATCGTTCCAATCTAGAAACAGACCGTGCCTCTTTCAGGAAAAAAAAAATCAGCTTCCATGTATTTTCTCATATCCCCTGTTTGCAGCAACTAACTTTAACAAGGAAAAAGGAGCCTTCATGCCCCGTTTGTAATATAAAGGTTTCCTAATTCTGATGCAGTGGGTCCCACACAACCCTGGGCCCTAGTGACATTGCACCTGCTTCACTAATGATAACTATTGCCTAGCAAAGTGGGCAGTCTCCTCCTTCATTTTTGTTACAACATGGCCCCTCTTTTTCACCATTCCCTCTCTGCCATCTCTGTGGCACAGCAACTAATTCTGACTATTGCAGAGATCAGGTGTGCTATTTTTCTGTTTCATAGCGCTCTTGCTTTAGTTTTGGAACAAGTGTCTTGTAAATTGCTCTGACAAATTTACTTTTAAGCATTCACTTGATTTCACAAAATGTAAGTAAATCTAGATGATACTTGCCTAAGAGTAAAACTTTTTCCAGGGTATGAAGGAACACATCCCTCTCTGAAACGTTGAGGTGTAGACGAAGGAGTTTACCCCTGGAGAAAAAAGAAAAGATTTTCAGGAAGTAAATTTGTACTTAACCTGAAGGTATTTGTTTGTATATTAGCTCATGCAAAAGTGAAATTCACTTATATTTTTATCTATGAATATGCCTGGAAACCTGCACTTTTTCCAGGCCTACTTCTGTAAACTCATGTGAATTCCTGAGAGTTATAAACTTGCATGCATGCAAGGTAATTGACTTGCACGTTCACTTTTTGTAATTTGTTTTGAATCAGCCCCTTAATTTATTTGAGCACTTAATGGTTTTACACTTCTTTTCCATTATTAACTTAAGGCCTCCCAGCCTTTAGCTTTCTGTTGCCAAAAGACCAAAACTTGCAGTTGCCTTAGAGCTTACCATTGGTTGACTTTTCTTGTCACTTTCATATGCTTGTTTCTTTTCAATGACTTTCCTTTCCCCTTTGTTTTTGGCCCTCCCTTGTAGCATAGCTGGTTTATCACAATTTTGAATGCATGACTTGTAACCTTCAACTGTTCAAATTCTGGGAAACTTCTTTCTCTTCAAGAGTACTTATGTTCTTGCTCTCACACACGTCGGCTGCTTCTCCCCCTTTAAATACTGGCCAGCGTGCTCTGTGGTTACTCCCTCATTTCTCTGCCCGTCCATTTCTTCTTGCATCTTGAAATTGGAAATAAAAAAAAAAAAAGTGGAAGCAGTATATTGTGGAATACCAGCACGTGCAATTTAATGTATGCATGCCTGCACATATGGCAGTACTGTAGACTGCCATTACTTCATGAATAGGGCTTCTGGTTTTATGGTATTTTTTTAATCCACATTTATTTGTTTAGTGTAAGATTGAAGCTTAAAACCAGTGTAGTTAATCTATTTACTATTTTATTTTTGTCCTCATATCACCATTGTTTGCAAAACCAGGCCTTAGTATATGACCTATTCTGACCCCAGGCCACTTGCATTGTAACTCTTGCCCTACTGATCAGTCCTACCAGTTTCCTGGTTTCACGCAGGATCAAAGGACACTTCCTTAATACATTGCTGTTGCACACCATCTTTGGAAATCGTCCCATAACCCACTGCGAGAAACCCCCCCCCCCCCGCACCAGTGTCCATTTTGCATATAGTTGTAATTGCCTGAAGCCAATCAAAACCCTTGGTGGGGAGGGGGTTCGTCCATCGCTTACATGCTAAAAGCATCAAATAAAACAGAAGGGCCCTCCTGTCTGCCGATAGGGGCTGACTGAGGCGGTCCTCCAACCCCACCGGTACCAATGTTGAGCTCAACGTTATATTCATCCCGAAAATATCCCTGACGACTTTCTCAAAGTCCTGCCAGTACACCTGTAGTTCTGGGCACTCAAAAAACATATGTAGGTCGTCAGCTCTTAGCAGGCCACATCTGCAACATCTTGGAATCGGTTTTGGTATGAACTTGTTTCAGATTGGCGGGTTTGACCACCCTGTAGAGTAATTTTAAGGAAAGTTGCCAGATTGTTTGTGGCTCTGTCATCTGGATAACTCCTTCCCATATCAAGTATGGTGCCTTCAGCTTCCTATCTTCGGCATCTAACAAAGTCCAATACCAGTCAGCAACTTCCTTTTTCCTGGGGGCCTCATCCTGTAGTTTTGATCCAAATTCCCACATCCCGCCAATCTCCTGTGCATTGGCTGCCACACAAGATGACAACTGCAGGTACTTGGATCTTGAAAGGGCATCCCCCATTTTTTCCACTAACACTTCCCAAGGCAACATACCCTACACTGTCAGGAGATCACCCCCCCATACTTAATTTCCCGCCCTCTTCAATGGGAGACTCAACCTGTCTTGGAGGCACTCAGGCGTACCTGGTGAGTCCCAAATTGAGGAGGAATCCGAGAAATAGCCCACTCCAAGAATCTTTCTTACAACTGAAGAGTAAGTGTTGCCTTTAAAATCTTCAATCTAACTTTTTTGAAAAACGTCTCGACCCAAACTTATACAAAAAACCTTTAGAGCTCTGCTCCCTTACCATTTCTTCCAGTAAACCTCCCTATATTGGAGACCCCGGTTTGCCTAGAAGGATTCTGCAGTTTTTAAACTGAAAAGCCATACAGTATAATTTTAGATCTGGGAAAGCCAGTCCACTCTTCTCAAGCTTACGCCTCAATTTCTTCCAGTGCAGCCGGGCTCCCTTTGATGCCCAGACAAAACAGACTAATTTCCCTTGTATCTTGTCGATTACAGACTTGGGGGACATCGGAGGGATACAATTAAAAAGGTACGTCAGTTTAGGAAGTATTGCCATTTTAATTAAATTCACTCTCCTTATATGGTCAGGGGCAGGTTCTTCCATCTAACTAGTGATGTATCAACCTCCTTTACTATCCTTTCCAAATTGTACTGAGGAATTTCCTCTAATGGTTTTATTATACTTATTCCTAGATAGCTAAGCTCATTCTGTACACCTCTCCTCCAGTTTGGAGCATTCCAGCACATTATCCTGGTCTTTGGATTATTTACCAAATAACCAGATACTGCCCCAAATTCTTTCACCAGAACTTCCACCCTGGGAATAGTTAGAACGGGGTCCGAAGTATAAATTGCAAGGTCATCCGCATACAGTGCGACTTAATTTGTGTAAGCTCCTGAACTAAAGGATATAACCTGGGTATCTTGCCGCAATAACTGAGCAAATGGTTTAATATAAATATCGAAAATGGGACAGCCCTGCCGTGTGCCCCTGGAGATCGGGGAAACTTTGTGTAAGGAAACCATTGAGAAGAATCCTAGCTGTTGATTGATCATACAGAGCTTTCAATGTTGTAATGAAACAGGTGCCAAAACCCATTATCGCCAAAACTTCCAACAGATAAGCCCAGCAAACATGGTTGAAAGCCTTAGCTGCATCCAATTTAACTGCAGCCAAGGGGATCGAACGAGCTGTAGCAAGGTCTATACTGCCTATTAATAGCTGAGTAAGTTCATGAATAAGCCTCCCTGGGACAAATCCTTTTTGTTCAAGGTGTATAAGCTGGGGTGTCAGTTTGGCCAATCTCCCTGCCAAAATACGAACAAAATTCTTATAGCCTGCATTAAGTAGGGATATCGGGCGATACGATTCCGCCTTTCTATGGTCTTTAGCTGGTTTTAGGATCAAGACTATAGTGGCCTCCTTCCATGACGTAGGTACCCGTGTCCTCCCCTTATACACCAGATTAAACAAGATCTCCCAGACTGGAACTATTTCCTCTATTAGAAGTTTATAAACCTCCGAAGGGATAGCATCCAAACAGGCAGCCTTCCCACTCTTAGCTCTAGTCACGGCCCTTCTGATCTCCTACTGAGTAATCGGTGCTTCCATACACTCCTTTCCTTCTCTAGTCAATAGAGGAAGTCCAAGCTCCCCCAACCAATCTTTTAGTCTTTGGGGTTCTGGAAAGGTATCTTCCCTATACAGCAAGGGAAAAAGGGAAACCACATAATTCTGCATATCTTCCCAATTAGCTAACTCCTCACACTGAGGGTCCACCAATTCTTTAATCATAATCCTGGTTCTTTCTACCCTGGCTTTCCAAGCCAGTAATGCCCCAGCTTTCACCCCATACTCGAACTGTCTCATACTTCCAGACTGCAACCTTGCCTTACACTTGGAATCCAGTTTGATTTTATAATTTAATTGCGCCTCTTCGTCTTTTTAACAGCATCTCTGTATCTTGCCCACCGCTTGATGCTTGTAAAGAGGCCTCAAGAATACCAACTCATTTTTCCATTCCTGCCAATTCGCCCCTCTCTTCTCTTCCCTTAGAAAAACCAAGACTTTTTAATACCCCCCGGATACATGTTTAAAAGCATCCCACTTTACTCCTGGGGAGGCTGTACCAGTATTAATCAAAAAGTACTCCGATGTGGCCTTTTTTTAGGGCGGGCACCACCTCCTCATCTAAGCGGAGAGCAAGCCTTAATGTCTATCTGTTATTGGGCTTAATTCCTGGGACCTGTAATGTCATAGTGATGGCTGAGTGGTCCGAGATATGTACTGGATGGTGTATGATCTCTTTTATATTTGCCGCTAGGCCCCTTTCCTCCAAAAAATAATCTAATCTGGAGTGATGCCCATACTTTTTACTGTGGTAAGTATACCCTCTCGACTGTCCTCCTAGGTGTCTCCATACATCTACTAACCCTAGATCTTGCATCAAATTTTTAAGAGCTTGTCGTGTTTTAGGTGCCGGAGCACCATTCCTCTGTGTTGTACGATTCAAAATGGGATCCAGCAAAATATTAAAATCTCCCCCCCCCCCCCCAATCCCCAAATCAGCGGAACCATAGCCTCCACTAGCTTTAACTCCAAATCCACTATATACTGTGGATCATCCTCATTTGGACCATAAAACCCAACACAGATGAATTCAAAGTCTGCACATTTCATTCCAGCTAAAACCCATCTATCCCTTCTAGAATCCTTAACCTCCACTCCAGAACCCCTTCTTATTAGGATCGCTACCCCTTACCCGTCCATACCTGCGGAATAGTTCCTTACTCTCCCTTGCCAATAAATGCATCTCCTGCAAGACCATAATATGGGCCTGGCTTTCTTCAAGATACCTCAGCACCACCCTCTGCCTGGCACGAGACCTGAGACCATTTACATTCCAAGTAGGGATATCTATATCTTTACCTAGGTTGGCCATCATCTCCTCACTCTTTTTCCCACCTCCTATTCCAGATGCAGTTCATATAGCTATTCCTGGCTGAACGATACTGAGGACTTTATTTTTTATTTTTACTCCTCTGCTTCCCACCCGTGCACCATCACCACCCCTCCCCACTAACCCAACCCTGAGGAACCCTCCCCATCTTAGTAGGCATGCCTTATGGGCTGCCTATTGCGGGACTATTAAGTAAGCAAAAATTCAATCGACAGATTTGCCGCGCTTCAGCGAATCCAAGTTCCTTCATCCAGTCTCCCGACACAGCAGATCTATAGACATCTGCTTATTAATTAATGATTATCTTTTTCTTATTTATTGATTCTATTAATGCATCAACATCCTCGACAGCGCGGTAATTATACATTTGGTTGTCCCACATTATACGAAGCATCGCAGGGATTTTTAATTGCACCATGGTCCCCAGCTTCTGCAGATCCTCCATCCTGTTACCTAACTCCCATTGCCTCTGTTCTGTAGCTTTACAGATATCTTATTGTAACAGAGAACACCTTGACTGTATATGGCCCATCTCTTAGAGCCCTGCTGAGAACTGTCTCCTTAACAGTATACAAGAGGAAATTGGTTTTTTGGGGGTTGCGCCGAAAAGGATCCCTGTGCGCTCTTTGGACCTCTTGCCCAAAATTAATATCCTTGTTATCCTTTAGGACCGTGTTTGAGTATACTGATTATAAAGGCCTTCATATCTGTACCTTCCTCTGCGTCCGGAATATTCAGGAATCTTAAATTATTCTTTCGGAAATGATTCTCCAATCTCTCAAAGTCATCCCTTAGCGTTTGGTTTTGTTTAACCAGCTTAGAGATCTCAGTAGCATTTTTTGTCACATCTTGTTTTATTGATCCTACTTCATCTTCCAGAGGCGGGAGGCAACCTCGTCCAATTTCTGTGCTAGCTTTCAGCACGAATCTTGTATGCCGACCTGATTGGCCTCCGAAACTTCGAAGCGACTCTTTATTTCATTCTTTAGCCCCAATAAAATACTCGTCAGTGAATCTTCTGCGTTTACGTATTTACTTAACCTATAAATGTATATTCACATTTCAATGTCAATAGGTTTTCCCCATTTACAGTTCAATACTATATTCTGAAAACATTGCATTGTAAAAGTTTCTACAGCTGTCAATCTGCTGTTCCTTGTTTCATTAGGAAACCTTTTTTTCCTTTTTCAGGTTTTGCCTGAGGTAGCACACTTGCGCCAATATTTGTTCTTTAAAAAAACACCTCTAAGAAGGGGCTTTTAGCCCAACCATTACTTAGCATTGATTGACTTCTTTGCCACTCTCATTTCCTTGTTTCTCATTGGTCAGCTCGTCTATTCCACTTCCTTCTTTGTGTGTTTGTCTCTTCAGATGGAGCATGGCCCAAGTACTGATTAATTGCATGATCAGTGTCCTTCCACTGCTCACGTACTTCCAGGGGTACTTTGTTTTTTAGTGGCACCACTCTGTAAAGGTGCATCTGTTTGTAAGTTGTCTACTGCGCCCACTCTTTGTCTTGCATTTCCAACCTCCTTTCCACCACCCTCTGTGTTCCCTCCGACCTCTCCCTCCTAGCCGTCGTCCATTTTTCCTTTGCTTCTTCCCTTCCTTCCTCCACTCGTGTTGCCTTTACCTCCCTCCCACCCTCCATCCCTGTTGCCTGTACCCCCTCTCTCCATTTCTTTGTCCTTTTCGCGGTATTCTTGGAGGCAGAGTCTGTAAAAACATAATACAGAAACACTCTGCCCTTACCCCTATTACTCCATACCCACCCCTCCATTCTGCCTCTAGCCCCAGGATTTGGTTTTATAATAGCACCACTTTCTTTTCATTACTCCCTACAGCTTCCAGAATGCTATTACATGTTTGTTTGCAAATCCGCAAATGGATTTATTTCCAACTGTTTGTATTAATCTTCTTGAGCCCTGTCCTCATTTTCTTTTCCAGCCCGAAGTTTAGTGTCATCCCTGGACTATAGAGCGCATCGCACAGTAGACTGCCATGCGTGGGCAAGAGCTCAGATTAGATACACCCTGTGCCATTCCTACTACTTAGGCAATGAAGCTGCACTGAAAGGATCAAACCCAACTACTCTCTCATCACAGCTGCAAACAGTCTTCCCTTTAAAGGGATGGTTAGCGCCGTAAGGAAGCAGACCAACATTTTTTTCTAAAATGTTAATCACATATGTTCTTTTGGCCATTTAAAGAAAGCCCTTCTGCATGAGTGTTACTCTGTGATATAGCTGAAATAAAAACGCATATATTTTGGAGCTGTAAATCACCATTTACATTATTTAAAATGGATACAATAAATACTGGTGTACCTGCTTGTAATGTATCCCATTTGCACAGTCTTAAATTATGTTTTTGGCAAGAATAACTATACACTGCTTTTTCTTTGCTCCTGTTAATAGCTCTCTTTCGACAACTGGGCTAAATCATTGTCAAAACCAATAGATCTTTCATAAGTCAGTGAGACCTATTGGCTTTGCTGATGCTTGTTTATTTGTTCTTTACTTTCCTACCTGTCAATCTGCACAGCTACTGATGTAGTGCTCCGCTCATGACTGTTGGGAATCATCCGAAAGAGACTCTATTTTCTGTACTTTAACATATTTAAAACAAGTACAGACAGATGAATAGATGGGTTTCTGACAGTATTTATCTGTAAAAATCAGTAGAAATGGAAAACTGGGAGCCTTAGTTATGAAGCATTTGTGCTCATGCAGGACATTGGCCTCTATTTTTCATTCTTTTTTAGGTCGAGCCTAGGCAGCGTGCATGCGCTTTCTTGGAGACATGCTGTATTTACTCTATGGGCTTCCATCACACCCATCGCTTTTCATTCGTTCCTTCATGTGCCTTATACAATTCCTTTCATTGGTGAAACGTTGCTACTTGTCCTGCCTTTGGGTGTGTTTTTTACTTTCATGGCTACTGCTGCTGTTAGATGTTCCCCATCTCTTTGGTTTATTTATGATTTGTTCTGCACACTCTTTTTGGTTTTGAATTGGTCACGTGCTTGCCTCCGGTCGCTCTTATTCGGCTGCGGGACCCCCACCGTTTATTGTGAGCCTCCGATCGCCCGGTCAGTGGTGTGAAGTGATTACTGTGAGCTCATGGTGTCGCATGTTTTCTTCATGTTTGCTCGTACCCCCCAACCCCCAGTGTGGCTATCTTGGATGTTCACCTTCAGCCCTTCTCTTTGGCTGTGTGCCATCCGGCCATGTTACTCACTGTACTCCTCTCATCTGCTGCGTCCTCCACTGCTTGGCTACAGAGGTACATAATCTCCCAGTGCTGATCACCTCCTCCACCGAACCTACTTTTCCCATTTTCTTGACTAGCCTCGTGTTTCCAGTGCGCTAGTTTCCCCCAAAAGATTCTTTTTTAGGCACGGAGACATTGAGCCTTCTTCCAAGACTCAAACTCGGTTCCCCACCTTCAAAGTAAGCTAGTCTAGCAGTTAAGCCACATCTTCTCTATATTTTTATCGATGATTTCAAACAAATTATTTTAAAGCTTTAAGGCATTGCGGATGGGCCAATTGTGTTTTTGAACAGCTAAAGAAAGGCAACAATAGAGTTTTTCTTGCAAACAACACAAGTGCGATATCGTCCTTCTTTTGTGTCTCCAGTTTCATGCTCCGTTCGTTAGGGCTCATTGTTCGTGGTTTCTGTACCCACGCCCTGTCGTCCTCTTCCGTTCTGTCATGGAATGTGGCAGTGTGGATGTCATTTGGGTCGCGTTGAAAGTGGGTAGTATTGCAGCAACGGACCAGCCTTTCAGAAGTATGCCCCCCACCTCCGTAATAAGGGATTTGCGTCTTTACAAATCATTGCATGTTTTTGAAAGTTACGCTCTCAGCAACGTGGGTGGCAGGTTATGCTAACATATAATGTATTGTAGTTGGCTTTCCGCACTTGTCAGGGTACGTGTACAGCCACTCGGAAAATGTTTCTATTGTTATTTCATGGGAACCACGGTTCGTGTTGCATTCCCGATAACCAGGGCCAGCCTTTAGCATGGGCGAGCTGGGCCCAGGCCCAGAGTGCCAGTATTGTGAGGGGTGCATGGAGATGTGTGCATTAAGGTTATGCCTATAACCACGCCCTTCTCATCATGCTCCAGCCTTATCCTGTCCTTGCCTTTTCGTTTGTCTGAGTTACCAGTTTAAAGTGGTTTTAGTCCATCATTATCATATGGCAGGCAATGTTTCCAACAACCCTTCAGCCCCCTTCCTTGTTCTCCCTTCACCCTCTGACTCTTGCTGGACACACATTAATAAAATTATCATCTGCTTGAAGCAGCTAAGCTATAATTGATTTAGATGAGCTGGGGGAGGTCCGGGGATGTTTGTGCTGAGGGCCAGTCCCTCCTCATCCAGGTACTGACCAGTGAACACAAAAGGTACCCCTGCTGCCCCATTTTATTAACTACCATCAGCAAGGGCGTCGAATTTCTCTGCCCACCACACCCAGGGCGCTATAATACCAAAGGTCGGCTCTGCCAATAACTTACCCAAACAGAAAGATAAAATTAAAAAAATCCGATTGCTTTATTATTTATTTGTGTTGTCGTGAATTTTTGGTTTTCCCGAGAGGTACCACTCCCTGCATCTATAAACATTCATATGTTAAAAGAGAAACCGAAAAAGCAGTAATAAAGTGTTTTCAATAGTTTTTAAATAAAAAAAATACCGCTTATGTGCTTATTCGTGCCCTCTGCTTCCATTTAACATTCTATTTCCATCTTAAACATGTTTCCTTTAGATGGACCATAGCTTTTGACAGCTACTGCTTTTTTCGCTAATAATACTGTTTCAAGTAAGAGTTGCATAAAAAAGAGAACTGTATGAGGTCCTCGTATTATGAACCATTGGCACGCTGCTTTATTTCTGTATTTTCCCTACTTTTGTTCATCTCCCTGGACCAAGTCTTGATTATAAATAGCATCCCTTGGGGTTGAAGAAATAAAACATATTATTTTGCGATGGGCATAATTTAAAGCAAGAGGCTTTTTATATCGACGTCCTGCTATTTCACGGGCTGGCATGCAAAAATCTAAGCAATGATTGAATGAAGATCACATTGTGCCAACACTTCCAAAGCAAAATAAAAAACAAAACCGAAATCTCGCCTGCCGGGTTCTATGCAGTGTGGTGGTGTGAACATCAGCGTCTGCTGTTCACACCATTTTCTTTTTTTAGGTCTCGCTAGCGTAGGCTGCGCACATGCGCAGTCTCGCTGACGAGATTTAATGATGGGTATTTTCTGTAAGGGACATTATGCCCCGCCCCTCTTTTCCATTGGCTGGCGTCACCGTTTATGCTAAACAGTGGCCAGCCATTGGAAAAGAGCTGTTGGTGACGTATTTGCTCAGCTTTCTGAGTCATTTGGACGGGCTCGTCTGCCTTCCTTGCGTCACAAAAGGTTTATCTTATCTTTATGGGGCCAAATACATGGCCCCATAAAGACAAGAAACCTTTTAGCAGGCGAGGCCGTCCAAGTTGGAAGGCAGAAAAAGCCGAACAAATACGTCCTGGTGAGCGCTTGTTAGCTCTGCTTTCAGTGCCCACAACAAGGCATGATTTCTTGTTTTTTCTATTTATGAAAAAAATCCAGCTCCAACCTCACTGACTCGACCGAGCTCAAATTACCTTGTGGGCAAGGTGTCACATCAAATGTTATTGGCTGCGCTGGCAGCTCCGGGGTTCGCGCTGTGAGCCGCAGCTCTCTTTAGTATTACTTCTTCTGCCTCTGACATCGAAGCGCTCGCGCCTGTTAGCCCACTTGGCGTGGCCGTGTGAAGAAAGAGACCCGCCCTTTCGGCAGTTTGTCAGGCGCTAGGCGGGGCACCGGTGCAGATCCCAGGTGTCTGCCATCGAGTGCTGGAGCTACCGGGAGAGGGGGCAGGAAGTACTGCCGCCGTGCTGTTCACTGCCCGTGCACCTAGCACTGCTGCCGGAATCTCAAAATGGCTCTAAGAGTGCAAAACCAGGTGAGTGGCACCAACAACCCTCCCCTCGTTTATACGGCTTGATGTATAACTTACTTCTGTGGCCACGCTGTAACCTGCTCTCGCGTGCTGCAAAACGTGTCCGGCTGCACATTGAAATTGTTACCCTTTTCAGCGCGACTTTGGTTGATCTTTGCGCGTATTTTTATGCAATGTTTTTCTGTAGCATGTTTTGAAGCGTAGATAATAAACGACACAGGAAGTGTTCTGTGAAAAGGCCCTTTGTTGAATCGTTTAGGCAACGTTTGGAAATTACACATTTTCCGATTTATCTAACCTGCAATTTTATAGTTTGGGAGGGGGGGGGGGAATGGGACTGGACTTTTGCGCATCTTCAAAAGGCTGCAGTGAGTTACTGTTTGGGATTAATACTGGGAGGTTGACTGCAGTGGTTTGTGGGGGCAGCAACTGAAAGACCTATGTTTAGCTTGAGCTTGGACTTTTAAGTTGTTTCAATCAGTTGGCAGCTGGAAACTTAAGTGTTGAACTACTCTTTGTGTGTTTGATAGTTAAATATATTTTTGTAGCCTGATGTTGCCGTGCTTAGTTTTTGATTCTATGAATTTTTAGCGGAGCACGCTCGCTGCTTGTTACTGCAGTGGGGTAGAAATGCAGGCGCACCAAAGCAGTTTTCTATCACTGTCCTGGCATGCTTTGAACGGTTTTGTTGTTTACACTTGTCAGTGATCCTTCCCTGCTGGTAATTGGCCTGAGTGGGAGTGTTGCATGCTCTGCTTGGCTTAAAATCTAAAACCCTGGACCTTGTAGAGGGGCACACAATAGTGCAGCTGGTGCTATGGCATAACAGCCCAGTGCCCACAAGTGCTGTGGTAAATAATTTAATTACCGGGACTTAATTTGATACAGAAAAATAATAAAAATAGCTCAGTAAAATAAGAGGCAAAATCCGTGGTATTAGAGGTTCGGAATGGGCTTTATTCCACTGGACGATTCGAATCGTGGACTCCAAGTTCCATCACCACGGAGGTTCAGGAAGTGAAGTACCTTACTTTATTGATAAGTAATCACTTTTATACAATAGGCATTACAGTGAAGCAAATGCAGGAGGCGTAACAATTGATAGTAAAGATAAAACATACATGCGTAGCAAAAGTGGGCGTAACTGGGTGTAACTAAAGAACGTCATCAGGTATGATGTCATAATAGGGTGGTTCCATGAAAGAATTTCGCAATGTCAGCAGAAATACTTGGCAGAAATGCGCGCGCAGCAGCATGACGTGTGATTGACGTGCAACTAGGGGGTGAAGGGGACTTGACATTTAGCTCTACATGTGGCGACAGAAGTCTGGAGGGTCAAGTCAACCTAATCCCAAATCATATCTAACATCCTATGTTTAAAGAACTATGTTATCCAAAAGAGAGGTCTCTTAGAGTAGAATCTTATTCTATACTGACTATACTGACTGTTTGTGCGTGTACGAGCGTCTAAGTGTCTACACAATATGCGGGGGCAGAAATCTTCCATAGAACAGGGCTATGAATTACTTGCATAAAGACAGAGAAGCCGGGCCTTTTGCTCGGTAGCTGGAAGAATGTTTACTTAAACTACTAGACAGGAATGCATTGGGCAAGGAGCGGAGCAGATAATTTCGAAGGTGAAATACAGTTTTTTGGCAGGCAACAGGCTGATGTCAGGCACCGTGAGCCGCGCAGGGAATGAGACAAAGTTCATGGTCACAGATGCAGGCTCAGACTGGAGCTTTCAGAGGCAGAAGGAAAGAAAAGCTTGATGACAGAATCAGGGCCTACTTGCCTGGACTGTAAAATGGCATAAGTGAACCATATAAAGCCGGTGGCCTTTCATACTTAGGAATGGAATATCCGGCCCATTCATGGCGGATCTGAAAGAGGACATGTTGACGGTGGACGCACATGTGTTTGCGTCTTCATAACTGGAACTGGAGGGAACATACATGTACTTGTGATTGATACATGAAACCGTTGGGGTCCAAGATAGGGGACATAACTGATCAGAAAAATCCATATTTCCACAGTGCGTGGGGGCCTCTGCAGCCCAAATGGATGATTTGAATAGTTAGAAACACAGGACATTTACTTTCTTGTGGCCGCCTATGAGACCCCTTGGTTTTTCCCACTAGAGTTAGAGAATAGACTTCCTGGGAAAATACATTGAAGCCCAACTATTTATAAATATAAGACGATTGTATCCGGGAGCTGTCCAGAGGGTGGGAAAGTCTTCCTGCAATGTTTACCTACTTTTTAGCCTGCCCAGCTGTTTTTGGGAACAGCTCTCAAGTGATACTGTGCCTGGGCCTCTAACATGACCGCATCCTCAGGCTGGGATTGGGGACGCCTTGAGACAGCAGGCATGGCTTTAAGTGGTTTGAAAAAGTGGGGTGTCTCTAGAAGGGGCTGGCCAATAAAGTGTAAACTAGAAATCATTTCTAAAAAGTGTGATCTATGTACTTAAGGGCATGGCAAAAAACCATGTACATTCATATTCTGTGTTTAACACACTATACCACCTGAACAGTGTTTGTTTGGGTGCCTCTGGACATATTACAAACATGTGCCTAACATAAGGCACACAGACCTCTATGCTTAGCCAAATTTTCTTACCAGAATCAAATACGTAGCAAAATAATTTTGTTGAGCATGATTAGAGGTGAAAATGTTACTAAGATCTGTGAAAGAGGTAATGATCTTCAGAGTGCCTCATTCATCCCTGATCCCCCTTCACCCCTCTTCTGCTAAAGCCTTTCACTCTTTAGACACTCATGCCCTTTTTCTCCCTACATTTCCTGAAATCGTCCATAGGCATAATCACACACCTGATCTTTTTCCTCTTCAATACCCACTCTTCACTCTGTCCGTCATGTAATTCCTCAGGAGTGTTTCTTCAGAAGGGGGTGTATAGAGTGAAACACTACCAAATAAATGCATTCATGGCGTAGTAGTTGGGCCAGGGGGCTCTGAGTCTGGTCTGCGAAGTCTGTCAGTTAGTCTCATTGTGTGCCAATAATTAAAGACAAAACAGTGACCTTTGATGTAACAGTCGCTACAGCCTTTCAGGCACAAGCTATAGTGGTTACGTTATGCCTGGTTCACTAACCAGGCATTTTAATATTGTCTGCCTCAGCGGTTCACTGCTGTAGCCCAGGACGGGTCACAAAAGCTAAACAACACTTTGGCCTATTGGTATCGTAAATGACAATGCCTTTTATTATTGCAGGTTTTTTAAACACAAAAATAAAAGGCATTGCCATTTACAATGCCAATAGCTCAAACTCTCACAACTGCGAGACCTATTGCATTGCAAATGCTTGTTTACCCACGTGTTCTCTGGGATGAAGGGGCCTGTGTGTGTGGCCATTAGTGGCAGCGGCGTTTGTTCATCTCTGCGTTTTAAGGCCTTGCAGCCTTAGAGAATCCCCGTCGATAATTTAACTAGTAGTTGTCTCTTTTATGTGTGTTTGACGATCTGTCCTTTGCATGAGCACAGTGAAAAAAATTGGTGCTTTACATGGCTTTCTTGTCTTTTTGTTATTCCCTTTTCGTCTACATCTAAAGTGATTTTAATAAAGGTGCTTAATTTGTTAAAAAAAATAAGTATGCTGCATGGCTAAATACTTATAAGGTACCAAAGGTGAGACCTAATAGCTATGTCAATGCTTGTCTTTATTTATTTTTGCCCTTTTTTTTTCCCTATGCTGCACAGCCTTATCGTCTGTGGAACTCCACCTTTTCAGATTCTGCCCTCTTCCATTCCACCATAAATATCAACTATGCAGCTTGGTATTATCTTATTATTAATAGTGTAGATCCACTTTTCTAGTTATTACAGGTTTCTTTCCATCCCAGGTAAAATTGTTTATGGACCATTGCATTTTTTAGCATAGCAGAAAGTGGTTTAAACACAAACAAGGTTTTAGGGAAAATTGTCATTTTGATAGATACCAATCTCCTCAGCAAGGGTATGCTCTAAGTGTGGCAGGTTCATAGTTTTCAGTGGATGCTTTGTAAGACGGCCCGATAATTTACTTGGGGTAGGGTATGGGCGGATGCATTCAATTGTACTCCCAGGTATGGGATGGAATGTTCGGCCCAATTAATAGGAACTGTCTCTTTAATGTTTCTTGCTAATTCAGTGGGACAGATTTAAAATTTGGGACGTCTGTCATTTTAAGAAGATTCCAGATACTTTCCCAAACCTTTTAATTGCTGTAATAGGAGAGATTTAATGCTCTTGACCCTTAAACTGTTTTTTTTTTCATTATCGCATGAGAGCACCTTCAAATATCTGAGTTCAGCATGTGTGATGTACAAATTTTTTTTTATTTAATAGACTAAATGTTTGCTCTCTGATTAATATGAATCTATCCCACATGTAGTGAATACATGACTCCTGACTTGTCTCTTAGTATACTAATCGAATTGTCATCAGGGTGGGAGCAGACATGTTTCTCAGCTAATGTTTGAAATACTCTCTATTAATAATTACACTCAATTCAGTGATGTAATCTGATATGCGAACATGAAATGCTTCCTTCAGTTAAAGAAATACACTTTTTGAATTCAACAAGGGCATCAGACAGATGAGCCTGTGGGTGTGTCAAGCTATGCCGGTTCAAGCGATTGGAGTGGCGGGGTTGTGATCCAGCCAGCTTCGGAGGAAGTTATGATTCTTTGCCACAGCTTAAAAAGTATGGGATAAACATTTGTCAAGATGGACCACGTTCCAAGTGAAGTCTTACATTGCTACACAATCCTTGGCAAAGCACAGATGCAACACACAAGGAATGGCAAGAGCACTGGGGGATCCGAACCCCAATATTTTGATCACCCTAAAATTTACCTCTGTCGGCTCAGCTCCTGCACCCTTGATCTTGCGATAAGTCACCACCCTTCTAGACTTTGGGCCTCACAAATAGCAGAGTGATAACATAGTGACTGGAAGTGCTCAATAATTGAGTTCTAGAGCATAGGAAAAGTTGAAGGATTTTATTACGAAATCTCAAAACAAGCAATACAGAGAAATGCAAAATATATTCCACAAAGGTTCAGAGTACTAGTCAGAAATCCAAATCATTCTAAGTCCAAATAAGCAACAAAAGTCATAAAGATAGCATCTGTAGGGGAAAAGTAAAGACTGTCTAAATGGACAGAGTCCTGTGAGGAAAATCTGAGAAGTGTCTAAATAAATGGACCGATTCCCAGAGGAACAGGGAAGTCCTCTGCCTCTCTCCCAAAGCCAGGGGTTTTATATACATTTTAAGAATAGGTAATAGGCGAAAACTGCCAATTCAGCATGGCATAATAACACATTCGGCAAATCGGAACTTAGGTTGTCATAACAAAAGTATAACTATCCCATTTTTAAGGAAAAGCAAAGACTTTGGGGGCGAGAAGACACACATTGATTGGGAGGGGTAATGAGCAGGAGAAAGATGAACAGAAGAGCATCCATAATAATAAAATGGTCTCTGCAAAAATGGGGCACAAATAAAATACATTAATAAACACACTTCTAAGTGCTTACTAAAACTCATTTCAAGAGCAGCATTAATAATTCAGCATTTATGACTATATTCATCATAAAAATCTTTAGCATTCAAAAATAATTTGTCACCCAAGATTGTACATTTAGAAAAAGCTACCACAGCAGTGTTCATGCGTCTCATGCTGTATTTTTTATCCTGTAATCCGCCAATGAGATGCACACTATATCATTGATCGAAAACAAAAGTGTGAGCTGCAGTCTGATTGGCTGATTGCAACTATGGTTATGCATCTAAGCCAATTCATCCAATTGGAACCAGTGGTGCTTGAACAATTTTCCTAATGGATGTTACATCACTGAAGTCATAGGAATTATGAAAAATCAAAGCAGCACACAAAGAACAAGTATAGCACACATGAGCCACACCCATGCAGAAGGAGAGCGGAAATGGTGTGGTATGTAGCCGGTGGTGGATTTTGGAGCACACTGTTACATATATCACTAAAGCAGGATGTGGTAGCGCACGGTTTCAAAAAATATAATTTGCACAACCAAGTAAAGTATTCTGATATGTTTTTATCCTATAGCAATCTTTGTTTTCATCACACTTCAGAACTACAAAAAAATTGCTTTCCTAATTGCTGATATATTTTTAAATATTTGTACAGTTCACTAGACTGTATTTAAATGTGCGTTAGAAAAAATGAGTCGGCTTTCTCTTCTCTGACGATGCAGTGGCTGGTCTGAATTGCTTCACGAAGAAGACCGGGGGATTCTGAGGGAGGTGCTCGCTGTCTCGGAGCTGTGAATGCGCTGGAGAGAGTTCTTGCTTGGAGGCTGGAGAGACCACGGAGGCTTATCTCTCCATTACCTCGTTGGTGGCGAGCCGCGGTGCACGAGTATCTGGCCGATGATGGCGTCGAAGGGGGGTTCTCGAGCTCAGCGGGGGAAAGGTACTGCGCTGATGGCCGGGACTCCTGTCAAAACCAGGAATGTTACGGCTGCGACGGGAGCAAAGACAGCGAGCAAACAAACCCTCGAGTACTAGTTCTGCTACCCGAAAGGGCTCGCTAACACAGACCCCTTCATCCCTGGATATGGACTCCAATACATCATCGCTTGGAGGCTCGGCAAAGATGCAGGCAAACATTCAAAGCAATTGTACCTGCAATCTTTTCATGGGTTCCGAAGAAAGGACCGGCTTTCGAGCTAGCGGTCGCACCTGTGGAAGGTAGCAGTAGAGCGAGCGGCGAGGTGGAGGCTGATCTGGACGGTGTTGCTGGCGAGTCAGTGATTCTTCCTCTGGTTCGGTCGATCTCTATCTCTGCTGAGGGTCCCCGGGCTCCGGATGGGGGTTTGGGGTCAGGCTTGGATTTTCTGCGTACCGAACCCGCTCCGTAAAGCCTCAGCGATCATTTGTCAAAACCATGCATTCTGAGAACTGCAGGGTTTCCCGATGAACCTTTACAGACACGAGAGCTACTGATTGTCTCAGGACTATCCCGGCAAGAGCCGATGTTTTCAACAGCAACGAGAGCAGTGAATCACAATATTGATCTTGGCATAAACAGGGCGGCCAGTAGTCAAAACACAAAAGAAACGGGGTATAAGGCAGCGAGTGATTGCACTTATCATCAAAATCAGGTCAAAAGTATACCTTTTTGGGTGCCAAGGATCATGAGGTTAAATACCCCTAAACCCCCTTAGGAACAAAGATCCTACAATTCGTAAACATATCACTGTGATCCCGCACTCCACATAGTCATTTTAGATTATGATCATAAAATGTCTGTCCATTCAGCAGGTGGTGTTTCAAAAAAATGTTTTCTTTATTTAGTTATTCTCTTTTTTTCATATATAAAAGGACACATCCATGTAGCCGACGCGTTTCGTCCCAGAGGACTTCTTCAGGGCAAGAATTGAAATATAAAGGGGCCTCGTCTTGTTCCTCTTCAACACTACAGGTTGTAACTAAGCCTTCCTTTAATCGGCCAGACTAGATAGATTGCCTTTTATTTTTGCTTGATCGATCTTATTTTATTAGTGTGGTTTCACCCTATGTAGATTTTTGTTGATAATATCTCCTGCCATGCTGCAGTGGGGTCGAGGTAGGTCCACCGTAGGTACTGCCGCTGTGGAGCTGAGCCCGCTCTGCTTCCTAATAATTTGGATATCCCTGATAAAATTTCTAATACTGATGATTTTTTTTCTTTCTCTGAGCACTCTTCTTCGGA
The DNA here is from genome assembly GCF_964204655.1 of Triturus cristatus. Lineage (NCBI taxonomy): Eukaryota > Metazoa > Chordata > Amphibia > Caudata > Salamandridae > Triturus > Triturus cristatus. Next base: position 1,365,196,193 of record NC_140591.1, on the reverse strand, counting down.
AAGTTTAGTTAAAGAATGGCTGGAAGATTCCAATCCAGATGATGATGGGATCTCAGACATGTCGGGCTTTGCTACGACAGAGAAACGGGCAGTGCGTAATAAGAACAGTCTTGTGGTGGATAGACAACAGGGATCTGACGCTTCATTGTCATGGGACTACCAGCACTCCCCAAATATAGACATACTTTCTACTAACGTGGTCGGGGCTATTTTTGCAGAGAAAGATCTAAGCTCGGGGAAATTACGCTTACTACTATTTATGACCTTATAATGGCCCATAGAGCCGAAACTCAGGCAGAGAGTAATCGTGCTCAGAGTGCTTGTAAGCGGCTACAAAATGCAATACGAAGAGTATCTAAGACTTGTGCCGATATAGTAACACGGGTTGACGAGACCGAAACTAGGATTTCATCCTTAGAAGATGACTTAGTAGCACAGAAAGAGGTAACAGCATCTCTGCGGTCCCAGAGAGATGATATGCAATGGAAATTAATTGATTTAGAGAATAGGGCTAGACGCAATAATCTCTGCATTTTAGGGGTCTCGGAGGGAAGCAAAGGTTCTGATGCAAGTAAGTTTGTTATTGAGCTATTGAGTGAGGCTTTTCCAGGACTGGGGGAGTGGGATTGGCAAAAGGAGGTGTTGAGGGCACATCGTTTTCCGTTTAATCAAAAGAAGAGGAGGGGGCAGAAAGAGGCTACACCATGTGCTATTCTCATCTCGCTCCATAATTTTTTGCGAGAGAGGCTCTATATGACCTGGCACGCCCTAAAAAAAAAGCCCATGGGAAGGGCTGCAAATTTTTTGTTGGACCGGATTTTTGCCAGGCCACGGTCGAGACCCGTTGGAGAATGCGTCAGATGATCCCACTCTTCCAGGCTAAGGGGGCACAAATCTTTCTACAAAATCCGGCTAGGTTAAAAGTAATCTTTAAGGGTCATACACAGGTCTTTTTTTCTGAAGTCAAAGCTAATGAATTTCTACAAACCATGTGCCCCTAATGGTGATTCCAATCGTGGGTTTTCAAGGCTTAATCTCAATTCCCTGGTACATTGGTATATTTCTATTTGTGGTTTATTTTTAAGTTAGGTATGACCTTTTTTTCCTCTATTGAGGCTTGCACTGCATCGAGGAGGGGGTTCATGGGAGAGATTGACTCCACATCAAAGGGGGCATTTGTCCCCAAGCTCCATGGGTTGGGTGAGGGTGTGAGGGGGATGGGGTACAGGGGTGGGGAGGTGGGAGGTGGTGTTGTTGTTGGTAGAGGGGTGGGAGAGGGGAGGGGGTGGACGAAAAAGAAAAATCCAACCAGGAACTTTTGTTTTTTGATTATTATAGCTATCGGATATTTCTTAATCCAGCAATATGTGTTGTTCTTGATCCTTCTTGTTTCCTGTCCTTGTTTTTTCTTTTTTTGCATGCAGATCACAAAAGCATCAGTTTCTTATGCAGATTGCCCATTTGTGTCCCTAAATATTTCTATGTTCTAAAGGCTAGGGGTATAAGAAATCTAAATTATTAAATGAGGAAATTAATTTTGTGTACCCTTAATATTTCTGGGCTAAATAATCCTAATAAGCGGAAGGTCCTAGCTGGGCTAATGAATTCTCAAGGCTGGGATTTACTTTGTCTTCAGGAGACTCATATCTCATGGGCACATAGAGCATGGTTGGGTATGCTTGGGATGGAACTATTAGGCTGTTCACGACAATCAACCAATACTAGGGGGGGTCGCTATATTGTCGAAAAAGGGTTTATTGGAATGTAAAAGGAAAAGGGAGGATCCGGGGGGAAGATGGGTGATTGTGGAGCTGAGGGTCAATGGGGAGGGTCTTACAGTTTGTAGTTTATATGGCTCTAACCTGGATGATGCCGAATTGATGGACTCAATTAACAACGAATTAGCACTTTGGCCACAACCTTTAGTAGTATGTGGAGACTTAAATATACATTTGGAGGCCGAGTTCAATGTTGATACAGGCCAGCCCTATGTGGGGCGAAAACCTAGGGTTTTCAAAAGCTTACAGGGATTAATGCAGGATCAGGGACTATGCGATGTTTGGGCTAGATTAAAACCCAAGCATCCCGGGTATACATTTTTTTCGGCACCCCATAGCAAGCTGGTACGCTTAGATTATTTTCTGGTCTCATATTCTATATTGGTAAGATCCTCCGTTAAAAAGTTACCAAGAATATATCTGATCACAATCCTCTTATCTTGGAAATCTCTGGTCCTGATTCTCCGCCATTAATTAATAATTGGTCGTTTGATAGGAAACTTCTTTTGGATCAGGACTATTATACCCATATTGAAGAGTGGATTAAAATGTTCTTTTTGATTAATAAGGGATCTGTCTCTAAACCCATGGTTTGGGACGCTTTCAAAGCTGGGATTGGTGGCGAAACATTGAGCTTTGCGGCGCAAAAGAGAAAAAGAGTTAAAGATGAACTCGACAGAAGCTTGGCTATTCTATCGGAAGTGGAGAAAGAGCTGACATATAAAATCAAATATAAATTAGATCTAGCAGAATGCCAGGCAAGACTTGCAGCTAAACGGTCAATGATCTATCAGCATTTTTCAGAGGAAGTGGCCTCAAAATTTGAGATTTATAAGAGAGAGTGCTATGAATTCGGGGGGCAAACCGGTAGGATTTTAGCCAAGAGATTACGCCAGAGGGAGTCTCAGAATAAGATTTTAGAAATTAAAGATTTGCATGATAAGATACAGACCTCTCCATCAAGCATAAGGTAGCCATTCAGGGAATTCTATCAAAGACTCTATATGAACGATAAGACTGCGATAGCGGAAGGATATTTAGCGGGGACTGAAAGTCCGGTTTTATCAAAAAGCAATAAGGATTATAAGGTTGAAACTGTTTCTGAGGCAGTTTATTTGGGTATCCGCATTTCTCCTGACGTCCAGAAGATACCAGAGGTTAATATAGACCCGATTGTGGACTCCTCGAACTAACTTTTACAAAAATTCAACTGTTTACATTTATCACTTTATGGTCGATCCAACGTATTTAAAATGGTAATACTGCCCATGTTTCTATATTTATTTCGTGCTATACCTTTGGTTTTCACCAACGCTGTATTCAGTAAGATAGAAAGAATGTGTGTACGCTTTGTGTGTGGATATAAGAGAACTAGGAGGGCAATAAAGTGGCTTAATCTACCTAGAGCACGTGGTGGCTGGGATGTGCCGAACTTTAGGTATTATTATTGGGCTTCCCTACTCCAGCATTTTGGAGATTTAATAGCTGGTGAAGAAGCGATGCATGCGTCAATTTATAACAAGATTTTGGGTAATAATGCCCAATACCTCTTAGTAAGGATTCTAGAGCCGAGTTACTACAAAAGGACTCGGTTTAAGGTTTTGGAGGCTGCCTTTTTGATTTGGAAAAAGGTACGCATTATGTATAAGATCCCAAAAATATCATTCCTGACTCCCTTTGAATCTATAGGGCTACTCCCTAGTATCTTCCAAGATACTGTTTCTTGTAGGTGGGTGTTGTCTGGCATTCGGGCTATTGGGAATCTATATGAATTTGGGCAGCTTCTGCCTTTTGTACAGCTTCAAGATAAATTTGATCTGCGCAGGGGCGATTTTTAAAAAAATTTCTCCAGATACATAGCTTTTTGGAGCATGCCCGGTCGAAAGGACTCTTTCAGGAAGGGCGAAACAATTTGTTAAAACTGATTGCAGCCAAGTGTAAAATTGGCCAGATATATAGATGCTTAATTTCCGTTCAATTAGACGATTTAGATGTGCAGCAGGAAAATTGGAAACGTAGACTTGGCGATGTTCCGACATACAGTCGATGTTGGAAATGGCTAACTCAGTGTTATTTGCGGGGAGCTTGAGAAGCCAATTTTATATGTCTGTATTTAATCTCTACTATACACCTTCAAAAATTACTAAATGGAAGACGGGAAGGGGGGACAAGTGTCCTAGATGTAAGCTTTATTTTATTTATTTATTTTTAGCTGACAACACATGATGACATACATAGCTGTGCGCCTACAACCCTGAGGCCGGCTGCGATGTTGCTGATAGATGTAAGCTTTATGCCACTGATTCAGTACACATCATATTTTATGCTTGTCCCCTGCTTGCTGTATTTCTATCTGAGATTCAACACTTTCTCAACTACTCTGTGGGTATAACATGTAAAATGACTGCTGAAGTTGTATTGTTTGGAATGTCATCAAGTAGTGGCAATGGTGGGGGAATGCTCCAGAGTCTCGTTTCCTATTTATCTGTATGTCTATTGTCAGATTATGTATTGCATCAAAATGGATCGATTCTGATTCCCCCCCACGTTTTGGGAGTGGAGAACCATGATTCTGTCTATATATCATCTAGAAACTGCTTTGTATAGGCTTAAACGACCTGGAAAAAAAAGATTTGGATTACAAACTTGGGACTTTATAAAAAAAATGGCTGTGATCTTTCCTTTTTGCTGGAAATTCCAAGTCTATTATTTTATATGTATCCGGCATTGTCTCTTTTTTTGTTGTTGTTCCTGGATAAATAAAAATAAAAAAAATAAAATAATTACATGCTACAGCCTTTCCTTTCAAACTGAATGTATCCCAGCACGATTGTCAGACTGCTCACTTTTTACAAAATCCTCTAACTTTGCAGTCGGAGAAAGAAAAGCAAACGCCAGTCTCCATAATAAAATAAGCCGCAATTTGTAAGAAAGTAAGTTAGAAATGCATGTACAACACATTACATGAAAGGAAAAAGGGAGACTGATTGAATTTTTTTAAAAGTGCACTTGGCATCATATATTTTAAAAACACAATGAAGTAGGTACAGTTGTAGCAGCACTGTAGGCAAGGAATGCGAAAACAACCCGAGTTGGACTTGGTGCTCAATTGTGTATGTGACTCAAAAAGTGGCGACGCAGGTGACCATGTGTAATCAGCGAAAACGGCGCAACGTGCAATTAGTGAACAGATATATATAGTGAGTATTGGTGGTTCACTGCAGTAATTTACAGGTTTTTAGATGGAGTAGTAAATTGGTTGAACCACAGAGGATAATGCGCTATCAGTTGTGCTGAGGGGTCGATGACGTTTCGATCCTATGATTCAGGATCATCTTCAGGACCGGGTTGCTGAATTAGAGCGGTGCTGAGGAGGACACGGTCCGGTGTCCAAGGAGGGCAAAGGGACAATTGCAATGAAGTAACGGTCCGGATTCCAAGGTAGGATATCTTGGATGCATTACACGGCAGTGTATCGTGTATAAACTGGCGCCGTGTCACGGAGGGAACATCGGCGATTAAGGGGGGGGGAGAAAATTTAAAGCTGCTCCTCGTTGTACCACGAATCGGTACCGATGGGGGAGGTTTTAGGATATGGAGTAAATCCAAGTAATCACGGGGACGCCGGGATCAGCGTCAGTCTGCCACAATCGTGTCCTTCACCCGCGTAGAGAGGAGGTATCACCTTTTCACCCTGCAGAATAACTCTTCCATAAACACTGTGATGACGAGTGTGTCTTTCTGAGAGCTGCTTTCAGTAGGGGCCCTGTCTGGTACAGGTGAGGTGCCTCCTTGCCCCCGGGGTGATGGATCACTTTTACAGGTTGTCCGTCTTATCAGCATGTCCCTAATGTGGTCTCTTTTTTTGTATTTCCTTGATGCCATTGTTGCAGAGTGCAAGTGCCTTCAGGTCCTACAGCAGGGTGCACAGTGTCATTGGTGCCGGCCCAGTCTTCATGTGAGGAGGGTCTTGTCTCTCCGGGCTTGTATGCTTAATTCGGTGTCAGAGTACAACATGAATGCTAGTTGTTTGTAACCACATCTGGCCCCTAGGCTGTTAAGTTCACCTCAGGGCAGACACGGCTAATAGTCTGCAAGTTTGAGTGCCATCAAAATCTCAAATTTTCTGTTAGTCAAAACAAAGGACTTGGGAGGGGGTGCTCACTTCGTGAATTGTGCTCTTTCCCCTCAGGTCTTCCCTCCTTGTGGGTATCACCTAGGGAGTGAAGGGGGAACCCAAACCAAACACCAGCAGGGTGTTGGGTGCAACACCATCTGCCCTAAGGCAAGCCCACAATTACAGACCCGCTTTCGGACCAGCACGCCTCACTTTAGACATAAGGGCCGACAGTTTCCCATGAATGTTTCCCAAAACTCCACCCCAGCTGTCTAAGAATCTGCCTTGTCTCTGGTGGCTCAAACCGTCAAGTCGTGGTTGATATATCGAAAATGTTGTGTGCCCGGAACATGCAAGTCAAAGTTTCCTCTTATGAACTCTGTGTCTATTCACCCGTCTCGCTCTGTCCACTGGTGCGACTGGGGCTTCAAAGCCACCCAGCTGAGAAGAAAAGTGGGTGGTTTCGCTGTGAGTGCTTGCTTTGAAGGGGGGATTGGGTGTTGGAGGACTGGGAAAATCTTACATTTCTGCCATCTTGTCTCTGTGTTCCTTATATAGTATTGGTTATTTTTTTTTTTTAAACCTGTAATAAGATCTTGCTTAACACTTAAGGGAATATGAATATAAGCAGATTTATTTTGTTTGTTTGCAAGTTAGTGTTTACTGTTCATTATGAGGTCTAATAAACGTGAGTCAGTTGATCTTCATGGGGTGGGACAACCAGTCACCCCGTCTTCAGAGCTGGCCTTAATCTTTACGTCACAGCCTTGCACACAGCAGTTTACAGATAGGTTGTGCAGTTGCTGTCTTGTATGTGTAGATTTTACAGAGACTCCGCAGAGATTGCAATTGAATTAATGAGAGAACGAGTTAGGTGTACTTCTCTAACCACAGTAGAATTGCCCCCTTCCCGGAAAGACATGGTTATGCAGTAGAAGTGGTGGAGAGGGTCCGGTACTTTTCTCGCCGAACCTGGCTTAAAAATACTTTGAAAGTGAATGTAAGGCTTGCAGGTGCTTGCTTTTTGCTATATTGCGGGAAAGAGTACAGTAGGTCATGCTCTCTAACAGAAAAAAGTGCTCATTTCAATGGGCTAGTTGATAAACTATGGGTTAGGCCCTGCACGCTTGGCAATATTTTTGTAGGATTTTTCCAGGCCTAGTCAGCGAAGAATAAGAAGACATTGTTGTAAAAGTCAGTGCATGAAAAAACAGTGGGAAGAACAAGGCAATCTGGTGGGAAACTGTAACAAAAGCAACTCCCCACGAAGAATGCTGGTGCAAGTGGAAGAAAACTGCCAAATGGGAAGGAATATTTACATGTGGAATTAATTAGCAATCTAAAACGTCTGTCACGCATAGTTTGCCATTATGCATTGCACACAGAGTGGATTAGGGCATGGAGGTTACGGAGTTAAAAGGTAGTGGTTGGCACAATAGAACTTCAGTTTTTCAGGCATTTATTTTGCGTACAATGCTCCATGTGTGAGGCAGCGCATAAACTGCTGACCATTCTTAAGATTATCAGTTATTTCAGCATCTAACTGGGTATTCTTAACAGATCTGATATCCAATGTGGTGATTTTTGTGAATTATATTCTACTTGCCTTTCAATAATTAATTATCCAAGGATCTCTGCGTTCTAAGACTGAGGTAAAAACTTTAAATTGCAGCATCAATTAACAGTTGCTACAAGGGAGGCAACTTTTTAGTAAAATGAACCCGCTTCCAGTCTTGATTTATAACTTTTTAAACACCTATTTAGATCTTTCAGAAACGGACATGTACACTGATAGGACTTGATGTACGTGCTGCCTTCCAAAATCCATGATCTGCCAACAAGCTTCTCTGGCAAAATGACTGTATTGTGTGATAGCAACACCTCTGAATGAATGACCAGTGCTTTATTATGGCTCTGTGTTCTTTAGTTCCCTGCAGTCTCATGAGTCCATACCCATGACTAGAGTTGCTGAGCGATCGGTCTCCTCACAGCTGCAACAAATTTTGATTTAAACAAACGATTGTCCTTTTGCACCATTTTAAACAAGAATTTCATTTTGCAGTCAGCTGGTGGAAAACGTTAAACATTTGCTTACTTAGATTTATTTCTGCGCTTAGAACAAGTATCCAACTTTTATGCAGTTCTCAAGAATTGAAGTACTTCATGAACATAGCAATCTTTGATTTTTAAACGGTATGCATGCAAAATATACACCTACAAATGCCCACCAGTTGAGAGTTTCTGTAGCACAATTACTTTTTGTGTTCGTGCCTCAGCAATATATTCTTCGTCTTTCCGTGCACCCTATTAACTATTGGAAAGTGTCCCTCCCCTTTTCAACCCTGGAACCCACTTAGTTTGACAAGAGTAAATTGCCATGCCCTTCCAGGGAGGGAAACTAACAACACGCAGTAAGTAAGTGCACTCCCACACTGGGCAACATATGTGCTGCAGATGTCTGGAAAAGAGACTGACTGTTCATTGACTTGAAAACCTTGGCTTTTGAATCTTCCCAGACCTATGATTCTACATAGACTGAGGAGAGATTCAAAGGAGTTGAACACGTTTGTGATAAAAATTTATCCGTTGGGTGATGGTTAATTGACTCTATTCCTGTGAAAGTTAACCCACTGACAAATGTAATGTTTTACTTTCTAGTTGAGACAAACATCACATCATGCTTCTCCAGGGTCTGTTCCGTTTGTCCTCTGTCTTCCGGTCATCTCTCTCGCTCCAGCTTCGAAGGAACATTGGGCTCTCGGCCATTGTATTCAACAAAGCAAAGGAGCTTGATCCAGTCCAGAAGCTTTTCCTCGATAAAATCCGGGAATACAACACAAAGAGCAAGTAAGTGAGAGGGCATCTATAACCAATTTAGCATTGAAATCGATGAAAGGGAATGCAAATATTTTCATACAAAATGTGCGCAGTTATTCCTACAGCCCTGCTATAATAGATGTTCTCTCTTGAGGGAAATCTGAAGTACTTTAATGACCACGTAAGCACACTGACAGATACATTTGTATATAAAACTTCTTCAGCAGTGATGTATTTCATTTCAGTCTGTGCACATTAGGGCTCATATTAAACCAAGCACCCTGGGCAGCTCAATCGGCATTTGCATCCCTGAAGCACTGTGGTATTATAAAAGGTGCTGGAGATGCTTGTGTGGTCGCTTCTGTAATATCGATCACATCAGCAAACATTTTGCTGAGCCAAAATTACTAGAGGGTGATAACTCATTTCTATGGAGCATTCCATTAATTCCGGGTGTCGTGCAGTAGTCCATGGAAAAGACAGGTTACTCACTATTCTCGTTAGTGGGCACTTCAGTTTAACAGAGTTTCCGGTAAACTCTTCACAGTATCCTAGTGGGTTGGCAGGGGTACTCTAACTTGTCTCAGGTCAAATGCAGGGAGTAGTCCTTGACCTCCTCGTCTCGTGAGCCACTCCCCCTGCTGCCCAGCTCCTCCTGAATGTGACGCGTGTCTGCCCTCGAGGCCAGCTGTTTAGTCCCACTGCCAAGCGAATGCTGCCTGTCTAGGCAACTGAACTGGATTACTGGTAACTTTAAATTGTGGTAGCCTTTATGCTTGATTTGGGTTTGGCATCTCTTTATTCAGTTTTGGTAATTGCTGGTTGGTTTCTCTGCACCTGCCGTTTTCCCTCTCCCAGCGTTTTCCTGCTCCCCGCCCTCCCACCTCCCTGGCAGTCCCTTACTGCTGCTACTTCTGGAGACCACTGCGCAGCTGCACCAACGGCGCACAAAAGGCAAGCCCTTCTGCACGTGGACGGCACCCAGCACCAGGACCACTTGCTCTTCCACCCTGCAGAGCTACACCGTCGCAGACTTCTGCGTCCTGGACCCCGAACGCAGCAACAATCTCTGCTGCCGCACATCCCCATGGATCACATAATGACCGTTCTCCTGCCGACACTGCTGTCTCGCATTTTAGCACCTCACCAACAACACAGCAAACGCGCCACAACTGATACATCGACCAAGACCCTCACGACTACTCTCCATACATACTGGATAAGCACCATCAGAGGTACCTTTGCCTACTGACCACCAGGACCACGCCCCAGCTTCTACAACACCATCCTGGAAATAATCGCCGTCCTCGCAATCGACTCCGAGCACTACCTCTTCCTCGGAGATCTCCACTTCCTACTCGACGACCCTAGCGATGCTAACTCCACCAACATTTGGGAAAGCATGCACACATCGGACTCGTGCAGCTCGTCCCCAACCCCACCCACATCACAGGATACACGCTTGACCTCATCTTCACCTTACACCTCCAGTGACAGGTACATCCACACCACACCACTCACCTGGTCCGACCACAACAGCGAACACTTCACCACCTCAGGCCCAGACTACCTTAGATCCACATGAAGAGAATGGAAAAAGGTATCAGAAGACCAGTGAAATGAGATACTCAGCTCCCAGATTCTACACACAACCTTAAACAAGCAGCAAAGAACTTCCCCCAGTGGATCAAAAAATGCACCAACGCCATTGCCACTGCCAAGACAGCCAAGGTTAAAGAACAAAGCAAAAGAGCAAGTTGGTTCACAGAGGATCGGCACTCCACCAGAAGCAACTGCCAACAACATGAAAGGAGGTGGCTATCTGCAAAAAAATAGAAGACACACCCGTCTACAGAATCGCTCTCAACCAGTACCACCACCTCCTGAAAAAACCAAGAATTACCTAGCAGACTGTATCCGAGCCAGTGCAAACCGCAGCAAAGATTTCTTCGCCATTGTGAAGGAGTTCACCAATCCCACAGCCACCAAGAATTACATCTCTCCCTCCCAGGAATTGTGCAACAACCTCACGGACTTCTTCCATGACAAGATCTCGGCCATCTACGAAAACTTCGAATGCCAACTCTCCGCAGACAGCATCAACCGGCCGACACCCATGAACACAAACTCCGAACACCTTCTCACCCACTTGGACCTCCTCCATCATAATCTCAGTGCAGTCTGTAGCACCCTCGGGGCCATGCCCCCACTGCGTCTTCAACCTCGGAAGCGAGGCTGTCGGCGACAAACTCAGAAAGGGCCTGAACACCTCCATCACTGCTGCCTCCTTCCCAGAGGACTGGGAAGACGCTGAAGTGAGACCCCTCCTGAAAAAACCCTCTGCTGACCAATCAACCAGCAACTCAACCAAAACCTAGAAGACCACCTCCTGGACCCCTCCCAGATTGGATTTCGAACTAACCACAGCACCAAGACAGCCCTGATCACAGTCACAGACTACATCAGAGCCCTCCTGGACCGTAGGGAAACAGCAGCCCTCATCTTCCTGGACCTGAGCACCAAGACAGCCCTGATCGCAGTCACAGACGACATCAGAGCCCTCCTGGACCGTAGGGAAACAGCAGCCCTCATCTTCCTGGATCCACCGCATTTGACCCAGTCTCCCACCACATCCTGATCAACCGACTCCTCAACAGCGGGATTCAAGGAATGCCCTCAACTGGTTCCCTCATACCTCTCTGGCAAAACTCAAAGTATCCGCCTCCCGCCATTTGCCTCTGAGCCCAAGAAGACCACCTGCAGAGTCCCCCAAGGATCGTTTCTCAGCCCTACCCTCTTCAACACCTGCATGAACCACCTGGCCAACACCGTCTGATCACACGGACTCAACATCATCTCCTATGCAGATGACACTCAACTCCTCCTCTCACTGTCCGAAGATCCCTACACCACAAAAAACAACTTCCACAGATGCATGATGAACGTCGCAGACTGGAGGAAAGACAACTGTTTCAAACTCAACTCGGAAAAAGAAAAGAAGTCCTTGTCTCTGGGAACACCTCGCCATGGAACGACTCATGGTGGCCCGCAGAGCTCAGCACACCACCCGTCCCAACAGATCACGCACGCAACCTCTGCATCATCATAGACCACAACCTATCCATGAAGATTCAAGTGAATGCAGTCTCCTCTGCCTGCTTCCACACCTGTCGCATGCGCAAGATCTTCAGGTGGCTCCCAGTAAATAGGTAAACACCAGAAGGACCTTCACGCAGGCTCTCTTCACCAGCAGATGGACTACGGAAACGCGCTCTACGTAGGAATCACTGCACATCTCCTGAAGAGACTCCAGACAATACAGAACTCGGCTGCAAGACTCATACTCTACCTTCCCCAGAAGGACCCACATCACACCCAATCTGAAGCTACACTGGCTCCCGATTCAGAAGAGATACCAGTTCAAGATGCTGACCAATGCCTCCCTCGCAGACACCCCACGTATCCGTTGAGCCAACAGCGGAGGAAGCTCCTTCTCGCACCTGGCAGCCAAGGCTTGGAACAACCTGCCCCTGCACCTCAGGACCGCACTGTCACTGAAATGATGAAATATTCTTGTATAGCGCATGGCTACCCGGAGGCATCCCAGCGCTTCGGAGGCGACTAGAGGAGCAGGTGGAATTATGGGAATAGCCATGTCTTCAGATGTTTGCGGAATGTTAAGTGATTAGCTTCCTTGCAGATAGAAAGAGGAAGGGAGTTCCAGAGTCTAGAGGCGTTGTAGGAAAGAAGGCAGCCACCTGTCCGGGCCTTCTTAATTCTGGGGACCTCCGCCAGATGGAGTTCATCTGAACGGAGACTTCTAGTGGCTTTGTAAGGCTTAATGAGATTTTTGATGATGGGGGGGACCCTTACCCTGAAAGCTTTTGTGTGCGATGCAAAGGGCTTTGAAATGTATTCTTTCCTGTATCGGGAGCCAGTGGAGTGCTCTCAGGGCAGGCTTGGCTGAGCAGCGGTTATTTGTGCCCGTGAGGAGCCTTGCTGCCGAGTTTTGGACCACTTGTAGTTTGGAAATAACTGAATTGGGCACGCCCAGATAGAGGGCGTTACTGTAGTCCAGCCTGGAAAGAATGATCGCTTGAACTGGGAGCTTTCTAGAGTGGAAGGGTAAAAGAGGGAGTACTTTCCGTGCGGTACGGAGCATACCGTAGCAGGTAGCAGCGGTTTTCCTAGCTTGGGTTCTAAAGGTAAGATCATGGTCGAGCCAGATGCCCAGGCTCTTTATTTCCTGTTTTGGCATCGGTGCAAGCCCCATGCACGATGGCCACAGATTGTTAGAGTTAAAAATTGCTTGGTTGCCCAACAGCATGAGCTTGGTCTTGTCACCGTTGAGTTTGAGGTGGGAGGAGCTCATCCAGCTGGCGACTTCTTTGAGACCGGAGCAGAGGTTCGTGGGAAACTGCTCAAAGCCACAATAAGCTGGGTATTGTCCGCGTAGGTGACTAGTTGGATTCCAAAAGGGGCTACTATCTCTGCTAGTGGGGACATGTACACATTAAAAAGTGTAGGGCTCAAAGAAGAGTTCTGGGGGACCCCACATTGGAGTGGCACTGGTCGGGACCAGGTGTTGCCTTCAAATACCTGAAAGAATCTTTCTTCCAGGAATGATTCCAACCAGGACAGGGCCTTGCCTGTCACTCCCACTTTTTTGAGACGGTGTATCAGGATGCGGTGGTTTACCGTGTCAAACTCAGTGCAGTCTGTAGCACCCTCGGGGCCATGCCCCCACTGCGTCTTCAACCTCGGAAGCGAGGCTGTCGGCGACAAACTCAGAAAGGGCCTGAACACCTCCATCACTGCTGCCTCCTTCCCAGAGGACTGGGAAGACGCTGAAGTGAGACCCCTCCTGAAAAAACCCTCTGCTGACCAATCAACCAGCAACTCAACCAAAACCTAGAAGACCACCTCCTGGACCCCTCCCAGATTGGATTTCGAACTAACCACAGCACCAAGACAGCCCTGATCACAGTCACAGACTACATCAGAGCCCTCCTGGACCGTAGGGAAACAGCAGCCCTCATCTTCCTGGACCTGAGCACCAAGACAGCCCTGATCGCAGTCACAGACGACATCAGAGCCCTCCTGGACCGTAGGGAAACAGCAGCCCTCATCTTCCTGGATCCACCGCATTTGACCCAGTCTCCCACCACATCCTGATCAACCGACTCCTCAACAGCGGGATTCAAGGAATGCCCTCAACTGGTTCCCTCATACCTCTCTGGCAAAACTCAAAGTATCCGCCTCCCGCCATTTGCCTCTGAGCCCAAGAAGACCACCTGCAGAGTCCCCCAAGGATCGTTTCTCAGCCCTACCCTCTTCAACACCTGCATGAACCACCTGGCCAACACCGTCTGATCACACGGACTCAACATCATCTCCTATGCAGATGACACTCAACTCCTCCTCTCACTGTCCGAAGATCCCTACACCACAAAAAACAACTTCCACAGATGCATGATGAACGTCGCAGACTGGAGGAAAGACAACTGTTTCAAACTCAACTCGGAAAAAGAAAAGAAGTCCTTGTCTCTGGGAACACCTCGCCATGGAACGACTCATGGTGGCCCGCAGAGCTCAGCACACCACCCGTCCCAACAGATCACGCACGCAACCTCTGCATCATCATAGACCACAACCTATCCATGAAGATTCAAGTGAATGCAGTCTCCTCTGCCTGCTTCCACACCTGTCGCATGCGCAAGATCTTCAGGTGGCTCCCAGTAAATAGGTAAACACCAGAAGGACCTTCACGCAGGCTCTCTTCACCAGCAGATGGACTACGGAAACGCGCTCTACGTAGGAATCACTGCACATCTCCTGAAGAGACTCCAGACAATACAGAACTCGGCTGCAAGACTCATACTCTACCTTCCCCAGAAGGACCCACATCACACCCAATCTGAAGCTACACTGGCTCCCGATTCAGAAGAGATACCAGTTCAAGATGCTGACCAATGCCTCCCTCGCAGACACCCCACGTATCCGTTGAGCCAACAGCGGAGGAAGCTCCTTCTCGCACCTGGCAGCCAAGGCTTGGAACAACCTGCCCCTGCACCTCAGGACCGCACTGTCACTGAAATGATGAAATATTCTTGTATAGCGCATGGCTACCCGGAGGCATCCCAGCGCTTCGGAGGCGACTAGAGGAGCAGGTGGAATTATGGGAATAGCCATGTCTTCAGATGTTTGCGGAATGTTAAGTGATTAGCTTCCTTGCAGATAGAAAGAGGAAGGGAGTTCCAGAGTCTAGAGGCGTTGTAGGAAAGAAGGCAGCCACCTGTCCGGGCCTTCTTAATTCTGGGGACCTCCGCCAGATGGAGTTCATCTGAACGGAGACTTCTAGTGGCTTTGTAAGGCTTAATGAGATTTTTGATGATGGGGGGGACCCTTACCCTGAAAGCTTTTGTGTGCGATGCAAAGGGCTTTGAAATGTATTCTTTCCTGTATCGGGAGCCAGTGGAGTGCTCTCAGGGCAGGCTTGGCTGAGCAGCGGTTATTTGTGCCCGTGAGGAGCCTTGCTGCCGAGTTTTGGACCACTTGTAGTTTGGAAATAACTGAATTGGGCACGCCCAGATAGAGGGCGTTACTGTAGTCCAGCCTGGAAAGAATGATCGCTTGAACTGGGAGCTTTCTAGAGTGGAAGGGTAAAAGAGGGAGTACTTTCCGTGCGGTACGGAGCATACCGTAGCAGGTAGCAGCGGTTTTCCTAGCTTGGGTTCTAAAGGTAAGATCATGGTCGAGCCAGATGCCCAGGCTCTTTATTTCCTGTTTTGGCATCGGTGCAAGCCCCATGCACGATGGCCACAGATTGTTAGAGTTAAAAATTGCTTGGTTGCCCAACAGCATGAGCTTGGTCTTGTCACCGTTGAGTTTGAGGTGGGAGGAGCTCATCCAGCTGGCGACTTCTTTGAGACCGGAGCAGAGGTTCGTGGGAAACTGCTCAAAGCCACAATAAGCTGGGTATTGTCCGCGTAGGTGACTAGTTGGATTCCAAAAGGGGCTACTATCTCTGCTAGTGGGGACATGTACACATTAAAAAGTGTAGGGCTCAAAGAAGAGTTCTGGGGGACCCCACATTGGAGTGGCACTGGTCGGGACCAGGTGTTGCCTTCAAATACCTGAAAGAATCTTTCTTCCAGGAATGATTCCAACCAGGACAGGGCCTTGCCTGTCACTCCCACTTTTTTGAGACGGTGTATCAGGATGCGGTGGTTTACCGTGTCAAAGGCTGCACGAAGGTCCAAGAGGATGATGGCTTAGGACCCTCCGGAGTCAAGAATCTTTCTTGACTCCTTCACCACCGGTCAGTGTAGTCTCAGTGCCCTGGCCGGGACGGGAGGAGTGGAGCAGTTTAAAGGTTTCAAGGTGCGCGGAAGTAGGCGAATGACGTATTTTTCTGCCATTTTGCTAATTCCAAGGAGTAAGGAGATGGGGCGATAATTGCCCAACTCCGTGGGATCTAGGTGGTTTTTTTTAGTAGTGCATTCACTATGGCGTTTTTCCAGTCCTAGGGGAATATACCCGATGCTAGAGAGGCATTGATTAAATTAGCGATAGGAGTAATGATAGTGGGTGTTGCCAGCTTCAGAATATTGAAGGGGGCAGGGTCAGTCAGAGAGCCACTCTTAATTGAGTCTAAGATGGAAGGGAGGAGTTCCTCAGTGAGTGGAGCGTATGACTCTAGATGGAAGTCATTATTCTGAGGTACCAATTCGAGGGGCTCGAGGAGGTGTTCATTATCAGCAAGTGGCAGAAGATTAAGGATATTTTCGATTTTGGTGGAGAAAAAACCTGCTAATTCCTCACAACGATAGCCAGTCGGGTCAAGGGCTGGGGGGGGGGGGATGGATCTGGAATTCTCAAAAGTTTTTTTGCGATCTGAAATATTTCTTTATAGGAGTTGGAGGACGATTGAATTTCTTCCTTGTAGTAGGCAGCCTGTGTTGCTTTTAGTGCTGCTTTGTAGGAGGTAATGTATGCTCTGTAGTCTAATTTTTTCTCACTAGCAAAGTCTTTCCTCCATACTCTTTCTAATCTTTTGCATTGCTGTTGCGAAGATCGGGTGTGAACCAGGGGGATTTAACCCCTTCCACGCTCATGACGGAACCACGCCGTCATGAGTCACGGGCGGCGTGTGCTCATGACGGCGTGGTTCCGTCATGCTGCGGCCGCTCCGCCTAAGCGGCACTAATTCCCCGCCTGTGCGGGTGAAGTACTGAGTGGGCGGAGTCGTGACGGAACCACGCCGTCATGAGCACAGTTCGCCCGTGACTCATGACGGCGTGGTTCCGTCACGAGCATGGCGGCGCCGCGCTCACCCCGAACCCCCCAGCGCCGCGGCGGAATTCGTGCCGCAGGGAAGGGGTTATTGGGTCCTATTATTATTATTGTTATTGTTATTATTGTTGTTTTTTTTTTTGTAGACTGTTTTTCTGGACAGTACTACATCTAGTGAATTCTCAATCCACGTGCAGAACTTTCTGTTGGCAAATGAGGGATCGGGGTCGTGTGTGGGTATTGTTAATATCAATTCACGGGTCCAGTCCTCTACGCTTAGTTTGGGCCAGTGGCGAGCTTGGATGCAAGATGCCAATAGATGAGTGCGCGGGGAGGATGGGTGCCATGAAAAAGGCAGTAGGAAGTGGTCTGACCAAGGGAGGGGGATGGGCTCCTTCCCTTTTAATTCTACTATTCTTGAAAAAATAGGGTCAAGAAGATTACCCTTCATATGAGTGGCTTGATGAATCTTTAGGTGCAGCTGGTAGGCTGCAAGATCATGGGCGAGGTCATCAGGAACTTTATCTAAAGGGTCATCAAAATGCAAATTAAAATCCCCAAGAAGATTAAAATTGGGCAATGCACTACCTAGGTTTAGGACAGTTTCAAGTAGCGAGCTACAGAATTGTCCCTGTGCTCCTGGGGGGCAGTAAAGAAGAATGCCAGCAAAAGTAAGTGAGGGGGTAAATTGGATAGAGAATAGGGCGTTTACGCAATCTAGCAGGGGGCTATCTAGGATGTGGCAAAATAAATAATCTTTATAAATGATAGCAATTCCTCCACCCTTGCTACATGTTCTATCCAAGCGCTGAACAAACTATTCAGAAGAGACCTTAAGACCTGGATGTTTGAATGATCCAACCCCCATGACGCAGCCTACAGGTCCAGCGCCTCAAGACCATCTCGGGTGATTCGCTGCGCTCTAGAAATGTCTGATTGATTGTTGCAGGAGGCCTGTGCACCAAATGTCACCCACTTAAATAGTTTGCTGCAGGGTACGTCACCTTCAGCGGCTCGTATCCTGTTAATAGCTACTCATGGTCAAGTAATTACATGTTAGGGGTCACAGATGTGGCATTGGGCTCCCTTTGGACCTGCTAATTGGCAATGGGGAACTCTTTGGTGTTCAAGCACACCCTTGAGGTACAATATCTCCTGGACTGCGAAGGTTAGCAGCACAAAGTCTAGAGGTCCATATTCACAGGTTCTATTGCTAGCACACACCCCACTTTCACCCTATGAAGATAAAGTTGAAGATGTCTTGACTTCCTCTGGAGATTTTACAGAAGAGATCTAAGCTTCCAAAAGTTGTTTCACAGTGCAGCTTCGTAATTTCAGCAGTTCTGGAAGTGTCCTATAAATTCCTTGACTTCTTTGGTTTTTAGTCTATTCCGTCCATCTGTGTGCAAGGTGTGCATAACTTCGTAGAGCTTGCTTCATTGAGTCATCCTCCACAGGGTTCAGCTAATTGGGTCTTGTAGTCTTCTTCCTGTCCCAAGGCCAAATTCTGTCTTTAGCCTGGGGGGCACTTCAAGTCCCTGTTCTTCGTGTCACAGTGCAGTGTGCTTTCAGTTCCAGTGCTTTTTGCCATGCCTTGGAGAAATATGGCCAATACCTGGCCCCATTCATATTAGGGTTCTCTGAGCTATTCCACAATGACTACTGGAAGAAATCCACAAATAGTAGGAAGCTTGTAGTGGGAGTATTTAACCTACTTTAGTAGCACTGGCGGGCCTAGCCAGTCAAAGCTTTTTTCAAGTTTTTGACGTCTACTAATGTAATCATTGGGCAAAGAGCTTGTTGCAACAATCATGCCAGAAGGCGAAATTATTTTGTGCAAACTGGAAGTATAAATATTCTGTTAAGTGTTGAACCACTGTATGTGTTGATGGCATGTGTGTTCTCCTTTACAAAAACCTCAACTGTTGACTTCCGTGCAGTTAGAATTGTAAGCAAATGCCTAACTGCTTTGCTAACAATACATTGTCAAAATTCATATCATTTGATCACACTAGCTGATGCAATTTGTGTAACCAAGTGCATTTTTTCCTGCTTTCTCCATCTAGGCAAGTTGGAGGGCCTGTGGATGCAGGTCCCGAATTCCAGAAAGAGTTAACTGAAGATATAGTCAAACTTCAGCGATTGTATGGAGGAGGAGATCTTGAGAAATTTCCAGAATTTAAATTTGAGGGTAAGTTGGAATTACTTTTTCTTCATAACTAGTAAGGCAAATTAATTGCAGCAAAATTGCAACGGGATTCCTTATGAAAATATTGCATTATTTTTCCTTTTGTTTATGGTACTCTAAGGAGGTTTTCTGTTGCATTTGTTTCTGAATTTCTGGTCAGACTTTTCTCATCTTTGACAATTTTAGGTTATAATTAGGGACTTAGATTGCCTTTTGCCCCAACTTTTAAATTTGATTGTTAGTTTAGACAGGGCTATATTATGCCAAGACATTCACGCTGGATGCATTTTATTTATTTTCAGAGTGCTGTGCTGGTGCTTCACTTGATGCAGAAGTCACTTTTTCTATGGCTCTGTAGGAGTGCTGTCTATCCCACTTTAAGGAGCCTTGTGGCTGATGGTGTCCGGTTCTGCATCTGGCATTTTTGAGAAACTATTATGTTGAACTTTACTTTGGATTGAAGCTTTTTGTGCAGAGAGCTCTGTATCTGGCAATAATGAAATCTCAATTTTGGACCACCAAAGAAGGCTTTTTACAGGGGGTTTGCTATCCACCGCATACACCTGGTCCCTATCCTCTTCAAAGGGGAAATCCTTGTATTAGAAGAATTTGATTTAAATAGGGAAACTGTTTCCTAACACCTTTTTATCCCAAAGAAAAGCAGTCAGTTGAATTTCTGGCAACAACTCCTATGTTAAATTTTCTATCTGACTGGCACAATGTGACGTCTCAACAGTAATTGCTATAGTTCTATTTGTCATTTTATGTCTTCTACTTGACCAGATAAACACTTGCATTTCACTGTGCTGTCTTCAAGTTCTAAAACGTCATTAAAACGTATTGTGCAATTCCAAGAATTATTGAAATTAGTTAAGTGGTGTGCAGCTAGGTTGTTCCCTCATCGATGAAAGCCTAACTGACGTAAAATTAAGGTTTGTGTCTGAAATCTACAATAGAGAGACAGTGTTTATCCACCATTAGTATAATTAAGTGATGAAACACTCAATTGGGTTTAACCCCAGCAGATTATACATTGCAAGAATACATGGCTGCTCAAGGAGAACTTGCACAATGGACCTTGGAGAACCTTGTGGCAGAATTCCCTTCTGCTCGTAGAACCGTGGTTGCAGTATATCCATATGAGAGTTCCTGTTCAGAGACTATACTTAAAAAACGAGTGTCACATACTCGTTCTTACCCAGAAATTAGCACTTATGCCTTAAATGTAACCTCCAAGTTCATACATCACTGCTGTAAAAACTGTGGGATGAGCTGGAATATTTAAATCTGTACACACAAGCCTAAGTTTTGGATGGCACCACAAAAGAACAAGTCTCAAGGAAATGGGTAGACTACTGCCCGAATGCCATGACTGCAAATGCTCTTTATGGAGTTTTAAATAAAAAATGAAATAAATAGCTTCCCTCTATATAGGTCTTGTCACCAATACAAACACTATTTAAGTGGCAATTAAAGCAGCACAGGCCAAGTTAAATGAGTCACCTGGCTGGTTTTCAAGGATGGAACAAACACACATGCAATGAGAACCAACTGGCATCACATGAGCAGTGCATTCATGGCTGAATTCCAGCTGCGCAATGCTGAAAGTATATTGAGATTGAAAAGTAAAAAAGGAGAGGTACAGTGGTCAAGGCCCTGTTGGTTCGGCCACCGTAGAAGAGGGATAAGTTGGTGACAGAACATTGATGAAACAGTAGGATATGGAGTAATGGACACTATTAATCAGGGTTTCACTAATCCACCAGAGGAGCAATCCATAGATAAAGAAATAGGTACTGTGTAGCTAATATTAAGGTCTTGGAATGCAAACATTAGGTTTTGAGAGCAGCTATGCAGGTCTTTTACTGTACGAGCTAGACAGTAATAATTTTCCTTCACCTCAGTCCCATGACTCTGGTGAGTAAAAAAAGTTAATTTAAAACTTGGAAAGTGAGAAAGTAGCTCCTGAACATGTGTATCTAGAGACTTCATAGAAGTACCATGCAAAGCTAAAAGTGATGTACCAGAAAAATACTATCAGATTTTGCTTTTTTAGTTTTGTAACTAAAGAAAAGACTGCTTTAGTATTTCTCAGTCGAACCTGAGAAAAACCACCCATGTTGACACCAGTGGCAGCTGCCACAAACAAAGGGTGGTGGTGCAGATGGAGGGAATGCGCGGGGTGGGGGTGGGGCGGGGTTTAGCACAGGGGGGTTAATAATTATTTTTCAATGAAGTTCCCTTAAGCTGTCAGCCGCCATCCGCATCGCACCTCCATGTTTTTCTTGGACCCAGCAGACACTGGGACAGGCTGCCTGTGCAATCCCCGCGCTGCTCTCATGCTATGAGAGCAGCACAGGGATTGGCCTGCGCGGGTTAAAAGACGCTCCACTCAGGACCGGGAGTCTGGTCTTTTTTTCCATATCTGCTTTTCAATATATGGAGAAACCTAAGTGTGCGTGTTTGTTTAGTGGGCCTGAGACAACCGGCCAAACACAAATGCCCAGTCCGCCCCTTCCTATAGAACATAGTTTTATTTTTCACCTGCTGACTTTAAGCTAGTGAGCCATTGCGGAGGAGCCGCCCCTGGTTGACACTGTCTTGTCAATCCTCTTTGCTGGAAGTCATGCAGAACCTAAGAATTTTCCATTTCAGTGGAAGCTCACCAGGACTGTTACTCTAGGTACTTCCCACTGACTGTCTTGTGGAATTAAAGATTGAAATTAAGCCCCTGTTTACAAGGAGAGCTGATCAAACGGGAAGATCAATGAGGGCCCAGTCCTTGTGACGTACACATCAAATGGCTGAGAAGAGTTTCTCATTCAATTGAATAAGTATTCCACTTTCCAAAGGTACCTCCCAAGTAATACAGTACTCCACAACCATCTCCAGAAACTTAATAAAGCATTGCAAATGTTTGATCAAGTACTCACTTGCCCTTAGGAACCACGGTTAGAATCCATTTGGGCAGACAAAACAATTTTTCTAGTCGATTGGCTCACGTAAAAGGTAAAATTAAAAATGTGATTGAACATAATCTTAATGTAAGAGGGAGGACTTCTTTGCAGGAACTAGCATGCATCTACTTGCCACAGCTCCGTGTGGTGCAACCAAGTGTACCTTACTCATTGCTGTTTCAATAGTGTTGGTGGAAGATATACACGTCTGATGTATTTTTGCATCACTCTTGTATGGCCAGGTCATACACCTGTTTAAGATTTTGAAGTAATTTAACAACTCTTCTTTAAGTTCTAATGCAGCATTCTGATTAGCTTTTTTACTGTTTTCCCTTCACAGAACCGAAGTTTGAAGACCAACAGAAGTAGTTCTTTGCAAAATCACAAACGGAAGCAGCACCATCAGTCTAAAATTGTTTTCTCCCTCGAATCTGTTCAGTTGTAAATAAAGCATTTTGGTTCATTTACCATACTATGGCATTTTGAGTTATGCTGTTATTTTGAATTGCTATGATTTGAAGCTTCTTAAATGAAATCTGCCACTATAATGCATGGCAGTGACCTTTTCAGTTTCTTTGTGAATTTAACTTCATCAAACACCATGTAGAGCAAATGTCTGTAGTCGTCAATAAGCAGCTCCTAAATAAGTGCATAAAAAGAATCCTTTGTAACGTCTCATCTGCATTTTATTTACCTTCATACATTTATAATTTAGGACCGTGAAAAACAAGGTATTACATAACACCACCACTGGGTTAAAATTGAGGCTATTAGCATGTCCTTTTAGCATTGAGGTCAATGTTGGTATCCACTAAACTGTAAGAAGTCTAATTTGGAAAGTGTGTAATAAAGCAAATGTAAGGCAGAAAAGTTTGATATACCCCGAATTCTAAGACCGAATTTCACGTGCTGTTATTCGGTATTGGTAAGCAGTATAGGATTGTCTAAACCTGTTGATTACATAAACAGCTGTCCCCTCAATGTGACTAACATATTATGGAATAGAGTTTTTCTTGTGTTAGTGAACTGAATCCCTAGAAAGCTGTTCAAGTGTGTTTAATGTATGCAGGTCCTTATCAGATGTGCACTGCATCTTTCTGCTTCGTTATTATTGGGCACCATAACATTATGTTCTCATCCAGGGGATACTTATCAATGTCATAATCTATGAATAATCCCTGCCCACGTGCGGGATCCCAGAGCATATAGAAAATACATATATATGCATATGTGAAAACATATACATACAGCCTAAAAATGTTTCAAACCTGGCAATGCTGTAAATTACATAGGTTTGCATTGTAGTGCCCCCTAACCCATAAGGAAAAAAGGAAGCACCAAGCCAATTGTCACACAACAATGCTTTATTGCCATAAAGCAAACTTGTAATTGCAGGCACTTGCCTGTAGGCTGCAGTAGAGTATCAAGAAACAAAGAAAACTGACACCTTGCCTTTAAGGCATTAGAGTAAGGGGACCGTGCCTTTAAGACCTGCAGGAGACCCCTTGCTCCCATGATGCACCACAGGTGACAGGTCAGTTCTTTTTTCCTGCTCCTTCTATGAGGATCCTGGAGCTTGAGCCCTTCAGTTTTTTGAATGAAATTTTGGTAATACAGAATTTTTCAGAAAATTCGACATTTTCTGGCTCCTGAAAGCGGGTTCTGCTGGTTTCCTGAAGAATGCCTGCTTTATTTAGGAAATACCCTTTCTGTGGCAATAAGATGTCACTGGCGGATCCACACTGTGTATTGTGTGTTTACCAACTTCACACAATCCTGACCGGTGCCCCCACTGCCAGAAGTTTTCCAGGTGCACTCTGCGCGATAGTGAGCGCATTAAGCTGCATGCCCAGCTGGAGAAGGAAAGAAGCCGTCGTGAAGGCGACCATTCATCTTTAAAACCACCTTCTTCAGCTAGACAACCGCAGAAACGGCGACATACCACCTCTCCTGACCCCAGGAAGACCAAGGTTCCAGGAGATTCGCCGTCGACGTCAAAGGTACTGTAGAAAAAAACGAAAACGACTTCTGCTTCAAGTGATTCATCTCGACGTCGAGATTCTCCGCCGCAGAGAAGTAAGTCGGCGTCGAGGCGCAGTCCTTCGGGCTCGAAGGCTGTTAGTCCGGTGAGATCTGGACTGTCTCCGTCGAGGCTTCCGTCGACGTCAAGACACTCTCCGCCACCCTCGATGTGCTCGGCGTCGAGAGATGCGACGACTTATGTCTCGCCGCGAGTGGGCCGTTCGACGTCAAGGCATTTGACGTCGATGAGGTCAACCCCCATTCGACGTCATGGAAGGTCGACGACGAAGTCGCCAAGCCGACGTCATGGAAGGTCGACGACGAAGTCGCCAAGCCGACGTCATGGAAGGTCGACGACGAAGTCGCCAAGCCGACGTCATGGAAGGTCGACGACGAAGTCGCCAAGCCGACGTCATGGAAGGTCGACGACGAAGTCGCCAAGCCGACGTCATGGAAGGTCGACGTCTAAGTCATCAGGTCGACGACGAAGGTCGAGGTCTCCGCAACGCCGTAGGCGGTCGGTGTCGAGACCACCGTCGAGGGCGGAGCGCCATTCACAACAATCTGCACCGATGGTGACACAAACATCATCGACGTCGAGGCGTTCGACGTCGAAGGAAAGAGCAGCAGTGACCGCGGAGAGATGAGCCAGATCTAGATCTTCAGGAGATCGATCATCATCTCCAGACCTGCATATCGTGCAGATCTCTCCGGAAAAATCACCTAAGGCACCGGAGAAGTTTGGACTTTCACCTCGCTGGTTGGAGAATGTTGGTACAGGTGACTGCAGAAGTCCGGGCTCAGACTTTTCCCGCACGTACTCTCCCTCCAGGTTTTCTCCGCGTAGGAGCAGGTCCCCTCCTGTTAGTCCCTTCTCCACACCGGTCACGATCCAGGGATCGTCCCTCTTCTCACAGAAGGCCAAGATCTCCTTCCAAACACGGATCACGGTCCAGGGGTCATCACAGCGACCGTCCCCACAAGAGGCGACGCACTAGATCACCCACCTGGTCTTCCTCTACAAGGTCCTCGGTCTGGGACTATTCTCCGACCTGGTATTCGACACCCCTGTCGCGAGTGTCCCCTGTGGATGACATCGCTACTTTCTCTGACGTCCTGGGTAGAGGTGCGCAGAAATTGAATATCACGCTACATACCCCTCTGGCCCCCACGTCAATTATATTTGATACGTTGCATCACCGGTCAGCACCAAGACCTTTGCTACCATTGGTGCCAGGATTGTTGGAGACAGCGATGGCCACATTTCTCACTCTTGCAACGGTGGGCTCTGTGCCTTCAAGAATAGCGAAAAAATATAAGGCTCCTGCTGAGGATCCCTTGTTTCTAAGGGCGGACCCACCAGCGGACTCAGTTATCGTGGCGGCTGCCATGAAGTCCCATTCTGCCTCTGTGTCCTCTTCTGTCCCCCTGGAGAAAGACCGCAAGCAAATGGATTCGTATGGCAGAAAGATGTGCAACACTTCTGCCTCACACATGAAAGTGGCTAGTGCTTCAGCCCTGCTAGGACGGTATGATCGCTCTCTGTGGGATTCCCTCTCCAGATTTGCTGAGAAACTGCCAAGGGAAGACAGGCAGGATTTTAATGAAATTCTCCTGGAAGGTGGGCTCGTAGCCAATCAAATTATCAGTGCGGCTGCGGATGCTTCGGACCTCGCCGCACATGGCTACTCTCATGGCGTATGCTCTCGGCGCTCAGCCTGGCTGCGGCTGACGGGCCTCAAGCCTGATGCGCAGAAAAAAAATCTTAATCTGCCTTTTAACGGGTCATCTTTGTTTGGGTCTCACGCTGATGACCAAATGAACAAAATGAAGGCCGAGTTGGACACTGTAAAAGCTGTTGGGCTGGAAAAGCGCAAGGAATATCGAAAGCGCTTTCGCCAGGGCGACAAGCGTGCCTTTCATCAGCGCGTTCAAACACCCCAATGGTCCTCCTAAAATCAGCAGAGGTCCCAGTTTCAACAAAGGGGTCGTGGCAGAGGGAGAGGAAATGCAAAGCAGCAACAGTCCTCCACCAAACAGCCCTCAAAACAGTGAGATCTCACTTCCTCCGCGCTCGTTCACCACTCCGGTAGGAGGAAGTATCAGTGTACACCTGGCAGAGTGGGAAGCAATTACAAAAGACAGATGGGTGCTGAATATTGTACAGCATGGCTACTTGCTGAGGTTCAAGTCTCCCCCTCCGCATGTATCCTCACAGAAGCAGCACCTCCATCAAATCCAAAATCGTCTTTTACTGGGCGAAGTAGCTACTCTCCTCTCCAAGAATACCATAGAGGAAGTTCCGCCCCTGCAAAGAAATCAAGGAGTATACTCCCGGCACTTTCTTGTGCAAAAACGAGGAGTAGTCTAAGAGTACAGACCCATTCTCGACCTCCGTCTGCTCAACGGATTTGTCAGGAAGGAAAAGTTCAGAATGCTGGCTCTGCATCAGATCTTTCCGCATCTTCACCAGGGAGACTGGATGTGTGCCATCGACCTACAGGATGCCTACTTCCATGTTCCTATCTCAGTGAAACACCGGAAATTTCTCAGGTTTCAGATCTCTCGTCAGCACTATCAGTACAGAGTTCTGCCGTTTGGCCTCAAATCCGCCCCACGGACATTCTCAAAGTGCATGGCGGTGGTAGCTGCCTTCCTCCGCAAACGGAAGATATTCGTCTATCCCTATTTAGACGACTGGCTCCTGAAGAGTTCCACTCCTGTTCGACTCCAGAGCCATCTCTTGTTCTGCATCAATCTCCTACAGTCGCTGGGATTACAGGTCGATTACAAAAAGTCGGTCCTCAATCTCACTCAGCGGATTCACTACCTGGGCGCCTCTCTGGACTCCGCAAAGGCAAGCGTGTGTCCTTCGGAGGAGAGGTTATCATCCATGCTTCAGAAATTCCACACGCTTCTCAACGCGGCATTTCCCACAGCCAGGCAAGTGTCGTCACTTCTGGGGTCGATGGCTTTGTGCATTTACATTGTGCCCAATGCACGTCTTCACATGCGCCCTCTGCAACAAGAGCTAGAGGATCAGTGGTCGCAGAGGTCCGGCCGCTGGGAAGATCTCATCTCTCTTCACCAAGCTGCCAAAGACTCCATCAGATGGTGGATGAAACGATCCCATCTACTTCACAGCGTCCCCTTCCATCAGGCGCCTCCGACACAGACAGTGGTCACAGATGCCTCCATGCAGGGCTGGGGTGCTCATATGGACCAGCTTCAGGTACAAGGTCTCTGGTCCAATACCGAACAGAGTTATCACATAAACTTCTTGGAGCTTCGAGCAGTCCATCTAGCTCTCAAATCCCTGTATCCGTCCCTCCAAACCAACCACTTGCAGGTTCAGACAGACAACACAACAACTATGTTCTATCTGAACAAGCAAGGAGGCACCAGATCACGAGTCCTATCTCTGGAAGCTCAGTCCATTTGGCGATGGCTACTAGCGAGAGGCCTTTCGATCATCGCTGTTCACCTGCCAGGGACCCTGAACGTCCAGGCAGACTGCCTCAGCAGAGACTTCCTCGAAGCGCACGACTGGGTGCTCAACGAAGACGTCGCTCAAGAGATCTTCCGGCAGTGGGGAGTACCGGACATAGATCTTTTCGCAGACGCGGCAAACAAAAAATGCCCCGTCTTCGCCTCCAGGTTCCCCCAACAGGGATCTCAGGGGAACGCACTTTTGATCAGCTGGTCACGGACATTGCTATACGCTTTTCCTCCTCTCCCTCTCATCCCAGCTGTGATACAGAAATTCTACAGGACCAGAACGCGGATGATCCTGATAGCTCCGGAGTGGCCCCGTCAGTGGTGGTACCTGGATCTACTACAGTTGTCAGAGGTGCCACACCGGAGATTGCCTTGCCTGCCGAACTTACTGACCAAGGACCAGGGGAGAGTGTTCCATCCCAACCTCCCCTCTCTTCGCTTGACGGCATGGCTCCTGAACTCATCCAGTACGGACATTTAGATCTTCCTGCGGACTGCATGAACATTCTGCGAGAAGCAAAGAGGCCCTCAACTAGGAAGTCTTATGCCTTCAAGTGGAAGAGGTTCTACATTTGGTGTAGAGATAATGCCCTTGATCCGATCCGGGGTCAAGAACAGGTTATTCTCCCCTATTTATTACACTTGGCAAAGTCTGGTTTAAAGTATACTTCCATCAGAGTCCACTTAGCTGCTATCACAGCTTATAGAAAATCTCCTACCCAGGCCTCATTCTTCCAGATGCCGGTAGTCCAAGATTTCCTAGAAGGGCTTAAGAAAGTATTTCCACCAGTGAGGTCTCCTTCTCCTCCCTGGGAACTCAACATTGTTCTCTCTAAGTTGATGGGAGCTCCTTTCGAGCCTATTCATAAGGCATCCTTACAGCATCTGACTTGGAAGGCTGCCTTCTTAGTAGGCATCACTTCTGCCCGCAGGGTGAGTGAAATTCAGGCCCTCTGCTGCAAGGAACCTTACACTGTTTTCCATGCTAATAGAGTGGTACTACGTATTCATCCGAGCTTCCTGCCCAAGGTGGTCTCGGACTTCCACATTAATCAGGTTATTACGTTACCCACCTTTTTTCCTCAGCCAACCACTCCCCCGGAGAGAGCTTTACATTCTCTTGACCTCCGGAGGGTATTGAAATGTTATCTTGCTAAGACCCTTTCACTTAGAAAGTCTGACCGGCTCTTTGTTAATTACGGTCCAACGACCTCTTGGAGGCTGGCTGCCTCCAAGAGGTCCATTTCTAGATGGATTGTCTCATGTATAGCCTTGTCCTATCAGCTGTCTCACAAGGTTCTACAGGGTAGACCAAGAGCACACTACTAGAGGGAAAGCTTCTACTGTAGCTCTCCTTCGCAACGTTCCCATGTCTGAAATTTGCAAAGCGGCTACATGGCGCGCCATACATACTTTTACACGCCATTATTGCCTAGATTCAGACGCACAGGCCGACGTCCAGGTGGGGCAGGCCTCTTTGATGAATTTGTTTGCATGATTGCTATGCTTATGTGATGTTAATGCATGTTCTAAATGCTATAATGCTCGTCCGCGAGACTTTGGGTATGGGCTTGCTACTCTATTCATAGATTATGACTATTGATGAGTATCCCCTGGATGAGAAGGATTAGTTACTTACCTGTAATCCTAGTTCTCATCCAGGGGTATACCCATCAAAGTCATAAGCGACCCTCCCACCTCCCCGGACGAGCTTTTTCTCCTCAAGGCATTGTTTATTAATTGCAGATCTACTCAGGTGCGAGTGCACCGTCAAAAAGAACTGACCTAACTGTCACCTGTGGTGCATCATGGGAGCAAGGGGTCTCCTGCAGGTCTTAAAGGCACGGTCCCCTTACTCTAATGCCTTAAAGGCAAGGTGTCAGTTTTCTTTATTTCTTGATACTCTACTGCAGCCTACAGGCAAGTGCCAGCAATTACAAGTTTGCTTTATGGCAATAAAGCATTGTTGTGTGACAATTGGCTTGGTGCTTCCTTTTTAGGTCTCGCGAGCCAAAGGCTCGAAGAGACATTTTATATCTGGGCTTCTCAAAGTGCTGCCGTGGCCTAAAGCTACAGTGCACGTGAACGTGCACGCGCGCAGCGCCATGTGTCTTTCCTCCGTGGGGATCGTAAACACGATCACTTTCACTTTTGCGGGCTCCTCTGTTGCTCACATTCCCCCCTCCCTTCTCGCCCAGCCCTTGTTTAATCTCCCTTTGCCTCTGCCCCCACCGCCTGCACGATACTGCGTGCCTACAGCTGACAGCAGACACCAAGCCTCCTGCGCTCTGATAAGCCGTGCACTCTTAGGGATATTTGATGTGCTTGTATTTATCCCTCAATGAACCGCCGCTCGTCACAAAAGATCACCGACCACTGCCGCGTTTGGCTGTCGCCTTTGAAATGCTCAGTAAACACAAATGCAGCGCCTCATTGAACAGATCCCACAAACTCTCAAGATTCCAATTCATATTTTGCTGCGTGTCAAGGGCGCGACCGCCATTAACAGTTTACTGCGTGACAACAGCAAGACCAGCAGTGATTCCCACACAGTTTCAGATCACTGCCCTGCTGTGCTTTTCTGTTGATATGAATAGGTTGCTCAGCTGTAGGGACAGGAAGAATGCTACTTAGTTGTAAACATGGCCGGGCAACTTTCAGGTTACTAGTAAACAGGAACTCAAAAAACAACTACCAGTGTTCGTTGGGTCTTCCCTTTAACGTGATGGCAGATAACTATTTGTAGATGTATAACTTGCAACGCCAAAGGTGGTTAATATGTAATCTTCCATACATTTTGTTTCTCCTACCATGAGGATTTTTGTAAAATCTCGCAGTTGCAGTCGTGCTGGATACCTGGTGCCCTTTCTGTGTAGTGTATTTTCAAAAGACCCATGGTATAAGCTTTCTCAGTGTGTGTACATTTTCTCTGTGTTAATCCACATTTGCATTTTCTCTGTGTTAATCCACATTTGCAACACAACAAGGCTCGCTTATTCTTCATAACGGTTGCAAAGCGCTTCGCGAGGTGTTTTAAAACAGAAAAGTTTCGCAATGTTGTGAATATAACACGTTTTAATACTGTCTGATCTTAACCGTACAGTAGCAGTGGAATAAAATGGACTGTGTATGGTTTCCCTTCTGTTTCTATCTCCTGCCACCCTAAGCTCCACCCCCGCTGCTTCTTACCCACCACTCCTTTCCTGCTTCCCCTCTCTACTTCCACTATACTGTCTCCCTTCTCACCCCCACTGCTTCCCCCCCACTGCATTCCTCTCTCATCTGCCTATGCAATGCTTCATTTACTCCTCTGGACTGCATCGACGCCAGTGCACTGGAATGCGATCCACAGCTCCAGCTGGAGCCCATGCGGTGCGGATTCAAATTCATCCACCTCACCAGCATTAGGAAGAGACAGATTACTGGAAGAGAGGTGCTACAGCACACAGTAGGTGCCATACAAAAATCAGCTCACAATTTTTATTTATTCTTTAGTTATTGCAATAAAGCATTTCTCTGCTGAGTGAATCCTTTGTTTCAGAGGGGACGAAAGGAAGGCCACTGATCTCTCACAGTGATGCAATGTAGCATCAGTCTTGGTGGTTTAAAACAGCTGGCCAAGAGGGCACTAACTACACTGTTAAGGACAGGGCCACCCCCCCCCCCCCCCCCCCCACACACTGACCACATGCAGTCATGTGAGATTCACAGGATATGGAGGCGATACTAAGACTTGAACTTACTTCCCCAATTTCAAAGTTGGTAACTCTGGCCATAGCACATTCCAAGTCAACACAATCTAAGGCCTGCATATATCACTGGACAATTTAGCCGGCTGATTCACACTGCGCACTCACTCGCATGGCTTATGAAGACAACAAGCATTCAACTCCACGTAATTCAACACAACGCCACACAATTAAGTGCCTTACAATTCCACAATACACAAATGAACAGCACATCATTCCACTACACAACGCATTTAAACATCTCATTATTCCAAACCACACATTTATACTCTGCATCATTATACTATAGGCCACATAATGGCAATCCATCAAATTCAACTCCAAAAATGTCCACTCCGCTCCATGCCACAGAATTCCACTTCACATAATACCACCCCTTGCAAGAGAGTTCAATTACACTCCATCCAACAGATTTCAAATCCATATAATAACACTACACAAAAGTACACTCCAACCTACATAATTACACTTCACACCACATAATTACACTTCACACACATCCACTCCGCTCCAAAAGACATATTTACACTCGGAAAAATTCAACTCCGTAACGTGCCTCAGATTTACACTCGCATAATTCCACACCATGCCACACAGTTCCACACAATGCCACACCACACAGTTCACCACATAAATTTCATGCCACACAACAAAATTACACTCCACTCCATACCACATAATTAACGCCACATAAATCTACTCCATGATGTTAGATTTGTGAGTCTCTAGTTGGCACAGGTAGGTACTTGTGACAAATAGGGACCCTTGCCTCTAGTCAGGGTAAGGGGGTACACTCCTAAAATAACCACTGCTCACCCCATTGGTAGCTTGGCACGAGCAGACAGGCTTATCTCAGAGGCAGTGTATAAAGCATTTGTGACCACGTGCAGCAACCCAGTGACAACACTACAAATGGACACCACACAGGTTTTATATAAAAAATACGTACACTTTATATAGATTTACCACAGGACCATAAACGACAAAAATACACAATACTATTACTTTAAGATGGTAGTTTTTAGCTTAGTTCAGTTCAGTTCTTAAGATGCGACACTTTGCGTCAATGTACCTTACCTTGCATTGCGCTTCCACGACAAGCAACATCGCAGCGATGGAAATGCAGCAAATTTCTGGTGCAAAAAAATAAAGAGGTGAAGATCTTCCAGATGCGGCACGCTTCTCCGGGGATGCGAGAAGTTGTCGGTTCGATGCGTAGACTGCAGCGGCGACACCCTTGTTCAGAAGTGCGATGGCAACAGCTCCAACTGCGACACTCTTCTCCCACGATGCGTAAAGCTTCCGCACGATGCGACAACTACAGCGGCAACATCCTTGTTCAGAAATGCGACGGCAGAAGCTCCGACGGCGGCGCGCTTCTCGGGGATGTGAGGCGCTTTCTCCGATGCGGTGCAATGCGACAGTTCCAGTGGTGACACCCTTGTTCAGAAGTGCAACGGCAGCAACAGCGATGGCGACACGCTTCTTCCTCGTTGCGAGACTCTTCTCTCGATGCGGTGGAGTGCGACAACTCCAGCGGCGACACCCTTCGTCAGAAGTGCGATGGCAGCAGTAGCGACGGCGACACGCTTCGGCTTCGTTGAGTCGCGCTTCCAGCGCCTTGCGACACGCAGTCCCTCAGAAGGCCCAAAACAGCAGCAGGCACTCCCAAAGAACTCTGAGGAGCTGGGGGTTGAAGTCTGTTGTCCCTGAGACTTCAGCAGGAGGCAAGCTCTGTTCCAAGCCCTTGGAGATCCTTACAAGTTGAAATAAGCACACAAAGTCTCTTCTCCTTCCTTTGGCAGTCAGGCAAACCACTGCAGGCCAATCCCCCAAGCAGCACTTCAGCTTAGGGATAGTCTCTCCTCAGTTTCTTTAGGTTCCGCTCCTCAGTAAAGGTTTCTTCCTGTTCCAAAAGTGATCTAAATTCTTGGGATCAGGGTCCCAAAATTTATACCCAGAAATCCTTTGTTCTCTGAATGCAGAGGGGCCTTTGCCCAGTCCAAACCAATTCCTGAGCACTCTGTTTACCAGACTTCTCCTTTCCTGAAGTGCTGGATATCTTTCCTGGGTGGACAGAATAGCAACAGTAAAAAGGACATTGTTAACAAAGATTCTCTTCATCATGCAGAACCTCCTGTTGCCCCCCTTGCCCACCCCAATTGGTGCTTGGTAGACTCCCAACGACTGACAGAATCCTACATATGGGACGGGAGGGAGACAGGGTTTACAACGCTGGCAATACCACCAGGGTTGACAACGCGGTCGTTACAACAACCGTGTTGTTACCACGCGTGGCATTACATCGCAAGTAGTTTCACCGACCAGTGCTAAGTGGCGTGCAACACCAGGAAATGTGTTGGATTTTAAATCCAACACCTACCCTGCTGTTGCGTTAACTGGAGTAGGAATAGTAATTTACACTATTCCTAAATCCAGCGCGCCACCTAGCGAAAGTCGTTGAAACGACTTGCGATGTAATGCCACGTGTGGTAACAACGCGGTCGTTGTTACCTTGCACATGGTAACACCACGCATTGTATCGTCATACATTCGGGACAGGAATATACCCTGCATGGCTAAGAAAACAAGCATTTGCAATGCAATAGGTCTCGCAGTTGTTAAGAGTTTGAGCTATTGGCACTATAAATGGCAATGCCTTTTATTTATGTGTGGGTTTTTAAAACATAAATAAAAGGCATTGTCATTTACAATGCCAATAGCTCAAACTCGTATAAATGCGAGACCTATTGCATTGCAAATGCTTGTTTCCTTATGGGTTAGGGGGCATTACAATGCAAACCTATGTAATTTACAGCATTGC
Source organism: Triturus cristatus (assembly GCF_964204655.1). Taxonomy (NCBI): domain Eukaryota; kingdom Metazoa; phylum Chordata; class Amphibia; order Caudata; family Salamandridae; genus Triturus; species Triturus cristatus. Next base: position 1,365,161,948 of record NC_140591.1, on the reverse strand, counting down.
CATGTTTGAAACATTTTTAGGCTGCATGTATATGTTTTCACATATGCATATATATGTGTATATATATGTATTTTCTATATGCTCCGGGATCCCGCACGTGGGCGGGATTATTCATAGATTATGACTTTGAAGAGTATACCCCTGGATGAGAACTAGGATTACAGGTAAGTAACTAATCCTTCCTGTATTTTCTCCAGGACCCGCAATATTACTATATTGGACTTTACGTCTTAAATTGTTCAACATGATTGCAGATATATTGGGGGCGGGGAGAACGAGAAGGGCTAATGACCTTGGAGCAACACTGACATGATACTAAAAAAAAAAAAAACTTTACGGCTGTGCATCCATTCTAGGTAAGAACAAACTGCATTAAGGCTAAACCCCCTTATGACTGAAGTACTGGATCACATGCCAATAAGGCCTGTAAACTTATTTCAGTGCAACACCTGCTTCATTGAAGTTTTCTCAAAAGTTTACAATTGCATGTTCAATCTATGAGAAAAATAATACATTGGAAAATCATACGGTCATACAGATGGTATACAGTGTTTAATGTATAGCGACAACTAAATTATTCCACAAAAGAAGTAGCATTAATTAGGTTGTTAACCCTTGTGGTCTGACAATCTGGGTACAATTGCAGGAGGCTGTGAAAGAGTGAATATTAGGGCAGGTAGGAAACTAGATTCTGGATAATGGGCTTCAGTGCTAGGAGGGACATTGTTACATAGTCAAGTGGAAGAGGGATATGCAGAGAAGCAAAATTGAAGCAATGGCAAGAAAGGCAGTCCTGGGAGGTGGGGATAAATCGCTTGAGCCTCATAAAATAACTAGGGAAGGCGAGTTCCTCTTAAGGAGCAGGGAGTCGTCTTTAGGGAGTGTTTTGTAGTCTAGCCAGAGCTGCTCTAGCTATTGGGCACATGTGTAGGACCCAGGCTTATTCTCTGCAAAGGATTGTGATTAAGTCTTCATCCAGTATAAAATATCTTGGCCCGTGTATCAATGAGCAGTGATAGGTCGATGAAGCGCAGTTCTGTTTTCATGCGTTTTTTATTAGGCTTTTTAAAGATTCCCAGAGCACAAGTCTCCCAGGATACTAATTGTGGGAGTCCGGTCATGCCTGCCAACTTCCATAGAATGCCGGACCAGAAGGGGTTCCAGGTTGGGGCAGATCCACAGGATGTTGCTGAAGTCCCCCCAACTTGCCCCCTTTCCCCTCCATATCCGGCACAGGCTAGCTTAGCCAAAGGGAATAGACAGTTAATTTTGGATGTGGAGAGGTAAGCTCTATGGAGTATGTAGCACTGGATAGTATAAATCTGGCATTATGTGATACCTTGTGCGGATACTCAAGATAGCCAGCCTTTCCTTAATGTTGGGGAGGAGAATGGCACCAGTAAGTCCTGTGAAGAAATCAAGACTTATATTGGCGTCTTTTTCATAGGTACTTAAGTGCTTTAAGTGGTTACTCGTGTGTGAGATGAAAGGGGTTTGACTTTTACCTGTGAGTTTACTAGAAGTCATAAAGATAAGTTATCTTGTAATTTGCATGGCTGGGATGGGAGTTGATAATCATAAAGGCCACTGGTGTCGTCCTTGGAAATAAATTGTATTGTTTGGCTGCAAAGTCTTTGAAAGTGATGATATACAGCATGATCAGACCTCTGTCTTGATAGCAGGATGAAGTCCAGAATTACAAGCAGCAACTTCGTGTTGGAGCACGGTCTGATGGGCTGGCTGAAACTGATCCAGGGTGTAGTCGTACATAGGAGACAAGCTATGTTTGGAGTTGAAGATCCTGATTTATTTTTTCTTCCTTACTGAATTAGACCAAGCTCATGGTCACTAACAATTTGATCGACCAAAGTCTGTGCATGGTGGTGCAGAGTTGATCATGCATCTTAGGGAAAGAGGAGACGACTGCACAGGAACCTTTGAAGCATTACAGTCTTCTACTGGAGATGGAGCATCTGGCACACTCCACTTAGCTGCCTCATTTTTTGCAGCTTTAATTTCTCACTCGGCCTCAGTATTTATAATACATGGGACCGAGAGTTACATAGGGCTCCATTAACAAAAGCTATTTCAGTGTACATAAAGTAGTACTATTTTGTGTACTTCAAAATGTTATTCACAGTCCTCCAACCAGAGATCTGACTACGCTGTCTTATCAATATGAAGCTCTCTGACCTGGTGATCTCTGCTCACATAAATATAGGATTTTGTAGTGAATATGGGAGGGACAAGTGGGGATGAAGGGTAACATGGGCTATAATTACAACAGAACCAGTGGGGTTAAGGGAAACTGACGAAGTTGTTTAGGGAGCAATATGCCAATACAAACTTGGCCCCCCCTCCCCCGGAAGGAGTTACTACAGTACTACGACTGATAAAATCTACTTAAATCTACTCCAACTCAGCCTTGGTGCAAGTTAAGCCCCAAATAGAATGAACCACTGGTTTGCATAACAGGCAGATAATTACAGCTGTGGAGACATAAAATAAATGAAATAACATTTTAAATTAAACTTTATTTACATTAATTTTTATTACTTTTTTTGAGTGAAATTCCTAAATGCAATTTGGAACATAAAACATTTTAATACAGTAATATTAAAAAACCTTTATAATTTGAAGTCAACACAAATGTTAATCTAAGCAGTAAGGTAGGGAAATTAAAAGGTGTATTTGTATTTAACTAAAGCATTTAAATACAAATTAAAATGCAATAATATGTTAAATATGAATGCAGGAGTGTTGTCCATTGTTACTGTGGTAGACCTAGTTGAGTAAGCATTAGGGGAATGTATTTTAATTATTAATTTGTATTAAATTGCATTTTCCTAATAATTGTCTATTACTTTCTATTTGGAGGTCTGTACACGTTTGTAGAGATCTCTGCCACCGGGGCAAAGTTGCTAATAACTTTACACTTGTTATTTCAGCCATAGCAGTCTCTTCTGATGGGGTGGAGACTGTGTCAATCTACACATGGAAATGGTAAATTCTATCCAATAGAAGACTTGCATCTAGATGCAGGTGTAGATCTACATGTGAGGAGATATACACATTTAAACATATCTTTTTGAATAGCACCCACAGTTTTCAAGCGTATGATCTGGAGGTAGATATGACAAACACTGGAAAATGTGTTTGACGTCTTTTGTGTAAGAAACTGGATTATTTGGGGGGTAGGTGGCTACCTGCCTCAAGGAATAATCCAAACCCATGTCACGGTGAGCCCTCAAAGTCAATATGTTAACCTGAGCTCAATAACATGGAAGCTATGTCAGAGAGCATATGGGCTTTACATAGAGCAATGTGTGAAGTATTTGTACATTACCAAAACATTAAAGTCATAATGCCCAAAAATTAAAATCCCAAATCGAATTAGAAAAATATAGTGTTATTCTAGGAAAGTAGGATCTGCTTCTTATGGTTACCCCCCCTTTTTGCTTGATGTGATGCTGTTTTTGACTAGTCTGACTGGGATCCTACTAATCAGGTCCCTAGTCTGTCTGCTTTCTCCCTAAATTGGTAAGTTTAGTACTTTGGTACATCCCAGATTGGATACTGGGGTACCCTTGTCAGTCCCTAGTATATGGCACCCAGGGCATAGGTATCCCAGAGGTCCCCCATGGGCTGAAGCATGTATTATGCCACCCATGGGAGACCATTCAAATTGGAACTACAGCCCTGCCATTGCAGCATATGTAAGTTGGTTTACTATAAGGGCCCCTGCCCTTAAAACCTATAAGTCGACCCTATAGGAGGCCTTTACAATCCTGAAGGCAGGGTGCTTGGTTCTAAGTGAGAGGGTGACCCTGCATGAGCAGAACACCCCTGCAGCCTACGGAGTCCATTCTCCCGGGTTGTCAGTGAAGCAGTCTTATACTAATTCTACCATGTTTGGTATCAAACATGTTGGAATCATACCCCCACATCGTAAACGGTGTGGGAAGTATGATTCAAGCACTGGAAGAGCCCTCTGTTAGGCTCAGTGTTCCCGGTACCAGCATTCTTGACCCGGAGAGCACAGAATGGTTGCTGCTGACCAGAGACACATTTCTGCCCTCCTGCTGCTGAGCCAAGCTCGAGCAGAGGAAAGTGGAACAATAGGCAGGGCGGTGTGACCACCTTGCAGACAGGTTTTAGTGTATTAGGGCTGGGTGGGTGCTCTTGCCAGCACCAGAAAGTCTGCATGAGGGGCACATTTGGTGTCCCTGTGCATAGTTCAGTTCAAACCTGTCCTGGGAGCCGTTGGCTTCCACTCTGATGTGAAACTGGACAAAGGACATGGAAGTAAACTCCCCCCCCACCCCCAACCACCCCCCCCCCTGAACCAGACCCTCCCCTGAATCTTCCCAACCCTTTCCCTAAGGTACTTAAGGGCTTACCTGGGTGTTGGTCTTTAGATTCGCTGAAGGATAAGATTCAGATCAGACACCATTGCACTTCTACCATCTGGGCACCCTGGACTTCGGTTGGGCCAGACTTCGTCTCACTTCCAGTCTGCTGCATCGTTTGTGCTTGTGCATCATACAGGAACCTTCCACGACCTGTGAAGCATCAAGAACAACCAAAGTAATTTACCTTGGAGCCACTCCCCTGAATTTGAAGGCACCTCAACTAAGTCGACCGGTCTGCAGATCCTGAGCTCCTCCTGACTCTGTGGGCTCTGCAATACAGGTGGTGGTTTTCCACAGCTACCGAGCCATGCTCTACCCTCTCGCCAGATTTGAGGCCAGTAGTCCCCGTGGGGGTTGTAATAACTGAACCCCTGAGTACTGCGTCCCCATTGCAGTTGTAAAGGCTTGTTGTCATCTTTGCAAGAAGATTTTTGGGCTCCAAGAAGCCCCAACCTCTAGCACCTCCAGTGTCCAGAATCTTTGGCCACACCGCATCGTGTGCATCGTGGCCTTCATCTTTTGGTGAGCTGCTTGAGGTCCTCTCGCGACTCCAGTGCGTCCGGCCTGTGGGTCCACTTGAGTGTCACATTTGTTTCCTGTGGGCTCCCCTGATTGCTTGGGCCTGCCCTGACTCCCCTGCTTGTGGGGAGTCTCCTGGACCTTGCTGGTCCCAACTTTGTACCTTTTAGACTTCCTGCGTGGGTTGCATTTGCCAAGGGCTGTTGGTACTCCCGCCAGACACTGACCCCTCAGCATTCAACATCCTTCGTGGGACAGCTTGTATCCAGATCCTGGTCGTCCTCTGCATCGCCTGGCCCCCACAGCTGCAGAGTCAAGGTCATCAACATCATCCCTGAAGCACCCGACATCAGAGGACATTAGTCTTCCAAGTCTTCTGGTCACCCCTGAGTAACATAGACTCTGTCCCCTCTGCCTCCAGGTACTCCTCTTCACGAATCCACGTTTGGATTTCTCCGCACACTATCTCCTCTTCCAGCAGCAGCACTTTCCTGAAGTCCTCCATTGGGTTTGACTGCAGTTTCCGACGCCACTTCATACCTGTGCACCCGGCTTCCCTGGGATAGGTAACTTGGGTACCACAATATCCACGGGTGGGGGGGCTCTCCAACCTTCTGTCTTTCACGGGGTTTCTTCAGGGTCCCTAATCTTTAAAAAATCAAACCGCAGCTTGTACATAGAGTGTACGAAGCACGCAGTCGTGTTCACACACTGCACACGCTTTCCGTGGGTTCCCTATCTACTTACTGTGGGTGGTTCTCTGGGTCCCCAGCAATTCTACGTCCCCTCAACATCGTCCTGACTCAAGTCATGGTTCTTATACCACTTTCTTAGTATACGGTTTGGTCCCTCCTGGGGCCCACTGCGTATTAGTGCTATTTACTGTGATTTGTTTGCTGAAGTATTGTGTGCTTTGTGTTTATCTCTGTGTGTGAGATACTGTAACGTACTAGATAGTGTTACATAATAAATACATATTTTTATAAATACTCTGTGTGGTTCTTTTTCATTTAATCTATACTTTAAGATTGTATTCTGGTTTAAAAAAAAAGCTGCTTTACACTCCTTCAAGACGAAGGCTGCTCTCCACAGCTACCACTTAGAGAGCTTTCTAAGGTTGTCTAAGACCTCTTAAATCACCATAAGGGTTGTCTGGATTGGTGCAAGGTGGCCACTTACATTAGCGGACATCATATACCAGGCCAGCATCTCATAGTTATGTTACCAGATTTGTAAAGCATGGCAAATACCTTCAAATGGCTCCTGCTTTAAATACAAGGCAAAGGGGCTTAACCCTTTAACTGGTGGGCCTTTTACAAAAGCAATATACCATTACGTCCACTAGGCCCTTATGGTTGTGGGGTTATAAATGCTTTGTAGGTTCTCCAAGAACCAAAGGTACCCAGAGCCAAAAAAGCTGCATCGTACTATCGGTTTTCATTATGTACGTAGTCTACACCAATTTACATGATGAAATGTGTAGAGTGAAAAATGGGTACCAAGGAAACCGGTGTATTTCTGAAATGGGCACAAGGTATGTAGTTTAGGAGCAGTGGTTATTTGTACATATCTGAATTTGTAGGTACTTGTACTAGCATATGATTTAGAGGGTATTTTTCAAAATGTCTTCTTTCTTACACACTGGCTTCCGTTTGGAAGGCACAAATACAGCAAAGTCCAATTGGTAATAACAACTGCTCTACTATTTTATGCTCACACATGTCTGCTGATAAAAATGGTACCACACTTGTTTAGGTAGGCCTAGTGCCCATGACAGGAAAGGGGCCAAACACAACATGTATGCATCACATTTTGCCACTGAAAACTGATGTGTTGCTGTGGATTTTGAACCCTATCTCAGCAGGCACCTAGGGAAAACCTAGCAAACCTGTACTTTAAAAAAATAAAATAAAAAAAAACTAGACACCTAAGGGAATCCAGGGGGAGGTGATGCTTGGCTGTCACTAGATTTGTTTTATTTTTACCCAGAATCCCTTACACACCTCAAACTTTGACTAAAAAAACACTTTTGCCTCGCATTTCTGTGATAGGAAGTTCTGGAATCTACAGGAAGCCACAAACCTCCTAGCATTCCCCCAAGTCTCCTAATAAAAATGGTACCTCACTTGTGTGGGTAGGCCTTGTGCCCATAGTCCAAAAACACAACATGGATACAATTAATTTTCCACTCAGAACTTACCCTTTTTGTTTTTGCAAAATGGGTAGCTGTGGATGTTGGGCCCTAGCGCACACCTATGGAAACTTAGCAAACCTGCACATTTTTGAAAACAAGACACCAGGTGGGGTCCAAAGTGGTGTTCCTTGTTTGGTTCCCATGAGGTTTTCTTATCCACAATGCCTGGCATACCTCAAACTTTGCCTTAAATTACACATTTTTCTTACATTTCTGTGATGGAAACTTTCAGAATCCGCAGTAATCCATAAAATGTCTACCACCCAGCACTACCCCCCTTGTGTCAATAAAAATGCTGCATCACTTCTGTGGGTGGGCCTAGTGCCCACAACAGGAACAGATCAAACCAAGGTAAATTGGAGCACTTTCGAGGGTACCCCCCATTGACCTCAGTTTGATCCGTTCCTGTGGTGGTAAGCTTCCAGGGGTGTGTGCTGAGCACAGCCCCAAATCCCTCCGCTACCCCTATTGCTGATCTATCCACGTATCACTTTAGGGCCCTTTTTGTCCAGGTCTCTTGGCCGACCTACAAAAGTGAGGTTGGAAATTTGTGACTCCCCTCAGATTCCAAAAGGTTTCTTCACAGAAATGTGAGGAAAAAGTGTTTTTAGGAAAAGTTTGAGGGTTGCAGAGCATTGTGGTAAAGAAAATGTGTGTTGCAAGTGTCTAGTTTTCAGAACTGTCTGGGTCTGTTAAGTTTTACCCGATGGAAACCTACCCAAGCCCAAAAAGTGCAGCTGCCCAGCATTGCAAGTGGGACCATATTGGGATTTAGCCACACTCACCTGACCCATATGTGAAAATAACTCCCCAAAAAATCAAATGTACGCTCACTTGCCATTGGGAATGGGATGCTTTAGTCCGTAGGGGAGGACAAAGGCTGTTGAGGTTTTAGGGGTGATGGTGAGACCTGATGTTTGGATGGGCAAAACACCCGATATAAAAAAAATATATATATATATTTCTTCCATACAGTGGGCTCTCTGCCCCCATCAGCAAATTGGGTACTCGCCTCCTGTCTGCCGCCGGTAGCAAAAAAAAAAAGACTGGTTTGCCCCTTTTGGGGTGGTGTGGCAATGGCAGTGCGCATCACCCAAACCATATCATCTTGTCCCTAAGGCAAAATCTATGCTGTTGGGTGGATTTTCTAAGCCCCCCCCCCCCCACCCCCAGGGCAAGTTTTGGGCAACCTCCCCTATTAGGACAAGCTTCCTATCTGCCTCCAGGGGAGCAGAAAGCCACCATTGACCCCACGAGGACAGGGGTATGGCTTAATGCCAGGTAAGCTTCACCATCCTTTTGTTTATTTTGGCGCTCTATTGAAATCTCTGGTGTCTAGTGCAGTTTCTGACCCCTGGGAGGGAGATGGCAGATTGGGAGAGAATACCCTATTGACCCCTCAGGAGGGGCAGAAAGTCTTTTTGGCCCTAGGGTAGGGGAAGCACAGGCCCATGCCTGGGGAGGGTGCTCCCCCTCAAACAAATATTGCATGAGTTCAGTCCCTAGTGTCTAGTGGGATTTCTGCCCCCAGGGAAGTCGATCGGTGATAGTTGCCCACAACCCCCCCCACCCCTCAAGGTGGGCGGAAAGACTGGTACCGTTTAGTTTGGGTGAGGGCATGGCTATGCCCATGCTGGCCAGCCCCCACTCCTATCTTTAGAAAAAGGAAAAAAATATTTCCCTGGTGTCCAATGGGATTTTTGCCCAGAGGAGGGGGGGGGGTTCAAGGACTCTTGAGCTATGGCCAGATATTTGGGCTTCTACTACACCTCATGGCCAGTCTAGCTTTCACCCCTTTCGTGGTAACAAGGGGTTTCCAGCCACGTCAGCCCTATCCCAGCCACTGTTTCATGCAGACTTCCCAAGTCTTGTGAGGACGTGGGCGCCATTCATTCTGATCAAAAGCCAGAAGTCGTCGGCCACCTTGCCCTCAGCAGCCGCAGCCTCCAAGCACTCCTAGTCTGACTCTGCAAGACCACACCCCTCCAGTTGGTGGGAGAATACATCATCACCTCCCCACTAGAGGTCTATAACTTCAGACAAGTGGGTCTTGCAGATCATTCAGGAGGGCTATTTTGTGCCTTTCCTTTGTTTTCCACCTCCCATTCTGCCACCTCCAGAATGGCTGGTGGAGGATCTTGCTCCAAGAGGAAGTTGCAGCTCTCTTGGCCAAGAGAGCTATAGAGAGGGTCCCGGATTCAGAAGTATGCAGTGGCTGTTATTCCCGCTACTTTCTGACTCCGAAGAAGAACAAAGGGTTGCGGCCCATTTTAGATCTTTGAGCCGTCAATCTCTTCCTCAAGAAGAAGATATTCATGATGCTCACTCTAGTTCATGTCTTGTCTGCCCTAGACCAAGAAGACTGTATGGGGGCGTTGGTCCTGCAGGATTCATACTTTCATCCCCATCCTGCCGGGCCACAGGTGTTACCTGTAGTTCAAGGTAGGCCGTGGGCACTTTCAGTTTACCGTGCTCCCCTTCTGCCTTACCAGTGCCCCTCAGGTGTTCAAGGTGATGGCGGTGGTCGCAACTCATCCACCCAGGTTAGGAATGTCAGTATTTCCCTACCTCGATGACTGGCTTTTGAAGGCACCCTCCCCCCAAGCTGGTGTCTCCCACCTACAGACTACAGCGGACCTCTTGCTTTGGCTGAGGTTCTCTATAAATGTGCTGAAGTCACACCTGACTCTCGGACACCCTTTCATCGGAGCTGTTCTGGACTATCCTCCCAAGCAGCGAGTCCAGGATATTAAGGTTATGATTCCGATGTTTCAGCCTCTATCCTGGATTTCGATGAGACTGCCTCAGAGACTGTTGAGCCTTCTGGCCTCCTGCATCCTGTTGGTAAAGCATGCCAGGTGGCGTATGTGGTCTCTGCAGTGGGACTTGAAGTTCCAGTGGGCACAGCATCAGGGAAATTCACCAATGTGGTCCATACCTCAGAAGGAACTGCAAAAGATCTGCAGTGGTGGTTGACAAACCGCGATTGGGACAAACAGCAGACCCCTCGCCAACCAGATCTCACAGTCGTGACAGATGCATCACTTCTGGGATGGCCATCTGGGAGAGGTGGAGATCAGGGGACACTGGTGTCTGGCAGAGTCTGGTTCCAAATACATTTGTTGGAGCTACGAGCAATTCGATTGGCATTGAAAGCATTTCTTCCCTCTGTCAAGGGAAAGTTAGTGCAATTGTTCACAGACAACACCACCGCCATGTGGTACTGCAACAACCAGTGTGGGGTGGGGTCGTGGACCCTTTGTCGAGAGGCCGTGCATCTCTGGACATGGCTGGAACAGCAGGGTATAACCCTGATGATTCAACACCTAGGAGGTTCTCTGAACGCCAGGGTGGATGAACTCAGCCGTCTATGCCTAGCGGATCACAAATGGCATCTCCAGTTGGAGGTGGCGCACGGTCTCTTACAGCAGTGGGGAGAACCTTGGTTAGAGCTGTTCCCCTCTGAAGAGAACAAGCAATGTCAGCATTACTGCGCGTTGGAGATTCGAAGGCAGATATTGCTTGGTGATACCTTTCGTCCAGAGTGGAGTTCAGGCCTTCTGTACTCCTTTCCGCCCATACCACTCCTGCCCAGGGTTCTGAAGAAGATCAGGAGCGATTGGGCCAAAGTCATTCTTGTGGTTCCGGACTGGGCGAGGAGAGTCTGGTATCCAGAGCTTCTGTAAATGATCCTCTGATCAGGCTGCCCCTTCGGAAGGATCTTCTGTTGCAGCAGCAGGGGAGGGTCCTCCACCCGAATCTGTCAACTCTGCGCCTCTATGCGTGGAAATTGAGCGGCAGCAGTTGATAGCTTTTGACCTTCCTCCTGAAGTTTGAAACATTATTTTGGTGGCTAGGAGGCCCTCCACTAAGATGGTATATGCCTGCCGTTGGCAGAAATATGTATTCTACTGTACAGAAAGGTCTATTGACCCTCTTTCCACTGTTCTTCTATTATTTCTAACCCTTGCTCAACAGGGCTCTGCTTTGGGAACTCTCAGGGGGTTATCTTTCTGCTCTATCTGCTTTTTTGCAGCTACTAGACCAACCCTCTCTTTAGGTCTCCGATTGTAAATAGGTTTTTGCAGGGGCTGGCTCACTTATTTCTGCCCATGCCCTTTGTTATGCTGCAGTGGGACCTTATTTTTGATCCTCACTTATCTTGTGTGTTCACCCTTCGATCCTTTACACAACTGTCCCCTCCAGCTGCTTACCATCAAGACAGCCTTTCTAGTGGCGATTACATCTGCCCGGAGGGGGAGTGAGTTGCAGGTGCTGTCTTGTATGCCTCCCTACATGATGTCCTTACCGGACAAAGTGGTGCTTCACACCCATACTTCTTTTTTTGCCGAAGGTGGTGACCCCATTCCATCTGGGTCAGTCTATCACGTTGCCCACCTTTTTTGCTCCCCCGCATCCCTCTAAGGAAGAGGAGTGTCTCCACCACCTGGACCCAAAAAGAGCGTTGTCATTCTACCTTGACCGCACAAAAGAGTTCCGGGTGGGCGACCAACTCTTTGTGGAGTACATGGGAGCTAAGAAGTGGCGGGCATTGCAGAAAAGGTCCATCTCTCGCTGGGTCCAGGCCAGCACTCCCCAGCAGCTCAGGTCCGCAGTCTCTCCCGCTCCGGCTCTAAACTCTCACCAGCAGAAGTTCGTGCCTGCAGCGCTCCCCAGGTCACTCTCCCGTTTTTGCCTGCCGCTGCCATTCCGATTTTGTGCTTATTCCCGCTGCATTTCCGTTTTTGTGCATTATTCCCTCTCCTCCCATCAGTTACTTGCCTGGTCCCTGTGTTTTTATTTTCCTTCTTGCCCCACTGTTATTGTGCTCTCATTGTTGTCCCTTCTCTGTGTACTTTTCCCGCCGCTGCTCCCCTGCGGCCCCCGCCCCCGACACAGCTTCCCGCTCCCGCCTCCCTCCCCTACATAATGCCGACTGCTATGGGGGAGCGTTTGTGATGCCCTGACCTCTGGTCCAGGCCAGCACTCCCCAGCAGCTCAGGTCAGCAGTCGCTCCCGCTCCGGCTCGAAACCCTCCCCAGCAGAAGTTCGCGCCTGCAGCTCTCCCCAGGTGGCTGTCCCGTTTTTGTCTGCCGCTGCCATTCTGATTTCGTGCTTATTCCCGCTGCCATTCCATTTTTGTGCTTTATTCCCTCTCCTCCCATCAGTTACTTGCTTGGTCCCTGTGTTTTTATTTTCCTTCTTGCCCTACTGTTTGTGCTCTCATTTTTGTCCCTGCTCTGTGTACTTTTCCTGCCGCTGCTCCCCTGTGGCCCGCCCCCGACACAACCTCCCGCCTCCCCTGCATAAAGCAGCGGGCGCACCTAAGGCAAGCCCGTCTGCGCCTGGGCCGTGCCCAGTGCCAGACCCCCTGGCGCCCGCGAGCACCACGACACCAGACGCCGCTACGACGCCACGACGCCAACCTCCTCCATGCACTTAATGCTGGCCGATCTACCGCCTGATTAGAGGCCACCCCGAAGCACACCCATGGGCCATTCACCTGCTGAAACTGCAGATTCACCAGCCAGCGTACACTAGCACGTCCTGCCCCCCCCCCCCCCCACCAAGGCAGGCAACAGCCACCTCAGATGCATACTGCTCAACACCCGCTCCGTCCACAGGCACGCCATCGAACTCTGGGACCTGCTCGACTCATCCTCCCCGGACATCACTTTCCTGACAGAGACCTGGATGAACACCTCATCGGCACCCAACATTGCCATAGCCATTCCTGGATGGCTACAAGATCACCTGCAGGGACCGCACCAACAGACCGAGAGGAGGAATCGCCATCAGCCACAGAAACACCCTCAGAATCTCAACCAACACAGATGACACCGTCAGCACAGCTGAACACCTGCATTTCCAGATCCACATCGACCCCAACACCACCCTCAGAGCAACCCTTATGTACAGAACCCCCGGACCCCGGGCACAGTTCATCAACTCCATCACAGATGCTGTCAGCTCGCACGCCCTGGCCTCCGCAGACTACATCCTCCTTGGAGACCTAAACTTCCACCTCGAGAACACCAACGACAGCAACTCCACCACACTACTGGACAACCTCGCCAACCTCGGCCTCAAACAGCTCGTCACAACACCCACCCACTCCGCCGGACACACGCTCAACCCCATTTTCTCCACCAGCAGCCACGTCTCCGTCAGCCCCACCACCGCACTCCACTGGACCGACCACCACTGCATCCACTTCTCCTTCATGAAAACCACTGCACACAATCACCAGCAAAGAATCCCCCACTGCAACTGGAACAAGGTCACTGAAGACCAGCTAATCACCACCCTCGCCCGAAACCCTCCAACCAACCACACAGACACAGCTGCCCTCAACCTCATGCAATGGATCTACGACTGCACCAACACTCTCGCCCCGATCAAGAAAACCTCAAACAGATGTACCGACAGAAGAGCCATCTGGTTCACTGCCGACCTCCAGACATCCAAGCAGACCTGCCAAATACTAGAGAAGAAATGGTGCCACGAGCAAACATCGGACAACCACGCAGCCCTCAAGAACGCCAGCTGCAGACACCACCAACTTATCCGAACAGCCAAATGGACCTCCTTCAAGGAACGCATCGACAACAAAGCACACAACAGCAAAGAGCTATTCAACATTGTGAAGGAGCTCGCCAGCTCCAGCTCCAACGACATTCTGCCATCACAAGACCTCTGCGACTCTCTAGCAAACTTCTTCCACTTCAAGATCGCAGACATCCACAACAGCTTCAACTCCCAGACCTCACCAACAGCTGCTGACACCCCAGACTCCCTGCCCCCGAGTCACACCGGGCCGTCTGATCTCCTGGAACCACATCAACGAGGAAGACCCCATCAAGACCATGAACATCATCCACGCCGGCTCACCATCAGACACCTGCCCCCATCACATCTTCAACAAAGCGAGCTCCATCATCGCACCCCAATTCCGTAAGATCTTCAACAGCTCATTCGAGACCGCCACCTTCCCAGAAAGCTGGAAACATGCAGAGATCAACGCCCTACTCAAAAGACCCAAGGCAGACCCAAAGGACCTCAAGAACATCCGGCCCATCTCCCTGCTCCCGTTCCCGGCGAACGTCATCGAGAAGATAGTCAACAGGTAACTGACCCAATTCCTCAAAGAAAACAACACTTTGGACCCATCCTAATCCGGATTCCGCAGCAACCACAGCACCGAAACTGCCCTCATCGCTGCCAACGACGACATCAGGGCCCTGCTGGACAACGGTGAAACCACGGCCCTCATCCTCCTGGACCTCTCAGCTGCCTTTAACACCGTCTGCCACCACACCCTTCGCACACGCCTCTACAACGCAGGGATCTGTGACAAAGCCCTGGATTGGATCACCTCCTGCCTCACCAACAGAACCCTGAGTCCGCCTCCCTCCATTCCGATCCGAAGCCACCTAGATCACCTGCGACGTACCCAGAGGATCATCCCTCAGCCCGACCCTCTTCAACGTCTACATGACACCGCTCGCCAACATCGTCCGATCGCACAACCTCAACATAGTCTAATATGCCGACGACACCCAGCTGATCCTCTCCCTCACCAAAGACCCGGCCACCGCCAAAACCAACTTCCACGAAGGGATGAAGGTCGTCGCCGAATGGATGAAGAGCAGTCGCCTGAAACTGAACTTGGACAAGACGGAGGTCCTCATCCTTGTCTCCACCCCCTCGGCCTGGGACGACTCCAGGTGGCCGGCCTCGCTGGGAACTGCGCCGACACCCACCGACCACGCACACAACCTGGGGTTCATCCTGGACTCCTCTCTGTCAATGACCCAACAAGTCAACGCCATTTCCTCCTCCTGCTTTAACACCCTCTGTATGCTTTGAAAGATCTACAGATGGATCCCCACCAGAACCAGAAGAACGGTCACCCAGGCCCTCGTCACCAGTAGGCTGGACTACGGCAATGCCCTCTACGCAGGAACCACGGCCAAACTCCAGAAGAGACTCCAATGCATACAGAACGCCTCCGCACGCCTCATCCTCGACATCCCCCGCCACAGCCACATCAATGCCCAACTGAGGGACTTGTGTGGCTCCCCGTCAACAAGAGGATCGCCTTCAAGCTCCTCACCCACGCTCACAAAGCACTCCACGACGCCGGACCAGCATACCTCAACAAGCGACTCACCTTCTACATCGCCAACCGCCAACTCCGCTCCCCTGACCTCACCACCATTCCACGCATCCAACGAACAACCACCGGTGGCAGATCCTTCTCCCACCTCGCCACCAAGACCTGGAACACCCTCCCAATCCACCTACGGCAGACCCAGGACCTGCTGACCTTCAGGAGACTTCTCAAGACCTGGCTGTTCGATCAATAGCTGCTCCCCCCGCCCCCATCAGCGCCTTGAGACCCTCACGGGTTAGTAGCGCGTTTTACAAATGATTGATTGATTGCATAAGACCTGCTATGCCCTGGCAAAGAAGCAGACCCCTGAGGGATTAAGGGCCCATTCCACCAGGGGAAAGGCTGCGACTATGGCCTTGGCTCAGGGTGTCCAAGTCCTGGACATCTGTCCGGCAGCAACGTGGGCAACTTTGCACTAGTTTGCCAAGCACGCGAGCCTGAACGGTCAGGCCGTAGGGATAGGCATTTTGCTTGTTTGGACCTGCAGGACTTCCTAGTGTAGGGAATTGGTCTTCAACTTACTGCCAGGATGGTATGTCTTGGGTATCTAATTCAAAGGGAAGGAATCTGCATCTAGAAGTCTCTATCAGATGAACAAGTTACTTACCTTTGGTAATGCATTATCTAGTAGAGACTATCTTGCCACAGATTCCTTACAGGCCCACCAATGCCTTCCGCCTTTGTAGACTAATTTTGTTAGGATTAGTTACTTCCCTTTTCAGGGCCCTAGTTTTGCACCCATATACGTCCGTTATTTCGTGGCTCTGCACTTCTGGCGTGGAAAAAAGCGAAAAGTACTGACGTCTGCGCACCTGGTTGTCGCCTATATAGGTGACGGCTACGTCATAACCGGCGCTACTGATGCCGATTATGTCACGCGGAGCCTAATTGAACCACCCGATGGCATGTGCAAGGGGTATTGCTCAGCAAAACTTTCCGGATCCACCCTGACGCCTGGGAAATTCAAAAGTAAGGAATCTGCAGCTAGATAGTCTCTACCAGATAATGTGTTACCGAAGGTACGTAACTTGTTCTTCAGGGATATTATATTCTGTGAAGTTAAGAGGAGTCTGCTCAGGTTAGCCAATTGTATGCTCCTAAGAAGCATTTCAAACCATTTTTTCACACCTATTCATTGCTAAGCAAAGGCTGAGAACTGGCAGAGACTTATGCGAACTATCCTTCTCATATTTCAGGCAGGTAAAACATAACCTTCTAAAAGATACCTTTCTTTAATATTTATTAAAAATCAAATTCACCATTAAATTGGATTTTTAATAGCTGGTAGAAATATCTTTATTTATTATGTTTCTAGTGTGCCCCACAATCGGGATATACAGTATTAGTGTTTAATATTGCTTCTCAGTGTTTCTCTGTGGGCTGGAGCAGCCATCCTTCCAACAGTGAAAATAGCTTTTGGGCGCTAGTCGCTGTAAAGACATGTTACATTTAAATTGTTAGAAACAATCGCAATGGACCGCACTCCGCTAGCCCCCCCTCCGGGTCGCCCCAAGGGAAGCTGGTACATGAAGTTCTTGAGTGGTTCACCCCAGTGGGTGCAAGTAAGTACTTGTTAAACTGATGATCTCTGATGGAGTTCTTGAGTGGTTCACCCCAGTGGGTGCAAGTAAGTACTTGTTGAACTGATGATCTCTAGACCCGATACATGTCCCGGGTTTTAAAATATCGCCCGAGACATGGCTCGGGTTTCGGGATAACTTCCCTCATCAGTAGAGAAAATAGTTAGGGGTGGAAGAGAGGGCCGCCAAGCAACCGTCAAAGGCCCCAGTGCCCGCACAGGCACGCAGGTGCGTCGTCCAGGAGCTCGTCAGCTCAAAGCTCGAGGGAGCCATTTTTAGAAACAATCGCAATGGACCGCACTCCGCTAGCCCCCCCTCCGGGTCGCCCCAAGGGAAGCTGGTACATGAAGTTCTTGAGTGGTTCACCCCAGTGGGTGCAAGTAAGTACTTGTTAAACTGATGATCTCTGATGGAGTTCTTGAGTGGTTCACCCCAGTGGGTGCAAGTAAGTACTTGTTGAACTGATGATCTCTAGACCCGATACATGTCCCGGGTTTTAAAATATCGCCCGAGACATGGCTCGGGTTTCGGGATAACTTCCCTCATCAGTAGAGAAAATAGTTAGGGGTGGAAGAGAGGGCCGCCAAGCAACCGTCAAAGGCCCCAGTGCCCGCACAGGCACGCAGGTGCGTCGTCCAGGAGCTCGTCAGCTCAAAGCTCGAGGGAGCCATTTTTAGAAACAATCGCAATGGACCGCACTCCGCTAGCCCCCCCTCCGGGTCGCCCCAAGGGAAGCTGGTACATGAAGTTCTTGAGTGGTTCACCCCAGTGGGTGCAAGTAAGTACTTGTTAAACTGATGATCTCTGATGGAGTTCTTGAGTGGTTCACCCCAGTGGGTGCAAGTAAGTACTTGTTGAACTGATGATCTCTAGACCCGATACATGTCCCGGGTTTTAAAATATCGCCCGAGACATGGCTCGGGTTTCGGGATAACTTCCCTCATCAGTAGAGAAAATAGTTAGGGGTGGAAGAGAGGGCCGCCAAGCAACCGTCAAAGGCCCCAGTGCCCGCACAGGCACGCAGGTGCGTCGTCCAGGAGCTCGTCAGCTCAAAGCTCGAGGGAGCCATTTTTAGAAACAATCGCAATGGACCGCACTCCGCTAGCCCCCCCTCCGGGTCGCCCCAAGGGAAGCTGGTACATGAAGTTCTTGAGTGGTTCACCCCAGTGGGTGCAAGTAAGTACTTGTTAAACTGATGATCTCTGATGGAGTTCTTGAGTGGTTCACCCCAGTGGGTGCAAGTAAGTACTTGTTGAACTGATGATCTCTAGACCCGATACATGTCCCGGGTTTTAAAATATCGCCCGAGACATGGCTCGGGTTTCGGGATAACTTCCCTCATCAGTAGAGAAAATAGTTAGGGGTGGAAGAGAGGGCCGCCAAGCAACCGTCAAAGGCCCCAGTGCCCGCACAGGCACGCAGGTGCGTCGTCCAGGAGCTCGTCAGCTCAAAGCTCGAGGGAGCCATTTTTAGAAACAATCGCAATGGACCGCACTCCGCTAGCCCCCCCTCCGGGTCGCCCCAAGGGAAGCTGGTACATGAAGTTCTTGAGTGGTTCACCCCAGTGGGTGCAAGTAAGTACTTGTTAAACTGATGATCTCTGATGGAGTTCTTGAGTGGTTCACCCCAGTGGGTGCAAGTAAGTACTTGTTGAACTGATGATCTCTAGACCCGATACATGTCCCGGGTTTTAAAATATCGCCCGAGACATGGCTCGGGTTTCGGGATAACTTCCCTCATCAGTAGAGAAAATAGTTAGGGGTGGAAGAGAGGGCCGCCAAGCAACCGTCAAAGGCCCCAGTGCCCGCACAGGCACGCAGGTGCGTCGTCCAGGAGCTCGTCAGCTCAAAGCTCGAGGGAGCCATTTTTAGAAACAATCGCAATGGACCGCACTCCGCTAGCCCCCCCTCCGGGTCGCCCCAAGGGAAGCTGGTACATGAAGTTCTTGAGTGGTTCACCCCAGTGGGTGCAAGTAAGTACTTGTTAAACTGATGATCTCTGATGGAGTTCTTGAGTGGTTCACCCCAGTGGGTGCAAGTAAGTACTTGTTGAACTGATGATCTCTAGACCCGATACATGTCCCGGGTTTTAAAATATCGCCCGAGACATGGCTCGGGTTTCGGGATAACTTCCCTCATCAGTAGAGAAAATAGTTAGGGGTGGAAGAGAGGGCCGCCAAGCAACCGTCAAAGGCCCCAGTGCCCGCACAGGCACGCAGGTGCGTCGTCCAGGAGCTCGTCAGCTCAAAGCTCGAGGGAGCCATTTTTAGAAACAATCGCAATGGACCGCACTCCGCTAGCCCCCCCTCCGGGTCGCCCCAAGGGAAGCTGGTACATGAAGTTCTTGAGTGGTTCACCCCAGTGGGTGCAAGTAAGTACTTGTTAAACTGATGATCTCTGATGGAGTTCTTGAGTGGTTCACCCCAGTGGGTGCAAGTAAGTACTTGTTGAACTGATGATCTCTAGACCCGATACATGTCCCGGGTTTTAAAATATCGCCCGAGACATGGCTCGGGTTTCGGGATAACTTCCCTCATCAGTAGAGAAAATAGTTAGGGGTGGAAGAGAGGGCCGCCAAGCAACCGTCAAAGGCCCCAGTGCCCGCACAGGCACGCAGGTGCGTCGTCCAGGAGCTCGTCAGCTCAAAGCTCGAGGGAGCCATTTTTAGAAACAATCGCAATGGACCGCACTCCGCTAGCCCCCCCTCCGGGTCGCCCCAAGGGAAGCTGGTACATGAAGTTCTTGAGTGGTTCACCCCAGTGGGTGCAAGTAAGTACTTGTTAAACTGATGATCTCTGATGGAGTTCTTGAGTGGTTCACCCCAGTGGGTGCAAGTAAGTACTTGTTGAACTGATGATCTCTAGACCCGATACATGTCCCGGGTTTTAAAATATCGCCCGAGACATGGCTCGGGTTTCGGGATAACTTCCCTCATCAGTAGAGAAAATAGTTAGGGGTGGAAGAGAGGGCCGCCAAGCAACCGTCAAAGGCCCCAGTGCCCGCACAGGCACGCAGGTGCGTCGTCCAGGAGCTCGTCAGCTCAAAGCTCGAGGGAGCCATTTTTAGAAACAATCGCAATGGACCGCACTCCGCTAGCCCCCCCTCCGGGTCGCCCCAAGGGAAGCTGGTACATGAAGTTCTTGAGTGGTTCACCCCAGTGGGTGCAAGTAAGTACTTGTTAAACTGATGATCTCTGATGGAGTTCTTGAGTGGTTCACCCCAGTGGGTGCAAGTAAGTACTTGTTGAACTGATGATCTCTAGACCCGATACATGTCCCGGGTTTTAAAATATCGCCCGAGACATGGCTCGGGTTTCGGGATAACTTCCCTCATCAGTAGAGAAAATAGTTAGGGGTGGAAGAGAGGGCCGCCAAGCAACCGTCAAAGGCCCCAGTGCCCGCACAGGCACGCAGGTGCGTCGTCCAGGAGCTCGTCAGCTCAAAGCTCGAGGGAGCCATTTTTAGAAACAATCGCAATGGACCGCACTCCGCTAGCCCCCCCTCCGGGTCGCCCCAAGGGAAGCTGGTACATGAAGTTCTTGAGTGGTTCACCCCAGTGGGTGCAAGTAAGTACTTGTTAAACTGATGATCTCTGATGGAGTTCTTGAGTGGTTCACCCCAGTGGGTGCAAGTAAGTACTTGTTGAACTGATGATCTCTAGACCCGATACATGTCCCGGGTTTTAAAATATCGCCCGAGACATGGCTCGGGTTTCGGGATAACTTCCCTCATCAGTAGAGAAAATAGTTAGGGGTGGAAGAGAGGGCCGCCAAGCAACCGTCAAAGGCCCCAGTGCCCGCACAGGCACGCAGGTGCGTCGTCCAGGAGCTCGTCAGCTCAAAGCTCGAGGGAGCCATTTTTAGAAACAATCGCAATGGACCGCACTCCGCTAGCCCCCCCTCCGGGTCGCCCCAAGGGAAGCTGGTACATGAAGTTCTTGAGTGGTTCACCCCAGTGGGTGCAAGTAAGTACTTGTTAAACTGATGATCTCTGATGGAGTTCTTGAGTGGTTCACCCCAGTGGGTGCAAGTAAGTACTTGTTGAACTGATGATCTCTAGACCCGATACATGTCCCGGGTTTTAAAATATCGCCCGAGACATGGCTCGGGTTTCGGGATAACTTCCCTCATCAGTAGAGAAAATAGTTAGGGGTGGAAGAGAGGGCCGCCAAGCAACCGTCAAAGGCCCCAGTGCCCGCACAGGCACGCAGGTGCGTCGTCCAGGAGCTCGTCAGCTCAAAGCTCGAGGGAGCCATTTTTAGAAACAATCGCAATGGACCGCACTCCGCTAGCCCCCCCTCCGGGTCGCCCCAAGGGAAGCTGGTACATGAAGTTCTTGAGTGGTTCACCCCAGTGGGTGCAAGTAAGTACTTGTTAAACTGATGATCTCTGATGGAGTTCTTGAGTGGTTCACCCCAGTGGGTGCAAGTAAGTACTTGTTGAACTGATGATCTCTAGACCCGATACATGTCCCGGGTTTTAAAATATCGCCCGAGACATGGCTCGGGTTTCGGGATAACTTCCCTCATCAGTAGAGAAAATAGTTAGGGGTGGAAGAGAGGGCCGCCAAGCAACCGTCAAAGGCCCCAGTGCCCGCACAGGCACGCAGGTGCGTCGTCCAGGAGCTCGTCAGCTCAAAGCTCGAGGGAGCCATTTTTAGAAACAATCGCAATGGACCGCACTCCGCTAGCCCCCCCTCCGGGTCGCCCCAAGGGAAGCTGGTACATGAAGTTCTTGAGTGGTTCACCCCAGTGGGTGCAAGTAAGTACTTGTTAAACTGATGATCTCTGATGGAGTTCTTGAGTGGTTCACCCCAGTGGGTGCAAGTAAGTACTTGTTGAACTGATGATCTCTAGACCCGATACATGTCCCGGGTTTTAAAATATCGCCCGAGACATGGCTCGGGTTTCGGGATAACTTCCCTCATCAGTAGAGAAAATAGTTAGGGGTGGAAGAGAGGGCCGCCAAGCAACCGTCAAAGGCCCCAGTGCCCGCACAATTGTGTATGTCCTACTTCTATTTAGCATACCCTCTGCCTTGTGAGGCCTACATCAGAGTGACTTTTTAATATTTAATCAGAAGGTTTTTACCTGTTAAAGTAATTTATTTTGACCGCTCGCAGTACATATCGTGCACTGTTGCAGCGAGGCTACAATGCTAGGCCAGAAGCCATGTATGCACTGACACTATACTGGGTGGCACAATAGGTGCTACAGTCCATTAGTAAACACAAGGAGATGATGGACACATAATCGGTGTGTCTTTTGCTTTCTCACCCTAAGTGCGCCGGGTATGCCCAGACGTGGGTCCCGGGCTCACTGCCACACTGGATTCAAGGTAGCCGGGCTGATGAGGGGTGATGCCCCGAAACAGGTCCCAGGATGCTTGCTTCCGGTCCAGGGAGGACCTGGCTTGGCAGTTCAGTCTGGACTGTTCCCATGAGGCACAGGGTCAAGACTGATATGCATATGGCTGGGTCTAAACTGGTGTGGCATGATGAGCAAAAGAACAATGGATTTAACCCAGATCTATTGACTGGGGGTGAATGTTTGATTTGCTCTGCCTTCTGTCCATCATCTGTTTCTTCTTTTGCTTTTTCGCCCTAAGTGCACCGGGTATGCCCAGACTAGGGTCCCAGGCTCACTGTGCCACTGGATTCAAGGTAGCCTGTCTGATTAGGGGTGAGGGCGCGAAACCGGTCCCAGGATGCTTGTTTCCGGTCCAGGGAGGACCTGGCTTGGCAGTTCAGTCTGGACTGTTCCCATGAGGCACAGGGTCAAGACTGATTTGCATATGGCTGGGTCCAAACTGGTGTGGCATGGTGAGCAAAAGAACAATGGATTTAACCCAGATCTATTGATTGGGGGTGAATGTTTGATTTGCTCTACATTCTTTCCATCATCTGTGTGCCTCTTGCTTTCTCACCCTAAGTACGCCGGGCATGCCCAGAGGTGAGTCCCAGACTCACTGTGCCACTGGATTCAAGGTAGCCTGGCTGACGAGGGGTGATGCCCCAAAACCAGTCCCAGGATGCTTGTTTCCGGTACAGGGAGGACCTGGCTTGGCAGTTTGGTCTGGATTGTTTCCATGAGGCAAGACTGATTTGCATATGGTTGGGTCTAAAATGGGGTGGCATGGTGAGCAAAAGAATGATGGATTTAACTCTGATCTATTATCTGTGGGTGAATGTTTCATTTGCTCTGCATTCCGTCCATCATCTGTGCGCATTTACAGTCCATTAGTGGGAACATTTTGTACCACATACTAGGGACTTATAGGCAAGTTAAATACACCAATTAGGAGGGTGCCGTTTTAACTGTGTTGAAAGGGGACGCATGGCACTTTACTTCTGGATTAGAAGGGGTAAAGTGCACAGAGTTCCTACCAAAAAAGATAGGGTAAAAATGTGTGAGGACATCCCACTAAAAATGGTAATGTCCTACATTTTTCTTGACAATACACCTATGATGAGACTTAGAAGGCTGACACAAGCATGATTTAAAAACACATTGCTGGCTGCTGTGTAAAACCACAAAGAAGCCAGTGTTTTGCAGCAGGGTTAAAAAAAATGTGTGCTTCAGGGAAAGTCATTTTAATATTAGACTAGGAAATACGATGACAAACTTTATCAGATTCTTTGGGTAATCTGAAAATCCCATTCCAAAATTGGCCGTTGGTTTTCCTAATTTGAGAGGGTATCATTTTGCTCTCACATTATCTGGAGCCCACCACAGTGTCAGTTCCTGTGTTCCAAAATGCCCCAGGTAACAAATAGAAAAGCAGGAAATGCAATTTGTACCCTTTCTAATCTTCCGTTAACTTTCCCAAAGACAAAAGCTGTACGAAAACAATTTATATTAATCACTTTACCCTTCTGGGGGCTCTGATACAGAAAAAACAACATATTCTCTTGCAAAAAAAACCCCACTTTTTCTGGAGACTTGAGGTGAACACAAGTTTAAAATAGCACGTAATTCCTGAAGTAGAGAAAATTCTCTCTCCCTCAGAGCTAATTAATAAATGTGCTTTACTACAGGGAGTGCTGTGGAATTATCTACATCAAATGTCCAGAGAAACATGAAGCACTGTAGTTATTATTATTCATATTTTTGATTCAAATGGAATCCTGCTCAGTGACAATATTCATCTATTATAAAAAAAAATGAAAGTTTGAACAACAAACTAAATTCTGAGAGCTCTAAAAGAGATGACATTCATGGATACCTGCAAATTGTCCCTAATTAAGTGTTTACCTGCAAATAGATTTGGTGAAAAGAAAATACTGGAATGGAAATCATGACCTTCTGGAAGGCGAAGCATGTTAGAGAAGTTAAATGGCCATGTGCACACTGTAATCATGTTTCTTCAACACCTTATTATTGTAGGCTTGCGGAAAGCAGTAAACTATAAAATCAATATTTTTTTATACAGAAGCACAGATCTGATTGCTTGGAACATTCGTTTTTTAATGACATCACCATTTTACAGGGAATTATGATGGCGAAAAAGTGCTAAAAAATTAGACGTTCATTAAATTGCATATTGACATGAAGGATGTACATTACAAGTGGAACAAGCATTGGCAAACCCAATAGGTCTCACCTATCTGAGATTTATTGGCTTTGCTGAACTGGCATTGTGTGGCATGGAGTGGAGTGCCTCGACTGGAGGGGAATAGTATGGATTTGAGTGACATTGTGTGGAGTGGAATTGAGTGGAGTTGAATTATTTGGAGTGCCTTGGAATAGTGTGGACTGGAATTGAGTAGAGTAGAGAGGCTTTGCATGGCATGGAATTGTGTGGAGTGGAATTGTATGACGTGGAGTCAAACTATGTGGTGTAGAGTGGAATTGTGTAGAGTGGAATGGAATTGTGTGTCATTGAGGGAAATTGTCTGTCATGGAATTGTGTGGAGGGGAGTGAATGGAATGGTGTGGCATGGAATTGTATGACATGGAGTGGATTTGTGTGGCATTCAATTGTGTGGCTTTGAATGGAATTGTGTGGAGTGGAAATGTGTAAAGTGGATGCAACTGTGTGGAGTAGAATTGAATTGTCTTGCATGGATTCGAATTGTGTACCAATGCTTGTTCACTACAGTGAGGCCTACCCCACTCATAGGATAACATTGGGGATTCTTTATTGCAATTAATACGTTGTAATTCCTCATAGAGAGAAGGTAGAATTGTCATGTTTAGTACCTATGGAATGGTAATGATAGATCATCTTTATTGGCAAAGTCAGACTTATTGTTAATATTTGAAAATGACTGTTGGAAAGTGGGTTATTGGTAGGGGCAAATGTAGATCTGCCACTGCCAATAGGTCCACTAACACATGATAGGACTCAGCCTAGGTCTTAGAAAATTATTCCTATGCTAAGCCCTTGGTAGCTTGGCTGCAAGCAGGTAGGCTGAACTTCAAAGACAGGTATGTAAAGCATTTAAAAACACCAATTCAGTAAATATTTAAGACACAACACATAGTAAAAATCCAACACCAATTTATAAAAATAGCAAATATTGTTATCTTTAAAATGACACCAAAACAACAAACATCCAATGTAGGGAACCGGAGATATGAATTTTCAAAGATTTAGCATTATATAGCACTTAGAAGCATATAGCACCTTATTGGGATATCTGGTCACTATAGACAGGCTCAAAGTCAAAGTTTCAGGCCGACCGTGATTGAGCCCTAAGAAGCTACCACTCACGGTAGGTCCCGGTCACAGTTTTTACCTTCGGACTTAGAAACATTTCTGGAGTTTTTCTTCCTGGGGTCCCTCGAAACTCTCAGCTAGTCCGGATTTGGTGAGGGTTTGCCGGATAGCCGTGCGATGAGCTCCCGGTCAAACTTATGGAAGTCTGACCTCCGGAGTGTTTCAGCGGGGCAAACCCAGGATCCAGGCCGACACGCGGGTGAAGGCAGGCAGCTTGGCTTTCGCAGATGCTCCCGGTCACCTTTTCTTCTTTCGGACTTAGAAACTTTCAGAGAGCTTTTTCTCGCGGTGTCCCTCGATGCTCTTCACCAGGCCAGATTCGGTGAGGATTCGCCAGCCTTGGATTTCTTCTACTCCCGGTCAAACTCTAGAAGTTGGACCTACGGAGCTTTCTGCGGGACAAACCTGGATGCCTTGGCTGGCTCGCGGTTGAAGGCAGGTGGCTTGACTGGCCAGGTTGAGTCGGTCCCTCTAGTTGCTCTAAAGTTCTCCAAACTTCTTGAACTTCTTCCTGAAGTTCCTCAAGGGGTCCCAAAGTGTCTCAAACTCACTCCAAGGGTCTGGAAGCTCCAAAATGGTCCTTGAAAGTTAAGGACTTCAGTTCTCACAATCCACTTGGACAAAACCCTTACAAATCCACTGGTGTTCTCCAGGTCGAGGATCCTTGGTAGTGATGGTCCAGGGGAGCTCTGTTAACCTGTAGCTTGCAAGGAGTCCACTCTTTAGTTCTTTTGCAGCAAGGTAATCCACAGGACTGTAGTTTCAGCTGGTGCAGTCTTCAGTGGGAAGGCCTTAGAACTTTGCACCCCAACTTCTCAGCATGGCAACGTCTTGCTTCCTTAAGTTTCAAGCAGCGGATCTGAGAGGCTCTGCCCCTCTCAGATACTTATTCCCAGTTCTCTGGGTCAAGCAGAAGGTCACTGCTCACCAATGGGAGCAGGCCAACTCCCTAAGAATATTACCACATCCTGTAGAGCGTGCCAATATTTTGTCCCAGAGTGCACCAAATCCTCCAAATTCATCATGGCTGATTGTCCAGCAGGGAGGTAAGAGCTGGCTAAACACACCCCTAGGATGGCTATTTTTCATAAACTCTCCCCCTTGCATCTGTGCATTCTTTCCATAAGCCTAGCTCTGGCTGAGGTGAAAAGTTTAGAGTTGTAAATGACACTAAGGCCTCCTCTTCTCTTTGAAGACCATGGTTTACGACTCCTCCCCCTGCTCTGGCATTCCTGTGTAGCAGCACACTGCCCTCCCAGCAGAGCTGGTTAACCCCAAGGGCTCTTTTTCACCTCTTCAAAGGCAGCCTGGCTAGTCCACTCAGGACAGACCACTGGAAGGCTGAATCTGGATAAATAAAGTCTTATAACTTTTTGTATGTACACTTTAGGAGAAATTCATCCATATCATATTCTTGAGTTTATTAATACCATTCGGGGAAGTCTTTGAACGGTACTTCTAGCCCTCTCTTATCAAGAGTTATTAATTAATAACTTCCTGCTATGTTAACCCATGTGGCAGGGGATTTGCAATGGGAAAAATGACTTGGGCCATTTTTCCAGCACCATGACTTACAAAAACATATTTTATAAGTACTTTGCTTATATCTACAGGACCCCCACCCAATGGGACAACTAGGGGAGACTTTAGGGGCTCTGAATCTGTAGACATATTGCAGATCCCCCCTCCGCAGGGCTCCTAGCATCAAAGTCGAATTTGGGCAGCACTTTATCACAATGTGGGGAGTAAAATGTGAAATTTCACTTAACCCCGGGCATATAAAACACATTTTATAAGGGTCTACCTTATAACTACCTGACCCCCCCCCCCCGCACCCCTGGGACACCTAGGGGAGACCCTGGGGGTTCCTAATATGCCAAAACATTGTAGGTTATCCATTCGTAAGTGCCCCAAACCCCAAAGTCGAGTTTGAGCACAATTTACTTTTTTAAAAGCAGTCCTGCCACCCAGGGCTACTTTTAAAACTGACCTCAGGCTTCAGCAGTGCACACACGCAATTGCACAAAAGCTGCTGGCCTCCAAACTGCCATGCCCTATTGTTGTAGGTAGTTCCAATCCCCCTGCCCTAATATTTAATAGGATCTGATAGGGTAGGTCATGCCAACCACAGGGTTACCCCAGCTCTTAGTGTACCCTAGTGTATGTAGGTGTTTTCACTGTATTCTAAATGTGTCTACTTCAGCCTAGCACTGGCCCTGGACCTGGTTAGACAGAGCCCTGGGTCAGTGTTAGACCTGGCACCTTGGCGTGGGTCTCCCTTCCATTTTTTGCTCTTGCCTCATGTGATTTTGCTGGTGTTGGATGCTTTGGGCACTGTGCCACTGCTATCCAGTGCCACAGTGCAAGAGCTCCCTGTTGTAAATTGATGTATGGATTAGTGATTCCATGATTGGCTGGTTTGGTTTACCTGTCAGACCCTAGTACAGTGCACCAGGAGTGCCCAGGGCTGGTAATCCAAATACTGCTGGTGGGCTTGCAGCACTGGTTGTGCCACCCACATAAGCAGCCTGTTAAAGTGTGTCTAAGGTTTGCCATTGCAGAGCCTGTGTGCAGTCTGGTACTGCCATGCTGACTGGGCAAGTGCACCCACTTGCCAGTCCCTAAACCTTTCCTTTGCTTCATATCAGACACCCCTATGGTAGGCCCAAGGGCAGGGTGCATTGTAAGTATAAGGTAGGACATGCCCTGGTGTGTGTGGCTTGTCCTAATAGTGAATTACAGCCATTTTCGTTTTTCACTATTGCAAGGCTACCTGTTCCCCACAGGCCAGAATGGGCAGTTTGATTATCACATCTTATAATCCTAACTGACTCAGGGATCATGGTAAAAAGCCGAGTTTAGTATGCCTAAACTCAGAATGATAAAATACATCTTGTAGTGAATTGGTTTTAACATTCTGTGTTTGAAAATACCACTTTTAGAAAGTAGGTATTTTCTTGTCTAACCATCCAAATCTGCCTCTGCTAGGCTGTGTATTCCTTGTCTGGAGTTTGAGTGACAGAGGCTGGGAGATTCCAGGAGACAGGGTGAGTCAGCACAGGGCTGAATAGAGAGATCTGCTTCTAGAGGGGTGGGAGGAGTTGCACCTGGGACCTGAATATGGCTGTGCCTTCCCTCCACAATGCTGGCTCCACCTCCTGTGGTGCGTCTTATGTCTCTACCCTGCACTCTGAAGGGAAAGGAGGAGTCTCGTCAACAAAGTGCTCCAGGACTGACCAGAATTGGTTTGGACTAGGCAAAGGCCTCTCTGCCTTCAGAGAACAAAGAGAAACTGGGTATAAATATTGGGACCCAAACCCAAGAACTTTAGATCTCTTTGGGAAACAAGAAGAAACCTTTGTTGAGGAGAGGAACCAGAGAAACTGAGGAGAGACTATCCCTAAGCTTGAGGGACTGGCCTGCAGTGGTTGCCTGACTGCCAAAGAGAGGAGAAAAGGAACTTTGTGTACTTTATTCAACTTGTGAAGGATCACCAAGGGCTTGAGAAAAGAGCTTGCCTCCTACTGAAGTCTCAGGGTCAACAGACTTCACCCACCAGTTCCCCAAGAGTTCTTTAGAAGTACCTGCTGTTTTGCAAGGCTTTCTGAGGGATTGCATGTTGCAAGGAGCTGGAAGCGCGACTCACGAGCAAGAAGCGTGTCGCCGCACTGCTGCTGCCGCTTCACAATACAAAGCACCTCGCATCGCCGGAGAAGAGGATGGACATCACAGCAGACGCCGCCGCATCACCGGGAAGCGTGTCGCAGAAGAATCGTTGAGTCATCGCAGGGCCACCGAAGTAAGTGCCTCGCATCGCATGGAGAGAGGATCGACGTTGCAGCAGATGCCACCGCATCACTGGGAAGCGTGTTGCAGGGCCTGTCACGGCTCATCGCCGGAGAAGAGGATCGACGTTGCAGCAGATGCCGCCGCATCTCCGGGAAGCGTGTCGCAGGGCCTGTCGCGGCTTGCATCGTGTGGAAACATCTCGCATCGCTGGAGAGGAGGATCGACGTTGCAGCAGATGCCGCCGCATCACCACAAAGCGTGTTGCATCAAGAAGAAAGCGCCATCTTTGTTTTTATGCACAAGATCTTCAACGCATCACCGTCCTTGCAACACTTTCATTGTCTTGCGTTACGCATCTTAAGGTACATTGTAGGTTATCCATTCTTAAGTGCCCCAAACCCCAAAGTCGAGTTTGAGCACAATTTACTTTTTAAAAGCAGTCCTGCCACCCAGGGCTACTTTTAAAACTGACCTCAGGCTTCAGCAGTGCACACACGCAATTGCACAAAAGCTGCTGGCCTCCAAACTGCCATGCCCTATTGTTGTAGGTAGTTCCAATCCCCCTGCCCTAATATTTAATAGGATCTGATAGGGTAGGTCATGCCAACCACAGGATTACCCCAGCTCTTAGTGTACCCTAGTGTATGTAGGTGTTTTCACTGTATTCTAAATGTGTCTACTTCAGCCTAGCACTGGCCCTGGACCTGGTTAGACAGAGCCCTGGGTCAGTGTTAGACCTGGCACCTTGGCGTGGGTCTCCCTTCCATTTTTTGCTCTTGCCTCATGTGATTGTGCTGGTGTTGGATGCTTTGGGCACTGTGCCACTGCTATCGAGTGCCACAGTGCAAGTGCTCCCTGTTGTAAATTGATGTATGGATTAGTGATTCCATGATTGGCTGGTTTGGTTTACCTGTCAGACCTTAGTACAGTGCACCAGGAGTGCCCAGGGCTGGTAATCCAAATACTGCTGGTGGGCTTGCAGCACTGGTTGTGCCACCCACAGAAGCAGCCTGTTAGTGTGTCTAAGGCTTGCCATTGCAGAGCCTGTGTGCCGTCTGGTACTGCCATGCTGACTGGGCAAGTGCACCCACTTGCCAGTCCCTAAACCTTCCCTTTGCTTCATATCAGACACCCCTATGGTAGGCCCAAGGGCAGGGTGCATTGTAAGTATAAGGTAGGACATGCCCTGGTGTGTGTGGCATGTCCTAATAGTGAATTACAGCCATTTTCGTTTTTCACTATTGCAAGGCTACCTGTTCCCCACAGGCCAGAATGGGCAGTTTGATTATCACATCTTGTAATCCTAACTGACTCACGGAACATGGTAGAAAATCGAGTTTAGTATGCCTGAACTCAGAATGATAAAATACATCTTGTAGTGAAGTTGGTTTTAACATTCTGTGTTTGAAAATACCACTTTTAGAAAGTAGGTATTTTCTTGTCTAACCATCCAAATCTGCCTCTGCTAGGCTGTGTATTCCTTGTCTGGAGTTTGAGTGACAGGGGCTGGGGGATTCCAGGAGACAGGGTGAGTCAGAACAGGGCTGAATAGAGAGATCTGCATCTAGATGGGTGGGAGGAGTTGCACCTGGGACCTGAATATGGCTGTGCCTTCCCTCCACAATGATGGCTCCACCTCCTGTGGTGCGTCTGATGTCTCTACCCTGCACTCTGAAGGGAAAGGAGGAGTCTCGTCAACAAAGTGCTCCAGGACTGAGCAGAATTGGTTTGGACTAGGCAAAGGCCTCTCTGCCTTCAGAGAACAAAGAGAAACTGGGTATAAATATTGGGACCCAAACCCAAGAACTTTAGATCTCTTTGGGAAACAAGAAGAAACCTTTGTTGAGGAGAGGAACCAGAGAGACTGAGGAGAGACTATCCCTAAGCTTGAGGGACTGGCCTGCAGTGGTTGCCTGACTGCCAAAGAGAGGAGAAAAGGAATTTTGTGTACTTTATTCAACTTGTGAAGGATCTCTAAGGGCTTGAGAAAAGAGCTTGCCTCCTACTGAAGTCTCAGGGACAACAGACTTCACCCACCAGTTCCCCAAGAGTTCTTTAGAAGTGCCTGCTGTCTTGCAAGGCTTTCTGAGGGACTGTGTGTTGCAAGGAGCTGGAAGCGCGACTCACAAGAAAGATGCGTGTCGCCGCACTGCTGCTGCCGCTTCACAATACGAAGCACCTCGCATCGCCGGAGAAGAGGATTGACGTCGCAGCAGATGCCGCCGCATCACCGGGAAGCGTGACGCAGAAGAATCGTTGAGTCATCGCAGGGCCACCGAAGTGCCTCGCATCGCCAGGGGAGAGGATCGACGTCGCAGCAGATGCCACTGCATCACTGGGAAGCATGTTGCAGGGCCTGTCACGGCTCATCGCCGGAGAAGAGGATCGACATTGCAGCAGATGCCGCCGCATCTCCGGGATGCGTGTCGCAGGGCCTGTCGCGGCTCGCATCGTGTGGAAACATCTCGCATCGCCGGAGAAAAGGATCGACGTCGCAGCAGATGCTGCCGCATCCCCACGAAGCGTGTGGCATCAAGAAGAAAGCGCCATCTTTGTTTTTATGCACAAGATCTTCAACGCATCACCGTCCTTGCAACACTTTCATTGTCTTGCGTTACGCATCTTAAGGTACATTGAAATCTGAGTGTCGCATTTACCATCTTAAGAGAACTAAGCTAATTCTACCATTTTAAGTACAGTATTGTGGATTTTTGTCGTTTGTATTCTTGTGATAAGTCTATATAAAGAATACTTATTTTTAATATAAAACTTGTGTGGTGTCCATCTGTTGTGTTGTCACTTGGTTACTGTATGTGTTCACAAATGCTTTACAAACTGCCTCTGAGATAAGCCTGTCTGCTCGTGCCAAGCTACCAAGGGGGTGTGCAGGGGTTATTTTAGGAGTGTACTCCTTACCCTGACTAGACGCAAGGGCCCCTACTTGTTCAAAGGTACCTACCTCTGCCAACTAGAGACCCCCAAATCTAACAGTCAGTCAGAGTCAGTTACCACCAGTTCCATTCAGCAAAAAGTTGGGGGGTGCCCAGGGCACAGGATGACTTTGCAACAATGGCACTTTTAAAAAGTTAGGAATTTTCCTGCTCTTAACCATTTGGTGCCTGCTGCATGTCCCTGATCACTGTCTAGGTTGGGTGGCATTTGGACTTTGTGTCTTACCTCTAGACAGCCACACACAAAGGGAACTTAGGTGTGACTTGATGGGTCTTCGTGGGAGGGAGGCGCTGGTCACAGTCTCACACTTACACCTGAATAGGCTGTGTCCTGTCCATGCACAAAGGGCTACATACCACCCTATAGTGAGTATGTAGCCAGAGCAGAAAAGGAAGAACTCTGTGCACTTCAAAGAACCTTATGTGAAGTCTCCCTCACTTCAAAGGCACAACTGGGTATAGGTACTGGACCTCTGGCACCACCAAGCAAGTACACTTCTGGACCGTAACCACTCTGCCAGGAAGAGGAACTGCTGCACTGAAGGACTGCCACACTGTTGGACTGCTGCTCTGTAAGAACTACTACCTTGCTGTGTTGCCCTGCTGCTCTCTCTGCCTAGGTGACGTCATGGCCTCCATCCCTTGAACTCAGAGTGACATGAAGGGCTAGCTGACTAGCCTACTGATCGGAAGGCTCAGGGATATAACAGATTTCCAACCACCCTGCTCCTGGACCACTGGAAGTGGACCTAAGGTGCTTGCTGTAGCTGAACCGATGCAGCCTCTGCTGCGAGGGCAAAATTGATGCATTGCCACTGTTGGAGGAACAGGACTAACGCATCGCCACTACTGCTTGAAGAAGACCGATGCATCCCCTCTACTGCTTGGAGAAATCTGGCACATCATCTTTGGAACCGTTGCATCTCCGAACTGGCACATCGTCTTCGGAACCAGCTCATCTGAATCATTGCGTGGAGTAAATCAAGGTATCTCATCAACTGCGTGATTGACACCGGGGGCATCGCTCATCTGTACCCCACAACTTTGTTGTTACAACCAGGATTAAGGTACTTATGTTCAGCGGGCTTCACAGGGTTCCTGTATTTGGCCCACGCTCCATCGTGGTCAGCCTGAACTTTTGACTTTGTTCTAGTCTGATGCGACCAGATATTCTAAATAGGGGCTTATTGCTTCTAAGCAGTGTTTTACAGTTTATTCTTTAAAAAGGCATATCTCACATTCTACTTATTGGATTTTTTCGTTTTGGTCTTGTTTCATTTATTAAATTAAGAGCTAGTTTTCTAACCTGGTGAATCTTTTTGAGTGGGGTTTTCACAGTTTTTCTGTTTGAAGTGTTGCACTAAAATGTTATGCATTGCCTCTTAAGTTAAGCCTTGCTGCTCTGTGCCAAGCTACCAGAAAGTGAGCACAGGGTAATGTAGGGTGTGTTTGTGACTTACCCTGACTAGGATTGTGGTTACTGTTTGACTAGGGCTTCCACCCTAGTAAACCAGGAATCCAATTTCCAACAAGGTGTGTTGCATGAAGTGGAGTGGAATTGTGTAGAATGGAGTGAAATTGGGTGGCATTTTGAGTGGAGTGGAATTGTGTGCCATTGAGTTGGGTGGAGTTGAATTGTGTGACATGGAGTAGCTTTGAGCAGGTTGGCATGGAATTGTGTTGAGTGGAATTGTGTGGCATGGTGAGGAGCGTAATTGTGTAGCATTGAGTGGAATTGTGTGGCGTTAAGTGGAATTGTGTAGAGTGGTATTGTGTGGCATGGAATTCAGAGGAGTGACATCAACTGGAATTGTGTGCCGTGGACTTGTGTGGAGTGCCCGGGAATTGTGTGGTGTGGACTGGGATTGTGCGGCATGGATTAGAGAAGAATTGTGTGGTGTGGAATGGAATTGTGTGGCATGGAGTGAAATTGAGTCATCTGGATTGGCATTGTTTAGTATAGAGAGTTGCCCAAGTTGCTACTGAATTGGCCTATATCACGTCATTTCCTTGTGCTATATAAATAACATTATAATACAATGTTACAAATTATCTTGACCTACAATCTTTGTAAACATCTGATGCCTATTACCCCATGCAGGATCTTGTTAGTATGTACAACGCTTCTTCAATAATTGTTTTGTTTACAAATGCATTTTTGACTGGGAGGGGCTAGTGGGCGTGAGAGAACATATATCTTACCGGTTGGCGATAAAAGAGATGGGGCAAGTGGCGGCAGTGTTATGGAGCTACAAATGTTAAAACGCCTTTTCCAAACAGGAGTAGCAGACGTTATCAGTACTCAATCATGATAGAGAATGACAGTAACAATCACCTTGTTTTGAGGAGAGGTGAACAGAAGAGACTGCCAGAAATTTAAAATAAATATATTCCAGATTTGAAAATCAGGGAGCTCTATGACGACTCTCTCAGATGTTGGAGTGGGTGGGGTAGAAGCAACACGGACAGGGGAGGTTGTGGTTAAGAAGGAATAGTACCTCAATCACAGCGCGAGCAGCGGACGGACACTAATTAAAATGAATCAATCTGTGTTTGGTTAATGCTCCACTGAAATAAAGGGAAGTGACGCCCTGCAATTAAGGGGCAGCATGAAGAGTGACAATGATGCCAACTAATGGTAAGTAATGGGGGGGCTGCAAGTCCTTTCTAGTACACAGTACCACTAGCAGCACTGTTCGCAGACGAGTTCTAAAAATGTCATTTAATCTCAGCAATCAAACAGGATGATTAAAATTCATATTTAAAGAATGTCATGTTCTTAAGGGCTTGCATTTGCCACAATGTTCTATTTGATGCTCTTTATGAAACTTTATTTGCATTATAGGGAAACATTCTTCAAAAAACAATATAGTAACATATTTTTGGATAGCTATACGACGTATTAGATTTGCAGTATATAACCTGTGATTAAGACTCAAGTTGATGTCAAGGCTAGATATTATGTTAATATATTTAATAGTAACATGAAGAGTTTTCTAACTGCAATATAATCAGAATTGGTCTACTTACAAGCTTAAAAATAGGCAGATGTTAATGTCAACTTGCATTCTACCATTGGTAATTATGCAAATTTAAAGTGCACTCGGAAATGTATGCAGAAGGATGGCATTGATTCAGCAGAAGCCTCCAAAAGTGTATTCCATACCACTGACCTTACCTCCAGAACAGTACACCATACACCACAAGGGGCCCTGGAGCTTGACAATGCCTCTGATATGGCCTTGAGGACTGGTAACAAAACTCCAGATGCATGGATATGTCAATATGCAGAGCAGATAAGATGAAAATGTACACAAAAAAGAATCAAAGGCCACTCTAAATGTATGTGCTATTTATGTCGTTTCCACTTCTACCATTTCCTTGCTGCCCTTCTTTAACAGAGCACCGTGCAGTCTCGAGAATTACACTTTCAAAAGTAAATATCAAATCCCATTCTGAACACTATTTAATCTTCTTCCTTTCTGCCCACAACTGCTGGGTAAACTCAATGCCCTTGGTGAAAACAGGTTTTCTAGTATTACTCTTGAGTCTCCTTCCATGGAGTCTGAGGTCCTAAGATGTGGATCAGAATACCCATTAACTGTGAGCATCGTATCAGTGTGATACAAACCATATTGTACACCTCATTGGGATCTTAAAGACTCCAGTCTACAAATAAAATGGTAAACTGGCCCTACCGCCTTGACCACAGGCAAACAAGCCACGAGGCACCAATGGCTGACATCAGAATTATCACTAATGAGTCTCAAACCATGAAAAATAAAAATAGTGTTTGGCCACTCCTGGGTTCAGTGTTGTATGTGCACACAACAGTGCAACACAGTGTCAATCTGATATTCAATCAATCAACCAAACAGCATTATTAAAGCGCAACACTGTCACCCCTAAGGGTATCAGGGCGCTGTGTCTCCGTCGAAGAGCCAGGTCTGGAGTATCTTTCTGAAGTCTGCCAGCAAGGGGACTGTTCGGAGCTGAGAAAAAGGTCGATCCAGGTCTTGGCAGCGATGAAGGAGAAGGAGCAGTCACTGCTGCGTCTGCGATGGATGCAGGAGGGGGTGTGCAAGTGAAGAGGAGTGCAGGTGTCTAACGGGTTAGTGGAAGTTGTGTCCATGGTTGAGGTAGGCAGGTTTTAGGTCATGGAGGGCTTTGTAGGTGTGCGTGAGGATCTTTAACTGGCATCTTTTCTGGGTGGGGAGCAAGTGGAGGCCTCTCAAGTGGAAGGCGCAGCAAGTTTGTTTGGGGAGGTCCAGAATGAGTCTGGCTGCAGTGTTCTGTATGGTCTGGAGTCCTGTGAGGAGCTGGGTGGAGGTGCTGGCATAGCAGGCCTTTGCCATAGTCGAGGCGACTGACGACGACAGCCTGACTGACAGCCTTTCTGGTGTTGGTTGGTATCCATCTGAAGATTTTGCATAGCATGCAAAGTGTGTGGAAGCAGGAGGAGGCGACTGTTGACTTGTCATTTCATGGTTAGTTGGCTATCGAGGATGATGCCAAGGTTTCATGCATGGTCGGTCAGTGTGGGAGTGGGTCCGAGTTCCGCAGGCCAACAGCTGTGGTCCCATGTGGAGGTGTTCTTCCCAAAGATCAGTACTTCAGTTTTGTTGGAGTTGAGTTGGAGGCAGTTGTCTCTCATCCATTTGGCTACATTGGTCATGATGTTACAGAAGTTGGTTCTGCGTTAGTGAGGTCCTTGGTGAGCGAGAGGATCAGTTGAGTGTCATCTGCATAGGAAATTATGTTGAGTCTGTGGGATCCAATGTCATCTGCGAGGGGGCTCACGTAGATTTTGGACAGGATGGGGCTGAGTGTTGAGCCTTGTGGCACGTGGCATAAGATGTCCTTGGGTGCGGATGTGAAGGGAGGCAGTCGGATGGTCTGTGTACGCCCTTTAAGGAAGGAGTCGATCCACTTGAAGGCATCTTGCTGTATGCCTATGTTGTAGAGACTGTTGATGAGAGTGTTGTGGGAGACTGTATCGAACGCCGCAGAGAGATCGAGGAGAATTAGGGCCACAGTTTCTCCGTGGTTGAGGAGTGTTCTGCTATCATATGTAGCAGCAATCAGCGCAGCCACAGTGCTATGGTTGGCTCGGAATCCTGATTGAGATGCGTCCAGTAGGTGGTTTTGTTCCAAGAATCCAGTGACCTGCTGGTTGATAGGTTTCTTGAGAACTTTGGCCGGATAGGGGAGCAGGGAGATCGGATGATAATTTTTTAGATCGTTGGAGACAGCTGAGGCTTTCTTTAGGAGGTGTCTGACATCTGCGTGTTTCCATCTGTCTGGGATGGTTGTTGTGGAGATGGAGGTGTTGAGGATGCTGGTGAGTTGTGTGCTGATTGGATTCATTGCAAGGCTGTAGAGGTGGTGGGGGCAGGGGTGGGTGGGCACCCTGGAGTGAATGGAAGACATGATGGCTGAGGTGGTCAGGGCAGTGAGCGGCGACCAGTTAGTGATGGTGTGGCTGGTGTTCGCTGGTTGTTTGAGGTCGTCAGGGCTGACGGTGGCGGGTTGGATATTGGAGTAAGTGCTATGGAATCTGCCCAGAGACAAAGAAAAACCCTAGTTTTCTGTGAGAGAAAAAGGGCAAATATTGAAAATGAACTCTGCTTGGTCAAAAATTAAATAAATGTCAAATACATCTAAAATCCGGATTTCTTTTACAGTTGTGGGTCAAAGAAATTCTTTAAAGACATACTGTAAGTCAAATATACTGCGAGTTAAAAAAATACAGTGGAAAGTAATCCAACCAGATATTAGGCTAATTCCATACTTCAATGTTTTAAAAAAGAGCCTGCATTTTCACTGCAATTTCCAAATGCACAGGTTCTCTCTCGCGGCTGCAACTTTCAGAACAGGTACTGCACTTGATAAGACTCGACCCTGCATATTCGCTTTACCGTTTGTAACCCATTGTACATTATAAGATAATATATATTTCATTGTGTTCATGTAATTATGCATTGTAATATAGACAAAATTGTATGCAAAACTGCTAATAAAAGTACAAATGAATAATACTGTTAAAATCTCAATTTGAGATAACACATTAGTCTACTAATTGTACCCTCTGTATGAATATTATTCACTGTATGTACTGCAGGTGCGCAACACCCATTGGGCTCACCGGGCTTCAGTCCCCCCCGTCATGTGTGTCAGCCCGGCTGAGACAGCCTCACGGGCTGGCGTCCGTCTAATTGCAGCCGGACCCGAGTACTTCACAGGTCTTTAAAAGACCATTTGCTCGTTAATGAGGCTTTTGTTGTGTTTTCACCCCTTCTTACAGCCACTCTGCCAGGGCTGGACTGGCCGTAGCGGGCACCGGGCAATCCCCCGGTGCGCCGCACGGTGGGGGCCGGTTTTTGGCCCATGGGGGGACGTTTTTGTTACAGGGACGTTCTTGCAGCATAGCTGCAAAATCGTCCCTGTAACAAAATCGTCCGAAAACCGGCCCTCGCAAAGAGCTCGGCGGCACCCCCAAGCCCGGGTTCCCAATCCGGTCCTGCACTCTGCCTCTGGCTGGAAGACATAGCCCCCCCCCCCCGAAATCTTTTTCAGCCCCCCCCCGAAATTTGGCTCTAGTTGCCCGCCTGATGTACTGCTATGGTACTGTGGGCTTACTGTCTAAGCAGAAGGAGTTCTTCCTGTTTATATCTTCGTGGTCTTTATTTCAGACTTTTTCGGTAGACCTGAGTCTATGTGAGCGTTTTAGGCTATTTTCAATGCTTAACTTGAACTCGGCCACAAGGTGGCAGTAGATACAAACAAATGGATTAATCAAACTACACGCTGTAGGATACTTTCCCTCGTTGCAACAATTTCATCAGAGCAAAAAAACTGTAGCAGTGGCGGTGGTGAAGTAGTGAGGCGTAAAAAACATCTTTGATTTTGACTAATCCCAGACAAATACTTTTTTTTCACCGAGCCTTCTTTTGTTCATTGTCCTACATCGGAGAACCTTCAAATGCATGAATGCAGGCAAGGTGTGTGCTATAGCACATCAAACCCCCCATTGGGCAATTAAAGATAACCATGTCTGAGGTGCAACTTCACAGCATTGGGCTCTGGTGCCAGTGTATCTGCTGCACTACTGACAACTCTGAAGAAGAACCACAAATAATTAATATTAGTGCTATATGTTGTTCTCTCGTGTTAGTACCCTCGTGCTGTGGCCTCTTTCAAGCAGCAGCATCCCTCTGTCTCTCTGCCACTTCATTAGAAGCATCTACGAGGACAAATGCCTACACCTTGAATTCTTGT
This sequence comes from Triturus cristatus, assembly GCF_964204655.1. NCBI lineage: Eukaryota > Metazoa > Chordata > Amphibia > Caudata > Salamandridae > Triturus > Triturus cristatus. The sequence goes on along the minus strand of NC_140591.1, from coordinate 1,365,122,331 downwards.
AAGCCACCTTTCTCTCCCACGGCTAGAGCAGCCGACGTTCGAGCTGGAAAACCAAGGTTCGAGCCTTGAGGTCGACTCCACATCCTGTGATTCAGGGTAAATCACAAGGGGGCATATTATCAAGAACGGCGTTAAAAATTATCGCCGGTTTAGCGGCAAAAAACAACCGCTGAAGCGGCGATAGTGAGCTTGATAATATGCCCTCGAGAATTCCAATAGAAGTCCATGTTCTGGTGTGAACATGGGCTTCTATTGGAATTCTCCAGGGCATATTATCAAGCCCATTATCGCTGCTTTAGAGGCAGTTTTCTGCCGCTTCAAGCGGCGATAATTTTAACGCCGTCCTTGATAATATGCCCCTGAATCTCCCCGTGCCTACCCCAAAAGAAAAATATGAATGTGTCCATGTGTAACGTAACTGGTGCTTCTGTAAAGCGCTCCAATACCTTCGGGTCAAGTTCCAACTATATAAATCTGCAACAAAAAAAAAGAAGAGGTCCATTTTCCTCAGCACATTATTCACCAAGGGGCATATCATCAACAACAGGGGTTAATTATCGCTAAGCGCACTTAGCGCTAGGATAATTATCGCTGGCTATCGCTTGTTTTTATCATGGAGATAGCACGCTATCAGCGACGCTTATCTCCAGAGCGATAAAAATACCCGAGTTAGCTGGGATTCCAGTGATAATCGCACAACGTTTGGAGCTACGTTGTTGATAGGGCACGGCATACTTAACCATGATATCCACCTTCGATTGGATATCATGGCTAAGTCAAACTAAAAGCAGGCGTAAGGAAAGTAGCGATAACCGAGGTTAGCGCTACTTTTCTTATCGCTATTCTTGTTAGCGTGCTGATTGATAATTGGAGAAATGTCAGTTAGCGACATTTCTCCAGTTATTTTCGGAAGAAACGCCCACTTTGCATCTCATTAGCGATGCAAAGCTGGTCGTTATTGTAACGGGCGCTAAGTCAGCAAAACACGCAATAGCGTGTCTTTGCTGATAAGGCGATTAAATTTTCGCCGCTTTTCGCCCGAAAACGGACGCAAAAGCGGCGATAATTTCTTAGCGCCGCCTTGATGATATGCCCCCAAGATCCTCTTGCACTTCCGAAGTACTGAATCAGAAACTCTGAGCATGCAATGTCCGGGGGGAGCAATTACATTTTGACAATGTTATCTTTTCTCACTCGTGCATCATTTACCAAGCATGGAGTTCTGTTTAGATAACAATGTCATAAGAATGACGAAACAAGCAGGTTTGAGGTGCTGCCTAAAACCCAGCTGCCTTCCTGAAAATGACGATTGAATTGGCAACATAATCAGAATAACTGATTAAGGTGTAGGGTGTCCTAATGCCTGGGCTTTCTGCCTGTGACCATGATACATAAGGAAGGCAAACATTAAAACATTTGAAAGCAGCAAATATGCAATCAAAAAATAAAATGGAGAACGTATGACAAATATACAACTAAGCAACTCTCCAATTGCTACAGCGTTAGAAAGCGTTGAGTACTATATGCCTCACTTTAAACTGAACCACCTCTAGGCACTTGGGCTAACAAGGGGTGTTAATTCTAAGCCTATGAAAAGTGCAGAAGTGAAGGGATGCAACTTCAAAACTGCCGAAGCAAAAATGCATGAAAAAGCAACATGAATGTGGAAAACACCTTTCAGCTCCGGACTCGCACTTACCCTTCCCGCGCCTTCTATGAGGTGACTGCTATTTTCCAAAAGCTGCGTGTCATATTCAAACATTAGTATTGATTTATGCAATGGTTTCACCTATCTAGAGATTTTTGTTAGCAATGCACTCTCTGCACTCATTACTGATAGTGACTTCAGTCCGGATGGTGCCAGAGCGAGGTTCACAGACTTATGCCCAATCAGAAGCACAGACAAGAAAGGAGGCTTTCCTTTTAGGTCTTGCCTCCGCAGCAAGCATACGCTGCATCGGAAAAATACCTTTTGTATTCGACACAGCTTTCCACGCAAAAACGTGCATGCGTTGCATTGCTTTCAATGGTAACGCGTGCACGTTTGGCAATTCCCTTGTGTTAGCAATTATTGCTCCTGGCGCTGCTCGCTCCCAGTAAGGGAAACAGGCGCAGGCCCCCTCCTCTCTCCCCTCCCCCTGCAGGCTCGTGTGAAACCTTTTTTTTTTTTACTGCGCGCTTGTTTGAACTGGAAAGGGGCCATGTGAAACTCCAAGTCAGCATTAGCACTCCCGCTGCTTGCACACGAGACCGGGGGAGACGGTCGGCTCTCAGGAGTATCAGATTCTCACGGTGCGACATCTGCTTCTCTTACAAGGAGTTTAAAGCCTGGATTGCCGCTGCGATAGCGCAGTCAATACATTTTTCTTTCGATATATGGAGCCACGCAAGACAGCAGCAAAACAGAAGAACAACATTGATGCTCCTGATTGATGGAGGAAGACGTTCTACAGATTTCTCGGGGAGGTCTTGAAGAGCTCAAACAAACGATGATGACTTATGCGCAGTATGATGCAGTCCCGTGACGTCTCATTACATCCACCTGCTCAATTCTCAGCACTCATGCTCACATTAGGTCAGCTATCTTCATACGGAGAGAGGAATTTGGGGCTATGCATAATTAGTGTGCATATCCTATGAGCCTGTTCGATGCCTTTTGAAGAAAACAAGATTGTATGTACGTATGTGATAATATATAGCTCACAAAGCGGCCAAATTGACCCATGCCATGCAAGGCACTATCAGCCAGTCCTAGTTTCTCAAACAAGCACTCTTTTCATGCTGGGGCTTTTTAGCAGACGCTGAAAATGAGGACATTGAAATTACAAATCCCAAAATACAAAGCCTCTCCTTTTTCGCGCTGCATTATTCGGTCCATGGTAAGCTCTCCCTTCACCACTCTTTAGGTTTTTTCTCTCCCACAAAGCCGGTCTCTGGTTTTCACCTCCTTCTCTGTTTCCCCGGTCTCTCGTTCTTCACAAATAAAACGTACTTCCAGTGCAAGCATTCTGTACTGGATCATGTGACATACCTAAATGACCCCATGTCAATGTCAAGTTTGATGCTCACACTTCCAGCCAATCCAGTACCTTTGCGAACAGAGTGTCACGTCGAGTATATACTACCAGTTTTAAAATATAAAACGGAAGTCCTACAAACAACATGCTGCCGATAATCTCCCAGGACAGTCTGAAGGTGCTAACCGTGACATGGGGCCACGTGGCAGCCATGGACGTGTGCATTGTTTGGGCTCCTGTGATTTAGGGGAACGATTAGTAGATATGATCTTTCCTTTGTCCGTTACTGAAAATGATATGAAGTGAATTGAAGATTGAAAAAAAATCCTACCTTTTGTCGGGGCAACTATTGTAAGAGTAACCGTTTCCTTGTATGGTTTATGTAAAGTATTTAAGCACAGACCTGAGGTAATTACACTTGAAGCAAGTATTTTGGTTCAGAACTTCAGATACGTCACTAAATATAGGTTTATTGAAAGGGCAGGCGTTTTGGGATCATTGGAGTAGTAAACAGGCACGCATTTTTGGAGTAGCTATCGGTAGTGGAAGTGCAGCAGGTGCAGTAGAACCGCGCCAAGGTCTGCGAGGGACCGCAGCACTGAAATGATGGCTTTTACTACCAAACGAGGTGCGTCCAGAGCATTGCCCTTGATGCATTTTTAAGGCCAACGGCGCCTCAGCTAAGCCACTGCACTAATGCGTCATGACTTCTTAGTTTAACAGATTACACAGGTAGGGTAATTTGGTAACTTGCGTCCCTGTGCAGTGCGGTCCTATTCGCCTCTGAAAGCTGTGTGTTGCGGGCTCAATTCTAGCTCAAATACATCAAAAGTTACTAAAAATGTGGCAATATGTTTTTGCGCGCATTGGAAGACCCATTGCAAAGGATAACTGGTCATTGTTCAGTTGCTTGTTTATGTAATTGGTTGTAATATTGGTATCAATGATGTGAAATCTTGGTCCAGACAAAATTACAATGTATAAAAATTACGAAATAATGAAGTTACACTATCAAAAAATGTGTCGCATTATGTGGCATAGTTTGCTTTTTATTGCTGCATAATTTCGTCAACCCTGCTGCATTATTTCGTGCTCCCCAACCGCATAATTCCAGTGGTTCTGCATATAGGTAAAACACACTCTACAATTGTAGGTAACTAAAATGCGTTGAAACCTAGATTTAGACTATTTAAAAGAATAGGATGAACACAATATTTAAAAAGCTAAAGTATACTAATTCAATGTAAAACAAAAATAACAGGAAGAATACAAAATGAAAGCGGAACAGAAATTGACAATTCATGTTCTATACCTAACAACTGAGCTCGAAAACTGCAACAGTTTTTACTAAAGCATAAGTTAATAAAAGGATGTATAATTTACAACAAAATTAGGAATAAAGTAAGAAAAAAAAAGTTAGACGTAGAAATACATTTCTGCGGCAATAGATCCTTAGCTCAGATTTCAGAAGTCAATAAAATCAGCAACCCAAAACCCTTGTGTTGCAACCCTGGACCCGTTCCTGTTTATAGTTTCACCTTGAAATGGTCATGGAGGCGAACATCCTGGGTGGGTTGTTTGTAGGCCGGGTGATTCCTTTTCTCATATGAAATCTTGCGTAATTCTTGATTGTTGGATTTTGCGTGTTTTGCACCATTTTTGTTTTTCACCTATCTCACCCCTAATTTTCACCTGCTGGAAGACTGATTTGAGCAGAAAATGTCATGCTGGAATTGTGAATTTGAAGTATGTGGTGCTGTATGGCCATTATCCTATTGCAATCTTGCGTGAGTTTTGTACTTAAACTATGTCATCACATACGATTTTCATGGAGATGCCAGGTGGATTGTATTTCATGTAATACAACCAAGTTTCCTACAAATTATGCTAAAAAATCAATTATTTTGCGCGCTCTTGTATGCTGAAATGTGTTATCTGCTGCCAATTTGTATCACAAGAGGAATACTTGTATCTGTAAACACAAAAGTGAATGTCATCCTTAATCAAATAACAATGGATTAAATTAGCATTAGTGCTATAGGCGACACCGTGCAAATATGTACGAACCGGGAGAGCAACTGCTGGACCCATGTTGGGTCCCTGTTGGGTTATGAACTTGACCAGTGGCACCAAAGAAATCTGGCATCTTGAGTGACCTGTGCATTGTAAAGAGAACTGGTGTCTTGGGTTCATATATATGTGATCCGGAATTACATTCAGCAGCTTTGTGCGAAGTTGTGTTGAAAGGAGACGTCTATTGAATGATGTCACAATGGGTTTGAAATCCCAGTCAGACAACATGAGACAGAGCCACACTGCGGACCCCATGTAGTTGGTCGTTGTTGTTGATGTAAAATTGGGTAAAAGGACAAGCTCTTTGCGTGCCTCTAGATGGCCCTTTTTTAACAGCTGATGTCATGGCAGGTAGGACAACCTTCGGTGCTTGCCACACTCCATTCTTGAAGGGATCAAAGATTGGACAGCGGTTCGGGAATCCGCGGGTGGAACACTTTTTTCTCTTAGAAGGTACAAGAACCCAAACTAGATTAGAATGCCTCAATGTATTTCTATGGACCTTGAAGTGGAGCAAGAAATCCAACGCAAGGCTGAAGGATTTGTTGAGTAAAGAGGCATCTGTTGGTAGCAGAAACTGAGAGTCATTTGGGAACAGGAGACAACTTGACAACTGGACACATCGCCTCTCAGAGGACCAGGATACAAAGAGATGCCACACGAACGCCAAGGATGGCTAAACATCTCAAACCTGGCATGGTGGTCATGAGGACTAGGAGATGGTGGACAGATCTAACGTAGCACCCTTCAGCTCTTTCCATCTCAATCCATTTTGCAGGAACTTGGCCTAGAATCCTCGACTGGATAAGAGGCCTACAACCACACCAGGCTGTCTGGATAATCACTGACTATATAAAGGTTTTGCATAAATGTTCATTGTATGTGACAGGATCTTGTAATATGCTGAAGAGCCACATTGCCCTCAGCTTTCGTTAACTGGGCTTGGACGCCCCACTATAGGCCATGGACTAGATTGCACCATTTGCACTCTATCACAAATAGAGCATAAGTTACCTCTTTTAATGAGTGCTGTGGCCCTTACACTTTTTGGAAAGTGCATCTTTTCGGCATAGCATGACTTTTTAGTGTGTAATTATGTAAATGCTTATATAGATGAACACAGTTCATTTGCATGCAAAACCGATTTTTTTTACGATTTACACGTAGTAAAAAAATCATAGCGCCTATCCGGGACTATTTTGATGATGCATGAACAGAAGCACAAGTCAGCATAAGACACCAAACTAGATCCAGAAGTATGGTTCCTTTGGCGAAATACAGACTTAAAAAATCAGCCTTAGCCAAAAACAGCCGCATTTTTGTTGCCACAGCACTATCGAGCGAAGGAAAATGATGTGCTATTCATAATGCAGCACAAACGGGGCAGCGCATCACCACTGTACCACGTGACGCAGGAAAGAATGAGCACCATCCACAGCAATGTATGCTGTATTTGCTAACTTTAATCTGACTCTGAAGACACCTATCGGGTGATTAGCCGTGCTTTATAAATCCTGGTTGTTTGAAGGCCTCAGGTGGCAGAACGTTAAATAATAGGCTTGCATACCTGCCAACTTGAACAAAAATCTCACCATGTGAAGGAGGCTGGGCCTCGTGCTGAGAAGTACCTAAGAGGCACTTTTGCCCCCTCCTCCAAAAACAAACAAGCATTGGCATAGCCAATAGGTCTCGCCTTTGGGAACTTATAAGTGTTTAGCCATGCAACAGTTGATGTTGTTGCGCCAAGGATATTGTGCTGCATAACTAAATACTTATAAGGTCCCAAAGACGAGACCTATTGGCTATGCCAATGCTTGTTTCGTTTATCGTGGCTTCTGTTGGGGCATGAGGGCGCACGACAGACAGGCCCCATTTCACCATTATCTGACATTCTGCACCGTCTGACGCCAGTGCAGCATGTCAAATATTTATTGTATTGTATTAATATTTATAAAGCGCAGCTGCGACCCTACGGGTATCCAGGCGCTCTGACAGAACAGGATCACTTATGCTGAGGGGGAAGGTCAGGGGACATCAGGCTGCTGGAAAGAGCCAGGTCTTAAGGCTCTTTCTGAATTCCATTAGCGACTTCGTCTGTCTAAGCCCCTGTGGGAGCTCGTTCCACGTCCGAGCTCCCGCCACACTGAAAGCCCTCCCACCCAACCTTGAGCGTTTAAACCTGGGCTGTGCCAACAAACTGGCATTAGAAGATCGCAGCTGCCTTGCGGGAGAATAACGTATAAATCTTTCCTGGAGAGGGACCGGTCTCCTCCCATGAATTGCTTTATGAACTAAGCAGAGGGACTTGAAAAGAACCATTTCTCTAACTGGCAGCCAATGAAGTTCACGTAGCGCCTGAATAGAGGAAGAGTCGTACTTGCGATTTAGCGCCAACTTCGCTGCAGCTGACTGAACTCTCTGTAGCCCCTGCAGAATGTATTGGGGGGCTCCTAGATACAGGGAGTTGCAATAATCCATTCTGCTTAGCACCGTACTCCTAACAACCGTGCTACGAGAGTCTTCGGGCAGCAGTGGAAGAATACGGCGTAAAAGCCGTAGTAACCCAAAGCATATGCTGGCTGTCTTATTAGCCTGCGAGTCCAAATGGAGATTGCTGTCAAATAAGACACCGAGATTCCAAACTGTGCTGACTGGGACCAGTGGAGCCTCATCCGGAACAATCCTGAGGTCCACTGGTAGGTGTTGAATCTGCCTTATCGGCGCATAGCACAATAGCTTGGTTTTATCTCCATTAAACTGCAGGCAATTTCTCTGTAGCCAGTCGATAGTCAGCCTCATGCAGCTTTGGAATTGCTCCAGGGGAACTGCCTGTTTTCCTTCCAGTGAGAAGGCCAGTTGCGTATCATCTGCATAATTGATTAGCTCCACCCCGAAAGCCTTGATGATTGGGAATAGCGGCTGCAGATATATATTAAATAGGATGGGGCTGATGCTGGAACCCTGTGGTACTCCAAAATCTACGGGGGTTTTATCTGAAGAGAAAGGTCCCAGAGTCACCATTTGATGTCTTCCCGCTAAATAGGAGCAGAGCCACTGTAGTGCCTGGCCCCTCACCCCAAACTCCTCCAGACACTCCAGCAAGATTGTATGACTCACTGTATCGAATGCGGCTGACAGATCCAGGAGCACCAAAACAGCGGTGCTCCCGTTGTCAGCCCGCATTCGCATAATGTCCAGCATGGTGACCAGAGCTGACTCTGTTCCGTGACTGGGGCGGAAGCCAAACTGGTCCTTATCCAGCAGATGGTTTTCCTCTAAGTAGTCCGAAAGGGACCTACTCACGACCTTTTCTAAGATTTTAATAGGAAAAGGAAGGAGAAAGATAGGCCGGAAGCTAGCTGGAACAGTTGGATCCAAAGTTGTTTTTTTGATAAGGGGGAGACTACTGCCTGTTTCCAACTCTCTGGAACCAGACCCGCTTCCAGAGACTGGTTGCAAATCTGGCACAGCCAGGGGAATGTCAGGTGACCATAGAGCTTCCATGCCCTCTGGGGCAGGGGGTCAAGAGGTGAACCAGAGGAGATACTGTGAGCCGTTGTAGCAAATGACACTTCCATAAAAGAGGGAAAAGTGGTCAGGGAGCAGTGGCGGTCCGGTCTCTCATTGGCCATCTCCTTATCTGAGCCCTGACCAGCTGCATCATTGCCCTTAAAGAGATCAGTTATCTTTGCCACCTTGTCCTTAAAATGGGTAGCGATCTCATCACACAGCCTTTGTGATGGTACTACTTTGTTCTCTAGGCAGAGCGGGGCCGAGATGGATCTAACAATTTTGAACAGTTCCTTAGCCCCATTTGGAGCTTGCACTATGGAGTCAGTATAAAAATTGGCTTTACGCTCCATAATGAGCTGCTTATACCTGCTCGGTGCTGATTTTAACGTCAGCTTGTCCATGTTATTTCACAGGGGAGCCCTCCACTGGTGTAAAGTGATATTGCAGGTTTTATATGAAAACAAACGATCGGTGAGAGTATTTGTTTTCATGTAAAAGCTGTAATAGATAAGAAATGAGATGCAGCGTGAGGCAGTGATGGTTATAAGGTCGCTGCTCCTGAGCCCTCAATGGAGGAGCTGTCACTAACCAGGGGCGGCTCCTCCACTTGAGCGGAGGAGCATCATCTCACAAGCCCCAGAGCTGAAAAATAAAACAGTAATAAAGTTTATTAATTACCGTTTTTTTGCCAGAAACCCATCCTGAACTAAGTGTCAGGATAGGGTGGGGCCAGTGCTGCCAAGTGGCAGCAGCAGGGAGCTGTGTGCTTTAAAATGTGCAAGAGTCTTTGGTCTGTCGTCTTGGGCTGGCCAGCCAAACATGCGCATTTTAAAATCCTCAAACCCAGCTGTTTTTGACAGCTGAGTTAGAGAAAGCTCAGGCCTCCAGTGCTCTTAGTAGAGCTGAGAGAGGCTGCTCTACCCAATCCTGGCACTGCTTTAATGCTGTGAAAGCAGCATCAGGATTGGGTAGTGCAGTTTCCTGCTTCCGGGGCTCACGGAAGACGCCAGAGGGAGGAAGATATGTTTATCTACCTGCATATGACATAGTTCCTGTGCAGAGTCCGCCCCAGAACCACAAGGGTCCCTGTACGTATAACATCAATATACTACATCTCCCCCTTTGTTAAATAAAAAAATAGTGAACATTACGAAAATCACATCTCTTCAATCGAAAAGCGAGGTGATCAAACTTGTTGGCCGGACCGGATGGTCAGAGATGGTCCTCCTTGATCAGACGCCGGTGGCAAAGGCTCAGGTGCTGAAGCCGGTCTTGCTGGCAGGGTGGCCTCACACATAGTTTCAGGTCTCGACAAGTGTTGTGGTAGGTGTTTAAAATGTGACATGTCCCGAGTGATAGACTGTGACGATGTGCTGGTATTATATGTTCTGTGTGCTCCACAACCCGTAGAGGATCAGTGGCAAAAGGAGTGTCTGTTTTCCGTCTTTGTTTCTGCTTAACCAAAAGCCTGTCTCCTTTGTCAAATACTGTCTCCTAGACATGAAGAGGCCAATCTGCATATGTTCCTTTTCTGAGTCGTGTCAGTGTCTCAAACTTGATCAGTATTCACTGATCGATCTGCGGTCCATTGAGGTACTTTTGTTCTGATGGCTCTCGCAAATAGCAAGGTGGCAGGGCTCTCACCAGTTGTGAAGTGAGGAGTTAATTGATAGCCCTGGAGGGCTTAAACATGGCTTGGTTAAGATCAATTCCTTCCATGGATGATCACTGGATGACTCTCTTGAGGGTACCCACGAATTGTTCAATTAAACCATTGGCTACGGGCCAGAGAGGTGTACTCATTTGGTGTTTGACTGAGTTGGACAAGAAACTCTCTGAACTCTTTGCTGTTGAAGGTTGTGCCATTGTCAGTTTTGAGGATTTCAGGAATGCCCCACATTGCAAAGATGTCATTAAGACATTCTATGACCTTGTTGTGGGTAGCTGAAGACAGGTCTTCCACCAAAGGAAAAAGAAAATATTCATCAATGACTACGATGAAATGGTGTCCATTTCCTAATGGTCCAAAAAAGTCAATTGCAACTCTCTCCCAGGCATGAGCAGGAAGGTCAGACATTGTCACTGGGTATTGCAAATGTGGCACATTTTCATCTCCTTTTCGCTCATCTAATTGAGGGAACCACATTCGATCTAGTAGCGCTCTTCTGTTGGCTATGAGACCACAGTGTTATTCATGGGCCACCTCTATGACCCGCTGTCTTAAGCTTTTAGGCATGATGATTCTCAAGCTTCTCAGTATTATGCCTTCTTGGTTAACGGCTAGCTCATCCTGCACATTTGTTTAACTTTTGGAATTCAGCAAGAGGCCGGGTCCTTCTCCTCCATGTTTGCGTAGCAATAAGTTCTCTAATGATGATCATGTCTTTATCAGAATTAGTGGCAGCAATGATTTGTTCCACTAGAGCTGCTTGTGTGCACGATTTCACAATAAAGTTGAGATATGAATGATTCAGCTGTCTTGGATGTTGACCTGTGACCATGTAGTGACACGTGTGAAAAGTAATCTGCTGGGTTTTGATCCTTGTCATGTTTGTGCACAATCTCATAGTTGTACTCTAGCAGTCTCAACCCCCACCTCTCCATGTGAGGAGGCATTTTAGCCTTCAGGTTTGCAAACATTGTGAGTAATGCCTCATGATCTGTCATGCAAGTGAATTGTTTTCCTTAGAGGAATACATGAAAATGTTCTCAGGCCCACACCGCAGCCAGACTTTTCTTATCCAGCTAGGAGTAGACACGTTCTGTCGGAGACAGGCTCTGACTGGCATAGGCCACGATGTCTCTGAGCATTTGGATGGCCATTGTTTTGAGCACTGGAAATGACCCTTGGCTTGACAGTGGTTCAGAAGTGTCCCAGGTAGACACCCTTGTGCCTGACCGAGTGAGGTGAGGCACAGGATAAGCTGTTAAACTTTTCCACTGGCATTAATTTAATCTGTGCACCACTGTTTATGATGAAGTTATTGGGTGATCGTTCACTATGAATGTGATTTTTTTTTTTTTTTTTTGAAACCTTTATTACAGAATGCAAAAGATATACAAAGATGGGCCTACAACCTTCAGGCCGGCCGCTAGCAAACAGTGAGAACATAAAATACAGTCATTAAACACAAGCGGCAAGTGATAAAGGTCCCAGAAGTCGAGGGAAGCGTTGGCGGCCACACCGGCCGGACCCCCCAAATGACGGTTCCATTTTTTATAAGAAACCACAAACAAATCCACAAGGCAGCAAAAGTCAAAGCAGCATTATGAGCTCCCCTGGGGAGGACCCTACCGATCCACAGGAATAGGGGGGGGGGACAGGCCGGGACAGAAACAAAGTAGACACAATGCCCAGAACCAAGGTGACAAGCAGACTAGGGAGACTGGGCCACTGCCAAGTCAGGCGTCAGCGGCGGGGTACAAATCCCGCCACAATAGGAGTTCCAGGGGCCCCACACCTTCACCCATTTCCCAGGCTTACCTCTCGCCACATACACTACCTTCTCCCGAAACATACACCAATCCATGTTGTCCTTCCACACCGAAACCGTTGGTGACCTCTGGGAGCCCCACAATTGTGCTATGTCACGCTTGGCCACCATATATCCCAGAGTCACCCACCACGTCTGCGGCACCGTATAATCAGTCGGCTCCCACACATTTAGCAGACATCTCCTAGCCTCGGGAAACAGCGCCACATGTGTGACCGCTTGCAACACCGCATGTACACCACGCCAGAATCGCGCCACCTCCGGACATTCCCACAAAATATGGATAAAGGTCCCTAACGAACCACACCCACGCTTACACAGTCCATCCACGGCATATCCCATATGCATCAGACCCGGCCCCGAAACATAGACCCTGTGGAGTATTTTGAGCTGGACGAAGCGAAGGCGGGCCGGTATGGCCACCTCTTTCGGGGAGGCCACCGAAGACACCCAGTCCTCGTCATCCAGCTCCAAGCCATCGGCGACCCATGCCTCACGAAGGCCAGTCAGCAGTCCGGAGCGATCGTTGATGAGCTTTTTATAAATCAATGAGATAGTGCCATCCGGTACATGCCCATCTAGCACTCTATCTTCCAGAGGGGAGCACTCCGGTATGGAGGCAACATCCGGGAATACAGAACACAGCGCGTGACGAACCTGTACATATCGGAAGTACTCCCTGTCCTGCAACTGGAATTCCTTCTGCAGCACATCGAACGTTTTGAATCCCCCCCTCGTCCAGAGATCGCCCACCCTGCTGATGCCTATCATGTCCCACTTCTCAAAGCCTTTCGAGGTCCACAAGCAGCCCAGTCGCTCAGATGCATACAGTGGCGTCGCCCGGGTCAACCGATCCTTCCACCCCATAGCCAAGTTTGCCGCGTGCCACACCCGTACCGCGACCCGCGTAGGGCCCGTCAAACGTGCGTCGAGCGATGTAGAGTAAAGCGCACGATTATAGTCACCACCCGGCAGTAACAGTTTGTCCATTTCAAAAGCCGGGTTAAGGGCGGGCCCATAAAGGCCGTGGTTTATCGCAGCCAGCTGGGAGGCCCAGTAATACCGTTTGATGTCTGGGAGGGCGACCCCCCCGTCATACCACGGGAGCGTCAGCTTCGCGAGGGCGATACGCGGCCTCCCATCCCAAAACAGGTGGCGCTGCAGACCCTCCACCTCCCGAAAGTAGCGCGCCGGGACGACGTCCATCGTGTTTTGTAATGCGTATAAGAAACGTGGCAACGACATCATCTTAAACAGTGCCGCACGGCCGAGCGGCGAGAGCGGCAAGCGCCTCCAATGCGCCACATCCTCCTTCAAGCGCTGGAGGGGGGGGGAGTAAGTTCTGTTTATATCGGGCCGCAGCGTCCAGGGTAATAAAGATACCCAGATACTTAAATCCCTGCGGAGCAACCTGGATAGGACAACCCCGCGGAAGGATAGGAGCCTCCCCAGAGAGGACATACACACAGGATTTAGCCCAGTTGATAACTAAGCCGGAGTTGCGGCCGAATGAACGCAACACATCCACTAAAACAATCAGTGATTTGCGCGGGGAAGCAAGGTACAAAAGAATATCGTCCGCGTAAAGGGATACGCGATCCTCATACTCGGGGGTCCATCGGAGACCACGAATCGAAGGGTGCCACCGCAGCCACTCCGCCAGGGGCTCCAAGGCAAGCGTAAAAAGGAGCGGCGACAGCGGGCAGCCCTGCCGCGTGCCCCTGCCCAGCTCAAACGGCGCCGATACTCTACCATTCACCGCCACCTGCGCCAGCGGTCCGGAATACAACAGTTTCACCCAGCCAATGAATCCCGGGCCAAACCCAAACTTAGCCAGCGTCGCCCAAATATATGGCCACTCAAGCGTGTCGAACGCCATAGTGGCGTCCAAGGACGCCAAAATGGCTGGTTCTCGTATGAACGGGACCCTCGCGAGCACCCCGTGCAGACGCCGCAAGTTAAGTGCGGTGTTGCGATGAGGGATAAAGCCGGACTGGTCCTGGTGGATCAGATCGCACACCACGCCAACCAGCCGATTAGCCAGCACCTTGGCGAGAATTTTCGGCTCCGCATTCAACAGCGAAATGGGCCTGTAAGACGTGACCCGATCCCGCGGCCTCCCCTCCTTATGAATAACCACAATAGTGGCAAGACGCTGGTCCAGCGGGAGGGAACCCGCCGACCGGGCCGCGAGGAACATAGCGCGGAGATGCGGAGCCAGCGTATCCGGTCGTAATTTGTACAGTTCAATGGGAAGGCCATTAGGACCCATGGCCTTGCCAGAGGCGACCGAACGTATGGCGAGGGCAATCTCCTCAGATGTCGGGGCCGCGTCCAACGACAATTTATCCTCCTCCGAAAGGGAAGGCAGCGCAATGTCTTTAAGCAGGTCATGGGAATCCTATTCCGAGCGGGAGGATACCGGGGAATACACCCCACGGAAATACTCAGCGAAACATTCAACAATTTCCTCCGGCTCAGTGACACACACACCATCCAGTCTCTCAATCGACGGGACAACTCGACTCGCTCTCTCCTTTTTATCCAGCCACGCAATCAATTTACCAGCCTTATCACCCACATCATACAGTCGCCCCTGTTGCTCTCTACTCAGGCCCCTGGCTGCCTCCGTGACTAGGGCCTTGTAGTCCGCCTGTTTGAGTCGGAGAGCATGCAGTTTATCATCCGTAACCCCACACTCCAGATCACCCTCCAACTCAGTTATCTCAGATTCGATACGGGTCACCTCCTCCCGCTCGCGCCTCCGGGAATGGGAAACGAGGGACAGGGCCTCCCCCCGGAGTACCGTCTTAAACGCCTCCCACAAAGAAACCGCAGACGACACAGACCCCACATTGTCTTCAAAATATCGCTCAAGAGATTTAACCAAATCAGCGCGAATTGTGGGGTCACGCAGGTACCAGGAACTAATCGGGACCACCCTCCCCTCCCCCCTCGGGACAATGTCGAAGTACATCAGGAGCGGGGAGTGATCTGAAATACCCCGAGCCAGATGTCGTACCTCCCCGACCCTCCCTGCCTGTGCTGCTGGCATCAGAACATAATCAAGCCTCGAAAGACTACCATGAGCCCCGGAATGAAAGGTGTATTGTATCTGCGTAGGGTGTTTCAGCCGCCAACAATCCACCAGCCCCAGGGTATCCAAGAGGCCAGATAACCAAGCTTGGGCACGGGGGAGATCCCTGGGAGGGTGACGATCCTCAGTTCCGGAAATTACAGCGTTAAAATCCCCCCCAACCACTAGAATCCCCTCCGGCAGGCCAAGAAGAAGGCGCCCCAAATCAGCAAAAGTAGTTGTCTGCAACCCTGGCGGGACATAAACAGAAACCAAAACAATCACTTTACCCTCCAATCTACCCACCAGAGCCGTATATCGTCCCCTATCATCATGGAGCACCTGCTCAACCTCCAACGGGAGCGAGGTTTTAACCATAATGCCTACACCCCTCGAACCAGATGTGAAGCCCGAGTGGGCTGCAAGGCGATAGCCCCGTCTGTTCATGGCACGAAAGGAGTTTCCAATGAGGTGTGTTTCCTGCAGAAATACTATATCGGGTGAAATTCGTTTTAAGAACTGCAGGACCACTCCCCGTTTTATCCTGTCCCCCAGTCCATTGACATTCCAGGACAAAAGGCTCAGTCCCCTACCCCCCATCATAGCCAAAACCGATCAATCTCCCCCCAGAGAGCACTTAAGCAATAGCACAACAATACTTATGCCTTGTGGTACAAATAAACAATACCCAACCCCAACCCAATATCCCAAACAAAACTCCCCCCTCCCTGCACCCCTGCATGAGCCCAAATAGCCCCCCCAACTTGCAGTGTGCCTGTCGCCCCTGTGTAAACTAAACTACAAAGACCCCCTAGAGGAGGAAAGAGAACCCCCTCGAGACACAGCACAACCTCCAACGGAGGGGAAACAAGACACAACAGTCAAGAAACCCTAAGCCTGGCCGAAAGGTGGCATCATCAGGAATGAGCCCCAGTGTCAATACCTCATACCCGGTCCGGTGGGCACTCTCCTCCCGCCGCCCCCATCCCATCCCGATCATGTCCCCCAGACAAAGTGTCCAACCAGTCCCCGGCCACCTCGGGACGGTCGAAAAAGTGAGTGCGACCATCAGCCTCCACACGCAGCCTGGCCGGGAAAAGCATGGCGTATTTTAAGTTCATGTCTCGAAGCCGCCGCTTAACGCCCATGAAACTCAGTCTCTGCTTCTGGACCACCTGCGTGAAATCAGGATAAAAGTTCACCTCCATGTTCTCCAGCTTAAGCGGCCCTTGCAGTCTGGAAGCTTGCAAAATCGCATCCCTATCCCGAAAGTTGAAGATACGGGCAATAAGAGGCCGCGGAGGAGCTCCGACCTTCGGTCTGCTGCCAGGAATTCTATGGGCCCTCTCCACCGCGAAGAATTTACTCAGTCCTCGAGGCTGGAGATGGGTGGAAATCAGGTCCTCCACAAAGAGATCCGCCGCCGAGTCCTCCCGTCCTTCGGGCACTCCGATGATGCGAATGTTATTCCTCCGGGCCCTGCTCTCGGAGTCCTCCAGGCGCCGATCCGTGAGCGCACTTGCCTGCCGGAGCCGGCGCACCTCCGTCTGAAGGGCCGCGACCTCAGTCGTGAGGCCCGACGCGGTATGGGCCAAGGAGTCAACCCGGTCATTTGTCTTAGATAGATCTGCTCTAACAAGGTTGACATCGATGAGGACCGCATCGAGTTTGTGCGCCAAGGTGTCGAATTGTTGGCCTACTGAGGTCTTCATCTCAGCAATGGCGCCCATGACGTCCTGCAAAGTCAGATCCGTATGCAAATCCGGGGGACACTCGGAAGACTTGTGCGATCCGCCGGGAGACCCCTTCGGGAGGGTGTAGCGATCCATAATGTTGACTTGAGGTGCGGTGCCACGCCGGGTCGATTTGGCCTTCAGCCGATCTCCATCCTGCTTCGTGGCCATCGTCGCGTACCTCTCACCCCCGCCAGTCACGCAGTGGAGAGCAAGCAATCAAGGCCGTGAGCCCCGGGGGTCACCTCAGGAAGGCGGAGCGGGTCCCCGCAGGCAGGCAGGCAGGGTCCCACAGCGAGGCCACCACCACACAAAGAAGCGCCATAGTCCCACTCGCGATGACGGCAAGGGGACTCAAAAGCGAAAGTGAAAGTGTGGGGTACGCGACTCGCCAGGCCCGGCCCGCCGTTGTTATTCACTTCGCCACTGGGTCACCCCCAAACTCGAGTCCGGGGTCAGGAGAGAAGAAGGCCGCAAACTTCAGTCGATGCTCACCCCGGCCCCCGAAGTCCGATTCAAAAAAGGAAAACGGGTACCACCTCGGCTCAGGTTCACCGACACAGTCCCCTCAACCGATTCAGGATGAAGACAGGATAAACGTAGGAGGTTGCGGAGGTCCTCGGGAGCCTCGCACCTACGCGGCCATCTTGGTTGCGTGCTTGGCTCCTCCCCATGAATGTGATTTTAAGACAGTGTCCAAATTAATTTTGTCACATTCTTTGACTTGTGACTTTCCTTATAAGTAGCTAGCCCCACATGAGCATGCTGTCCTTTGGCAGACATCATCAGGGTACACCCATCTTATTCACTGGCACTTGATAATGACGTCGAGGAGCCTTTATAAGATGAGCTTGATGACAATTGATTTTGACTGGTCTTTACATGCCCTAGTTGATGTTGCTTTTTGGCTTTGGGTGCATGGCGAGAATGCTTGTGGAACATTCTCACATCCATCTTTTCTTTCCATTGTGACACACTTGATTTTTCTTTAGCTCGGAACACAGTTATGAAATGACTGTTTTTCCCACAACCTTTGCAGACTTGCCTGATGACTGGACATTCACCTTCGTGGGGAAATGAAAATCCACATCGGAAGTATAATTTTGTTTTTTTGAAGACGTCGACTAACGTGGATCTTGTTTATGCTTATGCTTGCTTTATACAATCAGCGCTGACAAATTGTGTGCTGTTGTTGCTTCCATGGCAGCAGCTTGTTGGTATGCTCGTTCCTTTGCTCTGGCAGCCATCAGCATTTTACCCAAACTGTGTGTTTCTCTCAACATACGTTTGCTAAATGAATCTGAAACGCATCCATTGTAGTAAGGAATCCCTTAATACGTACATACATTGTTAAGTTAGCATAACCACGTTAGATGTTAGAAAGCCATCTTGCTGCTTTTGCGCACAACACTGCATCTACATGTTATTGTTTACCAAACTGCTGCCTCGCGCTTTGCCTCACATGAGAGCAATCTGTTGTTACCATCCCGAGCTCTGCGCAGCGGCCTTGGTCTGTACATGGTGTAACAAGAACAATCTGGGTCGTTAGACAATGCATGTTTTCCACTCTAGGTTGATCGACTCACTATTTAGCCATAACATACAGGCAGCTGCGAATACCTGAAAGTTGGTGCTTTTAATACTGCAGACATCATGTTTAATATTCAGACCGAAGACGAGCCTTCCTGCGAGAAGACTTCTGATGCTCCTGTGATGTGATTTCACTAAGCTGATCTTTGAGGTATGGGGTCCCCCCTTCAAGCCTAAGAGACCTTTTATTAGCATAATAATACTATAAGCTTCTTAGTAAAGGGAAGGTGGTAGTATCCACTGTCATTTATGACATGATCACTCCCTTTATATTCTATGGTATTGTAACGATGCTGATGGTTTTAATTATAATCATTTGTCTGCTTGTATTAGCCAAAGTACTGCATCTTAGGACACGTGGTCTATAAAATAAACTCTTTTTATTTTCACCGTGTCTCTGTTTATTCTTGTTGTGGACTGATGTGAGAATAATATACGAACAGGTATTTCCGATTCCCACCATTCCTGAGAGTACACTGAGTCGCTTGTTCTGGGTTGTCTTTTCATTGGGACCGCCGAGCTAAATCTCGGATAACGAATGGGACTCTTATGCTAGCCGGATACTGGGTTCTGGGTTCTGAGGTGAGTTTCTGGTACACCACAATTCACTGAGGTCCTGGGGTTCTACGCATAGTTCTGTGTATAAGCAGAATCCCTGCAACATGGCGCACCTAACGTTTGGTCTATGAGTTGAAACGCCTTAGTAGTGCTTATATTAGTCCAAGGCACCCTCATTCTTGTTTCCGGATAACAAGTCTGACGGATTTAAACCTACCTATTTCTGTTGATATAGGTTTCTTCAAGCTTGATCATTAAAAAGGTTATTGAACCCTTGTGCTACTGATTACTTCGAGTGTAGCTTGTCCTTATGGCGGTCGAAATAGCGGCGCACAGTCGAGCACCTCTGAGACGTCATTTGACGCAGTATGGGGTGCCGGACACTGGTATGAACGTAATCTTTGTGGTAGGAGCCGATGCGGCTCATCCTTATGAGTTGTTTTACTCTTGGGTGACGCTTCCGGCGGTGAGTGAGGACGATAACTCTTTTCATACTTACACTGCCACTGCCGTGCCAGCGAACTATACACCGTATAGGACACAAGAAATACCAATATCTGCTTGGCAGCATCTTATTTGGTTTAATGGCGCCCTCCCCCATGCGGTTATACCGCCGAGAATGGGCCCTTTGTCAATTGCAGGGGCCACTTGGCCGGTATTAGCCGGATATACGCCTCATCCCCGTTACCTAACGGTGCCGGTGGCTGATTTGCATGTACTGCACACTGCCCTTATTACAGTACATAGGGCTTTGGTACAGTACGTGTCACGCAATGTGCAGACGGGGGCACCTGCTGTTGCGGGGCAGCCTACTGACCACCACGCGGTGGTCATTAGTCCTGTTATGGTTAATTCTGTTATGGGCAAGCGCCCCCCAAATAGGGATGATTTCCCTTTTTGGCTTGCTGAAAAATTTGACCAAATAGAAGCGGTTTACCCGAATACATCTCCTGTGGAGAAACACAGGATCCTTACCATTAGTTTGCCTAAAGCCTTGGTCCCCGACATTGATGATTGTGTAAACTGGGGCAAGGTCTTTGCAGCGACGTACTCGCAGTGCTTTGGCACTCCGTCTATGTCGGTACTGCCCTCCGTTATTAAACGTGTTCAAGATAACCACGGTGCGGAGTCTGCGATAGAATTAGGAATGCGGCTCCTCGGACAGTTTGACCTGGTGGCTACCATGGTAATGTGTAACCTTAAGGGTGATGCTATGCAATTCCAAGTTCGTAATGAACTGAAGAAGGTTGCTGATGAGGATAAGCCGCGGGAGTTCGCGAAAATAATCTCGACGGCATACAGAGATTTGGGTCGTAGCTCTTTAGGAGTTAAACCTGTTGTAAAAACTCCCGAAATTAAGCAGCAGGGTAAGGCAGAAGCCTCTGGTAAGGATGACCGTCCAAACTTTCCGAAACAGAGTTGGCGGTCAAAACAACAGGGAAAGCAGCAGCAGAAACAGGGGTCTCGGCCTGCCTCTCCCGTTCAGTCAGGTAGTGAGCGCACTTATGATCTGCGTGATCGTGCTACTATTAAGTCTCCTGATAGATTTCAGGTTTCTAAACAACGTTCTCCTCGTTCTTCACAGGAAACATCGGCTTCACAGTCCGGTGGCGGAGGCGGTGGCAAAGGTCGGGGTGCTCCACAAACACGTGACCAACCCCGACAGACTGAAGGTAAAGGCAAGCAGGACGAATTCGCACGACAAAGGCCCCCGTTTCAGAAGAAGAAAGTTGCTGCTTTGACGGCAAGGTATGCCTCAGATAGTGCGGACACGGCTTCGGAACCGGACATGGGTGCTGACGCTACTGGACAGCGCAGCGGAAATTACCATAGTCCGTCAAGCTCTGCGTCCATTTCTGGCGGCGACAGCAACTGATACATTGGTTACTGTTGAGACAGCTGACACCAGAGTGGCTCCCCCTGACAGACTCTATGAAATAGTCTTACTAATTGAGGGTGACGTGCAACGTACAATAAAAGGGATTTTTTGGGATAATCTGACTACCACCTATGATATCCTCCTAGCGGAGGCAGATTGGCCCCCAGCTTTCATTTTAGACGCTCCTAGAGGGGAGGAGGTAATCCTCCCGTCCTTTGCGCACACAGTGGCTAAGGACCAGGCTGAAGTGTATGCTGAGGAGTGGGCACTGGCGCTAGCGCCGGCATTGTATCGTACTCAGGTGGGATGGGACCGGTTGTCCCCCTGCCATGAGATTCCATTGCGGTCTATGCCCCAGCCACAGCCCCAATATCCTATGCGTCGTGAAGCTAGACCGCACGTCGCTGAAATCCTTGACCAATTGGAATATCAGGGTGTTATTGAAACTTGTGTGTCCCCTATGAATGACCCTTTATTCACAGTGACGAAGCCTGACGGGTCGTACCGTTTAGTTTTGGATTACCGGCACTTAAATTCGCATTGCCGGACCTGCCCGGTACAAAATACTCACAGCTCGGCTCTTGTCGACAGTCTCGTGCGTAAGAGATTTAAAACGACACTTGACATCTCCAATGGCTTTTTTAGCCATAACCTGTCCACACTGAGTAGCCAGTGGACGGCGTTTACTTCAGGCGGCAAACAGAAACAGTTCACAAGATTAGCCATGGGCTATAAAAACAGCCCTGGCGTCTTTGCCGCTCGCGTGGTCTCTCTCTTAGAAAGAATGGACCCCGACGCATACTCCTATGTTGACGATATCTACCTCACGGATGATGAGCTGAAGCCACATCTGTCTCGAGTCGACAATATCATTACGGGTTTTGCGGAATATGGCTACAAATTTAATTTTGCGAAGTCTCACATCGCGGAATATACAGTGTTGTTTTTGGGCTACGAGCTCAACAACGAAGGTAAGGGATTGGCTCCTCACTTTCTGGAGAAGTGCGCATGCCTGCGTGCTCCTACAACACTGAAAAAATTACAATCTTTGCTGGGCTTTCTGAATTTCGGACGTACATATATTCCTGATTATGCCCAGCATATCAAGCCGCTTTACGCCTTGGTACAACCTTCTTTTTCGAAGTCTAGCTGGCAGCTAGAACATTCTGCTATTCTACAGTCTTTACAGGCTGATCTTCTTGCTTCACAATACTTACTGACGCGTGATAACCGCACTAACCTGGTAATAAGAATAGTACCAGGCGCAGTGGGTTTCACGTACTTGACGTTCAATGAGGGCAACACAGTCCCCATTGCATATAAATCACACTTGTACACCTCTGCTGAGTTGCGTTTTTCCACTGTCGAGAAAGTTCTGACAGCAGTACAGATGGCGATCCTTAAGGAACGTGCACTGTCACAAGGAAAACGCATAATGGTTGTGACACCGTATCCTGCCCTAGAGGCGGTGACAAAACCAAGTGTACCAAATTCTAAAGCTTTGCATCCACGGTGGATACAATGGGCCACGACTCTGACATCACCAGATGTCACTTATATCTTTGACGCCTCTTTGCAGACTCAGGAGTACTTACAGTATGAATTCGTTCATCCGGCTCCTCTGTCTTTGCGCCCGCTCGATGAATACCATTGTGTCATATACACTGATGGCTCGGCGCAGCCGGCGATTGGATCGAAGCATGCCTATTCAGCGGCTTGCGCAATTGTCGTGGGTACATTCGTAAATGGTGAATTCCAATCTGATGCCGTGCATACGCAGTCATTGGGTGATTGTACCGCGCAACTGGCGGAGCTCCGGGCTCTGGTGCTTGCACTGGAGTTTGCTGATCCCCGAGTCACTACTCTTATAGTAAGTGACTCCTTTTATTGTGTCCAGTCCTACAATGACAATTTACACTTCTGGTCTCAAAACGAATATCGCGATACCAAAGGTAGCACAATTAAGCATAAATTGCTTTGGGTTTGAGTGGCAGACTTTAAAGAACGTCTCCCTCTCGTGAATGTTATTCACACTCTTGGTCACCAACGACTTGGTGTCCATGCTGTCGGTAACAGCTTGGCTGACGAGGCAGCAAAAACAGCAGTGGCTACATACTTAGTGGCAGCAGTTACAAGATCTAAAAGTAAGATTGATGATGACATCTTGGCAGCTATTGCTGCTACAGAGAAGGGAAGTGATTACCCGAAGGGTTTTCCTTCTCGTTATTTGTATCACTTAAGTCCTGATAGCGTCCCGTTAGTGAGGATTAACGACGGTGACAGAATTATTCCCAACGCGGACTGCAGACCATCTCTGATACTAGCAGCGCACGAGGGGTTGGCATCTGCCCACGCCGGCGTGTCCGCTACTATATCTCTGTTACAACAATGTTACTGGTGGTTCGGTTTATACAAACAAACGCGCGCCTATGTTCTTGATTGTGACATTTGCCAACAGATTAAACCTTCAACTGTTGCGCGCCCACCACAAACACAGTTGTGCATATCTAATAAACCATTTGGTTGTGTTTATCTAGATCAATGCGGTCCTTTTTCTTCTGATACTGCGTACAAGTATATCTTGGTTGCAGTGGATTCGTGCACACGCTTTCTTTGGGTATGGCCACAAAGGAGTGCTGATTCACGGACTGTCATCAGGGATTTGCGTGTCTTTGTGGGAACTTTTGCGTGTGGTACCTTCCATTCTGATCAGGGCCCTGCGTTCGCCTCTAAGGCTTACAAGGAGGCTATGAGAAATTTGGGGGTCCAAGTCAAATTTTCGTCCCCCTACCGACCTGAGGGTAATAGTGTGGTGGAGCGAATGAACCGTGACTTAAAGCAATCTTTGACAGCACGAGATTTAGGCACAGGCCTGAATTGGCTAGCCCATTTATATAACGTCCAACGTGCACTTAATAATCTCCCTAGAAGGTCTCTGGGTGGGCGGACCCCATACATGATGCTCTTCGGAATCAGAATGTTTGTCCTAGACCTTGATGGTCTAGACATGGCGGCGTCGGCCGCATCCTTTGACGTAGATGATCACTGTGCTGTTTTGCAGACCCTACAAGAAGCCAGAGACACTCTATCGAAGGAACACTTGCCCTCCACATCTGATGCTGAGCTTCAGATTCCGGTAGTCGGCTGGCTACCCCGAGTTGGAGACCTGGTCCGTGAGAAGGTGGAGAACAAGAAGGAGTTCGGCCCCTCTTATCGTGCACCGGTTCCAGTGCTTGGAGTGCAGGGTACAAGAACAGTCATTTTACCTCCACTTCCTGGTCACAAAGAAAACAGGTACATCTCTATTGACAATGTCAAACTTCAGCGAGTGGCCGATACTTCTTAGTATGACTCCAGCAGTTTCATGCCAGACGATGCAAAGAAATTCAGTGTTGGTTCCTGCTTCTACCACCTTGTCTGATGTTGCCATCGAGATGCAGTCAGTTACTGATCCCTTGTTAATACCACCGGTTGGTGGTCTGCCCGAAGAGACTGAGTATGCTTATCCTACAAATGGTCAATCGCCTGTTTTACAATCTACGGCGATTACCCAGTCACGTTTCTCCTTTGACACTAACTCGTTGCCTTCCACTTCCCCTTCAAACATTGCTATTTTTGTTAGTTGGTTCAAAAGACATTTTTTGATTCCCCCTTGGACATACATTTGGCTGGTGCTTATAAGTATTTTTTTGTTTATGTCCATTGGATTTGTAATAGTATTTTTCCGTCTGGTGAATGGCCACTATCTCAAAGAGAGATCTATAATTAGACTTATCGATGGAACTTTGGCCCCCCCACTCCTCGTCCCACATCATGAAAAGGGACCAGACTTTTGTGAATATTACTGCCTGGCCCGTTTTGGATGGAATTGCGTGGGATGCTGTTAAATTCCAAATTCATGGTCCTACTGAGGTCATCAATGTGCCTAATGTATTTCGTGTTTCTATGGGTGATGTGGTTAAGCAGAACATTCGTTCTGATGATTGGGATGTTCATGCCATTGAAGCACTGTTTTCTGATTTGAAATATAATGCCGCTTTTGATGCAGAAGATTTATATGAAAATGCGGCTAACTATGCAGAACAGTATTGTTTTCAACATTATGGCAATCACTTCCTGCATAAAGCAAATACGTTTCGAAATTTTGTAAATTTTACCCAATGGGAACACTGTCCTACCCCATCTTTAGGCAGTTCACCTACATTGGTTGATAAATATACTTATTTTACTGATTTCAGTGTTTCCAGCCCAGCATCCTTTTATTTTAAAGTGATGTCTGAGTCTGCCTCGAAGGTTAGACTGACGCACACCAAATTACTATATTCTAAGTCCTTTATGGATGAGTTGTCAATCAAAGGTTATGATCTGTGGAAGGCTACTATTGATCTTAAATCGGTTTGGGGTTCCGAACCGTGGCAGGTTCAGGGAACTGAAGCTTTACATCGTGCCTGTCTTGTACCAAATTATATGTTGTTTTTGAATTCAACCATCTTCCAGACCACCTGTTTCGGATTGGCCACTTCTAAAAAACTGAATTTCCCCTCTGTTCCAGATCTGGGCGCTTACCCAAATTGGGATAACCAAACAGATCTGTCCCTTCCTGCTTTGCAGTCATTAGTCTCTAATACATCTTTCAATATTTCGAAATTTAGTAGTGAAGGATGGTTAATTTGTCAAAGCAGTTCAGATGCCTGTCAACGTCGTTTTCTAGGTCTGAAACAGGGGTATACGCAGCAGCGCGTAGACCCTCGGTTTGAGTCCTCTCATACAGTAACTACCTACTCTGTAGGGAAGTTATGTCAATCCTGGCTGCGACATTCCACCTTGGCATCTGTCAAAGTTCATTTATCAAAATTACATGACAAAATAGATTTGAATGATTTTGTTAAAGGTCCTGTGGGTGGCAGATCCAAGAGGTGGGCGTATGCTATTTACAACGAAGTATGGAAATTGTCGCACATTGAAGCGGCTTCAAGATTGAGGGCCATTGATCAAGCAAATATGGAAAAGGTCTTGGCCGTTATAGATAACAGCATTAACACACTTTCTTCCAGAATTTATACATTAGACAATATTGTTTCTTCAATTGTTGATATTGTACATGATGATATGTCTGTATTGTATCATGGTCAAAACCAGTTGCGTTCTGTTATGCAGTTTGCATGGACATTACAAACGTTAAAGGCAGGAAAGGTCCCCTGGGACTATCTGAATACGACATCATTGTTCCTTCCTTTTAACCTTACTGTAAAGCAGCAGTTCATGTCCATGAAAGATGCTACATATTCATTGTTACACATTGAAAAATTGGAGCCGTTACCTTTCTCTGTGGCGGAATTGAATTCAGCCGTGTGGTTAGTACATGGGTTGATCACGCTCCCTTTCGCGCTTTTTAAGTTTACGTCATGCATGAAACACTATGCTCTGGGTAGATATGAACAGTTGGGTATCGCGTTCCTACATGAGGTTTGGTCTCTCCCTTTTACGTATAGATGTACAAGAGACGGTACAGAGGTTTACCTAAAAGGTGAGGAGTGTACCTCGACACCTGATCATTCTGTAGTATGTAGGCACATTCAGTTACACGGTGCATGCAATGTACACGCCCCAAATTTGGCCTGCGTCCTCAAAGGTATCCCAGTGCCAGTGATTACACCATCTTTCACGCTGCTTGCAAACGGTAGTTATTTAATTTTGAAAAATGAAGCTTGCTGCGGGATGTTAGTGGGAATCCCATATATAGTAACTGTATCGCAGAGAGTAGTCTGCTGCAATAATGTTCTATTTCCACCCCCGCATGGGCGGCTGGATGTTTCCATCTGGCCTTCGATTCCGACCTTGAAAGCAGAGTTCAACAAGATGAGCAGAATAAGAGCTCTATTGTCCCAAAAAGAGGTGCCATTGACTTCCTCCCGAGAAACATTTGTCCTTCACGTGGCAAATACGCGCACTGAGGTACAGGCGCTTTTGAATACTGACCTCCCCCTGCATTTTGGAGCTTTGATCCAAACAATCTTCAGTGCCTCGTCAACAACTGGCCTGGCTCATTTTTTTAAACTTGTGGGCTCAGGCCGCGTGACCTCCTTCCAAACTATTTTTGGTGTGATTCCGGCATTTTTTCATTCTATTTTTTCGAGCGTCTTTGGCGGTGTCCCGCTGATTCTGGCGCTGGTGGCAGGTGTGCTACTTTTACTTTTCATACTACGAAATGGCTGCACTTTCTGTGCCTCACGACAACCTGCCCCGTCTGCATCTTCTTCGTGACAGGATGCTTGAATATTATGGTACGCTGCCATTGGCGACTTTGAGCCTGGCGTATGGATTATCCTTCCGGTATTCCTACTTTACCTGCGTACAACCTGTCTTTCACTGCCTAGATTGTCCCTTTGAATGGCCTCTGGATTTGTGCTTAACCAACACGGTGTCTCCGGTACCGGATTATGATCGACTGATGAGTCCCTTAGTGTCTCACGAGTTTGCCTGTTCTGGTGTTCGGATTATGGCCTGTGGTGCGGCGCATGGAATCCTGGGTAATTGGGACATCGCAAGGGCTGCCTATGACTTCTTGGATATGAGTTATTTGGAAGGATACGTCGGTTGCCCTCTGATGGTGCTAGAGGCTCCGCTTATTGAAGAACATGTATGTTCCTTTTCTTTGATTAACTGGATGGCTGACACTTTTAGTGGCCGTGCCAACGATTTTCTGTTGGAAGCTGTTGCTACGTATGCTGCATACACGTTCATGGATTGAGTGAACTGTCATCCACTATGTTTTTTCTACCATGTGACTTTGGATTGCTGGCTAAAGCAGCATTTTTCATTTTTTTTCCTTTCCCTTTTTGAGGTTTTTTTTTGCTTTTCTTTTTTCTTTCAAACTTTCTCTGAACTGATACTTGGTTTCGATTTGAATACGCCTTGTTCTGCTCTGTCGGATTTGAACTCTGCGTTCTCTCATTTCTTCCCTGCTGGTTAGTGCTTCGATCAAGGGGGCATGTAGTAAGGAATCCCTTAATACGTACATACATTGTTAAGTTAGCATAACCACGTTAGATGTTAGAAAGCCATCTTGCTGCTTTTGCGCACGACACTGCATCTACATGTTATTGTTTACCAAACTGCTGCCTCGCGCTTTGCCTCACATGAGAGCAATCTGTTGTTACCATCCCGAGCTCTGCGCAGCGACCTTGGTCTGTACATGGTGTAACAAGAACAGTCTGGGTCGTTAGACAATGCATGTTTTCCACTCTAGGTTGATCGACTCACTATTTAGCCATAACATACAGGCAGCTGCGAATACCTGAAAGTTGGTGCTTTTAATATTGCAGACATCATGTTTAATATTCAGACCGAAGACGAGCCTTCCTGCGAGAAGACTTCTGATGCTCCTGTGATGTGATTTCACTAAGCTGATCTTTGAGGTATGGGGTCCCCCCTTCAAGCCTAAGAGACCTTTTATTAGCATAATAATAATATTAGCTTCTTAGTAAAGGGAAGGTGGTAGTATCCACTGTCATTTATAACATGATCACTCCCTTTATATTCTATGGTATTGTAACGATGCTGATGGTTTTAATTATAATCATTTGTCTGCTTGTATTAGCCAAAGTACTGCATCTTAGGACACGTGGTCTATAAAATAAACTCTTTTTATTTTCACTGTGTCTCTGTTTATTCTTGTTGTGGACTGATGTGAGAATAATATACGAACAGGTATTTCCGATTCCCACCATTCCTGAGAGTACACTGAGTCGCTTGTTCTGGGTTGTCTTTTCATTGGGACCGCCGAGCTAAATCTCGGATAACGAATGGGACTCTTATGCTAGCCGGATCTGGGTTCTGAGGTGGGTTTCTGGTACACCACAATTCACTGAGGTCCTGGGGTTCTACGCATAGTTCTGTGTATAAGCAGAATCCCTGCAACACCATCAATAACTCAGAGGCACATGGCTTCTTCATCGTTAAAATCACAGAATCTGCAATGTTTGAGTGTATCAAGTCTTTCAACAATTTTGTTCATTGTTTCACTAACCTGTTGTAGTGCTCAGTTGAAGATATACCTTTCATAGCCGACATTCAGCATTGGGTTGAACTTGACCTCCAACATTTCTTTTACCTTTTGGTATAATTTTGTATGAGTCTGCGAAACTTTCTCTAGCATTTTTTTCACTCCATCACCCGCAAGGTTTTTGAAGTATTTGATGATCTTCTTCTCAGCTTCTTCTTCTAGTGCATCAATGATCTGAGGTCGTAGAATGCTTCACTTGTCGTTGACACTGAGTAAATTCTCTGTTTCTCATACCTGGTTGTTGCTACCATTGTCTTTCTGCTTTATTTGAGTAGTCGCTCCGTATTTGTGGTGTAGTGCAGCATCTCTGTCGACTGCTTCACCGGCAGTTTTGGTGGGTGTTTTGAATGTGCTCCTCTACAGGCCATTTACTGTCTTCTTCGGCCATGTATGGACTGGAGCAGGGCCTTGACTCTACATGTACCAGTCGAAGACTGCTATGCATCGAATTGGGTCACACATGGCATGCACAAGCAGTTTGCCGTACCGTTGTATACTCTCAGGGAGAGCAGCATTGATTTATTCATGACATGTATCCCCCACTTATCATTTTATGTAGGGTCTTCCCCAGTCCTGTAGCATGCAGAGATATTACCCCACATGGGAGCTATAGTTAAACACTTCTTAATTGCTCAGCATACACTCTTGTACTGCTCATTATCTCATACTCAACATTAACCACACTGTAACACCTCCCTGCATATCACATAGTTCCTGTGCAGAGTCCGCCCTAGAACCAAAAGGTTTCCAGTGTGTATAACATCAGTGTGCTACAGTTTTGAGTGTGTAGGATGAAAAAAGAAATGAGGGTAAGAAAACCATAAAGTTACCTAGATGGATTATTAAAATTGATGGTGTGCCAATTTAAACTATAGTAGATTTATGTGCCTGGTATACTATCATGAATCAGAACACGTTTGAGACGCAATGAGTTTGATGCTAGTCCAGGTGGTTATTTGGGCCATAAAATTCCTATGCTGGGATTTGTTTGGGCAGATTTAGAATTTGGTGCTCTAAAGTGTAATGGTGAAGTCTATGTGGCAAATAAAGGGGCCATGATATTGGGATGACCTCACATAATGGAAATGGGTATAAAAATGCATCTTTGTGCTAATCAGTCTGTGTATGCTGTGCATATTAGTGCACAGGGTGGAAAAAATGAGTGCAGAATATGCAAAGCTAGAAAACGAGTTTCCCAATGTTTTCAATGATTGATTAGGGAAAATAAAAGGGTTCAAGCACAGGATTGTGTTGTGTGAAAATGTCATACTTGTTAGACCAAAATTGAGTAATGTACCATTGAAATATAGAGATAAACTAAAGGAGATGTTGCAAGACTTATACATGAAAGAAATATAGGACCCATTGAAAGTTCTGAATGGCTGTAACTAGTGGTAATTTCTTTAAAATCTCGAAGAGATTTAAGACTCTTTGTTAATTTGAGGAGCTTGATGGAGCTATATGGGTGGATGGTAAACATCCTTTACAACGACTGCATTACAACGTGTTCCATTACTCCGCATTTCTTACTCCGCAAAATCTTTTACAACGCTGGGCATTACACTGCAAACCATTACAACCCATTCCCCATTACAACGCCCCGGTGGAGTTAGAATAGTAAATTGCATTGTAATGGACAATGCGTTGTAATGGATTGCAGTGTAAAGCCCTGATTTGTAAAAGATTTCACGGAGTAAAAAATGCAGGGTAATGGCACGCGTTGTAAACGCGTGTGGAGTAAAGTGTCATATTCGGGTGGATACTTTTCCTCTTTACAATATGCAATAATTAATGCGATCAATTGGTGATGCGAATTCCTTTTCAACTATAGGCCTTGCAAGTGCTTAGCATCAAATTAAGTTGGAGGAAGATTCCAAGCACTGCACAGCCTTCACAAGCCCTGAAGGAATGTTTCAATCCAAAAGGATGCCTTTTGGCCTTGTGCGTGCATCTGCTGTTTTCCAAAGAGGAATTACCAGGATCTGATTGTGAATAAAAGGTGCTAAGGTATTCTTTGATAATAGTAGGATTTTTGTGAAAGACCAAGAGGAACATGATAATGCTTTGTAGCAGGTCCTGATGGCACTTAGGGAGAATGGATTGACAGTAAAAAAGGAAACATGTGTTTTTGGAAAACAGCAAGTTAAATATTTAGGACATGTGATATCCAAGGAGGGAATTCGGCCTAAAGTTAGTCACACTGAGGCAATCGTAAAAGCACCATTATTGGAAAATAAACAACAACTTATGTCATGTGGAGAGGTGTGGCTCACTAGTTAGAGGTGGCAGACCTGTAAGCAGAGAATCGGCCAGGGACCAGGGTTCAATTCCTGATGCGGCAGGGTCGTGGACCAGGGTCAAAACGGACTCGATAATTCTCACCTCGGTACCTACTGTAACCAGGAACACACTTGGCAACTCTGGACATTAAGCTTGCCTCATCTCTACAACGGCCCCGCACAGACGCTGGGGCTGCCTGGTTTCACCTTGGAGATACCCAGAAAGGGACCATCTCACAGGGATAGCCAGGACGGGTTCCCCAGCGGTCTACAGCGCCGGGACGCCCTGTTGCTGGGGTAGCTGTGCGCTTTACAAGTCTACAACATTTACATTTTTGGGGCTGATGGAATTTTATTCACGGTTTGTGGAGAACTATGCTTTCAAGGAGGAAGAATTGAGAATATTGTTGAAGAAGAAAATGACATTTTGCTGGTCTCAAGAACAAACAAAATGTTTTAATGAGATGTAGAAGGAAATATCTCAGGCACTGTGTTTTAAAATCATTGGTCATGGGAGCGAAATGTATAATATCTGTTGATGCTAGTGGTTATGGAGTCGGTGAATTTTTAGCCCAGAAAAACAATTGTGCAGAATGGATCATGGCACATGCCTCATGCACATTGTCGAAAAATAGGTACAATTACTCATTTATTGAGAAGGAGCTTCTCGTAGCTGCATGGGCAGTTGAGCGACTATATGTGTGGGATAAGAAATGTAGAATACGCACTGACCATAAACCCTTAGTCAATATCTTGAAACCAGGTGGAGGCAAGAATTTAACGCCCAGACTGGTGAGATTAGCATCTAAACTTCATATGTTTCATTATGAAATTGAATATGTCCCCTGGCAAAAACAATAGTATTGTAAATGGATTATCAAGATTACCTTATGATGGGGGGTGGCTAGCTAGCCAAGATGGCGGACGTACACTGAGACGCTCCTTCCATCGACCCGGTAATCCTACATTTATCCTGCGCTGCGAGTGCCAATGTACTGTCCCAACCAGCTGCCCGGTTGCCTCATACCGGCAGGGATTGAGCAGGGTGTTTTCGGAGGCAAGGGGCACCCGATCGACAGACAACAGCCCGCTCAGTGGAAGCGGGTGTGGGACTGGGCTGGGTCCGGCTCTGTGGGTGTCCACTGAAGTGCTCCCAGTCACGCTGCCTAGACCTGAGCAGTGGCGCAGCAGTGCGCGAGGGTCGTGGCCGATCGGCGCTGCGGGCACAAAATAAAGAACTGGAGCACGCACCTGAAATGTGCAGAGAGTCGGGCCGACCTAAGGCCTGCATCCTCTGGAGCCATGCATGTGGCGCATAGTATGCGGAGAGCATCGGCCCGGGAACAGCGAACGGCTTGCCAAGGAAACTTTGGTAAGTGAGAGTTGACCACCTGCGGGCCCAGGCACAGGCCTGTAGCTGTGGGTTCAGCCGGACTCCGCAGCAGGTCTTGGCTAGCCAGCCACATCGCAGCTGAATCTCGAGGCCCACCGACCGCCGCAGACAGTGGAGGCACTTACGTCCATGCGAAGAAAAGACTGGTGAGGTTAGGAGTGTGTGGGCCGTGGCCAGGCTCTGAGGCAAATAGCCAGGGCGTCTGCATACGCATAACCTGGACCGGAATGTAGGTGGGGGTTGCGAGCAACAGCAGAAGTCAGGAGACATCGCTGCCCCAACGGATCCGGATCGCTGTGGACACCTGTGGCGGGTGTAGAGGATCGGCTGACTTGACATCCCAGTCCCCCAGCATATAGTGCCCGAAGTTCAGTGGTGCTACTGACCCGGCGGGCCCCAACGAGCTGAGGTGCACAGAAGGAGCGGTCGGCCTGAGGCCTATGTCTCCCTGGAGCTACATGTGGGGGCATACGGATATTGAAGAATAGCAGCATAGGGCTCACTCATGGCAATCCACGGAGGATTCAGAAGGTGAGTGACCCCCGCTCATAGACTTAACTAGGTGCCTTCAACCTGCCCGCAGTGCCGACCAGGCTGTGAGGGGCAACAGTAGAGCTAACCGTCTGGCCCATCATGTTGGAGCCGGGACCTGAAAGTGTTCTTGTGGGCGTGGAGATTTGATTCCGATGTTGACCAGCAGTTGGAGAAACAGCCATGTCCGACGCATGGCGGTCTAATGTGGAGCAATATGGGGCTGAGTGAGGCCTAGATTACCAAGCCATTGAGTACTTTGTTACAGTAAAAAGGCTGCAGTGCAGGCCAGTTCAAATTTGACAAGGCCGGAGGCGGCATCTCGAACTACGCAAGTCATCCCCTATATGATAATTGTAGGTGATCGACTGATTGGCCCTGTCTACTTACGGAGCGAAACGAACGCTGACGCACGGCACGAGGCGCAGACCTGGGGCCACAACAATGACAAATTGTAGGCGCGCCTGGGGCGGTCATCGCCAAGCAGCGTCACAGGAGGTGAGTTGTATCGGGGCAGAGGGACGGTCCTCCATCGGCCGCCCCTAGACCAGGCTAGCACAGCACCATGCGTGTTATCCCAATGCACCATACACGGTGTGCTCCGTTGGGACCTCAGGGAAGACAGGAGGTCTCGGAAACATAGCCAGTCTCCCAGCAAGTAACACGCAACCAGTGGTGTGAGATGGGTAAGCCCCAAGCAGCAAGCGCCACTTACACTCAGCTGACATCAGACCTCACGCAGGCAATTCCGCCATCTGAGGACTCAAGCACATCCAGATCATCCACTCTGGAATCAAAAATAGACTCAGTACTACAGGCAGTGGCGAACATTGGCGGAACGCTGATGCAAACCAGGGCGTCGCTAGAAAGCTGTATAGATAAAGTCACGTCTGAATTTACGCTCCTTCATGCAGGCTACAAGAAGTTAGCTGGTACAGTTGGTGAACTAGTAGCGGAGACTGCAGAACTGGCCCCAATAGCCAAGGCACTGAGGCTGGGGGTCGGAGAACTCACGGCACGCCTACGCTCCCTGGAACACAGGGTGGATGATGCTGAGGGCTGTTCCCGTAGAAACAATGTACGGGTAGTGGGGTTACCGGAAGGCGCTGAAGGTAAAGCTGTACCTGCATACACCGAGGCTTCGCTGAAATCCCTGTTGCCAGCAGACTCTCTCTCTCCTTACTTCACAGTGGAATGTGCGCACAGGGTATCACTGCCGGGAGCTAGGCCTCGCCCCTTCCTGTTTCGGCTCCTAAACTTCAAAGCTAGAGATACAATCCTCCACGAAGCCAGGAAAATTGAATCGATTAGGGTGGACAACTCCCAGGTTCTCTTCTATCCGGACTATGCTGTGGGGGTGCAGTGGCAACAAAGTGGGTTCCTCTCAGTCAAGAGGCGCATGTGGGACCTGAATATAAAGTACTAACTCATATTTCTGGCTCGCCTGTGGGTTGTTGCAAACGGGGCCACTCACTTCTTCAACAAGGCAAATGACGCATGGGACTGGCTCTAATCTATTGGCCACCACACCTCACCAAGCCAGAGGGGCAACAATATGGAACCTCACGCAAGGAGACCAGGAGTCGTCGCAGAAATAACAGGTTGCACGCAGGAGACTCAACAAGTCAATTAGCAGCTGCGCCCAGCCCTGAACAGGTGCTCCAGAAGAGGCAAGGTGTCCTGAAAGGGGTAGCAAGCATGAGAACTTGGCGACCTAGCAATGACACTGATGCTTCATCTGTACAATTATCGAATGGGAGCAGTTCCTTGGCAGTGTGGCCAAATGTTCAAGATTCACAGTCACTTCCCATGGTGACGCCCCAGACTGCTGATGACTTAATATAATGGTCTGCCATGATTTCAGAAGTTGCACATATGTAGCCATGCTAGA
This sequence comes from Triturus cristatus, assembly GCF_964204655.1. Taxonomy (NCBI): domain Eukaryota; kingdom Metazoa; phylum Chordata; class Amphibia; order Caudata; family Salamandridae; genus Triturus; species Triturus cristatus. The sequence continues at coordinate 1,365,087,239 of NC_140591.1, read as the reverse complement.
CCGCTCAGCCACTTCAGGAAGCTATGAACATGTCGCACAGGGCACCCGTGTAATGTATATCTGAATTATGCTGGGCCAAGTCAAATCCCACATATCAGCGCTGTCCAGTTACTGGTCATCACACTACGCACACCACGGCAGAGCGCTTAAATGTACCCACACACATGAATTTCAGGAAATTAGATGCACAAATTGCATCCACTAGTAGCACGTTGTATGGACGCCCAATCCTAGACATACTGCAGCATATGCGTGTAATGCTACCTTATAACCATACCCATGCCACCCACCAATATAGTCACTTGGATTGTCAAAGGATTACACATGCCAGCACGCAGATATGACATCTATGCATATCTCAAATGTCATAAAGCCCAAGTAGCACTCTTTAAAGAGACACATATAGCACAACCAGAGATCCGCAAACTCCAGCAGCGGTGGAGAGGGCAGATACTAGCCACGGGGTACTCATCGTTTGCCAGGGGGGGCCCTAATCTGGATCAGGCCAGGGACTCTATTCACACCGGAAGAGACCGAAGTAGAATCTTATGGCCGCCATGTCCTATCCAAAGGCCGCATGAATGGGGGGGGGGGGCCTGGTGCTGGGCTCCATATAAGCTCCAAACACACACCAAAACTAATTCTGGCAGGCGCTCTCTGGCCGACTCACACGCTGGTGTGACATCCCTTGGCTGCTGGGTGGGGACTTCAATGCCGTACTCGACACTACCTTAGATAGATCCTTTCCACCACTGGCGCAGACTGCAGCAACATCTAACGCACGCGGACTGGGGAAGTGGATGCATCGCTGGGATTTATCTGATGTGTAGAGGGCCCTGAACCCACAGGCGCGCTTGTACTCATATTTCCCTCACCCACATGGCCTACACGTCCGCATTGACAGCTTCATTATGAGCCAATCATTGTTAACGCAATGTGCACATGCAGATTACTTGGGTAAGAACACACTCAGATCACAATACCCATGTAATACAGCTACGAGGGGACAAAGGAGGGCAAACCGCACATGTATGGAGACTGCAACCTCTAGCGCTAGAGGCCTCACCATTCAGAGAGGTGGTAGGCATGACGATTGACACGTACTTTGCAGAAAACACTGGATCTGTAACTAACGTGGGACTGGTATGGGATGCTGGTACAGCAGTAGTCCAGGGGGAAGTGTCTGGGCTTGAGTTGGTGTGTTTGAAGGCACTCGACAGCGAAGTGACGCTTATCGAGAACGCCTTAACGGGTCTAGAGGCTGATCGAGCATGTGGCAGAGGCACACAGTACGCAATAAACACGCAAAAGCAAAAATACGCGGACGTTTTGGAATGGCTGCGTTGCTTAAATTACGCGTCGCACTCAGCGCACATTCATGCAACAGTGGATAGGGGCGGCAGGCTGCTCGCACACATGATCAGGCAAGAACAGGCACAGACACCCATATTACGTCTGCTATCTACCACCAGGCAAATCCTCACCAAACAACATAAAATACTAACTGAATTCACAACGCATTACAACAAAGTCTACAGATCCGTGCTTCGAGAAGGGGCAGCAGAACTGGACTCCCTACTGACACTGCCACAAATCACTACCAAGCAGCGGGGTGAATTAAATGAACCTATAACTTTGCTAGAAGTACACGCAGCAATATGCTCTCTGGACATGGGCAAAGCACCGGGACCTGATGACTTCCATGCCAAATACTACAAAGTCTATCAACAAGCCCTAGCGCCGCAGCTCCTCACTATGCTTCGAAGTGTACAGGAGTTGGGAGTACTATCTGGCACACTGCGAGAATCACTACTGGTGTCACTACCAAAACCGAATAGAAATGTGGAACTACTCGGCTCGTACCGCCCGCTAGCACTTCTGAATACAGATTATAAAGTACTAGCGAAAATGTTGGCTTCTAGACTAGCCCCACTGGTGCTGTCGCTTATCCATTCAGGTCAAAATGGGGTTGTACCCAATCGTAGTGTGACATTAAATCGGCGCCGCTTCTTCATGGTGGCGCACTATTCCAGGGTTGTCTGGGAACACTCAGGGTGCCTAGTATTAGACTTAGAAAAAGCCTTTCACACCCTGGAGTGGAGTTTCTTATTCATCGCACAGCGCAGATATGACCTGGGTGATGACTTCATAAGTCTTGTTCAACTGCTGTTCAAAACTGGCCCATATGTATCAGACCAGATCCTTATTGAGCATGGCATGAGGCAGGGCTGCCCACTTTCCCCGCTCCTGTTCGCGCTAGCCATTGAACCTCTAGCCGAGGCACTGCGCAAGACACAGGACAAGGGTGGTATCCCGCTGGGTGATGGCTTGCATGGAGCTTCATTATATGCAGACAATTTGCTTATATACCTTAAAAATGTCAGGCTTCCCTGTGTGGTGGTAGAGAGAACACTGCTAGGATTCTCCGCTGTTTCAGGGCTCCGTGTGAATTGGGATAAATAGTGCCTGTACCCCTTCACGGAGTCTACTACAAATCCACACATGTCTATTGATGGCAGACCAGTGCACTGGCAACTCTCCACATTCCGGTATCTTGGTATATTTATATATAGGGACCCGCGGACCTCCTCAAGGGGAATCTGGTATGCGTCGTCATTGCAGTGCGGGCACAGATGTCATTTTGGGGCACTTTACCATTGACGGTCATTGGACGAATAGCACTATTAAAGATGGTGGTACTCCCGCGCCTCTTATACCATTTTTTGAATTTGCCGTCCTGTCTTAAGCCAGCACTGTTTAAGGGCCTGGAACTAGACATGAGGAAATTCATCTGGAATGGATCACGCAGCAGAGTGTCCTTAACCAAGATGTACCCCTCGCCAACCAATGGAGGTCTTGCGCTGCTGAATATGGAGCAGTACTACCTGACGGCCCAACTCCAGTGGGTGGCGAGATGGCTGAGTGCGCGCCACCTAGAAGACCAAGCGTCTCAGATGCCGGGACTCATGCATCCGCAAGTGGTGGAATTATTTCACTCCTGCAGAAAGGGCAGGCCCCCAACTCAACTACTCCTGGAAGTGGCTCACTACTGCTTCCACCGTAGCCTGCGAATCACACGTGGTGTGGTCCCATATGTACCATCCCTCCCTGTGGTGGGCCCTCCCAGAAGGCACCAAGCTATCACTAATGCGGAATTGCTGCATTGGGAGGAAGTGGGCATCCAAACATTGGGAGACCTGTATAGCGACAGGCAGCTCCTACCTTTCGATGCACTTACTGAAAACTCGGGCCTACCGCACGGCCAGTTCCTGCTACATATGGCGTTAGTCCGCACATTGCAGAAGGCGTGGGGCAACATGGTGCAGGAGCCGACCACACATTTGACCATTTAAAACCTACACGAACTGGGGACAGGCCGCCATCAAGTTAAATGTCTTGCGCAGTCGTTGAGGGTACGCACAGCGCCGCAGCTGTGTTCACTGCGGGCTCACTGGGACGCAGACCTACAGCATCCCTGCACCGAGCGCGAATGGGAGGCCGTCCTTGAGGGCCCCACTCGTATCCCCGTAACTCAAGGTTCCGGCTCATCCAGTATTACATAGTGCATAGGGCCTACCTGACACCAGCCAAGATTAATATATATTTTAATTTTGCCGACGCCAGTTGCCCCAGGTGCGGAGAAGTGGGTTGCGACCTGCTTCACATGCTACGGTCCTGCCTTACAAACACATTGGGGTGTGGTAGCCACGACTTTAATGCAATGCACAGACCATGGGTCAAATTGGACGTGGGAGGTGTGCAAATTGGTACTATACCAGAGATCCAGCAAACACATGGTAACGTCCCGATACATAGATCTGGGTCTCATAGTGGCTAAACGCCTGATCACACAATGCTGGAAGTCTCCTGACCCCCCCGCAGAGATAGCCTGGATCCAATCACTGCCCTGCTGGGCGCAAACGGATAGTATAGATCTGCGACGAGAAGATACAATAGGTATTCGTAAGCAGCCACTTGCTGCAAACTGGGATGCGATCCTGACAGACTTTCGTACAATCCGGCAGAATCAGATGGAAGCACAACCACCACACCTGAGTGAAGCACAGACCAGACTCTGGCGGGTCAGCTCGGACACAAGGGTCGCACCAGAATGTACATGACACGCTCAGCAATATACAAAGGGCAACGTAGTAGCAGGTACTTACCGACATCTCCCAAGACAACTGACATAATGTGTAATGGGCACTGATGATGGCATGGGTACCTAGTGTCAGGCATTTCATTAGGCCTGCACAAACTCTAGCGCTGCGCGGACCCAAACAGATAGGTCTCATAGAAGGGCTATATAGGATGTACGATGTGATGCACTGTTTCAATGTCTGAATCTTGGAGAACAGGAGCCATGGTGTCGTAATACTTGTTATATCAATGTTATGTTGTAAATTGCCTTATCATATTTTTCACTGTACCAGTGTTACCCATTCTTGTAATGTCGAATGAGACTTTAACGTTATACACCTTGCGCTGCAAACCTGTTTAGCAAAATTTATTGGATCAAAATTGCACTGTGATACAATTGTGTAAACTGCAGTGAATTATAATTATGAAACTCAAATAAACAAATTTAAACAAAAAAAAATCAAGATTACCTTATAATTGTGTGGATGAATGTGCGGATAGTGAAAGTGAATGTGAAGTGACTTTTACTTATGAAGATGCTTTGATGTGTGGTGGAAAAGAAAATGGAGAAGCACAAGAACTGTCAGACTGTGTGGATGCAAAAAATGGAAAAGGATGTGACTTTAAAAACTGTTAAGCAGTATGTTTCAAAAGGTTGGCTAGAAAAAGGGCAACTGCGGTGTGAGTGCATTGCATTCTGGAAGGTTAAGGATGAACTTTCAAAGTATGAAGAGTCTGTATTGAGAGGAGATAACATTGTACAGCAGTGTGGAGTACGTGAGAGTATTATTAAAATTGGACATGAGAGGTGTCGAGGAATGTCTAGTACTAGAATAAAGATTAAGCAGAATTTTTGGTGGCCAGGGATGGACGCATTGGGTAAGAAAGTGTGGGGCTTGAAGCATGAGTGATAAAGTTGTGAAATGCTTAAGTATACCTCTAACTAGGGGATGTAAGCTGGCTATAGATTTGATGGAACCTTTTGCGACTTTCTCATTTAAAGAGAATTATGCTATAGTATTGATTGATTACTATTCCAAATGGCCCGAGGTCCATATCATGAGTAAAGTGATCACTGATGTGGCCATAAGGTTTCCAGAGGATGTATTCTCATGTGAAGGTATTACAGAAGTATTAGTATCAGACAACGGGGTGCAGCTAGTGTATGAGAGATTGAAAGTGTTTTGGGAAAATAGTGGAATGAAAACATGCAAGGGTGTGACTGTACCACCCAGTAGGTAATGGTCAAGTAGAACGGTTTATTAGAGCTGTTAGAATTGGGATTCCTAGTTGGCTTAGGTATGCACCCAGGCCAGACAGGAACTACCACTCTTGTCAGGTTAAGCTAGATACACAATACGATAACCTGTGCTCACCGTTTAACAGCTTGGCACAGAGAAGTCAGACATATCTACAGAGGCAATGTGTAAAGTTTTTTGGCAACATAAACACACACAGTAACACAATGAATAAACCACAAAAAAATTCCATACAGGGTTAAAAATATAGATTATATTCTAGTGAGTAAAACAAGACCAAAATGACAAATGTCCAATAAGTGGAACTGGAGTTATGAGATTTTAAAGAATAAATCAAAAACAGAAAAGTCAATAGTACTAAAAGGTTACTTTAGATTGCTCTAGATCGGAGTAAATCCAAAGTTCAGGCCAACCACAATGGAGTGCATGTTGGATACAGTTCCAAACAGGTCCTGCTGAAGTTTTACCTTTTCAAACAGAGCAAAGTGCTCCGTCCCCAGGGGAGACGGTAGCAAGTAGAGCGCTGCTTTCGATGATCCTGCGAGCGCGAAAAGTCAGCCGGGTGTTGTGGACTACAGATGGGGCCTGTTGTCGCCGGTGGCAATACTTGCAGTGTGAGGACACAATGCTGAAGCGGCTTGCACTGATCCTTCAAGCAAGCAGCTCAGTCCCAGTGAGGATGGGCCCGTTCATAGTCGCAAAGAGCCCAAAAGCTTCCTTTCAAGGGCACAGGAGCTGTAGGTGATGAAAACAACTGCAGAACCCACTTTCGAGGCCTAGAGCTTGAAGGGGGCATCTCAGACAATGGTAGTAGTCACAGAAGGCAGAATCCAGCAGCTCCATTAGTCTTTTATGTCCCTGAGACTTTCAGAAAACATGTGGCAAGCCAGCAAGCCCTTGGAGATCACTTAGAGGGAAGGCAGAATTCAGCACTCCTTCCAGCAGAGTCAGGGAGTGGCAGGCAGCAGGGCAACAAGCAGAAACGCAGTCCTTCTGGAAAACCAGTCCAGTTGAGTCCTTTCAGTAACACAGCAGTCCTGCTGACAGAGCTTCAGATCAAGATCCAGAAGTGTCTAATTTGTTTGAGCTAGAGCCCTGTTACTGATACCAAAAAGCGTCTTTTATGTAGGAGTTGACTTAAAAGAAACTGTCTGAAGTACACAAGGATCCAGTTCAGCCCAGTCCTGTCTGCCAGGCTAACCCTGAGGGGTAAATCAGTGCTTTATCTGAGGACAGGACACAGATGTAAGTGTGAGCCTCCTTTCCCCCTTCCTGCCCAGGAAGGCCATCAGAATGCAGATAAGTGCTCAGTTACACCCAGCCACTCCTTTGTTCGTGGCTATCTAAAGGGAATGCACAAAGTGTAGCTGTCACCCAGTCCAGACATGTATTGGAGACAGGCTACAAGGCACACAGAGTTATAAGCACTGAGAAATGTCCAAGTGGCATTACTAAAACAGTAATGTGAAATCCACCTTTACAAGTAAGGAGGATTTATATTTACCATTCTAAACATATCAAACACGAAAAAGCTGATCCTTTCTGATCAGGAATTACCACTTAAAAGGATATAAGGGAATTCCTAATGCTAACCTATGAGAGGGGTAGGCCTCACAGTAGTGAAAAATGAAATAGGCTATTTGTCACTACCAGAACATGTAAAACGTAAACACACTGCCCTTAGGGGTACCTAGGGCCTACCTTACGGGTGACTTATATGTACTAAAAGGGGAGTTTAGAGCTTGGCAAATAGTTTTGAATGCCAAGTTGAATTGGCAGTAAACTGCCCACACAGGCCCTGCAGTAGTAGGCCTGAGACAAGTTTTAAAGACTACATCTGTGGATGGCACAATCAGTGCTGCAGGCCCACTAGTAGCATTTAATTTACAGGTACTGGGTATATGGTATACCATTTTACAAGGGTGCAAAAGACTCACAGGTAATCAATATGCTAAACAGGTGTACACTAAGTGTACCATGTTTAGAGGAGACAGCACATGCACTTCACCACTGGTCAATCAATCAATCAATCAATCAATCAATCAATCAATCAATCAATCAATCAATCAATCAATCAATCAATCAATCAATCAGGGAATTGTAAGCGTGCTGCTCACCCGTGAGGGTCTCAAGGCGCTGAGGGGGGTCCGTAGATTTGTTTAGCCGAAGAGCCAAGTCTTGAGGGTCTTCCGGAAGATGTTCAGGGAGGGGGAGCGTCTGATGTCTGCCGGTAGCTCGTTCCAGGTCTTGGCTGCAATTTGAGAGAAGGATCTTCCGCCTGCTCTGGCTCTGTGGATGTGCGGGGTTTCGGCCAGTGCGAGGTTGGAAGATCGGAGGTTTATTTTGGGTATGTGGAAGTTGATTCTGTCATTGAGGTATTTGGGTCCGTTGTTGTGTAGGCATTTGTAGGCGTGAGTGAGGATTTTGAAAGTGACTCTTTTCTCCACGGGGAGCCAGTGGAGACTTCGTAGGTGTTGGCTGATGTGTTGTGTTGGGGGATGCCGAGGCGGTGTTCTGTATTGTCTGGAGTTTGCGGAGGAGGGACTTGTTGATGCCGGCGTAGAGTGCGTTTCCATAGTCCAGTCTGATGGTGATGAGTGCTAGGGTGACTGTCTTCCTTGACTCAGGGGGGATCCACTTGAAAGTCTTGCGGAGGATGCGGAGGGTGTTGAAGCAACTGGAGGTGACGGCGTTGACCTCTCAGTTCATGGTGAGTGATGAGTCGAGTAGGATGCCGAGGTTCTTGGCGTGGTCTGAGGGGGTAGGTGTGCTTCCAAGGTCAGTCAGCCACCAGGTGCTGACCCATGCAGAAGGGGTGGTACCAAGGACCAGGACTTCTGTCTTCTCGGCATTGAGCTTCAGGCAGCTGTTGGTCATCCAGACTGCGATGTCTTGCATTCCTTTCTGGAAGTTGAGTTTGGCAGTGGTGGGGTCTTTGGTGAGGGAGAGGATGAGCTGGGTGTCGTCAGCGTAGGATGCGATGTTGAGGCCGTGTTGTTGGACGATGGCTGCGAGGGGGGCCATGTAGATGTTGAAGAGGGTGGGGCTCAGTGATGAACCCTTTTGGGACTACGCAGGGGATTTTCGTGGGGTCGGAGAGGAAGGGTGGGAGTCTGATCCTTTGGCTTCTTCCGGTGAGAAATGTTGGGATCCAGTCCAGGGCTGTTCCATGTATGCCTGCGTTGTGTAGTCTGGCGACTAGTGTGCGGTGGGAGACGGTGTCAAAGGCCGTGGATAGATAGAGTAGGATGAGGACTGCGGAGTGGATGTGGTCCAGGAGGGTGCGGATGTCGTCTGTGGCAGTGAGTAGGGTGGTCTCTGTGCTGTAGTTGCTTCAGAATCCGGATTGGGACGGGTCGAGGATGGCGTTCTCTTCAATGAATCGTGACAGTTTCCTTTTGTCTGTTTTCTCTGCAACATTGGCTGCGAAGGGGAGGAGCAAGATGGTTCGATAGTTCTTGAGGTTGGTGGAGTCAGCTGTGGGCTTCTTGAGCAGGGGTCTGACTTCTGCGTGCTTCCAGTCATCTGGGAAGGTACCTGTTTTGAAGGTGATGTTGATGGTGCGTTGTAGTTTGGGTGCGATAGTGGCCGTGGCTCTGTGGTAGATGTGAGGGGGGCAGGGGTTGGTGGAGGCCCCCAAGTGGATGCTTTTCATGGTCGAGGCAGTGTCTTCGGCCGTGATCGGTGTCCAGTTGGAGATGGTGAGCTGGCTGGTGTTTCTGTGGGGGGCAGGAGGGGCCGTCTGTGGTGCCTGGTGGATGGTCGATAAAGTTGTCATAGAGGTTTTTGATCTTGAGGTGGAAATTGGTTCCAAGCTTGTCGCAGAGGTCTTGGGATGGGGTGATGTCTGTGGCTTCGCTGCGCGGGTTGGTGAATTCTTGAATGACACTGAAAAGTTCCTTGGACTTGGTGGAGTTGGACAGGATTTTGTTGTGAATGAAGTTCCTCTTGGTGGCTCTGATCTGGTTGTGGTAGTCAGCAGTAGTAAAGTGTCCAAAGTCCTAAAGCCAACAAAAATAAAGTCAGAAAAATAGGAAGAGGAAGGCAAAATATTTAGGGTAACCCTGCAAAAAGGGCTGTTTCCAACACATGTCATAAAATATGCCATTCAGTTAGCTTTAAAGTCTGGTTTACCATGGAGGAAACCACTTCAGAAGAGATTATTGTCTTACAGGGTTACTTCACATTCTGTGCGGGCAAGATGTCTCTAGAGAAACCTTCTACGAAGTTGGTTCCATGGTGGTTGAGGAATAAGAATGGAAGCTTGTTTGGAACACATGTGGATCAAGAAATGTGGAAGAGAGTAGAATCGGTGCAGGAACAAACTTAGGGGCATATCAACAAGGGCTTTATCTCTGCTTTTTTGGCTTTAAAAGCCAAAACAGCAGAGATAAAACTAGCGCCCTATCAACAACAGGGTGCTAACACGCAAATTTGCATGCTAGCAGTTTTTTACTCTACGCTTCCCCTTGCATCTCTAATGAGATGCAAAGGGGGCGTTCCAGAGTAAAATAATAGGAGAAATGTCGCTAAGCGACATTTCTCCTATTATCAAGAATGTCGCTAACCATGTTAGAGACAAAAAAAGCAGCGCTAACCGCGGTTAACGCTGCTTTTTTACGTCTGCTAATTTTCAGACTTAGCCATGATATCCTATGGAAGGAGGATATCATGGCTAAGTTTGCCTGTCCCTATCAACAAGGTAACGTGTGATTATCGCTGGGTTTCCAGCGATAATCTCACGTTAGCCTGTTAGCGTGTAGATTTTTATCGCTATTGAGATAAGCGTTCCTAATAGCACGCTATCTCAGCGATAAAAATTCACGCTAGCCGGTGATAATTATCCAAGCGCTAAGTGCACTTTGCGATAATTATCGCCGGTTGTTGTTGATATGCCCCTAAATGTCAGCAGAACTTCCAAAAGAAATGGCCTGTTGTAAGTGTGGGACAGTATGTACGCATGAAGAAACCAGGGTTTGTGGAAAAGAGGACAGTGCTGGTCAGAAGTGATTAAGGTGTTGGAAAGTGCTATTAAACTTGAGAATAGGAAGTGTGGAATTTACATCATGTAAGTTTATGTAATGTAAAGAAAAGTGATAGTGAGTTTGAGCATGGCGTAAGTAGTGGAAGTGGTTACATGATGTTTTTATGGGAAGAGGGGGTGGTGGTAGTAGATAGGAAATGAGGATGATGTGGAGTGTAATGGAAGTAATGATGAGACAAGGGTGAAATGTTGTGAAAACGTAAAGAACAATGCAGATGAGACACAGTTTTGTCTGCGGCATAGTGCAAGGGAAAAGAAACCACCTGAACATTTCAAAACATATGTATTATGGTGATCCGTTCTAGGATTTTGGTAATATTGATAATCCTCTTGGAAATTCGTCTGTTCTAGGATCATGGTTATCATTAATCCTCTCGAAGTATTACCTGCTTTCATTTTCTTTGTTTCTCTCGTAGTTTTTAATTGCATATTGTTATTTGATTATTGATTATATTGGGGAAAGATGTGTGGGCCATTGGTAGTGGAATGTTGGGATGGAACGCAGAATGTGGGGGAGAACCATTCTGTGAGTGTCAGTTGGAATTGTCAAATGGAGCCATGGCCTACGTACCTGGAGTCATGCTGGCACCGCTCCTTATGTGAAGATCTTCTTGAATAAACATCTTGACTTTACCTATCTGAGTGGACACTTGCCTTCCGACAAAGTGTAAATTAGTACTAAAAAGAAAGTACTAAGTCTAGCACCACACATGGCCAACCACTGGTAGTGCAAACCCTCCCGTAGACAATATTGGAGCAGAGACTTCAATGTTAACTCCATAGGAACTAATATTAATTTAATATACATTATTTAAGATAGTTAAATCGTTTAAAATATATATCATTTAATGTTATAAATTAGTACATATTTTTAATTTGTATATAAAATAATTTAATAACGTTTAGTCTTTAACAAGTAATGCAACAATACATTTTATTAACAATAAGTAAATTACTTTCAATTAATTCTCTACATCAATTTCAGTAAATATTTTATTTTTTACTTTAGGTGGTAATTCATTTTTGGGTGTGTGTGGCCTAGGAGCCGATTGGATAAGGTGCGTTGTCTGCAAGCTCCAGTGCCACCACCTGCCTACATCAATCGATAACCCAGCTCACCCCCATCTGCAGTGACAGTGCCCTCTGAGTACACGCCTCGGACACGCCTCAGACACTCCTAAGCCCCTAGGAACAACTGGCTGTGCACTGGAGGTGTTCCTTGAGTCATTGGGCGTTGCCGCTGCCACACAGCCCCAAAATGGCATTGCCCACAATGGACTCCTGAGTGCCTCCCTGGCCGCTGGAGGTTATGGTAAGTGCCCGTGGGCCCCATCGCAGTAAATGGCAGCCCCTCTCTCTACCGCTGATTATCTAGGGTCGACGATTGGGTTTCAGCCAAGAGATGAAGCCTTGGGATGCAGCCATGTCCTCAGGAGAGAGGCCTGGTGTGAAGCATGGCCTGCTGGAGAAATCGTGTCCGGAATGCCAAGTTCAAAGGACCCAGGGCTGCGTACTGCATTGGTGTAGCAGTGTCAGATGCTTTGCCTATTGCGCAGTTTTTCACAGATCCAAAGGAAGTCTGGGCCTGGAATGAGGTGCATTAGAGGAACAAAGAGGTGCCTAGCACGGCGGGGCACTCTCCTAGAAGGGCGCGGTGGCGGAACCGTCCTGGCCCTGCGACACCTGACTGTCCTCCCCAGGTAAGGACCCTAAGATGTCGATTGAGTGCGGTGGAGATGGTGGTCAGTCTTGGAGGGACTAGCCTGGATATCAGCTCTGAGGATGACGAGCAGAATCCAATGCATCAGACCAGGGACATCTTAAGGATTTGGGGGGCCCTGGGCCAAACATATTTTGGGGGCCCCTATTCAGGACACCTTTGAATTTATGATCTAATTTGAGCCCCTGTTTCCCACGCAGTTTCCGCTTCCTCAGCTGCGCTAGAGATCCAGTTGGATCATAGGCATTAGCCTATATATTCCCGATGTAAATGGACACGTGCAGCTTACAGGTGTAGGATTCAGGGTTTCCTGCCCTTCTACTACGTTTTTAATACTTTTTAAATTGTATATGTGTGCCTGAATTACTCAGTGCTTTTTAACAATTTCTCCTACCTATGCGCCCTTGCACTTTACTTGATTCTGCTTGCCAACACCTCCTTAGCTGCTCCGATTCGCATTTCGGTTTTCATCCAGTCCTGGTCCGCTGCTGCTGATACGCCGATTGTGTGGAGGGCTGGGGCTACTATCGGGCTACTCACTTCCGCCCACGCAGTTTCCACTTCCTCAGCTGTGCTAGCGATCCAGTTTGTATCATCGGCATCAGCCTATATATACCTGATGCAAACGGATGCGCGCAGCTGATAGCTGTAGGATTTAGTGTTTCCTGCCTTGCTACTAGGTTTTTATTACTTTTTATATTGTATATGTCTGGCTGAATTACTCAGTGCTTTTTAACAATTTCTCCTACCTATGCGCACTTGCACTTTACTTGATTCTGCTTGCCTACACCTCCTTAGCTGCTTCGATTCGCATCTCACTTTTCCTCCAGTCCTGGTCCGCCGCGGCTGATACGTTGATTGTGCGGAGGGCTGGGGCTACTATTGGGCTCCTCACTTATGCCTATGCAGTTTCCGCTTCCTCAGCTGCGTTGGCGATCCAGTTTGCATCATAGGCATTAGCCTATATATTCCCGATGCAAACGGACGCGCTAAGTGGACGTGCACAGCGGTCGCACCGCTGGCGCCGAAGGCAAGCCTGTCTGCGCCCGGAGGCGTTCGGCACCGGCCATGCTGCCCAGTTCCCCTCCGGTGAGTTTCTTCCACTATATTGCAATAGGGAAAAACTGCTTAGCCTTAGGCGGCTACCATTATGTCACTGTACAGCCGCTGATCCGAGGTTGGAGGTAGACTTTCGATGCAATAAGTGCAACTGGACTCTCCTCCAGCCCAGGAACCTCGCACCCAATATCCTCCCATGCAACAATAAGTGTAAAAACAATAAGAAAACAGAGGACTTAAAGACCACCCTTTTAAATTGTCGCTCTATACAAAAGCATGAACCATATATTTATGGCCTACTTTTAGACTAACAGTCTGATCTTTTATTTCTCACTGAGACCTGGCTGTCTGAAGCCTCCAACCCTACTATTACCTCGGCCATCCCTACGGGTTATAACATTCTTAGGAGGGACCGATCAAATGGGAAGGAGGGAGGTGTTGCCATAATTTACAATAAAAAACTAGACTGCTTAGGCTTCTGCTGTACCTTATCCCCCCATCATAGCATAGCTGGATTTCTGATTTACAGACCTCCCAGAGCTATTGGAAATGTTATTACTACGCTTAATACAGCCACCACCTCCCTGGCCTTAAATTACAACTACCTCATTCTGGGATATTTCAATATACATATGGACAATGGAAAAGACCCTCAAACAATTTCCTTGTTGGAGGTGCTGCAGGCCTGCAACATGTTTCCATCTGTTTCTTTGGCCACCCATGAGAAGGGCCATACCCTAGACCAAATCGTTCACAACTTTGACATATCAGTAAGCCTACCTCTTCCCATTACCTGGTCTGACCACCTCCTATTAAAATTCATCATTCCCAATTTGGCCACAGCCCCTTGAGCTAACACAGGGCAGAGGGTCTCTACTTACAGGACGTTCCATAAAATATCCATCCCTATGTTAGCAGACGCCCTCGGTCGTTCCTCACCAGAGCTGTCTGGCTGCCCCGACTCGGACGCCCTCTCAATAGATTCATGGCTCCGAACCAACATTGATGCAGTGGTACTGGTTGTTTGCTGCTCCTCAAAGAGGTCAGCCCCACCAGCTCCATGGTTTAACGATTCCCTTAGATCTCGCAACAGAAATTGTGGAACAATTGAACGGAAATAGCGTAAATCCTATCTACCTGAGGACAGGAAGGTGTATAAAGACACCTTAAAAGCTCATTACATTCTCGTGAAGGCATCCAAGAAAAACCTCTTTCAAACCAAGATAGAAAATGCCCAAAATAAGAGTAAGGAAATCTTCAGCATAGTTAAATCCTTTACTTTCCTGAAAGCCGGCACAAAGGAAGGGCCATGCACTGAAGAATGGTCTAAGTAAATAGTTGAATTCTTCCACAAAAAGATCTCCATGAGCCAACAAGCCTTCACTAACATCTCAGAGGAAGAACTGACCTTCTACCTTAGTTCTAACAGCAAATTTCTTGGATCCTCCATCTTTACTAGCTTTCCCTGAGTTTCAGCTTGAAGAGTCACTGACCCCTCTCCAAAGCATTAAGTCTGGCTCTCCTACTGACCCATGTGCAGGGAATATCTTGAACCTATTAGCTCCCACCATAAACCCCACAGTAAACCAGCTCTTTAATGCTTCTCTCTCCTCAGGCAACATGCAGAAATTATGGAAGAATGCTAAGATTCTTCAACTGATAAAAAAGGTTAACGCCAAACCAACGGACCCTGCCAACTACAGGCCAATCTCCCTTCTTCCGACCCTCTCCAGAGTACTAGAGAAGCATGTAAACAAGGCCCTCCAAAAACACATTGAAGATGGGAAGCTCCTTCATGAGTCCCAATCCGGTTTTAGGGCTAACTACAGTATGGAGTCCGCTCTGCTGGAAGTGACTGAATTTCTCAAGGGTAAGCTGGACCAGGGAGGCAAGAATGTTCTGATACTGCTCGATACGTCGGCGGCCTTCGATATGGTCCCACATGAGAGGATCCTGGAGAGACTTGCTAACATCGGTCTGGGGGGGGACCACCTTAACATGGATGTCATCCTTCTTGGCAAATAGATCTCAGGACATCTGGCTCCCCCCTTTCTCATCACCAGTTTCGGCCATGAATGTAGGTGTCCCTCAGGGCTCCATTCTCAGTCCTACCCTTTTTAATATATATCTATCCCCCTTGCATTTCTGGTAGAGGAAGAGGGCGCCAAAATTGTTTCCTATGCTGATGACACTCAGCTGATTTTTACGTGTGAAAAAGGAACCGACTTTGACGGGGCAATGATTAGGTCTTGCCTCACAAAGGTTTTTAACTCGCTTAAGATCAATCAGCTGAAGTGCAATCCTGACAAAACTGAAGTTGTTTTCTTTGGTAATCCATAAACGCCTGACTGGAGTGCTTGGTGGCCAAAAGATCTGCCGCCCCCGCCCGCTGAAAAGGAGAAAGTAAAAAACGTAGGAATTGTCATAGACAAGACACTCTCCATGTGCTTTCAAATTCAAAATCTAAATGGCACTTGCTTTGGCATACTCTGGATGCTAAAAAAACTCCTGTCACTGTTACCGCTTGAGAGCAGAAAGATCGTGGTGCAGACTCTGGTGACATCAAAGCTTGACTATGTCAACAGCTTGTACCTCTGTCTTCCCAAATCCCTTATCCAGCGCCTACAAGTGGTACAATACGCGGCGGCCAGAGCCATCCTGAGACCTAAACCCAGATCTAGTATGACCCCTATTCTTAAGTCTCTCCGCATAAAAGAACGGATCGACTTCAAAGCGATGACCATCTTCTTTAAAGCTTTCCATGGCTTAGGAGCCGGCTACATAAATAAGCGCGTTAATCGCTACACAACATCTAGACCCCTAAATTCTTCCAATGCAAACCTGGCCATCATGCCTAAAATATGCAGTGCCCGCATTGGAGGCAGATCCCACTGCTTTCTAGGCCCAAAATTGTGGAATAGCCTCCCTGAGTCTCTGAGACTAACCACAGACCTACTCTCTTTCATGAAAGAACTTTAAAACCTGGCTTTTTGATAACTGATGGGTCTTTTACGCATGTTTTCCTCCCACTGTCATGCGCCAGGACACTCTAGTCTGAGTAGCTGCGCGCTTTATTAAATACACAATTTAATTTCTTTAGGTCCCTGACAGTGCAAAGGAACACTCGTCCAAATTCTAAGCGCCTTATTTATGAGGCCTTGCTTCACTTTTATGCAGCTTGTGCGTCACTTTTTGTGACGCACCGGCAGCGTAAAATATGTGCAATGTTACGCCCTATTTACAAAGTGACGCATCTAGGCAGATGCTTCACTTTGTAAACCCCTGCACCGCATTATACCTGCGCCAGGCATAATGTATGCAGGGTGGGTGTTGCCCCGCAAAATGCCTCGTAGAAGTGGCGCTTTGAAATCTATGAAAACTCAGTGCGTCACTTCTAGGACGCCATTGCGTCAATATCTTACACCTGCCACACAGCAGGCATAAGACTGATGCAGGCCCTTTCACATGGGGCTTGCCCCATGTGAAAGGACACATTGCTGGAGTTGCGTCTATTTTCAGACACACCCCAGCAATGCATCACTTTTGCGCATACAGATTAGTCAGAAATACTGACATATCTGTAACTCCTTGCGACATGATGCGTCATACAGTAAATATGACACATCCATCATGTCGCAATGAGGGCGCACTAAGAAGTGACGCATCCCTGTTTTCACACAGCGATGCATCACTTCTCATAAATAAGGCCCTGAATGTGTTTACATTTAATATTCAGGGATAGTTATGTGTGTTTTCAATATTGTAACACAGCAGCAGCTCACCAATATTACTGCAAATAATCTCTGTGACGCGCTCCCATTACTTATATGTTAGGCCTTGTTTTGATCAAAAATAAACGTTTTTTATGTATATTGCATGAAATATAAACACAAAATTTCTCTGCAAAATGGCTGTACTAGACTCTCACACATCAGGTACATAGGAAATAAATGAAAAAAGAATTTAAAACAAACTGTTTAGGAAATATTCAAGGTCATTAGGGCAAAACTCTGGAGAATGGATCTGACTGTCAGGGGCCCCCCTGAAAGGCTGGGGCCCTGGGCCAGAGCCCACTTTGCCCATGCATTAAAACGTCTCTGCATCAGACTCGGACATCAACGCTGATTCTACGTTACACCCGACCTCGGATGCTGTGCTGCCACAGATCACACCTCTTGCAGTGGATGACCTGGATTGATGGAGTCCCACGATCTGTGGACATTGAGGGGCAGATTTACAAGCCCCTTGCGCCTCTTTTATGCCAACGTTGTGTCACTTTTGTAACGCATCTGGGAGATGCTTCACGTTGTAAAGCCCTGCGCCAGAAGTAGGTGTTCCGGCGCAGGGGGGGCGTTCCGGCACAGGAACGCCTCCTAAAAGTGGCTGAGTGAAATCTACAAGATTTCACTCAGTCACTTGTAAGCCCATGCTGCGTCAAAACCCTTGAAGCAGGCGTAAGGATTGATGCAGCATTTCATAGATAGGGCACGCCGGAGCCCTCCTGGAGCTGCGTTGCGCTTGGGATGCAACTCCAGCAATGCGCCGCCTTTATGGCACAGATGCATCACGCATCTGTCCATTTTTGCCCCATGGTGCGCCGCATTGTAAATGCGGCGCATCCATGGTGGCAGAGCCGTGACGCACAATAACTGGTGCATCCCTGCTGATATGCAGGGATGCGCCAGTTATTGTAAATCTACCCCTGAGAGTTTAGAAAGTGTATGGGGAGCATCTGGGAGATGCTTCATGTTGTAAAGCCCTGCGCCAGAAGTAGGTGTTCCGGCGCAGGAGGGGCGTTCCGGCACAGGAACGCCTCCTAAAAGTGGCTGAGTGAAATCTAAAAGATTTCACTCAGTCACTTGTAAGCCCATGCTGCGTCAAAACCCTGCGCCTGCTTGAAGCAGGCGTAAGGATTGATGCAGTATTTCATAGATAGGGCACCCCGGAGCCCTCCTGGAGCTGCGTCGTGCTTGCGACGCAACTCCAGCAATGCGCCGCCTTTATGGCACAGATGCATCACGCATCTGTCCATTTTTGCCCCATGGTGTGCCGCATTGTAAATGCGGCGCATCCATGGTGGCAGAGCCGTGACGCACAATAACTGGTGCATCCCTGCTGATATGCAGGGATGCGCAAGTTATTGCAAATCTGCCCCTGAGAGTTTAGAAAGTGTATGGGGAGTAGGGATTGATTGGGTCAACCTGTTTTTTTGCTTGTAGTTTGATATTTGGGCTGTGTCCTCCATAGCCATCAAGGGGTGCTGAGGTCCAGGGGCTCCCTTTCCTCGGAGACCACCACCACCCCACAACTGTGATTCACACATGGTTTCTTTATTGTTCTTTGGTTTGTAGTGTGTGGATGGTGGCACTTTTCCCTGTCTGTTATGGAGGGAGGATAATATTTATTGTGTCTGTGGGATGCACAGTGGGGAGGGGGGGGGGAGGTCATGAGAAGGCCTGTTATCGAGGTGTGTCTATTGTGCTTGCAGCTTGTAATGGCTGTACATGGACGGATTGTAAAGTGATCTCCTTGAATGTCCGGTGGCTTAATGGTGTGGCCAAGGGTTATAAGGTTCAGGCATATCTTAAGAGACGAAGGGCCCACATCACTCTCCTGCAGGAGACCCATCTCACGGATTCAGAGGGCATGGCTCTGCATAAGCGCTGGAGGGGGGACCTGACTTACACCACATATTTGGCTTTTGCGAGGGGGGTCATCATCTGGGTCCTCCCGGGGGGTACCGCTCCCAGTTTTGGAGGAGAAGGTGGACAAAGAGGGGTGCTTTGCGATGATAAGTGGGCACTTGGGGGGGGGCACTTGGCGTTAGTCAATATTTATGCTCCCAGGCTGACTAGCCTAAATTCCTAGATGAGCTGTCACTGGTTCTGGCACCCTTTTTGACTGCTCCTACACTTATTGGAGGGGATTTTATTCGTGTGGTCGATCCCGCTTTAGAAAGGTCCCACCCACCTTTGAGAGACTCCCGGTCCTATGGACCTCTTAGCAGTTAGTTGACTGAACCCAGAGGTGGGGCTTACTGGATATTTGGCACTTGCCGCATCCTGCTAAGTGGGATTATTCTTTTTTCATTTGCACTTACACGACTTGCATGTACGTCTGGACACGTTTCTCTGCTCCCTGGTCACACACAGACAGATAGGACACTCGGAATATCTGTCCTGAACGCTATCTGACCATAACCCACTCCTGTCGATCCTGGCCTGGGCACCTGCACGCACTTGTATCGCCACCATGGCTACATGTTTTCTTTCCCACAGGTTCCATTCTACCCCACCCAGCTGCTCACAAGTCTTCCAACCTTTCCATTCAGTCTGGCAAAGTCTCTCCATCAGCCACTGTACTGCCTCTTCTTCCTTATTTACCACAACTAGTGGGTCATTGGTCTCAGTGCCTCTAAAACTGCAGTGCCCACAAACACAGATCATCTCAAATAAAGCTATGTCTGGTGGGATGAGAAGGAAAGGGCAAGCAGGAGGAGGTCAGCAGGGTTGGTCAGTCGCAGAATACTAGAAAACATCATAAAGATGTATTTATAACTCAAGGTTTGAACACTGATTGCCAACGGGAGCAACATCCTAGCTGCCAATACTAGCAAAAGATAGAGGAAACACTTTTTTTAATGAAATGTAGCCTGATAGGGCAGAATCACAGGAGCTGCACACAGCAGCCCCTATTTGGCACCTCCACATTTCATTACGAAAGACACTAGCAACAACACTCCTTTGATGCGTTCTACTATTTTCTTTTGTGTGGAAACTAAATAAATTCGACTGATATCTTTCTGCGATGCTCTGGGGGATGTTGCTTGAACATTTGGTTCCCTTTAAGCAATAATAAAAAAAATCCTAGTATTTGACTGATACCATGTGGAGCCACAAAGAATGCCAGAAACACCTAAAATGAAAGTAAAACCTTTTCGCTGCAGTTGTTGGCCAACTTGAGTGAGAATAAGGACGTTTCTGTCAAACGAGTTGCAGCTCGCAGCCAGCTAGCTGTGCCACTTTGTTTTGCTGTGGAGTATTTCAATATTAATGTTATGCTTGTAGTTCACGTGCTTCTGTTTGGGGAGCATGCTGAATGCTTGTAATACTTCGCCCGCATTTTCTCGTACTTCTTGACACGGACGGGGCAGTCGGTGGCCAAGCAACGGGACGGATGCCAAGGTCACAGACTTCCTCTTCGCGTTCAATGTTTGCTAACAACAAACATCCACTTACTTTGAACCTGCTGTGGGTTGTGGTCAACTGTGTCACCCTGCTTTGTTTGTTCTACAGTATTTCAACATTAATGTGGTTTTTATTTTAGCCTTTTAGTTCCCACGCTCCAGTGTGAAGAATGTGCTGATTGCTTGTGCCTCTTGGTCTGCGTGTTCCTTATATGGTACAACTACAACATTTTGGCAATGGTGATGCTGTTGGTTATCAAGGCATGTAACCGACATAAAGGTCAAGGTTGGCTGCACTTCACTTTGTCATTTAAAGGCCGCTAGCATTTGTTCACACAGATTATCTACATCACTGGACTTTGCCATACAGTATTTTAATTTCATTACAAGAGCGGAGGCTACATTATTCATAATACATTTAATGCAGTCTCCAAGCAGCTGCATACATCATAAAGTAAAAGGTTCCAGAATAGAACACTAGGAGCTTACAATAGGCATGAGCCAACAACAATCTGCCTCTTTTAAATGCGTCTCTGAGCAGATAAGTTCAACTTCTACTTACTCTCTTTACTTATCAATATCACATTTTACTTACTTTCTTTACTACCATTGATATCCTTTAGTCCATTGTCAGTGGGCTCTCCCCCACTTCCCTTTTCCCTGCCTCAACACCGATCTCCAATTTACGGAGATCACATCCTTCTCTCTCCCTACTATCGGAGCTCCCTCGCTCCCTCTTTGCCTCAATTTACTTCCTGCCCTTTCCACTATTTCACTAACTCCAATGTGACTTATCTTTTAGATGTTACCGATGCGTTAATAATTATACTGACTTGCCTCCTTTACAAGATTGCCTCTGGAGGTTACTCTACACACTCGGGATCCCTTACCCGATTTCCGTTTCCACCGCTAACCGCTAAAGGCACCCACTTTAACTTTAACCGCGGTGCCTCTCTCCTCTAAGCAAGACGCCGAGCGCATTAGAGGAAGGCTCCTTGGCAACAATGATGCTTCGCACTCGCGTTGCCAAGGGCCTTTCCTCCCCATTCTCCTGCGCTACAGCTGATTTAGCGACACCGCCTCTAACACGAGCAAGCTGATCTCCATGGGGATGGGCAGCAGCTGTTCGCCCAAGCACGCGAACGTCAGTTGCTCGGTCTCCTATTGTGATCAGCTGCTGCTGGCTTCTCTCGAAGCGCAAGTTAGATTTATTTACCCATATGCATAAAAAAAAAGAAAAGGGGGATTTAATCCCATAGTTTTGTTTTGTCATTGCCCCTATCCCTAGTGTGGATAATGAAGCCTTCAAAAAGATCATCCATAACGAAATGAGGTCTTGCATACTTGAAACCCTGAGCCACGTTATGACTTCTAAAAGGTCTCTCCCTTCTGAAGAGTATGAATTGGTAGGGAATCAAGACCCCCACCCCTCTGGGGAAAAGACAAAAGAAAAGTAAAAATATTGATCATCCAACCCCCAAGAGCACATTGGGAGGTCCTAGCACCTCATCTAACTCAAGAGGTCTTAGCACCTCAACTACTAATGGAGGCCCTCATGTCTCAAACTCCCTGGGTGTCCTTAGCGGCACGACCTATCATGGTGTCCTTAGCGGCACAAAACATTTGGGTGTCCCTAGCGGCACAAAACATCTTGGTGCTCAATATGAAATGGGAGATAATGATTTTCAGGATGATGAGGCTTCTGATATTCTTGATGAATATATCCTAGACTTGGACAAGGATGATGACCAAGAATTTTACACCCAAGCAATAGAGGAGGAGCTCCCATCCACCTCAAAAGACACCATTCTCAACCCCTTGGGAGAGGAAATGTTCTCCCCACTTAACCTTAAGCATCCGAGAAGCTCGGAATGGTGGCCTCAGGAGTATGTGGCCAAATTTATTCAAAAATGGATAAGGACTCTTTTAGAAAGCGACACACGTAATTTACTCAGAGCTGAATGCTCTAGACCCTCAATTCAAGATAAAGCCTGCCAAACGCCTAACCTAGACCCGGAGTTAATTAAATTCCTCTTTAAGCTTGGCAGAGATCCGAGAAAAGGGATGGAAAGATCCCTCAAAGGATGCCAAGACCGCCTCCTTGATGTCCTGGGTCCTCTAGCCAAGATCATTGACACCGCTGAGGAAAGCCACATTAGTGGCACACCCCTTGACACGGATTTAATTAATTTAACTAGGAGCCAGAGAGCGTTGATACTCCTGGGCAACGCCAATGCCAGCCTCAACGCGCAAAGAAGGAGGGTCATACTAACTAAAATTAACCCAAAGTTGAGTGATATGGCGGACAGAGAACCTTCTAAAAACCCAAAGGGTTACTCTTCAGCGAAGAGCTTATAAAGTCATTGGGAAAGTACATCTCCACGTTTACGGCCTTGAATAAGGCTCAACAGAACATGAAGAGAGTCTTCAACCCCAACCTTTTTGAACGGGCTGGAAGAAGGGGCCTCTCTTCCGGCCGTTACAACCAAAGGCCCTACTCCAGATTTCGTGGCTGCGGAAGAGGCTACCAACCCTCCAATCCTCCCCAATTCTACCCCCAGCGAGGGAGAGGCACCCGTAACAGAAGCTTTAGATCTTGTGGATCAACCAGCAGCAACAACCCACAAAGTGAGTACCTTACCTCTTCTTCCTACTCCTTCTTTCTCCCAAAAGGTGGGAGGCAGGCTCATATTCTTCTATCAGAATTGGAAGTTAATCACTCTGGACCCATGGGTTCTGAACACCATCAAAGGTTTCATGATAGACTTTGTAGAGACACCTACACAAATCTCTTTCCCAAAAGACATACCACTCTCTAGATCAACAAAAAATAGTAGAGGAGGAAATATCTTCTATGCTCCAGAAAGGGGCAATAATAGAAATCCCACTGGAAATGTTAACCTTTATAAGTACACTCTTTCTCATAGAGAAGAAGGACAAGGGCTGGAGACCCGTTATAAATTTGAGGGAATTTAACAAATATCTGGTTTACAGGCATTTCAAGATGGAAGGGATCCATCTCTTGAGGGATTTGCTTCTAGAGGGAGACTGGCCAGTCAAACTAGACCTAAAAGATGCATACTTTACCATCCCAATGGCCAAAATCCATCAACCCTTCCTTCAGTTCATGTGGAATAACCATCCATACCAGTTTCAAGCCCTTCCATTCGGCCTTTCCTCTGCCCCATGGTGCTTCACCACGGTCATGAAAACTATCGCATCATACTTGAGAGAGAGAGGTATTCGCCTAATCATATACCTAGATGACAACCTTATAATGTTCGAAGACCACTCTCAGATAGTCCAAGATCTGAAGACTGTAATAGACCTTTTAGAAAACTTAGGTTTTATTATAAACAAAGAGAAATCGATTCTATCTCCGCCCAGAACCCTGGAATTCTTAGGCTTCACCGTAGACACAGCGAAGTGTCTACTCTTACTCCCATCGAAAAAAATAACCAAGATCAGGAAAGAAATAAGACACGTCCTGAAACAAAAAGACCTAACTCTAAGGGAACTAGCCATACTGCTGGCCAAGCTATCTTCCCGGGTCCCCTAAATTATTGGACTCTTGCAAGAGTAAAAGCGAGAGCCCTGAGATCCGGCCTTTGGTACGGTGATCGCATTTCCCTAGATCAGGAAGCAAGTTCAGAACTAGCCTGGTGGCTAGAGAATCTAGACGTATGGAATGGCAAAGCAATCTTCGGCTCTGTACCAGAGTTTGTTTTAGAATCAGATACGAGCCTTCTTGGTTGGGGAGCTTGGCTTCAGGATCAGAATACGGGCGGTATCTGGTCAAAAGAGGAGTCCTCTCACCACATAAATTACTTAGAACTAACAGCTGGTCTTTACGCACTAATGAGCTTCAGACATTCTCTCCAGGGCAGATCTGTCATCTTAAACATGGACAACATGTCCGTGGTTGCCTATATAAACCAGCTGGGGGGTACCAAATCCGCGGACCTCTCAAATTTAGCTAAACAACTTTGGATGTTCTGCCTGGAACACAAAATTGATCTCAGAGCGGAATTCCTCCCAGGGAAAACAAACATTTCTGCAGATTGTAACTCGAGGTTCCTCTTAGACCACAGCGACTGGAAACTCAATTTTTCCATGTTCCAGTGTCTCAACAAGATATGGGGTCCCCTAGAAATAGACCTCTTTGCTAGCAGACTAACCTTCCAACTAGAGAAATACTTCAGCTGGATGCCCGACCCGGGTGCTCTGGCAGTGAATGCCTTTCTCCAACCCTGGAAAGATGTCAAAGCGTACGCTTTCCCACCCTTTGCCATGATCCAGAGAGTTCTTCAGAAAGTGAGACAGGACCAATGCTGCCTTGTTGCAACCCCCCTTCTTGATTCCTCCCGTAGAGAACCTCCTAACAAACGAAAATGGAGAAGATCACCCCCTAACTCTGAGCGGGAATTTCAACCTACTTGCTTGGAGAGTGTCAGGAGATCCAATGAAATCTTAGGACTTTCGTCAACAGCTTCAACTCTCCTCAGTGAGTCCTCGGCCCCAGGCATTCCCTACAGATACAACAATATATGGAGATGCTGGGTACGTTGGTGCCTGGAGAGGAACTTGGATTCTGTGGAGGCACCTATTGTTGAGATAGTTAACTTCCTTGTAGAACAGTTCGAAAGGGGTCTCAGCTATAGAACTATCAATTGCTACAGATCTGCTATCTCCGCAGGCCATATCCTCGTTAACGGTAAAAACCGTAGGTAAGAATGTTATCGTTTGTAGAGTAATGAAGAGTATTCGACTAAGGAGACCCCCTACACCTAAATACGACTCTCTATGGGACGTTAAGTTAATTCTTCTCAAATTGGCCTGATAATACTCAGTTGAATAAGAAATTTCTATCCATCAAGCTCGCAACACTGCTATGTTTAATTTCTTGTCGAAGAACTTCTGACATCAAGGCTCTTATCTCACCAACAGATCCTATAATATGTTTGGTGTCAAATTTGAACTAATTAGAAGAACCAAGACTATGTCTGATTCTATTTTTTATCCACAATTTGATTTATTTCCTAAACTATGTGTGGTAGACTGCATGAGAGAATACGATCAGAGAATGAATGGTTTTCGTGCCTAGGGTGTAAATCAGTTACTTATATCTTTTGTTAAACCTCCCAGAGCTATAACTTCCACTTCCATTGCCAGATGGGTTAAAACTGTTATGAGTTTAGCAGGTATTGACTTATGAAAATTCCAAGCTCATTCACTCAAAGGCACTATGGCCAGTAAATCTTTCTGGTCTGGTGGTAAGTTAGACGACGTTCTCAAAGCTGCCGACTGGTCTAATGCTAGCACTTTCGCATGTCATTATTGTAAACCAATCGAACACATGTCTGATGTGGTCTTACAAGTCTACCAACATGTATAATGTAGCCTCCGCTCTTGTAATGAAATTGCGATTGTCCTATTACCATGACTAGAGAACCTAGATTTCATTAAAGAGACGGAGGCTAACATTATCCCACCCATCCCTTCCCTTGGAAGGCTAAGACTTACTTTATAATTTTTTATGTGAGTACCTTTCATATAAAATGTTCTCTTTAATTTCAAGATTTTTAATGCAGAAATAACTGTTTTAATATTATATTTCAGTATATAATTGTAACTGCTTTGTGCTCTGCTTGTTTTTCTATCCTTTCTGGAATTGTTTACATTTCTTTACCTTTTCAGGTAACCTCTCGTAATTTGAATAAATTTTGCCTTTCGATTCCTTCCTCGTTCTCCTTCGTCCTTCATCTTCCGTTTTGGTCAGATAAAAGTGTTTGGAAGACTAAAGTTGAGACTTATTTTCCTCTACTCCTCATTTAAAAGAGGCAGATTGTTGTTGGCTCATGCCTATTGTATGCTCCTAGTGTTCTATTCTGGATCCTTTTACTTTATGATGTATGCAGCTGCTTGGAGACTGCATTAAAAGTATTATGCATAATGTTAGCCTCCGTCTCTTTAATGAAATCCAGATTCTCTAGGATTGGTAATAGGAGAATTGCAATTTTCACTTGCTTGTGATATGATGTTCTTTTAGTTTTCCTGTCCCTATGCATGCGCTGAGTGCTGTCACTGTGGACTGCTCCATTCTCTCTATGGTGATAGTAGCATTATTTTGGCAAAGGGAGAGCTGCTCCTTGATGACAGCCTTTACCAAGTTTTTAGAACAGTTGTCCAGCTATGACGTGATTTGTTCTCAGCCATTCAAGCATATCCATGACTGCTTATAAGGCGATTCTCTGTAATTACATTAATGATTTAGAAGGTAGTCTATTAATAGTTGGAAAGAGCATTCCAGGTCATAAGATACATATGTAGATGGAATAACAGCATGTCAGTAAATCTTACGTAAATTTACTTTGTATCTGTTGGAGCCGGCCTCGTGGCGTGGTCCTGTTCCCCCTCGCTAAGCCGCACAAGGTCCCATGCACCTCGGGGCTCCTCCATTTTGGATTGTACGTGACTCTACGTAACCACCTACGTGACCCCGCTCCACCCGGCCTCGGTCCCAGCGAGGCCCGACATCGAGGCGCCAACCCCTGGCCCGGGGAATACCACGTTAACCCTTCCCACTCCCGGCGGAGGGCAGTATCGATGGGACCCCCAACCGTCCTTCCACACCTAGGTGCGATCGCCCCACAGCTCTCTGGGGCCTGGCGCCTCTCCTGCTGGGCATCTGGCCGCTCCCTACCCAGCCTCTCCGCCCCCCCGGGCGCAAGGGTCCGGACATCAAAGGGCTCCAGACCTATATCTGGGGCGACCCGGCAACAAGACGACAGTTGTATCCCGGAGTCAAGAGCCCTGCTGATCGGATCGCGGCTGACCCTACGGAGAAAGACTCATCCTGAAACCACACCCTGAGCCCTGCTGACGACGTCGCGGCTCCACCGTGCTTAAAGACCTTCACGTACCTTTGGGGCCCTGCTGACGCTGTCGCGGCCCGACCTTGTTGAACGTACCATCAGAGCCCAGCTGACCTCGTCGCGGCTCGACCGAAGCGGACCTACCACCCGAGCCCTGCAGACACCGTCGCGGCTCTCCACGTCCGAGCTGCTTTGAGACCAGCACGCAAGGTCTGGCGCAGAGCCTCCCCGTACCTGGCTGGTACTGAAACTGACCCGCTACCCTATCCCTCTAAAGACATTGAGACTCTTTTTGGATCACTCGATCCCACTGTAAATATTGAATGTGCTACCTTTGATAAAGAACCAAGATAAGCAACTGATACGGAGTCCTGTGTGGTGGTGTTACTGGGCCTAGTACGATCTCAGGAGAAGGACCTCTCCTAGGAGGCTTCCCAGCGGCGCTCGGCTATAACTTTGAGGTAGGAAGGTGGCCGGAGCAGTCCCCCTGACTCCCCGGTGGTCCTCCCTCCAACATTTGGTGGCCAGCGACGGGATCCGGGCCAGACGCAATCGTACAAGCAAGTAACGCAACCACTACCTAACCAGACGGAAAGAAGGGAACCATGAACGACCAAGAAGCAACCATCGCCGCAACCTTCCAACTGGAAAAGCTGGAAGAATACACCCACAAAGAACTGAAACAATTCTGCAAGGACAAAGGGATCCCAACCACAGGATTGGGCACCAAGGAAGAAATGCAGAAAGCCCTGAAAACCTGGGCAGAATCCGAGACCACTCCACCCCGAGCCGAAGGAACCTCGGCCCGGGGCGGAAATCTGCCACCGACTATAACCCCGACAGATGGGGGACGAAGCATCCTGGAAGCCGGCCTGTCCCACGAGGAGATGCAAGAACGGGAGAGGGCCCGGACACACGAAATGGACCTCGCCCGACTCCGGCTGGACGGTGAACTCCTGCTGGCAGAGAAGAAACTAGCCTTGGAGCAACTACGGCTGCAGGAGGAAATCGAAGAAAAGAAACGGCAGCGAGAACTAGAAGAGAAACGGCTAACCCTCGAGCACGAGAGGGGCCTCAAGGCACTCGAACTGAAATCCAAAACGGGGAAGACCGGCACCCCCGGGGCCCGGGACGCTCTGCCACTAACCGAGCCGAAGGTTCATATCCCCAAGGATGTCGTCAAGGAATACTACAAAAACGACGACATCCAGCAGTGGTTCCGAGCCTACGAGGTAGCCATGACCTCCCATCGGGTACCCCGGAAGGATTGGGGTGCCGGCCTATGGGGGAGGTTCCTCAGCGAGGGCCGGGATACCCTGCTGCAACTCCCTGACGCGGTGATGACCTCATACGACCACATGAAAGAAGCCCTACTCACACGCTACGGACTATCAGCGGAGATGTACCGGCAGCGCTTCCGGGACTGTAAGAAGCTCCCCGGTACCACATGGGTCGAATACGTGGACTTCTTCAGCCGGGCCTTTGAAGGGTGGATAAAAGGGAGCAAGGTCACCTCGTACAACGAACTGTTCGACCTCATTGTCTGGGAGCACCTCGCCAACAACTGCTTTGTGGAACTAAGGCAACACCTCCTGGACAGTAAGCTGACCGAGCCGCGGAAGCTCGCCGCCGAAGCCGACCGATGGGTCAACACCCGGGTCCCCCGGAACCCCGTGGGGGACTACCAACGGAGTACCACGGGACCTCCTCGCCAGCGGGGCGGAGGAGGGGGGTCCCACCGCAGTCGAGACTTCCCGACCGGGCCGCCCAGAAGCCCGCCACGAGGCCAAGCCGCCAACCACACGTCCCCGACCCTGGTCCGAAGGGGGACCCCCATCGCCAGGCCTGGACCCCGACCAACAGTGACCTGCTTTGGCTGCCAACAGACCGGCCACTATGCGAGCGACCCGGCCTGCCCTGTGAACCGGCGGAGCGGGACCGCTGGGCCCCCTCCCCGACAAATAGCCGCCGCAGCCCTGGGGGAAGGAGAGGAAGAGGAAGAAAACCGCAAGGACGGGTCCCCCGAGTGGGAACCAGCTGCCATGTCACTCGTATGCCTGGGCCCCCGAGAAATGGTGCCCTGGGCTGCCATCCCAAGCAACACCCAGAAGTACCAGCAGTGGGTCACCATCAATGGACAACGGGCCGAAGCCCTCCGGGACACTGGGGCCAGTGTGACCACTGTCCGCTGCCACCTGGTGACCCCCGAACAAATCCTGCCGCATGTCCTATGCCCTGTCCGGACCGCGGACAACACCGAAAGCATGTGCCGGATGGCCAGGATCCCCTTCGAGTGGGGAGGAGTGTCAGGCACCCTCAAAGTAACTGTCCGCGACGACGCCCCGGTGGACTGCCTCCTGGGGAATGACCTAGAGAGCTCCCCCTGGGCCCAGGCGGAGCGCCGAGAGCATCTGGGGATGCTAGGGCTGCCCGAGTGGGCCTGCACCACCACCCGGTCCATGACCGCCCAACCTGCCGCTGCCGCGGCCCCCGACAAGCCTACAGGCCCAGAACTACCACCCTCCTCCGGCACGGAGGAACCTGATGATGAGGCCGGGCCATCCGAACTTCCTCCCGACGAGGCCGCCTCCCTCAGCGAGATCCCCGAGCTGGCCCAGTGGCGCCACGACGGGGGCCCCACCCGCAAACAATTCCAGCAAGAGCAAAAGGCCTGCCCGTCCCTCGAGGGGGCCCGACAGCAAGCGGCCGCCCAGGCCTCAGGGGACCCCACAGGAACCCACTGGGTCTATTGGGACAATGACTTATTGTATAGCGAGCAGAAAGTCGCCGAACTGGGAGCCGGCCGGGTGTTGGTGGTTCCCCTCCGATTCCGAGAGTTCCTCCTGAACTTGGCGCATGACGTGCCCCTCGCCGGACACCTCGGGCGAGACAAAACTTACAGCCGCCTAGTGACCCATTTCTATTGGCCCCGAATGCGGAGAGACGTGGACCATCACTGCTGGTCCTGCCAGGCCTGCCAGGCTAGCGGAAAGACTGGGGGTCGAGTTAAGGCCCCCCTCCAACCATTTCCAGCCGTCCACATCCCGTTCGAACGAGTAGGGATCGACATCGTGGGGCCCCTCGACCCCCGGACCGCCCTGGGACACCGCTTCATCCTGGTACTGGTCGACCACGCCACCCGATACCCCGAGGCCATCCCACTCCGCACTGTGACAGCTCCAGTGGTGGGCCGGGCCCTGATGGGCATCTTCTCCAGAGTGGGGTTCCCCCGAGAAGTGGTGAGCGACAGGGGTACAAACTTTATTTCAAAATACATGAGATCCCTCTGGCAACAATGTGGGGTCACCTACAAATTCACCACCCCTTACCACCCCCAGGGGAACGGACTGGTCGAGCGGTTCAACAGATCCCTGAAGGGAATGATCAAGGGTCTGGAAGAGCCCCTGAGGAGGAAATGGGACGTCCTGCTGCCCTGCCTCCTATTCGCCTATCGAGAGGTACCACAGAAATCCCTGGGCTTCAGCCCCTTCGAACTGTTGTATGGGCACCCCGTCCGAGGGCCCCTCAGCCTGGTCAAGGAGGGCTGGGAGGCGAACGTCCAAGATGCCCACCCCCTGCCACGGGCAGACGAGCTGATCGATCGCTTAGGGGCCGCCCGCTACCTAAGCACCTTTGATCTCACCGCTGGGTACTGGCAGATCAAGCTCACTCCCGGTGCCCAGGAACGATCCGCCTTTTCCACCCCCGATGGGCACTACCACTTTCGGGTGATGCCCTTCGGTATGAAGAACGCCCCAGCGACCTTCCAGAGGCTGGTGAACAAGGTCCTGGCTGGGCTAGAAGCTTTCAGCGCGGCATACCTCGACGACATTGCCGTCTTCAGCAACCACTGGGCCGCGCACCTAGGACACCTCGGAGAAGTCCTGGCCGCCCTCCAAAGGGCCGGGCTCACGATTAAGGCCAGCAAATGCCAGATCGGTCAAGGATCTGTGACCTATCTGGGCCACCAGGTGGGGAGTGGCCAGGTGGCGCCCCTCCAGTTAAAGGTCGATGCCATCCAGGCGTGGGAGCCCCCCGCAACCCAAACCGCTGTCCGGGCCTTCTTAGGCCTCACAGGCTACTACCGGCGATTTATTAAGGATTATGGCAGCATTGTGGGGCCCCTTACGGAGCTCACTTCCAAGAAACAGCCCAAGGCGGTGCACTGGACGCCCCGCTGTCAGACCGCTTTTGAAGCCCTCAAGGCGGCCATGTGTGCTGCCCCTGTGCTACAGGCCCCTGACTACAGCAAGGAATTTGTGGTTCAGACCGATGCATCAGAGTACGGGGTCGGGGCGGTCCTCTCCCAGATGGACGCCGAGGGCCTCGACCGACCTGTGGCCTTTATCAGCCGCCGACTGCTGCCACGGGAACAGAGGTGGAGCACCATCGAGCGGGAAGCCTTCGCTGTGGTATGGGCTCTCAAGAAGCTCCGGCCCTACCTTTTCGGCACCCACTTCAGAGTCCAAACTGACCACCGGCCCTTGCGGTGGCTAATGCAAATGCGGGGCGAGAACCCCAAGCTGTTGCGATGGTCCATCTCGCTGCAAGGGATGGACTTCACCGTGGAGCACCGGCCCGGCAACGACCACGCCAATGCTGACGGCCTGTCCAGATTCTTCCGCCTCGGCGAGGAGAACCCCCAAGGAGATGGGTGACTCTCCCTGCCTTCAACTGGGGGGGATGCGTGTTGGAGCCGGCCTCGTGGCGTGGTCCTGTTCCCCCTCGCTAAGCCGCACGAGGTCCCATGCACCTCGGGGCTCCTCCATTTTGGATTGTACGTGACTCTACGTAACCACCTACGTGACCCCGCTCCACCCGGCCTCGGTCCCAGCGAGGCCTGACATCGAGGCACCAACCCCTGGCCCGGGGGATACCACGTGAACCCTTCCCACTCCCGGCGGAGGGCAGTATCGATGGGACCCCCAACCGTCCTTCCACACCTAGGTGCGATCGCCCCACAGCTCTCTGGGGCCTGGCGCCTCTCCTGCTGGGCGTCTGGCCGCTCCCTACCCGGCCTCTCCGCCCCCCCGGGCGCAAGGGTCCGGACATCAAAGGGCTCCAGACCTATATCTGGGGCGACCCGGCAACAAGACGACAGTTGTATCCCGGAGTCAAGAGCCCTGCTGATCGGTTCGCGGCTGACCCTACGGAGAAAGACTCATCCTGAAACCACACCCTGAGCCCTGCTGACGACGTCGCGGCTCCACCGTGCTTAAAGACCTTCACGAACCTTTGGGGCCCTGCTGACGCTGTCGCGGCCCGACCTTGTTGAACGTACCATCAGAGCCCAGCTGACCTTGTCGCGGCTCGACTGAAGTGGACCTACCACCCGAGCCCTGCAGACACCGTCGCGGCTCTCCACGTCCGAGCTGCTTTGAGACCAGCACGCAAGGTCTGGCGCAGAGCCTCCCCGTACCTGGCTGGTACTGAGACTGACCCGCTACCCTATCCCTCTAAAGACATTGAGACTCTTTTTGGATCACTCGATCCCACTGTAAATATTGAATGTGCTACCTTTGATAAAGAACCAAGATAAGCAACTGATACGGAGTCCTGTGTGGTGGTGTTACTGGGCCTAGTACGATCTCAGGAGAAGGACCTCTCCTAGGAGGCTTCTCAGCGGCGCTCGGCTATAACTTTGCGGTAGGAAGGTGGCCGGAGCAGTCCCCCCGACTCCCCGGTGGTCCTCCCTCCAACAGTATCCGTTAAACACTCGTCCACTTCTTGGTAAAGCTGGAGTAGCTAAAAGCATTGCAAGTCGCTGCCTTGCGTTACTCTGTGTGGTTGTGGCGTTACATGGGTGAAGCGTGCGTGTTCCCATGCATCCATCCATGTATTCTGAATCATTCTCAGATTTACTAACACTAGTAGATGTGGGAATGTGTCAGAATTGTGCTCCTTCCCACCAGAGGTACAAAGAGGAATAATATATTTGAAAGGAAGAGGAAAAAGTCACCAAGGATTGTTTTTGTGCTGGAAGATGTCCGTTCCTGCGCAAAAATAATCCTGCCTATAACGCAGGCACCCTTTGTCCATGACGCAAGGGTGCCTGCCTTGGCGCCAGCAGAGACAGAGGTTCAGGAATATGCCATATCTTGATAGATACGGCGCATTCCTGACCTTTTCCTTTTATGCAGCGATGCAAGTTGTCTTGCCGCATTGCATAAAAACGTTAAGTCTGTCCCCAAGTCTCTATGGTGACATTGCAGATGGACAATGATAAAAGAGCCCCAAAGCTTATTTGCTGCATGATCTACAAAGGGTCTAGGGACCAGATGTACAACCGTTTTTAGTGGTCGCAAACGTAAAATCAGGCCGTTTGCAACCGCTAAAAAGGGTTATAGCATGTACAAATCCTATTTTGTGGCTTGCAAAATAGGGTTTGCGAGTCGGTATTAGGAAGAAGCGTGCCAAGGGCGTCCCTTCCTAATAGCGAGTCGCAGGAGATGTCTGACTGTTTTGTGACCGCAAATGTGGTCGCAAAACAATCACAGTTACCACCAATTTCAAATTGGGACCCCTCCCCTTTTGTGTTTGGCAGCAAAAATATTTTTTAGCCCCTTCGCTGCCAGGCCTTTTCCCCCTCCTGCGCCACGCCCTTTTTTTGGCTATTTGGGGTAGTGCGCGCTAAGGCCCCTGTAACTTTTTGACCACATAAGGTATTTACGCCAAATTTGCGTCCTTTTCATCCAACATCATGGGGATTCTAAAGGTACTCAGAGTTTGTAGATTCCCCTGGAGGGGTCACAGAAATGAGCCAAAATACAGCAAAATGTAGTTTTTTGGGGGAAAAACGGGCTGCAAATGAAAGCATCTGGGTTTTCCTCTGCAAATGTTATCAAAAAAGGGTTTGTGGGGCTGAAATCACCATTTCCCAGCTTTTAGGGGATACCAGACTTTTGTCAGAAACCCAACATTTTTTACACAGTTTTGGCATTTTTCTGGGACATAGCCTATTTTTGCTATTTCTTGTGCTTTCGACCGCCTTCCAGTTAATGGTAGAAATGGGTATAAAAGCAATAATGGATCCTGGAAAGCTATACATTTTAGAGAAGTAGACAAAATTCTGAATTTATCAAAGGGTCATTTGTGTAGATCCATCAAGGTTTCTTTATAGAAACTAACAGTTAAATATAGGATAAATTGAAAATTTGTTGAAAAAAAAAGCCTTTTGTGTCAACATTTTCACCTGTAACTTTTTCTAATTATGACAGCTCTTTGAAAGCAATATACCGTTACATCCGCCGGACATTACTGGTTGTGGGGATATATAGGACTTGTAGGTTCACCAAGAACCCGACGAACCCAGAGCCAAAAACTGAGCAGCAACTTGCAATGGTTTTTTATTATGTACCGGGTAAATAGAAATTATTCTGTAAAAATGTGTACATGGAAAAATCGGTATGAA
Organism: Triturus cristatus; assembly: GCF_964204655.1. Classification (NCBI taxonomy): domain Eukaryota; kingdom Metazoa; phylum Chordata; class Amphibia; order Caudata; family Salamandridae; genus Triturus; species Triturus cristatus. The sequence goes on along the minus strand of NC_140591.1, from coordinate 1,365,052,545 downwards.
AGTCACCTATGCATTTCTGAAATGGGAACAACACATAGAGTTTAGAAACAGTAGTTGTTTGCACATTTCCGAAATTGGGAATACTCATACTAGCATGAGAATTATCAGTCATTTTTTAGAATGACTTCTTTTTTACACAATGTCTTTCATTTGGAAGGCAGAAATGCATCGAAAGTCAATAGGTAATAACAGTTCCTTTACAAATCTGAATTACCCTAAGTCTCCCGATAAAAATGGTACCTCACTTGTATGGGTAGGCATAGTGCCCACAACAGAAAATGGCTCAAAACCCAACGTGAACACACCACATTTTCACAATGCAAAATTACACTTTTTTAGCAAAGTGCCTAGCTGTAGTTTTTTAACCCTAGCTCTGCCGGCACCTAGGGAAACCTAGCAAACCTATACATTTTTGAAAACTAGACACCCAGGGGAATCCAGGATGGGGTGACTTGAATGCCTCCCACCAGGTTCTGTTACCCAGAATCCATTGCAAACCTAAACAATTGCCAAAAAAACCACATTGTCCCCATATTTCTGTGGTGGAAAGTTCTGGAATCTGCGTGGATCCACAAATTTCCACCCACCCAGTGTTCTCCAAAGTCTTCCGAGAACAATGGTACCTCACTTGTGTCGGTCGGCCTAGTGGCCGTGACAGGAAATGGCGCAAAACGCAACGTGGACACACCTCAATTTCGCAGCTAAAAATGACCCTTTTTTGGAAAAGTGCCTAGCTGTAGTTTTTGAACCATAGCTCTGCTGGCACCTAGGGAAACCTAGCAAACCTATACATTTTTGAAAACTAGACACCCAGGGAAATCCAGGATTGGGTGACTTGACTGCATCCCACCAGGTTGTGTTACCTAGAATCCCTTGCAAACCTAAAAAATTGCCAAAAAAAACACATTTTCCCCACATTTCTGTGGTGGAAAGTTCTGGAATCTGCGTGGATCCACAAATTTCCACCCACCCTGCGTTCCCCAAAGTCTTCCAAGAAAAATGGTACCTCACTTGTTTGGGTCGGCCTAGTGCCCGCGACAGGAAATGGCGCAAAACGTAACGTGGACACACCTCAATTTCGCGGCAAAAATTACCCTTTTTTGGCAAAGTGCCTAGCTGGAGTTTTTGAACCATAGCTCTGCCGGCACCTAGGAAAACGTAGCGAACCTATACATTTTTGAAAACTAGACACCCAGGGAAATCCAGAATGGGGTGACTTGACTGCCTCCCACCAGGTTCTGTTACCCAGAATCCCTTGCAAACCTAAAAGATTGCCAAATAAAACACATTTTCCCCACATTTCTCTGGTGGAAAGTTCTGGAATCTGCGTGGATCCACAAATTTCCACCCACCCCGCGTTCCCCAAAGTCTTCTGAGAAAAATGGTACCTCACTTGTGTGGGTCGGCCTAGTGCCTGCGACAGGAAACGGTGCAAAACACAACGTGGACACACCTCAATTTCGCTGTGAAAAATGACCCTTTTTTGGCAAAGTGCATAGCTGTAGTTTTTTAACCATAGCTCTGCCGGCACCTAGGGAAACCTACCAAACCCACACATTTCTGAAAACTAGACACCTGGGGGATTCCAGGGAGGTATGGCTTGCGTGGATCCCCCAACGTTTCCTTACCCAGAATGCCCTGCAAACCTCAAATTTAGCTGAAAAAATCACCTTTTTACATATTTTTGTGTGGGAAAGTTGTGGCATCACCGGGCTGACACAAATTTCCTACCACCCAGCGTTCCCCTGGGTCTCCCAATAAAAACAGGGCCTCACTTGTGTGGGAGGCCCAAGTACCCGCGACAGGCAAGGGCCCACAATGTAGTGAGGCGACATGAAAATTGCCTATCTCAAAACGACTTGGTTTTGCAAGGGGGGTCACTTGGATTTTTGGCCCGGTGCTCGGCGGCCACCTACGGAAAGCTACCAAACCCATACATTTCTGAAAACTAGACACCCAGGGGATTCCAGGGAGGTATCGCTTGCATGGATCTCCCAACGTTTCCTTACCCAGAATGCCCTGCAAACCTCAAATTTAGCTGAAAAAGTCATCTTTTTCACACATTTTTGTGCGGGAAAGTTGTGGCATCACCGGGCTGACACAACTTTCCTACTACCCAGCGTTCCCCTGGGTCTCCCGGTAAAAACGGTGCCTCACTCGTGTGGGAGGCCCAAGTACCCGCGACAGGCAAGGGCCCAAAATGTATTGAGGCGACATCAAAATTGCCTACCTCAAAACAACCTGATTTTGCAAGGGGGGTCTCCTAGGTTTTTGGCCCGGTGCTCGGCGGCCACCTAGGGAAACCTACCAAACCCATACATATCTGAAAACTAGACACCCGAAGGATTCCAGGGAGGTATGGCTTGCGTGGATCCCCCAAAGTTTCCTTAACCAGAATGCCCTGCAAACCTCAAATTTAGCTGACAAAAATCGCCTTTTTCACACATTTGTGCGTGGGAAAGTTGAGGCATCACTGGGCGGACACAAATTTCCTACCACCCAGAGTTCCCCCGGGTCTCCCGATACAAAAGGTGCCTCACTCGTGTGGGGGGCCCAAGTACCCGCGACAGGCAAGGGCCCACACCGTAGTGAGGCGACATGAAAATTGCCTATCTCAAAACTAACTGGTTTTGCAAGGTGGGTCACTTGGGTTTTCGGCCCGGTGCTCGGTGGCCACCTAGGGAAACCTACCAAACCCACACATTTCTGAAAACTAGACACCCGGGGGATTCCAGGGAGGTATGGCTTGCGTGCATCCCCCAACGTTTCCTTACCCAGAATGCCCTGCAAACCTCAAATTTAGCTGAAAAAAATCACCTTTTTCACACATTTTTGTGGGGGAAAGTGGTGGCATCACCGGGCTGACACAAATTTCCTACCACCCATCGTTCCCCCCGGGTCTCCTGATAAAAACGGTGCCTCACTCGTGTGGGAGGCCCAAGTACCCGCGACAGGCAAGGGCCCAAAACATAGTGAGGCGACATGAAAATTGCTTATCTCAAAACGACCTGGTTTTGCAAGGGGGGTCACTTGGATTTTTGGCCCGGTGCTTGGCGGCAACCTAGGGAAACCTACCAAACCCACACATTTCTGAAAACTAGACACCCGGGGGATTCCAGGGAGGTATGGTTTGCATGGATCCCCCGACGTTTCCTTACCCAGAATGCCCTGCAAACCTCAAATTTAGCTGACAAAAATCGCCTTTTTCACACATTTTTGTGTGGGAAAGTTGAGGCATCACTGGGCGGACACGAATTTCCTACCACCCAGAGTTCCCCCGGGTCTCCCGATAAAAAAGGTGCCTCACTCGCGTGGGGGGCCCAAGTACCCGTGACAGGCAAGGGCCCACACCGTAGTGAGGCGACATGAAAATTGCCTATCTCAAAACTAACTGGTTTTGCAAGGTGGGTCACTTGGGTTTTCGGCCCGGTGCTTGGCGGCAACCTAGGGAAACCTACCAAATCCACACATTTCTGAAAACTAGACACCCGGGGGATTCCAGGGAGGTATGGTTTGCATGGATCCCCTGAAGTTTCCTTACCCAGAATGCCCTGCAAACCTCAAATTTAGCTGAAAAAATCACCCTTTTTACATATTTTTGTGTGGGAAAGTTGTGGCATCACCGGGCTGACACAAATTTCCTACCACCCAGCGTTCCCCTGGGTCTCCCGATAAAAACAGGGCCTCACTTGTGTGGGAGGCCCAAGTACCCGCGACAGGCAAGGGCCCACAACGTAGTGAGGCAACATGAAAATTGCCTATCTCAAAATGACTTGGTTTTGCAAGGGGGGTCACTTGGTTTTTTGGCCCGGTGCTCGGCGGCCACCTAGGGAAACCTACCAAACCCACACATTTCTGAAAACTAGACACCCGGGGGATTCCAGGGAGGTATCGCTTGCATGGATCCCCCAACGTTTCCTTACCCAGAATGCCCTGCAAACCTCAAATTTAGCTGAAACAAATCACCTTTTTCACACATTTTTGTGTGGGAAAGTTGTGGCATCACCGGGCTGACACAAATTTCCTACCACACAGCGTTCCCCCGGGTCTCCCGGTAAAAACGGTGCCTCACTCGTGTGGGAGCCCCAAGTACCCGCGACAGGCAAGGGCCCAAAACGTATTGAGGCGACATCAAAATTGCCTACCTCAAAACGACCTGATTTTGCAAGGGGGGTCACCTTGGTTTTTGGCCCGGTGCTCGGCGGCCACCTAGGGAAACCTACCAAACCCACACATTTCTGAAAACTAGACACCCGGGGGATTCCAGGGAGGTATAGCTTGCGTGGATCCCCCAAAGTTTCCTTACCCAGAATGCCCTGCAAACCTCCAATTTAGCTGAAATAATCACCTTTTTCACACATTTTTGTGTGGGAAAGTCGAGGCATCACTGGGCGGACACAAATTTCCTACCACCCAGAGTTCCCCCGGGTCTCCCGATAAAAAAGGTGCCTCACTCGTGTGGGAGGCCCAAGTACCCGTGACAGGCAAGGGCCCACACCGTAGTGAGGCGACATGAAAATTGCCTATCTCAAAACTAGCTGGTTTTGCAAGGTGGGTCACTTGGGTTTTCGGCCCGGTGCTCGGCGGCCACCTAGGGAAACCTACCAAACCCACACATTTCTGAAAACTAGACACCCGGGGGATTCCAGGGAGGTATGGCTTGCGTGGATCCCCCAATGTTTCCTTACCCAGAATGCCCTGCAAACCTCAAATTTAGCTGACAAAAATCGCCTTTTTCACACATTTTTGTGTGGTAAAGTTGAGGCATCACTGGGCGGACACAAATTTCCTACCACCCAGAGTTCCCCCGGGTCTCCCAATAAAAAAGGTGCCTCACTCGCGTGGGGGGCCCAAGTACCCGCGACAGGCAAGGGCCCACACCGTAGTGAGGCGACATGAAAATTGCCTATCTCAAAACTAACTGGTTTTGCAAGGTGGGTCACTTGGGTTTTCGGCCCGGTGCTCGGCGGCCACCTAGGGAAACCTACCAAACCCACACATTTCTGAAAACTAGACACCCGGGGGATTCCAGGGAGGTATGGCTTGCGTGCATCCCCAACGTTTCCTTACCCAGAATGCCCTGCAAACCTCAAATTTAGCTGAAAAAATCACCTTTTTCACACATTTTTGTGGGGAAAAGTTGTGGCATCACCGGGCTGACACAAATTTCCTACCACCCAGCGTTCCCCCAGGTCTCCTGATAAAAACGGTGCCTCACTCGTGTGGGAGGCCCAAGTACCCGCGACAGGCAAGAGCCCAAAACGTAGTGAGGCGACATGAAAATTGCCTATCTCAAAACGACCTGGTTTTGCAAGGGGGGTCACTTGGATTTTTGGCCCGGTGCTTGACGGCAACCTGGGGAATCCTACCAAACCCACACATTTCTGAAAACTAGACACCTGGGGGATTCCAGGGAGGTATGGCTTGCATGGATCCCCTGAAGTTTCCTTACCCAGAATGCCCTGCAAACCTCAAATTTAGCTGAAAAAATCACCTTTTTACATATTTTTGTGTGGGAAAGTTGTGGCATCACCGGGCTGACACAAATTTCCTACCACCCAGCGTTCCCCTGGGTCTCCCAATAAAAACAGGGCCTCACTTGTGTGGGAGGCCCAAGTACCCGCGATAGGCAAGGGCCCACAACGTAGTGAGGCAACATGAAAATTGCCTATCTCAAAATAACTTGGTTTTGCAAGGGGGGTCACTTGGTTTTTTGGCCCGGTGCTCGGCGGCCACCTAGGGAAACCTACCAAACCCACACATTTCTGAAAACTAGACACCCGGGGGATTCCAGGGAGGTATCGCTTGCATGGATCCCCCAACGTTTCCTTACCCAGAATGCCCTGCAAACCTCAAATTTAGCTGAAAAAATCACCTTTTTCACACATTTTTGTGTGGGAAAGTTGTGGCATCACCGGGCTGACACAAATTTCCTACCACACAGCGTTCCTCCGGGTCTCCCGGTAAAAACGGTGCCTCACTCGTGTGGGAGCCCCAAGTACCCGCGACAGGCAAGGGCCCAAAACGTATTGAGGCGACATCAAAATTGCCTACCTCAAAACGACCTGATTTTGCAAGGGGGGTCACCTGGGTTTTTGGCCCGGTGCTCGGCGGCCACCTAGGGAAACCTACCAAACCCACACATTTCTGAAATCTAGACACCCGGGGGATTCCAGGGAGGTATAGCTTGCGTGGATCCCCCAACGTTTCCTTACCCAGAATGCCCTGCAAACCTCCAATTTAGCTGAAAAAATCACCTTTTTCACACATTTTTGTGTGGGAAAGTCGAGGCATCACTGGGCGGACACAAATTTCCTACCACCCAGAGTTCCCCCGGGTCTCCCGATAAAAAAGGTGCCTCATTCGTGTGGGAGGCCCAAGTACCCGCGACAGGCAAGGGCCCACACCGTAGTGAGGCGACATGAAAATTGCCTATCTCAAAACTAGCTGGTTTTGCAAGGTGGGTCACTTGGGTTTTCGGCCCGGTGCTCGGCGGCCACCTAGGGAAACCTACCAAACCCACACATTTCTGAAAACTAGACACCCGGGGGATTCCAGGGAGGTATGGCTTGCATGGATCCCCCAACGTTTCCTTACCCAGAATGCCCTGCAAACCTCAAATTTAGCTGAAAAAATCACCTTTTTTCACACATTTTTGTGTGGGAAAGTTGTGGCATCACCGGGCTGACACAAATTTCCTACCACCCAGCATTCCCCCGGGTCTCCTGATAAAAATGCTGCCTCACTCGTGTGGGAGGCCCAAGTACCCGCGACGGGCAAAGGCCCAAAACGTAGTGAGGCGACATGAAAATTGCCTATCTCAAAACGACCTGGTTTTGCAAGGGGGGTCACTTGCATTTTTGGCCCAGTGCTTGGCGGCAACCTAGAGAAACCTACCAAACCCACACATTTCTGAAAACTAGACACCCGGGGGATTCCAGCAAGGTATGGTTTGCATGGATCCCCCGACGTTTCCTTACCCAGAATGCCCTGCAAACCTCAAATTTAGCTGAAAAATCACCCTTTTCACATATTTTTGTGTGGGAAAGTTGTGGCATCACCGGGCTGACACAAATTTCCTACCACCCAGCGTTCCCCCGGGTCTCCCTATTAAAACGGGGCCTCACTCGTGTTTGAGGCCCAAGTACCCGCGACAGGCAAGTGAGGCGCACTACGTTTAGGACCCTTGCCTGTTGAGGCGCACTACGTTTTGGACCCTTGCCTGTCGCGGGTACTTGGGCCTCCCACACAAGTGGGGCACCGTTTTTATCGGGAGACCCGGGGGAACGCTGGGTGGCAGGAAATTTGTGTCAGCTCGGTGATGCCACAACTTTACCACACAAAAATGTGTGAAAAAGGTGATTTTTTCAGCTAAATTTGAGGTTTGCAGGGCATTCTGGGTAAGGAAACGTTGGGAGATCCACGCAAGCCATACCTCCCTGGAATCCCCCGGGTGTCTAGTTTTCAGAAATGTGTGGGTTTGGTAGGTTTCCCTAGGTTGACGCCAACTACCGGGCCAAAAACTCATGGGACCCCCTTTGCAAAACCAGGTTGTTTTGTTATAGGTAATTTTGATGTCTCCTCAATAGGTTTTGGGCCCTTGTCTGACGCGGGCACTAGGCCTACCCATGCAAGTGAGGTACCATTTTTCTCGGAAGACTTTGGGGGACGCGGGGTGGGTGGAATTTTGTGGACCCACGCAGATTGCAGAACTTTCCACCACAGAAATGTGAGGCGAATGTGTTATTTTGGACACATTTTTAGGTTTGCAATGGATTCTGGGTAACAGAACCTGGTGAGAGTCAGTCAAGTCACCCCATCCTGGATTCCCCTCGGTGTCTAGTTTTCAAAAATGTACAGGTTTGCCTACGTGCCAACTGCGCTAGGGCCCAAAATCCACAGATATGCTTTCTGCCGCCCTAGGGGGGAATCGGGGAAGGGGGTTTCATCCTGATATGCCCCTAAAGGGGCAGAAAGATTGTGGCTATTTTTTGTGGGGGTGGGGGCATTGGTATGACCATTTTGGGCAGCCCCCCCCACGCATAAAAAAAGCCTGCATACTCGCTGGCGCCTAGTGGACTTTCTGCCCCCCAGGGGGCAGATCAGGGGCCACTGCCACCATCTGCCCTCCCGGGGAGGGCAGAAAGACTGGAATTTCTCTGGGGGTGGGGTTGGGGTATTGTCATGCCCATTTTGGGGAGCCCCTACCCCTACACTAATAAAACCAAAAAAACATGGTTTCTAGTGGGCTTTCTGCGCCCCCCAGGGGGGGCCAGATTGGGGGCTACAGCTCCCATCTGCCTCCTGGGGGGCAGAAAGACTGTCATTTTTGTGGGGGGGGAGGGTGGGGGCATTGGCGTGCACGTTTCGGGCAGCCTCCACCCTAAAAAATAACCTTCTAAAAGCAAATCCCTGGTGTTTAGTGGGCTTTCCACGCACCACTGCCTGCCCATAAAAAATGAAAAAAAAACTTTTCATTTTTTTCTTTTAAACGCCTCCTGTTTTCCTTTAAGGAAAACAGGCTACATTTGATAAAAAAAAAGTTGCTTTATTTAAAAACCAAACACAGACATGGTGGTCTGAGGTCCCCAGCAGGCTACAATCCATGTGTGGGACCTGCTTCATGACTAATGATGAGGCAGGTCATTTGCGACCTCATTGGGAATTGCTGAATGTGTCTGAGTCACATTAGTGCATTCAGTATTGCGAGTTGCAAGAAATCGCAATTTGTGACCCGCTAAATGGGATGGTTGTACATCTGGCCCTAGAGTCTAGCATTCCCCCCTCTGATGGGTCTCTGTCACTTTTAACAAGTGTCAAAGGCAATTCACACTCTTCATTTGCTGCTGTTCCATCAGCAGAACTATTGCTTTTCTCTGTTCGCAGGGCACAGGGCATCAGTTTATGGTCAACAAATCAGGGGCAGCAGTACTAAGAACAGGTAATTCTCAAGAGCGTAACAGAGGCCCCACAGGCCCTGCAATGCGATGGGAGGGCCCCCAGTGTTCCTTGTTTTGGACAGGCCCCCTCACCTCCCAAAGCCATGTTATTGCATACCTTGCAAAATGCGTGCAATGGCATGGACTAAGAAGTAGGCAAATGCTCGGGAAAGTCACTATGCCTTCCCAAACAGGCCATCTGCAGCAAATGGGGTTGAAGGGGTACAACCCTTCAGGGGAACCCCATTGAGCCCAAGACCAATGAATATCTGTGTGATCTGGGAGACAACAGGCCTCTAATCACATTTTGTTATGCCACTGGTCGTTCTCCTACCTGAAACTAAAATTTAGTACTTTCTACCTCTACACCTCTCTTCCACTCATGATCACCTCCAGTTTAGGGTGCAACAGAAGAAATACCACTTCTGAATGATGAAGCACGAAAGCTGACCATTCTTTACACGACACATCTTGACAATGAAAACTCAAATGTGCACTTTGCGCACATCTAGAAAAATAACACTGAAAACAGAGATAATTTGAAGTACCAGTGCTTTAAACGTGCTTGGATAAGTAGAAATAGTAAGATTAATAAAATAATGAATTTAAAATGTTTATTAACTGATTATTTTATATTTTCACAAAGTCGTCATGAAAAATTAATGATGAAACAGCATTTCTATTGACTTAATAGTAGAGCGCCATAACAAACTCGAAAGTGGTGCAATTCATGTATTCAATACGAAATATGACTGAAACCTTCAGTATAAGTGCTTAAAATTATAAAGAGATTATATCTATAGAAGCAATTTTATTTTAATGATTTTTAGAAATAGTTTACATGTAGGTATTTTTTGAAATTTTGGTAGTAGGCCATATTTAGAGTTTACCATTTTTGTGTAATAATCACTGACATTACAAATATGTTCATATATGATATGTTTGATTTATTTAATTATGTTTTAACTGAATTAGGAATTTTACTAAAAAAGAAATACTAACTTGCATTGTATGTACTTTTTCTTAGGCTGTATTCTTTCATATCCTGTTGTAATTGACTTTTGTTATGTTTCCTCAAATGATGCTTTATCTGTTATGTTTATGCAACATTCTTTAAGCAACGAGACACTTGTCCGTATTCCTTTGTGTGTAAATTGGTGGGAACCTGACTTTTGGACTATATCTGTGGAGAGCAGCAAAGTAAATAAGCTCTTTGTCAGCTAACCTGTGAGGACGGAAGGGCCATCCTTTCTCATAATGAGCATGGGAAAGTATGCTGCAGTTTCAATTTGTACCTGGTGAGTGGAAGAATGATCACATGATGATCAGACTGTTATATGGTGACTACTGATGTCACAAGTGAACAATATGGAGTATAAAATGTGACTTTCCTAAGAGGAGGGAGGCTTCTTTATGCCCCCTCTCCTCGTTTACCGACTACGTGCCAAACTATCTTTTCATGCCCCTTGCCTTTTCCCCTTGCTGGTGAACTTGCCAGCAGGATGAGTTGGAATGTCTGGTGAGAGATCAGACCTGAACTTTTCTTTTATGATATCTTTGCCTTTTATCATGATATCTATTGGTACAGGATCCAAAGGGGGAGCCAGATTGTTTTTATTACTTCTAAGGTGGTATTACAGCATACCTGAGGGAAGGCAGACAGTTTAGGACAGATTTTTTTGTTACAAGGTCCATCATTCACAGCAGTGGGCGAACGAATTCCCAACCAATGACTCATAGATGAGTCTGACCTTACTTGGAAAACACATGGCCAGCTCATCGCAACGCTCCTCAGTGTGGGGGGGGGCAGGCCCCATAACCTTTGGCATTAAGATGGAGGACACTATTGCATACATTTCTTTTCAAGCATGTGGGGATTGGGCAATCCTAGCTGCAAGATCTGCTACCCTAGCTTTCCTAATGGCGTACTGATATTTTTTTTGGGTCGTTTATGGATGACGTTCTTATCTTCTTCATAGTTTGCATTCCATTTCTCTCCTCTCTGATTTCCTGGGTGATTTCCTGAGTAAACTAAGAAATGCTTGTATTGTACCTAGATATCTTCTACATTATTTTCGAGATTATCACTAGCATTTCACATGCACCACACAGTGTCCTTTTAAACAACAAATTTGTATCAGCCCATGGCCGCCGTGGGCTCCTAGACATCTGCCAGGTCATGTTACGTCTGTTCGCTGACTATAATGTACACCAGGGCCCCCTTTACTCTATATAGGAAAGGCATAGGGCCAGGGGAAAAAAACACAAAAAAATCATAATATGTCCAACCTGCTTCAATCTATTTCGCAAAGGAACAGATCCAACAAATCCAGACCACACCATGTTGTTTTGTTTATATATAGCATATTACTTTGCCATATTTTCTTTGTTCTTTTTATAATATTAATAATAAACATCTGTTCACTGATACCTCATGCATTAGGCACAGACAGACTATATTTGTCCCAAGAGGTAGACCCTGAAAAAAGCAAAATGCCTTCTTCACTTATACATATGCAGAATCAGGGCCAGAATCCATCCCCACAGAGTAGTTGTGAATCTGACTTGTTATAAGATCAACACAGCGACTATATACCTTTCCACCTAGCTTAGCGATATTGAAACTGAGCTAGACAGAATGTGCAGAAAGGGGACCATAGGGGAGGATATTGCTTGGCCCCAAGGCTTCCTAGAGAGGAGATTCTTGGTGGCAGCAAAACCCCCACCTAACAGTGCATAAACACATCTTCTCCTGCCTCCATTTGTGGTCCAAGGGTGGCCCTTAACATATCTGTGGCAGTCTTCTTTAACAACAAATGGACCCCCGACATTCCAGTTCCTGTGTAGGGCCATCCAGCTCGATGATACAAAGGGAAATGGGTCTCTTAGGGTGGGGGTGAAAGAAAGCATAGCACCCAATGTCAGGAAATCTGGGATACCGCGTGGGATACACTTGGCTAGAAGGGAAGGGGCAAACCCTAATTGTACGGAAACTTACACTGTATTCCGTATGTTGCAGAGGTAAAGGAATGCTTTCACTGGGCAAGAATGAAAACTGTGGCACAATCCTGCACATTCTAGATATGCAATAGGGCACATAGAGATTTTGATAAACCACTTATTATTCTAGTAATTGGTGTCCCTAATAAGAGTGAACAAATATGGCAACACTTAGTGGATGTTGGAAAGTAATAAAAGCAACATTATATTTGTTAGAAAATAATATTTATTATAAAAAAATGCTAATGTTCATGATATAACATATATGGAGGAAGAAACATTACCATCAAGTGGTCAGATTGAAAAGGTGAATCATTTGAGATCAGAACAAATTTATGAACACTATAGCATCCATCCTCTACATTCTAACAAAATCGTTGGTGATGCTATTGATCTCTTTCAAATGAAAGAAGCAAAAGGAGCTCCCAGTGTGTAGGGAAAAAACCTTGGAGTCCCGCTGCTTTCCCCAACTGTTTCCCACTAGAGCGGGTAGCTATTATGATGAGCGCCCTGTACAGATACCAGCAGCTGAATACCGGTCAACACGATTATATTCAGAGGCTCCAAGATTTCACAAGTACATTCCATACATTTTCCATCTTCTCTTTCAGAGTAACTTGTCTGAACTTTCATATGCTGTTAACCATATACTGAAGACTGGAGATAATCTTCAAAATCTATCTGCAAGGGAATTCATGAACAAAGTTCATCGGAAGGGCGAAACGTTCGAGTACAATTTGATTAACTTGATGGCGTGTCAACTTGATACGAACCAGTATTGGTAACGCCGTCCTCGAGAACTGAAATGTATGTTGAGAAATCTAGGTGCACCTATTTGGTTTCTGACACTCAGTTAAGCTGATTACGCCTGGGATAACCTGCTTGAATTTTTGCAAGAAACAAACTCTAACATTATATACATCAATGTAAAGACAGCGGGAGAACTTTGCTCCTTGGATCCCTCTAATGTTTGCAGATATTTTAAACACAGTTTCCAAGCCATGATGTCTTTCATCTGCAATAACACTAATCCTCCCCTTGGTGAAGTTACTGTTTTATCTTGGTGAAAATAGTACCAAACAAGAGGTGCTCCTCATATTCATATGCTGTTATGCATAAAAGGTGAACCCAAGTTTGGAACAGACAGCGATGGCTCTGTATTGTCTTTCATACAACAGTACGTGCATTCCAAAAAACGGTGGTGGCAGAGACTTGAGACAACAAGTTCTACACTTTCATCTCATAAATGTGGGAAGTATTTTTGCCAAAAATACAGATGCAAAGGAAAATTTTACACGAGATGTCGATTTGGTTTCAAACAATCTGTCATTTCTCAAGGGAGAGTGAGCAGCTTTATGTCTGCAGTCAGTCATGCATTGACTTCGGAAATCACCAAAAAAACACAAATAACCTGAGAAGAACAAAGACCTCCAAGTATATTAATGACTACAACTCTGTGATTCTGAAAATGTGGAATTCAAATATTGATCTACAATTTGTTGCAGATATCTCCGTCGCTGTTGCTCGGTACGTCACATCATACATAGCAAAATCAAAAAAGACAGAGATGACAGAAATGTGGGAGGAGATTTATGCAGAAAAGACTATCAAAGAAATTGTACACCTTCAGCTTGAAAATGCTTTCCCTTAGGGAATGGGCTCCTATGGGTGTTTTTACCGGTTGGGCTTGGCTAGTTTGTTCTCAAAGTTGAAGGGAATTGTTTGTGTAAGTCTAGGCCTTGCAAGTACATGAAATACGGTGTTAAAGTCTTTCCCAGAAATTCAGTACCTAGCAGAGTTTGATTCTGAAAGCAGAGCTATTGTGAAGTCAAATATATTGAATACGTACTATCCCAGATGAAATGAACACCTGGGCAACAGGTGGCTATATGAAGTACTTCAACACTACAGATTCAAAAGGAATATAATGGAAAACAGAGGAAGGGAAATATGCAGCAGTTGGATGTGATGGTTGTTTGGTGAGACATAGCAAAGGGAACATAATTAAATACAGAAAACTGAGTTGCCAAACAGCAGACAGAAGAGAGTTTTTCTATTTGGATCTTCTACAACTGTTCAAACCACAGCGTACTGAGTCAGAACTTCTTCGAAACTACAACTGCTACGTAGACTCTTTTAATGTTGTTAAAGACAGTATTCACTGTCCCGTCTTTTAAAACTAGTTGCAAATGTTGAAAGATGAGATGGAACAGGAAGAAACCATTGCTGCTGAGGTAGCTAAAGAGAGTTAACAAAGCAGCCAAAGTTCTGGACCACTGACTCAAGATCCATTTTGGCAACCAGTGGTTCACGATGAAGCCGCCATAGCCATGTGTGAGGTGGAGACTGCAATGCAACAAGCAAGAGAAGAAACTGATTATTTTGAACACTTAGGAGCACAACTGAACGATAAACAGAAAGAAATGTATATTGCAATAAAAGATAAAATAGAGCATGAATTTCTGCATGAGAAGAAATAATGTGCATGCTGTTCGTTTACACCAATACTGCTATACATCAGTGGTCAAGCTGAGACTGGAAAATGTTTTTGACTAAAGTTTTCACCACTTATCTACAGAAGACTACAGGATCAAATTTATCATGTGTAGTAACAGCACCAACTGGATTAGCTGCACACAACATTAAAGGAATCACTTTTCACTGAATACTTATGCTAGCTGTTGAACATGAGAATAAACTGGAATACCAGAAGTTATCTGGTGAAGCTAGTCATGAGGTGTCCAGAGGATTGAGGAAATTACGCTTTTAATCATCAATGAGGTGAGCAAGGTTTCAAATGAATGCTTGCCTTCATACACTTAAGAATGCATCAGATTTTAAGAACTGTGTATGACGTGCTTTTTGGAGGAAAACATTTAATTGTCTTTGGTGACCTACTGCAACTTGCCCCATCAAAGGACATCCGGTTTTGAAGACGCTTCTTCATAATGAAAACAGAAATTATTTGGGAAGTATTGACAATGTAAATATTTGGCTAATACTAGGAACCAGTGAAGGATATGTGTGAGGCATCCAATGTGGAATATGGAGAAATCCTAAAGGATATTAAGGAAGGAGTTCTGACAAAAGTGGATAAACGTGCCTTGGAAAGTCAACTTACCAAGAAACTATTTTCATCTAGCAACACAGCGGCAGAACTAATGTACAATTTCATTGAAAAAGACATAATTTGTTTATTGCCTCCAATTCAGGAGTGCTTTAACTTCAACAAACGATTACTGACACTGTTGCAAGAAGATATTTTAGAAATTACAGCTATCGATAAATTGAGCACCGAGGAGTAACAATACTACTAACTAAGAAACTACAAACAAAATTGGATTCTTTGGAGAAGTCTGTGTTGAGTACTGCAGGATTCAAAAAGTGTTTACTCGTGTGTACAAAGTGTTGAGTAATTTTGTGGCATAATTTCAATATGGAGGAAAGGTTAGTAAATGGTGCTATAAGCAAAGTTATCAACTTAATTAATTTTCTAAATAGTGATGAGGTTGAGTACTTAGCAATAAAATGTGATCAAATTGATGGTGTGAAGCAGACTGGTCGATGTATTATATGTGTTGTGCTTGTGAAGCACTATAATGTGCAGCAGTAACAGTTTCCAGTGTCTCCAACATATGCTGTAACTATCCATAAGTCTCAAGGTTTAAGTGTAGATGCAGGTTTTATTAATAATGAAAGCACAGTATTTAAAGAAGGTATGTCATATGTAGCATTATTTTGAGTTAGAACATTGTCCAGTTTGTTCTTGGTTGATTTTGATGATAAGAAAGTTAGGGCTGATACAAGCTGAGTAAGAGTGTACAATCGGTTAAGAAGGCTACATGCTCCTCACTTAGGTCAGTATACTATTTATGAAAAACAGCTAGTCTGTTAAAATGGAAGTTTCCAAAATAGTTGATGGATGTTCAAGAAAATAAAGTAAGAAGGAGAAGCTAGAAGCCATTAAGAGGAAAAAAGTAGAACATGAGGGTAATATTGTAGGATACCAATTGGAAAACAGTTCAGTTGTCAACTGCTATGCAAATGTTGTTCTCAATGTACTGTTTCATTTACCCCATCTTGTAAATCAAATTCAACAAAACACAGATAAGAGCTTATGTTCTGTACTGCATCATTTGCTCCAACATGTACTGAGTGTCAGAATTGCAATACATTCTGCGTCAGGCATTAGTGACCTTTTAGATATTTGCAGCAGATCACTAATATTTACTCTCAACACTCAAGAAAACGCACAAGAATTTTAAATGCTCATCCTTGGAATTTTAGAAGAAGAAGAAATAAATACTGATGACTTATTTAGACTAAGTTACAAATGGAACCATGACTGTGAAGACTGCTCTTTCACATCCACCACTGAAATACATTCTGGTGCCGATCACGATCCGGTAAAAACCGAGTACGAACCGTCGGACGGAGCATATTCTCTGTCCGACGCGTACCCGGTTGAAAATATATCCAAACATGGAATTACGATTTGCACGGAAATCCCATTTCCGTACGAATCGTACAAAACCCCGACCGACGAAAATAAACCTACAAATGTGATCCGGGAAAGCGCCGACGTGACGTCGGGACGCACGCAGCCTGCCATTCACGAACCAGGAATTACGATTCGCACCGACGTCATCCCGCACGGTGAATATTTTCCGGCAGCCAAAAACTGCCGGGAAATCAGGACGACGCGAACAAGGAGTACCTGCACGCGACGGACAGACATGGACCCGAACCTACGTGTCATCCCGGCCCTCATAGCAGTCAACCTCCTCTACAGGTTACGACGCAGACGCCGCAGAAGGTCAGAACAACAAAGGGAGGGGGGAAAGGGTGGGGGCAGGACCAGGGGCAGGCCACAAAACCCCCACCTAAGTCACACAGCACACATGCCCTGGACATACCTGACCCCCAGGCCCTGGTCACTACGAGGGGGTGGGGGCGTGTACAGCAAAGCCAGCGTCCGCCCCAACGGAAGTGCTTGACGACGCGAACCGGCAACACAACAATACAGGTACGTCCCGTACCCACGCCTTAAGAGCGTGGGTACGAGTCGTACCACGCCCACACCTACGTCATCCCAACAATGGCGGGATGGCTGTACCCACATGGCAAAGGCCTGGGTACAGCCCGCACAAGCATCACATAGCGTGGGGACGGATATGTACGGACCGTACCCCCACCCCCCTATGCATGGAGCGTACCCCCACCCCAACAGTGTAAGTACGACCCGTACCCACACCCGCGTATGTATGGAGCGTACCCCCACCCCAACAGTGTAAGTACGACCCGTACCCACACCCGCGTACGTATGGAGTGTACCCCCACCCCAACAGTGTAAGTACGACCCGTACCCACACCCGCGTACATATGGAGCGTACCCCCACCCCAACAGTGTAAGTACGACCCATACCCTCACCTACGTACGTATGGAGCGTACCCCCACCCCAACAGTGTAAGTACGACCCATACCCTCACCCGCGTACGTATGGAGCATACCCCCACCCCAACAGTGTAAGTACGACCCGTACCCACACCCGCGTATGTATGGAGCGTACCCCCACCCCAACAGTGTAAGTACGACTCGTACCCTCACCCGCGTACGTATGGAGCGTACCCCCACCCCAACAGTGTAAGTACGACTCGTACCCTCACCCGCGTACGTATGGAGCATACCCCCACCCCAACAGTGTAAGTACGACCCGTACCCTCACCCACGTACGAATGAAGCGTACCCCCACCCCAACAGTGTAAGTACGACCCGTACCCTCACCCGCGTACGTATGGAGCGTACCCCCACCCCAACAGTGTAAGTACGACCCGTACCCACACCTCGTATGCATGGAGCGAACCCACACCCGTGTATGTTCTAAGCGTACATATCCTGAAATAGGAGGGGTGTGTGCAGAGTCCTCCCAGCAGTGCCCAGACGCAGGAGGGGTGGGTGCAGAGTCCTCCCAGCAGTGCCCAGACACAGGAGGGGTGGGTGCCTAACACTCCCAGCAGTGCCCAGAGACAGGAGGGGTGGGTGTAGAGTCCTCCCAGCAGTGCCCAAACGCAGGAGGGGTGTGTGCAGAGTCCTCCCAGCAGTGCCCAGACGCAGGAGGGGTGGGTGCCTAACACTCCCAGCAGTGCCCAGACACAGGAGGGGTGGGTGTAGTGTCCTCCCAGCAGTGCCCAGTCGCAGGAGGGGTGGGTGTAGAGTCCTCTCAGCAGTGCCCAGACACAGGAGGGGTGGGTGCCTAACACTCCCAGCAGTGCCCAGACACAGGAGGGGTGTGTGCAGAGTCCTCCCAGCAGTGCCCAGATGCAGGAGGGGTGTGTGCAGAGTCCTCCCAGCAGTGCCCAGACGCAGGAGGGGTGGGTGCCTAACACTCCCAGCAGTGCCCAGACACAGGAGGGGTGGGTGTAGAGTCCTCCCAGCAGTGCCCAGACACAGGAGGGGTGGGTGCCTAACACTCCCAGCAGTGCCCAGAGACAGGAGGGGTGGGTGTAGAGTCCTCCCAGCAGTGCCCAGACGCAGGAGGGGTGTGTGCAGAGTCCTCCCAGCAGTGCCCAGACGCAGGAGGGGTGGGTGCCTAACACTCCCAGCAGTGCCCAGACACAGGAGGGGTGTGTGCAGAGTCCTCCCAGCAGTGCCCAGACACAGGAGGGGTGGGTGTAGAGTCCTCCCAGCAGTGCCCAGACACAGGAGGGGTGGGTGCCTAACACTCCCAGCAGTGCCCAGACACAGGAGGGGTGTGTGCAGAGTCCTCCCAGCAGTGCCCAGACGCAGGAGGGGTGTGTGCAGAGTCCTCCCAGCAGTGCCCAGACGCAGGAGGGGTGGGTGCCTAACACTCCCAGCAGTGCCCAGACACAGGAGGGGTGGGTGTAGAGTCCTCCCAGCAGTGCCCGAACACAGGAGGGGTGGGTGCCTAACACTCCCAGCAGTGCCCAGAGACAGGAGGGGTGGGTGTAGAGTCCTCCCAGCAGTGCCCAGACGCAGGAGGGGTGTGTGCAGAGTCCTCCCAGCAGTGCCCAGACGCAGGAGGGGTGGGTGCCTAACACTCCCAGCAGTGCCCAGACACAGGAGGGGTGGGTGTAGAGTCCTCCCAGCAGTGCCCAGACACAGGAGGGGTGGGTGCCTAACACTCCCAGCAGTGCCCAGAGACAGGAGGGGTGGGTGTAGAGTCCTCCCAGCAGTGCCCAGACGCAGGAGGGGTGTGTGCAGAGTCCTCCCAGCAGTGCCCAGACGCAGGAGGGGTGGGTGCCTAACACTCCCAGCAGTGCCCAAACACAGGAGGGGTGGGTGTAGAGTCCTCCCAGCAGTGCCCAGACACAGGAGGGGTGGGTGCCTAACACTCCCAGCAGTGCCCAGACACAGGAGGGGTGTGCGCAGAGTCCTCCCAGCAGTGCCCAGACACAGGAGGGGTGTGTGCAGAGTCCTCCCAGCAGTGCCCAGACACAGGAGGGGTGGGTGTAGAGTCCTCCCAGCAGTGCCCAGAGACAGGAGGGGTGGGTGCCTAACACTCACAGCAGTGCCCCTGCAAAGAAAAGGGTGGAGTACCCACAGATCCAATGGCCACAAATGTCAGTCAGGTGCACAAAGATCCTGCAGTACATGTAGCACATGTAGCACATGTGTGCGAGGCTGGAAGTATACATATGCATAGCGCCTAAAAGAATACATGTACACATGAAGTTATGGCAACAGTCTACATACACAAGTACAGTGACCACCAAGGACGCCAGGAATGGCCCAAGTCTAACGAGTCCGTCACACACCCAGCCAATGTAGACACAGCTCAGCACCACATATTGGAAAGACCCTGCAGGGAAGAAGTCAGGTTACACAGAGGAAGGAACACACCTTGGGACGATGTCACCATGCAGTAACTGCTTACATGAACAAAGTTATGTAGCCAACAGCTTGTGATGGCACACAGATACCAGGATCCACCCTATGACCAGCACAAGACGACAATTCCCACACACCCAACACATAATCACCGCCCAAAATAATGGGGCAGGTCGACCAACAGCAATACCAGACAGACAGTGTACTAAGGAAAAATAAATTGCTTTAATCAGCATCCAAAACATATGTTTGTCCCTTGAAAGTTCTTAAAAGTACAATGCCCATAGGGCAAATCAAAGTTCGAATCCAGGTGGGGGACACAGTGGGACGCGTGTCCCCTAGCTTGCCTGCACAGTCAGACTCCTTCGTCTTCCAGAGCGGGGAGGGCATCATGTGGGGGGGAAGGACCAGGCACCGCAGGGACATGAGGGCGAAGGGTAGGCATCGTGGGTGCAGGGATGGAGGACTCCACCACAGGGGGTGGGTCAGGGCCAAAGGCGGAGGCCAGGATGGCGCTTCACACCTTTGCAAGGTCCTCCAGCGACTCCCCTGCACCCGAAGGAACCACAGGCCCCAAGGAGGCGGGGGGGCGGAGGGATGGGTCGCAGCGCCACAGGGGGAGGGTGTGGACAGGGGGGGGACTCAACTACCCTGACCGGGGACTCCCTTGACCGCTTGCGGGGTGGTGTCACAGTGGGGCTCAGGGACAGAGCGGCCATGAAGGAGTCTTTGCCGGGTATGTGGCCAGGAGAGCTGAGGGGAGGGGATTTGGAGGGAGTGGATTTGGTGGAATGCGGACTCCCACTATGGCTGCGTGACTTACGTTTGCCCCCCGACCCAGTGGGTGTGCCTACTCCACCCTGTGTGTGCATGCCAGGAGGTGTGCGTATGACCTTTCCTGCTGGTGTGGTGCCTGTGTCTGTTGTGGTGGGTGCATGCTGACGTCTGGGTGTACGTGGGACAGGCATGGGAGTGGGAAGTGTGGATGGGTCAGGGGTAGGGGGTTGGACGTAGCGCTGCAGGAGACCCACTGCTGCAGTCAGTGTTGAGTCTATGGACCTCAGCAAGTTGCGTTGGTCAGCCTGCGTTGAAAAAATGCCCTCCAAGTATGCCTCCATGTTGTTCAGCACTTGGCTGTGGCCATGGAGGACATTAAGCATCGCAGCCTGACCAACCTGCAACTGCCGCTGGATGTCCACAGACTCGGCATTGGCGGCAGCAGTGGAGACAGGGGCAGGGAGTGCGGTGCCTGGCAGGAAGGAGACATGTGGTGACCGGGCACGCTGGGAAGGGACACGAGCAAGTGGGAGGCGGCTGATGGCAATGGAGGGGCGGGCTGAGACGTTGTGCCTTTGTCAGCTGCTGGTGCAGCCTCCGCCCACTCGGAGAGATCATCCTCGGACCCGTCAGCTTCATATTCAGTCGTGCCAGTGGACAGGTCCTCGGCCTCACTCTCCTCCGCCTCAGTTCCACTCAATGTGCCAGCCACGATGTCAACGCTGGCACTGGTGCTCGGTCCCTCCGCTCCGTCTGTGCCCATGTCTCCCTCCGTGTCCCCCGACGATGCTGTGGGCAAGGTGAAGAGACAGCAATTAATAATACACCTGTATACATATGTCACATGAGTCCAATCTACTTAGGTTACAGTGCATAGCCTGAAAAGAAAGATCAGTTACATCTACAAAACAAGGTACAGATGTAGGGCATGCAACACACAGTTGATTGACCCACCATGCCACTGAAAAACCATGGAGAGCATGACACAATAGCAAATGACATGAAATGGAGTTTGACAGAGGAGCCAGGCCCTGGGGACAATCCAGCACTGCATCTGCACCACACAGCATTGCCGAAAATAGGGATGAGCAGGGACCATATCCATGAATTTGAGGCACATGCAGCATAGGTAATACTGAAAACATGCCCACCATGACTGGCTCACTGCACCTTGAGTGTATGTCCAGACAAACATCACACACTGCCTAGACCTAGCAAGGAGATTTCAGGTTTTGACATGTAGGCTTTGCCCGCACCAACCACCCCCTGCATGAGACAATTTGTTGAGACACAGGAAGCACTTACATCTCTTAGTCTGGGTGAAATACACAGGGGCTGCATAAATGCAAGATTGGACGCCAAATACCCAAGGTGCGCCTGTCCAAATAATCCTGTACAAATGGTCATCATCAGATTATTGTAACAAGACACACAGGCACTGGCCCCCGTGAGTATGGACAAGGAAAATCAGGTTAGGCTGTACAGTGGACACTTGTACTACATTTTACGTCAATAGACATGGTGCCAGGGGACAATGGCACAGAGCACAACCTATGCTGTAGACACTGAGAGTGTCCACGTTTTCTGATGACACACATGACACCTAGGAAAATATGCCCCAGGGGACAGTAGTGGTCACACAACTCCATGGTCCTGAATGGGAATTACTGCAACATACGCCACCATCCCTGCACTATGCGTATCGCACACTCATGCACATCATGTCACAGGCCACAACATAGGACATGCGTGCTGTAAGGCATGACACTTGAGAGACTAACTCCCATGTCTGGACTCAGCATCAGTGCCAACTGACATGGAACCCACATGTACTGAACTGGACAGGGCACAGGCAAGGTCCCAAAACCTGTTACACACCACCCCCACACATGATGCTACAGGCATAGTTCACGTGGAGAAAGCACCAGCATACATTACCTTGTGCAGGAGTGACTACACACAGACCAGGGAACACATTGCAAGGAGGGGAAGGGAGGCAGGAGAGCACCGCTATACTGTGGGTAACTGGATCTGCACAGCACCTTTAAACCCGGGCAGTGTATCCATGCAACTGTGTACTTACAAATGCTGGTGACACACAACAAACACACATGTACCTACCCCCTTCCTGCTGCTGCTTCTCCTGTAAGCGCCTGTCCAAGTCTGGAAATACCACCGCCAGCACACGCTTGTGGATGTGCGTCAGACGGCGGCGCCCGCGGTTCTTATGGGTCTCAGGTGAGTCCCCCAGCAGGACCCGTGCGATCCTCCGCGTCCAGCACCGGATATCCTGCCAGCGTTTCCTCACCTGGGCCAGGCGCCGCTTGCGACCGTCCGTCCTCCTCACGGCACTGACGGCGTTCATCCATATCTGCTTCTTGGCAGAGGCGCCTACCTGTGAGGATGAACAAGTGACACTACATCAATACACCAGGCACATGTCACAGAGAGACATATTAGAACAAATTTGCAGTTTACAACAAGGCATAGTATGCATCCAACGCATTGCACCTTTGTCATGGGGACATGATCCACTGGGGAAGGGCAAAAGCAGTACGTGCCATTGAAAGGACACAGGTGGAATGAGGGCAACGACACAATCAATGATCCAGGCTCACACTGTGCATCAGAAGGTACACCAGGATAATGTGCAGCACCTCTAAGCAGTCACATGCCACAGGCCACTGACGCTACCGCAGCAGAGTACACAGACACACACAGGCACAGGACATTCACCCGCCATTGCCAAATGCAGCGACAAACCTCGCTCTGCACATGTGCCACTAGACGGGGGGGGCTCACAGGTGTGGGGCTGGCTCTGCACGTCAGACACACAGCACTGCTCCCTGCTCACATCACATGGGCAGGGTATAGCCATCCCTCATGCAGGCCGGGTGCCACACTCCACATATGCACCCACCCACATGACAGGGGACTTACACACACACCGATGTCCAGGGTACGAACACATCATGTGGACACTCTCAGCACAGGTACACAGAACTAACACACATCTGTGGGTACAGTCACCTGCCACACTGGGCTGACCACATAATCAAATGAGGACTGTAGAGGCTACATTCCCAGGAGGAAAAGACAGGCAGAATGTGGCATGCACCATGCAGTGATTGTCACAGTAAACACAATGCAAGTGAGGACGGCAGACATGCACCACAGCATGCACTGGCTGGGAGACATCAGGCATTCCCCCCCCTGGGACCCCCCCTACAGTACATAGCATGTGTGTCACACCTGGACACAATGCCAGAAGTCACAGTCACAAGCAAGGGACACAGTCTGTGCTAGTAGACTCTGCACTCACCCGATACCCTGGTCGCCCATACAGCAGGGGGTACTGTGGGAGGATCACATCCAGCAAAGCCAGGTTCTCCTCCCGGGTGAAAGGCTGTGACCTCTCCACAGACCTTGACATGGTTCCAGGGAATCAGTAGCAGCAGCTGGGTCGTAGAGTCCAAAGATGTGCAGGCAAGTGCTCCCTCATGGGACCCGGCTGCCTTATATCTGCCTTGCTGGCCTGTTTCATGCACAGGAGTACAGAGTGATTGGTCACTCACATTTGCATCCTACGTTTCCTCCAATCCCTTCAAACCTAGCACAGTCAGTGGGTTCTTATTGTGTTTTTTTATTGAGCATGATGTCAACTCCAGAACCACATTGCAACAAAGTAGATTAATTCAAACTGACTACTGCTGTGCACCTGCTGGAAAAAAAAATCAAACTTTAAACTTGGTCTCCATGACAACCAGCATGCATGTAGGCCTTTATACTTGTCCCCTATGTAATTTGGAGTTTAACACACAGGTACGGTGCGTACCGGGGCCCTAGGGCACCACAAATGCATTGCAACGGCCCGTACAGGCGTGTGTACGGTCCGTACCTCTATGGGTTTGCTTGCGTATGCGTACCCATAGTGAAAGTGAGCGTACGCACGCGTGTACGGTCCATATCACTATGGGTGTTCTCGCGTATGTGTACTCATAGTGGTACGGACCGTACAAGCGTGCGTACGCTCACTTTCACTATGGGTGTTCTCGCGTATGCGTACTCATAGTGGTACGGACCGTACACGCGTGCGTACGCTCACTTTCACTATGGGTGTTCTTGCGTATGCGTACTCATAGTGGTACGGACCATACACGCGTGCGTACGCTCACTTTCACTATGGGTGTTCTCACGTATGCGTACTCATAGTGGTACGGACCATACACGCGTGCGTACGCTCACTTTCACTATGGGTGTTCTCGCGTATGCGTACTCATAGTGGTACGGACCGTACACACGCCTGTACGCTCACTATCACTATGGGTGTTCTCGCTTATGCGTACTCATAGTGGTACGGACCGTACACGCGTGCGTACGCTCACTATCACTATGGGTGTTCTCGCGTATGCGTACTCATAGTGGTACGGACCGTACACGCGTGCGTACGCTCACTTTCACTATGGGTACGCATACGCAAGCACACCCATAGTGGTACGGACCGTACACACGCCTGTACGCTCACTATCACTATGGGTGTTCTCGCGTATGCGTACTCATAGTGGTATGGACCGTACACGCGTGCGTACGCTCACTATCACTATGGGTACACATACGGCAGCACTCCCATAGTGATAGGGAACGTACACAGGCCCTCTGAGCCAAAGTACAGTGCCTTTCACACATCACAGTGGTGACAGGCAGCACACAGGAAGGAATAGGCCTGACATACTTGTCCATGGATGGACATCAAGGCATTGTCTGGGCAGTACTACATGTGTGGGGCACAGGTGTGAAAGGCTGTGATGTGGCACATTACTCCTGAGTCGAGAAGGCACCAGATGTATGCTGAGATGTGTACAGATGTTATGTGTGACGGTGCAATGTGTGCCAGGCATGCCTTTAACTCCTTTGACATGTGTGCATGTCGTACTGCACACTTGGGATGAGCGTCACTGGCATGGCACAGTCAACAACACACGCAAGTGTCCCCTGATGCCCGCTACTGGGGTTACCACACCAGACATGACTACCCACGGTGCACGATGTGACTATGTCATGTATGTGTGGGGGGTGCCCATTAGCTTGATGTTGGAGCTCCCTCAAAAGCATCAGCTGTTGCAGCAACTAACATGTGTCTGTGTGTAGATGGACATGGCACACTGTTCCGCACACCAGGCCACATGTGGTATCGGATGTGAGGTGCGTATGTATGCATGGGACACGGAGTAGCGTAACAAGGACATGTCTGCATCCTCACTAGGAATGTGTGGTGAGTCATTACATGTACACCTTATTGGCAAGGTGTGTGGGCTGTCCTAGTGTAATGTCATGTGACCTGTGGCTCTAGTGTTCCGCTATCAGTCTCTGCTATCGACATCCTACTTCTGCTGATGTGTTGATGTATGTCACTC
This sequence comes from Triturus cristatus, assembly GCF_964204655.1. Taxonomy (NCBI): domain Eukaryota; kingdom Metazoa; phylum Chordata; class Amphibia; order Caudata; family Salamandridae; genus Triturus; species Triturus cristatus. The sequence continues at coordinate 1,365,026,566 of NC_140591.1, read as the reverse complement.
CTGTGTTGCGTCTGGCTGTTCACTTACACTGGGACACAGCTAATGCCATGGCATGTGGAGGTTCACAATCTCCGTGTGTAGCTGGGTCTTGGTAGGAGTGTCACCTGGCAGCCATACGTGTCCAGGGCATGTGGCACATACCTCACTCCGTATGTCGCATATGTGTATTGACAGATTAACATGTGCTCAGCACCCAAAAATTGTTGTAGTAGTGCACTCACTCTTCCTTGTCACTTCCAAATTACTGCAGAGCGCCGCCTCTTCCCCGAGCAATTCCGGACTTGGCTGACATGCGGGAGAATGACTGTATCCGGTGCTACCGCTTCCCCCAAACGTTGATTCTGGAGTTGACGGCGAGGCTGGCACCACACCTGCAACCGCTGCACAGGTATCCTACGGCACTGACACCCAAGCTGAAGGTAATGGCAGCCCTACATTTTCTTGCCACGGGTACCTTTCAAAATACCATAGCTCATGTTGGAGGCATGTCCCAGAGCATGTTCTGCCGTGTGCTGCATGATTTCTTAGAGGCCATGTTGCTTCACCTGGATGAGTTCATCCATTTCCCAACCCCTGAAATGTTGACTGGGGTCAAACGTGGATTCTATGCCCTGGGAGGGATGCCCCATGTCATTGGGTCCATAGATGGGACACATGTGGCTTTGGTACCACCACAGGCACAGGAGGTAGCGTACAGGAATCGCAAACACTACCACTCCATCAATGCCCTTGTGGTGTGTCTGTCCAACATGGTGATTTCACATGTCTGTGCTCGTTTTCCAGGATCAGCACACGATGCCTACATCATGAGGCGTAGCAGGGTGCCTGAAATGATGACGCAGCTGCGCAACGAACGAGCATGTGTTGTTGGTGGGTACACTCTGTCTGTCCTGTATTTTGCGTAGACTTCCAGCACGACCGCTTCTCCTGTCCTACTTATGTCCATGTGCTTTCCATGTAGGGGACGCTGGCTATCCCAACATGCCATGGCTGATCACACCTCTCCGCAACCCCATCACGCCGGCCCAGCTCCGCTACAACACCGCCCATGGCCGGACAAGGCGAGTGATAGAGAGGACATTTGGCCTCCTGAAGAGCCGATTCAGATGCCTCCACAAGACCGGCGGCGCCCTCCCATATGCCCCGGCGAAGGTCTGCAAAATCTTCATGGTCTGCTGCATGCTGCACAACATGGCAGTTGAGAAAGCTGTGCCACTCATCCTGGATCAAGATGATCAGGACCATCCACCCGTGGAGGACCAAGGTCTTGCCAATGGGGCTAGTGATGTGGAGGATGTGGTTCCGCAAGAGGACATCCGGACTCGGCTCATACGCGACTTCTTTGCTTAGTGGTGAGTACCAGTGTCTGTGTGTGCACGCATTGGTCCCCGTGTGGCATGTGTTGCGATGTGTGTGTCCATCTGCATGTATGGCACGTGAGTCAGAGGTGTGTGTGGATGTGTCACTGGAGTGATGGTGCCAGTGATGAGTGTATTTCCCCAGTCCTATTTGTGACCTAGCATGTTGTCATCCTTACATGTGTCGAGTACATGCACATGCAAGTGGCTGTGCTTTTTGTGGCTGACTTCTTGTGTGTCTCTCATCCCCAGGTACTTGCGCATGCCGTCTGCTGGTTGTTGTGGCACTGCTATTCCTCATGGACACGTCATTGTGTGCTGACTCAGCGTTACACGCACGGACAAGTTTGGAAGTCTCCTTAGGGTAAGGGATGCATCAGGGGTGTATTGGGTGTGGCAGTTGTTTACGATGTATGCACACTGCCCCTGTCGATGTTTGGCTCCTCTGCAGACATGTCGCATCACCATGGGACACATTACATGCAGCTGGGTACACCTGAATAGATGGTCAGACTTGTTGACAGTCATCAGTGATGGGATTGTGGAATGTGATGATGGTATCAATGTGTGTTACACTGCCCTCGGACACATACGGTTTGCATTGGCTTGACATGGTGTGGGACTTCCACATCAGCGGATCAATGGTGTATGGTAGTCTCTCCGTGAGCAGCAGGGGGTGTTTAGCTGTTAGCCGACACTTGTGTGCCAGTTCCATGGCTATCACGCATTTGTGCTGCAGAAGGGGGGTTCCAGTGTTGGACCCACATGTTACTCCACATGACCCGTTCATGTGTACTCCGAGTTGCCTCTGCAATCCCGAATACATGACTAATAAAGGTGTCCCTATGCCTCCAAGGTGCCTCTTCTCAGTCAATGCTGGTGTGTTGTCACGGTGCATCCGTCATGTCTGGCATGGTTTTCCGTGATAGTGGCTATGTGTCTATGTGTAGAGTAGCAAGATGCAAGCTGTTTGTGTGGGATTAGACTGTGTATTGTGCATGATGTCCATGACTGTGTGGGTATTGTGACATGTGCCATCCCCATGCATCCAACGTTGGCCAGGCCACCATTCTCTGCATCCACCTGACTCAAGCTTGCAGGACATGGTTCTGCCACCTGTCCACACATACCTGGGTGCCCCACAGGACACTCCACATGATCCCTGACCTCTGCGCATGGCTGTCGCTGTACTCAAAATGTCTGTCGGCACGGTTGTGCGGCCACCCCCTCAGCTGGTTGGGCCCATCACGGGTGTGTATGGTGCTCCATGTCTGTCTTGCCTAATACGATGTGACCCATGTGTGTCCTGTGCCAGACTCAGGCCCCAGGGTGTGGATGGTTGAAGTCAAATGAGAACTCAGGCATGGTTAGACTTTACAAGACACATGTACGGTAATAATGCTAAAAGTAGGCATCTTCTCTTTATGTTGTGACTTTTTATTTTGGTTGGGGTGGGGGGGGTGTATGACATGAGGGGCTTTCCGGGTGTGTGGAATCCAAAGTTCACTAGGGGAGTTGGTGTCCTTGCCATTTGAAATCCTCAGAGTCCATGCCACAGTCTTTGTCAACATTGGTCAGACAGTGACCAGCAAGTCCATGTGGCAGAGAATGTCTTTTGCTGCTGTGCTGCTGTTGCTCCAGTGGGCCAGGTGCCAGGCCAGGTGTCCTGGGAGATGGTGCAGTTGCGCCGACCCTCACGGTCTTTTCCGTGGACGACCCGCCCTCCTGCGGGGACCCTCAGAAGCAGGCCGTGACGATGTTTGGGATGCTCCGTCGGATGTCTCCTCCTCCTCCTCCTGATCCCTCCCTGTGGGTGGTGATGTTCTACGCCTGATGGCACAGGGAGGGTTGCCCATGTTGTTGGCTATCCGACGGAGTGTACTGTGAATTCCCGTGAACACCGTCACGAGCTCAGCGTGTCTGTCCTCCATCCGCCCTCGGTGTCGCAGTAGACAGGCATGTTGCTCCGCATGTTGCTGGGCCTGCTGGGTCTTGATCTCCTCGTGGATGGACACAACCTGGGCCATGCCCGTGGTGTCCTGCCGGTATGTGTCCAGGATGTTTCGGACATGGGAATATACCGGTTCCCCAGCCAACTGGTCAGGCTCGTGCCTCCGCCATCCTCCACTCCCACCACTCCTGCCCACTTGCGCCTGGCCTGCCCTTGTGGGCACATCAGGTCTCCGGGACCCCTGAGGGGTGGCATTGGCGTTGTCGCCTGCCTCCTCCTGGGTGCCCGGTACACCGTGTCCCTCCTGGCCAGCCTGGCTGCATTGTGGTGGTGGGGCAGGGATCCTGGGTGTCTCCTGGGATGTGGCAGGAGTGGGGGTGGTGGTTGGCCCAGTTGTACCTGACGCAGGTGCTGCAGGTCGTTGGACACCAGAGGGGCCAGGTTGGTCGGGGTCGGGTTCGTCCACAGAGTGGTGAGAGTCGTCGCTGCCGGTGGCTCCGTCATCCCGCCGAGCCGGGTCCTGTGAGTCTTCCCCCCCAGTGTTGGGGGATGATCCACGACATTGACCTGTGTGGGAGAGAGTCAATGTTAATTTTGTTCCATGCAACATCCATGTTTCATTGGTTTCTAAGTTTCCACATTTCCTCTGGGAATTTTGATATGTCTTGCATTCCACTCACAGTGTACTTGTGCATGGGTATGTCCCTTGGCCACAGCTTTTGCGACATTACCTATGTGTGGCACAGTGTTACTTGCTGCGTCAATTGTGACTGCAGTCAGCTATGGAGTGGGCAGGTGTGGCGAGCCATGCATTGGCGCCTTCCGTGTTGCACTGTACGTGGGCACATGGAGTGGTTCCACACACTTAGATAATGCAGGTAGCTGTCGTTGTGCTCGTGCACAGGTTGTGACATGGCCCTGTGTTTTGCCATGGAGAAGAGGGGGGGTTCTGGCACTGGCCACCCTTGTCTACATGCACGCAGTCCACCTGCTGACGATCAGACATTCCCACACCCCACAAGGCTGATTTGCTCTCCCTGTGTGTCCCTTTCTCGCTCCATCTCTGTTCCCCTCTCCCTCCCTCTGTGTGTCAGCCTCCTCCCTCTGTCCGTCTCCCTGTGTCTCCCTCCCTCTCTGTCCCCCTCTCCCTCCCTCTGTGTGTCACCCTCTGTCACCTCAGCCCAGCTTCCTGGGCACACACTGTTAGCAGATCTTTGAATGGCCCTTGGATTGTTGATGTGAGTTTGTTTCTGATCTCCAGGCACCCATTGGGTGTAGTGTCTGTGTCTGCGCTGCTGCTGTGGTGGTGTGTGCTGCCACTCTTTCACAGTGTTGGCTGTTCATTAGCTGCTGTCATGTGCAAGAACGTGCCGTCACCCCCATGTGTTCATGCAAGGCGTCCGCCATTTGCTGGCAAGTCTTTCCTGTGTGGGGACACACTGTTTGTCTGGCTGTGACCTAGGCCATATGGGCAGGGGGCATTGTTGTCTGCTTCTGAGTTGCACTATGTGATTTTTGGGGCCCACACTCCCGCCATCCGGCTTACCGTGTCTTGTGTTGGAGTTTTCTGTGGCCTGTGACTTTGCATTGTCCAACTGGGTGCATGGGGCATGGTGGCGCCAGTGGCATGTGCGTGTTCATGGAGTGTGGTTGAGTCATGCGATGGCTTGGGGTGGTTGCGTGCCTGTTTGTGAGTTTGGTTGTGGATGACGTTCCCCCCATGTGAGGTGAGTTGTTTGTGTACTCACCCGGGTCTCGGAGTCCTTCTAATCCGTCCACTGCCACCACCGGCAGTATGGCCATCACCCTCTCCTCCCAGGGATGGTATTCTACGCGTCTGCGGGGCGGCCCTCCTCCAGTGACGTTGGCCTGGTTGTGTTCGTCGGTCATTTTGGCTTGGACCCTCCTCCGCAGATCGTACCACCTGGCTTGGCATTCATGCCTGGTCCTTCTGGTGTCCGCAACAGCATTCACAGCATCAACAGTCGTCTGCCACATGGCTGTTTTTTCTGAAATGCTGGTCTGTCTGACCAATGTTCCAAAGAGGTGTGGCTCGACTCTGAGGATTTCATCGACAAGGACCTTCAACTCTCGGCTAGTGAACTTTGGATTCTTGTTAGTGGGCATGGTGAGGGGTGTGGGTGTGGATGGTGGGGGGGTGTGTGAGGATGGTTGTGGGTGTGTGGGTGTGGTTGTGCAGGTGTTTGTGTGAATGTGATGAGGGGGTGTTTGTGAAGGTGGGTGTGTGAAGGTGTGCAAGTGTAAGGTGTGGTAAAGGTTCGAGTATGGTGCTGTAGGTTGTCTGTGGGGTCTGGCAGCAGTGAGTCTGCTGCAAAGGCTCATGGTTTGTGTGTGTGGGCCCTTTTTATTGGTCCATTGGTGGGTGTGGCTGTGTTTGAAGTTTGGGTGGGTGTGTTATAAGGAGTGGTTGTGTTTTGGGCCTCTGTTTGGGATTTTGGCAGTTGCAGGTCAGTGAATGTGTTGTTTTTGTGCTTGTTGGACATGTTTTGTGGCTTTATACCATTCGAATGGTGTATTCTTGTGTTGTTTTGCTTTGTCTTGGTTGTGTACGTGCGTTTTTAGCGTGTGTATGGTGTGTACTTCGGGCATTTTGTTGTACAGTGCTGTCCTTGTGTCTGGCTTGGTACGACTCGTACATGCGCGATGTTGTGTGAAGGTGCTGGTGTTGGGACCTGGGGTGCGCTCCGTACTTAGAATGTTGGGGTGGGGGTACGCTCCATGCATACGCGGGTGGGGGTACGCGTCGTACATACACGGTTGGGGTGGGGGTACGCTCCATACGTACGCGGGTGAGGGTACGGTCCGTACATACACGGTTGGGGTGGGGGTACGCTCCACACATTCGCGGGTGGGGGTACGTCTCGTACATACACGGGTGTACATACACGGGTGGGGATTCGACTCGTACATTGGAGGGCTGGGGGGATGGTTAGGCGCGTACATACGGGGGCTGGGGGGATGTTCGCCGCGTATGCGGGCACATGTCTCCATGGTTGCTATGGGAGTTCGGTGCGGACGGTGTTTTTTCCATACGGTTGTAACATCGGACGCACGGGATGGATCGGTCGGACTTCACTATTCACATTTGTACGGTAAATCGTCCGAGGACGTGTCGGACACATTTCCCGACCCGAGGACGTGTGGGGAATAATTCCCAATGCGGTTCGTATGGACTTTTTCCCATGCGAATCGTGATTGGCAGTTTGTACGGCACTTGTACGATTCGTACGGTAAAAAGACCGGATACGAGTCGTACGGGGAATTTTTTTCCAGGATCGTAATCGGCACCTCTGAGTGATTTCTCTACTTAAAATTATGGGATTCTAAAACTGTGGCTTTTGACAGACTGATCAAAAGGGCTTGCCATTATATGTCCCCCATAATAAGCTTCAAAAATTGAAGAATGAGATTGATAATGTACTTAATCTAGCTAGGGCTGAAGGCTGGATATGCGAAGATGAGTATACATTTCTAAATACTAGCTCCCCTATCACACCAGCCATATATGGACTGGCAAAGGTCCATACAAATCTACAAAATCCCCCAATGAGACCGATTGTGAGCAGCATTGGCTCCCTTTTGGAACCTTTTAGTATTTATGCCGACTGTTTAATCAAGCCATTGGTACAGCAGCAAAAATCGTACTTGAAAGATTCTGCTCATGCGATTACAGCATTGGAAGGCAGGGACTCTAATAAGGTGACTCAATTTCTTGTCACCCTAGATATTAAAGCCCTTTATACGAACATTCCGCAGGATGATACCATTAAAGTGATTAGGGCTTTGCTAGAACAGACAGATCTCCATGGGGGCAGCATGGATTTCATTGTACAATGCATTATGATGGTTTTAAAGAACAACCTTTTTCTCTTCGAGGAAGATCTATTCCAGCAGGTCAAAGGTACCAGTATGGGAGCCACATGTGCTCCCAGTCTGGCCTGTCTGTATGTAGGGGCATTTGAGAATAAACATATCTTCAATGAAGCGGCACCATACTTTGAGAACGTGAGCGCATGGTGCCACTTCATTGACGATATCATTTTCATCTGGGAAGGTTGTCAGGAAGAATTAGAAAGCTTCATTGGCTGGTTAAATTTGAGGGATCCCAATTTGAAGTTTACATCAGAATACAGCAAAGAGAGGGTCAACTTTTTAGATATTTGCATTAAGGAAAAGGAAGGCCATTTAGAGGTAGAACTTTATAGTAAACCCACTGATAAAAACACCTTACTACATTACAGTACTTTTCATCCCAAAGCACAAAGGGATAACATCCCATTTGGACAGTTCCTGCGACTGCGCAGGAATTGTTCTTCGATGTATGATTTTAACAGACATTCAGAATTTCTTAAACTAAAATTGAAAGATCGTGGTTATCCGAGGAGATTAATCAATCAATCCTATAAGAGGGCAAAGTACTATGATCGTGAGTACATGCTGGACCAAAATAAGACCAAAAATGAGGATCAAAAGAAAGAGAAAATTGTATTTGTAAGCCAGTATAGTGAGAATAGCAATCAGATTAAGAACATCCTAAATAGCAATTGGAAGATCCTTAATGATGGACAGACTTTAAAATTAGAAAAAACATTATTTGCCTACAGAAAAAATAAGAACATCAGAAACAGTCTGGTAAAGACCTATAGGTATTGCAGTAAAGAAGGGCAAGGTACCTTATATGGGACAAGAGCAATAGGCAACAATAAATGTGGTACATGCTCCATCTGTGCACATTGCATAGTGTCAAAAACCATTGTGCATAATGGTCAAGAGATCAAATGTAGCAGTCTCAATAATTGTCGGAGTAAAAATCTTGTGTATCTGCTTATCTGCCCATGCGAACTGGGCTACGTTGAGGAGACCGGCAGGGAACTTAGGTTGAGGATACAGGAACACAAATCAGCACTGAGGACAGGGAAAGTTAATGCACCCCTAACGGAACACTTCTCTAAGTTAGGACATGACTGCGAAGACCTGAGGTGGTTCATACTTGAGAAGATATCTGGAAATATGAGAGGGGGTGATATAACCAAGAAAAGGAAACTGAGAGAACAATGGTTTATTTGTAGACTAAAAAATGTACAAAAGGGGTTAAATTCTCAGGAGGACTGGATGTCTATAATTTCATAAAATTCAGCATATATCTCAAGATAAATACAGTGAAATCAGGGTCCCTCTATAAGACCACTAAGCAGTGTAAGAATATAAATTTAGAGGTTTTGACCACCAAGTATTAGATCTATAAATAAATATACAATGACTCTAATTGCTGGGCATAGATGGATAATAGTCTTTAATATAGTTTGAACGGGGTCAACAAATAAGATTAAATTGGTCAAATTGCTCAATTTGTCTCTGATGTAACACTGGAATTCAGAGAGATTGATGGGATAATTAAAGAATCTAACTGACAGTAAAAGAGCAGTGATGGTTAAAAAGACGGATAGAAACGTTAGAGTTGTGTAAACAATTGATCAACTTTAATAACGTTTTTTTCGTGTTTTCAATTTTGACTTTAAGAGAAAGTGTAAAGGGACAATGTATAGCCCCGGCATGGCTCAATGAGATCCACCCAGGAACGTAGGAATGAGGGAGCGAACCAAGTGCGTGGTGACGACTTACGCAGCACGTCTAATTAAAATAAATAAAAAACGATGAAGGACTAGGCACAAAGAAACAAATGGACGATACTGTGACGGACGTACACAGACGCCGCTGGTTTTCGGATCTTTAACCAAACAAGCAGGTAAGGGTACTGCCCCACAGTCTCCGTGGTAGTTAGATAGTAAGAGACAAGGTCGCAATAACATCATTTGATGATTTGAATATGTGCATCCGTAGTATTGTAAAAAACAATGCACTCGATGAATGTAGCTAGCGGGAGAGGGGCGTCTGTAAGACTCATTTGAGGTAGAGGAATAGGGAGTAACTGCTGCATTGATTATCTAATGATAAAAGAAGGATACAGAGAGTTAGTGGAATATCTTTTGTCATTGAAGATCTGTCATATTTCCCATGTATCCACGAAAGGGCTAAACAACTCAAGGGTTTAAAGAAATATGGAGGGTTGTCACGCCTTTAATTTTGGCTACACAACGAGGAGTGATTTTCTTGTACCGATACAGTGATACAGCACAGATGTATGGGTTCGAATAATGGAAACGATGGGGATATGAACGTGTCATTCAGCTGCAAGATAGGAACAAAAAAGTTCTAAATCAAGCTATTTGGAATTTTCTTTTTGAGAATTACTCCTAATTAGTTAATATATATTTTTTTATTTCTATCCATTCAAGATCACAGAGCCTGAATACTGCACATGAGAAATTGAAACTGAACGATTGAACAGTCGGGCTTCCTTTAACATAGAGAAGACAAAGACAGCAGTATTTTTGAAAGAAAACATACAGGACAAAGGATAAGAAATTTACTTAAATAAACATAGGAATTCTATCTTCATCAATAAGGTAGATACTAATAAATAATATTGTTTCAAAAAATATGTCCACATGAGTTAAGAGAATAAGGTATACTAATGACCGTTTGGTCTTTATATGATTTACAACAGTGCAGAAGGACAGCCTGGGATTATCGTATTAAAAAACCGAGGTGGCCACAAAATAGAAACCGCTGGTGCTCCACATTATAAATATTGAAGAGGTAAGAAGAGAGGTTAAAACCCTCTCAGTTATATTAGATGGACCTCGAAGAGAATTAAAAAAAATAAAAAAATAAAAAAGTGGTAGTCAGGATTTAGTTTGAAGCATAGTTGAATAGATCTGTGTGCTTACTGTCTCCTTGTTGGGTATCCCCAGATATACATTGGAACGATCGGGACCCATATAATTGAAGATACCACAGTAATCAAAGGGAAGTTCCCTCGTCCTGAGTAAGTTATCAATACTCATTAGCTCTCCTTGGTATGAATGAAGGGGAGGTTAAGAAATAGCATAAGATGGTGTATACGTTGGTTCTTGCAAAGAAAATGTCGTTGTATCTGTTTGTATGACCCAAGGTGGTAGTGGTATATTTGAATACTCGCAATAGGGCAAGGATGAGTGGGTTGGTGTATTGGCACAAAGAAATCTCCCTATTTTGAATATGATACTAAGTATCTATAAGGTCTCAATGGATGGGGTATTATATTAGAAATACTGTTGTATTATATATCGAAATGTTTTTTATGTATCTTGCTTTTTTTATTATATTTTGAAAATATGTATCTGTTTATCTTTATAGATTTTAAAGAACAGGAGTTGAAAATATTTATTGTCTTGAAAAAGAAGGCATGATTTGATTAGTCCTTCGAAACGCGTTGGCGCTCTCAAAATAGCCACAAATTTGTTTGTATATGTATGGATGGTAGACATTGATGATTTATATCAAAAAACAACAAAGGTGGTCTAACCTTCGGTCATGATTGTGGTGATCAATGACAGATATTATTGTCTATTGTTATTCTATACAAAAAAACTCTCGTATATAGATTGGGATAGGTTCGTGATATATTGTTTTTAACATTCTGATTTGTGATACAAATGTTTTTATTGTGATCTTTTTGGTTGAAAAGGTCTTTTATCTAATTGTGTTTGATGAAATACACTGTATAAAGAATTTTATTACAATAAATCAAAGTCAGAACTCAACCTACGATTAGTCCTTGTGCCAATACATAAACACGAGTGAGTGGCCCCAGAGTGAGTGGTGGATATATGGTGAATGAAAGTTGAGGTAGTGTTTTTAATTTTTCCCAGAGGACAACTTCTTATATAGTTCTGTGTACGAACTCTAGTCCTTTGGGTTACCAAGGGTTCCTCTCTTTGTTTATATATTCTTGCCATAATATGGCCAGCCCAAATTGTAGATCAGATCATATGTCTACATTGCAGATACAGAGAACTGGGAAATACAGTATACAAATGCTGCAATGATGCAGAGCAGGTGGATCTAAAATGGACACGGAAATTGCAAACTTCAAAGCAGGACAACATTCTGGAAGGATGTACACTACAGTCGCTATCATCTTTCATGAAGGACTTTGTATAGCTTCTGGACACTACACTATGTATTTAGGAAGTGTAAGTGGATGGACGGAATGTAATGACAGCAAGCTTACATTGAAACAAAAACTGCCTTTCAAACTTCCAAATTCATACCTATTCTTTCTCGAACCAAAGTTCTAAGAAGGATTACTGTTTATAAACAGTGCTTAATTTGTGCTGGTGCTTTCCGGTGCTTACACCAGCACTTATTTCTTAGGGCCGGGTCTACAGAGTACAGTGCACACGATAATTACGTATGCTTTATAATGCGAGATAACGGTCTCCTCCATGCACATGGACTGCCAGAAACTGCTAGTGAGGTGACATTATGCCACTGCCTCAGTTCAGCATAAGTAGCTAACATCACAGGCAGCAATAAAATTAATAGTAGCGCTAGCGCACTACAGCCTCTACCATTCTACTGCTTCAGTCCTCCTTGATGTTGAATTATTAGCCCGGCTCGTGTGTACCCCGTCGTCCCTCTTTGACGTTGAATCGTCAAGTGTGTGTATTTCTCCAGAGTTGGACTGACCAATGCAAATCAGGATCCCGACTTTTCGCCCGCCCCAGCCTTCTGCGCAGCTGCAGCTTTAGACATTTGACGAGGCAAGCAGCACTTCTCGCAGCAGAAGGCCTATAATTAAAAGCAACAAAAGGCAGTAAGTAATTAAAAATTATTCAATGTTTGTTTCATAAAATGCACTACTATCTTGTACTTTAATGGTTAATGTGCCCGAAAAAGTGCAATCACCGTGGCGTGGTCATAGGCCAGGCTTCATTTGCAAATTCCCTTGCAGATGATGACATGCTGCCATACAACCCTGATGGCTGGGCTACCCGACCCGAGTCACGAGTGCTAATAAATAATGTGCCTACATTTCGTACCACATTAGTTCAACCAGAAAGGGAAACTTTACATCCTGCATAGAAAATAAATCGGTCTTGCAATGGCGCCGTGAAAGAGACATCCGTATACTGTCCGGCACAGTTCATGACAGAAGCCCTGCTGAGTGCAACTTCAAGGAGAACTAATGTAAAAAGCTAAATTAAACGACTTGCATACAAATGTTTATTACCAGGGCAAAGAACAAATACACAGTCCTGAAAGATGTGCGAGGAGTAAATACATTTAAAGAAAATTTTTCAAAGAATGCAGCTGCATTTCCTTAAAAGCAATGTCACTATTAAATCTTGCACTATCTAAAAATACATTTTGACCAACAACATTATTCCTTTTTAGTACACGAATTCGGATCTACTAAAGGCTCAGATGTAAATCATACATCTGTTCCTTTAGGCTTACATTTAGTTCAGGGTAGATGACACATAAGTTGTAATTCAACAAAACTTCGGAGAGCACTCCAGAGACAGTATGACTGAGGCATAAAATGGAGAAGTGTGGGTAATTATTAATCCAGAGTACCTTCTTGCCACAGAGAAGTGCTGGTACTCTCCCATTAAACATATTGAACCTCTGCTGAGAAGTGCAGGTACTCTCCCTTGAAATTGAATGAAGTACAGGTGCTCGATCCCTGAAAGTACCAGCCCATTTAAAGCACCAATTATCATTACAGTAGTTTTCCAGAAATACATACAAGTTTGTCAATGTGCATGGTGCAGAGTTACACATTTGCTTTAACGGTTATGAAAAGGGGGGCACACATAACTTTTTCTTTCAGGGTGATTCTGATTTTCCTTTAGACATTCCCCTTCTCCTACACCTCACACATTTTCAGATTATTCCTTCTACAGTGCGTCCTTCAAAAAACAATCGACTTTTCCCCTGACAAGAATAAATCAACGTTTAAATGTACCTTTGTGAATGCCTGCAAACTTGCAAGTTTGTGGGGCTTCACATAATTTGCAAGGCACTCTTGCCATTGAACGGACACTCTCCAGGCTTCTCCCTCAGATTAGGGTAGAGGTTGTGGCATAACAGCCGGTGCTGCCTATTTTGGAACTGTGGAACCAAGTTCGAGTCCAGGCGTCGGCGCACCACCCTGTTATTCTGGGCTAATCACTTAATCTCCCTGTGTCTACCAAACATTAATGTGTTCGTTTGTAATGTAACTGGTACCAATACCTTTGGGTCGAGTTTGCGCTATATAAAACTGCAAGACTATAAAGAGCAGATTTACTCACAAATTATATTAATATTAGTTGTTATTGTTTGAAGAAATAATTTAGATTTTCTATCCAGAAGTGATATTTTTGAAGTATTGAGGTAATACTGTGAGGTAAGACTGTGTTATTGTTTGTCAGTGTGAGTTTTATGTGCTGCTGACGTTGAGACTTGCGGTGCTTATTTTGTCCATGAAGTACTGATGTTTGTCAATATATATGTATAGTGAGGAAGTTTGGCTTTGAGGGCCTTTAGGGAGTGCATGACAACCTTGAGAAGAACATTGCATTTGGCAGCAGCATCGAGTATTGAGTTCAGATTATGGTCTGACTTTGCCACAGTGATGTGAGTTTGCCGCTCTCTGGGCTACTTTGAGTATCACAAGGTTTTGTGGTGCTAGGAGGTTCCTTCGGGTCTTCCAACTCTTGAGGATGAAAAATGGGGAGTATCAGTCTTTAGTGTTGAATATGTTTGATTTACAATAGGCCATCACCTCAGGTTTTGTTTAGCCAGCATGGTCACTTATATAACACTACTAGACCTCCGTAGGAGAGTGTGTTACTTTTTCTAGCTATCAGATGATGGATTACAGACTCACTTATTGACACGAGATTAGTCTGTATCGTGTAAAAAAGAAGGCAGGTGACCTGGATGCATACAGGCCCAAAACTCCTCATGATATGTGTTAAAATGTGTTACTCGTGGATCTTGGGCATGGTCCAGAAACAGATTGCTGAAAATTGAGTTCTTTAATTTAATCAAGCCCGTTTATTAAGAAAGATTCGGTACTAAATGAGAAGAGCAACAAAACCTACATCTTTATGTAGCATTCCTTGAGCTTGCCCAGGCTTTTGATTCTGTGATTTAGAACTGTTGCCAAAATATGGAAAAGTTGGGGATTGACAGGGGTTTGATATCTTTAATTGGTATTTTGTACAATGATACCTCAATAACTGTACCCATGGCCAGGGGAGGGGATTTAGTTTTTCTCAATATGACATGGAAGGGAGTGGGATAGAGCTTTGCGTGGGCTTCTGTCCAAATTTTGTCTCTACATTTTCCCATGGGGAGAATAACTGGGTTAAGGATATGCCCATTTAAAGTAAAAGTGATTCCCTCCTTCATGCAGATTATACAGCCCCGGGTCTGCATTAAGGATAAGGTGCACTGTTCTAGTCTGTGCCGCCATGGCCAATTAAATCTATGTGCAGAACGGGACAGTTTCAGAAGAGGCACATTTCTACAGTGGGCAACATTGTGAAGTGCGTGAGGTGTAGACAGAGCGAATCAAAAGCAGTACTATATTAATATATATTCTGATGTAATATTGCTTCTGAAAGTATCTTTCAGGATTGGTGGGTCTCTCAATCTTTTATCTACGCCAGTTGAGGATGTGGGTGGAGCAAGTGGAGGAAGTGTGTGGATTCGGGGAAAGTGGGTGTGGCCTCCTATAAAAATGTGAGCACCTTGACTTAATATTTTACAAATTAAGCACTGTTTATAAAGTGTTTGTTCTTCACAGATCACAAGTGTTTAAGGCATCATTCGGCCTACTAGGGATGATGTCTTCAAAACGATCTCCAAAATTCAAATACAATTTATATCTATTTCGAGTAATGGACTACTGCCAAGATGATAACATTTTATTATTTTAGTTCAGCAGCTGTAGCTAAAATAATTTATTGTTTAGTTATAGTGAGTGCAATGTGTAGTGTCACTTATTTATAGTTTCATACTGTGCAATTGTGTTTTTTCTACAATCTAAATAATTGTTTTTCCCCGGCTCTTCAAGGATTAATCTTCATCCAGTACATCATTTATAGAGTACAAGAATGAAAGCTGAGAACAGCGGAAAAGGAAAATGAAATATTTAAATAAAATGTATAATTGCTTTACAATGTTGTACCTGTGTGATTTTTATTGTAGAAACTTAAACTTTGCTTTCCACATTTTTAACATGTAACAATAACTTATTTGTATGTTTTCTCTCTTTTACCACAGATCAATGGAACCTTGTTTTGCAGTAACGTAGGTGATTAAATACATCTTTACCCTTTATAAAACATTAAATGAGACCTGAAGATAGAGATTGCTCTATATAGTGACAAACTCAAGAAAATACTGCTACACATAGCAACATATCCATACACTCACTGATAGTATACATTGGAATACCCAAACTGGTACTTATCTATGCACTGACACACCCACACATAGTGAAACATAAACTTGCACACTCAGTAACACCCTCATGCATACAGTCACACACCCAGGAACACACTAAATCATACAGTAAGATAACTAGGCACAAACCGGAAGACACTGTTGTATACACAAAAGCATCCTGGCATACATTTATACACCCTGCCACACACTCATATATATACTGACACACCTACACACACACTGAGACAGTTAGAAAGTCACTTACACAAACACTCATGTATACATCCAGACACCCAGGACACACTCATACATATAGGGGTTCATTATTATATTGGGTGGAAAGACATCTGACACCTCGCCGGAGGCTTTCCATCCGACATCAGAGGTTTCAATCTGTCCGATGGCTGTATTACAATACTGGGGGTCAGAGGGATACATGCGGAGGAATACCGCTCTGCTTCTGATGGTCTCACAGAGCCTGTTGGGGCGGCGGTTGGAAATGTAATACACAAATGCCAGCGGAGCTAGCCTCGGCACCGCCGTCAGGATTCGAATTTCACATTCTACCTGCCATTTCTTGGCGGTCCTCCGACCATGAAAAGGTAGGTGAAAAGTGACTTTGGGTCCGACCAGCATCATAATCTGCCCCAAAGTGACACAGATGAGAAATGACACTGATGCATTCACTGAATCACTCACACACTCACTCATACAGAGTCTGACACCCCAATAAACACTCAGAGATATACTGATGCAACCAAACTCACACTAATACATTCATTGGCATACTCAAACACTCACCCATACATAGACTCAACACCCCATGACACACTCATAGATATACTGACAGAGACAAACACACTGATACATTCACTTAGTCACTCAGACAGTCACTCATAGATACACTCAGACACCCTAGGACACACTAAAACAAATACTGAAACACCCATGTACACACTGATCCATTCACTGATACCCTTACTCATACACACACTGAGACACTCTGCAACTTACTGATACATACACTGACACATCCCTGGACACACTGATACATTCACTGACACACTTAGTCACTCACTCATATATTCACTCAGAAACCCTGGTACACATCTATACATATACTGACACACCCAAGCACACACTGAATCATTCACTGACACACTCACATGTCACTGAAATATACACTCAGACATCCAGGGAGACACTGATACATATACTGACACATCCATGCACATACTGAACTATTCACTGATACACTTGCACAGTCATTCATATACACACTGAGACACCCTTGGACTCACTGATGCATACACTAAAACACCCAAAACAGAGTTTTTCAGACACCTATCACTGGATAGACAAAACCACACAAGAATAATAAAGAGTCATACACAACCCTTTGTTTGAATGGTGGTTCTAACAAGAACAATTTTTTTGGGTATGTTTTTGTAAAAGCTTTTTATTTTTGTAGTTTTTTTATTTCCTTCAAAAAAATGAAAATGTGAACTTTACTGAAAAACTAAATGCGGAAACTTTGCATTTCCAAAGCATAACTGTGCTGTAGAACAGTCAGATGAAAATAAAAATGTGAAAAAAACTAATAGCGGTGCTTCTTCACCTGTATGAAAAAATCAGTAACATCCTTCACCTTCTCTACCACAAGCTTGTGGTTGTTGGCACAGTGGGTAACATGCCTTCCAATTCCCTGCAGGTAGCTGCCATTGTGATCTCTGCAGAAGTTGCATGGGCAGTCGATGATCCAGCTTCAGCATCTGAGCTTCTTCCTGCCCTGCTTGATCATCCGCACATATACCCACTCGTGAATTGTACGGATATGTTTCCGTATGCTTGACATTCCGTGGCAATATTTTTTTCAGCCCCACGAGACAATTCCTTTATGCAGAGGTTGCATTTCACAAATCTTGCAGGGACTTTCTTTTCATTACTTTGGTATGGTGAAGAACCGGCATGCCCCAATCTCCGTTCGCGATGTTGAAGGCAGTTCTTCATCTTCCTCTTCCTGTGGAATTACAACAGGTTCTGCAGGTGGAGGTAGAGCACTCCCTTCAGCCATTGTGAAACCACTGGTTCTGGAAGATATCCAAAAAGACGTTTCTCCCACAACAGCTATAAGAATATTAACTGATTTAGGGAGTGGCGCTACTCAAAAATAGGTGCGGTCCGATATTGGTCAATGAAATAGCAGAATCTTCTTCTGACATCGAGCAGAACTGTAGTTCAGGAGCCGCACATTTGTGGGTCTACACCTATTTGTTAAAAATTTAATATACAGGAGGAATTGACACCTTTCAAATATGTCTGGCCTTATGCTATACATGGAAAGAATAACTCCTAAATATATATATTTATTTTTTATGAAACCGTGGAGCGGAACCGCAGGCTTATCCCGATCATGTGATCAGAACGAAAACCATAACTTTTTGCCTGTCTATGTTTGTGGTACCACGGAGAAACCATGTAACTTAAACAATGTTTACAAAAATTACAATTATTACTCATCTCTCACCACAACCTATACAGTACTGCAGATTCTAAGGAGTATAAGCACTTCTCCTACCTTAATCAGAAAAATCACCTGAGCACCTTCAGACAAATAGGAATCCACAGATTGCTGCAGTGATAACCATTAGTATTCACACTGCTAATCACACAGAGTCATACACCCACATAAACATTCAGACACTCACTCAGAGACTCATAGATTAACTCAAACAGAATTCAGCAACCTACCAAACCACTTACATACCCACTTTCAAAGGTTTAAAGTTACTGTTAGGAAATAGAATTTAAAACACCTTAGAAATTTACTGAAAAAAACAAAGGTGACAGGGACATTATAGTTAGGAAATAACATTAAAAAAAAATCGAAATTCACTCAAAAAAACAAACATTACATGGATGTTATAGTTAGCAAATAACATTAAAACACATCTGAGAAATTCACTTAAAAAGCCAAAATGACAGGGACATTATAGTTAGGCTCAGATTTCACATGTACAAAATCTTATATATTTAGCAGTTATAGTTAAATCAGCTAACTATAATTGACGCCCTTGCAATATACTGCTTATGACCTCACATATAACATCACTCATGACATGGTCAGTGACATCACTCATGACATCATCCACAGAACCACTCACACACTCACTAACACCCCTTTACAAACTCTCATACACCCACTCTCATACAACCCCATACATACCCATTCACAGACCCATGCAGGTACTCACACAACTACTCACTCATCCATAGAGTCACTCACACTTCCACTCACTCACTCATACAGCTACTCAAACAGCCACTCACTCACCCACACAGCCACTTATACAACCAGTCACACACCCATACAGCCACTCACACAGTCAAACACTCTTCACCTATATAGTCACTCACCCACCAACTTACTCACCTATACAGCTTCTCAACACAGCCACTCACTCAACCGTACAAGCACTCAAACACTCACTCACAGACCCACACAACCACTTACATACCCATTCACACATCCATACAAGCACTCCCATGTCCTCTCACTCACCCATGCAGCCATTCACACAGAAACTCACTCTCCAATATAGCCACTCACACACCAACCCACTTAACCAAACACCCACTCAAACAGCCCGTCACTTACCCATACCACCACTTACACACCCAGTCACTCATGCATACAGCCAGATACCTACTCACTCACCCATTGATACTCACATACCTAATCACTCACCCATACAGCCACTCACACAGCCATTCACTCACCCATACAACCACTGACACACCCACTCAATCACTAATACAGCCACTCACTACCCACACAGCTACTCACCTACCCACTTATATACCCATATTTATTTATTTATTTTATTTATTTGAACTTATAACGCGCAACAGCTACCCGCAATGGGTTTCCCGGCGCGAAGGGATAGACTCAAGAAGAAAACAGACCTCTCAAAAACAGCACCGTGAAACAACTAGATCGGCATGCAGATCATTGGAAGAGTAAAGTTTTCAATTTTTTTCTAAAGGTGAAAAAATTAGTTTCCATTTTCAAGGTGGAGGGTAACGCATTCCAGTATTTAGGGGCTAGATGAGAAAAGGCCCGTCCTCCCATTCTTACAAGCTTGAATCGGGGAATAACAAAGTCGCAATTAGCAGAGGATCTAAGTGTGCGATTTGGCTTGTAAGGTTGGACCAGATTTTGCAGGTATTTCGGGGCCGAACCCTGCTTAATTTTAAAGAGATAGCATATGGCTTTAAAGTTGATGCGACTGGAGATCCTGAGCCAATGTAGATCACGCAAAGCCTGAGTGGCCGATAGTCTCATAGGGATATTGCAAAGAAGACGGGCTGCTGAATTCTGAACAACCTGAAGTTTGTTTACAGTGGCCGCATCAGCACCAAGATAGAGGACATTTCCGTAGTCCAGGCGAGAGGTTACTAACGCCTGGACAACGGTTCTCCTGGTGGCTAGAGGCAGCATCCATAGAATTTTCTGGAGCCATCGCAGAATAGTAAAACAGATGGCGGCCACCTGTGTGGCCTGCTGTCTCATGGAGAGTTTGTCATCGATGAGAAAACCGAGGTTGCGGACCACTGAAGATGGCTGAGGAAGAGGTCCCATCTCGCTAGGCCAATGTTGCGGGCCCCATAGATCTTTCTGCTTCCCGAAAATAAGAATTTCGGTTTTGTCACCGTTTAGTTTGAGGAGATGCCTTTGCATCCACTCGGCTATACGAGACAGCCCAATTTTCAGAACCGATATGTCATTGCTCTCACTGCTAGAGAGGGAGAAAACAATTTGAGTGTCATCGGCATATGAAAAAATAGTCAGCCCGGCGTCTTCTGCAATAGAAGCCAGGGGTCTCACGTAGATGTTGAACAACAGAGGGCTGAGTATAGACCCCTGAGGAACGCCATATGCCGATGGACAAGTGGAAGAAGTGGCTTTCGTGGAGAAGACTTGGAAAGTGCGCTCACTTAAAAAGGAGGCAATCCAAGCCAAAGCCGGACCGTCCAATCCTAGGGATCGAAGAGAGTTCAAAAGAATGGAATGGGACACGGTATCGAACGCCGCGCTTAAATCCAAGAGGATAAGCGCAGATGTTTCCCCGCGGTCGATACCGTGTCTTAAACTCTCCGTTACCCCGAGAAGGGCGGTCTCAGTGGAATACTGGGCACGGAAGCCAGACTGGGATGGATGCAAAAATCCTGAAGATTCCACTAGATGGTATAATTGAGTGTTGACATGCCTTTCCAGCACTTTGGAAAGTACAGGTAGCAAGGATATCGGTCTGAAATTGGCAAGATTGGACACATCGGCTCCAGCTTTTTTTAGGAGGGGAACAACCATTGCGTGCTTCCAATCCTGTAACACCTGGGATTCAAGTAATGAGGCGTTTAAAAGTCTCATAAGAACCCGCCGAGGTTCAAAATCCAGCAGTTTGAGAATTTTAACAGGTACAGGATCACGAGGTGAACCGGATCTTATACTTCTTAAACAGGTGGAGAACGAGATGTCGTCAAACAGTTGCCAATGTGTCGTCTTCACCATAGAAAGAAGCAGTTCGGTCCCTACAGTCTGTCCAGAACATAATTCCTCTGCATTCAGGGAAGGGCTCATAGAATCGTATATATGTTCGACCTTCGCGATGAAAAATTTCGCAATAGAGTTACACTGGGCCTCATCTAAAGCTGGAGGTGTTGGAATGGTGTCCGCTCCAGTCAGTTTTTTGACGACAGAAAAAAGAGTACGAGGACAATTCTGAGCTTGTGTTACAGTGTCCACAGTGTAAGCAGCTCTCGCGATTTTACATTTTAGATGGTATTCTTTTAAAGCCTCTTTGTAAACAGTCTTCTGCGAGACTGAGTAGGAGTGCCTCCATTTTCGTTCTAAGGCCTTGCATTTAGTACGCAAGGCTTTCAAGTCAGTGGAAAACCAAGGCGCCGGGGGGCGATGTGACCTGGAATGTTTTGAGGTGAGCGGAAGAAGAGTAGTAACAGCGTTTGTAAGCCAATGGGAGACAGCGGTGTTCATCTCCACAGCCGAAGCCTCGCATTCCTCGGGACAAGTATTAGAGAGGTGTTGGTTAAACTTATTAATATCGAGTTTACCCCATCGATAAGTTGGTGCACCCTTGTCGAGGATTCTATTTTCCTGGTTCTTAATATACAATAAGGAAAAATGAACAGCAAAATGATCGGACCACTCCAAAGGACGAGCACTCTGAGAGCAGTCAAAGGAGAGATTGGAAAGAATAGGATCTCCAGCAGAGTGGGTGGGGCCAATATTAAGCAGAGGAAGGTTGAAAGCCTCCAGGTCAGACAAAAAGCGTTTGCTATTTGTACACTGTGGATCTTCAAGATGTAAATTAAGGTCACCAAGGATGGTAAAATTGGCTGCCCTAAGAAGTAGGGAAGCTATGATGTCAACTAATGAAGATATCCAAGAAGAGGCATTCCCAGGAGGGCGATAGATCAAAAGGCCCGATAACGTGAATTGAGGATTGATAACTAATTTAAAAGATGCAGTCTCACTTCCAGATATGGGAAGGGCTTCAAGCTTGCATGTATATTTTGCCTTAAAAATAATGGCAATCCCTCCCCCCTGTCTGGACTTTCTATCCAGTCTTACCGTAACATAGTTGTTAGGGACAGCAACGGCGACATCAGGACCTGAACAATCCTGAAGCCAAGTTTCGGTAAGAAACAACGCATCAGGCTGCTCTTTGACAATAAAGTCGTGAATGTGATGCTTGTGTTTCGGGAGGGATCGGCAGTTAATACTCCAGAACTGGAGTGTAGGACTAATAAAATGTGAGTGCCGTCTCCGCCTTCTACCCCGAGTGTAGGAATGATGTGTTACTTCACACTTGGACATTTTACCAGGAAAATAGCCGCAACCAGCACATTCAAACTTATGAATCGGGAGAGAACATACGGTGCAGTTTGTATGGCGGGTGGGACAAAGGGATTTTAAGACCTCATCTGAATAATTGACTCTACCGCAGGAGCTCGGAGAGGGAGTCATGGCCCCTGGGCCCGGTCTGGCACGGACGGGCACAGATGGGCTGAACTCTGGCGTAACTCCGGCGGAAGTTCGGCGATCCGCGGCGCGTATCTGCTGCGCGAAAGCGAGGCCTCCTTAAGTAGAGGTCTAGCGTCCTTGTGACGTCTAGACCATCAAGCAAAAGTGGCGCCGTCAGGCGTCCTACTCACCCAAGATGGCCGCCAAAAGCAAAATTGCCAGGACAAGGGCCGGCCAAATGCAGTGATTTCACGATTTATTGTGCAGGTAAGGGGCTTTTATAAGAACAGGGCAAATAACTAAAATTAAATTAAATATCAAAACAGGTAAATTTAAAAAGCGCAATTAGCGCGTAAAAGCGGCGTTGAGATATCAAGAATAAGCGCAGCACACTCACAAACTAGCGATCTTCAAAGAGCAAGTAATGAAGTGGTCGATAAG
The DNA here is from genome assembly GCF_964204655.1 of Triturus cristatus. Taxonomy (NCBI): domain Eukaryota; kingdom Metazoa; phylum Chordata; class Amphibia; order Caudata; family Salamandridae; genus Triturus; species Triturus cristatus. The sequence continues at coordinate 1,365,003,420 of NC_140591.1, read as the reverse complement.
TGGCTGAGCGCCTAGTTTGTCCCCCTTAAGTAGAGGTCTAGCGTCCTTGTGACATCTAGACCATCAAGCAAAAAGTGGCGCCGTCAGGCGTCCTACTGACCCAAGATGGCCGCCAAAAGCAAAATTGCCAGGACAAGGGCCCGCCAAATGCGGTGATTTCACGATTTATTGTGCAGGTAAGGGGCTTTTATAAGAACAGGGCAAACAACTAAAATTAAATTAAATATCAAAACAGGTAAATTTAAAAAGCGCAATTAGCGCGTAAAAGCGGCGTTGAGATATCAAGAATAAGCGCAGCACGCTCACAAACTAGCGATCTTCAAAGAGCAAGCAATGAAGTGGTCCATAAGTGGCTGAGTGCCTAGTTTGTCCCCCTTAAGTAGAGGTCTAGCGTCCTTGTGACGTCTAGACCATCAAGCAAAAGTGGCGCCGTCAGGCGTCCTACTCACCCAAGATGGCCGCCAAAAGCAAAATTGCCAGGACAGGGGCCCGCCAAATGCGGTGATTTCACGATTTATTGTGCAGGTAAGGGGCTTTTATAAGAACAGGGCAAACAACTAAAATTAAATTAAATATCAAAACAGGTAAATTTAAAAAGCGCAATTAGCGCGTAAAATCGGCGTTGAGATATCAAGAATAAGCGCAGCATGTTCACAAACTAGCGATCTTCAAAGAGCAAGTAATGAAGTGGTCGATACCCATAAGCCATTTACACACTTACTCACACATGGGTTTAGACAGTCACACAACCACTCAGATCACATATGTTAGAAATAGTATCACTCAGTAGTACAAAAATAATAGTAATTTAACTTATGCAGTAGTTTAATATATATCTTTAAGCCTCAGAAACGTTTGCAAAATACTTACACTCACTGGATGATGTCATCAGTGATGTTATCAGTGATGTCATTTGAGATGTCATCAATGATGTAATCAGTGATGTCACTGACCATGTCATGAGTTATGTAATATGTTAGGTCATAAGCAGTGCATTTCAGGGGTGTAAGTTATAGTTAGCTCAGGTAACTATAGCTGCTTTATTTCTCTGGCTTTCTACTTGTGAAATCTGAGCCTAAGGATAACGTCCCTGTAACCTTTGGTGCTTTCAGTACATTTTTAAGGTTTTTTTAAATTCTATTTCCTAACTATGTTTATTTATTTATTTAGTTATAACGTTCTTGTAAACTTTGGTGTGAGCGCTGTCAACGGGCACCAGTGACGGCGGTAGACCAAAAGGCATAAGGAGGGCAGAGAAGACATTTGTTTACCTGGAGCTCTGAAATCTGCTTGTACCTTGCAAAATGTATGTATGATAAAGGTCTTAGCAAAGCCTGCAAGATGATTTAGGGGGTACTACACCACCTGAAAAAGAATCTATTCCTTATGAAGACACTAAAACAGGAGGTCATACTTCATGCCATTTAAAAATCACACAAGTTTGGAAAGCACAACCCGATGAAGTCCTAGGGGATGAAACGTGTTGGCGGGGCTGACTGGAAAATATCATGTGTCGAAAAATGAATAAAAGTTGGATACTGGAATCACTTTCAAGACTTCTGACAATTGAATCTCATTTTTGTTTGTCATTGGTATATTTTTAAGAATACATATATACATACATACATATTTACATATGCAAAAAAGAAGCAGAGAACTCAGGGTAGTTCCCTAGTTTAGGTGGAGAGCACCTCCTGTATAGAACACCTTGCACCACCAGCGACACTCTGAATTTGCTCACCTTAAATGTCTGCTTTTCTATCAAAGTTGTTAAGCATAGGTTTAGCACAGTGCCATCCATGCAGCGATAGAAAGGAACAAAGTATTTTGCCATTTCTACATCCAAATCTTTAAGCATAGGTTTAGCACAGTGCCATCCACATCGAGCTGTAAAATGTCAAAAGCCTTTTACCACTCCAGTACTACAGCTTTAGATTGGTAAAGTACCATCCAAGCCAACCTAGAATGTATAGAAGCAACCCTTGACACGCACTTCACTATCATTATAGCTCCTCAGAGAGCTTTCATTGTGTCCAGGCACAAGGGAGCGCCCAGTATAAGTCAAAACAATACCTTTTCAGGCATAGAGTGCTGCATAAATTATGCAAAAAAGAAGCAGAGAACTCTGGGTAGTTTTGTCGTAAATAAAGTATTACGCACTCAGAATTTCTATAATATATCAATATGATCATGCATAAAGCAAGAGGCTGAGTCTGTGGTATCAGGTTCAAAAGGGCTTTATTCCAATATCTCGAGTTAAAGGGAGAATAGCTCCATCACCACAAGGGATCAGGAAGGGTCTTAAAGTATTCTCAGAATATTCTCAAACTTTATTCACAGAGTACAGTATATATACATTTGATGTTATACGTAAGCAGGAGAGCAAGAGAGAATGAGATAAGAGCATGTGGGCGTGTAGGTAGGCGTGAAGGTGGGCGTCCATGTGGGCGTCCACTTGATGATCATAGGTGGATGTCATAGGTGGGTGGATGCCTGGAGGGGGTTGCGTGATCTGCTGGAATTGTACTGGAACTTTGCCTTACTTGTGCTCAACTCGAGCATGACGTGTAATTGACGTGTGACTGGGGGAAGGCTGCTTGTGCAGTCGGGGAGTCTGGAGGAGAGGCCTTCGGTGTCAGGACGACCAGCACATCTTGTATTATCTGATATCTAAAGTCTGGAGCAGGGACGGATTTGTGACATAGGTTGCCCATCACCAAGAGCCAATGTGGCATCTATTTCTTCATTCACTGCATAGGCCTTTCATGGGGGCTATGGGCTTTTCACTGACGTGAGCTTTGCAATCACACAAGAAGAGACAGAAAGGCTGAGCTCTATCCTTTGCAGACGGGTTGTTTATTCCTCCTTTTCCAGGCAGGAATGTGGAGTAAGCAGATAACCGTGCTCAATACTGTCTCGGCACCTCGGACAGGGCCCCTTTGGCTGAGGCCCAAGTGTGCAAGGCCAAGGATACGCAGCTGCAGCTCTCAGAGCGTCTGAGGCCTGAAACCTCTTTTCGGCTCTGGCTGAGCCACAAACATGGGTTTTCACGTAAATGGCACGAGTGCAAGAAAACATGATGCAAAACGTATAGGCCTCAATGCAGATTTGTCGTTTCTCTCATGGGAGACTGGATGATGGCAGGCCACGTTATAGCATAAGCATCATGATAGACAGGCCATGGAGGGGAAATGCATAGGTTACATGCATGTGTACATAAAGCGTTTGAGGGGCACATAGGGGACAGATAGGTCTCACAATTTTTATTTCCTCAGTTTCCAAGTTGAGGTAGAGAGCAGTTCTTGTATGGAGCAACTTACACCACTATCAACACTCTGAATTTGCTCACCTTAAATGTTTGGTTTTCTATCAAAGTTTTTAAGCATAGGATTATCACAGTGCAATCCATGGAGGTGGAAAGGGCCAATCTTTTGCCATTTTTACATCCAAGTCTTTAAGCATCGGATTAGCACAGTGCCAAACACGTTGAGCTGTAAAATGTCATTTGAGATGTCATCAGTGATGTCATGAGTAATGTCCAGTGGCGGCTCGCAGAGGGAGTGCTGCGGGGCGGTAGGGCAGGGCGGGCTCGCTGTATCGGCAACTCAGCGATGCAGCGAGCGCAAAGTAAATAGTTGTATTTATTTATTTACTTACTTTACTCCTGGCTGTCGTATATCCAACTCCAATACCCCCACCTTGCCCCTCCACCGCCCTCCCCCATTGCCCCGTAGCACTCCCTCTGCAAGCAGCCACTGGTGATGTCACTCACCATGTCATGAGTGATGAAATATGTGAGGTCATAAGCAGTGCATTGAGCGGGCGTGCATAACTATGGTAACTATAACTGCTGAATTTCACTGGTTTTGTACGAGTGAAATCTGAGCCTAACTATAACGTGCCAGTTACCTATGGTTTTAAGTGAATTTGTACGATTTTGTAAATTTCTTTTTCTAACAGTAACCACTAACCTTTGTCACTGAGTGTGAATGAGTGCATACGTTTCTCAGTGGGTGTATGAGTGTCTGGATAGGTTTGTAAATGGGTTTGAGAGAGTATGAGTGGGGCTGTAAGCAGGGCTGTTTCTACCAAATGGCAAGACTAGGCGGCCGCCTAGGGCGGCAAAAGGGGGAAACATTTTACCCATACCTGGCGGGCGGCTACTTTTTTGGCGGATTTAAGCCCACTGTGCGCATGGGCATCTGCCTTCTAAAACACAACACCATACAAAGGTGAACAAAAGCCACACATTTTTATCATTTTGAAGTCCCAGTAGTCCCTGGCCTCTGGATATGGTGCTATTCTGTTCTGCAGACACCTTTCTAGATTATAGTCTCAAAATTGTATTCCCAGAATTTACAGTTGCAATAAAGTGAACACTTCCTAATCTTCACAGAGCCTTTTATTTGAGCATCACTCTGCAGAGGTCGCTCTGCAAGCCTTTGACGCCCTACAGCGTTTCATTGCTCTCCCTTTATAAAATGGCACTGCTGAGCAAAAAAGTGGTTACGTTTAAACAATATATCCATTTCATAACTAGTTTTTTATCAATTAACAAATATCACCTTAACGTAACCGAGATTACTGGTGCTCATTTCATCGAACCTGAGAGGATGAAAGGATGAGTTAAAGCCGAGATTACTGGTACTCATTTCATCAAGCCTGAGAGGATGAAAGGTTGAGTTAATCTGACCAAACCTGGCTTCAAACCTACGACCTCTTGCTGTCTGCAGGGATACTCTTCTTCATATCCTTCTGCAACATGTGCATTGACCCATCAAGCTATTTAAAGGTTTTTTTAAACACTTTCACATTAATTATTTGAACTTTCAAAAATGCCATGCAGCATAAAAGTCAGTTCTTAGGATAAACTTGCTCAGTACAGGTGAAGGGCATAATAATCAGCATGTAACAGAATATGAGGCGATAGAATATTTTGACATAAATACGAAGGTAAATATACATAACGTTTGGAAATACTTACTGTAGACTGGTCGATTGCGGATTTAACGCGACAACAAAAATAACGGCAATCGAAGCGTTATTTCGATTTACAATAGTCTTTGTTTATTGTCTGAGGGCTGTTACTGCTCTAAAATGCACCAAAAATCACTTCTGCTGTAAAGTCCGAAATAACTGCAACAACCAATGTACTTACGAACCAGCTCTCGGTAAAACAACCCGTGGCCTGAGGCACTTGAGTGTTGCATTTGCCATACTTGTGTTGGGATTAGTGGCATCGTGCCAGGCGGGACACCTTCATCCAATCATTACTTTTTTGAGGGGGCTGAGGGGGGTCAACAAACACTTTCTGGTTGTAGATTCATAGTCCGCATTTACACGGCTAAAAACGCAAGCGCTAGTTACCGAATGTTACTGAATGCATCGGGCAGTGGCTGAACGGACTGTATTAGCTGAAGGTGTCACGCATGGCATTGGCCACCTTTATGACGTTTTATGTAACAGCAGGTTTTACAGATGCTTGAATTATTTCCATGGCAGCTCCTCATTATGCGGATGTAAATTAAAGCCTAAACAGTATAGTATTATACCTTCTTTTATATCTAATGCATTAATTCTTCTAGCCTGGATGACAGGGGGAGAAAGTTATGGTAGTAAAAGGGAGGGGGCGGCATTTTTCAATTCTCGCCTAGGGCGGCAAAGCACCTAGAAATGGCCCTGGCTGTAAGTGGGTACATGACTGTCTGAGTGGGTCTGTGAGTGGGTCTATGAGTTGGTGCGTGAGTCTCTGGTAGATCTGTGAGTGGGTGAGAGAGAGTATGAGTGATTCTGTAAGTGGGTGGGTGAGTGTCTGACTGTGTCTGTGAGTGGGTGTACGTGTTTGATTTTGTCTGTGAGTGGGTGCATGAGTGAATGTGTCTGTGAGAGGCAGTGAAAGTGTCTGAGTTGTTATATGAGTGGGTGCATGAGTGCCTGAGTGGGTTCTGCTTGTTTTCTGCTCATTTTCTGTAGGCCTGGGTGGAGCTTGCAGAGTTTCACTACCGAAAAACCTCCCTAAATTCCGTGGAGCTCTGTGAGCTGGCAGAGTATTGCTCGGCCACCCATAATGAAGTCCCCTTGGCTGCTGAGGGTTGTTGAGGGCCAAGAACACTGCTGAGACCTCGTCAGATACCCCACCCCCTTTCTCAACCATTCTGCAAACACACCTCCTGATGCACTACTAGTTAGGGATGAAGTCCCCTTGGCTACTGAGGGCCATTGGGGGCCGAGAACTCCTATTGTTGCAACTAGTAAGTCCCACATAGCGGGTTTGCTGAGACCTCATCAGAGGCCTCACCCCCATTCTCAACCACGCTGCAAATGTACTTGCTGGCACACTACTGGTTGGGGGTTGAACTCCCCTTTGCTGCTGAGGGACATTGGGGGCCAAGAACCCCACTTTTTGCAACAAGTAAGTCCCCACAGTGGGATTGCTGAGACCTCACCGGAGGCCCATCCCCTTTCTCAACCACTCTGCAAGCACACCTCCAGGTGCACTAGTAGTTCGGGGATAAATTCTCCTTGGCTGGTAATGGTCTTTGGGGGCCAAGAACCCCTATTGTTGCCATACGTAATTCCACCACAGTGGGATTGCTGAGATCTCATTGGAGGCCGTGCCTTATTTCTCAACCACTCTGCAAAGGGGCCTCCTGGAGCACTACTGGTGTGGGGATGAAGTCCCGTAAGTACCCCACAATGGGATTGCTGAGACCGCATTGGAGGCGCACCCTCTTTTTCAATCACTCCACAAATGTGCTTCCTGGTGCAATACTGGTTGGGAGATAAAGTTGAGGGGCGAGCACGCTGGTAAACTCCGCTCTGACGGCAGTTGGCAGAGTTTTTGCCAATCTCCGTGTTACAAGAGGAGCACGGAGTGGCAAAACTCTGTAAACTCTGCCAGCAGAGAGGAGTTTACCACCCATCCCTAGTTTTCTGCCTTTTTCTGCTCACTTCTTACCATAATTTTCCCTCTTTCTGCTCGTTGATGACCTTTATTTTCCTCTTTCTGCTCATTTCTGACCTGTATTTTGCCTGTTTCTGCTTTTTTCTAACAATTATTTTGTCTTTTCTGCTCATTTCTGACCTTTATCTCGACTCTTTCTGCTCTTTTCTGACCTTTATATTGCCTCTTCCTGCTCGTTTCTCACCTTTATAAGGCCTCTTTCTGCTCATTTCTGACCTCTATTCTGACTTTTTTCTGCTAGTTTCTCACCAGTATTCGGCCTCTTTCTGCTCGTTTCTCACCTTTATCAGGCCTCTTTCTGCTAGTTTCTGACCTCTATACTGCCTTTTTCTACTCGTTTCTCACCACTATCAGGCCTCTTTCTGCTCGTTTCTCACCTTTATCAGGCCTCTTTCTGCTCATTGCTGACCTGTATTCTACTTCTTTCTGCTAGCTTCTGACCTTTATTCTACCTCTTTCTGACCTTTATCTTGCCTATTTCTGCTTGTTGCTGACCTTTATTCTGCCTCTTTGCATGTGTTTCTGACCTTTATTCTCCCTCTTTCTGCTTGTTTCTGACCTTTATTCTGCCTCTCTCTTGCAGGCATTGCTCTCACAGACAGGGAGCTGCTAAATATGCAGTTCCCTGTCTGTCAGAGGAATCCTTTCATCTGTTTCCCTGCCTGCTTCAGAGTGGGCTGGTAAACAGATGAAAACTTCGCTCTCAGCAAGCTGGAGCAGTTTCACAGCTCTTGCTTGCTGAGAGCGGAGTTCGTATTTGTTCTGACTTGGCAGGAGCTGTCAAAGCTCCAATCTAATAATAAAAATACACCCACTCACTGACCCACTCTCATACCCCAGTCACTCACACTCCCTCTCATACACCCATTCAGTCACTGATACTTCCACTCAGAGACCCAGAGAACCACTCACACACCCACTAACAGACCCACACAGGTGTTCATACACCCACACACACTCTGACACACTGCTCTCCATGTAAATACACAACATATCCACAGATCTAGACCCCCTAAAAAAATATGCCCACTCACAAACCCACTCACACACTATCACCCCCCACACAACCACTCACTTATCCACACACCCACTCACATCTGTACAATCATTCACACACCCTCTCACAAACCCATACCTTCACTAATGCATCTACTCAAAGCCCCAGAGAACCACTCACAAGTCCACTCACAGACCAACACAGGCACTCACACACCCATACAGACACTCACATATTTCCTCCCGTTGGAATCTGCAACAGATCTGTGGATCCAGACCTCAATTTTTAAAAGATACACACACTCTCTCACACCCCCTTAGAGTCACTCACACACCCTCTTACGTACCCATACAGACACTCACACTCTGCCCTCCACGTGACTCTGCCACAGATCCATGGATCCAGACCCCAAAATACACCCACTCACAGGGCTGTGCACGGCTAGGGGTTGGCTGCAGGAGGGCTGTTGGCTGTGTGCCACCCTGATGCCAAAACCCTGCCACGTACATCCAAAGGCTGTGCACAGCGAGGGGTTCACTGAATGCGAGGCGTTGGTTGCAGGGCCTGGCCACAGGACAGACCGAATACTTAAAGGTTTTGTCCACTATACAGTGTTCACATATTGAGCAACTCCCACACTTTTTATTTGTCATTTCGAGAGTGCCTTGTTGTAGGAGTTTTACTTCTCTATAAGTGTGAACTAATGACTTACGTAAGTTGTCATTCCGTTTGAAGCCAAAGAGTGTTTTTTCCAATTTGATCTCCTCGTTATCATTTAGAATTATTGATTAGAATTTACTATGTTTTTTATTTTATTGCTAATACTGGAAAATTGACTGACAAATACTACTCTTTCAGTTGGTCTCTTTATTGTTCTAGCCGCTGTTAGTTCTGTCCAACATGCTGTCATGATTGTAAAAACGTGCCGTTTTAAACGCATTTTGATCAATTTCTTAGGATAACCTCTGTCTGCGAGCTTGTCTTTCAAGATGTCTAAATGTTTATAGAAATCATCCAAGGATGAACAGTTCCTCCGTAACCGAAGGAACTGTCCAAAGGGGATGTTATCCTTCTGTGACCTGGGATGATAACTTGTATAATGCAAGAGAATATTTTTGTCTGTGGGTTTGGTGAACAGTTCAACCTCCAAGTGTCCACCTGTATTCTTAATAGAGATATCCCAAAATTTCACACTGGTATTATTACAATGTGCAGTGAATTTCAAATTGGGGTCCCCCAAATTAAGCCATTCAAGAAACTTCTGTAGTTGTTCCTCCTGTCCATCCCATATAAAGAAGATATCGTCAATAATGGGATACCATGCTGATATGTTTTCAAAATAGGGTGCCACTTCATTGAAGATATGCTTTCTCTCAAAGTTCCCAACATAGAGAAATGCCACACTTGGGTCACATGTCACCCCCATGCTGGTGCCCTTGCATTGTAGATAAAGATCATCCTTAAATAAAAACATAATATTATTCAAAAGCAGGGTAATGCATCTGTCAGAATTTCCTTAATAACCTTAATAGTATCATCCTGCGGAATATTTGTGTACAACACCTCTATATCGAGGGTAACTAGAATCTGAGACTGATCATTAAACATAGTAACCTATATAATAGAGATAATGTGTGCTGAATCCCTGATGTATGATTTTTGTCTAAGGACTAACGGTTTCAAAAAACTATCCGCATATTTGTTCAGGAGTTCCAGGAGGAAAACCAAGCAACTGACAATAGGTCTCATAGGGAGATCCATTTCTTTTTTTATGGATTTTAGGTAAACTTCAATTACTGGTATTATGGCATTATCATTTTTGAGGAATCTAAATTTATCCTCATGAATTCACTTGTTTATTTTGGCTTTTTCAAGTAAGGTTCTTACCGTTATCTTTAATGCATCTAATTTACTCATAGGTACCCTAGTATAGTGATCAAATCATTATAGTTTTAGAATTGTGTTTTTTAAATTGTTGTTTTTAATGTGTAACTTGATGTATATTTTATTTAATGTTTTATTAAACTGAATTCATAAGTACTTCAATATCCTGCCATGTTGTGCTCCCTTCAGGATTGTTTTTATGCATGTGAATGTATGTGGAGTGTTTGAACGATAAGTGAATATAAAGGGAATTATACTTTTTGACGTTTAAGTCTTATTCGGTGCCCTGTCCCTTTGGTTTGAGGGGCCCCTCTCTTTGATTTTATGCTATGTCAAGTATATAATATACTATGCCGTAATCACAAACGCAGCAGCAGGTGTGTGGGCTTGAACTCTAGCAGAGAGAGGTGCCTTTTCTTGGGGACCCTGAGGATCGCTGTGGCCGCGCCGTCTCCCTCCCGCCGTCACTTGTAGAGGTGACCGCCGTGTGGGGGGAGCGCAGGGAAAGACTACACTTCCCAGCATTCCCTGGGGCCCGGATATCGACGTCAGCGCGCCCGGAGGCGCTATTTACCGGACCTCGACCCCGGCAGAGCGGGGGACGCAGCAAGCAGGTGTGTGGGCTTGAACTCTAGCAGAGAGAGGTGCCTTTTCTTGGGGACCCTGAGGATCGCTGTGGCCGCGCCGTCTCCCTCCCGCCGTCACTTGTAGAGGTGACCGCCGTGTGGGGGGAGCGCAGGGAAAGACTACACTTCCCAGCATTCCCTGGGGCCCGGATATCGACGTCAGCGCGCCCGGAGGCGCTATTTACCGGACCTCGACCCCGGCAGAGCGGGGGACGCAGCAAGCAGGTGTGTGGGCTTGAACTCTAGCAGAGAGAGGTGCCTTTTCTTGGGGACCCTGAGGATCGCTGTGGCCGCGCCGTCTCCCTCCCGCCGTCACTTGTAGAGGTGACCGCCGTGTGGGGGGAGCGCAGGGAAAGACTACACTTCCCAGCATTCCCTGGGGCCCGGATATCGACGTCAGCGCGCCCGGAGGCGCTATTTACCGGACCTCGACCCCCGCGACGCGGACAGCGCCGGGAGAAGCCCGGGACAAGGGCGGGACCGTCTGTGGCCGTCCGGGGCCGGAGGAGGCCGGGCTGGGCCATACCCCCTTCGTCCTGAGACTGTGAGTCACCACGGTGTTCTATGCTATTGATTTGCATTTGATTAGTACTAGGCACATGTTTCTGGATAAGTTTACTACCCACTGAAGCACAAGACCCCTCATTTACGGACCAGAGACTATTAACTGTTTGGATTGTTATTTCCATCTACTGTTAACTTGTGGCAGATTTATTTTCATATTGTGTGTATTAGCCTTACGTGATAAAATTAGGAAATGATGAAACGGGGAAGGAAAACAAACGCCAAAGCCCCTGCAACGCGGTCACACACTAAGTCCCTAGCTGCAGGTTCCCAGCCACTACCAACATTGACTGCTATCGATAAGATGCTCCAGCAGACCATCGGGGTTGTGGCTAATGCTATAGAGAATACCGAGAGACGGCTCTCCATTACACCATCACTGTACATTCCAAGTCAGGAAAGAGACACTTCGGTCACTATGACTGAGGCGCTGGAGGTTAGCTCCTTTATGACATCATCTTATATAGATCTACCTTCCAGTCAGGTGCCAATAGAAAATTCTAAGGATCCCCGAGATAGATCCACTATACAGGCTTCTCCCCCTGTTGTGAAGAAAAGGGTGGACACATGTAAGCCGTGCCCGAGGAATAAAAATAAAAACAAAAATAACACTGCCCCAACTAAATTAAAAAAAAATATCCACACCAACCATGACCTGGTGACTCCATCTGAAAATCTGCGTGACGCAGCGCCAGGAATACCGTGTTGGGTTACTAATATGGTCACGGACCTACAAACTTCCTTGGAACGTACAATTCTCATTCAGCTTAAGCCACTGGTATCAAAACTAGATAAATTGATTTCCATGTTGAACTCCAGAGGCGGGGGGAAAACTGAGGCAGCTAACTCCCAAAGATCGTCGGCCCCTCTTGGTATGGAAGCCCAACAAAATAAAGCTCCCTGCATTTTAGTTCCTGACACTACTAGCCAACCGGCACAGATTGCCAATACGGGATTGATTATGGATGCCCAAAAACCTACATCCCTTACACCCCAATTTCTAATTTCTAATTTAAAATACTTGTAAAGCGCAGCATACACCTTGCGGTTTCTTGGCGCTGGGGAGATCGGCAACTGAGGTGAAAACAAGAAGACCAGGGAGAGAAGAAAGGGAAATTTGAAGGGGTTTAAATGGGGAAGGCTTGGCTAAAAAGGAACGTTTTCAGATCTCTGCGAAAGGGGAGATACTGGGTGGCAGACCGGAGGTGGTCAGGAAGTGAGTTCCAGAAGGTTGGAGCTAGGGTGGAGAAATTAGCCCCGCCCCACCTTTTGCGAGTGAAGCGAGGGATCTGGAGGAGGGACCTGGAGGAAGATCGAAGTTCTCTTGTGGGTAAATAGGACTTGATTAGTGAGGAGATGAAGGCAGGGGCGGAGCCCTGGCGGGCCTGGAAGACCATACACCCGATCTTGAATAGGGCCCGTTCCTTTATGGGGAGCCAGTGAAGCTCTCTAAGAAGGGGGGTGGAGTGGTGATAACGAGGGAGGCCGTACACAAGCCGAGCTGCTTGATTCTGGACGGTCTGGAGTCTACGCAAGCTGAAAGCGGGGATACCGTGATAAAGAGCGTTTGCGTAGTCCAATTTTGATATCACGAGTGCGGCCATAATAATCTTAAGTGCCTGGGGGGAAAAGAAGCGGGAGACAGTGCGGATAGTGCGAAGAGAAAAGAAACAGGAGGACACCACAGAACTGATTTGTGAGTGGAGAGTGAGTTGGCTGTTTATTTTGACACCAAGGGCCTCATGTAGGTAGCGAAATACCGGTCGGTAACGGCCGATTTTCGGTAATTTTACCGTTACCGACCGGTATTTTGGCTAATGGTATGTAGGGGGACAATTTTTGCTTTCGGAATTTACCGAATCGGTAAAATTACCGAATCGGTAATAATACCGAATCGGTAATGTTACCGAATCGGTAACTTTTCCGAATCGGTAATTTTACCGATTTGGTAAATTCCGAAAGCAAAATCGAGATGTAGGGGGAGTGTGTGGGTGTGTTTTAGAGTCGGTATTTACCACCAACTTTTAGTTGGTGGTAAATTATTAATGTATGTATTCATGCATTTTTACCCGCGTAGCAGTGTGCAATGTGGCATACATACATGCCCTTAGGGCATGTATGTGTGCCACATGTGCACACATGGCCGAAACAGGGGTGCAACAGGGTGTCAATGTGACACCCTGCCACTCTTGTATGTGTTCCCCCCATTACCGAATCGGTATTTACCGATTCGGTAATGAGGCATACCTTCCCATCAATGGGAAGGTATGCCTCATTACCGAATTGGTAAATACCGATTCGGTAATCACCGACTAGTAACGAATCGGTAAAAATTACCGACTCATTACCTACATACGAATTACCACTTCTTAAATACCGAGTCGGTACGGCTCGGTATTTAAGAAGTGGTAACTGGTACGCTACCTACATGAGGCCCCAAGTGTTTTGACCGTGGTGGAGGGGGTCGGTGCAGGGCCAAGAGAAGGGGGCCAGAAGAGAGAGTTCCAGGGACTGGATGAACCACCGGTGAGGACCAGCTCGGTTTTATCCGGGTTCAGCTTAAGGTGGTTGTGGTTCATCCAGTCACTGATGAATGTCATGGTTGACTGGAAATTGGAGACCGAGAGAGGAGAAGGGGACAGATCAAAGATGAGCTGGAGGTCATCCGCGTAGTTATAGACGGTGACCTCCAGCTGCTGTAGTGCAAAGATGAGAGGAAAGATGTAAAGGTTGAAAAGTAAGGGGGAGAGCGAGGATCCCTGGGGAACACCGCAAGTGACAGGAAGGGGAGTGGCCGTGAAGTCGCCTAACCGGACCGCCTGAGTGCGTTCCCTCAGAAAGGAGGAGAGCCAGATCAGAGCTGATCCCCCGATACCGGCCGCCTTGACACGGGTGAGTAGGATGGTGTGGTCCACCGTGTCAAAGGCGGCGGAAAGATCAAGGAGGACCAGTGCCTGGTGTTTGTTTTCGTCCATACCCTTTCTGAGTTTGTCCAAGACTGAGACCACGACTGACTCGGTCGAATGCCTGGGACGGAACCCGGCTTGGCGGGAAGCCAGTCCCCCGTTTGCCTCCACATGGGCGCTGAGCACCGCGGTAACATGGCGTTCCATCACCTTGCCCAGGAAGGGTAGCAGGGAGATGGGGCGATAGTTAGCCGAGATAGAAGAGTCAGCGCCAGCTTTCTTCAGGATGGGCACTATGGTAGCTGCTTTAAGCGAATAGGGCACTACGCCCTGTGCCAGGGAGCTGTTGAGGAAGGCAATGGGGGGGTCAGGGCAGCTGGAGTATATTTGCTGCAGGACTCGTGCTGGGCAGACGTCCGCGGGAGATCCCGACTTCACTTTAGGGAGTATCTCCAGAAAAGAGTCCTGCGTGAGGGGGGGATAGAGGTAAGAAGGTGGGGGAGGGGAGGGGGGGCGGGATCGACGAAGGCAGAGGAGGGTGGAGGGATATTAAGCTTGATGGTTGCTATTTTGTCTAAGAAATAGGTATTAAGCTGGTCGCAGGGAAGTTGGGAGGGAGGAATAATGGGCGAGGTTCGGTCTGAGAATGCCAGGTCATTCACTATCCCGAAGATTACCCTGGGTTTGTTTTCGGCAGAAGTAATTTTGGACGAAAAGTAGGCGGACTTAGCAGCCAGGATTGCTGTTTTATATTTGTCCAGAGCTGATGAGAAGTGGGTTTTTAATAGGGGATCGTAAGTTTTCCTCCAATGCCTTTCTGCCTGACGGGCGCTCAGTTTGAGAGCTTTTAGGTGGTCGTTGAACCATCTATTAGAGTCCTTTGGTCGGCGGACGGAGATGCGGCGTAGGGGCGCCGCAGAGTCGCAGCCATCCGCCAGCCAGGTGTTAATGGCCTTGGCTTGAGAGGTAGATGTTAAGCCAGTAAGAGTAGGAGTAGAGTCGCGGAGCATGGAGGTCAAGGAGGGGTAATCCAATCTATTCCAGTTCCGTGCCCAGGTGTTTTTGGCATACGGAATTTTAGGCATCACGTTGCGGGGAATAGAGAAGGAGATGAGGGCATGGTCGGACCAAGGGCACGGCGAGACAGTGGCCGAGGCCACGGGGAGGTTGAGGGACCAGACCTGGTCCAATGTGTGTCCATGGGAGTGAGTGGGGGCAGATATGTGCGACACGAAATTAAGGGTTGATAGGCAATCTGTAAACTCTTTTGAGGCTGAGCACTCGAGTGGGTCAGAGGGCCAGTAATTAAAGTCCCCTAGCACCAAGACCGAGGCGTAGTTGACCGTTAAGTTGGCCAATAGGTCTTGAAAGGCCGGCAAAAATGCAGGCGAGGGCTGGGGAGGCCGGTACATTAATAGGCAGGTAATAGGGGGGGAAAATGAAAGAGAGCGGGCTACCAGGAAGTCAGCAGGGGGAATGGGAGGTGAGGGAAGTGGTTGGTAGTTCAACTCCGACCGAGCGATCAGGGCAACCCCACCGCCTGCCTTGCCCGCCGGCCGGTCGGCTCGAAGGGCCACATAGGAGGAGGGTAGGGTGGCCAGGAGAACGGGGAGGGAGGTCAGGAGCAGTAGGTCCGGTTTCTCAGAATCGAGTAAGACGAACAACTCATGGTGGTGCTTGACCGCTGACCTGGTATTGAGTAAAAAGACAGACAGTGCCGGCGAACAGGGGGGGAGGTCAGGGGGAAGGGGGCAGGGTAACGGGGGAGCATGTAACGGGGGATGAGGGGCTATGGGGGAAGTGGGGGCAAGGCCTAAAGAGGAAATCAATCTGCGGGTGGAATCTGGAAGTAGCCATTTACCTTGAAGGGCAATAAGATCCTTAGAAGAGTAGGATGTAGATTTGGCATGGAGTCGTGCCCCTAGCCCCGTCCGGCCGCGGACGGGCGCAGACGGGCTTGCCTTAGGCGCGCCTTCGGCGCGCAAGCGGCGCGCCCGCTGCGCTCGTCCGCTGCGCTTCCTACCAAGACACATACTTTATGCCGGTGGGTGAGGAGGTTGGAGGGGGCGTGGCCAGCCGAGGGGGCGTGTCTCGCCTCGCCCTCGGGAATGGCGACTGAAGGGAAGAGGTCGTTGCAGCGAGAAGCGCTGTTCTAAGATGCCAAGATGCAGGTGAGAGTGGATGGCAGTTTAAAAGCACAGTGAATATAACACAAAATACAATTTTTAAAATCGTCCCTGCTCCCGGCTTTCCGCCTCAGGAGCCAATCAGCAATGCAGCGCCTAGCGTTTGCGCGCGCTATTTGTAGTCGTGGCGGGGGGGCGTGGCCAGCCGAGGGGGCGTGTCTCGCCTCGCCCTCGGGAATGGCGACTGAAGGGAAGAGGTCGTTGCAGCGAGAAGCGCTGTTCTAAGATGCCAAGATGCAGGTGAGAGTGGATGGCAGTTTAAAAGCACAGTGAATATAACACAAAATACAATTTTTAAAATCGTCCCTGCTCCCGGCTTTCCGCCTCAGGAGCCAATCAGCAATGCAGCGCCTAGCGTTGGCGCGCGCTATTTGTAGTCGTGGCGGGGGGGCGTGGCCAGCCGAGGGGGCGTGTCTCGCCTCGCCCTCGGGAATGGCGACTGAAGGGAAGAGGTCGTTGCAGCGAGAAGCGCTGTTCTAAGATGCCAAGCTGCAGGTGAGAGTGGATGGCAGTTTAAAAGCACAGTGAATATAACACAAAATACAATTTTTAAAATCGTCCCTGCTCCCGGCTTTCCGCCTCAGGAGCCAATCAGCAAAGACACTCTTAGCGATGGTTCCCAGCAAAGATATAGCCAACCCATAAAAACTCTGGCAAGTAAACCTGATAAAGTCCTGACTACGTTAAAGCAAGGCCAGCTGAGTAACAATACTAGCATTCCCGCAAAAGCTAATATGATACCAGAATCTAATGCCCAGCACTTGCCCACAATAAATTTACCACCCGAAGCACAAACTTTTGTCGTTGCACTGGTGGGTGTTCCACCTTTAAGAGAGGGCAAAAGAGAAAACGAGGATGAGTTAAAGAATAAGTGCATTCAGTGGCTCACAGTAAATAGGCCCCTACCAAGAGACATTTCAGGAGAAATATTGCTGGCTAGAAGAGTGGGCTGGATTGGGAGGAACCCAAAGACTGTAGCAGGAGATGTAATAATTCTAAATTTTAGGGATGCCACTGCTGTACAATATATATGTAGTAGTGACACTTATAAACAAAGCACCCAAATATCTGCTCTACATCTCTCCTATTTCTATCCTACTCCTAGCTGGGATCCGCACTATTCTAGAGTCAGGATTTTTAATAGGGGGCATCATCTCCCACCCTGCAATTTGGAAAATAGAGGTATACATAGAGAAGGCTGGCCTATTCGTACTCCTCTCTACCCGCTACAGTCACATTGGAATAGATTCAGTGTACTGGAAGAGGTGGATTGACTTAGCTTGGGCGGAAAACTAGATCAACAACTCACCAGTAAAACTACCAGCTGGACAAGGGCCATAGAGGGAGAAGCACCGTTGGCAGATTGTATGAATAGCTCACAAAATAGGGAAACTAATATAAATAGCTCGGACACTGAGAGTCCTGATGATCCGACACAAGGTTGCATAAAATTGGTCTCTTGGAATATAGCTGGCCTAAAAAACAAGTTGGGCTCCCCAGATTGGACTGCGTTTATGACTAAATTTGACATTTGCCTAATGCAGGAGACCTGGGCATTGGAGGATAGTAGAAGCCCGACTTTTGCTACCTATAATATCCTCGCAACATCACTAGGTAAAGGCCGCCCGTCTGGGGGACTATCGATATGGGTAGCCACACACTTGGGAACCCAGGCCGTACAAATACCAACAAAATCGCTGGATTTCCAATGTGTTTTATTACAACCGCCAAACAACCCCCCAGTAGCACTAATCAATGTTTATTCGAGGCCAATCAGAAACGGTAAAGAATCAACCACACTGAGTGAGCTGGCATCATTTATCTCAGGGCTAGATCCTTGTAATTCTATAGTCCTCGGCGGGGACTTTAACTGCCAGTTTGAACCATTGGGTGGGGTTGATCAGGGTGAGCAGGATGAGGTAGATGCGCTATGGCATATCCCAGACCCGGATATTTCCCCAGTCAGAGCTTGGACACCTCTGGTATTACAAGCAAAATCCTTCTGCCTTACAACGTCTCTGCGGGCGTGTAACGGGAGAATGGACTCTGACCGCCCAGCAGCAGGAACGTTTAACCGGACAGACAGGGTCTCCATAATTGACTATATAATGATTGAAGCTAAAAATTGGAGCAAGATAAAGAATTTTAAAGTTGAAAAAAGGCAGGATAGTGACCACAATGCTCTGACTTTAATTCTGAAGCCAGGGTCCTTCGGGTTAAAAAACCCTGAGACTACACTAAACGTGGCAATTCCTCCTCTTGTACTATCTAACAACCGTAGAAGGGTGAAATGGCCTCGTCTGGCAACGTCACCTTTACAACTTGCGAAAATTTATCAAATCGCGATACCCTGGATAACTCGGATGGCTGCTGAAACTGGGCCTACGCAGGTAGTGGAAATACACAAACAGCTAGTATTGGAACTGGGGGATGTTTTCTATCCAATAGCCAGAGCAAAGAGCTATGTGCCCAAAGCGTTTCCTTGGTTTAATACTAGGTGCAGGGAACTAAAAAAGAACCTTCTCGCAGCAATTAAATCAAAAAATAAACCCAGCATTCGAGATGCTAGACAAGCGTATAAGAAGGAGCTGTCTAGGAGTAGGTTGGAATGGGAAGAAGAGAGGTGGGAAGCGCTGAGGGATGCCTTGGTGACTAAGGACGCCAAACTCTTCTGGGAACTAGTGAGTTCTTCTGTAGGAGGCAGTGGGGAATCTTTCCTGCCAAACATTGCTCCCTCAGTATGGGAAACGCACTTTGCCACATTGTATTCTTCCCCCTCGGTCACCCCGGAGCCATTGAATAGAGCTCGGATAATGCAACCAAAAGACCAACTCTGTGTTCCATTGGATTTAAATTCTACACATGAGCATTGTCCTCAGGAGCCGTCAGACCGTGGAAACTACTCTGGCCACCTAAGAACTAGGAAGCAGATGACTACTGGAAGTATTGAGGTTATCTCAATCAAAGAAGTAGAATCTGCTATTACCAGGCTACCCTCTAACAAAGCCCCAGGGCTAGATAAAGTGCCAGGCAATCTCTTTCGTTCACAACCTAAAATCTGGGGACCCTATCTAGTTGTACTATTCAATGCAGTCCTGACAGGAGCTAATTTACCAGATACCTGGGCAGGGGCTGAAATTGTTCCTATTTACAAAAAAGGTTGCCCTTTAGCTCCCTCGAATTACAGGCCCATAAGTCTCTTGGATACTACACAGAAACTTATGGGCCGGATCATACTAGATAGAATACTTGAGTGGGCAGAGGAGAACAAGATATTAAGTACCTACCAGGCAGGATTCAGAGCAGGGATTTCGACCCTGGACCAGCTCTTTAGACTACAGGTCTTGTTTTGGAAAACCGTAATTCTGGGAGGGGGTAGTCTCTACCTGGTCTTCGTAGACTTACGGGCTGCTTTTGGCCTCGTGCCCAGAGAAAGCTTATGGAAGGTCCTGAAAGATCTAAACCTCCCGCCTTACCTCCTAGAAGTTCTGAAGCATTTCCATAAAGAGAATTATGCTCAGGTACGTTGCGGGAAAAATGGAGAGCTTTCAGAACGTTTCCCAGTTACCAGAGGTGTGCGCCAGGGCTGTGCCCTGGCCCCCACCCTCTTTAGCCTTTACATCAATGGTTTGGTGGGTGAGTTGGACAAGGTTAAGAATGGTGATGTTCCCCGGCTGGCATCTGGACGGGTGCCTGCATTGATGTTCGCAGACGACACCCTATTGCTGTCTCGAACCTCTACAGGCATCCAGAGGGTATTGGATGGCTTTGTAATATTCTGTGCTTCGAGGGGGCTTGAGATCAACTTAGAAAAGACAAAGTTCATGATCTTCGGCCCCCCGAAGCGCACTCGCCCCTGCCCAGTCCTAAATGGCATCCCACTGGAAAGGGTTGGTACCTTCGTCTATCTGGGTGTTACCCTGACCGAAGATTTTGGCTGGGGCCCACAGGTGGTCAAATCCGCCCTGAGGCTCACACAGATAGCGGGGGGTATAAACAAATTCCAAAGGAAAACGCTATTTAAACCGGTCTCCCCTGGTCTCGAGATTTATAAAGCCCAAGCTAGACCTGCTGCAATGTACGGTGCAGAACTCTGGGGCCATACCCGTGTATCACCCCTTTCTAAGGTCGAACATACATTTATTAGAAATTTGATAGGGCTCCCTCAGAGCACCCCGCTGATACCCCTGAGACTAGATTTAGACCTAGAGCCTATCTTTGAACTTCTGGCGAGCAGACCCCTCTTGTACTGGAGAAGGCTGTGGACAGCGTCAGAGCTCGGCGACTACAGAGCTGAGTTTCTTGCAATTTGGGATCAGCTGAAGAGTAGAAACATACCTTGGCTATCCCATATAAAGGCCACACTATACCAGATTGGCCTTCCCCAACTTTGGGAGACCCCAGAGCAAGGCTGTCTGGCGGTAAAAAGAACGGAGTTGTTAGCTATAATTAGACAGTATAATCTGGACCAACTATACCGCCTGTCATCTATGGGTAGGTTGACAACGGAATTCCTACAAGTAAAACTGACCCCCAGTAAGGAGGAGTACCTAGACTTGATTCAGCCGCCCAGAGCAAAGAAGTTATACACCCAATTAAGATACGGCTGTCTCCCGATTGGGGAATTGACTTGCAAGTGGACGGGAAGAGGTGTGGGGGTTTGTCCCGTCTGTAATAAAACCAAAGAAGACCTTGCCCATGTTCTATTTTTCTGCTCCGCTTACAACAAAATACGAAGAGCCTGGCTCGTGCCATTGTGCAGAAACTTGGGATTAAAGCACTGTGCGAAAGCCTGCAGGATTTTACGCTATGACACTTCCCCCCCAATTGTGTTTTCTGTCTCCCGTTTTTTATATGGTATGTGGAGAAGAAGGTCAGCTCTGATTAATCAACCAACTATTAACTTTTAATATAAATGGAATTTTATTGTTCTTTGTTCCCACTTTGATAACTGCTGTTTAATAACTTTTTATCCAAAATACTGAATTATTTATGCATTTTACGTGTATGTACATATTTTATCTGTGCTTTTATGGTCACTGACCGAAATAAAGCTATCAAAGTGAAGTGATAAAGATCATCCTTAAATAAAAACATAATATTATTCAAAAGCAGGGTAATGCATCTGTCAGAATTTCCTTAATAACCTTAATAGTATCATCCTGCGGAATATTTGTGTACAACACCTCTATATCGAGGGTAACTAGAATCTGAGACTGATCATTAAACATAGTAACCTATATAATAGAGATAATGTGTGCTGAATCCCTGATGTATGATTTTTGTCTAAGGACTAACGGTTTCAAAAAACTATCCGCATATTTGTTCAGGAGTTCCAGGAGGAAAACCAAGCAACTGACAATAGGTCTCATAGGGAGATCCATTTCTTTTTTTATGGATTTTAGGTAAACTTCAATTACTGGTATTATGGCATTATCATTTTTGAGGAATCTAAATTTATCCTCACGAATTCACTTGTTTATTTTGGCTTTTTCAAGTAAGGTTCTTACCGTTATCTTTAATGCATCTAATTTACTCATAGGTACCCTAGTATAGTGATCAAATCATTATAGTTTTAGAATTGTGTTTTTTAAATTGTTGTTTTTAATGTGTAACTTGATGTATATTTTATTTAATGTTTTATTAAACTGAATTCATAAGTACTTCAATATCCTGCCATTTTGTGCTCCCTTCAGGATTGTTTTTATGCATGTGAATGTATGTGGAGTGTTTGAACGATAAGTGAATATAAAGGGAATTATACTTTTTGACGTTTAAGTCTTATTCGGTGCCCTGTCCCTTTGGTTTGAGGGGCCCCTCTCTTTGATTTTATGCTATGTCAAGTATATAATATACTATGCCGTAATCACAAACACTAAATACCAAGGTCACGTGCTATAACTATAGAACCTGAATACAAAACATGAAATGTTGGTAACATACAATGAATACTCTTGAATTATGCACTAATCACAATACTGTCTCCTTTGTACAGTTAAAGGTTTATTTTCTATTATTTTTAAACTATTTGTATAATGCAAACTACAGTTGCCACAATGCCTCCTAGACGGCTACAGTGGGACTAGTAAATTAAGCTTTGTGAAGAAAGACTCACATACTTTGAGAAAGACCCTGAGAGGTTGAAACGCATTGGTGGAGTGATTGTGTATCTGAACAAAATCCTTTGAATTGGAGTTCACGTGGTGCGATGTAATTTTGTGGCTAATGTATAAATATGTAACTATGTAACAAAGTACAATATTTATATTACCTCTCAGCAAGGTGTCAATCTCTCGATATTTATTTGATCAAGCACTTGCACTTTAACCAAATTCAAAACCCTTATCAACCCCTTGTGTGCGGCGCAAATTCCGCCGCAGTGCTGCACATTCCAATCACGGGCGTGGTCATGACGTCTCCAGGCCGTCGTCCGCTCACGCCCACCGTAATGCACGACGGCCGGGAGACGTCGTGCGCACGCAAGGGGTTAAGCTTTTTGCATTCATGCTTATATTTAGGTGAGCCATGTATTTATTTACACTCATATGCACACTTTACTGCTTTTATAATGAATTTTATAGTGATTTCAGGGCACTTTTTGCCATATTGTATGTCTTCTATGTCCATGCCATTACAAAAATGGGGTAACCCATGGTTGAGGGACCTGGATATAATCTTGATACCAAAAACAATGGTCCTTGACCAATTATTAATACACCTGAGTCAATTGCTTCGCTTAGTTAAATAATTTTCTGATCCTGAGCTCAAAACCAAAATTCTTTCTAAAGGAAGGAGCTCACAATATTCAATATGTAATTTAATCTAACGAAGAACAACGTCCAAACCATTTGTAAATTATTATACATACGTTTATTATTTTGCCATTTGAAAAAGTTAATTAATAAAGCAGTACGAGGTTGCTCCAAAGGGAACGTGCATCAAAAAAGAGTGATTAAAGGGTGAATGAGTGAAACAAGGAATGGAGACATAGTAATAAAGACATTAAATTGATTTCAACAATAAGGATCGGTTATAATTCACCGTCCAAAACCTGGTCACATTTATCAATTGTAGAAACGTATTCTTATATTTCGAAAAAGACCCAATAAGTGGTCTAGCACGAAGGACTGTTGTGTGTCCCAGGTGGTGAGGAGTGGGCGTCGACGTTTCGACCCGTCTTGATGGCCTTGGGGGATTTTTAAGCCTTGGCCGTGCGGATCTTCATCAGGACCAGAGAGGGGCAACCTGACTGGGTGGTGATATTAATCAAAACACCTGGAATATTAAAATAAGGGAGTGAGGATGTTGTCCTAATTAAAAACAAGCGATAAAACCAAGGTCCGTCATAATCAATCATCTACCTGATCGGATTTAAGGAATTTAATTCAATGGAGGTAGCCAGACTTCCAATGGATGGAGGACTACGTGTCACAGGGTAGTTATTCCAAGCTGTAGGGGGTCACAGGGTAGTTAATCCAAGCTGTTGGGAAAGAACAATGAAAGAATTCTAAATATGGGTGATACAACCTACACATACTTATACTAAAGTGAGAGGGTCTGTTTGAGAAGGTTGTATCGTCAGGTACACCATGGGTATACTATCCCACGACGTATGGGCTTAATTTAATCAAGTGAACAATAATTAAAGCTGAGAAGAACCGATTAGTGGCGTGACAGAAAAACGGCCTGTGAGTTAGGACTGGTACTCATTAATTCGTAGAGGAGCATATTGCCATGTCAAGCGCTAGTATATAATGCAGAAAACAATTTGTGTTACGTGATATAAAAAGAACTGAACCTCAATAGGCGGAAGAAACATCTTACCGCATCAGGCGCTAATGTGCACTTCTTCTACATCGGATATGTCACTAATTGGACGGATACACCGAGACGTATAGTTCAATCGGGGCTGAAATTAAATAGAACAAAAAGAATTCTGAGTAGGCCTGGGTGTATAATTGTACGATCCCGGGGCTTAAGGTAGAAAGAATCTTACCAAGAGGCACTCTGTATGTGCTTGCTCAAGGAGCGTTCGTCTCTGTAAAAGCTCCCGCTCAGTGTGAGCTCGGCGGCGTGTACGTGCGATTACCGGGGCAACCGTCTACGTATTAATGACGGTTGTCGGGGTATGGACAGAGTTAAAAGACTAACAGGGATTGTAGCGGTACCGGAGAAATTGGAACCTGATACAAAATCGTTTGGGCCACAATGGAACAGTAGTTTAACATACTAGGACAGAACAAACTAACATTTACAAAAAAAAATTTCATTCGTGACATACTCAGTGAGAGAGACTTCCCACGTATATGTGCAAACAATATATTAGAAAACACATAATTAGACAGAACCATGTAGTCCTATACAATGACAACCCTGACTTACACTCTACTGTAATCTGTATGTACATGGTCCCTCCTGGCAAAAATTTGGCCTAGTGCTCCTGCCAAAAAGCAAATAAGTTGGCCCAGTACTCATTGTCCACACACTTAGACTGCTCCTGGAAATTTCATTGTATAACTATGGTTGGGTATTATGGTGATGTATATGACAACATGGCTTTGTCAAATTAATTGTCTTCCAATACATGGTTGTTTGTACATATATGTGTTTAATGTCATTGTATATGACTACATGGTTCTGTCTAATTATGTGTTTTCTAATATATTGTTTGCACATATACGTGGGAAGTCTCTCTCACTGAGTATGTCACGAATGAAATTTTTTTTTGTAAATGTTAGTTTGTTCTGTCCTAGTATGTTAAACTACTGTTCCATTGTGGCCCAAACGATTTTGTATCAGGTTCCAATTTCTCCGGTACCGCTACAATCCCTGTTAGTCTTTTAACTCTGTCCATACCCCGACAACCGTCATTAATACGTAGACGGTTGCCCCGGTAATCGCACGTACACGCCGCCGAGCTCACACTGAGCGGGAGCTTTTACGGAGACGAACGCTCCTTGAGCAAGCACATACAGAGTGCCTCTTGGTAAGATTCTTTCTACCTTAAGCCCCGGGATCGTACAATTATACACCCAGGCCTACTCAGAATTCTTTTTGTTCTATTTAATTTCAGCCCCGATTGAACTATACGTCTCGGTGTATCCGTCCAATTAGTGACATATCCGATGTAGAAGAAGTGCACATTAGCGCCTGATGCGGTAAGATGTTTCTTCCGCCTATTGAGGTTCAGTTCTTTTTACATCACGTAACACAAATTGTTTTCTGCATTATATACTAGCGCTTGACATGGCAATATGCTCCTCTACGAATTAATGAGTACCAGTCCTAACTCACAGGCCGTTTGTCTGTCACGCCACTAATCGGTTCTTCTCAGCTTTAATTATTGTTCACTTGATTAAATTAAGCCCATACGTCGTGGGATAGTATACTGTGGTAAATAAAATATTACGCTGTCAGACTTTTAAGTATATAAATAAGATCATGCATAAAGCAAGAGGCTGAGTCTGTGGTATCAGATTCATAAAGGGCTTTATTCCAATAACTCGAGTCAAATGGAGAATATCTCCATCACCAAAAAAGGATCTGGACGGGGCTGAAAAGTATTCTCAATATTCTCAAAACATTATTCACAGAGTACAGTATATATACATTTCTCAATTGTACGTAAGCAAGAGAGAATGAGATAAGAGCATGTGGGCGTGTAAGTAGGCGTGAAGGTGGGCGTCCATGTGGGCGTCCACTTGATGATAATGGGTAAATTGTCATGTGTGGGTGGATACCTGGAGATGATTTCGCAATGTCAGCAGAAATACTTGGCAGAGATGCGCGCGCAGCAGCATGACGTGTGATAGACGTGCAACTAGAGGGAGAAAGGGACTTGACATTTAGCTCTACATGTGGAGACAAAAGTCTGGGGTTATGTCAACCTAATCCCAAATCATATCTAATATCCTATGTTTAAAGAACTGTGTTATCCACAAGGGAAGGGCTCTCGGACAAAATCTATTCTATACTGACTGTGAGTGCGTGTACAAGCGTCTAAGTGTCTATATGAGATGCAAGGGGCAGAAACTTTCCATGGTAACAGGGCTATGAATTACTTGCATGAAGACAGCGAGGCCGGGCCCTTTTGCTCGGTAGCTGGAAGAATGTTTACTTAAACTACTAGACAGGAATGCATCGGCTGAGGAGCAAAGTAGATAATTCGAAGGTGAAATACGGTTTCTTGGCAGGCAGGCAAAACTGGCCGAGGCAGGCACCGTTAGCCGCACAGGGAGTAGGACAAAGTTCATGGATACAGATGCGGGCTCAAACTGATGCTGTCAGAGGCAGAGAGCAGGGAAAGGCTTTGAGGACAGAATCGGGCCTACTCTGCCTGAACTGCAAAAATGGAGTAACTTAGCCATAAAAAGTCGGTGGCCTTTCATACTTAGGAATCGAATATCCAGCCCATTCATGGCGGATCTGACAGAGGACATGTTGACGGTGGACGCACATGTATTTGCGTCTTCATAACTGGAACTGGAGGGAACATACATGTACTTGTGACATGCACATAGAACCGTTGGGGTCCAAGATAGGGGACATAACTGATCATAAAAATCCATATTTCCACATTCCCTCCTTGTCCCCTACTTGCCCTTCAAGAGATATCAATCTTCATCAATCCATTGATCTGTTCATATAGCATAATTTGTTCTTCTTTCTTCTTCCGTGATCTTGAATGAAATCTTGGTGGTGGAATACACGATGTGGCACACAGACCACAGATCGCTGGTCCACATTGTAGACATAGACAGCAACTGAATAGTATGAGAAGGCCAATACCTAGGAAGGATAGGACCCTCCATCCAAAGGTAGATAATACACTCCAAAACCAACCGGACCAAGTCCAGGTGCCTGGATTCTGGTGTATCTGGCTTACAATCTTATGAAGGCGAGTTATGGCTTTATATACAGATGGCGAATTTTCTGGTATGAAAAATGCAATAGCTTGATCCGATGACCCTACAAGCTCCGCCCCTATCGGCCAGGATAACGTCAAGGACAAGACTATTTTGAAGCACAACAATCCGCATAGCAGACTGCTCTTCTGTTAAATTGCCTAAGGCGGAAATAGTTTCGTTCACTACTGCTTCAAGGGTTCTGGTTAATCTACGTATCAGCTTACTATTGGTAACTGTACCTATATAGGGAAAGAAACCTTTATTGAAATCTGTGTATTTTTCCCATGCTGCTTCAGTGTAATCGA
This sequence comes from Triturus cristatus, assembly GCF_964204655.1. Classification (NCBI taxonomy): domain Eukaryota; kingdom Metazoa; phylum Chordata; class Amphibia; order Caudata; family Salamandridae; genus Triturus; species Triturus cristatus. The sequence goes on along the minus strand of NC_140591.1, from coordinate 1,364,976,081 downwards.
CAATTGGGAGATCTCTCTGCTGTCTATTGTGTACTAAATGAGTATTTTTATGATAATCAGGAGGAGCTAGGAAAACAGGTGGTAGGAGGAATGCTATGTAACAGGTACCATCCCAATCTAGAGGTAGGCGTATATATGCGGTCTGGCCACATATAAAGTAGGAATGACGAGAAGCTCTAAATGTAGACTTGCCTTGATCACTGAAGTTTATTACAGTGGTGCATTTACTATGGCCCATGTGTATGGAGCCATTCTTTCTTATACATAATTCCCCTTTTACTGGGAATACGGACATGGCGGGCAAGATTGGTGTAGCTTCAGATTCAATGTTCAGGATCATGAGGTTAAGTGTAAAATTACCTAATCCATATACTTCATTTCTTAGATCAGTTCCTGTTCTTTTGGGAAGTCCCTCCTTGTTAGGGTAGCAGACTTTAAGCAAAACTAAGTTCAGGTTTCCCCATACCCAGTTGTCTTGATAAACTGCGGAATTTGAATCTAGGGAATTAATCAAACTAAACCATGCTCCACAGGAGCCATTGTGTGTGAACGGATAGAGAAAGAGGGGCAAAACTCCCTTATAGTTCTGATAGGGGGGGGGAGTCGGCCACAGACCCAGCAGTCTGTAGCATTGCTAGTCTGATATGAATGGTGCAGCATCTGAATAAAGGTATTGTTGCGTAAGGCAAGTCGATATGATAGCTCATAGGATGGCAGATCACTAAATGTGTGCTTTATGGTATCATTAGTGGAGGAGTGTAAAAGTGAGGCAATAGGAGGAAAAATAGCATGTAGTATTAAGCTGATACATATTATCGTGATGTACATAAGAGATTGAAAAATTACAGTCACTATACATCTATTTGCTTCTTATCTAGCTCTCTTATTTTTGCTTTATGTTATTGTCCAAGATCTTATGCGAGCCAGAATACATGTTCAACCGCTTCACCACCTAGTGGACTTAATTGATCAAACGGGTTCTGACTTTTTGAATCAAGGTTTAGCTTTGTGGAAACTTCTGGGCATTCTCCTCTAGAAAATGTTGTTCCAAATCCAAAATCCAAGTTCAAAGTTTTTTTTTCCTTTGTAAAAGAGTGGTGAAGGTGCAATCATCCTTTCCGCCTTTTGACTTTAACGGCCGTCCCCGTGGTCCAGAGCACTGACTTTGGCGCCTTCCATCCAGGAGCGATGGAGTATTCTTTGACCTGGGTGTTGTCAGGCAAGGCGGCAGCAACCTGCGAACAACAAGAGAGTAGTGCAGACATCAAGGAAGCCAGGTAATCTGTCAGCATGTTACTGTCAACATAAGTAATCTTTTAGGCATTGTAGTGCCCACATATTTTGGTGGTCTACCAAAGACCACTTCATAGGGAGATAAGCCTGTTCTAGAATGAGCTACCATTCGCATGTAAAAGAGGGCAACCGGCAGGGCTACCATCCAGTCTATACCTTTGTCTGCGCAAAATTTTAATGTCTGATTATGTCTTTCTACAAGGCCTGCTGCTTCAGGATGTCGCACACAATGGAATTTCCAGGTATACCCTAACAGAAGGGACACCTGCTTCATTAGTACCAGGACATATTTGTAACCTCTACATCTGTTTATTTGGATATAATCCATTTGGAGCACTTCAAAAGGGTGGTCAGGTGGATGGAATCCACCTTGTTCCATCGGAATGCCTTTACCTGCATTGAATTGGCAACAGATCATACATGTTCTGACCTTTTGTTTCGCTGCTGCACGCAGGTGCTTGTTGAACCATATATTCTGTAAGCTATCTATCATTGCTTTCTCTCCTAAGTGTGCAGGACTATGTGTGGTATTTATAATCACTTGTACCCTTGAATCAGAAAGAAACCATGTGGATTTGCCCTTTGTCATCCAACCTTGATCAGTCAGTACCCCTCCTTGTTCCGATCATTTCTTTAATTCGTTTACAGTAGCATGTGTCTGAATGTCTTGTACATCCCTGGAAGGATCCCTAACTGTCATGGCTTTGGACAGTGATAGTATCTGTGATTTTGTCATGTCTAGTGGGGTCTGAGCTGTCTGTTTAGCAGTTCGGTCTGCCAGATCATTGCCTTGGGAAATGGGATCTGTGGCTCTAGTATGTGCTTTACATTTTAGGATAGCTATGGCTGTTAGTAAATGTATCGCTTCCAGAAGGGCTTGAATATGGGGGCCATGCTGTATCTTGGCCCCATGAGAGGTCAAGAAACCTCTTTCTCGCCAGAAAATCGGTGTAAATGTTTACTCTCAGGTGCTTAGCTCTTATGCACGCTTGTGTCAGGGCGATGAGCTCTGCTGCTTGTGCTGACAATATGTCTATTCTTTTAGTCTCTATTATTACAGTATCAGTAGTCACTGCATATGCTGCCACTAATTCTCCCGCCCCTGTCCTCATGCATGAGCCGTCAACTTATAGTGTTAGGTCGGGGTCTGGGAGTGCAACGTCTGTCAAGTCTTGTCTTGGTTTAGTCACGGTATGTATTACTTCAACACAGTCGTGTGGTGAAACGCTTTCTGTACTGGAGGGCAAAAGGGTAGCGGGATTCAGTATGTTGCATCGTCTGATCTCTATGTGTGGTTGAAATAACGTCAGCTCATAATCTGTCAGTCTAGCTACAGTCAGGTGTTGTGTTTGTGTCCGGTTCAAGAGAACCTCTACTGCGTGTGGTACTTGTACTGTCAGAGGGTGGCCCAGCACTATCGAGTCACTTTGTCTTATGGCTAAGGCCGTTACTGCAACTGATTTTAGGCACGCAGGCAAAGCCTGTGCTACTGGGTCTAATGTACTAGAAAAATAAGCACAGGGCTCGTGTTTTCCTGCATGATCTTGTGTTAGGACAGATAGTGCTGTTCCATCCCGCTCTGTCACAAAAAGCATAAACGATTTGTTGTAATCAGGGTTTGCTAAAACTGGTGCTTGACATAAAGCTCTCTTTAATTCTTCAAATGCCACAGTGTGTTCTTGAGGACTTTAGTCTTTTTGTGTCTTGGGCTGTGAAAAAACAGAAATCAATTGAATACGTTCCGGTGCCCACAACTAATTCCCCTGAAAGATCACAATAAAACATGAGAAAAAGGGGAAAGCACCATACCTATTTCCTCGGCTTAATTTCTAAGGGGGCTAATTTCTAAGGGGCTTAATTTCTTAAGAGGCTAGCGGGAAGCGAACCTCCTCAGGGGCCAGCAGAAAGCCAATATTCTCCTCCTTCCCCCCCTTTTTGACAGGAGGAAATCTGAAACAGATTTCACTGCTGTCAAACACTATCAAACCCTGTGTCTTGTCAACACTATTAATCCCTGTGTGTAGCTACTGGGCGTAAGCAAAATTATAGGAGATACACAGTGTATTTGAAATGGCGAGAAATCCTTCAAATTAATGTACAAACCTCATTGTGTTAGCTCATAAGCTGGCCAAATGACATCTCATATGCAAATGTCCCTATTACATGAACCTACACCAACCTAAAGTCAATATTAATGCTAGTAGGCCCTAATAGGAATGCTAAATTACCTAAATATTCGGAAAACCAAGTTTAAGAACAGTTGTTAATGTTGATAATTAATAATTTATCTGCTAAAGAAATCAGTCATTTTGCAATAATTTCCACCTATACAATAAATAGCCTAATTTAAAAACAAGTCAACTTTTGGGGCCACCATTTACAAGAATGAGCTTACTAAAGCAAACTTTAGAAAGGAAATCCTGTCAGATATTTTCTCATTACCCTAAATACCGGGCCTCATTTGTCACTCTGTGGTGGCAGTCCTTATTTAAAACAGGCCTTCAAGAGTTAAGATGCAAGTGCACAGATCATAATTGTTCCTTAATGTCCAATCTGGAAACATATGACCGAGGCTGCCTGTCTATAAGAGAAAGGCAGTCATGTGATACATATTTTAGTCTTGCATAACTTTTCCTTCTTTTATTCATCTCCAATACCAATTAGACATACACTGATAACGTGTTGTCTGCTATTTTGACAGCATGATAAAGGTAATATCACGTCTGTGAAATTTAGTAATTGTGAACAAGTTCCAGCCAAGCGCTGTGCAAAGATCGCCGTCGTCACGACTATCTCTGTACTTGCACAGGAGAACTTTGTATTAAACGCTAAACAGACTGGTCAATACAACACAAAAACAAAACATATATAAAATACATATGCCAAGCCATCAGTATACCAGGCACAGAAAGCATAGATAATTACACTAACATATATAAATGAGCAGCGATGCGCAATTACAGTACCTACAGCTCAGATGCGAACATTCTGGCCTGCTTAATTTGTCAGGCTTATAATCAATAACTTATTTACCTGCCCTATACAACCCCATCTGGCAGTGGGTCATCCCAATGATGACCGCGTCAAGTCTGACACACAGGATCAGCAACAATAATCAAAAAATGACGAACACACGAACCTGTCTCTTTTTTTTTTTTTTTTTTTTTTTATAAAAATGAGCTATGCATCTTTGTACACAATGTACCCTTATGTCCTAGTCGAAGATGCATCTCACATCTTTCCTCACAGACCCGTAACCACTGGATCATTTATCCAATGCAACTGGTGGCAGCTTGTGGCCACAATTCAAAAATGTCTGAATTTGAAAATCGTTTTTATATAGGCACATAGCCCTTAAAATTCCAAGCAAGAGCAACATTTTACTTTCCGGCCAGAAGCAATATAACAATTGCTAAAAAATAAAACAAATCTTCTCCATAGACATTTCCTCGGGACACTTGTTTTGCACAGAATAGAACAAGGGAATCTTTCTCAACTTACATTTCTCAGCTGCCCTGTCTTATCAGAGAAGCTAAAAATAGCCCCTCAGCGCGGCCTGAGCCTGGGCTGCCAGCCATCTTTTTTTTGTTTTTCCTACTCCTGGCCCCAAGGCTCTCCAGCTGCAGGCATTACACAGATGCGATGTCAGAGAAGCCTTCTAAGCAGTGCCCTGTTCTGCTCCTCTCATCGGCCCCCACCTACACTGGCTACAAGGTCAGAATCTGACTCCGATTTCTGTATCACATTCTGCTCTACACGGCCCCCACCTTCTCCTCACTCTGAAGCTGTCAAAGACAAAAAGACTACTCAATTCCATAAAAACTGCAATAATTCGCCGAATTGAAAAATTATTTTTATATACAATTTGCTCTCAGGGGGTCATAATCTTACCGTCTTGACCCAGCACATTGGCTCACTGGACCATCAAGAACACAAACCTGTATTCATGAACAATTTGCAAATTCGAAATACCCACAATTCTTTTTCCAAGCTAAACTTTTCACTAATTATTTTTCGTTAACACTTTGTACATGAGGGGTGTCATCAAATCACAGGAGTTGCTCCTTCTCTAGCTGCACCCCTCTCAATTTCCTATTGACAACGTAGTCAAATGTTGGACCATGTAAACACCAGCTATGCGCTGTTCATTTGGTGGGTGGCTCAAGAACCTTTGGGCTACTATATCATTATCATTTGTATCGTTGTACTTGCTGTTGCACTCTAACTGGTCTTTCTACTGGGGCCACTCTTGCTAGGTCCTCTGAAAGGACGGGATAAATACCAGCAACGTCAGTATTTCTTTTTCTGTCAGCCTGCGCTCATTTTACCAGCTCAAATTCCTCCTGTAACATCTCATCCTTGGCTTTTCCAGACTCCAGTCCACTCCTCTCTGCTTCGTGAAACACTTACTCTGACCTTCTATGTGACGCCTTGCGCCAAAAACTCAATGGCATCCTTCCAAGCTGGTCTACATTTTCTCTTTCATAAGAGTGTTTCGTTGTCCATCTACTTGTCCTGCTTTTACTCGTATACCTTCCTCAACTAACACGTTTTCTCGGGCTTTGTCTGAATCCTCCCTACTTTTCTCTTCTTTTCTGAGCGCTTACTCTGTGCGTCTATGCTATTCTTTACGCCATAATTCAACAGCGTCTTTCTGTGACTGTCTAGCTTTCCTCTTCCACAACTCTTCTTCGACTTTCATGATACATTCGGCATCCCAGGTCCCAGCTACGGGCCATCTCTGACTTTCTGGTAACTCTTTGGTGTAGTCCACCCATAGATCAAGGAATAATATGGCGTCTAAGCCATGCTTGTGATACATAAAGTGCCCTGTAGTGTCCCTAGGAGGAATAGGAACTGCTTCTTCAAGCACCCCTTTTCTAGTAGTAATCTGTCTTAACTTCGAAAAGAGCGGCATATTGACAACTGATCTGACACCTGGTCTTGAACACACTTAATACAAAAGGCACAATAATGAACAGTCATTCATACCACAACATGCAGGACGTTTTTTTTAACACATTAGACATTAAACATTAAACATTTTGTGTCCTAAAATGACCAACAGTGATGATCGTCTGCATGACTAAATCACCAAGCATAATTCTTGACCATAACTAGATACCTCGGAATACTTGATATACTGCTAAACAGTACATATACACTGCTAAACAGTGCAGACCGGATTTGTGTACCCAAATCCGTCTTGACCGGCACAACCTATGTGCGCGTCAACACGCCTCCCCGGCGATGGTACTCACCGGGTAGCTCCTTGAAACGGAAGGCCTCGGAGAATGGACTGGACTCGATGACGGCGGACATCGGACCCTCTGGACATCGGGACTTCGAAAACCTGGTGGGCCTCTGTATACCTCGGACACAGCTCTCTCGCAGGTGGGCTCTGGGTAGACAATCTGCGTTCCTCACCGCCTCGTATGGATGCCTGGTCGCAGTCTGTCCCCTTCATTGGCCTGAGGGAGTTGGCGGGAAAACCCGCGACGTGCGCGCTTGAAGTCCATCACGGCTATGGAAGGGGGCAAAACTGGACCTTCATCTCCGGCGTGTGGGGAAAGAGATTAAACTATTCGGGCGCCATTATGTGGTAAATAAAATATTACGCTGTCAGACTTTTAAGTATATAAATAAGATCATGCATAAAGCAAGAGGCTGAGTCTGTGGTATCAGATTCATAAAGGGCTTTATTCCAATAACTCGAGTCAAAGGGAGAATATCTCCATCACCAAAAAAGGATCTGGACGGGGCTGAAAAGTATTCTCAATATTCTCAAAACATTATTCACAGAGTACAGTATATATACATTTCTCAATTGTACGTAAGCAAGAGAGCAAGAGAGAATGAGATAAGAGCATGTGGGCGTGTAAGTAGGCGTGAAGGTGGGCGTCCATGTGGGCGTCCACTTGATGATAATGGGTAAATTGTCATGTGTGGGTGGATACCTGGAGATGATTTCGCAATGTCAGCAGAAATACTTGGCAGAGATGCGCGCGCAGCAGCATGACGTGTGATAGACGTGCAACTAGAGGGAGAAAGGGACTTGACATTTAGCTCTACATGTGGAGACAAAAGTCTGGGGTTATGTCAACCTAATCCCAAATCATATCTAATATCCTATGTTTAAAGAACTGTGTTATCCACAAGGGAAGGGCTCTCGGACAAAATCTATTCTATACTGACTGTGAGTGCGTGTACAAGCGTCTAAGTGTCTATATGAGATGCAAGGGGCAGAAACTTTCCATGGTAACAGGGCTATGAATTACTTGCATGAAGACAGCGAGGCCGGGCCCTTTTGCTCGGTAGCTGGAAGAATGTTTACTTAAACTACTAGACAGGAATGCATCGGCTGAGGAGCAAAGTAGATAATTCGAAGGTGAAATACGGTTTCTTGGCAGGCAGGCAAAACTGGCCGAGGCAGGCACCGTTAGCCGCACAGGGAGTAGGACAAAGTTCATGGATACAGATGCGGGCTCAAACTGATGCTGTCAGAGGCAGAGAGCAGGGAAAGGCTTTGAGGACAGAATCGGGCCTACTCTGCCTGAACTGCAAAAATGGAGTAACTTAGCCATAAAAAGTCGGTGGCCTTTCATACTTAGGAATCGAATATCCAGCCCATTCATGGCGGATCTGACAGAGGACATGTTGACGGTGGACGCACATGTATTTGCGTCTTCATAACTGGAACTGGAGGGAACATACATGTACTTGTGACATGCACATAGAACCGTTGGGGTCCAAGATAGGGGACATAACTGATCATAAAAATCCATATTTCCGCAATACCCATGGTGTACCTGACGATACAATCTTCTCAAACAGACCCTCTCACTTTAGTATAAGTATGTGTAGGTTGTATCGCCCATATTTAGAATTCTTTCATTGTTCTTTCCCAACAGCTTGGATTAACTACCCTGTGACCCCCTACAGCTTGGAATAACTACCCTGTGACACGTAGTCCTCCATCCATTGGAAGTCTGGCTACCTCCATTGAATTAAATTCCTTAAATCCGATCAGGTAGATGATTGATTATGACGGACCTTGGTTTTATCGCTTGTTTTTAATTAGGACAACATCCTCACTCCCTTATTTTAATATTCCAGGTGTTTTGATTAATATCACCACCCAGTCAGGTTGCCCCTCTCTGGTCCTGATGAAGATCCGCACGGCCAAGGCTTAAAAATCCCCCAAGGCCATCAAGACGGGTCGAAACGTCGACGCCCACTCCTCACCACCTGGGACACACAACAGTCCTTCGTGCTAGACCACTTATTGGGTCTTTTTCGAAATATAAGAATACGTTTCTACAATTGATAAATGTGACCAGGTTTTGGACGGCGAATTATAACCGATCCTTATTGTTGAAATCAATTTAATGTCTTTATTACTATGTCTCCATTCCTTGTTTCACTCATTCACCCTTTAATCACTCTTTTTTGATGCACGTTCCCTTTGGAGCAACCTCGTACTGCTTTATTAATTAACTTTTTCAAATGGCAAAATAATAAACGTATGTATAATAATTTACAAATGGTTTGGATGTTGTTCTTCGTTAGATTAAATTACATATTTAATATTGTGAGCTCCTTCCTTTAGAAAGAATTTTGGTTTTGAGCTCAGGATCAGAAAATTATTTAACTAAGCGAAGCAATTGACTCAGATGTATTAATAATTGGTCAAGGACCATTGTTTTCTATGTCCATGCAGTAGGATTTGGAAAAAAACAAAACAAGAGAAAAAAATGTATAAAATGCCAGCATACCGCTCGCAGCGCGTATCTGATCAGGGCCTTGATTGGCCGAAACGCGTCATGCTGACTGAACCTCATTAAGTCTACTTGAGCAACGAACTGTTGGTGTCCATGCCCGGTTCTTTTGAAGGAGCGTACGGGAGTTTTTACATATATATATATATATATATACATACATATACGTGTGTGCGTATAAATATGTATAGGATCACAGACATAATATCAGTACATGCAATCATGCACTATCAAAACACAAAAATATTGGATATTACATTTTGATAATAAATATTGAGAACGCATATAACGTTGTTAAAAATATAAATTTTAACATATATTGAAAACAGAAATATCAGAAACAAAAATAGCGTTACCTCTAAATAAACGTACAATATGTAAGAATAATATTGATTCACACAACATCGATTACAATATTATCACCAAAGTAACTAAATAATCATTACTAAATATAAAAAAAAAAATATATATATATATATATATATATAACCTACTGGCGGTCGCCAGTAGGTAGTTATAGTTAGGACCACGTTTCCATAGGAAATCCGCAACATTCTATTTTGAATAACTTTTGCGCCGGTTGACGAATCCTTGCAAATTTTTCAAAATAGGTGGGGCGCTACGCTACGCTCCTACCCTGAAAGTCGCGGGGGGATTCGTCAAGCGGGGGCTGAGATAAAAGGGGGGTCCCAAAACGCGTTTTTCCCATGCATTTTTCCATAGGACCTTTAGACACAGCTACAGCCCGAACGGCTGAACAGAATTACTTGAAATTTGGCAGAGAGGTAGTCCTCAGGTCAAGGAAGTGCCTTTTGTAGGTTTGGTGTAAATCTGTTCAGTAGATTCTGAGAAAATAGCCTTTAAATCAATATATATATCTGAGCCAGCTTACGGTGCGCTTACGGTGCGCTTACCGTACGCGTACGGTGGCGTGCGCGAGCGCGATTCTGATTGGCCCTTAGATCTTAGTAAACATTCGAATCGGTCGAAACCAGGAAGCGGCGGCCGCCATTTTCTCTCTCGCACTCTGAGGGGGGAGCTGATAAACAAATGCCAAAAACATATAAAGGGGCTGTTTAGACAGCGCCCATGCACATAACCATATTAGTTGAGTCTTCAAAGATCCCCCAAGGCAAAAAACGGTAATTTTTTATTTTTTGAAAATTTCGCCGATTACGCTTACCGTACGCTTACCGTCGTGCGTACATGGCCCATCTAGCGTAATGTGGGCACGCGGTGCGCGTAGCGCACCGCGTGCCCACCGTGCGTGCACGGCACTAACTGCGTAAAGTGGGCGCGCGGTGCGCGAAGCGCACCGCGTGCTCACTGTGCGCGCACGGTGCGCGAAGCGCACCGTGCGCGCACGGAACGAACTGCGTTAAGTGGGCGCGCACGCCACGAATGGCGTAAAGTAACTTAGCATTTAAAAAACCGTACAAATTCACTGAAAAAACCATAGGTTTCACACACGTTATAGTTAGGAATTAGCATTTAAAAAACCTTGCAAATTCACTGAAAAAACCATAGGTTTCACACATGTTACAGTTAGCGGAAATTTTACTGATAAAAAACCAATGAAATTCCCCCGTTATAGTTAGTGCAGGAAACTATAACTCACGCTACCGCAATCTTCTGCTGATGACATATGTGTCTTTATGAAAAAAAAATATTTGTAATATATGTATAGCTAAAAATTTATGGAAGAAGACATGGGCAAATAAGTGTCTAAATACAGTATTAGCATCAGCAGAGGATTGCGGTCGCGTGAGTTATAGTTTCCTGCACTAACTATAACGGGGGAATATATATATATATATATATATATATATATATATATATATATATATATTCAAAACTATCAAACTAGGGCCCTCATTACGATGTCAGTGGGACCATCACAGACAGTCGACGGTGATGGTTCCACTGACATCTATGCCATCGGTCCGACCACTGACATCTATGCCATCGGTCCGACTGCCGGATTACGATTTCGGAGGTGGGAGTGAGTTAGACGGGGGAAAAACCACCAGCTCCAACAGGCTCAAAGAGGCTGTCGCGGTGGTTGTCAGATTCCTAATCCCTACAATGGGGCGGTGCCTTTGCAGGCATAGCCGTAGCGATGAGGATATCCCTTTCCGACTGCCTGTTCATGGTGGTCCCAGCACAATGAACCCACAACAGCAGGAAAGAGACTTCGGGGGCCCCTAGCAGGGCCCCAGTTGGCCTCTGCTATGGGACCAGTGGGGAACATTGGTGCCCCCCCAAACATCCATGCACCGTGTACCAGGCACCACATGGTGCCTGGCACACGGTGCATGGATGTTTGCAAACATACCCTTTTCTATTACGGTTTATGCTGTGGCCCTTTTCCAGGCCACAGCACAAGCTGTAATAGAAAAGGACATGTTTATGACTGCCTCATGGGCGGTCACATTGTAATATGTTGGGTGGAAATGCCAACTAGTAATTGGGCGGTTACCATCCCGCAACGATGCCATCGTAATAAGGCTCTATATATATCAAACATTAACCATTAACATAACTGATAATAAACATTCTAACTAAAACTAAACCAACCAATAAAATAAAAGGATAAACAACTGTAACCAATAAAATCAGACAAACAATTAAATCAATAATATAAAAGGCACACTAATTTAAACAACTAAATACTTCAAAAATGGCAAATGCTGTAAGACGAGGAAACTCTGCCAGTCTCTCACCAGACCATTAAATTAAAAATATATACATCTCAACACCTACCTAATCAAGTACATAAAAAGTATATTTAAACTAAAATGTACTTGTTAATAAAGCTAAAAACGTTAAATAGAAATAAAAACCTCTCAAACATCTTTCTCTTTACATAGACATCCTAAAAGACAAAACTGTGACTTCAAAAAGCAATAAACTTCCAGAAAAACAACTACTGCGAACCAACAAAACAATGTAAGAAAGTAAGTATACATTAATTATTACAAAACTGTCAATTCACCCAAATTGTGAGTAAAAATAAACCTAACGACTTTAGCCTCTACAAACTACCACCAAAACAACATTTAAAATTAAATTAACGTTTTTGTTTTCATCTAAAAGAAGACACCTTCTCCACATTAGAACATACCCAACGGAAAAGCTGCAAAACCCTGTGAAACATATAAGCAGAACATACATGTAAGTATACAAAATAGAAGTAGTTGCATAATTTTACATTTAAATAACAAATGTACAAACTTTAAAATATTGTATATATTTATACCAATACACTACTCTCAGATACAATGACAGAGGCAAAGTACATAACTTCATAGAAAGGAAAGTAGTCACAAAATCACACGGGTTAACCTACAGCAAAGAAAGTGCATCAACAGAAAATATAAACTGGAAATGTACCAAATATTATTCTGATGCTTAATTTGGGAGGGGGGCTACAAAACATGATGTTGTAATTCATGTGAGCGGGCAGAATCACTCCCAAACATGTCAGAAATAGAAGTAAGGGAGATATTGCAAGAAATAAGAGAAGCAAGCAGTAGTTCCCAGAAACCCACAACCAAACGTTTTAAAGTTATACAGTCTAAAATCCCCTTACACATCACAGGCCACCTACCACCTATCCCCACATTAAAACGTTTAATTGACCAAACTTAAATACTCCTCCTGCCCCTAGAAGAATAACGTACTAAAACTTTGCCATTGTCAAACGTGGATGATGGATGGGACCTTCAAAATGTGGCCCAAATCATTCACTCAGATATACGCCATACATGGCAACTATCAGAATGCAAATACCCCTTTTATCTATGCCTTACTACCAAATAAACAAAGCAGCACTTACTACATACAACCTCTTAAACCACATTAAACATAAAACAAATAACTCCTGCCCCTAAAAAATAATCATGGACTTTGAGAAAGCCATGATTCAAACCATTTAAAACATTTACACCCACAAAGCCATATAAGGTCGTTACTGTCATTTCAACCAAAGCATTTGGAGACACTTCCAGCAATCTGCACTAAGGGCCTTATTACGAGTTTTTCAGTAGCAAGACCGCGCACCCACAGTGGCGGTCTGACCGCTGTATTATAAGATTGTTGGATTGCTGTTGGTAAGACCGTTGGCGAACTGCTGACACCGCCTGCCGGTCGCAGACCGCCCAGGCGGCAGTGGAAGGAAAGTAGCGGCCATAGGGAAGTACAGAGAAGTACCCCGCCGTATGAATTGCGAGTTGACTTTCCAAAGAGCCGACTGTGGCAGTGGGACTTGGGGTACATACCCACCCATTTTCTGTTCTTCCCATCAGACTCCAATGTGGATCCTTTTCTCCAGGTCCCACCTTCACAGCAGCAGCTTCACCCTGAAGAAATCAACCTGGTTTGCACCGAAATTCAGTTAAGTCTTTTTTGTAGCAATGGGTAGGTGGTATTTTTACACATGTATCATGCATATGTACACATTTGACAAGTGTGCAGTCGAAATATACACACATGCATTGATAAATATGGAAAACCATTGACCGCCGCCAGGAAGACCACCGCTGGCCCATCGGAAACCTTGTAATACGTCAGCTGGTAGACCGCCGGCATGGCAGTCTTCTGGAGGGCATAGCAGTCAGGCGGTAACTCGTAAACCGGGCTCTAAATGTAGAATATTTTGCAAACTGCCAATATTGCATTTGAAATACAAAGAAATTATAGCACTTACTTGTGTCCCTGTCACAAAGGAAGCCAACCACAACAATTTACTAATGGAAAGCCATTTCTACCAACAAAATGAAGGCCTGCTAAAGGATTTTTTCGAAGACACTTGCGTTGGCAGACTGTAGTCCTCTGAACAAAGATGGCAACACAAATTCCAAATACCATAATGGAATGTCTATGATGGCACCTTGGCACAGGAAGCCAAAACAAACAATGAGGTGGAAGGATGGCACAATGCCTTCTAATCCACACTAGGCAGAACCCAACCTACACAATATACAGTACTATAAGGATTAATTAAAGAGCAAAGCTACCAACAACTACGAATGGAGCAATCTGTTAGCCGTATTGCCCCTAAACTTAGCAAACAAAGAAAAGAATGTGTCGACATGCTACAATGTAAAGTCAAATTCTTCATACATAAACAAAGGAGTAAATTGCCAAAAGCATATTATAAAATAAATATTGACCTATCAAAGTTCTAAAAAAATGATCACAAAATGTAAACCAGCATAAAAAGTAATTTTTTAAATAAATAATAAAATATTGTATTACATCAGCCACATATTAAATATAATTCCAATATTATTAAAGACTGAGATGACAAGATATTATATAAATTATTTAAATAAAACATGTAACATGTAATTAATTACGGCTCATAAAACACACAATTCAAAATATCAATCACATAGGCGCCGATTCCGATCAGTTAAAAAGAATTTCCGTACGACTCGTACCCGTATATTTTTACGTACGAATCGTACAAGTCCCGTACAACCGGTCAAGTACGATTCGTACGTGAAAAGTACATACGAATCGCCTCTGGAAAAGGGTACGAGAGGGAGCCGGACAGTTTTACATACAAATCGTAAAACTGAAGTCCGAGTGCGCTAGTACGATCCGTACCGCCCTTCCGAATACACAAACGCATGGAAAAGGCCCCATAAGGAGCGGACGCAGTACAACTCGTACCCGGGTAAACTTGTGCCCGGGATACGAGTTGTACAGCCCCCCCTAACCCCTGCATATGTCAGCACCGTACCCCCGTATGTCAGCACCGTACCCCCCCACCCATGTCCGCACTGTACCCCAGCCCCGTACGTGTACGTGCCGTACCCCAGCCCCGTACATGTACGCACCGTACCCCAGCAATGTACCCCAGTCCCGTACATGTACGCACCGTACCCCAACACCGTACCCCAGCCACATACATGTACGCACCATACCCCAACACCGTACCCCAGCCCCGTACTTGTACGTGCCGTACCCCAGCCCCGTACCCCAGCCCCGTACATGTACGCACCGTACCCCAGCCCCGTACTTGTACGCACAGTACCCCAGTGCCGTACCCCCACCCCGTACATGTACGCGCCGTACCCCAGCCCCATACCCCAGCCCCGTACATGTACGCACCCTACCCCAACACCGTACCCCAGCCCCGTACTTGTACGCACAGTACCCCAGCGCCGTACCCCAGCCCCGTACATGTATGCGCCGTACCCCAGCCCCGTACATGTATGCGCCATACCCAAGCCCCATACATGTACGCACCGTACCCCAGCCCCGTACCCCAGCCCCGTACATGTACGTACCCTACCCCAACACCGTACCCCAGCACCATCCCCCAGCATCGCGTCTGTACGGACATTACAACAACATTGCATATGGGAGCACGGTACAACAACATGCGTATGTACGCAACTTACATACGCAAAAACGACTCATACTCAACCAGGACACTGTAAAACAGCACAAGGAGGGTCAATTTGACTCGCACAACACCACAAAACACGTCTACAGTAGAAGACATCTAAATGAATGACCTGGCACATCCAAACAGGCAAACAGAGGCCCAAACTCACAACCACCTCTTATAACACACCCACCTAAATTTCAAACACAGCCACACCCACAAAAGGACCAATAAAAAGGGCCCACACATACAAACCATGAGCCTTTGCAACAGACCCACTGCTGACAGACACCACACACAAACAACTGCACCCATACACCTTAACTTACACACCTTCACACAACTTCCTTCACACAGACCCCCTCTACACATTCAGACCCCCACCTACACATTCACACCCACACACCCACAACCATCCATACCCACACCCCACACCATGCCCACAGACAAGAATCCAAAGTTCACAAGGGAGGAGCTGGACATCCTTGTCAACGAAGTAATCAGAGTCGAGCCACAGCTCTTTGGAACATTGGTCAGACAGACCAGTATAGCTGAAAAGTCACGCATGTGGCAGAGGATCGTCGATAGGGTGAATGCTGTTGCGCCCATCAGAAGGACCAGGCATGAATGCCAAGCCAGGTGGTACGATCTGCGGAGGGCAGTCAAGCGCAAAATGAACGAGGAATACGCCCAGAGCAACATCACAGGAGGTGGGCTGCCCCGCAGACCGGTACATTACCATCCCTGGGAGGAGAAGGAGATGGCCCTGCTACCGCCGGTGGGAGTACACGGAGTCGAAGGAGTGGCAGAGACTGGTGAGTACACAAACAACTTATGTAACATGGGGGTAATGGCATCCACACCCCAACTACACCAAATGCACGCAACTACCCCCAAGCCCTCACCGGACACAACCACACTCAAAATCAATGCTCATGCCACTAACATGTCCATGCCCCATTCACAAAGCAAGGCCATGCTATGTCCCAGGCTACACAAACCACAAACCCAAGACTGGATGTCCGGGATGCTGGGAGGGTGGGGCTCACAAAACACATTGTTCAACTCAGAAGCACACACCATTGCCCTCAGCCCATATGGCCCAGGTACATACCCATGCACCATGCTCAATGCACAGGGACTAGCAAAGTACTGACAAGGTAGCTGACACTTGGCCCTGCTGTAGGCAGCACAAGGCCCTCCTGTGACCACTGGAAACTCAAACACCAACACCACAAGCTCAGATAACTAGGACAGGAACTCACACTCACTGTCATGCCAGCATGCTCCATGAGGGGACAGACACATCACCTGGGAGACCCAATGCCAAATCACACTACACCCAATAGCAGGCCCTGTCACACACCCCCCTTACACAAGCACACACCCCTGGGGCAGGCAACGGATTCACCCACTCTCACAATGGACATGTGACACAACCACATCAATCCATAGCCAAATAAGCATCCAAGCCAAAAATCGACATGTCAAACACTCAGGAGAACATATCAATCTGTCCCCCGCAACATACCCATCCACAAGTGAACATTGAGAGGAATGCTAGGCACATCCAACCACCTGGAGGAACTGTGCCAACTTGAATATGTATGAAACATGCATGTCGCATGAAACAGCATTAACATTGTCTCACTCTCACACACAGGGCAATGTCATGGATCTCCCCCCAACAATGGGGGGGAAGAATCACAGTCCCAGGCTCGGCAGGAATCTGATACCACCGGCAGCGACGACTCTCAACACTCCGTGGATGACCCCAACCAACCTGGACCCTCTGGTGCCCAAGCCCCTGCAGCACCTGCTTCAGGTACATCTGTGCCAACCACCACCCCCATTCCTGCCACATCCCAGGAGACACCCAGGAGCCCTGCCCGCAGTGAACAACAGAGCCAGTCTGACCAGGAGGGACAAGGTTCTCTGGGCACCCAGGAGGAGGCAGACAACCCCGCAAATGCCATCCCTCAGGGGTCCCGTAGACCCAATGTGTCCACAACGGCAGGCCAGGCTCGAGTGGGCAGGGGTGGTGGGAGTGGAGGCAGGCGGAGGCGCGAACCTGACCAGCCAGCTGAGGGAACCGGTATGTCACACATACGCCACATCCTGGACACATACCGGCGTGACACCAGGGGCATCAGCCAGGTAGTGGAGACCCTCAACGAGATTAAGAACCAGCAGGCCGAGCAACACGCCAGTCAACAACAACACCAAGGACGGATGGAGGCAAGACTGGCTGAGCTCCTGGCGGTGCAAACGGACATAAGCCGTTCACTCCGTCGGATCGCCGACAACATGGGCAACCCTCCCTGTGCCCCCAGGCGAAGACCACCACCAGCCACAGGGAGGGAGGAGGAGGAGGATTCGTCCGACGGAGCGTCACAAACATCGTCAAGGATTGCATCTGAGGGTCCCCCGAGGAAGGTGGGTCGTCCACGGAAAAGACCGTGAGAGGCAGCGGACCATCCACATCTCCCAGGTCACCTGGCCTGGCGCCTGGCCCTCTGGCGCAACAGCAGCACCTCATCCAATGACATTCTCTGCCACATGGACTTGCTGGTCACAGTCTGACCAAAGATGACCAACACTGTGGTCTGGACTCGGATGACTGCAAATGACAAGGATCCCATCTCCCCCTGTGAACTTTGGATTCTATGCACACTGTATAGCACCTATTTTTCCACACTAAACACGCCCCCCCGAGAATAAATCTACATTTCCTAAATTATATGTTGCAGTCATTTTGCATGAGTACACAACCCACGTGTGGGGAAATGTCTAACTATGCCAGAGTGTTGAAGTCACTCCAGCCATCCATACCCTGGGATCCGAGTCTGATACAGGACACACATGGCTCACAATGTCTCATCCAATACAGACATGGAGCACTATACTCACCCGTGATGGCCTCAAGCTGCTGAGGGGGGGCTTGCAATACTCTGCGGACAGACCAATTTGGAAGAGTATCATTAAGGCGTAGAGGTCATGGCTCATGTGGATGTTCACGGGGAGGGAGTACCAGGTATGTTTTGCCAGGTGGGAGGACTATGTCCTGCATGCTGGAGTATGGTGGATGTGAAGAATGGTGGCCAGGGCAAGGTTGGATGCACGGAGTTGGCCCAACGGGCTCTCGGATGACAGACGTCCAAGGTTGGTTTGGGGTCTGGGGTTGTGGACTGACTCCTGAGTGTGGGTGAGGAGTCTGAAGGTCATCCTGCAGCAGACAGTGATCCATTGCAGCTATCTCTGGTGGACGGTGATGTGGCTGGGGCGCGGGATGTTGAAGCTGAGGTGTGCAGATGCACCCTGGATGTGGACAAGTTTCCCG
Source organism: Triturus cristatus (assembly GCF_964204655.1). Classification (NCBI taxonomy): domain Eukaryota; kingdom Metazoa; phylum Chordata; class Amphibia; order Caudata; family Salamandridae; genus Triturus; species Triturus cristatus. The sequence continues at coordinate 1,364,957,270 of NC_140591.1, read as the reverse complement.
TGAGTTTGGATGTACTTTCTCCGTAGAGTGCGGGGCAGTAGTTGACACGGCTGTTGTCGTGGACCTGGGGGATGGTCTGTCTTTCCTTGGAGTGGATCTATCTGTGGATCATGTGCATCATGCAGAGGGTGTTGCAGCATGAGGTACAGATGCTGGTGATTTGCATGGCATATGTGAGCAACGATTCCATGATGCACCCCATCTTGTGTGCGTGGCCACTGGGTGCTTGTGCAGGGCCCTGGCGGGTGTGACACAAGCAGTTGACCCAGCTGTAAGGGGACAATCCTCAGATGATTACCTCAGTCCTGTACAAGTCCAGCCTCAGGTGGCTGATGTTCAGCCATTCATCAATAGACCTCATGCCTTCTTTAAGGTTTGAACTGGCAATGGCTGTGTCTTTGGTGAGGGTGAGGAGCACCTGGCTGTCAATGGCATACGAGATGATGATGAGGTCCTGTGCGCATGTGATGGTGGAGAGGGGGGTCCTGGACTCATTGAAGATTGACACGCTGAGAGATGATCCCTGGGCCATGTGCCAGATGACGCCGCTATACTACATGCTGAAGGATTGAGTCCCACTCCCATGGCCTTGCTGGTGTACGGAGCCGGTGGGGAGTAGGAGGGACATGACCTGGTTGGTGGGCAGTTGGAGTTGCACACTCAGCATGCAAAGGTGTTGTGTGTGCGCTTACGGTATGCCTGAGAGCAGGCAGTTGATTTTCCGATGGACATTGCTTGGAGGGTGGCTGCAATATCAGACTGTAGTCTGATGTGGGTCATGCAAGGACATGCAAGGACATGAGGGTCGTGCAATGTGCACGTTGCATGCGCTGACGGTCCTGCCTTTTGCACCGCGTGGCCGCAACAGTGGCACAGACAAGCTGATGACAGCCAAATGAATGGGTGGAGGGAGGAAGGGAGAAGCATCTCTGAGGCGTGTGTGTTGCCGAATCCGGCATCGTTGTGGGCCCTTGCTGCAGGGCCCGCAGCAGCAGGCGGCATGTCCTGGAAACTAGGCCAAAAGTTGCACACAAAGACAAGGATGTCAGAAAGGACAACTGCAACAGGCGTATGTAAAGGGAGGAGTGTCCGGTTACTCATGGCACACCCAGAGAAAATGGATGCACAATCACCAAAGATGACTGACACAGGATCAGGAAACTGAAGGCCGAGCAGCGCACAGGAGACACACCCTCAGCAGGTGTTGACGGCCCGTTGTGGGGACCAACATGCCCAAATACATACACAACCATGGACGTCATGCACAATAGAGAGTCTAATCCATGAAGAACTGCATGCATGTTGCTAAACTACCCATAGACTCATATGCACAATCTTTGACAACTATGCCAGAGATGCCGCATGCAAAGTGGCAACAGACCTGCATTGACAGAGATGAGGCACCTTGGAGTGTGAGGAACAACTTTATTACTCAGGCTCACACTAAGGGAAATGCATCAATATGAACAGACTCACAGGTCATTTGGCAGAACATGTGGGACCTACAATGGACACCCCCTTCACAACACAGATGTTGTAAATCCAATTGAACTGGCACACAAGTGAAGGGGGTGAGCAAAACACCCCCTGCTGCACACGTAGAGGCTGCAATTCCCCATTGAGCCTCTCATGGGGATGTCCCACACCATGTCCACCCGTAGCATCCCGTATGTTTCTGAGGGAAGTTTTACACACATTGATGCCTTCATCAGAATCAACAAACCATTACAGATGACTGTCACGAAGGGTGACTGTCAATTCATGGGAGTCATGCTACATGTCACGTGCCTCATGGTGAGTCGACATGTATGCATGGTAACACAACATGCACAGGAGCATTCCCCACACATTCCAAACACGTACCACCCCCAAAATGCCTTGCTGCAATCCTTATCCAAAATGACATTTCACCATGCCCGTGCATGGAACGCTGATTCAGCACACTTAGCAATACTCATAAAGAATAGCAGGAGGACAACGATGACACGAGCAGACAACATGCGCAAGAACCTGGGGATGACAGACACACACGGAGTCAGCGAAAAGATTTGTATCCGCATACATGGTCATTTACTCTACAGGAATAATGTTGTCACCATGCTAATTTATAAGTTAGTGTCTCAGCTAAAATGTGTGGAATGACATCATCACTCGAGTGACACATCAGAACACACCTCTAAGTCACTGAGCATACAGTCAGCTGGACACACACATTGCAACACATGCCACACAAGTCTCCAAGTGTGCACACTCAGACCCAGTGACTCACCATTATGAGAAGAAGTTGCGTATGAGCTGACTCCGGATGTCCTCCTCCTCCTCCTCCTCACTTGCCTCGTGACCAAGCCCTTCATCCTCCACGGGTGGATGTTCCTGCTCATCCGGATCCAGGATGAGTGGCACTGCCTTCTCCACTGCCATGTTGTGCAGCATGCAGCACACGAGGAAGATTTTGCAGACCTTTGCCGGTGCATATGGGAGGGACCCGTCTGTCTTGTGAAGGCACCGGAATCGGCTCTTCAGGAGTCCATACGTCCTCTCAATCACTCGCCTGGTCTGCCCGTTTGCATTGTTGTAACGGTGATCTGCAGCGGATCTTGGGTTGCGGAGAGGCGTCATCAGCCATGGCATGTTGGGATCGCCAGAGTCCCCTACATGGAAACATTATGTGAATAAGTGGGTCAGGAGATGCCATAAGATACAAAGATACCGCTAAACACAGGACAAACAGAGTATACCCACCGAGAAGACATGCTCGTTCGTTGTGCAGCTGCAGCATCATTTGTGGCACCCTGCTACGCCTCATGATGTAGGCACCGTGTGCTGATCCTGGAAAACGTGCACAGACATATGAAATCAGCATGTTAGCAAGACACACCACAAGGGCATTGATAGAGTGGTAATGTTTACGGTTGCGATAGGCTACCTCCTGTGCCTGTGGTGGTACCAAAGCCACATGTGTCCCATCAATGGACCCAATTACATGGGGCATCCTTCCCAGGATATAGAAATCACCCTTGACACCTGTCAACTGCTCAGGAGTGGTAAAATGGATGAATTCATACAGGTGCTCCAACATGGCTTCTAAAATATCATACAGGACACGGCTGAACATTGTCTGTGACATGCCACCAACATCAGCTATGGTGAATTGAAACGTACCTGTGGCAAAAAAATGTAGGGCTGCCATCACCTTCATCTTGGGGGTCAGCGCAGCAGGATACCTGTGTCGCGGTTGGAGGTGTGGTTCCAGCTTGGCGGTCAAGTCCTCAATCAACTGTTGAGAGAATCGGTAACGTCTTATGCAGTCACGTTCCCTCATGGCACCCAAGTCTGGCATTGATCGGGGGAGAGGCGGTGCCCTGCAGAAAATTGGAATGAATAACGAAGAGTGAGAACATAACAACATCAATGTCAATGAACTGGGCACATGCTCAACTGCTACTACACATCTGCCAGCCAGGTGATAATCCAACTTAAAGCCAGCTACATCCGTAGATTGTCAAGTCTACATGACATGCCCTAAAACGAGCTGTGGGCCACTGTGAGTGAACATCCAGAGACATCACAGGAGTGACATACATCCACATATCTGCATTTGAAGGATGTCATCTCATACAAACAGCTGACGGCAAGCGAGACGTACAGGTCACATGGAAAGTCAAATGTACAGATCACACACATTGCTATGAAGGGGTACACGTGAAAAGAGAATACACAGACATTGAGACGACGCAGATATGTCCTCATGTCAAAATATCATGTTCGATGCATACAGACTCACGTTACGTGGGAATCCACATGTGGCATGGTGTGCATAGATGTGTGCCATGGCCATCTACACACAGACACATGTTGGATGCAGCAACAGCAGATGCAGTTGACGGAACACCAACAGCCAGCTCATGGGAACACATGACACACACATGACATAGTCACATCGGGGCACGCTGGTAGTTAGATGTCAGTTGTCAGTGTCCCTGTCCCTGGCATCAGGGGACAGTTGTGGGTGTTGGTGACTGTGCCATACCAGTGATGCTGTGCTTGACACGTGTGTACTACATGCACACATGTGCAAAGTGTGAAGGGGAAGTGTGCCACATAGTGCCCCATCACACATGACATGTGTACACAGGTCATCACACATCTATTGTGCTAAAACATAAGGAGACATGTGCAATATCACTGCCTGACACACCTAGGCCCTGCACATGAAGGACTGCAATGACAATGACTTGATGTACAGCCTTGTGCGAGTTTGAGACCTCCATTGATTTCGTGTGCGCCTCCTATCACCAGTGTAAGCGTGTGAAACGCAACGTACACACGCTCTGAGGGCGTTGTACCGTCCGTATCACTATAGTTGTGGTGCCGTAGGAGTAGGCGTGTGTGTACGGACCGTACAAACGTGTGTATGGTCCGTACACACACGCGTACTCCTACAGCACTACTACTATAGTGATCAGGACCATACACAGCTCTGAGGGCGTGTGTAGGGTCCGTATCACTATAGTAGTGGTGCCGTAGGAGCACGCGTGGTACGGAGTGTACACACATACGTGTACTACCAGTGCGTACACGTACGTGTACTACCAGTGCCTACACGTACGTGTACTACCAGTGCGTTCACGTATGTGTACTACCAGTGCCTACACGTATGTGTAGGCACTGGTAGTACACGTACCCGTATGTGTACTACCAGTGCCTACACGTACGTGTACTACCAGTGCCTACACGTACGTGTACTACCAGTGCCTACCTGTACGTGTACTACCAGTGCCTACACGTACGTGTACTACCAGTGCCTACACGTACGTGTACTACCAGTGCCTACACGTACGTGTAGGCACTGGTAGTACACATACCCGTACGTGTACTACCAGTGCCTACACGTACGTGTACTACCAGTGCTTACACATACGTCTACTACCAGTGCGTACACATACGTGTACTACCAGTGCCTACACGTACGTGTAGGCACTGGTAGTACACGTACGTGTAGGCACTGGTAGTACACGTACCCGTACGTGTACAACCAGTTCCTACACGTACGTGTACTAACAGTGCCTACACGTACGTGTCAAATGCACTGTGCAACTGGTGCTGTAGGGGTACATGTGAAACGCACCGTACCTGTGTGTGGATTTGAAAATTACATAGGGGACACATAAGGGACAAGTATTAGGCACTAAATGCATGCTGGTTGTCATGGATACAGGGTTTTCAGTTCGAATTTTTCCATCAGGTGTCCTGGAAAAGTCAGTTGGCCACAAAATACAATGTTGCAAAGTGGTTGTTGACTTGACATGATGCTCAAATTTTGAACGATGCAAATGCTGTCACTGGTGTATGTGGAAAGGGATTGGAGTAAACGTAAGATGCAAATGAATCTGACCAATCACTATGTACTCCTCCAAATGAATGCCCCTCAGCAAGACAGATATAAGTCAGCCAGAACCCATGATAGGGCACTTGCCTGCACAACTTTCCTGTCGACAAGATTGCTGCTGTCTGTGCTTCCCTGTACCATGTCAAGGTCTGTGGAGAGGGCCCAGCCATTCACCCAGGAGGAGAATGAGGCATTGCTGGATGTCATCCTCCCACAGTACCCCAGCCTGCATGGGAGACCAGGGGAGCAGGTGAGTGCTGACTCCACTACCTTTGACTGTGCACCTTTTTTGTGACTGTCACTTCTGGCATTGTGTCCAGGTGTGACAGACATGCAATGTTGTTTAGAGTGGGTCCCAGGGGGGGGGGAATGGCTTATGTCTCCCATGCAGAGCATGATGTAGTTCATGTGTGCACCCTTCACTTGCATTGTGCTTACTGTGACATTCACTGCATAGTGCATGACACATTCAGTCTGGCTAATCCTTTGTGGCATTTTTTGTCTATAGTCCTGAGGTGATTCAGTGGTCCCCCCGGTGTGACAGGTGACTGAACCCACAGATGTGTGTGAGTTGAGTGGAGCTGTGGTGAGAGTGTCCAAGTGATGTGTACGCCCCATGGACATTGATGTGTGTGAATGTTCCTTGTCATGTGGGTGAATGTCTATGTGAAGTGTTGCACCACAGCTGCATGGAGGAGGCAACAGCTCTACCCATCTGATGTGAGAAGTAAGCCGTGCTGTGTGTCTGACTTGCTGAGCTCGCCCCACACCTGTGACACCCCACAGGCAAGTGGCACATGTGCAGAGTGAGGTTTGTATCCGCTGTTGCCAATGGCATGTGATTGATCTGTGCCTGTGTGTGTCTGTGTACCCTGCTGAGGTTGGCCTGGGGCATGTAACTGCTTGGAGGTGCTGTCAATCAGCCTGGTGTTGCTTGTGATGCACAGTGTGTGCCATGATCATGTAGTGTGTCGCACCCCTGATGCCACCTGTGTACTTTCAATGCCATGTAGTGCATTGGGGCTTCCACAGAGGCCAATGTCCATATGAATAAGATGCTATTCCTTGTCAGCATCCTATGCCCTGTCCAACATATCAAAGATTTTCAAATGTGTGTCTCTCTGACATGGAGCAGGTGTAGTGATGTTGTCTCACTTTGTCATCCTCACAGGTAACTGCCTACCAGAAGGGGGAGATCTGGAAGCAGGCCGTCAGGGCCCGTGAGATCGGTGGAGGGTCGCAGTCGGCGCCTAGCCCAAGTCCGAAAACGGTGGCAGGACATCCGGTGCTGGACCTGGAGGATCGCCCGGGTCCTGCTGGAGGACTCACCTCCATGCCCCCACGGCGGGCGCCGACGCCTGACCCACCAGATGAAGCGTGTCCTGGCGGTGGTCTTCCCTGAGATGGATAGGCGGTTACAGGAGGGACAGCAGCAAGCAGGGGGTAGGTACATGTGTGTTTGGTGTGTGTCACCAGCTTTTGGAAGTGCTCAGTCACCTGGATACACTGCCAGGCTTTATATGTGCAGTGCATATCCTGTTCCCCCAAGTCAACAGGTGCTGTTATTCCTCACTTCCCCTTCTTGACATGTGTTCCCTGGTCTGTGTGTAATCACTATTGCACATGGTCATCTAGGCTGCCAGTTAATCACAGTGCACATTGCTTTCTGCATCATGTGTGGGGGTGGTCTGTGACACGTGTTGGTACCTTGCCTGTGCCCTGTCCTGTTCAGTCATTTGGGGGTCCATATTTGTTGGCACTGATGCTGAGTCTCAACATAGGAGTGTGAGTTTTATAATTAACAGACTTGCAGCATGCATGACTGATGTTGTGGCCTCAGACATGATGTGCATGATTGGGAGATATGCATAGAGCCGGGACGATTGCTCATGTTACAGTCAGATCATTCCAGGACCATGGAGCAGTGTGCCCACTACAGTCCACTGAGACACCCTTGCAACGTAATCATGTGTGTCATCCAACACTGTGCCCATTTTCTGTGTGTTCAGCATAGGTTGGCCTCTGTGGCATTGTTCCCTGGCCTCATTTGTATTTATATAAAGTGTGCTACATGTGTCCACTGGACAGGGTGACCCCATTTGGCTTGTGCATACTCACACTGGCCAGTGCCTGTGTGTCTATTTACAACTATCTGTTGATGGTTGTTTGTCACAAATATGTGTTGGCAGCCTCACGAGGTGATGTGGAGTAAATTTTGCACTTCTTTATGCACATTTTTGTAAACCCTGATTAAGAGGTGTCACTTCTTGATCTGTCTCAATCACATTGTCTCAGGTATGGGGGGTTTGTGAGGGCGAGGCCGACATGTCCAAACCTTATGTCTCCTTGCCAGGTCTGAACTGTGTGTGATAATTGTCTGGACAGACACTCAACATGCAGTGACCCAGTCATGTTGTGCAGGCTTTAATGTTTGTGCTTTGCAGCATGTGTCAAGAGTTAAAAAACATGATTCCTGCTCATCCATTTTTGGCACCAGAGTGTGGGCCAGATGCTACGTAGTTTGGTCTTTGTGTGCTGACATCTGTGTGGACATTCTTGCTTGCCATGAGGGTGTCTCCTCAGTGCAGGTGTGCCTTATTCCGACACAATTGCAGGCCCATTAGCTTATGCATTGTCCTGTGTTTGGACATGTGTGCCACTCCACATGACAGGCAGTGGGTCAGATGTGTTGCCAACTGTGTCATCATGGTACGGATGGCCATGTGACAGGTGGCATGATTCAAGTCTTGTACCTTGGCACTCACTACACTTGTCAACATGTCTTCATGTTTTCAATGCTTGACTTTGATGTTTTGTTGTGAAGGACAATAATGTGCCTGCATGACAGATGTCTCCCAAGGAAATGCACAAGAAACACCTTTACACTATCAGGGGACACGCAGGCACATTTTAAAGAAAGGCACAGTTAGAATAAGACTGTTTTTCTGATCATACATATCCATGTTCCCACAGTGTGGTGGCATTTGGGTAAGTCCTTGGTTGTTGCTGATACCAACTTACGAGTGTCAAGTCGTCCAGACTGCCGTGGTGCCATGTATATGTACTTACTGAAACCCCATTTATTTCTAACAGTGGCTTCTTTGAAAAAGGCTGGCAGCTCATACAATGACTGTGTAAATGTAGTTTTGTGTGCACCTCCTTGTGTGACTTCTTTTATACTGGCACCTGTGTGTTCTGTTCACAAAGTGGCACATTCACACATTCTGAACATGTAGATTGTGTAAGGTGGTGTGATTCCCAAGGGATCACAATGTATTTTGTTTGTGTTTCCAAAGTACTTACAGGTCTCTGAGTGTGGGGACACCTTCAGCATTGAGGTCTGTTTTTTAGCCTTGGATGCACCAATACTGTTTCTTTCACAGTAAACAAGAGGTGGAATGCCTTCATAGTATTGCTGTGCTCTACTGTTCCCAGACACTAGCTTCTCAGTATATTTCTAAATCAAGTTTTTGGCTGTTGTGTCCTATTTTCCTTGTTTCCAAGTGGCATGGTGGGTCAACCAACTGGGGAGTACAGGGCTTACATATGTGCGGAGTAATCTAGATGTTACTCATGATGCATTGCCTGATATGCACTGTGACCTATTTTGTTTGGACTCATGTGTCAGATGTATACAGGTGACTGATTATTTTCTGTATCTTCACCTTGCCCACAGCATCATCGGAGGATACCGAGGGAGACACCTGCACGGACGTGGAGGAGGGATCCAGCACCGGTGCCACCAGTGCTGGCCAGTCTGTGGGAGCAAGTGGCACGGAGGGCGAGGGGAGTCAGGTGGAGGACCTGTCTGGTGGCGACACCGACTACGACGCTGACGGGTTCGAGGCTGAACTCATCGAGGGGGCGGAGGCTGCTACAACACCTGGCAGCAGCACAACATCTGTCCCCGCCTCCTCCATTCCCATCACCGCCCTCCCAGTTGCTCCGGTCCCTTCTGTCCATGCAAGGCACCACCATGTCTCCTTCGTGCCAGGCACCGCACTCCCTACCCCTGTCGCCCCTGCTGCCCTCACTGCAGAGTCTGTGGACATTCAGCGGCAGTTGCAGGTTGGGCAGACATCGATGCTGAATGTCCTCTATAGCCACACCAGACTGCTGACACAGATGGTGTCGTTCATGGAGGGCATGTCAGCAGCGATGTCTGACCAACGGATGTTGCTGAGGTCCGTGGACACTTCACTGACGGCAGCAGTGAGTCTCCTGCAGCGCTTCGTCCCCTCCTACCCCAGCCCCATCCACACTTCCCACTCCCATGCCTGTCCCATGCACACCCAGACATTCCCAAGCATGCACCCCACCGAACACAGGCAGCACACCACCGCGTAAGGGCAAGAACACACCTCCTGGCACGCACACTCAGGGGGATGAAGGCACACCCACTGGGTCTGGGGCACACAGACATACACGCAGCCACAGTCTGAGTCCGCATGCCTCACTACCCAGTCCCTCTAAACGCACTCCCCTTGGCTCCCCTGCCACACAGTCAGACAAGGAGACCTACATGTCTGTGCTGGGCCTCAGCCCCACTGGGTCACCAGCCTGCAATCGGGCAAGGCACTCCCTGGGTAAGGGAGTTGAGTCCCCCCCCATGTCCACCCCCTCCCCCAGTAGCGCTGCACCCCATCCCTCTGACCCCCCCCTCCTTTGTGCCTGTGGTTTCTTCCGGTGCAGGGGATACTCTGGACGCCCTGGCAGAAGTGTGCAGCGCCGAGCTCACCTCCACCTTTGGCGCTGCCCCACCCCCTGTGGTTGGTGGAGGCGTCCGGCCCTGCACCCTTACACCTCCTGTCCCTGCGGTGCCTGGTCCTTCCCCACATGATGCCCCCCCCCCCAGTCGACGAACCTGAGGGTTCAAATGTGCAGGCAAGCTAGGGGAGACGCGTGCCCATGTGTCCCCCCCAAGGATTTCTATTATGGACTGGCCATGTGCCTTTGTATATAGTGTTGTTTACAAAAATCTTTTTGATGCTGATTAAAGCATTTTATTTTTACTTTGCACACTATTGCATTTCAGGTATTGATGTTGGTGCTGATGCTCCAGGAGTTGGGGTTGTGGTAATGTGTGATGTTTCAGGCAAATGTTCGGGTCGGATGGTCATGAGGTGCACCATGGGATCTGCGTGCCATCACAAGGTCTCTGCAAAGAATCTTTGGTCATGTGTGTTATTTGTTTTTTGAGACATTGTCCCAAGGAGTGTTCCTTCCTCTGTGGCACCTGACATCTTCCCTGCAGAGAGTTGCACAATTGTTGTGCTGACCTGTGTCTACATTCCATTTGTTGGTGAGGGATTCCTTCAACTATGGCCATGCCTGCTCAGCAATGTCTCCGGCTGCATCGCCTGTGCCATCCTTTCTAGTCACTGTACTTGTGTATTGAGTATGTTGACATGCCTTCATGGTGAAATTCTCCCTTTTCCGCACTATGCATGTGTGTCATCCAAGCCTAGCACACATATGGTCCTTGTTCTGCAGGGTATTTGGGCACATGACTCACAATTGTGGGCATTGTATCTGTGGGAACTCCACCCTATTCTTTCCATGAGAGACAACATCTTGGTGGCTGTCCCAGCACCTGTACATTCCTATCAGTCCTGGGATGTGCGTGACAGTGTGTGTTCCCTTTGGCTCTCTTAGTTTAGTAGGCATTGACATGACTATACAGTCTTGTGGCATGATCTCAGTGTGTGTATTGTGCTGCATCCGCCAGGGGTGGGTATGCATGTGTCATTTGTCCTCTCACCCACATGTGGTGTATCATGCAGTGGTGGAATGAGATACATCCTCATGGGAGTGGGACACTGCTGTCAGCGATGTGTTGTTATGGCACTATAAACATAGTCGAACATTTGGGATGCGTACATACACCCATGGAGTTGTGGTCATCTGATTATGATGTACACACCCCCATGTCTCTGTCCACTGCTGGTATTCCTCTGCACCCACCCCTCACATGTCTCTGTCCACTGCTGGGAGTGATAGGCAACCACCCCTCACATGTCTCTGTCCACTGCTGGTATTCCTCTGCACCCACCCCTCACATGTCTCTGTCCAATGATGGGAGTGATAGGCACCCACCCCCATGTCTCTGTCCACTGCTGGTATTCCTCTGCACCCACCCCTCACATGTCTCTGTCCACTGCTGGTATTCCTCCTCACCCACCCCTCACGTGTCTGTCCACTGCTGGGAGTGATATGCACCCACCCCCATGTCTCTGTCCACTGCTGGGAGTGATAGGCACCCACCCCCATGTCTCTGTCCACTGCTGGGAGTGATAGGCACCCACCCCTCACATTTCTCTGTCCACCGCTGGGAGTGATAGGCACCCACCCCCATGTCTCTGTCCACTGATGGGAGTGATAGGCACCCACCCCCATGTCTCTGTCCACTGCTGGTATTCCTCTGCACCCACCTCTCACATGTCTCTGTCCACAGCTGGTATTCCTCTGCACCCACTCTTCACATGTCTCTGTCCACTGCTGGGAGTGATATGCACCCACCCCCATGTCTCTGTCCTCTGCTGGTATTCCTCTGCACCCACCCCTCACATCTCTCTGTCCACTGCTGGGAGTGATAGGCACCCACCCCCATGTCTCTGTCCACTGCTGGTATTCCTCTGCACCCACCCCTCACATGTCTCTGTCCACTGCTGGGAGTGATAGGCACCCACCCCCATGTCTCTGTCCACCACTGGGAGTGATAGGCACCCACCCCTCACATGTCTCTGTCCACTGCTGGGAGTGATATGCACCCACCCCCATGTCTCTGTCCACTGCTGGTATTCCTCTGCACCCACCCCTCACATGTCTTTGTCCACTGCTGTGAATCCTAGGCAGTCACCCACCCACCCACCCGCACCCTTGGTGCAGTACACTGCTGTCCTGGGCATACACACACCCCAATATACTGGTTATATATTCTGCACCAGGCCCTAGGCCAACATTCGTGGCGTGTGTACGCCTTGTATCACAAATGTACTGCCCTAGGGGTACGGGTGATGTGGTCCGTACCCCCGCATTCATAGGGTGGGTACGGTCCGTACCACGCGTACCCCTACATCACCACTACAATGGTGGTACGGACCGTACCCACGCCCTCAGAGCGTGGGTACGGGCCGTACCACTATTGTAGTGGTGACGTAGGGGTACGCATGGTACGGACCGTACCCACACCCTCAGCGTGGGTACGGTCCGTACCACGCGTACCCCTAAATCACCACTACAATGGTGGTACGGACCGTACCCACGCTCTGAGGGCATGGGCACGGTCCGTCCCACCATTGTAGTGGTGACGGGTACACGTCCACTTCCGTTGTTGCGGTACGCAGGGATTGGTGGACACGCCCCCCGAAGTGACCAGACCCTGGAGGTAATGTATGTCCTCCATATTGTATGTTTTAATTTGTGTAGGGGTTATGTTTCATGCCCCTCACCCCCCCTTGACCCATGGGTGTTGTTCTCACCTTCTGCGGTGTGTGCGTCGGGTTCGGTGCACCAGGACGTAGGCTATGTGGGCCGGGATGACACGTAGGATGGGGTCCATGGCTGTCCGTCGCGTACCGGTGCTCCTTAATTGCGTGGTACACAATTTCCCGGGAGTTTTTGGCTGCCGTAAAAAGATGGGCCGCGCGGAGTGACGTAGGCACGAATCGTACTTGCTGGTCCGTAAAACGCTGCCTGACTCCGTACGGACGTCACGTACGCGATGTCCCGGATCAGAATTGTGGGTATTTTTTGGCCGTACGTAGTTTTTTATGAATCGTACGGAAATGGTATATCTGTATGATTCGTACTTGCTGGTTTGTAAGGTGGATTTCCCGGGTACGAGTCGTATGGAGAATACGCTCCGTACGACCATTCGTACCCGGGTTTTACAGGATTGGAATCGGCACCATAATATTTACACAAACAATAAATTATCATATTTCCCACCCACAGAAAATTAAATAAATAAAACGTACTGTTCTCTGTTTGCAGATCTTCCTCTGTGTCCACGTGGTAAAAAATAGTAATCCACCAAAAACGGTACAAATATTGTTCAAAAACCACCCCAAAAATTCAAAAATAAAACAAATCCAATCAAAATCCTTCAGAGCAATCCAAAGTATCTAGGAATCATAACAAAACTGAAAAAGGCTTTTAAAAAAACAAACGCTCCAGGAAGCCTCAAAAAAGAAAATCAAAGTAAAAAGCATTGCCTTATTATAAATCAGAATATATTTCCTTTAGCAAAACAAAATGGAAACTCCCAATGCCCACAGAACACTTTTGTAGACAAAAACCTGTAAAGTACAAAATCCCACCCCAAAACAAATTATATTCCAGAAAATACATACACATCACAATAAACCATCAAAATATTAATAACAGAACACAATTTAACATTACATAACAATATATTACTAAAATAGTGTACGAATACCCCAAACTGCTTACTTGTGAAACATACTACTATTAATACATATACATATACCAAAAAGCCACAGACAACACTGTAGCTGACTTGTAGGCCTCCCCACTAAACCTCCCTACCCTCAAAACCCTTAACAATGCTTGAAAAAGGACTTACCTGTTCCGACGAACAGTAGCACCTGACTGCGACCTGGTTCTGGGAAAATAGATTAAAAATAACACAAATAGATCACAAAATAGAAGCTAGAGCTAAAATAATGGCAGCTAAATGAAACTAAAACAAAGACTATCCCTCCATAGAATAGAATGGAAAATAATGTACAAATGCTGACTAAATGTATGAAAACATGTAAAAAGTAATTAAAAATGTAAAACAGATCAAAACATTTTGTTAAAAAGTTTACAAAATTGTAAAGCATACATTAAATAATAGTACAAAACATCTACAATACTTTAATAAATAGTGAAAAAACATATGTTAAAATTATGTTTTCAACATGTATATAAAATAATGTAATAATTAATAAAACAATGATTAAAAAATGGAAAACAAAAGTGGAAAGTATCCAACAAGCAATAGTAAATAAACAGAATAATAACACTCAAACGGGGGACAGATCCACACAACATGCTGAATCTTATATATAATAACATTTCTAATTATTTTACTTTATTACAATATTTGTGTAAATATTTTTAATTTGAAAAGTATTCATAATTTTTATTGTTTCTTACACTTAATGCTATTAAGAATATTTTATTTAATATTAAATATAGTTTATTGAAAACATAAAATCAACAACATATTTAGAAAATTATAAAATATTAATTTGTATATCATTAAATTAATACAATAAATTCTACTCTTTTAAAAAAAAATCTCCTGACCCTTATTTCCTAAAAACCCAATACCCAGCTACATAAAAAGTATAAAACACAAAACACACATGGGTCTGTATAACTTAATGCACCACAAATATTCAATGAGAATTCAATAAAAATGTTTCATATAATTGAAAAAGGTGTTCCACAGGTGCATACCAGCCATCAAGAGTGGCTTAAGAAGAGTTTCCCTTCCTGACCTATTGGGGACACATACCTCTGGGTGTACGGAGTTCATAGCTAGCCTTTCTTTGACTCCGGTTGTTCCGTACCCAGTCCTAATGAAGACTCATTCAAAATGTTTAAAAAACGTATTGCATCGCAAGTTCGAAATGTCGACGATGTTTATATACTGCCTGTACTGAATCACCAGTCTTTTTTTAGAACCCTAGGAGAGTCAAATTAGCCCATTTATGAGAGACTTTTAACTTGTAGAGTTTGGACAGGCATATTCAACAATTTTATTTTGTTTTCTGTTTATGTGTACAGTCACTTTTACCAGATGCATTGCACAAGCACCTTTACACTTTGCACCTATGCAGCAACTTTTTCAATGATAAAAATTATTTTAATTGAATTCTCATTGAATATACGTGATGCATTGAGTTATATAGACCAACCGGTGTTTTGTGTTTTCTTGTTAATTTGTTTTTGGATTTATTTCCACATATACATTAATTAGACAAATGTACATTTATTAAGCTGCTTCCAACAGAACCATTTGTGTTTATGTACACTATAAAAAAGCAGGCACACTGGTGTGAATGCAAATATATTTTGCCTCCAAGGTTTAGGCAAAATTATTCTGAAGGCATTTCAACTCCTGGGGAAGCTTAGCTCACAGCATATGCACACATGCTTCTTACCCTTGGTTTTACTATACAGTGTACAACATACTTGCAATGAAAACTTCTTAAAATCAATAACGTGAATAATTACATTTATGGTAATCGTTTCATGGAGGGATTTCAACTGACATATTCAATCATATTTGGAGAAAAATAATAGTGATATTACAAGATATAAGTAGTTCCAGTGGGCAGAACAATTATAATATGATAGCCAAATAGGACATTTATCAAATCAATAAATATTAGTAATAAAAATGTTATGTAGAAAATAATATCTCTGTTATCAATCTGTCTTTTAATATGGGATAGCTTTGTTGATTTGTTAATACTAATTTTAAGACATTTGCAGACTCAAATAAGGGTTAAATTCCAGTATTACACGTAATATCAGTTCAATCGATTGCTCAGATCAAAACAGAAGGATAGAAGGCACTGGAAAAAAAAATGTAAACTGAAAGCTATTTTCAGCCTGAGTTTATCCAACGCATTCAGTACAAGGCAGCGGTTGATATTAATTTTAGTTTTACTTAGGTTAAAATAAACATTTCAGCTATCTGTGTATAGCACTGCTTCACAGATCTTTGCAGGCCTTAATTAATTTACAACAATTCTTTTCTGTAAAACCATTTGCTAAACAATATTAAATATATGTCTTAGGTGATCTTTCCATGCCTTGTGTGGTGACTTGTCTGCTATGTGCAGAGGACCTCACCAAGTGAGGCATCCACAGCTTTACATCTGCCGTGGAAAGAGGCACATTCATAGGCTAGGTACTTTAGTACATGATGTATGTAATTCATGGTTGTTCTCTGAAAGAGGTGGTATATGCACACACCTGCTCAGTACATCACTCAAACTGAAAAGTTAACAGGGATAACAACTTTGTATATCTAACCACACACTACTTCAGTGGAAAAGAAAGAAGCACAGTGGATGCTGGAAAGAATTTAAGACTGGATAGCAATACTGCAAAGGAATGTAATTCTTTTTGAGGTGATATTGATAAGTTTGAATGAGCAGGAAAAACACAAACACAATAATTTAACATGGTGTGTGTTTGTGCTATAACATCATGCCCAGGGGACACCACAAAATTGAATACTGCAAACATTTCAGTGATAAGAGGTCAAAAACTGGTGACATGTCAAGTACTAAACATAATGAAACAAATGAAGCCAGATGAAAAATGTAAAGCACATCAACATAAGTAATCTGGGAAAAAATAAAATACTGGTTTCAGAATACAACATGAGCAAGCTGATTAAGGGCCTTATACGAGTTTTCGGCGGTCCAGGAGCGGGCAGCACGCCACCACTCCGCTTCATGACCGCTGAAACTCACCACCGTCCGCCGGGCCGATTTCAAGTAATTTTGTGCTCTGGCAGGCGGTGTGGTGGTCTCGTGGTGGTGCTGTTTAAAGGCTCATTGTGAGCCTTAAACAGTGCTGCCGCCGGACCACCAGTGTACGTTCCTGCATGGAAAGGAATGCACCATGTGCTCCTCCTGCATGCATCCCGTGCACAGGGGTAAGAGAGGTCCTGTAGGGCTCCCTTTGGTATCTCACTGCCACCCTTTTCATGGCAGTGTGACTTATAATACTGCGGGTGGTCCCGCAGTGTGGCAGTTGTCAGACCACCACCATGACTACAAGGCCCTTAAACAGTTTGGCAAAAAACAAAGAAATTAAATAAATTTCTCAAGACAGTGACTTAAAATTTTGACTGAAACTATACATCCTTTCAAACTGACTATATTCTACCAAGAACACCAACTCATCATATTCAAGGTGACTTTCATTTTACCTACAAACCAGTGCGCTCATAGAAGTAACTGCTGTGTCATAAGACAAGTCAAGTGACTTCAAGCATAACGACAGCAACTAAAACTGAATCAATTCCAAAACTATGCCAAATAAAGTACCATAAATAAAAAGAGAACAGATCTACGCGCAGGGGAGCGACAGAATATGACTTAGGGTATGGCAATACAAGTCGAGTTGATATATAGGAGCAAAAGAGAAAATGCTGGTGTTAATTTGTGCCATGGGTCTGGTAGTGAGCACTCATTTTTCTGAGGGACAGGGAATAATTTGTTTAGCATAAAATCTTGGCTGAGAGAAAAAGACACAAACTAAGTGGACAACACAACATGAAATGGCCCAAAACACAACATGGACTCATCACATTTTTTCCACTGAAAACTAACCCTTTTTTCACTATGGGTAGCTGTGGAAATTGCGCCCTAGCTCGGCTGGCACCTAGGTAAACCTAGCAAACCTGCAATTTATTTCAGAAGTAGACCCCTAGGGGAATCCCTGTTGGGGTGACTTGTGTGGATCTCACCAGGTTTTCTCACTCAGAAGTCTTTGCAAACTTCAAACGTTGACTAAAAACACATATTTTCCTCACATTTCTGTGAGGGAAAACTTCTAGAATCTGTGAGAAGCCACAAACGTCCTACCACCCAGCATTTTCCCAAGTCTCCCGATAAAAATGGTACCTACTTGTGTAGGTAGGGCTAGTGTCCACGACAGGATTGCCCCCAAAATGAAACATGAATACATCACATTTTTCAGCTGAAAACTGACTCTTTTTTTCAATGTGGGTAGCTGTGGATTTTGGGCCCTAGTTGAGTGGGCCCCCAAGAAAACCTAGCAAACCGGTAAGTTTTTTTATAACTATGCACCCCATGAAATCCTGGTTGGGGTGACGTGTGTGGTTCTCACCAGGTTTTCCTATCCAGAAGCCTTTGCAAATCTCAAACTTTGCCTAAAAACACACATTTTTTTCACATTTCTGTGAGAAAAACTTCTGGAATCTGTGGGTCGCCACAAATGTCCAACCAACCAGCATTCCCCCAAGTCTTCCAATAAAAATGCCACTTCACTTGTGTGGGTGGGGCTAGTGCCCATAACAGGAAAGGCCCCAAAATGCAACATGGACACATCACATTTTTCTACTGAAAGCTCATAATATTCTTGCAATGTGGCTAGCTGTGGATATTGAGCCCAAGCTCAGTCAGCACCGATGGAAACCTACAAAATCTGCACATTTTTGGAAAGTAAACACCCCGGGGAATCCAGGGTAGGGTGACATGTGTGCTTCTCTCCAAGTTTGCTTACCCAGTAGAGCTTGTAAACTTTGACACGAAAAACATTTTCTTCACATTTCTAAGATGGAAAGTTCTGCAATCTGTGGGGAGCAACACATTTCCTACCATCTAGTATTTCCCCAGGTCATGGACATCATTTAGAAGTAGTCATGGGTCACAGCTGTGACCTCTTGCTTTCTCCCTCCTACTTCTGGCTCTTCCTTTGCAACCCCTGGCCTCAGAGTGGGCAAAACTTTTGCATACCTTTGAAGCCAGGGGTTGCAAAGGAAGTACCAGGAGTAGGAGGGAGCAAGCTGGAGGTCACAGCTGCAACCCCTGACTATGTCTAAATGATGTCCATTCCCCAGGTATCCCTACAAAAATAGTACATCACTTGTGTGAGTAGGCCTAGTGTCCAAGATAAGCGAGAACCCTTCGAGGCCCAAATAAAGCTACCTATCCTTCCTTGTAGTTTAGCGATCTCCTTTTTATCAAATAGTAATGGTATAGATGTTAGAAAACCCACTCCCACTCTGGAAGGGTGGTGTTGGTCTCCCAGACATACTGTGGTAGCTTGGCTCGAGTGGTCAGGAATCAGGCACCGTGCTAAGCATACGTCATACCCATACAATAACCATGCGTGCATCCGTTCCAAAAACGACTCTACACCGTAAAAATTATGAAAATATCTCTGTTTATCTTCTTTTTCTCTTAGTTGCTGATTAGATAAATAATAACACAATCACAATATACAAGGCTTTTTAAATAGTGCAGGTCAAATAAATACTGTCTTAATGATTCAATAATTAGGGGTGATCATAAATAATTAAGGCATAAATATAAGTGCAATACATATAGACAATTAAATATTCTGAGGCAATAAATACTGTAAACCAATAAATATTGTGCGACAATAAATACTGTGGAACAATAAATACAGTGAAGCAATAAATAGGTTAAATACAATAAATACAGTGCTCTCAATAAATAATTAAAAGCTGACAGTGACACTTATAGAATCAGATCACATTTGAGATTACTATGGGCTGATTTGGCCCAGGCACAGCTTGTGGTTAGGTGGATGGCTTGAGGGTGTCTGCTCCCTAGCTTGGTCAAGGCTGAGGCCTAAACTGAGGTAGATCAAGGGGGGAATACTAGAGACCTGGCTCTCTCACTCTACACAACCCCTCTGAATTAGTCTCAGCTCACCCCTGGCACAGTCAATCTGGTTCCAGCACCTCTCTAGCCCCTAGGGTAGTCTCTCAGGATTCCACAGGGCCTTAGGCGCCCTCTATTCCACTTACTGCCCTTTTTCTGAAGCTCCGACGCCGCTGGAGTCGTGTCGACGCCGTGAGGCGGTTCCGGTTCGATGTCGGCGGCCTCGGCACAATGTCAGTTCTTGACGACGCCGGTAGGCGGTTCCGGATCGATGTCGGCGGCCTCGGCTCGATCTCGACCTCCGATTCGATGGCGTCGGGCAGTCTTGGCTCGATGTCGACTTCGGGCGGCTCCGGTCCGATGGCGACCTCAGGTTCGATGACGTCGGCCGGCCTTGGCTCGATGTCGACTTCCGGCGGCTCCGGAGTGCGATCCCCACTCCCGACCTCCGGTGCTCCTCTCCTCAGGTTCCAGCGACTCCGGAGTGCGACCTCACTCCCGACCTCCGGTGCTCCTCTCCTCAGGTTCCGGCGACTCCGGAGTGCGATCTCCACTCCCGACCTCCGGCACGCTTCACCTCGGTCTCCGGCAACTCCGGTGGGCGGACTTCACTCCCCCGTCGACGCCGCTCACTCGACCTCGGGTGACTTCCTCCTCGACCTCTGGTACTTCTCCGACCTCCGTCGGCGCCCTCTCTCGACCTCTGGCGGCTCCGGGTACGACGTCTGCTTTTCCAGTCAGCGCCGCTTCTCCACCTCGGGCTCCAGGTCTCCAGGCTACTCGACGTCGGACTCCAGGGAAACCAGTATCCAGGTCAGGATCTTGCTGTTCTTGGATTCTAAGGCCTGTTCCTGCTGTCCAGGTCCTTAAGATGGTTTTTCATGCTTCTTCCCACACAGGGCTCCAGGCTGGGCTCAGTCAGTAGGGACTAGTATCAAGGGTGGGTTTATGGACCCCACTCCAGGCACAAGTTTCCACCCCTGCTGCCTCACTCCTTCCTCCTTCAGGTTTCTGCTGCTCACTCTTCACCAGTCAGGTGCCAACTGCCAGCTCCAACTGCCAACTCTCTGTCTTAGCTTCCCAACATTCTAAACCGCCTCCAACTGTCACAGGGTTCTGGAATGTTCTGGAAGGTGCTAGTAGGTTCCAGTGGGTGCTGGTGATGTCACAGGTGGCCACCATTTTGTGCTCCAGGCCCTCAGACAGATGTTCCAGGGGTAGCTAAAATGGCTCCCTGAATCTGCAGCAACACTAAAAAAAATCTGGTGGTTCCCAAAAAGGAAAAATACCAACAGGGTTTGAGGCAAAAGTGGGACAAAATAAATAATGATGAGGAGGGACCACCCAAAGGGCTGACAGGTCTAACACGCGTCCCCCCCAGCTGAAAGTGGGGAGAGCTACCCAACCCCTTGGGAGTTCTCATCACTAAGGCGGAAATACCTTGAGAGACCGTCTGCATTGGCGTGGTCCACTCCAGGCCGATGTTCCACCTGAAAGTCCATTCCCTGTAGGGAAATAGACCACCTCAACAACTTGGGATTCTCCCCCTTCATCTGCATCAGCCAACGAAGGGGTCTGTGGTCGGTCTGAACCAGGAAGTGCGAGCCAAACAGGTATGGCCGCAACTTCTTCAGAGCCCATACCACTGCAAAGGCTTCACGCTCTATTGCACTCCACTTCTGTTCCCTGGGAAGTAGTCTCCGGGATAGGAAGACCACGGGTTGATCCAGACCCTCTTCATTGAGTTGCGATAACACTGCCCCAATGCCATGTTCTGATGCATCCGTCTGGACAATGAACTCCTTGGAAAAGTCTGGGGCCCTGAAGACCGGGGCCTCGCACATGGCTTTCTTCAATCTCACAAAGGCCTGCTGACAAGCCTCCGTCCAGACTACCCATCGAGGTTGTTTCTTGGACGTGAGCTCCGTGAGGGGGGCTACGATGGTACCGTACCCCTTCACGAAGCGGCGGTAATATCCCGTGAGGCCCAGAAAAGCTCGGACCTCAGTCTGTGTCTTGGGGGGTTCCCAGGCCATGATGGCCTCGATCTTCGCCTGGAGGGGTTGCACCGCTCCCCTACCCACCAAGTGTCCAAGGTATACTACCGACCCCTGCCCGATCTGGCACTTGCTGGCCTTGATCGTCAATCCAGCTTGTCTCAGGGCCTGGAGAACAACTTGCAGGTGTCGCAAGTGATCCTCCCAGCTGTTACTGAAGACCGCTATGTCATCCAGATAAGCAGCAGAGAAACTCTCCATTCCGGTGAGGATCTGGTTTACCAGGCGCTGAAACGTGGCAGGTGCGTTCTTGAGCCCAAAGGGCATCCCACAGAACTGGTAGTGGCCATTGGGCGTGGAGAAAGCTGACCTTTCCCTTGCTCCATCAGTCAAAGAGATCTGCCAGTACCCAGAAGTAAGGTCAAAGGTACTCAGATATTGGGCAGCTCCCAGCCGGTCAATCAATTCATCCGCCCTAGGGATCGGATGAGCATCAGTTTTGGTCACTGAATTCAGTCCCCGGTAGTCCA
The DNA here is from genome assembly GCF_964204655.1 of Triturus cristatus. Classification (NCBI taxonomy): domain Eukaryota; kingdom Metazoa; phylum Chordata; class Amphibia; order Caudata; family Salamandridae; genus Triturus; species Triturus cristatus. The sequence goes on along the minus strand of NC_140591.1, from coordinate 1,364,934,943 downwards.
CACAGAACCTCAGTTCCGGTTGGGCACCCGGTGGTGCAGCTTTTGGTACTAGTACCACCGGACTGGACCAGGGGCTGCTAGAAGGTTCGATCACTCCTAGCTCCAGCATCTTAGTGACTTCACTGTGAATGCTGGCCTTCACCTTGTCTGACATCCGGTAGATCTTGGACTTCACAGGTGGGCTGTCTCCTGTGTCCACGTCATGGACGCACAGGTGAGTCCTACCCGGGACAAGGGAGAACAACGAAGAGTACTGTCCCAGGACCTGGCGGCAGTCCTCCCGCTGTTCAGGAGTTAGAGATGGGGAGAGAATCACTCCCTCCACCGACCCATCCTTTTCTTGAGACGCAAACAAATCAGGGAGAGGCTCGCTTTCCGCGTCCTCTGCTCCGTCAGTCACCATCATCAAGATGACTTCGGGCCTCTCATGGTGGGGTTTGAGGCGGTTGGCGTGCAGCACCCGTAGGGGCTGACGAGGGGTCTTCAGGTCCACCAAGTAGGTAGCCTTACCCTTCTTCTCCAACACCTCAAAGGGTCCTGACCAGCGATCCTGGAGGGCGCTAAGCTCTCCTGGTTCGATCACCCACACCTTCTGGCCAGGCTCCAACTCCACCGGGTGAGCATTGTGGTCATACCACGCCTTCATCACTGCTTGGCTGGCTTCCAAGTTGTCAGAAGCTTGCTTCCACAACTTAGCCATTTGGCTCCGGAAGGCCAGCATGTAGCTCACCACATCCTGGGGAAGCTTTCTGGGAGTTCTTTCCCATCCGTCTCTCACCAGGTTGAGAGGTCCACGTACAGGGTGCCCATACAGAAGCTCGAAGGGGCTGAAGCCCACTCCCTTCTGTGGCACTTCCCTGTAGGAAAAGAGTAGACAGGGTAGGAGGACGTCCCATTTCCTCCGCAGGCTTTCAGGCAGACTTCTGATCATGCCCTTCAAGGTTTTGTTAAACCTCTCCACCAGACCATTGGTCTGGGGGTGGTAAGGAGTGGTGAACCGGTATGTCACTCCACACTCCTTCCACATCGCCCGCATGTACGCTGACATGAAGTTGGTCCCCCTGTCGGACACAACTTCCTTGGGAAAACCCACTCGGGTAAAGATTCCCATTAGGGCCCTAGCCACAACAGATGCTGTTATGGTCCTCAGAGGTATTGCCTCTGGGTACCGTGTGGCATGATCCACCAGGACCAGGATAAACCTGTGACCAGCTGACGTTGGCGGATCTAACGGACCCACAATGTCGATGCCCACCCTTTCAAAGGGGGTGCTAACGACAGGAAGTGGTTCCAGGGGAGCTTTCAGCTTCACCCCTGTTTTCCCACTGGCTTGGCAAGACACACATGTCCGGCAGTAGGTATCGGACGACACTTTCATTTGAGGCCAATAAAAGTGTGGGACAAGACGGGCGAAGGTCTTGTCTTGCCCCAGGTGTCCTGCCAATGGGATCTCATTAGCCAACTCCAGAAGGAAGGCTCGATAACGTTGAGGGACTACCAAGGCTCGTGACGATCCATGTAGTGGTGCCTTGGGTTCACTGTAGAGGAGGCCATCCTCCCAGTAAACACTGTAGTTCCCTTCAACGTTCCCTGCTGCCTGGGCTTCGGCCTGTCGCCTCAGCCCCTCAAGGGTAGGGCACTCCCTCTGGCCCTGGCAGAATTCCTCCCTGGACGGGCCTCCCTCCACGTGCCACTCGGCCGGGATGGGTAGGTCATCCAGTTTGGTAACGTCCCCCACCGCAGACTCCTGGTCCACCACCTCCGGTGGCCTATCCGTCCTACGGGGTGTGGACGCCGAGGCAGGCTCCTCCTGTCCTCGGTTCTTCCCTTGACTGGCAGCTGGCTGGGCCTTTGTTCCAGGCTCCAGCCGAAACGAACTCCCTCTCCGGGTAGTCGCGGACCTTGTGCTCACACAGGCCCAGTCAGGTGTACCCAGCATCTCAGTATGAGTCCGGTATTCCACCTCCTTCCAAGCATTGTGCTCCATGTCATTCCCCAGTAGACAATCGACTGGCACGGCGGGGCTTACGGCAACTCGAAGTGAACCTGCAACCCCCTCCCATTCAAAGGGAACCTCGGCCACTGGATAGTGGCCTGTTCTGCCGTCAGCCATAGCGGCTGGGTGGAGTACATCGGGAATTACCTGCTCTGGAGACACCAGTTGGCTACGCACCATAGTCATACTGGCTCCTGTGTCTCTCAGAGCCTCCCCTTTTTGGCCGTTGATGGTGACCCACTGCCCATACTTGACAGTATTTGCGGGCACCTGGATCTTAGGAACCATCTCCCGTTCTCCCAGGGACACTAAAGTGACACCCGCCCACTCCCTTCCCTTTAGTTAAGGGCATCTCCTCCCCGAGCACTGCACTAGCTACTCCGGGGGTCTTTCCTCCAATGGGAGGGGGTGGTCGTTTCAGGCACTTCGGATCTCCTTTATAGTGTCCAACGCCACCGCACTCGTAGCAATGGACAACCCTTGGCTGCTGACTCTGGCCAGGATTAGGGTTTCTGGGTGGGTTAGCCCTAGGGGTGAATCCTGTTCCCTTTCCTTGGAAATTATTTTGGGGGCCTTTGGAGAACTCCTTTTTCTTTTCCCCTCCCTCTTTCTTCTGGGGGGCGCCCTGTCCGGCCTTTTGAGTATCCCCTCCAGTCCCCCTTGTGGACACCCGGGTACTAGCCCAAATGTCCGCCTCCTCAGCAAGCTTCCGGGGACTGGTCAGCTTGCTATCCACCAGGTGTTGACGCAGTTCAGGGAAACATTTCTCGAGCAGGTGTTCCTTCAGTACTAGATCAAACAACCCCTCGTAGTTCCTCACTTCACTGCCCTGAATCCAACCCTCTAGTGCCTTCTTTGCATAGTCCAGGAAGTCCACCCAATTCTGTGTGCCCAGTTTGTGACTACCCCTGAACTTCTGTCTGTACTTTTCGGGTGTTAGTCCAAACTTTCTTATGAGCGCCAGTTTCATGGTGGGGTAGTGGGTCTGCTCATCCTCCTCGAGGGCCAATAATGCATCCCTACCAGCTGGAGGCATGTACTTGTACAATCCCCCTCCCCAGTACTTCTCTGGAACCCCATGGGCCCTTAACGAGACCTCATAGGCCGCTAGCCACTTGGCGATATCGTCACCCACCCCATAGCTAGCTACTATGTCCTTTGGCAGGTAGGGTTTGGGTTCCCTGGTGTACTCTCGTTCTTCGCTGCCACCGTTAGGTACAGGGTGTGCCCCGATTCTCAGGATCTGAAGATCTATCTCTTTCAGCCTTATCTCATGAGCCATCCTCTGTTCCTCCTTCTCTTTCTCCAGCCTTGCTAAGTCCCATGTGAGCTGTCTTTTCTCCCTCCGGTCTGTTAACTCCACTTCAGACAAGCCACCGCTAGAGGCACTGCTGCCCTTCCTGGAAAGTGTCCTGGGCCCCGCTGACAGGTTCCCCACCTCAGGTTGGTACAAACCAGCTCCCTCACTGTCGGGCTCTCTATCCCTGTCCTCCTCCTCAGCCTTGCTTTCACGGCGTGCCTCCCCCCAAGCCCTTAAGCTGGTTTGGAGTGCACCCTTCTTTGCTCCTGGGGGACAATACACCCCCTCCCGCTGACAAAACTCCCTGAGTTGGGCCACAGTGTACGTTTCTAAATTCTCCAGTACAAACTCCATCTTGCCCACTCAGGTCAGAGGACAGTTATTTGCAGTAACTACGCAGGGGGTACCTTATATAATACCTCCTCCCACCACCAGAGTAAATTTGGAAAAACAAAAACTCACAATTAGGAAGGCCGCTTTGAGAAAACTCCCGGTGTAGGCCTATGGACTACCCACAGTTATTGTTGAGTATACGTAGGCACAGCTCTATCCCACCACTGAACACCAATTATGTTAGAAAACCCACTCCCACTCTGGAAGGGTGGTGTTGGTCTCCCAGACACACTGTGGTAGCTTGGCTCGAGTGGTCAGGAATCAGGCACCGTGCTAAGCATACGTCATACCCATACAATAACCATGCGTGCATCCGTTCCAAAAACGACTCTACACCGTAAAAATTATGAAAATATCTCTGTTTATCTTCTTTTTCTCTTAGTTGCTGATTAGATAAATAATAACACAATCACAATATACAAGGCTTTTTAAATAGTGCAGGTCAAATAAATACTGTCTTAATGATTCAATAATTAGGGGTGATCATAAATAATTAAGGCATAAATATAAGTGCAATACATACAGACAATTAAATATTCTGAGGCAATAAATACTGTAAACCAATAAATATTGTGCGACAATAAATACTGTGGAACAATAAATACAGTGAAGCAATAAATAGGTTAAATACAATAAATACAGTGCTCTCAATAAATAATTAAAAGCTGACAGTGACACTTATAGAATCAGATCACATTTGAGATTACTATGGGCTGATTTGGCCCAGGCACAGCTTGTGGTTAGGTGGATGGCTTGAGGGTGTCTGCTCCCTAGCTTGGTCAAGGCTGAGGCCTAAACTGAGGTAGATCAAGGGGGGAATACTAGAGACCTGGCTCTCTCACTCTACACAACCCCTCTGAATTAGTCTCAGCTCACCCCTGGCACAGTCAATCTGGTTCCAGCACCTCTCTAGCCCCTAGGGTAGTCTCTCAGGATTCCACAGGGCCTTAGGCGCCCTCTATTCCACTTACTGCCCTTTTTCTGAAGCTCCGACGCCGCTGGAGTCGTGTCGACGCCGTGAGGCGGTTCCGGTTCGATGTCGGCGGCCTCGGCACAATGTCAGTTCTTGACGACGCCGGTAGGCGGTTCCGGATCGATGTCGGCGGCCTCGGCTCGATCTCGACCTCCGATTCGATGGCGTCGGGCAGTCTTGGCTCGATGTCGACTTCGGGCGGCTCCGGTCCGATGGCGACCTCAGGTTCGATGACGTCGGCCGGCCTTGGCTCGATGTCGACTTCCGGCGGCTCCGGAGTGCGATCCCCACTCCCGACCTCCGGTGCTCCTCTCCTCAGGTTCCAGCGACTCCGGAGTGCGACCTCACTCCCGACCTCCGGTGCTCCTCTCCTCAGGTTCCGGCGACTCCGGAGTGCGATCTCCACTCCCGACCTCCGGCACGCTTCACCTCGGTCTCCGGCGACTCCGGTGGGCGGACTTCACTCCCCCGTCGACGCCGCTCACTCGACCTCGGGTGACTTCCTCCTCGACCTCTGATACTTCTCCGACCTCCGTCGGCGCCCTCTCTCGACCTCTGGCGGCTCCGGGTACGACGTCTACTTTTCCAGTCAGCGCCGCTTCTCCACCTCGGGCTCCAGGTCTCCAGGCTACTCGACGTCAGACTCCAGGGAAACCAGTATCCAGGTCAGGATCTTGCTGTTCTTGGATTCTAAGGCCTGTTCCTGCTGTCCAGGTCCTTAAGATGGTTTTTCTTGCTTCTTCCCACACAGGGATCCAGGCTGGGCTCAGTCAGTAGGGACTAGTATCAAGGGTGGGTTTATGGACCCCACTCCAGGCACAAGTTTCCACCCCTGCTGCCTCACTCCTTCCTCCTTCAGGTTTCTGCTGCTCACTCTTCACCAGTCAGGTGCCAACTGCCAGCTCCAACTGCCAACTCTCTGTCTTAGCTTCCCAACATTCTAAACCGCCTCCAACTGTCACAGGGTTCTGGAATGTTCTGGAAGGTGCTAGTAGGTTCCAGTGGGTGCTGGTGATGTCACAGGTGGCCACCATTTTGTGCTCCAGGCCCTCAGACAGAAGTTCCAGGGGTAGCTAAAATGGCTCCCTGAATCTGCAGCAACACTAAAAAACATCTGGTGGTTCCCAAAAAGGAAAAATACCAACAGGGTTTGAGGCAAAAGTGGGACAAAATAAATAATGATGAGGAGGGACCACCCAAAGGGCTGACAGGTCTAACAATAGAATTAAAAAGAAAAGTGATTTTTGGTAAAATAATCATCTTAATATGGTTTACCCTACCATACAAATTTAGAGGGAGGTTTGCCCACCTAACCAGCAATCTCCCTACCTCCTGGCTAATCTTTTTCCAATTCACAATAGTTACATCCGCTAATTTCTGCGTAACTATAATACCAAGGTAGCTCATACACGATTTTGCCTCCGGGGTTTGTTTTGGTTGGTTCCATTCCATAATTTCTGTCTTATTTCTATTTACCTTATATCCTGATATCTTTCCAAACGCTTCTGCTTTGGCCATTAGGATGGGAATGACCCTTTCGGGATTCAAATTATAGAGTATAAGGTCATCACCATATAAAGCTAATTTTATCTCAAAGTTTCCATAACTGAAAGGAACAATGGTAGTGTCCTTTCTAATCCATGCCGCTAACGGTTCAATGTACAGATTAAATAGAAGCGGGGATAGGGGACACCCCTGTCTTGTTCAGCGCATTATATTGAACCAATCAGTTAACTCTCCATTTACGAGCACGCTTGCTCTAGGTAGATGATACAGGAGTTGAACAGCCTTTATTATGTTATTGGGGAATCCGAAGATCTTTAGGGCCTCTCAGAGATAAGGCCAGTGAACTTGGTCAAAGGCCTTAGCAGTGTCCACTGCCACGACTATTACGGGTAGTTTATAAGTTTCTGCCAAGTCTACTACTCCAAGCATTAAAAAGGTTAAGCTGCCTCCAGGGAATAAAACCTCTCTAGTCACCATGTATGATGCATTTTATAATCTTGGATACCCTGGTGGCCAGAATCCCTGCGAAAACCTTAGAATCTGTATTTAACAGTGATATAGGCCTATAGGAATCTACCGCGAGATAGTCTTTGTTGGGTTTCAAAATTAATGTTACCGTTGCCTCAGCCCAGCTTAACGGAGGATCTTCCCCTTCTATCAATATTGCATTAAAAAGCTCTTTAAGCACTGGTACTATGAAGACCAGGAGACTAAGGTAAACCTCAATTGGAAGGCCGTCCGGCCCAGCCGCCTTCCCTCTAGCCATCTTTCTCAACTGTAGTCGAATCTCCTCCTCTGTTATCTTGGCTGCTAGAGTACCCTCATGATCTTCGCTTAAATTCGGAAGTTAAATTTCCTTTAAAAAGCCCTCAATATTTTCCCTCCCAGGATAGATATCCTCTTTATAAAGTTGACTCATGTGTCTGCAAACTTCCAGACCAATTTTTATATTAGTGTCGACTATGTCTCCTGTCGTAGGCTCTCTTAGACTACTTATTTGATTGCGAGCTTTATCTACTTAGCTTTCCAGGCTAAGAGAGAGACACTATTCTCACCATATGCAAAGTGCTGTAGTTTACTAACCTTCCATCTATCAGACAATATCTTATCTAGGGTTCCTTGATATTCTGCTTGTAACTGATCTCTCTAGTGATGCCTTTTGTAACTCCTGCTCCTTACTTTTAATGGTTTTTAGAAGTTTTTCCTCTTGATTACTCATACTACGTTTTTTACCCACCATTATAGCAGTGCCTATAGAAAGCCTTAAAGGAGTCCCATATAGTTTGAACTTTTGCTGACCCATTATTAGCTTAAAAAAAGACTGCAACCTCTTCTTTCATCTTAGATATAACCCCCTTGTCTAACAGAATTGTCCTGTCTAAGGTCCACCTCTTATCTTGAAGCTTCAATGAAAGGAAAACGGCCGAATGATCTGAGAGTATAGCAGGTAGATGCTTAATCTTTTCCACCCCTGTCAACAACTCATGGTCTATTAAAAAATAATCAATACGTGAGTGGTTGCCATATTTCTTACTAAAAAAAGTAAAATCCCTCTTATCTCCCATCTTATTTCACAAGCTATCGACTAGATTTAATTCATTGATCAAAGTTTTAAGTACCGCCATTGTTTTTGGTGGGCTGACATATTTAACTTTGGAGGTTCTGTCCAACTGACTATGTTAAAATCCCCTCCAAGTATCATGGGGGCATTAGTTGTCAGTAAGCATGATTCCATTTTAATTAATGCATCCGGATTGTCCTTGTTTGGCCCATAATAACTAGCACAAACTACGGACATTCCTTGTATCTTTATCTTAGCTAATGCCCATCTCCCAGAAGAACCTGTCTGATAGCTTTCCAGTATAATGCCAGAATTACTTCTTATAAGAATTGCTACCCCCCTCGTATTGCCACTTTGATCTGAACAAGTGATATCCTGAACCCAAGCCCACGTTTTAAATGCACTTTTACATTCATTTTTTATTAAATGGGTTTCTTGTAGTCAGATAACATTGGCCTCAGTTTTCTTAAGAAATTCCATTATTCGAGCTAGCTTTCTCGTAGACCTCAAGCCGTTTACGTTCCAGGATATAAAGTGAAACTGATTCGTATTCATCTATCAATCATTAGGACTCGCTTCCTACCTACCCGTTCAAAATTAAACCTATTTTGCGCCGCTGTATATAGGTATAAAAACACTAACAAATCAACACATCTTATCGGGATCCACCAACTATAAGGCAGAGTAAGGGCGAATATTTTTTTTGTCTTTTCTTCCACATGCTCCCAACCACCTGTGTCTCCCCCCACCTCCCCTGGGGAACCCCCCTCCCTATCTCTTAGGCGAAGGCCTTCGAGGTATCCCCATGCTAGTGAAAGCGAATCTCTAAAACAAGCTCAATACCAAATCAATAACTAATCCCAAAAGGGAAAAAAAGAAACGTATTGGTGTGTGTTACATGTACTTTTGTGGCGAAATAACTACTACCTATCTCTAAATGCCTAACTACACCTGTTTGTATTGCTCTTCTATGTGCATCCATATACATATTATATCAGACTTCAAGTCTCTAATCTGGGCTTTCCATCAACTTTAGCAGGGAGTCAACCTCTTCAGGGTCTCTAATAGTATACATTTTGTTTCGCCACATTATCTTTAACATGGCAGGAAATTTCATGTGCACCTAGGCCCCCCTAGAACGTAATTCACTCATTTTGGTGCCTAATGCCCACTGCCTCTGGGCAGTCCTCTTGCCCATGTCAGAGCGGATTTGGTAAATGACATCTCCAAATTCCAACTGCTGTTCCTTCAGCGCTCGCCCCAACACAAGCTCCTTAATCAAAAAAGTAAGGAAATGTATTAATATCTTCCTTGGGGCCTTCCTCCCTGGATGAAGCCTATAAGGATCTCTATGGACCATTTGAAGCTCTCTTTCCCAGTCAATATCCATTCTGTCCTGAAGCAAATCTCGTAGTAGCTTGCACACATATTCTTTAATGTCCGAACCTTCTGCATTTTCCGAGACCCCCAAAATGCGGACATTATTTCGCCTGGCCTGCAACTCAAGCCTTTCCAAGTCCTCTTGTAGGGCCTTATTCTCTTCTTTAAGTCCCTCTATTTCTTTAGAGTGTGCTGCAGTAACCACACCCAAAGTCTTCACCTCCTCCTCCAAAGCTACTGTACGCAGTGTAATTCCATCAATCTTCTGTTCAGGTATCCCACATTTTCATTGAATGTCCTTCAGATTATGTTCAGAGGTCTCAAACTTAACCAACATGACTTGCCTCAAACTAAATAATAAATCTGTCACCTGGGCCCCTAAAGAGGGTCCCTCCTGTGGACTGTGGTCTAACCTAGGGCTCTCGTCATTATCCAAGGACCCTGCATTCCCTGTTTTATTCACAGACACCCCTCCTTCTTGAATAGATTGTACCGTGAGCAGGGGGGTGGGCAAGGGAGTTGTCGAGATGCTAGGGGAGCTAGATGCACTGTCTTCTTGATTCTCTGTTGAGATCTCTATAAGAGGGGAAAAGCGATTTTCCAACCTCAGTGGCTCATTCTGCCTCTCCTGTGCCCCTGTGTCTTCTATCCCATCCCCTGCACTCCCACTGCGCCCACCAACCCCTGCTGAACCTGCCACCTGTTCCATGGTTTTAAAATAGGACCTGAGGGAGGGGGAAGGCTTAGAAAGAGAGCTTGTTTCTCTAGCTCTACACTTTCTAACTTTGCCTCTTTTAGGGGGTTTCTTAACAGGGGTTATAGCTTGAGGAGTGTTTACTAATTTTCCCCTTCCTGCTGCACTCTTCTTTTCAGGGGCAGGGCGTAGAAGGTATCTACTCCTCCTCGCTGATACAAGTTGCACACCCCTACCTACTTCCACAGGATCTCCAAGGGTATTCAGCGCCTCCGTTTTATCCTGATCCTTTGGGGAGCCCCTGATACCACTTAATACCCCTGTATTATTGGAGCTCCAAACATTGGGGGGTAAGTCACTGGGTAGGGGATCTTTCTCCATCCACCCCCACTTCACTCTGGGGCTGGAGCTTTGCTCAAAGACTTCTGTTGTGCAAGGTGTAACTCCCAGAGCTCCCAAAGCTCTGAAAGCACCCCCCTTTACCAGGGTTATATCTGGCTTCCTACCGCCCTGTACCTGCCATATACGTAACCCGCAAAGTTTCGTTTGGGAGCCTCTCCATCTGTTATGCAGCCTCACTGTGATTTGCCAGGAACTCCTCAAGGAAACAGCCGCCCGGCCCCAGCTCCCATGGGGGGCGGAGTCGCGTCTCACAGCCGAAATGCCTGCGCATCGAAGCCCATATGGAATACAACCCCACAGCCACTCAAGGACACTCCGTGATAGTTTAGTTTTATGCTGTGTCTATTGCCGTTAACAAGCACTAACAAGTGCTAGCGCCACCTTGCCTTACATAGAAAGCACCGATCATCCGCCCGAATTGCTCTTCTGCTGCACGGAGATCCTCCCGACTGGCGTTAGCCAGCCGCCATGTTTCCCGGTCATGTGGTCGCCCTGTTCCCCGGTCACGTGGTCGCCGCATCCTGAATAGTTATGAGCATGTAGACATCTCTTCTGTCTGAATATTTCAAAGCATGAAATTCATTAGTACGCAAAGCATTGCCCTGTTCCATTTGAACTTTTTCACACACATGCTCTTTAGGGTAACCTTTATGATCGAAGGGGATTGTGTCACATGCTATTGTGCCCACTTTAACATTTCCTTAAATAGTTGCACACCTATGTAGAAATTGTCCTAGTATAAAGGTGACCTTTATTAAAAAAGTCTTCTGGCAAGTTCCGACACTCTTTTTCACTGACTCCAAAAGTGGAAGGGCAAGCCGGGGGATCATTGAAGAATCCTTGCCAGTGTAAACCGTGAAATTATATGCATATCAGTGGCACTTTCGCACATCACACATCTTATACAGCATAATGCCATAACATGCTCTCTTGTTGGGAATGTATTGTCTGAAAACCAAACAACCCTTGAACAGGACCAGAGACTTATCAACAGATGTCTCCTTCCCTGGAACAAAGAGCTCTGAAAAGCAATCTACTAAATGATCAAGGACAGGCCAAATCTTGAAGAAATGGTCACAATCAGGGTGATCTAGTGGCAATGCTGTAGCATTATCCACAAAATGCAGCATCTGCTGCAGAAGCAAATACCAATCTTGACTTGTGGTTGCTGGAAATATAGCAGTTGAAATCAAGGGACTTGTAGACCATCTTATCAATCCTATAAACAAAGATAACCTCAGAACTACTTAATCTCATGGAGATTTGTGGTGGTCCAGTGGGTAGCTCTAGAGTGGGTCTTAAATGTAGCTCTGTTGTCCCCCAAACACTGTTCTGCATACAAGTTAATCTGCTCAACAATATCACCCAAAAACACAGTTGGAAGAAATCAATAGGTAAATGTTCTCTGTATTGACTCTACAGCACGACTAAAGGCAGGCCTAACAGGCTGCACCCTGTAAGGGGCAACACAGGGTTCGGCACTTCCAATGGGATGCCTTTCAGCCCCCAACTGCAATCCAGCTATCTTCTCCTGAACTAACTGCATATAAGTGTCCTCCTCTAAAAGAGGCCCTTCATCAGCACTAATAGTGGATTCATCATCAGATGATTTTTCATGGACAAAAGAGTAAGTGCCAGAACCTCCAACTCGGTCCTCTGTCTCAGATGCAGAGACAGATTTAAAAAGCAAAGCAACAACTTGCTGGGCGGTCAGCCTGTGGGCAGCCATAATGTATATTAATAAAATTAACACAACAAGCAAGACAACAATAAACAACACAGTGCCAAATTAGAAATCAACAAATTGTGGCTGTATCCAACAGTGAATATAACTAACGACAAATACTGATCTGGAGAAAACCAACAAACCACAGAATGAACTTTATAATCCAAAAAGATACCTCTTGCTTGCCACAGACAGCTAGACTGAGGAACAACTGCACCTACTCTGCACAATCACAGCAAACATCAAAGATATCCCACTAGAAATGAAAAACTAAAAAACCTTACACACAAGACAACACAATACAGATCTTATACAAATCCAAATTTGAATTTGAAACACAATAAAACATATGCTAAAAATGCTAACATTATTAAAACCATTAAAAAAAATTCAAGTAGGGTAAGGACACTCATTTGAAGTAAACATTACAAAAGAACATCCTTACACATACTACAACTACATGGACTGCAGATCTACCAATCCTGAAACCGCAAGCAGGTTTTGCATCCAATCTTTGTGCTATAATGCCATAACATGCTCTCTTGTTGGGAATGTATTGTCTGAAAACCAAACAACCCTTGAACAGGACCAGAGACTTATCAACAGATGTCTCCTTCCCTGGAACAAAGAGCTCTGAAAAGCAATCTACTAAATGATCAAGGACAGGCCAAATCTTGAAGAAATGGTCACAATCCGGGTGATCTAGTGGCAATGCTGTAGCATTATCCACAAAATGCAGCATCTGCTGCAGAAGCAAATACCAATCTTGACTTGTGGTTGCTGGAAATATAGCAGTTGAAATCAAGGGACTTGTAGACCATCTTATCAATCCTATAAACAAAGATAACCTCAGAACTACTTAATCTCATGGAGATTTGTGGTGGTCCAGTGGGTAGCTCTAGAGTGGGTCTTAAATGTAGCTCTGTTGTCCCCCAAACACTGTTCTGCATACAAGTTAATCTGCTCAACAATATCACCCAAAAACACAGTTGGAAGAAATCAATAGGTAAATGTTCTCTGTATTGACTCTACAGCACGACTAAAGGCAGGCCTAACAGGCTGCACCCTGTAAGGGGCAACACAGGGTTCGGCACTTCCAATGGGATGCCTTTCAGCCCCCAACTGCAATCCAGCTATCTTCTCCTGAACTAACTGCATATAAGTGTCCTCCTCTAAAAGAGGCCCTTCATCAGCACTAATAGTGGATTCATCATCAGATGATTTTTCATGGACAAAAGAGTAAGTGCCAGAACCTCCAACTCGGTCCTCTGTCTCAGATGCAGAGACAGATTTAAAAAGCAAAGCAACAACTTGCTGGGCGGTCAGCCTGTGGGCAGCCATAATGTATATTAATAAAATTAACACAACAAGCAAGACAACAATAAACAACACAGTGCCAAATTAGAAATCAACAAATTGTGGCTGTATCCAACAGTGAATATAACTAACGACAAATACTGATCTGGAGAAAACCAACAAACCACAGAATGAACTTTATAATCCAAAAAGATACCTCTTGCTTGCCACAGACAGCTAGACTGAGGAACAACTGCACCTACTCTGCACAATCACAGCAAACATCAAAGATATCCCACTAGAAATGAAAAACTAAAAAACCTTACACACAAGACAACACAATACAGATCTTATACAAATCCAAATTTGAATTTGAAACACAATAAAACATACGCTAAAAATGCTAACATTATTAAAACCATTAAAAAAAATTCAAGTAGGGTAAGGACACTCATTTGAAGTAAACATTACAAAAGAACATCCTTACACATACTACAACTACATGGACTGCAGATCTACCAATCCTGAAACCGCAAGCAGGTTTTGCATCCAATCTTTGTGCTATAATGAAAAGGAGAAATAAAAGTTTGTGTTCACAAATGCAAATAGTGATAAGAAATAAAATAGTTACATTATAAAACACAATGAAATCTGCCCCTATGGGCAGATCAGCATCACAAATGTTTGATCTGACCCCAAGGGGGGCACAAATCAAAGGCAAAGAATTGCCTCCCCAGATTCACACACAATGCCATCCAAATACCAGCCACACACCACCAGCCACACATACTGCGAGCCAGACACCAGTCCACACACACCACTGGCCACACACACTGGCCGCCATGTGACAGTCCACACACACACCACCAGCCAAAAGCCAGTTCACACACCACCAGCCAAATACCAGTTCACACACACCATAAGCCAAATGCCAGTACACACATACCGCCAGTCAAAGGCCCACCCCCCCAACATCAATTAATAATAATTCCCTGGTGTCTAGTGGTTTTCCACTTCCTGGGGGCAGATTGGTCTAAAAAATGTCAGATGTGCCTCGGGGAAGGGGGGGCAAAAAACAAAGGAATTTCCCATTTTGAAATGGGGAGAGACCCTAGTATAAGGGGCTACTCATCAACATACATTAGTGATCTCCCTGATGTCTAGTGGTTCCCCCCGCCCAAGGGGCAGAAAAGTGGCTAGTCTGCCACCAGTGGGGGGTGGAAAAAAGGGCATGCTCATTTCAAAATGGGGAGCAACCCTTGTCTAAGCGGCCACTCCCCTACATATATAAATAATCTCCCTGGTTGTCAACCCCCTTGGAGGCAGATCGGCCTAAAAATGGCCGATATGGCCCAGGGGTGGTTTAAGATGGCCAAAAACGTGTGCTAATATATTTGGATAGTGACCCTTGTCTTAGGGGTCTCTCCATGACATGCATCAAACCAAATCCCTGGTGTCTAGTGTTTTTCTGTCTCCTTTGGAGGCAGATCAGTTAATAAAATGGCTGATATGCCCCAGGAGTGACAAAAAATGTCCAAACCGTGGGCAAAAATAATTGGGGAGCAGCCCTTGCCAAAGAAGGCACTCACCAAGTAAACTCTCTCCTTTCCCCCAGTATCTCTCTACCCTTCCTAACCCTTCCGGGAGCGCAGACTTCCCAAAAAACATCCTCCTCCCTGAACTTGCTAGAAGCAAATGGCTCCCAGCACATCCCCAGCACCTGTTGATGGCATTGGTGCACCATGTGCGCACTAATGTTATGAGATTGCCGGTGGAGGGGTGGGGGTAGTAGTGGATGCGCTTCCGCTGTCCCCCAAGGAGGAGGCATGTGGGGGGCCCATAGGAGAGTACCAGCACTTCCGCTGTGGGTGGGTGCTAGTACGTGCAAGAGCCATTCTCAGCACCTGAGTACCGGTGCTGAGGAAAGCTTCAGTATGTCTTTAGCACCTAAGCGGTTAATTGTATTGTTAGTTGAAGCTGCCTATGTTATGAGTACATAGCCATGGCTCATATTTGTTTGTTAAACTGATTTTATTTAGCTTATTTATTTGTATTTCTGCATTGTGTGTCTGTGAGGTTCACATTTTTTACTGTCTATGCATAACTGTCATATTATTTTTGCTAATAAGTTAGTTTTTGTCCTTTCAGGTTGGTAATGTCTGTTAGAATCTCCATGTTATGGCAGTGTTTATTATTGTTAGAATTTTTCCCTCGTAAGCAAAAGTGGAGGTGAAAAGTACCCTCTCTTCATAGTGTTTACTAGTCCTTTTTTACTCTTTTTGTGTTCACTGTTTCGTTTCATTGTACAATTGTGCTCTTTTTGTCACTTACTGGATATCGCAAAGTATAAGGTTGTTTTTTTATTGTTATTCCCTGTCGTTTTCTGACGGTTTCCTCTTTTATTGTCTTCATGTTTTACATGATGCCCAAATTATTATATTCCTGATGTGCAAGTGGTTGATATAGTGAATATATTTAATAAAGCCAGCAAAGAGACAGAGGGTATTGGTATATCTGCCTAAATTCATGTAATGGATGAGTGAGAGTATGTCTGATGAATATTTTTACTATTTCTTGAGTTTGTATACAATTCTATATCATTGACCAAATATATTTTTCTAGTCCTGTTATAATAATACATGACTTATTGTGTTGTGTTCCCATAATTTGCTTGAACAACCAATTGAATTGTTATTTCTGTGTTTTGTGCCCACAATTTGCTTGTATATCCACTTGCCCTGAGTCTTGATCTCCACGTGTGGTCCTGGACACGTGATTGGTGTGAAAGTGTACTCCTCCTAAAGTTTCCTGAAACCTAGGACTTAGAAACTTTTTGCTCTGAGAGACGATGGGGAACCAGGGTTAATCTGCCAAGCTGATACGACTTAGGTGCATCGCCGTTGGGCCAAAGATTTAGGTTGCCACCTCTGCATTCTTCTCCACAGCAGCAAATCTGATCCCGCAGGACTTTGCGGGATTTGTCTGGCATCATGGAACCATCTTTGGCTACAGCCTACAGCCTTATTCCACTGAATATGTTTGACTTCAATCCCAGAGACTAGACAAAAGGTAAAACTTTTCACCTAGACCAACCTGGTCCCTGAATCAGGCCCACATCCATCCATTTAACCCCTTTGGTGCGTTGGACGGCCGGGAGCCGCCCGACACACCCGTGCTCATGTGCGTTTACGGCTCCCCGCCGACCGCGCACATAGCACTTTAAATTCCTC
The DNA here is from genome assembly GCF_964204655.1 of Triturus cristatus. Taxonomy (NCBI): domain Eukaryota; kingdom Metazoa; phylum Chordata; class Amphibia; order Caudata; family Salamandridae; genus Triturus; species Triturus cristatus. Next base: position 1,364,918,486 of record NC_140591.1, on the reverse strand, counting down.
TGGTGCCCTAAACAGCCTCGGGAGCTGGGGAAGGGCTTCCCCAACTCCCGAGGCTGTTCTGCTGGTTTCAGGGAAATGAAAATCAGCGCGCTAGTCGCACTGACGTAATTTCTCTGACACCGAAACTGAAATGGGCAGATAGGCTCATTTCAGTTTCACTTTCTACGTGCTCAGGGGGCTATCTCAACCCTGAGCATGTAAAACGACAGGAGAGGTATCATTGGAAAGGGGAGAATCTCCCCTTTCCAGTGGTACCCTTCCGGAGTGGATCCCTGCTTGGGGATCACCTCAGGAGGGTGATCTCCAAGCAGGGATCCACCCACTGGACACCAGGGAGTGGGGAGCGGCCCCTTGGGCAAGGGCCTTTGCTGCCCCCAATTGGTCTTGGGGCTATTCAGTCTTTCTGCCCTCACGGGGGCAGTAGTCTCTGATCTGCACCCCCACCCACAAGACACATGGGGTTATGTTTTTTATTGTATTTAAGGGTGGGAGCTGCCTGAGATGAGCATGCCAATTCCCCCACCCCCACAAAATTCCATAGTCTTTCTGCTCCCCCAGAGGCAGATGGGGCAATAGCCTCCGTTCTGCACCCCCGGGGGGCAGAAAGCCCACTAGATGCCAGGGATTATTTTTGTATTGTATTTAGGGGTTGGGGCTGCCCGAGAGGCGCATGCCAATGTCCCCACCCCACAAAATTCCACAGTCTTTCTGCTCTCCCTGGGAGGCAGATGGGGAAAATAGCCCCCGATCTGCCCTGGAGGGACAGAAAGCACACTAGGCACCAGGGAGTTTTTTTATGTATATAGGGGTGAGGCTGCCCTAAATGGGCATGCCGAGGCCCACACCCCCCAAAAGAATTCCCCAGTCTTCCCCTCCCCAAGGAGGCAGATGGTGGTGATAGCCCCTGGCATATCCCGAGGGGGGTCAAAAGCCCTCTAGGCATCAGGGATTGTTGTTTTTTTATACGTAGTGTTGGGGGCTGCACAAAATGGGAAGGCAAATGCCTCATCCCTCCCCAAAAAATAGCCAGAGTCTTTCTGCCACCCCCGGGAAGCAAATGGGGCAATAGTCCCTAATATGCCCCCCGGTGGGCACAAAGCCCATTTGGCATCAGGGATTTAGTTGTTTTTTATACATAGGGGAGGGGGCTGCCAAGAATGGGCATGCTAATTCCCCCACCCCCAAAAAAGTCTTTATGCCCCCCCAGAAGGCACATAGGGGCAATAGTCCCTTATCTGCCCCCTCGGGGGGCAGAAAGCCCACTGGGCACCAGGGATATGCTTATGGACATTCCAGTGAGAAGCCCCATAGGCAAGGGTCGCTCCTTTTTTTTAGGCACACATTTTGGCTGTTTCAGTGACATTTTTAGTCTCATCTGCACCCAGGCGGGGGCAGAAAACAACTGGAAACCAGGGAGAGTTTGTGTGTGTGTAAATTGGAGTTTGGCTGACGGTCTGCGTGTACTGACCTTTGGCTGCCATTTTGCTGGAGGTGTGTGTGGACATGCACTTGGCTAATGGTGTGGGTGGACTCGCGCTTGGTGACGGTGGGTGTAGATTGGCGCATGCCTGTTGATGTGCATGGAGTGGCATTTGGCTGGTGGTGTACATGGACTGGTGCTTGGCTGGCTGTGTGCATGTATGGTGCTTGGCTGCGGGGATGGACAGGCCGTAGTGGGCACCGGGTGTTTTGCAAGTGGGCTCGAGGGGTGGGGGCTGGTTTTCTGGCCTTGGGGGGCGGTTTTGTCACTGGGGGCTGGTTTTGTAGCAGTGATGCAATATTGGGCCCCAGTAACAAAAGCGGGAGCAGTGCTTTTTACTAGCTCGCCCTCCCAGGGCCGGTTGAGCAGCAATCTGCCAGGGCTAGTTGCTGTTCCCAGTCTGGCCCTGCTTGGCTGGCAGTGTGCGGGGATGGCGCTTGGCTGGCGGTGTTCGTGGCTATTGCTTGGCTGACTGTGTGCATGGATAGCATTTGGCTGCCGGTGTACGTGGATGGCACTTGGTTGGCGGTGTGCATGGATAGTGCTTGGCTGATGGTGTGTGTGGATGGTGCTTGGCGGGTGGTGTGCGTGGATGATGCTTGACTGGTGGTGTGCGTGGATGGTGGTGTGCGTGTACTGCTGGTGGTGTGGCTTACATGGTTCCTCCAATAGGTAATTTTGATGTATCCACAATGCGTTTTGGACCCTTGCCTGTCGCGGGTACTTGGGCCCCCCACACGAGTGAGTACCATTTTTATCAGGAGACCTAAGGAACGCTGGGTGGTAGGAAATTTGTGTCATCCGGGTGATCTCACTACTTTCCAATACAGAAATTTTAGAACAAATTGATATTTCAGCTAAATTTGAGGTTTGCAGGTCATTGTGAACAGGAAAACGCAAACCATACCTCCTAGGACTCCCGCTGGTGTCTAGTTTTCAGAAATGTGTGGATTTGGTAGGTTTCCCTAGAGTCCGGGCCAAAAACCCAGGTGTTCCCCCTTGCAAAACCAGGTTGTTTTGTGATAGGTAATTATGATGTCTTCACAATACCTTTTGGCTCCTTGCCTGTTCCGGGTACTTTGCCAACCCACACGAGTGAGGAATCATTTTTATTGGGAGACTTTGGCAAATGCGGGGTGGGTGGGAGTTTGTGGATCCACATAGATTCCAGAACTTTCCATCACAGAAATGTGAGGAAAATGTTTTTTTTTTTTTTACAAAGTTTGAGATTTGCAAGGGATTCTGGGTAACAGAACCTGGGGAGAGCCACACAAGTCACCCCATCCTGGATTTCCCTGGGTGTCTAGTTTTCAAAACTGTATAGGTTTGCTAGGTTTCCCTAGGTGCCGGCAGAGTGACAGTTCAAAATCTACAGCTTGGCACTTTGCAAAAAATAGGTCAGTTGTCCACATTGTGTTGTGGGCTGTTTCCTGTCGCGGGCACTAGGCCTACCCATACGAGTGAGGTACAATTTTTATCGGGATACTTGGAAAATGCGGAGTGGGAGGAATTTTGTGGCTCCACACAGATTCCAGAACTTTCCATCACCGAAATGTGATGAAAATGTGTTTTTGTTTTTACAAAGTTTGAGGTTTGCAAGGCATTCTGGGTAACAGAACCTGGTGAGAGCCACACATCACCCCATCCTAGCTTCCTCTGGGTGTCTAGTTTTCAAAAACGTATAGGTTTGCAAGGTTTCCGTACGTGCCGTCTGAGCTTGGGTTCGAATTCCACAGCTAGGCACTTTGCAAAAAAAGGGTCTGTTTTCACTTTAAAAATGCATTGTGTCTATATTTATTTTGTGCCGTTTCCTGTTGCGGGGACTAGGACTAACCACACAAGTTAGGTATCATTTTTATCAGGAGACTTTAGAGAAAGCTGGGTGGGTGGAAGTATGTGGATCCACACAGGTTTCTGAACTGTCCATCACAGAAATGTGAGGAAAATTTGTTTTTTTGACAAAGTTTGAGATTTGCAAGGGATTCTGGGTAAGAGAAACTAGAGAGAGCCACACAGGTCACCCCATCCTGGCTTTCCATCGGTGTCTAGTTTGAAAAAATGTATAGGTTTGTTAGGATTCCCGAGGTCCCGGCAGAGCTAGGGTTCAAAATCCACAGCTAGGCACATTGCAAAAAAATGGTCCGTTTTCACTGGAAGAATTTGATGTGTCCATGTTACGTTTTGGGCTGTTTCCTGTCGCGGACACTAGTCCTACCCACACAAGTGACATAGCATTTCTATTGGGAGACTTAGGGGAACACAGAATAGTAGAACAAGTGTTATTACCCATTGACTTTCTTTGCATCTCTGCCTTCCAAATGTAAGACAATTTGTAAAAAAAGTCATTTTGAAAAATGACCTCTAATTCACATGCCTAAAATTTTGGAGATGTGCAAAAAATCACTGCTTATAATCTCTATATTTTGTTCCCATTTCGTAAATATATTGTTTTCCTTGGTACCAATTTTTCACTCATTATATTTTACCAAATGAATTGCTATATACCCTGTACACAATGAAAAACCATTGCAAGATGCAGCTCAGTAATTGTCTCTGGGTTCCTTGGGTTCTTGGTAAACCTACAAGTCCTAAATATCCCCACAACCTGAAGGGTCCAGCAGATGTAACGGTATATTGCTTTAAAAAATCTGTCATACTTAGAAGAAGTTACAGGTGAAAATGTTGGCTCAATTTCAATATTTTATATATTCAACTGTTAGTTTCTATAAAAAACATTGAAGGATCTACACAAATGACCCCCTTGATGAATTCAGAATTTTGCTAGTTTTCAGATATATATAGCTTTCTGCGATCCATTATTGGTTTCACACCCATTTTTACCACTAACTGGAAGGAGGTCGAAAGCACAAAAAATAGCTAAAATAGACTATGTCCCAAAATACACTGTGTAGAAAATTGTGGTTTTCTGACAAAAGTCTGCCTGTCCCTGAAAGCTGAGAAGATGGTGATTTCAGAACCACAAACCCTGTGTTGATGACATTTTTTGGGAAAAAGCAGGATGTTTTCTTGTGCAGCAATTTTTCCAATTTTTTCAAAAAACCCAAGATGTGGCTGTATTTTGGCTAACTTCTGGGTCCCCTACAAGGGATTCCACAAACCCTAGGTACCTTTAGAATCCTCATTGTGTTGAAAAATAAGGGCGCAAATTTGGTGTGGATACCTTATGTGGACAAAAGGTTACATGGGCCTAAGCGTGAACTACCCCAAATAGTCCAAAAAAAGGCTTAGCACCGGGGGGGGGGGGGGGGGGGGGTGGGGGGGGGTTGGGGGGGCGGAGGGGGTGAAGCCCTAGCAGTGAAAGAGTTAGAAAAAAATTACTCTAGTTTTCTAAATGTCATTGCCGAGTTTCTCGTGTTGCACTTTCACTTTATTAGTGTTTGGGCACGGAATAAATAGTTTACACATTGCCTCTAAATTAATCTGACTACTTTGTCCCATGCTACCAGAGAGTTAAGCATAGGTTTATTTAATGACTTTTATGGTTCACCCTTATAAGAACTGTGATTATTATTTGAAGGAGGTTGTCCCCGATTTCAACTAATAGCAATTACTTACATTGGTGATCAGCGGTGGGATTCAAGACTTGTGTTTGTGCAGTGCCACTCAGGGATATGTGTAAAACCAAAAATCAGTTTATAATCTGACATCAAAATAGATTTTTGGGCCAGGCAAGATGGCGGGGTGGGCGTAATCCACACTGGCTCTGCCACCGCGGTGAATTGATCACCGAGAAAACGGGGGCAGATTTATACGGAAAAGCTCGGTATGAATGTGGGAGAGCCCAGGGAGTGATGCCCGATCGATCGCAGTGCGAAGGGAAGCAAAGCAGCGCCGGATCATGGCAGAGTAAGGCCGAGCCGCAAGAAAGTTAAATGGCGGAACGGGCCGACCTGTGAGGACGAAGTCATGAGGAACACTGTTGCTGAAGTTATTGCACTGGTGCGCATTACAGCAGCAGCAGAGACTGGCATTTACCTGCACGTACCATCGGTGAAACCCGCACCTCGGTGGGGGATATACTAGATACTGATCGCAGGAGAGGGGAACAGACGAGGAAGCCAGCTGAGGAGGAGACCCGGGAGCAGTGAGGTATCAGCACTGCTGGAGAAGCACTGCGGAGGAAGAGGCCTGCATGTGGTGAGTCAGGCCCCAGGCATGAGAGAGCGCAGCGGTTGCCGATTGAAGGAGCTGCAGGAATAGACACTAGATGCCAGGGGACACGCGGCGGGTGTCTGACTTCAAGATAGCGGCAGGGGATCAGATCACTACAGCGGCATAAAGGGAAGTGAGACCGGCGGAATTAGCTCAAAGACCAATAAAATCAAAGTAAAAGGGTAATATTCTTTAAACATGTAAACAGGAAGAAAGCTATCAGTCTTTGGTGGAAGAGCCATAACAAAGGACAGCACTGAAGAGAAATAAGCAGACCAGAAAACCTGACATCTGTCTCAGGAGGGGTATATGTCCACTTGCTACAGGGTTAGGAAAAGGCACCCACAACATTTGTGCCAGCTCCTTCCAAAAGAATCCTCACCACCAAGAAACGGCAGGAGGCCTAGGGGCAGCGCATATGCCACCAAATAAAATATCCAATAGGGTGTCCAGTCACTTCACCCCTACAGAGAAAAAAGACGGGCACAAACAGGACGACGCAAAAAAGGACATGACGCTAACCAAAGAAGATCTACTGGCCTCTCTTAAAGACCTCAAAACAGAACTTAGAGCAGAGATCAAACAGCCTCTATTGATCAGCTAAAAACAGAATTAAATGGCCGTCTGACTGTACTGCAACAGGACATGGACTCTATAGGCGCGAGGACCTTAGACTCAGAGGCCAAAACACTGGAGTTGGGAGCAAAAAGCAGCCGAAACAACAGAAGAAATGAAAGACCTCCAGAACCAACTCCACACAGCCATCCATGAAAATGAAGACCTTTAAAACAGGTCTAGACTGGACAATATACAAATTCAGGATCTGGAGGAGGGGGCAGAAGGCCCGGACCTAGAAACCTTTATAGTGGGTGTGTTTGGAGAGAGACTGTGCAACAAGTCCATGAACGTTAAAGTGGAGAGATGCCACTGGGTGGGGCGAGTAATGCCGGGAGAGGTGACAGCGTACACAAGATGTTCTGGTCAAGCTTCACTCATACAAAGTGAAGGAAGCAATACTACAGGCAGCCCGAAGAAAAGAGGCGATATCCTTTCAAGTGTTCACATGCACTGTGTATCAGGACTTGCCACAAGCAACCCTTCAGCTGCGCCAACAATTTAGACCAGTAACAGAAAAATTGTGTCACAAACAGATCAGATACCGTGGGACATATCCCTTTGGTCTGGCCTTTGCTTATAACAACAAGGAGCAACATGTAATGGCTTTGGAGGAGGTGCTAGATCTTCTGGGGCTGCCACAATGTGACAACCATCACAACATCATCACAACCAGGATCTTCCAAGCAAGGAAAGACCAATCAGTGGAACACCCAGCGGCGATTGCGAACTCTTAAGAAGTGACATTTCCCTGTTACAAAGCAAGTAACGCACAGTGGGGAGTGACTTTAAATCACAAGGTGTTGCTCCAGGGGGGTGGAATAAGATGGAGATCTGGACAAATAATGGTTTAAGGTAAAACTGATAAGTACCAGGGGTGAGTAAAGGGGGAACCTAGCTTAATGCTTAAAAGACCTCCCATCCAGTGGGTCTAATGCCCTGGCATGTATTTGTCAATGGGAAACCGCGGCAGCAGACACGGTCCGCTGAACCCAAGTTAATGGTTAACAACCACAGGAGTGGAATTTAGTTGGAGGGGATTGTTTCTCAAGTCGGGGATATCAAAGGAGTCCAAAATGTTTTATGCTTCGCATGGATGGATAGAAAGGGGGTCACGGAAGCAAGATCAAGAGAGGCAATACATGACACAGGAGGAGGAGGGTATATCCGGCACTGGAGAGAGAGGAAAGGGAAATCGACCTTAGGAACACAGACGCGGAGCCAAGGCTCCCACTAGCGAGGAAATGAGGGGATAAAGTTGAGATGATAAACATACTATCATGGAATGTAAGAGCTCTTAATGCACCCCTCAAACGACAAAAGACGCGGAAATATTTGCTGGACTATCATTTTGATGTAGTGGCCCTACAGGAAACACATTTTAAGAAACCAGAAGACCATAGGTGGAAACACAAAAACTACCCATTTATTTATAAATCCTCAGCAGGTACAAAACACAAAGGAGTGGCACTGATGTTCCATTCCGCAACAACATTTCAACCTGAGGGAATTAAAACAGACAAAGATGGGAGGATGGTAATGGTAAAGGGCAGACTACAGGGGAAACTATGCACATTTGTTTCAGCATATGCACCAAACACGGGCCAACACAAATTTGTGGCTTCTCTGTTGAAGATGTTGGGGAAGTTTGGGGAGGGCCCTCTCGTGCTCATGGAGGACTTCAAACTTATATGGCACTCAGACTTAAATAGTTCCCACCAGCGCCGGGCACACACATGCACTTTCTCTCAAATAACTAAACAGCATATTATAGACCTAGGGCTGAGAGACACGTGAAGAACGCTACACTCCGCGGTAAGAGATTTCTCGTTCTTTTCCCATGTACATCAGTCCTACTCCAGACTCGACTACATCTTCCTTAGCTAGAGGCAATTAAGTGATCTCAGAGCTGCAAAAATCCACCCTATCACAATCTCTGACCACCCAACGGTCTCTATATGCCTTGAGTGGAACACACAACACCCTGCGACCTCGAGGTGGTTCTTCCCGGCTTTACTTACAAGAGACAGAGTTTTAAAGGATGAGTTACGCACAGCTATTAAAGAATATTTCCAGATAAACCTCCCACACAACAGCACACCTTCCAACAATTGGGATGCTTTCAAAGCAGTGTTACTGGGTGAATGTATTGAATTAAACAAACAATTGAACAAACAGAGGGCCAAAGAGCGGTTGACACTGGAGGAGAAACTCTGAGAATTAGACCAAGCACATGAAAAAGAACCCACAAAAGCCTTACAGTGCAAGCTGACTGCTGTAAAGGGGAAAATTAATGCAATTTATACCAATAGAGCAGAATTGACCCTACTCCACCTGCAAAGAACCTCCTACGAACAGGGAAACAAGGTCGCAGCCCTGTTGGTGTGACAACTCAGGGTGAAAAGGGAATGAGAATATATAGGGGATATACTGGATACTCAAGACAAACTGGAAAACAGTGAGACAGGGAAGGCACAAATTTCCAAGCACACTACAAGACTCTATATAAGGTGGCGGAGACTGATCACACGGTCCAAAATGAATACCTAGACTCCGTCGACCTACCCCAAGTCTCAGCCTCTCTGAATGAAATTTTAAGTGCACCCATAACCGAGGATGAGGTGTTATTATCGATTAGAGCTTTAAAACCAAACAAGTCGCCAGGGCCGGATGATCTAATGACTCACTTCTATAAAACATATACAACTAAGCTGGGCCACATCTGACCGCGGTATTCAACCACATAGCAGCAAGTTCAGCAGTAACAGATTCTTTGAGCGAGGCCCTCATAACAGCAGTGCTCCTCATACAGGCCTATAGCACTGTTAAATCTAGATGCCAAATTATATTCCAAAATATTGGTGACCAGACTAGAGGACTTGATGCCGGATCTGATATTTCCAGATCAATCGGGGTTTATTAAAGGATGTCAAACTCACAATAACATTAGAAGAGTTCTCCACCTGGTAGAGAAAGCCACAAAGCGTAGAGTTCTAGCAATTTTGCTGGGGCTTGATGCCAAAAAGGTGTTTGATAGAATGGCTTGGCCTTTTCTCTTTCGAACGTTAAAGCAATTTGGGTTCTGCGAGAAGTTTGTCGACATGATCAAAGGTAGTCATCAATGGCGTCATCTCAGACGCTTTCAATCTAGGTAGAGGGACTAGGCAGGGGTGTCCTCTTTCACCTCTACGGTTTGCTCTAAGTATAGAAACCTTCATGGCCAGGATCAGAGCAGTACAAGGGATCTAGGGTATATAACGTGGTGCAGATGAGCATAAAATATCTCTATTCGCAGATAATGTTCTCCTAATGCTAACGGATCCGCGAGCCTCGTTAACTGAATTGCAGGAAGAACTTCAAGCTATAGAACAGGTGGCTGGATTTTGAGTTAACTTAACGAAGTCATATATTTTAATCCTGACACTCTCGGAGGGTGAAATGACCTCCCTGGTCAGTGATTTCCCTTTTCAATGGGCCAAACACAGCATTAAATACCTGGGGGTGCGGATTACAGCGACCAGGGAGGGATTATATAGGGCACATTTTCCACCTCTCCTGAAACAAATACAAAATAAATTCAAATGATGTGATACACTTTATCTATCCTGGTTGGGCCATAGAAACGCAATTAAGATGACGAATCTTCCAAAACTACTATATCTATTCCAGGCCCTTCCAAGTGCCCTAGACCATGACTTCTTCTCTACATTATGCACACTGATCACGCGATATGTCTGGCAAAACGGACGGGCGCGACTTCCCTTCAAACTTCTTAAAAGGACTAGAGATGTGGAGTGGTTCTCACAGACTGTTTCCTCTATTATAAGGTGGCCCAGCTCAGAGTAATAGTGGAATGGTCACAAAGAGAATCAGACAAATACTGGTTACACATGGACAGGGTGAAAGTGGGGAGAACTATATGGGATGTGCTCTGGAAACCAAAACAGGATCGTCCGAGGAACCCGTATCTAAGTACGCCTACCCAGACTACCCTTAAGGTGTGGGACGAGGTCACAAAAACAGCTGGGTGGACATCTTTTCCTTCTCCTTATACCCTGATGCATTTCAACCCTACATTCCCACTGGGAATGCAAGCAGGTCCTTTTGATGCTTGGAAGGAAGGGGGCTGCCTTACAGTATCGTACCTCTTTCATAACTATGATATACTAACCTTCAACCACTGCTGGTGCGATTTTAACTTGCAACCTGCGGAACACTATCACTATCTCCAACTTAAGCATTGGGCTTTGAGCCCAGAAATTAGACAAGCAGCAACTAGAGAATTAACCCCGATAGAAAAGTTTGTGAGGAGTTTGGGATCAGCGAGGGGAGTCATCTCTTTCCTATATGCACTATTGCTGTCGACACTGCATGCACCTAGACACCGCTTCTTAGAGTTCTGGGAACAGGTTTTAGGGACAAATTAACGAAAGACAATGGAAAACCATTTGGAAAGATATTTCCAAAAATAATCATTCCACGGGTATGAGAGAGGCCCATTACAAGATGCTCTATGACTTGCACCTCTACCCCACAAAGCTGAAACTAATGTTCCCGGACACTTCTGATCGGTGATGGAGAGGCTGTGGGTTAATGGGTGCTTTCTGCCATATCTGGTAGGACTGTCCGACGATTCACACTTTCTGGGAGGAAATCCTGGCCCAGATTAAAGAAATCCTAGGATATCCAATTCCAGACCCTCCCAGGTTTGCCCTTCGGGGCTCAGATCAAAGTCTTGGCAGTATCAGACAAAGGAGGACAAAGCCATTATGTGGAGTTGCTTGAGGACGGCCAAATGTGTGATAGCGACAGCATGGAAGAAAAAAGATGCACCTGCTATTACTCAATGGCATGCTCGTCTTTGGAGAGCTCTTGTAATAGAACGAATGGCAGACATTTGTAGAGATTATTTTTTTTTAAATTGAATACTTATGGGGCCCTCTAGTGGAGTACCTATCGAGGGGCCTAGAATTCCCAACCTGTCCACCAACAATTAGAGCACTACACTTATTCCAATTTTAGGAAAGGAACATGAAGACCTGAACAACTAGAGAATTAGCCTAACAGGGCCAAACATAGTATACCCACCTCCAAGTACCAGTTGTAACACACACGGACTGACCATCAGATCCCATTACATCAAACAGTTACATGAAGTTTAAGGGAACGCTGATCCGGGAGTGGGGAGGAGGGTGGGGGAGGGGAAAAGTTGTAATGCCATACGAAAGTGGGAAGACAGCAAGGACCAAATGGCATTGATAGACAGTAAACAGCATCTCGTGCACACCAAGCAACTGCATCACATGTAGGTTGTGGAATATACGAGGAAGAGATTGTTTGTACTCTTAAGTTTTTTTTGCTGGTTGTTGCACTAAAAACTAATAAAAAGAAATTTGAGGAAAAAATAGAATTTAGATTTTTAAATTCTCCTTTAATTTGATTGGGAATTTTTTCCCTACATTTCATTTCTGTCCTTATGTTTTGCATCTGTGATGTTTGCAAGACTGGAGATAGGTCTCAACAACATCGAAAGCTTCACTTTTGCAGAGGTGAATAAGTTGTATAAAAAGAGAGGGCTGAAGCTAGCGACAGTCATAAATTGTCTAATCAATCTTGGGAAGATTTCATGGATTACTCCAGAAAGGCATTAGAAGGTTGAGAAAAAGGACAGCAAAGTAAGTGACTATGATGGACTGTACAGTCTATTTTTGAGAGAGTGCATGTTCAGTAATTGCTTTACAGAGCTGCACCAATGCCTCATTGATTCATAGCTCATTGTGCCCAGTGAGCTTGAGCGGGAAGGTGACCTCTGGAGTAGTACCAGGGTGTCAAAGATGGTGTAGGATCGCCAGAAGAATGGGAAGGGTCCCCGCTAGAAGAAGGGGGGAGACAAAGAAAAAAGTGTCAATTACTAAGTCTGTAGAATTATATTTTACATCTTGTAATTGATCTAAGGCCCACTGCTTGGTAGTAAATGCATTGCAAATAAGTTTTTTTTGGACGGAACAGTTCATTTGCCCCAGTGCCTGTAGGTCAGGCAAGTCACAGGATCCCAGTCCCGTCAATATAATATGCAGTTCTGTTTCTCTATATATAGGTCTCCCCAGCTATTCAAATATTAGAAGTTTCAGTGAAGATGGTTCGACCGTGGCACATTCAACAATATAATCCGCAGTACTCCTGTAGTGCGATGAAACCAAGGACTTTAAACCAAGCTCCAATATCTTAATACAGTGAGGAGTTGCTAGCCGTAAATGCAATAAAGTGAGTATGCATTTCATGACATTTTTTCAATTACTAGTGATGCATATAATAAATACAGAACTAGTTTCATATGTAATGCTTTGATTGATGGGCTAATCACTTTTCCTCCAAACATGAATTCATGAATCTTAAAACTGATTTAGTAATCACTGTTGATTTTGATTTTCTACTTGCCCGGTGGTTTGACCAGAATAATTTATTTTTGAAAATCACTCCAAGGTATTCATACTGGTTCACTCAATGTTTCTCCTAATGCCCACCCTTTAGCTTTTGTTTGCTGTCCAAAGGTCACAATTATTGTTTTGTACATATTGCCTATTAGTCCATTCTCTGTATTATAAATGTGTAATTAATTTAGTTGATGTTGGAGTCCTTTTGGCGTCTGGGACAAGATCATTAGGTCATCTGCGAATGCCAGATATGTTATTTTTGTGCCTCCTAACTTTGGAGGAATACCTTGGTTAGAATTTAATGACGTATCCATATCAGCAATGTGGAGGGAGAATAATACCGGAGCGAGGACACAACTTTGCCTAAGGCCGTTTTCAGTGCAAAAATGTAGGTGATAGTGTATTGTTAGTTGTTAGCTTTACCTGTAGCCATGTTTCAGAATGCAGTTAGATAATAAAATTCAAATGGTTCGGGTCAATTTCCCATGCGATAAGCTTGTTTCACAGCCTTTGCCGATTAACCTTGTTGAATGCTGTAGAGTAATCCACAAAACAGGCATATAATGTTGTTTTCTGCATACATGCTTTTTTTCCATGTAGAGCGAATGTTGTGATGTAATCAGTTATTGAACATCCGGAATGAAATCCTGTTCTTCTTGCTGAAATTAATAATTTTTCCTCTGCCCAGAGCCTATTTATTTTGAAGGTGTTTAGCAAACAGTTTCCCTTCATAATCTAGTAATGCTATTAATCTATAGCTGGTTGGGTCTGATTTTGGACTTCTCTTATATATCGGATTTGCAATCGCTCCTTTCCAGAAAGATGGAATTTTCCCTAACTTGGTTACCTGTGAAAACAGCTATTCTAACAATGAGCTCCAAAAAGTTATATTTAACTTGACCATTTGGTCCAGCTGCTTTGGATGAGTGCAAACTTTTTATTAGTTCAGATATTTCTTTCTTTGTTATATCCGGAAATATTCCAACAACTTTTGGCGGTGTATAGTAACAGATGATAGCTGATTTATGCAGAGCTTTAATATACATTTCCCAAATATCACTTGGGATAAATATATCATCTGGCTGCTTATATAAAATGGTACCACATCCTACCATATACCAATGAGCTTGTTAGTTCCGAGATGAAATAGCATGATGTAACTTTGCATAGGCATTATCCTCACTATCTCACTTTATTTGTATGTTTCTGTTCCTAAATCCCCTCTTTACACCTTGCAAACTCAGATCATAATCCTTAGACATTGGAAGCTTTAGTGTATGTCGCACCATTTTACTGTATACACTCTTTGATTTGATTAACTGCTAAGTATTGGGTGAGATTGCTATATTTATTCTTGATTTCTGTGATTTGGTCACAAGGATCAATAGTATTTTCTTTGGTATGGATTGCCAAGAAGTCATCTAATCATCCCCTACTTCCAGCAGTGCAAAATGTTTTTTAATACATGATGTCAGGGCTCCATCTAAGTTAGACGCCTTCTCTTTTAACATGTTGTTCCAAATAAGCTTTCTACCATTAACAGCAATTATTCTATAACTCTTAGCCAAGACATGGGTCTTCCACTGATCATGTTTGACGTTGATAACTAGCTTTGAGGATTGTGATCACTCTCGGGTCTTTGTATAATAGCATAGATTTTACACAAGTGGAAATATCAATAATGCACAACTGTGGTAGTGGAGACCATAGGTCCTCGGTAAGTTGGTGGAACCGGTTGGTCTTCTGCTAATCTTCCAATTAGTGCTCTATATCCTGAGTCTATCATAAGATCATATATATACCTAGTTAGAGCTTTGGTGCTTTTTGGGTTTTTTTGTAAAGAGATTTTTGGATAAGGGATATTGTAGCTCAAAGCTGGTTGCTCAATGCTTGCGAGTTTGTTCGCTGATGGCAATAGAGTTTGATTGAAGTCCGCTGTTACAATGACAATAAATTGACCATATGCAGCCATTTTTTGCTTCAATTCCTCAAGTGTTGTCTGTGCTTGTTTTTCACCAGTAGGGGAGGAAAGTAGATGTTTATAATCAACATCTTTGTGTCAATTTGGTTTGTTGGAAGGACTGGCAATATATATTCCGAGGATGTTTTTATTTTTCCACTTGTTATACAAAGTTCATTACTTACTGATATTGTTAATCCTCCACTCTGCCTTCCAAAGGCATTCTTTTTTTCTTTAATTTCATGTGTAGTATAATTTGAAATGTGCTAGATTTACAGATTGCCAGGTCTCCTGAAGACAAATTACACATTGTTCTTGTATAAAATTTGAATTTTTTTCCCAGCTTTTTTCAATTGTCTCACATATCCCATAATATTTCATGATAGAATGGAAAATCATTCCCTTATTTCATATTCATTAGGAGCACTGATTAGCCAGGTATGGATATTGTGTTACACCTGAATTCAATGGCCCTATAACTGATCGTACATTAGCCTCTTTTTCCTGCACAGTGATGTGTACATTTTCGAATCTTATACATTCCTAAGGGACTTTATAAGATGGCCTGATGTTTAGTGTTAATGTTTCGCACTCTTGTTGTCTATAGGTGGTTTTTAACATATGTGGATATTTTGGTTTCTCCTGTTACCTGATTGTAATTCCCCAGCCTGTGAAGGTCTCTTTACGGCCAGTATTCTTAATGTTACATTTTGGGATGACCATGTTGTTCTAGTGGTTTCACAGTCAGTATTTGTTTTCTGACAGACAAAAGAAATTGAACAGCTAAAAGTGATTTTGGGTGTCTAGTTCTTCAAGTCTTCAAAACAATGTAATAGCTTCAGTATGTTTTGCCGATTTAATATATCATGTGAGCCTTCTGATTTATATAGAGGTGTAATGTCAATTATATGTTTTTCTTCACTAAGAGAAGGTCTCTTGTATATTAACGTGTTATCCTGGGTCGAATTTCCCTTTACTGATCTTTGAGTTTCGCATCTGCTTGCCTGTTCAGGCCACACAGGACTCCTGGTTTGATCACTTTCTGTTCCTGAGCAGGTTTTCTCTTTCTCACCTGTTCCAGTGCTAATTGAATCTATCAGACCTCTAGGATGTTTGTCTTCTAGTTTTTTAGTAAGCCCCCTTATGCCTTCCATAATCTGTTTCAGTAAATCAGAGTTATCACTTGAAAATGGAGCGGCTTTAACTTTGCTTTGGATATTCGTATTAATGATGGACGGCCGTACATTATGTATTCCAAGCTGTGCTAGTATGCTGTACATTGGTCGAGGTACTGCTATAACAGCGCTGATGTTAGGTGGTATAATAATATTAATTGAATCGGAGGACATATATCTGGAATTGTTATCCAAACATGTTGAAATTTTCTCTTCCGGCTTTAATCGCTTCTCTTCGGCTATTATGATTTTATCTTGTTCTTTAATTAGACATTGTTCTGTTTGGGGTTGAATTTTGCAATCTTGTCTATCCCATCAATATTTATATTGTTACATGTTTTAAATTTCATATTCGACTTATTGAATATAGGGAAATATTCACTTTCTTCTGGCAATGGAGCATCTAAGATTGTTTGCTTAGAGACAATATTTCTCTTAAGTTTTCTCACTTTTTTCAGTCGTCTCTTACTCAGATAAGGAGCAAAGCCATCTTGATGTTCTTCCATTTGCATTTCACTAGAGTTGTCTATTGCAGTTTCTGCTAGTGTCATAGTCACAAGGCATTCTCTTTGTTCAGGACTTTTATGATTTGAACTGGTTATTTCATTATCCCTCTCTTTGGTTTCCTTGATCTTCTCCATGGTTGGTGATAGTGCATGTTTCTTTATATGATCCATTATGACAATCACTATTTTTTTGGGTAGTAATTGTAGTGAGTCAACAATATCATCCAATCGCTCAAGATTTGTAGAGGCAGTTGTTAGTTAGCTCATATTCTGTTTAATTGATAGTAATATTTAAGATTTTGCCTTTATAAAGGACATTTCTACTACAATTTGTTTGAGATAGTCGACCTGCTTTGTCAATAGCAATGATTACTTTGTTAGACTATCTGAAATTTGTGACTGCTCTCCATGCTTGCTCTCGCCTCGCACTTGTCACTTCCGCTTCCAGGTCAGTAGTGGAGCCAGTATGACTAATATTAGGTGTCATCTGGTGTCCTCAAAACAGTTAGTTCCTGATGTAATTCACCAAGTTGTGACAGAAGACAACCAGGTGTGCCACTATTTTGTGTCTTTAGTTCCATTTAGTTGGAGGGTGGGGGTCTCAGGTTCCTTAAAGGTAGCTGTGAGTCCGACCATGCCTCTTGACTGTTAGGTAATGACCTAGAGCACACTATCTGGAAAGAGGTGGATCGCATGACTCATTTGGAGATGTTGGGATTGCATAAGTAGGTGTCTTTCACCACACAGTCCACGGCAGCCCATCAGGTGTATCAAAAGAATCGAAGCCTGGAAAAATGACCCACATACCTGCCAAGAAGAGGAAGGGTAGGGGGCATGAAAAACCCACTTCAGAAGTTCCCACAGTCCGGGAAAAGGCTGAACCTGAAGATGATGTCTCAAAACCTACAGGGAAAGACATTGTTGCTCTGGGGGACCCACCTAAATTAGCCAAGAGGAAATCTGAAGATGGCCAATTCAGGCAGAGTTCTGGAGAGTGCAAAGAGAGTGTCCTACTCTTGAAGGCCTACAGCGGCAGGCTGAGGCCTAGGCAACTGGTGACACCTCTGGTGATCACCTAATTTACTGCAAGAATGGTCTTCTGTATAGTGAGCCTAAGGTCTCCAAACCTGGGTCAACCCATGTGTGGTAGTTCCTCCAGTGCTGCCGGACCTTTCTACTGGAGTTTGCTCATGATATCTCCCAGGCAGGCCAAAACCTTTTATTGACTGGTTACTCATTTTTATTGGCTCCGAATGCAGATGCAGTCTGATGCCTTCTGAAAATCATGTGTGACCTGCCAGACCAGTGGGAAGTCAGGTGGCAAAGCATAAAGCCCCCTGCTTCCTTACCCTGTAGTGGGAACACCTTTTGAGAGGGCGGGCAGCAACACTGTTGGGCCTCTGTACCCCACGACTACATTAGGCAATAGGTTCATCCTGGTCTTAGTGGACCATGCCACATGGTACCCTGGGACCATTGCCTTGAGATTTGTGACTGTGCACGCAATGGCCAGGGCACTGATGGGGATATTCAACCATGTGGGTTTCCCCAAGGAGGTTGTGTCCGACTGTGACACCAACTTCATGTTTTCATACAAAAAGTCCATGAGGGAGGAATTTGGGGTAACCTACAAGTTCTCCACACCATACCAACCCCTAACGAATGGACTTGTTGAAAGAATCAACAAGACCCTAAAAAGCATGAATATGGACCACCAGAATCCATGAGGCATGAATGGGATGTCCTCTTGACATGCCCTGTCTTTGCCTATAGGGTAGTACCTCGGAAGGGAGTTAGGTACAGTCTCTTTGAAGTTCTGTTTGGCCACCCTGTGCATGGACCTCTCTGTCTTGTAGAGGAGGGGTTGGAGCAAGCTGTCAAGAACCCTCACAATATACAGTGAGCTACATGTTGGCTCTCCAGTCTCAGACGAAGTGTGTCTTGAAAGAGTCCACAGAGAACCTGGAGACCAGCAAGGAGGTCATGAAGCATAGGTACAACCAGAAGGCGACTCTGCGGACTATCAGCAAGGCCAAAAGGTATGGGTGAGGGAGCCTGAGAAGGCCCAGGCATTGAAAGACTTTTGTACAAGGCCCTATGAAGTAAAGGGGCTCACCTACCTGGTGGACTTCAAAACATCTAGGAACCCCTTAAGGGTCCTTCATGTGAACTGTCTCAAGTCTCATGTTGATAGGTCCGAAGTAACCATGCTCCTGGTGACACAATTGTGAAAAGGCAGAGAGCGAACCTCCTCCAACCTCCTGTCTTCCAAGGAACAAGATGGATCAGTTGAAGGTTTTCCTTCCCCTTGGGGCAGTTTGCTTCCCTATTCTCACATACCCCAGGGCTAACTGATTGGTGTACCCCTGATATAGACACAACAGACAGCATGCCTGCTAAAAATAACATTTACAGGCTGTTTGACAAAATGAGAGGCAGCTTAAAGGATTAGATATCCAGAATGTTGGATTTAGGGGTGGTTGAGCCCTCCTGTTGACAGGAGAGCTACACCAGAACTCAAGGTCTGTGTAAATTACAGGATCCACAGTGTAGTTACCAAAACTGATACTTCTATCCCCAGAGCAGATGAAGTCATTGATCGGTTGAGGGTTGCCAAGTTCTTCAGCACTTTTGACTTAACGTTGGGGTATTGGCAGAGTGCTTTAAATGAGTGCTCAAGGAGAGGTCAATATTCTCCACTCATGACGGCCACTTTCAGTTCAGAGTGATGCCCTTTGGACTACAGAATGGCCCTGCCAAATCCCAGAGGTTGGTCAATTGGACAGGAAGACTTTGGTGCTACCTACCTAGATGAAATTGCTGTTTTCATCTCCAGCTGAGATGACCACCTGCACCACCCCCAGAAAGTGCTTCACGCCCTACAACAGGCAGGCCTGACTATCAAGGCCAGTAAGTGCCAGATATGATAGGAATCAGTGGTGTAAATAGCCCACTAAATCAGCAAAGGCAAGGTTCAGCTTCTTCAGGCCAATATCCACACCATCATGGATCAGGAGCCTCCCAAGATCCAGACCCAGTTGAGAGCTTTTCTATGCCTTACTCGGTATTGCTGAAGTTTTATTAAAGGATATGACACCATTGCTGCCCCCTTAACTGAGCTGACTTCCAAGATGCAGCCCAAACAGTTGATCTGGACAGAGGTGTGCCGGAAGGTTTTTGACACCTAGAAGGAGGGTCCATGTACAGCACCAGTGCGCAAGGACCCCGTCTTCTCCCAAATAATTCTTAATGCAGACAGATGCGTCAGAGCATGGCTTTGAGGTTGGCTTATCACAGCTAAGGGCCTCATTACGATGTTGGTCGGAAAACATTCCGACCTACTCCTTGTCGGAAACGTTTCCGACAGACTCAAGTTTGGAGAGTCCGACCGACCGATTACGATGGTTCCTAACACCGTTTGGAAACTCTCCGATCGACTTCAATGGGAGCCTGTGTTCCGACCAACAGAGGCTCGCATTGAAAAAAGGGGGGTTGCGGAAATCCATGCACCCTATCACAGGCACCCCATGGAGCCTGCAACATTGTACATGGTTTGAAAGGGTGGTCCCTTGGGTACCCCCACGGGCCCCAAACGGAGCCCTCAGAGTGAAGGGGGGGCCTGGTAGGGGCCCCCAAATTCAGTTTCTGACACCCTTTTTGTGTCAGACAGTCCAACTGAGAAAGGCTGTCAGAATGTGACATCATAATTGGTCGGTCGGAAACGCTGTCCATTGAGTTGTACGAATCGGCTCTGACCAACTCGGATTCTCCGAATGTCGGTCGGAACGAAGTCGGAATGACCGAATGGTTTCCTTCTATCGTAATCGGTCAGTCGGAAATGTTTCCGAGTTGGTCGGAAACATGGGAATGCCATTCTGAGCCTTTCTGACCGACATCGTAATGAGGCCCTATAATTTTGTTCCGATATTTTTGTACATACCATTATAAGTATAGGATAACGATTTTTTTGACAACAATATTTTTGTCACGATATTTTGGTATGCCGATATTTTGTCAGTGAACCATTTATAAGGCCTTACCTAATTGCCATGATAGTTATTGAACGGCTAGATAGTGACCACTATGCTTTGGCCCTAAGCTTGGCACATATGCCCATCTCTCCTTGCTGCCACTCTTTGCAAGAGACCGAAAGTATAGGATGACAAATTTTTTGACAACGATATTTTTGTCACGATATTTTGGTATGGCGATATTTTCAGAGGCGTTATTTTGTGAATGAATCAATTCAATTCAATTTTGCTTTATTCGATAATTACCATCATAAAAGCTTTCATACAATACGGTCAATATTATATAAGTCAAATTTTTGTAATAGTTAAAAGGGATACAAATATTTAAAAAATGCATGGTATAACAACAATAAAAGGAAACAGCAGTTCATAAAAATTCCCTTTAAAAACAAATTACTAGAATCAACAAAGGGTCTCAAAATCACAGTTCATTCCTTAAGTCCTCTTACACTAAAGAGTAGGTTCAAAGTTTATTCAATAGCAGCATTGACTAATTTTGTGGCTTTGGAAATGGCTTTCGTGCGAATGATCCAAGCCCGACCCAAAAATTTGGCAACTCCGCACACAATAACTGGTCTAGACGCATCTGATCTCAGGATGCGTAGTGCAACTAGATGGTTCCTTGTTCCTAGCTGAACACAAATAGGTTTAAGCCATTTATTCCTGGCCTGCTGATAAGCCGGGCATGCAAATAGGCAATGAGCTGTAGTTTCGTGGGGAGCTTCGCAACACGGGCAACTAGGAGAGAGGTTTTTAGCTGGATCCCTCTGAGCAACTGAAACATTAAGGTACAGTGACCCAAACCGGAAAAGTATATACAGCTTTCTATCCATAGGGACTCGAATGTAATCTAGATAGGGTTCCAGATGGCCAACATGTTTGAACTGTAAGAAGTCTTCTGAAAGTTTCCCATGCCTCGGATAGGATAGATGACGCTGGTGTATCCAGTTCCAGTAGATCTTTTTTAACTCAGCCTTGGAGGGCTGGGCTTGGTTCCTCCATGCGTCAGCTATACCCAGCGAGACTAGGAGTTCCTTCAGTTCGGTGAGCCATTTTACCCTATTGCCCATATCCAGAGTAATCAGTTCACTGAGACCTGCCGCATAATGTGATAGTTCCGGGGTGGATCTTAATCTTGCCCAGTATAAGAGGGGGCGTAGTCTAATTGTATCGCTCACCCTGCGCCTCCCTGTATCGAGGAATAAGGGGGTTAGTGGAGTACATTGGGGGACAGAGAGGATGTCTCTTAAAAACTTGTTCTCTGACTTTTGAATTTCAGCTATTTTTTCAAACCCCCAAAGTTCTGCTCCATAGGTTGCCGCGCTAACTGCCTTGCCCTCATAAACAGCCAGGGCAGGGGAGACTAGTCTAGAAATAGACAGGCGCTGTTCTCGTACAATTGCCCCTGCTACCCTTTTATGATTTAGTAGCATTTTATTCAAGTGTGGTCTCCATGACAATCGGTCCGATAGCCTCATCCCCAAATAATCAAAGCAATGAACTTGCTCAAGATGAGAGCCGTTAAGGATGAGTTTGGGTCTAAACTGTTTTCCAGGGTTAAAAGCCATGAATTTTGTTTTAGAAATATTAATAATAAGGCCCCTTTGAGTACAAAACTCCTGGAAACAGGTGAGTAGTAATTGAAGACCCATGGGGGATTTGGAGATCAAGAGAGTATCGTCAGCAAAGAGAAGTGTAGCTATTTTTTCCCCCGCCAGGGCTGGTGCATCAGCTGGAATGTGGCTCAAAAAATCCACCACACCATTCACATAAAGCGAGAAGAGTGTGGGAGCCAAAACACAGCCCTGGCGGACCCCTCTCTTTACTGGGATACTCTCAGTAGTCTGCCCTTGATCTCCCCATCTAATTCTTGCGGAGGTACCGTCATGGAGGCGAACTAAAAGGAATGAATCATTTATAAGGCCTTACCTAATTGACATGGTAGTTATTGAATGCCCAGATAGTGACCACTATGATTTGGGGCTAGGCTTGGCACATATGCCCATCTCTCCTTGCTGTCACTCTTTGCAACAGACCGAAATTCCAATTGTTCTTAGTAATGATGGGAGAATTGTAAAATGTACTGAAATATATAGTAACGTAGACATCCTATCCCATATTTACACTTTATTAATGCATGCACTAGTTGATATTATTAATCAGGAGCAAGATGCACAAACTGTTGTAAGCACCTTTATTAAACTAACAGAAAGTATTAGAAAGTTCTTCCTTAAAGAGAGAAAGGGAAAGGCAGTTAATTCTAGTGGGGCATTGTGGTATGACCAACAATGTAAGGGGACTCTGCAAAGACTGATGACTGCCATTAAAGGCGTTAGAAGGGATGGCATACCTGAAGAAAGGAAAAAATATAAATCAGCCCAGCCAAAAGCCCAAAACAGCTGGGAAGAGAAACTGTGGCGGGATCTGGCTGAGGCAGCATTAATGTAAGTCATTCTGGAACTTGATAAGTAAAGGGACTACACACCAGGTCAAGGAGGAAGATAATCATATCCAGTCACAAGTATGGGTCAACCATTTTAGCAAACTAAATTCAAGGCAGGGTGAATCAATGGAGGCTAGAGGAGCACAAGATTTGATGACCAGTAATGGAAATAGGAAAGCAGGGGAGGAGAGCTTGATTACCTTCACCTTAAATGAGACACTTGAGGCGCTTGACAGCAGAAAAAAAGGAAAATCCCCAGGTTTAGATAAAGTACCGGGAGACCTCTTTGCCTCTGAACCAACTATTTGGGATATATTCTAAACCAAATTTTCAATACCATTGCAAAAGGGGAGGAAATACCAAATACTTGGAAGGGCATAATTCTTAAAAGTTATTCTATAGGCACCTGCTAATGAGGGTTAAAGCATGGATGGAGGGGGAGTAGGTTTTATCTCCCCTACAGGCTGTCTTTAGAGCAAATACAAGTACCATAGATCAAGGGTCTCATCGTGGGTTTCACTTTCGACCGCCGCATTACGATGCAGGCGGTCAAAAGTGAAACCGGCCGGTCATTCCAGTTGGATTCCGACGGACTCAAGGAGCCCGTTGGGCAGTTAGAGGCCTGCCCGTAATCCCTATGGATGGCATTTCTGCCGTAGGGATTACGTTGCCAATTTACGACAGGCTTTTCATGTCGGGCTTTCCAACATGAAAGCCTGTCGGAAATTGACCCTGCGGCCTTCGGTTTGGGGCCGAGGGGACACCTATGGAGCCTCTCCTGTTAATCCCTGCACCGTGTGGCAGGCACCCTGAGGTGCCTGCCACGCAGTGCAGGGATGAACAGATCCTTCCAATTGTCTATGGGAGCTTGTCCTACGGCCGGTTTACTGCCGCAGCACAAGCTTCCATAGACAAATGGGAGTATGCGACCACATCATGTGAGGTCGCATTGTAATGCTGTGGTCGGGACTGCTGACCGGAGGTGGGTCAGTCCCGATTCTGCCACAACCTGACATCGTAATAAGAGCCGGAGTGTTTGATTTCTACTAATATTGTGGAAATGTATGGCCCTAAAGAAAGAGCACATATATGTAGTGTTCATAGACCTTCGTGCAGCATTCAATCTTATCCTGAGAGAGAAACTATGGGCAGCATTTGAAGACATGGGGTTGCCGACCAATCGTCTGCACATTATAATGCAGCTCCATAGTGATAATTACGCCCAAGTGAGATTGGAGGACAATAGTGAGCTAACTGAGCACATTAGGGTAAAAAGAGGAATCTGACAAGGATGTGTATTAGCCCCAACTGTTTACCTTATATATTAATGGGCTCATCAAGACATTATTTAATTGTAATGGTGACCAGCCTAAATTGGCAAACCATAGAGTGCCAGCTGCAAAATTTACTTATTCGATTTGTATCTGTGTGTGAAAGATGTGGCTTGGAAGTTAATGTGTAGAAAACAAAATTCATGACCTTTAATCCACACAAGACTTTCAGAGGCGGGGTTAAACTAGGGGCAACCTACCTAGAACAAGTGAGTAACTGATTATCTAGGGGTAAGAATAGCGAATTCGCTACGTGGGTTTCCCAGATAACAAAGAGTCAGTTGACTCTTCAACATGCAGGCTCAACTATAGCAAAATGGCTAAAAAAAATACCAGCTATAAGCCAATTACACCGGACCTATATATTTATTGTGAAAGAAGGCTGGGTGCAGCACCATATGGAGCAGAGATCTGGGGACTGAACCGAAAAGGGGGACTTGAGGAAGTGGAAAATAACTTTATAAGATCAATATACATAGTATCTCGGAATGCCCCTTTGACCCAAATGCAACTGGACCTTGGCCTTAAGAGAATAGTACATGCGGCAGCTTTCAAATTATTGGCCTATTGGCTTAGGGTCTGGATTTGTATTTGCTCACTACCATTGAAGCATTTTTTCATAGAAGTAAAAATGTTAGATAAAATGAGGACGGTTACCCTGGTTCAAGCATATCAAAACTTAGCTGACCAGACTTGGGATAGAAAAATATTGGGATAAACCTGATCAAATTAGGAAGAACAATTTGGCATGTCTAAAGAGTAGATTTTGTAACTATATTTGTGAAAGATGGCTGCATAATATTGATACAGGTATATTAACATTGAGGTTTTTGGATTTCAAGAGCATTATGATGTTTGAATCATTTTTGGATAGAATCGAACCCCGCAAGAAAGATCCATTTTCCTAAACTTCAGGTACAAAATTCTGCCAAAAGATAACGTCCGTAGTAAACGGATTGATCATCATACTCAATTATCATGCCCCGCTTGCCAGATGAGCATCAAAACAGTGGAACATTTTATATTTTTGGTACCCCGCTTATTCCACATATAGAAGGGCGTGGATAATCTCAATTTTAACTGAGAATTTGAAAAGCAATGGCACAGAATGGCTAGTTTTTGCACTCTTTAGATATTCACTGTATGATTGGTGACTAAGATGCTAATTCTGCCGGGTCTAGTTGCTTAGTGGACTAACGCGTCCACTGTAGGGTCCTGTGTTTTACCTCATGGTTACAGATTCAAATGCCGGCGGGTACACTCAGCCTTTCATCCTTCTGAAGTCAATACAATGAGTAACATTGAGTTGGGTATCAATAAACATCTGTTATTCTGCACCAAGATACCCTTCATGGTGAACGTGCGCTTTATAAATACACGTTATTTTATGTGTAATAAAGAAGGATTCAAGACGCTATAATTTACATTCAGTACATTTTTAAGGTATATCTTATTTGGGTGGGACTATCAGGAACAACGCCCCTAGGAAACAATTGAACTGATATGTATTTTATTGTATAAGCACCTTAAGTATAGCAACTTTGCTAAATTGACACTTTAGTGCACAAGCACTTTAAGGAAATTATTGTAGTTGTGTTTTTTTCCATTGCTGCAGTGCAACCTCAAGAGTTGCAATTGAATGGTTTACATTGCATTCATGGCTATATGATATGGTATAAATATATGGCATGTATGTATGCTATTTCTTATTTTAAGTAATGCTGCTACTAGATAGCAGCTTTTATTTTAAATATTAGGAAGATAAAGTATGACTGCTTAGGGTTGTTGTTTTAGTTCAAACTGGTTGCTTTTAAATGAAATCCCTAGGAATTAGCTTTTCAGGTATTTGGTACTTTTATGCACAAGCACTTTCGACATTAGTTCTTGTCACTTGCTTATATCTGTCTCTATTGACCTGGATCTTAATAAGTGATGTTATTCGCCATTACTAGCAAGTAACTTGTTACAGGACCCCATTTAGTCACATTGCACTGACCATGAACTATCGGATTTTAAGTATTTTTAAAACTGGTGCAATGTATGCTTGCGCCGAGATAAATATAGTATATGTCATGTCATTATCGTGAAAAAACATGAAATGAAAACGGGGCACGATCAGTTTATATTATACCAGTATAAATGGAAACATTTGAATGAATTCTGTATGGGTGCTAAAACGACACGTGGGAAACATCCTGAAAACAATGGTGGCTGATTTGCCAACATGTTTCCTATAATTACAAAGCAGGAAAATGAACACTTTATCTGGTTTAATATTTGGGACATGGAAACAATTGTTTGATAAGGCATGGCTCCGGGAATTTGTTTTACAGCAGTTCTCCTTCCTTTTCAAACTCATTACGATGCAGTTGCATGTTTAACATTAACAGCAGGCATGAGGTGCTGTGCAAAACCGCAACACGAGTGTCCATCAAGCATACATTTCCAGTAACTAAAGAATACAATATTTACATTTTTTTTCAATTTGAGACATACATGTTTTTCACCGATGAGAATATTCATCCACACAAATCTTCTTTTATATTTATTTTGCATTAAACATACTTGAAGTTTATATGCAGGATTGAAGCAAGATCAACACTTTAGATGGCATGGGGAGGAGAGCTGGGCAAACTTCTGAGGACTCTGCAGAGAGCAGTTCACTAACAAAACGGTTATAAAAGCTGGAAATATGAATTTATTTATTATACTTGTTGAGTTTTGTATAGCGTGAACTTGATCCTAAGCCACCAGAGCACTTCACAGGGCTTGCATAGCAGCAATCACGTGAGTTACACGTGGGGTAAGTATAAGGACATAATGGCAGTACGTAAACGAAATATACGAGGGACATTAGTTGACAAGTTGCCAATACAGTTTTGAGGCAGATACAGCATATACATCATATATATTTTCCAGCACACAATAGCAGTTGCACAAGAGTGTCAGTGTATTAGGTACAAATACAGGCATAAAGGCATAGTGGCAGTAAGTAAGGGAATATGTGAGAGACATTGGGATAAGCTGCCATCCTACATTACTATAAAGCTTCCCTTCACCTCATCAACATGTCAACATATAGGGCTTGTTGGACTTGGCCCTTTTTTCAGGGTCATCCCTGAACTTTTTGCCTCCTCCTATATTTTTTCTGACCTGTTGGCTATTTTATGACTCTGGGCACTTTACCACTGCTGATCAGCAAGTTAGGGTTAGATGCTGCCCAGGTGGTGTCCACAGGTGAAGAGAAGGGTTCCCCATGGATTAGCTTGGTGGGCCCTGGGAGTATGGACAGAGGAATGGAAATGGGTTCAGATTGGCGTAGAACTGGAATATGCCCCTGCTGTTGCGGGCCAGGTCCATGTTCTATCGCCCTAAGCAGAGAAGCCCATCAAGGTAGTGATTGGTCTACCCTGCGTTTTGGCTGGAAGGTGGTTGTGTTGGACTTGGCCCTTTTTGGAGGGTCATCCCTGAACTTTTCGCCTTCCTTCTATATTTTTTCTGACCTGTTGTTGGCTATTTTATGACTCTGGGCACTTTGCCACTGCTGATCAGTGCTAAAGTGCATATGCTCTCCATATTATAAATTGATGTATGGATTAGTGATTCCATGATTGGCTGGTTTGGTTTACCTGTCAGAACCTAGTACAGTGCACCAGGAGTGCCCAGGGCTTGTAAATCCAAATGCTGCTGGTGGGCTTGCAGCACCGGTTGTGCCACCCACAGAAGCAGCCTTGTAAAATGTGTCTAAGGCCTGCCATGGCAGAGCCTGTGTGCAGTACTGCCATGTTGACTGGGTAAGAGCACCCACTTGCCAGTCCCTAAACCTTCCCTTTTCTTCATATCAGACACCCCTATTGTAGGCCCAAGGGCAGGGTGCATTGTGAGTATAAGGTAGGACATGCCCTGGTGTGTGTGGCATGTTCTAATAGTGAATTACAGCCATTTTCGTTTTTCACTATTGCAAGGCTACCTGTTCTCCATAGGCCAGAATGGGGAGTTAGATTTTACATTTTATAATCCTAACTGACTCTGGGAACATGGTAGAAATTCGAGTTTAGTATGCCTGAACTCAGAATGATAAAATACATCTTTTAGTGAAGTTGGTTTTGACATTCTGTGTTTGAAAATACCACTTTTAGAAAGTAGGTATTTTCTTGTCTAACTATCCAGGTCTGCCTCTGCTAGGTTGTGTATTCCTTGTCTGGAGCTTGAATGACAGGGCTGGGGAATTCCAGGAGACAGAATGAGTCAGCCCAGTGGTGAATAGAGAGATCTGCATCTAGATGGGAGGGAGGAATTGCACCTGGGACCTGAATAGGACATTGCCTGCCCCCCACAGTGCTGGCTTCACCCCCTGTGGTGCGTCTGATGTCTCTGCCCTGCACTGTGAAAGGAGAGAAGTAATCAAATCAACAAAGTGCTCCAGGGCTGTGCTTTCCCTCCACAATGCTGGCTCCTCCTCCTGTGGTTCGTCTGATGTTTCTGCCCTGCACTGTGAAAGGAAAGTAGGAGTCATGTAAACAGAGTGCTCCAGAACTGGTTTGGACTGGGCAAAGGCCCCTCTGCCCTCAGAGGACAAAGGATTTTGGGGTATAAATATTGGGACCCTGATCTCAAGAAATTAGATCATTTTTGGGAAGACAAGAAGAAACCTCTGCTGAGGAAGGAACCCGCGAAGACTGAAGGAGAGGCTATCCCCACCTGGTTGCAGTTTTGGGGAATTGGCCTGCAGTGGTTGCCTTACTGCCTAAGAGAGGGAGGAGAACTGTGTGTGTACCCTCATCAACTTGTGCAAAGAGCTCCAAGGGCTTGCAACAGAGCTTGCCCCCTGACCGAAGTCTCAGGACCAGTAGACTTCACCAGCCTTTGTGGATTGTTGCTGGAAATGCTGTTTCAGTGGCTACAGAGGCAGGGAGCTGTGACCGACTCTCACGACCGACCCGGTGTCCTGTAGGCACCGCATCGAACAACGTCCGCATCGAACAACGCAGCTCTGAGCTCACCGACTCTGTCCTGACGCCGTCACCGAGCCGTTGCCTGCACCGTGACTTGTGGACACCGCGACGTGCAACGCCTCGCTACACCAAATCGAACTGGTCTGACCGACACGATCACTGTTGCTGACTTCGAGTCCTGTGACGCATCGGAGTTGGGCACCGCTCGCACCCTTCGCGATGCACCGCCTGACTCGTACCGCTGTCCGGACTGATCGACGCCAGCTCCCGCATTCCGGCTCTGGCCGACACGTAAGCTTCAAGCACCGCATCGAAGCACCGTCTCGCCCTGCAACATACGCCTCGGACCCACCGACTCCGTCAACGGGCCGTTGTCTCCACCGCATCGAGGGACAACGCATCCTACAAAGCTTTCTTTTCTGCACCGCGGCGAACGCCTCAAGTAAAAGGTACTGTGACTGAGTCTGTCGACATTTGAGTGGGGCCGGACCGACATGGTCCGCTGGATTTGTTAGACTGTGTTATTTCAGAAACGCTGTAGCCGGACAGGACTACCGACTCGCACAGAACTTTGATTTAAGCCTTTTTAACAAGAACTCTTGATATCTAATAGTATTGTGGATTATGTTTGTCGTTTATGGTCTTGTGGTAACTCTATATAAAAGATACTTATTTTTATAAATATACAACCTGTGTGGTGTCCATTTTGTTCTGCTTGGGTTTTTCTGATCAGATAGAACCCGCTCAACAGAGCCTCTCTAACCCAGCCAGAACGTTACCCCCTCCCTAGGGCCTATTCACAAACAAAACCACATATATATATACCACCTAAGGACAGGGAATTCCTACTATATATATATACCAAGACCTCTTATAATACAAGTGGCGGCCTCGCGGTCCCAAGTGGACCCAGGACTTCCTACCCAGACGGCAGCCTCAGCCTCGCGGTCCCAAACGGACCCAGGACTTCCTGCCCAGACGGCAGCCTTAGCCTCGCGGTCCCAAACGGACCCAGGACTTCCTGCCCAGACGGCAGCCTTAGCCTCGCGGTCCCAAACGGACCCAGGACTTCCTGCCCAGACGGCAGCCTTAGCCTCGCGGTCCCAAACGGACCCAGGACTTCCTACCCAGACGGCAGCCTCAGCCTCGCGGTCCTAGATGGACCCAGGACTTCCTACCCAGACGGCAGCCTCAGCCTCGCGGTCCTAGATGGACCCAGGACTTCCTACCCAGACGGCAGCCTCAGCCTCGCGGTCCTAGATGGACCCAGGACTTCCTACCCAGACGGCAGCCTCAGCCTCGCGGTCCTAGATGGACCCAGGACTTCCTACCCAGACGGCAGCCTCAGCCTCGCGGTCCTAGATGGACCCAGGACTTCCTACCCAGACGGCAGCCTTAGCACGAGTTCATCCTATAATTACCACGACATACAACAAGGGAATCAGTGTTACTATGTATCAGATCACACAAGGGCCGCCAGTTGAGCACAACCTGTTCCCCAGTTCGAGGGGCTCCTTTCTCCCTTATTCAGTTACCACTTACCTGATCAGGATTAACATCTGTTCATGTCAAGTCACAGCTGACTAGAAGAATAGGCTACCCTCTTATACAAGAACACGCAGCACATGTTGATTCACTACAAACTGGGTACTTTATTACTCATTACATACGTAACCACATAACATTATACTATGACATATAACCTGCAAGGAAAAGTGAAAGATTAAGTTGTACACTCTAATAAAAAGGGGTTGACATCACCTTGGTCGTATGTAGCCTGCACTCAATGGTCATCTAGGTTCCCTTCTCGTCTGTGCCTCGGCTTCGCCTGGAAGTCACACCTCCGCAGTCACGGATCTACTCCCTTCTCCTTCTCCGAGTCACTGGGACCTCTTCCTCATCGGCTACTCTCTTCTCTTTGGCTATTCTGTTAGAAGAATATCTATCTCTCGGTTTTTTCTCCACCTTCAAGTTTGTCATCTGTCTTCCCTGGAATAAGTAGTAGCTTTACTGCTAACGGCCAGGTGCCGCCTACGAACTAAAAGCAAGTGCCAGTATCTGCCTCAGACTTTCACTAATATAGAGGTGCATTTTCTCATGGAAAATTCCAGCCCGTAACCTGCCGCCCACCAAATTCTTGTACCTCCCCGTGCCAAGGACACGTTCCCAGCCGGCCGGCCTGATGTAGTGTCTTCGGCATGAAGAAAAATACAATCCTTCGATAAGGGCCGGCCTGAACCGGTTCTCTCCAAGCGAATAACACCTCCTAACTAAAACACTGCCTATGACCTAGAAGCATCCCAAGCTGCCGGAGCAGGAAGAAAGATGGAGTCTCTCCCGTTTGAGGCCTACCAGGCCTGAATTCAGCACGGCTCCATGAAATACCCTCACTACAGAATAAATTACCCCTAATACTAACGAATCTATCCCCTGGGATATGTGTGCAAACCCTGATCTATGGGGAAGAACACAGGATCATGTCGAAGTGCCTAATAAATAGGCTCTATACACTACTCTAACCCTTAGACTTGGATGTAAAGAGACTGAAGTCACATTAGTTCCCCTTTAACACAGAAAGGCCGGGAAAATCGAGCAGTACACATTTGTAGTGTTGTAACTTGATTACTGTATGTGTTCACAAGTGCTTTACACACTGCCTCTGAGATAAGTGTCTGCTCGTGCCAAGTTACCAAGGGAGTGAGCAGGGTTTATTTTAGGAGTGTACCCCCTGACCCTGACTAGAGGAGAGGGACCCTATGTGTCACAAGTACCTACCTGTGCCAACTAGAGACCCCCAATTCTAACAGGGCTTAATTACGATGTTGGTTGGTAAACCTCCGACCGCTCGTTGGAGGCTTATCGACCGACATGGTAGGTTTACATTCCAACCGCCGAATTATAACGTCGGCGGTCAGAGTGTAAACTGGCCGGTTACCCTGACTTGGTTCTGACATGCTCAGAGAGCCCGTCAGCCAGTCAGAACCCGCTCATAATCCCTTAAGGATGCCTTTTCCGCCATCTGGATTATGAAGCCTGTTTCCTCCAGCCTTTCCATGTCAGCCTTTCTGACATGGAAAGGCTGTCGGAAAGTGACTCTGGAGGCTCCTAGCAGGGCCGACATCCCTCTGCGGCCTACGGTTGTGGTCTTGGGGGGCACCTATGATGCTCCCCTGTAAATCCCTTCACAGTGTGACAGGACCATAAGGTGCCTTCCACACGGTGCAGGAATTTACCCCAACTCCCATTTCTCAATGGGAGCTTGTGCTGTGGGTGGATTTTTAATGGAAGTTTACG
Source organism: Triturus cristatus (assembly GCF_964204655.1). Taxonomy (NCBI): domain Eukaryota; kingdom Metazoa; phylum Chordata; class Amphibia; order Caudata; family Salamandridae; genus Triturus; species Triturus cristatus. The sequence continues at coordinate 1,364,886,089 of NC_140591.1, read as the reverse complement.
ACCGCACCATGTGCAGTCGCAACTTAATGAGGTGTGCGGAACCACAGACCTCTGGTCTGTTGCTTCTCACACAGAAACTGTGTCAGTCGAAGGCAACACTGACATCACCATGAAGCCCATAATGTGAAAGATTTTACATATTGATTGTAGCAAAACTAGATTAAGGGAATGTTTGGAACTTCTCCATAAGTCTATTAAGTTTACATGACCTATAGCAGCTTGTATAGACCTTTTGTTACAAAATGTCAAGGTTTTTTGTTCTTCTCATTTAATTTAAAATGTTCTACCCTCAGTGGGTGGAATATTTTATAAGCATTTTAGCCCTCCTGCTTCTGGCTACATTGGCAGTCAAAGGTCCTGCCACTTGTTATAACACCATGCCTGCTGCTTGGACCTACAGCTCTCGAAGAGAGTCTTTAACAAGTGATGCAAGACTTAGCAGTGGGTTATAATGCAATTGATGCCTGATAAACAGGACAAATAATGACCTAACAGATCATGGTGCTGGTCTCAGTGTTTTGACTGTGTGCCTCAGTCTGCTGAATAGAATGAAATCTATGTTTAATACAAATCCTCCAACCCCATTAAGGGAATCTCATGACAAGTACAGTTGGGATCAAACTTTCTTTTTATTTCTGTTGATTGATTTTGATAGCAATGAATCCCAGATAAGCCAGTGCTTAATTTGAGCCAGTGGCCTCTGGTGCTCAGCACCGCTGCTTTTCTTGAGCACCAGTTAAGGACACATTCATTTACGGGGGATTAAGTGATTTGCCCAGAATCACGGGATGTTGAGCCAACATAGAGACTTGAACCTTGTTCCCCAGCGCTGAAGTTGGCAGCTATGGCCATTATGCCACATCCTCGCCCCACTTTCATGGTTAGTAGTTGGTTCTGTTTGAGGCAGCACTAACAGGAGAAATGGGCTGAGGCAAGCTGCCTCCTGACAAGAGCTCTGGAACTTATTTTTTTCAAGTTAACCTCTGAGGTGAGCCAAAATGAAAATCTCATGATCCAGTTCTGTGCAATTACAGCCCTTCATCTTAAAACCCACAAACAAATACACACGGCACCCACACAGATTCATGCTTACCGTACATGTTTCTGCTCTATTTTAGGGAAGGAGAACACTGCTGTGCCTTGGCACGTACTCCAGATGTTTCCTTTTTGATGCAAAGGGATTTTAGAGTTCAGCGTTAGTACACATACCCAAATCCTCTGAAGGCCCCTGCAGATCTCTGAAGTATTAAAACAATACCTTACTGAATCCTACAACTTTTATCAGCACTTCTTCTGTCTTTCTACCTACCCATATGGTGCAACCCTCAAAAATCATTTCTCTTGGTACACCTTATAAGAGTTTGGGATTCTGACCACATTACATAAACATTGATAAGTCCTGCACAAGACACTTTGTCTTTGATTTTTAATTCTGCCCGAGATGCGCCTCTGCACTACTACTCTTATTTTTTAATTTAAAAAAATGCTGGCCACCATCTTTTAACCCAAAGGTAAATGTTATTATTGCTATGTGGGTTTTCAGCCCTGGCTACTAGTATTGCATACAGTAGTTGCAGTCCATCCCTATGAGATTTCCCAATCCTCCTTGGGACTTCCTGGTTCTCTGTCCTCCTAATCACTGCTATTAGTTATACTAGAATCACTTTTGCAGCATGGATTAAATGTCATAAATGCTGTACACCACATCCATCCTCATTGATCAACAGGTTACAACATTAGTCTGAAGTCTTCTGTACCTTACACTAAATAATCCTGAGAAGTAGACAGGCACAATAGTACCACTTTACTTTATGTGGCAAAGGGTCTGATGTACAAAGCCATTTTGCCATTGCAAAACCTGCGATTTGCAAAATCATAGGGTTTGTTACCACAAAATGGATTTTTTCTATTTACTAAACCCATTTTGCAATAGAGTAAAAAGGGTTTACCAACTTGCTCCAAATCAAAATTGGGCAGGGGCATAAAAGGGGTGTTCCCTCATAATTGTGAATCGCAATGAGATATATCAATCATTTGGGAGTTCAATTGCGGACACAACTACTGAACATGTACACACTCCTGAAAGGAAGTTGTATCCTTTTTGCAAAAGAGAGCCTGAAAGGGGAAGCTGTCTCTGGTGGACATCTAACCCTTTGGAATCTGTGTCAGCCAACCTGGGGAGAGCAGGCATTCATCCATCCTGTTATTCCAGGTGTATTCCCAAAATTAACATGGGCTGCCAAAAAAAGGTTTCCATTTGGAAATGCAAACACTGGGATGGTGGTATGCTGTTCCTTGAAGGTCTCCATTCCTGTGTCTGCTGTAGCCAATTGCAATGGGTTACAAATTGCAACCTGCCCAATCTAATACTCATTAGTCAGGTCATTCTGTGACAGCAGAGTTTGCAACATGACATATTAGTACATACGCTGCAGTGCAAAAATAAAAGATATGGGTGGCAAATGGTCTGTGTGCAATTTACAACCGTTTCATGAGAATTGTCTCTTTGTCTAAGTGGACCAAAATGCTACAGTCCAGTGGCATGGTGCTGTGTATTACTAAAGCTTTAACCTGTAGGATAGTTTGACTGCCACTGGTCCATTACTCTCATAGAAAGGAACAATCCATTATTGCACAATTATGCAGCCTTTAAGGAAGAGTTAAAAAAACTGTTTGTCAGGCACTCTTTCATGCAGTCAGAAGACACTGAATTATTTAATTTGAAGCAGGGGACAAAAGACTTAATGACCTATATTTCCATCTTTAACAGATTGGTAGCCGAAGCTGGGTGGCCGGAGGAAAAACCCAGTGCTTTATTCTATCGAGGGTTGTAGGATGAACTAAAAGACCTGTTAGCACAAGTGGTGGATCCTCCCGAGTTCTGCAGTGCCCTTATCGACTTAGTGGTGAAGTTAGACAACAGGTTGAATGAAGGAAAAAAGAGAAAGACGCTCAGAAGTGCATCTGATACATTATAAAGATAAGAGGCAGGATCCTGAGAGAGTAGGAGAAGAACAAGAACCAATGAAAATAGGAATCATAAGAGGTCCTATTAGTAAGGAAGAATGACAGAGAAGATGGTACAAAGAGTTATGCTTATATTGCGGAAAGCAGGAACATTTTCTTAGAGGATGTCCTGTGAAACCTAAGAAAGGAGGTACTCCAGAAAACTAACAAGCCCAAAGTCTGATGACTTCAGGTGGGTCAGGTTTAATTTTCTCACCACACTCAGTTCAAAGGGAAGTTGTCTCTCAGTTTTCACAACACCTTTTTCTAGTCCACCCCATAGAGTCTATGATTGTAAGATTGATTTAATGGCAGGAGCTCGCATACCCTGCAGCAGGATCTATAAGTTACCCAAGAAAGAATACCTGTATTTACGTGAATATTTGGGTGATTTGCTTAGGATTGGGTTTATCCCACCCTCCAGATCACCTGGCTCTTCGCCACTTTTTTTTATACCAAAGCGTGAGGGAGGCCTTCATTGTTGTAGTAACCATCGGGCCCTTAATAATGTAACCATTAAAAACAGATACCCCTCTTACCACTAATATCCTCTCTCCTTGATCAAATAAAGAACGCTACCATCTTCACTAAGTTGGATATGCGGGGTGCATACCACTTAGTGAGAATCAAGGAAGGGGACAAATGGAGGACGGCTTTTTGTACCAAGTATGGCTTATATGAATATCTAGTAATGCTATTTGGTCTGTGCAATGCTTTCTCTGCTTTCCAGTTATTTTATCAATAAAATTCGTAAGGACATGCTAAATCTCTATGCTATTGCCTACATCAATGATATCTTGATCTTCTCCTCTTCGGTAAAAGAACATGAGTCACATGTTAGGAGTGTTCTTGAGTGACTGAGGGACAACCATCTGTCCTGCAAATTAGATAAATGTCAATTCCATACCTCCTAAGTGTGTTTTCTCGGGTTCATACTGACCCCCCATGGGATTAGTATAGATCCTCAGAAAGTGGAAGCCATCACACGTTGGAAAGCCCCAAAAATGTAAAAGAAGTACAACGTTTTCTTAGTTTTTAACATTTTTATAGACGTTTTATCGAAAACTTTTCTGACTTAGCCTCCCCCATAACTAAACTATTGGAAAAAGGGGCCAAATTCCAGTGGACTCCGGCAGCTGAAGAGGCATTTCAAAAAATTTAAAAAGCCTTTAGTAAAGCACCTCTTATGAGACATCGCTCCCTCACGTCCTTTTGTGGTTGAGGCAGATGCCTCACAAATAGCAGTAGGAGGGATTCTTTCTCAGGTAGATCCTAGCACAGGGTGTCTTCATCCAGTGGCATACTACTCACATAAATTGACTCGAATTACGCTCTAGGTGACGAGGAGCTTTTAGCCATAAAAAAGGCTTTTGAGGAATGGCGCCAATACCTATTTGGAGCAAACCATAAGATCATTGTACTCACTGACAACCAGAACTTGCAGTCCCTCAAATCAGCTCGAGCTTCATCAATGAGGCAATTGCATTGAACACAATTGTTTGGTGACTATGATTTCATTATTCAATTTCAGGTGGGAAAAAAGAATGGGAAAGCAGATGTTCTATCTTGTTTAGGCTTTGAAGTGGAAGAACCTCAATGCGATCCTCCCCCATTAATAGCTAGGAAACGGATTATAGGCACCATCTGTTCAGAAGAGGAATATCTAAAAGCTGTTGAAGATGCACAAAAGATAACAGAAGTAGAAGAGCTAGCGCGTACTCATAGTGCCACTAAAATCTGAAATGTATTATACATTCAAGGAGGATTGGTGGTACCTACACAACAGCTTCAGTTACAAGCTTTAGAGTGGTGTCATGCTCATCCCCTTTCAGGACATCCAGGGTACAAAAAAACTATAGAATTACTAAAACAACATTTCTGGTGGTTCAATATGGCTAGTGACACCAAACATTACATTCAAACTTGTCACGTATGTGTACAAGGGAAAACCTCACATCAGTCTCCTGTGGGATTATTAAATCCATTACCTACACCTCATAGTCCATGGCATACCATACCTATGGATTTCATTGTAGACTTGACAAAGACTTTACAAGGTAATACTACCCTCTTGTTGTTGTACACCTATTGATCAGGAGGGCACATATTATACCATTAAAAGCACTCAACTGGAATCCTAGCTGCGTAATTTGTACACCACTTAGTTCAATTACATGGCCTCCCTTCTGTTATAGTGCCCGATCAGGGTTCTCAGTTCATCTGTAAATTTTGGAAAGGTATGAGGACCCTACTGCAGATTGACATTAGATTGTCCTCCAGCCATCATCCACAAACCCGCAGCCAGACCAAAAGGGTGAATCAGGGTCTAGAACAATATTTAAGATGCCAACTTTTACATTCCACTTCAGATTGGGACACCTTCATATTGATAGCTGAATTCTCTTACAATAACAGTTGTCATTCCTCTACTAACTTCTCTCCTTTCTATTACAACTATGGCTTTCACCCCGATCCTTACTCCCACCAACTCCTCTCTCCACTTCTGCCCCTGCTGCTTTTGACTTCGTAAAACAACTGCATGACATACAGAAGATAGCAGTCAAGAACTTAGAGAAAGCTAAGGCTACATATAAAGGCAAGGTGGATCTCCATCGACGTTTGGAACCTATATATGCAATAGGAGACAAGGTATGGTTGTCTACCAAAACCATTGCCATGAAAGTTTCCTGTAAATTTATACCTCGGTTTATTGGGCCATACAGAATTAGTAAAATCGTTAATCCTGTACCTATGAAACTAGAACTTCCTGACTCAATGAAGATACACCCTGTCTTTCATGTCTCCCTATTAAAGCCTGTGGTATCTGAGACCAATGTACCAGTTAATCCAACCCCTGTGATTATTGACAATGAACCTGAAAATGAGGTCCAGACTATTGTTGATTCCCGAAGAGTGAGACGCAAATTGCAATATCTCGTCCATTGGAAAGGTAAAGGGGTAGAAGATCACATCTGGGAACCTGCACGTCATGTACACGCCCCTCGTTTGTTGCGCATCTTTCACAGACTTTACCCTGAGAAACCTAAGCCAGTAGGGGGGGCTATAGGAGGAGTGTACTTTCATGAGTGCCGGGCCGGCCCCGCTACGTAACTTATGCAGGGATCGGCAGAGGAGTATAAAGCTCCTTCGATCTGACATAGAAACACTTCGCATTCCAGTGTCTGGAATTGAGCCCCGTTTCCAGCCATGTTCTGCTTCCGGGTTGTGGCGAGATGTGAGCGTTCCTGTTTGACTGGGCGTCTTCTCGTCTCTCCTGCTCGGCCGTCGTTGTTCGGGTGTTGCGGCGGTGCAGATGGTTCCTGCTGACGGCTCCTTGAGTTCTGTGGTCCCAATTCTCTAATCCTGCAAAAAAACAAAGAAAATTCAGACCTACAACACAGTAACAGTACTTTCGTGCTGCACACAAATATATTGTTTATTTACACTCCTAATGCTTACCTGTGGGAGTTCATGTCTTTGGAGATTCGCTTCTTTTTGCCTTGCTCTCATCATTTAGAGCGTTCCTGACAGGTTAAGGAACCCTTTTGCTCATTTCCTGATATTAAGGAGAATTAAGATTGTGTACATTCATGATTTATATTTTAAGGAGAGAATATCCTATTCATCTCAGACATCAATAGGTGGGTGAAGAGTCTCTCTTTTCGAAGACTATAAGTTCCCCTTCTCCATATGCACTCAAGTGACATTTATTTATTTATCTAGTTTGCAGATACGTTTACAATAATTTGGACCTTTTTCTTTATGGAAGATTGGAATAGCCAGGTACTTTAGCCTCGTACACAATTTATACAATATTCCTTTTACACCCAGTAAATATTCTTTTAATTCTTTCAATGCCTTTTTAGGTACTTCTCAAGGAACGGCGAGACCCATGGGTGTCCATGACTAGATTTTGCAAATCAACCTCTTACGGTAAACTTGGTGTGTTAGATATATAGCATGTAACTACTAAGTATCCCATCGTCTGGTGCTTGTCAAGTGGCTTTTGGTGAGCGTGGAGACCCAGCTTACTGGTACGAGAGATAAACCCTGGAGGTCTGCTTGCCCTTGCACCACTTGCAGGCAGCTCACCAGCCACTAAATTACTATTCAAACTTTGGAGAGAGTGTGTGAAATTCAGAGGGCAAATTGACAAGGGAGATTCAACTATGGGTAGTTAGAAGGATGGCCCAAGTGACCTCAGTATGGGTTTCACTGAATGGGATGTCATCAGCATTTGACAATTAGCTCAAGTCACCTCTGTATGAGTTTCACTGAATGGTATTTCATTGACATTTCACAAAAGTCCCTCCTTCTTTCTCAGACCTCTCAAATAAGATTGCCCTTCACAAACTTCAGTTTTTCTGCTATCAACAATTACGACACACAATTACCATGCACCCTAAAGTAGACACGGATATTGTTGCCTTTAACCCACTTAAAGGTAAGATCGCAACCAGAGGTTTTGGGAGAAGAAGTTTTCTCCAATCTACAAATCCTTCTTTTGAAACTCCGGATTCATTTTCACCTTTACACGAACCATGGGAGGGTGATGTGGGTGATCACTTGGAGTACGACTGACAAGACATTCTTATGTCCTTGTGGTGGCCATCTCTGCCTAATTAACTCTTATTCAATGTAAGTGCCTCCACAGACTACACTATGCAAGATCCTGGCTCTACCAAATGGGATGTGACTTCTCCCCAGCCTAGTTGTCGTGCCATGGGTTATGACCACCTACCTGGCAATGTTCAGTAATCCAGACTTTCAGGAAGCTGGTCCTTGACTGACCAGCAAAGGTTCAAATTCAATACATATTCACCTCCATATCTTTGAGGACACTGATGCAAATCTTTATGCTATGATCTTGTTGCACACAGGCTTGTAATACCTCAGACGTTTATAGCTCAGCATCGAAGGGCCACAGACCCCCTCCCACTATTGGAATGAATACAGGGCATAAAAAAGATTATGTATCTATAGGATTTGCTATACAAAGGCAGGTGGTCACTTCACAAGCACAAAATATCTAGGACCACTGGAGAGACACTTTTCACTATTAAGGGAGATATCTGTCCCAGGAAAATGAGATTGTCCTTTATGAAAAGGTCCACCCATATGACTTTTCTCTATTAAGTGTACCTGCTATCCAAGCTTACTTAGTTTAGTCTTGTTTATATAGCATGAATTTTCTGATGAAGGTGGAATATTATTGTTCTGTTTATAATATTGCAAATCGCAATAAATATATATATTTTTTAGAAGAAAAGATTGAAAAGTAAATCACAATTTGAATGTTATATTCGCATGTAACCCTAAACCCATTTGGAAAGTATTACACATTGGACAAACATCTAAATAGCAGACATATGTGTTGAAGCCATGGGGCTGCCTTACTCTCGTCTGCAGTCACTTAGGGCCCTGAACTACTGTGAAAGAATACATAGCCTCAGGAGGTTGCAGTGCTTTTGGCTGCTACTTCATGGCTCCTTCTCCTAATTACAGTTAGGAGCTGTGCTCTGTTCCATAAAGCTCAGGAGGACTGTGTTTCCCTTCAGGATGTGCTGACAATTGGGGCCCTCTTATTGTTCTCTCCTCCCCACCACTGAACGACAATTGCATTAAGTACCACAGACCTACCCGACCTCTCCGCTCAGATGTACTCATACACACACACACACATCCCCTCATACTCAAAACCAGATCCAGTGGCCTTGCTTTCTTCTACCTCACTCCCAAAGCCTGGAATGACCTCCCTTTGCAATCAGGGCCATAAGAAACTGAAGACATTGCTCTTCACCTAGCCTCGGTCCACACCACTCCTGCTTTTCAGTGCCAGCATACCCTCTCAGGTAGGTTGTACACTCTACAATACCAATAATATAACTGTTCCCTTCCTCACTGCCTCCACCAGCGATTAAGCAAAATAAGAATATGTTAGCCACTAGTAGAAACATGGATGTGGCAATGGGAAAAGGGAGAAAAAAAGACATTGAATATCACCAGATGGAAGTGGCTATAATATCAGGACAACAGGAGATGTTCTGCATCTCTCCTTAACAGTGAGAGTTTATACCTTGATAGTATCTCTTATTTAACCAATGTTCTTTGTTCTATATGAAGCTTATATTCCCGAAACTGAAGCCTAAAGAGAGTAGAGTAACTTTACATATGTTTCCAACCTCCTCCTCTATTGACAATGTAACTACCTCAAGCTGCATTACTGTGTGCTCTTTAGTGAATATAAGCTCAGGACCTACTTAACTCCGGTGCAACTGAAAAAGAAATAGCAATAATTAATATTTTGTGATTCATATAACTAACAATACATTTATCACTTGCTAAGAAACCCTTAGTACTTTAACATCAAATAAACATATTGTGAACCAAACAAAACACAGACACTTGGGTATTTTCACCTAAACTTCAAAATACTAAGGGCCTGACTGCCTGGCAGACTGCTACTCCATCACAAATGCGGTGGATATCCCATCTGCTTTATTACAAGTGCTTCATATTCTGAAGCACTTATAATAAGTGGAGAATATTTTTGCCATGTTTGCGATGGAGTAACCTGTGTCCAAACTCTAAGAAACTACCCGTGTCTCGATTGCAGATCCATTTTCAATGGTGACTCTTAACATACCCTCGGCACCTACTTAGATTTTCTGGAGCTTCAAAGAAGTTTCCACTAACCTTGAATTAGTGTCAATCAGGAGCGTCACCCCACTGCTTTTAAGCAGTGCAAGGAAGAAGAAACATAACATGATAATAACTTAGAGGTATTATCATTTTATGTTTCCTGCCTCTTTGCAGGCGGTGCTGCTCTGGTCTCGAACAAGGGGAGAAGTGGTTTACCCAGTCCTAAGTGCGCAATGACTGTTTGGTGAGCCCTCTCGGGCTGCCCAAACCGGTCATGTAAACTTTCCCCATTATCCATGCAGGCTGCATTACAGCAAATGGTGTAAATCAGTTCAGTAGTTTTTGAGAAAATTAACTATTTACAGATATACAAATGGGGACGCGGAGGATCCGCAAACCCTCCCAATTTTGAGCCTTGCAATGTGATTGGCAGCCAACAATTCAAACCAGGAACCAAATCACAAGAAAAAAGGTGACCAAACAAGAAAAGGGGGCAGGGTAGAAACACCCTGATCTCCTAGGGCCAAAAAAGCATATGTTTTAACATTTCCTGCCGAATTTGCATAGGGTCCGCAAATTCGGCATAAATTGTTTTTAAAAATGAAGCGCGGACTCCCGCGCTTTGTTTTCTTTAAGCCCCCGGGTGGGCAAGGTCCCGGGGGTAATGCCGCAATTTGAAGCCACCTCCACGGGGTGATATTCAATAAATGTGGGGGGCAGTGGTCCCCCCGCTGCCCCGGGGACCACCACCTCCACAGGGCTTTTTTTAATTTAAAAGGTGTGGGGTGGCTCCTGACTACCCTGCACTGCCCCGGGGACCACCAACTCCCTGAGACCTCAATGATTAAGTGTGGGGGGGCCTCGCAGCCCCCCCACACTGCCCCAGGGACCACCACCTCCTTGGGGCATACATTAATTAAAATGGGCAAGTCCGTTGCGGCCCCCCGTCCCCAGGGACCACCACTTCCCCGGGGCTACTGTCAAGATGGGAGAGGGGCCGCCCTCTTTGGCCCTGGGGACCGCCACCCCCCAGGGCCAGCTCCAGCAATGTCCCAATATGCCCACCCCTGGGACATTGCAGTTTGCTTTGGCATGGCGGGAGCACTGCTCTCGCCATGCCAAAGCAAACCACTTCATTGGAAGAGAGAGCAGGAAAAATGCTCTTGCTTCCATGTAGCGAAGCAGAATTGCTTTTGGGCAAAGGGAGCTGCATGTTAGCAGCTTCCTCTGTCCAAAAGCAATGCCGGCTTCCGCAGGTGGCGGTGAGCCGGCAGGGACTGCGGGGGCCTTGGGCTCCCCCCGTGGTCCCCAACGTGAGGCCAAGCCCCAGCGATGGGGTCCCGGGCCTAAAATGGCCCAAGTAGGGGGGCTGAGCAGGCCTCACTACCCATTTAAAAAGAATTAATAATAAAGGATTTGCCATGCCGCGCCGGCCCCCCCTCCAAAATGTTTTTGTTTGAAAAATAGAGGGCAGGCCTTGGGGGATGGCCTATGGAATTGGGTGGCATTAAATCTTCAAAACATTCTCTCGTGGTAAGAGACTTGGCCCCTCAGTATGACGTCGCAGATCCTCCTTGGATAAATAATTAAATGGTATACAATCCAGAAGGTAGTGTTGCAGTTGTGAACTTTTTTTATAGAGCTAGTGAGAATGAAGTTAATAATCATATTAATATTGATAGCATTAGAAATAATATGAAAAATATAAATTAGAAGTTAGACTTGAAAAGTGAAATGTGTTGTAATACATTGAATTTGTGCTTTTTGTTTTGCGGATTCACGACGAGTTTGTGATTCTGGAAAATGATTTAAAACAGTAAATATGTTAAAAAATATATAACTTTCACTGTTGGGTCATAGGGTGGCACTAACAAGAGCCGCTGTGTTCATTATGAGTTTGTTGGAGCTACATGTAAGTGTGGATGCACAGCTTCAGGTTATTGAGAAACACTCTGGGCCCGATTCACAGAACTAACTTAAGACAAAATCCTAAACTTACTACCATTTTGGTATTCACAGAATGCACTTACTCATTTTGGTATTCACAGAAGGCACTTACTCATTTCGGTATTCACAGAAGTTAGGAGTCCTAACTTTAGGACTCCTAAATGCCTTCTGTGAATACCGAAAGTCTTAAAGTTAGGATCTTTCTCAGTTTAGTAGTAGTATAGTTGGGACTCCTAACTTTAGGACTCCTAAATGCCTTCTTTGAGTACCGAAAGTCTTAAAATTAGGATTTTTCTCAATTTAGTAGTAGTAAAGTTAGGACTCCTAACTTTAGGACTCCTAAATGCGTTCTGTGAATACCGAAAGCCTTAAAATTAGGATTTTTCTCAGTTTAGTAGTAGTATAGTTAGGACTCCTAACTTTAGGACTCCTAAATGCCTTCTGTGAATACCGAAAGTCTTAAAATTAGGATTTTTCTCAATTTAGTGGTAGTAAAGTTAGGACTCCTAACTTTAGGACTCCTAAATGCCTTCTGTGACTACCGAAAGCCTTAAAATTAGGATTTTTCTCAGTTTAGTAGTAGTAAAGTTAGGAGTCCTAACTTTAGGACTCCTAAACTGAGAAAAATCCTAATTTTAAGACTTTTGATATTCACAGAAGGCATTTAGGAGTCCTAAAGTTAGGACTACTAAGTTCTGTGAATACCGAAATGAGTAAGTGTCTTCTGTGAATACCAAAATGAGTAAGTGCCTTCTGTGAATACAAAAATGGCAGTAAGTTTAGGATTTTGTCTTAAGTTAGTTCTGTGAATCGGGCCCCCTGTTCCCTTCATCTGTGAAGTGAACTCCGTCACTTCGGTAGATGTCTTGCATATCAAAACGTAGATTGTTGTTATAGATGGAGCCCATCCTATGATCTCCGAGGTAAGCAGAAACAGCTTTATTGACATTCTTCCTAGCCTTCTCAATATGTGGACAGAATTGATTTGACCACTTCCATTTCTGTCTTTGGCATATGTATACAAATACAGTTTGAGGGAAAAGCAACATCAGTTGTGCAAAGGTATCCTTCACTAGGATTTCCAGCCCTACCCCAGTCAATGTGCCTAGGTCATTGCCACCACAGTACACAATCATGAGGTCAGCGTGTTGAAGATGCAAAAAGGTTTTAACGAAAGGCAGCAATTGGTGCCACTTTAATCCTCTCTGTGCAAACCATTTAATATCCACATTTTGCATACCTAGGTCTTTGTAAATTCTCCTGTGTTCAGCATACCTTTTGCCTCAGAAAACATAGCTGTGGCCTACAATCCTTACTGTAAGCATTTTGAAGGGATGTGAGGAAGGAATTAAAGACGTCTGTAGCTGAGTAAGTCAATTGGAGGAATGAGAGTTATCTAAAATGGTGGAGATGGTGCTGTTTTAGAAAAAGCAGATAACTGATTGGGCCTCATTTATGAAAAGTGATGCATCGCTGCGAGAAAACAGCGATGCGTCACTTTTCATTGCGCCCTCCTTACGACATCAATGATGCGTCATATTTACAGTATGATGAATCAAGTCACAAGGAGTTACATATACATCAGTATTCCTGACGTATCTGTAGGTGCAAAAATAACGCATTGCTGGAGTGTGTCACAAAAGTGACGCAACTCCAGCAATGGGTCATTACACATGGGCAAGTCCCTTGTGAAATGTGCCTGCGTCAGTCTTACGCCTGCCATGAGGCAGGCGTAAGATATTGACGCATTTGCGTCTTAGAAGTGGCGCAGTGAAATCTGATAGATTTCATTGCGTCACTTCTATGACCCTTTCTTGCGTCGGAACGCCCCCCCTGCATGCATTATACCCGGTGCAGGTATGATGTGGCACAGGGGTTTACAAAGTGACGCATCTACCTAGATGCGTCACTTTGTAAATATGGTGCAACAAGGCTCATTTTTTACGCTGCCGGTGCATCACGAAAAGTGACGCACCGGCAGCGCAAAAGTGACGCAAGGGCTCATAAATAAACCCCTTTGTACTTAAAACATAGGATGCATGTTACTTTCCTGAACAAGCATGTTTCTGATTGGTTATTGAAAAATGTTTGAAAGGTACAGTAGAAAGGATAAGGTGATATTTTGCAAAAGTTAAGCACACCTGCTCTTTGCATTTGTAAACTAGTGTGCTGAACTTGTTATGTTATGTTATGTTATGTTAAAATGGTATTTATAGAGCGCACGGCTACTCAAAAAGAGTGTCCCGGCGCTTTTATTTAAGGTAAACTACAAAATGTAAACACAGCATAGTAAAAGAAAAGAGTAACACAATCAAAAAGAGAAGCAACCATCAATGCAGGCCCTACTGAATAAACAGCCAGGATTTAAGATCCTTTCTAAAAGCAAGTAAGCTAGTAGCTCCCCGCAGTTTGAGAGGCAAAGAGTTCCACAACTGTGGGGCCAGTAGGCCAAAGGAACGACCTCCCAGGCGCGCTCTCAATACTCGCGGGACGGAAGCCAAAAACAGACGTTCTGATCTCAGAGAACGCGCCGGTCGATAGAAGGCAATTCTCTTTTGGAGATACTTAGCTCCCGTCGCATGGAGAGCCTTAAAAGTCAGGGTCAGAGCCTTAAAGGCAATCCGCTTGCGGATTGGAAGCCAGTGCAGGGTCTGGAGCAAGCCCGCAGCACTGACCCGTCTGTTCAGGCCAAAAATCGCTCTCGCCGCAGCATTCTGCACAACTTGAAGCCGCTGTAGCAGGTAGTCTGGCAGGCCCAGGTACAGAACGTTGGAATAATCTAACCTGGAACCTATCAGTGCCTGCACAGTCAGCCTCCTGTGCTCTTCCGATAAAAGGGGAAGAAACCTCCGTAACATCCTCAGGATGCCGAAGCAAATGCCCGACACCCCCAAGATCTGAGACTTCATAGTCAACCCATTGTCCATCTTAACCCCCAAGTTCTTAGCCAATTGAGATGAGCATGTAGGGGGGAACATATTGGCAGGCCACCAAGCCTGCCAGTCTGGCTCCGTGTCGCACCCAATGAAAAGTACCTCGGACTTATCGGAATTGCACTTGAGGCTGTTCAGTTGCAACCATTGAAACACAGCCCCAAGGCAATCCCGGATACTCTTCCCATCAAAGTCTCCTCCTCTCTTACACGAGAAGAGGAGCTGGGTGTCGTCTGCATAGGATACGATCCGGGCCCCAAACGACTCCGCCAACGCCGCCAGAGGGGTCATGAAGATATTAAAAAGGGTCGGGCTCAAAATAGAGCCCTGAGGGACCCCGACTCCCAGAGGCGGCATCTCGGCGGAATCGGGCGAGGCCCAGACCGTTTGTCGGCGGCCTGTTAGGAAGTTGGAAAACCAACTAAGCACCGTCCCCCGCAGTCCAATCTCATAGAGTCTTAGGAGAAGACCATCATGGGGGACGGTGTCAAAAGCCGCCGACAGATCCAGCATCACCAGCATGACTTTGCCCCCAGTGTCCAGAACCCCTTTAATGGTTTCTGAGACCTCGAGGAGCGCAGTCTCCGTACTAAGATTTGGACGAAAACCCGACTGAGTGGCATGCAGAATCTCATTCGACTCTAGAAAGTTGGACAGCACCGTCTGCACGTGCTTTTCAACAACTTTCGTCAGAGCCGGCAGCAGGGAAATAGGCCGGTAGTTGACTGGGGCCTTTGGGTCAAGACCAGGCTTTTTGAGCAGCGGGATGACCATTGCTTGCTTCCAAGCCTGCGGAACCACTCCCTGGCTCAGCGAGAGATTCAGTAACGGGTTAGCCAATGGATTGACCACCTCGGCCAGTTTTGCCAGAATCTTAGCGGGGCAGGGGTCTAAGGGCGAGCCCGATTTCAAATTGCCCAGAAATGCTAAAGAGGCGGGCGCAGATAAGGGTGGAAATATGTCCAGCGTCAAACCTGGCAAAACAGAGGACGATCGAAGAGCCCCAGGATTAATTCGCTCCACGGATACAGTTGATTGGAAAGAATCCTGTATGAGTTGGATCTTGCTAGTAAAGAAACTAGCGAGATCAGAGGCCCAAGAATCAGAGGGTCTCTCTTCAGAGATGTTAGTCCGTGGGGAAATAAATTCTTTAACTATAGAAAAGATCTCCTTGCAGGAGTTTGAGGCGGCCTCTATCCTCTCTGCCAGGTAGGCTTTCTTGCTCAGGCGGATATCTCGATGGTACTCCTTAACCAAGCTCTTATAAAACATCTTGGTATCCGAGTCATATTTTACTCGCCAAGCCCTTTCAGCTACCTTGCATTGCTGCCGCCTAGCCGACAATGCTACGGAAAACCAAGGGGCGGAGACTCGTTTGGGAGTAAGACGAGGAGCCAGTTCCGGGGCCAAATCGTTATGCCTGTCAGAAAGCCATGCCTGTAAGGACTCCAGATCCTTCGACAGGTCGCCAGAGAGAGGGCAGGGGTGATCCAGGGCCGCCTGAGCCAGCATCTCAGGGGTCACTCGATGGTACGCCCTATGGGTACGACCATGCTGCTGTAGGGCGGCACTAGCCAATCTACCTGTGCCTTTGATCAAAAATTTAGCCAGCAGATGATCTGACCACAGTACCGGGATAATTTCTAAGACCTCCAAAGAGGAAGTCGAGAACACCTGGTCCAGAGTGTGCCCCTTAGTGTGCGTCGGCCCCTGCAGATAAGGGAGTAAACCCAGCGGTGCCATAGCCTCAGAGAGTTTAATAGCAACCGCATCGGATGGATCATCCATCCGGAAATTGAAGTCTCCGGCCACGATGCAATGTTCTGCTTTCAAGGCCAGTCCCAGAAGAACGGAATCAAGATCTTCAAAAAAAGTCGCAGGTGGGCCAGGTGGTCTGTAGACCAATAGTCCCTTAACTGATTGATGCGGAGCCAGAGCGATGGAAAAGGCAAGGGACTCCGAGCCCCGAATATCCTCCACTGGCAAGATAGTACAAGCCAAGCCTTTCTTCACCACCAGTGCCACTCCACCACCCCTCCCCTTCGCTCTGTCCTTCCTGAAAACGTTATAATCCGGTGGAATTGCCATGGCAACGTCTGGGTTCGAGAATTCTCCCCACCATGTCTCGGTCAACATAAGACACAATGGTTTAGCCGTGTCAAGAAGCTCGAAAATATCTTGTGCATGTCTGCATGCCGATCTGGTATTTAGTAGCATGCAGAGAAAATCCACATGGGCGATATTATTGCCGGGGGGACACGACAGAGCATGAGAGGGACGCCATTCGCAACCAGGGCAGATGGACTTACCCCGATGACGTCCAGGGAAGACCGTGCAGCAGCTACTAGAGCCAGTGTGGAGAGCACGAAGCTCCCCCGCCGTATAACACAGCATGCGAGGACCTGTATGACCCAGCTGAATGGCCGAGCCTGTCCCGCCGCCCCGAGCGTTTCCGAGACGCTGACGAGCGCAGACGGGCAGGACTCTGGCTTGACTCAGGCGCGAGTCAGGCGCTGCCGCTGCGCGTCACCGCTGCTTTAAATAGGCAATAAGGCGGTACAGCGGCGCTAGAGCGCTAACCCCCGAGCCCAGGATGTAACAATAGCCCTCTCCAAGATGGCGGCGGCGCGTCACGTGACCCCGTGAGCCCGGACCCGCAAAGTGCGGTGCTGATGACTTTTATGGTGCGAGAAAGGGCCAGGGGGGGACGCAGCTTTAGTAAAAGCAGGGACACACAACAGAAATAAAAATAAATACAAAAACAGGGAGGTTTAAAAATTGCCTAAGCAAGCCACGAAAATGCGCTGAGCGCGAAACCCTGATGCAGCGTGGTAGTCACCTTTACAAAACTTCAAAATACGTTGACCTTGCAACCTTCTGCTACAGTCGAATGTTGCAGAAAGTGTTACTACGAAAACTAGGATTAACCAGAATTGGGGAATGGTTGAAACTTAACTGTGGTTATAAAATATGAAATGCTAACTTATATATAAGTGATTTGGTACTAAAGTAAGTTTTCCCAAATCAGTACTAGGTTTAAAAGTGGTGTGTTGTTAAAAAATAATACTAGTATTATTGGAAATAGGTTTTTGAACTCCCATAAGTGTTTGCGGCTCCATCGCGACAGTACACTGTGGCACTGCGGTGGAGTCGCAACTCCAGAAAATTTCAGAACCAGTTTGAGCACTTTTAGAAGAGACTCATAAAGGGTTACTATGTCTAACCAATAGAAATGGGTTTCAGAATCTGAAATAATGAAGGAAGCATTTTGATTTGTACTTGCATTCATTTGTGTGCAGAAAGAGAGGCAAAGTTTGCCATTACTAGTTTTACCTTGTTGAGAGTGGTGCATCACATTTATTGTGTGGGAAAGAAAATCTTTTATGAGTTTTTGATATTCCATATTCTGTCAAACTATTTAAGAGGTGAGTTACAAATTTGTAAGGTGTGTTATGTATTGTGTAGTAGTGCTTCAGTCTTTGCAGTGATATTTTTAACTTTGAAAAGCATTATTTGTAAAGTTTCCAAAGTATTAGAGAAGTGTGCTGTTTGAAATATGTTATCAAATATACAAAAGTGTATTGTAGTTTGTTTTATTGTACTGAAATGAAGATTGAAATAGGTTTTTCATAGTAATATGTGTGCTTCCTGAGTTTCTAATGATAGTAGTAGACAAAACTGATGCTTAATTCATATTGACAGATGTATTAAGCTATACGCTAGTCTATATATCTCTATGTCCATGTTCCCTGTATTATGATTAGAAAGGAATATTTATTTATTTTGAAGATTTTATATAGCGCTAGCTCCACCCGGGGGTATCAGAGCGCTTTACATTTGCATGATAATATACAGGGAATGCACAACAGTTGTTATGAGAGAAGCAATTATACATGGTGGCCTGAAAGAGTATAATGAGAAATATAGAGTACGTAATGAGAAAGGGAAAGAGAGGATGTTCAACCAACCAGTAAAATAAATATGTCGTTACAGACTATTATACAGTACACCAGGGGAAGGCTCAGAGCTCATAATAGTGCGGGGGGATTGGAGGGGTGGGAGGGGAAAAGTTACGATGGGAAAGGAGGGGAGAAGGGTGGAGAGGGGTCAGGATGGGGGTGTGTAGGTGAGAGAGGGAGACGGTGGTGCATTAAGGAAAGAGGGAGAGTGTAGCCAGTACGGATAGCGAGGGATTAAGCCCCCCAATATTTAGTGAGCAGGTGTATTTAAAGGTCTCTTTTGAAACCGACATATGAAGGGTTACATCGAAGATCTTTCCAGATGTTGGGGGCCATGCCAGAGAAGGAGCGGGATTGGGAGGCTATTTTTAAATAGCGGGGGGATGAGGAGAAGAGAGTTGGTGCTTCTCTGCGGTCGGGCGCAACCTGCTTTATTGAGTTTGGTGAGAGGTAGAGTGGAGTCTTTTGATAGAGGGCTTTGTGCGTAATGCAGGCAATTTTATAGGAGGATGTGCCTTCGATGGGAAGCCATTTGGGGTCCTTGAGGGCAGGTGAGATGTGGTCGAAACGTTTACAGTCTGTTGTTAGTCTGGCCGCAAGGTTGAGGACAGATTTGATGGGAGCTAGGTGAATTTTGGGAGTTCCGGAGAGTAAAGCGTTTCCGTAGTCAATTTTTGATAGGACTAGAGATTGGATAACTAATTTGAAATCTTCCTCTGGAATGAAAGGTTTGATTTTTTTGAGATGCCGGAGTGTGAAGAGTGCTCCTTTTGCCGAGTTTTTTATATGGGAATTTAGCGTAAGCTTACATTTGATGGTGATGCCAAGAGATTTGACTGATTCGGCGATGGAGAGAGAACAGTTTAGGGCATTAAGGTCAGTGATCCATGCTTGAATGGGGAGAGGGTTGTTTTTGGGAGAGAAGAGAATGATCTCAGTTTTGTTAGGGTTAAGTTTGAGATAGTTGGTGTGGAACCAGGTTTGGATCTTGGTTAGGCAGTGTTGAGGTGCAAGATATCTGAGTGGGATTTTATTTTATAGTACAGTTGGGTGTCATCAGCATACAGGTGATAGTTGATTCCGGCTTGTTTGAGTATGAGGGTAAGGGGTTCCATAAAGAGGTTGAAGAGTGCAGGAGAGGACACTGAGGGAGACAGGAGTGGGGCAAGAGAGGCAGCTTTGAACTTTAATTTATTGTGTTCTGTGCTGCAAGTAGGAGGTGAACCAGTTTAGGACCCTGCCATAAAGGCCAAAACGATCTTTGAGTGCATTCAATAAGGTTGAATGATTTACAGTGTCGAATGCAGCAGTGAGGTCGAGGAGAATGAGTTGGCAGGTCTCGCCCTTATCCAGGACACAGTGGATGTCATCGACTATGTTAAGCAGTGCAGTTTCAGTGCTCCAGCCTTTGCGGAAGCCGGATTGTAGGGGGTCTAGCAGGCTGTATGTGTCAATGTGTTTATCCAATTGAAGTAATACGCATTTTTCAAGGGCTTTGGAGAGGAGGGGGAGGTTGGAGATAGGGCGGAGGTTGTTAGGGTCATTAGGATCGGCCTTGGGGTTTTTTGGGATGGGAGTGATTTGTCCGAGTTAGAGGGAGATAGGAACGCACCCCGTAGAGAGGGAGGCGTTAATGATATTGGTCCAATAAGGGACAATGACGTGCTTTAGATCTTGGACGAGGGCAGATGGGAGGGGGGCCTTTTGTGTGAGAGGACGGTTTAAGTTTGGATAAGATGTTGAAGACTTCCAGTTCAGAATCGGAGTGGAAATTCTGCCATGAGGCATTGTTTTTAAGCAGTGGGTTAGTGACATAGGGTTCAGGAGGGGTAGATGAAGGAAGGAGTAGTGAGGAGATAAGGGGTGGAATCAGAGGGAGGGGTGGTAATGAGGTAGTATCCAGAGGATATTGAGGGGTGAGCGGGAGTTGAGTTCCAAGGAAGGATCGATCAATTTTGGCAATTTATTCAGAGAAAAAGTTAGCAATTTCTTCACATTTGTTTATGGAGGCCAACAGGTTGGGGGTGCAGGGGAGGTTTGGTTTCTAATAATGTTGAACAGTTCTCTGGGTCTGTTCTTTGCACAGGAGAGTTGCAAACGAAAGAAAGATGCCTTTTCAGAAAAAAAAAAATAAATTTGTAGGAAGAGCTAGCGGTGGGGAGGGGAAAGAGTGTTGTCTCCATGTTCTTTCAGCATGTCTAAGTGAGTGTCTTTCTTTGTTTAGGTCTAAGGTAAACCATGATTTTGAGGGGACATTTTTTAGCCTTTTAAGTTTGGGAGGGGCAAGTTGATCTAAAACCTCAGAGACAGTTTTGTTAAAGTGCTCAGTGAGTTCATTTGCATTTGTAGAGGGAGGGGTGAGACAAAGTTGGGTTTGGAGTTTGTGTTCCAGTGCGCCAGGAGGGATTTGCTTAAGATTTCTGATCATAATCGTGGTTTTATTGTTTTTAGCTGGGGCGGGTGGGGCTGGTGGGGAGATCGAGAACAGTATGAGGTGGTGGTCAGACCAGTCGATAGGGATGATGTTGGATAGGGATGCCAAATCCGTGTTAGAGATGATGGCATCAAGAATAGCTCCTTTGGAGTGCGTAGGGGAGTGGCAAAGTTGTTTGAGGTCGATAATCTCAAGATTAGTGAGAAGGTTGAATGTGGGGTCATCAGGTTAATTCCAGTGAAGGTTAAGATCTCCTAGGAAGAGATTTTTGGAGTTAGAAAGTAACGATTTTGTTAGAAGGTCAGATAGTTCCTCGGCAAAGGGAAGGGGCTCACCAGGTGGGTGGTAGATGTTATGTAGTCGTATTGGGGGAGAGCTTTTCATTTTAAGTTCGGCTCCTAGGTATTCGAAGGTTGTGTAGTCTGTGTTCTTGACTAGGGAGATTTGTAGTTCATTTAAAAAAAAAATTGTTAGTCCACCCCCTATTCTTTCAGGTCTGTCTTTTCTGAGAATGGAGTAACCGGAGGGGGGGGGGGGGGGGGGAAGAGTAGGTCTAGGATGGGTGTTGAGTGATCTTTGAGCCAGGTTTCCGTGAGGAAGGCGATGTCAATATCTCCGTTAAGGATGGTTTCTGATATTTCAGTCACATGTCGGACGGCCGAGCAGCAGTTCACGAGCATGCAGGTAAGGGGTTTAGGGTTGGTGTTGGGGGGAGGGCATAAGTGAATGGCGGTGAGTTGAGGGGGATCTGGGGGAGCTGCGAGAAAAGTGGATTCTGCTAGTCCCCATGATAACAGGAATGTTGGAGTGAGGGAAGGAAGGATCTTTAAGTGGGGGTTTGTAAATGTAGGAGTTGCAGAGGTCAGAGAGGTCGGGGCAGAGTAGTCACTCAAGGTGCGAAGGGGTCTGTGTGTACGGTTGTGTAGAGGCGTGTTTAACCAACGCTTGGGATATGGGCATTTTCGAGGGCCAGAGCATGGAGCGGAGGACCTAGAGGGGCGGGTTCTAGGGTTGGAGGATTTGAACTGATTGAAATCTTCTCTGAGTCGGGTAAGTTCTTTAACCAGGGTAGAGATATTGCAGTCTATGTTGCAAAGTGTCTGGGTTAAGAGAGTGAGGTGGGATGTGGTTGGGGCTGAAGTGGAGGAGAGGTTATGGTCAGAGTATTCCGGAGGAGATGGTTTATAGTTTGGAGAGGGCGGGAGGCCAGGGGTCAGACGAGGGTAGTACTGGGCCTTTGGGAGTGGGGGAGGACAGGGGAGGGGTGGGAGATGTGAACCCATATTGGGAGGGAGGGAGGGGCGTGGTGCAGGATGGCACCGTTATAAGTGAGGGAGAAATGGAGTGAGGAGAGGGGAGGGTGTTAGGGGTATGAGGAGATGTGGTAACAATGTTGGGGGTGGTAGTGTAGCTCAGGGAGGGCGGAGGAAGGACAGGAAGGGATATGAGAGCTGGGGGGCAGTCTAGGGGGATGGAGGGGGATTAGAGAAGTGATTGGGGGTTGGAGGGAGACGGTCCTTAGGGGACATGGGAGTTTGGGGGAAGGTGAGTGCATTAGAGGAGTTGAGGGGGGTGGATTCAAGAGAGGGTGATAGAATAGAGGTCAAAGAAAGGGGTATGTCATTAAGGATTGGTATGTCATGAGGGAGAGGAGTTTGCCTCTGGGAGGTGGGGGAGAGCCGGGAGGGGGCAAGGGGGTGAGCGGGTATGGGGAGAGGAGTAGGAATTGAGTCGGGGAGGGTTCAGGAGAGGGTGATAGAATAGAGGTCGGCGAAAGGGGAGTGTCATTAGGGTTTAGTAAGTCATCGGGGAGAGGGTTTAGAGTCGGGGAGGCAGGGGGGATCCAGGGAGGGTCTTGGGGTTGCGTAGGTGTGGGGAGAGGAGTAGGTAGGGACAACTGGTAGGAGAGGGTGCTGAAATATAAAGTATTTTTATGGGTCTTTTTTATGTATCATGTCACTAACAAAAGACACAGACATACGCATGCATATGTTCAGAAATACGGTTAGACTTGTAACAGTGACATGGGAAGAATTGCTGATTTAAATTTGGTAGGCCTAACATTTTGAGCAGTCGGTAAAAAATTAAGCTGCAGAAAAGTGAGGTTTAACACATGTTGGCTAAGCGATTAGTGATTAGGGTACTTTGTATGAGTCTCTGTAAAGGTACACTTGAAGTATGCTGTATACATTTTGGTGTCTGCTTCAAATGGGAAGAGCAGTCTGTCAAGTTTAAAGGTGCGTGTGGTCCTCTGACTGAGGTATGTCTCTACTAGTACATGTATACTCACACGTATGAAGATGCTAGACATTTAAAACACAGGTATACAACAATATGCAGGTTTCTTATTATGTATGATGCCACTATCAAAAGGCACAGACACATGCATGCATGCTTTCAGGAATACGGTGAGACTTACAACCGTGACATGGGAAGTATTTCTGTTTAAAATTTTCGTAGGCTCAACGTTCTCAGGAGTCGTTGAAAACTGAAGCTGCAAAAGAAAAGTGAGCTTCAAAACATGTTAGTAGAGGGATTAGAGATTAGGGTACTTTTATGAGTCTCTGGAAAGATGCACTTGAAGTATGCTGTATACATTTAGGTGACTGCTTGAAATGGGAACTGTAGTCTGTCAAGTGTAAAGGTCTGCATAGTCTTGTGATTGAGGTATTTGTCTACGTGTACATGTATACTCACACGTGTCATGCATCTGAAGATGCTAGACGTGTGAAACACAGGTATACAACTATTTGTATGTTTCTTTTATGTTGGACACCACTAGTAAAAGGCGCAGACACATGCATGCATGCTTTCAGGAATATGGTGAAACTTACAACAGTAACATGGGAAGGATTGCTGTTTTAAATTTGGGAGGTCTAACATTCTGAGCAGTCGGTGAAAAATGAAGGTGCAGCAGAAATATGAGGTTTAAAAGATGTTATCAGAGGGATTAGTGATTAGGCTATTTTGTATGAGTCTGTGGAAAGCTATACTTAAAGTAGGGTGTGTAAATAATAGGTCTCTGTTTGATATGGGAAGTGCATTGAGTCAAGTTTAAAGGTCTGCGTGCTCTTTTGATTGAGGTATGTCTCTACTAGTACATGTATTCTCACACGAGTTATGCATCTGAATATGATAGACGTCTGAAACACAGGTATACAACTATTTGTATACTTCTTTTATGTATGACGCCACTAGCAAAAGGCACATACACATGCATGACTGCTTGCAGGAATATGGTGAGATTTACAACAGTGACATAGAAGGATTGCTGTTCTAAATTTGGTAGGTCTAACATTCTGAGCAGTTGGTGAAAAATGAAGTTGCAGCAGTACCCATGCACTCATCCAATCACCCAGGCACTAAACATGCACATATGCAAGCAACCAGGCACTTCCCATGCACTCATCTAATCTCCGAGACACTACCCATGCACTCATCCAAACACCCACACACTAGCCATAGACTCATTAATTGACCCAGGTACAATCCATGCACTCATAGAAATAATAGATGTACAAGCCTTGTAAACGAGCATTAAACTGACATAGGAATGAATGCAGTAAAACGTATTTTGAATACCAGATCAGCGAGCTTATGGGAACATACAAATATATTGATCGACATGATACAACTGATCCTAGACAACAATGTTTTTCTATTTAAAGACACATTACATAGACAAAAACAGGGAATGGCCATGCGCTCCAGATTCTCTCCCTCGTATGCCAACCTATTCATGGGTTGGCTGGAGGAGACATGGATCTGGGGTCCCATGGGCAAAAAATTGAATAACTCAATTTTGGATTGTGGTCGTTATATAGACGATTGCTTGATGATTTGGACAAAGTCACCTTTCTGGATGTCGAACTCTACATTAGGGAGAACAAACTGCATAGTAAATTATATCGCAAACTGACTGCCTGTAATGCTTTATTACACGCCAGCAGTTTGCGCCCGCAACATCAAATTAAGGCGATATCTTTTGGAGAATTTATAAGAGCCAGACGCAATTGTAGTCAGGATTCTGATTTCTCGGATTGCATACATGATATGACCTTACGCTTTAGAAAGAGAAGATATAATTACAGGGTACTCAACAGAGCCGAAAGCAGAATGGAGAAAATTGATAGAGAGGATATATTGAAAGAACGTATTAAATAGATGCACAAAAAGACAAAGTATGTGTCATTTCGGACTACACAGAATTATTAGGAATACTAACACGTATTCTGAATAAACATTGGCATATACTCAGACCCGATAAATCCCTGGAGGGGTGTATCACCAGTAGGCCAGAAATCACATATCGTAGAGGAACATGCTTACAAGACTTACTTTGCCCCAGTTATTTATGTGTCAAAACTGGGACTGATTAGATGACGCCCTACACACTTGGTTTCCACAAATGCGGGCACTGAGTGAATTGTAAGTGGGCCTTTGTCAAAAAAAGAGAGTTTGAAGGTCCAAACAATAGGAGGTACACCATTAAATTTAGTATCAATTGTAATACCAAGTATGTGGTGTACGTCGTAGAATGTAGGTTTGGAAAGAAATATGAGGGCAGCACGATTCTGGCATTAAAGGAGGGAATAGAAGAACACATGAGGGCGGTGAAATTAGGGGACATTAGCGATACCATTTCGAAACACATATCAGAATGCTCAGCGCAGGATAGGAACAAAAGCTTCACATTATATCAACTTGGATCTTGCAACTTCGAAGTGTGGAGGGAGGTCTCAATGTGGACCATGAGATGCATTATTTTCTAGGGACACAAATTTTGAAATGGATATATTGTGCCATGTATAGTGTCAACTACGTAATATGGGGTGTCTCAGTACACATGGCTGAATGATAACTATGATATACTAAGGCTGCTATTATCGCTTGATAACTCTTTGCTTTGTATATGGGGATCTGATGGGCTACTGTACATTATGTTATGTGACTAGTCCGATGGGACATGCAATTGTAATCTATCTTAGTTTGTCTAGTGAGTACATTTACACACTCGAGGACCATGTTAAATGGGAGAATGCCATGTACACTCGATTCATGTGTTTGCAGATAGCGTGACATCCACATAAACACTAGCGAATGTAAACAATAGTCTTTAATTATGAACTAATTTGGACTTGGGATTTCTGGTGGAGCTAGACAAATTATATATTGTGTATCGATTTCCAAAAATACTTGTAGTCTGACCATAGAACCACAAGTATAGGAAGCTACAGTTACGTCAATATCAGTACAATGAGTTTGACGTATCAAATGTCGGACTCGCGACCAGGCTGGACCTGAGCTAACATTATTGTATGTGCATTATCACACAGGCAAATGGGAGTTAAGGAAATTGGAGGTATTTTGCATGCACCTACCTACTCACTTGTACTCTATTGGGGAATTGATGTGATCCAGTTTCACAGACAATAATTTAGGTTACAACAGAAAGAAATCATTAACTTATGTGTGTTGATATGAGAACACTCTAATATGGCGTCCTCTTTCTACATTAGATTTAGTCTTATGGATACAAATATTGTATTTTTCTGCTACCAACACAAATGGAAATATGACACTGGAGCTTCAGAGGTCTGAAGTAGGTAGATAAGTGGGCAATCACACCTTGATGAATGTGTGACTACAGGCCTCACCCCCTCGGAACCTCCATGTTGTGAGAAAATACTGAACCACAAAAACTCAAAAGGAGTAACACAGACAACTGTAAGTTACGAGCTGAGAAATCTATGTTGCATGCCTTCTCGTGCACACAATACTGGTCCTGAAGAAAGCCATACTGACCCATGGGGCATTGAAATATTTATAGCTGAAACATGTTCACCGAGTATTTAAGAGTTAATTGCTTTCTTGGAGCACATTCACCACTGTTTTTAAACCTTGCCTAAGGTCACCACTATTAAATATATATTTATTGGCTGGCAACCTGTAGGCAATTTTTTAAATCACCTTTTTCCTCACTTGAGAATCACCCAAAAAAAACACTCCGCTATTATCCGGAGTCATAGCACACCCTTGTTGCACTAGGTGTCTTGGGTGGGCCCCAATGAAGAAGCATGCCACCAACTAGTTTAGTGAGTGCTGGCTCTTTTTGGGTTTTTCCACATGGACATGTGAAGGACATCTCAAATAGAAAGTAGTATGCCCGCTTTTCATTGTTTAGTGCAATTTTGATGGAAGGTGAGCAAGTTCTCTTCTAATTGTTATTATCAAAAGGTTAGCTCAGGGCCTCAGTTTTACTCTTTATTAGTCTCTTATCAGATCCAGCTCCTTCCTGAGATGCTCCCAGGCTCTTCTTTGTAACTCCACTGAATCAAAAAACACCCTTTAAAGGGTACCAGGGGTGGGGGGGACTTGGATCTCTCATCTCCAGTGAGCCCCACCCAGCTTACAGGAATGCAGCAATACACAAATCTGCTAGGGGGGATTTCCTCTACCTCCTCTTCTCATGTTTCACCATACAGCCCTGTGTCTCCCAAAATGGAACCCAGATTTTGCCATGTATTGTACTATTCATAGGCACACATACACCCAGTACATGCATAAAGCATGCACATACTGCATTGCAATACATCATTCATGTATTTTACCACTCACAGGCACACACACAGCCAGCACATATTTATAACATGCACACACTGCATTATACCTGTATTGTACAATTTGCAGGCATGCATGCACCCTGCACATCTACCGCACACATGCACTACATAGCACCACATACCAAACTGATTTTGACTAATGATGAGTTGAGCAAATAGCAGCATAACTTTAAATCAGTGAAACTTTAGACCTCACTTCAGTGACACAGGTAAAAACGATCTGTACACTCCTACTGATCACTACACGGTATGCTGCTGTCACTGCGCTTATGCTGCTTAACTCAAGGTAAAAACAGTAGCCTTTCCATCACTATGAGGATATCGCTTTGGGTGCCCCTCCCAGGTCAATAAGACCACAGTCTGTGAGACAGTCCTATGTCATGGCACACACGCATGATCCGGGTTTGCCTATGAAAACAAAAATCAGCATTAGGGATCCAGATATCAGCACAGCTGGTCAGTGGTGTACACCCATTACCGTGCGGATTACTTTTCCGTTCCAACGTGCCCACTACATACAAATCCAAGAAATCACTGGTGGAAACCCTGCTTATTAGCAATAATTCTAAGAATGTGATACCTGCCTTACTGCTACGTATAGAAACAGAACATCCTCAATCATGGTAGGGGTCTCTAATTTTTTGGGGAAAGGTTGGACATGCAGAACAAAACTGACCACCTCGTGTTGCCATTCTGTATCCTGAATATTGAGGCACCTTGAACTTTACACTTTAGGAAGTAGCTCCTGTAGAGATGTAAGTTAATATTTTATGGGTGATGGAGGCAAAATATACGTTTTTAGCGGTGTTCACGCAGAGGAAGCTTTTAAATTGATGTCTTATTATTTGTAATTTTCATGCCCTCACTCAATGAAATACATTCTTTGAATTTAACTACATTGTATAGGTTTAAAACTACAGTTCATAAATTTAGCCGAATAAATGTATTCTTCAATTGACATGATGTGGTAGGCTATTGCACAAAAGCACAGATATTCTATGGCTAACACACTGCTGTGCTAATAACACACCTTTATCCCTGATAATTTGCTATGCTAATTAAAACATTCTAACAGAAGACCATTTTATCTGGTGTATAAAGTTTCTGCTGTATACACAGGGTGCTGCCTGTTCAATGTACCCAGTTGTTCTACTTATTTCTGGAATGGTCTGTAAACATAGGATCAAACAGAAATCAGCACAGCATGTGGTTCTTCTCAAAGGATGTTTCTGCAATGTGTACTGGCAGTAGCATAGCCAGTGTGTCATGGGCCCCTGTGCACAGAAGGAAATGCCCCCAGGTTGCTGTTTGAATTATAAAATACAACAATAAACAGGGTACAGAGGGCCTCTCAAGCCTCTGGGCCCTGTGCCACTAAAGCTGTTGCACCAATGGAAGCTGCTCGCCTGTTTACTGATGATTTGCTGTCGCCCAGAAACAATGACGTTAAAGAGTAAATCAAGTGTGTTACTTACATTGGTGCTCAGCTTCCGTCTAAATATAAGGTGGCTGGGAATGGATTTCCTGTTTTGAGAGCTTTAAAAGTACAAGTCAAGTTAAGTTCAGAACCTGTGCGGATATCTGGGGACGTATTATGCATTGTGATTGTTTGCGCCCGGCGCACCTTTTAAAAGGTGCACCGGGTGCAAACAATCACAATGCGCCCTATTATCATGTATGCGCTGCCCCCAGGGCAGCGGCAAAAATCGTGCTGCCCCCAGGGCAGTGCATTCATATGCAAACACGGAGCAGCTGCTCCGTGTTTTCACAGTGCAGGCGGCACCCGTCTGCACTTTAACAGGGTAATAGAGATCCCCTTGCAGGTGGGTGCAGTCAATGACTGCACCCGCCTGCAAGGGGATGTCTGGAGCATCATTGGAACCCCCTTTTCCCCCTGCAGAGGGCTGCTCTCAGGAGGCGCACTGACAGTGCACCACCTTTTAAATGGCGCACTGTTAGTGCGCCTCCTAAGGGCTGCTTTGACTCTGTGCCTGCGTCTAATATGGCGCAGGCGCAGAGTCAAAGGAATTCCCTCATTTGCATACGGCACACCCCTATGCAAATGAGGGAATACCCTCTGCAGGTAGCACTGGCACTTTAAGTGCACCAGCGCTATCGGTATTATAGAAGGGGACGCACAAGCGTCTGCGCCCCCTTCTATAGTACCAAAGTGCCCCAGGGGCACACAAAGCGGGCGCAAACACCATTGCGCCCCCGGGCACTTATTGTAATACGGCCCATGGTGCACAATGCAGAATAACATGCTAGCCATTAAAGTTTAAGGCAAATGCCTAATGTACACCAATGAAATGTACAACTTTTGTTGATTTCCAGGTTTGTTCTACCCTGTACAACACCTGCAAGTGAGAAACTCATAGGTGTAGGATTAGGGAAAAAGAACATTTGCATATTTCTTTTTCCACCTTTTTCTTCATAAGCAATCCATAAAAAACATCTGAGCCTTTAATGCATTTTCCCTAGCTACCCGCATCAATTACTCCTCCTATTTGTAGGTGTAATTTTGGTAGCACAATTAATATCAGAAAGCTACAAGAAATGTGTAAGTTTGTGGACATTAACTACATTTGTACTGACCAGTCCTTAAAGTGTCCAGAGGGCACACTGGTGTGTGCACCTGCCATTTGAACCCCCGGGGTACTTTGACATTAGAAAAGAGGCCGCAGATGCTTGTGCAGCCATTTATGTAATACATGTAGCGCAGGCGCACAGGTATCTAAGGGGGCTTTGCCTCAATACTATAGGGGCATAGCCTCATGCTAATGAGGGAACCGCTTTGCCTCTGCACCTGTGCTGTATTATGGATGCAGCAGTGGAGGCAAAGAAGCAGTCAGAAGGTGCACTGACTGTATTCCAAAAAGAGGTGACTCACAGTCCATCTGCCTGCCAAAGACGCCCTCTGAAAGTGGGGTCCCATTGACCCATCAGATGCCCCAGATGGCTGGTGCAGTCACGCACTGCACCCACCCACAGAGGGTTCACTGCCTGCACTTTGGAAGACGGAGCAGTAGCTTCAAAGAGCGGCTCTGCCTTTCATTCAACTACAGGTTGTTTAACCGCAGACTGAATTTACTGAATCAGCCACACACAGAAGAGCCAACAGCGCCCATTGTTCCTTCAGGGTCCTGAACTGTAGAGGACTACCTCTAACTGCAGTGATGTCGTAGAAGGGACATTACTGGTTCAGCACATGTGGTTGTGGACAATATATATCCTTTTGTAATAAGTGGTCGCTTGAAAACTAACTTTACCGTACACTGCCCAGTAATGTTCCATCAAAGTTGTTTACTCCACCTCTTCATCACATTCCACTTCTCGTCCTCTGGCTGCGGCCAGACCCACACAAACGATATTGTTCGTCGTCCAGCAGCAACTTTGCGATCCCCCTGCTTTTATCAAAATGCTACATGGAGAGAGCCCCAGGTCCACAATATTTCAAACACCTAACAAAATAAAAATAATTTTGCACAGACGCACATTTTTCTCCCTTTCTCTCTGCAGCCTCCACCTGTGTGGAAGCAGTTCTGAATATATTAACGTTTTTGTTCTAAGAAGCTAAAGTGTGTGTTATGTAGAAACATGTTTAATTGTGCTCTTATTGGTTTATTTAATATCTGCAAGTGCTTAATCAAGGAGTTCAGAATAGGTTGCTTATGTAATTTCGAGTTGAGATTTTGTGCCAAAGTAAATAAATGTCCTTCTGGATCTGGAGTGATTGGACTGGTGCGGGGTATCTCTGGCTGGCAGCAGTGTTTGTCACAGTAAATTTTAACAAGGAGATACAGCAGAAGCCAGCTCTCAATAACAAGGACTGCTCTGGTAAAATAAACCAGCAGTGCAAACTGCCAATGCGGGCTCTTTTTACTGTATTTATACAAGTAGTCGTCTGTCACCTTAACAAAAAGTAACCTCTCACTAAGAACAAGAATCTGAACGGGGAGCTCCTCTCCGACACGGAGCACCAGAGAACACAAGTGCAACTTGTGGGTAGAAAAACAAAATCAAAACTACAACAGAGAGGCAATGAGAGAACAGCAGGGCAAAGCACCCGTCTGAATACATCAAAAGAAGCAACAAAATGGGATTTTTGTTCCTGCAAATCCTTCACGTTCCAACTAATTCTCAGGTCGCAAGCCGGCGTGAGTGACTGCCAGCCGTCTCAAAACTAAGCCCTGTGGGAATGCGGCCATTAAGAGAGGGTCTCTTACACCATTTCAAAGGGCCTTCTACAGGTCGACGGGCCTAGTATGTACCCTTAATCCAAGCAGCCGTGAACTCGATTAATGTTTATGACTAATCAAAGCCTCTAATGTTACGGATTTATTGATTGGTCACATTGATTATATCAATTTATTAGGTCAAGTGTTGTTCGGGATGTCTCAAAAATCGGAAGTGGAGGGTTAGCAATCACCTGTTTTTTTATGTTTTATTTTTTTCCTCTTGTAATTTATCCTTAGAAATTTGCGACATGAAAGGAGAGCGCGCCCTGCCAGCTCACAAGCGTGAGTGAATAGTATTTGTCCGTAATTTTCGTTTAGAAAAATATCGCTATATAGATATACCGACACATCTAGATATTTTGATTTATTTTTTAAATTCCTCTCCGTATTTTGCAATGTAGCTGACGTGGTTTCCTAAGCGTTTCCGCAAATACCGCAGCAGAAGATTTTTTTTTTTTACAAAGGAACTCCTATACATTTTTGGTAGGAAGTGTATTATTATTTGGAAATTCTGCCGTAAACATTCCCACAAGTGTGAGAACATTCTCTCGCAAATCTCAGCCCCTCTGTGAAAGGTCAGCTCATATTTACTTTCCGACCACGTGCTGCTCGAGTTTGCCTAACCAGCTCGGTCGCGCCTCCAAACTCCCACAGCTGAGTTTCAGATAACGGGCCTCGGCGGCTCGTTATCGCCGCAGAAGCCGGGGCATTCCTCCCCGTGTCTGCTGGCGAACTAGAGGACGAACTGCAAAGCAGCACGGGTCCTCCCGGAGGAAGGATGGGAATTTACGGCAAAAACCCGAACAAGGGGCCATATGTAGGTAGAACGTGTTTTGCGATTCTCTAATTGCAATTTTTAGGGAATCGCAATTAGAGAATTGCAAAACGGAATGTAGGTAGGATTAGCAAATAATTTTGCGAATCCTACATATTCCTTAATTGCGAATTGCAAATTGCAATTCGCAATTAAGGAATACCTCCCCATTCATTCCTATGGGCCTAGAGGCCCATAGGAATGAATGGGAAGACATTCTCAATTTGCGATTCTCAATTAGAGAATCGCAAATTGAGAATGCAATTTCAAGTGTGCCAGGGTGTCAAAAGGACACCCTGTTGCACCCATGAAATTAGCATGGGTGCACATGTGGCACACATACATGCCCTAAGGACATGTGTGTGCACCACATGCCACTTTGAAAAATGCAAAAATATGCATTTTTGAAAGAAATCGCAAATTACCACCAACCTGTAGTTGGTGGTAATTTGCAATTCCTTAAGGCCAAATTGCACTTTTTTGGTGCTTCTTACATTGCATTTAAGGAATCGCAAAATTTGCGATTCCTTAAATGCAATTGCAAAATAAGGAATCGCAAATTTTGCGAATCCTTATTTTGCACGCAGATTTGCCTTCCTACATACCACTTAGCAAAATTGCAAACGCCGAAATTCGGCGAATTTCGGCGCTTGCGATCACAATTTTGCTTTCTACATATGGCCCAAGATCACACGCCTCCTGAGACGCGCCATCTTCGCAGATCTCAGCAGTCAAAGTGCATCAAATAAAGTTTAGGAACTGTGATACTGCATTCAATGGGGCGGGTGTCAAAGGCCTGGATAAAAAGAAGAAAATATTCTGTAACTATTTTGTTGGTCTTTCTTTTCCCTTCTGATAACTGCATTCATAAAAAGTACACCTTAAATGAAAAATGAATGCAAGTTAAGCTAATCTGTGGGAAATCCACTCTTTTACCTTATGAAGCCTCTATTGGTTAATGCGGTTGCTGCAGATGTCTGTGTGTAACCAGAGAGCCATAGAATTGAATCCTGATAGGTGCAGTGGGGAATAGCGACTTGCGTATTTTTAGTGCTACTAGGTCGCAGCATGTGATAGAAAGCACTTTGAATAAGGCTGCCACAAGATGCACAAACAGATTTAGGCTTAAAATAAATAGTGATTGGCATCGCCAACGCAAGAGCTATTGGCTTTGCCTCAGAACACCAGATGGACTGCCACACAAGCACTCACCACCAGCAGGCTGGACTACGGCAATACTCTATGCTGGAATCTCCAAACAACTCCTACACAAACTCCAGACCATCCAGAACGCAGCTGCAAGACCACTCACGCCACACCCTTCTTAGTCGAGTGGCGCAGAGTAGAGTGACGCAGAATGGAGTAAAGCAGGGGAGACTGCATTGGAGTATAGTGGTGTAGAGTGTAATGACAGAGTAAAGTGGTGTAGAGTATAGTGGTGCAGAGTAGGTTAGAGGGGCGTACAGTGGACTGACATAGAGGTGTAGAGTGGACCATTACAGAGTAGAGTATATTGGTGTAGAGTGTGTTTGCACAGAGTGCAGTTGCGGAGTGTGGAGTGCTGTAGAATAGAGTGAATTGGCAAAGAATAGTGTGTTGAAGAGTAGAGAGCAGCTGCGGCCTGCCCTAAGGGCCTGGAGGGCCAAGCCCCCTCACCTTTTGCCCAAAAAGAAGAATGTCTGAGCAAAGGTAAGCCTGACAGACACTCTTTATTTTCAGTTCAGGCAATCAGGAGCTAGACATGTGCTAAATGCGCAGGCTCCTGGATGCCGGAGCTGAACTTTACCAGAGCTGATGATATCACAGCACCTGTGGGCATGACCGCTTCAGCCTCAAAGCCCTCCCCCTCGAGACGAGGAGGAGCATCACTGATTGCCTTAGACCTGGGCACTTCAGTTCTAAGCCCTGAAGAACCCAGCGTTGAGTGTCAATGACTAACACCTCGTCACAGAGTGTGGTAGGGCCAGCAGTCTCACTGATGCCATACCACTCTGATGAGTGAGGGACTGCTGCCTTCCTTCTTGTGCTATCTGGTAGGTTTCCACTTGAAATGTGCTCCCAAAATGTAGATTTTGTAATATACCGATCTGGTGGCTTAGTGGACGTATGTATCCACTTTGGGGGCCTGTGTTTAACCTCATGGTCACAGGTTGAAATCCTGGTGGGTCCATTCAGCGTGTCAACCTTCTGAGGTCAATAACATGAGTACCATTGAGTAACAATAAACATCTGTTATTCAGCTGCAAGATACCCTTCTGGTTCAACGTGGATTTTACAAGTTTACATGTTTATGTTAATACCTAGTGCAAACATTTTTCATAACTATCCATTAAAAGCAAGCACTCAGTAGCTCAGCTTGTGACACCATCAATATAGCTCTTAAAAAAATGAAAACATTTTTGTCATCATGAAACTTCAAGTGATCGTTAAGGTACTGAATCCATCACTTAAAGCCAGTACCGGCTTCCAAGCAGTTTAACTAATCGATTGCACACATTTACATTTCTTTAAGGCAGCAGAGACCCTAGCAAGAAGACTTGTTTCTTGTTCAGCTGCGTGCCCCTCCCTCTAATTTACAGCACAAGGGGACTCAATCCCTTCAACTTCAACTGAGTAATCTCGAATTTCGGAACTAATCATCCGGGACAGATGTCTAAAAAAAAAAAGCTTGGCAACTGTGTATGTTAAATAAAAAAAAGTATAGACACATCATTCACCATATATTCCACCCACGTTGACCTCTGGAAGCTATCCCTGTCTGTTGGAAGATGCTGCAGTTTCAAGTTTCAGAGACATGAAAAGGACCAAACTTCACCGGACACAACAGGCAGTCCGGACTCCACTGGACATAAGACATGGTCTGGATGTTATATATATATATATATATATATATATATATATATATATATATATATATATATATATATATATATATATATATATACATATATATATATGGCCCTGCCCCACCCCAATATACATGCAGCAGTCTTTCTGCTGTGTGGGGGGGGGGGATGGGGACAATTCCCTTTAATCTGCTGCCGTGGAGGTCAGAAAGCCCACTAGACGCCAGGGATTTATTTTGATATATATACAAATCTAGGGGTGGGGGCTGACCACCAGGGCATGGCCATGATCCCACCCCCAATATACATGAAACAGTATTGATGCACCTTCGGGGGGGCAGATGGGGTGATTATCCCAAATTCGCCCCCTGGGCAGGGGCAGAGCAGACAGCCTACTAAACACTAGGGTATATTTGAAAAGAATAAACATAGTAGTGGAGGCTGCCCACCATGTCCATGGCCACAGAAAGGGCACAGGCATTCTTTCTGCCACCCTGGGTGGCAGATGGGGCGAATAACCCCAATATGCCCCCCTAGGGGCAGAAATTCTTCTAGACACCAGGGACAACAATATAGGGGTGGGGACTGCTCACCATAGGCATGGCGATGCCCTACATTCCATAAAAGAGCAGCCTTACTGCCTCCCCAGGTGGTGAATGGGGGCAATTACCCCCACTTTGATTCCCTGGGGAGGAGGGGCAGAATTCCTAGTGGGGAGGAGTCCCTTTGGGCATGGGTCTGTGCTCTCTCCACTCCAGGGCCCAATTGACTTTCTGCCTCACTGGGTGGTGGATAGGGGTATTCATCCCCATTCAGCTTTCCCACCAGGGATTTCAAAATGGTGCCAAAACAAACAAAAGGAGGTGGTGGCTTACCCTGGCATTGACAAGACATTGTAGAGTGCACACCCGTAGTTATTTAAAGTTCAACAATATTTCAGGTTGCTCAAAGGCGTGATTCCTGGCATGCAAGCTTGATCTGTGCTCTGTCCCAAAGTATAGGCATTGAAATCCCGATATGCAAATGCTGCGCCATCGCGTGCAGTATTCAAACCGCACAGCCACACAAGTATGCATTACAGCATCCAACAACATCATTTTAAGTACACCATAGTAATCCATAGTAATCCATGTTATTCCCAAATATATTCAATTTTTTCAAAGTTCAAAATGGAGGCAATGAGATTCCAAGCTTCAAATGCAGAATAAATGCCCATCCATGCCTTTTATTTCAGCACGTTAGAATCAACTTCTGTACTAAGTAACCTTCGATTATTTTCCCAATGCATTTCGGGCATTGCATCCTTCGTCAGGGGTAGTTGTAGTATAAGAACGAACCATTGTTGTCCCAATTGGAGAGGTTTCCCCAAATGTGTCCCCCAGGAGGGTAGAAAGCCCACTAGAGTCATTTTGCACCTGGAGCAAAAGAAAGGGGGGTGGGCATTGCACTCTGGCATTGACCACATCCCCACCCCAAAGGGGACAAACCAGTATTTTGGCCTCCACAAGGGCAGAGAAGGAGTGTGCCCCCAATTTTCCCGCAGGGCAGAACGTCAAGTGGATGACAAGACTATTTGTTTTTTTTAAAATAAAATAATGGGATGGGTCTGCCCCATCCTGACAACAAGCCCCACCCTGACCTCTAAAGCCTGAACAGTCTTTCTGCTCTCCTAGGGACTATAACTTCCCCTCCCACAGGCAAGAGAGAAGACATTTGATTCTTTTGGGTGGGTTTTTCTATTTAGACCAGGTGAATAGGGCTAAATCTCAATATCTTCCCACTTGCCATGGTGAACGTCTGCACTTTTTGTGCTCAAATAGGCCACCCACTGGAACCAGACATTTTGAAAAACTAGATATTGAGGGGAGTCCAGAGTGGCATACCTTGCATGGAGCCCCTGTTTTCTTAGCCACAATGCTTTGCATACTTCAAACTCTGTCTAAAATCACTCATTTTCCTTGCATTTCTGTGATGTAAACATCCAGAAGTGTTCACAGCAGAAAAAGAATGTACAGCTTTTTTACGCATCTTTTTTCCCTGCAGGGAACTACAGCGCGGTCGTTACAACAACCGCGTTGTAACCACACATACCATTACCCCGCAAGTCGTGGGCGCTGGATGTTGGAATAGTATAATTTACTATTCCAACTCCAGTTTGTGCGGGCAGTAGGGAAGGTGTTGGATTTCAAATCAAACACCTTCTCCTCCGTCCGCAAGTCGTTGTTCCGACTTGCGCAGTAATGGTATGCATGGTTACAACGCGGTCGTTGTAACGACCGTGTTGAATTTCCTTGCGGGGAAAGGTTTTCGTGGTAAACAATGTTTACCACATGAAAAAGCCCCAAAACATAATGTGAAAACATCAACATTTCATGTCAAACAACTAACCTGATTTGGCAATAGGGGTGGCTGCATTAACTGGGGCCTGGCTCGGCCTCCATCGAGGGAAACCTACCAAACCCACACTTTTCTGAATAGTAGATATTCGGAGGAGTTCAGGGTGGTGTGCTACGCATGAATCTCATGAGGTTTCCTTACCCACAATGCCCTGCAAACCTCACACTTTGCCTGAGATGGAAACTTCCGGAATCAGGACGAATCCACAAAATTCCTACCACCCAGCGTTACCTCACTCGTGCCAATATAAGCGCTGCACCACTAGTGTGGATGTGCCTAGTCCTTGTGACAGGAAAGGATCAAACCTAGGTCAATGGGAGTCCCCTGTGTGCGCAATATTTGAAAACTCGCCGGCAGATGCTCTGCAGTTTCATGCAGGCTCCATTTTAACACAACCCCTCAGGGGTATTTTTTCTGGCACAAATAGGAAAAAAATCACCCATTTGTGTTGGAAATAGCCCAGTCTGGCAGTTGCTGTGCTGCGGGGAGTGACCATTATTGTGCGCTGCTTGTTTTTTAAATGCAGCGCTGATGAGCGTTTTCAAAACTCCTACATGATGCTGTGCTCAGTAGTGTCTGAGCACGTGCACTCTACAGGGAACACTGGAGTGGAGTCTATAAAAGGAGTCTATAAAAGGGTATTGGACTAAGAAATGCAACTAGAAATCCTTACTAGGAGGCCGAACCATGTAATTTAAGTGTGACTTAAAAACTGTTAAACTAAATTCACATTTGGAGTGCCACCAGACCAGTGTTTTGGAGCCTCTCGGTTTGGTTATTGTTATTGCAATCTGACATATCACATAATAATTGACATGCACCTAAAACAAGCTAGAACTCTTAGCTTTGTCAATGTTTGATAGAAGTATCAGATAAATGAATAACAATGACTTTGTTGTGAATAGTTAGCACTGTAAAAGTTTCAAATTTGAAAATATAAGATGAAATACACATTACTAAGGTGTGTGGTAGATGTAGTCTTCGGAGTGTCTCAAACGCTGTTCTTCCCTTCTCGCTACTTTCTTCTGCAATCTTTTTTCCACGTATCTTTCTGAAGTCCTACATCAGCATATCTCACAACTCATCTCTTTCCTGTTCAGCACTCTCTTTTTTAACTCTCCCCTGATTGTACTTTATTGCATCTCCTTCACTTCACCACCCCTACACACAAAATGCACCCACTCACCAGTAAGCACTGCATTTATTTTACTTTCCGCTTTGAAACTTTTAATAGCTGTGTACCTCCTTCACACAGTTTTGCATTGAATCACTATTATAATTGGCACACATGACCACTGCTCTGTGCGATCTGCAGAGGCCAAGGATTGGATGGGCATGTTTTCTGAACACCTTCATTACCCACTGACAGGCACTGTGTGATACCGGCACTGCTGTCAGCCTCAAACCCAGAGTGCTCAATCTTGGCCTTTTACAAACACCCACTACACCCTGAACTCACACAGACATCTAGAAGCCATTCAGTTCGCTTAAGCATTTTACAGGAGTAATTGATGCATATAAAATAATCTACAGAGAAAAAAAACACTCAAGAATTCAAGATTAATTATGTGAAATATAAACAGGAAATTGCTGGCTGACATGGATTACCATAACTGTTTTACAATCAATGCTCAGAAACAGATCAATGTTTTTGCTTATAAAGTTAAGGACACAAATATAGAGCCCGACAGGGACTCATTTCAATGTCAGTTTTTAACTATTGGCCGGTCTGTGACCCGGAGGAACTCATCCCACTTAAAGCCCAGGCCAAAGTAGATTGTAAATGGTGCAGCCTGCTCTGCTCCAGTCTGAGAAGGAGGAAATGAGGACCAGGGGAGGGGCAGGACACAAATGCTTCAATTTGTTGTCCTAGCAACCATCCACATAACTGAAATACCAGCCTCATTCATCCCAGCTCAAAAGCTTCCCACTGTTTACTTTACTGGAG
Organism: Triturus cristatus; assembly: GCF_964204655.1. Classification (NCBI taxonomy): domain Eukaryota; kingdom Metazoa; phylum Chordata; class Amphibia; order Caudata; family Salamandridae; genus Triturus; species Triturus cristatus. The sequence continues at coordinate 1,364,846,302 of NC_140591.1, read as the reverse complement.
CTTCGAATATTTAAACTTCACTTCAACACAAGATGTTTATAGTGCCCATAAATAAAACCCTGCCCCCATCTCCCACTTAGTGTGCCTGTTGTGGATTGTAATGCAGTGCATGATAACAGGTTATACACAGCATGTTTATCTCAGATCACATAGGTGAAAACAAGTACAGGCAAAGTCAATAGGTCTAGCGCAGGTTACCTGCATTTTGGCATCGCCAATGCTTCTTTTGTTTTGTCTTTTTTTTTGTGAAACTTTATTTACTGGGGTCTGCTGGATTTCACCACTATGACAAAATACATTGGCTAAAATCAAGTAGAAGTTATTGGACTTAAAAAGCAAATTCCATAGTAGTCCATTGCACAGAGAGAACTAGTTTGTGTGTGGAAGTGCTCCTTGTGAAAAAAGCAGAAAACAGTCACTCACAGTGAAGTTAATCAATGGATGAAGTGGGCTGACCCATTGCTTCGTGCTGTATGATGAAGTAGGTGGAAGAAATATGGGACTGACAAAACATTAGACCAATGGATGAAAAGGGCTGATTGAAAGCCCTATAAGTATATTATATACAGACACAGTCGCCTCAGTGTAGTTATAGTTAAAACAAGGTTTTCTGATTTTTTGGTTTGCTAATAACTTTGGCACAGTTTGAAAAATCTTCACAAACCTTTCCCCCCAAAAAAGTTCATCAACCTAAGCCCCTTCCTGGGAAGGGGGCAGGTGGGTCCCAAAGCGCATTTTTCCCATGGAATTTCCCATAGAAAATGTAACCAAGTTTACTATCAAAACATCTCAGCAGAATCTCACCAAATTTGCAGAAAGATAAATCTTTACCCATAAAGAGTGCTTTTTTGTGATTTTGTGTAAATCTGTTCAGTAGTCTTTACGGTTCTGAATTTATAGATATCTAGCTGTGCAGGACTACAGTGCTGCCAGTAGATCAAAGGAAAAGGATCTAATTGCCTGCTGCCAATATCTACAAAATAGTTTGGCAGCTAATTTACGACTTTAAGACTCCAGTCCCCGTGTCATAGGAAAGTAACGAAAAACATGCAGGGTGGCAGTGGAAGGATACCCTGCAGCAATTACATTTTGTCACATAGAAGCAGGGCGTCCTCTTCTACTGACAGCCACACCACATTCCAACAGTACTATAGCTGTACAAGTGGCTCTCTATGCCCAAGTACCTATTGCAGATATCTGCTGAGCAGCAAACTGGAGGAATTGTTACACCCTACACAACATTACTGCTTGGATGCAGTGGCAGACAGTGACAACGGTGGCACGAACAGTACTTCATCATCTTTTCAGATAACTGTCAGCCACATTTGTATTCCTTCTCTCTGCAGTGTTCTATTATTATCATATAATACGGTTTGCTAATCTGATTCAAGCATGTGAATCTATGAGAGATCCAATGCGTGGGCAGAAAAATGTTACCTGTGCTGGTAGCTTTCATAGCTACACATGCAACCTTTCCTCCTCTGCTGACCACAGGCTTGTCTATTAATGATTAATAATTTTCACCCTCGTACTGGAATTCGAGGTGAGATCCGACATCCTCCTTCACTCCACCTTTTGAGGATGCTCCCTTCATATCCGGTGAGGGATTGGGAATGTAAGGTTGAGTGGAAGACCATAATCCTATGTGTTTAATTTCAGTACCCCGCAAAAGTAGATATACATATTTGTACTTAATAGCACTCAGATACCTTGTTGGGATTGGTGTACTTTGGGAGACAGAGTAGGTCCTAAAGAACTCAGCCCACATAAGCTTAATACAAGTGGACCAACTTTTATGTTTAGCAATCTCACATGCAGCCCATAGCCGAATCAGCTACAAATGTGCAACCTGATAGTATTTTTAAAGATCTAGACTGGCCAGGCCCCCTCTGGATCTTGGTGCTCTCAAAATCCTTCTGGGCGCTCTTGCTCTCTGCCCTCTCCCTCTATAGCATTTATCAGCTTCTTTGGGCTTGGATGAAACACATATCAATAGGGGCAAGACATTCATCCACGATGGAGGCAGAGATTTTCACCGGCCTGCAGAGGTATCCTTCGTGGCAACCAGTTAGCTTTTAACAATCTGGGCAAAAATCTGATCGTATTCATGCCTACTGTAATGGTTTTTTGAAGTCTCAAATGTGTACGCTCTGCCCTTTCGGTTTGCAGAAAGGTCAGTTGTTAATTTATGCCTGTTCATCGTCTACATCCAGCCTAGTGTAATTTGCATTGTATTGGCTCTCCCCTGTTTAAATTGGTGGTGATATTATCAGGCACTATCTCAGGTTCTAGTCAGCTTCTAAGATTATTATACTGCGCCTGTGCAAGATTTTAGTGCATTCCCAGCTTGTGACATAGGGTATAGAGCTATTCTTGCATATTTCCAATTTTTGTTATACATGGGTTCCTATTTCCCATTAGTGGTCTGTGTCTCCTGGTAAATAATACATAAATGTCCAGCAGCATGCCCTGTCTGCAGATTTCTCACTATTTCAGTAACATAAGCACAAGTTTTCTCCTGGCTCAGCTGAATGATTACATTGATTGCCATGTCCTCTCACCAGTACCCGGATTTGGGTTAGGTTCAAATGCATCAAATCTTTACAGATCAATCACGGCAATGTCAAAGTTGCCTGCACCAAACAAATCGAAAGTTCCTTGATGTTACATGAACCATGAAAGAGGAAATGAAAGTGAACGTGGATGCAAATATGAAATGTTTTGAAACCTTTTTCCTAATGGTTTTAGAGAGATGTATCTCCAAAGTTGTCTGGTTGGACCTCTTTCCTTCCCTTGAACCATAACATTGTTTTATTACTAGTTTCTTCTCAACTTTTAAGTTTGTCTTCCTGCAGCTACATATCAGGTCAAGGAAATCTTGCTCAGTAGTGTTCAACATTATGTTTGATAGATACATTTCTTTCAACAACTGGTTACGAATTGGACACGGATGCCTTATTGCCAAGCATGTTTTGGCTGATTCCTATGAAATGCATCTTTTTCAAGAAACAAGGAATCAAGGCAGCCAGATTTCCCTCGGCTGTAGCAGGTGGTTTGGGAAATAATCCCCATCCCTCTTATGGATCTGGCCAGTGATTGGCTGTAGTTATCTTTCCTTACTTCTGAGCAATGTCAAGCTGGGTCAACTGCCCCCCCCCCCCCCAATTCCATCTCGGCGTAGCTCAGAGCATGCAATTTGCCGGCTCTAAAAGGGCCTTGGGTTTAAAGGGATAAAGGGAGATTAGGGGCCTCATTTTTAATTTTTCATGCATGGCAGCAGCCAAGGTGCTGCACTGGGTTCCGTAAAATGGAGAGAGTTAGATAGCACCATGGGCCGTATTACAGATGACTGCGCAAGCGCTAATTGTCGCTGTGCATCCAAGTATGCGCCCGTCGGCATTACATCGGTCTGTAATGCGCCGTGATGTTGGTGCAGACTTTGAACTCTGTGTTTATGTGCGTTTGCGTCTCTGCACATATTCTATTAGCGCACAGACACAAGCACATATAAACACAGACATACTCGGGCGCACAGCGACAACTAGCGCTGGTGCAGTCATCTGTAATACGCCCCCATATCTACTAAGTACAATGCTGCTGCTGACATCCCTGTACAAGTGCACTTTCTTGCTGCCTATCAACAGGTGCACACATTTGCACCACAGTCCAAAGGGTGTGTGTGTGATGTCTAGTATAGGTTTTATACTGCAAGGTGACCTTTCTAGTAAAAATACAATGCCCAGACGCAATTTAAAACTTGTTCACCTGTATTTGTGATGTACAGTACAGCACACATGCAAAGGTTTGGAGAAAATAAAATGTTACTTCACCTTTGCACCTGCCTCAAGGAGGCATACAAGTGTGGTTCAAAGCCCTCTCTAAAAATGATAGTAGATAGGGCTTATCATAAAAAACCATGGGTGGTTGCATGGGACATTGCGGGATGCCCCTTTGATGCAAAAGAGCGCAAAGTGACAACGTCATACTTAGCAAAAATTAGTACTTTTGGTTGACAAGGGATTTCCAGGCAATGAGAAGCTTTTACTGGGGGAAAATATGTGTATTAACCCAAAATGAGTAACGTGTAATTTTCAGAATATGGGAAGCTAATGTTTGAAAAAGTATTGGTTCATTTAGCATACGTGAAAAGCCAGTAACTAAAGTCAATATGCTTTTATTTTATAAATGCATCTCGTTATAAAATTGATGTTGAAGCGATAGTTAACCCTCTCTGCTGATGTCATTTACTTGCTCCCAGAGGACTCTTGCTACTAAGGAAGTTTCTTCACTGTTCATGTGGGAGAATTATGAAATAATCCAAAGTACATCTGCATTACTGAACATTGGAGGTCTCTTATCTGGAGTGGTAGTTCTATTTTCAGAAACTTAGTTCGTGACTAACTTGAGGGATAGCTCTGCTTTCTATGGCTTGAGATAGTGAGACCTGTGTGGCTTTTTTATTTCACTTTTACAATGATTTGTTTCTTTATGAAAACAGGTCGTTTTTGCCCAGTCTGCTCCTTGCAAGCAGGTTCCCAGTCATTCGAAGTTTGAAAGGGACAGGTTGGGGACAATGGAACATTTGGATAGTAGAAGCAAAGATAGCCTGAATGAAAATGTTGAAAAATGTATATATCATGTCATATTGCATCTTCGAGTTATCTGAATTATGTTTCCACAACCATTTTTGTAATGACAATATATATGAAATGCACTGTAGTGTTGCAATGTGTTTACAGTTGCTTAGAGAGTGGCCTGCTCAATAGGCTTGTGGATAGCTGTGTTGCACTGACTGGCATAGCATGAAACTGCGAGAATGTTTTATGAGTGTCTCTTAAAAGCTACCAGTAAAACCTGCGGCTTGTTGCAAATGTACTCCTTTAAAATGCATCATTTGGTGCCCTTCTTTGCCCAACTCTTCTTGGTTGGAGAAACATGCCCAAAACTAAACCCTTCAGGAAAGAGTCATCACTCATTTCACATGTTCAGTACAGTTTAGGGCAACTATTTACTCCCACCACTTTTGAAGGTCACCAGCCGATTCTACTGTTACTTTTTCCACTTGCAGTTTTTCTGAGGTCTTGTCCTCTTGTATACAGAAGATTTGATGTGCTGGGAAGTTTGATTGCAAACACTGCTACCAAAATCTTCTGGTTTCGTTCTGTATTTCAGTAGGCCTCATTGCTGGGTTGAACTTTATTGGGATAGTTATCTTGAGCAGTGCTCTAGCTGCAGTGAATACTTTGAGTGCTTACTCACCTGAATGTATTTTTGCAGATTTACATAGAGTAGCCCAGGTCAAGTAAAAGCACATTTTCATTTCTTGGCTATTTGTAGTTGTGTAGATTGGTGAGTGGGTGATTGCCTCAAGGGTTTATGAATAAGTGAGCACAATTTTGAATGAATAGGTAGTGACTGGATGCATTGGTGACTGTCGGGTGTAAGAATGAATGGCTGAGTGATTGGGTACGGGGACAAGTAAAAGAACGGTTGGCTGGACGAATATATAAGTTCACCTATTAATGAACAGACAAGTGAGTGCATGGATCGAGAAATTGGTAAGATTCTGAATGAGTACACTGTTAATTCATAGATCATTCTTGCACTCACTGAGCAATTCATCATTCCATGTACCCAGTCACTCACTCACCTATCCACACATAGAACTCCGCGATCAATGAAGAATCATTTTCTAATGTAAAATGCAAAACCTAATGGCTGTGACAAATTCACAATCAGCCCTTTGTGTTGTTCTCTATTTTCATGACATTTGAATTAAGAACTATTACTTAGAAAGTAGACTATTTTAGTAACATTTTTACAGGACATGTGGTTTATTCTGTGTTATTTCGGTCATATTGTGTACAAGTAAAAAATATTCTACCACCTCCAGAGATAAGCCCTAGCAGCTAGACCTAGACACCTTTCAAGAATGGGAGTAACTTAATGTACAATAGTAAATGAAGTCCTAGGACTCACCCAGTCATCAGTGTCTGCCCCAGGACATCTAGGAAGTGTCACATATGTATGTTAAGGGTTTTTATAGAGCGCTTAGCTGCCGCAACAACGGGGCTTCTCATTGCTAGACATAGAAAATAGGTAGCTGACGCTATCAGCATCTCAAAATGAGGAACAGGCAATGTTAGATAGAAAACAGCAATGTCTTCAGAGATTTCTTGAAGTGCATATGGTTGTCTTCTCTACTGGAAGCTAATGAGCCAGAATCAGGGAAAAACTTTGGAAGGGCAAAAAGCAGCTTGGCTGCTGCGTTTTGGACAACCTGTAGCCTTCTGATGACTGACTTGTTAGTGCCAAGATACGAGATGTTACAGTAGTCCAGTTGGGACAGAATTACTGCTTGAATGATAGTTTGTCATGTGCTAGAGGCCAAGGATTGGTATGAGACTTCTCATAAGCCCGAAACAGTTGCCAACAACTGATTTAGGTTGGACCTCAAAGGCCAAGGTACTGTCCAAGATGACTCCTAGGTTTTTAATGGAGGACTTTGGTATGGGGGAAGAAGGTCACCAATGGTTGCCCCAATAAAGAGGTTTTTTTCCCAGTAGAGGGACTTCTGTTTTATTAGCATTCAGGCGGAGGCAGTTGGCATTCATCCATTTGCCCACCGCCAGCAGTCCTCTTTGGAAAATTAGACTTGTCCAGCATCGGGTTATCTGTAAAGGAGAACACCAACTGAGTATCGTCCGCATAGGATAGCATAGCAATCTCTGTAGATTCGAAAACATGTACAAGAGACTAGATATAAACATTAAACAGGGTGGGGCTCAAAGAAGAGCCCTAGGGGACACCATGGGTAGGGAATGAAGGTGAGAGGTGTGGGTAGGTGAAATGACCTGAAAGGAGCATTCAGATAAAAAGGACGGAAACCAAGACAATGCCACTCCACCTATCCCAATGCTTTGTAAGCACTGCAATAAGATTTTATGAGGCACCATATCAAATGGGATCAGGGCTGAAGAAGGTCCTTCATCCAGGGCACTATGAAGTTGCTTGGTGACTGCAAGAAGTGCAAATTCCGTACTATGTCCAGTCCTGAAACCATTTTGGGAACAGTCCAGGATGTGATTGCTGCCCACATAACCCCCCCACTAACAGGAACACACAGACAGGCCCACAAAACAAAGACATCATCCTTCTCCAACCAATCCTGGCCAACCTAACCAACGAAAATTCACTCATGCAAAACATTTCCTAAAGATACATTTAGCCCCTTGAAGTCTCAAACACACTGGTACACCAGTCAGACTAGGTCATATGTCCACATGCACTCTGTCCTCACAGGCTTACACATTGTGCTATGCACTTGCTCATATTTTATGTTAGCATCACAGTGTGTCTAGTAAAACCTCACACTGACACCATAGCAATGCAACACACGTTTACACATTCCCTACAGCAAAAAACACACAGTTTGAAAGTTGAGTGTCTTGTTCAGAGATCTGCTAGTAACCTTGAATTCATGGGTTACAAGCCATGCAGTGCCATCTCACTCAGCCATCTTCCCAAAGCCTAAAGCGAGTATTATTTATTTAAGTGTTCTGGTTGGCTTCCTTTAAGAAAATTGAAGCAACAGTCATTTTACTGGAGACCAAGACCCAATTGTAGTACTTGACTCTCTCAGGGAAGCGAAGCAGAGGTGTCCAAGGCCTACTCAGCAGAGGCGGTGTGGGCCATTAGCCCCATTTTTCAAATACACAACAACAACATTCAATAAATCATTGTCCATCAAGTTCTTTTTCTTTTTAAAAAGGAAATATATTTTTATTAAACAGACCCTACTAAATCCTATTCATTAAATTACAAATATGTACATCAGATGGATCGAATACCATTGGTCGCCCTAAGTTGGCAGTGTATGCCCAGATGTGGGTCCCTTGCTCACTTTGTATTGTATAGAGTTTTTGTATAGGGCAGCTGTCACCCAACGGGTATCCTGGCGCTTAGAGACCATGTTGACCCATAGCAGCAGAAACAGTTGAGCTACTAATCAGGAGTGTTGCTACCTATTCCTGGCAAATAGCCATGTCTTAAGGTTCTTCCTGAAGTCCAGCAGGGAATCAACTTGTCTAAGGTTTTGGGGTATCTCATTCCAAAGACATGCTGCTGCTGTGCCAAAGGCCCTGCCTCCCATCCTGGCCAGCGATAGACACCAGGCTTTGACTAGTAGACCGGAGGAGTCTTTTGGGCTCGTACCAGGAGAATCTCTCTCTCAAGGGTAATGGGCCAGTGTTATGTAATGCTTTGTAAACCATACAAAGAGACTTAAAACTGATTCTGTCTTTAATGGGCAGCCAATGAAGGTCCCTCAGCGCCATGGCAGCAGAGGAGCCACGCTGTCTATTAAGAGCTAGTTTGGCTGCCATAGACTGGACTCTTTGCAACCCCTGCAGAATGTATTGAGGAGCACCCAGATACAGGGAGTTGCAATAGTCCAGTCTGCTCAGGATTATACTTCTAACCACCAGGAGTCTAGCCTCACTGGGTAGTAGGGGAAGAATTTGCCGAAGAGCTCTCAACAAGGCAAAGCAGATGCTGATTGTTTTATTGGCCTGAGATTGCATTTGGAGGTCCTCATCCACCATAACCCCCAAGTTGCGGACCGTTTTTGCTGTCACTATGGGATCATCCTCTGGCCTAAGCCTGAATTCGCCCAGCAGGGGTTTAGGCACTCCCGCTGCAGAACAATACAACAACTCAGTCTTCCCACCATTAAACTGTAAGGAGTTGGCCTTCAGCCAATCCGAAACCTGACCCATACACGCCTGAAAAGTGTTCATAGGCAGTGCATGCTTCCCTTCAAGGGAAAACAACAGTTGGGTATCATCGGCATAATTGACCACGTGGATCCCATAAGATTTTATAATAGGGATAAGAGGGCATAGATAAACATTAAAGAGGATCGGAGTGATTGCCGAGCCCTGGGGCACTCCATAGCAGACCGGGGACCAGGGGGAGGCAAATGGCGCCATGGTAACCGCCTGTTGTCGATTTGACAAATAGGATTGTAGCCATTTCAGGGCACAGCCCTTCACCCCCAGTCTCTCCAACCTCGCTATCAATACCGCGTGGCTAACCGTGTCGAATGCGGCCGACATTTCCAGTAACACCAACAGCGAGGAGTGACCGTTGTCGGCTCGCATTCGAAGTTTATCCAACACAGTTGTCAAAGCAGTTTCCGTCCAATGCCCAGGCCGAAATCCAAACTGGTCCCTGTCCAGGAGATGGTTTTCTTCCAGGTAACATGACAAGGACTTGCTAACCATCTTTTCCAGGATCTTGATGGGAAACGGCAAAAGGGATATGGGTCGAAAGTTGGCTGGTATTGTTGGATCCAGAGATGGCTTCTTCAGCAGAGGGGTAACCACTGCCTGCTTCCAGCCCTCAGGGACTGCTCCTTCGCTCAGGGATTGACAGCATTTTGGCGCAGCCATGGAAATAGGTCAGGGCCATACTCCTTCCAGATCTTATGAGGGAGAGGGTCGAGGGGCGATCCAGAGGATATCTCCTGGGCAATACTGTTAAAATGATCTTCAGTAAGGGGTTGGAAGTACTCGAGAGATATATCAGTCCTGACTTCCTCATCGGTCAGCAGGGTGCAAGTGATACCCTGGTCGAACCCCCCCACAATTTTAGCAACCTTGTCATCGAAGAAGGTGGCCACTTCATCACAAAGTTTTTGTGATGCCTGAACTCTGTTAGCCAGGCACCTGGGGTTGCAGAGGTACCTCACGATATTAAAGCGAGCCTTTGTACCATTGGGGGCCTGTAGAATAGAGCTGGCATAAAATTGTGATTTGACCCCACTAATAACCTGTTTATATTGTGCCTGTGCTAATTTCAGTGCTTTTTTATCTGTTTCTAAATAAGATCTACGCCACCTTCTCTCGGCCTGTCGGCGAGCAGAGCGTAGCGACCTCAACTCCTCGCCGAACCAAGGAGCCGAGGGTATTCTTCTAACCTTAAACTTTTTCCTAGGGACACATCCGTCAAGGATATTGTTGACAAAGTTGCTATATCTATTGTAATTCCCATCTACTGACTCAGCCGGATTAAACAGGGTCTGTTTTGGGAAGAGGGGGATTGGGCTATCTTTTGAAAGTTTCGCCCAGTCTCTTCCCCACTGGTAGGTAGTTTGATCTTTCCTATCCAGTGTGGCCCTAGGTATAGTTATCCTAAAATGTATGAGAAAGTGATCGGTCCAGCTTAGAGGTGATATGTTAAGCACTTCTGACTCAGACTGATTCAAGCTAGCCTGGCTGATGAAGGGTGTTACACCGAAACCAGTCCCAGGATGCTTGTTTCCCGTCTCGGGAAGACCTGGCTTGGCAGTCCGGGCTGGACTGTTCCCATGAGGAACAGGGTCAAGACTGATTTGCATATGGCTGGATCTCAACTGGGGTGGTGAAGTGAGCTAAAGAACGATGATGGATTCAACCCAGATCTGTGACTGGGAGTGAATGTTTGAAAATGTTTAAGCGTTCAGTCCATCATATTCTTGTGTTTGCTGTGTTTGTTGGGGATGACAACACATCAATCTGCAGAAGACCCGATATTATGGGTAGGGGAATAATGGATGCACATTTGCAGGAGGTAGATTGGTACACAATGGTGAAAATCTCTAAAAACAACACACATGGATATGGATTTGAAGATGATCCTATTGGCAATTAAAAGACAATGGAGGGATTAAAAGCAAGCTGAAGTAGAAGAGTTGTTCCGAAGAATGAAAATAAGATGAAGATAGGCATTCTGAATTAGTTGAAGATTATGGAATTAATGTGTTGGGTAGCCCAATAAAGAAGAAATACAATAGTGAAGATGGCTGAGTATGATGGCCTGACCTGCAGATTTCCTTTTACATTAGGTAATATTTCCTTTGACGTTCAACCAGTGATTTATTTGTTCCAGTGTCAACTGGGGGTTGGCCCCGACAATTCTTTTTACAGACTGGGACTTAATATTCATCATCAGAATTTGCCTAGAGCAGTAGGGAAAAAGTCAGGAATGAGATAAAAAACAGGAAAACAGACAAAGTGAGGAATCGGGGATGAAAAAGAACCTGTACGAGTGAGATAAAGAGAAATGAACTGTAGGGTAGTGGAAAAAAGAGTCATGAGGTGATATGAAAACTAGGCAGAATGTTTTTCATTTTTGAGTATTTTGCTTTAAACAAATTCACCACTGTGCTCAACTTATCTGTTTTAAGGACCTGTAATAAATAACTATACTTTTCTTGGAAAATTTTATATCTTGTTTGGGAAAATTAATGGACACTCACTGGGATTTATAAAAATTCAAACTTTACCACCTAGTATGAAAAGTTTAAACACAGCTAATTTTATTAAAACCATTTAACTTCAAGTCTACATTAGTTAAACTTCTACTACAGCAAATATTATCAGACACGAAAAATGCATCCCTCATAAAAATTTGAAACAGCCAAAATAGTTTGTAATATTCACAAACATACTTTGTCTCATGTGTAGAGCTGAGCTAGTTATGTGCGCACTATATTACCAAGAGTAATGAACTTCACAAATACATTTTCCATTAACATGCACATCTTCTAGTACATTATGATGATACTCGGCTTGTAATCACATACTGAACTGTGTTACATGTCATGTGGCACACAAATATTATACATCAATGCATATTACATTTTAAGCTGTACACCTAAGCCCTTAGTTGATAGGATAGAAGGTTATTGCGCAGTGACACGTCCCTACTGTAAAGGACCTTTTTGGTAAGAAAAAAAGAGTGAAAGGCGAAAGTGTTAATTGAAAAGTTTCTTTCAACTTGTTTCACGTAAACAATGTTTATGTCAAACAAAACCCTGCTGCATTGGACTATCAAGCAAGCCTCCATTGCATCGGACATTCCTAGTAGGTGGAAGTATGGACAAATCTATTTTAAAGTATTATGGAATTGAGGACACTGGTCTTGACCCAAAGATTTGGCGAATTCACTCTACTATGCTTTTTGTGTTTGAGTAATTAACAAGATTATCAAGAGGACTTACCTGCTGGAAGAGATAGTTTTTGACAATTTGAGAGCCTTGAATTATTAAGCAGAATGATGTGTCTCATTATGCTGCTTTTAGTAGGGTTTCCAAATATTTGAGTTAGAGACTAGATGCTTCACAGAAAAATAAATGAATGCCTCTCAGATGGAATCAAATAAAAATGCTAGTCCACCCATGGCCGCAAATCCATAACGCTTTCACCTTTTCAAATAGAGACACATGCATGGTATTTGAAATCCAACATATATTAGGCCCATCTCATGAACAACCTGCTGATGAATGATTTAGACCTCAAAACAAAGTGTAAGTACAATAGCTAAACAGCTAGGAGTCTTTAACCAGCTATTACATAGAAGTAACTATTATGTGTTAATCCCTTTTTTCAGTCACTCTGCCATTTTAATAGCGTGGATAGAAGAGAGACTTATTTTGGGGAGAGCATAGCAATCATGCTTTTTGGTCTTACAGAACCTGGTGTAGCCAAAAAATGAGCTTCGAATTGGAAGTGCACTGTGGACACACCAGTCTTGGATGTAAAAATCTTTGACTTTACTCTGCTTTTGATTTAGCCACTCAGTAAGATTTTCAGCTAAGAACATTCCCACAGTCAATGCTTTTATGGACCTTAGAAGATTTTCCACAATCACACTTTGATTCTAATTGGTTCAACATCAACTTTTCTTTGCCACTGCTGAGGCACGGCTTGTGTCCCTCTTGAGTGGAGTCTACCTGTCTTGCTCTTGGAGCATCTTTAGAAACATTCAACTCCAACACACTTGGCCTTTTAAATAAAAGCTCCCCCTCCTCACGGAAATGTATTCAATATTTCTGTGAATGATTTCAGTGAAAGATCAACCTGCATATTATCATTTCTTAGCCACTGTGCAAGGAATTACTAGAGACATACTGAGGTTTCAAACTTGAACTCTGCACTTCAGAAGTTGTGGTATAAAATCATGGAATTTTCTAATGGTGAGGTTCTATTTTACTAACTAAAGATAAATATGACTCAGCATCACTAATTCTGTTTTCCTCTTTTCGGGCAACATTTCAGCAGTAGCACCCTGCAGGTGATAAATGTGCAGAAATTCCAACAAATCATTATACTTGTAAAATATCCTTTACAAATGCAATATCTGAAAAATCAAAGTGGAAAATTGTATAGATGTTAAAAGATGAGAGGATTATTCTGGGCTAGTGAAGAAAATACATTTATGAACAAATGTGAATTTGATAAAGGCAGAATTTTTACAGGGTTCGCCAAATCAATTAAACAGTAAAATATAAAATATAGTCCGCTTTTCAAGATAGTTTGAATTTCTATGTATGCTGATTATTTACATATAATTACGTTTGTAGTTGTGGGTTATATTGAAAAACTGGCTAGATTTTAGAATTTAGTGGGTTGACAAGACTAGCCATATTTTCAGAAGTATGTTTTTTTGTTGCAATAGTAATGTTTATAGAAAACTATAAACATAAAAAAAAATTGTGGACTTTTAAAATGAGAAATTACCTATTTCGTAAAGTTTGCACTAATGAAAAGAACAGAGCAAATCTATTTAGATGTTAGCATAATAATGAACGGAGCAAATGTATTCTGTTCCAATCCATATCAAAAAGAGTTTTGCATCAGCCGGAAAAAGAGAAGTTTGTTAAACCATTCTATAGACTGATGAAATATTTATTGCTCATAAATCATATTCTGCGTCATTGTGTAGTAACAAACTGATTTTGCCCTATTTTGGCTCCATAAGTAACAAGAAATTGAAATAGCTGGATTTACCTTAAACTGAGTCTATAATTTACTTCTGAAAAGTCAAAATACGAGCAAAAATAGTGTCAAATGAGGTTGCCCATTTTTTGCACTTGTTCAAACTTTTACTTTGAAGACAATCCTATTGTGCCAACCTCTAGCTCTAAAAGTTACAAATGAGGTGCACAGCTGGATTTGCTCTATTATTGCATCAATGTAAAACCTTACGGAATATGGCCCAAATTATGCAAGTGCACCATCAGAAGAAAAAAAACGCTACACATCTCTGAACCAACACATTTACTTTCCCGTGAGTCTAAAAGGCTCATTATCTGGATAATTATATATATTTAGATTAATGAGATTGTATGCTGACTACCAAGCATAAGAATGTCATCAATGACATAGATACTTGGTGTGATAAGGTATTCACGTATTCATAATAGAGCTGAACTAAACTTCATGGGAGCTTGTAAAAAGCATTTGTAAAAGGTGTTATTTTGGATGTGTTGCGTTGCCTTTCCCCCGTTTGTCTTTTAATTTTTAACCTTTTGTGTATGAGTTAACCACACCAGCTTTGTAGCTTTGTGTTTTAGGTATTATTTACGTTCTATAAATAAACCATTCATTATGTATAAAGGAGCCAGAGCACCTCACAGTGGGATAAGCTATTGTTATCTAGTAAAGAAGTTCAACTCATTGGGGGAAGATCTACCTCATTAGGTAATGTGTGCTAAACCTCGTGATGTATGCAAGGGTGTTTTAGGGAGCAGCAAACCCCACCTCACGGGGTAACATCTGCTGCATGATGCATATTAATGAATGTTATACAGTAGTGACCTTCTAGGGGAAGATGCATTTCAAAATGCACCCTCGAGTATGTTACAGACTGGATACCTGCACTGCACCATGGACAATCATCTGGACCTCGCGATGCACACTGCGGATATTCATGGAAAAGAGAACCCTGCTCTTGACGGGGTAGAGGCCCCTACTGCACTCTGAGATGCATACAAGAGCATAATATAGAGTAGAGAAGTGTACCTCACTGGCAGAAGAGCTTTTTACATCTATTTTCTAGCGATTCATTTTACATTCCCAACTCTGTCTTCTGGTATTGCAATCTTCATGGAATCAAATATTTTCTCAGTCAAAGGACACACACGGGCCGATTCTCAAAAGTATGTATAAGTAAGGGAAGAAATATTACAGGAGTCCTCTCTCACCTACTATAAGATGCTTTTGTGAATCAGCCCTGAAATATCCAGCTCTATAAATGTGCAAAGAGCACAGAACTTCCTATTTGAAATAACTGTGCATGAATATTCTCTGAATAGTCCAATTTGTAGGTGTCTTGGGGCCAATTCACAAAGGTATATAATAATACCTAAGGAGTAGCTTTAGGTACTCCCAAATACATTTTTGAGTAGGCTTCACTATGTTTGCATCCAATAATACAGAGGCATCTTGTATACTAGAGCCACAGACCTTTCACATCACTGCTTAGGTTTTGGCAGAAAGAGGCAATTGTCAAGCTGGCGACGACTCAGCTACACTACTTTGCTTTTAATTTAGAAGTAGGAGGAGAGGCCCAGTGACTTGCGGCAGGTTAGCTACTGCTCCTGACACTTTTGGTGTAGTTGAGCCCTCTTTATGTATCTGTTTGTGGACCCGTTAAATTTAGCTGCACATGGTCTGCTGGGCAGAAGGAATCCCTTAGGATCCCGAGTGCAGGAAGAGGTGTAGCAGGGTCCCATTTTGCAGTATAAGCAGATCTGGTGGGCAGAATAGCTCACAGATCCCTACAATTTAGGCTTCCTTAAATGCCCGAGCTTCTAAATGAGGCTGCTACTCTGCCTCCCAGCCTACTGGCTAGAAGGTGAGTGCTAGAGACATGGAAGCAAATCAGGGGCTCGGGCCTTCCAATATCACAATGCAATTCTTAGTAAATTAAGTGACCAGATAACCCTAGATCAGATAACCTAGACCTAGAAGGTAACTATATCCACCACTTTCAGCAATAAATGCAAAACACATCACACTCAGTTACCTTATGCCATATATTATCACCTTTATCTTTTGAAGTCAAGAACATCATGCCGGCCTTGGTTCTTCCTTGAATCTTCTGCATTCAAATGGTCTTATCGTTCCCTTTTGGGGTGGTATGATTTCAGTTTACTGTAATTTGATTCTTCTATGAACAACGTTCGAGACAAATAGCGATCCTAACTTTCTTGCGGGTCACATACTTGTTAGCAAATTAAAAGAAAGTTCTCGTTTCTATGAAACTATAATTAGATTCTATGTAACATTATAGTACATACTAAGTGCACACAGTGGCATGCTACCCTTGCAAAAGTGACTTCTCCCTCCGAAAACATTTTACCTTACATCGCAGGTGACGTTTTATTGGCAAACCACCTTTTTAGAAGAGGGTAGGACTGAGAATTACCAAAAGACAGGACAAGAAAATTGTCTACAAGGCAAAGGTGGACTCGTGGGTTGAATCCTTGTATGTCGGAGACCCTAACAACAGGGTGAAAACGTCTAAATATATACACAGTTCATCTACCTTACAATGCAGGTGTATTACAAAAACAGTGCTTCTCACTGGAAGTGCTGAGAATTGTTTCTTTTTGTAGCAATCGTTTTGAAATTGGCTTGTCTTGGAGTGACTTGTCCAACAACTATAAACAAACAGGTAAAGTCAACAGGAGAATCCCTTTTTAACCAGTGAAAGTTTTGTTGGGCCCTCAAAGGAACCAGGTCATCTTCTATATGACAAAGGACTTTGTGTGCTTGAATTCCTGAAAAATACAATATAAAATTACAAGATTAATACAAAAAAACTACATGATCTGCAGACATGTACAGTTTAAACATATTGGTCCTCATTAACAATTAAAACCATAATGTATGGATGTACACTGCTGCAAAGCTATCTTCTATAACAGATCTTGGGCATCATTCAAAACACGTTTTCTAATATCATTTGCATCTTTCTCCTGGCTCATATGCGATTTATAAATTAATATTCAATCCTGATTCATGGAGCATTTTCCGAGTGTATCTTACAAGCTCAGGTGAGAGTTACTCCTGTATTTACTAGAGTAAAACATTGAAGTAAGCTCTGTGAAACAGAAAACTGCTGTTTCTGTGAGTAAGTTTATCTTATTCCTGGATGTTGACGAGAAAATTACACCAAACCAGGAGTAAAGCACAACTGCTAGCATGAAATGCTCTGTAAATCAGACCTGAAATGTCAAGTGTACTTCCTATTTACGTCAACAACTAATACTTAAAGAAAAATCTTAGTGCATTGGTGCTGAACATATTTGTCTTTAACCCTTCTACCATGTATGCCCAAATTCTACTGACATCTATAAATGAAATCCAAACACCTAATGTTATCTTTGAGAATATAAGATATACAGAAACACAGTTAATCAAAACTGTCAGCTGTTTTTAAGGAGAACAATCAACATGATTCTTTAATTGAAATTATTTGCACTAAGTCTAATTTTTCCCAATTAATTAAAGGAAGTGAAGCAGTTTTCCTTAGACTTGTTAATAAACCCAGTCACGCCCATTTTTTAATGATCCATTATCAACTTGGAAAGTATATAATTCACGTTCATAGGTGTACATATCTTAACCGAAGTTTGTGTCTTTTATTAGGTTTTCTATTGCTCCTTTTTTTGTTTTGCTTGTTTGCTCTTCGGATGAATGAAAATTGAGCTGACTAAGAACCTACCTACCTAAGCAGCTAAGTGCCTGTCACAAGAGAGAACTTTACATATAACCTTTCTTACATTTTTTAAACGAAAACAGAGATTACATTGCTATGTCTATAACCCCAGACAAAATATTATACTCACGTTTTGCGCTGAAGGAGCAGGTTTGTAGACTGAGCGAGTCTTTCTATGGAAGTAAAGAAAATAAGTAAATTCATTTTTTTTTACTCCGAGTATTGCGACATTTGTCCTCAAAGCACAGTGTCTAGATATCCAGCGTCTAAAGCAAACAGCGACTGTCCCTCTGGGCAGTGCAGTGAGCATGAATATACCAGTGTCAAAGGGTACATTTCAGGGTACTCACTCTTCAAGAGAACAAAAACACAGTCTTTCTTTTAGAGACTATCGCGATCCAATCCTCATCTGGAACATTTGAGCTCTGAAGACCCTCCCACTCTAGGAAGCATCATTACACAGCACGTAACAGATCAATGCACCATTGAAAAACAAAACACCAACAGTATAAAGCATGGAAAACAGAAAAATATAAAAGAGGCACCGACCCACCTCAGTAATAAAGAGACTCCTGGAGAATACTACAGATACAAGATGTTCAAAAAAGCATTCAGGAATAATACTTTATAGATGAGCTTTTGGCTCACTCAGCAGAGTTGTGTGAGGCTCTGGAGATGATTCAGCTTTTGCCACTATTATTTATGAGTGGCATTCGTGACCCCTATCATCACCCTTGCTACCCTTGGTCTCGGGAGGTCTTGAAGGCAGGAACAAGAACAGAAAGGGACACGGCCGGGAAGGCGAAGCCGGACCAATTAGGGGCCCGTAAGAAACACCCCTGGGTGTGGCGGGGGAGGGCGGCAGGAACCAAACTCCAAGCCCGCAAAAAGTTGGGGTGCGCCGGATTGGGTGCCCCATAAACGAGGAATGGTGTCCAATCGGGGCCAGGAAAGTAAAGCAGCCGGGGTGTTCAAAATTGCGCAGGGTCCCCCTTTTGAGCACATAAACCCCCCCGTCGCAGTGGAACACTGAGGCCTTGCATAAGGGGCACCTCGAACAAAAGTAGTGCTGACAAAAGGACAACATCGGGCATGGAAGTAATGCGGGAAGTAACATTGACATGGATGTTATAAATGACCAACCAATACGTTGTGAAATGTGTAATCCATGTGTTGAATAAACTGCAGCCTTTTATACACCATGTCTGGTTGTCACAGGAATGACTTTATGGGAAAGGGTCGCATGCGGGTAAAGGTGGGGAGGAGAGGGCAGAACTCGCCCCTCAAGGGAGGTGTTGTAAACAGGCCCACACAGGCCCTAAGGGTCATGTGTGTTTTCTGTATGAGTCAGTCCTTGGTATTCCCCAAACCCCAAGGCAGCAAATAAGAGGATGCTGAGGGCTGTACGTGGGACATCGGTTCAAGCTGAAGTGTTGGGTGTAAAAGGGCGCAGATGTCATGTCTCAACATTTCATTTTGGTGCAGCTGCGCCCATGCTTTTCAGCTGTAGGTTTAACAGGCCTGGCATGTTCAGAAGAACTGCGGTAACCAAGTGTATGCCTACCGGTGTTGGTATTATACATAACTGCAGCATAATGTGTACAAGTACTAGTGGAGGGAGTAAGGAGAACTGTGGTAGTCAAGGACATAAGTGTCAGTAGAAGGAGAATAGGGAACTGTGGTACTGAACATCATGAACACAAGCGGAAGAAGAATGGTATCCAGCAAGGGGATGGGTAATAGGGGAAGGAGTAACCAGATCTCATTATATTGATAAAGCTAAGAGCTTCATTTAACAACTACTCCTTAACGATGGAAAATAGTTCTGAATTTGCTTGTAATTATTTGTGCACTTTATGATAGCACTTATACTGCCAGAAGGCCACTTCACAGCAAAGAGGAGGTCAGAGAGAAGAAAGGGGTGAAAGGTGCTGTGGAACTTAAGGACAACTGCGATAGTCTTGAATCTACACGCGGAACAAAACGGGTGTCTTCAGTAACTCTCTGAACACGAGACTGAAGGCGGGGGGGGGGGGGGGGGTGGCAGCCAGGTTCCAAAGGGAGAAGCACTGATATTGGAGGGTTGGTACTTTAACTGGCAGCTTTCAGAAGGCTGCTCTTAGGTGGCTATGTCAGATGGCAGAGAGACAGCACTCTTGTGAGGTGAGGAATATGGCTGTGAAGAGCTTTGTGAGTCTTTGACTATATACGAGTCTATGGAGAGGAGTACTGATGGGAAGCTGCATTACACCTACCAATGCCCTACACGTGCTTACGCAACATGAACACATCTGAAATATGGGTCTAGACTCAAAAAGCTTTTTTACCAAAGCCTTAGTTCATAGGAAATGTGCTTATGTGAATGACCAAGCATAAGTTCACATCAAATTGCGCGCATGCAGACCTGTGAAGTAGGTGCAATGCCAAAGTATACAGCTGCAATTTTTTTTAATTTTTACTTTATACGAAGTTTTATATAGCACGAACTTGACCCAAAGGTATCGGGTATCAGAGCACTTTACATAGCACCAGTTGCATTACATGAGGACACATTCATTTTTGTGTGGCACGGGGAGATTACGTTATTTTCCCAGAATCACATGATGTTCAGCATCATTGCCGAGACTCGAACCCAGTTCCCCAGATTCGAGGGCGACCACAAAAAGCTGGGGAGGAAGTAATGCTGTATATTATTACAGCTTTAAATTATAGAATTACATTTCACATATTTAGATTTCAAGCACAGAGTGATTGAGTAATTTAAAGGTAAGCAGGCAATTTTCAATTAAGTACCTAATCTGGGATTCAAAGCAAGGGCCCCAGATTAGGCAGCTCAACCATTAGACTACAGCCCAACACCACAGAATCAGTGCGCCATGTGGCACTTGGACCACATTAGTTTCCTCATACGATATGGCATGACTCCTGTCTTCGGGAATGCGGTACTTGATAAAAGTATACCGGTCTGGCCGCAGGGTTGTATTGCTCAGTAGAGGCCATCACTGAAGCTCACCTGAATTTAGTATTAGCGCAAAAATTAACACTTTTGTAAAATTACCACAACTTTCACTATTTGAGTAAAAAGCCATGTCTGCTAAAATGGCACCTATGAAGCTGTACATCACTCACCAAACCACGTCTGGGCAGGACACCTCTTGCCAGGCTACAGTCTACATGGGTTCCATAACATTACATACTTTTGGCATGTTTACAGTGTCGTTACACATTTATACTATGGTACATTTTTATTTCTTGCACAAGATGGTTGCCATCTTGTACATACGGCACAGACTAATGTGCTACGTGGAAACGTGCCACTATCCCAGCCTTCTACATAAAATGCACTAGTGATGTTAACACAGTAGCGTGTCGGTGAACTAGGAATCTTCAACATCACACGTGTCCCCGTCCTGGTGGGTCTAAGTTTACAAGGTGCTTCAGTAATATCTAAAGTTTTGCAAACATCTGAAATTCCCAGATTTAAGAGCACATTAAGGGTTAACTTCAAACACGTTTACTTACTGTGAACTGTGTCCTTCTGAAGAATAGGCATGTAAAGAAAAAAACAGAAAGATCATTAATAGGTATATCTATACATTCAAAAAAAGACATGTTATCACTCTGCATTGCTCATTCACACTGATCACGATAGTAGCATATTTGATGTGCCCCTTCAAATTGGGCAGCACAAAACGTCTTCCAGCAGTGTATGTATGCGTCAATGTAAATTATATTGAGATTGAGTTTTAGTTGTTCTCTTTACATCCATATTTTAAAACTCTGTTTCTATCGCTATACTGAAGGCTGCAATACTATATCCACCCTAAAAACGAGTCATACAGTTGACGAAAAGGATGCTTTCCTCACAGTATCTTAAACATCTGCTGAGTTGATCGATTGTGTTTAAGCTTGCTCTGGCTTAGTTGACACGTAGTGATAGTGCAGTACCTCAACACTACAGTAAGGAGTTGAAGGATACTCCACGTACAGTATGAGCGCAACAGGAGAGTGTATTAGTACTTTAACTTAATGTTTTTAACATATATATTTTTAGTAGCTTTTGTAGAACGATCAAGTAACCCAGGGAAGGCTTCTTAGAGTTTTAATGGTGTTACAAAATATGGGATGAAGGGTTATGAATGGAGATTAAAGTTAAATGATATAAGAAAGACAAAGTCTGAACATCAGTAGAGGTTATGTTATGTAATTTGTATCCTGGTGCTGAACCTGTCTGTGTGCTTATCCCTGCGTAGGGGAAGTCGGTTAACTGAAAAAGCCAGGTCTTCAACTTCTTGTGGAATTCAAGAAGAGAGCAGGAGGCTCCGATGAGGAGAAGAAGGTCATTCCACACTTTAAGAGTGATGCAAGAAGGCACTAGTCCTCCTGATCTGGTTCTGTGTATGCATGGGAGGTGTGAGAGAAGGAGTCCTGCGGAGCGGAAAGGTCTGCTTGGTTGGTGGAAGGAGATTTGACTTTTAAGGTAGGTGTGGCCTAAGTTGTGTAGTACCTTGAATGTTTGTGTTCGGAGTATGAAATAAGTGCTTTTGTGTATCGGGAACCAGTAGAGGTCCTGGAGGTATGGTGTTATGTGAATTATGTCCTGGAATTTGAAGATGAGTCTGGCTTCTGAGTTCTGGATGGCTTTGTTTGTAGTCTTCTGGTGAATTGCTTGGGGATCTTGGCATTGAGGTTGCTCGTATAGTCCAGATCCCTGGTGACTAGGGCATGCGTGATGGTTTTTCTGGTGTTGCTTGGGAGCCATTTGAAGATCTTCCTCAGCATCTTTAGGGTGTGGAAGAAGGTTTCAGTGACAGATTTGGCTTGTACGGTCATGAGCAGCTTGGAGTCAAGGATGATTCAGAGGTATTTCTTTGGGCAAGGGTGTGACGTGGCTTTTTTCCAGGTGTCCAGGAATGTGGCTGAGTTGATGGAGGCATTGAGGATGGTTTTTAGTGCTTTGCAAATATAGGAGTCCTTTGCTGAAGGCATGGTGTAGGCAAGTGTCGGACGGGCCCCCAAGAGCATAGTCTTCATGGAAGTGGTAGTTTCGACGGTGATGACGAAAGGTCAAGAGGTCGGGGTTCATTATTTGGCCGTGATGAGAAGATGCATTGCAATAGTGATTGGGGTAGGGTCAAAGTTTCCATATATGGAGGTGATTTTGAAACAGATTAATTCAAAGAGCTTGTTGCAAAGTTCATGGGAAGGGCTAAAATTGTTGGTGGCGTCAGGAGGTGTGGTGAAAGAGATGCCGTCCAAACATATTTAGGAAGAGTTAGGTCTTCGATGTCTGTCTCTACTGTAGAAAGCAAACTCCCAAAGGAAGGAGCCTTGAGAATGGTGCAAAGATCTATCACTAAATGGTCTGTATCTTGCTAGGTGAACAACTAGAGTGTTTTGTCTGCTAATCTTAGGTTTCTTATTGGTTATTGGTTGGTATAGCAGGAATAGTTTTGTTCGAGAATGAAGTCCCTTTTGAACAAAGCATAAGGTCTTGCATTCAGTCTTTTGTTTTCTTAGACAAAATGAAGTGTCATCAGAGTGATATCCATGGTTAGCAGGGTGCAAAGTAGAAAAACGAATATTTCCACAATGATTCCAATTAAATCGTTATTTTCAGCTTAGTGTTGCAACCACAAGATTAGATACGAATAAATTCTGCTTTTGCAATCTTCTTGTAAGTATACCGAGAAATGTAATTAGCTTACATAATCTTTGCTTGTCAGGAAGGACAGAATGGACCATGCCAAGTAGGTCAAACTTCTGGACATCTAAGAGTCCATTGGGGCAGACTTTAACCAAAGAACTTGCTTTGCCAGTCTGTAGATGAGCGTTAATCATGTCTCAGATAGCTGGGTGGAAAGCAGGCACAGGCCTCCTGTGCCTGCAAGAGCATCGAGGCAGCCCACTCCAGCCAATTCTGGCACTGCTGTCATGCTACTCATCTGCAGAATGAGAGCAGTGCTGGGATTTGCAGAAGGGGGTTGCCTGAGGCTCCATGAGGTGATTTCGAGAGGACTCTATAAGAAAGAAGAAAATGTGGAGCGAAACGCGGGTAAATACATTTTTTTTAAATTATATCTTCCCCCTGGGTTTGTTTGTCACTGCCCCAAGCCCCTCCAGTGTTAAGGGTCATGGCCCGCCACTGGGCAAGAGTGCCAGTATTTCACCTTAATGCTCTCATTACAATCCTCCAATCTGACACCACATTAATGCATAAAACAAAAACATTTGATCATAACATGCCCATTCTCTGAGACCTGCACTGGCTTCCCATTCAAGCCAGGATCGCTTTCAAGCTGCACCCTCACACCCAAGTGCATACATGATAACACTTCCCCTTAGTTGTCTGAACTCCGGACTATTGCTGCGGGAGCTAGAAATATGAGAAGCAAAGACCAACATCTACTGGAAGTTCCAAATTCAAATCAGCCTCCATGAGTAAACAATTTATCACGGGGGTGGCTGCCTCCTCCTGGATCTCATTACTTGCATTCAGGAAACAAAATAAAGCTCATCTGAATAAACAATTTGTGAATTACAGTCACACTGCAATAAGTACAACCATGACAGATCACAGCTGGCTAAATAATGTATTCTTCTATGTGTCCATGCTTCTTCTCTCATTTCCATTCCCCTCCTGTTTATTGAATACACTTTAATATGCTTCATCAGTTGTGATTTTATGTAAACACCACTGGTTGTGTTATATAAAAGAACAAGAAGAACACAGTCTAAGTACAAGGTGAAGATAACGGGCCTAGAAGAAAGGATCTTTTTGATACATGTGTCAAAGTCAAATAATGGCTGCCAAGCAGCACTGCCACAACCAGAGAGAATGCAAACACACACAACAATCTACATGTTTGGTAGCAGCAATCATATATATCCCTGGGGCACCGCCGAGAACTACATGCAACAAGGCAACAAGAGTGTAAAGAATATACTATTTGTCACTGAAAATGGAGCCAGAACACTTCTTGGCAGTGTCCCGGTGAAAGGCTATAACTTATCAGCTTTGCTCAGACCCTGAGCACCTGCAAGATGAATGACATCCTCGATGACTACCAAGATCTGGTTACCAATGTTGGATGCCCACTTGGGATAGCAATGAAGTTACATAAAGACCCCACAGTTCAACCTTCCCAACCAAAGCATTACATTCTCCATCACATGTAAGATCTTTCTATTGTTTTTTCCTGCCTGCCATAAAACTGTCTTCCCATCACAATTAATGGAATTCACTCCATGTAGGTGCTCCACAATATCTTCTTGATCATCTGGACAACTGAGCTGTCCACCTTACTCTTTACCTTCCGCCTGATGATTCTCTCACAGCTCACCTTGAAGGCCTACACTGGTTAACAGGGTGCAAACGTGCCATCTTCAAAGCTCTATGTATCATTTAATAAGCAATGAGCAATACAGTACCTCCATATGTTCGAAGCAATTCTCTTTCTATTGTCCTCCTCATGTGCTTCGCTCAGCCCCTCTCTCTATTAAGTCATGGTTCAGAGAATCAAACTTTGTAGACAGGAAGGCAGATCAGCCTCCAATATGTTTATTAAATACCGGAATGTTCTTACTGGGCAAATAAGATGCACCCTCAACCACAGTCTGTTCAAGAAGAAGCTTGAAACATGGCTTTTCCAAATAGGCTAATCTCAAGGTCTAGTCACGAGTAACAGTGCAACGATGCCCTATGGGAAAGTGTATTTGCACAAGTACAAGACTCCCCATCCCCTGGGCAACCCTAGAAATTATCACCCGAAAAATAAAGCAACCAAAATAGATGGAGTCTGCATCAACAGAGAAGAACAAGAAGTGGTGCATGGAAAGTTTGAATTCATCTCAGCCATTGGTAATTACTCTGATCAATACCCCTAAATCGCACAAGTATGTCAAGCCTGGGCACCAAGCTTACTGTAGGTCTCAAGCTCTGCTCCACTTCACCAAGGAAACCCAACCAAGCAGATACATTCCTGGAGTTGCTAGTGTTCCCGTTAAGAGGGACATGGTTTAGTGTTATGCCCTCGAATCTGCCTTTTGGGATGGGGTAAGCCGAAATTGCCTGTGGTTGGTCCCATTCTTTAAGGGCATGGTTCGGCTGCACAAATAATGGAATGGATTACATGTCAATAAAAACATGGCTATGTGTCACTGTTTTGCAAACTCACTTCCCTGAAGGAGATGGAACTTTGGGTAATGATCAACCACAATTGCCATTGGCAGTCAAAGCAATGCTAATCTTATGGAAGAAACGTAACCCTCTGCTCTTGGCCACCATCATAAAAGACTTTGTGAAATCACTGATACTCCACTATTTCTTTTCACAAACCATAATTAATGTTATCACTAGCTTGGAATGGAAGTTATTTCAACAACTGCCTGGTGTTGCTTGAAACCTCAGACCTAGAGACTAGGCACACTTCCATGCAATAATGACTACTGGCATTCTTTTTTGCATTTCACTGCTCATATGCAAATCACATACTGCCTTACCATTTTGATCGTGGGTACAACGGGATGAGGTTCATTTGGTACTGGGCCAGGTATGAAATATCTATCTGGACCTCAAATCTGACATGTGCAGGAGCCCCAAAATAATAACCCCTCATTTGCTAAGACACTCAAGATGCACCCATGTCTTTAGTGTTAGTTACATGGCTCTATAATATAGCTATATAATCTAGCAACCAAACAATGATAAAAAGGTCATATTTCACTTACTTGAAAAGTAGCCCTTTTTATGAGCATGAAAAACTCCAAGTCCACATAATGCAATTACCAGTGAAACAACCACTGCAGCAGCTACGATTCCACCTACATTCAGGTCATCTGTGAAGTAAGTCAAAACATAAGGCTTTGCAAATTTGCACGTGATAAGAGAAAACATTTACTAATACAACAAGACCATAAATATTAAAATGCACAAAAAAGTGCATAATAGTACTATGCTTCCGTGACCGTTCTATAGACTGCCTACTTACCAGAAATGTTAGCGGCAACTTACATTAAATTAATTTCTAGTTTACTGATGTAGATAAGAAAAAGCACTGACAAAACAGGTTGGCATTTTAAGTTGTAAAGCATTAGTTTATGAGTCTGGTAATTAGTGATGGCATGATTTAGTGCTTCAAGGTGAGTGTGTTTATCAGCTGATATTGTCATTTATCTCCATCACTCCCTGTGCAAGACCAAAGAGGACCCTGGAGACTAAACATACTGTGAAAGTAAAGACGGGGGCAGAGATTAAGGAAAGAACGTGTGCATCACCAAGCAGACGAAAAGAGCCACATTATCTCTATAGGACTTCCACAGTAAAGAAACTATATATAGAAGTAAAGTAGTGACATTGTGAGGGTAAAACGAGAACTGGAGACTGGAGCCCTTTGTAACCTGATTCGTTCTGAAAAAGGCTGTACATCAGGAAAAAGAAAATAGAATAGCCGAATCAATGTTACCATATAGCCATATTGACACTACTTTTCCAGAGCTCATTGAATTAGATACTAGCAAAAACATGTTTTTTTTCTCCAAATAATGTTACTAGTACATGACAGTGTAAGCTACTGAATAATGCTATGAAAGTCAAATGCTATTGATATATGAAGTATGTAGTAGTATGTAGAGTCTTCACTGGCAACAAAGATTTCAAGATAAAACAGTCCTATAAGCAAATAACAAGGTATTGGATGATATTAATAAGAGAAACTTCCCAAATCACAGCAATTATATAACTGCAGGAGTTAAGAGAAAAAGTTTAACTCTAACTGAAGCCAAAATACTTAGAAGACATTAATGCAGACATTTCTTTTGACAGAAATGTATTTTAAATAAAACAGAAAATTAACGAAATATCTAAGATAATATTTACAAAACAAAGTATCTCCCTAATTAGAAGGAGACCACCATAGTGAAGAGAAACAAAGGAAACTAAAAAGAAAAGATATTTCAAACATAAAAAGGTATAAACTTTCCAGAAACAGGCAGTAAAGGCACAAACAATTCCAACAGTGACTTTTGTTTTACTGGACTAGAGAGAATCCTCATGGTCATAGAATCATTGGAATCAGGCTGAAGAATTCTGGAAGAAGACGACACAACATCTTCAAAAGTAATAACATATTATAAATATGAGATATCAAAAACCCTCCAGTTTATATGTTTAAGTTGCGACGATTTTACATTCTCCACAGGATGTGAGAATAAGGAACTCACACACATAATTTTAGATACTAAAGGACACAAAAAGGAAAAATCTTAGTGACATTTGTGCAGAGAAACATGGCAACATTTGAGAGTTCTAGGCTCAGAACGGGGGAAACAGGGGGTCTTACCACATTACCCCACATCATGAAGTGCGGGACAGATTATTGCTATTTACAGGGTAGGCGATAACCACAACAAATTCCTGGGGAAATCAAAATGACCACCCCAGTGGGGTCTGTAGAGCTGAAGCAAGAAGGCGACTTGGTAAACTAACTGTAACAGATGATCCTCATCTAGCTTCAATACACATTTATCCCTCTATCGACATAGCTATAGTGTTATTGTGAGGTTAGATAAGGAAAGTGAAGAATATGAAAAGTCTATTGTGTTGCAACCAGGATGGAAACTGTCAAGCTAAGTGGGACTGGTAATCAATTCATTCACACTGATCTGTCTCCTTTACATAAAAAACATTATCATGGTGCATAAGAAAGACAGAAGAGGAGACTAGGTAAAGTGTTAGTGCTGCAGATTGCATAAAAATACTCATTTTTAAATACACTTGTGTGGCTATTCCCAACTTCAAAATGTATTCATAATAAATTGATATGGACTCCCTGTACAGTATCCTGTTTGTAATTTCTATATTAGTCTTGTAGTGAGACCACTGCTCACAGGTAAAAATACCTAATTGCTGTACTGTGATACATTAGCGTTGACTTCATAATACAAGCTGCACGAGCCAGCAGACAGTGCAAAAGTTAGCGTCCTAGACAAACCATCAACAACTGCCAAAAGGAAAAGCAGCTTTTCAGCCCTCTTTCTTAAGTCTTGCATCAAATATAATAAAATGTTTACAACCTCTTACAAGCGGCGTATTGGTGTGATTATGATCAATTTACTGATTCTACAATAATTTGACATTTCAACAGCCAGAATAACTCTTCCATCAGTTGTAGTAAAAGGCCAACCACGTAATAGGGGGATGGCGAAGAGAGATTGTGTTACAATGAGTTAAAATGAAAAAATATCCTGTACTGTATATTGAAAGGATCCCTCAGAGTTCTATTGAACAGTTTAATCTTTGGCCTCGTTCCTCTATTCATGAACGCTTCAGCGACTTCCAATGTCCTTATAATTTACAGCAGGGGGTCCTTTAATGAATATATCGGAGTCTACTTTATATATGAACCTTACATCTTTCTCAGATGGGATTCTACTCTGGACAAAGTACAGAGGCGGCATTGGACTATGTGCAAAGTTGCACAGATAATAATCGTTTGGATGCGCTCTGAGTCCTGTTTGCCGCATTTGAGACAGTGAGCCACCAAATTCTTCTAGAAGAAGTCTAGAAGAAATGGGCCTCTCGGATACAGCTCTCTTATAGTTTGTCAATTTCCTTGCAGATAGAACCTTGGGAATATTACACGTCCCTGTAACTCTTCAGTAAGAACTTTGGGCCAAATATACTAACATTAGTGATACAGATTTCCTAATTGCAAATTTCTCGAACCCCTCCCAAGCGTGCAAGTTCACCCATTTCACCCATGCCTTTCCACCGTATCATGCCTCACTCTCCCCCTTCAAATATTCATGGGACAGTTTGTGGCGCAAAAAGCTGCAGTTTATTACACAACATGGATCATACATATCACAACTTCCTGGTTGGTCATTCGCGACCTATGTTTATCTGTTACATATTCCAATTCTTGCTTATACATTGTCACAATGTTTGCTCTCCATTACCGGCTGACAGCACTGACCTAGCGCGGTCCTCTTTGCAGGTGTCTCGGGCTTTGCGGATTCCAGGCTCACCTTGCTACCGTCCTTGTGGGTGGCTGTCAGACCTGGCCAGGGCTGCAAGTGCCATTCCCTTCCCTCTACCTTTGCTGGCAACTCACCTGCTCCCTCATGACCCTGTTGTGTGTCATCCCAAGGACAATAGTTGAGCAGCTCATCTATTCTTGCGGTCATTGTGTGCTGTCATCTGCTCCCCCCGTTTCCCTGCCGTGAGATTTCCCAAGGACACTGTTTGAGCAGCTCTTCTACCTTGGTTTCTCTTTCTTCTGGTTCTTTTTCTGTGCTGCCTCACACTGCCGATCGGTGGCAGCTCCCACTCTGCCCTTTCAAGAGAGCCGCAGCTGTTCTAGCACCCCCACTATGTTGAGTAAGAACATGTCCATTCCCACCCCTATGAGGTGAACCCCGTCTTCTGAGTGATAACCTGGCGTTCTAAGGCTGATCAGGCCATGATGCACAAAACCCCATCTGTTAGCCCTACATATCTTTGCCATGGTAATATTTAGTTTGTGCCTCGACCCATCTACCCACCCTTGGTCGACTGCCCCCCTCCATATCTGGCTGGCTATTATTTCAGACTATATGATGCCCGATGGGCGGATAAACCTAGCCAAGGCTGCTAACCCTACTGTCATGGCCCCTAGTAGCTCTCTTCTCCCAATGTTCGCCTTGTTTCCCCCCCACCCCCAAGTGAATGACCACAGCGCCGGCCGCTCTCCATGGCGCAGTGCCTCGTGCACCGACCGTAGCAAGCAGTTGTTCCCATCTCATGCCCGAGCGCCCTAACCAGGTTACCGCCGTGTTTTGTAGCCTTATCCCTTTATAGTGTTTTTGCCCAGTAACATATCGCTGTGCCCGCGTGATGTAGGAGTGCCCCAAGATCCAAACCGAGTGCCAGAACCTGCTGGGAGAGAAACATAGTTCAGAACTCGATTGGCCGGATGTAACCCTCGAATACATCCGATGCCCACTTGCCCAGCTTCTTGATCTGCTTGGCATTTACCCCCAGGTGGGCCACTGTGGTTGCCGCCCTTATGCGGAACGAATGCGACCTGAAATCATGGGAAAGGGGGGGAGGAGAGGAGTCCTCATTACTGCAATTAATTGGAACCGGATGAGGTTTGACCCATCTCTGTGTAAAAATAATGGCATGGCGGTGTGGATGCCCTGTAATATATATTCCTGCATGAGGCAAACCGGACAGCATTCCCTGGCCTCTATGCAATACAACCTTTTATGGTGCCCCTTGCCTTCCTGATCCATCTTGGACCATCTTAGGTGAAATATCATGTACCCTTCTGCCACGTGTAGGTCCTCCCTGTATACGCATGCCGTCCCCTGCTTCCCCCTGGCAGGTGCCGCCAGTTCGCTAACTCTGTATGCTCCAAAGAAGGCTAAGGCAAAACCTGCCCTGAACAGCAACACCTTGTGTTCCCCTGTGCATATCCCTGGTAGTGTGCCAAGCATAGCCTTTAAGACCAAGAAGTCGATGGGCCTCCTTTTATCTGCGGCTCTGTGTTGCAACCTACCCCAGCCTTTCATCGCTGTCCTACAGTAAAAAGAGCCTGTTGGGTCCCTTCCAGTTACCAGGATGGCGAAACGTGCCACGGCACTGAGGTGTGCCTGTGCCCATAACTTGGTACTCCTGTGCCCGAATGCCCATTCTATGAAACGTGTTAACCTGCTGGGCTGGTATTGGTAACGCTCCCAAATACCTTCCAGCACTTACGGTATCTTTTTGCCATCTTGGGAGCCAGCGTGTTGTTCACCAGCCTCCCTAATCCATGTCCACCAAGTTCCAAAGGTGTCATGGTACTGGTGTCATGTCCAGCTCTGCATCCTGTGGACGCTCCCTGACTTTGGCCCACTGAAAACAAGAGATCATGTCAGCTACCGTGTTTGCTACCCCTGCAATGTGTCTGGTCCTGATTGCTATGTTCACCATATACTGGCAGCCTACCAACTCCCATAGCAGCCAGACCACCGCTGGACATCTTGCTGTTCCTAGGTTTATTGCTTGCACCACTGTGTGGTTATCTGACCATAGTGTGATCTGTCTATTGGCCAATCTCCCTCCCCATATTGTAAAAGCGACTATGATAAGAGGAGCTCTAGGTGTGTGATGTTTCCTGTGCTGTGCCAACCACCCAGCCATGGAGCGCCTGCCCATGAATTGCCTAGAATTGCCCAGAAGCCGTGGCTTCCGGCGGGGTCCTTGTAGAGCTCTAGCTGCTCAGGGCTCCCTCCACATGAGAATGCTATTGAACCTTGCCAGGAATGTGTCCCACTGTTCCAGATCCTCCTTCAGCGCTTGTGTGATGCGCACCCTGAGGTGTCTCTTTGTCATGCCTTTGGTCAACCAGGCCAAACGCCTGGCAAACGCGCGTCCGGCCAAGATTACTCTGTTGGCGAAATGTAGATTCCCTAACAGTTGTTGTATTTCTCCCAGTGTCGCCTTCTTTCTTTGCCGTAAATGGCTTATGATCTGCCAATTTTCCTCTACTTTCTCGCAGGGCAGCCCGCATATCTCTTCTATGGAGTCTGGTACAATTCCCAGGAATGATAGCCTGGTGGCCGGGCCCTCTGTGTTCTCTGGGGCAAGTGAGACACCCAACTCTGCTGCCAACTGCTCAAATTATGCGAGCAAAGCAGCACATTGTTTTCAATCTGATTTGCCAATAAAAAGGAAATCATCCAGGTAATGTATGCTCCCCCCGATGGAGTTCCCATTCCAAGAAGCTGCTGAATGCCTCAAAATAAGTGCATGAAATTGCACATCCAATACGCAGGCACTTTTCATAATAATACTCCCCATCTAGTTGGAAACCCAGTAAGTGATAACTTTGCGGATGTACTGGTTAGAGGCGGAATGCGGACTCCATGTCTGACTTGGCTACAACGCCCCTTTCCCCATTCGTTTAATCATAGCCACTGCCTCGTCTATGGATGCATATGACACTGAGCAGCTGCCCTGTTCCAGCCAGTCATTGACGGAATTTCCTTCCGGGTATGACAAATGAAGTATTATACAGAATTTCCCCACCTTCTTCTTTGGTACCACCCCAATGGGGACACTATGAGGTTGTCCAGCAGGGGTTTGCTGAAGGGGCCTGCCACTCTCCCCAGCTGCACCTCTTTCAACACCTTCAGCCTGGCACTTTCTGGGTTGCCTCTTATGGATTTTAGGTTGATGCTTAACCGCAGGGCTAGGGGGCCGTTATATGGTTTGGTGAAACCTTCTGTGAAATCGCTCGCCAGTAGTTGACTCTCTTTGATGTTGGGAAATCTGTTTAGTAACCTAACTAGCCTCCTTACCCTAATCGGGGTGGGCACTGTCCCTTCGCTCCCAAGCCCTCCCCCTTTGGGGGCAGGCCCCCCAACACTACTTCCTGCTGCTGTGGTCCCTGTTCTCCCCTGCTCCTTTTGCCTGCTTGCAGTGGACCAATGAATGGGTGCCGCCGCAGCTGCTACAACTGTGTTTAAATCTGCAGGCCTGTCCCATTTACACTAGTTTTTGTCATATTTCCAGCATGTTGCAGTGCACCCTTTCCAGAGTTTTCCCCAGGGTGGCCCCTGGCTTTTGTGCCCTGCATGGGGGTTTCATGTCTACCTTTGCCAAATGAGGGATTATTTTCGCGGGACCCTACCCCTCCCTGGCCCCCATCATGTGATTTGTGAAGTCTTCTGGTGGTCTCATTCTATGACCGGCCATGTTTACATTTTACACTCATCGTAGCGAAGTCATGCCTCCCCCTGGTATTTCTTTTCTGCCTTGTGAACCTTTTGTTTGTGCAGAAACAATGCAGCTGCGCTTTTGGAGAATTTGTATACAAACACGCATGCCAAGGTTCTGAAGGCCCCTAGCCAGTTCTCTATTGACCTCTCTACCCTGGGTTTGCACCTATCCCTCCTGTCCTCATCTTTTTTGTCCTGAGTTGTCAGATCGAACGCTGCTTGGTGTACCTCCATTAGGGAAAATATGTCAATGTACTCCTTTCGCCAGACCCTTTCCTTCACTGTCAGCGGTATCAAGCTGGCAAGTCCCATTACCTGGGTTGTGATAGGAGGATCTCTTGGAGAAGGGAGAATGTATTCTCTAGCGGGTTTGCCTGTGTCCCCTAGTGCCCCTTCCTCTGCTCTAGCCTTGGGCTGTTTGGTCTCCCTGGCCGCGCTGCCATGCTGCCTGGGGTCCCCTGGTCAGCCACTCCTGGCCTTTCCTTGTTTGTGTTGCCTCCTTGTTCCTTGTGACCTCGCCTGCTGTTTGCTTTTCTGCCATAGCCGTGTTCCTAGGCCTCACCAGGGCCGTTCCTACTGTCCCTGGCTCCTTGCTGTCCCAGGGTCTCGTCCTGGCTGGCGGGAGGGGGGTGGGGGTAACCTGAGCCAAATTGTGTCCCGCCCCAGCCAAGGGCCACCAAACGCAGATGGATGAGGGCCCTGTGGCTGCAGGGGGCTGTGTCCCCAAGCCTCACGGTGGAAGTCTCTTTGACCCTGCCCACCCCTCTGGTATGACTCCCAAGGGTAAGGGAGCCCCCAGGGACCCTACCCAGTGGCGCTGGTAATGCCAATCTGAGTCCCGTAGATGGCAATGTTCCACGCGGCCCCCGTTACTGCCTCCCAGCGCGTGACCTTGCCCCCTTACTGTGCACAAGCTGCTCGCCCGCCCATTGGCTACAATGTATTCCGCTGAGTCCTCCAGCCACTCGGGGACCACCGTTCCCGGCTACAGGCCCTCCCCATCTGAGCCATTGCTGCCATACTCTTCAGGGTCGCTGCTTTCCTCCTCCAATTACAATGGGGCTGGTGCTTTCTTACTGCTTCGACCAGCCTGCCCTCCTTTGGCCGGTTCTGCCTTTCCCTTCCCTGCTGTTGCTGGAGGGTTTTGCCCCCTCCCATTTGCTCCTCTCATGCCCTGCATGGTGGGGGCACCATCTTGGTTGCATGCCCCCCGATCTGACTTTGCTCCTGCATTTACAGCTTCTTCAGGTGCCTTTCTCTGTCTTTTTGCTGGGTTCCATTCCAAACCAGCTACCATCTGAATATCCACCCAGGCCTTCACCATCTTTGCTACTAAGGCCCGCGCCTGCTCCAGCAGGGCTTCCAGGTCTTCGTCCATCTGTGGACCCGATTCACCCCGTGGTGATCGTTGCCTCGCTCTCCTGGGCTCATCTTTCCTTGCTGCTTCCTTGAATTGCAATTTGTGTTTTGTACATATGAGAAACTAATATTTGTGGTCGGAAATGGCCCGATCGGCCGTTTTCAAACGCAGAAATGCTTTGTGTATGTGGCCCTTTGAGCTATATTGCCCCTCAGGGATCCATTTTGTCCCCTCTCCTCTCCAACATACATAAGACCTAATTATATCTTGTGACTTTCAAATTGTCCTAAACAGAGACAACACTCATTTACTGGCAATTTCACTCTTCAAATTGCTGGTGATGGGAATGTTGTTACTGCTCAGGTATTCAACTGTCAAAAGTGAAGAGCTGGATGAGCTTTAACCAGCTACAATTAAAAGGGGACAAAATGGAAATTCTTTGTCCCGTCAGACCCTCCTCTCTTTTGAACCTTACTCATTAGCGTTCACTTTGGGGGACTCACTTTATCTGAATAGACACAAGTTTCAGTCACATATTTAGTGGTAGTCACACGTCTGCTTTATCCCCATCCCTGCTGGTCTCCCCCTCGCCCTTGGATTCACATCCTCTTCAATAGAGAAAGGTCTCTTTATGTTTACCTTCCCAGTTAAAGCAAGTTCCAGTAGGCAAGCTTGTGGCTTTAGACAAAATACCTGCACGCAGGACTAAGACCAAGAGCATTAGGGGCTGCAACACTACCGTACCAAGATGAACTATGCTTTCCGATCATACACTTCCCGGGTCCAGTTTGACAACCCATCAGCCTCTCTGATTAGTTGGAGGCTATCAGTATCTAATACGGACCGCAGTGGACTATATGGGGGCCTGCTATCACCTAGAAAACCCACTCAACACCTGATCAGAGTACTGGAACCAGGTGGTCTTGGCTGTATACACATGTTTCTCCCTCCTGAAACCAGGCACTCTGATTTGGCTGTTTCCCACCACACAAGTGAGTCCCCTTGCACTATGCATTGACTAAGAGAACGAAGAAGCATTATAAAACACAACTAGTCTAGATACTGTATATTGGGACTTGGTATAGTTCGCGTCCGAAGGCACAAAGAGCATGGGACCCACGTCTGGGCATACCGTTTGCACTTAGGCCATCTACTACAAAAACAAGGTGATGTAAGGAATGCTTGAATTAATCTCAGCCACAAGCAAACGCTCTGTGTCACACTGCATCTGTGAGCTACACTTCAGACTATGGTTTTTCACCCACGGTGCCATTCTAGACAGAAACCGAAACTAGCCTTCTGCAAACCAGTCTTGGTATTGCGCCAATAGGAACAGTCCTGCCCAAACTACCTGGCCAGGTCCCCTCAAGATGGGAAAACAAGCAACCCCAGAAAGCCTTTGCACTTTCAACATACAGACTCAAGGTGGGCAATGTCAGGGCGTGCAGTTTCTAAATAGTGAGTGTGTGCTTTGTCAGTGCAGAGTGTCAATGTGTGCTGTGTCAGCATTCAGTTTTATGGTTGGTAATGTCAGGGTAAGAAGTGAAATATGAGCACTGGCTGAGTGGGCCATGTCAGCATTCACAATGTCAACATGTAGTGTCAGGGTGCCAGGAGTCTCAATAAGGAGATGGCAGCACCACAAAGCAACTTCAGGCGGTTTAAGGAAAAATACAGACTGCTTTCCACTGTACAGCCTCTGACGCTCTCGGAAAGATCTGAAGCTTGTACTAGGGGTGCACACCACATGGTCAATGGAAACACACTGGAAAGATATGCAGTCAGAAACACATTAAATTCTCCCTTTCTGAAAGCAAATTGGTTTGATGACTTTGTATACCCAAGTTAAAAGTAGCAATGACACCCATTACCCTTTTCCACTCTGTGTCAGTAAATTGAGTGACACACTCTATCTCATTTCAGTCTAATTGCCAGGATAGACTTGGGTTTATTGATCATCAGGCAGGATCAAAAGTTTAACCAATGCCACAATCTTTTCCAGCGTTTCGGACTCCGGGTCTCCTGGAAGACCATTGCCATGTTTCTCCTACTGCCCTTTAAGTGGTGTTGGAACATTTTTCAGTAAAATACAAAAGCAGTGCCCTAAGTAAATAACAGTAGTAGGCTGAAAGGAAGCCAAAAGGCCTAAACCTAAGTAGCCTATCTACCTCATTATATGAAATGAACTAAAAATGTGTTCCAACCAATCAGCTGCCAGCACCCTCTAGAACCTACCCAGCAGAGGCAGTTCTCCTCAGATTTTCTTAGCACAAATGGGAAGTAGTAAACCCAAATCATAAAGAACTGTCTCGCCGGGGACGAGGGTGGCTGCATGTGAATCTATGAAAGATACCAATACTGGATAACTGTAGTTACAGGTAAGTAACGTGTTTTCTTATCCAGCATTGGGGTATCTTTCATAGATTCACATGCCTGAATCAGAATAGCAAGCAGTAAACCAACAAATTTCGTTTGCGGATGGTGGGGAAAAGGTTCATAAATTACCCCAATACATCCATAAAGGCCAGACCATAATAGCCTAAATAAACCTTTAAGAAATAGTATGCATATTAATAAACATTATCAAATATTGCAAAAATATATTAACACAAAGAAATGTGCATATATAGAGCGAAGAAACATATAAATCAATTACATGCAACATTGCAATATATAAAGAGAAAATAACTGAATCTTGATCTTAATGAAAAACATGTTGAAGAACCGCTTGCCCTACGGCTGCATCCTCCTGTTGTGCAGAGTGCAGACAGTAGTTCTTTGTGAAAGTATGGACACTTTTCCATGTCACAGCACGACAGATATTCTCCAAAGTCACTCCGGCAAACAATGCTGTAGAAGCTGCTACAGTCCTGGTAGAATGCGCTTTGACCTTTCTCTGTAAAGGCCTGTTGGTCTTATCATGGCAGAAATGAATTGTAGAAGCCAGCCATCTGGCTATTGTCACCTTTGTTACTGCAGTCCAAAGTGTGGCTTGGCCATAGGCCACAAACAACTGGTTGGATCGCCTGATATCCTTAGTCTTTTGTAAGTAGAATTTCAAACAACGCTTCACATCAAGAGAATGTAAAGCTCTCTCAGCTGGCGTGGATGGATCCAGAAAGAAAACCTTTAACTTTACTGATTCATTCAAGTGAAAAAGAGACGGAACTTTAGGAATGAACCTAGGATTTGTTCGAAGAGTTATGTAATCCTTTGTAAAATGCAAAAAGGGTTCTGTGATAGTGAAGGCTTGGATCTCACTAACCCTTCGTGCAGAATTCAGGGCTAGCAGAATGGCAACTTTCCAAGTGAGAAACTTGAGATCAGCTTTGTGGATAGGCTCAAATGGTCGTCTCATCAATTGCAAAAGACACAATTGATGGACGGAATGCAGAACAAATCAAAACATTCACCCCCAGTCAAGAGATCTGGGTTAAATCCATCATTATTTTGCTCACCATGCCACCAGTTTAGACCTGGCCATATGCAAATCAGTCTTGACCCTGTGCCTCATGGGAACCATCCAGTCCGAACTGCTAAGCCAGGTCCTCCCGGGACCGGAAACAAGCATCCTAGGACCGGTTTTGTGGTTTCACCCCTCTTCACCAGGATAGGTTGAATCCAGTGGCAC
This sequence comes from Triturus cristatus, assembly GCF_964204655.1. NCBI lineage: Eukaryota > Metazoa > Chordata > Amphibia > Caudata > Salamandridae > Triturus > Triturus cristatus. The sequence continues at coordinate 1,364,808,014 of NC_140591.1, read as the reverse complement.
ATTGAGCCTGGGACCCACGTCTGGGCATACCCGGCACACTTAGGACGAGAAAGCAAATTACACAATTGATGGACGGAATGCAGAACAAATCAAAACATTCACCCCCAGTCAAGAGATCTGGGTTAAATCCATCATTCTTTTGCTCACCATGCCACCCCAGTTTAGACCTGGCCATATGCAAATCAGTCTTGACCCTGTGCCTCATGGGAACAGTCCAGCCCGAACTGCTAAGCCAGGTCCTCCCCGGACCGGAAACAAGCATCCTAGGACTGGTTTCGGGGTTTCACCCCTCTTCAACCAGGATAGCTTGAATCCAGTGGCACAGTGAGCCCGGGGCCCACGTCTGGGCATACCCGGCACACTTAGGGCGAGAAAGCAAAAGACACAATTGATGGACGGAATGCAGAACAAATCAAAACATTCACCCCCAGTCAAGAGATCTGGGTTAAATCCATCATTCCTTTGCTCACCATGCCACCCCAGTTTAGACCTGGCCATATGCAAATCAGTCAATTGCGCCAACACAGTATTTAACACCCACTCTGGAGGAGGTGCGCAAATTGGATGGAAAGTTCGGAAAAGTCCTTTCATAAATTGTTTGACCAGCGAAGATGAACAGAGAGAAGGCTGTTTGGAACTTTTTCTGTATCTGGAAAGAGCCGCGAGATGAACCTTAATCGATGAAAAGACAAGGCCAGATTTAGCCAGGGACAATAAGTAAGGAAGAATTTGTTCAGCAGGCGCTTGAACAGGGTGGACGTTATTCACCTCGCACCAATAATAGAATCGCTTCCACTTTAAACGATAAGTCTTGACTGTACTTTGAGCACAAGACTTAGCCAAAATCTCACGACAATCTTGAGAGATGTCAAGATCTTTGAATTCTAAGAAATCAGGAGCCATGCCGGATGGAGTATTTGGCCCTCTTCTCTTGACAACATTGTGAGTGTTGGAATCAGGTGAATAGGTTTGTCCTGGGATAGTAGAAGCAGTTCCTGAAACCTGAACTGCCTTGGCCAACGGGGTGCAATCAGGATGAGATGGCAACCCTCCATCTTCGTTTTGTGGAGCACTTTCGGAATCAAAGGGATTGGGGGAAAAGCGTATGCACAAATCCCTGACCATCGCATGGACAGGGCATTCCCCCTTGATCCCTGTTGAGGAAATCTGCTGGCGTAATATTGGCATTTCCTGTTTTCCCTCATTGCAAATAAATCCAGTGTTGGTTTCCCCCAAACTTGGAAGATTTTGTCCACTTGCGTCTGCTCCAATTCCCATTCGTGACAGCCCGCTAGAGACCTGCTCAGCGCGTCGGCCAGAGTATTGTGGAGCCCCTTGACGTGTTCTGCTCTCAAGGTCATGTTGTGGAATGTGACCCACTCCCACAATTTCTGAGCCTCCTGCGATAGACACAGCGATTTTGTTACTCCTTGTTTGTTGATGTAATACATGCTGCTCGTATTATCGTTACAGACCAGCACTGAGGAACCCGCAATCCTCGGGAGGAAAGCCTGCAGCGAGAGAAATATGGCGCGAAGCTCCAATCTGTTGATATGCTGTTGTCGGTATTCTTGGGACCATTTTCCTTGAATCTGTAAATCTTGCAGATGGCCTCCCCATCCCTCCATGGAAGCGTCGGTTGTTAAAACGAAATCTGGAGTAGCTGGTAGGAAAGTGAGGCCTTGAGCCAAATTCACTATCTGAGTCCAGCAATGTAGAGAATCTATCGTGCGCAGTGCGACCCTGATGGAGTCGTCGAACGATCCTCCGGCTTGTTGCCATTGCAGGTGCAATCACCGAATCCGGTCAGGGATGACCTATCAAGCAAGATGGAGTATCAGGAGGAGCACGGTACTTTTTATCAATGCGAGGGAGTACAGCCGGAATGGAAGCAGGCGTTTTCATAATCTTAATTCCTTCATTCCAGATATAATCAATGATAGGAATTGCTCTTGTGACCTTTCTATATTCTTCTTTAAAATCATGTAAAAAGTAATCCGTGTGCTATACAGTAACTGGCAATTGAAATCTAGATGCCGCTCGTTGCATTAAGGAGAAGGCATTGGTATGACGTAATCATCCCAAGGATCCGTGTTAGTATCTTTATCCGGTAATTCACCCTCTTCAACCTCTTCCTCCGAAGAAGTAGTGTCATGATGTCCTTGCTGCGATGAACCAGGAGGGTGAGGCGATGAAGCAGGAACCCCTGTCTGGGGTAACGGATCAGGAACCTCTGTTGGCGGAGATGGAAATTTTGGAGTAGGCTCTTGTGGTGGAAACCTCTGACGATAATCCGCCAGCATGGCTTGGAGATCTTGAATGAGCGTAGGGGGAAGAGTACTCATTTCTCTGTGATTCGACTCCCTTCTGGGAGGTCTATGATATGGAACAGCAAGATCTTCCTGATAATAATGCTCATGATATTCTTCATCATCCTCCTCTTGGCTCTTGATGTTAAGTTCAGAGGGGTGGTGAGCAATGCCGAACGGTCCCTCGTCATCATCTTCGTCATCATCCTCATCTTCAACATAAGTTTCCAAGATATGAGATTGTAATAGAGGAGATATTTTACTGTAATCCTGCCTTTGGTACGTTTTCAACTGAAAATGAGTACATGATATGGGCGTTGAATGTAATGGCTTCGAGACTGATAAACTCGTCGTCGACGACTTCTTCGTCGACGGGCTCTTCGTTGTCGATGGGATAACCGTTGACGGGCTCTTCGTCGACGGGACTGTCGTCGACGGGCTCTTCGTCGACGGGACTGTCGTAGATGGGCTCTTCGTCGGCGGGCTCTTCGTCGACGGAACTTACGTCGACGGGACTGTCATCGGCAGGACTGTTGGCGGCAGGACTGTCGTCGACGGGACTGACGTCGATGAGATAGATTTTAAAGAGGAAAGTACCTTATGAGCACGACGACGACACGGTCGTCGACGATGTTTTAGACAATGAACTCTTCGTCGAGGAGTCTTTAAGAGCAGGTTTCTGGTAGATTTTAGACGACACAATAGGTGAAGAAATAGCCATTGTCGAGACGGTAGCAGTCGACAAGTGGGCAGCAGAAGTGACAGAAACCGTCGATGATGGAACCAGTGTGAGAGTTTTAAGTTGGATCTTACTCACAGTTTTAGAAGTTGAAGGCCTCTTGCATTTCTCAGAGGGCGAAGACAGCGTTGACCCAGAGGAAGGTTTAGGGGACCTCTGTGAATGGTCAGAAACAGCATGGGAGGACTTATGATGTCTTCTTCCCTCACTGGAAGAGCTGTCTCGAGATCTAGCCCTTTCGCTTGAAGTTGAGGCCTTATCATCTTCCTCAGCCGAGGAAGATTTGAGCCATAAGAGAAGCCTTGCCTCCCTATCCCTCAGTTTTAGGAGGGAAAGTACGGCAAATTCTACAATCCTTAGCAACATGCTCTGGATGAAGGCAGTAGATGCAGTCCTTGTGTTGGTTGTCCACATGGACCCTCTTCTTCTCACAAGTCCTGCAGGGTCTAAAAAGGGCCTTTTTTATCAGACATCCTGAAGAAAGTAAGTGAAAAACTGAGTAGGCACTCAGGGTGACTCCCTTCCACATGACGTGCGGTGAAAATCTGAGGAGAACTGCCACTGCTGGGAAGGTTCTAGAGGGTTCTGGCAGCTGACTGGTTGGAACAATTTTTTTTAGTTCATCTCATATAATGAGGTAGATAGGCTACTTAGGTTTAGTCCTTTTGGCTTCCTTTCAGCCTACTACTGTTATTTACTTAGGGCACTGCTTTTGTATTTTATCGTGGGACTCCCGCCTCGGCGACGGGGAATGATTCAGGCATGTGAATCTATGAAAGATACCCCAATACTGGATAATACCATTTTGCAGCCATGAAGTATCAACCCATCATCTGTAGTGCTCAGTTTGTGGCACACCCTCAACAGGGCTTAAACATGCGTTGGCTGTGATGTCTGCGATTCTCAAGCACATCAGAAATGTTTTGATCCATTTTACTGTCAGGCTTGCTTGTTACAGGCACTCATCTTCTCTGGTATGTGCTGCAATTTCCTTTAAGGACATTGTGCCAGGGCACGCTGATTAAAAGCTCAAGTTCCAATGCTTCTGTTTGCTGTGGGATTGCTGTTTAACTTTACATCATGATCCGCTGAGTTTTTAGACAGGTAATCATCAGCGATGTCAATGCACTACCAGTAAATCATATTGAATCAATATTTATGGAGTTAGAGTGCTCATTTTCCGATTCTTGGAGGGGGCAGAGATGTGCCCATGAACAGATTTGTGAGTGGCTGGTGATCAGTAATCACTCTGAACTCCTGGCCATATAATTATGTGGAAATACATAGAGTGGAAATAACTGCAGCCCCTCTGTATGGGGAAAGCCTCTCGCTTGATTCATAAATATCTCACCTCTGTGTCCATGAGGGGTTTGCTGGCAAAGGACACTGGTGCCTAGGATAACAGCGCCAGGGCCCACTGTGCTTGCTTCGATCACTAGTTCTGCTTTCTTTTATGTAGTTCATGGAAGCATCCTGTAGTAACAGGACTTTAATACTCTGGAAATGGTCATTGATGTTCATTTGACCAGATCTACGTTGCCTGGATTTTAAGGAGATTGTGGAGTTTAGTCAGTGGCACCAACTTCAGAGTGAAACACATTATGAAGATCTGGGACACACTGTATGTCACGTGCTTTCTTGAGGTCATGCTGATGCACTTGCTTGAAGAAAACAAACCCAAGTAACTGGATTTCATCCTTGAGGAATCCACATTTAGCTTGGCGAAGTGCGAGCAAGATCACATTCTTGAGTCTTTGGAGAGTTGCTTGAACCTCGTTGTGGCAAATGAGTGATGTTCTTTGCAAATGTAAGAATGTCACAGCTGATGTTTATGACACCATTCACCTTCTCTACCTCCTCACCCCCTACCTTTGTCCAGAGCTCAGCTGCGGCAGGAAACATGTGGATGCAGGGTTAGATGATTGGTCCTTTAATTTTATCTCTAAGTTTGAAATGTTATTGATTTGTCTGCATCTTACACAGAATTTCAGTTCCAATGTGCAATCAGTGGTAATTTTCATCAATATAAAAAGGTAAGGAACACCCAATTGCTTCATAAGAATTTATTTAAAACAATACATCGCATGGCCTTTCAGACCTTTTCAATTAAGATGGGTTTTTTAAAATTTGACAATCCCGTAAGACTAAAACAATAAAATAATAACTTATTTGTTGCAGATTGTTTTGAACTGAACTTCTACTGTTTGCAAAATTATGGATGTTCCAATCACCAATTAAAGGACTTGCATTTACAAACCTTTGAAAGATAGAAGACTGTGTCGGCCTTGCCAGGAATGAAACTTGTGTCTTGCAGATCACCACATGTAGCTGTAGTGAATGCTCATAAGTGAGAGGCAAGCATCATGTAAACACTGACACACACAACACATTTTATAATTTGACTACTGATTGCATGAGATGAATATTTCATGTTCTATACACTAGGGGCACATGCTTCAAGGGCTTCATAAATATATCTTCCATTGGTTTGAAGTCAACGTGGCAGGATTGGTAAGAGGGTTGTATTCGGGGGCAAATAATTTAAAATCATTCACAGTGCTCATCTGTTGAGCCAGCTTTGATCAAGAATAGCTGTGATGGGGACACTTTAGCCAAACGTGAAAAAGAATGTAATATTCTTTAGGAGGTTCAATTTTGCAGTGTCTTGGTTACAGAACACCAATTTCTTCCATGGAGTGTGATGTAGAAAAATTCAGTACACAAATCTATATTTTATTTTAATTAAATGCATGTGCCGTCGCTGCTGTTACACACTTTATTTTAAATACAGGATCACATTAATTTTGCACCAAACTTACCAACTTGCATTTTCTTTGCTAAACATTTCTGAGAACGGCCAACTCTGTTATAAGCTTCACAGTAATACTCTCCCGTGTCGGTCTTTGCTACTGTATTGAATTGCTGGCACCGAAAAATGGGAAAAAGGAGAAGAAAAAAAAAGAAGAATTAAAAGGAAATACTGTATGTGAAAAAATTAGATTCTGGTTTCATTTTTCAATAGTTGAATTCTCACCTGCATCTATCAAAACCATCTAGAATAAACGGAGGCATTTCCAAGGTATACCCTTACTAAATTGAGAGCACAACCTCGATCAGTCACTATGTTAATGTAGCCAGTGCCTAGCCTGCTTGCTATTTTTATTGTTAGGTAGGGAAACTCAAGATAAGATCATTAACTTTGAAAGAAAGTTAAAAAGTTAGGGATTTTTTATTCAATATAATTTAGTTACATTTAAGATAATCTTGTTCATACGGGTCAGGAAGCAAAATAAGGAAAAGTTAGGTTTACTTATTCTGAATAATTTATCTCGATATAAATGTATTTAGTGAAATATAGTGTGAAATGTAATTAATTAAATTAAAATTGGTTAATGGTTAGTGTCAATTATTTTAGAAACATTCATTTGATTTTGAATAAAGGCTCGTGGAAGGCATATGCATTTAAATCAATGTAAGTTAATGCAATTTACTCTAATTAAGGGCTAGGTTAATAATTTAATAAAAGGTAAATTAAATAATTAATGTTTAGGATCACTTTTTAAAATAATTTACATAATTAAATATTTTCAAAATTAAATGTTAATAACTTCATATATCATAAAAAAATAAAAAGTTAAGATTGTAAATTATTTTGTAAGAGATATTTAACCATATATATATATATTTTTAAAGGGTTATTGTTCATTATTTAAAACTGGTTACATTTGAATAATTAGGAGTAAAGTTAGCATAAGTGTGCCCTAAGCTTGTGTTAGTGTGGCCAATGTAGAGCTAAAATACATTCAAATTATAGATCAATGGGGAGAGACAAAAACAGTCACCACACATGTTAGCTCCGGGGGTTGGAGCTGAAAATCCTTTAAAGCTACCTTGCAATCTCAGCCATAAGCCTTTGAAAAACACGGAGAGAAAACTGGAATCTCAGCGGCATTGGTTAAGGCAGAAATTAAAGCTGCAAATCTGCAAGGCCCGGAAGGGGGAACAGAGGGAGAGCAGCAACTTACTCCACAATATGTCGAACAAGGCACAAGGCGACACGAGCAGGGCCGGCTTTAACACTGGTGGCGCCCTGTGCGACATTGTTTGTTGGCTCCCCCAATGACCACCCCTGCCACGGATTCCTGCACTACCACCCTTCAACAGTGCCCTTCGAATCTCCATAACCACTGTCTCTCAGAATAATTTAGTTTTATAGCACCACTCATACCAGTATAAGGTGTCAGAGGACTTTAAGAGCACTTTACATCATACACACATTGGACAGAGACAATCATACGTGTGTAAATCAGTATATAGGGAATGTTACATCAGACAGGACTACAAGGTATAGGAGTCGCATGTCATCCATAATGGTAGGCAGTATAGTAAGAGTCCTAAGTCTGGAAAGGCATACATTCTTAATTTAAAAAGTAACACCATTGTTAGGGGTTCTCTCCAATAAGAATTGAGTTCTACCCAAATGAACCCTTTTTGCAAGATTAGGATAATGAAAGACTGGGCAAAAAAACCACCATATAGATCTAATATATAACTTGCAGTGTGCATGAAGCTCTTTGATGACAGTTAATAGCTCAGTATTCTATACAAGGATTTTAACTTACAAACTGCAAGTAACAAAAGGATCTGACAGAAGCAGTAACACACTGACCTATTTTACATTACATGCAGTTTTTGATCTGCATGGTAAACGTTCTTTGCAGCAGGCATTTTAACCCTCTGTACTACCTTACAAGAAGTCAAAACTTACACCAAACTCCAGGTCTCTCTCCAGGAAGACGATTGATCTCCAGAGTTATCTTGACATTTTAATTGATGCCGAAATATTGCTGAAGGCCAGGAATGCGGTAGCAGGTGCTTTTAACCCATTCGACGCGCATGACGGAACGGTTCCGTCATGCACGTCGGTTGGGCTGTGCTTATGACGGAACCGTTCCGTCATGGCCCCGCCCGCGCACAGAACCTTCAGCGTGGCGCGGAAATCCGCGCCGCGCTGAAGGGGTTAAAACAAAAATATACTTGCAAACTGACACCCCCACCCGAAGTCAGCACCCGGTGTGGTGGCACAGATCACACCACCCTAGAGCCAGCCCTGGACAGGAGGCACGGTACGAGCGATGACCTGTGCTCTCCGAGACCACTGGAGGGGCCACATCAAGGTGTGTGATGGCCCAGCTGTACTAAAAACAGCAATCTGCAACTTTAAGCAGAAGTTGAGTACCCCAACTGAATTCCTACTCAGCCATACATAGAGCAATGCTGCACCAATACAAGACACTGAGAAATACTCACCAAACAATTACCACCAGGAGAACTGACCACTAATGGACAGTCTAAAAGACATATAATGAATCCCTACTGAACTGGCACAGTGCATGGTTCACTTAAGCAAACCGTATGCATCAGACCACTTACAAAAATAACCCATCCTAAGAGATCAGAAAAGCACACAGAGGATAAGCCGTGCCTGGCCTGACTGCATGCCCTAAAAATATGACGAAATCTCAACATATGTTCATGAGCTAAAGACTTTTACTATCACAAGAAGGGAACAGAAAAAACTCAGAAACAACGGAAGGAGCTGTAAATAGGATAAAAACGTCAGAACCTAAGTGGAGAATCCACCATCATCAATATAACAGTGGGAAAGTAGTCACAACTAAACCAGCAGCATACATGTGAAGGGGTAATCACATTGTATCCTGAATCTCGCAAAGGGACAGGTGTACAAAGATTTACACATTTCACCAGAGCATGGGGGAAAGGAGAACAGAGTTAATTTACGATCTGAAGCTAGTATATTAAGATTGTCAGACTATTTATATAGCTCTGCTAAAAGAAACACATTTAACCAAGAACAACAAAGATGCATTTGCCAAAAAAAGGAACTCACAAGGCTTTCTCCTCATACTCCACATATTCCAGAGGAGAAGCAGTTCTGAAGAGGAAAAGCATCCCCTTCCGACAAACCAGGGCAATATAGGACGTAGAAGTTTGCTTCTATAATACAACAATGAATCATGAACAAAACAGATATCACTATATATATATATATATATATATATATATATATATATATATATATATATATATATATATATATAAATATATATATATATATATATATATATATATAACAGTATTCGATCTCCCAACTTCCATTCCGGCGATGAGAGAGATCCGGAGTCCAGAATGCGTGGCAAAATAGGTTTATTTAACAATCAAAGCCGTTGTGACGCGTTTCGAGCACCTCCGTGCTCTTGCTCACATACGAACACATCATATATATATTACCTACAGTAGGTAGTTATAGTTAGGACCTAGTTTCCATAGGAAAAGCGTTTTTTTGTTTTCCCAATAACTTTAGCGCCGGATGACGAATCTTCGCAAAATTTTCAAAACTAGTGGCGTGCTCCGGTCAGCTCCTGACTTGAAAGTTTCAGGGTGATTCATCAAAGCGGGGCCGAGAAAAAAGGGGGGTCCCAAAACACGTTTGCCCCAACAAACAAACAAAGAGCTCATGCAGGGAAATTCATTGCTCTGATTGGCTGCCAACACTTCAACCAAGAAGTGTTGGCAGCCATCTTGGGATTTGGCTTGAAAAACAAATCTGTCGCATACAGGAGGACATCGTCGGCGTATAATGATATTCCCTCCTCCTATTGTCCCCCCCCCATAGATACCGGAGATCACTGGATCCCCCCTCACCCATGCCGCCAGTGCAAATATAATCGGGGAAAGAGGGCACCCCTATCTCGCTCCCTTATGAAGAGCAAAAGAGCGGGACACGGACTCATTCACTCAAAACCCTGGCCAAGGGATTTGTATATAACAATTTAATCCAAGATTGAAAGTGGGGACCGAACCCGAACCGTTTCAGGACCTCAAACAGGTAGTGCCATTCTATACTGTTGAAAGCCATGCAAGTGTCTTGGGACAATAGTGCCACCTCCACCCCTGGGTTGGTTCTTACTAAATGCATTAGCCCATATAAGCATCTAAGATTAAGCCTAGTGCTCCGGCGAGGCACAAAACCAGACTGGTCTGGGTGTATCAACGTTGTGATTGGCTCTTGGAGTCGATTCACCAAGACCTTAGTCAGTATTTTAACCTCCATGTTCAACAAGGATATTGGCTGATACGAGCCACATTGGTCAACTGGTTTGCCCACCTTGGGGATTACAATGATGGTTTCCATTTGCTGATCTATTGGTAGGCACCCCTGTTCCTTCGCCTCATTAAACATACCTAGTAGGTACGGGCCACTATACTCGCCATGTATTTAAAGAGCTCCACTGGCAGCCCATTTGGTCCCGGTGGCCTCCCTGCCTGTAGATCCTGTATAGCACCTCCTATTTCGTCAGCCATTATATCTTTCTCTATATCATCTCTATGGTTCGACACTAATTCCACAAAAGCTTATACTAAACTAAAGGCGGCTCTTCATAAAGCAGCGAGGGACCGGGTGTAAATATGGGAGTACAGGAGGGTATATAGTCAAGCACTGAGATCACGAAAGAAGGAGTTAAAAGAGAACGCTTGGGTCAGCCTTCACGAAACCTCATTGAGCAAAGACAGTGCTTCTTTTTGGCGGGCGGTGAATGCCTTGTTTTTTTAGCACTCCTAACAAACCGTTGGTGGAGGTTGTAATAGACGAGAGGCAATGGGGGGACTTTTTTTTCAAATGTTTATAACTCTCAGGTAGACAACGATGTGGACAGGAGTTTGTGCAGTCAGCAGGCGGAATGTCCCTATATTTCCTCATAGATCTTCAATTTACACACGAGGAGGTTATTGGGGCGATAAACAAAAGTAAGGATGGAAAGGCCCCTGGCCCAGATGGGGTGCCAATTGATTTGTTTAAATCAAATCTTCCCCTCTGGACTCCATTAATAACATGGGCACTCCAAGCCTGTTGTGTGAAGGGTTTTATTAAGGCCTGGTCTGAGTCAATCATTGTACCCATTTTTAAGAAAGGCAAAATCCAGCCTGCTACTGCCCAATATCCTTATTACATTCTCTGAAGGAAGGTAGCAGGGCGGATTGTTTTAAACCGACTTCAATCATGGGCAGAGGAAACTAATATTGTAACAGATGTGCAATATGGTTTTAGGCAGGGGCTGGGAACTACGGAACAGGTTCATAATCTTTGCATTTTAATAGGGAAATACACCCAGGCTAAAGCAGGGAAATTTTATTTAGCTTTTGTAGACCTCACAGCCGCTTTTGACTGTTTTATACACAGTAAATTATGGGACATCTTAGTGGAATTAAGGGTGGACCCACCGCTGGTCCAGTTTTTGCATCAGTTGTACAGTGGAGCGACCACTAAGGTACGATATGGTGCCAAGGGGGAATGTACAGCATCATTCAAAGTAGAAAGGGGGTCAGACAGGGTTGCGTCCTGGCGCCTATCTTGTTCACTGTATACACGAATACTCTGGAACAAGTGCACTCCACTATGCCTACAAAAAACCCTTTCCTCTTATTCCACTTTCATGGATAATCTGGGCCTAAAATTGAATGCCAAGAAAACATATGTCATGACTTGTGGGAAGGGGAGACAGAAATGTAGGAACCTACCTTTAGGGGGAAGTAGGGTTAAATCCACAAAGACGTTTACATACTTAGGCATTTTATTTGATTGCACTGGTTCTTGGTGCCAGGCTGTCAAAAGCAGCGGTGGCCAATTTTGCATTAAAATTGTGAAGAAAGCCCCCTGAGATGCCCCTCAAGATCTACAAGGCTAAATGTGTGAGCATTGCTACTTTTGTGTGTGGGGTTATCAAGATCTGCAATCCATTCAGCGTGTTGAAAATGCTTTTTTAAAGTTTATTTACCCGCACAGGCAGTACCTCTGTCTATAATTGTCATAGTGAGCTGGGCATTCCTTATATTGCTGACATTATTATGGCCCAGCCGGTATTACTATGGCATAGGATTTGGACTTCCAGCAGTACAGGATCAAACCAAGATATAATTAAAGACTCAATGAAGTTGGATCAGGCTACCAAGATTGCTTGGCTGAATTATATTAATAAATTTATGTATGATCTTGGGTACCCTGATTATTGCAATCTTTCTAAATCTATGAATTCTCTCTTCAGGAAAGAGTTAAAAAGAATCTGCATGAGCCACCTGGAGGCAAATGGATTTGCTCTGGAAGCAAACAAACTGACAGTAATTCAGCATCAACTGATTTTAATAACACATGATATTCAGCAATATTTATTGTGTAACTTAAGTGGATATATTAGAGCTACCTCTTAACCCGTTTCAGATTTGGGAACTTTCATCGTTTAATTAGTTACCCATAATTGAATAACTGGTCTAGACAGTTAAGTGTCTGTTCATGTGATGGTCTATCTCCACAATCAACAATACATGTGGTCTTGTTCTGTAAATTTTACAAAAAGGAGAGAACGAGATGGATCCTGCCCCTTTTAAGGCTAGGCGGATGGAGGCAATGACAACCAGTATTTTTATATTTGCAATTTTTAGACAATGATTGTTTTACTGTAGCTATTGCCTGCTTTTTAAAAAGTATATTGAGGACTAGAAAATGCATCAACGCTTAAATCCTGCCAAGAGCTGGACCTATTAACATTGTACGATGGATTTAATTATGCGAGAAAGATGTTCTGTAAAATGGTTTTCTTCTCCAATTTTATGAGTTATGTTTACTCTTTAAAGTTTCATGAAGGATGAATTTTAGAACATATTGTATGTTTACATTTAGATATAATAATGTCTAAATTGTTTTCTTTTTATCTGATATATTTGCTTTTGTGATTGTACATGCTTAAAATAGAATAAAGCTTATTCTGATTCTATATTATCTCTATCTTCATCTGATAACACCGGTAGTCTAATTTCAGCTAACAGTTCGCAGCAATCTGTCTCTGCCCTAACAGGTGTGGACATGTATGTCTCTTGATAGTGGTCTGCAAAGACCCGCGCCATGTCTTCCCCAGTAGTGTACGTGTTACCGCTGCTGTCCCATATTTCTGCAACCCAATTCCTAATTCTGTCTCTCTTTTCTAGCCAGGCGTTCATTTTATTTGCCTTATCTCCCAGATCATACACTCGTCTCTGTGTGGCCAGTGCCGCCGATCTCACAGCATTATTCGCCAGATCCTGCAGTTCCTGTCTTTTGAGTTCTAATCAGTGCGCTAACTCCTGGTCAGTTCTCCCTCCCTCTTGAAAGCTGGCCTCCATTTCCACCACTGTCACCTCTAGTCTGTCCCACTCTAGTTTTTTTCTTTATTACTACCACCTACACAGGCCTGGACATGCTCCCTCATAACTGGTATGAATGCTTCCCACAAGGGTACAGGCCGTCTCAACCATCCCCTCATTTTCCTGGAAGTAGAGTTGTGCCCGTTCCCTGACTTTTTGGGTATTTTCCTTGTTTTTAAAGAACCATGGATTCAGTCTGGGTGGTAGAGTGTGTGTGTCCGAGTGGGTCCCCTCACCATCACCTCCACCGGGGAATGATACGAAATACCCTGCGGACCAATTCGTGCACCAGAGAACCATGCTTCACCCCCTCTGTGTGTCAGTATGTGGTCTAGGCGAGAGTAACTACCGTGTGCTGCTGAGTAAAAGGTGTACTGGCGAGCTCCTGGATTATGTGTCCACCAAAGATCTATCAGTCCCATAGCTTCAACAAATGCTCGAAGCGGTTCCACCCCTCTCTCTCTAGTGGATGTGGTTTCTCTATCTAGCCCTGGATCAATAGTAGAGTTCATGTCACCTCCCAGCACCAGTACTCCAGATGGCGGATCGACCAACAAGGTCCCCAGCCAGCAAACGCCTGGTATGTAACTTGAGACAATATTAATAACCTGCTCCTCCCATTTCCCCGCGAGGGCCACCGACCTTCCCAGGGGGTCATGCCAGCCCTTGTCCACCACCAATGTAAGACCCGTCTTTACCAATATTCCCACTCCTCTTGATCCGGCTGTGTAACCGGCATGGACGACTAGCTTGTATCCGTATCTATTGAGTACTCGATATCTATGGCCTTTCAGATGGGTTTCCTGAAGTAGCACTATGCCCGGGGAGTGTCGATGTAAGTATTGTAACACTATCCTTCGTTTAATACGACTCCCCAAACCATTCACATTCCACAACATGATTTTAAGGCTGATAGCCCTTATTGCCCCTCCTGGTGCCCCCCTGTCATGTTCTGTCCCTTCCCCTGTAATGTCCCCATCTCAGCAGACGCCATATCTGTATTTAGTCTCCCGCCATATTTTCATCATGCTGTATTAACCTGTTACACTGACTTTGCAATTTTAAAGAACAATCAATTTTGCCATAGAAAAACACTAAACCCAACATTCCCCAAATGTAACTAGCGCCCTCCCTGCTGCCTTGCTGGTGGGTATAGCAACTCCCACCTCCCCAACTCGCAGAGTGCCTGTCGCCCCAAATCAAGTAACAAAAATGGGGTTGGTTGGTACCTAACTATGATAGCTTCTCCTCCGGAACCCCACCCACCCCCACCATTAGGATATTTGTTTTAATCTTGTAGCAACACAGATGACTTAGAACTGTGCCGAGTAGCTCTACATTAGAGAGTCCGTATTTTACCATCTCCACCCCCCACCCCTCATCCATGCCATATGACCTGGTCTGCACAGTCCTCGACACAACATCTTGCAGGTGTTAAATCTTCCAGACCCTCCTTCCACTTTGATCCACGCCACATTCTGTCCTCTCATTAGTCAGTGTTCTCCATCATCGTCCTTTGCTGTTCTCACCGTCTCCCTCGTTGAGAGTTCGAACCCACGCTGCGCCATCTCTCCAGCCACTCTCATGCCTCTGGGGAGCTGAAGTACCATGTTTTCCCTTCCGCCTCGACTCTCAATTTTGCCGGAAACATCATAGAGTACCAGACTTCTTTAGTCCGTAGTTCCCTCTTCACAGCTGCGAATGCACACCTGTGTCGTATCACAGCATTTTCATGTCGCAGGTCCCCATGTTTGCGTGCCGTCTGTAGGATTGTATCCCTATCTCGGAAATTGAGAATCCTAGCAATGATTGACCTAGGTGGAGTGCCAGGTTTAGGCTTAGGGACAGGTGCTCTGTGTGCGCGTTCAAAAGTGAAATAGTTGGATATACGCTTTGGCTTTAGATGATTCAGGATCAAGTACTCAAGGAAGAGGTCGACACTGGGTCCCTCCATACCTTCCGGCACTCCCACCACTCATATTGTTTCTGCATGCCCACCCTTCTTGGTCTTCTAGCTTAGCTGCCATGATGTCCTGCTGCATTGTGAGGGCCTGGACCTGTAAACTCTTTGTGCTGGTTTGTAACTGGGTCACCTCTTTTTCAGTAGCAGCTACTTAGTCCGACATTTTCCTTAGATCTGCTCTCAGGAGATTAACATCCACCGTCACTGCATCTATTTTAGGGTCACTCGTACCATTAAGGTCCGCTATGGCCGCCATGATCGCGCTCAATCAGGGTTCCATTTTATTTGTATGCGCCCCTGCTTGTTATTTGGGCTTAATTCGGGTGTGTACCGCGGTGACTTGTTACTAGTGTGGGTAGGCTGAGGATTCCAACCCACTAATTTGTCCTCCTTCGTAGGAACTGTGGCCGTGTCTCCTCCTTCCCTGTGGAGCCTGCGTTCGTATTCAGCGCACCAAGTCTTCTTATTGTCTGCTGTGAGCCTTGCGTCGTTCCCCAACTCACTGTGGGGGCGTTGTCTCCCACTTCGTGTCGGTCCTCGTCTTAAGGTGCCCTAATACCTTCTGTTTGGATTTTCCCTGTTATTCCAAGCCGTGTCCCTTGCGATCTGGGCAGGCTGACCTATGTGTGCCTCCCTCTGTCAGGACCTACATATTTTCCGCCTTGCTTCACACACCACCTCCAACCCGGAACGCCTGCGTGGCCTTTTCCTCCCGGCCACTTAGCTCTCTGCCCCGCCTGTGACCTCCATTGTGTGCCTCTGGCTCAGCGCAGCAACGTTACCTGGATCTTGCCCAGTCTTCCTGCACACGTTATCTGCTCTCGGGTGTCTTTGTAGTCCCTGACTTGGGCAACCTGCTCACTATATGGCCGTGTCCGACCCCACGTCTCCCGCCACCTGCAGTATGCAGCTGGCCCAGCAACTACTGTTCCCTCTGTGGTGGCAACGCGAAATATGGTGGTGGAGTAGAGCCGATCCCAGCGCTATGAATTTGTACAGGGCAGCCTTGTGCTGTTCATGCTCCTAGCAGAGCTTATGCGACTCCTCTCTAACCGTGCCTCTCTGATGTGTCGGATTTCCTTTCTCCGTATGTTCCCGGTGTTTACCCTGCCACTCACCGGCCTCAATCCTCCACTTTCCAGGTATACCTTCCGGCCCCGCTGGCTCTCAATGTGCTGGGCCGCAGGTCGACTGTCCGTCCGCGTATCGGCACTGCCAAGTGGAGAGCGGGGGGAGGAGCCAGGCCCTGTCCAGAGCTATGCGGCCGATCTGTTCCCCATTCCATCCGCTGGGGTCCCACTGTGGTATAGCACCTTCCCACTGCAGGCAACTCCCCGCCTCTCTCGCCTCGGCCACCGGCGATGACGCGTTGCCTCGCCAGCTCTTTCCGGCTCAGTTCTGACCCTCCGGCCGCGCCCTGTTCTCTCGCCACCGCTCGTTGGCCTCCCATCAGTCGCCTGGGCCCCACCAAAGTTATTACTGGTCCGATTTCAGCTGCGGAATCATGCCCTCGACACTCCGGCATAATATACCGGCATTTTTGTTGCTACTAGGTCGGCTGGACATGCGGATATTATGGGTTTCAGGGACCCGATGCCGGATCTCCTCTAATACGCTGCCATTGTTGTCAGCTCCCAAGCCACGCCCCCACTTGTCCTACTTTTTAAATACATTGCACCCTACCCTGTGAGCTGTTTAGGGCCTAGCCTGCGGATGACTTATATGTAATGAAATAGCAAAATGGCAGTCTAAAACCGCACCCACTGGCTGCAATAGCAGGCCTGAGACATGTTTAAAGGGCTACTTAATTCTGTGGCACAATCAATGCTGCATGCACAATAGTAGCATTTAATGTACAGGCCCTGGGCACATGTAGTACCACTTTACCAGGGACTTGCATGTAAACTAAATATGCCAATTGGGTAAAAGCCAATGTTACCATGTTTAGAAGAGAGAGCACAAGCACTTTAGCACTGGTTAGCAGTGGCAAGAGTCCCAAGGCCAAACTAAGAGGTGGATAAAAGCAAAAACGTTTGGATGACCCTGCAGAGAGGGCCAGGTCCCACACGAATTAACAGATACCCAAGGATAAAATAGAATCTCAACTAGATAGAAAGATTACACTGCCATTGTCCCTTACTGGTTTGATCTCTTAGACTAAATGGTAATCCTGACTAAACAGAAGTATTTATTTCAAAATAGTTCAATTCCTCTCAATGTTTTGCCCGAAATCCATATGCTCCCATGTAACAAAAAAGGGTTGGTTATGGTTATTTTGTTGCAGTCACTTGCCCCACTTTTACAAGTGAAGTGGGGTAAATGTGAGAGACTATTGGATGGTAGGAAATTTGTGGATCCCTGCAGGTTCACAGAAATGTGAGGAAAACATGTGTTTATAGCCAAAGTTTGAGGTTTGTAAGGATTTCTGGTCAAGAAAAACAGTGTGAGGACCACACAAGTACACCACTCTGGATTACCAGGTGCCTAGTTTTCAGAAATGTCGGGGTCTGGTAGATTTCCATGAGTGGGGGGGCCGAGCCTTGAAACAAAATCCACATCCGCACTACATAAGGAGCATCAGGTTTGAGTGGAAATATGTGGTGTGTCCATTGTGCATTTTGGGCCCTTTCCTGTCACGGGCACTAAGCCCACCCACACAAGAGGGGTACTGTTATTGTTGGGAGACGTGTAGCCACAAAGGATAGTATAACATTTATTATAACCAACTAGACTTCTCATCTGCATTTATGGCTTCCAAATGTAAGATGCTATGCGAGAAAGAAGATATTTTGCAAAATTACTTCTGAATCACACAATAGTGTGGGTTACCAGAAATTTAGAGGTGTACAAATAATTACTTTCCTAAACTTATTATCTTGTGTACAATTCAGAAATAAATATGTTTCCTTCGCACCCATTTTCCATTCCATATAGTTTACCATATGAATTCCGTTATATTCTGTACCTAATGAAAAATCATTGTTATGAAGCAGCTTGGTTGTTGACTCTGGGTATCGTGTGGTTTTGGAGAACCTACAAACCCTATACATTCCTGAGACCAGAAGGGTCTATTGGGCGAAAAGGTATATTACTTTTGTAAATCGGCTATTGTGACAAGAAGCTAAAGATTAAAACTTTGTCACAATTTCTTTTTCCTTACTCACTTTAATTATTTTTTATTTCAACATTTAGTTCCTTTGGGAAAGCATCAAGGAGCCTACACAAATGGCCCCTAGCCGATTTCAAATTTTCCAGAAATGTTCAGCTTTCCACAATGACCCATTAGTTTTACTTCTGTTTCCAACACAAACTGCAAGTAAGTTGGTCATTCTGTTAGCCAAGGTTAAGAGTTAATGTTAACATGTGGATATGTAGATACAATGGATAATAAATGCTTAATAATCCACCTATTTCTGCCTCCTTTACACAGTGGTTCTCTCTGTACTCTCACTTACTTGACTTGGACACTCGTCAATTACCTATGGCATAACTGTGCAACCACTGTTCTGAACTAGACCAGAAGGAGCATAACTCATAAGTAATGCAAGTCTACTGTATTTGTAATCTTGCGCAGGAAATCAATAAAAAATGTGTTTAAAAAACTGCAGGTAGTTTGAGACCAAACAAATTTGGAAAAATTGGCTATCTTGTCAAATATGCAAAAACTGTGTTAAAAATGTTTTTTTTGATACAAATTGCACTTGTCCTACAAGCTGCAACTATGGTGATACTTGCCCAGAAAAACTTTTGTTGCCATTTTTAGAAAAAAACATACGTTTCCTTTTTATCCATTGTTCCTAAAAAACAAAATGTAGCTATATTTTGGCTATTTTTTCGGTTCTGTCCAATGAGAATCCACAAGCCCTGGATCCCAAGATGTGGTGTATATACCTTTTGTAAAACAAAATCATTAAGGTTCACCATCCAAGTGGTTAAGATTGTAATCCTTGCGGGGAAGAGACTTTCGAAGCTAGCCCTTGAGCAATCCCTGAAGCCTCTTTTGTAAGCTATTGTATAAAGCATTTGAATATGTAGCCCTTTTGAGTTAGCAGCAAATCCTTTAGCATGCTATAGGTTTTGCAAGGATATTTAGTACATATTTTCTTGACTTTATTTAGTTGGTAACCGACACTTCTAACTAATCTTTTGACCTGGCTTGCCACAGTTGTGTCTTTCTTCTATTTTCAACCTGAAACTCCTACCGGGTCATGGGGGGATCAAATCAGGTTTTAAAATGTCATGAATACCAAGCGTTATGGGAAATAAACACAATTATTTCCTGGTGTTCAATACATTTAATTGTTGCTCCTTTCTCCTGCAAATACACAGGAAAATTCGAACAACAGCCTCATACTGGTAGACCTCCACCCACTCCTACCATAATTCTGTTTGTGTGAGACTAAGATAAACCTACCAGCTCTGAATGCACGCCAGTAAATGCCTAAAGTTATATATACAGCTGCATTAAAAAAAGTGTGCGTTGCAGGTAGTAGAGATGACTCAGTTAAGTCTGTTAGTAACTCCCTTCTAAAGAAACAGCGCCTGGAACCTTTACATATAGGTAAATGCTACATTGCCTTAATTCCACATTCTGCATTGCATTTCAGTCAGTCAAAAGGTCTTTATTTCGATTTACATCATAAGACATGTTATACATATAAAACACAATCCATAATAAATTGTCCTAGTTATCCATAAAATCCATACATAAATTACATACTAAAAACAAGATAAAAAGTTATTAAATACAATACAAAAACTTACGACTGGTACAATCAGTAGCCACTAAAAAGATAAGAACAGATTTCATAGTATAATAAACAATATGCTAAACCACTAGCAACATTATGTGTACTACTGGATTAGGGACTCAAATTCCGGGTCCGAATTGACCAAGCCCAACTGACAAATTTAGATACCCCTATGACAATATACTTAGTCGTGTCAGATTTTAGGATTCTACTGGCAACCTGAGCTGATCTTGTCCCAGTGAACGGCATACAGGCTTTAGCCATACATGTCTAGGTTGAGCGTACATTGGGCAGCAAAAAAGGAAGTGATCAGCAGTTTCTACCTCCTCCACACAAAAGGGACATTTATCATTGCCACATAGATTCCATGAACTCGTTACCCCACGAACAGGATTGCATTTCACATTTTTATGTAAAGTGCTCCAATACTCCTATCTGTGTGTATGGTTTATGCCTTTCCAAAGCCTATATAATAAACTATAGAAATCTGAGCAGGTGTATGGAGAATCATGCCACCCTGACAGCCATCTCTGGGAGGCCTTGTTCTGCTGAAGAGCATTCTTGTAGGTGCCAATGTGTGCCCTAAACGTGCAGGCTAAATGCCAGTGTCCTCAAGGATAATGTTTTGAGTATTTTGTTCTTTACTGTCACCTTAGAAAAGAAATGTATGTTATGTAAACTTATCCAGCAAGTATCCTTATACCTGACGACTGATCCTAAAATGCTCTTTTCTCACCCTTTCAGTGATAGCGATGCCTTATGCATTAAGCTTCCAGTTATCTACATCAGTAGGAACAAACGCAAAGGAATTTGGATGACTGTCTTCACTCAGGAAAGTGACATTCTGGTGTAGTGTCTATCGCACTGTATGGAAGGTAAACAAATGCTGCTCTTAACTGCTTTTGTTTTTGGGCTTAGGAGACATGAAATATGCACACAGCAGACATACAATCTCCATTAATGAGGTGTTGTGCTTCCTAAAGTAGTCTATTATAGTCACTTGCAACTGAGGCGCATGCTGCAAACAGACACAAGGTCATTATGGGCCTGATTTGGATGTCGGTCAGAAGATTTCTGACAGACATCCAAGATTTCAAATCCGACTATAGTATTACAAGGACAGTGGTCGAATTTGAAACCGGCTGGTCTATCTGACTGGCTTCCGACGGGCTCAAGGAGCCAGTCGCAACCGCCACATAATCCCGTACTAATACTGTGTTGGGATTATGATGTCGGTTTCTGACAGGCTTTCCATGTCAGGCCTTCTGATATGGAAAGCTTGTAAGAAAGCGACTTTGGGGGCCCCTAGCAGCCCCCCCCCTTCTTCTGCGGTCTCCGGTTGGGGCCGAGGGTGCGCCTGTGGGGCCCTCCTGTAAATCCCTGCACCGTGTGGTGCCTGCCACACTGTGCAGGGATTTACTGTAACTCCCATTTCTCTATGGGAGCTTGTGCTGCGGTCGGTTTCCGACCGCCACACAAGCTTCCATAGGGAAATGGGAGTCAACGACCGCACCACGTGCAGTCACATCATAATTATGGTTTGGGACCGACCACCAGAGGTCGGTTGGTTCAGAAACCGCAGGGATGTCGGTCGAAGGCAACTCGGACCGACATGCAAATTAGGCCCTATGTGTCTAAGGCTTGGATGGAGTGTTTTTTCTCTAGATAGGGTTGATGCCTTTCAATCTTCCTGTATGCTACTGAGATCACCGACTACATTTGGGAAATAGGTTTTCACTTTAATATATGGTGTCTAGCAGTACATATTCCTCTGTCTCACATGTTGCACAGGGGGATCTTTATACCCAATGGTCTGTCCCTGCCAAGCCATGCTTATATGCTCCACAATGCTGGCCTTCCCCGTACGTTGCAGAGAACAATGGAACCAGTTGGACCTGTGGAGGAACCGAGGCTGATCCCAGCTTTGTTTTATAAGCACATTAGTACTTTTAGCGGTCATTCTAGTGCCAGAGGGATTTGACATTTACCTGTGTATTTACAAGGAGTCGTAAAAAGAAGTAATCTTGTATTTTGCTGTGATGGGAGTTCATAGTGAACAGTAGGATCATTAGTAAGTTGTCTGTGGGAAAATGATATATAGTTTATGACTGTGATAGCATGAAGCATGATCAGACCTCTCGCTTGAACTCAGGATGAAGTATGATTCAGTCCAGAATCAAAACCAGCAAATTTGTGTTGCTGTATGGTCTCCAATGTCGGCTGAAATTGGACCATGTTGTAGGCATATGTGAGAGATTACAAATGTTTGGAGTTGAGGAACATGATTCCCGGTTTTCCCTCTATTTCGGAATTAGACTACTCTCATGGCCACCAAGAAATCAGTGGTCCTAGGGTGTGCATGGCGGTTTAGTGTTGCTCTTGCATCTCTAAGGAAAGAGGAGAAGATTGAACTGGAACCTCTGATCTCCTGAGTGCGGAATCACCCTACTCTAAAGTATATTGAAAAGTACAAAAATATTTAATTCGAAAAAAATGCATTTTTTATCTTAAATATTAATGTACATTAATTGCATATATATATATATATATATATATATATATTTTTTTTTTTTTAAATGTAGAATAAAAGAAAAATACACCACTATTAATTTAATCTTGTAGAAAATTTCTAATTAAATTTAATAAATAAAAATGATTTTTCTGAAGTTTAAATTAAAATAAATTCCAAACTAAATTTTAAAAAAACGTGCTATGCAACATTATTAAAAGCGATGTATAGAAATAATTAGTAGCAATTTAATTATATTTAAATAAAAAAATATTTTACATTCACTTTTTAAATTAAAAAAGATTGTTAAATCTATTCCCAGACGCAGAATTCACAAGCACGGTGAGCGGTAGACCTCCTTGCCACTATAGATGTCCGTGGTGTTTCCCAGCAAGATAATGAGGTCCTGGAGGCTGATATCTCGGTGGAGGAGATTCAAAAGGCGATCCGAGATATCCAGTCTGGCAAGGCCATGGGTCCCAATGGAATCCCGATAGAGCTCCTGAAACCTATGGCGTCGAAACTGGCACCTCACCTGTGTACCTTTTATAATGAATGCTACGAGGCCGGCACCCTCCCAGCTGAAGTCCGCACCGCCGCCATAGTGGTCATTCGCAAACCTGGAAAACCAGCGGACGAGTGTTCCTCGTACCGTCCCATATCACTGATCACAGTTGAGGCCAAAATATTGGCCAAACTACTGGCTAATCGCCTACTTCCATATCTCTCTGCATTGATCCATCCCGATCAGTCGGGATTCATGCCAGGCCGTAATACCGCGCATAATCTGCGCCGTGTACACGGGGCGCTGGGCCGTGTTGCGCAGCTCCGAGAGGAGGCACTTCTGCTTGCGCTTGACGCCAAAATGGCATTTGATACAGTGGCATGGGAGTATCTTTTTGCTGTCCTGGCCCGGGTGGGGTTGGGTCCCCGGCTGATTGGCTGGATCAGACTGCTATATAATATGCCCACGGCTCACGTTTCGGTGAACAATCACCGATCGCGCTCATTTTCCCTATGCCGTGGCACGAGGCAGGGTTGTCCGCTGTCGCCGCTTCTCTTTGCCTTGGCGCTTGAGCCTCTTGCAGTCTGGATTCGTGGCGACCCTGAAATCAGAGGCCTAAAATGGTCCGCTGAGCATGAAGACCGTATTTCTCTATATGCGGATGATGTTCTGCTGTACCTCTCCTCCCCGGAACGCTCGATCCGTCGGGTACTCCAAATTTTTCATATTTTTGGAGCCCATTCCGGCTATCAGATCAATTGGTCCAAATCCCAGATGTACCCCCTCTGGGGTGACCCGCCGTGCAGTCCCAGGGGGTATGACATTCCAGTGGCCTCACAGGGTTTCCAGTACCTTGGCATGTTCATATCGTTAGACCCATCCCTTTCCCACGAGCGAAACCTGGCGGGCCCACTGCACCGGTTCAGGGCGGATGTGGTACACTGGAAGACTCTGCCCCTTATGCTCCTGGGTCGGGCAGCTCTTTTTAAGATGCTTGCCCTCCCCCGCTTTCTCTATGCCCTGCAGAACACCCACAATCCGATTCCTGAGTCCTATTTTTTACAGATTGAGACAGCAATTAGAGGTCTGTTGTGGGACGCTGGTCCACCGCGAATCGCCATACAGAAACTCACTATGGGCTGGTACGATGGTGGCAGAGGCCTGCCGGACATACGCCTTTATTACCAGGCGGCGCACCTGATCGCCATCAATCAATGGGTGTTCGGAGCTCACGATGATCCCAGTTTCCGGACTGACCGCTGGTTGTTGGGAAAGGGGGGGTATAATAAAGAATTATACTCAAACCACAAAAAACTAGATTTGACTGGTCCTACGGCCCGGACAGTAGAGATTTGGCACAGGCTCCAGCGACGTATGGGTTGGCATGGGCGGCTAACTTAGGCCACCCCACTCTGGGAGCCGGATTGTCTGGGGCGACTGAGCGACTGCGCAGGTTTTGATAAATGGGACCTAATCGGTATATCTAGGGTTGGGGATGTTTGGATAAAAGGCAAAAAGGCGTCATTTGCGGAGCTCCAACTTAAATATCAGCTGGCACCGTCAGAGTATTTTCGATATCTTCAGATTAGTGACGCTATCGACAGCGCTCTCTCCGCGGACACCCCCTTTCCAGACTCCTCTCCGCTAGAAGACAGACTGCTGTTGGACCTGATGGACCGCAAGGCTATCTCTTTGACATACAAAAAATTAATTAACAATCGGGCAGACCCAATGCGGAAATTAAGAGCCAGATGGGAGGATGACTTGGGGGAAATGGCTGACGAGGACTGGACCGAGGCGCTTGCCTCCCCTCGTGAGGTGGCAATGTCGATGCGGCTTCGCCTGGTTCAGCTCAAAATTTTGCATCGGGTGTATTTTGATGCGAAATTGTTGCATAAATTGGGACGACATCCTGATGCACTTTGTTTACGACACTGTCACCAAATAGGGACAATTCCACACGTCCTCTGGACATGCCCTCACATCCAGCAGTACTGGACAGAGGTTACCCGACAAATGGCGAGGTCCATAGACAAGCCCGTCGCTCCTTCTCCCCGGCTCTGCCTCCTTAATGTGTGGGAAGCGACAGACCTCACCCAGATGGAGCAGGAGTGGGCGGCCTTGGGGTGGGCCATTGCCAAAAGGAATATTGCGCAGAAATGGGGAGTAGATACAATGCCGATGCTACGTGCTTGGGCCTCGGATATGGATCTGGCCATGGTGGCTGAGAAAACGGTTTACAAACACCGAGGCTGCCCGCGAAAGTGGGATCATAAGTGGGGACGTTGGAACAAATACAGGGGGGACATTTGCATTTCTCCTACAGTTGAGCTTAGGAGGGATAGGCGGGCTTTACTAGAGGCACAGGGAAACGCACATTGACTCGAAGACAGAATACCGTTAGCTATGCTCTATCTGGGAGAAGTTCCGAATCCCAGGATGGGGAAGTAACCATTTCTAGGCTGCTTTATTAAGAGAATAGGGTTTTTGTTGAATGTCATGAGTCCAGTATTGGTTGTCTCCAACACCTGTATGTATATTTGGCCAGTAGAGATGTCACCTAAATGTCAAGTCTGATACACTGCTGTGAAATTGGTTTTCAATAAAAAGTTATATTAAAAAAAAAAAAAAAGGTTGTTAAAATATTTTATAATTAAGTAATATAGATTTTTTAACATTAAGTTATATTTATAATTAATTTGAATAAGTTAATTTAACATTATTTCCTATGATTTTTATTTCAAGTCCCCAACACCATTAGTTTCTATTGTCATTGTTGCAGAACAAGTTTCTATGGGAGTTGTTGCA
The DNA here is from genome assembly GCF_964204655.1 of Triturus cristatus. Lineage (NCBI taxonomy): Eukaryota > Metazoa > Chordata > Amphibia > Caudata > Salamandridae > Triturus > Triturus cristatus. Next base: position 1,364,782,173 of record NC_140591.1, on the reverse strand, counting down.
GTACCATTGGCTGGCAGTATGTGGTAAAGGAGTTATTCTAGCTCTGAGCTGGAGTAACTTACGACTATTTGGGTCCCATTTTGGATGTAGTAACTTAAGTGATGTTTGGGAATACCAAAGGGCTTACTCTGTCAGCCCCCCCTTCCCTTGCACATCTGCTACTAATGAGTTTACTTACATTTGTGAGATCTCCCTAAAAAAAGTTAGGAGAGGTGGAAGTGGAGATTTTCAGGTTCTGAATATCATTTTGTAGTACTTAGGTAGTACTGATGTAGTACTACTAAAGAAGGTACTACAAAAGGTAGCTGGGTGAATTGGGGAGTTTGATGTATGGTTTTAATAAGGGTAAAGATGTGAATTCTTCAAATCCAGTATCATACGATTAAAAGAGTTCTAGGCTCAAATATGTGATATTGGGCCAGATGTACGACCATTTAATTGTGTTTAACACTGTTTGCGATTCCCAATGGAGTCGCAAATTGCGAGGCTCATGAATATGGAACGCGTTACTTACCTGTAACTGCGGTTATCCAGTATTGGTATCTTTCATAGATTCACATGCCTGAATCATTCCCCGTCGTCGGGGTGGGAGTCACCGGTAAATAACAAAGCAATGTCTCAGTAGACATATATAGTAACAGGCCCCAAAAGGCCTTAGCTTAGTAAGCTATCCACGTCCTTATGTAAAAAAGGACCGAATTTTGGCCAGTAGCCAATCAGCTAGCACCACCCTCTAGAACCTTCCTTGAAGGAGCTCTAGTCCCTCAGATTTTCGTAAGCACAGTGCTAAGTAGTTGTATCACAGAGATCCAAGAGAGCCCTTCCAGGGGAGGCGGGTGGGTTGCATGTGAATCTATGAAAGATACCAATACTGGATAACCGCAGTTACAGGTAAGTAATGCGTTCCTTATCCAGTATTAGGGTATCTTTCATAGATTCACATGCCTGAATCAGAGTAGTAAGCAATGATAAGCACATTTCGAAAGGTACATCACATATCCAGCCACTAGATAATAACATATCCATGTGAAAAACAAGAAGCACTAGAAAACAAAGACTCAGCCAATGTATACATTACAGTGCGAAATGTGCGTAAAAAAGGCAAGGATGGTGGGATGAAAGAAAGGGCTCACCTCTACTGAAATAGATGGCGGAGTACCGCTTGACCCACTGACGCATCCTTCATGATCTCCGTGTCCAGGCAGTAATGCTTGGTGAATGTATGCGGCGTCTTCCATGTGGCCGCTCTACAAATGTCTACAATGGGCACCCCTGCAAACAGTGCCATGGAAGTAGACATGGCCCTTGTGGAATGGGCACGAACTGTTGATCGCAGCGGACGTCCCGCCTGTTGATGACAGAAGGTGATGGCTGAAGAAATCCAGCGGGAAATGCTCTGTTTGGTGAGCGGTAGCCCTTTTCGAGGCCTACTGTACGCTACAAAAAGTTGATTAGACTTCCGAAATGATTTCGTTCTATCAATGTAAAACTTTAGGCAGCGCTTAATGTCCAAGGAATGTAAAGTTTTCTCCGCCACTGTTTGTGGATTCGGGAAGAATGAACGCAGCACAATAGTTCGTTAAGGTGGAACTGAGATGGAACTTTAGGAATAAACGTTGGATTTGTGCGGAGAAGGACCCTATCCTGTTTGAACTGAAGGAACGGGTCTTGGATTGAGAACGCTTGGAGCTCCCCCACTCGCCTCGCCGAGGTAAGGGCCAACAGGAGCGCAACCTTCCAGGAGACATACTTAAGGTCTGCTCTATGTATTGGCTCAAACGGGTGTTTCATTAGTTGAGCTAAAACTGTGTTGAGATGCCAAGCCGGTGGAACAGGCTTTACTGGAGGAAATGTTCGAAACAGCCCTTTAAGGAATTGCTTAATGAGTCTATGAGACCATAATGATGGACCTGTAGAGGATCTCCTGAAGCGTGATATTGCTGCTAGGTGGACCTTAATGAAGGCATGAGCAAGACCAGATTTTGCCAGATGCAGGAGGTACGGCAAGACTTGCTCCGGGGTGGAAGAAAGAGGGTGTAACCTGTTTGTTTTACACCAGATACAGAATCTCTTCCATTTGAGTGAATACGTTTTGTTGGTACTATCTGCTCGAGCTCGAGCTAGAATTTGTATGCAGTCCGGAGGAATGTCTAAGCCCTGAAACTCTCTGAACTCAGGAGCCATGCTGATAACCTGAGAGATGCCGGATTCGGATGTTGAACCTGCTGATTGTTGAACGTTAGAAGAGATGGAAACGGCTTCAATTTGATTGGAGGTTCCAGGGAAAGGAGGTGAAGTTCCGTGAACCAGTGTTGGCGTGGCCAAGCTGGAGCTATCAATATTAGAGTGCAGGGCTCCGCTTTCATCTTCCTTAGTACCCTGGGAATCAGGGGAAACGGCGGAAAGGCGTACGCAAAGACGTTGCACTATGCAATCGAAAAGGCATTCCCCAGGGACCCTGGTTGGGGATGCCAGCTGGCAAAGTGTTGGCATTTGGCATTTTGCTGGGTGGCGAAGAGGTCCAGAAGAGGGGTGCCCCATTGAGCAAATATGTTGCTGAGGACTAGTTGATCCAGCTCCCACTCGTGGCATGCTGCCTGTCTCCTGCTCAGGTAATCTGCCAACACGTTGTGTGCACCTGGAACATAATCTGCTCGGAGAGAGATGTTGTGACGGAGCAGCCAGTCCAAATTTTTTGCGACTCGTGCGAAAGTGTCAGCGAGCGAGTCCCTCCCTGTTTGTTCAAATAGTGCATTGTCGTGGTGTTGTCTGTTCGGACAAGCACTATGGAGTTTTTGATTCTTGGAAGGAAGGCCACCAGAGCTAGATAGACTGCGCGTAGTTCTAGAAGATTGATATGAAGTATCTTCTCTGAAGGGGACCACTTTCCGCTTATCTGCAGTTCTTGAAGGAAAACCCCCCAGCCCTCTAAGGAGGCGTCCGTGGTGATTATATGAGGAGCAGCAGGAAGCAGGAAAGGCAAGCCTTGAGAAAGGCTCTGGGGACAAACCCACCATCGTAGAGCCTGTTTGATCCCAGGAGTCACGTGGATGATGTCGTCGAAGGACCCTGTACACTGGACCCACTGATCCGACAGTGCTTCCTGAAGGGGTCGCATCCGAAGATGGCAATGCGGAACTAATAGGATGCAAGAAGACATTATCCCGAGTAGGGATTTGAAGAGACGCACTGACAGCGTCTTTCTGGACATTATCCGGAGCGCTAAAGACCGAAGTTTGTCCTTGCGTTCCTGTGATGGGAATGCTTTTCGCCGTATGGTGTCTAGTGTAGCTCCCAGAAATTGCATGCGCTGAGACAGCTGCAGGACACACTTGCCCTGGTTGAGAGTTAGTCCCAGTGAATCGAAAATCCTCAGACAAGCGTTGGAAGACCTTGTCGCGCCTTCTAGAGATGGAGACTTGATAAGCCAGTCGTCTAGATATGGGAAGACCTGGTGATGGTGATGGTGTAGGTATGCAGCCACTGGAGCTAGACATTTGGTGAAAATGCGTGGCGCCGATTTGAGTCCAAATGGCAGAACCCGAAACTGGTAATGTCTGCCCGCCACCATGAATCGTAGGAATTTTTTGTGGTTGCGGAGTATTGGTATATGAAAGTAGGCGTCTTGTAGGTCTAGCGACACCATGTAGTCGTTCGCATTGAGTAGATGTAATACCGCCTGAATGGTGATCATACGAAACGACTGCTTCTTTAAAAACTTGTTCAGGTTCCTCAAGTCCAATATAGGTCTCCATTTTTTCTCCTTTTTCCGGATGAGGAAGAAGCGGGAGTAAAACCCTTTTCCCCGTTGGCTTGGGGGAACTCTCTCTATAGCTTCCTTTTGGAGCATAATCTTTACTTCTAAAAGTAAAGGACGTACATTTTTGTGAAGCATTTGGCGGGGAGGGGTTTGAGGAGGGATCTGTATGAATTCTAGAGAATGGCCGAATTGTACTAATTGTAAGACCCAACGGTCCGTAGTTATTTTTTGCCAATTTGGGAGAAAGTGGGAGATTTTTCCGCCAATCTTGGAGGGTGGAGAGAAGTTTGAAGCCGGCTGTAGTTGACAGTCATTGCCGCCGAGCGGCGCCCTTTTGTCTTCCTCCTTTGCCACGAAAGGAAGATTTTGGGTATGAGGATTGCTGTCGCTGCTGGTATTACGGACGGTATTGCTGGGAGGAAGAGAAGGAAGAACGTTGTTGAAATTCTCCCCTAGTGGAAGTGTGACCTCTTCCTCTTGAACCTCGAAAGGAAGGGTTCCGAAATTGTAAAGTACCCAAAGCTCTGGCAGTATCAGTATCTTTTTTAATACCCTGCAATGCCTCATCAATATGAGCGCCGAAGAGAAGTTGGCCATCATATGGCATATCCAGCACTTTAGTTTGGACCTCCGGCCTGAAGGAGGTTGCCTTGAGCCAACCCTGGCGTCGAAGGACTGCTGCGCCGGCTAGTTGTCTAAATACGGTCGAAGAAATATCCATTGCGCAGTCTATAAGTTCAGAGGCAGATCTTTCCCCCTCTAGCAAGATCTTCTTTGCCTTTTCTTTTGACTCCTCTGGCAGGTCTGCCAAGTAAGGCGCAATGTCCGCCCACATCTGGCGATTGTAACGTCCCAACAGTGCAAGGGCGTTGGAGGCACGCACTGTTAAAGCCGACATTGAGGAAAAACGTTTGCCTATGTTTTCCAGTCGTCTACCCTCCTTATCTGGTGGAGCTGTCAACAGAGCAGCTGGGTTGTTTGACTTCCTCTGTGCAGCCTGAGTAATGACAGAGTCCGGCTTTGGATGGCCTGTGAGACAAGCCGGATCGGTGTCTGAAGCTTTATATTTTTTATCCAGCCGTGGTAGTACAGGAGGGGCCGATGAAGGGTTCTGCATAATCTTTATGCCTTGTTCCCAAATGTAATCTATTATTGGAATCGCCCGGACAGACTTCTTAAAAGGCTCCTTAAAATCATAAAGGAAACAGTCTTGTTGGTGCGAGGGCATTGGAATCTGGAAGCGCTGGGCCGCTCTTTCTATGATGTTATGAAAACCGCCAATGTCTTCTGGCGGCGAGTCGGCCGCGGTAGGAGCAGGGGAAACCGGACAGGGAAGGATGTAGTCATTCCATTCATCCTGGTGAGACTGACTTTCCTGAAGCTCTCCTTCTTCAGGCTCCCCCTCATCTTCGTCGTCCGTGGTGGGACGAAGTGGCGATGTGACAGGCTCTGACTGCAAAACCAATGGAGGCGGTCGTGGCGATGGCGGCCCAGCTGGCATCGGGGAAGGTGCCGGCATCGGAAACCGTTGTTTATAATCCGAAATCAGGAATTGGAGATCCGTGACCAGAGACGCAGGCAGTCAAATCATGGAAGGTGGGGGCTGCACGTATTCCTGAGGTGAAACCTCCTGATATTCCTGGTTAATGTCCTCATAGTCAGAGACATCTTGATATTTTACGTGTAGTTGCGATGGACTTGTCGCCGCAGGAAAGAGACTGGCGTCATCCGAGTCTTCCTCGTCAAAAAGGTGAGTCGGAGGCAAGGTTGGGACCGTACTGGGTGAAGTGAGGGCCGGAGTCAGTGCACGTTTAGTTATTTTTAGGTGCACATAAGTACTTTGCATATCAGAATCCATATCCGTCGACGGGCTCGTCGACGGTAGAGTTGTAGATGGCGAAACAGGTATCATTTGCATTTGAGACGTCGTCGACGAGGTCGTCGTCGATGGTGTCGTCCTCAGCGGCAAAGATAATGATGATGATGGCCTCCTCGTCGACGATGGTGTCGATGATGACGTCGACGACGATGGTTTCGTCGACGGTGTCCTCGTTGACGATGTCAACGTCGACGAGGAAGCTTTCGCCGATGGTGTCGTCGTCGACACTCCCATCGGCAGTTTAACCGACGACGATGATTTTTTAATTTCTAACGTCGACGAGATAGCTTTACCTGCCGTCGACGATGGAGTGGTCGTCGCCGAAGACATAGAGTGGGATGTAACCGTAGACAGTGTCGCCGTCGACGAGTTAACATAGATTGCTGTCGACGGAGATCTTCTCGTCGTCGAAGCCACCGTCGACGAGGTCGTCGTCGTCGACTGGGTGGAGACTGGTTTCTTAAAGGTATGTGGTACAGCCTTAGGAGAAACAATCCCTGGCGGAGGCAAGGCCAGGACCTCTGAAGACTTTTTGTGCGTGTTCTTTTGAGGTGGCTGCGACGAAGGGCCCGGAGATGACACCCTTGGTCTTTTATGTGAGGAGTGAGAAGAGATAGAAGAACCCTCACTTTACTCAGAGGACACAACAGTTTCCTTGTCCTTCAGCCTTTGCAGCCAGATTAAAAGGCGCCCTTCTCGGTCTTTCAGGGTCTTAGATGAAAAGGTACGACATACCTTACAGTCTTTCGAATTGTGGCTAGGATAAAGGCAATAAAGACAGTTCTTATGCTGGTCGTCCACGTGAAGCCTCTTCTTCCCACATGAAGTACAGGATCTGAACAGTCCCTTCTATGGGGTATCAGCCATGACGAAATCAAGGAAGTTTGTTAGCAAGAAACACTGGAAATCCCGAAGAAATGAGCAGATCTCAGTGGAGACTCCCTTAGCACGACGTGCGGTGGAAAATCTGAGGGACTAGAGCTCCTTCCAGGAAGGTTCTAGAGGGTGGTGCTAGCTGATTGGCTACTGGCCAAAATTCGGTCCTTTTTTACATAAGGACGTGGATAGCTTACTAAGCTAAGGCCTTTTGGGGCCTGTTACTATATATGTCTACTGAGACATTGCTTTGTTATTTACCAGTGACTCCCACCCCGACGACGGGGAATGATTCAGGCATGTGAATCTATGAAAGATACCCTAATACTGGATAATAATGATCCTCTCGCAATTTGCGTGCCCATTGGGAATGACGGGCCCTCCCAGGGATGGTGGCCTGCTGGGCTCAGGAGAACACCATGTCTGGGACTGTTTTTAAATAAAGCTGTTTTTTTTTCCAATGCAGCCTGTTTTCCTTAAAGGAAAACGGGATGCATTTAAAAAAAAAGAAAGGTTTTCGTTTCAGTTTTTAAGGGCAGAATGCAAAACATTAGTACATGGGTTTGAGACTCGCTATTTGGAAGGGAACGCCCCTTCCAAATAGAGAGTCTCTACAAACTGTTTTGCAAATCGCAATTCATTTGCGACTCGCAAAAAAGTGTTAGTACATGGCCATGACAATTTTAGCATGCGCAAACGGGTCGCTAACCCGTTTACGCATGCTAAAATTGTTCGTAGATCTGGCCCATTGTGTTTGTATGATGTTTTTGTCATTAAATATTTTTGGTAACGATAAGCCATCTGTACAATGAACACATAGGGAAAACAAATATTTTAGCCTCCTGCCCCAAAGGTTGAAACATTTCAGGAAAGGCCATCAGCACATACCCTCGTAGAGTGAACCCCCTCCTCTCAGCGTAAAAAGGCTTTCTTACAGTATGAAATACATAGGGAAATGAAACAGACGCGAGTCCCAACAAAGGGAATAATGCAGCTCAAACCCACTCTCTATATATAGAGGCTAACCTAACAAGAAACACGAACCCAGTCAGTAATGGATAATCCTTAATTCCTCTGGCTCCTCATATGACATTGAAGTTACATTTAACAGGAGGTAAAGGGGTAAACACACATTGACCCCCATCCAGGACTCAACATATATGTCAATTTTCCTTGTTTAGAAGAGTGAATTATGTTTTATTATTTTTGCTTTACTTTGTATCTCTTAAATGCCCACTACACACACTTCAATGAAACTACATAAAACATACAACTTGCTCTCCTATAGTCTCAAAATCAGGTGTTCTCAAACGTTGACAAACATGAAGCACACTTCCACTGGGATTCATGCTGCTCAAAGGATCTTTAGTACCAGCTACCTAGTGCCTCTCCTCCTAGGTGATACAATATAGTGCTGGTTAGGATAAGCCTCTGTAGGCTTTGCCTAGTTTTGGGGACCTGTTTCTACTAGAATGTTAAAGTGGAGTAACCTGTGCCCCCTTCCCAATGCCCCTTGGGATGTGATTTGGGATGGGTGCATGTGTGTCTGTTTCATGGATTAGAAGGTCACGCTACTAATGCTTCACCAACGACAATAGCTCAGGCCAGTAAATATCTGGTGCCTGAAAATGAGACATATTGGCCACTTTATGTAAATATTCTGCAATTCATAACTGGCAAGCAAGGACCTGAACAAAGACTACATCAAAGAGTGCATCATTCATATGGGTCCGTCTAGATATTCAATAAACACCTTTAAGAAGGATCAGAAGAAGCACTTGGGACATATACAGACGTTGTATCTGTTTTAAGTGCTATTTTCTTCAATTAAACAAACAGCATTTTTAAAGCGCATCACTATCACCCCTCGGGGTATCTATGCGCTGTGCCTCAGTGTAACAGCCAAGTCTTCAGTCTATTTCTGAAGTCTGCTAGTGAGGGGGCTTTGTGAAGCTGGAGGGTAAGATCGTTCAAGGTCTTGGAAGCGATGTAGAAAAAGCAGCAGTCACTGCTGTGGCTGCGATGGATGCAAAGGGTGTGTGTGAGGGCGAGTGAAGAGGAGCGCAGGTGGCTTGCAGGTTGATTGAAGTTCAGTCGATGGTTGAAGTAGGTAGGGCCTAGGCTTTGTAGGAGAGCATGAGGAGCTTGAACTGGCATCTTTTCTGGATGGGGAGCCAGTGGAGGTGTCTCAGGTGGGGGGCGATGTGTGTTCATTTGGGGAGGTCCAGTGTGAGTCTGTCTGCTGCATTCGTATGGTCTGGAGTCTTCTGAGGACTGGGTAGAGATGCTGGCGTAGAGGGCGTTGTGGTAGTCGAGGCAGATGGTGACGAGGGCCTGAGTGATGGTCTTCCTGGTGTTGGTTGGGGTCCATCTGAAGGTTCTGCGGAGCATGCACAGTGTGTGGAAGCAGGAGGCGGCGACTGTGTTTGCTTGTCATTCCTGGGTCAATTGGCTGCTAAAGATGATGCCGAGGTTGCGAGTGTGGTCGGTTGGTGTGGGTGCGGGTTCGAGTTCTGCAGGCCACCAGCTGTGGTCCCATGCAAAGGTGTTGTTCCCGTAGAGCAGCACTTCAGTTTTGTTGGAGTTGAGTTGGAGGCAGTTGTCTCCCATCCATTAGGCTACATTGGTCACGGTATTTCAGAAGTTGGTTTTGGCATTGGGGAGGTTCTGGGTGAGCGAGAGGTTCAGTTGAGTGTCATCTGCATAGTAAATTATGTTAAGTCTGTGGGATCTGGCGACGTCTGCTTGGGGGGGGTCATGTAGATGTTGGACAGGGTGGGGCTGACGGATGATCCTTGTGGTACGCCATATGTGATGTCTTTGGGTGCGGCGTTGAAGTGAGGCAATCGGGTGCGCATCCTGTGAGGAAGCAGGCGATCCACTTGAGGGCGTCTTACTGTATGCCTATTTTGTGGAGTCTGTTGATGAGGGTGTTGTACGAGACTGTGTTGAACATGGCAGAGCGGTTGAGGAGAATCAGGGCCACGGTTTCTTCGCGTTAAGAAGTGTTCTGATGTTGTCTGTGGCGGCAATCAATGCGGTCTCAGTGCAGTGGTTGGCACAGAATCCTGATTGAAAGATGTCCAGTAGGTGTTTTTGTTCCAGGAAATCGGTAAGCTGCTGGTTGATGGCTTTCTCAAGATCTTTGGCCAGGTAAGGGAGCAGGGAGATCGGATGGTAATTGTTTAGATCGTTGGGGTCAGTGGAGGTTTTCTTTAGGAGAGGTCTGATGTCTGTGTGTTTCCATATGTCCGGAAAGGTTGCTGTGGAGATGAGGGTGTTGAGGATGCTGGTGAGTTACATGATGATTGGGTTCATTGCGAGGTTGTAGAGATGGTGAAGGCAGGGGTATGTGGGTGCCTCGGAGTGGATGGAAGACATGATGGCTGAGGTGGTCAGGGAGGTGAGCGGTGACCAGGTGGTGATGGTTTTACTGGTGGTCGCTGGTTGGTTGAGGTAGTCAGGGTCGAGGGTGGCAGGTTGGATGTTGAAAATTATGTCTATGTTGGTGATCTTGCTGTGGAAGTAAATTGAGAATCGCACAGTTCTTGGGAGGGGTGGACGGCATTCTCTATGGCTGTCAGATTGTAGAATTATTCTACTATTTTGAAGAGTCCCTTTGTGCGGTTGGCTGCGGAGTCAATGCAAGTGGTGATGGCTTGGCTTATTAGTGTAAATCTTATTAAGAAATGCCACTGCTGCGTTGAGAGATTCTCAGAGGTACTTTCGTGCCCAAGAATTTGTGGTATGCCACATGTACTGAGCTGAACAATTAGTCATTGAGAACCTGTGCATGTTGAGGTGATTTGTAAATGGTGTATCATCCTGCATTTCTGTTGCTGATGCCGTTTTTTAAATCTGTTTTGCGTCAGTGTGGTTCCAAGGTGAGTAAATGTGTATGTTGTCTTAAAAATCCGATTTATATATGTATTACATTACTTGCGGAGTCTTCTAATTAGGATTTCTATTTGCTGTTCCCTTGTTCCCTGACACAAGCAAGGAGGGGTAATTGAGCATAATGTAGTGTTGTTCTGCTGTACTTTAAAGAATGGGTAGCAGTGACCTTTGCTCTTAATTGAGAAATTATTGGGGTAAAATGAAGGGTTAGTTGCATGTTCTAGCCTGCTGATGAACATCAGATCGTCAACAATGAGAAAGTCAGCCACATTTCTAATAAAATCAAGTAAAGACTGTTTTACCAAATTAAATAATATTAAAATTAATCAAAAATAATAAAGGATATATAATTCAAGAAAACAAATTCTATATTTAATTGTGAATTAAACTACATATGTCTATATTTGAGCATTTGTTTGGTGTAGACTTGTTTTTATATTGTTTTGAGGTTCAGATCATAGAAATTGCTTAGGAAGGGTGTCCCTGGCTACCAATATTGACCCAGTGGGGGTCCCCAGATGGGAGAAATGATTCAGTGGGGGTCCACAGAAGTAAAAAGGTTAAGAATCGCTGGTCTAATGTATCAAAATGGAGTTCGTGTAAATTAAGATTCCCCAGGAACACTATTGATTACTCTACGGTCTTACCAGGATACCTGTTATGAACCATTAAAGTGTTGATTCAGAATCTTCGAGAATGGTTTAGTATGAATCCCTCCCAGTTGGGAGAGAACAGGTATGCCCATGTCTCCAAATATGTTTAGGTTGTAAGATTTTGTGATCAAAGGGTGCATGCTTTCATTTTCCTTACCATTGATGATTGATTGAACTGAGATCTATAACCTTATCACAATACTCTCCAAGTATTTTTTTTTAATAAAGGTTGTTCTTCTGGAACTTTATTAATAGTCATCCCTTATGTAGAAAATATTTTTCTCTGGGAGTCGTGAAGAGCTAGAGCATTATATTCTGGTCAGTATTACTTCATGTTAACAGTGTTTGTCCTGACAAGAGATGCCAAGACCACAAAGCAGAATGGTTTTAACAGAGAGATTGCACCTACATAGTAGAAATAGCTATGTTTATAGCTGCTTTATTTACAAAATGGTCTAACTATCAATCGACTGACTCAAACTTCATCATTGAGGTCCATTATATGATTTCTTTTGTTCAATGGTCATAGCGAAATTAAAACTTCTGAAAAGGTCATCAGCAGGTATTGCACTGACAAGTGTGTCAGTTGTAAAAAAAAAAAATATATAAGGCACTTACCAATGTCCCAGAATTGATATTTATTGTATAAGATCCTGGTGAAGTTTTGACCTTTGCAGTTTGAGCTTGAACCTGCAAACGTACTCCATCTTTGTACCAATCATATTGGGATGCAGGAAATCCTTCATTTTCTCTACATTTTAGTTCCACTACAGTACCAGTCATTACAGTTCTGGGAACATCACACATAGGAGTAGCTGGGCGCACTGGAAAAGAGAAGCACATTTGTTTATTAGAAGAGATACTTAGACATACCTATTTCCATGCCAATTCTAACATAAATTCTAATATCAATTCTTACACATTGCATATCATAACAAAATGTCACTAATGCAATAAAGAATTGAAATGCTCTATGCAGACTCATCTAACAATTGTTCTTGGTGTACGGTGCTGGGAAAGGACTGCTGCCCTTAAAGTTCGCTGTGGGCCTCGAAAGACTACACTGGAGGGCGAAATGGTAGGTAATCCTTTGCCATTACCAACTGCTGTTCCCCTGCTTATGTGTCTCTGTCCAGACCCGCTAAGGCAGCCGACCACTGCTGTGGTGTTTGGCAGAGGCCACGTCTTCCAAGCACAGTGTCTGGTCTCCTCTCTTTCATACAGAGCAGGGGGCCGTCTGGAAGGTAGATGTGGAAGACCAGAGTAAAGTGACGGGGAGTAGTAGCATACAAGGCATTCTTACAATACATGTACATATGAGACAGCTACAGGTAGGGTAGTGTCTGAATACAAGTTTCTTGAAAAAAAAATGTCAAGAAAAGGAGGAAATCCATGATGGATGTGGCTGGAGAGTAGCAGAACAAAGAGGGCGTTTTATAAATATTTTCTTTGAGCGGGGTGACTCGGACTGTACAAGAAAGACACTGTTTAAGGGAGGCCATATTTTTTTGGAGTGCTCCAAGACTCACTTATACCTATGTATCTTGTATGCCAAAAAACAATTTATTTAACCATTGATACATCATTTGAAAATCTGAGTAATGTATTATTGCCCCCCCCCAAAAAAAAAAATCAAATTGCATGCTGGAATCATGCTCAATAAGTCAGTACGTGAGAACTACAGAGGAGATACTCTCCATTTAAAAATCTTACAAAGACTGCATCTGTCAGAGAAAATCAGTATGTGGGATATCAGACATTGAGTGTTTAATCTCCTAAAAATGTGAGGTACAGTATCACAAATCTATTTGGTATTTCTTTGAAGATGTAATTTAGGCAAACTTTATAATATCAGAAACCTACTCCATATTCCCCAAGTCTTGGATACCTGCGCAAAACCCCTCAAGGACAAGGGACACTCAATGTAAAATAGATGCCCTTAAACCACATAAGGAAGCACATGTCAACCAACTGATGAATAACAAAGACTGGGTTTCTGCAAAAATAAAAATATTTTTTTCAAAACTCCACAATAATTACAAGACACACACAAGTAAATATTTATGAAGACACAAACACAACTACCAAACCAAATAAGATTTACATCCACCTTCACTCCAGGCTAATGCACCATGCAGAGCTCAGATGTCCCCTGAGGCTGGCACTGCCTTAACTGGAGGAAGTACAGAGAACATTGCCCTCTATTGTTATGTTCCATATAGGTACCCCAATATCGGCTCAAGTACTGATGCACCTTTCAGCTACATTCCCCTGATATTACACTACATAACGGTTCTTAGTACTGCCCTTTAACCTAGTAACGGTAGTGCTTAAAGATGACATGGGGTTTTCTCCGAAAAGCTTACGCCTCATTCATAATGCATGAGGATTCCTGGAATCACAGCAGGACAGCAGGCCTACCATCTCCTGCATAATAACTATGTATAAGGGTAATTCCTTCCATCATCCTAGTCCGCCATGACACAGCGAGGTATATCCCCAGGGGGTACCACTTTTGGTATACATACATCATATCTTGTTGAGGTAGTCAGAGGAGAAAAGGACTTCCATGCTGACACACTGACGCGAGACGCTGAGGCTCCTGCACGCAGACACTCCAGCTCGCAGTGGTCTGACATCCCTTGTGGGGTGTGCATCTCGAGACCAAGACGGGGTCCCCCAGTCTCTCACTTCAGGTAATGGGGTTGACTGTATCCTAGAGGGATTCTTGACTTTTACACCTACATACATGCTAGGTACATTTAGGTACATCTAGTTAGGGTCGCATCGTAGGAGTACGCATTCTACTGTCATTTATTTTATATACTTGCCTGTATTAATTGTTTTAGCACGATGGTAGAAATGTACCGTCCTTTTACTCTGTTACTGATTGCAGACCTCCCGAGGCTTCGCCGGGAGCAACGGTGTTTCTTTTACTTCCCTGACGTCTTGTTTTAATTGACTTGTGCCTACCTGCGCATTTCGCTCAGCGCTCAGGAACCAGCGCCAGCAACTTCCTGGCTGCCCCTTCGCCTGCTTTCACGACCCAGACAGCCAGACCGCCTCCGCTGATCGCCCCCTCCTTGCCTCGCGTGGGGAGCGGGACGGGCGGCCAGTACACCTTGGGCGGGTCTGGGCTGGGCGTGCACTACTCTGGCTCCTCCCCCCCTGGCTAACGGCTCAAAGGCTGACAGTGGGCTACCTGCAGTGATTGCAGATCTCCCGAGGCTTCGACGGGAGCAACGGTGTTTCTTTTACTTCCCTGACGTCTTGGTTTAATTGACTTGTGCCTACCTGCGCATTTCGCTCAGCGCTCAGGAACCAGCGCCAGCAACTTCCTGGCTGCCCCTTCGCCTGCTTTCACGACCCAGACAGCCAGACCGCCTCCGCTGATCGCCCCCTCCTTGCCTCGCGTGGGGAGCGGGACGGGCGGCCAGTACACCTTGGGCGGGTCTGGGCTGGGCGTGCACTACTCTGGCTCCTCCCCCCCTGGCTAACGGCTCAAAGGCTGACAGTGGGCTACCTGCAGTGATTGCAGATCTCCCGAGGCTTCGCCGGGAGCAACGGTGTTTCTTTTACTTCCCTGACGTCTTGTTTTAATTGACTTGTGCCTACCTGCGCATTTCGCTCAGCGCTCAGGAACCAGCGCCAGCAACTTCCTGGCTGCCCCTTCGCCTGCTTTCACGACCCAGACAGCCAGACCGCCTCCGCTGATCGCCCCCTCCTTGCCTCGCGTGGGGAGCGGGACGGGCGGCCAGTACACCTTGGGCGGGTCTGGGCTGGGCGTGCACTACTCTGGCTCCTCCCCCCCTGGCTAACGGCTCAAAGGCTGACAGTGGGCTACCTGCAGTGATTGCAGATCTCCCGAGGCTTCGACGGGAGCAACGGTGTTTCTTTTACTTCCCTGACGTCTTGTTTTAATTGACTTGTGCCTACCTGCGCATTTCGCTCAGCGCTCAGGAACCAGCGCCAGCAACTTCCTGGCTGCCCCTTCGCCTGCTTTCACGACCCAGACAGCCAGACCGCCTCCGCTGATCGCCCCCTCCTTGCCTCGCGTGGGGAGCGGGACGGGCGGCCAGTACACCTTGGGCGGGTCTGGGCTGGGCGTGCACTACTCTGGCTCCTCCCCCCCGGCTAACGGCTCAAAGGCTGACAGTGGGCTACCTGCAGTGATTGCAGATCTCCCGAGGCTTCGCCGGGAGCAACGGTGTTTCTTTTACTTCCCTGACGTCTTGTTTTAATTGACTTGTGCCTACCTGCGCATTTCGCTCAGCGCTCAGGAACCAGCGCCAGCAACTTCCTGGCTGCCCCTTCGCCTGCTTTCACGACCCAGACAGCCAGACCGCCTCCGCTGATCGCCCCCCTCCTTGCCTCGCGTGGGGAGCGGGACGGGCGGCCAGTACACCTTGGGCGGGTCTGGGCTGGGCGTGCACTACTCTGGCTCCTCCCCCCCTGGCTAACGGCTCAAAGGCTGACAGTGGGCTACCTGCAGTGATTGCAGATCTCCCGAGGCTTCGCCGGGAGCAACGGTGTTTCTTTTACTTCCCTGACGTCTTGTTTTAATTGACTTGTGCCTACCTGCGCATTTCGCTCAGCGCTCAGGAACCAGCGCCAGCAACTTCCTGGCTGCCCCTTCGCCTGCTTTCACGACCCAGACAGCCAGACCGCCTCCGCTGATCGCCCCCTCCTTGCCTCGCGTGGGGAGCGGGACGGGCGGCCAGTACACCTTGGGCGGGTCTGGGCTGGGCGTGCACTACTCTGGCTCCTCCACCCCTGGCTAACGGCTCAAAGGCTGACAGTGGGCTACCTGCAGTGATTGCAGATCTCCCGAGGCTTCGCCGGGAGCAACGGTGTTTCTTTTACTTCCCTGACGTCTTGTTTTAATTGACTTGTGCCTACCTGCGCATTTCGCTCAGCGCTCAGGAACCAGCGCCAGCAACTTCCTGGCTGCCCCTTCGCCTGCTTTCACGACCCAGACAGCCAGACCGCCTCCGCTGATCGCCCCCTCCTTGCCTCGCGTGGGGAGCGGGACGGGCGGCCAGTACACCTTGGGCGGGTCTGGGCTGGGCGTGCACTACTCTGGCTCCTCCACCCCCTGCCACGCCCCACTCAAAACTCCCCCCACATGTGTCCCTATATAATCACTTCCCCTCACCGACGGCGCAGCGGGCGGGCGCAGCGGGCGCGACGACGGCGCGCCGAAGTTGTGCCTAAGTTAAGCCCGTCTGCGCCAGTCCGCGGCCGACCGGGGCCAGGGGCACAATACCCTGCCCAAATCATTTCTTACACTCCTTCCCAGCTTCACAGGCTACAGGGTCCGTGGGTTCTATCTGCCTCCACACACTCACGGATATCCCAGCTAGATTTATCCCCTCCTTCTCACTGTTCCTGTTCATTCACTTCTCCTATCCCGGTCCCCCCTTCCACAGAAGCCGTCAATACTGCCCCAGTTAAGACCCTTAAGGCGTATTATCTGAATACCAGATCGGCAGTGGCTCATTCACATGAACTATCAGTGTTGTTAGATCATCATGCACCAGATCTTCTCCTTTTAACCGAGACATGGTTCTGTGATGACTCCCTACCCACCTTGCTAGCTACATTGCCCGCCCCCTACTATGCACTTCGGGCCGATCGTTCATCCGGCAGAACGGGGGGTGGCGTCGCGGTCATTGCCCGTTCTGATCTTCCATTTCAACTGCTCTCTCTCCCCGATATTGCCACCACAGAGTATCTTGCTATTCGAACCACGTCCACATCCCCCCCTCTCACCTGTCTTCTCATTTATCGACCTCCCCAGTCGCCTCTACGATTTCTCCTTGATTTCCAGGAGGTGTTAGCCACCCTCTCTGTCAATAACTCTTCAGTGTTATTACTGGGTGATTTTAATTTCTGGCCCTCCGACCCAGCTGAGTGTTCATCTTCTAGAGCACAGGTTTCCAAACTTTTCATGCTGGTGACACACTTTTTTGACATTCCTGCTTTAGTGACACGGTAATGCGAGCGAGCGTAGCGAGTGAGCCGGAATCCCCACAGAGGTGTTCGGGGGGGTTTAAAAAATAGTGGGCAAATGGTGCATTTTCAATCAAATTGGAGAAAGCAAGAAGGTTTAATAAAGCAATTGTGAATCTGTTTTTAACAAAGACAGTGACTGGCAAAACAGGGAGTAAGGTTAGGTTTGTGCCTGAAACAAGAATATAATCATGCACACATCGACACATGCCCCAGTGATTTACAGCACAAAAAGGGCACCCCCACAGCATATGGAGTGTTGGTTTTGGCAAACGTTTCTTCCTTCTTAAATACTAAAAAGAAACATGTGAATCAAATTAGAATAATTCCGTTAAAAAAAACAAGGCAGTACATTAGATCAACTGTCGGTTGGGTTGTGGAGTTTTGTTTCGCCACGTTATCAAAAGAAAACCTATTTCCTGTATTGGGCCAAATATTAAGTTGCTGGTGAGCTATTATATAATAATCAACTTTAAGCATGTTGGCCTTGTTTGTCATATTCTGTCCTTTTTTTTTTTTTAGGTCCCGTCTAGGCTGCGCATGTGCTGTCTCGAACAGCATGTTTTCAATCTGTGGGCTTCAGCCCGCCCATTGCCTTACCACTGGTTTGCTCCATCGTGCTCTCATATCCGTCGTTCCCGTTAGTCCATAGCATAAAAGCGTCATGCTTCTTCCTGTGTTTGACCCTCCCCCTGAACATGGACCAAGTGCTTGCGTCCTTCCACTACTCCCGTTATAGGAGCTACTATTTTCTTTGTCTTTGAGCACTCCACACGAGTGCTGGTGTTTTCACTCACTCCATCTCCTCCCGCCCGCCCCAACCCTGTTGATTCGTTTTCTTTGTAGATCGGCTTTATTATTCACCTCACTCACTGAGCCAGCAAAATGATAAGTGATGTGTACTTACCCCTTTGAGCTCATCCACTTACGCACAGATCAAGAAAATAAATGGCCTTCCTGCTAGTTAGGAGCTTGGGCCTCAGTTTTCTAAATGCACCTGTTTTAACTAGCATATTAATAATTTCCTAAACACCGCTTCATGGTTCGTTGTAAAGGAAATGTACTATGTACCTATCTACTAACTTACACTGCAAAGATCTCTTGCCCTCGCTTTTCAGTATTAGGGCACACAGGTGAACTTCATCATTACTAAAATGAGCAATAGCTGCTACATAGCGTCAAGAGATGCACATGCATCTCTTGGCACTATGTAGTAGACCGGGCACAAGTTGAGGGTAGACTGAGTCTATCCACTCTTTTCACAGGGTGATCGCAGTCTACCCTGCTATGAGATTGGGCCCCACAGAAATATGGTAAACTTGTCTTGGTGCAATTTTTAGACACCGGGACACATTCAACAGTGCCTGCACATTGTTTGCTTTTGTTCCAAGCAGCAATGTACAGACGGGGAAGGGGCTTATCAGATTCCAGCTGGGCCTATAACAAAGGTCGAAGTTAAGGGGCCATCAGGTCTCCTTTTCTTGGAGTATCCAGGCTGGGAGCTATCAGGAGCCTCACATCTAAATGAAATGGAGGAGAAACAAAGGCACATAGCTTATCACATCACATCACACAAGAGGCAGGCATGCTTTTGACTTTGTTCAGTCCTTTTATATAAGAGATATGCATGTGTGTAGGAATGTCAGATTTGTTAGTCTGTCCCAGTATTTACACAAACAATTTAAATGCCACTATTTTGTTTTGTTTCTTTTACAGCGCTATAGTGCTACTAATCCCATTGTAGTGTCAGAGTGCTTTATACATACACATTATACATTGACAATAAATGATGTGTGTAAATCAAGGGAGTGTTACATAAGATGGGGAGAGTTACAAGGTGTAGGAGCCACATGTCCTTCTTGGCTCACTGTGCTATATTAGAAGAATTACAATGTATGAACTGCAAGTAACAAAAGGATCTCTGTATTCAAAGCGCTAACTCACTTGCCCATTTACATACAATAAAAATCTGTCATCTGCGCGTTACATAATGTGCTTTCCAGGAGACCTATTAACCCTCAATGCTACTTTGATCCAAAACTGGGACTAGACAAAACACAAACCTCTCCAGCAAATAGTTATTTTACCATTATTATTATTCCCCGAGCTTTACTGAGCACACAAAGATCTCTGCCACAGGTGCCTTAACCCCATGATATTTTAAAATACAGACTTTGCAACCAGTTGAGTAGAACAGATTTACTGCCGCATTTCTCCTTGTTGCCAGTTTCTTTGTGGCAGGATCTAAAAAAATAAATACATGTTAAGGCCCTGATTTTGCATCGGGGTTGCATAATTTTTTTGCACAACCCCGAAGCAAAATCTAATTTGTTAAATATTGTAATGAGCTCAAATGTACTTACGATAGACCTGCTAAACAAACATATAACTTTCATGTTTGGTTTCTTGTGCTACTGGCAGTGACTAATATTGATTTTTAGTTTTTGTTTTCAGCGGCAGTCATTAAAGCTGTGAGATAATTGAGAGGATTTGTTAAATAATTGATAGTTGTCATTTTGCTTTGTCGGGTTATTACCTGGTAAAAGTAATACAGTTGTTCAACTCATCGTTCAGTGGGAAAAGCCTGTTGTTTAGTTCAGCTTTTTGTAAACAGCAGTGTGCAGGGGTGAGAGTATTGCCTGAAACAGCTTGAAGCAGTAACTGCTAAAGAGCAGTGAACATGTTGCATTAGCCATGCGTTAGGGATTGTTTAATGACTTGTCTTAACCAAAAGGGTTGGGGTGTTGGGTGTGTGTAAGTGAGAGAGGGACATGGAATAAGGTAGAAAAGGGCTGGTAAAAATGGCCCCATGGCCTGCGACCTCTTATTTAATTATCCTGATCAGGCCCGGCTCCAGGAATTTTTATTTGGGTGGGCCAAGGGTGCATTTGGGGGGGACACTGCGGGATCGATTTGTCGCATATATGTCTAGGCAGGCCTGCTTCAGTGCCCTCCTTTATCTCTTCTTAGTCTTACAAGGCCCAGTAAAACGCACTCTTTTCCAAATCTCTTTCTAAATATTATCACACTCAAAAAGTGTTTTTTCTATGTATGTTCCTTTGATGGGAAAAGGAGGTTTCTGAGGTGGGAGTATCAGGCAACTGACACTTCTCGGGCTCCCTCTGTGCGAGCCTTCAGGGAGAATCCCTCTTCATTACTACCTCCACCTGACCCCGGACTCTGCAACGCACTCCCTTACAGGCTTGATTATCCACTACTCCTCTCCAGTGCACCTTATCTCACAGCTGACCTTGGGCCCTGGCCCCATATCAGGCACCATCGGGCTCCACTTTCATTTTTCCCGGTAAAAACAATAGTAAAATCACCTTCAAACTTAAAACATTGAATAAAGCAGTAAATATAATTAGCACGCACTTTAAAGTATGTTCCACAGTAGCCTGTATGACCAGACTGCTAATTAAACAAAAACAGAAAGGCCATGACAGGGCCGGGTTTAGCGCTGATGCGAAAGTCTTTTTTGGCGCCACACTAATAACCTCTTTCTCCGTAAATACCTTTACTACCACCTTCCAACAGTGCCCCTCATCCCTCCATGGCCCCCCTATTGACCTCTTCCTCGGATTCCCTCACTGCCACACTCCACAAGTGCCCCTGATCTCCCCATAGCCCCTCCCCCTCGTGACCTCCTCCTCGGATTCCCTCACTGTCACCCTCCACCAGTGCCCCTCATCTCTCTGTAGCCCCTCCCCCTCATGACCTCCTCCTCAGACTCCCTCTCTACCACCCTCCACCAGTGCTCCTCGTCTCTCCCTAGCTCCCCCCCTCCACCCCATGACCTCTTCCTCGGATTCCCTCACTGCCGCCCTCCAACAGTGCCCCTCATTGCTCCATAGCCCCTCCCATCACCACCTCCTCCTCAGATTCCCTCGCTGCCACCCTCCAACAGTGCCCCTCATCTTTACGTAGACCCTCTCTCATATGCATTTCATTTGTTGTATAGCGCTACTCATGTCAGTGTAGTGTGTCAGTACTTTACACCACGCACACATTATACAGAGACAATGAGTCATACAAGTATGTAAATCAGTCTACAGGGAATGTCACATAAGCCAATGAGGATTACAAGGTGTATGAATCACGTCATACATACTGGTGGGCAATATATTTTAAGAGGGTTTGGTGTGGGGAAACAACTTTAGGATTTAAAAAGTATTACATGGGGGTCAGCTTTACTGATAAAAATGTATATCTGCCCAAACATACTCATTTCAGCAACATTAGAATAATGAAAGACTGAGGAAGTTCTAACTATATCACAAAACAAAAATAAGCGAAGTTCTAACTACACCATTCATGTTTGTATGCAGCTCTTTGGTGACAGTTCATTGGTCACTGTCCTATGTTAGGATTGTAACTTCTGAACTGCAAGTAGCACAAGGATCTCTGTGACAAAGGCAGTAACCCACTGAGCTTCCACATAAAATACAGTTGATCTGCATTTAAAAACTACGGACAGACAAACGATTGCCCTCCAGCAGGATCATTAATCACCAGCGTTATCTGGGCATGTTGTGTTGTCTTATTTTATCCTGCATCGGTCATGATAATGATAAAAAAATTGTTTAAATGAAGCACGCACAAAGTATGTGTCCTGCTGGTCCTGTGCACATTTTAAATCGAAAAACAAATAGTGACAACTTCTCCTACCTACTTTATTAGTCAAACTGTGTCACAGCCTGGTGTGATAAACTGTTGCAGGGGTCGGGAAAGGTGACAGGAATAAACAAACTTCTTTTCTCCTGCACTGCATAGAAAAGGAAATATCCACGCAGCAGGACAGTCGGCAAAGGTTACCGGTGACAAACAAAGGATTTGTCCCTTTCGCCATGTGGAGATGGAGGGGTGAAAAAAAAAACAAAGCCTCGTTAATGGTCTTGTAAAGACCTGTGAAGTACCCGGGTGCGGCTGCGATAATCTCAAAGCTGTCTGTGTGTGTGGGAAGCTGTCTCAGCCTGGGCGCGCGCACACACAGACAGCTCTTTGAGCTCAATTCCGTTGCGCCCCTGCCTTCAAGCCCTCACTGCGAGGGCCAAGGCTCCTGTTGCGCGACACACCCACGAAGGTCAGGCGACACAGTAACGTGTCGCGACACATACTTTGGAAAGCTCTGTTCTAGAGAGTTTTCAGACACACTTTTATCTCTTAATTTTATTTCTCACGTATCTTCCCCAACTCACGTCAAGGGGCATATCTTGGACCAGATTTGGTCCTTGAACTGCCCTGTCGACTCCCTTCTTATCTCTCCTTGCACTTGGTCTGATCATCACCTGATTTCTTTTGTTCTTCCTATCAGTTCTCCAGTTAGGGTCCCCCTTCCTAATAATGTCTGGGTCCGCTCGTGGAGTAGAGTTGACCCGGCGAACTTATCAGCTCTTTTAAGTGCTTCCTATCCCGTCTTACACGGGCTTTCCACCTCGGCTCAGGTTAATAGCATTGAACAATGGCTCTCCTCAGCCAGTGAGTCCATTGCCCCCTTGAAACGTCTGACTTCCAAGCGAGAGAAAGATGCCAACCTGTGGTTTACCGATGACTTGAAAACCATCAAATTATCGGTACGCCGTGCTGAGAGGGCCTGGAGGAGAAACTATTGTCCCATCTTAAGAGCTGATTTTACCACCCTTTTAGCTCAATATAAGAATGCCATCTTGGCCGCTAAAACGGCCTATTTCTCCTCCAAGATCCTCACAGCCGAGAACCAATCTAGGGAAATTTTCTCGATTGTTCAGAACCTAGCCTTTTCAGATCGTACCTCTCTTAAGCCCTCTCCTTCCCTTGCCCTTTGTCACTCTCTGAACAGCTTTTTCATTGATAAAATTGCTGCCATTAAAGCTAATATCCCTGCACCTTCCCCGTCTTTTGTTGATCCTCAGTGCCCTCCTTCCCAAGGACAATTAAACTCTCTCCCTCTTCTGACCAAGGAATCCTTCACATCCTTAATCCCCCTTGTAAAATCTGGCTCTCCCCTTGACACCTGTCCCGCTCAAATACTTCGTCACATTTACATTTCTTGCCCTGATCCTCCCCTTCACTTACTAAACAGTTCACTCTCTCAGGGGGTTGTTCCCAACCCCTTGAAATCAGCTATCATTTTACCCATTTTAAAAAAACCTGGCGCAGACCCCTCGATCCCAGCCAACTTTCGCCCCATTTCTCTCCTACCATTTTTGGCTAAGGTGCTCGAGCGCCATGTCACCAGGTCTCTGAGCACCTTTGTGGAAGAAAATGGGGTATTGGCTGCCCGCCAGGCTGGTTTTCGCCCCGCACACTCTACGGAGTCCGTAGTTCTTTCGGTCCTTGACAACCTCAGGGAGGGGAGGGACACCAATCAATTCCAGGCACTGGTCCTCCTCGATCTCTCTGCCGCCTTCGACACGGTGGATCATACCATCTTACTTTCCCGTGTCGCGGCGGCGGGGATCGGGGGTACGGCCCTGGTTTGGTTGTCCTCCTTCCTGAGGGACCGCACCCAGGCAGTTCGCCTGGGTGACTTCACTGCGGACTTTCGGAAAGTTCCGGGCGGGGTCCCCCAAGGCTCCTCCCTTTCACCTCTTCTGTTTAATCTTTACATTTCTCCCCTCATTTTTTCTTTACAACAAATGGAGGTCTCCGTATACAACTATGCGGATGACCTCCAACTTGTCTTTAATCTGTCCTCTTCTTCTGCCTCTATCTCTAATTTCCAGTCCACTATGATTTTCATCAGGGACTGGATGGATTTCAACCACCTGAAACTCAACCCTGATAAGACCGAGTTGGTGTTGACGGGTGGTTGTTCCAGTCCCTGGTCTTCACTTTTTTGGCCCCTTTCCCTTGGTCCCTCTCCGGTCCCCTCTACTTCGGTCAAAACCCTTGGTATTAAACTCAACTCTCACCTTACCCTTCACTCCCAGGTTAGTTTTGTGGTTTCTTCCTCTTTTCTGTCTCTTCGCACCATCCGCAGGGTCTCTCGATTTTTCACCTTTGAGGCCTTGAAGTCGATCGTCCTTGCGATGGTCATCTCCCGCCTGGATTATGGCAACGCCCTATATGCAGGTATACCTGCATATAGTCTCAGGCGGTTGCAGATGATCCAAAACCAGGCGGCTCTGCTGGTCTTTAACCTTCCTAAACCCTCACATGTCACCCCCCTTCTGAAACTTTTACATTGGCTTCCGGTTCGGGAACGTATCCAATTCAAGCTTGCATCTATCACTTACCAGGCTCGATTGGGTACGGCCCCTGCATTCATTTCTTCGGAGATTATCCCCTACTTGCCAACTAGGGAGCTCCGATCTTCTTCCCAATCCCTCCTGATAGTTCCCCGGTTTCGCCGGAAAAAGTGGGGGGGCTCAAAATTTGCGACCCTTGCCCCAACCCTTTGGAACTCATTACCCCTTGATCTCAGATCCCTAACCCCATATTCCCAGTTTCGAAAGAAACTTAAAGCCTACTTCTTCAGCAAAATTTTCATTTAATCCTCTGTTACCCGACCTCCCTTCCTTGCCTATTGAGGAGATCTGCCAGTTACAGCGCCATGAAACCGCTGGTGTAAGAGCGCTATATAAGAATTTTTTTTTAAACTCTTACTGCTTATAATCATTTATATCTGTTACTGTCTAGTGGTTGTTTCAGCACACCTATTTTAGACTAGAATGAGGCTGGTTCAATAAATGCTTATTGAAAAACGTCCCCACCGTTTGTTCTGTGTATCTCTCTGAGACAAAGTGAGCACGAGTGACTGAGCGAAAAGTATAGCACTGTTTCCAGAATAGACCTGCCCCCCGCCCCACCCACCCCCCTTTTGGATCAAAGATAAAGCAAGAGTAACAACTCCCATCTATTTGTAAGTCCAGCACTTTCTCGATATCACCCTTGGAGAGCAACAATTGCACTTCCTGTAACAAAATGGACACAAGTTCATCTGAAATTCACTCTGCTGTGGGAAGAATAGTGGGTGGGCCAGAAAAAAAAGGCAGTTCATAGCGATTTTGAACTCTATAAAATTAGTCTAGCAGATAGGATGGCATATCAACCTGGGAGGAAATGTTGAATCTTGATCCTCACTGGTTAGGCATGTGAGACTTAGGATAAACTAAAGTAGTATGGTTGCCTTTGAAGCAGGAGAAGAGGAGCTGGAGGACAGATGCACCGGCAGGCCCGCAAGGTGCCTGCCAGACCCACCTCCAAGGCATTGAAGGACTGGGGTGTCTGCTGCATCACTGCTTTGGAAGTCTGTCACTGTTTATATGCCAGCCCTATGTAATAGCCTCCAAACTTTCTGAATTGATAAAGAAACAGTTTGTAAAGGATCAACAGCCCCTAGGACCGCGCCATAACCCCACTGTTCTTGAAGTGATCTAAGGCAGAGTCCGCCTTCTCACCGAAAAGGCAGATCTGTCAAAAGCTATGTTCATGAAGGAGGCCTGTACATCACAGAAGAATCCTGTGGAACCCATCCATGCGTGTCAATGAAGGACAAAATGAGTACATTACTTGGCTACGTCATGTCCATCGTGGATCGTTAAGACCAAAATATCCTCAAGGTATTCTGGAACCGCCTGCAAGATGTCATTGGCCATGTCTTAAAGGGCATGTTTTTATTGCTTCAGCAAACAAACATAATTTACGGAGCACAGTGCTAGATTGACTGAAGAAACATGCGCTTACCAAAAGCATCAATCCTCTGATTCTCTCTGTGGAGGAGTGGCTGGAAATAAGTTAGGTTTCACCTTACTGGTTGAGGTCTGTACAGTAAACTCTCTGGAGTGTGGTACTTGGTGAGAAAGTCCAGTCACCTTCTTATTCACAAGAGGGCAAATATAAGGCGTCAACTAAGGGCCCATCAAAGTATTAATTGTGGCATTGTTAAAAGGAAGCAAGGGATTGGAAGTCACTAGCTGCAAAATCTCCATTGGAACATTTGTGTTGGTCTCATCTGAGAGTAACTGCACATCCAATGCCTCAGCAGCCCTCAGAACCACAAGTGCAAATGAGATATTCTCTTCCTTTGGTGGCCAAGTGGCAAGTCAAGCTTTGTCTTAGGCGAGGTGTCAAGCTCACTGGCTTGTAAATAAATGCGTAAGGCATCACCAGTATTGGGAGGAATGAGCAAGCCATCACCATCATCATCATCTTGTGGTGCCCCTACTCTAGTATAGGATAAGAGTCTGTACCAAAAAGATAACTTAACTTAACCTCTGCTAGTATGTATGATGTGGCAGAGGTGTTGTGTTAGAGTCAGGTTGTGTGACAACTGGCTGTACTTTTGTTATTTTGTAGTGTGACATCAGTTGGGCTTGACCCAAAGTTATTTCGGGGTCTAACATTGTCATCGGCACTGTATCATCCACTGGCACTAGTGGCTACGGCCTTAGGGTAGGGGACACCGGTGTCCATCTTGGAGCCCAAGGAGACATCGGAGTAGACCAAGTAACAGGTCACAAGGGGACAGACAGTACCAAGAATGGATCTGGTAGTAGTAACCAGACTGTAGGCCCTTGTAGTTTTGTGAGGCCCAAAAGAACACTAGGATCCGGAAGCACACAGGAAAGGTGCAGCATTGTCGTCTTGAAGGCTTTGATCTGCTGTGGGGTCGACGATAGTCCAGGAACTTCAGGGACTGACAGCTGATTCATCAGCTCCATGGCAGGAGACCTCAAAGTGGTGTGACTGATGCCAGGATGCCTTTACGACGGCTGTTTGGAGTCAGAGTGGCAGAAATGGGTAGAGTCCTGCTTTGCACTCATATGCATGGACTTAGATTTTGAGCGTGTAGTTTAGAAGACACGGGAATAGCCTTCGGACCTGGATCAAGTCTCCATCCAAATCTTGGAGAATCAACGGGACCTACACAAAGGCTGCAACTGTTTAATGTGTTCGGCAGAACACAACTTCACCTTCCGGTCTTGAATTGCCTTTGGGTGCATGAGGGTGCACTTATAGCACAGCTAAAGACATGTGTCCTGATACCAGATACCAAAGCAACACCTCAGGTGGGTTTGTGACCAACAGCTGCTTCCTGCAATAATGCATTGCTTAAAGCTTGCCATTTTAGGTGGGAACATCGTGCCCCAGCTCTGATCAAATTGTTTGAAGTCATCAGAAAACTCGCAGTTGGAAGGGGAGCTCCAGATCCACATCCGAAGGCACAGAAAGAAAGAAACATCAGTACACAGGGGTGGCACGTATATGCAGTCCACTCGGTTACTTCTGGGGCAACGTGGAGTCAGTGCAGAACTGCACAATGGTTCTTAGCGCCATGCAGGAGGATTGCTATGAAGTTTTCCAGATCATGTCTGGGAAGCATTACAAGGCAAAGACTCTGCAGTTAGAATTATTGATCAGAAAGGGTTTTACTGTATTGAAATATTGCTGAAGAACCCAATGGCTGCAAACAATTTGAGGTCAGTTCTATGTTCCCTTCCAAACATTAAGCAGTTTGCATCAGCCATTTACATCTAAATGCATTCACAGGCAGAGTTCCATATCTAAAATTTAAGAAAGTAGACCTGGGAAGAAGGAGTTCTATTTTATCCATAAACTGTTTGAAAACCAAAGTGCTTTTAATATCAGGGAAGCACTCCGTTAAAGTGCCATGTATAGTTGGTGACAGCCAACTGCCCAGGATGTATCCCCAATATCTGTTCTTCAATCGAATCACCAGTACCCGGCCAGGCTCTCCGGGTTATCCCCGGTTACACACAGGCCTAGTTTGTACAGTTATTCTCGTCCTCCTCGACCTGTCGGCTGCATTTGACACCATCTCTCACAGTATTTTAGAACATCGGCTGTGGGTGATTGGTGTCAGTGGCAAGGCTCTGAAATGGTTCAGAAGTTATCTTTCGGACCGTAAAACCATTGTTCAGACGGGACTCAGTATCTCCTCCGCAAGACCTGTTACGATGGGAGTACCACAAGGTTCCATCTTGAGTCCTACCCTTTTTAATCTGTACATGACTCCGCTGGCCCCAGTGATTAGGGCTTATGGATTTGATGTCATATCGTATGCCGATGACACTCAGATCATAGTCACACTGGGTCCTGATCCGAATGAAACCATGGTACGTTTTAAAAACTGCATGTCCCACGTCAATAGGTGGATGAAAAGTAACCATCTTCAATTGAACGGTACTAAATCTGAAATTATGCTTTTTGGGAAAGCGCCTGAATATTGGTCGCCTGACTGGTGGCATTCCAATCTTGGCACCTGTCCTGTCCCCAAAGAGGTGGTTCGCAATCTGGGTTTTCATTTGGACAATAAATTGTCAATGAAGGCCCAGGTAAACCATATTGTCAGCTCCTGCTTCGGAATAATGAGCACGTTGCGGAAAGTTTTTAAATGGATCCCCTTGGAAGCACGAAAACCTCTGATTCAGGGTCTTATTACCAATCAAATGGATTATGGTAACGCACTCCTGCAGTCCATCAATGAAACGTCATTAAATAAATTGCAGACTCTACAAAATATTGCGGCTAAACTGATCCTGAACCTGCCGCATCGAACATCTTCCGCTCCCTGCCTCAGAGCTCTACATTGGCTCCCGGTGAGAAAGCGTATCCTTTTTAAGGTCCTATTCCTTACACATAAGTATCTCAATGGGAAAAGTCCACAATACTGGTCCCAAAAACTTTGCTGGTACAGGCCTCTGAGGGCACTCAGGTCTAATACCATGTCTCTGCTTACTCCCTTCAGAATCCATACTACTAGACAAGGTGGCAGATTTTTCTCGTATCTAGCCCCGGCTTCCTGGAATAAAATGCCTGTACATTTACAATCCATTTCCATTCACAGCTGTTTCCGGAATAAGCTGAAAACATGGCTGTTTGATCAATAACTCTCTTCTTTCCTTCTTGACCAGAGCCGCTGCAAGCGCCATGAGACTCTTCGGAGTGATATGTTTTGCGCTATAAAAATGCCTATGACTTGACTTGACTTGACTACAGCCATGTCTTAATACACTTAAACCAGGGTATTAAGTCCCTTTTATCCAACTCTTTAACCTCAGCTACTTTCTGTTTAATAGGGATCTGGGACCTATCCGTCCAGAGTTTTACCCAATAAATTAGAGGTTTAAGAGCAACAAAGTGTATAATATTCCTCAAACCTAGGTCATGGCGAAACAGAATAAATGGGGCTCTCTGGGACATGATCAAAAGCGAATGAATAAACCTATTTTTTTTATATTTTTCATACCTTTGATCTGGTCCAGTCCCCATATTTCTGCTCCATAAAGATATGCACCAAGCCCCCTGGCACTGTATATGTAAAGAGTAGGGGAAATTGGACGAAAATTAGATGTATGCAATTTCTTACCAATTGCTGCCACAACATGTTGTCATGCCGTCTGACTTTTAATTATTTGGGTAGCCCATGATAGATTGCGGGCTTACCTTTCACCCTTTTAGTCAAAGTCTTTGGCCTGTTACAGATTCTGGGAACCAAGTCTCACCTTACCTCTGAATGTCTTATGTGAACATGAATTTGGTTCATGAATTTGGTTTTGGAAATGTTAATTTCAAAACCAAATTTAAAATTGAACAAACTTTCTGAGAAGTGCTTCAAGATGCTGTGTAATCCCACAGGTGCATTGGAGATTAACTGCATATCAGCTGCGAAGAGTAAGGCAGGGATTTGTTGGTCCGCTAATTTGGGGGTGTTGCCTTTACAATCGCATAGCATGTCTATTATCTCATTAATATAGAGTGTGACCAATGTTAGAGCTATAACATATCCCTGGCGAACGCCTCTAGCAATATCTATGCGTCCCATCAACTTGCCCTCCATGCCCCACCTCATTTATGCATAGTTCCCGCTATGTAAGCGAATTAGCAAATGTAGCAAATCGAATGGCAACTCAACTCCTTAAGCGCGACCCACAGTTTTTCTCTTGGGACTAAGTCAAAAGCAGCTCTTAAATCAAAAAACACTACATACAAATGGCACTTGTTTATTAGGACCTCTTTCCAGAAAATCAACAGGAAACTGAAGACCTGGTCTATAGTGCTTGTATGAGCTCTAAATCTTGCTTGTGGGTGTAGATGATAAAAACTTGGTTATCCTCCATCCAGGTTTGCATCTTCGCCAGAAGTTGCTCACTCAAATTCTTCTGGGCCTTCCTATCAGGCTGATAGGCCTGTAAATGGCTGGATCACACTTATCCCATTTTTAGGTCTCGCCTGGCGATAGCAGCACATGTGCTGCCTTCGCCATGCGAGTGCCTTTTGTAATAAATTCTCTCAAAGGCTTACATGCACGTGTCGGGATGGACAAAGATGGCTGCTCTCGCCATTTGTCCAAAGCTAACAGCATGCGCGTGTATGTACGGACAGTGGACAGTCCGACGCCATCTTGCAAAGCTTTCATTGTCATAGCAACAAAAATGCTGCTTCGCGTATGCAGCTTGCCGGAGTTCGATGCTGTATTGATTCACCTTTAACGCGTGGCGTGGAACTTAGGGCGCATTATTGGTATGTTTTTGTATTTTTTTTTTTCTGCATATACTGCTTCATTACTGTTTGGTGTTTTTAAGGTGCATACTGGCTTACGGTTATACCGGATTCAATAGGTACCGGCACGTTTCATTTTTATGGCAAAAAAAATGCCACAATGCGTAGCTTTTTCAAATGTTCCTGTAGAACGCAAAGTTTGTTATTTTGTTTAGGTTAAGCGCACGTACGCCACATGGACGTTGTACCTTTAGGAACATACTTTAAATAACCCATGCAAGGGCCTTTTGGAATCAATTCGGATTCCATGTGCACGCGTACGGGTGGACAAAATGCGCACGCGTATGGACAAAAGATGTGCACGCGCACGTGCGCATGGCGGCATGCTTTCGCTTTCCACGGCGTTTCAACACAACGCTTTCGCTTTCCCTCCCTCCCCCGTGTAATGCTTACTGTAGGCGGGCTCCACCAACCGCAGTAAAGAAGCCTCTCCCTGCGTCTGCTACCAAGCAAAGAGCCTTGGTACCATGTAGGAGCCATTTTACATCTTGATGTAGACGTGCCAATGGGAGCCCAGGGTGCATGTTAGATTAGAGACTTATACTTCAAGGGAGTTCAGGGCGTATTTTTGAGTCTCGTATGTCATGGGAAGTCAGTGCGATCCTAGAGGCTGGCATGTCATTAACATCCCTGTTTGGGTATCACATGCAGTGCTCTACCTGTGAGTATTACCACCAAGAGGCTCCAGGGGAGAGACGATGTTGCACTTTTTAAATGTCCAAATAATAATAAGAATACGGTAAGAGACGTCATGGAATGGATGCATGTGTATGAGGCATGCAACGCCCATTGGGATCACACGGCTTCAGCCCCCGCCCCCCATAGTGTGTGGCAGCCTGGCTGAGACAGCTTCCCGGGCACACACACAGCTGCACCCGAGTACTTCACAGGTCTTTATAAGACCATTTGCTTGTAAATGAGGCTTTGTTGTTTTTTCACCCCTTCTAGAGCCCCTGCATCCCGACATTTATTCTTAGCCCCCCCTCCCCGAAATTTGGCTCTAGTTGCGCCCCTGATGTGTATAGTATTGGGTGATATACCCTTGCCTGATCTGTGACAGACACTGACATGGTGTGGAACTGGAGGGCTGTGTGGTGTATCGGTAAGTCGGTTACTGACGGTGACGTGCTATTGGACGCTTGTGTGTGTGCGCGCAAGCACAAGCACACCGGTGTTTATGAAGGTGAGAGAAGGCTGCAGTGAGTACAGTACTGATGAGTAAGATTCATGCATTAGTTGTGTATAATGCACTGGTTTGAACATGGCTTTAGTCAGAACCCACACTATGGATTCTGCACAGGTTTACAGCTCAGTTTTAGTTACAGGAGGAAACTGAGGTTTTCACACGGAATTCGTGATTCGAAGATGAAGTGCCCCCCAAACTAGTTGTATATACTGCCTGTAAACATTGAAACACACTATGTGGTTGTGTTGTAAGACTAGGTTTGATTAGCACCACTGCTCTAGCGCAGCATTGGGTTTCGCAATCCAGCACAACCCACAGGTTGTACGGATGTGGGCAGTGCATGAGTCAGACTTCATCAAGGCTGGAGATAAAGTCTCTTGCATACAAAGACGTGAAGGGCTCGATTCACAGAGGCATTTACGTTCATAACGTATATTTAAGGATCAGTGTGGATGGAGCTACACCTACTTGCCATTCACAAAAGGAGACTTAACAGGTCCAAATCTATTGACACCTGTGACCTGTGTCATCATTATGCACGACTGCATAAAATTATGCAAGTACAAATTCCAGGCATGAGGTGTGCAGTGGGCGTTACAAGTGTAGTTTGTGTTGTGAGTTTGTGGACGGCCACAAACACGTCAGTTCGTGAACTTTCACAAACTGTACCTCAACACTTACCAACCATGGAAATGGTTGGAGATTTGCTTCATCAAAGGGCTGAAGTAAATTCCCTTCCTTTACTTATCAGAGAGGACTCAGAATTTGACATTTCACACAATTATAAAAAATTATATCATAACAGGAAAGTAACCTTGTAACTTGCTATAGGTTAAAATACAGCACACATGTTAGTTGCCCACAGTATACTGCATATTCTACATGTTCTAATGTTATTGCAGCTGTTCTCCAGGGTATGCCACCATACGTTCTCCATCAAACAACCACTGCAGTTTTGTGCCACCCCACAATTGTGACATAACATTTTTGTATTGCATAATGCAATATACAATAGAGTTGAAACTGTTGCCTGAAATTGTGTACTATCTTCAGTTTCCTCTGGCATCTTACTTATGATAGATGTAATATTGCATGCACAAAAGTAAAATTACAATTTTGAATCAGTAATGTCATCTATTAAATAGAGAGGATGTGTTCTCCTTGTTAATTTTTCTCTCAGTGTAGCCTGGCTTCCCTGCTTGAGCAAATGGTGTTATCCTGGGCTTCTGTTTCAACCTACTAACATTTGAGTATATAGATAGAAGCAAGCTGTGCATCATTGTTGATACATTGTGTGACGTCATATTTGATGTACTTTGCGATAGTTTTTGTATCATGGGAGGTCAAGAAAGGTTTTCATAGGCCGCAGTAATTGTTGTTTTCCAGGGGTTTGTGATTTTTGCTGGTAACATTAAAGCTAATTTGGCAGAAGTTTTTTGTGTGCAGGAAATGTTAACCTTTTTTATTCTGCGGCACATGAGTGCTATTGTGTGCAACACAATCATACCTCAGCCTTAGGATGGTCACACGAATTCCATATGTTTTCTAACTATGTACGTACTTCACAAGGCTGCGGGCCTTGTATATAGCTACAGCAGTAGCAGCATAGCCACTGTGTCATTGGCCATAGTGCAAGGAAGAAATGCTCCGCCGGCCCCCCACCCGGCTGTTTTTTAAATTATAAAATGAAGCATTAATCGGGGTCATTGGGCCCCTCGGGCCCCTTGGCCCCGGTGCTACTTCACCTGGTGCACAAATGGAGGCTACGCCCCTGGGCTGACTGTATAACTCGGGCCACTGAAATTTCTAAGGTATAGGAGACCCACTGTCTATAGGGGGGGCGCCCAGATAGCCCAATGCCTTTGTATGTCGAGCTTGTCTTACAGAAAACCAGTAGCTGAAGAGTTAAAGAGCGGGTGGTTGGGTCTCAGCCTACCCTGCCGGACCACATGAGTAGAACAAGCATTAAAAATGCAATAGGTCTCGCCTTTTATTAACTTAAAGCCATTTGCTTTGCTATACAATACCATTAGCAAGGCAAATGGCTTTAACTTAATCAAGGGCGAGACCTATTGCATTTTCAATGCTTGTTTAAAGATTGGAATTATTTCTTCCTCTTTCCATGCTTCTGGGATCTCATTCCCCCTTGCTATGGCATTGGAAATTGTGTTCAATATATAACCCCAAACACGAGGCACAGAACAATACAGATAACCTGGTATTCTGTCCAGGCCTGGTGTATTCTCTTTTTTCATACACTCAATAGCTGGTATTGTTTCGTCAATGGAGAAGGAAACTGAAGAATCCCTACCCCAATCCTAAACCTCACTCGAGTCCTCTATGCTAATATCAAGTCCCTCTCCTAGCTCTTTAATGGAATATAACTTGGTAAAAAGTTTTTCTCAAATATGCGACCGGATATAGGAGTCATCTACACTTACAAAGCATGGCACCCCTTTAGCAAGCAAATGCCAGAATGACTGACTATCTCTCATTGTAGCTGCTCGTATTAATTGTCCCCAATTACCCTTCTCCCAGTTCTTTTTGGCATTTAATTGTGCTCTTTTATACTTTTTCCTCCCTTCCACTATAGCAATTCTGCGGCTACTTTTCACAGCCGTCATCAGTTTATGCCTTGCTGTTTTGCAATCCTTATTAAATCACCCTGAATCCTTTTGTCTAGGAATATTAACCTTGGAGGTTCTATAAAAGTATTCCTTGATGGCTCCAAGTAGATTGCTAAATATGCACATGACCGGCGGATCCGTTGGAGTTAGATTACCAAGTACACATAGGGACGAAATACCAGCAGTATATATGCCAGCGAGGATATCCCTGTCCGATTGGACTAAGGACCATTTTATCATCCTGCCATCATTGGAGGATACAATATGAGGATCCGACAAACAAATCAAATGATTGTTATCAACTATGGGATGTTTCTCAGCTCAAGGGATAAGGCATTATGGTCACTGTCAGGTCTGTCAATAACCCTTATGTCCTGCAATTTGGGACATAGATTAAATCAAGCAATACATAATCTGTCCTTCTCCTAGTGCTGGCACTTTTAAAAGTATAATTAGCCTCTTGGTCTGAGATTGTGTGTCAATTACACGCAGGCAGTCCATGTGAGAGCGAAATAGAGGATATCAGCAGTGCTACCCTTGGGGTTCTTTTCAAAGGAGAGTTCAGCAGTCTACGGATACCTCTTTCCTCGTCCTCTAGGGTGAGGTTTTGTATGAAGTCTAAGGGTTCAAAAGTCTAATGGAGGTCCTCAACTATGACAAGATGGCTTTTGGTACTTGAGTTCTCCAGAAAATCAGCTAGGGCCAACACATTTTCTGACTTATATTTTGTGATGGTGGAGCGGTTACAGATGATCATCAGTCTCATGACAAATGGCCCTTTCGGGGAGTTGATATCAAGTTCCAGAAATAAGTAGATTTAATGTTTAGCCTTCTTTTCTTACAAGCTAGGGAGGTCTTCATCCATACTAATAGGCCTCCTGACGGACGACCTGTAGATGACTATGTAGCATTTACACTATAATTTCTATAGCCTACCCTAAATATAGGTTGAAGAGCACAAGCTTCTTGGAATACCTTGATGTGGAAATATTCAACAAAATTTCCGCAATCAGGCTCAATCACCGTAGATTTTATTCCTGCCATGTTCCAAAACAGCAGGTTAAACCACATCCCATCATCCATACTCTGCAGGGAAATATCTTCCGGATATACCCCTTCCTGCCTTGACAGACCGTTTACATGTGGGGAGGGGGGTGAGTATATTGTACTCCCCCAAAAGGTGTATCATTACTATTCCCAAGTCAATCATTCACACTGAGGCCATCATCATTATGTTGCATCAAGTGCCTTTATAGATTCTCCTGCTCGAGTGATAAGGGGTATCTGGGGCAATTTGCCTGCACTAACAGTAGAATATTCCTTAACTGGCACACTCAGTTTGAACTGTATTAGGGAATCCTGAGGGGGTTAGGTTCGCAAATCGAGATTCACAAGACCAGTTACATATTCCTCCTTACTTAGCTTTAGGACTATAAAGTCAAATTCATCGTTCTGCGAGGGGCAGCGATTTACCCCTAGTAGATCCGATCTTATCAGGAAATAGCAATGTATATGATTCCTTACTCAGTGTATCACTGTATTTTTTAGGGATTCACTGTCCTCCTTAGCGCCCTTCGGTAACTTAGGGAAGTTGACCATGTATACATTTTTTATGGTATTCCCATGTAAACTGATCTTGTTGCTTGAGCATACTCCCCTTGGTGGTCTGCTTTCCAATTACTGCCATAATTACTTATGCCCCCTCCAAGCAGACTGTAAGCTTGAGATCTGAAAAGGATTTATATATTCAGACTGTGTGGGGCTATGTGGAAAACTGGGGGGAGAGGGGTACATAAGATCTCTGCTCTCCCTGAGGAATCTCTCCTTTAGGTTTGCGCATAGGTTCAATATTTCCTGATGTACTCTAGTCTCCACTCTTTACACTGTACCCATCTTCCTTACGTCTTGTCCTCTTACAGACATTATGAGAAGCTGGCTTGATATATGGTACACACTTATGTAAGTAGGCACGCTGCACCAATCCAGACAACCCTTATGGTGATTGTAGTGGTCTGAGACAACCTTAGAAAGCTCTCTGAGCGGTAGCTGTGGAGAGCAGCTTTCGGGCTTAGTCTAGAAAGAGTGTAAAGCAGCTTGTTATACCAAAGCATAATCTTATTGATAGAGATTATGTGAAAAAGAACCACACAGTGTATTTATAAAAATATGTATTTATTACATAACACTCACTAACACATACAGGTATCTCCTTGCCGGAGATACACACAATCTCATCGGGGTCCGGTTCCAGAGGGTATTTGCAGGCACTAAGCGGGTGTCTAGCACTGAAGGCGGTGTGCCACTGTTGCTACCACCCCCCTCCCGAGACCAATGATGTAGTTAGTGACTGCATCTTATAATAAACTCTGTTCCTCCCACGTACGAGGGATACCAGATGACACGTGTATATAGATTTTTACACCTTTTATCTTTTTTCACATTGAGCACCTCAGGTCAGGGTGGGCCTTAGCGCGCCCATACTGCCGGGGTCTACACCTAATGGTCCTGAAGAATGCCCGTTAAAATTATAACACATAGGCAGAAACATGTTGACCACCTCTTAAGTGGACTCTGCTGAACAATTTTTCAGCATTTCGTCCCACACTTTGTTTTTACTGTGTCCAATTGGCCACTAATAAAATGTTTTTTTTGACACAATCGTGATACTTTTAACATTCACTCCTTCACTATTCACCACACACGAAAAACCAGCTCCGCAGTCATTCTGGCGTTGTAGCACACCAGGGTGGCACTCGGCATCTCCTGGTGGGGCCCAATGATGAAGCATGTCACCAACCAGGTTGGTGAGTGAGGGCTTTATAAAGATCCAACTCGGATCCTTCGGTCATGCTCTACATTCATTGTTTGCAAGGCATACTCTTTTGTTGATATGATTAGATACATACAATCCACACAATACTTTTAAATAGAAACAGGTAAGTAGCACGTAATACACAGTGGTCACCAGAATGAGACCAAACCATATGCTAAAATAGTGGAAAGCGAATCACGACTTAAGTCAAAACTATACCCAGAAGACATAGAAGTGCCGGGGACCCAAGGAACCACCCAAGGTAAGTAACCAGGAGCCCAACTGAGGCCGTGTGCAGAGTGGGAACATGACTGCGGGATCAATGCAAGTCAATGGGTAAGTCGTGGTTGCAATTTTGAAGAAGAAGGACCCTTCCCAGTGTACCCTGAAGAAACCACGTGGAAGACAGAAGGTAAAGAGCCACTCCACCCGTGGATACCTTAGGAATCAGGATACCTCCACCAGGAGAGCCAGGTGTGAAGTTGCGTCGGAAACCAATGTCGAACCCAACAGAGGACTTCAGGAAGATGCGGCTGCTGGAGAAGGTGAAAGTGTACGGTGGAACCCGAAGCTGGATTGAAGTCGTGAAGTACCTGAAAAGCAGAGGGGAAAGAGTCTATGCCACTTGGAAGTGACCAGGAGGCACGGAAGACGAATGCTCACCAATGTCAGGTACTTCAGGAGAGTTGACGGTGACCTTGGAGCTGCAGCTGTGAGGACCAGGCGATGCTGTGGAACACCAGGAGCCGTTCACGAGATCTCCCATGTCGGATGTCGAGAGTTGAGTTGTTGGTGTCCATCAGGAGCACCAACAATCCTTGGTAACTGCAAACCACGTGGAAAGCGAATAAGGTGCAATGTCAAGACCAGCAAGGTCCAGGAGACTCACCGCAACCAGGGGAGCCCAAAGAATACGAATATGACCCTCAAGAGGACCCACAGGCCGGAGGCACTGAAGTCGCAACAGGACCTCGAGCAGCTCACCAAAGATGCAAGCCCACGATGCAAGAGATGCAGTGAGGATGAAGATCTTGGTCACTGTAGATGCTGTAGTTTGGGGCTACTTGGAGCCCGGAGATCTTGGTGGAAATAAGCCAACAAGCGACGCAGTGCACAGGGGTTCGGTTCCTGCGGCTCCGACAAGGGATACAGGCCTCAAACTTGGTGAGGGGACAGGGCAGGCCTCGAGGGATGTGAAGAACCACCACTTGTGTTGTTGAGCCTTTTCGAGACTGTGGGAGCCCAGGATCAGCAGACCGGCCAGCTTAGCTGCGGTGCCTGCAGATGCAGGGAAGTGACTCCTTCACTTCAAGGGAGACTCCTTCAGGTGTCTTGGATGCCCACAGGCCTTGGAAGGTTCGAGCAGGGCGGCGAGATCAAGAGCAGCAGGAGTCCTCCTAGTTGCAGCCTTGATGCCCAGAACGAAGTCTAGTGAAGTCCAGAGTGCCCAGACGGTAGAAGAAGTGGTGTCAGAAAAGTATCTTGTCCCACGACAAATCTAGAGAAAGGGTTGGGATGATCCAGGGTTCCCTCCCTCAGGAGGAGCTGGACAAGGGGGGAGGATACTCCCCTGTCCTTTGACCAGTTTCGCGCCAGAGCAGGAGCCAGCAGCTCTCTGAACAAGTTTGAACTGGACTATGCATGGAGGGCACCAAATGTGCCATGCACGCAGACTATGTGGCGCTGGCAAGCGCTCCCACCCTGCCCCAATACACTAAATCCTGTCTGGTAGGTGGTCACACCTCCCTGTGACAGAATACCTGTTGTTCTGCCTTCCTCTGCCCAAGCTTGGCTCAGCAGGAGGAGGGCAGAAATGTGTCTCTGGCCGGCAGCAGCCCCATCTTACAGTCTGGGTCTGGAAGACTGGTACTGGGAGCACCGCGAGCCTCTCAAATGACTTTACAGTGCATGGAATCATACCTCCCACACCGTTTATGGTGCAGGGTATGATTCCAACATGTTATGTTATGTTATATTCCACTTGTAACGCGCTCAGCTACTCACGAGTATCCCGGCGCGAAACAAACACAACAGGGTTCGTTCCAGCCAGTTTCAAGATGGTCACCGCGTAATGACAGAGTGGCCCCTCTATATGTCATATAGCAGTCTCACTTACAACCCAGGAGAATGGACTCCATGGGCTGTAGGAGTGTCCTGCTCACGCAAGGGCACCCTCACACTTAGAACCAAGCACCCTGCCTTCAGGATTGAAAGGCCTGCTCTGGAGGTGACTTATAGCTTTTAAGTGCAGTGACCTTAGATATAGGTAAACCTATATCTTTCATAAGTGATGCTAGCACCAGCTTACACAACGCTGCAATGGCAGGCCTGTAGAGGTAGTTTGAATGGTCTCCCATAGGTGGCATAGTATATGCTTCAGCCTATGGGGTACCTATGCCCTGGGTACCTTGGTACCATATACTAGAGACTGATAAGGGTACCCCAGTAGCCAATCTGGGATGTACCCAAGTACTTACCAAGCCAATTTAGGGAAGAAAGCACAGAGACTGGGGTCCTGATTAGCAGGATCCCAGTCAGACTAGTCAGAAACAGCATTATATCAAGCGAAAAGTGGGGGTAACCATAAAAGCAGATCCTACTTTCCTATAGACGTCGTCATTCTCTGACGGTTGGGCCAAATCCACTCTCTCAATCTTATTTGTTAGTTGGGTGACTTGTTCTCATAAAGTACGAATTTCTCCCCCCATCTGCCCTGTAGGATCTCTAAGTTAATTAATACTTTGGTTACAGACACACGTTTTCATCATATTTGATAATGTACCCATCTGTGCTTCAGTGGCCTGTAACAACGGAGACCCTTCAACAACAAGGTGGCTAAAATGATTTGAATAAGTAACCATGGTGATATGAATGGGGTTACATTCAGCCGAATTACCCTGGGTGCAACTCTCTACTTCCCCAGTATTAGCATCCTTTGTTCCCTTGTTATTATCATCAATATCACGTCCTTATCCTGATCAGCAATTTTTATCTGTAGTCTGTGTGAATAACTTAGCAATTTTATGTTCTTAAATATTCCAGCAATTTTCGGACCTGCATCAGTGTCCGAATTTTGAAGAACGGTGAAAACGCGTGTCGCGCCATGGCCGAACAAGGCCCTAAACACGAGAACTGAGTAAGAGAGATTTCTGTAGATCAAGACTGTAAACAATACACGGTACCTTCCTGAAAGACCATTTTGAGATCCTTGTCCTCTGTAAATAATAGAGATGTACATAACTCGAGCTGTGCATGGACTGGGAGAAGTTATGGAACGTTTTTTCATTTGAGAACTATGTACAAGTAAACGAAGTTTCTTTCGGCCCTGAGGAAGCCCAAATCTTGGGGAAACGCATTGGCTGCGCAGAATCTGCTGTCTTACAGTCAAGAAACAGACCTCTCGATTCATCCTTCTTGTTAATAATACAGCAATGAGCTTTTACATATATCTTTTTTGAAGTTGCCTCTATACTCTTGTTTGTACAATTTACTGGGCCCAGTAATGCGGCCAATATTATCGGGCGCCAGAGGGGTGGCCCAGCCCTGCCTCTTCCGGGCTCAGACAGGCTAAAAATGTCCTGGTCTTCACCCAGGTGCATCCCATAGAAAGCGCTTAACAGCACAGGCTCCTCCTCCTTTTTCCCCAGCAGCAGACTTGGTGGCAACAGGCTTCTGGGACTCGTAGACCCACTTGAATGGCAGCAAGATGAACGGCGGGGGGCACAGAGCTCTTTTTAGCAAGGGCTCCTCCTCCTTCCGTCAGCAGCAAGCTTGGTGGCAACAGGCTCCTGGGACTCGTAGTCCCACTCAAATTTTACTCAAGATGACGCGCGGCGAGGGGGGATGGAGGGCAGGCAGCGCTTAATAGTGTGGGCTCCTCTTCCTTTCCCCTGCAACAGGCTTGGTGGCAGCAGGCTCCTGAAACTCGTAGTCCCACTTGAATGGAAGCAAGATGATCCACATGAACACTTTTAGGTGCTTTCCAAACTAGTTGTGCTGCTGCATTCTGCACTGTCTGCAATCTGTAGACGCCCTTTTTCGGTAGGTCATGGTAGAGTTAGCCTGGTACACCCTGCTTTTTTCCAAACAAGCCCATCGTCTCCCTCGCATTTGTCTGCAACCTATGTGCCAGCCAGGCCAATGGCATTTGGTGCTCTCTTGATGTTGACAAGGCCACGTTTAAATTTGCATTTTGTGGTGGCAGAGATTTTTAGTTCTTGTGCCTCAACTGCGAAACTCTTTACCACAATAAACTAGCCTTCTGTCCAACTATGAACAGTTTAAGAAAAAAACAAAAAACCCATCTGTTCTGTTAATCTGGTTCTTTGATTATACCCTGCAGCTCGTTATGGTTTCTTATGCTTTTCCTTTTTCTTTTTTTTCTCCTACTTCTTTTGGTGTAGATTGCCTAGGGCCATGACGTCTTGTTTGGCGCCTCTGTGTTTTATAAATAATAAACTGCCTAGAGTCACACATCTGACTGTCTTCTACTCTCCATTCTTTCTTTAGCACCCTCACAATAAAGCACCTTATCAATCCAGCAAAGGGCTCTGGTGCCCTCTGGGTTAGGCCAGTGTTGTAAATATGAGTTCAATAAATATAAAAACAAAAAATAAGAATGGGGCCTGTTTTCTGTGATGAATTCAAAAAGAACAATTGATGGACAGAATGCAGAACAATGTCATACATTCACCCCAGTACAGAGAACTGGGCCTAAATCAATTTTTTTGCTCACCATGCCATTCCAGTTTGGACCCAGCCATTTGCAAATCAGTCTTGACCCTGCGCCCAATGGGAACAGTCCAGCCCAAACTGCCAGGCCAGGTCCTCCCTGGACTGGAATCAAGCATCCTAGGACCAGTTTCGGGGTTTCACCCCTCTTCAGCCAGGATAGCTTGATTCCAGTGGCATGGAGAGCACGGGACTCACGTCTGAGCTTACTCGTCCCACTCGGGGTGACAAATGCAAAAACAACAGTTGATGGACAGAATGCAGAACAATGTCGTACATTCACCCCAGTACAGAGATCTGGACCTCAATCCATCGTTTTTTTGCTCACCATGCCATTCCAGTTTGAACCCAGCCATATGCAAATCAGTCTTGGGAACAATCCAGCCCGAACTGCCAAGCCAGGCCCTCCCTGGACTGGAAACAAGCATCCTAGGACCAGTTTCGGGGTTTCACCCCTCTTCAGCCAGGATAGCTTGATTCTGAACTGGGGTGGTGGAGTGAGCTAAAGAATGATGATGGATTAAACCCAGATCAGTTGACTGGGGGTGAGTGTTTGATTAGCTCAAACGCTCCTTCCATCATCCCCTTTGGTATTGCTTTGTTAGCCCTAAGTTGGTGGGGTATGCCCAGACGTGGGTCCCTTGCTCACTTTGCCACTGGATTCAAGATAGCCTTCTGAACTGGGGTGGTGGAGTGAGCTAAAGAATGATGATGGATTAAACCCAGATCAGTTGACTGGGGGTGAGTGTTTGATTATCTCAAACGCTCCGTCCATCATCCCCTTTGGTATTGCTTTGTTCGCGCTAAGTTGGCGGGGTATGCCCAGACGTGGGTCCCTTGCTCACTTTGCCTCTGGATTCAAGATAACCTGGCTGATGGGGGTTATGAACCCAAAACCGGTCCCAGGATGGTTGTTTCCGGTCCAGGGAAGACATGGCTTGGCAGTTCGGGCTGGACTGTTCCCATGAGGCACAGGGTCAGACTGATTTGCATATGGCCATGTCTGAACTGGGATGGTGGAGTGAGTTAAAGCCCTCATCAGCCAGGATAGCTTGATTCCAGTGGCATGGAGAGCACAGGACCCACGTCTGGGCAAACCCGTCCCACTCGGGGTGACAAATGCAAAAAGAACAATTGATGGACAGAATGCAGAACAATTAGATGGCCTATGCAGGAGCTCCACGTTTCTTGTGCATAGCCCCTAATATCTTCAAATCAACTTGCTACGATTCACCTTAACCCCATTCATATAAGAACTTTTATTGCGCAAACTCTTTCCCAAGCCCATGTCCTTTCATCAGCCCAAATGGTTTCCATATAATGACAAATATGTAGCGATATGAAATGGATGTTATGGTGAGTTCAAATGGGTCAATCGTTCCCAATCAGACTCGGAAATATGACGGAAACGTTGACTGCATAATACAACCACTGTGCAAAAACATTTACGTCATAGTACTGGTTAATTCCGCCTCTCGGCCCTCACATGGCAACCAGCATGCAGACATCACCTCCCATACATCCACTTTCCTTCCTAGCACACTAGCAACCGCCTTCTTACAAACAGAAACATGTGACACTAGTATTATTGAGCCTGTCTATATACTGGCAATATTAGCCAGCTGTTTTTGTAACATTATGCACTTGTCGGTCCTCTGGTCTCAACATACATCCTCTACTTCCTCCCTCCCCATTAGCATCTAGCCTCCTTTATAGCAACACTTCTCTCCCTCCATGGCTACCTGCTACTTTCCCCACAGATTACAACGCAGCCCCACCCAGGCGCTCACACGTCTTCCAACCTTTCCCCTCGGTCTGGCAATGTCTCTCCATCAGCCGCTGTATTGCCTCTTCCTCCTCAATCACTACACCTAGTGGGTCTGACTGCTTTCCAGGGGTCTCAGTGCCTCCATAACTGCAGGGTCAGCCATCACAGATCATCTCAAATAAAGCTATGTCTGTTGGGGTGAGATAGAAGTAGCAGGCAGGAGGAGGCCAGCAGGGTTGGTCAGTTGGATAACATTTGAAAACTACATACAGATGTAATCATGACTCAATGATGTAACACTGACTGCCCACAGGAGCAAAATCCTGGCTGCTAAAATTAGCAAAAGCTGAAGGGAATAGTTTATTTTGTAAGATCAGAGGTAAGATGAGTTACATCACAGGGGTTGCACACAGCAGACCCCATGTGACACGTCTGTTAACTAAGTAATTATGACCAATACAATCTTTCTGAGATCCTCTGAGGTCTGCTGCTTTGACATTTGCTTCCTTGCAACCGATACAAAAACATATACGAGTTTGACTGGTTTCATGTGTAGCCAAATTTCCAAGTATGCCTGAAACACATAAATGAAAGTAAAACCTTTCCTCTGCATTTTTTGGCCAACCTGGGTGAGAATAATGTTTTCCATAAAACTAGGAAGCGATGCAGCTCGGTCAGCTATGCCACTTTGTTTTGCTTTGGAGTATTTCAATATTAATGTTGTGCTTGTAGTTCACATGCTTCTATTTGTGGAACATGCTGCATGCCTGCAATTCTTTGCCCTCATTTTCC
Source organism: Triturus cristatus (assembly GCF_964204655.1). Lineage (NCBI taxonomy): Eukaryota > Metazoa > Chordata > Amphibia > Caudata > Salamandridae > Triturus > Triturus cristatus. The sequence goes on along the minus strand of NC_140591.1, from coordinate 1,364,737,674 downwards.
CGTACACGCTGGTAGTAATTCTTGGAATGGACCAAGCAGTCGGTGGCCAAGCAACGGGCCGGATGCCAAGATCACAGACTTTATCTGCGTTTAATTTGCTAACAACAAACATCCACTTACTTTGTACCTGCTGTGGTTGGTGGCCAACTGTACCAATTTTCTTTGTTCTACACGGTCTCAAACTGGGGGATGCGACCCACTGGTGGGTCACGAGCCGATTTTTGGTAGGTCGTGAAAGTCCAAGCAATAAATTAAGATGCCTTTAAATTCTGCATTTATCTTATCACATTTGATGAGTTTCAAAGATAGAGATCAGATGTGACAAATTGCTGCTTATTTTCTTAACACGGAGATTGGTATTTACAGACTCCTCTCACTTGTCAGTCAAAGAAAAAAGCAAAGAGAATTATGTGTGAATGCTGATGTGGTACAGAGTGTAAAAGGAAAGGCTGAAAGGCTGTAAGATGTTATTTTTTGTAATACACAACTAAATGTAAAAAGCTGTAAATAAACTGACATTCAGCAGTTCGGAATAAATACAAAATTGGAGCACTATTTTTGCAATTCTAAAATTTGATGGAAACAAAGACATCAATAGGATCAAAACAAATCAAGGCACATTACTTGGGGATGCACAAATAATAAATATTCACTCAAACTCGGTTTCCACACATTATCCTTTGTGTGCAAAATAGTTTTTTCAGTAAACAGTATGCCTGTGTAAATTTAGGGGCCATTTCAAAGGAAAATGTGCTATCTGTAAATGACTATGCTTGCCACTAAGGGCCATATGTAGAAAGCAAAATTGCGATCGCAAACGCCGAAATTCGCCGAATTTCGGCGTTTGTGATCGCAATTTTGCTAAGTGGGATGTAGGAAGGCAAATCTGCATGCAAAATAAGGAATCGCACAATTTGCGATTCCTTATTTTGCAAATGCATTTAAGGAATCCCAAATAGCGATTCCTTAAATGCAATGTAGAAAGCACCCAAGTTGTGCTATTTTGGCTTAAGGAAATCGCAAATTACCACCAACTTCAGGTTGATGGTAATTTGCGATTTCTTTCAATAATGCAGTTTTTTGCATTATTCAAAGTGCCATGTGGCACACATACATGCCCTTAGGGCATGTATGTGCGCCACATGTGCACCCATGCTCATTACAGGGGTGCAAAAGGGTGTCATGTTGACACCCTTGCACCCTTGAAATTGCATTCTCAATTTGCGATTCTCTAATTGAGAATCGCAAATTGAGAATGTCTTCCTATTCATTCCTATGGGCCTTTTAGCCCATAGGAATGAATGGCAAGGTATTCCTTATTTGCGATTCTCAATTAGAGAATCGCAAATAAGGAATAGGTGGGATTCGCAAACAAAATTGCTAATCCTACCTACATAGCGTTTTGCTATTCTCTAATTGCGATTCCCTAAAAATTGCAATTAGAGAATCGCAAAACACAGCCTACCTACATATGGCCCATAATGCTTTAGTTACATTAATAAATCGCCGCCTGATGTCCATTAAAGCTAGGTAGATAGCAAAAACTTGTTTTTAAAAAAGTAAGCTGTGGTTCTAAAAAGTTTGAAAAGTACTGTTTGACAGTATTTCAACATTAACTTGGTTTTATGTAATCCTTTTAGTTTCCATGCTCCAGTTCGAAGAACGCGTGCACTGAATGCTTGCCACTCTGGGACTGCATTTTTCCTTCTATGGCAAATCTGGAACATTTTGCCATGGTGATCAAGGCATGTTACTGACATCAAGGTCAAGATGGCTGCACTTCACCTTGTCATTTAATGGACACTAGCATTTGTATACAGAGCTCGTATGCGTATCACCATTACTGGACTTCGCCGTACAGTATTTTAATTTTCATTTGCTTATGATATAATGCTCTTTTAGTTCTGTTGTTCCTATGTGCTGACTGCTAATCACTGTTGGACTGCCTCATTCCCACCATCCTAGTAGTAGCAGCAGTTTTTCGCAAGAGCAATATGTTGGTTGCTAAGCAACTGGACTGATGCCAAGTTGGTATTACCTGCGACACACTTCCGCTTGCCAGTTCAGTTGATGGTAGCCTTTATCGGTCTTTAGCACAGTATTCAAGCTATTGGATGATTTGATCCCAGCCATTCTAGCATATCCATGACTGCTTAGAAGGTGATAGTGTGTCATCACATTGATGATCGAGGAGGTGGCTGTTAATATTTGTAAAAAGCATTACAGGCCACAAGGAACCTACTTAATCAATTAACAGCATGTGATTACATCCTATGAAATTTTTTTTTGTAACCATCAAATATTACGCCACTGTAATTCAGAGACGGCTGGTAAAGTCTAAATATAGTTATTACTTTTTTTAACTTAATTTGCAAAAACTTAAATATGTGCAAGTAATTTAAAATAAATTTTTTGTTACATATCTCTGACAATTTATTCTATTTTTTTAATTTAATTTACTAAAATATATATTGTATGTTTTTATTTGTAAGGTTATTTACTTATTTAAAAGCTTTCATATATATATTAACCCAAATCCTCCTTCAACCCGATCATGATCCGAGACTCTATTGATATTTTCCATGAAGCTGTAACTACGCAAATGAAAGAGTTAAATAAGAAAACACAATCTAAAATGAGACAATCTAACAAAGTCAACCAGCAATATAGATTGTTAACATCCAAATTACAAAAAAACAAGGAAATTATAATCCGCAACAGTGACAAAGGCGGAAACATCGTAATTTGGCCAACAAGTCTATACAACAAGGAAGCATATAAACAACTCAGTGATCGCGCATGTTACATACGGACCACTATGGGCAACATGAAAGCCACTCACAAAGAGTTCCACCTCAAGCTTACTAAATGGAAAAACGCGAAATTGATCAGTGATGATGAATTTAAATATCTAAAAAATGACAGCCCTACAACACCAACTATTTATTTCATCCCAAAAATTCATAAAAATGACAACGATCCTCCAGGGAGACCAATAATCAGTGCCAGAAACAGTTTGGTGGAGCACACAACCAAATACATTGATTATTACTTACAGGAGTTCGTACAAAACTTACCATCCTATGTAAAGGACACCAGTGACTTCCTCAGAAAAATTTCGAACGTTGTTTGGCAGGACAACTATTTACTTATGGCATTGGATGTAGCTTCCTTATATACCAGCATAGAGCATACGGCAGGTCTAACAGCAATTCAACATTACCTTTCACAAAGACCTTTGCAGCATCTAGAACATAACCGCAGAATGATTGAATTCTGTTTATGTAACAACATTTTTATGTTCAACAGCCAACTTTACCAGCAGATCAGAGGCGTAGCTATGGGGGCCAGCTTCTCACCAAGTTACGCATGTCTACATATGGGCAGATGGGAGGAGCTGCTCCTCAAGGAAGAACATGGTGAATATGTCAGTAAAAATGTCAAAGTATGGTTTAGATATATTGACGATCTTTTTGTAGTCTGGAATGGTACACTTCAACAAGCAAACGATTTTATTGAAAAGATGAATGTCAACAATATCAATTTACATTTCACTGTAACAATCAGTCATTCACAAATTGAATTCTTAGACACCCAAGTCTACATAAACAACAATAGAATTGAAACCCGCCTCTTTAGAAAAAAGACGGCAGGTAACTCCACGCTCCATGCATCAAGTGCACATCCTAAACACCTTATCAACAGCATCCCCTATGGGGAGATGCTACGGATTAGTCGCATATGCAGCAATAATTATGACTTGATGGCAGCACAAGAAGCAAGTAAAATCCGCTTCAAACAACGTGGCTACCAAACACATATTATTGACAATGCTATCAAAAAGTCTATGGCTTGGAGCAGGGAGGAAGCCATCAAGGATAAAAAATCTGACGACAAACCTAAGAATGTGAGCTCCAGAAAAACTATGGGTGATGATATCAATGTAAATGATGAATTTCGTCTGATCGTTCAATACAGCCAACAGCACAGAGCATTAAATAAAATCTTCCAGCGTAACTGGCCACTAGCACGCAGCGACCCTGTGATAGGACCCCTGCTACCGCAGAGGGTATCCATCACTTATAGTAGGGCGCCCTCAATGAGGGACATACTAGTCAAAACAAGTCCTGAGGTGATTGCTAACAGTAGCTGGATACAATCCATCAAAGGATTTTTCAGATGCAAAACATGCAAAGCTTGTATTCAGGGAGTCAACACCAATACATATAAAACCCCTTTTAGTGACCAAAACCACACTATTTCTAAGCTTTTAACTTGCAAAACAGAATATGCGGTTTATGTACTCTCATGCCCCTGTAATTTGCGGTATATCGGCAGTACCAAATTACCCGTCTTCAAACGTATCCTCCAGCACCTTAGGGCCATCACAAATCAGGACAACACCTAACATGTTGCACGGCACTTCAGGGAACAACACGAATCTGACAGCCGCAAATTAAAATATTTTGTCATAGATACTGTCCCACCAAGCAGGAGAGGAGGTGACCGAGAAAACAAATTAAGAAAACTGGAAACTCGGTACATCTTGCAACTAGACACCAAGCATCCCGCAGGCCTAAATGCTACTGAGGATCTATACACATGTCTAATTTAACAGAGCGGGTTATGGTCCTATATGATCAGATAGTAACAACATTTAACTTCATTCATCAATTATAACCACAATATCTAGTTTTTACCTAAATTTTAATCATTATACTTTTACCACCAGATCCTCCAATGCCTTATGTGAACACAATATTTTAATATGTGTCTTTTTATTGTAGTTTTATAAGGTTTTTATAAGATCATGAAATTTAATTCCTTTACTATATTTATTGCAAATATGTTCTTAACCCGCACCTATCCACACGTTACATTAGATGGATAGGTTCATAGATATATATTTTTTAAGGTTATAGTACCTTTTATCTATTTATTGGCATTTTGCACAATTTATTTGCACTGACACGTATGCACTTTACAGGTGCATTTGGTCTATTGTAATTAGGCGGATATGAACCTTATATCAGATTATATAATTCATCATGTAGCAAAAATATTTTTCAAGGACTGTAAAAGTATCAGGAGTATTAAACTCAAAAGTCAAGATTTCACTGACCCTAGTCACAGCAAGTGACCACAACAATGATAGAGGTCATTCAATCCAATAACTAGATATTAAGAATAAACTGGTTAGATGAAGCAAAACCCGTGGCATGGTATATTCCCACCTTTTGTGCTGATTAAATAAAGCAGTATATGTATTAACACCATAAATTACCAAATAAGAAATATTTCACGATGACAAAGAACTTATAAATTAATATAACCCTACAGAATTGATCCAGGAACTATGAAAGTTCGGCACACATACTTGGCTCCTTTGCACACACATTGCACTTAACACTTTGCACTTTTTCAAAAACAATTGTTCAATTTTTTATTGTTTTTGGTTTTAAACAATTGTGACACGATGAGAAGAATAAATGAATAGACAGAAAATGGATTCAGCATGTAATGAGAGCAAGTATACGGTATTTTACCGACATTTATGCAATGTGTATTTACGTGAGTTTAAACAATAGTGAAAAGGATGAGTTGGTACACAAAAGCATTTGTATCATATATATCATGTATTTCACATTGAACTCTAAATGGGTCACCTTACATCGCAAATAACATTACTCAACTATAGTAAATAATAATGAAAATCAATGGTACCCTTCACTATACAAATTATGCTGCTCATGTTGTTTATGTCTATGATGATACCATGACGTCATGTTTATCACGTGGTCACAATTACACTCGTACTTTCACTTTAAATATGAGCTATCTCTCTCAAGCCACTGTCATGTGATCAAGGCTCAAGCGAGCCGAAACGCGTAATGGCGACAGTGGAATAAAGGAGATTTACTTTTTGCACAAAACTTTGGGTCCGTGTCCATCTCTTCGGGAGAGCCGCTTGCTTGAAGGCAGCGGAGGAATACTCGTGATACACACACATATATATATATATATATATATATATACATACACACACACACACACACACACACACACACTTAACTTTCTTACTCTTTTATTTAATATAGGTATTTGTAATTGTCAATTCTCAGGGAACCCTCTAACACCTGTTAATTTATTTCATTTTTAACTTTTCTTTCTAGATTATTTATTCAAATTATACATTTTTAGTATATGTATTTATAATAAATCTTGGGTATCTTCCTTGAACTGCCATTTTAAATTAATTTAGATCAGTTAATTTCATTTAATTTTTAATATTAACTGTCCCTCCAAATTACATAATCAAATTTTGTCTAATGTAATTTTATTTATAAGCCGCCCCCAAACCAATTAAAGGTTTTACTTACCTCCGTCTATGTAATGTTGAAGAGATTTGTAGGAGGGGTGATCAGGTCTTCAACCAGTGTGATGCAGGTATATTCCTTTTTGCTATTCAGCATAATAGAAGCAGCAAACATACAGATTGTTTTTCACATATTCATTCACCTCCAATAAAAATGAATACCTGAAATTAGCTTGTCCCAACAGACATAGGTACTGGTTATGCAGGCCTCAATCTTAAAAGCGGAGTGACTGTGCTTGGGTCTTCTCTTTCCTGCTCTGTGGTACTGCATTGTCAAGTGCCCGAGGCTCACTCTTGACTATCACACATTAAGATAATGTCTCCAGACTTTTTCTGATCTTATGTTCTGATGATCCGATGGCCTTGTTACGCTACACTGACGTTAGTCCACAGATTCATAAATTAGAAAGGCAATCCCTAATACTCCCTTTACCTAAGACTTTCAGTAGAAAATCCACTCTGGTGATAGGAACAGGACAAAATGTATTTGCATTTAATATCAGAACCTATTCTTCTTAGCCCACTCACCACTCGGCATTGATGTTAAAGCTTCCATTATTTCATTAGATTCTACTTGGGCACCTATTAGAGCCCTTCCATCCTTCCATCCTTTTATAGAAATGGATATTTTAAATATAACACTCTGGTTGTGGTATAATGATTGGTAAAGTCTTATAAAAGGGTATCATGTAGGTTCCATCCTTAAGATCCCAGCTCTCACCATTGTAATTGTATTCTGAGAGTCTCTACTCTTAATTCGCTAGTTGAAACATTTTACCACCCTCACTCTATGTTCAACAATTCATGTTGTAGATAAATAATCTTGACTTCGGAATCTAATTCTATGTCAGGACCGGAGGCTCCGATTATGCTTCTCTATTTCTTTATGAAGCTCCAGCAGCCAATGAAAACACATAAACAAAAACCATGTGATCAACCATAGAGTCCCAGGGTTTATAAGGTTCCTGCATGAACATAGAGTCCTCTTTCTTTGCTGCTCCGCAGCCAGTTAAGTGCTTTTACCCTCTTATCTTCATTGATAGCTTAAGGGTGTTTTATGTGTTCTAGATTATATATGTACAGTATTTTGTTGCGTTATATAGCACTTAAATTGTGCTTGCCTGCTTGGTATTGCTGTTGGTTGAATTCGCCACTTATTCGGCTCTCTGCCGCGTCTGCATCTGAATTTACGAGCGCCTTATGCGCTCGCTCCTCGTAGAGTACGAGAAGTGTTGCGCGTCTCAGCAAGATCACCGCCGGACTGCTGCGTGTCTTTGTTTTCCCAGCGCTTTCTTCTTCGCGCTTGGGTAGCGTCCAGTGGAGCAGATGGCACCGGGGAGCTGAGACGCACGTCTCCGTGACACGTAGTCCTATTTCAATTACAGACGAGCGGCCGTTTCCGCGCATGCGCGGCGGCCATCTTGCCTCTATCCGATTCACTTGGGAGGCTTTAATGAATGCTGGAGCTGCATTTTAAGCTCCTGACCCCGTTTTTGCCTACAATTAGCTGGAATTTCATTACAGAAGGCTAGTTTTTGCTCCCATTACGCCCTGCACCTTGTGATTGGGTGGGACTGTACAATACAGCATAGGCCTTGCCTAGAGTGGTGCTTGGCAAGCTTCATCCTCCCTCCACATTCTAATAACATTGGTTTTTGCAGATTCTCCAGTAGGATTGTTTAAGCTTGCCTGGGGTTGCCACTCCCCCTGACCTCCTACAAAACTATACCCTGCTTATCTATATTCACAGTCCTTCTGGGTCTCGAATACACACTCTGTGTGCAAAGATGGCTGAGTATTATGAAGAGGACTATTCTTACTATGAGGAGGAACCCTCTGGGTCAATGGAACAGAACCTCGTTGAGGCATTGGACGCAGGTGTCCAACATTCAGTTAACAGAGCGTTAGTGAGGGCTATTGAACCCCTGAAATGGCACCTTTGCACGTATGCCAAGCAACAAGGCTGGCTTCTTTCCACAGGCTCTCGCCCCAGGAGTGGGCACGGAAAGACTAATCCACACGCAACAGATCAGGAAGAGGCCCCTAGACCTGCTAAGAAGGCGAGGAAGGAGAAGCACACTGAGAAACCTTCAACTCCCAAGGTTCTCACTTTTGAGCCATCTGACATTATCCACCCAAATTCCTCGGCCTGGCTCCCGCCCCAAGAGGTGGCAGATTATGTGCATGACCACATTAGACAAGCATTTCATAAAGACGTACGAGCCAGACTTCGGTCAGAATGCCCTAGACCAGATCTGCCCGGTAAGGTAGCAGAGACTCCCGAAGTACATCCGTCCATGCTAACCTACCTCAAAAAGTATACTAAAGACCCCAAGAAGGGCCTTGATCGGTCTTGGAGATCCTGTCAGGATAAACTCTTAGATGTTATCGGTCCTTTGACCAAAATTCTTGAATTAGGATTCCGTGCCAAAGAGTCTCATTCTTCAATCGATCCAGAGGAACAGATTGGCTGGGCACAAAGGGCAGTTTGCCAACTGGGCAACGGCAACTGTGCATTATCTGCAGAACCCCGTCGCTCTATCCTGCTGAAACTAGATCCTAAGCTCGCGTAGCTATCAACTTCAGAATCGGGCCTTTTGGCCCAGGGAATGCTGTTTGTTAACAAAATTTGTGGCTACTTTCAGCGGCTTAGACAAAGCCCAAGGATCCCTTAAGCGAGCATTCTGCCCAGTTTTCGGCAGGGCTGGATGCTTTAGGGGGCGCTCGTTCGGCTGTGGTGCAATTCAAGGCACCCCTCGTGGCCAGCAAAGAGGAGGATATCAAGATTCAAGTTCCAATACCTCCTCCTTCTACCCCACTCGAAGATCCCTGAACAGATTCCGCAAAGGCAGGTTTGGTGGTAATTCCGGCGGTCAGCAAGACTCCGGAAACTCCGGTGAGCTTGATTTCCTGTTCAGAGGTGATTTTGGGGGAGAGTAATGTGTTTTCTCGACAAATGGCGCGCGATCTCTCAGGATGCTTAGGTGTTGGAAACAGTACAAGGGTACAAACTAGAGCTGTACGATTCCCCATGCCAAGAGGGGCACCCACAACCGCTGTCTTTTTCCCATCGATATCAGAACTTTATCTCAACAGAAATCGAGTCCCTACTGCGGAAAGGCGCGATAGTGACTTCCACTCTCCACCCTCGTGGTTTCTTAAGCAATGTCTTCCTAGTGGAGAAGAAAGGGGGTGGGTCCAGACTGGTGTTGAACCTCAGAGATTTCAATTCATGGATTGTTTACAGACACTTCAAGATGGAAGGTATCCATCAATTACGCGACCTCCTCCAGGAAGGAGACTGGATGGTCCGACTGGACCTGAAAGACGCGTATTCATCCATTCCCATATTTCCCCCTAATTGCCGGTTTCTGCAGTTTCTATGGAAAGGGGTTTGCTACGAGTACAAAGTTCTCCCGTTCGGCCTGTCGTCGGCACCATGGTGCTTCACGAAGCTTTTAAGACCAGTGGTAGAGTCGCTCAGAGCCCGGGGAGTCCGTCTACTAATATATCTAGAAGACATCATCATTATGGCGACGTCCCCCCAACTAGTTCAGATACACCTCAATTGGGCAATCAGTATATTGCAGAAATTGGGGTTCATTGTAAATCCACTAAAATCGGTACTGACCCCGACTCAATCAATCGAATTCCTGGGCTTCCTAGTCAACTCCTTGACTTGCCAACTCTTGCTTCCGATGCCAAAGATCAGGGCTATCAAACGGGAACTGAGGTCTACACTTCACAAGCAGATGATATCCCTGAGATCATTAGCCCGAATAGTGGGTTTACTGGCCTCTTCCATTCAGGCGATCTTCCCAGGTCCCCTTCACTACTGGGCCCTTCAGCGACTCAAGATCCGCCGTCTCCAAAAAGGCATCAACATCTCAGAACTGGTTCCTCTCTCAGAAGAGGCAAGGCTGGAGATGAACTCGTGGTTAAACCACATGGAGGCCTGGAACGGCCAGGCGCTCTTCGGGTCAACCCCGGATGTGATAATCGAATCAGATGCCAGCCTGTGGGGTTGGGGAGCCCGTTGTGGCAAATTGTCCACGAATGGTCGTTGGTCGCCGGAAGAGCTACATTTACATATCAACTGCCTGGAACTATTAGCTGGGTCATTTGCGATCCGATGTCTATCTCCCCAAAAGACAGATTGTTGTATCCTTCTTCGGATGGACAACATATCGGCGGTTTGCTATGTCAACAAATTGGGCGGTACCAAGTCACGGATGTTAGCAGAAATTGCCAAAGACTTTTGACATTTCTATTCTTCAAAACAGAATCTTGTGATAGCGAAATATCTTCCGGGCTACAGCAACAAGGTGGCAGATTGGCACTCCCGCCATCTCCAGGATTCGAGCGACTGGATGCTGTTTCCCCGAGTATTTCAGAACCAGACACATCTATGGGGTCACTGTCAGATAGATTTGTTTGCACCCCGTCTCAACAGACAGGTCTCCCAGTTTTTCAGTTGGAGGCTGGACCCAGAAGCTCTGGTCACGGATGCATTCCTACAGGAGTGGCCAACGTCCCTGTGTTATGCGTTTCCCCCGTTTATGATGATCCCCAGGGTTCTAACACGAACCAGAGCTTTTCAGGCGGAACTCATCTTGATCACTCCGTTATGGAGGGCACAAGCATGGTTCCCGATCCTTCTGGAAATGAGTTGTGCAATCCCAGTTCTTCTCCCTCGGATAGAGAACCTATTGCTGGACCCTCTTCAGAATCCTCATCCACTGGTGATATTTCAGGGACAGATGGAAGGTCCCGGACCTTTCTTGGGAAGCTGACAGATTTATCACTGAGGCCTGGATAAGTATTTATCCCGTAAACAACTCTCAGCTAAGTTAACGATGCTCCTGTGTCTAGTTTCTTGTAAGAGAGTCTCCGATGTACGTGCATTGGACTTAGCGGGGCACAGGTTTTCCCCAGATGGAGTGACCTTTATCTTGTCTAGAAGAACTAAGTGTAACACTGCATCTGTCACCTACCCAGCTTTTCCAAATAATCCCAAGCTGTGCGTGGTGCAATGTGTTAAAGATTACGAGGGAGAATTTTGTACGGATATGCAAGGTCAATTGTTGTTTGCTCTGCAAAATCCATTTCGCCCGGTAGCTCTGGCTACATTATCTCGATGGATGCGTTGGCTCATGGGCGAAGCAGGGATTGATATTTCGAAGTTTGGGGCTATGGCTTCCAAAGCATATTCATCGGGTGTCAGCCTGTCAGACATCATGAACGCAGCTGACTGGTCTACTGAACATACATTTATAGCATTTTATTACAAACCTATTGTCGATGTGGCTTCTGTAGTGGTGGCTAAGCTTTAAACAAGCATAATCAGAGCCTCTGGTCCCGACATAGAATTACAAATTGCGAACATTTGTGACAAGAATTTTCAATTCTATTTAGGACAACGGAGGTGAGGATTATCCCACCCAGACGATATTATGCATTATATTTTATATTATCTGCTTGATCATGCTATTTTATATTGCACAAAGTTGAAAGTTTTCCCACCCCTTTGTTTTGTACAAGCTATGCATTGTTAAAATTTTTACCAAGTGCTTATGAAGGGCTGTTACGGGGTGTTTCCCTTTTATTCCAGGTGCTGATAGCAAGTAAAGCCTGACTATGATACAGCTGTGGCTGAATAGTATCCAGTTCTTCAGGTCCCCACGATGGTGAATTCTCTGAGCCGTGTTCCAGTGCGAATCTACAGCCCCGTTGGGCCTTCAGTTGTTGGTTGGAACAGTCCTAGTCTGCCGGCGGTTCTTCAGAAGCAGGTCGTGATTGGACCCAACTATTATGTTTACAAAGAAAGAGGACTCTATGTTCATGCAGGGACCTTATATACCCTGGGACTCTATGGTTGATCACATGGTTTTTGTTTATGTGTTTTCATTGGCTGCTGGAGCTTCAGTAAAGAAATAGAGAGGCATAATCCTCGCCTCTGTTGTCCTTAATAGAATTGAAAATTCTTGTCACGAATGTTCGCAAATTCTTAATTCTTTCAATCCCATACACGCATATTTGGTTATATCAGTTCCTGATTTTATTTTTACCAGCCTAGCGAATATTTATGATGTTTTCCTTTTTAGAAAAATCCTATTTCACAAATCATATAAATAATGCTCTAGGGAATAGGTTAAAGGTTTCAAAGATCAAAACATGGCAGACTGTTAGACCTGGCACCTTGGCGTGGGTCTCCCTTCCATTTTTGTTGCTGTTGCCTCATGTATTTTTGCTGGTGTTAGTTGCTCAGGGCACTGTGCCACTGCTGTCCAGTGCCACAGTGCAAGTGCTCCCTATTGTAAATTAATGTATGATTTGTGATTCCATGATTGGTTGGTTTGGTTTACTTGTCAGACCCTAGTACAGTGCACCAGGAGTGCCCAGGGCTTGTAAATCCAAATGCTGCTAGTGAGCTTGCAGCACTGGTTGTGCCACCCACAGAAGTAGCCTGTAAAAATGTGTCTAAGGTCTGCCATTGCAGAGCCTGCGTGCAGTCTGGTACTGTCATGCTGACTGGACAAGTCAGCAGTGTCCCTAAACCTTCCCTTTTCTTCATATCAGACACCCCTATGGTAGGCCCAAGGGCAGGGTGCATTGTAAGGATAAGGTAGGACATGCCCTGGTGTGTGTGGCATGTTCCTATAGTGAATTACAGCCATTTCCATTTTTCACTATTGCAAGGCTACCTGTTCTGCATAGGCCAGAATGGGCAGTTTTTTTATTACATTTTATAATCCTAACTGACTCAGGGCACATGGTAGAAATTTGAATATAGTATGCCTGAACTCAGGATGAAAAAAGACATATTTTAGTGAAGTTGGTTTTAACATTCTGTGTTTGAAAATGCCACTTTTAGAAAGTACCCAAGAACAAAGATAGGTGTGGCTCTAATCAGCAAGGCTGAGCCCATTAGCATAAAGAACAAATTGATTGCCAATGCTGATAAGCAGCTTGAAAATAAATGTAACGCGGAGGAGCTTCAAACACACCATGTCTGTACTAATTAATAGTATTTATTCAAGGAACATCTTTTTTGTTCATTTGAATTTTTCATGAATAATTTGAACAAACATCAAATGGAAAAAACCACAGTGAATTATTACTAAAAATAAAGTACCACAAAATTGGCAACAATGACTACACTGCCAGTTGGGCAGATATCCCTATTAACATATTCCCAAATCATTCAAACACCACTCCTCTTTTTTTTTTCTTTTTTTATTTTCATATTGACATAAAACAATACAGTCAGGGCTTTCAGTCCTAACATACAAGTACATTGGATATTACATCTCATATACAATGACATATTCAATGGAAGTAAAGTAGAGAAAGAAGAAAGAAAAAGGGAAAGAAAGAAAGAAAAAAAAAAAGAAAAAAGGGTAGCCAGACAAATAGGTGGAGAAAGGAACGCACTATAGAGCCTTATCCTAACAACAACATAGACATAGCCACTATTTAATCCATTCCTCCACCGGAGACCAAATCTTAGAAGCAAGCTTCCGCCTCCGCCTACCCTTTATTGAATATACTGAGAATTCCAGCTTATGAATGGCAAGCAGTCTAGTTCTCCAATTCATAAATTTCGTGGCTTCGGGGGAAAGCCATTGTGAGGTTATACATAGCCGAATCATAGACATAGCGATAAACAAAAACGCAGAGGTGTACCATGAATTACCAGATGACGCTGCCCCGTCATAGCCCATTATCACCATCTCAGGTGTCAGAGTACACTGAATCTTGAGTGTAGAGTTGATAAAACGTTCTATATCTGATATAAAATTAGTCAAATTTGGACAAAAATAGAACATATGACTTGCATTTGATGTTTGTTCAAATTATTCATGAAAAATTCAAATGAACAAAAAAGATGTTCCTTGAATAAATACTATTAATTAGTACAGACGTGGTGTGTTTGAAGCTCCTCCGCGTTCCATTTATTTTCAAACTGCTTATCAGCAGTGGCAATCAATTTGTTCTATATACTTTTAGAAAGTAGGCATTTTCTTGTTTAACCATTCAAACCTAAAGCCTTTCAGAGTTGTCTTTGAAATACTGTCCTGTAAAATAATCGCAATTACAGGGCAATGATTTGCATAAACATGTGTAAAAAACATCACGTCTGCGTTAAATTGTTGCAATTCATTCCATTGATACAAAATCCATCACTATCCTATTAATTCCAATTACTTTACCCGTGACTTTCCCGTCCATAGTGTAATATGTCATATTGCTCTACTCCGGCAACATAGCACTTACATTCCTGGCACTGACATTCTGGCGAGTAAAACAGGGAAATGATGGTAACAATTCCATAGAAAGGTGAAATGGTCATCATAAAACGTGTTGTCAATAGGTGAAACTTAAACAGTGCGCCACTTCCTGAATCATCCATGACAGTGTTCTCGATTTCAGAGTGCTTACTATAAAGCTAAAAGCTATTGAAGCCGACCTAAAAACTGAAAGGATTGCATATATAATTCATCCATATTTTTGGAACTGCCATTTTAAATGGGTAGTCAGAATCAGTATTATTTTGCTAAATGTAAGTAAATACACAATTACATACGTCATTAGCACTTGTTCTTTTTAAGCAACAGTTTTTCCTTAGCATTTTTCTCCATACCATCAAAATTTCCAGTTCCTTATTTATCCTATGGCCTCCTCTAGTTAATCATTATAGCTTTACAGCCCGCTGTAGCGAGCTATACCAATCATTAAAGACCCGCTCCATCGTTAAAGACCTGAGCCAAAGGCGAGGGCTTTTTGCAAAGGAGCAGGCCTTTAATGAGCGGTAAAGCCCAGCTACAGCGGGCTATACAGTTATTAGACCATTCCACCCCATTGGGCAGAATTTTCTAATTATAAAAACACAAAAGGACTCTCAGAGCTTGACCTCCTCCCGGGCACTGAAGCCTTTGTTTCACAGCTCTTGCTGTGAATATTCTACAGCTAACAGTACGCACAGGGACACAGCTTTTAGCTGTTGAAAATTCACAGCAAGAGATGTGAAAGGGGGCTGAAGTCATCCCCTGCTTCTCCCCGGTTTGGCTGAACTGATTTTTGTAGTTCAGCCAATCCAGGAAGACCCAGGAGCTGATCAGCTTTCACCCCTCCCTCCTTTTGAGGCCCTAGTGACACTGAGCAACAGGAGAAGGATGTGTGTGTCCTCCTGCATGGACTCTTCCTTTCCTCTGCCTAAATAATGTATTTTCAAGAGCAGGGGTAAGAGAAAGGCAGATGCTCTGTATTAGGGCATGGAAATGTTGAGAGCAGCGGGCCTGTACCAGTTCATATAGGGCCCTGCTGCTCCATTGTCTTCAACTGAGCTCTCAACATTCCAGTGTTCTAATTGTCAATTACAAATCCATCATAACTGGCTCAAAAACACGTCAATAGGTGAAAGGTAAAACAGTGAGTCACGTGCTTATGGTTGTCTGGATTTCGGTGTGCTTTCTAAAAAGCTACTGAGGCAGAGCAACTGACTGAAAATCTTGATTCCAAGATCTGTACATATTTCTGAAACTTCCAGTTTTCACGTTAAATGAGTATTCAGAATCAGATCTATATTAGCAAGTAAGTTATATAAATACACCTTTACATACCTCATGGTCATTTGTTCTTTATTAGCAACATTTTGTCGTTAGCATTTTCCCATTTCATCGAAATTTCCACTCCTCTACCTACTTTTTGACATCCTCGAGATAATAGCACGATGTTGAGTCCCTGACGTCTAGATGTTCAGCTAATCCAATCCCACCCTTACCACCTAAGCATGCATTAGGAACTCATAGGTTTTGGTGTCAACTGAGTACTTTTTGTTGCTTACCACATGCATTATGATTATTAATTATTAACATTATTTGATCAGTGCAATACACTCCTAAATAGGACTGAGCTCAAGCAAAAATACTGCAGTTTAAAAGAGCAATGTTTGTGATAAGATTGGTAACTATGAACTAACTAAATATGACTACAAGTCATTAATATGTACTCTAGTTCATCAAGATGAGGCGGGAAAGTGAAGTCCATGATATGATCCAATGCAGTATGAATTTTCAATGGTTTATTAGTACATTTGTAATAATTGTCTATAGAGGGTAAAGTGGATAGCTTTATTAACCACAAGATATTTAACTCACTCGTGTCTTTCTGCATAGTAAGGATCAATTTTTTCCTGTCACAGCTACTGCAATAATTCATGCATTTATTTCCCTGAATTCTGTAGGACTTCTTGACTATAACAACTCATTTTCAAAGTTGAAAGAGCAGTCCAGTTTTCAAGTTAATCCTCACAAAAACTCACTAGAAAATTGGTCCACAACAGGCAACCAAGTAGACTTCTTTTAAGTCACAAACTTATAAAGATGGGTAAGAGGGAGGATTCCTATTTATTGTCTGATATGGCACATGAAAAGTGCGAGCAATTGATAAAGGAGGCTCTACTCTCAGTTTTGCTTGCTGCAAGTAATTTAATACATCTTGATTCTTCGGATGAAATCTAAGATTTTTTTGTAGGTTTGAAACATGTGCCAGGATGACAGTGAAGGACCACTTATGGTCCAAAACCAACAATATTATGCCACCCATACACTGAAAGTGCTTTCACCAGGGGAATAAATCTCCTCATAGATGCAAATAAGAAACAATGGAAATGACTATTTGTCGCTTAAGTGATCAGCTGGCTTACAAATGCTTTCAGTATGTGTCCCAATCTGTCTATCTATTCATTCATTAAAATCTTCTAGAGGCACAGACAGAAAAGTATTAATTTACGTTACTTACCACAAGACGTTATTCAAAATCAAGTGCACTGTAGGGTACTGGGGCCCTCTGTGTCTGCATCAGAGGCTTAGGTGAGAGACTCAAACTTAAACATTATTTTATTCCCATATTCAAGCCTCCAGAGGTGTATGTATTCAGTGTTGGTAATTATATTTTTTAAAGATTAAGACCTATTAAGCAGTGCCAGGTCCTATGCTCCATCCATTTGAAAGGGATGTAATTTACTACACTTGAAAGAGAAAACATAGCAAAGGAGAGACAATTCCATTAAATGCTGTTAAGACTCAGTTTGATATTGGATATTTCTTAAATTTACTTTGCTTGTATACCAGCCAGTACTAGATATCTGGGAATTATCACCCATGATTGTATTTACATTCAAATCACTAGCCTTGCTTGCACGTTTTGTGAAGAACCCTTCATCTGGACGTTAGTGACCCTTCCCTATTTAATTTGTCCTGGTTCTTTGCTTTTAATGAAATCTACTTCCACCAGTGCTCAAATTACTATGGTGGTTAATGTAGAAATGCAACTTCAAATGGGCAAAATAAAGACTACAAGTGCCACTAAGCTTCACAGAATCTGTATACATTTTGGGTACAACTACAGTGTCTGTGAGCACCTGAACATGTACTTTCATTCCCCCATTCAGCTTGCAAAGAGGACTCAACAGAGCAACTCTCAGTCTAGCTCTTAGACTCCACACCAATGCTTTGTGATCTTTGTTGTACTGTCTTTTCTGTTGATTTAAAATGAAAGAATTGCTGGGTAGCCTTGGCCAATAATGGTAATAATAGTCCCAGTGGCGGAAGGCAAGATGGTGCCCCTTCTCCCCCCTGCAAAACATGATCAGGGGCTCCTTATCGTCGTGTATTTCACAGATATTCATTGGTCCTGTGTTGAATGGGTGCCCTCTGAAGGGTTTGAAGCCTGCTGCTTAACAGGGGTTTCCATTATTCCCCGGTGGTGCCTTTACACCTTATGATGTTGTTTGCAAGAGCTGCAGTATAATGACAGAGCAAGCATGGGCAGAATGGGTTAAGGTGCCAGAATCCCTTCCGGTCTCTGATCCAACAAGTGCTGACTATCCCACAATTGTACTAGCTCATCTGTCATTCAGAACTTTCCATACCTGCATTCAGTTTGGCAGGTATTGCAGCAGGAACGTCAACAGGGTTTCTTGACCAGCTGGGGCAGCATGTTAACAGCACAGACTTGCAATTTTAGGAGAGGATTTCTTCAAAACAGTACAGTTTATCTAAAACATTGTATCATGCTGTATGAGCCTGCCTACCACCTGTGCCCTGAGGGAAATATCTTTAGGAGAGATCTAATAGGAGACAAAGGTTATTTTGGTCTTCATGCCACTCCTCTTAGGAATGTTCTTCCTCTGTACATTTGCGGATTATCCTCCTTTACATAATTTAAGGAGGGAATAAAAAGATTTCTCTGTAGTCATTCTTGTCTCACGAATTCATCTTCCCTTGTCACTAGTGCCAGGCTATATTAGGGAGCTGCATGATCACATCCGTGGAGAGAGCTGGCCGATAAAGAAAACATACCCATACATTCATGTACCCAGAACGGTGTGCAAAACAGAATGGAGTAAAAGACCTATACAGGAGATGGCAGTTTGGGGAGGTGCACTCTCTCCTCTTCCGAATCCACAGTTGATATGTCAAGTAGTTATGGGAGGAGAAGACTACTTGGAAGACGGATGCAACACCCAGGAGAAATTGTGTGGCTGACCTAAGCTACTTGGTTTATTGTGGCCCAGCTGTGGTCGGGTTAGAAGAGTTCACTACAGAAACAACAATGTGAAATCCAAGAGAAAAGCCATGCAGTTCAAAATAAGAAATGACTTTGTCTGGTCTGAGTCAGTTGTCTGTGCTCAACAATTACCTGTTAGAGCGAAGAGACTGTCAGGCCAACTGGTAATAAGAGATGGACATGACAATCTGCTGGGACCTCACGACATGGAATTGTGAAACTGTGGCATGCAGCAGTGTTGTTATGGTGCTCATAGAGGATGGATTTCCCCTCACCTCCCAAAGACCATCATTGTTACAAATATGGAAAAGGTGAAATGTTTTACCAAGCACTGTCAAATCAACCTCAACTTCTTCCACGTAGCCTGCCGCTGTGGTAACTTCACATCGATACATTGCGGAATCTTTCCTTGTTACATTTTTTATTCTGACGCTGGAGTCAAACATTTCAGCACGGCCTTTTAGCGAATCTTTAAAAAAGGAAATAATAAATATGTTAATTTTTTTAATTTCTCACAGATCGCATTGCAACACAAAATTCACTCCATTGATTTGTACACTGAAAGGTGATGCACCTGCAGAGCCCTCTCAGTTTGCTAGAATTGTTCATGGTACTCTACACATTTTTACATGATTGAGTTGTCCTTAAAGTTTAGGGGGAAAGTAGATCAAAGTGACAAATAGCCACAAACTATTCTTGTCTAAAGCCGGCACTTACAGACGTTTTCTTCCTTCCCTGAGCATCCCTCAATTACTGCCCATTGACTGACCACTCCTCCTTCAGACACAAGCTTTCCACAGCACAGATTGCTTCTGGGTCAGGGTTCCATTCCTCGACAACTCCATTTTGGGGACCCCCCTACCTTGTTCTAAGACTCTTTGGGGAAAAGGAGGGGATGGGAGGAGGCGCAGAGCAGCGTCCAGAGCACACCCTGATCATAACACTTTATGGAACACACTCCCTTACCAAAAATATGCTCCCTACGAGGGGTTTTGAAAAAAAATACTGTTCTGTTTAAGGCAACATCCACTGGACCGAAAAAGATCACAGATACCGCCACCACGGCTGTCACCTCAATGCAATTTTCCCTGGTGGGACACGGAACAAATCTTGGGAAACTTGTGTAGCGTTTCCTGTGAGAGCCGTTCTAGGCCCTTCCCTGTATAACATAAGTTCTGGGGCCTGTACAGTCAGAAGTTCTATGGTGACTTTGAGAACAAGATCACGGAATCTAGTGTTAAGGTTCATATAACACTTCCTGCCCCAGATCAGACACCAAAAATACAAGCTACATATTCCAACTAGGACTTTCTCTCAAACCACTTTCCTCTATATATCACAGAACCGAACATTACTACAACAGTTACCATGACAGAACAATGTTTCTATAGCATGCACTCTATGTACATCAAGCCTTTATTTCCATTCAGACTAAGCACTGATTGTCTTGGGTGAAACAGAGCCCAGAGATTATGACCCCTGCATTAGCTGTTAGTGAAGAATGCGTCTGCAGGTAGGTGCAGAGGTGAGAGAAGTCTGAGATCATCCCCCTATAAACTGTCAAAATGTCTTCATGCTGGAAATTCTCCACCAAAAGTAAAAAAGGTAACTAATTAAAAAGGAAATTATAAGTTACTTAGTCATAACTGCACTGAGTTAGAAAAACCACCCGTAGTCCTATGCTTGTGAGAAGTAAGCTATTTTGAGAATTATAAATGGTTAATTTAAGAAGTGCAATGTGCTTCAAAATATAAACACATACCTTTATACACAAAAATATTATGCTTTAGATTACTATGAGATATTTTCATAAACTCTTTTATTAAATATCACATGTGGTACACGAACATATGATGCACACACAACACCGGATGATTCTTATTCTTTACTGTAGCTTTCCCATCTTCCCCTCCAGCTTCACCATGTTATCCGTCAGCAACTTTATACTATCAAATGATGTTGCCTTGGATGTGCCTATAATAATGTTAGACACCCTTTTTTTTTTTTTAAATAACCTTCCATGTCCAAAGAAGCATCACAGGATTGTTCCTATTTATACTAAACCTGGTCAGTATATGGTTTGACAGTTATTCAAGGTATTAGGCAGACACAA
This sequence comes from Triturus cristatus, assembly GCF_964204655.1. NCBI lineage: Eukaryota > Metazoa > Chordata > Amphibia > Caudata > Salamandridae > Triturus > Triturus cristatus. The sequence continues at coordinate 1,364,716,612 of NC_140591.1, read as the reverse complement.
GGTCTGCCATGATAATCATAAAATAAAAATAAGTGAGAGCTATCTGGTGGTGATAAGAAATAATATCCTCTGTTGCAACCTTGAAAGTGATGCCACAATTTCATCAGTTCTAGCACAAACTAATGACCTACCTGCAGCTTTAGACCGTATCCAGATTGTAACAGAAGAATCCAAATAACAGGCAGAAGGTGGCTCACTAGTGCAGCTCCTGGTCCTGTTGCTGAATACAGCTGCTATACACCTATGATCCGCCACACCTGACCAGGGAGTGCTCCTACTACTTACGGGGTGCCACAGCTGTTTGCGTGTGCCTGCACCAACCAGACCCGTGGCATGACTGGTGGATAGCTGTCGTTGAAAGTTAGGCTGCGCGCTATCAGTGCCGGCGCCCCGTGGCCCTCCGCATCAGGCCTAGGCACCACAGCATTATTTGGTCACTGGAGCACTATCCTGCTTCTACCGGGTGTCTGTGTGATACCCCCGCCACTCGGGTGTGGCTGTTCTCGCTGGCCCACAGCTACCTCCCTGCTATTTCTCTGATACTTGGTGTGGCCCACCTTTATGGAGGACAATGGAGTGCCTGCCTAGACCGTGGTAGACCCCCTGCACAGCTATTTTGTCTGCATACTGGGCACCAGGGCAGAGACTCCCTACGGTCGGCATTTTGAATTGGACTGTTCAGCAAGTATTATATGGTCCTCCCACTCTTTCTCCATTTCACTTTCTCGGTGTGGCTGGATCCTCTTTACTGCTGCCCTCCGCGAGATGCTGACTGCAGGCTCCTGGTACTTTGATCCTTTTCTTGGGTGCTGGAAGCTGACAAAATCCTTTGTCACTCCACCTGCCCATGGCCCTCATGTCTTCTGGTAAGGCGGTCCGACAACTGATTTTTGCTGAAGCTATCGCTGAGGCTACATAAACAAAAAGGTAATGCCTGCAGCTTCCATAAGGGCAATGTCAGGAGTAAGCTTGCACTCCGTCATGATTGATTTGAAAGCCATTCAATCCTCTATAGCCACTGTCTAACATTCCATGGAAGAGATGAATAATGACCTTAAACTACTGAAGGGAGATCTGTCCTAGCTGTGACAACAGTGGATTTCACAGATCACAGAATACACAGCCGGGATTTAAGAGTGATGGAAACTATGACATGGAGTACTGAGCTGTGGAACACCCAGAGGACACTTACCGACTTAGAGGATCGCAGTTGCAGGAATAATATTCTTATTTTCGGTGTCCCAGAAACAGACGACACACAAGATGTTTCACTGTACCTCCAAACTTTTATCCTGAAGCTGTTGGGTCTGTCCTTTCTGCCACTTCTGGAATTTGAGTATGCCCATCAGACAACAGCGCACTCTATGACTACCTGACAAGTAATTCGCCCAATAACTGCTTGCCTCCTTCAACACCAGTAGGTGTGGACAACCCTCTCTGAAGTTTGGAAACACTGTCCCTTACGGCTACAAAATTACTTTTTTCGGCAGATTTCACCTATGAGACACAATAATTCCGAAGAAATTCCTGGCCCTACACCTGGCACTTGAAAAACTGAACCTACACTGCGGATTGCAGGAACTGATGATCATGTTGGTCACCCACCATCAATGATAAGACAAAAGAGTTCCACGAACCGGCAGAACTGGAGCTATGGTATTGGAGAATGAGGAGGCATGACACTAGTTTATGGATACTACCCCATCTCAGACCAGTGTATACTAAGCAACGCCCAGCCCCCCCACCCTGGAGACTTTCGATAGGAGAGAAGACTCTGACAGAGAACATAGGCGGGAGAATAGACCACCTGACAGGGATAGATCATATGCTGTAAATGGCAATTGACAGGTGCACACAAGATTCCAGCCCAAGGGATCACTCCTCTTTTTACTATCTTCGGATCATTATGGTCCCATTCATCATCTTTTATTTTATTTTTTATTGTAAAGGTTTTATATAGCGCTGGCTAGACGCGAAGGTATCAGAGCGCCTCACATGAGTATCAGACCATAATTGCAGGTTACATCATTACAAGATTACACAGTTTCAAAGCATAGTTACATGTTAGGTTGATAAAAACAACGAGGACATATATGTAAGGGAAAGAGCAGGTATGGGGGAGATTCAGGGGAGAGGGGGTAGGAGCATGGGATGTAGATCAAAGAATGAAGGAGGGAAAGAGGTGGGGGAGGGTGAGAGACAGAGTATGAAAGGGGAGCGGAGGGTGATGGGGGCACAAACCGGAGAACGAGTAAAAGCTGCGTCCAAAGTCCGGTAAGCTATGATCCCAGGGGAAGTGGAATCATTACCACACCTCTGTTGCATGAGGCTCCCTTGATGCAGTGGACTCTCTCAGAGGGGTCTCTGAGACTCCAAGGCCTAACTACTGGATCCTTCCCCAACAAGGGAAGAGAGAGTGCTTTGGCAAGGGGGGCCATACCATAATCTCAACTGTGAGTGGCTCCCTTGACGCTGTGGACTCTCTCAGCGGGGTAACTGAGACTCCAGAGTATCAATATTGGATCTTTCCCCAACAAGGGGAGAAGGAGTGCTTAGGCATAGGGCACAAGGGACAGGGGGCTAGGCAGCATAGATGCATGTTATGTCGAGAAAAGAAAAAAAAAAAAAATAAAGACATATATACGCAAGGAAAAAAGCAGGCAAGGGGAGAGATTCAGGGGAGAGGGAATAGGAGCAGGGGTAGTGGACAAAGAATGAAAGAGGGAAAGAGGTAGGGGAGGATGAGAGACAAAGCATGAAAGAGGAGGGGGAGGATGGAGGGGGCACAAACCGGTAGATGAGAAAAGCTGCGTCCAAGGTCCGGTAAGCTGTGATCCCTGGGGAAATGGTATTACTCCCACATCTCCGTTGTGATAGGTTCCCTTTACGCAGTTGACTCTCTCAGAGGGGTCTCTGAGACTCCAAGGCCTACCTACTGGATCCTTCCCCAACAAGGGGAGTGGGAGTGCTTTGGCAAGGGGTGCTATACCATACCTCAACTGAGTGGCTCCCTTGGCGCTGTGGACTCTCTCAGAGGGGTCACTGAGACTCCAGGGTATGAAAATTGGATCTGTCCCCAACAAGGGGAGAAGGAGTGCTTAGTCAAAGGGCACAAGGGACAGGGGGTTAGGAGGAGGGTCGGGACTGGCAGGTCAGCAGAGGAGGAACATAGGACAGAAAAAGACAGGGTCCTCAAAAGGCAAGGGTCATGAAGAACCGGGAGACAAAGGGAGGGAGTCAGCAAGTTGTAGAGTCCCACAAGGAAGAGCTACAGATAGAAGAAACGGAAATGTATAACTTATGGAGTCACTCAAGGGAGAGATGCAAACGAGTAAGCTCAAAATTGCAAAATAGTGAAAGAAAGTACAACAAACTACTACATATATTGGTGGTTAGAGTTGTGTCTCTGCAGATAGAAAATTCACTCAGGATTCCATTATCACAACGATTAGGCTAAAAACGATTATATAATATTTATCTACAGAGAGAACGGAGAAAGAAGACATCCAAGGGGGTAGAGAGAGGGAGGGAGGGGGAGATGAGATAGGAGAGACAGGGGGCGGGGGGAGAAAGAGATAAGGTAGTCCAGCCGAGGGGCAATGTCTGAGGGTCGGCAGGATGAGGTCCAACGGAGCGAGGGAGAGGGAGACCCGTAGGTTCCCACTTTTACACATTATAGTCGTATTTATTCCCCTGATCTCGCGTGGCACTTTACTTATGCCTCTGCCTGGGGCGTGCGCTCTATTCAGCAACTCTGATCTTCCGCGAGGGGGGCCTCCTTGGTCCTTTGTATTTCCCTTCGCTGTTCTTTGGGCCACCGCCTCTCCGCTTTGTGTCTCTGCTGCCCCCTGTATTACGCGTCTCTAATTCATCATCATCATCTTCCTTTTGAGTGGTGGCCACTTATGGAAGGCTGTTACTTCCTGTGAAAGTTAACCTGGTATCATCCTCCCAGATGTTCTGGGGCCGTCTCTAACTCGCCTAAGTCAACTAGACTCCTGCGCACAATTGGCCTGGCAGCTCTCATTTTTTTGTATGCTTTTTCCCTGGGAAACAGCCTTTTAAACGCAACAGTTACAACGCATGCAATTACATTGCATGCCGTTGCAACGCAAAAGGTGTGCAGCAGTGGGTAGAAGGTGTTGAATTTAACTCCAACACCTTCGCTACTGTTGCACACACTGGAGTTGGAAAAGAAAATTAATCTACTCCAACTTCCAGTGTTCCCCCGACAGGAAGTCGGGGTAAAGTTTTGCGTTACAACGGCTTGCGATGTAATGGCATGCGTTGTAACGTCACATATTCTTTTTCCCTGGATTGGATTCTCCAGTTTTCTTTCTCACCTTTGTTTGGAGGTTTTCCATGGCACAACATCTAAAAGTGAATATGGCAACTTGGACTGTTAATGTCATTGGTATGACCCACTACATCAAACGTAAGAAGACGCTAACCTTTTTGGGTTCCAAGAAACCCGACATCTTTCTCATGCAGGGAAGACATATCAATGCATCAGAATCTGTTAACCCTTTCATTGCGGGCATCAGCCAATGGCGGATGCCCGCAATACCTCCCCAGGGCGCGCTTCGGCCACTGGACGACACTGGGGAGGAGGATTTTGCTCCTACGGAGACCTCCCCAGTTTTAAGGGAGGCATTGCTGGAAAGGGGAGCGCCTCCCCTTTCCAGCGATGCCTTTCTCAAAATATTCCCTGCTCGTGGATCAGGGATGCACAGTAATTCATGAGCAGGATTTACTGGACGCCAGGTAGTGATGTGATTTAAGGGGTCGTACCCCCCAGGACACAGGCAAACTCGACTGTGGCCCAGTTATAAAATGTGGATAATGTTTGATTTCCCCTAAGGGGCGTGATTGCACCCCTATGGAAAAACCATGCAGCCACAAATTCTTTTGTTTTGGGGGTCGGCCCCCTACCCGCGGTATATGGGCCAACATCATGAGGGGCCTTTTATTTGAATGATATGTTTGTTTATCCCGGGGGGGGGGCGTGGTTGATTGTGCCCACAGTGGAATATAAAACGGCTACCATATATACATGTATTTTGGGGTTGGTCCGCCTCAATGAGACACGGGCTGACCCCCCCCCGCCACCCCGGTGTATTGAACAAATATATATTTATAAATGCATGTTCCCCCCTGGGGGTGTGATTGCACCCCCATGGAGGGGAAAATGAAATGGCACTCATGCATACTGTGGGTCACCCGAGAGGAGAAAAAAATGGCCCTTATCTACTGGACCACCAGGGAGTTTGTGGCCCACATAATGGGCACGTTGTTAGTGTTTATTTCCCTGATATTTTACAACAAATATTGCCTGCAGCAAGCACAAATGCATACAGTCTTCTCTACTGTGCCAAACATCTACACTGCTTGTCTTTAGTAACTAAATATGGACCAGACATACAAAGAGCTTGCCTCTTGTTTGAGTGTCTTTTTAAAGCATACATGATGCAAAGTCCTTGTTGTGATTTTATAAAGTAAAGCAATGGCTATTTGTGTTGTTTTGTAAAAAAAAAAAAAAAAAAAAAAGAAGAAAAAGGGTAATGCAGTGTACTGTGTGTTAGGGAGGCGTTCCATGGGTGGCCTATGGGCATTCCTGTGCATCCAGCCTTGGTTTTAGACGCAAACACATATATTCAAAGATTTTTAAACATGGACACATGGAACGATCTGGTGCCCATCTCAGGCTGGCGTAAAAAGGAAAAATAACTTTTTCTTTGAGAATAAACCCTCAAAGGGTAGTATTTTATGCAGGAAGAGGACACTTCCTGTACAAAACTACCATGGTCATAATGCAAACACCCTTGCGCTACGGCACAAAGGTGTCTGTATGGACTCAAGGCAGCACACAGAGCATCAGCGACGTGGAGAGAGGATATTTGAAGCTATGGTAGAGTTCTGCTCCCTCAGATGACAGAGTGCAGCAACTTTGTTCACTGTGTTGCACCATTGTCACATAAAGTATGTTGTAGTATTGCATATGTGGTATCTTGAAGTGATACTTTGGTTTGTCCATGTTGAAAGCTGCAGCAGCATCGAGAAGCTAAGTGCTTGCATACTCTTTGTCTTTTACAATTTGTCACATACATTTCCGACACACCCATCTACCGGTTTAGAACTATATTTCTGCCTTCTATGTTGGACAAAGTGTTTTTGAAGGAAGATTTAGACAGGTTTAGGACAGTCAGTAGAAATGGCGTCTTGCTGTCCAGGCCATATGTCAAGTTATGGGCAACAGCTATGAGGCAGAATCTGAGGGAGAAGCGATTTTTCACTCAGTGGAGTTCCAACCGCTGACTCGTCTTCCAGTGATGGTGAGGAAAAGGGTCACGGAAGTCATGATGTTTCTTTGCAAACACTATCTGTGCAGCGGAGAGACAGTAGCAGGGTAGACCAGCCCAGAGATCAGGCACGTGAGGCAGTAAGCACAGACAAAGTGCTCTCTTAGTGCAGCCTCCTAATTCCCCATTCACTGCAGATGTTGGATGTTAAGTCGATATAGCAAATTATTGCCTATGAACTACGTCTATCTGTTTGTGGATATTGACTTCGGTGAGGAAACTGTGCACAAAACAAATTTGTGTGCCCAGCAGTTTCTGAGGGAGCATGGAGGCAAACTTGGACTTCATTCTAGAGCACACCTTCACTTGGGGAGCTGAAGAAATTTCTCAGCCTCACACTCAAAATGGGGGGTAGAGCATAAACCAAGAATACTGTCCTACTGGTCTACTCACAAAGTTTGGGTAACACACAGCTTTGCACCAGTCATGAGCAGAGATCTGTGTTTGCTACTGCAGTGCATTGCCCCAGAACCACCCTTGCAGGGGACTCCCATTGACCTTGGTGTAATCTGTTCCTGTTATGTGCACTAGGCCTAGCCCCACAAGTGGGGCAGAGTTTTTCTTTTTTTAATGAAGTTTTATATAGCGCAAACTTGCCCCGAAGGTATCAGATATCAGAGTGCTTTACATAGCACCAGTTGTGTTACATGAGGACACATTCATTTTTGTTAGGCATGGGGAGATTAAGTGATTTGCCCAGAATCACAGGATGTTCAGCGTCATTGCCGAGACTCGAACCCGGTTCCCCAGATTCGGGGTCGACCGCCCTAGCCGTTAGGCCAACTCCTCTCCCCGTTTTATCTGGACAAGTGGAGTATCGTTAGGTGGTAGGAATTTTGTGGATTCCTGCTGATTCTGGAAGGTTCCATTAGAGAAATTTAAGAAAAATGTGTGATTTTAGTGAAAATTTGAGGTTTGTAGAACATTCTAGGTATGTAAACCTCATGGGATTCATGCAAGGCAGACCACCTCGCAATCCACTGGGTGTCTACTTTTCAAAAATGTGCATGGTTGGTAGGTTTCCATGGGTGGTGGCCAAGCATGGCTCCGAATACTGCAGTTACACCTATTGCTGATCTCTCCACACATCACTTTAGGGTATTTTGCGTGGCGGTCTCATGGCCCACCCACACAAGTGGGGTACCCTTCTTATCGGGAGACATGTGGGAACTCAGGGGGGTAGAAAATATGTGACTCCAAGCAAATTCCAGACGTTTCTGTCACAGAAACTTTAGGAAAATGTTTGGTTTTTTAGCCAAAGTTTGAGGGTTGCAATGGCCTCTAAGTAAAATTGTCTCGAGCCACACAACTCATGCACCCCTAGACTAACCAAGATTTTTAGTTTTCAAAAATATGCACATTTGCAATCTTTCTTTAAGTGCTGGTTGAGCTAAGACCCAAAATCCCCAGCTACCACATTGCAAAAAAGAGTCAGTTTTCAGTGGAAAAATAAGATGCGTCCATGTTGTATTTTGGGCCCTTTTCTATCACGGGCACTAGGCCTACCGGCAAAAGTGCGGTACGATTTTTATTGTGTGACTTGGGGGAATTCTAGGAAATTTGTAGCTCCACGCAGATTCCAGATGCTTACCTCATATAAATGAGAGGAAAAGGAGTGTTTTTAGTCAAGGTTTGATATTTGCAAGAGCTTCTCAGTAAAATTACCTGGTGAGAGCCACGCTTGTCACACAGCACTGGACTCACCTGGTAGTCTAGAATTCATAAATGTGCAGGTTTGCTAGGTTTCCCTTGCAGTCGGCTGAGCTAGGGCCCAAAATTCACAATTCAGTATTCAGTGCAAAAAATGAGATGTCCATGGTGTGTTTTGGTCTTTTTCCTGTAATGGGCGCTAGGCCTACCATACAAGTGAAGTATGATTTGTATCAAGAGACGTGGTAACGCAGAACAGTAAATATTTGTTATTAGCAATTGGATTTCTCCGCATTTGAGCCTTCCAAATGTAAGCTAGTGTGTATGACAGAAGACATTTTGAAAAATACCCTTTGGATCAGATGCTAGTATGGAAACCCACCAATTTGGAGATGTACAAACAGCTGCTGCTCCTAATGTCCATATTTGATGTCCATTTGAGAAATACATAGGTTTACTTGATACCCATTTTTCACTCCATATATTTTACCTTATAAATTGCTATTTACTTGGTACATAATGAAAAACATTGTAAGGTGCAGCTCGAGATTTCTACTCTCTACTTGTGTGCCACCATTCAGACCACTCAGGATATTGTGGCATGGATTAGCAAATATTTTGGCACAAATATGGCAACTGTACAGCATTTTGTCAGCACTTTATTCTGCTATTCTTTCAGCACCAAACACATAGATCTTATTTTTAGGGTCCACCGCGTACTCCATTGGCAGCAGGCCCTACTTCATAAAAATAAATGCCCTCTTGGGCCCGCCCCCGTGAATGGCAGGCACTAAACTTCATAAAAATAAATGCCCCCCTGGGCATAAATATTTTTGTGGGATACGTTCTTTGGGTCTACAGATCTTCTCCATATTTCTCTTAATAGTGCTCACTTCAAGAGTCCACTAACTCCAACACGTGCTGAGATGAGAATCAGTCATATTATGCGCATACCAATTACCACCCACTACTTGTCCTTGGTTATGCAGGCCATTATGGCAGATAAGTAGCAGAAACTGTGTAGTTCTTCCAAGCTTAGCTGGCAGTAAGTTTCAGAACAGCACATCTACACCTTAAACACAGTCTTAAAATCTGATAATACTGCAACATCTTATCCACAGTTACATCTCTGCCAGCCGTAAATGGAGCTGCCCAGGATTTGTGGCTGTAATCCCAGCATCCCTCTTGGGCATGTGCAGGATGGGGACAAGTCCTGGGCCTCATTGCGACACCTCATCAAAAGAGGCACTGGGTCTTTGTATGGCTGCACATTTCCTCGGCTGACGCTTCAAACAGTAGTCCATATACAAACTGTTCAACAATCCATGGCCCAATACTTGCACAATAACCAGAAATCCAGAAGAGGAAGAGAAACAGAACTCAACAATTGGGTTACTCACTGGAGATCACCACTGCACCAACTCTGGAACTCCCAAAGCCCTTAGGAACAAGGAACATACAAAGTTTCTCCAAACCATCAGAGGGCAATGCCCTGCTGTTCAGCAGTAGGTCCGATGGTTTGGCTGAGTATGGAAGATTTAAAACAGATATTATGCATTGTTTGGTGAAGCTAAAAGGTATTTGCTCCTACTATGTACTAAGCTGTCTCCTGCTGTCTCCAAGGAAATATACTTGCTGAATGAGGGAAATCATGTTACTAAACACAAATATGAAGTAACTCTAGTAATAGTGCTTTGACAGGCCATCTTAAGAGAACAAAGACCAGATTTCTAACCTGGCTTCTGGCAAACAAGGTGCTCTGAAGGTCAGGAAGTCAAAACGTCAGTGAGAAGAAGCTGGAGTAGATATTCCTTGAATTTCACTGCTATAAAAATCAAAGGAATTAAAGCACCTACTCAGTAGCATGTTATGAGACAGCAGGTTTTTGCACTTTTTCATTGGTCATGATCTAGAGTCAGACAAAAGGTGATTATGTTAGATTTTCAGGATATGGCGAAATTATAGAGTTTACCATCTTGGAAGAGCATATCCTGTGAGAGATGGTGGTGTCCCAGTAAGCAAGAAACTTTAACATCCCATGAATCAGACCAGGGATACACAGAAGAGATGAATCAGGGTGGTGGGCTTTTGGCCCATTCTGCGTGCTCTGACAGTGAATTGATGAACCCTGGATTGATCTTCAACTTGGGGAAGAAAAAAACTTTGGCCACTGAGAGTTTTACTTGATCACCAAACCAGACTGCTAAAAGTCGTTAAGTTTTAGTTTTTAGTTTTAATGTTGGGCATGTGTCTATGTATGAATGCTTGGGTATTCAAGAGTGCATGCTGTGAATGGATGTGTGTGTGTGTATGTGCTTGTGAATGGTGGGTTTATGTGGGCACTGGTGAATGGATGGGCATGAGTGAGTGTACATGTGGACGTGTGAGTATGTGTGTGGGCAATCGCGTGGCCTGCCCTACTGCTCAGCTACAGTGCATTTGACATGATACAGAGGGTGATCCTGGCAATTGTGTGCTCTGCTGAAGAGAAAACATTTAAGCACAGAACTCGTGCTGTGGAACAGGCAGACTATCCAATGTGTCATTCTAGAAAGCATAGAATGTAGCTTTTAGGGGTAGGCTAGAATAGACAGTTCTCTTTATGAAATGCATATGAATGTGAAAGCAGCTGTGATCAGCCACATGTGAATTAGAGTCTTTCTAGACATAATAAATGAATAAAAAAATAAAAATGTTTCTGTACCCAAGAGGTCAAAACAGAAGCCAGATTAGTTTTTCTCATTTATCAACTTTGCTGAGACTGATCATGCAAAGAGCAAGCTTCATTTTCACAAAACCAAACTATAACACCAACACCAAAAAGTCTGTTTTAAATACAGTTACTCTATTTGTAATCTTCTGTTTGAAGAAATTGAATATGCACAATGTAAATGCATAGTTGTCATCCATCACATTTTGTTAGGAAGAGTAAAATGACATTTTCACTGCAAAAAAACCCACTTTATAATTTAATATGCTCAAAATATTCCTTATCAGTAGCATACATGACCCAAATAGAGGTCACGAAAATAATTGTTTATTTAAGACATGTCCTTCTTTATCCTTTTTGGGGGAAAAAGGACTGACAGCTTACTAGCTTTGTTTCCAAACCTATTTCACTCTCCTGCTTACTCTCTTTTAACCAATCTCCCCTCCCCCACCAGACTACTTACCTAATTAACTGCAAGTCGCTTCCATCTATACATATGTTCACTATTATGGTACCTAAGTTGTTGTTCTTCTCTGGCAAATTCTGAGAGCATGAGCCGTCGTAAACAATCTGTGTGCATCACAAACCCTTAATACGCGGTTGACGACACTGTTGATTGAACATGGCTTTCGGGCTGCCAAGTTTACAATCTGTTTTTGCAATGACATCCAGTGAGGCTGACCACTATACATGTCACCATGTTAATCTTGCGGGCATGGACCACACTCATGAAGTTTGTGAAGGACGTTTATACCTGATTTTGTGACAATTAAGTAATTAAGCTCTTAAAGTGCTCACATCATAAGATATCATTAGTTTTGAAACTGTGCTCATTACGCACATTCTTTTTTCATAACCGTATGCTCTCTACATTGAGAATGTTGTCATTCAGCTTAACCTACATAGAAATAACTGAATATTTTAAACATTTCATAAAATGTATTTTCATTGATACGTGTAATGTTTGGCCTTATGAACCAGAACACACATTTAAAAATAATAGTATTTATATTCCAGTAAGTGTAGTTACAGCAATGAAGTTACATCAAAAACATAAAACATGCAAACAAAATACAAATGCACATGATAAAAGGACTTATTTACCTTTTTTTTTAACTTACCTACTATATTACCCTCATAATAAACAAAAGAGACATCTCCACTGCCTCTCTCAATTTTCTTCCACTCCAACCTGTGTTTTGAATTTCTCTGTAGACTGTATACACATGACAAGATGGCTTCTGCAAAGATCGAAAAAGAGAAAGACAATGTGTCAGTATCCCTTTTATGTAATGGTGTGGTTTTGACTCAAGTGGTAGCACTAATCATTGAAGTGGTCATTCAAATCCTAACAAAGCTATGGATTTGTTTGACAAGAATAGCACAACACTGAGTCTAATATTTTTATGATCCATATAGCGCTCCACCAATGTATATTAAGTACAAATCTGGAAGGGGACACAGTGAAATTTGGACATAAAAATAGTAGCTTGATACAACAGCTTCAAGCTATATTGTAACAATGAGTCTTTTGTGTGTTTTGGTGATGGATTATCAAACTTCATGGTCATAATCCACCCTGCATCATACAGGTATTAAAGATTAAGCAGCCACTAACACCTGCTTTACTCCAGTCACTCAGGGGGTGAAAGCCACTTTAGCACATTCTCACAAATGTTGAGCAATCACACTACATTATTTGCAAACGTTTTTATTGTATTTTGAAGTTCCATGTAAAAACTTGTCAAATAATAATGTCCATCTTCCCATCAGATTTGTCAACACACGTTATTTAATGAACCATGAGAAGGTTCTCAATCAGAGGCTCTAATTCGTCCGTATGGAATAGGTCCTTGGCTTGGACCCTTCTTTAGTTGCAAGGGACTCTTAAAGTATTGTGGCAAGGCATGAGCTAATCTTGGTTCCTCAATCACATTTTGCTAATGGACGGTTCTACTGGTGGTAAGATGTAATCGTCTACACAAATGAAAATATTAATCAAGCAACAGAAACCCAAAAAACAACAGCTCAGCTCTTAAGCACTGATAACCTCTAGTTCATTTCTCAGATGGTAATATAAGACTAGGAAATCATTTTCAATTGTAAATTGTTTAACCCCTTCAGCGCTGGGCGAATTCCGCCGCGGTGCTGAAGGGTTCGAGCGCGGGCGGGCTCATGACGGAACGGTTCCGTCATGAGCACAGCTCAACCGTGGCTCATGACGGAACCGTTCCGTCATGAGCATGGAAGGGGTTAAGGATCATAAGCGCTAGCTTGGAGCAAATCATGGGTCACTGTTTTGTCTCCCTTCTTTTCCTTCACTCCCTTATATAGTTTATTAGATATTGTTTTGAAAAAGTTTAATGAGTCAGGGGCTTCCCATACTTGGCAAGTGGCTGATCTGGGATGAAAAATAATTACTTTGGCAGTCCCTTTATTTTTATAATATCTTAGTCTAAATATATGGATCTATTTTAAGGGATGCTGAAAGCCACACTAATTGTGTACTAGCAGGTGTTCCCTGATTGTTTTGGAATAAGAAATATCATGGGATCAGTCCTAATGGTTTTTATTCTTCTATGCAAGTATGAATGAAATAGGCTTACCAAGGGTCTTACCAAAATGGAAGCATATTTTCTATAAAGTCACAATACCTATCCATGGGATAGTTTTATTGATTGCAACTGGTGTGTCACCTAGTCTCAAAATGGAGTCAGCACGTATTAGGTTTAAATCCTAATTTCATCCTCCTCAAAGATGATAGACACCAGGGCCTGTATCGCCATCAAGGCCAGGGTTACTCCCCTTTCCCTAATGTTATCCGGTACTTTTTCTTCCCGATGCACGGTTCCTCCATGTCCTAACTTTAGTCTCAGACTTAATGTGGAAACAGGACATTTGAGGATCATTATCAAACCTCTATCCCAACTGATGCCATCACATTTCCTTTGAATTTCAGTTGAATATTTAAAAAAACGGTTTGAGGAGTCAGCAGGTACAACATACTGCCTTCATGACAGGGAATCAGCACCTATCACAGTGTGTGGCAAGATCAAAATCTACGTACTGCGAGTCTCCCCTAAGACTGAAAGACAGTCACTTTACACTATGAGTAGGGTTATACTCTGGACGCCCCCCTGGCCAGAAGTGCCCCATGCTCTGTTCATTCAGCAGCAAAAAGCAGACCACCGCAGGACATTCAGAGACTTATGAGCTAGGTGAAGAGAAATAAGAACTGACAAAACCAATAGGCCAATCTTTAATGTGCTAACACATTTGAACAAATGTGCTGCACGCAGTACCATATTAAAGTCAACCAGGAAGTACACAATATGACAATGCTTATCTAAACAATGCAGTAATACGAATTTGTGAAAGGGAAGAACTTTGAAAATGATAAGAAAGAAGCTACATTTCTAGTAGACAACTGATTATTTTTAAAATATTTTTGTTTCACTGAAGAACTTAGCATGACACGCTAGACACTGGGTCCATTATTGTCATGGAAGTTGTGACGTTAGGATATAAGGCTGACTCCATTTTGAGTAGGCCACAACTTCATTTTTTCTATTACTGCAAAATCATCAACATGTCTGCCTTTGACACATATGTCGTCTGTCCTTATCTTTCAAAGAACAGTGAAAGTGTCAAGTCATTTAGATACAGACATAGGCAAAAGACGTAATGCAACATCAGTCTGGAACAAGTGACTTGTTATCTCGATTTCAAGGTCAAACAAAGAACAATAACAAAATCAATGTATTCTGATTTGTTGTATTTTCACTTATATATACTTAAAGGAATGTGTCCTTTACTAGCATCTTGTTGCTTATTGGTTATATTAAACATTCCAAAGGTGACATTCCAAATTCCATCTTAGATAAGATACATTATGTAAGGACTGCCACATGGCCACTTGTCAGGAGAGGTCCTTTGCCCCAGATTATTGCGAGCAAGATACTGCCAGACCAGAAGAAAATCCTGGCTGCTAGAGATGCTATCGCTGTATCACACTTTCTACTGAAAGCTGAAATCGAGCCTGAGCGCGAATGGAGTTGATGCTGATGCTGAACGTGTGTTTGGCTTTCAAATGGAACACGGTCTTCTTGGTTCCTGATAATTACAGAGTTTTTCTGTAAAAAAGGTTTGCAGTGTGCTCATCTTCCCTAAGAAAATCTAGTTGTAAGTTATTCTACTTTCCATGCTCTCCAAGGGAAGCGCATAGAAGTAGATTTTTGGGTGTTCGGTTTTTTGATGACGTTTTAAACCATGTTAGAAATGTTCATTTTATTATCGTTGTTCGCAATGATCATTTGTGCTGTTTTAATTGTACTCTGTGTGGTTATTTTAGATGTGTTGAGTAACAGGATGCACCTGTTCAAATAAACTTGCTTGGGCAGAATAGCTGTACTTTCTCAACATGCAAGTGCATATTAAAGTTGGGCTTGTTTATGAGCTTATTGTCTAGAACCAAGGGGCATACCAACATCTGCTGACTCATGAACCTAGGGTTCATAGTCGACTAAGTATTTTCTTTTACAGAAGGATATAAAGATGGTATACACTAAAGTTGGTGTAAACAATTTTGCAAACTGTACCTTCTGTTTTACTCTAATTGGCATTATTGTGTCTATGTTTCCAGCAAAACTGTACTCCTTGTATTGTTATCTACCAAAGTGCTCCTACAAGCTACACAGTCCACTTTATATTGCTTAGTCTTCTAAAAATAATTAATTACTGGGCACAAGAGACACATGCCCTGGTGAACAGTATGTAATTATTTATACAGGATCCAGACATGGGTGACCTGTCCAGGTCAGCAGTGCCCTAAAAAAATGTATCGGGCAACAACTGGTTTCATTATAATAGTCGTTAATTGATTTTCAGGTCTATCTAGGTCAACTTCTCCAGCAAGAGTATTCAAATACAAAAATACAAGTTCCACTCTCCCTTTCTTGTTTGTATTAGATGCATTTGAAATCACAGCTAATGCTCTCTACTAAACACAACTCTTTTTTTTTTGCAATGCTGCTTGTGATTGTGATACTGGCTAAATGTTAAATCCCGACCAGGACTACCCTAATTTAAGAAAAAGAGTACAATAACAAGCCTGAATGATAAACAAGAATTTCCAATCACAGTTTTCACCTGGGCAAGTTGATAAGGCTTTCTTTCCTCTCCATATGTTAATTTTAAAGATAATCTCTATTTTTATAACAGGGTTTAGCAATATTGCAGAATTATTTTGTATTAACTCGGGGCAAAGTTAGGAATTATTTATTGTGAAAACAAACTTTGATACTTCATGGTGAATAATATTCACAGCCTGAGCACGAAAGGTTAAAAGTAAAATACAATGGTTAGTTAAAATGGACCATTTATTAGGCTAATAAGAATCAGTTAACACTTTGAAACACAGATATTACATCACTGTATTTAGACACTTATTTACCCATGTCTTCTTCCATTAATCTTTAGCTATACATATATTACAAATATTTATTTTTCATAAAGACACATATGTCATCAGTGATGTAATATCTGACGTCATCAGCAGAGGATTGCGGTCGCGTGAGTTATAGTTGCCTACAGTAACTATAACGGGGGAATTTCATAGGTTTTTTACAAGTGAAATGTCTAGCTAACTATAACATGTGTGAAACCTATGGTTTTTTAAGTGAATTTGCAAGGTTTTTAAATGCTAATTCGTAACTATAACGTGTGTGAAACCTATGGTTTTTTCAGTGAATTTGTACGGTTTTTTAAATGCTAAGTTATGTATGAATTTTTTTTTTTCAGGTTTTTCACCGTGCGCGCACCGTGAATTTTTTTTTTTTTTTAAATCGCGAGGTGCGCGCACCTCGCGATTTAAAAAAAAAACAAAAAAAGTTTTTTTCTCCCTTGGGGGTCCTTCTGTGACACCCTGACCAAGGCTAGGGGGTCAGGAACTGTCCACTCTGCCCCCTTTTCACGTTCTCCTCCTTTTTTTTTCACCCCCTCAGACTGCGAGAGACAAAATGGCGGCCGACAATTCCTGGTTTCGACCGATTCGAATGTTTACCGACATCTAACAACCAATCAGAATTGCGCTCGCACACGGCAGGGTGCGCGCACAGTGCGCGCGTATAGATATTGATATGCTTTTAAATGCTATTTTCTCAGGAAATACTGAACAGATTTACACCAGACCTGCAAAAGGCACTTCCTTGACCTTATGGCTACCTCTCTGCCAAATTTCACGTAATTCTGTTCAGCCGTTCGGGCTGTAGCTGCGTCTAAAGGACCTATGGAAAAATGCATGGGGAAAACGCGTTTTGGGACCCCCCCTTTTTCTCGGCCCCCGCTTGACGAATCACCCCGAGACTTTCAGGGTAGGAGCTGAGCGGAGCGCCCCATTAGTTTTGACAATTTCGCGAGGATTCGTCAACCGGCGCCAAAGTTATTCAAAATAGAATTTTGAGATTTCCTATGGAAACTAGGTTGTAACTATAATTATCTACTGGCGACCGCCAGTAGATAATATATATATATATATATATACACACACACACACGTGTGTGTCAGTATTTTAGTTCCATATGAGAAGTCTATATATATATATATATATGTGTATATATATATATATATATATATATATATATATATATACACACACACAAACACATATATACACACACACCAAAGGAGGTTAATAGGACACAATGTTTCATTGATATAACATTCTATAACATACCATCAAATTCAGTTGCTTCCACTTTGTCATTATCTGTCATGACAGATACTACCATCACCACATTACCTGAGCAAAGAAAAAGAAAAAAAATGTGTTATATATAATTTCATTTATAATACAGTGTGATTTCATCTTTTGCGTAGTTGTAGTTCCACAAATACACGTTCAATTTTGGACCAGCAATTCATTATTTAATGCTAATTTATTATCAATGGAGCACCAGCTGTTCTCCAAGGCTACCTTCCGAAAGTTTACTAGAAAAACTATTAACATTTATTCGAAGACCAATAGGCTTTATTGCCTTTGAAATTCAAAACAATATAGACATCTGGATACTTAAGTCACAGGAATACTGCCTCAAAAAACATGAAAAACATAAAAAGACAACCTCCGAGTGAAAACATGTACTTGAATTGAAAACAACTTAAAATCGATAAAGAGAAAAATCACACACATGATAATGGTTTCAAGGAGGGATGTCAACAGAAAAATTCAACCATATTTGGAGAATAATAATAGCGATTGCACAAGATATATGCACCGGAAGTCGTCATGCCATGGTTGTTAGTAAAGAGCACGATCACCGAAAGGATATCCCGGTGCTGAGCGTGTGTTCCTAGCCCTAAGTACATGATGGCCAAATATGTTATGTATCAAATCAGTAAACCTTAAAAACATTCTATGTGGAAAATAATATCTCGGATATCAATCTGTCTCTCGGTGTTGCACAGCTGCCGTGATCTGCCAGTACTCCTTTTAAAGCATTTGCAAACTCAAAGATTCTAGTATTTTCTTATATATTTTGAAGTAACATGAAATATTGTACTGCATGTAATATCAGTTCTATTGAGTACTGAAATGCAAAGGGAACAGAAGGCACCGACACAAAAACGAAAATGTTAACAGAAAGGTATTTTCAGCGTGAGTTTATCCAAAGCATTCAGTACAAGGCGCCAGCTGATATTAATTTGAGCTTTGCTTTAGATAAAATAAACATTTGAGTTATCTGTGTATAGGTCTTCTTAACAGGCCTTTGCAGGTCTTAGTTTATTCACAACAAACCTTTTCATTAAAATCTCTTGAAAAACAATATTATATTCACGTCCTAACATAGGTAATCTCTCCATGCCTCCTGTGGTCACTTGACTGCTGTGCGCAGAGGACCCCACAAAGTGAGGCACAGACTGCCTCACATCTGCCAAGGAAGAGGCACCTTCAAAAGCTGGGTACTTTAGTACATGATGTGCGTGCATCATGGACGTGCACCGAAAGAGGTGAAAAGTAGTACAGACACCTGCGCAGGACGGCAGGCGAAATAAAATGATAACAGGGATAAGGATAAGCCCTAGAGAGCTACAAACTACTTCGATGGCAAAGAAAGGCTCACAGTATATGATGAGGAAAAAAGGTTTAAGTACAGGACGCAGTAACACTGCATTGGTATATATTCCCGGTGAAGGGGTCACTGGTGAGTTTAAAAAACCTGAACACAAACACGTGTTTGAACTATAACATCCTGCAAAGGGGGCACCACAAAAAGGTAATGATGCATGCATCTCACTTATCAGAGGTTGACAATTGGTGACACATCAATCACTAAATAAAATGACACAAAACTAGGTGACAAACAAAAGACATGTATATAGAAAAGGGGCGACCCGGTGTCCCTCAGAACCTGGGTATAAAGTTTATCAAACAAATTGGTTCTGTAGGGTACTAAACAGTTATTTCATATACGCACAAAGTGTCGCAAACCCATGCTACTGCATACTGCAGGGAGCGCCTTTAGTGGAACACTTTGCCACGTACAAACAATCCCCCAGACAGTATCCGATGGAGGGTACTTGAGAAAGTCTGCCCCCACCCTAGGGGTGGTTCAATAACAGCTACATTAAACCTGAAAGAATGTGAGTGGATCCACTCTCTTAACTCCGTGGTATCTGGCTTGAATGAGCATGAGGAAATAGCAAGACAAATGGAGCAATTATAAGAGGGTTACACTATAGTTTGCCAAAACTGCATGGCCACTACATGGCATTATCCATACTTTACAGGTTGGGAACTACTCATGCTGAATTGTTTAATTGAACCTGTTTGTTTATCAATTCGTACCAATTAACAAGAAACTTTGGCGGTCGTTTTTACGAGCCACGCTGATGTACTAGAAGGTGTGATGTATTTACATACTCCTTATGTTTTTATATCAAATGTTTTTATATCAAATGAGATCACATATAATTGTATAAATTCGCTTTCTCTGTCTGTGTCTCCCCTGTACTCCCATGATCATGGTGCATGCTTGGGTTTCAGACAACAATTACAATGTTTTTACAAATCCTTTTATATCATTTGCCATTGTTATGGCCGTGCGCACTGACTATGGCTTGTAATGAAATAATTTGCCAATAATTTTCACCTGTTAGTGTTCTTAATATTCACTTTGTACATTTGACACTAGCGATTCCAGCAAACAGCCCTGACAATAGCATTTGGGCTAACCGATCGAACCCTGAATCGATCTCCATAGTTGCACAGCAACCCGGTCACGCTTGATGTTATAGCAGCGTACACGTTGCCCGCTACGCCATACTTAAGGTAGATTAGCGACTCCTAGACATTAGGATTCATCCCCTGAGCTGCAGTAGGACTGACACCTGCTCTGCCATTGCCGATTTACCCAGCCTACCGACTTTGACTTCAGGTGAGCCACCGTGCCGCATGCAACCCTGGTAGCGCGTTCACTCCACAGAGAGGGAAAGGTTGTTTTCAAGGAGGAACGTACATGGAGTACGAATTTCATGGGAAGCCACCGCACCGCACGCAACCGTGTCGGCGCGTTCACTCCTTAGAGAGGGAAGGGTTGCTTTTCAAGGAGGAACGCACATTTAGTATCATCCACATAGCGCTTCGGTCCTAGTCCTCAATTTAATTATCACCAGGCTCCCCGCTAAGCGCACTCTCACGCCGCGGTCGTTCCTCTTGTTAACTCTCTTAGCAATCTCTTCCCTGGGTTGATGCCTCTAATTACACGTGGCCTCACCGCGCTTCACCGATTGAGTTCTTTTGGTTCACGATCAGCCACAGTGCAGTGCATGACGTGTGCCTCCTTCACATCATCTCACGCTGGTCCCGCATGCTGTGAGGTTTCGCAGGGTCACACTACGAGGCATTACTTAGGCCAATTCACCAAGAATAATGCATTCAACTCTCAACACACCCACTGATGTACCACACATCATTTTATTTACAGCCATTTGCTTGCTGATGGAATTTCCCGACATGTGCCACTTAGGGACACTTGCAGCCAGAACTTTTCTCCAGACTGGGTGAGTGGTCCACCTCGGTCTCCCTTCATTGCATATTGCCTCCGCAAGCGATCCACACGCCTTACAATAATTTATCTTTCATCCATAGGCTGTAAATATACACCCCCCTACCCCAGCACACAGTCCTGATGAAGACCCGTAGTGACTACCGAAAGGAGCACCTCGTGGGTTGAAACGTCTGGACACTTGCAGCAAGAACTTTTCTCCAGACTGGGCTGTAAATATACACCCCCCCTACCCCCGCACACAGTCCTGATGAAGACCCATAGTGACTACCGAAAGGAGCACCTCGTGGGTTGAAACGTCGACAATACACCAAGGCCCAGACCAACCCCATTGCAATCAGACAACCTCTTCCCCATCCTTTGTCTCACTACTTCCATATTCTCAACTCCGCCCACTCATTAACTTCTAAATTCAATCTTCCACTCGCACCTGACACAACTGACGCTCCACCACCACTGCCCATTCATGCATATCCACACTCTAAATAAGCTTATTATGCATGATTAATAAAAACCGTTGCATATGCAGTAGCCCAGTGACATAATACATTTGCAGATCAGCAATCCAAAGCCCCCATGCTACCTATCCATTTCCGGGATCTCCAGGCTGACCCTGCTTCTCCTGCCAGCCCACACTGAGGAGATCCAGAAGCTTTACAGCTCCAGAGAGATCAACCAAGGCAATATGCAGAAGAAAAAAATTGCATTACATATAGACACCTGGGCAGGAGCAGCATTTTACTGAGTGCTATTCTGTTCATGACCGACAAGGGTGAAGGTGCCCAGGCATTGGAATGTCTCCCAGGGTAGCCTGGGCTTATATCTGGGAGGATCGCCAGGTCACTGCCCACCAATCTGGCCAGCGGAAGCAGCACCAATGTGTACTTATTAACAGAATCTCGAGGCGGCATCAAACGCATCTAACACCTTTATCAGGTGAGTGCTTCAAAAAATACGAGGGTGTCATGGGCTGATTTCCATCCGTATTCTATTTCCATTAGCTCCCTCCTCAAATATATTAACTCTGGCTCCATTGCCAGGGCGACCAGCTGGGCTAACAAGGGCAGCCCTGCCTTTTGCTATCTCTTTATTCAGTTTCTCCAATACTAGTCTCCCTGTAGGTACCCGGGCAACAGGATTAATATACAGCAGTTTTACCCAGTCCAAAAACTGCAGTCCACATCTCATTCTTTCTAGTACCATCCATAAATATTCACAGTTTACAGTTTAAAATGCTTTCTCAATGTCCAGCGCCCCAGTGCGAGTTGCATCTCCTCCTCTTGTGTCATATGCATAGCATGAGAAAGTCTCCGTAGGTTCATGTGGCAAAAACCCAATCTTGTCATCACTAATCAATCTGGTCACCGACCTTGTAAGTGTGTCGCCAGGGCCTTCGATAGCTCCTTGGCATCCACATTCATCATCGACAGGGGTAAGAGCCTGGCTCCATCACGTTCTTACCTGGCTCCGTAACCATGGTAAATATTGCTTCTCTCAGGGGCGGAGGGAGTACGCCAAAGACACACATTTAGTGAAAAAGGAAATCGCTACATTTAAACCACAGTGGGTAGGTAGGAGAATGATATGCATGGTCAGTGGCTGATAGAAAAATCGTACCATTATTTTATGTTTGAAAATCTTTAAATGCGTATTTCTTTTCAGGACAAAGAGATACTAAGGGTTGCTGGAAAAGTATAGGCTGTGAAACGATGTTCGATTCCTTATTTTTCAACATATATGGTCCTATGCATAATAATGCTGATCGTTAGCAGAACAGATCTGAACTGAGGTTGGCTCTGAAAGCACAAGATTGAGACCTTGCAGAGGTCCAGTGGGAGTCTTGTACAGAGGAGAGGTGTGCATCTGTGCCAGCAGACCCCAGTTCACAAACACATAAGGGGCTCAGTGAGACGGAGCCGTTCCAGAGCTCACCTAATCCCAGACGGACACAAGTCGGTGGAAGGACTGATTTTAAGGGGCTCGTTTGTCCGTGCCTTAAGTAGAGGGTTTCGTAGTTGACAAAAAGAATCCCAAACCCCGCTTCTGGGGCAGCTTATGTAGAGGCAGCGGAGGCTTCACAACTTTCTTTAGTTGCACGGTTCCCGCTGCAATGTGCGTTCATTCACCGGTTGGAATCCATTGCACCAGAAGAGAATGAAGTACTTCTTGGGCAGTTTTGGTAGCGGCAGAAGGAGGGAGCAGATGATTCCCAGCTTAGTTTGGTTGCACTGTTCTTAACTTCTTGTTGCCGTGTGCATTTGCGTTCGCCGCCCCATGCACTTTATTCTAGCCATCTGCAGCGTTATAAATCTGCTTCTTCTAGAGTATGCCAGTATACCATGCATACAATTTAACGATGCCACTGGAATGTTAGCAGAAGCCGGGTGTACTCCCTGAGCCAGTTGTTCTTTGGAGCAACCTCGAGTGGTTTGCTTTTGGTGGAGCTGTGATAAAGCCAATACATCCTGCGCCTCCACCAACACAAGGAGGCACTTTACTTTCCACTTTGTTCAACCTGGAAGTATCTGGTTACCGAACGTTCCAGACATTTGTGTTACACATACAACGTAGAAGAAAATGCTGGCATGCATGAAAACCCCATGGTAGTTGTTCTACATTGTGTGGTAAACGTCACCTGCCACAGCATCAAGCCCCCTGGTGGGCAAGGTGCGGCGGCCGACATAGCCCCCTGATGGCTCACAGCATACTCTTTAATTAGAGGGCCCTGTGTTGCACTCATACATGATGCACATGGGTATTTAGCACCGTTCCAGCTTCTTGCCCGTATTTGATATCACTGAGAACCCAGTGATGGGTGCCGCCACAGGTGGGTGTTCCTCCTTGGAGTCTGGTTTTGCGACCTGACACCTCAAAGCATGTCTGCATGTGTTGCACTTCATCTCTTGGCACTATGTACTGAGGGTTCGGGTGACTAGGCCGGCTTTAGAACGTAGCGCGCAGTCTGTGCGTATGAATAAACAACCTGCATGCATGTTCGTAGGTGTCTGGTGTGGAACTGCCTATGCGCGGTTCCACCCGTTTATTTATCCCCTCAGTCAGGTGACCTCGAGGTCAAGCCAAATTCGGATGTGAGGCCAGGGGTGCGGTACAAAACACCCCTCAGCCAGCAACATTACATTCCCCCTTTATCATAACTAACGAGAACACCAACTACAGAACCGTAACTCTGCAACGCATCTTCCCTCACCTGGGATTTCCACACAAGGTCCAGGCTATCTCTCTTGTTCTGTCAAAACTTTATTACGCCTATAGCCTCTACCATGGATCATCTTTAACAACTATGAAAATACTAGAATGGATTCAGTACTCTGCTGCCAGACAACTCTTACATATAAAGCCACAAGGCCACATTCCCCTTTGCCTTGAAGACCCTACATTGGTGACCGGTTGTCATAAGATCCACATTCAAGCTGCTTGCATTACCCACACAGCAATACATGGAACACGGCCGCTCTTCATCAGGAATAATATCACCAAATGCATTCAACAAAGGAAACTCTTCTCTAGATTGGAACCTTTCCTCAAAATCCCAACATACAAGAAAAAAAAAACATAGGTGACATATTCTTCTCTGTTCAAGCAGCCAAACTATGGAACTCTGTACCCCCAAACATAGGATCCATGGATAACTACCTTATCTTCAGAAGAATACTCAAAAGTTGGCTCTTCCCCACATAACCACCATACGCAAACATAAAGATACAGCATATCCCTGTGTATATAAGCAGTTATTTGGATTATATATGTGTACTTTGATATGTGTATTACTTTGTATAAATACGTTTAATAATCAGGTTTATAAATATATAGATTTTCATGAGTTCTGCTTAACAAATGTACATATTACTCATGGTTCTATTATTCTATGTTTAACATGTATATAGGTCGATGCATAAATAAGTACATTTGTATAATAACTATTCATCTATAACTGCTTCACTATTGAATAAGAAAAAAGAAAATAAATATTATATATATATACACAAATACATTAGCTTATTGTAAAGCAACACTTAAAAGTCTGAGTTTATTTATTACAACTTAAATATAGATATATTACCTTAATTATACATAGATACCTTCCATGTACTTATGTATCTTTATATTTATTACTTTACTCCTAATTCAGCATCTCCACTATCTTATATCTCACCCTGTACCTCTTTCAGTATATTCAACTCTGACTCATCCTAAACCTACTACTCTCTCCAAAGCACTACCATATTTCTCACCCTATACCCCTCTCAATATATTCTCTACCTCCATTCACGATGTTCCCCAAAATAACCCTTTTTAGACTCTCCCCTCCTCTGCCCCACCGTACATCATCTCAAACCTCTTTTACTATTCAGATTTCTCAAACAAGCCTTTCTAAACCCTTCCAATGACTCTTCTCCTCCCCTCTACTCATCCCAAACCTCCTCTTGCTGCTATGATCTCCACATAAACACTTTCTAGAGCCTTCCTTCTTCTATCCCTCCACTATCGTTTTCAATCCAACAAACAGACTGACATGTCCAACACTCAAATTAATTTCATATTTCCCTATACTAATTCACCACTGATCCTGTCTAGGTTCCGGAGTAGTGTGCTACTCACCGAAAAGTGCTTTGACGCCTTATCAGGAGTACTATATAAAATACAAACCCCTCCCTCTTCTATCCCTCCTCTATCCTTTTCAACCTAAATAACAGACTCACATGTCCACGGATGAAATTAATTTCATATTTTTCCTATACTAATTCACGACTAATCACTTTTGGGTTCCGGAGTAGCGTGCTACTTGCCGAAAAGGGCTTTTGTGCCTCGTCAGGGGTAGTAAGCGCTATATAAATGCAATTACAATTTGATCAGAATTATTTCTTTGAGGAATGTGCACAGGCATAATTTTTTGAGGTAGTGGGTAAGCCCAGGACAAGTATCTCTGTGTTGAAACTGGTAAGTTTAGGCTGTTATGACCCAGTTGTTCCTCTTTTGTCACTGGGCCTTTACACACAGCACAGAATTTGCCCTGAATTATGTACCACAAATGTATACATGGCATAGGAGTGAAAACGAAAGTGGGACATGAGGAGAGACACAGGTGGTTTCAAATGTAAATAGTAATAGAAGGGGAAGACAGAACGTAGGATAAGGATTACCAGACTCTGCTTGTGACTTTTCTGCTCAGAGAGTACAGGACATCAAGTGCCTCCCTTTGGCCAGATAAAAAAGCACTTCTACAGTTTGAGTGATCCAAGACATTAGCCACTTACTGAACACAAATGAGGTTGATGCAGTGCTCGGATGAGACAGGATCAATGAGGATTAGAGGAAACCAAAGTCTGTTGATTCAAGACCATCACCCCAATGACTTAGGCCGTCTCTGTACCATAAATAAAAGCTGGATTGAATAATATCTATCAATTTGTTGGATTATTAACCTGGATTTTTCAAAGGGGTGAATTTGTTGGGGTCAGCAACATCCTCATTCTGAAGAGGGCGTAAGGACTGTTGAAAGGAACTTTGCAATGGTTTCAACATTGGCTACAGTGACTGTATTAGCAGGGTCTTAGGCTTTTCTGTAGAGCAACTACATACAAAATTATACTTCTGGCAAAGCATAAACTGATGTGTGGAGTGGTTAATCAAGAGACTGTGTGTGTGGGAAAACTATGGCTGTTCTAGTGGGTACCTCTTACCGTAGCCTCTTACCGTAGCCATTTATTGACATCACACTAGGTAGGGTGAACATAATGTATGGATTTGAGTCTTCAGGAAGGCCAATAACCAATTTGGGCTTTATTGTTGGCTGCAAAATGTATACTCATGGAGGATACCAGAATAATTATCATTCCTGGGCATCATACAACCATTTTTAATCCTGTCAGAGGCATCGCCAATAAATTTCATTTTTCACTATACATTGAGATCCCTCCTGTCAACAATATATAAAAGCTCAAAGATTTGGTAGAGCACACCCATGCTGAGAATGGTATTGGGTGTACACTGGACCCCAGGATGGAGAAAACACTTTTCACAATAAATTGGTCAGGCTTACTGCCTTTGTTGTATGTTTTTAACAATTAACATATTTGATCTTTGGCATCTGACAAAAGTTCTCTCAAACATTTAATGAGGCTTCATCATTGACTTGTCATCATAACCAACTTAAAACTTCGTAATTGTGCATAAGCATTCTCACAAGGTATCCTTCAGGCATACAGTCATAAAATATATATATATATATATATATTTTTTTTTTGTTTTGTTTTGTTGTGTAGAGTGACCGAGATAGGTCCTAAATGAAGCTATTGCCTATACATGGCAAAAAACCCATAAACTTGTAACAACCATGTGGTATTTAACATGTATGATTTGACCTGAATAATTATTCATGGGTTGAATGATTTGAATATAAGGTGTTGTATATATGTAGATATATATATGTTACTGATTGAAATTTTTGATTATTTTCGCATCATTGTATCAAATGGTTAATGAGGAAAAACTTAAAAGACCTTCAAATATGGCCACTATGTTGATTTGAAAAACACATTCACTCTTGTCCCTCGTTTGTGTTGCCTTTTCCATGAACTGTGAGTCATCTCTTGATTTTTTTGATACATTTTCTTTATAAAGTTGCATCACTTTGAAGTGAATTTTGTGACATTGAGGAAGGTGTAGCCGAAACGCGTCTGTCCGTACATTCGAGTAACTAAATAAATCTTTTAAGAACTTACTGTGTCAGTGTGTGCCTCAATTAGTGACCATTGTATTTGGACACACGCTGGGAATATATATATATATATATATATATTATCTACTGGCGGTTGCCAGTAGACAGTTATAGTTAGGACCTATTTTCCATAGGAAATCCGCAACATTCTATTCCCAATAAGTCTGGCGCCAGTTGATGAATCCTCGCGAAATTTTCCAAACTTTTGGCCAGCTCCGCTTCGCTCCTATCCTGAAAGTTTCGTGGTGATTCGTCAAGTGGGGGCCGAGAAAAAAAGGGGGGTCCCAAAACGCGTTTACCCCATGCAATTTCCCATAGGATCTGTTGTCGCAGCTACAGCCCGAACTGCTGAACGGAATGACACCAAATTTGGCAAAGAGGTAGTCCTCAGTTCAGACTCGTGCCTTTTGCATAAATGGTGTGAATCTGTTCAGTAGTTCCTGAGAAAATTAGGGTAAAAAAGTTAGTGATATCTATGGCCGGGGAGGATCCGCGCACCCTACCCGCACCGTAAGCCCACCCTCCCCGAACCGAGCGCGCACCCTGACAATCACGTGCTGAATGCTAATTGGCTGTCGAGTGTCTGTCTACATTCGAAACCAGGAACTGTTGGCGGCCATTTTCTGCCTCAGTAGAAGCGAGACTGAAGAAGCAAGGGGAATAAGTGTGTAAAACATATACAGGGGGCAGAGTGGAAATACTCTGACTCTCTAGATCTGCTTAGGGGGTCCCAGAAGGACCCCCTGGGGCCCCCATTTATTTTTTCTTTAAACGGCAAAATGCGCGCAGGGTACGCGCATCCTATCGCGTTGGGTGCACGGATTCTCTCGCGTTGGGTGCGCGGATCCAAGGAAAAATAAAATTAGTTTTTTGGGAGATAAACATCAAGCTTTAAGTGTTTTGTTCTTGAGTGGCTCTAAAAAGAGCTGTTGTGTTCATTGAGAGTTTTTGGTACTTATAAGTAAGTACCTATACAGAGTCTAAAGTTGTTGAGGAAAACTCTGTTTCCTTCATCAGTAAAGTGTACTCCATCTCTCCTATACATTTCTTGCATATGAAAGCGCAGATTGTTATTGTAAATGGACCCCATTCTATAGTCTCGGAGAGAAGCAGAAACAGATTTATTCACATGTTTCCTAGCTTTCTCAATTTGTGGACAAAAATGATCGGACCAGTTCCCTTTCTGCCTTTGGCATATAATAGAAAACACAAAGGCAGTTTTGGGGAAAAGTGAAATCAGTTCTGCAAAGGTGTCCTTCATAAGCATTTCCAGACCTACCCCAGTCAAAGTGCCTAGGCCATTGCCACCACAGTGCACTATTATGAGGTCAGGGTGTTGGATATGCATGAAGGATTTCACCAATGGCATCAATTGGTGTCACTTTAACCCTCTCTGTCCAATCCATTTAAGGTCTACATTTGTCAAACCTAGGTCTTTGTGAATGCCTTTGTTTTCTGCATACCTTTGGCGCCAGAAAATATAGCTGTGTCCCACAATCCACACTCTAAGCTCTTGAAAGGAGGTCTGGATGCACTCAGATGGTCTCTGTAAATCAAATGGCAGTTTGTAAAGTAGGATGTTTCTAAAATGGTGGCTAAGATGCAGTTTTGAAAAATCATCGGTTGTTTGACAACCTTCTACACTGAAAGGTAGGGTGTATATTTCTGTTTTTTAAACACATGATTCTTATTGGTTAACAAAAACTGATTGTAAGGAACATTATATATGATAAGCTGATATGTTGAAAGTCAAGCACACTTGCTGTCTTGATTTGCAACATTGTGTGCTGAACTTGTGACCTGTGTGCTCAGTACAGTGTTCCATGACCTGTTTCTATGGTAACGGACAGAAGGCAGATTGGGGGAAGGGTTGAAATTTATGTCATTTGGAAAGGGTTGAAATGTTTAACCAATAGAAATGTGTGTTTGCTTTTGAATTTATTTGGGAAGGAATGTGATTTGATGTTTACATGTATATGTGTGGAAAATGAGAGGGAAACTTTGCCATTCTTTGGTTTTGCTGAGAGGTGCACAGTGCAGAGATTCTGTATAAGAAAATCTGGTGTGTGACTGATATCTGGTGTGTGACTGATAAACTTCTTAATCTATAAAACAACTTGAAAGGTGAGTTATTTAATTGTGAGGGGATGTATGTAGACTATTTTGATTTTAATCAGAGTAATATATTTTTCCTGCTAAAGTGTAGGGAGTACTTGTTTTGTCTACAATCTTATTGACAGTGTGTGTGCATGTACAAACAATTCTGTGATAAGCATTTGTGTTTTTCATGTGTTTGCAGACAGATAACTGTGCTGTTTTTATATTTTGGTAGAATTAGAAACCAGTCATTGTTTATGAATTTGTGAAATGAGTTATGTTTCTACACTAAAATGTAGTACTCCTTCTAGATGAAGAAATGTGTTTTGGTATAGTGCAAGGGATAGTGTTGTTTGTCTAGAATCACACAGTGAGTTTGTGTGCATTTGGGAACCACTGTGAGAGAAGCATTTGGTAACATCGTGTATTTGCTGACAGATAACTGTTTTAAAACCTGTCTTGTTGTCAAGTTTTAGTAGCATTAGAAGGCAGTTTTTGTTTATGCTTTGATTAAATGAGTCAGGTGTTGACACAAAAGTGCAGTCCTCAAATATGTAGATTGTGTGCAGTTCCCTTACCACTTCCACAGTAGT
This sequence comes from Triturus cristatus, assembly GCF_964204655.1. Classification (NCBI taxonomy): domain Eukaryota; kingdom Metazoa; phylum Chordata; class Amphibia; order Caudata; family Salamandridae; genus Triturus; species Triturus cristatus. The sequence goes on along the minus strand of NC_140591.1, from coordinate 1,364,686,400 downwards.
GAATGAGTTTTGGTAAACTCCTAGGGATAGTGGTTGTTGTCTAGAATCACACTGTGAGTCTGTGTGCATTTGTGTATCCACTGTGAGAGAAGCATTTGAGTAGTTCATTTCTTTGAATATGCATAACTGCTTAAAAAATTTCCTGTTGTCAAGTTTAGGTAGAATTAAAAGGTAGTCATTCCTTATGTATTCACCGAGGAACTGTCCTTGCAATACTGTAAACATTCAGTTAATATTCAAGTAGTAATTGAGTAAGGCAGGCCTTTGCACATGCATTGGTGCAAATGCTTATCTACTATGCATGCAGTTCTCTAACCATGTACATAGTTCTCTTTCATACCTTTAATTCCACAGTCAGTATCCATACAATTCAAGTAAACACCCTGTCACTCCCCATGTACTCCTCTAGTGACCCATTCAGCACCATGTACTAATCCATTCACTGCGCAAAACCCCCAAATACTTATAAATTCTCCCAGGCACTCTCTTTGCAGTACTTTAATCATTCAGTCAGTGTCTAAGTACTCATGGTGTGAGCCAGGCCTTTCAACATGGACTGCTTTAAATCCTATACAGGCTTCTAGTCACCTACACACTTGTCTTTCACTTCTTTCATTAACTAGTCAGTATCTATATATTTCAATATACATCTTGTCAGTCACCTTGCACTCATCCAGTGACAGATTCAGTACCATGTACTATTCTCTTCACTGCGCCAGAACTGAAAATTTAAATGTTTTACCCAGGCACTGTCCTAGCAGTAGTCTGATGATTTAGTCAGTTTCCAAGTACTCATGTTGTGAACCATGCATTACCACATAGACTGCTTCAAATGTCTGTGCAGTATGCATGCAGTCTTCTAACATACTATACACTTGTCTTTAACAGCTTCAATTCCCCAGTCAGTATCCATGTACTTCCAGCAAACATTCTCTCACTCCCCTTGCACTGTTCCAGTGAGCCATTCAGCACCACGTAGTAATGCATTCAGTGCGCCAAAACTGAAACACTTATAAATTCACCCAGGCACTCTTCTTGCAATAGTATAATCATTCAGTCAGTATCCAAGTACTCATGCAGCGACAAAGGCCTTAGCACATAGACTGCTTAAAACGCCTATTCACTATGCATGCTGTCCTCTAACCACCTACACAGTTGTTTTTCACACCTTCAATTCCCCAGTCAGTATTCATTCACTTCCAGCAAACACCCTGTCACTCCTTTTGTACTCCTCTAGTGACTCATTCAGCACCATGTACTAATCCATTCACTGTGCCAAAACCCAAACACTTATAAATTCACCAATGCACTCTCCTTGCAGTACTCTAATCATTCAGTCAGTGGCCAAGTATTCATGCACTGAGCCAGGCCTTAGCACATGGACTGCTTCAAACGCCTATCCACTATGCATGCAGTCCTCTGACCACCTACATACTTGTTTTTCATACCTTCAATTCCCCAGTCAGTATATATACACTCCAGCAAACACCCTGTCACTCCCCTTGCACTTCTCTAGTGACCCATTCAGTACCATGTACTAATCCATTCACTGCGCCAAAACCCAAACACTTATAAATTCACCCATGCACTCCTTGCAGTACTGTAATCATTCAGTCAGTACCCAAGTACTCATTCAGCGACCCAGGCCTTAGCACATGGACCGCTTCAAACCCCTATCCACTATGCATGCAGTCTTCTAACCACCTACACACTTGTCTTTCACACCTTCAATTCCCTAGTCAGTATCCACACAGTCCAGCAAACATCCTGTCACTCCCTTTGCACTCCTCTAGTGACCCATTCAGTACCAAGTACTAATCCATTCACTGCGCCAAAAGCCAACCACTTATAAATTCACCCAGGCACTCTCCTTGCTGTACTCTAATCATTCAGTCAGTACCTAAGTACTCATGCAGTGAGCCAGGCCTTAGCACATGGACTGCTTCAAATGCCTATCCAGTATGCATGCAGTCCTCTAACCACCTACACAGTTGTCTTTCACACCTTCAATTTCCCAGTCAGTATTCATACACTTCTAGCAAACACCCTGTTACTCACCCAGTGTGTCTCCTTATAGTACTGTAATCATTCAGTCAGTTAGCATGCAGTCTTTTAGTGAGGTAGGCTTTAGGGCATGAACTGCTTCAAAGTAGTGTGCACTATGCATGTAGTGTTTTAACCATCGTCACACTTGTGTTTCAGGGCTATAGTTTCTTAGTCAGTTTTTATATAAAATGTGTTTGTACAGTAATGGAATAGTATAAATTTGAAAGTTATGAATATACATTTATTTGTGATTCTTTTTTACAGATACTGTTTTTCAACGTTAAAATAGAGAAATCATGAAAGAAAAAGAAAAGAACAGAGACAGGAGGATTATTTGAAGAAACATCAACCACAAGTATTGAATGTACAAGATAATGTGTCTAAAAGGAAAAAATCTTCTGGTAAGATCACAAAGCAATTTATTAAAAATGTTTGTAGGAGCAAACAGAATGTACATAATGCTGGAACTACTGAGAATTCTTCAAGTAAGAAAAAAATTCAAAATAAGAGGAAAAGTAAAAAAGCAAATGGTCAGTCAAAGGAGATAAAGTATGGTAAAAGAAGGCAAAATCAGTATAAGGAATTACGCAAAAAAATATTTTACAAGAGAGTAGTGCATAATTTGCTGAAAGATGTAAAGAAATATAAAAAGAGAGCTTTATTTTATAAAAAGAAGAAGCATACTGAAAACATTGTGGAAAAGGCTTTTGAAGTAAAAAGGAAACTGTTTATTTTAGTATTAAACAGAATTCGATCACTAGATAAACCAATGCATGTAATGAAGGCCAAAAGTAGGAGGAAAAGAGTTATTAATAAAAAAAATAAATTGTGATGGTTTTTTGGGAGAATGGAAACATAGTTCCAGTTCAGAACCTTTTTTTAACGAAGAGAGTTATTCACTGAGCGAAAAATTATTGTATGCAGTTGACACCAGTGGTAGAGGTTATGAGGTTAGCGACGGTTGTCCAATTGAGAAAGAGAAAATGGTTGAAAGAAATGCAGAAGAAGTGATAGCTGATGATGTTTTAGGGAGACATGCTAAAAACCCTGTGTACACTTGGGATTGCAGTAGTATTTGCAGTGTACGACAGGAATCTATTGAAATATTATGTAGTTTTTGACGAGCCTATACTAAAAAAAAGTGTAAAACAAAAGATTAAGCTGTTGCAAGGACTAGACCCTTGCAGAGTGAGAAAACATACTGGTTTGCAAGGTCATTCTCTGGCTGGTCTTTCTAGGAAAGTTTGTCAAAGTGTTTTTCACCATTTCAGAATGCTGGCAGTACATCATACTCAAATGCGGAAGTTAGTGAGAAGGTTGTATTATGCAAAAAGTCCAGCACTAAAGTTAAGTGAGTTGAACAGTGCTCTTTTGAGTGGGAAGTATCAGATGTGAAGCAGGTCTGAGATGATATTGAGTTTTGTTACTTTGGTCCTCAGCAAGAGAGTGAAGAAACTGACACATTAGTAGAACAAAATGTTGAAGACAATGTACAACCCGTAATTACAGAAAAATTTGAGGAGGAAATCACAAAGTTTAAGGTAATTTCAGGTGAAAGACCAAATGTTTCTTGTATTTGTTGTCGGCGAAGTCACTATAAAAATCCGACTAGGGGTGTCAATCTGTATTTAAAAAGTGGAATAGAAGATGATTTTAAGTGGATGGAATTTGCAACTTATTTGTTGGTAGAGGATTGTTTTGATTTGGGATCTGAGCAGCGTATTTGCAAATATTGTTATAACAAATTAGATGAGAATAAAATGCCTGCTAGAGCTGTTCATAATAATCTAGAGTTGGTTGCTATTCCTCCAGAGCTGATAGATTTAAATACATATGAGTCTATTCTCATACAGTGTGTTCACCCGTTTCAGGCTATTGTTCGTATGGAGCCCAAAACAGGTAAATTACCTCCATCAGAGTTGCAAAGAGGATTGAAAGGAAGAGTTGTGTATTTACCGTTAGATTTAAGGAAAAATATTGAAACTATTGGTGTAGACCATGCAGAAAATGAGCCACTAGTCATTCTAGTTAATGGTGTTCCTACTAAGAATAAGAAAATTTGGCAAGAGTTAGTGGCTGTTAGAAAAGTGCAAAAGGCATCATTGTATCTGTTAAAAAATAATAAGTACTATAGAAATGTGTTTGTAGGAGAAGAAGAAATAGATTTAGCAGAAGATACTGAAACATTAAGTGGACAAACAGAAAAAGTGGACATGTCCAGATGTGAAGAAATCTATGAACATTACAGTGTACATCCACTTCATTCCAAAGAGGTGATGGGGAATACAATTGAGTTGTTTCAAATGAAAAAAAGCAACAGGAAGTCCCATGAGTGTATGGGAAGAGAGCTTGGAAGCTCGTTGTTTCCCGTAGTTGTTTCCAACAGGAAAAGGTGGACGATATGATGAACGTCCTGTGCAGATTCCTGCATCTGAATATCGGACAACAAGATTATATGCAGAAGATCCAAGATTTCGACAATGTATCCCTTATATGTTTCATCTTCTGTTTGAAAGTGGACTTTCATATGCAGTAAATCTCATTTTAAAAACTGGAATGCATCTTCAAAATGTAACTGCAAAGGATTTTATGGATAAAGTGCATCAGAGAGATGATCATTTAGAATCTCAGTTGATTAATCTGATGGCATGTCAGCGTGGGACAAATGAATATTGGTACCGTCGACATGGAGAACTGAAATGTATGCTACGGAAATTGGGAACTCCTACATGGTTTGTTACACTAAGCTGTGCTGAGTATGCTTGGGATGATTTACTTGAATTTCTTCGAGAGGGAAATTCCAATATAAAAAATATTGAATACAAGACACCTGGAGAATTGTGCTCTTTGGATCCTGTCAATGTATGCAGATATTTCAATCATAGATTTGAAGCTATGATGTCTTTCATCTGCAATAAAAAGAATCCTACTCTTGGAGAAGTTGTGGATTTCTTTTGGAGAAAGGAGTATCAAGCAAGAGTTGCTCCTCACATACATATGCTGTTATGGATCAAGGACGCCCCCAAATTTGGAACAGATTCAGATGAAACAGTTTTGTCTTTCATTGAAGATTATGCTACATGTGCTCTTCCCAATAGCAGAGAAGATAAAAACTTAAAACAACAAGTCTTACGATTTCAAAGCCACAGGTGTGGAAAATACTGTAGAGGAAAGTTCAAGTCGAAGGATAAGTTCTATACCAAATGTCGTTTTGGATTTCCACGTCCTGTATTATCCAAAGGAAGAGTGAACAGTTTTATGTCAGCTATGCGACATACCATCACAAGAAAGTCTCCGAAAAACACCTACAGCTTAAGAAGAAGCGAAGAATCGAAATACATAAATGACTACAATCCAGTTATTTTATCCATGTGGAACGCTAACATGGATATTCAGTATGTTGCGGACAATTCCATTGCTGTTGCTCGATATGTAACGTCTTAAATTACTAAATCAGAAAAGACTGCATTGAAAGAAATGTGGGAAGAGATTTCTCACGAGAAGACTCTAAGTAAGAAATTATACAGTTTCAGTTTGAAGATGTTATCGCATTGTGAAATTGGAGCATATGAATGTTCAGATCGATTATCATCTGCAAGTATATTTTCCAAAAGTAGAAGAATCATTTGGGTGAGTCTAGGTCTTGCAGGAATGCGAAATCGGGTACTGAAATCTGTCTAAGAAATTGAATATTTAGCAGAAAATGAACCAGAAAGTACAGATATTTTGAAAACGAATATGTTGGACACATACTACCCAAACTGAAGTCATCATCTTGAGAACATGTGTCTCTATGAGGTGCAGCAAAACTACACTTTTAAACGGAATACTACAGAGAACATCAACGATGGAAAATATGCAGTGATTGGTTCTGAAGGATGTCTGGTGAAACAAAGGAAAGGAAATTTAATTAATCACAGGAAACTGAGTTGCGACACTGCTGACAAAAGGGAACTTTACTATTTAGCCCTTTTGCAAATGTTCAAACCATGGCGTTCAGAATTGGAATTACTTGGAGATTTTCCCATCTATGAAGATTCATTTAATGCGTCTAAAGATAGCATACGATGCAGTGCTTTCGCAAATTATGTCAAAATGTTGAATGATTAAATTGATCAAGAAGCTACAATTGCAGTTGAGATTGCTAGAGACAGTTCTCAAGACAGTCAAAGTTCTGCTGCACTGAGTCAAGATCCACTAGGACAACCAATTGTTGAAAATGAAGCAGCGATTGCAATGAATGAGGTGGAAACAGCAATGTATCAAGCTCAAGAAGATGCAATACAGTTAGGAAACTTGGAAGAACAACTAAATGTTGAACAGAAACAAATATATCAGCAAGTGAAAGAGCAGATTGACCATGGATTACTTCATGAAAAGAGAGGGTGCTCATGTACATCATTTCAACCTATCCGAATGTATGTGAGTGGTCAAGCTGGAACAGGAAAAAGTTTCTTAATTAAAGTGATTACAAGTTATCTGCAGAAAACAACTGATTCGCATTTCTCTTGTGTTGTCACTGCTCCAACTGGGTTGGCAGCACATAACATTAAAGGAATTACTTTACATCGTTTACTAAATGCTGCCAGTAGAGCATGAGAACAAATTGGAATACCAAAAGCTATCTGGAGAAGCTTGTTGTGAAGTTTCAAGAGTCCTGAAGAAAATGAAACTTCTCATTATTGATGAGGTGAGCATGGTCTCAAACTTGATGCTTGCCTTTGTGCATTTAAGAATGCAGCAAATTCTTAAAACAGAGTATGACGTGTTATTTGGAGGAAAACACGTCATAGTTTTTGGAGATCTACTGCAACTGACTCCGGTAAAAGGACAACCGGTATTTAAAACACTAGCCCATGAAGATACCAGAAAGTATCTTGGCAGTGTTGGTAATGTGAACATTTCGACTCATTTTGAATACAAAGAGCTGACAACAAATATGCGACAGGCAAATGATGCTGAATATGGAAGTATTATTCAAGATATAAGAATTGGAATTCTTTCAAAACAAGGCAAACAAGCTTTGGAGAGTCGATTACTTTGCAATGTCTTTCCAAATGAAAATGCAGTTCCTGCAAAAGTGTACGTGGAAATTGCTAAAAATAATTCAGTGATTTGCTTAATGCCAACACTGCGCGAGTGTTCCATATTCAACGAAGAACTATTGAAACTGGAAAATGAAGAAATTGTAAAAATGGAAGCCATCGATAAAATACAGCATGAAGGAATTACTATTATTTTGACGGGAAAGTTGAGATCAAAACTGGATTGTTTAGAAAAAAAAATATCTAAAACTGCTGGTTTAGAAAAGAAACTATATGCGTGTGTAAACTGTCGGGTAATTTTAAGGCGTAATTTGGATGTAGAGAAAGGTTTAGTTAATGGTGCAATGGGTAAAGTGGTGGATTTTGTGAATTATCAGAAAAAAGAAGGAATTGAATTTTTAAAAATTAAATTTGATCAGATTGATGAAGTTAAAGAAATTGGTCGTTGTTCAGTTCGTTTTTTGCTTGTTAAAGATTTATATGTCCGTAGGAAACAATTTCCATTTTCTCTGGCATATGCAGTGACTATTCATAAATCTCAAGGATTAAGTGTAGACAGTGCATTGGTGAACATTGGATCTACCGTATTTAAAGAGGGTATGGCATATGTTGCTTTGTTACGAGTCAGAACATTATCTGGTTTGTTTTTGATTGATTTTGATGAGACGAAGGTTACTGCAGATGCAAACTGTGTAAAAGAGTATAATAGGTTAAGAAGGGTGTATGCTCCCAATTTAGGTCTATATCCTGTATTTGAAAAGCGTGTGGTTGGTCGAAAAAGAAGGTTTGAGAATATCAGTTCTGAAGGTGTTAAGAAGGGAAAAGAACAAGATAATGTTGTGATTGCAGGTAAAAAGAAATTGGACACTGTTGAAGAGATTGTTGGTTATCAGTTTGAAAATAGTTCAGGTGTCAACTGCTATGCTAATGTAGTGGTCAATGTTGTTTTTTAACTGGAAGGTTTGCGAGAACAAGTTATGCAGAATCGGCAAAAAATATTTTGTTCTCTGTTGCATTCTGTTTATGAAAAAAACAGATACAAGTAAAATACAACTTGTTTCAGATGTTCGTAGTGTAGTACACTACAATTAAAGAGGTTACTGTGTGATGCTGCAGCACTTCCTTATAGTTCTGCACTTATACATTCACCATACGCTACTAATGCATTCATTCAGTCAATTACGTACTACACATACATTCATCTAAACTTTCACACACTGACCATGTCATGAGTGATGTAATATGTGACGTCATCAGCAGTGCATTGCGGGGGCGCGAGTTATAGTTAGCTGAACTAACTATAACCGGGGAATTTCTAGGGTTTTGTATGAGGGAAATGTCCAGCTAACTATAACGCCCCTGAAACCTATGTTTTTTTCAGTGAATATATACATACATACATACATATATAAACACAAAAGATGTAGAGGGTTAACAATAATTATCACAGTGAAAATCTTCTACCCATAGTGTTTCCAAGGGAATGCAACCAAAAGAGGAACTTGCACCAAAACCTTGCCTACTATAGTGTTCTGTGACAATCAATGTAACACAATACCCATCTATAGGCTTTAGCAAACTAATAAGTATCCAAACCTACAGGCCTATTGGCTTTACCATTATTTTGACAACAAATACATCAGGCCTACAACTTATGTCATATGTGTTCATTATAAAAGGATTAGACCTACAGCCTCTGGTGCAACTTCTTCTAATGAGCTATCAGGCCTTTAACTCTGATCAATACTTGTCCCCAAAACCAACTTAGGCAAACTGTATTCTGCAAGAACTTTTCTACTAAAATTATAGCTGGCAAAACGCTTACAACCCTTCCTAAGATGGCATAACAAGGAGTCTCAAAGTGAAAATCTTTCACGCCCTAGGATTTTCATAGGGAGTGTTGGAAATAGCCCTTTCTGCAGCATCACCCCAAATATTTTGATTTCCTCCTCCTCTTTTTCTGACCTCGTATTTGCAGAAATTAGAACTCTGAGCACTTTACCACTGCTAACCAGTGCTAAAGTGCATGTTAAAGTGCTTGTGTTCTCTCCTCTAAACATGGCAATATTGGCTCACACCCAATTGGCATTTTTTATTTACTTAGAAGTTGCTAGTAAAGTTCTCTACATGTGCCCAGTGCCTGTAAATTAAATTCTACTAGTGGGCCTGCAGCACTGCTTGTGCCACAAACTTAAACATGTCTCAGGCCTGTCATTGCAGAGACTTTGCATGCAGTTATACTGCCACTCCGATATGCAAGATGCCTAAACCTTCCTTTTTTTGTCGAAACTAGAGGCATCGCATATGCGTAGCTCTATGAGGCATGCTGTAATCCTTCTGTGGAGTTTGAACACACCCACCACACACCCACCGCCTTTTATTGGTAGCTTGGTCCGTCTTTAGAAATTCCATAGTTTTCGTTCATGAATAGATTACATTTGTCCTGCCTTGTGGTTGTTTTGTTCCCACCCTGGGGACTGCCCTGTTACATGGATTCTTTCGACATGGGCCATCTGTTCTGTTTGCGTGGCCATATATATTGTCCGTGCACTACTTTGTCTTTTGCCTTGGCTTGTTTTGTAACATTTTTCTGTTCGTGTTCTGAGCTCTGCTGCTATCTCCGAGTGCCGTCCGTGTTGCCTTTCTTCCCACCCCCTCCCACCATAGTTTGTGTTGCCTTTCTTTCCGCCCCACTCCCGTAGTCCAAGCTGACTTTGTTCCCACCATCTCCCGCCATTATTTATGTTCACTTTGTTCCCCACCAGCCATAGTTTGTGTTGACTTTGTTCCCTCCCCCTTCCGACATAGTGTGTTGACTTTGTTCCTGCCCCCCACTCACTGTATATGTGTTGAACTCATTCCCGCCCCCCTCCCGCCGTGGTTTGTGTTGAGTTTGTTCCCGCCACCTCCCACCGTAATTTGCATTCACTTTGTTCCCATCCCCCTCCCGCCATAGTTTGTGTTGACTTTGTCCCTCTCCTTCCTGCCATGTGTGTTGACTTTGCTCTCTCTGCAGTTTGTTTACTTTGTTCCCACCCCCCTCCTGCCGTAGTTTGTGTTGACATTGTTCCCGCCCCCTACCGCCATAGTTTGTGTTGACTTTGCTTCCAACATAATTTGTGTCGACTTTCTTCCCGCCCCCTCCTGTTCTCATAATTTGAGATATTTAAAGAAGCTTATATGGAATTATATTCAATTTTTCTGCTTGTCAGAGAGAACTGACCCTTCTATATTCGGTCCAATTCCACATGCCTTTTTACTCCCTCTCACATATGGACTAATGGAGAGAGACTAGAAAGCATGCAATCTGAGTCCATGCCGGTAAGAAAGAAAAAAAAGTACCAGCTGTCGAGTGGAAGGACAGTGGCCATAGGAAGCAGTACTTGGTCCATGCTCCATGGCAGGAACCGAAGACCCTGAAGCCCAGGAGGAAGCCAGATGTCAGAAGGAGCAGCTGACCAATGGAAAGCAAGGAAACAACGGTGATGTGGAAGCCAACCAAGGGTAAGTAATGGGTGGGCTCTAAGCCCTCTTTAATACTTCTTTAGGACTATAGCTTTCTCTGATATTGCATGCACACTGTAGGCGAAACCCAAATAGGACTTGATTTCTTTTTACTCATTTGTTGTGTGCTTACAGCAAGAACAGAGGCCTTTGCTACCTTTTTCACTCGCACTTTACTTTCCCCACAGCAATGTCAGCCCAAAGAATAATAAGAACGAGAATAAAAAGAAAGGAACTAGGATTTTGTTTTTCCACATCAATCAGTCTGAGACCTTTAGAGTTCTATTTAGATCTCACTTTTAACTGTCTGCTGTTGAAACACCTCCTGTAGACCATAACAAAACTTACAGGGGACTTTGTGCCTACCCACTGATTACTGTTGGTTGGCTTTTATTTTCACTTTCACATGCTTGCTTCTTATTCGATGGCTTTCCTTCCTTTCATCGCATTTATCCCTACCTCGAAGCATAGTTTCTTTACTAAATTTCGACTGAATGACTTGTATTCTTCCACTGCTCTTATTCAGGGAACTACTTTTTATTTTGCTTTGAGCACTACAAGAGAGTGCCTGTGTTTTCCTACCTTTTCCTTCATGTACTGCTTCCTTCTAAAACTTCCCTTTCGCTCCCCACTCTACCTCATCTTTTGCTTTCCCCAACTTGATTTTCTATTTCTTTTTTATTTACTTCTCTGTTACTCTTCCCATGCTCACTTCTACCTCACCGCTACCCTCAGCTGCTTCTTTGTTGCTGCCCAACACCTCTGGTGTGATCAACTTTTTTGTTGTTAAAAAAGGGGTGGTTCCTTTTATTTAGTCTGCCTAGAAGCTGACACTTCAACCCGAAACACTCAGCTTTTTCAAAGTGCTTTTGAGCAAGTCTAAATTCATGTATTTTTTTTATTTACTGCGACAAGTGAAGTCTGCCATCTTGGAATAGGTAAATAAAAAAATAAAAAAATAGTGGCAAACACGCTGGGCCACCACTGCTTCATGAAGTTTGCGCCTACATTCAAGTGGCCATGTCATTATGTTGCATTTTTTTCATTTGTTTTTGTCAAATGCTGCGCAGCATCAGCAAAAAAGCAGTGGCAAACCAGATGGTCAAAATAGGGAGACCTGCCTGCTACTTCGAGTTCCTCGCTAGATGTGTTACACTGTATGCTTCCAGGATTGCTAAAAATGAAAAAAAGAGAATACAAGAGAAAATTTCAAGGAACACAAAAGGGAGTGGGGGCAAAAGGGGGTGGGGATGTCAATTTCCTCCTCCCCTGAACCCACTGTATGGCTTATAATGTAATAACTCACAATTTCTGGTGCTTAAAAATGACACTTGTCTCCAACATTCAAGTATATCCTTATATAAAACGCACTTCATACATTTTTAATTATTCTCAAAACTAAATTAGATAACAAAAATAACTATTCCTCCCAACACACATCACTATGTTTGTAAATATTCAGTTCGACTCAATTTTGATTTTAGCATATTTTAGCATATAGAGTAGTCAGTACAGAGTAAGTTTTCACTGACTAAGGATTTAGCCTTTTCCTCTAATGACCCAGACACGTTTCTTGCATCCCCATGAAAGGCTCTTAACAGGGAGGCTTGTACTTGGTGCTATTTTGACATTCTTTGCTAGATTGCTCTGTGTTCTGCTTAGAGTTGCCCCCTGGTTTTGTCCTCTCCTGTTTTACTAGCAAGCTTGAATTCGAGTTTGTGAGCTGCTTCAGCAAAAGTTCGCATGAAACTAAACAGACCTGCTCTGCCAAAGCTGCCCTGGCAGCAAGGTGTAAATATTTATGATGGAAATGCTCTTCAAAGGACTGTTTAGTTTTGGGTGACTCGCAGGGGTACCATGGCACAGCTCTTTGCTTGGGTACGGTATTCAGTGGAAGGCCATAGCTGCATTTAGCAGCGTGGCCAGCTACATGCATACTACTCTGCAGCAGAAACCTGGGGTAAATCAGCAGCTGTCAGTGGGAGGTCGCCACGCCCGTAAGGTACTCATTTGGATTTTCGTGGAATTCAGTTACGGGAATTCTCCACCAGACAATAATGACACGAGCAAGGTGGCATTCTTGGAATGAGACATTAACGCACTATCCAGTTCCACGTTTCCGCACTGATTTCTGCAGTCCCCCCCCCCGCCCCCACACACACACATTTTTCGCTGTTTTCTGCTGACATATTCAATTACGATTTACTTGGTGAAATGTGTCAGTGGAAAACCTTGGAATCCCGATTTGGGAAGAAACTCCCATTTCTACCCATCTTTCACCGGAGGGCCCCTTTAATTCGGATTCGGGGTAGACCACGTCGTCCCTTGCACAAAGATAAGACGATTTTGGATTGAGGACAGTCACATTTATATCGGATACTTGCTGTTATATATTGTTATACACCTGGAGCTTTGCTACAGTGGAGGTTATGTTATTTGTAGCTTTATGTTAGATATGCCAGTAGCAGGTTTGAGTCTCGGTGTCGGCTCAACATCCTGTGATTCTAGGCAAATCAAGTATTCTCCCCGCAACTACCAACAAGCATTGGCATAGCCAATAGGTCTCGCCTTTGGGCCTTATAAGTATTTAGCCATGCAACAGTTGCATAACTAAATACTTATAAGGTCCCAAAAGCGAGACCTATTGGCTATGCCATGCGGCCCTGCGGCCGCGAAAGTGATCGCGATCAAAGATCAAAGTGGCCGTGCGGCCACGAAAGTGAAAGTAATCGCGGCGCCTGCGCACATGCACTGTAGGTTTAGGCTGGCCTGGTAGCACTTTTTGGAGCCCTCTCAATAAGTCTTGCCAGACCAGCGCATGCGCTAGGTCAGGCGAGACCTAACCAGCGCATGCGCTAGGTCAGGCGAGACCTAAAAATGAGTGTCCGTGTGTAACGTAACTTTGACTTTGTTTGATTACTTAAAATCATGACAATTAAAAGGAGTACTTCTAACATACATAAGAGTTAAAAAGCAGGTCACTGATACAGATGATTTAAAAAGCGGCGGTGATGTTACCAAGAGTTAAAAAAGCAGATCGTGGAAACAAAATGGTTTAATAAAGACCGGTGATGTTGCTAAAAGTTCATTAGAGCGAAATGTCCCTGGTGGTTATCTGTTCATAACTGGCAGAATTCATGTTTTATCTAGAGTTTGGCATAGGCTAGCTAGAACGAAATCATCGTTAATGAAGGCACATGAAGAAGTAACATGAGGAGAAGTGAAACAGTAGAGAAAACAGTGTTTGAGGATTGGCTCAGAGGATCGTTGGAGGCTGAAGTGACTTCACGGGAGTGCAGGTTGAGACGGAAGTGCTTGCAGGCCTGACATTCCTAGATTTTTGACCACTCTTGTGACAATTTTGGTGAACCGGATGTTGAGCAGCATGTTTTCTGGGTTCATAGCAGCTATGATGGCTAACGTAACTGGTGCGCATGTAAAGCACTCTGGTACCTTCGGGTCGAGTTCGCGCTATATAAAACTGCAAAAAAAAACCTAATAATGCTAATGTCACAGCTTTGCTGACAGGCCCGGATAAAATGCTATGCAGTGTGCTGCTCCTTGTGTGTACAACTTTTGTAACATGCTTCACAGATGTTCCTGTCATTTTAAAGGCACTAACGACTCAGGTAGTACTTCTGAGCACCGGACACTTAAAACCCGAGGACTGCCCACCTCTTTTGACCAGAGAATATTAATGCTCCCTACTTCCTTCTTCAAACCACTGATGCCCCATTCACACATTTCCATTTTTTCTTTTTATTTATTGATTGATTTTTTTACAAACCTATGTCGAGCTCTGGAATGCAAACTCCAGTTACAAAGGCAAAATCCCAGTCCAGACTCGCTGAATCAGTATTAGGGGAATCTGGACCACTCAACTACAACTGTTATTACTTCGACAAAGTGTTGCTATTCAGCGGTGGATACTGTAAGATCAGATTTGTTCGCACAACTCAGTGAAGGGATGAGCTGCATTTGCATGTACCTGTGATAAGTGCTTTGCCTTGCACAGCAATGAAATACATTTAATATAGCACGGTCTTCTGAAACAAATTCGACAATGCGCCTATATCATTTATTAACTTTTGCGATGGGTACATTTTGTAGAAGAATAACTACATCACTGGCAGTTTTAGAAATTACTTCTTTCCTGTGCAGCACTATTTCAACAGTTTCCTGGGGCTCCATAGTACTGTAACCAGAATCAGTTAATTCGTGTTTACGTGGGATGAAAAGGGTCGTGGGGAGGGAAGGGGGTCTATTGACAGGCACCAACCCACATAGGGGGCGGGTGCCTTTAGTGGCAGCAAGGGGCAGAACCAGGGTAGGAACTCTTCCGGGTTAAGTTACCCGGAAGAGCTTGAGCGTTGCGGACCCCCGGAAGTGCGTCAGGCTGCAGGAAACTGGCGGGGGGTTTAAAAACTCAGGGGGCGAGGTAGAACCCCCTCTTTGTTCTCTCGCCGCGTGGACGGCAACATCGGGCGTCGTGAAGTTACGGAATCGAGTAAGCGGTGCCGGAGCTGTCTGCTAGGTGAGAGGGCCTCATTAGCGTAGTAGTATTAAAGACTTATAGTAATTATGGAGAAAATATTAGGCGTTATCGGGATTCTCGCCATACCGGCGGTAAATGGGCACGCGGCGCAAAAGAGTCATGCTGGGGGCGGGGACTTCGCTCAAGTGGTAGAGCGCCCGTTTAGCATGCAGCGAGGTAGAGGACCGATGCCCGAATTCTCCAAGGTGCATCGTTCGCTTTAATGAGGCTGCGTCCTCCGGTAGCTGGGAGACGCGCTGAGGGATAGGTACCGGAACGGGGAGACGCGCGGCGAACATGGGTCGCGCTGGGAATGCTTCGTGTGGGAGACGCGCGGCGGATGGCATAAAGGGCCAGGATCGTGATATTTCATTGTGGCTGAGACTCGCAAGGTACAGTTTAATTCTCATTGGGTGAAAGAAAAATGCGCTGGGAATGCTTCGTGTGGGAGACGCGCGGCGGATGGCATAAAGGGCCAGGATCGTGATATTGAATACCGGCTGAGACTCGCAAGGTACAGTTAAATCTCATTGGGTGCAAGAAAAATGTCGGGGCAGTCTATTTGGCGGCATGCGAGCCCTGAGCGCTCGTTCTAAAAAAAAAAAAAAACAGCTGTTCTGAGCCAAAGGTCGTGCCGGCACATGGAGAGCACATCGCGTTGTCAAATTGTTTCCTCGAATGTCATAGAGGGGTGAGATTTCTAAAGGGAAAACATGTGCTCAACTTCCAAGTTGCCAGCTAGCACATAGCTGGCTGGGTTTCAGATTGCGTATGTGGGCCATTTTTCATAACCTTAGTGTAATTATGTCAAGGTTACAGGTTCAATTCCCATTGAGGCTGTTCAGTTAGATCTCGGTTAGGAAGAACGATCAAACCAGGGCTGTACAGGGGAGAGTATCACAGCGCCGGTTGATGGGGCACTGCGGTATTGCGCGTCAGGCCAGCACAACGGTCGAGGCGCTGTACAGCACGACAACAAACGCGCACTTAATTTGCGGGGCGCGGCGAAAGATAGGACACAGCATGCGCGGACGTAAGAGTTGGTTGATAAGAATGGTGATTAACAAGGCACATCGTGGCAGAGAGTACCCCAGTGATCCTTGGGTCAAATTTTGCGGGGGGAAAAGGGGCAACGTCTAACTTTTTTGTTTGTTTTATTTAAGTACAGAATGCCTCCAAAACGGGCCCAGAAGGGCAAAGGCGCCCCGGCCAGCAAGGATGATTTCCGCTCTATGGCAGAGCTCTGGGAGGTCGCAAAAAAGGGGGCATCGACTGGGCGCTACGCACATTGGCCGAGAAAGGAGAGGTGAGCGGGCAACAGGACGTCACACGGGCCAAACGGGCAAGGCGGACACCGGAGCGCTTCAAGGATGCTCACCAAGACAAATGCTCTAAAGTTATGGACTCTCAGACTGGTACCCCAGGTGAGGCAGGGTTGAGGGGGCAATCGGCCTTGGCCACGGACATGATACAGCCGACAGGCTCAGCTCCCCCAGCGCAGCTGAACGGGACAGCCACACAGGCTTCAGGAAATCCAACGTCCACCAATTTAGCGCAGGCAGTGGGCCCCCCAGTGATACCGGGGCAAGGTGGGGGGGCAGGGACAGCAACACCAGGTGCAACGGCGCAACTGGGGGCAGTAGGGCCCCCAACACCACAGGCTGCTCCGCCGGTGGTAGCGCACCAGGGCAGTGGGATAGCCCAAGTGTGGGTCCAATCTGGAGGGGTGGCTCAATCCCCAGTGGTAGTGGCGGCAACGTCCCAGGGACCAGCCAATAATAGCGGGGCATCAGGGCCAGTGGGCCCCACAGCAGCACCACCCCTTGCCTTGGGGACAGTATTAGCAGGGCAGCCCCTTCTCGCGCATAGTCCGCTGATTTATGGTTCGGCATCTCTGGCGGTGGCCCCATCAGCGGGGATCACTTGGCATGTACCAGCGGAGACCAGAGAAAAAATATTCAGAGGGGAGTTCGTAGATGTCTTTGACCTGATCAATGCGGGGGTAATTCCGGCTAAAAAGCAGGGCAGGGAAGGAGGGGGAGCTGAAACAGAAGAGAGTGTGGGTGGACTGGACTATTAAGAATTGGGTCACGGGTTCGCTATTTATGCGCTTATCATGGTCGAAAGGTATCCCCAAATGGCAGCTCAGTTAATCAGTTACATTTCCATGATTCATGGGGCTGCTTCGGAATTCCCGGGAACGGGTTGGTTGCAGTACGACAACAAATTTAGGCAAATGAAAGCAGTCCACCCGTTAGTAGCTTGGAACCAGCGGGAGATAAACATTTGGCATGGGGTTTTTTATTCAACGGGGCCAGCTAGCAAGACGACTCAGCCCTTTCGGGGTGACAGAGGGACGGGTGACAAAAAACAGGCCTGTTGGCAGTTCAATAAGAACGAGTGCAATAGGGGCACAGGATGCAAGTTCAAGCATTTATGTTCCTTCTGCGGGAAGCTGGGACACCCAGAGAGTAAGTGTTACAAAACAATGGGAAGGCCACAAGGGCAGCCTACACAGAACCAACCCCAGTCCAGGGGACGAGGTGCGCAAGCATCCTAAGACATTACCAACTTCCATAAAGCACCATGTATTGACGCACCTTCTTAGTAAATACCACAAGATAGAAGAGGCTCAGTTCTTACATCAAGGTTTAAATTTGGTTTTCGCATCCCCTCCGATGCTACCCCATCAGCCACCCCACCGCGCAATCAACACGCAGTCCTACGAAACCTAGAGGTGGCTAGACAAAAGATTAAGAAGGAAGTGTCCTTAGGGAGGGTGGCAGGCCCCTTCCAGCAGCTGCCTAGGCATGACTTAGTCTGCTCACCCCTGGGTTTAGTACCTAAGAAAGAGGAAGGGAAATTCCGGTTGATCCACAACCTGTCAAGTCCCCCAGGGTTGTCAGTAAATGATAAACTTGACCCAGACCTATGCACGGTGCGTTACACTACCTTTGATGCGGCAATACAGAAGCTACAGGGGCTGGGAGAGGGAGCGCTGATGGCGAAATCAGACATTGAGGCGGCCTTTCGTCTCTTGCCAGTTCACCCAGAGGACACCAGGCTTTTGGGTTTCACCTTTGAAGGGGAGTTCTACATTGACTTATGCATGCCAATGGGTTGCTCTATCGCCTGCGCAGTGATCGAAACCTTCAGCAGATTTCTGGAATGGACAGTGAAGGAATTATTACCGTCATCTGATTTGGTGCATTATTTGGATGATTTCCTATTTCTTGGGCCGCCGGGCTCGTCGGCTTGCAGGAAGGTCCTGCTGGGCTTCCAGCACCTGGCAGAAGCACTGGGGGTCCCCTTAGCTGCAGAAAAAACAGAGGGGCCGGCGACACGGTTAACTTTTCTTGGGATAGAAATTGACACACGGAGGGAGTGTGCAGACTCCCCCAGGAGAAAGTAGCGTCTTTTGGGGCTGCAGTAGAGGCTTGTTTGACGGCACGCAAAGTGACACTTCATTAATTGCAAATCCTGGTGGGGCAGCTTAATTTTGCACTCAGGGTGATACCTATGGGCCGGGTGCTTTCTAGAAGCATAGCGCGGGCAATGTCGGGTCTGAGGGCCAAGCACCATCACACCAGGCTTTCTGCCGAAGTCAGAACCGAATTGGGTGTAGGCTTCAATGGAGCAGTCATTTGGCAACAACCCAGTCAGGCAAATGTGGAGTTAGAATTATTCACGGACGCGGCAGGCAGCGTAGGATTTGGAGAGGTTTTAGGGACCAGGTGGTGCATGCAACATTGGCCGAGAGAGTGGGCGGTTTCAGGGCTCACCCGCAACACCACCTTTCTTGAGCTATTCCCAATCATTGTGGCAGTACATTTGTGGGTTGACATGTTAAAAAACAAACATATTATATTTTGGTCTGATAGCATGTCTGCGGTAATGGCCATCAATAATCAGAGAGCTACTTGCCCCCGGGTCCTGCGCCTGCTGAAAGAATTAGTGCTAGGATGTTTGCAGCGCAATGTATACTTTACAGCAAAACACGTGCCGGGGGTGGATAACTCAGTTGCTGACGCCCTGTCCCGTTTTAAGTTGACAGAGTTCCGCGCCAGATAGCCGCATGCAGACAAACAGATGACGAACTTCCCGGAGGGGTTATGGAAGCTTGGTGCCCCACAGCTCCCGAGTTGATAACCGCGTCATTGGCCCCCAAGACTAAGAGTATGTATGAGAAGTCGTGGCAGGCATGCTTGTCTACCATTGGGGGGTCAGACGCGATAGAAGGATTGTCACCACAAAGTGTTCTGTTATTCATAGTAAGACAAAAAGAGGGCAGCAAATCGCTATCCATGGTGAGAAGGCAGCTATCAGCAATAGCCTTTTACGCAGGTCTGGGGGGGGGTGGCAGACCCTACAAAAGACCCAAGAGTAAAAAGGGCGATGAGAGGGTGGGAACGCCTGGTGCCAGGGATCAAAGACAATAGGAGACCGACTGATGCTAGCAGATTGTCCAACATCTTAGAAGTTTTACCGCGCATCTGCTTCTCACCTTACGAAACACATTTGCTGAGACTAGCGTACTCATTAGCTTTCTTTGGGGCTTTCAGGGTTTCGGAACTACTCCCCGGGTCAAAGTCAGATAAAGAGGGGGGCTTACGCCTGGAGGATGTGATCTTAACTAGGGATGCAATGCAGGTCAGAGTTCGGAGGTCCAAGACAGACCCGTTGGGCAAGGAGACGTGGGTCCAACTGGGAGCGGTGGTAGGGGCCACTTTTTGTCCGGTAACCCTGGCTCACGGGTTTTTCCAGATTAGCCCGAGTGGGGTGGACCAGAGGGCGCTGGTGCATGCGGATGGTATCCCCCTTACTATTACCAGGATATGCAAGAGAGCTTTGGAAAATCTGGGGGTGGAGACGACACATTTCACATCTCATTCATTCCGCATCGGGGCAGCCACACCAGCGGCAGCTTTGGGCCTCCCGGGCAACACGATTAAGAGGGTGGGGCGATGGAAGTCGTCATTTTTCAAACGTTACGTACGCCCTCACCTCGCGTGAAGCCTGCCTTCCCCCCCAGCCCCCCCCCCCCCCATTCCCGGGTCAGAGAACACAGGTTTATTGGTGCAGCCACTCCTTTATACGCAGAGCAGGGCTCTTCTTCAACAAAACACGCGAAGGCAGAGGGCTGAAGGGTGTCGACCACCATTGGGTGGGGGTCAGCGGACAGCGTTTAGCAGGCGTGCCAAAGGACTTGCGGGACGCCATGACCAGGGGCATGCCGGTCCCAGATGTGCTGGTGATTCATTCAGGTGGCAATGATATGATCCCAGCGGGAAGGAGAGGAGTTAAGGAAGCGCTGTTCTCCACCCTGTCTGCGGTGAGGAACATGTTACCGGACGCAAAAATATTTTGGTCGGTTAAAGCAATTAATAAATCAGTGAAGAGGTTGAATCAGTCGGTGGCCGAAATCCTGAAGAAATCTCACATCAGTGCCATTAAGCACAAACTAATACAGGTGACATGTCCTGGACTGTACGCACCCGATGGGGTGCACCTGTCACAGGCAGGGATGGAGTTGTTTGTACACACCATCTTGGGGGCCCTTGCGGTGGAAGTAGAAGGAACAAGGGGGGGAGGGCGAGTCCGCCAGGGAGCACCTCGCCCTGTGGCGGGGTCCTGGACAAGAGATATGTCAGGGACTCCGGTTGGCGGCGGCTGTTTGGCCCCAGAACAGGGCGCGCAGCCTATTGTGGGCTCCGGGCTGGCGGGAGAGGGGGCTGACCTGCTGGTGGCCCTGGACTCTGGCCCTTCCCAGGAAGCTGGTGCTATTTATCAGCAGGGATGAAACTACCTGCGGCTCTGTTGGCCGGTGGGCGGTCAGCACTAAAGAGAGCAGGGTATCTTGGTTGGGGCCTGCTGGCACAACCCGCGGCAAACGCCCTGTGGAGAGTCAAATGTAAATACAAATGTAGAGATGAAAATATATAACCTAATATCTTATTGGCGTGCTGTGGTGTATTGAATAAAGCAATAATAAAGTTGGTGATTAACAGTGAGTGAGCCAAAAAAAAAATTAAAATGGCGGTAGCATGTTTTAAAATTAATAAAGACTACGCTGTGAAGACCAAATACAGCCTGGCGTGTTTTACTGGGGATATTCTACACGGCAAGGGTGGGGAGAAGGATGAAGTTGTGGTGAATTGCACAGTGTCTCCAAACTAAACAGCGATTGCACAAAGAAACTTGACTGGTAATGCAGTCCAAGTTACATGACATATGTGATTATTGGCATGACTTGAAACATGTCAACTAGAATCCCGTACTTCACACAGCGTGACCAATGGGCAGTATTTTACTGCCTCCCTGAGTTTTCTGGTATTTTACCCAGACGTATAATACACCAACAAATATATGCCTAAAGCAATTCATCCCTATTGGCTTTGCCGATGCATGTCAGCAGGGCCAAATAAATGAACAACAATGATTTTGTTGAGAATAATTTAGACTGAAAAGGTCTAAATTCAGAAAACATGAAACTGTGAATTAATATAGCCCGCCGTAGCGGGCTATACTGGCTATTAGAACATTGGAATGTTGGAAGCTCCATTGAAAACAATGAAGTGCTCCGGGCTTATAGTGGCTGGTATAAGCCCGGAGCTCCAACATTCCAAAGTTTTTTTGTTCACAGCTCTGGCTGTGAACAAAGGCTTCAGGGAGCCTGAGGGGATTTGAATCCCCTCGCGCTCCCTGAAGGCTTTGTTTTATTTGTTAGAACATTCTGCCCTCTAGTGGCAGAATGTTCTAATAGCCTTATAGCCCTTCGTAGCAGGGCTATACTGGCTATTAAAGTCCCGCTGCTTTGTTAAAGTCCCTCGCCTTCGCCTCGGGCCTTTAACGCTACAATGGGCCTTTAATAGCCAGTATAGCCCGCTACGAGCCGTGCTTTTGCATGTAAAGTTAGGACATAAACAACAGACCTGACAGGGACCCATTTCAAAATCAAAATACTTTCGATTATTATTCAGATTACTACATAAAATAGTACATAGGTAGGTAAGGAGGGGATAATCAGCTTTGCTACGGGTTTTGACTGCAAAGGGGTGAAATAACTGAATAATCAAATCTATGGTGAACAATCAGAGTTTTGATATAAAAAAATCATAAGGTGCATCATTATCTCTCTACCACCAAAACCAGAATTGCAAAGGTCACGGCTCAGAGGAAATCTACTCCAGTTTGCCAAATTAGTTCTTAGTGTGCCAAGTCTGTACCCAATCTTCCAGTTGAATATAATCAAGATATTTTTCACACCCAAATGTTTTTATGATACAGATAAGTTGTTAGCAGTAACCATGCCCTGACTTCACAGCATATATTTCTGAATTTCTGTGATCAAAACTACTCTTTAACTAGCTTAATAGCATTAGGGCAATAGTGATTGGGGTCGTTCCAAAACTGCCTACACCCCAGATCCATACGGTGTACCTAATGTGTACTGCCCATTGATTGCTATCAAGCGTTCTTTAGATAACACTTTCAACATGGATTTTAAGTATGAGGCTGTGTGGTGAAACCTATTTAATTGCATCTAATATAAAACAGGGCATATTGCAATGAAATTTAAGACTGGCTTAAAAGCAGCCCCCAGGTACAAAGGTTCTAGAGGAGTAGCAGGGCCTAACTTCAGCAAGAATGTTAGGAAACTATCCTCAGATCTTTGCAATTCAATGTTCCCCTCTAATTTTCACCTTTATTTGGTAGCAACAGGGTACATGCATATAAGATATTGTGCATACAATATATCTTCAAAGCCCAACTCTTGACCAATATGATTCAGACTTAATTTTCTTTAATGGTCACTGATAGCCAATTAGACTACTTCTCTGCCTATTGTGATAAATCATTGGACATGAATTCCAAAAAGCAGGTGTGTAAATCAGGCCTATAAGGTCTCACTTTAGCAAATGTCAATTTACTGAAAGAGTGCTTTAATCTGATTAATTCCCAATTCGGAAATAAAATGTTTTAGTTTGTAAATATTTGTAAAATTCATTATGATGCAGATAAAATCAATGTTGTAAGTCGGAAAATGATTTCAAATTAGGTTCATTAAATAAATAGTCTAATCTCGTAATCCATGCTTGATGCCAACTCCCAAAATTATAATCTTTAAAGATGTTGGGAAGTTTGGGATTGTATATTATAGGAGTTTGCAGTGAAACATTTATGATTTTAACATACTTTTTAACCTCATACCAATTGTTTTCTAAACTTGAGATAATCTTAAACCTAACCTTTCTGAAGAATTTTGGATCCCCTAATTTTTCTGTAAAATAATGTATCAGAATTAAATAAATTCTAAATTTGGTGCCCACAAAATGCATAAGTTAGATCTAATGATTACATTAAAGCCTAAAATATAATCTCTAATCAGTTATGTTATGTTATGTTAACCTCCATTTATAACGCACACGGCTACTCGAAAGTGTCCCGGCGCGATAGCCAAATGGTAGAAAAGGGAAAAGAGAAATGACCTAGCAGAAGATTACTTAAATAACAGGGTTTTTAACTGTTTTTTAAATACCCTGAGGCTCTCAATGTTTTGTAATTCAAAGGGCAGGGCATTCCAAGCCCTGGCCGCTTTAACAGAAAGAGAGCAGCCGCCTAACCTAGTCTGGCGAAACCTAGGAAACACAGCAAGGCATTGACCTGTAGAACGAAGATGTCGAGACGGCTCATAAAATGAAAACCGTCTCTTAAGGTATTGAGGAACCGCCTTGTAGAGGGCACCATGGACTAATGTCAGGGCCTTAAACTGTACTCACTGCTCAACCGGGAGCCAATGTAGATCCCAAAGGTTCTGACTAGCACTGGATCTGCCTGGCGTGTCCAACAAGATTCTAGCCGTCACGTTCTGGACAATCTGTAATTTTTTTAGCCGATATGCCGGGGACCAATGTACAGGGCGTTGGCATAATCTAACCTTGACAAGATGAGCGCGCGGGTCACCATTTCCTTAGCCCTTTTCGGTAAAAGAGGCAAAAACTTCTTTAGGCGTTTCAGGGTGCCGAAGCACACACCCGCTAGTTTGTTAATCTGAGGCAGAAATCTCAAATCCTCGGCAAACCAGACCCCCAGACTTGTTGCTGCACATACGGAAGAACTAGGCATAGGATAACCCACAGGCCAAATATCTTCTCTAAAAGGTGGGGGGAAGGAACCATAGAGGAGCACTTCTGATTTCTCCTCATTGCACTTCAATTGGGCCATTGCTAGCCACTTAAAGACCCCCGCAAGACAATTCTTGGCAATGGTCAGAGATGAGTCCGTTTTACTCCACGTGAAGAGGAGCTGGGTATCGTCAGCATATGCTATGATCTTGGCTCCCAGCTCCTCTGCCAAGTAGACCAGGGGCGTCATATAAACATTGAACAAAAGAGTGCTCAATGTAGAGCCCTGGGGGACGCCCATGTTCAAACTTCTAGGAGTAGAAGAAAAAGGGGGCAGCCATACTTGCAGCGATCTATTGGCACGGAAGGATTCAATCCACTTCCATACCTGCCCAGAGATGCCGATGTGGGACAATCGTGCCAGAAGTTGTTGGTGAGGCACGGTGTTGAACGCGGCAGAGAGATCTAAAAGCACTAATGCTGCTCTGCCACCAGCATCAAGACAATCTCTAATAGCCTCTGCCATCTCAACCAAGGCCGTCTCAGTGCTGTGGGATGCCCTGAAGCCCGACTAGGCAGAGTGAAGGGCGCCCAAGGTCTCAACAAACTCAGAGAGTTGTTTATGGGCAGTTTATCACATACCTTTGCCACAGCCGGAAGAAGTGAGATCGGGCGGTAGCTAGCTGGGATTGTGGGATTAAGTGAGGGTTTTTTCAGCAAGGGAAGAAGTTTCGCCTGCTTCCACTCAAGTGGGATCATAGCAGTCTGAAGGGACATATTAACAATCTTGTTTACTTCCGGGTTGATTATATCCGCAACTGCCGCTAGAAGCCTTGCTCGACAGGGGTCTGTAGGAGAACCTGATTTTAGCGATTTAAGAATCGTCAGGGTGTCAGACAGGGGAATAGTAGCGAATGTAGCCAAAGAAGGGCTCCCTAAACCCGGCAATACAAATTTAGGATGGAGCTGAGTCTCCTGAGACTGGTTGACAGGCCCAAAACTATCCTGTTTGGCTTTAATTTTGTTGGGAAAAAAAACTGAAAGCTGTTCGCACCAATCATTAGATCCTGGAGAAGTCCTCTGTTTGGCCCTAGGATCAAGAAAACTTTGAACGGGGGAGGAGCCAAGATGGCGACCGGGACGGCAGCGTAGACTCCCGGCTCCGTGAACCTCCGCATCCCGCACGGATATCCTGCACGAGATCCTCAGCCTGTGCTATGCGATTGTGTTTCTGAAGGAGAGTGGCACCCGATCGTGTGACTCTGAGGTTTCTGGCTGCGGTATCGCCGGAGAAATGTGCATTTGAACTTTGCGGCCCGTGCAGCCCTGGAGCCAGGACCTCGAGTGGACGCCTTGGCCGGGTGGCAGTTCAACAACAGCGGCCTGTGGTGACTGGGTGGAGTCGGTCCACCGGAGCGGTGCCAAACTCGGCCTACATTTCGTCGTGGTCGTTCCTACTGTCAAGCGTAGCGGACCGAGTGCATGCCCGGGGGTGCAATTCTCAGATCCTCCGGTGATTGCCCCTGCCTTTGATGGTGAGCTGCCCGGACGCCGCCCGTATCTCGCCCTGATCCTTGCGGGCCGCTCCCGGATTTTCGCGGGAGCTGGTCCGTGGTGGGGACGACTGTTGCCCGTGACCACGCAACGGATAACTTTTTGCCTGCCCCCGGAACCCTGTCTCCAGCGACGTGGACCTCGAGGCGCTTGTCCCTGGGTCCCGGCCCCAATACGGGTCGAGCATACTTGGCGGCCATCTTGTTGCGATGCGGCCTACCATCCTGTCCACTGGGTCGCAGCAGGATTGGGAGTGTGTGACTTTTGGGAGTGTGGCGGAGCGATCGCAGAGAGCTGTGCTGGGGTACGGCGACCTCCTCGAGGCCCTTGGTGCTCTTCATTCCTCCTTGGTTCATGGCGTCGGGGTCTTGGGGAGTAAGCTCGACGGTGTGGCATCTGCGTTGGGACAGTGGCGACCCGCCTGTCCTCAGGTACACAGGGACTTCCCACACTGCGCACAGGAGGACACTGTTGCGGCCACCCCTGAGATTAGCGCACAGCTGGACACTCCGGACAATATGCTACCGTGTGATCGGCTAGCTGAGGGTCTGATCTGTCCCGGAGGTATTGGACCTGAGTGGGAGGTGGTGGCCTCGTCCCGTACACAGTCTCCGGCGACCCGGGGACAATTCCAGCAACAATTGTCTACTTTGGCTGCTTCTGCCTTCCTGGACCTCGAGTGCAGTGCAGATCCTGGGGCAGCACTGGGAAGCCCGTCCCTCCGTGATGCGGACTGTGTTGGTGCTCAGAGACTTCCACCCCACCTGTGTGCGTCGCTTCTCGGTCGTTTTTGGACACTCCTCTACCTTGGAACATCGGACATGGCGCTGGGTCGAGGGGTAGGCATGGGCAGACTTGCAAAGAGTGGTCAGGGATAAGGCTGATCCTTCAGGGGTGGTCATCTAGTGGACGGGCGGGCTCAGGGGTTGCGTGCTCTCATGGCATAGCTATTAGCATAATAGGTGCATAATGCTCCCCATCTTTCTTTGATACGATCGATTTTGTGCTGTTTATTGTTTACTTTGGGGAAAACTTACCGTGCGGGAGGGAGAAGCCGGGGGTATGTTTTGAAGGCCCTCCTCCAGTTTATTAACACTTTCTATACCCCCCCGTCTGGTGGGGTTCTTTTCCTACTTCTTTTTCCCTATTCTTCTATATTTCGGGTCTGGTTCTAGGGCGACAGGCACACTGCTGGGGGGGGGGGGCCGTACTCATCTGCAGAGGTGCAGGGTGGGGGGTTGGGGGAGGGGATTCTTTAGTCTTTCACCTCTTTTTCCATGGCCTCCTTTTTCCTCTCTGATTCCTCTTGTTTTTCTTTTTCTGGGATCAGCGTGATACACCTCCTTTGTTATGACTCGTTGCCGTTTCATGTGTGCCACAATTTCCGGGGTGTTCACTGGGAGTTCGGGCGGGGGACTGCAGGCGCAACTGTTTATGATATTCTTCCCCATCCTGAATTTCCTGTGTCTGTGCCATTGATCCAATAGATTGCTGTTTATTGCTTACGTCTATTACTCTGCATACCTTTTATCGCTGTTGGGAAATTGTTCGGCACCTGATCCTTCTGTCTTGTTCCATTGTAAAATGAAAACCTTTTTTCTCCTGGTGTCCTACCTGCGCTGTTCACAGTATTAGTATGAAGATTCTGCTCCCCGAGGTGCTGCCTGTGTTTACATTTGATCTTTGTTGCTCTGATTGCTTAGCGGCCGGCCCCGGGGGGTTGTAGGCCCATACTTGTTCTTGATTGACATGTCAATAAAGGTTTTTTAAAAAAAAAAAAAAAAAAAGAAAAAGAAAACTTTGAACAATTCAGAATATTTCTTTAGAATTATTTTTTGATTGGGCAATGCGCTCTGCAAAAAAAATGACCTTTGGCAGCCTTCACCCTCGAGTAATAGTCGTTCAGAGCATTCCTAAGGGCTGATTTCGCTAGAGGACTGTAAGCCTGTCTCCAGACCCGTTCAAGCTTTTTACATGCAGATTTTAGTTTTTTTAATTCCTTAGAAAACCAAGGTTGGGACGGAGACTTTCTTGCTCTTTTATGACCAGGAGGACCAGAGAATTTCTCCACTGCTCCAGCCAGCCAAGTCTTAAGTCCGCCAACTGCATCCAGTAAGACCCCAGACATACCTGGACGAGTATCAGCCAGGACCCCTCCGAAAGCCACCGGTTCTTTACAAAGGGGAGGTCTAACCACAGGAGCGTTCATAGCGGAAGTGGAAGGCTGAATGAACCAAGAAAAATGAATTAGAAAATGATCCGACCAAGTGACCGGAAGAGGGTCGGATACCATTACCGGAAATCAGTAGCAACTATTAGGCCCTAATAATAGGTAGCTTGAGTAATTGGTCTGATCTATGGGCTACTTTACCATCCCATATACATCTAGAGATGGAGTCTAAATTTGTACAATATTTGATCTAAAATACAGTGGGTGTGGTCTAAAAGGGTACAAAAATTTGGGGAGCATATTCATTTTAATTATATTAATCCCACTGACTAATGATATTGGTAGATTCTTCCATGTCTCTAATTGTATCATCATAGATTGAGTAAGTTTGGGTAATCATACTGAAAACATAGCTCTATTTTAGATTGTGATTCCCAGCTATCTTGCATTTGAATAACTCTCGAATCTTCTTAATTTGCTCCTATTGCCGGAACAATTTAGGCCTTATTAGTATACAGTCTGTATAGTCTGCTATTTTACCTAATTATTCAGCTATTTGGTCAAACATATTTAGTGTATGTATGGGTTAATAAGAGAGAGAATATAACTCCATTAAAAGCATAGATCACAAGAGGGAAGTGATGTTGAAACTGGGGATTGCTGGGAGATACTCTATTAGTTGTTTTATTTATGGTTCCATGTAAAGTGCATATAAAGCAGGAGAGAGAGGCCAGCCTTGTCTTGCATCTCTAGAGATGAAAACTGAGACTGAAAGATTACCACTAATATATATTTGAGCCCTTGGTGGCAGATCCAGGTTTTGAATCCGTTAGATGAAGCTAGGATGTACTTTAAAAGCTTGAAGTAGATTCCATAAGAACTCCCATGAAACTCTACTGAATACTTTTTCAGCATCAATAATAGAATAGTGCAAGATGGCGACCGGGACGGCAGCGTAGACTCCCGGCTCCGTGAACCTCCGCATCCCGCACGGATATCCTGCCTGAGATCCTCAACCTGTGCTACGTGGTCGTGTTTCTGAAGGAGAGGGGCTCCCGACTGTGTGACTCCGAGGTTTCTAGCCGTGCTATCGCCGGAGAAAACTGCATCGGAACTTTGCGGCCTGTGCGGCCCTGGAGCCGGGACATCGAGTGGACGCCGTGGCCGGGTGGCAGTGCGACAACAGCGGCTGGTGGTGACGGGGTGGAGTCGGCCCACCGGAGCGGTGCCAAACTCGGCCTACATTTCGGCGTGGTCACTTCTACTGCCCAGTGTCGCTGACCGAGTGCATGACCGGGGGTGTAAATCTTGGATCCTCCGGTGACTGCCCCTGCCTTGCTGGTGAGCTGCCCGGCCGCCGTCCGTATCCTGCCCCGATCATTGCGGACCGCCCCCGGATATCTACGGGAGCTGGTCCGTGGTGGGGACGACTGTTGCCCGCGACCACGGATAGCTTTTTGCCTGCCCCCGGAACCCGGTCACCCGCGACGTGGACATCGCGACGCTTGTCCCGGGGTCCCGGCCCCGGTGAGGGTCGGGCATACTTGGCGGCCATCTTGGGTCGATGAAGCCTACCATCCTGTCCGCTGGGCCGCAGCGGGCCTGTGAGCGTACGATTTTTGGGAGTGTGGCGGCGAGATCACAGAGAGCTGAGCTGGGGTACGGCGACCTCCTGGAGGCTCTTGGTACCCTTCACTCCTCCTTGGTTCATGGTTTCGTGATCTTGGGGAGTAAGCTCGATGGCGTGGCGTCGGAGTTGGGGCCGTGGCGGCCCGCCTGTCCGCACGAACACAGAGTCTACCCACACTGCGCGCAGGAGGACGCTGTGGCGGCCACCCCTGAGGTTAGTACACGACTGGACGCCCCGGCCAGTATGCTACAGTGTGTTCGACCTTTTGAGGGCCTGATCTGTCCCGGAGGCGTCGGACCTGAGTGGGATGTGGCGGCCTCATCCCGTACATGCCCTCCTGCGACCCAGAGACAACTCCAGCAACTAATGTCTGCTTCGGCTGCTTCTGCCTTCCTGAACCTTGCGTGCAGCGCAGATCCTAGGGCAGCACTGGGAAGCCTGTTTCCTCACGCGGCGGACTGTGTTGATGCTCAGAGACTTCCACCCCACTTGTGTGCGTCGCTTCTCTGTCATTGTTGGACATTCCTCTGCCTAGGAACATTGGGTATGGTGCTGGGTCGAGGGGGTGGCATGGGCAGAATTCCAAAGAGTGGCCAGGGATGAGACTGGCCCCTCGGGGGTGGTCGCCTGGTGGACGGGCGGGCTTGGGGTGGTGTGCTCTCCTGACATGGCCACTGGCACAATAGGTGCATAATGCTCCCCATCGTGGTTTGAGAAGATTGTTTTTGTGCTGTTCCTTGTTCACCTTAGGGGAACCTTACCGTGCGGGAGGGAGAAGCCGGGGGTCTGTTATGAAGGCCCTCCTCCAGTTCATAAATACTTTCTCTACCCCCCCGTCTGGTGGGGGTCCTTTCCTACTTCTTTTTCCCTATTCTCCTATATTTCGGGTCTGGTTCCAGGGCGACAGGCACACTGCTGGGGGGGGGGGCCGTACTCATTTGCAGAGGTGCAGGGTGGGGGGTGGGGGGAGGGGATTCTGTATTTTTTCATCCTTTTTCCATGGCCTCCTTTTTCTTCTCTGATTCTTTTTGTTTTTCTTTTTCTGGGATCAGCGTGATACACCTCCTTTTGCTATGCCTCGTTGCCGTTCCATGTGTTCACAACTTCCGGGGTGTTCTTGGGGAGTTCTGGCGGGGGACTGCGGGCGCAACGGTATACTATGTTTTTCCCCATCCTGATGTTCTTGTGTTTGCGCCATTGACCGAATAGATTGCTGTAAATCGCTAACGTTCATTGCTCTGCATATCCGTGATCGTTGTTTTCAAAATTGCTTGTCACCTGATCCTTCTGCCTTGTTTCATCATAAAATGAAAACCTCTTTCTCCTGGTGCCCTACTTACGCTGTTCACAGTATTAACAGTACGATATTGCTCCCCGAAGTGCTGCCTGTGTTTATACTTGTCGTTATTGCTCTGATTGCTTAGCGGCCGGCCCTGGGGGGTTGTAGGCCCATACTTGTTCTTATTGAACTGTCAATAAAGGTTTTCAAAAAAAAAAAAAAAAAAATAGAATAGTGAGCGATTACTTGAGAACTTCAGCTCAGTCTATTAGTGCACCAACTAAATTTGCATGACTAGTTGTATCTTTACCAGGTATAAAACCATGTTGAGCCTTGTAGGACTTGGCCCTTTTTTGGCTAAAGTCCCTAAACCTTTTGCTTTCCCCCTAAACCTTTTTTCTCACATGGTGTTGCCAACTTAGATGCTTTGGACACTTTGCCACTGCTAAACAGTGTCAAAGTGCAAGTGTTCTCTGTATAAAGTATAATGGCAATTGGTTGTCTATGATTGGTATGTTTGCCTTGCTAGTAAAGTCACTAGTAAAGTGCACTATGTGTGCCAGGGCTGGTGATGCAAATGCTACTAGTGGTCCTTCAGCACTATTTGTGCCACCCACACAAGTAGCCTTAAAAAGGGAACTCAGGCCTGCCATTGCAGGGCTTGCGTGCAGTTTGTTAAACTGCCATGTTGTTCTGACAAGTGCACTCACTTGCCAGACCATACCCTTCCCTTTCTACGCTCCTCAGACACCCCTATGGTAGGTCTAGGGTACCCCTGGACAGGGTGCAGTGCATGTGAAAGGTAGGACATGTACTAAGGTGTGTGCCATGCCCTGAGAGTGAAAAAAACTCCAGTTCGTTTTTCACTGTTGAAAGGTCATCTTGCCCATAGGACAGAATGGGGAGGCTGTGTAGTAGGTTTTCCAGCCTATCTTCCCAAAGGCTTAAGATGGAAAGGTGAAGTTTAGTATGCCTGAACTCACAATGTAATAACACATCTTTTTATGAAGGTGTGGTTTTTGCACTCTGTGTTTAGAAGCCACTCTTTTAGAAGTGGCTGAGTTTTTGTGCTCTAACATTTCTGTGTGTCTCTGCCTGGCTGTGGATTGACTGTCTGGATTTGAAAGCGATAGGATCTGGGGAATGTCATGACCCAGGGGAGGAGGTGAGACAGCAACATGCTGACCTTCATCTGAAGTGTAGGGATGAGGAGAAGCCCCTAGAGGTGAAGAGGCCTGGGTTGCTGCTATATAACAATTGTCCCATCCCCTGCTGAGTGATTGAGAATCCAGACCCCCACTAATCAAAGGAAGAAAGGTGTCACTGGCAGGGAGGCACCCAGAACTGGTTTGAACAGGGGTCAGTACCCCCTGAACACAAAGACTTCAAAGCCATTGAGGGGTATAACTATGAGAGCTGAAGCCCATGAACTTTGGAGAATGGCTTGATCAAGTGTGAACAAGACTGGAGCTACTTCGTGGTCAAGAGGACCTTTGCCAAGGAAGAAACAACTGAAGAGACTGAAGGATCGCACGGAGCCTTGCTGTGTGCTCTGGGGCTGGCCTGCAGTTTGCTGTTTTAACCAAGGAAAGGCTAAAGAGACTTTGCTGTGTGCTGTGTCCCTCTGCTTGAAAGGACTTCGCTGTGTGCTGTGTCCTGAAGTAACTTATCCCCGAGGGCCCGAGTTGAGCTGGCTGACTGTTTGAGAAACACAGGAACACAAAAGTTTCTATGAGAGTCTCGGTGGCGCTGTGTGTGCGTGCTTGTTGCAGTTTGAGACCCTGGTAAGGCGTGCCCTGTGATTGTGGGCACCTGGAGTCCAAGCAAGGATCAGCGACGCGCTGTGCGTGTGCTTTGTGCAGCCTGAATCCTTTTGTGAGGATTGTCTAGTGATCGTGTGCACCGGAATCCAAGTGAGTCTCATTGACGCTGGGTGCGTGTGCGCTGTGCACCGCAAGACCTTCATGAGGATTTGCCCTGTTATGGTGTGCACCGGAATCCAAGTGAGTCTCAGACGCTGTGTGCGGGTGCGTTGTGCACCGTGAGACCTTTGTGAGGATTTGCCCTGTTATCGTGTGCACCGGAGTTAAAGTGAGTCTCAGCGACACTGTGCGCATGATCTTCGTGCAGCCTGAGACCTGTGTGTGGAGTGCCCAGTGATCGCGCACTCGAAGCTTAAGGAAGACTCATCGACGCTGTGTGTGTGTGCTCTGTGGCAGCCTGAGATCTTCGTAACTGTACAGCCCGGACCAGCAGTCCCGGAGGAGCCGAGTTGCCGCCCGAGCCTGCCGTTGCCAATTCACAAAGCTGCATAGGAGGCCCAGCCGCTGGACGAGGAGAGGAGAGTGAGTTTGCGCCCCCCAGGTAACGTGTGTCGACTCCAGGGGTGGGGCGCGGGCTCGTAGGGAGACGCCCTCTGCCTCTCTCCCGTTCCAGTAGCTCAAGCCTCTGCTTCGGCTCGTGTCGCGGCCCGTATTGCCAAGGGAGTGGCAGTACAGGGGCCGGAGTGCAGAGCTGCACTTTTTGATTACATCGTACCCGTGTTGGGGGCAACTGTTGAGAGGCTGACTGCAAGTCAGAAGGAGAGGCGGAGAGACCGCATAAGGCACAGTGATCGGTGCTTGAGTAGATTACACATTATTCCATTTCTGCATAACGGAGGACCTGACTGTCGTATTACACATTGCATAATTTCTGCATAACGGAGTACCTGGATAGAGTATTACGCATTGCATTATTCCTGCACAACGAACTACCTGATTAGTGTATGACGCATGGCATTTTATCTGCATAACGAACTCCCTGATTGTCATATGACGCATTGCATTGTTTCTGTATAACGAACTACCTGATTAGCGTATTGCGCATTGCATTATTCCTAACGAATTACCTGATTAGTGTATTACGCATTGCCTTATTTCTGCATAACGACATACCTGGTGGTTGTATTACACATTGCATTATTTTACCTTGCAAAGTGCCTGATTGTTGAGTTATGAAATATAACAAAAATACAGGAGTAAACCCGTTAACCCAGCAGAGACCGGGTAGGTAGTATATCAGAACAGCAATGTCTCAACTGGTAATCATTTATATGGACCATTAAACAGGATGCTTTAATCAAATCAAGGGAAGGGAAAAAACAAACAAGGGAGACCAGAGAAATCAGAAAAAGCAGTTTGTTATTTGCAGGTAGTTAAACAGCACTACATAACAAATATATTGAAGTAACCAAACATAACCAAATGTGCACTGGTCGTGTTAGTGACAGTGAACGGCGCAGTGACACAAGTGATGTGGACAGCGTGAGACGGCGAACAACAATAAAGTACAAAAAAACCTATAAGGGGTCAAAATTATATACAATTCAGATAAACATAAATACAATTTCAATATTACTTACATATAACCCTATGAAGGCCACGATTAACGCTGTTAAGTCGACGGCGTTTCGACCAGTCTAAGTAATGGTCATCATCAGG
Source organism: Triturus cristatus (assembly GCF_964204655.1). Lineage (NCBI taxonomy): Eukaryota > Metazoa > Chordata > Amphibia > Caudata > Salamandridae > Triturus > Triturus cristatus. The sequence goes on along the minus strand of NC_140591.1, from coordinate 1,364,652,031 downwards.
ACTTTGGTTACACTTTTCTTAAGTAGTGCTGGTAACGCAGACTGTAAGAATCACTGTTCAAGAATACGATCAATAGAAACCACTTTGGCAACCACTTTTGTTATGGCGGAGGGATAAACCAATTTGGACCTTTTCTTATGGCAGAGGGATAAATGAATTCAAACCACAGTATGCCTTGGACCTGGACATTAATAATTGCCGAGGCGCAGGCAGTGACGATTCCTTTGTAACGAAGGGGATTGTGAGCCCAAACAAAAGGGGAAGGACTGTAAAACAGTTGGTGAACAGACGAACGGCACTAAATGCCGATCATAGACCGGGTAGTCAGCACAACAAATCAAACTACGGATAGCACAACAAATCAAACTACGGGCGAGAATCAATCTCAGGCAACGAATATAGCGTCTTCGGCAATTATTAATGTCCAGGTCCAAGGCATACTGTGGTTTGAATTTGTTTATCCCTCTGCCATAATAAAAGGTCCAAATTGGTTTATCCCTCCGCCATAACAAAAGCGGTTGCCAAAGTGGTTTCTATTGACTGTATTCTTGAACAGTGATTCTTACAGACTGCGTTACCAGCACTACTTAAGAAAAGTGTAACCAAAGTCCTGATGATGACCATTACTTAGACTGGTCAAAACGCCGTCGACTTAACAGCATTAATCGTGGCCTTCATAGGGTCATATGTAACTAATATTGAAATTGTATTTATATTTATCTGAATTGTATATAATTTTGATCCCTTATAGGTTTTTTTGTACTTTATTGTTTTTCGCCGTCTCACGCTGTCCACATCACTTGTGTCACTGCGCCGTTCACTGTCACTAACACGACCAGTGCACATTTGGTTATGTTTGGTTACTTCAATATATTTGTAATGTAGTGCTGTTTAACTACCTGCAAATAACAAACTGCTTTTTCTAATTTCTCTGGTCTCCCTTGTTTGTTTCTTCCCTTCCCTTGATTTGATTAAAGCAACCTGTTTAATGGTCCATATAAATGATTACCGGTTGATTGTTGAGTTATGCATTGCATTCTTTTTACATTGCAGAGTGTCTGATTGCTACGTTACGTCTTACAGAATTTTTACATTGCAAAAGTGTCCGATTCTAGCATTACGAACTGTATAACATGAGATTAGGATTACAGGAGAATGTTTAGAAGTGCTCATTATTACCGCCAAAACTTACAAGGGCTGGCTGGCCTAACAACCGGCCAGGAGAAATAGTACACAACCTCATATGTTGGATTTACATTGTGTGGTCTTATCGTATATCTTTTTGTATAAAGTTTATACTCGTTTTTATAAAACTCATGTGGAGTCTATTTGTGGTGTCATCATTGGGTTGTTGCGAGCGTGGTTGCAAATACTTTACACATTTGCCTTGAAGATAAGCCTGGCTGCTCGGGCCAAGGTACCAAGGGGGTGAGCGGGGCTATCTAAGAAGGTGACCTTCCTTTCCCTGACGTTGGAACGCGGGTCCCTTCTTGGCCTAAGGTACCTACCTCAGCCAACCAGGGATCCCGGGTCTAACAAGCCTAAGAAATGATGATATATTATGATATAATGTGGTTCACCCTGGTCTAGCATGTTACAATAAAAATGGAAACTCCATTACGTGAGGATATGGGTCTTTATAATTCAGGATCTAGTGAATCTTTATCTTTTTGTAGAAAACTGTAAAATGGCCTCTGCCCCTAAAGGAGGAGCACAGTTGTGATTTTTAATTTTGTTAAGCATTCTAGATAAAGAAGTGCAATCTGATCTATGATTATCTTCTATATTGTGGTAAGATTGCTTTCTGGAGCTGGGGCTTTCCCTGATGCCACATCTGTTATAGCAGTTTAGATTTCTTTGATTAAGAAGTGCTCAGTTAGAGTGCTATTCTGTAGTCATCTATCATAGGCAAGTATACGTTGTGAAAATAGTTATGGGTATTTGTGACGATATGGTGAATTTCGTTCTGCTAAGGATCTGTATAGTGCTCCTCGAATACAGATAAAATATCTGAAGATTTGTGAACAATTTTGCAACTTACATATTTTATTAATTGAATGGATTTTTTACAGTCTCAGTAAAGTTATGATATGAAGTGCTTTAATGCATATGTGCAGGGCGGTATTATTATTGTAAGTGAGGATGTCTTTGGGAAGTTTCCTCTTTATGCAATGTGTGTTTTGGTTGGTGGATCAATTTCTCTTCCTCATACTCTGCGGCTTAAGATATTTGTGATGAGAAGGTTATTATGGTTCTCCTAATATAGGCTTTTAAACAGTCCAAAACAATTCCAACTAGGGCAGTTTTTTGCAGTTCCATCAATCAATCAAAGTTTATAAAGCGCAGCTACTCACCCGTAAGGGTCTCAAGGCGCTCGGGGGGGGGGGGGGGGGTCGGGGAAGTATAGCGTGTGCCGGTGGGATGGATTAAAAAAGGCAAGTCTTCAGTTCCTTTGTGAAGCTGGGGAGGGAGGTGGTTTGTCTGATGTGGATGGGTTGGGCGTTCCAGGCGGTGGCTGCGAGGTAGGAGAAGGAGCGTCCTCCTGTTCTGCTTTTCCTGATGCAGGGTACTTCTGCGAGAGAGAGCTGGGCTGAGCGTAGGGTCCTGTGGGGTACGTGGAGGTTTAGTCGCTTGTTCAGGTAGGCTGGTCGGTGTTGTGGAGGGCTTTGTGTGCATGGGTGAGGATCTTGAAAGCGATTCTTTTCTCTATGGGGAGCCAGTGCAGTGTACGTAAGTGTTGCGAAATGTGGCAGTGTCGGGGTAGGTCGAGGATCAGTCTGGCAGGTGGCGTTCTGGATGTTTTTTTAATTTGCGGGTGAGTTTTTTGTTGATTCCGGCATAGAGTGCGTTTCCGTAGTCCAGTCTGCTGGTGATGAGGGCATGTGTGACGGTCTTTCTAAGTTTGAGGGGGATCCATTTGAAGGTCTTGCGTAGGAGGCGGAGGGTGCGGAAGCAGGTGGAGGTGACGGAGTTGATCTGATGGTTCATGCTGAGATTGGGGTCCAGGATGATTCCGAGCTTGGTTGGCGGTGGTGGGCAGGTTTCCAAGGGTGGGAGGCCAACAGGAGTTGCTCCATGCATTGGGTTGAGGGCCCAAGAAGAATACTTCTGTCTTGTCTGTGTTGAGTTGAAGGCAGCTGTCTCTCATCCAGTCGCCGACTGCTTTCATGCCTTCATGGAAGTTGTGTCTGGCCTTGTCGGGTTCGTTGGAGAGGGAGAGGATGAGTTGGGTGTCGTCGGCATAGGAGATGATGTTTATTCCGTCGCTTCTGACGATGGTGGCCAGCGGGGCCATGTAGAGGTTGAACAGCGTGGGAGGGAGGATCCCTGGGGCACTCTGCAGGTGGTGGGTGAGGGATCTGCGAGGAAGGGGGCGAGTCTCACTCGTTGCATTCTGCCCGAGAGGAAGGATTGGATCCAGTCAAGGGCTTGTCTATGATGCCGGCTTCGTGGAGTCTTCTTATCAGGGTGTGATGGGAGACTGTGACAAAAATCTCCGAGAGGTCGAGTAGGATGAGTGCCGCCGTCTCTCCCTTGTATAGTAGGGAGCGAATGTCATCTGTTGGGGCCAGGAGGGCTGTTTCAGTGCTGTGGTTAGACCTGAATCCGGATTGGTAGATGTCGAGGATGTTGTGGTCTTCTAAAAACGTGGTGAGTTGTCTGTTGACTGCTTTTTCAATGGCTTTCACAGGAAATGGAAGCAGGGAGATGGGCCTGAAGTTTTTGAGGTCGGTGGGGTCTGCCAAGGGTTTCTTGAGGAGGGTGTGGATCTGGGCGTGTTTCCAGTCGCCAGAGAAGGTGGCGGCAGCTAGTGAGCAGTTGATGGTGAGGCGGAGCTCGGGGGCGATCGTGACTGCAGCTCTGTTGAAGATGTGATGGGGGCAAGGGTCCGTGGGGGCCCCAGAGTGTATGGACTTCATAGTTTCTAGGGTATCTTCGGTGGAGAGGGGTGTCCAGGAGGAGATTGTAGGTTTGTTAGCGTCGGGGTTTGGAAGGGGGGTTCTGCGTGTGGGTTGTCCTTGTTGAAACTGTCGTAGATGGTCTTGATCTACTACAATTTCAACAAGGACATTGGGTTTGCTATTAAGTTCAGCACCATTGAATTTTGCAGAAACAAATTTATGCCTATGGATCAGCAGATGCAAGCTAAGGGGCTGGCTGCCAATCGTAAACACAGAACAGCATTAGATGTACACTTTAAATACATGATTAGCCTTCTGTAAGAGTGTATACTAGTCCACTTTTCGATTAAAGCGTACAACCAAACACTCGAAACGGTTTACACATTCCAGATGCTGACCATTTCCAAAAGGCTATCTTCTGAGAGAGGCTGTGGAATTCATCAAAATCGTCTTTTTTGTTTGAGCTATTAGTAGTTAAACCTTTTTCCTTCAAATCATCCCCAATTCTCTCAGACATTCTATGTAAAGAATTCTCCGAAAAGTGTTTACTAAACATCATCAACAGCTAAAAGTAGTATGGGCGTTTTCTTATTACAAAATGTGTGTTTTTCAGAGTTGGCCTTGCACAGATAGGCATACACATGGTTTAAATACAAACTAAATAATAACAGGGCAAGCATGCAAATTTGACAACCTCAGGAGGAATGGAAAATGTTATTACTGCATGTGCCTGGGGGGCGTATAAACAGTCAGTGTGCAGAATTTTTCCGACCTGGCAGTACAGATTTTTCAATTCCCAAATTGAGGACGAATGCTGATTTTCAGGTTGTATTAAATAAAGAGTAATTTTTTGTGGTTTATTTTACACATTCTCTAAACAATCAACAATCAAATTGCAAGGTGAGTTCTCATTTTACCCTCTCAAAAACCTGATTGCACATTAATGATAATATACTTTTCTAACCGACCCAACTCTGCAGCGATTAAGCAGGACTCTGCCAAATATTTTAGCAAATTCATCTAGCAGGGAAATTGGTCTTTAGCTTGCTCGGTTCGTGTGTAGATGGGCGATAATTACTGATCGCCATAATAGCGAGATATAGTAAATGCCAGGACTGCAGTTAAAACCTTTGTTAAAACTCATTCCCATAGCTTAGCTTCTGCACGACACACGTCAACGGGGATATAATCTGGGACAGGAAGTTTACTCGATTTTTGTTGCAGAAAGGCTCCCTTTACCTCTAAGGGCAGTATGGGCTAAGGGGTATAGAATCAGCTTCGGGGGTCACACCATGACATACTATGCTCATATTGTTGCCAAACGTACGCACTGAGCTACTTTTTGCATAGTGCTTCTTACATTGCAAGATGCAATTGCACCAATGAGATTTGTTTCTTCATTTTAATATTGGATCTCATCTTTATCCATATCAATTACCAACACCCACATGAAGAGGAGTGTGTTGAAGTCACCACAGATTATCGGAGTGTAATGTTCTAGGTGATTTGCAGATAGTTTTATTTGCCACACCAGTACTTCTAGGGCTGCCATAATCTGCTGTCCATGTGAGTTCCATCCTAGTGTAAAACAGATGGTTGATCTGTAGCAGTGACTCCATTCCAGATGTGCAATAGACCGCTCGATAAAGTCAGCTTCTGTATTTGACAATGAAGTTTGGTAAACACCTATGCTGCCAGGCTCACTCAGGTCACCCTTTGTGTGGTTTGCTATCCAAGTCTGAGTATTCTATGTATTCCTCTAGTTACCTCGGATTGAGCACACGTCTCCTGAAAGCAACAGATGCCATGCAGCATCATAAAAGATTGCCATGCAGGATCACTGCTCTTAACATTTATACCACCACTGTCCCAGGAGAGAATTGTCAATGCATTATGCAATCGATTATTGTATTTCTTTGAAGAGGAGCAGAACTATTTCAAACAGAAAAAATGTATCAGTAATCAGCAAAGCCAGTAGTTACAGCCTTTGCATGCGTAATGGGTAATTTTAATGCAAGTGTATGCCACAAAACAAAGTGAAAGAAGAAAACATGCAGCACTTAAATGTGGCTACCTTATTCCTGAAATAAAAGTTTGAAATTAAAAAAATTATTCATTTAACTGGCTGCTTTATTAGTGATATTTTTTACAATGCTACACTGTCAAGTAAATGACTATTAAATCGGGCATGCAAAATAAATACGCACTATTTTAAGTTAATATAAAAAAATAATATTAACCACACTTGGTACCATCTTGTCACTGAAGAGAAGGTAACTCTTTTAATGTGGATGTGAACAATATGTACAGGCTTTGAGAAGTCGCTCAAAGGGAAGAGAGCAACTGGTCAAAGCAGGTGACCACTGCACAATGCTGTATGCCACAAGTGGGCAGAAGTAAAACGCGGATGACAATTTAAAAGATCAATGGATGAAGTCCAGTCTAGCAAGACTTAAAGCAAGTCCTAAAATAGCAACATGTCACAATAAAGTCAATACAATATGCAGAATGGTGGGATACATACAATCCCAAGTGTTGAATCCTGCTGGATAAGTACCAAACATTATGGGTACCATAGCTATGAACAACTTACATATCTACATGGATATATCAGGGCTCCCTTGGTATGATCAAGTCGGAGCGTAAGGACTACAGTCGTCTGCTAAGCTTATGTGGTCATTTGTTTTCTGCATGACTTAGGGCAAGTGAGAGGTGTCTGTCAGCTTTGATGGATCTCGGTTGAGAATAGGGGTTCTGAAAAAGACTGAATGTCCGAAAGCAGAGAGTAGCCTTGAGCTAGGCTGTTTGGGCAATATATGTGGCCAAGCAGGTGGATTAAGAGGAAGAGGAATAGAATAAGTGTCCAGAGAAGAGAATGAGTTAAGGTTAAACACTGCATGAACTGAGATCAAGAGAAGAAATCAGCATGGTAAAGGGAGAGATACACCATTAACTACATTAGAAACCAACCAGAAACTTAAATTGTGCACAATAATTAGAGAATAGCCAACATAGTAATTGCTTATGAAAGGATGTGGATTCACGGTGTAAAAGATTAAAATGCACATGCCCTCCAAAGTTGAGTCACTTTGTTAATAGGGGAGAAGGTGTTCTATAAGACCACTATATAAAGGGTGTTATAATAAAGCAACAGACATTATAATTGCATTAATAGGTGTCTTGAGAGAGTATAATTGGATTAGGGAGCATCCTCATGATAGAGAGCAGCTGGAAAATGGCAGCTACGGCCCTGGTGGAAATAAACAATAGACCAATCAAATTAAACACTATCCAAGTAATGTTGCTGAAGGTTAGGGGTAAAGACACTGGCAACAAATAAACTGGCGTGGACACTAGTAGGTTTGGAGTCCAACAGATACCTGTCAGTGAAAGAAGAATAAGACAATTACAACCATTGAGTGACAGCTAAAGGTCAGGCCACTGGAAATTTGAGCGAAACGTTAAGGAGTGAGCAATAGAAAGGAGAGAAAAAAGTATGTGTCACATGCAAAAATTATGAATTAAGTCTATGAGGAGAAAATGGTGCCAAGGGAAGTGATACAGTGCGAGGGAATTATATGGCAAAAGGCAGAGCCTTGTAGGAAACCCACATGAAGAGGTACGGGCAGGGATTCAACGGATCAGAAGAAAATGAAAAGGATCATTGAGAATCGTATGATACAATTTAAGAGCTATAACAGCAATGCCAAGTGATGCAGCCATGATAAGTAAAATAATATAGTTAATGGTGCTGAATGTGGCAGATGGGTTAGAGGATAAGGATGAAGGAGAGGAATGTGTGAGATAGATGTGAGATAGTTGGAGATATGAGACAGAGCTGTCTCATAGGAGCTGAGGGCACACAAGAGGTAATGTAATGGGTGACGTAAACTAAGTAAGGAGAGGTAAACAGTAGTCTGGTGGTATACCACTGATCCAGGTTGAGAAGAAGGAAATCAAGGGACAAGGTGACAGTCGAAGCGAGAAGTAATTTTTTTTTGTATAAGTGGTAGCAACACAGCGAATTTTCAACACTGTGGTGAGGACGGAAAGATAAACAGTTTAGAGACTGGTGATAACATATTGAATTGAATTGAAATTAGATTTATAAAGCGCAGCTAATACCCGAAGGCGTCTTGGCGCTATAAACGAACTGAGGACAGAAGGGGCATTAGTACAGGCAGAGAACAGAATTAATTCCTTCAGGTGGTCAGTGTGAAAAGCCAAGTTTTCAGACCTTTCCTGAAACTCATCAAGGAGGGTGCTGTTTTTAGAGTAATGGGTAATGTATTCCACAGCAATGCTGCTGCTCTGAAAAGGCTCCTGCCTCCCCAGGTGGTCTTCTGGAAAGGGATAGTTGCCATGTTCCTGGCCATTCCTGACCGTAGGGTTCTATTAGGAACATACCACTTTAGTTTGTTCCTGAGTTGTGTTGGTCCTTGGTCGTGTAGTGATTTAAAAGTCAGGCATAGGACTTTAAACTTGCCTCTCTGCCTGACTGGAAGCCAGTGTAATTTTTTTATGGCTTCTCTCGCTGATACATTTTTGGGAATTTTTAGGATGAGACGTGCTGCCGCGTTTTGTACTATCTGAAGCCTGTTAATCAGGCCTGAATTAATGGTGATATAGACTGTTGCAGTAATCTAAGCGGGAAAGGACCAAGGCCAGAGTCACTGTTTTCAGTAGTTCCTCTGGTATGTATTTCTTAATTTTGTTGATTAATCTTATATCACAAAAGGAGATGGATGTGACTTTACTGACTTTGTCCTTAAATTTGAGTTCTTTGTCAATGATGATGCCCAGATCCTTAGTTTTAGTGGAGGGTGTAGGCAGCACATCAAGTACTGGTGGCCACCAGTCAGGCGTCCAGAGGGAGGGTTTGTTACCAAAAATGATTACTTCCGCCTTAGACGCATTCAACTTCAGACAGTTGCCATCCATCCAGTCACTCACATTCTGCATACAGGTCTTAAAGGCCTCGCCCGGGTATTTTTCTCCATTTGTTAAAGACACTACAATCTGTGTGTCAGCAGCATAGGAAGCTGAGGCGAATCCTGTTTCTTTTATTATCAAGGCTAATGGCGCAGCATATAGATTAAAAAGTGTGGGGCTGGGGGCAGAGCCCTGAGGGAATCCACATGGTAGGGAAAACTGTTTGGAGGTTGCGGAACCCATTGCTACATTTAATTGCCGATTGGTTAAAAATAATTTTAAGAGTTCAAAAGCAGTGCCTTTTATACCTGCTTCCTGTAGACGGTCAGCCAAGATCTCATGGCTGACCGTATCAAAGGCCGCAGAGAGGTCAAGCAGCACCAGTGCTGCTGTTCTTCCTCCATCTAGGATTACACGGATATATTCTGTGGCTGTGATCAGAGCAGTCTCGGTGCTATGATGCTTCCTGAAGCCATGTTGTGTTTCATCTAGCAGTGCGTTAGATTCAATGAGTTCATTGATTTTTTTATTCATTGATTTTTCAATGCATTTGGCAGCGAAAGGGAGCCTTGTGATAGGGCGATAATTGCCAGGTTCCGAGATATCAAGATTATCTTTTTTTAGGAGAGGGAGAATAGAGGTGCGTTTCCAAAGAGCGGGGAAAATTCCGCTGGCGAATACTGTATTGATGATAGAGCCCAGATGTACTGCCATTTGTGTAGCTATCAAGTGCATTATGTTGGGCGGGCATGGGCCGTATGGAGAGCCAGATTTAGATGATAAGATGAGGTCTTTTAGTTGATCGTTGGAAGGGTTCCAAAATTCGAGAAAGCTGGTTATATCTTTCTTAGGGTTGAGTGCGTGCTTGCTCTGGATGTTAATGCTTGTAAATTTATCATAGATGTTAATCACCTTATTTTGAAAGGAGTTTGCTACTAGGTCGCAGAAGTCCTGGTTTGCTTCCATATGGCAGACCTTATTAGGTTTGACCAACTTGTTGATAACCGAAAATAAGGTTTTATTGGTATCACAAGCATTTTTTTTATGTTCAGTGAAGTAGTCTGTTTTGGCTTTTATGATGTCTTTTTTGTGTTTTGCAAGTTTAGCTTTATATGCGATTTTCTCCTCTGCCATATAGCTTCTTCACCATCTTTATTCCTGTCTAGATAGTCTCAGATTCTCGTTGTACCAGGGTTGGGACAATTTCCTTTTTATTAATATCCTAGAAATGGGGATTATTTTGTCCAACGCAGTATTGAGCCAGCAAGAGAGAATTTCAGTATTGTGATCTATGTCCTGCTCCAATTGGCAAGGGGTAGCAGCACTAGCCTCAGCGAGTACATCTGGCTGGATTTTATGCCAGGCTCTACTGGTGGTATGTTGTATAGTTGGTCTGTGCTGTGCTGATATTGTAGTCAACATAGACCAGTTGACCACCCAGTGATCTGACCAGGTTAATGGGAGGGATGGAGATATCACAAGATTTTCCCAGTTGGAAAATATGCAATCCAGCATATGGCCGGCTTTATGTGTCGGACCTTTGCTGACTAAAGGCAGTCCAACTGAATCCATTAGGTCAATAAGTTTTAGTGAGTTAGGGTCTTCTGTGTTTTCCAAGTGGAAGTTAAAACCTCCCAGCACCATAAAGTTCTCATTGGTGATTAGAGCTTCCATTACGGAGCAGATTTTATCTATGAAGCTATTCCTACCTCCAGGAGGGCGATACACTAGAATTCCTTTAAGGGCTAGCGAGTCTGGTATTAGAGTAGATACAATGATTTGGTGGCGAAGGCACATGTGAACTGTGGGCACAGGAGACAATTTTGTGTGTGAAGAAAAATGCTAGGGGTTGTGGTGGAGACCGAGGCTGAAGAGTGCATCAACACGGAAGGAGGCCAATAGGAAAGAAGAGATGGGCTACTAAAAGTGGAAATAAGTAGCTTATCTTAATATGTTCATAAATTGCAAAGTAATTTAGATTTAAGTTAGAGGAGTACAAACTATCGGAACTGTTTGGTGATGAGTGAATTGATGTGAAACAAACAATTTTGGGGACAGGTGCCAAGTCCGTTTTTACTCCTCAAGATGAACAGGGGTATGTACCTTCTCAATGAGATGGGCAAGGAGCAGGAATTGTCATTAAATGCATCAAAGGATTTAGAGTTTGTCAGCAGGTCAAGAGCAACCAGGTTCTGGTCGAGGTAGGCACGGGTTGGGGCCAGGATGAATATTTTAATTTGTGATGGGAGATTTTGTGTTGCAGAAAAGAAAATGGAGTAAATAAATGGACAAGTGTATTACGATCATCTGTGGGAATATCTGAAAATATCCAAAATAGAAATTATTTATAATAACGTGGAAATGTAGAATTATCATGCACTTCTGGAAACATTTCTGGAAAGTTCAGGTGGTTAACTGAAAAGGGTTACATCTGTTAAAATAGAAATTTGCTCCCAACTGTTAAACCTGCACATCTGTCTTAGAACCAAAAAAAATACTTACACAAAAAATTGCGTTGTTTATAGCAAGCAGGCCAATTAAAACATTAGAACTAACAAAGGGCCATTACTCAAATTCGACTTTCCTGAGCTATTTTCAAATTAAGGGCTTCCTGCAGAAAATAATTAAAATATGGATAACTACAGTACCCTTTGTTCTATTTACTGAAGATGGATGTTTATGTATTTACTTTTGGGGAGGGGGGTGATTTTGCAGAGGCCCTGACTTCTTGGTTCTCTTCTTCCACGAGGAGGAGGTGCTTTTGAATTATGCGCGGTTGTTATTAAGGAAAGTAGTGTTTCCACATGCTTCTAGTTAATTCATTTTCTGTGACAGTTTGGGTTTTTCCGTGGATAACTTTGTGAGCCAACAATCTGCATGTTGTGCTCATGATGAGATGTGCGCATGCTCCTTATCCGACCAAAGCCTCCATTCTTCCCAAGCATATGAATTTTCTACTGCAAAACAATTTGTGAATCTTGGCTGCTATTTTTAGGTGTCATCAGGGGCGTAACGACGGTCCCTGCGGTGCAGGGGGCCCCTAGCCCACCAGGTAGCCCAAACCTTTCAGCCTTCCCACCCCTCCCCCCCATTCAGCCTAAGGTAAATGAACACTAGAAGTGTATTTGGAAACTCGGGCCCCTCATCACATTCTGCAGGGGCTCCCTCATGTTGTATTATGGCACTCAGTGTCATGGGAATGATGACACTTTCTCACACATTTTTGTCAAAATGTAGGAAATGATACACAAAGGAGACAATGCTCTGTTTCTGGCAGAATAGATAAAACTACCCAGAAAGCCTCTTCAAGGACAAGCAGCAGACCGGCGCCATCAATTGACTGTGCAAACCCAGGCTGCACCCGGCCCCGACACAGCAGTGCAGCTTCTGTACCACACTTTTCACAATGGCAGATTATTAGCTTCCAACTGCTGGGTTTCAGATATGTGGGAAATATCTTTAAACAAACATAATGATTGTTTTTATACTATTCACGTCATATCTGCTGTTGCTACTGTATGAATGATCTTTGTGAGGTTGCACACTTATGACAGGGCGGCTCCTCCGTGAGAGCGGAGTGTCGCCCCGTCCAACCAAAATGCCCCCAAAAGCCCCAGAGTTGAATAATAAAATGATAATAAAGTACATTTTTTTCCATTTTATTTTTCTTCCACCCTTCCTGAACCGAGGGTCAGGACGGGGAGGGACTTGCTGAGTGGCAGCAGCAGGGAAGAGTGTGGGCTGCCGGGGACTTCAGTTCAAAGTGCGCATTTCCCTTTGGCCAGCCGTCTTTCAATGGCCAGCCAGACATGCGCACTTTAAAAACTCTAACCCAGCTGTCTTTGGACAGCTGGGTTAGAGCAAGTGCAGGCCTCCAGTGCCTGCGGGAGTGTGGAGAGAGGCCGCTCCCTCCAGTCCTGGCGCTTCTCTCATGCTGGTTAACAGCATTAGAGAGGCACCAGGATTGGTTAAGGCAGTTGGCTGGGACCCGCGCTGAACACCGGACTGCAGCTGCAGGAGAAGGAGGACGTGCAGCGAGAAGGGAAACATGTCAAAGGTAAGTGGTTTTTTATTACTTTTCTTTTTACCCACCAACCCATTTTCCCGCCCCACTACTCCCCGTAGATGTCAGCCGCCGCTGTGATATGATAGCGGACAGTGGCCGTTAAATACAAAAAAGGTAATGGGAAGAATGCTTGCAATAAGTCTAGCCACTGGCAATCGCTAAGGCAGCTTACCAACCCATCGCTCTTTTGCCCACCATGCAACCTCAGTTTGGATCCAGCCATATGCAAATCAGTCTTGACTTGGCTCCAATAGGAATACTCCAGTCCAAACTGCCAGGCCAGGTTCTCCCCAAACCGGAACACAAGACTGGCTTTGCCCTGATCGGGGGTTGTCAATCGGGTGTAACTTGGCTCCAGGGGCACAGTGAGCATGGGATACACTTCTGGGCCTACCTCTGCCACTTAGAGAGGTACATCAAACAAACAAAATGTGTTCGGAGGAATGCTTGCAATAGGTCTAACCACTAGCAATTGCTCGGGGTAGTATTCCATCACTTGTTCTTTTGCCCACCATATCACATCACTTTGGATTCAGACATATTCAAATCAATCTTGACCCTGATCCAATAGTAACTGTCCAGCCCGAATTGCCAGGTCAGGTCCTCTCTGAACTGAACATAAGTAACACCCAACTGAAGAGCCCCAATCAAGGCAAAAATGGTCTTGTCTTTTGGTTCTGGAAGGACCCAGCCTGGCAGTTGAGGCTGGACTGTTCCTGTTGGAGCACGGTCAAGACTGATTTGCATGGCCGGGTCCTAAGGTGTCGAGTGGATTCTGAGGAGCAAGTGTGTGACGTCCAGTCAGGTCAGGACTGTTGCACGGACAAATTGAGAAAAGGGAGGATGGGTGATCAAATGCAGTAATTACACTTGAACTCATATGTTTCTGAGGATCACAGAAATATTTTGTGGGCTGTTGCAACCACAGAACAACATGTAACACTACTATACCAAGCATTGGCATAGCCAATAGGACTCGCCTTTGGGACCTTATAAGCGCTTAGGCAGAGCTATTGGCTTTGCCAATATCGTTAAGATTTGTTGTATAGTAGAGTAGCTGCTGTGTAGCATGTTGAAAAGTTATTTAAAAGAAGTGTTATAAGTATTTTTGTTTCTTTATATATAACAAAGAAGACATTCTGTACAACCAAACGACCCGATCAAAAAAAACAAATTAACAAGAAAATGTCTTCCTGTTTTTTGTGCTTGCCATGCTTGCAACTTCTTTCTGCCTGTTCTAATGCTTTTTTGTTATATTTTTTTGGGGGGGGTTAAGGGGGACGACAAACAATGGGGTGCTTCTTATTTGTGATCAACTTAAGTTAATTCAGCCACGTACCTCTGGAAGTAAGTACTAGAATCAACATATTCGTGTCTTACATCTTTTCCTGATAGGGACTCTTTATTACAATTTTATCTGAGGATGGTCTTCACCATGGGCATAGGATTAGATTTCCGTTCCTGTTCTTTACACTTTGTTCATCAAGGAAAACCGGGGGATGTAATACTAGTGGTTCTACGCCCCATCACATATGCATGGGAAGAGTGAAGCGGGCGGGTGGGGAGACAATGAAGGGGCAGATAGACGGGAAAGAGAGATAACAAAGAGTGATCAAAACTGTAGACTGATTTCTGTGGTTTATTCTGTCGCTATGGAAGTGTGTGTGGTTACGTACTGGTCATTACAGCACCGCCTGAAGCACAACTTAACATCTGTGTCATACTAACAGAACGGAAACTCCGCTGCTTCAGCCGTCTGCCCAGAGAGTTCAACAGTGTGTGCATAAAATGAGCCTGTAAGAATCCACACCGCGCCAAGACACTATGAGAGTGGAAGTTGCACTAAACAAATATCCCTAAAAAATATGTAAATAATTAAGCAATAATATTTCTTAAGTTGCTAGTACAGAGAAGAAACTGTATTGCCTCGATGATTATTAGGCACAGTGATTAGCCCAGCTTAGTGGCACTAAGGAAGGATGAAAGGCTCAGTCAGTCCCTTCCTTTAAGGTTACAAGCTGGGCTCTGCAGGATTCGCATTAACCCACTTATATACGCTAGCACCTTCAGAAGGAATTCAGCCTCAGGCAGCCCACACAGTGTTCCAGCCCCTGAGCGATAAAGTGCATACTTATCTGTCCCGTATGTGCATTTAACCTATTGATCGGCATGAGAAGGATGAAGGGTAGAAGCGTACGATCATGCAACTGCTTACCATTTCCTACCAGCATGCTCACTACAAACAAAGGCAGAGAGAGAGAGCTGCAGTAAAAGCTCACTCACCCAGCTATATGAATGGTTGTTTAACTGAGACAAAAATCACTTTCTTAAATCAGCTTCTGGTAAATTTCATGTTCCTTCCCGTATAATCTGCTAGCTCCAGTCGTTTGCAGGCCTCTTTTGCAGTGTTGCTCACATAAAACCCCAGGCTGTAAATCTGTGACTGTATCTGTTAATGCAGCGTTGAGGAAGCTGGATTTTAATAGGCTCAGCCTCCTCAGCCTTGCCATTAAAAGTTGAGCTGCGTGTTAGAAGTGACAAGGCTGGGTGCAGCCTACCATGTGTGTCGTGTCAGGATGCACTTGCAGCTCTCTGGTGGAAGCCAGCTTTAATTACGAGAACTCCCTCAAAAAGCAGTAGGTAATGTGGGGAAAATAACAGCACCTCCAGGGAGGACGGAGGCGAGCTGAATGGGTCTCATCTGCAAAAATACAACAATTAGGCAGAGCTCTGGTGGGTAAACTGAACAGCAATGACGCGTTTTACATAGCGGTTAAACACCACCTGGGTATGGTGGCGCTTCTATGGTATAACATTTTCCTACTACCAGCCACATTGGCACACATGTCGAACACCAGCGAAGGATAACATGCAGCATTTTAGAGTTTTTTTGAAGTCCTGGGCACAAAACTCCACAACGCAGACAAGTAAATAAAGGCATATGTGTGTGCATTTGAGTGCAAGTAGAGGGGGTTTTCCTACACCCACGCCTGCCTAGGACAAACAGCACCTTTTAGACAGTATATTATGTTATTTACCAAACAACTAATACACATGAATAATGCAAACATCGCCACTCCTTGCAATACAATTGGTCTCGCCTTTGAGTCCTTATAAGTATTTAGGAAATGCAGCACATTATATTGGGTACTGTACTATCAAACGTTCTTTTGCGCGCAAAACAACCGGTTGCATAAGGAGTGATCACGATAAAGATTGCAGAATCCACCACGGTTCAGTTGTTAATTATTCGTGAGGGATCCCATTGAAATGTTAGGAGTTGAAAAAGCGATCCGATTCCTTGCTACGCAGTTCCGCATTGTGAATTTTCTTTTTAAATAAAGCACCCGAAACACAAATAGATGAATGAGGGAATTCCTTTCAGGGAATAATGAGAGCCCCCAGTAGCGTGAACAAAACATGAACTACACTGCGCTGGGGTGGAGTTTGCGCAATGTAACTTTTTTTTTTTTTTTTTAACAAGTAAAGCACATAAATTGTGCTAAAAGTCAGCTCTCCCTGTCCCGTTAGAAGGGGAGTTGAAAAAGAGCTCTAATATCTTGGGGCAAGGTTCACGCGCTGTAAAAATAAATTCTAAATCAAGCACATAAATAACAAATAAATACATGTAGAAAGCCTTGCGGTGGAATGAATGACCGGGGTAGACTGAACAAACAAATAAGCACATCAACTACACCACACAAATTGAAAGCCTTTGTGGGGGATTATGGGCCGTCGTAGCCCTCCAGATTCCAAGCCAAAGCACAAGCACAGTGCGTTGTTTACATAGTAACCTGATCCACGAGCACTGCAGCTGCCGCCCTGCAGCGCCGCTGCTCGATACCGCAGGCAAAACGCCGTGGGAGTGAACATTACAAAATAGGTGGGACATGCACCCACCTTTAGTCATTTGCGTGCTTTCATTATTGAAAGACAAACGTAAAAGCCAACCCATTGGGTGGGGGGAGTCAGACCCACACAGAGCAGTTACAAGAAGCCTCGCAGAGCAGCGCATGCGCGCTGCGCTGCGCTGCGCTAGGCTCGGCCTTAAAAGGCAGGAGCAATTGAGTTTCCAGGGTTTTACACTGAAAGGAACACCCCCATATTTCATGAACAAAAAGAAAGATGGATTTGTCAAAGGATGAAGCACTTATCCCGTGCATAAATCTATTAATAAATGTAGAAATAAACGATCAACTGGAATAAATTTAGTGAAGAAGGTGCACATATGGAAATCTATGGTTTGCAGATTTCCTTACATAATTTGAGGGATTTTTTTTAATCTTCAAAAACGCGAAAAACTACATACACCATGAGCCTAATTAAAAAAAGTAATTATTTAAAAAATGTATACCCCTGCACCACTCACACTCCTAGCTATCACGCATTAGTAATCTATATTTTCTGCACAAGTGTTCTTACTCTCCTGAGTCTATGTAGATGATACTTCATTTTCTCCCTTCAATTTGGTCCCACATCCAGTTTTCATTTATACAATGAATGATGGCTCTATGTTAATTGCTTTTCAGTTTCCTTTTGATTTCCTACAGTTCTTTCTCATTATATACAAACACAGTGCAAATGCTTCTGTTAGTCTTTCTTTCTTAGTAAAATAAAATTGTTGGCCATGTACAATTTTGTAAGTTAATTATAGAAGTTGAGTGTCACGATATTACTGGTTCTATTCCTTATTGAGAATTGTATTGTAACAGGTGACAAGTGTTTCACTCATGAGAGTATTAAACTAGGGCAAGGTTCACCAAGGCTAATTGATTACCTTCTCTTGCCTAATCAATGCACTCCTGTCTCATTTTTAATGCATCTCATTTGCCTTAGATTATTTCTACTACAAAAGGTGCTCATGTCCCTCAATAATGTCTTGTGTGTTTATAATTATCCTTCAGTGTTAATATGCAAAAATAAGATTTTTTGTTCGAGATAAGAGGAGATGGTGGGGTTCAGGAAAGTGAACAGTAGGGTAAATTGTAGGCACAGAAATACAATGCTCTAACGCTCCTCCATGGCCACAGCTTCTTTATGTTGGTGTATTTCCAGGAGCAGTCATCCTGCTACAACACTACCCACCACTAATCAAAACAGTATATCATGCAGAAAAGGAAGCCTGATAGCGCGACAATGGCCTTAAAGTAAGGGATATCACCAGGGAACGACATGGGAAACTTGGCTGCAAAAAACTCTTTCCGTAAACATATTCCTTGAGCAGACAGCGCACCTAAATTATTAATGTGTGATTTCAGAAAGCTTAAGTACCACCGTGCCTAGTGGTGTGCTGCAGTTTGTAAGAATGGCATGCTAATCTCATTAAAATGTTATATACATTCAAGATCTACAAAGCTCAGGGAGACAGCCATCAAGTAGAAATATTCCAAAGTAAAGTTTAGCTGCTGGCATACTGCTGCTGCTTACTCATCTTTGCATCACATTTACGGAAGTTCTAAACTCAATTCCACGTGACTGTCAGAAGTACAAGTCACGCGGAGCCACAGCCCTAATTTGCTGGATTTGCCAATGAAGAAAACTGCATAATTTTAATTTAAAGATTTTCAATGTTAAAGATTGTATTTGTATTTGCCAGCGGAGTTGACTAGTGATGGCGTGTAGCTAGTGATCTAATTAGCATCTGTATTTAGTTTTAGTAAGTGGGGCAAACAGCACCTTTCTGAAATGATTTGGCCCCTCACATTGGTGAAGGGAGGCACTGCACAGGTCAGTTGGCGTGGAGTCAGGGTGTTGATCTAATCCTTGCAATGTACATTATTTGCAAACATTTGTTTGGGTTGGTGAGGCTGGATGCTTGTTTTAGAATGGGTTCAGTTGTCACTGCCACGAAGATTGTGATAGTCAGACAGTAAATGGTGGAAGTAGCCTTCTGCCGACTGGCACTGGTGACTGGCCTGCAATTCTATCTTTTATGTTCTCTACCTTGGTAGAAATGCATAAAAGGATACATGCCAGATTTGCCATGGAGTGATTGCAGCCATCACTTGATTTAAGTGAATTGCAGTGATTACTTGGTTTAAGTGACTTCTTTAATATGTTTAAGGATTTGTTGATAATTATTGGGTATAGTAATAAGCCTTTATTAGGGTCACCCAGCATTCTGGTAGGGATTACTGTGAATTCTTGATTTTTATAGAGCGATTTCTCCTTGAGTAGTTTTGATTTCTACTAATGACATTCAAATAATCTTCACCCTCTTTTTTTAAATGATTAACTCTTTGTTGTAGCCAGTACTCAGTGTCTTGAGTTCAATCTCGATAATCTTTGAGTGGAGCTACTACGTTCAAAGTTCTAGCCGTTTTCTGCAGAAACTCTCCAAAAGGTCATTCATTTGGGATATGGCCATTATTCGTAACACTCATTTTGTCATGCTCTGCAGCCTCGGATTGGCATACCACTGGAAATCAATGAATAATCCAGACAGTGGTGTTACAGCATAGCTTTCTGGTCTTCCATCCTTAGTGCTTGATTGAAATTTTACATCCACATGTGGCCACTGTGTGTTGGTTTGCTGAATGCTTTTACAGCTGCCCATTGCTTTCTTTATTTCTTGAGAACTTTGCAGAATTAAGTGCCTTTCAAGTAGCGGTCCAGGATAAAGTCATCACAGGTACTTCCCCTGAAGAAGCCCTTGGAATTTAAGGCAGCAAGAGAGATCAAGTAAATCCAGTCAACATATTTAAACAGAAGATGCTTAAGGGGGCTCTGTCAATAAGCCATCATTGTACAGGTGCCTAGGAGCCGAAGTCCAGTTCGGGAAGTATGGCAGCCAAGTGCCATAATACATGGAGGTTTCGCCCCAAGAGATATGCTGTGTTCACCAATAGTAGGCCAAGCTGGCGGAACAGAAAATTTGCCTTCCAAAAGTATCCAGTGTCTGATTCCCTGTCTGGTGTGGTGGAAGGGAATGCGTCCAGGTTAACTTTGGCTGTCCAGACCTGTACCAACAGCCTCTCCGTGAGGGATTCTGGAGAGGAAGGCCGGGTCTACAGGGGAGGGACGATGGCGCCAGGCAATCATGCGGTGCACAGGAGCCTCCATACAAGGTTTAGCCTAAGCCCCCGGGAGAACGTCACTGAGGGCTTCATTAAAGGGGAGCACAGGTTCAGCAGAGCTTGCCCCTGGATGAAACACCTGGTCTTGACCTTGACTGCAGGCAGTTGTAGGGTAAGGACCTCCGCTGCCCTGCATATCACTATTGCGAAGGATGCTCCTTCATCTGAAACCGGGCCCGGAGGGGAAAGCTTCCAAAGTCTTGGGAGGAATCATCCAGGTCCTCGTACCAGTGGATATGGTCTGGTTGGCACCAGTGACGACGTTGAGCAGTGCTGACTCGGAGTCAACAATGTGTATGGTTCATTGTCCAGCAGTGGCGGTGGCCTCATAGTCAAGGGGGCGAATCCAGATGGCCTGGCTGGCATTGGGGCACCTCGCAGCTCTGAGGGTCCCAATGGTGCAACAGGGAGTCGGTGGCCCGAAGATGGCATGCATGTCATCATAAAACTCCATCAACTGGGTGGGTGCCACTCTGGAGAAACTTGGGGTAGTGCATAACGAAACACTGGCTCTACAGGTGGCGTACATGAGCAGGGCCTATAAGTATGATGTTTGGATAGGCAAGAAGAAAAACGCTTTGACTTCTCGAGATTCTTTGACCTATTCAATTTGGAGGAAGAGGTCTTGGAACAAAAAGACGATCGTCTGTGGGAACGGCTCCCAGAATGGCCCCAAGATCTACAACAGGAACAGAAAGGGTGTGAAGCCTTCTTTTGACAACCCACCAGGAGCTTCATTGCTAACTCGCAAATTGCCTTGGAGTGCATGGACTTACACTCAACACATGCTTTGGGGTGGTGGCCTGACCCCAAGCACCAGAGACAGATCAAGTGGGGATTAGACACAGACATATGTCTATGACATTCCCACAAGGTTTAAACCCTGTAGGTTTTGCAGAGGACATGCCCCTGGCACATTGGGAGCAATAGCTCAAAAACAGTCAACAACAGGGTTGAAGATATTGGTAAAAAATAATCTGAGGTAAATCTCCGGATATGCGTTGTTGGTGCCGAAAGAGAGGAACTGAAGTCAGGGCACCAAAGTGGTCACTTCCGACGTGGACACCACCAATGCAGAGCTGATTGATGGCACCCACTGATGCGCAGAGGTACTGCTTAGTATTTTACAGATCCAGTCAGATGACTCAGGAATATTCTACAGTGAGGAATCAGTCAATAGAGGTCTCCATCTGAAATACAGTACAAAACAAAAGATGGCTACTCCTTCCCTACAATTGTGCTGGAGATGTGGTTTGATCATGTAGGCTTCATATATTTTAAATAACGGCCTCATTATGTGGGAAGTCGATGACTCCCTGAAAGCGGAAAGCAAGACGCACACTTGCAACTGTTAGGCGCAGAAGGTAAAAGAATAAAGTGGGTTTTTTATGGATGTTTTAGTTATAGGGTGGGAGTAACGCTGTTTCACATATGGTTTCTGTTACTGCTTGGGTAATCACATTGGTCATCATGAGGGAAGAGGGATGCAGGTGGTGAGGCAATGGGTTGATACATTTGTTCGGTCTCCTTTTTTGTTTTGCATTATTGAAGTCGCACATGCTCAGTATGGTTGTTTATGCAGTTCTTTTTATTTTATCTGTTTCAGTACCCCTGACGAAGAACCGGAATGGTTCGAAATGCATTGGGTTTTTGCACAAGTGCCATTTTGAAGGAATGTTTAAAGCACGTGTCTATGTCTTAAGCGAAATGCAGCATCAGACATTTGAAAATGCACAATAAACACTCACAGTGTACATTGCTGTCTCCAGACTGATATGATTTGTTTGAGAACATGGATTATTGTCATCTATTCATTTTTGGATTATTTATGATCACTTTGGAGCACTTGGTCACAATTGAACTCATTTCTAGAGGAGAGACTCCTCATTTTGCAGTGCAGCAGTTGGGGGCGGGAGAACCGCTTCCTTTTGTTTTGTCGGCTTCATATATTTAACATGTTTCTCCTTGCAGTTCTTCTCCTTTTTGGATAAGTGAAGCTTAGTTTCAAATAGAAGTGGTTGGGGTGCGAATCAAGGTTTGTTCGCTTGAATTCATGTTAGGGATGCACTACTGCATATAAAATGAAACAAACCAGGTCTCAAAGTGTAATGACTGATCGCTTGTAGGTAGATAGTCCTCTGTTCAACGCTGACCAGGGTTGTGGGTTGATTGCCACAAATGATTTATTAAAATAACACCGAAGGAGTCTTTTATGACCAATTCAATGTTAAATGAAGACCAAAAGACGTATGGCCAAAATTCAGTGCCGTCTTGGAAATATGCATGTCATGCGGCCTCTGAATGACCGGACACTGCTCTACATGCGTACCGGTTCAATTTGACTTACTTCTGCCTTTCTGTGTCTATGAGGGATCTAATTACCAGCCGATCCCGCCGTGATACACTCATCTGTATCATGTCTAATCTTCCCGCTTCTGCTATTCAATAACTGGTGTATGGTACTGTTTACATGCAATCTCCACTGCTAATCGAATTGTATGCTGAGATGACTTGATGGTAAATAAAAATGGTAAATAAAAATTAAAACAAAAAGATAAAAAGAAAAAAAGAAAAAGGACAGAAGAAGATAAAGTACAACACTGGTAAATGCTAAATAAGTGAATTGTTGCCTGCACTGATGCAGTCAGACCCTCTAGCCATAATATTGTTAAATTCGAGGATTTAAATTCGGAATGCATTTGAAACAACGGGATTACATTTAGTAAAATGTGCAACGCTGTGGCTTTACATTCTGTAAGGTAAATGCAAACTCCTAGTTTAAACTAGTTCTGAAGAAGTGATAGAAGAGTGCATGAGTGATAATCCAACTTGAATTTAAAAGAAAAGGTGACAGACTGGGCGTAATAGAAAGATGTGAGCATAGGTAAAAAGAGATACAGAATGAAGAGGCATGCAATTATTAAAAATAGGGCAATGATTAAAAAAGGCAAAGAGGGTAGCAAGAATACCAATAAAAATAAAATCCAACTAGAAATGCAATGTCAACCAATAGAGAAGAATGGCTAAAGAAATATATGAAAGAGACCGAAAAATGTAATGATTAAGACTAACAGAAAAGTGATCATTAATTTTTACCAGCAGAATGATCCATCACTTGCTCCAACTCTCACACAGGACATCCAACCGACTACCAGGACCATCACAAGGGAGGTGCAGCTGGGTAAAAATGCCCTGGGTGGGCCTTGATCTAAGCCCCACAATTCAGCTGCCAACATAATTGACAATTGGCTCACAGTAAAATTATTATAGTAAGGACCAACTGTTACCTTATGAGTGCAACCTCAGCAGTAGAGCTTGTAGGAAAATTAATTAGTTGAAAGGGGTGAGAGTCTTACTCAAATAATGGTGACAGCGTGAACCACAAAGGTCATTAAGTAAACTAGTGCTAAATCTTTTGGTATCTTGGTCAGGCTTAACTTAGAGGTAAACGTATAAAGTATTTATGCAGCATGTAAACAACAATATTGTAAAACACAATAGAGTAAACTTTAACCCCTTCAGCGCGGCGCGGATTACCGCGCTGTGCTGAAGGGTTCGTGCGCGGGCGGGGCCGTGACGGAGCGGTTCCGTCATCCGCACAGCGCGACCGACGCGCATGACGGAACCGCTCCGTCACAAGCATCGAAAGGGTTAATAAAATGACCAAAAAAATCCACTAAGTAGAACCGGAGTTATGACTGGTATAAAGTTTCAGGTGAGAATAGCTCCGAAAGCACAAAGCAGTTATCTGGCCATGCTGGAAAGGCCCAAAGTCACAAGTTCAGTCCAATCACGATGGAGCACGGGTTGGATACAGGGACCAGGTTCATCCCAGTGAAAATGTACAATTGACTCAGTCTAATTCCATGAGAGGAGCTCCAGCCAGAGCTTCTCGTTGGCAGGGGCTGCAAGGAGAACGTTGTTGGCATGAAGAGCAGGTCGCCAGTGGAGTTTTGCATTGGCAAGAGGTGCAGGTGGTCGCAGTAGACGCGAAGAACAGGTGTCGGTTGGAACTTAGCTTTGGCAGAGACGCAGTTGTTCCTTGTTGACAACAAGAGTCCGTTTGTGGTCACAAGGTGTCAAAAGCATTTGGAATTTAACCTGTAGTTCAGTTTTTTCAGTTTGCAGGGGAAGACACCAGCCAAGGGTCCAGAACCTATTGGGGCACTTCTTGGTGATCAGGGGCCAACGGCAGGGCTCGGGCAGAGACAGTTGGTGTTGGTGATCTGGGCAGTTGCAGGGAAGGCCTCTAGAAGCATATTGTGTCCCTGTAACTCAAAGGGAGGTCAGTCAAATGATCACTGGAGTCATATCTGGGGATCCTGGGTTCAAGGCATGCATATCCAGTCTTTCTTCTTCAGACAGCAGAGCAGTCCTTCCTAATCTTCCACTGATCCAGGAGTGTTCCAGTGACAGGTTCCGAGGGTGCCACTTTTATAACCAGTGCCAGCCTGGGTGGGGTTCCTTTCTCCTCTGGAGACATGGTCAGGAGGTTCTTCCTTCCTCCTACATTTCTCCCTCCCTTTCCACACATCATCCTTACCCTCCTCTTGCTCCTGTGAGTTAGACTGCAACAAGTGGACCTCCTCCCAGGCTCTGAGGGCTATCTGGAGCTCCAATTTCTTGAGGCCTTTTGGCTATGTGTAGACCTTTCTCCCTGCATAAATTTTTATGTTCTGGTGCAGTGTAGCCTTCAATGTTGCTGAGGTCCATTTTGCTAACAAATATCACAGTTGCAAAAATATGAGGCAGGAATTGAGTTTGGAAAAACAAACTGACCAATCCGAAATCGAGAATAAAAAAAAAATCAATTCTGATGTTAGATTATCACCACAGATTTTGGGGTTTACACAAATCAATTAGTTGCACTTCACAAACAAAAGTACTGGATCCTACTACTGAACACCAAATGGCAACATTGTAAGAAATTGATTTATTAGTTGGGAAGGGTGAGAGTCCCGCTAAAATAATAAACATAGTCCTTGTCAGGGTGAAGTACAAAAGTCACTAAATAAACCTGTGTTTAACCCTATGGTAGGTTGGCACAAAAGTAGTTAGGCTTAACAAAGAGGCAATGCGGAAAGTATTTATGCAGCACACAAAAAGTGGTAACTGAAAACACAACACAAGGAAAATCCCAGACCAATTTAGAACGATATAGTAAATTTGAATTAATAAATTGACTACAAAAACAAAAAAGTCCAATTATTAGAAAAGGACTTATTAATTTTTTAGATTCAGGCGAAAACAGCACCAAAATGCACAAAGAACCACTCTAGGTTAACTGGTCACACTGGAGCTGGTCAAAACAACAAGTTCAGGCTGACCGGGATGGAGCGTAGGATGGCTACGGAGACCAGGTTCGTCCTAGTGAAGAGCTTACCTTCTACTAATGCCTGTTCTATGCGAGGAACCTCAGCCAGAGCTTTGCGTTGGTGGGGGCTGTGTGGAGACAGCTGTTGACATGAAGAGCAGGTAGCCCTCAGAGACTATGGTGGTCGTCGCTGACGCAAGGAGTCTGCTTGCAGTCACAGAGAGCCCAAAATGTTTGGATTTTCCCCTGTACGTCAGTTTTTGCAGTTTACAAGTTGGAGGACTACATTCTGATGCCAGACAAGAGCCCAGAATCTGGCGAGATACCTCCTGGGATCAGGACTCACTCCAGCATAGGCCAGCAGCAGGGCTCAGGCCGGTCCATTTGGTGTCGGTCAGGTAGGCACTTGAAGGGAAGGCCTCTGAAAGTTTCTCGCGTCCTTGTAGCTCAAAAAGAATGCCAACAAAGTGGCCTTTGGAGTCACTTCTGGAGATCCAGCTTCCAAGGCAAGCATATCTAGTCTTCCTTCTTCAGACAGCAGAGCAGTCCTTCTGAATCTTACACAGGTCCAGGACAGTTCTGGTGAGAGGTTCTGAGGGTGCTACACAATGCCAGCCTGTGTGCAGGGGTCCCTGTCTTTGTCTACCAATAAACTGGTTCTTGTCAGATCTGCCCCCTCCTCTGGGTTTGTAGCCAAAATGACTATGGCAGTGGTTCTTAACCTTACGACTTCAGAGGACCCCCACTGAATCACTAGTGGAAGCCGGGAACCCCACCACAAACAATTTCTAGGATGTGAAATTCAAACAAATACACTACTACAGAAACAATTATATATCAACCCAATACACGAGTTATTAAACATTTTCTTTAATTAACAAACACAAATTGAAATTATAATTGTAATAGAAGGTTGTAACTTTTCAGAATTTGAGTTTATTTCTAAAAGACAAAGCTATGTGCTATGCTCCACCATAATGCTTTCAATTGTTGCCATTAATGCATCCTCTCTCTATTTGTAAGAGAATGTTAGTGCTTCAACTTAGGCCACTAATCATCCATGCTACTGTTTGAAGCACTTGTGATATTCTGCGAGTGAAGCTAAGTATATCAACTTAATTTTCAGCCTCCAGTTTTATATTCCTTTACATTTATAGAGCATTTTTAACATTTTCAATTTATCTTTGTGATGTGTTTATACGTTATAAATCCAAGGACAGCTTTAGTGCTGATGGCGCCTGGTGCAACAATCTTTGTTGACATTCTAACAATGACCTTTGTTTCCATGGATTTCCTCACTAACACCACCAACAGTGCCCCTCATCTCTTCAAAGTCCCTCTCTCATATTTATTTAATTCTTTTATAGCGCTATACTTTCTAATTTAGGGTGTCAGAGCGATTTACATCACACAAACAAATATTATACAAAGACAAATTATTCATATAAGTGTGATTCAACACCTCACATTGGGGTAGTAAGAGCTATGTAAATAAATCAATGTATAGGAAATGAGGGCTATAGGATGAATGAGTTGCATATTATCCATGCTGATAAGCAATACATGCTTGGCATGGAGTACCACAGAGTCAGAGTATAAAATGTAACGCACTGGTTGGGGATGCTTGCCTTAATAAAAACATTATTACTACACAAGGGCACCCTATTCAGCAACCTCAGAAGATAGAGGAGAAAAAACAATCAGTTTCTAAATCAATGCACAGACGTTTGCGTTTAGCCATTTGATGTTGGTTATTGTGCCATATTAGTGGGATTGTATTTTATTCAAATAATAAAAGGATCTTTATGACAAATTCATTAACCCACAGGGTTATCTACATGAAATACAAATCTGTGATCTGCATGTTAAACTTTGTGTTTTGTAACAGGCACATTTACCCTCTTTCTTTCTGATGAATCCAAACATCCACTAGACAAAACTCGGACCTTTCCAACAAGTATATTAATCACCACAGGTAACGTGATATTTTAATTATCGCCTGATAATTGCAGGTCACTGGAAGAACTCTGCAGAATGTGCCAGCAGCCCTGTATGATATTTTAAAGTGAAGTGCTCCTGAACTTTAGGCCCAGTCGGAGGTACAGCCCTAAAGAAAGCACTATTATTATTATTTAATTTTCTCGACAGTCGCGGATCCCCTGAGTAGGAGTCACAGACCCCAGGGATCCCCGGATCACAAGTTAGGAATCACTGGTCTAAGGTAACAATTGGCAGGAAGGTACAGCTGCTTTCAGGTTCCTATTCTTCCTGTCTACTGCAACACAACGCTAAATCCCTTAGCGCCATCTCGCTCGTGCAACCGCACGCAGCTGCTGTCTCATAGCAACTTGGTCCTAAGCGTTCCACGAACGCTCGGTGAGTTTCTTTATTGTTTCTCTATTTCTCACACTATCGGAGTGCCCACTCCACCCTTCAGCACCACTAATACCCTACGGGACACTGTCCTTCATATATTTTTATAGGCAACCTCACTTCATCGCTTCAGCCTGAAACCAGCTCAACCATTTCCAAAGGTAGTGTTCTCTTAAATAATTCGTGGATGTGTTGTGTTTACGTTTTTTTTACACATGGTGATCT
Organism: Triturus cristatus; assembly: GCF_964204655.1. Taxonomy (NCBI): domain Eukaryota; kingdom Metazoa; phylum Chordata; class Amphibia; order Caudata; family Salamandridae; genus Triturus; species Triturus cristatus. The sequence continues at coordinate 1,364,624,143 of NC_140591.1, read as the reverse complement.
TTATTGACCTTTTGCTCTCACGCACCGGACAACCCTCTCCTCCTTCCCATATACACAGCAGTTTCTCTCAGTACTATTGGTGACGTGTTTTTAACCTTCAATTTTCTGACTTGATCTAACACTGTCAGGTGGCGGTGAGCCTCTCTATCCTTAACTCTGCTATCAATCTTCTTGAAATTACTGAATCCAATTGTTTCATTCTCATTTATAGATACCCCTGAAGAAGGGCGAAATACTACGCCCGAAATGCATTGGGATAATTGAACTGAAACATATGATTCTTTATTTACTTTGGATCACAGTATTACGAACTGTTGTACCCAGAAAGGAGTGTGATTAAACAACACTTCAAAAAGAAGAAGCTTTGATCCGTTTTTCAGATTTGTGAATGTTTCTTGACAGTCCAACTATTTACATTGATTTTGATGATGTTTATTAATTTCAGTCATCCAAAGTATTTTACAAACCATGTCTAACTTGTTACACACTCACCTCTGAGTGTACACAGGTAGTGCAGTCCCTGTCTAGAGCATCCAGCTCCAGTCACTTACGAACTTTATAAAAGCAGCATTTTCAGAATAACAACCTAAAATCCAACTTGAGGATTTTAATCTATGATTCAAATGAGTAGACAAAGTATTTCACTATTTGTTCCCAAACTGAATTTATCATGTATTAAGTGTAATAAGGTAACTGAGTGTTAATCTACCAGAGAGATAGCCTTGCTACATTAAAAAACGACTTTAGGAGATTTTGCCTGTAAGCAAATGTAAAATTTAAGTAAACAAGTCCCACTTTTTAAATACCATGCACCCGGCCCGATGTGTGTTAAGGGCCCACCTTAGTGGTGATTTATAAAAGTATTAAACAGAAAGCTTTAAGCTTGGAGAGAGGCTTCTTTTGCCAGGCCGAAATGGCAGATGAAGACTGCTCTGCAGGCTGTAGTGACAGCCCGGAGACACTTTTTACAGTGCTACAATAGTGGGTGTCACAGTAGGTGCCTCACCCCCCAAACTGCCCCCACCCCCTCCCCCCAAGTAGCATTTAATTTACAGGCCCAGGCAGGGTACATGTAATACCATATGCTAGGGACTTATAAGTGAGTAAATAAATAATAATAACGGCATATATAAAAGCGCAAACGGCTACCTCAAGCAGAGGTGTCCCCGACATTTGACCAACTCGCCCCTAAGCTAAAAGCTACGCGATAGCAAAGACCCTCCACTGAGAAGTGGTACACACCTCAACTCAAGGTACTCAAAAGGAAGTGCCAACATATCGAACATCAATGGAGACTGTCCAAACTGGAAACAGATAGATTACGGTATAAGTCCGAACTTAAAACTTACAATTACGCTATAAGAAATGCAAAAAAAACTTACTACGCACAACGAATAAATGAAAACTGTAATGCAGCAAAGGAGTTATATAAAATAGTTAAAGAACTCAGTAAACCAGCCAGCATGTCCCAAATTCTACCCCCTTCTGCAGAAGCTTGCGAAAAAATTAGCAACTTCTTTTCGGATAAAATAAGCAAAATATACTCCACTTTTAGTCCTATCACGAAAACAGACATAATTAGTCGGAAATTCCAGACCCCACACCCAGAAGCTTCATCAGAGATGAGCAATTTTGCCCCTCTCACAGACACTGAGGTCTTAAAGGCAATGGGCGAAGTGAAGTCAGGATCCCCCCTAGACCCCTGTCCCCATTTCATTTTTTGCTCAGACTGCCTCAACCCTCTGTCCGTATGTCACTCAGCTCTTCAATAACTCTCTTAACACTGCCACTTTCCCTGATATTTGTAAACAGGCAGTAGTAATCTCTCTGCTGAAAAAGGCAGGAACAGATGTCCTCAACACTGAAAACTATCGCCCAATCTCCCAACTTCCATACCTCTCTAAAGTTTTGGAGAGGTTGGTGAACAGACAATTATCAAACTACCTAGAAACTAACGATCTATTAGACCCCTCTCAGACCGGTTTCAGGGCTACCAATAGCATGGAGGCAACGCTACTGGCAGTACTGGATAACATCAGATCTTGTACTGACCAGGGAGGAGCCGTAGCTCTGATACTTTTAGACCTCTCGGCAGCGTTCAACACGGTCTCACATAACAGAATGCTGTAAACACTTCATGAAAAGGGAATCCACTCTAAAGCTCTGAAATGGCTCAGTTCGTTTTTTAGCAACCGAACACAAACACTTCAACTAGGTCATTTCCAATCTAAATCTAGCGCCATCAGCTGTGGTGTCCCGCAGGGGGCATCGCTAAGCCCCATCTTATTCAACGCCTATATTTCATCTCTGGCGAAAATCAGTAGAAAATGGGGAATTGGTATTTGCTCCTATGCAGACGACACACAGCTGATGGTGGCCCTTGAGGAAAGTTCTGAAGTCACCAAAATAAAGTTACATAACTGCCTTTCAGAAATGGCACAATGGATGCAGGAGCATTGTTTGAAATTAAATGCAGGGAAATCAGAAATCCTGCTCTTTGTAGGGGCCAGGTTGATTTGGGACGCCACATGGTGGCCACAAACACTTGGTGCTGCTCCAATCCCTAAGCAATGTGCAAGAAACCTGGCCATCCTTATTGATGACACCTTATCCATGAAGGACCATGTGCGGGCCCTTTGTGGTAAGGGATTTGCCACCCTGAAACTGTTAAATAGACTCTTCCCCTGGATCCCGTTGGACTGCAGAAGAACAGTCACGCAAGCCCTGCTTATAAGTCAACTCGACTATGGAAACGCCTTATTCGTGGGCATGACCGAGCTCCTCTTCACGCGGCTACAGGTGCTTCAAAACGCCGCAGCCACACTAGTGTGCAATAAAAGCAGACTAAGTTCAGCATCGATGTGCATGAAAAACCTGCACTGGCTACCTATGCGTTAAAGAGCAGTATTTAAACTGCTCAGTCACACACATAAAGTACTGTATCAAAGCGGTCCCAAAATACTTCAGGGGAAAAATGAGTTCTATGTCCCTAGAATGGGCCTACGGTCTCTACATCAAGCATTGGCCAGAACAAAGCGCATCAAGAAAATGAGGACTGGAGGGCGCTCCTTCTCATATCTGGCAGCTAAGAAATGGAATGAACTCCCCTTAGACTTACGGCTCACATCGAACTACCTGGTGTTCCGAAAAAAACTGAAAACCCACCTGTCCCCCAAAAATTAAAATTCACTGTTCTCCCTTCACCAGAAGCTTAGCTCTCTTTTTCGCTACCAGCGCCTTGATATCCCTTGGGATGAATGCTGCGCTCTATAAATGAATAAATAGGAGAGCACACATACACTTTACCACTTATTATTAGCAGGAGTAAAGTGAGCAGCATCTTAAAATTCAACAACATCGAGTTCAGAAAAGGAGGGCGAAAATCTGAGTGACTCTGCAGAAAGGGCCAGGTCCAACAGAGCTGCTTTACGAAAATCAGTCAGGCCCATTTTAAGGGCAGGACGAGAGGATGAATAGTTCTTCCTACAAAAATGTAATATTTCATAGTATGTGCACACTCTCGTAAGGGTGAAACTGCATGCGTTCATCCTTCACTTTAATAAACACTGATAAAGCCAAACGCTTTAAAAACATTACAGTATTCACGCACTTACACGTAGGCACAAAGATACATGAGCATGACTGGGGTAGAAGGGAAAGTGCTTGTTCTCGAAGGATAGGGCGAATGTCGCTGCAGCGCTCACTGTGTATTTACAATGTGATTAGGACACTTGCGGCCAGGCCTCTTCCTAGGTGCCCAAATTAAAGTAAGAAAATAATATATCTAGTGATGAGTGCTTGTGCTCTGCCTGCTTCTAAACACAACCAATATTCCTGTGTACGAAGGGTATTTGTTATTGTGAGTGGCCTTTATTGAATATGTGTGCAATCTGTAAATCAAGCTCATCAAGAATTCCTAGATTTGGGGGTGCCATCAGAACGTTATGTCCTGGGTCTCAGCACTGGCAACAGCTTGGATAACGCTTCACAAAGAAAAGGACACAATTCAAGTTACTTACCCCTGTGAGTGAAGTCATTCACACTAACTTTACCGGCTATGTACCTGTCCTCATAACAGCACACTACTCCTTGGTCATTACGATCAGGGGCACCCCCCACCTGCCACACGTACCAAGATCCCCATCACCGTTCTACTTCTGGAGTTACTTTGCACATTGTTGTGGAGCTCTCTCCCGGCAGTTCAGCGATACTCGCACTCTCGCCGGGTTCAAGTGGGACCTGAAAGCAGTCACGGCCGGGCTCGGAGGCTTTGGCTTTTGACCCCCTATCCTCTATAATCTGACCCGCCTCGCAACCACTGAACCCACGACCTTTATCTGTAACTTTAACCAGAGGAAAAGGACACTATATAATCCGAGTAGAAACATTGCACTTTTTTTTGGGTAGTAATTGTTACTTTTTTCATTCACTGTGCAACCTAATGTCATTGTGTGCATGTTTACCGTCTTGCAATTCATCTCCTGCATCAACTTGTTTTCAAGTTCAACAAATCAATCTGCATATAACGGTATGCATACATTTGATCCTATATACAACAGAACGATTCTTTGCAGTGGCACACGCTGGAACCCGGATACTTTCAGTTTAGAGCATAACAGCATCCCTGGAAAAACATTTTATGATTTCTATACAGGTGATAAAATGATGCACGGGAAACACCCTGGAAAAATAGCACCTGTTTGCCAACATGTTTCCTATAACTTGAAAGCAGGAAAAACGAGTAGTTTATCGCATGTAATATTCGGTAGATGGAATTTTTTTTTGAATAAAACAGTCCTTCTTTTACAAACTCATTACAATGCAGTTTTATATGCAGCAATACCAGCAGCCATAATAATATGTTGGGAAAAAGCAACATTAGTAGTGTCCACCTAGAAAGAGGGACATGAACATTACCAATGACGAAAAGCATACAGTAATTAAGATATATACAATTTGATACATGCATTTTTTACACTGGTGATCCTAGTCTTCAAGATAAATTCTATTCTAACTTTATTTTTCCATTTATAATACTTTTAGATCACCATGTGTTAAAATACTTGAAATATGGATGTAGGATTTAATTGCTATATTTACTATTCCTATGCCGTCTCCTCCCTTTCACCATCTAAGCAACTTATCACTCCAGATAATATGGGAGATGGGTAGGAGAGTTGCACACGCTTCATTGCATTCCTGCAGAGAACAGTCCACTAACAAAACAGTTGAACAAGCATGGCAATGCAAATGGGTCTGGCTTACACCACTGAAAGTGCATCTTCAGTCACTGATGAGTTTAGTAACTCCCCTCAGATTACCAAGATCAATTACGCATGAATTGATTTGGCAATCACTGTACTTTTAGCATTGTACAAAACTTATTTTTCATAGTCTCAACTGATCATTAATTATCTTTCTACACTCAAATGTATTCTCCTTGCATTCTTTCTTGATCACGGTATTGGAGTACATTGTTGTATGTAATGCTGTTTCACCTATATGGGCAACAGATGTAGCGATTGCAGCCTAGCTAAGAATTATTCTGGAAATGTGGGTAGCAACTATTCTACAGTTGCCAGGAGTTTTTAGATACAAGTCATCATACATGCACTATGTCACTTATCCTTGCAATTAAACATCCATTCAGCACTTCCCAATGACTCAATGTTGCATTTACCCACTTACACATTCATAATAAACCAGACACATACACTCAAGCAGGATATTAAAGGTAAATTAAAAGGATAAAAGCAGAAAAAAAGAACACATCATTACCTAAATTTAGCAGACATAAGCTTGTAATGCAAAAATAAAATCAAACAAAACAGCAGGCGGACATCTTGCAATGGTATTGTACATAGTGTATTTTTGTTTTTGAAGTTCTAACATACTGAAGCACCATGTTGGTCATAATGGAGTGTTAAAAACAATGATTATTTAGGCACAATACTATCCCAATATAGCCACTCAGTAAACATCGCAGTGAGCACCCATCTTCGATTGCTGAAGTGTATCCCTAATGTAGTGATTCAAGTGTCCAAGACAATGCTTCTAAACATGGTGACCATCTTAGAAAACTAAAACAACGATACAATTTGGACAATATTGTTTCAAGATGGTCACCAGGCAGATGTGTACAAGTGGTCAGGAAAAATGCTGGTACTCATGAGGCAGTGGCAGACATGGGCAAATCCATTGCCCCAATGATTATACTGTTTTGGGGAGAAGCAGAATGTGACTGACGACTGAACTGACAAACGAGAGCTGACAAAAAGAATGTCTGTATATGTAGAGTTTTTTTCTTTTTCTTTAATAAAACAGACACCAGACCCGCTAGCCCTCCTTTGATGGTCTAGTACACAGTGCGAGTCTTCTACCCCCACAGTTGGCCAAAGAAGTAATTAGCACCATAATCCTTGCTCCTCAGTAATCTGTGAGATTCCACGTAACAAAACGCCCATCTATAGACATTAACACAGTATATTATCAATCCGCCCTTATAGGCCTATTCGCTTTAGTATAAATTTTTCACAACACACCTATTGCCTTTACTATAAATTATCATAATGCACATATCAGACGAATAACATTTGACATACATTTTTCCAAAGAAACAAGCAGGCCTAAAGCCTTTATCATTGACTTGTCACCATACCCAACTCAAGTTTAGCTTTTTGTGCATAATAATGCCCACAAGCTGCCATAAAATGACAAATATGTACAAAATGACAGTTAGCCAAGCAATATACAATACTTCTTAAAATTCTCATAGTACAAATTGTCTACCCAAGGGTTTGTCATAAGGGTTTCCCAATGACAAAATCCTTGCCTCATGGCAATATGGGAGAATCCCTGTAACACAATACCAATGTACAAGCCTTAACACAATGTAATGACAAGCCATCCTTAAATGCCTAATGGGTTTAACATGTGCTTTTCACAATAAATACGTAAAGCCTGCTGCTTTCGATGTTATGTTTCATAATATACAGATGAGGTGTTTCAGCTTCATTGATGGTTTGTCACCATAACTAACACCATCCTGCTGCATTGAGCATGTGCTCTCCCACAAGGCAAAAATTACAATATAAGCACTGTATTTCTGTGAAAGCACTCAGCTTTTTCCCATTCAAAATCTATACTCAACGTAATCAACAAATGGATAGGCCAAAGCCCCTCTCTCAATAGTGAGTGCTTCTAAAAGCACTTTTTCTGCTGATCACATAAGGTCACCCAACATCTGCACTGTCTAGCCAAACATAAAAAGAATGAAAAAGGAAATACACCCAGCTTAAATCATATAAACCCTGCATCTATTCCATCAACATGTAGACATATGTTGTGAACTGTCGATGTATATACTGAAGCAGAAAAACAACAATGGAATGTTGGGAGCTCCTCTGTAAGCAATGTAGTTGCAGATGGCGAATAGCTGGTATAGACCCTCTGGTCCAAAATTCAAAGGTTTCTTTTTTTGGTTTTTGATTCTCCCCATTTATTTTAGACTATTCTACCCTCAGTGGGTGAACTGTTCTAACAGCCTTACAGCCCTTCTGCTTCTGGCCATTCCGGCACGCAAGGGTTCTATGCGCTGTTATAGACTCTAGTCTGCGGCTTCCGTCTAACATTCTAGAGGGGGGCCTTTAACAACTGGTACAGTCCTCAGATACAGGCAATGCTGTACTGCCTGATAAATAATAGAAAAATGTTAGTCGACCAAACATAGAAGGCTGGTCTCACAGCTTTTCATTATCACGGTGTGCGTCAGCCTACTGGTTTAATTGGACCCCATGGTTAATACAAATCCTTCAACCGCACGAAGGGAATCGCATGATGACCACAAAGGGAATCTCGCTTTCTATTAGTGTCTATTGACTGATTTTATAGCGATGAATACCAGTAAAGCCAAAACGAAGTTCTTATGATCCGGTTCTGTGCCACTGTATCTAGGACTGACAAACTTCATGCATACTGCAAATACAAATGCATGCACACACTTTCAAGCATACAGGACCGGTATCACACTTCATTTTAAGGAAGCAGGGCACTCCTAACACCTAGTATGTTCTCCAGAAGTTTGGTTCACCATGCACAAAAAAATCAAAGTTCAGCTATACTCAAATCATTTACAGATCCCACTCAAAGTAGAGTTCTCTAGCCATACGTGACTGAATCCTCTATTTACCTCCCACAGTATATTAGACCTTCGTCTGTCTCTCTACCATCCCTGTTCACTAGTCATGCCCAAGAAAGATGTACTCCGTCCACATGAGAAAGGCCAATCCTGCCTGGGACTTCCTGTTTCTCTGCCCTCCTAATCACTGCTAATGTTTATACACGAGTCACTGTAGAACCGTAGATTAAATGTCGCAAATGATGTGTACCACACCCATCCTCCGTGGTTCACCATCTGAATCTGACACTAAAAAAGCCTGAGAATTCGAAAGGCATTATTACATAAACACTTTACCTTATGCGGCAGGGGGTCTGATGTAGAAAACCATTTTGCCATTGGAAACCCTGAGTTCTGCAAAATAGTAGGGCTTGCAACCTCAAAATGTCTTTTTGCTATCTACTAAACGCATTATGCAATTCAGAAAAGTCTCTCTTAATAACAAAAAGGGTTTACCAACTTGGTGGAATCGCATTCAGGCAGGGCCATAAAAGGGATGTTCCCTTCCAACTGTAAATCGCAATGAGATGCATCAATGGTTTCTGTACACATTATCGGTCGGAAACCACTGTGAAAAGTTACAGTTTCCTTTAAGAGGCTGAACGGGGAAGCCGTGCCTGCTACCCTGCTGTGCGCCAAAACAGGAAACGCGTTTTTTAAAGCAGCACCGGTTCCTTTGAGGAACACGGGCTGCTTTGAGATGCAGCCAGCAAGTAGCGGGCTTTTCTTTTTGAAGCCATATTTATTTTATTGTTGTAACAGAAAACAAACGAAAAAAATACAAATGAACGTCAAAACATGAGTCTGTATTTAAATTATACAATCATAAACACCACGGTGTAACGAAACTTGAGGGGGCTCCCGAGCAAAGCACGTGGAGGGGGACCCCACGCTCCGGATCCAGTCAGGAGCTCTCAGACCAGGGGCCCACTGCCCATGCATAGTGCCTGGGGGGCCCCCGGAGCTCGGGGAACCCCCACAACGGGGGCTGTTGGAGCTCATGTTATACACCCTTATGTTACACCACTGTATACACACCATTTGACATTGCAGGAAACAAGGCAGGTACTACAGGCAAAATACCTGTTAAACGAACTAGCATCAAATAGTCAGTGTAGAACACCTGCCTCGGTGCCGCGCGGTAAAGCACCAGCAGTTAGGGCTCTACCGATGTACCTCCATTCACAGAGGTGGGTTTCTAAGTTCAGAACCCAGGACTGCCCAAAGGACAAGGAAACTGGAATCACTGTATCTGATTCAGGAAACAGCCATCTTGGGCTTTGCGCAAAACGTCCCCACAGAGGACTTTGGATGTATTGATCACTGATTCTATGCTGAACACACTACATATATCAGGGGCAAGTGAAAGACTACAGATATCAAGGAATAAACAGACGATAGACAGGATTTGTAGACCACTCTAAGCAGTTTAGGTGAAAGGGCCTAGGTCTCTGACTAGAATCTCAGCTGGCATCAACTGTTAGTCTCTCCGCAGCACGGGTCAAGGGTTCTACAGCCACCCTGTACACTTTTGATTTACACTTAGTACAACACAGCTTGATGCCTGATAATGACAAATTAAAAAACAGTGAACATCTAGGATGGATGGGGAGACATTCGAGAAAATTGAGAGAGAAAGACAAGGAAAGCCAGAAAGAGTCAAACAGGAGGATGACACAATTATCCTTTGCAATATGAGAACTTTCCCCTGTACAAAAATAATGTAGCGTAAAAATGAAACAATTTACTTAAACCCTTCAATCGAACGTTACATTAAATGCAGGGAAGTTGGGCATAGTTTATATCAAGTGGTGATGCTCTACATGAATAATATGTGGAAGGAGGTCCTTGATGCACTTAAAGAAATCTTAGTTTACTCATTGCCAGCTGCATGTAGGTAGTTTAGATGAGAATGGGAGACTAGGGGTTCAAATCTATCACAACACGTGTTGGCTCCCTACTTATCATTGCTAACACTGGCAACAGAAGACAAACTGAAGACCCACCGATGACTTACACAATGGTACCAAAGTGTCTGACTCACTGTTCTTTTTGTTGATGTATTGTAACCAATGATTGACTATGATGGCAAGAACAGACAGATACCTTCATTGCACATCTACAATAATATTCATAACTCTGCTCAGCTGATCACCCAAAGAAAAAAGGCTGCAAATGGACGATTCTCCATTGAGCACTGGGTTGCAATAAACAGAGTAATGTTTGCTACAGGATTTCAGTGAAGTCAATTGCATTGGTTTTTGTGATTTCCCTGATCAAAAAGGGCGTTGGGGTTGCTTTTTGCTGTGTTGTCTCATTTTGGTGTATGGCACCAGTGGAACTGCGATTCATGGAATCTGCGCAAAGACACGTGCTAATATATGCGACTCGAAAGCAAAAATGGAGGCAGCACGTAAAGAGACTTACGACAAAGCTAACAATATTGAATTATATGTTAAAGGTTAAGAGACAACAAAAAACACAGAATTAAGCTAGAGGAAACGTTCACTTTCCCAGGGGCCCCTTGGAAGGTGGGGGCCATGGGTAATTGTCCACTTTGCACATGCATTGAAGCATTTCTTTTGACAGCACATGCATGGTGGGGTAGGATGCAGAGAGAAACTGCGCTTTCTCTTTTGAGGGTTTTGATTGTTCTGTATTGCTTACTATAAAATATATTAAATCTGATATATAATAAATATTCTCCAGTGTCTCCACACACCTGGTATTTTTTGATATTCCAGTGACCCTGTGGTTTCTCTTACAATGTCTCTCCTTTATGTAGTTTCTGGGATTATTACTTTTCATGCCTTCTTGCTCCTCTTCACAGGTCTAATTTCTTCAAGCACCACTGGTTGATTCTGTTCCTTGCCTTAATATCCAGTGTGATGATGTGGATGGTGTCTCACAAATTAAAAACAATGTCTTCTCTACAGAGCACTGGATCCTTCCAGGTTTCGAGTGTATCTGCCCTCGAGCGACATGGAAATGATCTGACAAGTTTGACTTGTTGCATTCTAAGGAAGTGGGACTTACGTAGAAGGTTGGTTCAGACTTAGGGTTTATGGGGTGTTTACTAGCAGACTACAGTGAAGCAGGACTTCACACTCTTAGGTCAAGGGCGAGAAGGATCCACAGCAGGGGACTTGGTCCTTCAGAAGTGCCGGGGACGTGGATGCCCCAGCTTCCATGACAAGAAAAGATGGACGTGAGGGGATAGGATGGAGAGTTGATAAACCTACGACTCTGGATTGCATCAATGGAAAGGCAGGTGAGGAAGGCTGCACCCTTCACCCATCTCAACAGACCACGACTGCAGAAGTGGAACCCAGGTCTAAAACGATGCAGAATTATCAGGAACACTGAACTGTTTCGGATGAGTCGCTGGGTTGAGTTGATCATCTTAACTCAATAGGGCATCATAAAAGGAGAATCGAGGTGAAAAGATCATATTGGCGAACAGTAACTTGACATTACTACTTAAAACAATACCCAAGATATGAATGCGAAAATCTGACTGTGCTCGCACACACTTATATAAAATTATATGTTTTGATCTTACTGTTCTACAATTGCCTCTTGTGCCTCACTGGAGCTCAATTATTTCATTCTGTTGCTCCGCCTCCCACGTTTCCTGTCTCTCTCAGTCTCTGTAGCCGTGCTCCTCTTTCTCCCCATGGACAGAGAGTCATCTGGTAATGTTATCACCAGGTCAGGCAAGTACAGCGAATCGCATTCAACCAGAAGTGTTTCACTCAACGTTGGAAATGTTTCTCTTACACATCTTTACAATCTTTTAAAAAGTAATTTTTTCGTATTCTGGCAATATGATTTTTACTGAAATTGCTTTTATACTTTGCATCAGGAAGCAGAACACGAAAATGACATCCTGTTTAATTTTACGAAGAGTTTCCTGCTTCCTATACCATCGAAAAATAATGCCATTGTTATTTAAGAACTGTTTAGATTTTGCATTTAATTAGGAGTGCTACATAACTGCAGAAAAAAATGTATCAGGGCAGCACACAATGGTACTCATAGGATGTCTCTGCGATTTAACGCTCGCCACTGACATTCCCTGTAATCTGCTTGTCACAAATTCGAATCTTGGCAACAACAATTAACCCTCTATCCTTTAGAGCTTTGCATATTAAGTGCCATTAGACGTCATTAACGCCGGTTAAAGTGCTTAGAAATTGCAGCGGCTTGATATGAAACCTATATAAAAAACGTATTATTTAATGTTTGGTTCACTTCTAGATTTCTTCGCGCTTAGGCTACATTGATGGAGAGCTCAACTGTATTTTACAACTTAAAACCTGAAGGTTTATACAACAAAATGGTGATAAAATGTCTAGGCCCATTTCTCAGCTGTTTTTGAGCATCCAAATTAAACACAAGAGCAAAAATACGGTCATTTTTTAGATCAAAATTCAATTTCTTATTTATAGACCAGGAATAAGTTTATTGCACCTCAAAAATGTATTTTTTGCACACACAATTTAAGGTACCATGTTGGAATGTCCATGTTTGTAAATCTAGCAGCAGAAGTGCATTTTGGGGCATTTCTGGGTAGGTGCACCAGCAAATATTGCTAGCCACCCACATACTCGTGTTTTATGGATTATCATCATGTGGTATTTGGCCACTCTGAAACCACATTCAGGTTTTGCTCTCTGAAAAGGCAGGCGTTAATTGTGTTTCTAGTATGGTAATGACGATAGAACACACCAACAACTGACAGCACATAGAGGAAAATTCACATGGGTTTTTTGTAATTTTACACTATATATTCTTTTTCACAACTTGCATATAGATACAGGAGTACTCAGGGAATTGTTTGCAATTTCAACAAGCATTGGCGTAGCCAACAGGTCTCTCCTTTGGGACCATAAGTGTTTAGTCATGCAGCACATTATCCGGGGTGCAGAGGGAGAGGGGGGCATTATGATTTACCAATGCTGGTTTGCTCAGATTCAGCAGCCCCTGCTATCAGAGTTCATGGAGGCAGGAACATGAATAGTGAGATAAGGGTTCAACTCGGAGATGTCATCGAGGCCAATGGACGAGCAATGTCACTTCCCTTACACAATGCATTAAGTTGCTTGAAGTGTCAACATCTTCAACTTGTGTTAACCTTTGTGGCCAGCGGGTAAATCTCTATGCAAGTCATTTTGGAGCTTGGAATGATTGTGTACTAACAATTTCAAGTGGGATAAGAGAAGGAACACCAGTCATAGTTCACGGACTGTGCTAAATAACACACATTAGTGGTCCGAATAGTGCAACAGGATTTTGAGTGCATATACCTCGCCTCCAAAGCTGTGTTACTGATCACGGGCATGTGTCACAACACAATAGGTGAACGTGATGCTGGTTTTGTTTCGGTGTACCAAGTGCCCATCATGTGCACATGAGTCTTTTAATTAAACAACATAAATACAGCACAGGAGAAAGCAACAACTACAACACCATGGGATGCTCGCCTTGTGGGTAGGACATGCGCAACACTACATCCCTGTTAACTGAGGTTCCTACATTGTACAGTGCACTGCAATGCTACACCGATGCCTACAGACACCAAATTCACACAAAAATCCAAGCATACATGTTACAGCACAGCCACTACAACAGCAGTAGGTTTGCCACAACACGTCAACATAGGAAATAATTCCAATCAGTAAGTAGTATGCGACACCATGAATTACTGCACAAGTTTGTTGCATGTATAGGTAGAGTAGTGATGCGCATACATCAATGCACTGCATTAACCCCTAAATATTGTCTATACAGTTAAAGTGACCTGGCATACTTAAAACTAAGTGAAATCTAAATATTTCAATTATTATTAGAACTCCACACTTAAAAAACTAATTCTAGTGGTTACATCCAAATGTACCTAAATGCACCTCGCTGAACTCAGGATCAGCTCCTCGAGCTGAGAAAGGAGTCTTTTCTTTGATGACCCCTTCATGCTGCAGATATCCCTTTCTAGGGATTCCATCTCCCCGTCCATGTCTCTTTAAATACAGCCCACTTAAACATTTACCAAGACGGACAGCAATGGTTGTGGGGATAAAATATCTCAGTAGCTGTGCATGAAAGTGTTTTTTTACATGCCTCACATTCTTAAAAATAGTCCTATTAATTTAAAACAGAAGATATAGCTCTGATGTCTTGCAATATGGAACGCTGGAGACGAAAGGGCCTTTTTTCATGGCTCTAAATAGACTGTGCAGGAAATTACAAGCTCTTCGTGGTAAAGTGGGCTCAAGGGAAGCGCGCGCTGGAGGGCTGCCATGAGACGAAAATATTTGTTTACCGCTCTGGGGACCCAACTAGTAAGCAGATCGTATGTGATCTACTGTATTGAAGAAAATACAATGGAATCCAGTTCACCAAGGATTTATTTTAAATCTGATAGGAGAAAAGGGTACTCAACTATAAAAAATAATTTTAAAAAACCCTGCTAAATAAATAATAAGAGCGCAGGCTCTACAACAAAAAGTTTTAAACAACTGATAACGAAAAAAACATACCAGCATACAAGAAAGACAGGAGCGAAATCTGTTTGAACAACTCTGTATACAGAAGCAGATAAATAGCGCAAATGGGTCTGACATGACGTTTTGTGCAAGAGGACACATAGGTTCATAAAGGCTAAAGTTACATGTTTACTGAAACCCATGAACAGAAGCAGAAAAATAAAAGAAACGGATGCGCCCCAACACTTCACTAATCCGAAGTTTCTATAACATTACCTTGTCATATGTGAAGGGTGTGAGTGCGAGAGACAGCTGTCCTTGAAAGAGGGGGCAGGTTATGACCATATGTGACCCCCTCTCGAGGGTAAACCGGTTGATGTTTGTTGCCTGCACAATGTTGGACTTTCCCAGGATTCAGTTTGCTATTAATTGTATCTGAGATTTACTCGGCTCTGTGCAACTTCTGTTGTTATTGAAACAGAGTGTGTAGTTGGTAAACTCATCCAGGTTCGTCGGGGGACATACCCTGGTGGTGTATAAAATATTATATGCATTAATAGAACAACAAACATGCAGTTATACAGCTGCAAACCAGCACAAAACACTACGAATGTACGTGCTTAGGTTTCGAATGCAGCTTGTGTGAAAAATCGCATGTTCTTTAATCTGACTGTAGTGCTGAAAACAGACGTTTCTCATCAAGGTGCATTCGAATCAGAGATGAGCTTTACAGAACCCCGCGAAGTAGACCATACCTTTTAACTTGTTGGTTCGTGAAGGAGAGTGAAGCCGATATTTAATGGAGTCATTCTATGAAAGTGTGTGCACACCCAACATAGGAATCTGTATCCAAGGGATATGTAGGGACGCCGGTTAAACCGATGAACTTTCTCTGGGTAGCTGCAACCAGTGGGTCAGTCGTGTGTCAGCCGGTGCACTGAGGCCAGTGCTCATGCAATCCAAGAAAACCTACAGATGTGGGTAGCGACGCTCTGAGTGGCTGTAAGAGGAGCATCCATGCACACGGAATAATTCCATAAACAGCGGCTAGCTTCTTCCAAAGAGAAAAGGCGGAGAGCATACGTACATGGGTGTGTAACAGCTCAGGGATTTAAAGTGAAAGTAATTGCCGGCAGCTGGTGGAAAGCCATTTTAGGCAGGCTAAACTGAACAAAGGAAACTCCTGGTTGGAAAATGCAAATACTGTCTAAAACATGAAGTGCGGCGTCCATGAAGCGGGCACTGTGCTGATGCATGAGCTAAGGCAAACAATAAGAAAATGGCGCGTACAAAAGAACCTAAATTAAAAAAAAGAGCTAGACCACATGTGACCGAGGCAGTCTCCTGGGAGTATCCGAAACACCAAAAGGCGGGACAAATTAAGCATACTGACCAAACAAAAGCAGGCATTTATGGAGGGCATGAACAGGAACGAATAGAAAAGATGGGAGGTGATTCAAGCCCACAGTCTAGATACAGCATGTCTCGCAGAGAAGCGCATTTGCTGCCTAAGCTTGACCTAAAATATCTGAAATCTACTCCAAACAGGGTGGGCCTTAGCACTGATGGCGCCTGGTGGGACAATCTTTTTTGGCACCCCCCTTCATGACCACCTCCTTGGATTCCCTTATTACCACCTGGTAAAAGTGCCCCTCATCTTTCCATAGCCTCTCTCTCACATTCGCTCCATTTGTTTTAAAGTGCTGGTAAAGGCTGGCTCTACTAATCCCCTCAGCTATCTACATAAAATGCAGATCTGTTCTTTTTAGCAGGCATATTAACCTTCTGCACTATTTTATGGTGAGTCAAAACTACCACTAGACAAAACTCCGATCTCTTTCTCTCTAGGAAAACATTAATCACAAGAGTTATCTTGACATTTTATAGCTGCCTGAAAGCTCGACGCACACGCAACTCTGCAGCAGGTGAATTTAAATTGTAGGCACTGCTAAACACAGCACGTCCCCTGAGGTCAGTGCCCCACTTTTAGGTCAGTACACAGTACCGGTGCACCGCCCTAAAGCCCAAATGTAAAACTGACCATATAAGAATAAAACTTATGACTTTATCTTTAAGTTTTGTGAAACGGACTATTGTTAAGACATTACTGAGTAGGATTGACAACTGTGGAAGGGGTTGGCGGAAGTGGCTAACATGTTGATTGCACTGCCGCAGAGCTTTGGGCTGGTGTCCAACCATCCTGAATCATACTGACCCTTGAGACATCAGCAAGACACCTGGAGCCCCTTGAGCAGAAGAATCTGCTCAAGCTGGGCACTGGCAGTGAGCAGGAAGGGAATGGGGCGGCACAGGCTAGTGGCATCTCCTTTCTGACCTTGGTGAGGAGGCAGCCCACGGGGGAGCCCAGAGGAGCCCATCCATGTTTAGCAGAGGCCTCCCTAGACTCTGTACAGGAACAGACGGCCACTTGCTGGATGCCGAGTAGGCCAGTTGCAACCGGGACAAGTAGGATAAGGTTGCAGCCCAGACATGTGGTTTGTTGTGTTATGACTTTCTTACACACTACAATGTTAAGAGATTAGCCATAGAATGTACCGGGGAATGTATGATGTAATACAATGTGTTTATGTCATACTATAATGTTGGGGGGGTTTATTGAGACGATGGTTGGGACACAAACAGTTGCCAGGGGTTGAGTCTGAAGATTAAAGCTTGCAACAACAGAGCGTGTCGACTCAATTTGTATTGAACAAGGTACTGGCAAGGGCAGAATATAGCCTTATAGCCCGCCGTAGCGGGCTATTAAAGGCAGCGGGACTTTAATAGCCGATATAGCCCTGCTACGAAGGGCTATAAGGCTATTAGAACATTCTGCCACTAGAGGGCAGAATGTTCTAACAAATTAAACAAATGCTTCAGGGAGCGCGAGGGGATTGAAATCCCCCAAGGTTTCCTGAAGCCTTTGTTCACAAAGAAGCATTGGAATGTTGGAGCTCGGGGCTTATACCAGCCATTATGAGCCCGGAGCACTCCATTGTTTTCAATGGACCTTCCAACATTCCAATGTTCTAATATGTGTTCCGTGGTTTCACAGCCGATGGGTGCTGCCAAAGAGGCCCTTTGCCACAGGGTCCAAGCCAATCACCGTGACTGGCCTGGCCAGCGGTTGTGTGTGAGGTCGTGGAGGACTAAATCAACAGCATACCAGAATCACTGACAGCTTTGCATCTTACCACTGACTGCTTCATCACACATTGACAAAGATGCCAGTGGTTTGCCTGCATCACAGTCAGCTGGTACTGCTGTGGGCAAGGCTCCTTCCGAAGTCTAAAACATTAAGGGGCTGTAGTCTGTGCTGGACCCAGCTGGCACTACAAAGGGGGCACTTCCCAGGCCATATCTCCCAATGAGCATTGTTCTTGATCACCCAAACCACACTTGCACTTCTGCTACATGAGTGTGGCTCATTAACGTTGGGAGTGGGTCGAGGGAGAATTTAGACCCAGAGTGGGAGGCAGTACTATGATTAGTAGCCCACATTGTTAGGGATTGTGCCAGAGCAGGCGACACTGCCTGATGGACCTGGTACGGTTTAGAGCTCCCACAGCATCACTTCGAGCAGAGGAAGTCTTGCTTTTACAATACTGTTTTGATGATGGTGAGTAAGATTCAAGTCTGATCTGGCGTCTTCACAGATTGCCCCTCAGATCGTTACCCAAGATGTTCTGCAGTTGGTCCATCTGGCGATGTATACCTAGGGATTGTCTATTGGCTAAACAAACAGGGGATGTATTTGTTATGCTAGAGCAGTTCCTCTAAGGAGATTGCTGTACTATGAGCAACAAGAAACAATTTTATCCAAAGAAAATTCTACCCACATCCCCCAGCAGGGAAAGACAGACATGTGTATCAAAATCAGCCTCACTGGTGCAACATATCTCTCTGCCCCTGAGGAGGCTGTCTTGAGATTGACTGAAATGCTGACTGGTTCCTCAGGGCGATAAAATAAAAAAATTGGTGAATTCAGGTTTAATGAATATCTTATTTCCGCCAGGATCTCAAGAATGCCATGGACTGAGTCACTGAGGCAGAGGTCACATCTGAGAACTTGATGACACAGTCAGAACTGTTCACATATCCAAAATCCACCCAACAACAGAAATCAGAAAACTGGAGGTATACGTTGAAGATGCTGAGTGTCTTGCCAGATGCAACAACCGATTTAGTTACTTCTCTATGGCAGCAGTAGGTTCTTAGCCTGAAGTCTTTCTGGAGTGCAAGAGAAAGGGAATCATTCCTCCTAAGATGCTCTCTGCCAGAGGAAGTATATACGGTTCTCATTCAAAAATTCCCACCGGGTGTGCCGCCTCTTCTGAAGATAGCCAAACTACCCAAGTCAGTAGGAAGCCTTTAATGGGTATGAAATCCCTTTGTGTTATGGGATCCAGCAAGTGCATTAGAACAGAAGTCCTTCAACGCTATCAAGTATACATACTCTTTTATCCATCAAAGCTCAAAGTAACTTTCCAAACTAAAACCTTCCTTGAATGACCCAAACCTACTTAGGAATGGACTGAAGAAAGGAGATGTCTGAGGCCGAAACCCTCTGCCGTTGTCAAACCCTGGCGTTCAATGGCACCCTATGGGCCTCACCCACAAAACCGGTAAGGGCACTGCTCCAAATTAGCAACATAAATTCATCTCAGGATGGTGTTCCTGGAGTTCGAGCGAAAGTCTCCTTCTGCAGCAGCACGGTTTGATTCATCTACACCAATGGAGACCCATCCATGCAGCACAATTGGCCCTAGCAATACCCCAACATGACGTCGCCTCATATTAGCAGGAGGAGTCACTTACTGGGGACACAGCTGCCTGAGGAAGCCTGGGTCCCTCACCGGTCACCCAGTGATTACCATGTTAGGGAACATTATAAAGAGTCAATCTCAGGTTCCCTGCCTTGGTAGAGTAAATGGATGGCTACTGTTGCGAAACATTTTTTCTCGCTGCTGTCTATGAGTGACTCTCACCTGCCCACCCAACTGCCCTCATCAATTCCTACTGGTACAATAATCCTGATGTCTTAAGATCTAAAACCTGATCAGACATGACTTTATACGTCCGTTTGTTATTACGCATTCTGTTTCAACCAGGTGATGGCTAGAGTTGGGATTGTACGAGAGGTTAACATGATCACGGGGCAAGTTCATAAACTTTAGGTTATTAATGCTGATGATGTTTTTTTCTCTACTTTCTTCATCATCAGTGGGACAGCGTTTACTGGATGGCACTTTTCTCAAAAATGTTCTGACCTAATGGGGAAACCCCAATGTAACAAACAGCTCACCATCATATTCTGTGCTGGAAGAGCAACAGTCTTAATGATACATTTAAAAGAGACTGTCTTTAAGGCTGCTAAGCACAACTTATGTGAGATATTCCTCTTCCAATGGACCCACTTGGCTGGATCTCATGTTCCATTCCTGGGTAGATATGAGTTTGCAATGTCATTCATTCAAGTTTCACTGCATGGTAAAGCTTCTTCAGAGGGACTACAACAACCAAATACAGTTTATCAATCATGATACCAAGGCAGATAATTACTGCTGCCTGACAGGGCTTCCAACTACATTTCTAAATACCTAATCTCTACTTTCCATGTTTGCAATCTTCTTGTTTACCATAGGTCAAGTGCTACTACAAGCCTGTTGCTATGGACTGATACCTGGACACTAAAATCCTTATCCTGATTGGGGAGGTCTTCTTTGAGACAATTTGCCACCTCTCTGGGTTTAGTAAACACATGATGCTTATTTCATCCCACATCCAGTATGTTTTCTTTTATTTCAAGAATGCATAAGTCCATCTACTGGAGGATCACTTCTTTAAGCTTGCAGAAGACTTCCAGCTCATTTTAGAAGTTTGTGTTCTCCCCCATGGCATTACAGACCCCTGACTGGTGGTACCTATGGCATCGACACTCCTAGAGGGACGGCGTGAGGCTGAAAAGCTTGCATTCTTTTACACACGTCTTGATTGCCAACAATGCACACTGACCCCCTCTAAGCAAGGCTTCATATTGGAGGACTTCCCACTGCACTCTCTCTGTACAATAGATTCTGAATGCATTAACCCATAGGTATCTTTGGACAAGATCAAAAAGGAATTCTTCCAGTTGGCAGCCAAGAAAAACCCTTTGACAAAACGGTTTACCCATTGAATTCTTTAAGTGCCTTGCTAAGTAAGTGACTCATTTTCTTGCAACATGTGGGGTGCAGTCAAAGACCAGATCCTACACCTGGACCTGATTGAGACAGTTAGTAAGTTTATTTTGAAGCTGGGAAAGCCAGTGGATCAGTGCACATCTACAGGTTCAAATCGCTGATAAAAGATTTCTGCACAAATTCTTGCCAAAGTGTTTGCCAATTGCCTTCTTACAGGAGTTTGGACACAGGTCCATATGGACCAAAGTCAGTTTGAATCAGGCTGTTCAACTCACTACAAAATTAGATATCTTTAAAATGCGTTTACTCCTTTCCCCTACGTAAAAGAACCATTGGTGCTGCTATTTGTATATTTCAAGAGAACATTTGATTCAGTGAGTTGAGGGCGGGCTATGTCTTCATAGTGTTCACAAGGATGGGGTTTGGGTCTCGATTTCTGTCCTACCTATGTCTGACTCCTTTATATACAGACAACTACTAAGATTTGTGTAAATATAATGTTCTCCTCATTCCATGTCAAGAGGGGGACCAGGCAGTGTTGTCCATTCTCGCCATTTCTTTCTGCCGTCACCGGTCAAGAGGATGAGAGTGGATTAGGAAGTTCAGGGATTTTAGTGGCAGGCATGAGTAAAGTACCTTGCTTCATTGTACAGTGACAACCTACATATTTGTCTTTGTCACCCTTGAAGTCTGGTTCATGTGGCAAGCAGCTTCTTAAATCACTCAGCTTAAATTCTGGCCTACAGAGCAATTGGCCGGTCAATCCACCAGTTCCTAAAGCCATGGGTGACATGCTTTAGGATCCTAAACTCAGGGTAGAACCTGAAGACTTCACTTACTTGGGCATTTGCATAACAAATGATGGTGTTAGAAGCTGGCCTGGTATATGATGTCCACTAATGTAAGTGGGCATTCTGCACCAGTCCAGACAACCCTTATGGTGATTTAAGAGGTCTTAGACAACCTTAGAAAGCTCTTTAAGTGGTAGCTGTGGAGAGCAGCATTCAGGCTAAGTCCAGAAGGAGTGTACAGCAGCTTGTTTTACCAGAATGCAATCTTATAGTATAGATTCAACAAAAAAGAACCACACAAGGTATATATAAGAATATGTATTTATTATATAATACTCTCTAACACGTTTAGATGTCTCTTACCCGGAGATAACCACACAATGCAAACGATACTTCGCATAGAAGTTCAGTAAGTAGCAAGAAATACACAGTGGGCCCTATATACTAAGAAAGTAGTATAAGAACCACAACTCGGGTCAAGACAGTGTTGGGAGGACGTAAAAGGTGAGTGACTAGAAACCCCACGGAGAGCGTGTGCAGTGTGGGAACACAACTGCATGCTCTGTACAAGTCTACGTGTAAGTCGTGGTTGGAATTTTAAAGATTAAGGACCCTTCCCAGTGGACCCTGAAGAAACCCCGTGGAAAACAGAAGGTTGGAGAGCCACCCCACCCATGGATACCCTAGTACCCACATTACCTACACCAGGGAAGCCGGGTGCATAGGGGTGAAGTGGTGTCGGAAACCACCGTCTAACCCAATGGAGGACTTCAGGAAAGTGCCACTGGTGAAGAAGGAGAAAGTGTCCGGTGGAATCCAAAGGTGGATTCTAGTTGAGAGGTACCTCCAAGCAGAGGGGACAGAGTCTATGTCACTCAGGAGTGACCAGGAGATCTGGAAGACGAATACTCACCAATGTTTTGAGTTGCAAGAGAGTTGGCAGTGACCTTGACTCTGCAGCTGTGATGACCAGGCAATGCTGAGGAAGGCCAGGAGCCATGCACGAGCTGTGTCCGGCGGGAGCACCAACAAGCCTTGGCAAATGCAAACAAAACAGAGGTCGAAGAAGGTGCAGTGTCGGGACCAGCAAGGTCCAGGGGACTCACCACAAGCAGGGGAGTCAAGGCAGGTCCCAAGCAATCAGGGGAGTCTAAAAGAATCAAAGGTGACCCTCAAATGAATCCACAGGCTTGAGACACTGTTGTCGCGAGAGGACCTCGAGCAGCTCACAAAAAGATGCATGCCACGATGCACAACGGTGCGGTGTGGCAGAAGATTCTAATCAGTGGAGATGCTTGAGGTAGGGGCTACTTGGAGCCTGAAGATCTTCTTCAAAGGAAGCCAACAAGCCTTTGCAACTGCAAGTTCACGCGGTGCACAGGGGTAAGGTTATTGCAGCCCCCACAAGGGATACTGGCCTCAAACTTGGTGAGAGGGCAGGGCAGGCCTCAAAAGCTGTAGAGAACCACCATCTGTGTTGCAGGACCTTCAGGAGTATGGAGGAGCTCAGGATCAGCAGACCGGTTGACTTGGTTGGAATGCCTGCTAATGCAGGGAAGTGACTCCTTCACTTCAAGGGAGATTCCTTCAGGTGTCTTTGATATCCACAGACCTTGGAAGGTTCCTGTATCGTTCACAGACACAGATGATGCAGCAGACTGGAATTGGAGCGAAGTCGAGCCCAAACGAAGTCCAAAGTGCCTAGATGGTAGAAGAAGAAGTGGTGTCTGATCTGAAACTTGTCCCACTACGAATCTAGGGACCCACCCACATGTAAGCCCTCAAGTACCCTTAGGAAAGGGTTGGAACAATTCAGGGGACCCTCTCAGGGGAGGGTCTGGACAGGGGGGGGGGGGGGAGGGGAGGGGGTTACTCCCATGTCCCAAGTCCTGGGAGTCAACGGCTCCCAGGACTGGTTTGAACTGGACTATGCACTGGGACACCAAATGTGCCCCTCATGCAGACTTAGTGGTGCTGGCAAGCACACCCACCCGGTGCCAATACACTAAATCCTGTCTGGGAGGTGGTTACACCTCCTTGTGACAGGAGGCCTATTGTTCTGCCTTCCCCTGCTCGAGCTTGGCTCAGCAGCAGGAGGGCAGAATTCTGTCTCTGGGGGGCAGCAACTATTTTGTGCTGTCCGGGTCTAGAAGGCTGGCACCGGGAACATAGAGAGCCTAACGGAGGGCTCTTTCAGTGCTTGGAATCATACCTCCCACACTATTTATGGTGTTGCTTGGTATCTTACCTCCCACACCGTTTTCGGTGTGGGGGTATGATTCCAACATGTTTGATTCCAAACATGATAGGATTCGTTGCAGCCAATTTCGAAATGGTCATCGCGTAACTACGCGGTGCCCTTCTATATGATATATGGCTGCTTCACTTACAACCTGGAAGGATGGAAGCTGTAGGGGTGTCCTGCTCATGCAGGGGCACCCTCACACTTAGAACCCAGCACCCTGCCTTCAGGATTGCAAAGTCCTGCTAGAGGGGTGACTTATAGGTTTTAAGTGCAATGACGCTAGATATACGAAACCTATATCTTTAGTAAGATGGTGCTAGCACCATCTTACACAGGCTGCAATGGCAGGCATGTAGTTCCATTTTGAATGGTCTCCCATGGGTGGCATAATGCATGCTTCAGCCCATGGGGGTCCTCTTGGGTACCTATGCCCTGGGTAGCTTAGTACCCTATACTAGGGACTGATGAGGGTAACCCAGTATCCAATCTGGGATGTACCGAAGGACTGAACACAACAATTTAATGGAGAAAGCAGAGAGACTGGGGTCCTGATTAGTTGGATCCCAGTCAGACTAGTCAAAAACAGCTTAGCACTAGGCAAAAAGTGGAGGTAACCATGCAGAAGGATCCTACCTTCCTACAGTTGGTCTAAAAACACTAGCACTCTCATCGTCGCACTGCAAAGAGATTGGGACCATTCATCCTCAGTCCCTGATGGGGTGTTTTGCCATCACAAAAAAGCCTCTTTCCATACTACTATACGCTCTACAGTCCTACCTCCACATTCCACCCACTGCCTTCAGTATTATGAAAGCCTTTTTCAGGGGTATTCTTATGGAAGGGTGGAGCCACGGTTAGTGTTACAAACCAACTTCATAGGGTGGGCTTGGTATGTTATATCTAGTTTCTTACTATCATGCATCCCACCTTTTAGTACTTGACTGACTTTTCGGTGAGTAACCTGACCTAGTTTACTGGTCTGAGAGATGGACCATGGGGTACTGTTCACTCTGTGCATTATCCATAGGAATCCCTTCAGCCACTAAATTACTATTCAATCTTTGGAAATCCTTTGTGCAGGATTCAATTGGAGAGCAAATGGACGGGTGAGAGTCCACTAGGGGTGGGCAGTAGGATGACTCAAGTGCCAACCTCACAGGACTTCTCAGAATAAGAGTTTATTAAGATTCCCGATTTAAAGATGGAATCTCTCAAAAGTAACTCTGCTCTGTCTCAGACCCAGAAAATTACTCTGCCTTTCACAAATCTCAGTTCCCCAATTACAACACGCTATTACTCCATACCTTAAAGTATCCGGAAGCATCTCTGCCTTTAATCTACTTGAGGAAAAGATCACAATGGGGGAGGTAAGAGAAAAAGAGACCACTCACATCCACAAATTCTTGGTTCATTGAACTTCACCCGATTGGTTTTCTTCATTGCAAGAAGCATGTGGGCAATCTCCTGGAAGAGGACTAGTGTGGTGGTGGCAGGTTCATCAAGAGTCCTTT
This sequence comes from Triturus cristatus, assembly GCF_964204655.1. Taxonomy (NCBI): domain Eukaryota; kingdom Metazoa; phylum Chordata; class Amphibia; order Caudata; family Salamandridae; genus Triturus; species Triturus cristatus. Next base: position 1,364,598,753 of record NC_140591.1, on the reverse strand, counting down.
GAGCCCCAGTGGACTTCCCTCATTGCTACATTCAAGGTGTGATGCCCATCTGTACTTTCCCAGAACTTAGTAAATAAAGTATATAGACCAGATCTCCCTTGTCACTATAACATTAGAGCAGGATAAAACACTGGATGAACTTCTTGATCTAGAGGAGAAAAGCCATAATAAGGGAATAGGCACCAGGTAAAACCACCCGTGGGTTCCCAACCAAGTTCTATGTCACCTTTAATAGCCTACTGGCTCCTAGTAACGTACTGGAGACAAGAGGGTGGCAGGAGGGGCTGGGGGTTCAATGGTGATCTTCCATCCACCAATAATGAATCACTGCTCGTCCCTCTGCTTAAACTTGAGTTCAATTCTCTGGAAATGGAGTAATATCTCCCTGTCTCCATACTTAACTCTGACTCCAAGGTCCTCAGTGAGGTTTCAGCTAACAGGTTGCCCCCATTTTTTAAAGATGAGGTGCATCCAGACCACTCTGGATTTACACCATTGAGGAATACTGCTCTAAACATTTGGAGGGTTTCCCAGGTGAAGTGTGGCTGTATATCTGACCTCAGCGGTCACATCAAATGACACAAAGAACGCTTTCCATTCACTACATTGTTGGTGCCTCTTTGCAGTCCTCCTTGAAATTTGGCTATGACCTGGAATAATTAACAGATCAGATTAATGTATGCCAATCCATTTGCCAGGGTTGTGACTGGAAAGGTAATTTTTGTGAAGATAAAAACAATGAGAGGCACTCACCAGGGTTGTCCCCTCTCTTCCATTCTGATCTCCCGGCCAATGGAGCTGTTGACAGTTACGTTCAGAACGCTGGCCTGCGAGCAGGAAATACAGATGGTTAGGTTGAATACCCCCATCTCTCTATGATGTGGATGATTTTTTTTTATATCTCACCTAGTCAATGCCCTGCAGGAATTGAAAAGCTTCAGCGCAGACTTAAGACTATCCATAAATAATGCCAAATTCTGTTCCCCTTAAGATCATTTTTCCCCAGTTGCCACTGAGATGGGAGCGTACAACCTTCAAATATTTGAGGGTAGAGTTTACTACCAGAACTCAGAACTAATAAATGTCAGCTTTACCAGGTCTCTTTAGTGAACTAGGGCATCTGTAACCTTCTGATGGAAACTACCATGGTCGGTAATGAGAAGGCTTGCTAAAATGGTTCTATTGCTGCATCTTCTTTATTTGTTCACAATAAATCCGGTTTACCTCCTAACTCGCTTTTGTGTGGAACTCAATGCAGTCTTGAGGAATCTGATTTGGAGGAGCAGAAGACATAAATTAGCTTAGGTAAAATCCAGTGCTTAATTGATAAGGTTGGCAATGGATTTCCAAAGTTTGAAAACTATAATCTGGCAGCCCCACTTTAGTGGGTAGCACGCTGGATGGTTGGCACTTTGCTTGTGGAGGCTGCACAAGTCCATGAGGCCCTGGGAGTCAAGTTACTTCTCACTGCTCTGATTGTACCCCATCTCACAAACTAGTAAGATGCACTTCCCAGAAGTGGAAACTTGGTGCTGGCGTAGAGAACTGCTGCCCCCAGAAACACAGAGTGCTCGACAACATGCATGCTCAGCCTTCTTGGCCCTACCCAGCATTTATAGGGCCAAGAAGGCAGTTACCAGATTATATTCAGCTTTTCCACAGATGACCAAGTCAGACATATGTAACTTCAGACCCACATGGGAAGCTAGATTAAATCACTTGAATAGCAGTGCACAAATGGGGCAAAGCGTTGACTTACCCCAAAAAGGTATCGAGAGATGGCCAGTTTAAATTAATTCAACAAAATGTCACCTACCGTACATACCTAACCCCGGGCGCAACTAAACAGAACATTTTGCACTATCCTGGACAGTTTTCCAAGATATCATGTAAGCAAAGTGTATCTCCTCAAGTTTTGGACATATATCAAAATACAACAGCCAGTCCGGTGAGCACATTACATGCAAAAGACAAAGCATTACCAACATACATATAAAGGGGTCCCTGAAGATGATTTTTGGGGTTTGATGCCCGACCCAATAAAAACAAACATGAAGCTAGGCTTATCAATCTGCCTCTCATCCTGAGCAAAAGACTCCTGGCTCAGAAGTGGAAAGCGGTTGATCCTCCCCCATGGGAACAATGGAATAGGGAGTTACATAAATGGGTGAAGGCAAAAGTCAATGCAATAGCACGCCAACAGAAGATCAGACATGACCATACCCATCTCACTGATCGAATGCTATTAGATCTACAGAAACAAAATTATGAGAAATCCCCTTGTATTCAAAGCTCCAACAGCCACAGGCATAATGCGGTGGAAGCACATGGGTTCCGACCGATAAGAGGCAGCGACTATACAATTGAACCACAAAAACAGGAGTCTCACTCCTACTCCCCTCAATTCGGGCCATCATTCCACTCGACATCTGGGATTTTAATTCCTTCAGAGGTTCATGCATTACCTCAGTAGCCTGTTACCCTTTGTATGACCTGCATGCCTGAACAGGACGTTACATCCAATACTACACTAGCAAAGTTGAAAACCGTTCTGAAGACACTACACACCCAAAGCAAAGCTGAAGTGCAGACTCAAAGCTTGGAAAGTCTTCAATTTTTTTTTCTTCTTTTTTGTACTTGTTCCATTTTGCTTGTTTGCGATTTGATGTCACTGTGCTATACCACGATTTGCATTTTGGATATCTGCAGACAACACTCACAAGAACTCCCCTTTAACTAATGGCAATTAGTGAGTATTCTGGCTGCAACTACTTTTTTTTACAAACTTTAACATTAAATAAAAAAGTAAGAAAACATTTGTGACCGCTATCCAGGCTTGTTTTAATTACAGATGAAGGGTAACTATTATTGTTCCGTTATTTAATATCCAAATGTCAATACTTTTATTTAAAAAACTGAGAAATAAATTACAGGTTGATTGTTACGTTAGTATCTAACAGAACATCACCGAGCCTAAAAACCCATGTGAGAATGATCACAGGTTGGACAAACACCTACACAGAAGGTATGTGCGCTGATGCAGTGGGGCTACCTTGCTCTTCCCGGTCACTTAAGGCCCTGGTCTGCAATTATGAAAATACCCTAAGTCCTAAGATGCTGAAACATTGCTGGATGTAACTTCATGGCTCCTGCTCCCAATTCCATAGAGAGGTGGGTGTTAAAGAAAAAAAGTCAGGGGAAACCACACCAAGGATGTTAGGTCTACCTTCTGTATTTCTGACTGTGTGCTGGATTTCGTTTTTGCTTGTTTAGGTACTCTGGGCACATTGCCACTACTGATCAGTGCCAAAGTGCAAGTGCTCCTTATGTAAATTGTAATCCTGATTGGCTATCCATGATTGGCGTATTTGATTTACTAGTAAGTCCCTGGTGTGTGTGCCCAGGGCCTGTAAATCAAATGCTACTAGTGGGCCTGCAGCACTGATTGTGCCACCCACAGTAGTAGCCTTTCAAATGTCTCAGACCTGCCACTGCAGCATCTGCGCACACAGTTTCTAACTGTCATGTCGACTGGGCAAGTGCCTCCACTTGCCGGGCCCTAACCTTCCCTTTTCTACCATGCAAGTCACCCCTAAGGTAGGCCCAAGGTACCCCTATGGGCAGGGTACAGTGTATTTTAAAGGTTTGACATGTACTAGTGTTTTACATATCCTGATATTGAAATTCTTCGTATTTCGTTTTTCACTATTGCAAGGACTAGCTGTCCCATAAGCTAACATTGGAGCTACCTTGTAACATTTTACAAGTATAACTATCAATTGGGAACAGCTAGGGATTTGGAGTTTAGACTCTGAACTCAGAACCTAATAACACATCTTTTAGTAAATGGGGTTTTAAATTGTGTGTTTGAAAATGCCACTTTTGTAAAGTGGACATTTTCTTGTTTAACCATCCTGTATGCCTCTGACTCCTTGTGTATTCACCATCTGGTTTTAGACTGACAGGGGCTGTTAGTGCATTCACTCCACACACTCACACAAAGGGAGCTGAGGTGTGCCCTTCATATGCAGATGGGTCATCCTGAGCTAGAGTGGTGGGATGAGTGGTCACTGACACCCGAATAGGCTGTGGCTGCTCTGCACAACGCTGTCCCCACCTCCTGTAGTGAAACTGGACCATTGAGGACAGAACTGGTTCTAATGAGCAAAATAGACTTTCTGAACAAATACTTCAAAGGGAAAAAGGGGTAGAAGTATTAGACCTAAAACCCAAGAACGTTAGACTACGTCTGGAATCGAAAGGAAGCTCTGCCAAGGAAAAGGAGCTGAAGAGCGGAAAAGAGCTGAAGAGCTGCAAAGAGGATTATTGCCCCTGCGCTGTGTGTTGCTTAGGTGGGTTGGCCTGCAGTTGCTGCTTCTGCTAAAGAGAGGAAAAGGACTGGTCTTTGCTGTTTTCCTGTTGGTGAAGTTTCTCCAAGGGTTGTGTGTGCTTGGCTCCTGTTCTGAAGTCTCAGGGACACAAAGACTTCCCCGGCAGTATCCGTGAAATCCACTGCTGGGAGCTCTGACCTGCCTTGTGGTGTCAGATTCAGTTATAGGCCCTTGGAGGTTGTTTATGCTGCAAAGATCTACACAGATCTTCTTGGGGCTGAATTTCTTGATGCAGCACCGCATGTGACAGAAGAAATTGACACAGCTCCTGCCAGAGGCCGAAGAACTGCTGCATGCCGAATTTAACGCACAGGTCTCCAAAGTCCGAGACACCCGAACCGAATCAGACGCAGGCTATGCTGTGAAGCCAAAAGATTCAATGCATCACCCATGTGCGGTTAAGAAAATCGACGCAGTGCCTGGATCACTCCCGTATTGACCCAGAGCGCCTGAATTTTCTCACGCATCGCACCTGTATGCCAAATTTTTCGTCCGCAAGACCTGCAGACCAGAATCGCCTTTTAAATCAATGCCTCACTTCCCCCAACACTCAGGATTCAACGCTTCACTCCTCCTGCGTGCAGCAGAACTCTGACCTCACCTCCCCAAGGACTCAGGAACTCATGCCTCACTGTGTTTTCCAGCACTTCTCCTCTCTGCAGATGTTTTGCCTTGTGGATTTTGATGCAGTTAAGGTACTTTGTGTAAAAATAACCCATCTAAAGATTTCTATGGACAGAATTGCTTCAAACATTTTAAAAGTTATATTTAGAGTTGTGTATGTTGGATTTTTGTCGTTTTGGTCTTGTTGAGTTTAGATGCAGATACTTTATCTAAACTGGTGTGTGTCCATTTTCAGTGTGTTCACTGTGTTACTGTGTGTGTTATGTGAAAATACTTTACACATTGCCTCTGAGATAAGCCTGACTACTTATGCCAATCTACCCAGGGGATGAGCAGGGGTTATCTTAGGTGTGTAACTACCTTATCCTGACTAGAAGGAAGGAAGGGTCCCTACTTGGACAGGGTGGAAGCCACTGCCAGTAGGGTTGTCTTTAAATTGTGGGGAAAATGGTAAATAGGCCCCTGCAACTGTTCTTCTCTCTTCCCCACCAGTGAATACCTTGTAATTTTGTGCAAGGGCTAGGGACCTAATTTACAGTTTGTCAGAGCATAATATCCATTAAAATAGTGGCAGATATCCTGCTCCTCCAAACTGTAACTAAGACCATGTATCCCAGGATTTTGATATATTCTGTCTGCCAATTTCTGGCATTGCTACTTGTTCCTGTAAGGTAAGTCCTCTGTACCATAAGGTCTGGGAGGGCATGGCCAGGCACAAGCCACCTGAGCGAGGCACAATCCATCAGAGCCTGAGAGGGCTGAAGAGGCCAAGAACTGCATGTCAATTTTATGCTTAAGTTATAAACCTTTACGCAGTAGGCAGTGCCGCTTTGGAGGAGTCATCTGAGTTTTCTACAATCAAGGCTGTTATGTGGAAGAGGAAAACAATAATCTATTTGACCCTTGAAGTTTATTTACAAGATATTATGAACTTACTACAAGAGGTTGCATCACTCTTCGGCAGATGTGGAGGCCTGGTCCACTATAAACATTCAATATTGGGTTAATAACACCATTTGCAGAGGTAAAAAATTAAAGGGGCTGCTTTGAGTTCATTTCAAGATGGTCAGGATGATGCTGATTGGCAGAAAGCAATGGCTCTTGAAGGGGGGGACTGCTTAACATTCATAGGAGAAGACATCTGTAAATAGAAACACCTGACTGGGCTAATGCCATTAATGAGAAGGTTTCCGTCTCCCTGCTAAGAGACAAGGAAAAAGATTCACAAAGTCACTCTATGGATGTACTAATGATGGGCTATGGCAGCAAAATAGGATTCTCCGAGGTTTACTAGCTAAGAGACACGATGACTGCTACTCAATCATCAGAGAAAATGGTTTCTCTGTTGAAAGGTTGTTACAAGTGAATTCTAAACTATTTGCGTTCACTACGCATATCCAGATGAAGACACCATCCTGCTTATAGTGAGCAAACATTGGGGTAGGATAACTTCACAGAATGGGGAACCTGGTGGTGATTACAAGGTAATTATTACACAGGTTATTTTACCCATGACCAAGGCACAGCACTTGGAGGGAATCTTCAACACATGCTGTAGGTTGCTGGATTCCCACTCGATGAGTTTTCCTCCAGTTCAAACCCAAACATATTTCTCGACTATCACTTTCATATCTTGGAGTAGGGTGGCTTGCTGAACAAAAAGCTCTCACTCCACATGCACATGGACTATTTCATTCCACATTCAAATAGTTTAATTTATATATATCAATACACTCCTTGAACAGGAGATTCACAGTACAGGAGGTTAGCTAGGATCTTATGGCTGGTCTTCCTTCTTATGGGGCTAAAAACATAACTTTTCACAACTTCAACCATGTCTACTGGGCAGGAAGACCAGCAAATGGCATATCCGGAGTTGGCTGGTCTTCACAGAAGTCTATCTTGTGCCAATTCTTTTTCATCCCTGCTAGAGAGATAAACTGGTCATCTTATTAGGGCTCATTGGCCAGGTATACCCGTGTGCCAGTGGTATAATTTGCATGAGACCCACATTTGGGCATACCCAGTCCTGAGTAGCTTGTGGTCCGGTTCAGGGAGGACATGACCAGGCATTTTGGGTTGGATTGTTTGCAGTGAAGTTGTTTAAAGACTGATTTACGCATGGCTGGGTCCAAGCTGAAGTGGCATGGTGTGCAATATAACAATGGACTGGCATGTAGCCTGAATAATTACCACTGGGCAAGATTATTTCAAGCATTCCATCCATCACTTTTGTTGTACACTTCAGTGTATAGTCAACAGTCATATGCACTGGGAGATGCCCACCTGTGCCCTCCACCCCACCCTTGCAGGTGGATGACCTCTGTTGCCTCCTGCTAGGCCCTGTGCCCCATCCTCCTTGGATGGGCAAACCACACTAAGCATGGCCTTTGGCTGTGTGCAGCTGCAGTTATATGCAGGGTCTAACCTCCAGTCTGACCCTGCTCTTCACCCTTCATGGGTGGCTAAAATCCAATAACACAGCCCTTGGCCAAGCGCTGTGGAAAAGAGGTTGAATAAATAATAAAGGATAACTCTCAAATCAATAGGGACCTGCAGTAAGATGCATATATCAAGGGTTCCTGATTTGAAATCATAACTAGAAATATCAGTATAACAAAATTGTATCAACAATCATAAGAAAAACACCATATACACAAACTGGAAATTTGTTTAAATAAATATTTTAAGAAGTTGAAGTGAGGAAAAATTTCTCGGTGCTCAAAAATGTAATACATACAATACAGCATGTATGTGTGATACATAAAATGTTTCGATTACGACCCTCTACAGTCACAGAGGGCAACTCCAACAAACTTTCTTTTATGTTTTGGAGAGGGGTAAATCAATCAAACAACAAGCACCATCATCTACCTCTTAACGTGTACTACTTCTCAATGTACCATATAGACAATCTATAACAAAAACAAATAAAAAAATATTTCATTTATTCATTATCCAAAAATCAGATAAACAATATTACTTGTTTTTCAAATATATATCACATTATTTCATTAGTCTTTCGATCATATATATATATATGATGTGATGAAGGCTGTCTCTTCCGGCCGAAACGCGTCATGACGACATGGTGATTGCAAAATAAAAATCACTCAAGACGAATTTGGATATATATATATATATATATATATATATATATATATATATATATATATATATATATATAGATATATATATATATATATATATTGTAACACAATCCCGATAATGACAGAGGCTGTCTATCCAGGCGGTCCGTGCTGGGGCAATCGGCAGCCCCAAATATGTAACGCCAGCCAATTTCAAATTCGAAATCAAAGCACGGACACCAAGGAGAATTGCAATGTGAGTCGGTTTAATCGCTGCAACCAAAACAACGCGTTTCAGCTTTCGCCTTGTTCACGTCAAGCGTTCAGTGATTCGAATAAAGTTAAGTATCTTACAAAATGATTGACACAGAGGAAGGGCTACTCACAACACAACGGTCAGGCTTAGGAAAAGTGGCAGCCATCTTAACACTGTAAAGATTAAATAAACAATGCTACTGCTCAAACCATGTCAGAAGATTTAGACAGAAATAAAAGTCAAAATCCAAACCAGACAAACGAACAAACCAGCGCCCCAGTGGGCGTAATGCTTCAATCAATAATGGATTAAATATATCACATAATGCCATAGATCCGTAATGTCTGCTTACAAATCAAGTTGCAAATATAGCCCAAGTGGGCCAGAGCAGCACCTAATTGTCCATGGAGATAAAGTATATACATAACAACATAATTACTTGAAATCCACAATGACCTGTTCTGCGCTTCGTGGCCACTTCCTAGAAGAATACAATAAAATGTGTCAAAATCTAAAATTACAATTAACAGCAATCACAAACATTTACTAAATGCACAAGACAAAGTCATTCTATTTAGTCTGCAGGTGTACAGATAATTCCTCGCTGGAATTAAGCCCTCTAGGAGACATTGTATCAAAGTTCACTATGTATCTGGATTCAAGTTGTCTGAGCTGGAGTAGTTTATTACCACCCCGTATATTGTCAAAAACTGCATCAATCACTACCATCCTAAGTGCTCCCTCATCCTGTTGATGTTGCTCAAAAAAGTGTCGGGCCACAGGGTACTGCCTGTTATTGTGGCGAATGGCCCTGACATGCTCAAGTACTCTCTTCTTAGCACGGTGGATAGTACTGCCTATGTATGCTTTTTTACATGGGCATGTCAGGGCATACACACAATACATAGTATTGCATGTGAGGGCTTTCCTGATCCTAAATTCCTCATTCATGCTGGCAAATTGTACTCCAATGCAGTCCGAGCTGTTTTTACATGCTTTGCAGTTCTTGCAACATCGGAAACCCGGGCGGCCGCCCATATTAGGTTTAGGAGAGTCAGTAATTATGTTAGGGCTAAGCTCATCTCTGAGCGATTTACTTTTCTGAAAAGTGACTTGTGGATGGCTGCTAAGATGTTTCTGCAAGTTGCTATCAGTGAGCAGTACATGCCAATACTTATTAAAAATATGGCGTACGTCTTGTGCTTGTCCTGAATATTTCGTGATGAAACGCAGATTATCAGGTTCCACTGAATGTTGACCAGGATGTAATAGGTCCCTACGTGCCATCTTATCCACTCTCTTACAGGCCTCATTGATGGTTTTATTTTGATACCCTCTGTCTTTGAAACGTTGAATCATTATGTATTTTTCCTTGAGGAAACTGTCTTCGGAGCTACAATTGCGTTTCGCACGCAAGAGTTCCCCATAGGGAATGCTATACACTAGCTTTGGAGGGTGTGCACTGGATGCATTCAATATACTGTTCCCTGCAGTTTTTTTGCGATACAAATGAGTATGCATATATTGATCTTTGATTTCTACAACAATGTCAAGAAATTCCACAGAGGTCTTGCTGATGTTCGCAGTAAACACCAGATTATAAGAATTGTTGTTAAGCTTCTTGACAAATGCAGTAGCAGAGTCAGCATCACCCTTCCAAATAAGGAAAATATCGTCAATATATCGGAGCCACAGGACACAGTTGGTAAATTCCGCCATTTGCGAGACCACCTGCTCCTCCCACCAGCCCATGACCAAATTAGCATAGCTGGGGGCGAAGCAGGTGCCCATGGCCGTGCCCTGTGACTGCCGATAAATGACGTCATCAAATAAGAAAAAGTTGTTCATTAGGCAGAACTCAATCATAGCCAAAATCATCTGGGAGTGATTAAGCAGGGAAATGGATCGGGTTTTAAGAAAATGTTTCACCGCCTCTAGACCAAGCTGGTGTTTAATGCTGGTATAGAGACTGCCCACATCCAATGTCACCAGGGTGTAATCAGCCTCCCAGTGTATACCATCAATTGTAGTAAGGAAGTGTGTTGTGTCTCGTAAATATGCCGGTAAGCTAACTACAAATGGTCGTAGGTAATGGTCGATGAAATGGGATGTGTTTTCTAACAGGGAGCCAATAGATGAAACAATCGGTCTCCCTGGAGGGTTAACAGGATCTTTATGTAACTTGGGAAGTAGGTATAAAACTGGGGTCCTGGGGTAGGGACATTTAAGATAGTTGAATTCTTCCCATTCTAACAGCCCCTTCTCTCTCCATTCCACCAACAATTCTCCATAGCTCCGATTAGATTGTGAGACTGCCCCTCTATTTTGAGCAACATCAACAGGATGAGGGAGCACTTAGGATGGTAGTGATTTATGCAGTTTTTGACAATATACGGGGTGGTAATAAACTACTCCAGCTCAGACAACTTGAATCCAGATACATAGTGAACTTTGATACAATGTCTCCTAGAGGGCTTAATTCCAGCGAGGAATTATCTGTACACCTGCAGACTAAATAGAATGACTTTGTCTTGTGCATTTAGTAAATGTTTGTGATTGCTGTTAATTGTAATTTTAGATTTTGACACATTTTATTGTATTCTTCTAGGAAGTGGCCACGAAGCGCAGAACAGGTCATTGTGGATTTCAAGTAATTATGTTGTTATGTATATACTTTATCTCCATGGACAATTAGGTGCTGCTCTGGCCCACTTGGGCTATATTTGCAACTTGATTTGTAAGCAGACATTACGGATCTATGGCATTATGTGATATATTTAATCCATTATTGATTGAAGCATTACGCCCACTGGGGCGCTGGTTTGTTCGTTTGTCTGGTTTGGATTTTGACTTTTATTTCTGTCTAAATCTTCTGACATGGTTTGAGCAGTAGCATTGTTTATTTAATCTTTACAGTGTTAAGATGGCTGCCACTTTTCCTAAGCCTGACCTTTGTGTTGTGAGTAGCCCTTCCTCTGTGTCAATCATTTTGTAAGATACTTAACTTTATTCGAATCACTGAACGCTTGACGTGAACAAGGCGAAAGCTGAAACGCGTTGTTTTGGTTGCAGCGATTAAACCGACTCACATTGCAATTCTCCTTGGTGTCCGTGCTTTGATTTCGAATTTGAAATTGGCTGGCGTTACATATATATATATATATATATATATATATATATATATATATATATATATATATATATATATATATATAATACAGTGTTTACTATGCCTGCTGTTGGAAATTTGGAAAACTAAGTAAGAAGACCAGTTTTTATAAAATAATTATTGAAGCAAGTCAACAGCCCTTCGCCCTGAAGAAAGACTACTGGTGACCATTAGTGTTTGGTGGAATAAAGCAGGATACTTACTCACTAACAAGAAGAATAGAAGCTATGAGTGGAAACATAAGGCAGGCTTTTAGCAATACAGCACTGCACATTACAGGTGGGCTAAGAATATTTGTAGTGGCTGTTAGCTTCCAATAGACATCTGCTGAAGGCAAACCAGATAAGGAAAATATTACTTACCTATAGACATCTGTTCTTGGCATGTAAAGCTGTAGAGTCACATGCTTGTGCATAGATCGCCATCTGGTGTTGGGTCCGGATGTCTGCAGTTGTTTTTCTTCGAAGAAGTCTTTCCAGTCACAGGACCGGCAACAACTCCTTTCGGTGATAGTGCGCATGGGCATCGACTCCATCGTTAGATTGTTTGCCGTCATAGGGTGAGAATGGAGTTAGTAGTGTATAAAGAGATGACCATGCATATGTATGCAATAAGTATTCAATTAAAAGATTATAACTGCAACAGGTATAGGTGCCCCGGGAGGCGGGTTGGTGCATGTGACTCTACAGCTGTACATGCCAAGAACAGATGTTTACTGTTAAGTAACATTTTCCGTTTGAGGCATGTGAGCTGTAGATCACATGCTTGTGCACAGACTATACAGCAGTTGCTCCCAAAGCAGTGGCTAATCTGAAGCTGTTGCAGTTGTCTCAAATAATGTTTTGAGCACTGCTTGGCCTACATTAGCCTGTTGTCTGGCTAACACATCTATACAATAGTGTTTAGTAAATGTGTGTGGAGTAGACCATGTTGCAGCTTTGCAGATATCTGCAATGGGAATGTTGCGTAAAAAAGCCATAGTAGCCCCCAATTTGTGTGTGGAATGAGCTCTAGGGGGAGTAGGTAAAGTCCTTTTTGCTTTAGCATAACAAATTTGGATACATTTTACTATCCATCCTGCAAGGCCAGACTTTGAAATTGCATTGCCTTCATGCGGTGGTGGAAAAGCAACAAATAGTTGCTTGGTTTTACAGAATGGTTTTGTCCTTTCAATATAATAAAGTAATGCTCTTTTAACGTCTAATGTGTGAAGAGCTCTTTTGACCACGGAATCTGGTTGCGGGAAGAATACGGGCAACTCTACAGATTAGTACAAATGAAAGGCAGAAACTACCTTTGGTGGACATTTTGGGTTGGTACGAAGAACTACTTTGTCATTCTGTGAATGAAAAAATTGTTCTTCGATTGAAAATGCCTGTAGCTCACCAACTCACCTCAGTGATGTAATGGCTACCAAGAAATCAACTTTCCATGTGAGAAATTACAGCTCACATTTGTGCAACGGTTCAAATGGTGGACCCATTAACCTGCTAAGAACAATATTTAGGTGCCATGCTGATGCAAGTCTTGGAATCACTCTTTTTAATCCTTCCATGAATGCTTTAATCACTGGGACTCTGAAAAGAGAGAGCTGCTGTCTGTTCTGCAGATATTCAGCAATGGCAGCTAGATGTAACCTTATAGATGAATACGCTAAATTTGAGCATTGTAAATAGAGTAAGTAACATATGATGTTTTGTACTGAAACATCAAGTGGGTTAATGTGGTTGTAATTGCAGTATATTACAAATCGTTTCCATTTGGCTGCATAGCAAGCCCTAGTGGTAGGTCTTCTAGCCTCTTTAATGATGTTCATACAGTCTGGTGGGAGGTTGAGATAACCAAACTATGACTTCAGGAGCCAGATCGCAAGATTGAGCTCCTTTTGATTTGTATGACGTATGTGTCCATCAGTGGTGGTGCGTCCATTAAGGGCGCTGGGGCATTGCCCCACAAGCCGCCCGCACCGGCAGCTCCCTCTGCGTCAATCATGTCAGTCACAGTCAGCAGACAGCATGAACTCGGACTGCCCACCCCCTTCAGATTCTGAAGGGGGAGGGCGGTCCGACGTCATGCTGCTGAGTGACTGACATGCAGAAGACCAGGGGTGGCGCAGAGCGCACAGCAGGCAGCAGTGCGCATGCTGGGTGAAGGAGGTGAATTTTCGCTCCGTGCCCAGTCATGCGCACTACTATCTGCTGTGGCTGGCGCATGCCCATTAGGAGAGCGAGGGTTGAGCAAAGGCTCAAACCTCGGTCTCCTAATGGGCAGGCGGGTGGTGAGTCACCCTGCTCTAAGCCAATGCTGGCGCTGCTGGAGCAGCGTCAGTATTGGCTTAGAGGGGTTGCCAACCAGTGCTGTTCCTTAGAAGAGGCGCCAACGGGACCCGGCCGAGAAGCAGAGAGGCGCCGCGCGGACCTGGTCTGGTAAGCTTAGCTTTCTTTTTTTTTATGTCAAAATTGTTTTTATTAGCTTCAAAAAAGGCATAACAAACAGTACAGACCAGGACATGTGTCTCGTAGCCGAGTGGACCGGCAAGCAATAGTGGATGCAACATCAGAGTGCCGACCCTAAACAGACCCAGAAGAGGCGAGCCTCCCCCATAAAAACTCACGCTAATGGAGGGGTACAGAGTAGCGAAAATAGGGAGAGGATGCAAGCCCGGGAATTATACCCCGGAGACCCCCTTTGGGTGTCAATCGGGTTCTAACCGTCCCACGCCGGCAAGTACTCAAAAAGGCTCAGGCCAAACCACCAGCTGACACTGTGTCATGAAGCTGCAAAACCAATTTATATTCCCCCCCCCCAACCCCCCACAATCCCTCCCGCCCCACCCGCCTCACCCCACAAAATATAAGAGAAAAGAAGGAAGAGAAAGATAGGGAATAGAGAAAGAGATGGGAGGGGCTCCGGTAGAGGGCCCAAAGGTCCGGTGCTGGGGCAAGGGAGGGGCGTGGTCCCTCCAGAGCGGGCACAGGCCAAAGGCTCCCCCAGGGACCCTGCAACAGCGAACCACACCATCAGGGGGTGCCACCCACAGCCGCTGCGTCCGCCTACAGCTGAAACAGCTGCAAGCCCCTAAGCTGGGGCGGACATAACGCCGCCGGCAAACCGCTAGAAAGGAAATTCACCAGGGGGCCCCACTTAAGTTCAAAGGTGGCATAGTCATCCCTGAAGATGTCCGCCATTCTTTCCAGGCTCAGGAGCCTCCAGAGGCTGGCATGCCACATCGAGGCCGTGGGAGCCGCCTGCTTCTTCCAATTGGCCGCGATAGCCACCTTCGCCGCCCCCAGGCACAACCACATCACGGCCTTATCTGCTCTGGTTTGGTAGTGCAGGGAGGGATCTCGGAGGCCCAACAGTGCTGTCGCCATGGAGGTGGGGATCGGGTAGCCCAACATAGATTTAATTTGCGCCAGGATCTCCTCCCAGAAGGGGCGGATCGTAGGGCAGGTCCACCAGATGTGCTGAAAGTCCCCCAGCAACCCACAACCCCTCCAGCAGCGGTCAGAGGTACCAGGGAAAATACGCCGCAATTTAGCTGGATATAGGTACCAATCCACCATTACCTTCATGTGGGTCTCACGCAATTCAATCGAATGGTTGTGTTTAGATATGTCCGACCACAGAGCCTCCCACTCCCGTTCCTCAATTGGTCTAAGGAGCACCTCTTCCCATTTAGCCTTGAATCGCGGGGATGGAGAGACCACAGTGGCCAAAAGGTGCCCATAGAGAAATGAAATGGCCCCCCTCATGGTGGTGGTAGTGCGTGCAAATCTTTCAAATGGTGTCTGGGGCCTGCGGATTGCTGCCTGGACCTCCTGTGATTGAAGTCAGTGCTTGAGCTGGAGGTATCTAAAGTGTTCAGTTTGCGGAAGGCTAAAGTCGGCCCTGTATTCGGAAAAAGTCATCAACCGTGACCCCCTAAAGAGATGTCCTATCATTAAACAATCCCCCTCCTCCCAAGCTGCGAAGGGCCCCCTAGCGAACGCCGGCGGGAAGGCAGCCAACCCATGAATAGGGGTGTGGGGGGAATGGAAAGTGGTCCACCGCTCGTCCGCCGCCAAGGTGTCCCAAACCCGCAACGTCGTCCTGGTGGGCGTGCTGATGTACGCGTTGTCCGGTCTCTCGCGTTTCGGGCGCCACACTATATCCCATATAGTCTGACCCGCCACCGACCCGTCCATATGTAGCCAATGTTTATCCGATTCTCTCTTCGACCATTCTATCAATACGCGCAGTTGAGCCGCCTTATAGTAAAGGTGGAAGTCGGGGAGGCCCGCAGAGCGAGGCCTCCGCAGCATGGAAAATGACAGGAGGGCTCTTCCCCCCTGCCAGATGTAGCGAGAGCAGAGGGAGCGCATAGTCGAGAAAAAACAGAGGGGGACATCAATGGGGAGGGCCTGAAACAAATGGAGCAGTTTCTGCAATATTGTCATTTTAAGCGAATGGATACGCCCCATCCAAGAGATAAACAATGGCTTCCAACGCGCTAGGTCGGCCTTAATGTGCATAAGCAGGGGGGGAAGTTGGCCTTATATAGGTCGTCAACGGAAGGGGTGAGCTGAACTCCCAGATACTGGAGCGATGTAGCCGCCCAACAAAAATGCGTGATCTGCTGGATGTGCGAGAGCTCATCACCCCGAAGCGTAAGATTAAGGATGTACAACTTGTCCTGGTTAATCTTAAACCCCGCCACCTGTTCATAGCGACGCAGTTCTGCGTGGAGAGACGGGAGCGACGCGGAGGGGTGCGTGAGGGAGAGGAGTACGTCATCTGCAAATAGGGAGATCTTATGGTCCTCTCCCGCGAATGGAATTCCCGTTATCTGCACGTTGCGTCGAATGGCCATCGCCAGGGGCTCAATGCTCAAGGCAAACAGGAGGGGGGATAAAGGGCAACCCTGCCTGGTGCCCCTAGAGAGGGGGAACGGAGCCGAACATGTCCCATTGACCTGGACACGCGACGTTGGGATCCGATAGCTGGCCTGAATCATAGCGATAAAGGCGTCCGCAAAGCCCATCCGGCGCATGGTGGAGAAGAGAAAGCCCCAGTCCACCCGGTCGAACGCCTTCTCGGCATCCAAACCAACCAGGATGGCCGGCAATTGTCTCCTAGAGGCTTTTTCTATGAGATGTACAATACGTCGTGTGTTATCATGCGTTTGCCTCCCTGGGATGAAACCTGATTGGTCGGGATGTATCAGCGCTGTCATAAGAGGATTGAGCCTAGCGGCCAGAATAGAGGAATACAATTTAGCGTCCAGGTTAAGAAGCGCAATTGGGCGATAAGAGGAACAGTGGTCCCTGGATTTCCCCGGCTTTGGGAGGACCGTAATAACCGCCTCCGCCATGGACGGAGAGACCACCCCCTGAGTGATGACGGCGTTAAAAAGAGCTTGCAGGCGTGGAGCCAGATTCGGCGCGAAGGTGCGGTAAAAGAGGGCTGTAAGGCCATCGGGACCTTCTTTAATTTGAGCGCCATGATAGCCGTGGTGACCTCCTCCAACGAGATAGGGGCGCAGAGGACCGCATTGGCAGCAGCGGCAACCTGGGGAAGCTGTAACCCCTGTAAATAATCTTTTTGCGCTGGACTGTCCAAGGAATCCGACGAGTATAACTTGTTGTAGAAGGAGCGGAAGCAGTCCGCCTTCCCCGCGTCGGAGCGAATCACCACATCCGTGGGATCTCGTATCCCCTCAATATATTCCCTATCCCTTTTAACTCAGAGTTGGCGGGCCAGGTGTCTCCCGATCTTGTTCCCCTGCGTATACGAGGAATGACGGAGACGCAAGGGAGTAAGTTCAGCCCTGTTGGCGTAGATAGACTTCAGTTTGCCCCTCAGAGCCGTAAGAGGCCGCAAGGTGAGGCGAGAAGGCTTGGCCTTATGGGCCTGCTCTGCCGCTCCCAGCTCTACCTCCAGGCGTTTCCGTTCCGCTGCTCTCTGCCGGTTGAGCGCGGAGTTGAGTGCGATGCACTTACCCCGGAGCACTGCCTTAAATGCGTCCCACCGGATCAGCTCCGAGGTCTCGTCCACGCCGTTGGGGGCAAAGTAGTCGTCGATAGCCTCCCTCAGGGATGCGCGCAGCACTATGTACCTGGTGAGGGAGGCAGGGAAGTACCACTTCCGCGGCCGATCCCGGGGGCCCGTCCAGTGAAGAGTGATCGTGACCATACTATGGTCAGAAATGGAGAGCGGGAGAATCCGAGCATCTCGTAGAGCCCCCGACAGAGAGCGATTAATAAAAATATAGTCCAACCGCGAATACGACTGGTGAACATGCGAGAAATGGGTGTAATCCTTCGTGGAGGGATGAAGGGTGCGCCAGGCGTCGCAAAGGCCCAAATCGGAGAAGCGTTGTCTAGAAGCCGTGGAGAAAGCACCCGACTCCGCCCTCTGGAAGTGCGAGCGATCCAACGCTGTTTGCCAAACCAGATTAAAGTCCCCCATCAGGACAACCGAGCCCTCCGCAAACTGTTCCAATTTCGAACAAAAAGTGGACAAGAATCCCGTCTGACCCGTACAGGGAAATGAAAGTGCAAGTCTGTCCCCTCAGTACCCCCTTCACCATCACCCATCTCCCCGTCTTATCCGAGCATACCTCCAATGGTTGGAACTTCACTCCGCTATGAAACAGCAATGTTACCCCCCTGTGTTTGGTAGTGGCGGAAGAACTGTACATGAGTGGGTATGACCTATGCCTCAGCCGGATGTCCTTCCCTCTACGCAGATGTGTTTCTTGTAGTGCAACTATGTCTAGGTGGTGGTCCGATATGTACTTCATCACCCTCTGTCGCTTCTGGGGGGAATTAAGCCCTTGAACATTCCAGGAGCCTATGGATAAAGCCGTTGTGTAGGTGAATGAAAGTAACCGTCAGCTGTCAAGCCCAAAGTGTGCCCCTCCGCTCCCCCCCCCCCCCCCCCCGGATGACCCCCCCGCCCTCCATGTCAAGAGAAGAAAGGAAGAAAAAGAAGAAAGGGAGAGAAAAAAAAAGGAATAAAAATAACCAAGATACCCCAACTCTACACAACATCCAAGTGTAAAATACTCGGAGAGTCATGGCAACCCGCCCACCCCCACCCCGGCAACAAATATATCTCTATGCATAGAAAAGAAATGAGGAAAGCATCCTCAACTGTTGTTCCTAGGCCCCCCGACAGGCCCATACTGGTAGTCCAGTGTCCAGCGATACTCCCGTTCCCGTAATGACCACCTGTCCCGAGGAGGCAGTGAGCAGGCGAGGCCGCAGGCGTTCACGACAGGAGCACAGGGACCCCCTCCGCTTGGTAAAGCATTCTCCAGATGGCGGCACCCGCGGAGTCATCTGGGCGGTGCCCGACCCACCGTGGCCCACTCTCCGGCCCTCGCCCTGGCTCCGTCAGATGTTGAAGTCCCCCCCTCTGCCTGCTCTCCTTCTGATGGGGAAAGTCCCAGAAGGGCCCTGCCGGCCGCCAAGTCGGTCACAGTTCGTTGCTTGTTCTGGTATTCAAATGAGAGGCAAAAGGGGAAAGTCCAACAGTACCTAATGTACTCCGCTCTCAGTTTGGCAGTCAGAGGCCGAAAGGACTGGCGCCTTGCCAACGTCGCCGGGGATAGGTCTTGGTACAACGCACATGTAAATCCCTGGAACGACACCTCCTCAGACGCTCGGGCCGCTGCTAGGACAGCCTCATCGATTTTGTAGGAGTGAAATTTAGCCAGTATGTCTCTCGGCCTCCGCTTATCTCCTGGCGCCAAGAAGCCCACACTGTGTGCCCGGTCAAGTTTGATCTTGAGGGTCTGCGGCTTCACCACCTCAGCGAAGAGGCCCTCCAGGAATGCCTCCAGGTCTGGACCCTCCGCCCGCTCTTCCAGATGGCGCACGCGGATGTTATCGCGACGAGCGCGATTCTCCAGGTCTTCCACCTTGAGCTGCGTTAGCGTCAGTTGATCTTGGAGGGCTTGAATCCGGCGCGAGTGATCCGTGGTCCTGCTGTCCAAATCCTGATGGCGGGCCTCCAACTCCACCACTCGCGTGCCCACCGCGTCGACATCTTGCCTGAGGCCAGATAGCTGGTCGCGCAAGTCCAAGCGCAGCTGGTCAATCAAGCGCTGGACATCCTGGCCTATCTCCTCCCACAGCTCCGCTTTGAAGTCCCGTAGTGAGGCCAGGAGGTCCTCCTTAGTGAGCGCCATCTTGCCCGGCGCTTCTGCCGGGGTCCCCGGCGGCCCCCTATCCACTGGACCAAAGAAGGCTGTGACGGAGGCGTTGCGTTTTGCCTGATTCTTCTTAGCAGGCATATGGCCGCCCCTGACCGGCTCCGTCCGCGGGTCGCACGTGCAGGGCCCCCCGGATCAGCACCCGGGGCCGCAGCCCACTCCGACAGCACTCCTCAGTCGTTCCTGGCCCCTCACACCACGGTCTCCGTTGGACCTCCGGGGACCTGCCACTCGGTGTTGGTGCGATGGGGAGCCTCCTCCGGCCCCCCGTCCAGTACTTGCGTGTCCCCTTGTAAAGGCTCTCTCTGCCGCCCCCAGAGGTGGAGGCGCGTTGCAGATGCGGTGCAGCCGAGGGCCCCCGGTGCAACCACGAGGGGACGGCCTCCCACTAGCGCTTCAGGGTAGCTGGGACACGGAGGGCAGCTCACCCGCCACCCCTCCGCTCGCTCATTCCAGGCTCGTGCACTCTCTTGGGGCCCCCTGGGCAGTTCTCCTCCCGCTCCTCACCGTGCCTCCTTCGCTCATGCTCCGCTCCCTGCACAATGTGGCCGCTGCATCGAGGGTTGCACAATCGCGGGTCCCAATCTCCGCATAGACCGCAGCCTCCGGGGTCCGCTCCTCTCCCCCTCCGGGCCCGTGCCTCCACGAAGGCACCCAGGGAGCCGCAGCCGCACTCGTCCTCAGCCCGGGCGCGCCGGCCCGTCAGCCGCGCCCGGTGCGGAGCGCCGATCGCTCTATGGGAGCCGCCATCTTGTTCATCGGCGGCGCCGCCGCGGGTCTCGGGCGCTCCGGCAGCCTCCTGGCGGGATTCGGCCCGGTCTACCGTTGCCCCTCAGCTCGCCTACGCATACCGAGAGCGTTTGTCCCGCCCAGGGACCCAGGAACAGCACTGTAGCCGGGGTAAGCCCGGGGTGTTGCGGGAGCCGACTCGGATTAGGTCCGATCGGCCATCTTGCTGAAGCCACGCCCCCCCTAGCTTTCTTTTTTAAATTGTAATCCCCCGGTGACCTCCTCCCCTCTCCCGCTAGTATTGCGGGTAGTAGTGAAGTTGTATAGTTGTATTGTCAAGCTGACTGTGTTTACATTGCCAATGCCATGAAAAAATGCAAACATCTTCAGCAATCATGTCAAGGACACATGGTTGGCCTGTTGCACAGAAAATCCGTTTGTTGCCAAAAATATAAAGGACCGTTTTGTGCTTTAGGAAGACACCATTTTAATGACATCATGAGAAAAGCTTTTAAAATAAAACGGTGTCCTGTTGTTTTTCAACCAAGCATTCTGAATTGTGTTTTCATTTTCCAAGCTATCAGTGTATGCCTGAAAAATAATAAAGGACATTCTTTGTATGATTTTTATAGAGCTGCCTCAGTAAAGCCATTGCCACAGTATATTTCGTACATTAAATTGAAGCACAGAGACTTTAAGGGTCATTAATTTTGATTGTGTACAGAACACGACAATATATTTTCGTATGTGATAGGTGAATACATTCTGTATTTTTCATAAAACGTTCTGGGATATCATTGTTGAAAAAATAAAAAGTGAATGTACAGCAGTTTTTTTTCAATTTAGAAACCACTTTCCCTTCTCAGAGAAGTGAAATTTATTAGTTCCTAGTCATAATGTTGTGTGTCATTTGATAACTCACTTTTCCAATTCAAAATTTCCTTTGTGAGCGGCATTGATTTGAATGTCTTTAAACCATTTGTGTTGTTTTGCACTTGCATTTACATACCACGTTATTCCCTTGACGAGGCGTTGAAACGCTTTTTAAGGGGGGGAGGGGGGTAAATTGCTACTTTGTGGAAGTGTTAGTCGTATTGTTTTTATGGATAATGTTGCTGATGTGCGTGAGGAACAGAGTTGTGCTGTTATCATATTCTTGTACCTATGCTTATGCACTAGCCTGAGGCACAAATGAGTGAGAAATAGATCACTGAAGCATAAGAAATGCAGTCATGCATGGAGTCATGCAAGTGTATACCTACCATTGGTGTTGCCATCTAGACAAAGTGATTCAGTTCTATTCTGCAGAGAACAATCGCGGTTCAGCTCCTACGTGGGTAGTTTTATTACATTTCAGGTCAGTTGTAGGGGCTTTGATGAAATAGGTAAAGAGTAGTACGTTAAGTTACAAATTTCCTAGAAGCCTTTTTAATCCAATCAGTTTCATTACATTTCCAATCTAGTGGTTGGGAGTAGAGTAGACATAGAAAGAATATTACAGTATTGTTAGAATAGACAACATGAGCAGTTCAAACAAGATATAGGCAGTTTAATTACGTTTCAGCTCTAGTAGGGTTTAGTAGAATAAACATAAACAAATAGTACAGTAAAGTTACAAATTTCCAGTGACCCACTTCATGCAAACATTGTAATTACCTTTCATATCTGGTTAGTCATAGCAGAGTAGGTGGGGTAAGAGTAGTGCAAGTATTTACAATTTTCCCTAGGCCAGGCATGGTAACGGAGAGCCCCAGATTTAAGGTGGTGATTGCCCTTTCCCTTGTCATCCAGAGCAGTTTGTGTGATTTAAATGACAGGGGTACATGAGAACCCTGAAACAATTTGTTTTTTAAATTTCTCCTTGATTTCGTCTCCTGGAAGCTCCCGGAAAGGGGAAGGTGTGACCAGGGGTGCTTATGAGGTGGCACCGGGCCCAGTAAGTCTGGCTGCGGGTTTTGTGTTTGTCACTTTGTGAGTAAATCGAGTATTTCACGTCTGCTTGCAGCTGCAGCGGTCTCTGTATACTTTTTTGTTTATAGGTCTTTAAGCCTAAACAAATGTACGTGACTCGTGCTTTATGTGTGTACTTGAAAGAGTTTGAGTGTGTGTTTGTACTTGTGTTGGGGTAAAGTTGATGGATATAAGGATGTTATTACAGATCCTGTCATAATACTTTCGCAAGTGCTTTATCAACCTTCCTGCTTCCTCAAATTTGCTTGAAAATGCTCCATTTATCCACTCTTTTTTCGAACTTTTCTCGGAGGAGTTGTTAGGGCTCGCTCGCTCGCCTCAGTGCAGTACCATGATAACTTTACACCTCACCACTTTCAAATGTCACCAGCCGCCACTGGTGTCCATGGCTCTGAGTGAGGAGACTGAGCGTGAGGTGCAGCTTTTGATGTGGTGCCACTGACAGTTCTAGCTGTGTTGTGAACCACGGCTGCCAAGCCCATGTAGGAGCAACCAGGATCAGAGTCAGGGATGCTTGCCTGAGCCTCCGAACCACTAATGGAAGCAGTGAGAGATGCGGAAAAGCATAGGCAAACCTCCCTGACCAGTTCATCCATAGGGCATTGCCTTCGGATACCTGGTGGTGAAGCTTGGGCATTTTGCGTTGAGGTGAGTCGCAAACAGACCTATTTCCGGAAACCCTAACATTTGGAAGAACAGAAGGAGAACTTGAGGATAAAGTTCCCACTCATGGATCTGTTGCATTTGCCTGCTGAGCAGGTCTGCTATTTGATTGCTTTCTCCTGGTAGATGTTCTGCCATGAGATAGATCTTTTGAGGAATAGCCCACCTCCAAATAGTCTGTGCAAGATGTGACAGTTGGAGAGAGTGTCCCCCCCCAGTTTTTGTACATAGTACATTGCTGTCATGTTGTCTTTACGAATCAAGACAGCTTTGCCTTTGTGGGTCTAAAAAGCTTTCAGTGCCAGGAAAATTGCAAGCAATTCTAGGTGATTGATATGCAGCTGTTTCTGCTCCCGACTTCACAGTCCTTGGACAGTTAGAGTCTGGAGATTTGCTCCCCAACCTGTTAGTGATGAGTCTGCCATTAAGATTGACTGTGGAATCAGGTCGATGAATGGCTGCCCTTTGGACAAGTTGTGTGGATTCCACCACTGCAGAGAAAGATGGGTGTAGGCGTCCACCAACACCAGATCTTTCAGTTGACCCTGTGACTAATTCCACTGACGAGCTAAACATTCCTGAAGGGGACGCCTTTGAAGTCTTGCATGTGGGACTATTGTAATGCAGGACGCCATCATTCCTAGCAACTTCCTGAGCACTCTTGCAGGAAGCCATTGGTTGGCTTCGAATTGGGGGACTAGGTTTTGAATATTGTGTATTCTGGTTGCAGTTGGAAATGCTAGAGCTTTTTGAGTATCTACAGTGGCCCCCAAGTATATCTGAGACATGGAGGGCTGCAGATGAGATTTTGTCAGATTGACTGTGATGCCCAGACTGTGTAACAGTTGTAGCGTAGTCTGTGTATGCCGGAGACACTTTTGGTGGGAGCTGGCTATGATGAGCCAGTCGCCCAGATATGGGAAGACATGTATTTTTTGTTTTGAGATGAGCTACGACAACTGAAAGACATTTGGTAAACACTCTGGGAGCGGTGGTGCCTCTGAAGGGAAGCACTTTGAAATAGTAATGATGCCCTGCTACCACAAACCTTAGGTATTTGCGATGAGCGGGATGGATTGGGATGTGGAAGTTTGCGTCCTTTAAGTCCAGAGTGGACATAAAGTTGCCCTTTTGCAGCAGTGGAAGCACTTGTAGGGTGACCATATGGATGTGGTTGGAATGAACGTAGAGTTTTAAGTCTCTGAGGTCCAAAATAAGCCTGAGGGACACATCCTTCTTGGAAATCAAGAAGTAAAGGGAATAGACGCCAGTCCCTTGATATTTTAATGGGACTGGCTCTATTGCCCCTTTCTCTAGAAGAGATTGAACCTCTTGTTTTAAAAGGTGAAGGTGTTCTGGAGACAGTTTGTGTGCTCTTGGTGGAATGTTTGGAGGGTTGTTGGTAAGCATCAGGCAATAACCAGATTGGATAATCTGTAATACCCATTTGTCTGATGTGATGGTATTCCAGACTAGGGAAAATTGAGTAAGACGTCCCCCGCAGGAGTGGAATGGTCTGGGGGTGGCGCAAAAAAGTCATTGTTTGGTATTTGCAGGGGAAGTGTGTGTTGAGTTGCCTCTACCTCTTCCCTTTCCATTATTCCCTCTAAATCCACCTCTGAAATGGCCTCTTAAGGAGGGCAATTCACTATTGCCCTTGTAAGAGGAGGAGGGATTTTCTGTTGCTATACTCTTGGAGCCTGTCCTACAATAGGAGCGACGAAAGGAACCCCTACCTGAAGGTGATTGCGAAGCTCCCATGGACTTAGCGACCTCAGTGTCTTTCTACATCTTTTCCAGCGAGGTGTCAACTGCTGGACCAAAGAGGTGTTCCTTATCGAATGGTTGGTTAAGAATGGAGGCTTGCACCTCAGGTTTGAAGCCTGAAACTCTCAACCAAGCATGTCTGCGTAGTACCGCACTGGTGTTTACTGCTCAGGCCGCTGTGTCTGTTGCATCTAAGGTGCATCTAATAGAGGTATTAGTAATGAGCTTGCCTTCTTGAATAAGATCATTAGCCTTAGATTTGTGCTCATCAGGTAAAAATTGCATGAGCTTCTCTAACTTGTCATAGTGAGCTCCATCGTAACGCGCTAATAAGGCTCGAGTATTAGCAATGCGCCTGTTATTGGCTGCCTGCGGCACCACTCTTTTGCCTTAAGCAACAATTAACTTGGACTCTTGATCAGGAGGAGGGGCTTCAACTGTGGTCTGTGAGTTAGCTCTTTTTCGTGCATTGGAAACTAGAAGAGTCTAAAGGCACCTGACCTTTGATGTAGACAGGGTCAGTAGATGCAGGTTTGTACTTTTTATCTACTCTAGGTGTGATTATTCTTGCCCTAACAGGATCTTTAAAAATCTCGTCTGCATGTTTAGGTATTTCCTTTAATATTGGTAATGTAGGAGTGGTTCTTTGAGTGGTCCTAAGGGTTTCAAAAAGAAAATCCTCTTCTAACTTTTCTTGATAAAATTCCACCCAGTGATAAGGAGCAGCCATGTTAAGAAGCTCAATGTACCCCTTGTTATAATCTGGTGGAGAGAGTTTAGATGGATATTGATCCGGGTCATTATCAGTGTTGTTGTCATTATCATAATATTCTCATGGGTCAGGGTCTACTGGACTACCCTGATCATGGTCCCAATCTCCCTCATCCTGTGGGTCAGGTGATGGTGAGTTTGTAGGTGAAATAAGCAAGTTTGGATCAATGGGTGGAGGAAATGAAATGTAAGGTGGAAAAGGATTAGTGCCCACATATCTCTTTTTCAGAGATATGTGGTAATCCTCTTGAAGGCCTATTTCCCTTTTTGCAGGTAATTTGGCAATGATATGTCCAGTATCTGGATTTATTTCCAGCTCTTTTTGTTTCGGATCCGAAGATGGAACATCGGACCAAAGTTCTTTAAAGAGAGTCTTTTCTTTACTTGCTGTTTTGGGCGTCGAAGGTTTCGGCTCTGACGTTTTCAGTGCTGAAGATTTAATCTTGGATAGGGATGGAAGAGGTACGTGGACATGCCTTGATTTTGACGCCGAAGCTTTCGATTTGGTGCCGACTCGAGCCCAAAGGCTTTTCTTTGTGTTTCGGCGCCGGGCCCAAAGGAGGGGTGCTCGAAACTTTTTGTCGGTGCCAACCTTGTCTGGAGGGCAGAGCAGGGAACGAAGTCTTTTTGTGGAGAAAGTGGTAGGGTAAGGAAGTCTCTGTACTCACGATACATTGACCTGGTGTAGTTTGGTCTTCGACATCGGAGTCGGTTTCAGGCACAGCGATGGGTTCTTCCTCCACTTCTGCTTCAGCTTCCGGCGCGTTGGATTCGTCTTGATCGGAATCCTCTCCAAAAAGATCCACCGTGGAGCTGCTTTGCTGATGCATTTCGTGACATCGAGCCCGACGGTCACGGCGTGTCTTCTTCGATCGAAACGATTGGCAGGCGTCGCAGTCCTTCTCGTCGTGTCCGGAGACAGACAGAGGTTGCATACTTCGTGCAAGTCCGTGCGCTGTAACTTAGCGCGACACCCAGGACATAATTTAAATGGAGTCCGTTCCATCGACTGCTATGGAGACGGACGCGGGTGGGCCCAACGGCCCTCCATGACTCTTCCTATCGAAGGTTTTCGAATGGAAAAGATATGCGGAGAATGGGAAATGCATTCGAGAAACAATACCGTTGAGGGTAGTGAATTGCACACCGAGGGGAACCCGAGAAACGGTATCAAACCGGAGCAGAACAATTCACGCCCGATGGTGGAAACAAACAATCCAACAATGGAGTCGATACCCATGCGCACTATCACCGAAAGGAGGAGTGAAGGGTCCCGTGACTGGAAAGACTTCTTCGAAGAAAAGCAAACTGCGAACATCCTGACCCAACACCAAATGACGATCAATGCACAAGCATGTGATCTACAGCTCACATGCCTCAAAAAAGGACTTACTGTGCTGTGTCAGCAGAACCTATTGCCAATTTATTTGTGACCACTACATACACATCTAAGAAATGACTGGAGGAAACTTTGCTTAACTATAATGCGAAGAGTGTAATATCTGCTTTACTGCCAAGTATAAAAACAGAACAACCTCAATCATGGTAGTGGTCTCCAATTTATTTGGGAAAAGTTGCCTATGCAGAACAAAAGTTGCCAGCTTGTATTGTCATTCTGTATACTAAATAATGAGGGAACCTGTACTTTACTCTTTAGGAAATAGCTCCTATACAGATGTAAGTTAGTGGTTTTATGAATGATTGGAGTCAATTGAGCAATATGAGGTTTTAGCGATGCCCAGGCAGAGCAAGCATTTAAACTAATGTTTTAATATTTGTAACTTTCATGTTCTTCAGCAATGAAATGCATTCTATTTTATTAATTTAACTTCTGTATATAAAAATGTAAAAACTGCAATGGATAAATGCATATGAAAAAAATATTCTTGAATTAACTTGACATGATGGGCTATCACACAGAAGCCTAGAAATTCAACAGATAACACTCTTATGTTCCTAGTAACTCGTTATCTCTGATTAATTACTGTGCTAATTACAACACTCAAACAGAAGGCCATTTTATCTAGGGTATAAACTTTCTGATGTATACACAGGGGGCTGACTGTTCAATGTACCCAGTTGCTCTACTTATTTAATGAATGGTCTGTAAACATTGGATAAAACAACGAGCACAGCATGTGGTTCTTCTCAAAGGATGTTCTTGGAATGTTTACTGGCGAATTTCTGTCGCCCAGAAACAATGACGTTAAAGAGTAAATCAAGTGTGTTGCTGTCGTTAGTGCTCAGCTTCCATCTAAATATAGGTGACTTGAATGGATTTCCTGTTTTGTGAACTTTAAAAGTACAAGTTAAAATAAGTTCAGAACCTGCGTGCATTTTCCGTTCACAATCCAGAATAATAATATGGTTTCCATTGACATTTAAGGCAAATGTCTGATGGGCACCAAGGAAACTCACAACTTTTGTTAACTTCCAGGCTTGCTGTACTCTACATGGCATCCGCAGGTGGCAAACCGGTGGAAGATTAGGGAAAATGTATTTTCCTCTATCCCTCCCTTTTTTCAAGGAAAACATTTTCCATATAAAAGAACCTGGGGGTTTCTGGCATTTTCCCTGGCCACCTGAATCAATTACACTTGCTATTTGTAGGTGAAAGTTTAGTTGAAAGGGTAGTATCAGAAATCTAATAGAATGTGAAACTTTGTGGATATAAACTATTGTCTGTACTGCCCAGTCTTTGTTTTGGATCTGGCAAATTGGGGCCATATTTTATAAAGAGGTCTGCAGGCACAATGGGTATGTGCCCTCACTTTCTGCACCCCTGTGGAACTTTGATTTTACAGAAGGGGCCGCAGGTGTCGTATAGCCCTCTTAGCCCATTTTGGTTCTCCATTTTAGTTTTATATTTTACAGGTGTTAGCAGACAATATTTTAGCAATATTGTTTTTACATGTTTTGCTAGCACAATATTATTCTGAGAGGATGCTGTAGATGTTGCTTGTTTTAAGAAAGCCTTTTTCGCTGTGTAAATGAGTACACTCCGTTCAAGGCTAGGAACACAGAACATGATATTATCCTGCTTGCGTTGCCTGTTCGGAGACAGCTTCTAACATCCAGGCATATCATTGCATCAGAGCTGAACCTCTACACAGTGTGGTTTTTATTATATATATGGTGCACTGCCTTTTTATGGGCAAGAGGAGTACTCCGGTCAGGGCTGTCCTGGAACAAATCCGGTGTCCAACATGAAGCAGTGCTGACACTTATCTTCCATCCTGCAGAGAAGGATTGCCAATTTGTAACGCCCTGAACGTCTCAGGATCGTTTAACAGACACCATAATGAGAACGCAACCACTTGTGAAGGTTTAGTTATTTTAATGAAGGCAAAAATAATACAAGGAATAAACAAAGGTTATAGTCACTGGAATCCTCCAGGCTAAGTACGTTACCAGCCCACAGCACGGATGGTCCTAACCGTCCTCTGCATATACGCCGATCCCGGCGTATGCCAACAGAGGGCAGAAATGAAATGGCCGACAATGCCAATCGGTAGGCTGTGAGGGGCACGAAGAGTGTTGGGGAGAATCGAGGAGTCAGGGAAACACCCAGCCGGGGTCTCTACCTGAAAGGAGCAGCCGCTCAACCTCTTCCTCAGACTGCACCGGGACGCGAAGTCACCTCCTGGTGTTGCGTCACCGATACCCCAATCACAAGCAAAGAAGACTGAACCGAGAGCAGCCGCTCGATCGATCCTGTGGACTTCCGAGTCTGTAACGCGGCAAACACCTCCTGGTGTGCGTTACAGCTGGCAGTACCTGTATCTCTGGTCGGGCTGGGAGTTACGACTCCAACCAGCAAAAGCGCCACTGCGCTTTGACTCAGCCGAGTCAAAAAGCGAAGCTCAATGGTTATCCGGTAGAGCTTCCGGGTCCTTCACAGGTGACGATGGGGCAAGACACGGCCCAGGGAGTAACGACTCGACCTACCTCCGTTCTTGCCTTACTGGAGCACCACTCCGGAACACTGCTCTTCACTAAGCAGGTACGTCGGTGTAAACACAATATCCGACAGCGTTGTACCTCCCGGTTCCTCCCTTTATAGGGCGTTGTTTTCCTTGAGTTATGTAACAGCTCTCCTGTTTACATAAGGGCGTGTTTTCCTTGAGTTATGTAACAGCTCTCCTGTTTACATAAGGGCGTGTTTTCCTTGAGTTATGTAACAGCTCTCCTGTTTTACATAAGGGCGTGTTTTCCTTGAGTTATGTAACCGCTCTCCTGTTTACATAACCTCTCAACCGCTAAGCATCCTGGGAGATGTAGTCCGTTTTCGCTGGTTACCGTTTTCCTCCCCTCGCATGACAGGAATTCTTGACAGTACATCCTCCCTCTCAGCGGCTCCCCACGGGTCCAGCGCTGGCAGGAAAACGCCGATGGAACAAGGAGACCAAGCGCGGAGCATGAACCCCTTCAGCCGGTTCCCATGACTGCTCCTCCGGGCCATAGCCTTTCCACGCAACCAGGTACCATAGCTTCCCCCTGCGCCATTGGGACGCCCGTATGCCCGACACTTCATACTCCACCTCCGACTCCACGCATACCGGCCTAGGTGTCCCAGACGGCTTGGAGGGTGCTGGTTTGAGCAATGATACATGAAAGACAGGGTGTATCCGCAATGACTGGGGCAAGCACACCTTCACGTTCACGGGACCCATACACTTGGTAATTCGATAGGGGCCCATGTACTTGGGATGGAACACACTGTTCTTTCGAAACCTCATGTTTCTTGTGGATATCCAGACGTAGTCTCCAGTGCAGTACAGAGGCCCGGGCCTTCTCTTCCTGTCTGCCGCAGCCTTGTATCTTCTCTTGGCCTCTATTAGGACAGCCGTGTCTTTTATGTGTGCTACCCTGTCCGCTGTGGCGGGAATCCTGTCCTCTCTGAACGGATGTAGAAATGGCAAGAACCTGGGATGTTGGCCATAGTTGCTATAGAACGGAGATGACTGTGTGGAGCTGTGAGTGGCGTTGTTATAGGCGATCTCTGCAACCCATAGCAAGTCGACCCATTCTTCCCTGCCCTGGTCCACAAAACATCGCAGATACTGTTTGAGCGTTTGGTTCAGGCGCTCGGTTTGGCCGTCCGTTTGAGGGTGGTAGCTGGTGGACAGGGCGGTCTTAACATGCAGCGCAGTGCACCAAGTCTTCCAAAATTGCGCAGTAAACTGCGACCCCCGGTCCGACACGATCACCCCAGGTAATCCATGCAGTCGTACCACATTCTTTAGGAGTAGTGACGCCAATTCCCCGGCCGTAGGGACTCTCTTGCAGGGGATGAAGTGCCCCATTTTCGTCAAGTAATCCACCACCACCAGTATTGCCGTCATCCCCTGGTCTACCGGTAGGCCCACCACGAAGTCCAGTGATATGCTATCCCATGGTCTATCCGGGGTCGGAAGTGGATGTAAGAGCCCTTGGGTTCGGCCATGGTCGGCCTTCATGGTAGCACACGTAGGACACTCCTGTCCCCACCTCCTGACATCCACTCTCATGGTTGGCCACCAGAAATGCCGTCCCATGCTAGCCACCGTTTTTTCAAAGCCCAAATGACCTGCGCATGGAGAGTCATGGCACCAGATGAATGCTTGTTTCCTTAGCCTAGGCGTGGGTATCAATAGGCACCTGCCCTTCAGGGGTATCCTGTCCTTCAGCTGCCATTCTCTGTGACTGAGGAGCCACCTCCGCCATGCGAATGACCTGATCCCTCTCTTTATTCCCCTCAGGAAAGTATCCGGTTGGATAACCCCCAATACAATCCTCGGGGAAATAATGGAATGCTCGGTCGCAGGCAATGGTTCCTTAACTGCAGATTGACGGGACACGGCGTCCGCCTTCCGGTTTTCCGTCCCCGGCCGATATGTGATGCGGAAGTTGAACCCCGCAAAGAAGATCATCCACCGCAGCTGTCTGGGAGAAAGGTGTCTTGTGGCCGTCATGAACTGTAGGTTCCGATGGTCCGTGTACACCGATACCACATGTCTCGCCCCCATCAACCAATGCCTCCATTCGGTGAAGGCGTCCTTGATTGCGAGAAGCTCCTTCTCCGCAATATGGTAGTTGCGTTCGGCGTCGTTGAGTTTGCGGGACATGTACGCAACGGGATGAAGCACCCCTGTGTCGTGGTTGCGTTGGGACAAGATAGCCCCCAGCGCCACATCCGATGCGTCCGCTTCCACCACGTAGGGGAGAT
Organism: Triturus cristatus; assembly: GCF_964204655.1. Lineage (NCBI taxonomy): Eukaryota > Metazoa > Chordata > Amphibia > Caudata > Salamandridae > Triturus > Triturus cristatus. Next base: position 1,364,566,915 of record NC_140591.1, on the reverse strand, counting down.
CCGGATCGGGGTGAGCCAACACCGGTGCCTTACCAAAGGCGCTTTTCAGGGCCTCAAAGGCTTTGTTCGCTTCAGGGGACCAGACAAACTCCTTGGACTTCCTCAGTAGCTGTGTGATTGTGGCCACCAATCCTGAAAATCCATCTATAAACCGCCTGTAAAAGTTGGCGAAGCCAATGAAACTTTGGACGTCCTTCACGCTTTGGGGCACCGGCCATTCTTTCACCGCCTTGATCTTTCGTTCTGCCATCTCCTGTCCCTCTGGACTCAGCATCACTCCGAGGAATTCCACGGATGTGACGTGGAAGTCACACTTGCTGAGTTTACAAAACAGCATGTTTTCCCTCAGCTTTTGGAGCACAGCTTTGACGTGGTGTACGTGCTCCTCCACACTGGACGAATAGATGAGGATGTCATCGATATATACGACCACGTAGATATCCAACTCCTCTCTGAATACCTCATTCAAAAAGTACTGAAAGGCTGCCGGGGCGTTGCACAGACCGAACGGCATGACGAGGTACTCAAAAAGGCCGAACCTGGTCTTAAAGGCGGTCTTCCACTCGTCTCCGTCCCTCATGCGCACCAGATGGTATGCCCCTTTCAAATCCAACTTGGTGTAGATACGAGCTTTCTTGACCTGTTCCAGGAGTACACTGATGAGAGGCAAGGGGTACCGATTATTTACGGTTATCGCATTCAATGCCCTAAAGTCCACACAGGCTCTCAGCTCCCCATTAGCCTTCGGGATGAAGAAGAGTGGCGAGGCGGCCGGAGACTTGGACGGGCGGATGAATCCTAGCTTGAGGAGTTTATCCAGGTACCCCCGGAGATGCACGTTTTCAGGCTCCGTCAGGGCATACAGCCTGCCGCTGGGAACGCTGGCCCCTGGCACCAGGTCGATCTGGCAGTCAAAGTGTCTATGTGGTGGTAGCACTTCCGCCTTCACCTCATCAAATACATCCTCAAAACTGTGATAAGCCTGGGGGAGAACCACATCTTTTTCTGCCGCTGTAGCCACCGTCTGACTCCCGCTCTCATCTGCGTCAAGGGATTCCGTTCCTATTCCACAATGCAGGATGCAATACGGTGACGTCAGTTCGATGCGATGTGTTGGCCAATCCACAGAGGGGTTGTGTTTCTGTAGCCACGGCAATCCCAATATGACGCCATATTGGGGCGCTCGGATGATGTTAAAATCGATTTGTTCCAAATGGTTCCTCCCACATCTCATCGGAAGGACCCCCGTGTGCTGCCCGATGGGCCCCGTCACCAATCGCCTTCCGTCTACAGCATAGACGTCTTCGGGTACAGCTTTGGGAAGAAGCACTAGCCCTAGCCTGCATGCCTCGTTGTGGTCCATAAACATGCCAGTGGCCCCTGAATCCACCATGGCCACAACGGGTATCCACTGGTCATGCACTCCCACGTGCACCGTGAGAAACAGGTGTCGTTGTCCCTTAGTGACCGAGTTGGAAAGTGAAGGGATGGATGAGTGACTCCGAGATGCCCCTTCTTTGGTCTGGGAGTCCTCTAGTTTTCCGCCGGTACGTCCACCACGGCTGTTACCGACCGGTTGGCCCGATAACGTGACGTCTTCGGTTTGGCAGGGCATTCACGTACCACAATATAGGCATAATCCTTGTTTACGGCGTGACTCTTTCTCCGTGGCTGTGAGGCTCGCTCGTATTGCGCCGATGTCCATGGGTTCTCCCTCGGATGCGGTGGAAGTTTCAGGACTTCCCACTGTCACGTAGGATGGAAGGGATTTTCCTTTTCTCCCATGATCCCCCTTTCTTTCACTTAGCCTATGTTCCAGCCGTAATACCAGGTTGATAAGGCCCTCACATGTCTTGGGTTGTGGGTCAATATGAGCCACGGCGTCCTTGAGCTCATCGCACAGCCCGTGATGGAAGAGCGCCGTCTGTTTAGCAACAGGCCACTTGGTTTCCGCAACCAGCCTTCGGAACGCGTTGAGATACTGCACCAGGTCGTTGGATCCCTGTCTCAACTCAAGCATTTCACGGTCCGCCGTGTACGAGTCAGCCCTTCTGTCGAAGACCTTCAGGAATTCCTCGCGAAAAGCACCCCAATCACATAAGATGGGGTCGTCCCTGCTCACCAGAGGTACGGCCCATTGTGCCGCGTTTCCAGCCAAATAGGATATAAGGAAAGCCACACGAGCCTGACTCGTGGGGAACGCCCTTGGTTTGCACGATAAATGTAGCGCCACTTGTGTGAGGAATACCTGCACTGTGTTAGGATCCCCACTGTACCTCTCTGGTGTTGCCAAGGGGACGGCTACCGGCATTTCCACTACTACCGCAGGGGTCTGGTTCGTGAGGGAGGTGCTGGGCGTGAGCGGGTCCAATTGGATAGCATCCAGTCTGGCTTTTACATCGGCTGTTTCTTGCCTGGAGGCAGCCAATTCAATTTGCACGGTCGCTAAAGCAGCCAGCACATCATCAAGTGTTGCCATGTCTGTTATCGACTGGGAGACAGTTAGTGTTATTAAGGTCGGATATTTTGTAACGCCCTGAACGTCTCAGGATCGTTTAACAGACACGATAATGAGAACGCAACCACTTGTGAAGGTTTAGTTATTTTAATGAAGGCAAAAATAATACAAGGAATAAACAAAGGTTATAGTCACTGGAATCCTCCAGGCTAAGTACGTTACCAGCCCACAGCACGGATGGTCCTAACCGTCCTCTGCATATACGCCGATCCCGGCGTATGCCAACAGAGGGCAGAAATGAAATGGCCGACAATGCCAATCGGTAGGCTGTGAGGGGCACGAAGAGTGTTGGGGAGAATCGAGGAGTCAGGGAAACACCCAGCCGGGGTCTCTACCTGAAGGGAGCACCGTTTTCCTCCCCTCGCATGAGAGGAATTCTTGACACAATTCCACTTTAGGCCAATTCCCTGGCCAGGTTATCCAGGTATGGGGGTTCAAGCAAACCTAACAGATCGGGCAGAGAGTACTCTCACTATGCTCTCAGAATAAGGGTAGTGATAGTTATGAACATATATTTAGAAATCAGACTGCCATAGTTATACTCTTTATTCTTTTCACCATGTTCATAATGGTGGTTACATTACTTTTTTTGTCTGCCTAATAATCACAGCTTATTGTTTCTACGAAAGACTACGGTTGTTTCAATAAACGTATTGAAAACTTTATTTGTATCTTTCTTGAGTTTAACCTTGGCATGCATAAGTAAACAACGGAAGGGGTAAGATCTGTTTTCACGATTCCCTTGAGAATCAGAGTGTCATGTTGAAGGTTGCCAAAATCAATTACTACCGAGGAAAGTTAGGGATTAAGGTGAGGCACTATAAGCAGGCTAGCAATTGGGCCGACATTCTCTGATGGTGTCAAAGGACTTATTCCCACATTCCGAGCTCTGTCGTCCTAATATGCAGTCCTACCTTTTTAGTGGGAACCGTACAACATGGCACCACCAATGTTTATAGATGAGGTACTTATTTGACAGGTCGCCTGAGTAGTTCTTGTGTGTGTCCAGGGTCCCCTGTTCACCTTTAAACTGAGACATCTGTGGTATTAGGGATAATGCTCCTCAGCATCATAGGAAGCTCTTGTTTGCCTGTAGGTTGTTCAAGCTTAAACATTTAAATGGATACCCTACTATAGCAACTCCCTCTCTGAATTCCACTCACTACAATGACATAGCTCATTAATATTCCTGCAAATAGCAGACCTGCCATTACAGCACATTTAATATTACTTGGGCTACTCAGTGGGGGTGGAGACGTTACCTTTGTGGTTAAGGCTCATGAAACTTATAAAAATAAAGTATATTACTCATGGGTCACTTTTACAGCAATACATACTAATACACAGACATTTCACACATACACTGCAGCTGCCTTACCAGGCCAATGCAGAGTTTATAATGACTTAGAAATACCATTAAAATGTCAGGAATATCAAAATTGTAACCAAGGTGCCATAATACATGCATTACGCAACATTCGACTGGATTCCCTCAGCAGTGATGAGGCTACATGGCCAGTCTTAGCCAGCTATACACAGTACCCTAATTTAGAACAACTAAATGCAGGTGAGTTCCAAACTCTCTACAATGGTCTCAATAGACTATACAGATGCTGAACACAGTTTGTTATGTGCACAATAACAACTGCCGCAGCGAGGACTGTTCAAGCTGTCCAGTCAGTTAGCTGTGCCTGCAATTAGCCCTGTGACTTTCAATGCTATTATGGGCAAGATTCCCATCAAACGGGAAGAAATTCCGTTCTGGCCTGCACAAAAAAACAAATCAGCTTGAAGCAGTGTTTCCCCATACCAGACCCCAGGATAAACATAGAATTCTCATTTTGTTCTTCCCACTTGGGATGGTTCCCCCCAATTGACAACTGTGCCACTTGGGGTACAGTTTGTGCTGCAATCTATACCATAACTCGTGGTACACTATCACTTGTTGTTTTGCCTGAAGTGGTAGAAGAGATTCAAAACTAATATGGGGATGCCCCTGCCCTCGATTTGGGTATGAAATCAAATTGGTGACTGTGCTACAGTATCCTTAATCATATTAAGCAGCAGCACTGGCGATACGCTATGCGTCACGCAATTTCCAGTAGTAGACCAGGAGTGTGAACTACCAAAAATTATTGCAGACACCCATGCATGTATAGGTTGAGATAATTTGGAGGCCAGACCAAATAAGCCACAGCTCAAAGGTAGTTCTGACAAGGACAATACCCAACAAGCGCTTGAGTCTTCTAAAAAAATGCTGGGACAAACAAAAAATAAAGAGAAAGTAAAATCAGGTGGGAGGATCTCCACAACCAGAGGCCTCTGATAGATGTTATAATTTACATAACCATGATACAATAAAACAGCCTGATAGACATCAGTACACTGATAGATGTCCTTTTCATTCTTTTCAGGACTCATCGGACAAACGATCTGCGAGAGGGGGCGATCAGAGCGCAGACAAGAAGGGTATGTGAACTCGTAAAAAAACTTGCAACGATCATCTGACATCATCATAAAAAGGAAGAGAAACTTCACACCAAAAACCCCAATTCAAAAAGAAGGTGGTTGTGGGAATCTCGGCTAGATATGCAACACATACTGAGAACTCTCCACAACAAGACGTAGGCAGGGACAATACTAGACATCGCAGTAGATATTTTGCCAGAATTTCATGAGTTTATGGATGCGAAAGCAACTAACGACTTTATTGAAGTGAAAACCACACATCAGAGCGTCAGCCCTCCAGATAGACTTTCTAAATTAAACATACAGATTGAGGGTGACATAATTCAGACCATTACGGTAATACCCTGGGAAAAATAAACACCTAGGGCCTGATTTATATCTTGGCGGACGTGTTACTTCATCACACTGGTGACGGATATCCTGTCTGCCGAAATATAAAACCCATTATATTCAAAGAGATTTATATTTCGGCGGACGGAATATCAGTCACTGTTGTGACGAAGTAACCCATCCACCAAGATCTACATCAACCCCCTATGTTATGACATTCTCTTGACAGAGGTCAATTGGCCACTACAGTTGGTAAGAACAGCCCCACCAGGAGACGGGGAAATTCTACCGTCTTTCTCTGTGCTGGTCGCCCAAACAGGTTAAACAAGGGTATGCCGCAAAATGTGCTCTTGCACAAGCACCGGCATTATACCGCAACCATGAAGGCTGGGATAATGATTCGCTTTATCAAATTATACCATTAAGGTCCACACGCAAATCCAACTACATTACCCAATTAAATATGAAGTGAAAGCTCCTGTGAGAGAAATTCTCTCACAGCTACAGTACCAGAGAATAATTGCCCCCCTGTATCTCCTATGAATAATCCCTTATTTCGAGCTAATCCAGATCATTCCTATCGCATATTCTTAAGACTACAGACACTTAAACAGTCATACACACACATCTGCAATCCAAAACCACACAGTGCAGCTTTAATGAACAGTATTGTCCGTAAACAATATAAAACAACCTTGGGTATTTTCAATTGTTTTTCTTGTCAAAATATAGCGCTTGAAAGCAGAGAATAACAGCATTCTCCATGCAGGGCTCAGACACCGCTTTTGTCGGCTCCCTCAGGGGTATGAGAACAGTCCTCAATTGTTTGGTACCCGAGTAATGTCAAATATACAAGATATTTATCCAGAACCATTGTTCTATGTTGATGATATAAATCTAACAGACTTAAACACACACTTAGCCGGAATAAATCGCATTGTTTTGGGATTTGCTGAACAAGGCTGCAAATAAAACTTCAACAAAACAAAAGTTGCCTTTCTGTGTGCTCTATTTTTAAAATACAAGTTATCAAATTAGATTAAGGGCCTGACACCACATTTTCTAGAGGAATGTGCTCTTTACAACGTCCAAACACCATTAAAAAACTGCAATCCTTGTTAGGATTCTTCAATGTTGGCAGAAAATACATACCAGATTATACACAATGCATAAAACCTTTATAAAATGTAATTCACCCTACATTTTCCAATACATAGTGGATATCAGAACATACCAGAGCTCTACAGAGAGACATGCTTGCATCAAGACACTTACATACACATGTCAAAAAAACAATTTTGATAATCCGTATAATTAAGGATGCCATTGGCTTTACTTATGTAGCAGTCAATGATGGTGACATAGTGCTGACTGCAAAGAAATAGCAGCTATATTCTAAGGGTGAAATGCATTTTGCATCCACTGAAAAAAATATTGATTGCAGTTCAGATGGCTGGCATAAAGGAAAGACCTTTTGTTTTCGCTCAAGGGTAATGCATAACTGTCATTACTCCATCCCAGCCTTAGAGGCTTTTAAAAGGCCAGAATTCCTAATGCTAAAGACTTACATCCTACATGGATACAATGAGCCACCTCTCTGACTCTACTGATGTAGACTATATCTGACACTACTTCACAAACTCCAAAATTCTTCCAATATGAACAAGAATACCTGATGCCCTGGAATATATTGCCTCTTGATCAGTATAAATACATAATATATACTGATGGCTCAGCCCAGCCTGCTATAGGAACCAAATACCAATGCTCGGTGACTTGCGCCACAAAACTTGGGGTCATGATAGATGGAAAATTCCATCCTCCAAAAAACATTTATGCAGTTCCTAAGGGATTGTACTGCTCAACTGGCTGAATTTTAAAGCTTTGAATCCTACACTAGAAAATATGGATCCAGAATTCCCCACACTCAAAGATTACGATTTGGATTACTGTGTCCAGTCTTTTAATGAAAAATTACATTACTGGTGCCTGAATGGATTCAGAGACTCAAAAAGGAGTGCTATAAAGCATATGCTGCTTTGGAGAAGTGGGCAAAAGAACGATGGATTTAACCCAGATCTCTTGACTGGGGGAGAATGTCTGCATTGTCAGCATTCCGTCCATCATTTGTTTGTTGTAACGCTTTTCGCCCTAAGTGGGATGGGTATTCCCAGACGTGGGACCCGTGCTCACTACGCCACTGGAGTCAAGCTATCCTGGCTGATGACGGCTGATAGCCAGAAACCGGTCCTAGGATGCTTGATTCCGGTCCAGGGAAGACATGGCTTGGCAGTTCGGGCTGGACTGTTCCCATGAGGCACAGGGTCAAGACTGATTTGCATATGGCCATGTCTGAACTGGGGTGGCGTAGTGGGCAAAAGAACGATGGATTTAACCCAGATCTCTTGACTGGGGGAGAATGTCTGCATTGTCAGCATTCCGTCCATCATTTGTTTGTTGTAACGCTTTTCGCCCTAAGTGGGATGGGTATTCCCAGACGTGGGACCCGTGCTCACTACGCCACTGGAGTCAAGCTATCCTGGCTGATGACGGCTGATAGCCAGAAACCGGTCCTAGGATGCTTGATTCCGGTCCAGGGAAGACATGGCTTGGCAGTTCGGGCTGGACTGTTCCCATGAGGCACAGGGTCAAGACTGATTTGCATATGGCCATGTCTGAACTGGGGTGGCGTAGTGGGCAAAAGAACGATGGATTTAACCCAGATCTCTTGCCTGGGGGAGAATGTCTGCATTGTCAGCATTCCGTCCATCATTTGTTTGTTGTAACGTTTTTCGCCCTAAGTGGGATGGGTATTCCCAGACGTGGGACCCGTGCTCACTACGCCACTGGAGTCAAGCTATCCTGGCTGATGACGGCTGATAGCCAGAAACCGGTCCTAGGATGCTTGATTCCGGTCCAGGGAAGACATGGCTTGGCAGTTCGGGCTGGACTGTTCCCATGAGGCACAGGGTCAAGACTGATTTGCATATGGCCATGTCTGAACTGGGGTGGCGTAGTGGGCAAAAGAACGATGGATTTAACCCAGATCTCTTGACTGGGGGAGAATGTCTGCATTGTCAGCATTCCGTCCATCATTTGTTTGTTGTAACGCTTTTCGCCCTAAGTGGGATGGGTATTCCCAGACGTGGGACCCGTGCTCACTACGCCACTGGAGTCAAGCTATCCTGGCTGATGACGGCTGATAGCCAGAAACCGGTCCTAGGATGCTTGATTCCGGTCCAGGGAAGACATGGCTTGGCAGTTCGGGCTGGACTGTTCCCATGAGGCACAGGGTCAAGACTGATTTGCATATGGCCATGTCTGAACTGGGGTGGCGTAGTGGGCAAAAGAACAATGGATTTAACCCAGATCTCTTGACTGGGGGAGAATGTCTGCATTGTCAGCATTCCGTCCATCATTTGTTTGTTGTAACGCTTTTCGCCCTAAGTGGGATGGGTATTCCCAGACGTGGGACCCGTGCTCACTACGCCACTGGAGTCAAGCTATCCTGGCTGATGACGGCTGATAGCCAGAAACCGGTCCTAGGATGCTTGATTCCGGTCCAGGGAAGACATGGCTTGGCAGTTCGGGCTGGACTGTTCCCATGAGGCACAGGGTCAAGACTGATTTGCATATGGCCATGTCTGGACTGGGGTGGCGTAGTGGGCAAAAGAACGATGGATTTAACCCAGATCTCTTGACTGGGGGAGAATGTCTGCATTGTCAGCATTCCGTCCATCATTTGTTTGTTGTAACGCTTTTCGCCCTAAGTGGGATGGGTATTCCCAGACGTGGGACCCGTGCTCACTACGCCACTGGAGTCAAGCTATCCTGGCTGATGACGGCTGATAGCCAGAAACCGGTCCTAGGATGCTTGATTCCGGTCCAGGGAAGACATGGCTTGGCAGTTCGGGCTGGACTGTTCCCATGAGGCACAGGGTCAAGACTGATTTGCCTATGGCCATGTCTGAACTGGGGTGGCGTAGTGGGCAAAAGAACGATGGATTTAACCCAGATCTCTTGACTGGGGGAGAATGTCTGCATTGTCAGCATTCCGTCCATCATTTGTTTGTTGTAACGTTTTTCGCCCAAAGTGGGATGGGTATTCCCAGACGTGGGACCCGTGCTCACTACGCCACTGGAGTCAAGCTATCCTGGCTGATGACGGCTGATAGCCAGAAACCGGTCCTAGGATGCTTGATTCCGGTCCAGGGAAGACATGGCTTGGCAGTTCGGGCTGGACTGTTCCCATGAGGCACAGGGTCAAGACTGATTTGCATATGGCCATGTCTGAACTGGGGTGGCGTAGTGGGCAAAAGAACGATGGATTTAACCCAGATCTCTTGACTGGGGGAGAATGTCTGCATTGTCAGCATTCCGTCCATCATTTGTTTGTTGTAACGCTTTTCGCCCTAAGTGGGATGGGTATTCCCAGACGTGGGACCCGTGCTCACTACGCCACTGGAGTCAAGCTATCCTGGCTGATGACAGCTGATAGCCAGAAACCGGTCCTAGGATGCTTGATTCCGGTCCAGGGAAGACATGGCTTGGCAGTTCGGGCTGGACTGTTCCCATGAGGCACAGGGTCAAGACTGATTTGCATATGGCCATGTCTGAACTGGGGTGGCGTAGTGGGCAAAAGAACGATGGATTTAACCCAGATCTCTTGCCTGGGGGAGAATGTCTGCATTGTCAGCATTCCGTCCATCATTTGTTTGTTGTAACGTTTTTCGCCCTAAGTGGGATGGGTATTCCCAGACGTGGGACCCGTGCTCACTACGCCACTGGAGTCAAGCTATCCTGGCTGATGACGGCTGATAGCCAGAAACCGGTCCTAGGATGCTTGATTCCGGTCCAGGGAAGACATGGCTTGGCAGTTCGGGCTGGACTGTTCCCATGAGGCACAGGGTCAAGACTGATTTGCATATGGCCATGTCTGAACTGGGGTGGCGTAGTGGGCAAAAGAACGATGGATTTAACCCAGATCTCTTGACTGGGGGAGAATGTCTGCATTGTCAGCATTCCGTCCATCATTTGTTTGTTGTAACGCTTTTCGCCCTAAGTGGGATGGGTATTCCCAGACGTGGGACCCGTGCTCACTACGCCACTGGAGTCAAGCTATCCTGGCTGATGACGGCTGATAGCCAGAAACCGGTCCTAGGATGCTTGATTCCGGTCCAGGGAAGACATGGCTTGGCAGTTCGGGCTGGACTGTTCCCATGAGGCACAGGGTCAAGACTGATTTGCATATGGCCATGTCTGAACTGGGGTGGCGTAGTGGGCAAAAGAACAATGGATTTAACCCAGATCTCTTGACTGGGGGAGAATGTCTGCATTGTCAGCATTCCGTCCATCATTTGTTTGTTGTAACGCTTTTCGCCCTAAGTGGGATGGGTATTCCCAGACGTGGGACCCGTGCTCACTACGCCACTGGAGTCAAGCTATCCTGGCTGATGACGGCTGATAGCCAGAAACCGGTCCTAGGATGCTTGATTCCGGTCCAGGGAAGACATGGCTTGGCAGTTCGGGCTGGACTGTTCCCATGAGGCACAGGGTCAAGACTGATTTGCATATGGCCATGTCTGAACTGGGGTGGCGTAGTGGGCAAAAGAACGATGGATTTAACCCAGATCTCTTGACTGGGGGAGAATGTCTGCATTGTCAGCATTCCGTCCATCATTTGTTTGTTGTAACGCTTTTCGCCCTAAGTGGGATGGGTATTCCCAGACGTGGGACCCGTGCTCACTACGCCACTGGAGTCAAGCTATCCTGGCTGATGACGGCTGATAGCCAGAAACCGGTCCTAGGATGCTTGATTCCGGTCCAGGGAAGACATGGCTTGGCAGTTCGGGCTGGACTGTTCCCATGAGGCACAGGGTCAAGACTGATTTGCCTATGGCCATGTCTGAACTGGGGTGGCGTAGTGGGCAAAAGAACGATGGATTTAACCCAGATCTCTTGACTGGGGGAGAATGTCTGCATTGTCAGCATTCCGTCCATCATTTGTTTGTTGTAACGTTTTTCGCCCAAAGTGGGATGGGTATTCCCAGACGTGGGACCCGTGCTCACTACGCCACTGGAGTCAAGCTATCCTGGCTGATGACGGCTGATAGCCAGAAACCGGTCCTAGGATGCTTGATTCCGGTCCAGGGAAGACATGGCTTGGCAGTTCGGGCTGGACTGTTCCCATGAGGCACAGGGTCAAGACTGATTTGCATATGGCCATGTCTGAACTGGGGTGGCGTAGTGGGCAAAAGAACGATGGATTTAACCCAGATCTCTTGACTGGGGGAGAATGTCTGCATTGTCAGCATTCCGTCCATCATTTGTTTGTTGTAACGCTTTTCGCCCTAAGTGGGATGGGTATTCCCAGACGTGGGACCCGTGCTCACTACGCCACTGGAGTCAAGCTATCCTGGCTGATGACGGCTGATAGCCAGAAACCGGTCCTAGGATGCTTGATTCCGGTCCAGGGAAGACATGGCTTGGCAGTTCGGGCTGGACTGTTCCCATGAGGCACAGGGTCAAGACTGATTTGCATATGGCCATGTCTGAACTGGGGTGGCGTAGTGGGCAAAAGAACGATGGATTTAACCCAGATCTCTTGACTGGGGGAGAATGTCTGCATTGTCAGCATTCCGTCCATCATTTGTTTGTTGTAACACTTTTCGCCCTAAGTGGGATGGGTATTCCCAGACGTGGGACCCGTGCTCACTACGCCACTGGAGTCAAGCTATCCTGGCTGATGACGGCTGATAGCCAGAAACCGGTCCTAGGATGCTTGATTCCGGTCCAGGGAAGACATGGCTTGGCAGTTCGGGCTGGACTGTTCCCATGAGGCACAGGGTCAAGACTGATTTGCATATGGCCATGTCTGAACTGGGGTGGCGTAGTGGGCAAAAGAACGATGGATTTAACCCAGATCTCTTGACTGGGGGAGAATGTCTGCATTGTCAGCATTCCGTCCATCATTTGTTTGTTGTAACGCTTTTCGCCCTAAGTGGGATGGGTATTCCCAGACGTGGGACCCGTGCTCACTACGCCACTGGAGTCAAGCTATCCTGGCTGATGACGGCTGATAGCCAGAAACCGGTCCTAGGATGCTTGATTCCGGTCCAGGGAAGACATGGCTTGGCAGTTCGGGCTGGACTGTTCCCATGAGGCACAGGGTCAAGACTGATTTGCCTATGGCCATGTCTGAACTGGGGTGGCGTAGTGGGCAAAAGAACAATGGATTTAACCCAGATCTCTTGACTGGGGGAGAATGTCTGCATTGTCAGCATTCCGTCCATCATTTGTTTGTTGTAACGCTTTTCGCCCTAAGTGGGATGGGTATTCCCAGACGTGGGACCCGTGCTCACTACGCCACTGGAGTCAAGCTATCCTGGCTGATGACGGCTGATAGCCAGAAACCGGTCCTAGGATGCTTGATTCCGGTCCACGGAAGACATGGCTTGGCAGTTCGGGCTGGACTGTTCCCATGAGGCACAGGGTCAAGACTGATTTGCATTTGGCCATGTCTGAACTGGGGTGGCATAGTGGGCAAAAGAACGATGGATTTAACCCAGATCTCTTGACTGGGGGAGAATGTCTGCATTGTCAGCATTCCGTCCATCATTTGTTTGTTGTAACGCTTTTCGCCCTAAGTGGGATGGGTATTCCCAGACGTGGGACCCGTGCTCACTACGCCACTGGAGTCAAGCTATCCTGGCTGATGACGGCTGATAGCCAGAAACCGGTCCTAGGATGCTTGATTCCGGTCCAGGGAAGACATGGCTTGGCAGTTTGGGCTGGACTGTTCCCATGAGGCACAGGGTCAAGACTGATTTGCATATGGCCATGTCTGAACTGGGGTGGCGTAGTGGGCAAAAGAACGATGGATTTAACCCAGATCTCTTGACTGGGGGAGAATGTCTGCATTGTCAGCATTCCGTCCATCATTTGTTTGTTGTAACGCTTCTCGCCCTAAGTGGGATGGGTATTCCCAGACGTGGGACCCGTGCTCACTACGCCACTGGAGTCAAGCTATCCTGGCTGATGACGGCTGATAGCCAGAAACCGGTCCTAGGATGCTTGATTCCGGTCCACGGAAGACATGGCTTGGCAGTTCGGGCTGGACTGTTCCCATGAGGCACAGGGTCAAGACTGATTTGCATATGGCCATGTCTGAACTGGGGTGGCATAGTGGGCAAAAGAACGATGGATTTAACCCAGATCTCTTGACTGGGGGAGAATGTCTGCATTGTCAGCATTCCGTCCATCATTTGTTTGTTGTAACGCTTTTCGCCCTAAGTGGGATGGGTATTCCCAGACGTGGGACCCGTGCTCACTACGCCACTGGAGTCAAGCTATCCTGGCTGATGACGGCTGATAGCCAGAAACCGGTCCTAGGATGCTTGATTCCGGTCCAGGGAAGACATGGCTTGGCAGTTCGGGCTGGACTGTTCCCATGAGGCACAGGGTCAAGACTGATTTGCATATGGCCATGTCTGAACTGGGGTGGCGTAGTGGGCAAAAGAACGATGGATTTAACCCAGATCTCTTGACTGGGGGAGAATGTCTGCCTTGTCAGCATTCCGTCCATCATTTGTTTGTTGTAACGCTTTTCGCCCTAAGTGGGATGGGTATTCCCAGACGTGGGACCCGTGCTCACTACGCCACTGGAGTCAAGCTATCCTGGCTGATGACGGCTGATAGCCAGAAACCGGTCCTAGGATGCTTGATTCCGGTCCAGGGAAGACATGGCTTGGCAGTTCGGGCTGGACTGTTCCCATGAGGCACAGGGTCAAGACTGATTTGCCTATGGCCATGTCTGAACTGGGGTGGCGTAGTGGGCAAAAGAACGATGGATTTAACCCAGATCTCTTGACTGGGGGAGAATGTCTGCATTGTCAGCATTCCGTCCATCATTTGTTTGTTGTAACGCTTTTCGCCCTAAGTGGGATGGGTATTCCCAGACGTGGGACCCGTGCTCACTACGCCACTGAAGTCAAGCTATCCTGGCTGATGACGGCTGATAGCCAGAAACCGGTCCTAGGATGCTTGATTCCGGTCCACGGAAGACATGGCTTGGCAGTTCGGGCTGGACTGTTCCCATGAGGCACAGGGTCAAGACTGATTTGCATATGGCCATGTCTGAACTGGGGTGGCATAGTGGGCAAAAGAACGATGGATTTAACCCAGATCTCTTGACTGGGGGAGAATGTCTGCATTGTCAGCATTCCGTCCATCATTTGTTTGTTGTAACGCTTTTCGCCCTAAGTGGGATGGGTATTCCCAGACGTGGGACCCGTGCTCACTACGCCACTGGAGTCAAGCTATCCTGGCTGATGACGGCTGATAGCCAGAAACCGGTCCTAGGATGCTTGATTCCGGTCCAGGGAAGACATGGCTTGGCAGTTTGGGCTGGACTGTTCCCATGAGGCACAGGGTCAAGACTGATTTGCATATGGCCATGTCTGAACTGGGGTGGCGTAGTGGGCAAAAGAACGATGGATTTAACCCAGATCTCTTGACTGGGGGAGAATGTCTGCATTGTCAGCATTCCGTCCATCATTTGTTTGTTGTAACGTTTTTCGCCCTAAGTGGGATGGGTATTCCCAGACGTGGGACCCGTGCTCACTACGCCACTGGAGTCAAGCTATCCTGGCTGATGACGGCTGATAGCCAGAAACCGGTCCTAGGATGCTTGATTCCGGTCCAGGGAAACATGGCTTGGCAGTTTGGGCTGGACTGTTCCCATGAGGCACAGGGTCAAGACTGATTTGCATATGGCCATGTCTGAACTGGGGTGGCGTAGTGGGCAAAAGAACGATGGATTTAACCTAGATCTCTTGACTGGGGGAGAATGTCTGCATTGTCAGCATTCCGTCCATCATTTGTTTGTTGTAACGCTTTTCGCCCTAAGTGGGATGGGTATTCCCAGACGTGGGACCCGTGCTCACTACGCCACTGGAGTCAAGCTATCCTGGCTGATGACGGCTGATAGCCAGAAACCGGTCCTAGGATGCTTGATTCCGGTCCAGGGAAGACATGGCTTGGCAGTTCGGGCTGGACTGTTCCCATGAGGCACAGGGTCAAGACTGATTTGCATATGGCCATGTCTGAACTGGGGTGGCGTAGTGGGCAAAAGAACGATGGATTTAACCCAGATCTCTTGACTGGGGGAGAATGTCTGCATTGTCAGCATTCCGTCCATCATTTGTTTGTTGTAACGCTTTTCGCCCTAAGTGGGATGGGTATTCCCAGACGTGGGACCCGTGCTCACTACGCCACTGGAGTCAAGCTATCCTGGCTGATGACGGCTGATAGCCAGAAACCGGTCCTAGGATGCTTGATTCCGGTCCAGGGAAGACATGGCTTGGCAGTTCGGGCTGGACTGTTCCCATGAGGCACAGGGTCAAGACTGATTTGCATATGGCCATGTCTGAACTGGGGTGGCGTAGTGGGCAAAAGAACGATGGATTTAACCCAGATCTCTTGACTGGGGGAGAATGTCTGCATTGTCAGCATTCCGTCCATCATTTGTTTGTTGTAACGCTTTTCGCCCTAAGTGGGATGGGTATTCCCAGACGTGGGACCCGTGCTCACTACGCCACTGGAGTCAAGCTATCCTGGCTGATGACGGCTGATAGCCAGAAACCGGTCCTAGGATGCTTGATTCCGGTCCAGGGAAGACATGGCTTGGCAGTTCGGGCTGGACTGTTCCCATGAGGCACAGGGTCAAGACTGATTTGCCTATGGCCATGTCTGAACTGGGGTGGCGTAGTGGGCAAAAGAACGATGGATTTAACCCAGATCTCTTGACTGGGGGAGAATGTCTGCATTGTCAGCATTCCGTCCATCATTTGTTTGTTGTAACGTTTTTCGCCCAAAGTGGGATGGGTATTCCCAGACGTGGGACCCGTGCTCACTACGCCACTGGAGTCAAGCTATCCTGGCTGATGACGGCTGATAGCCAGAAACCGGTCCTAGGATGCTTGATTCCGGTCCAGGGAAGACATGGCTTGGCAGTTCGGGCTGGACTGTTCCCATGAGGCACAGGGTCAAGACTGATTTGCATATGGCCATGTCTGAACTGGGGTGGCGTAGTGGGCAAAAGAACGATGGATTTAACCCAGATCTCTTGACTGGGGGAGAATGTCTGCATTGTCAGCATTCCGTCCATCATTTGTTTGTTGTAACGCTTTTCGCCCTAAGTGGGATGGGTATTCCCAGACGTGGGACCCGTGCTCACTACGCCACTGGAGTCAAGCTATCCTGGCTGATGACGGCTGATAGCCAGAAACCGGTCCTAGGATGCTTGATTCCGGTCCAGGGAAGACATGGCTTGGCAGTTCGGGCTGGACTGTTCCCATGAGGCACAGGGTCAAGACTGATTTGCATATGGCCATGTCTGAACTGGGGTGGCGTAGTGGGCAAAAGAACGATGGATTTAACCCAGATCTCTTGACTGGGGGAGAATGTCTGCATTGTCAGCATTCCGTCCATCATTTGTTTGTTGTAACACTTTTCGCCCTAAGTGGGATGGGTATTCCCAGACGTGGGACCCGTGCTCACTACGCCACTGGAGTCAAGCTATCCTGGCTGATGACGGCTGATAGCCAGAAACCGGTCCTAGGATGCTTGATTCCGGTCCAGGGAAGACATGGCTTGGCAGTTCGGGCTGGACTGTTCCCATGAGGCACAGGGTCAAGACTGATTTGCATATGGCCATGTCTGAACTGGGGTGGCGTAGTGGGCAAAAGAACGATGGATTTAACCCAGATCTCTTGACTGGGGGAGAATGTCTGCATTGTCAGCATTCCGTCCATCATTTGTTTGTTGTAACGCTTTTCGCCCTAAGTGGGATGGGTATTCCCAGACGTGGGACCCGTGCTCACTACGCCACTGGAGTCAAGCTATCCTGGCTGATGACGGCTGATAGCCAGAAACCGGTCCTAGGATGCTTGATTCCGGTCCAGGGAAGACATGGCTTGGCAGTTCGGGCTGGACTGTTCCCATGAGGCACAGGGTCAAGACTGATTTGCCTATGGCCATGTCTGAACTGGGGTGGCGTAGTGGGCAAAAGAACAATGGATTTAACCCAGATCTCTTGACTGGGGGAGAATGTCTGCATTGTCAGCATTCCGTCCATCATTTGTTTGTTGTAACGCTTTTCGCCCTAAGTGGGATGGGTATTCCCAGACGTGGGACCCGTGCTCACTACGCCACTGGAGTCAAGCTATCCTGGCTGATGACGGCTGATAGCCAGAAACCGGTCCTAGGATGCTTGATTCCGGTCCACGGAAGACATGGCTTGGCAGTTCGGGCTGGACTGTTCCCATGAGGCACAGGGTCAAGACTGATTTGCATTTGGCCATGTCTGAACTGGGGTGGCATAGTGGGCAAAAGAACGATGGATTTAACCCAGATCTCTTGACTGGGGGAGAATGTCTGCATTGTCAGCATTCCGTCCATCATTTGTTTGTTGTAACGCTTTTCGCCCTAAGTGGGATGGGTATTCCCAGACGTGGGACCCGTGCTCACTACGCCACTGGAGTCAAGCTATCCTGGCTGATGACGGCTGATAGCCAGAAACCGGTCCTAGGATGCTTGATTCCGGTCCAGGGAAGACATGGCTTGGCAGTTTGGGCTGGACTGTTCCCATGAGGCACAGGGTCAAGACTGATTTGCATATGGCCATGTCTGAACTGGGGTGGCGTAGTGGGCAAAAGAACGATGGATTTAACCCAGATCTCTTGACTGGGGGAGAATGTCTGCATTGTCAGCATTCCGTCCATCATTTGTTTGTTGTAACGCTTCTCGCCCTAAGTGGGATGGGTATTCCCAGACGTGGGACCCGTGCTCACTACGCCACTGGAGTCAAGCTATCCTGGCTGATGACGGCTGATAGCCAGAAACCGGTCCTAGGATGCTTGATTCCGGTCCACGGAAGACATGGCTTGGCAGTTCGGGCTGGACTGTTCCCATGAGGCACAGGGTCAAGACTGATTTGCATATGGCCATGTCTGAACTGGGGTGGCATAGTGGGCAAAAGAACGATGGATTTAACCCAGATCTCTTGACTGGGGGAGAATGTCTGCATTGTCAGCATTCCGTCCATCATTTGTTTGTTGTAACGCTTTTCGCCCTAAGTGGGATGGGTATTCCCAGACGTGGGACCCGTGCTCACTACGCCACTGGAGTCAAGCTATCCTGGCTGATGACGGCTGATAGCCAGAAACCGGTCCTAGGATGCTTGATTCCGGTCCAGGGAAGACATGGCTTGGCAGTTCGGGCTGGACTGTTCCCATGAGGCACAGGGTCAAGACTGATTTGCATATGGCCATGTCTGAACTGGGGTGGCGTAGTGGGCAAAAGAACGATGGATTTAACCCAGATCTTTTGACTGGGGGAGAATGTCTGCCTTGTCAGCATTCCGTCCATCATTTGTTTGTTGTAACGCTTTTCGCCCTAAGTGGGATGGGTATTCCCAGACGTGGGACCCGTGCTCACTACGCCACTGGAGTCAAGCTATCCTGGCTGATGACGGCTGATAGCCAGAAACCGGTCCTAGGATGCTTGATTCCGGTCCACGGAAGACATGGCTTGGCAGTTCGGGCTGGACTGTTCCCATGAGGCACAGGGTCAAGACTGATTTGCATATGGCCATGTCTGAACTGGGGTGGCGTAGTGGGCAAAAGAACGATGGATTTAACCCAGATCTCTTGACTGGGGGAGAATGTCTGCATTGTCAGCATTCCGTCCATCATTTGTTTGTTGTAACGCTTTTCGCCCTAAGTGGGATGGGTATTCCCAGACGTGGGACCCGTGCTCACTACGCCACTGGAGTCAAGCTATCCTGGCTGATGACGGCTGATAGCCAGAAACCGGTCCTAGGATGCTTGATTCCGGTCCAGGGAAGACATGGCTTGGCAGTTCGGGCTGGACTGTTCCCATGAGGCACAGGGTCAAGACTGATTTGCCTATGGCCATGTCTGAACTGGGGTGGCGTAGTGGGCAAAAGAACGATGGATTTAACCCAGATCTCTTGACTGGGGGAGAATGTCTGCATTGTCAGCATTCCGTCCATCATTTGTTTGTTGTAACGCTTTTCGCCCTAAGTGGGATGGGTATTCCCAGACGTGGGACCCGTGCTCACTACGCCACTGAAGTCAAGCTATCCTGGCTGATGACGGCTGATAGCCAGAAACCGGTCCTAGGATGCTTGATTCCGGTCCACGGAAGACATGGCTTGGCAGTTCGGGCTGGACTGTTCCCATGAGGCACAGGGTCAAGACTGATTTGCATATGGCCATGTCTGAACTGGGGTGGCATAGTGGGCAAAAGAACGATGGATTTAACCCAGATCTCTTGACTGGGGGAGAATGTCTGCATTGTCAGCATTCCGTCCATCATTTGTTTGTTGTAACGCTTTTCGCCCTAAGTGGGATGGGTATTCCCAGACGTGGGACCCGTGCTCACTACGCCACTGGAGTCAAGCTATCCTGGCTGATGACGGCTGATAGCCAGAAACCGGTCCTAGGATGCTTGATTCCGGTCCAGGGAAGACATGGCTTGGCAGTTTGGGCTGGACTGTTCCCATGAGGCACAGGGCCAAGACTGATTTGCATATGGCCATGTCTGAACTGGGGTGGCGTAGTGGGCAAAAGAACGATGGATTTAACCCAGATCTCTTGACTGGGGGAGAATGTCTGCATTGTCAGCATTCCGTCCATCATTTGTTTGTTGTAACGTTTTTCGCCCTAAGTGGGATGGGTATTCCCAGACGTGGGACCCGTGCTCACTACGCCACTGGAGTCAAGCTATCCTGGCTGATGACGGCTGATAGCCAGAAACCGGTCCTAGGATGCTTGATTCCGGTCCAGGGAAGACATGGCTTGGCAGTTTGGGCTGGACTGTTCCCATGAGGCACAGGGTCAAGACTGATTTGCATATGGCCATGTCTGAACTGGGGTGGCGTAGTGGGCAAAAGAACGATGGATTTAACCTAGATCTCTTGACTGGGGGAGAATGTCTGCATTGTCAGCATTCCGTCCATCATTTGTTTGTTGTAACGCTTTTCGCCCTAAGTGGGATGGGTATTCCCAGACGTGGGACCCGTGCTCACTACGCCACTGGAGTCAAGCTATCCTGGCTGATGACGGCTGATAGCCAGAAACCGGTCCTAGGATGCTTGATTCCGGTCCAGGGAAGACATGGCTTGGCAGTTCGGGCTGGACTGTTCCCATGAGGCACAGGGTCACGACTGATTTGCATATGGCCATGTCTGAACTGGGGTGGCGTAGTGGGCAAAAGAACGATGGATTTAACCCAGATCTCTTGACTGGGGGAGAATGTCTGCATTGTCAGCATTCCGTCCATCATTTGTTTGTTGTAACGCTTTTCGCCCTAAGTGGGATGGGTATTCCCAGACGTGGGACCCGTGCTCACTACACCACTGGAGTCAAGCTATCCTGGCTGATGACAGCTGATAGCCAGAAACCGGTCCTAGGATGCTTGATTCCGGTCCAGGGAAGACATGGCTTGGCAGTTCGGGCTGGACTGTTCCCATGAGGCACAGGGTCAAGACTGATTTGCATATGGCCATGTCTGAACTGGGGTGGCGTAGTGGGCAAAAGACTGATGGATTTAACCCAGATCTCTTGACTGGGGGAGAATGTCTGCATTGTCAGCATTCCGTCCATCATTTGTTTGTTGTAACGCTTTTCGCCCTAAGTGGGATGGGTATTCCCAGACGTGGGACCCGTGCTCACTACGCCACTGGAGTCAAGCTATCCTGGCTGATGACGGCTGATAGCCAGAAACCGGTCCTAGGATGCTTGATTCCGGTCCAGGGAAGACATGGCTTGGCAGTTCGGGCTGGACTGTTCCCATGAGGCACAGGGTCAAGACTGATTTGCCTATGGCCATGTCTGAACTGGGGTGGCGTAGTGGGCAAAAGAACGATGGATTTAACCCAGATCTGTTGACTGGGGGAGAATGTCTGCATTGTCAGCATTCCGTCCATCATTTGTTTGTTGTAACGCTTCTCGCCCTAAGTGGGATGGGTATTCCCAGACGTGGGACCCGTGCTCACTACGCCACTGGAGTCAAGCTATCCTGGCTGATGACGGCTGATAGCCAGAAACCGGTCCTAGGATGCTTGATTCCGGTCCACGGAAGACATGGCTTGGCAGTTCGGGCTGGACTGTTCCCATGAGGCACAGGGTCAAGACTGATTTGCATATGGCCATGTCTGAACTGGGGTGGCATAGTGGGCAAAAGAACGATGGATTTAACCCAGATCTCTTGACTGGGGGAGAATGTCTGCATTGTCAGCATTCCGTCCATCATTTGTTTGTTGTAACGCTTTTCGCCCTAAGTGGGATGGGTATTCCCAGACGTGGGACCCGTGCTCACTACGCCACTGGAGTCAAGCTATCCTGGCTGATGACGGCTGATAGCCAGAAACCGGTCCTAGGATGCTTGATTCCGGTCCAGGGAAGACATGGCTTGGCAGTTCGGGCTGGACTGTTCCCATGAGGCACAGGGTCAAGACTGATTTGCATATGGCCATGTCTGAACTGGGGTGGCGTAGTGGGCAAAAGAACGATGGATTTAACCCAGATCTCTTGACTGGGGGAGAATGTCTGCATTGTCAGCATTCCGTCCATCATTTGTTTGTTGTAACGCTTTTCGCCCTAAGTGGGATGGGTATTCCCAGACGTGGGACCCGTGCTCACTACGCCACTGGAGTCAAGCTATCCTGGCTGATGACGGCTGATAGCCAGAAACCGGTCCTAGGATGCTTGATTCCGGTCCACGGAAGACATGGCTTGGCAGTTCGGGCTGGACTGTTCCCATGAGGCACAGGGTCAAGACTGATTTGCATATGGCCATGTCTGAACTGGGGTGGCGTAGTGGGCAAAAGAACGATGGATTTAACCCAGATCTCTTGACTGGGGGAGAATGTCTGCATTGTCAGCATTCCGTCCATCATTTGTTTGTTGTAACGCTTTTCGCCCTAAGTGGGATGGGTATTCCCAGACGTGGGACCCGTGCTCACTACGCCACTGGAGTCAAGCTATCCTGGCTGATGACGGCTGATAGCCAGAAACCGGTCCTAGGATGCTTGATTCCGGTCCAGGGAAGACATGGCTTGGCAGTTCGGGCTGGACTGTTCCCATGAGGCACAGGGTCAAGACTGATTTGCCTATGGCCATGTCTGAACTGGGGTGGCGTAGTGGGCAAAAGAACGATGGATTTAACCCAGATCTCTTGACTGGGGGAGAATGTCTGCATTGTCAGCATTCCGTCCATCATTTGTTTGTTGTAACGCTTCTCGCCCTAAGTGGGATGGGTATTCCCAGACGTGGGACCCGTGCTCACTACGCCACTGGAGTCAAGCTATCCTGGCTTATGACGGCTGATAGCCAGAAACCGGTCCTAGGATGCTTGATTCCGGTCCAGGGAAGACATGGCTTGGCAGTTCGGGCTGGACTGTTCCCATGAGGCACAGGGTCAAGACTGATTTGCATATGGCCATGTCTGAACTGGGGTGGCGTAGTGGGCAAAAGAACAATGGATTTAACCCAGATCTCTTGCCTGGGGGAGAATGTCTGCATTGTCAGCATTCCGTCCATCATTTGTTTGTTGTAACGTTTTTCGCCCTAAGTGGGATGGGTATTCCCAGACGTGGGACCCGTGCTCACTACGCCACTGGAGTCAAGCTATCCTGGCTGATGACGGCTGATAGCCAGAAACCGGTCCTAGGATGCTTGATTCCGGTCCAGGGAAGACATGGCTTGGCAGTTCGGGCTGGACTGTTCCCATGAGGCACAGGGTCAAGACTGATTTGCATATGGCCATGTCTGAACTGGGGTGGCGTAGTGGGCAAAAGAACGATGGATTTAACCCAGATCTCTTGACTGGGGGAGAATGTCTGCATTGTCAGCATTCCGTCCATCATTTGTTTGTTGTAACGCTTTTCGCCCTAAGTGGGATGGGTATTCCCAGACGTGGGACCCGTGCTCACTACGCCACTGGAGTCAAGCTATCCTGGCTGATGACGGCTGATAGCCAGAAACCGGTCCTAGGATGCTTGATTCCGGTCCAGGGAAGACATGGCTTGGCAGTTCGGGCTGGACTGTTCCCATGAGGCACAGGGTCAAGACTGATTTGCATATGGCCATGTCTGAACTGGGGTGGCGTAGTGGGCAAAAGAACAATGGATTTAACCCAGATCTCTTGACTGGGGGAGAATGTCTGCATTGTCAGCATTCCGTCCATCATTTGTTTGTTGTAACGTTTTTCGCCCTAAGTGGGATGGGTATTCCCAGACGTGGGACCCGTGCTCACTACGCCACTGGAGTCAAGCTATCCTGGCTGATGACGGCTGATAGCCAGAAACCGGTCCTAGGATGCTTGATTCCGGTCCACGGAAGACATGGCTTGGCAGTTCGGGCTGGACTGTTCCCATGAGGCACAGGGTCAAGACTGATTTGCATATGGCCATGTCTGAACTGGGGTGGCGTAGTGGGCAAAAGAACGATGGATTTAACCCAGATCTCTTGACTGGGGGAGAATGTCTGCATTGTCAGCATTCCGTCCATCATTTGTTTGTTGTAACGCTTTTCGCCCTAAGTGGGATGGGTATTCCCAGACGTGGGACCCGTGCTCACTACGCCACTGGAGTCAAGCTATCCTGGCTGATGACGGCTGATAGCCAGAAACCGGTCCTAGGATGCTTGATTCCGGTCCAGGGAAGACATGGCTTGGCAGTTCGGGCTGGACTGTTCCCATGAGGCACAGGGTCAAGACTGATTTGCATATGGCCATGTCTGAACTGGGGTGGCGTAGTGGGCAAAAGAACGATGGATTTAACCCAGATCTCTTGACTGGGGGAGAATGTCTGCATTGTCAGCATTCCGTCCATCATTTGTTTGTTGTAACGCTTTTCGCCCTAAGTGGGATGGGTATTCCCAGACGTGGGACCCGTGCTCACTACGCCACTGGAGTCAAGCTATCCTGGCTGATGACGGCTGATAGCCAGAAACCGGTCCTAGGATGCTTGATTCCGGTCCAGGGAAGACATGGCTTGGCAGTTCGGGCTGGACTGTTCCCATGAGGCACAGGGTCAAGACTGATTTGCATATGGCCATGTCTGAACTGGGGTGGCGTAGTGGGCAAAAGAACGATGGATTTAACCCAGATCTCTTGACTGGGGGAGAATGTCTGCATTGTCAGCATTCCGTCCATCATTTGTTTGTTGTAACGCTTTTCGCCCTAAGTGGGATGGGTATTCCCAGACGTGGGACCCGTGCTCACTACGCCACTGGAGTCAAGCTATCCTGGCTGATGACGGCTGATAGCCAGAAACCGGTCCTAGGATGCTTGATTCCGGTCCAGGGAAGACATGGCTTGGCAGTTCGGGCTGGACTGTTCCCATGAGGCACAGGGTCAAGACTGATTTGCATATGGCCATGTCTGAACTGGGGTGGCGTAGTGGGCAAAAGAACGATGGATTTAACCCAGATCTCTTGACTGGGGGAGAATGTCTGCATTGTCAGCATTCCGTCCATCATTTGTTTGTTGTAACGCTTTTCGCCCTAAGTGGGATGGGTATTCCCAGACGTGGGACCCGTGCTCACTACGCCACTGGAGTCAAGCTATCCTGGCTGATGACGGCTGATAGCCAGAAACCGGTCCTAGGATGCTTGATTCCGGTCCAGGGAAGACATGGCTTGGCAGTTCGGGCTGGACTGTTCCCATGAGGCACAGGGTCAAGACTGATTTGCATATGGCCATGTCTGAACTGGGGTGGCGTAGTGGGCAAAAGAACGATGGATTTAACCCAGATCTCTTGACTGGGGGAGAATGTCTGCATTGTCAGCATTCCGTCCATCATTTGTTTGTTGTAACGCTTTTCGCCCTAAGTGGGATGGGTATTCCCAGACGTGGGACCCGTGCTCACTACGCCACTGGAGTCAAGCTATCCTGGCTGATGACGGCTGATAGCCAGAAACCGGTCCTAGGATGCTTGATTCCGGTCCAGGGAAGACATGGCTTGGCAGTTCGGGCTGGACTGTTCCCATGAGGCACAGGGTCAAGACTGATTTGCATATGGCCATGTCTGAACTGGGGTGGCGTAGTGGGCAAAAGAACAATGGATTTAACCCAGATCTCTTGACTGGGGGAGAATGTCTGCATTGTCAGCATTCCGTCCATCATTTGTTTGTTGTAACGCTTTTCGCCCTAAGTGGGATGGGTATTCCCAGACGTGGGACCCGTGCTCACTACGCCACTGGAGTCAAGCTATCCTGGCTGATGACGGCTGATAGCCAGAAACCGGTCCTAGGATGCTGGATTCCGGTCCAGGGAAGCGATGGCTTGGCAGTTCGGGCTGGACTGTTCCCATGAGGCACAGAGTCAAGACTGATTTGCATATGGCCATGTCTGAACTGGGGTGGCGTAGTGGGCAAAAGAACGATGGATTTAACCCAGATCTCTTGCCTGGGGGAGAATGTCTGCATTGTCAGCATTCCGTCCATCATTTGTTTGTTGTAACGTTTTTCGCCCTAAGTGGGATGGGTATTCCCAGACGTGGGACCCGTGCTCACTACGCCACTGGAGTCAAGCTATCCTGGCTGATGACGGCTGATAGCCAGAAACCGGTCCTAGGATGCTTGATTCCGGTCCAGGGAAGACATGGCTTGGCAGTTCGGGCTGGACTGTTCCCATGAGGCACAGGGTCAAGACTGATTTGCATATGGCCATGTCTGAACTGGGGTGGCGTAGTGGGCAAAAGAACGATGGATTTAACCCAGATCTCTTGACTGGGGGAGAATGTCTGCATTGTCAGCATTCCGTCCATCATTTGTTTGTTGTAACGCTTTTCGCCCTAAGTGGGATGGGTATTCCCAGACGTGGGACCCGTGCTCACTACGCCACTGGAGTCAAGCTATCCTGGCTGATGACGGCTGATAGCCAGAAACCGGTCCTAGGATGCTTGATTCCGGTCCAGGGAAGACATGGCTTGGCAGTTCGGGCTGGACTGTTCCCATGAGGCACAGGGTCAAGACTGATTTGCATATGGCCATGTCTGAACTGGGGTGGCGTAGTGGGCAAAAGAACAATGGATTTAACCCAGATCTCTTGACTGGGGGAGAATGTCTGCATTGTCAGCATTCCGTCCATCATTTGTTTGTTGTAACGCTTTTCGCCCTAAGTGGGATGGGTATTCCCAGACGTGGGACCCGTGCTCACTACGCCACTGGAGTCAAGCTATCCTGGCTGATGACGGCTGATAGCCAGAAACCGGTCCTAGGATGCTTGATTCCGGTCCACGGAAGACATGGCTTGGCAGTTCGGGCTGGACTGTTCCCATGAGGCACAGGGTCAAGACTGATTTGCATATGGCCATGTCTGAACTGGGGTGGCGTAGTGGGCAAAAGAACGATGGATTTAACCCAGATCTCTTGACTGGGGGAGAATGTCTGCATTGTCAGCATTCCGTCCATCATTTGTTTGTTGTAACGCTTTTCGCCCTAAGTGGGATGGGTATTCCCAGACGTGGGACCCGTGCTCACTACGCCACTGGAGTCAAGCTATCCTGGCTGATGACGGCTGATAGCCAGAAACCGGTCCTAGGATGCTTGATTCCGGTCCAGGGAAGACATGGCTTGGCAGTTCGGGCTGGACTGTTCCCATGAGGCACAGGGTCAAGACTGATTTGCATATGGCCATGTCTGAACTGGGGTGGCGTAGTGGGCAAAAGAACGATGGATTTAACCCAGATCTCTTGACTGGGGGAGAATGTCTGCATTGTCAGCATTCCGTCCATCATTTGTTTGTTGTAACGCTTTTCGCCCTAAGTGGGATGGGTATTCCCAGACGTGGGACCCGTGCTCACTACGCCACTGGAGTCAAGCTATCCTGGCTGATGACGGCTGATAGCCAGAAACCGGTCCTAGGATGCTTGATTCCGGTCCAGGGAAGACATGGCTTGGCAGTTCGGGCTGGACTGTTCCCATGAGGCACAGGGTCAAGACTGATTTGCATATGGCCATGTCTGAACTGGGGTGGCGTAGTGGGCAAAAGAACAATGGATTTAACCCAGATCTCTTGACTGGGGGAGAATGTCTGCATTGTCAGCATTCCGTCCATCATTTGTTTGTTGTAACGCTTTTCGCCCTAAGTGGGATGGGTATTCCCAGACGTGGGACCCGTGCTCACTACGCCACTGGAGTCAAGCTATCCTGGCTGATGACGGCTGATAGCCAGAAACCGGTCCTAGGATGCTGGATTCCGGTCCAGGGAAGCGATGGCTTGGCAGTTCGGGCTGGACTGTTCCCATGAGGCACAGAGTCAAGACTGATTTGCATATGGCCATGTCTGAACTGGGGTGGCGTAGTGGGCAAAAGAACGATGGATTTAACCCAGATCTCTTGACTGGGGGAGAATGTCTGCATGGTCAGCATTCCGTCCATCATTTGTTTGTTGTAACGCTTTTCGCTCTAAGTGGGATGGGTATTCCCAGACGTGGGACCCGTGCTCACTACGCCACTGGAGTCAAGCTATCCTGGCTGATGACGGCTGATAGCCAGAAACCGGTCCTAGGATGCTTGATTCCGGTCCAGGGAAGACATGGCTTGGCAGTTCGGGCTGGACTGTTCCCATGAGGCACAGGGTCAAGACTGATTTGCATATGGCCATGTCTGAACTGGGGTGGCGTAGTGGGCAAAAGAACGATGGATTTAACCCAGATCTCTTGACTGGGGGAGAATGTCTGCATTGTCAGCATTCCGTCCATCATTTGTTTGTTGTAACGCTTTTCGCCCTAAGTGGGATGGGTATTCCCAGACGTGGGACCCGTGCTCACTACGCCACTGGAGTCAAGCTATCCTGGCTGATGACGGCTGATAGCCAGAAACCGGTCCTAGGATGCTTGATTCCGGTCCAGGGAAGATATGGCTTGGCAGTTCGGGCTGGACTGTTCCCATGAGGCACAGGGTCAAGACTGATTTGCATATGGCCATGTCTGAACTGGGGTGGCGTAGTGGGCAAAAGAACGATGGATTTAACCCAGATCTCTTGACTGGGGGAGAATGTCTGCATTGTCAGCATTCCGTCCATCATTTGTTTGTTGTAACGCTTTTCGCCCTAAGTGGGATGGGTATTCCCAGACGTGGGACCCGTGCTCACTACGCCACTGGAGTCAAGCTATCCTGGCTGATGACGGCTGATAGCCAGAAACCGGTCCTAGGATGCTTGATTCCGGTCCAGGGAAGACATGGCTTGGCAGTTCGGGCTGGACTGTTCCCATGAGGCACAGGGTCAAGACTGATTTGCATATGGCCATGTCTGAACTGGGGTGGCGTAGTGGGCAAAAGAACAATGGATTTAACCCAGATCTCTTGACTGGGGGAGAATGTCTGCATTGTCAGCATTCCGTCCATCATTTGTTTGTTGTAACGCTTTTCGCCCTAAGTGGGATGGGTATTCCCAGACGTGGGACCCGTGCTCACTACGCCACTGGAGTCAAGCTATCCTGGCTGATGACGGCTGATAGCCAGAAACCGGTCCTAGGATGCTTGATTCCGGTCCAGGGAAGACATGGCTTGGCAGTTCGGGCTGGATTGTTCCCATGAGGCACAGGGTCAAAACTGATTTGCATATGGCCATGTCTGAACTGGGGTGGCGTAGTGGGCAAAAGAACGATGGATTTAACCCAGATCTCTTGACTGGGGGAGAATGTCTGCATTGTCAGCATTCCGTCCATCATTTGTTTGTTGTAACGCTTTTCGCCCTAAGTGGGATGGGTATTCCCAGACGTGGGACCCGTGCTCACTACGCCACTGGAGTCAAGCTATCCTGGCTGATGACGGCTGATAGCCAGAAACCGGTCCTAGGATGCTTGATTCCGGTCCAGGGAAGACATGGCTTGGCAGTTCGGGCTGGACTGTTCCCATGAGGCACAGGGTCAAGACTGATTTGCATATGGCCATGTCTGAACTGGGGTGGCGTAGTGGGCAAAAGAACGATGGATTTAACCCAGATCTCTTGACTGGGGGAGAATGTCTGCATTGTCAGCATTCCGTCCATCATTTGTTTGTTGTAACGTTTTTCGCCCTAAGTGGGATGGGTATTCCCAGACGTGGGACCCGTGCTCACTACGCCACTGGAGTCAAGCTATCCTGGCTGATGACGGCTGATAGCCAGAAACCGGTCCTAGGATGCTTTATTCCGGTCCAGGGAAGACATGGCTTGGCAGTTCGGGCTGGACTGTTCCCATGAGGCACAGGGTCAAGACTGATTTGCATATGGCCATGTCTGAACTGGGGTGGCGTAGTGGGCAAAAGAACGATGGATTTAACCCAGATCTCTTGACTGGGGGAGAATGTCTGCATTGTCAGCATTCCGTCCATCATTTGTTTGTTGTAACGCTTTTCGCCCTAAGTGGGATGGGTATTCCCAGACGTGGGACCCGTGCTCACTACGCCACTGGAGTCAAGCTATCCTGGCTGATGACGGCTGATAGCCAGAAACCGGTCCTAGGATGCTTGATTCCGGTCCAGGGAAGACATGGCTTGGCAGTTCGGGCTGGACTGTTCCCATGAGGCACAGGGTCAAGACTGATTTGCATATGGCCATGTCTGAACTGGGGTGGCGTAGTGGGCAAAAGAACGATGGATTTAACCCAGATCTCTTGACTGGGGGAGAATGTCTGCATTGTCAGCATTCCGTCCATCATTTGTTTGTTGTAACGCTTTTCGCCCTAAGTGGGATGGGTATTCCCAGACGTGGGACCCGTGCTCACTACGCCACTGGAGTCAAGCTATCCTGGCTGATGACGGCTGATAGCCAGAAACCGGTCCTAGGATGCTTGATTCCGGTCCAGGGAAGACATGGCTTGGCAGTTCGGGCTGGACTGTTCCCATGAGGCACAGGGTCAAGACTGATTTGCATATGGCCATGTCTGAACTGGGGTGGCGTAGTGGGCAAAAGAACAATGGATTTAACCCAGATCTCTTGACTGGGGGAGAATGTCTGCATTGTCAGCATTCCGTCCATCATTTGTTTGTTGTAACGCTTTTCGCCCTAAGTGGGATGGGTATTCCCAGACGTGGGACCCGTGCTCACTACGCCACTGGAGTCAAGCTATCCTGGCTGATGACGGCTGATAGCCAGAAACCGGTCCTAGGATGCTTGATTCCGGTCCAGGGAAGACATGGCTTGGCAGTTCGGGCTGGACTGTTCCTATGAGGCACAGAGTCAAGACTGATTTGCATATGGCCATGTCTGAACTGGGGTGGCGTAGTGGGCAAAAGAACGATGGATTTAACCCAGATCTCTTGACTGGGGGAGAATGTCTGCATTGTCAGCATTCCGTCCATCATTTGTTTGTTGTAACGCTTTTCGCCCTAAGTGGGATGGGTATTCCCAGACGTGGGACCCGTGCTCACTACGCCACTGGAGTCAAGCTATCCTGGCTGATGACGGCTGATAGCCAGAAACCGGTCCTAGGATGCTTGATTCCGGTCCAGGGAAGACATGGCTTGGCAGTTCGGGCTGGACTGTTCCCATGAGGCACAGGGTCAAGACTGATTTGCATATGGCCATGTCTGAACTGGGGTGGCGTAGTGGGCAAAAGAACGATGGATTTAACCCAGATCTCTTGACTGGGGGAGAATGTCTGCATTGTCAGCATTCCGTCCATCATTTGTTTGTTGTAACGCTTTTCGCCCTAAGTGGGATGGGTATTCCCAGACGTGGGACCCGTGCTCACTACGCCACTGGAGTCAAGCTATCCTGGCCGATGACGGCTGATAGCCAGAAACCGGTCCTAGGATGCTTGATTCCGGTCCAGGGAAGACATGGCTTGGCAGTTCGGGCTGGACTGTTCCCATGAGGCACAGGGTCAAGACTGATTTGCATATGGCCATGTCTGAACTGGGGTGGCGTAGTGGGCAAAAGAACGATGGATTTAACCCAGATCTCTTGACTGGGGGAGAATGTCTGCATTGTCAGCATTCCGTCCATCATTTGTTTGTTGTAACGTTTTTCGCCCTAAGTGGGATGGGTATTCCCAGACGTGGGACCCGTGCTCACTACGCCACTGGAGTCAAGCTATCCTGGCTGATGACGGCTGATAGCCAGAAACCGGTCCTAGGATGCTTGATTCCGGTCCAGGGAAGACATGGCTTGGCAGTTCGGGCTGGACTGTTCCCATGAGGCACAGGGTCAAGACTGATTTGCATATGGCCATGTCTGAACTGGGGTGGCGTAGTGGGCAAAAGAACGATGGATTTAACCCAGATCTCTTGACTGGGGGAGAATGTCTGCATTGTCAGCATTCCGTCCATCATTTGTTTGTTGTAACGCTTTTCGCCCTAAGTGGGATGGGTATTCCCAGACGTGGGACCCGTGCTCACTACGCCACTGGAGTCAAGCTATCCTGGCTGATGACGGCTGATAGCCAGAAACCGGTCCTAGGATGCTTGATTCCGGTCCAGGGAAGACATGGCTTGGCAGTTCGGGCTGGACTGTTCCCATGAGGCACAGGGTCAAGACTGATTTGCATATGGCCATGTCTGAACTGGGGTGGCGTAGTGGGCAAAAGAACGATGGATTTAACCCAGATCTCTTGACTGGGGGAGAATGTCTGCATTGTCAGCATTCCGTCCATCATTTGTTTGTTGTAACGCTTTTCGCCCTAAGTGGGATGGGTATTCCCAGACGTGGGACCCGTGCTCACTACGCCACTGGAGTCAAGCTATCCTGGCTGATGACGGCTGATAGCCAGAAACCGGTCCTAGGATGCTTGATTCCGGTCCACGGAAGACATGGCTTGGCAGTTCGGGCTGGACTGTTCCCATGAGGCAGAGGGTCAAGACTGATTTGCATATGGCCATGTCTGAACTGGGGTGGCGTAGTGGGCAAAAGAACGATGGATTTAACCCAGATCTCTTGACTGGGGGAGAATGTCTGCATTGTCAGCATTCCATCCATCATTTGTTTGTTGTAACGCTTTTCGCCCTAAGTGGGATGGGTATTCCCAGACGTGGGACCCGTGCTCACTACGCCACTGGAGTCAAGCTATCCTGGCTGATGACGGCTGATAGCCAGAAACCGGTCCTAGGATGCTTGATTCCGGTCCAGGGAAGACATGGCTTGGCAGTTCGGGCTGGACTGTTCCCATGAGGCACAGGGTCAAGACTGATTTGCCTATGGCCATGTCTGAACTGGGATGGCGTAGTGGGCAAAAGAACGATGGATTTAACCCAGATCTCTTGACTGGGGGAGAATGTCTGCATTGTCAGCATTCCGTCCATCATTTGTTTGTTGTAACGCTTTTCGCCCTAAGTGGGATGGGTATTCCCAGACGTGGGACCCGTGCTCACTACGCCACTGGAGTCAAGCTATCCTGGCTGATGACGGCTGATAGCCAGAAACCGGTCCTAGGATGCTTGATTCCGGTCCACGGAAGACATGGCTTGGCAGTTCGGGCTGGACTGTTCCCATGAGGCACAGGGTCAAGACTGATTTGCATATGGCCATGTCTGAACTGGGGTGGCATAGTGGGCAAAAGAACGATGGATTTAACCCAGATCTCTTGACTGGGGGAGAATGTCTGCATTGTCAGCATTCCGTCCATCATTTGTTTGTTGTAACGCTTTTCGCCCTAAGTGGGATGGGTATTCCCAGACGTGGGACCCGTGCTCACTACGCCACTGGAGTCAAGCTATCCTGGCTGATGACGGCTGATAGCCAGAAACCGGTCCTAGGATGCTTGATTCCGGTCCAGGGAAGACATGGCTTGGCAGTTCGGGCTGGACTGTTCCCATGAGGCACAGGGTCAAGACTGATTTGCATATGGCCATGTCTGAACTGGGGTGGCGTAGTGGGCAAAAGAACGATGGATTTAACCCAGATCTCTTGACTGGGGGAGAATGTCTGCATTGTCAGCATTCCGTCCATCATTTGTTTGTTGTAACGTTTTTCTCCCTAAGTGGGATGGGTATTCCCAGACGTGGGACCCGTGCTCACTACGCCACTGGAGTCAAGCTATCCTGGCTGATGACGGCTGATAGCCAGAAACCGGTCCTAGGATGCTTGATTCCGGTCCAGGGAAGACATGGCTTGGCAGTTCGGGCTGGACTGTTCCCATGAGGCACAGGGTCAAGACTGATTTGCATATGGCCATGTCTGAACTGGGGTGGCGTAGTGGGCAAAAGAACGATGGATTTAACCCAGATCTCTTGACTGGGGGAGAATGTCTGCATTGTCAGCATTCCGTCCATCATTTGTTTG
Source organism: Triturus cristatus (assembly GCF_964204655.1). Lineage (NCBI taxonomy): Eukaryota > Metazoa > Chordata > Amphibia > Caudata > Salamandridae > Triturus > Triturus cristatus. The sequence goes on along the minus strand of NC_140591.1, from coordinate 1,364,533,302 downwards.
TTGTAACGCTTTTCGCCCTAAGTGGGATGGGTATTCCCAGACGTGGGCCCCGTGCTCACTACGCCACTGGAGTCAAGCTATCCTGGCTGATGACGGCTGATAGCCAGAAACCGGTCCTAGGATGCTTGATTCCGGTCCAGGGAAGACATGGCTTGGCAGTTCGGGCTGGACTGTTCCCATGAGGCACAGGGTCAAGACTGATTTGCATATGGCCATGTCTGAACTGGGGTGGCGTAGTGGGCAAAAGAACGATGGATTTAACCCAGATCTCTTGACTGGGGGAGAATGTCTGCATTGTCAGCATTCCGTCCATCATTTGTTTGTTGTAACGCTTTTCGCCCTAAGTGTGATGGGTATTCCCAGACGTGGGACCCGTGCTCACTACGCCACTGGAGTCAAGCTATCCTGGCTGATGACGGCTGATAGCCAGAAACCGGTCCTAGGATGCTTGATTCCGGTCCAGGGAAGACATGGCTTGGCAGTTCGGGCTGGACTGTTCCCATGAGGCACAGGGTCAAGACTGATTTGCATATGGCCATGTCTGAACTGGGGTGGCGTAGTGGGCAAAAGAACAATGGATTTAACCCAGATCTCTTGACTGGGGGAGAATGTCTGCATTGTCAGCATTCCGTCCATCATTTGTTTGTTGTTACGCTTTTCACCCTAAGTGGGATGGGTATTCCCAGACGTGGGACCCGTGCTCACTACGCCACTGGAGTCAAGCTATCCTGGCTGATGACGGCTGATAGCCAGAAACCGGCCCTAGGATGCTTGATTCCGGTCCAGGGAAGACATGGCTTGGCAGTTCGGGCTGGACTGTTCCCATGAGGCACAGGGTCAAGACTGATTTGCATATGGCCATGTCTGAACTGGGGTGGCGTAGTGGGCAAAAGAACGATGGATTTAACCCAGATCTCTTGACTGGGGGAGAATGTCTGCATTGTCAGCATTCCGTCCATCATTTGTTTGTTGTAACGCTTTTCGCCCTAAGTGGGATGGGTATTCCCAGACGTGGGACCCGTGCTCACTACGCCACTGGAGTCAAGCTATCCTGGCTGATGACGGCTGATAGCCAGAAACCGGTCCTAGGATGCTTGATTCCGGTCCAGGGAAGACATGGCTTGGCAGTTCGGGCTGGACTGTTCCCATGAGGCACAGGGTCAAGACTGATTTGCATATGGCCATGTCTGAACTGGGGTGGCGTAGTGGGCAAAAGAACGATGGATTTAACCCAGATCTCTTGACTGGGGGAGAATGTCTGCATGGTCAGCATTCCGTCCATCATTTGTTTGTTGTAACGCTTTTCGCCCTAAGTGGGATGGGTATTCCCAGACGTGGGACCCGTGCTCACTACGCCACTGGAATCAAGCTATCCTGGCTGATGACGGCTGATAGCCAGAAACCGGTCCTAGGATGCTTGATTCCGGTCCACGGAAGACATGGCTTGGCAGTTCGGGCTGGACTGTTCCCATGAGGCACAGGGTCAAGACTGATTTGCATATGGCCATGTCTGAACTGGGGTGGCGTAGTGGGCAAAAGAACGATGGATTTAACCCAGATCTCTTGACTGGGGGAGAATGTCTGCATTGTCAGCATTCCGTCCATCATTTGTTTGTTGTAACGCTTTTCGCCCTAAGTGGGATGGGTATTCCCAGACGTGGGACCCGTGCTCACTACGCCACTAGAGTCAAGCTATCCTGGCTGATGACGGCTGATAGCCAGAAACCGGTCCTAGGATGCTTGATTCCGGTCCAGGGAAGACATGGCTTGGCAGTTCGGGCTGGACTGTTCCCATGAGGCACAGGGTCAAGACTGATTTGCATATGGCCATGTCTGAACTGGGGTGGCGTAGTGGGCAAAAGAACTATGGATTTAACCCAGATCTCTTGACTGGGGGAGAATGTCTGCATTGTCAGCATTCCGTCCATCATTTGTTTGTTGTAACGCTTTGGAGAAAGGTGGCACAACGTAAAGACAGTGTGCCACAGGCTTATGTGATACACATATTGAGTCATAAACGTGTTGAATGTATGTTGTAGGGAATTCATTGGCTGATAAAGCTGTTAAAGCTCCAGTTAAGACTGCTGCAGTAGCTGCAATTATGCATTCTCATACGAGGGTAGATGAAGAGGTTATGGCTGCCGTCAATGCTTCGCACAACGGCACTCCTTTACTTAAAAAATATCCAGCAAAATATTCCTACCACTTACGTGCCCAAACTATTTATTTTGCTACCATCCCTGGCGTGGGTGATTCCCAACCAAGACCACAGGCTAGAATTAATAATAGCTGCCCATGAGGGTGTAGTGCCACAGTTGCTCCACTACAGAAGCTCTATTGGTGGTATGGTCTGCACAAACAGGCAAAACACTATGTCCTTAGTTGTGACATTTGTCAAAAAATTAAAAGCTCCACCATTGCACGCCCACTGCAAACATCGCTCTTTATTTCAAATAAACCGCTCCAATGCGTGTTTCTCCATTATTGCGGTCCCTTAAATTTGGATGGTGTGTTTAAATTCATTCTACTTGTTGTAGATTCTTTTTACAGATTCCTCCGGGTACTTAAAGCAATCCTTAACAGCTAGAATATTAGGTTCAGGACGTATTTGGATCCATCACATGCATGGAGTCCAGACAGCATTAAATAATCGGTCTAAACGATCTTTGGCTGTATCTCAATCAAGGTCCTGTTTGGCATTCAGATGTACGTTCCAGATCTAAACAGTCCTGGCACAGTGGCGTCAGGTACACCTTTTGACATAAATGAACATTTCACTGTCTTACAGGAACCACAAGACTTCCGGAATGAGCGCTCAAACAAACTTTTCAAACATAAATACAAATGCAGAACAAACAACTGGCTGACCAGAGGGTTCAGCACCTCAATTCCAGTTTTCAATAAGTAAGTGTCCGTGTATTCCCTTCTTGAGCCCGCCGCAGTTAGGCTCCTCTGGAAACCAGAAAGGCAAAATGTTTTGAAAATGAAGGTGCACCAGAATAGAAGTCCAAAATATCCAAATGAGTCCAAACAAGTCTTCTTTATTATGTATCAAAATCTTAAAATGGCCTTCAGCCAAAGCGTTTCGTTCCAGGACAGAACTTCATCACGGCTCTTAATATAATAGCGTAATTCTCTTATAAAGAAAGAACGGAGGAGAAACTCTCCATCCATAAGTGAAGTAAGTGTACGTAACCCATCACTGTCATTGCGTGAGTGCGAAATCCAAGATCCTTGATAAGATACGCTGTGTGTGTTGAAACTTCAGTAAGATAACGGGTTTTCTTTGCGGAACACACACAGCGTATCTTATCAGGGATCTTGGATTTCGCACTCACGTGATTACAGTGAGGGGTTCCGTACACTTACTTCACTTATGGATGGAGAATTTCTCCTCCGTTCTTTCTTTATAAGAGAATTTGTCGCTTGCCTTACTTGACCAACGTTCTGAGATTTGTTATTTATTCGCATTATATGGTGACGTTATTATATTAAGAGCCCTGATGAAGTTCCATCCTGGAACGAAATGCGTTGGCTGAAGGCCATTTTAAGATTTTGATACATAATAAAGTAGACTTATTTGGTTGGGGATCTAGTTCGAAGAACGATTGCATTAAAGAGGGAGTTTGGCCCATCATACAGTGCACCAATGCCAGTTCTCAGCATTCAAAAGTACAAGAACCACGATTTCGCCACCGCTTGCTGGTTGTAAAGACAAACGACTTGGATCAATTGATCAAGTAAAATTGCATTATGTGGCTAGTACTACACAGCAGGCAAAGAGGACTCCTGGGTAGATCTCTGACTCCTCTCTCTGCACTACAGGAAATTCCTCTACAAGTTTTAAGCAACACCAATGTTGTTACTCCCCGGATGGGGAGGGCGGAGAATGAACTATTGGTGATTCCTGTTAGCGCTACAAATTAAAGCCATACATCGGATGTGAGTATACAGCTTACTACTGCACTCCTAGCAAAATAGTTGTTTATGATGAACCACCTTTGGAGGTGTCTACCAATTCTCTTCTACCAAATGAGGCCGATGTTTTTCAACAGACTGCTTCTGATTACTTTTTGTGATGTTGATGACTTTTCCTCCGATTCTTCATACTTCACTACATGGTGTACGTGATTTTCTTCTTTGGTTGAAAACATTTATCTATCTGATCCCTCCATGATTTTAAATTTTAATTACAATCTCATTACTTTTCCTGCTTCTTGAATTGGAAGATTTGTGACTGTTTTCTTCTTGTTAATGAATCAACACTATCTCGCAGAGCGTTCTACCGCAGAACTGATAGTTGATTAGTTGAAACCTCATCCGTCTTCACACAAAGTGTAAAGAGACCTGTCCATTGTGAACATTTCTGCTTTTCCAGTGCTTGATGAAATTCTTTGGGATATGGTCCTACAGAGACTTGGCAGATTCCATATGTCTTTAAGGTTGCAATGGGTGAAATGATTACCCATTACTTTATTTCTCATTATTGGGATGTAAAACAATTACCACAAAGCTCTCAGACATGGAACTTTAAACTGTATTTGAAAGTGAAGTTGTGTACCTTAACTCTGCTATTTAGAGAGACGTTTTGTTAAAATCACAATGCACATCATTATTTACACAGAGCTAGCGTTCCACATACAGTGTTCAATTTTACACAATAGGAATGTTGCCTGAATCCTCCAGTGGCTAGCTTCAAAACATATATGGACAGGTTTGCAAATTTTTCTGGTCATAATTCTTTAGACCCAGTTTCCTTTTTTTTTAAGCTTACCCCTTTACAAGCAAAGAACAATATGCTGACCCAAACCAACATGATTTATTCAGATTCATTAATTTCCCAACTTGCCCTGAAAGGCTACAACTATGGGAAAGATACTATTGATTTAAAATCAGTTTTGGTAAAAAACCCTGGCAAGTAGAAGGCATAGACACTTCATTTAGAGACTGCTTGGTTTGATTCCAAAACAGATGCTCTTCTTAAATAAAAGTGCAGGAGACTACTTGCTTGGGTCTAGCCAAAATTAAAGAAATTAATTTGCCCGGCATTCTCTCTATTGCCCATTTTGATAAATTGCACTGCAGAACAGCTCAATAGTATGGTGCAAAACGGTACATACATTTCTACCCTTTCAGGTCCTAACGAATGGTTATTGTGACTAGTGGACACAAATGGTTGTCATGCACGTTTTATGAACTCTACAGGTGGTTTAAAAGCTAGCAGACTGGACCCTTGTTACACCCAGTCTTAACACTCAGGGGTTATCACTACCTATTCCGTGGGAAAGTTATGACAGCAATGGTTGCAACATTCCACTTTGTCTGAGGTAAAATAACATCTATCCCTCCTTTTGGATTACATGGATTTACAAGATTTCTTGTTGGGTCCTAGGTCTCCACGTTCTAACAGGTTAATTTACAATGCCTATAATGAGATTTGGTAACTATTACAGATGGAAGCTGCTGCACATTTAAGGCAAATAGATCAAGCTAATTTTAGAGAAAGCACTTGCTGTTGATGATGATGGCATGAATACATTGTCAAATTGTATTTTTAGTTTGACTAAAATTGTATCCTCTGCAAATTACATTATACAAAATGACATGTCTATTATACAATGGGCAGAGTCAGCTTAGGGTGATTATGCAGTTGAGCTTAATACTACAAGTTTTAAAGTTTCACCGCGTGCCAATGTGATACTTAAACACAACAGAACTGTTCTTGCCTTTTAATTTAACACATAGGCAACAATTAATGGACAAGAAAGACACTACCTAGAGAATTTTAAACATCAAGAAGTTAAAAAAGTTGCATTATACATTAACCGAGACACCGTCTGCGGTATGGTTAATTCACGGGATGATCTCATTACAAATTTCAATGTTTCATTTCACATCTTGCTTGGAATATTATCCAGTTGGCAGATATGAGTCTTTAGGGGAGAATTTTGTCCACGAATCGTGGTTATTGCCCTTTGATTATAAATGTATAGGGGGAGAACGGGAGGTGTTCCTTAGTAGAAATGAATGTGAATGTTCGGTCAGCCACTCGATAATTTGTAAAGAAATAATACTGCACAGGCATGTAATGCTTCGATGTCCAATCTGGCTTGGTATTTGAAGGGAGCAGACTAAAAGACTTATTGTTTCTGAAGGGCGTGGTGCTTATGTCTGCCCATGAAACCTTTGAACTTCAATTAGCAAGGTCGTCCACCGAAATTCAATCACTACTATGCACAAACCTGCCTCAGCATTTTGGGGAAATAGTGCATTGCATATTTAATGGTTCCAACACCACGGATGTGCATGTTTCAGACCATTTTTGGAGTGATACCAACCTTCATGCATTCAATGTTTTCCAGTGTTTTTTGAAGCATACCACTTGCTTTGTTTGTGTTGTGTTATTGATTCTAGTCAAGTGTGGTTGGGTAGACTAGAGTGGGGTAGATTACAATGGGGGTAGGGTGGACTGGAATGGGGTAGAGTGGAGTGATATAGATTTGAGTGGAGTGGGATAGATTTGAGGGGATCAGGTAGATTGGAGTGACGTTGAGTGGAGTGTGGAAGATTGAGTGGGGAAAATTGGGGTGGATTGGAGTTGGGTAGACACAAGTGTAGTGGGATAGACTGGGGAGCGGGGTGGACTGCAGTGGGGTAGATACATTTGGAGTAAGATGCGGAAGACTGGAGTGAAGTGGGGGTACATTGGAGTAAATATTGGAGTGGGGTAGAGTGGAATGGGGTAGATTCTAGTAAAGTGGGGTAGAATGAGGTGGATTCGAAGGGGTTGGATGAAGTGGGGTAAATTGCGGTGGAGTGGGACAAATTTGGTAGCACTGGTCAGGAGTGGAATAGATTGCAGGGGAGTAGGGTAGAGTGGAGTGGAGTAAACTGGGGTGGAGTCATATAGACTGGAGTGGGTAGACTGAAGTAGAGTGGGGTAGACTGGGGTATAGGTTGGAGTGGGACAGATTGTGATAGACTGGTGTGGAGTGGGGTAGACTGGAATGGAGTGGATTGGAGTAGAGTGGAGTGGGGTAAATTAGGGTGGAGTGGGAAGGAGTGGGGTGGGGTGGGGTGGGGTAGAGTGGAGTGGGGTTGGGTTGACAGAAGTGAACTGAGGTAGTTTACAGTGGGGTAGACTGAGGTGAGATAGATTATGGTGGGGTAGACTGCGAAGGGCTGGGTAGACTGGGGTGCATTGGAGCAGACTGAAGTGGAGGGGGACAGATTGGAGTGGGTAGAATTTAGAGGAGAGGGGTGGAATGGTATAGAATAGAGTAGGGCAGATTGAATTGTTGTAGATTGAAGTGGAGGGGGGTAGATTGCGGTGGAGTGGGGTAGACTGGAGTGGACTAGGGTAGATTGAAGATGAGTAGATTGGGGTGGAATGGGGAAACTGGGGTGCAGTGGAGTGGGGTAGATTGGGCTAGATTGGAGTGGAATGGGCAGATTGGAGTACAGCGGGGTAGAATCGAGAGGAGTGGGGTAGACTGGAGTGAAGTAGATCAGAGTGGACTGGGGAATATTGGGGTAGACCGTAGTGGGATAGATTGGAATAGGGTACAGTGGGATGGGGTACACTGGAGTGGGGTAGATTGGGATAGAGTGGGGTTTATTTGAATGGAGTGGAGGGTGGGGAGGGTTAAGTGGGTGGGGTAGAACAGAGTGGGGTAGATTGGAGTGAGTGGGTAGATTGAAGTAGAGTGTGGATTGGGGTAGAGTGGAGTCAGGTAAAAGGGAATGGGTAGATTGGAGTGCAGTGGGATAGATTAGAGTGAGATGGATTGGATTCAAGTAGAGTGGGTTAGAGTGGAATGGGTTGAAATGGGGTAGAGTGAGGTGGAGTACACTGGAGTGGGGTAGATTGGAGTGAGTGGAGTAGCTTGGGTTGGAGTGGGGTAGACTGGAGTGGAAAGGAGTGAGGTAGAGTAAAGTGGAGTGGAGTAGCTTGGGGTGGAGTCATGTAGACTGAGGTGGGGTAGAGTGGGTAGTGGTAGACTGGAGTGGGGTAGATTATAGAGGAGTATATTGGAATGAGAAACTGGGATGGAGTGGGGTAGACTGAAGTTGGGTAGCTTGAAGTAGAGAGGATGGAGTGGATTGGAGGGGTGGAGCGGGATAGATTGGGTAGATTGCAGTTGAGGCAGGTAGATTGGGGTGAATTGGAGTGCAGTGGGGTAGACTGGAGTGCAGTAGAGTGGAGTGTGAAAAAGTGGAGTGGGGTAGATAGAAGTGGAAGGGATTGGAGTGGGGTGGGGTAGGGTTGAGTGGGCTAGATTAGGGTAGATTGGAGTGGGGTGGGGTGGATTGGAGTGCAGTGGTGTAGGTTGTAGTGGTGTGGGATAGACTGGAGTAGAATGGGGTAGGTCAGAGTGGAGTGGGGTAGAGAGTGGTGGGGTTGTTTGAGTTGGGTAGACTGGGGTGGGGTAGACTGGAGTGGAGTGGAAAGGAGAGATTAGGATAGATTGGAGTGGTGTGGGGCGACTGGGGTGGAGTGGAGATACATTGGTGTGGAGAAGGCTGGAGAGGTGTGGGGTAGATTGAAATGTGGTAGATTGGATTGGTGTGAGATAGGATGGTTTGGGGTAGATTGGAGTGCAGTGGGCTAAACTGGAGTAGAGCACAGTGGGATAGAGTGGAATGGGGTTGATTTGAGTAGAGTGGGGCGAGTACATTGGAGTAGGATTAATTGGGGTGAGAGGGGAAGACTGGGGTGGAGTGGGGTAGACTGGAGTGGGGTAGATTGGGATAGACTGGAGTGAAATGAAGTAGACTGGGGTAGATTGGAGTGGGGTGGGGTGGATTGAGGTGGGATAAATTGGGAGTGGTAGACTGGGGTGGAGTGAGGTAAATTGCAGTGGGGTGGATTGGGGAACAATGGGATGGGTATATTGTGGTGGAGTGGTGTAGAAAGGAGTGGGGTAGAGTGGAGTGATGTAGATTGGTGTGGAGTGGTGTAGATTGGAGTAGAGTGGATAGGGGTAGTGCTGAGTGCTGTAGATTGAGACAGACTGGAGTGGTGTAGATTGCAGTAGAGTGGAGTGGTGTAGATTGAGATAGAGTGAAATGTAGATTGGATGGGGTAGATTGATGTGGATTGGGGTAGATTGGGGCGGGGTAGATTAGATAGGGGTACATTGGAGTGGGATAGACTTGGGTGGAGTGGGGTAGGTGGGGTAGACTGTGGTTGAGTGGTTTAGACTGGAGTAAGGTAGATTGGAATGGAGTTGATTGAAGTGGAGTGGATTGGAATGGGGTGGAGTGGTTTTGATTGAGGTAGACTGGAGTTAAGGCAGGTAGATTGGAGTGGATTGGAGTGCAGTGGGGTACACTGGAGTGGAATGGTTTGGAATGGAGTGGAGCGGATTGGAGTAGAGTGGAGTGGGTTAGAGTGGAGTGGGGTGGAGTGGAGCGAAGTGGGGTAGGCTGGAGTGGATTGGTGTAGATCAGAGTAGACTGGGGTTGGTGTGTTTGAGTTAGGTGGACTGGAGTAGAGATGGGTGGGGAAGTTTGAGTTGGGTAGACTGGGGAGGATTGGAGTGGAGAGAGTAGGGTAGATTGGAGTTGAGTGGGGCAGACTGGGGTAGATTGTGGTGGAGTGTAGATCAATTGGGATTAAAGGGGGTAAATTGGAGTGGGGTAGATTGAAGTGGGGTAGATTGAAATGGAGTAGATTGCTGTGCAGTGGGACATACTGGAGTTTGGTAGATTAGAATGGAGTGGGGTCGACTGGAGTACAGCGGGGTAGATTGGAGTGGAGTAGATTGGGATAGACTGAAGTACAGTGGGGGAGATTGAGACGTGGCCTGATGCTACATTTCTTGCACCTAAGTGCATATGAATATAGGGTGCCTGGGCAAGATCTTTTGGTGGAATACATTTGAGAATAAGGTCTTCGGCACAAGTTTTAAGGAGAAATTGAGCTGTTGTTGCACTGCACAAAACTGAAGCACTTTCAACAGACACCTACTTTGTATACACAGAGAAAATGGACAGACTGGAAATGATGGACAGAAGAATGATAAAAACACTACCCAGAATGAGCGCGAGCACTGGAAGCACACCAATGAAGTGAAAATTAGCACTTGGTTCATGATGAAATAAAAGGAAGTGACGTGAGGCATGTGGTTGCCAATTGGTAGACAACTAAAAAGAATGACAATCAACTCAGCAAATAGTAAGTATCGGGAGGGCTCCAAGCCCTTTAATGTATACAGTACCCTTCGCAGCAACAGTGCATATGTGCAGCTAGGCAAGACCAAAAAACAGATGGACTGGATTTGATTATGCAAAGCACATATCTGTCTGCAAGCTGTGTCTATTTGGTCTTAGTTCAAAAGGTATTTTAGTTTGACAAAATGCACATCAAATTGAAGAATTAAGATATTTTTGTTACCTTATATTATATTATGTGATGATTTAAAAATATATCCTTCGATGAAACACATGCTGGGGTAAGGGAAACGGTGAAAGAAGGAGGCTGTATCAAAAGCTACTAACCTCCACAGAGGTGAAAAACATCTACAAGAGTCTTTTCCATTCTTTAGAAATATTTGTAACTATATTGTCCCAAAGTATAAATGACACAGTGCTACTCAATGCTAGAATGCGACGGTCACGGTTGGATGGGAAACAAAAATTAACCCTTGCAAGAATGTTCCAACCAGCCCCACTGTACTGGAGGCCCAAATGGTGTCCTGGGGTCATGACTGGGTCAAGGCAGCCCATCCCTTGAAAGTGGACATGTTTACTGAAGCAACATCTCCGCAAATATGAGATTCTGCACATAGAAATTAGAGTGTGTGGATGAAGAATGGTAGAACCCAAATTACAGAATGCAGGGTGTGATGGGATTGAGTTGGAACAGATGTATTTGAGACAATAGACAACTAACCCCTTTTTAAAGCAAAACTACTTTAATTCTAGACACATGAAAGTAAAGTGATTTGTCCTAGTAGGGTTGGCCTTTCGCAAGCTAAAAGGTCTGACACTGCCAACGAGGGCCAACTTGAAACGGCCAGTGGCTGGGCTGTTTCTTGGTACCATCACGACCGAGGGGGCCAACAAGCAAGTTCACACACTGTCCCGCCTAGCAGTGCCAGATTGCCCAAAATGCCAATCTAAAACTGAATTCGCCCAAAATCACACGTTAGAAACCACTTATCAGGGATGGAAGATAAACTGCTAGTCTGCTCGACCAAATCTACCCATTTATTATGTTATGCCATGCTATCTGGTTGCAGGAAACTTTACTTTGTGGTTTAGTGTTTGTTTTTCTCTGAGATACCAATCCATTAACAGACACTCAGCAGCTTCTCTAGAGTCTGTTCTCCTTCCATTCAATTTGACTGGCACTCCTAGTCACAATCTGCATTCAGAAATGCCCTGCTACATTGTATAGACACTGTGGGTTAGTATACAGTGGGTGTTAGTAACATGTTGCTTTAAGTCAGCACAAATTTAGACACTACAAAAATAAAACAAGTTAGTGCCGCTGATTTAAAAAGTGCTAAAGAAAAGTTTCAGACACCCTTATTTGAAAGAAGCTTGCTCAGACAAGCATTGCATGACTATTGGCTATAAATTGTAATATAAATATATTATGGAAATGTAAAATCGGATTCTTTCATTTTTTAATTAAGCTGTGCCTCATCCATTTTCACCCCTGCACTGTTTTCAGCTGGCTCTATCCTTTACACCGTACCTGCATCAACATTGGTAAGGAATCTAGATTGGGACATTGCAGGCTGCATAAACATGCCAAGTCAGCACAAAAGAACAGCTGACGTCTGCACTGGGTTTTCTAAACAATGGCAAAGCCTTAGATAAAGTTTGTTCAGATAGCCTATCTTGTTGTGCAGCTTCAGGACGCGACAGTTACACAAGACACCAAGGTTGTTGATTCTTACCCATTGTCTCATTTGTGTGTTCTTCCCAAAGCTCTATTTACCTCTGGGCGTCCCTTGCCTGTGATCTTTGTTATAAAAACCCATGTAACCATCGTTCAGTGTGCTCTCTCTTTGAGTATCTCTATGGTACTTGTCGGATGGAGTCCCATTCATGAATGCTTAATAAATGACCTATGGTATGAACTTCGCTCCAGTGTCGATTCCTCCTTACTTGTTAAGAACTCGTGGACGAAGTGGTGACCCTGCACCAGTGGGTTATTAATAATCCACTTCCACAATATTAATAATATTGCAGGTCCAAGTGGAAGTGTCACACGTATTGTGTCGGCTGCTGAGAGTACACGCTCTCAGGGTGCACGTTAGCATGCATGTGCGCCACGCTGAAATCGTCCGCACTGCTGGACGCAATGATTGAGACACCAACACACGTGTGTTTTACTTGGTAATAGCGTGTGTCGGTTCTGACGCCGTCCGCATGCACATTCCGCTTTAATGAACGAGCCCCGCTGAGCGTGGGCTAAACCAACTCTCAAGATGTACTCGGGGGAGGTTACCAATCACCCTCTCGATAAGTCAGACATATGGGCGCGCCCATTCTCAGATCGCGCGGCGCGCGATACAACATTCCTCCCCAAAACAAATCAACCAATAAAACAATGAGAGAAAACCTTACTTTCACAGAAGCAATCATCTCAGCATAACAGCAACCAGAAATATCTATCATTTGAAAAATTCCAGTCCCACAGAAGGTGGTTTCAGCAATGAAAATCCTTAAATTTACAAGATTGTCCAGGGTTGTTTCTCAGGTGGTATAGAGTACGAGTCTCCCTGCACTCAATGTTCGGTTCAGTAGTCACTGGGATTTCAGAGTGCTCTCTATTCCCATCTGGAGATTGCCCTGACAGCTCTTCACTTCTGACCACAGGTGTTTCACATTCCGGATCAGACCAGTCATTCCCATCTTGACTCTGAGACACTCTACCCGGCAGACTTGTCTCCACACCGGGGTCTCCATAGTATTGCTTGAAGGCTGAGACGTTGGGGGTAATCAGCTCCAAACCTCTTTTCGCTGTGGCCTTCATGTTAACCACACACCAGGGGTTCCTTTCAAACGAGAGGCTGAACTTGCTTCCGGTGTGTCGATCCTGAATCAGGACTAAATCTCCCACTTTCATAGGTGACAACTTTGCTCTCCGCTTCAAACTGACTTACTCATTTTCCTTTCTTCTCTTACAATTGACCGAGTGGCCATTTACACTTTCAGGACCCCACCTGGGATGGTGGGAAATGGAATCACTTACTACTCTCCCCATTGATAAAGTGTCCGAGAGCACGACCGATTGAGGTATCGGGCGTCTGACGGTAATCCCGCAAAAAGGAGTAAATGGATTGCTCCACAGAATCGCCATTAGTCACTGCTATCCGGATGACCTTGTTCAAAGTTCTCATAAAGCGTTCAGCTTCGCCATTCCCATGAGGCCACTTTGGGGTTATTTTCTTGTGGACAATCCTGAGAGAGCTCAGGAATATTGCAAATTCTTGTCCCTGGAAGGGAAGACCATTATCAGTTTTGAACTCTTTGAGGAGTCCATGGGTAGCCATCACCTTCTCCAATTTCGGTATGACCACTACTGCACTCAGGGATGACAAAACCTCAACCTCTGGATACTTCGAATAGTCATCAATTACCACCATGGAGTGGTTCCCCTCAGAAAGGCTTCCAAAGTCCATGCTGGCACTTATCCACGGACAGTCCGGACGTCTTTCCATGGCAATGGGCGCCGGGGGACTCAGATCTCCAGTGGCTTGACACCACACGCATGACCGTACTGCATCTTCAACTTTCTCATTCATGTTGGGGAACCAGACTTTGGTTCCGAGTCAGTTTTTTGTTTTCAACATTCCTTGGTGACCCGCATGAGCAAGTTTCACTACTCGATCTACCAAAGTTATCGGAATGACCAGTCGGTGACCTTGGAGTAAACAGCCATTCAAATCAGCAGACAGTTCATGCCTCACATGATAGAGGCTGTCAATCACCTTCTGCGCCTCAGGAGTGAAGTTGGCTCCTTTGCTTCTGAAAATATGCCATTTGGTGGTCCTCACCGCTACCAACGCTTTCTGCAGGCATTCATCTTCAAGTGTTGCTTGGCACAGTTCACTTAAGGATATGGGCAGCGGACGAGATCGGTCAGCTACGTACCGAATGTACTCCTCAGTTTCCTCCGCCTCTTCTATTTCTAAGGGGGTAGCTTCTCTGGGATGGCGAGAAAGATAGTCCGCTGGATTGCTTGTTCCAGGGTGATATTCAATGGTGCAATTGTATTCTTGTAGCTGCAACATCCACTTTTAGATACGCGGAGGAGGCTTGGAGGCAGTTCCGGTGAACAGTGGGATTAGAGGCTTGTGGTCAGTGGTGACCAGGAACGGTTTTCCGTAGACATATAAGTGAAAATGTCGACACCCCCAATGCACGGCAATTGCTTCTTTCTCTATCTGTGAATGCCTTTGCTCCGTATCCGTCAATGATCTGCTGGCAAACGCCACTGGAGCCCATTTGGCTTCCTCGTCTGGTCATTGTAGGAGGACAGCTCCTAAACCTTTTGGACCAGCATCAACGGCAACTTGAGTTTGCTGACTGGGATCAAAATACCTCAGTGTTGTTGTGCTTGAGAGGGAGCATCCTTAGTCGCTTGGAAGGCTTGTTCTTGCTCTTGCTTGGGGCCCCACACCCACGAAACAGATGCTTTGGTCAGTTCCCTCAGCGGAATGATCAGCGAGGATAGATCCCCAATGAATCTGGTGCAGTAGTTCACCATCCCCAGAAAACTGTGCCTTTTCGGAGACATTGGTGGGGGCTGGGGCTGCTCTCACTTTATCAGGATCTGGAGCGACTCCCTCTGCTGAGAATACGTATCCGAAGAACTGCAGTTTTTGTCATAGGAACTCACATTTGTCTCAATGGAGTGCCAATCCGGAGTCTTGTATCTGCTGAAGCACCTGTCTCAGCCGACTGTAGTGTTCCTGTATGGATTTGGCGTGAACAAGAAAGTCATCGCTGACATTGACTACTCCCGGAAGGCCAGCAAGAAGCTCTTTGATAGTATTCTGGAACACCTCAGTGGCACTCGATATCCCAAATCTCAACCTCTTATAACGCCTCAGTCCGACATGCATGGAAAATGTTGTGATATACCGGGACTGTTCGTCGAGGACAAGTTGATGGTATACTGCTTGAAGGTCAAGTTTCGAGAAACAGCTGGCTCCACTTAGTTCCCCTATGAGGTCATCAATGGTGGGAGTTAGATGCCTTTCTCGCTTGATCGCGGCATTCTCATATTTCGTATCCACACAAATTCTGAATTCCCTCGGCTGTTTGAGCTTTCTCGTCACGACTGGGTGACACCCACGGGTTTGGACCTTTTACTTTTTCGATGATCCCTGCTTGCTCAAGTTTACATAGTTCTTTCTTCACCAACGGTCTTAGGTGAAACGCAATTCTCCTATGACAAAGAGCCACTGGCTGCTCCGAATGGTCGATGTGAAGATGTATCTGTTTGCCCTGCAGGCACCCAATGTCATTGAATACTTTGGGGAACACCTCAAGGATTTGACTCACTCCTTCGCGGTGGATGCCGAAAGCAAATGTGACGATGCCGAGTGCTTCCGCTGACTTGCATCCTAACAGCATTCCATGCCCTTCCTCCGTCACATATACCAGTGCGTCCACTTTCTGTGCCTAATAGGCAATAGTTGTCTTGAACTTCCCACTGATGGCCAGGGGTTTTGTTTGGCCATACACAAACACTTTTATCTTTGCTGGCATTAGGACTGGAGTGGATTTCATCTTCTGGTAATCTTCCAGTGACAGCAGATTGATGGTCACTCCAGTATCCACTATGGCAGTTAGAGGGCGCCCCGACACTAGGATTTGGCATTGTTGCAGGCGAGTCTGTGTGTTGGAGGCTGATCCCACGGTGAATACTGAATGTACTGTGTGTTCTTCTTGTTCATCATCGTCCATGTCACTGTTTTGTTCCTGAGACTCTGGGATGTTATGTTATGTTATATGGCTCTTATAGAGCGCTTATCACCACTGGTCTCTAAGCGCTACACAGGCGCCCCACAAACATCATGCCCCTCCCGACCATCCGCTAATACCCAGTTAGGCCGAAGATGTTACCATGCCAAACAAGAATGTCTTCAGTTTTTTTCTGAAGGAAAGAAGGTTGAATTCTTCCTTCAGACTCGGCGGAAGGGCATTCCAGAGTTGAGGAATGAGTACTGAGAAGGCCCTACCTCCTTTGGTTTGTAAATTAAATCTAGGTTGAGCCAAATTTGGGACAGAGCCAGAGCGCAGTGACCTACCGGGAACATACTTCCTTAATCGCTGTTTAATATATTCCGGGGCTTTACCAAATAGTGCTTTATGAGCAATACAGAGGCCCTTGAAATGGACCCTAAGCTTCACAGGAAGCCAATGCAATTTGCAAAGGAGAGTAGATGCATGTGCACTTCTGGGGAGAGAAAAAACCAGTCTGGCAGCGTCGTTTTGCACGACTTGCAATTTCCTCATCAGCTTCTGTGACAGGCCCAGATACAGAATGTTGCCGTAATCTAGCCTCGAGATGACAGTAGCAGCGACAACAGTCTGTAGCGTGGAGGCAGAGAGAATGGCAGTAAGTTTACGCAGCTGCCGCATCACGGCCGTGCAGGAGCCTACCACTGCCGACACCTGGGGGGCCATAGAGAGAGCCGCATCGATCTTTAGGCCAAGACTCTTCACTACCGTCCCCGGGCTTGGAGTTTTGCCAAGTTCTGGAGGCCAATACAGATCATCCCAGGGATTGGCCATGTTGGTCACCACCAGAACCTCCGTTTTGTCTGCATTGACTTTAAGGAAGTTATTAGTCATCCAGTTGACCGTGAATCTCAGAAGATCTCTAACTGCTTCCTGGGCCTCTGATGTGTCACCCAGCCGGACCAGTAACTGTGTGTCGTCTGCGTAGTTAAAGACCTCACAGTTCTTACACGTGAGTTGCTCAATCAGGGGCTGCAGATAGATATTGAACAGTAGGGGGGAGAGTGCGGATCCTTGAGGGACCCCCCAGGTCACATCACTACTCCCTGATAGCTGATCCCCAATTTGAACCCTCTGAGTACGACCCGACAGGAAGGACTCCAGCCACTTGTATGCCTGGCCAGCAATCCCCAACTTCGCGATACGGCTCAGCAAGATGGAATGGCTGACCGTATCGAAAGCTGCCGAGAGATCTAAGAGAATCAGAGCGCAAGGTTGTTTATTGTCGGCTCTTACTCTTAACTCGTCGGTGACCGTGGCCATCACCAGTTCCGTACTATGTTGTGGACGGAATCCCGCCTGCCTGACATGTAGGAGATGGTGTTCCTCTAAGTAGTGGGTGACTACGTTCAAGACATGTTTTTCCAAGATCTTGCTTAGAAACGGCAGCTGAGAGATAGGCCTGTAGTTTTTTAATACTAAAGGGTCGGTACCTGCTTTCTTCAGAAGTGGGGAAACCCTAGCCTCCTTCAGGGATGCTGGGAGGTAGCCCGCATCCAATGAGGCATTGATTAGCTGCAAAAGCTGGGGTTGGATACCTGGCAAGGCTAATTTGAAAATTTTCGGAGGGCAGGGGTCACTGGACGATCCTGATTTTATACGGCTAGCCAGTTCTATCAGGTGCTCTCCATTGATGGCGGGAAACCTGACCAAAGATCCTACGGCCTGCAAGCTGTCCATACCAAGTTGTGATGGCAAACTGTCCGAGAGCCTCGAGATATCCGAGAGGATATCCTGCACCTTTTGGAGGAAGAAACCTTGGAAGGTGTCGCAGTCAGGCTGGGCCAGACTGCTGTTTTTTTCACTCAACTGGGTGAGCTCCCTTAGAATAATAAAGGTTTCCCTTTGCTTATTCGTTGCCTCCTTGATCCGTCCTTCATAAAAGGCGGCTTTCCTAGCCAGGATGGCCCGTTTATAGCTAACCAGCATAGTTTTATAGGTAAGTGCCTCTGTAGGCCCGTAATCCCGTCTCCAGCTTCGCTCCACCCTCCTGAGAGCCTGCTTCCTTTCCCTAAGGGATGCATCAAACCACGGGGCTCCTTTCCCTTTTTTCCGGGTGAGCTCTAGTCGTTCCGGGGCTAGTTTATCTAAGGCAGAGCAAATCCAGGTCGTGAAGGTCGAAGTGTCTGCATCCAGGTTTCCTAGCATCCTGTTCGGCGGGAGAGAGGAGAGAAGAGTCGTGACTAAGGAGTCGGCCTCGACCTTTTTCCATGGGCGGACCTTCCTCCTAATTTGTGGGGGGGCCGCAGTTAAAGGCTCCCCTGGGACCCAGCCCTTGATCAGATAATGATCCGACCAAATGCAGGGGCTGACCGCAAGGATCTCCATTCGAGGCATGGTAGACCAGACAAGATCTAAGGTATGTCCCTTTACATGGGTGGGCCCGCTAACCAGCTGGTTTAGAGACAAGGTCGCAAGATTGGCTCCAAACTCAGCTGCCGAGGGCCCCCTGGGGGTCTCGTCCCAATGATAATTGAAGTCTCCCACTACTACTAGGGACTTGTATCTGGATGCCAGATCGGTCAGCAGCTCAAAAATGGCGTCGTTAAATTCCGGCGCACACTGCGGCGGCCGATATACTACCATGAGTAGTATACATGAGGTTTTCAGTGAGATTTTGATCCCTAGCACTTCTGCCCCAGCACAGCTTTCTGCGGTAATTTGTGTTACCTTAAGATTCCTTCTGAACAAGATGGCCACCCCGCCCCCTCTGCTGTCATTAGGGCGGTTATACCACCGAGCATCGAAATTGGGCGGTAAGGCTGCAATGATGTCAGGTGTTGAGGAGCTCCCTAGCCAAGTTTCTGAGAGCGCTAGGATGTCTATCTCACCCTCCTCTAGCAGTGTTGCCACCTCTAGGTGGTGTTTCTGTAGAGATCGTGTATTGAGTGAAGCAATTATCAGGCCCTGTGACTTGATGATGGCTGGTTTGGCCTCTACCTGTAATAGGTCTTCCGACCGAAGACTGGCAAGTGTTCGCTCGTCTAGCGTAGTTCTCCCTTGATGAAGAGCTCTGAGGGTAACAGGGGAGTAAACCCTCGGCCGACCAGGGGGGGAGGCCCTACGGCCCGTCCTGGCCCGGACGGGCACAGACGGGCTTTCCTCTGGCGCTCCTCCGGCGCGATGTTTACCTGAGATTTCGTCACTCATCCCTTGCTGGATCTGTACACCTTCATGAAGTGGTTCATCCTCCCACATGCGGTGCATCTTTTTCCTCTTGCTGGGCACTCCGATGGCCTATGCGACGGCCCTCCACAGTATCCACACGATCGTACTCTCGGGCCTCTAGTTCGATTAGGTGATGCCATTGTCTTTGAAGCTATAGCATTCACCAGCTCAATCTTGATGGGAGTTTGGAGAAGGGCTTCCATGTGGGCTGCCCTTACTTTTGAGAGTTCTTTTGTTCTTCCCAAGGTAAGTATGTCTGCCAGCGACTGGGATCCGCTCTCTCAGCTTCGCCGATGCACACCCCTGAATAATCTGGCCCCGGATTTCCTCTGTCTCATCTCTGAACCCACACATGCTTGCTAGTTCCTTTAAACATGCATGGAACAGGTCTAACGATTCCTCAGGCTGCTGTCTCGCTCGTCGGAAGACAAATCTTTCGTAATCTTGGTTTGCCATAGGTTCGAAATAGCCGTTGAGGGCCGCAATGAGCGTGAGGTGCGTCTTTGGTGTTGCCTCCACTACTGATTTCGCTATTTTGTATATCTCCTTCCCACCAAGATGTAGTATCATGGCACGCTTCTGTTCATCCTCAACTTGAGTGGCCTCAAAGAAAAGGAGTGCCCGCTCAACCCATTCTCTCCATCTTGGGGCTTGAGCCGATGGGGCCCCTTCCACCACGAATAGCTCCATAGCCGGGAAATGAACCATGTTGTTTATTTTAGCAACAGTATCCTACTTGCCCCTCTGAACAATGCTGGGTGTGGTCAGGTATCAATGTGGTACTGACACCACTGTGGCAGCATTTTGCAGCACCTCCCAGTTAGCTGTGGGTCCCCACCAGGGCTGACTTTGTTCCTCTGCACTGTACCTGATGCCTTAGCTCCACTCACACTTCCTCGGTGCCTCTAGGCAGATCCTCGTTCAGTGCTTCACCACCAGGGGACCTCTCACAAGAGTGGCTGGGCCTACGGCACGAGCACCACGCATGTGTGAAGTTGTGCGCGGCTGCCGCCCAGTGACACGTGGTCTACGACTCACGCTTGTCGCCAAATGTTGTGTCGGGTGATGTGAGTGCGCGCTGTCAGGGTGCACATTAGCATGCACGTGTGCCCAGCTGAAATCGTCCGCACTGCTGGCCGCAATGATTGAGACACCAACACACGTGTGTTTTACTTGGAAATGGCCCATTCTCAGACCGCGCGGCGCACGATACAACACACCCAGGACCAAATGACATGCATTCATCATAATTCACAGGCGGCATGGACAACGGTAGGAAGGTAACGAGCAACACAGACAATGGGGGGGTAAAAGAAGCACCATGACGTGGGCGGCCTGGGCTGCGTCACAGAGCTTTATTTTCTTAAAGGTAGGTGTGAGTGGGGCAGCACAGACAATGGGAAAAAGAGAGCTAGGAGGGAAGAAGGAACATGGACAACAGAAAAGAGTGAGTGAAAAAGCAACATGGATAACAGGAGGGCGGGAGGTAGGAAGGAAGAAACAACACGGACAACAGGCGCTATAAAATGCAATAACTACATACATGTTAAAAACGTGTTTAGCAGCAGTTTGTTGATGAGGGGGTATTGTCAATGTTCAGGATTTACATATTAGAAAGTACATAAGTGCAGTGCATTAGAAAACAGTCTAAAAATGTTTCTCTTTGTCTGGGCCATGAGGAAATTTGACTTTAGAGGTGGAAACACAGGGCACGGGTGCAGATTTTATAGTGCAAAGTTACTGCCCTTAATTTAAAAAGTATTTAGCAGCAGTTTTCTTAGCAAAGGAGCCAGTTCGTTGGTGCTCGGGCTCTTACTTGCATAGTAGTAGGTGTATAAGTGTAGTACGTCCATTAGTAAACTATGTATATCCTCTTAGTCCTGTAAATAGCAAAGTTTGATTTTAAAAATCAGGTCACAGGGAAATAAAAAGTACGATGGTTACAAACTCAGCTTTAGATTATGGGTTAGGGAAGAAGCAACACACACAAGGGGGGGTTGGTTGGAGGAAGCAACACGGGCAGTGATGCAACATGGGCAAGTAGAGTGGAGTGGAATGGAAGAAGAAACACTGAAAATGAAGAAGTGAGATGTAAGAAGCAACACAGACAACAAGGAAGAAAGAAAGTAAAATAGTACCTTAATCACAGAAGGAGAACACTAATCAAAATGAAGCAATATGTATTTGTCCCATGCTCCACACGAAAGAAGTGGAAGTGAAACTGGCATGCGATGCCCAATTAGGAGGCAGTAAATAAGAGTGTCAATGAAGCATCCGAATGGTAAGCAATGGGCGACGCTAAGCCCCTTGTAGTAAACAAGCAGCCTCATGCATCAACCCAAAATCCAGTCGGTAAAATACCGATTCGGTAATAGCTCCCGGTATTAAGGAAAAAATACCCAATCCCAATGCATCAACCCAAAAGCAGAAATCGCTATTTAAGGAATCCTTAAATAGCGATTCTTTAAATAGGGATTCCTTAAATACCGATTCCTTAAATAGCGATTGCATTTAAGGAATCCCAAAGTGAGATTCCTTAAATGCAATGCATCAAAGTTAAAAAATTTGCGATTTCGCTAATAGGGGGAGCAAATTACCATGAAGATGAACTGCATGGTAAACTTTGAAAAATGCACTTATGTGCATTTTTCAAAGTTTCATGTTGCGCACACACATGCCCTTAGAGCATGTGTGTGTGCAACATATGTGCACATATCATTTTCAGGGGTGCAACAGGGTGTCCTTTTGACACCCTGGCACCCTTGAAAGTGCTCCCGCTATTAGCGATTCGGTAATACCGAATCGCTAATACAGACTGGCTTTACATTCATTCCTATGGGCCTCCAAGCCCATAGGAATGAATGGGTAGGTATTCCTTATTACCGATTCGGTATTACCGATTCGGTAATAAGGAATATTAAGGAATCGCTATTTGAATAGCGATTCCTACATGCATAGCCTTTTGCTATTCCTTATTAGCGATTCCTTATTTTTCGCTAATAAGGAATCGCAAATGGCATTGTTGATGCATAGGCCCCAAGATCTCTTGAAAGCTACAGCACATGCAAGCTGTCTTAGGTGACACCAAGCAAACACAACCAAAGGTTTGGAGGACAGCAAGCATTAACAGATAAAATGTATCAATACTAGTTTTCATACACCAGATAGATCTGCCAATTCTACATTTCGGACTGCAAATGATACATTGACATCTTCGAAATTAGAGCTGTCCTCAATGACATAGATGAAACCCTCTTGATAAAAAGACAAATGGGAAAATGGTTAAACAAAACAGAAAAATAATATATAGCTTCAAAAGTGTTATATGCGTCTTACTGCTCATTACTGAAACACCAGCATTCACACAAGTGGCATGATCACCTCCAACAGTTTGCTCAAAGTAAAACACCACCTTTGGCAAGGCGCTGTCTCTTTCTGGCCATGGAAGCAAATAGCAGGTGGCAAAGAATTCTGAAGAACAGCAGGGAATGCCATCACTGCATAGCCAGTACAGAAACACGCAATCACGTTATGTAGAAACTCTGAAGGTTTAAAGGCATTAAGTAGTAAACACCTGAAACCTTGATGCCACAAACAACTTCGAGAGTTGATGTGAAAATAATTGCCCATCAGTTTTTACTAACCCAAAACAAAAAGTCAGAGTTTGTAGATCAACTAATTTTTTATAAATAGTTTGTACTTTTAATTGTAATTATCTAAGTGTATGTGGTTTAATATTACACTTGAACAAACTTGCTACTAAGAATAACACATTGCAAACACTTGTCAACAAATACACACAGCTTCGTCCTCAGGTACAGACCATACGGACAAAACCTTGCATTCCCTACTACCTAAAGAAGAGAAACATCCTTTACCACGCAGTCAATATTACGTAGTGCCTTTACAATGCAGTCAATACCACTACTGCAACTTTACCACACATTTTTTTAGCATGCAAGTCATTACAACGACTTGCTTTAGGGAACGTGGTGTTGGACTGGTGTTGGATTTAAGTCCAACACCTTCCCTACTGTTACAACGACTGGAGTTGGAATGGTAATTTATATTATTACAAAGTCCAGCGCTTCCCTAAAACAAGTCGTTGTAACAACTTGCGTGCTAAAGGAAAGCGTGGTAACACAGTCATGGTACTGACTGCGTTGTTCAGCCATGCGTGGTTTAGACATGCTTGGTTCCGTCATACAACCCCTAAAGAAACTATCCTGCTAAACCTTATTCACTTCACTGTTCTCAATGACCTCCAGCATAAAGCACCCAAAATGTATGCTTGATTTTTCCTAGAGTCTAGCCATGGGTGTATTATAGTTATGCTTTCCTGTTTTCAGTTTGGATTTGTGGTAAATTCTGGTGGGGTATTTTCATTGTTTTCAATATCTTTAAAAAACAGTGGCTATCAATGGTTTCACATTTTTGTGCCACTAAAAACAACTGAAACAGTGTTTTTATGGAATGTTTTGCTTTTATCATTGCTTGCTTTCTGCAATGATAGTGCATATGTATAGTCAGTGGGAGTACAAGTTATATGAAGTCCATATACATTTTTACAAATCAAACTTATTGTAGTACACCATACGATACTTCTTTAGCGAGTCTTTGGTCATGTGCGCTTGCTCTTTCCTTCCCATGTAAACGCTTTTCTGTGAAAAGGCCATCTTAACATTGGCACTTGAGACAGGCAACGCCAAAACAGCCAGTGCATAATTCTAACTCTTGTCACTGAGATAGCTTCCTGTCTCAATACTGGTTGGTGGACCTGAAGATTGCGATGCTATGGGACAGGTTCTGCAACATATGCATTGAACTGGGCACATATGTCCTCAGTTATTGAAGCTGTCAAAAATGAAGCAGTACTTTTTAAAGTCCAGAGAAAATTCCCCTTTACAGAAGGGATCTAGAACATGTGCAGAGTAATTCAGTGAGGCTTCATTGACTTCAAATGCCATGGTTGGTGAAAGGACATTTCTATGCATCATTGCAAGCCATTTCTCATGCACTGTAAAAATAAAATCCTGAATTGGTCCTCAACATTTCTTTGCTAATTAAGTACAAAGAATTCTAACATGGAACATGTTGCGGTGCCAAAGTCACTAAAAGTGTCGCCCAGCCTACTTTCAAGAAGATGTTTCACATGTACCCTGGCAGACACTTGGTAGACAAGGGTGTTTTCAGACTCTAGTTTTTTTATTATGTCCACTTCAGCAGTATGTTTTCCTGTAAGAATCTAAGAATGCAGTAGTGTACTTTTTTTCTTACGACTATCAACATGCGACTAAAGATCCTCACATTTCTTGCCTTTGGCATCATCACTAAGCAAATATTCTGTAACGGTCGCAACATGGATA
The DNA here is from genome assembly GCF_964204655.1 of Triturus cristatus. Lineage (NCBI taxonomy): Eukaryota > Metazoa > Chordata > Amphibia > Caudata > Salamandridae > Triturus > Triturus cristatus. The sequence goes on along the minus strand of NC_140591.1, from coordinate 1,364,508,775 downwards.
AAATAGATTTCTCTGCCTCTAGGACAGAGAACCACCGGCTAAACGACACAGTTGGGGTGACTCTTTCTTTGATGCCAAAGCACAAAATGAGAAATATCTGTGTTTTAGTTTCCACGCATTATAAAACAGTGCACCAGAATGGACTACAAAGTCAATAGCATTCTTCTTTAACACTGAACATTGTAAAGATGCTTTCAGCATACCATCTAGCAAGTAGAGATGATCTCTTACAGGGAAGCACTTCAGCCCAGGTATCGATTGTGACAGGTAATTTATTAGACTTGGCATCTTTTGGCATGTTTCCCCTGTCGTTTTGCTTTCTAATCTCCTGGTTTTGACTCTGTTTTTGCTGGTTTAGTGTCTCTGCGCACTTTCTCAATACTGTTCAGTGTTAAAGTGCAAGTGCTCCTGTTGTAAATTGTTTTTATGCATTGGTGTTTCCATGATTGGAATATTTAATTACTAGACAGTCCCTAGTAAAGTCCACTGAGTGTGTCAGGGCCTGTAAATCAAATGCTACTAGTGGTCCTGCAGCACTGAATGTGCTATCCACATGAGTAGCCCTGAAAAGGTAACTCAGGTCTACCACTGCAGTATCTGTGTGCAGTTTAGTACTGCCATGTCGACTTGGCAAGTGCACCCACTTGCCAGGCCCTACCCTTCCCTTTTCTTACATATTAGTCAACCCTAAGGTAGGCCCAAGGTACCCCTGTGGGCAGGGTGCAGTGTATGTGAAAGGTAGGACACGCTCTGGTGTGTGTGGCATGTCCTAATAGTGAACTACTGCCAATTTAGTCTTTCACTATTGCAAGGCTACCTGTTCCCATAGGACAGAATTCGGAGTTTGCTTATAACATTTTATAAAAATAACTTCCCCTGGGAACAAGTTAGGAAATTATAAGTTTAGTATGCCTGAACGCAGAATGTTGAAAAGCATCTTTTAGTGAGGGTGATTTTTACACTCTGTGTATGAAAATACCACTTTTAGAAAGTAGGTATTTACTTGCTTAGCCATCCAGTGTGCCTCTGCTAAGTTTGTGTTTTGCATATCTGGCTTTTGGATGACAGGGGCTGGGGGGGGAGCAGTGGCTTCAGAGAGCCTGTTGAGTCAGGGCTCGGCTGAATAGACCTGGGATGCATTTAGAGTAGGGGGAGGAGATTTCCTTTCACTTGAATGGGCCTGATCTGCTTCTGACAATGCTGTCTCCACCTCCTGCCAGGATGCTGCATGAGGAAGGACAGAACTGGTTCTGGCTGGGCAAAGACTTGCTCTGCCTCCAGAGAACAAAGGATTTGTGGTATAAATATTGGGGCCCAGACCCCAGAACTTTAGAACTCTTTTGGGCCTAGAAGACTGCCAAGAAGAAGAGCTGGAGAAGCTGTGAGTAGGAACTACCACGTTGTTGAGTGCTTTGCTGTGTTGGCCTGCAGTGGCTGCTTCTGTCTTGGGCAGTGAAAGGACTGGACTGAACTTTCTGCAACTTCTTTATTGAGTATCTCCATGGGCCTGAATTAGAGCTTGCCTCCTGTTCTGAAGTCTCAGGGACTGCAAGGACTTCACCAACCTCTGGGTACCACTTCTGGAACCGGTTTCAGCTGCCACAGAGAAGGGAAACGCAACTGACTCCGTCACTGGCTCTGTGCCCTGACAGCACCGCAGACTGCACTGTCTGCATCTTTCACTGCCACCACCGAGCCGCTGCTTGCACCATGACCTGTGGGCACCGCACTCCGCACCACCTCGCTTCACGTCACCATCCTGGTCTCACCAACCCCGTCGATGCTGCTGACTTCGATACCCGTTACCCATGACTGGGGGCACCGCTAGTAAGTTTCATGATGCACTGCCGCATCCCACATGGCCGTCTGGGCTGACCAACGCCAGCTCCCATTAACCTGCTCTGTCGCCAGCACCGCAACCTGCAAGCACCGCATCGAGCTCCGTCTTGCCCTGCACCGTAAGCCTTGGTACCACCGTTGCCGTCTGGATGATCGTCACCAAGCCGCTGCCTGCACCGCATCGAGAGGACACCGCACCTTGCACCACTTCCATTTTGCAACGCAACCTTAACGGTTGCCATGACCGGCTTGCATCCCTGTGTCAGCCGCAACAAGAAAGGTACTGTTACCGAGTGTGTCCACGCTTTCGCTGGCCCATACCGATGCAGTTGGCTGGAACTGTTGTTTTCAATATCGCGGTAGCCCTGGACGGATCTATCGACTCGTACAAATGGTGTTTTTCAAGTATTCTTGCAAAGTATACCTTTTTAAGTTCTGTATTGTGGATTTTTATCGTTTTGGTCTTGTTTTTAGTATATCAAATATTGGCTATTTTTCTAAAACTGGTGTGGTGTCCTTTTGTTGTGTTTTCACTGTATTACTGTTGGCTATGTGCAAATGCTTTACACACTGCCTCTGAGATAAGCCTGACTGCTCATCCCAAGGTACCAAGGGGGTGAGCAGGAGTTATTTTAGGAGTGTAACTTCCTTATCCTGACTAGAAGGAAGGGTCCCTACTTGGACAAAGGTGCAAACCCCTCCCAACTAGAGACCCCTGTTTCTAACATCATTGCACAACGTTTTCATTATGTAGATGAATTATTGCAAATACAAACAATATCACTCCAATCTTTGTTGCACTTGCTAAGAACGTTTTGCAGCAGCATTCCAAATGACAGGTTCCATGTTTTCCAAACATCAGGTGTCATGTTTTCACCACTATCCCAGATGCTTGGTGACAGCACTCTTTTCACATATACCTGTCACTACACCTTGCATTGAATGTTTAAAGCCTGGGGTGTTTGGCAGTTTACCTTCTATCAATGCTGACTAGCTAGAAAAGGGGGCTGATGTATCAAAGGGTTTCACTCATTCTCTGTCTGTGGGTAAATATGATGGTAAATATTGGGAAAGAGTCTTATAAAACCAGCCATTTTACCTATCAGTGAAAGAATCAAACGTAGCCAAAATATCAAATATGATTTTGATCTTTGCTGACTCTCTACAGTTTATAAAATAATTAAATAAGGCCTAAAACATGCATCTAAACCCTGCAACTTTAGACCAAAGACCACAAAACTGAAAAAAGCAAAACAGAAGAAACAATATTTTAGTGACATCCCTAAATAAATACAATAAATAAATAAATATTTCCTAAACAAGAAAACTCAAGCAGAATAATGGTAGCTCAGTCTTTCTTGCTGCTGCCTTGTAGAACAAAGTTACATTGTATTGGCCCCTTCAGGAAGAAAGAATGGCATGTTGTTTGTGGTTGCAAAGGTGTTTTTTCAGTGTTTAAATGTTTGCACTGGTGAGGGCTATTTTCATTTTGGTGGGGTTTTATCAGTTATTATAGGTTTAAACCTAAAACAGGATAGCCTAGTTATGGTATTGGTGAAGAACATACCTGCCGGGGTTAGTCGTTTATTGGAACTTACTTATAAAGTTTTTTATGTGTTTTAGGGACTTTAGTTTTTTGTTAGTGTACAGTTTTGAAGCTATTTATTTGCATTTTCATCTCATGTTATTTTTTCACACTTGATGTGTCTTTTCAGAATCTCAAACCTGGAGACTTTGGCTTGAGAACCAGATTTGGCTGGAAAAATATCCGAGAACCACTGATTCCCGAATCATTACAGATCCTAGCTTTTGAAGCTCAGCAGTCAGATTTTTGTGTCTAGTTATTATCTGGAGTCTTTTCTTCCCTTTGAGAACAGAATAGGAGTGTTCACTCTGCTGCCTCCCAGTGCAGTGGGCGCTGTGTACTGCACAGGCTCTTGATGGGGTTAGATATAGTGCATGCAGCCTGTTTCTCTCCTCCACATCTGATGCCTCTCTCTTAGTGTGGAAGTGTCCGAACAGTCTGAGGGCCCTCCACAGGGTTCTACTGTGGGCAAACAAGGTGAGCATTTATTTACTCTCCACTTCCCTGACCACTCTTTTAATACATCATGGCTTCAGCAGAAACCACCATCTCTGGTCCTTGCATCCCTTTACTGGGGCCACTGTCACAAACAGAATACGGCCTTGGAGTAATGGCATGGACCAGATGTAGGAAGTGTCTGCAGGGAGCAATAGGTTCCTCGGGAAATCACATGTGCAAAGGGTGGGAAACCTCACACACAGACTAGCCTCTCCTAAAATAAAGCAATGTTGTGGAAAGCATCTAATATATACGATGTTCTGTCATTTCTGTTCCTTCACTTGTCCAATATTCAGCGAAATAAACATTGTGGGCCCATGTTATGTAAAACGTCATGCATGCTGCATGTGTAGGTTTGAGGCCCAGTATTGGACACCTTCAACATCATTTCATTTCACATGTAATTACGAGGCATACCCAGGTAAATCTACAACTTGAAATGCCCAGGCACACAAGGCTTTGCCTAACTCTGCCTTCAGACTGCCTAGTCGATTGACGGTTGGTATACATAGGTGCATTCAATGAGAATATTTGCAGTTTTGTATTACTCCTCTTTGCATAAAAAATGTTTATCATATTACAAATCTCTTGCTGAATTGACTAGGCGCCCCCTGCAAATAGCGGAGGGGCGCCATTAGTCGATCCACGGGCAGGAGACAGGGTGGAGAGTCCTCCTTCTACTTGCCACAAAAAGGGTCTAGGTGACGTCATCGGGAGATGACTGGGACTGGAGGCCTTTAATACGTCGAGAGGCAAGAGCTTGGCCTCTTTTTTCCCTCCACCGTGCACCAGCATCCAGCGTTCAGGAGCAGACAATTTATTTGGTTTTTTACACACTTTCGGATCCATTAGCAGAGGTGAGTTCGCTGGATGGGGAAGATGGCGGAGGAGGACTGCCATTCACGTAGCCGCTGAGAGGATGCTGAGGCCAGATTTGGCGGCTTTCCTCCTGCTGAAGCATGTTGTTCGTGTCTCGGCGTCGTTTTGGTATTCTAGGCACTGCATCTCAGGCCTGTCGGTAGGAGCACTCGTGTCCAAAAAGGTAGAAATATTGTGATTTGCTAGTTGCTGCTTTGCCACGCTACTGGGAGTTGGTGAGTCTACCCGGTACGGTATTCCTCGTTTATCAGTGCATGTTCCTGGGTTTCTGCATGTGTAATGTAGGAACATCGCTCCCTCAAGGGTGCTTTTTGAATGCTGCTGCTTCCTGCATGTGCTTTGATGCGTGTTGCTCTGTTTGTTTGTCAAGCTACAAGGAGTTGTGCGGCTGTCCGAGGTCCACGCAGGGGGTCACTGAAGATGGCAGCCCTCTAGTACCATCTGGGCACCACACACCCCCTTATGGGCAGGGACTCAGGGAGGAGTCCCCCAAACCTTGGCGCGGCACGTAGGCGAGCAGCATCACTTCCGGGTGCGAGGACAGGGGGAGGGGTATATAGTCCTCCCCCACCATCCTGTCGTCCTCTTTCACGCGCCGGACATGCCGTCTCCCACCCTACCGCTTACCCGGCGTGGTTCGTGGCAGGCAGGAGGCAGAGATTGTTGTAATGTCTTTTTTCGTTGCAGGTGGTGTTACAGGGCGATCAAGAAGCAGAGCGGTACAGAAGGGTACCTCTGCGCGGCACCATAGGGGGTGCCAGAGCCAAGGCCCAGGAGCCTCATGGAAGGTTCCTGGAGAACCATGTGGGCGCACGTTAGTCCTTCGGGCGGTTGTGAGCCTGAACAACCAGGGGTTTGCTATGCTACGCTCTGCCCTGAAAGGGGCGTGAGTAATAAGGAACGGTACGTGATCCGGAAAGAGGATCACCACAAGTGGCAGCACAGATGGGGTTAGCCTCAGTGCTGCTTGGCTCATCAGGCGGGCAGGTGTATGTAATAAACCTGCAGCAATTTTACCCAAACAAGAAATGTGTTGCGTGTTTATTTATTAGCATGCATTTTACGTTGGAGGGGTGGGGAAGGTTGTCAATGGAGGTACTATAAGTCTCCCTGGTGTAGCATGCCACGTAGAGTGCATGCATCTTCAGGCTGCATGCTGTATGTGCGTTGGGCATCCCTCTGCTAGCTTGCCGGAGGGGGCGGCTGGCTAACTAAAAAAATAAACATAATAGTGATCGTTAATCTGTATCATGTTTTTACTGTACTTTAGGAAGAAAGGTTGCTGAAACTTGCATGCAAACGATGCTACTTCTAAACATTCGGGTAGGTAATGTACACGTTTTGGCAATCGGTTCGTGCAAGGATGTGAACGGTACTCTCAATCTGGGTGCATTGTGTAAAGCTGGGAGTGTAGGTTCCTATATTGGTGTCACATGTTCCACAGCTCTTCCTCAAATTGTTCTGGAAGCAGGCTATACTCTCCAAAATAATTTACAGGAAGAAGTTTGTTTCCCATTTCCATTGAAACGGGAGTTAGAGTAGTAGCGCTGCAAAGAACCGATTTGCGTACAAGCCGCTCTGCAGTCACTCAGTTGCACCCCGGCCAGAAAGGAAAGTTCTAGGCAAGTTTGTAGATTCATCTTGCTTGCCGTATACGGTATTTCACTTTCAGTCTTATTCCCACAATTGCGGGGCAATAGACTCCCTTATCTAAGGGTTCCTTCAGTCAGGAACAAGGGGGTAGTATGTCCTATCTGTGAGATCACCAGCTGAAGCAGAAGTGTAGTTACAAGCCTTGTTTCAATGTATGTAGGCAGACCTTGTTACTTAATTCGTAACATCCAAAAATCGGCACCAACGAAAGCCTGTAAATCTTAGGATGCAAATTCCCACACATAATTGAGAGCAGTTGAGTCGGTATGATAAAGGCGAAGACCTTTTAGATGGAGAAAAAAAAAACAACAACAAAAAACATTTGTTCACCTTGCAATACATGTTCGACAAATAATTTTGGACATCTAGCCTTAAACTGAACAGTGTCTGGCAGCTACATACACAACAGAGAAACCTTTCATAACAAAGAATTCATTTTTGGTATTGCGTGTAAAGATGTTTTTAATCCTAGTCCTCAGGATGCCAACCGGCGGTATAAAAACACTGTTCAGCAATTGTCGCCATGCTAGCACCTGTTTAGGACCTATATAAAGCTATCAACCGTCCAAGGGTGTTAGAGCTTGAAACAGTAGTTTTGTGCATGGCAATTTGCAAATTATGCAGCAGATGTTTATTCATTATGATTGCAAGTGCTGCAAACCCAGGTTCACCTGGAAAGCACCATGGCTGCAGAATCACATAATTCAGTGGCCCTACATAGGCCGCATGGTCAGCATTACATTTTAGAGAACCCCCTCCCATCTCATTTGCCTTATACAGTGCCAAACATAGTTTAAGCTTCAAGTCCCAGAATGCAATATGCAGTTGACTAATAACACAGCATGAGGTGTCACAGCCTAGTTTGCACTCACAGGGATCCTGGTTAATCCAAGCATAGCTCCTGTCAACATATGCTTAGTCTCTCAGGGTTTCAGGGCCCCATGGCGGCATGATGAACAGAACATTCAAGTTAACCACCCCACTCCGCCGAAATGTAAGCATTTAAAATATATTATACTGTGGGGGAAAAACCCATTAACTGATGGCAGGCCTTTTTTCCTTTATTTAAGAGAACGTTTTTTAATCCATTTTTACCTCGCAATTTTCTTGGTTGTGCCATAGTGACATCTTAGTAAGCCTATCCCTTGTTGGCCACTTCCAATACGTCCTTATATCCACAAACAAGCTTTGCATCTTATGATGGACCATACATGCTGACATGTTACAAGCTGTAATGCGTGCTCAGAACTCTGGAGTGCTAAGACTTCAATCTCAGTTCTCCCCTGATGCAAGGTGGGATCATGGCCATAAATCTCAAACATAAATGCAGTGTCTATCGCCCACTCTTTGGGCAAGGTGCAGCCTGACCAAATGCTACCAATTTAGGCCCAGCAGAGTTTAAATCTGGAAAGTATTCTTTCTTTCAGGGGCAGGCAATTAGTCCAAATGGTAGAGTACTCCCTTAGTATCGCTTTGCATACGAGAGGTAACTGGATTGATGCAAACATTCTCTGTAAGGCTACTTTAGTCTGGAGGCCTACTGCACTGCTTGCCTACTTTTTAAGGTCCAAGTGGGCCAGGGATGTATCCAGTTGGCTGACATGTATCTAACTGGCTTAGTGGTGTAAGGCATCTCAGTTTAATGCAGGGTCCAGGAAATAGGACGGCCCGTCCCGCCCAAGGTTTGAAATGATCAGTCTGTATGTCTGGAACTGAATATATTTACCTGGTTCCATGGTGTCAATGGGAACTTTCTTTGCCACCCCACTAGGGACAGAATTGGTAAGTGAGCATGTTAGCAGGGCTAATTACCAAAGGAGTGGGATACATCAGGGTAGTACATTATAGTGGCTGACCATTTGGTGTTTTTAAGTAGGTTACGTGGTCTGGCTAGTCACCAGGTATGGTGAAAAGTTTTTTCCAGTGCTGGCCCCGAGTAAGGCCAACACAACCTTGGCATAGGCATGAGCACCTAGATTGAGAGAGGAATAAGATGTTTGGGTCGACAGAATGTGTCGGCAGGCCAGCATGAGATATAGCATCACTTAGCGGACAAGTCAATGAGTTAACAGGGCCTAAGCTGAGCCACCTAGTCTTGAACACTATAACAAGATGTGTCATGGTGGGATTTAGGTTAGAAAAAGTGGTCCATCCTCTCTAGATTTGGATCGGAGTCTGTGGCTGGACTAACCCCGGTGCGGGGTGTTATGCCTATGGTCATCAGGCTGGCAGGAGGGAGGGCTGACTTGCTGGTGGTCATGGGCTCTCTTGTCATGCGATGTCCCAGTGCGCTAGTCTGTGCCCTGTATTGGTGAGTCATTGGTATCCCCCCTGGCATGGAGGGATGTTGAGAAGTTGGTAAAGTTGCATATCAGTGCCTGCTTGAAATGGTGCATGGACTCCCCTGTGTGAAGTACTGGGAAATGTTGCACATTGGTACTCGTTTGGGCACCAGGTTGGCGGGAGGGGGGCTGACCTGCTGGTGGTCCTGGACTCTCCTGCCCTACCCCGCGATGTCTTGTTTACAACTTTAAGGGCTGCACCTGTGTTCAGGTACCCCGTCAGGGCCAGTGCGCTATTTGGTCCCTGGTTTTTGAGATTGCTTGGTATCCCTCTGTGATGGAGGGATGTGGAGAAGTTGGCACACGGTGCCTATCAAATGACTTCTTGTGACTGTGCATGGACTCCCCTGGGTGGAGTCTTGGGGAGAGGTTGCTCGTAGGCATTTGTGTGGCTGCCAGGAAGGGGGGGGGGGCTGACCTGCTGGTAGCACTACCCCGTGATGTCTTGTTTGGCACTTTGGGGACAGTGCCTGTGTTCAGGTACCCTGGAAGGGCTGGTATGCTATACAGTGCCCTGTTTTTTTATTTGATGGGTTGGTACCCCTCTAAGTTGGGGAGAAGGTGAAGAAGTTGGCAGAAAGTTGCCCGTTAATTGCCTTGTTAGTTTTGGTACATGGACACCCATGGGTAACATTCTGGGAGAGGTTCCACGTTGGGGCCTTTTGACAAAAATGCAAACACCAAATCTCACATCAATGTGTCCTGGTATTGACTAAAAAAATGGGATCTGTGTCATTTGTCTGCAGTGCCATTCCTTGCACATCTGCTATGTGCTCAATGAATACCTGCCATTTTGACCGACTCTACCAATGCACTAGTTTTAAAGGAGTTGATATGCATAAAGGGCTACACCGTCGGTCGTGGCGAAGGCAGTAGTGAAGTGAAATTTACAGACTTCCTCTTAGTTACTGGATTCTTATGCAACATAGGTTACTTTATCGTAGTGAGGTCACCCATTTGGTACCCCTGCAAGACTGCTAACCATTGGTCTCAACTTACAAATGGCAAAGAGCCATCGTCCACAAAAATGCAGACCCTGTCAGTGAGTAGGAGGCTCTTCCTAGCCAAAGCATGTTTTTATCTGTCCAAGGCGCGATTAAGGTTCCCATTTGCTGCTTTTCAACGGCAGGTCGCTCAGTTCGGATTTGTAGTGGAGTTAGAAGGTACAATAAGGCGTGCCTATAATCCCAGTTAAGATAGGGGCTTGCTTAATAGCACGGTGGGAGCAAGGGCTGCCAAGTGATTTTCAGGGGGCAGCACTGGGTATCCGTGCTCGGTCTGGCTCATATTGTATTGTCGGGCAAGTACTCCTCTTCAGTAGTTAAGAAGTTCTGTTGTAGCCAGCTATTTTTGCGCAATTTTGAGGCCACTATGATCTCACGCATTGCCCCACCTGATAATGTCACAGTAATATCGAGCCAGAGCCTGGTTGGCCTGCAAACTGGGAGTGGAGGTCTCATGGTAAAGCAAGCATATGGCCTCACTCTTGTACGTTCGTAGTAAGCACACATTGCTAAGGAGCAAGGGGGAAGTATGCAGCAGCTTTTTAGAGGCCGGCCAAGCCTAACACTGTCTGTAATATTGGGTAAGACCATAGTTCCATGCTATGCTCGGTTCCCTTCCCTTGGGGTCCAAGGGTAGAGGTATGACCTGTAGCACCATAGAGCGGCTTCTTGAGGGGATGGGGGGAGGAATCTTGGGGATTTAGGGATTACCCTAATGTGGGGGTACAGGTGCCATTTGGGGCCCTGAAGTTCTTTATTTGATTTGCGTACAAATTTAGAAGTCATTCCTGAAGTCTTTCAGCGGTGTCGGGGGGGGATGTGGAGGGGGGAGAGTGCAAATTCGCCAGTGACCTCTTCGTCCTGTGGCGGAATTGCTAGCAGCAGAAAAAAGGGGGCTACCCAAAAATTTGGACTGATTTTATGTGATGGCCCCGTTGAGGGGTGTTGACTGGTGTGGGCACTGGGCTGGCAGGAGGGGGGACTGACCTGCTGGTGGTCCAGGACCTTTCTGCGCTACCCAGGAATACCTAGAGTTGAATTTTGGGGGAAATTTGCCTGGGGAAGTGTACACGGAGCAGTAGGTGGTGCCCTGGTGTATGTGTTAACCATTCCTCCATGAGACAGAGGGGAAGTTGCCACTAAGGTATGTTTGCCAGTAAGCCCCGCGATGTCCTTGGATGGCAGGGGGTGATGGATAAAGAATAGGGGCCTTCTGGCACTGTGCATTCTGAAGAGTTGTGCTCTAATGGAAAGTGGAGACAATTATTGTATTGCTTATACGTTTTTGTTTCTTTAATGTTTTTTGCTGATTTTATGTACTGTATTCTAATATCCATAATATCTGCTTAACTATGGTTCTCTTTTTCACTGATGCTGTGTGAATAAAGATAAAGGGCTACGCCTTGGCTAAACCATATTCATTCGGAGTTGTCACTCTCCTTGGGTGTCTTCTCAGTGGGGGTGGCGACTTGCACGTTGTGAGCGCACTAACCCTCTTGCACTATGGGTGTTACTGACACTTTCTCACATTCACGGCTTGCAACTAGATGGTTTTGAAAAAGCCCGTAGAGCCCATAATCTGTGGGTGTTTGCTCGGGCCTTGGCGCTTTCAATGGAAAATAACTAGGGGTGGGCGGAATTTGCGTAATTGTGTTACGCAAATCTCCGCGAAACGGTAAAAAAACTCCGCGAACACGCAGAAATTCCGCGAACACGCGGAATTGCTTGTTCGCGATGCTTTTTTCCTGTTCGCAATTGCTGTTTGCGTGCTCGAGAAGAAATATCTCGCGAACATGCATTTTGAGAACGCGAACAAGCAAAAATTTCGCGAAATCGCGGAAAGCAGACTTTTGAGCAATTTCGCGTTCTCCGCGGAACGCGAAATTACGCAAATTCCGCAAATTCCGCGAGCGGAACGGAATTTGCCACCCAGGCCTAAAAATAACACCTCACTTCGTGAAACACTAGGTTGAAGATACAGTATTCACGGAAGTATCTTTGCATCCTGCTTTTGTAAATTAGCATCATGGAATTTTGAGCAGAGATTTTCAAAAACCTGCTAATCAGCCTTGAACTACCCATACTTCCAAAACCAGAAATCAAAATTGTTACTGCGGAATTTTAAATGCGTCTCCGTTCATTAAACATACATGAGCACAGGGAGGTGAACACAAACAGGATGCACAATTTTCCCTAACAATCAAACTTTTTATTTCGTTAAAGGTTTAATAAATTCGAAACTGTTGGTACATCCTCCGAGCACAGGAAACAGGTTTCCAGTGGTGACAATAGGGATCCTAGCCCAGCACATTTGTTTGCCCTTAAAAGTAACATACACCAGATAAATATTAAGTTACTTTTCTGTAATACTGGATATGTTTTACGGAAACGTTATCCAGATATGGCCATTAAACACAAATAATTTCTTAGTTTTTAACATTTAGAGGTAATATTTGAAGTGGCTGTTATGCATTTTAATGTATTATCTCATTTGTAGAGGGCGTTTGGGTAAGAATTTGAGTTAATTCAAGCAGATCAGAAATGGCTCGTTTCTTGTAAACCGCCAATTGTCATTGATACAAACACTTTCAAGGCAAAGCAGCGCATAAACAATACAATGAGATATAAAATCACCTATATTCAAGCGGTTGTGCGCCAGGGCTGCTCATTAGCTCCTCCACTATTTTCCTTGGTGCATCAACCCAGGTGTGGAAGCTGTGAAGCATGCCCACATGGGGGCCGTATTATACATTATCGCGGTTTGCGACCGGCGCACCTTTCAAAAGGTGCGCCGGCGCAAACAGGGGATAACGCGCCCCATTATGGTGAACACGCTGCCCTGGGGGCCGGCGAGAACTCCCGCTGCCCTGGGGACAGCGCATTCATGTGAAAACACGGAGCAGCTGCTTTGTGTTTTCACTGTGCAGGCGGCACCCGCCTTCACTTTCAATGGGGATTAGAGATCCCCTTGCAGGTGGGTGCAGTCAGTGACTGCAACTGCCTGCAAGGGGAGGTCTAGGAGGTCCATTGGACCCCCTCTACCCCCTGCAGAGGGCTGCAGTCAGGAGGCGCACTGACAGTGTGCCACCTTTTAAATGGCGCACTCTCAGTGCGCCTCCTGAGGGCTTCTTTGACTCTGCGTCGGCGTCTGTAGTATGGCACACCACAGAATCAAAGGAATTCCCTAATTTGCATAGGGCGCAGCCCTATGCAAATGAGGGAACACCCTCTGTTGATAACGCTGGCGCTTTGAGGGCGTCAGCGCTATCGGTATTATAGAAGGCGATGCACAAGCGTCTGTGTCCCCTTCTATAATACCAAAGTGCCCCGGGGGTGCACAATGCGGGTGCAAACACACGTTGCACCCCTTGGGCACCATCTAGTAATACGACCCATAATGCGCAGAGAATTGGGCGTTCAAAATTGCTACCTTGCTACTTGCAGATGATGCCCTATTGGCCTTCTAGACACCATGGGGACTACAGAACCTTCTGGGTACGTCTGGTGAGTTATGTACAAACAAGCATTGGCAAAGCCAATAGGCTGCACCTATGCTGAGTTATTGAGCATGGCTGCTGTTCAGCATGGCCAAAAGTTAGTGGCGTAGAGGAGAGTGGTGTGGAGTGCCATACAATGTTGCATAGTAGAGTGCAGTGGCATAGAGTGCAGTGGGGCAGAGTGGAGAGGTGAGAGGGGAGAGGTGCAGAGGGCAGTGGCACAGAGTGCAATGGTGTAGAGTGGCAAAGAGTGCAGTGGGCAGAGTGGTGCAGAGCAGGGTGGCATAGAGTGGTGCAGAGTAGAATATAGTGCTGTAGAGAGGAGTGGCACAGAGTGCAGAGTGATGCAGTGTAGGCTGGCATAAAGTGCAGTGGTGTAGTGCTGTGTTGCAGAGCAAGAGTGTCGGAGAGTGCAGTGGTGCAACGTAGATTGGTATAGAGTGCAGTGCATACAGTTGTATAGAGTGGCAGAGCGGTGCAGAGTAAAATATAGTGATATAGAGTGGCAAAGAGTACAGTGGAATGGACTACAGTGGGGCAGAGTAGTGTTGAGTAGAGTGGCATTGAGTGCAGTGGTGCAGAGCAGAATGCAGTGCCCTAGAGTGAAGTGGCATAGAGCAGAGTGTTGCTGAGTAGAGTTAAGTGGTGTGGAGTGACTTAGAGAAGAGTGGAGTGGTGTAGAGTGCATCGGTGTAGTGTTGAAGAGGACTGTGGCATTGATGCAGCGGCATAGAATTTTGCGGCGTACAGTGCAGTGTCATAGAATGAAGTGGAGTAGATTAGAGTGGTGCATAGTTGAGTAAAGTGGTACAGAGTAGAGCAGTGCAGAGTAGAGTGGCATAGAGTACAATGGTGCAGAGTACTGGCAAGAAGTGCAGTGTGGAGTGGTGCAGAGTAGAATGGCATAGAGTGCAGTGCTGCATAGTAAAGTGGCACAGAGAAGAGTGGCAGAAAGTGCAGTGGCGTAAAGTGGTCCAGAGTGGAGTGGTGTATTTTGTATAATCTGGAGGTGATATGGCAAGTATACAGGGAGAACAAGTAAGAATTTGTGACAGGTTTAGTAGCTTGAAGGTTACAGGTGTGCCATTTCTGTTAGACAATCACAAATACAGTGAAGGGGTTTGCAAACGGGTCATGGGTGCAAGTGATAGGCACATCTGCTTAGATAATCACAACAGTACACAGGAACAGCGAACTGTTCATCCACCTTCTGCACCTTTTCTAAATGATATAACCACCATGGTCTAAATTACTAAAAACGCCATTGTGCTAGAACAGATGTTTGCCCTGTTTTTAGTATTTACTTAATATTACAGATTTAGCCACAAATGTTTGCACGACGCTTTCAGTAAAAACTACTTTGTGGATGCAAAGTTACATCCCACATAACGGCACATATGCATTCCCTAATATGAATCGCTGGGTAGACAGATGCAAATGAGAGAATATATCTGGCCAATCTCATGCCTTCCTTTATAAAAGCACGCACAATGCCTAAAATATCCTCTCGAAATACAATTAATTTGTGCTACTAACACTGGAGGTGTCTCACATTTAGCACTTTTCTGAACAGGGCATCCTTTGAGAAGGGTCATGCAAGATCAAAGTGAGAATTTTCTGACTGCTAATTTAATTAGAGAATATTAATAACATTGCTACGGAGTGGGTTTTCTTCTTCCAATTGGTCCATTTATTATATACACACTCCACCAGCTCCTGCAAGTATGGTAGAAAACTGAGGGAGACATGGAGAGTGACTATTTTGAGGTTTAGCAATGTTTTGAAATACAATCACCTGAAAAAACAGCTTCCGAGTACCTCTGGTGATTTTCGCGAGGACTAAATTACTACACAAGTAAAGTTACTGGTCTAACAGAAAGATCTCAATAATGTCTTCCATCATTTAAGGTAAACAACTGAAATTTTTAACTCCTTCACTGCTAGGCCTCCCCATGCTAAGCCTTTTGTGGCTATTTGGGGTAGCTCACGCTTAGGCCCCTGTAACTTTTTGACCACATAAGGTATCTACACCAAATTTGCGTCCTTTTACTCCAACATCATGGAGATTTTTAGGACACCCAGGGCTTGCTGATTCCCCTGGAGGGGACCCAGAAATTAGCCAAAATACAGCAAATCTTTTTGAAAAATGGGGAAAAAGTGCTGCAGAAGAAAGCGTCTGTTTTTTTCCCTGCAAAAGGATTTGTGGTGCTGAAATCACCATCTTCTCAGCTTTCAGGGACTGACAGACTTTTGTCATAAAACAAAAATCTTTTACGTAGTTTTGGCATTTTAGTGGGACATAGCCTGTTTTTGCTATTTTTTGTGATTTCAACCTCTTCCAGTTAGTGGTAGAAATGGGTATGAAAGCAAAAATGGATCCTGGAAAGCTATACATTTCAGAAAAGTAGACAAAATTCTGAATTGAGCAAGGGGTCATTTGTGTAGATTCTTCAAGGTTTCATTTATAGAAACTAACAGTTGAAAATAAGAAAAATTGAAAATGAGTTGAAAAAAACAGCCATGTGTGCCGTTTTCACCTGTAACTTCTTCCAAGTATGACAGACTTTTAAAAGCAATATACCGTTACAGTCGCTGGACCCTTGTGGGACTAATTAGGACTTGTAGATTCACCAAGAACCCGAGGAACCCAGAGCCAATAACTGAGCAGCGTCTTACAATGGTTTTTCATTGTGTACTGTGTATATAGCAATTCATGTGGTAAAATATAAAGAGTGAAAAATAGGTATCAAAGACACCTATGTATTTCCGAAATAGGAACAAAATATAGAGTTTAGAAATAGTAGCTATTTGCACATATCTGAAATTGTGGGTACGCATACTACCATGACAATTATAGGACATTTTTCAAAGTGACTTCTGTTTTTACACATTGTCTTGCATTTGGAAGGCAAAAATGCATCTAAAATCAATAAGTAATAACAGTTGCTCTACAATTCTGTGTTCCCCAAGTCTCCTGATAAAAACGGTACCTCAATTGTGTGGGTAGGCCTAGTGCCCATAACAGGAAACAGCCCAAAACGCAACGTGAGCACACCACATTTCTACAGTGAAAACAGACACTTTTTTTTGCAAAGTGCCTAACTGTGGATTTTGAACCCTAGCTCAGCCGGCACATTGGGAAACCTAGTAAACCTATACATCCAGGATGGGGTGACTTGCTTGGCTCTAAAAAGGTTTGTTCTGTTACCCAGAATCCCTTGCAAACCTCAAACTTGGTAAGAAACAAAAACCACATTTTTCTCACATTTCTGTGATGGAAAGTTCTGGAATCTGCGTGGATCCCCAAAATTCCACCTCACCCTCATTCCCCAAAGACTTCAGATACAAATGGCACCTCACTTGTGTGGGTAACCCTATTGCCCGCGACAGAAAACGGGCCAAAAAGCAACGTGGACTCGCCACATTTTTACAGTGAAAACGGACCCTTTTTTCAAAGTGCCTAGCTGTGGATTTTGAACCCTCGCTCTGCCGCCACTTAGGGAAACCTAGCAAACCTATTCATTTTTTAAAACTAGACACCCAGTGGATTCTAGGATGGGGTGATTTGTGCAACTCGCACCAGGGTCTGTTACCCAGAATCCCTTGCAAACCTCAAACTTTGTAAAAAAATAAATAAAACAAGCATTTGCAATGCAATAGGTCTCGCATTTACGTGAGTTTAAGCTATTGGCATTAAAAAATGACAATGCCTTTTCTTTGTTTTAGAAACAAAAACAAAAATAAAAGGCATAGTTATTTTCAATGTCAATAGCTCAAAGCTGCGTAAATGCGAGACCTATTGCATTGCAAATGCTTGTTCAATTGTGCCTCTTAGTGCGCATTCTTCACAGGGGGCATATTGGTGTGTGCCATTTCTGATGAACGTATTAGTGAGCACTCTTCCCAGGGTGTACCTTTCTACTTCACGTTGGTGTGTGCATTTTGCACACTGGTGAGTGTGCACTATTGGCACTGCACCTTCCGACCGCACGTTGGTGTGCGTGTTGCACATTGGTGTATGCGTGTTCTAATGTACACGCCAGTGTGCACTCTTGACACGGCGCACCTTCCTACTGCACTTCTGTGTGTTGCACACTGGTGAGTGTGTGTCCTAATGCACAACAGAGTGTGCACTTTGACACGGTACAGTTTCCTATTGCACTTCGGTGTGTGTGTTTCACATTGATGGGTCAGTGTGCACTCTTGACACAGTATATATTACTACTGCACATTAGGTGTAGTTTTGCACTACACATCACCACGCATACGTTTCTACCACGCATCATTACGTGCACTCCAGGATTAGAGCTCTAAAGAGAATCCTACACATTGAACAGTGAGTGTGGGTGCGAGTTAAAGATGGGACACTGCTTCTTTTGGGGAGGCCTGCTGGCGCGGGGTGGGGCGCTGCTATCCAAGTATCTATCACTAATGCACTCTACACCCCATCTGTACCAATGAAAAGGGTGATGGAGAGATGCAGAGGTCAGAGGGTAAACTCCACGACTGCCGCACGTCATAACAGTGAGCCCACAACAGCCTCGCCCAAAGCAGATCTCGCATACCACAATATCCCTGGGACTGGAAGCCCCCAGCATGGCTGTGAGTGTTAAGTGACTTGAAAAGAAGGGGGCTGTAACCAACACCACCCCCACTCCACCACTACCCAACCCGATGTTTCATGTGCATTGCATTTGTAGGAACTGTAACTGGTTAGAGTAGAGTACACATGCATCTGAGAAAGAGAAAAATAGAGACCGGAAAGGCAAGAGAGAGAGACAGAGAAAGAGTGACTGTGAGAGAAAGAAAGAAAGAGAGAGATAGAAAGAGAGAGATAGTGACTGAGAAATAGTGAGGGATGCAAGAGCGCTGCACTGGAGGAAAGAAGACTGGTGCTGCCCGTCTGCGCCCGTCCCGGTGAGTGACATCCGCCCTGCAGTGGGTTTGGGGCCAAAGAAATGAGGTAGGAAAACAGAGAATGGGTTCTGTGTGCTTTTGAGATGTAAAACAGTCCCTTACACTTTGTAACGCGAACAGTTCGCAGTAGGTGGTATGGTACATCACACAGTCAATAGCAGAAGGTGAAAAATGCTCCAGGGTGCACAGCCAAAGTCCGCTCAATGTAAAGATTTGTGACCATAGGTCTTCGGCACAGCTGCACAGTTAAGTCAGTGCTATTAAGACCAAAGTGAGCTCTGAAAACGGACATTTCATGTTTCAGCGTCCGAGAACAGGCCGGGCAGGGTGCAGAGTGGACAGCCCATGCGACGGACTGGGTTTCAGGTGAGAAGGTCCCGGTGACAGTGGGGACACTTGGTGTGATCCTGGGCAGCTAGCTAGCTGTTGATCTGTGTTGCCTTTACCTGCCATGTGATAGGAACAGTGCGATTTGAGGGTTTGTTCTGCTGCATTAATCCTGGATTGTCGGATCTGCTGTTGAGTTCTGGAACCGTGGGATAGCTCAGCTGTCGGAGGCCTCCTCGTGTAACTTCTGAGACCCATAGGGTGTCGCTAGGCTATGTGAGCCCTGGACTTGTAGGTTCTGTGTAGAACTAGAGATAGCTGTGCTGTCGGAGGCTTAGCCCTGTATGGTCTCGAGGCTAGCTCCATTTTCTTAAGCCAACACCTGCAATCGTTTTGTAACCTGAGAGATAGTTCTCCAGTCTGAAGTCATAGCCTTTGAGCTCTGTTATATATGCGCGATAGGTCTGATGTCTTATGCAGACTCTATTGCTCTGTGCCCTGCAGGGTGGCTCTGCCTTTTAAGGCCTGTGTCTATGGGATAGCTCTGCCGTCCGGAACGTGAACTTGTGGTTTCCGTGTCACGGGGGATAGCTTTACTCTGTGAAGACTGGGCCTGTAAACTTTGTCTAACTTAAGCGATAGCTCTGTTGTCTGGAACCTGACTCGTGTTGCTTATAACCCGAGGGATAGTTCTGCTGTGTGAGGCCCGAGCCTTTAACTTCTGTAGAACATGAGCGATAGCCTTCTTCTTTAAAGCTAGGCTATTTAAGTTATGTGTAGATCTGTGGAATGGCAGGTGCTGTAAGTTTCGTTTCTAGAGAAATAGCACTGCTATCTAAAGTTAGAGCCTATGTGCCCCGCTGAACGTTTAGGATGCATCTGTTATCAGGCTTACGCATGTAAACGCGGTCTCACCCTATCCCATCTGTTCTTTAGATGGCAGGACTCCCTTAATGTTTGTGACGTAAGCAATACAATTCTGTTGCTGGAACAAAAAAGAGCCACATGCCCCAGCTACAGACCCAGGCCTCGTGTTGCCATTAGAGAGCCCTGGGCAGAGGGCACGGTTTCAAATATACAGACTCCATGCACTGCACGGGCATCACCGACCCTTCTGGAGGAGGGCACCTTGTCCTCTGCACAGACCTGCAGCCTTTTGTTGGCGTTGCAGAGCCCTGGGCAGAGGGAGACAGCAGTCTGGCTTTGCGCGGACATGAATGACACTGGTACATTCCTAAGAAGAGTTTAAAAAGAACAAAAAACACCCCGGCATGGATGGACATTAGGCAGGCCCCTCCGTGCAGCAAACTAAGTGAGGGGTAAACTGGGGGGGGGGGGGGCGGAGCGTGGCGCGCAAGCGCTTGGGGGCGGGGGAGGACCCTTTGAAGTGCTCGGGGGTGGGGAGGGCAGAGGGGAGCGGCGGCGGCCAGGCGGTGTGCGTGAGTTGACAGGTTAATATCACGGGTGAAAGTGTAAGTGATCGCGTTTGCGATCAAACATCAAAGCGGCAAAAGTGAAAGTAATCGAGCAGAGCATCAAAGGGCTGGGTGAGAAGGGAGGGGGGAATGCAATGAGCAGAGGAGCAGCTGTGCACGTGCATGTGATTGTGCACTCAAGGTTTAGGCCAGCCAAAAGACTGTGGGTAGCACTTTGAAAATCCCACATATAAAATGTCTCTTCGAGCCTTTGGCTCGCGAGACCTAAACAACCTTTCCCCCATATTTCTGTGGTGGAAAGTTCTGTAATCTCCGTGAGTCCACAAACTTCCACCAACCCAGCATTCTCCAAAGTCTCTCGATAAAAATGGTACCTCACTCGTGTGGTGGGTGGGTCAAGTACCTGCGACAGGAAACGGCCCAAAACGCAACGTGGACACATCACATTTTTCCAGTGAAAACTGCCCTGGTGGGGTGGGGGGGGGGGGGAGATTGGGGGTTATTTCCCCAACATGCCCCCGAGGGGGGCAGAAAGATTGTGGCTATTGGGGTGGAGGCATTGGTATGCCCATTCTGGGCAGCCCCTAAGTATAAAAAAGCCTAGTGGGCTCTCTGCCCCCCCACATCAGGGGCTATTGCCCCCATCTGCCTCCTGCTGAGGCAAAAAGGCTGTGACATTTTTCGGGGGGTTGGAGGAATTGGCATGCCCACTCTGGGCACCCCCCACCCCATTTTATTAAAAAAATAATAATCCCTGGTGCCTACTGGGCTTTCTGCCCCCCCCCCGGGGGTCAGGTCAGGGGCTACTGCCACCATCAGCCTGCTGGGGGGGCAGAAAGACACTGGCAGCTTTAATGGTGGGTTTGGGCATTGGCATATCCATTCTGGGCAGCCCCCATCCCTGAATTTCGATTTTTTAATCCCTGGTGCCTAGTGGTCTTTCTGCCCCCGGGGGGGGGGGCAGATAAGGGACTATTGTCTCCATCTGCCTCTTCGGGGGGGAGAAAGACTGGCAATTTTTTGGGATGGGGACATTGGCATGCCCATTCTACGTGGTCCCACCCCTTACGTATAAAAAAATACGAATAATCCCTGGTGCCTAGTGGGCTTTCTGCCCCCCCCCCGGGAGCAGATCAGGGGCTACTGCCCCCATCTGTCACCTGGGGGGCAGAAAGATTGTGCCATTTTTTAAGGGGGGGGTATTGGCATGCCCATTCCGGGCAGTCCGCACATAGAACTTTCCAAAAAATGAAATCCCTGGTACCTAGTGGGATTTTTGCCCCCCCGGTGGCAGATAAGGGGATATTGCCCCATCTGTCTTCCGGGGGGGGAGGCAGAAAGATTGTGCCATTTTTTTAAGGGGGCGGGATATTGGCATGCCCATTCTGGGCAGCCCCCACATCGAACTTTGAAAAAAATGAAATCCCTGGTACCTACTGGGCTTTTTGCCCCCCAAGGGGCAGATAAGGGGATGTTGCCCCATCTGCCTTTCGAGGGGAGGAGGCAGAAAGGCTGCGGCAATTTGTTTGGGGTGGGGGCATTGGCATGCCCATTCTGGTCAGCCCCCACCCCTACGTATTACAAAAATAATAATCCCTGTTGCCTAGTGGGCTTTCTGCCCCCTGGGGGTCAATTCAGAGACTACTGCCCCCATCTGCCTCCTGGGGGGCAGGGGGGAGAAAGACTGTGGCAGCTCTATTCCATCATGAGCACCGAAGGGGTTAAGCAAGCACAGTTTTAGACGAAAGCAGGATAGATAAAAAACGATGAAGTGCATTTTCAATTATAGTTTAATTTCAGCCCTAAACAAAGAAAATGTCTAGGTCTTAAGAAGAGTTTACGCAGTGCATGAAATAGATTTCCTTGGCTAGTAATATTGACCCAATCACAAACAAGGACTAACTTTCATCTGGGGTTTGATGTTCTATAAAAAGCGACTAAACTTCACAATCCTGAAAAACAACCTATGCCCACTATTTCATCATCTGAATCTGTATAATAATCAATTATTTGAGATTCGTCTTTATTAGCGTCTAGAGCTCGTTTTAGCTGTGATCTTCCCAGCCTAGTTTTAGGTTGCCAAGAGTAGTTGTTTTTGTGGAAGATCTAATCTTATTTAAAGCACTTTTAACCCCTTAGATGCTAAAGTTTTCCACTTCCAGTACAGTGCCCTTTTTTGATGTTTGGGGCACTTTGCAATTGGAACTTGATATCTTTTTTCCATAAAAGGTATCCAGATCAAATGTGCATCAATTCTTTCCCGCTTCATGGGGATTCCCATGGTTTCTGGATACACTTAAAGGGAACTGAGAAAATAGTTAAGCTATAGCAAAATGCTGGAGTTTTTGGGAAATGTGAGAAAAAAAGCTGTATATGAAAGTGTTTTTTTTTTTTTAAATCAAAGTGAACAAAAAGTGATGGATGGAATGCTTGGATTAATCTCAGCTGCTGGTAATTACTTGGGCCACATCCTTATTTTGAATTCCATGCCTCCTTCGTTTGGACCCACCCATATGAAAATAAGCCTTGAACCGGATCCAGTGGGAACAGTCCAGCCCAAACTCCCAGACTAGCTCCTTCTAGAACCGGAACACAAGCAACCCAAGACTGGATTTACCCCAGTGGTCTCATCAACCAGGTGTAGCTTGATCACCAGTGACACAGTGCGCACGCGACCCATGTCTGGGCATACTCATCCCACTTTGGGTGACACACTAAAGTATGCACAAAAGTGATGGAGGAAATGCTAGAATTATTCTCAGTCACTGGTAGTTACTCGGCCTGCATTCCAGTCCATCGTTATTATGAACACCATACCACCTCACTTTGGACCCAGCCATATCAGTAGCGTAACAAATACCCCTGCAACCCCCGCAGTGAAGGGAGGCCCTAGCTTGAGGCCCCCCACCCATCACAGTACCCTGGCATGACTACGTCTGGAGGGGGGCCCATCCATGTACTTTGCAGGGGGGCTCCCTCAAGTTTCATTACACCACATACCATATGCAAATCAGTCTTGACTCTGCTCCAATGAAAACACTCCAGCCTGTACTGCCAGGCCTGGCACTCCCTGAACCATAACTCAAGTAACCCAGGACGAGCTTTGCCCTCATTTGAGATCATTAGACCTTTGTGCATACTTAAGTTTGATTTTTTCTAAAAATTGAATCAACAAAAGGTTGCTGTGCTAAGATGACCATCTTTTCACCTTTCAGGAAAAAGCAGAGATGTAAAAGAAAAACAATTATTTTACCACAGTTTTTGCTTTTTTGTAATTGGCAAACCAATTTTCCTATTTTTGAAAGTTTTAACCTAGTTGATGTTTGGGAGGGGAAGCAGGTGTGAAACCAATGGATGAACCCAGAAAGCAATAGATTTGTGAGAACTAAACACAATTCTGAATTCAGCAAGGGGTTATGTGTGTTGACTGCTCAAGGTTTTGCAAAATAAATGAATAATTGAAATAAAAAAAATATTAAAATAAGTAGGAAAAGTAGCAATTAGGGACAACCTTTTCATTTATAAAGTTTTGCCCAATGGCCACTTTACTAAAGTAACTGTTACGTCGGTCAGTCCCGTGGTCGCAAGGATATATGTTGCTTGTCCAAAAATACGCAAAGCCGAAAGTCAACGACAGAGCTGCAGCTTACAATAGTTTTCCACTGTGTAACAACCATGCAGCAATTCATATAGTAAAATCTAATGAATGAAAAATGGGTATGAGGTAAATGTATATTTTTTTTAATGTACAGAAAATACTGAATTAAGGAATGGTGGTTATTTGTACACCTCTGAATTTGGGGTTACTCACCACACTATCATGTGACTCAGAGGGAAATGTGGAAAATGTGATCTTTCTTTCACACCAGCTAACATTTGGAAGCCAATAATTGAGAGAAATTCATTTTCATAATGACAAATGTTATACTTTTCTGTGTACTTACGCTTCACCCAATAAAAACTCTACCCCACTTATTTGGCTCGACCTAGCACCAGTGATTCAATAGGCTCCAAAATACAATATGGAAACATTAACATTTCCTTTATAAAAACATGAACTGATTTGGCAATATTTGGGCCTAAGGTCAGCCGCCACCCAGGTATAGCTTCCAAACACAGACATTTTTAAAAATTAGATACCTAGTGGGATCCAGGGAGGTGTGCCTTGTGTAGATAACACAATATTTTCTAACCCACAATGCCTTGGAAGTGTTCTGGAACTTGCGCAGGTCCCCAAAATTCTTACCACCTAGAGTCCCCACACCTGATAGAAATGCTACCCCACTTTTGTGGCTCGGCCCAGTGAAGGAATTGCACGGTCCCTGGTATGATACGTTTCTGTTGCGAAAACTGAGCCATATAAGTAGTGCAGCATTTTTTATTTTATTTTTTAATCGGGAGAGGTGTGGAAATGCTGGGTGTTAGGAATTTTCCGGATCCCCCTACGTCTCTGGAAATGTGAGGCAAATGCTTGATTTTAGGTAAAGTTTGAGGTTTTCAGGGCATTGTAGATTAGAACAAATTGGGGGATCCATGCAAGGGACTCCCCCCTGGACTCTGACAGGTGTCTTGTTTTAAAAAAACAATCGAAAAAAACTCAAGCTACAGTGGGAAAAGGATCAATTCAGTCATTCTATCTACGCCCTGGTATAAGCGAATAAGCCAGCCTTATTGGACATGCTTCATCCTTGGCAATCTTACCCCGCCCTGTTAAGGTGATACTACCAGGGAAGACTCAACCTCTGAGAGGGAGTTCTTACTGAAGCTTGTAGCTGGACAAAGCAGAGATCCAGATAATTCTAAAAATACATTGGGTTAAACCTAAAGGATATTCTCTTTATAACAGGTACCCCAGGTATGGTTAAAACAATGCATGGGATGAATAGGGTACAATGCCCCGGTCATCCTCTTAAGAGCCAACAAGTTTCTGTCCTTACAAGTGCCAGCTAGCAGATCTGGGGAATTCGTCAAGCCTTGGAAGGGATCTCTTCTAGACTACTGTTGTGTCCACTCATATGAGGTAAAGGATATTTCCTACCTCCAAGATGTTTAAGTAAGTGGTAATAAAATAAATATGCACAAAGCACATTCAAAAAGTAAAAGCATGGTTTCATAATTGGTAGTGGAAAGCAACCGTAAAACACATGACACTCATAGTGACACAGCAAACCGACAGCACCAATAAAGGTGGCTCGTGATAATGGATATGTGATGAATCAATAAGTACATTCACTCACCCAGCTTTCTTAACCTAATTGTGGGTGTATTAAGGCTTCATGGTCTGGCTAGGGGTACCAACTCCTGCAGTCACACACTTAGCTTGAAAGAATATTAGATATAATAGGAGACCAAAACTCACTCCAATAATAGTCTTTCTAGAATCTAGACCTATGGAACTCTGGCCTGTAGAGAACTTGGCGCTGGATCATTCTATATGAAGCCTTATTAGCCCTTTCTTTGAAATGGTACTTCCCCCAGCCCACATCTTCCGGTCCTGAATTTCTGTCATCGGGAAGTTACAGACCATTAGGCATATTGATCAAGGGTGCTTAGTATATCAGTGACATTGAACACTGTCATATGGGCAGTAATTATATTTGCCTTCAATGGTGAGAGCTCTGGTAGTCTGCTGCCTAGTTCAGTCTGTCTATATATGGTGTAGGTGAGTTGCAGGCATCTACATAATTCAGACCTATGCAGATCAAACACGATCTGCAATTGCTCATATTAGTTCATACCATTGCCCTCTCTTATGCTACCCAATTTTAAAAGGCAATGAAAACTCGTTTGGTGAATACTGAAAGAACATTAAAATCCCTGTGTCTGGTCCCTAACCAAATGAGGGTATCTTCACAGTAAATCGCATTTTCATCCAATCATTGCAGTTGCAACAGATGAAATTCATATGACCACTCCTTATCCGTGCCAGCAGTAAGTCATTTATTCTGCTGAATAATTTATTTGGGCTCCAGAAAGGGGTTCTCCGCACGATACTGAGTAGCATAAGGGAGGGTAATAATTTGATTGTTGTTTTAAGTCTTGCATAAAGAGTAGCAGTACTCATTTCAAATTGTGCTCCCAAATGTACTTCTAGATTTTGCAATCTTTATACTTTATTATTTAAAAACATCATCCAACTACCCTAAGATTGTCCTTAGAGAAAATCTCTCCCAAACCCATATCAGATAAATGGCGGATTTGTCCCGATTAAACTGAAATCTAGAGTATAATCTAAATTCCTACGAATATTTATGCGTTGTGAGGCAGTTTGTTGTGCAGCTTAATTCTGTATTCTTAGTTCAGCAATTTTAATCACAGCAATAATTGAATGAAGTAACTCACAAGGGCCATAGTGAAAAGTGCCGGTGGGAAAGCAGCAGGGCGAGCTGGAGTCCGATTGGCATGTACAAATACCTACCGCACCGATGGGCTACTATTTTGACCCAAGTATTGAACTCTGCTGCCAACGGCTACATCCCGGCAACCTAGATGGAATCACTGGCAATTTCGATTTTTTAAAAGGCGTCCAAGAGTGATCCCAATTGCTACTCCCCCATCTCCCTCCTAGACTCTTCCACTAAGATCCTGGTCCTAGAAAGATTGGAGCAATGGGCTGAGGATAACAGAGTCCTCACAGAGCCACAATATGGGTTCAGGAGTGGGCTGGGAATGGTAGAGCAGTGTATTAATTCAGATGTTTGCATAGGGAAATTCACAAGGGCCAAGATCGGCCAATTCCACTTATGTTTTGTTGACCTATCCAGTGCCTTTGATCTAGTAAATCTCTCAATCCTGTGGGAAACTTTTTCCGCGATAGGCGCTCCGCCAGAAATTGTGTCATTACAATCACAGTTATTTTATATCGGAATTTAACTGCCAGATTGTGTTATGGGCCTAATGGGGAGTTCTCTCCTCCTTTCAGTATTTGGAGGAGAGTCAGGCAAGGGTGCGTACTGGCACCCTTCCTGTTCTCTCTTTTTTTTAAAAAACTGTGTGCATGACATACTCCAGGAAGTGAAAGTTGATTCTCCACGAGTGGAAGGAAGGGCAGTCCCTGTTCTCCTCTATGCAGTTGATGCTGTCCTCCTGTCACGGATCGCCAATGGCCTGCTGAGTGTGATGGCCTGCTTCATAGCCTTCATGAATGGCAGGGACATCCAAATTTGAAGAAAACCTACATGATTACCTGCAGAAAGGGAGCTTGTAAATCACGTGCTCACCAAATCAATGGCACACCAATCAAAAGGGTCACTTCCTTCTCCTACCTGGGTATTTTCTTCAGCTTTAACGGCTCCTGGCCCAAGCACATTGAAAATGAGCCGAAGAGGACATGCACCTGCGAGGGCATTTGTAGATTTGCCGCTAAGTTAGGCTGTAAACCATTTCGGGAGATGGTCTCAATTTAGAGAGCCAAATGTGTACCTGCAGCTTCAAAGGGGGTGCGTTATGGGCCTCACAGAAGCTATCATTCTACAAATTGAAGAGAATATATTTCTTCGGTGTCTACTTGCCACACAACAATCTACACCAGCCTGTATAGTACATAAGGAACTAGGTAGGCATGCACCATCTGGAAGATATCTTAGCAATTAGGCCCGTTAAGCTGTGGCATTATATTTGGAGTAAAGAAGAGACTAAGTTCACCAAAGCTATTATAATGAATGTTCTAGGTGCTGACAACGCACACAGGACAGAGAATCCTGTGGCTCTTGTATATCTCCAGACAGGTAGCCAACTGAATGGACTTCTATCACGGAATGAACCCGACAGTAGGACATCCTATAGTAAATGGGAATTAAAATTTCATTACACAAGCCACTGACAGTTTCTCCTTCCTAGCATGTACGCTTTGGAATACCATGGCTTTTTCGTTGAGACTCCAATCAAATAGGTCACTTTTTAGGAAAATGGTAAAAAAACGTGCACGGTGCAGCGTTACATGTGGCCAGGCCTGCGACCCCCGCCAGGCACAGCCGAAGGCATTGCGCAGTGTGGAGTTAGATGCATGTGGGGAGTTGGCCGCAGGGACTGGCCAACCCCCTGTTGCATTAAAAAAAACATAGAAATTCAGTGAAAAAAAACACAGGCTACAGGGACATTATAGTGAGGCTCCGACGTTACAAGCTTAAAACCATACAAATTCAGCTCTTATAGTTATTCCAAGTAATTATAACTTGTGCCCTAAGGTAACTATAACTTGCACCCTCACCATGCACAGCTAATTACCCCACATAGCGCATCATTGATGACAACTTCTATAGCATCATTGATCTTGTAACTGCAACATCTGCATTACATTATTGATGAGAAAACTGTGCGTGGCGGGGGTTCAAGTTATAGTTATCTTAGGGCACAAGTCACCTGAAAAAACCCTAACTAATTCCGTTCAGTAGTTCCTGAGAAATTAAAAAAAAAGGTCGGAAAAATCAATTTCCCATAGGAAACTTTAGACACGGCTACAGCTCGAACTGCTGAACGGAATTACACCAAATTTGGCTAAAAGGTAGCCCTTGGTTCAGGAAGAGACCTTTTTTTATTAGGTCTCGCCTTGCTATCGCGTAAGCGATCGCAAAGTGAGACTATAGTAAAGGGCTCCCAAAAGTGCTCCGAAAAGCGGATTGCATGGAGAGCACGCGCACAATCACGCGCATCGTGCCGCCATGCAATCCGCTTTTGGGAAGCGCTTCAGCCCACTGGCGCCCTCGGCATCAAACTTCAAAGGGTCCGCTCCCCCGCCTGTAATGCACTCCCCCGCCCCCGCCAAGCGTGCGCGCCACTCCGCCGCATCACAAATTTACTTTCACTTTTGCGGCGGGCGCTCATTTATTTCAGCAACACAGTTTATTTCAGCAACACAGTATTTTGTGTGCTTTTGATACATGCACAACAGCCACCACTGCCTCATGTAACGTAACTTTTGTTTTAGTGTTTTGAGTATCTGCCATTTATTGAAATGTTTTTACCTCTACGTGTACCCTATATGCTCTTTTGACCTGCACACGTCACTTTTTCCTTTTGTAACGTATCGTTTGCTACCTCTTGTATTTTGTTTGCTCTTGATACTTGCACAATTGTCACTATTGCCTCATGTAACGTACCGTTTCATTTTGTAACATGCTCACTTGTAATTTTTCTCCTTATGTATCATTACTGCTCCTATTGTGAAGCGCTCTGACACCTTCGGGTAAAGTCCGCGCTATATAAAAATGCATTAATTAAATAAATAAATAAATACATAAATAAATAAACAGCTCGTGCCAGTTTCCCGCCGGGCGTCCCTTCCCTATCCTATCTCGTATCTCCATACCACCGCTGGATGCACAGTATACTCGTTTAGGAATGTGGAACCAATTGTGAAAGATAGTAGGGGGCCAGACTACTATGAGAGCAAACTCAGGAACATCTTTTGCAATATCCCCAGTGGCTGCCACGGTGACCCTTTCTGAAAAGGGTCTTTGCAGCTTGGGTTGTCAGGTTGTACCAAAAGCAGGTTATTCAAGTACAATGGAACGCAGAATAACATCGCCACTGTGAAGGTTGCCTGAGTCACTTCTTTGCACTACAATCGTGTGAAATTCCACTGTGCTCGCTGTTAAATTCTGATACTGATGCTAGCCATGATTATTTTTTACCCCACAAAAACAAACCTCGTGCGGTCGAAACAGCCAATGGAGCACCCCTTTAGCAGGGAGACACATCAATACCTAATCCACCTACAAAGCTCGTAAGATCTGCTTTTATATTGCAAAATCATTTGCTTAACCAGACACCTGCTAGTCAATTTTTCTTTTCTTGTCCCCTCTCCCAAATGGAACTTTGCGCGGGTGCTGTAGGCTTCGGTATGCCCCTTCTGGCCCTCCTGCCTCACCATTGCCACCATCTCTGGCGCCCTCGGCATCAAACTTCAAAGGGTCCGCTCCCCCGCCAAGCGCGCGCGCCACTCCGGCGCGTTACAAATTTACTTTCATTTTTGCGGCGGGCGCTTGTTTATTTCAGCAGCACAGTTTATTTCAGCAACACAGTATTTTGTGTGCTTTTGATACATGCACAACGGCCACCACTGCCTCATGTAACATAACTTTTGTTTTAGTGTTTTGAGTATCTGCCATTTATTGCGATTATAAAACTAAAGCGAGTTTCACGCTCGCTGCTGACATCAAGTGGGACGGTATATTTACAAGACTCAATACTAACGAGAAGTCACCCTACTATCCTTACGCACTCGGTACATAGCATACCATTCAGAGTGAGTGAACGTGCAATTATAAAACTAAAGCGAGTTTCACACTCGCTGCTGACATCAAGTGGGATGGTACATTTACAAGACTCAATACTAACAAGAACTCACCCGACTATCCTTACACACTTCGTACATAGCATACCATTGATAATGAGTGAACCTGTAATTATAAAACTAAAGCGAGTTTCACGCTCGCTGCTGACATCAAGTGGGATGATATTTTTACAAGACTCAATACTAACAAGAACTCACCCTACTATCCTTACGCACTCAATACATAGCATACCATTGGTAATGAGTGAATGTGCAATTACAAAACGAAAGCAAGTTTCACGCTCGCTGCTGACATCAAGTGCGATGGTATATTACGGCACATATTTCTAACATTAGCTCTGCAAACCCTACGCAGTCAGTACATGACATAGCATTTATAAAGAATTCCTAAAACCAGAGGTCAAAACTAGATTACAACTGAAAGCGCTGAGCCCATATTCAGTATAACATAAGCAAAGCTTTAACAAATAATGCTTTGTTTTGTGCCGATGCAAAAAACAGCTTAAAGGGCTGACCCATATTTAGTATAGTACACGCATAGCTTAAAATAATGTTTCGTGTTATGCATATGCCTGTGCAATTTGAAACTGAAGCGAGTTTCACGCTCACTGCTCACATCAAGTAGGATGGTATATTTACAGGACTCAATTCTAACACGCACTCACCCTGCTATCCTTACGCACTCAGTACATAGCATACCATTGAGAGTGAGTGAACGTGCAATTATAAAACTGAAGCGAGTTTCACACTCGCTGCTTACATTAGATGTAAAGGTATATTTAGCGCACTTAATAAGGACATCAACTCACACTGCTATGCTTACACAGTCGGTACATAGCATACCATTGATAGTGAGTGAACATGCAATTATAAAACTGAAGCAAGTTTCACGCTTGCTTATGACATCAAGTGTGATTGTATATTTACAGGACTTAATTCAGACATTAAATCACCCTGCTATCGTTACAAAGTCAGGACATGGCGTGCCATTTGTTATAAATTTATAAAGAGACAGGGAAGAACTGTAAAATTGCATAAAGCGCTGCACCTATGTACACCATAACACTAGTGTTTTCTACCCGCGTCCATACAACACCCAAGCAGCCACTTCGCATTGTCCTTTAATTGGGAATAGAATGTGAAAAAGAGAGACAGAAAGTCTGGTACAGTGTGAAGTGTCAGCTTGTTTGCGCCAGCTGAGAAACGAAACCAGGACAAGATAATTAAGTGCTTTAAGAGCGGCAGTAAAGATTGCAATCTCTTTGTTCCCAGCATCAGTGAGATGCAAATGAACAAACAGCGTGACGCCAAACGTCTTATTTTTTTAAAACCAAACCAGGTCACTGCTACAGTGAAAGGAACAACAAGCATTTGCAATGCAATAGGTCTCGCATTTGCGCGAGTTTAAGCTATTGGCATTGTAAATGACGATGCCTTTTATTTATGTTTGAAAAACGAAAACACTAATAAAAGGCATTGTTATTTGCAATGTGAATAGCTCAAACTCGCGTAAATGCGAGACCTATTGCATTGTAAATGCTTGTTCTAATTGGCTGTCAACACTCCAAACCAGGAAGTGTTGGCAGCCATCTTGTGACTCGGTAGAACCAAGTCACAAGAAAAGAGAAAAGCAAACACGAAAAACAAGAAAAGGGGGCACGGTAGAAACACCCTGACCCCCTAGGCCTCCTCAGGTGGCCCCACAAGGACCCCCAGGGCCAAAAAAAAGCATTTAAAAAAAAAAAAGCTGGCAATATCCGCGGAGGATCCGCGAATCCCGCCGTGAAATAAAAAAAAACGAAGCGCGGGCTCCTGCGCTTTGTTATTATTAAGCCCCCGGGTGGGCCAAGTCCCGGGGGCATGGTGAAAAGTAATTGCGGGGGCCCTGGGGGACCCCCGCAGCCCCGGGGACCGCCATTCCCAGGGGCTTGTTTTTTTAATGTTTGGGGGCCTCCAAGTCCCCCCCAAACCCCGGGGCCCGCCACCCCCGGGGCTTTTATCAAATATTTGCGGGGGGCAAATGGCCCTCCCACAGCCCCAGGGACCGCCACCCCCCAGGGCTTGTTTTAAAAAAAAAATAATAAACATGTGTGGGGCGGCTCGAGCCCCCCCACACCCTTTGGGGACCGCCACCTTCCTGGGGCACTAAAATGCAAATGTGGGGGTCCGTTACAGACCCCGAGTCCCGGGGACCATCACCTCTGCATTGGATGGGGGGAGCCGCTGTGATGGCCCTGGAGACCGCTATCCCCCAGGGCCAGCACCTGCAGCGTCCCGGGGGTGCCCACCCCCGGGACGCTGCGTTTGCAGAGTGGTGGAGAAAGGGGGCATGGCCTTTCTCTACCTCTCACCAATCCCACTGCGTGGGGCTTATTGGAGGTAAAAGGTAAGCTAGTTGGCCCCTAAAGGACCCCCAGCAGTGAAGGGGACTTCAATCCCCATCCAAGAGCACGCCAGGGAGCGCGTTTGTAGAGTGGTGGGCAAAGTGGGCATGGTCTGGTACGAGTACTTACCAGTGCTGCTGTGTGGGACTGACTGGAGGTAATAGTTTGGGAAGTTGGCCTCCAAGGATGTTCTTGGGGGGCAACTACCCCTCTTGTTACCTCCAGTAAGTTCCACACAGTGGGATTGCTAAGACGTCTTCGGAGGCCTTTCTCTACCACTCTGCAAACGTGCCTCGTGGCAGACTACTGGAAGGGGGATGAAGTCCAATTTAGTCCTGAGGGAGTTTGGGGGCCGAGAATCCCTCCTGGTACCTCCTGTAAGTCCTACACAGCGGAATTCCTGAGCGTTGGTTGGACGCCCAGCACCCTTTCTCCTCCTTTCTGCAAATACAACTACAAGTTAAAGTAGCATATTTCGGCACCTCTGACTTTAGTAGGTAGTTTTAACCCCCTGCCCTATTATGTACTATAGCCTTACAGTGGAGGTCATGCTAATCACAGGGATACTCCAACGCATAGTGTTCCCTAGTGTATGTAGGTGTTTTCACTGTATTCTAAGTGTCTTTTAGCATAGCACTTGCTCTAGGCCGGGTTAGTCAGAGTCAGTTACCACCAGTACCCGTCTGAAAAAGTTGTGGGCATAGGATGATTTGGCAACAAGGCCACTTTCTGATCCTCTGTTGGTTTTTTCTGCACATGTCTTGCTTCATCCTGCACTTTTCTTCCTCTTTGTGGACTTCTGTTGCTTCTTTCTGCATTTCTTTTGCTTCTTTCTGTGCGTTTTTTCTTCTTTCTTCACATGTCCTACCTCTGTAGGCATAGTTAGAAACTAGCATTTAAAAAACCTTTTGAAATTCACTTAAAAAACCATAGGTTTCAGGCACGTTATAGTTAGAAATTAGAATTTAAAAAACCTTAGAAATTCACTGAAAAAAACATAGGTTTTAGGTAAAGTTATAGTTGGACATTTCACTCGTACAAAACCAGAGAAATTCCCCCGTTATAGTTAGTTCAGCTAACTATAACTCGCGCCCCCGCAATGCACTGCTGATGACATCACAAATTACATCACTCATGACATGGTCAGTGACATCACTGATGACATCTCAAATGACATCACTGATGACATCACTCATGACATCATCCATGTGATAATTTGATGCATCTTCTCGCACCCTAATATAACCTTTGATACACCCACTCTAAATTAGAGACTGCCATTCTCAAAACCATAGACACTCCAACACCAATAACTACATACCCACTCACTGATACTTAGGTTTACACACACATCCACTCACTCACCCGTACAGTCACTAATGCTTATGGCCACTCAGTACAGGACTATCATATGCACTCATACACCTATATACACACTCACACACCGCCACTCATCCATAGGGGTACTCACACACCTAGTCAGTCATGCAAATATTTATTCACACTGCCATTTAGTCACCTATACAGTTATACACACACCAGCTCGCTTACTCATAAAAATACTAGCACATTCTTACGCTCTTATACAATTACTGATACAAGCACACACTCATCAATACAGCCACTCTCACAACCACACACTCTCACTTATAGCCATTTATATACTCCAACACACATTTATACTGCCTTTCACATATGTAGTTACTCACACATGTACCACTGAGATATACATTAACTCACTAACACACCCATACACACACTCACCCACCCTTACAGTCCATCACAGATGCACTCTTGAAACCTTGCACCCAGTGAATCACCCGCTCACACATCTATGCACAGAGTCAAACACACCCCACCCACATAAACACTCAGGCACCCATATAGATACTCAGACAACCAATCAATAACCCATATAGACACTCATGTACCTATTCACAAACCCATGCAGCCGCTTACCCACCAACAGACGGATACAGACATTCACACAGTTTAGTCACTAACCCATGCATGCAGTAAGATATCTCACTTATAGAGTCAGTCACGCACCTACTAAATCATCCATGCAGACACTTATACACCCACTCATGCTTCAATACGCCTTTCCCTATATATATTAAACATATTTAAACTTTACAGAAACACACAGTCACTGGATGATGTCATCAGAGATGCCATCAGTGATGTAATTTGAGATGTCTTGAGTGATATCATGAGTGATGTTTCTGACCATGTCATGAGTGATGTAATATATGACGTCATCAGCAGTGCATTGCGGGGGCGCAAGTTATAGTTAGCTGAACTAATTATAACGGGGGAATTTCTCTGGTTTTGCACGTGTGAAATGTCCAACTAACTATAACTTTCCCTAAAACCTATGGTTTTTTCAGTGAATTTCTAAGGTTTTTTAAATGCTAATTTCTAACTATAGCGTGCCTGAAACCTATGTTTTTTTCAGTGGAAAAAAAAAAAAATATATATATATATATATATACACACACATATATACACACACACAAACATGTATTCAATGAAAACACAGATAGAGGGATTAAAGTGAATTTATTGTTTGTGTTGGTTAGAACACCTTCACATATGTGTAAATAAAGCTACACTTCTTGTTTTGTGCCAACATTTGCAATGTGGGAGTATTTAAAGTGGAATGATCCAATATACCCAGTTTTTCAAAAACAATGTTCTGTAATCTAGGAGAGTCATAAAAAGTGATTACCATAGTTTGGACTCCCAGAATTCTGAAATTGCTGTAAAATGCCCAGAATATCGACCCAGACTTGTCCAGTTGGAGTGGCCCTGGCTTTCTACTTAGGATCACCATCTTCAGAGATCTTTGCAAGTACAAAGTATGTTGAAATTTAATACATTTTTAAAGTGACCTGGTACCATACGTTGATGTGACACAGCAGACGTAGCCAGAGTGGATCTTTAGTGTATTTATTAAGTTAGTAAAATCCATAGAGTAGCCCCACCAGGAGCAGCCTGCTAGCTGCTCAGCCCATCCTCCTAACTATCCCATGCCACACCAACCTCCAACAGTCCAATCACGTCAACATTCTACATGGAACTCTCACACTGGCTGAGCAGCTAGTTACAAGATACAAGAGAACAGTAATAACCTTACATGAAGATACTACAATTTTCCAGTCTGATAAACTGACAATCATTTCCTACTAAGTGGGTCTCTTACAGCATCGCTAGTTTGGCTTGTGCCGCTGCAGCATGTGTGTAACCATCCCCCCTTTTGATCTTGTGCTTTAAGCCATTTACATTTCATGTCCTAAGACACATGAATCTATGATCTACACTAATATCACTCGGGCCTGCTATACTAATACCAAAATGTTGAACCATCTGAGAATATTTTCGTGTGGACTTTGGTACAGGGAAATAAAAATATATAATGCTGGTACCTATACTTAAATACGGTTATAGCTAGGAGTGTGAGCTTTCCACCATAATTCCATTCACACAGTTAGTATATTATGTCTTGCATAACTGGAAAACAAGTTTGTTTTGAGTTGACAATATTGAAGAATTAAGAGGTCAGTTGTATATGAATCACATCCTTCCAATGCTATATTCTCAGCCGGCACGTTTTTCTCTTTGAGCTTGTAGGGCTGTATCAAGGCTTAGTTTATGTGGAGGTCCCATGGATATAGTTAGGTCAGGTGCTTGTGGAACGTGCTACTTAGGTCACTTTGGATGGCTTGCAGCCTGGTGCCAATATCTACCATGGCACCACTGTACTTCTTCGCCCACCAATCTCCAACCTTCCCTGCTTTCTGCCAATTTTCTGCACTATTCTTTGGAGCATGAAAAGTATGTATTTTGATCCTTAAATGTGTGCCAACCACTTAGGGGCTAGCTGGCATCGAGCAAAGCCCGCACCCAGGAGGACCGCCCTCTCTCAGTCACTGATAGCAGCCATTCGGAAAGGGTTACTCCCCAGAGGAGTTGCAATCCAGGAAGTCAGCAGCTGTGAGGCAGGATAACATCTACAATGTTGATTTTTTGCCCCAACCAACTCTCCTCCCACCTCCAGGTGATCAGTTGCAATTATCAGGCTCATTGTCTGATCAGCAATAAGTGGATAGCAGAAAGAGTGGAGACGAGAGCAATAAGGCCACCGACGCAATATAAGGTCCAATCAAACTCTCTAAGTTATTCCCTTGCTCAACCCTTGATAGCTGGTAATGGGCAGGCAGGCTAAACTTAGGAAACAGGTATGTGAAGCATTTAGAAACACCAAAACATTAAATAAGTAAGTTACAAAACACAATAAAAAACTACAACCAATTTATAAAAATAGGAGATATTTTTATGATTAAAATAACACCCAAATGACAAAAATTCAACATAAGGATCTGAGATATGAATTTTTAAAGAATACACACTTTCTCGTGCTTTAAAACATATAGCGCAAACTTAGGACATCTGGTCGCACTTGCCCAGGACAAAGTCAAAGTTTGAGGACGCCCACGGTGGAGCCCAGGTTGGACACACTAAGCAGGAAGCCTCTGTAAAAGTTTTACCTTCGCACTTAGAAACACTTTCTAGAGAATTTTCTCTCTTCATCGAGTGAAGCTCCTCTTTAGGCCGGAATTTGAGTTGATGACAGTGGCTTGGCTCAGCACAAGGCCTCGGTGAAATGCTGGAAGCCTTGAGCGCTGTAGTTTTCAGTGGGACGAACCTGAAATCCAGGCTGTGTCGCGGTTTGACGTTGGCAGCCTGACTCTCGTCGACAGGTCGGTCACCTTATGGAGCTTTTCCCCAAAAGTTGCTGCAAACTTCTGGAACTTCTTCCTGAAGTTTCTCTTGAGGGTTCAAAGTGTCCACAACACACATCCAAGGTTCCAGAGTCTCTGAGTTGCTCCTGGGAAGTTGTATTACAGTTTCCACAATGGCCAAAGCCAAATCCGTAAAAGTCTACTGGACGCACTCCATGCTGGGGATGTCTTTGGGGAGATGGCGCAGGGGAGCTCTATTAACCTGCTGCTTTCAGGGAGACCGCTCCTTAATCCTTTTTGAAGCAAGACTAAGTCCTCAGGGCTGTAGTTCCAAGTGTGCAGCAGGACCAGTCCTTCATAGTGTAATCCTTTGGGGTGCACACCAAGGTTCCAGCAGGGCAGTCCTTCTTCTCCATGTAGTTTCAGGCAGCAGATCTTAGTTGCTATGCAGCCCTCACATATGTATCCAAAGTTCTGGCGTGACAAGCAGGGGGGCACCCCTGGCCAATGGGATACAGGGTGCCACCCAAAAGCATGACAGCTTCCTCCAAAGAGTGGCATTCTCTTGTCCCACAAAGCACTGTACTTTAAAATTTAAGATGGAGATTTTCTCTCCTTTGGAGTATGCGCTGGGTAAACCAACGCACTGGTGTGGCCTATTTCCATTAACACCCCCTGTCCAGAACTTCTACAAATGCCATTCCTGGGGCTGCCACCTGGCTGGGGGTACAGGAAGAGGGGGTAGGCTCAGCTGGCATTCCTTAATGTCCGGCTCTTTTTGAAGCACTGTTTGATTTACCCAGCCCCCGTCCTGGCCTGGTCTCTGCAGGTGCAGAACTCCCCCAATCGAATAACCTCTGTCTATGTGCAGGCCACTTATCACCTCAATTAAAGCAGTTTGGCTAAGTCAGTTAAGGCTGGCCAATCAGGAGCGACTGCTAGAGGGCTGGATTTTTGCGCACAGAAAAGAAAGTTCTACAACTTCTCTTCTGTATTAGTTATGACAAATTCAACAATGGTAAGTTGTTAGATTTATCAATACCAATCTGTTAAGTCCTTGAAACATTATTTTAGCGCCCTCCAATCAATAGTTACACTGTATTACAGTATCCCCATGTTAGCCTACGGAGCTAAAATCTACACTGGGGAAAAACAAAAATTGGTAGTTTTCCCTCACCAAGGCACATAAATCATCTTTTAAAATGCCCCTGCTTATCTTTACCTGGCACCCTACCCTTGGGACACATAGGGTAAACCTCAGAAATGACATATGTAAAAATAAGATATTTTAATACTTTGGAAGTACCTTTAAATCCAAAGTCGAATTTGCATGCAAGTTCAATTTAAAAGCAGCTTCCAAAGTAGAGCTGACTTTTAAAATGACAGCAGGAAGCACAGCAGTGAACACTTATGTACCACAAAGCTGCTGGGCCTCTACACCTACATGCCCAACCATATACTAGGGACTTACAGGTAAGTTGTCAGTGCCAATTGTAATTACACCCAATTACCATTTACCTTTATAATCAGAGCATTTGCCCTGGTTAGCAGGGCCCAGGGCACAGTCAGTTATCACCAGTATCAGTCAAAACATGGGGGTGATCAGGGCAAAAAAGATGACTTTCTCACATCTAAAGAATATGGATTTCACTTCTTCAGCTTTACACACCATTCCCTATCCCTCCACATTCAAATAAGAGGGAAAGATCGGCCTATTCCAAAGGAATTTAGACTGTATTCGAGAATTATATATTATCTGATAATATCTATATCCTTATTGCCTTTTATCTCCCTGTACACTCCTCCTATTACACTTTACTCTCTGTTGTGGCTATTGTCATAGGGCCCGATGCACAAACGTAAATTTCATGTGTAGATTTACTTATGTACTACTGCACCTAGATGTAAATCTACATTTTTCTGCAACTCACCATTTCTGAGTGTAGGGTTTACACGTAGGTGGAGATTCCAACCATCGTGGTAGAGATTTACACTACTGTGGTGTATCTCTCCTTATGTGAAAGTATGAAGAAAAATAATTAAGTGTAATATTCTTTAAAAAGAAAATAGCAAAATAATTTTATATATTATGAAGCTAGAACTAATAAATACAATGTTACACCACAATAAATAATTAAATGTGTACCAAATAAATAATGTTTTTTAATTTCCAAATATTTGTTAACGAAAAATCTAATTTGTAGTAACTTTTTTATTGTTAAATACCATACTAAATTCAGTCTAAAGCAGTGTAGAATTGAAGTATGTTTAGTTTAATATTTTAATTATGTTTATTAAACTTTTAAATAATGCTCTAATCATATATATTATTAACATTACCCCAAACATATATAGATATATAGATATTTTAAGTCAAAATAATTGTATTTATTTATTATTATCACCTACACAGTGTCATTTTAAGTCTTTGCCTCTTTTATTTTTTATGAGTGTGTGTTGAGCACCTGTGAGTGGTCATGTGAGGTGCCAGATTTACTCCAAGGCTGGTCTGGAGTACATTTACTACTGTTTTGTCATCTTTCAGGGCTGTAGCAAATTCAGATGTGTGGTCTGAATAGTAATGCGTTTTTTCTTTTGTGGGTGGATGATTATCTGTAGTAGCCTATCCCTCCCTAAGGCCCTCCTACGTTGCCCTAAAACCCTCCTATTTTGCAGCAAGTATTCCCCGTTTTGCAGCCACTCCCCTTTGTCTCTCCCGCATTTATTAATAAACTTATGTTTACGAGTGTAGAGATCTATGCCACGAAGGTGGAAATCTCCACACATAAACAATGGGAGAGGTCATGGTCTCTACCCATAGGTTATTGAATTTTGTAATATACGAGTAGTACTACTTCACACACTACAAAAATACATAGTGCCTGGTCAACCAGATCAGTAGCCTTCAGAGAACGTCAATAGGGCTCAAGGAAGAAACTACTTTTGTTCCCATCAAAAAAGCAGGCTGCCTCACTTTTCATACAAGCACATGCATTATGTTACTCGTGACGTCACTTGCATTAGCGCTCTTAAGTAATCATGATGAGCACACCACTGGATGGTGTGTATGATAGATTCCTTGTCAACATGGTGTCTTTGTTTATACTAGAGGCAGGGCCGTTTCTACCTTTAGGCAAGACTAGGCAGCCGCCTAGGGTGGCAAAATAAGGAGGGTGGCAAAAAACCTGAGTTTTAGAATCCTGTTCAACAATTCTACGTGGCATGACATTCGGTGCCACGGGGGGGGCGTGTGTGCCACTAATAGCCTGGTGCAAAATTCCCGCCCGCGGCGTGGCTGAGTCACTCGCTGACAACGACAGCCACGCCGGACGTCACCCGGCCAAGGTGCTAGTGTGCAAGACATCGCTGCGAACTGTTAATGTGAGGCATGCGTGACCTCTACTAGACCACCGACCTACCACAGAAAACCTCAGACTCCGGTGAGCATGTTATCTTTTACCAATCCCTGTGAGTGTAGCACCGCACGCTCGTAATAACTCAGTGTTTCATAGCTCTTTTATTTAGCGCGTGGCCACTTTCCGCTGCCTCTGGCATCGGCCCCTGCCGCCAGCCCCCATCTCTGTATGCACCAAAATGATAGCTGCACTGTAAGCGCGCAATGCACGCATGTCCCAGCAGGATTAAGGACTGGTGGTTCATGTGCTCGCTAGAGTACCATACTACAGTGAATATTACCCGAAACACACAGCCAGCATATCTGTCACTTTCAGTGCCCAATGGTGAGACACTTTACTAGGGTCTGCACTACTGCGGGCGGTGTAATGCATCCTGCTGCCCTCTCAGGCTCACCCGACCACCATCGCCACTGGCTAACTCACACTCCCCGTTGAGAGCAGGAGCCTGCTGCCTGGTAGCCTGTAGCAGAGGGATCTGCTTGCTGCTGGCTTTCATTACAAAAATGGGGTATCCCAGTAGTCAAGGACCTGGGTGCAAAATTAGTACAAAAAACAATGGTCCTGTTTTTATTGTTAAAACATTGAAATTTAAAAAACGTTCTAAATAATAAATGTATAGTAACTTACGTACTGGATGTTGACCCCCTTATTTCCTTCCCCTTCCTTCTAAATTTCATATTTAATATTGTGAGCCACTTTAAATAATCCTGCTCGTGACTTAGTAAATGATTTAACTTAGTGAGCAAACATTTTTAGGTCTCGTCTGAGACAGCGCTTTAGCGCTGCTCTGGCGAGACTTATAGTAAGCGAGATTTGGAAGTGCAAACAGTGGCTTTTCAGGCCTCCAAATACAGTGCATGTGCCCTGGGCGCGCGCACCATTTGGCAGCCTGAAAAGCACTGCCTGATCACTTGCTTTGATGTCCTCAGTGAGCCACGCGGCCACTGAGGACATCAAAGTGCACACCATTTGCCACCCCCTTGTTTTTTCCTTTGATCCCTATCTTTCCCTTCCTCAATCTCACCCTCTCTCTGCCTTTTACAACTGCGGCCCGCACCACTGCGCCCGCCCCCACTCCCCCCTCCCACTCCCTCCTCGGCAGCTTCAGTGCGCTCTTGTTCTGTGCCACTCGTTTTTCCTCGTTTTTTGTGCCTTTCTGCCCTCTGTTCCACTCGTTTTCCCTCTTTTTGTGCCTTTCTGTCCTCTGTTACACTCGTTTTCCCTCTTTTTTTGTTCCTTTCTGCCCTCTGCTCCTCTCGTTTTTGTGCCCTTCTGCCCTCTGTTCCACTCGTTTTTGTGCCCTTCTGCCCTCTGTTCCACTCGTTTTTTGTGTGCCTTTCTGCCCTCTGCTCCTCTCGTCTTTTGTGCCCTTCTGCGCCACTCTTTTTTGTGCCTTTCTGCCCTCTGTGCCACTCGTTTTCCACTCTTTTTTTGTGCCTTTCTGTCCTCTGTTCCACTCGTTTCCCTCTTTTTTTTGTGTGCCTTTCTGCCCTCTGTTCCACTCGTTTTTTTGTCCTTCTGCCCTCTGTGCCACTCGTTTTTCCTCGTTTTTTGTGCCTTTCTGCCCTCTGTTCCTTTCGTTTTTCTGTGCCCTTCTGCGTCACTCGTTTTTTTCCCTTTTGCCCTCTGTCCCACTCGTTTCCCCACCGCTGTGCCCCCTGTTGACCCCTTCCAACACTACATATTCACCAAAGGATTGTGTGTGTGTGGGGGGGGGGGGTGTGTGTGTGTGCGTGTGCGTGTGTGTGTGTGTATATATATATATATCACAACCAAAAACACCCAGATTTGAGGCCGCACTCCGCATTCAGGTGGGTTACAAACCATTTTATTAGAACATGCAGTTTCCCATCTCGTTAAATTACAATCCCTCGGCCTTACGCGTTTTGAGTCCTTCGTGACTCTCATCAGAGGCCAACGTCAGGAAGCATTTTATTTGCTGCCACGTCCCCTTTAATGCACTCTTGATTGCTTTAGTTAGCCTCCGGTGTGCCCTCGTAGGTCGAGTTAACATTGTTTAGGTGCATTCTGGGGCACGTGGTTTATTTAAGCACTTTATACGCTCCATTGCGTCCGTTTCCTTTCGTTCAATCCAAGGATAAAAAGTTTAACAGCCCTCCATTGGGCCCCGGATAAGTCTCTGCATGCTTGATTTCAAATCACCGTCAGCGCCCAGGCAGAGAGGTGCAATACCCCCCAGGCGTGGGGGGTATAAACCACGTGCCCCAGAATGCACCTAAACAATGTTAACTCGACCTACGAGGGCACACCGGAGGCTAACTAAAGCAATCAAGAGTGCATTAAAGGGGGCGTGGCAGCAAATAAAATGCTTCCTGACGTTGGTCTCTGATGAGAGTCACGAAGGACTCGAAACGCGTAAGGCCGAGGGATTGTAATTTAACGAGATGGGAAACTGCATGTTCTAATAAAATGGTTTGTAACCCACCTGAATGCGGAGTGCGGCCTCAAATCTGGGCGTTTTTGGTTGTGACATACAATACACGGCGGTTCCGGCCGTGGAGGCAACGCACCACCCAAAGAGAAAGGGTCCGCCTGGGGGGTATTGCACCTCTCTGCCTGGGCGCTGACGGTGATTTGAAATCAAGCATGCAGAGACTTATCCGGGGCCCAATGGAGGG
The DNA here is from genome assembly GCF_964204655.1 of Triturus cristatus. NCBI lineage: Eukaryota > Metazoa > Chordata > Amphibia > Caudata > Salamandridae > Triturus > Triturus cristatus. Next base: position 1,364,465,320 of record NC_140591.1, on the reverse strand, counting down.
CTGTTAAACTTTTTATCCTTGAATTGAACGAAAGGAAACAGACGCAATGGAGCGTATAAAGTGCTTAAATAAACCACGTGCCCCAGAATGCACCTAAACAATGTTAACTCGACCTACGAGGGCACACCGGAGGCTAACTAAAGCAATCAAGAGTGCATTAAAGGGGGCGTGGCAGCAAATAAAATGCTTCCTGACGTTGGCCTCTGATGAGAGTCACGAAGGACTCGAAACGCGTAAGGCCGAGGGATTGTAATTTAACGAGATGGGAAACTGCATGTTCTAATTAAATGGTTTGTAACCCACCTGAATGCGGAGTGCGGCCTCAAATCTGGGCGTTTTTGGTTGTGACATATTATATATATATATATATATATATATATATATATATATATATAGATGCAATAGGTCTCGCCTTTGCGAGAGCTAAAGCTATTGGCATTGTAAATGACTATGCCATTTATTTATCTGTTTTCAAAACCAACCCGTAAATAAAAAAGTTTGTCATTTACAATAGCAATAGCTCCAATTTATGCAAAAGGCGAGCCCATTGCATTGTAAATGCTTTTTTTGATAATTCAGTAACTTATCAATGTTTTGCAGCACCAACTGATGTTACAAACCAAGCCATTGATACATCGTGTTTCACAATTGCGAGGGAAGCCCCTTTGATGCCCATTGCTATCGGCAATTCAGAAAGAGTCAGTTAAACCATTTTACAGTCTGGAAATGCTTTAATGAATTGTTGGCACAAACTCTGCGATTCTGAAAAAAATGCAAAATGGCTTTGTACATCAGGCCCTTAGTTCTCTTCTAATGAGACTCTGAAAGACCGTTGAAATAAAGCCTCTCAGAAGTGCCTCTTTGATATCAAGCAGACACCCTTATAATATGTTCTGTCTATGCTAAACCCAGACCACACCCAGAAACTACTGGATTCATCATAACACACCTGGACTGAGGCTCTTCTTTCTAATCTAAAGCGGAGCGCAAATTGAACTCTTATTTAGATTCTGGCATGCAGTACAACATGAATGCAATAGATTGCAAAATCTCATCTTTCACCACAAAAATGGTTTGCATGTGCAGACGTCAGACACGGTCTACTTGAAGACTAGCTTTAGAAAAAAGCTGGTGTGCTGTACCATTCTCTCAGGGCAGCAGGGACATTAATCCACCCTGGGTAATACCTTAGTAGTGGGAATCCAAGCCAGCCTGCTGCTTCTAAAGTGTTAACAGAGGCAGATGCTCCTCTCGCCCACATGAAAGTACAAAATGAGTACTCCTGCCAAATTCACAGCACTGTCTCCTTTTTAATTTTTAATAAATGGCAGTAGGTACAGATTGACATTAACAAATATAAATACTGAATGGGCCTAATCTGTTTATTTACATAAACCCGAAATATCACAGGTACAAACCCACCACTCAAAGATTTTCGAGTTAACGACCGATGCACGTGATTGTCAAGAGTACTTATACATCAAGAAGTGCAAAAATGCTCTTAGTCAGAGGAGGAAAGACAAAGCAGCATTCTGGTACTTTACGTTTCTAGCCTTATTTTACAAATGCCAACACCGAAGAGTCTTTATGTATCAAGGTCCAAAGGTGGTGAAAGCATTGTGCTTTGCCAACCAACAGGGAAAGGACAATCAGAATATCATTGATGCTAGAATGGTACGCTGCATCTGTCAAAGTGATTGAAGAGCTCTAGCTGAAGAAAAGTAGGGTTTGACCAACCCTTATCATTTGCTTTCTGCACATTTTACACTCAGATTCCATGAGTAGATGGAAAGCTGCAGACAAATTTATCACCACCATCGGGACCGTGCCCAAATAACAGTGACCTGTAATAATGCCTACACATATACGCTATCATATGAATGTTCCAGGGAAGCTAAAAGCAGTAGCGGTTGCTTGGATATATTTAGGACAACCAGGGTATTTGAAACAGATGATGCAACCTGGGTCTGTTAAGATAGCACACCTTTTTTAACCACACCTTTAAACTACAACAGAAGGTCAAACAGGTCCACCAAGGCCACCTTGACAACTACAATTCCTGGTGGCATCTAAGCTATCTGTGAACCTGGAGACCCTGTGTACAAGTCTAAGCCACGATACAGCGTAGAGGGAGTTAAATCAAGAAAGAAAGGCAGATGTAAACAAGCATTTGCAATGCAATAGGTCTCGCATTATAAAAGTGTGAGCAGCTGGCATTGCTAATAATAATGCAACACTAGCTATTGGCTTTGTAAATGATAAATAAATGCCATTATGTGTTTGTTTTATAAAATAGATTAAAAAAGGCATTGTCATGAACAATGCCAATAGCTTAAACTTTTGCAAATGCGAGACCTATTGCATTGCAAATGCTTGTTTCACATGTTTCAATCATTGGTTCAGGACCATTGTTGTTTGCTGCTGGCTTTTGGCTGCTGCCTAACTTAAACATCCCACCGCAGTTTCTTGACAGATTCTTGACTGTGACTGAATCAATGGTGTGTGACATAGATTTGAGCCGGGCCCGGCTCATAGAGGTGAGCGCTGGCATGTTTATTACATTATTATTTTAGCATAACAATACGCCCAAATCAAAACCTGTGATCAATTAAGCTGCCCCCTGTCGGAGCTGCCCCACAGGCTTTCCTCGTGTGCTGTTTAACATATGGAGGAGAACAACATGATCCAGATCACAATCCGAACGGGGTCACTTGCTGCAGCCCCCACGCAGATCTGGTGGTGCCTCGCCTTCCATTTTAAGTGCTGGCAAGGCACCCCAGACAGTTACTACTATGCACATGCAGTGTAGAGATTCCAGGTTGAAACGTGCTGTTTGGTTCTTTTTATTGAGCTGCCCTAGACTGTGGTGTTGGCAAGATGCTTTTCTAATCCCCCTGGGCCTTGATTCACAAAAAACCAAAGGTCCTCCTGGCAGTCAGTGGAGCTCCCTCCCGCCGTCCCAAGCATAATTTCGGTCCCAAGAAACTGCTCTGACTCCGAGAGCAGATCGTTGTACACCAAGGCCAGTCTACCCTGTGGCAAAACAAGCTGAGCGGCCACTGTAACTGGCAGTTGAAGTTCTCAAAGAGTGCTAAACGATTTCTGAAGAATAACTAACACCCTAAAGGCAATCCATTACACCGACGCAGCGCCTGTTTACATTTCACACGTTTTACTATATATTGCATTCCTGAAGACTGCGATGTTTCTGTAGATTTTTAAAAAGCACCGACACGGCGTGCTTATGCGCCATTTCAGAGAGATGTTGGAAGAGAAAGAATGAAAGTGCATAGAGAGGGAGAAACTGCAGAGGACAGTTAGCCTGGATGACAGTGGGAGAGAGTGATGGTAGTAAAAGGGAGGGGGTGGCATTTTTCAATTCTCGCCCAGGGCGGCAAAACACCCAGAAATGGCCCTGACCAGAGGACGTTCCTAAATCTTCGTGCCTTTGATTTTTGTTACAGGTTGCCCTGATAAGCTCTTGCTTTTTACCCACTCCTAATCTTGCAGTCATTGCGCCACATCCAGGATAGCCACGATTTCACCACACCTTCTTCCTTACCTGGTTATGTTTCACTGCCATGACAGCCTCCATTCATGTCACAAGGCTTCTTATTCAGAAGCACAAAATATTTTGCACCTGGATACATTACTGGCTGGCAAGCATTTATCTGAAGGAAAGGGCTCTTGCGTGTACTGTGCTTGGCCTCATGTGACATGGTAACCCTCTTCTCCATGCCTCCTCTAGGTTTCCAGCTTCTGTTGGCGCACCACTGTTACAGACGTGTCCCTCTAACTTTCCCTCAATTTTCTTCACCAATTCACCACCACGCCATGTCACAACGAGAGAAAGGCCATCTTGGTGTATAGCGAATCCTTTAACAATGGTAAAACTTGAGGAGGAGCCTAGAGCGCAACCAAGATGGCCGCGTGCTCCCGAGGACCTCCGCGACCTCCTATTACTATCCTGAACATATCCTGTCTCAGATGAGGGGACTGTGTTGGTGAGCCCGAGCTGAGGTGGCGCCCGTTTTCCGCTTCCAAATCGGACCTCGGGCACCGACTTTACCACCGATCAAGGTTTGCGGCCTTCTCCTAGCCGAACCCCGGATTTGCGTTGTGGGGCGATCCAGTGACGAAGTGAATAACAGCGGCGGGCAGGGCTTGGTGGCTCGCGGAACCCGCACTTTCACTTTCGCTTTCGTACCCTCCTGGCTGTCTCTGCGAGGTTGGGTCACGGGGCTTCGTGTGTTGGTGTGGCACCTCTGGGAGACCCCGCCTGCCCGCCGGCTGTGATCCGCCCTGCAGACCTGGGGTGGCACCCCCCCCGGAGCCCGTGGACCGGCTTGCCTGCCCTTCACGACGTGGCTGGTGCGATCGGGGGACTGGGATTATGGCCACGAAACAAGATGGCGATCGGGCAAAGGTAAAATCGACCCGGCGCGCAGCCCACCAGGCCAATAGCATGGATCGCTATACCCTCCAGAAGGGATCTCCTGAGGTGCCCCGCAAGTCCCCTGAGGGCCCTACTGATGCCCCCGATCTGCCCACGGATCTTACTCTGCGGGATGTCATGGGCGCCATCGCCGAGATGAAGGCCTCTGTGGGCCAGCGCTTCGACACACTGGCGCAGAAGATCGACTCGGTCCTCGTGGATGTTGGCCTGATAAGGGCCGATCTCTCCAAGACCAACGACCGAGTTGATTCTTTGGCCCACACCGCATCGGGCCTTACGACAGATGTGGCGGCCCTGCAAACGGAGGTGCGCCGACTTGCTCGGACGAGTGCGCTAATGGATCGTCGCTTGGAGGACTCCGAGAGTCGGGCCCGGCATAACAACATCCGTATCATCGGGGTGCCTGAGGGGCGTGAGGAGGCGGCGGCGGACCTTTTCGTGGAAGACCTGATCGTCAACCATCTCCAGCCACGGGGGCTGAGTAAATTCTTCGCTGTGGAGAGAGCCCACAGGGTTCCCGGGGGACGGCCTAAGGTCGGAGCCGCTCCGAGACCCCTCATCGCCCGGATTTTTAATTTTCGGGACAGAGACGCTATCCTGCAATCCTCCAGACTACAGGGACCACTTAGACTTGATAATATGGACATTAATTTTTATCCTGATTTCACCCCTGCGGTCCAGAAACAGAGACTAAGCTTCCTTGGTGTCAAGCGCCGTCTTCGGGACCTAAACATCAAGTACGCCATGCTCTTCCCCGCTAAGCTGCGAGTGGAGGTGGAAGGTTGCACACACTTTTTTGAACGTCCCGAAGCGGCCGGAGACTGGTTGGACACTCTGCCTGGAGATCGGGATCGGAGTGGCGGGGGGGGAGCGGCCGGGGGAGAGGGCTCGCCGGATCAAGACTGAGGGACTAATATTAGGCCTCGCTCGGGACAAAACTGATGCCATTTCTTGACTATACGTCGGATTGTTTAATTTCCCCTCCTATGGAGGTTATGTGGGGTCTCTTGGGGGTTCTCCCTCCTCCTCTAGGGGTCTAGTTAGTTTAACTATCTATGGGGCGACAGGCACACTGCACATTGGGGGGGCTGTTTGGGCTCATGCAGGGGTGCAGGGAGGGGGGAGTTTTGTTGGGGGTGGTGGGTAGGGATGGGGTGTTTGTTATTTTCACAAGGCAACCCTTTTTTTGTGTAGGCTCTACTGTGCTCTTGGGGGGACAAATGATGGTCTTTGTGTATGATGGGGGGTAGGGAATTGACTTTGTTGTCTTGGAACGTTAATGGACTGGGGGACAGGATCAAACGAGGTGTGGTCCTACAGTATCTGAAGCGACTCTCGCCTGATGTGGTCTTCCTGCAGGAGACACACCTTATTGGCAATTCCTTCTGCGCCATGAATCGGCGTGGTTACCGCCTTGTGGCCCACTCGGGCTTCACGTCAGGCTCGAGGGGTGTGGGTATCATGGTAAAGAACTCGCTCCCGTTAGAAATTGATGAGGTGCTCCATGATGACAGGGGACGTTACACTGTCTTGGTGGGGAGAATGGAGGGCAAAGTGATTGTCTTCGTGTCAGTGTACGTCCCACCAGGATTGCAGTCGACCACCTTTGCAGATCTGGGGCGCCTCCTCCTTGGCCTTCCGGGGGGGCTTCTGGTGGTGGGGGGGGATTTCAACGCGGTGGTTTCTGGAACTGTGGATCGTCACCCCCCTAGGGACCTCCCCCGGGCACAGGCGTGGCTATCCGGCCTCTTGGATACACTGGGATTGGTGGACTGCTGGCGCTTAAAACATCCCACACAGTTGCAATACACTTTCCACTCGGGGGCCCATGGTAGTCTCTCACGGCTTGATTATGTCCTTGTCCCGGCGGCCCATGTTGGGAGGGTGGGGGAGGTGCGCCATTTGGCACGGGGTATCTCGGACCACTCCCCGCTATTGTTGCATGTTGATGTCTTTCCGAGGGCTGAGAGCAGGGTGGTCCCAATTAACTCCTGGTACCTGCGCGACCCCACCATTCGCGCTGACTTGATTAAATCCCTCCAGCGCTATTTCGAGGAGAACGTGGGGTCGGTGCCTTCAGCTATCTCCCTGTGGGAGGCCTTCAAAACAGTGCTTAGAGGGGAGGCCCTATCCCTTATTTCCCACGCCCGGAGGCGTGAGCGGGAAGAGGTGACCCGGGTGGAGGCTGAAATAGCGGAGCTGGAGGGTAATCTAGAAGATGGGGTGACTGACGCGGCACTACATGCCCTCCAGCTCAAGCAGGCAGCGTATAGGGCCCTCGTTACGGAGGCGGCCAGGGGCCTTAGTAGAGAGCAACAGGGGCGGCTGTATGATGTGGGTGATAAGGCTGGTAAACTGATAGCGTGGTTGGATAAAAAGGAAAGAGGGAATCGTGTGGTCCCACTGATCGAGAAAGCGAATGGTGTGTGTGTGACTGAACCAGAGGAAATTGTCTCCTCCTTCGCGGAATATTTCCGCGAGGTGTATTCCCCGGTTTCTTCTTGCTCGGAAGAGGAATCCCGTGCCCTGCTCAGAGATATCGCACTGCCTTCCCTGTCCGGGGAGGACAGGGTGTTGCTGGACGCCGCTCCCACCTCCGACGAAATTGCCCTCGCCATACGCTCGGTCGCTTCTGGCAAGGCCATGGGCCCGAATGGTATCCCTATCGAGCTGTACAAGCTGCGACCGGATACATTGGCGCCTCACCTCCGCGCAATGTTCCTTGCGGCCCACTCGGAGGGCTCCCTCCCGCTTGACCAGCGTCTGGCTACTATCGTTGTGATTCACAAGGAGGGGAGACCTCGAGATCGGGTTACTTCTTATCGGCCTATCTCACTACTGAATGCGGAGCCTAAAATTCTCGCTAAGGTACTTGCCAATCGGCTGGTCGGTGTGGTGGGAGATCTGGTTCATCAGGACCAGTCTGGTTTCATTCCCCATCGCAATACAGCCCTTAATCTTCGGCGTTTGCATGGGGTGCTTGCGCGTGTCCCGTTCATACGGGAACCGGCCATTCTGGCGTCCTTAGACGCCACCATGGCGTTTGATACGCTTGAGTGGCCATACATCTGGGCGATGCTTGCTAAGTTCAGGTTCGGCCCAGGATTCATCAGTTGGGTCAAATTGCTGTATGCGGGCCCATTGGCACAGGTGGTCGTGAACGGAAGAATATCGCCCCCGTTTGAGCTGGGCCGGGGCACGCGGCAGGGCTGTCCCCTGTCGCCGCTTCTTTTTGCGCTTGCCCTGGAGCCCCTGGCGGAGTGGCTGCGGTGGGAGCCTTCCATCCGTGGTCTCCGTTGGACCCCCGAGTATGAGGACCGCGTATCCCTATACGCTGATGACATCCTTCTGTACCTAGCCTCCCCACGTAAATCACTTATAGTCCTAGTTGATGTTTTACGCTCGTTTGGTCGTTACTCCGGTCTCGTCATCAATTGGGCTAAATCGTGTGTGTATGTTCTCTCTGGGGAGGCTCCTATTCTCCCGCGGGGCTGTCCGATCCAGATCGCCCCGCAGGGATTTCGGTACCTGGGTGTCTTCATCACTTTGGACCCGGAGGCCCGATATGAACGGAATCTGCTTCCCCCCCTCCAGCGTCTGCGGGTAGATGTCGCACGATGGCGGCGCCTGCCTCTTTCGCCGCTCGGCCGGGCGGCATTGTTCAAGATGATGTCTCTGCCGCGTTTTCTATACGCTTTACAGAACACCATGGACTTGGTCCCGGCGCGCTATTTCCGTGAGGTGGAGAGTCTGCAGCGCCTCCTGTTCTGGGACGGGAGGCCGCGCATTGCTCTGGCTAAGCTGACGCTCCCATGGTTTGACGGGGGGATTGCCCTCCCGGATATTAAACGGTACTACTGGGCCTCCCAGCTTGCTGCCATTACCCATGGCCTCTACGGGCCCGCCTTAAACCCGGCCTTTGAAATGGACAAGATGCTCCTGCCAGGTGGTGACTACCATCGAGCGCTCTACTCTAGCGCGCCCGACGCTCGTCTGACGGGCCCCACGCGTGTCATGGTGCAAGTCTGGCACGCGGCCAATGCAGCTATGGGGTGGAAGGACCGTTTGACCCGGGCATCACCACTATACGCGTCTGAGCGGTTAGGTTCCCTGTGGACCTCTAAGGGCTTTGAGAAGTGGGATATGATAGGTATCAGTAAAGTGGGGGATTTTTGGACGAGGGGAGGATTTAAAACGTTCGATATGCTGCAGACGGAATTTCAGTTGCGGGGCAGTGAATACTTCCGGTATTTGCAGGTCCGTCATGCGCTGGGTTCCGTCTTCACGGATGTTGCCTCCATCCCGGAATATTCCCCCCTAGAAGATAGAGTGCTGGATGGGCATGTCCCGGACAGCACGATCTCGCTTATATATAAAAAGCTAATAAACGACCGCTCGGGCCTGTTGACTGCCCTTCGTGCGGCTTGGGTTGCTGACGGGCTGGAGTTGGACGACGAGGACTGGACCTCCGCGGTGGCCTCCCCGAAGGAGGTGGCCATACCAGCTCGCCTTCGCTTCGTCCAGCTCAAGATACTCCACCGGGTCTACATGACGGGGCCGAAGCTTCTGCGTATGGGCTATGCCGGAGATGGGTTATGTAAGCGTGGGTGTGGTGCTTTGGGGACCTTTATGCATATTTTGTGGGAGTGCCCGGAGATAGAGGGGTTCTGGCGTGGTGTACATGAGGTGCTGCGTCTGGTTACGCATGTGACACTGTTGCCTGAAACGAGGAGATGCCTGTTGAATGTGTGGGAACCGACTGATTACTCAGCGCCGCAGACGTGGTGGGTGACTCTGGGATGTATGGTTGCCAAGCGTGATATTGCTCAACTGTGGGGATCCCAGAGGCCCCCGACGGTCTCGGCCTGGAAAGAACACATGGACTGGTGCATGTTTCGAGAAAAGGTGGTGTATGTGGCGAGGGGCAAGCCTGGGACATGGGTGAAAGTGTGGGGCCCCTGGAACGCCTATCGCGGGGGTATCGGTGCACCACCGTTGCTGCCTGATACCTCGCCAGCCCCATCCCCCTAGCCGACTCGTTCCCCTGCTGTTGGGCACTGGGTTCCCCCAGTCTTCGCTCTGCTCTCTTCCCCCTCTCTAGATTTCTACGGATAGTTGGGATCCCCCCCTCTAGGGGAGCACATGCTGCTATTTTCGATTGTGGGTTGCCTTGTGGGTGTGGTTTTCTTGTTGTTCTTAACTTAAAATGAAACCGCATAATGGGGCCTGGATGATGTGGTTTTTCGACATTGTTATCTATTGAGAAATGATCCTCCTGTAATGCCACGTGTTCCATGTATATATGTCGTGTGTTCCTACTATTGCTAGCGGCCGGCCGGAAGGTTGTGGGCCCATACTTGTATACTTTTAAGACTTGTAATAAACGGTTTAAAAAAAAAAACAAAAAAAAAAAAAAAACAATGGTAAAACTTTTTGTCCTGGGTTTAGTAAAGACTGGAGTAATTTTGCACCACATGTTCACCAAACTGTGAATCACAAGACCGGGCCTACATGGAAAAAAGCGAGGTTTTCTCAATGTCTACATTCGGCTGGGTGTTTGGTGGGAGAGGCATGCGTCTATGTGCTTGGGTTATAAAGTTCAGATTCTTTTAAACTTTACCAATAAGAAATGTGGCAGAGAATAAGATTATCTTTAATACAAGCATATGTGCAGTAAATTCCACTGTCTCCCTAACCCTATGAAGTTTCTTCTAACCCAAAAACATATTTTGTTTGGTTCTTTTCATATGTTGAGGAAATATTTGAAGGTAAAGATTTTCATACTGAATTATTTCTGAAAACATAACTGTGCAACAACGCTTTAGTCAACTTTGCATAGAATTATACAATCACACAGCCCACACGGTTGGTGCTGCTGTTACGGATTCGTCTGGAACCTAATATGCAAAAGTAGCAATCAGTTCAACCCCCTATACTTGCAACAACCTTCCAATATGAAAGACATTGGATAGTTTTAATATTCACATCCTCTCTGTGACATTTTGTCTTACTCTCTCTAAATCTCTCCACATTTAGTTTGATGCTTACCTCTTCCAGCACGTCTTGTATAGAGCCTGAATTCATATTATTTCTACCTACATTTATTTCCAGGTTTCACAAGTTACCCAGGGAAGTTTAAGTTATCTTTCAAAGTGTATTTCATCTGAAATGGACGATGTCAACTAACAAATGCATTTTGCATTTCAGTGGAGAGAGATGAAATACGTTGACCCACGTTTCTATTTTTAATTGCTGTACTTTATATTTGAAGAACGTTCAATATGATTATAAATTCATTTAAAAAAATAAACAAACGTGGAGTTTAGATTAATTTGAAAGCAGTATTACTCGGCTTTTGCAAAAGATATTTCAGTGCTTGTGACAAGAAAGATTTTAATAAAAACTGCAAAAATCTGGGATTCCCAAATTGTTGTAGGCAGGTAAATTTAACTTCCACATTCACAATGACTATTCTCAAGACCTTTATTATAAAATCAAAAGTAACATGATCAATTATTGCAATGATGACTTTCAAAGCAAATTCCTTTTTAGGTAGTGCATCTCCTTGTTCTTTAGAATGCTCTTTACTTCAGCTTCGTGCATTCGTATCTTTGCTGGAGCATTGGACACATTAGTTGTATCCTTCCACTGCTTACCTTGCAGGAGCTACTTTTTCCTTTTTGTTTAACCACTAACAGCTATCTCCATCTTGTATTTCCCCTTTCTGATGCGCTCGCCTCATGCACTTCTTCTCCTGTGCTTCTTTCTCACCCATGTACTTCTCCCCCTCAGATCCACGCTGCACTTTCTCATCCATCTGCCTTCCCCAGTTCTTCTCTTTCCATTAGCTTTCCTCCCCATACCATCCATGTTTCTTCTCTGACCTGCACCCTATGTTTCTTTCCCACCCTCTTGTTGGTTTCCCACCCCGTCCATCTAAGTTTCCACCCCCACCCCTACTGTGTTCCTTCATCCCACCCACATAAGCTTGTTTCTTTTTGCTTACTGATTCAATTAGGATGGGTAAACAAAAAGTAAAAAGTGTCCTCTTCATATACTTTGTTCTCTTTTTTTTGCCATCGTTGATGCTGTACAGCATGGCTCAAACCATTAACGAAGTCAAAAGCTCTTACAGGGAAGACCGTTTGGCTTTGCCAGTGCTTGCTGCAATGTTCCTGTTGCCCTGCAGAATCTCTATCACTTGACAGTTATAAGAATACCCACGTTTTTAATATTTAGTAAGGTTATATGATAGAGGCACACATGGCTAAACCATGTGTGCCTCTACCTCGCAGCCTGAACCATGAATGCATTTTAACCACGCATTCCTTTACCATGTATACCTTTACCACGCAATTTCGTGGTAAAGGCATGAATGGTAAAGGGGTTTGCATGGCTAAGGTCGCCACTACTCCCACCCCCCTCCCCCAGCTCTAGGCTACAAACCCCCTTCCCGCCCCACCCTGACGGCCCAAAAACCTTCTCTGAAAACTACCTACTCTCCTCCCCCTGCCCAGCCACCCCCGCGCTGTCCCTAACCCTTAACATACAGTACCCGACCCCCTCCCCCCCTGCGCTGTCTCTAAAAACAACTCAGGCCCTTCCACTGCTCTTAAGCCTAAAGCCCTAACCCCGAATTAAAAAAACTACCCCGAACCCCCCTGAGCCCTTAAAACGACCCCACCCTCTCCTAAGCCCTAAAAACTACCCAAACTACCCATTCCCCTCCCCCTCCTCCTGACCGGAGGCCTAAAACTCTGCCCCTTAACATACACTACCCTGACCCCCTCCCGCCCCCGGGCTGTCCCTAACCCTTAACATGCACTAAGCCGACCCACTCCCGCGCTGTCTCTAAAACTACCCCAACCCCTTCCACTGCCCTTAGGCCTAAAACCTTAGCCCCCAATTTAAAAAACTACCCCAACCCCAGCACTAAAAACTACTCCACCCTCCCCTAAGCCCTAAAAATTACCCTACCCCCAACCCTGAAAACTACTCCGACCCCCTCAGCCCTAAAAACCACCCTGACCCACCCAGCCCTGAAAACTACCCCCCCCCCCCCCAGCCCCACTTACCTCACTGCGTCCTCAGGCTCTGTTCCTGGTGATGTCTTACTGCTTTCACCCAGCAGCAGCAGGTCGCGCACTGCCTTAACCATGCATAGGCGTGGTTTAGGCATATGCATGGTTATGGCAAGCGTGGTTACGCTTGCGCTGTTGGAACACGCATGGCTGAGGCCGCAGTGTTCTGACTGTTTCCCATTTAGCTCACAACTACAAAGTATAAGATAGATTATACACCCCAAAAGCAATATTTATGCAACAGTAATAAGAAGGAAAGTGTGAGCAAGTGTATATTTGTGTGAGAAAGTGAGTATCTGTATATGTAATATTGTGAGTTAATATGTATAGGTGACTACATGATTAAGTAGACGAATAGATGATCAAGTAGGCGAAGGATTAAGTAATTACTGCTCAAGTCAATGGGCTGACATTCGAGAAACTCAGACTAGGCGAGAGAGACACCATACCATATGTGCTATAAAGTGCTCAGTAAGTTTCATCGAATAATCAGAAAGTGCAATGGTATGCTCTTTGAGTGCTATATATATGCCCAAATAGTGCCATTATATGTCCTGAAGGTACACTCATAAATAAAGCTGCCCTATCCCCAAAAAGAGTCATCACATCCCTATGAGTGCCACTCCATGGCCAAAAAATGTCCTCATATTCCCTGAACGGCCAATCATATAATAAAATGTACAAGTGCATGCTACATCAGTGATATCACCGAGGTTGTCATGTGTGGGGGTCACAAGTGATGCCACATGAAAAAAAGGAGCAAGGCATGGAGAGGAAAGTTAAGGCCACATAACTAACTTAACTGGTGAATGTGTTCTTTGGGTCATAACCTCAATATCAGTTCAACATTTATTCTGTGAATTACAGAAGATGTTTATGGCTACATCTGAGGACTGTTGCTTAGCTTAGAACACAACAAGAACTAAGTCATTTTAATTGGTTTACAAGCATTTAGTAATAAAACATTGGGTCTGGCTGCTGCGCTGTACACAGTCCACATCTAGGTCCAATCCAAGCAGGGCATGGTGCATCTGCAATGCAATCTGTACAGCGCATATTGAGACTAGTCCATACAGGTCTGGTATAACTATGCCCAGCATGGACTGCACACAGAGATACACCAACTGGAAGAATATTCCTAGGCCTATTCCACAGAGGATGTGCCATACACCATCATCTAGAAGGCAATTTGTCCCGCCCTGTGTACAGTGACCATGCCTAGCACCAGGCTACATTCCTAACAGTGGGTAATTGAATGGGATAAAAGGGGATACGGAGAGCTCGAGAGTTCCAGAAATCAGTACTCGAGGTACAAAGTCTACAAGAAATTGGTGATCACTTACGTTAGCATCCTTGACTCTTTGGACAGGCATGGACAAACAGGATAAGCTTTAAGATAGAGTTTATGAGGCAGGTCTAGGTACAGTGCAAATGCCCATGTAGTAGTTGTACGTATACAATACTTAGCAAATCATTTTCAACAATATCGACAATATCAGCAGTTCAAGAAAAATCAAAAGGGCACAAAACATATACTATATTGTTCCAAATGCAGTACTTCATATGCAGTAATGTATCAATGAGTTAGTGCACTGACCATGAGATTGACAATGTCCAGAGCCCATCCTTCCCAGGAGAACCCCACTCAATCTTTGCTTCCGCGTACCCTGGATCTAAATCAGATTCTGAACAGACTCAGAAAACCACCCTGAAGATTCTATCCTGTGGCCTAATAAGTGAATGACAGACGTTTTAATACTATCTCTATGACAACATACTATATCTTACTGGAGTTTGTTTCTTTTGATGTATCTGTTTTTGTTTATCAACCGTATGTACAGCGCTCGGATATCCTTTGATCATGTTCGCGCTTGAGAAAACACTCTAAATAAATGAATAAAAATGTCTAGGGAGAGCAATGAACACAAGCAGATCAGCTGTAAAACACAATACAGTTTTAAAGCTGGGGTCCTCGCTAAGCACATTATACTATGAACGAGTAATTGTAATGATCAAAACTATAATGTTCGACAGCTTAATGAAAATGAAGTAAGGAAGCAAGTAACTTAAAGGTTACTGGCAAACTACAAGGAGTTTGAACACATGCGTGGGAGTAAGGTGGAGGATACACAACCTTGGGGTGCACCAGACACAAAAGAGGCAACTACCCAGAGACACATGGGGTTAAAGGTGGACCACAAAGGTCTTTGAACGTGAACACCTGCTCAGCCAACTGAGCACAGGATTGTGGTGCCCAGCAACGTCAAGTCAAAAACAAAGGGACAAATATTTATTTTTTTGGCAAAAAGAGTGCGCTCGCCAGGTCCAATACGCCCGAAGGACCAATCACTTGTGTAGCTTGTCTCTGTCACTGGTGCAAAGGATGAGGGTTTGAGCAGATGTTCACAAACATTTGAGATTGATGAATGCTCAGCAGCCCACCTCGTACTGAGACTAACACCACCCACTCTCTGCTCATGTTGGAATCAAGAGGAGTGGATTATATGCTTTCTAACTACTACTAAAAGGCGCCAGTCGATCAGGCTGGGGTCAAGTTTCCCTCCTCAGAGAAAGGGCCTGAGATACTAAGAACCTCTGCAATAAGGGCTCTAGGTGAACCCTCCAGAGGTTTCTGTGAGGGGAAGCTATGTTGATTGTCCTCAAATACTACAAACAAAGGATGGAGTGGTGGGAGGTGGGGTTTGCCCTCTGTGGGTGACATGCGTCCTCCAGCCTACACACACACTCTTACAACGCGATAGACATGCGTGAACAACCCCATTTTACGCATACTGGTTCGTGAAGCCATTTATCATAATTTACAACAGCTAATGTTCACAGAGAGCTATGGCAGTGATGGCAGAGTGTAATGTTCAAAAGCATTACACAGGACAAAAAAAATTAAAAACTGATGGTGCCCTCTTATGCTGCAAGCCTTTGCCCTCATTGAAGGTGGAGAGGCTATTAGCCAACAGTACACCTAGGCACCCCATAACCAAGACCCAATGCCACCCGCCAGAGATCATGCAGAACAGGTTAAAAGCGTACCCCCACCCCACCCCGAGCAATTTAAACGGGAGTGCCCCTTGGAGACAACATAGGCCAGTAACCACTGGAGGGTCTCCTCATTCTTACTGCACACAAATAGTGTCCCTGAGAGACAAAAAGTCTGCAGTTTCAGGAATACCTTGCGATTAGGGGCATCACAAATTCTAAAATATGAATTTAAACTAGAAAAGAAAAACTCCAGGGAACAGCAGAGTATAAATGCAAAACGTGTGGGGGGGGGGGGTGGCATAGATCCTTTGCGGATACGTGATATTTGTCCTTACAACTTTCAAGCACTGTGGATACAGTGCCTAGTCTTCAGAACTTCAGAATACATGGCCTGCGAATGTGAACATTTTTAATAAGTGCTAAACACATTTCGGTCTTGTCCAAAGATGGTGAGACTTGTATAAAACCCCTGTATGTGCGGCCTACAAGTCAATACTTTACTCCATGGCCTTTGAGCTATATAGACTGCGCCACGTCTAGCCCTGTCCAGTGTCACATGGGGGTTAACATAAGGCATTTTGAAGAAATCCCCGCATCAAATCCCCGCATCCCCGCGGGGATGAAGATTAGTCCTGCAAATCAGCTGCTATCATCATCTGAGCTCTAAGTGCACACGATTAAGAATCGGTGCCTCGTGATTCTGAGAGCCCTGAGCAGCCTTGCATTATCTTTGACTTAGCTTTGGACTGGACAGACCCCCAGTAAACACAACTGGAAGGCAGGATTGGTGTAACAGCTGCTACTCATCCGAAGGCTTAACCCTCGTGAACCCTTGCAAAGCTGGACCCTCTGTTGTGTTTGTTTGTGCTCTGTGCGTGTGTTGGGCTGATGTTGCAGGCTAGTCTGGCATGTCGACCTGCCCAGTGTGTGTATTTATAATTGTTATAATTCAGCTCTAGGAGACCGAGATCCGACAATCAGCTGCTAATTTCTACCACTGCAGCTTTGTGTCTACAGGGAGGAGACAGTAGGCTCAGAGCTGTCCATATCTGACTCTCTGTGATGGGACCTCAATATTATATTGTGTTGTAATTGTATATGTAAAGCTCTTTCATGAGTGAGGCTGAGTGTGTTTCTATCTGCAGTGAACTGACCCTTTATCAATAAGGCCCTACCTGTTGCTGTATCTGGAGGGTACTGCGCCTGGATTCGCAAACCTACATTTAGCTTGGCTGCATGGAGAAGCCTTTGCCTGCAGGGAGTTGCCCCTCTGTCAGCAGGAAGCTGTCTGTGGATAGACATGGATGGAGCGGCCACTGGCTATGCCAGGCTAAGGCTGTAAAGATATTCTTTAGGTGCAGAGAACTGCTCTTGTCAACAGGGAGCAGCCCTGACAGAGACTGCAGGAAGCTGCAACTTATTGCAACGTGGAGCATCTGGGTGCAGGGCCTCGCCTCTGTCTAGTGAGAGGTGGCTGCAGGAACCCGCAGGTGAGCTTTCCCTGTATATATTTTTCTCCATCCAAGGCTTCTCACAATAACAGTTACCACACAAGAGACAGGAGCACCAGTCACTTGCAGTAAGTTGGCGGTAAGCGAGCAAGGCATGAGAAAGGATGAGCGAAGGACAACAGAATTATTGTTTTTTTTTTTTTTGTTTTTGTTTTTTGAAAAACCTTTATTGATGTTTCAATCATTTACACGTATGGGCCTACAACCCCCCGGGGCCGGCCGCTAAGTAACCAGGATAATAAAAGCAAATGTCAACACAGGCGGCACCTCGGAGAGCAAAGTCTTCAATCCAATATAGTCCGGCCAATGAGCCGCGCAGGCAGGACACCAGGAGAGATAGGGTTTTTCATTTTATGATAAGACAAAACAGTAGGATCAGGTGCCAAACAATTTCCCAACAGCGAGAAGGGGCAAGGATAAGAGACGTAAACAATAAGCAGCAATACATTGAATCAATGGCGCCGGCGCGGGAAAGTACGGATGCGGAGAAATATCAAAAATAGTTGCGCCTGCAGGTCCCCGTACCTAAAGCCCAGCGAACCCCCCGGAAACTGTGGCACACATGAAGAGCAAACGATTCACAATCAGGGTGGTGTATCGCACTGATCCCAGAAAAATAAGCAAAAAGAAACAGAGAAAAAAAGAGGAGGCCATGGAAAAAGAGATAAAGACTAAAGAGTCCCCTCCCCCATCCCCCCACCCTGCACCTCTGCGAATGAGTATGGCCCCACCCCCCAGCAGTGTGCCTGTCGCCCTGGAACTAGACCCGAAATATAGAAGAGACAGGGAAAAAAGAGAGTGAGAAAGAGCCCCCCCAGACGGGGGGGCGGAAAGAATATAATAAACTGGAGGAGGGCCTTAAAAACATACCCCCGGCTTCTCCCTCCCGCACGGTGAAGTCTCCCCCCAGCAAACAATTAGCAGCACCAAGTCGACCATATCAAAAAAGGGGGGGGGGGGGAATGGGGAGCATTATACACCAACTATGCGAATAACCACGAGAGCGCGCAACCATGAGTCCGCCTGTCTACTAGGTGACCACCCCCGAAGGATCGGCCTCAGCCTTGACCGCTTTTTGCGATTCTGCCCATGCCTGCCCGTCGACCCAGCACCATGTCCGATGTCCCAAGGTACAGGAGTGTCCAAAAACAGTCGGGAAGCGCCGCACACGGGTGGGGTGGAAGTCTCTGAGCATCCGCACAGACCGCTTCATGGAGGGGTGTCTGTTCCAGTGCCGCCCCAGGATCTGCGCTGCACACAAGGTCCAGACAGGCTGAATCAGCCAAATGAGACACACGTTGCTGAAATTGTCCCCGGGCCGCCGGAGACCGCGCACGGGACAAGGCCACCATCTGCCGCTCAGGTCCAATACCTCCGGAACAGATCAAGTCCACAGTTAGCCGACCACACGGTAGCATATTGTCCGGAGTGTCCGGCTGTACACTAATCGCGGGGGGGCCGCAACATCTTCCTCTTGTGTGCAGTGTGGAAAGCCACTGTGTACCTGTGGACCAGCATGCCGCCACTGTCCCAACGCTGTCACCACATCATCTAGCTTCCCCCCCAGGATCCCGGCGCCATGAGCCAAGGAGTAATGAAGGGCACCAAGGGCCTCCAGGAGGTCGCCGTACCCCAGAGCAGCTCCCTCCGATCGCTCCGCCACACTCCCGAAAGTCACACACCCCCTGTCTCGCTGCGTCCCAGCGGAGAGGATGGTAGGCTGCATTGTGACAAAATGGCCGCTGGGAAGGCCCGACTCGTATTGGGGCCAGGACCCCGGGATCAACGCCTCAAGGTCCACGTCGCTGAAGACAGGGATCCTGGGGCAGGCACAGATCCAGCCGTTGCGCGGTCACGGGCAACAGTCGTCTCCGCCACGGACCAGCTCCCGCGGAAAGCCGGGAGCAGCCCTCAAGGATCAGGGCGAGCCAGGGACGGCGTCCGGGCAGCTCACCGTCAAAGGCAGGGGCAATCGCCACAGAATCCGAGAATTGTACACCCGGGCATGTCATCAGTCCGCAACAGCAGAATGCAGGCCGAGGGGAGCTCCGCTTCGGTGGACCGACTCCACCCAGTCACCACAGGCCGCTGTTGTTCAACTGCCACCCGGCCAAGGCGTCCACTCGAGGTCCCGGCTTCGGGACCGCACGGGCCGCAAAGTTCAACCGCTGATTTCTCCGGTTGTACGGCAGTCAGAGACCTCGGAGTCACACGATCGGTTGCCACTTTCGTTTACGAACACGATTTCGTAGCGCAGAGTAAGGATCTCATGCAGGATATCCGTGCGGGATGCGGAGGTTCACGGAGCCGGGAATCTACGCTGCCGTCCCGGTCGCCATCTTGGCTCCTCCCCAACACACAGAATTATTGTTATGGTTGACAACAGCCACTGAAGTCAAGGCAAAAGGAGAAGGTGGGTGAGGGGAGGGGAGAGAGGGTTCAAACCCTGTTCACCAAGTGTTAACCCTTCTTCAATCCTAAATGATCCCCTTACTGCATTATGGCCCATATGTACTATAAAAGTTTCTGAAAGACAAAGAATGGGTAAAACTTGTTGATACATCAGATCCATTGTTTCTACCATTTTACAAGGCGAAAACCCCATATCCAAATGCCACCTTACTCCTGCACCTCCTTCTTACACCTATACTTTTAATACTCCAACCCTAACCCAGTCCCTTACTCTAACCTAACCTTTACCCCATCCCTTACCCAGTCTCCATCCAATCCTAATACTAAACCTTACTTCAACTCTGACCATCACTCACACCTTCCATTACTCTTACGCCAACTGAGCTCTTAATCTAACCTTAACTACATAAATAATCCGAATCCATAACCCAATCCCAACAGTAACCATAACAACATCCCATACTCTAAACCACTAAAGTTAACCTACATCAAAAACACTCACTTACACCATACCTAACTTTTAGCCCAATCCTAAACCCATCAGGACACCCAACCCATATCTTATGGTATAGCAATCTCAAGCCATACCTTACCGTACCTCCTAAATGTACCTTTCTAGCCCAATAACCCTTGCATTCAATTTTTTTATAGACTACTTTAACTTTTCTACATTTCTGTCTACTTTTTTTAATGCAAAATGGCACTACACACAGCTTCAACATACACGAGAAACCTAAAGACATTATTAATAAATTCATTTGTAAGTCTAGTGTTAGTCAAGACATTTCGATTTTCGTGAAAGTATATGTATGGTATAATTACTTATAGAGGCCCTCAGCCAATCCTCTTTCTTCATCAACTGGCCCATTATTGTGTTGTTCACATTTTTCTTTCATTCACCACAGCATGAGACAATGGGTCAGCCCAGTTCAGACATTGGCTAGCTACCTCCACTATGAGTGATGGCGATTCTTTCCTTTCACAAGGAGCACATACACATCAGTATCTTAGTACATATCAATGCCAGGCACTACTATAGCAACGTGTGCATCTTGAGACTATTTTTCTCGGATTTGTGAAGGTCCGGAATCTGCCCCAACAATAAGATTTGGGGAAAACCATGACGAAACAAAACGAGCATTGACAAAGACAAAAGGCTGGTAGCCACTGCCAGGAATATTGGCTTTGCCAATGCTGGTTGGTATACAGAGACCTAAAAAGTTGACGTAATGTGCACATGTAACAAACTAATATAAAACATTTCAACTTTCCAAAATAAATACGCGAGAATTGTGCAAACGTGTTAGCAGCATGAAGTGATAAAACGCACAACTGATCACTACCATCTATAAAAACACATAGGGGCTCATTTATGAGCCCCTGCGTCACTTTTGCGCCACCGGTGCGTCACTTTTTGTGACGCACCAGTGGCGTAAAACATGCGCCATGATGCGCCATATTTACAATGTGACGCATCTACCTAGATGCGTCACTTTGTAAACCCCTGCGCTACATTATACCTGCGTCAGGTATAATGTATGCAGGGTGGGCGTTCCCACGTAAGCAAGCATCGTAGAAGTGATGCAGTGAAATCTATGAGATTTCACTGCGCCACTTCTAGGGTGCAAATGCGTCAATATCTTGCGCCTGCCTCACAGCAGGCGTAAGACTGACGCAGGCCCTTTCACATGGGGCTTGCCCCATGTGAAAGGACACATTGCTGGAGTTACGTCACTTTTGTGACACACTCCAGCAATGCGTCACTTTTGCGCCTACAGATACGTCAGAAATACTGACGTATCTGTGACTCCTTGCGACATGATGCGTCATACTGTAAATATGACGCATCATTGGAGTCGCAGGGAGGGCGCAGTGAAAAGTGACGCATCACTGTTTTCACGCAGTGATGCGTCACTTTTCATAAATGAGGCCCATAGTTTAGCTTATGTCGTGCCCAACATGCCTGTGCGGTCCAACTACACCCACATGCAGACTCCTCAAACATGCATGTTCTAGCTCTATTAGGGGGTTGCAGATACCGGTGGGAGTCACTTTCTGTATTTTAAAAGGCCTTCTTTGGGACGGTGGGCCTAGTGTGTAAAGTTAGTTCAAGCATCCATAATTAATGAGCGGTAGTGGTTCCGTCCGTTACACGCCCAATCAAAGCCGCCACTGATGCCGACTTTCTGGCCGCGGCACTTTATCAGTTCGGGTGTTAGCTGGCATCAGCCTTTGTCCTGGTACGTGCACCTGCTCACTCCTAACAATTTCCATGAAAGGAGAATGTGCGCTTCCTGCAAACAAGCGAGAGCTAGAAAGTTTTCGTACTTTTTGTTTAAGAAAATCAAGCGTTATATACTGCAAATATTTCATTTTTAGTTATTATTATTACTATTATTTTTAACTAAACTGGCGTGGATTCTAAGGGCTTCAGTTCATAACGCGGCTGAAGTCTTTCAAACAAAGAAAAAGACCGATATACTTTTTTCGTAGGAAGTGTGTTCGTATTTGGGAACGGTGCTGTAAACACCCTCACATGATAATAAAGGGTTTGCGTTTGGAGAGCCACCCCGTCTGAGGACATTCTCTCGCGAATCTCAGCCCCGCTATAAAAACGTCATCTCATATTTACATTCCAGCCCCGCGCCTCTTGAGTTTGCTTCCAGCACCGTCAAACTCCCACCACTTAAGTAAGATAACGGGCTTCAGGGGCTTGATATCGCGGCAGCAGCCGGGGCTTCCCTCCCCTCCTCCCCCATTGTCTGTTGGCGAACTCGAGCGCACAGGGGGACCACCACAGGTGGGGAGCAGGGAACTTACAGCAAACGACCACCAAGAGCCCGAACTGGACCACCCGCCTCTTCAGCTGCGCCATCTTCGCAAACGTCCCAGGCGATGGAAAGCTGCTACAGTTTCAAGTTCACGGAGGCGTGGGAAGGACCAAACTCGGCCGGACACAAGAAGCAGCCCGGGCGCTGTGAGAACTCCTCCAAGTAACAGGTCCCTCCTCCCCGTACTGCGCTCTGCTGCCAAAGTGCAACGCAAATGGCGCAGCCGGCCCCGCTCCCGTCTGAGGAGGAGGATGGGGAGGCCCGGGGGAGGGGTGAGACGCACGCGCTTCGATTTGGGGTCCTAGCAACCATCAGCATAACGGAAAATGCAGCCTCATTCATCCCAGCTCGAGAGCTTCCCAGGGTTTACTTTGCTGGAGCGATGGACATTTTAACTCCACTTCGACGCGGGACGTTTATGCCGGCCGTAAATCAAAACCCGCACTTATCCTCCCAGAGTACGCGCTGCTGTTGGCTGTAATGCAGTGCATGATAATAGGGTACACTCCTCATGTTTCAGATCAAATATGTGAAAACAAGCATTGACAAAAGCTAGATGAGTCTGGAGTTGGCTACAGTTGTTTTGGCGTTGTTGATGCTTTCTTTGTTTGTATTTGTTTTTAGTAAAACTTTCTTTCTGGAGCACCTACCAATGCATATTGTATGTGATTTTTGCCCTAGAGCAAAAAATAAAATACTGGCCGGCATAAAGAAGGTAATTTTTGACATAGGAAAGCCCCAATAGCGTATTTAGAAAACAAATGATGTTAACTCCTGTGGAGCGGCGGGTTTCATTGGCTTGACACACCATAAAAGGACTTCAATATTCTATTTGCAATATACACTAGGGGGACTTTAAATCATTACAGTTTAGGGTTAAATAGTTTAGGTTGCAAGAGCAGTTCTGCATTGTGGCACAATATCTTCTTCAAGCGTATACATCATTTTCCACATAATATAAAGAGAGGCAAGTAATGATTCCCCAGGGAATGTAAGTACTGTGATATAGCTGAAATCCGGAACAGATATTTGTCTGAGTTGTGTTGTAATAATCTTGCAGTTATTAAAGAACTTCAACAATATTGATATATTCAGGGTTAAGGTCATCTGACACCACTTCCTGGTAAGAATCACGGTCAAAGGTCATATGATGTCACTGCCAGTATTGTCATTAAGTTCGAAGGGTGTGTGTTGTCACTTCTGCCACCCTTAGCATTACATCAGAGTAATGGTATTACCTGTAAGTAATCTGAACATTGTCTCCTCGTTTCTCTTCATCATCCCCGCCCTCAGGTGTGAGGACACACCCAACGAAGCAGCTTTGGAAAAAGAACACCAAGGTGAATCGATCAGAATGCAACACCCATGTAAAAATGTAATGAAAAATCATCCAGAGATGACAGCAGACAGAGCCCAAATGCCAAATGAATAAGGATTCTGAACATGAACATCAAGTGTGTAATGGGACACAAAAGTAGTGGGCACTGCCTTAGTGGCCCCACTAAAGATGTCTGTGAGAAAGACTCCCTGTGCCTCTACCCACAAGATGGACATGCCTCTGGTGGAAAGTCCTTGAATGTTTTCAGATAACTCTTTACCTGAGGGTTCATAAGTACAGGAAATGGTTATATGAACCCAGGGATGTAAGGTGGAGGAAGATTTAGCAAATCCTTGCACATATGACCAAAGATCTCAGACAGGTTGCTACACTGATGAAAATGGTAAACCCTGCCCAAATAAATGGAGACAGCTCTGCAGAAATCCAGAGAGTGCAAGGTTATCTATTCCGGAAAAGATGGATTAGGATAGAACACCAGGAGAACAATTTCAGTCTGCCTGTCAAGTTTGAACAAAACGCAAGGCACAAACCCTGGGCCCAGTCAGAGAAACATCTGTCGGGAAAGGCACATAAGTAGCAAACCTGGTAGATCAGGCAATAGGAGACGCAAGGGCGATAGTGCACTTTAACATACCCATATAGCCTAACATTCCAAATCTCACAATCTTCTGGCCGGGGTGGAGGTGACACAATAAGCATCTTAAATGTTAGAAGTTCAAAAGAAACCCTGTCCAAAGGCCTGATGGGAGCTTCATACAGCTATAAGGGAAAGGCCCCCCTAAAAATACTTTAAGGTCCAAGAGAAGGGGGGAAAGCCAAAAGGAAACAATAGAAGCCTCTGTCTAGACCTATATTACTTTTGGAGAGACCTATTCAGGTTCTATCCTGACAACAAGTGATCTATAATTAGAAACACATTACATGCAAAATAATTTTCAAACTCATTTTATTTTTTCATTATTTAAGAAAATATTTTTGAATTCATCTTCAATAGTAACATCTAATGCTTTATACACAATAGACATATGTTACATATAATCCACAATAACAAATATTATATTCGTAAATATAAACAACCCCACAACTCCTAACACAAATATGTTCTCATCATACTCATTTCTCCATACATACATCAATCATCCTCATACTCATAAAATTAACATAAGATTCAAATACTATGCAAGGTCCAACAAAATTGAGTGGAGAAAGAACAAACACAATTATGATTGTTTCTGATTGTACTATGTCTCCTGGGACCACTCCTCTATGATGATGGTAGTTTAAGGTCTTGGCCTACGCGCGTTTCGGTGGAAGACCACCTTCCCCAGGACCAAATATAGAGGGATTTCAAACCCTTAAAATAACGGGGGTTGTCTGAGATTGTACCAACCGGTAGTCACAAGTGTACATTTTAATCGTCTTCGTATTGGTTGTATAAGGAACACACGTGTCTCTCACAGTTCCCGATATTGCCAGTCAGTCTCCTATTTTTTGAATTGTGGTATTGATTCCAAGTCAAAAAATGGCAGATATGGCAGCTTGTATCAATTTCCAATTAAGTACCATGAGAGACTGTTTATGAAAATTTCATTCGCATTTACAACTGCATGCAGCAGTATATCGGCAAAGTTTCCTCATCGCAGTCGAGAAACCAGGGCGCGTCATACTGTCCAAAAAAGAATTTGAGGGAGGTCCCATGGAGGAGAATTCCCTCTACCAGGATGCTGGGCCAACGTAAATATCCTTAAGGATATGTGACGCAAAGGTTTAGGTAGAATGAAAACCACCGAACAGCTCTCTAGAGGCTCTAATGGCTGCTGTGAGAATTTGGCCTGATGTATGCTGTCCACTAATTAAAGTGGGCACCTTGCACCGGATGTATGATGTAACAACGCGAGTCATTACAACGCGTGCAGTTACATCGCGGTCGTTACAACGACTGCGATGTTACTACGCTATGCCATTACAACGCAAGTCTTTACATCGACTTGCGCTAGATGGCGTGCTAACATTAGAAAAGCGTAATTTACTATTCCAACTCCAGTCCACTTAACAGTAGGGAAGGTGTTGGGATAGTAAACTACACTATTTGTAATGTTAGCACGCCATCTAGCGCAAGTCGATGTAAAGACTTGCGTTGTAATGGCATGCGTTGTAAATCCACTTGCGTTGTAAAAGTTTCGTTATAATGGTAGTGCGTTGTAAAAGTTGCATTGTAAAGGTTGTTTACCCATTGCACCAGTCCAAACAACCCTTATGATGATTTAAGAGGTAAAAGATTACCTTCGAAATCTATCCAAGTGGCAACTGTGGAGAGCAGCCTTCAGACTTAGCCATGAAGGAATTTTAAGCAGCTTGTTTTACCAGAATGCAACCTTATAGTATTGGTTAAATGAAAAGAGAACCACACAGTAGTTATGAAAATATATATTGTTAGACGGCGACCTCAGAGGAGCCTGGAAGGGGTCCTGACTACCCTGAGACCCACCCTCAAAGTATCGTAGCCGGGCACTGGCGGGAGACTCCCCAGGGGGAGGAATCTCGTATCTAGGATCGTACTTCTGGCACCACACGACACAGAGTGACCACACCGGGTATTCTGAGAAAACAATCTTTATCAAGTAGGTTATCACTGCAAATATGTACAAGGTGAGCACGGGCTCAAGAGTCTCGGAAGGGGTAGGGGGTAGCGGGACAGTCTCTGGTAAAGGTTCAAGCAGGGACGTATCCGGCGCACAGCTCACAATCCTCGAGCTGGGGGATACGATGTTGTAGTCGGGGTCCGGCGGGACCGTGAGAGTCGGTTGGAGCCGCGAGTCACTCAGCGGGCTCAGGTACAGGTTCGGAGGTCTTACGATCTTCAGGGAGCTGCGAGTCACTCAGCAGGCTCAGGTACAAGGTCGGAGGTCTTACGATCTTCAGGGAGCCGCGAGTCACTCAGCAGGGCTCAGGTACAAGTTCGGAGGTCTTACGATCTTCAGGGAGCCGCGAGTCACTCAGCAGGGCTCAGGTACAAGTTCGGAGGTCTTACGATCTTCAGGGAGCCGCGAGTCACTCAGCAGGGCTCAGGTACAAGTTCGGAGGTCTTACGATCTTCAGGGAGCCGCGAGTCACTCAGCAGGGCTCAGGAGGGTCCAAGTTCCAGGAGCCGCGACCACGTCGGCAGGCTCTCGTTGTTCCAGCGTCGAATCTGCCGGACAGACCCAGAGCACCCCTTGTTATAGGTCGACCCCTCTTTGATGTCCGGAGTCTGTGCAGGCAGGGGTCTTGTCACCTGGGGGTCGCTTGTCGGGATTTCCTGCTATAGTCTTTTGATCCTTTCAGGGCCGGGTCGGGAGGAGTCCCAGACACCCAGCAGGCACGGAGCCAGTCCTCAGGGAGGCCGGAGGGCCGATCGAAACCCATCGTCCCGGGGGAGTTCAGAGGTGCGATAGAAACTGCTCCTCCCTCTCTCATCCCCTGGAAGCGTGATGTCCTCCAGCCGGAGTGGCGCCTCTAGGCCCGGGTCGCGCTGGGGCCGGGCGGCCATCTTGGTGCATGAAGTGGGCACGCGGGCCCGGGGTGGCCGAAAGGAGAGAGGCCATGGACGGGGACGTCCGGGTCTGTGTGTGTGTCCTGGTGGGGAGGTTCGGCTGGGCCGTGTGCTTGGGCTGCAGGTACCAGGTTTCGGTGGTGCGGGGGCACGGAGGGCCATTCTACGAGGCCGGGTCCAACACGCGTCCCCCCCAGCTGAAAGCCGGAGAGAACTGCCCATCAGCTTGGGGTGTTCTCTTCGCTGAGGCGGAAGAACCGGGAGAGGCCGTCAGCATTGGCGTGGTCCGTACCAGGGCGGTGTTCTACGGTGAAATCCATCCCCTGGAGGGAGATTGACCACCGCAGTAGCTTGGGGTTTTCTCCTCGCATCTGCATGAGCCATCGCAAGGGCCGATGGTCAGTTTGGACTCTGAAATGGGTGCCGAACAGGTAGGGTCGTAGCTTTTTGAGTGCCCAGACCACGGCAAAGGCTTCGCGCTCTATGGTGCTCCATCTCTGTTCTCGGGGCAACAGCCGCCGACTGAGGAAGGCGACGGGCTGGTCTAGGCCTTGGTCATTCACTTGTGATAGGACGGCCCCAATGCCATGCTCGGAGGCATCGGTCTGGACTATGAACTCCTTGGCGTAGTCGGGAGCCTGGAGGACGGGGGCAGTACACATGGCCTTTTTTAGGGCATCGAAAGCTTCCTGGCAGGCAGCCGTCCACTGCACTTTCTTTGGCTGTCTTTTAGACGTGAGTTCTGTGAGAGGGCCGACAAGGCTGCCATACCCCTGAATGAATCTTCGGTAGTAGCCCGTGAGTCCCAGAAAGGCTCGGACCTCCGTTTGGGTGATGGGTGGTTCCCAGGCCAGGATGGCGTCGATCTTTGGCTGTAGAGGGGCGACCTGGCCGCTCCCGACCTGGTGCCCCAGGTAGACCACGGATCCTTGCCCGATCTGGCACTTGCTGGCTTTTACTGTGAGGCCTGCCTGGCGCAGGGCGGTTAGCACCCTCCGGAGGTGCTGGAGGTGCTCACTCCACTCTGAACTGAAGACAGCGATGTCGTCCAGATATGCCGCGCTGAACTGTTCTAGCCCGGCCAGGACCCTATTCACCAGTCGCTGGAAAGTGGCCGGGGCATTTTTCATCCCGAAGGGCATTACGCGGAAGCGGTAGTGCCCATCGGGGGTGGAGAAAGCGGACCGCTCCTTGGCCCCTTCGGTGAGCGCAATCTGCCAGTATCCGCAGGTGAGGTCGAATGTGCTGAGGAACCGGGCTGCCCCTAGTCGGTCAATGAGTTCGTCGGCTCGTGGAATGGGGTGGGCATCGGCTCGGGTAACGTCATTGAGCCCCCGGTAGTCCACGCAGAATCGGAGCTCGGGGGCGACACCGGGGGCCGCTGCCTTCGGGACCAGGACCACGGGGCTGGCCCAGGGACTGTCAGAGGGCTCGATCACCCCCAGGGTCAACATCTTCGAGACTTCCGCTTGAATGCAGGACCGGACCCGGTCAGGAACCCGGTAGGCTCGGTGTCTCACCGGCGGGCTGTCCCCGGTGTCCACGTCATGAACACACCAGTTGGTGACCCGGGGGGTCAGGGAGAAGAGGTCGGAAAATTGTCTTAGGAGCTGGCGGCAGTCCGCTTGTTGCTGGGCAGTGAGGGCTGGGGAGAGGTTCACTCCTTCTACGGAGCCATCCTGCTCCTTGACACACAGGAGGTCCGGGAGGGGATCCGACTCATCTTCGGCTCCATCATCGGTGGCCAGCAGGAGGCTCAGTTCTGTCCGCTGGAAGTGAGGCTTAAGGCGGTTCACGTGCAGGACCCGGAGGGGATCCCGAGGCGACTGGACGTCCACCAAGTATGTGACTTCACTCTTCCGCTCAACCACTTTGTAGGGCCCAGTCCATCGGTCCTGGAGGGCGCCAGGCTTCACGGGGGCCATGACCCACACCTGCTGGCCCGGCTGGAACTCGACCAGAGTGGCATTCTGGTCGTACCAGCGCTTCATCTCTTCTTGACTTGCCTCCAGGTTGGCCTCGGCCAGTTCTCGGAACTTCCTGGTCTGGTTCCGGAGGGCCAGGACGTATTGGAACACATCTCGGGGGGTGGTCTGGGGTTCTGCCTCCCACCCTTCCTTAACCAAACTGAGGGGACCTCGGACGGGGTGTCCATAGAGTAATTCAAACGGGCTGAACCCTAAGGACTTCTGGGGGACCTCCCGGTAAGCGAACAAGAGGCAGGGGAGCAGGACGTCCCACTTACGCCGGAGGGGCTCTTCTAGGCCAGCGATCATCCCTTTCAAAGTCCTATTAAACCTTTCTACTAGGCCGTTCCCTTGGGGATGGTACGGGGTGGTGAACTTATAGGACACCCCACATTGTTGCCACAGGGACGTCATATACTTCGAGATAAAATTAGTGCCGCGATCGCTCACGACCTCGCGGGGAAAACCCACCCTGGAAAAGATCCCCATCAGGGCCCGGCCCACCACGGGGGCCGTAATGGTGCGTAGGGGAATAGCCTCAGGATAGCGGGTGGCGTGGTCCACGAGGACCAAGATGAACCGGTGGCCTTGGGAGGTGGGGGGGTCCAGTGGTCCCACGATGTCGATTCCGACTCGTTCAAAAGGGGTACTGACGACCGGGAAGGGTTGGAGGGGAGCCTTGCACTTCCCCCCACTCTTCCCACTAGCCTGGCACGTGGGGCAGGACTTGCAGTGGGCTTCTACCGCTGCTCTCATTCTAGGCCAGTAAAAATGGGTCACGAGACGGCTGTAGGTCTTGTCCTGACCCAGGTGGCCGGCGAGGGGGACGTCGTGGGCTAAGCCCAGGAGGAAATCTCGGAAGCGGAGGGGTACCACCAGTACCCGTCCGGATCCCAGCTCCACCGACTTCTGCTCACTGTACAAGATGTTATTTTCCCAATAGATTCGGTGTGTCCCGGTCTGGTCACCTGCGGCTTGGCCCTCGGCCTGGCGCCGCAGCCCGACCAGGGAAGGACAAGTGGCTTGCTCCCGGCAAAATTCTTCCCGAGTGGGCCCGCCCTCGTGGCGCCAATGGGCCAACTCGGGTAGATCTCCCAACTCGGGGACCGGGGCGGGGTCGGATGATGCGGGTTCGTCGCGGGCGACGGACCCTTCTGATGGGGGGACGGGAGGACCCTCGGCGGGGACTGTACTGGTCTCTTCGATCGGGGTGTTCTCGACTTCTCTCCGGGGAGTGAGTCGGGCTGACATAGATCGGGTGGTGGCGCACACCCACTCGGGGAGTCCCATCATTCCTAGGTGGGCCTTGCGCTCGACGTGCTTCCAGGGAGAATTCTCCAGGTCGTTCCCTAAGAGGCAGTCGACCGGCTGGGAGGTTCTTACGGCCACCTTGAGTTTACCTATCACCCCTCCCCACTCAAACGGCACCAGGGCTACCTGACACATACTTTCTCTATTGTCTGCGGATATTAAGGGGCAAAAGACGTTGGGGAGGATCTGCTCCTCGGGGACTAGGTGCCTGAGGACACCGGTTATACTGGCCCCGGTGTCCCGCAGGGCCTCTACCTGGTGGCCATTGATCTTGACGAGCTGCCCGTATTTCTGTGTGTTGGAGGGTAGGAGGCTACCAGGGATCATCTCCCTATCTCCCAGGGATACTAGGGCCATCGCTGCGGGTTCCCACTCCTCGGCTTCCTCAACCTCCTCCCCCAGAGCTACGTTGGCTATCTGTCTCGCAGGGGTGGTAGGGGAGACTTGGGTGGCCATGGGGCACTCTGGGTCATTGGCGTAGTACCCGGGTTTCTGGCAACGGAAACATGTGACGGTCACCCGATGTCCCCGTCTCCCAGGGGGCCCTGTCACCGGTGGGGGGGCGCCGGGAAAGGTGGAGGTTGTGTCTTCGGGGGGCTAGGCTGGGACTCTCTCGGCCCTCCCTGGTTCCCTCCCCCTCTCTGGCGGGGTGGTCCCTGACTGGCTCGGGGGTACTCTCCTACCATTCCCCGGGAGACCCGGGTGTTGGTCCAGCGGTCGGCCTCCACAGCCAGCTTCCGGGGATCTGTGAGCTTGCTGTCAAGCAGATGCTGACGTAGTTCTATGAAGCAGTTCGCAGCCAGATGTTCCCACAACATGAGGTCAGTGAGTTCGGCAAGGGTGGTGACTTTGCTGCCCTTGATCCACCCATCGAAGGCCCGACTGAAAAAGTTTACATACTCCACCCAGGTGGTGCCCGGGATCTTCCTGCAGTCCCGGAATCGCTGACGGTACATTTCTGGGGTGAGGCCGTATCTTGTGAGTAGAGCCTCTTTCATGTGGCTGTAGGAGGTCTGCAGGGAGAGGGGTAGGTCGAGCAGGGTGTCCCTTCCTTCGCTCAGAAACCGCCCCCACAACCCCGCCCCCCAGTCCTTCTGCGGGATCCGATGGGAGGTCATGGCGACCTCGTAGGCCCTGAACCATTGCTGAATGTCATCGTTTTTATAATATTCCTTGACCACATCCTTGGGGATGTGGACCTTCTGTTCCGCTGGGGAGGCCGTCTCTCGGTTTCCCGGGGGCCTTCCTTCCTCGCTTCTGGCCTTGAGCTCGATTTCTTTCAAGCTGCGTTCGTGCTCTAGTTGGAGCTTCCTTCCTTCGTGCTCCCGTTGGAGCTTCTTTTCTTCTAGTTCGCCTTGTACACGCATTTGCTCTACTGCTAGCTTTTTTTCCGCTAACTTCAATTCGCCCTCGATTTTGAGTTTGGCTAACTCGAGTTCATGATTGCGGCTTCTCTCTCTGTCCGCGAGCTCTTCCGGGGATAGGCCCCCGTCTGGTACGATGCCTCGCACCTGATTGCTACTGCTTTCACTTTGGGGGGGTTCGGCTTCGTCGGGGCGCTCCCCCGTGCCATCCGGGCGGGAGGCCCCGGTCTCCACCCAAGTTTTCAGTGCTTTCTGCAAATCCTCTTTAGTGTTGAGACCAGTGGTAGCGATTTTAAGTTCTTTGCAAAATTGCTTTAGCTCTTTGTGTGTGTATTCTTCTAGCTGCTCCACCTGGAACACCCTGTTGGCGCTGGTTTCTGCGGGGCTCACGGCGCTTCCTTCTGCCATCTTTGTCGGTAGTGCTTCCGTTGTTCACGGTACGATCTCTAGGTGATGGGCCCGAATCCCGTCGCTGCCACCAATGTTAGACGGCGATCTCAGAGGAGCCTGGAAGGGGTCCTGACTATCCTGAGACCCACCCTCAAAGTATCGTAGCCGGGCGCTGGCGGGAGACTCCCCAGGGGGAGGAATCTCGTATCTAGGATCGTACTTCTGGCACCACACGACACAGAGTGACCACACCGGGTATTCTGAGAAAACAATCTTTATCAAGTAGGTTATCACTGCAAATATGTACAAGGTGAGCACGGGCTCAAGAGTCTCGGAAGGGGTAGGGGGTAGCGGGACAGTCTCTGGTAAAGGTTCAAGCAGGGACGTATCCGGCGCACAGCTCACAATCCTCGAGCTGGGGGATACGATGTTGTAGTCGGGGTCCGGCGGGACCGTGAGAGTCGGTTGGAGCCGCGAGTCACTCAGCGGGCTCAGGTACAGGTTCGGAGGTCTTACGATCTTCAGGGAGCCGCGAGTCACTCAGCAGGGCTCAGGTACAAGTTCGGAGGTCTTACGATCTTCAGGGAGCCGCGAGTCACTCAGCAGGGCTCAGGTACAAGTTCAGAGGTCTTACGATCTTCAGGGAGCCGCGAGTCACTCAGCAGGGCTCAGGAGGGTCCAAGTTCCAGGAGCCGCGACCACGTCGGCAGGCTCTCGTTGTTCCAGCGTCGAATCTGCCGGACAGACCCAGAGCACCCCTTGTTATAGGTCGACCCCTCTTTGATGTCCGGAGTCTGTGCAGGCAGGGGTCTTGTCACCTGGGGGTCGCTTGTCGGGATTTCCTGCTATAGTCTTTTGATCCTTTCAGGGCCGGGTCGGGAGGAGTCCCAGACACCCAGCAGGCACAGAGCCAGTCCTCAGGGAGGCCGGAGGGCCGATCGAAACCCATCGTCCCGGGGGAGTTCAGAGGTGCGATAGAAACTGCTCCTCCCTCTCTCATCCCCTGGAAGCGTGATGTCCTCCAGCCGGAGTGGCGCCTCTAGGCCCGGGTCGCGCTGGGGCCGGGCGGCCATCTTGGTGCATGAAGTGGGCACGCGGGCCCGGGGTGGCTGAAAGGAGAGAGGCCATGGACGGGGACGTCCGGGTCGGTGTGTGTGTCCTGGTGGGGAGGTTCGGCTGGGCCGTGTGTTTGGGCTGCAGGTACCAGGTTTCGGTGGTGCGGGGGCACGGAGGGCCATTCTACGAGGCCGGGTCCAACATATATTTATTATTATAACACTATCTAGTATGACACAGTATCTCCTACACGCAGATAATCACAAAGCACACAATACATAAGCACAGAAATGACAGTAAATAGCACTAATACACAGTGGGCCCCAGAGGGGGGACTAAACCATAAAATAGTCGCATAAGAACCACGACTCGAAGCAAGACAGTGTCGAGAGGACGTAGAATCGCTGGGACCCCAAGGAAGCAGCCAGGGTGAGTAAGTAGGGCCCCACGGAGGACAGGTGCAGTGTGGGAACACGACTCCGTACTATTTTATGGGAGAGTCGTGGTTGAAGTTTTAGAGCTTAAGGACCCTTCCCAGTGGACTTTGAAGAAACCTAGTGGCAGTTAGGAAGTCGGAGAGCCATTCCACCCGTGGATACCGAGGTACTCAAGTTACCTATCCCAGGGAAGCCAGGTGCATAGGTCTGAAGTGGTGTCTGTTAGAAATGGGGGTCTCTAGTTGGCAGAGGTAGGTAACTTTGTCCAAATAGGGACTCTTGCTTCTAGTCAGGTCAAGGGGGATACACTCCTAAAATAACCCCTGCTCACCCCCTTGGTAGCTTGGCACGAGCAGACAGGTTTATCTCAGAGGCAGTGTGTAAAGTATTTGTGGACACATACAGTAATACAGTGAAAACACTACAAATGGACACCACACTAGTTTAGAAAAATAGGTCATCTTTATCTAAACCAAAACAGGACCAATCAAAAAAAATCCACAATACAGAATTAAACATAAGGCTTCCAAATGGTAGAAATAGTTCAGTTCAATGCAAGTTGTAAATGCGACACGTTTTCACAAAGTACCTTAGATGCGTCACGCAAAACATAGAAAATAGCTGCAGGAAAGTTGATGCGTCGGTTACATTCATGCAGGGAAGGTGATGCGTCAGTTCCTTGCTTAGGGGGAGGTGATGTGTCGGTTCCTTACTGCAGCGCAGGTGAGGTGATACGTCGGTTTCTTACCGGAGAGGAGGTGATGTGTCAGTTTCTTACTACGTTGGGAGGTGATGTGTCGGTTTCGTACTGCATCCCCCAACGATGCAAAAGTCTTGGCGCCTCGATGTGATGCGTCGATCCGGTACGATGCCTGGTTTCGTTCAGCTGCACAGCAGGCTTGCGTCAGGATCGGTGCGATGATCTCGGACTTCGGAGATCGTTGCAACGATGCGTCGTGCGGCGATTTCTCGAGCCGTGGCAGGCGCTGCAACAGTTTCTTCGGCCATGCGTCGGAATCAGGTGCGGATGCTACACGCTTCTTCGATGTTGCGTCGATTTTCCAGCTCCCAGCGACAAATAGTCTCTAGAGGCCCTGAACTGCAGCAGGCACCTCTTTGAAGGTTGGAATTCCCAGCAAGGGAATTCAAGGGAGCTGGTGGTGAAGTCTTTGTCTCCCTGAGACTTCACAAAAGGAGGCAAGCTCAGTTTCAAGCCCTTGGAGATCTTTTCTTCAAGCAGGTGACAAAGCAAACAGCAAAGTCCTCCTTTCCTTGGCAGCAAGCAGCCACTGCAGGCCAACCCCAGACAGCAAACAGCACAGGGGCAGTATTCCTCTTCAGCTTATCCGGCTCTTCTCCTTGGCAAAGGTTACTCTTGATTTTCCTGAAGTGATCTAAAAGTGTGGTGTATGGGCCCCTCTTTTTATACACCAAAATCATTTGTTCTCTGAAAGGAGAGAGTGTCTGTACCCAGCCAAAACCAGTTCTGTCCTCACTGGTGCAGCTTCCTGGCAGGAGGTGGAGACAGCATTGTTGAAGGCCGACCGGGCACATACAGGTGAAAGGAAATCTCCTCCCCCTACTCTAAATACAGCCCAGGTCTATTCAGCCCAGCCCTGATTCATCAGACTTCTGGAGCAGCTGCCCCTCTCCAGCCCCTGTCATCCAAAATCCAGACATGCAATACGCAAACCTAGCAGAGGCACACTGGGTGGTTAGGCAAGAAAATACCTGCTTTCTAAAAGTGGTATTTTCAAACGCAAAATGTAGAAATCACCCTCACTAAAAGATGCATTTTAACATTCTGAGTTCAGGCATACTAAACTTTATTTTTCTACCTTCTTCCCAGGGCCACTTATGTTTATAAGATGTTATAAACAAACTCACCATTCTGTCCTATGTGAACAGGTAGCCTTGCAATAGTGAAAAACGAAATTGGCAGTATTTCACTATCAGGACATGCTACACACATCAGGGCAGGTCCTACCTTTCACACAATGCACCCTGCCCACAGGGGTACCTTGGGCTTACCTTAGGGGTGACTAATATGTAGAAAAGGGAAGCTTTAGGGACTGGCAAGTGGGTGCACTTGGCAAGTCGACATGGCAGTACTAGACTGCACACAGGCTCTGCAATGGCAGGCCCAGGTTACCTTTTAACGGCTGCTTCTGTTGGTGGCACAATCAGTGCTGCAAGCCCACTAGCAACATTTGATTTACAGGCCCCCGGCACACATGATGCACTGTACTAGGGACTGACTAGTAAATCAAATAGCCAATCATGGAAAACCAATCCATAACAGTAATTTACAAAGGGAGCACTAGCACTTTGGCACTGAACAGCAGTGGCAAAGTGCCCAAAGCATCTAGACCAGCAAAATGGAGTCCAACACACAGCAAAAACACAGGAGGCAAAGGCAAAAACTGCAGGGGAGACCCACGGAAAATGGTGCCAGGTCTAACACGTGTCCCCTCCAGCTGAAATGTGGGGAGAACTACAAACCCTCTTGGGAGTTCTCTTCACTAAGTTGGAAAAATCTGGACAGACCATCAGCATTTGCGTGTTCTGTACCAGGGCGGTGTTCCACCGTGAAGTCCATCTCCTGTAGTGAAATGGACCACCCCAACAGCTTTGGATTCTCACCCCTTATTTGCATCAACCATCTGAGGGGCCTGTGGTCTGTCTGGTCCCGGAAGTGAGTCCTAAACAAGTATGGCCTCAGCTTCTTCAGTGCCCAGACCACAGCAAATGCCGCATGCTCAATCGCACTCCACCTCTGTTCCCGTGGAAGTAACCTCCTACTAATGAATGTTACAAGTTGGTCTAGGCCCTCCTCATTTAGCTGTGAGAGCACCGCTTCCACACCATGCTCTGAAGCATGTGCCTGCACAATGAATTTCCTTGAGAAGTTGGCGCCTGAAGCACGGGCGCCGTACACATGGCAGATTTCAGGGCATCAAAAGCCTTCTGGCAGGCGTCAGTCCAATTCCCCTTCTTGGGCTTCTTCCTGGAAGTCAGCTCTGTCATGGGGGCAACGATGGTGCCATACCCCTTGACAAATCTCCTGTAATACCCTGTGAGTCCTAGAAAGGCTCTCACCTCTGTCTGGGTTTTGGGGGGTTCCCAAGTCAGAATTGTATCAGGGCAGGTCCTACCTTTCACATACAATGCACCCTGCCCATAGGGATACCTTGGGCCTACCTTAGGGGTGATTAATATATTGAAAACGGAAGGTTCAGGGACAGGCAAGTGGGTGCACTTGCCAAGTCAACATTGCAGTACTAGACTGCATGCAGGCTCTGCAATGGCAGGCCCGAGTTACCTTTTACTGGCTGCTTCTGTGGGTGACACAATCAGTGCTGCAAGCCCACTAGCAGCATTTGATTTACAGGCCTCGGGCACACATTGTGCACTGTACTAGGGACTAACTAGTAAATCAAATAGTCCATCATGGAAACACCAATCCATAATAGTAATATACAAAGGGAGCACTTGCACTTTGGCACTGAACAGCAGTGGCAAAGTGCCCAAAGCATCTAGACCAGTAAGTCCAACACACAGCAAAAACACAGGAGACAAAGGCAAAAAATGTAGGGGAGACCCACGCCAATGGTGCCAGGTCTAACAGCGCTGAAAACTGCCATTGAATCCCATGGAGGACTTCGAAGAAGAGCCACTGCTGGTAGGAAGAAAAGTGTCAGTTGGAAGCAATAGATGGATTCTTGTCGAAGAGTACCTGAAAGCAGAGGGGACAGAGTCTAGGTCACTCAGGAATGACCAGGGGCTTGGTAGACGAATGCCCACCGATGTCGGGTGTTTCAGGGGCATTGATGGAGTTTTTGACTCTGCAGCTACAGGGACCAGGAGATGTTGAGGATGACCAGGAGCCATATACGAGCTGTCCCACAAAGGATGTTGAATGCTGAGGGGTCGGTGTCTGGCGGGTGCACCCACAAGCCTTGGCAACGGCAATCCACGCAGAAGGTCAAGGATGTGTACGGTTTGGACCAGCAAGTTCCAGGAGACTCACCAAATACAGGGGAGTCAGGACAAGCCTGGAGCAACCAGGGGAGACAAGGAAAGCAAAGTTGACCCTCAAATGAATCCACAAGCCAGAGGCATGGGAGTCGCGAGAGGACCTTGAGCGATTTTACCAAACAGCCCACGGAGCACTAGGTGCGAGGAGGCCAGAGTTCTTGGTAGGAAATGGTGCCAGAGGTTGGGGCTACTTGGAGCCCAATGCACTTGTTCTGGATAGGCCAACAAGCATATGCACTTGCAAATGTACGCGGTGCACAGGGGTTCAGGTATTGCAGCCCCCATGAGGGATTCTGACCTCAAACCTGGTGAGAGGGCTGCTCAGATCTCGGGGGACATAGAAATCCACATCTTGTGTTGCTGAAGCCTTCAGAGTCTGTAGGAGCTCAGGGTCAGTAGACCGGACAGCAGTGTTGCTGTGCCTGCGAATTCAGGGGAGTGACTCCTTCACTCCAAGGGAGATATCTTCAGTTGACCTTGATGCTCCACAGGTCCTGCATGGATCCTGTATGGTACACGGGTACAGACGATGCTTCAGACTGAGAGGTAGACAAAGTCGGGCCCAAACGAAGTCCAGCGAAGTCCAGTCCGAAGTTCAGTGGTTTCTGGTTCAGAATCTTGTCCATGTCGAATCTAAGGTCCTACAGCCAGGTAAGCCCTTTTGTACCCACGGGAGATGGTTGGACAGATTCAGGGGACCCTCCCAGGGAAGGGTCTGGACAGTGGGGAGGTTACTACCATGTCCTTTGTCCAGTTTCACACCAGAGCAAGAGCCAATGGCTCCCAAGACTGGTATGAACTGGACTATGCACAGGGACATCAAATGTGCCCCTCATGCAGACTTTCGGTCGCTGGCAAGCACACCCACCCAACCCTAATACACTAAATCCTATTTGGAAGGTGGACATACCTCCCTGTGGCAGGATGCCTCTTGCTCTGCCTTCCCCTGCTCTTACTTGGCTCAGCAGCAGGTGGGCAGAAATATGTCTCTGGTCGGCAGCAACCATTTGTGCTGCCTGGGACTAGAAGGCTGGTACCGGGAACCCCAGGGACCCAACAAAGCTCTCTTCGGAGGGGTGGAATCATGCCTGCCACACTGGTTACCAGTGTGTGAGGGGTATGATTCCAACATGTTTGACACCAAACATGATAGGGTTTGTTTCAGCCGTTTTAGAGTTGGTCATCACGTGGTCGCATAATACCACTCTATGGGGCACATGCATCAAGGTATGATTTTGTGAGTCTTTAATTGCGATTATTAAGGAATCGCAATGAAGGACTCGCAAAAGCCCATGCATGTAGGAATCGCTATAAAAATAGCGAGTCCTAAACATTCCTTAATTGCGACTCGCAAATTGCGACTCGCTATTAAGGAATGAATCGGAAATTGCATGCGCAATTTGCGAGTACCAATAGGTACTCGCAATTTGAGCATTCAATGTCAAGAGTGGAAGGGTGTCAAAAGGACACCCTGTTGCACCCCTGGAATTGTGATGTGCACCCATGTTGTGCACACACATGCCCCAAGGACATGTGTGTGTGTGCAACATAAAACTTTGAAAAATGCACTTTAGTGCATTTTTCAAAGTTTTTGCAAATTACCGACCAGTTCAATTGCTCTGTAAATTGCGGTCCCAAATAGCTAAATCACTATTTAAACGTGGTTATTGCAGTGCATTTAGGGAATCGCAAATTGTGATTCCTTAAATGCAATTGGAATTTAAGAAATCGGAATATATTGGGATTTCCTAAAATGCGAGTGCCTTACACTTTGATGCATCGCAAAAGCTCTTTTTGCGGGTGCAAGCGGACGATTTTTGCGAATCGCACTGTTTGCGCTCGCAAAAAAGGTTGAGGCATGTGCCTGTATATGTCTTAAATGGCTGCTTCACTGACAACCAGAGAGAATGGACTCTGTAGGCTGCAGGGGTGTTCTGCTCATGCAGTGGCACCCTCTCACTTAGAACCAAGCACCCTGCCTTCAGGATTGTAAAGGCCTGCTATAGTGGTGGCACGCACCAACTTACACAGGCTGCAATGGCAGGTCTGTAGTTCTATTTTGCATGGCCTCTCATGGGTGGCATAATACATGCTTCAGCCCATGGGAGGCCTCTGGGTTACCTATGCCCTGGGTACATGGGTACCATATACTAGGGACTGACAAGGGTACCCCAGTATCCAATCTGGAGTGAACCCAAGTACATAACAGAACAGGGAGAAAGCAGACAGACTGGGGTCCTGATTAGCAGGATCTCAGTCAGACTAGTCAAAAACCAGCTTAGCACCAGGCAAAATGCGGGGGGTACACATGCAGAAGGATCCTACCTTCCTACAGCTTACCACTAAGTTTTCAAGAAGGAAACAAACCCCAGACAAACCCTTCCCAAAGGAACTAAAGGATTAAGACTTGGTGACTAACCATTTTCAAGTACACCATTTCAGAAATGTGTTCAGAGTAAACCTTTTAGAAGCCTGAATAGCTGAAGCTCAGATTCCTAAGTCCCAATATTTAAATCTCCGCACCAGGAATCACATTTTCACAAGAGAGGACTGTAACCAGGGAGTAGAGTTAGAGGGTATGGACACTGTCAGGACTGTCAGATTTTGACTGCGAGCTTGCCCTTCCTTTAAATGGTTGAGCACCCGTAGCCTTTAAGACGGCGCACTGCACCAAGGCATTTGCTCATCATCAGCCTTCAAGTATCAAGATTGACCTGATTTCTGTTTTCGCGTCCTCACCGTCGCGCTCGTCCATTGTTACCATCAGGTCGCGTCGGTGTTTGAATCCTCTTCAGCGTCCATTGAGAAGAACTCAGCTTGAATGCCTGTTAAAGGAAAGAAAGGAACAAACACTTCAAGACAGCAACTGAGACAGTCTGGTAACACACGGTTATGAGCTTATATTCACTACCTTCCACGCACCCAAAATAAACCTCCGCTCCGCTGACCTCACACTAGCTACGGCCCCACGCATCTGCAGAACCATAGCAGGGTGAAGAGCTTTCTCTCACGTAGCACCCAAAGCCTGGAACAAACTCCCAGTCAACATCAGATGCTCCTCCACCCTGCACACCTTTAGGAAGAGCCTCAAGATCTGACTTTTCGGCCAACCCTGACCTGCCCCTCCCCCCCCCCCACCCCAGAGCCTTGAGACCCTCACAGGTGAGAAGCGTGCTTTATAATTCCATGATTGATTGACTTTATTCATCTGATAGCTTCGGTTTCACGTTCAGAAGTCTTCTGATACGCTAAAAACAGCAACTAAATAATGATGTGAACGTGTGAATGCACAAACCTTTAGTTTCTTGTTATGAAGGATAATTTTTTGTGAATCTAGAAAAGCAAAAGACACTTCATTTAAGTTGATTTTTTTTTTATCCAATTAGAGCAATGTACAAACTGTTTGTTAAGCAATTGGGAAAATTTGTTTTATATGAATTCTCCTATGTAATTTTACTCCATTGGGGTGATGTCAGGATTCCTGCCACATCTCACCTCTCTTGACTCTCACAATATACCGGCATCACTCATATCATTCCTCAAACACTTACAAATGAACAAACATCTTGTACCCTCACTTTTGTCCATATTATATGCTGTTGGTAATAGCTAGCTGCAGCTGGTGTTCCCCGGTTTGTTTGAAAAGTCATCATAGCTTTTACAAATGTTTTATCATGCATATGCAAAGTCAGGTTTCAGGTGCCACGGAAACATCCAGAAAATCAACCAGAATATGCATCAAGCAACCGCAATAGATGACCTCAACATGAACCTTCGGGAAGACAGCCTTCATCAAATTAATCCCCTGCACCTGTTTCTCGCTATAAGCAATTAGAATGTGACTTTTGTGAACAGTCTAAAACCCCTTCTAGAAGACAGCCTCATCAAATTAATCCCCTGCACCTGTTCACTGCTATAAGCAATTAGAAGGCGACCTTTGTGAACATTCTAAAACATCTTCTAGAAGCCAGCCTCATCAAATTCTAAATCTGCACCTGCTCATTGCTATGAACAATCAGAGGATGACCTTTGTGAATATTCTAAAGCACCTTCTAGAAGGCACCCTCATCATGTTAATTATGTGCAGCTGTTCCTTGTCACAAACAATTAGAATGTGACCTTTATGAACGTTCTAAAGCAGTCTTATTTAAAGACCGTCCATACTCCTCCCCTTCCCTTAGCTTCTTTGACTGCCATTTACCTGTTTACCAGCATCCAGGAGTCTGTCTTGCCAGCTCCCTTGATCCTCCTGCTTCGACCTCACCACAAAAAACGTTCCGCATTAGTCTTGCACCTGGATGGAAAAAAAGAACAAGAAGAAAAGGAGAGACGAATTAACAGACTTGATTTTACTACGCTCTGAGCTCAGTTGCAACATTGTGCTGCAAACAAAGGTAACCAGCGTTTTTGTTCAACTTGTACATACTGTTGGTAGGTCTCTGCCAGAGAGGACTTGGGTGAAGCTAACCCCGTCCAAATTTTCTTGTGGGTTTGATGCTGAAATTATACTCAATACAGTTTTGATTTTTTTTTATAAAGGATCCTTTACAGAAAATCTAAATGAAAACAAAACAACAACAAAACTAAAGGTTGGTTGAGATTTGAAAAGATTTTGTGAGCTGATACCTTTAGAGATAGAGTTACTGCTAGACTAAAGCCTTATTATTTGATTGTTTATAGGTAGCATATCTGCCGGTCCCATTCATCAGACTGTTGTGAATGCCTGCTGCAGTGTTGCTGTTGAGAAGACGAGCCACAGCACCTTTGACTCTACATACTCTCTATATCCCAACCCTCTTTTCCCTGGGATTTGCCACCAGGGGAGTGTTTCCTCCTGTAAACTGAGGGCAAGTCTTGGGAGGATCCAGGAACTAGCATCGCCGCCCCATTGGAATCATCTGGGATCCAGGTAGGTGGCTTATCACAGGTGAACAGCAGTAAGTATGTTGAATCCATTCAAGTGAATGACTTATGAATAATGTACATGGAATGTATCTACATAATTGTAGCCAAGATATCTACAAGTTTTCTTTTCCTTAGAGAGTAATCTCCTGTCAATGTTACAGCAGAAGTTATAGACTCAGATTTTGAGCTACTCATGGGCACACGGAGGAGGGGGCTTAAGGTACTTAAATCAGCATACGATACATATTAGATTGTAGGTTTTTTAATTTACTTTTGGGTTTTGTTTTTTATGGTGCAGAGTAAGAATATCGATGTAAAAATATCGACTTCCACAAATATCGAGGTAAAAATATCGTGGGTCAGAAATATTGTCAGACAAAATATCGTGGTCAAGAATATCGATTTTAGGTAAGTAATATCGATGTAAAAAATATCGAAGTGTTT
Organism: Triturus cristatus; assembly: GCF_964204655.1. Lineage (NCBI taxonomy): Eukaryota > Metazoa > Chordata > Amphibia > Caudata > Salamandridae > Triturus > Triturus cristatus. The sequence continues at coordinate 1,364,422,249 of NC_140591.1, read as the reverse complement.
AATATCGTTTGCAAAAATATAGTTGTTAATAATATGTATTTTTTATTAAAGTTATGCATTAAAGTATATATTTTATATGTGTGTGATGTTTGTTTTTATATATAAAAATTGTTTGTATTTTTATTATATGTGTTAAAATGTTATTAGTTATTATTTTTTTTATTTGAATTTTGCGTTTTTACTTCCGTAGTGGGTTGTGGGTTTATAGGGGAATAGGGTGGGAAGTAATTTAATTATATAAAATGTATTGATTATTTATAGTAATTCATTTTTTTATTTGAAATTTGCATTTTAAGTTCTGTAGCGGGTTGCGGGTTTATAGGGGAATAGGGTGGGAAGTAATTTAATTATATAAAATGTATTGAATCATTTTCATTTATAAATATTTGTTTGATTGTGATGTTATAGTGTTAAATGTGTAAATTAATTTATTAATTAATGTTTAATAATTAGGGACCCATTATGATGGCGGGGGGAGGCACCACCGTGGTGCTGGCGGAAAATGCTTTTTTCCGCACACCAGCAGCGGTCCTCACGCCCACCATATTATTATGGCCAAACAGCCCATTTCCCATCTGCCAGGGTGCGACGTGAATCGCCATCAAAGTGTGCCCGCCACCGCGGCGGTGTGAGCCAATGGAGACTCACCGCCATGCGGAATGACGTCCCGTCCGCTGTACATATCAGGATGCCCCAAACAGCCAGTCGCACCGCAGCGGAGAAACCGCCAAACCAGAGACAGCAGAAGCACGACAGCGAGCACGAAACCAGAGTCCCGGTCCCTTCCACGGGTCCCGACTGCAATGGATCCAGCGCTACATGTCTTCCCGGTGCTGTACCTGATACACTACCAGCAACTCATGTACTGTCGCGGATGATGCCGCAGGTACGCAAACACACACCTCCGCACACAAACACAACACACAACTCCAGGGCTGATATAGGGTTCCTGTCCACACCAGACACCCTGGTGGGGACAGGAACACATCCACAAGTGTACCCAAACATGTCTTACCTGTCACAAAATCACATCTCCGCATCCAGGTCACCCACCATCCGCGATATTGATGCAGTGTCCCGGTCACGTCACCGCAGCGGTGAAGATGCGGAAAAACATGCGCACAATGCAGAAGGCAGGGCCAGCGCCAGGCATGGGCAGTGCACAAAGTTCATAGGACCACACCTCCACCCTCCACACACTAGGCTTCCCCCAATGAAGGGACATGCCATGTGCCTCTCTTGTGCTACCCCATGTACAACAACCACCCAGGTGAACCCACACCCTGCACCACACACCAAACAACTAGGGAGATAGCCTCAGCAGGTGGGGCTGCAGAGGAACACACAGCACAGAAACACAGGACCAGAGCAACCCTCACACCACACCTACACTACACTCATGGCAACAAAACTGAGTCCAAGCACAAAATGAGCACACATACATCACAGGAACAATCACTCAACTGGACGCACAGCCTGTCCAGTCACACAGACACACCCCACACAAATAAAACCACAGTCACCCCTGTGCAACAACTCAGGGAGACAGCAAGGCAAACCATGTATAGGCCCAGGAATGAAAGTAAGTCTCTGAAGTCAAACAGTCAACAGCCACACATCTGCATCCAACTACTTGACAGGTGTGTGTCAGCAGCACAACACACAGGGCCCATGGACACACTCCATGACTGACAAACACAGGTAGAATCCTTCACACATACCCCCCCAACTCACACCTGCAGTACACAACACCAGTGTCAAACACACAGAAGGGGTCCAATAATGTCCAGTCAATACACTGACAAACAATCACACTTCTTGGGGGGCATACACAAATATCACACACACACACACACTCAGGAATGCCTGAACCAATGCTGGCACCAAAACAAAAGCCAAACACCAAACTAAATAATAACATACACAGAATTACAACAAGACCATACCTGACCTGTGCAGCAAAACTGTAGAAAGGCAATGGGAGCACAGACAGAACAGGAGAACACAACATCATCACTCAGCACCAATGCACAGACAACATACCCCAACCCAGACAAGGAGTGCATCATCTCAAAACAATCATGGACACAAACTGGAACCAATGGGCCTACAATGAAATACATACAGATATACCACACGACCCATTAAGTCAACATGGTGACATAGTGTACCACATGCATGCACATGCACAATCCTGACAAATGACAGCTCACACATGAGAGGAGAAAACCTCAAGGATGCACCCAAAACAAAAACCCAGGAACAAGAATAGCCCTAAGTGCATGTAACAGACACACAAGTAATGCACACTACACTGGAAACACACATCTGAATGAATCACAACACACTAACAAAACACACACACTGACATGCAAATAGAACATCACACACAGAACATCTGTCAGCTGCAAGAGACAACACAGCCCAAACACTGCAGACAACTACATCAAACACGCAGCAGATGCGCATGCCAATACATCACATTGCAAACACAGCAGGACATCAGGGGATGCACACCAGGCAAGGACAAGGCAATATACACTCACAGCACTGCATGCACGACAAGCAGTGTGTGCACACCAAACATACCGGTCTCACACAGATAGGAGTGACACAACATGAACCCACACAACACTAATCAGAACAGCACAAAGACAACATCACACTCAGGAAGTGAAGCAGTACCACAGCAAACACACATACAGCTAACCCAACACCCAAAGATGCCAAAGTCCGGGACTCCCAGGTGACAACAACATGACTAGAGGACTGTGCAGCACAAACAGTAGAACTGCATATGAGCAACCATGTCTGCAAAACAATACACGAAAATCACATATAACCAATTGGTCAACTGTCCTGAGTGGCACATTGGTCCTGCACCACTAAGCATAGTGTAACTAATAAACTGATGGGGAGGCACACATACTGGCAACCCAACTGGACAGCTGATATGTGAGTGGAGTGGTGTGTACGCCAGTAGTGGACAGGTGAGGAGTGCCCCATACAAAAATAGATGGCGTGCAGACTCACAATGGATAGGCATCAGAAGCACAGATAGGAAATGTACGACTCCACACCACACATGCCATAATGGAGCCAAAAAATTGACAGCAATGCATTAGAAAACACACCCGCAATGTCAGTGGGGCTGAGCAGGGCTGCACAGTGAGTACAAACAGTATCAAGACACATGGCTGATCAACAAGACACAACACTGACTTGCCAGTCACACACTCTGCATACTCACAATTGCCACCAACAACAAGTAGGTGTCCCCCAGAAGTGCAAGGAAACACCAACACACTGCACAGTGCACAACCTACAACTCCCACATGTGCACACAGTCACAAGCACAGGGCAGACCAATCCAAACAACAGGCACTCAACCCCTGGGTGACACATGTGTACAGTTGACATTGCAGGGGCACACACACAACAACACTACTGACAAAGTCACCCCCTTCACACTGCACATTTCATTACCACCCAAGTGCACACATTTTATTTAACCCATGTGACGAGGACACCTGGCCATCACTAGATGAGCATACACCAACACTGCTGTGCACACATCAAGAAAGCTCACACAGACATGATGACCCTGGCCAGCCAGCCTGCAATACTGTGGATAGAATCCCACTTTGTGCTGGCACTGCATACAAACATGACATGTATACAATATAGCTATTCTGACCAAAGAGTGAGTATGATAACAGTAGTTCATCACAAACCAACATCATTGCACCCCCAAGCCTCAGAGTCAAGAAGAACTGAAGTGCCTGTCACCTCTGTAAAATCCTGAAAAAATGAAACAAGCCATTGGCAATTTTGAAGTGGCATATAGAACATGTGTCACAGTAAACCATACCTACACAGAAACACTTTTATTTTAGCAAGGACACTGACAATACAGACAACAGGAGTAACTGTTTTTATTCACATATCACACAGATAGGCACCAAAAGCAGACAAGACCAAGGCCAGTGGCCAGGACAAAGTGTAGAGTATGACCATGATATCCTGCACAGGGAAGGGGTAAACAGCAGTGAACAGAAAGGCCAGTGGCCAGTCCAAGGTGCAGAGTATGTCCATGAGAAGCTGCACAGTGAAGGGGCAAACAGCAAGGCCAGTGGCCAGTCCAAGGTGCAGAGTATGTTCATGAGATCTTGCACAGGGAAGGGGTAAACAGCAGTGAACATCAAGGCCAGTGGTCAGTCCAAGGTGCAGAGTAAGTACATGAGATCCTGCACAGGGAATAGTTAATACAGCAAGGAGCACCAAGGCCAGTGGCCAGTCCAAGGTGCAGAGTATGTCCATGAGAAGCTGCACAGAGAAGGGGCAAACAAGGCCAGTGGCCAGTCCACGGTGCAGAGTATGTCCATGAGATCCTGCACAGGGAAGGGGTTAACAGCAGTGAACATCAAGGCCAGTGGCCAGTACAAGGTGCAGAGTAAGTACATGAGATCCTTACCAGGGAATAGTTAACACAGCAAGGAATAACAAGGCCAGTAGCCAGTCCAAGGTGCAGAGTAAGTACATGAGATCCTGCACTGGGAATGGGTGATACTGTACCCTGCCATGGTCAGCAACACAGTCAGGGGGGTAACAATAGGCAGGCAGTCCAGGCACCTCTGTGGGAGACTAACACTCAGACTTGACTGTCAGTCGGACTGGGAGGTGGCTGAGTGTCGGGGACAGTTGGAGGATTGGACCGGGGAGAGAGAGGCCCAGCTGCGGTAGAGGTATCAGTGGCTTTGGAAGCCTGGGGCCTGCTTGGACCAGGTGGTATGGTGGTACGTGGAGGTGGAGTCATGCTGCCGCGAGACACAGTGTGGGTGGGAGATGGTGGAGGGGTGCCTTTCCACTTCTTGGGGAGTCAAAATGGCTTCCCTGTCTTGGGATTAATGGCAAGTGGTGCGGACGCAACAGGCACACCCACCACCAAAGCTGCATCAGGTGCAGATGGTGGCCCTCCCTCTGTGGACATACTGGATCCAGCGGTGCACTTGGCCTGGCCTTGCCTCTGCCACTCCAGCCCCTGTTTACCAAGTGTACCCCCTGCAGAGGCCTCCTTTCCCTGCTTCACAGGGCTCTGGACGGGAGTTGATGTTGTGGGTGAATCTGCCTTGAAGCTCTTTTTATGTGTACTCTTAGCAGGCTCCTGCTTCTCAGCGGGCACAGAAACTGTCTGCTTGTCTTTGGAAGACGCTTTTGGGACAGGTGAGTCCTTGTCTGGGGATGCCTCTGAGGCATGTGAGCCTGAGGCCTGCTTCTTGGCTTTCTGGCCCTGGGTGTCGCCTGAAGAGCTTTGGCCTCTGCGCTCTGGGGTGGGTTTAGCTTTCTATGGGGATGGTGTCTGCGCCCTGGACCGCTTGGGCTGCTGCTGTTGTGTGCTGCGTGTGCTGTGTCTTGCCCTTGATGTCTGAGGTGTGTGGTCACTATCGTCAGATGTAGCCACTGGCAGGGGTGGATAAAGGGACTGGTGTTGGACTCTGAGATTGTGCCAGTTGAATGGCTGCCGTCACTGCGGAGGGCAAAGACTGAACAATCCGGTGTAGCCCACCCACGTCTGAATGAATGCCCTCCATGAAAGCAACCACCTGTGCCAACGTTTTGTCGTGGTCTAGGAAGGCATTGAGGAGAGTTGTCTGGCCCACACACAGCTGGCAGAAAAGGTCCACAGATTCAGCACTGATGGCAGCAGGAGGGACAGGGGCAGGGGCAGCGGTGTCTGGGGCGAAGGACACTCTTCCCTTCTTACTGTTGCAAACAAGGGAAGCAACAGTGGAAGTAGCTGGGAGGGTGGGCACTGTCTGCTGTGTGGTGGAAGAGGAGGCAGAGTCCCCGTTCCCTGTGTCCGCCAACATAGATGCGTCACCGCTGGCGTCAGATGACATTGAGGTTTGCGTCTCTGGCTGTGATTCCTCAAGCAGACTCCTGTCCCCCTCCAAAGCGCTGGTCACATCTGTGTCACTGTGCTCGTGTGTGTGAGAAAGTGGCTCTGTATATACTGTTCCCAAATAGGTACAGGGTATACAGAGTCCACAGTCCCCAGAGGTTTGGCAGAGGCTAAAGTTAAATATAACCTTACTCTCTAAAGTGGTAGCTTGGTCGAGCAGTAAGGCAGTATCAGAGGACAGTGTAAAGCATTTGTTGCACACACTCAGTCAGCAAATTGTCTCACACACTCAATAACTGAACTCTAGGCCAATGGTTTATATATAAAAAATATATGCTTGTTTTATTTTAGAACCAACAATAGGTATTAAAATATACTTTCTCAGAATGAGATGCTTTATATAAATACTTTTGCCATATGCAATTGACTTTTGTAGAAAGTTACAAGTGGTTGCAATAGGCAATACAATTTTAAACACAATCATGCATTGAGTTCAATGGAAGTTTCAAGTTATTTTCAACAGATTACTTTTAGGATTACTTTTGGAAATCCAGTACTGGATCGTAGATTCAGTCCTGGGTCTTTACTTGGAATCAAGTGATAAAAGTCGACTTAGTTACTGTTATGATTTTTAGACAATATTTTGCTATTTAAAAAGTTGACAGAAGAAATTTCATAGAAAAAAGTCAATGATTCCCTATGGAAGAAAATTCAAGTTGCAGGTATAGTATGTTCTCCTTACTTTTGTAATCCAGTACTGGGTGCCTAGACCTTATACGATTTTTAAAGAATATTTAAAGTTTACAGAAATCGACACTTAGAAGAAATTTCACAGAAAAACAGTCAATGGATTCCTACGGAAGAAAATTGGGTTACTGGTAAGTATGGTTGTGAATATTTTTCAGAGTCAATGCTGGGCACCAAGATCCAGCACTGGGAGCTCACCTAATAGCAGGTGAGTATTTTTGTTTTCGTTACGCGGATGATTTTTGGTGAAGATTTTAAGATTTGAAAAGTCCCCACTTAGAAGAAATTTCAGGAAAAAACAGTCAATATTACCCTATGGAGAAAATTGAGTTATCGGCTTTAAGGTAAGTACTCGACTGGCAGAGTTAAGGTTCTGGGCATAGACTCAGGGGTCTCCCAGGGTCAGGTAGGTACAGTTGTTACACCCTCAGCGGCACAGGGGCAGCCGGGTGCAGAGAGAGTTAGGCCCAATGTTATCCTATAGGAGGCAGGGGGGCCTTGGTTGGTGGCTGCTGAATGGCAGGCCACGCGGCTGTGGGAGCTGGGCTCTTGGTCACTTGCTCAGGGCAAATGGGGAAGTAGATGGGTGTAGAGGTTACACTGCCAGGGCCACTCGGGTGGCTGGGTGCAGGGTACTTTTGAGGCTTCGGGCGCTCAATTGATTTCAATGGGAAAGCTCCGGTTTAGAAAAAGACTGCAAGCTCGGGGACGAAGATTCTTCAGGTGCCACCACCACTTCGAGAGGTCAGTTGGGTAGTTGGAGGATAGGTAGGTCCCCCGGAGTTGGGCACAGGGGGCCGCGGGGCGCCGGGTGCAGAGGTGCCTTTTGGTGTCGGGAAATCTTACCCTCTGTTGATCGCGGTTGGGGGGGCACCTGGTTCTGACGCTGCAGGCGTCGTCAGGAGTGTCGAGGGAAGTCCTTGGGTGCCGGACTCGGGGTCACAGTCGCCTGGGGTCGTCATCGTGGTCTTTGCTCATTCCGGCACAGGCCAGGCTTGGCAGTTGCAGAGTGTGAAGGGGTTCGCGGTTTCCAGTCGAGGGAGGACCTGGCTTGGCAGTTTGGGCTGGACTGTTCCCATGAGGCACAGGGTCAAGACTGATTTGCATATAGCTGGGTTCAAACTGGAATGGGATGCTGAGCAAAAAAACAATGGATTTAGGCCCAGATCTCTGTACTGGGGTGAATGTATGACATTGTTCTGCATTCTGTCCATCAACTGTTGTTTTTGCATTTGTCACTCATTCAAACGTGGCATAAGTGAGCCATGTGATGAGCACACAGCCAAACAGCCTGACGGTAGCTCCATTTTTCCAGACACACAAATGACTCTGAGCACACCTAGGGCCCTGAGGGGGGCAAAGATTTACCTCCTTACATGTTGCCACTGTCACATCGGGAGGGAGCAGAAGGGGACAACACAGATACAGACTCCAACATAACAGTCCACAATGGCCATGAGCTCATGCCATCCACCAGGTCATTCTTTGGGGCACAACTCCAGTTGCACATTGGTTTCAGACGTCTAGTCCTCACAATTCTGACATCAGGCAATGCACACATTGAGGAACGCACACTCAGATGATGCACACTGCCGTTCCCTTCCATGGGATGTCCCTGACTACCCCAATGCAGACGATGCCAGAATCCCATGACTCAGAATGCAATGTCAAGGCCCATTACTCCAAGGACATGAGAAAGTTCAGGTAGGGAAAATGCATTACAGCTGCACCCAACACAGAGGCCACTTACAAGCCACTGCATCACACTACCAACATCACAGAGGCCAGTGCTGGCCCAGGCTGTGAACACATGCAGCCACTCACAACCAAAGTCACCCTTACCAGAATACTCACCCCCAGCTTGCTGCTGATGCTCCTTCAAACGTGCATCCAGCTCAGGCTGTGTCACAGCTAAGATGCGGGCCATTAGTGGTGTCATGCTCCGGCGCGCCAACCTGCCAGAGTAAAGGAGCAGCCCCAGTGTCATCTCTGCCATGTTTTTTCTCAGCTGGCAGATGTCATCCCACCTCTTGCGACAGTGTGTGTGCCGTCGGTTGGAGACACCCAGAGCCCGCACCTTGAATGCAATGGCCATCCACACGGCCTTACGCTGGGGGACTTTGAGCTACCAGCTTGGGAGACAAGATGGGGAAAAAATCAGTGAAACAGTGTAATGTACCACTATCTCCCAGTACAGGAGCATGATACTGACTCATCCCAACTTCACCGATATGTCTAGCAGGGACAATAATGCATCTCACATGGTACATCAGCATGGGGGAATCATACATAAATGCATGCAGGTATGAGGGTGGACACAGTACCTGCCCATCTCATACACATGCAGAATGCCAGCACAGAAAGATATGTGTAGGCTGACCACATCTACTGTCCATTTCTTGGGTGACCAAGACATACATTACATCTCAATATATGTTCGTGGGAAGACTCACTGTGTTCAACACTGCCAGCCCTCAATGTCCTTGCCCTGTGAATGGCTCACTGTGTCATGGAGGTCACATTGAGGGACATGATCTTATAAACCCACACCCTTCTCACAAGGCCTGTCATGTGCAATCTACAGGGCTGAGATGGCTCATTGATGGAGAGCCCCGAAAAAAAGACACATGTAACACTCAGTACATTCAGTGATGTGTCCTTGTCATATTGGGCAGTGACTGTGCAGGCCAGGTGGGGGTCACACTGAGGTCCAACCTGGGGCATCAGAAATGTTACATGAAGAGACAATTTGAGAGTGGAAACAGTCCCTACACATGCGAGTCTGTACACATGCTGGTGGAAATGGAAGGGTCTGCGCACAATAGTACGGCAATCTGTGTCATAGGTGAATGACCACCAAGAGTGTCACCCTTGGGTATTGAGGTCCTGAGCACAGTGCTGAACTGGAGATGAGGCACATTTTGAGTCAGACACAATTCCATCACTACCCTCTGGACGACAACCCTGGCTAAGGCCACAGATGGGCCTGTGAAGGACATCAGGAACTCAACAGCCATTCACACAAGCAATAACTATCCTGACTCCAGCATTACCAACTTGCTGCGTCACTGCATGGCTGACAAGACAATACATGTCCCTCCAATCTTGATGTGCAGGCAAGGAAACATGTGAAATAGGCTACACCCCTTTCCCCTGGAAACAGCATGCTAGGCAGTGCATGACACAACCCCACACTCTGAGGCACATACTGCAGAAGATCAACTTCATGTGTGCCCCCTCCCACTCTCACTCCCACTCTGGAAGACCTACCACAACATTTGGTGCGCCATATAGCCTCGGATACTGTGTGAGCACCTTGTCTACCAGGACTCCAGCTCCTAGGTGGTGAAGGGATTGGCCCGGATATTTTCAGTCCTTGCCATCACTGTGGCCAGGAGACAGCAAAAGCAGCAGTTGGTGTTGAGGGGTGGCAGGCAGCAGTCCCTGGAGACAGCAGCAGCAGCAGTTGGTGGTGAGGGGTGGCAGGCAGCAGTCCCTGAAGACAGCAGCAGCAGCAGTTGGTGTTGAGGGGTGGCAGGCAGCAGTCCCTAGAGACAGCAGCAGTAGCAGTTGGTGTTGAGGGGTGGCAGGCAGCAGTCCCTGCAGACAGCAGCAGCAGCAGTTGGTGGTGAGGGGGGGCAGGCAGCAGTCCCTGGAGATTGCAGCAGCAGCAGTTGGTGGTGAGGGGCAGCAGGCAGCAGGCTCTGTGAGCTGTGGAAATGTGAGGCTCTTCCCCACACATATGTAGCACCCTGGGGTAGTTCCAGTGGTTCTAGGCTGCTGCAATTGGTGTTCCAGGTCAGACTTTTTCAAATGCATCCAATGACCGGCTCCACGGTGGCAGTGCACGCCTACCGCGATTTTCAAAATTGCATTAGTCTTCCGCGATTGCGGTTCCCATTGGCTGTAAGGGCATGGTCCATGGCGGTGGCACACCGCAGGGGCCATGCGGGCGCTACCGCGGTGGTGCATCTTTCAATTGCATCCAATGACCGGCCCCGCGGTGGCAGAGCACGCCTACCGTGATTTTCAAAATTGCATTAGGCTCCACGATTGTGGTTCCCATTGGCTGTAAGGGCATGGTCCATGGCGGTGACACACCGCAGGGGCCGGGCGGTAACTACCGCGATTTGTACACCATACATTGATATGAATGACCGTGATTTGGGTGGCAGAGCATGCCAACCGCCATTTGGCAATACTCATATGCCTATCAGTACCGCGATTGTGTGTTGGGCATAGGCTGTGACACACCGCAGGGGCCGGGCGGTAGCTACCACGATTTGGGTGCCATACATTGATATGAATGACTGTGATTCTGGTGGCGGAGCATGCCAACCGCCATTTGACCATGTGTATATGCCTATCACTACAGCGATTGTGTGTTTGGGCATTGGCGGTGAGACACTGCAGGGGCCAGGCGGTAGCTACCGCGATTTGGTGCCAGTCATTGCTATGAGTGACCGTGATTTGGGTGGCGGAGCATGCCAACCGCCATTTGACCATGTGTATATGCCTATCACTACCGCAAATGTGTGTTGGGCATTGGCGGTGACACACTGCTGGGGCCAGGTGGTAGCTAACGCGATTTGGGTGCCATTCTTTGCTATGAGTGACCGTGATTTGGATGGCAGAGCATGCCAACCGCCAGTTGACCATGTGTATATGCCTATCACTACCGCGATTGTGTGTTGGGCATTGGCGGTGACACACCACAGGGGCCAGGTGGTAGCTACCGCAATTAGTGTTCCATACATTGATATGAATGACCATGATTTTGGTGGCAGAGCCTGCCAACTGCCATTTGACCATGTGTATATGCCTATCACTAACACGATTGTGTGTTGTGCATTGGCGGTGACACTTGACATGACCTATGGACACATCATGCAGTGTTAATGGCCAATGGGCAGTTATCAACAGTGCACAGTGGCCACATTATTAATGGCACACAATGCCAATGTAACATTTACCCCAAGGCTGACAACACATGCCATGTTTGTGTATGGGATTTTGAACATTGGCATGTACTTCCTCACATGTGAATTGTGATATTGATGGGCATGTACACAGAACAATGTTGTGATGGACTCTCCAATGGGTACACATATCAATGTGTGAAAGGGCTGAGAAAATCACAGTGATGTATGTCTTAGTGAACAATGTGCAGATTTGACTGTCTACTTTTCTTGGCTCATGCACACACTTGTTTTTTACTCGCAGACTGTGCTCATTGTGTTGTTGATGTGTGCCCTGTTCAACTTACGTCAGAAGGTGTGGCAGGTACAGCAGCTAGGTATGAGACAGTAGAGTTGCAGTTTCACACATATGCTGTATGAAATACTCTCAGGGCTGCTCATGCTAGATGTGGCCATATCCCTTTGTGCAGTGCAGTCGCATAGTCAGATATTGTTTTGGAGGTACTTGCTGTGTGAAAGGGGTATGAGTAGTGCAGCTGAAGGTGTCCCTACATGTAAGGTGGTCTGTAACTCAACTGTGATGACAGTCATTGTTGGCGTTGTGTCAGTCAAAACGTAAGATGTTGTACACATCTCATGGTGTTTTGCATTGACATGTGTCCCCTTTCATCTCAACTAGGAGGAGACCAAATCTGCATTGTCCCTTCACAGTGCTGGCAGACATGGAGAATGAGGAGGTCATCCGGAAATTCTGTCTGGATAGAGCCACCCTACAAGACCTATGTGCTATATTGGAGCCCCATCTGCAGCCTCGCAGGACATATCCGGGTGCTTTCACCCCAACATCTAAGGTATTGGCGGCCCTGCATTTTTTGGCACTGGATCATTCCAGCACACGGTGTCCACCACAGGTGGGATGTCGCAGCCTATGTTCAGCATGATACTACGGGATGTCCTGTCCGCTATGATGATATACAAGGAGGCATGAATATGCGGGTGTAAAGGGTGATTTTTATTCCCTTGGGCACATCCCCCATGTTGTTGGTGCCATTGATTGCACACATGTTGGGCTCGTCCCACCACATGACCGTGAGCACATCTACAGGAATCGCAAACATTTCCACTCCATAAATGTGCAAGTGGTGTGCCAGGCAGATATGATCATCTCGCACGTGTGTGCCAAATTTACAGGCTCGGTCCATGACTCATAAATCATGCATAACAGCATTGTACCACAGCTGATGGCTAATCTGCTTCCTGAGCGTGCATGGATTGTGGGTGAGTATGCAGAGTGAATTAGCATGCTGTGTGTGTGACATGCTGTCCTCTGCCACAGTTACTTTACAAGGTTTCTCTGTGTTTCACACACCTAGGTGACTGCATATCCCAACCATCCTTGATTGCTGAGCCCTCTGCGGAATCCCAGGACACAAGATGAAGTCCGCTACAATGATGCCCATGGAAGGACACGTCATGTGGTGGAGCGTACTTTCGGTCTCCTGAAGTCACGATTTTGCTGCCTGGACAAGACCGGAGGTGCACTGATGTACTCGCCCAGGAAGGTGTGTCAGATTGTAGTTACATGCTGCATGCTCCACAACCTGGCCTTGAGTAAGGAGATTCCCCTGCTCCTGGATGCTGAGGAGCAGCCGAGGCCCCCGCCTACAAACCAACCCGTGTTCAGTGACGAGGATAGTGGAGAGGAGGAAGGTGTCGACCTGCGTCAACAGCTCATCAACCACTACTTCACTTGAAGGTGAGTGACGATGTACAACAGACCCATTGTCTGCTGATGTCGCTGTTGTTGGCAAGGTGTATGTTCGCTATGTGACTGCAGCAGGTTGTTGACCCAGTGGTGGCTGACAATTTTTCTGGGACAGGGTAGTTTGGCACATCTACAGGATGTTTATGTCGGCACTGTTGCTCATTGTAATGTGTGCATGTTGGAGTAGCTTGATGGGAAGTGTTGTGTGATGTCTGTGATGCCAACCCCTGACTAGTGAATATTGTTCTGTTGTGTTTTCCTAGGTCCCTTCAGCCTCTCCTTGCCTACATACATTCCATACTCCAGGGACATTGTAATCATGGTGAAGACTGCACATCCTGGAATAAACACGGAGCAGACACAACGACGTGTGTGTAAGGAGTGTTTATTTGCAATGGTGACATGTGGGGCGTGAATATTTACAATAAGGTGATTAGTGAAGCTGTGAGTTGTCGTTATGGTACATGAGACAATTCGAGTGTGACCCAGTCCAACAGACAGATGCTATTCACAAGGCAGTGTGGGTAAGGACAGTCCAAAACAGTCAATGCAGTATTATGTTATGTTAACAATTTCTAGAGTGCACAAATACCTGTGGGTGTCTCGGCGCTATGGACTTATTGCTAAAAATGTCAGGGTTTTACTTGTTTTCTGAAGGATAGCAGCGTGGGGTTGGTCTTAATTTGTAGGGGGAGCTGATTCCATAGTTTAGCCGTGGCCACTATAAATCTTCTGTCGCCCCATTAGACTTGTTTGTTCTGGGAACGATCAGAAGGTTGGCATCTGCCGAGCGCAGGGCTCTGCTGGGTGCGTATGCCTGAAAAGCTTTTTTCAAGTATTCAGGTCATGTACCGTGAACTGCTTTGTAAGAAATGCATAGTGCTTTAAATTTGTTTCTGCTTTTTATGGGCAGCCAGTGTAGCTGGCGCATCACATTAGAAAGTGACTTGAACTTTGGCGTACCTGACAGTATCCTGGCGGCGGCATTCTGTATCAGTTGCAGCTTGTTCAGAACATTTTCTTGAGCATTGATTAAAAGGCCATTGCAGTAATTGACTTTTGACATAACTAGGGCACTGATGAGTGTTTTTCCAGTGCTACTCGGGAGGAAAGGTAGCAATTTCTTTATCATCCTTAAGGCATAAAAGGATGAAGAGGCCACTGCGTTGACATGCTGTTTGAAGGAAAGGCTCTCATCAAATAAAATGCCTAAGTTTTTGGCCTTCTTGACAGGGGTGGGGAGTGATCCCGGTTCAGCTGGCCACCAGGTCGGAGACCATCCAGGGTCAAGGTTACCGAAGACCATTATATCGGTCTTACCTGAATTTAATTTGAGGCAGTTGTTTGCCATCCATGAGCTAATGGCCAACATGCCATCATGAAAGCTAGCCGCCACTGCCTCCCCGTCTTTATGCACCGCTAGCACCAGTTGCGTGTCATCGGCATAAGACGTGAGGCCCATTCCAAAGGATTTAATTACTCATGCTAAGTCCGTCACATATATGTTGAACAAAGTTGGACTTAGCGAAGATCCCTGCGGAACTCCACAGAGGAGAGAGAAGACTGATGAGTCATAATCACCCATACCGACTGACTGGGTCCAATTAGAGAGAAAGGAGAACAGAAGGGCTTTGGCCTTTCATCCGACGCCTATGGCTGAGACACGGTTGATCAGGGTGGCCTGATCTACCGTGTCAAAAGCTGCTGATAGATCTAGAAGCACCAGGACTGCAGCACCTCCTCTATCCAGCACCATTCTGATTTCATCTGATGCTTTGATGAGTGCCATGTCCTTTTCTAAAGCTAAATTGGGTGTCATCTAACAGCTTATTCTCTTCTATAAACTGCGCAAGCTGGATGTTCATGACTTTTTCAAAAATTTTCGCTGGAAACGGTAGACATGCGATTGGCCTATAATTTCTGTTTTCTCCTGGGTCGAGATTGTTTTTCTTTAGCAGTGGCTGAATGATGGCCTTTTCCATATGGAAGGGTAGGTGCCTGAGCATAACATAGCATTACAAATATTCGTTAGATTAGTACCTATCAGGTCCGGGATCATTTTTAGAACTGATGAGGGGCATGGGTCATACGGGGATCCTGATTTGACTGTGTTGACCAGATCAATGACCTGTTCCACCGGCACTGGCCTGAATTCCATGAAGCTGGGGGAATCTCTACTCCTATTGTTGTCGGCTAGTAGATTCAAGTCCCCCGTAGGCGTGTTAAAGAAGATGGTTGCCATCATGGCTGGCTCCGTGACTGTCGTTTGGCAGGTGCTTTGCCACGGGATACTCCCAGGGATTTCTGAGGACGGCCCCTTTGTCGTTTGGCAGGGGGGGTCTCTGCTGCAGGGCCAGTGGCTTGAGGACTCACCCCTCTCTGTGTCCGCAAGGAAGGATTGTGAACTGTCATCCTGCGGCCCACCAGAGGGAGGTGGAGGTGTTGGTTGTGGCGCAGGCCTGTCCCTCAGTATGGCCACTAGCTTGCCCAAGAGGTCCACAATTTGGCCCATGCGGGTGTCCATGGACCTCATCAGCAGGAGGAGTTTGCGTGAATCTTACTAAGCCCAGCCCCTTCATCCCTGGGCCTGTTAATAAGCCCCAAGGACTCTGTTGATGTTGTCCAGGGCTTTGGTCCCAGTGTCCGGTTGTCCTTGACTTAACCTTGCCCTCCCACCTGCCCTGCTGCCACGGACCTGTTTCCTCACCACTGTAGGCACCCGCATCCTCTCCCTGCCCTCCTCAGTTGGTGGTGTGAGGTGGTTATCCTCTGGGACAGGGAGGGTGTTGCAGGCATCACTGGTGGTGGTGGTGGTGGTGGTGGAGGACGCACAGGCCATTACAGCAGGGGTCTGCGGATGAGGTGGTGTTTTTTTTTTGTTTAAAAAAAAAAAAGTTTTTATTAAAGTTAAAGCACAGATTCATTAGTACAGTATCACATTCAAGGTCGACTTACATATACTGTAGTGTCACATTATATATAACTTACATTTATTTTGGAAATGTGGAGGTTTTACTGTCACAATGTCCTCTCATTGCCATACCCTCTGATAGAAAGGTTTGAATCACTCCATAGGCGCCGCCCAATATTTATAGATGACAAACAGTTAAAATTTGCCAGATCTCTGTTTTGATTGTTCCTTATCACCATATCTGATAAGGTACAGAGTTCCCCTCTGTATGTGTTCCACCTACCCCACTTCCTATCCCACTTCTTAGGGCAGCCCCGCTGTTTGTAGACCTCTTTTTCTGCAATCATGCATCGATCTATTTTCGCCACCCACCCCACCATTAATGGTTGTGTGTTGGATCCCCAGTGGATTGCGATAGCTCTCTTCACCAGTAGGTATCCCATTGCCACCCATTGTTGCTCTAAATCTGTCAGGTCGGTGGCCTCCCATATGTTTAGAATCCAATGAGGTGGTGTTGGTGCAGATGTGGTCTGGGGGGGGGGATGGAGTCCTGGGACCTGTTGTGCCCTGGCGCACCAGATGGGCCAGCTTTGAGCTCCTCGTCCTCAGAATCCCGGTAGTCAACATCCGAGAGTCCATGTTCCGGGGGAGAGAGGGGGAGACTGGCTCTACAGGTTGCTGTTGTTACCCTCTGCACTCCTCAAGCTTGGTGTTAGATGTATCTAATTCACTGTTTATACACCACACAGTTGACTAGTTATTACTTTGTTTGTATGCACACTACTGTGCATCCTGACATGATGCTGAGGTACATGCATTAATTGTCCATGGTGTGACATGTCAATACATACCATGCGCCACGTACATATTTTGTGATTACAAGGACATGTTGCCATCTAACGACTAGCGCAATTACGCATTTATGTGGAGCCTCTTTGTTGATTACTCTGCCCGGCTGACGTTACTGCTTAGCATCAACTGGCCATTGTTGTCTCAGGCATACCTTTGTCATGTCATGTGCAAATCTCAATTTGTACTACAGACCATGCTTGCTTTGCTTTCATATGGTCCTTGCTGCTCTGACCCCATGGCACTTACACATGGCATTCAGTGCTGTGCATGATTGTGCACAGACTTTCTTCAACATGTGAATTGGTGTGTCACACGTTGGTTGCTGTAACAGTCACATTCGCTTAGCTGTCTGCACACTGTAAGTGGCATTAGGATCTGTGTGTATTTTTGTGTGATGAGAGGGCTGGTGTTGTCATGTGGCACCATGCTTTTTGAGAGGGATGGCTGTGTGCATGTACTGCCTACTTACCTGTTCTGTTATCACATCTGGGTGGAATTTGTAACACATCTGTGTGTGTGTGTGTGTGTGATGGAGGTCTACATCATGCTCAGGGGTGGGACACAAGAGCATAAGATGGCTACCTACCTGTTAGGTGAGGGTGAACCTTACAATGGCTTCCAACTGATTCTGGGTGGGGGGAGTGCTACATCCTGCTCATGTGTGGGACAGGGGGCATGGTAGGAGTGGTAGTGCAAGGCTCCCACACACAGACAGAACAACCTTGGTAAATGTCTACCTACCTGTTAGTTTGAAGAGTACATTGCAATGGCTGACCCATGCATCTGGGTGGGAGGGAGTGCTCCATCTCGATGAGCTGGAGAACAAGGGGGCATGGTAGGAGTGATAGTGCAGGCCTCCCACACACAAACAGAACAACCTTGTTAAATGTCTACCTAATTGTTAGTTTGAAGTGTACAATGCAATGGCTGACACATGCATCTGGGTGGGAGGGAGTGCTCCATCTCGATGAGCTGAGGAACAAGGGGGAATGGTGGTAGTGGTAGTGCAGGCCCCCCACACACAAACAGAACAACCTTGGTAAATGTCTACCTACCTGTTAGTTTGAAGCATACAATGCAATGGCTGACACATGCATCTGGGTGGGAGGGAGTGCTTCATCTCGATGAGCTGGGGATCAAGGGGGTATGGTGGGTGCAGGCCTCCCACACACAAACAGCCCTCCCTGGGAAGGTGGCTGTTAGGTGAGGGTGAACCTTACAATGGCTTCCAACTGCTTCTTGGTGGGGGCAGTGCTACATCCTGACCAGGTGTGGGACTTCAAACTAACAGGTAGGTAGACATTTACCAAGGTTGTTCACCCCCAAACAGCACTCCCTGGGAAGATGGCTACCTACCTGCTAGGTGAGGGTGGACCTTACAATGGCTTCCAACTGCTTCTGGGTGGGGGGGTGCTACATCCTGCTCAGGTGTGGGACAAGGGGCATGGTGGGAGTTGTAGTACAGGCCTCCCACCCCCAAACAGCCCTCCCTGGGACGATGGCTACATACCTGCTAGGTGGGCCTAGGATGTGTAGCTTTGTAGTTGTGCAAGACAGTACATGGCAGTGTGATGGTTTACATGTGTTTGTCCTTACCAGTCTGCACTCCCCCGGCTATTCCTGTGAGACTCTCTGGATGCAGTATGGCAAGCACTTTCTCCTCCCATGCAGTGAATGTTTTGAGTGCAATAGGAGGGCCACCACCAGTCCTCTGAGCCAGGTCACGGTTCTTGTTCCTCTTTTCTTTCACAACAATCTGCAGGTCATGCCACTGCTTCATGATTTCATTTCTGGAGCGTGGGGTGGTCCCTACTGCATTGACCTTGTCGACTATCCTTGCCCACATTTGTGCTCTTGTGGCTAATGGTGTCTGTTGGACCAGGCTACCAAGCACTTGTGGTTCCACTCTGATTATCTCACCTTCCATGACTTACAACTCACTCTCTGTGAATTTGGGCATTTTCTGTGGTGCCATGGTGTGTGATGTGCTAATGTTTTGGGGTGCAGTTGTGAGGGTGGTGGGGGTGTTGCAAGTGGTGTGTGTATGTGTGTTATTGTGCTGGTGTGATGTGTGCAGGTTTGCCTCTCCTTTGTGCTCTGGTGTTGGGCCCTTCAGGTATGGAGCATTGCAAAGGATTCTGGTCAGGGAAGGGGCTGGTTTTATGCTCAGCTATGTGGGTGTGTCAAGATGGGGTATTGCTGTCAGGGGTGTTGTGTGTGTTGTCCTGGGATTTGTACTTTTTGACTTTGCAATGGGGGTGTGTCTTTGGGATGTGTTGGGTGTTTTGGGGGGCAGGACTAGATTGCTGTGTGTACTTGGTGGCCTTGTTGTGTATTTTTTTAGTCGAACACCATTTTTTTCATGGAGCGTCCGCAGTGATTGCTATGCTACAGCCCTTACGCCAGGTCTCCCATTCATCACTGTTTGCGACCGCAGCGGTCGGAAACAGCGGAACGTACAGCGGTCACATCGCGGATTAACTAATTTTCTGTGCAGTGTCTCCGCTGTGCTGGCGGCGGTTTGGTGTGTTTCCGCCACAAATGTTTTTTTTGGAGGTTGATCCTAATCGGACCGCCGGTTTTGCCGCGGTACCGGCCGGCGGTTGTTTTCCGCTACCATGGCGGCCGGGGGGGGGGGTTTCCGACCGCCATCCTAATAGACCCCTTAGTTGTGAATTAATTTTAATTATTTATTTAGTAATTAATTATGGTAATTGTTTAATTAATTGTAGGTGTGTGTTGTGGTGTTTAGAGGTGTAAATGCTGTGAACGGTGGGAAGTAATGTATTTTGTATTGATGAATTATTAATTATGTGTTAATTAATTTAAATTAATTATTAGTAATTAATTATGGTAATTATGTAATTAATTTTAGGTATGTGTTGTGGTGTTTATAGGTGTAAATGGTGGGAAGTAATTTATTTTTTATTAATGAATTATTAATTATTTGTTAATTAATTTAAATTATTTAATTAGTAATTAATTATGGTAATTATGTAATTATTTTAGGGGGCTGTTGTGGATATTATAGTGTTAAAGAATGTGTACTCAATGAATGTTTATTATCTTTTTTTATTAATACTATATTTTAAATTAATTACTTTTAATTAAAAACGTTGATGTATTTTTTATTGGAGTGGTGTTATAGGGTAGGAAATAAAATAAATACATTTATGTTTTAAATAATTTGTTTGTGAATGTTTGCTCCTTTTAAATAAATATTGTTTATAAATGTATTTATTATGATTTTTTAATCATATATGTATCTTTTTGTTATATGTAATTAACATTTTAATATGTGTTCTTTCTATATATTTAATAGTCAAGTCAAGTTATTCTTTATTCGGTTATTAATACAAAATAACCATAAAAGTACAAAGACAAAATTACATTTATATAAAAATTACAATTATAGGGCCACATATAGTAAAAAACCGAGTAAGTTCAGATCTCAATTGTTTTCCGTAATTTAAAAACATCTTTAAGGAATGAGGAAATAAATACGACAGTTAAAATATTATCCAGTTTCTGTACAGCTAAAAAAGCAGGGCGACAGCGATTAATTTCCATCATTTTTAGCAAAGGAACAACAAACATTTGTCTTGGTCTAGTATAAAATTTACAAAAGAAAAGTATATGCATATCTGATTGCACTGATAAATCATCACAGGGACATTTACTCATGATTTTTGACCAATTATTCATAGCTGGAAAGCTGAGTGATCTAAATAGTAGATTAAATCTAAAACGTGTCAATAAAAACCTTTCATAATCACTCATTTGTAGCTTTAGATATGGCTGTAAAATATTGCAAATTACAATTTGCTCATGAGCTACTACCGTAGATTTCTTAAACTCTGTTTTAGCTCTGGTCTCTTGCAAATAGGTCATACATCTATCTTTTAAACATTTCCTAGAAATATTACAAAGAGAGGGCGGATCAGTATAATAATCCCCTAGTCCCAATAGCATGAGAAAATTATTAATATAATGCAGCCATCTAATTTTCCCACACTTCTCTAAGCCCATTGCATTTCCCATAATCATTCGGTTTAAACCAGATTCATCTGCGGTCCATATTCTATGCCATAAAAGTACTGGTGCAGTTTTTATTGTGTCTTCTAAGTATGGTTCCCCTAGTTCAATATGGCAAGAATATGTTGAGACACTCTGTGGGACGCCCAGGAGATATTTCATAAAATTGTTTTCGACAACTTGTAATATGCTGACGTTTGCATATCCCCATAGGCCTGCTCCATAAGTGGCAATAGCTACACAAGTTGCTTTGTAAACAGTCAATATTTCCTTAATTGGTTTCCTCCCTATTTTCCGACTAAAATTTTTTAAAGCCATGATAGATTTACAGTACAACAGTTTCCTTGTCTTAATAGTATTGTTCCATAGCCCGGAGCTATCAATTAAGACCCCTAAATAGGGGAATGTTAAGGTGTCCTCTACTGGGGTAGTTCCAATATAGATTACTTTTTTCTTCCTCTGCGCACCCGACCCACAGTGCATGGTGAATGTCTTAGAACAATTTATGCTTAAATCTAGCTGGTTCATAAAATCCGAAAAGGAAGTGACTACTCTTTGCATGGCCTGCGGTGTTCTAGCCATCAGTACCGCGTCATCTGCATATAACAGAATTGGGATTGATCTATTTCCTACCATTGGTACGTCCCTACACTCTGTTATCAGAGTCTTTTCCACGTTATTAATATAAAGTGTAAAAAGAAACGGCGCAAGGACACAGCCCTGTCTTACACCCCTTCTGATTGCAAATGATCTAGTGCATTCACCATTTTTCCCATATCTTACTCGGGCCGATGCTCCTGCATAAAGGTCTCTCAGGAAGTCAATAATCTGCTTATCCACACCCAGTTTGTCCATTACTAACCAAAGTTTACAATGTGTTACTGAGTCGAATGCTGAGGTAAGATCCACAAAAGTTAAAAACATTCATCCCTCTTTCACTTTGGTATATTTTTCGATTAAAATATGCAAATTCAAACACTGTTCAATAGTACCAAGACCTTTCCTAAAGCCATACTGCAGGTCACTTAAAATATTTGCTTCATTAGCCCATATATGTAACCTGTCTAAGATTACCCTTCCTAGAATTTTAATAGTAGAATCCAGGAGTGATATTGGGCGGTAACACTTGCAGTTTTCACGGTCGCCCTTTTTAAAAATTGGGACTATCAGGGATTCACACCACGATGGGAGGAGGCCTTTTTTCAGATTGGCATTAAACATACGTGTAAGGATTGGTGCCCAGAGTTCCTTGTTATTTTTAAATAAGTCAACAGGGACTCCATCAGGGCCTGGTGCTTTTCCCGCCAAACTTGCATCAATACATTTCTGCACCTCTGTTATTGTTATTTCAGGTTCAAGTTGGATACTCCTCTGTACATGGTCTCTCAATTGATTATCATCATGGGTACTAACCATATGATCCTGTACAATGGAATACAACTTAGTAAAATGTTCGGCCCACTCACTCTCAGTGATTGCTACATCTAGTGGGTCCGTATCACTGAAATTTAAAAAGGGGGCATTGACAACTCTCCAGAATGAGGCAGAATCTTTACTTAACGAGGCGTCACATAAAGCATCCCATGCTTCTAGTTTTAGTGCATTTTTCCTATTTTTAAGGGTCTGCTTATAGACACTCCTACACTTCCTGATTAGGTCAGCATCCTTCTCAGTAGCATGTATAGCATGCTTTAAACTTCTGTAAGCCTTCGTACATTCAGAATCAAACCACCTCTTCTTCCTTGTGTTCCCTCCTTTTGTATCAACCCACAATAACTTCCTTGTTTGAGCAATGATCGATGAAAAATTACTAATAAAATCTGTATCATTGGCATTTACATCTGTACATACATAAAATTCTGGCAACATGCTTTTAATTAATTTCTCCTGAAAATCTATGGGGCAATTTTTTGTCCACTTCAGAGCATAGCCATTTTTACGGACCATAACGATGTCGTCTATTATCACTTTAGATTTGGTCCTGCCACGATATTTCTTACATCCCATGGTTATTTTAAAGCTTAATGGAAAATGATCACTAAGTGGGCAGTCCAGAATTCCATATTTCCGGATCATGTCCCTATGTCTAGAGGTCATTAGGGCATACTCAATAGTTGTATTTGCCCCTCTGCCGTTGAACGTTGGTAAAAAGGGGATTTCCGGACTAATCAGCTTATTTACAAAGTCCAGATCATTTTCAAATATTAATTCATTTAAACAATCCCCTCGTACAGAATGCTCAAAATGACTAGAGCCAATGTCTCTATCCAGTTTTATCCCACACAGCCCATTCTCACCACTCCTGCATATTTGGCAATTAAAGTCTCCTGCCCAAATGATACAGGTATCCTCTGTCCTCCGCCCAGTTGCCGAAGTGATGTTACTACCTAATAATCTAAAAACATCCATTGGGTCTTCTCCTTGGATGTTATCATAAAAATTAATCAAAATTATGGAAAACCCCTTGTTAACTCTGATCCTTATAATATGATAATATACATTATTAAAAACTAACTCAGTTTTAACTCCTACTAGGAGGTTCGAAACATACGTACACAAACCTCCTTTAGCCCTACCATAAGCTGAGCTGACCGCTGGGGAAAAGAATGTTTTAAATCCATTAATGTGTATAGGTTCAGTTGTCCATGTTTCCTGGAGGCTAATTACATCAAAATTGCCTACCAGTTTTTCCCAATTTTCATTGCCCACTTTAGACCTCAGTCCTGCAATGTTCCAACTCATAAGGGACCAAACTTCCCCACTAGATTGATCATCATCTAAATCATTACTACTATCAAGAGGTATTTCCTCACCACAAAATGCCTCAATTTGTGGACTATCACTAATAGGGACCGCCTTAGCTATCTCTGTTTCGGCGGAGGTATTCCGAAGCCCTTGGTCCCTTATTTTATAACTTTTGAGAATATTCAAATCAGTGGGTCTGTTGTCTCCCTTGAGTCAGTCAATATCTTCTAGCCCCTGCAGGATCTGAAATCTATTTACTAAAGGGATTTTAAAATTTGGGCTAACATTACCTCTATGTCTGAACCTATAATTCCCAGAATACCAGGTATCATCTCTCCTTAAATCCAATAACGGGTAAAAGTAGGTTAGATCTAAAGTGTGAATTCTGCCAGTATTATAGTTTGGTTCCCATTGACAAATAAAACTCACAGCTCTTCTGTCCCTCAAGTTTATGATAATACAATCTCCTTGAATATCTTTATGCCTCTGTCCAATCCAGTGTACCCTCCTAACATTTAGAATTTCTACACGAGTTTGTCCAGGCAATGGCCTATTGTGATTCAGCCAATAAATTACCTTATTCTTGAGTTCCTGATAGTTTTCTATCTTTCCGTTACTCAACTCTGGTACCCCGGTCAACACTACTGTATAGGGTAATGACTGTGGAGGGAGGTCAATATGTATTTTCTTGTCCTTATCATTCTGTTTATAAATGTTTTGGTCTGCCATTCCCTCCTTCTCACCATATCCCTTACCTTTCTCTTTTTCAATTCTTTTTTCACCAGTATCTATTTTATTCAACATGTTTGCCCCCATAGATAGAATAAGGGGTGCATCATCCTTCTTGCTCCTTTCAGATAGAGTCGCAGCTGCTGATGCGTGCGGTACATTAATAGCAACATCATCTGCACTAGTAGTACTTAATGCAGCTTGAGATTTAATCAATGCACCAAAATGTTCCAAAGTTTCTACAGTACCTGCCCCTTGCTTTTCTAAGCCCTCAATTTTATCAAAAAGGGTCTTTAATCTTCCTACCACTGGCAATATCAGGGACTTCATTACCTGCTCTATTTTCATCATGAAATCTACCAAATCACTCAATGTAATGGCTTCTTGTAAGGTGGAGTTTTCTTCAATACTATTTAGTGACTTTCTTTTAACTCCATTCTCTTGGCGAGGGGGTAAAACAGATTTCCTATTTTTCCCTTTTGATTTCCCTTTCTTGCGCACAATCTGCGCCACTTTTGTTTTAGGTCTACTCTCCTGTACCTCCTGCAGGGAGGTTACACCAATTGTCGAACCCATAGTGTTTATATCTTCATTTTCACAAATAATTATCTCCTCCCTATGATCGGGGACATTATTTGTATTAAATTGTCCCTCACTTGGTTCTAATCTAGGAGTTAGAGACAACCTGTTATCTCGATTCATAAACTCATCAGGAGGTGTACTTTGTGAAATTACAACACAGTTCGGGTCCTTGACCGGGAAGTCCGCATAAGAGGCCATTAATATAGATTCTTGTGATAATTGCATACTCAGCATAGCATTGGAGCGATCCTCTGTGTCCTGTTGCTGTTGCGCTAACAAACATAGACTAGGAGGTAGTGATAGCCGCCTCTCAGTGCTCTCAATAGCATTGGCGACTACTCCAATTGTTTTTTGCAACATCCTGTCTATTGCTGTTAGACTTGGAAGAGGGGTCTTGGCAGGGACTTTAGTTTTGACAGATGAGCGAGTGGCCATCCGTGTAGTTTTCCCCATTATTCACAGTCAACGTACGCTCAGTATATACACTTAACCACTTAGATTATGAAAGCAGCTAAATACCTGTAGTACGGATCAAGGGGGGTGGCCCAGCCCAGCCACGGTCTGCCCCGGACGGCCACAGACGGCCCGCCCTTTGTCCGGGCTTCGTCCGGCGCCCGCCCGCGCGCGTCCCGCGACGCGGAGAGAGCGTCGTTCTTTTGAGCGCCTCCGGGCGCTTGGATGACGTCGATGGGGCGCTAGGGCGTCTGGGAGCTGTAGTCTCCTCTCGCCGGGGCCGCAAGATGGCACAGCGACAGCAGCGACGGCAGGGTTACAGACAGCGGAACACCAGCGGAACTCCTATGTAAGCAGGGGAGGGCAGAGCACCAGCAGTTTTCCCCTCACGAACCAGGCTCTCAGCGATATCGGGACTCGAAATTCAAACTTCCCGCTCCACCGAGGGAGCGTCGTTCTTTTGAGCGCCTCCGGGCGCTTGGATGACGTCGATGGGGCGCTAGGGCGCCTGGGAGCTGTAGTCTCCTCTCGCCGGGGCCGCAAGATGGCACAGCGACAGCAGCGACGGCAGGGTTACAGACAGCGGAACACCAGCGGAACTCCTATGTAAGCAGGGGAGGGCAGAGCACCAGCAGTTTTCCCCTCACGAACCAGGCTCTCAGCGATATCGGGACTCGAAATTCAAACTTCCCGCTCCACCGAGGGAGCGTCGTTCTTTTGAGCACCTCCGGGCGCTTGGATGACGTCGATGGGGCGCTAGGGCGCCTGGGAGCTGTAGTCTCCTCTCGCCGGGGCCGCAAGATGGCACAGCGACAGCAGCGACGGCAAGGTTACAGACAGCGGAACACCAGCGGAACTCCTATGTAAGCAGGGGAGGGCAGAGCACCAGCAGTTTTCCCCTCACGAACCAGGCTCTCAGCGATATCGGGACTCGAAATTCAAACTTCCCGCTCCACCGAGGGAGCGTCGTTCTTTTGAGCGCCTCCGGGCGCTTGGATGACGTCGATGAGGCGCTAGGGCGCCTGGGAGCTGTAGTCTCCTCTCGCCGGGGCCGCAAGATGGCACAGCGACAGCAGCGACGGCAGGGTTACAGACAGCGGAACACCAGCGGAACTCCTATGTAAGCAGGGGAGGGCAGAGCACCAGCAGTTTTCCCCTCACGAACCAGGCTCTCAGCGATATCGGGACTCGAAATTCAAACTTCCCGCTCCACCGAGGGAGCGTCGTTCTTTTGAGCGCCTCCGGGCGCTTGGATGACGTCGATGGGGCACTAGGGCGCCTGGGAGCTGTAGTCTCCTCTCGCCGGGGCCGCAAGATGGCACAGCGACAGCAGCGACGGCAGGGTTACAGACAGCGGAACACCAGCGGAACTCCTATGTAAGCAGGGGAGGGCAGAGCACCAGCAGTTTTCCCCTCACGAACCAGGCTCTCAGCGATATCGGGACTCGAAATTCAAACTTCCCGCTCCACCGAGGGAGCGTCGTTCTTTTGAGCGCCTCCGAGCGCTTGGATGACGTCGATGGGGCGCTAGGGCGCCTGGGAGCTGTAGTCTCCTCTCGCCGGGGCCGCAAGATGGCACAGCGACAGCAGCGACGGCAGGGTTACAGACAGCGGAACACCAGCGGAACTCCTATGTAAGCAGGGGAGGGCAGAGCACCAGCAGTTTTCCCCTCACGAACCAGGCTCTCAGCGATATTGGGACTCGAAATACAAACTTAATATATTTAATTGTATGTTTTTAAAATATTGTTTCTTTATTTTTAAGATTATTTCATTTTTTTAATTGTTTAAATGTTAATTGTAATTTTTGTTTCTCTGCTATCCAATAGTTTCACTTCTTTTGCACTCACTGGAGTGGTAATAGTAATTTTTACCCCTTCGCTATCCAAAATTTTCCCTACTGTTGCACTCATTGGAGTGGGAATAGTAATTTTTACCCCTCCGCTATCCAATACTTTCCCTACTGTTGAACTCACTGGAGTGGGAATAGTAAATTTTACCCCTCCGCTATCCAGCACTTTCCCTACTGTTGCTCTCACTGGAGTGGGAATAGTAAATTTTACCCCTCCGCTATCCAACACTTTCCTTACTGTTGCACTCTTTGGAGTGGGAATAGCAATTATTACCCCTCCGCTATCCAGCACTTTCCCTACTGTTGCACTCATTGCAATTGAAATAGTAAATGTAATTATTTCGCTATCCAACATTTTCCCTACTGTTGTATTTATTGTATTGTGAAATGTACATTTTAATTTTGTTTTAATAGTTTAATGTTTTAATTAATTACCGAATGTTTTTTTCAAATATGGATATATGTATATATTTTATTTTTATATAATTTAATAGTTTAAACATAAAACAAAGATAATAGTTAATAAATTATTTTAAATTAAACATATGTATAGGCATAAATTAGTGTTTACGTGTTTATATATTTTTTTTAATTAAGTTTCATTTTAATATTTACTTAAAATGTATATTACATTTAATTAATTTTGTTAAAGATAATATTAATATTTTATATGTTTAGTACATATTATTTTATTTTATAAATTTTTTTATCGTAATTTTTTATATCAATATTTTTGTACTTACCTGTTTAAATATAGGGAGTCAATATTTTTACTATCTTTATTTTTTTCTCTATATTTTTACCACCGATATTTTTACCATCGATATTCTATCAGTGAACCGTTTTTACTATCTTTTTTCTTTAAATTTCATGAGCATGGTGCTAAGAAGGCCAGAAAAATACTTGGTGACTGTCCCTCGCCCTTCATCCTCTCTTCCGTGGTGGCCAATTTAGACTTTGACTCTGTTGGGTCTTTTTGACTTTCGGGAAATTTAAAACTTACTTCGTGGTCCATTTCATTCTTGCGAAAAAAGTCCAGGTGAGACCCTTACAGACACATAGGAAGAATTTACTCCTGAGCTGGGGTTAGCTGGCAGAGGATCATGAGCCAAGAGTTTCGGGGGGAAGAATGGTACAATGAAGATGATCCATCAGATGACTGGAGACTTTGGTGGCCTGAAGATATGTCTCTCCCTCTCGCCGCACAGCAAACGTTAAATAACCTAGGCGACCTGATAAAAGCCCAAGTCCAATCAGCCTCCTTAGGATGTTGAGGAAGTTCCTTCCACTCCTGTCTTCAGACTGCAGGAAATCCATGGTCGAGGCATTGATTACCTCAAGGTTGGACTACGTGACTACACCTTGGCGTCCCAGAATACCTTCTCAAGCGTCTGCAGGTGGTACAAAATGCTGCAGCCAGAGCCATTCTCAGCCTGAAAGCAAGGACTAATATGTCCTCCCATCTCAGAGCTCTTCATTGGCTCCCAGTAAAAAATAGAATCAGTTTAAAGGCCATGGTGGTATTCTTTAAGCCTTTCACGGAAAGGGTGCTAGGTACCTTTGCAGAATTATTACCCACTATGCTCCTTCTAGAACTTTGATATCCTCCTCTATGAATCTGGCAGCAGTTCCTAGAATATCTCATGCCCGTTCAGGCGGCACCTCTTTTAGGTTCCTCAGTGCACAGGCCTGGAATGCGCTTGCCGCATCGTTGAGAGCGGTGAAGGATTTAGCTACTTTTAGGAAACTCTTCAAAACTTTGCTTTTTAATCAATAATTGAGTTTCCCTTAGCTTCTTCTTCTATTCTCTTTCTTTTCTGTAATTGAGGTTGGTGTAGGTGGTTGCTATCTGGGCCTTTGATGCACTGTGACACTCTTCTGAGTAGATGTGTGCTTTATAAATGCCTTTTATTCATTCATTCATTCATCCTTTTATGGCACATTAAGAAACTGCCTAGCAGCTTTGATATAACTGAGAAGATAAGAAATGCAAAGCGAAGAAATCTGGGCTTTAGACATATCTGGGCATGCATCCCCCAGACACCCGCCTCTAAGATCTGTGAAAAGTATAGAGAGAGAATGACGTTGCTCATGGGGGCAAACAATTTACCTCAGTGTTGCCAAGGCTCCTGCATATCTTGAGAAACACTACCTGAGACAGACAAACCTCCTGTCTAAATGAGAACCCCTGAGAATCTATCCTTGCATTATCTATGTCCCTCCAGAAGATTCTGATACTGATTGCTAAGCATATCACACTTTTCCCATAATAGGTTAATCCACTTCTTGTATAGAGACTCCAAGACAGTGAAGGAAACTAAGGGCTAGCAGAAAAAGAGAAGGGGATGAGAAAGAGCGAGAACACTCATATCAGCAGATTCAGCGGTAAAAAACCTGGACCAGACTCTACAGATGTCAGGAGACAGAGCATCACATATGCAAAGATTAACTATCAGGTGAGCTGTGGAGATTCTCTACAACTAGCCCTGTGGCAAACCAGCAAACTTGCCAGAGAAACAAAGGATGGACTCTACAGTACTGGGCCAGCTGAGCAGTGCAGGATTTCCAAACAGGAACACAGGAGCGAAGACAAAGATCTAGCACATTCTGGGGGAGCCACAGAGCCTTGCAACAAGATGGCCAGCTGAGTGGCGAGCTCTGCTACCCCAGATCAAAATACAGCAGAATCCAGCCAGTCCAACACCCATGCGGCAGTTGCTGTTATATACTAGTGTTGAGGAACAGATACGGCAACTTTCAATTTGCTAGGCAGAGGGAGATTAAGTGATTTGCCTAGAATTACAAGATGTGGAGCAACCCTTCCGACACTCGAAGCCGGTTTCCCCGCTTCAAGGTCGACCGTTCTAGCCGTTAGGCCACATCCTGTTAAACTGTGTGTGGGGGGCAAAAGAAGAATCCAAACAAGAGCTCCTGTGGCAGCCACCCCGCTCCCTTAGAGGCTGTAGCTACTGTACAGGAGTTACATTTGAAATAATAGCGAGAAACAGAAACCATAAAATGATTACAAGCTTTATATGTGCCATAACAACAAGGCAAAAGGACTAGATGGGGGGCTTCTGGAGCCAGGCACCTCCAAATACAAGGAAAATAAAGTGGCTGAGTGCAAGGCTGCTCAGGAATATCTGTCCCAGGATTCAAAGCCACAGAATAATTAAATGGCTATCAGTCTTATGCTTTGTTCCTATTTGGGAGGGGGGAAGCAGGGAGTGTGAGGAGTGGATGTCCTGTCTATACCTTGGCCTTATGGATTGGTATTTGCAATTTTCCCATTTCTTCTGATTCCCAGGGTGTTGAATAGGATCAGGAGGGAAGGTTCGTCAGTGATTATGGTTTTTTCTCCATGCTGCCTTTGGAGATTGTGGTTTCTCATCCTGTGATTCTTAGCTGTGTTCCAGCATGGGAAATGCCACTTACACCTTCTCTAAGTTGCCATTTCTTAGGCCCAGTGAAGACTGAAAGCATAGAGGCTGAACACCTAGGGTTGATTAGTTTAGGTATGTCAGCTGCAGTTGGAGGGGCTTTCTAATTGTCCTGAAGGTTTTCCAAGCTTATGTCATATGGCAATACTGATAGCATTTTAGTACTTGGTGCGCTTTCCATATATTCTCCCTATCACACGCATCCTTTCATTATGCAATGGGTGTGATTTGGGTCTGGCTTCTTCTCATTATGAGCTCAGTGGGAAGCGATTAGAGGGATTGGGGGATGGGAGGTGTTAGGACTCTCTCATCTATACCCGATTATGCATCCTTCTCTCCCTCATCAGACTTGCACCCTGCCTACCTTTTCCGGTCCCCTTGTTGCTTTATGTCTGGGGATTGCTATCTGCAGGAAGTCTGAGAAGTGCATGGTCTTATGGGAGCCATTAAGTTCGGGCTATGTGTATGTGATTCTGTTTTACGCACTAGACACCTGTCCTAATTGGGAGTATAAAATCATAGGGTATGACTGTGACGAGGTAGAGGAGGAAGTGGGGTAATGAAGATTACCAGTAAGTAATCTGGACATGACCAGAATCCGTGTGTGAATGGAAGTGTGTACTGCTCTGCGTTTTTGCTTGGTCCCTGCCTCGTGCTACCTTACTCAATCAGGCATGGGTAGATTGAAACATATTTGCAAAATGTATCAATTTAGATGGTTGGCTCCTATTTCGCAGCAGGCCTACATATTCAAGCCTACTATCCTACCACTTTTATGAGACCAGAACAGGCTTCAGAAACCACATTCTTGCCCTCACACATTTAAAAACAAAAGAAGAGACTAGCACAGCCAGGGGCTAAATGGCCTGAGGTCATTTGAGTGAAAGGTTCCCATGAAGTGAGTCCAGTGGCTAAAGAGATCTGGATATGTCAGCTTCAGTGCTGGTAGCGGGCACTGGGCATTTCCCCAGTGGGCCGCCAGGGTGGCGGCCGGTTTTGGACCTTTGGGGGGGAATGCTTTTTTTTAACCGGTGGCCGGTTTTATCTGGCCCGCTGTAACGAAAGCAGCTGCAGTGTTTTCCACGCGCATCCATCTCTCACTTCCTCCCCTCCCCCGCTTCCCAGTCCGGTTTGACTCAATTGCCAGGGCCTGTTTGCGTTCCCAGTCTGGCCCTGGTCAGCTTTATAATGAGCAGTATGGAAAGCAAAAGTAATATTGCACAGGAGACAGCAGGGCTGTGCCTGAGAACTGCACTGTTGCTTTCATCTTTAATGTTATGTTGTGATATTTTGTGATTTTGCGTAATTTTAGTGCCGCAGGGCATTGACTGCATATATCGCACCCAACGTGGGTGCTAAGGAAGCGGGAAGCGGGGCATCTTATCGCTCAGGAATTTGTTCTATTTTTAGCTTCCTGCTTGCAATCTGCATGTTACGCGTTTGCGAGAAGCCCTGGTATACTGGGCACAGTGAGCCATGCAGCCTTGCAAGTTGAAAGCCTGCACATCCAGACAGCACCGGAGTGCACAGCAAATGCTTCCCTACGACCACGGGGGCAAGTGTAACCGTATATACAGGCTTTGTCTGAGGGGCCAGTGCCACATTCTATTTTGCCACCTAGCGCTCCTACCCTTTGTATGCCATTGTTGGGGTTGCCTCCGCCTCTGCTTCTGGTAATTGCCCTTTGACCGTCTCATTTCGCCATAAAATATCTGTCCAGCAATGGCAGGGTACCAGTGTTTTTTAAGAGGATTATCAGCCTGACATGCAGGATGAACTATCCCTCTTTGAGGAGAACCTGGTAGAGGCCCTTGGTGCCTCTGTGACACATTCAGTGGCCTGAGCAGCTGCCCTTCAGCCATTCACAAGTCATCTTCAGCGCCATGCCTTCAATTCTGCCCCCTTCCTAGCTAGACCCAAGCAGATAATGGCGCACCATCCCCTGACTGGACCCACATGGTGAATATGACTCACATTTCCCACACATTTACCTCACACCATGCTTATTCTTCAAGTGACAGGTCACCAGAAGGTGTTATTCCAACCCATTCCACTTCATACGACCCAGACTCTTATCCCCCATCTTCCCCACCTTCAGACACTGAGTCAACTCCTTCTCCCCAGAAATGTCCGAGGGCTCAACATGACTCTTCCTGCCCCTCTACCTCCTCTCACCCCCCCTCCACCTCCACTGAACTCCCTGGATTTTGATCCCGATTCGATATTCCACCCTTGCTCCTCACCCTGTGTTCCTCTCCCTCCAGTCGCAGATTACGCTCATGAATGCGTCAGAAAGGGATGTGATAAGGAGGTGCGGAGTATATTGCATTCCAAATGCCTCCATCCTTACATCGCAGACAAGGTGATTGACAAACCAGAGACACGCTTTTCCAAGGATCACAAGAACCGGTCGAGGAAAGCCTATCAAGATAAAGTCCTTGACCTGACTGGACCCTTGTGCAAAATTTGGGAGTTGGCGGTCTCTTCTAAAGATACAGGTTCTACCATCAACCCTGACATCTTAGCTGGATGGGCCAGCGAGCAGTATGCATGTTGGGGAATGCCAATTGCTCCTTATTGGTGGAGCGCCATAGGTCCATACTCATCTGCATAGACCCTAAGTTAGCGGAACTGGCCAATGCAGAATCAGGCCAAAGGCGAATGGACTCCTCTTTGGAGACAAATCTGTGAAGGATATTGGTAAATTTGTACAAATCTTCACAGCGCTTGATAAGGCGCCATCATCCCTGCATAAGGGTTTCCATAGCCAATGCATTTTTGGGCAGGCTGGTCGATACATATGGCGTTTGACTGCTGTCCATACACTTCAAGCCCTTCCAGAACCCACCAGGGCAGAAACCGTAACTATGAATCCAAGGCAAGCCCCAATTTCTATCCTGCCAGAACCGGAAGAGGGTGATACCGCTACCAAAGAGGTCCCTCCCAAGGTCAAGGAAATTTCAACACCCCTTCAGGTAAGTGATGTAAGTAAACACAGGAAGGAATGCAGGAGTCTCCTCTATATAAAGCAGGATCTTTATTTGCAGAGCACAGACAAAGCGTACACCACAACCGCTGACCGGACACCAACTGCCCCCAGCTGGAATCCCCACAACGGTAACATGCTAGTACTAAGAACGCTACAAGCGTTCTAGGATCTGAACTGGGAAAGGACACAAAGGAAGGCTTGACCCACACACAAGAAACAGGGTAAGTACTAACAAGGCTAATATGTAAATAAGTATTTACAACACATCTTCTTCCCTAAACCAAAACAAAGAAACAATATACCCCAAGATACAATCACATCACTTGTGACACAAATAATCATCCAAATAAGCTGGAGGTCTGCGAGACCTCACCACTCTGGTCTCCTCGCGGTGAACAGAATCATTGTTAGCATGGGCTTGACTCTGTACATCAGAAGAACTACAAGCATCATCATTGTTAGCATGGGCTTGACTCTGTACATCAGAAGAACTACAAGCATCACCACCACCATCCTCCCTACAGCGGCTTGAACTCAGACCCGAAGTAACATCCTCCGGAGTGGAAAACAAGTAACCGCTACTGGTTGAACCTGAAACAACAGGCGTAGGGAAGTCCTTAACCACTGCAGACTTGCTATACAAAGCCACCCTCCGAAGATTCCACTTCTCCCCATTGTCAAGCACCACATAATGCTGAAAAACCTTCTTCACCACATGTGGACCCCTAAATTTCGAAAGACCCTTGGCCACTCTCCCCGATTTGACTTTGACCAAGTCACCCTCGGAAATTGTACTTCCCGTTTTAACAATTGTCTCTTGCTGAGTACAACCAAGAGCTGAATTTTTAATCCAAGAGGGAGCAAGTTTGGTGCCAGGACGTCTTCCCCGCATGAGTTCAAAAGGCGATTTAAAGTCCGCTTTATGAACAGTGGTCCTATAGGCCCATACCATGTTCCTGACCATTTCATGTGCAAACCCACCTGAAACACACGACATCTGAATAATACCCTTGACCACTCTATTAGCCCTCTCACACACACCATTCGCTTGCGGGTTATAAAGAGAGGTGCGGTGATGAGTCACACCACACCCACTCAGAAACACACGCATCTTCTGAGACGTTAATTGGGTACCATTATCTGTGATTAAAATTGAAGGATACCCCTCATCCAGAAAAACCCCTTTTAAAAACTGAATAGTGCAGTCAGTGGTTATGTCCTTAATGAACTCCACAGCAAGCCACTTCGAGTAAACATCCACAATTACAATGGCAAACCGTTGAGCAAAAGGCAATTCGTCCATTGGACCTATAAAGTCCAAGCACACGGTATGCCATGGTAAGCCCGGACAAACAACGTGGCTGGGCGTAGAACTAGACCCAATCTTGAGTCTCTTTTCACTGTACTTACACACTGAACAATTCTCCACCCACGAAGTCACCTGTGAGTCCATGGCAGGCCACCAGAAATCCATTTTCAACCTACGCTGTGTAAGAGTTTGCCCTAAATGACCCTCATGAGCCAACTTTACAATTTTCAGTCTTAAACCATATGGTGGAATGTATCTATCGCCTCTCATTAAGATCCCAACACCATACAATGACAGCTCATCCAACACCTTAATGAAAGGTCGCACCGGTGGTTGGACACAACTTTCCCGCCGGGAGCCTAGTTTCACCAAATCAATCACCTTCTGCAAAACTATGTCTTTTTCCATGGCATCCAACCACTCCTCCTTAGTGAAAGTACCATCGCTCAAGGCGACCACATCTTGAATGACGGCAACAGCCTCATCACAATGCGTATCGGACAACTCCTTCATCGTAACATCCTCTCTAATAGGAAGCCTTGATAAACAATCCGCCTGTACATTACGCCAACCTTGAACATATGAGATGTCATACTGATACTCCTGAAGTTTTGAAGCCAATCTTGCCAATCTCGGTGAACCCTTTCCCGCTCCCCCTGGGGACAAAACCTTTAACAACGGCTTGTGATCTGTTTTGAGCTGGAACTTAGTTCCCCACAAATATGTCCTGAAGTACTGGACACCCCAAGCAGCAGCCAATGCCTCTTTTTCTATAACTGAATAATTCTGTTCAGATGAGGAAAGGGTGCGAGAAGCAAAAGCAATGGTCTTTTCGCCTTCCTGCCATCTTTGCAACAAAATCGCACCTATTCCTATGGCACTGGCATCCACCATCAATATGGATGTACGACTAATGTCGAAGGGGGTTAACACTTTCGCCTGACACAACTCTTCCTTAATCAGGTTAAAACATTCCTCATGACAAGCACTCCAACAAAATTTCACCCCCTTTTTGAGTAACGATCTTAGGGTCATGGTTTTGCTAGAAAAATTCTCCACAAACTTCGAGTAAAACTCGATGAGACCCATAAAAGACCTGAGTTGCTCCTTATCCATGGGACGCGGAGCTAACTTTATAGCCTCAAGTAAATCCTTCTTCGGCTTGACTCCCTGAGCAGAAATCTCATAACCCAAATACTCTATGTTTTGGACAAGAAACCGACACTTCTCTTTACGTAGAGTCAACCCAGCGTCTTGGATTCTCCCCAAAACTCTTTTAAGTACTACATTGTGTTCTGTAATGGTGTCTCCAAAGACTAATATGTCGTCCTGAAAGAACACCGCTTTCTTAATCCCTTTAAAGATCTCAGAAACCATGCGTTGAAACACACTAGCTGCAGAGCTTAAACCAAACGGGAGTCTCGTAAACTGAAACGTGCCCTCAGTGGTAATGAAAGCTGTGAGTCCTTTAGACTCATCATGAAGGCGGATTTGGTGATATGCACTCTTTAAGTCTAACTTCGTGAAAAATTTTGCACCTTGTAAGGTTGAGACAAGTTCGCCTATATTTGGAAGGGGAAAAGTATCAGCCACAACATACCTATTCAATGACCTCAAGTCCACACAGAACCTAATTTTGCCATCAGCCTTCTGCGTGATGACGACCGGAGATACCCAAGAAGATGCCTCCACCGGTTCAATGACACCCCCCTGTAACATCTCCTCAATCACCTTCTTGACTTCAACTTTCACTGAAAGTGGGACTCTCCTCACCTTATGCTGCACGGGAACTGTGTCACGTTTCATGACTATCTTGTGGACATATCCCTTCAACTCTCCCAACTCGTCCCTAAACACACTCCCTGCTTCATTGAGAATGTCACTAAGAGTGTGTTCATCCACTACCATGACTTGATTGGGTGCTCTGGGGTTCACTATTATATGCAAGTCATATTGATGAATCCAACCCAAGATCGGCGGACCATCAACTGCAACATAAACTTTCCCTTTGATTGACCTTCCTTCAAAGTGAATATCCGCATCAAAGTAGCCCAACAAGTCTATCCTCTCTCCTTGGTAACCTGTTGGTGAGATGTCACTCTCCTTTAAGGGTTGACTACCCCACTCACCCCTGAATAAAGGCTCGGGAATAATTGTGTGTCTTGAACCCGTATCGACCATCAGAGTTACATTATGCTCATTAATCACAAACTGTGCTTTAGGTCTCACTTCTCTCTTCTCATTACAATCGCTCACACAAACATCCTCAACACACAAAATTTTGTCTTTATCACGCTTTAACCCTTTGGATTCATCTTCAACGAAAGCTACACTAGCATTTCCTTTCGTCCTGCACATCCTAGAGAAATGCCCCAATCTCCCACACTTGAGACACTCTTTATTGTTCGCAAAACAGAACTTTGCGTCTGACTTATGGTTATTGCTACCACATCTAGAACAACAACCTCTGTCGTTCGAATATTTCCCAACATTACTTTTCTTTAAGGGATTCTTACCCTTGTAACCCAACGCAGCTACATTCTCTTCATGACCTGACTCACACTCAATGTTTGATTTGTCGGCAACTACAGAAATCAAACCCTGTTGTGAATTGCAACCTTCTAGCTCTTTTATACATTTTTCTGACTCTTCTACCACTTTGGCTAAATCTATAGCTACTTTCAATGACGGATTCTTAGCCGCCCACAGTCTCTCCTTTATCTTCTTATTGTTGCACTGCACTATGAGTTGATCACGTATCAACTCGTCATTCATTACCCCAAAGTTGCACTTAACCGACAGTTCCCTGAGGCGTGCTACAAAGTCATCTATTGACTCCTCCGTGCGCTGTTTGTGAGTGTAGAATTTGTATCTATTCATTACAAGGTTCTCCTCTTTACCAAACCTCACTTCCAGTCTCGTAACAGCTTCTTTATACTCGTTAGGAATAGGCTGACCACTAGCTTGTAAAGCTTGAGGAAGGTATTGAAATTCTCGTTGACCCTCTTTGCCCAGGGCAGTCAGGAGTAATGCTTTCTTCCGTTTAGCAGGAAATTCTTGACCATCTAATGCGTCCAAATAGTTCTCGAACATACGTATCCAATCTTCCCATGAGATTGATGGGGCCCCTGGTTCGCTAAGAAATTGAGGTGGAAGAGTCACATTGACTTGTTGGTTAGTTTGCTGTGCCATGCTGGCCTCCGTTTGCACTGAAGTTAAAATGTGACAATATTCTGAAAGTGACTCTTTAGCGAAAACAGGTTGTGTATGGGGTTAAAAATACATACTATTTGCCTATGACTCTTAATAGTTTCCTCCGCTTTGAGAAAAGACACTTGTTCCTTTAAAACCCTTAATCCCCACTTGCGGTGGATTTTGCTTCAGAGCTGTTCTAAAATTGCACAAACCAGAACTAAGACGGCCGCTCAATAGCGCGAGATTGTTAGCGTAAGCTCGCGGAAACGAGTTGTTGTTGACAGTCAGTCCTGCTGCTAGGCAACGCTCGCGCTCTACTGCCTCATACGCGCATTGGATTTGTTGCCTAGTAACGCACTGTGTGGTTACGCACTCACGCTGTTACGTTCACGCCTGGCTGCGCTTCTCTTCGTAGCCGCTCACAAGATTCGAAAAGCTCACAGTTCAAGGCGTGACGTCACTTTCTCTCCGAAAGGTCGCTGAAGAGCCTTTTTTCCGTAGTAAAGGATTTGGATTCAGGGAATCGCTACTTCATGCCGCACGTCGTGACTTCTCCTTGGTTGTTGTCGCTCGTTGTCCGTCTGCTCAGCAACTTCCAATTCGTGTGCTCCTACGTCCGGTCTGCTTCTCCAATCGTCGCCAAAATGATGTAAGTAAACACAGGAAGGAATGCAGGAGTCTCCTCTATATAAAGCAGGATCTTTATTTGCAGAGCACAGACAAAGCGTACACCACAACCGCTGACCGGACACCAACTGCCCCCAGCTGGAATCCCCACAACGGTAACATGCTAGTACTAAGAACGCTACAAGCGTTCTAGGATCTGAACTGGGAAAGGACACAAAGGAAGGCTTGACCCACACACAAGAAACAGGGTAAGTACTAACAAGGCTAATATGTAAATAAGTATTTACAACAGTAAGCCTTATTTCCCCTTCCTCCATTCACCTGGGGGGCAGGACACAACTCTTCCTCCACCACTGGAAATCCATCACACAGGACCAGTAGGTGCTGGAGACTGTCGCCAGTTTCAGAATAGAGTTTTTTGGGGCACCCCATCAACCTCTCCTCCCATGCCCTCTCCCTTTTTCCCTACAAAATAATATTTTTATTCGAAGCTAAGTGGCCCAACTCCTTCAGAAAGGGGCAACTGGTTATTGCCATCTCTATTCGGCAGGGTTTTGCAGCAATATGTGCATGGTCCCCAAAATAGGGAAAGGTGCCTGTTTGGTCATCAACTTGAAAGAGTTCAATTCCTGGACTCTGTGGTGCCGATCACGATCCGGTAAAAAATGTCCCCGTACGACTCGTATCGGGTCTTTTTACCGTACGAATCGTACAAGTGCCGTACGAACTGGCAATCACGATTCGCATGGTAAAAAGTCCATACGAACCGCACTGGGAATATTTCCCCACACGTCCTCGGGTCGGAAAATGTGTCCGACACGTCCTCGTACGATTCACCGTACAAACGTGAAAGGTGAACTCCGACCGGGGAATCACGATCCATCCCGGGCGTCCGAATGTACAACCGTATGGTGAAAAGACCGTCCGCACCGAACTCCCATAACAACCATGGAGACGTCCAAACAGGTGCCCGGTACGTGCCGTACCCCCCCCAGCCCCCGTAGGTACGCGCCGACCCCCCCTGTGTGTACACCCGTGTACGGTGCGTACCCCCCCGTGTACGCTCGAGTCGTACCCCCACCCGTGTATGTACGGTGCGTACCCCCCCGTGTACGCTCGAGTCGAACCCCCCCGTGTACGCTCGAGTCGAACCCCCCCGTGTACGCTCGAGTCGAACCCCCCCGTGTACGCTCGAGTCGAACCCCCCCGTGTACGCTCGAGTCGAACCCCCCCGTGTACGCTCGAGTCGGACCCCCCCGTGTACGCTCGAGTCGTACCCCCACCCGTGTATGTACGGTGCGTACCCCCAGCGCACCGTACATACACGGGTGGGGGTACGACTCGAGCGTACACGGGGGGGTCCGACTCCAGCGTACACGGGGGGGTTCGACTCGAGCGTACACGGGGGGGTTCGACTCGAGCGTACACGGGGGGGTTCGACTCGAGCGTACACGGGGGGGTTCGACTCGAGCGTACACGGGGGGTTTGACTCGAGCGTACACGGGGGGTTCGACTCGAGCGTACACGGGGGGTTCGACTCGAGCGTACACGGGGGGGTTCGACTCGAGCGTACACGGGGGGGTTCGACTCGAGCGTACACGGGGGGGTACGCACCGTACATACACGGGTGGGGGTACGACTCGAGCGTACACGGGGGGGTCCGACTCGAGCGTACACGGGGGGGTTCGACTCGAGCGTACACGGGGGGTTCGACTCGAGCGTACACGGGGGGTTCGACTCGAGCGTACACGGGGGGGTTCGACTCGAGCGTACACGGGGGGGTTCGACTCGAGCGTACACGGGGGGTTCGACTCGAGCGTACACGGGGGGGTTCGACTCGAGCGTACACGGGGGGGTTCGACTCGAGCGTACACGGGGGGGTACGCACCGTACATACACGGGTGGGGGTACGACTCGAGCGTACACGGGGGGGTCCGACTCGAGCGTACACGGGGGGGTTCGACTCGAGCGTACACGGGGGGGTTCGACTCGAGCGTACACGGGGGGGTTCGACTCGAGCGTACACGGGGGGGTTCGACTCGAGCGTACACGGGGGGGTTCGACTCGAGCGTACACGGGGGGGTTCGACTCGAGCGTACACGGGGGGGTTCGACTCGAGCGTACACGGGGGGTACGCACCGTACATACACGGGTGGGGGTACGACTCGAGCGTACACGGGGGGGTACGCACCGTACACGGGTGTACACACAGGGGGGGTCGGCGCGTACCTACGGGGGCTGGGGGGGTCGGCGCGTACCTACGGGGGCTGGGGGGGGGGTCGGCGCGTACCTACGGGGGCTGGGGGGGGGTCGGCGCGTACCGGGCCACCTACTCTGGTCGATTCGCGCCGTACTTCGCTTTTGCGGCACTTTTTGGGTGCCGTGAAAATATTGCCGTCCGGACTGCTGTCGGTTCGAATCGTAATTCCTGGTTCGTGAAACGCTGCCTGAAAGCGTCCCGACGTCACGTCGCAGCATTCCCGGATCACATTCGTATGTATATTTTCGTCGGTCGGTGTTTTTTACGATTCGTACGGAAATGGTGTTTCCGTGCGAATCGTAATTCCATGTTTGTAAAGTTTTACAACCGGGTACGAGTCGGACGGGGAATTCGCTCCGACCGACGGTTCGTACGCGGTTTTTAACGGATCGTAATCGGCACCTGTATTGTATTTTCACTTCACGATCTTCTCCTCAGAGATCTCCTTCAGGACTGAGATTGGATAGTCCGTCTCTCCCTGAAGGACGCATATCTTTTGATTCCCATCTCCCCCTTCATCGCAAGTTCCTCCAATTCAGGTGGGAGGGTCAATGACTCCATTTCAAGGTTCTTCTATTCTGTCTGTTCTCTGCATCGTGGTGCTTCACCAAGGTGATGCATCCAGTAGTGGAACAACTGCGTGCCAAGGGTGTTCGTCTTATCATTTACCTTAACAACATCCTGTTGATGGCGAAGGACAAACCTCTGCTCCTAATTCATCTTTCATGGACCATTCAACTGCTTCAAGATTTGAGCTTTCTGATCAAGGAAAAGTCCAATCTTTTCCCCTCTCTATAGAGTTTCTGAGCTTCAAATAAATTCAGTGGATGCTCTCCTTTCTCCTCCCCGCCGACAGCTGAAGCTAGTATAAAAGGAAATTCGATCAGCCCTTTCCAAAGACAGGATTTCTCTGAGAGTCCTAGTCAGAATTGTGGGGCTATTAGACTCTTCCATACAGGCAATATTCTGGGCCCCTTTACATTATCGGGCTTTACAGCGTCTAAATACCAGGTATCTTCAACTGGGTCTTTCCTATTCCAAGATGATCAACCTCACACCAGACATGGGGCGTGGCTTGGCTGCAGCACGGAATGGCTGCCTGAAACCGCAGCTCCGCCGATCGAGCGAATCAATCCGACAATTATCGGCGATCCAGGTGCCAGAGCTCGGTCCTCTCGGCCCCGGTGAAGTGTACTGGATATCAGCCCTCCCCGACGAAACTCCTGAACCCGTGGCTGGAACAGTGGCGGAGAGCGGCCCGGTGATTGTCGAGCGTCTTAGCGGCCTGCAGCGCGCACAGACGCCGGGGACTGGCGTGAGACTGGACCCGTGGAGAAGACGCGCTGCAGAGCGGGGATTGCTGGGTCGGCTTGGCTCTGGGGCTCGGTCTCCTCACAATAACCCCCGCCGGCGGAGAAGCGTTGCTGCATCGGCGTCAGACCAGACCCGGAACATCGCTGGCTGAGATACGGTGAGGCGAGGAGGCGGTGCTGCGGCCGCCGGGCGCTGGGGCCTCGAGGGCTGTCGACGAATCGGACGA
The DNA here is from genome assembly GCF_964204655.1 of Triturus cristatus. NCBI lineage: Eukaryota > Metazoa > Chordata > Amphibia > Caudata > Salamandridae > Triturus > Triturus cristatus. The sequence goes on along the minus strand of NC_140591.1, from coordinate 1,364,379,397 downwards.
CCTGAGCCGGCGTCCTGAGTGGGCTCTAGCTGTGCACGTCCTGCCACGATAGAGAGCCGCTGAACGCCCGCGTGGCGCCCGCACTCCGTTATAGCTCCTGAAGACCGCCTGACCGAGGAAGGCAGCGCAGAGAGCAGCGCACTGTGGAACTGTGGCCCCGGATGGGGTGGTGCTGCCGCTGACGTGGCCGGGCTGCGGCTGGCTTTCACAACTGAGGCCTTGGGCGCGGACCGGCACTCGCTCGGCCCGGTGGATACCTGCTCTGGGGCTCCTGTGCAACGCGAGGTGAGCAGTCTATATATCGACTTTTTAATATCGAGGGACATAAATATCGAGTCAAAAATATCGAATGTACAAAATATCGAAATAGATAATATCGATGTGAAAAATATCGTTTTTTTTTTTTACTTATATGTCGATGTAAGTAATATCGTTAGTAATAATATCGACATGTGAAAATATCGTCATTGTGTGTTTAGTACATATTTTGAAGTTGTTTGTATAAATAGTTAAAATGTATATAATATGAGAAATATTTATATTGTTTTAGGGGCGGGATGTTGGGTTATAGGGGATAAGGGTGGGGAGTGTTTTAAAAAAGTTAATTAATTTTTTTAATATATTGTAAAATTTAATTAGTAAATTTTATTTAAAATGTGAAATGTATATTTAATTTTGGGAGCGGGATGTTGGTTTATAGGGGATAAGGGTGGGAAGTTTTTTAAAAATGTATATATATTGTTTAATTTAAAAAAAAAAAAAATTTAGAAATTGTAAATTAAATTTAGAATTTTACAAATAATTTTAGGAGCGGGATGTTGGTTTATAGGGGATAAGGGTGGGAAGTGTTTTAAAAATGTTTATATATTTGTTAATTTAAAAAAAAAAATATTTAGAAATTGTAAATTAAATTTAGAATTGTACAAAAAATTTTAGGAGCGGGATGTTGGTTTATAGGGGATAAGGGTGGGAAGTGTTTTAAAAATGTTTATATATTGTTAAAATTTGTTCAAAATGTATTTAGAAATTGTAAATGAAATTTAGAATTTTACAAATAATTTTAGGAGCGGGATGTTGGTTTATAAGGGATAAGGGTGGGAAGTGTTTAAAAAATGTTTATATATTTGTTAATTTTGTATTAAAATTATGTAGAAATTGTAAATTAAATTTCGAATTTTACAAATAGTTTTAGGAGCGGGATGTTAGTTTATAGGGGATAAGGGTGGGAAGTGTTTTAAAAATGTTTATATATTGTTTAATTTTTGTCAAAATTTATTTAGAAATTGTAAATTAAATTTCGAATTTTACAAATATTTTTTGGAGCGGGATGTTGGTTTATAGGGGATAAGGGTGGGAAGTGTTTTAAAAATGTTTATATATTGTTTAATTTTTTTTAAAATTTATTTAGAAATTGTAAATTAAATTTCGAAATTTACAAATAATTTTAGGAGCGGGATGTTGGTTGATAGGGGATAAGGGTGGTAAGTGTTTTAAAAATGTTTATATATTTGTTAATTTTTTATAAAAATTATTTAGAAATTGTAAATTAAATTTAGAATTTTACAAATAATTTTAGGAGCGGAATGTTGGGTTATAGGGGATAAGGGTGGGAAGTTAATTTAAAATGTTTATATGTTTTTTAATTTAAAAAAAATAATTATTTAGAAAATGTAAATATAATTTATAATTTTACAAATCCCATAATTAAATATAGATTTCAGTCAGAATAGTAAATTAATTAAGTTCAGTGTCCAGCACTTATCTTAATTAAATATAGACTGGAGTGGGAATAGTAAATTAATTAAGTTCATTGTCCAGCACCTACTGTAATTTAATATAGTTTGGAGTGAGAATAGTAAATTAATTAAGTTCAGTGTCCAGCACTTATCTTAATTAAATATAGATTGGAGTGGGAATAGTAAATTAATTCAGTTCAGTGTCCAGCACATACTATAATTAAATATAGGTTGGAGTGAGAATAGGAAATTAATTAAGTTCAGTGTCCAGCACTTATTTTAATTTAATATAGACTGGAGTGGGAATAGTAAATTAATTTAGTTCAGTGTCCAGCACCTACCCTAATTTAATATAGGTTGGAGTGAGAATAGTAAATTAATTAAGTTCTGTGTCCAGCAGTTATCTTAATTAAATATAGAGTGGAGTGGGAATAGTAAATTAATTAAGTTCAGTGTCCAGCACCTACTCTAATTTAATATAGGTTGGAGTGAGAATAGTAAATTAATGATGTTCAGTGTCCAGCAGTTATCTTAATTAAATATAGAGTGGAGTGGGAATAGTAAATTAATTAAGTTCAATGTCCAGCAACTACTCTAATTTAATATAGATTGGAGTGAGAATAGTAAATTTATTAAGTTCAGTGTCCAGCACTTATCTTAATTAAATATAGATTGGAGTGGGAATAGTAAATTAATTAAGTTCTGTGTCCAGCACATACTCTAATAAAATATAGGTTGGAGTGAGAATAGTAAATTAATTAAGTTCAGTGTCCAGCACTTATCTTAATTAAATATAGACTGGAGTGGGAATAGTTAATTAATTAAGTTCAGTGTCCAGCACCTACTCTAATGTAATATAGGTTGGAGTGAGAATAGTAAATTTATTAAGTTCAGTGTCCAGCACTTATCTTAATTAAATATAGATTGGAGTGGGAATAGTAAATTAATTCAGTTCAGTGTCCAGCACATACTCTAATTAAATATAGGTTGGAGTGAGAATTGTACAAAAAATTTTAGGAGCGGGATGTTGGTTTATAGGGGATAAGGGTGGGAAGTGTTTTAAAAATGTTTATATATTGTTAAAATTTGTTCAAAATGTATTTAGAAATTGTAAATGAAATTTAGAATTTTACAAATAATTTTAGGAGCGGGATGTTGGTTTATAGGGGATAAGGGTGGGAAGTGTTTAAAAAATGTTTATATATTTGTTAATTTTGTATTAAAATTATGTAGAAATTGTAAATTAAATTTCGAATTTTACAAATATTTTTAGGAGCGGGATGTTGGTTTATAGGGGATAAGGGTGGGAAGTGTTTTAAAAATGTTTATATATTGTTTAATTTTTGTCAAAATTTATTTAGAAATTGTAAATTAAATTTCGAATTTTACAAATATTTTTTGGAGCGGGATGTTGGTTTATAGGGGATAAGGGTGGGAAGTGTTTTAAAAATGTTTATATATTGTTTAATTTTTTTAAAAATGTATTTAGAAATTGTAAATTAAATTTCGAAATTTACAAATAATTTTAGGAGGGGGATGTTGGTTGATAGGGGATAAGGGTGGTAAGTGTTTTAAAAATGTTTATATATTTGTTAATTTTTAATAAAAATTATTTAGAAATTGTAAATTAAATTTAGAATTTTACAAATAATTTTAGGAGCGGAATGTTGGGTTATAGGGGATAAGGGTGGGAAGTTAATTTAAAATGTTTATATGTTTTTTAATTTAAAAAAATAATTATTTAGAAAATTGAAATATAATTTATAATTTTACAAATCCCATAATTAAATATAGATTTCAGTCAGAATAGTAAATTAATTAAGTTCAGTGTCCAGCACTTATCTTAATTAAATATAGACTGGAGTGGGAATAGTAAATTAATTAAGTTCATTGTCCAGCACCTACTGTAATTTAATATAGTTTGGAGTGAGAATAGTAAATTAATTAAGTTCAGTGTCCAGCACTTATCTTAATTAAATATAGATTGGAGTGGGAATAGTAAATTAATTCAGTTCAGTGTCCAGCACATACTATAATTAAATATAGGTTGGAGTGAGAATAGGAAATTAATTAAGTTCAGTGTCCAGCACTTATTTTAATTTAATATAGACTTGAGTGGGAATAGTAAATTAATTTAGTTCAGTGTCCAGCACCTACCCTAATTTAATATAGGTTGGAGTGAGAATAGTAAATTAATTAAGTTCTGTGTCCAGCAGTTATCTTAATTAAATATAGAGTGGAGTGGGAATAGTAAATTAATTAAGTTCAGTGTCCAGCACCTACTCTAATTTAATATAGGTTGGAGTGAGAATAGTAAATTAATTATGTTCAGTGTCCAGCAGTTATCTTAATTAAATATAGAGTGGAGTGGGAATAGTAAATTAATTAAGTTCAATGTCCAGCAACTACTCTAATTTAATATAGATTGGAGTGAGAATAGTAAATTTATTAAGTTCAGTGTCCAGCACTTATCTTAATTAAATATAGATTGGAGTGGGAATAGTAAATTAATTAAGTTCTGTGTCCAGCACATACTCTAATAAAATATAGGTTGGAGTGAGAATAGTAAATTAATTAAGTTCAGTGTCCAGCACTTATCTTAATTAAATATAGACTGGAGTGGGAATAGTTAATTAATTAAGTTCAGTGTCCAGCACCTACTCTAATGTAATATAGGTTGGAGTGAAAATAGTAAATTTATTAAGTTCAGTGTCCAGCACTTATCTTAATTAAATATAGATTGGAGTGGGACTAGTAAATTAATTCAGTTCAGTGTCCAGCACATACTCTAATTAAATATAGGTTGGAGTGAGAATAGTAAATTTATTAAGTTCATTGTCCAGCACTTATCTTAATTTAATATAGACTGGAGTGGGAATAGTAAATTATTTTATTTCAGTGTCCAGCACCTACCCTGATTTAATATAGGTTGGAGTGAGAATAGTAAATTCATTAAGCTCAGTGTCCAGCAGTTATCTTAATTAAATATAGACTGGAGTGGGAATAGTAAATTAATTAAGTTCAGTGTCCAGCACCTACTCTAATTTAATATAGGTTGGAGTGAGAATAGTAAATTAATTATGTTCAGTGTCCAGCACTTATCTTAATTAAATATAGACTAGAGTGGGAATAGTAAATTAATTAAGTTCAGTGTCCAGCATCTACCCTAATTAAATATAGATTGGAGTGAGAATAGTAAATTAATTAAGTTCAGTGTCCAGCAGTTATCTTAATTAAATATAGAGTGGAGTGGGAATAGTAAATTAATTAATTTCAGTGTCCAGCACCTACTCTAATTTAATATAGGTTGGAGTGAGAATAGTAAATTAATTATGTTCAGTGTCCAGCACTTATCTTAATTAAATATAGACTAGAGTGGGAATAGTAAAATAATTAAGTTCAGTGTCCAGCATCTACCCTAATTAAATATAGATTGGAGTGAGAATAGTAAATTAATTAAGTTCAGTGTCCAGCACTTATCTTAATTAAATATAAATTGGAGTGGGAATAGTAAATTAATTAAGTTCTGTGTCCAGCACATACTCTAATAAAATATAGGTTGGAGTGAGAATAGTAAATTAATTAAGTTCAGTGTCCAGCACTTATCTTAATTTAATATAGACTGGAGTGGGAATAGTACATTTTTTTAGTTCAGTGTCCAGCACCTACCCTAATTTAATATAGGTTGGAGTGAGAATAGTAAATTAATTAAGTTCAGTGTCCAGCAGTTATCTTAATTAAATATAGACTGGAGTGGGAATAGTAAATTAATTAAGTTCAGTGTCCAGCACCTACTCTAATTTAATATAGGTTGGAGTGAGAATAGTAAATTAATTATGTTCAGTGTCCAGCACTTATCTTAATTAAATAGAGACTAGAGTGGGAATAGTAAATTAATTAAGTTCAGTGTCCAGCATCTACCCTAATTAAATATAGATTGGAGTGAGAATAGTAAATTAATTAAGCTCAGTGTCCAGCACTTATCTTAATTAAATATAGATTGGAGTGGGAATAGTAAATTAATTAAGTTCTGTGTCCAGCACATACTGTAATTAAATATAGGTTGGAGTGAGAATAGTTAATTAATTATGTTCAGTGTCCAGCACTTATGTTAATTAAATATAGACTGGAGTGGGAATAGTAAATTAATTTAGTTCAGTGTCCAGCACCTACTATAATTTAGGTGCCAATTCCGATCCGGTAAAAAAATTCCCCGTCCGACTCGTATCCGGATTTTTTTCCGTCCGAATCGTCAAAGTAGCGTACAAACTGCCAAGTACGATTCGAACGGAAAAAAGTCCATACGAATCGCATTGGGAAGATTTCCCCACACGTCCTCGGGTCGGGAAAAGTCACCGACACGTCCCCGGTCGAAAAACCCACCGTGCGGAAAAATAAAGTCCGACAGCGCAAGTACGATCCCTCCCGTCCTCCCCATTACACAACCGTACGCAAAAAACACCGTCCGAACCGAACTCCCATAGCAACCATGGAGACATGTGCCCGCATACGCGCCGAACACCCCACCACCCCCCCCGCCCGCGTATGTACGCACCGAACCCCCACCCGTGTATGTACGCCCCCAAACCCCCACCCGTGTATGTACGCACCAAACCCCCACCCGTGTATGAACGGACCGAACCCCCCCCAGCCGTGTATGTACGCACCGAACCCCCCCCAGCCGTGTATGTACGCACCGAACCACCACCCGTGTATGTACGCACCAAACCCCCCCCAGCCGTGTATGTACGCACCAAACCCCCATCCGTGTATGTACGCACCCAACCACCACCCGTGTATGTACGCCCCCGAACCCCCACCCGTGTATGTACGCACCAAACCCCCACCCGTGTATGTACGCACCGAACCCCCCCCAGCCGTGTATGTACGCACCAAACCCCCACCCGTGTATGTACGCACCCAACCACCACCCGTGTATGTACGCCCCCGAACCCCCACCTGTGTATGTACGCACCAAACCCCCACCCGTGTATGTACGCACCGAACCCCCCCCCAGCCGTGTATGTACGCACCGAACCCCCCCCCAGCCGTGTATGTACGCACCCAACCCCCCCCAGCCATGTATGTACGCACCGAACCACCACCCGTGTATGTACGCACCAAACCCCCCCAGCCGTGTATGTACGCACCAAACCCCCACCCGTGTATGAACGGACCGAACCCCCCCCAGCCGTGTATGTACGCACCGAACCCCCCCCCAGCCATGTATGTACGCACCGAACCACCACCCGTGTATGTACGCACCAAACCCCCCCAGCCGTGTATGTACGCACCAAACCCCCACCCGTGTATGTACGCACCCAACCACCACCCGTGTATGTACGCCCCCGAACCCCCACCCGTGTATGTACACACCAAACCCCCCCCAGCCGTGTATGTACGCACCCAACCACCACCCGTGTATGTACGCCCCCGAACCCCCACCCGTGTATGTATGCACCAAACCCCCCCGTGTATGTACGCACCGAACCCCCCCCCAGCCGTGTATGTACGCACCGAACCCCCCCCAGCCGTGTATGTATGCACCCAACCCCCCCCCAGCCATGTATGTACGCACCGAACCACCACCCGTGTATGTACGCACCAAACCCCCCCCAGCCGTGTATGTACGCAACAAACCCCCACCCGTGTATGAACGGACCGAACCCCCCCCCAGCCGTGTATGTACGCACCGAACCCCCCCCAGCCGTGTATGTACGCACCGAACCACCACCCGTGTATGTACGCACCAAACCCCCCCCAGCCGTGTATGTACGCACCAAACCCCCACCCGTGTATGTACGCACCCAACCACCACCCGTGTATGTACGCCCCCGAACCCCCACCCGTGTATGTACGCACCAAACCCCCCCAGCCGTGTATGTACACACCCAACCACCACCCGTGTATGTACGCCCCCGAACCCCCACCCGTGTATGTACGCACCAAACCCCCCCGTGTATGTACGCACCGAACCCCCCCCCAGCCGTGTATGTACGCACCGAACCCCACCCCAGCCGTGTATGTACGCACCGAACCCCCCCCAGCCATGTATGAACGGACCGAACCCCCCCAGCCGTGTATGTACGCACCGAATCCCCCCCAGCCGTGTATGTACGCACCGAACCACCACCCGTGTATGTACGCACCAAACCCCCCCAGCCGTGTATGTACGCACCGAACCCCCACCCGTGTATGTACGCACCCAACCACCACCCGTGTATGTACGCCCCCGAACCCCCACCCGTGTATGTACGCACCGAACCCCCCCCAGCCGTGTATGTACGCACCGAACCACCACCCGTGTATGTACGCACCAAACCCCCCCCCCAGCCGTGTATGTACGCACCGAACCCCCACCCGTGTATGTACGCACCAAACCCCCACCCGTGTATGTACGCACCAAACCCCCCCCGTGTATGTACGCACCGAACCCCCCCCCAGCCGTGTATGTACGCACCGAACCACCACCCGTGTATGTACGCACCAAACCCCCCCCAGCCGTGTATGTACGCACCAAACCCCCACCCATGTATGTACGCACCCAACCACCACCCGTGTATGTACGCCCCCGAACCCCCACCCGTGTATGTACGCACCAAACCCCCCCGTGTATGTACGCACTGAACCCCCCCCCAGCCGTGTACGTACGCACCGAACCCCCACCCGTGTATGTAGGGCCGTACCCACACCCCACCAGGGAATGTACGGACCGTACCCCCACCAGTGCATGTACGGACCGTACTGACGCCAAAAACACACGTACTGAACCAGGACAAACCATATTTACACAAGGAGAGTCAATTAGAGTTTCCCCACACCACCAAACATGCCCAACAACCCCACAAACATCACATACACTCACCTGCAACTGCCAAACTGCCAAACAGAGGCCCAAAACTCAATCACTCCTCATAACACACCCACACAAATTTCAAACACAGCCACACCCACAAATGGACCAATAAAAATGGACCACACACACAAACCATGAGCCTTTGCAACAGACCCACTGCTGCCAGAGCCCACAGACGACCCACACCACCATACTTGAACCTCACACTTGCATACCTTCACACAACCACCTACACAAACACCCCCTCATCACATTCACACACACACCTCCACTACCACACCCACACACCCACAACCATCCACCCCCACACCCCCACACCCCCACAACCATCCATACCCACACCCCCACAACCATCCACACCCACACCCCACGCCATGTCCACCACCAAGAATCCAAAGTTCACGAAGGAGGAGCTGGAGATCCTTGTCGACGAAATCCTCAGAGTCGAGCCACAGCTCTTTGGGACATTGGTCAGACAGACCAGCATATCCGAAAAAACGGCCATGTGGCAGAGGATTGTCGATTCTGTGAATGCTGTTGGGACCACCAGAAGGACCAGGCACGAGTGCCAATCCAGGTGGTACGATCTGCGGAGGACGGTCAAGAGGAAGATGACTGACAATCACAACCAGGGGAACATCACTGGAGGAGGGCCGCCCCCCAGACCGGTACAATACCATCCCTGGGAGGAGAAGGTGATGTCCACGCTGGCGGTGGAGGGACTACACGGACTGCCTGGACTCCCAGACCCTGGTGAGTACACAAACAACTCACCTCACATGGGGGGGATGCCATACACAATCAATCATGCATGCCACCCCCCCCAAGCCACCACCGCACACAACAACACTCCACAAACACACACATGCCACTAGCGCCTCCATGCCCCATGCATCAATCAGGGCCATGCCAAGTCACAGGCCACACAAAACACCAACACAACACAGGATGTGGTCGATGCTGGGAGTGGGGGCATCAAAACTAAAATTGAGCAACTCACAAGCACAAAACAATGCCCTCAGCCCATATGGCCCAGGGCACAGCCATACAAACTGTGTGTACCCACACAGTACTGTCTTGCCTGCAAATGGTGGCTGCCATGCAGGATGACATGGGTCTGAAGGCACAATTTGCACATGACAGCAGACAATGAAGATGCATCGCTCTGATAGAGTCTCAGCACACACCGCCACAGCAGCAGCCTACACTCAGACACACTGCCCAATGGGTGCCCGGAGAACAGGGACTAACTCACATGAACAAGCCAATGGCCATTCAAAGACCGGCTAACTGTGTGTGCCCAGGAAGCTGGCCTGAGGTGACAGAGAGTGACAAAGAGAGGGAGGGAGAGGGGGAATGAGAGGGAAGGAGACAGAGGGGGACACAGGGAGACAGACAGAGGGAGGGAGTAGGGTGACAGAGGGAGACCGACAGAGGGAGGGAGGAGGGTGACAGAGGGAGGGAGGAAGGGAGACACAGGGAGACTAAATCACCCTTGGGTGGTGTGGCCATGTCCACTCGTCAGCCGGTGGACTGTGTGCATGCAGACCAGGTCTGGCAGTGCCTCAAACCCCCCCTTCCGTAGATGAAGACCGGTCCATGTGTCAATCTGTGCACGAGTCCATCCGTGCTGCAGGCACAGACCTAACCACACACCCAGTATACCCACCCACTGTGTCGGTAAGAACCCTGTCACAAATGCTTCAGTCCCCTACCTGCAACATCAAATTGCCTTGGCAAAACACCATTTGGCCACGTACAGTGCAACACGTAAGGCGCCTCTGCATGGCTCGCTACGCCCGCACACCACACTGCTGACTGTGTACCCAAATAGATGCATCAACTAAGATTGTGTCTCACACATGCGTAAAGCCCTGACAGCTGTGGCCAAGGGACATACCCATGCACAAGTGCACTGTGAGAGGAATGCAAGACAGATCCAACTACCCAGAGGAAGAGTGCCAAATCAGAAATGCATGAAACATGGATGCCACATGTGACACTGTTAACATTGTCTCTCTCACACACAGGTCAACGTCGACGAACACCCCCCAACACTGGGGGGGAAGTCTCACAGGACCAGGCTCCGCGGGATGAGGACCCCACCGCCAGCGATGACTCTCACCACTCCGTGGATGACCCAGACCAACCTGGCCCCTCTGGTGTCCAACCACCTGCAGCACCTGCGTCAGGTACAACTGTGCCAACCACCACCCCCATTCCTGCCACATCCCAGGAGACGTCCAGGAGCCCTGCCCGCACACGACCACCCAGCCAGTCTGCCCAGGAGGGACACGGTCCTCCGGGCACCCAGGAGGAGGCAGGCGGCAACGCAGATGCCATCCCTCAGGGGTCCCGGAGACCCGATGCACCCACAACGGCAGGCCAGGTGCACGTGGGCAGGGGTGGCGGGAGTGGAGGACGGCGGAGGCGTGAACCTGACCAGGCAGCTCAGGACCCGGTAGTGTCCCAGGTCAGCAACATCCTGGATACATACCGGCGTGACACCAGGGGCATGGACCAGATTGCGTCCACCCTCAATGACATCAAGGGGACCCTCCAGGAGATGAAGACCCTGCAGTCCCAGCAACATGCCTGTCAACTGCAACACCAAGGAAGGATGGAGGATAGACAGGCTGAGCTCGTGGCGGTGCAAACCCAAATGACCGGTGTACTCCGTCGGATTGCCGACAACATGGGCAACCCTCCCTGTGGCACCAGGCGAAGGCCATTACCAGACACAGGGAGGGATCAGGAGGAGGAGGATTCATCCGACGGAGCGTCACAGACATCGTCACGGACTGCTTCCGAGGGTCCCCGCAGGAAGGTGGGTCGTCCACGAAAAAGACTGTGAGAGTCAGCAGAACATCACCATCTCCCAGGTCACCTGGCCTGGCACCTGGCCCTCTGGCCCAATAGCAGCACATGACATTCTCTGCCACATGGACTTGCTGGTCACTGTCTGACCTATGTTGACGAAGACTGTGGCATGGACTCTGACATTTTGCTACGGCAAGGATACCAACTCCCCCAGTGAACTTTGGATTCTACACTCCCGCTGTGCACCTCTTGTCATCCCCACAAACCCGTACCCCACCACAAATAAATTAATCACACTTACAAGATGATGCCGTGATTCTGCATTATTACAATACATGTGTGTGTGGTAAAGTCAAAGCATGCCTGATCTCAGAATTAACTCCAACCATCCAAACCGTGGGGTCGCAGTCTTGCCCAGGACACACATGGGTCCCAATGTATCATCTGATACAGACATGGAGTACCGTACTCACCTGTGCTGGGCCCAACCAGCTGAGTGGTTCCCGCACAACTGTGGCTACAGACACATTCAGGGGAGCAACAGTCATGCGCAGAGGTCAGGGATCATGTGGAGTGCCCTGGCTTGCCGCTCCCAGGTATGTCTAGACATGTGTCCCTACAATGTCCTGCATGCTTGCGTCAGGCGGATGTTGAAAATGGTGGCTAGCCCGAGGTTGGATGCATGGAGATGCCAGAATGGAGTTTTGGATCACAGTGCCACATGGTTGTGTTGGGGTTGTGGGCTGCATCATGAGTGTGGGCGTGGATCGAGAAGGTCATCCTGCAGCTGGCTGTGAAACATTCCCCCCATCCCGTTTGGACGTTGATGTGGCCTGGTTGCCCGATGCAGTAGCAGAGCTGTGCAGATGCACTCCGGATATGGACAAGTATCATGGGAGTCGTAAGGCACATGTCCGTATACTGCAGGGTAGGATTCGACACGGATGTTGTGGTTGCCCTGGGGGATGGTCTCTCTTGCCTTGAGGTGGATGGAACTGTGCATCTTGTGCATAATACAGTTCCCACTCCCTGACAAACCCCTAGCATCTTGTCACTCTACACATAGACACATATGCACCACCTCAGAAAACTATGCCAGACATGCCGCACGCACAGTGGCAACAGGCCACCATTGACAGGGAAGAGGCACCTTGGAGACAGAGGGACAAATTTATTAGTCATGTGTGTTGGAATGACAATGATACTCTGTCAACACATACACAGGTCATGTGGATGAACATGTGGGAGCAACACTGGCACCCCCCATTGCAACACAGATGCTGGTATTCCATTGAACTGGCACACAAGTGACGGATAACAGCTAAACACCCCCTGCTGCCACGGAGAGGCCGCTATACACCATTGAGGCCCTGATGGGGCAATCACATACCATGTCAACCCGGTGCAACCTGTATGTTTCCGAGGTCAGTGTTACACACAATGATGGCCTCATCACAATCCCCAATCCCCTGCCACATGACAGTCACCAAGTCTGACCATGGCTCCAGGTGAAGCCTGCCCCATGTCATATTCCCCATGTAGGATCCACATGTATGTAAATGGAACACACATGAACCGGAGAAGTGCACACAGACTACAAACAATTCACACACCCAAAACGCCGTGAGGCATCCCTTACCCTAAGGAGATTTCAAAACTTGCCCGTGCATGTGACGCAGAATCAGCACATGTTGCTGTGTTCATGAGGAGTAGCAGGAGCACAACAATGCCACCAGCAGACAGCATGCCCATGGACCTGTGGAAGAGAGACACACAAGGAGTCAGCCCAAAGGAGCACATCCGCAAGCATGTACTCAACACGTATCATGTTGTCAACATGACAGGTGACAATGATGACCCTCAGACAACATCCTTCCATTGCGCCATCACTCGAGTGACACTTCAATACACACCACTGACTCACTTGGCAGACATGCAGATGGACACACACATTGCAACACATGCCACACACGGCCCAATGCGTGCACACTCAGACACTGGAACTCACCACTAAGCAAAGAAGTTGCGTATGAGCCGACTCCGCATGTCCTCCACAGCCTCCTCCTCCTCCACATCACTTGCCCCGTCACCAAGGCCTTCATCCTCCACGGGTGGATGGGCCTGGTCATCTTGATCCAGTATGAGTGGAACAGCTTCCTCCACTGCCATGTTGTGCAGCATGCAGCAGACGATGATGATCTTGCACACCTTCACCGGGGCATATGGGAGTGCTCCGCCGGTCTTGTGGAGGCACCGGAATCGGCTCTTCAGAAGTCCAAACGTCCTCTCAATGACTCTCCTGGCCTGCCCATGTGCGTTGTTGTAGCGGTGCTCGGCAGCCGTGCTGGGGTTGCGGACAGGCGTCATCAGCCATGGCATGTTGGGATAGCCAGCGTCCCCTACAAGGAAACATCATGGACAGAAGTGTGTCAGCACAGGCAGTGAGATTGGAAGATGACGCCAAACACTGAACTGCCAGAGTCTACCCACCAACAATACATGCTCGCTCGTTCCGCAGCTGCAGCATCATTTCAGGCAGCCTGCTACGCCTCATGATGAAGGCATCGTGTGCTGATCCTGGAAAGCGAACACAGACATGTGAAATCACCATGTTGGACAGACACACCACAAGGGCATTAATGGAGTGATAATGTTTGCGATTCCTATACACCACCTCCTGTGCCTGTGGTGGTACCAACGCAACATGTGTCCCATCTATGGACCCAATGACATGGGGCATCCCTCCCAGGGCATAGAACTCACGCTTGACATCTGTCAACTGCTCACGAATTGGGAATTTAATGTACTCATCCAGGTGAACCAACATGGCCTCTAAGAAATCATGCAGAACACGGCTGAACATCGTCTGGGACATGCCCCCGACATCAGCAATGGTATGTTGGAACGTACCCGTGGCAAGGAAATGTAGGGCTGCCATCACCTTCAACTTGGGTGTCAGTGCACTGGGATACCTGTGGCGCGGGAGGAGTTGTGCTTCCAGCCGGCCAGTCAACTCATCAATCAACCGTTGGCTGAATCTGTAGCGGCGTATACAGTCCCGTTCATGCAGGGCAGCCATGTCTGGCATACGTCGAGGGAGAGGCGGAGCCCTGCAGTGAAATGGAAGGAACACCGAAGAGTGAGCACTGTACAACGACATTGTCAATGCACTGAGCACATGTTACACACCCAATACACATATGCCACATTCTGAGTCAGGTCTGTGCAACATTTCCTGGACACGTACGCCAGTCAGGAGACACTCCTACCAAGGGACAGCCACTAACGGAGGGGGGCAAGATCACGATGACATGGCATGAGACTAGCTGTGGGCCAGTGTAAGTGAACATGCACACACATCACAGGATTCACAGACATCCACACATGTGCAGAAGTAGTATGCGTATGGTACAGACAGGTTGTTGGATGCGATATGCACTGGTCACATGTCATAGGAATAGGACAGGCCACACACATTGCCTTGGAGGAGTACATGTCGAGACAGAACATACATAGAGAGCATGTGGATATGTACTTGTGTTGATACTCCGTGTAGTTGCATACATACACACCTCATGGCAAATCACATATGTGGGCTGGTGTGCGGAACAGTGTGCCATGGCCATCTGCACACAGACACATGTTGGCAGCAGCAACTGCTGATGCATTGGACCACACACCTACAGCAAAATCATGGAAACACATGCCACACACATGACATGGTTGCAGCGTGCAACGCAGCCATACACATGTCATGTGTAATATTCCGTGTACCTGGCATCAGGGGACAGGTGCGGGTGTCCGTGACTGGGACATGCAAGTGACTCATGGCTCCACTAGTGTGTACGACATGCACACATGTCAAAGGAGTGCAGGGGATGTGTGGTACAATGCGCACCATCACACACGACATGTGTACACAGCTCATCGTACATGTGCATTGCCCACACCTCAGGGGTTAAGTGCCACATCACATCCTGACACACCTGTGTCACACACATGTGGTATTGCACAGACAATGCATTGGTGTCCACCCTTGGCAATATCTGACCGCTCCATTCCTGTCTGTGTGCCGCCTGTCACCACTGACAGTTGTGAAACGCACCGTACATATGCTCGGAGTGCGTGTATAGGGTCCCTGGGCCAATATTGCCGCTGGCGTATGCGTACGCCACAGTAGTACGAACTGTACACGCGCTTGTACGGTCCGGATCACAATATGGGCGCTGGCGTATGCGTACGCCACAGTAGTACGAACTGTACACGCGCTTGTACGGTCCGGATCACAATATGGGCGCTGGCGTATGCGTACGCCACAGTAGTACGGA
Organism: Triturus cristatus; assembly: GCF_964204655.1. Lineage (NCBI taxonomy): Eukaryota > Metazoa > Chordata > Amphibia > Caudata > Salamandridae > Triturus > Triturus cristatus. The sequence goes on along the minus strand of NC_140591.1, from coordinate 1,364,363,657 downwards.
CCGTACACGCGCTTGTACGGTCCGGATCACAATATGGCCGCTGGCGTATGCGTACGCCACAGTAGTACGGACCGTACACGCGCTTGTACGGTCCGGATCACAATATGGGCGCTGGCGTATGCGTACGCCACAGTAGTACGGACCGTACAAGCGCGTGTACGGTCCGGATCACAATATGGGCGCTGGCGTATGCGTACGCCACAGTAGTACGGACCGTACAAGCGCGTGTACGGTCCGTACTACTGTGGCGTACGCATACGCCAGCGCCCATATTGTGATCCGGACCGTACAAGCGCGTGTACGGTCCGTATCACTGCTTGGGGGGTGCCCTAGGGCGTGGAACGCACCGTACCTGTGTGTATATGTATGAAAACACATAGGGGACACATGAGGGACAAGTATAAGGGCCTAAATGCATGATGGTTGCCATGGAGACTGAGTTAGATTTTTGAATTTGAGCACCAGGTGCCCAGCAGAAGTCAGTTTGAAAGAATCTACATTGTTGCAATGTGGATGATGACTTGACATCATCATCAAAACTGAAACCATGCAAAGGCACACACTGGGGTAGGTTTGAAGGGATTGGATGAAACGTAGGATGCAAATGTGACTGACCAATCAATCTGTACTCCTATACATGAACAGGCCAGCCAGGCATATATAAGGCAGCCAGGTCCCATGAGAGAGCACTTGCCTGCACATCCATTCATCCATGACCACTGCTGCTGATAGAATGCACGGTGCATGCCACATTCTGCATGCATACTCCTCCTGGGGATGTTGTTTCCACAGTCCTGATGTGATCCTGTGTTCCCCCCACTGTCACAGGTGTCAGTACCCATGGATGTGTGTTTGTTCAGTGTACCTGTGCTGTGAGTGTCCAAAGGCGGTGTTCGTCCCCTGCACATTGGTGTGTGTGTAAGTCCCCTGTCATGTGGGTGAGTGCATATGGGGAGTGTTGCACACAAGCAGCATGAGGGATGGATATAGCCTGGCCATCCGATGTGAGCAGGGAGCAGTGCTGTGTGCATGCCGTGCTGAGCCAGCCCCACACCTGTGACACCCCCGTCTACTGGCACATGGGCAGAGTGAGGTGTGTACCCCCAGTTGGCAATGCCATGTGATTGTCCTGTACCTGTGTGTGTCTGTGTACTCTGATGAGGTAGCATCAGTGTGCTGGGGCAGGTGACTGCTGTGAGGTGCTGTACATAATCCTGTTGTAGCCTGTGAGGCACAGTGTGATCCCTGGTCAGTGAGTGTGTGGTACCCCTCATGCCACCCGTGTACTTTCAATGGCACGTAGTGCATTTGGCCTTCCAAAGTGGATAATGTCCCTATGACAAAGGTGCAATTAGTTGCATGCATACCATGGCCTGTTCATAAAGAGGATTGTTCTATATGTGTGTCTCTGTGTCTCTGCTCATGTGGATTAATGTATTCTCACTTTTGCATCCTCACAGGTAGGCGCCATTGCCAAGGGGGAGATCTGGAGTGAAGCCGTCAGTGCCGTGAGGGGTACAGAGGGTCGGAGGCGGAGCCTGTCTCAGGTGAGGAAACGCTGGCAGGACATCCGGTGCTGGACGAGGAGGATTGCACGGGTCCTGCTGGGGGACTCACCTGTGAGCCGTAAGAACCGTGGGCGCCGTCGTCTGACCCACATCCAGAAGCGTGTGCTGGCGGTGGTCTTCCCCGATATGGACAGGCGCCTACAGGAGAAGCAGCAACAGGAAGGGGGTAGGTACATGTGTGTCAGTTGTGTGTCCCCAGCCAATGTAAGTGTGCAGTTGCATGGATACACTGCCAGGGTTTGATTGTGCAGTGCGTCAACTTCTCAACAATTTAGCACAGTGCTGTTCTCACTCCCTCCCTTCCCCTCCTTGCCATGTGTTCCCTGGTCTGTCTGTAGCCACTCTTGCACAAGGTTATTTAGGCAGGCAGTTCATGCAGGTGACCTATGCCATCAGCATCATGTGTGGGGGTGATGTGCCACAGGTATGGGGACCTTGCGTGTGCCATGGCCAATTTCAGTCATTGTGGTGTCCATGTCACTTGGCACTGATTGTGAATCACGACATAGGGGTGTGTCTCCAAACTGTACAGCCTTCCAGCATGCATGTCCAATTGTGTGCCCTCTGACATGATGTGCCTGAGTGGGAGGCCTGCTAAGTGCAGGGACGGTTGCTTAATTTGCAGTCATGTCCATCCTGGACCATGGAGGAGTGTGGGCACTACTGTGCCCTGGGGCACCTCTTCCTAGGTATCATGTGCGTCATCCAACAATATGGACATTCACTGTGTCTTCGCCATGGGTTGGGTAGGGTGGCATTGTACCCTGGGCTCAACTGTTAGGACCTACAGGTTGCTACATGTGTCCACTGTACAGGGGGACCCATTTTGCTTGTGCATACTCACAGTGGGCATTACCTGTGTGTGTTGTTGAGACAATCTGATGATGTTTGCCTGTCAATGATGTGTGGACATGCCCACCAGGGGCTGTGTGTGTACAGTCATTAATTAGTGGAGGCCATGTGTTTTCATCCCAGAGTAAGAGGTGTACATACTTTCTCCGTCTCAATGAGATTGTCTCAGGTGTGGGTGGTTTGTGCGTACAAGGCCTACATGTCAGAAGCTTCATCCTCCTTGCTGGGTGTGGCCTGTGTGTGATGTTTGACTGGACATACGCTCAAGGTGCAGTGACCCAGTCATTTTTGGCCTGGTTTCATGTATTGCCTTTGCAGCATGCGGCAAGAGTAAATGTATATCATTCATGCTCATCCCTTTTTGAAGACGCAGTGTGGTGCAGGTGCTGTGTACATTTGTCCCCAGAGGCTGGCTCCTCTGTAAAATTTCAGGTGCAGTGATTTGCTATTGTGCCATGCTCTCCATTGTGTCTCAGTGGCATGGTGGGTCGAAAAACTGTGTGTTCCATGGCCTACATGTGTACATTGTTTTGTAGGTGTTACTCCTGTTGCTTTTCAGGCTATGCAATGTGACCTATGTATATTTGACTCATGTGACATATGTGTACAGGTGTCTGATTATCTCCTGTCTCTTCACCTTGCCCACAGCATCGCCGGGGGACACGGAAGGAGACACTAGCACGGACCTGGAGGAGGGATTGAGCACCAGTGCCAGCAGTGCTGTCCTGTCTGGCACATGGAGTGGCACGGAGGCCGAAGGGAGTGAGGCAGAGGACCTGTCGACTGCCAACACAGACTATGACGCAGACGGGTCCGAGGCTGAGCTCCCAGAGGTGGCGGAGTCTGCCCCCCCAGCTGATGGCAGCCCTCCACATCCCCCCGCCACCTCAGTTTCCATCACCGGCCTCCCACCTGCTCGTGGCCCTTCCCTCCGTGCTCGGTCCCCACATGTCTCCTTCCTGCCAGGCACCGCACCCCCTGCCCCTGTCACCACTGCTGCGGTGAGTGCGGAGTCTGTGGACATCCTGAGGCAGTTGCAGGTTGGTCAGACTGCGATGCTAAATGTCCTCCATGCCCACACCCAGGTGCTGACCCAGATGGAGGCATACATGGAGGGCATGTCGGCTGCGCAGTCTGACCAACGGCAGTTGCTGAGGTCCATAGACTCCACACTGACTGCAGCACTAGATCTCCTGCAGCGCTGCGTACCCCCCCCTACCCCTGCCCCATCCACAATTCCCACTCCCGTGCCTGTCACACGCACATCCAGACGTCAGCGTGCACGCACCCCAACAGACACAGGCACCACACCACCAGGGAAGTCGAAGCGCACACCTCCTGTCACGCACACACAGGGTGAGGAAGGCACACCCACTGGGTCGGGGGGGAAACGTAGAACACGCAGCCACAGTGGGAGTCCGCATTCCACACAACCCACTCCCTCCAAATCCACTCCCCTTAGCTCTCCTGGCCAACAGTCGGTGACAGCATCATCCACTGCGAGTGTGCCCCCCAGCCCCAGGATGACACCACCCCGCAAGCGGTGGAGGCGGGACCCGGCCAGGGGAGTTGAGTCCCCCACCCTGTCCACACCCTCCCCCAGTGGCGCTGCGACCCATCCCTTTGCCCCCCCCCCTCCTTGGGGCCTGTGGTTGGATTGGGTGCGGGGGAGTCGCTGGGGGAACTTGCCGACGTGTGCAGCGCCATTCTGTCCTCCACCTTTGGCGCTGGCACCCCCCCTGTGGCAGAATCATCCCTCCCTGCACCCACAACACCTACCCTTTCCCCTCCTGTCCCTGCGGTGCCTGTTTCCACCCTCCCCCCTGATGCCCCCTCTTCTGTGGATGAAATGGACTTGTGAACTGTGCAGGCAAGCTAGGGGACACACGTCCCGATGTGTACCCCCCCCCCCGGACTTTGCTGCTGGGCTGGCCCATGGCCCTTGTACATAGTGGACATTTTCTCAGAGATATTTTCCTGCTGAATAAAGCATTTTCTTTTGGTTTTGCACACTGATGCTTTCATGGACTTGCTGTTGGTGCTGGTGCTCCCTGAGTTGGGGTGGTGATAATGTGTTAGGGGTCTGTGAAATGTTGGAGTGTGCTGCTCATGGGGTGTACCCTGCCATCTGCGTGCCATCACAAAGGTCTCTGCCAATGGTATTTGGTCATGTTTGCTCTCACTGTATGGTGACATTGTCCCAAGGTGTGTTCCATCCTCTGTGGAGCAGGCCATTTTCCCTGCAGGATGTCTCCCAAATGCTGTGCTGTGCTGTGTCTACATTTCCTGGATGTGTGAGGGTTGCCGTTCAATATAGCCATGCTGGCTCAGCGATAGCTCCGCCTGCATCTGGGGTATCACCCTTGTTGGTCACTGAACTTGTTGATGGGGTATCTTGTACTATGTCTGGGCACTGCTGGGAGGACTCAGCACCAACCCCTCCTGTGTCTGGGCACTGCTGGGAGGACTCTGCACCCACCCCTCCTGTGTCTGGGCACTGCTGGGAGGACTCTGCACCCACCCCTCCTGTGTCTGGGCACTGCTGGGAGGACTCTGCACCCACCCCTCCTGTGTCTGGGCACTGCTGGGGGTGTTTGGCACACACCATTCTTATTGCAGGTTCGGTGCGTACATACACGGGTGGGGGTTCGGGGCGTACATACACGCCTGGGGGGGGGGTTCGGTGCGTACATACACGGGTGGTGGTTCGGGGCGTACATACACGGGTGGGGGTTCGGGGCGTACATACACGGGTGGGGTGGGGGTTGAATGCGTACATACACGGGTGGTGGTTTGGTGCGTACATACACGGGTGGGGGTTCGGGGCGTACATACCAGGGTGGGGTGGTGGTTGGGTGCGTACATACACGGCTGGGGGTTCGGGGCGTACATACACGGCTGGGGGGGGGTTCGGTGCGTACATACACGGGTGGTGGTTTGGTGCGTACATACACGGGTGGGGGTTCGGGGCGTACATACACGGGTGGGGTGGGGGTTGAATGCGTACATACATGGGTGGTGGTTTGGTGCGTACATACACGGGTGGGGGTTCGGGGCGTACATACACGGGTGGGGTGGGGGTTGAATGCGTACATACACGGGTGGTGGTTTGGTGCGTACATACACGGGTGGGGGTTCGGTGCGTACATACACGGCTGGGGGTTCAGGGCGTACATACACGGCGGGGGGGGGTTCGGTGCGTACATACACGGGTGGGGGTTGGGTGCGTACATACACGGGTGGGGGTTCGGGGCGTACATACACGGGTGGGGTGGGGGTTGAATGCGTACATACACGGGTGGTGGTTTGGTGCGTACATACACGGGTGGGGGTTCGGGGCGTACATACACGGGTGGGGTGGGGGTTGAATGCGTACATACACGGGTGGTGGTTTGGTGCGTACATACACGGGTGGGGGTTCGGTGCGTACATACACGGCTGGGGGTTCGGGGCGTACATACACGGCTGAGGGGGGGTTCGGTGCGTACATACACGGGTGGGGGTTGGGTGCGTACATACACGGGTGGTGGTTCGGGGCGTACATACACGGGTGGTGGTTCGGGGCGTACATACACGGCTGGGGGTTCGGGGCGTACATACACGGGTGGGGTGGGGGTTGAATGCGTACATACACGGGTGGTGGTTTGGTGCGTACATACACGGCTGGGGGTTCGGGGCGTACATACACGGGTGGGGTGGGGGTTGGGTGCGTACATACATGGCTGGGGGTTCGGGGCGTACATACCAGGGTGGGGTGGGGGTTCGGTGCGTACATACACGGCTGGGGGTTCGGTGCGTACATACACGGGTGGTGGTTTGGTGCGTACATACACGGGTGGCGGATACACGGCTGGGGGTTCGGTGCGTACATACACGGGTGGGGGTTCGGGGCGTACATACCAGGGTGGGGTGGGGGTTGGGTGCGTACATACACGGCTGGGGGTTTGGTGCGTACATACACGGGTGGGGGTTCGGGGCGTACATACCAGGGTGGGGTGGGGGTTCGGGGCGTACATACACGGGTGGTGCTTGGGTGCGTACATACACGGGTGGTGCTTGGGTGCGTACATACACGGGTGGGGGTACGGGCCGTACTTCCACGGGTGGGGGTACGGTCCGTACATACCCCTACCCACGCTCTGCGTGCCTGGGTACGGGCCGTACACATGCCTTTGGTGGGTGGGTACGGTGCGTCCCCCCATTGTTGCGGTGCCGTGGGGTCCGCACCGTACACAGGCCTTGGGGGCGTGGCTACGGGTCGTACCACGCGTACCCCTACATGACCCCAGCAATGCTGGTACGAGCCGTACCAAGGCATTTCTGACGTGGGTACGGGCCGTACCGCCATTGTTGGAGTGACGTAGGGGGACGCGTGGTACGTTCTGTACCCACGCTCTTGCGGCATGGGTAGGGTACGTACCGGTTCGCGTGACCATCCACTTCCGTTGTGGCGGACGCTTGCGTTGCTGGCCTCGCCCACACCCCCTGGAAGTGACCAGGCCCTGATGGTCAGGTATGTCCAGGCCATGTGTGATTTGGTACCATGTGTTGGTGTTGTGTGTCCTCCCCCTGCCCCCCCCCCTTTGCCCCTGGTTGTTGTGCTGACCTTCTGCGGCGTCTGCGTCGGTTCCTGTACGCCAGGTGGACTGCTAGGAGGGCAGGGATGGCACGTAGGTTCGGGTCCATGTCTGTTCGTCGCGTCCAGCTGCTCCTTGCGTGTGTCGTCCTGATTTCCCGGCAGTTTTTGGCAGCCGGTAAATATTTTCCGTGCGGGATGACGTCGGTTCGAATCGTACTTCCTGGTTCGTGAAACGTAGGCTGGATGCGTACCGACGTCACGTCGGCGCCTTTCAGGATCGGAATTGTGTTTTGTTTCTGTTCGGTCGGTGTTTTGTTCGATTCGTACGGAAATGGTGTTTCCGTATGAATCGTACTTGCATTTTCGGATGGATTTCGCACCGGATACGAGTCGGACGGAGAAATGGCTCCGTCCGACGGTTCGTACCCGGTTTTTACCGGATCGGAATTGGCACCTTAATATAGGTTGGAGTGAGAATAGTAAATTAATTAAGTTCAGTCTGTAGTGGGAGTAGTATGTTAATTAAGTTTGGTAAATAGCAAATATTAGAATTAAATATAGAGTTGAATAGGAACAGTTAAATTAAATTGTTTTAATTTACAAAAATTCTGTAGATTTTAGTTTTGGTTGGATAAAAGATAGAAGTTATATCAGAATGCAAATTCCAATTTTTTTTATCAAATAGTAGAAAGGAAAATAAGATTTGTTTTATAGTTGTTGGAATGTATATTCATTAGAGAGAAAATATTGTTTATTATTACGCATCTTCTATTAATTAAATCATTGAAATAAACATGTAATAAAATAATTAATATTTAACATTTGTATTATAGTCATAATTTTTTTATAATGGATATATATTTGTTTCATGTATATTTTGGACATGAATATAGGAGCACACAAAATAATTAAAAATAAAAAAATCTGATTTTTATAGCTGTTTAATATTTATAAATTTATATTGTATACTCTCAAAATTTTTAGACTTTATTTGAATTTATAAGAAATTGTATGTTTTGAAATATATGATTAATATATTTTAATTATTAATATTTATATTACATAATTAATATTGAAATTGTTTACATTTTAGAATATGTATTTATTTAATTTTTTTTGGTATGTTGTAGATACAATATATTAATTATATCATGTTCATCTATTTATTTTGGTAATATATACAGTTTTATTGATATATTAATAAAAATATTTTATTTATTATATTTATTTTAATACGTTAAATAATTTTCACATAGATAAAAAAAATAGGTATTCTTTTTGAGTGTTTTATTCTAATGTTTTACTAATTTTTAAAGTAATGTGTAATGTTAAATAAATAGTTAGGGCATTTATTGGTATTTTTTTAGTTGTTATGTTTGTTTGGGTCTTTTATTTTGTAACCGCTCGCTGTTGTTTTGGGTTATTTTGGTCGAATCCAGGTCGCGGTCGGGAGCTGTTTCGCGTTTGAGAAGGTAAGAGTTATTTTCTTTATTATTAAATAGTTTTAAGTGTTTTGTGGAAGTAGTAATGTTGTCATAAGTGTGTATGGATTGATGTTTTAGAAGTTAGGGTGTTAGTAATAGTTTGTATACGGTTTTATAATTTACGTTGTGTTCCATATTTGTGGCTTTGTTAGTGTTTTGTTATTTCGGTGTGTTAAAGTTTTATAGTGTTTGAATAACGTTTGTAGTGATGTTGTTAGGTGCCTTATGTGTGTTTGTGTGTGGGTGGGAATGTTTGTTTCTCTTTTGTAGGTTTTACGGAGAAGATATTTTCGTCCGTATCAAACACCTTATTTTTTTTAAAGGAAGTGTGTATTAGTTGTGTTTACTAATCTTTATTTTACACTTCCTTTATTGTTCGGGTTTCCAGGAGCGGTTATTTACCTTTTTAATATTTTTCGGGATTTTTATGGTTAATGGATAGTCGTTTTTTTGCGTAGACGTTGTTTTCGATAAACAGTTGTATTTTTACATTTTATTTGGATTTTTTTTTTTATACCTATGGATTTTGAACTACCTGGATTTATTTGGAAGGAATGTTATTATCCCATTGGAGCAACTACACAGGTAAGTTCATTTAAATATTTTAATTGTTGGTGGCCAAACCTTATATATTTAATATTGTTGTTGTGTACTTGGTTTGTTTAATTATGTTGTCTAAATATATGTCCATATAATTGATTTATATATTTTAGACCACATAATTAAATATGTGATATAATAAAGTGGTTTATTTATGTTGTGATAGTTGTTTTAGTAGAATTGTGGGTGAATATTTAGGAAAGGGTTTAGAAGAGAGTTTGAGCTATTATATTTAAGTACTCAAGTCCTCTTGTGGATGGGTATAGCTGTACCTGTTGTTGTAGGTAATTATACATTTGAGTAGTTTGTCTAGATTGTTTTGGTTTTAATTGTAGGACAGATTGTTGCATTCTTAATTCTTGGAAACTTTGTTCCTTTTGTATGGCAATTAGTAGTTTTTGTAGTGTTGGAGTTGTTCTCCCAGTAGAAGTTAGGAATGCATTATGCCAGCCCTCGACGGCGTTGTTAGTTTTGGCTTGTTGGTTGAGTGTACTTACATATACATTCCACCAAGGTATTTGGAACTTGGGCTGACGTCTATGGCCTGATCTGTGTAGTCTCCCCACCCAGGTATCCTCAAAATAATCTAAGAGGGGAGATAACTTTACTTCATTTTGTTTGTAGAATGGACTTTCTAATAAAAGATTGTAATGTTCTGCAACATCTGTGGTTGGTACATAAGCTAGGGCTGTTAGAAGTTGTATTTGATGTGCAAAACTTATGTTAGTGGCATATTCTACACTTAGGTGCCGATCACGATCCGGTAAAAACCGGGTACGAACCGTCGGTCGGAGCGGTTTCCCCGTCCGACTCGTACCCGGTCGTAAAACTTTACAAACATGGAATTACGATTCGCACGGAAACACCATTTCCGTACGAATCGTAAAAAACACCGACCGACGAAAATATACATACGAATGTGATCCGGGAATGCTGCGACGTGACGTCGGGACGCTTTCAGGCAGCGTTTCACGACCCAGGAATTACGATTCGAACCGACAGCAGTCCGGACGGCAATATTTTCACGGCACCCAAAAAGTGCCGCAAAAGCGAAGTACGGCGCAAATCGACCAGAGTAGGTGGCCCGGTACGCACCGTACCCCCCCCCGCCCCCGTAGGTACGCGCCGACCCCCCCCAGCCCCCGTAGGTACGCGCCGACCCCCCCCAGCCCCCGTAGGTACGCGCCGACCCCCCCCCCAGCCCCCGTAGGTACGCGCCGACCCCCCCCAGCCCCCGTAGGTACGCGCCAACCCCCCCCAGCCCCCGTAGGTACGCGCTGAACCCCCCTGTATGTACACCCGTGTACGTGTCGAACCCCCCGTGTACGTTCGAGTCGAACCCCCCCGTGTACGTTCGAGTCGTACCCCCACCCGTGTATGTACGGTGCGTACCCCCGTGTATGTACGGTGTGTACCCCCCCGTGTATGTACGGTGCGTACCCCCCGTGTATGTACGGTGCGTACCCCCCCGTGTATGTACGGTGCGTACCCCCCGTGTATGTACGGTGCGTACCCCCGTGTACGTTCGAGTCGAACCCCCCCGTGTACGTACGACTCGAACGTACACGGGGGGTTCGACTCGAACGTACACGGGGGGTTCGACTCGAACGTACACGGGGGGGTTCGACTCGAACGTACACGGGGGGGTTCGACTCGAACGTACACGGGGGGGTTCGACACGTACACGGGTGTACATACAGGGGGGTTCAGCGCGTACCTACGGGGGCTGGGGGGGGGGTCGGCGCGTACCTACGGGGGCTGGGGGGGGTCGGCGCGTACCTACGGGGGCTGGGGGGGGTCGGCGCGTACCTACGGGGGCTGGGGGGGGGGGTCGGCACGTACCTACGGGGGCTGGGGGGGGTCGGCGCGTACCTACGGGGGCTGGGGGCGCGTATGCGGGCACGTCTCCATGGTTGCTATGGGAGTTCGGTGCGGACGGTGATTTTTCCATCCGGTTGTAACCTCGGACGCACGGGATGGATCGTGATTCCTCGGTCGGACTTCACCTTTCACGTTTGTACGGTAAATCGTCCGAGGACGTGTCGGACACATTTTCCGACCCGAGGACGTGTGGGGAATGTTTCCCAATGCGGTTCGTATGGACTTTTTACCATGCGAATCGTGATTGCCAGTTCGTACGGCACTTGTACGATTCGTACGGTAAAAAGACCGGATACGAGTCGCACGGGGATATTTTTTACCGGATCGTGATCGGCACCTATGTGAAGATTTTTGTAAATGTCTCCATATACATTGGTTTAGATGGAAGTAACATCCTTGGATAGCTGTATGGGGGTACAGTTTTAGAATGCAATTTATCATGGCTTGCTCAAAGTCTATGATAATTCTTTGAGGGTAAAAATCATTTGATTCTTGTTTTAGTTTTCCTAGCATTTCATTATATGTTGTGTTTTGTTTGTTAGGTAATAGTGCATAAATTAAAGGTATGGAAGTGTTGTGATATTGACCGTGTATTGTGTAAAGCTGGTAGAATGGTTTTGGGCATATTGTAAAGGTGCCATCCATCATCCATGTTTGGCATTGTTGCAGTTTAGTTATATTGTTTGCAGTAGCAAACATTATGATTCTTTTTTTCAGACCAGTTAACTTACCGCCTGAGTCAGCCCCGTCCACAGTTATCCTAACGGGTATCCCTGAATTAAAACCATCTACCAGCGAACCAGTGGTGGCTTTGAAAAACAAAGTCATCCACTGGCTCTCGAAAAACAGGCCCTTACCAGAGGGCATTAACAGTGAGGTTCTCATGGTTAGGAGACTCCCGTGGCTGGGTAATACCAAAAAAACTACCCCGGGAGACTGTGTATTGATTAATTTTAGGGATCCCCGAACAGTTTCTCACATATGTAGTTGGCCATATCCAACTACGGGTTCTCTTATTCAATCGCTCCCACTCTCCTTCTTCTACCCTCCCACAACAACAACTACACAAGCTGAGGGCGGGTGGGATCTAGTACCCTGGAGAAATAGGTCAAGGGCTCCACAGGCGGATAGGGAACGCTGGCTGACAGGGTGCCCTAGACATGATCAAGTACCCACCCACAATCGTTTCTCTACTCTAGACATGGTGGATTGACCGTTTTCGTCTGTGGGTGGTGGCGCTTTGAACACAATTAAGAATAGACAACCAGTACCCCCTAAGGATCAGGAATACTTTCCATACACTAAAATCACTGAAGAGGGTAGCTCAGAGGTGGTTTTCCCACCTTGGAACACCCCACCCGCGAGGGTTAAGCAGGGAATTGATTACGGCCCAACCTCTCCCCGGGGGTCAGAGTCGGAAGTGGTTTCACCCCCCAGCACACCTTGCACGGCACCAATTTCCTCACCACTTAAAATTCTATCCTGGAACATTGCGGGCCTCTCTAACAAACTTGATAACCCGTCCTGGTGTTCTTTTATCGAGCAGAAAGACATCTGTCTCTTACAAGAGACGTGGGCTAGAGAAAATATTGTTCATATGGGCTTTGCAACCTTTTCTAAGCATGCAACGTGGGGGGGTAGGGGGCGCCCTTCAGGTGGCCTCACAACATGGGTGGCCACTGACTTAGGTTGCAGGGCGGATATATTACCCACTAATTCAGCAGACATCCTTGCTGTGCTGCTGGAGTGGCCAAATGCCGCTAGTCTGTTGTTGATTAACATCTACTCACGCCCAACCAATATTTCCCAGGAGTCATCTACCATCACGGAGCTCGCTCTGGTCTTAAATGACATACCAGAGGGTACTGCCTATCTCGTAGGAGGGGACTTCAATTGCCATTACGAGCCCCTCCCTGGCTTCATGGAGGGTCTGGCCACGGAGGAGGATCTCCTTTGGCATATTCCTCCCACTCAGGCTCCGGCTCCTAAGACATGGTCCCCCCTGGCTCTGCAAATCAACTCCCTCTCGTTGAAATACGGCCTTCGCGCCTGCAATGGCAGGTCTAAATCTGATGGTATGGCAAGATGTACTTTTAATAGAATGGGCAGTGAATCCAGACTGGACTATGTTTTGGTTCCTGTGTGTTCATGGTCCTTTGTAACAGACTTTTGGGTTACAATTAGGAGTGATAGCGACCATAATGCCCTTGAACTAAATTATAGTCACCCCGGTTCCCCAGTTAGGGGAATTTATAGGGGTGAATCTGAAGAATGCCGGGTACTTGAGTCCAATAGACGCAGAATAAAGTGGGAGCATATATCTTCCCATCCGGAAAAAATTCATAACTTATATGCTTATATGCTCAAGCACTGACTCTATTGGAGAAACTCCAGGTGATAGCAGAGAAAGGTACTAGTGAGGCTATCTATTCTGATCTGGGACAGCTGCATGCCGACTTCCTAATAATAGTTTCGGAATGCCTAACGAAACCAATAACCAGGACTAATAGAAAATCTTTTGGTCCATCATGGTACAATGGCGCTTGCCGAAAGGCGAAAGCCGACCTCCTGGGTGCAATCAAGGAAGGTAGGTGTGCCGTGGACATCAGGGCCAGACGAAGTGTCTACAAGTCCATGACCTCAAACGCTAAAAGAGAATGGGAATATGATAAATGGATTAATCTCACTAATTTCCTGGCCCGTGCAGACTCGCGCAAATTTTGGCGCTGTGTCAACACGGGTTCCGAGGAATTGACACCTGCCTCAGAACCTAATATCTCAGCCAAGGTATGGCAGGACCATTTTCAGTCTCTTTATAAACTGCCTGAGGATGTAGGGGAAAATTCTAACCATCCCCACTGCTCCCTTGAGACTGGTGAACCATTCACTTTTAAGGAGGTGCGAGCCGTTCTGACTAGCCTTGCCACAGGTAAGGCACCTGGCTTAGATGGGCTTCCGGGTGACTTGTTCAAGCAGGAGCCAGACGTTTGGACCCCCTATCTTGCGACCCTCTATAACGCTATCTTAGCAGGTATGGCTATTCCGGGCACTTGGCTGGGGGCGGAGATTGTACCAATTTATAAAAAGGGTTCCCCTCTGCTCCCAGCCAATTACAGACCCATTAGCCTAATAGATGTACCGCAGAAGATTTTTGGTAGGCTCATTTTAAATCGCCTCCAGGACTGGATCGAAGAAATGGCGATTATGAGCCCTTACCAAGCGGGTTTCCAGCGTGGCATCTCCACCACCGACCAAATCTTCCGTTTAAACCTTTTGTATTGGAAGACGGTGCTGATTGAGGGCGGCAGTCTTTACACAGTCTTTGTAGACCTTCGTGCCGCCTTCGATCTGGTACCCAGAGATAAGTTATGGTCGGTGTTAACAAAGATGGGGGTCCCCGGGGATATTCTCTCAATTTTGAGAAGGTTGCATCAGGGGAATTATGCAAGAGTAAGATGTGGAAGGGATGGAACACTGTCTGATGCTTTCCCGGTCGATAGGGGGGTTAGGCAGGGTTGTGTCTTCGCCCCGACTCTCTTTTGTCTATTCGTTAACGGGGTCGTAGATCACCTTTGCACCCTGAACGATATTGATGCCCCTAAGTTGGACGGCAGCAGGGTTCCCGCAATTATGTTCGCGGATGATACCCTGCTGCTCTCCAAATCCCCCATGGGACTCCAACGGGTTTTGAATGGCTTTGTAGGCTTCTGCGAGGAGCGTGGGTTGGAGATCAATGCTGCTAAAACTAAATTTATGATCTTCAACCCACCCCCGACCACACGATCGTAGCCCAGTATAGGATCCTCTAGGCTGGAGAGGGTTTTTACCTTTGAATATCTGGGTATAGTTATTAACAAACGCATGGCCTGGGAGCCACACAAACTAAGAGCGAATATGAAACTGACCCAGTCTGTGGGTGGCATTGCCAGGATGACAAAGGGCCTTACATACAGACCCATAGGCCCACGTATACAAATATATAAGGTCCAGGCCCGGGGGGCCATTACTTATGGTGCAGAAATCTGGGGACATGCGCCTGTGCAGAAGCTTCAGGTAACAGAGAACACTTTTCTCAGGCAGCTGACAGCTTTACCGGCCAGTACTCCTCTTCTGCCACTCAGATTAGATCTGGGCTTAAGACCGCTTTCAGAGGAGTTGGCCTTAAAACCCCTAACCCTATGGTGTAAAATATGGTCGTCCCCAGAACTTTCCAAATATAGAGCAGAGCTGCAAGAGATTTTGCGCCTCCGTAACAACATACAAATACCATGGTTAAGTTACATAAAGCTTACCTGTGAGACACTGGGTAGACCTGACTTGTGGTATGATCCAGAGGTTACATGCACCAGGGATTCCCGCAAACTTATCACAAAGGTATTTCGTGAACACCACTTACAAGGTGCTATAAGGACAGCGAAGGAGGGCTCCCATATTGCCCACTTCTTGGCTTTTAAAGATTTTTACCACTTAGAGTCAACTTATAATGATATGGGTCCCACTCTCACAAGAAAGCTTTACATGCAATGGCGCTATAACACTCTCCCTCTGAGGGCATACACTGCCCTGTGGTCTCACTCAGCACACACGGCCCTTTGCCCCCTTTGCAAGCAGACACAAGAGACAGACCTGCATGTTTTATTCTTCTGTCCGGTGTACAGCAGAGCAAGGAAGTATTGGCTCTGCCCATTACTTAGAAACATGGGTTTCAAACAACACCTCCCAGCTTTTAGAATACTTAAATCTGACATCTCGCCCCCAATTGCCTTTGCTGTTGCCAAGTTTTTAACGTCTATGTGGTTTACACGCTCACGTCTTCTTAAAACCATATCAAGCAATGACGTTGGACTGAGTTAATATTTTTATCACAACTGTGTAATGTTTTAATACTGCTATGTTTTTATTGTACTATGATGCTTTCTTTTATGGTCTTAACGACCGAAATAAAGATATTTGATGATGATGATTCTTTTTTCTGTGCTTTTGTTATAAAAAAAAATAAAAGGTTCATTATTGTGGGTGATAGTTAATTCTGGTGGAATGATGATCTCTTGAAAAGTTTTAGGGGATGGTATAGTTGTCGTGGTTGCTTTTTTGGTCCTAGCAATAGTTCTTTTTATAGAAGCAATTGATGGTAATTGGCCTCTTGCTTCTTTGGGCACACTAGGTAATAGTTCTTTTAGGATTACACTTGTAGCAGTTTGTGAACCAGTGCTTAATTCTTTGATATTTTCAAGGGTTGATCTGACTTCTATTTCAGAGAGATTGGGTGGATGGTTATGCTCTCTTGTATATAGTACAGTTGTTTCTCTTGTTGTTGCTCGTCCGTAGCATTTGTTAGAATAATATTTAGAACACTTCCAGTTCACTTTTCGGTCCGTCTGCTTTTCTTGGGTGTATGTGTAACCCATGTAACACAATAGGAATTTTCCTTTCTGCGAAGTTATAAATTGGGCTTCTTCTGTCATCCTGATGTGTTAGAAATCTGGAAAAAATGTATATGAAAATATATGTAATAGTACTTTATATATTTAAATGAAAATAGCAAAAAAACATTTTTTTTATATATACTTACCAAGTGTTTTTGGTTGTATTTGAATGAAGATGTTGTTTGTAGACAAAATGCTGTTTAGTTGATGTAGTCTCTGAAAGTTAAAGAACATATATTGTTTTGGTTGGTTTCGTTTTTTAAGTGGGGTGGTATTGCTGTTTGGTATAGACTATATTTTTTTTGTTGAAACGTATTTTATTGTTTTACAAATCAACAACTCAAAAAACATTCCCCCGCGTTCACCTGTCCCGGAAGTACCACAAATTTATCATCAAGATCAATTATTCAGGAGAAGGAACAACCTTCCCACCCAGTTCTCTACCCCCCCCTCCCCCACCACATGTCAATGTACCCCACGTCCCCTACCCCTCTTACTATGTGCCCCTCCTCCCTAATAAATAAGATGCAGTAGCCCAACCTCTCCCTAAGCAAACAGAGCCTTCCCTCATGCCCAGTGGTATAGACTATGGTGTCGATTACGATCCGGTAAAAACCGCGTACGAACCGTCGGTCGGAGCGAATTCCCCGTCCGACTCGTACCCGGTCGTAAAACTTCACAAACATGGAATTACGATTCGCACGGAAACACCATTTCCGTACGAATCGTAAAAAACACCGACCGACGAAAATATACATACGAATGTGATCCGGGAATGCTGCGACGTGACGTCGGGACGCTTTCAGGCAGCGTTTCACGAACCAGGAATTACGATTCGAACCGACAGCAGTCCGGACGGCAATATTTTCACGGCACCCAAAAAGTGCCGCAAAAGTGAAGTACGGCGCGAATCGACCAGAGTAGGTGGCCCGGTACGCACCGTACCCCCCCCAGCCCCCGTAGGTACGCGCCGACCCCCCCCCCAGCCCCCGTAGGTACGCGCCGACCCCCCCCAGCCCCCGTAGGTACGCGCCGACCCCCCCCCAGCCCCCGTAGGTACGCGCCGACCACCCCTGTGTGTACACCCGTGTACGGTGCGTACCCCCACCCGTGTATGTACGGTGCGTACCCCCCCCCGTGTACGTTGGAGTTGTCCCCCCACCCTGTACGTTCGAGTCGAACCCCCCCGTGTACGTTCGAGTCGTACCCCCACCCGTGTATGTACGGTGCGTACCCCCAGCGCGTACTCGAACGTACACGGGGGGGGTACGCACCGTACATACACGGGGGGGGACGACTCGAACGTACACGGGGGGGTACGCACCGTACATACACGGGGGGGTACGCACCGTACACGGGTGTACACACAGGGGTGGTCGGCGCGTACCTACGGGGGCTGGGGGGGGGTCGGCGCGTACCTACGGGGGCTGGGGGGGGGGTCGGCGCGTACCTACGGGGGCTGGGGGGGTACGGCACGTACCGGGCACCTGTTTGGACATCTCCATGGTTGTTATGGGAGTTCGGTGCGGACGGTCTTTTCACCATACGGTTGTACATTCGGACGCATGGGATGGATCGTGATTCCCCGGTCGGACTTCACCTTTCACGTTTGTACGGTGAATCGTACGAGGACGTGTCGGACACATTTTCCGACCCGAGGACGTGTGGGGAAATGTTCCCAGTGCGGTTCGTATGGACTTTTTACCATGCGATTCGTGATTGCCAGTTCGTACGGCACTTGTACGATTCGTACGGTAAAAAGACCCGATACGAGTCGTACGGGGACATTTTTTACCGGATCGTGATCGGCACCTATAGGTGTTAATTTATACAGGTTTTTTAAAACTTAAAAAAGAGAACATGGATTTGTTTAGGGTTTAGGATGTTTTGGGGTTGGAGTAGGATTTAATTATTATTTTATAAAGTATTTTGATAGCATACTTACTTTTTTGTGAGTCTTTTCTGGCAAGCTTCAATATTTTCTTTAGCTGTTTGGAGTAATATCTGTAGTGGAAACATAAAGAGATGGAATATATAAGTTAGTTATTTATTTGAGTAAAGATAAATTAGTGTTTTAGTTTAATTTCGCAGTTTAGTTAGAAAAGAATATTTACTTACGTTTTTAGAATAGTAGTAGGATGTAGGTTTCTTCTGTTTAGCAGAGTTTCTTCTTTGTTCAATGCTTTGGTTTAAGGCACAGTAGAAGACTTGTTTTAATTGGTTTATATAGTGGTTTTAAATTGTTTCTTGAATGTTATTGGTTGTTTTCTGTATGTGGCCTTTCTATTGGATGGTTTGAATTTTTTTTAGTTAATTGGTTTCCTTTTATGGAAAATGCTAATTAAGAGTATATTAAGTTTTAAAGGAGGAGAGTTTTAAATCATTATATATAAAAAGATTGTTTATAATGTGTAGTAATTTTTTTAAAATGTGTTTGAAATGCCAATGTGATAATTATTTCAGTGTTTTTTTTATTATGTTGTTAAATATTGAGATCCCTATAAATGTTATGTTTATGTTTAAGTAGAATCTCATTTGAAAATGTATGTTTGGGGAAAATATTGTCTTTATGTTGTTTAAAGTATTTGTGACATGTGTCATATTTATTTACTCATGTCGATATTTAGTATTGCGATATTTATGTGTGCGATTTTTGTGTGATCGATATAATTGTATTACGATATTGTAGTGTCGATATTAGTGTCGTTTTTTAAATAAGTATACAATGTCGATATTTTTGATGTCGATATATTTGATGCGATATTTGTGTAGTTCGATAATGTGTCTGTCGATAATATGTCAGAGATCCGCAACGCGAGAGGCGCCGCTGAGCGGAGGACAGGCCGCGTCTGAGGATACACCCTGCGGCGGTCCCGCCCTGGTGGACCTGGTCTACTGCACTACAGACAAACCCCGGTGCGGGTGCGGCGGCTCCCTGGCCTGCTGTGGTCGATTATCCTTCCTACCATCTGCTGCAGGGGCCTGGTGTGGGGCGCACGGCGCCGTGGGGGGGCCTGTGTTTAAGTAGCCCCTATCCACTGGCGGTGTGGCGAGTCAGCCATGGGCAAACCGGACATGCGCCAGCCCAAGCTCACATTTGTCAAGTCCAAACAAAAAGCGTCGGAACAGGATAGCCGAGACACGGATGCCACACGCACGGAACAGAGCAGCCCACCAGATGCGGACATTAAAGCGATGTTTAAAGAGTTGAAGGAGGGCTTGCGTGGCATAGACGGCAAAATGGACGCGCTGGCAGCACGCATGGACGGAATCACGGCGCGTATGGACAAGCACGAAAGCAGAGTGGAGGCGCTTGAAACACGCGTGGCTGACACGGAAGATGGCCAGACCGACCTGGTCAAACAACTGCGTGGAATGGATAAAGTCCTGGAGTTAATACAACAGAAGAACGAGGATTTAGAGGCACGCTCGAGGCGCAACAACATCCGCATCACGGGTGTGGCGGAATCAACAGACATCACTAATATGGAACAATACGTTGAACAGATGCTGAAAGACCTATTTGGGTCGGGGCTATCCTTAATGTTCCTCATTGAAAGGGCGCATAGGACACTGGGGCCCAGGCCTAAGCCGGGAGCGCCGCCTAGGCCAATCATCGTGCGCGTCTTGAATTATAGGGACCGGGACACGGTATTGCGTATGGCAAGAGACATGAAAGATATGCAATACAAAGGTAATCACATTGCCCTCTACCCAGACTATACCATGCAAGTACAAACTGCTCGCAGAGAATTCATGCCTGCGAAAAAACTCTTCCAACAAACGGGAACGAAATACTCCCTGATCTACCCTGCGAAGCTCCGGGTGCAGGGCCCCGGAAAACCGACTTTCTTTTTGGATGCGAAAGCGGCCCTACAATATGCGAAACAACTGGCAAGAGAGCAGAAAAACCAACCACCTGCAGAGGGGCCGGAGCGGCAGGACAGGCTATGTGATATTGAGTGACTACTCGTGTCTGATGTGTTGCTATTAAGTTGTGTGCCCACTGTCCGGGCCGCTTAGGGGCCACTTGGTTATCTACTGCGCAGGGGGTTTATTCGCTTGCACTGGGAGGGCTGAGCATATCGATTTGGTTCCGGGGTGGCGGAGGACCTTGAGCCGGCACGCTGCTGCAGTGCTCGATCGCCCTGTCATGAGCACAGGGTTAGCAGGCGGCCAACCTGCGTACCTCAGGGGATGATTCCCATGTATTGGTTACTAAAGTTGGGTTTAGTCATGGTTTCTATGGCTGGGTGGGTAACTTGGGGGGCTATTGCACAACCTGGTTGGGGGGTTGGAGCGGGTGGGGGGAGGGTTCACCTGAGTATAGGGGGTAGATTTGGAGTTTGTTTGTTTTGTAGTGTTGAGTCAGGAGAAGCGAGCCTAACTGCTGTGCCATATATCGTATATTCCTCACTGCCCTGTCGAAAATTTTATTCCTTGCTGTATTATGATCGCTTCCATGCAATGTGGCCCGGTGGGTTGCGGGACTGTGCTGTGCGCCTCGTCTGTTGGTGGCTGAGTGGATTATTACATGGCTTGAGCGTAGTGTTTGATCGTAACTTCTTCATGTCCCTATTGCCATGACGCGAATAACCTGCCTTACCTGGAATGTGCGAGGCTTGAATGACAGACGCAAGGTCAGGTTGGTTCAGGCCTACTTACTTAGAAAAGATATAGACATCTGCCTCTTGCAGGAGACTCACTTGACAGCTAATGCAGCACAGCTGCTTAAGCATAATCGATGGGGAGAGATAGTTCACGCATCTTATTCCAATTACTCCAGAGGGGTGGCGGTTCTGATACGAAGAGGTCTCCAGTGGACGACGCACGAGGAGCTCAGGGACGCGGGAGGCCGATATGTACTGCTTGTGGGTACGCTGTGTGGCATGAGACTGGTGCTGGTGAATGTGTACGGCCCTAACGATGATAACCCGGATTTCTTCGGGGAACTATGGCATGCGGTGCAGGCTCGTGGCCCGGCAGCGATCTTATGGGGGGGGGACTACAATGTCGTACTCTCAGACACAATGGATAGGCAGGGAGCTACTAGAGAACACCACCCTAGGGCATCAGAGGCGCTTGGCTGTATCGTACAGGAGACAGGGCTGGTGGACTCCTGGAGGGTGTTGCACCCAGGGAACCGCGCAGGCACATGTATAACAGCGCATAGAGCCGCCTGGTCCAGGTTGGATTACTGGTTGCTATCCAGGGACCTGCACTCGTCAGTGCAAGAGGTGATGCACCTGCCGAGATCGCTTTCCGATCATGCCCCGGTGCTCCTCACGCTGTCCACTCCGACCCAATATATACAGCCGTTTAGCTGGCAGTTTCCCTCGCGGGCGCGGCGCGATCAGGTATTTCAGCAGGCACTGCGCGAAAAGCTCGAGGAATACTTTGCGATTAATGAGGGCACTGTGGACTCACCGGGCACGCTCTGGGAGGCTTGTAAGGTGGTGACGAGAGGGCACTGCATGTCGCTGAAAACAGGTGTGCTGAGATCAATTCGCGATTCCCTGAGCAAACTGGAAATAGACCTTGCGCGACTGGAGTCTGACTTGATAAATGCGCCATCAGATAGAGTGCGTGCGGACCTTAGATCGCAGCTCACTAGGTACCAGGAGGAGGCGGACAGGGAAGTCGCATACCTATCTAAAGACTGTCGGGCTAGGCGATATGGCGAGGGTGACCGAGCCGGACGCACGTTGGCGCACATGTTGCGCGCGCCACGTGGGTCGGACCATATACTAGAGTTGCAGCGTGCGGAGGGTGATGTGGTGCGTGAGCCGCCAGATATCCTGGACACGATGACAGATTTCTATAGGGATTTATACACCACAAAGGTGACACCAGAGGAGAAGGTGCTCAGCGACTATCTAGACACCATTGCCTTAGCGTGGTTCAGCAATAGTGCCAGACAATACATGGACTTGCCGTTCACGCAAGACGACATACGGGCGGTAATTGCAGGCCTTCCGCCTTGCAAGGCACCGGGCCCGGACGGGCTGACGGCGGCCTTCTACAAGGAATACGCAGACATCCTGGTCCCGAGGCTACATGGTGTGTTTGAGGAGGCAGTGGAAAAAGGGATCCTCCCCCAGTCACTGCGGGAAGCACTGATCATCACGCTGCTTAAGCCTGGCAAGGACTCCTACCGCCCACTGTCCCTAATAAACCTCGACGCCAAAATATATGCTAAACTGCTTTCTGATCGCTTAAAGTACATGCTGCCACAAATCGCGCTCTCTGACCAATCGGGCTTTGTATTGGGGAGGTCCACTTCTCATAACCTACGAGTACTATTTGGGCTCTTGCATTATTTGGATCCCAAAGTCCAAGCCGCCGCGGCACTGTTGGATGCGACGAAGGCATTCGACTCTCTGGAATGGCAGTTTTTGCGGACGTTATTTACCCGAATGGGATTTAGTCCGCTATTTGCCAGGCGTATTGGCATATTATATAATGGTCCAGCGGCTAGGGTGCGGGTGAATGGCCAGACATCTGCCCCTATCTCCATCACCAGAGGGACCCGACAGGGATGCCCATTGTCGCCGTTGCTATTTGCAATTGCGACGGAACCGCTGGCAGCCCGCTTGCGACAACATCATACTCAACGTAGCATTGGCTTTACGTCGCGCGGTCTGCTAATTTCTATGTATGCCGACGACATCACCATCTACATGATGAACCCGTCGGAGAACTTTGACCCGCTGATGAGGGAGGTAACTCGCTACAGTGGGCTCACCGGTATAGATATCAACTGGTCCAAATCGGCCATGCTACCCTTAACGGAGGGCACGCACAAGTGTCACACGGAATTCCCGATCGACTGGGTCACGGATGAGGTCAAGTACTTGGGTATAAGGATGAGCCGCTCAGTTCAAGAAATACAGTTGGCCAACTTTGGTGTGGCCATGGAGTGGCTGGAGAGTAAAGTTAAGAGGTGGAAAGCGTTGCCGCTGTCATTGACGGGCCGCATAGCCATTGCAAAAATGGTTGTGGCGCCTAAATTCCTCTACCTATTCGCTAACATCCCCGTACCGTTGACGATGGCGTTCTTCCGCAGACTTCGCTCCGCGATGATTGAACTGGTGTGGGCAGGTAAGCAGCCCAGGGTGGCCTGGAACCTCCTTACGCTCCCCTTTCGGCAGGGGGGTCTCGCAGCCCCGGACCTTGAGTTGTATGCGTATAGTGCACAGGCCCAATACTTGCACTATTGGCATCACCCGATTCCCTACCAGCCTCACGTGGCCATAGAGATCTGCTGAGTCCGCTTACGGACGCGGCGGTAGCGCGACGAGTGCACGCATGTGGCTTGAAGGTGGCGGGGGATTTATATCCGGATGACTCTTTTCTTCCGATACAATCTCTGGCCGCGGCGCCTGAGCCGACAGCCTCGGAGCTCCTCTTGTACTACCAATTGCGGTCGGCTTGCAGGCACAAATATCCCATGTTCCCAAGTGCCCCACCAACGCTGGCGGCTCTGGAAGACATTCTGTCAAACTCCTCCCCGCGTAAATTGATAACACGCATCTATAGGACCACGCAAAGCACGGCACCCGGTGCGCACGTTGATTCCCGGACCTTATGGGAGGAGGACGCAGGCATACGTATTACAGAAAAACAGTGGGAATTCTGTTGCACCCAAATCGAACACCTGTCGCCTAATTATAGACTGAGACTGATACATTTTAATTATCTGCACAGGACATACCGCACGCCCATACAACTGTTCAGGATGGGCCTCCGATCCGACACGACCTGTTGGAGATGTGGTGAGAGCGAGGCTACGTTCCACCACCTAGTTTGGACATGTGGACCAATACACAGATTTTGGGTTACAGTTTTCAACATTATAGGAAAGATAGTGGGAGTGGCATTGGTACCAGACCCGCTTGTGGCCCTCCTGGGCTTTGTGCTGAATGTACCTAGGGCTTCACGTAAACTCACTGCCCTCTTATTATTGCTTGCCAAGCGCCAAATAGCGATACATTGGAAGAAGAAAGCTCCCCTGAAGGCGTCTGGCTGGGTGGGATCAGCGGTATACTGTAGGGAGCAACTGACTGCGTACTGGGACCAACTGCCGCAGCGTTCACGACCTGCTGATGTGTGGCAGCCATTGGTGGAGTGGCTTGCAGGAGCGGAAGTGGAGGGAGATGACTGAGTTGACTGGTCGGAGGGCTGTTGATGAGATGAAGACCGGAGATGGCTGTCTTGTGGGGCGCGATAGTGGTGAGGGCGCCGGCCTGGTACGAGCGCCATGTTAGCTGAACCTGCGTATAGCAGAGATGGGAGAACTAGTGTTTGTGCGGCTCTGATGGTGCGAGGTCGCAGGGCGAGGGCAGTTGGGATATTTGCCCTTCGTATTGGCGGGTTCCTCCCTGACTCTCGCTCAAAGTTGGTACTGTTGGATTGTTCACGAAATTGTTACTATTTGTGTTGTACTCTAATATATGATGTGAAATTGCTCATGCGGCTCGCCGCACTGACAACATGCTGCCTGCCTCCGGGTTGTTGGCTGAATAGCAGTGTACGAATTGATGAGATAATAAAGGTTTTTGAAAATCAAAAAAAAAAACAAAAAAAAAAAAACCTCACACCAGACATCAGAGCAGAGATGCAATGGTGGCTTGACCACATGCCTGCCTGGAACGGCAGGACAATTTTTGGCTCCCGGCCGGACGTGGTCATTGAATCGAACGCCAGCCAGAGTGATTGGGGAGCCATGTGCTGGAAAGTTTCCACAGGTGGGAGATGGAATCCCTATGCATCTCGGCTCCATATCAATTGGTTGGAGCTCTTGGCGGGCTCTTTCACCATCAGAACGCTGAGCCCCCACTCTTCCAAATGTTCTGTATTACCGAGTATGGACAACGTCTCGCGGTCCAGTACATCAACAGACTGGATGGGACCAAGTCTCAAGTGTTGGTGGAGATTGCCAAAGAATTCTGGCACCTCTGTCTTCAACATTGCATCACAGTGATTGCAGAATATCTCCCAGGTCCAGTAAATCTAGTTCCAGACTGTAATTCTCGATATCTCCTAGAAGCCAATGAATGAAATTTGCACCCTTCCATTTTCCACTTACTTCAGAAGCAATGGGGCCCATGCAACACAGATCTTTTTGCCTCCAGACTGTCCAACCAACTTCCAAAATTCTTTCCCTGGCACACGGATCCGATGGCTCAGGCCACATATGCCTTTCTTCAGGATTGGCACAGTCCTCTTCACTATGCTTTCTCTCCCTATCTCTTGAATTTGCGAGTGTCAACTCAAACCCACAGTCAGCAAGCAAGACTCATTCTGATTACTCCATTGTGGAGGTCCAAACCATGGTTCCCTGTTCTAAATGAGATGTCTTGAGCTATTCCGTCCCAGATTGCTTGATTCCCGGATCTTCTTTTGGATCCCTCAGGAGCTCAACGACCCTTACTGATGCAGGCCCATCCACATCTCATGGCGTGGTGCATTTCAGGAACTTGCCTGGTCTTTCGGAACAATCTGAAAAATTCCTTCTCCGTTCCTGGTATGTCGCCACCCACAAGCGTTATGCCTCTGCTTGGCAAATCTGGCTGGGTTGGTTGGGGCAACCAGGGGAGTGTTGATCCACTGGGAGCCCCCATTGTCTTTGTAATACATTTCCTAGCAGGACTAGCATAGTCAGGATTGACTTATTCTTCTGTTAACAACTATTGTTCTGCTATTTTAGCTGGACA
The DNA here is from genome assembly GCF_964204655.1 of Triturus cristatus. NCBI lineage: Eukaryota > Metazoa > Chordata > Amphibia > Caudata > Salamandridae > Triturus > Triturus cristatus. The sequence goes on along the minus strand of NC_140591.1, from coordinate 1,364,337,551 downwards.
CGCATTTGTGAATGGGAAGCCAGTGGGGTAATCATCCCTTGGTGTGTGCTGGTTTATGCGTGGAATTCACTTGAGCAACATCCTGAGACCCAAATGTGATTATTTGCGAGACGCGTATATTGTCCTTTCTTTCCTACAGAGATTTCTGACCTTTCACGTAACCAGTTGTCGGCAAAGTGGACTATGTTGCTTTGTTTGGTGTCCTGCAGAAGAGTGTCTGACGTTAACGCTCCGGACTTAACAGGTAGAGTGTTTACTCCCAAAGGAGTTTCTTATACTTTGTCTATGAGAATAAAGACGGATTTCAAGCAGATTACATATCCTCATTTTACGAACTACCCGAAATTATGCATTTTTCAATACCTAAAAGAATATGAGGCCAGACTAGAGAGTTCCGTCATTCTGGTAGCGGTCAGTTATTAATTTTCTCTTCTGCCACTTTGGCTAGATGGGTGAAGTGGCTTCTAGAAGAAGCGGGTGTCGATACCAGTAAATTTGGGACCTACTATGACAGAGGGGCAATGGCCTCCAATTCTTTTTACCTAGGTTCTCAGATATAGGACATTATGAATGCCGCTGATTGGTCCTCGTATTCTACTTTTGTCAAACGTATATTTATTGACATTTCTATTAGGCAAACATTCCATACAGCAGAGCAAAAGGAGGTTCAAGAGCAGCAGTACAAAGCATTGTAACATGAAGGTAGTGAGGTTGAACTTGCTTATTCAATCGCTTATTCAATCATATCCAAGCCTTCCTGTATGGGAATTCTATAATATCCATTACAGTGTCCAGTATTGTACAGGCCTAGGATACCCCTTTCATGAAAGTGCGAACAGACAACCCGTCTTTCTTTTGTGACAGAGTTGTTGCCATATCCTTCCAACCTGGAAGGTCCCCCACTAGAGACTCAATTATAGGAAACAAAAGAAAAGAAAAGTCTCAAACCACAAATGGAAAAACAACGCCCCCCCTCCCAACAACCCAGTAAGTGGCGGCATCTCTATCTATGGCGAGTATTTCACCGTCTGGACATGTGCAGATTATTAGAATTGGAAGAGATGAATATCCCTGATTGAGGGAGGACAAACTGCCAATGGTAAGCCCCTTGTGAGAAATGCAACCAATGGGCTCCACTTGTGTTCAAAGCTCTTATAGTCATCGCAGAAGATATCCGCCATTCTTTCTAGTCTGAGGAGTTTCCAGAGGCGTGAGTGCCATAGTAAAATAGTGGGAGCTGACTTTTTCTTCCAGGCCGCAGCAATTGTTACTTTTGCAGCTCCTATTCACATCCACATAATTGCTTTATCAGCTTTGGTTTGATGTTTAAGGGAAGGATCACGGATGCCTAAGAGGACCCCCTCCAACGTAGTCAGTATGGGGTAGCCCAGAATGGTCTTAATTAGTGCTAGGATTTCCTCCCAAAATTTTCTTATGGTGGGGCAATCCCACCAGATGTTTTGAAAATCCCCAAGCAGGCCACAGCCTCTCCAGCACCTATCTGACGTATTCGTGAAAATGCGTTTGAGTTTGGCGGGGTACAGGTCCCAGTCCATCAATGTTTTCAAATGAGCTTCCCTTAGTTCTAAAGAGTGATTACATTTCGTGGTGTCCGACCATAAGGCCTCCCACTCTTTATTCAGCATTTCTCTCTGTAACACCCCTCCCACATAGACATATATCTAGGACGCGGTGAGTGTGTGGAGGAGAGGGGATAATTGTATAGGAAGGAAATCACCCCTTTTATGGAAACCACCGTCCTCATGAATTTTTCAAATCCCGTTTTTACCCTTGTAGTTGCCTCATGAACATAATGAGTGAGCGCCCAATGTCGGAGCTGAAGGTATTGGAAGGGTTCGTCTTGGTTTAGGTGGAAATCTCTTCTACAACTATCAAATGTGAGAATGTCGGAATTGTGAAATAAATCATCTAACATAAGGCAGCCTCCCTCCCGCCAGGCGTCAAAGGGGCCTTCCCATGTGGCTGGTGGAAATGCCGGATTAAAATGAATTGGCATGTGCGGGGAGGGGAAAGTTGTCCACTGGTCATTCCCCGTCACCGAGTCCTACACTTTCAAAGTGGTGCGAGTGGGGGTGCTAAGATATGCATTTGCCGGTCTTTCCTTCTTGGACTTCCATATTAAATCCCATATTGTCCTCCCCGCAATCGCTCTATCGATATGAAGCCAGTGTTTCTCTGAATCTCTTTTAAACCACTCCGTCACGACCCATAATTGAGCAGCTTTATAATATAGGCCTAGATCAGGTAGTCCAACCCCTCCTTCTGCTCTGGGAACCCATAAAAGTGAGAACGACAATCGTGCCTTCCCTCCTTGCCATATGAACCGGGTGAACATGGATTTAATTTTAGATAAGAATGTTGTGTCTAGATCAATAGGAAGAGCCTGAAAGAGATATAGCAGTTTGGGGAGAACCGTCATTTTGATCGCATGTATAAACATGGGCTTCCAGCGCTTAAGGTCGTTTTGGAGTTGAAGAAGAGCAGGCGGGAAATTAGCCTTATCAAGCCCTTCCACCCGTGCTGTCAATTGAATCCCCAAATACTGAAGAGAGTGGTCAGCCCAGTGGAGTGGGGAGTGTGACCGGAGGTTGCTGGCCACGTCGTCGGGGACTGTGAGGTTAAGTAGAAGTGATTGATCGAGGGTAATCTTAAAGCTTACTACCGCCTCAAATTTGGCCAGCTCAGATTGTAGTGAAGGTAGCGATATTGAGGGTTCTGCAAGGGACAGGTGCACATCATCTGCAAAGAGAGAGATTTTATGGTTGTCATCCCCAAAGGGTATCCCTTTAATCGTCTGCATCTCTCTAATAGACATTGCTAATGGCTCAATACTAAGGGCAAATAGTAAAGGCGATAATGGACACCCTTGTCTAGTACCCCTCAATAGAGAAAAGGGGGCCAAAAGCATTCCATTGACCTGCACCCTAGAGCGAGGATGTGTGTAGTTGGCTTTAATCATTTGAATACATTTATCTGTGAAGCCGAAATGCATGAGCGTGCGAAAGAGAAAGGTCCAATCCATCCGATCAAAGGCCTTTTCAGCGTCCGGGCCCTCCAGCACTGCTGGGATCTTGCGTTTGGTTGCTTTTTCGTTTTGGTGTATTGTGCGCCTAATATTGTCCTGTGTCTGGCGTCCTTTGATGAAACCGGATTGATCCGGGTGGATTAGATCTGGCATCAGATCGTTTAACTGAGCCGCTAAAATAGCAGAGTAAAGCTTTGCATCTAAATTTACAAGCGCGATTGGCCGGTGGGATGCACACAGTTGCACATTTTCCCCAGGTTTAGGTATAACCACCACTACGACCTCGGCCATTGAGGGGGGTCACTTCTCCGGCCTCCGCCATATGGTTAAAAAGACCCGTGAGGTGTGGAATGCGGTCGGGTGCAAATGTTTTATAAAAATGAGCCGTCAGGCCCGGGGGCCCTGTGCATTTTGAGAGCAGTAATGGCCGCTGTCACTTCTGCCGATGTGATGGGGGCTGTGAGTCTATCATTCGTGCATTGTGATACCTGGGGGAATTGCAAGGCCCGGAGATAGTTATCTTGCAACTCTTCATCTCTAGTTTCCCCCGTGTAGAGGGATTTGTAAAAGGACCCGAATATGTCTTCCTTGTCCTTATCTAAATGTGTGAGCTCGTTGTTTCCGTCCCATATGCCTCCAATGTATTCCCTCTAGTGTTTCTCTTTCAGCTGCCTCGCTAGGTGTTTTCCTATTTTGTTCCCCTGGGTGTATGAGATGTGATGCAGCTTCAAGAGTGTGAGTTCCGCCCTATTGTTATAGATAGCCTTTAATTTACCCCGCAGTGTTGTAAGGGTGCGCAGAGAAGCTCTGGAAGGATTTGATTTGTGCACCTTCTCAGCCAATTCCAATTCCACCTCTAGGTTTTCCCTCTCTTTAGTACGTTGTCTGTTTAATGTAGAGTTTAGCTCTATGCATTTTCCCCTGATGACTGCTTTAAAAGCATCCCACGTGTTGCCCATGGAGGTGTCCTCAGCTCTATTTAATTTAAAGAAGTCTGTGATCGCTTCCCGGAGTTCAGTGCACAGTATTCTATCCCGTGTAAGGGAGACCGGAAAGTACCATTTAGGCGTGCTCGCCGAAGCCGCCCCCCACTGTAAGCAAATGGAAACGGTACAGTGATCCGAAAGAGAGAAGGGGACAATCTTAGCCTCCTTGAGGGTGCCCAATAGGTTTTGACTGATAAAGATATAATCCAACCTAGAATAGGTGCAGTGCATGTGGGAGTAAAACGTATAATAGCTAGACTGAGGGTACATAGTACGCCAAGCATCTCGGAATCCAGAGTCAGAGATTCTCAGTTTAATGTCTGCGGTAAATAAGCTAGATTCAGCTTGGTGGGAATGTGTGCTGTCTAAGTCTGCCTGCCACGTGAGGTTAAAGTCCCCCATGAGAACCGTTGGCCCCTCTGCAAAATTATTTTGTCCAGTAGGGCAGTTAAAAAACCCGTTTGGTCTGTGTTGGGAGAGTAGGCCGTGATAAAGGTACTGAGTTTACCCTTCAGTGTACCCTTGCCAATAACCATCCTACCCTCCTTGTCTGATTGGACAGCCAACGGTTGAAATTTCGTCAAGGTGTAGAATAGCAATGCACCTGCTGTTTAGCGAGTGATGAGGATCTGTAAAGAAGGGGGTATTGTTTGTGTTTAAGCCGTGATTCTTCAGCTCTCCGGAGATGAGTCTCCTGAAGCGCCACTATGTCAAAGTGGTCATCAGTGAGATATTTCCAGATCTTTTGCCTCTTTTGTGGCGAATTGAGTCCCTTAGCATTCCATGATCCTACTGTAAATACCATTTTCCCCGGGACATCTCCTCCCCTCTGCTCATTTCCCTCCTAAGGAAGACAATAGTATCCGTTTGCCAAGTAGGCACGCGTAGACCCCCCCAAGTGAGCCTGCCCTTGTGGATGTACCTCGACTAAAAAGCTGGTGTTTTGCCTATCTGCACGAGGCTGCCACCACTCCTTCAACCCACCCCCACCCAGAAAACTAAGAAAAAGAAAGAAAAACCCAATCCCCAACTGTACCAACAGCAACACATGTCAGATTGATGGTAAGTCTCGGACTGTAGATGTAACCATCTACTCAGACACGTTGGTGGATGGCGCGACCGTTGTCCCCATCCACGTCCGTCTCGGGAGTTCAAAGGTTGTTAAGGCCTCCTTGAATGATGAAGATCTGAGGTTGAGCAGTTCTCGTGTATCCGCCATTCTGAGGCCGTCATCAGTATTTGAAAATAGCATGGCTTTCGACTGTGCAGGAAAGTCCAAGTATAGAAGGAGCATTGCCCAGCAATCCTTGAGAAGTCACATCTTGAAGACTCTCGTCCCCTGCGTCACTTGTGATTCCATCTTGAGCTCGTGGACCATTGTGACGGTGATGAGCTAGGTCGATGTGTCCCTTGCCCCTTACTTTGGGAAGGTTCAGTATCGATTGCAGAGAGACCCAATAAGTCAAGCCCTTCCCTCAAATCTTGATAATATGTATGCTTTTTAAGTTTGTAACTGATTGTGTGTTATATTTTGTTGTTAGGAATGCTCATTGACATATACGGAAGGAAGGATTATTATTACCAGTCCTGAAGAAGGTGGTCTTATCTTTTGTTCCACCGAAACGCGTCAACGCTAATTGTTTGGTTGCATTTGTCTTGGGACTAGAATTACTAAAACCAGGGTGCTCCCGGCTATTTCTGGTCCATAGGGATTTCAAATCAACATTGTCAAGGCAGGATCTTGGTGCTCTTTTTTATATTTTCTCCTTCCATATGATTTTTATTCACTGTTTTTTATGAAATTTTGAATCAAGTAAATTGTTTTAATTTTGTATTTGTCTGTATAAACATATACATGCATTTTAATAAAGATATATACTTGGTTATTATATGTCCTTCTTTGATTACTTATTGGTGTGAATTGGATCATTTATGTGACATTATATATTTTTGTATTTTTTAATGTTAGGTTTCTCACATCGCATATCAAACTGTTCCCAGTATCTGATGTATTTGATTGATTGATATATTGGAGTGGATGGTATCTAAGTAGCGATCTAAACAAAGTCTGTTTTCAGTACAAAGGGAATTTTTCTAACTATATATTCTTAACAGTGTGAGACATGGTATCGGAAAGACAGTCATTTTTTTTTTTCTGCTGGTATAATGTTTATCGACGCACCACTGTCTATAATGCAAGGTGTAGGGCACCCATTCATCTTGAGCGTGATTTTAGGACAATCTCCCAGAGGAACTTTTTTGCTTCATGTGGTAATTCTTTTGAGACTTGTGTTTTTTCTTGCAAGCAACCAATCCTACATGCACACGTTGATCTGTGACTGACATTACCATTGCACATCCATTTTCCCCATTGCCACTTGACAATGATATCAATGAACCATTGAAAGCTGAATTTTATAATGAGCGACTTCATTTCATTTCCACTTGCTTTAGTCGATGTTGTCATTTGGCCTTCTGAGAGTGGCTAAAATGCTTATGGAACTTTCTGGTGTCCATCTTCTAATCTCTTTGTGAAGCACTTAGTTTCTCTTTTGTTTTCCACACTATTTCAAAATGGTTCTCATTCCCGCAGCCTTTGTATGTTTGTCCAATGGTTGGACATTTACCTTTTTATGGAAACAATTTTTTTTCTTCTGGGACATTACTTGGTTGGCCTCTGCCTTGTCTTTCTGCTTACTTTTCATGCTAAAGGCTTATGTGTTATGGGTTGTTCCAGCTTCCATATTAGCAGCTTGTAGATCGGTATGTTCCCCCACTATTGTAGCCATGAGCACTTTCTCCAAACTGAGCGTTTCTCTCAGCATGTGTCATTGGGACGAGTCGGAGAGGCAACCATTAATAACTCTAAGATACATGACTTCTTCATCATTGAATTTGCACTGCTTTATAAGCGTATCAAGTCTCTCAACAAAATCATCCATCGTCTCACCAAGTTGCCGTCTTGCTTGGCTGAACATGTAGCTTTCATTGTCGACGTTCGGCACTGAATGGAACTTGACTCCTAATGAAACCTTAATCTGATGGTAAAATGTTTCATTATTTTGTGATATTTTTATTATCGCTTCTTTCATTCTGTCACTTGCAAGGTTCTATAAGTATTTGATGGTCTTTATCTCATCTGGTTCTTCTAGTGCCCCGAGGAAATCATCAAATGTTTCAATCCATGCAGTCCATCTGATCCCAATATTGTGCTTTTTGGTCCTATCAAATTGAAATGGTGGTTTCACAAAAACAATAGAGTCATAGCTAGTTGTGGACCTCACTGACATTGACAGTAGGGCCCTCTCCAAGCGCCTCCTGCTGCCCGCTTGAACCAGCTCCATTCATATCATCTCTAAACCCCAGCCACATGTTAGCATTAGTGTTGTTTCAGCCGATCTGATGTAGTATGGCCTCTTTTTCATCTTTGGCAGTAAGTAACTCTTTTGTGTCTTGTACATGATCATCAACCTTCTTCATCATACCTAGTTTTCACTGCCTGCAGTGTTTTTTTGGCACCTGGATGCTCCTGCTTTTGGCGTGCTTGTGCACCTGGCTATCGCTGCCTTCTGTGCTTCTCTGTACCGGTTTGTCGCTGCCTTTAGCGCTATCATACTGTATGTATGCTGGCTCTTTGAAAGCCTTGTACTGGCTGGAGTGGCGCTTTGACTCCACAGACACCAACCATCGGCTGCTTCAATTCGACTGATGCACACCTAGCACACACAAGCAGTTTTCTGGACTTTGGCAAACTCTCAGGGAGAGCACTCTCCTTTCTTAGGGTTACAAATCCCATCCTCCTTGCCAGTTGTAGCATCTTCGCCAGCCCGGTAGCATGCAAATGACCATGCAACACACACAGAGCTCTGTAGTGCACATCTTTATTCTTCAGAGTGCAACTGCTAACTGAACATATTACATCACCACCTCTGTTAACCACACCCAGCCACACCCATCAGATTATGTAATATTTGTAAGTAGTCTGTTGAGGGCCAAAACACATGCCACAACAGCCTCCGTTGATAGTAGTGTCTCTTTATTATGCGGGATTATTGGCGTTTGGTGCTAGTCAATGATCTGCTAACAAAAGCAATCTGTTTCCAGCCGTCCAGCCCTGTGTGTTGCATAAGTATAACGCCAAGCCCATTTTGACTTGTGTTGACAATAAGTTCTGATTCTCATGCGAGGTCAAAGTATACAATGGTGGTGCCTTGCAGCAGGGCATCTTTGCCGCAGTGGAATGTGTCTTCCTCTGTAGTTCCCTATGTCCAGGGAGTGGCTTTGCCAGCTGTCTCAGTGGAAAGATAGTATTACCAGGCCTGGGATGAAGCATCCATAATAAGTGGCAAGGGAAAAGATGCTTCTTACTTATGATGGTAATTGTGGTGGAGCAGTTCTCTGATGTCAGCCACTTTTGTGAGGTCAACTCGTATTCCCTCCTCTGAGAAGATGTATAAATAGAATTCTACCTCCTACTGTAGGAATTTGTAATTTGTCTATTGAGGGCATGCCCCATGCCTGCAATCGATTGCAGGGCCACTTTCAGTCTCTTTTTGAGTTCTTGGATTGTTGAGGCATGCATTAAAATGTTGTCACTGATATTTATGATGTCAACCAAGTTGGACAGGACCTCGCTGATTCCATTTTGAAAAACACCTCTGGGGCTAATGAAATGCCGAAGTTGAGACGAGGGTCACATCTGAAGCAGAGAAGAGTGCAAAAGGTTGTTGCATATTGGTACTCCTCGTTGAGTTTGAGCTGTCTAATGTAATGAGATTGGTGGTGCTTGCAGCTGACCCAGTTCTTTGAAGAGGTGTTAAAACTCAAAACTTCACTCCTCTAATGGATGGCTGTGCAAGTTTGAGATCTTTGGCTGTGTCTGAGGGCTGCTGCAACTTCGACTTTATTGGGTCTCAAATCCGGTAGTTCTGTTTTTGTTTACAGTTTACCAAAGGCAAATTCCATCTGTGGAGCTCTGTCATTGAACATTTCATGAGATCGGCCAAGAGTGAGGATTATGTCTAGTGACATGCCTGGTTTTCGAATGCTGTTATGATTGAGGAAAACAGACCTACATGCCTGGATGAGTTGTGCCCTTATTTCTTTTTGCAGGTCACCATTCATGCACATGCTGGCCAACACCCATAGCCTGGCGTAGAACACATATAGGAGCTCCTCTTCACATTGGCAGGCTGACACAGTTTAATGCGTTCAAACCCAGGATTCAATTGGGAGTCGAAATACAGGTTTAGGGCTGTGAGGCTCCCAGCGTAGTCGTTGTCACTGCTGGGCTTGAGTGGGTTCTTAAATAATTTAAAGGAGTAGTGGAGAAGCAGAGACTGTTTCACTTCTCCAGTAGTCTCTTTTGTGGCACTGAAATAGTTATTGAGGTGAGAAACCCAGATGTGTCCCTGGGGAGCTGCAGCCACGGGGGTGCTCCACTCACTAAATGAAGGAAGTGGGTTGGCAACACCACCTGTTGGGTGGGATGGCCTGTACAGGAGTTGAGCAGTGGGTGCATGCGCAGGTAGAGAGTCTTGGGCACTGGGATCTCCTTCAGTTGACTGACTCATCACTCCGAATGTTCATGTGTTGCCTAGCTATTATGTGGGACATTTGCTTGGCTCGCCTTTTGTAGATGTGGTGGGATTACTCGTCATTTCCCTACGTATGTGTGTCTTGCAGATGGCACTTAGCAAAGATGTTGATGTCTAATCTTGAAAACTGACTTTCTGTTAGGGACTTCTAATCGCAGATGCCTCACCTTGTGAATGCCCCAGGGGCCAAACGGGGTGTGGGGAGTTTTCAATAGCAATTTCCTCACTTGTAGGTGACGTTGTGGGCCTCCTTGCTTGATCTGTCCCGCTCCAGACGCCGGCACCAACGTCCTCAACACCTGAAGTGAAACCAATCGTTTTGTCAAACTCCAGGACTCATCTTGAAGATTCAGATTTTGGCTGCAACATCCCACCAGAATGCCTGGTGTTACAGGCATCCACAAACAGAATTGATCTAAATGCATTTGTGACCACCCCATCTGTCGGGCCTCTATATCTGTACTACCTCCATGCACAGTTGCCATTTCCTTTATTTCTGAGCCTTCCCAGGAGGATCCAGAGCCCTATCTAATCCTGTCAGCTTGACAAAATTCTGTTCCTTCAAATATATTTTCGCAGCATGCAAGGAACATGTCCCCACCTAAAACTAGGGCTCTACAGTGCAGGGACTGTCATCGATAGATGTCGGTCACCAACATCCATGAGGTCTGTCTCCAGTGCCTCAGTTCCAAGCACGATTTGGTGTTGTGCGATTGCAGTGCAAAGATTAACCAAAGGCCACCTGCAAAGCAAACTTTCTGTCGCAGTATTCCGAAGGAAGTCAAACAAGACGCTGTCTCAATCTCGCTGCTGAGGCTGATCTTGTAACAAATCTTGGCAATGTCACAAAATTCAGGTAAGCCAAAAACCACAAGAAGTCCAAACATGGTTCTCCTTCGTCCCACTACTGCCACAGTTCAGAGTTGCATGACATCGCCTGTACCTACAGACTACGGAAATGTTCCTTGAGTTCAGAACCAATTCCAACCTTGCTCCTGATTCCCCCCAACTTACAAGAGCCATTGGCGATGCCACAACAGCTCTCTGAGCTGGGACTAGCCGTGGATCAGATCTTTGGGTACTTCTCTGGATCCCTCAGGAGGGCCTTTGGGCCCTCAGGATTCAAGGTGACCTCCACTCGGATTGGCCGTTTTGATGGCCCACGTGGAACCCAACTTCTGGCTAACTTGGCAAACGACTTCACCGGCAAGAGCGTTTAATCTATACGGCTTTTACCCCTTGGAGCTAATACTCCACTACAGCACACTTGAGGAGCCGCCCTGTTTAGTACAACCCCAATGTGAGAAATATATTTTAATAAATGCCCGGCCCCATGCAAACTGAATATTCACCTTTGTGGTGATTTACCTTACACAAGATATCTAGCCCACTGAACACAAAACGTGAGGGTTCTAGAATATGTATAATGAGTAAAATACACTACTACATGTTATGAAAATAGTTGGGGGCCATCCCCTCCTGATATAATACTTGCATCCATACAACTTGTATCCCCTGGGTGTTATTGTGTATCTCTGGTATCTGGCAAGGTCTTGAGGAAGGTGGCGGCACTACCTCTTATATGCCACCGAAACGCGCGTCGACCTACATTGTTCAGACTTTGCTGAACACATCTTTCCATATTAGTCGTAGAGACTGTGCTATCTTTTGTCTCCCTCTTTTCCAGATATATGTACTTGTGAATGGTGTATGAGTCTGTATGAGGTTGGATGGATTTGTTGCAGTATGTATAAATATTTCTTTTTTGTATGGTTTCTCACTCGAGTTATTTGCTTAATAATGTATTGAATTTATTCTTGAATTTTATGTAATAATCTTGTTCACTTATATGAATATTTATATAAAAATAGTTATATTTTAAAAAAAGGAGGAAAAAAAGTAAAGAAATAGTATATACATATGCCAATGTTAAAATAGAAGTCAAATAAATAATGATAAAATGAATGTTATCTCATGCAATTTTATTGATGTCATGACATTATTGTGTAGCCCATGCTGAACTTAGTTCTATATTGATGAAAGAAATATAGGCCATGAGGGAGTTCTTTATATTGTGCTCCACTCAGATTATCGCCAGTGGATCTGCCCCAATGCCAACTGTGCCTCTCAACCTCGAGCTGAGAAAACCCTGCCTCCGTCCCGCACTTGAGTTTGTAAAGAAGATTGCGATATAGCAGATTCACAGGGCTTGAAACACAGATTACAAATTGGTGTTCCGCTCTAATATTTCCTATTTTTACTAGCACAGTGGAAGTAACTTGATTGGTACGGTGCTGATTTGTAATTCCTACAACTTGGATTTCTTTTCCTGAGAGGGGTAGGTTAGGGACCTCAATTGTTCGAACCGTTGAGCAAGTAGCTCCAGGGTCTATTAGGAAAGACATAGCAACATACTGCCCCAGAGACAGAGAAAGCCAAATGGGAAAGGGTGTGATGTATAAGGGATGCCATCAACATTTGGGTATCTAGTGAGAGAAAACCAGTTCTTCCTGATTCCCTCCTGCCCGCGATGGTGCAACACATGCATGGCCCAACCCATGTGGAAGGAATGGAATGATATGGTATCTACCTTTCGATTATATTGGTATAATCCTCATTTCAGGAGAATAACAGAGAATTTTTGTCAGCACTGCACTACCTGCTAAAACAAATGTGGACAAAAGAGTTGAGGTTACCATGAGCCATATCGGAAAGGCTGATGGTTCCGTCAACCGTCTCCAAATTGACTTTGTGGAGATGCCCCAATGTAACCAACTGAGGTGTATCCATGTCCTTGTGAGTCTTTTCTCATGATGGGTTGAGGCATATACCACCTGGACATGAGATAACCTAACAGTTGCCAAACAATTGCTGCAGGAGTTGATACCATGATTCGGGATGCCAGTTTATCTTGAATTGGATCAAGGAACTCAACTCAAGAGTGAGTGTTAGAAATGGGGGTCTCTAGTTGGCAGTGGTGGGCACCTTGTCCAAGTAGGGACCCTTCCTCTAGTCCTAAAAGAACCCCTGCACACCCATTGGTAGCTTGGCACGAGCAGTTAGTCGTATCTCAGAGGCAATGTATAAAGCATTTGCGCATAACACACAGAAATACAGCGAAAACACCACAAAAGGACACCACACCACTTTTAGAAAAATAGCCAATATTTATCTGCGTAAAACAAGACCAAATCAGTAAAAATCCAACATACAGTAATCAAGATAAGAATAATGCAAAAATAGACTTAAACTACTGTCCTTGAAGTCGATAGCTCTGTCTGGGGCTATCAAAGCGTCGTCAACAAACAGTGTCAGCAGTTGTCGGTTCCGGAGTTCGGTGCAGGAGTCGTTGGGCACTTGAAGCCACATGCGTTGCAGATCAAACTCTGTGAGGTTGAAGTCAGGAGTGCTGGCACCGGCAGGTGTCGTGGCTGTGGTGTGAAGTGGAGCGATGAGGATGCAGTATCCTCAGGTCGTGTTGCAGGCAGCGGCTCGGTGATGGTATCCAGCGGCGTCGCTGACTCCAGGACTGTGGTGAGAAGTGGGGCGGTGCTTGTTGCGGTGCTGGCAGGTCACGGTACAAGCAGCGGTGTTATTGTTGCTGAAGCACTGTCGTCAGTAGACGATCTGGATTCAATGGTGCTGGCGTCAGTGGGCCAAGGCTGGGGTGTGGGACAGGGTGGTGCATTGGGTAATTTATGAGTGGTGCCCCCAAGACACAGTGCAAGCAGCGGCGTCGATTTCAACATTGGAGTGGCGTCAGGGATACCAGGGCGGTGATGTGAAGTGAGGCGGTGCAAAGCACGGTGCCCTAAGGTCACGATGCAAGAAGTGTATCAGTGGCATCATCGGGTGGCGTCGTCGGTGAGACCAGGGTTGTGGTGGACAAAGGGCAGTGCTCTCTGCAGTGCTAACAGGTCACAGAGTGGCAGCGGAGTCGTTGACGGCGTCAGGTTGCTTTTTCCTCTGTGGCAGCTGAAACACGCAGTTCCAGATGCGGGTACCCAGAGGATGGTGAAGTCTTTGGTGTGCCTGATACTTTCAACAGGAGGCAAGCTCTACTTCAAGCCCTTGGAGAAACTTTAACAGCAGGATTCAAGAAAGTTCAGTTCAGTCCTTTCACTGCCCACGACAGAAGCAGTAACTGCAGGCCAACCCAACAAAGCAACACACAGCAAAGGGGCAGTACTCTTCCTGGAAGCTCCTCCAGCTCTTCTTCTTGGCAGGGTTCCTAGTCCAAAAGTGTTCTAAAGTTCTGGAGTTTTAGGTCCACTACATATATCCAATTTTCTGTTTGTAGTCTTTGTTTCCAGAGTCTCTGAGCTAAGTCAAACCCAGTTCTGCCCTCTCTGGTCCAGCTTCACTATAGGAGATGGAGACAGAATAGTGCAGAGCAGACTCAGCCTATTCAGGTGCTAGTGAAAACTCCTCCCACCACTCTAAATGCAGAAAGGTCTATTCAGCCTAGCAATGAGTCACCCAAGAAAGGCAGGACATACTTCAACCCCCTTGTGACTGTCTAGAGTGAATTCACATCCCCAGCTCCTTTCACTCCAAAACCAGACGATGAATTCACAAACAGGCAGAGGTACACAAGATGGTTAAACAAGAAAATGCCAATGTAGGAAAGTGGGTTTCTGTTGTAGTAACCCCCCTCCCAGTTTTTGCCAGATTTCTGATGCACTTTGACTGAGTGTGCCCTAGGTCCCTGCCAATCAGGTTCCCATGGCTTTTGTTCTTTCCCCAAAACTGTACCTTTGTTTTCACAATTGGCCACCTCTGGCCCACCAGTAAGTCCCTTGTAAAAGGTACCAGTGGTACCAAGGGACTTGTGTGACCAGAGAGAGTTGACATAGCACACATCCCTGTGTGCCATGCTCACCTATGTGGCATAGGTAATTCTCCCCTCTAGCAGGCCTCACAACCCTAAGGCAGAGTGCACTATATCACAGGTGAGGGCACAGCTACATGATCAATGTGCCCCTCAGTGTCTGTGCCATTCACAGATACTGTTAATGCAGTGGAGCCATATTGAGTATGTGGGATGGGAGTTTGTCATTACGAACTCCACAGCTCCATGATTTCTTTACTGAATGGTAAGGAGTCTGGTATCAAACTCTTCAGCATAATAAACCCACACTGATGCCGGTATTAGATTTATTACAAAATGCACTCGGAGGACGTTCTAGGGATGCCCCCTGAAAAACGACAACTCCCTCATGTCCAGCTGACTGATCTGCACCAGCCTACCACATACAGACTTGTTTCTGACCCCCTGAGTTGGGAGCCCTTGTGCTCTCATGGATCAGGGACAAAAGCTGCTTGAGGTGAAGGTGCTTCATACCTACCCCCAAGCAGGAACAGCATTCAGGGTGGTGAGTCTCAAAGGCTTCCTGCCCTTTGATATGCTAGCCAGGGCCACTCCAGCTAGTGGAGATGCCCATCCCCTTGACCAAGCCCCAAGATCAGCGGGAACATTATTAGTCAGGAGAGGTGTGTCCCCTGTGTGCCAGTACCACCCCTAAGGTGACCTGGACCGAGATGACCCCCTCCTTCAGAAATCCCCCATCTTGAATGGAAAAATTCGACCCAATGAGGTTAAGGGGATGCCCCTCTCTAAAGGGAGGGGACATTCTATGGGTGTAGTCACCCTAAAGGCAAGTAGCCCATTGGCTACCATCTGCCAGTACCTGTAACGCCCCTAAATTCAGGATTTAGGGGCTCCCCTGGACCTTGATCCTCAGATTCCTACGACCCAATAAGAAAGGATGAAGAAGAAGCCTTGCAGTCGAGCCTGGAAGACGACTACTGGTTTGGCCCCAGCCCTACCAGCCTGTCTCCTGCTTTTCAACCCTGCGAAGAAGACGACGCCTGTCGGATGGCCAGTGACTTCCAAGAAACCCAGGAAGACTGCCACACTTCAAGAAAGACTAGACCACTCGAGGACAGCGGTACTATCCAGAAAACCTCCAACTTCAAGGATTCTAGATCCAGGCGGATCCACAACCCCTGCCCACACTGCACCCGACACCCACGGCCTGAGTCTGAGTGGCTTACCTGTCCAGTGATGTCTCCCCAACGATCCAGACTTCGACTCCATCAGTGGCTGACCTCTTCTGGACCCCATGAAGTCGCCTGCAGTCTCTACACAAAGGGTCCACACTGACCGCGACCGGCTTCTACCAAACAAATCAGACACTAAAAGGTACTCCTGCATCCTCAGCCCTCTGGCCTTGGGGAGACCAACTGTTGGTGCCTCCCCCAGCCCTCCAACTGGTGGTCACCTTCAGGCAGCCTCCTGGTCCAACCCTGCAGCTTCTTTGTGCGTCTGAAATTCCCCATTGAAACGCATTGGGCTCTTGGCGCTGATTTTGCACCCTGTACCTGTCTGCCCTTGTGACGCTGGTGGTGTAGCTTTCGTGCTGCCTTGTGGCCCCCCTGTGCTGATCTTAACCCCTGGGGCCTGTGCCCTGGAACTGCAGGTACTTACCTGCAACCTGTGCCTCTTCTAGGTACCCCCAGTCTCCATTGACTAACATTGGGCTCAGTGACCTCTGCACCCAGCCTCCCCAGTGCCGCTGGTCGTGCAGAACCTACCTTGAACTAACCTTTGCCCAGTGTTAGTCCAATCCCCTGAAGACTGGAACTATAAGTTGAGTACTTACCTGCTAATGCATAACAATGTTGTACTCCCATAGAATTGCATTGCATTCTATCTATTGAACACAACTGTCTAACTTTTACATTGCTAAGTGCTACTGTATCTAATTGACAAATACAAAAGTATTTCTAAGACTGTAAAGCATTTCTCTTGCCTTGAAAAACAATCCTTACTGCATTTTTGAAAGTATTGCTACTTTGAAAACTGTTACTTACCTGCAAATGAGTATTTCTTGGTTCTAGAAATAAAACAGCCACATAATAACTTGTTATACAAAACAATTGGTCTGGATTCAGTCTTTTAGTGTGTACCATCTTTTCTTGCCTGAGTGTGTACAATAAATGTTTAACATAGCCCTCTGATAAGCCTAACTACTCAACCACACTACAACAAATAGAGCTTTTAGTATTATCTATTTTAGCCTCTGTAAACCTCTGGGGATCCACTGGACTCTGTGCACACTATACCTTACTTTGGTATAGTATATACAGAGCCAACTTCCTACAGCCCACTTTTTTGAAGTTTCATTTTCAAACACACAATTTAAAAGCCATCTTTAATAAAATATGTGTTATTAAATTCTGAGCTCAGGGAACATAAACTCCATTCCTCTATCTTTTCCTAGTTGAAAGTTACATTTGTAAAATGTTACAAGGCAGCCCCAATGATCACCTATGGGAAAGACAGCACAGTATTTCATTATGAGTGTTCGAAATGGGATTTTTGGTAGGATAGGTATGTGGGCCAAAGCCAGGCAAAAACCACCACTCTAGTCAGGATAAGAGAGTTACACTACTAAAATAACCCCTGCTAACCCCCTTGGTAGCTTGGCACGAGCAGCCAGGCTCATCTTAGAGGCAGTGTGTAAAGCATTTGCAGATAACCAACAATAATACAGTGTACGCACTACAAAAGGACATCACACCAGTTTAGAAAAATATCCAATATTTTTATATAATCAAGAAAAGACCCAAAAACGATAAAAATCCACACTACTATACTTAAAAGTTCACAGTACCAAAAACATGCTGATTAAAAAGGGTTCCTTGTGGGGATAGCTCCGTCCGGGCTACTATGGCGTCGTGAAAAAACAAAATCCAACAGTTCTGGCTGGTCGCGGGGTCGCGGGCCAGCTACGGTGTCGGGAAGACCCGCAAAACAGTATCTGTTAGAAATGCAGGGTGTCGAGGCCCTTGAAGTCACTCGCGTTGCGGGTCGAGCTCCTCTCTGGTGGAATCAGGAGTGCTGGCGCCGGCAGGCATCAGGTGCTGCAGTGCGAGGAGCAGCGGTGCGGCGTGTGGTGCCCCAAGGTCGCGGTGCAAGCAGCGGCGCAGTGGGGGCGTCAACAGGCATCATTGGTGAGACCAGGGTCACGGTGCGGCATTGTGGCTGTGCCCTCTGCGGTGCCAAAGCTTCGGCATGAAGCGAGGTGGTGCAGAGGTGGTGCAGAGTGCGGTGCAAGCAGCGGTTCAGTGGTGGCGTCAACAGGCGTCGTCAGTGAGACCAGGGTTGCGGTGCGGCACTGCGGCGGTGCCCTCTGCGGTGCATTCAATCCACGGAGTAGGCAGTGGCATCGTAGACGTCATCGAGTTAGTGTTCTTCGGGTTGCAGCACAAAACACACAGTCCCCAGTGCTGCGGGTCGAAGAATTTGAAGTCTTTGCTGTTCCTGAGACTTCGTGAACAGGGGGCAAGCTCTACCTCAAGCCCTTGGAGAGACTCACAAATTAGGTTGCAGACCCCTCTTCCTCCGTGTATCCCGTGTGAGTGCCCAAAGCGCCGTTACTGTTATTGCTATTGCTGCCTGGTGACCCTTCTTCCTCCGTGTATCCCGTGTGAGTGCCCAAAGCGCCGTTACTGTTATTGTTATTGCTGCCTGGTGACCCCTCTTCCTCCGTGTATCCTGTGTGAGTGCCCAAAGCGCCGTTACTGTCATTGTTATTGCTGCCTGGTGACCCCTCTTCCTCCGTGTACCCTGTGTGAGTGCCCCCAGAGCGCCTCTTCTTTTTCCTTGTTTTTCCGCTTTTTCGCCTGTTTTATCGTCCTTTCTGGGCCTTGTCGTTTTCTGGCCTTGCCGCCTGTTTTTCCCGCCGCTTCTCCCTAGCCCCGCCTACCCTCCCACCACCCGCCTCCCAGCTGACCCCTCCTCCCCGGCTACCCATATATGGCGGCCGTTGCGAGGCCACGCAGCGGACGCACGCAGCGGGCGCGCCTAAGGCAAGCCCGTCTGCGCCCGTCCGCACCTGGACCGCGCACAGCGCCACAACCCCTGGCCCCCATGACCTCCACCCCCTCGCCTGACCTACGACACCGCAACCCTCACCGCCCTCAACCCCGGCCGCACGCCGGGCTGCTGCCGCGCCACCCCGAAGCGGAAACACGGACCCTTCACCTGCCGCAACTGCCGTTTCACCTGCCTACAAACACACATCGCACCCAACAAGAACGACTCCCCCGGAAACAACCTCGACTGCATCCTGATCAACACCCGATCCGTCCACAGGCACGCCATCGAGCTATGGAACCTCATCGACTCAACAAACCCGGACATCGCCTTCCTCACCGAGACCTGGATGAACCCCTCCTCGGCACCTGACATCGCCATAGCCATCCCAGACGGCTACAAAATCATCAGGAAAGACCGCACCAACCACACCGGAGGAGGCATCGCCATCGCCCACAAGAGCTCCATCCGCATCTCGACCTACTCCGACGACTCACTCCCCGACACCGAACACCTCCACTTGTCAATCCACAGCGATCCCAAGACCACCCTCAGAGGCTCCCTGATATACAGACCACCAGGACCACGCACAAAGTTCAGCGAAGACATCGCAGACTTCGTCAGCCCACACGCACTCCAGTCCACAGACTACATCCTCCTAGGGGACCTCAACTTTCACCTGGTGAACCACACCGACAACAACACCACCACCCTACTGGACAACCTAGCCAACCTCGGACTCAAACAACTGGTCAACACACCTACCCACCTCGCCGGACACACGCTCGACCCCATCTTCTCCTCCAGCAAACACATCTCCTTCAACCACACCACCAAACTCTCCTGGACAGACCACAGCTGTGTCCACTTCAGCTTCAAGAAAACCAACGTACACCACCACGCCCAGCAACCACCAAGAAGACAATGGAATCGAATCACCACCGAACAACTCACAGCAACCCTCTCTCAAAACCCACCCACCAGCACTACAGACCCCAACGAAGCCGCCAACAACCTCACAAGCTGGATCTCAGACTGCGCCAACCTCCTGGCCCCCCTGAAAACCCAAACAAACACAGCCACAAGAAAAACTCCTGGTTCACCCCCACCCTCAAGGACTCCAAAAAAGAATGCCGCACCCTCGAGAAGACCTGGCGCCTCAACCAGACCGACGAGAACATGTCTGCTCTCAAGAACGCCACCCGCAAACACCACCAACTCCTCCGCGCCGCACGAAAATCAGCCTTCCAGAACAGACTCGACAACAACGCCCGACAACAACGCCCACAACAGCAAGGAACTATTTGGCATCGTCAAAGAGCTCTCCAACCCCGACGCCGAAAACAACTCCATCCCCCCCTCACAGGACCTCTGCGACTCCCTCGCAGCTTTCTTCCACCACAAGATCACCGACATCTACAACAGCTTCACCACAACCAACACGAACCCACCACCGGAACCCGCCAACGACAACACCACCATCGACACCTGGAACCCAACCACCACCGAGGAAACCACCCGCATCATGAACTCCATCCACTCAGGATCACCATCCGACCCCTGCCCGCACCACATTTTCAACAAAGCCGACAACATCATCGCACCCCACCTCCGAGACGTCATCAACACATCTTTCACCACCGCCACCTTCCCGGAGAACTGGAAACACGCCGAACTCAACGCCCTCCTAAAGAAACCAACAGCAGACCCCACCGAACTCAAAAACTTCCGGCCCATCTCGCTCCTACCGTTCCCCGCCAAAGTGATTGAGAAAATCGTCAACGCTCAACTCACCACCGCCCTGGAAGCCAACGACTCACTCGACCACTCACAGTTCGGCTTCAGAGCTAACCACAGCACCGAGACCGCCCTCATCGCAGCCACGGACGACATCAGATCTCTGACCGACAAAGGAGAGACCGTGGCCCTCATACTCCTGGACCTCTCTGCAGCCTTCGACACGGTCTGTCACCGTACTCTGATACGTCGCCTCAGCAACACCGGCATCAGAGGCAAGGCCTTGGATTGGATCATCTCCTTCCTCTCCGGAAGAACTCAGAGAGTCCGCCTCCCTCCCTTCAGATCCACAGCTACGGAGATCATCTGCGGCGTCCCCCAAGGATCCTCCCTCAGCCCCACCCTCTTCAACATCTACATGACCCCCCTGGCGAACATTGCACGAAAACACAAACTCAACCTCATATCCTACGCCGACGACACCCAGCTCATCCTATCCCTCACCAACAACCCCACCACAGCAAGAACCAGACTACACGAAGGCATGAAGGAAGTGGCGAACTGGATGACAGACAGCCGGCTCAAACTAAACTCAGAGAAGACGGAGGTCCTCATCCTCGGCCCTACACCCACCGCCTGGGACGACTCCTGGTGGCCCCCCACCCTAGGCAGCACTCCCCAACCCACCGACCACGCACTCAACCTCGGCTTCATCCTGGACTCAACACCTCTCCATGACCAGACAGGTCAACTCGGTGACCTCTGCATGCTTCAACACCCTCCGCAAGATCTTCCGCTGGATCCCCACCGACACCAGGAAGACCGTCACCCACGCCCTCGTCACCAGCCGCTTGGACTACGGAAACGCTCTGTACGCCGGCATCACCACCAAACTGCAGAGAAAACTTCAACGAATCCAGAACGCGGCCGCACGACTCATCCTGAACATACCTCACCACCACCACATCTCCGGACACCTGATGAAACTCCACTGACTTCCAGTCAACAAGAGGATCACCTTCAGACTCCTCACCCACGCACACAAAGCCCTGCACAATCTCGGACCAAAACTCATCAACAACCGAGTCTCCTTCTACATTCCTCCTCGCACCCTACGCTCAACCGGACAAGCCCTGGCTGTCGTACCTCGCATCCGCAAAACCACCGCCATAGGCAAGTCCTTCTCCTACCTAACAGCGAAGACCTGGAACTCTCTTCCCAGCCACCTTCGCGCCACACAGGACCACCTCTCCTTCAGAAGGCAGCTCAAGACCTGGCTCTTCGAGCACTGACCCCCCCCCCCCCCCTCCTCAGCGCCTTGAGACCCTCACGGGTGAGTAGCGCGCTTTATAAATGCAAATGATTGATTGATTGAGAAAGTCCAGTCCAGGCATTTCACTGCCCAAGACAGAAGCAGGCACTGCAGGTCAGCCCAGCAAAGCACCCAGCAAAGCAGTCCTTCCTTTTTGCAGCTTCTCCGGCCCTTTTTCTTGGCAGTCCTCTTGATCCAGATGAGTTCTAAAGTTCAGGGGTCTGGGACACAGTATTTATGTCCAAACATCCTTGGATCTTTCAGGCAGAGGGTGTCTGAGCCCGGCCAGAACCAGTTGGGCCTTCTCTGGTGTGAATTCCTGGCAGGAGGTGGAGACGGCATTTGTCAGAGGCAGACCAGGCCCTTTGAGGTGCAAGGAAATCGCCTCCCCCTCCCCCCATCGTAGCCCAGGTCTCTTCAGCCCTTTCCTGACCTACCTAGACTATCTGGAGCCCCTCCGTCCCCCAGCCTTCTGTCATTCAAAACCCAGACAGGGAATCCACATTCCAGCAGAGGCACACGGGATGACTGAGCAAGAAAATACCTACTTTTTAAAAGTGGTATCTTCAAAACGCAGAAATCACCTTCACTAAAAGATGCATCTTTAGATTTTGAGTTCAGGCATACTAAATTTTATTTTCTTACCGAATTCCCTGGGCCAGTTATGTTTATAAGATGTTATAAACAAACCTCCCATTCTGTCCTATGGGGAACTGGTAGCCTTGCAATAGTGGAAAACGAAATTGGCTGTAATTCACTATTAGGACATGCCACACACACCAGGGCATGTCCTACCTTTCACATACACTGCACCCTGCCCACAGGGGTACCTTGGGCCTACCTTAGCAGTGCCTGCCATGTAAGAAAAGGAAAGGTTAGGGACTGGCAAGTTTGTGCACTGGCCAAGTCGACATGGCAGTTACAAACATGGAAACACAAATCCATATCACAATTTACACAGAGCACCTGCACTTTACCACTGATCAGCAGTGCGAAAAGTGCGCAGAAACGTTACACCAGCAAAAACAGAGTCAAAACCGGGAGGTCAGAAAGCAAAAAAGTCAGGGGAAACACGCCAAAAGA
This sequence comes from Triturus cristatus, assembly GCF_964204655.1. Classification (NCBI taxonomy): domain Eukaryota; kingdom Metazoa; phylum Chordata; class Amphibia; order Caudata; family Salamandridae; genus Triturus; species Triturus cristatus. The sequence continues at coordinate 1,364,314,906 of NC_140591.1, read as the reverse complement.
TGCCAAGTCTAACACACGTCCCCTCCAGCTGAAAGTAGGGAGAACTACCCACACACCTGGGAGTTCTCTTCACTAAGGCGGAAGAACCTGGACAGGCCATCTGCGTTGGCGTGCTCTGTGCCAGGGCGGTGTTCCACCGTAAAGTTCATTCCCTGTAGGGAGATGGACCACCTCAGCAGTTTTGGATTCTCCCCCCTCATCTGCATTAACTATCAGAGGGGCCTGTGGTCTGTCTGAACTCGGAAGTGAGTCCTAAACAGGTATGGTCTCAGCTTCTTCAGTGCCCAGACCACAGCAAAAGCCTCTCTTTCCATGGCACTCCACCTCTGCTCTCTGGGGAGTAGTCTCCTGCTAAGGAAGACTACCGGCTGGTCTAGGGCCTCTTCATTCAGCTGTGAGAGCACCACTCCCACTCCATGCTCTGATGAGTCAGTCTGCACGACAAATTCTTTGGAGAAGTCGGTGGCCTTGAGCACAGGGCCCGTGCACATGGCGGCCATCAGGGCATCAAATGCCGTCTGGCAGGCCTCCGTCCAGATCACCTTTTTTGGCTGCTTCTTGGAAGTCAGCTCAGTTAAGGGGGCAACATTGGTGCCATATCCCTTAACAAACCTCCTGTAGTACCCAGTGAGTCCTAAGAAGGCCCTCACCTCTGTCTGGGTCTTGGGGGGCTCACAAGCCAGGATGGTGTCAATCTTGGGTTGCAGGGGTGCCACCTGGCCGCTCCCTACCTGGTGTCCCAAGTACACCACCGAACCCTGCCCGATCTGGCACTTACTGGCTTTAATAGTGAGGCCTGCCTTCTGCAGCGCCGTCAACACTTCACCGAGGTGCTGCAGAAGACGCAATGTCGTCCAGGTATGTGGCGCTGAATTCCTCCAGCCCGGCATTCTTCAACCCGAAGGGCAGCACACGGAACTGGTAATGTCCTTCCGGGGTTGAGAATGCGGATCTTTCCATGGCCCCCCCGGTTAGAGCAATCTGCCAGTACCCCGATGTTAAATCAAACGTACTAAGGAATTTAGCAGCTCCCAACCGATCGATGAGCTCATCAGCTCGGGGGATGGGTTGTGTGTCCGTCCGAGTGATGGCATTGAGCCCCCAGTACTCCACACAGAACCGCAGTTCTGGTGTGGCACCAGGTGCTGTAGCCTTCGGGACCAAGACCACGGGGCTGGCCCATGGACTGCTGGATGGCTCAGCCACCCCTAACGCCAACATCTTTGAGACCTTCTCTTTGATGCTGGTTTTGACCCGGTCTGCCAGCCTGTAAATCTTATGTTTCACAAGGGGGCTGTCACCGGTGTCCACATCGTGGGTACACCAGTGAGTAATGCCTGGGGTCAAGGAGAACAGCCCCAGCAACTGGCGACATTCGCTCTGTTGCTCAGCGGTCAGGGTCGTGGATAGGATCACACCATCCACCGACCCATCCCCCTCCTCCGCTTCCTCCCCGTCGTCCATCGCCAAGAGCATGCTCACTTCGGACCTCTCAAAGTGGGGCTTGAGGCGGTTCACGTGGAGGACCCGTAAAGGGTTCCGAAGGAGCCTGCAAATCCTCCAGGTAGGTGACTTCACTTTTGCGCTCCACCACCTCAAAGGGCCCAGTCCACTTGTCCTGCAAGGCACAAGGTTCCACGGGGGCCATAACCTACACTTTTTGCCCAGGTTGAAACTCGACCTGAGTGGCATTCTGGTCATACCAATTCTTCATTTCTTCCTGGCTGGCCTCGAGGTTCGCCTGAGCGAGTTTCCTGAAGCGGGCAGTTTGGTTTCTGAAGGCTAGCATGTAGCTAAACACATCCTGGGGAGTTTTCCTGGGAGCGGCCTCCCAGCCTTTCTTTACCAAGCTTAGAGGTCTCCTCACGGGGTGACCGTAAAGAAGCTCAAAGGGACAGATCCCGAGAGACTTCTGGGGTACCTCCCGGTACGCAAAGAGAAGGTATGGTAAGAGAATGTCCCACTTACGCCTCATGGGTTCGGTGAGACTCTTGATTATGCCCTTCAAGGTCTGGTTGAGCCTTTCTACCAGACCGTTACCTTGGGGGTGGTAAGGGGTGGTGAACTTGTAAGTAATACCCCACTCCTTCCACAGGGATGTCATATACTACGAGATGAAATTGGTCCCTCTGTCAGAAACCACCTCTCTGGGGAACCCCACGAGGGAAAAGATCCCCATTAACGCCCGGCCCACCACTGGCGCCATTGTTGTCCTGAAAGGGATTGCCTCCGGGTACCGGGTGGCATGGTCCACCAAGACCAGGATGTACCTGTTGGCCATGGCTGTCTTGGGATCCAATGGCCCCACAATGTCCATCCCTACCCTTTCAAAGGGTGTCCCGACAACGGGGAACGGTTGGAGAGGAGCTTTGACCTTCTTCCCACTCTTGCCACTTGCCTGGCAAGTTTGGCAAGATCGACAATGCCCATCCGACTGCCTTCGCATTTGAGGTGAGAAGAAGGGGGTGACAAGCCTGTCAAAAGTCTTGTCCTGCCCCAAATGTCCTGCCAAAGGCACGTCGTGAGCCAGACCCAATACGAAGGTCCCGAAGCGCTGGGGTACCACCAGCACACGGGCTGACCTAGGTTCCGCAACCTTAGACTCGCTGTACAGGAGATCATTCTCCCAGTAGATCCAATGTGACCCGGACTGATCACCAGTCGCCTGGGCTGCGGCCTGCCGTTGCAGACCCTCCAGAGAAGGGCACTCATTCTGCTCCTGTCAGAACTCCTCCCTGGTGGGCCCCCCTTCTTGCTGCCAATGGGTCAGCTCAGAGATGTCCCCCAGTTCGGCTACCTGTTCTCCTGTAGGCACCGGGGCGTCCCTCTCAAGGTCTGCCTCCTCTCGGGCCATGGGAACTTCGGGGGCCGGTTTCCCGTGCCCTCAGCCCTTTCTCTTGGTAGGGACCTGGGCCACTGTTTCAGGCTCCGGGTCCCTCTGATCACCCTCTCTGGCTGGCATGGACCGGGTGGACAGGCATGCCCACTCTGGCAACCCAAGCATCTCAAAGTGGGACCTGAGCTCAACATCCTTTCACAAGGACTGCTCCAGGTCATTACCGAGCAGACAATTGACAGGCATGGAAGGGCTCACAACTACCCTCAAAGGACCTGAGACCCTCCCCACTCAAAGGGAACCTGCACCACCTGACACTGGCGCTCGGAATTGTCGACTGAAATTACTTGGTGGAATGCCCTAGGGACTACCTGCCTCTCAGAGACCAGGTGACACCGTACTGAGGTCACACTGGCTTCAGTATCCCTGAGAGCCTCTACCCTTTTCCCATTGATGGTCACCAAGGTGCTGTATTTCTTTGTGTTAGGGGGCACCGGGCCCCTGGGACCATCTCACTGTCCCCTAGTGAGACGAGGGGAATTTCTGCGGGGTCCCCACCCTCCTGTGGGTACTCCTCCTCCTCCCCAAGCGCTACACTTGCCAAAACCTTGGACTTCCCACCGGTGGGTGGCTGTGCCCCCTTGGAGCACCTGGGGTCCCCCTTCATGTGCCCCACCTGGTCACATGCAAAACATTTGCGGGGGCCGGTCTCAGCAGGCTTGCCTGTCAAGACCCCTTGCTTCTTATCTCCGGGAGGATGGGAGCCTTTACCCTGGGGTGTTATTTTGGGGCCCTTTAGAGAACTCCTGTGTTTTACCCTTGTCCCCCCCGCTTTTCTTCTGGGGACCCTGCCCACTTTTGGCTGGGTCTCCTCCAAACGCTCTCTTGTGGACCCTGGTACTTACTCAGCAGTCCGCCTCCATAGCAATCTTCCTGGGGTCAGTTAGCTTACTATCAACTAGGTGCTGGTGCAGATCTGCAAAGCATAGACTAGACAAGTGCTCCCATGCAATCAAATTGTAGAGCCCCCAAAAATCTGTCTCATTACTGCCCTTCACCCAGCCATCCAACGACGGACGAAACCCATCCACACATTCCAGCCACGTGTTGGCATCGGACTTCTTCCAGGACCTAAACTGATCCCTGTACTTTTCAGGAGTGAGACCATAGCTAGTGAGAAGGGCTTCCTTCATATCAGCATAGGTGAGGTCAGGCCCTTTACCCAAAGCTGTCAAAGTATCCCTGGCTTCCTCTGGAAACGACCACAATCCTGCTCCCCAATTCTCCTCAAGGACCCTATTCATGTGTATCACTGCCTCGTAACCCTGAAACCACCTCTGTATGTCATCCCCCTTCTTGAACTCTCTGCCCACATTCTTAGGGATGTGTACGATTCGGTCTGTCTGTCTTGACGAGTTACTGCCACCATCTGAGCTGGATTTTTTCTCTCGATCCAGCTCCTTCATTCTGATTTCATAATCTAACACCATTCTCTTGTCTTCCATGGCTAATTTAATTTTTTCTAGTTCTGTGGCTACTTTCCTTGCTTCCCGTCTGCCCTCCAGCTCCTCTGGGGACAGGCCACTGCTGCCGGGCCAGGAGGATTCCTCCCCTCCCAACAGCTCATCCACCCTAGGACTAGGCTCCTCCGCCTCTCCACTAAGATCACCACTGGCATTTCTGGCTGCTACCCAGGCCCTCAGTGCCTTTTGTAGCTCATCCTTCTTAGTGAGGCCTCTAACTTGGACTTTTAGGTTCTTGCACATGGATTTAAATTCTTTAACAGTGTAGCGCTCCAACCTATCCTCCTCAAAGGCAATTTCCATGGATGCAACGGATGATGCTATTGATTCCGGCATGACGAAGTAGAAAGTTCACGTGGCAAGATCACAAAAATCGGCCAAAAAGAAAACGGGCTGCACACTCCCTGTCTGGGTGCCGGTGTCACTCTTCCGCAAACTTACGGCCATGGTTACGGGCTTTATCTGGGGGGCGGGCAGACGGCGGGTGGCGCTGACCACGCTGCGCCGGCCCAGAGCCGAGGGGGGGCTTGCGGTACCTGATTTTGAGTGGTACTATTTGGCTGCCCAGCTACAATGGCTCACGCAGGCAGTGGCACGGGAATTTAGAGGCCCCGAGGGTCCGCAGGGTAGAATGATCCCGCGACACGTGCTTTCCTTTATCGTTTTCCAACAGCGACTCGAGCTGTCACAACTAACGCTCGAAGAGCGAACGCTCCGGCTGTGTTGGAACCGGAGCCTGCGGAGGGCCGGCGCTGCTCGCCCTTACGCTCCGGAGATCCCCTTGGGTATGTGCACGGCCCTCCCCCACGGCGGGGACTGGTCGGGGCTGGCCCGCTGGGAAGATCTAGGGATACAGATGGTGGGAGACCTGTACCTAAATGGAGAGCTTCGGCCATTCCAGGAGCTGCAGGACTCCTTCGGGATTCCGAGGGGTGACTATCTCCTCCACGCGGTCTTGGTGGCGGCGCTGCGGGGGCACTGGGGAGTGGGGCTCTCGGAACCGCGGACGGCGGCCGGCTGTCAGTATGTGGTCATGGCGGCGGGCACATTCAAGGCCATTACTTGCCTCTATCAGAGAATGGCCACGGAACATCTAGCTCCTTTGACTGCGCTGAAGGATAAGTGGTAAGCCGATATCGGAAAACCTATCCCGGAACTGACATGGCCTGCACTTCAGAGACGGGCCTGGAAGAGCACGCGTAACGCCCGGTTTCAGCTGGTGCAGTATTTCACCCTGCATAGGGCATACCTGACGCCGGCTAAATTGTTTCAGTATTTTGGGGGCCCCATGCCGCAGTGCCCTCGTTGTGGAGAGGAGGGGGCTGACTTTAAACACATGTTTTGGTCCTGCGATGTTTTAAGTGGCTACTGGGAGGAGGTCGTCGGATGCCTGGCCCAAGTGACAGGGCGGGAGTTGCGGGTGGAGATGGGAGTCTGTTTGCTGCTTTGGTTTCCACACACGCCGCGCACGAAAATCACTAGCAAGTTTTGCGACCTGGGGCTGGTGGTGGCCAAGCGAGAAATTACGCTCCACTGGAAGTCGAGGACGGGTCCCAGCGTCGCGAGGTGGAGAGCGACATTTACCAAGTGGGCGGGTAGCGAGGGCACGTTCAGGCTGCAGCTTGCGCTTAGGAGAAACGATGACAAGGCTCTGGACATGGCTCGGGCGTGGGAAGCACTAATGGTTGATCTCCAGGGATGGGGAACAGCGGGGGAGGGAGGCCCTGCGGCACTGGAGCAACAGGCAGGTACTTAGGGGTGGGGGAGGCTAGCTGATTGGCTCATGGGGGCCGGGGGCTCTCCTTTTCCTCTTTGCCTGGGGCCTGTCTGTGGTGGGGGGGGGGGGGCGGCTCATGGCTCTTAATACGGCTCCTTCTGAGAGAGGTTATCCTGGTAGTAGTCGTCCCGGCACACTGACATGTGGGTGGGGGGGGGGCTGTATTATTTCAGGGGAGGGTTTGGGGACGGCGCATTGGTAGGTGGAAGTGGCCCAGATTGTATTTGGATGTGATTTTATAAGCGGATGGCGGCCACTGGCCAGATGAACATTGTGGATGTCAATTGTGTTTGAGTAATGCAATAAAAAATGTTTTTGCAAAAAAACCCAAAAAAACAAAAAGAAAACGGGCTAGTATGTGGTACGTAATGGTCTGCGATATGGTAGTAGTGCATACCAAACACTGTAAGTCACGTGCAAACGCAAGTCCCATCCTCACCGCTGACAACCAATGTTAGAAATTGGATTTTTGGTAGGCTAGGGCATGGACCCAAGACAGGCAAAGACCACCACTCTAGTCAGGATAAGGGAGTTACACTTCTAAAATAACCCCTGCTCACCCTCTTGGTAGCTTGGCATGAGCAACCAGGCTTATCTTAGAGGCAGTGTGTAAATCATTTGCACATAACCAACAGTAATAAAGTGTACGCACTGCAAAAGGATACTACACCAGTTTAGAAAAATATCCAATATTTTTATATAATTAAGACAAGACCCAAAAATGATAAGAAAGGTTCCTTGTGTGGATAGATTTGTCCGGGCTACCATGGCGTAGTGAACAACAAAATCCAACAGTTCTGGCTGGTCGCGGGGTTGCGGGCCAGCTACGGTGTCGGGAAGATCCGCAAAACAGTACCTGTTAGAAATGCAGGGCGTCGAGGCCCTTGAAGTCACTTGCATTGCGGGTTGAGCTCCTTTCTGGTGGAATCAGGAGCACTGGCGCCGGCAGGCGTCAGGTACTGTGGTGCGAGGTGAAGCGGTGTGGCGTGCAGTGCCCCCAGGTCGCGGTGCGAGCAGCGGCTCGGAGGTGGTGTCAACAGGCATCGTGGGTGAGACCAGGGTCGCGGTGCGGCATTGCAGTGCAGGGTCTGCGGTGCCAAAGCTTCCGCGTGAGGCGGTGCGGAGTGCGGTGCCCACAGGTCCCGGTGCAAGCAGCGGCTCGGTGATAGCGTCAACAGGCGTCATTGGTGTGACCAGGGTTGCGGTACGGCACTGCGGTGGTGCCCTCTGCGGTGCCTTCAGGACACGGAGTAGGCAGTGGCATCGTAGACGTCGTCGAGTTGGTGTTCTGCAGGTTGCAGCACAAAACACACAGTTCCCAGTGCTGCGGGTCGAAGAATTTGAAGTCTTTGCTGTTCCTGAGACTTCATGAACTCTAGGCAAGCTCTACCTCAAGCCCTTGGAGAGACCCACAAATTAGGTTGCAGAAAGTCCAGTCCAGGCCTTTCACTGCCCAAGACAGAAGCAGCCACTGCAGGTCAGCCCAGCAAAGCACCCAGCAAAGCAGTCCTTGCTTTTTGCAGCTTCTCCGGCTCTTCTTCTTGGCAATCCACTTGATCCAGATGAGTTCTAAAGTTCAGGGGTCTGGGACCCAGTATTTATGTCCAAAAAATCCTTTGATCTTTCAGGCAGAGGGTGTCTGGGCCCGGCCAGAACCAGTTGGGTCTTCTCTGGTGTGAATTCCTCACAGGAGGTGGAGATGGCATTTGTCAGAGGCAGACCAGGCCTTTTGAGGTGCAAGGAAATCTCCTCCCCCTTTCGCCATCGTAGCCCAGGTCTCTTCAGTTCTTTCCTGACCTACCTAGACCATCTGGAGCCCCTCCGGTCCCCCAGCCTTCTGTCATCCAAAACCCAGACAGGTAATCCACAATCCAGCAGAGGCACACAGGATGACTGAGCAAGAAAATACCCGCTTTCTAAAAGTGGTATCTTCAAACGCAGAATGTAAAAATCACCTTCACTAAAAGATGCATCTTTAGATTCTGAGTTCAAGCATACAAAATGTTATTTTCTTACAGAATTCCCTGGGCCAGTTATGTTTATAAGATGTTATAAACAAACCTCCCATTCTATAGGGAACTGGGAGCCTTGCAATAGTGAATAACGAAATTGGCTGTAATTCACTATTAGGACATGCCACACACACCAGGGCATGTCCTACCTTTCACATACACTGCACCCTGCCCACTGGGGTACCTTGGGCCTACCTTAGGGGTGCCTGACATGTAAGAAATGGGAAGGTTGGGGACTGGCAAGTGTGTGCACTGGCCAAGTCGACATGGCAGTTACAAACTGCGTGCAATGGCAGGTCTGAGGTACCTTTTCAGGGCTACTCACAGGGGTGGCATAATCAGGGCTGCAGGCCCACGAGTAGCATTTGATTCACAGGCCCTGGCAGACTCAGTGCACCTTACTAGGGACTAACAAATAAATCAAATATCCAATCATGGAAACACCAATCCATAGCACAATTTACACAGAGCACCTGTACTTTACCACTGATCAGCAGTGCGAAAAGTGCGCAGAAACGTTACGCCAGCAAAAACCAGGTAGTCAGAAAGCAAAAAACACGCCAAAAGATGCCAAGTCTAACAATGAGATAATGCAAAGCAGACTACTGCATGTCCTACCTTTCACATACACGCACCCTGCCATAAGGCTACCTTGGGCCTACCTTACATGTAGTAAGCGGGAATTGGGTGCACTTGCCAGGGCGACATGGCAGTAAGACCTGCCCACAGACACTGCGGTGGCAGGTCTGAGACACCTTTTAAAGGCTGCTTGTGTGGGTGGCACAACCAGTGCTGCTGGCCCACTAGTAAAGAAAAAACAGTATCCCAACTGGTAGCACTATAGAGGACAATTAGACATGTATGTATAATACATTACGTGGAAAGAAAGCGGGAGACTCTGAAATGATTTTGAAATGTGCACATGGCATCATATAATTATGTTCAAAATTGAAAGGTACAGTTATAGCAGCACTATAAGCAAATAATGCGTGAACAACCCGAATTGGACTTGGTGCTCAATTGTGTACGTGAAACAAACAGGTGGCGACGCAAGTGACAATTGTGAAATCAGCGGAAAAGGCGCAAAGTGTGGATGTGAACAAATATATACAGTGGATGCTGTGGCTCAAGTCAATGATTTACAATGTTAGATTTGCAAAATTGAAACAATTTCATTTGAGTCACAGAAGGAAATGCACCATCAGTTGCACTGAGGAGTCGACGACGTTTCAATCCTATCAATCAGGATCATCTTCAGGACCGGGTTGTAGGTAATAGCGGTGCTGTACAGGGAGGGAAAGGAGAAGGGTAAGGGCGGGGCGGGGGATTGGGCTGCTCATGTGAGCAAGGGGGTAACAACGCCCGGGTCACATCAATGAAGGGAGCAAAATTGGGATGCAGCCTTTGAGCGGAGGCGCAGGTAAGTAATACAGTGACGGGCTGGTGTGAATCCCAATGGAGCGTCTGTGCACAAACGGTGGCTACAGAGGTTGGAGCGGGGAGTGGAGGAGAAATTAAAACGAGGAAGGGCAGTCAATGTGTGAGTGGGTAAGGAAAAGATGTGAAAGGCGCATGGAAAAGAACGAGCGCCGGTGGTAGGCTGCTAGTCACGCAGGCAAGGTGATTAGTGTAGGGTGATGTGTAAAATAAAAATGAAGGAGGGGTGGAAAACCGGGAAGCAGGTCGGAGGAAAACGCTACCTGCTACTAATACTGCAGGTGCCTTAACTGTGAAAATAAAGAATTGCTTGCCATGAGAGCTATGATTATGAAAAATCGCCTTGTGTTGGATTTTCTCCTTGCAAAGAAAGGGGGAGTTTGCAAAGTCATTCACGCTTGGGAATATTGCTCTTATATACCACATGTAGACAAGCAACTTAGTGGCTATGTTACTAACATTACAAATCTAACACATGAATTAACTAAGCTGGAAGAGTCAGGAGCCTGGGAAGCATTATGATCGATATTTTGATCCATTGGAATGGGATTTGCTAAGATAGGAGAATGTTTTGGTAGTGTAGGTGGAGGAATTCTTAAATTGCTTCTAACCCCTCTCTTGAGTATACTAATTGGCATTGCATGTGCGCTTATTTTCTTTTTTTTTTTATTTAGTCCTCATTCGACTTGAGTAAAAACAGAGATGTTTGGGATTTCTCGCCCCCCCCTTAATCGGCACCAACCAGAGAACTCTGTTTCAAGGTGGTGTACTTTACACAGAACCTCTCCTTTTGTGATTGATTCCGGCCCTTTCTCAGAGCGACCCAGCGGGCAACCGGAGCGTTGCAGTATCTTAGTGTAGAGTCAAAATCATAGGACAGTGTTCACCTCAGATTCCAGCCAACTCACACATGGTAACCAAAAATCTCTCTTCATATTTGGTGATAACCTATCCAACTTAATTATGAATCTCACAGAATTGACCCAATCTCTTATGTTCGGGAGAACGTTTTTTACCTTTTCTTGGGTGCATTTAGGGCATTTCGGGGATGGCAGCCTTCACAAATGTAGAAAGCCTTAAGAGTGTCCTATGGTGACAAAAATGTGGTTTCTCTTTAAATTTGCAGCCTGCACCGTGGAATACAAGATGTTACAAGATACTTGCCATAGTTCTGCTAGCTGGATCCCAGGCAAGCTCTTCTCCCACAGCTCCATCAGCAGTCTGAAATTGCCCTCTGAAAGTTCAATCAAGCATCAGTATAGGTTTGCCACCTCTTTCTTTCTTGCCACGTTCCTCATCAATGCAGATTCAAACTCATTTAGGGTGCCCACGTTTGCTCCAGCTGCTTGGTGCAAACTTTTCAATTGAAGATATTTGAATCTGGATAGTTCACTATCCGTAATGTCCAACAATTTTTCTCAAGAAAGTAGAGTACCATCTTCAACTAGCTGTTTCCAGCACAATATTCCCGCTTCCCTCAGAGGTGCCGCTAGAGAATCCTTTGTCCACTCCAGGGAGCCGGGAGCATCCCAAATAGGTGCTAATGCGCTGTAGTAGTTGATCTTTAACTCCTTTCTGATGTTATACCACGCAGCGGCTAATCCATGCAGGATCTTGAGGCGCACCTTTTTAAAGTATCTGGGATCTCAGAATTTATCGATGAAACCTAGCTCCCCTCCCTTCACATCTAAAAGCATCACCTTTAACATTTTCCTGATGTCTGAACCATCCGGATCATTTAATAACATTTTACCATTCCTTATAAGGAAAACCCATGCATAATAGGCTAAATCTGGCAAACACAGACCTCCCTTATATTTCTTCCTACGTAACTTTTTCCACGAGATTTGTGTACCCTTGGAGGCCCAGATAAAACTGCTTATCTTAGACTGCAATTTCTTAAGCCAGTCTTCTCTAAAAACTAAAATAGATATTCTGAAATATAAAGATGAGTTTCGGGAAGATCATCATTTTTCTTAGGTTTACCCTTCCAATAATAGTCAACGGTAAGTGTGACCAGTTTTCTAATGACTTACAGATCTCTTTACGAACTTTTTTAAAGTTAATTTCTGGGATTCTCTCGATATTCTGTGAGACCATGATACCCAAATATCTTATCTTTATTTTGATATTCCCTTGTTGTGTGTTCATGTTCCAGGCCATTATCTCTGTTTTTGTTGCATTTACTTCATAGCCTGAAATACGACCAAATTGGGAAGTCAAGTTGTACAATACTGCGACCGCAGAGGACAGATCCGATTTTTATACCATTAAATCATCTGCATAAATGGCCACCTTATTCTCCCAGCTGCTGCACATAAAAGGGGGATTCTATCTTCTTGTCTGATTTTTACAGCCAGGGGCTCTATGTATAAATTAAAAAGTAAAGGAGACATAGGACACCCCTGTCTGGTTCCCCTCTGGATCTTGAAAGGGGCAGATACATTTCATTACAAGACCGGAGGCTACCATTATGCAAATACTTTTATTTGCTGCCCAAACATGCAGCCCTTTAAAGAACGTTAATACATCATAATAAAATAGAACGTTGACAATATGATGAGTGGACTGAGTAGGCTCTCATCTTCCTCTTTTGTTCGCTGCTCTGACACAGCTAAGTACTCCGCTATATCTATCCTGTTTATTTATGATAATTGTGCCATATTTGCCAATAGATGTTTCTTTGTACAACCTCTCTGTAACCCTTTTCAACATCACGATTTCATTGCATGTTTGCCGTTGTTATACTATTTATAACTGCTGTTGTAATAACATCTTGTATTCAAATGACATTCTTTTGTATTTAGAACCCGTTTATGTTTTTTTAATTAAACCTTTATTTCAGGTTTCACCTTAACCCCCTTGTCCAATTTATGGCAAGCGGAGTAACCCTAAATTCACTACAAACATCGTGATGTGATTGCCTTGTAGCCTGTACAAACATTGTGATGTTATTGCCTTGTAGCCTGTCCCTATGTGCCAATACGATTTCGAGTACTGCGAGTATTTTTTGGGGCTCAGGGAACTTAGCGTAGTGTAAGTATTTGGATATAAATAGACTTTAACCCTGCTAAGCGGAGACCAGTGTTTCCTTTCAAATGCTTCGAAACGAGACGCGCTTCAAGCGTCTCGTTTCCTACGTCAGCTATCTCTTTGTTGACTCTGTGTCCTAGCAACACAGAGGGGAGCGAGACGCGCGGGGAGCGAGACGCGCTTCAACAGGAAGCGCGTCTCATCCTTCCGTCAGTTTCCATGGCTACGCTGCTTTTTCCGAGCCAGTGAGCTTAACTGTTTCTCGCCCCTTACAGATCGATCGGAAAACGGTGCCCTTAAAACAAGTACAGGTTCTTGAATGAGACAAGATCGCCACCCGGTGGCTTTCTTTCATAATAATTTACAAAGGATTTCTAAGCCCTCCGTGTAGTGGCAACAATTCCTTCAGCGCTAGCAGTAACTGTGAGTAAACTGCCTATCATTGGCTCGCATCCTTTTCAAAGACTTCTGCCTTAATTAACTTCGGAAAAAATGAATATTGACACTAACCAGACAAATAAAGAACCCCTAGGGGACAATTTAAAGAAATTAATTGATGAGGAGGTTAAAATATCAATTAAAGAAGCAGTTAATGCTGCCTTATCAAAAAGAAAAAGAATTTCACCTCCGCAAGGGACGTACTTCTCTCTTACAGATGGGGATTCACCCTCTGGCAGTGCACCCAAGATTAGGGGTAAAAACACATGGATGAGGCATCAACCCATGCTTTTGGATTTGGTAGCCCCCGCGCTACAATAGATGTTGGTGCTCATAGCAGCACAATAGAGAGATCCCAGTTCCCTGGGAGAAGAGGTGCCCTTAACGGCATTATAGATAATGGTATTTTATATAACACCAATGATTTTTCGAATGACTCTGACCTAGAGGAGGATGAATTTATATTTGATCCACAAGATACCCCTGAGGATCTTGATGAAGACATGGATCTACCCTCAACTTCCTCACTCACTGTTTAAGATTCTTTTGGTCAAGACATGTTCAACCCCACTGCCATTAGACACCCTCGCAGCAAAGAGTGGTGGCCTATGCCTCACGTGGGTAAATATTTATCAAAATGGGTAAGAAAACCACTGGATAGAGATTCACGCAATTTATTGCGTAATGAATGCCCTCGCCCCTCTTCGGAGGACAAGATTTGCAATACACCCAATCTTGACCCTGAACTAATCACCTTCCTTTTTAAGTCAGGCAGAGACCCAAGAAAAGGTATTGAAAGATGCCTAAAACAATGCCAAGATAAACTTCTTGATGTTCTGGGCCCACTTTCAAGAATTCTTGATATGACTGAACAAGCTCGATCCAATAGTACTCCCATCGACATTGAAACTTTGAGGGGATGGGCTCAACGCTCAATTTGTTTCATTGGAAATGCTAACGCAAATTTAATCACTGAACGGAGGAAGGCTGTCCTTCTTATAATGAACCCAAAACTCGCGGATCTTTCAGCGAAAGAGGACATGTGTGATGCTAAAAGCTTGTTGTTTGGTGACAATTTCGTAAAATCTCTGGGTAAATATGTCTCCACCTTTAATTCATTCAGTAAGGCGCAATCTAACATGTGCAGAGTTTTCGGTGGAAGACCACTTTTTGGAAGGGCTGACAGAAGGGGACAATCTGTCAGCCGTGGCTACTTTAAGTCCCAATTTTACCCACAAGAAGGAAGAGACTCTCGTCCCTACAGAGGAACTAGATCGAACTTTTACCCCCAAAGAGGAAGAGGTTCGAGGTCTCGTGGTGGAAGACCTAGGTACCAATCCTTCCAAGGTAAGTGTGAATTCCACCCCTCCTTTGCAAGTGGCTGGGAGACTCAAACATTTTGCGAACAATTGGCTCAGAATCACTCAAGACCCATGGGTTTTAGAAACCGTAACCGGGTTCAAGATAGATTTTTGGAAGGAACCTTTCCAGAAGAAAATCCCCAAGGAAATCGTTATAGACAAGGAAAATTCTAAATTATTAGAAATAGAAATTTCTCAAATGTTAGAGAAAGGAGCCATTATTATAATCCCACATTCACAAACTGCAGAGAGTTTCTTAAGTACCATTTTCCTCGTCAAAAAGAAGGACAAGGGCTGGCGTCCCGTCATAAATCTCAAGTCATTAAACAATTTTCTAATATACAGACATTTCAAGATGGAAGGTATCCATCTTTTGAGGGACATCCTTCAGAACAGGGACTGGTTAGTAAAATTAGACCTGAAGGATGCCTATTTTACCATTCCCATGCACGAGGGATATCGCAAGTACCTTCGCTTCACATGGAAAGGAACCCTCTATCAATTCCAATGCCTTCCTTTCGGCCTATCCTCAGCCCCTTGGTGCTACACCAAGGTCCTACGTCCAGTAGTCAGCTTTCTCAGAGAAAGAGGGATTCGTCTTATTATTTATTTAGACGATATCCTTATCATGTCTCAAGACAAGCTGGAGATTATGAATCCGCTCGGAGGCTCAGACTGTGCTGCGTTGTGCTGTACATCGGCTGGGGCCACACTGAAGATCGTATTTATTGCTGCAAGGGACGTCACGCTCTGCTGTGGGGAAAGCTGAATAACTTCGCTACGGGGACTGCGAGGACCAGGGTGCTGTGTGCATCAGTAATCAGCTGCACCTGGGACCTCTTCCCGACTCCTCCCTACCGGCTACTTAACGCCTCGCGGCCCCCGCTTCGCAGGAGCCGCTCGGAGGCTCAGACTGTGCTGCGTTGTGCTGTACATTGGCTGGGGCCACACTGAAGATCGTATTTATTGCTGCAAGGGACGTCACGCTCTGCTGTGGGGAAAGCTGAATAACTTCGCTACCGGGACTGCGAGGACCAGGGTGCTGTGTGCATCAGTAATCAGCTGCACCTGGGACCTCTTCCCGACTCCTCCTCCTCTAGCCCCCTCCTTCCTTATCAACAAGACCTCGCCCACATGCGTTAGCGGGACGCGTGCGGGTCGGAGTCCGGGGCGAAGACCGGGCAAAGAGCGGGCCGTTTGAGGCCGTTCGAGTACGTATGAGGGAGGAGGAGGCTAACTACCTTACACTTGGGTCGACCAGCATCTTCTGGGAACTTGACGTGGGGAAGATGTCTGCGAGAAAAACCAGGAGCAAAACTTCGTTGGCCCTGGGGGCCCCCAAAGGTACCTTGGACACATACTTTGTTAAGGCAGGGTCCCTTCTCATAGATGAAATTTCCATACTTGAAAGGCGCATCTCCCAAGAGCTGGATTGGGCTAGAAGATCTTCTTTGGGTCACTTCCAACACGCTATATCCCCTGACCCCCCACCTAACTGCCCTTTAATGGATGGGGAGGGAGCTAACGCAATATTACCTGAGCTTTCGGGACCCTTTAACTCTAGTGCTTTAATAACTGATTGTGACATCTCTGCTCATGTTGACCTCAGTTTATTACCCCTCCAACCACCCATTTCAACTATACCAGCTATTAATGTTGAACCTAGCATATTAACTAGAGAGCCAATTATTATCCCTATAGCCCAGCCTGTTCGAACACCGGAACACGTCAGGGAAGGAGCTATCTTGAAAAGAAAAAGAGGGGCGCAAATTACAGGTGGGCGCAAGGCCAATATCCCCAAACACACCACCATTCGGGAGAATAACTTAGTTTGTAGGGCCAAAAAGCCTAAAAGCAGACCCCAAGAACAAGGGCTCCTAACCCCTAATACTTTGTCCCAAGAAAACTCGAGTCTAAATGTTGGACTGAGAGAGGAGCGCCTTACATTATTGAATATTGGCGCACTCCTGAGGGATTTACTCAACCCCATTGTAGGTTGTCTGGTTAAAATAGAAAAAGCCCTAGTGCACCTCCAGAAGGACACCTCCCAAGCAACTAAGGGACCAAGCACACTTAATCAGACCCTACGTAGTAAATCACTTGGTATCACCAACCCCCCTATACTTGAGACCTTAGACGAGATTGGCTGTTTGACTCCAAAACATATACAACTCCAACAAGCCACCTCTAATATCGCAGAGCTTCCAAACTCTAACCTCCCAGAGAAGGCTATAGGCCCAAGCCAGCAAGCGAAGAAAGTAGATCTACCTATAGGTACTTATGGTAAAGACCCAAACTATAGAACCATCGATCTACCTCCAGAGGCTACACCCTATATCGTAATTTTAGCCGGTATTCCCGAATTAAATCCTTCCACCCGCGAACCACAGGGGGCTTTGAAGAATAAAGTAATTCACTGGCTTTCCACCAATAGGCCATTACCGGTAGGCATACATAGTGAGGTGATGATGGTGAGGCGAGTTCCCTGGATAGGAAACACCAGGAAGTCAATTCAAGGTGATTGTGTCCTGATTAATTTTAGGGATCCACTCACAGTTTCACACATATGTAGCTGGTTACCCCAGGCACATGGGTCTTTAATACAGGCACTTCCTTTGTCTTTCTTTTATCCCATTGCTAATTGTGACCTGGGAAAGGATCATTGGGAATTAGTAACCAGAAGGGGTAGGAACTGGGCGCCTAGACTCCCAAATGCAAATCCCCACCTCAGACTTCCAAGTATCGACCATTTTTCTACTCATAACAGATTTTGTAGTCTTGATATGGTGGACTGACCAACAAAGACAGAGAGGGAGGAAGCCCCAGAGCCCAAACGGTTTAACAACACTCAAGCTAGGATAGCTGATTTAACTGAGAAGACCATAACTAACCGGGAACCTCAAGCCATGGTGACAAGTCCCGTTTTTTTCCTTCCAATACCCAGCTTAATTGAGGGCACTGCACTCCTAGCGGCCAGTCCAGTGAACACTCCATCTCTAAGGCAGGATATGAGTGAGGCCAGTCTAGTGGACGTTCCACTCAGGGGGCGGGTCACGGGTGAGGCTGTTACTGCAAACCTTGTCAGGGAGAGTCCCAGGCGTCCCTTTCTTAAGATCTTATCTTGGAATGTGGCAGGTCTGGCCAATAAAGTAAATTGTCCAGATTGGTGCGCATTCATCCAGGCTCAAGACATCTGCCTATTCCAAGAAACTTGGGCGAGAGAACATCTTCCCCATACGGGGTGTGCAACATTTGTTGTACAAGCGAAATGGGCCGGTATAGAACGTCCCTCGGGAGGCTTGGCTATCTGGGTGTCCAGTGAGCTGGGAAGCAGGGCAGTCGTTCACCCACAAAAGTCGGAGGATATTCTCGTAGTGCGCCTGGAGTGGCCGAACGCAAATAGTCTCCTGCTGATCAACATATACTCCAGGCCAACTAAGATCTCAAAGACATCGCAAACTATAGAGGAGTTGGCAGCTGTTCTAGATGAAATCTCGCAGGGCACCCCCATCCTGATTGGGGGAGACCTTAACTCCCACTTCGAGCCCCTCCCAGGCCTATTGGTGGACTTGGCCCAGGAGGAGGACTTGGAGTGGTCTATACCTTCCCTGCAAGCCTCGGCTCCTAGAGCTTGGACTCCTCTTGCCACACAAATTACTACTCTAACTATGAATTATGGTCTTCGGGCATGCAACGGTAGGGCAACCTCGGATAAACCAGCCAGCTACACCTTTAATTGTAAGGGTAGGGAGTCAAGATTGGATTACATACTTGTCCCCTTAGCCCTCTGGCCGCGCATCATCGACTTTCGAGTGTCACCCAGGCAAGACAGTGACCACAATGCGTTGTAACTGGATTACGATCACCCTGGCTTAGACCCCAAGTTGAGACAGAGGGCGTCTTTGGAGGCTGGGCTTGGTCTCACACAAAACAGACGTAGAGTGAAGTGGGAGAGATTAATCTCTAACCCAGAGAAGATACCCATGCTCTATGCAAGGCTTCTTATTCGGAAAAATTCAGGCACTCATGGTCTCTGATATAACTCAGAGTGCACAAGAACAAATAGGGGAGTTCCATAAAGATCTCTCTAATTCAATATCAACAATCCTCACACGAGTGCCAAAGAGGGCTAACGGCAGCGCTGTAGGACCAGTTTGGTACAACAAGAGCTGCCATAACGCTAAAACAAGCCTCTTGACCTCCATCAAGGCGGGTGTGGGGAGCGAAGAGATTAGGGCCAAGAGATCTGCTAATAAAATCTTAATTACCAACGCAAAAAAAGAATGGGAACATCTAAAATGGGAAAAACTCTCAGCATCACTTGCCAGGGGAGATTCGCGTAAATTCTGGCGAACTCTGAACACTGGCTCGATGGAATTGGCCACAGCATCGGAGCCGAACATTTCAGCTAGGGTATGGTCAGACCATTTCCAATCGCTATACCAATCCCCAGATGGGGAATTGGTTGCCCCTCTCTTGCTGTCGGTTGATGACACGGCAGAAACGCCCTTGTTTACAAACAAGGAGGTTAGAGCGGTTATCGTTGGATTGGCATCAGGTAAGGCTCCATGTCTGGACGGTCTTCCGGGCGACCTCTTTAAGCAGGAGCCGGACGTCTGGGCCCCTTACTTAGCTCTCTTATTTAATTCCATCTTGGGTGGTATGGAGCTCCCTGACACCTGGCTGGGCGCAGAGATTGTCCCCATCTATAAAAAGGGCTCACCTCTGCTCCCAGCCAACTATAGACCTATCAGTCTCATAGACGTCCCACAAAAAGTCTTTGGAAGACTGATCTTGAATCGACTCCAGGTTTGGATTGAGGACCATGACATACTGAGCCGCTTTCAAAAGGGCTTTAGGAGGGGTGTGTCAACGGTGGACCAAATTTTTCGTCTGAACCTCCTATATTGGAAGTCAGTAACAGTTGAAGGGGGCAGCTTATATACGATATTTGTAGACCTGCGAGCGGCTTTCGATTTAGTCCCTAGGGACAAATTGTGGGCTGTTTTGACGGCCCTAGGGGCCTCCGCAGATCTTCTTGCAATCCTGAAAAAACTACACCAGAGTAACTTTGCAAGGGTAAGGTGTGGCAGAGGTGGAACTCTTTCAGAAGCTTTTCCCGTTGACAGGGGGGTTAGACAGGGCTGTGTGCTGGCACCGACCCTTTTCTGCCTCTTTGTCAACGGGGTGTTCAACCACCTGAATGAGCTAAGTGATATCGACGCTCCTAAGCTGGCGGGCAGCAGGGTGCCAGCTATCATGTTCGCAGAGGACACCCTGCTGCTCTCCAAATCTCCCATGGGCATACAGAGGGTCCTAGATGGCTTCGTGGACTTCTGTACGATACATGGATTGGAGATCAACACCACAAAAACTAAATACATGATCTTCAACCCGTCTGCTTTAGCTCGACCAAGCCCCAGGATAGGGGCCTCCAGCCTAGAGAGGGTACATACCTTTGAATATTTAGGGGTTTCCTTTAATCAATTTATGAAGTGGAACTCCCATCAGACAAAAGCAAACCTGAAGCTAACCCAGATGACGGGTGCCATTTCCAGGATGACAAATGGCCTGACTTACAAACCACTAGGCCCACGCCTCCATATTTACAAAACCCAGGCTAGGGCGGCTGGGTTATACGGGGGCGAAATTTGGGGGCATACAGCCAACCAGAAACTGCAGATGATTGAGAACAACTTCTTGAGGCAGTTGACAGCCCTACCGTCTAGCACACCATTACTACCATTAAGACTAGACATGGGCTTAAGACCTATTGTGGTGGAGCTTGGGCTTAAACCTCTAACTTTTTGGCGTAAAATATGGTGTACCCCAGAGCTTGAGAACTTCAGAATAGAGTTACAAGAGATTTTGCGCCTTGTAAAAGTGGACCAAGTTCCATGGCTAATGCACGTGAAACAATCCTGTGAGATAATAGGCAGACCCGATTTGTGGTCTGACCCAGCTAATGCATGTTACACGATTTCCCGAAAAACTATCTCATTGGCCTATTACGAGCACAATTTACGTGTTCTACTAACGAAGGTCAGGGCTGGGTCTTTATCTGAGTATTTTCTGGGGTTCAAAGACACGTACCACCGTGAATTAGTCTTAGATAATATTGAACCAACGTTAACCAGAAAACTTTATTTACAATGGCGCTATGGCACCCTCCCCTTAGGGGCTTACACCGCAAGTTGGTCACATTTGCAACCAGCAACACAATGCCCAGCATGCAGCCATCCTTTCGAGTCAGATTTGCATATCATATTCTTTTGCCGAGTATATCAAAGACCGAGGAGATACTGGCTTGCCCCTTTATTAAAAAACCTGAGCTTTAAACAGCACCCCCCAGCCTTTAGAATTTTAAAAACTGACCTATCAGCTTCTACTGTATTCGCAGTTGCGTAATTTTTAACAGCTATGTGGATCATTCGTAACCGCTGTATAAAATCAAACACTGTGTCTAAAACATCTTCTGTTACAGTTGTGCCGTAATTGTCAATTGACGTATTTTTACATGTATTGAGAAATATGTATATTTCTTTTTTATGTTTTTGTATGCTTATTTTGTGTTCCTTTTATGGTCCTAGTGGCCGAAATAAAGCTGATATGATGATGATGAATCATTTAAACACGACCATCAATCTCCTTCAAGATTTGGGATTCATCATAAATATGGAAAAGTCTGTTTTGGTTCCCTCTCAAAGTCTAGAGTTCCTGGGCTTCAACGTGAATACCGTTCTTTCCAATTTAACCCTCCCTCACAAGAAGGTTGCCAAAATAAGGAAAAAAAATTCTCATACTCTTTCCAAAGAGTCTGTCCGTTTAAAAGACCTGGACAGGATTTTAGGACTCCTTTCTTCATCCATCCAAGCAATATCACCGGGTCCGCTGCATTACAGGGGCCTACAAAGACTAAAGGCTTTAGGCCTGAGGAAGGGACTCTGGTACCAGGACTCCGTTCCTCTCACTCAAGATGCCCGAGAGGATCTTCATTGGTGGTTGAAAAACCTTCAAGCCTGGAACGGGAAAGCTATCTTCGGCAATGTACCAGACTTTACCTTAGAATCAGACGCGAGCAACCAGGGATGGGGTGCCCGCTTAAAAGACTTAGAGACAGGTGGGAGGTGGTCTCTGGAAGAAAAACTCCTTCACATAAATTCGTTGGAAATGCTTGCAGCTCTCAATGCAATTATGAGTTTTAAGGAAATGTTAAAAAACTCCAACATACTAATACGGATAGACAACTTCTCACCTGTCTCCTATATAAATCGCCTTGGGGGCGCAAAATTAAAAATCCTATCGGAACTTGCCCAAAGAATATGGTATTTTTGTTGGGAACACAAGATTACCATAAGAGCAGAATTCATCCCTGGGTCTCAGAATGTGAGGGCAGATTGGAACTCCCGTTTCCTCCACGATGCAAGCGATTGGAAATTGAGGAAGGAGATCTTCTCTCAGATTCAAACGATTTGGGGCCCGATAGAATAAGACCTCTTTGCCAGCAGGCTGACCCACCAAGTAACGAGATACTTCAGTTGGAGACCGGACCCATATGCTTCTGGAGTGGATGCTTTTCTCCAATCTTGGGCAGGGTTCAAAGCCTACGATTTTCCCCCCTTCTCAATGATTCAGAGACTATTATGGAAAGTCAAACTCGAGTCTTACTCAATCATTCTGATAACCCCCTTCTGGAAATCACAGGTTTGGTTCCCGGGGGTGATGGAGTTAGCAGCAGACTTTCCTCTTCTGATTCCCTCATCCCCGGGCCTTCTCAAGGGCCCAGACGGAGAAGAACACCCCTTGGTCTTGGAAGGGAATTTGAACCTTCTTGCTTGGAGGATATCAGGAATTCAGGAAGATATTCTGATCTTTCAAGAGAAGCTAAAAGCCTATTGGAAGATTCATGGGCTCCAGGTACAAGAAAAAGATACAAGGGCATATGGAGAAAATGGTCTTGTTGGTGCCTGGAGAGGGATTTGGATCCCGTACTTTGCCCTCTTCAACAAATAGCTAACTACCTTGCTCACCTCTTTGATTTGGGTCTTTCCTTTAGAACTATTAATTGCTATAGATCTGCAATTTCCTCAGGTCACGCTCTCATTAATAATCTTGCCATCGGTAGCAACTCCCTTGTTAAAAGAGTTATGAAGGGTATTAGACTAAAAAGACCTCCCAAAGCTCGTTACCATTACCTTTGGGATGTTAATCTTATTTTTAATCTCTTCCTTTCCTGGCCTGCCAATGAGCTACTCTCCCTTAAAAGGATCTCAATGAAATTGGCTACTCTCTTATGCTTAATTTCCTTTAGAAGGGTTTCTGATATTAGAGTTCTAGAAATTTCTAACAGATTTTACTCCTCTGA
Organism: Triturus cristatus; assembly: GCF_964204655.1. Classification (NCBI taxonomy): domain Eukaryota; kingdom Metazoa; phylum Chordata; class Amphibia; order Caudata; family Salamandridae; genus Triturus; species Triturus cristatus. Next base: position 1,364,292,124 of record NC_140591.1, on the reverse strand, counting down.
AGGGGTCCATTTTGACATCTGGAAAAGAACGAAAACAATGTCTGAATCTATCTTTTATCCTTATTTCCACGATTGTGAAAAACTGTGTGTTGTTAATTGTATGAAATGTTATGAAAACAAAATTTCTAATTTTAGAGATGTAAATTCGGATCAACTTCTTTTATCCTATGTTAAACCTTTTAAACCTGTAAGCTCAGCCACCCTTGCCAGGTGGATAAGGACGATCATGCATGAAGCTGGTATTGACCTTTCTAAATTTGGAGCTCACTCATCAAGAGGTGCAATGGCTAGTAAAGTATTCTGGGCAGGAGGTTCCCTGCCCGAAATACTTAAAGCAGCAGATTGGTCTAATGCAGCTTCCTTTTCTAAGTTTTATTTGAGACCTATTGAGCATGTTAGCAGTGTGATTCTACATAGCTTTAAACATGCATAATGGTAGCCTCCGGTCTTGTAATGAAATGACGATTCTCCAATTATTATGCAGAGAGAATCTTTATTTCATTAAAGACAAACGGAGGCTAACATTATCCCACCCTCTTCTCCCTGAAGAGGTTTGGGTTGAACTCATTTACTTATGGGATGTATTAATATTCTAGTTTATTATTCTAGTTTATTATTGTATTACATTACTTTAATAGTCCTTATACTTTTCACTATACATTGTACCTTTCTTATCCTCAGATAACAATATTAAAGATTAATTGGATTTTTCTGGAGCTTCTTCAAGTTGTTCAGCTGTGTCATCGCAGCCCACGAGGAAGATGAGAGCCTACTCAGTCCACTCATCATATTGTCAACGTTCTATTTTATTATGATGTATTAACGTTCTTTATAGGGCTACATATTTGGGCAGCAAATAAAAGTATTTGCATAATGTTAGCCTCCGTTTGTCTTTAATGAAATCAAGATTCTCTCTGCATAATAATTGGAGAATCGTCATTTCCATTCACCAAGACCTTAGCTGTAGGCGTTTGATACATCAGACTGACGGTCCTACGAATATTTTCTCCCAAATTGCACAACCTCAATACTTTTTGCAGATAGGACCAGTTTACCCTATCAAAAGCTTTTGTGGCATCTAAGGTGATAATGGCCGGGGGTATTTCATGAGGAATGGCTAAGTCTATTGAACCGATTATGTTGTAAGTTAAGTCCTGAATCCCTCTTCCTCAGACAAAACCTTTTTGATCCTCATGTAAAAGGCCCACCAGCACCCCATTTAACATTTCTGCTAAAAGTTTGGCGAAGATTTTGTAATCGCAGTTAAACAAAGGGATGGGCCTATATGAGTCACAAGAATTGGGTGGTTTTGCTGGCTTAAGGATCAGCATGACTATAGCTTAATTCCAGGATGCTGGCATGTCACTACCTTCCTCAAAGATGTGTAAGAACAACTTCTCCATTATGGAAGTGAGGTCCTCACTCAAACATTTATAAAGCTCAGCAGGTATCCCAGCTGGGCCTGCCGCTTTCCCAGACTTCCCAGCCATAATGGCCTCTTGATCTTGCTTCCTATAATTGGACTATTGAGGTTATCAGTATCTCTTTCATTGATTTTACGTGGAACATCGTGGCCCAGCCAGGCCTCTATGTCTTCTTCTGTAACTACTAAGCCCTCCTGGTAAACCTTTTCAAAATGGTTGTGGAAAGCCTCTTCTATTTCCTCACGGATCGTAAGGGGGTTTCCAAATACCTCACACCTTAGTTCTTTTAACCCTTTTGCCTGATCGTTCTTGGTTTTCCAGGCTACAGGTTTTCCACACCCTTCCCCATACTCGAAGTGGGATAGCTTACTCACTTGCCACTGTTTCCTTAATCTCTCTTCAATCACCCCGGCAAGTTCCGACCTGAGTCTGGAGAGATGTCTGTGTGAGCTCTAATTCCTGGCCGACCCCTGGAGCTAATAGCTGTTGTTCCAGCCCGCTGGATATTCTGTTCTATTTCCCCTACTTCACCTCTATACTTCTTCTGTTTGAATATTTGGAGAGACGTTATATACCCCCTTAAAAAGGTTTTATAGGCATCCCATACAACCCCCAATGGAGCACTATTCTGATTGATTGCAAAGAACTCCCATGTCTCAGCATTCAGCTTCTCAATAACTGCCTCATCTAACAGTAAAACACGGTCAAATCCCCAGCTCCTCTGAGCTGACTTAACTGGCAGATCTAATAGTAGGGTTATCGCAGAATGGTCTGATAAATGTACCCCTATCTGCTTTGCATCTTTCGCCCATCTTTACAGATCTTGATCAATTCAAAAGAAATCTGATTTTTATTGGTGACCATACTTTTTATTGTTAAAAGTGAATCCCCTTTCCGTACCCATATCATATAATTTCTCCATATACCCACCCATCCTAACTGCTTCATAGAAGACGTTAGTACGGACCTCATTTTACAATTTGGCATTGCTCTGCTCTTTGATGAACGATCCAAATCCAGATCCAAGAACACATTGAAATCTCCGGATAGGATTATAAGATCAGGAAAACTTAACAACTCCGTAAGTAATCCTCTGAGAGAGCTAGGGTCATCTTTGTTCGGTCCGTAATACCCAACCACAGTCAACTTATGGAGGTAGCACCTGATTCTAGCTACAGCCCACCTCCCCATCCTATTGTCTAAACAATGGGGTGACCCTGTGTCCCTCAGAACCTGGGTATGATTATTATAAGAAACAATGGTTCTGTCGGGTATGAGCAAAACAATTACTTTGTTCTACAAATGAATCGAGGATAATTGAAGAATTAATCCAGAAATGACCACATAAATTGTGAAGTACAAATCACACACACAATGTTAAAGTACAAATCACGGTAAAGTCAACTTTAGAGGGTGAAATGCTGTTCTTTATATATAAATTGCATCATTTATATAGACACCCATATCATTTGTAAAGCAAGGTTACCAAAGTAATAAACTATAAAGTGAATTTGTGAATTGGTGACAAAGTGACATAAGTGACAGAATTGTGCATAATATATACAAAGATTGAATACAAAAAACTTTTTATGTACAAAATATACAAGAAGAGGGCCAGTATTGAAGAGAATTACAATGACACCGTTTCACGAATAAATCAGAGTATGTATAGAAACAGGTCTTGAACTGGTCCTAGTTATTGTCGTCGACGTTTCAACCCAGTGTAAGCGACACTAAATCGTCATGTAGGGTCTTCATCAGGACATTAAAATAAACGATGGCAACCTGCAGAAGCAAGTAAAGTATGTATCAAAAATGTGATATGTAATTATTTTAATGTGTGGTCCTAAATATAACGTTATGATAAACTAATAATGGGAAGGCCATAACTCACCTAGCCTATGGTCTAGGATGGCCTAACAATCAAGCGTTCAGGTGTTCAAGGACAGAGCGCCTCGTCCAATGGGGTTTCTGAAAGTGAAATTAAGCGCGGAATGATGTCAAGATACCGCTAACACTAATTGTCATAAAAACATTGAAGTTGCGCCTCGACAACATTTAAATTACAAGGAGTGCGTCAAAGGGAGAAATACGATTAATCAAACGAATTCGCTCCAATGGAAAAATTCAAACCTAAAAGCGCAAACCGATTTGGGAGGTTAAATACATGAACAAAACGTGACAATCTCGGAATAAACACAAATGTCTTAGGCACTTGGAAGGGGCTCACCTCAAAAGGCGTTTTCCTGTAAGAAAAGCCGTGTCGGGTGAATGAAATGCGTCGGATCCAATCCGAAGTAAAATTTCGTACGAATATCTGTAAGGACAAACGCGTATTAAAGAGGGACTCATGGCTAAGTAAAAAAATGTGACGGGAGGCTTTGGGAGAGTACCTACTTTAGTTCAATGGTAATTAATGTCCAGCGATCTCGACTAAAGCTGCCGCACCACCTTTCGTAGTTGGAGGAAGCCGCAACTGACAGGCCGGCTGCTATATGAAGGCAAGCCAGTGCAGTCCTACCTGACGTAGGTAGAATGACGTACCAGGGAGGTTGCCAGGCAACCACGGTCGCGTCTGAGACCTAAGGTCCACTCTACTATCTTCTACTATGATGTATGGGTTTCCCTTAATCAGAATTGCCACTCCTTTTATAGTTAGCTGTTGGGTGGTACAGATAAGATCTTGGACCCAGCTTCTAGGTTTAAATAAGTGTCTCATTTCTGTGTCCGTTAAATCCGTTTCCTGCAATATTAAGATCTGTTCCGGGACATCTTTTAGGTATTGTAAAATCTTTTCCCTACTATACTTAACTCTTAGCCCCTTCACATTCCAAGACAGGACCCTCAACTGGGCTCTTTGGTCACTTTTCGGTTGTATCATGTTCCTTCTACCGACAGGGCGCCAGAAACCATACTAAGGCGAACGGGACATATTTTTTTTAAATATCTCCCTACTGCTACCCACCCAGTGATCCACATCCCTACCCCTCCCAGAAGCCACTGTGACACCCACCTCAGAGAACCCTCCTTTTCCCTCCTCCATGGCCCAAAACTAGGCCTATGGGCCACCCGTTGGAGTCGGGGGAGTACATGTCACCTCACATCTATTTACCGCTCTTTGCCCACTAGCATTTGTTACATAGTCTGAGGATATTTAAAAGCAATGGTAGCAGGTCAGAAACTGAAAAAAGGAAAGTTTTCTACCGTGTATCCTCTAGCTTATCCCTCCCTCTGAGATGGACTGCAGGAATTTCTCCTCATCTTCCACCGTCCGAAAAATCTGCATCTTATTATTATGCATCACCCTCAAAGTTGCTGTGCTGTGGCAACCAGTTTCTTCAAAGGATAAAGTAGTTTACCTAGCTCCCAATGTTTGGTTGCAGTGATCAATGACACATCTGATCGTATTTTGAAGCTAGTTCCATCCACCCTTAAGGATTTCTTTTTGAGAGCCTTACCCAGAATTTCTTCCTTTATCTTAAACGTAAGGAAGTGAATTAGAATCTTCCTGAGCTTTGTTTTGTTTGGCGTTAACCTAAACGGGTCTCTGTGGACCCTTTGAATATCGGCCATAAGAGCTTGTTCTGTGTAGCCAATTTGCGTCCCTTCTTTGATCAATTTGACCACAAATTCCTTAAGGTTATTCCCCCTTGGGGATTCGAGCTTTTCTTGAAAACCCACTCCCTTTTCTTTTAACAAAGTAATCTCTTTCTTATTTTCTTCAGTTTGGGAGGTTAGTACCATGACTGTTGATTCTAGAGCTGCTGTTCTAGCTGCCAGGGTATCTAGTTTCTCTTCCATTTTCTTGCATGCTGACTTGATCTCAACCTTATTTGTTTCCGAAATCTCTAATCCATTTCTGACTTCCGTTGTCAGTAACTGTATCAAGTCTGAAACTGACTGGGATGCTGCCTCATCTGATGGTCCAGCCTTCAGATCAGAACTCGGTATCTAACTTTGGCCGTTATCGCCTAATTGCATATCCCACCGTGCCTCCTCCAGAGGGGGTAGGATATTCACAGCTGTATCCTGACTCTCGACATCCGCCATCAGTGGTTCCGAGGTTGTTCCCTCCATTAACTGAGGGTCGTCTGCTAACACTTGATATCTACTGGGGCTTGTAATAGTCTCCGTGCTTTTTGGTACCCAGGGGACACTATTCGGGGGAGAAATGTCTTCAATATTAGATTTCTTGGCATTACCTTGAAAAAGGTTCTTAGTGAAGGGGTAACCTTTACTTTGTGCTGCTGAGAGGGCACATTTACCTTCCTTGGTTTCCCCCTCTTAGGCCTGACCCACTCCTCAACCTCAGCCACAGCATGGTCTAACTGGGCATTTACAGATTTTTTCAGCCTTAAAGAATTCTGATTCTGGGCTGGGTCAGGATTACCTTGTATACTTTGATGATTGATTAATAAGGGCCCTTTAAATGGTCCTACCCCTGCGCTCCTTAAGGCATATCTTCTTTGTTGTGCAGTGCTTACTGACTTGTCCCCCCTGGTGTTTACTTTTGGGTTCAACTCCACACTATTTCTTTGTTCCTCCAGAGTAATTCTTGCTTCCACCCCCGAAAATACTCTCAGATATTCTTTTGGGGCATTTTTCCCCTTATTTTCCCTGCTACTCTTTTACTGGGGCCTTTCCCCCCTCAGTATCAGCAGGGATGCTCCCAGCAGCTTTCAAGCCTGCCGTACTTGTTCTGCCCCTACCCCTGCCACCCTGGACTGGAATCCGCGCTACCGCTCTCCGCCCTCTTCCAAACTCGAGCGCCACGCGGGACCACCACAGATCCTGGGAGACCCAGCTGGATTGTTCCACTGCCACCGCCCCTGACTCTGCTGCTGCTGTGGTAAAGACGGCATGGAAGCAACACTCCTTCATGCACGTATCCTGCTACCGGTAAGTAATTCTATCGGCTTTACTGGTGAGTGTTTCATAGTAAAAAGGCAAAGAGCGTTCCAAAAGGCTCCTGACTCCTGGAGCCTCCGTGACCTGCTACTCGCTGGCCGCCATGTTCCCCCCGTGTGCTTATTGTCTTGAGGTTTTGCAAAGATATGTCATCATGGAAGAGTTTGTATTAGGGGTATAAGAAGCTGTTAGCAACAAGAGGAAGAAAAAGAAAGAGCCTTGATTTAAAGGTGGAAGAAATGTAAATCAAACTCTACGACATCTTGAAGGACCTGGGGGAATCCAAGAAGAAGAAACCAAAGTTAATGAATGATGTTTTGTAATAAAAGAGAATGAAGTGATGATTTATAAATCATCAGAGGGGGATTATGGGAGTTGTTTTCTTCTTTATTAAACACATTATAACCTGAGTTTACACTAACTTAGATTGTGTTTACCCTGTCCTCCATCTTGCACCGACGATACAATATATCAATTCAATTCAATCTTTATTCGGATAAGAGTATATCCATAAAACCACAAGTCGCACAGCAGCTTAAAATACACAAATCAATAATAGTCATAAGAATAATATAAAAAACAAATTCAATAAAAACATTATACATAAATATGCATCATGTTATTAGCAGATACAACAGTTTTCCAATTAATGCCCACTCGATTCATGTCATTCATGGTGAGTATATAAACAAATCTTCAGAAAGTGTTCGCTTAATTCATGATAATCATAATAATAGTATAAGGACTAACTCAATAAGATCAACCTTCATAAAGTGCACATCACATTACAGGCACGTACAGCGGCTTTCAAAAAGGTGCCTACATGAAGGACTAATTCTTCGTCGTGTAAGAATTTTCATGTAAGCAGCTTCGAGATGGACAGGCAAGATTTTTTTGTAAAATGATATCAAAAGCCATTTTGCGTATTGTATATAAAATTTACAAAAGAATGAAAAATGTAGTATCGTTTGCCGACTTCGGCCATTGCACGGACATGACAGAGGGTCTATATTAGCATTGTACCCAAGGGGAAAATAGAGTAAGAAGTTTACTGCCCCTGACCTTAAGCAAAAAAGGAGTCCCCTCACCCAGCGGCCTATAGGTTTTAAGAGATAACTAGATGGTATATGTGAGAGATTCTCAATAGGCATGTAGGTTACAACAGTAGATTTCTTAATCTCTCTATCATGTCTTGCTTTACTATAATATGTATATAGGGCCATCCGAAGGTCTTTTGTTGTTCACACTATCTGTTTCAGTCGGATTTGAAAAGAGCTGTTCATAATTGAAATACTTAAACTCTCACTCACCGTGGCAAGCCATATTATATCCATTCCCTTCTCGCACTTGAGGCAATCTCCTATTATCTCTCTTGTAAGAGACGCTGCTGGGTTTTTCCAGATTTCTAACCAAAATAAAGCAGGGCAGGCCTTTATATGGTCTTCAATGTAGTTCAATTTTAATTCACTGTGGCAAACGTATTGGTACGTGGAGAGTGGGGCTCCCAAGAGTATTCGCCAAAATCTTTTTTCTTCGCACTGAATGCTGTTGCTCTTTGTGAAACCCCAAACCTCTGCGCCATATGTTTTTTTGTCTCTGCGCCATATGTTGCTGTTGGTATGCACTGAGGTTTAAAAATGTTCACGATTGCTAAAATTGCCCCTGTCCTCTTTGGCTGGGGAAGACCAAGAATCTAATTATTAGCCTTAGAGAACTTATTCCTGCTGTATGCCACATTATCAGACCAGGAACCATTAGCAGTATATATCACGTGATGACTATTGCTGGTCTTCTTGGTCTAAATAAAGCATTGCTACTGTCCACACTAATAAACAGAGAGTGTGCCAAAAGACTTTCTCTCATTGTACCTAACCAAAGACATTTCAACTGCCCCAGGCTATTGTTATACAATGTATCAATTATATTGCTTGAGTAAATTGTGCGAATGACCAAAATTCGATGTGTTGCTACCATGAGAGAATCTTTGAATGTGTTCTGTAGTAAAATGTTTCTTATTGCTTGTTCCCTATTGCTGCATATCCTGAGAATCATGTACATGTGTAGAATGTATGAATGTCTTTGGCTAGAGTACTATAAAGGACATGTGGATTTCTGTATTGAGGAGACCCTTTTCCAAAGCATCTATATTTGAACATATACAAATGGAAACGGTGACTGCTCTAGTCGGGGAGCACCGAAGTCCATATTGGACTACTCCGCTTCCGGTCCTAGCAATTGGCATGCCCCATGAGCTGTATTTTAGAATACGTTTATGTGCCAACAATAGCTGTATTAGTTTAAGATGCAAGCTCACAGCGAACTCACCTGGTGGTGATGTTGTTTGTGTCACAGGGATACATTGTTGTTTCCTGTGATGTCACTGACAAGTGAAAGGTTGGAGATGTTATTTTATCTGATGTCATCATTATGCTAATGAGCATTTTCAAACCTGGAAAAACCTTGCCTTATTCAGTCAAATAATGTTGGTAAGTATTTTGAAACAGAACCTTCTGTCAGGGTCAGATTGGTAAGGCGGGCACTCGGGCAATGAGCCAGTATCTGAGTTGCAGCTGTGGTCCACCTTTTTGGGTAGCATGGAGGCCGATTTGGGCTTTGTCTGTGCTGTTCAGATGCAGCTTGTGGCCCAGTGTGGGCCTAAGTGGTCTTTCTGGAGGCAGATGGGCCTCAGTTACCTTACTTTTATCAATGGGGAGGGTGGGGGTGGTTGTAGGGGGGCAGAGGTATCATTCCCAGTCTCTCTGGGCTGGTCCTTTAATGTATGCAGATTGAGCAGCGTCAGTAGACCTGAGCAGAAGTGGCCTCACTTATATTCATTCAGGTGTGATTTACGAGTGGGAACTAATTGTGCAGCAGTGCAGGCAACATTTACATTTTTTTTATCTCAGTGAAATTAAGAAAAATGCCTCTTTTAGAGAGCCCTCCCATCCTTTCTTTTCATAAAACTTTGAAAGGCGAAATCTGCAGATGTGGGCCACTTTATTGAGTTTGCCTGGGTCGATTTGTATTCCCGAGCCAACCCTGCCTTCTGTACTTGAAATCGTCAAGCTTAAATAGGATGTCCATGGAAACTTCAGTGTTGCACATTCTTTTAGGCGTTGCTCCCACCTAGCGGCAGAAAAAAAGAAAACATGCAGCATTGTCAAGGAATGAGCTCCTAAAAGAAGTGTCTGAGCAAATTTGCGTTTAACAGAGAGAAGAAATCGCATACGATATCGTAGGGCGGTATATATAGTTGTTTCCTAAATTCAATTATATGGAAGCAGTTTTTTCAGGAACCTTTTTGAATGTATCATGCAAGTATTCGAGGTTTCGGAACACCAACAACGAATAACTCAAGATGGCCGTTGCATTTGACTAATTTTGAAAGCAGTCTGTAGAAAGCAAAAAAAAACATGACTGCCATAGAACTAGAGAACGACCCTCATTGAAGGACATCGTATCCAGTGAAACGCACGCCATTTAGGAGCCGGAAGTCTGTACTCGATAAAGTAGCCATATTGGAATTCTTTATTTTGTATACTGTAAATTGAGCTTCCTAAAAGCTTTCGTTTTTCCTACGACAAGCATTTTTGTAACTATACTTCCACTAATCGGTATGATTTGTAAATTGAAAAGAATTCGAAATTATATTTTACAATAATAACCTCTTTAACAAAAACATTAATTAAGAGTGCTTAATAATTTTGCGCTGTACGTTGGCATCACATAACTATAATACCAACATATGCATCTGAGGAATGTTTGCAATCACCTACTGTGTTTTAGCTCTTCCGAACTAGGTTGCCGAGGATCACTTTGCTACCATGTGTACGGAGGTCCCCAGAAGGACGGACGCTTTCTCTCGAGCGACGTTCCTGAGGGGGACGCTTTAGCGCGGTGCACAGTGTCAGCATGCGTAGCTGTGGATGATATTTTGTGTGTTCAAGCCAGGGTCATTGACTGTGTGCAGGATGGCCGGCGGAGGCTTAGGTTTTCGTCTTATACAGCGAAGTGAGTTGTTGTTAAGAAGGAGAGGAAGGCGGGCGGGTTCTTGGGATCTTGCGGGCTCTGCTGCTTCTAGGGTCTGTGTGTTTGTTGATTGCTGTGGCTGCCAAGAGCAAAAGCATGCATCATTCAGAATTCAAGCAATTTATTAGGTTTGTAGATTTCAGGCTCCTTCCTAACCAGCAGATGCCGATGGCAAGTGTTACTGATGTAGAATTGCTGCATTTTAAACGGAAAAGTTAAAATAACTAACTTTATACTTTTTGAAGGTTACCTTTTTTGTTGACAGTTATTTGTAACAGATGTTTCCGAAATTAGGCTGGAATTCCGCCTGGCAGTTTAACAAATGTTCTAATTTAAATGTTCATCATAGATGCGGAGTTTCTAGTTTGCTTATGCGCGACGTTTCCATATTTTGATATGTTTATATGTGACATTTTGTTGCTTTATGTGTGCCACCTTGAGTGGCAGTTTATTATGAGTAGAACGAAACAGTTAAATCCATGAAATTAGATATAGTATTGCAACGTACCAACAATTGGGTAATATAATGATTTATACGTGGTCTTAAAACAGCCCACAATGCAAGTGACCTGGTGAAAGTTATCAGTCAACTAATACTTGGACAATTATGTCATGTGCCTTACACGTTCCCTTCACACATCTCTCTCTGTTTCAAATGCTACAACCTGTCCTGTTTAGTTTGTATTTTTGCAGAATATAGAACCTGCAAATAGCAATTTATTATCAGTGAAAAATTACACGTGTCAGAAGACATTATGTTGTTAAATTACTGTGTCGGACTGGCCCATGCATTTGACAGTAACGCCATCTAGGAAGCATCACTAGCCGTCATTTTCGTAAGCCAAATTAATGAAATGCTATTTCCATCTTGTGGAATTTTAACAGGTGACCTCCAGATTATTGACTTTTCTTGTAAATAGCGGCTTAAACTACTGAGCTATCATTACTATAAATGGATACTATGATAGGAACTCGCTTAAACAGACTATAATTTTGTCCAAATCACACTCAAATGATAAGAATTAGAACAAGCATGTCTTAAACTGAGTCAGATATATAGAAGGAGCCCATCCGGATATGAACATATGTTGCTTGTTATGTTACAGAGTCCATTGTAATAGCATTAAAACTTGATCTATTATACTGTGTGCAACACCAGCAGGGGTGTGGAATTTAATCAAATATGTACTTGTCCATGGGATAGGTTGCTTCATAAATCTACTTGTCCTGTAAACAAATCCACTTGTTCCTATGGTGCCATGTAGTGCGGCGACAAATTGGGGCAACAATTTCATTATATAAGCACAGTGATAATAGCCACTCTGATTATGCCAAGACTCATACTATAGTAGGGTTTGAAAACTAGCAATTCCCCAAATTCTCCATTTTGTCATATGTCTACAGATCTATATGCTGGGGCTGGAGGTGGCGAAAGCAATAGTCCATGGTTGGAATGCCCTTTTGCGCAAACCTAACTTGCATGTTTTAGGGATTTTCACCAGCTCTACTCTAATCTTCTCCTTTTGTTTTTATTAAATTCTCTCCATCGATCGGCGGGGTTCACTATGAGTGACCACATTCTGCTCTTTCATAAGAAGCATATCAGGTCACAAAGTACATTTGTTCAGTACAGAAACTACTGTGGAAATGTGCACTTTTTGAGACAATTTTTTTTTGTTTTTTGCCAATGTTTGTTATAATGGTTATGGCCCGGCAGCTCCCACAAGTATAACGTTTTACAAAAAACATGTGAAAACAAGGCACACATGGACAAAATCAAAAGGCTGACCACCAAAGTTGACCTATTGGCATTTCCAATGCTCGTTTTTTTCATGTTTGCCATACATTTTTTTTAACTAGTTACACTGATTTTCCATGATGAACATTTATAGGAAACAGTAGCATGAATCAACACAACTTTGCTAAATGATGCTTAAAAGAAATAGTACCTAAAATTTCACAGTAGTTTAGCAAAGCGTTTTTTTCGCAGTTGCATTTTTTGTGAACATTTTATTTTGATAGCAAAAAATCATCAATCTTGATTTCAAGCTTCATCAAATATTTGTACCTAATCAGAGAGCATTCTGGGAGCATCATACATAGTTTTATATTGTTAGACTTTGCAAACGTGAGTACGCGTTTTTATACTGGAACCACTGTCAGTAGTGCAGTCCAAGCTATCAACATTTCCTTAGAGCGCACACCCTAATAAAGGCTTTGCATTAATGAACCACAAATACAAATTCTAAAAGCATTAACATACAGACTCAAATATTATCTTGACTGCCCATCCCTGATCCATAATTCACTATAAACTGGCAGCCAAAGGGTTTGTGATGCAAGGGGTTGGGCCTACTTGTCCCGAGGACAAAATAAACATGAAAACGTGTTGTCCTTGACGCCAAGCAATATGTCCTGGTCATCTGTCTATGGGAATTCCACACCCCTGCACCAGGCAGTTCTTTTATTTTTTGCCATGAACTCTTTGCATTTTGGGATTTGCAGTTTTGGTTTCGTATTAAAGACATGCCCTTCCTTGAATTAGCATGCAAGTGATGTTGGTATAAAAAGCAGAACTGCCCTAAAGTGGCTCACGCTCATCGTCTGAAAATATGCTGATGGTTCCAGAGATTGTCCCTCAAAAGCTGGCTTCAATCATGTTCCCCAAATATTCAGACTTTTGTAGAAAATATTGATGAGACTGCTCCTCAGATACCCAGACTGACTCCCAAATATGCACCAAGCAGCTCCTCGTGTTTGCAGCCCTCCACCCACCAGTGTTCATAAGTATTTACCTCAAATATGTAGTATACAGTTCTACACAGTGCTATGGCGAGCAGCCTTGAATATGGATTGGCGTCATAGTCGGGAGAATGGTCTCATTGCTTGTGGATTCGGAGGGAAGCGATGTAAAACACCGTAGCCGTTTTACATTGGTAGATAAAAATAGACTTTGAAGCAGAGAGTTGTGTATATATGGTCTGGGGTGATTCAAAATGGATGTTCATTTGTTGGGTACAATAATTTAATTAGAGTAAGTACGTCAGTTTGGGCGGAGGTGTGTCTGTGAATATTTGTAAGGTGAAAGTATATGTGAAAGTAGGTCGTTTTAATTAAAAATCTGTTATTAATGGTGACACAGCAGTGGTGTTGCGTGTAAGTTTGAAAGGTAAGAAAGCCTTGAGGAATCCTGTTGGTTGTGCATATCTTTTGTTGTAAATAGAGTGCTGCTCACATATACTGCGTGTGCTGATATATGCCTAGAAGTTCTAGGTAATTTCTTTATTAACAATGAAGCTGATGGTGAGCAGACACACCCAACTACCCATATTATCTTACGCTGTCAGAGGCCAGAAGTCATAGGTCACAAATATTGAGTCTAAGTGAAAAATTTCAATATTGTGTTGTGTGCATTAATGCCAAGCAAGCCCTGAAGTGCTAAAATACAGACAGACAAATGCTTGACCAGAGAATGCAAGCAGCAAAATGATAAACACTATATAAATGCGAATCGTTTTCCAACCAGAAACCATCCTCATACAAAAAATAGCAGTAAAATAGAGGAAATGTTGCAGGTATGCATTGCACTAAACAAAGGAAACAAATAATAGCAAGCTCCTGCGATAAATTAGATGTGCTGCAACATCATTGTAGAGATCAAAATCCTTCATCCTGTTTCGCTCGGTCTTCTTAAGAAATGTCCTCAACCACTTCTTAAGAAATGTCTTAACCACTCATCGAAAAATAGAGAATGTCTAATTTTTTCTGTATATAGTTTGCCTTATGTGTTTTCTAGGTGCCCTCAGAGACATTTTCTCATTTGCTTAGTGCATATAGGTTGTTATTCTTCTCAATAGTTGATGCATTTATTTGAATTATTATGTATTATGTGATTTGATAGTCTTCTTTTAGTTTATATATATATATATATTCATGTATTAAGTTGAACAGATGGTGCTCAGGAAAAAACAGAATAGTTTTAGGCTTTAACGTGAACATGCAAGAGAATCCTTCCCTTATTTTTCTCATCTGACATCATGTTCACAACTGTATAATATGTTGTCTGCTTTCATGTTATTTACATTCTGTGCGGTCACCATTGCTATGATATTATTGCTGTATGCAATTATTTTGTTACATTTATTCTTGACTAACATTGAAGTGAAATAAATCCTTGAAGTTTAACGGGGTATAATTTTTGTTTATACATGCTTCTGACGAAACATTTCCAGAACTCACAACAACAAATCAAGTATGCATGACTGCCTCCGGCAGTTTGTAACTTACCCAATATACATTATCTTCAGCTAAGATGAGGGCGATGCATGTCATAACTTGTCTGTTCCCTCCATTCAAGGTGGTAGATTACCCATACCTGCAGTAGATTTAAGAACCAAGTGTCCAGGGTCCCAAAACTCCGGTGATTGAGACATGATTATTGAAAGCAAACCCTGCCCTCCTTTAGAGTCGGTGTACCTTCTCATAGTGTGCTAGCACTGCCTCTGAGCAATCCATCTCCCCCTTCTCTCCTATGGCAATTGAGCAGAAATCCTCAGATCAAGGTGCTGTAGGCAAAATATACAATTTTGATCAGTGCAAAGCCTGGGTAAAATGCAGCAGAACCTGTGCCTGCAAGTATGCAGAATGAAGCCGCAAAATAAGGGAGAACTAAAAGTAGTGAACCGAGGGGTAAGAAGTAATTGAAAATGAAAATGGGTAGAAAGCTACAAAGTTAAATTATCCCTGCTGGGGAATCTGTGGACAGAAGGCTAGTGGACGGGTCGAAGACTAAAGATTTAAATCACCAACAGTTGGAAAGATGAAGAGCCGCCTAGTGTCACCCTGCAAGCCCAGTCTACCAATCTTCAATTGGCCCGACTACAACCACTACCTGTAAAAACAGCAAATCATCTGTCTCCAACCCTAGAGGTCCTTGATAGGAGAGATGATAGAAGTCAGCCCAGGATTGAAATATGACTGTGGTCAGACAGGTGGGTATGGCATGACCCGAAGCAGGGTGCAACAGATGGTCTAATGAATGATCCTGCTCTGTCCAGGCCTGAAGAGATCACACTTTTTCCCATACCCTCCACATCAACCCCAGCATTAGGTGTTTCATAATAAAATGGTGAATAGACCCACTACGTCAGCATGCCATTGAACTTTCTTCCCAATGGCATATCCTCAGCCGAGGCAAGCACTGCCTGGGTAAGGAAGGCGACTCTGTGACCGCAGACACGGCTCCATGTCTCCAGCCAAGGCCCATCATGAACTGCATAGATGAGGTCTCAACCTCCCCACTGGTCTCCCAAGCCTACCACATATTTAGGCAGCTGGGATTCTTCCAGGAGGGTATTTGTCTCAACATCAACCAAATTCTATCTTCCCTTCATGAGAACCAGTCACTGAAGCCATTAGTTCCTCAGCCAGAGCCATTCGATGGACAGAGCAGCAGATCCCATATAAAGGAAAATGACGGCCAGGGCCACTCCTCTCCATCCTCTCCCATTTCTCTTCTTTCAGAAACTGGGAATAGTGGCTTCTAGGAACAACACGCTGAATATAACGTAGAATTCAAGATCAGTGTTTTTTGTGTACAATATGCATTGTTTAGGAAAAGACAAATAATGCCCCATAAAGAAAAAACTAAAATGAGCAAAAAGAGAAACATACTCAAAACCAGTATTTGGACATGGAGTGGCCAAATAATACCATTAGCGGGAGAAACAGTACAAATCAAAAGCTATATTGAGGTTTTAGTCCCTATGTACTTAAGTGATCAAGTAATACAAGGCTCTAAGAACCCTCTAGCCATGCTTAAATTAAACCGCAGCATCAAGTATTTGAAAGATGTCTCGGATGGGTAAGGAATTGCTCTAGAGAATAGTAAATGAGATGTTATTTTGCTGTTGAAAACCTTTATACTTTTATTAGACTCATAGATCTGTGCTGTCAGAAAGGGGGATATTAATTTTGAAGCTGTTTCCCTATCAATATATTAGGGCACAATCTTGATAAGTTAAAACGCAGCTCATTGAAAAACACCCATGGACCACTGGTAGCTATGATACAGCAGCAGACGGCTCGTCAAAAGAATAGGTGAAAGGTTCAAGCACTGCAAAATAGAATGGGAGTTAAGAACATAGTGCAATAAAATTCCAAAATCAGTTTAGAGAAAATATGAAAAATGTAATAAATAAAATGGTCAAAACACGATAAAAGGATGTGGCGGTAACTGAAGAAAATGTCAAAGAATGCAGATGGCGAAAGGATAGTAAAAGTCTGTACCCAAGGGTTCCTTTCAGCTCCACAAACGGAAATTGCGTTATTACAACATTTAGTCAGAACCTTAAGGAACCAGTAGTTACTATAAATAGGACAGTGGTTCTGAGGACCTGTCCCTTTAAGGCCTAGTCTCATTATTAAAGCTTCACCCATGGCTCCTTTAGGTTTAATATGGTGAATGTAAAATTTGTGGGATAGAAGTGTGTGGGCATTAATCAAAGCAGGCTTAAAGTTCACATTACATCACACTGATTTGTTTGTATGCAAGGCAGGTATTGAGCCCCCTCTTTCTGAGCTTTCTCCAAGTTACAGGAGTTTCAACGTTAAAGCAGTATATATTTCAGTCCCCTAAAGTTAAATCTGAAGACTCTCTCATGGTATGCCCTGCTTTAGCTGTATCACCCCCTCCCCTACCCACCAACTTGCTTGCTAAACTTCATCCAAACACCCCGCAGAGCCAACTTTAAATATTATCTAACACTTGGACTACTCCTTATTTACTCTGTTAATGCTTTGCCTCAGGCTGCCCTATCTAGCACCAACTATTGTACTTCTGTATTACTCCAGTTCAATCCTCTTAAGTATTGGCTTTGAAACATGGGTCCCAAATGTGCCCTGTATTTTTTCAAGTCCTCAAACCTTTGTATTATTACAGTTTAAATCTCTTCAGAAGGGGTTTATAATGTGTTTTTGTTTTACAGGGTTCATTTCAACATCTCTTGCTTCACAGTTTTCATATGCTGAAATAGCCCAGATGCGCAATGAGTTGTTCATCAAAGAGAAGGCGCGCCAGCTGTCACTGTATCCACGTATTGAGAAGATTGAAGTCAAACACATTGGAAAGTCAGATCCTGGTGCTGTGTTTCTAATGAACAAAGGACTATCTACCCCATATAACTGTGCCATGCGTGAGTAAAGAAAAATAGTGTGATTAAAACTCTTACAGAAAATTATTTGCACTTCACTTTGGATGTTGCAATTGTAAATGTGACTCGGAGCTTCATGAGTGGCAGAGATCGTTTTTATTCAGTGTGTTCATTTGTAGGATGTTGCATCAGTGTACACTTTATTTGGTCTCGTTCACCATACACCACATGCTGTCTGTTTGCGAAAAGACCTATTGTCAGCCCATCTATTGCCCACCATTGGTTTGCTTTATGGCCACTCTCATTTGCTTGCTTTTTATTTGTTAGCTTGTGTGGCCCTTCCTTCCTCTTCTTAAGTTTTTTTTCTCCCCTTGAGGAAGCCCTCATTACTTTTGCTGCATATTTTCAGGCAACTACTCCTATTTTCTTTTTGTTTAAGCACCACATGAGAGTGTATGTGTTTTCCAGCTGTCTCCCTTGTGGGTTTTCGCTCCCCCCTACGCTGCACTCAAAGTTCCTCTCTGTTGCCTATGTGCTTCTCCCCCAACCCCTCATGTTGCACTTGCCCATGTAGGTTTCTCCCGTTTGCGTTGCTTTCATGCCTGTGGACTCCCCAGCTCCAAGTTGTTCTCGCTGTCACCTGTGTGCTTCTCTTATCCCTTCATGCTCTATGTTGCTCACACTGTAAGCCCTCAGAACCCAAATTCATCCATCTTCAAAATGACCTGGCATATTGTATTTTTTGGCCTTTTTGCAGTAAGGCAAATGCTTCAGAACGCTACTGGGCTTGAGGATGGATTGAGGCAGACAAAACCTGCTAAATCTGGCACTGTGATCTGTGAGAAGGACCTGAAGAGTCTGGACACCCTTCCACTTGAAATCCAAGGACAGAAAGATCTCAAAGGAACATAAAACTGATCCCCTGGGGCCAGGTCACGATAGACGAAGTGAGAAATACGTTCAATTCCTTGAAGAGCGGCTCCCCTAGCGACCCTGCGCCTCTGCGGATCCTTAGGGAGGTAGCCCCCACTATCATCCCCTCCCTTACTCATCTGATCAATACCTCATTCCAACAAGGAGTTGTACCTTTGAGCTGGAAGAAGGCTGTTGTAAAAGCCCTACTGAAGAAGCCTTCTCTCGATCCTGAGAATCTGGCAAACTACAGGCCCATTTCCTTACTCCCAGGAGTCAGCAAGATCGCGGAAAAGTTAGTTAATAGGAAACTCTCGCAGTTCCTAGAGGCCAATAACAAACTAAAAAATTCTCAGACGGGCTTCCGACCAGGGCACGGCACCGACATCGCCCTCCTGACAGCGGTAGAGGAGGCCAGAGCGCTATTGGATGGGGGAGGATCAGTGGCAGTGATCCTCCTCGACCTTAGCGCAGCGTTCGACACCGTTGACCACCAACTCCTTATTGAAAGACTCTCAGGAGTTGGAGTGGAAGGCACAGCCTTATCTTGGCTTGCATCTTTCCTGGCCCAACGGTCATATCAGATTTGGGAGAAGAACGCCCGCTCATCCGAAATGCCCCTCCAATGTGGTGTGCCTCAGGGCTCTTCCCTGAGCCCCACATTATTTAATATCTATATGTCCACATTGGAGGAGGTTATCACCCCATTCGGAGTGAGCGTCGTCAGCTATGCTGACGACACACAACTAGTGGTGTCCCTGTCCCATCCCAAACAACAGAAAGCTGATCTCTTCAACTGCCTTACGCAGGTCCATCGCTGGATGAATAGATCAGCCCTAAAGCTAAATGGGACAAAAACCGAGGTCCTTATACTTGGCCCGAAAGGAACCGCACTCCCCCTGGACAGCTGGCCAGCCTGTCTAGGTCCTCCCCCTGATCCAAAAACAGAGGTGAAAAGTCTGGGTGTATGGATCGATTCTGATCTCTCATTCACCTCGCAAGCAAAGAAGGTAGCAGGGACCTGCTTTGGCCTTCTAAAATCTTTGAGGAAAGTCCTGCCCCTTCTTCCCCCTAAATCCCAGAAATTACTAATCCAAGGTCTCGTAATATCGAGACTAGACTACAGTAATGTGATTTATCTCGGCGCTCCCGAAGCGACCCTGAATAAACTTCAAAGAATCCAGAACACCGCTGCCCGGATCATCACAAACACCCCGGCCAGAGCATCTGCTAAACCCGCTCTTAAACTCCTTCATTGGCTCCCCATAAGGGAGCGAGTCAAATTCAAAGCCTTGTGCCTCGTCCACAAAACGTTGCACAACCAAGGCCCCCCAGTTCTCAGCAACTTCATCATCCCTTACAAAACCACCAAATCCCTCCGTTCTAACACAGAAAACCTCATTAATACCCCAAGATTCAGGAAAGCCCGATCAGGAGGACGACGCTTTTCGGTACAAGCTGCTCGTCTTTGGAATTCACTCCCCCGCGACCTACGTCTTGAACCTCAATATCTGCGCTTCAGGAAGTTGCTAAAGACGCATCTCTTTCCCTAGCTCTCATACTCCCCCGTGTTTGATTCCTTACCCCTCCCCTCCTCTGCTCTCAGCTCCCGTTCCTCAGGTCTGCTGAACTAGGGTTTCACTAGCGCTGGGATACTTCCGGGTGACTACGCGCTTTATAAAAATAAATAATAATAATAATAATAACAAGGTGGTTCCTCAAACATAAAGCTGAAGGGAACATTTTGTGAAGCATCCCAGCTGACCAGTGTCAACTGGACCTAGATTGGACTTTGCTATTGCCCTCTACATGACACCCTAAAAGCCTCTAAGTGCTCTCCTTGAAGTCCTGGGGGCCTTAGTGGTGTACTTCTGTCTGTTGTTGTTTGGTCACCCAAAGAATGTTTGGAAACTTTTCCAGAAATTTTGCTCCAGAGCTTCAAGGGGAACTTGCATATGGCAGGCACCCCAAATGAAGTGAGCTGATAGTATTTGCATTGTTACACATGGACATCTTTTGATCTAACATTGTTAAAAAAGAAAGCACACGAACAGTTCCATGGACCTTGAAAGGCTCAGCAACACAGGTGGTGGTTTTACAACTCCCTCGAGGCCTGACCTGTCCTCTCTGCAACTGAGAGGCCAGTATCCCACGTTGAAACCACTGGGACTGAACTCCTCTGTACCGTTTCGATTTGCCGTTGCAAAGGCTTGTTGGCTCTGCACTCCAGAGATCTTCGGGCTACAAGAAGCTCTAGCCTTCTGTATCTCTTCCTGCCAAGATCTTCGTCGTCACCGCATCCTCTGCACCGTGAGCCTTGATCTTTGGAGAGCTGCTTGAGGTCCTCTTGTGACTCCTGTGCCTTTGGCCTGTGGGTCCTCTTGAGGGTCGTTTCTTGCCTCAGTGGGCTCCCCTACTTGCTCACGGCCTGCTCTGACCCTCCTGCACTTTGTGAATCCCTTAGATCTTGCTGATCCCAACGTTGCTCCTTCATCGTTTTCCGCACCTGTTGCTGCTGCCAAGGATTGTTGTTTGTGCTCCTGCTGGACACCGACCCCCTGGTTCTCGACTTCCGGCGTGGGGCACCTTGTGCACGGCTCCTGGTCTTCCTCACCATTGCATGGTCCCCACAGCTGTAACAACAAGGTCACCGTCTGCACTCCTGCATCTTCAGTCATTGGTGGGCATTGCTCTTCTGTTTCTCCTGGTCATCTGCGTGGCACAGACTCTGTCCCCTCTGCTTGCAGGTTTTTCTTGTCAAGAATCCACCGTTGGATTCAACCGGACTCTCACACCTTCTTTGGCAGAGGCATCTTTTCTGAAGTCCTCCATTCTCTACGGCGGTTTCCGAGGTCACTACGCACCTATGCACCTGGCTTCCCTGGTGTCGGTATCCTTGTTCCTGGGGCATCCACTGGTGGGGTGACTCTCCAACCTTCTGTCTTCAATGGGGTTTCTTATGGGTCCACTGGGAAGGGTCCTTCTTCTTAAAAACTGCAACTGCGATTCTCCCATTGACTTCTATTGAGTACGCAGCTGTGCTCTATCTCTGCACTCAGGCTCCGTGGGGTTCCTGGGCACTTACCTTGGGTGGTTCCTTGGGTCCCCAGCTGTTCTGAGTCTCCTGGTCCAAGTCCCAACATGGTCGCAGTTTGCATAACACTTTTTTTGTATATGGTTTGGTCTCCTCCCTTGAGACCACTGTGTATTGTGCTTACTTACCTTTTGCAATTGAAGTATTGTGTATTTGTGTTGATATCTCCGGGTAGGAGATATAGCAATGTGTTAGTGAGTGTTGTGTAATAAATGGACAATTTTTAACTGCACTTGGGGGTTCTTTTTCGTTTAACGTACACTACATGATTAGTTTTGGTAAAACAAGCTGCTTAGCACTCCTTCTGAACAAAGCCTGAAGGCTGCTCTCCCCAGCTACCACTTAGAGAGCTTTCTAAGATTGTCTAAGACCAATAAAACCACCATAAGGGTTGTCTGGATTACTGCAAGGTGCTTCACTTAAATAAGTGTGCACAATATACTTAGCCATCCTCCTACACAGAGGGAATCTGAGATTTCAATGGAATGCCCAAAGAGGAAGGAAAGACGATAGAGAAAATGAAGAAATAGGAAACATGAGAGAAATAAGAACAGAGTTTGCCAGAAACGAAAGAACAACATTAAGAGAGGAAGGGCAAGACAAAAAAGACACTGATAAACCGTCTAATAAAGGTTGGCAAGACTATAATGAAGGGAAGAAGGAATTAATGCAGGAGATGCGAAACGGGAATGGTTGGAATAAAAGGAGAATGAATACTAATGGTGTTGAGGCAAAATTGGCCACTTTTTATGCTTGGATCTTATCCTGGCTTCCTGACCATTCTGTAATCTTTCACAAATAGCCGCTGTTTTATTACAATTGGTAACATCTGCCAAATTCAAGAGCAACTATTTACAGGCAGAACACCCATGTTAAGCAGTACATGTAACCAAATCGACTACAGAAGAAAGGAGAACAATATTGACATTGTCACTATTAAATTCTAGAAGATCTTTGCCAGTGAAGTGGACAGAATTTTTTATCTTTTGCATCTCACACTGTCAGAGATTAACATTTTCTGCGGTAGCAGCAGTGGTTAAACAAGCATAGACAAATCGATCTTGCATTTTGGCCCTATTGGTTTTGCCAATGGTACTTAACAATTCTGTACAGTATCTACATTAGTGTGCAGCATGGCTAAAGCATCCACTATGCTGTGAAGCATGGCTGAAGGAAAAATAGCTTTAAAGAGTGCTGCTGTGGTGCAGTAGTCACATCATTTTGTAGGTGCAAGCAACATGCATAAGCACGGCTACAAAACGGGTGACCATTTTTGTTGTTGTTGCTGCTCTCTGGGGGTGAGCATCATGGAGGGTCAGTGTGTGTGGGAAGCAACACTGTGGGGTGGGGGGAAGCAGCCTGGAGGGGCTGGGAAGGAGAAACAACAAAAGGAGAAAAATGGCACAGACAGGGGAAGCAATACGGAGGGAGGAGGTTGGGCGAGAAGGAACGGGTAAGAGTAATGTTCGATGGGCGGGATTGAAACATACAAGCAAGCAGTGGGGGAATACAGAGATCGGTAGAAGAAGCCGCTGGTACGAGAGAATGGTGTGGGTGGGGGAAGCAACACGGGTGGGGAGAAGAAGCAACAGGTGAGTACAGTTTAGGGAGTCATACGATAGTAAGAGATTAAAAACACTTGCACTCTCATGGAGTGCTTATACTAAAAGGAACGAGCATTGAAAATGCAATAGGTCTCGCCTTTGATTAAGTTAAAGCCATTTGCTTTGCTAATGGTATTGTATAGCAAAGCAAATGGCTTTAACTTAATGAAAGGCGAGACCTATTGCATTTTTAATGCTTGTTTTCTCTTGGGGAGAACTTCTGGAACACCCCTTGATAGAGATATTCAAATATCTGAAGAATATAAATAAAGATTTAAACACATACATTGTTCAGATGAGTGATGTCAGCAGGAAGGATCATGGGAGCTTGCTCTGCAGAACTTTCCGTTCTGCTGCAAACTGCATTTGTGTAGCAAAAGATTCACTAATCCTTCACAGCGGAGTGGGGCTGTGTGCAGTGACGTACCCCCCACCCCCATGCTATGAATGGGGCAGTAATGGCACACTAAAGTCAATGACGGGACAGTGACCTGCCTGCGACAGCAGACGTTCCTCTTAGCATCTGAATTTGCAGTGTCGGCACTGAGATCCCTGTTCCTTAAAGAAACTGAGCAGATAATGCCCCTTATAGTAAGCAGCCACAACAAAGAATTACACATTATGAATGGGAGGTGGGAGGCAGCATAAATCAGTCGGTAGGACTGCTGTCAGCTCCTTCCAAGTCGGCACAGGCAGAGAGAGAGCGAGCTCCGCAGTTACCCCCTGCCTTCACAGTGTGAATCCATGCCATGCTTTGTGGCAGTGGGTGTGGTTGTAAAACATTGTGCACAACCATGTGTATTGCCACGGCGAACTCGTCCCGGAGGTATTGGAGCGCTTTAGATGAGCACCAGTTACGTTACACAAGGACACGTTCATTTTTGGAACGCACACGGAGATTAAACGATTTGCCCCAAATCGCAGCATGTTAAGAGCGACGCTGAGATTCGAACCTGGTTCCCCAACTGCAAGGTTGGCAGCTCTGACCATTGCGCCACATGCTTGGCTTGTTTTTTTCTGCCCTTTACTATGTGCCATGAATGCTCGCAGGTTCTCTTACAAAATGGACTGCAGCTGTGCGTACTTTTTCATCTAGCTTAGACAGTAAAAGCCGCTATGGATTGCTTTGTTTAAACACCACGCATTGTGCATTGAGATTTCTGTTGCCATGCTGCGTTCTGCGAAGAGAAGCTGCCCTTTTCGAGTAAAGTAAACAAGTCTGTAAGCCACGGTTGACGTCGACTTTTCGCTTTTTCTGCCATCTCACTTGGACGGCCTGCTTTCCTTCTGATCTTTATGGGGCCATGTGCTTGGCCCCGTAAAGATAAGAAACCTTTTACTTCAGAAGGAAAGCAGGCGAGGCCGTCCAAGTGGGACGGCAGAAAAAATCAGAGCGAAAACGTCACCAACAGCCCTTTAGTGAAAAATCCCCAAAACATTAAATCTCGACAGTGAGACTGCGCATGTGCGCAGCCTACGCTAGTGAGACCTAAAAAGTAGTGAGTGCCATGAAAACGAGCACGAGGACCAGGCAGTTAAACACATTGTAAAGATGCAATGATCGAATGAAATTACAAACCCAAGATTGAAGGAAAAGCCATCAAATAAGCAGAATAATGGGTGACAGTAAATATGCTGCTCCAAGCCTTGTGTGTTGTTGGTAAGCCGCACAATATGTATTGCAACAGACACCCACATGCTCTGTCTACTGGATTCGACCTAAACACTACATTTATGTTTAATATGTGACCTTTTGTCACTGAACTGATAAAATGGACAAGTACAGAGCATTCATGGTAGTCCAATGACATTAGTACTGTGCCGTGGACCTGCCCTTGTTAAAAATGAATCCTGTAATAGTGAGCGTTTGGCTGTCTGCTGTTTAAAGCACGCATCTCTATTTCAGTTTGGCGATCCAAAAATGTTCACAATTTCAGAGGCTTTCTGAATATTCCAAAGCGTGTTTGTCGACTAATGATGGATTGGGGAAAGAACTGTGAAGAGAACAATGTTCTTAACTAGTTTGTTTCATGGGTTTATAATAAATGTTGTGGAGATATCTCTTATTGATTTGATATTCTCTTGGTTCCTTTTGGTAGTCCTAAGAATTGCTAGAATTCATCCTGCAAATATATGGTCTCCAGCAACCTGCTGGCCAGTGGGCCTTTTTTCCAGAGCAGTCATAATGTAGAATAAATACCTTCTGTAGGATAAACATAATATCATACCTGCAAGCGATGCCAATTTTGCAAAAGTTTTTTTTTTATGAACCCAAAGCGGATTTGACATTTGAAATTGAGAATGTGCTGCGTACTGCATTATTTAGTATCTAGAAACAACATAGGAAAATTTGTTTGACAGGTGTTTAATCTTAATACAGTCACCGAGAATATATATTACATAATTGACTACATTTTAGTTTTAGTATTCAAGTCGGCAGCCAGGACTGGCATAATTTTAATCACCCATTGGCTGCACTGATACTGAGTCCAGTGCTTTAAGGGATATTGCATATGTATCTTAAGCTGACCACCACAATCCAGCAAAATCTCTTGCAACATAATGAATGAAAAAGGAGGCCTATGCACATGAAATTGTACTCTATGCTTACTCTGTAATAATCAGAAAATGGGATCCTAATTACATGTTTTCCGTTTAATTGGTTAGATCTTAGCGAGTGGTACTGTAAGCGTGCTGTACTGGCAGTTGTTGATGGAGAGGCTTGGGATATGTATCGGCCTTTAAACAAATCATGTGAAATTCAATTTCTTACCTTCAAAGATGAAGACCCAGAGGAAGTGAATAAGGTTGGTAAGAGTTTATATGCTGCCTCTTGTAATATGTGTAGGACATATGACTATTAAATTCTTTCTGCGGTATATGAGATATAGATTATTTTTGTGCCCATTATTGTATGTGGCAAATATACCCCCAAGAAACATTGAACCCTAGCGGATATCTGTATCCAAAAAGAGGCTATTCTGTATTGCTATATATTCCTTTGTTAATAACCCTTTTACCTTTCCAGCATGTATTGTAAACTGATGACAAACTGAAAACACAACACGAGAAACATCCCACACCAATGTAGAAAAATGGAGTAAGATGTAATTATTAAATTTACTGAGATCAAAACGTCTAAAATCCAATCGGTAGGACTGGAGATGTGCAGTTTTAAGTGAAAATAGTGCTTAGAAGCACTTAAAGCCAACTGTGGTTATCTTGTCACAAGTTCAGGCCGATCGCAAAGGAGCATGGGCCGGATACAGGGACCAAGTTAGGCCCGTTGAATAAAGTACCTTAAATTCTGGATATGGGGCATTGCGAGATCTAGCTTTGAGGCTGTGTCATGCAGCTGCTGTTCTGAGGAGCTGCAGGGCTGCTATGTGAAGTATTGCGTTGCCATCAAGGATACCATCAATGAGGGACTTGTGATGTGAAGACCTGCGTCTAGAATTCGTAGCTCAGCTGCGAATCTGAAGCAGAGCTACAAGGAGATGTCGATTCTGTCCACAGGACCACCGCTGGGCTGGCAGAGCACCTTCAGTCCCACCTACAAGGTCCCAGGACTGGGGTGGCACCACGTAGAGGGTAGGACTCACAAAAGACAGAGTTCAGGTGCTGGGTTCAAGGTGGTTGGAGCCTTTTCTGTCCCTGAGGCTCTGATCAGAAGGCCAGTCCCATAGCCCTTGGAGTCACTCAGCATTTGTCTGGCTCTTTCTCTCTCCTCCAGGAGTAGACACGCTAGCTGTAGGTGCCCCAGCACTCCGGTCAAATTTGCGAAAGGCAGCAGTGGAGCAATCACCTGCAGGCTCCTGTTTCTTCATAAGTCTCCCACTGGTTGCAAGCTTGCTTTTGGTGAGTTGGGGGTGGTGGAAGGCACTGGGGTCAAGGGTCACAGGGCTGCCTTGAAGGACTCTTCTTCTATCAGCCACTACCACATCATGGCTCATGTGCTGGGCTAGCAACACATTCTGCTCTGGCTTATTTTAAAGTTATAGATGCTTCATGATGTCATAGTGGCACAGTCCCTTTTGGCACAACTTCACGATGACACAACTACACATTCCTCTCTGACACAACTTCATGATGTTGCTGTAGCACGGTCCACTTGGGGACAATGTTGCAGGCTAATCATTGTGAGATAATGCATTCCAGTCTTTGGGGCATGCAGCTCGCTTTCCACAGTCTTCCTGAATGGACCGATCCTCATCCTGTGGGGCTCATGCAGGGTTGGCAGACTCCTTCCCTATCTTAGCAGTCAGGTTGACTCCAGGCACCTCAGGACAGTAGAACAACTTGTTTGTTCTAGGTCAGACTCCAGGTGATGTCCTGTCACGTTTGGGAAGCATTCTTTCAGGCACACACCAGCTTTGGTTGCATAGCAGGTATCTGAGTCCTCTGCGGGGCACTTTCTTCCATGATCAAAGAGAACTTGCAACTGGGATCACCTGTGGGCCAATGGCTCCTGCTTAGATACAGCGAAAGCAGACGGAGGAGGTCAATTTTCTGCCTGCTCTTTCAGAACCGGTGAGCTTTCTGCACCTGGCTGTCAAGAGCGACAATGAGCAATGATCACAGAGAGACAAAAGGCTGGCCTCACCTAAAGGACCTTTCACACTCAGAACAGCAGAGACTGAATCCCCACACTTTATGCCCACATCTACCAAGTGTCATTGCTCAGGAAGATTAATTAGCAGCCCCTCTAAGCGAAAGTACTTATTCAAATTGTTAAGGGGAGCCCTGTCTCCTTTTTCCCCACTTTAATTTCTAGATTTTCTCCCTGCGGCTTCAAGACTGTCAGCATTGCACATCCACTGTCTGGGAAAACGACCATACCTCCATCTTGTATACATGAATTGGCCAGGATCTTCAAAAGTGGAGCCCACCAGGCCTCCATTACTCTGGCTCACTCATTCATACATGGGATGTTAGCGGTAGGATCTGGGTTAACCCACAGAAGCAGAATTTTAAACGAATGGGCCAATAGTCCTCTATGCTAGAGAGACACTTACTGATCCACAAAATACGATAGGCTGTCAAAACTTGTCTACATGCCAAACCTATGACTGGAACTCCACTCCATTGTCTGTCAAATGAGGATATGCTTGATGCCCTCCTCCAGGCCACAGGGCAGGCCCAAGACCTCCTTAATGTCAAGAGAGAGGCCCTCAAGCACACACTCACACACTAGATCAGTGTGCGGTTGGGGGCAAAATCATAATAATAGATACAGTTGTGAACTCAGTTCTGGGGAGCACAGCTGTACACCATGCAGGGGACATTCCTGTCCCAACAGCCTATTTTTCATCAGGCGTATATTTTCTGAGTGAAAGGATAAATACATTTAAATAATGTTGCTCTGGCCGGTAACGAATAGTGCCAAGACTTAAAGATTGCATGTATTTCTTTTTTAAAGTGATACCGTGTGACATCTCTGTAAGTTGTGTGATATCCTTAGTACTCTTTTGCATTTCTACTTTTTAAACATCTCAATTTCTATATGACCTGTAATTAGTCTCTTATTGGCTCTGATATAATACAGAGACTGTGCCGCTTCTCCCTAAAATGTAGATAGCCTGGCTTTGGCTGGTGTGATGTCTTGGCAGTGTGTTGTCAATGAATCCAAACTAGATGCAAGCAGGATCCGTGCTGACTAAAATTGAGCTCAATCTTGTTGACAACAGTAGTAGAAAGAGGTCCTGTAGCTTATCAGTGTAGTAGTCTCTTCTGGACTTCCTTTGTGCCGCATCAGAGTTTTTTCATTTGGAAAAGGATGAATTTTCCGAACCTGGAGAAAATTCTTACTGTATTTCACAAATGACTAACATTGTTTCTTTATACGCATTGTGAGATACTTAGCGTTGCTAAACATTCCACAGACATTCAGAGGGCCTGGAACAGGGGTCTTCAACCTTTTCTGTAATTAGAGCTACTTCTGTTCAATGAAAATCGTCCCGAGCTACTAAAATTATTACTGTTTATAATAGTGACCAGATTAAAATAATGGCTACTCCAGTGCACGATTACCAGCAGCGAACACCTTTGTGTGTCAGGCAGGGTTGCCAGCAGTAATATAAAAAAGCATGGCAATTTTGGATGCCTCCGCATAGGTGATGCATGACTATTGAATAATGTATCACTCCAATATCAGCCATAAGTATATTTTGGAAATTCATTTTTCTTCAAACATCAGCATATGAGTTATGAACATACACACTTTTTCATTTTTAAGTAGGCAGGGCTGTACATAGGGAAGCTGGAGAGCTTCCAGTAGCTCCCCAGCTACTCATTGGAGAAGCCTGGCTTGAAACCTCACAGCACACGTTGCAGACGTTGTAGAGATTCGGCAACCTTTTGACACACTCCGTTTGATACGCAATCCTGGTGCTGCCAAATAATAAGTGTTAATGCACCCTTTGTCCATTGTCCAAAATGGTGGCTACATGCACCTCCTTGAACTCCAGGTCAGCAATTTGAGTTTACATTTTATAGCTATGAATTCTTCAAGGATATGTCAGCATCAAAATGTTATGAATTTTGCATGTTGTCTGTTGTTATACACATAATCTCCAGTGTTAAGTCATCATATATTGTGATACATCAGATTTCCTTTTTTTAATTAAATGAATCCTTAGGGAATTTGTATTTAAGAGTGTGCTTAAAAATGCACAGTAGGTTAGCAAAACTGCCTGCATCCTTGTCGGTTTGTTCTCTTTTGTATTGTAATTACATTCATATAGCGCTCTCTACCTCTGACGGGATGTTCAATCTGGAGCACGCTACATCAGATACCAAGGTTATTCCAATGGTTATTCCAGTACAGTTGTTGGTTATGAGGATTACCCGTGCTCCCCAGAAATAAAAAAAGCAATCCATGCATTTACTCCAGTATCTTTGTGCTAGATTAAAATTAATACCAGTTAGGTGTGTTTGTTAGTGGTGGGTCAGTGGTTTCATGCAGTTGGTTGGTGGTACAAGAAGGGTGCCAGATGTTAGGTATAGGTAGGTTGCATGGATGGGGTTTTAAAAAAAGTGAGGTTGTGATCTATCAAATGAGGTCTGAACCACTGGCAGAATTACAATAAGCGATATGAAGGCAGGCACGGATGGGAGGTGACTGTACTTGGAAATAAAAGGCTTGCGAAGGATGGAAGGGGATGAGTGTCGCTCTGAAAAAAGGAAGGAAAGAAAGTGATTGGAGGTAAGTCAGGATCAATTTTTCTGGATTTTAAGAGTATAGTGGAAGAAGACTCTCAGATAGCAAGCAATGTGAGGAAATAAGCCTTTATAACAACATTATATATAATGCTCTATTTCCGAGGCAGACAGGTTAATCATGCAAGTCAGAGAGTACAGATTGTTTAAACATTAACCGAGCCTGTTGTGCCAAGCCTAGGGCAGCCCTTGTAAGCATAGACTGAAGTATCCCAACTTTGGTACGGGATCTGTACTGCATAAGGGTAGGGGTTCAGAAAAAGAAAGTCTTATTTATTGATCTTCCCTCACTATTGTGTAGATTCACTCACTCACTAAAAATGAGTTATTTGACATTGACTGAGGGCTTCTTGCCAATGCGCAGTCAGATTTGTACCTCGCTTAGTTATCTAGTCTCATTCCCCGTTGTTTCTGCGGCACAGCAATGCAACCAAAGACACGAAAGATACTTAGCGCTAACATCCCAAATGTATATTGTGCATGTTTGTGTATTTCGCCAGTGCGGTACATGCTTTGTATGTATAATTCAAGCAGAGTAATGGAAGCCAGTGGGTTACATTTTGGAAGATGGGGGCGAGGATGTTTTCCCAGAAAGTAGAATTCTATTGCTGAAATTCCTGAAGTAGCAGGTTGGAGATGTAGACACAAAATGAGGACAGAGGAGACTGGGCTCGTATGGTAATTTGATTAGGTCCTTTTCCTGAGAGGGCCTGCTGATAAGTGTTTTGTAGCTCAGGCACTTGGTAGATGGTGGGAGTAAATGATGGGACTCTAGTGTCAGAGTGAGAAGGGTCCTTTAGATGGGACCAGTGTGTCATCTTTTCCCGATCACGGTTTGTGTGGCTGCTGATATCAAGGCACACTTTTAAAGCCATGGGCTTTGTTTAATGCCAAAGGTCCTTGGTATCTTTTCTCCTTAGTGAAACACTACTAACCCTGTGGAAGACTCAGGTCGACAAGCGCAGGGTTGTTGATGGTTCCCGTCACAGAAAGATTTTGTTTGGTTGGTTGCTCCTTCGGCTTCTGGGCCACAAAGCTGTGGAATACCCAGCCCCTTCACTTGAGACAAGAAACCCTAGAAGCAACTTTCAGGAAGAATCTTAAAACTTGATTGTTTAGGTTGACCTTATTTCAGCATTGCTTGTGTCTGCTTCTGGCCTTTTCTTGCTCCCCGTTCAGTTATGTCTTCCCTTTTTCCGCATGTGTCTTTTCCCGCTCTCTGCTGATCGTTGTGTAGGACAAGCCTAGCATGGGGACGCTCCGTTTGGAGTAACCAATGCTCTTTAAAAATGTATTACATAAAGTGTTCTGATTCGAAACACCAGCGAAAGTGACATGTTGGTGGCTGCCAAAGAAATTTTAATTATCTTTGCACTGCACAGTTGAAAAATTATGCAGATTATGACCCAATTAGACCAATACAGAGACCACCTGAAACACAAACGTACACAGAACATTCAAATAGCAGTACATGATAGTGCACAATGCAACATGCACACATAGCAGACTGAATTGGCTTAAAATGCCCCTAAATGAGCGCCTCGTATAGACGGTGCTCTAGTCACAGAAGACTTGTGCTGTAGGACAGCAGTGCTCACGTTGGCTCTGCCACTGCACTTACTTTTACAGAAATTGGCTCCAAGCAACAGACCCGCTGCGGGACAGATGCACAAACTCCTGAAACTGGGAGTCGCCTCCAAACCATGCATATGCAGCTGGTTAAACATTGTATGGTGGGATGGTACTGTCTCTAGTAAAGCAATCATAAGAAGACCTAGTGCAATGCCTGCCTCTAGTCCCTAAACAGAAAAGCCAAAATTAGCTTAAGCAGTTGGTACAAACATGAAACTGGAGCAGGGGACTAGGGTGGCTGTGACATTTAGCAATAAGCATTGGCATAGCCAATAGGTCTCGCCTTTGGGACCTTTTAAGTGTTTAGCTAGAGCTATTGTCTTCGCCAATGAGTTAAAGTTATGTTACAGAGCATTGTGGCTGCTGTCTAGCATGCTGAAAAGTTATAATAAAAAATTGTTATAAACATTTCTGTTTCAGACTGACGTATAACATTTGGACAGTTGATAGCTGTGCTTGTTGTGACTTTGGTATTTTTTTTCTGTTTTCGTTTCTTGTTTTGTTGTAGATTTGTGTTATTGATATGTAGAATGGCTAAAGGTTTTTGGTGTAAAGGGGTGTTGAGTGAAGGTTTGTAAATTAGAGTGTAGTGTTATGGAGTGGTGTCACTTCCTGTAAAGTCGTGGCTTGTGATGACACTTCCTATGATGTCTATTCCTGTGAAGCCACGCGCCGTGATGTCACGTTCTGTGATGTCACGTCCTGTGATGTCCCTTGCATACTGCCTAACTAGGTGAGTCTACTCGCTTCTTTTCTCAGGACTTGTGCCCTGGCTAGGCATGATTGAGTAGCAGAAGGGGAAAAGTAAAGATTGCATTATTTTCACTGGAGCACAGTAAGGAAGGCCAGAATGGGTATCAGAAATGGTGCAGCAGACCAGAGGCTACAAAACTGTGTTGCGTTCCAACACAAACCCATCTCCATCAAGCTGCTGAAACGTGGGTTTATGAGATTCGGATCCAACTTCCGGGTGGACCCCTGGGACTCACGAGAGCACGTAGCCAGCAAGCTTGGCCCGCTATGCGCTTTAATGAGCTCTCGGCGTGGCAGTCATTCTAGAACAAGCAGACAGTGAGATCAATAAGGGCTGAAAGGCCACACACACAGCAAAGAAACAGCCAGTTCACTCGTACTGAATTATCTGGGCATCAGTAAATGTCTCTTGCACACAATGGTACATGTACAGTCTGTCTAGAGCAACATCCCCTGTGGCATTTATGTCACCAAGAGGTAACTGCCGTCGGTCACCGCCAGCACAACTCTGATGCAGTCTGCCAACATGTGGACAGCAGCAAGCTCCCAGAGTGTGCCTGTCCAGAACACTCAAGAGCACAGTCTAAGCGCAGGCATGCACAGTAGCAGAAAACACCAATCACAGTCTGCGCCGCCGACCTTCCCGGAGGACATGTGTAGCAGGAAGGGAGACGGTCGGAATAAAGACCACTGCTGTGCAGGATACCTCTGTAAAGAGAATTGTGAACTCTGATACATCTGGAGAAAAAACGATGCTCCAAATGAAACTCAAGGTCTCAAAAACAGAATTCAATAAGATTTACACACTACGCGATCGCGCGTGAGTGCATTCAGCCGCAATAGTAAAAGCACAAGCTGAAAGTGATAATGAGGAAGAGAGGGGGGGCGGGTTGGCACGGCCCTGAAAGTGACGGCGCGCGCACACATCTTTAAAAGTGAAAGCAGGCTGGCGAGTGGCAAATGGCAGCTGTGCATGTCGCGCCCGCTTGTGCGCGTAACAGCAAGCTGGTGGCCAAGGCTTTGCTAGCAGCACTTTTAAAACCCACTTACAAAATGTCTCGCAGACTCAGCGAGACCTAAAAAGGGCCGTGTAGGAAATAAAATGAAATCAGGGCCTTCTGTTTAAAGATAATTTGTGGTTGCAAAGGCTCGGATTCAAAAAATCAGAGCAATTGTGACTGCAAAATAGATTTCGGATATGTTCAAAACCCAATTTGAGATTTAGTAACTCGTCAACGAATAGCAAAATAGGTTTGTGACTACATATTGATTTGCAAATTAAAAGAGACTTGTTTAGGACGTCCCATCCAATTTATGATTTCTTATGGTATGCATCAGTGGTTGGCGACCGCAATTGTGGTCACCAGTATTTGATGGGTTAGCACCTCCTTTGAGGTGACAGTAACCTACGCGCAAACAGGAAGGTCAGTGTTGTAAAATACATTTTTGGGGGAGTAGGCATTGATCCCTGGGACTGCTGCGTACTCGTAAAAAAAAGATTTTGAAACTTTTTTTTTTTTTTTTTAACGGGTGGAATACAAGCTGCGTTTTAAAAAAAGCAAAACAAAAAAAAAATTGCTTTATTTAAAAACAATCACAGACATGGTGGTTTGCTGACCCCAGCAGGCCAAAATCACTATGATGGCAGTAATTCATAGTGGCTTGTAATTTATAACCTACCTCATGCGTATTATTGAGTTAGGTCAAATTGCAACCACCGATTAGTTGGAATTTTGCAAACCAACATGTTTGAACATATCTCAGTTTGCATATAAACAGTGCGTTTGATAGGGGTCGGTGTACAGTTGCAGCCACTTTTACCGAATGCATTGTATAAACTCCAGGCCCTTAATTATGTAAAAATGCATGTAGGTTAGAGCACAGGAAATTCTATACTGCTTTCAAACACACTCCTGCGCTCTGAAGTCTAAAGTTTATAATGGAAGTGTGTGGGGTGCTGGAACTTGGAAACAGCAATACATTCCCCATTGCTGCTTTCTCCCATCTGTGCTGCTACCAAAGGAAACCAAAGACATAAATTATGTCCTCATTTAAGGCACTTTAACAGCATTGCGCTTCTGTCCCCTAAAAGGTCATGCACCATATCATTGTAAGCTTGATACGTTATACCTGTCTGCAAGCCTTCTCTTGGCAGCCATACTTCTGCTGAGCCAGGCAACTAGATAAACAAAATATATTAATCACAACTTTGTGAAGGACAGGCACTCTTTTGTGGAAGCACACAACTTATACCCAACTAAAACATGTCCTCCTGGCTCCCACTAAGATTTTGGAGTCAAAACCCCTCTCTGTAGTTTTCCTGCAAGCCCTTTTTAGAGGTACTACATTATGCTTGGCAACAGCGGCACTGTCAAGCCAGATCTAAAAATTGCACTGACAGGCCTCTTTTAATCACTACATAGCCCCTGTCTACTGTCAAATTGCCAGCTGTACATAGAGATGGAGCAAATAGTATTTTTAGGGACTGATTTTAGAAGGTGGTTTTCTCATGTATATCCAGAAGCACAAACTCTAAAAAAAAATATTTATATAATCAAGTAGCATAATGAAGGAAAGTGCCCCTTTTTGCGTGGTTGCTCCCCACTTTTTGCCTAATGTTGATGCACTTTGACTGAGTGTGCCCTGGGTTCCTGCCAACCAGGTACCCAAGGCCTATGTTGTTTCCCTAAAACTGTACTTTGTACTCCTAAATTGGCACCTTCCTGGCCACATGTAAGTCCCTTGTAAAAGGTACCATGGGTTCCAAGGGCCTTGTGACCAGGGAAGGCCTTTGAGGGCTGCAGCACATACTGTGCCACCCTTAGAGCCCATGTACCCTAACACACACTGCCATTGCAGGCTGCGAGTGAAGAGTCGCCATGTGAAGAGACGTCATGCCTACAGCCACTGCCTGCCTGATATAGGTAAGCCACTCCTCTAGCAGGGTGCACTATACAATTGGTGAGAGTACAGTGGCATGAGCCCTGTACTCCTACAGTTCCTAAGTCTATTCTTGGGCTTTGTAAGTGCAGTACAGCCATAAATAGTATATGGTCTGGAAGGTTTGTCATTACGAACTTCACAGCTCCATAATGGCTTTACTGAAAACTGGGAAGTTTGATATCAAAATTCTCAGCACATTAAACCCACACTGATGCCAATGTGTGGGATTTAATGAAAGATTCACTCGGAGGGCATCTTAGAGACGCCCCCTGAAAAACGACCTGACTCTAGTGTCTTGGCTGACTAGCTGCTCACCAGCTGCCACCCCCAGACATGTTTCTGGACCTCTGGGTCGAGAGACTACTGCTCTCAGGGTCCTGAAACAAAGTACATCCTGGGCAGAGGTGCCAAGCCTCCTCCTCCCAGGATGGGCAGGGTCCACGAAGGGGAAGCCTCAAGAGGCTTTTTTTTCCCCCCCTCATTCGCCTCCAACCCCATACAACTAGGAAATCGGTAGGTCGCCACTGTTACTCAGTTATGAGACGTAGGCCTTCGAGGTAGAAACCTCGTCTCTGTCACCCGCCTACCAGTAGCAGACCGGCTTCCTTCCAGTTGCTGACCTCTCGTTATCAGGGAGGGGGTCATTGCGCTCTCTTCTGATTACTTAAAACCGGCGACTGTTGCTGAGGGCCCACCTGAGATCGAAACTGGGGCACAAAAGAATACGGCGAGACCCAGCACAGCCTGAGAGCTTCCAATGAGGCTTAATCATAGGATGAAGGATTGTATAAATGATCTTTTTTGGAACAAAACGAATAATAGCTATTTAGACTGGAATCCAATTTGTCAAGAAGTCCCAGATGGCTCTCTTCTTATTGTTTTTTAATCTGGCCAAATCAGTCTTAGATGTTTTATACAAGGAGGATAGCCAATCTGAGTGTGTGGGAGGTAAGGCCTCAACTCATCTCTTGCATATTTCCCATCTGGCCAGCAGTATAGCGTAGAATAGAAAACCTCTCTTCGGGCCTAAGATTTCACTTGATATTCCAAAAATAATGAGTCATAGGGAGATTTGTATTGGGTATCCTAAAATGGTTGTTAAGGTGTTTCCGACTTTTTCCCAGAATTCAGAAATGGTGGGAAGGTCCAAAACATGTGCTTCAAAAGGCTTGTCACCTTTGTGAGCTGCCCCAGCCATTTGCTGCTCCCAGCAACTAGCCTCACCGGTTCTGACCCCCCAGTTTGGGCAGGAGAATCAGTGGGAAAAGCAAGATAGGAGATGAGGTGTGCCTACCTTTGCCAACCCCACCCCTCAGGTGGGGGAGGCGAGGCGGCGCACAACTCTTAGTCCTCGCCATTTTGAAGATGGGGGGACCCAGCCAACCAGAGTGAGGCTTATTCCCCCCTCCCACTGACTTGGCCCCAGCCCTACCGGCCTGTCCCGACCTCGACCTGCTGCAGCTAAATCCCGGTGTATCCTGCAGCCCCCCAGAACCCGGAGGACCTGCCCTGCCTTCCCCAACCAGACTTTGTCTCCTATGAACACTGTATTTCCTCACCAACAGACTCTGGCTCCGGCCAAATCCGCGAGTCTGCACCACTCTGCACCCGAAGCCCACGGCCCGAGTTTGAGTGGAAAAACCCCTCAAGGAGGTCTCCACGGCGATCATGCCCTGGTGATCCCTGACCTGCCTCGAGTCTCCAGACGACGCTTGTAGCCCCTTTCTGGAGGATCCCCGCGACTGGAGCCGGTAAGAAGAATCCGATGGCAAAAGACACCCCTGCACCCGACTCCCCACAGCCTTGGCTGGCCTAACTGATGGTGTCCGGTCATCCCACAAAATCCCAACTTACCAGTCCAACCGTTGGTTGCCTCCAGAAGATCTTCATTCCTAAGGCCTGCAGTGTTTGTTCGAACTGGAGAATCCCAATTGAAAGTCACAGGGCACCCGACGCCAAAACAGCACCCTGCACCTGGCCGCCCAAGTGCCACTGTGGGTGATCCTTGGGTGCTAACTTGAACCCCCTTTTGTCCTGAGCTTAAGTCCAGGAGCTATGCTCTCTCAACCTTGTGGCCTGCCGTGAGCTACCACCAATTGGAAGCCCACTATCCCCCCACTGGATGACATTTGGCCTCAGCACTCGGCCACACTAGTGCAGCTGAGGGTGCTTTAAGAGTGTATCCTTGAACCTAGGGTACCCTAGAAAACCAACTCCCAAAACGAAGTACTTACCACTAAACAGATGACATCATTTCCTCCCATAGGATTGCATTGACTGCTTTTCTGTGAAAAATGCTTTAAGTGTGGAGTTGGAAAATTGTATGAAACCTGAAGAAACTGTATATTTATAAAAACTGATTTACTCGCCCTTTATCTAGGAAATGGTCCACTGTGATATCTAGGTAGATCACACTGAATAGAAAAAGTAACTTAAAAATTAATCTGAAAAGTAACTTACAAAGAAATCTCAATAGTAACTGAAAAGTAATTCCAACTGTTTTATGAACAAGTGACTTACCTGTAATGAATCCAATTGCATTTAACTGCTTTAAAACTGTATTTAACTGCATTACTCTTGCACAGTACTATTACACTTACATGTACCAGGCCTGGCTTGGTTCTAGAAATAAAATACAACTAAATAATATTTTTATGCAAAACAAATTGGTCTGAGTTCAATCTTTGAGTGTGTGAAATCATTTCTTGCCGGAGTGTGTACAACAAATGCTTAACACTACCCTCTGATAAAGCCTTACTGCTCGCCCACACTACCACAAATCGAGAGTATGGTATTATCTACTTTTACCCACGCCTACCTTTGGGGATCCACTGGACTCTGTGCACACTATACCTTACTTTGGAATAGTATATACTGAGCCAGCTCCCTACACAACTGCACATTTTTGCAGTTTGCAAAAATGTTTAAAGATTTCTATCTTTGATTTTCAGTTTCGGTTATACAATTTGGGCTTGGAACTAACCGTGTTGCATTTGTAGTATTGAAACATGTATATGATTTTGCATGCCATGTATAAACAAATACATTGCTAAGACTTTTATAGCAGAGAACACTACTTTGACATTAACGCACTAGTCGCCAAGGCTTTTTCCCACTTGAAGGCTATAGGAGAAAGAGTTAGTGTGTACTTGTCCAGTAGACTAAAATGTAAGTGAAGGCTTCTTGTCCCCGACCACAATGTGTATCAGGCCGGCAGGTATTTCAAACACTTAAGACTGCTCTAGAAGTTACTGTTAAATGATTGGGCCTCTTATCCTTAGTGATAAAAAGGTTTGAACTGCCTTTCTGTGATACTAACATTAAGTGTTGGGATTCTTTGTCTTTTATACTTAGACTTACTCCATACATACAACATGCAGTTCAAAGAATGTGCACTTGTGCAAGCTTCCAAGGTTACTCAACCTAGGGACACTTGTCTCCTGCTAATGAAACATTCTATAGGAGGAGGCCATTTTGTCATATGTCACCCTGCCTTGTATGTTACTTATATGGCTGAAGTTACATTGAGACTAAAATGCGATATACCATCCTTAAGAGGGTCTCATCTCTAACTAATGCCAAACATTTGTAGCATTGGCTGTAGTTTTTCAACACCTAATGTATGTGCACTTTAGATGCTTCCTGTAGCATGTTGCTCACCACAAAATCGCAGCCTCTCATAAAAACATGGCCAGTGTCATGGGGAGTAACCAGTAGGCATCATGATTTACATGTGCCACAATGCCCAAAAGTGGACTTTTGAATGGGCTAATTATTTTTTTTAAAACTTTTTAAATTAGAAATGTTATTACATTTCTCTTTATTTCCCTATAGAGAGCTCTCTGCCCTGGTGGTGGTTATCCCTACAAAAAGGTGAAAAGTTATTTGTAGTAACTTTACACTTGTTAATTCAGTTGTAAGAGCCTCCCACCCTCATGCTTAAGTCTACACCTAGGGGTAAATCTCCTCTTGCAAGCGATAAATAGCAAAAAAGTCGAATATTAAACCTAGAGGTAGGAGTAGATCTACACATGAGTTGATCTACACATGCAAACTTACCTTTTTTAGAGACAGCCCCTCGGTGTTTTCTTTGGTTTCTCAGGGGCCCCATTTGCTGTTCAAAATCTTTTAATGTTGCTTCTTCTTGTCCATTTCCTCATCTACCTCTGCACTTTGCCTCA
This sequence comes from Triturus cristatus, assembly GCF_964204655.1. Taxonomy (NCBI): domain Eukaryota; kingdom Metazoa; phylum Chordata; class Amphibia; order Caudata; family Salamandridae; genus Triturus; species Triturus cristatus. The sequence goes on along the minus strand of NC_140591.1, from coordinate 1,364,252,275 downwards.
ATATATGTAAGCAGGTTTGTATTTTGTTTTATATGTAGTGACAATGGTGACCACTTTTTATCTGCAGGCTTATTGGCGTTCCTGTGCTATGCTGCTCGGTTGTGCGCTGGAATCTGGTTTCAAAGACGAATATATGGTTAAACTCCTCAGAGCTCCAGAGGTGCCAGGTACAGTGAATCAAAAAAGTATCTGTTCCAGAATTTGTCTGCAGTTTTTGGTAGAAAACATACAAAGGTGAACCTCAATCGGAGAAGGATGCCTTGAACTTGTGTGATATTTGTGGGGGAGTTCTTGTGTGCGGACCCAGACTGGTGAGTGCTGGAGACGGACATTTGACCTCCACAGGTGTGATTAATAAAGTGGGCGGTAAGTGTCCATTTTGGACATTCCAGTCTGTACATACACACTGTCCTGTACCTGTCCCTGAAACTGGCTGGTGGGGGGTGTGGCCAGCCCCCATCCTTTGTATTATAGCTGATTTCAGCTCCTTGAGTAAAACCCACCAGCTCATCCCTTTCTCTGTTACTATGCAATTGTCCTCGAGGCTGGGCTAATAACGTTCCCCATCTAATCCAACCTAAACTGGTCTCCCGATGGACATTAGGGCAGGAAGTCTACAAACGTGGCTTTGAGCAGTGGTTACATGGCTTCCCCTGTATTGAGGAAGCCTTGAGACTTTTTAAAAGGTTAGGTCCTCTGATTGGCTGTTTGTTGTGTCTCGTGCTCCCAACTTGTGCTCCTGGTGGTATTGGAACTCTCTGTGTGGCATCGGGGGTTCCACGAGCGCATCAGTTGGGAACAGAGGAGGCGGTGGATCCGATCTCCGGCTTGCTATTGCCCCTCCCACAGCATGCTTTTTATAGATAAATAAGTAACTTTACTCAGACCTGTTTGATCTTTCTTCTGCCGTAAGATTGGTGGCGAGAATGGGATCGATCAGTAGATGGCCGCCTGAGCACTCTGTACTGAACTCTCTCTGCCAGTAATTTATTCAGCGTATTGGCATGACACCATGAAGGCTCACACATCAGTATAGATGAGAAGAAAACCAGAGCTAAGAGTGGAACCTCTGTGCACTTGCTGTTCTTCTTTCAGATTGGACCTAAGCCTTCAAAGCCTGCAGAGTTGTCTTGCCTCTTGACTTGGGACAAAGGAAGATGTGCCTGCATGAGGCGCTGGACCGCACTTGTCAAGAGGTGTGACCTGATGCAAGGAATGATGTTCTGTTTGAGATCATTTTCAGGCCTCTTTAGGAACGTAGACAGCCCAACCGCATTGAGGTCACCCCAGTCCAGCGAGAGAGACTTCTGTGTTGAGCACCTGCTCCATCACTCGAGAAGGGTGACTCTGCTTCTTCCCTGAGCATCACCATAGAGGGCTGTTGGGTCAGGCTGGGATTGGGAAAGTTGGAGTTGGAACCCTACGAGTGGTTCCACGGTTCCAGCAGTTGCTGCCTGGACCATGAGGAAGACTGTTGCGGAACAATAAACTGCAATTTAGCATGCTGAGCATCTTCCGTTTAGTGGGGTCGATTTGCAGCCGATCCCAGGTCATTCCTGCTTTTGGGGAGTGCGCTGTGTGTGGACTTCACTGTTCTTGTTGCCTGTCTTCTTCAGCCATGCCGTCTGTTTCTTCCCAAGAAATGGCAGGGTTCCAGGGGCAACGCTCCACACTAAATCGGCACCACCAGCGTGTGTGCAAAGTGCGGACATCACGCTGCTGCTTAAGTAGGTGTGACCAATCTAGCATTTTGCAGGTTATGCTCATCACTTGTAAAAACCATACATTGCGCGTAATGCGATGTAAATTTGGGAGGCCATCTTACTTCCTAGGGAAAGTGCAAGAGCGTCCTTAAGATGCCCCACTGCCTGTACAAAGCGCAATACGCCACTATTTCTGCAGCCATTTTGGGACACTGGCCAGGTTCCAATTCAATTGCATTGATTTCACAGCTTTACAAAACACGAGGGAGTGTTTTCAGGAAGCTCCACTGCTTGCAGAAAGTCACGCTGCATGAAGCCATGGCAGCCATTTTGGGACATTGGGCAAGTTTTCATTTAATTACTTTGAGCTCATGCTGTACTGTATGACTTGCCTGCCTTGCCTGCAGTATCAGTGAGAGGCGCTCCTTATCACAGAGAACTTTAAGCCAGTAAATTTTTAATTCAGCTCCTATTAGAATACAGTGCTTGTAACATTGGTGACAGGCAGACCTTTATCAAAGTATATTTCACACACACTTGTATGTGCAATTCTGTTTTCCTCTACACTTGTGATGCATCGGAAAGACTAGTCCAAATTTTTATCTCATTACTATTTATCTAATCTGATCACTTTCACTCATTGGGCCCGTTTCATAACCTACTTCAAGCACTGATCCTCCAATGGATCTTTTACCTGACAGGGATATTCAGAGAACGTGAGACAGTTCCTTATGAGGACCTGAAACAAGCCAAATATCATACTAAATCTCAACTACCAATCTACATTTGTCATCAACAATTAATAATTCTTACAATCATTAGGTTCACTGCAAGAAAGACTCGAATACGATAAATTTTGCTCATGCAAATGGTTTATCTAAAGCCTCAATTTGAATGGTGCGGAAACATGAAATTGCATTTCATAATTGGATTTAATACAGTTAATGTGGTAAATTAGCCACACAGTGTCATACAGATTCAAATAAAGAAAACATTTGCTGGTTGTCTAGGAAAGGAAATGAGATAGAAACATAGAAAAATCGATTATTTAGCATTTAGATCATACAAACCAAAGAGTGCAGAGTCGCAGTTCAATGTGCCACAAGAAAGAGTCAGAATAACCCTTCAGCCGAAAGGTCATCACCTGCACGCTTTACCAGTCGATAAATGCAGGTTCGGGTCAGTTCAGGAAAGTTCAGTTCAAATGGGGTTTGGTATTAAAGAGAAATCAGAGTTCAGTCCGACAGCATGCCAGGCAGGAAAGGGATAAATGACAGCCAGCCCCAACTCCTCCTCCAAGGGGCAATTATACTTCCAAAAGTCTAGTTTACTCCCATAAAGTATCCGTTCTTGTCATCCCATATGATTTTCATTGGTCATCCACAGTGGGCTGTTCATGGTGTGATCAATACCACACTTAAAATCCAGAAGCATTAAGTAATGCTTTTGCAAAATCATCTAATTCAACTAGTTTATATTTCTATCCTTTCCTCGGAAGTAAGAAGATTCACTTTACTCACTGTCTGTCCATTCCCAGACGCTCTCTCTGGGTTTGCAATTTTATCGATACATTTCTGTCAAAAGTGTTGCTGAATCGAAAGAGAGTTCTTTGTTTTAGAGCATAAAAAGGAGATTTCTCAGAGTTCTCACAGCATGTTTAAGTGACTACTTCAACTAGATTCTGTTTTTGGAACACGGAAAGAAAAGCATCTGAGGTCTACATAAATATTTTGCTGAATCATTACCACGTTCTTAGTTAATTAATTCATTCTTCTTCTTCTAAAAGTTACATGTCCATATTAGGCACTACAAAAAGTGATTTGCATGTATCATTTTTAAAACCAATATTTACTTTTCCATTCTAAAGTTACAAGTTTTTATAACGCAATACTAAAATATGCTGCAAGCTTTCATATTATCTGTCAATACTAAATTAAGCATTTGAATCATTATTATGTAGACATTGCTCTCATTTTTGACATCTTTTAAAAGTTATCGTCCGCACATTTTTTGTATTAAGTTTAGTTTCTCTTACAAAACCTGTTTCTGTTTCTCTCTTTGTTTACAATTTCATGTTTCCAAACACTCCTGAATGCTTTTACGATGCAGTATAAAATCTCAAGTTTTTCATTTCTATAATTTTACACAATTTCATCAACCATTTTTTATCGTCATTTTCTCGGCAATGGTGAGAATTGATAGGGGCGATTATTTAACTTTTACGCTCCATCACTTGCATCGTAATCAGTTTGTGCCAACCACCCACACAATTACTATTCTTTTATTAATCCAGAAAGGAGAAAATAGCAGCGCCACCTCCATTTCCTTAAGTTATAGGTACTCATTCTCTCGATTTAGGAACAGTGGCATGAAACGTTCCAGTCATATCTCAAAGGCATTGATGGTGATCAGATCCCCACAAAAAAAGTAAAAACACTTTAGTGTACAATTTGGGACCGACAGGAGGAGCATTTTAAATACTTCCTTTAGAAGTTTAAATGTGCGCAGTGGTATTAGTGATGATGGTAACTTCGCCTGAGATGCAGGATGAGTACGCGCCCATTGTAAAGACTCTGGATTATAGATACAGTCCAAGGAAGAGCACCATTTTGGAACTTCACAAGTTTCTTCAGCAGGCACAGTTGCCTGGGAGATGTATTGGTGACTTTGCGACTGCATTGAGAACACTTGCTTCGACTTGAAATTATTGTGATTATAAGGATGAAATAATTTGCAATCCGTTAATCGAGAGAACGAACAATAAGAGAATCCAAGAAGGGTCATTGTCGACAGAGGATCCTGACCTTGAGATAGCCTCAACTGTGGCTAGGGCTATTTAGACTCTGAATTATGTTTGAGGCAAATGAACATGAATGTAAAGTCAGGTGAAATAAAACTGATTACCATGCAACCTGATAAACCTGCTGTAAAGACTGAGAGTAAAAACTTGAGACCTCCAATATCAAGAGTGTACATGAGAAAAGTGAATTTGCATGCTTTCGATGTGGAATAAGTCTCATTTAGGCAACACCAAGTTCTGTGCAGCCCTTCACCAGGTCTTTTTCAGGTGTGGCAAGAAGAGGTATTTTGCACGGGTCTGCAAATCCTTGATTTGTCCTCCTTGCTTTCCCTCTAAAGCCATGAGGTGATGGGCTCAAAGTCCGCCCGCCCTTTCATGGCCACGCCCCCTCCACACACAGCAAAACAAATGTGGAAATTGTCAGTTCTGATTACATTGCAATTAAAAGACTTAAATACTATAAAAGAATAGAACATGTAAAATTAAAACGCTTGATATAAATGGCAGCTGGCATACATGTTGGCATATACTGCCACCTACTGGCCAACAGAGCAAAGCAGTTTTCAGATCGGAACAAAACCACATGATTTCAGTATTATAGTTTTGGTAATTATTTAGGTATTGCCAAACTGTCTTTGCAAAGTCTGTTGAAATAGTCTTCTTGCTGAACAGTAGGCTGACTTCGATATTTCAATTTAAAGTTGGTGTTTTTGGAGTCATAGTCCCAGTGTGCCTTTTGAAATGCCAAGGCTAGCTGTGAGAAAGGAGTGGCTGACATTGATTTTGGAGACAAGACACTCTTTGTCATGAAGGTGAGAAGACTGCACCAGACGTGTTTGTGGTTCTTCATTAAAGAATGGAACTGGAAGTGGTGAGGTAGAATTGAAAATGTGCCCCTATTGTACCCACCCTCATCTCCCCGAAAGCCGGTCTGGTTCTTGGCAGACACTGCTGCAAAATCTCAATGTCATCAAACAGCAAAACAAACAGTTTTCGGAGACTCTTAGAACCTGACTCACTTAGAAACGCATCTGAGAAAAATATATCCATGTAAACTAAGTGTTTGCAATCTGCACAACAAGCTTGGCACTTGATTTCAGAGCAAGAACAACCCATTGCTAAGTCCAAATGCAGAAGCTGCCTGAAATGCCTCACAGGACAAGTTGTGCATTGCCCCATATTGGACAGTCTACCTCAGCCTTCATGCAGCGGGATGCTACCTGCACTGTAAAAAAAGAAATGGTCACCTAGACAACGGATATTTAGCTTTCTTTGTGACTTGGTTCTTGATGAGGTGCAGGAGGTCATTGATGGTTCCTTGTTGAGTATGAATGAGCATGGATGAATTTCCAGTAGGTGTCGCTCTAGTTGTTAGTTTGTTTGCAAAATCTCCTTTTCCTCTTCGCTCTCCTTAGAGTTCACATTCTGGCATGTCTTGTGAAGCTGCGTTTCTAGTAGGTTGTGATCTTCTTGGAGGTTTCTTGCCTTTGGTCAGTATATAGTAGGCATCTTTGTCCTTGTTCTGATGGGGCGAGAATTGGGTTGATGGTAATGACTCTGCATTTCTAATAGTGTCTGGTTACTGTCCTCAGGTGCACTCCATACTGTTATTTACGTTGATAGTCATGTGCCACGTGGGCGACCAAAGTTTCGGTCTTGTTCCCCTATATTTATTCTCTAAGTTTGCTATGAATATTTGTACCATATTTTAGCGGCGTATCCCTGCTGGATCGCCTCCGTTACATCATAGAGCAGTACGTTGTGAAGGGTAGATAATAAAATAGTTAGAAGTGGGTCTATGTTAGTAAGATTAAAACAAGATTAACAACCTATTTTAAAGTAAGCCTCCACTACCACCCCCTCCCATGTGACTCAGCACCTGAGACGGTTTCATGCCCCACAATGAAGTAGAGGTGATTTAGGGTATTCGGATAATCTTAGATGTCAAAGAAACTTAACACCATTTTAGGTTTTTGTATTACCATTACTCAGAGAAAGTCAACTTCTCGTAGAGACTTCAAACTGCAGATTCCTCGCCTTAGAATATTCCCTAAATGTCAAACTGGATCTGGAAAATCTTGAGCAGTACCATAGACCGCCGGTAGGTGGCTCTGATCGGCTTCGTGTTGGTGTTGACCATGCCAGAAGTGACATTGCGGTGCCCCATAAGCGCCACCCCGGGATGCTGACATCAGTTCCTTTTTTTCTGTGCCAACAGCATGGATTCGGAGAGCTACCTCAGTCATTTTGGGACCAACATTTTCGACCTTTGTGTTGACTACTTTTTGAGCTGTTGCAGATGTCATAGTCTTATCTCCACTTGGTCGGTCTCTGCTGCCTGGGGTCGGGCCAGGACCCCGAGGCCTGTGTCGAGTGTGAGCAGATGCATCACAAGGCAATTTGCGAGCGGCGGGCGATGAAGCTCCTGGCGGCATGGTAGATTAAAGCTCTGCGTTGTTCCTAGTCCAGGGGTAGATCCCTTGGCCATTCTCTGAGTTGTTCCCGTGGACAACTGTCTTTGCGTTCCAAGACCTCCACCTCCAAGTCTGGTAAATACATAAAGCACAAGAAGTAGTCAACGTGTTCTTCAGCTTACCCATCCAAAAGCTGTCCTTCTAGGCCCTGCTCCCACACACCACCTACGTAGCTGACCTCTGTGTCTGCTACCTCGATTTCCCCAGAGCCTGTGTGATGCCTTTTCAAGTAAAATAGTTCTATAGTAATGCATGCCATCTTTGGGTCCCCTACTCCATCTGTTGTGCCTTTGGGCCCCACAGAGACGTGAGGTTCCCCGGCTGGATTACTGCCAGTGGGTCTGCCCCTGGCACCAGCTGGGCTCTCTCACGGGTGCTTTCTTTCACCCTGGCTTCTTTCCACCAGGTGCAGTCCTGACGCCACTAGCTCCACTCGTCGTTGAGCCCATCATCATTCCTGACCTCAAGCCGGTGCCGCTCAATGTTGATGCCAGCGGTGTCCAGACTCTACCTACCCCTAGACTGCCCCCCACCCCCCCAGATTGACCCTTCCCTCCTGAAAGGGGGAATGAGAAGGAAGGGTATGGTTCCCTGGAAGAGGACCCTGAGACAGAAGAAAACTTGTTTTAAGGGATGGGCGACACTAGTAGTTAAGTCACTTCTCCAGACTCTGGCATGCTTTCCCTTAAGGGCCCACTTTAGGAGTATAGTACATACTTCGCCACTGTTGTACCCAGGGCAGCAGAAATCCTTGACGTACAGCTCGCAGCAATCGAGGTCAAGACCAACATCTTGACAGAGGTGCTCCGCCCAGGTGTGGGTTTGGTTGCACCATTGCTCCCCTTCAGTGAAGCCATGACCGACATTCTCCTGGGCCACACCTTGCGCAGGGGCTCCTGTGTACCGCATATATACCTCCAGCCGTTGTTTCACTCCAGGAGATCCAATCTTCCTCTCCCAGCACCCCTCTCCTGAGAGCCTGGTTGCACAGGCCTCTACTGCCAAAGTCAACCCAAAGGCTTTTCCTTCCACTCCACCAGACAGGGAATCCAAGAGGCTAGACACCCTTGGGGAAGCGCATTTTTTCTTCCACCTTCACCAGCCTAGCCTTGCAGACGGTATTGTCAAGCGCTTTAGCTCTCTGTTGCACAGCTGCTTCCTGAGGGAGGGCCAAGCCATCCTCAACCAAGACTTAGTGATTGGTCGGGATGCAGTGAAGTTTGCCATCAGATGTGGACTCGATACTATGGAATCCCTGGGTAGAGCCATGGCTTCTATGGCTCGTCTTGCCTGGTTGCAATCCACTGGATTCTCGGGGGGATATCCACTCATCACTGATACACATGCCCTTAGATGGTTTGCGCCCATTGGGGAACATGGTGGATATACTTGGATACTTTTGGGAGGGCCGGGTACCTGCTAGATCTCTTGGACTTTCTCTAACTGCCGAGCCCCAGCAACAGTCCATTTGCCCATACTGCTGCCGTAGTCAGGGCACATATGGGTTTCCAAAATTCCAACCATACCCGCCGGTCTAACAGACTACCTAGTCCTGTCGGGGTTGCGAATCCCATTGCGGGAGTCCGACAAAGCATACTGTCTGGTCCACCTCCCCCCGTAGGCGGCTGCCGCCACTAAGCCTCTATAGTGCACCCTCCATCTGCACAGCAATTCCGTTGGCATCCGGATCAGGCGCCACCTACCCCAAAGACCTGCCATCACCTCTGACAAGTGGGGGCTCCACATTGTGTGGAAGCCCATCCATTTGTGGAAACCCCTCTGCTTTCGCCACCATCCCAAGAATGGCTGATGTAGGCCCATCTCTCCTTGCTTCTTCAGAAAATGCAGTCCCTTCTGGCCAAAGAAGTCATTGAGAGGAGGACCGTTCCAGAAGTAGGATGTGGTTGCTATTTCTGCTATTTTCTGGAGCCAAAAACAGACTGAGAAGTCCACCCTATACTAGATTTGTGCCCTCTCAATGCCTTTCTTCGGAAAGAGAAATTCATTATGCTCACCGTGGTTCAGGTATTTTCCCTGACCATTGATCCTGGAGACTGGATGGGAGTGTTAAACTTACAGTATGCTTATTTTCACCTCCCGGTCCTGCCAGCCCACAGGCTTTACCTTTAGTTCACGATGGATGTAAGGCATTGGGTTCTGCCCATCGAATCCACCCAGATTTTTAGCTTTTTGATCTCTTGGTTTTTGACCTTTTTACTGTGGGTGAGTCTCACAATGGGTGACCCCCCACGTTAAACACACAGTAAATGGACTGCGCGTGTTTACCACCAGTGTCTGCTTTTAAAGATAAGGCTGCTAGAATGCTGCAAGGGTAAGAGACACTTGGCTGGTTCCACAAGAACACGTGTGCCCACGCATATGCACACATGTGAGGGCTGTGGGTATGAGACTCCTGTAGTGCGCAGATATCAGGGGGTTCGAACTTCCAGTTTTCCATGGCTCCTACCTCAAGTCCCAGTGTCCAGGAAAAAAAAAACAAGAGAGCTCTAAGCTTTGTGCAAGACCTTTTATATGGGGCCAGACAGTTCTAGAAACCAGGAACCTCTGGTCTATCCTGGGGTGCCACTTCACCTCTCCACTCCAGTCCCAACCCTCCTGCACAGCATGCTGGGACAAATTTAAAATGGGGTCACTGGTCATATTTCCTCTGGGGGCCTCAGCTCCACCCCTCGCTGACATCACTGTCAGGGTCTTTCCCAACAAACCTTCAAAGCGGAGCCCCCTCCTGTTTGGCTCCAGAGGTTTGGGCTCCCTCCTTTGTTCAGTGGATTTGGGCTGGCCCATCCGTGGTTCAGTGCGACATATAATTGATTATTACAGATCCTTCATATCCACCTCTTTGAATGAAGCACTGTTAATTGCTCCCTTTGTGGGGTGCTGCCTATGTTCTTGCTGCTGGCGAGAAATTTAATTAACTTGGCACAGCAGTGTAACAAAAGCCTTGGGCTCTGATCTTGAGCTGAGGCAGATAAATACAACAATCCTGGATGACCCATAAGTTGTACACCCCATTTTGATATGTCGCTGTACTCTGTAGGCCAAAAGGAAGCAAAAATGGCCTCTAGGGCAGTCTTACCTATATGTGCATAATGGAACATCACTGCACACAAGACAGTAAACCACGCTAACTTTCCTTATGAGTGCACACTAACATTATGAGGCTACCCCACGTCAATATCCAATCCTGCAGTGTGCCCTCTGCAGCAGGCTATCTAAACTCATGGTGAATGACACTTTCAAGAAAGCATTGCCAAACAGTCATGAAGAACACTTTTCAATAATGCATTGTTCAAAGCCTTATGATAGCCACCTTTGAACAAAGTATTTCCCAACATGCACCATGACTGATATCCATGTGGACGAAGGACTGACTACAGTTGCCCTCAGGACCAGTGGGGCTCTCCCCAGGACCAGGGAAGCGGGTCCCCTTACACCTCCTAAGCTCTAGTTTGCAGAAGAACAAGGCTTCTGCACTCAGGAGGAGAGAAGCACCTGAGGAGAAGAAGAAAGGCTGGTGCAAGGAGTCAGTTGAACCTGCTCTCTGCATGGTACGCAGAAATTTGGGTTCATGATCCTTCAGGGATCAAATGTAATGTTGCCAAAGGTATTTCTACCAGCTTATGTATATTTTTAAATTACTGCACAGTATTCAGTAGTGTGTGTGTATGTAATGTTCTTTTACTTTTCTAAAGAAAAAACAGACTGAATGATTATGTATTGTGTTACTATTGCATAACAGCAATTGATTACTAGCCCACACCACCTCTCTTGAGTAGGCCTTTGACTGCTGCTTCGCTACCCTGAGAGAGTCGAGCGCTACAATTGGTTTCCATTGGAAGGTGACTGTGGACCCATTACTTGTGTAGGCCTCACAGGGGAAACAGCATTTACTCTGAAGTTTTCACTTCGTATTACATTTTCCATGCAGTTTTTACATCATAAAGACTGTTGGCATGCAAGTCTTTACAACGCAAGACAAAACCACAAGTTTGAGGGTAATTAAATAAGGTGAGGTTGGGGGGGGTCAACCCCCCAAAAATAACATTTTCAAATGGTACCAAACCAGTAAACGACAAATGTAATTAAAAATGTATTAACAATTAATGTATAATTTTTTAACAGTTGGTGGCAGTGTTAGACTGTGACCGTATTTTTCAGAAACAGTAAGCGTGGTAAAGGTATGCGTGAAAGTGGAATACATGGTGACGGTGTTTCTAATACGAGTGAATGTAAATGCGTGGTAGTGGTATGCGTTGTAAAATCTGTGATGTAAAAATGTGCGCGGTGCAGGAAGGCATGGTAATGTCATGCAACTGCCACACAGCCAATGGCCCGTTTACTAACCGTGGGACAGAGGCATTTCCAGTTCGCTGAGCTCCCCTTTGGCCTCAACACTGCCCCTCAGGTGTTCACATAAGTGATGTCAGTGGTTGTAGCTTATATTTGGAGGTGAGGAGTTCCAGTCTTCCCCTATCGTGATGCGTGGCTGCTGAAGGCAGCTCACCCCACCCTACGGGGAACCTCCTGGATTCACAGAGGTTTTCGATCAACATGCAGAAGTCATTCCCAACCCTTCTCAGACACTTCCTTTCATTGTAGATAATCTATATACAGTGCAGTTCTGCACCTATGTTCCAGAATGCAGAGTCCAGGATATTTGGGGTATGATTCCGATATTTCAGCCTCAATCCTGGATTTTGGTGAGATGAACTCCGAAGCTTCTGTGTCTAATCACATCCTGCTTCCTGCTAGGGAAGCGCATGCTTATGCGGGCTGTGTAGTGGGATTTGAAGTCCAAATAGGCACAGCACCAATTAATTTTCTTTGACCTGGTCCAGATTTTGAAGGAGACTTCAAACGATCTGCTTTGGCGGCTGATGGACTGCAATTGGGTCAATGACAGACCCTCTCTTTTCCCCACCCAGAGATGACAGTGGGGACCAATGCTCCACTTCTGTGTTGTGGCGGCCACCTTGGAGAGGTGGAGATCAGAGGACTCTGGTCTCCGGCGTAATCTCAGCTCTACATCAGCCTTCTGAAGCTGAGACCTATCTGCTTAGTATTGAAAGGCTTCCTTATGTCCATCAAGGGAAGGCTGGTTCAGGTGTTCACAGACATCACCAACACAATGTGGTATTGCAACAAACAGGGCGGGATGGCATTGTCGACCCGTGCCAGGAGATTCTGTGCCTCTGGACTTGGCTGGAGCACCAGAACATCTTCCTGGTTGTACAACACCTGACTGGCTCACTGAATGCCAGGGCAGCTGAATTCTTCCATCAATGCCTTGTGGATCACAAATGGCAACTAGATCCCGAGATGACACGAGGTCTCTTCCAAGAATGGGGAGAATCTTCACTCGATCAGTTCGCCTCCACCAAGAACGTGCAATGCCAGCGCCTGTATGTGCTGGAATTTCCAAATCGGCTGTCACTCGGAGACTTATTCTGCCTCAAATGGAATTCAGGTCTCCTATGTGCTTTTCTGCCAATACCTCTCTTGGCCTGAGTTCTCAAGAATATTAAAACACTCCAGGCTAAGTCATTCTAGTGGCTCCAGATTGGGCACGGAGAGTATGGTATCTCATGCTCCTGAGCGTCGGTCGTCTGAGAAGGCTGCCCCTTCGGTAGAATCTCTTGTCACAGCAACAGAGCAGAGTGATACATCCAAACCTTCTTCCTCTGCACCATCATGCATAGAGATTGAGCAGTGACAGTTGAGGGTCTTCAATCTCCCTCCTGAGGTTTGTGACGTGCTCTTGGCAGCCAGGCATCCCTTCCTAAAACCGTATATGCCTGCTGTTATATGTTTTGGCTTGGTGTTTCTCAAGACCTGTGGACCCCTTCTGTCCCCTGTTGGAAGTGTTGATCTTTAGCCCAGCAGTATCTTGCTAGGGTGGTCATCAGTTCTGGTAAAGGCAATCCTCTGACTTCCGGGCTCTGCTGAGCTATGGGGCATACCTCCAGTGGGGAGAGATGTCTGCCAACCATATCAACCATGCAATAACATCTAACCAACAGGGGAAGGGAAGGAGGGTAGGTGGTGGAGGGAGGTGAGTAGGAGAGCCAATAGAAAGGTGTAGAGAGGTTTGGAGGATCTGGTCCCATCGCGTGCCTGATAAGATGCAAGTAGAGGGGCGGGTCATTTGGGGGTGGTGGAATGCCTTTGCGTCATGCAAAAGTTGTGATTTGAGAAATCCGTGAGCGATTGGTGGGGGTTGATGAAAGGTGTGTGGCGGGATATGGGTTGCTGGCCTCCTCGCCTACAGAGTACCGGTGGGGAGTACGGTGTGCAGGTACTGTCTCATGTGTTGGCTTCTGGAAGTATGGTTGGTCTTTCAGTCTGGTTGGGGGGGGACGGGGCAAGGGTGGCCTCATGTATCTGTTTTCAGTTCAAAGTCTCAAAGAATGCGCCCCACACTTTTTCAAAGCTCTGGGCACTGCTAAAGGTTACCTGTCAGCTATTTTGGCTTTCCTGCGGTTGTCAGATCAACCCTCCCTGTTCAGGTCACCTGTTGTGACTCGTTTTCGGAAAGATTTGCAACATTTGTTCCCTGCTACCCCTTTTGTGATGCCCCAATGGTTCTTCGAACTGATGCTCATATTTCTCATGTGTTCCCCTTTGAGCCCCTACACGGATGTTCTCTGTGGCTTTTGACTAGTAAAACTGTTTTTAGGTGGTCATTACTTCGACCAAGAATGTTAATGAGCTTCAAGCTTTCTTTGTTCACACTCCGTACACCAGCTTCTTCCCTCATAAAATGGCTCTTTGGGTGAGGGGCTCTTTCCTGCCGAAAGTTCTCACCCCATTCCATGTCGGTCAGAGCATGACTACTTTTTTTGCTCCACCTCATCCTTTCAAGGAGGAGGAGAAACTCCATCGCTTGGACCCAAAGGGAGCTCTCTCTTTCTATGTTGGATCTCACCAAAGAACAATGGAGGTGGGGAGGGGGCTGAGCAGCTTCGCATCAGGTTTACTGGAACGAAGAAAGGCAGAGCTGTACAGAAACGGACCATCTCTCGATGAATTGTACTCTGCATTAAGATCTGCTACACATTAGCTAAGAAGCAACCTTCTGAGGGCTCGCGGGCCCACTCCACCAAGGCTGCTACTACTGTCCTGGGCATCTGTAAAGCTGCTACGTCTGCGTCACTCCACACATTCATGAAGCTCTACTACTTGGACAGTCTGGTCCATCAAGATGGGCATTTTCTCTGGTTCATCCTTCAGCATTTTCTGGTTTGAGTCACTTTGCAGACCCACCTCCGGGGAGGTATTGCTTGGTTGTCTAATTTAAGGTGAGGAACCTGCGGTTAGAAGTCTCTATCAGAAGCAGAGATTCTAGGTAACAGCATGTTCCTAACATACCTCCCCCCCCCCATCTTCTCCACTCTGCAAACTTGGCTCTTCACCACCTTTAGGCACTGAACAGTGGTTCAGCATTGTTTTTTACATGGCGATATATTTTTGGTGCAGAAAGTGTGACATTTAATGGGCACAGTGATGCCACTTTCAACACGGACAATGCCAACGCGGAGCCGATCGACACCACCTACTGGTGCACAGAGGTACTGATCAAGATTTTCTGGATCCAGTCTGATGCCTGGGGAAGAATCTTCGGTTAGATAGTCTCTACCAAACATGGCGTTACCCAAGTTAAGTAACTTGTTCTTTTGTACCATGTACCTTTTGTATGTGTGAATATTTCAGTAACATTGTAGGTGAGTTAAAGGTTTTTTTTAGTATTTGCAGTGTACGTGTTTGTATGGTTATGTGATTCAGTTGTTAGTCACTTTTTGTATTGCTTGATTGTAGTGTTTATTTTCTTAGATGGGTGTGCTCAGGCAAATATAATATCAGCTGTAGAAGTTTTTCTTCTCTTGGTTTTATTGAAGATGGTGTAAATGGTCGCACCTGCATTGTTCGCTCAATGTGTCCTTTGCTTTCCCTTGGCAAAGACATTAATTTTGTCTGCTGTGCCCAACACACTAACTCCATCTTTGATATTTTTAGCTATTTAGCCTTGTCTCATATAGGCGAGGTAGGATTAAAGATGGACATTTTATCATTCTGTTCTCATACATGTTCGTACCACAAAGATGTAGCTATGTGCCAAAAATACATATTTCTGTTGATGCCATGTTTTCTTAAATCTTGCGTGTATTAAAGTACACTGCGAAACGGTTAGATCGCGACTGATCGCTGCTAACCTTCTTTCAGCTGCTGCTACTTATCCTGAAAATGTCACGTTGAGTACTTTATTTTTCTGTCATATGAAAAGAATGTATAGCTTTTGTTACTTTTACCCCTTTAACATGTATATTTATCATTGCACTCTACAGTGATCTCTGGAGCCTTCTGCTACGACATTGTTTTAGACAACCGACTAGACAATTGGAAGCCAACACAGGTATCCCTTTTTTCTATTTAGTTCTTAAATATGGGCCCGATACAAGAGTTCATCATTCCTTCAGATTGAATTTGCAGGTGCGCCTTATCATTGTATATTTAACTAGCAAAGCACATAATGCAGGGAAACCTCAATTCCGGACCAGTTGTGAAATGTGTTTATCATGTGCTGTCTTCCCTTGAAAATCCACAGCAGCGCTGACAACAGTTTCAGGATTCATAGTACAGCAACTTATGGGTGGGACAAAGGAAAAGAAGAGCCGAAGCTAAAACAGCAAGCATTTACAAATACATGTTTGACCTTTCCATATCCAACCGTTGTGCATAATCTAGCAAACGGCAAACATTTACCTATCCTGGCTTTCGCAGAGATGTTTGGCTATGCATGTGCTCCAGTGTGCATGTTACATATGTTCTCTTGCCCGGTCTAACTCTCAAACAGGCTCGAAGGAGAAAGTGCTCGGCTAATGGACATTGTTTATTCTTTCCAGCCAGTAATGAGAATAACTTTCCCAAACCCTTGTGTCTTGGTAGTTACATACCAAGCAGCTACTTTTTGCTTAAAGGTTCACTCTGAGATAAAAAAAAATGCTGGTCCATGTAGGTCCTTCCAGTTTGCAAGACTTGGGTCATCTTTATACAACTGTGAAGTCCTTAATCCTGGATTTCAGTAGACCGAGTTAATTAAAAAATGCAATTGTCTACATTAAATGAAACAATGTGTGGCATACAAGGTACTGTTTGAAAACTGGGTGATCAATTTTAGATGAAAAGTACAGATCATCTCAAAAACTGCTCTAAACTATAATGGGAGGCATTAGTAATGGAGAGAGTACCGACCATAAAGGGAGTTATTTGCTGAAAACAAAGCATATATAGTAAGTTTCGATTACGCTGTTGTGGTTATTTAAAGTTGGAACTTGCATGCCCAGTTTACATGTTTTTCTATTAAAAATCATAGAAAATTAAGTGCGCTTACTAGAGATTATTGCCATGCATCAGTCAGTGTATTTGTATGTGGGAAGTACATTCGATTTCAGGACTAAAATACACTTTCGCTACACTGAGCAGTAGGAACGTTCAGTAATTGACTAGAAAAGTCACCATACTCTGCCTAAAAGCAAAGATTTAGTACATACCTCAAGTTTTGAAAACGTAAAAAAAAAAAATTACATTAAATTCTTGACCCCTCCCAGCCTTCGCTTTTCTATTTGAAAGTATTGATAAAAGGCAATATTTTTAAGGGCTTCTTCAGGAAAACATCATATACTAGCAGCATTCCTTGTTCGACTCTGGACAATTGCAGTCTGATTTGTTTTAATGATCCATTTTCCAGACAGTATAAAGGGATGCATGTTGTTGGGAGCTTGCAGAGTTTAATGTTATAGGAAATAAACTGCGGTCTCTCAATATCACTGGTTTAGGATTGAGGGAAGCTTTGCTTTAAAATATTGCTGGGAGGTTCTTAAAATAAATGGTTACAAAATTGAAAGCTTGTCTCTCCCTAAGCATTCACGAAGAAGGAAGGTCTAGCTGGTCGCATCACATGGTTTGTTTTCTCTCATGCTCGGTGTGATTCCTTCTCCTCCAGTCTCCCTGACTAAACATGTCTCTGCTCAGCCTACGTAAACTGGAGGGTGACAGAAGGTGCCCAAACCGTGGCACGAGATGCCTCGTTGCTCCGGGCTCCCGGCTTCCCTCATCTTAGCCCAGTCCTGGGCATTAATGTAGGCAAGCAGTAGCCGCCGGTGGCTGGATGCGCCTTGCATGGCCGTACAGGAGAAAGAGGTCCTGTAACACCAGGTGTGGTGGCACACACTATCCGCCCTACGAACGGGACCATGTCCAGATACCGGTGAAGAGACGGAGTGTGTAGATTGGCAGTCACTGGACTGTGAGGAGTTTCTGAGCGTTGTGACATGCTGTGGGTTCCGCAACAACAGCTGTGCAAGTAGACCCGACATGTAGGTGCTGACAGAGGGGCTTTTTTTGGCTTCCACCTCCCACGCGCCCAGTGCGTTGTGGCATGGGATTCTTTCTTTCATATGCATTGTTGGGTGTATCGTTTCAGTTTCACGTCCCCATGCAAGGCAATGATGCCTTATTTTCCTGCCAATAATGAGGATCGGCAGTTTGGCTCCCAGGAGTCACTGAGGTAAAACAGCCTCCTAATGTTTGCCACTAATGGCGCTCATGCAGCATTAACGCCAAACCTTGAAGTAAAAATGCGGCGTAATAGAACATACAGTTAAGGCTGGTTATAAGGATGGGTGATTTATTTATATGAACTGCGAATTAGGACTGCATTGCTACCCTCCTTCACTTTGATGCCCTTCATAGCAAAGGAATTGTAGAATGCATAGCTGTTTCTACACATTTCTATTTATGTATCCTGTGCGATTACATTGTGCAACTATAACTTTTCTGCTACAGGTGGATTTATTTGTTTTTCACAACAAACTGAATTACCTACAGAATTTTATTTTCATATGAAATAACGCACATGGGAATAATAATAATAATAATCCACATTTGTAAAGCGCGAACAATCACCCGTAAGGGTCTCTAGGCGCTGGGGGCCGTCGGGAAGATTAAGCAAGCTATTGCCCAGAGTCACAGGTGCTGGGCTAATCTGCCGCCGGGGATCGAACCGTGATCCCCAGATTCCGGAGTCAGTCGCCCTGGCCGCGGCGCCACACACCTTCCTCGTGGGAACGTTTAACCTATTGGTTAGGGGGTTCTGGAGTCACTCCCAACCAGAAGGTAGCGCCAGACATAAATGTATTTACAAAAGAACAAGAGCACCCTGTATGTCCATGTGAACAGGGGAATCAAGGCAACCTTAGCAAGTGTTCACATGAAACTCACGTATAGAAAAAAGATTTTGTTCTCAGACTTTACTGCGCAGAAAGAATCTATTAAACAGCTTTTCAAATTACATCAATACTACTCTTGAATAGAGAAAAGAAGATTCCAGAGCAGCCAGTGTTACGGATCAGCCAAATCAAGTTTATTTGAACAAGGAATAATAGTTCAGACAAGTAGATGTGAGTGTTTCTCAAGGAAAGCAGGGAGAGTGAATATACCTCAGGTGAAAAGACAAACCAAAACCGAATTTGAAGACGAGAAGTTAAGGTGCAAATGTAAACATACATTGTATATTGGTTGCTTTACAACAAAAGACAGCAGTTTTTTTTTTTTACTATTCAATAAAATTCGTGACACAGAAAATTAATCATTGTATCACAGTTCAAAGAAACAATCTATCTATACATTTGTTGACGATGTTTCGACCCTTGGAAAAAATAAATAGGTTTTCCTCTGACTGGACTGAGATGCCTGGGGTTGGCTGAGGAAACGGAGGCCCGGTCTGGGAAGGAAGGGCCACTATAGGTAGGGACGATTGTGGTTCTCAGTTGAGCAAAATGCTGTTTACGATTGGTTGGGGCGGCAATCCCCTAATATTTCCCTTAATTGGAGAGGAGCATCTGTAATGGGCTCTCTTTCAAGGTGAAGGGATCTTGTATGCCTGAAGATAGCACATCAATCAACTATCAGCAAAATTATACCCATTGGGCAGTGTATGCTCCCAAGCAGACCGCCGTGCGGTTCTGTGTGAAGTCGGCTGAACCTGCTCCTATTTGTACCCAGGACAAAGACGTTAAGTCCAAGGCCAGTTGGCTGACCTCCTGTTTGGCTACAATGACACAGCAAGCTGCAAGAGCACTTTTTCATGAGGTGCACAGCTGCCCATTACCAACTGGACCTGACCTGCTATGTTATGTCGATTTGTATAGTGTACTCATCACTCGAGGGTATCCAGGCACTTGGTCTGGACCCTGCTGTTGACCTTTGCTTTGTCTTGAATACCAAGTGCTCTTCCTGAGGTCCTGGGACCCTTGGCTGTGTTTATCTGGATTCTTCCCAACACCTCTGAAATATTTGGACTTGAAGACCTTCGGAGGATTGGGAAAAATCTGACAAGCTGGTCCACCCAGGGCACGACCTCTCTGTGCTGAACAAATAGGTTTCCTCCACGCTGAGCTACTGTGCAACATCAAATCCATTTCTGTGAGACCTCAGTGAGAAGGTATCCAGCCTTGTGGAGCTCCTGTCATACACAGCCCACAGTTTTGCCCGCTGCGGGATTTCGAGCTCCGAAAAACATACTTGAGTCCGAAGGTAAAAATCTTGTCCAGGCGAAGGTGGCGAAGGTGTCCGACAGGCAAGTGGACTTTCCTGGGCATGTAAGATTTTTTTTTTGCTTAATGTTTTTCTGCCAAAATTTAGCTCTTCACCGAACCGTAACCTTGCCAACACAGTTCTCCCCTTAGCAGTATGGTAAATGCAGTTTGTAGTGCACACTTACTTGGTATTTTGCTGGAGTGTTCCACCAAAGTTGGTGCAGATTAGTGCTGGACATCTCTAGACACATGTGTTTCTGGATTTTATCCGTCATCAGTAGAGATCAATAAACGATTTTTATCTGGGGTCGCTGAGCAGGCTGCCACAATTCTTACAGGTCACAGTCGCACAGGTGCATCTCCACTAGCTCGTCAGCTCAATGGCTCAAAGGAGCCTTTTTAAACAGGAAGGGGTGGGAGCACACTGCTGACCTCCCAGCACAGTTCGCCCCTTAGCATTATGGTAAATGCAGTTTGTGGTGTACGCTTACTTGGTATTTTGCTGGAGTGTTCCACCAAAGTTGGTGCAGATTAGTGCTGTCATCTGAGCTAACCCTGGTTTGTCTATCTGATCGGGTGCTTCTTCTCGTCAGCCTCAAATTGTTCCCAGGACTAGGTCTACCAAGAACATTGTCTACCATGAACATTGACTACCATTTGAGCTTGCAACAACAACAAGGTGAATGGATGTAATGCTTGTATTAATCTCAGCCACTGGTTATCGCTTGTGGCCACATTCCAGTCCATTATTTGTTGCCTACAATGCCACTTTAGACAAAGGCCAGGCTTCTGCAAATCAGTAACTACTCTGCTCCTCATGGGAACAGTCCCAAACTGCTAGGCAAGTCACCCTCGAGAAGGGACCACAGGCAACCCCAGACTGATTTCGACCTACTTAGGTCATTTGGAACCAAGCTGCACCCGACTGAATAGCCCTCAACACCGCAGCACACCTTTAATATGGCCCTTACTTTTCTTAGGTGTACCCTGATTAAGCTGTTACAGAGTTTTTCCCTGTATCTCCTGAAGACCGTTTTCCCAACGTGGTCACCTCCGCTCATTGCATGAGTGAGCTTCTAGCTCTTTTGTACAGCCATCCTACATCACCACTTTTCTGGCCAAATTGGCACTACGGGCTAAAGCAGACTTTCTGCAAGAGGCTGACTTCCTTTCATGTCGCCTTGCCTGTCACTCTCCCAACTTCCTTTGCTGGCATGTGCAGTGTCCGTCTTCAATATTTGTTACATGTCCAGCTTTACTTTACTATCTTTTCCTGGTAGGAGCTCAATCCCACCATGCTTTGCTGCCTTCTGATACTTACAAACTTTACTATATTCCTCCTGCCAGCCTCAGGGTGTACATAAGCCTTCTGCTGTCTGTCACCCTATGTTTTTAACTCCGAACGTCCTTTGCTCCACCTTGCCCCTCGAAAGAGGATTAGAAACTCATTTGTTTGGACCCCAAAAGAGTGCAGAGCTTTTACATCCTAGGCCATTAGGTGGAGCTCTTTGTGGAATTCTTTGTGGCACAGAAAGGCAAGGCAGTGCAGGAGAGGACCTATCAATGTGAATAGTCCTCTACATCAAATCTGCTATACGTTGGCCAAGAAGCACCCCCCAAGAGATTAAGGGCCCATTCAACCAGAGCCAATGCAGTTGCTACTGCACTGGCATGTGGAGTGCATGTCTTCAATATTTGTCAAGCTGCTTCGTGGACATCAGTGCACACGTTCATAAAGTACTACTGCCTTCTCAGCTTGGTCCGATGGAAAAGGAATTTTGGCTGTTCAGTTTGCAGGACTTTCTGGACTGAGTCATTCCACAAACACTTCACCTGGGGAGGTACAGCTTTGTATCTTTTTTCCAAGGTGAGCAATCTGTGGTTAGAAGTATGCATCAGAAGAACAAGGTACTTAGTTTCGGTAATGTTTTTTCTGGTGAATACGCAGAATACTCACCGCCCTCCCATCTCCCTATTCTGTGAAATGGACTGTTTTCAATCTGAAAAGGTCCCAGTCTAGAGATCTGCACACTGGTATGAACCACTGGTCTTTGGGCAACATGTCTGAGGGCGCAGACGGTGCCAGAAAGAAACTGACATCAGCGCACTTGGGTGGTGCTGATGCGATTCCCTCATCACTTCCCGGGCTGAGCAGAGTTAAAGTAGAGCTGTATTGGCATTATTGGACTATGATTGAAAGTCTTTAAGATTTAATCTGGCGCCTAGGGACCGTGTAAAGGTGAGGAATCTGCGGTTAGATAGACTATCTACCAGAAAGGGTGTACCAAAGGTACGTAACTTGTTTATTTAGTAAATACGTAAGTAAACGACTTCTAGAGCGTGCGCATGCCCAAAGGCATCTTGGTGCTTTGTATCTGTTTACTTTTTTTGTTTCCCTGGATCTTTAAGGCGAAGAATTTTTGATACATTTGCATTTAAAGTTTGAAAGCCTCCCAAATCATAGATGTGCTTGCAACTAACGCTTTTGAATAAATAAAATAAAATCTCTAGATATCACAGGCATCTCAAACTGCTATCACAAATAAAAATTACAAAGAGAACATCAAGGCCACGGAAAAAAATTGTTGGAGATGCCAGCTGAACGGGTTGTGAGGGGTCTTTGTCCTTAATACACCCTTTAGGTGCAATCAGTACACAGCTTACGCTTTGATATATTATTTGGATGACTAGTACTGTTCTAATTGGCACAAAATGAACCTGGCATAACAATATGTTTTCGTAGATTCAGAGCCAGCAAAACCGTACCACTCCTCACAGCAGGGGAGATGTGGGAAGAGGGATATTTAGTGCGAGAGAGAATACAGATTTCAATTTAAAAGATACACACTCTCGCACCATCATGACAATTCGCTTTCCAGCCACAATTCCCCTTCGTAAAATAAAGGGTGCAGTAGGGAGCTGTAGCCCCCTCTATCCTCCCTACATCCAAATTTATTTTGGCAGAGTGTTGGATAAGGTCTCAGCACCATGTATTTTATTCAAGGAATGATGCATGGTGTAAGTGTAAGTGGTGTCCCCAGGGCAGGGGTGGGGGCTCACAGGAGATACAATGTGATAAGTAGAGTAGAACTGGTATATTTGGAGGCAAGCTAATAGGCTTCTCATGGGGCAGGGGAAGAACCTCTACCTCATGATAATGGGTGTCGTGGTCAGCTGCAGTTTTGTTGTTATTGACTGTGCTGGAGGCATGAGCTTCCTGAAGTTGGGTTCGGTCTCAAGGGGATGCTCATAGTGGCATCACAGGCCACACAGGTGCAGAGAGAGGAAGAAAACACCTCTTTTGTGTCCACCCTCCTTATATTTGCACTGTGTCAGCACAAGGTTGAGAAAAGGTTTATTATTATTTCTTTTTAGATTTTGTGAAGGTTTTTGTAAAGATGACAGAATTTTTACAGAATACTGTTTTTTGCAATTAGTTAATTTTATTTATCATATCGCTTCAATCCTGTAGAGTTTGTCTGATTTTTGTTTTTGGTAGTTAGAATAACTTAATTTATCAATTGTTGTGTAGTCTACGTGTTTTCGCTTACCACAAATTGGGTTTTTATGCGGGATGGCAGCGTAGTATTTTTTGGTGATCCATTATGATCGCATTATCAATTACTTCCACACTAACGCTTTTTAAAAACGAGTATCTGATTTACGATGTGTGCTTTTTAATCAAAAGGATATGGGATTGGTTTACTCTTTCATAAAAGTTTGTTTTTCTGGTGTTTGAAAATATAGAGTAGAAGCTTGATTCCTTACCTCTACGTTTTTTTTAATTGAATCCATTAAAATTAGGATTTTGCACACTGATGCTGCATTTTCCTCATTGTTTTCCTTGATTTCTCTTTAATTTCCAAGCAGAGATGGTTGGTAATTTCTACTTGGAATCATTTTCTCATTGTTACCTTGTCCTGTCCAATGTGTAGTTCAACTTTGGAAGTGTAGCAGATGCTGACACCGAGATTGTACGAGTCACGTTGCTGTATACCTATGGGGAGGGAGCAGTTAATGGGAACCCTTGAGGTCCATTGGACTCATGCATGTATTTCTTGGTTAAGTCGCAGCTGGCGTGGTTTACCCCATGTTGTATTATAACTTCAGAGTAGATTTTGGACTGTAGTCATAAGAGCCTGGGAGTAACTGTGGCCATTGTTACAGAGGAGGTGAGCGGCACACCTTTGAGTAAGGGTTTCTGTCAACCCAAGTTACAAGTAAGGAAGCAATGTATTACATTTCCTTGCCCCTTGAATGTATGACTGTAGCTGTCTGTACATTCAAGTATTTGACTAGCACCTTGGTCAGTGCTTCTTCAAGGGCACCTACAGGTGGCCGACCACCATTGGCGTGTGGGCATTATGTTTCAAAAA
Source organism: Triturus cristatus (assembly GCF_964204655.1). Taxonomy (NCBI): domain Eukaryota; kingdom Metazoa; phylum Chordata; class Amphibia; order Caudata; family Salamandridae; genus Triturus; species Triturus cristatus. Next base: position 1,364,228,308 of record NC_140591.1, on the reverse strand, counting down.
CATATTAGTCTTTGAAATACTAACTTTTATTGGTTTTAAAAATTAATCAAATACTCTGTTCAAACTTACCTCTGAAATTACCTGTTCGAGGCATATGAGCTGCAGATTGTACACTTAGCATAGATCGCCATCTGGTGTTGGGCCCGGATGTTTGCAGTTTGTTTTTGTTCTTTGGACAGTCTTTGGAAGTCACGAGTTCGGTGACTCCTCCTTCGGTCCGTACTGCGCATGGGCTTCGGCTCCATCCTCAGATTGTTTTTTTCCGCCATCGGGCTCGGATGTGATACTTCGTGCTCCGGCTTCGAACTTCTACGGTTCCAGCCTCGACGGAAAATCCTCGTTTCTTCGAGTTTCTTCATCATCATCTTCATCTCTCGAAGCGGCACTTTTCTCCATCCCGTACATCGGCACCGGCCTTCGGGCCCTCCTCGACTCCGGTCCCAGCCGATGGAAAGGACTCCGTTCAAAAAGTGCTCAAAATGTGGGTCTAAATTTCCCCACACCGACCTCCATCAGGTGTGTAACCTTTGCCTCTCTCCAGAACATGAGGCTAGAGACTGCCCCGCCTGTAAGTCTTTTCGATCAAAAAAGACCATCCGGGATCGAAGAGCTCGACGCACCATGGCGCACTCATCGTCCGCAGCTCCACCGGACATCTTCGGAGACGACGCCGAAGCTTCGGGGCAACTACACACCGAGCAGGAGGACGACGTCGTCCGCGCTTCCGAGGCCGACGACTCCGACGTGGAGGACATCACACCGGCGCAGCGGGTCGTGAGTACTGTACCCCCTCCCACCCCCGCGCCCAAAACCAAAGAGACTCCGGTTACACCCTCGCCTGCAGGCCTGGGCAAAACCAAACACACAGCTTCTATCACCCCACCTTCGGGCCCGGTGTCGAAGCCTCAGAAGTCTCACGGCAGCTCGGGCTCGAGCCAGCCGACGCCTGGTGCCGAAAAACACCCTCCGGCACCGAAAAAAGTGATACCCAGCTAGACTCCGAAGCCACCGGTGCCGAAGCCTGGACTCTCGGTGCCGACAAAACACAAACACAAATCTGTCGGCACCGACGCTCCGGCGCCGAAAACTCCTTCGACGCCGAAAAAACCGGAGGTTCCAAAAAAGCATGGCGCGCAGAAACCATCGAAACCCTCGGCTCCGAAAACATCGGCGCCAGCGGACGATTCGGCGCCACTGGATCTCTTTACACCAGACCCTTTGCAAAAGACTCTATTTAAAGATCCAAAGACTGGGCTATTAACTTTAGTTGTCAAGAAAAGACGTCTTGACACACCGGCTCCTCCTCCACCGCCCAAGCGGAAGGACTCTGCTACTTCTCCTCTCAGAGTGCCCTCCCCACTACCACCTCCTCCTCCACCCCCTCCCCCTCCCAGGTCTCCGCCACCCTTACCTCATCACTCCCCGACCCCGTCCCCAGATCCGGATTACGGGGATCCAGATTATGACCCGGCGGACGCCCCAATGGACCCCACTCCACCGGGGACCCCAGACCCATGGGAAGACTACCACAACCCTGACATACCGGATATGCCTCAGGACGACCTATACCCATCCAGGCCGTCTCCTCCAGAGGACTCCTTAGGGTTTCATCACTTAGTGCAGAGAGCAGCACACTACCATGGGGTGGACATGCATAGTGAACCAGTGGAAGACGACTTTCTACTGGACACATTTGACATTCAGGACAAGTCCACGTCTATCTTGCCCATGCTTAAAGGTGTCACCAAGCATGCTGCAGAGGTGTTCAAAGACCCCGTCAGGGCCAGGGTATTGAACCCCAGAATAGAAAAAAAGTACAAGGCGGCACCCACAGACCCTGCATACATTAAGGGCCCTGCTCCCTTAGATTCCCTAGTTGTGTCCACAGCTAGAAAGCGGGCTAACTCCCAGTCCTCAGGAGAAGCCCCACCGCCAGATAAGGAATCCAAACTTCTAGACGCGTCTGGCAAACGCACCGCCTCCCAAGCTTATGGAAGTCCTTAAACGAGTAATTCCTCCCAGGGCACCACCTTCCCCTGTATGGAATCTAAATGTAGTTCTTACACGGCTAATGGGTCCACCCTTCGAACCAATGCATAAATGTGAGCTACAGTTCCTCACCTGGAAAACAGCTTTCCTCGTAGCTATCACTTCCCTTAGAAGGGTTGGTGAAATACAAGCGTTCACTATACAGGAACCCTTCCTACAAATACATCACAGCAAGGTCATACTTCGAAGTTTCTGCCCAAGGTCATTTCCCCCTTCCATCTCAATCAATCGGTGGAATTACCTGTCTTTTTCTCGCAACCTCAATCTGTTGCAGAGAGGGCCTTACACACACTCAATGTTAAAAGGGCTTTGCTGTACTACATACAAAGAACGCAACCCTTCAGGAAGACTAAACAATTGTTCGTTTCCTTCTCTCCACCACATAAAGGCAACCCCATCTCTAAATCAGGGATAGCTAGGTGGATTGTAAAGTGTATACAAATTTGCTATCAAAAGGCAAAAAGAACATTATCTGTTCCACCTAAAGCCCACTCTACTAGAAAGTTAGGGGCTTCTATGGCTTTTCTAGGGAACATACCCTTAGATGACATCTGCAAAGCAGCCACATGGTCAACACCGCACACCTTCACAAAACATTACTGTGTAGATGTGCATTCCAAGCAGCAAGCTAGGGTGGGCCAGGCTGTACTAAAGACACTTTTTCAAACAGCTGCAACGGATACCGGTGGTCGCCGCTAAGGTTGGGTACTGCTATATAATCTATGCTAAGTGTACAATCTGCAGCTCATATGCCTCGAACGGAATATGCTACTTACCAGTATGCATCTGTTCTTGGCATGTAGAGCTGCAGAGTTGTACACGCCCACCCGCCTCCCCGGCTACCTGTATCCGTTCCAGTACATCTTATTTAGATACAACACATGGGTTTCTCACTGTTATTACTACGCTCCATCATTTCCCTGTTGGCGAAAAACAATCTGAGGATGGAGCCGAAGCCCATGCGCAGTACGGACCGAAGGAGGAGTCACCAAACTCGTGACTTCCAAAGACTGTCCAAAGAACAAAAACAAACTGCAAACATCCGGGCCCAACACCAGATGGCGATCTATGCTAAGTGTACAACTCTGCAGCTCTACATGCCAAGAACAGATGCATACTGGTAAGTAGCATATTCCTTCTAGATAATCCTGGAGATTTTTAAATTCACTGTTTGTGATTTAGGTACACAGTAGTCATGATAGTTGCTGACTGATATTTTGTGTGCACCATGTTGTGTCTGCTGTGGCCAATGCATTTGAGGGATTACAGCATGTAGTGGCTATTTTTTCTTTGACAAATCCATTGCTTTACCCATGGTTTGCTTTTTGTTTTCAGGGAAACCTACACTCGTTTACAAAAGATGTTCTGAAGCTAATTCATAAAGATCAGCCCTTTGAGCCCTTGGAAGTGGATGCTAAAGTGGCACTTGAAATGTTTCAGCACAATAAGTAAGTACTACAATCTGCACAAATTACTCCGCTAAAATGGTTTTGTAGCAGCTCTAAGGACTCCTGCAAGAAGAGGGTGAAGGCATAGTCTGCTGTATCTTTCTGTAGATGTACTGTACTGCATTGGCAGTTGAAAAGACTGTTAAATATACAGCAGCCAACACCAGCAATGCAGGTGTTTGGGGAGGACTGCTTCCAATATAGTAAACTGTTTCTTGGTTTTACGCCAACTCCTAGAAGATCTCCGCCAGAGAGCCCCTTAAAACGGGCCCGTGAGGGACTGCAGCGCCACCCCCACGAGGAGCACCTGCCCAATGATGATGCTATATACTTGCAAGGGTGTGTGAGGGCACCACAAGATTTATACAGGAGTACTCTTTCTCTCCTCTCTGCACACTCAAGTCAACTTGGAGACACCGCACACAGATCATAGCCGACTTGGCTGTTATATACCTTCCCTTTTTTCTTAGGAACTGATACCACTTACATTGTTGTTGTACTCAATGTTTTTAACCAGGCACAAAGGACTTGAACTTGAGATTGATTGATAAAACAGAGTAAGAAACAAATGGAATAATTATTTCCATCTTTAAAGAAATTCTGTATGGATCAACGTAATGACTACTTATTCACTGATTGTTCACTTGGTGTTTGCTTCACCACTAAATCTATTGATAAAACCATGGCGATGGTTTGGCATTTGATATTCAGAGATTAGAAATAGTTCAATAGGCGACTTTACAGAATTATCATTTAAGACCCTAACATTCAGCTTGAAAAACGTACATTTGTTTTTTGACACTTGTCCATTAGTGGTAGTAGTCACTGCCCATGGGTGCTTGACTTCCCTTTTAGTAAAGTAAATCTTTCATTATTGTTAATCTGTGTGACCCCTTTAACTGAACGCTGTTGCTGGCTTTCTCATATGGGTTGGCATGTTTGGTGTATTCAATTTTATTTCATTCTATTCAAATAATAATGCTTGAACTACTGCTAACCATAACTGTTAATTAAAAATCATTTTTGATTACATTATTATCTTTAACATATTGCTAACATTGACTCTTAATAATTGTAAATGTTTTAAACTGTTTATTAATTATTCTTAATCTAAATAAAACACTACCCCTAATTAAATTAGTAAGCCTTACCTCTACATTTGAATACATTTTATATTAATTCTCACCTTAATTAAATTAGTTAAACTAAATTAAATATTATTATAATTCTCTAAATTAATGTAGTGATACTTTGTTTTGTTGATGTAGTGACTCGTTGGTACAATGCCAGATAATAGTAAGGGATCTTAGAAATGATTGAATTGTGGGCTTACTAGGAAAAAGTTCAGCTAAACTTTTTAAATATCTTTACTTAGGTATAAATCTACCTTGGTGGAGGAGAAAGCATCTCAGAACCCAAAAGGAACCGTCAAGGTATACAGGTAAGCATGCACTTATTTCCTTAAAAGTTCTTTAGAGACATTTAAGCTTAAACTGTTTTAGGATGTCAGGGTAAGCATCCACTATTCAAGGGGCCTCCAAGTTAAAACTAGTACTCATGTTGCATGTTGTCTGTGTGCATCTGCTGTTCCGTTATAGGATACTGGGGTATAATGTATTAGTTTGAGACAATTTATTTCCTTAAGGCCCTGCTGCCCCCACATTCCCCCTGCATCTGCTTCTAGCACCACAGTTCCCACCACCACAACCAAAGGTATTGCCTCAATAATGCAACTAAAACAACTCCAAAACCACAAATCCAGTTACAAAGTTACACAACTCCAAATCCTCAGCAAACAGTAAATCTGGCTACAAAGAAACTCCAATTGAACACCACCTCTCCCTTATAAGTCCAGTATTACCATATATCCAGTCACATTACTTCATCTGCATCCTTTTCCGTCTATATTCTTCTCCTCTTTTCCTTCTGTCTTTAAATTCGTATTACCTGTTGACCTCTGAGAAGTGGAGGCCCCGTGGAAAGAAAACTGTAACTCCAAAGAAACGACACCTGCCCAACCCAGATGCTACAGTTACATAACTTCCTCAAAATTCCAGCACAACTTCACAAATACTCCTTTTAAACTTCACTACTTCAACAGAACCCCGAACCAATGTCACTACTCCATCTCAACAACTCAAGTGAAATTCTCATTCAGAAACATCTTCAACACACATCCAGAGCTTTTATTTACAAAAGAGCTGCCGTCCTGTCGCTCTTACTTGACTAGTGGAACCCTACTCGCATAACATGACCACCATTTTTCTGTTACTAAATTAACTCAAATCCATCCGCAGTCACTCACAGCACTCCTTCTAATTCAACTCTAGCACAAATCTAGCTTAACTCTAAAACGTCAACACAAATCCACCATGACTACACACATCTGCTCCAGCTCAGTAACTTCAACATAGCTCCACCTTCAGCACAACTGAGTAAACAACAGTTCCAACTCCACAGCAGTCACATACATCCAATAACAAATGAAACCTCTTCAGACCAACTTCATTACAATGCCATCTCCTGAACAGGATATTAACAGAACAGTAACACTACACGGAAAGCACTTCAAGTTTAGCTCCCATTTTTTACAAGTTTTACTGAGGCATTACAGAGGTCCCTATATAACACAGCTGGTTTCACTACGAAATACAAGCTCCTATACCACACTAAAAGAACTGGAGTACAGGAAGCACAACTGATACATTACGATTTCACCTGAGATACTACAATTACAACGGAACCACTATATTTACACAGCATTACCAGCAACATTTCCCCTGCTAAATAAAGGCTACAAGAAGTGTGCATCATGAATAACGCAAGTGACCACACTGGTCTACCACAGTAGACTATAACACTTTAAAAACAAAATCTCTTTTATATTTATCAGTGTTTGTTTATATATGGCGTAACAGTTGATTTAAGATGTTTGTTATTTAATTAGCTATATTTATTTAGATATATGAAAATAAGTAAACTTGGGCTTGAAATGCTTTTTGCATGCACAAGTTGAAAAGGAAATTTCAAATTAAGATTATCTTGCTTGTGTGCAGTCAATCAATCAATCAGTTCATTTGTAAAGCGCACTACATACCCGTGAGGGTTTCAAGGTGCTGAGGGAGGGCGGGGTGCTGCTGCTACTGGTCGAAGAGCTAGGTCTTGAGTCGTCTCCTGAAGGTCAGCAGGTCTTCGGTTTGTCGTAGGTTGAGGGGGAGGGTGTTCAAGGTTTTGGCGGCGCGGTGGGAGAAGGACCTGCCTCCGGATGTGGTTCTACGGATGCGCGGGACCGTGGCCAGGGCGTGGTCAGCGGAGCGGAGTTTCCTGTTGGGTATGTAGAAGGAGAGTCGACTGTTGAGATAGGCTGGGCCGGTTTTGTGGAGTGCCTTGTGTGCGTGGACCAGGAGCTTGAAGGAGATTCTTCTGTCGTTGGGAGCCAGTGCAGGTTCCTTAGGTGGGGGGTGATGTGATCGCAGCACGGGACGTCGAGGATTAGGCGTGCAGAGGCGTTCTGGATTCTTTGCAGTCTGTTGATGAGCTTGGACGAGGCTCCGGCGTAGAGGTAGTCTGCTGCTGACTAGGGCCTGGGTGACTGTTTTCCTCGTGTCTGTCTGGATCCATCTGTATATCTTGCGGAGCATACGGAGGGTGTTGAAGCAGGTGGAGGAGACTGCGTTGACTTGTTTGGTCATGGTGAGTTTCGAGTCGAGGATGACTCCCAGGTTGCATGTGTGGTTGGTAGGAGCCAGTGATGCGGGCCACCAGGAGTCGTCCCATGCTGAGGGGTTGGGCCCGAGAATGAGGATCTCCGTCATGTCTGAGTTCAGCTTAAGTCATCCTGTCGGCGACGGCCTTCATTCCCTGGTGGAGGTTGGATTTGGCGGTGAGGGGGTCCTTGGTGAGGGAGAGGATCAGCTGCGTGTCGTCGGCGTAGGAGATTATGTTGAGCGGGCGATGCGTGCGAGTGGTGCCATGTAGACGTTGAATAGCGTCGGGCTGAGGGAGGATCCCTGTGGAACGCCGCAGATGATCTCGGAGGCAACGGACCAGAACGGGGGGAGGCGGACTCTCTGAGTTCTGCCGGAGAGGAAGGAGGTGGTCCAGTTCAGGGCCTTGTCTCGGATCCCTGCGTCGTGGAGACGCGTGCGTAGTGTGCGGTGGCAGACTGTGTCGAAGGCGGCGGAGAAATCCAGGAGGATGAGGGCCGCCGTCTCGCCATTGTCTAGCAGGATCCTGATGTCGTCTGTGGTGGCGATGAGGCTGTTCTCGGTGCTGTGGTTGCTGCGGAATCCTGATTGGGAGGGGTCCAGGATGCTGTTGTCTTCGAGGTGACGGGTGAGCTGGATGTTAACTATCTTCTCGATGACCTTTGCTGGGAACGGAAGGAGGGAGATGGGCCGGAAGTTCTTGAGGTCGCTCGGATCCGCCTTGGGTTTCTTCAGTAGGGCGTTGATATTGGCGTGCTTCCAGCTCTCAGGGAAGGTAGTGGTCTCGAAGAAGAGGTTGATGATGTTGCGCAGGTGGGGTGCGATGGAACTGCCGGCTTTGTTTAAGATGTGGTGTGGGAGAGGGTCAGACGGGGATCCGGAGTGGATTGTGCCCATGGTCTTGATTGTGTCCTCGGTGCTTACGTTGGCCCAGGTTGTCAGGGAGTCGTGGTCGGTGGGATGCAGTGGGTCCGGCGTGTCGAGGCCTGTAGGGGTCGTCCGGGGGTTGAAATTGTCATGGATGTCGGTGATCTTTCGGTGAAAGAAGGTGGCGAGGGAGTCGCACAGGGCTTGCGATGGCGGGATGTCGTTGGCGCTGGAGTTGGAGAGTTCCTTCACGATGTTAAAGAGCTCCTTGCTGTTGTGTGCGTTGTTGTCAAGGCGGTCTTTGAAGGAGGTCCTTTTGGCGGTCCGAATGAGGTGGTGGTGGTTGCGGATAGCGTCTTTGTGGGCAGCACGGCTGTCCGTTGTCTTGTCGCTGTGCCATTTGTTCTCCAATTTCCGGCAGGTGCGCTTTGATGCTAGGAGTTCCGGGGTGAACCAGCTGGCTCTTTTGCTGGTGTCTCTGTTAGTGGGCTTTTTCAGCGGGGCTAAGGTGTTGGCGCAGTCGTCCATCCAGTGTCTGAGGGTGCGTGCACCATCGTCTGGGTTGGTGGGGTTGGTCGGTGAGTTGAATGCAAGGTTTGTCTGTAGTTGTTCTTCAGTGACTTGCCCCAGCAGCGTCGGGGGATCTATAGGGTGCGGTGGTGTGTGAGGGGTTTTCGGAAGGAGAAGTGGATGCAGTGGGGGTCTGTCCAGGTGAGTTCGGAGGCGTGGCTGAAGGCGACGTGGGGGCTTGAGGAGAAGATGGCATCAAGCGTGTGACCGGCGATGTGGGTCGGCGTCATAACGAGCTGTTTTAGTCCGAAGTTGGCGAGGTTGTCGATCAGGTTGGAGGAGTTGTTGTCGTTGTTGTTCTCCAGATGATAGTTCAGGTCTCCGAGGAGGATGTAGTCAGTGGAGGTCAGCGCGTGCGTGCTGATGAGGTCGGCGATGGAGTCACAGAATTGTGGCCGGGGTCCTGGTGGTCTGTAGACGAGGGTGCCTCTTAGGGTGGTCTTGGGGTCCGTGTGGATGTGAAAGTGCATGTGTTCGGCGGTGCTGAGAGTGTCGTGGTGTTTGTTGAGACCCTGATGGTGTTCTTGTGGACGATGGCGATTCCGGCTCAGTTGGTGCGGTCTCTGCGGGTGATCTTGTACCCGTCGGGGATGGCTATGACGATGTCTGGAGAGGAGGCTTCGTTCATCCAGGTCTCGGTCAGGAAGGCGACGTCCGGGGATGCGATGTCGAGTAGGTCCCAGAGCTCGACGGCGTGTTTGCGTGCGGAGCGGGTGTTGATCAGGATGCATCTGAGCTGGTTGGGTTCCGTCGTGGCGGGTGTCTCGGTGCCTTCGAGGCAGGAGAAGCTGCAGTTTCGGCAGGCGAAGGGACCGTGGGTGCGCTTCGGGGTGGCCTTGCAGCAGGTGTAGGTCCTTCCTGGGTTTAGAGTGACGATGGTGTTGGCGTCGTAGCGGAGGCGGTCTTCATGGCTGGTGCGGGGGGGCAGGGGTTCTGGCACTGGGCGCGGTCCAGGCGCGGACGGGCGCAGATAGGCTTGCCTTAGGCGCCGGGCGCGCGGCCGCGCAGAACCCGCCATATATGGGGATGTGGGGAGGGAGGAGCAGCTGGGAGGCGTGTGTCAGGGGCAGCGAATGGGCGTGGAGGGGGCGGGGCCGCAGGGGAAGCAGCCGCGGGGACGGGAGCAGGGAAGCGGAGCGGTAGCGGGAAGGAGACAAGGCAAAGAGGGGTACAGAATCAAAAAAGGGGGCACAGAAGTAAGTCAAGGGGTACAGAATCAAAAAAGGGCACAACAGAGAGCAGATACAAACCTAAGGCCACCACTGGCCACCAGGGATGAGGCGCAGGTGGTAGCCTGCGGGTGGTGGAGGGCCTCGACTTCAGCGGCGGCAGCAGGCGTCAATGGGGGTGCAGGCAGAGCTGCAGCGGGGGGGAGCGACCTACCAGGCAAGGGCAAGGCAGTACTCTGTATGCACACATATATGTATATTACAGTAATTATGTAATTCATATAAAGCATAAGGCGAATAATATGAGTCTTATTCCTCAATCAGCTATTCATATCTGCAAACCACTAGCATGCTATCCCCTCAGCAGAGTGCAATAGTTTATTTTCTAATGTTTGCAAATGACTGACACTTTAAGGCCCGATCTGTGCAATGCATACCCAATACGTGTGGGCGAAGGACTAGGGCCTGTTGACAACCACAGTCACCCCATACCATGCAGGGATCGCAGAAAATCTCTATTTCACATAAATAACCAGCATTTGCAATGCAATAGGTCTCACAGTTGTTAGAGTTTGAGCTATTGGCATTGTAAATGGCAATGCCTTTTATTTATGTGTTGGTTTTTAAAACCTAAATAAAAGGCATTGTCATTTACAATGCCAATAGGGTAAACTCTCGCAAATGCGTGACCTATTGCATTGCAAATGCTTGTTACACATGGTAATACTGTCTGGGCAAACATTTCACCTTTTTAGTACCAGTCTAACAACCAAATATATAAATAGGCAACTGAAAGATGACCAGCTAATGTCTGTGAAGGGTCTTCCAAAGCGTGTGAACATATATCACCAAGTTTTCAGTAACCTTTGATCCTTTAGTTAGAAACAATTTATCTACAGATTATGCGCCAGATAATTATGCAAAATAAGGCAGAAGCAGCAAACACAGGATCGCATAATTCCAGTGGCCCTCCCCATGACCCAATATTATATTTGAACTCTAACTTTTTGATGGTCAAACTGGATCCTCTCCATACCTGTCCATTGGGTGCAACGTGATGACTCTATTGCAGGTGTCTCCAACCGGTCGATCGCGAGCTACCGGTAGCTCGCCGAGACCCTGTCAGTAGCTCGCGACGCTTGCTGCTCAATTTAGTAGCCCATTAGTGTTATTTGGGCTATTTAGGCTTTTTTCATGCTCCGTTGCCGCCATCACCCAAAGCAGCTGCTCTGATTGGCTTAGAAGAGCTTAGCTGGGGCGGGCTGAAGAGGATGACGACGTTCCTCTCCTTTCTTTGTGGATCTTGTGACTGTTTCTGCGCCCCCTGCCCTTTTCTCACTGGCACCGCACTGTTCATTGTGCGAGTGCGACAGGAGCCATTGGGGAGCTGCAGCAGGCGTGTCAGGGCGGAGCAGCTGGTTTGCAGGTCTTGCAAGCAGGGACCCGCGCCATCTGCCCTTTTCTGCAGAACAGCTTTCCACCTCATATCTCACCAGCGCAGCAGGTAAGCCGTGTGAGCACACCCTGGCCCCCTGTAAAAGTAAAGAGTGAATGACCCTGCATAGTGCTGCATACCGACTTTCGTAAGGCTTTGTCTGGTCAACAATTCAGTTAAAAGCCATGTATTGCAATCGATATGGTAATCGTAATGGGTAAAAGTGTGTCTGCTTATTGTTGTGAGCCGTGTTCCTAGAATAGATAATACAGGAAAGGTTAATTCTCAGATGAGCCTGTTTAGTCAAATGCCTTGTACTGCTGTCAATATGGTAATCGTAATGGGTAAAAGTTCGTCTGCTTATTGTTGTGAGCCATGTTCCTGAATGGATAATACAGGAAAGGAAAGGTTAAATCTCAGATGAGCCTGTGCCTCAATAGTGGCCAAGATCCCCTGTAAAAGTAAAAATTGAATGACCATGCATAGTGCTGCATACCATCATCATGAGCCACGAGACTTTCATAACTGTGTCCGGCCAACAATAGTCAAATGCCTTGTAATGTAGTGCGATCAATATGGTAATCATAATGGGTAAAAGTGCGTCTGCTTATTGGTGTAAGTAAGCCATGTTCCTAGAATGGATAATACAGGAAAGGAAAGGTTAAATCTCAGATGAGCCTGTGCCCCAATAGCGGCCAAGATCCCTTTGCAGTATTTTTTCGGAAACAACAAGCTTAGGATTGCGAAAAGGTTTCATTCATTACCACTCATATAGCGGGAGGGTAGCCAGTCAACATCTTCGAACAGCTGTAGATGGGCCAAGAAAATTAACTTAACATAAAGAGAACAGAGATTGTTTATTTTTTAAGCATGTCCATTATTATTTTTTTTTAATCACACAAAGTACTGTAGGTGTAGGTAGGGAAGTAACGGCCCTTTAGTGTTGTTTGGTGGGCGATTTAGGCCGGGCAGACTTTTTTCAGGCTCCGTTGCCGCCCTTACCCAAACCAGCTGCTCAGATTGGCTTGAGCTTAGCTGGGGCAGCCGAAGAGGATGACGTTCCTCTCCTTCCTTTGTGGATCTCGTGACTGTTTCTGTGCCCCCTGCCTTTTCCTCACTGGCACCGCACTGTTCATTGCGCGAGTGCGACGGGTGCCAGTGGGGAGCTGCAGCAGGCATGTCAGGGCGGAGCAGCTGGTTTGCAGGTCTTGCAAGCAGTACACAACTGCTGGTACCCACGCCATCTGCCCTTTTCTACAGTACAGCCTGCCACCTTATATCTCACCAGCGCAGCAGGTAAGCCGTGTGAGCACACCCTGGGCTCCCTGTAAAAGTAAAGAGTGAATGACCCTGCATAGTGCTGCATACCATCAACATGAGTCATGAGACTTTCGTAAGGCTTTGTCCGGTGAACAATTCAATTAAAAGCCATGTATTGCGATCAATATGGTAATAATGGGTATAAGTGCGTATGCTTCGTGTTGTGAGCCGTGGCCAGTGTTCCTAGTATGAAGTTCCGAGTATGGATACACAGGGAAAGGTTTTTTTTAATCTCAGATGTGAGCCTGTGCCCCAATAGTGGCCAAGAACCTTTTACAGTATTTTATAACGAGACAACAAGCTGAGGTTGCCGAAAAGGTTATCATACATCACCACTCCTAGCCAGTGAGTAAACATCTTCGAGCAAAAAACAGAGATGGGACAATAATATATTTGGAGAACTTTACATAAAGAGGACAGGGATTGTTTATTTTTATTTTTTGGCTGCAGCATCTCCATTATTTGTTTTTTTATCACACAAAAGTACTGTAGGGAGTAGGGGTGGAGCACACATGGTATTAATTATCCCCTTTACGGGCCATGCAGTTAGGCTCCTACTCCTATGGGACCTCAGATGGAGCAAACTGCCAATGTAAACGGCGATAGCCAGTCCATAAAGTCAAAATTAGACAGGCCATAATTTTCTACTCTTCTACTTAGTCATCCATTGCAAAGGTGCCACCAATTGGGACCCCCTTGAAGCGGTTGTCATGGGAGCCTGATAATAGGAGGCCTGTCGGAGGTGTTACCATGGATCAGTCATGGATACCAATTTAAGAAGAGAATTCGTAGCGTTGTTAACTGAACAAAAGCAACGAAGCATGCTTAAACGTTTAAACCAGAATAACAGAATTAAGGCTTAACTCTCCATCTTCCAAAATGCTTACAGTGGAGCAAATATTTATTTGCTTGCATTGGAAAAACCTTTTACATAACACATGGAATATGAAAGCAACTTCCCAACAGGCTCAGAACACACATGGCTAAGAGAGAATTCACAGATGAAAGAATGAGAGATGAAATGGTACTTTGTGATGAAGTCGGGAAGCTAAGAGTCTTTATCTTTTGATAATTTTATAAGTGATAGGGGGCTGATATACGAGCTAGCAGGGGTGCACTATTACTTGCAATGGATCGCAGTTTCATTATTAAATCCTGAGTAGCGACACAAGATGGAATGGCCAATTAAGGTTGATGAAAAGCTCATGGCAATTAAGAGGATGAGCTCCAATAGGGCACTGAAACCAGATACACTGCTACATTTTACAATAGAACAGGAGTGGAGATCGTATCTGTTGTGGCCAATCTCTCTCTTAATACCTTATTGAGAAGGAAGGGATAACCCCAGATGACTGAGGCCAACATTACTTTAATTACAAAGTTTGGAAAGTGCACTGTTTTATCGCCCCAGAATACTGATTAACAGAGACACCACCATTATCACTGGAATTTTAAGCGGCAGACCCCTAACATAAAGGCTTTTTGTTTTCTCATAGCCTGGCCTGTCAGGTTTGTCCCCGGTAGAGTTGACTATTATTAAAAACATATGTATATGGTGGGAGTGACGCCATATTAGGACTGCACTCGAGAGGCTAGTGGGGCGGGAATGGCCTACAGGTGAACCAGGCCCTACCAAAGGCTTGTCTGACAGATCAGTACATTTCATTAGTTGGTTTTTGGGCTGCATTACAATGATTATTTCAGTGACAGCTATTGATAGGCACTGATTTTGAAGCTATTAATTGAAAGGTCGTAAACTAGCGGTTTGCCAACAGCACACATGCACAATCTTTTCTTTCAGTGTTATTGTGTTCAAACCACAGTATGGGCTCTGAAGAAATAGGCTTAACGTCAATGAAACTGGGCGGGGGAGGTCTCTCGGAAAAATGCGCGAGTTGCTTGGGATTTAGTAGCTCACGACGATTTTCACTGACCAGAAGTAGCTCTCACTACACAAAAGGTTGGAGACCCCTGCTCTATTGTGACCCCCCAGCCTCTACCCCCCTCGGCAGCCAAAACATACTTTTGCAGACCGTTCCATTTAAAGATAGTGGAGTGTTTCTAAGGATGGTGAAGTGGGTCTAAGGACGGTGGAGTGGGTCTAAAGGACACATTATTATTTTTTTATTTTTGGTAGGCATGGGGAGATTAGGTGATTTGCCCAGAATCACAGGATATGGAGTCGACCCCGAGGCTCGAACCTTGGTTTCCAGCACCAAAGTCAGCAGCTCTAGCCGTCCAACCATATCCTTTCCCAAGCTTTCTTCTTTTGACTCACTCCCGACATCGTCTGCGCTCTGTGCAAGTTTTTGCAATAGGTCTTGCAATGAGCTATTGGCATTGTAAATGACATTGTTTTTTTAGTTTGTTTCCTTTCTAAAAAACAAAGAAAATGCTCTAATGCAAATTGGCAATAGCTAACTTTTTTGTAACTGCGAAATCTATCGCATTGCATTTGTACTAGTGTGAGTTATCAGTATTGTAAATGGTACTGGTCCTTTCGCTAAGCGGAAGGGTACACAAGCATTTGCAATGCAATAGGTTTCGTACTTGTGAGAGTTTGAGCTATTGGCATTGTAAATGGCAATGTCTTTTATATATTTGTTAAAAAAACCTGCAATAATAGAAGTCATTTACAATACTAATATGTTAAAGTTTCAAAAATGCGAGATCTATTGCTATGCCAATGCTTGTTTTCCAATGTTCAGGGGGACGGGACTGTATAATATTAGTTGTCGTATTGCTAGATGTACAGGATTTGTATACCTAGACGTGTGGCGTGCCAGGTGTCATCAAGCACTGTGGGCAGTGCATGCGTCATTGACAGATGATTAGTAAACATCTGGCACAGCTATTGCACCGTTTCACTATTGCCTCAACATTGCTCGTCCAGCATGACAGGCACCTGATGGCTTCCACGTGTGTCCCTCGAAGAACCAAGAAACCGGTGGGGTGTGTGTGTCTGTCTGTGCAGTGCTGTGTGCATGTCTGTGTGTGCAGAGCTGTGTGCTGTGATTGAGGTCTAAGGTGGGGTGTGTGTCTGTGTGTGCAGAGCTGTGCGCTGTGATATAGGTCTAATGTGGGAAGTAACGTAGAAAGTGCCATGGGCCATGTTGCAAGCAAGAAAATAGCCCTTTGTGGCTGCTGTTGGGACAGTAAAATACAGCAATGGCAAGGTTCAATGGGCCCCTGGAGCTTCTGGGCCCCGGTGCAACTGTAGCTGCTGCGCCCCTGGGCAAACCCCTGCAGTGCACTTTGCACCACCCCCTTGGAGCCCAAGCGAACACTCTCCTGTGCATTTAGCGCAACCAAGCATGTGGCATCGCTGGAGGTTATTACCTGCTGTAGTTTACTGGGCGCAACGGTTGGACTCCTCGCACAGGAGCACTTAAGCTTTTTCGGGGTACAAGCACCGAGAGAAACACAAACAGGAACACACACCCTCTCACACTTCCTGTGAGGCACATGCAGAGAACACTCCTCCAATATTTGCCCACTGTGCAGCAGTGTAAACTTTAATGCTACCCTCAACTGAACCCCTACGCTCTGCACCCTACAGTATGATATCACCAGATTAGTTTTGTAAGGTGGAAAATACTGCCTGTAAACATTAATGCAGTCTTTTATTTACTGGGAAATTGTAGGGTCATGTACATATAATTTAAGAAGCAAATCGACCCCTCCTCCGCCACCCAGAAAACATTCTGCGCCTGAACAATTTGTTTGCCCAGTCCTGGAGCAGAGCTTTTTCTTTTCCTTGAAAAAAAGCTCTCTCCGGCAGCCTCGCTTGTCAGGCGAACGCATCTCCCAGGCTTCAGCAGCGGCAAATCCCTCTGAACTCAGTTTGAACCGAGATCTCGATCGTAAATCATCCCCAGCAGGGAAAAAAGCATGCTGTTTGCATCTCGTGCCGATCCCCCTTTCTTTAACACTTTCACAGGCGAGCGAGGGAGCCCAGCAGCGCCGGTAGGAGTTCACAGCCCGAATCTCTGTACCAGCAGCAGAAAAAAAAGAAGGTGGGGGTGGGAACCGGGGAGGGAGCGCACTACATAGCAAAACAAATATATAGAATGTGGGCATAAAAGCAATAACGCGAGCCACAGCTCAGAGTTAGAGTGGCCCGATGCAATCAGTCGCAGGGAAAATTTGCATTGATTAGTGAGTGCACAGGAAATAGGATTTTTAATAGAAAGGTGGAGTGAGTTGGAGAGATTTTTTTTAAAGGTGAGTTCGATAGGCTAATGGGGATTTTTTTTTATATGTTAGACAATGTCAGATTGTTTTTAATTAAAGCACGCAAAATAAGGGCTCTCTCCAAAATCACAGGATGGTGCCGGGCCTCAAACTTGGTTTTAAAGTTCCAAAGTGGGCAGCTTTGGCTGTAAACTTATATAAACTCCCCACTTTCCCGTTTTTTTTAACGTTACAAACTCAACATTGTTGTTTAAACGCGAAGCAAAACACGTGAAGACATATGTTTTTGAACTTCTAACACAGCAACCGAGTGAGTACATGAGTTAAGCATCCTTCTCAGTATTAGAGATGCAACTACTCCAATTTGCACGTTTACCGCCATGCGATAACAATAAAAAACTGGATATTGTTTGAGAGAAAAAAAATTGGATGGACATTCAGCTTCTTCACTCTGTGGTCCATTGTTGATCAAGCACCGCGTGCCGCGGTGCATAAATAATATGGCTGCACAGCAGCCCCACCCACTTCTGGAAAGTGCAAAGCGCTCCGCAAGGCAATACATTAATTTAAAAAATGCAGATTACTTGCTGCCTGTTGCACCCAGAACGGAGGTGTCTGCGTGTTGCAGGGAGGAGCGGTTGACATGAAGTCCTAAAGACTGACAACCAGAATTAACCCTGAGGCTGAAATGCCCATATAGGAGGCCGAGCCATCGCGCGCGCTGTGCCAGGAGCTGAACGCGTTGACCTTAAAAGTAATGTAAGCGCACAAAGGCAATGTGAAAAAAAGCCCTGGTACATCATAAACAATTAGCTAACACGCTCCATGCACTTTGTGCCTGCCTGCAGTGGGAACCAGTTTTCACTCAGCTGCATGTTTAAATTTGCATTGCGCTTTCACTTTAAGTGAAAGCGCCATGCAAAAATAAACACGGGGCTGAGTGAAAACAGATGGCCCCCATAAAGATAAGAAATTGCTTTGCGACAGCAGCAAAGCAGACAACCCTGTCCGGATTGGCCGAATGAAAAGGCGAAAGGGCGTCAACAAAAAAACCTCATTTCCAATGGCAGGCCACCGTTTAGCATAAACGGTGATGCCAGCCAATGAAAATGAGGGGCGGGGCTTCAAGTCCCCTTCTCAAATCTACTATCTTACAATATCTCGCGCGCAGCACTTTGCGCTGCAACGCCAGGCCAGACCTAAAAACAACTGTATGTACATTTGGCATTATTAAACACAGATTATTTAACAATACTCAATAGCCTATCTGATGTAACATTTTCAGAGATTTTCTGAAGTGTTGGGAATCCACTTCAATGAAAAATGCTACACAAGGCAACACTGCAGCATAAAAGCTAACTTGCTGCTTGGAGAAACAATAGAAACATGGAGGGAAAACGAAGAAAAATACAGTGCGATATCCTTGCAAACTAAACTGAAAATGAACTGTGTTCCTTTAAGTAGCTAACAGCTACCATATCCAAGCATACATTGTACTTTCAGTTGTCTTACAGAGTCACTTCTTTTGGAAAGGCTTACTTAATTTGCTTATTATTACTGAAGGTTTTTGCCATTCATGCAGCGGAGAGGTGAGACGATAATTTATGAGATCATGGAAGTTGCTTGGATTATGGGCAATCTGTATCCAGAAATGAATGGCACAATGTCACTCTCAAATCAGTCAGCATATTGTAGACGAGCCAAAAAGTGTCTTCTAAATAGCTTGATAAAATAAGATGGCTGCTCTGGCACCAGAATGTGTACAGTAATGTTTAAGGAAATTATGGACAGATCTCCAAGTGTCTCCTAACTTATTTAATTCAGAGTAATGTTTCTCCTCCAAGCCACAATACCTGCTGTTACCTTTATTGAATTTCCCTTTGACATACCTGTTAACAGTTATTTTGTCAGTTGGTAACAAAAACAATACAGGAAACAATCCACCTGGCTAAAGACTGTTTAAACGTGGTCAGGCCAGAAGGAGTGGACCATAGTTGCAAAAAAACTGATTCCTTCTTGAATATGAATTGATAATCACCTGGAATGGTGGTGAGAAAATATATCTTGGCTCTTCCCAGCCACATAATATTATAATGCTGATAACCAGTTAATCAAAATACGTGTCAGGTGTGTGTGAATCTGAGTGCAGCAACGCTTACCATATCATGCTAAAGGCATGTCTTTGGTCTATATGTGAACATTTGGGTGAGTTTCTTGAGGTTCGATTTATATCGAAAACCCTTTCAGCCATGCACTTTGAAAGGACGTGTAAGGGCCCGATGCATATAGGAAACCTCTGTGGCCTAGTCATGAGTATGAAGCACTGTAAGTTATACAGTGAATCTTGCACAAGACGGCCAAAGATTGAGAGTGCGCAATTCAAGCATTAGAGATGCAAACAAAATACAACTCTGGAGCTCAGATAGAATTTTAGTACATTCATATGCAAAAATAAAGCACTTAGGCCAGAAGATATACTCTTGTGCAGTGTGGGGAAGTCCAGCTCCATAAAAATATTCACTATAATGTGGTTGACTACATGATGTTTCTTTTGATGTGCTTCCTGTTTCCTAAAAAAAAAAAAATTGTAAGCGCCTTGGTACACACTCTTGTTGTTGATGGAATATCTTTCTAGCATACTTCTATTACTTTTCATTTGATGGTTTACCTCTGAGGAACAGAAAACCTAGTTCCCACTTACATGCCATTGTGTCAATATTTGAGATAGATGTTTTTCAGTATTGAAAGAGACATTACAGGCCGATGCAAGAAGAGAAAGGACACTTAAAATAAAAAATCCTGATTGGTACAAGTAAACAGAATCTGTAGTGGCCCTAGGCCAACTTTCACATAACCCCGATAAAGTGGTGCTGACGCAAATTTGATACGTTTTGGAATTGCTCTGCTCTAAAGTCCTTTGGAGATGATATCTATCATAAAATAAATATAATACGCAGAATTTCTTTACCTAGGACACCGTTATGTGTCTTTTAGGATCAGAACCCCAATCAGAGGGCCACTGGGCAAGCAGGGTTTAGTGGGCCCAACTGAAGGGATTGAGGTCATTTACCCCTGATGTGTCTGGGCTCACCCTAATATGAATCCCGCTCAACTGATTCAAGCACCTCCTTCTGCACCTGACTTGTTAGTATCCTAGCACGAGCAGTCACTGCTCCCTTGGAGGGAAGTGTAGATAAAGATCAGTGAACACGACTCATAACTCGACTTGCACGCAGCGCACACAATAAATCAATGTCCAGTCAAATACTTATTTTGTATAACGTTTTTTTCTGCCTTGCTCATGGGGTCAGTCTCCTTGCTTCGGCAGGGCTCCGACAACATCTCCTCTGTCTTCGGGCCGCCTCGGATACAAAGCCTCCCTAGTCTTGGTTGTAGCAGCAGTTTTGGGTCACAGGTAACAACCCAGACCTCTGGCCTCAGCACCTTGAGTGGCCCCACCTGGCATACGGGGTCTCTCCAATGAACCTCTCTGTCTGGTCATACTGGCCTCAAGTTGCCTCCTCCGCACATGGGGTCGCTGCACACTTTCCACACATGGGCGATGACCCAATCGATGCAACCTAGTCCTTGGCACACGGCGCCCCTCCTGACATACGGCGTAGCCAACTTCCTCAACACTGCACACAGGCAATGGCCCAGTCGATACAGCACTTCCTTGGTGCACGGCGGCCCTTCCTGGCATACGAGGTCACCAAACTTCACAATGTGGCATACAGGCAACGGGCCAATTGATGCAGCACTATCCTTGGTGGGTGGCAGCCCCTCCTGGCATATGGGGTTGCCAAACATCACAGTGCGGCACATGGGCAATGGCCCGATTGGTGCAACACAGCTTCTCACAACTCGCTCATAAGTCCCAATCTTCTGGGCTCCTTTCTGGATCTCGTTCCCTCCAATACACTCCTCTCCCTCATGGGTACACCGGTCTTGGCGAGCAGGCAGGTACTGGTGCTCCAGACTCCAGTGCAGGTGATCTTGGTTTCTCTGAGTGATGCCCGCTCACCCAGCAGGAAGGCTAGCAGGCTAGCCGCTAGTCCTGGCCACAGATCTTTCCCTCCTCATGCAGCCCGGCTGGCTAATCTGCACTGACAAAGTTTGGGGTCTCAGACTCCCCAACATATAGTTCTTTTGTAGGCACAAAATTTGAGTTAAGGTCTGCACCTTTGAAGTTTTATGTTGGGGTTCTGCTTCTTTGAAATGGACATCTCTCCCCTTTCATCTTCCTCTTGAAGGTTGTCTGTCACAGGAGGTAGGACTCCCGAAGCTGATTAACCCACAAGATTCATGGGAGTGACCAGAGTTCACACCTGGATGTCAGCCACAGTGATATGTGCATCAAAGGTTAATCCTGGGCCCTCAGCCCTACCCTTTGATTTTCTCCCCTCAGCCTAATCTCCCTCTTCCTGTGATATGTCTAG
The DNA here is from genome assembly GCF_964204655.1 of Triturus cristatus. Classification (NCBI taxonomy): domain Eukaryota; kingdom Metazoa; phylum Chordata; class Amphibia; order Caudata; family Salamandridae; genus Triturus; species Triturus cristatus. The sequence goes on along the minus strand of NC_140591.1, from coordinate 1,364,207,110 downwards.
ACCCCTTTCCTTGTGATCTGTCACTGAATCAAAGAGCATTTTGAAGTACACAGGGAGAGCCTGGCTCCCCTTCACACAGTGCGTGTACCACCCAGCCTACAGAAATGCAGCAATATACAATTCTGTCTGGGGGAGATTCCTCTACTCCTCATGTTTTCACAAGGCAGGCCTGGGCTTCCCAAAATGGAACTCAAGGTCCTCCTTGTAATGTACCAGTGCAGGCATCTCTGCACTCAGCATACATTCACAGCACAGTCTATTGGCTAGTATAGGTGTGCCCATGTACCATGCTACCACCAGCATTTCCACATGCAGCACACACCCTCACACTGTTCAGTACTAGTCTCTCTGTACTGCACCAGTGTGTCACTTTAAACACATCCTGCCAGCGCACACATATTTATCATATGCACAATGTCCCCACACTGCACACTCTGTGTAGTGTATGTCTTGCGCGTTCACATGCACTTGGCACGCTTTCACTGTGCACACACTTCTACTTCAACCTGATGTAGACCAAGTGTGAGTTAATTAAACAGCAGCAGCACTTTAAAAAAGGTGAGGGAGCCTGTAGGGCTCACTCCAATGACACGGGGTAAAAAGGACCTGGTCACTACCACTGATCATTGCATGGAATGCTGCCACCAATGCTCTTGTGCTGTTTAACTCCTGGTGAAGACAGTAGAATTCCACTACCATGCGGGTAGCGCTTTGGGTGCCCCTCCCGGTTCAATAAGACCACAATCCAGGAGATGGGCCTATGTCATGGCGCACACGCATGACAAAAATAGAGTTGAGCACTCATGGCAGGGGTACACTTCTTTACCATCCAGAGGACTTTTCCATCCTAACATTATGTATCTTTATTTGTCTATAACTTGATTTACAGATCTCTGGTTATAGAAAGGCTTTTGTTTTAAAATGTCTACATTGTGGCATTTTTTGCATCTAGAATCCTTGCCGTAAAGTTGTGAAGTTTGTGATTTTAAAGAAACAGCCTTAGTACCCAGTACTCCTGCATGTCTACCAATAAGACAGCATCTCGTGTGGGTATATCTATTGTAATGGACAGAAACAGGCAAAAAGCGCGATTGTGTGAAGTGATTGGACTGTTAATGTGGTCCTTTCACGGTTATGATTTTGGCCTGTTCCTGTCTTGTAAAATGAGCTCACTCGCACACACACTGGGTACTGTTTTTATCAGAAGTCTGGGAGCTTTGGATGTATGGGACTTTTGCAGTTTTGAGAAAGTCTGCACTTCTCTGTCACAGAAAATGGGAAACCAATACTTTGACATTTGCAGGGCATCCGGGGCAAAAAAAGGTGCTGAGATTTATAAAAGCCACATCACCCTTGATTCTCTTTGGTCTCTACCCTGACCCTAAACATTGCAGAAATGCCCTATGGAAGCTGATCCATAAAAACATACCTACAGTCTAGTGCTTCGATCCATGCTCAAGCCCATTGAAAGCCCATGCATGTCTGACACACCCACACTCATGAGTCAAAGAGGAACACTGGTCGGGGTTACGTTTTGGCAGAGATATGTTCCTGCTTGTGAGAGGCTGTGTGAGTAACTGTGCATTAAATACAATTGCTAAAAATCTGACAGTCATGTTCAGTGTCTTCTACTGGCCAGCAAGGCAGGCTGATAAAGGTCTGGCACCCAGTGGAAGAAACCTTTTTTGATGCTGAAAATCTATGGTTGTGGTATGTTTCGATATTGCCCAGCGGGTCATACCTCTGGCTAAAAGTCCGGTCCGTAAACGGCACTTTGCATTCAGTTGCTTTCCAAATTTCCCATATACATTGCACTCAGTTTACCGCCTGTGACCACACTAAGCCCATTCAAATCTCATACATGACGGGCACCCCCACACTGGGTAGACCCAGGGAAACAAAGATGGGGATCAAACCTTGGTATGGATATTTTCCTGCAGAACTCTTACAGACATTATGTTGAGTGTGTTCTACCAGCCAGTCAGGAAGAGGGAGGTCTGACTTGCCATGAAATAGTCTTTCGGTTGTACATTTGTATCAACACATATCTGGTATTGTCAGACCTCAGACATTCAGGGCAACATTTAATTGTTTCACGTTCTGGGATTTATGTTTGTCTATTTGCGAAATGCAATAAACTTCCTGCGGTGAGGTACTGATAAAGGACTTGCCCCCCAAGATAGTCCTTAATTTGCCAGAAAAAATATATTTTGTTTGTATGGGTGCACAGAGATAAGCGGTAGATGTGTTTAAACAACCTAACAGCAAAGCTTAAAAATTTTTACAAAAAACAGACATAGCTGCATGTAAAGTCCCTGGCAGTGAAAGGGTTTAAAGGTACTACTAAGATATGAACTAAACATTACAGAATACTACTTTAATACTTCTTACATTAAACAATTGTGCGAAAAAGCTAGTCCTGATTGAACCACGTTGAAAACTGTAGAGGTAACATCAAACATATTTATAAATGGGTTGCCATCCTTTAAGAAATCCTCCTCCTTTTCAGTAAAATATGATTTAAGCAAAACTTGAAATTAATTAGGGTTTTCATCTATGCCCTCTCAAAAAGATTGCATGTCATATTTGTGAATTTATTTCCCCTTTCATTTTTTTAATGTTATTCTTCTTGGAGAAAGGTAGTAGTCATTTATGAGAAATCGTAATATATTCTTTCAGTTGTGCGTTTCTCCAATAACAGTTGGTCCAGATCAGACTTCTGATCAGACTTCTGATGAGACGAGCTAGCATTGCCAAGTGGTATGCACTATTGACCTACTTTATCTTTTTTATTAGATGTGGTGACTTTGTAGATCTCTCAGATGGCCCACACATTCCAAGAACTAGCTTCTGTTTCCAGTATGAAGTAGCAGCAGCTCACAACATTTCCGAAAACGTACCTGAGCTTGTCCGGAGATTCCAGGGGCTTTCTCTACCAAGGCACTTGATGGTAATTTTTTAAAAGCATATTAACACTGAACTATCTGTGAGAATGACCTGTTTTCTGTGTATTTTGTCAAATTATTTAAAATAGACAGTTGCTGTCCCTAGCCGAAGACATCACTTTTATGTGTAATTGAGTAGCTGCTTATGTTCTGTTTAGTCATACATGAAGAGCGTTGTTGAATTATAATTGTATTGTTTATGATCGAGGGGTTCTTTTTTTTAAATTGTCCTGGATATGTACACCTGCAAGTCTTTATTCCTTCTTCATAAATCCATGGTGGGGAAATATAATTAAGCCCTCCATAGATCGTCATACTATAAGACTTGCACATCTAAAGCCTACAATGTTCTTGGTTCCTCCAAGCTGAAGTGTTGGTAAGTAATTCTTCTAGCCAAAAATTGATGTGCTCAGATCTTACATTCCTCAGCCTCCATAAGCTCATGGCCTGACTCAACCAAGAAGCACACCTTATCAGCCAACGTGGGCAAGTTATTAAAACCTGGGAAAGTTTCATCATTGTCCTAAGATGTATTCAAACCCTTGGTGGTGAATCTGTCTTCTTTAGAAGCAGCCTAGTCAATTACGATCTCAGCAAATGGATAATCCCCTAGAACCTCAAACATGCCATAAATTCTTCCAACTTGAATGTCACAGACACAAATCTGGTAAATACATTAAGACCTAGTCTTCAAGGCACCTCTCTTAAGGCCAAACATATAAGCGAAGGTAGGGATTCACAAAACATTATTTCCCATATACGCCTCTCCTTTATTTTACGTGGTAGTAACCTCCCACTTTATTGCCTTAAACTTTTAAATTAGTCTAATTTTTACAGATGGCAGTCACCACACTATATTACCCCTGACTAACGTGCAGGGGTATCACTGTGACTGGTGTATACAAATTAAACATCACAATAAAAAAATAGTGAAAGAACAAGATGACACCTCACGTGCGCACCACCAATAGAGCTCGCTGGTTGGTACTCACCAGCTATGCCCACTTTTTTCATCATTGGTAGCCATCTTGCCTTAAAAAATAATGTGTAGTGTCCAAAACATACAAAAAGTGGTGCTCAAAAATAAGTGAAGTGAATAAATCACATCCCACAAATGCGACCTTGTGAAACTAAAATTAGAATAAGTTGCACTTCGATTGATACCAACTTTATTATTCACTGTGCACTTATTCAAATCGGTTGCCAATCATGCATACCGCTTCATACTGAGCCGACATGTTTCATTGCCACCACAATTTCAAGGCAATTTTATCAGGGCAGTGAGGTCGCCTGGCACCAGTACTGGACACTGACATTTTCCTTTTCATTTACAGGGACTGCCAAATATAAAAACAAAACAGATACATAGCCAATCACTCTCAAAGATTCCTTTTCTACATAGTGTCTGCAACTTTGTTTTCACAGCACTAGCATTTACAGTACCATAAATGAGCCATGGTCCTTCATACCAGCTCTTTTCTTATGTCACTCACACACTGCCTATGCTTAAGGGTAAGCTGAAACATGCGGACGACATCTTTAAAGATCCGGTTCACGCATGAATGCTTATACCAAGGGTGAATAAGAAGTACAAATCTGCACCATCAGACCCAGTTTACATCAAAGGTCAATTACCATTGGATTCTTTAGTGGTTACTTAAACAGGCAAACTCACAAGCATCGGGGGATGCCCCTCCTCCTGACAAGGAATCTAAACTAATAGATGCCTCCGGAAAAAGAATAGATGCACAGGCAGCCAATCATCGGCATATTGCCAATATCCAGGCTGTCTTAGCGAGATATGACAGAGCGCACTACGACGAATTGGAAAAATTGCTCCAATTTCTACCTGATGAACATAAGTCTAAGGCACACGACCTAGTTCAGCAAGGAAAGCTAATTTCAAACACATCTATTAGATGCGCTTTAGATGCAGCTGACACTGCGGCGCGTGCAGTCAACACCAGTGTCTTGTTACAAAGGCCCGCCTGGCTTAGAATTTCAGGTTTTAAACCCAGGCTTCTATCTTAAACTTACCTTTTGATAAAGAGAATCTCTTTGGTCCTGTTGTAGACACTTCCTTAGAGAAGATGAAGACGGACTCAGACGTTGCAAAATCTATGGCAGTCTTACAGTCCCCATCCAATCGGTGTTCTTTTCGTCGCTCTTCTACAGAGGGGCCTCTAAAAACATATCTCCAGACAACACCTCTACATCCTATAAAGGTAACAGTCAGTCAACCTCTTCGAGAGGTTACTTTCGAGGCAGATTTAGAGGCAATAAAGGCAAGGCAAGGGAAGAGGTAAAGGTACCACACCCTTTGCTTCCCCTTCCCACAATGTTTCCACACCGGTCAGGGGGCGTCTCTCAATTCCTCCCCGTCTGGCATACAATAACTTCAGACAGATGGGTTCTAGGAATTATCCAATCTGATTATTGCCTGGAGCTTACCAACAATCCCCCAAACATTCTTCCACGTTCACACAAAATGTTACTAGAGCATTCACACCTCCTCAAATAAGAGGTTCACTCACTTTTGCAAAAAAGAGCTAAAAAGTCCGTACCATTACAGTATCCAGGATCAGGCGTGTACTCCCTATACTTTCTCATACCCAAAAAGGACAGCTCTCTTAGGCCTATATTAGACCTCAGAGTGCTAAATCAATATATTCAATCAGATCATTTTCATCTGGTCACGCTTCAACAAGTGCTCCCACTCCTACAGCAAGGCGACTTTACATCCACTTTAGACTTAAAGGACACATACTTCCATATTCCAATACATCCCGCTCATCGCAAATATCTCAGGTTTGTGGTAGCGGGACAACACTGCCAGTTCAAAGTGCTTCCATTCGGAGTCACCACTGTTCCCTGGGTATTCACCAAATGCCTGGCAGTAGTTGCTTAACACCTGCAGAGACAGAATTTTCATGTATTCCCATACTTGAATGACTGGCTCATCAGAGCCAACTCTTATCCAAAGTGGCTCCTGCACACTCAAATAACACTGCAATTACTTCACGATCTAGGGTTCACACTGAATGTGTTGAATTCCCGTCTCCTGCCCTCCAACACACAATCATATTTGAGAGCCACTCTGAATTCTCAAAAGCTCTAGCCTGTCCCAATGCAGCCAGAATCTACAATATTCAGGCTCTAATCTCTTTCATCCTGACCGGTCACTTCCAGCTCGAGTATACATACAGCTGCTGGGAATGATGGCATCTTGCGTCATAGTAGTTCCCCATGTTTCCCACAGATAGGTCTGTTAGCCACACATCAAAACGCAAAATGCCCAAACTTAGCCTCCGGGTATCCACACCGATTGTCCAAAGGCAGTGCACTATGGATGAACTCGTCAGGGATATTTGCCTACACTTTTCCGCCTCGCCCACTCATTTCACTAGTGGTTCGGAAGCTCAGACAAACATCCCTCACACTGATCCTAGTAGCTCCCACATGGGCCCATCAACCTTGGTTCACTGCCCTGTTGGAGCTCTCAGTAGTTCCTTATCAAAAACTACATCATGGAGACATAAGACATCCAGATCCCAAAGAACTCAACCTAGCCATCTGGCACCTGAAGTCATAGTGTTTGGTTATCTCAACCTTTCACCAGACTGTATGAACATCATTAAGGAGGCCCGAAGGCCTACTACAAGGGCTTGCTACACAGCTAAATGGAAGCGGTTTGTTATAAATTGTAATAACAACCATGTCAACCCGTTAGATGCTTCCATTCAAAATATCATTTGTTACTTACTACACTTGCAGCAGTCAGCATTGGCTTACACATCCATACGCTTATATCTCGCTGCAATAGCTGCATACCTTCAAAATGGACAGCATCTGTCCCTTTTCAGAGTACCTTTTATCAAGGCTTTTCTGGAAAGATTTAAGATTTATTCCACCAAGATTTCCACCTGCTCCAGTGTGGAATCTTAACATTGTCCTTACCAGACTAATAGGTCCACCCTTCTAGTAATTGCATAAATGTGAACTGCAGTTTCTCACTTGGAAGGTTGCTTTCCTCGTTGCTATTACATCACTGAGGAGAGTGGGTGAGCTTCAGGCACTATCCATAGAGGAACCATTTTTCCAACTCCACAAAGACAAAGTGGCTCTTCGCACTAACCCCAAGTTCATACACAAAGTGTGATCTGCCTTTCACATCAATCAATCTGTTGAGTTGCCTGTGTTCTTTCCTCAACCAGATTCAGGGGCAGAACGGGCTCTACACACTTTAGATGTTAAATGAGCTATATTACATAGAGAGAACAAAACCATTTCGTCAAACTGAACAATTCTTTGTGGCTTTTGCTCCACCACACAAAAGCAATCCTATTTCTAAATCTGGTATTGCTCGGTGAATTGTTAAATGTATCCAAACATGCTATGCAAAAGCAAAGAGGACTTTACCAATACCCCCTAGAGCTCATTCCACCCACAAACTAGATGCTACTATGGCTTTCTTAGGAAACATCCCCATAGCTGACATCTGTAAAGCTGCAACATGGTCTACACCGCACACATTCACCAAGCACTATTGTGTAGATGTGTTAGTGAGACAACAAGCTAATGTAGGCCAGGCAGTACTTGAAAACACTTTTTCAGACAACTGCAACAGCTGCGAGTTAGCCACCGCTTTGGGAGAATACTGCTGTATAGTCAATGCAAAGCATGTGATCCACAGTTCACATGCCTCGAACGGATAATGTTACTTACCCAGTAAACATCTGTTCTTGTCATGTAGATCTGTAGATACACATGCGCCCACCTGCCTCCCCGGATACCTATACCTGTTGCAGTTCTTCTTACTTACATACATACACATGGACATCTCTATTCTACCTTTACTAACTCCATTCTTACCCTCTGCGGGAAAACAATCTAACAATGGAGTCGATGCCCATGCGCACTATCAATGAAAGGAGGAGTCACCTACCTCGTGACTGGAAATACTTCCTCGAAGAAAAACAACTTGCAAACATCCGGACCCAACACTAGATGGCAGGAGTATGCAAAGCATATGAATCTACAGCTCTACATGCCATGAACAGAGGCTTACTGGGTCAGTAAAATTATCCTTTCGAGTGCGCACAGAAAACTATTTCCAATTTGCAGCATTTCAGAACTAAATCCAATGCCTGGTCTTCAACTTCAAGCACTGCCACTACATGAAATCTTTTCTGTGGCTCCCTAACAAAGAGCACACAGACTTCATAGAATTCTCAGTAGCTCAAAGGACAATACTTGTGCAAACAACCCTCAATTTCAGTAAAGTCAAAGAATCTCATTGGCTTAGTTGGCAGCTAAGGCATTCCTGCTAGAAGCTCTGTCACTCTAAAAGATGGCAACCCTACACCTTGAAAGCTTTTACTCTAGAATTCCATGCCACTGCAACAACCCCCCCCCCCCGCACTAGGCTCCATAAACTTCTGCAAAGTAGTGAAGCCTCATACTGTCACTAACTCTTTCAGGATTCTTGCTTGCTTACCCCTATTTTTCCTCTACTTCTTTAACCTGTAAAAGTGGTTGTGGTGGCTATCCAGCAGCACTTACCTCTAAATAGAATTAAAACATTTTAAACCATATATGTGCACAGTGCAGCAATATAGACTTGGGTTCTTGGTGACTTCTAAGCAAATGATCCCAGTGCTTAATAACTTATCGTAGAGGATTATTCCTCTTGCGCATGATCAGCATAGCTGGGCACTTTCTGAGCCATTTCTGTGGTTCCTGCCTTTCCATTATCAGTTCTATCTACTCATTTGTTAATTTCTTTATCCTCGCTTTTTTTCTCTGCCCTATTACCTAAGGTTGCTTTCGATAGTCACTTTTTTTGCCACCTCTTATAGTCTTCCAGTTCTTATAGTCCTTTCCTCACTTTCTATCGCCACTACTTTCTAACTCTTCCATCTGTTCTTTTCTCTGACAACTCTTCTGTGTATCCTCTTTACAATTTGTCTGTCTTCCACTTGATATTTTGTTTCAACTTATCGCCTCTCTCTGTAACACTGTTCTTTTCACTATTTTTATTACTTTTATTTTCTATTCACCTTACGACTTACCATGTATGTTTTTTTCTTGTAGCCATATCTTCCTTTTCTGCCCCTTTCCAGATACCACTTTGTCGCTATAGTCTTTTCTCTTTGACTTTGCTTTTCGTCTTCAGTGTTACAGGTATTTTTTTGTATTCCCTGTTCCTGTATTCTCCTCTTTTTTATTACTGTTCACACTATTGATGACATCACAGAAGGTGCTTTACACCGCTACTTCCTAGAATCCACTTGCCTCAAACTTTGTCCCACAAAGCTATTAGAGCAGTGATTGTCCTCATGCAATCCTTAAGTTGAGCGGTAAAGGCTGCTGAACAGATAGCTCACTTCTATGGTTGCCAGCAGCTCACCACAATCCTATGCATAATTTCCATTCAAACTACATTTTTCATGGACATTTATTTCTCTTTTTATTCACAGCTAAAAGAAAACACTTTGCATAGGCAACCTGTTATTACAATTGACAGTTTTGTGTCTCTCCTTTTTTTGTGTTCAGGATGCCCACATTAAGCTAGTAATATTCTAGTTTTTTTTGGATTAATAAAGATTGTTATGCCTGAGAACCAGTGTTACATGTTTGTAACTTGAAATTCCGGACCAGCCTTCAAAATACCTAGGTCTATCCGTACCTAGCAGACAACATGCCTTTTACTGATCTCGTCTGTGGGTCAGCAGAGTATAGAAATGTTCATTGTAGTGTGAATTTATTCGGAAAAAAAATTAGTGATGTTGTTGAGAGTATTTCATCCAGTATTGAAGTTTTTGTCTTTGCAAGGTGAATCCATGTAGTCTCTTTTGCACCTTGCCGTTTTGCATGTGGTGGAACTGCCAAAAAGCTGATTATCGGCGGCAGGAGTGGCATCCTTTGGTAGCTAGTGCTACGTAGTCGTTCCATGGGGCCTTGTGTTCCCAAACCTGAAATTATTGGGTGCAGGCATATCAGGCCCAATTTTACAGGGAGCGTTTACCCATCTAGTAAAACCACTTGGAACTTCAGGGCAGGGGTTGCAGGCACAGCCAATACTGTTTCCTATCGTTAGTGGCTCTTCTGGTATTACAACTTTTGGCTTCTGGTCATCTATGAAATACTTTGGAATATGAAAGTTATGGTTTCTCTTTGGTTTCAGGGAGATAGTCTTGCTTTACATTTGTTAGGCATTGCTTGTTTTCCCAGGCAGAGGAAGAAAGGATATTGGCTAATTTCTGCTCTCCCAATTTTTTCTTAACTGTTAAGTGTTTGTGTTTCTCGGTTAGTCCTTCTTATCCCTTTGTTTTGATTGCCAAGAAGATGAGTGGCTGACTTCAGATAGGAAAGCAATCCACCCAATGTATTTCTTTAGGTAATCGATTTGTTGAAAATAATTCTCTTCCAGGGGATCCTCATCAATAGTCATAAGCACTGAATATTCCTGCCCATGCACTGGGACCCCGCAAAACTAGTCTGAAAGAAACACGTTAGTTAGATTCCTCACCTTAGAATATCCCCAGGCGTCAGACTGGATCCGGAAGATTTTTCGTCAGCAATACCCCTTGCGCGTCGCTAGGCGTCGTCTGCGGCTCCGCGTCCGTCGTCGGCGTCGTGCGCCGGAATGACGTCGTCGGAGTACTTAGACGCCGCCCTCGCGCGCTGACGTCAGTTCTTCTTTTTTCCGCGCCAGTAAGCGCAGATCCGGGAGAGCTACCCCTTTAGTCAATTTTTGACTAACTTTTTTGATCCTTTTTGATCTTGTCTCGACTCCGGTGCCGGTAGGATGCCTGGTTTTAAAGCCTGTGCTGACTGTAGCCGCTTGATGTCGGTTACGGACCATCACCGCCGGTGTCTTTACTGCTTAGGCCTCGACCACGACGCGGAGTCGTGTTCGGACTGCAAGGCCCTGACCTCGAAGGCTAGACGGGAGCGGTCCCGTAAGCTTCTCGAGATTCGCCACTCGGCTCCGTGCGCCTCTCGATCCCGGTCCAGGAGGAGGTCCAAGGATCGGTCGCGGAGCCGCAGCCGACGTCACCATCGGTCGTCGGGATCCAAGTCTTAGGGTAAGTCGAAGCATTCCAAGAAGTCCAAGAGGCGACACCGCTCTTCGGACTCCCCTCGCCGGTCGCGTGACTCGGCCGAGGGTCATGGTGGTTCCACCCCCGCGGCTCCGGCTGGGCCGCAGGCGCCGCGCAAGTCCCCATACCCACCGGTCCCTGGGACTGACGCGACGCCGGCGGAAGTCAGTGCCTTCCTCTCGGCCATGAGGAGCCTGGCTCTGCCGTCGACGCCCGCTGGCGCGCCTTCGGGCCCCGCGGACCCTTGCCTGCCGGCGGCTCCGGCGCCGTTGACGGCTCCGGCCTCGACTCCGCAAGCGCCCAAGGGACCCGTTCCCAAGTCCCCGCCGATGCCGGTCGACCTCGTAACGCCTCCTCTGCCGGCGTCGACACCGGTACCACCCCCGACGCCGACGTCGACTCCGCTCGACGTCGAGCCGCAGTTCAGCCCCACTCCGGGCCCGGCGTTCGGCGCCGCTGGAGACACATTATGTCTATCGCCCGGCTCCGTTCCTTCCTCCTGTATACCAGGAATCGGATGATGGGGACAACTGGGAGGGATCCGAGGATCCTATGGCCCTTCAGGCTCAAATGTCACAGGACTGGGCAGATGAACTGGGGGAGGCCAGTGGCCTGGATACCTCTCCGGACACTGGATTTGTCTCTCCTCCGACTGTGGCTTCGGAGGAGGGCGCTGCTTTCTCTGTGGTGCTGCGCAAGGCGGCCGCAGCCCTTGGGCTCGAGCTGCCTGCCGTGGCTGTGAGGACTAACGTCCTTACTGAGGTGCTTCAGTCTGCAGCAAGCTCCACTGAGCCTCTGCTGCAATTCAATGAGGCCCTCATTGACGTTCTACAGGGCACCTGGTCCAAGCCCTCCACAGTTCCTCCTGTGGACAGGAACGTCGCCAGGCGCCACCGCCCTGCTCCGGGCGACCCCAGTTTTCTGTCCCAACACCCTACCCCTGAGAGCCTGGTTATCCAGGCCTCTACCTCCCAATCCTCCTTCCCGACCGCCCCGCCGGACCGGGATTCCAAGAGACTGGAACAGTTTGGCAAGAAGCTGTTCTCCTCCCTTAGTTTGGGCCTGCGGTCTTTGAACACCGCCTGTCTCTTGGACCGTTATTCCCACTCTCTGTGGGATGCGGTGGAGGACGTGCTGCCCCTGTGTCCGGAGGAGGTCCGGACACGACTTACCCAGGCTCTGGCCGAATGGAGGGATGCAGCGCGACATGCTATCCGATGTGGGCTTGACACTACGGACTCGCTGGGTAGGGCCATTTCTACCACAGTGGCGCTTAGACGTCACGCCTGGCTGCGGTCCACGTCATTTTCGGGCGATGTCCAGAGCACTCTCATAGACATGCCCTTTGATGGCACTCGCCTTTTTGGCGAGAAAGCGGACAGTGCGCTGAATCGCTTTAAGGACTCCGGGGCTACGGCCAAGTTCTTGGGCCTCTCGGCCCCGCGGTCGCAAACTTCCGCCTTTCGCCCCTTTCGTGGCCAAGGAAGGGGTGCCTCCTCACGTGCGCCTAGCCACCAGCCGCAGAACCAACCTGCGCGCGGTCCCGGACGTGGTTTCCGCCGAGGCGGTTCTGGAGGACGACGAGGTCAGCCCACATCCACCCCGGCAGCATCCGCCTCAAAGCCTTCCTAGTCCGAGCTTTCAGGCCCATTCCACGCCAGTGGGCGGCAGAGTTCGCCATCACCTGCTCCACTGGCGGTCCATCACATCGGACAGGTGGGTGCTGCAAATCGTCTGAAGGGGCTACTCCCTCCCCTTCGAGACGACCCCTCCAGCCATGCCACCGCAGCACCACCGTATCTCGGGGGATCATTTGAATCTTCTCCACGAGGAAGTTTCGGCCCTCTTGGCCAAGGGGGCCGTCGAGCGCGTTCCGAGCCCTGAAGTAGGTCGTGGTTGTTATTCCCACTACTTTCTGGTTCCCAAGAAGGGCAAAGGGGGCCTACGCCCTATCTTGGACCTCCGGAACGTCAATGCCTTCCTCCGGAAGGAAAGGTTCAAGATGTTAACTTTGGCTCAGGTTCTAGCTGCCCTAGACCCCGGAGACTGGATGGTAGCGTTGGACTTGCAGGACGCATATTTCCACATCCCCGTCCTGCCGGCCCACCGGCGTTACCTGCGGTTCACGGTGGGCCAAGAGCACTTTCAGTTTACCGTGCTCCCCTTCGGCCTCACCAGTGCCCCTCGGGTGTTCACGAAAGTGATGGCCGTGGTCGCAGCTCATCTGCGCAGATCAGGGGTTCCAGTCTTCCCCTATCTCGACGACTGGTTGTTGAAGGCGGGCTCGCCCCAGACAGTCGTCTCCCACCTCCAGACTACGGCGGATCTCCTGCATTTGCTGGGATTTTCCATCAACGTGCCGAAGTCACACCTGAGTCCCTCTCAGAAGCTCCTCTTCATCGGAGCGGTTCTCGATTCGGCGCAGTTCCGGGTCCATCCACCGGAACAGCGGGTCCGGGATATACAGGCCCTGATTCCCATCTTTCGGCCTCTATCCTGGGTTTTGGTCAGGCTAGTGTTGCGGCTTCTGGGGCTGATAGCCTCCTGCATCCTACTAGTGCATCAAGCCAGGCGGCGCATGCGGGCTCTGCAATGGGACCTGAAGTTTCAGTGGGCCCAGCATCACGGCAACCTGTCCGACCATGTCTTGATCTCGGAGGGCACTGCACAGCAGTTGCAGTGGTGGCTCACGGACCGCGATTGGGTCAAGGGCAAGAGCCTCTCCCTTCCCCAACCGGAGCATGTCGTAGTGACAGATGCGTCCCTCCTGGGATGGGGTGGCCATATGGGAGAGGCGGAGATCAGAGGCCTCTGGTCTCCGGCGGAGCGTCGTCTCCACATCAACCTGTTGGAGTTGAGAGCGATCCGACTTGCACTGAAAGCCTTCCTTCCCTCTGTCAGGGGAAGTGTCGTGCAGGTGTTCACGGACAACACCACCGCCATGTGGTATTGCAACAAACAGGGCGGGGTGGGGTCGTGGACCCTTTGTCAGGAGGCTCTGCGCCTCTGGACATGGCTGGAACACCAGGGCATCACCCTAGTGGTTCTACATCTGGCGGGCTCTCTGAACGCCAGAGCAGACAAACTCGGCCGCCGGTGCATGATGGATCACGAATGGCGTCTGAACTCTGAAGTGGCGCAAGGTCTCTTTCAGCAGTGGGGAGAGCCTTGGTTAGATCTATTCGCCACCGAAGAGAACGCGCAATGTCAGCAGTTCTGCACCTTGGAATTTCCAAGGCGGCACTTGCTCGGCGACGCTTTTCGTCATGAGTGGAGTTGCGGTCTGTTGTACGCCTTTCCGCCTATACCACTTCTGCCCAGAGTGCTGAAGAAGATCAGGCACGACCGGGCCCAAGTCATCTTGGTGGCTCCGGATTGGGCACGAAGGTACTGGTATCCCGAGCTACTCAGTATGTTGACCGATCCTCCGATACGTCTGCCCCTTCGGGAGGATCTTCTGTCGCAGCAGCAGGGGACGGTCCTCCACCCGAACCTGTCCAGCCTCCACCTCCATGCGTGGAGATTGAGCGGCGGCAGTTGATGCCATTTGACTTGCCTCCTGAAGTCTGTGATATCATTCTGGCAGCCAGGCGTCCCTCCACAAAGACGGTATATGCCTGCCGGTGGAACAAATTTGTGGCATGGTGCACAGCAAAGGCTGTGGATCCCCTTTCCGCTCCTCTTTCTGAGGTTCTACTGTTTCTTCTTTCTTTGGCCCGGCAGGGCTCTGCCCTGGGCACCCTGAAAGGTTATCTTGCTGCCATCTCTGCCTTCTTGCGGCTTCCTGATCAGCCTTCTCTTTTCAAGTCCCCTGTAGTTACACGCTTTCTAAAAGGCATTACTCACACGTTCCCTCCTGTCCCTTTTGTAATGCCTCAGTGGGACTTGAATCTTGTTCTCACATTTCTAATGTGCGCTCCCTTTGAGCCTCTTCATAATTGTCCTCTTCGTCTGCTGACGCTTAAGACTGCTTTTCTAGTAGCCATCACCTCGGCTAGACGGGTGAGTGAGCTTCAGGCTTTATCTTCAAAGCCTCCTTTTCTCTCTGTTCATCCGGACAAGGTTGTCCTTCGGCCTCGTCCCTCCTTTCTTCCGAAAGTGGTGACTCCATTTCATCTTGGGCAGTCTGTCACCTTGCCCACCTTCTTTCCGCCTCCGCATCCTTCCAAAGAGGAAGAGAGGCTCCACCGTCTGGACCCAAAACGTGCGCTCTCCTTTTATCTGGACCGCACAAAGCAGTTCCGGGTGGACGACCAACTTTTCGTTGGATACGTGGGTGCTAAGAAGGGGAAAGCTGTGCACAAACGGACCATCTCTCGGTGGGTCGTTTTGTGCATCAAAATTTGTTATTCCTTGGCAAAAAAGGACCCTCCTGTTGGGCTGCGCGCCCATTCTACTCGGGCCACAGCGGCTACTACTGCTTTGGGACGGGGTGTCCCTTTGCAGGACATCTGTCAGGCGGCGACGTGGGCTTAGCTACACACGTTTGCCAGGCATTATTGCCTTGACAGCCAAGTCCGGAGGGATGGCTTCTTTGGCCGTTCTGTCCTCCAGGACTTTCTGGTGTGATCTTGGTTCGCAGACCCACCACCGGGGATGGTGTTGCTTGGGTATCTATTCTAAGGTGAGGAATCTAACTAACGTATTTCTTTCAGATGAACAAGTTACTTACCTTCGGTAACGATGTATCTGTAAGAAACATTAGTTAGTTAGATTCCTCACCGACCCACCCATCCTCCCCGTTCTGCGAACTGACATCTAGGGTTAAGGTTATCCTTTTCAGGCCCCTAGATTTTATTTTTGGCACCAGTGTCGGTCTTTGCATGGCTCTGCGTTTCTGGCGCGGAAAGCTATGTACAAGAACTGACGTCAGCGCGCGAGGGCGGCGTCTAAGTACTCCGACGACGTCATTCCGGCGCACGACGCCGACGACGGACGCGGAGCCGCAGACGACGCCTAGCGACGCGCAAGGGGTATTGCTGACGAAAAATCTTCCGGATCCAGTCTGACGCCTGGGGATATTCTAAGGTGAGGAATCTAACTAACTAATGTTTCTTACAGATACATCGTTACCGAAGGTAAGTAACTTGTTCTACAAAATTATATATGAAAACCTATATATACAGCTATATATATATAGCTGTATATATAGGTTAGACAAAAAGGCTAATCAATACACTGACAAACACTATTTTAGCAACCATATACTATAAAAATATAGACAACAGGAGGAAAAGTATCACTTGAACTCTCTTTAATGAGTAGGATCCAAAAACTCCATCTGGAAAACAGCAGTCATTATTAGCTTATAAGCTGCATTGAACACCACTCACATAGAAAATAAAAGTAATTGTAAACATAAAAACTGGCCATGCCTTTAAGGCTTTCCAGCTTCCCATCATGCCTCAGGGGTGACAGAGGAAGAAGGGGAAAAGCGTAAACCAAGCCCCCTGACAGTTCATCAAAAGGGCATTCCCTCTCGACCCTGGCCAGTAGAACCTTGACGCAAAGTCGCAGCATTTTTTGTTTGTCTCGTCTGCGAAAAGATCGATGTTTGGACGACCCCAGAGAGTTCAAGTGATATTTTCCTCCTGTTGACTATATTTTTATACAATATGGTTGCTAAAATAGTGTTTGTCAGTGCGTTGATCAGCCTTTTCGTCTTATTGGAGGCTGCATTGATGTGAGGAAAAAATATATATGTATATATGTATATATGTATGTGTATATATATATGTATATATATATATATATATATATATATATATATATATATATATCCCAACGATATCTCCTTCAACCTTCAAAGAAGTGCACCGACACTTGGCAGAGTTTCGTCTCAAATTCATTTAATGGTGAGACAGCACGAAGGAAAGCAGCAGTTAATCCCAACGTTTCTGCTCTATCGAGCCTTGATCACGGGAGGCAGTCTCTTTTCAAAATGACCCACGTGGTTTGCACTTATATCTGATTCACATGGGCCGTATTTTCACTAAGAGCGCGCACAGGGAAAGTCTTTAAATTTTAAAGGTGAAACAGCGCTGTCTTTTCTTTTGCAGATGACAAAATGCGCAAACACTTCTTCGTAAACTAATTTCCCCAGCGCTAAAAGCCAAGTCCGCCAGCTGACACAGTTCGTAATTTCAGTCTCACCCACTGTACTGAGACGCTTCTCTAGCCAGCAGTACCGGAAAGATTTCCTCTGCTCCCAACTTGCCACGCACAGCGAAGACATTCACAGAGGGCAAGCAGGTCAGGCTTCAAACAATAAATCCAGCCACAGTGCCCCACGACACAAGCCTGAACCTTCAAGGGCGGCCAGTACATTCCAGCGCGGGGCTTCTGGTAAAATATCCCAACGATATCTCCTTCAACCTTCAAAGAAGTGCACCGACACTTGGCAGAGTTTCGTCTCAAATTCATTTAATGGTGAGACAGCACGAAGGAAAGCAGCAGTTAATCCCAACGTTTCTGCTCTATCGAGCCTTGATCACGGGAGGCAGTCTCTTTTCAAAATGACCCACGTGGTTTGCACTTATATCTGATTCACATGGGCCGTATTTTCACTAAGAGCGCGCACAGGGAAAGTCTTTAAATTTTAAAGGTGAAACAGCGCTGTCTTTTCTTTTGCAGATGACAAAGAAGTGCACCGACACTTGGCAGAGTTTCGTCTCAAATTCAACTCGATAGAGCAGAAACGTTGGGATTAACTGCTGCTTTCCTTCGTGCTGTCTCAGCATTAAATGAATTTGAGACGAAACTCTGCCAAGTGTCGGTGCACTTCTTTGAAGGTTGAAGGAGATATCGTTGGGATATTTTACCAGAAGCCCCGCGCTGGAATGTACTGGCCGCCCTTGAAGGTTCAGGCTTGTGTCGTGGGGCACTGTGGCTGGATTTATTGTTTGAAGCCTGACCTGCTTGCCCTCTGTGAATGTCTTCGCTGTGCGTGGCAAGTTGGGAGCAGAGGAAATCTTTCCGGTACTGCTGGCTAGAGAAGCGTCTCAGTACAGTGGGTGAGACTGAAATTACGAACTGTGTCAGCTGGCGGACTTGGCTTTTAGCGCTGGGGAAATTAGTTTACGAAGAAGTGTTTGCGCATTTTGTCATCTGCAAAAGAAAAGACAGCGCTGTTTCACCTTTAAAATTTAAAGACTTTCCCTGTGCGCGCTCTTAGTGAAAATACGGCCCATGTGAATCAGATATAAGTGCAAACCACGTGGGTCATTTTGAAAAGAGACTGCCTCCCGTGATCAAGGCTCGATAGAGCAGAAACGTTGGGATTAACTGCTGCTTTCCTTCGTGCTGTCTCACCATTAAATGAATTTGAGACGAAACTCTGCCAAGTGTCGGTGCACTTCTTTGAAGGTTGAAGGAGATATCGTTGGGATATTTTACCAGAAGCCCCGCGCTGGAATGTACTGGCCGCCCTTGAAGGTTCAGGCTTGTGTCGTGGGGCACTGTGGCTGGATTTATTGTTTGAAGCCTGACCTGCTTGCCCTCTGTGAATGTCTTCGCTGTGCGTGGCAAGTTGGGAGCAGAGGAAATCTTTCCGGTACTGCTGGCTAGAGAAGCGTCTCAGTACAGTGGGTGAGACTGAAATTACGAACTGTGTCAGCTGGCGGACTTGGCTTTTAGCGCTGGGGAAATTAGTTTACGAAGAAGTGTTTGCGCATTTTGTCATCTGCAAAAGAAAAGACAGCGCTGTTTCACCTTTAAAATTTAAAGACTTTCCCTGTGCGCGCTCTTAGTGAAAATACGGCCCATGTGAATCAGATATAAGTGCAAACCACGTGGGTCATTTTGAAAAGAGACTGCCTCCCGTGATCAAGGCTCGATAGAGCAGAAACGTTGGGATTAACTGCTGCTTTCCTTCGTGCTGTCTCACCATTAAATGAATTTGAGACGAAACTCTGCCAAGTGTCGGTGCACTTCTTTGAAGGTTGAAGGAGATATCGTTGGGATATTTTACCAGAAGCCCCGCGCTGGAATGTACTGGCCGCCCTTGAAGGTTCAGGCTTGTGTCGTGGGGCACTGTGGCTGGATATATATATATATATATATATATATATATATATATATAGCTGTATATATATGTTTTCATATATAATTTTTCATAGTTTTCTGGGGTCCCTGCGTATGGGCAGGAATATTCAGTGCTTATGACTTTGAGGATACCCCTGGAAAAGAACTAGGATTACAGGTAAGTAACTTATCCTTCTTGCTTTCTAAAAGAGTTTTGGGGTGCTGAAGACCAATTTGGTTCAGTGTCTGTGGTTTCAATTTTCCATGTTGGCTGTCACATTATCCAGTTAAAATGCCAATTCTTTCCTCTTAAGCCTTTCAGTGTGTTTGTCTCTAGTTCCAGCAGACATTGCTCTCTTTCACAACACTGTTGTCATAATCAAGCAATCTCCTGTTTCTAACCACTGATAACGTTGTATGTAGTAAGTCAGTGTATCTTCTTTTTGTTTCTTGGGATGCGGCTTAGGATCATATTGAAAACAATGTAAGGCAGTAGCCTTGAATTTTTGGAACTATGTTCATTCCTGTTCAAACAGTCCTCTTTCCTCCATTTGCGTCCTACCCTCCTTCGGATGACTAGGCCCAAAAGGAGCTGTGTATCCTGAATGCTAGATCTGTATGCATTCGAAATTGGGTGCCCAGGGAATTATATTTTTAAGAAACAAGCCACCCCTGGTAAGAATAAGGTATTAAGGTGGACAATTGGTTCCTGGTAGGTGTTCACCACTGCAGTACTGATGTGATAGTTTTGACAGATAGGCAGCAGTAGTCAAATGAGTCTTGCTTTAAACAAACCAGCAGAATCTAAAAGAAAGTTTAATTCCTTACCTATCGTAACTAGTGTGAAGTCCAAGATCATGTGGGTCAACTCACGTTAGATGAAAACTACAAGGCTAGCAGACAAAAGATACTCAGGAAATAGTATTTTTATATTAACTGCTTCTCACGTCATAGTAAATTGTATTCTTATGGCCATGTTAGTTGAGCTCCTCTGCTTATGGGGTGTATGGTACAGCCCATTTCCTTAGCTATAGTTCAGCTTACTTGACCATGTCGTAGAGGCATGTATCCTTGGCTGTCAGAAGCACTTGATGACAGTGTTGGTTATTTCTGTGATTCTGGGACGCCTCCTCAGTTACTGGAAGGAGAGTGGATATGCTTGCTGAACCATTCCAGCGGCCCGTCATTCTAACAAGGGAGACTTTGAGTCTCTCACTGGAATCTATTCTCTATACTCACAACTTTGCAGGATACCCAAGTATAGCAGTTACTGTGTCATGCATACAACACAAGGTAGAAGTAGAACCACTGCCTTGAAATTTACTTTTCGTATATTGTTCCAGTCTCAGGCTGAATACCCTCACATCACTTTGTGCGTTGTATCCTCGCTTAACATTTGAATGAAATACAATTTCTAGAATCCTTGTTGGTAAGCATGCTGAAAGTGCTATCCTAATGATTTGTGTTGCTAAACCCATTGATAATGTGGTGATGGTGGTTATGTAATAAATTATTAGCTCTCTCTTAAACATTAATAGAATTGAGAGATATTGTCCCGTGATCTGCCACTGTCTGTGGTACATCACTTGAATGAATGTTCTTTGGAATTTAGTTTGTGTATCACAAACTCTGAAATCTGTCTTCTTCATGCCTTTCTTTTGAGAACTTCCTTGTGCCTCGTTGGAGGGCCTGAAACGGTGCCTCTGTATGTCTTATTTTTCAATTTTATTTAACAGCCCACAAATCTTTTCATGTGTCCTATTATGTAGCTTTTATTTTTCTTCTTTGTTTTTCATCTCGTCTTTTTTCTTGTGTCGACTTCTGACTTTCCTCACAAAATGTTTTATGTTAAGCAAATTTGTCTTCAAGGATTTTTGGGATGTTCAAAAGTCAACTTTCTGTGGATGACTTTAAAAAATGCTGATGCTGGAATCTCTGTTATCATCTATACTTGATAACAGTATTATTATAAATATGCAAACACAACAGCTATTATTGCCTATGGCTGCCACAAGCGTCTTATCAATAGGAAGATTCAGCGGGTGGTATGCTCATCTAAATAAAACGAAAATCGTATTGAATCAAAACAAGGAGAAACAGTACGGCAGTAAGGTCTGCAAACAAGGAAAATAGATTCTAGATGTGAAGTAAAACGAGAGGCTCGTTGGCTAAACCCTCCTAGAAAATGTAAATACTTGTTTATCATGACAGTATACCAAGGCTGTTTCTTCCAAAGACAAATGTCATGCTGAGGAATTTGAGGCCACTAGATTGTAGCAGGTAGCCATTGTAAAGTTCTGTTTGTGAAAATCCTGAAAACACACATTTTCTCTGAACATTTCATCTGATTGAAGGGAATGCAAGCCTGCCAATTGTTTCTATTTGGGCCATGCATAGAATTTTGTTATACAACATTGGTTGTACTCTAAAATCAGTGGTTGGGTCATAACCATTCTTCCCTGGTAGAAGAAAAAAGCTTTTGCTGATGTTGCACATAAATCCACTCAAAACATCTTCAAATGCCCTCTAGAGATGAGGGTAAATTACTTGACAAGTCTCTGCTCTCTGTAAAGTCACCATAGCCTACGGCTCTCTGAAGTCGCTATAGCCTGTGAATTGTTGGAACACCACCCCAAATGTATGCACCTCATTCACATTTCTGAAATCTTCTGTTCCAGGGAAGTGTGATTTTTGGAGAAAATAAAACTAAGATATCAATGTGCTCTTACATTGGCTAAGCCACTGCAGTGCCCTGCTCCAAGATCTGGTCCATGGACACATTTAATAGGATCCATTCTCCACTCCCTCCCCAGGTGTCTGGTGTTCTTGCATTAGCTGGCCCAGGTTGTGGTACATATTCTCCAGCTGAATGCCATTCAAGAGAGTACAGTTGTAATTCTGGCGGTTGTTACTCTAGAGAATTCCGGGATGGGTTCAAATTTGTAAAGAGCAAGATTTATCCTTTATTTTTGTGTTAAAAATGTGTAAAAATACTTCCGGTTCAGCTCAAAGATAAGAACGAGAGGAATGACAAAAATCGCGAATTGGCACCTCCTTCCATCTTGGCCATTATGGACAAGACACATTATGTGTGATTTAAAAAAAAAAATCATTTTTGTCCGGGATCTTGCCCGTAGTAGAGTCCCCCCACAGGAAGATTAGATTCATTTATGATTATTTTGGATGCACATCTATGCTGCTTCAATATGCCCTTCTGATACTTTCACTGGCAGCCAATTTCCTCAAGGTATCTCTACCTATTAAGTAGATTCTCCTGTTTTGGTCTATTGTAATTCAGACTTGAAAAAATATATTTATGCTCCAGGATCCAAGCAATTAAAATAGAGTGGGACCGAACCAACACAGATCACAAGGCATGCCTTTCCTGCCAAGACCAATGGAGGCTCGGGTAGAGATGGTCCCTTTTTACTTCCCTTCCAATACCACCAAGGATTTAGAAGTACAAAGTAAATAAAAAAATAAAAAATAAAAATTTAAGAATACAAATCCAAGCAAAATATTCTCACGAGTAGTGAAACTACAGCAATATGTATGAACAGTAGTCGTTCTAGTGTAGAAAACAAATTAAATCCTTCCCATGTTTGAACTGCTAAATATCTGACCGCTGGACAGGTGGGAGCAATCTCACCTGCCCCTTGTTTAGCACTTTGTCATCAGGTGCATGACACAATTTGACTTTGACAAGGTGTAAGGTACACAAAACCTGTGATCATTATTCAACCTTATTCCTATACGATCACTGAACTTTCAATTTCTTCCTTTCTTGTATTGTGGGTGTATTAGATTGTAACAATTCCAACAGGTTTTAGGAATAGTTCTGTTTCATCACTAAGCCTGGATAACAGTTTTTGTTGTAGAAAACTTGGATATTTCTCATCACTGCGTAGAGAAGTTAATAACAGCACTTTATTACTTCCTTAATGTTTATTTTGCTGATAGCAGTAAGAAGGCTAATATCTTCCTTAATATGTTTTTCATCACACCTATCTATCATTGAGAATCAACACTTTGGCTTGGTTTACTATTTTCTTTCCTGCTACTGTTTCCTTTTTGTCAACTCTATAAAGTAGCCTTTTTTATATCACTTCTAGCACTTGATCTTAGCATAGGCCATGTTTCTAAAACAACTATTGTGACAAATACCAATAGCGAAATGTTTGGAGTTGGATTAATTTGGAGGCAGCTCCCACCCTTCACAATGGAAAAGTAAGATTGTTTCTCTGTGAAATAGGATTCAGAACACCTCCCCACTGGGTTTAGGTTTTAACAGAACTGACTGGATTGTATCTAAGCTGAGGCATTACGTGTGAAAACTAAATCTTTATTCTCTCCACCTGATCAAAAGCAGTGCATGTGTTGAACTGGTGTGCTTCTTATTCATTGATTAAGTTAGTGGTATTTTAACTGAGTAAATTTCCACAGTTGTGATTGTGGTGTTTCCTTGAGTGTTTTGAATTTTTGCACATTGTATTGCATCACATCATCTACTTTCATAATGAATTTCCTTCCAATTTTATTTGAACAGCATGTTGCAAGCTTTACTCTGCAACTCCTTCAAAGGTGGGGCGTGTAAGCAACATGTATTGTATGCTGCATTTCTGTGATATAGTGTTTGCAGACAGGATGCAATATCCTTCCTATAATATACTCAAAGATGCTTGTTTTGGGTCTTGGAAAAGCAATCTTCTAGCTGAAATGTCTGAAAACCCTCAATATAAATTTAATTAGCTAAAAGCCTTATATTCTGATGTATATGAATTAATGGAAAAAACGAAAACTAGGAAACCACATTACAGGAAACCAAATCATGGAATGCCCATTTTAAGGAAGGCCAGTTGTGAGTAAATAAAAATAAATTGCAAACTAATTAAACATTTTAAAGGAAAGATAATTTTCAGGAAAAATCCAAAATTACATTAAACGTGGGTGGAGTTTAGGACTAGTGAGGGTTTTTTGGGTTCAGGAATGGGTGGAGTGTAAGGGTTTTAGGGTTCATGGATGGGTGGAGATTATGGCTGGTGAGATGTTTTAAGGTTCTGTGATGGGCATTGGTCTGGGGCGGTGAAGAGGTTTTAGGGGTCAGGATGGGGTGAGTTGTGGTTGGTGAAAGGGTTTTAAAGATTGTCATGGGTTGAGTTTAGATATAGAAATGAGTTTTAGGATCCAGGGATGGGTAGAGTTTAGGAGTGGTGTGGAGTTTTTAGGGGTCATGGATGGGTTATGTTTAAGAGCGTTGAGGATTTATTTTTAAGAGTTCAGGGATGGGTGGGGTTGAGTCATAGAAAGGGATTGTAGGGTTCAGGAGTTTAGAGATTGGAGTTTTAGGGTTCAGGGATAGCTGGAGTGTAGGGGTACAATGGTTTGTAGGATTCAGGGATGGGAGTGGTTTCGGTTAAGGATGGGTGTACTTAAAATGTAGTGAGGGGATTTTAGGTTTCTGTGATGGGTGGAGTTTTGAGGTAGAAAGGGCTCTTGGGATTCAGGGATAGTTATGGTTTAGGCATGGTTAGGGGTGTTTGGAGGGGCAGGGATGAATGGTATCTAGGGATGATAAGGGGTAAACATATTAGAATCATCCAAAGTAATTGACAATGTAAAAGATATAAATCCGAAATAGGCTCCTCTGAAGTAAAGCACAAAAATAAATACCTCAAACAAAACTGTTTCTGAAGGTAAGACCTGCAACCATTGTGTTTACCTCTTAAAAGTAAGCATGCAATATTCTGTTCCGTACAAAAAAGAGATTCTATGAATTGGTTTCTATTAAATGGTAAATTCCATTAATTCTGAAAATTTCCATTAAACAGTTAAGGGGAAGTGGTTTCTCAGTAATGGTATTCCATAAAATCGTTTCTATGAAATCACATCCAACCATTATATTACCCAGTGTTGACATTTTCACAGCTTCAATCACTTGATAAAGGGTCTTGTCCTCCCTCCCCAATCTTTGACTTTGCTCCCCTCCTGATGAATAGCTTAATTTCTCAATATATTAAAGTCATAAGTGGACGATTGACTTTTGATAGACATATTATCCCAAATATGAGACCTAATCACTGTCACTGTGAGTTGGATATAAGAAGGACTTGACTGACTGTTCTATTTGGACCTATGTGATGCTAGAATAAGTATTGGGGAATTTCTGTGTTTTCACTACATTTCATTGAAGAATGTTACTGTAACCTTTGTATAAATATTATTATGTTTTATGGAGAACTGGTATTTTTGTTTACCCCGTTTCACCTATGTACTCATGGTACAGTCTACTCGGTTCCACTTCTCTCCTTGTTCCCTGGTTTTATCTTAATATCTAGTGTGTTCACTCATTTGTTAATGTTATTCTGTTCAGATGCCAAGAGTCTACTGCCTGGCAGTTAGACTTGAGTTAGACTTGAGATTGTAGCCCTGAAGCTGGAATCTTAACAGGGCATTTGTGGTTCTATTCTGTAAATGCATCTACTGAAGCTGTACATTCTCTTCCTTATTCTTCAACTACCAGATCTCATCACTTTTGTATATTTTGAGTGCCTCTTTATTTAAAATACTCAATTGTTGTTATTAGTTGATTTTAACTTTCTAGAATATCACAACCTTTTCTTTTCCTAAGTGATTTGGGGTCAAATTGTTTGGGTACTATCTCATTGCCATCGAGGGGGATGTTCACAATTATGTAAACAGCACACTTCTTCAGGATTTAGGTTTTGAAGTAAGGAAAGCGCATGCATGTTTAACTGTTCCTTTGATTTAAGCAGGCAATATGTCAAAGAATTGAAGCTGCCGTCAGAGCAGGCAGATTGTGAAATTAAAGAGTACATTTTAGGTGAAGATGAAAATAAAATTAGGATTCGATCATTATTACAGTCAAACTTAATAGTGAGGATACAAAACCTAAATGTTCTTGTTGTGGAAAATTAAGATATTTATTTCATAGTCAAATTTGTTATTGCAAAAAATACTACTTGCAGAAAGTGTGGACAAGAGGGCATTTCGCAAAAACTTGTAGAGATGTGCCAAGCTAGAATGTAAATGCAGTAGAGTTTTTGGGAAATGATGTTAAAATTTTGTCTTCCAGGTGAATGGAGAGCGTGACAATGTACAATTACCAAGTTATGTAATTTGTTTGAATGGTGGCACTATTTACGTAATGGTTGATTCAAGCTCACCTTATACACTAATTGTTAGTAATATTTTTAAGGAAAAAAATTTAAATTCAGGGTATAATAATCCCATTCTGTTTTTCTAATTCCAATTTATTTTCTAATGGGGCATATATAGGTTCTGCTGCCGGAAGCTTTTGTTCAATACCAATAAACGAGAGGGTCTTATTATCCTATTAAATAAATCAATATATTGTCAGTTTGAATTAAGCAATTCATCGACCCAAACAACAACATTTTTAAACTTATTGCATAAAATACATGCTCAAATTTAAAAAGATTCTGCAAGCGATAACATTCGTCAGACAGATAACAATAAGTATCATATTAAATATACAAAATTAATATTAAAAATATTTTAAGCAGCAATAACCTTCTAGGCGTCGCCAATAGATTAAATCCATCAACATGGAATGATTAAAAAAGAATGCTACTCTGTGGCACTAAAGGTCTGTACAGAAGCAATAACCTTCTGGTGCATTTGATATGCTAAATGTAGCTACTGGAAACACTACAAGCATCCTTGTCTCTCTGTTACATAATCTCAGAGAATTATCTACTCTGACAGGCCTAAAGACCAGCACTTAGCTGCAAATCACCTACATCTCTGTTGGGAATGTGCCATACAAAAGAATAGAAAATGCTCCTCCGATTTGTCTGTAAGACAAAAGATTGGACAGAGCTTCGACTTTTCAATTAACAAGTGCCATGAGGACATATAGGCTGTCAAGGGGAGAACACCATGGCGAGAATGCAGGAAAAGAGAACGTGCCCAAGTCGATTGAATGTAACCCAGATCATCCTCTAATTTAAATATGTTTTTGTACACAAGAAAGGCCTTGGTCCTACTACCTGTGGAGTAAGAGATCTCGCTATCTATGATTAAATGTGCCCATTATGCCTGTTTAATGGTGCCTTTATCAGTACTATTAATGACTGAAGGGCTGTTCCAAAAACTTCCCAGCCCCAAAGTGCTAAAGGTCTGTTTGACATGTGCTAGCCGGTGAATTTTATATGAATTTTGCAATGCTAAGATGTCACCTATGGCTTCTCTATAGGGTTTTAAAGCCTCGGTTGACCAAAACCAATACATTAAGGGTTGCACTCTTGCCACTTCTGTGATAAGCTTCAGGGCTAGATTTAGTCTGAGGGGAGTCCCATACCCCAAGCTAGCAATGGTCCTTATAAAGTTGTTTTCACCCTCACTGAGTGGAGAAGAATCGCTGACGCCGCATAAATTCGGCGCCATATAAGGCGGCGCTCTTGACCTGGGTCTTATAGATTTGGATTACATGAGATATCAGAGATGGCACTCTTTTGGCAAACTTCACAATAGCAGATGCTCTGATTGAATAATAAGCTTCTTTTTTTGGATATGGGTCCCCATGATTCATAGTTGGACAGTCTAATTCCCAAATAGTTGAATTCCGAAACTTTCCCTAGCGTAATACCACCTAATCTGATGTTACCACACAGTGTCTTCCCTTCTGACATAAACCATAAGCATGGTTTTTTGGGCATTTATCTCTAGCCATAGGTGTTGCAAAATAGCTGGAACCTTTCAATGAGTATTTGTAGGGTGGGGTGTGATTTGGAAAGCAGCAAGGTGTCGTTGACAAAGACCAAAGCTAGCACCTTTTTGTTCGCTAAAAATGGAGAGTTGTTAATGCAGTTTGACAGAAAATCTACACATTTGTTTTTAAACAAAAGGAAAAGTGTGAGTCCATGGCAGAGCATTGGTGGGCTCCTTTGGCTGTGTCGATCTCATCTGTTGCTTGCGTTGTTTAATTACCTTTGTGCAACTTGGGTCATCCATAATAATAGTATTTTTACATCATAATGTTGAACTCCATGTTGTGTTTAGAGAATCTGCTGAGATGCCTTTTTTTGAAAGTCATTTTTTTTCTTGTAGGCGCATCACACAGCCTGGCGTAGATTACTAAAGCGAGCACAAAAAATGGTATGTTATTTATACTATTAAAATTTAAAGAAAGCTGGTAATGGAAATATATACTTCAAAATCAGATTACAAGAACTAGTTGAATCAATGTTTTTTTAATATCAGTGCATGATAAGCAAATGATGCAATGCTGTGATACATAAATAGTAGTCCTGCTCAAATAACGCTTTGGACTGTTTGCTCTACTGATGGCACTATTTAGTATGGCGCGAGGTGCCACATGAGCACTGTAGGAGGTTGGTGCCATTTGGTACTTCTGTCTCCCTTGCGAGGAGAGGGGTTGAGGTGCGGTGGGGAAACCTGCAGCATGCCATCCGTGCTGCGGGTGACACTGAAACTTCTGGCATTTTATCCTAGCAGATCCCATGTGCTAAAATGAATCCATTGAAAGTAGGGGTGGGCTAAACTCACAGAAGTTTGCTTTGCAGAATTCCACAGAGTTACATAAAAACTCTGCGAGATGCAGAGGAAATTAATTTTAATGGACCAGCCGGCATGCCAAAAAACGCATTGGAAGTTTCATGTGCAGGCAATCGAATCACGCATTTTACTTTGGAAGTTCTGGGCTTAAATAATACCTTGCCAGCAATGGCTTGTTAAATGTAATCACAGAACTGGAAACAAGA
This sequence comes from Triturus cristatus, assembly GCF_964204655.1. Classification (NCBI taxonomy): domain Eukaryota; kingdom Metazoa; phylum Chordata; class Amphibia; order Caudata; family Salamandridae; genus Triturus; species Triturus cristatus. The sequence goes on along the minus strand of NC_140591.1, from coordinate 1,364,178,274 downwards.
TAGCTAGCAATCTGCGACAACCCTTCTAGCGCACCTCACCTCCCTCAGCCAGGGGGGGACCCACTCAGTCCCTCCTGAACCTCCAAAACCTCTTTGCTCCCTTGAGTGCCTCCAACACAACCCTCTTTACTTCGCAAGACAGTATTGCTCCGTCACTATCACGGGCGCAAATTCCTGCTGATCCCGAGCCCAGGAGCCCGACATTCTTAGTTTTCATGCGGCGAACAGCCCAATAACTTTGTGCCGATACTGGGATCAGTGCAGTCAGTCATGCTAGGGAGGGGTAAGAGAGGCCGACTCTGGAAGTAGTTTTGTGCTACATTAGAACGTAGAGCAAACCAGAAGTTACTCTCAGAAAGAGAATCTTGGGAAGGAGAGTCACCGGAAGTCCTAGAGAGAAAAACGTTCCATTATAGGCTCCTGCTGGATACTGTGGGCTGTGACCGAGTCATGGTGTGTGTTGGAAGGGAAGCCTTTACCACATATGCAAAGCACACTTCCATTATTTCAGAATCGGGGTTCCCCTAGATTTCCAACAGTAGTCTCCGCTCAGTAATATAATCATGCATTCTCAGTCCAGAAATAAAAATGGCTATTATCATTCTGCGTGTGCTTGGTAGGGGTGGGCGCTGGTAAACTCTACCATGCTGCGGTTGGCAGAGTTTTTGCCGAACTCTATGCTTCAAGCAGAGCGCCGAGTGGCAAAACTCTGCAAACTCTGCCAGCAGAGGGAGTTTACCTCCCACATCTAATTGAAATTCTTCCATCGATGATATTTCATTTTAGCCTTAAAATGATGTTTTCCTGCGTATTACTGATCGACTGCATACATTATAGAATTGTGTATAGTTTTGAAAGACTAGTCTTACCTCTATGTAGAAGATGTGTGCCACTGTGGAACAATTGTATAAACTGCCAGAAAGTTGAAATCTATTGGTGGAAGAAAAGTCTGGTCCATCGTGACCATGCACTTATTAATTACTCACATGCTTTCAGAGTGGGTAAATGCTCACTGTACGACACTGCAGGAACATATTTTTTAATGTTGCATCCTTCACATAACTATTTAAGAAAGCTGTCCTCTTTGGGGCAAGATGTATGCAAGTGGTGGAAAGATCTAGGGATGGTGGTTGACATGGAATACCAGTAATGTAATTTGTTGTTGTTGGTTGTGTTTTACAGATCACAGAAGAGGCAATTGCTGGAACCATAGAAACTAAAACATAATGCTGATTCTTTTCTAATATTTGTTTGTATATTACATAATAAACTATGTTATGAATTCTCCATGTATGTTGTGGTGTAATTATACTGCAAGAGTATAAAACTTCTTTGTCAAAACATGCAAAGTGGAAGAGTTGACTCTTTGAAACAACAAAATGGAGCTTTGTCATGCTGCGCAGCACTCGCCGCTGTTACATGCGGCTAATCAGTTGCTGTTTTGAATTGGATGAGTTTACCAGATGAGAGTAAACACTTTTAAGTAGCACTAAAGACCTTTACATTTCTGTGGTCTGCATAGGAATTAAAACAAGTAACATTCATAGGTCAACATGCGTACATAACAGGGCCCTGTGACAGTTCAGAAATAAACCCACCAGCACGTAGGTTTCACTTTCATTGAGAGTCTCTTTCAGCTAAGAGATGTATACCAAACCTTCATGAAATGTACTAGAGTCAGCATGCCAGCCATTCTTAGACGATAACTGCAGTAATCTGCCCCAAGTTGGTAGTGAACTAAAGTAATTCTCATATGGATCCTTGTTTTACGGACTATGTGAAATGCTGTATATAATTTTAAAATATTTTTACTCATGGGCGGAGTTGATCCTATAGATTCCAACTCCGTAAACTTTCATACATACAGACCTTTACAGGTACCAGTACATTATGAACCTCATCGTGACCCGGAAGTCCCTTTAGAACACTAGGAACAACAGTCGTGGTTTGGTACCTTCAGAAAGCTGAAGTGGGACCCATAATTAATGAGGGGTTCACTTGGCCGGTATTGTCCGGATATACACCATAACCTGACACCGCAACTTTGCCTTATGCAGAAATTAACAGATTACTGAGTCAGGAATGTATATAGCCAACCTAGTGCATTTTACAAACACCTGTGACCTTTCCTCCTGTACCTGCACCACATGTGCATGCCCCAATACAGGCAATCAGTCCACAGACCACAAATGCTATCATGGGTGCAAAACACCCACAATTGGAAGCGGTCTATCTTCATACAGCACCCCAGAACAAGCATAGAATTTTGACTGTCGTCAACTTGGGATGGTGCTGCCAGTACATGACTGAACCCCCTAGGGAAGCACATTTGCTATTATTTCCACCACTGTGAATGCACATCCGTATTTGCAGTGTTACTGGAGGTTTTAAAATAAGTTCAAATAAAATTGAGTACAGAGCTGCATCAGCTTTAGATTTAGGGATGTGATTGTTGGAGAATTTTGAGACCGTTCCTCTCAATTATTCTGAAAAACATCCGCGGAGAAGCTGCAGTCCAGGCATTAGGACAGAGAATGGCGACAATCCTGGTTCAGGATCATGAACGGTAATTGCTGAAAATTATGCCAGGCGTTAACACCTCTGTGAGCAGTGATAATTCAGGTTCTCGGGCACTTAAACTGCATCTCAAAGCAAAAACTAAATTGAGGCTACTCCTGCAAGGGAAAAGCCACACAAAACAGAAAATAAGAACAGGATCTCCCACAACATAGAATCCAGCAGGGGTGTATGTAATTTGAGGGACCGTGATAAAATCAAAAAGATCGGTATCAGTATCCTGATAGCCCTTTTCCCCCCGTTCTTTTCAGCAGTGAGACAGTAAAAGGCCTCAAGTGGAGAAACTGAGTACCACAGAAAGGATGAGTATGTCAGGCAAACAAAGTGAATCAGGACGTGAGGCTAAAATTAGTGTAAAGAAAGATGAGAAAGATTTGGACTCCAAGACTTGCTTTAAAAAGAAGAAAGTTGTCAGACTAACTGGTCAGAGTAGCAGGTGTGTAAATTCTGTGCCAGAATCACACAGAGCATCTGGTGGTGCCTCCAACTAAAGAATATATCCAGGTTGAAACTCCAGATGGAGATGTAAACCCTTCGATATGGCATATAATGTAGAAATACATATTGAGAGGGATAATATACGTAGCATGCAAGCAATATTCCGGCCTCTTTTAATAGATGATTATATCATTCTTGCAGAAAATGATTGACCTCTGGCTGTTACAAACAATGCTCAAAAACTGAAATATATCTGTACACTGCCAGATACATCAAAGGGGGCCCAGGGGAAAATTATTTAGTGACCACTAGGTTCCTCACTCCCTAATTCTACACGTATTATAACTACAGAATAGAAACCTATGGTCTAGCTAGAACACAAATTGGAGAGAGAAAAATAAGAAGAGAAATCAAGAAGCACGTGAGTACCACTACTAGTGGAAATGAATCCCATCAGCCACCTGGGTAGCCACCCACATCATCTGGGATCCAGTAACCCTCGCTGTGCCATCAAGATTGAATAAGGCAACAGCTTGGCGGGCAACTAGACTAGAACTCACGGTTCAGGATATAGTATCTGCCGTGTAAAACAAAGATGTGGTGTGGTCATTGAAGGTTGGTGAAAAAGCAGTGCAGTGAAGATTGTGACTATTAAAATCATCTACTGAAACAGATATGAAGCTTTAATGGTTCTAAGTGATGAAAGAAAACCAGTGCAAGAGCTGCTTTAAAAAATAGCTGCTCACGTCCAGTTGGAAAGAAGGTCTACATGTTTCAGCCTATGGATTATGTGGAAATCCGGCTTTCGTCAGGACCTAGGAGTATTTGCTACTGCTGTGTAATAATGTGAATAATCCCAATTGTGAAAAAACATCAAAAGTGAAAAAAACACAATAATAAATGGAAGATATACAACCTACTTTGGTTGTGGACTTAACCATTCAACACTCTTTACTGGTTATTACAGGAGTGTCCATCCATTTCCTAAAATTGAAGAATAAAAAACAATAGATAGTACAAACAACTGCTTCATTGATAAATTTTCAACTTCTAGCATGATAATGCATTTCGCAATATGACTTTACCAAAATTTCAATAAGCTTACCCGTCACAGTACGGGCAGGCTCTCCTCCTCACCAGGCATCCGCTCTGGGCAATGAGGCACCGCTCTGAATCAACAGAAACGGGTGTGCAATTTGTTGTAGCAGATCACACATAAATGTAAATTACATCTTTATGAAGCAAAGCACATCTCTTTTATTGGCCCACACACCAAAGAAAATCGTCATGATGCAGCCCCAAGTGACTGCCCCTTTTATTATTAATCGCCACTCGTAATAAGAAAAGGACGGAGCAAGCCGTTCGTTCCGACCCTTTGAAAAACCGATGTTAATAATAGCGATCAATAGCATCCCCATGATTTAATATTCATTTGTTTACAAGGGATCTACTCGTTATTGTCAATTGAGAACTCGTCACTTGAAGTACGAAGTTACAGCCTTCACTGACTCCTACAGCGTTTAGTGTTTCCGTCAAATGTAGCAAAAACAGGGTCACACAAAAGCGCACCGCGTTTGTGAATAGAGGGCGCTCGATCAAGACTGACTACACTCAGAGCTGGTCGCTGGACTAACCTGTCCGTCGGTACCGCGGTCTTCTGATCGAGCAGGAAGGGGAGGCGGTGGTGTGTGTACCTCGCTAGTTTAAATAAGCCGGTTTCTTGGCACCAGGATCACGCGTCATCATGGCGCGCCGGTGTGAAAGCCTCATGGGAGTTGTAGTATAGAACCACAGAGAATGCATTATGTACAGAAATATAAAATAATCAGTGAGTTCATTGTTAAACAACTTAAAATGGACTACGATTATTATCTTAACAATCATAAAAGAATTCGAGGGATGCTATTTGGAATATTCAGGTTGTCCTACAAGCGACAAGGCAATGATTAATGGACTACCACTCTAAGTACGACCTAATACGGTGGTCCATTAAGTCGTGTTGCTTTAAGTTGTTTTTAATAACTTTTGAACATCTAGCGCTCATTTTGCACAGAGTATGGTTCATGCAGAAGAGATTTACGTTTTGATTCGCAATGAGACGTTTTTCATTTATTAATAAGATGTTTCAGCAACAACTACAACGAGTAGATCCCTTGTAAACAAATGAATATTAAACCATGGGGATACTATTTCTGCATAAATGACATGCAGCACAGGTCCGATATGGTAAATGTGAGCCTGTGATAGCGATGAATGCTCGGAAAGGGCTTTCTCCATATGTCCCATTGCCTTTCTGCACTGATAGCAAGCAGCAGCAGAACACTGATGTACTAGAGGCATGTAGCAGTGCTGAAAGGTACTCCTCTGCTACTATTGAGGCTGATGATAAACTGAGAGAGGAGTGGGAAGAACTAGCGTTGGAAGGGAGAGCAGGGGGTGGCTCCCACTGTGCCAGATTTTACCTACTTTATGCTACTACATAATTATCTGAACTCGGAACCCTGACATCAGTTAAAAATGTCTTTACATCCCCCCAGTCATCCCTTGTAGCAAGTTTAGGAACCTAGCAATCTTAAAGCTAACCAGATGTATCAGTAGAGGATCTTGAAATAATGGCATTGCAAGGTGACAAAATCTTCTGTATTACACACGCACTAGTTAGTTGATGAAAAACTCAAAGTTTTAATAATAGACCCAGTAGCCATTAACTTCAGTTTCGGTGCTGGGCCTGGTTTATTCATTCCCGTAAGAATACCCCCCTGCCTGCATGGCTTAGAAACAAGAAGCATGGCTTCACATTAGCTTAGCAGCCTGGAGAAGAATGTAGAAAGCATTTAACACATAGTGGTTCAAAAGGATATAGACTAGGGGTGCGGCTTACTGCCAAAAATTTTGAATGCAGCTTGAGAGCACCCCATCTATATTTTTAATTTACCTTTTCACCTTTTTCCCTGCCTCCACCCCTCACAAAATCAACACTGTGGCAGAGGAGCGGAGGCTTTTTCGGATTGAGGTGCAGTTTCTGATTTTGCCTCCCCCCGCCCGACCCCCATGGACTTCGTGGAACACCTTTGGGCCTCATGCAGCTCGTGTGTTTGCAGTCAGTCGTGGAGGCAAAGCCACAGGGGAAAGGAGTCGGCCGACTGAGAGACGAGAGGTTGTGGGGGCTCTGCGGTCCTCTGAGAATGCACTGGACCATGGTTGCAGATGTTCCCCTCTCCCCTTCTGGATCTTCATTGCTGGGCACCAGAGGCCAACCACCTGGACTATGGGTGGTGCCTTGTGATTGGCAGTTGTTGATGGCCCCCTGGGCAGTGTGCAGAAGCTGCATTGGGAGAACCTTGCATTCCAGTTGAGGACAGGTATGCTGGAGCCCAAAAGGACTCTCCACGATGGTTCAGACCTTAAAATACACCCACTTACAAATAGCACCGTGGGGAATCCGCCAGGCTCCAGAGAAGTTGATGCACCTTTTCCACCATCCTCAGTATTAGAGCCACCTACAAATTAAAGTCCTCAAATATCATGAACATTTAGGATTACGTTGTCAATGATGAGAGGTTAAGTTTAGTTTTTAAAGGCTTTATTTAGTTATATGGTTAGGATCTCAAGTATCTTTATTTAGTTTAGTATTTACAGAAATATAAAAGAAGGTTAGAATTTAACAATCCGGACATGTGTTCCATAAAGAAACCCAAGAAGGTAACTAAATGATCTATTCTAAATAATAAGCCATAAAGAGTTCTGCTGGAAAGAGCGGTAAATAAAATATAAACTCCTCTTGAAGAGTAGTTCTGGAAACTCAGCCGAGTTCCCATAAGCTGCAATAGCAACTTTAGGAGTAGCGATCTGTGCAGTAGCAGTAGTACTAATCACACAAATTAACAAAGTCAACTCAAGGATCTGAGTCCACTCTCTATGAAGAAGAGTCCCCGGTAAAGGAGAAAATCCAGCAGCAAGACTACCGGAGGGGTAAGAGGGAAAGTAGAGGTGTGGTGGTCTAATTAGCAAGGAACACTCGTTATTATACTATACTGAGAAGTATCCCTCTAGACCTATCTTACTTTACTTAGAGTGGGTACAGATGGGAATAGATATCACAACAGTGTTTTCATTTTTACAACTTTTTTTTATTGTTTGTATTTATTTTTTCTTCATAATTAATACTTCTTCACAATGATTTCTCATACAGTACAATTCATCTCTATTTTAATAAATAGTTATTTCTTTTTATACAATACAAAGTGTAAACAAACGTTTTTTTTGATTTGTCAAACCATGTGAGTGTCATCAATAATTCGCAACAAATATTGGGGTGTCTCATACTGTCTGGTCGCACGTTTCGGTGGCCTAATATTCTTCAGTTGCAACTGAAGAATATTAGGCCACCGAAACGTGCGTCGACCAGACAGTATGAGACACCCCAATGTTTAGTAATCTGTCAGAAGACTCAACGGCTTGCCCCATTTCTGTTCTTCTCCGCTTGGGGTGCTGTATGCAAGTTGTTGTATGAATGTGATATGTATGTAGATTTTTTAGAGGTGTGATCGGCGTGGGGATATTCTTATTTGTTGCGAATTATTGATGACACTCACATGAAAACACTGTTGTGATATCTATTCCCATCTGTACCCACTCTAAGTAAAGTAAGATAGGTCTAGAGGGATACTTCTCAGTATAGTTGATGTTTTTTTCCCCCTGTTCCCTGACCTTAAATTAACTCATTAGGGGGTTACCTTTGTTAGCGTGACACTCGTTATTATAACCTTTTAATGCACATGTATCGATTTGTAATAGTGCCTTCCCTCGATGTCCAATCAGAACAGTCCGTAAGGTGGTGTTGTCAGTCATACAATGCATCTTCTTCCAATTCCCACAGTGTTCACTCTCGTCATCTGAATTGATACAGTCCCTTGGCATAATTGTTACATGAAGAAAGGTTCCCATGACAACCCTCTTACCTAAGCTAAAGACGCATTGTGAGTTTCAGCACAGAAACAAAGGCTAGTCAGAAAATGTGAAAACATATATCGAGTTAATATGAAAGCAACAAGTCTATATCACCATTTATTCTCTTCAGTTTCAATAAGTTTATTATTCTTGATGGAAATTATCTAACATGGGGTGAGAGGAACTGAATGAACAGAATACTAAAGTATGCACATTTCTAAGATGACATCATTGTTCGGCTGTTGCACAGATCATTTTACTATGAACAAAAGTCGAAAAGGAGCTTCGGGCCTAGTCGCTGCAAAGACTTAAGTATTTGCTGCTTGGTGCAAAATTTGAAAATACATGCAATTGTAATAAAGAGTTTCTAATAGTATCTTTCACATCTACGTTTGTCTCTCCACAGTATGTTTTGGTTTTATTTACTTATTCTACTAAAAGATATTCACACATTTTGTAAGTCATTTCTAAAATATGCACTTGTACTAGAATATGTTCTAAATTACATTTCTAATGTGGCAAAATTGTCAATTTTTAAATATGCAGTCATTTCTCTCCGGTACGTTGAGAGACAGTAGAACTTTCCTCACCTTATTCAAGGTGGCCTTGTATGGACGAAGGAGACTGTCCCTCTCCATGAATATCTTTCCTGATATTGCGGGGGCGTGGCAGGTATGGGGGTGAGTCTGCCACATACATGACCTGTGTGACGGGCCAGGAGGAAGCTGGAGATTTCAGCGATCCAATATCCTCCTGACTAAACTTTGGACCGGGCCTCGCAGATACGGGGGCTGTAGCTGGGTGGTGTGCCCAGCTGAGATCCTTGTGCAGGGAGTGACACGATAAGCGGAGTGATCTGGACGGAGGGTAGAGAGAAGAAAGAGCTAGGCCTGATACAGCAATTGTAGCAGAGGAGCATATTCTGAAACTAAAAGATATTGAATGATGCTGCAATCACACAGGTGACCCTGTTTCATCATCTGAGGTGGGGTTGGCCTTACACCTACCTCCATCTTGCAACCATAAATTTTCTTTCCGGATGTCTCCTTTTGTCTTATTACTGGAAGGGCTCTGTGTGCTCAGAAAAGACTATCACCCGACTGCTTGTGCCGCCTCCATTGGGCTAGGCTGCTGATGGCTGGCCAATTTCTGGAGCGCACTGAAGACTTGAAGGCATGACTGTGAGTGTCTCACCCAGAGGCTCGAGGGGCTCCTCCTAGCCATGGATCTTATTACACCTTATGATCCAATATGGTTAAAGACAAAAACCTGAAAACCACCAAACAAGGCACTAAACATAAATATGCCCAAACTAGAGGCCCCGGCCAAGAGTAATCACTGAATATGATGAGCCTTGCACTCTCGCAGACTGGGCCAGCTTCTAATGTCATGTCAGACACCTGTGCAATCTTGTAGGTCATCAATTCTTCTAGAGAGGACCTTGCGCCCAAAATCGGAGTGGTTGGCTCTGATATCACTCTTCTAAGGCAGGAACTGCGGCAGGCAGTGGACAGAATCTTAGAGGCAGAGATTGGGGTGTGATAACTAGAAGACACAGTCAAAACACTGCAACAAATGGTGTCCAAACTTCCTGCGGTGCCCGGGGGATTATATGCATGGGCTGAAGATGGAGAGGCGTACTTGCAGAAGCAACTTACATTTTGTGGGATTCTTGTAGAACTGTGAGGGTGCCTATCCTAAGACATTCCTAGAAAAATGGCAGCAGACATTAAGGTCTAAAGCACTCCTCAAGAAATCTACTCGCACCCTTGCTATGACAAGTCAAATTTGTTCAGGGCAAGCTGTTTTAAGGCCTATTGGCCTGGTCTGGCGAGGGAGATTGAGCTGGCAAAGAAAATGTGTTCTGTTCATTCAGAAAGTGAATGAGCAATAAAGATGGCTTTAAATCTTGCTTTTATATTATCACATGTGTATTCAAAGACAGAAGTCAAATGTCAGTTTATAGCTTCTTACAAATTGCTTCTTATTTTGTCCTGGAGATTGTACTTTTGTTTCTCTGACTGCAGAGTTATCTGATTTTGAGTGACCTGTCTGACAATGTTGCAAGGCACACAACATTTTAATGGTTTGTAAATGAACTGTACAAATATTTCAATACATACTTCAGTAGTTAGGAAAGCAAATTTTGGTAATTCTGAAGTGAGATGGAAACAAAGATTTTAATAGGATGTCACATAATACTTTATTTGGTGATGTGCAAGTGATAAATATTTCCTGAAACACAATTTCCACACAATATCATTTGTAAGCTATGTAGTTTGATAAGTAAAACTACATGTCAGTGGGACAGCTAACAGTCATTTCAATGGGAAACGTCCGTCTGTAAATGAGTGTTACCATATTGTGCATTAGTAATATATTTATTGAAATTGAGTGTTTTTAAATATGAACTGAGAAACATTCCTGCCCGTTCCCTGATGACAATGCTATTAGTGAACTAAGGGGCTAGTCAGGGGTTATGTGTAACCTATATATGGGCTAGATTTTTATTGTACATGGCGCAAAGGTTTGGTGTATTAATTCAAACTAAAGAGTTTTTTGTAAAGCAGACATGCTGAACTCACATATTTGAAGGTGCACTTGTATGTGATAATTAAAAAAAAAATAGACTCAGTGAAATTAAATATCTACCAAGGATCACACAATTTGAGAACAATTTGCGTCAAGTGCATTACAGTTAGTGCAAGTAGGCTGTTCAAGTCACTAGACCTGAAGGTCTGGTAATATTTTTCAGATTTTCTGCCTTGAGTCTAAAGGAAGGTTCTCCACATGCTTAAGAATCGAACACATGCATAGGATGCTTCTGCAGAGGCCCCCATTGGGCGCCCACATCTCATGATTGCTCGCTTTCTGAACTACAAGAACCAGAGACCAGATCCTCAGATTTTTTTTCAAGAACAGGACTAGTATACGTACGAGTCACAGTTAAACATGATCTTCCCAGGTAACACAAAACTAGTGTGGCAACAAATAAAATCTTTTAATGCAGCTAAAAGGCAACACCAGAGTAGAACTATGGTGACTAGTTATAGAAAACCAAACCATTGCCCTACCTGCATTAACCACAACACATTTGTTAGCAATTGCCCAGTGTACAAACTGCACCACCACCTGATTCATCCTCTCAACTTGCCCATTGCTTTGGGGATGGAACTGCAAAGTTTTCAAATGTTTGACATCCCCCAATCTTTGAAAACTGTGACCTCCTCGTTAGCAAACTGTACACCATTGTCTGACAAAAGGAACTGTGGGAAACCTTGCTTAAGGATTGTCTTTAAGAAATCAATGACTGTTTTTCCAGTAGAGTCAGCTCCAAATTTTACCTCCGGCCACTTGGAATACAAATCTACCAGCACCAAAGCGTAACAGGAAAAGCTAGGGCGAGCATAAAAAGGACCAACCAAGTGAATTCCCACTTTTTTGACGCACGTGAGGGGGACTCAAAGGGTTGTAAAGGAGGCTTCCTCACAACAAACGTTTTTTCAGCAAAAGCGCAAATGGCACATCTGTCAACAAATTCATCGACTTCTGTATCCATGGAAGGCCGCCAAAGAGTTTGTCTAAGCCTGCGTTTCGTAAATGTGCAACCTAAATGACCTTCATGGGCTAATTCAATCAATTTAGACCTCAATCCGCATGGAGGCACCAATTTGACCGGACTAACAACCCGTCCAGACAGATAACTCATCGTTCACATTCCAAAAGGGTTGACAGGCAGATGTAATGGTTTTCTCTTTGGGTCAACCTTTGATGACATACTCCATGGCGCGCTTGCACACTACATCCATGTCCAACTCCAACCTCCACTCTGTCTCAGATATAGCACACAAGTTTTGCTGAAATGAAACAACTCTCCTCACTCTCTTCATCCTCCTTCTCCATCTCTGAGAGATGAACTTCTAGACAGAAAATCTGCCCGATCATTTCTGACCCCCACTTTGTGTTCAACATCTAAATGAAATTGCAATCATTTAGTTTCCAACCTGGCTATGCGAGGTGTCTTCTTGAGCTTATCGCCATTCAAAATTGTGAGCAAGGGCTCATGATCCGTCTTGACCAAAATTTGGTTCCCCAAATGTACGGTTCACATTTCTGGATTGCCCACCAGCATGCAAGTAACTCCTTCTCGATGGTAGAGTAGTGTGTTTTCGAATCTCTGAGAACTCTAGACACATATCCAATAGTGTTCTCATGACCCGTAGCATTTTGTGTCAAAACCGCTCTCACCCCTTGATCACTGGCATACACAGTAATACAGCATGGGTAAATTGGGGTTGAATGGTTTCAGTACTTTGGAACTGGCAAGCTGGTGTTTGATCCAGACAAATGAATCTTGGCATTTTGCATCCCAACAAAACACAACATTCTTTTTTTTTTTTAAAGTTTGCAAGCACTTTAACATGGTCGGCATAATCTGGAATGAATTTAGAATAAAAGTTATTTAGGCCTATGAAAGATTTCAATGTGTTTTTGTCAACAAGAACTTCAGCATTGATAATAGCCTCCACTAAACTAGGCCTTGGTTCAATACCATCACCTACACCATGTGGCCCAAGTACTCAACCTTGTTCTTGAGAATCTCACACTTTACTTGTTTAAGCACAATCCCTTTTTCCTGAAAAATGGACAACACTTTAAGTATGCCATTGTGCTCCTCTACTGAGGAGGCAAAGATCAACACTTCATATTGGAACACTACCACACCCTTGACCCCTTTGAGAAGCTGGTACATGATTCTCTTAAAAAACGCTGCAGCCGAAGCCAACCCAAACGGCAACCTACAGTATTGGAATGTACCTATGGGTGAGACAAATGCAGGTTAACGTCTTGACTCCTCATCTAAGACCACCTAATGCTAGGCAAATGCTAGGTCTATTTTGGTGAACCATTTCACTCCTGATATGAGTGCCATTAAATCAGAAATTTTCTGAAGTGGATGAGAGTCCACGCAGATGGCCTTGTTTGGACTGGGAAAGTCTGCGCAAACCCTCAAATATCCATTACGTTTGGGAGCAACCACCAATGGAGACCACCATAATGAAGACTCGATAGGCTCTTATACCCTTGTCGCACAAATTCATTAGTTCTTTTTCCAAATCTTCCCTGACAGGATATGGCACACTGCGAAGCTTGTGCTTAACAGGGAGAGATCCCTCTTTAACTCCTATCCTATGACGAAAACACTACCCCCAGCACGACCCCCTACACTACACAAACACCACTGAACTACCCTAAAACACTACCCCCTACACTACACAAACACCACTGCACTACCCTAAACCCTAAAACACTACCCCCAGCACGACCCCCTACACTACCCAAACACCACTGCACTACCCTAAACCCTAAAACACTCCCCAGCAGTACCCCCTACACTACCCAAACACTACTGCACTACCCTAAACCCTAAAACACTACCCCCAGCAGTACCCCCTACACTACCCAAACACCACTGCACTACCCTAAACCAGCACGACCCCCTACACTACCCAAACACCACTGCACTACCCTAAACCCTAAATCTACTCCCAGCACGACCCCCTACACTACCAAAACACTACTGCACTACCCTAAATCCTAAAGCTAGTACCAGCACGACCCCTTATACTACCCAAACACCACTGCACTGCCCTAAACCCTGAAACACCACCCCTCGCACAACCCCCTAAACTGCCTGCACACCACTGCACTGCCCTAAACCCTGAAACACCACCCCCGCACGACCCCTTACACTGCCCGCACACCACTGCACTACCCTAAACCGTGAAACACCACCCCCCGCACAACCCCCTACACTGCCCGAACACCACTGCACTAAACCCTGAAACACCACCCCAGCACGACCCCCTTCACTGCCCAAACACCACTGCACTGCCCTAAACCCTGAAACACCACCCCCAGCAAGACCCCCTACACTGCCCGAACACCACTGCACTGCCCTAAACCCTGAAACACCACCCCCAGCATGACCCCCTACACTGCCCAAACACTACTGCACTGCCCTAAACCCTGAAACACCACCCCAGCAAGACTCCCTACACTGCCCAAACACAACTGCCCTAAACCCTGAAACACCACCCCCAACAAAACCCCCTACACTGCCCGAACACCACTGCACTGCCCTAAACCCTAAAACACCACCCACAGCACGACCCCCTACACTACCCAAACACCACTGCACTACCCTAAACCCTAAAACACCAACCCCAGCACGACCCCTACACAACCCAAACACCACTGCACTACCCTAAACCCTGAAACACCACCGCCCGCACGACCCCCTACACAGCTTGCACTGCCCTAAACCCTAAAACACCACCCCCGCACGACCCCCTACACTGCCCGCACACCACTGTACTTAGCCCTGAAACACCACCCCTGCATGACCGCCTACACTGCCCGCACACCACTGCACTGCCCTAAACCCTGAAACACCACCCTCTACACTACCCGAACACCACTGCACTGCCCTAAACCCTGAAACACCCCCCCCGCACAGCCCCCTACACTGCCCGAACACCACTGCACTGCCCTAAACCCTGAAACACCACTCCTGCACGACCCCTTACACTGCCCAAACACCACTGCACTGCTCTAAACCCTGAAACACCACCCCAGCACGACCCCCTACACTGCCCGAACACAACTGCCCTAAACCCTGAAACACCACTCCCAAAAAAAAACCCTACACTGCCCGAACACCACTGCACTGCTCTAAACCCTAAAACACCACCCCCAGCACGACCCCCTACACTACCCAAACACCACTGCACTACCCTAAACCCTGAAACGCCATCGCCCGCATGACCCCCTACACAGCCTGCACTGCCCTAAACCCTAAAACACCACCCCCGCACGACCCCCTACACTGCCCGCACCCCACTGCACTTAGCCCTGAAACGCCACCCCTGCATGACCCCCTACACTGCCTGCACACCACTGCACTGCCCTAAACCCTGAAACACCACCCTCTACACTACCCGAACACCACTGCACTGCCCTAAACCCTGAAACACCCCCCCGCACAGCCCCCTACACTGCCCGAACACCACTGCACTGCCCTAAACCCTGAAACACCACCCCTGCACGACCCCTTACACTGCCCAAACACCACTGCACTAAATCCTGAAACACCACCCCAGCACGACCCCCTACACTGCCCGTACACCACTGCACTGCCTTAAACCCTGAAACCCCACCTTCAACAAGACCCCTACACTGCTCGAACACCACTGCACTGCCCTAAACCCTAAAACACCACCCCCAGCACTACCCCCTACACTACCCAAACACCACTGCACTACCCTAAAACACTACACCCCGCACAACCCCCTACACTAACCAAAGACCACTGCACTACCCTAAACCCTAAAACATGATCCCCCGCATGACCCCCTACACTACCCAAAGACCACTGCACTACCCTAAAACACGACTCCCTAAACTACACAAACACCACTGCAGTATCCTAAACACTAAAACACTACCCCCAGCACGACCCCCTACACTACACAAACACCACTGAACTACCCTAAAACACTACCCCCTACACTACACAAACACCACTGCACTACCCTAAACCCTAAAACACTACCCCCAGCACGACCCCCTACACTATCCAAACACCACTGCACTACCCTAAACCCTAAAACACTATCCCCAGCAGTACCCCCTACACTACCCAAACACCACTGCACTACCCTAAACCCTAAAACACTACCCCCAGCAGTACCCCCTACACTACCCAAACACCACTGCACTACCCTAAACCAGCACGACCCCCTACACTACCCAAACACCACTGCACTACCCTAAACCCTAAAACACTACCCCAGCACGACCCCCTACACTACCCAAACACCACCGCACTAACCTAAACCCTAAAACACTCCCCCAGCATGACTCCCTACACTACCCAAACACCACTACACCACCCTGAACCCTAAATCTACCCCCAGCACGACCCCCTATACTACACAAACACCACTGCACTACTCAAAACCCTAAAACGCTACCCCAGCACGACCCCCTACACTACCCAAACACCACTGCACTACCCTAAACCCTAAATTTACCCTCATCACGACCCCTACACTACCTAAACACCACTGCACTACCCTAAAC
This sequence comes from Triturus cristatus, assembly GCF_964204655.1. NCBI lineage: Eukaryota > Metazoa > Chordata > Amphibia > Caudata > Salamandridae > Triturus > Triturus cristatus. Next base: position 1,364,162,164 of record NC_140591.1, on the reverse strand, counting down.
CCTAAAACACTACCCCAGCACGACCCCCTACACTACACAAACACCACTGCACTACTCAAAACCCTAAAACGCTACCCCCTGCACAACCCCCTACACTACCCAAACACCACTGCACTACCCTAAACCCTAGAAAAGTAACCACCACCCCATGCCCAATCCCCCTTACCTCTCACTCCTCGTGCTTCCTCTCTCCTCGTGGTTCCTGCTTCATGTCGTCTGTGAGGAAACAGAACAGCCTCTGTTTCCTTACGCATTTTTTTAGAACTCATAGTTATTTACCATACATACCTTTACAACAAAATTCATTGTAAAGGCATGCGTGGTAAATGACCATGCGTTCTAAAAGAATGCGTAGTAATGACTTTGCGATGTACAACGCATGCGTGGTAATGCATGCGTAGTAATGGTATCGCGAAGTAAAAAAGTTGTTGTAATGTTTACCGATCGAAGCTGGCCCCTGTTCTTCAGTGAGTCGTTTATTTGATAAATTAGGAGGAAGGAATGTTTTTTTATATCAAAAAGTGCATTCCCGGCTGGCTGGTGAGAGAGTGGAAGAGTCTGTTTGGATCTAAAGGGGTTCTGCTGTTGGACGGGGCCAGCACGACACGTAATCAGAAAACACAGCTAATGGAAAGCGTTGTCCCCGAAGTGTGGAGCAGTGCCATGAGAGGTCAACGAGTGTGTCCCCCACTCCAGTATGACCGTACCGCGTGACCCATGTGCCGCCTCCAGTGTATGGAAGGCAGAAGCGGCATCCATTGCAGGTCCTCTTGTAGCACTAATTCTACATTTTGGAATTAGTGCATTTTAACCTTGTTGTTCCTGCCAGATACAAAAAGAAGATCCTGTGTTTTTCAGTGCCCTCATTACTTTTTCTGTGGGTAGTGGTGCTTGTCACTTAGCTGGCCCGCCAGTGCACACGACTGGGCTCCCCACCTCGTATGCCATCTGCAGGGCCTCTGCCCTCGGATCACTGGTTTCGGTTTCTGGAGTGGCAACATAAACAGTTGCTCCCAAAGGACTAGCCTGAACACTTAGGTGAATATCCCCTGCACCAGTATTCCACGGAAATTCTTTCCTAGCTCTCCCATGTCGACGACGATGTCATAATAGCACAGCTCCACTCACGACACCGTATGACGTCATAGGAGCCAAAAGAGGACCTCGTCGGCATGCTGACGTCAGTTCCACCCATTTTTTCTGTGCTACCGAGGTAAACAGGTGGACCGACACATTTTCACATGTATACATAGTATACTATATATATATACATATATATATATATATATATATATATATATATATATATTCACTGAAAAAACCATAGGTTTCACACACGTTGTAGTTAGGAATTAGCATTTAAAAAACCTTGCAAATTCACTGAAAAAAACATAGGTTTCACACATGTTATAGTTAGCTGGACATTTCACTCGTACAAAACCATTGAAATTCCCCCGTTATAGTTAGTTCAGCTAACTATAACTCGCGCAACCGCAATCCACTGCTGATGACGTCACATATTACATCACTCATGACATGGTCAGTGACATCACTCATGACATGGTCAGTGACATCCCTCATGACATCACTCATGACATCACTGATGACATCATCCAGTGAATATGTGTCTTTCTGAAAAATAAATATTTTTTATATATGTATGTCTAAAGGTTAATGGAAGACTAAATGGGTAAATAAGTGTCTAAATGGATGTTTTTTTGTAAAATTAATTATAATTGTATAACTGACTTATTAACAGTATCTTAGTGAATACAAGTATTAGTGAGTAATGTTTAAATATTTAAATATCTGTATCAGTGTCTCACTTTGTGTATAAGTGGCTGCATGGGTTGGTGAGTAGCTACATGAGTGTGTATATGGGTTATTAGTTCGTTTTTAGAGTATCAGTATGAGTGTCTGTATGGTTCAGTGGGGGATGTTACTTAGCGTATAGATGCATGAATGAGTGACTCACTGTATGTGTTTTGAAGACAGTATGTGAGCAGGACAGTATGGGTGGATGAGTGTGTGTATGGGTGAGTAAGAGAGTGAATGACTGTCTCAATAGTGTCTTTATGAGTAAGTCCATATGTTTTAAACTAGTATATGTGAGTATTGATGTATATAAGTGAGGATATATGAGAGTGAGAGATTGGAAGAGTTCCTGTATAAATAAGTATGTGTTTCTATAAGTGATTGTTTAAGAGAGTAAGTATGTGTACGTTTCTGTAGAAGTAAGTGTAGTGGTGTGTGTATAGCTGTATATGCAGGTAAATGGATGTTTATTTGCATGTGTGAGTATGTGTGTGAGTAACTCTATGTATGAGTGTAGGTGTGTAACAGGATGTATAGGTGTATGAGTACATATGATGACTGAGTACATGTATGAGTGACTATATAGAAGTGTTGATGAATGAGTGGATGCGTATGTAGATTTTGGAATTACTGAATAGGTTGTTCTAACTGGTATTGGTATCTCTATAGTTTTCAAAACTTTAGTTTGTATTTTTCAAAGTGTGTATCAATGTTTATATTAGGATAAGAGGAGGTCTGCCACTCTTACACAAGGATGATGTCATCAGTGATGTAATTTGAGATGTCATCAGTGATGTCACTGACCATGTATGTATGTATGTATGGCGTATTTATATAGCGCGTGCTGTCACCCGAAGGGTATCCTGGCGCTTTAGACAATTATACCAACACCACACATAGCAGTCAGGTGAATTTAAGCAGACCTAGGAAAGAGAACCGTTTTTAGTTCCTTCTTAAAAGAGGGAAACTCCCCAGAACTTCTCAACAACAGAGGGAGAGCGTTCCAATGTTTGGCCGCCACAAAACCAAAAGCTCGGCCGCCCATCCGAGCCCTCAATACCTTTGGGACTACCACAAGATGTGCTGACAGTGACCTAAGGGAACGAGTGGGCACATACCACTGGAACAGCTCCTGCAATGGAGCAGGTCCTTGCCCATGAAGTCCTTTAAACACCAAACAAAGTGCCTTAAAGATAACTCGCTGTGAAACCGGTAGCCAGTGAAGGTCGGCTAACGCCATAGATAAAGAATCAGATCGGCGACGGGACAGGGCTAGCTTGGCTGCCATATTCTGCACGCGTTGTAGCTTGGCCAACAATTTATTTGGGGCTCCCAGGAGTAGTGCGTTGCAGTAGTCTAACCTACTCAAAATGGTACCGCGAACCACTTCTGGACGAACATGGGCCGGCAGCAGCGGAAGTATCTTCCACAGCATGCGTAGCAACATCATGCAGGTGGTCACGGTTTTATTTACAAAAAGGTCCAATTGGAGATCGGGCCCAAACACAACGCCCAGGTTCCTGGCAGATGCTGCTGCAGAAGGAACTTCCTGAAAAGAGGCAGGCCAAAAATCAGGAGGCAGTTGCCGAGGGATGTGGTCCAGCGAGCAGTGTAGAACCTCTGTTTTAGAGCTGTGAAACTGCAGAGAATTCTGCCTCAACCAGTCCGCAGTTGACGCCATACATTGATGGAAAGTCTCCAGCGACACCGCATCTTTGCCCTCGATGGAGAAGATGAGCTGCGTATCATCGGCATAGTTAATAACCGAGATGCCAAATGATTTAATCAAGCTCACCAGAGGGCGAAGATAAAGATTAAACAGTATAGGGCTGATGGCAGACCCTTGCGGTACGCCCTGCTCAACTGTTTTAATCTCCGACTGGAATGGTGGCAAGGCCACTACCTGGTGTCTGTCTCCCAAATAGGAAAACAGCCAATCGCGAGCCGAGCCCTTCACCCCTGTATCCTCAAGTCTTCTGACCAAGATGTCATGGTTGACCGTGTCAAAAGCGGCCGACATGTCGAGCAGCACTAAAAAGGCCGCTCGCCCAATGTCGGCTCGCGAACGAAGATCGTCCAACACGGTCACCAGGGCCGATTCCGTACCGTGTGCTGGTCTGAAGCCATATTGAGACACGTCCAAGCAGCAGTTGGTCTCCAGGAAACTGGACAGATGCTTAGTAACCAGTTTCTCCAGAATCTTAACGGGAAAAGGAAGCAGCGATATAGGTCTGTAATTCGCTGGACAGGTGGGATCCAAAGTTTCCTTCTTCAACAAAGGTGAGACCACTGCTAATTTCCAACACTTTGGAACACGTGCCAAAGAAAGAGACTGGCAACAGATAGCATACAGCGGAGGAAAAAGCTCCGTCTGGAATACTTTCCAATATTTGTGAGGCAATGGGTCTAAAGGAGAACCAGAGGATATACTGTTAGCCAGCAGACAAAACTCCTCAAAAGACGGAAGGGGAAAACTGTCCAGCTGTGCCTGACTACCAACTACCCTTACTGCCTCCATTTCGGCCGCTAAAGTGGAGCCAAGTACGGGCTGAGTCACATATTACATCACTCATGACCATGTCATGAGTGATGTAATATGTGACGTCATCAGCAGTGGATTGCGGTCGCGCGAGTTATAGTTAGCTGAACTAACTATAACGGGGGAATTTCAATGCTAATGCTAATTCCTAACTATAACGTGTGTGAAACCTATGGTTTTTTCAGTGAATTTGCAAGGTTTTTAAAATGCTAATTCCTAACTATAACGTGTGTGAAACCTATGGTTTTTTAAGTGAATTTGCAAGGTTTTTTAAATGCTAATTTCTAACTATAACGTGTGTGAAACCTATGTTTTTTTTTGTGAATTTGTAAGGTTTTTTAAATGATAATTTATGTATGTATTCTATTTTTTATATATTTATTTTACAATAAACTACCTTTATCCTGTAATATGGAATGGCTCAGCTCTTTTTCTTGAATTTGGATAAAGTTGAACAGCATAGTTAATATCTTCTATAAACTTATAAACAGTTTAAAATGTTTTTTTTTTTTTAAGGGTTTTTCCCGGTGCGCGCACAGGCAAATTATTTTATTAGGGACCCCCTGAGAAGGTCTAGGGGGTCAGGGAGTGTCTTCCCTGCCTCCTTTTCATGTTTTAGAAATCGGGTTAAAAGTAATTAATTTCTGATGCGTGCGTGCACCATGCGCGCATTGGCAATTTTTTTTATTAAAGGAAATGTTTTTTTTTTTATTTACGAGGTCCTTTAGGGACCCCCTGGGAAGGTCTAGGGGTCAGGGAGTTTCTTCCCTGCCTCCTTTTCATGTTTTAGAAATCGGGTTAAAAGTAATTCATTTCTGATCCGTGCGTGCACCGTGCGCGCATGCGTGCGAGCACCGTGTGCGCACCGTGCGCGCATACGTGCAAGCACCGTGCGCGCACGGCAAGTCATGTGATTACGAAACAACACTTTTCATTGGTTCATAGTAGTTTCTGTTCCAGAATCTTCAAACACCACACCCACTCCCCTCACTATTTCTTCTTATTTCCTGGGCCAAGGAGCTGAACAGCTACTCTAGTAAAATTTTACTTGAAAATGGCAGAACAGACGTCTACTTCAGGGAGTGAGGAGGAGACCTTTGTGGTACCACCGAGGAAGACCAAACAAAAAGACTCTTTCATCTGGAAATTCTTCACCTTTCCAGAGGGCCAGAAGAAGGTCAATGCCCCGAAGGTGACATGCACTATTTGTGGAACTGTCTTATCCAGAGGAGATCCCAGCACGAAATACTCATTTAGTATTTATTCAATGCTGAGACACTTCAAGACAGTGCATCCTGTACCTTATGCTCGAGAGACAACTAGAGCCCTAAGGGACAACCCTCCACCTGCTCAGCCGAGCACATCATCTGCGGCCGCAGATTCTCCGTGTACCAGGCCACTGGACGTCCGCCCAGTTTTCCAGAAGGTGCACATACATGTGTGCAATGCTGTTCTTTGCTACGGTGAGAGCAGTATTAACTTGATTGAAAACAAAATACAGCAGCACACATGCTCCAGCCCATAATTTTTTTCATTTATTGTTTTTGTTCCTGTTGAACAGTTTTTCATTACCAGTTTTTTTTGGTGCTCAAAAAAAATACAAAATTGTTAAAAAACTAAAAAAAAAATACTTAACAAAAAAGACAAAAAAAACAGTTCTTTTCAGAACTCACTTCACTTCTCCAAGAAGAGCTATATTCCTAATATACTGTGTTTTAATTTTATTGAATGAATGTGTAGTGTATACATGAATGATTGAAATGACTGAGTGAAGAAGAGGAAAGGACAGACAGAATGAGTGAGAAAAGGAAAGTATGATCAGTCATGAAAGGGAAGTGAAAGACTGACTGCAACAAAAGGACTAAGGGTAGAGGATACAGGTAAGAAGAGTGAATGAGTAAGGGAATGGCAGTGAGTAACGGAGAGTGATGGAGGAGGAGTGAGAAAAGGGGAGTAAGGGACGGAGATAGGAAAAGGGAGTAACAGATGAAGCGGATGAAGTACAGCAGGGTAAAGGGATTGAAAGTAAGAGAAGTGGAGTGATGGTGAGAGAAGGGGTATGAGGATTAGAAAAGGGGGTAAGGGAAAGTGAGAGATGGGGAGTGAGGGGATGGAGGGATTTAGGAAACTGGAGTGAGAGAAAGAGAGTCAGGATTTCAATGAGCAAAGGAGAGTGAGGGAGAGTGAAGGAAAGAATGCGAAAAGATAATGGGGTGTGAGATACAGACAGGAGGAAGTGAAGTAGGAGAATAGGAGTGACTATGAGTAAAGGATAGTGACAGTTAGGGAAGGAGAATGACGGAGAAGGTTAAAAAATTAACATAGATGGAAAATGAGTGATGGAGGAGTGGTAGAAACAGAGATGTTAAGGAAATTAAGGGTAAGACAGACAAAGGGAGAGAGACAGAAACAGAGACAGAGAGCAAGGAACTGAGAAGGAGTAAGGCAGTTAGAATGACTGAGATATATGGAGACAGGGAGAGAAACATGGTTGAAAAAATAGTGATGGAGGCAGTAAACCTAGGGGAGTAGTAGAGAAGGAGTGAGGGAGTTACGAAAGAGCAGTAAAGGAAGAAGAGAGAGGGAAGGGGAATGAGGAAAGCAGAGTGAGGAGAAGTGAGGAAAAGGGAGCATGAAAGTGAAGGGGTGAGAAATACAGATATTTTAAACTTACCTGACCAACAAAATAACTTAATTAGAAATAAATGTTTTTTTTTAATTACAAGAAAAATGATTCAATTTCCTAAATTTTCTTTCTAGATCTGAAAAAAAAGAAAAAAATTAGTAATATTTAACAATACATTTTAGAATACAGTACACATATTTTCATATTTAACAAAGTAATTTTTTGCCCTTTTTTTGCTGTTTTCAGCATATATTGAATTTCACTGAAAATAGTGATATCAATTGTATTCATCACTTAACAGTGGGCAAAAAAAATAAACAATCTGAAAGATTGTTTAAAAAAGCCCTGAATCTATCCTCAGTAAAACATACCTTGATAGAAATGTAACATATATATTAAAAATATCTTCTAAGAACAATAACTATTTGCAATAAATAACGTCTGTAAATCTTGTTGCTTAAGCACATACACCAGAATAATATCTGTCAAAGAAGTCCACAATAGAAACATTTACCTTTCCATGAGACCAAATGGTAATTTTTCAATCCTTTTTAGGTGAACTATCCAATGGTAATCCTATAAAATCGAAATAATGGTTTCTTCAGATGCTGCAATTTGTATCTAAAATTTTGGTTTTAGAAAAATTAAGTAGGAATTTGGTAATTCTGCAGGCAAACGTTGCTTGAAAATCAATTGAGAATCATTACACAGTGTCCAGCCTTTTTCACATTTTAGATAAACTGTGTAATGACCAGAAGTTATAGAAGGTCCATCATGGAAAATTATTGCAACTGCAACAAAAGTCTTTCCTGATATTGATAATTGATTTCCTACAAACTTCTATATTAAAGTGTCCAATTTTGTTCCATCAGCTCTACAACGTTGCATCATTAAAATTATATACTGTCCATATTTCTTTAAAAATAACGTTCATAACATTTCTGATTTACATTGAGAACATTCCATGTTGTGATTTGCATCTTTAACTAATTTACTAAAAGTCACTGATTTACTCTCTGGTAATGTTAAATGTATCAACCTTTCAGAATCAACATTAGTGCTGCATGTGTTCATACAGTTTTCACAACAATGTTCCCATTTATAAGAGAGACCAAACATATTTTCTATTTCTACCCCTTCATCTTCCAGTACCATAAGCATATACATTAAGAATTCCTGTGCATCTTGCTGGACATTTTGTGTAAACTGTGTACATCCAGAACATACATCTAAAAGATTTCTAACATCAGAAGCACTTTCTATTTTAGTTTTTATCATTACTCAACTTCTCATAAAGGAAACTCAGCAGAGAACAAAATCTTTCATGATTTAGTATTATCTGCGCTTGCAAACTTTCAAGATAAAATACAACATTCAGCACTACATTAGCGTAGCAGTTGACACCAGAGCTATTTTCAAAATGACAACCAACAACCTCTTCAACATTGTCCTTTTTAGGTCTCGCTGAGCCCCAGCGCTTGCGCTGGCTCGAAGAGACATTTTGTATGTGAGATTTTCGAAGTGCTGCTGGCTGGCCTAACGCTTGCGTTCACGCGATCGTGCACGCGCGCTGACGGCCGCCAGCAGCACTTTGAAAACTTGTGTGCGTCATCGCGATCACTTTCGCTTTCAGAGCGATCGCAATGACGCACGCGCACACACAACTCCCGCTTCTCCCCCTCCCCCACCACTTTTTGCATCTCCGGCCGCTCGCGCGCGGCCAACGCTTGTTCTATGACTGCTTCTCGCTCCTGGGCCAGCACCGCTGCTCTCGCCCATCTCACTGCTGAATTGCAATTTTATGGCCCCACCAAATGCACTGAATGAAAAGAGCTGTAAGTCACAGCTCCCAAACTGCAAATATTGAGATCCATTTCCTCCACATCTCTTGCATGCACTACAAAATAATGCAAACGGTATAAAAATATTACACTTAATTGCGCTTATAAATCTTGCCCAGGTAATTAAATTTTTCTGTATACTGCAGAAAGCACCGGACACTTATCTTGCTCCGTTTGATGAAAGACCCTCTCCGTTTAATGCATTGCTAAGCTCTCCTGTTATGTTGCACGGAGTCCGCAGCCCTAAGTTCCATTAAATAATAATCACTGTAATTAATAGACTGGTTATTTTATCTCCCTAACCTGGTTCCTATAATTCATCAGCTTTATGCAAATGAATGCAGTTCTTTGTTAGTAAAGACGCGCCTGACATCATTATTTACTGTAGGTAAAATGTTCTCTGCAGAAGACCAGTGCTTCTAAAGGCCTTGCCTCCATTTCTTGCATTATGGCTCAGGTTGTCTTTTCTTTAATAACATTTGCTCTTTCATTCACTGTGGGGGCGCTATTGTACTTGAGCCTTCTTCGACCTGAAACTGACAAGCGACAAATATGTCTGCCTTTGTTTACAGTCAATAAATCAGTGAAATGTACTGCAATTAAGCAACGCGCCTTTTGTGTGAGCTCCTCTTCTACGTGCTGTTGAAGTCGCAAGGATGTTAAGTGTGTGCCACTTCTAAGCCAGCAAGTGATAAAAAAAGAGTAGGGACTATTTTTCACATTTTCTACTCAATTTGTTTTGGTTTAACAAAACGGTCTATTTATTTTTATTTGTTTCAATAGAATATCATTTTAAACCCGCAGAAGTACATTTCTATTTTGATTAATTAAAAACAGAAATAGGTAAAAAGCGTTGCATTTCTTGATCAATCAATTTATTTAATGTGAATGCCTTTCTCACGCCAAGCTATTATTTCAGTATTCATCTTTCCTTCTGTTATTGTTTGAACCTAAAAATAGAGGCACAGGACACCAAGGCTTGTGCAAGTGAAATGTAGCACCTGGCACTTCAGGCCGGATAATTCCTATTGGAGCAGGAGTGCCTATGATTTGCGTGTGCATTGTCTATGTCTAGTATGACACAGTGGCTCAGAATGCTCCCCAGCTAATAACCAGTGGCTGAGATTAATGCGAGCGTTCTACCGATCACCTTTATGTTTTTTTAAGTGAGTGACTCTTGAGTGTCACGGATACCCAGACAGGGGTCCAGTAATCACTTTACCATGGAACTCAAGCTGCACCTCAGAGATGAGACCACTGAAGGCTGAACCTGCTTTTACTAAGAGTGACATATCCTTGCCTTGTGCACTAAATGACTAGTGCAAAAGTAACTGGTGCAAAAAAGTGAATTTTCCACACTCATCACATGCAATAGACGGTTGTGGACAGGTCAGTTGCTGCAAATGAGACGTTGCGATACTCCGTCAGCACTGGTGTAAAACTGCTCATCACTGGTGCCATCTATCATGTCAAGCCCCCAATATCTTTTGTGATCTTAAATTGTTATAACACACATGATATCAGGGACACCCCTTCAAGCATCTTCCATAACCACTGATGAAGGTTGGCAAAACCACCTCTCTTAAAACAGGTAAGCCAGTATCAGTGAAGCAACGAGGCAGTGAGCTCACAAAGCAATTCTCCAAGGAGACACTCACCGTACATCAGAGGCGCAATCATATAATTTCACATACTCTTTGTATGTCCCACATATTTAGATAAAAGTGCCCAGGGTTTTCTCCTTTTGGAGGCCTGGTTTTGACATCTAAAATAATGCTTTTATATCTCAACATATCACACGCAAATCTGATTGGGTTGAGAGTGCCAAACAATGAAAACAAGCATTGAAAATGCAATAGGTCTCACCTTTGATTAAGTTAAAGCCATTTGCTTAGCTATACAATACCATTAGCAAAGCAAATGGCTTTAACTTAATCAAAGGCGAGACCTATTGCATTTTCAATGCTTGTTCTTTTTGCTTGCAATCACATCACTCTCCTTTTGTTTTCTCTTCTGTACATCCTCATTACAAATATTCTCAATTCTCCTTTTCCGACAAACAACATGTTTTTCAAACACAGGATACTGACCTAAATGAGGAGCATAGCTTCTTCTTAATCTATTATACTCCTTTACGCAATTTGCATCAGCACTAACTTTTGAGTCATCAAAGTCTATCATGAATAAACCAGATAATTTTTTCACTTGTGGCAAAGCAACATATGCCATACCTTCTTTAAACACACTAGATCCAATGTTTACAAAAGCACTATCTACAGTTAATCCTTGAGATTTGTAAATAGTTACAGCATATGCTAGAGAAAACGGAAACTGCTTCCTACGTACATACAAGTCTTTCACAAGCAAAAAATGAACTGAACAACGACTAATGTCTTTAACCTCTTCAATCTGATCAAATTTTATTTTAAAAAATTCAATTCCATCTTTTTTCTGGTAATTAACAAAACCCACAACTTTACCCATAGCTCCATTCACTAAACCTTTTTCTACATTCAAATTACGTCTTAAAATTACTCGACAGTTCATACATACATAAAGATTCTTTTCTAAACCAGCTGTTTTCAATATGTTTTTCTCTAGAGAATCCAATTTAGTTTTCAATTTGCGTGTCAATATAATAGTTATTCCTTCATGCTGTATTTTATCCACGGCTTCCATTTTCATAATCTCTTCATTTTCCAATTTCAAAAGCTCTGCATTGAATATAGAGCATTCATGTAGTGTTGGCATTAAGCAGATTACAGTATTTTTTTCTGCAATTTTCTTGTATATTTTCTCTGGAACTATTTGTTCTGTTGTAAACAAATTACATAGCAATCGACTCTGTAAAGCTTTTCTGCCATGTTCTGTGAGTAGTCCAATTCTGACATCTTTGAGAATACTTGCATAATCATCATCATTTGCTTGCCGCATATTGGTAATGAGTTCTTTGTACTCAAAGTATGACCAAATATTCACATTACCTATACTTCCTAATGACTTTTTCGTGTCTTCATGTGCAAGAGTATTAAAAACATGTTTTCCTCCAAATAACACGTCATAGTCTGTCTTTAGAATTTGCTGCATTCTTAAATGCACAAAGGCAAGCATTAAGTTTGATACCATGCTTACCTCATCAATAATGAGAACTTTCATTTTCTTCAACACTCTTGAAACTTCAAAACATGCTTCTCCTGTTAGCTTGTGGTATTCTATTTTGTTCTCATGCTCTACTGGTAACATTAGCAAACGATGTAAGGTAATTCCTTTTATGTTATATGCTGCTAACCCAGTTGGAGCAGTAACAACACAAGATAAAGTTGAATCAGTTTTTCTCTGTAGGTAGCTTCTAATTACTTTAATTAAGAAACGTTTTCCAGTTCCAGCTTGTCCACTCACATACATTCTGATTGGTTCAAATGATGTGCATGAGCACTCTTTATTTTCATGTAGTAATCCATGATCAATTTGTTTTGTGACTTCTTCATAAATTTGTTGTTGTTCATCATTCAGTTGTTGTTCCAAATTTGGTAAGTCTATTAAATCGTCCTGAGCTTGATTCATAGCTGTTTCCACTTCAGTCATGGCTATTGCAGCTTCATTTTCTATGATTGGTTGTCCTAGGGGATCTTGACTGAGCGTACCAGAACTTTGACTGTCTTGAGAACTGTCTCTAGCTACTTCAGCTGCAATTGTAGCTTCTTGTTCAATTTCTTTATTTAACAAATGTACATAATTTGTGAAAGTACTGCATTCTATGCTATCTTTACATGCATTAAAGGAATCTTCATAGCTCTGAAAATCTCCAAGTAATTCATCCTCTGAACGCCATGGTTTAAACAGCTGTAAAAGTGCTAAGTAGTAAAATTCCTTTTTGTCAGTAGTGTCGCAACTGAGCTTCCTGTGATTAATCAAACTTCCTTTTGTTTGTTTCACCAAACATCCTTCCTCCCCAATGACTTTATATTTTCCATTGTTGATGTCTTCTGTGGCATTCCGTGTAAAAATGTAGTTCTGCAGCACTTCATAGAGACACATGTTCTCAAGATGATGACTTCTGTTTGGGTAATATGTGTCCAACATATTTGTTTTCAAAATGTCTGTACTTTCTGGTTCGTTCTCTGCTAAATATTCAATTTCTCGAATAGATTTCAGTACCCGATTTCGCATTCCTGCAAGGCCTAAACTTACCCAAATTATTCTTCTGGATTTGGAGTACAGACTTGCAGATGATAACCTATCTGAGCATTCGTATGAGCCAATTTCTCGATGCGATAACATCTTTAAACTGAAACTGTATAGCTTTTTACTGACAGTCTTCTCGTGAGAAATCCCTTCCCACATTTCTTTCAATTCCGTTTTCTCAGATTTAGTGATGTAAGATGTGACATACCGAGCAACAGCAATAGAATTGTCAGCTACATACGGAATATCCATGTTAGCATTCCACATGGATAAAATGACTGGGTTGTAGTCATTTATATATTTTGACTCTTCTTTTCTTCTTCGGTTGTAGGTATTTTTCGGAGATTTTCTTTTAATGGTATGTCGCACAGCTGACATAAAACTGTTTACTCTTCCTTTTGAAAGAACAGGTCGTGGAAATCCAAATCGACGTTTTGTGTAGAATTTATCTTTACTCTTGTACTTTCGTCGACAGTATTTTCCACACCGATGACTTTGGAAACGTAAAACTTGCTCTTTTAAGTTTTTTTCTTCTGTGCTTTTAGGTATAGCACATGTTGCATATTCTTCAATGAAAGTTAAACTGCATCATCAGAATCTGTTCCAAATTTTGGGGCATCCTTGATCCACAACAGCATATGAATATGAGGAGCACCTCTTGCTTGGTACTCTTTTCTCCAAAAGAAATCCACAACTTCTCCAACAGGTGGATTTTTTTTATTGCAGGTGAAGGACATCATAGCCTCAAATCTATGATTGAAATATCTGCAAACATTAACCGGATCCAATGAGCACAATTCTCCTGCTGTCTTGTATTGGATGTTTTCAATATTTGAATTTGCCTCTCGAAGAAAATCCAGTAAATCATCCCAAGCGTACTCAGCACAGCTTAGGGTAAGGAACCATGTAGGAGTTCCTAAGTTCCATAACATACATTTCAATTCTCCATGGCGTCGGTACCAATATTCATTAGTTCCACGCTGACAAGCCATCAGATTAATCAATTGAGATTCCAAATGATCATCTCGCTGTTGCACTTTGTTCATAAAATCCTTTGCAGACACATTATGTAGATGTACTCCAGTTTTTAAAATGTGATTTACTGCATAAGATAGTGCAGACAAGTCACTTTCAAATAAAAGATGGAACACATAAGGAATACTTTGACGAAATCTTGGATCTTCTGCATATAATCTTGTAGTCCGATACTCAGAAGCAGGAATCTGTACTGGACGTTCATCATATCTTCCACCTTTTCCTGTAGGAAACAGCTGGGGAAAACAACGAGCTTCCAATCTCTCCTGCCATACACTCACAGGAGTTCCTTTTGCTTTTTTCATCTGAAACAGATCAATAGTGTTTCCCATAACTTCTTTAGAATGAAGAGGATGTATGCTGAAATGTTCATAAATTTCTTCTTATTTTGACTTATCCACTTTTTCAATTTGCCCAGTTGGTATTCCTGTGTCTGCTAGTAAAACTTCTTCATCTTCATCCATATAAATTGATTCACAGTACTTATTATTTCTTTTCAAATGTAAATTTGCTCTTTGTACTTTTCGTTCATCTACTAGCTCCTGCCAAATTTTCTTATTCTTTGTAGGTACACCATTAACCAGAATAACTAATGGTTCAGTTTATAAACTATCTCTATCAATTGTTTCAATATTTTTTTTCAAATCTAATGGCAAATAGACAACTCTTCCTTTTAAACCTCTTTGTACATCTGAAGGAGGTAATTTACCTGTTTTGGGCTCCATACGAACTATAGTCTGAAACGGATGGACACATTGAATGAGTATAGACTCGTACGTATTTAAATCACTAAATTCTGCAGGAATATCAACCAATTCTAAATTATTATATACAGCTCTAGCTGGCATTTTATTTTCTTCTAACTTGTTATAACAGTATTTACAAATACGCTGATCTTCACCCAAATCAAAAAAAAATTCCAGAAACAAATATGTAGCAAAATCCTTCCACTCATAATTATTTTCTTTTTCACTTTTTTTATAGAGATCAACATTCCTTGTTTGAGTTTTATAATGGCTTCTCCGGCAACAAATACAAGTAATATTTGGTCTTTCATTAGAGATGATAGTAAATTTTGTCATTTGATCTTCAAAATTTTTACTAACAGTGGGTTCTACATTCTCTTCCACATTTTCTTCAATAACTGTGTCATTTCCTGCACTTTCTTGTTCTAGACCAAAGTAACAAAACTGAATATCATCAGTAACCTTCTCTACATCTGATACAGATCCACGCAACAGAGCCCTATTCAACTCATTTAACTTTAGTGCTGGACTTTTAGCAAAATACAATCTTCTCACAAACTTTCTAATTTCAGTATGATGTACTGCCAGCATCCTAAAATGGTGAAAAACACTTTGACAATCTTTCCTAGAAAGACAAGCCAGAGAATGTCCTTGCAAACCAGTATTCTTTCTCACTCTGCATGGATCTAGTCTTTGAAGCACCTTAATCTTCTGTTTAACACTTTCTTTTACTATATTCTCTTAGAAAGTCACGTAATTTATCAATAGATTCTTGTCGTACAGTACAAATACTACTACAATTCCAAGTGTACACTGGGGCTTTAGGACGTTTCCCCATAACCTCATCAGCTAACACTTCTTCCTCATTTCTTGGAACCATTTTCTCCTTTTCCATTACACAACCATCTTTAACTTCATAAGTTCGACCACTGGTGTCAACTGCATGCAGCAAACTATTACTTTGAAGATAACTCTCTTCATTAAAAAATGGTTCCGTACTTGAACTATGCTCCCATTCTCCTAAGAACACATTACAAAAGTTATTTTTTTTCACTACTCTTTTCCTTTTGCTTTTTGACTTCATTACATTGACAATTTTATCTAATGTACGGATCCTGTTCAAAATTCAAATGAATAGTTTTCTTTTTAATTCCAAAGCCTTTGCAACAATTGATTCAATATGTTTCTTTTTCTTCTAAAATATTGCTTTCTTCATATATTTTTTCACATCCTTTAGCGAATTGAACAGCACTCTTCTCTGAAACATTTGTTTACGAATGTTTTGAAATTCTGTTTTTCTTTTTAAGTCATTCTTTCTTGCTTCTGATTGTACATTAGCATTTAGTATTTTCTTTCTATTGTCTTGTTGTTTTCTTCTTGAAACACTATTTGCAGTGGATATACTTTGTACATTTTTTCTATGTTTGAGGATATTTTTAAAAAAATCCTTAGTCTGCTTACCAGAAGACTTTTTCTTTTTTCCAACATGAGGTTCTTCAACTAATTTCTGTTGTCCAGTTGTCTTCAAATATAGATGTTTTTGCTGTTCTTTTCTCTTTCTTGATTTTATAGGCATGTTTAATTTATTTCAGTGTTGTTCAGCAATACCTAAAGGAAACTAAAAAAAAATACCTTTATGTAATTTAAATATATTACTATATTGCTTTTGAGCTTTTCAAATCCTATCATATGAGCTGCCCCTTTCCTCCGAGTGCAAGTCTTACAGAACAAGAGCAACACAAATTAAATCTCTGACAACAATTCCTGTGTGCACACAGACTCATGGTGTGATTCTAGGCAGAAAACGATATTTGATTGGCAATTTCAAAGCACATTTACTACTGCGTTAGAGCAAGTGATAATTACTGTAACAGCCTGACACATTTTCCTTATAGTTTAGAGAGGCAGAAAAGAGCACATGTCCTAACAGCTACTTGAGACCATGAGCATGTGGAACCTGGGTGAGTGATTACACTAGAGCAAAGGAAATGAGCCTTGGTGATGTTGAATGTGTTAGCGTTACACACTGCTAACTGAAATACCACACAGTGCTGAATAGTAAGCATGGGAGTGCAGGTGAAGCAGCTGGCTGTGTGCTAAGAGTGTGTTTCTGGAGACTGTGTATTGTCAGGTGCAAGAGAGATCTGCATGGACGCTTGCACAACTGCATGAAGACTGCAGAGATGTATGTAAGATCACCTGTGGTAAGGGTTAATTGGAGTTTTGAACATGTAGGAACTACCTCACCCATTGCAGGAGTGGAAGGAAAATCTACCCTGTTGTTTTCAAATGTGTTAGCATTTGCCTCTCATCTGTGAGATAGTGATTTGTGCTGAATGCGAACCATCACAGTTCAAGAAAACAAGCTGCCCCTTTCCTACGAGTGCAAGTCTTACAGAACAAGAGCAACACAAATTAAATCTCTGTAAACAATTCCTGTGTGCACACAGACTCATGATGTGATTCTAGGCACAAAACAGTATTCCTGGGTGATACCAGTACACCTTAACTTATGGTGAAGACATACTCCATAATATCTTACAAGTTCAAGGCAGTTAAATATCTTCCAAAACATAAAATGTAAAACACAACTTTAAAAGAAGAAACAAATTTCTATTATTTATATCAAAATACACCACATACATCCCCTCTCAAATTCATAACTCACTTTTAAAAGTAGTTAGTTGAGAAAGAAATGTGCCACTCACACAGCAGATTATCAGAGCCAGAATTTCTGAGCTGTACTCCTCTCACCAGAACCACTAAATGGCAAAATTTCCCTCTCTTTTTTCACACATATACATGTTAACTTCAAATCACATTGCTTCCCACATTTTTTTAAATGGAAACACACATTTCTATTGGTTGCAAATTTTAACCCTTTCCAAATGATTCCTACCCCCAACATGACTTCTGTGTGCTACCATAGCAACAGATCATGGAACACTGGTGTGAGCAGAGAGGTCAGAAGTTCAGCACACAATGTTTCTAATCCAAAGAGCAAGAGTGCTTGACTTTTCAAACCTAACAGCATATCCAAAGTAATCTTCTGTGGGAACACATTTTTCTGAACCAATACAAAACATGCTTTTAAAAATTTAAACATACAGCCTAGTTTTTAGTGTTGAATGGTCTGAAACAGCCAATGAGTTCTTTTTATTTAAAAAAAAGTATGTAAGCCTCCATTTTACAACTATCTTTCTTTTCATATTGCCATTCTACTGAAAGACACCTTCTGAGTGCATCCAGATCTCCTTGAAAGATGTTCACAGTGTGGATTGTAGGTCATAGCTATGTCTACTGGAGTGAAAAGTATGCGGAAAAAAAAGGTATTGTGAAAGACCTTGCTTTGCCAAATGTAGACATTAAATGGATTGGTCAGAGGGGGTTAAAGTGGCACCAATTAATGCCTTTGGTGAAATCCTTTCTACATCTCCCACAGCCTGACCTTATAATTGTGCACTGTGGTGGAAATGACCTAGGCACTTTAACTGGGGTAGGTCTGGAAATGCTTGTTAAGGACACCTTTGTGCAATTGATGTCACTTTTTCCACAAACTACCTTTGTATATTCTAATATATGCTAAAGGCAAAAGTGGAACTGGTCCAACCAATATTGTCCGCAGATTGAGAAAGCAAAAAAGCACGTCAATAAGTCTGTTTCTGCTTTCCTCAGAGACTATAGTATGGGTTCTATATACCACAACAACTTGCGTTACAACATGCAAGGCATTTATAGAAGAGACGATGTACATTTCACAGATGAAGGGAACAGAGTCTTCCTCTTGAACTTTAGACTCTGCATCAGTACTTACTTGTAGGTACAAAAAAACACTCAATGAACACAACGGCTCTTTTTAGAGCCAACCAACATCTAAACACTTAAACTTGATTTTTAATTAAATTTTTTTAATGAATTTTTTGCCGCCGTGCACGCACGGCACAATATTTATACATTTTTAATTTTTTTGGGGGACCATAGGGTTCTTTCATGGTCCCCCTGAGAAGGCCTAGGGGGTCAGGGACTCTCTACCCTGCCCCCTTTTCACGTTCTCCACTTGTGTTTTTAGCTCTCTTCTGCCTCTAAAACTCAAAATGGCGGCTGGGGGGTGCGCGCACCCCGCGATTTTTTGAAAAAAAAAAAATGTTTTTTTCACCCTTCGGGGTCCTTCAGGGACCCCCTGACAAAGGCTAGGCGGTCAGGAACTCCCTACCCTGCCCCCTTTTCACGTTCTCCACCTTTCTTTTTCACTGTCACACACAAATGGCGTCCCACACTTCCTGATTTCGACCGATTGGAGCTCTCTACCCTGCCCCCTTTTCACGTTCTCCACTTTTGTTTTTAGCTCTCTTCTGCCTCTAAAACTCAAAAAGACGGCTGGGGGTGCGCGCACCCCGCGATTTTTTGAAAAAAAATAAAATGTTTTTTTCACCCTTCAGGGTCTTTCAGGGACCCCCTGACAAAGGCTAGGGGGTCAGGAACTCTCTACCCTGCCCCCTTTTCACGTTCTCCACCTTTCTTTTTCACTGTCACACACAAAATGGCGTCCAACACTTCCTGTTTTCGACCGATTGGAATGTTGACTGACATCTAACCACCAATCAGAATTACGCTCGCGGACATTTGGTGCGCGCCCCGTGCGAGCACCGTGTGTGCATATAGATATTTATGTACTTTTAACTGCAATTTTCTCAGGAACTACTGAACAGATTGACATCATATATGCAAAAGGCACATGCCTGACCTGAGGACTACCTCTTTGCCAAATTTCAAGTAATTCTGTTCAGCCGTTCGGGCTGTACCTTCGACTAAAGGTCCTATGGGAAAATGCATGGGGGAAACGCGTTTTGGGGCCCCCCTTTTTTCTCAGCCCCCGCTTGACGAATCACCCCGAGACTTTCAGGGTAGGAGCTGAGCGGAGCGCCCCATTAGTTTTGAAAATTTCACGAAGATAAGTCAACCGGCGCTAAAGTTATTCAAAATAGAATTTTCAGATTTCCTATGGGAACTTGGTCCTAACGATAACTATCTACTGGCGACTGCCAGTAGATAATATATATATACACACACAAACAAAAAGTTCCCAAGCTTTAAGGACGCAACTCCACCAAGGATCGGTTCCACTGAGCCTTTATTGATAAAAACGGAAAACAAACACCCCCAACGTTGGCATTTCGCTGACGCGTTTCGGTGCACCTGCACCTTAATCATGGGGAAGGGAGAGATGAAAAACCTGGCAATGCACTTCAAAATATGTTCAGTGTTAAAGTGCAAGTGCTCCTATTGTAAATGGTTTTCTGGATTGGTGTTTCCATGATTGGCATATTTGATTTACTGGTAAGTCCCTCCTAAAGTGCACCCAGAGTGCCGGGGCTTGTAAATTAAATGCTGCCAGTGGGCCTGCAGCACTGATTGTGCCACCCACACAAGCAGCCTCTCAAAGGGTTGTATGCACGCAGTTGTTACTGCCATGTCAACTTGGCAAATACACCAACTTGCCAAGTCCTAACTTCTCTTTTATAACCCCAGAACTTTAGAACGTGCTTGGATCAAGGAACCTGCCAAGAAGAAGAAGAGCTGGAAGTACTGCTTGAGGAGTACTGCCCTTTGCTGTGTTGTTGCTTTTCTGGGTTGGCCTGCAGTTGCAGCTTCTGCCTTGGAGAGTGAAAGAACTGGACTGAACTTTCTTTACTTGTTGCTGATTATCTCGAAGGGCTTGATATAGAGTTTGGCTCCTGTTCACGAAGCCTCAGGGACAGCAAAGGCTTCCTTTACCTCTGTGTACCACATCTGGAACCATAGGTTTCAGTTGCCATAGAGGGGGAAAGCAGCTGACACCGCTGCAGTCTCTGTGTCCTGAAGGCACCGCGGAGGGCACTGCCAAACTGTGCTTCACAACCCTGGTCTCACCGACGACAACAACTGCTGCTGCCACCGAGCTGCTGCTTGTACCGCGACCTGGGGTCACCGCACTCTGCACCACCTCCGCCTCGCTTCACTCCGCTGCCCTGGTCTCACCGAAGCTGCCACTGCCCACTGACCTCTACACCTGTGACCGCACCGTGGTTTGGGGGCACCGCTTGTCAGTCACATGAACCACTGCTCCGTCCCACACCGCAGTCTGGGCCTAGCTACGCCAGCTTCCATCAACCGGCCTGTCGCTTTCACCGTGACCTGTCAGCACTGACACACACACCGGTCCCCTCTGGACTGCAGCCCTGGTCTCACCGATGTCACTGGACAACCGTCACCAAGCCGTTGTCTGCAATGCGACTTGAGGGCACCGCACGCTGCACTGCTACGCTTCACATCACAACTGGGATGGTTACCATGACCGGCCCACACCAAGGCGGTCGGCCGGAAGCAAAGGTACTGTTTACGAGTCTGCTGACACTAACGTCGGTCCTCACCGGCACGATCGGCGGAACTGGTGGATTATGTTTTCAGCACCGCCATACCCCCAGACGGAGCTACCAGCTTCAAGGCCCTGCATTTTTAAGTCATACTTGCAAAGTGTCTATTTTTAATTACTGTATGTGGGCCTTTTATCGTTTTGGTCTTGTTTGCACAGATAAATATTGGTTATTTTTCTTAAACTGGTGTGGTGTCCTTTTGTAGTGTTTTCTCTGTATTACTGTCTGTTATGTGCAAATGCTTTGCACACTGCCTCTGAGATAAGCCTGACTGCTCGTGCCAAGCTACCAAGGGGGTGAGCAGGGGTTATTTCAGTAGTGTATCCCCCTTATTCTGTCTAGAAGAAAGGGTCGCTATTTGGACAAAGGTGCAAACCATTGCCAACCAGAGACCCCCATTTCTAACAGGGTTATAGAGCTTCCATGTGCATTTGACCCACAAAGCGATGTTTCACATTTTACTCGGGGCTCATAGATCACTCACCAACTTCATTATTTTGTTATGCCAAATTTGAAGATATACGGGGTTGCTGACATGTGAATACTGGCACATGGACTTTCAAACCATTCCCTGGTGGAGCTTAAAATCTCAACTGGCCCAAGACAGTCTAGTGCCTGGTGGCATCTGATTGCCTGGTGGCTGAACTGTGAACATGTTTGTGCATATCTATTAGACACAGTAGATGCATATTTGGAGGCCATTAGGGGCTCCATGGACACCCACAAGGTACTTTGGGATGCCTTCAAGGCCACAATCCGAGAATAAATAATTTACTATTAGGCCAGGAGAGAACGCAGAATGCAACAAGAAGTAGCAGATTTGGAAGATCAACAACTTGAGCTTGAATCTCCACTCACATAATCCCAGTCACCAACCCACTTAGGTACTCCCTTCATACCAAGGCTGTATGTCCACAGATGCTGACAGATAAAGCTAGGGCAACATGGCTTGCCATTCAGACCAGAATCTACGAATTGGGTTACAAAACTCTTCACTGGTTGTGCTTAGAAACATCTAAACAAGACACCATTGTACAATTGTCTGATGGCCAGGGTTTATTGACTAGAAGTGATCGGGCATTAGCACAGGTGTTTGTGTCATATTACTGTGCTCTATGCTCCCAGATGATTGCACTGGCTGCAGACAGACCAGCTGGTTTCATTGCTGATTTCCCAGTGAAGTGCCGGATGGAAGAGGAAAAAGAGCTTTATGAAGGGGATGTCACAACTGAAGATCTGGCTTGGGCCAACTACATTATAATCACAACAAGGGGTGCAAGAGGGAAAAATATCAATCAGGTCGCCCTCCACTCAATAACCTCAATGAACAACAAGGACCTGATTGGAAAGGGAATACACTAATTGACTATGTAGGACCAGTGCCAGGTGACTACTACCTCAACGCAACTGCTGGTTTTTAACCTTTACCAGTCTTATCGAGTCCTAAATGCCCAAATATTTCTTTTACAACAAAATATGTTCATCAGTCATCTCCACATAGAAATACCCCCCTACTGAGAAGGTGTATGAAAACAGCCAAGAGATATTTGCAGAAAAATATGAGTGAAGGAGAGAAAGTACCTCACGTGCGCTTCCCCAATGGGGCTTCTGGTAGGTTCTCACCAGTGTGCCCTCGTTTTTTCATCATCGGCGACTTTCTACCCGAAGAGAAAATGTGTCAAGTAAAAAGAATAAAAAGGTGTAGATAGTGATATTGTGTATATCAAAGAAAAGACCTTGTGAAATGAAAAAGCTTAAGTATTCCACCAATTAAAATTAAATTAAGACTCCCATACACCCAGTCTCAATTTTATTCAAATTTGTGAGCTCACTCAAATTTTAAAAACAACTGTATGTTGCAGACCCTTTTATGTAGGTGCCAACATGTTTCTTTGCCTGTACTTTGTTGCAGCAATTTCATAAGGGCTCAAGGTCGACAGACACCTCCCTGGACTCCAACCTTAAAGTGTAGGATGACAAGTGGTAGCCAAAGTCATTCGTACCGGCTCATTTTTCCCGGCGTTATCTCATGCTGGAATGAGATAACGCCGGGAATACTGACAGGCAACGTATTGTGCCTGAGAGGGGAACTACAGCTGATCAAAACATACCCCTAGACGTGGTGGGGAGCCAGTACGAATGACTTTGGCTACCACTTGTCCTGAGGACCAGTTAGGGGGAAGGTCTGCTCTTCTACACCCAGGAACAGAGACCAGGAAGAGAGCTGGTGCAGGGAGCCATAGGAGCCTGCTCCCTGCGAAGTACACTGCATTGGAGCTGAGGAGGTCTTCTAAAACTGCTCCTGGTGGCTATAGCTCGCCACTAAGCGTAAGTTGAGACCAAGATCATCTGAATCGGCCCACTGGGCTCAACTTATGGCCGATTTAAAGCTGGTAACTTGGTGCTCCTTTGCTATCCTTAAAAAACCCCAGGATGGACTAGAGCCTGGGGGTTGCGGCAAGGAGCATTCTTAATTATTATTAGCTCTGGGATGGGGCATGTGTGAGCTCAGAGGGCCAAGGGATCCCAACGCCCGGGCTGGTTTATTCACAGGGACTCGGGACCCCCAACCCTGGGCCCCCACCACCGCAAATGAAGCAGAGAGCGCCGTCGCGTCCCCGAGAGTCTGAGGAGGGATCCGGGATCCCCAACTCCAGGCCCCTGCAGCAAAGAGGAGGAAGGGGAGCACCCCTGTGCTCCCCCCAGCGCTGGTGGGCGTGCTCTGCTCCCGTGCCTCTGTCTGGGGGGAGTGGGTGACCACCGCCAAAGGCAAGCATCCTCCCTGCAGTGGTGGGCAGAGGTCAAGAGCTGCCAGCTCCAGCGCTGAAACTGGCTGGGCAGCCAAGGGTGGGCTCCCTGGGCTGCCACCAAAATTGGACGCATGTGGAGGTGCCTGGGTAGGACTGGGCACATCCAAGGAAAAAAGGAACAGGAGGCATGCAGCCTCAAAGAGGAAAAGCATCTCGCACCGAAGTAGCGGGAGAGCAGCTCATTTTATATTTACTAAATGCCCTGTGGGGCTAGTTTGCATATATTTTTTTCTTTCTTGTGGTGGCCCTGGGAGGACAGGGGCACCACTAATGAATTCAGAGTGTTGTGGGGGTTGTAGGAATTACAGCAAACCCCAGGAGTAATTTCAATAAAATGGAGCCTATGTTTGCGGGGTCAAGAAGTCCATTACCCTCTAAGAATTCCTCCCATTTTTAACAGCCTGGAGCTTTTGCTCTACAACTGGGAGTGCAGTGCTCTCTAGGGAATGGGTCTGTGGCTGTATTTTATGTGGTCTGAAGGTGTGTAAAGTAGGAGTGGGTGAGGCAGAGTTAGTTGAGTCTTGGCCACTGTGCTATACGCTTGTAATTCAGAGTTCCGGATCCGCCAACTGCCACGTGGCTGAGTTTTACTTTGCGCTTGGCTAGCATATGCTAAATTGGAGATTTCAAGGGCAATTTAGCGACCCCTAGCGGGAGATTTCTCAATGTGGGTGATGAGAAAGCTGCCACTCCAGTAGAAAATCTACTCAAGCAGCAGCAAAGAAGCAGCTCAGTATGGCGTGCACATTGTGCCATTCGCGCTAATTTTGCAGCGTGTAACAAGCTCCCAGTGCTAAAAATCAATGCGAACAGCACGATCTGCTGATTTTCGCCTGTTCACTGAACTCAACGGAATCTCACAGAGTTTTCATGTAACTCCGCGAATTCCACCCACCCCTAGTCTAAAGAAGATATATGGAGTGCAGCACCCTCTAGGAATTTTGTTTTTATGATTGCATTTTATAAGGCTTTAAAATATATAAAAAGCACACAGACATATTTTGTTCATTTAAAAACGCTTTATTGACATAATAATATTGACAGATTATTGATGAAGGTGCATATGCTGCATTCACATTAATAAGGCATTAACACATAGTTATTATTGAATATTGCATTTACGCACAAAAGGATGGTGTTTTTAACATGTAGTTTGTTGATCATGAACCCTTGATAAAGCAAATAGACCTGTTTTATCTAAAGTGATACCCCCTATATTATGATGTGTTATATGATATAGGTGGGGGGTACTGTGATTTCGAGGGGCATGACCCTTTAGGGCTCAAAAATGTTTACGCAATGTCGCCTATGGTATTTTCAATCTGTCTAATGTATATATTTGTAAATTAATGCATAGTATTTACTAGTGTGTGTAATACATGTACGTTTCCTTTTTTCTAAAGAAAAAGCACTGGCTAGGCAATCGTTTATTGAGTGTTACCATTGTGTGCCAAGAATGGCCATTACTAGCCACACCACCTCCCCTGAGTAGGGCTTTGACTGCTCTGCTTCGCTACCCAGAGAGAGTCCACCAAAATGGGATGCTTGTTTCCCATTAAGGGAAAATTGGGGACCAATTACTTGCACAGGCCTCACATCTTGCACAACTAATAACCCAATTTCCAACACATTGATTTCTAAAAGTTGTAAACTGTATAAAGACTATTGTCATGGAAGCTGTCACAGTATATTGCTTCACTTTGGTTTCTTGTTTTTTTTCTGTTCTTCCGAAAACCAATACAAAAAAAGGAAAGGCTACAAATGACAACATTGTAAGATACTCCAAAGAAACACACCAAAAAGAGGTATCTAATAACTTAGTAGCAGTATCTGACTTAACAATAAGACAGTTTCAGACTGCAGTTTCTGTCTTCAAAGATCTTGTCATCTACTTTCGAGCCAAGTGGTTTAAAGGATCAAGGGTGCATTCAAGTTCTCCAAAATTGGATCTTTCATAAATTGAAATGCTGTCAGCTTTGAGTCCCTAGTACATTTAAGGCAGCAGCTGTGTTGATGAACATTGCTTCACAATAGTGCCACAAGTAGCTATCTTCATTGATTGGCCTGAACTGCAGCCAGAGGGGGGGAGGTGCATGGTCTTATCTCCACAAACCTCTGAAGCCAACATACATCTGATCGGCGGGGCTCTGTTCCATTCCTTGTTCTAGCTACACAGTTTGTATATTTATAGAGATAACCTACCCTGATGTAATATGCTATCTGCTGTATTACACTCCAGGTAAGGTTTACATATATTTCATTCTTCCTTTTCCTAGGTCCATTTGTGACTGCTTGTCTGCTGTTTCTTTAGATGCCAGTCCAAGGCCCCGGCCTAAGTGAACCTGTTATTGGACTTCAAATTACAGCTGAACCAACATGCCAGGTGATTGATGTGGCTTGCGAGAAGTTTATTTCAATAAACATCCTACAATTGTACATTACTGCATCTTTCAGGGCATTGGGTTCCATGATTGCTCAGCATGTTGCACATATTTCACCTAATGTCCTTGATTACTTTGAGGGACTTGTTTGAGCCCTAAAATATGCTTAAAGTATTACCAAGATGACAGGTTTTTCAGATTTGCTCCTCCATCAACTTTGAAAGCCACCAAAAAATGAAATGTGTCTAAAGGAAACAGGAGATCAAGTAGGGAAAGTGCCTGGATTGGCTTGCACTCATCAAGGAGACACTATACCTCGCCTTCTGACAGCCACCAGGACTACTCAAATTCTGGTAAAACTTTGGACCTCCTTTGTCACCCAAATCATCATCGACACCCTCTCCAGAATACACCATCTCTAGGCTGCCAACCTCAATGTCACCATCATAGTAAACAACGTTTACCACAAAACCTTTTCCCCGCAGGGAATTACAATGTGGTCGTTACAACGACTGCGTTTTAATTCCGCATACCATTACTCCGCAAGTCGGAACAATGGAGGGTAGGAGAAGGTGTGGATTTAAAATCCAACACCTTCCCTAATGTCCGCACAGACTGGAGTTGGAATAGTAAGTTAGACTATTCCAACATCCAAGTTATTACGACTTGCGGGGTAATGGTATGCGGAATTACAACACGGTCGTTGTAACTCCCTGCGGGGAAAAAGACTGCGGGATAACAAGGCATATTCCACCATTATTGATAAACTCAGTATTTACTTCTCTGGCAGCATAACATATTGAATCGGCTATGGGATCTGGCAAAGTGCAATGAAATCCTCAGTGACAGCTGCGACTTGTTGGGAGGGGGGAGAATGGATGGGGACGGTGGGGTCTGTGTGTGTGTGTACACACTGCATTTATTGAGAGAGAATGCATTTATTGAGGGAGAGCTGCATTTATAAGACTATAAAGTTAGTTGGACTCTCATGTGTTTAGGTTATGTTCACATAATCCTTATGGTGGTCATTCTGACACTGGACGTTGACAGGGTTGCACATTTATTTTTCTTTGTGCTTTATGTCTAATTTCCATTTGCCAGCTGCTTTTAGGTAGAGGAGGTTTTCTGAGGTAATTCCAGGGATTTGTAAAATCGTCTGTAGACTCTTTAACAGGTCGGATGATTTTACTGCAGATTTTCTCCTGGTATCATTTCATTGTATTCGTTCAAATTAGGGCATATGTGGGTAAATCAACAGCTGAAAGGTGACTGATTAACCTTTACGAAGTACTGAGTACATCTCAACTATAGTGACTTTAATGATTTCTTATCTGTTTGATATAGCATTGTTTATTAAAATTTGCATATTTTGCAGCAGATAATGGAATAAGTGGCAAGTTCTGCAAATGCATATTCATGCAGAAGAAGGAAAGCAATCCCCTTTTTCCAGTCATCCTGTTCAGAATATACTCATTCCTGGTCCGCTCCCAGTAATGGCTGAGTACGTTATTTCAGTCTCTGGTTGCTCGGATTTAAGGTTTTACGTAACTTTAATATGCTTGCTAAGTAGTGTCTAGTAATGCCTGCATCGTGTGCTTTAGAATGTTTTGGTGGTTTAAGTGTTGCTAATCAGGCTTCTATTTAACATCTCCTAGGGGAAGAACCAGTTGGATCTCTTTCGGAGTTCAGTTCCTTAGCAAAATCTCTATATATTTCACTTTTTCATTCATATCCACAGCCTCATTTGGAAAAGGGTTTCTGGAAGGCAAAACATTTCGCACTTATTTTTGTCAAGTCTCCCGCTTCCCTCTACCACCCCCACCCCCATTCTGTGCCAGCCGCCGCTGGTTGATCGCAAATAAGTTCTGTGAAGTTTTTAGAATTGACTTAGACATCAACATGCAGAGATGTTGCAAAATAGGAATTGGAGCTCTCCTGAGGATGCTGTTCTTTGGTAAGGAATTTGTGTCTTTTACCAAGAATGCTGAGCACATTATCAAATCTTTTCTCCTGTCGTTGGATGGCCTTTTGAAAATCACCCAGTTGATTGTCCTCAGAAAGCCTATGAACAGCAAATAGATGTTCAATATTGAATGAATTTTGAAGTCAAAATGATGTAAAACAATAACTTTTTCTATATGTGGTCTAAAGCGTAAACATTCAATGGTTCACAAGCAGAGACACACAGCCACACCGTTTATGGGATGGTTCACTTGGAGCCAGGGCCTGCTTTAGCGCTGGTGGTGCCCAATGTGACAATCATTATTGGCACCTCTCCTGACCTCCTCCTCGGATTCCCTCACTGCCAGCTGGCAAAAGTGCCCCTCATCTCCCTGTAGCCCCTCTCTCAACATTTCGTTTGTTTTAAAGCATTGGTAAAGGCTGGCTTTACTAATAAGAATGTATATCTACCCAAACAAACCCTTTTTAGCAACATTAGGAATAGATAATAAAATACTGGTGGAAAAACTTTTGCATGCAGCTCTTTGATGACAGTTTGTAACAGTCACTGTTCTTTATTAGGGTTGTATCTTATGAGCTGCGGTAACAAAAGGATCTCTGTACAAAAAGCATTAATCCACTCAACTATCCACATAAAATGCAGATCGGTGATCTGCACGGTACAAGTTCTTTGCCACAGGCATATTCAGTAGTCTAAGTGGGGGAAAAATGTGTGGGAATTGTGAGCATAGAATCAGAGGGTGGCAATAACCTGAGGATTGGATTAGTGGGTGGAGTCAGAGGTGTGGCCAGCAAGAGCAAAACATCCCAATTTTTAGTATTTGTTTGGCCTTTTACTGACCAGTTACAGCTTATTACGTTATTTAATTCAACCAATGGATACACATTTTCATTTAAGGTTTAATATGAGTTATTGACATTAAAATACATTCACAAAGTGGGATATTTCAAATCGCACAATGTCCCAAATGAGCTTAAAAGTGGAATCGGAAGCCATTTGTCTCTGAGCCATGCAGTTTCTGTCATAATCAATTCTCTTCCCTTTTTCCACAAGAGCAGTTCAAACATAAATTGCAAAATATCCTAGTTTGCAAATATTTTCAACATAATTATGGCTCTGCCATATTTGCCACATGAATACATCATCTGCTGCATAATCTGACAATTTTAACAAAAAGTTGTAGCTCAAACAGATCAAAATTTACTAAAAAATGTAACGTTGTTGCTGCGAAATAGAGGGCCCTGTGCAAAGTTTGACTGGTCATCTTTCTCACTGCTGCATTTGTATGTTACACTGGTATTAATGAGGGAAAATCTTTGCAGAGGCTGTTGGTGTGTGTAAAAATGTCAAAATAATAAAGAATCAGAAAATGTACCGCATTATGCTGCAAACTTTTTTTGCTGCATAATGTAGTCAACACTGCAATATAATTTTGTCCTCCATTGCTGCATGATTCTAGTGCCCCCAAAGCAGGCAGCATATGTTAAAAGTGCTTGTGCATGAATCAGAGAGGCCATTAAGTTTGTGAACTTAGTGTGCCTGCAAATCCTGCATTGCTTATCCCTGGTGAGTTGCACTACTGCTGCTGAAACAAGGCCAATGGAAGTACCAATGGGTGAGAAGGACTGGCCTCAAGGGTCCTGTGACCTCAGTGACATAATCACTGTTGCTCAGGGTGTGCTGCTTCATAGGTCTGCCTGCAAGACTGGAGGTGAACTTCAGTATGGATTGTGGTGGACAGACCCTCAAGGTTAACCCACACTTGCCACCGCTAGGGAACACCCGCAGGTGCTAATACACCAGGGCTTTTAAAGTCTAGCAGGACTTTCTAAGGTTTAGCCTAGGAATGTGCTCCCTCAGGAGAGTGGTCTGGTGGACTAGTCATGAAGGCTGAACCTTGTACCTCAGTTCCAAATTCAGCAGCTCTGGTCATAGTGCCACATCTTCTCCCCCACTGAACACCATACAGCCCCACTGAGAGACAGTTGCATTGCCTTCAACTACAACCCAATTGTGCCCTGCTGTTAACACCTGGATGCGACTCAATTCAAATTATGCACTAGACAAGAATAATATGCTGCATGAAAAAAAAAGTAACATCATCCTGGAAAAAGCAAACAGTCCTAGGGAATGCAAGATTAAGTAAATCATGTGAAATGTAAGCAGGAACAACATGGTTATCTTAACGCTTTTACACTCATTATTCAGAAATCAAAAAGTTAAGGACATGACTACCGGGCCTGAAAAGGACCCGTTTCAATGTCCATTGCTTAAATCCTTACAAAGCTTAAGTAGTATGGTTTTAAAAGACCACATCCCTAAACATAGAGTGGCAGGGCATATTTTATAAACTAAAATAAGGAAAACAACTGATAAGGATCCCATTAAACGTTTTCCACTCTACGCATCAACCAGGTATTGCAGTACCTCCAAGAATGTGGCACTTCCCACCCAGGGAAACAATGTTGTTCAAAGAGAGTAAACAAAAGTAGCTCTTCAATGACAAACTCTGTAAAGTAGTGCTAATGTGTGGGTGTGAATAAAACCAATCTGGCCACTTTGCGTCTACTCTGTCTTGCTTTATATCGTTTATTTTCGTATTTTTAACCTTTTTTCTCTTTGTCCAGAGGCTGTACTTTGGAATAGAAAAATGTCAGAAATAGACATTTCCAGCAAAAGTGTTTCTTTCTTTTTTGATCCATTTCACAGGGGAACAAATGAAGGAAAGGAGAGGAAAGAGAGGATAAGAGCCGTTAATTGAAGTGACGGTTTTCAGCAAGTGAGGAGCGAGACAGAAAGAGAGGGAATAAGAGGAAGAAAGAGAGAGGGGGCAGCTGCCAGCGGCAGAGCAGGAGAAGTGGACACTGTCCTTGTTTTCTTAGGGCAGGAAGGAAACAACAGATTCCTTTTCCTTCTCTACTTCCCGCCCAGCCCAAATGGCCATGAACAACCAAGCCCTATCTGTAGGCATTTGCTATTTCTGCCGTCCTGGGATTCATTTTTTAAATAAAAAAGTAGGGGAATGGATTCTAATAATTTTAAAAAGTAGGGGCATGCTGTGTCCTTCCGTTCCCACCCACTTCGACCACTGGGCATATTAACCCTCTGCGCTACTTTATAGCGAGTCACAGTTGCCACTAGACAATACCCTGACATTTCTCTCTAGCAGAAGGAACATTAATAACTATAGTTATCTTGACATTTTTATTGGTGCCTGAAAGCTTGACACAAGGAACTCTGCAGGAGGTGTTTTAAAATTGTAAGGTACTGCTAAACACTGCGCCACACCCTGAGGTCAGCACCCCCTCCCCAGGCCAGTGCTTTGTGCAGGCACACCACTATAAAACCAGCCCTGCTTGGAGCGCAGGAAGCCGAGGAGGGAATTGGCATATCCTTGTGGCTGGTGAGATGGAAAAGTCACACTTAAACGGAGAATGCATAAAATGCAATACAATAACGGTGGACAAAGTGTAGCACTGGAGGCACCACATTGTGCATAGAATGAGAGGTAATCAGGATTAACCAGTACAACAGTTGCGTTAATGTTGCACATATATGTGTCACACATAGTAAGACTGAAAGTCCGAAGTCATTAAGAAGTGTCACAGGTTCCTTCAAGAATTGTTGTACATCATGAAGAGGTGGTGTTGATGGTTATTCAGACAACTGTGTGAGGTGGGCCTGCAGGCACAAGTGTGGCCCCCATGGTTAAGCAAAGGCCACAGACATAGCAGAGGTGGAAATACAGAAGAGCTTAAGGATGGCCAGCGGCAGCTCCTCTGCTAGGGCGAAGGAGCGTCGCCCCACCTGTCAGCAGCCAATAAAAAAGAAAAAGCAAACGATAATAAACCCTTGTTTATTATTGTTTTTTTTTGCTCTCTGAGCCGAGGCTTGGGGGTGGTGTCCGGGGTGACAGGCTGGAGGAGTGTGATGTAGCGCTTAAAAGGTTGAAAATCGTAGGGGTGCGTTATATTCACTGTTAGTTGGCACCCGCATATAATCAAATGTGTACTCAGGTATTTTGTGTGCAATGTATTAAGAATTGTATAAACTATATCGATTTAAATAGAAGTGTTAGCTATGTACAAGCATATTGTGAACGTATTAGAGAAATGCATAGAGTTTAGCTTACTTGAACAATGTGATGTTAAAAATGTGTAACTTAGAAAACGTGCCTGTAGACTGTTTAGTTTAAACATACATGAAAGAAAGATGTAAATGTCAATAGTGTGATTTAGACATGCTTGTGTAACCGAAGTAGTGGCCAGAATTCACATATATCGTTGAGGCGAAAGGCCTGGTATTTTCTTATGTTAGCCGAGGGCAATAGGCCAAAAGGGATTTATTCCAGTAGAGGTTTTAGGCTGTAGTAAATTGCAAAGTTAAAAGATGTGAAGTATGTCTGCCTTGCATGATCTCACCCCAGGTGCAAGGACAGTTGCTCGTTAGTAGAGAAGCTCTTTGTTCATGAATTGACTTATGTAGTAAAAGCCAGACATGGGAGTGCATTGGAATGTGCCAATCGTAACTCCTAGTGCGGACGGTGTCTGGGACTCAAGGCCAAGCGATGGACGATGGAACTGGACAGCGCTCTGTGGAAAATTACTGAAAGACGACCCCGCTGAAGAGGAGGTGCGAAAGGGCGTGTTCTGTGACTTGGGGATCTGTATTAGGGAAAGCGCCCCGAGGGTGGACGCAGAGCAGAGCAGCCCAGAGCAGAGAAAGGCTAGGCGAAGAGCTAGAGGGGGCAACTTAGATCAAGCTCTCTAAGTGAAGACTTCTTAGGAAGTTTCACTCTGACACCTTTGGATTGAGGGTCTCAAGGGATTGCTAAGTAGGGATGTCATCTAGTACAGAGTAGGGACAGAGATGGTATGGTCCAGTGTCCCTAATATCGACATTGGCTTGGTAGTTTTCTACCTCATGCTTTTAGAAGTTGTGCTTTTAGTTATTTTTAGCCGTATGCGGATTCTTCGTAGAGTAGCATTTGTGTTAGTGCCTATGTATTTGTTGTGCCTCGTATTGAGGAGTTTGTATCTTCAAATCTTTATGCTGATAATAAAAGCCAGAGAGCCAAGAGATTAAGTCTCGAGTCCTTGATTATGACAAATTGCGGACAGCACTTTCTGATAGTTGTGTTTATTCCCTCCACGCTATTGGGCAAGTAAAAAGTTCCATCCGACCAGAGTGGGTTCTAGTAGATAATTGTCCGATACTAAAATGGGCCGGAGCAGTTGGTAGCAGAGACGGATGGTTACTTCCGATAGCGAGGGATTATTAGATTAGATAAGGATAAGTGATCCTTGAGGCCCAGAGACGATAAGTGATGGTGAATCATCAGATGGTGAGCGGGAGACGACAGCAGCAGATGAGCATCGACGACGAGTAGCAGTGCGGCAGAAAGCAGCAGTTCCAGGAGTGAGTATGAAAATAATGAGATGTTGTAGATTGCGGTGTTGATTTGTTGTGTGATGTCTTGCGGAGTTGATGTGTATGTTGTGTGATTGTGAGATCAGGCTGTGAGCGCGCGCAGCCCGGGAGTTGTGGTGTAGAAGACACCTGAGATAGATTTTGTTAACCACCCAAAGGAGATCGTGAGGTACCATCGATCACCTGGACCGAGATAGGGGGAGTGAACGTGTGTGTGTATGGCAACTTAACGCTGGTCGTGGGTTGTTGTGTGCGAATCGGAGTGTTAGTAACCTATCAGTGGCGATCTGTCTGGCCGGACGGGGGCAGACGGGCGCCAATCGAGGTCAACAAGGTCGAGAGACTGTGGACGAACAGTCAGAGGCTGTGGACGGACAGCCAGAGAAGTAACTTAATCGGTTATTTCAGTGTATGAATGGGGCGAGAGTAGGCGTGAAACGTGTTTTGAGAAGGGAACTGCTGCGAACGGAGGAAGGTGACGTCAGAGAGTGTCGCGCTGTGATAGGCCGGTTGGTGTGAGTCGCGCTGTTATTGGAGGATTTAAGAACAAGAAGTAAACAGAGCGCGAGATTGAATTCGCTCGTCATGAAGTGTCTTAGGGTTTTGCGAGAATTGTGTAGAGGCGATAAGCATGTGGTTGTTCGAGAGGGAGAGGAAGCCCCTCCTGAGGACACCCCAGCACACTATATGGCAAAGAATGTGGGGTTACATACTATAGTTTGGATCGAGAATTGGCACAAGATTACGCAAGGTGAAGGGGAACTAGCTTTCCCGAGGTATGGCTCATTTAGACTAGCGGTGCTGTACCAACTGAAGTCGGTGATGGGGTCCTTAAGACCCTTGCCAAGACCAGCACAGTTCGAAGCATTACATGCGTGGATTAGAGCAGCGCATGATAAGGAAAAGGGAAGAAGCCAGGAGAGGATGAGAAAGTCGATTAGGGCATTTCAGGATGCCAAGTGGGACGCAGCGGAGAAAAGATGGAGAGTGCAAACAATTGAGGAAGAGAAACTGTATCCCTTATTGATAGACTCGACGGGGATAAGGCATGTGAAAGCACAGGATGAAGAGAGTGACTCCGATGATGGATGAAAGATTGTTAGACGAGAGACCACCTCCTTACAATCCAGATGAAGCAGATGATAGGTGGGGTGAGAGAGGGGAAACTAGAAGAGTAACAATACAACCCGAGACTCGAGTGGAAGGGTTGGTTTCGTTTGAAACAGAGAGTCCACGGAGTCAGTCTGAGGCTAGTGGGAGGATTGAGAGAGGGATGAGGTTACCGGATGCATTGAGGGTACCGGTCACCATTGGACCGATTGTGTCGATATACAGTCCGGAATCGGAGGAAAGAGAGAGGTCCGAACAAGTGGCAGAAAGAACGAGGAGAGAAAGCGAGGAAAGTGGGTTGGAAAGGACAATGGCCCGACCTCCAAGCCCTGTACAATGGAGTACACCCTTGGTAGCGGTGTCAGATACATCTAGGGGCGAAGAGGAACAGAGATCGGTGAGGCCGAGAAATCTGATGGAATCAAGATCAGATTTAAGGTCATGGGTACCGTCAGAGAGGCATCTGAACCCGAATGTGGTCCAATCGGAGAAAGCTCGGGATAACTTTAGGAGTTATTCTGCTCCTATAGAAGCACCAGAAGAGAAGAGAGAGAAGGAACCAGAATGTGAATATGACGAGAGACATGGCGCAAGTTGTCAGGTGTTGAAAGGAGCCTTGAGAGCAGGGGTGATAGACATAGTAAGGCTCAAGGCAGAGGTAGACGAAATTATATATGGAAGTCTACCTCTTGAGAGAATAGTATCCTACAATCCGGATGAGCTGTTTTTTGTAGCGAAAGATGTGACTCGAAAAGCACGAATGGCACACGAGAAATTGAGGGGATTGGCGAAGGAATATGAGGTAGATTTAACCAAGACTAGGGCATTGCAAGGAAGTCATAGGATGCATTATACCGAGCGAGAGCTGGAGGAGAAGAGGGTTGTTGGATTGAGGTCACATGCCAGAGAACTGATTCTAGCCATGCGGCCATGGTTGACGCTTGATAGGTGGGAAGAGAAATGGTCTAAGAAAAAGACCTCTAGGGGAGCGGAAGGAGGAACTCCAGGTGAAGGGTTGTTACTAGCAAAGACCTTTCCCCTGAGGGAAGTGGCGAATGGAGGATATGTGCATGTACCATGGAGCAGGGGGGATTTGGCATCATTTACGAATGACTTTCCCAGGCTCAGGGAGAAGCCTGCAGAGTGGTACAAGCAAGTTGAGCGTTTTGTTAAGATTTCGAAGGTGTTGTGGATAGACCTAAATACCTTATTCGATATTGTGGTTCCGGGAGATCTGTGGAACGCATGTAAGGTTGCTGTTGATTGGCCGGACTATGAGCCCGATAGGAACTCGATTACAAATGGTCCGTCGCCAGCTGTGATGAGGCTGTATGACAAAGTAATTACCTGGTTGAAATCGAAGGTTTCACCCCAAGATATAGACTGGGTGAAAATAGACAGGACAGTGCAGGAACCAAAGGAGACAGTGCATGAGTTTTATGAGAGACTTTTGAAGGCTTTTAAGCAGTACAGTGGCCTAGATGCGCTGGAAACGAAGGATATGGGACAGTTTGTGTCTAAGTTCGTGCTGGGTTTGAAGCCCGAGGTTAGTCTCATGATACAGCAGCATTTGATCTGTTGGCAGAATAAGCCCGTAGATGAAATTTTGCGGTACGCCAGGTACTGCACGGATGAGATTGAGTCGAAGCACAAGAAGATGAAAGATAATCTGCTGTTTATTCAGATGCAAGCTGCTCAGGGACCGCCGAATGGGGGTCCAGTGGTACGGAGACAGGGGAATTATCAGACAGGAAATCAGAATGTTCAGGGTCAGGGAAGGCCGAGGCCTATAGATCCTAGGACAGGCATAGATGTAGCGATACTGAAAAAGACGACTGCTTGTCACCAGTGTCACCAGGTGGGACACTGGAGGCGCGAGTGTCCCCTGAACCCCTATAATCAGCAACAGATGGAGGGAGGAATAGTTCAGGTCCCTGGGGCGGAACAGGTACAGACGGTGACTACACCAAGGATGATGCAAGGGGGGACCGGCATCCCGCAAGTGCAGGTTCCCCAGCCACCCAGGATACAGAATATACAGCAGGGAGCTCGAACTTATTTGCAGATGCCCATGTTTGAAGTAAGCGAGGAGAAGGATGTAGATTTGCTGGCCCGGTTGAGTTTAAGCCAGGATGATGATTGCATACTTAGGGCCATTTTAGAAGTGGACCAGAGAGGACCCTTTGTGGAAGCAGAGCTTGACGGACACCCTACTACATTTTTGGTCGATACAGGGGCTACTAGGTCGACTATAAGATCAGCAGTAGTTCCGGGTGTAGCCCTTTCCGGGGAAAGTATACAGGTTGTTGGAGTGGCGAATAAGAGGCTAGTTAGCCCTTTGACAGAACCAATTCCAGTCAGGATAGGAAACTTTAGGGATCGACATCAGTTCGTGGTGTGCAATTCTAGTCCTGTTTGTTTGTTGGGTAGAGACTTATTGTGTAAGCTCAATTGCACAATCTACTGTAACCCGAAAGGAGTAGAGGTGCAGACAAGGGATGATGACGCGACCTTTAAGGTTGCAAATCAGCGGGTGTGTGTGGAGATGTACCCAGCTTTGACAGTGGAGGAGCTTCCACATGATTTGAGGGACTCAGTGTCCACCAACGTGTGGGACCTGAGTGGAGAGGAGATTGGTTTAGTCAGGGGAGTGGAACCGGTGAAGATACAGGTGAAGCCAAACGCGGAATTCCCGAGAACGCCTCAGTATAAATTATCCCCTGAAACGATTGCAGGACTTAAACCTGTGATCGAGTCCATGATTAAGCAGGGAATACTGGTGGAAATCATGGGTAGTCCATGCAACTCGCCCATTATGGGACTGCAGAAACCAAGTGGGAAGTTCAGGATAGTACAAGATTTGCGAAAAATAAACGACATAGTTGTTCCATGTTGTCCAGTGGTACCAAATCCATCTGTGATACTGTTCCAGATCCCACGTGAAGCTGAATGGTTCACAGTGATTGACTTGTGTCAAGCATTTTTTTCAAATCCCCTACATGAAGAGAGCAGATTTCTTTTTGCATTTAGACTAGAAAATCGTGTATTAACGTGGTGTCGTATCCCACAGGGGTATACGGAGAGCCCATCGATTTTTAATCAACTTTTGAAGAAAAACCTTGAAGGTCTTGTGTTGCCACAAAACTCTGTTTTAGTGCAATACATCGACGATCTGCTTGTTGCGTCAGAAACGGAGGACGCTTGCAGGACTGATACGATTGCGTTGTTGAATTTCCTGGGAGAGAATGGTCACAAGGTGTCCCCAAACAAGCTGCAATACTGTTTACCTGAGGTACAGTATTTGGGGCACAGAATTGAGAAGGGTAAAAGGAAGGTGTCTCCAGATCGCATTGATGCGATTCTGAGAATGCCAGTTCCCTCGACGCAGAGGGAAGTTAGAATGTTTTTGGGAATGGTGGGTTATTGCCGCCAGTGGATCCCAAACTTTTCCTTTGAAGCGAAGCCTTTATAGCGGCTGACGCGAAAGGATGTAAGTGATCCGGTACCATGGGACGACGACTGTTTGAAATTATTTCTGAGGCTGAGAGAAGCCTTATGTAGCGCTCCTGCGTTGGGAATGCCGGATTACAACAAGGCATTTGCATTATTCTGCTGCGAAAGAGAAGGTTGCGCGTTAGCAGTGTTAACCCAGAACCATGGAGGTGTCCGTAGACCAGTTGCCTATTTCTCAGCTACTTTAGATCCAGTAGCTTCTGCGTTGCCCGGATGTCTCAGATCCGTTGCGGCAACAGGTGTCAGCATCGAGAGATGTGAGAGCATTGTGATGGGTCATCCTCTTACGGTACATGTGCCACATTCTGTTGAATTGTTGATGACTAGGACTAAAACACAGCACCTCACGAATAATAGGCTGACTCGTTATGAGCAAGTTATCCTTGCAGCCGATAATGTGATATTGAAGAGCTGTGCTGTTTTAAATCCTGCTACATTGTTACCTGTTCCAAATGTAGATGATGATGGAGATTGTGAGGACCATGATTGTCTCGACGTTACTGAACTATGCACCAAACCGAGACCTGACATTGTCGATAAACCGCTCCCAGTTTCAGATGAGATC
The DNA here is from genome assembly GCF_964204655.1 of Triturus cristatus. Classification (NCBI taxonomy): domain Eukaryota; kingdom Metazoa; phylum Chordata; class Amphibia; order Caudata; family Salamandridae; genus Triturus; species Triturus cristatus. Next base: position 1,364,123,192 of record NC_140591.1, on the reverse strand, counting down.
TTCTTTGTGGACGGTTCATGTCTAAGAGACAGTGTCGGTCGATTGAGAGCAGCGTTTGCTGTATGCACCATCACGGGGGTGGTTGAAGCCGCTTGTTTAGAAGGAGTACACTCCGCGCAGGTGGCTGAGCTCATTGCTTTGACTCGTGCCTGTTTGGCAGCCGACAAGATCCACGTAACGATTTACACGGACAGCCAGTATGGGTTTGGTGTGGTTCATGACTTCGGACAACTCTGGTCCCAGAGAGGGTTTATGACGTCTTCAGGTTCACCCATAAGAAATGGTGACCATGTACGAAAATTGCTTGAAGCATTGCAAGGCCCTGATGAAATTGCCGTTGTTAAATGTGCTGCACACACGAAGGGAAATGATTTTGTTTCATTGGGTAACAATTATGCCGACGAAGTAGCTCGGTTTTGTGCAGAGCAGGGATGTAATTTCACGGAGACTCATATTGAGGAAACTGAGGAGAAAACGGTGTATGATCAGATGTTAGCGATGGCAGACTCATGGGAGGAACTGAAACAGCTCCAGGAAGGGATCTCGGATCAGGAGCGAGATAGTTGGATACGAGCTGAATGTGAGAAAGGAGATGTGGATATATGGGTTTCGAATGATGGACGAGCAGTGTTGCCGGAATGCTTGTTGAATCCCATGGCGAGGTTGATACATGGTGCTGTACATCTTGGTAGAGACGCAATGATGAGAGTGTTTCGTCAGACTTGGTACAACCCGAAGTTTCGGGCGGTAGCTGAAACCGTGTGCCAGAGGTGTGTCACGTGTCAACAGATGAACGTAGGACAGAGGACAGCTGTGACGTTGAGTCACATAGGGAGGTCAGGTGGACCTTTCAATAGGATACAGCTGGATTTCGTTGAAATGCCGAAGTGTAATGGGTTGAGGTACATATTAGTGATAGTATGTGTCTTTTTCCAGGTGGGTAGAGGCATACCCTACACGCAGATGTGACACACTCATGGTAGCAAAACTATTACTGAGAGAACTCATTCCAAGGTACGGGTTCCCGACGTCCTTTGAATCGGACAGAGGGACTCATTTCCACAGTGAAGTCATGAAGTTGCTTTGTGCTGCCTTAAATATAGATCAGAGGTTACACTGTAGCTATAGGCCAGAAGCTTCAGGGATAGTGGAGCAGGTGAATGGAACTTTGAAGGCTCGGATGGCGAAAGTGTGTTCGTCTACGTCTCTGAAATGGCCTGACGCATTACCTTTGGTCCTTATGAGCCTCCGAAGTGTGCCTGATAGAAGGACTGGGTTGTCACCCCATGAAATCCTTATGGGAAGAGCGATGCGTTTGCCTGCAATACCTGCCACTGCTCTGATAAATATCACTGATGATATGATCCTGGACTATTGTAAAGGCCATGCTGACGTGGTCCGTTCTGTGTCTCAGCAGGTGCAGACAGCAACGGTTCCAGCTGCGAGTGACCTGTGCCACGACCTAAGTCCCGGCGATTGGGTCCTGGTCCGCAAGCACGTGAGAAAGAGTTGCCTGGATGCTAGGTGTCGAGGACCGTTTCAAGTGATCCTCATTACGAACACAGCAGTCAAGTGTGGAGGTTTACCGAACTGGGTGCATGCTTCCCATACCCGTAGAGTTCCAGCACCCTAAGAAGATACAGCCCCTCTCGAGAACGAAAACTCAGCAGAGCCGACAGAACCACCTGAGAGGGTCAGTCAAGCTGTAAGGGTTGCTGAAGCAGCTGATGGTGCACTGAATCGAGCCGAGGAAGAACGTGGAAGAAGTACTGACCCAGAAACAGGCGAAGGAGCAAGAGGTGCAGTGGGCAGTACAGAATCGAGTTCTGCCGAGGAGGAGGAGGCTAGTGCACAGGGTATCGAAGGGAAGACCGGAGGTGCCACAGAAGCAGAAAGGGTTTGGCCCGCAAGCCAGAAACGGGTAAACCTGAGGTTGGTACCGGACACAGATCTTGCACCAGTTTCGGAGGAGCCAGAAGAAGAATCAAGTGACGAGGAGCATCCTCAAGGTACTCTGAGAAGGTCAAAGAGAACTAGAGTGCCAAGTCGGAAGTACGCTTCACCAGAGTGGGCATATCCAGTGACTGATGCCAGGGTTACCGAGCACGGGAAGATTGAGGTCGATGACATTGGTCAACAGTGTCCCGCTCCAGAGAGTGGAAGTGTTGCTGAAAGTTCCGGGACTGGAGATCGAAGGAATTCTGACTATCCACATTCCGAGCCCACCATTTCTGAGTGTCATTCGAGGTATGATCTTGGACAATTTAGAGTTCCCGACGTTCACAGCTGTGCCAGATCCACAAGAACTGATCATCCTTAAGCTCGAAATATTGCAGGGAGTCCTGGAACTGTTGGGACCAGCGGTTATGCTGGACTGATTGAGAGGGTTGCAAGCAGGGAAGAAGATAACCTAGATCCGAGCGGAAGAAGAATAAAATTAGGGATTTTCCGTTGGAGAACGAAGAAAAGTTAGGGAGCTTTGCCAAGGGTTCATAAAAGAGACATTAATGAGAAAGAGACTTACCCTTTCAGAGACTGTATTGGACATTGAGTATATTCCGAAGATGGCAGATCCTGCAAACACACATCGTAGGGCTAGATTGATAATAGGCACATTGATAGGAGTTGTGACAGCCACTATATTTGCAGTGGTGATAAGTTCGTACATGGTGGCTCACAGGCAGGAGGGGAAGGTTCAGGGAGCACCCACACCTATTACCCCAGGACAGAGAGGTGTCAGCATCAGAGAACAGGGAACATCAAAGTTAAGGGAGGATCGCAGACTCCACATGGATTTGTCGAGGGGTGATTTTAAGCTTAATGCTTATGCGAAGTTGTTGTACGAATATGTTGATGCGATGGATGTAAAGGATTGTTATGTGTGTATGCAGTTGCCCGCTTCAGTAGATGAAGGTATCAAGTATCATCACCTCCCATTGACATATGGGATTTCTTGTAGTTTGTTGCTTAGTTTATTTTACGACAGGAGACAGTTCGAGTCTTTCTTTTCAAATTTTGATACGGTACTTCCTGAAGTTCCAGCAATCAAGCATTTGAATAAGTACGATTACTATAAGAAAGAGGACAGACTCCTGAAGTATTTTAGACCGACTGTGAAGTTGGATACTGCGCATGCTCACAGGCATAACCTGACATGTGCGTTATCTGAGACGGAGAAGAAATTCATCGATCAAGTAGAGGACAGATATAGAAAATTGACCCAGACACGAGACACCGGAGATAGTCCAGTAGATTGGACTGAGGAGGAGAGATCTCACAAGTCCAAGGGAAGCTATGGACCAATAGCATTAGATGAAGTGCAGAAAGGGAATTTGTGTATTGGACGGCCTCAATCCGCTACGGAGAAGGTCGCAGTAGGACATAGCACCTGTTCTCAGACCTTCACCATGGAAGCTTCTATTAAGGACTTCATGCAAGGTGTGGTACAAGTAATTCCGACAGTTTATTATGTATGTGGGAAGAATGCTTATGTCAGACTACCTGCAAATTGGTATGGCATATGCTATTTGGCTATCATATTCCCGAAGATTTATCACACAGAGGACTTGGAGTTGTTAGAGACAAGACAACATTCTAGGAGACGTAGGGCTGTAAATACAGGTGCAGTGATTGGTGATATATATGGAGCAATGATACCTAGTATGGGTGGGGTGTTGAATGATGTGAAGATCAGGAGATTGGCGACGGTAGTTGATGAGCTGTCTATGAATACGGCGAGGTCTTTGTTGTTGGTGGCTGGAGAGATGTTGTCGATACGGAATATGGTTATGCAGAACCGCCTTGCGTTAGACGTGTTACTAGCCAAGGAAGGCGGAGTCTGTAAGTTATTGAAGGTTCAAGAATGCTGCACATATATTCCAGACAACACGAAGGAGTTAGGGAAGTACATAGACAACATCACAACTATTCATAAGGAAATTATGGATCTGACGGAGGAGAATGTGTGGGAGAAGATTGGACAAGGATTTGGAAGAGTGGGAACATGGTTTGCGAATTTGGGAAGAGGATTTCTTGGATCAGTGTTGAAGCCAATTATCATTGCTGTAGTTTGTGTGATTTGTTTGTGGGGATGCGTGAAAGCGTGGAAGTGGTATCAAGGAGGCAAAGTTGAAAGAGCTCTTAGAGCAAACGAGAAAAGGATGGCGAAGTTTCAGGAGCAGCAATATGAGAGTCTTAAGAGAATGGAGGGAGTTCGACATGGTAGAGTCATGACCAGTGCGGTTTAAACCAGTTCTAAAGAAAGGAAGATTATAATAGTGTGATGACAGATGTCATCAAAGGGGGGAACTGATGTAGCGCTTAAAAGGTTGAAAATCGTAGGGGTGCGTTATATTCACTGTTAGTTGGCACCCGCATATAATCAAATGTGTACTCAGGTATTTTGTGTGCAATGTATTAAGAATTGTATAAACTATCTCGATTTAAATAGAAGTGTTAGCTATGTACAAGCATATTGTGAACGTATTAGAGAAATGCATAGAGTTTAGCTTACTTGAACAATGTGATGTTAAAAATGTGTAACTTAGAAAACGTGCCTGTAGACTGTTTAGTTTAAACATACATGAAAGAAAGACGTAAATGTCAATAGTGTGATTTAGACATGCTTGTGTAACCGAAGTAGTGGCCAGAATTCACATATATCGTTGAGGCGAAAGGCCTGGTATTTTCTTATGTTAGCCGAGGGCAATAGGCCAAAAATTTATTCCAGTAGAGGTTTTAGGCTGTAGTAAATTGCAAAGTTAAAAGATGTGAAGTATGTCTGCCTTGCATGATCTCACCCCAGGTGCAAGGACAGTTGCTCGTTAGTAGAGAAGCTCTTTGTTCATGAATTGACTTATGTAGTAAAAGCCAGACATTGGAGTGCATTGGAATGTGCCAATCGTAACTCCTAGTGCGGACGGTGTCTGGGACTCAAGGCCAAGCGATGGACGATGGAACTGGACAGCGCTCTGTGGAAAATTACTGAAAGACGACCCCGCTGAAGAGGAGGTGCGAAAGGGCGTGTTCTGGGACTTGGGGTTCTGTATTAGGGAAAGCGCCCCGAGGGTGGACGCAGAGCAGAGCAGCCCAGAGCAGAGAAAGGCTAGGCGAAGAGCTAGAGGGGGCAAGCTCTCTAAGTGAAGACTTCTTAGGAAGTTTCACTCTGACACCTTTGGATTGAGGGTCTCAAGGGATTGCTAAGTAGGGATGTCATCTAGTACAGAGTAGGGACAGAGATGGTATGGTCCAGTGTCCCTAATATCGACATTGGCTTGGTAGTTTTCTACCTCATGCTTTTAGAAGTTGTGCTTTTAGTTATTTTTAGCCGTATGCGGATTCTTCGTAGAGTAGCATTTGTGTTAGTGCCTATGTATTTGTTGTGCCTCGTATTGAGGAGTTTGTATCTTCAAATCTTTATGCTGATAATAAAAGCCAGAGAGCCAAGAGATTAAGTCTCGAGTCCTTGATTATGACAAATTGCGGACAGCACTTTCTGATAGTTGTGTTTATTCCCTCCACGCTATTGGGCAAGTAAAAAGTTCCATCCGACCAGAGTGGGTTCTAGTAAATAATTGTCCGATACTAAAATGGGCCGGAGCAAGTGACTGCATTGCTATTCAGTGCGCCAAACTTTCATGCGCACTGAAGTTTTCCCCAACCTGAGCTACGTTGCCGGATTGGAGAGGGCAGGCACAGGCTCCCAGTCTAACTGGGAGTGCAAATTCTCGGGGCTCAGGCCAATCCTCACAGTTCTTTCAGCCGCATGAAAGCAGCGTCAGGATAGGCCGCAGTGGACACCGGGAGCCTGTGCATGCATTGGAGAGGGGCCTTATGCGGCAGGAGAATATTTTTTTTTATTTTTTATTTGTCTCGTCATCCGTCTGTCCCCACCCCGCCACGCCACTCTAATGACACACCGGCCGCTACTGAGGATGGCCCACTTTGATAGAGGACTTGAAGGTAAAGCGTCGGGGTGCTGGAGAGCATACAGTATGCAAAGAAGATTGACAGCAGTTCATCTGATAAGGTACTGTTGTTGAGCAGGCAAAGATGTCACTGAGGCAAAGAAATGATTGGATGGGAACCTGGCGCTGCTCACATAGAAGCCAACAGGTCACCTCGGGAATAACAAGCAAGGATAGCCTTAAACAATTTAATTATGGTGATCAATACAAGAGGAGGAAACCAAGTGTAGATCAGATTTTTTCCCTGCTCCATGTGACTAATGAGTCTACAGGTATCTGCCTGAGACAGCGAGAGGGCCGGCATTCTAACCACAGTAAGGTGTGTGGGTGACATGAAGTAGAGCAACTTATCTAGAAGATTCTCTTGTTCGATGTGCACTGAATGACAAGTCACAGCAAGCATCTTCTGATTGGGAGGAACATGGCATCCATCACACCACAGATGCTCCTGAGATGCGTGTCACACCCCTGGTGACACGGCACAAACGGGCGCAGGTTGTGAAGGAGGAATGCACCGGTCTGATACCCTGGTTGCTCCTTGAACACAGTTCTATTTTATCAAATCTGCCTCTTCATAATTGTTGTCCCTTCATTTTGTATGTCGCATCTTTTTATAATGAGAAGAGCTCCCGCTGATATTTGACAATATAATGCGCCTTGGTATCGTTGTATGACATTACCAACTGTTCCTTTACCACTCACGCATACCACTACCACACATTTATATTCAGTCTCATCTGAAATTCCATTAGCAGGCAGTCCACTACCATGCATACTTTTACCACACTTACTGTTACAGAAAAATCCAGTCACAGAATAACATTGCCACCTACTGTTAAAAAATGATAAGGTAAATCTAATATGGTATTGTAAACGATATATATATATTTTTTATTACATTTATGTTGATTATGGGTCTACTATATGCGGGGACCCTACAACCCCCCCCTTTCTAAATACCCTTAAAAATATACTACTTACCACATACTTACCAATGCAAACATATGCTTTGTAAAGACTTGCGTGGTAAAAGTAATTCTGATGTAAAAAATCAATGTGTTGTAATTGCATTTCATGGTAAAAACTTTGTGGTAAAGGCTGTCCCCCCTTGTCATCCGAATGAGGCTTATTCTCAGTTAATGGCGCATGGGCATTGCAGTTTACAGATATATGGCCCATTGGGTAATTCACTGATACATAAAAATTGGAGTTTGGGAGTTCATAACGTATTGATGCGCTCACTGCTACACATTGGCAGTTCGCGCTCAGGCTGGACTGTTCCGAATAGTGCAGGATCAAGGCTGATTTGCATATGGATGGGTCTACTCTGAGGTGACATTGTGGGCAATAAAACAACGGACAGCTGCGGCCCAGAGTAAAGTAATTGCCCGTGGCTGAGATTCATTCACGCATCTCACACATCACTTTTTTTTTGCATTCGGTGAGGCATGTTAAGTGTGAAATGTGTGCCCAGATGTGGGCCCCGTGCTCACAGTGCCACTGAAACCAAGGCGTGACCGACTGAAGAACCCACCAAGGGCACAATTGGCCTTGGGTTGCTTGTGTTCCCCTTCAGAGAGGACCTGGCTTGGCTGTGCGGGCTGGACTGTTCCTGCTGGAGCAGGATCAAGGCTGATTTGGAAATGGCTGTTTCTAATATGAGCTGACATTGTGGGCAAAAGAACAATGAACTGGGATGCAGCCCAGAGTAGTTACCAGTGGATAAAATTAATTTATGCACTCCACCCATCACTTTTTTATTTACTTCAGTCTGACACTCTAAGAGCGACGGGTATGTACAGATGTGGGACCCATGCTCACTTTGGCACTGGAACAAAACTGCTCATGACTGAAGAGGCCTAACCAAGGTGAAACCGGTCTTGGGTTGCTTGTGATCCGGTTCAGAGAGGACCTGACTTGGCAGTTCAGGCTGGACTGGTCCTATTGGAAGAGGATTCAGGTTGATTTACATATGGCTGGGGACAGTCTGAGGAGGCATTGTGGGCAAAATAACGATAGACTGGTATGTGGCCCAGAGTAATTTCCAGTGACTGAGATTAATTCAAGCATTCCACTCATTTTTTGTTACTTCACTGCTATGCCGTAACTGTGACAGGTATGCCCAGACATAGGTCCCGCGCTCACTGTGCCACTGGAACCTAGCTACACCCGACTGAAGAGCCCTAACTAGTGCAAAACTAGTCTTGGGTTGCTTATCTTTTGATTCAGAGAGTACCTGGGTTTGCAGTCCGGGTTGGACTGTGCCTATTGGCGCAGATACAAAGCCGATTTTCATATGGCTGCATTGTGGGTAAAAGAACGATGGACTGGGATGTGACCCAGAGTATCAGTGGAGGAGATTTCTTCAAGCATCTCCCATCACTCTTTTGTTAACTTCCGTGCATCTGACATTTACATGGTCATTGACATTCAGAACACTTCATGGCATGGGCCATAGCCATGTTATCTGTGTTTTCATTTCTGAAAGAAACCTTTGGATAATTTAGGGGCATATTATCAAGGACGGCGTTAAAATTATCGGCGCTTTAGCGGCAGAAAACTGCAGCTAAAGCGGCGATAATGGGCTTGATAATATGCCCTTGAGAATTCCAATAGAAGTCCATGTTCTGGTGTGAACCTGGGCTTCTATGGGAATTCTCTGCAGCATATTATCAAGCCCATTATCACCGCTTTAGTGGCAGTTTTCTGCCGCTAAACCGGCGATAATTTTAACGCCGTCCTTGATAATATGCCCCTTAATTCGTTCTGGAAGGAATGCGCCTTGCAATCTGTGAATAGAATTCCAAAACATCTTCAGCCTCGGTTCGGTCCTTCTCCATTCTTTTTGTTTTACCCATTAAATATTTCTTTATACAATCCCTTTTTCGGCTAAGTCAGTAGCATCCTTTATTGCTTGTCTTCTGAGACTTCATTTTGGGATTTGGTGCGTTTGTTGATTAGACTCCCCGACTTAAGCCCTATATATTAACATCCTTTAATTCATCATCTGCCTCAATCGAACATTGCTATTGTGTTTATTTTCTGCTGCATTTCATTCGAATATTTCTTCTTGCTTGACTGCTTTCCTGTGGATGGAATCCTAGATCTCACTTCCTGCTCTTCCGCCATCACTTGTGGCCACAGAGGGGCATTATACACACCCCCTGCGCTCGCCGACATTCATTGGAAATAGCTCTCACTCGTTACTCCTGGAGGTGAAACAATGTGGCGTCATCCTGTCCTCTGCTATATGTGCATTTCAAGTACAGTGATGTACCGAGGTATAAAGGAATCTGCAAATAATTACTGCACCATAGTCAATTATAGGTCCACGAGTGAAAAACTGTGTTTTTGTATAAAATGAGACATATTTGCACTAAGAGCTGGCACAGCAATCAAGACCTCTCCGTGGGAGGCTGGGAGTATATTTATTTATCCCATTACCCATGCCATTTTCAAGTACTCCAAGGTATATCTTCTGAGCCTAGATCTGGCAGTGAAGTGGTCCTTCAAGGAGGTCCTATGAGTTTATATGCCACGTATACTATATTCATTAATTCCCTGATATATATTAGTCCCAACTGCAACCACAACCCTTTGTAACTTCTATCCCCTAGGATTTACTGTGCTCGCTCATTAAGTAAGACAGTTTGGCCGGCCTTTATTCCAGACCCGCAGGATTCTGCTTCCCTCATTCCCAAGCCCTCCTCTCCAGGCATCTGTGTGTATTCACACCTGTCAGAATTCGCTGGAATGAGAGTTGTCTTCCTCATTTATTTCTGGAAGGAAGATTACATCATTTTATTTTTATTTCTTTTAATTGAGTTATAGCGTGCTTGTGAACCCAGAGTGTTGATGGCCCATCATACCACCCTTTTGTCTTTTTAATGTACACTACAGGCAATAGTTTGATGCAAGGCGCGATCAATGATTCAGTGATGATTTACACACATTTATTGTTGTATCACTAACCAAAATGTCACAATATTGTGGCAAACCGTAATATAATATTTTTTGTGTGCCTACTTGATATTCAGACCGACAGTGCATGATTCTTTTTCAAACATAGGCATATGTAGAGTTCTCGTAATAACATGCTTATTTTATGTGGTTGGTGTTTGTTGCATCTTGTGTTGGTACATAGATTTTTTGTAACCGTGATTCTGCATGAAGTGCGGTTGCTGTAGGTCAGGGGTCTCCAAACTTAATCTGTGAAAATGATTGTGAGCTACTAAAGGCCAAGCAACTCGCCTATTGTTACCAGGCAACCTCACGGCCAGCTCCGTTGACTTTAAGCCTAATGTCCATAGGGCCAGATACTATGGTTTGAACAAAATACTTTGACTAGGGGCATTATGACAGGACTGTCGAGTGTCAGTGAATGTGCGGTCCTTGTAGTGTATGAACTTGTGTGCACATGAATGGGATAAATCTTTATTGGTGACTAAGAGCCTATGTCATATGTACGTCTGGCACTGGAATACCTTTTGCCATGTGTGGCACTGTTACATGTATAATACAACATATACCAATTTTTTTAAATGGAAGAAATTTAAAGTGCAGAAAATGTTCCGCAAAAATGTTCATGATATGGAACACTTCTTTGCATTTTAAATTTCTCCCACTTAAAATAATGGCAGTATTTTTCAGTTATAAATATGGCACCATGTCTACCAGCCACTGGAAGCAAGATGCCTTCTGTGTGTGAATGCGGAAAGGTAAATATGCCAACAAGGGGTTTTGTTTTAGAGTGATCTATTATTTATAAATTTCAATGATTTGAATCAATAAACATGTTAAGATGAAATAACACCACTGTGAAATCAATCCACTGATCTGAACATCATAAATATATAATAACAACAACACACACGGGGGTTCTTTTTGTGATTTAAACACAATGATTTTTATAATTTCATCCAAAGTAAAAAGAGTACAAAAGAGACATAAATTAGAGCAATATATCATGAAAACAGGGGACGAGATTAAGTCCTCATTTCATCTGAATAAACACATCTATTCCTGATTAGTTTGAACAGAGATAAAACTCTTTTTGAGCATATAATCTACTGTACATAACAGAAAAACTGGAATTAGATGGTAAAGTCGACGTTTCGGTCTTGGGTGGTGTCAATCCGTCAGACCATCTTCAGGACAATAATTGCATAAAAGAAGACTCTTAGAGGTCTCAATAGCGTTCTCACGTAACTTTGATTAAAATCGTGAAGATATTTACACATGAAGTACTTGGCACCTGCAACTGCCAGTTCGTACTAATACGGGAGTCAATCCTGCCGTAGTTTTATTGTTTTCTGACGTTAGTCTTCAGAATACAGATGGGGGTCCGCCTGAATCGAAACAGCCTAATTTTGCACTACGCTGTCATGTGCTTTTAAAGGCTGGCTGTGGCTGCAATTCGACACAGCTGAGAGTTTTCTGACGTTAGTCTTCAGAATACAGATGGGGGTCCGCCTGAATCGAAACAGCCTGTGTGTGAAAGCAACACTTTGAAATGAGAGAAAATTCAACTGAAGAGTTAATTTTATGTTGATATGGATTCCAAAAAGCTCATCATTTAAATTGAATTCCATTTCCAAGTGTCACATTTATAAACACCAGTCATCTTGCTCCCAGTGGCCTGTGGACAAGATGCCATATTTATAACAGATAACTACAACCATTTATTTAAATGGACGGAATTAAAAGTGAATGAACATGCTTCATAAAACATTAAGATATAATTGGCTTAATTGAAAGTGGAGAAAAACATTAAGACTTAATTTTTCTTCAAAATATTTTTCTTCACTTAAAATTTCTCCCATTTAATAAAGAAGACTATATTTTTCAGTTATAAATATGGCATGGTGTCTGCTGGCTAATGGGAGCAAGAGGCCTGCTGTTTGTAAATGTGACACTTTAAAATGGGAGAAAATTAAAATGAAGAGTTAACTTAATCATTAAGAGAACTTTTCATTTTAATTTTTTACCATTTAAAAGCATTCAGAAACATCATTGTGCTCTCACACGCCAATATTGAGTCGACAAGGACTTATTTCAGAGTTAAATACCTCAGTGCTTCAGTTCTTCGCCTCTATGCCCTGGCCCATACATCTGGCCCCAGCCCTGCTATCTACACCATGAAGAAAATAATGTAAAATGAACACAGCCTCCCCTTAACTTTGAAAGAAAAATGTGACCCTCTGCTTTAATAAAATATTAAATTAAGGCTTTGAGCTACGCTGAAGGTGTCAATGAGCTACTGGTAGCTTGTGATCGACTAGTTAGAGACAGCTGCTGTAGGTGATGCTGTGGAATAGATGCCTGTGAGTGTTCTATATAGAAGGGAGAGAGTGTTGCTTGGCCAAGGATGCTGTAAAATAGAGTTGCTTATGTAAATAAGATCCTTTATGCTGTGTTATTTACAGATTTTTCACTCATGGCCCGGAAGGGCGAGTTTTATGATGCCTGCCCAGGGGAGGTCCCGGGGCCTGGTTAGCAGGCTCCAGTGCACTGTCAGAGTCGAAAACCAGTATCTAGCTGTTCAATTGTGGGCAAACAGTGCAGGGACATCTGCAAAAAGCCCTGTAATCTTACATGTATGATGACGGTTGTTGGAGAATCAAAAGTGCATGCAAGCCTGTTTGGAGAGAAGCCGACAGGTGAAAAGGACAAAGACAACCTATGCGCCTGCTAGGGACAAGAATACGCCAGCTAGAGTATAAAGCAAGGGCAGCTATCTACCTGAGAATGAGAAGAAACAACTGGGGTGCACAGACAAGCCTCCCTGTGGGAAATGTCAAGTAATCTGCTATGGTGACTAGCAGAAGCCAGCTGAGTGGCAAGAAATGTATGCATGGGAGTAAGAAGAATCTTACCTCAAAGTGAGAAGAGTTTACTGAATGCCCAGTGCTTAATTTGAGCAGGTGCTTTCCGGTGCTCAGCACCGGCACCTAATCCTCAGCACCAGAGCTTATATCACCAATTAAGGACACACTCATTTGGAAGAAACACGATTTTCCCCAGAATCACAGCATGTTGAGTCACGCCGAGACTCAAACCCAGTTCCCCAGCTCTGAAATTGGCAGCTCAAGCCATTAGGCTAAGCTCTCTCCAGAATAATAAGTGCCGGGGCTTTGGCTAGGAGGCAGTTTGCACCAGCACATTTCTCCTGTTAGCGCTGCCTCCTGAGGAGAGCCTTGGCACTTTTTATTTTACAAATTAACCACCGCGAATGCCTACAAATGAGGAGCATACTGTGGGCTAGAGGAGCCTGCTAAGGGCAGCCAGGTGTTCAATGTGGTGACAACATGAGTCACTGTATGATCAGGAGCCATCAGAGGTTGTTGTGATGACAGGAGTATGAGGGCAAGTGTGTGTGTAGTATTGGTGTCTGTTACTGGGCTTGGGAAATGAATAGTTAAATAGGCACCTTCTGTCGTTCCTTGGACCATGTTAAAAAATTATTCTTGATGTTTAGTCACTAAATCATCACTGTTTGGAAACATTGCAAAGGCTAAAGGCATTTTAAGTTTTCCCATTACCTTCTTGATCAGCATTGTTTTTGGGTGTTCAGACACACACCAGAGGCATTCCGGTATGGTATATGTTCCAGTGTTTGCCATTCTAGCAAGTTTTTAGCATATTATTTCTATATGTGAGTGGCTTCAATTAGCACAAGACACTGGTTGAAGGTGGTAGATGGTGCATGTCTAACCGATCAATGGATTCAATTACATTTCCAGCAAATTGGCAGTGGAATTCTTTTTTATGAGTACGGGGGTACAATCCTGCGGAGTTGATAACTCCTTGGTTATGGTCTGAGTGGATGGGGTGCAACACTTACTGAGGGCCTGGGCTTTTTTGTCTTTGCCGAGTACAGAGCACACATCGAGAAGGGACAGACAATTCATGAGGTTCATTCTAATTGGGTGGGATGTAGGGACATTGCAAGACATGTTGGTCGGGGATAATTACATATTTCTTTTAAAATGGAAATAAAATACTGCAGTTATGGAAATGACTGTATGGTAGAAGATCAACCTCAACTGAAAAAACTTTGAGAGAAGTGAGTAAATACTCTTGACACAGCTTTCACTGACAAAAGGTAGAGTAGGATCTTGGTGCACACACAAAGACGCCAGGAATGTGAGATTTAAAAATACCTATTTTAATGATCTGAAAAGACTTGCATGTTCCATGGGTGGCTGAATCTGATCCGAGGATCTGCTGACATACACTGCCCCAAATGCAATCAACCTGAGGCAGATTCTTTCAGCAGGGTGTGGTTTTGTACAGAAGCACAGGCGCACTGGAGAGAAGTGACGAGACAGCGAGAGAGTCTACCAAGTGGTGAGGGGTTACTCACCCTTGATGTCTTGGGTGAAAACCTGAGGCTTATACTTAAGAGAGATGGGAATAAATGTATAGATCTGGCCTTAGGTACATAACTATGCACTAGAGATCTACCCACACTCTCACCCCATTTGATAAATGGCAACTCAGTGTGAGCCAATGGGCTAGATGCAATAGTATTACATTACGTGTGGAGGAGAAGAAGAATCACAGTAGTTGACCAATAGCTCCACTCTGGGTCAAAATTATTTTTGCTTGTGATAACCCTGGGAAGGGACAAGAGGAAGAACTGTCCAGCGAGAATGAGGGTTAGGCCTACACAACTGTTTTCCCTATGTTACACAGAACTATGTAATGTCTAAAAGATGAAGATGTATTCTTAAGTTGTGTACTACACTGACCCTCTATCAATGGAATCAGTGAAGATTTTTTGGTTACTTGTTGTTCTTACTATATTATTACATACATTATTTAAGGATGTATGTCACTACATCGCATACTAATACCACGCGTGCCATTACAACGCGGGTATTACTACGCGATGTCAATGACAACTAAATGCCATTACATCGCAAACTTTTACCACGACTATGCCTTTACCACGCATGCCATTACAACGCAAAGGCATGCGTGGTAAAGCTATACTCGTGGTTAACGTTTTCAAGGTAAGTGACTCTGCACTATCCCTGCACAACCCTCCACCGACCCCCAGCCCTCTCCCTACAATTACACTACACTATCCTGCACAACCCCCGACACTACCCTAAAACACTACACAAACACTACAACACTACCCTAAACCCTGAAACACTACACTACACAAACACTAAAACACTACCCCAAACCCTAAAACACTACACTACACAATCACTACACTACCCTAAAACCTAAAACACTACTCATACACTACAACACTACCTTAAATCCTAAAACACTACACTACACAAACACTACAACACTACCCTAAACCCTAAAATACTACACTACACAAACACTACAACACTACCCTAAACCCTAAAACACTCCACTACAAAAAAACACTACAACACTACCCTAAACCCTACAACACTACACTACACAAACACTACAACACTACCCTAAAACACTAAACAAACACTACAACACTACCCTAAACCCTAAAACACTACACAAACAAACACTACAACACTACCCTAAACCCTAAAACACTACACAAACAAACACTACAACACTACCCTGAACACTAAAACACTACACACACTACAACACTACCCTAAATATTACACTACACAAACACTACAACATTACACTAAACCCTACAGCACTACACTACAAAAACACTACAACACTACCCAAACACCACTACACTACCCTAAACCCTAAAACACTACAACACTACCCTAAACCACTACCTACACTACTCCCACCCCAAGCACAATCACCCTTACCTCTCTTTCATTGTGGTTCCTATCCAGCGTCGCCGTCTCTGGTTCCTGCTTCACGTCGTGGGGCATTACATCGCATGCGTTGTAACAGCGCATGCGATGTAAAAACACGCGTAGTAATGGCTACGCGTTGTTACATCGCATGCATTGTTACGCTTGCGATGTAATGGCATTGCGGGGAAACAGCCGCGTTGTAATGGCGTTTTCCCTTATTTAACATTCTGGTTTGAGTTTTAGGATCGATTCCTCCCAGTATGGTCTTGCACATGCAGACAGATGTTGATGCTTCCTTACTAACTAAATAAATGATCGAATACGATATTAAGTACAATCTATCAGTATAGATAAACAAACTTAATAAACACATTTTATAAGGTAGATTTAAACATTATTAAAAATTGTTTTGTAAAGTGTAATATTTGTGTATTGATCAAGGGCACAAGAACGTCTGCTCAAGCCTGTTCTTGACTTCATTGGAGTGATGGCTAGTATTTTGGATGGGTTGTGAGGTGGAATATTAGAATTCCAGTGACATTTACTCAGCAGTGACAGTAAGAATTTCATAAATTAGTGTAACGCTGTCAACTAGATCAAACCAGGAAAGTCATGATATATTTCAAATACAGCAGCCTGCATAGCATGTCTCAAAGGTACTTTACATACAGGCATTGTCCCAGATATTTACAAGGAATCCCTTGACTGAAATATGGGAAACTGTCCAATAAATGTGAAACGATTAGCAATATGAGACCACTCAAGTGGTACTGGTCTTTCACTTGACAATGTTAAGAAAAATATAGTTTGTTTGCACCTATATTGTATTCATTTATTTATTTTTTAAAGTGTCACATGGAATCAATTACACACTTCAAGTACTACGCACCCATCTGCAAGGAGGATTAGCTGAGAAGAACAAGGCCCATCTGAAAGTGGCAACGCTGTCCTGGTGGGGTCTTCCCATGATTCAACCCCAGTCATGGACAGCATTAACATTTTTCAGAGGAAAAGAAATGTTGCATTTTCGATCATTCACCTGTGAGTAGGCGGTAAAAAATTTGATATAACAGGAATTTCCGTCTGGAAATTCTAAAAGAAGGACAACATTTTTACCAAAAAAGGAATGCAAACAACACAAGGAAACACATTTTTAAACAGAGGCATTGAAACGCAACCAATAACTTTTAAGAAACATTAGTATAGGGAGTTCAGCAGATACCCCCTACCAGAATGTATGGTATAAAGCAACATGTTCATAGTCTCCGCTACAAAATTTGCAACAGGAGTCCTATAATGTCCCTTATGTGGTCACAGCAGAGGTATGCGTGGATTTTGGGGACAGTGAGAGTGTGAGGTGGGCTGAGGAGCTGATGGGAAACCCTATACCCCCATGGGGCTACTTTATGCCCCTGCCCTGAATAGCTCATTTGCTAAATATGGCATCAAATTACATGCCCTCCTTCCTTGTCATTCAAGCCCAAGTGTCTTTATAGTCACATCCAGGGCGCCCTTCAAATTATTACCAGCTCCTGTCTGCCTCTACCCCAGCCATTCCTGGCTTTAGAATACCCTGACAGTACATAAGGGGACGGTCAGCAAGGACCGTAGTATGCTGGGCGGGTTGCCAAATTCCCTCTCTTGCGCCCTGTCCTTTAGTTTCATAAATATGCCATGTGAATTAAATCCTACTGTGTGCATTTACAGGGGATGCGTGTGTGTGATGCTGAAACTGACCCGCGGATCTGTGTCAGTAAAACACTCCCTTTAGATTTCTATTTTGAAGCATTTTAGGGGGTTTACATTGCACGTGTACATTCACCGAGCTCATCTTTTTGTCACGTCATTCCCCACATGCCCTGCCCCATCAGCACTTCACATGGATTGCTTTCTCTCTACACCCTGCCTCGACAAGAATAACTGGGACACGTATTTATTAATTGAAAACTGCTAAACACAAATTATGCTCTCAATGTGTAACCTTGTTACGTTTTTCTTCATTTACAGGATGGGGGCATGATTATACGATTAGTTTAATAATCTAAACAGTAGTTGTTATGAATCCACCACATTGTGTAACTGTGTATAGTTTGAAATCATACCCGAGCATCAGTGGCAGGAATCAATTCAGGAAGGACTCCAAAACCTGTCTCTTCGACTAAACTGCAGCCCCCCCCCCCCCCCCCCCCACACACCAACACCTTGAGACACTTATGGGTGAATAGCCAATACAAGAACATGATTGATTGATCAATACGTCAGTCCTTGGGACAGCGCGAGTGCTGCCCTGTCCAACCCTAAATACTTATGCAAGTTTCAGGCATGTGCCGCATGGTCGGCCATACCCGTGTGGGCTCCTTGCACCCGTATCTGTGCAGAAAGTGAGTTTCAGGGGGCGAACCTTAAAATGTTTCATTTCTACCCTTAACAAGGACATTGCGGTTTAGAATAGGGCCTCCAGAGGGCATCGTTCACAAAAGTGTTTTGTTTCACGTGGTTTCCCACAAAATTATACTGTCACCTATGTACCTGTTTCAGCCAAACGCAATTGCGCATTTTAGACCTGGCAGGCGGCTTCCGCCTGTTCCAGGCGCCTATGGCTGCTTGAAACGAGCTTTCGGCAGGCACTGGCCAATACCAGAATATCCCGCCACTGCCCATCTGCACGTCACGGCATGTATTACGAGTATCATGTCGTGGGGTGTGTTCTGTGGACTTGGAGCCGTTTACAATGACTGCTGTGTAGGAATTGGTTAATCAAAGCACATGGTTTAATGTTTTATTAGGGGTGGGCCCTGCCTGAGGAAGCAGCGAAGCGATGTACAGGGATAAGCAAAGGCCGATGTTTGCAAGTAATGGACACTAATAACGGAGCACGGTTATTGGACCATTACTGGAGGAAATATCATATGTTCATGAGCGTTTTACTATATATGTCTCTATATGGAGCTATTCCTTGAAGGAAAAAAGAGGATTCTGGTAGGTTTATTTTAAGGAGTTGCACCTATCCGATCTGAAGTTGTATGTCAGAATGTTGTCTGCAAAAATATCGTCTGACAAAACTATTATGTCCAAAATACGGTTTACAAAGATAGAGTTTCAGTGAGTGTTTATTTTCTATTATTACATTCAATCAGGTGATGTTTTTGTGAAAAAAATGAAGACAGTATATTTCTGTCAGACAATATTTTGTTTAGGATATTTTGGTAAACAGCTGATGTGATATTAGCAGTGTACCTGCTGAAACACTTACCTATCTGGCGTCGCTCGTCAGGTAACCAACAGTGCAGGGGTTGCGGGGCCCCGGTGGAATCTATGGAGCATGTTGCATGCCTCTGTCCCGCTCTCCTGACTCAGCGTAGACTATAATTGAGGCCAGAATGGAACAGACAGGGAGTTCGGACCTGCTGGCAGGCAATTATTGCGGCTTTGAACCCAGAGAACACAGTTTTAAACATAAGTTTTACTATTTTTATTTATCATGTATATCGTAAATTTAACCAGCAAATTGCAGGCCCGGTAACAATTCTTAAGAGTGTCACAGGTGTCTAAAACAAAACTGTAGACCTACAAGATTTCATTCTGGTCCCCCCTGTGCTCTCGATGCCTGCAATATCAGGGTATGCGATTCCGAGGATTTTTTTTATTGATACTGCCATTTGACGGCTGTTTTAATGAAATGTTTACACTCTCTGGGTCCCCTTATAATTCTGGGCCTTCTTCTTAGATTCTGACAGTAACACTCATTTATTTGCTATATCATCAAGATTTTTGCTGCTACCTAGTTTTAAAATTCGAATTTTTATATAATTCTTGGCCATTTTAATTATCTTTTTTGTATATGTTTGGTGTGTATGTCCTGCTTTTATGATTATATTTTTAATCAAATAAAGTTATCCACTACGGTGTCTGTTGATATTAGCAGTGTATGCGAGGTAAGGTTTTATTAGAGCTAAGATCACTGAACTTTTTTGCAGAGTGTGGTGTAAATGAGAGGTGGCTGTTAGTATAAAATCCAATGGATTTGGCAAAGATGGAAGGAGAAGTATTCTAGTGCTCTGTCTGTGAGCTAAATTTATATCTAGGAGAGTTTTTTGCTGTTTTTGACAAAGGCAAATTCACTTGAAATAGGCAATAGTTGTGAGTCTGAAGCTTGTTCCAAGACAGAAATATTGTTTGTAGATAGAGTTGAGTGTTACCAACATGTTGATGCTTTGTTTTGCGATGAAGGGCCCAGGGGTGCCATGTATGAACTAGAAATAATACAGAATTTAGATGCTCCTGAAGGACTCTGTGTGACCATGATGGGTGATATGAAGAATTCCCTCAGGGCATAAAAACATCTGTTGAATAGGAATGGTGCCGACAACTCAGAGACCTTGACATCTGTCATTTTTTCAACAGTTAAAACATTTCTTCTTGTGGAGAACGTCTTTTTCCCACTCTTTGAGATACATTTACTACTTTGTGTCTTTTACCATAGTGTTTTTGCATGCCTTTTCTAGATAGCACATTAGGTGTAAGTAGATCAAAATAGCCACAATGTGAGCAGTACAATGGAACTAGCAGTGTCCCCACCCAGCGCCGCAATGCCACAAAGTTTACTCATGCTTCTGCAATTGTGGATGCAGAACATTCCCTAGACTGCCACATTTCAATGATTTCTTACTGCCATACAATTTTATGAAGTCTGAGTCTGTGAATAAGGCGGTGTGATTTACTCTCTCAAATTGCTGTTTTTGTGCAACTGGGTGGAAATTGCTCTACTCAAGCTCACACAAAGGAGAGGTCGGTTATTTTTGTTTTTCTCTATTAGTTTTTAGCAAAGGCAGAACAATTGCTTACTTGAAATTGTCTGGGATTGAATACAGGAGGAGTGATGATAGAAAAGTTGAATGTGGACTGGATAGTTTGGTTGATTGTAGGAGGGGAATCGGTTCTGTAGGGGAAGGTGTAAATTATTACTTATAGTGGGGAAAGGCGGCTGGAGTTGAAGAGTGTGGCGTGGTAGCTATGAGGACTGGACCAACAACATTTCTGTATACCTAAAAAAGAAAGCAGAAAAGACACTGAGACTGAGCATTGGTTTTGGGTTGGACTTTGAGTTAATAGTGTGGGACAGCTGTGGATGGTAAGGGTGGAGTGAGAAAACAAGGTCACTTTTGTACTCAGATTTAGTAGGGTCAAGAACCGCTGCTAAAGCATGAAAAACGTCAGGTTTGTCTGTAGGTGCTTAGGAATACTAGATTTCCTCCTCTTTAGGAAGTGTGTCCATATTTTCATTTTGAGGGCATTGGTGTTACTGAAGACCAAAATATGGAGAAAGTGTGTGAATGTGCAAATGGAGTGATAGAAGTTTAGTACATTTCGGAGCATGCTCTTAAGTAATACAAGGAGGTGCTGTGGAGAAGTGAAGAAAGATCATGTGGTTGAGGTGTCATGGAAAGAGTTAGAAATGATCTTGCATTTAGCAACAGAAATGGTGGTGGTAGGGAACGAGCTGATAGGTAAGGACGTTATCTTCTGTGTGCATCAAAAAGTGGATGAAGGGATGATGTTCATTGTGGGTTGGAGGAGGACAATGATTAATTTAGTATGACATTTTGGGAATTGCCATGATAGTTGGTTGGGTGCTGCCCACTTTGATGTTGCAATTTCTTGTCTACCGTGAGGTCTAGAGTAGATTGGCAGGACTGACACCAGTTATATATACTTGTATAACTTTGTAGTTGGAGAGTGGCTGCTTCGCTTGTATATTTCCAAGGAATGTGATGCAGGTGATGGCAGAGGTTGCTCAGGTCATCCGTGCCAAGTTACTCAGATCATTCGTATTAACTGGAGGACCCCTGGCCCAAACACTGTAACCTATGTGGAGCATCAGTACAGGACTTTATACATCTAATATGCATTTGCCCGGTGTTAGGATGCCGCCGCCGGGATTTGCTTAGGAGGAACTTCAATGAAAGAGGTATCCGCACCTGCAGATCAGCAATACTAAAAAGTCTGGACTCAAAGGACCCACAATTAATTTGTCAACTAATTACATTTTTTTCCTATTTTGAGAATTTAACAAAAGAATAATATAGGTTACAACCATAATTCAGCAATTCCAGCTTGTTTTAAAACATTTTTTTTAAAAAGTCACATATCTTGTAAATTGAAATAAAATTTTAAATGTGGTACTAATTGTTTATATTTATTCTATTATAGCATGTGAAGGAAATATGTTTTGGAATATTGTAATGGTTTTAATTAACTATACAATAAAGAATTTCTTGACTAGTCTTGACATTCGTATTAAGATTCTTATTTTTTTGAGGGCGGCAAGAATTTTGTTCGTTTTGCAGCAAAGAGATGGGTGCATTGGGAAAGAAGGTGGCATTGATGTTGAGGATGCAATTGAGGACTTTGGAAGGAATACTTTTACTGATGGCTAAGAAGGGTATATCACTTCTTCAGTGTATAGCTTCGATGGATGTCAGGATATTAGTGAAGTCGGTGAGCATCAGCATGAAAGAAACTTCCTGTGGGAAAGCATCAGGAAAGAGGATTCTATGACAATCGCATGTTCAGGGCTTTCGGTCTCATTGTATGAAACTTGGCAATATAAGTTCTCTATAGTTGCAATTTTTGTTTCTTGGTATAGCTAAATAAAAGCTAGATACCATGGTAAACAGCAACGAGTGTGGTGAGATGGTGTGGATTTGACTGTTCTGAGATTTTAAATTGTGGATAATGAAGGGGGGCGAGGTGGAAAGGCTCTTAAGGTTGTAAGTGGAGTGAGTGATGATAACGTCATCAAGAGAGCTCCCCTTGAAGTCTGTTTTCTGCAGTGTTGAGTGGAAACAAGTATGTTTGTCAGGCCAGGGGTGGCATCTTCCATGTTTTCGGTTCTACAGTCGTCTGCAAAGATAAGGTCTCTCAAAAATATGATGTTGAGGTAAGAGGGGATTAAAGGGTGTAAGTGATATTGATAATGTTATCGTAGTCCCTTTTTAAATTTTCGACCACTCACAATTCTTCTCCAGAACAAACATAGCTACCCATCATTTCCTGGTTAAATGTGGAAATATTTGAAACGACATTCTTCTTAGCCTGTTTGTGGCAATCCTAGCTATTACCTTGCGTATTCAGGAATATGTTAACAACATTACAAAGTTGAATATTCCTCCTTTCTAATTTGATTTTCTTTGGTTTTTCTATCATTCCCAGGGGATTCTCATGGACTTTTGGTGATAAGAATACAACTGTTACATTCTGCTCTGGCTTTTACAATAACCCAAACCTCTTCTGACTCTTTGACTGTAGGAAGAGTGAGATGAATTAGGTATGGACACATTCCCAGGTACTGACTCTAACTAAATAAGTAAAACAATCAGGATTGACATGGCTTTTAGGATTCACAATTTAAGAAACCCCAAACTCTAAAGAAAGTATCTTGTATTCTCCCATTGGGCACCACAGACTTGTGCCCAGGAAGGGCCGTGGCCAGGAGTATCTCATGCTCTAGGAGTGGTAGGCCTGCAGTTTTGCCAGACTTGAATTCAAAGCCAGATTACTAATACACTTCATATTTTAAGAGAAAAGAAGCCGTTTGAGCCACGGAAATAACAGTCCTACCTGGATTTGGGAACGAGCAGAGATCTGAAAATGTCCCAGTTGCTGGTTAAGATATAAGAGCTTCTTTGAAAAACTGATTTATGCCGTGTGGAACCCGGGGTGATTAAGCTAGAGGCACTTCAAAGGGAAATCCAAATGTGAATGAAATGAAGGTAGAGAATTTTTAATAATTAATTTTTTTGTTTACCCTGAAAGAACCCCCTTAAAGTTACTGCTGCTTGTTCGAAATATAAGACCAGGACTCAGTACATTTGTGTGTGATTATCAGCTCCACTCCAGTGCACAGTCTGAGCCTCAACAAAATGTTTTCCATCTCAATCACTAAAAATATTTTAAAGGACACGCTGGGCCAAATTCACAAAGGTAAAATGAGACGAAAGTCTAACTTTACCACTTTTGGTATTCACAAAGGACATTTAAGAGTTGTAAATACCTTTTGTGAATACCAAAAGTCGTAAAAGTAGACTTACGTTTTAGTTTACTTTTGTGAATCGGGCCCGTTGCTTTTAACATGAAGAGGCTCATTACTGACACCTTTTCTCCTAAAAGAAAAAAGGCAACTACCTCAGGAGAACACATTACTTCATCTGTCTAAGCATGCATGCATTAAACCATCAGCATCGCTATTTTGCAGACATTTCAAGATCACAGACTCTGATTTGCTAATCGTTTCCTGTGAGTAGTTGTGTCGTACTCACAGTGTCATTTATTCCGACATTTCTATCAGTAGACATAATGTCTCAAAAAAGCTTTGTGAATAAGGCCACTCGGCGTGGCAGCGGTGAGCTGTTACTTTGGCATTTCTGACTCCAGCAGGTCATTACCCTTGCACAATACTTACAATGTACGTAACTCTGAAGGCAAGTTTGCTACCCTGTTAAGAAAATATTATTTTTTTCACTGAAAGCGTAATAGTCTGTGATGGTGAGTTTCATGTAGCAAACATTCGGTAAAGTCAAATTATTATGTAATGGCGTAACAATATGCTCGGCTCAGTGTGCCAAAGTATTCAGTCACAAAGCAAAATACCACAGCGTCAAATGTATTCAGTTTCAAAATTCCCGTCTGAGTCTCACCACACAGGTCAGACGTACAGAGCTATTCTCGTGAAACATATCTACCACAGTCCTGCTTTTGAGAGTGGCTTTCGGATGACGTTGGCAGGCGGCCAGAGGCTCCACACGGCAAGGGAAATGAAGCCATGTGTGTCCGATGATAGGCCCCTGGCACGCGGATGAAAGCTTTCCCAGCAGCGTGACTCACGCGCACGGCGTGCGTGGGCCTCCCACGGCAGACATTTGTTCCATGCGAGTGCTGGTAAGTGGCTTGCACAGCGCTAATGCTAACATGTAGGAGTCAGGCAGAGCTCAAAAACCCCTATCACGATTAGCATTAACATCACACAGCCCACGGGTGACCTCCGCTGCTCTGCGGGGCGGCAGGAGGTCGCTGCGGGTGGGGCTTCCTCCCATTAGGGACAGCACCTAACAGAGGAAGAGAGAAGAAATGTGTTCAGCACTGTGTCATAGTTCACAGAAACCTCAGCATGCGCATCAGATTCAAGACTGCCTTTCTTGTGGAAAGTTCGATGCCACATTTGTGACAGCAGAATAACAGCACACATTTAAAAACAATTTTAATTACTGTGGTTAAATAAAATATGAAGAGACATAGTAGGAAGTGAAGAATCCAAGGTTTTAAAAACCTTGATAAAATCCCCCCCGTTAACCCTCTCTTGCCCCAAAACAATCTTCAAGACAATTAACAGAAGACCAGAAAATAGCACAATATTAGATTCCTTGGTTGCAATACGGTATTTATTTTGTTTAGTAATATATAACTTTTTTCAAAGTGCTACACATTAAAAAAAAAAAACCAAAAAAACAACACTGTAAATGAATGTTGAAATCAGTCACACTACAGTGCCGGGAAAGCAGTAGGCACAGGATCCGACCCATACCTCACTGACAACGCGGAACAAGCCAAAGGGTCGCTTGTGATCCCACCAAGAGGGGACCTCGCTTTGCAGTTCTGGATGGCGAGCTCCTATGAGGAGCAGGCTCAGTGCTGATTTGTATAAGGAGGATCCCTATCTAGAAAGACACAGTGAGCAAAATATGATGGTCTGGAATGCTACCCAGAGCAACCGCCAGTGTTTTTTTTTAGACTAATTGCAAGCATTCCTCTCATCGCCTTTTGTGCGTTTGAAGCACTAGGCTCTTGATCATATAATTTAAAACGAAATAAGACTCTTTTACTGCAGTTTAATTCAATTCAATTCAATTCAGTTTAATGTAAACATCAGTTTTATGTCAGATCTCCAATTTGTAGACAAAATTAAATTTAACACACCCGCTTTACGTATGACGGGTTGATGACATCTAGATCTGGCTGTATGGGCGCAGTGCTAGTGGCTGAAAGAATACATCTCAAAACATCACCCTGGGCCGATGATCTTAGTAGAGTACTAGGATGTAGCCTTGTAGCGGGGCGGTCTCGAGGCATAGGTGAAAGGGTGGCCTCTGATGTGCTACTTGCTTTAGCCTACAGTTGTCTACTCTTCCTGCTTCAATATTTCTCAAGTGCCCAGAAAGTCATTTTATCTTATCACAAGGTAGCTCCTGAACCAGAGCAATGGTGGATTTTAAGTGTAGCATCACAATAATGTGTTCGAGTTTTAACTATTCTTTAATCTTTTAGTAATTGATATTATTGCCAGACCTCATGCCCCTGACCTCGTAGTCCCACTCTAATGCTAAGTTACGTTGGTTTATCATGGGTTTTCAGTACTTTGCAAGTTAGTATATAATTAGTCAGTCAAATCGCGTTTTTATTTATTTGGATAACCTCCTTTACCCAATATGAAGAACATTAACATTATTAAAATAAAAATACAGTGTTAAAAATGGCATAAGTAAGCTTTTGCACTTGACACAAAAAAGCCAAAGTTTCCATTTTCCACAGAGAATATTTTATAATTATAAAATATATTAATTTTGTGCAATCAGCTACAGGAGAGCTTCATATTCATTTGCAATACAACTGATTTTTTTTAACTTTTAAGATGACATGAACGCGCAAAACATTGTACAGATGCATAAAGTATGAGATATGACCCATTATTTCAAATGTAAATGCTAGAGCTCAGGAAACCTCGTCTGAAAGCCCAGATTACCCACCATTTGACCAAATTGTGTGATCCTCGGCAAATAAACAATTTAACTGCAACGTACCTGCACTTTGCTTTTTGCACTCAATGGCTTCTTTCAAGTGTCACAAAACAAGAAATAAAACTGCCAGCCACATTCAACACATTGGGCCAGGCAGCGCTTAATTTGCAAAAAAATAAGTGCCAGGGCCCTCGTCAGGAGGCAACTGCAGCTTGCGACACCTATTGCCCCTTCCAGCGCTGCCAGTGACAGTCCCAACACAACTACAAACCATCACACTCCTACAAGTGTGACAAATCATACTATTCTATGCATCTAATGCAATAAGAATGGTTTGGGTTGCAGGTATTAGTTTTTCTTTACTGTATATTGACGGAGTAAACAACTGTTGTCCTCATTCCTAAATTAGTTATACAGCGCCACCATGTGACAGACTGTCATAAATCCCGGTGTTGACAATAAAGTGCCAGGGCTGAACACCTAAAACCACTGACTCAAATTAAGCACTGGGCCAGGTCTTTCTTAGAACCCAAATCGACAGACTGTACCTAGGCATCCTTTACCAACAGCCAGTCACGTGACTCAGCTGCTTAAGCAAATGCTGCTCACATGATCTCAAGTCCAAAAACCAAGTTATGCATTTAATACAATTTAATTGGATAATTATGCCACTTTCTGAATAGAACACTTAGAAATCGTAAAGCTCCGGTTTAAGTGCTACATAAAAAGCAAGTTACTATTTTTATTCTGCCTACCTCAGATATTAACCAAATACTCATAGATCAGGCGCTATTTGTTCTTCGTTCGGCTTGATTTTAACTTGAATAATTTCCCGATACCCAACTCTCGATGTGTTCATTCTAATTCTTAATTTTAACCACTGTATACAAACCTGTTCCCCGACCAGGTATCTGCTCTATATCCTGCCCATTTTTCATGGCAAAAGTGGTAATACTTTTATGAAGTCACTTTGATTGGCATGTGGAAGCAGCTACATTTCTGGAGCTTGGAAACAAGATACATCTGGTGCCTTACTAAAGAGATTCCGCACAACTCGTTTCAACTTCGCCGGTGAAATGCTATTAAGATATTAAAAACTCACCCTAATAGGCAACGATACGACATGGCCATTTTTTGCTAATGGGACACCGGCATTTATGACAATGAATTAAATAAGACTTATTGTAAGATTTAATTGATTTTACTTGGGGGATTTGTAAAGCACCTTAGAGTGGCCCTAGTGATTTGGAAATATATATGGGATCTTCATTATAGTACATTTGCAAAAACCAAGTGGTGGAAAACCAGTCGATGGAGAATGACTATAGACATCTTTCGTGCAATGTTACCACAAATGATGCCAAATACCTGAAGAGCAAGGGTCCTAAAAGCCTTGTTGAAGAAGGCAGTGGTGGGCTTAGCCGTCTGGCTGGCAATTGATAGGAACATAACAAGTTAGTTCCACTGCATAACGGGAAAAGAATGCACATGACAAATAAATGGTACAACTTTGATCCATTCAGAATCCCCTCCCCATGATTTACATTCAAGTAACGAAGGCTCGCCCTCCACGCTCACCTACAGAGATTTCAGACTTCATCCTAGATTCATCTCTCTGAACAGCGACAGGATGGGGGGAACCAAAAGCAGCCGTGGTAAAAATACTTAAATCAGCCCCGGTCCCTTCGTCTCCTAGGTTAATCTGTCTCTTTCCATGCATCCATCCATTCTTTCTCTCTCTTCTCTTTCTGATCGCTCTCTACCTTCCCCATCCCTCCCTCTCTCTTGTGAAGCCTCACTATGCCTGCTGCAATTAACCTGAGGGAGCTGGAGAAGGTGGCAGAGGCACCAGGAGAGGCCCTGGGCTTTCAAATCCGGCTTCCGATGGCTCTAGGCCACCGGGGAGATGCCCAGTCAAAATAAAAGGCTGCCTGGCCCTGTGTCCGAGGGAACTGAAGCACACAGTCAATTTGCAAACACCAATGAAGACTTCTGTAGCATGACTCATAAATTCTGTTCTGCGAATGAGCGTACCCTCTGTGATCTAGTTTCAAGGGCAGAGAGGGAAAATACCTTCAGCACGAGTGAATGAGTGGGACCAGTTCAGGGCCTGTGAAAAGACCAGAAGGGGTCTCAGCAAGGGCTGAAAGTCCTGGGCAGAAAGCTGTGGTTAGGAAATTCCAGTGGCAGTGCCGCGATACAGTCAAGTTTCTGATTCTGAAGTGTTGGTTCTCAACAAAAATGCAAAGCATGGATTCATGGGAAAACCCCAAATCTCACATATGCCTTTTAATTATAGTAGACTGCAGTAGTGAGAGGGCCCTGGAGCACGATTTAGATACATTTTCCTGCTGAGCATCCACAGCCAGTAGAAGAATCTTCTCTCTCACCAGAGTTTGTTAAATGAGTGCATGCGATTGGTGGACACCAACAAGGCCCATAACGTCAGTAGTGGAACATTAGCCCCGCAGACCCTGCAGTGCGGGAGGAGGGGGTGCGAGCTCCAGGGGGCCCCTTCTGGCACTGTGCATGGGTGGCAGACCCCTGGCCTGACTGGGTCCGGGGGCCCCCCTCCATGTATTTTGCAGGAGGGCCCCTCAAGTTTCGTTACACCACTGCATATCACGTATACTTTTAAAAAAAAGAACTGAGTCATAAGGGGAATGTTTAATGAAAGATCAAGGTGACTGCATTGGGCATTTTCAATGATCTACCCATTAAATGTCTACAGCAGGCTCTCTGGTTTCTTGATATGCAAGTGGTAATTTTATATGATGATGCTCAGGAGGATGCTCTGGCCATTGGGCACATGACTGTGGTGAAAGCTGCATGGCACATGAGCATACGACTAAAGGCTTGGATCATAGACTGTGTCAGTTTACCCCACAAAGCACAAGACATGTGCAGTAAGATAGGAGATTATGTGGAATTCAAATACTGACTGACAACATGGGCTACAGATCATTCACATGCATACAGGCCCCCGCCAACAGCTCTTCGCAAATGTTGGTTAAAGTAGCACAGAACATGTCACAGCTGTGCCTTCTGGACACCAACAACATCCAACCCTCAAGCACTCAGACGAAGAAACTGATTGACGACATATTATAAAAACAAAAGACTACCACTGATCTGTGGGGCAAGCAATGATGCATCACATAATCTGTTTTACCAGCTATGCAAACTGATATACCCAGTCTATGCATCCAGATGCAAAAATGCAAGGTAGTTGAACACAATAAACGCAGAGAGTATTTTTTACTTAGACTGGAATAGGGGATTTCAAGCCCCCTTGCTGTGGCACATCACTCACACAAACAAATGCAAGCATTAATTAACCCACAACTACTGTATCAACAACATATGATTCATAGCTGTGTGTGACTTCTATTGTATTGTAATTGCATTTATAACCCTGACGAGGCGTCAAAGTTCTTTTTCGGCGAGTAGCACACTACTCCGGAACCCATAAAGGATTAGTGGTGAATTAGTATAGTGAAATATGAAAGTAATTTGAGTGGTGGATATGTTAGTCAGTTATTTGGATTGATTGAGAAGGATAGCAGAGGGACAGAAGAGGGAAAAAGGCTTGCATTTATAAAGCACTTCCTACCCCTGATGAGGTGTTGAAGTTCTTTTTTGGCGAATAGCATGCTACTCCGGAACCCATAAAGGATTAGTGGTGAATTAGTATAGTTAAATATGAAATTAATTTGAGAGGTGGACATGTTAGTCTGTTATTTTTATTGAAAAGGATAGTGGAGGGATAGAAGAGGAAAGGTTTTAGACATTTTGTTTTTGGAGGTCATAGCAGTAGGAGGCTTGGGATGAGTAAAAGGGGTGTGGAGGGGTAAGAGACAGAGGGAAGGGTTTAGAAAGTGTTGTTTGGGGTGGATTGGAATAGTAAATGAGGTATGAGATGGTGCAAGAAGGGGTAGAGTAGGGAAGAGTTTAGAAGGGGTCACCTTGGCATCAAGAAAGATGGAGCATAGCTCTCCAAGTTAGTGTTTCCTCTCTGCTCTGATGATCTGAAAGAGGGAGAGAAGCAGTAAAATGCGCTGCGGCGACAGTGCCAGGAGGACAGGTGATTCAATATTAGAGTGGGGGAATTGGTATGAATTAAAGTGAGGGTAGTGCGGGTGGCAGCCTGTGAAGTTTGGCCATTCTTTTGAAGTGGATCTGGTTTTGATTGCCATTCATACACAGCCAATTTTCCTGCATCCGGCAGTGAACGAGGGAGAGCAATACAGGTACCTGGAATGGCGCCGGACTTGCCATCTAGCTTGAGGTGGGGTTGCATGACGTCCGCGTACACGTGGTCGCCTACATCATAAGATTCAGGAATCTTTGTGAGAGGGAACGTGTAGCTGTCAAGTAGTTTTGCTTGCCAAGATTTGTTTCTTTTCATGCTCTCTGAAATTGTTGCCTTATGTTACATCTGACAGTTGTTGTGTTGTAAAAGGTTGGATTATAAACAATAAATTACTTCCTGTCACTCAATATGCATAACATACACTGTACGCGTACAAGCACTTGCTACTGTGTTTAGAACTTTCGGTACAACGAAGGACGGAAGTTTTTACAAAGAAAGCATATAAATAGTCATTTCTCTGTCATAAGACCGGAAGTGGTGGCAAGAGATACACTTCCGTTTTCGCTGAACTTCCTCAACTGACGCTGTCAGATAGTTGTTATTGTTGCTTTCCGACCTGAACTTGCAAACCTCAGCAAACCTCAAGTGCAGAGAATGCAAGAGGAGAGGTCAGAGAAATCAGGAGCTCCCATCTTACTCCAGGCCCATAAAGCAGAAATATATTTATAATGCTGGACTGCAGCTAAGGCACAATATTTGAGATGGTGAACATGTGTATGAGTGCCAGGCAATCAGGACATGCAGAGAATGGGTTAATTCCATCACACATGACGCAATGAAGGTTTACTGAGTTAAGCTGTTAAAGTCTGTGTGCAAACTGCGGGTCACAGGTCCAAAGACCAACCACATTCATTCAGCATTTCATCCTTCTAATCATGATAACATCTGTAGCACTAATTTGTTAATGATATGTTTTTACGGTGCGAAGACATGACTGTGGGTTCAGCTGCTGTATATTATGTTATGTATTACGCTGCAAGGTTGGCTCTCTGAGTTTTACGCTCATGACATATCCAGTGATCTGTAGGTCACGAGATGGTGTCACGGCACGTGTTACATGATTAGACACGACGGAAGTAAGGTCCCACACTACAGAAGAAATAGGTTATTACTACTGTTATCCAATAATAATTAACACTCCTTTTCTGGGTGTTATAACCAAACATAACATAACATAACAAGTGTATTTGTAAAGCGCACGTTCACCACTACGGGTATCTTGGCGCTGAATAACAGATGTTTGTTGTTACCGAACTCAATGGTACTCATTTTATCAACCTCAGATGGATGAAAGGCTGAGTGGACCCGCCGGGATTTGAACCTGTGACCATGAGGTTGAACACAGGCGCCTGCAGTAGATACATTAGTCCATTGAGCCACCAGACCCAGCCAAAGGAACACTTCTTGCATTTCACACAAAATAACTAGTTCCTATAAGAAGCTCCTTACAAGCTGAACACTTGTGTTTGATTAGAACTGGTAGAGCTTGGTTCCATGCTTTCATGCTTGCATGCTTCAGCCTTCATGCTTCCATGATTGCATGCTTCATGCTTCCATGCTTGCATGCTTCCATGCTTGCATGCTTCACCTGCACTTCATGCAGACGACCTTAGTGCCACGGACAGACTGGGCTGGTGAGGGCCAGCTGCTTAGACTGAATCTGGGGAGAGAACAACATATCCGATTTGTTAGTTCATTCCATGTCTACTGCACCTGATATTTATTCACCCCTGAAGAGGGCATCTTTCCTCTGGGACCCTAACTAGCGCCTAAACTGTGTGAAAAAGGCGTGAAATGAAGGAAGGGGTGCACTTGCACAGTGGATAATATGTGTAATGTGTATCTGTTATCAGAGGGTGGCAGCAGCCTGTGGAGGCACAGGCCTTCACTGGCTGTAAGAATGTGCTGTGCTTTGGTGCATGTCACAAAATGTAACTGTCAGGAAGTAGTGGACAGCATGGGGACAACAATGGTAGGAAACAAAATGCAATAAGTGCAGCACACATACTGAACAAGACACCCATAAGATTCTACAGCTTAATTTACAAACAAACTGCCTAATGATTTTCTTAGCATTAGTTAAAAGCAAAGGAGAAACTTGGGGCTAAGCTATTTGAAAACTATTGCTTAGTCTCCCACAATTTGAACAATTCCGTAGTGTGCTTGAAAGCAGCTTTGGCAAGTCTAAGAAGTTGAGAATCTCAGACTACTTAATTTATATATTTATTTGAGAGTGTATTAGTGCACTGCTTGTAACCTTTTAGTTAATTTCAGAGCACAAGATGAGGGTTGAAACAATGTTCGAGCAGAAGAAAGATACTTTGGAAGAGAAAAACCTGTTCAATCAGGAAGAGCAGAAACCTGTGATATTCTGTGGTGCGGCTCTTCCTAGTGTGGGAAAGCCATTATCGTAGCAAGAAAGTTCAATTTCTCCCATTCAGATCTTCTCAGTCTTGGTTCCATCTATTCAGAGGATGCTGTCCTTCATCCATTCAGTGGAGCACATGGTCCAGCATAAGATGATGCTGGTGGTGTTGTTAGTATTGTTGACTACCTTTAAATGGATCGACGACTGCGCCAACACTCTCGCCCCGATCAAGAAACCCTCTAACAGACGCACCAACAGAAAGGCCACCTGGTTCACCACCGACCTCCAGTCATCCAAGCTAGCCTGCCCCAAGCTCGAGAAGAAGTGGCACCACGAACAGACACCGGACAGCAGTGCAGCCTACAAGAGCGCCATCCGCAGACACCACCAACTCGTCAGAACCACCAAAAGGACCATCGACAACAATGCACACAACAGCAAAGAGCTCTTCAGCATCGTGAAGGAACTCTCCAACCCCAGCGCCAACTCCAACGACATCCCGCCATTGCAAGACCTCTGCGACTCCCTAGCCACCTTCTTCGACAGCAAGATCGCAGACATCTACGACAGCTTCGACCACCAGGCCCTCCCGACAGATACCGACAACCCAAAGTCACCGCCCCCAGCCACACCGACCCCCTGCTCTCCTGGACCCACGTCAACGACCTCCAGTCATCCAAGCAGGCCTGCCGCAAGCTCGAGAAGAAGTGGCACCACGAACAGACGCCGGACAGCAGTGCAGCCTACAAGAGCGCCATCCGCAGACACCACCAACTCGTCAGAACCACCAAAAGGACCATCAACAACAATGCACACAACAGCAAAGAGCTCTTCAGCATCGTGAAGGAACTCTCCAACCCCAGCGCCAACTCCAACTCCAACGACATCCCGCCATCGCAAGACCTCTGCGACTCCCTAGCCACCTTCTTCCACAGCAAGATCGCAGACATCTACGACAGCTTCGACCACCAGGCCCTCCCGACAGATACCGACAACCCAAAGTCACCGCCCCCAGCCACACGACCCCCTGCTCTCCTGGACCCACGTCAACGACGAAGACACCATCAAAATCATGAACATCCACTCTGGCTCACCATCAGACCCCTGCCCGCACCACATCTTCAACAAAGCAAGCTCCACCATCGCACCTCATCTCCGCAAGATCATCAACAACTCCTTCGAGACCACCACCTTCCCGGAGAGCTGAAAGCACGCCGAGATCAACGTCCTACTCAAGAAACCCAAGGCGGACCCCAAGGACCTCAAGAACTTCCGGCCCATCTCCCTACTCCCGTTCCCGGTGAAAGTTATCGAGAAAATCATCAACAGGCAACTGACCTCCTTCCTCGAAGAGAACAACATCCTGGACCCATCCCAATCCGGATTCCGCAGCAACCACAGCACCGAAACAGCCCTCATCGCCGCCACCGACGACATCAGAGCCCTGCTGGACAATGGAGAAACTGAGGCCCTCATCCTCCCAGACCTCTCGGCCGCCTTCGACACCGTCTGCCACCACACCCTACGCATACGCCTCCACAATGCAGGGATCCGCGACAAAGCCCTGGACTGGACTGCCTCCTTCCTCACCGGCAGAACCTAGAATGTCCGCCTCCCTCCATTCCGATCTAAAGACACCAAGATCATCTGCGGTGTACCCCAAGGATCCTCCCTCAGTCCGACACTCTTCAACATCTACATGGCACCGCTCGCCAAGATCGTCCAATCGCATGACCTCAACATCATCTCATACGCCGACGACACTCAACTCATCCTCTCCCTCACCAAGGCCCACACGACCGCCAAAAATCAACCTCCACGAAGGGATGAAGGCCATCGCCGAGTGGATGAAGAACAGCCGCTTGAAACTGAACTCAGAAAGACGGGAGGTCCTCATCATCGGATCCACCCCCTCCGCCTGGGACGACTCATGATGGCCAGCCGCACTGGGAGCTGCACCGACGCCCACCGACCACGTACGCAACCTGGGAGTCATCCTGGACTCGTCACTGTCCATGACCCAGCAAGTCAACGCCGTCTCCTCCTCCTGCTTCAAGACCCTCTGCATGCTTTGCAAGATCTACAGATGGATCCCAACCCGAAACAAGAAGGACGTCAGCAGCAGGCTGGACTATGGCAACGCCCTCTACACAGGAACCACAGCAAAGCTCCAGAAACGACTACAACGCATACAGAATGCCTCTGCACGCCTCATCCTCGACATCCCCCTTCACAGCCACATCACAGCCCACCTGAAAGGCCTGCACTGGCTCCCTGTCAACAAGAGGATCACCTTCAAACATCTCACCCATGATTACAAAGCACTCCACAACGCTGGACCAGCGTACCTCAATGAACTACTCACCTACTACACCCCGAACCGCCAGCTTCGCTCCGCTGACCTCGCCCTTCGCCACCATCCCCCGCATCCGACGAGTGACCGCCGGTGGCAGACCTTTTTCCCACCTCGCCGCCAAGACTTGGAACACCCTCCCCCTCCGCCTACGACAGACCCAGGACCTGCTGACCTTCAGGAGACTTCTCAAGACCTGGCTGTTCGAGCAGTAGCAGCACCCCCCCACCCCCAGCGCCTTGAGATCCTCACGAGTGAGTAGTGCACTTTACAAATGGATTGATTGATTGATTGACTTTCTCCCATTCAGATCTTCTCAGTCTTGGTTCCATCTATTCAGAGGATGCTGTCTATCATCCATCCAGTGGAGCACATGGTCCCAGCATAAGATGATGCTGGTGGTGTTGTTAGTATTGTTGACTACCTTTAAATGGATATGCAAGTCATATGCAAACATTTGGAAGTTTACCCAATACTGCGCAAGGGCCTGTACCAGTGAGGTTACACAGATGATGAACAAGAGCAAAGAGAGGCATGATCAGTAGAAAACACAGAAGGGTTCTGGAAATGAGGTGAATTTGACCGGTCTGATCATGAATTTTTGACTGCATTTGCGGAAGAATGATTCAACCGAAGACCAGCTAGTTCCAATCAATATTTCAGCCTGTTCAACGATATTGTGTGGTCAATAGAGGCACATGCCATGAACAGTTCAAGGTGTGCAAGAGTTGTTTTCTTGTATTTGTCCAGTGCGTTGAGGCAGTTATCCCGTATATCGGATAGGGCTGCTTCCATGTTACATGAGAATGCAAAGTGTTGACGGTCGTAGAGAAGATAGTTTAGTTCCACATACTCTTCGAGCTGTATCATCCTCCTCTTTTCCAGGACCTTAGTGAGAAAAGGAAGGTTGAACCTGGACCTGTAATTTCGAAGGATCTTGCGGTCTGCCTTTTTCTTCAGAAGAGAGGTATGATAGTATGCTTTAGAGGGGGAGGCACAACTGATGTTTGCAATAAAGCATTTTAAATGCTTGTTGTATCAAAGTCAAAGGAAGGGAAGAGGCACTCAGCGGACCGTGGCTCCATGGGTGAATTGGATGCTTTTATTTTGACAGGCAGGCTTAGCATCTCATAGGTCTCTGAAGATTCGAAGGGGGTGAATGAGAATAGTAGTAGGGACGGTTGTAGGTTCTGGTGGGCTGGATAAAATGTACTGAACTTATTTTGAAAATGGAATGCCAGGTCCAGGAGTTCCTACAGTAATTTGGGAATGCTGCTGTGTGAGGTAGACTACTGAGGCAATGAGAGAGAAAATGGGGTTGTTGGACACAAGATACTATGTATTCAAACAGTGAATCGGTTGTTTCTGCCATGATAGTGCTGTTCAGGTTAGAGGCATGGCTTAGGGCAATTCCTCTTCCTCACTTACCCTATCAGATCTATTAAATGGTTTTGTAGTCTGAGGAGAGGAGATCATCAAGAGAAGTAGAGAAGCTGACTCACATGAGATGTTGTCTGCATCAAGGGAGAGGGAGTGTTATTGAGGTAAGTTTTTATAAAAGGGCTGGGATCATCAGTTGTATTATTGTCAGCTGCACTGCTAGGAGGTGGCAGGCCTTCCCCTTGAGTTTAGGTGGTTTGAGCGGCTTGAGGGAAAGCAATAGGACAGGGTGGGCGTCACCTGGGGGTGGCAGCTGTTTATGGGATGAGGGGACTTTCACTGTGGTTAGTATTCATTTTTTTAGTTTTTTAGTTTCTGAAAAATGTCATTGAAAGTCAGCAGATAGTGACCATTGCTCAGAATCATCATGATTGTGGAAGTAGATAGTGACATTTCTGAGTTTAATGACGAGATCGTGTCTGCAGCCCCCTTGGATATTTATAGTCTATCTCATGGTGAGATCTAATTGGAATGCATTATTCCTTGCTTAAAGGTTATCTTTGAAGATTTTATGCTTTCATTTTCAAGCCTGTAAGGAAGCACTTTATCACCATTTCAGGGTTTCCTTGCAAGAGGACATATTTCAGTCATGTTCTAGTGCTTTTAGAAACAGAAGTTGATGGGTATTTAATAGCTCTCTGGACCAGTGCATAAATGCTATGGTTGAGACCTACAGTGTTTGTGTATGGGACTATCATGTTTTCTGGGTGGATTTGAGCCAGTGTGCACTAACCTGTGCCAATAATGTAGTGCTTTTGAACAAAGTTAATCTGCATGTGCACTAGTGTTTCTTTATTGGGTAGTCATGGTGGCCTGGATGACTTGCACTGTTGTGTGTTACAAGTGAGAGTGTGGGTGCTGCAGCAGTGACTCTGTGGGTACTGCAACACTTACAGTGAACCCGGCAACCCGCATTTCATTCAACTATTCAGTTCTTTATGAGGTAAATGTGCGTAGTGCTTTAAATTGGGGAACAAGAAGTGCAGGGACTCACCGAAATGAGTTAGCGGTGGGTTGAAGGAGCAAATCCTGGTATTAGCAAGTGAGCGTTTAATAGATATGGCATAGTGGCAGAGCATTTACTGAAATTTCCAGAGTTACTACGCCTGCATGACAATTTCTGCTCCCTATGCATGCATGTGCACTTGTCTTCTTACCTGTAAAATGATCAATACAGTATTGTTTTTTCTTCTGCCCAAGGGCTCTCACGACGGGCAACCCTCACAAACCCCTGTTTGCCACACCTCTCCATCTTCAGCATAGGAAATACTTGTCTGCTACCCATGCCAAGGCCGTATTTCCCCAATCCTACCAAAATAGCTCAATGTCAGCCTTTAGAGACTCATTTGCATTCGTGTTTCCTTCAAAAGCCCCATTATGCAAAGTGAAACTGAGGACTTGATGGGCTATTCCCTCCTAAAAAGGGGCGACTTGTATACTGAGAAATGCACAGAGGATATTCATTCTTCTCTCTGCAGTTCTCCTCAGATGGTTGCACTCCCAGCTAAGTTGTCTCACGTGTGAGGAGTAACTCGTGTAGACCTCATTTGGTAACTCACGTAGACCTCATTTTCGTTTTCTTGCATTCTGGTCCTTTTAGTCTTATATTTTTCATGGTTACAACAAGCTTCAAGTACCACAATACATTGGTAAATCCTGGACTGGATCCAGGTTTTCAACCTTTCACACTGCCCATACACCAGTGCTGAGATGTGCACAGAGCACCAACACTATTCTTCATTTGTCTTGTGCACTGATCTGAAAGTATCAAGACATCTACAGTTGTTATAAAGCATAACATCCTGACTCACAACATGCTTTTGTAAAACATTATTGAGACATCCACAGTGCAAATCTACTCAGATATTCTACCTTCTATCACAGTGCTGAGGCATCCACAACACTCTTGCAATGTGCATTTAGTCTGGCCTGCAGTAGGCAATTGTAAAACTGGGCGAAGTCACTCACAGAGCTCCCACAGTGCACCATTACCCAGACTTTCAAAGCATCCTAGTTTCACAATACTGAAGCTTCTACAGCGCTGATGAAAATGCACCCCTCTCATCCAGTGGCGTAAGGAAACAGGAAGGGGCCACCCCTGCAAAGTACATGGAGAGGGCCCCCTCCGACCACACTAAGGAGCTCTCAGACCAGGGTACTGTGTTGAGGGGACTCTCTGCACCGCAGGGGCTGAAGGGGCCTTTGTTACGACACTGCTGCCATCATTCTATAGCAAGCGCAAGTCCGCCAAGCCATGGCGGACCTACTGTTACTTATATTGTTTACAAAGACAGATCCTCCATTGCAAATAATATGATTAATGCCCCCTGCGTACCGGGAGGTTTTTCTCAGTGCATGTGTGCTAGACTGGGATTTGTTTTGCCGGAGATCTCCACAGTTGCCACGGTGGACCCTGGCAGATCAGACATTGGTGAGAGTGGTGTTAGGGGAGCTGCCCTAAGTAGGGTGACCTCACTGACACCATTTCTACTGCCACTGAGATGTCTTTATGGGAGCTCTCTTTAAGTAGAGCTGTCAACGTCTCTATCAGGTGAAACACATTCCCACAACTCTGAATGAGGCAGGAGTACCAGGAGGTGGTGCATGGGACATTGCCATTTTTTGTGCAGTTTTTCCATATTGCCTTCCTGTCAATATGACTCTGAATAGCCTAAAATATTCACCCAGATGCTGAACGTTTAAAAAACTGGATGAAGTGTTGAATCAGCTAACCAGATATGCTTGGCTATGGAAGGTTACACTTGCGCACCAACATGTTTCTACTCTGCGGCACTTCTGTATCAAATATATGCCCTTCTTCAGCTTCATCAACATTACCATGTACGATTCAAAAGGAAACAAGAATGCATCGCAACGCAGGAAGGCAAATCATGAGGGCGATGACTAGGCTAGCAGGTGCCCATTTCGATCCTTGGTAGTCTTGTGATCTGGAGCAGTATAACGTGACCCTTGAAAGTCATGTGGGTACGGGTGGCACCGATTGGGCGACAGCTTTTTCATTGAGCTTCACGTAAACAAGAAAACATCATTTGTGTTGTGGATAATTATTCTTATCACAATATATGAAACAAGCACCTCTTGAAATAAGGACATTTTACAATGCCTCTAAAAAATAAGGACAGATGGATGTGGAAATAGGGCTGAGGAAACTGCATTTTAATTCTACTTTGTGGAGCATACTCTGTGCAGGGTACCCCACCATTTGCCAGCATCTCCATATTTCCTCCTGAAAAGACACCAATAAAATTTTCCAATGCACCATGGTTTGGTTCTGTGCCCATAAGCAGATGCCAACCTGCGACCAGTGGCAGAACATGACAAAACGCAGCCCGCTTTCAAACATTTGGTAAGAGGTCTTTATAAATTCAGTCAGTCAGGCCATGTCTCTGCTCAGTCTGTGCATCAAAAGGGGAGCATTGAAAAGAGTACCCCAGGAGCCTACATTGTTCCCATGACATTACTAAGGGCATTATTTCTCTTAAACAGGGAATCATGTATGTATATTACCTTATGAAAATGGTGTGCAGCTCTCTCAGGGCAACTTCAAAAGCTATAGAGCTGTATCTGCTTATGGACGTTTTGTCTGCATCCCCACATGGCCAATGCAGTCTAAAGTGTTACAACTAAGAGGGTAGAAGTGGCAAGGTGCAATTGCTCTCTGACTTGTAGCAGCGACCTCTTAACTCTTGATTTTGGACATGTGGGAGAATCCCGACATTGATTAGTCAGGGGGTGTCGAACACAGGCTCAGGAGGGCCACATTCATGCAATATTTTCAGGATTGCCCCTGATTATTTAAAAATATCACATTTACATTCCCTAAATATACATTTATGATCTGGATATCCTGAAAATCCATCAAGGATCTGGCCTTTTGGGCCTATGTTGGACGCTCCAGTACCTTCTCTTTTTTATGCCTTTTGTGGCTTGTTGTGTTTGATGACTAAATCTTTGGCTTTTCATGTGGTTATTGATATACCTTACTTTTCTGCTCACAAAGGCTTGTACCATTCTTGGTTTGTGAGTGGAAGGTGTGCTTTCACAGCTGATTTCTCCTGATGCAATTATCATTTTCTCTCAGTTGCTCACTAAGTCCACTTTCTAGAAAAACATATCCAGTTTATTTAACTGGGAAGTAGGCACACCAGGAACGTTGTATTTGCTCAGACTATGACTGGAAAGTCAATTTCTAATAGTTCCAGTAAAGGTTACCAAAACACCAATTGATGAAGGCTGTGGCATTTCCCTTCGGAAGCTGTGGTTGTGTATTACAACTTTGTGCAGCACTGAGCGGTGTTATAAACTCCCTGCTGAAGGGGTTTGCTCACTTCTATATAAAGAATGTTTTCAGCTCAGCCTGTGCTGCAAACACGTCGGCGCGCGAGCTGCTGACTAACATTAGTCATGTTTGCATCTGGTTCCGCCCACCTCCAGCATCAGACACCTCGTGCTTCTTCCCGGCTCTGCTCCCTACGCCGGCCTCGCCATCCCTCTCTGGGTCTGTTTATTGGCTGTCTGCTCCTGCTCCTAAGACGAGGTTGCAGAAGAAAAACATACGTTTCGTTTCATAAACACAGAAATTTATTTTGCTTTCACTAGTAATCTGTCGAGCTTTGTTTCCCTGTAGATACCGTATATTACTGATTAAATGTTTCTATTGTTTTGTGATATCCACAGTCTTTAAATAATTCATGTTTGTGAGATTGGTTTTAGGGAGCACAACCCCATAATGGTGGGGCCAGCGTTATGACACGTGAAGATTTACCTAGTATACAGGTGCTGGGAATAGGGTTGTGGGGGGGGGGGACGGGAGGGGGTTGCAGCACCCCCCAAAATAAACATGCTATAATTCAGAAGGACAAGGAGGATTAAAAATGCCTTTAAATTTTGTTTTAGCTTTTTACATTTTCTGTTTCTTCCTTTTTCTTCATCTCTCATGTTAGGACTCAGTTGGGTTCCAATTCACACCCAGATCATCAGAAGGTGGGCTTGGAGAAGACGCAAGTGCTCTTTCTTCTCCTTGACGGAGATCGTGATGCTGATGTGTCCAGTGGAAGAGCAGTCTAACAACATCCTCAGCAACAAGGGCTACCATTTTCTATGGGATTAGGTTTCGAATAAATGCTTCAGGAAGCTTGAGGTTTTTATTACATGTAACTAAAATATAAATATGGGGCACACAATTTAGGGTATCTGATTTGGGGAGGTACTGATGAGGGGAGTGCATTTTTGGATCACAGGCTTTGGCTTCAAAGAACCCAAGCATGTGGCAAATGCTGTGGAAAACTCCAGCATTGAACACATGCCAGGGGTGGAGGATTGGGCCACAGGCTTCAGGATGCCCCCGTTTTGGGACAGGCTACCGGAGTTGATGTTTGTGGTGGTAATATGATATAATATGACTGAACACTCCCTTCCCTGGTAAATATAATGAGAGCCACCTAAGATTTCTTCATCTCGTGCCTTAGTGTCTTTAGGGTCACCATTAAGTCTAACCCGACCTTTGCCACTGGGGATGCAGAGGTCTATGTAACCACCTTTATTCAGGGAGCTATGCTTATGAGCATCTTCAGGCATGTACTTCGGAGAGTCCATATTTGGAAAACAGACTTCAAATGGTTGAAGTGTAGCACAGATTACATGGACAGCCTTCAGTGGGCCTATGTTTAGAGTTCAGTCTTCAGGGACATATACGCAAGTA
Source organism: Triturus cristatus (assembly GCF_964204655.1). Classification (NCBI taxonomy): domain Eukaryota; kingdom Metazoa; phylum Chordata; class Amphibia; order Caudata; family Salamandridae; genus Triturus; species Triturus cristatus. The sequence continues at coordinate 1,364,080,630 of NC_140591.1, read as the reverse complement.
AACTTTACATTTGAGAAAAGATTTTTTTCAGCCCTCCACGGATCATGGACACAAAGGTTGTCAAATTCACGGCACAGGAATCAGAGAGAGCTATTATGGGTCATGGGCTTCAGCGAGGTACATTTTGGGGCAAATGCAAGAGTAGGAAGATTGAGGGACAGACTGTGACCAAGAGGGTACAAGACTCTACCTTAATCATATAGATTTCAGGGAGGTGAGAAATCTGGCCCAGACCTAAGGGAGAAATAACTGAGCATGGGGGTCGTAGTTTTTATGGAGTCCATGGCTCAGACATCTTAGATGTATTTTGGGGTACGGTACTGCTCAAATCCACATTTGGGGTGCATTCATAGAGGAGCACAATTTTGAGCATAGGCTTACAAGCATGTTTGTTCCCGGTCTCATGTGCTTTTGTAATTCATCCCAGAATGCAACACTCTGAGTCTTTCCTATGGGATTTTCCAGATATCATTTTATTTTTTAAAACATGTGACTTAGGTCAGTGGTTTCTAACTTGCAGTTCCTGGACACCTGGGTGTCCACGACACCTATTCAGGGATCCACTACTGTCTAGAAAATTGAATAATATTAGCAGATTAATAATGTATTTAAAGAAGGAAAATTGAAGATGTTAAAATATAGTGTAAAGTTGAAAGACTTTGAAATTGCAGGTTAAAAATTAAGTTGGTATCACTGGCTTGATTTGTTAAAGCAGCTCAAATATAGCAAACAGAATATAGTATGGATGATAGGTGTCTGCAATTGATGCACCAACAAACAATCCAGCTTGAACTACGTGTGATATGTCAGAATTTAACATATAACTTCGTTTTTAGGAATTACAAAACAAATCTAGAAAGTTCGATTTTTCTATATTTGTATGTGAATTTAAATATTTCACCATTTATGTAATTGTTGGATGTACTCTGAAATATCCTAGTTATGTATTTTTGTTTTGATGTTCAAGTCATAGACATTGCTTTGCTTATGCTGGGGTTCCTGGCTTCCAGTGGTAACTCAGTGGGGGGGGGGGATATCCTGAATTCCAGTATTAATCATTCTGTGGGATTCCACAGAAGTCAAAAGGTTAAGAACCACTGACTTAGGGAATTAATTAATACAATTCACGAGGAAGATTCTCTTTTGCTGGAATCTTCAGCACCCATTAAAAATTGGAGATTTCTATGAATTAGTGTTTCGAATTGTACACAGCGCAGTCTCATTCTAGTAATGGCAACATATTGGTTTCATCTTGTGGTTTTGTAGCAGTTAAAAAAACAGGAGGTGTTGTCACCAGTGCGGGTTGAAAGTGTTGGTCAATGTATTTAACGTGGTTAGAGGATAGTCTGTGATCTAGGCACATCTCCCCTGGAAGCACATTAACAAACTGAGCGGCTTTGCTTTACAGTTCTTAGCTCAGGAACACTTACAAGACAATGTTGGAATCAAAGACTTATAAGTAGTTGACGACTGTCCTGTGTGTTAATTGTGATTTGCGCTGTCTGGGTACACATGCTTGACACAGTAGTATGTGGGCAGGAAATGCTGTGTGTACAGCTATCAGCTTTAATGGGTAAGGTTTCCTAGAAATACATCAGTAGTGTGTATACCATGCAAGACTTTTTTCATGTAGGAGGTTTAGATTAACTATATCACCTGCCAAATGTATATGGGTGTTAATCACTGTGTTGACAGCGACTGCGCAACACCCCTCTGGTTCCCTGCAACATTTAAGTGGGAAGCCCAGAATACCTGTGAAGGTTAGAGGGACTCTACGCCTGCCACCTCCTATTTGTAAACCAAGTCTAGTGGTACTTGGACTATGACATGCACAGTGTCTCCTCTCAGAACACCTAGAAGATATGGCTATTTAGTTTTAGATTGGTAAATGAAATCTTTCCAGTTTTCTACAATTTCATGATCTTGTTCTCAGTGTCAGTTCAAATAAACCCTTCCCACTTCTATCCCTCCACTATCCTTTTCAATCCAAATAACATACTGACATGTACACCGCTCAAATTAATTTCAGATTTCACTAAATAATTCACCACTAAACCTTTTTGGTGTCTGGAGTAGCGTGCTTCTCAGGGGTAGTAAGCACTACATAAATGCAATTACAATTACAAATCTTTGCTGTATCATCCCTGTTAGAGCAAATTTGAAGTGTGAGCTACAGAATATAGATCTTGGCCTTGTACGCCGGGGCATTCGAGCAAGGCCCTTACCCAGGATGTAAATCTGGATTTGTGTTGGGTTAGGAAATTATATATAATTGAGACAGAGTGTTGGGCTATTAAACATACTTTCACAAATATTGTAAACGTAGATATAGACATGAGAATACAGTCAATGGATCCCAAAGTAGATTCTGTATTTATTGTCAGTTTAGAGCCTTTGTCCCCCCTCAGTGAGTTAAATGGTCGCAGTTGACGTCACAGTGATCTGAAAGCTACAACTTTGAATTCTAGCAAGTCCAGCTCAGCCTTCCATTCTTCTGAGGCTGGGGAATTGCGTGCCATTAAATTGGTTAATTGTAACACAAGGTTTTTAAAGTGCTTACAAATGGTGTAAGTGCGAGGTGAAGAGCTGTTTAAACAAAAAGTTGTTACCAGAGTTCTCTTACGTAGTAAGAAAAACAGTATCTAAATATACACATATTTTATTATTTTCTTAATAAAAAAAAACTAAATTAATAAAGGAAAGCAGCTTCACTTTCGAGTTCTTCATAGTAACACTTCTAAAGGTAATGTAATGTTAGAATCCAAAAAAACACTTTTAAAGTATTTTCTATTTCCTTGGAGGCTAAGTGGATGTGCAGCAATGTTAGCTAAATATAAACCAGCCTACATTGTCTAACGTCTCCACTTTTTAATGCAGGGATTACAAACATAGGACAGGATGCTTTACGCAGGGGCAGAAATACTACATAACATAAGCAGTGCTTAATTTGAGCTGGTGGTTGCAGGTGGAGCCCACCGGTGCTCCCTTCTGGGTACAAGAGCTTATTTTTCCTCATCAGACTTTGACCCAGAGCGAGAGAGAGAAATACACAACAGGGTGAAGGAAGGAGGAATAGAAAGATGGTAAAACTGTAAAAAAAAAAAGAAGGGAGAGAGCAGGGGTGAAGAATAACCTATACGAGTGAGACAAAGAGGGAAGGAGTGTCTCATAGAGGATTAAAGGGTGGAATCAGACTATGCAGCCTTAGTATTCAGCACCCAGACCTTCAATTGTGCAGGCCGCAGGCTTCTCAGCAAAATCATGGGCCCTGGCATTTATTCTTCTATAAATTAAGCACTGTACATAAAAATAGTAGTGAGAGGGTGTTTATGCAATGTTAATGTTGAATAGTGGGACATTCTACAAGATAATACAGTGCATTTAAGGCAAGCTAACACAATTTCCTACCGGGAGTAGATCAGTGGGAGCAGCGAAGCCAGTCATAATGCAGTGGCATAACGAAACTTGAGGGGACCCCCCTGCAAAGTACTTGCAGGTGGCCTCCCCATGCTCCGAACCCAGTCTGAAGCTCTCTGGTCAGGGACCACCCAGTGCTGGCGGGGGCCCCCGGAGTTCAGCCCCACACACTGCGGGGGCTTTTGTTACACCACTGTCATGATGGTTTCTTTGTGTGCTATAACTACTGTTAAAGGACTGCTCATAGACCATACTGTAGCTGATAGATCCCCGTCTTTCTGGTGTACCACCCCCGCCTACCTGCAACTCACTCCCAGCATAAGCGAAGAGTCCATACAAAAGAGTTCCACTGTGATGCAGCACAGCTCCAGCTTTGTCTCTACAGAAGCAGCTGTTGGACGCAAACACAGCTGTCCCGGCTCCACAACTCCCTTTGCTTTGGGGGAATGCAAGACCGATAGTCGAAAAGCAGTTTATTCCTTCTACGTTTCTGTAGTTGATTGGCTTCCCCTTGCAGTGAAGGAAGGGGTGGAGCCAAGAAAGCCCTGTTTCTGGCAACATCTTTTGTGGAGAGGAAGCTGAAGCTGTGTGATGGAGCAGAGGAACCATTTTTCCCTAAACCGTCTGATGCAGGGCTCAGAGCGTTAAAGTTTCCAAGGTCCATGCCATAGTACCACATCAACACCAGGATTTTTCTTTGCATTTTGTGATTTAAAGTCTTACTTGCTTCCTTAAAAAGAACTATAGATCATAGAACACAAAGAAAGAAAAAGCACTGATGAGGAAAAGCATGGAACCGGGAAACTTGAGAGCTTTTGGCGTTCCTGGTGAAGGCCACATCTCTTACTTATGCACTGCCTGTTTTGGGTGAGGGTGGTGATGGCAATACTGCCCATGCAAGCGGGCAATTATGACTATTTATGACTCCCTGTATACAAATTAAGGGGTGTTCCTTATGCTTGGGACCTTAATTGGTGATGGGGAGAGATGTAAATAACAGCAGTTATTTCCTACTGGTGTAAACAATAACTCTTACAAGGGATGAATATGTATAACAAATTGTGAGGGAGGCAAGGCAGGATCAGCAGACAGCATAAGGGAGACTTAACAATGGTTTTAGAGATTGTTTGAACTTCAGAGCAAGATAACCTATTCATTTAAAAGTGGGTATGTGTGAAAATTGTGAAATACATTCCAATACTGGCACTACTCTCTCTTTCAGGGTGACCCTGAGTCATATGTATCCTCCCTTTTATGGCATGACAATGTAAACTCTTGTCCGTTGCTCCAATGTGCTTGAATGGTACTGTTAGACACAAATATTCCAAATTTGGAAAATGAACTGCAAACGCATGTAGCCAAAAGTTATATAGTAAGTATACGTTTCATTTTCAAGGTGAGTACGTTGGAGGACCTTCCAGTCCATTCAGGTGTTTCAAAGGGGATTAGTTACAATGTATGCCAGGGGGGTTGGGCCCCCCTTGCCTTGATCAGTGATACATGTATGCAACCGGGTCTTTTTTTGTGCCCCCAAGGCGCTATCCATTGAAGCCATGATGCATGTGATACCTTAAGCCAGGTCTGGCATTTTAGGTCTAGCATTAGCCAAGACCTTTTGATTTTGCTAAAAGTATATGTATAATATACATACTTATAGGGGCTTTCAGTCAGCCCTACTCATCCATTGGTCTGTTAAAGTGTCATTCACATTTGTCTTCCACACACTAAGTCATGTGGCAGTTGGTTGGCAAACTTCATTCATTGGCTAACTTCACTATGAGTGATGGCATTCTGACTTTTTACAAGGAGCATATTATTTTGGGTAATTAAGATTTTTCCAAAGGATTTAGAAGCAAAGTGTTATGCATTAAATAAGTCCTGGCTGTATAACCAACAGCCTTCGGTATGCGGGGACACGTAAGCTCCTATTTACCACCTTAACAGCAGCTGTTTGTCGTGTCGTTTACAGCCCGTACACGTTTTATTGAGCATAAAAAATCTTAGACCCACTCCTACAAAGTTAAGGAGAACCCAGGCATAGATGACTAACTATGGAATGTGCCTAGTCCCAATTTGTGCCATCAGTTTTTATTATTTTGGATGTGGAGAAAATAATCAACATAGTTTGAGTAGGGTCACTAATTGGTCTAGTTGTATGTATCAATCACAGAGGCTCAACAATCTAGCACACCCAATGCCATTTTAACAGTCTACAAGGCAACAGGGGTAAAATAACTTGCTATTTATTAAGGGGGACCTAAGCTGTTATATGGGCTTTTGACAGTCTGTTGGACCTGTAATCTGATAAAGTTGCAATTGAAGTTGCTCTGTTTTTTTTGCTTGCATGAAGATTTGACTACACTTACACCAAAGTCAATGTCCGACCAAGTTGTGTTTTTTAATGTATTATCTTTTTAAGGTATCACTCTTTCCTCTGTTTTATTAATTTTAAATGGATGCACGAATATACTGTGTAATTTTATATTAATTGATTTATAGAGTTTTATATAGTGCGAACATGACCCAAGAGGATAGCAGAGCACTTTACAAATGGTCAGGGAGAGGGAACAAGTAGGGCAAAACAACAACATGCATGCAACTGGGACCAGCAGTCCACAAAATATTCCAAGCAAGCACATATACAAGCAAACACAGACTCCCATTTCCCCATATATAATAGAAGGTGTGCTTTGGTATTGTTTGTCTTTGTTGACAGATATGTTTAAATAAACACATTTATTATTATGTCAACAGCAAAACTATGTTCTATAATTGAATGAGCTGTTCAACCTTTCAGTTAATCCCTATTTACATGTTATAAAGTGCCAAACAACTACATTTGTCAAGAACTCAAAAGCCTCATTTGATTGTGTGGTCCTTATTGTTGAACTTCCTGCTTTATAGCCCTAAAATAATGAATAATTAGCTGCCAGGCATCCTTTTTTGTATTCGACATATCCACATGTTCCCGGAGCTGTCACTTTTCTCAGGTCTACACTTGATTAGCTCAGCCAGACTATGGCTCTCATCTACAACACACTTTTGCTATCACAGATCCTGCAAATCAAATAATCACAGGGTGTGTAAAAGAGTGTTTTTCAATTAACCAAACCCTTCTGTGAGTCAGAAAAGTCTTTCCGGATCACAAAAGGATTTCTGTGGCTCATTATGAATACCAATTGGGGGAGTCATGGAGGGGTCTTCCCTTCCTTATTGTGAGTTGCAATTGTAACTGATAAGCAAATGGGAAGCAGTCCTGCCAAGTTTCTCAGGTCCACGCGTGACCAGCTGCTGGAGTCCAGGTTCTTCCGAGCATTCTGGGACTTGTAGTCTTCTTTACCCCAGTAGAAAGCCAGGATTTCAAGTTCCAGAATGTAAACAAAATGTAAAGACTACAGCAGCTAGCCACATATCGACGTTAACACTTGACAACTATGGGGATCCTGTCTCCGTGGTGTAAAGTCCACTTTGGGAACAACCTTGGGGGGTGCAGGCAGACAGTGGACCAGGAGACCGCGGCATGCCCCCATGTCTCCCCTGTAAGACATTAAAAAAAATGTAGTATCTATCCCTTTAAGTGGCATAGGCTACCTAAAAACATATTGACACCCAGGGAATATGAATCAGGGAGAGAGGTTTGCTGTCCTTTTCAGGCCTCCATCCTTGCTTCCACAGCCTTTTGGAGACGAACACAAACTGCAACTTGCAACCTGTCTTGTTAATAATATGCATGAGGCTGGAGTTTTTGTGCTTCTCCTTAAATATCCATTTTGTAAATCGAGTGATTAGTACATTAGTCACATAGCAGAAGGCCTGGTGAGTCACAAAATGTAGGTGTACAATTTGCACCCACTATTTCACACCAGTCATATGATACATCAGGACCTTGTAGTCCAGTTTATTCCATTATAAACTCAGGACTTTATGTTGCAGAATGCAAGAAAAGTAGTTGACTGGATAGATACTCGTATATGGATAACATGAGAATTCTGTGTCCCTGCCTTTCTTACCTCTTCTAAGACCGAGTCTCATTGAGAGCTCTGCTTTTTGTGTTGCCTCAGAATCAAACATTAGACAGGAGTTTATCCAACCTAGGTTTTTCATGTGCATGCTTATACCTATATCCATAATTGTGTAACATAAACTGCAGAGGCGGCCACCATAAACAAAAGGTGGTAGGGCAGGTGGGGTCGTGTGGGGGTGTTAGAAAACACATATGCTCACTTAGGAAGTGGAGTACATGTAGCACTCCTCCTCCCCCTGCCATGCCTAGGCCCTGCCCCTCTCAACACCGCTGGCTAAGAGCTGGCAAATGCAAAATAAAACAATGCACTGAGCCAGGCAGTGGGGCGACGCTCCTCCGCCATTGCGGAGGAGCCACCACTGATAAACTGAACACATGGCCTGTACTGAACCATTACATTTGCTTCCAAATCTGTAATGACTTCACCTCCCAATTATTAACTGAGGTTTTTGTGCTGTTGGCTAAAAATCCTGGAAGAACTGAAGGTGTTGCACATCTCACTGGGCCTCCTGAGCTAATGCTATGTTTTAGGAGTCCTTCTTGTGTCCTTTTAAAAATAGCATTGGCAAATCCAACAGGTCTCACCTGTGAGCCTGTGAGTGCTACTGGCTTTGTAGCCATGCTGTACAGCAGCACAAAAGTTTTGCAGTGTTGCTAAAACAAATTGAAAAAGTGCTGTGACGCATCTGGGGCCAATGCACTTTTTTTTCTGTGCATTAACTCTGAAAGCATCACAGCCCTTTTTTATTACAAATTTTAGCCATTCTGCACAGCAACCATGCTACTATGTGACATGGCTACAAATCATTGCCAAAGTCGGAAATGCCAATGCTGTACAGCATGAACAAATGCAATGGCACAGCCAATAGTCTCAAAGGCCGAACTTTTAGCTTTGCCAATGCTTTTTAAGTCTTGGCACAACACCCCTGTGATTCTGAGCAAATTGGTTAATCTCCCCATGCATGAAAAAGAAAACAGGCAAATGAAATTTGGCAAACAATAAGATCATATAAAGAAAGCAATTGCTCCCATGTCCATGTCTTAGTGAAAATACATTTGGCAGCAGATAACACCTATTGTCACAAGAAGCATCCATTTCAAAGGAGAAAAGGGCTTCTTTGAAATGCGATTTGAATAGTAACACATAGCTACAAATGGCAAGAGGTTGAACAAGGACACCAGGGAAGAAACAAAATACAAAGCAGTACTTCAATTAAAGGTGGATCAGCAGAAGGACAGCAATCAAGCTGAAGCAATCAGTAGTAGGTCCATGCTCCAGCCAAAAGAAGAGGAAGTGAAGCCAGCACTTGCTGGCCCATTACAAGGCAGCAAATAAGAATGAGAATGAAGCCAACAAATGTTAAGCAATAGACGGGCTCCGAGTCCCTAGTTGCATACAATATCTCCCGCAAGCAGAGTGCATGCAGTGCATATGCTGTCGCAGGCAAGACCTAAAAATTAATGACCTCGACCTTCTAGGGGTGAGAGAAATTACAATTTGTTTCCTACACCATGTGTGTGATTTCCACAAAAATTATGTGAAGTGCACTTGCCAGGATCCCATGCAAAAACTGCATGCTGGGGAAAGGATGTAGTGTTGCGGCCAGAGCTGCGGACCTTGGAACTAGGGAACCAGGTTCAAGTCTGGGTGTTGGCACTATATCCTGTGATTCTGGGCAAATAACTTAATCTTCTCGCGCCTCAGAGAAAAAAATAATGTGTCCTTGTGTAAGGTAACTGGTACTCTTGTAAAGCGATCCAAAACTTTTGGGTCAAATTTGAGCTATATAAAACTGCAAAAAAAGGTATGTATAGAAGTCAGGCTGTATATCGGTGGAAGTGTCTTGTCGAAGACAGACTGTCTTGTGGTTGTGGCACACTATTCCCCAAAGACATTCCCTACTCACACCAGTATTTCACAGGTGAAAATGATATGAAACAGCGTTAACCAAGGAAAAAACTAATTGAGAGTTAAGCAACACCCAACAATCATGACTTATCTCCAAACCCAAGGCAGCTTGCTAACTGTTTTTGTTGTTAAGTTGTGCATTCTAGCATCACAATGTATGTATAGGGCAATGATGTGACTCTCAATTTGTTTTTTTAACCTGCTAAATGTAAAGTGCTGTGACATCAGCTTGCAGAGGCATTTAGAGTCCTAAAGTACGACACTCATGCGCCCATTGTCTTTGCTGTATCTTGTTTTTTAACCTCAATGTGGTGTCAACGTTGGACTTTTTTAAACCAGCCTTTACCGCCTTAGAAACTTGTATTGTCTGTATTCTTTTATCACTTTTATACTTATTCCTTCCTTTTTAAAGTTTTAATGATAATATCTTTTGATGAAATAAGTTTTTAACCCCTGATTATACTGTACTACGCAAGCTTTTGTTTTCAGGGGACTCCCATGCAGTTTGATTTGGAGGAGTTGAGATATGACTTGCCTAGGCTTATCCCCTGGAAAAATTCTAAAATACACTTTATTATCGCCAAATTTGTCAAACTGCACAGTTATGTATTGGGACACTTTCTAGCCTACTCTTTTTTATGCAAACTAATTTTACTGTTAGGCATTATCTATGGTTCACTTCGAGAGGAAATTTTTCGACTAAGTACTTTTATGGTCCTTGGGACCGAAATAAAGTTATGGAATGGGATGGTAAAGTGCTCTGACATCAGCTTGCCCCATGCTATATAAATCCCTACTAATACATCCTCATAGTAATTTCATCATTTGACAGCATTACTTCTTCTCTGCTCAAAAAGTTTTTGGACTTTAAATACTCCCCCCCCCCCTCCCACCCTCCCTCTCTCACAGCCATGCGTGACCAGCTCATCCAGTGCACAGCTTTCTTTACATGTGGTATTGAAACACAGGAGGACTACAAGTACCATAATTCAAGGGGGAAATGGAGCGGATAAACAACACACGCATAGCGTCGGCAAACTTGAGAGCATACATACTCTCCCTGCGTAGAGTCTGTGAGTTTCTGTAGTCCGGAAGGAGCAGATGGGCTCCCCCTCCCTCCGACCTTAAGTTCACTACCCGTCTCTTCCTGCCGGAGGAACCCATTAAATATATTTTTTACGTAAATTATAAAACAGGCGGAAAAGCTCAAGTACCTGCTGACGTTAAAGATGCTGAAGCGAAGGGCGTCCGGGAGCCCCTCCGCGTACGCGGGGCACGCAGCCGGTTCGATGCGAGTCGAGCAGCCTCGGGGTTCAGGGAAGCCCCGAGGCTCCTGACCGCCACCGCGGTGGGGTGCACCCTCTAGCGATGCCGAGTTCCGCTGCTGTCGGGCGCAAGTGGAGTAGAAGCGAGCTTCAGACATCCAAAGACCTTTTTATAAGTCAGATGAAGGTGACTCATATACCAAAAAACGGCTGCTAGACTTTCAGTAATTCCCCTGCCCTATTTTTTTTTCTCGGAAGAGCCCCGGGCCTCTGAACAAAAAAATCCAGGAAAACGTAAAAAATCCCAAGCAAAGATTTGCTTTTCGATTTGGGGTTTCTTTTCCCCTAGTCTGCCAGCTCACCCGCCTACTCTCCTCACGGCTGTACTTTTTCACAGACTCGCAGCGCAGGCACCTCGATCCACGTCTTGTAAACAGAGCACGATGGTGCGCGCGAAGAGTCAACACGAAACTCCTCCGTATATAGAATTGCGGATGCTGCAGTTGGATCAATACGAGGCAAGACTCAGCCTATAGTATGTGATGGACAACCCCATGTCACCCCAGAGTGGTCAGAATTCCGAATGGAAAATATTACTTTCACCTTCATGCACAAACTTAAGAAGATGCAAGGGTACACGTGGTGATGATACACTGAGCCTATCACCGAGAGAAGTCCAAAAATGGCGCCAACTGTTCTGGTGTTTAGTTTTCTACTTTGCTTCACTGCAGGATATATACAAGTTCATGTCTGATTTTTGCTTTGGCAATTTACCCCATGTTCTACCAATTTCTGTGACACAAATCATTGTGTGGTGCAAGTAAAGTCGTGCGCAACAACAGTAACAAGACTTTTTTCACACATTATTCTGAATTGCATGCTGTGCTGTGAGTCACTGTTTTATATCTGTATCACTCTACCAGGGCCGCAAGAGACACTTAAGGACGTGAGCATATCGTGTGTATTAGCCAGTGCTTCATGTGTAAATAAACTCGTCCCAGCGCCCTTCTCAGGAGCACATGCAGCACACACCACCCAAAGCCCCTGCCAGCTCTGCCGATGCCATTAGCAACACAGCTACTAAGCATCACACACAATTTAGGCTATTCCAGGCCACCCGCACCTATAACAATAGGCTGTGTGGCTTATATTTTAATGTCTGTTGGAGTGGTTCTTAACCTGTGGTCTGGGGACACCTGGGGGTCCGCACCTGCTTAGAAAATTTAATAATATTAACAGCATAATAAAGCATATAGACATAAAGAAGCAAAATGTAAAATTGAACATTTTAAAATGTTCTCTATATGTTTAGGAATTTGAAATTAGAAACTAAAAATTAAGCCGGTTATCCCTAGATTGATTCGTGGAAACCGGGGAAATGCAGCAAACGGAACCTGGTGCCTGATTAGGATGACGGTCGGACTTACATCCAACTGCCATCCTGGTGGGAAACGGGAACGCCCGACAAGCTGTCGGCGATTCCGCACCCTAAATCACGATGTGACTGCCTTCAAGGCGGTCGCAAAGTGTATACTTTGTATTTGCAGCGGGTGCTGCGGGCTGCAGCACACGCCGCAGTACAAAATATGCATCCATGCATATCCCTGCTCTATGTGGCAGGCACCAGTGCCTGCCAAATGGTGCAGGAATATGTTGGGGGGCACCATAGGTACCCCTGGAGGCCATGTCGGAGGGCCAGGGAGGAAGGGAGGCCCGCTACAGGCCCCCCAACCTCTTTCCAGCTGCCAGTTCATGGCGGGTAAACCGCCAGAAAACGGCTGGCGGGAAGGGACATTGTAATCCCGACAGTGGTGCCTGGCAGACACTGCCACTGTTGAGGGATACAAGTCCCTCCAATGGACCTGTCGGATCCGTTGTGGTCAGTCTCTCTGACTGCCAAACATCCGCCCGCCATCCTAATGTGGCGGGCAGTAATCAGTATTATGATGGCTGTGGGACCGCCACCGACGAGCTGTCGGTGGCAGGCCCACCGTCATCGTAATCCGGCCCATAGTATGGATATTGAGTGTCATCAATTGAATTTAGAAAAACTCCAACCTTCTCATTACATTTGAAGTATAGCTTTTTATCTGTATGTGTGTGGATCATAGAAATGTTAGTAAAAACATCTGGGTCAATACACATTCCTTGGCAAACCGTTCTGTGAGATTAGTTATGTTTGAAAACAAACTTGTCTTTAGTGTAATGGATCTGTAATTGGACTAAGCTGCAGGAAGTGTCAGAACATATTCCTTCATTCATTACTCCATTGAGTGTTTTTAGTTAAATTCAGCTGCCTTTGGGATTTGCCTCTGCAGCTGCGATTTTCCATCAGATAAGGAAGAATTAGCAGGAGGTAATAGACAATGTCATGTTTTGTTCCAGGATGATATGCTATTTTATGGTGGTAATGTGGATGGACATGGTGTGATTCTCAAATTGGATGCAGAAGAGACTGGAAGAGAAGGGTTTGGCAGTGAAAAATGATAAATGCCACTTCTGTGTGAGTTGTATGGAGTATCTGTGTCCTACAATCTCAGGTGAAGGGATTAATTCTAACCTTGGTTAGGAGTGGTGAAAGTGCCAGTACCTAAGTATTGCAATTAATTATTCTGTTTTCTAGCTCTTTGTGGATAGTATTCACAATATGTCAATGGACTTGCAAATATATTATGTCAACTTCTAGTATTGGTGAAGAAAGGTGTTTTTGAGAGGTCAGGAGGCATTTGAGATGGTCAGTAGAGAGACTAGGAAATGCACTGTGCTAAGTCAGCTTAATTTCACTAAAACATGAATGTCACCACAAATGCCACCTTGGCGGTTCTTGGAGCAGTCCTTTTAAAGGTGATGGGTGAGAAGGAGGTATTGGTTGGTGAGAAGGAGGTATTGGTTACCTTTACCTCTATGGCCCTCAAGTGAGTAGCAATTATTATTTTGTCAGTGTGAGAGAAGCTCTAGAATGCTCAGGGCTGTGGCACATTTTTTTTAAGGCGTTTCATATTTTTAGTCGGACAGATTACAAACCTTTAGCACAAGTTTTCTCTTGTAAGGAGTTAGTGAGAGCCACCTTGAGAATTTTGATTTGCGTTGAAGGCTGTTCGGAAAGAAGAGTCCTTTACATGGTAATAGACATGTACCCCTGCCCTGAGTGCCCAACTGTACTGCTGTCTGTATCCCTAATGTAGATTAATTTTGTCATAGGTTGAACTCGGATGATGCTTGTGAGCCATGACATAGGCCTGTCTCACGGACTGCAGTCTTGTTGGACTGAGAGGGGTGCCCAAAGCACTGCCCTCATGTTAAATGGTAGCGGCAGTTTCAGTCGATAACCCTTCAAGTATTGCCCGGCGGTAATCGCCTCTCATACCACTCGATAATTTACCAATGAAAGAGGCAGGCGCCGGAGACTGGAAGGCAGGAAGCAAAGTTTTATTCCGTCGGAGCAGAACACATCAGATCAGACAGCAAGGTATCGTCACGAGGTGCTCTAACTGCATCTCTGAGGCCTGGCCTCTTATACACAGGTTTATGACTTTATTGCAGGTTTATTGTACATGGCACATTCTTGAGATTACTTTGATGTATAAAAGAATGTCTTCGGAATCCCCACTTCGAACTTGTTCCCACACATATCTACAGTGGAAGTCCCCACCCCATCTACAGTAGGAGATGGCTATCACGCAGCTGGACATTCCACCAATTCCCGGGGATGTGTGCAACCGGCCGGGTCTCAGGGGGTAGGGGCTTTGATCCACTGTAATCCCTTTGATGTGGGGTGTTTCCTTTACAGTAGGGGCAATAAACTGCATCCGCAGGGCTAGGTGATGGCCTGGGATCGGTTCGGACAATGGGCGCAGAGGAAGGGGGTTATCAAAGAGAGGCATGACCATGTATGGGATGTCGGTCAGGCGTGGGATGTGGTTCCATGACAGGGTCGCGCAGAAGGAGAGGGTTTATGGCCCGTGTATGAGAGAGCGGGGGTGGCCGGCGCGCGGGGGATGCTTGCAGCGCCAGGGGAACGCGCTGGCGATCGACAATGAGCGGGGGAGAGAGTGGGGTGCCTAAAATGGCGGCCGTGCGTTCGCTGTGTGTGGCGCTGAGGAGAGGCAAGATGGCGCAGATAATGTTCAGTTTACAAGCTAAATTTCCACACTCATAGTGGTGGAAAGCTACTGCCTTCACGAGTTATGCAGCACAAACCCGGTGGTGGCAGCATAGCATGTAGTGATCACTAGTAGTTAACCTGAGTCACTGGACTGAGGCCTACAGGCCTACAGTTAGTGTAGGAGAGTAGGATCTGCTTCACATGGGTACCCCCACTTTTTGCTGGTGTTTCACTGTTTTTTTTACCTTAGTCTGGCTGTGGCCCTGCTAATCAGGACCCCAGCCTAGCTGCTTCCTCTCTAAAATGGTTTCCATGTACATTAGGTACATCTCTAATTGGATTCTGGAGTGCCTTATAAGTCCCTAGTATATGGTATACTATGTACCTAGGGCATAGGTACTTCAGAGGCCTACCAGGGTCTGCAGCATGTATTATGCCACCCCTGGGAAGCACTCCAAAATGACACCACAGGTTTGCTACTACAGCCTGGGTAAGGTGGTGCCTGCACCCCTTACCGTGGTCTAGGCTACCTATATCACTACCATTGCACACACATTTAAAACCTATAAGTCACTCCTATGGCAGGCCTTAACAATCCTGAAGGCAGAGTGCTTGGTTTTTATGTGAGAGGGTGCCCCTGCATGAGCAGAGCCCCTCTGCAGCGTTCGGAGTACCTCCTCTGATGCTTGTCGTGTTTGGTGTCTCAAACTTTGGAATACTACCACCCTTCTGGAGGGAGAGACATGTACACACTGGTCTAACCGGTAAAGACTTTCTAAAGCCCTGGCATCACAAAATGGATGCCACTGCCACAGGGAAGGGTCTGGCCTCCTGCTGCTAACCGAAACTCTGGCAGGGGAGGCCGGGACAATAGGTTTCCTGTCACAGGGAGGTGTAACCACCTCCCCAGACAGGCAGATGTGTATTGGGGCTGGGCGGGAGCACTCTCTGGTGCTTTGAAGTCCTGCACTGGGGGCACACTTGATGTCCCTGTGCATAGTCCAGTTCAAACCGGTTGCAGGGGCTACCGGCCCCTGCTCTGGCGCGAAACTGGACAAAGAAAATGGGTGTAACCACCCCTCTTTCCAAACCCTCCCATAGGTGGGTCCCCAGAGTATGTCCAACCCCCTATCTGTCAGGGCTCACCTTCAGCTTCTCGCTGGTTGCCATTGTCTTGCACAGGAACAGAAGCTGCTAGCTTCCCGACTCCCACTACTAATCACTCAGCCCCAAGGAATGTCTTTGGCTCTAACTGATCAGCAAGGGGGAAGGGGGAATTGGATAAAATAACAAACGAGAGAAGAGACTGGTTCTGGACCTTCTGGTTTTCCTATCTGGAATTCTTCTTCAGCTATCTCTCTGCTACTGAAGATTCCTGAGGTAACTAAGCACACAACATATATTATTATTATTCCTCCTCTCCTCTATTCTGTCTCTTTTCCTCTCTTCTCTAATGATGTTTCCTACCTACCCAGTATCCTGAACTCTGTGCCTCTCTTCTTGTTCAACTCTGCCTTTTTCTTCTTTCTTGTTATTGATGTCTCTAATTATCTGTAAAACATATATTCGTTTATTATACCTATTTATCTTGAAATCTTAATATCTTCTAACTTTCTCTTTTGACCTACCATCAATCTTTCTTCTCGTGGTTTCTCTTCTTTCTTGTCTTGCTTCTAGCTATACTATTAACTGTTGTCTTCTAGATGATTCTTTGTGCCTTAACTTCTCCAGTTCCTTCCTGTCCTATGGCTTCTGCGAATTGTTATGGCTCAGGTAAGTCTTACTCCTTACTTTCTAGTTGACAGTTCTTATTGTCTTTAATATTTTCTCCCTTAGTAACCTCTTCAGTAAATACTACAATATACTTCAATATTCTTCTTTTCTTTTCAGGACTCGGTATGCTTATCTCTGGTGTTCCTGGTAAGTCTTTACTTATTGCGTCACCCAACACTACTTATCATCTCTATGTGGCCTTAGATAATCTATCTATAATTCACTTAGCTTTCTGCTGTCTTCTCTTCAGGTGCTGCAGAAGTCGTATCTTGTTTCCTGGAGCGACGAGGAAAACTCAAAACTCTACTCTCAGTAAGTTGCCTCTACGGACTCTGCGGCTTTTTTGTTCTCTTCGGTAAGTATCGACACAACTCTCTTGCATCCCTCTGGAAAACTTCTTAGGCAAGGTATTCTCTTCAGAACTGGGAACTCTCTCGAACACGTCTTCTCTGAGGAAAAATCTTGGTGAAGTGCGCACTACCTCAGGCGCGCGCACGTCACATCGTCTCCCTCTAGATCTGCCAGCAACTAGACCGCCGACCCCAGCGTCTGCGCGGCCATCTTGGAAATGCGGGCATGCCACAAACTCGACCATTGAAACCCATTCAAGACTGAAGCGCCCATAGAACTCAATTCCTTGCGCTTCGCTTTGGAACTCACATGAGGGATCCTGACAGTACCCCCCACCAAGGATGGTCCTTCCACTCTGGGTTTGGTTGGATTGCGCTGATAAAAAAGTCTTATTAGCCTAGGAGCATGAACATCTGAATCTGATTCCCAAGACCGCTCCTCTGGACCGTAGCCTTTCCAATCTACCAAATAGTACAGTTTACCTCTGACTAATTTTGAGTCCAGAATTTCTTTCACCTCAAATTCTACTCCTGTATCTAGCTGAACTGGTTTTGGAATTGGTTCTTTTCTTAAATCAGAAACTGCCTTCTTCAAAAGGGAAACGTGAAACACTGGGTGAATTTTGAATTGCGAGGGTAAGGTCAATTTATAGGTCACTGGACCAATCTGCTCTGCAATTGGGTAAGGGCCGATAAATCGTGGCTGAAATTTTTGGTTCCCTTTTAACCTTAAATTTTTTGTATTCAACCAGACTTTATCTCCAATTCCTAGTGGAGGGGGTTTCTTTCTTTTCTTATCTGCGTATTTCTTATACTTTTCCTTAGCCTGCACTAGATTCTTTGATGCTTCTTCATGCACTGACTTTAAATGAGCTACCAAATCCTTGGCTGCTGGGACTGTGAGCTCCACATCTTGTACTGCGGAATTTGGATGTCTGCCATAGTTTAAGTAGAACGGGTAAAATCCAGTGGACACATTCTTCGCGTTATTATGAGCGAATTCTGCTGTCCACAAGTAGTCCGGCCATTCTCCCTCCTGTTTCAGCAAGAACAATCGTAAATATTGTTCCAATTCCTGGTTCACCCTTTCCGTTTGTCCATCCGTCTCCGGATGGAAACTGGTGGAAAAACGAGTTTCTACTCCTAACCCTTTCATAAAAGCCTTCCAGAAATGTGAAACAAATTGGGTTCCCCGGTCTGATATTACGATCTTGGGTATTCCATGTAATCTGACAATCTGTGTACTAAAATGTTTTGCTAACTGTTTTGCTGTAGGGATTCCCTTTAAGGCCAAGAAGTGTGTCATTTTCGTGTATGCATCTACTATTACTAGTATTGTATTTGTCCCTTGACAGGATGGTAAGTCTGTAATTAAGTCTAGGGTGATTGTATGCCAAGGATGAGGAGGAATGGGAAGGGGTTGCAACAGCCCTTGTGGAGCGTGCCGTTCTGATTTTCCCTGAGCGCATATCTCACAAGTCTTTACATATTGTTCTATGTCTTTACTCATCTGTGGCCACCAATATTTTCTTTTAATTAGATCGGCTGTCTTGAACTCTCCCTTGTGGCCAGCCAACAGATGATCATGGCATTCCTGCAAGGCTTGCTTCTGCAATGCTGTAGTCGGCAAGTACAATGCACCTTCTTTAAATGGTAATTCATCGCAAACTTCTCTTCCAGGTTCTACTTGCGCCCATCTCTGCATTTCTTCTGGGGTTAGAGCTTGGATTACCTTTTCCTTAAAGTTCAATATATCAGTGGCGCCTATAATCTTGGTTTCAGGTATGATCACTTGAGCGCTTAGTGGGCTTTTTTCTTCTCCGGTTCCCAACCTAGACAAAGCATCCGCCTTTCCATTCTGTGCCCCCGGCCGATAGGTTATCACAAAATCGTAATCGGCAAAGTACAGAGACCAACGGAGTTGGCGAGGTGTCAAGGTTCTGGCTGACTTCAGGAATTTTAAGTTCCGATGGTCCGTGTAGACTGTTACCACGTGGTGGGCCTCCATTAGATAATGTCTCCACTCCTTGAAGGCGTCTTTTATCGCCAGCAACTCTTTTTCCGTAATCGTATAATTGATTTCTGCTGGTGTCAACTTCCTGGACCGATAAGCCACCGGGTGTAACTGGCCCGTTTCCTTATTCCTTTGAGATAGAACACACCAATCACAAGGTCCGAAGCATCTGTCTCGACATAAAAGGGCTCCATCGGATCGGCATGAAGGAGGATTGGCGCAGTGGTGAACTTTATCTTCAAATCTTTAAAGGCTTGCTCTGCTTCCTCCGACCATTCGAATCGTGTTCCTTTCTTCAGTAGTCGCGTCAAAGGTAGTATTCGTCGGGAAAATTCTCCAATAAATCTCCGATAGAAATTTGCGAACCCAATAAACGCTTGGACTTCTTTCACACAAGTGGGCGACTTCCATTCTTGTACGGCCTGAATCTTTCGTTTGTCCATATGAATGCCTGCTGGCGAGATTACAAAGCCCAAGAACTCTACCTGTGGAACTCCAAAAGCACATTTCTCCAACTTGACAAATAACTTGTTCTCTCGCAGTTTCTGCAAAACTCCTCGAACCTGTGTTTGATGCTCCTGCGTATTCGTTGAGTAGATTAGTATATCGTCAATATACACAATTACACATTGATCAATGAATTCACTGAGCACATCATTTATGAAGTGTTGGAACGCTGCAGGCGCATTACACAACCCATAGGGCATCACCTGGTATTCAAATAGCCCCAAGCGTGTTCTGAAGGCCGTCTTCCACTCGTCTCCCTCTCTAACTCGAATAAGGTGATAAGCTCCCCTTAAATCCAACTTCGTGAACATCTGTGCTCCTTTGATCTGGTCCAACAGGACGGAGATAAGGGGAAGAGGATACCTGTTCTTCTTTGTTATTCGATTTATGGCTCTATAATCAATGCACGTTCTCAACTCGCCCTGCTCCTTCTTAGGCACAAAAAATAGTGGCGAGGACACCGGCGATTGGGAAGGACGTATAAATCCATTGGCCAGATACTTCTCGATATACTCCTTTAGGTGATGATTCTCTTGTTCCGTCAAGGCGTACACTCGACTGCAAGGCAAATTTGCCCCTGGCTCCAAGTCTATTTTGCAGTCGTAAACACGATGAGGCGGCAGTTGCTCTGCTTCCTGTTCGTTGAAAACGTCCTGGAAATCTTTATATTCTTGTGGAATTGTTTGAGTATTTATTACGCACACAGAGACTTCCGCTGAACATAAGGCATGAGCCGGGTTCTGTTTACTTGTTGCCTCGTAGGCCCCAAAACAGTTCTCTCTACAATATGCCGAGTTCATTTCAATTGTTCTGTTGCTCCAATTGATTGAAGGATTGTGCTCTGTGAGCCAAGGAAGCCCCAATATAAGTTGAAATTGGGGGGCATCAATTAAGTTAAAGTGCATAGCTTCTCTATGCCCATCTTCTTGAATCAGCTCTATCAACTCTGTGTGACTCGTGATTGGCCCTGAGGATAGATTGGTACCATCGATTGCTCGAACTGGTTCACTTTTAGCCTTGGCAATTGCTTGCAGCCCAATCTTAGTCGCGAATTTCTGATCGCAGAAATTACCCGTGGCTCCTGAGTCCACCATCACAGTCACCCCTTTCATTATTTTTTCACGAAAACGGATTGTCAAAGATAAAATCAAATGAGGCAAAGATGACTGTAATGTATTCGCCAGCCGATGTTCCTGAGGAGTTGATTTCTGATTCGCATCCACCTGCACAACTCCTTCTACAGGTGGTGCTGCGAGTTTTCCTTCGGCTTAAATGAACCCTTTGGCTTTTTTGGACAATTTCGCACAAAATGTCGACTAGATCCACAATACATGCATAAGTTGTTGGCTCGTCTCTTCTCCTTCTCCTCCTTTGTGAGCGGTCCTCGAATAGTTCCTATTTGCATAGGTTCAGATCCTGAGGTTCCTTCCGTACTTCTTCCTGTTTCAGCCTTAGCTCGGTCGAATTGCGGAACTGTACTTCTGTACTCTCGTCTTCTCTCCCCTCTTCTCTCTCCCTGCCGGAAATCCAGTTCTAGCACTAGGTCTATCAGGGCGGAAATTTCAGTTGGACGATTCGGTATATGAGCCAAGCCATCTTTTAATTCATCTCGCAGCCCTCGATAAAATATTGCTGTCCTCTTGTTCTCCGGGCAATCAGTCTCCATTACAAGTTTGTTGAATTGAGCTAGATAAGCCACAGGGGGCCATATGTAGGTAGCCCAATACCGGTCGGTAACGGCCGATTTTCGGTAAAAATCACGTTACCGACCGGTATTCAGGCTTTCTGTATGTAGGGGGGACATTTCAGGATTCGGTAATTTACCGAATCGGTAAAAATACCGAATCGGTAATTTTACCGATTCGGTAAATACCGAATCCTGAAATGGGATGTAGGGGGAGTGTGTGGGTGTCGTGTGGATTCGTTATTTACCACCAACTGAAAGTTGGTGGTAAATGACGAATGTCTTAGTTAATGCATTATTTGGCCCTTAGATGTGTGCAATGTGGCAGACACACATGCCCTTAGGGCATGTATGTGTGCCACATGTGCACACATGCAGGAATCAGGGGTGCAACAGGGTGTCACAGTGACACCCTGCCACCCTTGATTGTGCACCCTCCATTACCGAATCGGTATTTACCGATTCGGTAATGGTAACTGGCTTCCCATTGATTCCTATGGGCCTCCTGGCCCATAGGAATCAATGGGATACAAGTTACCATTACCGAATCGGTAAATACCGATTCTAAAATACCGACACTTACCGAATCGGTATTTTTTTACCTACATTACATTTACTGATTCATAAATACCGAATCGGTAAAATTCGGTATTTAAGAATCGGTAAATGTAATTTACCTACATATGGCCCTAAGTCTCTATTTCCCTGCTTTAATTCCAAGAGCTCGTTATCTGCTGCTTGAGAGATCCATCTTCGGTCAAAGATTCTCAAAAATTCATTCTTGAACTCATCAAAATTCTGCAATAATGGATCATCTCGTGAGACTATCGGCATCGACCATGCTGCTGCATCTCCACTTAAATATGACAAAATGAAGGCTACTTTCGACTGCGCATCAGGAAAGATAGAAGGGCGACACAAGAAATGTAGTGAACATTGTGTAATAAACACCTGCGCTTTTTGTGGGTCCCCACTAAATCTCTCTGGCGCTGCCAACGGTATTACTGGTGACACGGGAATGTTTTACTTGCGTTGTTAGCTTATTTGTCTCTCCCATTGAAGTGGTGGGACCCTCCCTTCCAGTTGAATACGGCTGTCTTATCCTCTGTGCTAATTCTGCCGTCTCTTTCCTAGAATTCATGACCTCCTGCCTTAGACTTTGATTCTCTTCCTTAACTCCTACCAATTCCTTTTGTATCGCCTCTAGGACTGACCCTAAGGTCTGTAAATTTATTCCCTCAACCATTTCTTTTCTGTTCGGGTGCAAGATTAATACGTGGGCACTTCACTCTGTCAGGGCTCACCTTCAGCTTCTCGCTGGTTGCCGTTGTCTTGCACAGGAACAGAAGCTGCTAGCTTCCCGACTCCCACTACTAATCACTCAGCCCCAAGGAATGTCTTTGGCTCTAACTGATCAGCAAGGGGGAAGGGGGAATTGGATAAAATAACAAACGAGAGAAGAGACTGGATCTGGACCTTCTGGTTTTCCTATCTGGAATTCATCTTCAGCTATCTCTCTGCTACTGAAGATTCCTGAGGTAACTAAGCACACAACATATATTATTATTATTCCTCCTCTACTCTATTCTGTCTCTTTTCCTCTCTTCTCTAATGATGTTTCCTACCTACCCAGTATCCTGAACTCTGTGCCTCTCTTCTTGTTCAACTCTGCCTTTTTCTTCTTTCTTGTTATTGATGTCTCTAATTATCTGTAAAACATATATTCGTTTATTATACCTATTTATCTTGAAATCTTAATATCTTCTAACTTTCTCTTTTGACCTACCATCAATCTTTCTTCTCGTGGTTTCTCTTCTTTCTTGTCTTGCTTCTAGCTATACTATTAACTGTTGTCTTCTAGATGATTCTTTGTGCCTTAACTTCTCCAGTTCCTTCCTCTCCTATGGCTTCTGCGAATTGTTATGGCTCAGGTAAGTCTTACTCCTTACTTTCTAGTTGACTGTTCTTATTGTCTTTAATATTTTCTCCCTTCGTAACCTCTTCAGTAAATACTACAATATACTTCAATATTCTTCTTTTCTTTTCAGGACTCGGTATGCTTATCTCTGGTGTTCCTGGTAAGTCTTTACTTATTGCGTCACCCAACACTACTTATCATCTCTATGTGGCCTTAGATAATCTATCTATAATTCACTTAGCTTTCTGCTGTCTTCTCTTCAGGTGCTGCAGAAGTCGTATCTTGTTTCCTGGAGCGACGAGGAAAACTCAAAACTCTACTCTCAGTAAGTTGCCTCTACGGACTCTGCGGCTTTTTTGTTCTCTTCGGTAAGTATCGACACAACTCTCTTGCGTCCCTCTGGAAAACTTCTTAGGCAAGGTATTCTCTTCAGAACTGGGAACTCTCTCGAACACGTCTTCTCTGAGGAAAAATCTTGGTGAAGTGCGCACTACCTCAGGCGCGCGCGCGTCACATCGTCTCCCTCTAGATCTGCCAGCAACTAGACCGCCGACCCCAGCGTCTGCGCGGCCATCTTGGAAATGCGGGCATGCCACAAACTCGACCATTGAAACCCATTCAAGACTGAAGCGCCCATAGAACTCAATTCCTTGCGCTTCGCTTTGGAACTCACATTAGGGATCCTGACACTATCTTAGTATAAGTATAGGAACCCAGTCCTTGAGACTTTAGATTACCCTGGACGAAACCTATATCCTGGACCTTTGACTTTCCATATCGACTTGAAGACTGAAGAAATCTCCCTTGGGGTCAAGGAGTGACTCCCCTGCTTGGCAGGCACCAAAGAAGCAACTGTCCGGTCTGCAACTCTGAAGCTCCCGCCGGACACCGAAGTTTTTGCATCACCAGACGTGGATTTCCAGACTTCCCCGAGGCTACCCTGAGTCCACAGCAAAGCTGAGGCCCGTGGCTATCGTGGGTGACGTGGAACCGTGACCCCTGGACACCGTGAACTGTTGCCGTTACATCATCTTCCTGGTCTTCCTCTAAATTGTGCTTTGGGCTCCGAGTAGCCCCAGCCTCGAGCACCGACTGCACCGAAGATCTCTGGCCTCCACTCCACGAGTGACCTGTGGGACAGTTTCCAGTGCGACTGCTCGAGGCTCCTTCGCGATCGCTAGCCCGTTGTCTAGTGGGTCACCACCAAGGTGACTCCTTTTCTGCTTGGGCTTCCCTGGTTGCTCCAGACGTGCCCTGACTTACCCTCGCTGGGTGAGTTCCCCAGACCTTGCTGGTCTGCACCAACGTCTTTCTTCTATTTCCACTTGACTTGCCGTTGCCAAGGCTTGTTGGGTCCATTCTGGTCGCCGACACCGCAGCACTCGACAGACTTCGTGGGACAGCTCGAATCCAGCTCCTGGACCTCGTGGCTGAAGAGTCAAGACACCCGTCAACTTACCTGAAACGTCCGACATCTGTGGGCATTGGACTAACGTGCCCCTGGTCACTGGTAAGTGACACAGACTCTGTCCCCTCTGCTTTCAGGTTCCTTCCATCTTCGATCCAGGCTCGGATCTCTTCGGACACTTCTTTGCTTCACGGCAGCAGCACTTCTTTGCCAGCTTCCATTGAAAACGACGCTGCGACCTGACATCAAAAGACACCTATGCACCCGGCTTCCCTGGGTAAGGTAACTCGAGTACTCCGGTGCTTCCATGGGTGTTGGCCCTAGACACCTCTAAGTCCAAAAGGGTTTGCTTGTAGTCGTCCTCTAAGTGTCCTTAAATTGTAATTTTCCAACCGCGACATTCCCCATAGAAGTTAACGGCGATTCGCGCCTGTGTTTTAACACTGCACACGTCCCCCGTGGGTCCCCTACGTCACTACCTTGGGTGGTTCCTCGGGGCCCAAGCACTTCTAAAGGCTCTAGGCCTTGTGTCTAGCTCAGTCGTGGTTCTTATACCACTTTATTGGTATATGGTTTGGTATGTCCCTAGGGCCCAAACGTGTATTTGTGCTTTTACTGTTGAATACTGACTTGTAACTTAAGCACTTCGAACTCTAGCCTCATAAAGAGACTAGAGGGGTGTGTTTTATCTTAAATACATATATTTTGAATATATACCTGGTGTGATTGTCCTTTCATTTGGTCATTCAAGAGATTATAGACTGGTAAAACAAGCTGCTTTATATTCCTTCAAGACTTAGCCTGAAAGCTGCTCTCCATAGCTACCACTAGGATAGCTTTCAATAAAGGTTGTCTTTAACCTATCACCATAAGGGGATGTTTGGACTGGTACAAGGTGCCCACTTTAATTAGTGGACAGCATATACCAGGCCAACATCTCACAGTTAGCCTGCTGTGTGCTTAACTTAACCCTGTTCTACATCATGTTGATGTGAAAGTGCGTGTGTGATGGAAACGTGCTGAGTGTGTGTGCTCTCAAGAAGTACATTACACGAGGGGTGAAGTGTGGTACAGTGCGCAAATGGTAAATGTGTGCATGCTGGCAGTGTTTGTTTCTAAAATAACACGCTCTGGTACAATGCAGAAAGACTGCAGTTCTGAAAAGTGTGCGCAGACTGAATGCATTTGCTGCATGTCTTTTTGCTTGTAGTGGCATAATACAAGAGGATAACAGTCCTGTGCAGTAAGTGTGCTGCGGATGTATGCTGAGTGCAAGTGTTCCTGCACTGGTACATTACATAGAGAACCTTGGGATACTGATGACCATCCAGTGCAAGTTATGGCTTTAACCTTTTTGTTAACACGGCTCAATCAACTGACACAAACTTCTGAGAACATCACAAATTGCAAATCTGGACTGCTAATACTCCTAAAAGCTTAACTAATAGAATGAGTACATCATCAGCTTCTCAAGTAGACGCACGCCTAGTAAATGCAGCTCTGAACGGGCTCCACTAGATAAATTTGCAGGAGAACCATATTGATTTCAGACATTTTTAGGTTAGTGTAACTTACATTTTGTAGCTTAAGCTAAAGGTTTCTTAACGTTGCCTCTCAAGTGGTGTTTTTCTAATCTTATCGCACAAAAATTCCCCTTGTCATGGGCTAAACCTCTTATTTTATATCAGAATCTTTGGCTTAATAACTACAAACAGTTTTTCCAACAATTTCAATCAGTGTTTGGCAGAAGGCAGTATAAACAAGTGCCGTACATAGGATTATTAAAACTTCAACATGGAGACCAGTATCTAATTATTTATGTGTCATTTCTAACAACTATATTGTAGAAGCTCTACAGATAGATGAAGCTACAGCCGTGGCATCATTGCAACGATTAAAGGAAGAAATGAAGGATGCTTTTTCTTATGTCATGAACCACCCTGTTACAATAGCCACATTGTTTGACTTAACTTTACATCATAAGAAAGAAACATGTAAAAGGTCTTGAACATCAGAACTGAGGAGGTTTATGTAGGGATCTGATAATCCTCAACCTAAACACCTCCTGAAGAAGTGTGACAGAAACTAGTTAGTTTGATGCACAGATGGCATCTGGGCATGAACCTCACTAAAGTTACAGTAAGAGAAGTGTACTGGTGGACAAATATGGATGTGCTGGTGAAGATGCAAGTTAATCAGTGTTTCCAATGTGCTTCCAGTAATGGGGTCAGGGTGATGCGAGAGGCCCCTTTATGCCCAGTTCCTGTAATAAAGACTCCCTAGTGCAATTTGGGACCAAACATCATGAGTTTGGTTTGAGCTGTTACCTGAGAGTTAATAGGTTTTCTTGGTGCCAGTGGTATATTTCTCTAAATGAGTGATTACGAAGCGACAGTCATTGATTATTCTTGGAAGAATTTGCTAGAGAGGGGATGCTACATACAATTGGGACTTTTAATGGGGTGCAATTTGTGTCTGAGGCATTGATGGAGTTTTTGATGAGTGTGGGCACGAGTCATTGTTGGACTTGGCCAAAACATTTTGCCTTCACCTCTCCTGTTTTCTGAACCCGTTAATGTTAGCTTTTAGGACTCTGCACTTTAACACTGTTAACCATTGCCAAATTGCTTGTGCTCACTCCCAAAGACATGGTACCATTGGCATACACAAGATTGGCATCTTTAATTTCCTTATAAGTCCCTGGTAACATGCTATAACATATACCCTGGGCCAGTAAATTAAATGCTACTGTGGGCCTGCAGTACCTATTGTGCTACCCACTTAAGTAGCTCTTTAAAACATACCCCAGGCTTGCCATTGGAGCCGGTGAGCAGTTTTACACTGCCAATTAAATTTGGTAAAATAAACCTGTTGGCAGGTGTAAAAATCAATTTTTAATACATATACATTACATCACCCCTACACAGCCCATAAGACAGGGTGCATTGTATTTAGAAAGTGGGACATTTACTTTTAAGTTTTACATGTCCTGGTAGTGAAAATATCACAAATTCTTTTTTCACTGCAGTGAGGCCTACCTCTCCAATAGGATATCAATGGGTTACCTTATTACATTTAAAAAGTAATAACTACTTTTGTTTGGGAGCAGGTAGAAATGTCATGTGAGATGTCTAAGGAATTGTAATTTAAATTCCTCCTTAATGGTTAAGACAGATTTTAAGTCACAATTCTGAAAATGTCACTTTTAGAAAGTTGGAAGTTTCTTGTCCTAACCGTTTGATACCTGTAGCCTGTGTTTCGAGTCACGTCATTAGGTGCAGTTTGCAGTTGGCCTTTGTTTATTCCTCCCAGACAGCCGCATTGTAGTGGGATTGGATGTTGGAAGGATGGGCCATCCTAGCAGGATGAGGAGGCGGTGCTGTGCACAGCTCCATTTGCACTTCAAAGACACTGTATCCGTTCACACACAAAGAACTTCATACTAGCCAGTTGTGACCACGGACAGCCTGGGACCAGGGAAGGGAGGCAGGAAATCCCAGACACTTCTGCGGAGGGAGGGGGAGGACTCCAGAAGGTTCTTCCAACTCAAACCTAGCACCAGGTATAACAAGCATTTGCAATGCAATAGGTCTCGCATTTGCAAGAGTTTAAGCTATTGGCATTGTAAATGACAATGCCTTTTATTTATCTGTTTTGATAATTAACACATAAATAAAAGGCATTGTCATTTACAATGCCAATAGCTCAAACTCTAGTAAATGCGAGACCTATTGCATTTCAAAGAAGCAGCTGCAATTGTGCCTGGCTGCTTGGAAAGTGAAAGCACGCATGGCGCGCCAAATGTTGCTGGAAAGCATGTTGTGCTTTTAATAGGAGAAACTCATTAAAGAAAATAGTGCTTACAGACTAAAGAAGACATACAGTGTAACAACAGAAGTGAAAGGGCCAGTCCTCATGGGAGGTTACAAATGAAGACAAGGCTGTACTAAGGAGGGACTAACAGGCCTATTAACGAACCAGAGGCCTGCATTTACGAAGGACAATGACACAAACAATGACAAATATGGGCGGAGAGTGGGTGGGGCTTCAAGTACATACTTCAATACAGCATGGCTTGCAGAGCAGCGCATGCGCTGCCCAGGCTCGACCTAAAAACTAGGACCATCAGACCCACTCTTCAGTTCTCTTCTGGAGCTGCAGATGTACTCTGTCAACTGAGCTGCTGCCCATGGCCTGCTGCGTACTTCAGAGAACTGTCCTGGTGCACTAAGAGGACTGCCCTGCTTTCTGAAGACTGCCTTGTGTCCTCAGAGAACTGCCTTGCTTATTGATGCCTGCTTTCCTGCTTGAACCCAAGACTTCAAGATTGACTCCATGGTCTAGTTGGCACACTTCCCAATCAGAGCCCCAGGGACAGAAAAGACTGCAACCATCTTGAACCCATACCTGAACCCATTCTGAATGAGTCCTGGCCCTTCAAGTGGTGAGCCTCCAGCCATGGACTTTTTGAAGTGGTATTAAAGGTGCCCAGATAGCCCAAATCCAAAACATGGGACTTAAAAAATTGTCTGCCTAAAAGTGCTCTGAGAACTGAGAGGAGACCAGGATCTACCTGCTCACCGAGCCGCCCAATGTGCACCGCCAGTAGGCCTGACTTAACAGCAGCTGGCACTATGTTCTGTTCGCAGCTGAAAATCCTGTTGAGTTGCTCCTCGCAGAAAGGGTATCCCTCATTGGCTACAACCATCGTCCCACTGGAGATTTTTGACTTCCATGAAAGAGACTAAGTCCAAACATAGAAGTTTTCACCACAATCTCGTCCAGCAACTCCCAGACAATGATGCCTCCTCCTTGGACACTGCTGGCTGCCTTGACCCGCTGAACATTACATTTTCGCATATTTTCCTTCAAAAATACTACTAATTCCATAGGTTAGCGTAGACCGGACCCACTCCAGTTCTGCAGCCTTCACTGAGTTAGGCACTAAGCACGTTGTCGAGACCCTCTCTCCTTTTATAATTCTAGATCTCTTGGTCTCCTGTGATTCACTCATTAAAAAACCTTGATTAAATCATATTCTGTCCTTTTGGCATTTTTTCCTATACAGTTCTTCTCTCACTAATTGAGCATGAAAATGTAAACTATTGTTAATTAGCATTATTTCAGGACCACTTCATGTATTTTGAACCTTGCACTGTCTTTACCTTATAGATACTACATGCTCACAACTCTGTCCTGATGAAGATCTCTAATTATTGAGATCAAAATGCTGTTGATCCTTCTTACAACCATACTCCTTTATTTCTTGTAAAAAAAATTGTACGCAGTTTTTGGTCTTGTTGTCTATGCGATGTTTACATTTTCCTTCACTCACCACATCACGTTCCTTTTCATTATTTTGGGACCACTGGATCAATAATCCGCCTGTAATGATAAAGTGAATATTGTTAAAGAGATGAACCGCCTTACAATGTTCACATGTGTCCCATTCTATACTTGTCTAAAAAAGTGCCTTATGCCATAGGATATTTGATTGAATTGTCTTTTTTCCTGAGATGATCTATCACTACCAGGACCGATTGGCCTTGTATGAACCATTGTTTTTTACAGAACTATCTAATACCCCAGATTTGATCATTGGGGTCCCCTTGTTATGTAATATGCATAAAATACTTTACACAGGGTCTCTAAGTTAAACCTGGCTGCTTTTGTGCTAGGCTACCAGAGGGTTAAGCACAGGTTAACCTATTGACTTTTTGTGACTCAATGACAAGCATTGTGGCTGCTGCTTGAGTAAGATTTCATCCCCTTCATCTAACAACCCTAATTTCTCACAGCCCCAAAGAACAGAGTCATATTCTCCCCAAGTTATTGGCATAGTGGAGAGGCATAGTTTAGTCCTGTGTACAGATTCCACTGAATGAGAAAGTTTCTGTGTAAACTGCTCTCCAAGAAATGGTTTGGGCTCATCGCACTGCGCCTAGTGCATTGACTGGTATGTTTCCATTTATGTATTTGAGGGGAGGTTTCTGGGGTCGAAATTGTCACCTCTTTGGTTGAGAGCTGAGGAGAAGTTTTTGAATGTCTTGTGAACTATATTAATGAAATGAATTGTCTTCACCAGTGGAGCTATAAAAGAGATGTGAGGATAAGTGGTAAGTGGTGTTTAAAGGAAAGATTGTGGAATTGTGTCAAAGTTGTAAATTCTAAGAAAGTCAAATGTGGCCTGAAATGCCAAATTGCATTCTCTGAACTATTGCTGATGTGGAAGTGAGGTGGAATGTGGTTGTTCATGAGAAATGTGGAGCATGTCCAAGGTGTGTAAAAAAAATAAAAAAATAAAATAGCTGGAGCCTTTAAGAGGGACACTAATGTGAACTTGACAGTGGAAGGAGGAGTACGGATGGAGCAACTTTAGCAGAGCAAAGAAAGTTCCTCTGAGAGCATACACTACTTTTTGTATCTAGATTTAGGTTGCATGTACATCAGTTCAACTCGTCACTGTTGTTTTGTCCTCATTAATCTTTACCTTCCATCTCCTTTTGCTTTTTTCTTGTGAATATAAGTTGCACATTTAATTTTTCTTTTAAATATCCCATGAAATGTTAGGTCCTGTTGTTGTTGTGTGTGGATGCCTGTGCTATGTGTTCATCTGTCACTTTTCATGTCTTCAGAACTGAGCTTCTTGTATGTTACCAGAATAGTTTTAGAACTGGAGTTGGTGGACATTCTTCACTTTATATGTGTGAGTCAGTTGCCTCGTGGATGCCAGTGTAACAAGACTCTTGGTGACGTTACTGCACCTTATCTTTTGTTATTAAAAAACCCTATCCATAATAAAGGAGTTTGGATCATCAGTCTTAAGGCTATTACTATGCCACTTATAGGGATCTAACCCAAACTTTGCTGAGTTTATAAAAACTCTGCATACCCATGTAAAATAGTGCAGTAAAAGGTGTATGTGGCGGAGAATACTATGGAAGCTTTCCCACTATGAGGTTTCTTAGGAGTATATTAAGGCTCATGTAAATGAATTAGGGAGCAATTGAGTACATGGGTGAATGAATGGTTAATTGCTTTGTGGCGGTTGCGGCGTACAGTCAGAGGGGAAGAAGTAGGCAGGAGTACCTGTAGGAGGGAGCACAGAACTTTTCATGGTAAAAACCTATGACTACTGCACAACATGTTACCCGACTCACCGAATCCAAATAAGCATTGGCAAAGAATGTATGTCTCGCTTTTAAATTGCGAGAGCTAAGCTATTAGTTTTGTCAGAGCTTGTTTATAACGCATAGTGAAATATAAAAATAAAAAAATCTAAATGGCTGGCATTGCATCACATGTAGACACACTGTGGGGCCCGTGTGCCATAATTTGGCTTTATATTAGTTTTCTAAATGAAACAACATTTGTAATATAGTCCCTGTGTGTAATATTGACACAAAGATTTTGGCGAAAAGCTTGGCTATGCGCTTCCAACCTTTGATGACCTGTCTGGTGCTTCCAGATCAATCCGGCTTTATACCGGAACGGTCTACATCACACAATCTGTGAACGCTTTTTGCTATGTACCATATTTTGAACCCAGATTTGCCGGCTGCTGCAGTAATGCTAGATGCAGCTAAGGCATTTGATTCTATTGAATGGGGTTACATGTTTTATGTGCTGAAGCGAATGGGATTTCCACCAATCTTTATGCGGTGGGTGCAGCTTTTATACACTGAACCATCGGCAAGGGTTAGAGTGGGGGGTCTCGTGTCCGCGCCCCTATCCATCAAAAGAGGCACTTGTCAGGGTTGCCCCCTGTCGTCACTTTTATTCGCTCTCACACTTGAACCCCTCGCTTGCGCTATTCGTCAACGCCATAGGAACTCGGCCCTTAATTTTAATCATCGTACTGTCGGCATATCTTTATATGCTGACGATATGGTGCTATTCATACGTGAGCCACATAAAAACTTAAACCCCATCCTACGGGAATATATACGATTTGGTTTGTTGTCCGGACTAACAATAAATTGGGAAAAATCTGTCATCGTTCCTTTGACGATGATTACCACTCCTCCGCAAATGGAATACCCACTGATCTGGTCAACGGATCCTGTAAAATATTTGGGGGTATGGGTACATCGTGATCCAGAGATAGTAATCAGGGACAACTATGGCACAGCCTGTGCGGATTTAGAATCTCAGGTCGATAGGTGGTCCTCGCTGCCTCTCTCCTTGGCTGATCGCATAGCCATTATCAAAATGATTGTATTACCGCGCTTTCTCTACCTCTTTAATAATATTCCGATTACATTACCACAACAGCTCTTTCGCAACCTGCGTGCCCAACTGCTACGGCTAATATGGAATGGAAAACAAGCCAGGGCCAGCTGGCACACACTTACTCTGGACTATGCACAGGGGGGTTTCTGTGCCCCTGACTTCTATATATACTATTTATGCGCGCAGGCGCAATATGCTTACTATTGGCATAACCCGCATGCCTTCACGCCCCACGTGTCGGTCGAAGACGGGGAAGCTCACCCTATACCACTGAACGGAATTCTCACACACACGCGCAGGGGCACACCTCGAGCTGAAATAAACACAGTTGATGCCACCATAGCAGCCTGGCAAGCCATCGGTAAATTAACAGATAAATTACCATTGTACGCTCCAGCGCTCCCACTCGCACACCATGCTTCCCTCTCAGTGATGCAGGAAACTGGAGTTATTCGATCCTTGAAAATGGTGGGCATTCAATGTATGCAGGATGTCTTCATAGGAGGTAGGTTTCTTACGGCTGAAGACCTCCACTATATTGCTAATCAATCACTGCTGTTCCAATTCACTGTTCATCGATTGAAGCTAGCGCTCAAAGGACACTATAGCTCCTTTCCGGAGGAGCCACCCACATTACAACCACTACAACTGTTACTAGTGGCCCCTTCCAAACGTAAGTTGGTGACTAAACTGTATAAGGCAGTGCGCTCTGAGCTGGTAAGGAAGGGGGATGCCAGCTTAGATAAGTGGAATAGCAAACAGGATCCCCCACTGGACCTGAAGGCTTGGGAACATATATGTGCATTAACGGGTAAGCTGACGCCAAACGGCAATCTCAGAATCATTCATTTTAAATTTGTACACCAGGTTTACCATACACCCCTGAAACTGTACAAGATTGGTCTGCGGGAAAACAGTGATGGTAAACGGTGTAGCCAACCTGATGCAGATTTCTGGCACCTGGCGTGGCACTGTGCTGCGGTCGCAAAGTTCTGGGTGGAGGTTACACAGAGTTTGCAAAATATATCTGGGCAACAATTGCAATGTATACCTGTGGTGTGCTTATTGAGTTATGTACCTCATGTTAAAGGCACGATGGGTAAATTCTTAAGGATCGCGTTATTGTTGGCAAAGCGGCGGTTGGCAATGACTTGGGGAAGCTCATTGATCCCACAATGTGAACGCTGGCTAACAGATATGGTCTATTGTAAAGAGACTCTCAAGCTGTATGCAGAAGAATTGCCATCCTCCTCTAAGCCTAAAGACATTTGGGAACCGCTGCGACGCTATCTAATGATGACCTCTCAGCAAGACTCATCGGTCATTTCTTCCAGTAATATTGATGTATAATATGCTCTTTCTATGCAATATCAGATATGCAATGTATACTAGCTCATCTACTGACTATCTGTGCAATGATATACCTGATCACTTCTAGTTGGTTGTGTTGTTTGTTGTGGTCGATAATATACCGCCACATGGTAGATTTCTGCACGAACTCTGTTCGAAACTCAATAAACAGAAATTTAAAAAAAAAGTTTCATTTAACTGACAAAGTACCGAATACTGTTGTGCACCAGTAAATTAAATTACTAAAAAGTAGGCATGAGAGTGCAAAAATAAAACAACGATTGGCCCAGTAGCAGTGTGCAGCTGCTGGACCATCGTAAAACAAATATCTTTTAAGACTAAAATAAAATCAGTATTGGCAGGGTCTTGAGGGATGAAAACTAATTGAGCAGTGGGGAATGGTGGCAAAGCGTTGGAGAAACTTGTGTTGGGGGTACAAAAAGCAATGTTGGGGTGGGGAGGGCTTGTAGAGCAAGGGAAGAACTGCTGAGGGATGAAAACAAACAAAGGGTGAGAGAAGGTCATGGTGGAAATGGGGATAATACACACACACAGGAAGCAATGGCAAAGAGCTGAGGAATGTGGGCCAAAAAGCAACAGAGGAGTGGGGACGGGTGGCGTAAAGAATGGAACTTGGGTGTGGGTGAAAAGCAAAGAAAAAGTGTGGAGGGATGAAAGATCAAAGGAAGAACCGGTGACGGATGAAAACCAGAGAAGAGCGGTTAAAGTGGAAGAGCAGCAGAGGAAGTTCGGGTGGGGAAGCAACATGCACAACAGAAAGGGATACAAAATGTAACGAAATAGGCACACAAGAGATTGAGAAAAAAAATACACGCCCTCTAATGGAATGATGTAAGTAGTTCCATCATTGTAAGCAGTCGAAGTGTACAACTGTTCTAATCAGACACCCTATGCTCCAGGAAAGGGACAAAACCAAGAAGACCATTCACTATGAAGTAAATTAAAGAAATTGACCAGAAAGTCAACTGATGATAAGCAATGGGATGACACAAAGTCCACTGTAATGGTATTGTACACAATAGATCTTTTAACAATAGATATGGCTTACTGTAGGTAAGACCTAAAAACAACTATGCTTTCTTACCTGTTCGTTTTTGAAGATTGAGAGATCAGACAATTGCAGTTTAGAGTTCTGAAAAGGGACTAGGCAAAATAAGTCTTGGTAAAGTATTGTCACCCCTTTCTCCTTTCGCCCCTTCAGAGCATTGTAATATCTGTAAGTTAAAAAGTGTATGATGCACAGAAAATTCGCACTCCTTAGTTTATTCATCAGAAAACTCCATCTCCTTCAAGCACTATTGTTGATCTCATTGAAAATATGAACAATTAAAGACCAAGCTGTCAGGATGTTAGGGCACCTAGTCTGGCATTGTTGGCATCTTACGCCAGTGGCCTAGCTGACGTGGGCCAATGGCTGGCTTGATTTTTAACAATTTTAAGTTTTTGCTTGGTACAGCTATATCAAATCAGTGATTTATCTATACATATTTGGATGTGGGGGACATAATTCTACGGTTCATTCAAATGAGTATATATCAGGTCAGCTGCTTTGTTAGCCATATGTATATAATAAATCAGAGATTGCCCTCAACAGCTCCTTTAACATATAGCAAATTGTTTCCATATTGTCTCAAACTTCTCAACTCTGTTCCTAATAATACTGGTCGTCTAATTTCTGATTGCATGCATATTGAATATTTGTACCCACTCCTGCTAAGAGGAGCTGTGAGATCAGTTAGACCACAATGGAGGTTAGAAAATACACATTATCTTTGTTTACATCTCCCAGTAAAAATTACAACTGGACCACAAAGTAGTTGAATGCATGTGATGTATTTGAATCTACTAAGATTTCCTTTCCACAATGATTTCATGACTTTACTGGACCACAGAATATGGAGTATGATACAAAGTTGTTAGGACCTATCCCAGCAATTTCATAATGTTGCAGGGATAGCTTTCAGTCCTTCAGTGGTGATATAATAATGAAAACATTTTTTGTATGATTTCTCTGTACTGAGAGCATATTAAGGAGGTTATTGCCTAGCCTAAATGTTGTTCTAAGATTCTTCATGGATTTGTATGCTAAATTGTGTTTACCATCTGTTGACTTTACTATTGTATTGTATTGTAATTGTATTTATATAGCGCTTACTACCTCTGACGAGGTGTCAAAGTGCTTTTTCGGCGAGTAGCACACTACACCGGAACCCATAATGGATTAGTGGTGAATTAGTATAGTGAAATATGGAAGTGATTTGAGTGATGGATATGTTAGTTAGTTATTTGTATTGAGAAGGATAGTGGAGGGATAGAAAAAGGAAAAAGGTTTGCATTTATATAGCGCTTCCTACCCTTGATGGGGTGTTGAAGTGCTTTTTTGGCGAATAGCACGTATGTGTCTATAAAGTCACTCTCTAGAGCGGCATTATCTGAAGGGCAACAGTCTCTTTCTTGGCTTCACGCCGAAAACCCATAATCAGTATCACCAGTCATGGGCTGTGCACAGGGGTTTGAGGGAGCCATCTCCTTGAGACTACAGGCTGAAGAGACATATGGAGGGTCTCCATCTGAAGGCACACCAAATTGTGTCATTAAGGAGCAGAAGATCTGCAGTTTAGAGAAGGCCCTAACAAACACTACCCTTTTTGTCAAAATTAAGAATCACAAGGGGAACCTTGGGATAAACATTTAAAATGCCAGATGGGGCAGCTCCTTGGATGGTGTTGGACTTGCCTCCTTATACGTATTCTCCAGAACCCAAATTGAGAGCCAATTACCCAAGAAACTGAACATTCCTAAGGATTGTACTAATGTTGTGCAATATATGACTGAAAATGTAAATTACTCACATTGTGGATGGAAACGAAAACTAGTTAGTCCTCCAAAACCATCATTAAGTCTACACCCTTTATTATTATTTGTGGAAGAATCATAACCCTCTGCCTGGTACTCAGTGAGAATGATGGTAGTTGGTTATAATGTTGCACAGAAACCCGCCTTTCCAAGTTAATTATTAACTCTCACTTAGCACCACTTTCCAAACCCCCCAGCCACTCATTGGATGTATCTTACCCTTGACATAATCCTGAATTTCCGTGAGTAACCTAAAGCTACGCATGGAAGAAAACTTTGTGAATCTGGTCCATATGTTTTACTATTATCTCTGTTTCCACGTCCAAATCTCTTTTCATTTTGCCACCTTCGGTGCATCAATAATTTTACAGTAGCCTTACACAACAGGTCACCACAGTTAAGCACCTTTCTGGATCCCTCTTCCTGCTTGGAGTAGGGAGGTTACCAACGATGCATTCTTCCACTTTTCAGCTCAAAGATTCTAAATCCCATTCTCCCTCTTCACAAAGTTTTGTTTGCCCGATCAAGGCTTGAAACTGCATCTGAACATTTAGTTGCACCCCAGACTCCACACGCTTAAACATGTTATCAGAATTCCACCAGCTTTTAGCAGGGGTTGAGGCCTGCTGCCATTTACAGTACAAGGAAAGGTATGCTATCAACAACCCCCTTATCTTCCTTGTAACCTTGGCTTTCCCATCCTAACTTTTAGGACTTAGTACATATGTATGTCCTAAAATCAAAAGAAAAGCATTGTCTGATCGAAATATTATGTCATAAGTATAGGTTACCTCCCATTGGGTGTATATTTTCTAAAATTAACTGCAGTAAGGTGATGTTTTTGTAAATGATACTCGGGCCGGACTGGGAAACCAAAGCAGCCCTGGCTATGTTTTGGATTACTCCCCCGGGGCTTTCGTTACTGGGGGCTGATATTCCAGCCCCGCTGCAAAACTGGCCCCGAGTAACAACACTGGTCCCCGCTGCTGCAAAAGCACCCCCTCCCCCACCCTTCCAGCCTCCTGGGGAAATGCACGATGCCCGCTACAGCCAGTCTGGCCCTGATGATACTTAAAGCACGATATTTCCTTTAGTCACCTTTTTGGTGGTGATATTGTGGTACATACCCTTAGCACAGTGAGCATTAATGTATTCGATTGTTACCTAAAATGTTGCACTGGAGCAAAAAAAGGTAGTGCAAGTACAGTTTGCAGGACATTTGCTGCTTGCGCAACAGAAAATCGGTTTAAGACCAGGTCCTCCAAACTTGAATTTTAAATAGGGACAACAAATGGGGTTAAATGCAATCACACTATCTGTTCGGTGCTTACTTTAAAAGAACTGGCACACTTACATGCTATCCACTTTTCAATTGTGAGAGGACATGGCCTGAAAAAAACCAGTTTATTAACTGCTTTGATTATGGTACTAAAGCAGCAATTTCGCTGCAAAAAGAGTTTGGTTAGTGTTTTCAACAGGTGTTAATAATGAGCTTATGATTCAATGCTTTTCCCTAATTACACACGTAAAATGTAATCTGTGTCAGCGGTTCTTGTCCTTTGACTTCTGTCGACCCCCACTAAATCATTACTGGAATCCGGGGACCCCCACTGAGTCAATACTGGAAGCCGGGGAATTCCAGCCTAAGCAATTTTCATAGTTTGAACCTCAAAACAATACACACAAATACAGAATCATCTATACACCAATCAGACACACAAACAATGAAATATTTATTTAATTCACAAATAAAACTAGATAATTCAAATTTTGGTTAGAGCTTTTTAAATCTAAAAGACAATGTGATATATTAGTCTTTAACATATCACTTATTATCTTTTCCTCCTGATACATGTTCTCTATTTATCAGGGCTTTAATTGAAGTCTCCCATCATCCACATTATATTCTGTTGCTTTACTTGCAATGTTTCCACGAATCAAGCTAAGGATACAAACTTACATTTTAGCTTCTCCAAATGCCTCGATTTTTATAGAACATTTTTAAATAGTCAGTTATGCATTTTGCTTCTTCATTTGTATGTACTTTATTAACCTGCTAATATCATTTAATATTCTAAACCAGGGTCTCCGAACTTTGCTACAGTGGGAGCTACGTCTGATCATCGAAAACCATCATGAGCTACTACTTATGTAGGGAATTGATAAATGTACATAGAGTCCAAATAAGATAAACGCTGGCCCTAGAGACCCCCATTTCTACTGCAGGGAGCATACAGTATTAATGGCAAAGGAGCTGTACCGTAAACGGTTTACATTTGAGGTCCCTGTGGATCAGTTTTGTCCCTTTGGTTTTGAGGCAGATAAAGAGAGAAAAAAATAGAGAGGGAGGACATAAGAGTAAAAGGAGAGGAGAGAGAAGAGAAAGAGACAGGAAAGAATGACAGAAAGAGGGAAAAGGCAAGTGAGAAAGGAAGGAAAATAACAAAGAAGCAGAGAAAAATTGGGAAGAAATCTAACAAAGTAAACAAGTAATTATGAGGAAAAATAAAAAATTGTGACAGGAGCAAAGGAAAAGCAATGAAAAAAATGTAAGAAGAAAATGAGAGGAAGAACACATAGAAACAGTGAAAGGAATGAATAAAAGGAGCGGAAAAAAGAATGTTGGAGAAATTGACATTAGTGGAGGAAGAAAGGCGAACGCGGAATAAAAAGTACAAAAACTAAATACCAGAAAAACAGAAAACAGAAAAAATAACAGGTGGAAAGATGAAGACAGAGAAAGAAGATACAACTGAAAGAAAGGATGGAAAGAAGAAGAGAACAAAACAGAGAAAGAAAAAGGAGAAAGGCAGTAGCAGTGTAAAAATGACAAGAAGAAAAATGAAAAAAAGAAACTGAAGAAAGAATGCACGGCAAAGGAGGAGGAGTATATTCTCAAGCCCGCTTGCAGGCAGCTATGTGTGAGCTACTCAGTGGCAGCCTGCGAGCTACTGGTAGCTTGCAATCGACTTGTTGGAGACCTCTGTTCTAAATAGTTGTGGATAGTGGCCTCACTCCACTGCTATTTCAGCAGTGCAAAAAAGAAAATTATAATACCATGACATTATTATCATTATCCTTTTCTATGCGGGAGTCGGGCGGGGCCGGCTCCATGACGGCAGAGCAGGGGAGGAGTGGTTTGCACTCCTCTAAGTGCACATGACGGTTTGGCCGACCCTCTTAGGCTAGCCAGACCGTCTTGCACACTTGGCATGTTCCTCATTGGGCTGTGTTACACAGCCCTGTGGAGAACATGCAGAGCCTCCCCAGGATGCTCAGACCATTCACACCTCTGCTCCTGCAGTGCCGTGATTGGCAAGGAGAGTCCTGCAAACAGAAGAGAGGCGTGCGGCGGCGGGTGAGGCGTGCATCGGCATGGCGGACAAGGTAAGTTCATTTTTGTAATCGCCCACCACCCTGGTTCCGAGTGAGCCACCACTGGTTATGGACCCCCTGATTAGTTGTTGTGGACCCTCAGGGGTACATAGACAGCAGGTTAAGAAGTTCTGTTTTCTTCATTCCCCACTACAGATGGAGATAATATTGTGCCTAATCGGATCTCCTCTGTCCCGTGTAACTTTTAAGTAATAGGGCATTAGGATTGTCTCTCTGACTCCTTGAGAGTGGTGATTTACGTCTTTGAGCCGACAGAAAACAGTTTTATCACTGTCTGATTCCCAATTCTGTTTAGTATTGAATTCTACATAAAAGATGGACTTTCAATAATCTCTCCAACACAAAGCATGAATTTGAAACCATCCACCTTCTTGCAAAGGGCAGAGAGTCTGCGAAGGGCATGGTTTCCAGAACACCGTGGGCGGGGGGTTTCGACTCGAGGTGCCCTGCTGCTCGCTCAGGGTGACTTTGGCATTTCACTATGAATGGTTATAATACTCCTGTTCACTCTACATCGGGGCTGGTGAAACTACCCGTTTTTTACTGGAAATTCTGCACTTTTACAAAGCTCTCTAAGTAAATTTAATAAAGTTAAAAATAACTGTAGCGAACAGAAAACAATACATTGTTTTAGATCGAAAGCCCATGTATCTCGCGAACGCAACCTAATTATATGTTCATGTTTATGAAGGTAAACAGTATTTTTGTGTTTTCTCATTTATCACTTCGGATGCAATAGTTTGTGTGGGATTTTTGCAGAGTGCTGTTTGACTTTTTAGAAGACGCTCAGGGTGCAGAGGTACTTAAGGGAGTAGAAAACCAGCAGCTGTTGCAAGGAATGGGTAAGGAACAAAATATATTAGTGCAGCAGGATAAGGTGAAAATCAATATCCAGCCTTCTTCAGGCGCCACCCAGGAGAAACGGCTTAAGAAAATTAATGTTTGAAAAGTTCCATAGGTTAGGGCCCAGCATCCCCATGGAATGGTTACAATGTTTCTGCTGAGAAAGGGTGTTGCGGAATTGGATTCAGAGATACAAACCAAAGGTTTCTAGTATGGATGTAGTTTGGGACCAAATTTTGTAGGCATGCTGTGTCTTTGTTCCAGCATGCCTTGTGGCTAAGAAAAAGAGCCTTGAATGTATTCCTGCAGGCGGGCATGCTAAGTCTATCTAATGTTTGTAGGGGCCCTGCTACATTTTGGTGTCTCCATTTTTGTGTCTCAGAAGTCTTTGTATAGGAATCTTTGGGAGGCCTGTGTAAATCACAATGTAGTGGTCTTAGGGTTCATGATGAGTCAACATATTTTCAGTGATTAGGAGATTAGCAGTGGTGGGAGGAGTTTCCAAAGCAAGAAAATGTGCACACTAGTGCCTTTAATTCAGAGGTCGAAGTGAGTGGGATCAGAGGGGCATGCACTGTCCATACTTTTTTGATTTATGAAAAACCGTTCCCCTACATTTTGTAGAAAGACAACCATCCTGGGACAGTTAATTCCAATTGTTTAAATGTTTCTGCTGAATCATCATTCAGTGAGTCTCCTGTGCTGTGAAAAAGAAGCCAGACAGAGAGCTAAGCAAGCCTTACTGCCAGGGTGCCTGCATGCCTAAAAGAAATGCAAATGTCCACAATGAGTTAATTCTACAAATGTAAAAGGGTAATATGCAAATATAAAGGATGTTTGGGAGCCGTAACTGACTTTAATTGATCAAGTCACTCGAAGCTTTGTGATGACAAAGATTTAGGGCCTTATTAGAAGTTTGGCAGTCCGACTGCCCGAACACCGCAGCGTCAAGGAGCCCACAGCACCAGCAATCTACCGACAGCCATATTACATGTTTACCGCAGTGTGGCTGCGGAGATTTTGCAGCTGTGGTGACTACTTTTCGAGATGTATCGATGCCTGTGTGAGCATTTTGACTGCATATGTGTTGACTGCACACATGCATGATATATGTGGAAAAATACCACCTACCCATTCCTGTAGTCTGCCCATGTGTGGGCAGGCCCGACAATGGGTATATGGTATAAAAAGGACTCACTTGTACATCACCAAAAACAGGGTCGTAATCCTTGGGGTGAAGATGCAGCTATTAAGGGGGGACATGGAGAAAGGGACCCAAGTCGAGCTCTGATAAACAGAATAAGGAAGGGGTGAGTACACCCGCAAATCCTTCGTTACTGCCGATTTGAAGCTGGCAGTCTCACCGCCATGGTCTTCTCATGGAAAAGCCAACTCGTAATACGGCCGGCAGTGAAATTCCCCTGTACCACCCTACGCCAGTTGCTTTACCCCTACCGCGACCCTGGCTGTCTGCGGTGTGCTGGTCGTGTCAGCCGCGGTCTTTGCAA
The DNA here is from genome assembly GCF_964204655.1 of Triturus cristatus. Classification (NCBI taxonomy): domain Eukaryota; kingdom Metazoa; phylum Chordata; class Amphibia; order Caudata; family Salamandridae; genus Triturus; species Triturus cristatus. Next base: position 1,364,038,050 of record NC_140591.1, on the reverse strand, counting down.
TAACAATCCACCACATCTCATAATTTGGCAGTCGGACCACGAAGCTGACAGTGTTTGTCCACAACCGCAGGTACGGCGGTTTATGGACCACCAAACTCGTAATAAGGCCCATATTCTTTTGGAGTGGTAGTGCAAAGAGTTAGCAACTGATGTGTGAAGTGTGTGCTTTTAATTGTAATTGTATTTATATGGCACTTACTACACCTGATGAGGTGTTGAAGAGACAGTTATGTAAAAAACATTGCATTAGGTGCAGACTGCATATTACTAAAATCTGTATTTTGTAAGCACCATTTTATCCTTAACCTTTTTGGACATTTTGCAGCAGTCTATCTTATACTGTGTGTAGTGCAAGTTGAAAATAAGGGCTTACATATTCACACTGCTTTCTGTCACAGTCTTAGACCTCGTAGCACTAAAAATACACAAGTCACTATTCTCCACTGCAACAACCAAGGTTTAATTCTGTGGCTCTCTGGTTACACACAGACCTCTGCAGTGCATTAACTAATAGAGGTTTGAACATTTACTATAGTACATTTCCCACTGAGTAGCATCTTTTTTATTTATTTTTCATTTAAGCTGCACTGTAGCTACCTGACAGTGAAAGACCATAACAATTTACAGAATATTGTTTTTTAGCCACACATTTGACCCAGCCCCCAAGTTCACAGACCATGCCCCATTGCATGTAGCATCAGAGTTCCCATACTTTTGTAATGCACTTTGACCACAGCCTTAATTACAGCATCAATTTGAGGTTCAAATGAAAGATTCAAGTGAAAAATAACACTCAAATGCTTAGCTTTCTGAATGGTGGAAGGAGTGGGTCGTGAATTAAATATTTTGCATCCAGTGTTAGACGTGATACAGGGAATTAGTTATGTTTAATTGGCTCTCTGAATAGTTTTTTTTTTGCCAGATGTAGATTGTATGTCATTAGTGTATGCCTGGAAGTATCAGTAGTAGTGATTTCTATTGACATCTACTTAAACCATATCGAAAGTATATTAAAAACGTTACTCAGCAGTAATGTTAGGCTCCCAGCAAATCTAAAATGAATTGAGCACATCACCACATAATTACAAATACCCCCATAAGCCTAGGGGGATGAAATGCATTTACAATATATATCAATTTGGACAACTCCATTAACCAGTCAATCAGTTTTGTAAAGCGCTAATCCTCACCCCTGAGGGTATCCGGGCACTGAGGTATTGCTGGTATCAGTTGAAGAGCCAGGTCATGAGTTCTCTTCTGAATTCTGCCAGGGAGGGTGATGTCCGTAGTTGGAGGGACAGATCGTTCCAGGCCTTCGTGGTGAGGTAGAAGAAGGCGCAACCTCCTCTGTGGCAAATCGGGTGGTGCGAGTGAGGGCCTGAGAGGTAGATCGCAGGTGTTTAGCAGGTAGGTGGAAGTTCACACGATGTTTGATGTATGCTGGTCCCTGGTCATGTAGGGCTCTTTAGGCTGTGTAAGAAGTTTGAACTGGCATCTCTTCTGGACGGGGAGCCAGTGAAGGTTCTTAAAGTGGGGGTAATGTGGGTACATTTAGGGGGGGTTGAGGATGAGTCTAGCTGCTGCGTTCTGTATGGTCTGGAGTTTCTTGACGAGTTCAGTGGTAATGCCAGAGTAGAGAGCGTTCAAGTAGTGGAGCTGGCTGTTGACGAGGGCCTGGATGATGGTTTTCCTGGTGTGGACTGGGATCCAGCTTAAGATTTTTTGGACCATGAGGAGGGATATTATCTTTGGCCCAGCAGCAATGCTCCTTCATGAATCAGTTTGGGAAGTTGGTCCAGGTCCTCCAGAGTTCTTGGAAGGCAAAAGGTTTCTAAGTCCCACATTTCAGGAAATGTTAGGAAGAGTACACTTTGACATCAGCCAAACGTCCAAGACCTTGGTGACATCGCTTGAAGGGGTCAAGACTTACAAACAACACAAAAGAGATCTTTGGGTCTGTGGAATATGGAAAAGTGCTAAGGGAATGTCCTTTTTAAAGGACGGTTTTCCTCACCCACCCGAAGGTGGCATGCTTCATCATTGGGTAACCTCCTCGCAACTTGGGTATAATGCGTGCTACAACCCCCTCTCTGAAAGGGAGGAGGGCAGAGATGTTTCTTTTTGATAGAGAGAGGTATACTAAACCTTTATGTGAGCAGGGTGTGATGAGGAGTGAACAAAGAAAAGAACAAGTGGCCCAGGATTAAAACCAGGCTATGACAGGATCAGATTCAACCTATCCTAGAATTGGTTGACATGTTTCAGCCTTATACCCTCCAAAGAGGTGTGGCGGCTTTCTTCAGGACCTTGTGAATAGTGTAATAAAGTATGTGTAACAAAGACACCATGGTCCAAAATAAACAAAAACCTTCCTGGGTGCAATCCGCACCTCCAACCATCAAGCGAGACAGGACATAATGCCACCTTGAGTTTGCGCAAGGTAAAGCTGAGGTTTGTTACCTGACATATACGGGTAAATACCAACCAATGAGCTCCTGATTGAGTGGTCTCTCCACTCCAACCACTGGTTCTGAATACCTACCATAATGTTTTTTTTTTCGCACCACACCCTGCTCACATAAAGGTTTAGTATACCTCTTTCTCTCAAAGAAAACAGCCATAGGCTCCTCCCTCTCAGAGAGGGGGTTGTAGCCCACATTATAACCAGGTTTATAATGCGAAGAGGTTACCCTATGATGAAGCATACCACCTTCGGGTGAGTGAGGGAAACTGTCCTTTAAAAGGGCCATCCCCTTTGCACTCTTCCATATTTTGTAGACCCAGGGGTCTCTTTTGTGTTGTTGGATTCTAAGTATGGAAGTCAACCCCTGCAAGTCTCTAATTCTCCTCTGACCCTCATTTGTGTTCGGGGGTCAAGACTCACTCCAGCAGAGGCCAGCAGCAGAGTCCACGGCAGCTACAGTTGGGACTGGTCAGCAGGGCATTTTCAGAAAAGGCCTCTTGTAGCTTGTTGTGTCACTGTAGCTTGAACAGATGAACAGTCTTTTGACTATTGGAGTCTACATCTTTCTTCTGGGTGCAAGAGGGAGACCAGGTCCAGTTAGGCTCTTGTCAGGTCACAGGCAGGCCTGTATCCATTCCAGAAGTATGGCCAGGGAAAATATCAACCCCTCCTCTGTGGTCGATCTAAACCAGCTCTCGGGGCAGCTCCTCTTCCAGTGGAATTGATGCCTGCCTGACTGGGGGATTAAAGAAGGTCCCTACCCAGGTGTCAGCTAACATGTCCCTGCGACAGGGTAGGCCTATTTGAAGTTAATCAATTTCCTGGGCACAGCCTAGATGGTCATCCTGCCAGAGGCCTTTGACTTAGCTCTGTTAGCAAGTTCATATCTCATCAAGGGGCTAGTCATCTCCTGGGTGACTCAAGTAGCTCATACAAATGGGACTCCAGAGGCTTTAAGAAGGGAAAAGGTAACTCTAAAAGTACAGTTTTCCAAAATATTTGTCAAAAATCCAACTTCACTGGTGAAATGGGCTTGTTATAAATATTTTTAAAAGTCCAAGACTTAAACTTGTAGGTGTTTCTAAGCTGGTTATAAATTTAATACAATTAATATTGTATCCCAATGCCCTCCTGTGGAACAGCCAACCATGCTAAATGAAAATAGGTTTTGGGGCATTTTCACTGTTGGGACATGTTTAACATTAAACTTTTACATGTCCTACTTTTAAATACCATGCACCCTGCCTTAGTGGCAGCATAGCCTATACACGGGTTCCTTATTAATATTTAAAAGGGACATTCAGGACTGTAAAAAGGGTTCTTTTGACAGGTTGAATTTGCAGTTTTCTTTAAATCTCTTTTAATAAGCTTGATAACAAAGAGACAACATTAACACCAGGCAATACACAGGATTAAGCTGGCAAGAGTACAGTGTATACAGGGTTGGTCGACATCCCTAAGGTACATAATACACAACACAGCACTTAGTCACCCAATACAAGGAAATAAGCACTTGGTTAACCATGAGTGAGAGGGGGAAACGCCTGCTGACTCATAAATGTCAGCACTAGCTAATCAAGAGCGGGCAGACCTGCAGTCATGTTTGCACTGTGACTGCAGTGGGTGGCACAATGGGTGCTGATGCCCACAATAAACTCACTGGCCCTGGGTATGCACTTGTATCATATACTGCGGGCTCATAGGTAAGTTAAATATATCCATCAGGGGTATGCCAATTTCATCATGTTGAAAGGTGGGGCACCGGCCCTTTACTACAGGTTAACATTCTCAGAGTTCGGCAGGCAGCCACAATAGTTAGGACAAAAATCTGTTGGTACACCCTGCAATAGATGGTCATTTCTGACAAAGGTTACCTTTGTGTATATGCTTGGCTTGATAGGCTAAAAATGACAATGCAACCATGCCGTCAGGTGTACTGCATTGAGGGCAAAAGCCCATTTGAGAGAACGGAAGAATTTGTGACTTATTCTCCCAGTCTATAAAAACAAATGCCTGGAAAGTGGTTGAGTTGTAAAGAAGATTCATCCTGGTTACATTATAAGAAGAGGAATTAAAAATGGCCAGACCTTTGGGTCTACAATACACAGGAGCATTTTGTGTTAGTACAAAATAGTCAATGTTATTAGAGTTTTGTTATAGATATCTTGGAAACAACAGATGTCTCACATAGTCAGACGAGACAGTCCCTCATCATTTTAGAGTAATTTTGCCTTTCCTGCCATATTTCAAGATAACAAAGAAAACTTAATCGATCTCTCAATATTAGCACCCACTTGTTAACTAAATTTTGAGAAGAACAAGGAATGTGGATCATGTATGGATGCAAATACATTTGCTAGCCAGGCCAAGTCTGGGTCTGTTTCTGGTTGCTGCACATGTGTGCAGCCCTCCACTATGTCACCCGCGCTCACCTGATCCAATATATTCAGGAACTATTACCCCAAATGACTCTGAAGGTCATTATGATGAGCAAGTTTCTTATTGCTGGAATTTGGTAATACATGACATTGTGGAGGGCTGCACACAGGCGCAGCAATTGATGGTAGAGGCACAATAGACAGCCCTGAGTGGGGGGCTTGACTATCAAATTATATATGCATAGAGCAATGTATACTAATTGTGGGAAGTACATGGATCTATTAGGCGCACTGACGCAGCAAAGGAGTGCGTAGGAACATTGCGCACAACAGCGCTGTTGTGTTCATGCCCGGGAAATAGTAAAGCTATACCGGGGGTTGAATTGAAAACTTTATCAAATCGACAAACCATGTGGAGTTGGCTTTTAATCTGATTTAATGTGTGTAATTGCCACACTCGCCCGATTATTGAAAGCTGGTATTATTATGGCAGCAATATTGATTTTGTAAATGCATTATGAGTTATAATTTTGGTGAATTGGGAAGTTTGTTGACACTGTTTATTTCACCGATATATCATGTGACGTTTATGTAAACTGCAGCACGCATGTGTAAACAGCGGTATGGGCGGGTGAGTGTGTGTATGGGTGTGTTGGTGAGAAATTGGATGTGTCAGTGTACGTGTCCAAGTAACTACATATGTAAAAGGCAATGTATGTCAGAGTTGGAGTATATAAATGACTATACATGAGAGTCAGTGATTGTGAGAGTGGCTGTATGGATGAGTGTGTACTTGTATCAGTGATTGTATAAGAGAGTAAGTATGTGTTAGTATATGTTTGAATAAGTGAGGTGGTGTGTGTATAACCGTATAGGTGAGGAAATGGGAGTGTGATTGATTCTTTGCATGACTGACTAGGTGTGTGAGTAACTCCATGGATGAGTGGCGGTGTGTGAGTGTCTGTATAGGTGTATGAGTGCATATGATAGTGTTGTATTGATGAGTGACTGTATGTATGAGTGATTGTATGGGTGAATGAGTGGATGTGTGTGTAGACCTAGGAATCAGTGAGTGTGTATGTAGTAACTGGTATTTGTGTGTCGATGGTTTCGAGAATGGTAGTCTGTATTTTTCAGTGGGTGTATCAGAGGTTATATTAGAGTGTGAGGAGGTGCATCAGATTTTGACATGGATGATGTCATCAGTGATGTCATCAGTGATGTCATTTGAGATGTCATCAGTGATGTCATCAGTGATGTCACTGACCATGTCATGAATGATGTAATATGTGACGTAATCAGCAGTGCATTGCGGGGGCGCAAGATATAGTTAGCTGAACTAACTATAACGGGGGAATTTCTATGGTTTTGTACGAGTGAAATGTCCAACTAACTGTAAAGTCCCTGAAACCTATGTATTTTTCAGTGAATTTCTAAGGTTTTTTAATTGCTAATTTCTAACTATAACGTGCCTGAAACCTATGGTTTTTTCAGTGAATTTCAATGTTTTTTTAAATGCTTACTTCTAACTATAATGTGCCTGAAACCTATGGTTTTTTCAGTGAATTTCAATGGTTTTTAAATGCTAATCTCTAACTATGCCTACCAAGTTAGGACATGTGAAGAAAGAGGAAGAAAAGCGCAGAAAGAAGCAAGACAAATGCAGAAAGAGGCAACAGAAGTCCAGAAAGACGAAGACAAGTGCATGAAGAGGCAAGAGATGTGTAGAAAGAACCAACAGAGGAGCAGAAAGTCCTCCTGTGCCCGCAACTTTTTACTGACGGGTACTGGTGGTAACTGACTTGGAATAACCAGGACCGGAGCCAGTGCTATGCTAAAAGACACTTAGAATACAGTGAAAACACCTACATACACTAGGGAACACTATGCGTTGGGGTACCCCTGTAATTAGCATGACCTCCTCTGTATTTGCCATGAGTTAGTGCCTGGGTCATTGCATGAGTACATGAGTAGTGACTGGATGATTAGAGTACTGCAAGGACAGTGCATGGTGAATTTATAAGTGCCCGGGTTTTGGCGGAGTGATTGGATAAGTACATGGTGCGCGCTGGGTGATTGGAGGAGTGACTTGGGTAGTGACAGAGCGATGGCTGGACTGCATGGGTACTGCTCAGGGTATTGTAACAGTGCATGAGTTAGTGCATGGGTCATTGCATGAGTGCATGGGTAGTGACTGGATGATTTGAGTGCTGCAAGGAGAGTGCATGGTGAATTTATAAGTGCTTGGGTTTTAGCGGAGTGATTGCATAAGTACACACATGTCACATCAGCCCCACCTCCTCCCTTCACCACTGTGCAAACGCGCCCCCTGGTGGGTTTTAAGTTGGGGGATTAATTCCCCTTGAATCCTGAGGGTCCCTGGGGACCAACTAGCCCACCAGGTACCTCCAGTAAGCACCACAGAGCTGCGTTGCAGAGAGGTGGTCAGAGGCCACGCCCCTTTTTACACCTCTCTGCAACGCAGCTCCCTGGTGCTTACTGGAGGTTCCTGGTGGGCTAGCTTGCCCCCAGGGACCCTCAGGATTGAAGGGGACTTAATCCCCCAATTTACAATGTGCCAGGGGGTGAGTTTGCACACTTGCTATGTCAGGCCCGCCACCTCCCTGCACCACTGTGCAAACGCGCCCCCTGGCGCATTGTAAATTGGGGGATTAATTCCCCTTGAGTCCTGAGGGTCCCTGAGGGCCAACTAGCCCACCAGTTACCTCCAGTAAGTGCCACAGAGCTGCGTTGCAGAGAGGTGTAAAAAGGGGTGTGGCCTCTGAACACCTCTCTGCAACGCAGCTCCCTGGTGCATACTGGAGGTTCCTGGTGGGCTAGTTTTCCCCCAGGGACCCTCAGGATTGAAGGGGACTTAATTCCCCAATTTACAATGTGCCAGAGGGTGCGTTTGCACACTTGCTATGTCTGGCCCGCCCCCTCCCTGCACCACTGTGCAAACGCGCCCCCTGGTGTGTTGTAAATTTGGGGATTAATTCCCATTGAGTCTTGAGGGTCCCTGAGGGCCAACTAGCCCACCAGGTACCTTCAGTAAGCACCACAGAGCTGCATTGCAGAGAGTTGTAAAAAGAGGCATGGCCTCTGAACACCTCTCTGCAACGCAGCTCCCTGGTGCATACTGGAGGTTCCTGGTGGGCTAGTTGGCCCACAGGGACCATCAGTATTCAAGGGGAATTAATTCCCCAACTTACAACGCACCAGGTGGCGCATCTGCTGAGTGCTGCAGGGAGAGGACGGGGCCTAGCCGCGATGCCGGCTTAATTTCTTTTGTTTTTCAAGAAGGGGTGCTGTGTGGCCCCCCTTCTCTTGCCTTTTTTGGGCCCTGGGGATCCCATCCCCCAGGGCCTGGCCCCCTTATTATTTAAAAAAAAAATGTAAACGGGAGGGGGGCCGCGATGGTCCCCCTCCCGTGGCCAATTCCGGCCCCGGGGACCCCATCCCCGGGGCATTGCCACATATATTTTTTATAGGAAGGGGCTGCGTGGCCCTCCTCCAGAGGCCTCTATTGGCCCCGGGGACCCCATCCCCGGGACCGGCTTTTATTTATAATTTTTTTTATTTGGGGAGGGGGGCCACATGACCCCCCTCCAGGGCCCATTCTGGCCCCAGAGACCCCATCCCCTGGGGCCAGGCCATCCTTTTTTCATTTATTTTTTTGGGAGGGGGGGCCTGGCCTCTCCGTTTAAAAAAATATATATATCATACACAGGGGAGGGGAGCCACGTGGCCCCCCTCCCGGGCCACTTCTGGCATCGGGGACCCCATCCCACGGGGCCTGGCCTCTTCGTTGGGGACCGTGGGGGGAGCCGGCTTCCCGCCTCCTGCGGGAGCTGGCATTGCTTTCCAACAAGGCATGCAGCTCCCCTTGTGGAAAAGCAATGTGGTTTGAATTTTGTAAGCGAGAGCAGGAAACCTGCTCTCACTTACAAAATCCAAACCACAGTTTGCTATGACAGGGCGGGAGCTGCACAGCTCCCACCCTGCCATAGCAAACAGCAGTGTCCCGGGGTGGGCACCCTGAGACACTGCATGAGCCAGCCCTGGGGGGTGGCGGTCCCCAGGGCCATGGAGGGCTCCAGGAGGGCAGCCACATGGCCCCCCTCCTAACGTTTGCAAAGCCCCCGGGGGTGGTGGTTCCCGGGGCTCGGGCATGTGGGGGGGGCTTGAGCCCCTAACCAGGTTCAATTTTTGCTTAAAAAAGCCCCGGGGGTGGCATTCCCCAGGGCAGCGGGGGGCCGTGAGCCCCCCGCAAATAATTAATAAAAGCCCCGGGGGCTGGCGGTCCCTGGGGCTTAGGGGGGCCTTGGAGGCCCCACACACATTTAAAAATTAGCCCCGGGGGGTGGCGGTCCCCGGGGCTGTGGGCGGCTGCATGCACCCCGCAACTCTTACATCAAGCCCCGGGGAGGTGGCGGTCCCCAGGGCAGTGTTGGGGAATTGGGGCCCCATACATTTTTTCAGTGCCCCTGGGACCTGGCCCTCCCGGGGGCTTCTATACAACGAAGCACGGGAGCCTGTGCTTCATTTTTAAAAAAAAATTCTCGGCCTGCTTCATATACCCAGTGCAAATTCGCCCGATTTAATTTTAAAAATTTGCTTTTTTGGGCCCTGGGGGTCCTTGTGGGACCCCCTGAGCAGGCCTAGGGGGTCAGGGTGTTTCTACCCTGCCCCCTGCCAACTCTTCCTGGTTTGGAGTGTTTACTGCCAATTAGAATAAAGCTCGTGGTGGGAAGGGTGCGCTGATCCACCGCGCCTCTAGATATCGATATTTTGTCTCAGCAACCACTGAACGGATTTACACCATTTAAAAAAAAAGGTTGCTTTCTGATCCAAACACTATCTTTTTGGCAAATTTGCTGTAATTCCATTCAGCAGTTTCGGCTGTAGCCTAGCCCAAAGTTTCCTATGGGAAATTGAGTATTTGACTCATATATATATTTTTTTAATAATTGTTTTTATTCGTCAATAAACACATACATTGCCGGCCCCTGAAGTCCGAGAGGTACCGGCCCAAGCATTGCACCAATCATGACATTGACATTTTTATCGTAATAGGATACTTGAAATGCATTTCAGATGAAAACAAACCCCCCAACTCTCCCCCCCCACCTCCCGGATCCGTCCCCCCCGACCGCACCATACAGTATCCAACAAACGACAACTTGAATGAGCATAAGCCGGACAGATCCAGCCCCAGTCCCTGCGCGCACCCCCCCTCCCCGGTGGAACTAGATGGACACCTCCTCCTGCTCCTCCGGAACCGGCTCCAGGGGGAGACCCCTATAGTCTGCCCGACGCTTCCATATCTTGTAATGTTTACGGGGGCACCCCCTAGCTGCAAATATGGGGAGCTCCAGGCCCATACTAAAGTCCAAACCCGTCTTCCACACATTCAGCAAGGGAGCCACCGGAGCCTTCCATGCCCGGGCGATATCCCTCTTGGCCAGTGTAAGGCCCAGCAGCAGTAAATGTCTCTTGTATATGTTGCCACCAATATCCTCCATAACATGCAGGAGTGTCAGCTTGGGGTCTGCGGGAAGATCCCAACCCAGCACCTCGGATAAACAAGCCAACACCCCTCTCCAAAACCGGGACAACGACCCACAGAGCCACACTGTGTGGAAGAAGGAGCCCTCCTCCCGTCCACAGCGGAGACACTGCGGAGAGATAATCAGGCCCGCCCGCCACAGCCTCCTCTGGGTAAAATAAGCCCTATGCAGGTATTTAAATTGTATGAGTTGTAGTCGGATAGCTATGGCCGCCCCCGAGGCGAGGCCAGCGCATCCGTCCAGTCCGTCTAGTCGAGGGGCCCAACATCGTCCTCCCATTTCCCCTTGAGCTGCAGGAGCGAAGGGGCACTGTGGATAACGAGCGTTCGATATATCTTGGAGATTTTCTTCTCTTGGAGGTCACCCATAAAGAGCTTCGCCTCCACTGGGCTAAAGTCAACTATGGAGTCTAAGCCCGCCAGGCTGGGGGAGAGTGCGTGACGAAACTGTAGGTACCTATATAACTGCGTCCGTGGCATGCTGAATTCTTGTTGAAGATCCTGGAAGGACTTCAGAGCGCACCCCGGCACCACATCGCCTATGGTGGAGATGCCTATCCGATCCTACCCCTCAAACCCTGACAGGGCCACCATTTGTGGTAGTCGCCCATTGTGCCACAGAGGGGTCTCCCGCCTGATCACGTTCCACCACCCAATGCGCGACAGCGCCTGGCGCCAAATCTGAAAGACTACCTGCGTCTCCGGTGGCAAACGCGCCCGATGCACGGCGGAGTAAAGCAGAGTATGAAGTGTGTGTGGGGCCATGAGCCGCCACTCCACAGCGTATGCCGGGTCCCCCCCTTCCCCATACCACCACTCGTTCAGAACCAGCAGGTGGGAAGCATGATAATATGAGAGCAGATCCGACGTTACCAGACCCCCAGCATATGTTGAGAGGAAGCACGTCCACAGGACCACTCGCGCCACCCCACCCTCCCACAGGAACTGACCCAGGGTCGAGTTCACCCGACGGAACCAGTACGGTGGAATCACATACGGATGATTCTGCAGCTGGTACAGAAGGCGAGGAAGAGCCACCATCTTGAAAATCGCAGACCGGCCAAAGATAGTGAACGGCATGCGAGTCCACAATTTAATGTCACGACAAACACGCTCCCACACGGGCACCACGTTTCGCCCCCAAGAAACCAAGAAAGGTGATAAGATGACTCATATTTTTTGAATTTCTCAAAAACTACTGAACGGATTTACACCATTTAAAAAAAAAAGGTCCCTTTTTGAACCAAGCTCTACCTTTTTGCTAAATTTGGGGTAAACCCGTTCAGCAGTTCGGGCTGTAGCCCGTCTCAAAATTTCCCATGGAAATTAACATGTGGAAAACCTGTTTTGGGACCCCCCTTTTTTCTCAGCCCCCACTTGACTAATCACCCCCAAACTTTCAGGATAGGAGCTGACCTGGATAGACTTTGGAGAATTTCACAAAGATTTGTCGAACAACGCCAAAATTATTAGCAAATCAAAAAATGCTTTTCCTATGGGTACTAGGTTCTAACTATAACTACCTACTGGCGACCGCCAGTAGGTAATATATATATATATATATTCACTGGAAAAAACATAGGTTTTTTGGACGTTATAGTTAGGAATAAGCATTTAAAAAACCCTAGAAATTCACTGAAAAAACCATAGGTTTCAGGGACATTATAGTTAGTTGGACATTTGACTCCAACCAGAGAAATTTGCCCGTTATAGTTAGTTGAGCTAACTATAACTCGTGCGCCCGCAATGCACTGGTGATGACATCACATATTACATCACTCATGACATGGTCAGTAACATTACTGATGACATCACTGATGACATCTCAAATGAATTTCAAAGGGTTTTTAAATGCTAATTCCTGAATATAACGTCTGTAAAACCTATGGTTTTTTAGAGAATTTCAAAGGTTTTTTAAATGCTAATTCCTAACTATAAGGTCTGTAAAACCTATGTTTTTTTCAGTGAATTTCAAAGGTTTTTTAAATGGTAATTTCATATTTTAATATTTATAAAACCTATATTTTTTCTATTTTTTTGTAATATTTTGGAACTCTATTATCCTTTTTTTTAAATTTGAAAAATTATGTAATTTTTTATATCTTCAAAATAAAGTATGTATATATATATTTTGTTTTAGAAAACTAGACTCCCGCACCGGTTGTGTACTAAGCACCATCACCACGCGAATCCTCTCCGCCATATTGCGAAACTTGTTAAGGATGCGCATTTTGTATCCGAAGGCTTTGTAGCACCGTGTCCCACCTAAAATCACATACGTATATGGTCGCGCCAGCTCCTAGTTTGGTATGCGACGGGTGCGCGGTACCAATACGCGTGTTACGCCATATACGTATAGGGTCGTGCCAGCTGCGCATTTCGTATGCGACGAGTGCACGCTGCCAGGCCCTGTGTTACATCATAGACGTAAGATATCGTGCTGGGTACGTCATTCCCTCATTTATTTTTTTATGTCTCAAAACTATATCTAAATAATTTTAAAGTGTATATGAGAGCAAGTGATAATCTAAACTATTTTCCACATTTATATATTTCTAACTATAATAAACATATATTATGGTAAATATATTTTCTCGAAATCACGTCGGGTGTGGCCTCCTTGCGCGCTCGGTGCGCGATTGCCATGTAACCTTAAAAAAATAGCTTTTGATTGGTTCATAACATTTCCCATTGTAACAGTTGGAGAACCCCACCCATTTTAGTCATTCTCTCTACACCGTTTGATGAGAGACACCTCTTCTGCTTACAGAGCTTTTTTGAAAAGTTGTTTGCTGTGTACACATATCTTATAGTACACACAACATGCAACGATCATCTTGATCAATAATCATGCTCTGTACAGTATCCTTCCACGTGTGATAGCCATGCATCTGAAACGTTACATCAAAGAAACAAATGTGTGTTACATGATGCCCCTGGTGTGTGTGTGTGCGCGCATTATTGTGCTGCATTTCGGTCTGGGTATTGGTGGCTCGAAAGGGTATCATCAGCCACGGGCAGAGTGCACATCCTAGATCACATGTGACAAACAGTAAAGAGTAATGTGTAGATTTGTGTTGCAGTATGCTCTGTTGTCAGTCTTTACCAGTATAGTAGTGTGTCATATGTGAGACTTTCAGCTTCATGTTTGACATGCATTGCCTGACTGTAATGAGCGTTATCACTGTGTATGAAGTAAACTCACTGCTGATTCTCCCTACATCCGAGAACATTCACATGTGTGCGCTTCGCGATAGCTGCAAAAACAACAGTTGATGGACAGAATGCAGAGCAATGTCATACATTCACCCCAGTACAGAGATCTGGGCCTAAGTCCATCGTTATTTTGCTCACCATACCGTTCCAGTTTGAACCCAGCCATATGCAAATCAGTCTTGACCCTGTGCCTCATGGGAACAGTCCAGCCCGAACTGCCAAGCCAGGTCCTCCCTGGACTGGAAACAAGCATCCTAGGACTGGTTTCGGGGTTTCACCCCTCTTCAGCCAGAATAGCTTTGTGATAGCAACACTTTCAATAATACCGCACACCACTGACATGCGTGTCTGCGTATATCCACCAGCTTGACAACGACATTTGATGTTGTCCATTCAATGTTTTCGGACAGCATCTCACTAGCAATAGTTGCCGGCCTCCCGGTACATGCTACATGCGGATTGTGTGACGTCAAAACTGCAACAGGGACACACACATAAGTACACTTCCTGCCCAGGCAGGAACTGAACAACGCCCAGGTCCCCAGAATAATTATTCGCACCCCTATGCTGGTCTGGCATACGCAAGCCCAGCCCACTTTGCGTACGTATAAATAGGATAACGACGATGTCACATGTCCCAGTTCTTCTACACTGCTTCAGGTGATATGGCCGCATTCACCTCGCACATCACAATGCATAATAAAAAAAAGGGATCCATGAGGTGTACACCATCCTGGCAATCAAAACTCGATTTTGAATTGTGAACCCTGCTGGCCGTCGTGTTTGGACACACAACAATGACAGCAGGTGAGCAGTGGGTCTGGGTGCACAGGGACTGCAATTGAGCGCGGTGCGGCGGGAGGGGTGGGGTGCATCAGCCTGGGTGCGCAGGTGCCAACTAGCGATGTTGCCGTGCGTAATGATGTGATCTCTGACCTCACTCACTCAGTCACATCTCTGTCTCATCTAAGGAACTGCTGGACCGTACTGTAGGCCTGAGCTAGTGGGCAGCGCTGCCCTACAGACATGTGGCGTTGGCTCTTGGGGCACTGTAGTGAGCTGACTACTAAGTGTACATGCACACAGGCTTGCGCCACTGCATTGCACGCACACATTATGCTTCTAGCACGCGCTCTGCTCCTTTGTATGTGAACGTTGGCATAACATATTATTTACCCTTGTGTATTCTCGTGCACTCCAATGCTTCTTTGAACCACGATTACCACTAACAGTTGGTATATCGTACTTCAAGAAGGAAGGATGCACTCAACTGGTGTTCTCTCTTAAGCTTGAAATAAACCTTCATTTACCTGAAGACGTTTCCACCATTATATTATTTCTCCCTTTTCAGACACTGAGTTAGTTGCACGAAAAAGCACGCAGCAGGTACTCAACCGGTGATAATGCTCTGGCCTTTCTGACGCCTTCCATCGTGGTATCAAGACACCGTCCCACATCGGAGACCTGCTGTGCCACCCTGAGAGGCACCCTGGAGTCGGAGCTCACACCGGTACGTCGTTGGACACACCGGTTGTGGCAGGTGAGCAGTGAAGCCTTGGTGCGCAGGAGCTACATTTGAGCACAGTGCGGGGGAAGGAGCTGTTGTGCAGCAGCCTGGGTGCACAGGTGCAGGCAAGCGATGTTGCCGTAGTTAATAATATAATTTCTGGCCTCATTCATATCTCTGTTTCATTTTAAAGACTTGCTGGACCACACTGTTTCTCGCGGACCCCAGCATCCCAGACACACGGGTGACGGGAGGTGAACAGTGAGGGCTGGGTGCAGTAGGCCGATGCTCTGTCTCCTCCTCCCTCTGTTCTTTTGACTCTCCCTCCCCTTCTCCCTTTCACCCAAAGCTCTCTGTCCCATTCTCACTTTCTTCCTTTCATTCTGACTACCTTTCTTTTTCTCTTGGACATGGCACACATACTTATGTTTCTTTTTTCTCTTGCAGGTTTTGTATGCTGCTTCTGGAGTAGTCCAACCCACTTCTTTCATGTTTTACTGTTGTTTGTTCGAATAAAGTTACGTTTCCATTTATTTGTGTTGTTTTAATAAAAGTTCTTTTTTTTACCAATAAATAAGTGAGAGTATGGGTCTTCTTTTTCTGACAACACTTGTCTGTGGGTTATTGTGAAAATCGGCGGTTGATAGTGCACCTACCAAATATAAACAGACTATTACATAAATGAAGCCTGGGTAATTGTACAACGGCAAGGGTTCTATGAGTGTATCACTTTATAACACCATGAGTACTGCCCGTGTGATTACAGAACCAATAAGGCACTGCCTAGGGCCACCGATGCTTCAAGGACTGGCGAGGCCCACCCTGCATATTTAAGTAAAGCCCCGGAGGTTGCCGATCCCTGGTCTTGAGTTGGCCTCGAAGCTAGGGCTGGGCGGAATTTGCAGAATGCCTCTTAGCGGAATTTTGAAAGAAATTGTGGAAAACGAGCACACAACCTGAGGGACCGTGAGCCCGGGACTGGGGTCCCTCGTGCTTGGGCAGGCTCCCCGATCTCCCCAGCCTGGCTGCGTTGAGAAGCAGGGACCGGCCCCGGGCCTCCTGATTTTTGGTCAGGGCCTGGGATCCCACGTCCTGCGGCCTGCCACGTGTTCATCTGCCCGGGACAAGAGTCCCTGGTGCAGATCCCCGGAGCCCTGCAAGTGCAGGCGGGAGCCCTACCGCTATGGCTCGGTGTGGTCAGCTGGGAGTCCTTTCAGTCCCGGCCTTCTGGTCGCACCTTTCCCTCGGCCATCTGGTCACACGCAATGCTTTCCAATGGGGCAACCAGATGGCCGGGCTGCCCTGGAAGTCCCGATGGGGGCTCATTCGCCTCCCTGAGCCCAGGCAGGGCTCCAGGAGGTCGGGTGCATCTGGGCCTAGGGTCCCCTCCGTCACTCGGTGCGCACGGTTTACCAGAAAGGGGGGTAGCCTTCCTCCAGATTACTAGGGGCAGGGTATGCCGGGACACCCCTCCTGGGGATGGTGGTTCTCAGGCGGGGACCAGATGGGCTAAGCCCGGACGACACTTCCCCGGGGCATCCGGTGCTCCCTCCTCCAGACCGCGGCGAGGCAAAGTGCACGGGACGGGCTCCATGGGTCCCCCAGGCGTCCGGGCCCCGGGAGCTCCGCCGGGCCTCCCATGCCTGATGCTCAGCGTGGGGTCTACGAGCCCCCCCGAGCCCTGCAGCCCAAAGCCCAGCAGCCCTGGAGCCCTTCAGCCCAGAGCCCTGCAAGCCCGGAGCCCAGCAGGCCCGGAGCCCTGCAGCCCTGGAGCCCTGGAGCCCCGGAGCCCTGCAACCACGGAGCCCTGCGTGGGCAGGCGGGAACCCTAACGCGAAGGCTCGGGGTTGGACAGATGGGAGTCCTTTCAGTCCCGGCCATCTGGTTGCACCTCTCCCCTCGGCCATCTGGTCGCACGCAATGCTTTCCAATGGGGCGACCAGATGGCCGGGCCAGCCTGGAAATCCCGATGAGGGCTCATTTGACTCCCGGATCCCAGTCAGGGCTCCAGGAGGTCAGGCGCATCCGCGCCTAGGATCCCCTCCGTCACTCGGAGCGCGAGGGTTACAAGAAAGGTGGGTAGCCTTCCTCCGGATTAGTAGGGGCAGGGTATGCCGGAACACCCCTCCAGGGCTGGTGGTTCTTTGCTGGGGACCAGATGGGCTATGCCCGGGCAACATCCTCCCACGCGCCCGGGGCTTCCTCCTCCGGCCCGCGGCATGGGAAAGTGCCCAGGACGGGCTCCATGGTGCCCCGGGCAGTCCTTCCCCGGGCCCGAGAGCTCCGGTGGTCCTCCAAGTGCCTGAGGCCCAGCTGGGGTCACCGAGCCCCCGGGAAGCAGAGCCCCCGGAGCCCTGCGAGGGGACCCCGGCTCCTCTCGGTGGGAGGCGTGCGGGATGGGGAGCCACCTGGCTCTTCCCTTCCGGTGCCTCCGACCCAGACGAGGGTGGTGGCGGGCTGTTTGGATTCTGATACTGAGCCCGTACCTCCCCTTGAGCCTCAGTACAATTACCTAATTGTAAACAAGCACTATGCAACATACTCTAGGGCAATGGGGAAAAAGGCATGGAAAGGAGAAACAATGGAGCAGGCCAGCAGACTTTGAAGGACACCACTATTGTCTCTGTACTCATCCACCACATCTAGTGAGACACAGTAGATTTTAGACAAATGTTATCAGGAGTGCAACAGTATATGATATATTGTACTGCTTGTTTTACTCACCACTGTAGGTTGTGGGTGAACCATCACCCGCAGCATGAGAAAACTCATGTGGCAGGCTCAGAGAAGATAGTAAGGAAAGCACACCAATGACTCGTAAGCAGGATTGGTAGAGGTAGGTTGCTGGATCGAGGTTGCAGGAAGACAAGCAGGTAGATACCAAAAAACTGAAAGCTAGTGTCAGGGTCAAGATGACGTATCCTGAAGTGCTTGCACAGGAACAGAGATGCTAGTTCCCAACACCCTCTACACGGCAGCCAGAGTTCCAGGAACGTTCACCTGGACTCCGAAACTACCCCGCAGGGGGGAAGGGGAAGTGGATAAAATAATAAACAAAGAAGAGACTGGTCCTGAAACTCCGGTTCTTCACTATTCTCCTCGGCTTCTTCTTATTTCTGTTGTCAGCTCTGGTTTATGAGAACCTTGAAACAAACACGACACTATTACTTTCTACTCCCTTCGACTTCTAACACTCTCTATGTGTTTAACACCTACCCTGGGTTTCAAGCACTGTGCCCCTCTTCTGTATGTCTGTCTTGTTGTGTGGTGTTTTCTTTTTTCTTTTCAATTCTTTTCTGTGGGTCTGGTCACTTCTTGCCGACTCTCTTTCCTACAAGACATCTTTCTATTAATTCTTTCTTAT
The DNA here is from genome assembly GCF_964204655.1 of Triturus cristatus. Classification (NCBI taxonomy): domain Eukaryota; kingdom Metazoa; phylum Chordata; class Amphibia; order Caudata; family Salamandridae; genus Triturus; species Triturus cristatus. Next base: position 1,364,019,552 of record NC_140591.1, on the reverse strand, counting down.
TCCCTTGCCTTTTCTATTTGTTTCTTTCTTAACTTAAAAAATAATTATTTTTTGGGCTTACTTCTGGAGTGGGAATATTCTTGCTTGTCCTCTTCTCCTGTGTTTTGTCTAGCAGAGTTGTGCTTTCTCTCTATTCGGTTCTAGTACTAAACTTGTCTTTACTTTACCTTTCCTTATTTCTAGGTATCTTGTACTAGTGAACGGTGTTGAGTGTATTTTGTATTATTTTCTTCATCTCTATTTGACTGCACATAAATCTTTCTACTAACGGGGTGAATTTCTGATTACTTGAGTTATCAGATACGTTTTCTATGCAATCTTTCCTGTCAAATACTTTTCTCATTCATCTCTCATGTTTCTCAAAGTACTTAGCTTCGGTCTTCTTTTTTCTGTCACAGGATGGCGCCAAAAGACCTCCGACTATCTGCTCGGAATGCTCGAAGATGCTTTGAATGTCTTCTCGAGGGTTGAAGAGAATTTCGTCGTCTTAACTGTCTCTGTAAATCTTCCTGAAAATTCTCTTCAGGGGGTTTCTTGGAGTGTGAAAAGGTTTCTGACTTGGAAATCTATTCTGTAAAACCTGGCGCTAACTAACTAACTCTAATTCTATTCTCTCTGACCTTTTCCTCAGGAACTCTAATGTCAAGATGCTACTCTCTGAATCTCCTCAGTGAAGTGCGTCGTCCTCTAGGAGCGCGCGCCTCTCCAAACCTCGGAACACCTGTGGGGAGAAAGACTAGACTGCCGCTTCTGCTTCCAGAGCGGCCGCCATCTTGGAATTCCTCTTTCTTTGTAGTTCAGTCCATGAATTGTTCTTTGCCCTTCTGTTCAGTTCTGGGCAGCAGAAAGACCCCAACGTTGCCCCCATTACTGCCTCTTCGTCCTCTGGAGGCCTGACAGTACCCCCCAACAAAGGAGGTCCTCTCATTCCTGGTTTGGTAGGGAATCTTTGATGGAATGATTTCACCAATCTAGGAGCATGAACATCTGACTCTAGTTCCCAAGATCGTTCCTCGGGCCCATAGCCCTTCCAATCTATCAAGTAATAAAGCCTTCCTTTAACTACTTTGGAATCCAGAACTTCTTTCACTTCGTACTCTACCCCTGATTCTAACTGAATGGGTTTTGGAGTCAATTCCCTGCGTAAGCCTGCTGATGCCTTTTTTAACAGGGAAACATGAAAAACAGGATGAATTTTCAATTTAGGAGGTAATTTTAACTGGTAGTTAACTGGTGAGGTTTTCTCTTCTACCAGATATGGTCCTATGTATCTGGGCTGAAATTTCCTGTTTCCTTTTAGTCTAAGATTCTTTGTGCTTAACCAGACTCTATCTCCTTTTTCTAGGGAAGGACCCTCTCGTCTCTTTTTATCTGCATATTGCTTGTATTTCTGTTTTGCCTGTTCTAAATTTTGTTTAGCAGTTTGATGAACTCTACCCAGATGGGTCACCAGATCTTTCACTGCTGGAACGGAAATATCCGTTTGTCTAATAGTTGCATTTGGGTGTCTCCCATAATTTAAATAAAATGGGGAATAACCTGTCGAGACATTTTGGGCGTTGTTATGTGCGAATTCTGCCGCCCATAACAACTCTGACCACTCTCCTTCTTGCTTCAGAAGGAACAACCTCAAATACTGCTCTAACTCCTGATTCGCTCTCTCAGTTTGCCCGTCTGTCTCCGGATGATAGCTAGTCGAATACTTGGCTTCGATTCCCAATCCACCCACAAAGGCCTTCCAAAAATGAGATACAAATTGTGTTCCCCTATCAGAAATAATGACCTTGGGGACCCCATGTATCTTTACAATTTGTGTAGTGAAGTGGTGGGCTAACTGTTTGGCTGTTGGAATTTCTTTTAGGGCCATAAAGTGCGCCATCTTAGAAAATGCATCTACGAACACTAGAATTGTATTATAACCTAAACTTGAAGGTAAATCCACTATTAGATCTAGTGTAACTGTATGCCATGGGTATGGTGGAGTGGGTAGAGGTTGCAACAACCCCTTGGGGGCCTGCCGTTCCGATTTTCCCTGTGCGCAGATCTCACAAGTTCTGACGTACTCCTCTATGTCTCTGGTCATATGCGGCCACCAATAATGTCTCTTGATCAGCTCTTCTGTTTTCGTTTCTCCTTTGTGCCCTGCCAAAAGATTGTCGTGACATTCAGCCATCACCTGATTCCGTAACTCCGGGGTTGGCAAGTAGAGAGCTTCCTTAAAGTAAGGCAACTGTTGCTGAATGTTTCTTTCCTTGTCTTCCTCTACCCATTCCTGTATTTCCTCTGGGCTCATTCGTTTGAGGATCTGCTCCTTTAAGTCAGAAGATATTGTAGCTCCAATTATTTTGTCTTCCGGAATTATTGTTTGATCTTTGATTTGATTCTTCTGGTCATTTGTTCCCAATCTGGATAGAGCGTCCGCCTTGCCATTCTGGGCTCCTGGTCTATAGGTAATGACAAAATCATAGTCCGCGAAGTACAATGACCAACGGAGTTGTCTTGGTGTTAGCGTCCGGGCAGACTTCAAAAATTTCAAATTTCTGTGGTCGGTGAAGACTGTCACTTGATGCTGAGCCCCCATGAGATAGTGTCGCCACTCTTTAAATGCGTCCTTAATTGCCAGTAACTCTTTTTCTGTTATGGTGTAATTTATCTCTGCAGGTGTTAGTTTTCGTGATCTATAGGCGACTGGATGTAGTTGGCCGGTTACCTTATGCCGTTGGGATAATACCCCTCCCACTGCCAGATCTGAGGCGTCCGTTTCCACGTAAAAAGGTTCAGTAGGGTCAGCATGCAGGAGTATCGGTGCGGTCGTGAAGTCTCTTTTTAGGAGTTGAAAGGCTCTCTCTGTTTCTTCCGTCCATTCGAAACGCACTCCTTTTCTCAGTAGACGCGTCAAGGGTAATATTTTCCGTGAAAATTCGCTTATGAATCTTCGATAGAAGTTCGCGAACCCGATGAAGCTCTGAACCTCCTTGACACACTCTGGGGATTTCCAATCTACCACAGCCTTGACCTTCTGCTCGTCCATTTTCATTCCAGCCGGGGATAAAACAAACCCCAAAAATTCCACTTGGGAGACCCCGAATGCACATTTCTCCAATTTTGCAAATAATTTGTTTTCTCTAAGCTTCTGTAGCACTTTCCTTACGTGTTCCTGATGTTGACTTGTGTCAGACGAATAGATTAAGATGTCGTCGATGTACACTATTGCGCATTGGTCTATGTACTCACTGAGAACATCGTTGATGAAATGCTGGAAGGCAGCCGGGGCGTTGCACAGACCGTAAGGCATAACTTGATATTCGAACAGCCCAAATCGAGTCCTGAAGGCTGTCTTCCATTCATCCCCCTCGCGTATTCTCACAAGATGGTAGGCTCCTCTAAGATCTAGTTTTGTATAGATCTGCGCTCCCTTCAACTGATCCAATAAAACAGAAATCAGAGGAAGCGGGTATCTGTTCTTTTTGGTGATCTTATTGATTGCGCGATAGTCTATACAAGTTCTGAGATCTCCCTCCTGCTTTTTGGGCACAAAGAAAAGCGGCGAAGATACGGGTGACTGGGATGGACGAATGAATCCATTCGCTAGATATTTATCCAAGTATTCCTTCAAGTGGTGATGTTCCTTTTCTGTCAACGCGTATACCCGACTGCAGGGGAGATTGCAACCTGGCTCTAGATCTATTTTACAATCATAAACCCGGTGGGGTGGCAATTGTTCCGCTTCTGTTTCGTCAAAAACATCGGCAAAATCTTCATATTCCGACGGAATCTTCTGGGAGTCTATCGCACAGACAGACATCTCCGCTGTGCACAAGGCCTGAGCAGGATTACACTCTTTGGTTCCTTCTTTTGTTTCAAAACAATTCTTTTGACAATATTCTGAATCCATCACTATGGTTCTTGCGCTCCAGTTTATTGTTGGGTTATGCTCCGTGAGCCATGGAAGGCCCAAAATAAGTTGAAACTGTGGTGCGTCAATTAGATTGAATTGAATCCGTTCTTCGTGTCCATCGCAGTAAATCAATTGTACCTGTTCAGTATGACTCACTATCGGTCCAGATGAGAGATTCGTCCCATCTACTGCCCGAACCGGTTCACTCTTGGGTTTCAAGATGGCTCGTAACCCCACCTTGGCAGCAAATTTTATATCACAGAAGTTTCCGGTGGCTCCGGAATCTATCATCACTGAAACTTCTGTCAACGTTTCTTGCCGGAACTTGAGTACCATGGATAGAATTAGATGTGGAGCTGACGACTGTAGAGTGTTAGCCACTTGATGTTCTGTTGGAGTTGACTTCTGATTAGCATCCACCGGTCCAACTCCCGCTACTGGTGGTGCTGCGAGTTTTCCTTCGGCTTAAAGGGGGTCTTCGGTTTTCTTGGACAACCCTTAACAAAATGCCCACTGGAGCCACAATACATACAAAGATTTCCTGCCCTTCTTTTCTCTTTCTCTTCTTTGGTTAGAGGACCTCTTATCGTTCCAATTTGCATGGGCTCCGAACCTTGTTGTCCGTCCACAGCCTTATTCCCTTCTGGCCGAACCCGATCAAATCTCGGAGCTACTGGCCTGAATTCTTTCCTTTTTTCTCCTCTCCTCTCTCCTTGACGAAAGTCTATTTCTAAGACCAGGTCCACTAATTCTGAGATCTCTGTGGGTCTATTAGGTATCTGTGCCAACACATCTTTAAGTTCATCTCTTAAACCTCTATAAAAAACTGCAGCTCTCTTGCTTTCTGGCCAGTCCGTTTCTACGACTAATTTATTGAATTGGGCCAAATATGCTACTAGATCTCGGTTTCCCTGTCTCAGGTCCAATAATTCATTGTCTACTGCTTGAGATATTCTCCGCCTGTCGAAAATTCGAAGAAATTCTTGTTTGAAGTCTTCATAGTTTTGTAACAGTGGATCATCCCGGGAAACCAGAGGCATTGACCAGGACGCTGCATCTCCGCTCAAGTACGACAGAACAAAGGCCACCCTAGACTGCGCATCTGGGAAAATGGAAGGGCGACACATAAAGTGCAAAGAACACTGTGTGATGAATAGCTGTGCCTTTTGTGGGTCCCCACTAAAGCGCTCCGGAGGAGCCAACGGAATAACTGGGGACAGTGAATGGATCACTTGTGTAGTTATTCTATTTGGGTCTTCAGTGGATGAGTCTAAGGCGTTCCTCCCTGAGCCGAATGGCTGCTTAACCCGTTGAACTAACTCTGCTGTCTCTTTTCTCGAGTTAATTACCTCCTGCCTCAGGTTTTGGTTGTCTTCTCTCACTGCCACCAACTCCTTTTGAATGGTCTCTAGCACTACTCCCAAGGTCTGTAAGTTTATTCCCTCTGCCATCTCTGTCCGGGTGCAAGTTTACCACTTGGGCACTTCACTCTGTCAGGGTCAAGATGACGTATCCTGAAGTGCTTGCACAGGAACAGAGATGCTAGTTCCCAACACCCTCTACACGGCAGCCAGAGTTCCAGGAACGTTCACCTGGACTCCGAAACTACCCCGCAGGGGGGAAGGGGAAGTGGATAAAATAATAAACAAAGAAGAGACTGGTCCTGAAACTCCGGTTCTTCACTATTCTCCTCGGCTTCTTCTTATTTCTGTTGTCAGCTCTGGTTTATGAGAACCTTGAAACAAACACGACACTATTACTTTCTACTCCCTTCGACTTCTAACACTCTCTATGTGTTTAACACCTACCCTGGGTTTCAAGCACTGTGCCCCTCTTCTGTATGTCTGTCTTGTTGTGTGGTGTTTTCTTTTTTCTTTTCAATTCTTTTCTGTGGGTCTGGTCACTTCTTGCCGACTCTCTTTCCTACAAGACATCTTTCTATTAATTCTTTCTTATTCCCTTGCCTTTTCTATTTGTTTCTTTCTTAACTTAAAAAATAATTATTTTTTGGGCTTACTTCTGGAGTGGGAATATTCTTGCTTGTCCTCTTCTCCTGTGTTTTGTCTAGCAGAGTTGTGCTTTCTCTCTATTCGGTTCTAGTACTAAACTTGTCTTTACTTTACCTTTCCTTATTTCTAGGTATCTTGTACTAGTGAACGGTGTTGAGTGTATTTTGTATTATTTTCTTCATCTCTATTTGACTGCACATAAATCTTTCTACTAACGGGGTGAATTTCTGATTACTTGAGTTATCAGATACGTTTTCTATGCAATCTTTCCTGTCAAATACTTTTCTCATTCATCTCTCATGTTTCTCAAAGTACTTAGCTTCGGTCTTCTTTTTTCTGTCACAGGATGGCGCCAAAAGACCTCCGACTATCTGCTCGGAATGCTCGAAGATGCTTTGAATGTCTTCTCGAGGGTTGAAGAGAATTTCGTCGTCTTAACTGTCTCTGTAAATCTTCCTGAAAATTCTCTTCAGGGGGTTTCTTGGAGTGTGAAAAGGTTTCTGACTTGGAAATCTATTTTGTAAAACCTGGCGCTAACTAACTAACTCTAATTCTATTCTCTCTGACCTTTTCCTCAGGAACTCTAATGTCAAGATGCTACTCTCTGAATCTCCTCAGTGAAGTGCGTCGTCCTCTAGGAGCGCGCGCCTCTCCAAACCTCGGAACACCTGTGGGGAGAAAGACTAGACTGCCGCTTCTGCTTCCAGAGCGGCCGCCATCTTGGAATTCCTCTTTCTTTGTAGTTCAGTCCATGAATTGTTCTTTGCCCTTCTGTTCAGTTCTGGGCAGCAGAAAGACCCCAACGTTGCCCCCATTACCGCCTCTTCGTCCTCTGGAGGCCTGACAGCTAGCGACAAAACAATAATGGTGCATACAGAGGAGAAGTTGGTGTCAACAGGTACTACAGTGGAGGATCCCAACAGAATGCACAGTTGCCAGACAGAGAGTCTTTGGTAGCACAGGGTAATAGTCTGTCCCTTCCCACTTTATCTTGCAATTGCTACCATCCACCATCTTGGATTGGGGATCAATACATTCTCAAGGTTAGGCACAGGTACCATGACAAAATGGAAATGATGCTAACTCTGGGCTGACTCGTTTCAATGTCTTTTGTAAAGCAGTATGATCCTCCATAGTTTCCACAACCTTTCCATGTATCGTCTGTATTTTGGTGACTCAGTGTTTCTTCGGTGATGAAGACGGTGAATCTCCTTTACAACCCTGACAGTACCCCCCACTCTAGAAAATCCCCCGGAAGTGTTGATGGAATTGCTTGAAAACTCATGAAGCATTTACATTGATGCAGGTTTTTAAGAACGATCAACGCATCCATATTTCTTCCAGTCAATCATACATTGTAGTTGACCTAGGGTTATCCTGGAGTCAATAGTTGCTTTCACTTCATATTCTGACTTTTCCTCTTGGAATACAGGAGGTGCAGGAGTAACTGTGCGTAATGAAATCTTGGACAAGGGTTTTCATAAGGCATCATAAAAACCAAAGTGGATAAGCCAACTGGAGAGTGTTGCAGCTGTACGGTTTCTGGATTCATTATGGAAATGGACTTACAAAATGGGGCTTGAACTTTCCATAATATTCAGTCATGCACATATATTGTGTGGCAGACCATACATAATCTCCTTGTTTATAGCAAGGAGCATGTGAGCAACGTATATCTGCAAACTTCTCGTCAGTTGCCTTTGCTTTTTAGAGATGTTTCACAGTGTGTCTATAGATCTGTCTTATATTTTGGAATATGGCATTAGCCCGGGGAACTGATACCTAGGGTAGTTGTAAAGAAAGCATTTGTGCATTAAATCTGTAAGTACAGAAAAATTGTAACATTTTTAAAGAACTGAGTAAAAAAGTTATTACACATGCATTTGGCCTGCGAAATACAACAGACCCAATCATCTTGAAAAAAGCAACTAAGATATTGTTCAATGGTCTGATTCATTCTCTCTGTCTGTCCATTAGAGTATGGTTGTACCTGCTAGACATATAGGTTTTGATATCTAAAAGCTGTCCAGAATGTTGATGTAAACTGAGATTCTTGATCTGAAATTATGTTACTAGGCAGGTCATGTAAATGGACTCTCTCTTTCATGAAATGTTTTGCCAGCTGTTGGGTCACGGGGAGTGTGTGTCATGGAAAGAAATTCACTAATTTTGGTAAACAAATCCACTACTACCCACAGAACCGTGCATAACTCAGAAACTGGCATATCAGCAATGAAGTCCATTTATATAATATTTCAACATTGTAACATTCCTATAGGGATATATAATGGCTGTCTGTTTTTGTCTTGTGCATAGATGTTGCAAGTAGATACAATTATACTGATGCCTGAATCCCTAATGATGATTTTTGTTGTCATAGGCAAACAAGGATCATGTGTGTGGGCTTTGACATAGGCCTGTCTCACGAATTGCGGTCTTGATGGACCTGGAGGGGCACCAAAGTGCTACCTCATAGTGGTGGAATGTTACTGGTTTCACTAGGAGTGAAGTAGCATGAGCACGGTGGTGGCAGCACACCGTGTAGTGATCAGTAGGAGTGGACATGTCCTTTTTAACCTGTTTCACTGGAGTGAGTCCTACAGGCTCACTCACCTTTTTAAAGTTCTGCTGTTGTGTGCTCAACTTGCCCATTGGCCTACATCAGTTAGATGTAAAGTGCTGCGTGGGGCAAGAGTTGTGACTTTGCACTAGTATGAAAAAAACAGGTTTAAGCAGTATCATAAAACTTTAGTGTCAGTTACAGAATAGCTAGGTTTTAAGCAGCTTCTTGAAAACGTCGCGGTCCGTCACATTTCTGGGATAGCGGAAGAAGATTCCAGGATAGGGTGCCCAGAAACCTAAAACAACTACCTCCAGTCCTGGTACGTTGTATTCTAGCGACGGAGGCACAGCCTGTTGAGGCTGACATCAAGGTTCTCAATGGCGCGTATTTGGAAACTCTACTTCTGAGATATCCCACGCCACTACCATGCAGGGCCTTGAAAAATAACACCAGCGTCTTAAACTTGATCCTCTTTTTTATGTGGGCCTGAGAATGGGACAGTACAAGGATAAAGCAGTGCTGCACAGTTGGTGCTTGGTGTCTACTGATTATATGTAAGCCTGCGAGGAGTACATCACATTACAATCTTTTTACATTGTAATATAAAATGCCCCCTCCCTGAGCCTTTAATGACCTGGTGACCCCATCCAGTAGGCTGGCTCACTTACTATGTCCTGGGAACCCCACCCCCGGAACACAGTAGTTTTCATGCTGCACTACCGTGGGCAGGGAAACATGTGTTTGCTCCCATCTAGCAGGAGCATTTTTAAATCTCCCGCCATATGGGAGCAAACATCAAGCGCCTAATTATGAGTCTGGCAGTCTGAGGACACTGGCGGTCTAGCCATGTCACACCGGCGGTCCGCCCACCCGATTATGACTCAGGCAGTTGGACCGTCCAAGGACTGACTGCTCCACCAGTGAATCACCATTCCCTGGTGTAGGAGCAGCGGTCAGAGGCCACAATATACTTAGCATACAGCGAGTTTTCTCTCAGCCAGGGTTTTCATGGCAGTCCCACCACCATAAAAACCCTGGCAGAGAATAAAAAAAGGGGGCCCTACTGGGCTCCCCTGTGCCTCAAACATATGCAGATACACATAGGGGAGCATAACATTATCCCCATTTTGTGAATGCACATAGGTCCCTGCACGGCATGGACATTCGAGTCCATGCTGTGCTGGAACCTTGTAGTGCAGTCCCATTGAGTTGCCTTTTTTAATGGCACCGCCACCTTTAAAGAGGCACCATCATGAGACCGCCAATCTGCCTGCCTGCCAGACTACTCAGAAGTTGTAATCTGGCGGGCAGGCGGCACGAGCTGTGGCGGAGCGTTGGCATGGCGGTTTGCACCGCTGCGCCACTGCTCTGCCAAACTCTAGTAATTAGGCCCTAAGTCTGCTCCCAGCCAATGAGAGATTTAAAAATGCTCCCGCCAGCTGGTAGCAGACTTGTGTTCTGCTTGCCTGCCTGCGAACAGAACACGTATGCTGCAAAAAGCCGCTGCTCCCTCAGGGTGGAAGCAGTGTTGGCTCCCGCACGATGCGGAGAGCAAGCTGGGGCCCGCAGCTCCAGCATTGTGCTTGGTGAGTGCCAATACCTAAAAATAATGGAGGACCCAGATGATATGGTCCCCGAGCCTGAAAAGGGTCAGGGAGGAGGGCCACAAGACTCCCCTTCACTTTTAAATAAGGCACAGCTCCAGGGATGGGGTCCCTAGGGCCTATGAAGGCTTGCAGGCCGTGCAGACCCCCTCCCCTTTTTAATAGAAGGACACAGCCCTGCAGTGTGCAGTATTCTGTGCTGCATTTCTCATGGGACCTCTCTGAGCCCGACCTTGTTCAACACGTATATGGCCCCTCTGGCCACCCTGTGATGTATGACCATCACATCATACGCTGACAACACTCAGATCATCGTCTCCCTATCACTAGACCCCACAAACACATAAACCAACTTCCACAGGTGCATGACCAGTGTCAGCAGCTGGATGCAGAACAGCTGTCTCAAACTCAACAAAGACAAAATAGAGATACTCATCTAAGGGAGCAGCACCTTTCCTTGGGATGACTCCTGGTGGCCAGTTAAACATGGCCCCTCATCCATACCCACAGATCATGCAAGGAACCTCAGCATCATACTCAACAGTAAACTCACCATGAAGAAGCAGATAATCTCTGTTTCATCTTCCTGCTTCCTCACTCTCCGCATGCTCCAGAAAATCTCCAAGTGGCTTCCCATCAGCACCAATTGCACCGTCACCAAGGCCTAATCACCAGCCGCCTGGACTGTGGCAATTCCTTTATGTGGGGATCACCTCACTACTACTAAATTCAGGCGCCAGGCTCTTCCTTGACCTACAGAGGAGGGTACAATGCACTAACTGGCTCCCCAGCAGCAAACAGTGCCAGTTCAAGCTGCTAATTCACGCCTACAGGGTCCTGCACAATAAAAGACCGGCCTACCTTAATCACAGGGTGAATTTCCACCAACCTGCCAGATGGCGTTCCGCCTCTCTGTTCCTATCCCACCCGCCCCACATCCACAGAAGCAGGAGCGGAGGCTGCACCTTCTCTTACCTGGCTGCAAAAACCTGGAATGGCCTCCCCCTCCACCTCTGAACAGCCCCCACCCTACAGGAATTCAGGAAAGGCTTAAAAATCTGGCCGTTATACTATCTGACCTACAGCAGCAGCACGTCCCCCGCACCTGGATACCCTGATGGGTGATAAGCCGTGCTATACAATTCTTGTTTGATTGATTAATTCTTTTGTCTTTTCAAAAAGAAAATCCCAAATTGAAATTTTCTTTTTGAAAAGAAAAAAAGTAATGCTCTCCTCACCATGGAAGGCTTATCCCATGGTGAGGGGAGCATTAGAATGGTTTTACTGTTCCTTACCAGCAGGTTTTACTTTGCGGTAAAGGATAGTAACATATGGCTACATGTCTGCCCATCTACATTGGGTTGGTACTCATGTAGCCATTTCTCTGATGACCCTTACTGCTCAACTTAATATTTGACTTCAAATAAATTTGGTGGGTGGGCCATTATATTGGCGCGGGGGGAGTACACTCTCCACCAATAAATAAATCAGGCCCTTAGTCCCCTGTTCTGAGTTTGATTAAAAAAAAGATATAAAGGGGTATAAGTATACCTTGCCCCCCAGCCCTTGTTGGGAGTTCCCAAAATGTTTTTTTATGCTGTGCTCCTGCCAGACTCGTGGCATAAAAAAATAAAATCTCTAACAACAAAGGGGGACTCAAGGGCTTGATAACAGGTTCCAGCATACGTGCCCAAACAATGCTCAACAACAAAGGATATGCTGTTCCCCAATCGGACAACGTGATAAAGGGAAGGAAGGAGGGAAGGCACCCATAAAGGGGCACTTTAGCGAAGATCTCCGCTAAAGTGCCCCTTTATGGGTGCCCGTCGGGTATTGCAGCACCGACCCGAGGAGGAGCAAGTCCATATGATGAAGCATGACATCTAACTTGCTGGGTGTGTGAGGACTCTGGCTCCGACAAGGAGGACTTCCATCCTTCCTTCCCTTTATCACATTTTCCGATTGGGGAACAGCATATCCTTTGTTGTCGAGCATAAAATAATTAAATATCTGCAGGCATTTTTAGTTTTATTATGTTGACTGCTGGGTGGGCCGGTGCCCAGGGTCACTTCAAGAAAACATTTGTGGAGGGGGGCATGAGGTGGTCCCCTCCCTGCGACACTATTGAGCCCCTGTGACCCATCCCCTGGGTCAACTGCCAATCAAAGGGGGAGCATGCTGCTTCAATACCTGAGCTGTTTTAAGCTCTGAGGACCCCATCCCTGGGACCCGGCACCATTTAAAATGGGAGAGATGTGCATCCCTTGGCAGAGTAGTGAAAAATAGCAAATCCCACCGGGCGGGAGCAAAGTGGGTTCCCGATGCACCTGGGATGGGTGCATGCTGGGATTTGGCCGGCCTGAGGAGGACTCTGATGCTCCCCTTGCAGCCCCCAATGGTGTGTGCTATGAGTGCCCCGGGTGAGCAACTGGCTACCCATCTAAGGACCCGGGCATTGGAGTCCCTGGGGCCACTAGTTGCTCATGGAGGGGAGTCTGCATGCTCCCTCCCTTTAATAGAATACAAAAGTCCGGCGGGGCATCCGGCAAGATGCCGGCTTGTTTAAAAAAAAAATCCCGATGCAAATTTCGGCCCCGGGCACCCCATCCCCCGGGGCATGGCCAGAAACACTTTTTTTTATGAAGGGGGACCGCGTGGCCCCCCCTCCTGAGGCTTTTATCTGCCCGGGGACCCCATCCCCCGGGGCATTGCCTCTTTTTTTTTAATTTATTTTTTCAATCAATCAATCAATCAATCAATCAATCAATCAATCAATCAATCAGTTCAGTAGTTCTTTATTCAGTGATTAAAAACACCATACAAGTCATATAGATACAGACAGTTTAGTTTTTCCTAAAAAAACAATTCAATCATCTTAGGAGCCCTGACTGGAATTACAATTCATCAAGGAAAACACAGTTAACTCACCCTCGAACCGTTGTCTAAAATCATATTACATTAGAACCACAGGGAAAAGCAGACCACACATATCCATAATAATGACATTAAAACCTCCCCTCTAGTTGCTCTTAATCTCAGCGCAACTTTAATAAAATTCATCATACAACATAATGTCAACGGCTCGTTAGCTTTTTGTAAAAAGAGCAAAGCAGATTTAGCTTGTGTCAGTTTTGCCCTTTTTAAAATTTCTATTAAAAACTTCCGCCGTGGCATTAAATAAAAAGGACAAAAAAATACAAAATGAAGGGTGTCCTGCGGAGACCTATTGTCGCAGCCGCAGGCACCCTTCTGCTTAATTGACACTGTAAAACCTGGCGGATCTGCCAGTAGATGTGGTAAAAGATTGAGCCTAAAACGACACATTAAAAACCTCTCTTGGGCGTTGTGCATGAGATAGAGGTAGGGTTCCATCCCCTCGGTGGTCTTAACCATGTTATGGCCAATCACCGCACCTTTGGACCCTTCCCCTAGTGTTCTCCTTGTGTCTCTTTGGGCCATGAAGGATCTCTTTAGTGACATTTTATCTTGAGTGGTGATTGCTTCTGGGTTTACAAACAAATCTTTACAGCCTAGGCTATCCAAGTTAGACTCGACATATTTTAGCCATGGGATATTCATACTTTTATCTCTTGTCAAGCAGTCTTTTAAAATGAGCCTACTCAGTGCGGCTTCTGGGTTTGTCCAGATTTTAAGCCAGGTTAAAATGGGTCTAAACTTGACCATATCTTCGATATAGGGCCTCCCCAATTCTCTGTGAGCGATAACAGCTGGAGTACTCTGTGGTAATTTTAAGACTGACCTAAAAAATGTATTTTCCATCGCGCTGCAGCTGATCCGTATTTACATATCCCCACACTTCCGCACCGTACATAGCTTTTGAGCAGCAGATAGAACTGTAGAGATTCATGGTTTGTTCCGGGGACCATCTGCCCAATCTCCTCCCATAACTCGCTATTGCTCCATTCGAAGCAATTAATTTTCCGCATCGTTCCTCCACTAGAGGGGAGAATTTTAATGTCTCATCAAATCGTAGACCCAAATAGGAGAAGGACTTCACTTTTTCCAATACGTGTCCCCCAATCCTGTGCACAAGGTTGGGGCGTGATTTATTGCCTACTGTCATCACATAGGATTTACCAAGATTAACCCACAGGTCTAAGGCTTCCATAAACTTAACAAAGCCATCAATCAGTGTCTGTAGACCTTTCGGGGTGCGGGCTAGCAACACCGCGTCATCGGCATATAACAAAACCGGAATATGGCGCGATCCTACTTTTGGGCAGTCAGTGTTTAGGTTAAGTAAACACTGCTCTAGGTTGTTGATGTAGAGGAAAAATAAAAAGGGGGCAAGGATACACCCCTGCCTCACTCCACTGGTACATGCAAAGGCTTCTGTTAACCCCCGTCAGTGTTGTAACGTACCCTGGCTGTAGTGTCTCGGTGTAGTGCTCTCAGTATGTTAATCAGCCCTGGGTCTATTCCCAACTTGCTCAATATTGACCAAAGTTTGCTCCTGTTTACGTGATCAAATGCGGCCGCAAGATCCATGAACCCTAGATAAATAGTTTAATTGCTCGTTTTGGAATACTTTGCGGCCAGCATGTACAGGTTAAGACATTGGTCACTAGTAGATCTACCAGATCTGAAACCGTATTGTATGTCTGAGACAATATTATTGTCTTCAGACCATTCAATAAGTCTGTTCAAAATGCCCCTTCCTAAAATTTTGGCTGTTACATCAATCAGCGAAATTGGCCTATAACATTGGGGGTTGTCCCTATTACCCTTTTTAAAAATAGGTACTATAACTGCCGTAGACCAGGACCGGGGTAAACCACATATAACTGCTGTATTTATAACCCTTGTAATAATTGGAGCCCATAGGTCTACATTACTCAAAAATAGATCCGGGGGGTCCCATCTGGGCCCGGAGCTTTATTTTTGGTCAAGCCCTCAATGCCCACCCTAATTTCGGTTAAGGTCAATCAATCAATCAATCAGGGAATCGTAAGCGCGCTACTCCCCCGCAAGGGTCTCAAGGTGCTGAGGGAGGGGTCAGCAGATCTGCTTAGGCGAATAGCCAAGTCTTGAGGGTCTTCCTGAAGGTGTTCAGGGAGGAGGCGCGTCTGATGTCTGCCGGTAGCTCATTCCATGTCTTGGCTTCAATTTAGAAGAAGGATCTTCCGCCTGTTCTGGCTCTGTGGATGTGCGGGGTTTCGGCCAGTGCGAGGTTGGCAGATCAGAGGTTTCTTTTGGGTACGTGGAAGTTGATCCTGTCGTTAAGGTATTTGGGTCCGTTGTTGTGTAGGCCTTTGTGGGCGTGAGTGAGGATCTTGAAGGTGACTCTTTTCTCCACGGGGAGCCAGTGGAGTCCACATAGGTGTTGGCTGGTGTGTTCATGTCGCAGGAGGCCGAGGATGAGTCTGACGGCGGTGTTCTGTATGGGCTGGTGTTTGCAAAGTAGGGACCTGTTGATGCCGGCATAGAGTGCGTTCCCGTTGTCCAGTCTGCTGGTGATGAGTGCGTGGGTGACTGTCTTCCTTGATTCCTGGCGGATCCACTTGAAGGTCTTATGGAAGATGCGGAGTGTGTTGAAGCAGCTGGAGGTGACAGCGTTGATCTGTCGATTCATGGTGAGTGATGAGTCGAGTACAATGCCTAGGTTTTTGGCGTGGTCCGAGGGGGTAGGCGAGTTTCCAAGGGCACTTGGCCACCAGGTGCTGTCCCATACGGAGGGGGTGGTTTTGAGGACAAGGACCTCTGTTTTCTCTGCGTTCAGCTTCAGGTAGCTGTTGGTCATCCAGACTGCAACGTCCTGCATTGCTTTCTGGAAGTTGAGTTTGGCGGTGGTGGGATCTTTGGTGAGGGAGAGGATGAGCTGGGTGTCATCAGCGTAGGATACGATGTTGGGGCCATGTTGTCGAACGATGGCAGCAAGGGGGGCCATGTAGATGTTGAAGAGGGTCGGGCTCAGGGATGACCCTTGTGGAACTCCTCAGGTGATTTTCGTGGGATCGGAAAGGAAGCGTGGCAGTCTGATCCTCTGGCTTCTTCCATTGAGAAAAGATCAGATCCAGTCCAGGGCTGTTCCTTTTATGCCGGCGTCGTGTAGTCTTGTGAGTAGTGTGCGGTGGGAGACGGTCTCAAAGGCTGCTGATAGGTCGAGTAGGATGAGGGCTGCGGATTGGCCTTGTTCCAGGAGGGTACGGATGTCGTCTGTGGCGGCGAGTAGGGTGGTCTCGGTGCTGTGGTTGCTTCGGAATCCAGATTGGAACAGGTCAAGAATGGAGTTCTCTTCAATGTATCGTGTAATTTCCCTGTTGACCGTCTTCTCTGTGACTTTGGCTGCAAAGGGGAGTAGTGAGGTGGGATTATAGTTCTTGAGGTTGGTGGGGTCGGCTGTGGGCTTCTTGAGGAGGGACCTGACTTCTTCACATTTCCAGTCGTTGGGGAAGGTGCCTGTTTTGAAGGTGGTGTTGATGGTGTGCTGTAGTTTGGGTGCGATGGTGGCTGCGGCTCTGTGGTAGATGTGCGGAGGGCAGGGGTCAGTGGGGGCCCCCAGAGTGGATGCCTTTCATAGTCGAGAGAATGTCTTTGGATGTGGCCGGTGTCCAGTTTCGATGGTGGGATGGCTGGTGTCTCTAGGGGGCGGGGGTACATCTGGGGTGTCTGGAGGGTGGTCTGTGAAGTTGTCGTAGAGGTTTTTGATTTTCAGGTGGAAGTAGGTTTCGAGTTGTCACAGATGTCCTGGGATGGGGTGATGTCTGTGGTTCCGCTGTGAGGATTGGTGAATTCCTGGATGATATTGCAGAGTTCCTTGGAGTTGGTCCGGATTTTGTTGTGGGTGAAATTCTTCTTTGCTTGTGGTAGTCTGTCATGGTGTCCTTGTAGGTGTAGTAGTTTTCGGGTGTCTTGGTGTTTCTCCAGTTCTTCTCCAGGCATCTGCAGGTTTGTCTGGTTATTTGGAGGTCGGATGTGAACCAGGCGGCTTTCCTGGGGTGCTGTTTTGCCGGGGATGTGTAGCGGTGCAAGCTCGTCTGCGCAGTTGGAGATCCAGGTGTGGAGTCCTCTGGCTGCTCTGTTTGCGTCAGATGTCCTGGTGTGGGTCTCACGGGTGAGGGTGGATCTGAGTTGCTCGTCTGTGACTTTGCTCCAGTTTCTTCATGGCGGACGTGGGGTGGATTTGGGTGCTTGCGGTTTGTCAACGGTGAAGTGAATGCAGTGGTGGTTGGTCCATGGTGGTTGTGTTGTGTGGTTGAAGTGGACGTTGTTTCCTACGGTGAAGATGGGGTCGAGGGTGTGCCCTGCTCTGTGGGGTGGCGTGTGTTGACGAGTTGTTTGAGTCCGATGTCAGCGAGGTTGTTCTGGGGGGCGTTGGAGTACTGGTCGCTGGGGTTTTCGAGGTGGAAGTTCAGATCATCGATGAGTATGTTGTTCATTGAGACGATGGCGTGGGGTGTGATGAAATCGGTGATGGTGGTGGCAAAGGGTGTTCGGGGGCCAGGTGGCCTGTAGACGAGGGTCCCTCTGAGAGTGGTGTTGGGGCTGGTCTGGATCTGGAAATGCAGGTGTTCGGTGGCAAGGAATGTATCGCTGGAGGTGGTGAGTCGTAGGGTGCTCTTGTGAGCAATGGCGAGCCCCCTCCTGGGTGGTTTGGGGGGTCTTTCCTCTGGATTTTATATTCATCCGGGATGGCGTTGTTGATGTCGGGGGCGGAAGAGGCGTTGGGCCAAGTTTCCGTGAAGAAGGCGATGTCGGGAGAGAGTGAGTCTAGGAGGTTCCTGATTTCCACGGCGTGTCTGTGTACGGAGCGTACATTGAGGAGGATGCACTTTATGGTGCCGCTGGTGCTGGCGTTGGGGATGTTGGGGGCAAGGGTGGAGGTGAAGGTCTTGCGGCAGTGGAGGCAGGAAACTGGCTGTGGGTCATGTTCGGCGAGGGCTGTTGGCAGTCTCTGAGTCTTCCAGGGTTGAGTGCGAGGAGGGTAGTGGCATCGTAGAGGCAGATGGTCGGAGATCCTGGGTAGATGGCGCTGGTCGCGGTCGGGTCGCGGACGGGCACAGACAGGCTTGCCTTTGGCGTGCCGGTAGTGCGCCCGCTGCACGCGTTCACTGCACGCGTTCACTGCACGCGTTCACTGCACGCATTCGCTGCACGACCGTGCAGCGGTCGCCATTAAGTAGGAGAGGGGGAGGGATGTGAAGCTGGGTGGCGGGAGCGGGGGCGGGAACAGCGGGAAAAAAGGAGCTGTGACTACGAGCAACAAAACAAGTACTGAGGGCTACAATACAGTAAAATGAAAACAATTAAACAAGTGGCAGAAAATAATTAACAAGTGGCAGAAAAAAGTGAGTAACGCATGATTCAGGGTACAATGAGGAAAAAGTGAAAAGCAGAGACACTAGATAGGATGTGCCGACACACAGCGGTCTCGAACCCTACCATGGTGGGGCTCGTGATCAGAGCGCAGCACAGTAGGGCAAGGTGGAGCTGCAGAGCACTGCGGAGCTGCTGGGGAGAAAAGCCAGCCTCAGGCCGTTGGTCAGAGGTTCGGCTCGCGCTCCCCCGCAGCGGTCACCATTAGGTAGGGGAGGGGGAGGGATTTGAAGCTGGGAGGCGGGAGCAGGGGCGGGAACAGCGGGAAAAAAGGAGCAGTGACTACGGGCAACAAAACAAGTACTGAGCGGTACAATACAGTAAAAGGAAAACAACTAAACAAGTTCGCAGAAAATAATTAACAATTAGCGAGAGGGGGGCCGCGTGGCCCCACTCCCAGGCCACTTCTGGCCCCCAGGACCCCACCCCTGGGGCCTGGCCTCACTGTTGGGGACCTTGGGGGGAGCCGCAATGCCCCCCTAGTCCCGCCAGCTCCCCGCCTCCTGCGGGAGCCGGCATTGCTCTTACACAAGGGGAGCTGCTGACATGCGGCAAAAGCAATCTGCTTTGGTTTTTGGAAGCGAGAGCAGGTTTTCCTGCTCTCATGTCCAAAAACCAAAGCAGAGTTTGCTATGACAGGGCGGGAGCCGTGCTCTTGCCCTGTCATAGCAAATGGCAATGTCCCTGGGTGGGCAACCCGGGACATTGCAGGAGCCGGCCCTGGGGGGTGGCTGTCCCCAGGGCCATCAAGGGCTCCTGGAGGGGGCCGCACATACCCCTCCCTTAATTTGCATAGCCCTGGCATGTGGTGGTCCCTGGGGCTTGTGGGGCCCACAAAGCCCCCCTAATAAACATTGAAGCCCCGGGGAGGTGGTGGTCCCCAGGGCTTGGGGGGCCTGCGAGGCCCCCCTTATAATTATTATGAGCCCTGGGGAGGTGACAGTCCCAGGGTCTTGGGGGGGCCAGTGAGGCCCCCACCCAGGGAGGTGGCAGTGCCCAGGGCAGCGTGGGCATTTACTAATGAAGCCCTGGGAATGTGGCAGTCCCCAGGGCTGCAGGGGGCTGTAACCTGTTTCAAAATTCCTATGGAAATTAACATGGAGAAAATGTGTTTTGGGACCCCTGTTTTTTCTCGGCCCTCACTTGATGAATTACCTGAAACTTTCAAGACAGGAGCTGACCGGAGTGTCCCATTAGTTTTGAAAATTTCACGAAGATTCATCAAACGTCACCAAAGATATTGGCAAATCAACAAACGCTTTTCCTATGGAAAATACATTCTAACTATAACTACCTATATATATATATTTCTGTCTGGGCTGACCCTCCTGCTCTCTGCCAGGACAAGCCTACCTCTTACCAGCAAACACTGCAGCCACAGAGCACAACACCTCAGTCTTACAGTATGTAGCATAGGTTTGGCCTTTATCTTCCTTTTTTGCACTTTGAATTGCTATTTGATGTGTCTTTCTAAAGTTTCTACCCAGGGCTGCCTGTTGTGAAGTGCACTTGTGTCATTGTGCACTATGTAAAACTGCCTAAAAATAAAACAAGGTTTCAGTCTGTCACCTGAGCTATAAATTGATCCTTCGATAGTTAAGAAACAAACATTGTCGTTAATGTCAGTAAGAGGTGTGCATCTAGTGGCTGAATTGTGCAGTCTAAAACTCGAAACTTGACTTCCACGCTAGACGAAATTGTGTGACCCTAGGCAATACTTTATTTCACTGTGGTAGACCTCGAAGCTGGGGAATCGGGTTCGAGTCTCGGCAACGACGCTCAACATCCTGTGATTCTGGGCAAATCACTTAATCTCCCCGTGCTTAACAAAAAGTGAATGTGTCCTTCTGTAACGAAACTTGTGCTCATGAAAAGCACTCTGAGACCTGATGTCCCGGGTCTAGTTCGCGCTATATAAAACTCTAAAAAAAAACTGTCTCCTTTATGTTCATTATCACACATGAGGACACCTTCAAATACATTAGTTCAGGATGTGCACTGTACAAAAAGCCTCCTTGTGTTCGCCTTAATTGCCTGCTATAATGTTGCTCCATGTATAATATGTATCTAGACCACAACTTAGTATAGAGACAACTGACTTGTCTCTTAGTTCATTATTAGCAGTGCCGTCGGGGTTGGAAGGTTTATTTTTCAGTTCATGTTAAAAATTCTCACTTAAAAAAAATATTTCTCATTCAAGATACATGATCTGATGTACTAAGGTGAAACACTTCAGTGCGCTAAAGAAATATCAGAGCCAACCTTTGTATCAGCTCTCACTATTAATATATTGGCTCACCCACCTCTCATTAGACAAGGATTAGCAAAGCCAATAGGTCTTGCCTATGTGAGATCTATTGGCTTTAGCAATGTTGTATTTTTTTAGTTATGTTGCATGGTGTTAGTTCTTCATTCCCAACTTTTTGCCTGCCTCTCCCATTTTTCTCACTTTGTTTTTGCATGTCTTGGTAGTAAAAAACTCCCAAATTAATTGTTTACTACTGTAAGGCCTATCTCTTCCAGAGACTAACATTGGTATTACCTTATTACATGTTTTAAGTGTAATTCCCAACTGTGAAGAGAGTGACTTTTCAAGTTTGGCGTTGCTGGCCTCAAAATTTAAAATCACACCTTATGGTAAAGTCAGATTTTAAATTGCAGTTCTGAAAAGTCCACTTTTAGGATGTTTCCATTTTATTACTTTGGCCATTTGGTGACTGCTGCCTGTCTCTGTTCAGTCTGGGTTGGGTGACAGCTGAGCTTTGTGTAGTCCCTCAAGAAAGCCACATACAAACGGAGCTGAGGTGTAACTTGATGGGCCATCCTGGGAAATGGGAGAGCTGGGCACAGCCTCGAAGTTACTTCTGAATGGGCTGTGTCCTGTCCATGCTCAAAGGTAAGCTTATCCCCTGTGGCGAGTCTGGTGTCAGGGCAGGTAGGGAGGACCTCTATGTGCTTCAAAGTCTTCTTTGAAGTCTCCCCCACTTCAAAGGCACAGCTCGGTATAAGTACTGGACCTCTGACACCATGACTTCAGTACACTTCTGGTCCTGTGAGGACTCTGCCATGAAGAGGGACTGCTGTGCTGCTGAAAGGACAACCACTCTGCTGGACTGCTGCTTTGCCGGGCTCCCACCTTGCTGTGCTCCCATGCTGTTCCCCTGCCTGGATGAGAAGGACTGGACCTGCCTCACTTGAACCCAGAATTACTTCAATGATTTGCTGACTTGCCTCCTGATCTGAAATCTCAGGGACATAAAAGACTTCCAACTCTTCTGCTGTTGCACCTGGACTCTGCCATCTGTGAGTCTGCCCTGCCAAGTAATGCCAAGCCAGTCCTGGACCCTTGGAAGTGAGGCCTAAGGTGCTGCTTCAATGAAAGCCACACATTCTCCCCAGAACCGTTGCATCAGCGCCGTTGCATTGGTCAGAACCAGCACATATCCCCTGTTGGCCAACCAGAACTGGCTCATTGCCTCTGCTGTAAGGATCAACGTCAACTCATCGCCTTCGGAACCAGCACTGCGCAACGCTCACTTCGGCTTCAGGTCTTCACATTTCCGATGATGACATTCTTGATGACAATGCTGAAAACTCTGCATTGTAGCCCCTGAGCTCATCAAAACCGATACATTGCCACTGTTGCACGGACCAGGAACAGTGCATCGCGCTACTTCGAGGATCGCCAATGATACGTCGTTTTAGCTGCTCCACGCATTTTCTTCGATGTCGACAGAGCCTTGCTCAAGATACTTTAGTTCATCAGGCCAAAGTGAGTCCATGTATCCGGCCGGTGCGCCATTATGGTCAGCCTGAACTTTTGACTTTGTCCCAGTTCGGTGCGACCATATACCCACTAAGCGCTTATTGTTTCTAAGTGCTATAGTTCAGTTTATTCTTTATAAATTCATATTTTAACTTTTACTAATTGGATTTTGTCATTGTGGTCTTGTTTAATTTATAAAATTATTCTTTATTTTTCTAACCTGTGTGGGTCTTTTGTGGAGTTTTCACTGTGTTACTCTTTGAAGTGATGCACAAATACTTTACACATTGCCTCTTAAGTTAAACCTGACTGCTTAGTGCCAAACTACCAGAGAGTGAGCACAGATAATTTAGTATTGTGACTTACCTAGACTGGGTTTGTGGTTCCTGCTTGTACCTTTGCCAACCAGAAACCCAATTTCTAGCACATGGTATGGTATGGCCTGTCATTGTATAGTATGGTATTGTATGGCATAGCCTGACGCATAGTTTGATATGGTATGATATCGTACAACCTGTCATTGTATGTTGTATGTATTGTATATGGTTGATGATGCTGTTCCCATGCAGGTTTAAGAAGAGGAAGGAGCCGGACAGTTTGGGCTCACTCGCTATGCTCATTCATTAAACTCTGGTCCCAAATTTTTGCCCAACCACTTTTAAAATCCACATGTCACCACTGTATTTATACATCTATAAAAATACTATCTATCTATCTATCTATCTATCTATCTATCTATCTATCTATCTATCTATCTATCTATCTATCTATCTATCTATCTATCTATCGATCTATCGATCTATCGATCTATCGATCTATCTATCTATCGATCTATCTAGATGTTTTCACTGAAAAAACAAAGGTTAAAGTGATGTTATAGTTAGTTAGTTAGTTAGTTATGGTAATAAGAGCTTACCTTAAGTTTGGAAAACCCTATAAATTCCCTTAAAAAAACAAAAGTTAAAGTGATATTATAGTTAGATGTTGAAATAACACAAAAGCCTATGTTTAAAAACCAAACCAAAACTGAAATTTACCATTCATATTTTATTGAGCAAACTATAACTTGCACTCTGGTCAGTCACTGCATATGACCTCACATATTACATCATTCATGACATATTAAGTGAAATCATTGATGACATCACTGATGACATAATTCAACTTACTGCTCCTCAAATAGCTCTATACTTTGCTCGATCATTTGAAAAAAAGTAGGTAGCATAGGGCCCACAAACAGATCTAGCTTAGATTGCTAGATTGACACAGAAGGAAAGAGAGGAGGAATAAAGTGTACAGCAAGAAGAGAGAAAAAGGACAAATATTGGGGTAATGATAGCCCAAACCAAGAAGGAGGAGAAAAGGAACTAAATACCTGTACTTAAATTTCAAGTAGAGACCTGACATTAGATGATCTTAGTTTGCGTAATAGAGGTCTACATTTTTCACCTACTAGACATCTGAAAGATTAAAAATCGAACACAGATCTGTTGAGGTTTGTTCACAAGCTTTAATTGAGAAAGTTTTTTGCAATGAACTGAAATCATAAAAACATATTACTTTGAGAACAGAAACTTCATGACTATTCCAGATTTTATCCACATGATGATTCTAGAAAGCTATATAAATCAGGATATAGAAGATGTAGAATATATTTTGGGTGTTGATGTAACTTTACCAAAGGACAGTGGTTTAAAACCAAAGCCAATCTTTACTCCTCAATTGAATTCTGAGGAGTTATTGATACATTCTTCAACCTTTTTTTGAAATGGCCCACAATGTTATCATGTATCAAATATAAATAAAAGGGAATTTGAAGCAGTTAAAAGTCTTAAATAAGATATATCTATTGTGATTAGATTGGCAGATAAGGGTTGTATTTTTGTAATGGACTACAACGATTATCATTGAGAAGTAGTAAGTCAATCAAGTGATGTCAACATTATCAAATTGTAGAACAGAATATGCTTACCCATTTAAAAGGGTTTTGAAAGTAATTTTGATATAATTCTTTGAAATAAATCTGATAGGTGAAGATGAATTTAAATATTTAAATGTGGCCCTTCCGATGTATAATTGCTAAAATCAATTTTCAAAAGGCAGATAACCTCCCACCTGGCAGACAAATCATTTCTGGGATAGGCTTGCATACTGAAACGTTTGCTGAATTTGTTGATGTCTATGTATCTCCAATTGTTGCCATACTACCTTTTTATATTAGAGACATACAAGTAGATGGGATTCCACTGAATAATAATTACTTACTGATCAGCATGGATATAGCAATTGTATATATTAATATAGAGTGCAGCAAAGGTTTGGAGACCCTCAAGACTTTTATTCATTAAATCAGCCAGTTTGCTAAACCATTATTTGATCCTACTTTCTTTGACTAAATTTGTGCTTGAGAATAATTGTTTCCTTTACCAAAGCACTTTATATTGACAAAAGCACTGTTGTCACTGTCGTTAATACTAGATATATCACTAAATAATCTCTAATTT
This sequence comes from Triturus cristatus, assembly GCF_964204655.1. NCBI lineage: Eukaryota > Metazoa > Chordata > Amphibia > Caudata > Salamandridae > Triturus > Triturus cristatus. Next base: position 1,363,994,871 of record NC_140591.1, on the reverse strand, counting down.
GGATATATTTGAAATACATCTTATCCGGGAGATTATAAACAAGCTGCAAGTTCTCAAATGTCCTCAGGCCATTACAGTTGTACAGTTCGCCCAAATGTTGGACCCCATCGCCTACTGACAGTGTCATGGAACACCTCCGGTAACATGGGATTATCCCATAATGGTAGTTTATCATGAAAAAATGACAGATTGAATTTAACAGACAAGGTTCACCATATATTCACAATGTCTCTAATAGTCTTAAACCTGACCCTTTTAAAATAATTGGGGTAATTAGTTTTATATAAAAACATTCGACTTTCAGGTCCAAATATCAATTGGTGAAAAAAATCTTGGTTATCAGAATCCAAAAGGCTGCGAAGACTACTTGCAAATGCGGCCCAGAAATACATTTTAAAATCTGGGAACCCCAGCCCACCTTGATTTTACATATGTTTCAATAAATCAATTGCGCTTCTTGCTTTTTTGTAACCCCAAATAAAACTACCCAATACACCTTCTAATTTCCTAAGAAAAACATTAGAAACAAGGAGAGGAATCAATCAAAACAGGTATAAAAACTTAGGGAGTACCTCCATTTTAATGATATTACACCTCCCTATTACACCAAAGGGGAGCTTACGCAAGCTTTTCAATCTTTAAGTCGTCTTTTCTAACAGGGGCTCATAATTCAAGACGTGTATACGCTCAATCTGCGCTGAGATACGCACCCCCAGATATGTGGCTACTGAGCACACTCCTGCTATATGGTCTAGCAGGTAAAAAATTAAGAATCACTAGCGTTTTTTGAATATTCAGCTTATAGCCTGACAAAAGACAACATTTTCTTGTTTCCTCCTCTACACAGCTAATCGCTGTTTCTGGGTCAGTAGTGAAAACCGCGATAGCGTCCGCATAAGCGGTTACCTTTAAATTACTTTCTCCTGATTCCGGTGGTGCAATTTGTGTGTTAAAATGTAATGCCCGAATGAATGGCTCAACATATAGAGCAAACAACAGGGGGGTAAAAAGGGCATCCCTGTATAGTGCCGCAATATATAAAGAAAGGTGCAGATTGTAAGCCTAAATAAAGCAGTTTTGCCTGAGGTGTACCCATTGACAAAATTTCCCTACAAAACCAAAGGCTATAAATGTGGCCCACAGATACCTCCAGACCACTCTATCAAAGTCCTTTTCGGCGTCTAAAAGCAGCATACTCAGGTTTTTTGCTGACTTCTTAGCTAGATCAAGGCTCTGACTGCAGTATTGATATGAGCAGTAGTGTCCCTTCTCTGTATAAAGCCGTGTTGTTGCTTAGATACTAATCCGGGCATTAATGGGGCCAAACGAGTAGCCAGGATTTTAGAGAAAACGTTTGCATCTGCGTTGATGAGTGAAATTGGTCGGTAAGAGTCCCGCTCCTCTGGAGGATTATCTTTCTTTAAAAAGTAGACTACATTTGTCATGTTCCAAGTCTCTGGTATCTTACCATGGACGCCGATGTTTTGTATAACCGCCCCCATGGGCAAAGCCATAAGATTTTTTAAAGTTTTATAGAACTCCGCTGGTATACAATCCTCCCCTGCAGCTTTCCCAGAAGGGAGTGAAGATATTGCTTCGATTATTTCATCCTGCGAGATTTCTTTCTCCAAAGACACTGAGTCTTCCTCTCTCAAAGTGGGTAAGCTACTACCCCATAGGTATTGTTGTAAGTCTGCCTCATCTGGTACTATAGATTGAGCGTGTAATTTTTGATAGAACCTGGAGAACTGATCCACTATTGTCTGCGGTGATGGTTGGTTTGTGACAGGGAAACGGACATAGAAGAGGAGCAAGCCGTACCCTGGCACATACTTCACTTACCTGCACCGTCTCCTTCATCCCTTGAGCCTGCCGCTAGAAACAAAATCGAAGAACTTCACAGACAACCAGAGAAACGGGGCACATCTAGTTCCGGTGTCAGGAGCAAGGACGCTTCCCACATGACTCCTACGCCGCCAGCGCAACCAATCAATGATGAGGGAGGGTTTTTTCTATTCAGGAAGGATGCGGAGGCGAATTAGCTGAGAAGCCCAGGCGAAGAAGCGGTGAAGGAGGTGGAAGCAGAGTCGGGAACCCTAGAGGACGAACCCAGGCCCACATATTTTTTAAGTCACAGCTGGCGGGCCAAGCACTCTCGAGGCTTCAACCATTGCGGGGAAGAGAGGCGCACCTTACCGGCAAAAGGAGGAAACCCAGAGGACACCGCACCCAGTTGGAGGTCCCGACTAACCAGGAGCCTGCAGAGTCGCAGGAGGTCCGAAGCTGCTAGAGGGAGTTCTACAACTGCGACACCGCCACGTTTTGGGAGAAACGTGGTTAAGCCAGGTACGGAGCATATCTTTAGTAGAAGGGAAGGGGGTAAACAGGGTGGAAAAGGGAGCACTTTCTGACTGACCTAAGCGCATCTTGTCTACCACTCCCACCACACATTTGTTTCTCTTCTTTTAGTCAGGAGGCCTGACTAGTATTCTTTTTTTCCCTTTTTCTCGATATTCTGAGATGTGTGTGAGTTATCACACGAGGCGGGTTGCAAGTGTTGTCCTACCTCTAAGAGACACGTTTACCTATTGACTCAGTTGTTTTTTTTCCCTCTCCTTTCTTCCACACTGGTTGTTTTTTCCCTCCAGCACAGGTGATCTGGGCACACTGTGTTTTTCTTTACTTCTCCCATATAAAGGGGGACAAGCACATTCTTTACCTGGTTTTCTCTGTCTTTATCCGAGGGGCATTGTGAAGAGGCGTCAGGGACTCCCTTCCGGACCTGTAAAAAGAAAGACAACAACAGTTGAAGGAGAACTAACCCCGGGGGAACACTGAACAAAGCTTGATTACAATTCCACGACAAGAAACTTTTTATGACAGATCTTTATTTCGACTTAACTAAAGAGACATTTAGAAAAAGGAGAGAGACCTGAGTGGTTGAACATTTTGTTTTTCCTTTGTCTGCGAAAAACCAACGCACCTACAAGTTATGTTCTAATAAACACCAACCAGTTCAAGCATACAGAAGGCTTGTATGGTTTTGTGTCCCACTAGGTTACAGGGTTATAGTAAGAGAAACTGATGAAATGGAGAAAGCATTAGCTCGAGTGAGAGGAACTCGCTCTATGGTAAACCTGGATAATATATCTGGACCCTTGGAATTAGATATATAAAGTGAAGAGATTAGATTGAGAGAATCGGTTTGTAATATGTAATATCTAATTTGAAGGGAAGGTTCCCGGAAGAAGAAAGGTGGATATGTCAAGAACACGATTGGTATTGTACTGTACAGTTTTTATGTTATATATTTTGATGTACTCTTAATAATGAAGATTTCTTTGTCTTATCTCTGTAATGAGGTTTACTTGCTGACAATTAAAAAATATTTAAAAAATAAAAATAAAATATATATATATTGACAAAAGCATGAGCCCGCAACACATTCCAAACCGACCCCTTCATACACAAATATTTCATAGGACTGTGCAAGAGAGAACTTACTTCTACAGGTCTACTATATGCTCCTGATTAGATGCATATTGAGGCGGATACTCTTTTGATATGTTTTTGACTGGGAATGCACCTCTAGCTGAAGTTTAGCCTTATCATGAATATCTAAATAAAATGATTTCAATGTACAACAATATTTCAAATATGATCACAATCAATCTTTGTTTCTAGATGTAGAACTATAACATACTGGCAAACTTCTCTCTCTATATTGGATCGTAAACCCACAGTTGTTAAGTGTATCCTTAATGACCAATTGAGCCATCTAAAATAACAAATTAACAACATACCTTATGGAGTTCTACTAAGGGCTAAAACAACTTGCAGTACACAAAAAGAATCAAATAAAGACAAAGTTCTTACAATGGATATATTCTTGGAAAGAGGTTATCAAGAAAAAACTATGCGAACTGAGAGAAAAGCAAAATCACTAGAACAAAACTGTTGAAAGGAAACATAAAACGTCTAATAAACAAGTCAATTTAATCTGGTTCATTAGCACATGCAGAAAAGATAATGATGTCTTATATAGTTGTTTTAACATTGGACTGTCTTAGTAGTAGTAGTAGCAGTAATCTTTATTGTTCAGTTAATAAAATCGTACAATCATTAGAATATCACAAATTTTTAAAAAAACATCACTTGAATAAAATCTGACACTTTTTTCTGTAGATCTATGCAATCAACCTTCATTCAAATACTCAATAAAATCATAAAACTGATCTATATAATTAACACAATTATTTAAAAAAGGAAGATTAGATTCTTTGGGCCCGATTCACAAAGGTAAACTTAGACCAAAAGTTTAAGGTTAAACCTGAAGTCTAAGTTTAGAACTAAAGTTTACCTTTATTAGTAGTAAAGTTAGACTTTTGGTCAAAACTTTGATTTCAGGTCTAAACTTAGACCAAAAGTCTAACTTTACTACTTGTAAATTTAGACTTTAGGTCTAAACTTAGGCTACAGGTTTAAATGTAGACTTTTGGTCTAAGTTTACCTTTGTGCATTGGGCCCTCTGAATTGGTGTCAGGGACATCACTCACAAGTTGCTTCCAAAAGTGTGTTATAAAGATACAAATATTGCTAATCAGAAGAACACAGAGTAAAAGTGCTTAGTGCATTATAATAATTACAGTTCCTCACAGAGGAAGGAAGAAAAGGCAGGGACTTAAGCATACTATTTTTAAAAGTGGAAAAGTGCTTAGTACTTTGATTCAGTTTCATTTCCATATACAAGGAATACAAGACAAGAGTTCATAGGAGCTTTAGTGGTACAAACATTATGGAGAAAAGTGTTTTAAAGCACTGGCTTAATATCATTTCCTCCTGATGTTTATACTAAGTCAGGCATAGTAAACTGCAAAACATAACCATTATTATCAAGCTCTCCTTTATAGTTCTATGTTAGCCAATTTAGCGTCACCTATACATACAAATTAAAGACATTCTCTACAGAGCATCGCATCCCCTCCTTGAGTAAGGCTATTATCGTTTGCAGACAAATGTGCTTGGTATTCCTGTTACAGAACTGTCTCAGCAGAACTTTTCCTTCCATCTTTAGAGCAGGATAAGTACAAACAATATGACAAATGTCCCCCTTTGTATAATTGCAAATCTGGCAATTAATCTCAGTGGTGGATTGCCTTCAGGCGGGAGAATTATAACAGGTTTGGAGTGCTCCCAATCCCAGGTTCTGCAGTCTGAGCTTAGGTAAAACCTCACCAGGTCCCTAAATATGGTTGAGGCTTTCAGAGACCATATCAGCCTATTACCATCCAAGCATGAGCTCTTTTAGATAGTACAGCTTTATCTTCTAGAGATGAGGGACCAGATGAAAAACCCTATTTGCATGCGCGAATGGGTTTGCGACCTGTTTGCAAAATCTAATACGGCCATGTACAATCTCTATTTAGCGAGTCACATTTTTTTTTCCGATTCCCTAAATAGGAATTGCAAGTCGCTTTTAGGAAGGGGCGTTCCAAGGGAGTCCCTTCCTAATAGCGAGTCAGAGGCCTATGTAAGAATGTTTTGCGAATGCAATTGCGGTCACAAAACACTCGCAATTTACCACCCTGTTCAAGAGGGTGGTAAAGCACTCGCAAATGGGAAGAGGACCCCTTCCCCTTTGTGAATGCAGGGGAAAATATTTTTTAGGGGCAGACAGTGGTCCCAGGGACCACTACCTGCCCTTAAAATATGAAACGAAAACGTTTCATTTTTCTTTTTTAAGATGCATCCCGTTTTCCTTTAAGGAAAACGGGCTACATTAAAAGAAAATGTTTTATTTAAAAGCAGTCCCCAGACGGGGAGGTCTCCTGAGCCCAGCAGGCCACCATACCTGGGAGGGCCAGCAATTCCTAATGGGGTCGCAAATTGCGAGCGGCTCATTAATATGCATGAGGCATGCAATATGTGACCCCATTGGGAATCATTAACAGTGTCTCAGACACTGTTGTACATGGCACGTAGCAACTCACAAATTGCGACTTGCAATTGAGCACAATTTACGAGTCGCTAAATGACATGGTCATACATCTCTCTCGAGATCTTTTTCACAGTTGAGTTTATAATTCTATTAAAGGCTTGATGTGAAAAGGTTAAGGCCAAAAGTTCATCTACCTTAAAGGTGGTTAATGCCAGATTTAAGTAGCCATGAGACTCAATGTTTTTGGATCCTTTATAGCCTTCCCCACCATACCACTTAAGGTAGGTCTAAATTCATTCTTTAACTTGGAGAGGCGTGAGGGGGAAGATTAAACATGCGATGATTTGTCCCTCTTATAGCTTTATCAATTAATTTATCAGCACTTCCTCTGAGTGCCTCTATTCCATACTTAAGAGAGGATGCATGTTTAGCTGCCATAACTGGTAAAAGTGATTTTAGAGAAATTCCTTTTATAGAGTTCCTTAGGGAGCAGAAGGCAGAGGTTAAAGTATTATTTCTCCTTAGTACTGCACTGTGCTGCTTGATGAAAGTACCCCTTGAATCAAAAATGACACCTAGGTATTTGTATTCTGACACAAACTCCATGGCTGAGCTATCTAGAGAGAATATTGGTGCCAGACGTCTTCTCGAGGTTAATAACATTGTTTTTGTTTTTGAGAGATTGACTCGTAGCTCATGGTTTCCTGCATACTGGGCCATTGCAGTAATTAGACGCTGTAGGCAGACTTTGGTCTAACTAATCAAAACGATGTTGTCTGCATACAGCATGTGAGAAGTACAAAGTCCAGACACCGTAGGAGAATGAGGATTGATACTGTTGAGCACCATTGTCAGTTCCGCCAGATGCAAGTTGAAAAGAAATGGAGCCAAAACGCATCCTTGTTTAAGGCCGTTACTCATGGGAATTTTCTTCGAGATCAATGAACCTTTGCCCTGCCTTACCCTTTTCCACATATCCATGTACAACAGTTGAATATCTCTTTAAAAAGAGGAAGAATGCTCCAGCTTTGCAGTTTGGACCATAAGATGTTACATTGTACTGCATCAAAGGCAGAGCGAAAGTCAACATAGCACAGATGTAGATTAGAGGAGTGGCGCCTAGCTTGGTCAATTAGCAGGCCAAGCATAAAGATGTTCATGGTAGTGCCCGTTTCTTAATAAACCAAATCTGGTTTGCTGGCACCAATGAACCTAATTAAGCCCAAGCTATCAAATCAGTAAGTAGGCATTTGGGGAAATATTTTGCCTCCCCATCCATTAAAGCAATCAACCGATAGTTGGAGGGTAACACAGTCTTTCCTGCTTTATGAATTGGGGACAAAATTGATCCTCTCCAGCTGTCTGGGATTACCTAGTTAGTAAGTACGTGATTGTATAAAGTGGACAGGTATTTGGCCCAATAATGTGGGTTTTGGTTGAAGATTGCTTGCGGTAAGCCATTAGGGCCGGAAGCCCCATCGCAGTGACTAGAAGCATTTAGTTTCTCTGTTTCACTTGTTGAGATAGAACTAATTAAGCTTACCGCCTCCTGATTTGAAGGACCTTCTTCATGATACCCCTGTGGCAATCTCTGACCCCCATACATACCCTGAAGATAAACAGACCAGGTATCTTCCGTAATATTTGAAGTTGAGGTGGGACATGTTTCGAAGTAGCTGTAGAGCACGGTTAAGCTTATTTTTGGACTGTCTTGAAACTTAATATCAATTAGAAAAATTTCATTTCAGAGAAAACTTTAATTACTAATAAAAGGGCACATAGAGTAAAATAAACACTCATCTCTATTGATATCATACAGTATGAAACTAGTAATAATGCTCTAATTAGAGAAAACACATTGTTGCCATCTCCATCACAAGAAACGTTAAGTGTAATAACTATATGTGCTGTAAGAATGTTATGGAGAAAACTATAGATTTTGAGGGCTCTATTAAAATAATATGAACTACAAGATTGATTCTTTTATTAATTGTAACAGAATGCTGCAATTATTTAATTATTTGGCCCAATGGAATTTAATATAGTGGCTTGACCATGTGCATATTTAAACAAAATGCAAGTGTCACTTAAGAGCGTTGAGAAACATTAATAGCAAATATCCAATGGTTAGCCACAGATTGCATAAATATTCGTATGGAGAAATAGAAAAAAACATATTTATTGGCATTAAGCATAGACATTCTAATGAAAGAGGAGGGAATTTGGAATTCAAATTAAGATCAAAAGGGTCATTTTGGATTAACAAATTTAACACTGATAATCACAGACTAGATTCAGATACAAAGATACACACTGCCTTCTGACGCTTGAATATCAGTAAACTGTTGATAGCTTATTTTTTTAAATTACTGAATTTACTCATTGCAATCAAACGTCTTGCTGTAACTGTAAATGTCCCCCTTGTTCTTTATTTGGTCTTCTATAGTTATATTTATCTGAAAAGTCTCGAGTGGTACCATTGACCTTCTTATGGACCCTTCATGATGAGATATGAGGGTTCAACTCTGCATCACACAGAATCAATTTGAGTACATTTAATATAAAAATGAATGCATTCATTCATTACATTCTATGTGAATTGTATGATAGGACTGTTTGGTTTTGTATGCAAGCTAATTCCGTTTGTAATAGAGTTCACCTTTATATGTCTTATTTTCAAATTAGAAATGATCCTTCAAGAAATTATTTAAAGTTCTGTTTAGAAATTATTTAACCCGTATTCCGAATAGCTCACTCTTTACATTGGCTTTAAAAATGAAAAATTGTGGTTCACATCTGATTGTGAGTTATAAATATCACTTGATACCAAAAATATCGTTAAATGTTCTATTTTTTGCCACTATTTGTTTTTATTACTCAAGAAAGTTTTTTAATGGAATAACCTTATGCAATCCAATTTAGGGGATTTGAAATCTATGACTCGGTTTACCTCATAAGTGAATAATTGCTGCCTATTCATCTTCAAACTAAATTATTCAGTTTCCTCTGCAAGCCTACGTTGAGTAACATACAGTTTCCTCTTCTGAGTTAAACTGCATGGTCTCTTGAAGGTGAATAAACTAAGCTCTATAAATAGCCTTAAAGAATGGCTTAGAGTGTGCCTTCTAACAGCGGGTAAGAAGGGCTCAAACATCTAAGAACATATTAGGTAAAATAATTAATGGAAATTCTGGATATCAGTTTTTAGGATGCTTATTATGGGGTTTGTTAACCAATTGTTGAGTACCTAAATTATAACTTTGAACAAGTGCTACCTAGAACTTTCTAAAACCTCTGAATCAAACATTTTCTAGGTAAGGGAAACCGTTTAATCATCATTTGCTGTTTGTAGGGATGCCTTAGAATATATTTGTCAAATTGTAGTTATTATTTTGTTCCTTAAAACACTCTCTTGAAACATTTTTTGAAATTAAAAGATCATGTTAGTTGTATAAGATTTTAGGGTACGTTTTCATGCCACAATAAGATGAAGTTATCCTCTATATTCATTTGGAGAAATTAAATAAGAATAATAACATAATAACAACAAAGCAGGGCATGACGCATCCCTGCAGCACAGAGTAAAATGCATTGACAGGAACTGCTGTGACAAAGGTTTCTATCAATGCTTTCATAAATTTATGCCTTCTTGACGATAAATTATAAGTTAGGCAGGTGCACCCTCCCTCATGTGGATGGCGTATTTTACTCTGTCTCAATGGTGGAACTGCGGGCCTTAGTCACCTGTCCTGATGATGAATAGATAATGTATTAAAAAAAAACAATATAAGGGGCAAAAGTGTGGTATTTTTGCCGCAAACCGCGACAGTAAAAATAAATTGCAGCCACCACACATTTTTTTATTAAAATGACTCTGGGGCCAATCAAAACACATATTAGGGAGAGTTGCGGGGCAATGGGGTTCCTCCCATAGCCCCCAATGTTGTGTGTTGTGGAGGCCGTGTGTAGTTCTTTGGGAACCCATATTAGGCCGAGGATTGAGTACCTGGGGCCCGTAAAGGCTTGGGGAGGAGGGCCCCATGCCCCTCCCCTTAAATGAAGGTTACAGCCTGGGAGGATGGGTTCTCCAGGGCCCTTGAAGGTTTGAAAGGGGGGCCACATTCTCTCTCCACTTAAAAAGAAAATACAGTCTCGGCAATGGGGTCCACGGGCCAATAAAGAATCAGACAGAGGGACAGCATGCCCCACCCCATAAAATTGAATAAAGCTCGGGGGACGGAGTAGCCAGGACTTGTAAATATTATTAAAATGAGAACAAATTGAATTGCTGGATTCTGCCGGCACCAAGGATGGGTGTTGACAGGGGAACTGTCTGTGCCGCAGGGCTCCCCTGTAGCTCCCAACAATAAATAAACATATGGGTGTCCCAAGGTAACTATAATTCACACCCTCGTCGCTCCCTCGCCATACACTGCTAATTACCCCACATATTACATCACTAATTACATGATCTATGACATCATTGATACATGACTGCAACTTCTGAAATTACATCATCGATGACAAGACTGTGTATGGCAGGGGCCCAAGTTATAGTTACATTAGGGTATGAGTACTAGTTACTAGAGTAACTATAACTGGTGAATTTTCAGTGGTTTTGTTATTTTAAAATAGGTTTTAACTGACATTTTCACCAAAGTATATTTATATATATATATATATTTATTACCTACTGGCAGTCGCCAGTAGGTAGTTATAGTTAGGACCCAATTTACATAGGAAATCCGCAACATTCTATTTGGAACAACGTTGGCGCCGATTGACGAATCTTCGCGAAATTTCCCAAACTTTTGGCCAGCTCCGGTCCGCTGACGGTGATTCGTCAAGCGGGAGCCGAGAAAAAAGGGGGGTCCCAAAACGCATTTTCCCCATGTTTTTTCCCATAGGACCTGTTGACAGCCCGAACTGCATAACGGAATTACACCATATTTGGCAAGGAGGTAGTCCTCAGTTCAGACTCGTGCCTTTTGCTTAAATGGTGTAAATCCGTTCAGTAGTTCCTGAGAAAATTAAAGTTAAAAAGATAGATATATCTGGGTGGAGCCTAACCACATATCTCATCGTGAGATCTGATTGGCTGTCAGTACTTCATCCAAGAAGTGTTGGCAGCCATCTTGGGACCAATATACATGATATCACCTCATTAAAAAGCATTGCAGTTAATAGAATGTTTTAAGACTTTAGTTACATTATAAATCATTTGTTGATGGTACCATACTCATTTTAGGAATTGTGGTGTGTTCTAAGGTGAGTTTACCATGTGAAAAAGCCTTCTGCTGTGATATCATGAATCATGTTTGAGAGAAAACTCTTTTCTCATGCTTTTCCCACCGAGGTTTGGAAGGTGATCTATAAGCTAAACTGAGAGCATATTTTCTGTAAATTCACATTATCTTTCTCAGTCATGTGAGAATAAAGTCTGACATTCTCAGTAAAACATATACATCCAACAAGGGCAGAGACTGTCAGTTGATTCCTTTGTGTTCTACTGCAGCTTCCCAGAGTGTTCTAAAAAACAACTAGAGCGCTAACAGTCCTACTTATGACAAACGTATTGCACACCTGAAGCCATCTTGATTGGAATAAAGTGGTAACTCTTAAAACATTTAATTTAAAAAGGAACAAAATGAGGGGGTTCATTTTGCCATAGAAAGTATGATTAGTGCTGCAGAAAGAAAAATTAGGGCACATTTAGAGTGAATTCTCAAATCCTCTTCTATTTCATTGAAAAATTCTGACATGCAGACTGAAACATGCACTTTCAATACCAGCAGCAGACTTCCCTGGTGAACAGTAGCTTTACTACAGTGATCTAATGAGCAACTAGAGTGCTCACATTCTAAATTTATGGCAAATGTGTGACACATCTGAATGCCTTCTTGATGGAATCAAAGTAAAAAATGAAAGTATTTCCTACTGAGGAGACTGTAGTAAATGAGGAAATTAGGAAACTTCATAACAAATAAGTCTCCCAAAATGGCCACCAGAGACAAAAGAGCCCAAATGTAGCACAAATATCACCCAGATGTAGCCCAAGTATAGCCCAATGCCAGAATGTCCCAGAGTGTTCTAACGAACAACTAGCGTGCTAACAGTCTTACTTATTGCAAAAGTATGGCACACCTGAAGATATCTTGATTGGAATAAAGTGGTAACACTTAAAACATTTAATTTACAAAGGAACAAAATTAGGGGGTTCATTTTGCCATAGAAATTATGATTAGTGCTGCAGAAAGAAAAATTAGGGCACATTTTGACTCCTCAAATCCTCTTCTATTTCACACAAAAATTCTGACATGCAGACTGAAACATGCACTTTGAATACCAGCAGCAGACTTCCCTGGTGAGCAGTAGCTTTACTACAGTGATCTAATGAGCAACTACAGTGCTAACATTCAGAATTTATGGCAAATGTGTGACACATCGTAATTCCTTCTTGATGGAACCAAAGTAAAAAACTGAAAGTATTTCCTACTGAGGAGACTGCAGTAAATGAGGAAATTAGGAAACTTCATAACAAATAAATCTCCCAAGACGTCCACCAGAGACAAAAGAGCCCAAATGTAGCCTGAATTTCACCCAGATGTAGCCCAAGTGTAGCCCAGTGACAGAATGTCTCAGAGTGTTCTAATGAACAACTAGAGCGCTAACAGTCTTACTTATGACAAAAGTATGGCACACCTGAAGCCATCTTGATTGGAATAAAGTGGTAACGCTTAAAACATTTAATTTACAAAGGAACACAATGAGGGGGTTCATTTTGCCATAGAAATTATGATTAGTGCTGAAGAAAGAAAAATGAGGGCACATTCTGAGTGACTTCTCAAATCCTCTTCTATTTCATTAAAAAATTCTGATATGCAGACTGAAGCATGCACTTTTAATACCAGCAGCAGACTTTCGTGGTGAGCAGTAGCTTTACTACAGTGATCTAATGAGCAACTAGAGTGCTAACATTCAGAATTTATGGCAAATGTGTGACATATCTGATTACCTTCTTGATGGAATCAAAGTAAAAAACTGAAAGCATTTCCTACTGAGGAGACTGCAGTAAATGAGGAAATAAGGAAACTTCATAACAAATAAATCTCCCAAGATGGCCACCAGAGACAAAAGAGCCCAAATGCAGCACAAATATCACCCAGAGGTAGCCCACATGTAGCCCAATGACAGAAGTGTGCAAAACACTTATTTTATGTGTATTTGCAGTTTTATATAGTGCAGACTTGTCAGGTATTGGAGTGCTTTACATGAGCATTGGTTACATCACACAAGATCAAATTCATTTTGGTTGTAGACATGGGGAGATTAAGTGATTTGACCAGAATCACAGAATGTTGAGCTGAAGCAGAAACTCCAACCTGGTTCCCCAGTTGCAAAGTCTGCAGCTCTGGAAGTAACACCACATCCTCTCCCCTAAGTGCAACATTTAATTAAGTGGTCAACTGGATAAAAAAACATAGGGCCCGATTCACAGAACTAACTTAAGACAAAATCCTAAACTTACTACCATTTTGGTATTCACAGAAGGCACTTACTCATTTCGGTATTCACAGAAGTTAGGAGTCCTAACTTTAGGACTCCTAAATGCCTTCTGTGAATACCAAAAGTCTTAAAATTTGGATTTTTCGCAGTTTAGTAGTAGTATAGATAGGACTCCTAACTTTAGGACTCCTAAATGCCTTCTGTGAATACCGAAAGTCTTAAAATTAGGATTTTTCTCAATTTAGTAGTACTAAACTTAGGACTCCTAACTTTAGGACTCCTAAATGCCTTCTGTGAATACCGAAAGCCTTAAAATTAGGATTTTTTGCAGCTTAGTAGTAGCAAAGTTAGGAGTCCTAACTTTAGGACTCCTAAAATGAGAAAAATCCTAACTTTAAGACTTTCGGTATTCACAGAAGGCATTTAAGAATCCTAAAGTTAAGACTCCTCACTTCTGTGAATACCGAAGTGAGTAAGTGTCTTCTGTGAATACGAAAATGGTAGTAAGTTTAGGATTTTGTCTTAAGTGAGTTCTGTGAATCGGGCCCATAAAGATTACAAATAATTTAAAAGTTCTTTGTCGCTATTTGAAAACTCAGAAAATATGTCCTCATTTTAGTTTGTTAGAGCACTAACCATACGTTTGATGCAAATAAGACCCTCTCATATCTGTAATGTTTAAAGGAAGTGCTCTAGGTATTACAGTTTTGATTACATCAAGATGACGTCAGGCGTTCCACACTTTTGTAATAAATATAGAATGTTAGCAAACTAGTTGTTCATTGGGATACTGTTGAGAGGCAGAGGCCAGGGGCACGGACTTTGAAAATTGAAGGCAGGTAGGAGAGTGCAGAGGCAACATTTTGACCACACTGGGCAGGCAGGAAGGGCAGTGGCAGCACAACAGACTGTGGAGGGCAGTGGAAAGGGGGGCAGGGGCAAAAAACCAACAATACAGGACAGACAAGAGAGGCTGTGGCAATATAATAGACCATTGTGGGCAGAAGGAAGAGGCAGTGGTAGTACAACCATACATGCCAACAGACCCGTTTCAGTCAGGAAACGTACAATGTTTTTAAGCTCAAATGGGCTTTATTTGATCTGTCTCCTGTCTACAATCTCCTCTTTTTCAATGTAACTCAAAGGGGAAAATCAATACCCCAGTTTTTTTTCAAACTCTCCCTCTTACCAAGTTCAAAATGTTTGCAAGTATGATACATTGGATCATGGTAGGCAGGAGGAATTGGGGTAGGGACATGGACTCGGATAACAGAGGACAGGAGGGACATGGAGAGGTGCACCACACTGACCCTACAGGGCAGGCATCAGGGTTTGCAGCAGCACAATACACCACACAGGGCATGCGGGATGGGAGTGCAGCACAACAATCCATAGAAAGCAATAGGGAGGGGACAGGACCATGCACATGGACAACAGAGAACAGAGGGGAAAGAGGCAATGGTAGCTAGCTGACCATAATGGACAGACAGGAGAGAAAGCTGCAGCATAACAGACCATAAAGGGCAGGAGGGACGGATCAGGGCATTACAATGGAACAGAAAAGCCAGGAGGGAGGGAATAGGGATCTGCACATGGAAACAGAGGGCTGGGGGCAAGGGGGCAGGTCAGGCGCAGCAAGATGACCATGGAGGACAGGCAGGATGGGCACTAGAAACAAGACACACTATGGAGAGCAACAGTGAGACTATGATGGCATACACACAGACCGGATCACTGACTAAATACCGAAGGACAAAATATCTACCTACAAAAATATCGGAACAAAATTATCGATGTCAAAATTATCGACATCCTATCTACAACATGGTAAGTACAAAAATAGCGATAATTAAATATCGATGTCTGAAATATCGTTAGTAAAATATATCGTTTTTTTTAGTTTAAAAATATATGTAAAATAAACCAAATAATACTTATAAATAAAATAAACATAATTAAATCTATTTTATAATATTTAAAATTAATAATTAATATATATGATTTAATAAAACATTAATTAATCATATACATATAATATATAATATATATACTTACTTAATAATTAGTTTTAATAATTATTTTAGTAACGTATAAATTATTAAATGTTTTTAAAAATTACCAATACATCTATACACATAAACAATAACATTAATAAATATTAAATAATTACATATAGCAAATAAAAATAAATAAATTTAATTTGAATATTTTTTATTATTAATGGTATATTACATTAGCTAAAATAATACAAAACATATTAAATATCAGAGAGAATAAAACTACTAGTCCAACTCCAACAAAAACAACAGTAAGTAAAATGTTGGATAGCGTAGGGCTAAAAATTACTATTTCCACTACAGGGAGTGTAACAGTAGGGAAAGTGTTGGATAGCGTAGGGATAAAAAATAACTATTCCAACTCCAGAGAGTGCAACAGTAGGGAAAGCGTTGGATAGCGTAGGGGTAAAAATTACTATTCCAACTCCAAAGAGTGCAACAGTAGGGAAAGCGTTGGATAGCGTAGGGGTAAAAATTACTATTCCAACTCCAGAGAGTGCAACAGTAGGGAAAGTGTTGGATAGCGTAAGGGAAAAAATAACTATTCCAACTCCAGAGAGTGCAACAGTAGGGAAAGTGTTGGATAGCGTAAGGGAAAAAAATAACTATTCCAACTCCAGAGAGTGCAACAGTAGGGAAAGTGTTGGATAGCGTAAGGGAAAAAATAACTATTCCAACTCCAGAGAGTGCAACAGTAGGGAAAGAGCTGGATAGCTTAGGAGTAAAAATTACTATTCCCATTCCAGTGAGTGCAACAGTAGGGAAAGCATTGCATAGCGTAGGGGTAAAAATTACTATTCCCACTCTAGAGAGTGCAACAGTAGGGAAAGCGCTGGATAGCGTAGGGGTACAAATTACTATTCCCACTCCAGTAAGTGAAACAGTAGGGAAAGCGCTGGATAGCGTAGGGGTAAAAATTACTAATCCAACTCCAGAGAATGCAACAGTAGGGAAAGCACTGGATAACGTAGGGGTAAAAATTACAATTCCCACTCCAGATAGTAAAACAGTTGGGAAAGCACTGGATAGCATAGGGGTTCTATGAACATAATACCCAATTAAATAATTTGTTATTAAAAAATAGCATATTAATAATTAATTTACAAAATAATTATTATTAAATACCAATAATTTAAACAAAATATTTAAATAAATAACATTAGATTACATCCCACACAATCCCCCCTTTAACACACAACACACTACACATACTAAAAACACAATAAATTTAACAATCAATGTATCTATTATTCACAATTAATAATGCATTCTTTATAATTAATATAGTTATTAATTTACTAGTTAATACATATTAACTAGCAAATTACAATTAATCACCAATTAATTATTAATTGACAATACATTAATTAGCAATAAAAACAAATAAAATGAATAAATAAATTATTTATATTTACTATATTTAACTAACGAATAACAATTAATTACCAATTAATAATTAATTAACAATTAATTAATAATAAATCCAAATAAAAAAACAATATCATTAATTATTTTAATTTAATTACATCCCACCCTATTCCCCTATAATCCCACAACCCACTACACATAAAAATTCACATAATTAATTTAATTATCAATTAATCACTTAATAAAAATAAATCACCAATTAATTATTAATTAACAATTAATTGATTAACAATGACAATAAATACATATTAATAATAAAGTAATTATAACTAATATAATTAACCAATTAATAAAATTAATTTACAATTAATAATTAATTAACAATTTATTAATCATAAATACCAATTAAACAATACATATTAATTCATTAATTATAATTAAATTACTTCCCACCCTATTCCCCTATAAACGCACAACCCGCTCTGATACTAAAACGCTAAATTTACTTTAAAATAATTATTAATCTCTAAACATTTATTTTTACATTTATTAAAATACATTACAATAATCTTTAACATACAAATAAAATACATATTAAAATACATAACACTCAAAAAATAACGATATTATTGACATCGATATTTTTGCTTACGATTTTACTTACATCAATATTAATTACTTTGATATTATTTACTTCAATATTACTTACCTTGGGGTCGATATTCTGTCCATCGATATTCTTGACTTCGATATTCTGTCCCTACGATATTAATAACTCGATATTATTGTAGGTCGATATCAAAAACTCGATATTTTGACTGACCACCACACAGACCATGGAGGGAAGGTCGGAGGGGGTCAGGGGCAGCTAGCTGACCACACAGGGAAGGTGGGAGGGGCCATGACAGCAGGGAAGACCATGCATGGCAAGCAGGAGGGTTAGTGGCAGCACAATGGCTATGATGGGCAAGATGGAGGGTGCAGGGGCATGCACAAAGGACCATGGAGGATAGAAGGGAGGGTCAGGACATGGGCACAGACAAGCGAGTTCAGGGGAAGGGGCCTCACAACAGACCGCGCGGGGCAGGCAGGAGGAGCAGTTGCAGCACAACAGACCAGGGAGGGCAGAAGGGTGTGGCAGTAAAATGGACCATGGAGGACAGGAGGAAGGGGATAGGGGCATGGCATGTGGACAGGCAGGGTGGAGGTGGCAGGGACAGGTTACAGTCATCTGATAATGCTAGGCAGGTGGGAGGGGAGTGGCAGCTCAACAGAACACTCAGAGTAGATAGGAGTGGCAGTTCCATGGAACATGGTGGGCAAAAAGGATGGAGCAGGGGCATGCACAAAGACATCGGAGGGCAGGGGGAAGGAGAATAGGGGCAGCAAGCTAAGCACAGAGGCTAAGCAGGAGGTTAATGATGGGCCATTGAATTGGGCAATGGAGGGCAGGAGGAGTGGACTGGTACATCATGCTAAATGGAGGGCAGTGGCAGCACATCAGACCATGCATGGCAGGAGGGAGGAGGCTAGTCCATGGATTCAGACAACAGAGGATAGGGAGGAGGTGGATGGGGCAGCAAGCTAACTGTTCAGATAAGGTGGGTATTAGGAACTTTATTGTTTTTAAAATGTGTGTCTGTGCGAACTACTTAAAATATGAACAAGTATGCAGCATAATCTCACTTTTATTCAGGAATAAGAGGACGTTTGTGACTGTGACTCCGGGCTCACGTGGCAGAAACACCCCCTGACCCTCTACCCCCATATGTAATGCCTGTGAAAAGGGTAGGTGGACGCAGTGTTATATAGAACATAGTCCTGAGAGCACGATTGAAAATGAAAACTAGATAGTATATGGTATAAACTATGCACCAAAAAGTGTGATATAAGATGAACTGGGGCGTGAAATATAATATGCAATACATTGTGCGCAATGACAGATTCATTGGAGAGTGCGAGATAGCACAGGCACTAGCGCATGCTATGCGATATGCGGCTTGGAGTGTATTATGCACAGGGCAGTGTTATGTAACCTAACTAGTCTCTAAAGTTGTAATATAAAATATGTGCTGGGGAGTGTAACGTTGCCTATGCACTGTGACAAAGATATGGATCCCAGATTGTAATATGTATGGCATAGCGCTGTGCGTTATAACATAGGCATTGAGGAAGGCACGTTAGATGGGGCAATATAACCCATGCGAAGGCAAGTGTGGCATGACATATTCACGGGGTGGTGTTACAGTGCACATGGGCTAGAGAGTGTCATAGCATACGCACTAGCTGGTGGAATACAACACAGAGGTGTGTGGCACTTGGCGGGCACTGGTGAGTGTAACACAGCATTGGGCCGGTCAGGAGCTTGCTGTGACTCTCAAGTGAGGTTCGTCTCCTTTCCAGAGAGTAAAATAAAAAGTATTACACATCCGGCGGTGGATGTGTGTTTTATTAATCGTGAGGGGGGTTTCTTGCATAGTTTGGTCGAATTTTTGTCTAATCCCCTTTGAATGGGTTGGTGTGCGTGTGTATTAAACGTGCCTGTCAATAGCTACCCATGTTTGTATAAATAAACGACAAGGGTGTCTACTTGGAGAGTACCCACCGGCGGGGGCGCCGGGATTAGGCACGGTATGGCGTCACACACGTCAGGGGTTCACTAGCGGTGTAAATACATTCTACGTGGATTCATTGTATGCATAGTCGCCTTTTAATGAATATCACGCAAATCGTCATGGTGATAGGTACATTCGGTTTGTCCAGCATGTCCCAGGTGTTTCTATAAATATATATTTTTTAAAAATAATAAAAAACAAATGCCGGCCCGGGGGGATGGGGTCCTTGGGGCCATAAGTGGCCTGAGGGGGGGGGGCAACGCAGCCCCCCTCCTAAAGAATAAAAAAAAAAAAAAAGGCCATGCCCCGGGGGTTGGGGCCCCCGGGGCCGATTAAGGCCTTGGGAGGGGGGCCACGTGGCCCCCATCTAAATTTATTTTTTTCAACAAAAAAAATTAGGGTGCAGGCCCTGGGGGATGGGGTCCCCAGGGCCAATAAATTAGAAAAAGAAGGGGGCCACACAGCCCTCCTTCTTAAAAAAATAAAATAAATAAAAGACCGGCATCGTGCCGGAGGCCACGCCCCCTCCATTGCAGCACTCTGCAAACACGCCCCCTGGCCAGTTGTAAGTTGGGGAATTAATTCCCCTTCAATACTGAGGGTCCCTGAGGGCCAATTAGCCCAACAGGTATCTCCAGTATGCGCCAGGGAGCTGCGTTGCAGACAGGCGTTCTGAGGCCACGCCCCTTTTTACACCTCTATGCAACGCAGCTCTGTGGCGCTTACTGGAGGTACCTAGTGGGCTAGTTTGACCCTAGGGACCCTTAGGATTCAAGGGGACTTAGGTGCCGATCACGATCCTGTAAAAACCGGGTACGAACCGTCGGACGGAGCATATTCTGCGTCCGACGCGTACCCGGTCGTCAAAACTTACAAACATGGAATTACGATTCGCACGGAAACTCCATTTCCGTACGATTCGTACAAAACCCCGACCGACGAAAATAAACATACAAATGCGATCAAGGAAAGCGCCGACGTGACGTCGGGACGCACGCAGCCTGCCATTCACGAACCAGGAATTACGATTCGCACCGACGTCATCCCGCACGGTGAATATTTTCCGACTGCCAAAAACTGCCGGGAAATCAGGACGACGCGAACAAGGAGTACCTGCACGCGACGGACAGACATGGACCCGAACCTACGTGTCATCCCGGCCCTCATAGCAGTCGACCTCCTCTACAGGTTCGGACGCAGACGCCGCAGAAGGTCAGAACAACAAAGGGAGGGGGGAGAGGGGGGGGGGCAGGACCAGGGGCAGGCCACAAAACCCCCACCAAAGTCACACCGCACACATGCCCTGGACATACCTGACCCCCAGGCCCTGGTCACTACGAGGGGGTGGGGGCGTGTCCAGCAAAGCCAGCGTCCGCCACAACGGAAGTGCTGGACGACGCGAACCGGCAACACAACAATACAGGTACGTCCCGTACCCACGCCTTAAGAGCGTGGGTACGAGTCGTACCCCGCCCACACCTACGTCACCCCAACAATGGCGGGAAGGCTGTACCCACGTGGCAAAGGCCTGGGTACGGCCCGCACAAGCATCACATACCGTGGGGATGGATATGTACGGACCCTACCCCCACCCCCCTATGCATGGAGCGTACCCCCACCCCAATATTGTAAGTACGACCCGTACCCTCACCCGCGGACGTATGGTGCGTACCCCCACCCCAACAGTGTAAGTACGACCCGTACCCTCACCCGCGGACGTATGGTGCGTACCCCCACCCCAACAGTGTAAGTACGACCCGTATCCTCACCCGCGGACGTATGGAGCGTACCCCCACCCCAACAGTGTAAGTACGACCCGTACCCTCACCCGCGGACATATAGAGCGTACCCCCCACCCCAACAGTGTAAGTACGACCCGTACCCTCACCCGCGTATGCATGGAGCGTACCCCCACCCCAACAGTGTAAGTATGACCCGTACCCTCACCCGCGTATGCATGGAGCGTACCCCCCACCCCAACAGTGTAAGTACGACCCGTACCCTCACCCGCGTATGCATGGAGCATACCCCCACCCCAACAGTGTAAGTACGACCCGTACCCTCACACGCGTACGTATGGAGCGTACCCCCCACCCCAACAGTGTAATACGACCCGTACCCTCACACGCGTACGTATGGAGCGTACCCCCCACCCCAACAGTGTAAGTACGACCCGTACCCTCACACGCGTACATATGGAGCGTACCCCCCACCCCAACAGTGTAAGTACGACCCGTACCCCCACCTCGTATGCATGGAGCAAACCCACACACGTGTATGTTCTAAGCGTACATATTGTTAAATAGGAGGGGTGTGTGCAGAGTCCTCCCAGCAGTGCCCAGACACAGGAGGGGTGTGTGCCTATCACTCCCAGCAGTGCCCAGAGACAGGAGGGGTGTGTGCCTATCACTCCCAGCAGTGCCCAGAGACAGGAGGGGTGTGTGCAGAGTCCTCCCAGCAGTGCCCAGAGACAGGAGGGGTGGGTGCCTATCACTCCCAGCAGTGCCCAGAGACAGGAGGGGTGTGTGCCTATCACTCCCAGCAGTGCCCAGAGACAGGAGGGGTGTGTGCAGAGTCCTCCCAGCAGTGCCCAGAGACAGGAGGGGTGTGTGCCTATCACTCCCAGCAGTGCCCAGAGACAGGAGGGGTGTGTGCAGAGTCCTCCAAGCAGTGCCCAGAGAGAGGGGGTGTGTGTGCAGAGTCCTCCCAGCAGTGCCCAGAGACAAGAGGGGTGGGTGCAGAGTCCTCCCAGCAGTGCCCAGAGTCAGGAGGGGTGTGTGCAGAGTCCTCCCAGCAGTGCCCAGAGACAGGAGGGGTGTGTGCCTATCACTCCCAGCAGTGCCCAGAGACAGGAGGGGTGTGTGCCTATCACTCCCAGCAGTGCCCAGAGACAGGAGGGGTGTGTGCAGAGTCCTCCCAGCAGTGCCCAGAGACAGGAGGGGTGTGTGCCTATCACTCCCAGCGGTGCCCAGAGACAGGAGGGGTGTGTGCCTATCACTCCCAGCAGTGCCCAGAGACAGGAGGGGTGTGTGCAGAGTCCTCCCAGCAGTGCCCAGAGACAGGAGGGGTGTGTGCCTATCACTCCCAGCAGTGCCCAGAGACAGGAGGGGTGTGTGCAGAGTCCTCCCAGCAGTGCCCAGAGACAGGAGGGGTGTGTGCCTATCACTCCCAGCAGTGCCCAGAGACAGGAGGGGTGTGTGCAGAGTCCTCCCAGCAGTGCCCAGAGACAGGAGGGGTGTGTGCCTATCACTCCCAGCAGTGCCCAGAGACAGGAGGGGTGTGTGCAGAGTCCTCCCAGCAGTGCCCAGAGACAGGAGGGGTGGGTGCAGAGTCCTCCCAGCAGTGCCCAGAGACAGGAGGGGTGTGTGCCTATCACTCCCAGCAGTGCCCAGAGACAGGAGGGGTGTGTGCAGAGTCCTCCCAGCAGTGCCCAGAGACAGGAGGGGTGGGTGCAGAGTCCTCCCAGCAGTGCCCAGAGACAGGAGGGGTGTGTGCCTATCACTCCCAGCAGTGCCCAGAGACAGGAGGGGTGTGTGCAGAGTCCTCCCAGCAGTGCCCAGAGACAGGAGGGGTGGGCGCAGAGTCCTCCCAGCAGTGCCCAGAGACAGGAGGGGTGTGTGCCTAACACTCCCAGCAGTGCCCATGGAACGCAAAGGGTGGAGTAGCCACAGATACCATGCCCACAAATGTCAGTCAGGTGCACAAAGACCCTGCAGTACATGTACCACATGTGTGCGAGGCTGGGAGTATATGCATGCATAGCGCCGAAAAGAAAACATGTCCACATGAAGTCATGTCAATAGTCCACATACACAAGTACAATGACTACCAAGGATGCCACGAATGATGCAGGTGGAGACATCGCTCAGCATGCATGTGCAAAGTTGAAGGAGTCCGTCACACACCCAGCTAATGTACACACAGCTCAGCGCTCAATATTGGGAACACCCTGCAGGGAAGATGTCAGGGTACACAGAGGAAGGAATACACCTTGGGACAATTTCACCATGCAGTAACTGCTTACATGAACAGAGAAACCTAGCCAACACCGTGTGATGGCACACAGATACCAGGGTCCCCCTATGACCAGCACACTACTACATTTCCCACACACCCAACACATGATTAACACCCAAAATCATGTAGCAGCCCCACCAACAGCAACATCAGAAAAGCAGTAGTGTTCAAAGGAAACAAAAATGACTTTAATCAGCATGATCTTAAATAGTGTGTTCGTAGAAAGTTCAATATTTGCAAAGCCCATAGGGCAGTCCATGAGTCACAGCTGGACGGGGGACACAATGGGACGCGTGTCCCCTAGCTTGCCTGCACAGTCAGACTCCTTCGTCTTCCACAGCGGGGAGGGCATCATGTTGGGGGGAAGGACCAGGCACCGCAGGGACAGGAGGGCGAAGGGTAGGCGTCATGGGTGCAGGGATGGAGGACTCCACCACAGGGGGTGGGGCAGGGCCAAAGGCGGAGGCCAGGATCTCGCGGCACACCTTAGCAAGGTCCTCCAGCGTCTCCCCTGCACCCGAAGGAACCACAGGCCCCAAGGAGGGGGGGGGGCGGAGGGATGGGTCGCAGCGCCACTGGGGGAGGGTGTGGACGGGGGGGGACTCAACCACCCTGACCGGGGACTCCCTTGACCGCTTGC
Source organism: Triturus cristatus (assembly GCF_964204655.1). Taxonomy (NCBI): domain Eukaryota; kingdom Metazoa; phylum Chordata; class Amphibia; order Caudata; family Salamandridae; genus Triturus; species Triturus cristatus. Next base: position 1,363,970,730 of record NC_140591.1, on the reverse strand, counting down.
GGGGTGGTGTCACAGTGGGGCTCAGGGACAGAGCGGCCATGAAGGAGTCCTTGCCTGATATGTGGCCAGGAGAGCTGAGGGGAGGGGATTTGGAGGGAGTGGATTGGGTGGAATGTGGACTCCCACTCTGGCTGCGTGTCTTACGTTTGCCCCCCGACCCAGTGGGTGTGCCTACCTCACCCTGTGTGTGCGTGCCAGGAGGTGTGCGTATGACCTTCCCTGCTGGTGTGGTGCCTGTGTCTGTTGTGGTGTGTGCATGCGTACGTCTGGGTGTACGTGGGACAGGCATGGGAGTGGGAAGTGTGGATGGGGCAGGGGTAGGGGGTGGGACGTAGCGCTGCAGGAGACCCACTGCTGCAGTCAGTGTCGAGTCTATGGACCTCAGCAACTGGCGTTGGTCAGCCTGCGACGAAAAAATGCCCTCCAAGTATGCCTCCATGTTGTGCAGCACTTGGCTGTGGCCATGGAGGACATTAAGGATCGCAGCCTGACCAACCTGCAACTGCCGCTGGATGTCCACAGACTCGGCATTGGTGGCAGCAGTGGAGACAGGGGCAGGGGGTGCGGTGCTTGGCAGGAAGGAGACATGTGGTGACCGTGGACGTTGGGAAGGGACACGAGCAAGTGGGAGGCGGCTGATGGCAATGGAGGGGGCGGGGTGCGATGTTGTTCCACTGTCAGCTGCTAGTGCAGCCTCCGCCCACTCGGAGAGATCATCCTCGGACCCGTCGGCTTCATATTCGGTGGTGCCAGTGGACAGGTCCTCGGCCTCACTCTCCTCCGCCTCTGTACCACTCAATGTGCCAGCCACGATGTCAACGCTGGCACTGGTGCTCGGTCCCTCCGCTCCGTCTGTGCTCATGTCTCCCTCCGTGTCCCCCGACGATGCTGTGGGCACGGTGAACAGACAGGAATTAATCACACACCTGTATACATATGTCACATGAGTCCAATCTACATAGGTCACAGTGCATAGCCTGCAAAGAAAGATCAGTAACATCTACAAAACAAGGTACAGATGTAGGGCATGCAACACACAGTTGGTTGACCCACCATGCCACAGAAAATCCATGGAGAGCATGACACAATAGCAAATGACATGAAATGGAGTATGACATAGGAGCCAGGCCCTGGGGACAATCCAGCACTGCATCTGCACCACACAGCGTTGCCGACAATAGGGATGAGGAGGGACCAAATCCATGAGCTTGAGGCACATACTGCATAGGTAATACTGAAAACATGCCCAACATGACTGGCTCACTGCACCTTGAGTGTATGTCCAGACAAACATCACACACTGGCAAGACCTAGCAAGGAGAATTCTGGTTTTGACATATAGGCTTGGCCCGCACCAACCACCCCCTACATGAGACAATTTGTTGAGACACAGGTGGCACTTACATCTCTTAGTCTGGGTGAAATACACAGGGGATGCATAAATGCAAGATTGAACGCCAAATACCCAAGGTGCGCCTGTCCACATAATCATGTACAAATGGCCATCATCAGATGATTGTAACAAGACACACAGGCACTGGCCACTGTCGTACTTTAGAATTTGGGACCACGTAGGAGGCAGGGCCCTACCCCTGTCTATCTCGGTAATAGTGAACCGCGAATGGTTAATGCGGTATGTATAAGTGCTTTGTGTAACGTTTTAGCTATGAATGCACTGTGTATACGCTATTATACATCACTACGCGGGTTCCATTTTGTATCAGTGGCCAATCTTATGGTTGCCTTCACATAGACTATACAGCACGAAGCGAATACGGGCCTTTTTGAGCACATGTGCCTTTCCTTGACTTTTCTGTGACCTGGGCAGCTCGGCTCTGCTGCCCCAGGTCAAACTGGTCTCACGAGTTCCCCGTCCTTCGGCCACCTGTGATTAGCATCAGGGCTTGACACACCATAAAACCTTTTCATCCTACACAAGCCTCCAGCTAATCTCTTTCACACCTGACTGTTCCTGTTTTATGGTTTGCTTTCCCAAACAGGAGATGCTCATGTTTATTGGGGCCTATCGATATCTGATGTGGGATCTGAGCCTTGCTGGGTAAATAATTGCGGGCTGGCTTAACTGGAATGTGGGATGGTCATCATGACTCTGCTCTTTCGTTTGTAATATATACTTTTGAATGACCATACCATAAACTGAAGAATGTGTGCCTGAAGCACAAGAATCTGTATATAAGGGAAGACTGTTTTTTGTTCTGGAGACTGCCTCATTCAGTTGCTAAGGCTTCTGTGCGACGTAGTCTCACTCATTTGAGTTTAATAAAGATGTCTTTTCATATTTCAGCTTCTGTTGCCAAGTTCTTTGTTATATTATCAAGATATGCAGACTTTTATAATACCACATCAGGAAGTACTCGAAGTCATAGGGTGCTACCCCTAGCACCTCTGGGGTCTCAAAAATTGGAGTACTTCAGTTTGGCGCCCACCAGCGCGGCCTCATCAGAGAAGTGACTTTCTGTGGGAGTGATCTTGTCAGGAGACTGAAATCTACTGAGGAGGACAGAACGGGATTCTACCAAAAAGGTATTCTGTGCACAGGGATTTTGGAGATTCTTTGATTATGTAACCCGGTATATTTCTGCTCTTCCTGATTTTGATCCTCCACATGATGTCACTCAAAAGGTGAGAAAAAGAACCCTTTTGGTGTGAGTATTATAAAAAGAAGTTTGGTTATGTAGAACTTGACAATTAGAATTTGGATAACCTTTTGATTATTAAGAATAAGTATTAAGTATAAGTGGGTCGCTCCCAGTCCTTTGGTTCTTTGGGTCTTAATTTGGTTTTCGCAATTACCAAAGCCGAGAGGTTGGTTTCTTGGTTTCTGATTTGGTCATTGCAATTACCAAAACCGAGGGTCTTGCATATTTGCGAGTTTATTTTTAGAGATAAACCCTTGAAGTTTGAAGCTAGATTAGTGAGCTATAAGATGCCTGATCTTAGCAAATTTGGAAATGTAGCTTTTGGTTTGTATAGGTTTGGATATGCGAATTGCAATTTGTGTAGGCAGGTAATGAGGAGATATTTCTCCATTTGGTTTTGATTATAATACTTGCGTTTTCCGCAGTATTTTTGGCATGCCTGTTTGTAAGCTCACATGGAAAAATGTGTTGCTTTTTGTTTTGAAAGGTACCATAGTTTGGGAAATATCTAAATAGGTTAGATTTAAAAACATATTTCTTCCTTGGTGATTTTGTATCCCCAGGGAATTAAAATATGACATAATACAAAACAAGGATCCTTCGTTCTGCGCAGTTTCACGAATGAAGATATGCACAACGATTTTGTGTGGTGTTCTGCTAGGCAGAGCTAGTGAATTGAGCGCATTCACTACTTCTTGGACATGCATCTGTCTGTGGGGCTGTTTATGCAGCCTTTTGGAACACTATTAAAAAGCGTTGCTTGTAAATATGACCTACAACCAGTATTTGCAAATGGTTTGTTTCAAGTATAGTCTGTGAGCTGTTATTTCTTTCTGTCATGCGTATTGATTTGTAAGTCAACTGTGTGTTTAAATGTCTGTGTTTTTTTTATCATTAGTGCAACTTCTGTAAGTAAATTGCGACGGCGCTATTTATGAAAAATGGCTAAAGCGCGCTGTATTGTCTGTTTAACCCCTTTCTGTTTATGTCTGAAATGAGCTCAATACGTGTTTGTGGGTCTTCTGATGTTTCCAGTCTGTTAAGTAGATTGCTGGTTAATTAATATCAAGTAGAAACTTAAAACAAAAATCCAGAAATGAACAATGTGATGTGCTACAATAGCTATGTGTTGCTCTTTAATTTATAGAATGAGCAATTGTGCACATATACAAAACTGCCGTTAAATGCTTAAAGGATAAAATTAGAAACACATTCAATAGATATAAATCAGGCCCCAAAAACGAAATTATCTATTTTTGCAAAAGTAAATAAATTTACAGCATTTTCCTTAGATGCATTATATTAGATGTTCACAGGCAAACTTTTCAGCTGCAGTATATTTGATAGAAATGTTCATTCAGCCAGCACCTTCCCAGTTGAACACGGGTGGAATTTGGCAGGACCGTCCTTTTAAATGAAAGTGGCGCAAAAATGTGACGCGTTTCAAGTTGGGCTTATGCGCTTAGGCATGTGAGTTAATGTGTCCAAAATGATAGGCAAGGGATGCAGCTTGTTTTTTATACATGGAATTATCACAAAAACGAATAATTGGGATTTTTTAAAAGAAAATTATTAATCATGGGAAAAATTATTTTAAAAAAATAAGTGCTTTTCAAAATCGCTTTTTGATATTTATAAAGCTTAATACTCATACTATGACCTCCTAGCATTAAAATTTGATTTAAGTTGTGTTGCATCACTAAAATGACAAGCATTCGCGCGTACAATTTTCCCTTGGCGCAGGCGCAAACAAGCTCATTTTTATAAAGTATAAGTTATTATTTCCAATGCCTGACTCATGGGTTATGTAATAGACATTCTGGTAATGCATATTATGCAAGAAAATTGTAGGATATTCATTTTTTAATGCTTAAAATATCAAAGTCGAATTTGGGTAAAAAGACTGTTTCAATTGTATTTTCTTTCTTTCAGAGTACTGTTTAAAGTGTCTCAGGCTTCAGTAAATGCATACGTTTAGGTTTTGATATATATTTAAAGGTTGTGCCTTCTTATGATTCAATGAGTCAATGTGCCAGTACAAAGGCTTGTTTTAATATCAGGGTTGAAGGTTCTAACTTTAGCTGTGTCTGTCACAATACTACTGAACACGCTATGAAAAACAGGACCTTTTTAAAACTTGGAGAAATTAAATAAAATATGGTGTCGCAACCCGCAACTATTTGATGTTAATAAAAAACGGCCTTAATGAAGTTAGCACCCACACAGAGAAAGAGAAATGGAGAATTGTTTTTTGATGAAGGAAAAAGAGGATGTTTGTGAGCAGGTACGTGATGAAGTCAGTAAGGATAGAGGGGTGGAGAAACGTAGAATCACGGTTATAGGAACTAGGTAATGCGTAGGAAGGAGAGGAACAATTGGGAAAATAGAATGCCGTGGAGGGAAGAGGGATGATGAAGGGGAGTAATAAAGACATGAAGAGTAGCGTGAGGAAGGTTGTATTGAAGAGGGGAATAAAAAGGAATGTGGTATCGGTTTGAGTAAGTAGGAGGGGAAAGATGAGATTGCAGGTTCTAGCAGTAGGGGTGAAAATATTGTAATTACCTAACGGGAGGCACTGAGTTTCATATGCTGATATGAAAGGGACGAACGGAGCTTGAATAAAGGCAAGTGACTAAATGATGAAGAAAATATCAAAACTCATTGCAAATGCAATTCGCAGTGCCAGTGGACTGGGGCAGAAAGCGGTCCCAATTGCTGGAGTTCAGTCTAACTTTAGCTGGGCCTACTGAGAAGGTTATTCATTTAAGGTTGATGAAATGTGTACCATAGCATAGGATTGCAACAAGCATTTATTCTAAAAACTGGTATGCGTGTCATTAAGTTTTGTGAATTATTCACAGTACATGTAGTTTAACAATCTGGGAATAGGGATAATTTTTTTAGCGCCTAAAAAAGAGAAATTATTTTTCAAAATAGAGTAAATTATTGCGAATTAGGAGGAATTAGGAAGGCCTTCTGGCTTTGACGAATTCAGAGTGTCAGAAGCTGGGGGTTGGGAGAGCTGCAGAGGCTGGCTCGGTCACGCTGCTGAGATGCTATCTTTCCCGTAAACAATGGAGTTGACATTTATGACCTTTTAAATTAGGGCCTTGCCTCTGTGGAATGCAGAATGCCCTTGCTACACGGGCCTCTAAAGGTGGGGTTTCTGGTTTCTCCATAGCATCACTAAAACTAAAGAACTTAATTCCAAAGGGAAAATATAGCAAAGGGGTTTTCTTTGAAAGTCCAAACATCATGTTAAATGCTTTGCTGATACATTGGTGCTCTAAAAAAGAAAATAGAATGATGCCTGCTATAGTTGCTCTTCTTTAACAGAAAACGAAGTGTTGCATTAAGTCTTAGACAGACAAAAAGATTCTAAATTTTTTTTTAAGGCTACATGCCTAAATGTGAACGAATTGCTATCATGAATTGTTCTTGCTGGTCCTGTATGTTAGAAGAGAAACAGTAGAGTTATGTTTGACAGCAGATTTCCATTGCCTGGTGATCTACTGTCAAAAAGGAGGGTAAGTATTTTAAACCTGACAAATTAAACAGGCCCAAATATTGGGTTTTGGGCTGCAGTTTTACAGTGCATAAAGTACATGACATGGTGTTGTGTGTCACCGCTTTTTACATATGCTATTGTTTTGTCTATGCTTTTTGTGCTTGATATACAGCAAGTATATCTGATGGCTTGACGTTTTGTGCGTTTTTTATTATTTTTTGCATGTTTTCGTTGTTTTTGTTGCTGCTTTTGATACTATTACAAGTTTACCTGTGTGTGAGGGGATGGACATGACGATGCCCATCGCTACGCAACAGTTGGTTGAACTTGTCCTGGTTACTAAATTCCACAGCTAATGATATTTCATGCTGTGAACATGAGAGGCAGCACTTTACCAGTGCATGTCTAAATTGGCTATAATGGTATTACAGAAAACTAAAAGAGATCAGTTAGTCACGTTACTGCCCTTTTCATTAAAGGAACAGGCAGCCTTACATTTATGTATCCTTGATTGGACCTAAGGATGAAATTATAGATCTGTGACTAAAGGTGGCCTAATTTCTATATTACATTAGTTAATGGTGTCCTGTTTCCTAAGTAGCATATGGCCTTTGCTCCTTAAAAGAAAACTAGGTTTTCATTTTTTCCTGCAGAAGGAACTGGAACATTAGCTAAGATTACCGTATATGGTGTAGTCGCCAGCGGTAGAGTTAAAATGTATGTAACTTTGGCCTTTTGTGTATCACCCGTACTCTTGGTGTAGTTCCAATTCCCTTTCCCGTATTTCTTTCACCAGTCAGCCCATTTATTATTGTAGGTGTATTGTTCAGGTACACACTTCCAGACTGTAGTGATGCACCAGGGACCCCTCATATTATGTATAATTCCCTTTTGCATGACCAGACTGATCTTCAAGAATTTTCCTTAAGCATGCTTCAATGTTTTCCAGCCTGACTGTCAGAGTAGCGATAGACTGGTTAGCTGACTCAAGTATATTATATTATAGTAAGACAAGTTTTCCATATCAATAGGAGATATTTTACGTTTACCCTTTTGAACATGACGAATTTTCAATGTTTATTCTTAATGTGGTTTTTGCCCTTTTGCTCCTGCTGCTTTAATTTTTGGTGGGATCAGATGTGTTCTAATCATGCAAATATCAGGATTTTTGTCTTTTGTTTTCATATCTGACTATTAGCCTGTGTATTGCCTAGTGCACCTGATGTGAAAGGTTTCTACATGCCTATGATAATCTGTACCATGTGATTTCTCTATTGAAATGTCCTAGATAGGGAATTTAGAAACACTTATATGTAATCATTGAAAAAAAAAATGTGTTTGCCCTATTAGACAATGCCACCATATGTGAAGACATCCATTTAGTTAGAATTCTCGTGTAGTTATCTACCCTTAGATGATGGAGGCTCTCACACGGAAACCAAATTGAAAAGATTAGAGGCACTGTTTTGCCTACTGCCTTTTTATTTGTATTGCTTCCTGAGAAAGACAGTGTATTCTAGACGAAAATTGTCCCATGGTGTGTGGCCACTCATTTGAAAATCACAGGCCACCTGTTTACAGTCCCCTTGTTACACAACGAACTGGTTAAAGCATCACACTTGCTTCGTCAGAAGGCGTTCAACATCAGAAAAGATGGAGGAGCTGGTTTTTCCACAGAACCAGAATTTCAGTACACAAGAGCGCCTGTCATGTGCTGGTAACCTCTGACAGTGTGCAGTCCCTTGAGCCCCTTGGCCTGAGTTTTTGGCCACACATACCCCCTCTTTTCCCTTGCTCCAATGGAAGTGCAGTGCACCGGCGGATCCAAGATTGACAGAAGGCACTACATTCCAGTGCCCATGAAAGAGCAGCCTGAGCGTCCTCTGACACCGAATGATGAGTGTTGGATCCTGAGAATGGTCCCGGGTCTGCACAAGATGATCTGTGCCCATGACCAATGAAGAGCATATTATTTGTAGTGTCTGCAGCAGAGGAAAGACACAGGTGCACTGCCATGAAACATTGAGACCCTCGAGTGAGCTGTGAGTGTTTGCCAGGAGGGCACTCCAACTGAGCAGTACTTTCTTTTCTCATGAAAGGCTTGAATGAAGAGGCCCATGCAAAAGAAAACAACAGAAGAAGATTTGATGGACAATAGAAGCCTGCCAGAGAGGCTTTTTGAACGGACTCTGGGCATAGGTGGTTTCACAAGAGGTTGCCGTGTGATTGTATAGACTAGGTGTTAGAAGACTGTTTGTTTTGCTGGCATTGTCTAGTATAAGCAGAATAAAATCCATTCTCTGTGGAAGGGTACCCCCTTTTCACCTCAGAGCATTGATGAGGGTCACCACTGTTTCACCTGAACATAAAAATTATTGTTTCATTTGTAATAGTGGTTACTACTTTCTCCCGTTGTCTCTATGTTTTTAATAACGAGTTTTCTAGTGTTTTTTAAACATGACGTTGTCATTTATGGGTGGGATTGTTTTTCTCTACCCAATTGACTTCTGCACCCGCTTCTCAACCTATGTCTTTTCCCACTACTGTTTCTTTGCACTCTTTTCACCCTTTTCGTGAACATGAGCAGGTTAGAAGATCAGAATTTGCAAGCAATTCTTCTATACAGCTTCTGTATCGACACTAGTTAGTAGTGAACATCACTAATTGTTGAGAGTGTCATCTTATGCCACCTAGATAGAGGTATTCCTTATTTTGTCCTGCCATATGTGGCCTTTGTGCTACTACATGTGTAAGAAGACGTGTCCCGTGAGAGTCGCTAAGTAATAGGATGATGCTACAGCAACATCTCCATGACTTCGTGAATATTGACCTAGACTCGGATTGAAATGAGTATAGTTATTGCCTATGTAAGGGCAAAAGGAGGGTCTGTCGTACTTTAGAATTTGGGACCATGTAGGAGGCAGGGCCCTACCCCTGTCTATCTCGGTAATAGTGAACCGCGAATGGTTAATGCGGTATGTACAAGTGCTTTGTGTAACGTTTTAGCTATGAATGCACTGTGTATACGCTATTATACATCACTACGCGGGTTCCATTTTGTATCAGTGGCCAATCTTATGGTTGCCCTCACATAGACTATACAGCACGAAGCGAATACGGGCCTTTTTGAGCACATGTGCCTTTCCTTGACTTTTCTGTGACCTGGGCAGCTCGGCTCTGCTGCCCCAGGTCAAACTGGTCTCACGAGTTCCCCGTCCTTCGGCCACCTGTGATTAGCATCAGGGCTTGACACACCATAAAACCTTTTCATCCTACACAAGCCTCCAGCTAATCTCTTTCACACCTGACTGTTCCTGTTTTATGGCTTGCTTTCCCAAACAGGAGATGCTCATGTTTATTGGGGCCTATCGATATCTGATGTGGGATCTGAGCCTTGCTGGGTAAATAATTGCGGGCTGGCTTAACTGGAATGTGGGATGGTCATCATGACTCTGCTCTTTCGTTTGTAATATATACTTTTGAATGACCATACCATAAACTGAAGAATGTGTGCCTGAAGCACAAGAATCTGTATATAAGGGAAGACTGTTTTTTGTTCTGGAGACTGCCTCATTCAGTTGCTAAGGCTTCTGTGCGACGTAGTCTCACTCATTTGAGTTTAATAAAGATGTCTTTTCATATTTCAGCTTCTGTTGCCAAGTTCTTTGTTATATTATCAAGATATGCAGACTTTTATAATACCACATCAGGAAGTACTCAAAGTCATAGGGTGCTACCCCTAGCACCTCTGGGGTCTCAAAAATTGGAGTACTTCACCACTGTGACTATGAACAAGGAAAATCAGGTCAGGCCGTACAGTGGACACTTGTACTACATTTCACGTCAATATACATGGTGCCAGGGGACAATGGCACAGAGCACAACCTATGCTGTAGACACTGAGAGTGTCCACGTTTTGTGATGACACACATGACACCTAGGAAAATATGCCCCAGGGGACAGTAGTGGCAACACAACTCCATGGTCCTGAATGGGAATGACTGCAACACACGCCACCATCCCTGCACTATGCGTATCGCACACTCATGCACATCATGTCACAGGCCACAACATAGGACATGCGTGCTGTAAGGCATGACACTTGAGAGACTAACTCCCATGTCTGGACTCAGCATCAGTGCCAACTGACATGGAACCCACAAGTACTGAACTGGACAGGGCACAGCCAAGGCCCCAAAACCTGTTACACACCACCCCCACACATGATGCTACAGGCATAGTTCACGTGGAGAAAGCGCCAGCCTACATTACCTTGTGAAGGAGTGACTACACACAGACCAAGGGAACACATTGCAAGGAGGGGAAGGGAGGCAGGAGAGCACAGCTATACTGTGGGTAACTGGATCTGCACAGCACCTTTAAACCCTGGCAGTGTATCCATGCAACTGTGCACTTACAAATGCTGGTGAAACACAACCCTTCCTGCTGCTGCTTCTCCTGTAAGTGCCTCTCCAAGTCTGGAAATACCACCGGCAGCACACGCTTGTGGATGTGGGTCAGTCGGCGGCGCCCGCGGTTCTTATGGCTCTCAGGTGAGTCCCCCAGCAGGACCCGTGCGATCCTCCGCGTCCAGCACCGGATATCCTGCCAGCATTTCCTCACCTGGGACAGGCGCCGCTTCCGACCATCCACGCTCCTCACGGCGCTGACGGCGGTCAGCCATATCTGCTCCTTGGCAGAGGCGCCAACCTGTGAGGATGAACAAGTGACACTACATCAATACACCTGGCACATGTCACAGGGACACATATTAGAACACATCTGCTGTTTACAACAAGGCATAGTATGCATCCAACGCATTGCACCTTTGTCATAGGGACATGATCCTCTGTGGTAGGGCAAAAGCAGTACGTGCCATTGAAAGGACACAGGTGGAATGAGGGCAACTACACAATCAATGATCCAGGCTCACACTGTGCATCACAAGCTACACCAGTATAATGTGCAGCACCTCTAAGCAGTCACATGCCACAGGCCACTGACGCTACCGCAGCAGAGTACACAGACAGACACAGGCACAGGACATTCACCTGCCATTGCCAAATGCAGCGACATACCTCACTCTGCACATGTGCCACTAGACTGGGGGGGGCTCACAGGTGTGGGGCTGGCTCTGCACATCAGACACACAGCACTGCTCCCTGCTCACATCACATGGCCAGGGTATATCCATCCCTCATGCAGCTGGGGTGCTCCACTCCACATATGCACCCACCCACATGACAGGGGACTTACACACACACCGATGTCCAGGGTACGAACATATCATGTGGACACTCTCAGCACAGGTACACAGAACTAACACACATCTGTGGGTACAGTCACCTGTCACACTGATGTGAGCACAGAGTCACATGAGGACTGTAGAGGCTACATTCCCAGGAGGACGAGGCAGGCAGAATGTGGCATGCACCATGCAGTGATTGTCACAGTAAACACAATGCAAGTGAGGACGGCAGACATGCACCACAGCATGCACTGGCTGGGAGACATCAGGCATTCCCCCCCCCCGGGACCCCCTCTACAGTACATAGCATGTGTGCCACACCTGGACACAATGCCAGAAGTCACACTCACAAAATAGGGACACAGTCTGTGCTGGTAGACTCTGCACTCACCTGATACCCTGCTCGCCCATACAGCATGGGGTACTGTGGGAGGATCACATCCAGCAAAGCCAGGTTCTCCTCCAGGGTGAAGGGCTGTGACCTCTCCACAGACCTTGACATGGTTCCAGGGAATCAGTAGCAGCAGCTGGGTCGTGGAATACAAAGATGTGCAGGCAAGTGCTCCCTCATGGGACCTGGCTGCCTTATATCTGCCTTGCTGGCCTGTTTCATGCACAGGAGTACAGAGTGATTGGTCACTCACATTTGCATCCTATGTTTCCTCCAATCCCTTCAAACCTAGCACAGTCAGTGGGTTCTTATTGTGTTTTTTACTTCAGCATGATGTCAACCCCACCAACACATTGCAACAAAGTAGATTCATTCCAACTGACTTCTGCTGTGCACCTTCCAGAACAAATTCAAACTTTAAACTTGGTCTCCATGACAACGAGCATGCATGTAGGCCTTTATACTTGTCCCTCATGTGTCCCCTATGTAATTTTGAGCTTCACACACAGGTACGGTGCGTTCCGGGGCCCTGGGGCACCCCAAATGCATAACAACGGCCCGTATAGGCGTGTGTACGCTCCGTACCACTATGGGTGTGCTCGCGCATGCGTACCCATAGTGATAGTGAGCGTACAGGCGTGTGTACGGTCCATACCACCATGAGTACGCATACGCGAGAACACCCATAGTGATAGTGAACGTACGCACGCGTGTATGCTCTGTACCACTATGGGTGTTCTCGCGTATGCGTACCCCTGGTGGTACGGAGCGTACACACGCCTGTACGCTCACTATCACTATGAGTACGCATATGCGAGAACACCCATAGTGATAGTGAACGTACGCACGCGTGTACGCTCACCATCACTATGGGTACGCATACGGCAGCACTCCCATAGTGATAGTGAACGTACGCACGCGTGTACAGTCCGTACCACTATGGGTGTTCTCGCGTATGCGTACTCATGGTGGTACGGAGCGTACACACGCCTGTACGCTCACTATCACTATGAGTACACATACGCGAGAACACCCATAGTGATAGTGAACGTACGCACGCGTGTACGGTCCGTACCACTATGGGTGTTCTCGCGTATGCGTACTCATGGTGGTACGGAGCGTACACACGCCTGTACGCTCACTATCACTATGAGTACGCATACGCGAGAACACCCATAGTGATAGTGAACGTACGCACGCGTGTACGGTCCGTACCACTATGGGTGTTCTCGCGTATGCGTACTCATGGTGGTACGGACCGTACACACGCCTGTACGCTCACTATCACTATGGGTACGCATACGCGAGCACACCCATAGTGGTACGGAGCGTACACGCGTGCGTACGTTCACTATCACTATGGGTGTTCTCGCGTATGCGTACTCATAGTGATAGTGAGCATACGCACGCGTGTACGGTCCGTACCACTATGGGTGTGCTCGCGTATGCGTACCCATAGTGATAGTGAGCGTACACACGCCTGTACGCTCACCATCACTATGGGTACACATACGGCAGCACTCCCATAGTGATACGGGAACGTACACAGGCCCTCTTAGCGAAAGTACGGTGGTTTTCACACATCACAGTGGTGACAGGCAGCACACAGGAAGGAATAGGGCTGACATACTTGTCCATGGATGGACATCAAGGCATTGTCTGGGCAGTACTACATGTGTGGGGCACAGGTGTGAAAGGCTGTGATGTGGCACATTACTCCTGAGTCGAGAAGGCACCAGATGTATGATGAGATGTGTACACATGTAATGTGTGACGGTGCAATGTGTGCCAGGCATGCCCTTGACTCCTTTGACATGTGTGCATGTCGTACTGCACACTTGGGATGAGCGTCACTGGCATGGCACGGACACCAACACACGGAAGTGTCCCCTGAGGCCCGGTACAGGGGTTACCACACCTGACATGTCACTACCCACGGTGCACGATGTGACTATGTCATGTATGTGTGGGGGATTCGCATTAGCTTGATGTTGGAGCTCCCTCAAAAGCTGCAGCTGTTGCAGCAACCAACATGTGTCTGTGTGTAGATTGACATTGCACACTGTTCCGCACACCATGCCACATGTGGTATCGAATGTGAGGTGCGTATGTATGCATGGGACACGGAGTAGCGTAACAAGGACATGTCTGCATCCTCTCTATGAATGTGTAGTGAGTCATCACATGTACACCTTCATGGCAAGGTGTGTGGGCTGTCCTAGTGTAATGTCATGTGACCTGTGGCTCTAGTGTTCCGCTACCAGTCTCTGCAATCGACATCCTACTTCTGCTGATGTGTGGATGTATGTCACTCCTGTCTTGCGTCTGGCTGTTCACTTACACTGGGACACAGCTAATCCCATGCCATGGCATGTGGAGGTTCACAATCTCCGTGTGTAGCTGGGTCTTGGTAGGAGTGTCACCTGGCAGCCATACGTGTCCAGGGCATGTGGCACATACCTGACTCCGTATGTAGCATATGTGTATTGACAGATTAACATGTGCTCAGTACAAATAAATTGTTGTTGTGGTGCACTCACTCTTCCTTGTCACTTCCAAATTACTGCAGAGCGCCGCCTCTTCCCCGACCAATTCCGGACTTGGCTGCCATGCGGGAGAATGACTGTATCTGGTGCTACCGCTTCCCCCAACGGTTGATTCTGGAGTTGACGGCGAGACTGGCACCACACCTGCAACCGCTGCACATGTATCCTACGACACTGACACCCAAGCTGAAGGTAATGGCAGCCCTACATTTTCTTGCCACGGGTACCTTTCAAAATACCATAGCTCATGTTGGTGGCATGTCCCAGAGCATGTTCTGCCGTGTGCTGCATGATTTCTTAGAGGCCATGTTGATTCACCTGGATGACTTCATCCATTTCCCAACCCCTGAAATGTTGACTGGGGTCAAGCGTGGATTCTATGCCCTGGGAGGGATGTCCCATGTCATTGGGTCCATAGATGGGACACATGTGGCTTTGGTACCTCCACAGGCACAGGAGGTAGCGTACAGAAATCGCAAGCACTACCACTCCATCAATGCCCTTGTGGTGATTTCACATGTCTGTGCTCGTTTTCCAGGATCAGCACACGATGCCTACATCATGAGGCGTAGCAGGGTGCCTGAAATGATGACGCAGCTGCGCAACGAACGAGCATGTGTTGTTGGTGGGTACAGTCTGTCTGTCCTGTATTTTGCGTAGACTTCCAGCACGACCGCTTCTCCTGTCCTACTTATGTCCATGTGCTTTCCATGTAGGGGACGCTGGCTATCCCAACATGCCATGGCTGATCACACCTCTCCGCAACCCAATCACGCCGGCCCAGCTCCGCTACAACACCGCCCATGGCCGGACAAGGCGAGTGATAGAGAGGACGTTTGGCCTCCTGAAGAGCCGATTCCGATGCCTCCACAAGACCGGCGGCGCCCTCCCATATGCCCCGGCGAAGGTCTGCAAAATCTTCATGGTCTGCTGCATGCTGCACAACATGGCAGTTGAGAAAGCTGTGCCACTCATCCTGGATCAAGATGATCAGGACCATCCACCCGTGGAGGACGAAGGGCTTGGCAATGGGGCTAGTGATGTGGAGGATGTGGAGCCGCAAGAGGACATCCGGACTCGGCTCATACGCGACTTCTTTGCTTAGTGGTGAGTACCAGTGTCTGAGTGTGCACGCATTGGTCCCCGTGTGGCATGTGTTGCGATGTGTGTGTCCATCTGCATGTATGCCACGTGAGTCAGAGGTGTGTGTGGATGTGTCACTGGAGTGATGGTGCCAGTGATGAGTGTATTTCCCCAGTCATAATTGTGACCTAGCATGTTGTCATCCATACATGTGTCGAGTACATGCACATGCAAGTGGCTGTGCTTTTTGTGGCTGACTTCTTGTGTGTCTCTCTTCCCCAGGTACTTGCGCATGCCGTCTGCTGCTTGCATTGTTGTGGCACTGCTATTCCTCATGGACACGTCATCGTGTGCTGACTCAGCGTTACACGCACGGACAAGTTTGGAAGTCTCCTTAGGGTAAGGGATGCATCAGGGGTGTATTGGGTGTGGCAGTAGTTCACGATGTATGCACACTGCCCCTGTCGATGTTTGGTTCCTCTGCAGACATGTTGCATCACCATGGTACACATGACATGCAGATGGGTACACCTGAATAGATGGTCAGACTTGTTGACAGTCATCAGTGATGGGATTGTGGAATGTGATGATGGCATCAATGTGTGTAACACTGCCCTCGGACACATACAGTTTGCATTGGCTTGACATGGTGTGGGACTTCCACATCAGCGGATCAATGGTGTATGGCAGGCTCTCCGTGAGCAGCAGGGGGTGTTTAGCTGTTAGCCGACACTTGTGTGCCAGTTCCATGGATATCACGCATTTGTGGTGCAGAAGGGGGGTGCCAGTGTTGGACCCACATGTTACTCCACATGACCCGTTCATGTGTACTCCGACTTGCCTCTGCAATCCCAAATACATGACTAATAAAGGTGTCCCTATGCCTCCAAGGTGCCTCTTCTCTGTCAATGCTGGTGTGTTGCCACGGTGCATCCGGCATGTCTGGCATGGTTTTCCGTGATAGTGGCTATGTGTCTATGTGTAGAGTAGCAAGATGCAAGCTGTTTGTGTGGGATTAGACTGTGTATTGTGCATGATGTCCATGACTGTGTGGGTATTGTGACATGTGCCATCCCCATGCATCCAACGTTGGCCAGGCCACCATTCTCTGCATCCACCTGACTCAAGCTTGCAAGACATGGTTCTGCCACCTGTCTACACATACCTGGGTGCCCCCCAGGACACTCGACATGATCCCTGACCTCTGCGCATGACTGTTGCTGTACTCGATATGTCTGTCGGCACGGTTGTGCGGCCACCCCCTCAGCTGGTTGGGCCCATCACGGGTGTGTATGGTGCTCCATGTCTGTCTTGCCTAATACACTGTGACCCGTGTGTCCTGTGCCAGACTCAGGCCCCAGGGTGTGGATGGTTGAAGTCAAATGAGAACTCAGGCATGTTTAGACTTTACAAGACACATGTAAGGTAATAATGCAACCAGCAGGCATCTTCTCTTCATGGTGTGACTTTTTATTTTCGTGGGGGGGGGGGTTGACATGAGGGGCTTTCCGGGTGTGTGGAATCCAAAGTTCACTAGGGGAGTTGGTGTCCTTGCCATTTGAAATCCTCAGAGTCCATGCCACAGTCTTTGTCAACATTGGTCAGACAGTGACCAGCGAGGCCATGTGGCAGAGAATGTCTTTTGATGCTGTGCTGCTGTTGCTCCAGTGGGCCAGGTGCCAGGCCAGGTGTCCTGGGAGATGGTGCTGTAGCGCCGACCCTCACGGTCTTTTACGTGGACGACCCACCCTCCTGCGGGGACCCTCAGAAGCAGGCCATGACAATGTTTGTGATGCTCCATCGGATGTTTCCTCCTCCTCCTCCTGATCCCTCCCTGTGGGTGGTGATGTTCTACGCCTGCTGGCACAGGGAGGGTTGCCCATGTTGTCAGCCATCCGACGGAGTGTACTGTGAATTCCCGTGAACACCGTCACGAGCTCAGCCTGTCTGTCCTCCATCCGCCGTTGGTGTTGCTGTAGAGAGGCATGTTGCTCCGCATGTTGCTGGGCCTGCTGGGTCTTGATCCCCTCAAGGATGGACACAACCTGGGCCATGCCCGTGGTGTCCTGCCGGTATGTGTCCAGGATGTTTCGGACATGGGAATATACCGGTTCCCCAACCAACTGGTCAGGCTGGCGCCTCCGCCGTCCTCCACTCCCACCACCCCTGCCCACTTGCACCTGGCCTGCCCTTGTGGGCACATCGGGTCTCCGGGACCCCTGAGGGGTGGCATTGGCGTTGTCGCCTGCCTCCTCCTGGGTGCCTGAGACACCGTGTCCCTCCTGGCCAGCCTGGCTGCTTTGTGGTGGTGGAGCAGGGATCCTGGGTGTCTCCTGGGATGTGGCAGGAGTGGGGGTGGTGGTTGGCCCCGTTGTACCTGACGCAGGTGCTGCAGGTCGTTGGACACCAGAGGGGCCAGGTTGGTCGGGGTCGGGTTGGTCCACAGAGTGGTGAGAGTCGTCGCTGCCGGTGGCTCCTTCATCCCGCCGAGCCGGGTCCTGTGAGTCTTCCCCCCCAGTGTTGGGGGGTGATCCACGACGTTGACCTGTGTGTGAGAGAGACAATGTTAATTTTGTTCCATGCAACATCCATGTTTCATTCGTTTCAAAGTTGGAACATTTCCTCTGGGAATTTGGTTATGTCTTGCATTCCACTCACAGTGCACTTGTGCATGGGTATGTCCCTTGGGCACAGCTTTGGCGACTTTACCTATGTGTGGCACAGTCTTACTTGCTGCGTCAAGTGTGACTGCAGTCAGCAGTGGAGTGGGCAGGTGTGGCGAGCCGTGCATTGGCGCCTTCCCTGTAGCACTGTACGTGGGCACATGAAGTTGTTCCACACACTTATATGATGCAGGTAGCTGTTGTTGTGCTCGTGCACAGGTTGTGACATGGCCCTGTGTTTTGCCATGGAGGAGAGGGGGGGTGCTGGCACTGGCCACCCTTGTCTACATGCACGCAGTCCACCTGCTGACGAGCAGACATTCCCACACACCACAAGGCTGATTTGCTCTCCCTGTGTCTCTCTCCCTCTCTGTCCCCTCTCCCTCCCTCTGTGTGTCGGCCTCCTCCCTCTGTCCGTCTCCCTGTGTCTCCCTCCCTCTCTGTCCCCCTCTCCCTCCCTCTGTGTGTCAGCCTCCTCCCTCTGTCCGTCTCCCTGTGTCTCCCTCCCTCTCTGTCCTCCTCTCCCTCCCTGTGTGTGTCAGCCTCCTCCCTCTGTCCGTCTCCCTGTGTCTCCCTCCCTCTCTGTCCCCCTCTCCCTCCCTCTGTGTGTCACCCTCTGTCACCTCAGCCCAGCTTACTGTGCACACACTGTTAGCAGATCTTTGAATGGCCCTTGGATTGTTGATGTGAGTTTGTATCTGATCTCCAGGCACCCATTGGGTGTAGTGTCTGTGTCTGCACTGCTGCTGTGGTGGTGTGTGCTGCCACTCTTTCACAGTGTTGGCTGTTCATTAGCTGCTGTCATGTGCAAGAACGTGCCGTCACCCCCATGTGTTGATGCAAGGCATCCGCCATTTGCTGGCAAGTCATTCCTGTGTTGGGACACACTGTTTGTCTGGCTGTGACCTAGGCCATATGGGCAGGGGGCATTGTTGTCTGCTTCTGAGTTGCACTATGTGATTTTTGGGGCCCACCCTCCCGCCATCCGGCTTACCGTGTCATGTGTTGGTGTCTTCTGTGGCCTGTGACTTGACATTGTACAGCTGGGTGCATGGGGCATGGTGGCGCCAGTGGCATGTGCGTGTTCATGGAGTGTGGTTGAGTCATGCGATAGCTTGGGGTGGTTGCGTGCCTGTTTGTGAGTTTGGTTGTGGATGACGTTCCCCCCATGTGAGGTGAGTTGTTTGTGTACTCACCCGGGTCTCGGAGTCCTTCTAATCTGTCCACTGCCTCCACCGGCAGTATGGCCATCACCCTCTCCTTCCAGGGATGGTAGTGTACGGGTCTGCGGGATGGCCCTCCTCCAGTGACGTTGGCCTGGTTGTGTTCATCCGTCATCTTGGCTCGGACCCTCCTCCGCAGATCGTACCACCTGGCTTGGCATTCCTGCCTGTTCCTTCTGGTGTCCGCAACAGCATTCACAGCATCGACGATGGTCTGCCACATGGCTGTTTTTGCTGAAGTGCTGGTCTGTCTGACCAATGTTCCAAAGAGGTGTGGCTCGACTCTGAGGATTTCATCGACAAGGACCTCCAACTCTCGGCTAGTGAACTTTGAATTCTTGTTAGTGGGCATGGTGAGGGGTGTGGATGGTGGGGGGGTGTGTGTGGATGGTTGTGGGTGTGTGGGTGTGGTTGTGCAGGTGTGTGTGTGAATGTGATGAGGGGGTGTTTGTGAAGGTGTGTGTGTGAAGGTGTGCAAGTGTAAGGTGTGGTAAAGCTTCTAGTATGGTGCTGTAGGTTGTCTGTGGGGTCTGGCAGCAGTGAGTCTGTTGCAAAGGCTCATGGTTTGTGTGTGTGGGCCCTTTTTATTGGTCCATTGGTGGGTGTGGCTGTGTTTGAACTTTGGGTGGGTGTGTTATAAGGAGTGGTTGTGTTTTGGGCCTCTGTTTGTTTTTGGCAGTTGCAGGTCAGTGAATGTGTTGTTTTAGTGGTTGTTGGACATGTTTTGTGGCTTTGTGCCATTCGAATGGTGTATTCTTGTGTCGTTTTGGTTTGTCCTGGTTGTGTACATGCGTTTTTTGCGTGTGTACGGTGTGTACATGGGCCATTTTGTTGTACAGTGCTGTCCTTGTGTGTGGCTTGGTACGACATGCAGTGGTGATGTTGGGGCCTGGGGTGCGCTCCGTACTTAGAATGTAGTGGTGGGGGTATGCTCCATGCATATGCGGGTGGGGGTACGACTCTAACGTACATGGGTGTAGATACACGGGGCTACGACACGAACGTAGAGGGGGGGTACGACACGTACATGGGTGTACATACATGGGGGTACGACACGTACACGGGTGTACATACATGGGGGCACGACACGTACACGGGTGTACATACACGGGGGGTACGACACGTACACGGGTGTACATACACGGGGGTACGACACGTACACGGGTGTACATACACGGGGGGTACGACACGTACATGGGTGTACATACACGGGTGTACATACACAGGGGGGGTACGACACCATACATGGGTGTACATACACGGGGGGGGTACGACACGTACACGGGTGTACATACACGGGGGGTACGACACGTACACGGGTGTACATACACTGGGGGGTACGACACGTACACAGGTGTACATACACGGGGGGTACGACACGTACACGGGTGTACATACACGGGGGGTACGACACATACACGGGTGTACATACACGGGGGGTACGACACGTACACGGGTGTACATACACGGGGGGGTACGACATGTACACGGGTATACATACATGGGGGTACGACACGTACACGGGTGTACATACACTGGGGGTACGACACGTACACGGGTGTACATGCACGGGGGGTACGACACGTACACGGCTGTCCATACCCGGGGGGACGACACGAACGTACACGGGTGTAAATACGGGGGGGGTACGACACGAACGTACACGGGGGTACGACACGTACACGGGTGTACATACACGGGTGGGGGTGTACATTCACGGGGGTACGACTCGAACGTACGGGGGCTGGGGGGAGTGTTGGGCGCGTATGCGGGCACATGTCTCCATGGTTGCTATGGGAGTTCGGTGCGGACTGTGTTTTTTCCATACGGTTGTAACATCAGACGCACGGGATGGATCGTGATTCCGCGGTCAGACTTCACTTTTCACATTTGTACGGTAAATCGTCCGAGGACGTGTCGGACACATTTTCCGACCCGAGGACGTGTGGGGAATAATTCCCAATGCGATTTGTATGGTCTTTTTCCCATGCGAATCGTAATTGGCAGTTTGTACGGCACTTGTACGATTCGTACGGTAAAAAGACCGGATACGAGTCGTACGGGGAACATTTTTACCGGATCGTAATCGGCACCTTAATGTCTCAACTTAGAACGGCCACAGGGCGCGTTTACACAGTGGTGAAGGGAGGGGACGGGGCCTGAGGGGACGTGTGCAAACAAGCCCTGTGGCACGTTTTTAGTTGGGGAAATAATTCCCTTTCAATCCTGAGGGACCCTGGGGGCCAGCTAGCCCACCAGGTGCTTCCAGTAAGCGCCACTGCTCTGCGTTGCAGAGAGGTGGTGCAGGCCGTGCCCCTTTTTACACCTCTCTGCAATGGCGCTTACTGGACATACCTAGTGGGTTATTTTGCCCCTAGGAACCCTCAGGATTCAAGGGGACTTAATCTCCCAACTTAAAACGGCCACAGGGCATGTTTACACAGTGGGGAAGGGAGGGGACGGCACCTGAGGTGACATATGCAAACACGCCCTATGGCGCGTTTTAAGTTGGGGAAATAATTCCCCTTCAATCCTGAGGGCCCTAGGGGGCTAACTAGCCCACCAGGTGCTTCCAGTAAGTGCCACTGAGCTGCGTTGCAGAGAGGTGGTCCAGGCCGTGCCACTTTTTACACCTCTCTGCAACACAGCTCTGTGATGCTCACTAGAGGTACCTAGTGGGCTAGTTGAACCCTAGGGACCCTCAGGCTTCAAATGAACTTAATCTCCCAACTAAAAACGGCCACAGGGTGTGTTTACACAGTGGTGGAGGGAGGGGACGGGGCCTGAGTTAACATATGTAAACACGCCCTGTGGCGCGTTTTAAGTTGGGGAAATAATTCCCCTTCAATCCTGAGGGACCCTGGGGGCCAACTAGCCCACCAGGTGCTTCCAGTAAGTGCCACTGCGCTGCGTTGCAGAGAGGTGGTCTAGGCCGTGCCCCTTTTTACATCTCTCTGTAACGCAGCTCTGTGGCGCTTACTGGAGGTACCTAGTGGTCTAGTTGGACCCTAGGGACCCTCAGGATTCAAGGGGACTTAATCTCCCAACTTAAAACGGCCACAGGGCGTGTTTACACAGTGGGGAAGGGAGGGGACGGGGCCTGAGGTGACATATGCAAACACGCCCTGTGGCGGGTTTTAAGAGGTAGTTTTAATCCCCTGCCCTATTATATACTAGGGGCTTACAGAGGAGGTCATGCTAATCACAGGGGGACCCCAACGCATAGTGTTCCCTAGTGTATGTAGGTGTTTTCACTGTATTCTGAGTGTCTTTTAACATAGCACTGGCTCTAGGACTGGTTAGTCAGACTCAGTTACCACCAGTATCTGTCTGAAAAAGTTAAGGGTACAGGATGATTTTGCAACAAGGCTTCTTTCTGCTCTTCTGTTTGTTCTTTCTGCACATTATCCTTCTTCCTGCACTTTTCTTCGTCTTTGAGGACTTCTGTTGCTTCTTTCTGCATTTCTTTTTTTTCTTTCTGTGCGTTTTTTCTTCTTTCTTCACATGTCCTATCTCTGTAGGCATAGTTAGAAATTAGCATTTAAAAAACCTTTGAAATTCACTGAAAAAACCATAGGTTTCAGGCACGTTATAGTTAGGAATTAGCATTTAAAAAACCTTAGAAATTCACTGAAAAAACCATAGGTTTCAGGGGAGTTATAGTTAGCTGGACTTTTCACTCGTACAAAACCATTGAAATTCCCCTGTTATAGTTAGTTCAGCTAACTATAACTCGCGCGCCTGCAATGGACTGCTGATGATGTCACATATTACATCACTCATGACATGGTCAGTGAGATCACTCATGACATCACTGATGCGGTACTTTTATCATTTGTAGTTTTGGATGCAGTAGGACCACAGATGAGAGGTGGTGATAGAGGGCTCCAACTCAGGGTTTTAGAATCTAAATATATCATTGATTTCGAGACACTATTTCCTGTGGGCTTAAATTCTAGTGAAGAACTAGCTATACACCTTGGATAACTTGGGATAAGAGAATTACGATATTAGTAGAAGATAAGCTGGTTAAGATTCACAAACATAGATTAAATTATATAATACATTGACTGTGATATTGATGGATCGATACGACAATGAAGGAAAAAAAAATTTGGGGAGGGATTTAATATTTTAAAGTGTATATAGGATTGTATTTACTGTTGCTTTTTGATTTTTTGTTTTCCGTTTTTTGTAAATAGGTCTTTGTAGATAATGGAGAAAACTGCATAAATTAACAACATGGCTCATGGAAAATTCTCAAACTATGAGGAATACAAGTGACTTTCATTTGACAAATTCGTCGCATGAGGGAGTATTGATCATATATGGTGGATGCCACAAGCCCACATGGGTGGGATGAAGTGCAGTAAAACAGCATGATAATACTCTACAAGGCCCACTTGGGCAGGACTGTGTTGCATTTGCAGTTGACAAACTGTTAGTTATGGATTATGCTTAGTAAAACAGAAAGAGAATAGACATTACAAGGCCCACTTGGGCAGGATTGCTTTGTATTTGTAGTTGACGAATTGTCATCTAGGGTTATGCTTGATTATATACATGACCATATGTTCGCTTGCACTTGATATAGAGTGTGTGATAGGGAATATGACTATTTGTGTCTTACCCTAAAAGCGGATAGAGCTTTAAAAGAAATTATCAAAAGATGTATTTCCATCTTTGAACCAAGGCTCGTTTTCATGAAATCACACTTGATTCCTTACATGTATTTTAATTTGGTACGAATCATGATATACAAATTGCTCAGATTCAAATATATAAACTAAAAAGGGAATGTGAATTGATTGCAAGTGAACTTTATAATCCGTACTTGAGCTTTGAAATTAAATGTACCATTACAATATGGCGCCTCTCAGTTTTCTGCTGGTTCTGCACAAGTCCCCTTTCTATGTTTATCACTAATTGAATTTATACAGAAGTGAAACAATGCTTGCCTCACCGTGACCAAGCCGTAAAGGCGAAACGCGTTGGCAGGAGGCTATCTGTAATGAAATAAAGAACATTTAGCACCTTGGATTGTCCTGACTTCTCTTTCTGTATCAGAAGAACAAGCTGGTGACATATATATATATATATATATATATATATATATATATATATATTACCTACTGGCGGTCGCCAGTAGGTAGTTATAGTTAGGACCACGTTTCCATAGGAAAACCTCAACATTCTATTTTGAATAACTTTGGCGCCGGTCGACGAATCCTCGCGAATTTCTCAAAATAGGTGGGGCGCTACGCTCCGCTCCTACCCTGAAAGTCTCGGGGGTATCCGTCAAGCGGGGGCTGAGATAAAAGGGGGGTCCCAAAACGCGTTTTTCCCATGCATTTTTCCATAGGACCTTTAGAACGAGCTACAGCCCGAACGGCTGAACAGAATTACTCAAAATTTGGCAGAGAGGTAGTCCCTAGGTCAAGGAAGTGCCTTTTGTAGGTTTGGTGTAAATCTGTTCAGTAGATTCTGAGAAAATAGCCTTTAAATCAATATATATATCTGAGCCCGCTTACGGTACGCTTACCGTACGCTTACGGTAAGCGTACGGTGGCGTGCGCGAGCGCGATTCTGATTGGCTCTTAGATCTTAGTAAACATTCGAATCGGCCGAAACCAGGAAGCGGCGGCCGCCATTTTGTGTATTTCACTCTGAAAAAAAAGAGTGAAAACAAGGAAAGGGGGCAATGAGGAGAGTTACAGACCCCCTAACAATTGTAAGGGGGTCAAAGAAGGACAGAAAAGTACAAAAAAAACATTTATTGATTTTAAAAAAAATCACGGGGTACGCGTACGGTAAGCTTACGGTAAGCGTACGGTAAAAAATAAATAAAAAAAATAAATGAAAAGCAGATTTAAGAGTTTAGAAATTAGGGAGCTCTAAAAAGAGCTGTTGTGTTTATGGAGTCATTTTTTTAGTGGTACCTACAAGTAAGTACCGATGCAGAGTCTAAGGTTCAAGAGGAAGACTCTGTTCCCTTCATCATTGAAGTGCACACCATCTCCTCTATAAATGTCTTGCATGTCGTAACGCAAGTTGTTGTGGTAAATGGCACCCATACCATAGTCACGGAGGAAAGCAGAAACAGATTTGTTGACGTGCTTTCTTGCTTTGTCAATCTGAGGACAGAAATGATTGGACCAGTTCCATTTTTGCCTTTGGCATATGTTGGAAAACACAAAGGCAGTTTTAGGGAAAAGTGTAAACAGTTGTGCAAAGGTGTCCTTCATAAGCATTTCCAGACCTACCCCAGTCAAAGTGCCTAGGTCATTGCCACCACAGTGCACTATTATGAGGTCAGGGTGTTGGATTTGAATGAAGGATTTCACCAATGGCATCAATTGGTGCCACTTTAACCCTCTCTGACCAATCCATTTAATGTCTACATTTGGCAAAGCAAGGTCTCTCACCATATCTGTTTTCTCTGCAAACTTTTCACTCCAGAAGACATAGCTGTGCCCTACAATCCACACTGTGAACATCTTCAAAGGAGAACTGGATGCACTCAGGAGGTGTCTTTCAGTAGAATGGCAATATGAAAAGAAAGACAGTTTGGAAATGGAGGCATACATATTTTTTACAAAACAAAAAGAACTGATTGGCTGTTTCATACCATTCTAGAAAAAAAACTAGGCTGTATGTGAAAATTAAAAGAAGCATGTTTTGTATTGGTACAAAAAAATGTGTAACCAAAGAACAGTACTATGGATTTGCTGTTAGGTTTGAAAAGTCAAGCACTCTTGCTCTGTGGAATTGAAACATTGTGTGTCGAACTTCTGACCTAACTGCACACAGCAGTGTTCCATGAGCTGTTGCTATGGTAGCAGGCAGAAGTCAAGTTGGGGGAAGGGTACTAGGCAGAAGTCAAGTTGGGGGCAGGGTACTTTTGGAAAAGGGTTGGTTTTCAACCAATAGAAATGTGTCATTACATTTGAAAAAAAGGGGGAAGCACTGAGATTTGAAACTTACATGTATATGTGTGGAAAAATAGAGGGAAAGTTTGCCATTATCTGGTTCTGCTGAGAGGAGAGAGGTGTAGAGAACAGAGATCCTGGCTCTGATAATCTGCTGTTTGAGTGTCACATTTCTTTCACAACTAACTAATTTTAAAGGTGAGTTTACAGTTTGAGAGGGGATGTATGTGGTAAATTAAGAAATGAATAATAGAAATGGGAATTGTTTTTGTTGTAGTTACACATGGTGGTTTCATAATGTGTCAGTCTGTAAAAGTGATTTTCACTTGGCCCGAAAAAAAAAGAGCAGTAAGTGTGCTTTCAAATTGGCAAAGAAATTTCGTTTTGGCACTAATGTGAAAACATGACTCTGTGTGCATAGAAGAATTATAGGCAGAGATTTATTGCGTCTTGCTCTGGTGATTTCACAGTTGCAGTAGATGGAAAGGGGGAGCGAATTTTTGGGGGAAGAAGCAGAGGCTTAGCACACACCCATGTGCTTGCCATGTATAGTCATGCACAGTAATTAGAAGCGAGTGGGGTTTTCAGGTTTAAGTCTGTAATGCAAATACATTCAGCATCACTAAGGCTGGTTGCCCCTGCTGGAGTGTAGGCAGTCACAGAGAATACACACGGTGGTGGTCTGAAAAAAAAACAGCTTGGACATGTGCATTTAAATAAATTTAAAAAAAAGGTTTCAGAATGTGTCAGTCTGTAAAAGTGATTTCAAATTGTAAAAAGAGATTTTCACTTGGCCCGAAAAAAAAAGAGCAGTAAGTGTGCTTTCAAATTGGCAAAAAAATTTCGTTTTGGCACTAATGTGAAAACATGACTCTGTGTGCATAGAAGAATTATAGGCAGAGATTTATTGCGTCTTGCTCTGGTGATTTCACAGTTGCAGTAGATGGAAAAGAGGAGCGAATTTTTGGGGGAAGAAGCAGAGGCTTAGCACACACCCATGTGCTTGCCATGTATAGTCATGCACAGTAATTAGAAGCGAGTGGGGTTTTCAGGTTTAAGTCTGTAATGCAAATACATTCAGCATCACTAAGGCTGGTTGCCCCTGCTGGAGTGTAGGCAGTCACAGAGAATACACACGGTGGTGGTCTGAAAAAAAAACAGCTTGGACATGTGCATTTAAATAAATTTAAAAAAAAGGTTTCAGAATGTGTCAGTCTGTAAAAGTGATTTCAAATTGTAAAAAGAGATTTTCACTTGGCCCGAAAAAAAAAGAGCAGTAAGTGTGCTTTCAAATTGGCAAAGAAATTTCGTTTTGGCACTAATGTGAAAACATGACTCTGTGTGCATAAAAGAATTATAGGCAGAGATTTATTGCGTCTTGCTCTGGTGATTTCACATTTGCAGTAGATGGAAAGGGGGAGCGAATTTTTGGGGGAAGAAGCAGAGGCTTAGCACACACCCATGTGCTTGCCATGTATAGTCATGCACAGTAATTAGAAGCGAGTGGGGTTTTCAGGTTTAAGTCTGTAATGCAAATACATTCAGCATCACTAAGGCTGGTTGCCCCTGCTGGAGTGTAGACAGTCACAGAGAATACACACGGTGGTGGTCTGAAAAAAAAACAGCTTGGACATGTGCATTTAAATAAATTTAAAAAAAAGGTTTCAGAATGTGTCAGTCTGTAAAAGTGATTTCAAATTGTAAAAAGAGATTTTCATGTGGCCCATCCAGCGTAACGTGGGCACGCGGTGCGCGTAGCGCACCGCGTGCCCACCGTGCGTGCACGGCACTAACTGCGTAAAGTGGGCGCGCGGTGCGCGAAGCGCACCGCGTGCTCACTGTGCGCGTACGGTGCGCGAAGCGCACCGTGCGCGCACGGAACGAACTGCGTGAAGTGGGCGCGCACGCCACGAACGGCGTAAAGTAACTTAGCATTTAAAAAAACGTACAAATTCACTGAAAAAACCATAGGTTTCACACACGTTATAGTTAGGAATTAGCATTTAAAAAACCTTAGAAATTCAGTGAAAAAACCATAGGTTTCACACATGTTATAGTTAGCTGGACATTTCACTCGTAAAAAACCAATGAAATTGCCCCGTTATAGTTAGTTCAGCTAACTATAACTCGCGCGCCCGCAATGCACTGCTGATGACGTCACATATTACATCACTCATGACATGGTCAGTGACATCACTCATGACATCACTGATGACATCTCAAATGACATCACTGATGACATCACTGATGACATCATCCAGTGAATGTGTGTTTTTCTGAAAATTAAATATGTTTTATATATGTGTATCTCAAGGTCGATGGAAGAATAAATGGGTATATAAGTGTCTAAATGGATGATTTGTTTTTGAAAAATTGATTGTGTTACTGACTGATTAAGTGTATCTCTCACTTTGTGTATAAGTGGCTGCATGGGTTGGTGAGTAGCTACATGGGTGTCTATATAGGTTATTAGTTGTTTTTTTGAGTATCAGTCTGAGTGTCTGTATGGTACGGTGGGGGGTATTACGTAGTGCATAGATGCATGAATGAGTGACTCACTGTTTGTATGTGTTGAAGACAGCATGTGTGCAGGACTGTATGGGTGGATGAGTGTGTGTATGGGTGTGTTAGTGAGTGAATGACTGTCTCAATAGTGTCTTCAGGAGTAACTACATATGTTTTTAACTAGTATATGTGACTATTGGTGTATATATGTGAGTATATGTGAGAGGGAGAGATTGAAAGAGTTCCTGTATGAATAAGTATGTGTTTCTATAAGTGATTGTTTAAAAGACTAAGTATGTGTAAGTTTCCGTAGAAGTAAGTATGGTGGTGTGTGTATTACTGTATATGCAAGTAAATGTATGTTTTATTCTTTATTAGCATGAGTGACTATGTGTGTGAGTAACTCTATGGATGAGTGGCATTGTGTAACAGGATGTATAGATGTATGAGTACATATGATGAGTGAGTACATGTATGAGTGACTGTATAGGACTGTTGGTGAATGAGTGGATGTGTATGTGGATCTTAGAATTACTGAAGAGGTTGTTGTAACTGGTATTGGTATGTCCATTGTTTTGAAATTTTTAGTCTCTATTTTTGAATGTGTGTATCAAAGCTTATATTAAGGTGAGAGGAGGTCTGCCACTCTATCACAAGGATGATGTCATCAGTGATGTCATCAGTGATGTCATTTGAGATGTCATCAGTGATGTCATGAGTGATGTCACTGACCATGTCATGAGTGATGTAATATGTGACGTCATCAGCAGTGCATTGCGGGCGCGCGAGTTATAGTTAGCTGAACTAACTATAACGGGGCAATTTCATTGGTTTTTTACGAGTGAAATGTCCAGCTAACTATAACATGTGTGAAACCTATGGTTTTTTCACTGAATTTCTAAGGTTTTTTAAATGCTAATTCCTAACTATAACGTGTGTGAAACCTATGGTTTTTTCAGTGAATATATATATATATATATATAAATATATATATATATATATATATTCACTTAAAAAACCATAGGTTTGACACATGTTATAGTTAGCTAGACATTTCCCTCGTAAAAAACCAATGAAATTCCCCCGCTATAGTTAGTGCAGGCAACTATAACTCACACGACCGCAATCCTCTGCTGATGACGTCAGATATTACATCACTGTATTTTGACACCTATTTACCCATGTCTTCTTCCATTAATCTTTAGCTATACATATATTACAAATATTTATTTTTCAGAAAGACACATATTTAATCAGTAATGTAATATCTGACGTCATCAGCAAAGGATTGTGGTCGCGTGAGTTATAGTTGCCTGCACTAACTATAACGGGGGAATTTCATTGGTTTTTTACGAGGGAAATGTCTAGCTAACTATAACATGTGTGAAACCTATGGTTTTTTAAGTGAATTTGCAAGGTTTTTTAAATGCTAATTCCTAACTATAACGTGTGTGAAACCTATGGTTTTTTAAGTGAATTTGTACGTTTTTTAAAATGCTAAGTTATGTATTTATTAATATTTTTATTTTCAGGTTCTTCACCGTGCGCGCACCGTGCGCGTGCTGTGGGTGCTCGGTGCGCTTCGCGCACCGAGCGCCCACGATGCGTTGTCCGTGCCGTGCACGCACCCCGCGTTATTTCGAAAAAAAATAAATATATTTTTTCATGCTTGGGGGTCCTTCAGTGACCCCCTGACAAAGGCTAGGGGGTCAGGAACTGTCCACCCTGCCCCCTTTTCACATTCTCCACCTTTGTTTTTCACTGCCTCAGACTGCGAGAGACAAAATGGCGGCCGACACTTCCTTCTTTCGACCGACTGGAATGTTTACTGTCATGTAACCGCCAATCAGAATTACGCTCGCGCACGTACGTTATGCTTACCGTACGCGCACGGTACTCTATGTACTTTTAACTGAAATTTTCTCAGAAACTACTGAACAGATTGACTCCAGATAGTCAAAAGGCACATCCCTGACCTGAGGACTTTCTCTTTGCCAAATTTCAAATAATTCTGTTCAGCCGTTCGGGCTGTACCTTGGACTAAAGGTCCCTATGGAAAAATGCATGGGGAAAACGCGTTTTGGGACCCCCCTTTTTTCTCGGCCCCCGCTTGACTACTCACCCCAAGACTTTCAGGGTAGGAGCGGAGCAGAGCACCCCACCTATTTTGAAAAATTCGCGAGGATTCGTCAACCGGCGCCAAAGTTATTCAAAATAGAATTTTCAGATTTCCAATGGAAACACGGTCCTAACTATAACTATCTACTGGCGACCGCCAGTAGATAATATATATATATATATAAATATATATATATATATATATTCACTGAAAAAAACATAGGTTTCAGGCATGTTATAGTTACGAATTAGCATTTAAAAAACCTTAGAAATTCACTGAAAAAACCATAGGTTTCAGGGGCGTTATAGTTAGTTGAACATTTCGCTTGTACAAAACCATTGAAATTCCCCCGTTATAGTTAGTTCAGCTAACTTTTACTCGCGCGCCCGCAATGCACTGCTGATGACGTCACATATTACATCACTCATGACATGGTCAGTGACATCACTCATGACATCACTGATAACATCTCAAATGACGTCACTGATGACATCACTGATGACATCATCCAGTGAATGCGTGTTTTTCTGAAAATTAAATATGTTTTATATATGTATATCTCAAGGTCAATGGAAGAATAAATGGGTATATAAGTGTCTAAAGGGATGATTTTTTTAATGAAAAATAGATTGTATAACTGACTGATTAAGTGTATCTTAGTGAATACATGGGTTAGTGAGTAATGTTTAAATATATAAATATCTGTATCAGTCTCTCACTTTGTGACAGTATGTGTGCAGGACTGTATGGGTGGATGAGTGTGTTTATGGGTGTGTTAGTGAGTGAATGACTGTCTCAGTAGTGTCTTTATAAGCAACTACATATATTTTAAACTAGTATACGTGAGTTTTGGTGTATATAAGTGAGTATATGTGAGAGTGAGAGATTGGAAGAGTTTCTGTATGAATAAGTATGTGTTTCTATAAGTGATTGTTCAAAAGAGTAAGTATGAGTAAGTTTCTGTAGAAGTAAGTGTGGTGGTGTGTGTTTAACTGTATATGCAAGTAAATGGATGTTTGATTCTTTATTAGCATGAGTGACTATGTGTGTGAGTAACTCTATGGATGAGTGGCATTGTGTAACAGGATGTATAGGTGTATGAGTACATATGATGAGTGAGTACATGTATGAGTGACTGTATAGGACTGTTGGTGAATGAGTGGATGTGGATGTGGATCTTAGAATTATTGAATAGGTTGTTGTAACTGGTATTGGTATGTTCATTGTTTTGAAATTTTTAGTTTCTATTTTTGAATGTGTGTATCAAAGGTTATATTAGGGGGAGAGGAGGTCTGACACTCTATCACAAGGATGATGGGAACCTTTGAGCTGTTTGAGCTAGAAACAAAGGTTTTTTTTGTTCAAATCTGCAGATTAGGCAGCAGATGATGGAATATTTGGCAAATGCAGAAAATGTTTAATTATGTGAAAATTGGTGCAGCCGAAAAGTCACATAATTCCAGTGGCCCTGCTCATACCTCTGACTAGGTCCAGAAGTGCTCCTCAGTGGTTCCTTCCTTTTTTATGTCTCATTGAGTTTATAGTTTAGCTTCTATGGAAACGAGGAAGACGAAACCTGAGGTTACCACTCCACAACACAGACTACAATACCACATAATTACTCTCCAAAACACAGAATCCCACTTCACATAATTCCTATACACTAAATATCGCATACTTTCTATTCACATAATTTCACTGCACAGCATACCACATAATTCTACTACACACAATGTACATCCACTCTACACCAAAAAACATTAGTAAAAAAGTTTTACATTTAAAACGCCAACAGCTCTAACTCTCGCAAATGCAAAACCTATTACATTGCAAATGGGGAGAGGAGTTGGCCTAACGGTTAGGGCGCTCAACCTCGGACCTGGGGGAACTGGGTTCAAGTCTCGGTAATGACGCTAAACCTCCTGTGATTCTGGGCAAATCACTTAATCTCCCCGTGCCTAACAAAAAAATGAATGTGTGTCATGTAACGTAACTGGTGCTATGTAAAGCGCTCTGATATCTGATTGGATTCGGGTCAAGTTCTCGCTATATAAAACTCTGCTAAAAAAAAATTTAAAAAAATGCTTCTTTAACTAGTTGTCGCATTTTCAGAGTGGTGGAGAAAGGGTGATGAGCCTCTGACCAGAGCTCAGTAATTCCGCTACGTAGGACTTACAGGAGGTACCAGGAGGACTTCTTGGCCCCAAAGGTCCCTCAGGAGTAAAGTGGACTTCATCCCCCATCCCGTAGTCTGCCAAGAGGCGCATTTGCAGAGTGGAGAAAGGGGGCGTGGTGCCTGTAGACATCTTTGCAATCCCACTGTATGGGTCTTACTGGAGGTAACAAGAGGGGTATTTGGCCCCCAAGGACATCCTTGGGGGCCAACTAGCCCTACCTATTACCTCCAGTAAGTCCAACACAGCAGGATTGATAAATTCTCATAGCAGGCCACGCACCTTTGCCCACCACTCTGCAAACGCGCTCCCTCACACGCTCTTGGATGGGGATTGAAGTCACCTTTGCAGCTGGGGCTCCTTTGGGGCCAACTAGCCTACCTCTTACCTCCAGTAAGCCCCACACACAGTGGGATTGCTGAGAGGTGGACACAGGCAATGCCCCCTTTCTCCACCACTCTGCAAACATGCCTTCTGGCATGTTCTTTGTTGGGGCATGAAGTCCCCTTGCCTCATGAGGGTCCCTGGGAGCTAACTAGCCCACCAGGTGCCACCAGTAAGCCCCACACAGCTGGATTGCTGAGAGTGGCCTGAGGTCATGCCCCCTTTTTACATCACTCTGTAAATGCGCCGCCTGGTGCACTGCTGCTCGGGGATGAACTCCACTTATGTCCTGAGGTCCTTCGGACACAAGAGGACCTCATCGCCCCACCAGCAATGCGCCAAGAGGCGCGTTAGCAGAGGGGTGTAAAAAAAGGGTGTGGCCTAGGACTACCTCCAAGCAATCCCACTGTGTGGGGCTTACTGGAGGTACCTGGTAGGCTAGTTGGCCCCTAAGGACCCTTAAGATGTGAGGAGACCCAATACACCAACCCAAAACATGCCAAGAGGTGCGCTTGTACAGTGGTACAGGGAGGGGATGGGTCCTTCAGCGAGATGCTGGTTTTTCTTCACTTTTCCTATTTTTAGAAGGGGTGTTACTATTTTTTGGGCCCTGGGGAACACATCCACCAGTGCCTTAACCCTTATTTTACTTAAAAAAAAAATAGGAAAGGGGCCATGTGGCCCCCCTTCCCTGGGCCTCTTTTGGCCTCGGGGACCCCATCCCCCGAGGCCATGCCCATGTTTTTTTAAGCATTATTATTGAGGAGGGCTGCATGGGCCCCCTTCTGTGGCAAATTTTGGCCCCTGGGACCCCATACCCCGGGGCCCGGCCTTATTTAAAAACATATATATATATATATTCGGAAGGTGGGCTGCGTGGCCTCCCTTCCCTGGCCCACTTTGGCCCCAGTGACCCCATCCCCCTGGGCATGGCCAATGCTTAATGTGTTTTTTTAAGGGAGGGGGTCATGTGGCTCCCCTTCCCCGGGCCACTATTGGCCCCTGGGACCCCATCCCCTGGGGCTTGGCCAATGCTTTTTTTTACTAATTAGGGGATGGGGCCCTGTGGCCCCCCTCCCGGGCCACTTCTGGCCCTGGGGACCCCATCCTGTGAGGCCAGGCCTCAAGTTGGGGACCGTTGGGGGAGCCCCAATGCCCCCACTGTCCCAACCTGTGGAACAGATTAATTTTAATCTGTTTGGTGCAGGGTCACCACTCTTGCCACGGGCCCTTATCAAGTAAGGAGGAATCAACAGTGGAGCGAAATACAAACCATAGGTAATTTATTAAGCATTCAGAATGGGGCTCCATCCAACGAGCACCATGGAGTTACTCAAGGAAGGAGCACACTTGAACAATGGCCACATGGGTTTTCATAGGGAAGATCACAAACAAGGAACGCTCAGAGGTAAATAGAACTTTGCAGAGAACACACAAATGAGCTAAGGCAAGAATCTGACAGCCTCGGTGTCTTGTGCAATTTCTACGTTTTAAGACTGAACAACAAAATGTGATATTCTGAGTAGACTTTACTTAAGGATTAACTATTGCCTTAAAACCTTCGAGCAAGCTGGCTCTGCATGTTTACACAGCCTACAATGTCCCAACCTGCAATTCTTTACCTAATGTTTATACAGATGCGGTGTCAAAAAGAGAAACAGACTGAATGTAGGGCAGGGGTGAAGAATGGATGAAGCATAGCTTAATCAAAAAATGAAAGAATCAGATTTTAGATTTTAACAGCCCCTCCTTTTCAGCGGTGCTGAATCCATTCTAAGAGGTACACGTATTAATCGTGTACATTAATATTCATCAATTCATCAATTTCAGTATGCATCATCATTTCTCTACTTAATTCATGAACATTAATTGGGGAAGGCTTGATACTGTTACAAGTAGCTAACATATCACAGGGAGATGCTGAATGCAGCAACAGCAAGTGAGAAAGATGGATCCGATAATCACTATTTCCATTAATAATTTCCAGCCGCAAGCAGAAACAATACCTCAAACCCTTTCTGACCAAATCCATGATCCTTTTTCCTGGTGTATTTCTGCAGTTATTTTGGTGAATCTTTTGTGTGGCTCAATTAACATTAAGGGCGTTTAATGTATTTGACAGTGTGAATCCTCAAGGTGAAGTGATAATGTTCAGATGCGGTAGAAGTAGGGGGCACTAGGCTATGAACAGGGTAATATGTTTCAAGTCTCCAAAATAGACCCAAAATCCCAATACTAACAATAGAAAATATACAGATATCCCTATTTTTCTCTTTCTAATCCCAAATGGTCAGCTTTTAGCGGGGACATTCGGGGCAAGTACTTCTATTTCTCTTAATAGGTCAAAAACACCTTCCCAAAGGGCCTTAATGACAGATCGACAACTCTGCCCATTTCAACCTAATCTATATACAAATACCTATTTCAGAAGAACACCTAACACTATTCCCTATGCTGATCTTTTATATCCAACCTGTATGTTTCTTAACCTTCCTTCCTTTTACTGTAGTATTTGTTGTTTGTTTGCCACGGTAACAAGAGTAGCGTAACGATCAGCCAGAAACAGAGCAATGTAATCTCAATTCTCCTAAAATTCCCTCACTACACTATCAAAGAGCATTAAGTACCAAGTGTCTTTTGCTTCAAAGCCTCACTTGCAAGCTTATGTACTGGTCTGGACGTTGACCACCGACATGGGTTGCCACCTCTCCAGAGATAGTTTCTTCAATCAAAGTCTATAGTTCTTTTGGCTCTTGGCTGCATTTAATATCAGGGCTGAACAATGTCAGGATGTTCAAACAGAATCTGTTCATCTGGGTCAGGCATGATGGCAGCAAGTTATTGTTCCAATGACACCACTTCACCGTGTTTCAAAAATCACCATTCAGGTATTCCTCTTGTTATCCAGTGATCATATGGCAAAGGGAGTGGCGCATGCTTTCTCCACATCATTGGCATGGACCCAGTGTCTGGGCCCTGTGTACTTGACAGCAGTTTGGGTGGTGAAGAAAACTTGCACTGGCCTGTGAAACTGCTGGGTAAAGACACCATCTAAAGGCCTCAGCTTGTGACCTGGACCTTTAAGACTGGGAGAGAGACTGGCCTTCACCTGTGAATGGATCAAATGCAAATCTTTTAGTCAACACAGTAATCAACTAGAATGGTAAATTCAATGTCAGATTGTCCTTGATCTTGGTACACCCTATACATTTGCTGGCCTCCCCATACCATCTCAACTGTTTGCAAGACCTTCAAAGGGCAGACCAGGGGGTGGAAAATATCCTGTTGAAATGGGGTACCTTTTCCTGTGCTATAAGTATGGCACATCATGCACCTCTTGACATAGAACTCCGCCACCCTGGGAATCAGATTATTGAACCATACATGATCTGACGTGGCCACAATTCCTTTAGCACTCATATGGGCTGAACTGTGGGCCATGGTAACAATAACATTCACCTAACAATTTGGAAGCATTCATCTTTGCTTTCCTGACAGATCTATCCAACATCCTGTCGCATCCTGACACCCATATCTTTTACACTGTTCCTTCTGTTCCTCCGTAGCTTCTTCCTGTACTTCCCTAATGAAATCTAGAGTCTGAATAAACATAGTTACTTCTGGTGTCCATCTAACTGTCCCTACAATATACATTAAACTATACTCTAAATAGGCTGTATTTTTAACTGGTTCATTTGCAAAAGTATTTCCCTGTATTACCTCATCTATAGCAACAATAGCAACTTTTTTTGTTAACATCAAGGTATCCAGTATCTTTACTATTCATTCCCCATACAGTATCTTATCACTATGCAAAATAAAAAATCCGAATGAGGGGGCAACTCCAAAGGTATATATATTGATATTTACAGTCAAATATTTACTTAATTTACAGGCTCTAGTCAAAGCTGTCAGCTCCACAGATTGCTCTGACATTTGTTGTATTTTACATAACTCAACCACAGATTTCAAGGGAGTAACTATATAGGCTGCTGTACTAGAGCCATTAGGTAGTTTGTAACATGCACCATCTGAGGACAGTTCCCCTAGTGGGTCAGATATAGGGGTATCTGTCAGGTCTACCCGTCCATCAGTCTCCTTCGCAGTAATAAATATGCAATCATGCTTCTCATCTTGTTGGGACTCAGAAAGGGGTAGTACAGTGGCTGGATTCAAAATGTTGCAGCATTTCAGAGTGATGTTTTGGAGCACAAAGTGTCAATGCTCTGATTGATTGATTGAACTTATACCCTGTTAATATTGCACTGGTGAGGTGCTGGGTCTGAATTATTATAATTTTTTTTAGATATCCACTAAATATGGTACCATAACTGTCAAATTGGGACCTTAAATATACATTTCAGATTGCTTTATTGCAGTGGGGTTCAATGTGGAGGAGAAATATGCACATGACCTATTCCTTCCTACATGGGACCGTGCCAAGCTGCAACCATATTTTACATGCAAAAAAGTGTAATAATCAGGTTTTACCTGAAGCAGGAGCATTACATAAAGCATTTTTTTCAATTACAAAAAGACAGCTTCACACTGATTAGTCCAAGTAAGCAGTGCTTTAATGTTAAAGCAAGCAGAGGTTTTGTAATTAGTGAAAAATTTGGTAATAAATGTACAGATATTAGATTGAGTCAGTGGTTTCTGCAAATTCTGCACCAATTATATCCTATGTAGGTGTAGCGTCTTACCTCCTTCGACAGGAGGAGACCTAAATAGGTAACCTTCCGTTGACAATACTGTAATTAGAAAAGAGATACTTTATGTCCCAAGGATACTAAGTGATGCAATAATTT
Organism: Triturus cristatus; assembly: GCF_964204655.1. Classification (NCBI taxonomy): domain Eukaryota; kingdom Metazoa; phylum Chordata; class Amphibia; order Caudata; family Salamandridae; genus Triturus; species Triturus cristatus. The sequence goes on along the minus strand of NC_140591.1, from coordinate 1,363,932,489 downwards.
CACTGTAACTTATTTCAAACCTTTTGTTGTATTGCTATGTCTCCAACGAGTAGCTTATAAACTACCAGCAGCTCACCAGTGTACGGTACAACCTGTATTTAAAAAAATAAAACTCAGGCATTCAAGACAACATTTCTTTTGTATTTTCACAATTCATATACTGATGCCTACAGAGAAAATAGGTGACATTTTGAAAACGTGTTTAAAGCTATTATTTCAGTTGGAGATATGTATTACTCATTTTAAGCCTTGCTTTTTTTTTTCATTACTTCTGAAAACCCTGCCTAATGCACCAATGTGATCACTGCTGATACTCTTGGATGGGGTGCTCATTTAACATTATTAGTAACTTTTGTTACAGAAAATGTTGGAGACCCTTGTACTAACATTCAGTTGTTGTGAAATGGGGCTTTGAACGGGGATGCCAGAAAATCCCACAGGTGTATTAACTTTACCTGAGAAACAACAAGATATTGAGGGACTACTATCTTGTTACTTTTCTCTCAAATCAATCACAAATTGATAAACTGTTATCCTGTATTCCATCCCCCCTTTTAAGGACAGGAAGAATAGGGCTATTACATACATTAGAGGAAACTTCCTCAAAGCGAGTAAAGAAAACAGGGACGGCCTCTCCCTGTTTTTGTTTCCAAGCAGTAAGGAGTGCCCAATCTATTTTCCTAGCTGGAACCATTGTTTTCATATAAGTAAGTATGTTATCAGGAAGATCAAGTATAAGCTGACTAGGTTTCTGACCAGGTTTCCTATCCCTATCAGCTGTTATTATGGCAGCCCAATCTCCTCCCAAATCAACAGGATGATCCTGTTTCCGGGTAAGTCGCCACATATATGGTTGCAGGATCATACCAAAAAAACCATATCAATATCTGCTAAGGTCATGATACAGGAATCAATGGCTGTCTGTACATCATCATAAAATCCGCTAGGATTTTTCCTTATGTCTGGTAAGGAGTCTTTTAAAGTAAGTACATCCATCCTTTTCCAGGGCGTATATATTCAATCGTATAAAAAATGAGCTCTAGCATTGGGACCATTAGGGTCATCATTATCTGCATTCCCTCTTTCAGGAATGAACTGTGGCGCAGCTTCCCTCATAGATCTTATTCAGGGAGAGGAAGAGAGTTCATTCCGGAATCCAATTATTGTTGCTTTTGCAGCATTAACTCTACTTACAGAGAAGTCCCCTATCTGAAATTGTCAATTAATAGCTCTAAAATCTTCTGGGCCATTCTGTCCTGTAATCATCTCCCATTGAACCATAAATTGATGAGAAAGCTTATTTATAAGACAAAGAAGCTCACCCTCAGAGAAATCCTGTATTTGATCTATCATTTCTCCTACCTCCATTTCTAGATTACTCAACCAATTTAATACCATCAATCTTATTGCATCCTGATGAAACTGAGGTACAGTAGAGTGAAGAACTCGAGGGGTCTGGACAGATGCAGGAAGCACAGAATTATTAGTCATTTCAAATGCAGTGGCCTGAGGTGGAGGCGCAGAGGCTTGGGATGGGTGTGCAGTAGCCTGGGTTGGAGGGGGTAAGGAATGTACCGGTACTGGTTGGAAAATAGGGAGCTGGACAACCGCGGCAAAGGAGGGGAGCCGGGAGTACAAGGGGGGCGAAATTTAGGGGTCCAGGGGGAAGAGTGTTAAAGGTACATATGTGGGTGGGGTCGTTCTATCAACAACCCATCAATATCTGAATCCACATCTTCTTGGTGGACCTGAACTGCTACAGTTGGTCTAACTATATATTCCTTAGATATTAATAAACAATGCTCTCTATCTAAACATTCCTTTTTCTCCTGAACTTCCTTATCCTTCAATTCCTTATACTTCTGATACTCTGTTTTCCTTTCCTGTTTCCTTTGTACCTTCTCTGCCTTGAGCTGCCGCTCCTTCACTTCTTTCCTCCACATACGCAAACTGTCAAACATAGCTGGCCTAACTTTCTTTAAAAACAATCGTTTCTCTAAATACTCAAGTTTGTAAAGGTCCATGGTTCCCTCTAATGGCCATTCTAACTGGGGATCCCCTTTTGTATATTTGTTCCACAATGCATTATACATGATGGGACAAATACCATATTTGATGTACATCTCAAAATTCGGCGTCCCTTCTGGTGGCGCCGGCTAACTTGGTTCCAAAATGCTCTGCTTATCGCAGCAGCAACAACAAAACTTCCAAAGGGTACTAATCACAGGCATGTTATGTAAGATTTAAAAAAACTTATAAACAGACAGAATATATTCTCACATTTACCTGTCAGAAAAAATGTTAGCAAAAACAAATAGCAAGTTCCAAAACAGAGTCTAAGTTTCAAAATACCAAACAGATCCTACGTTTCAAAATTCCAAACAGATTTCGAACGGATTACCAAGTCGAATACAAAGTCAAGACGAATATCAAGTCAAGCAAATACCAAACAAATCCTAACAAATGAACCGGTTCAATACAGATTTACCTCATGCGTAGTCTTAGACTCCCACCTGTCGATCCTCCCTGATCCAACAAGCATTTGCAATGCAATAGGTCTCGCATTTGCTCAAGTTTAAGCGATCAGCATTGTAAATGATACTGCGTTTTATTTATGTTTTCAAAAACCAAAACAAAATTAAAGGCATTGTCATTTACAATGCCAATAGCTCAAACTCGTGTAAATGCGAGACCTATTGCAGTTATGTTAGGGTAGCCAATTTCAATCTCTTTATCCACACTCATACATGTCATTCCCATTAAGAAAACTGCTAGCTATGTAGTGGCATTACAAAGTTCTAAACTCAATATTTAGCATAATGCACATGGCTGCCTCACATACAAAACACTGGCAAGATTAATTTCAATTTGCAATCATCCACTCTAAACATGAATTTGCCTCATATCAGTGTACGCTAAATCGGTTTGCTGGGGTAGTGTCATTAGATCTTCCTCCCTTACTGCCTGCCACAACACCACTTCTCTCCTTTCAAGTTAGCTAAGAAATCAGACACGATGATGATTTGACCCCACAACTGACCATTTCCTTCCATTTACTTTCTCTGGCAATCAATCATGCTCATTTTGCTCATCAGAGATTAAGCAGTATACAAGTATGTCATTTGCATAACACAGCTGTTATATGTATGCCTTGTTGTTACAATCGCCGAGGCACATTTAGATAAACTACTACAAAGGCAACCACCCAAACTGTTCACGTGGCAGTGTATTGAATGTCAAGGCGTGAAGCATTTCTGTTAGCATATGTATTCAATAAAACTCAAATGTACCCGGTGTTCCCACAAGGATGCTGAGCTTGTTCTTGTATGCTCCGCTTTCTTAATAGAGGGGTGGGTATGCTATGTGACTTAATACATTGTTATATAGTCAATATGGCAAGACTTGCCATGCCAATGAAGTGTATTGTGTTGGCCACCATGACACACACTCAATACTGTCATAGGGGTGATATACCTTCCAGCAGGCATTCCCCATGCTCCCAGCATTTACTCTCACCCGTGAGATACTTACACATGAGGGTGCTGAAGGCCACCACGGCCAGAAGCCCCTGCAGGAATATACCGAAGTCGTCCATCAGGGCTCCGTTGCTGCATTCTCCGTTGGCAGGGGCGCCTTGGGTCGTGGCGCTCAGGATGCTTGTGCTGCTGTTGCGACTGGTCAGCCCAGTTACTAGGCTGTGGATCATGGCTGTGACAGAGCCCGGGGAGCAAGCCCGGCGGTCGCCCCTCCACCGCTCACATAGGGCAGGCAGACGGCCTGGCTGCCAGCAACAGTGCTAAGAGAGAGGGACGGGCAGGACCGGTGACGCAGCAGCCACCACCCCGGCCGCCTCCGAGAAGGAGGAATAAAACGATCCCGACGCCTGGAGCTCAGAACTGAAGCGATCAGGACTAGGAGGGGAAAGTTAAAAGGACAGCACACCACATCGTGTCACTGGAGCTCCGACAGCCACGCGAAGAGCACACTATCTCTTTAAGAGAACTGATCATTCCAGCTGTTACGGGGTGTGATTACATCACAAGGAGAACATGTGACCCGACGGCTAACTGCTAGAATGCAAAACAAGAGCTCCAAACTCAGGTATCATCCATGTTAGGTTGGTTGTACTCGTATCAACAGAACTGCGAATACATTATCAGTGCGTGGATAGAGAATTGTAGAGAAGTAACCACACGCCGCTTGCTAAAAAAAAAAAAACCCGAGCAGGAGCACACATAACAACCAGTAGTGCGCTTGCACCACAGAGGAGCGGGGGCGAGGGAGCGCAGCAGCAAAGTGAACGCGCGCTAATTAGAAACACATGTTTAGTATTAGGTCTCAGATGCCGCTGCTGTGCTTAAAAGACAACACTGGGAAATGGGCGGTTACATTTCTAAAGAAGCTGGGACATGCACACGCCTTTCACCAATCGCGTGCAGAGTTTTTTACAAAGACGCACGCAAAAGCCAATAGCTGCTGACGGAAACAAAAGCACACGCACGAGTGTGTGGTCAGCTTTCAGAACCCCCTACATGAGGTCTCTCACCGCGCGAGCAGTTCTGCGCACTGCAACGCAAGGCGCGAGACCGAAAAATGACCGTCCGAAGTCCCAGTCAAGGCTAGCAGCCGCCAGGAAGATCAAAGTCGGAGAGCTGAAAAATCACCTTGGCCCACGAGCAACACTAATCTCATCAGGTGGTGCCCTCCTCAGCGAAGTTCGTCTTACCGACCTGATTTCCTCCCCCTGGTCCAACTGCAGGCATTTGATGGGTCCCCGCGTTCGGGCACCAATTTGTAGAACAGGCCGTGTGGGGAGGCTCGAGCCCACCCACACAAATAGTTTTCTTTTAAATTAGAGCCCCGGGGAGGTGGTGTTCCCCGGGGCAGTGTGGGGGGGCAGGAACCCTCACCCAAGGATTTGTTTTAAATAAATAAACCCCGGGAAGGTGGCGGTACCCGGGAATGCCGGGGGGCTGCTAGCCTCCCCATATTTCAATAAGGATCACCTAAGGCAGGTGGTGGTCCCCGGGGCTGTGAGGGCCCCACAGGCCCCGGAACATTATCTACCTGGGGGCTTTAAGAAAACTAAGTGCGGGAGACCGGATTTGTGCACCCAGCACGACTCCAGCTGAATTATTTTTAAAAAAAATGCTTTTTTTGGACCTGGGGGTCCTGTGAGACTCCCTGAGCAGGCCTAGGGGGTGAGGGTGTTTCTACCCTGCCCCTTTTCTTGCTTAATCTTTTTTACCCTTTTTCTTGTGACTTGGTTACCGAGTCACAAGATGGCTGCCAACGCATTCTGGTTTGGAGTGTTGGCAGCCAATCAGAGTGAAGCTCGTGCCCGGGAGGGTTCTCGAATCCTTCTCGGGTGCACAAATATTGATATTTTTATTTTTTGAATTTCTCAGCCACCACAGATTTACACCATTTAAAAAAAAAAAACACACTTTCTAGACCAAGACCTACCTTTTTGCCAAATTTGGTATAATTCCGTTTATCAGTTCGGGCTGTAGCTTTGTCTAAAGTTTCCCATGTAAATTACAATGGAGAAAAAGTGTTTTGGGACCCCCTTTTTTCTCTGCCCCTGCTTGACGAATCACCCCGAAACTTATAAGACAGGAGCTGACCCATGCGCTCCAGTAGTTTCGAAAAGTTTGCGAAGATTCGTCAAACGGCGCCAAAGATATTGGCAAAAGAAATAAACGCTTTTTGAGTAGAAACAAGATCATGACTATAACTATCGACTGGCGACAAACATTAAATAAACATAATAAATATTAAACAAATTAAAAGGTAACAGCTAAAATATTCAAAAAAGCTATCTCGAACAATAAATTTAAACAACACCAACACAAACTAATAGAAAACTCTGACTAATTAAATAAACACTATAAAAACAATCAATTAACACAAAATATACTGTATAACAGACAAACACAGAGGAAGAGCAAACCTTTGTGAGAGTGAACACAGAATGAAAAACAACTACACAAACAACTATTTCAAAAATCCCTCAATTAAGGTAAGAACAACTAAATACATTAAATTGTCTTTAAAATGTTTTTCATTAAATCTATAACATGTTTTCCTTTACATATTACAGATTAAACTTCACTAAAAACCTACCTAGAAAAGTCAACACAAAGATTTACATACAAAACAACAATACAATCAACATTATATAAAATATATCACAAAGTAAGTATATAACTTAGCCAACAAATAAAGTAAAGTATTTTAAAGGAATGCATTTAATAAAATTTCAAAACATATCTCGCAAATACTTTTCTATTTACAAGCAAAGTAATCTTTATTTCGGTCGTAGACCATAAAAGATAATCAGTCCTTACAAACATACATATTTAAAAAAAATAAAAATATATATATATAGATGTTACAATTCATAAGAAATATGTGCAATAAAGATTACATTAGTTCATAAGCAATTCATTAGAGGAATAAAACAATAAAAAGTTAAAATATACATAAAAACAGTGAGCATTAAATCAGTAACTGTTTGAATAAGCCTAAGAATTAGACAAAAGAAGGGAACATCTCCTTCGCCACACAGCATGCCAATAGCGTGATACCGAGAAGACTATAGGTAATGATGTATCTGTCTTCAGGATTCTGTAGGCAACCTTACATTGTGTAGTCCCCAGATTCCTACAGAGTTGGAGGAGCCAACGTTTTCTGATTAGTTTATATGTGGGGTAGAAAAAAAGAACATGTAAATCAGTTTCACTTGTAGCTCCACAAGTTGGGCAATCAGAAGGGTTATCTATCGACCACTTTCCCGAGAAAGCTCTCAAGGGCAGTGTACCATATCTGAATTGCATGTACAGCTTTCTAGAAACACTTGGCTCAATCAAGTCTAAAACAGGTTCTATTTTAAACTCCTCCTTGATATTAAAAAAATCCGTAGTCAGTGGGCCTAATTTGTTATTGGTTAGCATCATATTTTTGCTGTTTAACCAAAATGCATTAACCAGTTCAGCTCTAGAGAATTTAAGGGCAGTTATCTCGGGGTGGTGCCATAGAGCAGCAATTCCCAATCTAGTAAGTTCCCTTTTAATGTATACTAGCCACGGTATATGGGCTAAACCAGAAAGGGTCATTAGTGATTTAAGATCGTTTTGGTAATTCACTAGCTCCGATGTTACCCACAGCCTCCGCCAATACAGTAGTGGCCTTAATGCAATTTCTTCTTGAATAGACCTAACTCCCAAGTCCATTCTAAGTGGGTTAAGAGGTGTGCTGGGTGGGAAGGTCAATAAAGACCTTAAAAACGAGTTCTCAAATCTGCCGATGTCTCCAGTTGGGTAATGTCCCCAAAGTTCAACCCCATAAAAAGTCGAACCCCGTGCTTGTGCTTTGTATATCTCGATGGTGGGTGCTATGGGTTTGGAGGTAGATGCTCTGTGCATTTTGAGGATCCCGCTGCAGGTCTGAGTCGTAGTTTGGCTTTTGCTAACTGAGGACCCCATTCCATCCTATCCGAAAGCGTGACTCCAAGATATTCAAACACTGTAACCCTGTGCAATGTAACACCATTAAGAGAAGGGTGTACTATTCGATCTTCCTCTAGTGATGGAGAAGCGTAGGACTATTCTCCATCACTAGAGTAAGATCGAGGATCAGAGCATTATGATCGCTATCGTGGCGGGGGTGAATCACAAAATCCGTAATCCTGGACCATGTTTTGGCCTCTACCATGATATAGTCAATGCGTGAGGTCTGTCCAGGTCGATTAAAAGTGTGGTTCCCCTCAAGATCCGACAAAGAACGCCCATTGCAGGCTCTAAGTGAATTAGCGAGGGTTAAGGAGTTAATTTGCAAGGCTAGAGGTGTCCAAGCCTTGATGGGTGGAATTTGAAGGGCCGGTATAGACCACTGTTCGTCCTCCTCTCTAGTAATGGGATCAATGAGCCCCGGTAAGGGCTCAAACTGGCAATTAAAATCGCCAGCAACAATCAAAATACCCTTGTCTGCTACTGTTTGGATAAGTTTATCCAAGGTTTCTAAAGTGGGTGACTCACTACCTGACTTGGTAGGGCGGGAATAAACGTTAACCAAGATAAGAGAAGACCCAGAGGGGAATATAAGTTGTAAACATTGCAAGTCAATACTTTGCGTAGCAATTTCAGAGATTACACATCCCAAATGTGACCCTATAAAAATAGACAGCCCACCAAATAGGCTTCCCCTGGGACCCGCAAGAGCTAGACTATTGACTGTGAGAAAGCCCTTTTTTGTAAATTCTTCTTTTGCCCAAATCTCCTGGAGCAGACAAATGTCATGCTGATTAATGAAAAAATCCCAGTCCGGGCAAAGAAGTTTATGTACAATGCCCGCAACATTCCAGGATAATATTTTTTTTTTTTTGAAAATTTTATTGAACAATAAATCAATTACAAGCATGGGCCTACAACCACCAGGGCCGGCCGCTAGATTCAGAAAGGATCATACAGTACTTAAGGCAGTAGTCGACTCCCGGGGCCCAGTCCCGTACACGGCTCCGGATAGTACTAGGGAAGCAGGATACATAGGTTTAACATAAATAACAAATAAAAACAAAAGGCGAGGCATAAGGACAAAAAGTGTGGGTCAGGCTACCTCCGGGGGACTCTACTTCAGACCTTCAAATAGCTATCAAGAGGAAGGAGTACTGATAGGTCGGGGGGGGGGTCACGGGAGAGGAACGTCTATATTCGGTTATTCCAAAAGTCGCAAGGAACCATCAAGGGTCAGGGGGACAAAGCAATATCGGTGTCCACTAGGGGGGGAGTACAGATACCCCCACGATACGCGTTCCATTGCCCCCAGATTCTACCCCATGCCCCCGGTTTACCACGAGCCACATACACAGTCTTCTCCCTGAACATGCACCAGTCCATGTTCTCCTTCCATACGGACACGGTGGGAGGCCGCTGGGAACCCCATAGCTGCGCTATATCTCTCTTGGCAATCATGTTCCCCAGGGCCGCCCACCGAGTCTGAGCCGCGTTATAATCATTGGGCTCCCACACATTCAGGACACAGCGACGCACCTCTGGCAACAGCGCAACCCCGGTGACTTGTCCCATGACCACATGAACCCGGCGCCAGTATTCAGCCACCTCACGGCACTCCCAAAGGATATGGAGAAAGGTGGCACTGAGCCCACATCCCCGCTTACAGAGCCCGTCTTCAGAAAATCCCATCGAGACCAAACGGGGACCCGTCACATACACCCGGTGGAGAATCTTAAGCTGGACCAGGTGGAGACGGGCTGGAATGGCCACTTCCTTGGGGGACGACAGTGCGGACTGCCAGTCCTCGTCGTCCAGTTCCACCCCATCCCCCGTCCACGCCTCCCGGAGGCGCACCAAGAGGTCAGCCCGATTATTGATAAGTTTTTTATAAATTAAAGAGATAGTACTGTCGGGGACATGACCATCGAGTATGCGGTCCTCGAGGGGCGAAGAAGCCGGGATCTTGGTCCCCTCCCCAAAAACAGAGAGCAGGGCATGCCGAACCTGGGCGTAGCGAAAGAACTCCCTTTCCGTAAGTTCGTATTCGCTCTGGAGCGCCGCGAATGTTTTAACCGCACCCTTAATCCATAAGTCTCCCACTCTACTAATACCAATCGTGTCCCAACGTTCAAACCCCTTCGTTGTCCAGAGGCTTCCCAGTCGGTCGGAGGCAAACAGGGGAGTAGCACATGTTAATCGCTCACTCCAGCCCATGGCTACATTGGCCGCCCTCCAGATCCGTACCGCAATCTTAGTAGGGCCCGTAAGGGTCCGTCCAGCCGAGCTGGAGTAAAGTGCCCTGTTATAATTTCCGCCGGGAAGCAGGAATTTATCCATCTCATACGCCGGATTCAAGCCAGGCGCATACGTGGCATGGTTAATGGCCGATAGCTGTGAGGCCCAATAATACCTGCGAATGTCGGGAAGCGCGATGCCCCCGTCATACCAGGGGAGAGTAAGCTTTGCCAGAGCGATACGAGCCCGTCCGTCCCACACCAGTCTCCTCTGCAGGCTCTCCACCTCCCGAAAGTAGGACACAGGAATGACATCGAAGGAGTTCTGAAGTGCATAGAGGAATCTGGGAAGGGACATCATTTTAAACAGCGCTGCCCGACCCAGCGGGGACAAGGGCAGCCTACACCACCGAGCCGTGTCCTCCCTCAAACGCCGAAGTGGAAGCAGGAGATTCCGCTCATAGCGAGCCACCGGGTCCATCGAGACGTATATTCCCAGGTATTTAAAGCCGGACAGAGATAATTGGATCGGAAGCCGAGGCGGCAAGAGAGGAGGGTCGCCGGAGATAGGATAGACACAGGATTTAGACCAGTTGATCGTTAGACCCGAATTTCTCCCAAAGGAAGTCAGAACATCAAAGAGAACATTAAGCGACTGCCGCGGCGAGGTGAGATACAGGAGAATATCGTCCGCATACAATGAGACCCGATCCTCGAAGCCCGGGGCCCACCGGATCCCTCTGAGCGAGGGCTCCCAGCGGAGCCAAGCAGCGAGCGGCTCCAGGGCAAGAGCAAAGAGCAGAGGGGACAACGGGCACCCCTGCCTCGTACCCCTACCGAGAGCGAAGGGCCGAGAGACCCGACCATTAACCACCACCTGAGCCATGGGTCCCGTGTAAAGAAGCTTCACCCAGCCAAGAAATCCTTCCCCAAAGCCGAATTTGGTCAAGACAGCCCAGAGGAATGACCACTCGATGGTGTCAAAGGCCATCGTGGCGTCTAAAGAAACCAGCACGGCCGGTTCGGAGAGGTACGCCGCCCTGGCGAGGGCGCCATGAAGACGCCGCAAGTTAAGAGCGGTGTTACGGTGAGGGATGAAGCCGCATTGATCAGGATGAATCAGATCGCAGATGACGCTCAACAAACGATTGGCAAGGACTTTGGCCAGGATTTTAGGTTCTGCGTTTAGCAGTGAAATAGGCCTATAGGAGGCACAGCGGTCTCGTGGCTTACCGTCCTTGGGGATCACGACTATCGTAGCCAGACGCTGGTCGTCAGGAAGGGAGCCTGCCTCAAGGGACTCCTGAAACATACGACGGAGGAAGGGCGCGAGTTTATCCGGGCGCAACTTATATAATTCAATAGGCAGACCGTTGGGACCCATCGCCTTGCCCGAACGAAGGGACCGAATCGCAGATGCAATTTCATCTACAGACAAGGGGGCATCCAGCTGCTCACGGTCTTCGACGGACAGGCAGGGCAAAGCAATATCCCTCAGCAGAAGGCAAGAGTCTTCCTCGTCCCTATCAGTCACCGGGGAGTACACGGCCCGGAGGTGGTCAGCAAAACATTCCACAATCTCGCCAGGCTCAGTCAGACACACTCCATCCGAGACACGCAGCTCCGGGACCACACGATTCACTCTCTCCTTCTTATCCAGCCACGCAATCAACTTTCCCGCCTTGTCCCCGGCATCATACAATCGACCCTGCTGCTCCCTATACATCGTTTTGGCAGCGTCAGTGACAAGAGACCTGTATTCAAACTGTTTCAGGCTGAGGGCATGGAGCCCGTCCGGAGTGACACCCGTCTCCAAGGCCGACTCCAGCCCCGAGATGTCAGTCTCCAGCTTCACCACTGCCTCACTCTTATGCTTCTTAGCCACCACTATCTGGGAGAGGGCGTGTCCGCGGATTATGGTTTTAAAAGCTTCCCACAGGGACCTTGCGGACGACACCGACCCCTCGTTTTCAAGGAAGTATTGGTCCATAGCCTTAACCAGACTGTCGCGAGTCGTAGGGTCTCGCAGGTACCACGGGTTGATGGGAGCGATCCGCCCTGCAGACCGCGACTCGGTGTCAAAGAGCAACCACAGCGGGGAATGATCGGAGATACCCCGCGCCAGGTGCCTAATCTCTCGTATCCGACCAGTCTGTGCCGCGGGCATAAGGAAATAGTCTAACCTAGAAAGACTCCCATGCGCCCCAGAGTGAAAGGTGTACTGACATTGGGTCGGATGCATTAATCTCCAACTATCTACCAGACCGAAGGTCTCCAGCAGTCCACCAAGCCACGCCTGGGCAGCGGGGAGGGCCCTGGGTGGGTGACGATCCAGGTCACCCGAAACCACCGAATTAAAGTCCCCGCCCATAAGCAAAAGACTATCCGGAAGTTCAAGCAGCATTCGACCCAAGTCCGCAAAGGTGGAGTTCTGGAGGCCCGGGGGGACGTAAACTGAGACCAAGGAAAGGGGCTGCCCCTCCCACCTTCCAGTCAGACACACATAGCGCCCTCTGTCGTCCGAGATTACCCCAGTGATATCCAACGGAAGTGAGGATCGCAGGAGAATGCCCACCCCCCTGGAACCAGTTGTAAAACCAGAATGGGCCACGAGGCGGTATCCCCCCCTGTTCATTGCATGACAAACATTACCAACCAGATGCGTCTCCTGGATAAACACCACATCAGGAGTCAGACGGCGCAAATACTGCAGTACTACACCCCGTTTGATACGGTCCCCCAACCCATTGACGTTCCACGACATCAGCCTCAACCCGTCCCCCCCCATCCCCTCCAATAGATCAAAGGCCCCCCATTCAGTAGCACAGTTCCCGAATCTGGACAAAAATCAGTACCTCGCCCTGCAAACGAAAAACACACAGCAAAACAACCCCTCCCTCCCCCCAACCCCCCCCCAAAAACAACTCCCCCCACCCTGCACCCCTGCGGGCCAGAAAACCCCCCCAACTTGCAGTGTGCCTGTCGCCCTCCTAACCCCATTCTACGAAAAGACCCCGGAGGAGGAAAGGGACCCGTCCCCGCCCGCCCCCCACACAGGTCCTAGCGAGACAAAATGAACAAAAGAAGTAAAACCCATCTGAACAGTGCAAAATGGCAGAATCAAGGACCAAAAGTCACTCCAAAGGGGACCCGTCACCTTCGGCGCCCGCAGAGGGCCCAGGACGGCCACCTCTGTCTGGCAGCGAGTCCAGCCAGTCACTCACGGCCACAGGAGAGTCAAAAAAGGCAGTCCGATCCTCATGTTCCACTCGGAGTTTTGCAGGGTAGAGCATAGAGTACTTTAGGCCCAGTTCACGGAGACGACGCTTCACCCCCTGGAATCCCATCCGCTGTTTCTGGACAAGTTGGGTAAAGTCCGGATAAAAGTTAATGGATGAGTTCTCATGACGAACCGGGCCGTGGACCCGTGAGGCCTGCAGAATCGCATCTCGGTCTCTATAGTGGAACAGTTTGGCCACGATAGGCCTCGGGGGGGCCCCCGGCCGCGGCCGACCGCCCGGAACTCGATGTGCCCGCTCCACGGCAAAGAACTTGCTTAGGCCTGCAGGGGCCAACTGTTGGAGGATGAGTTCCTCGACCAGGAGGTCAACCGGGCGGTTGTCAGAGGACTCCGGTACGCCTATGACACGGATGTTGTTGCGTCGGGCCCGTCCCTCGAAGTCCTCCAGCCGCCGAGCCATCTGATCGTTGACCGCCTTAATGTCACCCAGCGCGGCCTGCAGGTCCGACACATCCGCACCAAGGGCGGAGGTCCGCGCATCGAGAGCCTGAACCCTCTCGTTAGTTTTAGAGAGGTCTGCCCGAATTAAGGTGACATCGATTGCCACCGTGTCGATTTTATGGGCCAGGGCCTCGTATTGCGTGGCGATGGTTTCCCTGATGCCATCAATGGCGCCCATGATGTCCTGCAGGGAAAGCTCCGGAGAAACGGTCGTGCCACCGCCGGCGGCATCCGGGGGGGGCCGGTCGCTCCAGGGGACCCTCTGCCCTGAGTGTAGCGGTCCATGCTGTTGGCCTGGACCGGTCCCCCGCGGAGGGAGGCCTTAGTCTTACGCCCCTCGGGGTCCCCCTTGCCCCCCATGTGGTCACGGATACCGAAGGGGACCGCCGATCAAGAGTCGTAGGGGCACCGGCACCGCAGACCAGCGCCTCACCAAGGACCACAAGATAGCGGTGCGGGGGGACCCAAGGCGATGGGCACACTAGTGGCGGGTGGAGACAAGGCCTCGTGCAGAGGCCAAGGAAACACCTCGCCACATCAGGTGCGTTCGCAGGCCAGCCCCCTGAAGTCCAAAAGTGAAACCGAAAGTGGTAGAGCGGCCACTGGCACCGCACTGCAGCCGCTGTTGTTCAATTACGACACGGCTCCACGGTTCACCCTCGCCCCGGGCACCTCCGTCGGGTGGGTCCCAAAAGTTCGAACAACGACAAATCAGGATTCCCAGGTCCGATTCGAGTTCTGAAAAGAGATACGTGCTCAGCCGGTCTTCATCTGCCAGATTCCATAAACCACATCAGGATATTCTCAGGATAAATTCCGAGGAGCAGCAAGGGTCCGGGGAGCCCTGTGCTCACGCGACCATCTTGGATGCGCGCTAGGCTCCTCCTCCCAGGATAATATTTTTAATTGATTATTTGGTCGAATATTCTTTCTTACTGATCGCGAGGCAGAAGGCGAGGGAGGAGGAGAATAGCAGGTCACCTTAGTGGGTATGGGTCTGGGAGGGAAGGAATCAGTGGGGGTAGGAATATTTTGGGGAACGGTATGTACAGGAGAGGAGATAGAATTAATGATGGAGATGGGCAAAATGTTAGCGTCAATTAACGGCGGGTACATCAAAACCCTTTTATCCAATATTAGATTGGTCGGGTCTTCCAGTCAATCAACCTCCTCTAACGGAGCAAATTGATTGTACACGGGAATTCTAAAGGGTGGGATGTTCAGGTTAGGTCTCTGTGGTATATTTTGGGATAGACCAATATCTGTAGGTATAGAACCAGTTCGATGGGGAACAGGGACCCAAGGTAACTGGGGATAAAAGAATTCGAGGGGGGACGCATTGATTAAAGTTTGTTGACCTAGAGGTAGTGTGGAGTGAGCAAGGATTTTTTGATTAATCTGCGAGTATCTGAAATTAATGACCACACAATCCCCCCTAGAGCTTTTTTCCATTGGTCCTATCCATGCAACCCTTCTCACCATCAGGATCTCATTGGCCATCTCATAAGGGAATTGTTTGTGTCTTGCCAGCCAAAAAAGAACTTTATTTCGCAGGTCAAGGTGATTTTCTTTAATACCTTCCTTCAGTTCAGGGACACCAGTCAATATGGTCACATACGGGGATGCAGCTGGGGGAAGATTGATCGTTGGTAAGTTTGTAACGGTAATCTCAGTATTATTTTCTGAAGGATTTCTACGAACCAGAGTAGAAGTAGCTGTAGACTCACAAATGTTAGTATTCTGCGCTGGAGGCATTTGATTATTGGGACATGGATCTTGTGCGTGGGGAACATAGGAAGGGGACCTTCTAGTACCATTATTTGTAAGGGGTCCCTCTGTCGATGTGCAGGGCTTAGTTGGTTTAGTTTGCCCAGCTTTACGTTGAGCGGGCACTAAAGCTAACGATGGGGTCTGAGGTGTAAGCAACCCATCGTTTTGAGCATTAGATGTACTGGATATAAGATTACAGGGAGGGTCAGTAGGTACTTTCATGAAGCTTTGGACTAATTTTAGGATAGGGGCTACCTCCTCTTTTATAATAGACCTACATTGCTCAACAATATTAGTCACTGCTGTATGCAACCAAGCAGGGAATGGTGTATCCTGGGAAAGTATTGGTGGTGGAGTGGTGTCAGATGTTTGAATACTAGAATGTATGGTTCCCTTTGCCGGGCTCCCCTTAGTCTTCCTACTCTTTTTGCTAGCCCTTGTAACTTTCCTTTTTCCCTTAGTTTTGAGGGGTATAGGAATAGAACCCTCAATGACCATAGGTGTTATTATAGGATCTTGGGTGATTACAACCGAGGGAGAACAAGTCTGGCTAGTATGCATTTCGTTAGAATCTAACTCAATAAGGTGGACAGGTGACCCCAAAGATGGAAAATCGGGGGTTAAGGAAAGACGGCGCTCAGTCAGTTCGATTTCCGAGGTAACCACGCCAATAGCTTTTTGGAGCATTAAGTCAATTGCAGTCGGGAGTTTGCCCTCAGATGCTCTTGGTTTCACTTGTTGTTTGGTTGCACAAGCACGAACCCCTTGGACACGCCTAGGAAGGGTAGGTTTAGGCATGATATACCTGATAACAAACTAACCAATAAATTAACCCCCGGAACACTTGAACAGCACAATGTCAAATCACAACAGTACCTTAAGACCCTCGTAGGAAATGTTTGGTGCCGGATGAAAAGGATATGGCCCAGCCCTGCCTCCTCCTGCCCCGGACGGCCACAGCCGGCCCGCCCTTTGCCCGGCCTTAGCCCGGCGCACTCCCGTGCGCGTCCCGCGAAGCGTGAGGCGCGAGGCGCTGAAGAAGGTTCAGGGGTCAAGGGGGCGGGGCCTCTGCTGCTCTCACTGCCGCCGCAGCTCCTGGTGTCTCCCGTTGGCGTCAGAGACTCTGTGCCTGCAGGTGAGTGTCCCCCAAAGCGATGCGCGTCCCGTGAAGCGGGAGGCGCGAGGCGCTGAAGAAGGTTCAGGGGTCAAGGGGGCGGGGCCTCCGCTGCTCTCACTGCCACCGCAGCTCCTGATGTCTCCCGTTGGCGTCAGAGACTCTGTACCTGCAGGTGAGTGTCCCCCAAAGCGATGCGCGTCCCGCAAAGTGGGAGGCGTGAGGCGCTGAAGAAGGTTCAGGGGTCAAGGGGCGGGGCCTCCGCTGCTCTCACTGGCGCCGCAGCTCCTGGTGTCTCCCGTTTGCGTCAGAGACTCTGTGCCTGCAGGTGAGTGTCCCCCAAAGCGATGCGCGTCCCGCGAAGCGGGAGGCGCGAGGCGCTGAAGAAGGTTCAGGGGTCAAGGGGGCGGGGCCTCCGCATCTCTCACTGCCGCCGCAGCTCCTGGTGTCTCCCGTTGGCGTCAGAGACTCTGTGCCTGCAGGTGAGTGTCCCCCAAAGCGATGCGCGTCCCGCGAAGCGGGAGGCACGAGGCGCTGAAGAAGGTTCAGGGGTGAAGGGGGCGGGGCCTCCGCTGCTCTCACTGCCGCCGCAGCTCCTGGTGTCTCCCGTTGGCATCAGAGACTCTGTGCCTGCAGGTGAGTGTCCCCCAAAGCGATGCACGTCCAGTTTCTACAGATGTCAACAAAACCATAACATCAACGAAAAAAACTTCATCAACTAAAAAGAGTAAGTATATTTTTTTTACAAATAAATAAAAATAGACTAAATAATCAAAGTAATCAAATTAACTAAAACTATAACGTTTTCTTTTATGTTTCACAGATTACACTTCACTATAACTCCACCAAAAAAACTTAAAACCAACATTAACTTCGAAAATAAGAGCAAAATCAACATTAAAGAAAAATATAAAACTAAAGGCCAGATGTTCGACCCTATTTTGCATGCACAAACGGGTTTGCGACCCGTTTGCGCATGAAAAATACGAAAGGGTCATGTGCTAACCCTATTTATCAAGTTGCAATTTATTTGTGAATCGCTAAAT
Source organism: Triturus cristatus (assembly GCF_964204655.1). Taxonomy (NCBI): domain Eukaryota; kingdom Metazoa; phylum Chordata; class Amphibia; order Caudata; family Salamandridae; genus Triturus; species Triturus cristatus. The sequence continues at coordinate 1,363,915,069 of NC_140591.1, read as the reverse complement.
AGGATTAGCGACTTGCTATTAGGAAGGGGCGTCCCGAGGGTGTCCCTTTTTAATAGCGAGTCTGAGCCCTATGCATGAGTTCTGCGACTGAAATTGCGGTTGCAAAACAGTCGCAGTTTACCACCCTTTTCAGAAGGGTGGTGAAGCACTTGCAAACGGGAAGGGGTCCCCAGTCTGGGGACCCCTTTGTGAATGCAGGGGAGAAGCAGGCCACCATCCCTGGGAGGGCCAGCCATCCCCAATGGGGTCGCAAATTGCGAGTCCCATTGGGAATCGCAAACAGTGTCTCAGCCACTGTTATAAATGACATTTTGTGACTTGCAAATTGCGCCTCTCAATTGAGCGCAATTTGCGACTAGCAAATTGTCATAGTCATACATCGGGCCCTAAGTAAGTATATAAAATAACTAACAAATAGAGCAAACTGATAAAAAATGATAAATTAAATAAAAAAGAAATATAACTATCAAATACTTTTTTCTTTACCGCTTCTACAAACTTCATCATACATCAACGAAATAAACGTAATCAAATACAATTACTAAATATTTTTCTTTTAAACTAAATAAAAATAGAGACTAAAAAATCATATATATATATATATAACCCACTGGCGATCGCCAGCAGGTAGTTATAGTTAGGACCTATTATCCATAGGAAATCCGCAACATTCTATTTGGAACAACTTTGGCGCCGGTTGACGAATCTTCGTGAAATTTTCAAAACTGGTGGGGCGCTCCGGTCCGCTCCGTTCCTGAAAGTCTTGGGGTGATTCGTCAAGCGGGGGCCTGAGAAAAGAGGGGGGTCCAAAAACTTGTTTTCCCCATGCAATTTTCCATAGGAACTGTTAATCGCAGCTGCAGTCCGAACTGCTGAACGGAATTACATGAAATTTGCAAAGAGGTAGCCCTTGGATCACACTTGTGCATTTGGTTAAATGGTGTAAATCCGTTCAAGAGTTGCTGAGAAAATCAAAGATAAAATCATAGATATATCTGGGCGGAGCCTAACCACACATCTCATTGTGAGATCTGATTGGCTGTCAGCACTTCATCCAAGAAGTGTTGGCAGCCATCTTGGGACCAATATACATGAGAGCACCTCATTAAAAAGCATTGCAGTTAATAGGTTTTAAGACTTTAGTTACATTATAAATCATTTGTTGATGGTACCATACTCATTTTAGGAATTGTGGTGTGTTCTAAGGTGATTTTACCATGTGAAAAAGACTTCTGCTGGGATATCATGAATCATGTTTGAGAGAAAACTATTTTCTCATGCTTTTCCCACAGAGGTTTGGAAGGTGATCTATAAGCTAAACTGAGACCATATTTACTGTAAATTCACATTATCTTTCTCAGTCATGTGAGAATGAAGTCTGACATTCTCAGTAAAACATGTATATCCAACAAGGGCAGAGACTGTCAGTTGATTCCTTTGTGTTCTACTGCAGCTTCCCAGAGTGTTCTAAAGAACAACTAGAGCACTAACAGTCGTACTTATGACAAACGTATGGCACACCTGAAGCCATCTTGATTGGAATAAAGTGGTAACTCTTAAAACATTTAATTTAAAAATGAACAAAATGAGGGGGTTCATTTTGCCATAGAAAGTATGATTAGTGCTGCAGAAAGAAAACTTAGGGCACATTTTGAGTGACTTCTCAAATCCTCTTCTATTTCATTAAAAAATTCTGACATGCAGACTGAAACATGCACTTTCAATACCAGCAGCAGACTTCCCTGGTGAGCAGTAGCTTTACTACAGTGATCTAATGAGCAACTACAGTGCTAACATTCTGAATTTATGGAAAATGTGTGACACATCTGAATGCCTTCTTGATGGAACCAAAGTAAACAAGCATTGAAAATGCATATAGGTCTCGCCCTCGTTTAAGTTAAAGCAATTCTGTTTGTAATTAGGTGGCTTTTTAGCTTTGCTTGTGTTAGTGTTTTTCAAACTTTCATGTACATAACATGCATATGTATGCATACATGTATATGTTATGTATGCATGCATTTATATTTGTATTTATATAGATATGCAGATTATATATATGTATGTATATATATACACATACATATATATAAATGCATGTGCATATATATGTGAATAGGTGTGTGTGTAGAGAGAGGCAGAGAGAGGTAGAGGTGTAGAGGTAGAGGTGAAGAGGTAGAGTGGTAGCGGTAGAGAGGTAGAGGTGTAGAGAGGTAGAGGTGTAGAAAGGTAGAGAGTAGTAGAGATAGTAGCAGAGAGTGAGTAGTAGTGAGTAGTAGAGAGTGAGTAGTAGAGAGTGAGTAGTAGAGAGTGAGTAGTACAGAGTAGTAGAGAGTGAGTAGTAGAGTGAGTAGTAGAGAGTAGTAGAGAGTGAGTAGTAGAGAGTGAATAGTACAGAGTGAGTAGTAGAGAGTGAGTAGCAGAGAGAGAGTAGTAGAGAGTGAGAAGTAGAATGAGTAGTAGAGAGTAGTAGAGAGAGAGCTGTAGAGAGTAGTGGAGAGTGAGTAGTAGAGAGTGAGTAGTAGAGTGAGTAGTAGAGAGTTGTAGAGAGTAAGTTGTAGATAGTGAGTAGTAGAGAGAGAGTAGTAGAACATGAGTAGTAGAGAGTAGTAGAGAGTGAGCAGTAGAGAGTGAGTAGTAGAGAGAGAGTAGTAGAGTAGTAGAGAAGTAGAGAGTGAGTAGTAGAGAGTAGTGCAGTAGTAGAGAGTGAGTAGTAGAGAGTAGTAGAGAGTAAGTAGTAGAGAGAGTAGTAGAGAGTGAGAAGTAGAGAGAGTAGTAGAGAGTAGTAGAGTAGTAGAGAGTGAGTAGTAGAGTGAGTAGTAGAGAGTAGTTGAGAGCGAGTAGTAGAGAGTGAGTAGTGGAGAGTGAGTAGTAGAGAGTAGTAGAGAGCGAGGAGTAGAGAGTGAGTAGTAGAGAGAGAGTAGCAGAGAGTGAGTAGTAGAGAGTGAGTAGTAGAGACTAGTAGAGTGAGTAGTAGAGAGTGAGTAGTAGAGAGAGTAGTTGAGAGTGAGTAGTAGAGTAGTAGAGAGTGAGTGGTAGAGAAAAGTAGAGAGTAGTAGAGTGAGTGGTAGAGAGTAGTAGAGAGTGAGTAATAGAGAGAGTAGTAGAGAGTAGTAGAGTAGTAGAGAGTGAGTAGTAGAGAGTGAGTAGTAGAGAGTGAGTAGTAGAGTGAGTAGTAGAGAGTAGTAGAGAGCGAGTAGTAGAGTGCAAGTAGTAGAGAGTGTGTAGTAGAGAGTGAGTAGTAGAGAGTAGTAGAGAGTGAGTAGTAGAGAGAGTAGTAGAGAGTGAGAAGTAGAGAGAGTAGTAGAGAGTAGTAGAGTAGTAGAGAGTGAGTAGTAGAGTGAGTAGTAGAGAGTAGTTGAGAGCGAGTAGTAGAGAGTGAGTAGTGGAGAGTGAGTAGTATAGAGTAGTAGAGAGCGAGGAGTAGAGAGTGTGTAGTAGAGAGAGAGTAGCAGAGAGTGAGTAGTAGAGACTAGTAGAGTGAGTAGTAGAGAGTGAGTAGTAGAGAGAGAGTAGTTGAGAGTGAGTAGTAGAATAGTAGAGAGTGAGTGGTAGAGAAAAGTAGAGAGTAGTAGAGTGAGTGGTAGAGAGTAGTAGAGAGTGAGTAATAGAGAGAGTAGTAGAGAGTAGTAGAGTAGTAGAGAGTGAGTAGTAGAGAGAGTAGTAGAGAGTAGTAGAGTAGTAGAGCGTGAGTAGTAGATAGTGAGTAGTAGAGAGTGAGTGGTAGAGAGTGAGTAGTGGAGAGTGAGTAGTAGAGAACAAGTAGTAGAGAGTTAGTAGTAGAGAGTGAGTAGTAGAGAGTGAATAGTAGGGAGTGAGTAGTAGAGAGAGAGTAGTAGAGAGTGAGTAGTAGAGTAGTAGAGAGTGAGTAGTAGAGAGTAGTAGAGAGTGAGTAGTAGAGTGAGTAGTAGAGAGTATTAGAGAGTGAGTAGTAGAGTGCAAGTAGTAGAGAGTGTGTAGTAGAGAGTGAGTAGTAGAGAGTAGTAGAGAGTGAGTAGTAGAGAGAGTAGTAGAGAGTGAGAAGTAGAGAGAGTAGTAGGGAGTAGTAGAGTAGTAGAGAGTGAGTAGTAGAGTGAGTAGTTGAGAGCGAGTAGTAGAGAGTGAGTAGTGGAGAGTGAGTAGTAGAGAGTAGTAGAGAGTGAGAAGTAGAGAGAGTAGTAGAGAGTAGTAGAGTAGTAGAGAGTGAGTAGTAGAGTGAGTAGTAGAGAGTAGTTGAGAGCGAGTAGTAGAGAGTGAGTAGTGGAGAGTGAGTAGTAGAGAGTAGTAGAGAGCGAGGAGTAGAGAGTGAGTAGTAGAGAGAGAGTAGCAGAGAGTGAGTAGTAGAGAGTGAGTAGTAGAGACTAGTAGAGTGAGTAGTAGAGAGTGAGTAGTAGAGAGAGAGTAGTTGAGAGTGAGTAGTAGAGTAGTAGAGAGTGAGTGGTAGAGAAAAGTAGAGAGTAGTAGAGTGAGTGGTAGAGAGTAGTAGAGAGTGAGTAATAGAGAGAGTAGTAGAGAGTAGTAGAGTAGTAGAGAGTGAGTAGTAGAGAGTGAGTAGTAGAGAGTGAGTAGTAGAGTGAGTAGTAGAGAGTAGTAGAGAGCGAGTAGTAGAGTGCAAGTAGTAGAGAGTGTGTAGTAGAGAGTGAGTAGTAGAGAGTAGTAGAGAGTGAGTAGTAGAGAGAGTAGTAGAGAGTGAGAAGTAGAGAGAGTAGTAGAGAGTAGTAGAGTAGTAGAGAGTGAGTAGTAGAGTGAGTAGTAGAGAGTAGTTGAGAGCGAGTAGTAGAGAGTGAGTAGTGGAGAGTGAGTAGTATAGAGTAGTAGAGAGCGAGGAGTAGAGAGTGTGTAGTAGAGAGAGAGTAGCAGAGAGTGAGTAGTAGAGACTAGTAGAGTGAGTAGTAGAGAGTGAGTAGTAGAGAGAGAGTAGTTGAGAGTGAGTAGTAGAATAGTAGAGAGTGAGTGGTAGAGAAAAGTAGAGAGTAGTAGAGTGAGTGGTAGAGAGTAGTAGAGAGTGAGTAATAGAGAGAGTAGTAGAGAGTAGTAGAGAGTGAGTAGTAGAGAGAGTAGTAGAGAGTAGTAGAGTAGTAGAGCGTGAGTAGTAGATAGTGAGTAGTAGAGAGTGAGTGGTAGAGAGTGAGTAGTGGAGAGTGAGTAGTAGAGAACAAGTAGTAGAGAGTTAGTAGTAGAGAGTGAGTAGTAGAGAGTGAATAGTAGGGAGTGAGTAGTAGAGAGAGAGTAGTAGAGAGTGAGTAGTAGAGAGTAGTAGAGTGAGTAGCAGAGATTGAGTAGTAGAGAGAGAGTAGTAGAGAGTGAGTAGTAGAGTAGTAGAGAGTGAGTAGTAGAGAGTAGTAGAGAGTGAGTAGTAGAGTGAGTAGTAGAGAGTAGTAGAGAGTGAGTAGTAGAGTGCAAGTAGTAGAGAGTGTGTAGTAGAGAGTGAGTAGTAGAGAGTAGTAGAGAGTGAGTAGTAGAGAGAGTAGTAGAGAGTGAGAAGTAGAGAGAGTAGTAGGGAGTAGTAGAGTAGTAGAGAGTGAGTAGTAGAGTGAGTAGTTGAGAGCGAGTAGTAGAGAGTGAGTAGTGGAGAGTGAGTAGTAGAGAGTAGTAGAGAGCGAGGAGTAGAGAGTGAGTAGTAGAGAGAGAGTAGTAGAGAGTGAGTAGTAGAGAGTGAGTAGTAGAGACTAGTAGAGTGAGTAGTAGAGAGTGAGTAGTAGAGAGAGAGTAGTTGAGAGTGAGTAGTAGAGTAGTAGAGAGTGAGTGGTAGAGAAAAGTAGAGAGTAGTAGAGTGAGTGGTAGAGAGTAGTAGAGTAGTAGAGAGTGAGTAGTAGAGAGTGAGTAGTAGAGAGAGTAGTAGAGAGTAGTAGAGTAGTAGAGAGTGAGTAGTAGAGAGTGAGAAGTAGAGAGTAGTAGAGAGCGAGTAGTAGAGAGTGAGTAGTGGAGAGTGAGTAGTAGAGAGTAGTAGAGAGCAAGTAGTAGAGAGTGAGTAGTAGAGAGTGAGTAGTAGGGAGTGAATAGTAGGGAGTGAGTAGTAGAGAGAGAGTAGTAGAGAGTGAGTAGTAGAGAGTAGTAGAGTGAGTAGCAGAGATTGAGTAGTAGAGAGAGAGTAGTAGAGAGTAGTAGAGAGTGAGTAGTAGAGTAGTAGAGAGTGAGTGGTAGAGAGTAGTAGAGAGTAGTAGAGTGAGTCGTAGAGAGTAGTAGAGAGTGAGTAGTAGTGAGTGAGTAGTAGAGAGAATAGTAGAGAGTGAGTAGTAGAGAGAGTAGTAGAGAGTAGTAGAGTAGTAGAGAGTGAGTAGTAGAGAGAGAGTAGTAGAGAGTAGTAGAGAGTGAGTAGTAGAGAGTGAATAGTAGAGAGTAGTAGAGAGTGAGTAGTAGAGAGTAGTAGAATGAGAGTAGTAGAGAGTGAGTAGAAAGTGAGTAGTAGAGAGTAGTAGAATGAGAGTAGTAGAGAGTGAGTAGTAGAGAGTAGTAGAGAGTGAGTAGAGGAGAGTGAGTAGCAGAGAGTAGTAGAGTAGTAGAGAGTGAGTAGTAGAGAGTAGTAGAGAGTGAGTAGTGGAGAGTGAGTAGCAGAGAGTAGTAGAGTAGTAGAGAGTGAGTAGTAGAGAGTAGTAGAGAGTGAGTAGTAGAGAGTGAGTAGTAGAGAGAGAGTAGTAGAGTAGTAGAGAGTGAGTAGTAGAGTAGTAGAGAGTAGTCAGTCAGTGTCAGTCTGTGTCAGTCAGTGTCAGTCAGTCAGTCAGTGTGAGTCAGTCAGTGTCAGTCAATCAGTGTCAGTCAGTGTGAGTCAGTCAGTGTCAGTCAATCAGTGTCAGTCAGTGTCAGTCAGTCAGTCAGTCAGTGTCAATCAGTGTCAGTCAGTCAGTGTCAGTCAATCAGTGTCAGTCAGTGTCAGTGCCAGTCAGTGTCAGTGTCAGTCAGTGTCAATCAGTCAGTGTCAGTCAGTAACTGTCAGTCAGTCAGTGTCAGCTAGAGCAGCTCTGCTGACCTGGTTCTCTGGCTCTACAGCAGGTCTGCTGACCTGGTTCTCAGGCTCTAGAGCTGCTCTGCTGACCTAGTTCTTAGGCTACAGAGCAGCTCTGCTGATCTGGTTCTCTGGCTCTACAACAGATCTGCTGACCTGGTTCTCTGGCTCTAAAGCAGCTCTGCTGTCCCGGTTCTATGGCTCTAAAGCAGTTCTGCTGACATGGTTCTCTGGCTCTAGAGCAGCTCTGCTGACCTGGTTCTCTCCCTCTAAAGCAGCTCCACTGGCCTGGTTTCTCTGGCTCTACAGCAGCTCTGCTGACCTGGTTCTCCGGCTCTAGAGCAGCTCTGCTGACCTGGTTCTATGGCTCTAAAGCAGCTCTGCTGACTTGGTTCTTTGGCTCTAGAGCAGCTCTGGTGATCTGGTTCTCTGGTTCTAATGCAGCTCTGCTGACCTGGTTCTCTGTCTCTAGAGTAGCTCTGCTGACCTAGTTCTTAGGCTCAAGTGCAGCTCTGCTGACCTGGTTTTCTGGCTCTACAACAGCTCTGCTGACCTGGTTCTCTGGCTCTAAAGCAGCTCTGCTGACCCGGTTCTATGGCTCTAAAGCAGTTCTGCTGACCTGGTTTTCTGGCTCTAGAGCAGCTCTGGTGACTGGTCCCTTGGCTCTAAAGCAGCTCTGCTGACCTGGTTCTCTCCCTCTAAAGCAGCTCTGCTGACCTGGTTCTCTCGCTCTAAAGCAGCTCTACTGACCTGGTTTTTCTGGCTCTACAGCAGCTCTGCTGACCTGGTTCTCTGGCTCTAGAACTGCTCTGCTGACCTGGTTCTTAGGCTCTAGAGCAGCTCTGCTGACCTGGTTCTCTGGCTGTAAAGCAGGTCTGGTGACTTGGTTCTATGGCTCTAAAGCAGTTCTGCTGACCTGGTTCTCTGGCTCTAGAGCAGCTCTGCTGACCTGGTGGTTCTCTGGCTCTAAAGCAGCTCTGCTGACCTGATTCTCTCGCTCTAAAGCAGCTCTACTGACCTGGTTTCTCTGGCTCTACAGCAGCTCTGCTGACCTGGTTCTCTGGCTCTAAAGCAGCTCTGCTGACTTGGTTCTCTCCCTCTAAAGCAGCTCTACTGACCTGGTTTCTCTGGCTCTACAGCAGCTCTGCTGACCTGGTTCTCTGGCTTTAGAGCAGCTCTGCTGACCTAGTTGTTAGGCTCTAGAGCAGCTCTGCTGACCTGGTTCTCTGGCTCTAAAGCGGCTCTGCTGACCTGGTTCTATGGCTCTAAAGCAGCTCTGCTGACTTGGTTCTCTGGCTCTAGAGCAGCTCTGCTGACCTGGTTCTCTGGTTGTAATGCACCTCTGCTGACCTGGTTCTCTGTCTCTAGAGCAGCTCTGCTGACCTAGTTCATAGGCTACAGAGCAGCTCTGCTGATCTGGTTCTCTGGCTCTACAACAGCTCTGCTGACCTGGTTCTCTGGCTCTAACGCAGCTCTGCTGTCCTGGTTCTATGGCTCTAAAGCAGTTCTGCTGACATGGTTCTCTGGCTCTAGAGCAGCTCTGCTGACCTGGTTCTCTCCCTCTAAAGCAGCTCTACTGACCTGGTTTCTCTGGCTCTACAGCAGCTCTGCTGACCTGGTACTCTGGCTCCAGAGCAGCTCTGCTGACCTGGTGTCAAGTTCCTCATCGGAGTTCTTAATCCACAGGAGCAGACGCTGGTTCTCCACTCCCCCACTCCGCTACCGCGAACTCTAAGGCTCACGAGCAGCAGTGAGGGGGAAAGGGGAATTGGACAGACAAGAGAGACTGCACTGTACGTTCTTCCTGGACTGGCCTCGAAACCTCTTCGTCAAGGATCCTGCAAAGAAAACTCATTAACAACTGCACTACTCCTACTAACTCACAAAGTTCTAATTACCACCTTCTACACTATACCTGTCCAGATACAGTGGGTAGCTGCTCTCTATACAACTTCAGCGAGATTCTCTTCTGTGGAAGTTGGTGTGGGTGGATGGCATGCAACTATTCCTGTAATAGAAATTCACATGTGAGAACCTAAACTACCCAAGACCTTCCCCACCCTTTACCCTTTCTAGTAACTATCTTTACCGGTCTACCATCTGAGAGAGTTGAATCTATCGCTGAATTTGAAGGTGGAGCTGAAGTAATAATGAATCTTCTTTCAGAGTTTGGTACTCCACAATAGGTTACTGAACTAAAGTATACCCTATATATATATATATATATATATATATATATATCAATATACTACTAGGAAGCTCTTTGTGGCCTGTAGGTAGGTCTCTACTTGATGAAAGTTCTCCTCACAAGTCTCTTTATTTTTTCAGGTACTCTGGAGTCAATGTTTAGACGACTGAAAATGCCTCCCTACTAGTAAATCGAACTACTGAAGGACTTGGCTGGAACTCGTAGTTGATTCTGAATGACTGAATTCAATATACAACTGTCTCTGGATATAGGCACTGGAAAGATGTGGCAACAGCAAATTGAATGAGAGGCTTCACTTACTTCTCAAGAGTCATGGCCTCCCTCTTGCCACCTTGCCTCCTTACTTTCAGAAGAACGAAGTCACAGAAAATGCAGACAGCAGAATTCTCCGCTTCTCGCAGACAAAACTTCTCAGGATACGCTGTGGAGATTTCCCTCGAAAAATACGCTCCGCTAATAGAGCCAAATGGAAGTCACCCAAACAGGGAAACACTTGCTGAACTTCCCAAGAATCCGACTGAAAATAACCTGAGGGGAAGAGTCGGATCTCCAGACGAAAACCGCCTCTTCACCGAGTTTGACGGTTGAAGTGCGCCGCGTATTGGCCACGCGCGCACTAAATCAAAAATGAAACACTGCAACGCAGCCACAGCGGGAGTAACTGGGAAGTGATGTACCAACCAGCGGCCATCTTAGGGAGGGGACAGGGATGGAAACTAAGCGACTACCTAAACTAATAGTAAACGAAGGAAAGCGGAAAGTGATCTAGCAGACACACATCTCCGCTTCCTTCTCCCCAATCTGGTCTGACTACCGTGTAGTAGTTGTAATCGGGGGAATCTGACTCTCTCAACTCCAAACCTGACAGTACCTCCCACCAAAGCCCCTCTCCTCCCCTCCTTGGGTTTAGCGGGATAAGTGCGATGGAACTCTTGAAGCAAACGTGGTGCATGAATATTGGATGATGGTTCCCATGATCTCTCTTCAGGACCATAACCCTTCCAATCCACTAAGTAGAAAATCTTCCCTCTCTGTAGCCTAGAATCTAAGATTCTCTTCACCTCAAACTCCTCACTACCCTGCACTTGAATTGACAAAGGAGACTTCCTTAGCCTACAACCCTCGGGACTACGCTGGAGCAGTGAGGCATGAAAGACTGGATGAATCTTTAACCTAGGTGGGAGTCTAACCTTGACACTGACGGGATTCACCATTCGGTCTACACGAAAGGGACCCACGAACCTTGGTTGAAACTTCCGGTTCCCCTTCATACGTAGATTTCTAGTAGAAACCCAAACCAGATCTCCCTTTTTATAAACTGGATTTGGACGCCTCTTCTTATCTGCCTGCTTCTTAAAAGAACTTTTTGCCTTAGATAGATTTCTGGAAGCTGACTGATAGGCCAAGTGTAACTCCTGTACTACCGTTTCTACTGCTGGAACATCACTGATTTCCTTACCAACTAGGGTGTTTGGATGCCTACCTTGATTCAAATAAAATGGGGAGTAACCGGTAGAAGCATGCTGAGCATTATTGTAGGCAAACTCAGCTGCCCAAACCAAATCTGGCCATTCTCCCTCTTGATCCATCAAGAACAGGCGCAGGTATTGTTCCAATTCCTGATTTACTCTTTCTGTCTGTCCATCAGTCTCTGGATGGAAACTGGTGGACAGACGAGAATCCACACCCAATCTCTTCAAAAAGGATCTCCAAAAACGAGAGACAAACTGCGGGCCCCTGTCGGAAATAACTGTCTTCGGAATTCCATGTGCCCTTACAATGTGTTGTGTGAACAATTTGGACAGTAGTGTGGCATTGGGGAGAGCTTTCAATGGGACGAAATGGCTCATCTTAGAAAAATGATCCACCACCACCCAGATGACAGAAAGACCTCCACTGGACGGAAGATCAACTATGAAGTCCATAGAAATGGTATGCCAAGGGTATGGGGCTATAGGCAACGGCTGTACAAGACCTTGTGGAGCCCTTCTAGGTGTCTTTCCCTTGATACATAACACACAAGTGGCTACATACTGCCGCACCTGAGCTTCCATTGCCGGCCACCAAAATTCTCTCCGAATCAGCTCCAATGTCTTCTTCACTCCTTTATGTCCTGCCAGTGGATCGTCGTGGAAATGTTCTATGATCTGCTTTCGCAAATCCAAATTTAACACCAACACCTTGTCAAGATAATGGAGTTTCCCTTCTTTGACTTGGAATTCTTTTCCCTTGGCGGTCCAAGTCTTCACCTCTTCGGGGGACTGCGAATCACTTAACTTCTTTTCAATGTCAGCATAGGAGAGTGTTCCAATGATTCGTTCTACAGGGATAATTACCCCTTTGTCACTGGTGTGGACTTCTTCACCCACATTCAAACGGGAAAGAGCGTCCGCCTTTCCATTAGCTGTTCCAGGTTTGTAAGTTAAAACAAAATCATAATCTGCAAAAAATAAAGACCATCTCAATTGACGTGGAGTTAGGGTGCGAGCGGATTTTAGGAACTGCAGATTTCGATGGTCCGTAAAGACAGTTGCAACATGCTTGGCACCCAACAAGTAATGTCTCCACTCTAAAAACGCATCCTTGACTGCCAACAGCTCCTTATCAGCGATGGGATAGTTGATTTCCGCAGCTGATAATTTCCTTGAACGATAGGCTACTGGATGCAGCTGACCTGTCTGTTTATGGCGCTGAGACAAGATACCCCCAATGGCCAGATTGGAGGCATCTGCTTCCACAAAAAATGGGTCTTCAGGATTTGGATGGAGCAGCACTGGGGAGGATACAAAAATTCTCTTAAGTTCATTGAACGCTGATTCAGTTTCTGCATTCCACTCAAACTTGGTCTTCTTCTTGAGTAGTCTCGTGAGAGGACATACTCGCTCAGAGAAGTTGACGATGAAACGCCTGTAGAAATTGGCGAAGCCGAGGAAACTTTGAACTTCCTTCACTGAGCTCGGAGAGGGCCACTCCTTGATGGCTCTAACCTTGGATTCATCCATGGACACACCATTAGGTGACAGCACAAATCCTAAAAACTCAACTTGGGTGGAATGAAATACACACTTCTCCAATTTGACAAAAAGTTGGTTCTCAAGCAACTTCTTCAAGATGGATCGAACATGCTGGACATGTTCCTTTAAACTGGCTGAAAAAATTAGGATGTCGTCAATATACACCACTGCACATCGATCCAAAAATTCACGTAGCACATCGTTCACGAAGTGCTGAAACGCAGCTGGGGCGTTACATAATCCAAAGGGCATGACTTGGTATTCGTACAACCCAAACCGAGTACGAAAAGCCGTCTTCCACTCCTCTCCTTCTGCCATACGTACCAGATGATAGGCACCTCTCAGATCCAATTTAGTATATAACTTCGCTCCCTTAACCTGGTCCAAGAGCTCAGAAATCAAAGGTAGTGGATAACGATTCTTCTTGGTCACCAAGTTGAGGGCACGATAATCAATGCAAGTGCGCAGTTGGCCATCCTTTTTCGGAATGAAGAAGAGGGGAGACGAAACCGGAGACTGAGAAGGGCGTATGAAGCCATTGGCCAAGTATCTACTCAGATATTCCTTCAGATGGACATTTTCTGCTTCGGTCAGTGCATATATTCGGCTACAGGGCAGTGAGGCACCAGGCTCCAGCTCAATTCGACAGTCGTACTCTCGATGGGGGGGCAAACGTTCCGCTTCTCTTTCATCGAACACTGGGGCGAGATCTTCATAGTCTTGGGGAATTTCTTGTGTATCTACTGCACAAATAGTCTGAGTTATACTGGCTAAACATTGGGACTGAGAAACTAGTGTTGCCACTGTTGTATCTGGATTTGAATGGAAACAATGTTGCAAACAGTAGTCTGAATTCATGCGAATGGATCGTTGAGCCCAGTCTATTTGAGGGTTATGTTCAGTGAGCCAGGGCAGACCCAAGATAAATTGGAATTGCGGAGCATCAATCAAATTGAATTGGACAGAGCTTAAATGTTTTCCTGGACCATACAACAAAATTTCCTCAGAATCATAGACTATGGGTCCAGAGGACAAACTCGTTCCATCTACTGCTCGTACCGGCTCTGGCCGTTCTTTTCTCACAAATGCGATTCCAAGAGCCTTAGCAAAACCAATGTCACAAAAATTTCCTGTGGCCCCCTGAATCGATCATGACAGAAATCCCCTCCTTGACTTGCCCACCAAACCTTATCCGTACCAATAAAATCAAATGTGGGGCCGAAGATTGCAAGGTGTTTGCCGCTAATTTCAAATCTGGAGTTGGCTGTTCCTTCGCTTCCACCAGGGCAACCCCTTCTACTGGTGGAGCCGATCTTTTACCCAAGAATTGTTCTTTGGTTTCTTTTGGCATTCCTTCACAAAATGACCTGGATTCCCACAGTACATGCACAGCTTACCCAGACGTCTCTTCTCTCTTTCTTCCTTTGACAAGGGTCCTCGCACTGAACCAATCTGCATAGGCTCATCTTCAGAAGTCGTTTCCTTTGACTTAGCACCTTCTGCCTTCATTCTGTCGAAACGAGGAGGGATAAACCTAGTTTCCCTTCTCCTCTCATTCTTCCTCTCATTCTGACGCTGATCAATCTGAAGGACTAGGTCAATCAATTCGGAAACCTCTGTGGGACGTCTTGGGATCTGAGATAGGCCATCCTTGATCTCATCCTTGAGACCTCGATAAAAGATTGCAGCACGTTTTGCTTCTGGCCAGTTAGTTTCAACAATTAATTTATTAAATTGCGCCAAATATGCAACTAATTCTCGATTCCCCTGCTTCAGATCTAATAATTCATTATCTGTAGATTGGGAGATGGACCGTCTGTCAAAAATCCGTAGAAACTCTTTCTTGAATTCTTCAAAACCATATAAAATGGGATCATTGTTATTTACCAAAGGCATGGACCAAGCGGCGGCATCTCCACTCAGGTACGACAGCATGAACGCCACCTTTGACTGATCTTCCTTAAAAATTATGGGCCGACAGAGATAGTGTAAAGAGCATTGTGTGAGGAAAATTTGGGCCTTATTCGGGTCCCCACTATATCTCTCAGGGGCTGCCAAAGGGATAGTAGGCGAGATTGCGTGGATCACCTGTGTAGTGAGTTCCGCCGCAGATGGGGCGGGAGCGAAAGAGGGGGACTTATCTTCCTTGACAGGTAAACGAATTCCCCCAGAAAACTCCTCAAACTGTTGGCGCAAATGACTAGCATCTGAGACTGACTTCCTAACTTCTTCTCTCAGGGACCTATTCTCTTCCATAGTATCTGTTAACTGTTTTTGGATACTATCTAATACTGTGGCTAGGGCCTTGACGTCAATTCCCTCAGCCATCGTGCTCAGGTGGAAAATTCAGTTTTAAGGCACTTCAATCTGTCAAGTTCCTCAGCTGAGTTCTTAATCCACAGGAGCAGACGCTGGTTCTCCACTCCCCCACTCCGCTACCGCGAACTCTAAGGCTCACGAGCAGCAGTGAGGGGGAAAGGGGAATTGGACAGACAAGAGAGACTGCACTGTACGTTCTTCCTGGACTGGCCTCGAAACCTCTTCGTCAAGGATCCTGCAAAGAAAACTCATTAACAACTGCACTACTCCTACTAACTCACAAAGTTCTAATTACCACCTTCTACACTATACCTGTCCAGATACAGTGGGTAGCTGCTCTCTATACAACTTCAGCGAGATTCTCTTCTGTGGAAGTTGGTGTGGGTGGATGGCATGCAACTATTCCTGTAATAGAAATTCACATGTGAGAACCTAAACTACCCAAGACCTTCCCCACCCTTTACCCTTTCTAGTAACTATCTTTACCGGTCTACCATCTGAGAGAGTTGAATCTATCGCTGAATTTGAAGGTGGAGCTGAAGTAATAATGAATCTTCTTTCAGAGTTTGGTACTCCACAATAGGTTACTGAACTAAAGTATACCCTATATATATATATATATATATATATCAATATACTACTAGGAAGCTCTTTGTGGCCTGTAGGTAGGTCTCTACTTGATGAAAGTTCTCCTCACAAGTCTCTTTATTTTTTCAGGTACTCTGGAGTCAATGTTTAGACGACTGAAAATGCCTCCCTACTAGTAAATCGAACTACTGAAGGACTTGGCTGGAACTCGTAGTTGATTCTGAATGACTGAATTCAATATACAACTGTCTCTGGATATAGGCACTGGAAAGATGTGGCAACAGCAAATTGAATGAGAGGCTTCACTTACTTCTCAAGAGTCATGGCCTCCCTCTTGCCACCTTGCCTCCTTACTTTCAGAAGAACGAAGTCACAGAAAATGCAGACAGCAGAATTCTCCGCTTCTCGCAGACAAAACTTCTCAGGATACGCTGTGGAGATTTCCCTCGAAAAATACGCTCCGCTAATAGAGCCAAATGGAAGTCACCCAAACAGGGAAACACTTGCTGAACTTCCCAAGAATCCGACTGAAAATAACCTGAGGGGAAGAGTCGGATCTCCAGACGAAAACCGCCTCTTCACCGAGTTTGACGGTTGAAGTGCGCCGCGCATTGGCCACGCGCGCACTAAATCAAAAATGAAACACTGCAACGCAGCCACAGCGGGAGTAACTGGGAAGTGATGTACCAACCAGCGGCCATCTTAGGGAGGGGACAGGGATGGAAACTAAGCGACTACCTAAACTAATAGTAAACGAAGGAAAGCGGAAAGTGATCTAGCAGACACACATCTCCGCTTCCTTCTCCCCAATCTGGTCTGACTACCGTGTAGTAGTTGTAATCAGGGGAATCTGACTCTCTCAACTCCAAACCTGACACCTGGTTGTTAGGCTCTAGAGCAGCTCTGCTGACCTGGTTCTCTGGCTCTAAAGCAGCTCTGCTGACCTGGTTCTATGGCTCTAAAGCAACTCTGCTGACTTGGTTCTCTGGCTCTAGAGCAGCTCTGATGACCTGGTTCTCTGGTTCTAATGCAGCTCTGCTGACCTGGTTCTCTGTCTCTAGAGCAGCTCTGCTGACCTAGTTCTTAGGCTCTAGTGCAGCTCTGCTGACCTGGTTCTCTCCCTCTAAAGCAGCTCTGCTGACCTGGTTCTCTCGCTCTAAAGCAGCTCTACTGACCTGGTTTCTCTGGCTCTACAGCAGCTCTGCTGACCTGGTTCTCTGGCTCTAGAACCGCTCTGCTGACCTGGTTCTTAGGCTCTACATCAGCTCTGCTGACCTGGTTCTCTGGCTCTAAAGAAGGTCTGCTGACTTTGTTCTATAGCTCTAAAGCAGTTCTGCTGACCTGGTTCTCTGGCTCTAGAGCAGCTCTGCTGACCTGGTGTTTCTCTGGCTCTAAAGCAGCTCTGCTGACCTGGTTCTATCGCTCTAAAGCAGCTCTACTGACCTGGTTTTCTGGCTCTACAGCAGCTCTGCTGACCTGGTTCTCTGGCTCTAAAGCAGCTCTGCTGACTTGGTTCTATGGCTCTAAAGCAGTTCTGCTGACCTGGTTCTCTGGCTCTAGAGCAGCTCTGCTGACCTGGTTCTCTGGCTCTAAAGCAGCTCTGCTGACCTGGTTCTCTCCCTCTAAATCTGCTCTGCTGACCAGGTTCTCTCCCTCTAGAGCAGCTCTGCTGACCTGGTTCTATGTCTCTAGAGCAGCTCTGCTGACCTAGTTCATAGGCTACAGAGCAGCTCTGCTGATCTGGTTCTCTGGCTCTACAACAGCTCTGCTGACCTGGTTCTCTGGCTCTAACGCAGCTCTGCTGTCCTGGTTCTATGGCTCTAAAGCAGTTCTGCTGACATGGTTCTCTGGCTCTAGAGCAGCTCTGCTGACCTGGTTCTCTCCCTCTAAAGCAGCTCTACTGACCTGGTTTCTCTGGCTCTACAGCAGCTCTGCTGACCTGGTTCTCTGGCTCCAGAGCAGCCCTGCTGACCTGGTTGTTAGGCTCTAGAGCAGCTCTGCTGACCTGGTTCTCTGGCTCTAAAGCAGCTCTGCTGACCTGGTTCTATGGCTCTAAAGCAACTCTGCTGACTTGGTTCTCTGGCTCTAGAGCAGCTCTGATGACCTGGTTCTCTGGTTCTAATGCAGCTCTGCTGACCTGGTTCTCTGTCTCTAGAGCAGCTCTGCTGACCTAGTTCTTAGGCTCTAGTGCAGCTCTGCTGACCTGGTTCTCTCACTCTAAAGCAGCTCTGCTGACCTGGTTCTCTCGCTCTAAAGCAGCTCTACTGACCGGTTTCTCTGGCTCTACAGCAGCTCTGCTGACCTGGTTCTCTGGCTCTAGAACCGCTCTGCTGACCTGGTTCTTAGGCTCTACATCAGCTCTGCTGACCTGGTTCTCTGGCTCTAAAGAAGGTCTGCTGACTTTGTTCTATAGCTCTAAAGCAGTTCTGCTGACCTGGTTCTCTGGCTCTAGAGCAGCTCTGCTGACCTGGTGTTTCTCTGGCTCTAAAGCAGCTCTGCTGACCTGGTTCTATCGCTCTAAAGCAGCTCTACTGACCTGGTTTTCTGGCTCTACAGCAGCTCTGCTGACCTGGTTCTCTGGCTCTAAAGCAGCTCTGCTGACTTGGTTCTATGGCTCTAAAGCAGTTCTGCTGACCTGGTTCTCTGGCTCTAGAGCAGCTCTGCTGACCTGGTTCTCTGGCTCTAAAGCAGCTCTGCTGACCTGGTTCTCTCCCTCTAAATCTGCTCTGCTGACCAGGTTCTCTCCCTCTAGAGCAGCTCTGCTGACCTGGTTCTATGGCTCTAAAGCAGCTCTGCTGACCTGGTTCTCTGGCTCTAGAGCAGCTCTGCTGGCCTAGTTCTTAGGCTACAGAGCAGCTCTGCTGACCTGGTTCTCTGGCTCTACAACAGCTCTGCTGACCTGGTTCTCTGGCTCTATAGCAGCTCTGCTGACCCGGTTCTATGGCTCTAAAGCATTTCTGCTGACCTGGTTCTCTGGCTCTAGAGCAGCTCTGCTGACCTGGTCCCTTGGCTCTAAAGCAGCTCTGCTGACCTGGTTCTCTTCCTCTAAAACAGCTCTGCTGACCTGGTTCTCTCCCTCTAAAGCAGCTCTACTGACCTGGTTTCTCTGGCTCTACAGCAGATCTGCTGACCTGGTTCTCCGGCTCTAGAACAGCTCTGCTGACCTAGTTCTTAGGTTCTAGAGCAGCTCTGCTGACCTGGTTCTCTGGCTCTAAAGCAGCTCTGCTGACCTGGTTCTCTCCCTCTAAAGCAGCTCTGCTGACCTGGTTCTCTCCCTCTAAAGCAGCTCTACTGACCTGGTTTCTCTGGCTCTACAGCAGATCTGCTGACCTGTTTCTCTGGCTCTAGAACAGCTCTGCTGACCTGGTTCTCTGGCTCTAAAGTAGCTCTGGTGACCTGGTTCTCGCCCTCGAAATCAGCTCTGCTGACCTGGTTCTTTGCCTCTAGAGCAGCTCTGCTGACCTGGTTCTCTGGCTCTATAGCAGCTCTGCTGACCCGGTTCTATGGCTCTAAAGCATTTCTGCTGACCTGGTTCTCTGGCTCTAGAGCAGCTCTGCTGACCTGGTCCCTTGGCTCTAAAGCAGCTCTGCTGACCTGGTTCTCTTCCTCTAAAACAGCTCTGCTGACCTGGTTCTCTCCCTCTAAAGCAGCTCTACTGACCTGGTTTCTCTGGCTCTACAGCAGATCTGCTGACCTGGTTCTCCGGCTCTAGAACAGCTCTGCTGACCTAGTTCTTAGGTTCTAGAGCAGCTCTGCTGACCTGGTTCTCTGGCTCTAAAGCAGCTCTGCTGACCTGGTTCTCTCCCTCTAAAGCAGCTCTGCTGACCTGGTTCTCTCCCTCTAAAGCAGCTCTACTGACCTGGTTTCTCTGGCTCTACAGCAGATCTGCTGACCTGTTTCTCTGGCTCTAGAACAGCTCTGCTGACCTGGTTCTCTGGCTCTAAAGTAGCTCTGCTGACCTGGTTCTCGCCCTCTAAATCAGCTCTGCTGACCTGGTTCTCTGCCTCTAGAGCAGCTCTGCTGACCTGGTTCTATGGCTCTAAAGCAGCTCTGCTGACCTTGTTCTCTGGCTCTAGAGCAGCTCTGCTGACCTGGTTCTCTGGCTCTAAAGCAGCTCTGCTGACCTGGTTCTCTCCCTCTAAAGCAGCTCTGCTGACCTGGTTTCTCTGGCTCCAGAGCAGCTCTGCTGACCTGGTTCTCTGGCTCTAAAGCAGCTCTGTTGACCTGGTTCTCTCCCTCTAAAGCAGTTCTGCTGACCTGGTTCTATGCCTCTAGAACAGCTCTGCTGACCTGGTTCTCTGGCTCTAAAGCAGCTCTGCTGCCCTGGTTCTATGGCTCTAAAGCAGCTCTGCTGACCTGGTTCTCTGGCTCTAAAGCAGCTCTGCTGACCTGGTTCTCTGGCTCTAAAGCAGGTCTGTTGACCTGGTTCTCTCCCTCTAAAGAGCTCTGCTGACCTGGTTCTCTGGCTCTAAAGCAGTTCTGCTGACCTGGTTCTATAGCTCTAAAGCAGCTCTGCTGACCTGGTTCTCTGGCTCTAGAGCAGCTCTGTTGACCTGGTTCTCTGGCTCTAAAGCAGTTCTGCTGACCTGGTTCTCTTCATCTAAAGCAGCTCTAATGACCAGGTTTCTCTGGCTCTACAGCAGCTCTGCTGACCTGGTTCTCGGCCTCTAGAGCTGCTCTGCTGACCTGGGTCTTTGGCTCTAGAGCAGCTCTGCTGACCTCGGTCTGTGGTTCTAGAGCAGCTCTGCTGACCTGCTTCTTAGTCTCTAGAGCAGCTCTGCTGACCTGGTACTCTGGCTCTACAACGGCTCTGCTGACCTGGTTTCTCTGGCTCTACAGCAGCTCTGCTGATCTGGTTCTCTGCATTCACGATGCACGCACCCGACTTCACGAAAAAATATTTAAAAATATTATAAGTTTATTATAAGTACAAATATATTATTTTTATGTATATCTTAGATAATCTCTTGCCCTAATATGTATATTAAAGACACATACATATAATTTTAGAACATAATTTTTTTTTGCAAGAGTCGCGCACCCAGCGCGCCCCAGCATGTATATGACGTCACGCGGGACCCGCCACCGCGCAAACATCTTATACAGTAATGCACATGTGTTGCGAATGCGTGGGAGCAGGAGTCGCGGACTTGTCGCATACCAATCACGCACATCACGTAATATTAAATGTATATGATGTAACTGAAAAACACGCAGCCATTGCACACCGTACGCGGATCCTTCACAACTTTTCTAAAATGGCGGCTATAATCCGCGGATCGACCGTGATGTGTACGCTTTGAGTTTGGAAAACATTTTTTTTAAAGAAAATAATATAAATATATTAAAATAAAAAAGAAAAGGAAAACAATTAATAAATATTTCAGTTTGAATGCTTTTAAAAAAAAATTTGTGCAATTTTCAGAAACCTACATAATGTTATTTAATTTATAAAATATTATATATATATTTATAAATAAACAGTTAATAAACTGTAGAAAATCAGTACAAAAAATAGGTATAACTACTATTACACTTAAAAATTTGCATTTAAAAAACCTTTGAAATTCACTGAAAAAACCATAGGTTTCAGAGACGTTATAGTTAGAAATTAGCATTTAAAAAAACGTTAGAAATTCACAGAAAAAAACATAGGTTTCAGAGGTGTTATACTAAGCTGGCCATTTCACTCGTACAAAACCATAGAAATTCCTCCGTTATAGTTAGTTCTGCTAACTATAACTCGCGCGCCCGCAATGCACTGCTGATGATGTCCCATATTGCATCATTCATGACATGATCTGTGAAATCACTGATGACATCTCAAATAACATCACTGATGACATCACTGATGACATCATCCACGTGACAATCTGATACACTTCCTCTTACACTAGTATAACCTTTCATCACTCACTGTAAAATACAGAGTACCATATTTGAAGCCATTGAACCACCAATACCAGTTACTACATACCCACTCACTGATTCCTAAGTCTACACATACAACTCCCCATTCAATAACAGAATCATTTATACATGCAGTCACTAATTAATAGAACACTATCAAATGCACTTATACACATATATAGACATTGACACATCAGCAGTCATCTTAGTCAGTTATGCAGTCATCCTACTCACGCATGAAAAAAATTAATCACACTTACATTTACTCACTTACACAATTATCCAACAACACCTCATTTATTCAAACACATAGTAACTCATAGTTAATATGTTAAAAAATCACCATTACAATTATACACTCATTCATATAGTTACTCTCACAATCACTGACTCTTACACATACTTATTTATATACACCAACTCTCACATACAATGCTTTTTATTTTTTTACTTTGTTGAAGATGTACAACCAAAACATATATTGGCTCAAAAACACACAAATAAATACACTCAAACAACTGTTTCCACATGCACTCTTAAACCTATACACCTAGTCAATCAACCATTCACACATCTATGCATAGAGTTACACACACCCCATCTAACCACACACAAACTCAGTGTCCCATACAAATACTCACCCAACTAATCAATAAATAGTATACACACTCATGTAGTTAGTGACCAACTGATGCAGCATGTTATACAACAACAGAGACAGTGATGAACACATTCACATAGTTTAGTTAGTAATCTATGTATTAAGTGAGACACTTTAAATTACTCACTTAAACAGACAGTCAGACAGCTACTAAATCCTCCATTCAGACAGTTATATATCCACTCAGTCTTCAATACAGATTGGTATATATATATATATATATATTCACTTAAAAAACCATAGGTTTCATACATGTTATAGTTAGGTGGATAACTATAACTCGCGCGCCCGCAATCCAGTGCTCATGACGTCACATATTTCATCACTCATGACATGGTAAGTGGCATCACTCATGACATCACTGATGACATCATCCTTGTGATAGAGTGGCGGTCGCGCGAGTTATAGTTATCTGAACTAACTATAACAGGGGAATTTCATTGGTTTTTTACGAGTGAAATATCCACCTAATTATAACATGTGTGAAACCTATGGTTTTTTAAGTGAATTTGCAAGGTTTTTTAAATGCTAATTCCTAACTATAACGTGTGTGAAACCTATGGTTTTTCCAGTGAATTTGTACGGTTTTTTAAATGCTAATTTATTTATGTATTATTATTTTTTTTATATATTTATTTTACAATAAACTACGTATTTTTTTTGGTTTTTCACCGTGCGCGCACAGTGCGCGCACCCCCGCGATTTTTTTTTTAAAAAAAAGTTTAAAACAAATGTTCTGCCTTCGGGGTCCTTCAGGGACCCCCTGACAAAGGCTAGGGGGTCAGGAACTCTCTACCCTGCCCCCTTTTCACGTTCGCCACCTTCCTTTTTCACTCTCGCACTGAAAACAAACAAAATGGCGGCCGACACTTCCTGATTTCGACCAATTCGAACGTTGACTAACATTTAACCACCAATCAGAATTACGCTCGCGCACGTTAGGGTGCTCGTACGGTGCGCGCACGGTGTGCTCGTACGGTGCGCGCTTATAGATATTTATATGCTTTTAAATGCTATTTTCTCAGGAACTACTGAACAGATTGACACCAGACCTGCAAAAGGCACTTCCCTGACCTGAGGACTACCTCTCTGCCAAATTTCAAGTAATTCTGTTCAGCCGTTCGGGCTGTACCTTCGACTAAAGGTCCTATGGAAAAATGCATGGGGAAAACGTGTTTTGGGACCCCCCTTTTTTCTCGGCTCCCACTTGATGAATCACCCCGAGACTTTCAGGGTAGGAGCTGAACGGAGTGCCCCATTAGTTTTGAAAATTTCGCGAAGATTCGTCAACCGGCGCCAAAGTTATTAAAAATAGAATTTTCAGATTTCCTATCGAAACTCGGTCCTAACTATAACTATCTAGATATATATATATATATATATATATATATATATATATATATATATATATATATATATATATATATATATATATTCACTGAAAAAACCATAGGTTTCAGGGGTGTTATAGTTAGCTGGACTTTTCACTTGTACAAAACCATTGAAATTCCCCCGTTATAGTTAGTTCAGCTAACTATAACTCGCGCGCCCGCAATGCACTGCTGATGACGTCACATATTACATCACTCATGACATGGTCAGTGACATCACTCATGACATCACTGATGACATCTCAAATGACATCACTGATGACATCATCCAGTGAATGTGTGTTTTTCTGAAAATTAAATATGTTTTATATATGTATATCTCAAGGTCGATGGAAGAATAAATGGCTATATAAGTGTCTAAATGGATGATTTGTTTTTGAAAAATTGATTGTGTAACTGACTGATTAAGTGTATCATAGTGAATACATGGCTTAGTGAGTACTGTTTAAATATGTAAATATCTGTATCAGTCTCTCACTTTGTGTATAAGTGGCTGCATGGGTTGGTGAGTAGCTACATGGGTGTCTATATAGGTTATTAGTTGGTTTTTTGAGTATCAGTCTGAGTGTCTGCATGGTTCGGTGGGGGGTATTACGTAGTGCATAGGTGCATGAATGAGTGACTCACTCTTTGTATGTGTTGAAGACAGCATGTGTGCAGGACTGTATGGGTGGATGAGTGTGTGTATGGGTGTGTTAGTGAGTGAATGACTGTCTCAATAGTGTCTTTATGAGTAACTACATATGTTTTAAACTAGTATATGTGACAATTGGTGTATATAAGTGAGTATATGTGAGAGTGAGAGATTGAAAGAGTTCCTGTATGAATAAGTATGTGTTTCTATAAGTGATTGTTTAAAAGACTAAGTATGTGTAAGTTTCTGTAGAAGTAAGTGTGGTGGTGAGTGTATAACTGTATATGCAAATAAATGTATGTTTGATTCTTTATTAGCATGAGTGACTATGTGTGTGAGTAACTCTATGGATGAGTGGCATTGTGTAACAGGATGTATAGGTGTATGAGTACATATGATGAGTGAATACATGCATGAGTGACTGTATAGGACTGTTGGTGAATGAGTGGATGTGTATGTGGATCTTAGAATTACTGAAGAGGTTGTTGTAACTGGTATTGGTATGTCCATTGTTTTGAAAAGGTTAGTCTCTATTTTTGAATGTGTGTATCAAAGGTTATATTAGGGTGAGAGGAGGTCTGCCACTCTATCACAAGGATGATGTCATCAGTGATGTCATCAGTGATGTCATTTGGGATGTCATCAGTGATGTCATGAGTGATGTCACTGACCATGTCATGAGTGATGTAATATGTGATGTCATCAGCAGTGCATTGCGGGCGCGCGAGTTATAGTTAGCTGAACTAACTAGAACGGGGGAATTTCAATGGTTTTGTACAAGTGAAAAGTCCAGCTAACTATAACACCCCTGAAACCTATGGTTTTTTCAGTGAATTTCTGAGGTTTTTTAAATGTTAATTCCTAACTATAACGTGCCTGAAACCTATGTTTTTTTCTGTGAATTTGAAAGGTTTTTTAAATGCTAATTTCTAACTATGCCTACAGAGATAGGACATGTGAAGAAAGAAGAAAAAATGCACAGAAAGAAAAAAAGGAGTGCAGAAAGAAGCAACAGAAGTCCTCAAAGACGAAGAAAAGTGCAGGAAGAAGGA
This sequence comes from Triturus cristatus, assembly GCF_964204655.1. NCBI lineage: Eukaryota > Metazoa > Chordata > Amphibia > Caudata > Salamandridae > Triturus > Triturus cristatus. The sequence goes on along the minus strand of NC_140591.1, from coordinate 1,363,890,372 downwards.
TAACGTGCAGAAAGAACAAAAAGAAGAGCAGAAAGAAGCCTTGTTGCAAAATCATCCTGTACCCTCAACTTTTTCAGACGGATACTGGTGGTAACTGAGTCTGACTAACCAGTCCTAGAGCCAGTGCTATGTTAAAAGACACTTAGAATACAGTGAAAACACCTACATACACTAGGGAACATTATGCGTTGGGGGCCCCCTGTGATTAGCATGACCTCCTCTGTAAGCCCCTAGTATATAATAGGGCAGGGGGATTAAAACTACCTCTTAAAACAGGCCACAGGGCGTTTTTGCACACGTTAACTCAGGCCCCGTCCCCTCCCTTCACCACTGTGTAAACACGCCCTGTGTCCGTTTTTAGTTGGGAGATTAAGTTCATTTGAATCCTGAGGGTCCCTAGGGTCCAACTAGCCCACTAGGTACCTCCAGTAAGTGCCACAGAGCTGCGTTGCAGAGAGGTGTAAAAAGTGGCACAGCCTGGACCACCTCTCTGCAATGCAGCTCAGTGGCGCTTACTGGAAGCACTTGGTGGGCTAGTTAGCCCCCAGGGGCCCTCAGTATTGAAGGAAAATTATATACCCAATTTAAAACGTGCCGTAGTGCGTGTTTGCACACGTCACCTCAGGCCCCGTCCCCTCCCTTCACCACTGTGTAAACGCGCCCTGTGGCTGTTCTAAGTTGAGAGATTAAGTCCCCTTGAATCCTAAGGGTCCCTAGGGTCAAACTAGACCACTAGGTACCTCCAGTAAGCGCCACAGAGCTGCGTTGCAGAGAGGTGTAAAAAGGGGCTTGGCCTCAGAACACCTGTCTGCAGTGCAGCTCCCTGGTGCATACTGGAGATGCCTGTTGGGCTAGTTGGCCCTCAGGGACCCTCAGTATTGAAGAGGAATTAATTCCCCAACTTACAATTCGCCAGGGGGCGTGTTTGCAGAGTGCTGCAAGGAGGGGGCGTGGCCTCTGGCACGATGCCAGTCTTTTATTTATTTTAATTTTTTAAGAAGGGGGGCTGTGTGGTTCCCCTTCTTATTCTAATTTATTGGCCCTGATGACCCCATCCCCCAGGGCCTGTCTCCTAATTATATTTTTTTGACCCCAATCCCCAGGGCCGGCCACTGTTTTTTATTATTTAAAAAAATATATATATTTATAGACACACCTAGGACATGCTGGACAAACTGTACGTACCTATCACCATGACGATTTGCGTGATATTCATTAAAAGGCGACTATGCATACGATGAATCCACGTGGAATGTATTTACACCACTAGTGAAGCTCTGACATGTCTGATGCCCTACCGTGGCTAATCCCGGTAGACACCCTTGTCGTTTATTTATACAAACATGGGTAGCTATTGACGGGCACATTTAATACACATGCACACCAAGCCTTTCAAAGGGGATTCGACAAAAATTCGACCAAAACTATGCAAGGAACCCCCCTCACGGTTAATAAAACACACATCCACTGCCGGATGTGTAATACTTTTTATTTTACTCTGTGAAAAGGGGACGAACATCACTTGAGAGTCACAGCGCGCTCCTGGCAGAGCCCAATGCTGTGTTACACCCACCATTGCCTGCTGAGTGCCACACACCTCTGTGTTGTATTCCACTAGTTAGTGCATATGCTATGACACTCTCTAGCCCATGTGCACTGTAACACCACCCCGTGAATATGTCATGCCACACTTGTCTTCGCACGGGTTATATTGCCCCATCTAACATGCCTTCCTCGATGCCTATGTTATAACGCACAGTGCTATGCCATACATATTACAATCTGGGATCCATATCTTTGTCACAGTGCATATGCAACGTTACACTCCCCAGCACATATTTTATATTACAACTTTAGAGACTAGTTAGGTTACACAACACTGCCCTGTGCATATTACGCTGCAAGGCGCATATCGCATAGCATGCGCTAGTGCCTGTGCTATCTCGCGCTCTCCAATGAATCTGTCATTGCGCACAATGTATTGCATATTATATTTCACGCCCGGTTCATCTTATATCACACTTTTTGGTGCATAGTTTATACCATACACTATATCTAGTTTTCATTTTCAATTGTGCTCTCAGGACTATGTTCTATTCTCCTTCCCCCTGCCCTCCGATGTCTTTGTGCATGCCCCTGCTCCATCCTTTTTGCCCACCATGTTCCATGGACCTGCCACTCCTATCTACTCTGAGTGTTCTGTTGAGCTGCCACTCCCCTCCCACCTGCCTAGCATTATCAGATGACTGTAACCTGTCCCTGCCACCTCCACCCTGCCTGTCCACATGCCATGCCCCTATCCTCTTCCTCCTGTCCTACATGGTCCATTGTACTGCCACACCCTTCTACCCTCCCTGGTCTGTAGTGCTGCAACTGCTCCCCCTGCCTGCCCCGTGCGGTCTGTTGTGAGGCCCCTTCCCCTGAACTTTCTTGTCTGTGCACAGGTCCTGACCCTCCCTTCTATCCTCCATCGTCCTTTGTGCATGCCCCTGCACCCTCCTTCTTGCCCATCATAGCCATTGTACTACCACTAACCCTCCCACTTGCCATGCATGGTCTTCTGTGCTGCCATGGCCCCTCCCACCTTCCCTGTGTGGTCAGTTAGCTGCCCCTGAACCCCTCCCACCTTCCCTCCATGGTCTGTGTGTATGCCATCACAGTCTCACTGTTGCTCTTCATGGTGTGTCTTGCTTCTAGTGCCCATCCTGGCTGACCTCCATGGCTATCTTGCTGCTCCTGCCCTGCCCCCTTGCCCCCAGCCCTCTGTTTACATGTGCAGACCCCTACTCCCTCCCTCCTGGCTTGTCTGTTCCATTGTAATGCCCCTGATCCATCCCTCCTGCCCTTTATGGTCTGTTATGCTGCAGCTTTCTCTCCTGTCTGTCCATTATGGTCCTGCCTCTTGCCCCTCTGTTCTCTGTTGTCCATGTGCATGGTCCTGTCCCCTCCCTCTTGTTTTCTATGGATTGTTGTGCTGCACTCCCATCCCGCATACCCTGTGTGGTGTATTGTGCTGCTGCAAACCCTGATGCCTGCCCTGCAGGGTCAGTTTGGTGCACCTCTCCATGTCCCTCCTGTCCTCTGTTATCCAAGTCCATGACCCTACCCCATTTCCTTCCATGATCCAATGTACCATACTTGCGAACATTTTGAACTTGGTAAGAGGGAGATTTTGAAAAAAAACTGGGGTATTGATTTTCCCCTTTGAGTTACATTGAAAAAGAGGAGATTGTAGACAGGAGACAGATAAAATAAAGCCCATTTGAGCTTAAAAACATTGGACGTTTCCTGGCTGAATCGGGTCTGTTGGCATGTATGGTTGTACTTCCATTGCCTCTTCCTTCTGCCCACAATGGTCTATTACATTGCCACAGCCTCTCTTGCAAGTCCTGTATTGTTGGTTTGTTGCCCCTGCCCCCCTTTCCACTGCCCTCCATAGTCTGTTGTGCTGCCACGGCCCTTCCTGCCTGCTCAGTGTGGTTAAATTGTTGCCTTTGCACCCTTCTACCTGCCTTCAATTTTCAGAGTCCGTGCCCCTGGCCTCTGCCTCTCAACAGTATCCTAATGAACAACTAGATTGCTAACATTCTATATTTATTACAAAAGTGTGGAACGCCTGACGTCATCTTGATGTAATCAAAACTGTAATACCTAGAGCATTTCCTTTAGAAATTAAATATATGAGAGGGTCTTATTGGCATCAAAATTATGGTTAGTGCTCTAAAAGACTAAAATAAGGACATATTTTCTGAGTTTTCAAATAGCGAGAAAGCACTTTAAAATTATTTGTTACCTTTATGTTTTTTTATCCAGTTGACCACTTAATTAAATGTTGCACTTAGGGGAGAGGATGTGGTGTTACTTCCAGAACTGCAGACTTTGCAACTGGGGAACCAGGTTGGAGTTTCTGCTTCAGCTCGACATTCTGTGATTCTGGTCAAATCACTTAGTCTCCCCATGTCTACAACCAAAATGAATTTGTTCTTGTGTGATGTAACCAATGCTCATATAAAGCACTCCAATACCTGACTAGTCTGCACTATATAACACTGCAAAAACACAAAATAATAAGTGTTTTGCACACTTCTGTCATTGGGCTATATTTGGGCTACATCTGGGTGATTGTGGGCTACATTTGGGCTCTTTTGTCTCCGGTGGCCATCTTGGGAGATTTATTTGTTATGAAGTTTCCTAATTTCCTCATGTACTGTAGTCTCCTCAGTAGGAGATGCTTTCAGTTTTTTACTTTGATTCCATCATGAAGGTATTCAGATATGTCACACATTTGCCATAAATTCTGAATGTTAGCACTCTAGTTGCTCATTAGCTCACTGTAGTAAAACTACTGTTCACCATGGAAGTCTGCTCCTGGTATTAAAAGTGCATGTTTCAGTCTGCATGTCAGAATTTTTTAATGAAATAGAAGAGGATTTGAGAAGTCACTCAAAATGTGCCCTCATTTTCTTTCTTCAGCATTAATCATAATTTCTATGGCAAAATGAACCCCCTCATTGTGTTCCTTTTTAAATTAAATGTTTTAAGTGTTACCAGTTCATTCCAATCAAGTTGGCTTCAGGTGTGCCATACTTTTGTCATAATGAAGACAGTAAGCGCTCTAGTTGTTTTTAAGAACACTCTGGGACATTCTGTCATTGGGCTATACTTGGGCTACATCTGGGTGATATTTGGGCTACATTTGGGCTCTTTTGTCTCTGGTGGCCATCTTGGCAGACTTATTTGTTATGAAGTTTCCTAATTTCCTCATTTACTGCAGTCTCCTCAGTAGGAAATACTTTCAGTTTTTTACTTTGATTCCATCAAGAAGGCATTCAGATGTGTCACACATTTGCCATAAATTCAGAATGTTAGCACTCTTTTTGCTCATTAGATCACTGTAGTAAAGCTACTGCTCACCAGGGAAAACTGCTGCTGGTATTGAAAGTGCATGTTTCAGTCTGCATGTCAGAATTTTTTAATGAAATAGAAGAGGATTTGAGAAGTCACTCAAAATGTGCCCTAATTTTTCTTTCTGCAGCACTAATACTTTTTATGGGAAAATGAACCCCCTCATTTTGTTCCTTTTTAAATTAAATGTTTTAAGAGTTACCACTTTAATCCAAGCAAGATGGCTTCAGGTGTGCCATACGTTTATCATAAGTAGGACTGTTAGCGCTCTAGTTGTTCTTTGGAACACTGTGGGAAGCTGCAGTAGAACACAAAGGAATCAACTGACAGTCTCTGCCCTTGTTGGATGTACATGTTTTACTGAGAATGTCAGACTTCATTCTCACATGACTGAGAAAGATAATGTGAATTTACAGAAAATAAGCTCTCAGTTTAGCTTATAGATCACCTTCCAAACCTCTGTGGGAAAAGCATGAGAAAATATTTTTCTCTCAATCATGATATCACAGCAGACGGCTTTTTCCCATGGTGAAATCACCTTAGAACATACCACAATTCCTAAAATGAGTATGGTACCATCAACAAATGATTTATAATGTAACTAAAGTCTTAAAACCTTCTATTAACTGCAATGCTTTTTAATGAGGTGCTATCATGTATATTGGTCCCAAGATGGCTGCCAACACTTCTTGGATGAAGTGCTGACAGCCAATCAGATCTCAGGATGAGATGTGTGGTTAGGCTCCGCCCACATATGGATATGATTTTACTTTTGATTTTCTCAGGAACTACTGAACAGATTGACACCAGACCTGCAAAAGGCACATCCCTGACCTGAGGACTACCTCTCTGCCAAATTTCAAGTAATTCTGTTCAGCCGTTCGGGCTGTACCTTGGACTAAAGGTCCCTATGGAAAAATGCATGGGGAAAACGTGTTTTGGGACCCCCCTTTTTTCTCAACCCCCGCTTGACGAATCCCCCCGAGAATTTCAGGGTAGGAGCGGAGCGGAGCACCCCACCTATTTTGGAAATTTCGTGAGGATTCGTCAACTGGCGCCAAAGTTATTCCAAATAGAATGTTGCGGATTTCCTATGGAAACACGGTCCTAACTATAACTATCTACTGGCGACCGCCAGTAGATAATTATCTACTGGCGGTCGCCAGTAAATAGTTATAGTTAGGACCGTGTTTCCATAGGAAATCTGAAAATTCTATTTTGAATAACTTTGGCGCCGGTTGACGAATCCTCGCGAATTTTTAAAAATAGGTGGGGCGCTCCACTCCGCTCATACCCTGAAAGTGTCGGGGTGATTAGTCAAGCGGGGGCCGAGAAAAAAGGGGGTCCCAAAACACGTTTTCCCCATGCATTTTTCCATAGGGACCTTTAGTCCAAGGTACAGCCCGAACGGCTGAACAGAATTATTTGAAATTTGGCAAAGAGAAAGTCCTCAGGTCAGGGATGTGCCTTTTGAATATCTGGAGTCAATCTGTTCAGTAGTTCCTGAGAAAATTTCAGTTAAAAGTACAAATATATCTATAAGCGCGCACTGTGCGCGTACGGTAAGCATACCGTACGCGCATGCTGACGTGCGCGAGCGTAATTCTGATTGGTGGTTACATGACAGTAAACATTCCAGTCGGTCGAAATCAGGAAGTGTCGGCCGCCATTTTGTCTCTCGCAGTCTGAGGCAGTGAAAAACAAAGGTGGAGAATGTGAAAAGGGGGCAGGGTGGACAGTTCCTGACCCCTTAGCCTTTGTCAGGGGGTCACTGAAGGGCCCCCAAGGAAAAAAATGTTTTTCTTTTTTTTAAAAAGCGCGGGCTGCGCGCACTGTGCATGCACGGCACGGACAACGCATCGTGGGTGCTCGGTGCGCGATGCGCACCGAGTGCCCCCTGCGCGCGCATTGTGCGCGCACGGTGAAGAACCTGAAAAAAAATATATTAATAAATACATAACTTAGCATTTAAAAAAACGTACAAATTCACTTAAAAAACCATAGGTTTCACACACGTTATAGTTAGGAATTAGCATTTAAAATACCTTGCAAATTCACTTAAAAAACCATAGGTTTCACACATGTTATAGTTAGCTGGACATTTTCCTCGTAAAAAACCAATGAAATTCCCCCGTTATAGTTAGTGCAGGCAACTATAACTCACGCGACCGCAATCCTCTGCTGATGACGTCAGATATTACATCACTGATTAAATATGTGTCTTTCTGAAAAAAAACATATTTGTAATATATGTATAGCTAAAGATTAATGGATGAAGACATGGGTAAATAGGTGTCTAAATACAGTGTTGTAATAGCTGACGTCATCAGCAGAGGATTGCGGTCGCGTGAGTTATAGTTGCCTGCACTAACTATAACGGGGGAATTTCATTGGTTTTTTACGAGGGAAATGTCCAGCTAACTATAACATGTGTGAAACCTATGGTTTTTTAAGTGAATATATATATATATATATTCAGTGAAAAAACCATAGGTTTCACACACGTTATAGTTAGCTGGACATTTCACTCGTAAAAAACCAATGAAATTTCCCCGTTATAGTTAGTTAAGCTAACTATAACTCGCGCGCCCGCAATGCACTGCTGATGACGTCACATATTACATCACTCATGACATGGTCAGTGACATCACTCATGACATCACTGATGACATCTCAAATGACATCACTGATGACATCACTGATGACATCATCCAGTGAATGTGTGTTTTTCTGAAAATTAAATATGTTTTATATATCTCAAGGTCGATGGAAGAATAAATGAGTATATAAGTGTCTAAATGGATGATTTGTTTTTGAAAAATTGATTGTATTACTGACTGATTAAGTGTATCTTATTGAATACATGGCTAAGTGAGTAATGTTTAAATGTGTAAATACCTGTATCAGTCTCTCACTTTGTGTATAAGTGGCTGCATGGGTTGGTGAGCAGCAACATGAGTGTCTATATAGGTTATTAGTTGGTTTTTTGAGTATCAGTATGAGTGTCTGAGTGTCTGTATGGTTCAGTGGGGGGTATTACGTAGTGCATAAGTGCATGAATGAGTGACTCACTGTTTGTGTGTGTTGAAGACAGCATATGTGCAGGACTGTATGGGTGGAAGAGTGTGTGTATGGGTGTGTTAGTGAGTGAATGGCTGTCTCAATAGTGTCTTTATGAGTAACTACATATGTTTTAAACTAGTATATGTGACTATTGGTGTATATAAGTGAGTGTATGTGAGAGTGAGAGATTGAAAGAGTTCCTGTATGAATAAGTATGTGTTTCTATAAGTGATTGTTTAAAAGACTAAGTGTGTGTAAGTTTCCGTAGAAGTAAGTGTGGTGGTGTGTGTATAACTGTATATGCAAATAAATGTATGTTTGATTCTTTATTAGCATGAGTAACTATGTGTGTGAGTAACTCTATGGATGAGAGGCATTGTGTTACAGGATGTATAGGTGTATGAGTACATATGATGTGTGAGTACACGAATGAGTGACTGTACAGGACTGTTGGTGAATAAGTGGATGTTTATGTGGATCTTAGAATTATTGAAGAGGTTGTTGTAATTGGTATTGGTACGTCCATTTTTTTGAAAATTTCAGTCTCTATTTTTGAATGTGTGTATCAAAGGTTATATTAGGGTGAGAGGAGGTCTGCCACTCTATCACATGGATGATGTCATCAGTGATGTCATCAGTGATGTCATTTGAGATGTCATCAGTGATGTCATGAGTGATGTCACTGACCATGTCATGAGTGATGTAATATGTGACGTCATCAGCAGTGCATTGCGGGCGCGCGAGTTATAGTTAGCTTAACTAACTATAACGGGGAAATTTCATTGGTTTTTTACGAGTGAAATGTCCAGCTAACTATAACGTGTGTGAAACCTATGGTTTTTTCACTGAATTTGCAAGGTTTTTTAAATGCTAATTCCTAACTATAACGTGTGTGAAACCTATCGTTTTTTCACTGAATTTGCAAGGTTTTTTAAATGCTAATTCCTAACTATAACATGTGTGAAACCTATGGTTTTTTCAGTGAATTTGCAAGGTTTTTTAAATGCTAATTTCTAACTATAACGTGTGTGAAACCCATGGTTTTTTCAGTGAATTTGTATGGTTTTTTAAATGCTAATTCTTAGCTATAACATATGTGATTCCCATATTTTTTTTTATTGATTTTTTATGATTTTTTTATTATAAATTCTTATATTAAATGTGTTTTTTTTAAAAAAAAACAAGTTTTTTAAAAAACTTTTTATTCTCTTAAAACACTATGTTTTTTTTCTAAAAAATCTGCAATATTTCAAGTTTTCTCTTTTTTTTTTTACCAAACAGGTAAGATATATTAGTATAACTTTGAAAATATATATATATATATATTTTTTTTTAGTGCGCGTACGGTAAGCGTACGGTAAGCGTACGGTTTACGCAATGTCCGTAATTTATCTACTCTGTTTGCGTATAGTTACGCAATTTGCGTAGCCGGGCGTACTGCGCGTGGGGCGCGTAGGCGTGTACGCTACACGCGCACGTTACGCGGAAGTGTTGGGGCGTGTCTTTTTTACGCGCATGCGTACTTTTGCCGTAAGCGCACCGTAAGCGCACCGTAAGCGTAACGTACGCGCACGGTGGGTCATGTGATCATGAAACACAACTTTTGATTGGTTGAAACTACTTTCAGTTCTAGAACTCTCCTACACCACACCCATTCCCCTCATTTCTGCTTGTGATCCCTTAGGAGAAGGAGCTGGGTTGTCTTTGTGATACGATGGCAGAACAGCAGAGCTCTTCTGAGAGTGAGGCTAGCAGCACTACCTTGAGGCAGAGAAGGAGGAAACAAAAGACCTCTTTCATATGGGAGTATTTTACTTTTCCAGAGGACAAGAAAAAGGTAAATGCACCCTTAGTGACTTGTAAGCTGTGTGGCCGTGTACTTTCAAGAGGGAATCCCAACAAGAAGTATTCCTTCGGGAATCACACCATGTTGAGACACCTTAAAGATGTACACAGAAGGACACATGCTCGACATACTGAAGGTAACCCTTCAGTAAGTCAACCAAGCACATCCACAGCAGCTCAGCCTGGTCCATCATCTGCAGGGCCGAGTCCATCTTCGGCAGGTCAGGTGAGCCCTTCATCTGTGGTGGGAGCATCTCCTTTTTCTACTCCTCTGGAAACAAACCATCGGTTTGTGAGGGTTGAAATACGGTGCGCCACTTGTCATGATCTAATTTGTCATAGGGAGACCAGTGTTTCCCTAGTGAACAATAAAATAGATCAGCACATTTGTCGTACCGACTAATATTCCCATTCTTTCTTTCCTCTGTCCCTGCATGAACACAATGGCTCTCGTAAGAGCCAACCTTACCTTTCAACTATTTTTTATATATGTTTTTAAAACTTTTTTTTGATTTTTTTTTACCGTACGCGTACGGTACGCGTAATTATTATTTTTTTTTTTTAAAAAACACTAAAAATCAATTATCACATTACAAGGTCCTTGAGAGACTACAATGAAAAACTGAAAATGTGATTGTGGAGAAGTGGAAAAAAGGGACCATGAAATTTTTGACTTACCATACCCACTCAAAAAAATATTTATTAATTTAAATTTAATTTTAATTGCTTTAAAAATGGTTCTAGTTTTCGAAAATTTTCTATCTCAATCTGAAAAAAAAGAAAAAAGTATTAATATTTAATAAAACATTTTATAATACAGTACACATATTCACATTTTTTTCAAAAAAATGTTTTGCCTTTTTTTTGCTGTTTTCAGAATATATTGCATTTCACTATAAATTGTGAAAGCAATTGCATTCATCATTTAACAGCGGGCAAAAAAAATAATTAACAATCTCAAAGATTGTTTTAAAAAAGCCCACAATCTCTTTTTGCATAAACATAACTTTATAGAAATGCATAATATTCTTAAAAAATATCATCTAATATCAATACTTATTTCTTTAAAATACCGTCTGACATTTTTGTTTCAGAAGTATAATCACAAAAATATATCTCAAATAACTCCACAATACATCTGGTTCCATTTCCTTTAGGCCAAATAGTAATTTTAAAATTCTTTTTTGATTAAATTTCCAATGGTAATCCAATAAAAATCTAAAGTTTAAATTGTACAGATCTCACCGATTGTCTGTAACATTTTGGTTTCCGAAAGATTAATTAACAATTAAATAAGTCCACAATAGAATTGTTTACCTTTCCGCATGGCCAAATAGTAATTTTAAAAATCTTTTTTGAATAAATTTCCAATGGCAATCCAATAACATTCCAAAATTTAAATTGTGCAGATGTTACCGATTTTGTCTAAATTTTTGGTTTTCCAAAGTTTCATTAAAAATTGAAAAAGTCCACATTACAATTGGTTACCTTTCCATTAGGCCAAATGATAATTTGTAAAATCATTTTTTTTGAAAATTCCAATAGTAATCCAATAAAATGGTAAAATTGTTTTGTACAGATGTTGCCAAATCTCTCTAAAATTTAGGTTTCAGGAAGATTAGATAGGAATTTGCTAAATCAAAAGGCAAACGTTGCTTAAAAATCAATTGGGAATCATTACACAGTGTCCAGCCTTTTTCACATTTAAGATAAACTGTGTAATGTCCAGAAGTTACAGTAGGTCCTTCATGGAAAATTATTGCAACTGTTACAAAAGTTTTTCCTGAAATCGATAATTGCTGTCCTGTAAACTTCTTTATTAAAGTATCTAATTTTGAACCATCATCTTTACAGCGTTGCATCATTAAAATTACATATTGTCCGTATTCCTTTAAAATTAACGTTGAAAACATATCAGATTGACACTCACTGCATTCCATGCTATGATTAGCATCTTTAACTAATTTAGCAAAAGTGACTGTTTTACTTTCTGGCAATGTTAAATAAATAAACCTTTCAGAATCAACATTAGAGCCACATATATTGTAACAGTTTTCACAACTATGTTCCCATTTATAAGAGAGACCAAATAAATTTTCAATTGGAACCCCTTCTTCTTCCAGTACCTGAAGAAAAAACATCAAGAATTCCTGTGCGTCTTGCTGTACATTTTGAGAAAACTGTGTTCGTCCTGAACATACATCTAAAAGTTTTCTAATTTCAGTAGCACTTTCTATTTGAGTTTTATCATTACTCAGCTTTTGAAAAAGGAGACTCAACTCAGAACAGAATCTTTTTCCCTGATTTACTATTATCTGCTCTTGCACACTTTCCAGATAAAATGCAACATTCAGCACTACATTAGCGTAGCAGTTGACACCAGAGCTATTTTCAAAATGACATCCTACAACCTGTTCTTCATTTTCCTTTTTCTTTTTGCTTGCAATTACATCACTCCTCTTTTTTTTCCTCCTCTTTACATCTTCATTACAGATATTCTCATTTCTCCTTTTACGAGAAACTACACGTTTCTCCAACACAGGATACTGACCCAATTGAGGAGCATAGCTTCTTCTTAATCTATTATACTCCTTTACACAATTTGTATCAGCACTAACTTTTGAGTCATCAAAGTCTATCATGAATAAACCTGATAATGTTTTCACTTGTGACAAAGCAACATATGCCATACCTTCTTTGAACACAGTTGAACCAATGTTCACAAATGCACAATCTACAGTCAATCCTTGAGACTTGTGAATAGTTACAGCATATGCTAGAGAAAACGGAAACTGCTTCCTACGTACATATAAGTCTTTCACAAGCATGAAACGAACTGAACAACGACAAATGTCTTTAACTTCTTCTATCTGATCAAATTTTATTTTTAAACATTCAATTCCATCTTTTTTCTGATAATTAATAAAACCCACAACTCTTCCCATAGCTCCATTAACTAAACCTTTTTCAACATCCAAATTTCTCCTTAAAAATACTCTACAGTTCATGCAAACATATAGATTTTTTTCTAATCCAGCTGTTTTGGAAATGTTCTTCTCTAGTGAATCCAATTTATTTTTCAGTGTGCCTGTTAATGTGATAGTAATTCTTCCATCCTCAATTTTGTCCACTGCTTCCAATTTCCTGATATCTTCCTTTTCCAATTTCAAAAGCTCCTCATTGAATATTGAGCATTCACGTAGAGTTGGCATTAAGCAGATGACACTTTTCTTTTCTGCAATGTTCTTGTATATCTTCTCTGCAACTATTTCTTCCTTTGGAAATAAATTATGTAGCAACCGACTCTGTAATGCTTTTGTGCCTGCTTCAGTGAGTAGTCCAATCCTGATATCTTTCAGAATACTTCCATATTCTTCATCGTTTGCTTGACTCATATTAGTAGTAAGTTCCTTGTACTCAAAGAAGGACCAAATATTTGCATTACCAATGCTTCCCAATGACTTCTTTGTGTCTTCATGTGTCACAGTATTACACACTGGTTGTCCTTCAACTGGAGTAAGCTGTAGAAGATCCCCAAAAACTATGACATGTTTTCCACCAAATAACACGTCATAGTCTGTCCTTAGAATTTGCTGCATTCTTAAATGCACAAAGGCAAGCATTAAGTTTGATACCATGCTCACCTCATCAATAATGAGAACTTGCATCTTCTTCAATACTCTTGAAACTTCCAAGCATGCTTCTCCAGTTAGCTTGTTGTATTGTATTTTGTTCTCATGCTCCACTGGTAACATTAGCAAACGATGTAAGGTGATTCCTTTTATGTTATAGGCTGCTAACCCAGTTGGAGCAGTAACCACACAAGACAAAGTAGAATCCGTTTTTTGCTGTAGGTAGCTTCTGATGACTTTTATTAAGAAACTTTTTCCAGTTCCAGCTTGTCCGCTTACATACATCCTGATTGGATGAAATGATGTGCATGAGCACTCTTTTTTTTCATGTTGAAATCCGTGATCAATTTTGCTTCTGATCTCTTCATAAATTTGTTGCTGCTCTTCATTCAGTTGTCTTTCCAAATTTTGTAAGTCTATAAATTCTTCTTGAGCTTATTCATAGCCGTTTCCACTTCATTCATGGCTATTGATGCTTCATTTTCAACGATTGGTTGTCCTAGGAGATCTTGACTGAGTGTTCCTGAACTTTGGCTGTCCTGAGAACTGTCTCTAGCTACTTCTGCTGCAATTGTAGTTTCCTGTTCAATTTCTTCATTTAACATTTGCAGATAAGTTGAGAATGTACTGCATTGTATGCTGTCTTTGCAAGCATTAAAATAATCTTCATAGCTTTGAAATTCTCCCAGTAGTTCATCCTCTGTACGCCATGGTTTAAACAGCTGTAAAAGAGCCAAGTAGTAAAATTCCTTTTTGTCAGTAGTGTCGCAACTCAGCTTCCTGTGATTTATCAAACTTCCTTTTGTTTGCTTCACCAAACATCCTTCCTCACCAATGACTTTATATTTTCCATTGTTGATGTCTTCTGCGGCTTTCCGTGAATAAATGTAGTTCTGCAGCACTTCATAGAGACACATGTTCTCCAGATGATGACTTCTCTTGGGATAATATGTGTCAAACATGTTTGATTTCAAAATATCTGTACTTTCTGGGTCATTCTCGGCCAAATATTCAATTTCTCCAACAGATTTCAGTACCCGATTTCTCATTGCTGCAAGGCCTAAACTTGCCCAAATTATTCTTCTTGATTTCGAGTAGAGACTTGCAGAAGATAACCTATCTGAACATTCGTAGGATCCAATTTCTCAATGCGATAACATCTTTAAACTGAAACTGTACAGCTTCTTACTGACAGTCTTCTCGTGAGAAATCTCTTCCCACATTTCTTTCAATTCAGTTTTTTCTGATTTAGTAATGCAAGACGTTACATATCGAGCAACAGCAATGGAATTGTCAGCTACATACTGTATATCCATGTTAGCATTCCATATGGATAAAATGACTGGGTTGTAGTCATTTATATTTTTTGATTCTTCTTTTCTTTTAAGGTTGTAGGTATTCTTAGGTGATTTTCTTGTGATAGTATGTCTCACAGATGACATAAAACTGTTTACTCTTCCATTTGAAAGAACAGGTCTAGGAAATCCAAATCGACATTTAGTGTAGTATTTATCTTTGCTCTTGTATTTCCATTGACAGTATTTTCCACACCGATGACTTTGGAAACGTAAAACTTGCTCCTTTAACTTTTTCTCTTCTGTGCTTTTTGGTATAGCACATGTTGCATATTCTTCAATGTAAGATAACACTGCTTCATCAGCATCTGTTCCAAACTTTGGGGCATCCTTGATCCACAACAGCATATGAATATGAGGAGCACCTCTTGCCTGGTACTCTTTTCTCCAAAAGAAATCCACTACTTCTCCTAGAGGTGGATTTTTTTTATTGCAGATGAAGGACATCATAGCCTCAAATCTATGATTGAAATATCTGCAAACAGTAACCCGATCCAATGAGCACAGTTCTCCTGCTGTTTTGTATTTGATGTTTTTAATGTTTGAATTTGCCTCTCGTAGAAAATCCAGTAAATCATCCCAAGCGTACTCAGCACAGCTTAGGGTAAGGAACCATGTTGGTGTTCCTAAATTCCGTAACATGCATTTTAATTCACCATGGCATCGGTACCAATATTCATTTGTCCCACGCTGACAAGCCATCAGATTGATCAGTTGTGTTTCCAAATGATCATCTCGGTGCTGCACTTTCTCCATAAAATCCTTAGCAGACACATTTGGTAAATGTACTCCACTTTTTAAAATGTGATTTACTGCATAAGACAGTGCAGACAAGTCGCTTTTAAATAAAAGATGGAACAAATAAGGAATACTTTGTCGAAATCTGGGATCTTCAGCATATAGTCTTGTAGTCCGATACTCAGAAGCTGGAATCTGTTCTGGACGTTCATCGTATCGTCCTCCTTTTCCTTTAGGAAACAGCTGGGGAAAACATCGAGCTTCCAAGCTCTCCTCCCATACACTCACGGGAGTTCCTTTTGCTTTCTTCATCTGAAACAGATCAATATTGTCTCCCATAACTTCTTTTGAATGAAGAGGATGTATGCTAAAATGTTCATAAATTTCTTCTTCCTTTGACTTGTCCACTTTTTCAATTTGTCCAGTTGGTGTTTCTGTGTCTTCTTGTAAATCTTCTTCTTCTTCTTCTTCTATATAAATTGATTCATACCATTTGTTATTCCTTTTCAAATACAAATTTGCTCTTTGTACTTTCCGTACATCTACCAGCTCCTGCCAAATCTTCTTATTCTTTGTAGGTACACCATTAACCAGAATAACTAATGGTTCAGTTTCCAAAGTATCTGCATCAATAGTTTCCATATTTTTTTTCAAATCCAAGGGCAAATACACCACTCTACCTTTTAAACCTCTCAGTAAATCTGAAGGAGGTAATTTACCAGTTTTGGGCTCCATACGTACTATGGTCTGGAACGGATGAACACATTGAATAAGTATAGACTCATAAGTATTTAATTCAGAAAGTTCGGCAGGAATAACATCCAATTCTAAATTATTATGTACAGCTCTGGTCGGCATTCTATTTTCTTCTAATTTGTTGTAACAGTATTTATAAATACGCTGAACTTCACCCAATTCAAAACAATTTTCAAGAAATATATATGTGGCAAAATCCTTCCACTTATAATTATCTTCATTTTCACTTTTTCTATAGAGATCAACATACCTGGTTTATTTCTATAATGAGTTCTGCGGCAACAAATACAAGTAATATTTGGTCTTTCATTAGAGATTTTTTCAAATTTTGTTATGTGATCATTAAATGTCTTACTTACAAATGGTTCTACATTCTCTTCCACTTCTTCCTCATTTACTGTGTCCTTTTCTGCACTGTTTTGTTCAGGACCAAAGTAACAAAACTGAATTTCATCAACAACCTTCTCTACATCTGATACTGACCCACGGAACAGAGCCCTATTCAATTCATCTAACTTTAGTGCTGGACTTTTAGCAAAATACAACCGTCTCACAAACTTTCTCATTTCAGTATGATGAACAGCCAGCATCCTAAAATGATGGAAAACACTATTACACACTTTTCTAGATAGACAAGCCAGAGAATGACCCTGCAAACCAGTATTCTCTCTCACTCTGCATGGATCTAGACTTTGAAGCACCTTAATCTTCTGTTTTACACTTTTTTTACTATATTCTCTTAGAAACTCACGAAATTTATCAATAGATTCCTGACGCACAGTGCAAATACTACTACAATTCCATGTGTACACTGGGGCTTTAGGACGTCTCCCCATAGCCTCATCCCCCATCACTTGTACCTCATCTCTTGGAACCATTATCTCCTTCTCCATTATGCAACCATTTTTTACTTCGTAAGCACGACCTCTGGTGTCAACTGCATGCAGCAAACTATTACTTTGAAAATAGCTCTCTTCATTAAAAAAAGGTTCACTACTTGAACTATGCATCCATTTTCCTAAAAACACTTTACAAAAGTTTGTTCTGTTCACTACTCTTTTCCTTTTGCTTTGTGATTTCAGTACATTAACCATTTTATCTAATGTACGCATCCTATTCAAAATTAAAATGAATAGTTTTCTTTTTAATTCTAATGCCTTTGCTGCAATGGCTTCAATTTCTTTTTTTCTCTTGTAAAATTTTGCCTTTTGCTTATATTTCTTCACATCCTTTATCAAATTGGACATAACTCTTCTCTGAAACATTTTTCTACGTATCTCTTTAAACGCTGTTTTTCTGTTTAAGTTAATCTTCATAGTTACAGAAGGTATATTTGCATTAACTAAATTCTCAATTTTTTCCTGTCCTTTTCTATTGAAAACATTCTTTCCAGTACAGACATTTTGTACATTTTTCCTTTTTTTGAATATGTTCTTTAAAAAATCTTTTGTCTGCTTACCAGAAGATTTTTTCTTTTTCCCAACATGAGCATCTCCAACTAACTTAGGTCCTCCAGTTGTCTTCAAATATAGGTTTTTTTTGTGGTCTTTCTTTAGTCTGGATTTTGTAGGCATCTTAAATTTTGTTCACTGCTCTTCAGCAATACCTGAAAAAAACTAAAAAAAAATTCCTTTATTTTATTTAAATATATTACTAAATTTTTTATGTTCTTTAGAAATCTTAAAATACTATAAACCCCTTTCCTATAAATGAAAATCACAATAACACCTTCACAAATTAAATATCTAAAAATAATTCCTGTGTGCACACAAAGTCATGCTTTGAAATTAGACAGAAAACGAAATTTCTTTGCCAATTGCAAAGCATACTTTCTACTCTTTTTTTTGGCAAGTGATAAGTACTTTTACAGACTGACACATTTTGAATCCACTTTTCAGATTCTTAAAAAAGCACATGTCCAAACTGCTTTTTCAGACCAGCACCATGTGTAACCTGGGTGACTGACTACACTCCAGCAAGGGCAACCAGCCTTAGTGATGCTGAATGTATTTGCATTACTGACTGAAACCTCAAACCCCACTCGGTTGTGAATACTATGCATGATTCCAGAGGATAAGCAGCTGGGTGTGTGCTAAGAGTCTGCTTCTACACAAAAAAAATGGCTCACCCTTTCCATCTAATGCAAATGTGAAATCTCCAGAGCAATACGCAATAAATCTCTGCCTGTAATTCCTCTTTGCACACAGAGTCATGTTTTCATATTAGTCACAAAAAGAAATTTCTTTGCCAATTTGAAAGCACACTTACTTTTCTTTTTTTTGGCAAGTGATAAACACTTTTACAGACTGACACATCTTGAATCCACTTTTCAGATTCTGAAAACAGCACATGTCCAAACTGCTTTTTCAGACCAGCACCATGTGTAACCTGGGTGACTGCCTACACTCCAGCAAGGGCAACCAGCCTTACTGATGCTGTATGTATTTGCATTACTGACTGAAACCTCAAACCCCACTCGGTTGTGAATACTGTGCATGATTCCAGAGGATAAGCAGCTGGGTGTGTGCCAAGAGTCTGCTTCTACACAAAAAAATGGCTCCCCCTTTCCATCTAATGCAACTGTGAAATCACCAGAGCAATACGCAATAAATCTCTGCCTGTAATTCCTCTTTGCACACAGAGTCATGTTTTCACATTAGTCACAAAACGAAATTTCTTTGCCAATTTGAAAGCACACTTACTAGTCTTTTTTTTGGCAAGTGATAAGTACTTTTACAGACTGACACATTTTGAATCCACTTTTCAGATTCTTAAAAAAGCACATGTCCAAACTGCTTTTTCAGACCAGCACCATGTGTAACCTGGGTGACTCACTACACTCCAGCAAGGGCAACCAGCCTTAGTGATGCTGAATGTATTTGCATTACTGACTGAAACCTCAAACCCCACTCGGTTGTGAATACTGTGCATGATTCCACAGGATAAGCAGCTGGGTGTGTGCTAAGAGTCTGCTTCTGCACAAAAAAATGGCTCCCCCTTTCCATCTAATGCAACTGTGAAATCACCAGAGCAATACGCAATAAATCTCTGCCTGTAATTCCTCTTTGCACACAGAGTCATGTTTTCATATTAGTCACAAAACGAAATTTCTTTGCCAATTTGAAAGCACACTTACTACTCTTTTTTTTGGCAAGTGATAAACACTTTTACAGACTGACACATTTTGAATCCACTTTTTAGATTCTTAAAAAAGCACATGTCCAAACTGCTTTTTCAGACCAGCACCATGTGTAACCTGGGTGACTGACTACACTCCAGCAAGGGCAACCAGCCTTAGTGATGCTGAATGTATTTGCATTACTGACTGAAACCTCAAACCCCACTCGGTTGTGAATACTATGCATGATTCCAGAGGATAAGCAGCTGGGTGTGTGCTAAGAGTCTGCTTCTACACAAAAAAAATGGCTCACCCTTTCCATCTAATGCAAATGTGAAATCTCCAGAGCAATACGCAATAAATCTCTGCCTGTAATTCCTATTTGCACACAGAGTCATGTTTTCACATTAGTCACAAAACGAAATTTCTTTGCCAATTTGAAAGCACACTTACTTTTCTTTTTTTTGGCAAATGATAAACACTTTTACAGACTGACACATTTTGAATCCACTTTTCAGATTCTTAAAAAAGCACATGTCCAAACTGCTTTTTCAGACCAGCACCATGTGTAACCTGGGTGACTGACTACACTCCAGCAAGGGCAACCAGCCTTAGTGATGCTGAATGTATTTGCATTACTGACTGAAACCTCAAACCCCACTCGGTTGTGAATACTGTGCATGATTCCACAGGATAAGCAGCTGGGTGTGTGCTAAGAGTCTGCTTCTGCACAAAAAAATGGCTCCCCCTTTCCATCTAATGCAACTGTGAAATCACCAGAGCAATACGCAATAAATCTCTGCCTGTAATTCCTCTTTGCACACAGAGTCATGTTTTCATATTAGTCACAAAACGAAATTTCTTTGCCAATTTGAAAGCACACTTACTACTCTTTTTCTTGGCAAGTGATAAACACTTTTACAGACTGACACATTTTGAATCCACTTTTTAGATTCTTAAAAAAGCACATGTCCAAACTGCTTTTTCAGACCAGCACCATGTGTAACCTGGGTGACTGACTACACTCCAGCAAGGGCAACCAGCCTTAGTGATGCTAAATGTATTTGCATTACTGACTGAAACCTCAAACCCCACTCGGTTGTGAATACTGTGCATGATTCCAGAGGATAAGCAGCTGGGTGTGTGCTAAGAGTCTGCTTCTACACAAAAAAAATGGCTCACCCTTTCCATCTAATGCAACTGTGAAATCACCAGAGCAATACGCAATAAATCTCTGCCTGTAATTCCTCTTTGCACACAGAGTCATGTTTTCATATTAGTCACAAAACGAAATTTCTTTGCCAATTTGAAAGCACACTTACTACTCTTTTTTTTGGCAAGTGATAAACACTTTTACAGACTGACACATTTTGAATCCACTTTTTAGATTCTTAAAAAAGCACATGTCCAAACTGCTTTTTCAGACCAGCACCATGTGTAACCTGGGTGACTCACTACACTCCAGCAAGGGCAACCAGCCTTACTTATGCTGTATGTATTTGCATTACTGACTGAAACCTCAAACCCCACTCGGTTGTGAATACTGTGCATGATTCCAGAGGATAAGCAGCTGGGTGTGTGCTAAGAGTCTGCTTCTACACAAAAAAAATGGCTCACCCTTTCCATCTAATGCAACTGTGAAATCACCAGAGCAATACGCAATAAATCTCTGCCTGTAATTCCTCTTTGCACACAGAGTCATGTTTTCACATTAGTCACAAAACGAAATTTCTTTGCCAATTTGAAAGCACACTTACTTTTCTTTTTTTTGGCAAGTGATAAACAGTTTTACAGACTGACACATCTTGAATCCACTTTTCAGATTCTGAAAACAGCACATGTCCAAACTGCTTTTTCAAACCAGCACCATTTGTAACCTGGGTGACTGCCTACACTCCAGCAAGGGCAACCAGCCTTACTGATGCTGTATGTATTTGCATTACTGAGTGCAACCTCAAACCCTTAAAGTATTCCTTATTTTTACCAGTACACCTTAATTTATCGTGAAAACATAGTCCATATTATTTTACATGTTCCTCACATTTAAATTTCTCCCAAAACAGAAAATGATAAACACAACTTCAACAAAAGGAATTCCATTTCTATTATTCATTTCTTAATTTACCATATACATCCCCTCTCAAACTCTAAACTCACCTTTAAAATTAGTTAGTTGTGAAAGAAATGTGGCACTCAAACAGCAGATTATCAGAGCCAGGATCTCTGTTCTTTACACCTCTCTCCTCTCAGCAGAACCAGATAATGGCAAACTTTCCCTCTCTTTTTCCACACATATACATGTTAATTTCAAATCTCAGTGCTTCCCCCTTTTTTTCAAATGTAATCACACATTTCTATTGGTTGAAAACCAACCCTTTTCCAAAAGTACCCTTCCCCCAACTTGACTTCTGCCTAGTACCCTTCCCCCAACTTGACTTCTGCCTGCTACCATAGCAACAGCTCATGGAACACTGCTGTGTGGAGTTAGGTCAGAAGTTCACCAAACAATGTTTCAATTCCACAGAGCAAGAGTGCTTGACTTTTCAAACCTAACAGCAAATCCATAGTACTGTTCTTTGGTAACACATTTTTCTGTACCAATACAAAACATGCTTCTATTAATTTACACATACAGCCTAGTTTTTATTCTAGAATGGTATGAAACAGCCAATCAGTTCTTTTTTTTATAAAAAAAATATGTATGCCTCCATTTCCAAACTGTCTTTCATTTCTTTTTACCATTCTACTGAATTTCACCTCCTGAGTGCATCCAGTTCTCCTTTGAAGATGTTCACAGTGTGGATTGTAGGGCACAGCTATGTCTTCTGGAGTGAAAAGTATGCAGAGAAAACAGATATGGTGAGAGACCTTGCTCTGCCAAATGTAGACATTAAATGGATTGGTCAGAGAGGGTTAAAGTGGCACCAATTGATGCCATTGGTGAAATCCTTCATGCAAATCCAACACCCTGACCTCATAATAGTGCACTGTGGTGGCAATGACCTAGGCACTTTGACTGGGGTAGGTCTGGAAATGCTTATGAAGGACACCTTTGCACAACTGTTTTCACTTTTCCCTAAAACTGCCTTTGTCTTTTCTAACATATGCCAAAGGCAAAAATGGAACTGGTCCAATCATTTTTGTCCGCAGATTGACAAAGCAAGAAAGCACGTCAACAAATCTGTTTCTGCTTTCCTCAGAGACTATGGTATGGGTTCCATTTACCACAACAACTTGCGTTACGACATGCAAGACATTTATAGAGGAGATGGTGTGCACTTCAATGATGAAGGGAACAGAGTCTTCCTCTTGAACCTTAGACTCTGCATCGGTACTTACTTGTAGGTACCACTAAAAAATCAAATCACTTCATAAACACAACGGCTCTTTTTAGAGCCCCCTAATATCTAAACTCTTAAATCTGAATTTCATTTCTTTTTTTTTATTTTTCTTTCTACCGTACGCGTACGTTGAGCTTACCGTACGTGTACCCCTCGATTTTTTTAAAAATCAATAAATGTTTTCTTTGTACTTTTCTGTCCTTCTTTGACCCCTTTACAAATGTTAGGGGGTCTGTAACTCTCTCCCTTGCCCCCTTTTCAAGATATCACCCTTTTTTTTCTGAGTGAAACACACGAAATGGCGGCCGCCGCTTCCTGGTTTCGACCGATTCGAATGTTTACTAAGATCTAACAGCCAATCAGAATCGCGCTCGCGCACGCCACCGTACGCGTACGGTAAGCGCACCGTAAGCGCACCGTAAGCTGGCTCAGATATATATATTGATTTAAAGGCTATTTTCTCTGAATCTACTGAACAGATTTACACCAAACCTACAAAAGGCACTTCCTTGACCTGAGGACTACCTCTCTGCCAAATTTCAAGTAATTCTGTTCAGCCGTTCGGGCTGTAGCTGTGTCTAAAGGTCCTATGGAAAAATGCATGGGAAAAACGCGTTTTGGGACCCCCCTTTTATCTCAGCCCCCGCTTGACGAATCCCCCCGAGACTTTCAGGGTAGGAGCGGAGCGTAGCGCCCCACCTATTTTGAAAAATTCGCGAGGATTCGTCGACCGGCGCCAAAGTTATTCCAAATAGAATGTTGCGGATTTCCTATGGAAACGTGGTCCTAACTATAACTACCTACTGGCGACCGCCAGTAGGTAATATATATGTATATATATGTGTATATTCCTTATTAGGTTGCTTAATGCAGACATTTCACGTGTCTTTTGATAGGAGCACTAGACTTCATGAATAATAATCAATGACACATTACCAGTACCATGACCATTATTCTGGTCGAGAATGAATGCGCACTATTTGTGTTATATTTTCTGTTGGATTTATATGTCTACCGAACAACTCTGGACAAAGTATAACTATGAACCATGGCAGGTTTCAAATCTTTACACTGTATTTAGACATATAGCAATGGCCGCCATGGTTACTGTCATTACTTGCCAATTTACTTGTGTCTGTCGTCTGTTTCAACAGCCAGATAAATACTTCCTGTTTCTGTTTGCACTTCGTGTGATCAAGTCAGTTTCACTGACGAAACGCGTTACGAGTGTTAATTAAAACTTCATGTGTATCCTTCCGAGTGCGAGTCCTTCTATCAGAAGAATCTGTGTGTATATATATATATATATATATTACCTACTGGCGGTCGCCAGTAGGTAGTTATAGTTAGGACCACGTTTCCATAGGAAAACCTCAACATTCTATTTTGAATAACTTTGGCGCCGGTCGACGAATCCTCGCGAATTTCTCAAAATAGGTGGGGCGCTACGCTCCGCTCCTACCCTGAAAGTCTCGGGGGGATTCGTCAAGCGGGGGCTGAGATAAAAGGGGGGTCCCAAAACGCGTTTTTCCCATGCATTTTTCCATAGGACCTTTAGAACGAACTACAGCCCGAACGGCTGAACAGAATTACTTGAAATTTGGCAGAGAGGTAGTCCTCAGGTCAAGGAAGTGCCTTTTGTAGGTTTGGTGTAAATCTGTTCAGTAGATTCTGAGAAAATAGCCTTTAAATCAATATATATATCTGAGCCCGCTTACGGTACGCTTACCGTACGCTTACGGTAAGCGTACGGCGGCGTGCGCGACCGCGATTCTGATTGGCTCTTAGATCTTAGTAAACATTCGAATCGGTCGAAACCAGGAAGCGGCGGCCGCCATTTTGTGTATTTCACTCTGAAAAAAAAGAGTGAAAACAAGGAAAGGGGGCAATGAGGAGAGTTACAGACCCCCTAACATTTGTAAGGGGGTCAAAGAAGGACAGAAAAGTACAAAAAAAACATTTATTGATTTAAAAAAAAATCACGGGGTACGCGTACGGTAAGCTTACGGTAAGCGTACGGTAAAAAAAAAAAAAAAAGATAAATGAAAAGCAGATTTAAGAGTTTAGAAATTAGGGAGCTCTAAAAAGAGCTGTTGTGTTTATGAAGTCATTTTTTTAGTGGTACCTACAAGTAAGTACCGATGCAGAGTCTAAGGTTCAAGAGGAAGACTCTGTTCCCTTCATCATTGAAGTGCACACCATCTCCTCTATAAATGTCTTGCATGTCATAACGCAAGTTGTTGTGGTAAATGGCACCCATACCATAGTCACGGAGGAAAGCAGAAACAGATTTGTTGACGTGCTTTCTTGCTTTGTCAATCTGTGGACAGAAATGATTGGACCAGTTCCATTTTTGCCTTTGGCATATGTTGGAAAACACAAAGGCAGTTTTAGGGAAAAGTGTAAACAGTTGTGCAAAGGTGTCCTTCATAAGCATTTCCAGACCTACCCCAGTCAAAGTGCCTAGGTCATTGCCACCACAGTGCACTATTATGAGGTCAGGGTGTTGGATTTGAATGAAGGATTTCACCAATGGCATCAATTGGTGCCACTTTAACCCTCTCTGACCAATCCATTTAATGTCTACATTTGGCAAAGCAAGGTCTCTCACCATATCTGTTTTCTCTGCAAACTTTTCACTCCAGAAGACATAGCTGTGCCCTACAATCCACACTGTGAACATCTTCAAAGGAGATCTGGATGCACTCAGGAGGTGTCTTTCAGTAGAATGGCGATAAGAAAAGAAAGACAGTTTGGAAATGGAGGCATACATATTTTTTTAAAACAAAAAGAACTGATTGGCTGTTTCATACCATTCTAGAATAAAAACTAGGCTGTATGTGAAAATTAATAGAAGCATGTTTTGTATTGGTACAAAAAAATGTGTAACCAAAGAACAGTACTATGGATTTGCTGTAAGGTTTGAAAAGTCAAGCACTCTTGCTCTGTGGAATTCAAACATTGTGTGTCGAACTTCTGACCTAACTGCACACAGCAGTGTTCCATGAGCTGTTGCTATGGTAGCAGGCAGAAGTCAAGTTGGGGGAAGGGTACTAGGCAGAAGTCAAGTTGGGGGCAGGGTACTTTTGGAAAAGGGTTGGTTTTCAACCAATAGAAATGTGTGAATACATTTGAAAAAAAGGGGGAAGCACTGAGATTTGAAACTTACATGTATATGTGTGGAAAAATAGAGGGAAAGTTTGCCATTATCTGGTTCTGCTGAGAGGAGAGAGGTGAACAGAACAGAGATCCTGGCTCTGATAATCTGCTGTTTGAGTGTCACATTTCTTTCACAACTAACTAATTTTAAAGGTGAGTTTACAGTTTGAGAGGGGATGTATGTGGTAACTTAAGAAATGAATAATAGAAATGGGAATTGTTTTTGTTGTAGTTACACATGGTGGTTTCATAATGTGTCAGTGTGTAAAAGTGATTTACACTTGCCCCGAAAAAAAAAAGAGCAGTAAGTGTGCTTTCAAATTGGCAAAGAAATTTCGTTTTGGCACTAATGTGAAAACATGACTCTGTGTGCATAGAAGAATTATAGGCAGAGATTTATTGCGTCTTGCTCTGGTGATTTCACAGTTGCATTAGATGGAAAGGGGGAGCGAATTTTTGGGGGAAGAAGCAGAGGCTTAGCACACACCCATGTCCTTGCCGTGTATAGTCATGCACAGTATTTACAAGCGAGTGGGGTTTTCAGGTTTCAGTCTGTAATGCAAATACATTCAGCATCACTAAGGCTGGTTGCCCTTGGTGGAGTGTAAGCAGTCACAGAGAATGCACATGGTGGTGGTCTGAAAAAAAAACAGCTTGGACACGTGCAATTAAATAAATCAAAAATAGTGGTTTCATAATGTGTCAGTCTGTAAAAGTGATTTCAAATTGTAAAAAGAGATTTTCACTTGGCCCGAAAAAAAAAGAGCAGTAAGTGTGCTTTCAAATTGGCAAAGAAATTTCGTTTTGGCACTAATGTGAAAACATGACTCTGTGTGCATAGAAGAATTATAGGCAGAGATTTATTGCGTCTTGCTCTGGTGATTTCACAGTTGCATTAGATGGAAAGGGGGAGCGAATTTTTGGGGGAAGAAGCAGAGTCTTAGCACACACCCATGTGCTTGCCGTGTATAGTCATGCACAGTATTTAGAAGCCAGTGGGGTTTTCAGGTTTAAGTCTGTAATGCAAATACATTCAGCATCACTAAGGCTGGTTGCCCTTGCTGGAGTGTAGGCAGTCACAGAGAATGCACATGGTGTTGGTCTGAAAAAAAAACAGCTTGGACACGTCCAATTAAATAAATCAAAAATAGTGGTTTCATAATGTGTCAGTCTGTAAAAGTGATTTCCAATTGTAAAAAGTGATTTTCACTTGCCCCGAAAAAAAAAAGAGCAGTAAGTGTGCTTTAAAAATGGCAAAGAAATTTCGTTTTGGCACTAATGTGAAAACATGACTCTGTGTGCATAGAAGAATTATAGGCAGAGATTTACTGCGTCTTGCTCTGGTGATTTCACAGTTGCATTAGATGGAAAGGGGGAGCGAATTTTTGGGGGAAGAAGCAGAGGCTTAGCACACACCCATGTCCTTGCCGTGTATAGTCATGCACAGTATTTACAAGCCAGTGGGGTTTTCAGGTTTAAGTCTGTAATGCAAATACATTCAGCATCACTAAGGCTGGTTGCCCTTGGTGGAGTGTAGGCAGTCACAGAGAATGCACATGGTGGTGGTCTGAAAAAAAAACAGCTTGGACACGTGCAATTAAATAAATCAAAAATAGTGGTTTCATAATGTGTCAGTCTGTAAAAGTGATTTCAAATTGTAAAAAGAGATTTTCACTTGGCCCGAAAAAAAAAAGAGCAGTAAGTGTGCTTTCAAATTGGCAAAGAAATTTTGTTGTGGGACTAATGTGAAAACATGACTCTGTGTGCATAGAAGAATTATAGGCAGAGATTTATTGCGTCTTGCTCTGGTGATTTCACAGTTGCATTAGATGGAAAGGGGGAGCGAATTATTGGGGGAAGAAGCAGAGGCTTAGCACACACCCATGTCCTTGCCGTGTATAGTCATGCACAGTATTTACAAGGCAGTGGGGTTTTCAGGTTTAAGTCTGTAATGCAAATACATTCAGCATCACTAAGGCTGGTTGCCCTTGCTGGAGTGTAGGCAGTCACAGAGAATGCACATGGTGGTGGTCTGAAAAAAAAGCAGCTTGGACACGTGCAATTAAATAAATCAAAAATAGTGGTTTCATAATGTGTCAGTCTGTAAAAGTGATTTCAAATTGTAAAAAGAGATTTTCACTTGGCCCAAAAAAAAAAGAGCAGTAAGTGTGCTTTCAAATTGGCAAAGAAATTTCGTTTTGGCACTAATGTGAAAACATGACTCTGTGTGCATAGAAGAATTATAGGCAGAGATTTATTGCGTCTTGCTCTGGTGATTTCACAGTTGCATTAGATGGAAAGGGGGAGCGAATTTTTGGGGGAAGAAGCAGAGGCTTAGCACACACCCATGTCCTTGCCGTGTATAGTCATGCACAGTATTTACAAGCCAGTGGGGTTTTCAGGTTTAAGTCTGTAATGCAAATACATTCAGCATCACTAAGGCTGGTTGCCCTTGGTGGAGTGTAGGCAGTCACAGAGAATGCACATGGTGGTGGTCTGAAAAAAAAACAGCTTGGACACGTGCAATTAAATAAATCAAAAATAGTGGTTTCATAATGTGTCAGTCTGTAAAAGTGATTTCAAATTGTAAAAAGAGATTTTCACTTGGCCCGAAAAAAAAAGAGCAGTAAGTGTGCTTTCAAATTGGCAAAGAAATTTCGTTTTGGCACTAATGTGAAAACATGACTCTGTGTGCATAGAAGAATTATAGGCAGAGATTTATTGCGTCTTGCTCTGGTGATTTCACAGTTGCATTAGATGGAAAGGGGGAGCGAATTTTTGGGGGAAGAAGCAGAGTCTTAGCACACACCCATGTGCTTGCCGTGTATAGTCATGCACAGTATTTAGAAGCCAGTGGGGTTTTCAGGTTTAAGTCTGTAATGCAAATACATTCAGCATCACTAAGGCTGGTTGCCCTTGCTGGAGTGTAGGCAGTCACAGAGAATGCACATGGTGGTGGTCTGAAAAAAAAACAGCTTGGACACGTGCAATTAAATAAATCAAAAATAGTGGTTTCATAATGTGTCAGTCTGTAAAAGTGATTTCAAATTGTAAAAAGAGATTTTCACTTGGCCCGAAAAAAAAAGAGCAGTAAGTGTGCTTTGAAATTGGCAAAGAAATTTCGTTTTGGCACTAATGTGAAAACATGACTCTGTGTGCATAGAAGAATTATAGGCAGAGATTTATTGCGTCTTGCTCTGGTGATTTCACAGTTGCATTAGATGGAAAGGGGGAGCGAATTATTGGGGGAAGAAGCAGAGGCTTAGCACACACCCATGTCCTTGCCGTGTGTAGTCATGCACAGTATTTACAAGCCAGTGGGGTTTTCAGGTTTAAGTCTGTAATGCAAATACATTCAGCATCACTAAGGCTGGTTGCCCTTGGTGGAGTGTAGGCAGTCACAGAGAATGCACATGGTGGTGGTCTGAAAAAAAAACAGCTTGGACACGTGCAATTAAATAAATCAAAAATAGTGGTTTCATAATGTGTCAGTCTGTAAAAGTGATTTCAAATTGTAAAAAGATATTTTCACTTGGCCCGAAAAAAAAAGAGCAGTAAGTGTGCTTTCAAATTGGCAAAGAAATTTCGTTTTGGCACTAATGTGAAAACATGACTCTGTGTGCATAGAAGAATTATAGGCAGAGATTTATTGCGTCTTGCTCTGGTGATTTCACAGTTGCATTAGATGGAAAGGGGGAGCGAATTTTTGGGGGAAGAAGCAGAGGCTTAGCACACACCCATGTCCTTGCCGTGTATAGTCATGCACAGTATTTACAAGCCAGTGGGGTTTTCAGGTTTAAGTCTGTAATGCAAATACATTCAGCATCACTAAGGCTGGTTGCCCTTGGTGGAGTGTAGGCAGTCACAGAGAATGCACATGGTGGTGGTCTGAAAAAAAAACAGCTTGGACACGTGCAATTAAATAAATCAAAAATAGTGGTTTCATAATGTGTCAGTCTGTAAAAGTGATTTCAAATTGTAAAAAGAGATTTTCACTTGGCCCGAAAAAAAAAGAGCAGTAAGTGTGCTTTCAAATTGGCAAAGAAATTTCGTTTTGGCACTAATGTGAAAACATGACTCTGTGTGCATAGAAGAATTATAGGCAGAGATTTATTGCGTCTTGCTCTGGTGATTTCACAGTTGCATTAGATGGAAAGGGGGAGCGAATTTTTGGGGGAAGAAGCAGAGGCTTAGCACACACCCATGTCCTTGCCGTGTATAGTCATGCACAGTATTTACAAGCCAGTGGGGTTTTCAGGTTTAAGTCTGTAATGCAAATACATTCAGCATCACTAAGGCTGGTTGCCCTTGGTGGAGTGTAGGCAGTCACAGAGAATGCACATGGTGTTGGTCTGAAAAAAAAACAGCTTGGACACGTCCAATTAAATAAATCAAAAATAGTGGTTTCATAATGTGTCAGTCTGTAAAAGTGATTTCAAATTGTAAAAAGAGATTTTCACTTGGCCCGAAAAAAAAATAGCAGTAAGTGTGCTTTGAAATTGGCAAAGAAATTTCGTTTTGGCACTAATGTGAAAACATGACTCTGTGTGCATAGAAGAATTATAGGCAGAGATTTATTGCGTCTTGCTCTGGTGATTTCACAGTTGCATTAGATGGAAAGGGGGAGCGAATTTTTGGGGGAAGAAGCAGAGGCTTAGCACACACCCATGTCCTTGCCGTGTATAGTCATGCACAGTATTTACAAGCCAGTGGGGTTTTCAGGTTTAAGTCTGTAATGCAAATACATTCAGCATCACTAAGGCTGGTTGCCCTTGGTGGAGTGTAGCACTGTGGACATGGGCTTTTTAAAAAATCTGAAAAGTGGTTTCATAATGTGACAGTTTGTAAAAGAGATTTTCACTTGCCCAAAAAAAAGAGCAGTTTGTGTGCATTCAAATTGGCAAAGAAATTTCGTTTTGTGACTATTGTGAAAAGAAATGTAGTAATATATTTAAATACAATAACAGATTTTTTTTTTAGTTTTTTTCAGGTATTGCTGAAGAACAGTGAACAAAATTTAAGATGCCTACAAAATCTCGAGTTCAAAAAACGCTAAAAAAAAAACTATATTTGAAGACAACTGGAGGACCAAAGTTAGTAGAAGATGCTGATGTTGGGAAAAAGAAAAAATCTTCTGGTAAGCAAAAAAAACAATTCCTAAACAAAATATTTAAAACAAAGAAAAATGTACAAAATGTCTGTTCTCGGAAAAATGTAACAAAACATAGAGAACAGCAAAAAATTGAGAATTTAGTTAATGCAAATATACCTTCTGCAATTGAAAAGTTTAACATAAACAGAAAAACAGCATTTAAAGAGATACGTAGAAAAATGTTTCAGAGAAGAGTTATGTCCAATTTGATAAAGGATATAAAGAAATATAAGCAAAAGGCTAAATATTACAAGAGAAAAAAAGAAATTGAAGCCATTGCAGCAAAAGCATTAGAATTAAAAAGGAAACTATTCATATTAATTTTGAATAGGATGCGTACATTAGACAAAATGGTTAATGTACTGAAATCACATAGCAAAAGGAAAAGAGTAGTGAACAGAACAAACTTTTGTAAAGTGTTTTTAGGCAAGTGGATGCATAGTTCAAGTAGTGAACCTTTTTTTAATGAAGAAAGCTATTTTCAAAGTAATAGTTTGCTGCATGCAGTTGACACCAGAGGTCGTTCATACGAAGTAAAAAATGGTTGCATAATGGAGAAGGAGATAATGGTTCCAAGAGATGAGGTACAAGTGATGGCAGATGAGGCAATGGGGAGACGTCCTAAAGCCCCAGTGTACACTTGGAATTGTAGTAGTATTTGCACTGTGCGTCAGGAATCTATTGACAGATTTCGAGAGTTTCTAAGAGAATATAGTAAAAAAAGTGTAAAACAAAAGATTAAGGTGCTTCAAAGTCTGGATCCATGCAGAGTGAGAGAGAATACTGGTTTGCAGGGTCATTCTCTTGCTTGTCTATCTAGAAAAGTGTGCAATAGTGTTTTCCATCATTTTAGGATGCTGGCTGTTCATCATACTGAAATGAGAAAGTTTGTGAGACGGTTGTATTTTGCCAAAAGTCCAGCAATAAAGTTAAATGAATTGAATAGGGCTCTGTTCCGAGGAACGGTATCAGATGTAGAGAAGGTTGTTGATGAAATTCAGTTTTGTTACTTTGGTCCTGAACAAAACAGTGCAGAGAAGGACACAGTAAATGAGGAAGAAGT
This sequence comes from Triturus cristatus, assembly GCF_964204655.1. Classification (NCBI taxonomy): domain Eukaryota; kingdom Metazoa; phylum Chordata; class Amphibia; order Caudata; family Salamandridae; genus Triturus; species Triturus cristatus. The sequence goes on along the minus strand of NC_140591.1, from coordinate 1,363,858,245 downwards.
GGAAGAGAATGTAGAACCCTCTGTAAGTAACACATTTAATGATCACATAACAAAATTTGCAATAGTCTCTAATGAAAGACCAAATTTTACTTGTATTTGTTGCCGCAGAACTCATTATAGAAAACAAACTAGGAATGTTGATCTCTACAGAAAGAGTGAAAATGAAGATAATTATAAGTGGAAGGATTTTGCCACATATATATTTCTAGAAAATTGTTTTGAATTGGGTGAAGATCAGCGTATTTGTAAATACTGTTATAACAAGTTAGAGGAAAATAGAATGCCGACCAGAGCTGTACATAATAATTTAGAATTGGATGCTATTCCTGCTGAACTTTCTGAATTAAATACATATGAGTCTATACTCATTCAATGTGTTCATCCGTTCCAGACCATAGTACGTATGGAGCCCAAAACTGGTAAATTACCTCCTTCAGATTTACTGAGAGGTTTAAAAGGTAGAGTGGTGTATTTGCCCTTGGATTTGAAAAAAAATATGGAAACTATTGATGCGGATACTTTGGAAACTGAACCATTAATTATTCTGGTTAATGGTGTACCTACAAAGAATAAGAAGATTTGGCAGGAGCTGGTAGATGTGCGGAAAGTACAAAGAGCAAATTTGTATTTGAAAAAAAATAACAAATGGTATGAATCAATTTATATAGAAGAAGAAGAAGAAGAAGAAGATTTACAAGGAGACACAGAAACACCAACTGGACAAATTGAAAAAGTGGACAAGTCAAAGGAAGAAGAAATTTATGAACATTTTAGCATACATCCTCTCCATTCGAAAGAAGTTATGGGAGACAATATTGATCTCTTTCAGATGAAGAAAGCAAAAGGAAATCCCGTGAGTGTATGGGAGGAGAGCTTGGAAGCTCGATGTTTTCCCCAGCTGTTTCCTAAAGGAAAAGGAGGACGATACGATGAACGTCCAGAACAGATTCCAGCTTCAGAGTATCGAACTACAAGACTATATGCTGAAGATCCCAGATTTCGACAAAGTATTCCTTATTTGTTCCATCTTTTATTTGAAAGCGACTTGTCTGCACTGTCTTATGCAGTAAATCACATTTTAAAAAGTGGAGTACATTTACAAAATGTGTCTGCTAAGGATTTTATGGAGAAAGTGCAGCACCGAGATGATCATTTGGAAACACAACTGATCAATCTGATGGCTTGTCAGCGTGGGACAAATGAATATTGGTACCGACGCCATGGTGAACTAAAATGCATGTTACGCAATTTAGGAACACCAACATGGTTCCTTACCCTAAGCTGTGCCGAGTACGCTTGGGATGATTTACTGGATTTTCTACGAGAGGCCAATTCAAACATTAAAAACATCGAATACAAGACAGCAGGAGAACTGTGCTCATTGGATCCGGTTAATGTTTGCAGATATTTCAATCATAGATTTGAGGCTATGATGTCCTTCATCTGCAATAAAAAAAATCCACCCCTTGGAGAAGTAGTGGATTTCTTTTGGAGAAAAGAGTACCAGGCAAGAGGTGCTCCTCATATTCATATGCTGCTGTGGATCAAGGATGCCCCAAAGTTTGGAACAGATACTGATGAAGCAGTGTTATCTTACATTGAAGAATATGCAACATGTGCTATACCAAAAAGCACAGAAGAGAACAAGTTAAAGGAGCAAGTTCTACGTTTCCAAAGTCATCGGTGTGGAAAATACTGTCGACGGAAATACAAGAGCAAAGAAAAATACTACACTAAATGTCGATTTGGATTTCCTAGACCTGTTCTTTCAAATGGAAGAGTCAACAGTTTTATGTCAGCTGTGAGACATACTATCACAAGAAAATCACCTAAGAATACCTACAACCTTAAAAGAAAAGAAGAATCTAAAAATATAAATGACTACAACCCAGTCATTTTATCCATGTGGAACGCTAACATGGATATACAGTATGTTGCTGACAATTCCATTGCTGTTGCTCGATATGTAACGTCTTACATTACGAAATCAGAAAAAACAGAATTGAAGGAAATGTGGGAAGAGATTTCTCACGAGAAGACTGTCAGTAAGAAGCTGTACAGTTTCAGTTTGAAGATGTTATCGCATCGAGAAATTGGATCCTACGAATGTTCAGATAGGTTATCTTCTGCAAGTCTCTACTCGAAGTCAAGAAGAATAATTTGGGCAAGTTTAGGCCTTGCAGCAATGAGAAATCGGGTACTGAAATCTGTTGGAGAAATTGAATATTTGGCTGAGAATGACCCAGAAAGTACAGATATATTGAAAACAAACATGTTGGACACATATTATCCCAAGAGAAGTCATCATCTGGAGAACATGTGTCTCTATGAAGTGTTACAGAACTACATTTATTCACGGAAAGCTGCAGAAGACATCAACAGTGGAAAATATAAAGTTGTTGGTGAAGAAGGATGTTTGGTGAAGCAAACCAAAGGAAGTTTGATAAATCACCGGAAGCTGAGTTGCGACACTACCGACAAGAAAGAATTTTACTACTTGGCTCTTTTACAGTTGTTTAAACCATGGCGTACAGAGGATGAACTTCTGGGAGAATTCCAGAGCTATGAAGATTCTTTTAATGCTTGTAAAGACAGCATACAATGCAGTACATTCTCAACTTATCTGCAAATGTTAAATGAAGAAATTGAACAGGAAACTACAATTGCAGCAGAAATAGCTAGAGACAGTTCTCAGGACAGCCAAAGTTCAGGAACATACAGTCAAGATCCCCTAGGACAACCAATCGTTGAAAATGAAGCATCAATAGCCATGAATGAAGTGGAAACGGCTATGAATCAAGGTCAAGAAGAATTTATAGACTTAGAAAATTTGGAAAGACAACTGAATCAAGAGCAGCAACAAATTTATGAAGAGATCAAAAACAAAATTGATCACGGATTTCTACATATCAAAAAAGAGTGCTCATGCACATCATTTCATCCAATCAGGATGTATGTAAGCGGACAAGCTGGCACTGGAAAAAGTTTCCTAATTAAAGTCATCAGAAGCTACCTAAAGCAAAAAACGGATTCTACTTTGTCTTGTGTGGTTACTGCTCCAACTGGGTTAGCAGCATATAACATAAAAGGAATCACCTTACATCGTTTGCTAATGTTACCAGTGGAGCATGAGAACAAAATACAATTCAACAAGCTAACTGGAGAAGCATCCTTGGAAGTTTCAAGAGTATTGAAGAAGATGCAAGTTCTCATTATTGATGAGGTGAGCATGGTATCGAACTTAATGCTTGCCTTTGTGCATTTAAGAATGCAGCAAATTTTGAAGACAGACTATGACGTGTTATTTGGTGGAAAACACGTCATAGTTTTTGGGGATCTTTTGCAACTTACTCCAGTTAAAGGACAACCAGTGTTTAATACTGTGACACATGAAGACACGAAGAAGTCATTGGGAAGCATTGGAAATACAAATATTTGGTCCTTCTTTGAGTACAAGGAACTTACAACTAATATGAGGCAAGCAAACGATGAAGAATATGGAAGTATTCTGAAAGATATCAGGATTGGAATACTCACAGAAGTTGGGAAAAAAGCATTACAGAGTCGGCTGCTACATAATTTATTTCCAAAGGAAGAAATAGTTGCAGAGAAAATATACAAGAATATTGCAGAAAACAAAAGTGTCATCTGCTTAATGCCAACTCTACGTGAATGCTCAATATTTAATGAGGAGCTTTTGAAATTGGAAAAGGAAGACATCAGGAAATTGGAAGCAGTGGACAAAATTGAGGATGGAAGAATTACTGTCACAGTAACAGGCAAACTGAAAAATAAATTGGACTCACTAGAGAAGAACATCTCCAAAACAGCAGGATTAGAAAAAAATCTATATGTTTGCATGAACTGTAGAGTGTTTTTAAGGAGAAATTTGGATGTTGAGAAAGGCTTAGTGAATGGAGCAATGGGAAGAGTTGTGGGTTTTATTAATTATCAGAAAAAAGAAGGAATTGAATGTTTAAAAATAAAATTTGATCAGATAGAAGAAGTTAAAGATATTTGTCGTTGTACAGTTCGTTTTATGCTTGTGAAAGACTTATATGTACGTAGGAAGCAGTTTCCGTTTTCTCTAGCATATGCTGTAACTATTCATAAGTCTCAAGGATTGACTGTAGATTGTGCATTTGTGAACATTGGTTCAACTGTGTTCAAAGAAGGTATGGCATATGTAGCTTTGTCACGAGTCAAAACATTATCAGGTTTATTCATGATAGACTTTGATGACTCAAAAGTTAGTGCTGATACAAACTGTGTAAAGGAGTATAATAGATTAAGAAGAAGCTATGCTCCTCATTTAGGTCAGTATCCTGTGTTGGAGAAACGTGTAGTTTCTCGTAAAAGGAGAAATGAGAATATCTGTAATGAAGATATAGAGAAGAGGAAAAAAAAGAGGAGTGATGTAATTGCAAGCAAAAAGAAAAAGGAAAATGAAGAACAGGTTGTAGGATGTCATTTTGAAAATAGCTCTGGTGTCAACTGCTATGCAAATGTAGTGCTGAATGTTGCATTTTATCTGGAAAGTTTGCAAGAGCAGATAATAGTAAATCAGGGAAAAAGATTCTGTTCAGAGCTGAGTCTCCTTTTTCAAAAGCTGAGTAAAGATAAAACTCAAATAGAAAGTGCTACTGACATTAGAAAACTTTTAGATGTATGTTCAGGACGAACACAGTTTTCTCAAAATGAACAGCAAGATGCACACGAATTTTTGATGTATTTTCTTCAGGTAGTGGAAGAAGAAGGAGTTCCCATTGACATTTTTTTTGGTCTCTCTTATAAATGGGAACATAGTTGTGATAATTGTTATAATATATGTGGCTCTATTGTTGATAATGAAAGGTTTATTTATTTGACATTGCCAGAGAGTAAAACAGTCACTTTTGCAAAATTAGTTAAAGATGCTAATCATAGCATGAAATGTGGTGAGTGTAATTCTGACATGTTATCAACATTAATTTTAAGGGAATACGGACAGTATGTAATTTTAATGATGCAACGATGTAGAGCTGATGGATCAAAATTGGATACTTTAATAAAGAAGTTTACAGGACAGCAATTATCAATTTCAGGAAAAACTGTTGTAACTGTTGCAATAATTTTCCATGATGGACCTACTGTTACTTCTGGACATTACACAGTTTATCTAAAATGTGAAAAAGGCTGGACACTGTGTAATGATTCCCAATTGATTTTCAAACAACGTTTGCCTTTTGATTTAGCAAATTCCTATCTAATCTTCCTGAAACCTAAATTTTAGAGAGACTTGGCAAGATCTGGACAAAATAATTTTACCATTTTACTGGATTACCATTGCAATTTTGTAGAAAAAATATTTTTAAAATTATCATTTGGCCTAAAGGAAAGATAACCAATTGTAATGTGGACTTTTTTAATTTTTAATGCAATTTTGAAAAACCAATAATTTAGAGATAATCGGTAACTTCTGCACATTTTAAATTTTGGAATGCTATTGAACTGCCATTGGAAATTTTTTTCAAAAATGATTTAAAAAATTACTATTTGGCCATGTGGAAAAGTAAGCAATTCTATTGTGGACTAAATAAATTATTCAAAAAATTTTCGTGAACCAAAATGTTACAGAGAATCTGGACAGATTAAACTTTAGAATTTTAATGGATTTCCCTTGGAAATTTATTCCAGGGAAAAAAAAAATACTATTTGGCCTAAAGGAAATAAAATCAGATGTATTTTGGAGTTATTTGAGATATAATATTGTAGTGCATAGGTGCATGAATGAGTGACTCACTGTTTGTATGTGTTGAACAGAGCATGTGTGCAGGACTGCATGGGTGGATGCGTGTGTGTATTGGTGTGTTAGTGAGTGAATGACTGTCTCAATAGTGTCTTTATGAGTAACTACATATGTTTTAAACTAGTATATGTGACTATTGGTGTATATAAGTGAGTATATGTGAGAGTGAGAGATTGAAAGAGTTCCTGTATGAATAAGTATGTGTTTCTATAAGTGATTGTTTAAAAGACTAAGTATGTGTAAGTTTCCGTAGAAGTAAGTGTGGTGGTGTGTGTATAACTGTATATGCAAGTAAATGTATGTTTGATTCTTTATTAGCATGAGTGACTATGTGTGTGAGTAACTCTATGGATGAGTGGCATTGTGTAACAGGATGTATAGGTGTATGAGTACATATGATGAGTGAGTACATGTATGAGTGACTGTATAGGACTGTTGGTGAATGAGTGGATGTTTATGTGGATCTTAGAATTACTGAAGAGGTTGTTGTAACTGGTATTGGTATGTCCATTGTTTTGAAAATTTTAGTCTCTATTTTTGAATGTGTGTATCAAAGGTTATATTAGGGTGAGAGGAGGTCTGCCACTCTATCACAAGGATGATGTCATCAGTGATGTCATAAGTGATGTCATTTGAGATGTCATCAGTGATGTCATGAGTGATGCCACTGACCATGTCATGAGTGATGTAATATGTGACGTCATCAGCAGTGCATTGCGGGCACGCGAGTTATAGTTAGCTGAACTAACTATAACGGGGGAATTTCAATGGTTTTGTACAAGTGAAAAGTCCAGCTAACTATAACACCCCTGAAACCTATGGTTTTTTCAGTGAATTCCTGAGGTTTTTTAAATGCTAATTCCTAACTATAACGTGCCTGAAACCTATGGTTTTTTCTGTGAATTTCAAAGGTTTTTTAAATGCTAATTTCTAACTATGCCTACAGAGATAGGACATGTGAAGAAAGAAGAAAAAATACACAGGAAGAAAAAAAAGAAGTGCAGAAAGAAGCAACAGAAGTCCTCAAAGACGAAGAAAAGTGCAGGAAGAAGGATAATGTGCAGAAAGAACAAAAAGAAGAGCAGAAAGAAGCCTTGTTGCAAAATCATCCTGTACCCTCAATTTTTTCAGACGGATACTGGTGGTAACTGAGTCTGACTAACCAGTCCTAGAGCCAGTGCTATGTTAAAAGACACTTAGAATACAGTGAAAACACCTACATACACTAGGGAACATTATGCGTTGGAGTCCCCCTGTGATTAGCATGACCTCCTCTGTAAGCCCCTAGTATATAATAGGGCAGGGGGATTAAAACTACCTCTTAAAACAGGCCACAGGGCTTTTTTGCACACGTTAACTCAGGCCCCGTCCCCTCCCTTCACCACTGTGTAAACACGCCCTGTGTGCGTTTTTAGTTGGGAGATTAAGTTCCATTGAATCCTGAGGGTCCCTAGGGTCCAACTAGCCCACTAGGTACCTCCAGTAAGTGCCACAGAGCTGCGTTGCAGAGAGGTGTAAAAAGTGGCACGGCCTGGACCAACTCTCTGCAATGCAGCTGAGTGGCGCTTACTGGAAGCACTTGGTGGGCTAGTTAGCCCCCAGGGGCACTCAGTATTGAAGGGAAATTATATCCCCAATTTAAAATGTGCCATAGTGCGTGTTTGCACATGTCACCACAGGCCCCGTCCCCTCCCTTCACCACTGTGTAAACGCGCCCTGTGGCTGTTCTAAGTTGAGAGATTAAGTCCCCTTGAATCCTAAGGGTCCCTAGGGTCAAACTAGACCACTAGGTACCTCCAGTAAGCGCCACAGAGCTGCGTTGCAGAGAGGTGTAAAAAGGGGCTTGGCCTCAGAACACCTGTCTGCAGCGCAGCTCCCTGGCGCATACTGGAGATGCCTGTTGGTCTACTTGGCCCTCAGGGACCCTCAGTATTGAAGAGGAATTAATTCCCCAACTTACAATTCGCCAGGGGGTGCGCTTGCAGAGTGCTGCAAGGAGGGGGCGTGGCCTCCGGCACGATGCCAGTCTTTTATTTATTTTAATTTTTTAAGAAAGGAAGCTGTGTGGTTCCCCTACTTATTCTAATTTATTGGCCCTGATGACCCCATCCCCCAGGGCCTGTCTCCTAAATATTTTATTTTGACCCCAATCCCCAGGGCCGGCCACTGTTTTTTATTATTTTTAAAAAATATATATTTATAGACACACCTAGGACATGCTGGACAAACCGTACGTACCTATCACCATGACGATTTGCGTGATATTCATTAAAAGGCTACTATGCATGCATACAATGAATCCATGTGGAATGTATTTACACCACTAGTGAAGCTCTGACATGTCCGATGCCCTACCGTGCCTAATCCCGGTAGACACCCTTGTCGTTTATTTATACAAACATGGGTAGCTATTGACGGGCACATTTAATACACATGCACACCAAGCCATTCAAAGGGGATTCGACAAAAATTCGACCAAAACTATGCAAGAAACCCCCCTCACGGTTAATAAAACACACATCCACTGCCGGATGTGTAATACTTTTTATTTTACTCTCTGGAAAGGGGCCGAACATCACTTGAGAGTCACAGCGCGCTCCTGGCAGAGCCCAATGCTGTGTTACATCCACCATTGCCTGCTGAGTGCCACACACCTCTGTGTTGTATTCCACTAGCTAGTGCATATGCTATGACACTCTCTAGCCCATGTGCACTGTAACACCACCCCGTGAATATGTCATGCCACACTTGTCTTTGCACAGATTATATTGCCCCATCTAACGTGCCTTCCTCGAAGCCTATGTTATAACGCACAGTGCTGTGCCATACATATTACAATCTGGGATCCATATCTTTGTCACAGTGCATATGCAACGTTACACTCCCCAGCACATATTTTATATTACAACTTTAGAGACTAGTTAGGTTACACAACACTGCCCTGTGCATATTACACTCCAAGGCGCATATCGCATAGCACGTGCTAGTGCCTGTGCTATCTCGCGCTCTCCAATGAATCTGTAATTGCGCACAATGTATTGCATATTATATTTCACGCCCGGTTCATCTTATATCACACTTTTTGGTGCATAGTTTATACCATACACTATATCTAGTTTTCATTTTCAATCGTGCTCTCAGGACTATGTTCTATATAACACTGTGTTCACCTACCCTTTTCACGGGCATTACATTTTGCGATAGGGGGTGGAGGGTCAGGGGGTGTTTCTGCCAAGTGAGCCCGGAGTCACAGTCACAAACGTCCTCTTCTTCCTGAATAAAAGTGAGATTATGCTGCATACTTGTTCATATTTTAAGTAGTTCGCACAGACACACGTTTTAAAAACAATAAAGTTCCTAATACCCGCCTTCTCTGAACAGTTAGCTTGCTGCCCCATCCCCCTCCTCCCTATCCTCTGTTGTGTGAATCCATGGACTAGCCTCCTCCCTCCTGCCATGCATGGTCTGATGTGCTGCCACTGCCCTCAATTTAGTATGATGTACCAGTCCACTCCTCCTGCCCTCCATTGCCCAATTCTATGCCCCATCATTGACCTCCGGCTTAAACTCTGTGCTTAGCTTGCTGCCCCTATTCTCCTTCCCCCTGCCCTCCGATGTCTTTGTGCATGCCCCTGCTCCATCCTTTTTGCCCACCATGTTCCATGGACCTGCCACTCCTATCTACTCTGAGTGTTTTGTTGAGCTGCCACTCCCCTCCCACCTGCCTAGCATTGTCAGATGACTGTAACCTGTCCCTGCCACCTCCACCCTGCCTGTCCACATGCCATGCCCCTATCCTCTTCCTCCTGTCCTACATGGTCCATTGTACTGCCACACCCTTCTGCCCTCCCTGGTCTGTTCTGCTGCAACTTCTCCTCCTGCCTGCCCCGTGCGGTCTGTTGTGAGGCCCCTTCCCCTGAACTTTCTTGTCTGTGCACAGGTCCTGACCCTCCCTTCTATCCTCCGTCGTCCTTTGTGCATGCCCCTGCACCCTCCTTCTTGCCCATCATAGCCATTGTGCTGCCACTAACCCTCCCACTTGCCATGCATGGTCTTCTGTGCTGCCATGGACCCTCCCACCTTCCCTGTGTGGTCAGTTAGCTGCCCCTGACCCCCTCCCACCTTCCCTCCATGGTCTGTGTGTATGCCATCACAGTCTCAGTGTTGCTCTTCATGGTGTGTCTTGCTTCTAGTGCCCATCCTGCCTGACCTCCATGGCTATCTTGCTGCTCCTGCCCTGCCCCCTTGCCCCCAGTCCTTTGTTTACATGTGCCGACCCCTACTCCCTCCCTCCTGGCTTGTCTGTTCCATTGCAATGCCCCTGATCCGTCCCTCCTGCCCTTTATGGTCTGTTATGCTGCAGCTTTCTCTCCTGTCTGTCCATTATGGTCAGCTAGCTACCATTGCCTCTTGCCCCTCTGTTCTCTGTTGTCCATGTGCATTGTCCTGTCCCCTCCCTCTTGCTTTCTATGGATTGTTGTGCTGCACTCCCGTCCCGCATGCCCTGTGTGGTGTATTGTGCTGCTGCAAACCCTGATGCCTGCCCTGCAGGGTCAGTTTGGTGGACCTCTCCATGTCCCTCCTGTCCTCTGTTATCCAAGTCCATGTCCCTACCCCATTTCCTTCCATGATCCAATGTACCATACTTGCGAACATTTTGAACTTGGTAAGAGGGAGATTTTGAAAAAAAAACTGGGGTATTGATTTTCCCCTTTGAGTTACATTGAAAAAGAGGAGATTGTAGACAGGAGACAGATCAAATAAAGCCCATTTGAGCTTAAAAACATTGGACGTTTCCTGGCTGAATCAGGTCTGTTGGCATGTATGGTTGTACTACCATTGCCTCTTCCTTCTGCCCACAATGGTCTATTACATTGCCACAGCCTCTCTTGCAAGTCCTGTATTGTTGGTTTGTTGCCCCTGCCCCCCTTTCCACTGCCCTCCATAGTCTGTTGTGCTGCCACGGCCCTTCCTGCCTGCTCAGTGTGGTTAAATTGTTGCCTTTGCACCCTCCTACCTGCCTTCAATTTTCAGAGTCCGTGCCCCTGGCCTCTGCCTCTCAACAGTATCCTAATAAACAACTAGATTGCTAACATTCTATATTTATTACAAAAGTGTGGAACGCCTGACGTCATCTTGATGTAATCAAAACTGTAATACCTAGAGCATTTCCTTTAGAAATTACATATATGAGAGGGTCTTATTGGCATCAAAATTATGGTTAGTGCTCTAAAAGACTAAAATAAGGACATCTTTTCTGAGTTTTCAAATAGCGACAAAGCACTTTTAAATTATTTGTTATCTTTATGTTTTTTTATCCAGTTGACCACTTGATTCAATGTTGGACTTAGGGGAGAGGATGTGGTGTTACTTCCAGAACTGCAGACTTTGCAACTGGGAACCAGGTTGGAGTTTCTGCTTCAGCTCGACATTCTGTGATTCTGGTCAAATCACTTTGTCTCCCAATGTCTACAACCAAAATGAATTTGTTCTTGTGTGATGTAACCAATGCTCATGTAAAACACTCCAATACCTGACAAGTCTGCACTATATAACACTGCAAAAACACAAAATAATAAGTGTTTTGCACACTTCTGTCATTGGGCTATATTTGGGGTACATCTGGGTGATTTTGGGCTACATTTGGGCTCTTTTGTCTCCGGTGGCCATCTTGGGAGATTTATTTGTTATGAAGTTTCCTAATTTCCTCATGTACTGCAGTCTCCTCAGTAGGAAATGCTTTCAGTTTTTTACTTTGATTCCATCATGAAAGTATTCAGATATGTCACACATTTGCCATAAATTCTGAATGTTAGCACTCTAGTTGCTCATTAGATCACTGTAGTAAAACTACTGTTCACCGTGGAAGTCTGCTCCTGGTATTAAAAGTGAATGTTTCAGTCTGCATGTCAGAATTCTTTAATGAAATAGAAGAGGATTTGAGAAGTCACTCAAAATGTGCCCTCATTTTCTTTCTTCAGCATTAATCATAATTTCTATGGCAAAATGAACCCCCTCATTGTGTTCCTTTTTAAATTAAATGTTTTAAGTGTTACCAGTTTATTCCAACCAAGATGGATTCAGGTGTGCCATACTTTTGTCATAATGAAGACAGTAAGCGCTCTAGTTGTTTTTAAGAACACTCTGGGACATTCTGTCATTGGGCTATACTTGGGCTACATCTGGGTGATATTTGCGCTACATTTGGGCTCTTTTGTCTCTGGTGGCCATCTTGGGAGACTTATTTGTTATGAAGTTTCCTAATTTCCTCATTTACTGCAGTCTCCTCAGGAGGAAATACTTTCAGTTTTTTACTTTGATTCCATCAAGAAGGCATTCAGATGTGTCACACATTTGCCATAAATTCAGAATGTTAGCACTCTTTTTGCTCATTAGATCACTGTAGTAAAGCTACTGCTCACCAGGGGAAACTGCTGCTGGTATTGAAAGTGCATGTTTCAGTCTGCATGTCAGAATTTTTTCATGAAATAGAAGAGGATTTGAGAAGTCACTCAAAATGTGCCCTATTTTTCTTTCTGCAGCACTAATCATACTTTTTATGGAAAAATGAACCCCCTCATTTTGTTCCTTTTTAAATTAAATGTTTTAAGAGTTACCACTTTAATCCAAGCAAGATGGCTTCAGGTGTGCCGTATGTTTATCATAAGTAGGACTGTTAGCGCTCTAGTTGTTCTTTGGAACACTCTGGGAAGCTGCAGTAGAACACAAAGGAATCAACTGACAGTCTCTGCCCTTGTTGGATGTACATGTTTTACTGAGAATGTCAAACTTCATTCTCACATGACTGAGAAAGATAATGAGAAAATATTTTTCTCTCAATCATGATATCCCAGCAGAAGGCTTTTTCACATGTTAAAATCACCTTAGAACACACCACAATTCCTAAAATGAGTATGGTACCATCAACAAATGATTTATAATGTAACTAAAGTCTTAAAACCTTCTATTAACTGCAACGCTTTTTAATGAAGTGCTATCATGTATATTGGTCCCAAGATGTCTGCCAACACTTCTTGGATGAAGTACTGACAGCCAATCAGATCTCACGATGAGATGTGTGGTTAGGATCCACCCAGATATATCTATCTTTTTAACTCTAATTTTCTCAGGAACTACTGAACGGATTTACCCCATTTAAGCAAAAGGCACGAGTCTGAACTGAGGACTACCCCTTTGCCAAATTTGGTGTAATTCCGTTAAGCAGTTCGGGCTGTAGCTGCGTCAACAGGTCCTATGGGAAAATGCATGGGTAAAACGCGTTTTGGGACCCCCCTTTTTTCTCGGCCCCCGCTTGACGAATCACCGTGAAATTTTCAGGTTAGGAGCGGACCGGAGCTGGCCAAAAGTTTGGAAAATTTCGCAAAGATTCGTCAATCGGCGCCAACGTTATTCCAAATAGAATGTTGCGGATTTCCTATGGAAAATAGGTCCTAACTATATACATATATATATATATAAGGGAGCCTAAGATATATAAGTACCATCGGGATAAAGCCGATTATGAATGTGGACGTATTTTTACCTTTGCCAAAAAATACGAAAATATGAAAATATCGAAATACAGTGGCAATTCACAGTTGTCTTTGAAGAGTAAAAACAGTTCTAAACAAGCCACTTCATCCACATCAGATTTGAGTTCGGCAATAGAAAGCGAAACCGAAGGGGAATATAGAGATTAAAGAGTTCCAGTTTCCATTTCTCTTGCTGAAGAACTCGATTTTTTAGTCGAGGAGAGAAAACAAACGCTCCGAACGAAGAGACAACAGCAACAACAAACAACAACAAAAAAACAATCAAACGAAGAGAAAGGAGAAGGGCAAAAGAAAGGAGAACAAACCCGACAGTACCAAACACGTCGATGGAATCGCAAATAAAGGAAACACAAGGCAATGCAAACAACATTACAGTAACCAATTTATCAGCGATGACTTTGAACTCAGCAGAACTACAACTGCTCTCATTTGGTCTCTCCTTTTGCCCTGAAAGTTCATTCAATTATGCAGCAACCAGGGTGGATGTGTTCAAAGCAATAAGAAAGTTTAAGCTCCAAAAGTACCATCTTATCAAAGCGGCAAGTACTGGAAAAGATACAGCTATGTCGCCTACCCTCAGTTGTTCCCCTTCAATTTATGGACTAACCAACGAGGATATGCCACTCTTTAGAGATATGCAAGCATTGGCATCTTCTACCACTGAACAAAGTGACCAAGCAATAATCACTAGAAACAGCGCAGATGATACACTTGTGAATACCAGATTTAAACCACGCTCAGTCTATGTTCCAATCATGCCTATCATGCCTATCATGAGCAAATTATAAAGACTTAAATATCAAAGTAAAAAAAATGCAAAAAAATACCCATAGGACGAAAAAGATCAAACAGAGAATCCAATATGAACAACTAATGAAAAAATTGTCAAGTAACAACGACATTATCATAAGGAATGCTGATAAGGGTGGAAACCTGGTAATCTGGGCAAAAGAAGATTACAATAAGAAGGCACTAAGCCAATTTACAGACCAACAATGTTATCGTAGAAGTGACCATCTAATGCTAAAAGCAACATACGATAGCTATTACAGTAAATTGATGGCCTGGAGAAGTTTGGGGTTAATAAATAAGGATGAATATGGCTTTTTAAGGACTAACACACCTACAACCCCAGTAATCTACTTTATACCCAAACTACATAAAAATTCGACTAATCCGCCCAGACGTCCAATTATCTCTGCCATCAATAGCCTGACAGAAAGCACGTCACAATATATAGATTACTTTCTTCAGGAAAACATCCAAGCTCTGCCTTCATATTTGAGAGACACGGGTGACTTTTTAACAAAGATACAGAACTTCCAGTGGCAACAGGGTTACCTATTGATAACCATGGACATCTCTGCTCTATACACGAGGATCATTCATAAAGATGGTCTACGGGCAATGAAATCTTACCTCGGAAAAAGAGACGCCAAGTATGAACCACATAATCGGATGCTCTTAGACGTGATTGACTTTTGCCTCCATAACAATTTCTTTCTGTTTTAGAACACTGTCTACCAACAAATGCGGGGCGTAGCTATGGGGGCCAGTTTCTCCCCCAGCTATGCCCGCCTTCACATGGGCTGATGGGAGGAACTGGTCCTCCATAGAAATTTTGCCGACACCCTACAATAAAAAGTTAAATGTTGGTGGCGATACATTGACGATTTGTTTTTAATATGGAATGGTTCTGAAACTGAGACTAAAGTGTTTATTGATGAACAGAACATTAACGACATCAATCTGAAGTTCACATCTGACATCAGTGCTAACAAAGTGACATTTTTAGATGTAGAAATATACATTGATAAAGGGAAAATTTAAACCAAAATCCATAGAAAACCCACAGGTGCTACATGCAACTAGCCAGCACCCAAAACATCTTATACAGAGTATCCCCTATGGGGAGATGATTCGATTAAAAAGAATTTGTAGTACTGAATCTGAATTAGTTAAGGCTCAACAGATCAGTCGATCTCGATTTCTCCAACGGGGATATACTAAAAAGTGTATAGATGCAGCAATTTTAAAAAGTGGGTCAGTGAATAGAAATTCCCTTTTAAAAGTCAAAACCACAGAAGTGTCTATGATATCATCTGAATCTAAACCAAAACTAGATGATCAATTTCGGATGATAATTGGATATAGCAAACAAAGCAGGGAAATCAACCGTATTATTCTGAAAAATTGGCCTTTGATAAACAATGATCCTATCTTAGGCCCTACACTACCAACTAAACTCTCCATTACCAACAGGAGAGCTCCCAATATGCGGGACAAGTTGGTACAGAATAATCCAACAGGTAATTGGTTAAGCCAAAGAAAGGGCTTCTTCAAATGCAGAATTTGCAAAGCGTGCCAATTTGGCACAAATACATCAACTTACAAAACTGCATTTGGTGAACAGGAACATACTATTGACAAAGCCCTATCATGTAAAACGGAATTTGTTGTGTATGTTCTCTCGTGCCCCTGTGGGCTTAGGTACGTGGGAAGTTCCAAGCTACAGGGGCATAAGAGGATTTTACAACATATAAGAGCCATAACCAATAAAGACCCTGCATATCCAGTGGCCCGGCATTTTATAGAATACCATCAATCAGATCCCAAACATCTCAAATATTTCATTATAGATTGTATTTCATATAGCAGACGTGGCGGTAACAGAGAAAAGATGTTAAGACAACTCGAAACCCGTTACATTTTAGAATTAGATTCAAAAAATCCTAACGGCCCAAACGTCACAGATGATCTGCACACATATTTGTAAAAGACTCACTAAACTGTGCTATTTGACTGTTATTATTACCTTTCACCAGCTCTTGTTCTTTCTTTCTTTCATTTATTATTATTATTATTTTTTCATAGCCAATCTAGTATTTATACCTCTACAAAAAGAATTTGTCTTTTTGGTAGAAAACTAGTGGCATACCGGAGCTATAAATTATTACTGAGCAGCCAAGATAGTCCTCATATCACATAGAAGTTATTACAGGTTATAAGAGATATATTTACATTTTTTTAGACACTTATACGTTTTGACAAAAGCTTTTGTCAATAAGGTTTAAGGTGATTTGCACATATATTGCACTATTTTGCACAAAACTGCTTGTTTTGGTTGTCTGATAGACGATCTAAATACATAACTGTAGAGTGAAAAGATGATTTGGCTAAGAAGACCTCATGTCCCAACAGGGATTGTACATTCATTTTCAATATCCTGTGGTATGGACAGTACCGATCCAAGTTGTGTGATAAGTAAGAACTACATATAAAGGGGAAAAGGAGGTGAATTAGGTATTTATACCATGATTATTGTTTTAAAAACAAATTTAAAAATGTTTTCATGTCTCTATTTATAGATTTTCAAAATACTATAATCTGTATTTTTTTGAGAAAAAATATTATTTATATATATATGCATTTTTGTATGTATTCATGTATATATATGTGTAGGTAATTATTTATATTTATTTATATATTTATGAACTTATTTGCACTACTTTGCACAACTAAATAACAGATCGGAAAAAAGTATGCTAAAAAAAAAAAAAAAACTTTCTTTATTCGGCCTTCCGAAGAAAGGTCATAAAAGATACAGATAGAAATACATGGTAAAACGTCACATAGTAATTCCATCATTTTAAAATTCAACACAGACAAAAATAATCACAGTAATTTCATTCAGGACTTTAAAGTGACAGTGCATGTAAAGTGTTTGGGCAAAGAGCATCAATTTAATTTCAACAGTCAATTTAACAATAAAATCAAATATGTAATAAATATGGGCTAAAAAAAAAGGTCAGATCCCATCATCAACCCAACCTATTCGTTTAAAATCCCATTATAATCAGCCTAAGTTCGGTCTATGTCGCATAATGTACTGTAAAAAGTTGGAAACAATATAGACTTGCCCCGCCCCCTCCAGTGACTGTAAAAAGAGGAGAGCTGGACGACAAGTACGAAAGCCCAAACGTTTTAGTAGAGGGATAAGTAGTTTTTTCCGTTGGTCCATATAATATTTTCAAAAAAGAGTAGTATGGATTGTAGACTGGGTGGAAATCCCGTCACATGGGCAGGGAGGTAGTGTTTTGGCCCAATTATTTCTCAACGGAAAAACAACTAAACGGTGGAAAAGATTCAGCCTAAACCTAACTAGAAGAAACAGTTCATAGGAGGTAATACTATAGGTTAGGTAAGGCTGAATCCCGAATACCGTCTGGACAGTCAAACTATGTCTAGCTGTTTGCTTCATGACCTCTGAGTTAAGTCGTAAGTCTTCGAGGTGGTTAAAACAGAGTTTGTAAAAGACCTTCCTCGGTATCTCCTGAATCAAGGTAGGGTCATAGTAATACTTTACTAGCCCTAGGTCACTTAAAAAACTTTTGACATAGACTAGCCACCTAGATCTGTGTGCATTTTCAAGGGCTTTACAGTCTTGAATAATTTTTTGAGTAAAGACTGTTCTTTCCGACGACCAAATTCGGTGCCACAATAACAGTGGCTGGATTCTCGCCAGATCTGTCACATACGGAAGACCCAGTTCCAGGTGGCAGGAATAATTTGCAGCAGTGGTTGGTAGTGAGAGAAGGTATTTCAGAAAACAGTTCTCTACTGCTTGAATGGGACCCACGGCTACGTGGCCCCATACACCCGCTCCATGCAAAGCCACTGAAATACATTTGGCTTTGTAAATTTTAACCATTTCCGCGGGTGCTTTTTTCCCTAGTTTCCTAGAGAAATTTACAAGAGCGGAAGTGGTTCTCGTGAATTGGAGTTTCCTCACTTCCACTGCCGGTTTCCAGCTAAGTTTTTGGTCAATCATGACACCTAAATAAGGGTATTTTCAGTAGTCGCCAGTTTTTCGTTATTCAAGTAAATAGCCCTGTTTTTGTTTTTTTTACCAACCCCCGCCTTCATGACGAATGTTTTCCCAATATTGACTTTAAGATCCAGATTGGCCATGAAGAGTGCATAGCTGCTTAAGGCCCTCTGAAGTTCGTTTGGGGTGCGGGCCAATATCACCGCGTCGTCTGCATACAGAAGAGCCGGTATGAGACGATTGGCTGCCATAGGAAGGTCCTGGGCTCCCCTCAACATCTCCCTCTCCAGACCATTAGTGTAAAGGGTGAAGAGGAAGGGGGCCAGGACACAACCTTGTCTGACGCCCCTCTCCACTCCAAACGACGCAGTGAGTTCTCCACTGGTGCCAAACCTCACCCTGGCAGTCGCGTCAGCGTAAAGTTCCCTCACAAAGGTAACTACACTCCGATCCATCCCTAGGTCTAATAGGATGGACCAGAGTTTAGAATGGCTAACACAATCGAACGCGGCTGACAGGTCTACGTAGACCATGTAGAGTGCTCCAGCCTTAATGTTTACATATTTGTCAATCAGAAGTGATAAGTTTAAGGCTTGGTCTATGGTCCCCAAACCCTCACGGAACCCATATTGTAGATCGGATAAGATGCTATTTTCCACCGCCCACTCCTGCATACGACCAAGAATTATGCGGCCCATCATTTTTCCTGTGGTGTCCAATAGGGAAATAGGGCGGTAGCAGGAGACTGAGCTTCTGTCCCCTTTCTGAAAGATCGGGACCAGTATAGATTTTTTCCAGGATTCCGGAATACCGATAATGCAGAGTGCATTAAGGACCCTGGTCAAAAGAGGAATCCAAAGGTCAGTATGGGTTTTAAAAAAGTCTATTGGGACCCCATCGGGGCCCGGGGCCTTCCCTTTCTTGCTTGCACTTAAAGCCCGAGTGACCTGATCAAGTGAAATGGTCAGGTCAATAGGGAAAGGCGAAGACTGTTGATGGTAAAACTCATTGTCACTAACATTTGTTGATAATGGGTCAATCATAAAAAAATTTGAGACATGCTCTACCCAGTCCTTTTCATCTATTGCGACCTCTATTTTGGGAAAGCCACCGTTATCGGTCAAGAAAGGTGATTTAACCACTTTCCAGAATGCGGCACTATTTTTACAAAAACAGCTCTCGTGCAGTTGGTCCCAAAGTTGTTTTTTTAACTCCGATTTTCTTTCTTTTATAGCAGAGTTATATGCCCTCCTCAGTTCGGATATCTCAGTGGGGACCCTAACTGTCTTGCGTAAAGCAGATTTTAACTTCGAATACGCTGCTGTGCACATGTGATTGAACCAGCCCTGTCTATTCCTTACATTGTCATTCTTTTTTACCATTAGGGCTTTATTTATGGCCTGAATCACAGTGCCAAAATTGATGGTAACATCGGCATCTGTAGTAGTCAAGTCCAAACATTTCAGGATGGACGAGTATGCGTCGGTTACCACGGTATTAACAGTTTCAATGGGATCGACTAGGGCCCAGTTGAGAGAATAGCCATTAAGTCTGGCTAATACTAAGTTATTTTGGTCCAACAAACTGGGGATATTAGGGTTGGGCCTGTCGGAGAGATAGATGGTGATGCTAAGAGGGTAGTGATCGCTCAATACAATCTGGTGTATGTGAAAAGCAGTGTCCCTTTTTATGGCTCCATTTGAGATCAGAATAAAATCGATGGTGGAGTTGCAACCTCTCCCATGGAAGGTAGGGGCCAGCACCATGTTCGGATTGGCCAAATTATTGGCAATTCCCAGATCTAACTTGAACGTAATTTCATTTAGGGAGCTACCTAGAGTCGAGTGGCTGAAATGAGGAATAGGATTACCTGTCTCATCATTTAAGCCACATAAAAATTGATTAGAAACACAACAGGGGGTCTGGTTGAAATCGCCACCCCATATAATAGTTACCTCCCTGGCTGATTTCCTAATAATAGATGATATTAAGGAACAGATGGTATTAACTACTTCCACTGCTTCTGATTCGGGAAGATTGTTATAATAATTAACCAGCAGAAAGGAGTCCTTCGCATTTATACTAAAGCTAAGAAGCTGGAAATTGGGGTCGAGTTTTAGGACCCTCATCTCGTCCATCTTAATCAAATTTGATATATAGGTAGTTAAGCCACCCTTGGCCCTACCAAACATGGAGGGTTGGGCGGGTGAAAAGTACGTTCTATAGCCATCGACATGAATCGCTGTTGTCAGCCAAGTCTCCTGTAGACACAAAATATAAAAATTTGAGGTAAAATTAATCCAGACATCGTTCCCTAATTTGGAGCGTTGTCCAGCTACATTCCAAAATACAGCCACTATTTTTGATTTGGTAATCTCTCGATGATAAACGGTGGTAGGGTTTAATAAAGGTATCGAGGATACCAGCGCTTCATCCGTCGATTGAGGGACAGGGCTTAGTGCCAGATGTGGTGGCTTCTTATTGCGAACTGCAGTGGGATTTAAACGAGGAGAAAAAAGATCACTATTCGCTCGTACCTTGGATCCAGAATCAAAAGGGACCCGAGTATATTCTCCAATAGGGAGTCAGTCAACGTCCTCTAGTCCTCTAAGAGAAGAGAAGCGATTGGAAATAGGAATGTTAAAATTAAAGCCCCCTAGTTGGGGCCGTGGGTAGGTTCTGGGCTGTGTTATGTTCCTAAGTAGTGTCTGGGGATAAAAGTAGGTCAGGTCATAGGTTCTAATGATGCTCTGGTCTTGGCCTTGAAACCAATTGATTATATGCCTTGTAGCCCTGCGATCTCTAAAATTAATAATAATCACGTCCCCTTGAATTTCCTTCGGCCGTGAACCAACCCAACCAAGTCTGCGAACATTTAAAATTTCGCCCTCGATGTTAGGAGGTAGGGGTCTGTTCTGTCCCAACCAATATATAACCTTATTTTTTAGGTCGTGATAGCCCTCTTTTTTCCCTGTTTCTAGTGTTGGGACTCCTGCCAAGACGACAACGTAAGGGACCGCCTCCGGGGGCAAATCTATGTGATGCCAGTTTGCGCCGTCGGTCTTTCCCGGGGCGGTGGCAGCACATACATTGCGTTAATTTGGGAGCTGACAATTGTCTGACCACATTCTAGCTCAGTGTTATCCTTCCGATTAGGTAATGAATTTTTTAAACTTAATAAAGGTGGTAAGGTTTTATTGGCCACTAGTTTAGACTGTCTATCTTCTGTCGGTAAAGATGATTTAGAATGAATGGGGCTATTTAAAGGTGTCAGTCTATTAGACAATAGCTCTTTTAGTTGGTCAGTGTTATTTGAGATCAGCTTCTCCAATGACCCAAGTTGTTTAGACCTTCCCTTCATTCTTTCAAAGAGTGGGAGAAGAAGTGATCTTACGAGTAACTCCAAGCGGCCCATTAATTCATTTATTAATGGATCAAAGTGATGAAGGTCCAATTGGGTTTCGGGGCCTTGTGATTTTGTAACAACTGGAGGAACAAGGGTCTCAGTATTTTTCGCTGGTTTACACTTGTTGTTACTAAGTGTGTTCATTTTGTTAAGTTTCTTCCCTCCTCTCTTTCTTTTTTTTGGTGGAGGGCCTGCGATGATAGTTCCCCTGCCCTTCTTTAGCTGGGGAGTTACAGCCCTAGGAGACTGTGAGTCTAATATTATAGGTTCAGAGGAAAAATCAGAAGGTGAGTTAAGAACAAGTGGAGTTGAATGGGTGTGGGATTTTGACAGGAGATTAGAGTCTCGCATAGGTGAAGAAATTCTGGCAGCACTCTGAGGGTTATTCATTAAGCAGGGCACGGGTGGTGCTGGCGCCGGTGAAATGGCCATCTGAATTGATCCAATCGAGGAGCTTTTGTTTTGCAAATGTTCAGCCGATAGGCGCCGCTCTACCAGGGCAATCTCCTTCTCGAGGACTGAGGCGGCCCTTGTGATAAAGTTATCCAGTGTACCTCGCACTGACCCTCCTAGCAATGACGATCTACTTTTGGGAGTACGGGACGACATAATAATAGGAGATTAATATAACTCTAAGCAGCACTAGGAGGCGTGAATGTCTATACCCAGTTCATGCAGGTTAAACGGTCACGAAGATGTTAAATGCTTTGCAGGACACAACAGTCACACAAAGGGGCTAACGTGTTTCGTGCCAATGAGCAAGCCTCAGAGAGTGAGCCCAGCCCTGCCTCCTCCTGCCCCGGACGGCCACAGACGGCCCGCCCTTTGCCCGGGCTTAGCCCGGCATCGCCCGCGCGCGTCCCGCGACGCGGGGGGCTCTCCTCCGTCTTAAGGCGCCTCCGGGCGCGGAAGGGGCGTGAGCGGCTTCCTGCCGTAAGGTGCTCTGGGCAGTGTAGTCCTCGGTTCTGCCCGTGCGGTGGCAATGGCGGCAATGGTGGCAATGGCAGGGAGATGGCGCCGGTCAAGCAGGTAGCCCAACAACGCGCTGGAGGTAAGGTGATGTCCAAATCAATCAGCAAAAAGAGCCCCCGCTCCACCGGGGCTCTCCTCCGTCTTAAGGCGCCTCCGGGCGCGGAAGAGGTGTGAGCGGCTTCCTGCCGCAAGGTGCTCTGGGCAGTGTAGTCCTCGGTTCTGCCGGTGCAGTGGCAATGGCGGCAATGGCAGGGAGATGGCGCCGGTCAAGCAGGTAGCCCAACAACGCGAGCCGACAATGAAGGCCTCCACGCTCTTCAGTTCAGCATATATCATGCACAATTTTCATGCTCCACTTGGATCTTCCGCAAGAGTATAAAAGCCAGCCCCTACAAACTGGCCGCCAGCACGCAACTGAATGATCCCTAGGTGGAAATTCCAGTAGGCCAGTTAGTAATGGAACATTGCACCTAGCTTCTGCCCTGTTGGATCTTGGGCATCAGCTGACGATCTACAGAGAAAATCCTGGCTGACGAAAGCAGCATTTTGGATCTGCGTACTGCAGCCTATCTATTTATTGACGTCACGTAGACCGTCGTCTAACAGTCGAAGTGTGTACGTAGCTGTTTAAAAGGAGAAATAAACGCGCTAAATAATATCTTTTTTTTCATAAACAAAATGCAATTGAATGCGGTAATAATGTAACGGTATTTATACCGACAGGTTAACACACTCTACATAGGAGCTACTAAACAATGCAGTTTACTTTGAGCACTGTCACTTTAACACTCATGGTGAAAAAAAGAGAAAAAAAGAAAAAATAACAAAAAAATGGTATTTAAACAGTCATGTGACTTCTAAACGCATCATGTGATCAAGGCTCTACGGAGTTGAAACGCGTTATGGCTGACTTACCTCGGGAACAATACAAATTTGATTAAATGCACAGAGATGTGGTCCGTGCTCCATTCTTCGATACATTGAAGCACCAAGCAGCAGTGGAGTTCCTTTGATATATATATATATATGTATATATGTATGTATATATATATATATTCACAGAAAAAAACATAGGTTTCAGGCACGTTATAGTTAGGAATTAGCATTTAAAAAACCTCAGAAATTCACTGAAAAAACCATAGGTTTCAGGGGTGTTATAGTTAGCTGGACTTTTCACTTGTACAAAACCATTGAAATTCCCCCGTTATAGTTAGTTCAGCTAACTATAACTCGCGCGCCCGCAATGCACTGCTGATGACGTCACATATTACATCACTCATGACATGGTCAGTGACATCACTCATGACATCACTGATGACATCTCAAATGACATCACTGATGACATCACTGATGACATCATCCAGTGAATGTGTGTTTTTCTGAAAATTAAATATGTTTTATATATGTATATCTCAAGGTCGATGGAAGAATAAATGGGTATATAAGTGTCTAAATGGATGATTTGTTTTTGAAAAATTGATTGTGTAACTGACTGATTAAGTGTATCATAGTGAATACATGGCTTAGTGAGTAATGTTTAAATATGTAAATATCTGTATCAGTCTCTCACTTTGTGTATAAGTGGCTGCATGGGTTGGTGAGTAGCTACATGGGTGTCTATATAGGTTATTAGTTGGTTTTTTGAGTATCAGTCTGAGTGTCTGCATGGTTCGGTGGGGGGTATTACGTAGTGCATAGGTGCATGAATGAGTGGCTCACTGTTTGTATGTGTTGAACACAGCATGTGTGCAGGACTGTATGGGTGGATGAGTGTGTGTATGGGTGTTAGTGAGTGAATGACTGTCTCAATAGTGTCTTTATGAGTAACTACATATGTTTTAAACTAGTATATGTGACTATTGGTGTATATATGTGAGTATATGTGAGAGTGAGAGATTGAAAGAGTTCCTGTATGAATAAGTATGTGTTTCTATAAGTGATTGTTTAAAAGACTAAGTATGTGTAAGTTTCCGTAGAAGTAAGTATGGTGGTGTGTGTATAACTGTATATGCAAGTAAATGTATGTTTGATTCTTTATTAGCATGAGTGACTATGTGTGTGAGTAACTCTATGGATGAGTGGCATTGTGTAACAGGATGTATAGGTGTATGAGTACATATGATGAGTGAGTACATGTTTGAGTGACTGTATAGGACTGTTGGTGAATGAGTGGATGTGTATGTGGATCTTAGAATTACTGAAGAGGTTGTTGTAACTGGTATTGGTATGTCCATTGTTTTGAAAATGTTAGCCTCTATTTTTGAATGTGTGTATCAAAGGTTATATTAGGGTGAGAGGAGGTCTGCCACTCTATCACAAGGATGATGTCATCAGTGATGTCATCAGTGATGTCATTTGAGATGTCATCAGTGATGTCATGAGTGATGTCACTGACCATGTCATGAGTGATGTAATATGTGACGTCATCAGCAGTGCATTGCGGGCGCGCGAGTTATAGTTAGCTGAACTAACTATAACGGGGGAATTTCAATGGTTTTGTCCAAGTGAAAAGTCCAGCTAACTATAACACCCCTGAAACCTATGGTTTTTTCAGTGAATTTCTGAGGTTTTTTAAATGCTAATTCCTAACTATAACGTGCCTGAAACCTATGTTTTTTTCTGTGAATTTCTAAGGTTTTTTAAATGCTAATTTCTAACTATGCCTACAGAGATAGGACATGTGAAGAAAGAAGAGAAAATGCACAGAAAGAAACAAAAGAAGTGCAGAAAGAAGCAACAGAAGTCCTCAAATACGAAGATAAGTGCAGGAAGAAGGATAACGTGCAGAAAGAACAAAAAGAAGAGCAGAAAGAAGCCTTGTTGCAAAATCATCCTGTACCCTCAACTTTTTCAGACGGATACTGGTGGTAACTGAGTCTGACTAACCAGTCCTAGAGCCAGTGCTATGTTAAAAGACACTTAGAATACAGTGAAAACACCTACATACACTAGGGAACATTATGCGTTGGGGTCCCCCTGTGATTAGCATGACCTCCTCTGTAAGCCCCTAGTATATAATAAGGCATGGAGATTGAAACTACCTCTTAAAACAGGCCACAGGGCGTTTTTGCACACGTTATCTCAGGCCCCGTCCCCTCCATTCACCACTGTGTAAACACACCCTGTGTCCATTTTTAGTTGGGAGATTAAGTTCATTTGAATCCTGAGGGTCCCTAGGGTCCAACTAGCCCACTAGGTACCTCCACTAAGTGCCACAGAGCTGCGTTGCAGAGAGGTGTAAAAAGTGGCACGGCCTGGACCACCTCTCTGCAATGCAGCTCAGTGGCGCTTACTGGAAGCACTTGGTGGGCTAGTTAGCCCCCAGGGGCCCTCAGTATTGAAGGGAAATTATATCCCCAATTTAAAACGTGCCATAGTGCGTGTTTGCACACGTCACCTCAGGCCCCGTCCCCTCCCTTCACCACTGTGTAAACGCGCCCTGTGGCTGTTCTAAGTTGAGAGATTAAGTCCCCTTGAATCCTAAGGGTCCCTAGGGTCAAACTAGACCACTAGGTACCTCCAGTAAGCGCCACAGAGCTGCGTTGCAGAGAGGTGTAAAAAGGGGCTTGGCCTCAGAACACCTGGCTGCAGCGCAGCTCCCTGACGCATACTGGAGATGCCTGTTGGGGGCGCGTTTGCAGAGTGCTGCACGGAGGGGGCATGGCCTCCGGCACGATGCCAGTCTTTTATTTATTTTAGTTTTTTAAGAAGGGGGGCTGTTTGGTTCCCCTTCTTATTCTAATTTATTGGCCCTGATGACCCCATCCCCCAGGGCCAGTCTCCTAATTATATTTTTTTGACCCCAATCCCCAGGGCCGGCCACTGTTTTTTATTATTTTAAAAAAATATATATTTATAGACACACCTAGGACATGCTGGACAAACCGTACGTACCTATCACCATGACGATTTGCGTGATATTCATTAAAAGGCGACTATGCATGCAATGAATGCACGTGGAATGTATTTACACCACTAGTGAAGCTCTGACATGTCTGATGCCCTACTGTGGAAATTTAGCTTGCAAACTGAACATTATCTGCGCCATCTTGCCTCTCCCCAGCACCACGCACAGCGAATGCACGGCCGCCATTTTAGGCACCCCACTCTCTCCCCACTCATTGTCAATCGCCAGCGCGGTCCCCTTGGCGCTGCAAGCATCCCCCGCGCGCTGGCCACCCCCGCTCTCTCATACAGGCCATAAACCCTCTCTTTCTGCGCGACCCTGCTACGGAACCACTTCCGACCGACATCCCATACATGGTCATGCCTCTCCCTTGATAACCCCCTTCCTCTGCGCCCCATTGTCCGAACTGGTCCCAGGCCATCACCTAGCCCTGCGGATACAGTTTATTGCCCCTACTGTAAGGGAAACACCCCACATCAAAGGGATTACAGTAGATCAAAGCCCCTACTCCCTGAGACCCGACCGGTCGCACACACCCCCAGGAATTGGCGGAATACCCTGCTGCGCAATAGCCATCTCCTACTGTGGGTGGGATGGGAACTTCTACTGTATCTATGAGTGGGAACGGATCTGAACCGGGGCTTCAGGGGATATTCCCCCGCACATCAAGGGAATCTCAAGAATGTACTATGTGTAATAAAACAATAAACCAGTGTATAAGAGACCAGGTCTCAGAGATGCAGTTAGAGCACCTCGTGACGATACCTTGCTGTCTGATCTGATGTGTTCTGCTCCGACGGAATAAAACTTTGTTTCCTGCCTTCCAGTCTCCGGCGCCTGCCTCTTTTATTGGTAAATTATCGAGTGGTATGAGAGGCGATTACCGCCGGGCAATTACTTGAAAGGATACCGACTGAAACTGCCGCTACCATTTAACAATTGGCGTCCCAAACGTGGGGCCCATCAGCGACACGTGGATCCAGTGGGAGCTGTCCCGACGACAGAGTGAACGACTGCAACGATCGGGAGAGCTCCTGCCCAATAGACCCTCGCCTGGCAGCCGATCATCCGAACTTCACTGGTTCCGAGCAGACCTCTCTCGAGTGATCTACGGTCCTGACTGGGAACCATCAGGAGTGCCGCGGCAAATACGGAGAGTAGAGGACGATCGGGCGCTGGAGGCGGAAGACGAGAAACTGTCCACGCGGTCCGGGTAAGGTCGTGATACACGACAAATTGAGAAATAATTGATTGATTGTTTGAAGCTTTGGAATACTAGTATTGCTCATTGATTGTTCTTTTTGAGATATTCGCTGTCTACAAACGGGGAGGAGTAGAAATACACTCTCTCTCCCTTTGCAAATAGTGAAGGGTAGGTAACGCAGACTTTTGTCCCCGTTGAAACCCGTCGTGCCTATCTTTATCTCCCCATTGATTGATTGTCCGAACATTGATTGTTTTGAAGAATAGTGCTTTTTGAGATATTCTCTGTTTGCAAATAACGTAGAATAGGAATATTCTGTCTAGTCTTTGCAAATAGTGAAGGGTAGGTAACGCAGACTTTTGTCCCCGTTGAAACCCGTCGTGCCTATCTTTATCTCCCCATTGATTGATTGATTGATTGTCCGAACACTAGTTGTTCGATATTGGTTCTTTGGAGGTATTCTCTGCTTACAAATAACGAAGAATAGAGATATTCTGTCTAGTCTTTGCAAGCAGTGAAAAGATAGGTAGTGCTGACTTTTGTCCCCGTTGAAACCCGTCATGCCTATCTTCTCCCCACTGATTGGTAGTTGGTTCTGCCCGGACCGCTTATTAGAGGTGAACCACCCGGCTCCACTGGAAGGCACCCCTAATAAGGACATGTTCACTAAATATGGACTAGTCGCCGTAGCCTATAGCAAGCTGTGGCATAAATATACCAAGAAGGACCCCGAAAGTCAGTGGCCACTGATGGGATCCTTCGACGACCATAAGATAGAAGCGCTAGAAATAGCTCTGCGTAGCAATAAGACGACGCCTACTATGCTTGACAGTATCGGCATGTGGCGCAAAGAAGCGACGCAACGGAAAAAGAGGGAAGAAGTAAAAGCAGAAAAGGAATTACGAAAGGCAGCTCACCTTGCTGCTAGAAAGTTAGAAGAAGACATAAAGGAGAGAAGGGAAACTAAACTAAGACAGGAGCCCGAAACCTCAGGCCAGTACGCTGTTAGGACCCCTTCTTTGCTCTACCCTGAGTTGTCCTCCAAGCAGCGAACGAATGACGAATTACTGTTAGGTCCCCCGATCATCTACATGCCCCCTCCGTATGCACCCTCCCAATCAATAGTGCAACACCCACAACCCCCGAACACGAGCGAAAGCAGTACAGGGGCCTCGGCCCTCACGGCCTCCGCGCCGGCTGAGCCTCTTGTGCCGAACCTAACGTCGACTACAACGCTAGACGACCATGAGATAGGAAAGAAAGAGTCCACCAGAATGAATCGATTAACTAAGGATGAACGAGCAGGAATTGAACAAGAATAGGGACCCCAGAGACACAGCATATGACCCCAGAAATAGAGGACAGGGACGAGGGCACACGAACAACACCATTAACGACAGGCCAATCAGACCAAACACCTTTGATCGCCCCCGACAAAACCAGTATCAGCAGTCCGACTACGAAAGCACCCATGACTTCGCATAGGACCGCCAGGGACAAGGGAGGGATCCAGTCGAACTCCGTGTTGACCAGCAAGGTCCTTACGTCACCGCTAAGGTCTTGGGTACAAAATCTCCATTCCTGGTAGATACTGGGGCGACACGTAGTGCGTTATCTAAACGACTGATTCCTAGGGCACCCTTGTCTGGCTCACACGTAACCTCAATAGGCTTTGACGGAACGCCCTCCACTAACCCCTTATCAGCACCAATCTCCTTTGACTTAGAAGATAACACCACTGACACGACCTTTCTGCTCTCCTCCAACACCCCCGATGCTATTATGGGACTTGATTTGCTGAAGCATTTTCGAGCCACCATCAGATGCTCCCCAGACGGAGTTCGAGTCATCCTACACGATAACCAAGATCTGTCCAGACCCTGTCACACACGGCGTATGCTCTCTATAACCGATGCTGATATGTCCCTACTCGACACATTACCTTCACATCTATGGGCTAAAACCGACTCAGATGTAGGGCGCATGGTGATCGACCCGGTACACATAACCGTCCGACCGGACGCAGTGCTCCCAAAGCTTCCACAGTATCGGTTTTCACCCGAAGGCGAGAAGGCATTGGTGGAAATCATCGAGTCCCTGGTCGAGGCAGGAGTGGTAGAAGAAGTAGTCAGTAATGTTTGCAACAGCCCTATCCTACCCATTGTAAAGAAGCAAGGCGAGGGGGATGAGAAAGCCTACCGTTTCATTGTTGACTTGCGAGAGGTTAACAAAGTAGTCATACCCCAGTACCCCGTAGTCTCAGACATCACCACCATCCTCACCCTGATTCCATCCACTGCCACCATCTTTACTGTTATTGACCTCAAGAACGCATTCTTTTCCATCCCCATCCACCCAGACAGCCGCTACCTGTTCGGCTTCACTTTAAAAGCTCGTTCGTACAGATTCTGCAGGGCACCCCAAGGCTACACTGAGAGTCCCAGTGTTTACAGCCAAGCCCTCAAGAGGCAACTGGATGCAGTCCAACTACCCGATGGAGTGGTGTTGATACAGTACGTTGATGACATTCTTTTGGCGGCCGACACCACTCCTCTTGCCGTCACAGCCACCATTCACCTCCTCCGCTTCCTTGCGGAGAACGGTCACAAGGTCTCCAGAAAGAAATTGCAATTCTGCCAGCCCCAGGTAACTTATCTAGGCCACCTACTATCCAAAGACGGGAGGAAACTTACCCCTGACCGAATTCAAACCATCCTAGAAACCCCTGTTCCCAAAACTCAGAAGCAAGTACGATCCCTAGTGGGCCTCACCTCCTTTTGTCGACAATGGTTGCCAAACTTCAGTCTTACCATAAAGCCTCTGCTTTCCCTGCTGGCTAAGGATGTCCCCTTCCCCCTCCCCTGGACACCTGAATGTCAATCTTCCTTCAAAGAATTACGAAACGCCCTCTGCTCGGCCCCAGTCCTAGGAACCCCAGACTACACTAAACCTTTCTCCCTCTACACCCACGAAAGGGAGGGATGTGCGTTGTCTGTCCTAACCCAGTCCATAGGCCCTAAGCAACGCCCTTGTGCCTACTTCTCTGCCACTCTTGACCCCGTAGCCAGAGCTCTGCCCGCCTGCCTTCGAGCAGTAGCCGCCGCTGCTGTCTCTATCCGACAAAGTGAGGGGATCGTGCTCTCGAACCCCCTCACGGTATTGGTACCCCATGCTGTTGACACCCTCCTGAACCAAACCAAGACTCAACACCTGACTAGCGCACGACTGACTGGTTATGAACTGACTCTGCTTGCACCCCACATCACATTGAAACGATGCACCACTCTGAATCCAGCTACACTACTGCCTCTCCCTGACGCTGACCCCAATGCATCCCCTATACATGATTGCGTGACCCTCACCGACGAACAAACCAAGAGTAGGGTTGACCTCCGGGATACTGCCTTCCCAGACCCTGACGGAGAACTGTGGGTGGATGGCTCATGCATCAAGCTCCCCGATGGCACCACCTCAGCTGCCTATGCAGTCACCACAGCCCGAACAGTTGTTGAGACAGCCCGCATCACACAGCGATCCGCACAGGCGGCGGAACTAATTGCTCTTACACGAGCCTGCATCCTGGCAGCAGGGACAACCGCAAACATTTACACAGACAGTCAATACGCCTTCGGGGTAGTTCACCACTTTGGGCTCTTATGGAAAGAGAGGGGATTCTTGACTTCTCATGGCACACCCATCCTGCATGGAGATCTAGTCTCTGCCCTGACCGAAGCAGTCCTCCTCCCCACACGGTTAGCTGTGATCAAATGCCAGGCACACAAGAAGGTGACAGACATTATAGGACAGGGAAATGCACTGGCTGACATTACTGCCCGAACCACAGCCGAGAATAGGTCCACGACCCGTATGTACGTGACCAGGTCACAAACTGAGAAATGGAAGGATGCTAGGGAAACAATTAGGGATATCCAACTAGCCAGCACACCACACGAGTTAACTGAATGGGCCCGGGTGGGATTGAAGGACGATGACGGTTGCTGGCGAACCAAAGACTTGAACAAATGGTTGTTACCAGATTCATACTTGATCCCCATGCTGACCATGGCACACTCCCCCGCACACATAGGGTCTGCCCCCATGATCGAACTCATCTCTAAAGTCTGGCACAACGACAAAATACCAGACTCAGCCAAACGTCTAGTCCAACAATGCCTAGTATGCCTCCAACACAACCCTGGGAAAGGAACTGCTGTACCCCGGGGAGGGTTTGGGGTCCCCAATCACCCCTTTGAAGTCTTACAAATGGACTATGTCCAGCTAGAAAGGTGCCAAGGTTTGAAGTATGTACTTGTCATTGTGTGTGCCTTCAGCAAGTGGGTGGAAGCCTACCCAACCCACGACAACACCGCTATGACTACCGCAAAAGTACTACTGAAGGAATTCTTCCCCCGATACGGCCTTTGTCGAATTTTGTGGAGCGACAATGGCCCCCACTTCGTAGCCGAAGTTATCCAACTCATCTTAAAAGGGTTGGGTGTAAAACAGAATTTCCATGCGGTCTTCCATCCCCAATCTACAGGCCTGGTTGAGCGACACAATGCCACATTGAAGCTTAAAATAGCAAAAATAGTCGCCACCACAGGGCTAAGATGGCCAGACGCTCTCCCACTAGCATTGCTATCAATGCGTTCCACCCCCACCAAACACCACTTAACCCCCTACGAGGTCGTCTTCGGGCGGCCCATGAACCTTTGGACTGCACCAAAACCGACATCCATCCACGACGTCCCGGACGTCCTCATGTCTGACTATCTGTACAATCTAACTAAAACGTTGTCTATCATCCATCAGCAGGTGCTGCACGCCATTCCCGATGTTTCCAGGGGCCCCGGGCACGACATCCAACCTGGTGACTTCGTCTTATTGCGTAACTTCCAGCGCACCAAGAGCCTGGAGCCCCGGTGGACGGGCCCCCCTGCAAGTCCTGATCACCACCCGAACAGCTCTTCGAGTGGAGGGGAAACGCAATTGGCTGCATGCACATCACTGCAAGAAGGTATCACCGACCCTGACAACCACGGACAACGTCACCGCCCAAGAGGAACTTCTGGACAAAGACCGACCATCCCTGAGCCGCCGCCCGGATACAGAGACACTTGAATTGATTGAATATCCCGATCCCACTGTGCCATCCAAAGAAGGGTATAACTTGCGACGAAAGGAGAGGACTTCGGCTAAGCAGACCACAGGCTAAGTGGAAATCTCAGAGCGGTAGCCTAGTCATCTCAAAGGCCACCAGGAGAGAAACTAAGCAAAGTCTGTGGTTCTGCCCGCTACCGAGTCTCTCGAAGGTGATGGAAGCGCCCGACATGAAGGTGATGGAAGCAACCGGACGTCCGAAGATCCCCTACAAAAACCCAAAGACTGACCGAATGCACAGCTTTAAGACTATAACACTTTTTATTACCCTTCTCTTTTGCCTTCTCCTCATGGTCACCTTCTGGATCATGGAGGAGAACACACCCGCTCATAAGACATTGCTGACTACCGTTCAACCTACCACCACGAAGGAGCACCATCTGATCTCACTTTCACCCCAACTCCGAGAAAGGCGTAAGGAGTTCTGGAATAACTCTTTTGTGCAGTTGCTCCACCAACACAATCTTGCCACCAACGCCACTAACTGCTGGATCAGTGGATTGCTACCACATGCCACTGGGCACTCAATCCCTTTCATCCCTTCACCTTTTTCTGTCCATGGTTCCTGCCTCGCCTGGCTGATCCTTCTGCAGGAGAGCTACAAGGACAATGCCACTTCCGTCAGAACCATGTCACACTTCTACCATGGGTTCTGGATGAACAAAACTGGTAGAACTTCCGCCCTCTTCTGCCATCTGAGATCGAACGCTTCCTTTCACATGGACATCCCTGCCAAAGAACGAGTTGAAATGCAAGTGTTCAACAATCCAGCCAGACCCACCTTCTCTTACCTCCGAAAACGGACGGCCGCCCCCCTGACAGTGGCCCTGTCCGTCATCAACATCACTGGATCTGTATGCCTCGAAGGCCTGGGGGCACAGCTGGTGGGCCACAGCTCCTGCCTCATCACCCGAACATTGGACTCAGTTGACCCACCCTCCTTTGTTGCCTCCCCGAATATGTACTTCGTCTGTGGTACTAAGGCCTACACCTGGCTCCCGAAAGGTTGGGGAGGCACCTGCTACATCGCCTTTGTCCTTCCTCCAACGTATGTGGCTCCAGCAAACCATCACCGACAGAAACGGGCCAAAGACATTGTGCAGGCCGACTCCACCGGAGCACAGTTCATGGACGCAGTCAAAGGCCTTGTTCCACTCTGGGGCCCAATGGCAAACAGCCGTGCCATCCGCCACTTAACCCAGGCAGTCGAAACGGCAATGAACATTACGGCTGGCGCCCTCGCCAACAACACCGCCGAGCTCCAGGCCGTCCGCTTAGTGGCCCTTCAGAACCGCCTCGTTCTAGATGTGGTTCTGGCTGATCGTGGAGGAGCATGCCGCATCATTGGGTCCAGCTGTTG
The DNA here is from genome assembly GCF_964204655.1 of Triturus cristatus. NCBI lineage: Eukaryota > Metazoa > Chordata > Amphibia > Caudata > Salamandridae > Triturus > Triturus cristatus. The sequence continues at coordinate 1,363,824,067 of NC_140591.1, read as the reverse complement.
CACCTACGTACCAGACAACTCACCCTCAGTCTACAAAGCAATTGAACACCTCCACAGACTGTCCACAGAGGTCCATCAAGAACAAGAAGAATGGTCGCTGGGGAGTTGGTTTTGGGACGCTATTAAAAGTTGGGGATGGAGGCTATTTTCATTTATCCTAATACCGATTGTGATACTATGTGGATGTTGCTTGGGGATTCAGTGTCTGCCACCTTTATGTTCGCTTTTTATGAACTGCATCTGCCCTAAGACTTTGAACTTTGAAACAGAGCGGATGAAAGCCCTTTATGAGGTGGAGGTCCGTAGTATTATGGGGATAAATCCGAACTAGACAAGCTGGCGAGATATGTTAAAAGGGAGGACTGTGGAAATTTAGCTTGCAAACTGAACATTATCTGCACCATCTTGCCTCTCCCCAGCACCACGCACAGCGAATGCACGGCCGCCATTTTAGGCACCCCACTCTCCCCCCACTCATTGTCAATCGCCAGCGCGGTCCCCTTGGCGCTGCAAGCATCCCCCGCGCGCTGGCCACCCCCGCTCTCTCATACAGGCCATAAACCCTCTCTTTCTGCGCGACCCTGCTACGGAACCACTTCCGACCGACATCCCATACATGGTCATGCCTCTCCCTTGATAACCCCCTTCCTCTGCGCCCCATTGTCCGAACTGGTCCCAGGCCATCACCTAGCCCTGCGGATACAGTTTATTGCCCCTACTGTAAGGGAAACACCCCACATCAAAGGGATTACAGTAGATCAAAGCCCCTACTCCCTGAGACCCGACCGGTCGCACACACCCCCAGGAATTGGCGGAATACCCTGCTGCGCAATAGCCATCTCCTACTGTGGGTGGGATGGGAACTTCTACTGTATCTATGTGTGGGAACGGATCTGAACCGGGGCTTCAGGGGATATTCCCCCGCACATCAAGGGAATCTCAAGAATGTACTATGTGTAATAAAACAATAAACCAGTGTATAAGAGACCAGGTCTCAGAGATGCAGTTAGAGCACCTCGTGACGATACCTTGCTGTCTGATCTGATGTGTTCTGCTCCGACGGAATAAAACTTTGTTTCCTGCCTTCCAGTCTCCGGCGCCTGCCTCTTTTATTGGTAAATTATCGAGTGGTATGAGAGGCGATTACCGCCGGGCAATTACTTGAAAGGATACCGACTGAAACTGCCGCTACCATTTAACACTACCGTGCCTAATCCTGGTAGACACCCTTGTAGTTTATTTATACAAACATGGGTAGCTATTGACGGGCACATTTAATACACATGCACACCAAGCCATTCAAAGGGGATTCGACAAAAATTCGACCAAAACTATGCAAGAAACCCCCCTCACGGTTAATAAAACACACATCCACTGCCGGATGTGTAATACTTTTTATTTTACTCTCTGGAAAGGGGACGAACATCACTTGAGAGTCACAGCGTGCTCCTGACAGAGCCCAATGCTGTGTTACACCCACCATTGCCTGCCGAGTGCCACACACCTCTGTGTTGTATTCCACTAGCTAGTGCATATGCTATGACACTCTCTAGCCCATGTGCACTGTAACACCACCCCGTGAATATGTCATGCCACACTTGTCTTCGCAAGGGTTATATTGCCCCATCTAACGTGCCTTTCTCGATGCCTATGTTATAACGCACAGTGCTATGCCATACATATTACAATTTGGGATCCATATCTTTGTCACAGTGCATATGCAACGTTACACTCCCCAGCACATATTTTATATTACAACTTTAGAGACTAGTTAGGTTACACAACACTGCCCTGTGCATATTACACTCCAAGGCGCATATCGCATAGCACGCGCTAGTGCCTGTGCTATCTCGCGCTCTCCAATGAATCTGTCATTGCGCACAATGTATTGCATATTATATTTCACGCCAGGTTCATCTTATATCACACTTTTTGGTGCATAGTTTATACCATACACTATATCTAGTTTTCATTTTCAATCGTGCTCTCAGGACTATGTTCTATATAACACTGTGTTCACCTACCCTTTTCACGGGCATTACATTTTGCGATAGGGGGTGGAGGGTCAGGGGGTGTTTCTGCCAAGTGAGCCCGGAGTCACAGTCACAAACGTCCTCTTCTTCCTGAATAAAAGTGAGATTATGCTGCATACTTGTTCATATTTTAAGTAGTTCGCACAGACACAATGTTTTAAAAACAATAAAGTTCCTAATACCCGCCTTCTCTGAACAGTTAGCTTGCTGCCCCATCTCCTTCCTCCCTATCCTCTTTTGTGTGAATCCATGGACTAGCCTCCTCCCTCCTGCCATGCATGGTCTGATGTGCTGCCACTGCCCTCAATTTAGTATGATGTACCAGTCCACTCCTCCTGCCCTCCATTGCCCAATTCTGTGCCCCATCATTGACCTCCTGCTTAAACTCTGTGCTTAGCTTGCTGCCCCTATTCTCCTTCCCCCTGCCCTCCGATGTCTTTGTGCATGCCCCTGCTCCATCCTTTTTGCCCACCATGTCCCATGGACCTGCCACTCCTATCTACTCTGAGTGTTCTGTTGAGCTGCCACTCCCCTCCCACCTGCCTAGCATTGTCAGATGACTGTAACCTGTCCCTGCCACCTCCACCCTGCCTGTCCACATGCCATGCCCCTATCCTCTTCCTCCTGTCCTACATGGTCCATTGTACTGCCACACCCTTCTGCCCTCCCTGGTCTGTTGTGCTGCAACTGCTCCTCCTGCCTGCCCCGTGTGGTCTGTTGTGACGTCCCTTCCCCTGAACTTTCTTGTCTGTGCACAGGTCCTTACCCTCCCTTCTATCCTCCATCGTCCTTTGTGCATGCCCCTCCACCCTCCTTCTTGCCCATCATAGCCATTGTGCTGCCACTAACCCTCCCACTTGCCATGCATGGTCTTCTGTGCTGCCATGGCCCCTCCCACCTTCCCTGTGTGGTCAGTTAGCTGCCCCTGACCCCCTCCCACCTTCCCTCCATGGTCTGTGTGTATGCCATCACAGTCTCACTGTTGCTCTTCATGGTGTGTCTTGCTTCTAGTGCCCATCCTGCCTGACCTCCATGGCTATCTTGCTGCTCCTGCCCTGCCCCCTTGCCCCCAGCCCTACTCCCTCCCTCCTGGTTTGTCTGTTCCATTGTAATGCCCCTGATCCGTCCCTCCTGCCCTTTATGGTCTGTTATGCTGCAGCTTTCTCTCCTGTCTGTCCATTATGGTTAGCTAGCTACCATTGCCTCTTGCCCCTCTGTTCTCTGTTGTCCATGTGCATGGTCCTGTCCCCTCCCTCTTGCTTTCTATGGATTGTTGTGCTGCACTCCCGTCCTGCATGCCCTGTGTGGTGTATTGTGCTGCTGCAAACCCTGATGCCTGCCCTGCAGGGTCAGTTTGGTGCACCTCTCCATGTCCCTCCTGTCCTCTGTTATCCAAGTCCATGTCCCTATCCCATTTCCTTCCATGATCCAATGTACCATACTTGCGAACATTTTGAACTTGGTAAGAGGGAGATTTTGAAAAAAAACTGGGGTATTGATTTTCCCCTTTGAGTTACATTGAAAAAGAGGATATTGTAGACAGGAGACAGATCAAATAAAGCCCATTTGAGCTTAAAAACATTGGACGTTTCCTGGCTGAATCGGGTCTGTTGGCATGTATGGTTGTACTACCATTGCCTCTTCCTTCTGCCCACAATGGTCTATTACATTGCCACAGCCTTAAAGGAGGGTAGATTTTGTATCACAGGGGGCCCCTGGCCCGTTCTGTCCACACCTGAAGTATGAGACCCTTGTCCTTGCCCTGCCAGCTGCATTTGTAGGCCGTATTAAATTGACCAGCGGGTCCTGTGTTGCTATATAATTATCCTGAGACATCCTTACCACTCAGCCAGCATAAAACCCCTGTGTAGGCCCTTCTGTTCAATATGTAGGCCTCTTTGTTAAATTGACCATAGCTCTGCAATTTTAGTGTATAGTAGTCTGAAGGCAGGTCTGCGAGGCCTTCTGATCCAAACTAGTAGCCCCCACCCTACCCGAGTGCTCCGTGCTCGGTATCAAAGTTCAACATCCCCCTGAAGCTGTCGACATACAGTAGGCTGCATCCTGGACTGGTACTTGCTTCCTGGGCAGGTTTCCCGCTTTTAAGGAAGTGGCAACCGCAGAGCGTCAAGTTAGGAGAACTGAGGAGATTTTATACATGAATATATTGAATTCCCGTACAATACCCATTATTTTCTGCTTGCTCTATGGAACTTACGATAAGCGATTGGCCTGAGAGACTGACCTTTTCACCCAGTCCATTGTCAGCATTAAGTGGGTAAATGACGAAATGTCTGGTAAAATCTGCAGACGAAGCTTTTGGGTAGCATACGTAGGTAGATGTAGCGTGCAAAGGAGCCCACAAAATGATATAAAAAGGGAGCACCCACAGATATCGACGGACTACCTCGCCGTCTGTATGTAGGTTAACAGGCAGTGCAGGTTTTCCCCAAGAGCTGGGAGCTCTTGTCTTCCTTTGCTTAAAATGTCTTGCTCTGCTTTGCTTGAAGTATCTTATTCTATTTTACCTATATGAAATGTCATGTTATGTTTAACCATTGTTCTCTTTACTTTTGCATTTAAAAGATTTTGTATTGTAATTGCAGGAATGCTTGCTCTAAGAGTAAACGTGAGTGTTCCTAGGTAACATTTTCCTTGGTGTAACTTGTTTCCCATGATGCATTTATAGATGTGTTTTCTCTCTCTCTCTGTCAGTACATTAATTGAGATACAGAGAATATTATGACAGATGTATGATTATCTGGATTCTGTATTTTGTACTTTATGTCTCTATTCTGCGGTTTCTTTGAAGTTGCATCTTCTCATTAAACTGCCATTGTATTCTGCCTCCAATTCCATGTCTCATATGTCTGTTTTCTTCATTTTTGGAGCAAGCGTTCCTAGGCACCCCGGCTCAAATTAAGGTGCCCCTTTTGTCCCTGACTCACTCTCCTGCTCAGTTCTGTGGTGGCTCCCGGGGATCTGGGGACCGCCCCTAGCTTCCTTGACCCGTAATAGATCTTCCCTCCAACAGCCTCTCTTGCAAGTCCTGTATTGTTGGTTTGTTGCCCCTGCCCCCCTTTCCACTGCCCTCCATAGTCTGTTGTGCTTCCACGGCCCTTCCTGCCTGCTCAGTGTGGTTAAATTGTTGCCTTGGCACCCTCCTACCTGCCTTCAATTTTCAGAGTCCGTGCCCCTGGCCTCTGCCTCTCAACAGTATCCTAATGAACAACTAGATTGCTAACATTCTATATTTATTACAAAAGGTTGGAACGCCTGACATCATCTTGATGTAATCAAAACTGTAATACCTAGAGCATTTCCTTTAGAAATTACATATATGAGAGGGTCTTATTGGCATCAAAATTATGGTTAGTGCTCTAAAAGACTAAAATAAGGACATATTTTCTGAGTTTTCAAATAGCGACAACGCACTTTTAAATTATTTGTTATCTTTATGTTTTTTTATCCAGTTGACCACTTGATTAAATGTTGCACTTAGGGGAGAGGATGTGGTGTTACTTCCAGAACTGCAGACTTTGCAACTGGGGAACCAGGTTGAAGTTTCTGCTTCAGCTCGACATTCTGTGATTCTGGTCAAATCACTTAGTCTCCCCATGTCTACAACCAAAATGAATTTGTTCTTGTGTGATGTAACCAATGCTCATGTAAAGCACACCAATACCTGACAAGTCTGCACTATATAACACTGCAAAAACACAAAATAATAAGTGTTTTGCACACTTCTGTCATTGGGCTATATTTGGGCTACATCTGGGTGATTTTGGGCTACATTTGGGCTCTTTTGTCTCCGGTGGCCATCTTGGGAGATTTATTTGTTATGAAGTTTCCTAATTTCCTCATGTACTGCAGTCTCCTCAGTAGGAAATGCTTTCAGTTTTTTACTTTGATTCCATCATGAAGGTATTCAGATATGTCACACATTTGCCATAAATTCTGAATGTTAGCACTCTAGTTGCTCATTAGATCACTGTAGTAAAACTACTGCACCATGGAAGTCTGCTCCTGGTATTAAAAGTGCATGTTTCAGTCTGCATGTCAGAATTTTTTAATGAAATAGAAGAGGATTTGAGAAGTCACTCAAAATGTGCCCTCATTTTCTTTCTTCAGCATTAATCATAATTTCTATGGCAAAATGAACCTCCTCATTGTGTTCCTTTTTAAATTAAATGTTTTAAGTGTTACCAGTTTATTCCAATCAAGATGGCTTCAGGTGTGCCATACTTTTGTCATAATGAAGATAGTAAGCGCTCTAGTTGTTTTTAAGAACATTCTGGGACATTCTGTCATTGGGCTATACTTGGGCTACATCTGGGTGATATTTGGGCTACATTTGGGCTCTTTTGTCTCTGGTGGCCATCTTGGGAGACTTATTTGTTATGAAGTTTCCTAATTTCCTCATTTACTGCAGTCTCCTCAGTAGGAAATACTTTCAGTTTTTTACTTTGATTCCATCAAGGAGGCATTCAGATGTGTCACACATTTGCCATAAATTCAGAATGTTAGCACTCTTTTTGCTCATTAGATCACTGTAGTAAAGCTACTGCTCACCAGGGAAAACTGCTGCTGGTATTGAAAGTGCATGTTTCAGTCTGCATGTCAGAATTTTTTAATGAAATAGAAGAGGATTTGAGAAGTCACTCAAAATGTGCCCTAATTTTTCTTTCTGCAGCACTAATCATACTTTTTATGGAAAAATGAACCCCCTCATTTTGTTCCTTTTTAAAATAAATGTTTTAACTGTTACCACTTTAATCCAAGCAAGATGGCTTCAGGTGTGCCATACGTTTATCATAAGTAGGACTGTTAGCGCTCTAGTAGTTCTTTGGAACACTCTGGGAAGCTGCAGTAGAACACAAAGGAATCAACTGACAGTCTCTGCCCTTGTTGGATGTACATGTTTTACTGAGAATGTCAGACTTCATTCTCACATGACTGAGAATGATAATGTGAATTTACAGAAAATAAGCTCTCAGTTTAGCCTATAGATCACCTTCCAAACCTCTGTGGTAAAAGCATGAGAAAATATTTTTCTCTCAATCATGATATCCCAGCAGAAGGCTTTTTCACATGGTGAAATCACCTTAGAACATACCACAATTCCTAAAATGAGTATGGTACTGTGGTAAATAATTTAATTACCGGGACTTAATTTGATACAGAAAAATAATAAATATAGCTCAGTAAAATAAGAGGCAAAATCCGTGATATTAGAGGTTAGGAATGGGCTTTATTCCAATGGACGATTTCGAAATCGTGGACTCCAGGTTCCATCACCACGGAGGTTCAGGAAGTGAAGTACATACTTTATTGATAAGTAATCACTTTTATACAATAGGCATTACAGTGAAGCAAATGCAGGAGGCGTAACAATTGATAGTAGAGATAAAACATACATGCGTAGCAAAAGTGGGCGTAACTGGGTGTAACTAAAGAACGTCATCAGGTATGATGTCATAATAGGGTGGTTCCATGAAAGAATTTCGCAATGTCAGTAGAAATACTTGGCAGAAATGCGCGCGTAGCAGCATGACGTATGATTGACGTGCGACTAGGGGGTGAAGGGGATTTGACATTTAACTCTACATGTGGCGACAGATGTCTGGAGGGTCAAGTCAACCTAATCCCAAATCATATCTAACATCCTATGTTTAAAGAACTATGTTATCCAAAAGAGAGGTCTCTTAGAGTAGAATCTTATTCTATACTGACTATACTGACTGTTAGTGCGTGTACAAGCGTCTAAGTGTCTACACTAGATGCGAGGGCAGAAGTCTTCCATGATAATAGGGCTATGAATTACTTGCATAAAGACAGAGAAGCCGGGCCTTTGCTCGGTAGCTGGAAGAATGTTTACTTAAACTACTAGACAGGAATGCATTGGATAGGGAGCGGAGCAGATAATCACAAGGTGAAATACAGTTTTTGGCAGGCAACAGGCTGGAGTCAGGCACCGTTAGCCGCGCAGGGAATGAGACAAAGTTCACGGTCACAGATGCAGGCTCAGACTGGAGCTCTCAGAGGGAGAAGGCAGGAAAAGCTTGATGGCAGAATCAGGGCCTACTTGCCTGGACTGTAAAATGGCATAAGTGAACCATATAAAGCCGGTGGCCTTTCGTATTTAGGAATGGAATATCCGGCCCATTCATGGCGGATCTGAAAGAGGACATGTTGGCGGTGGACACACATGTGTTTGCGTCTTCATAACTGGAACTGGAGGGAACATACATGTATTTATGATTCATACATGAAACCGTTGGGGTCCAAGATAGGGGACATAACTGATCGGAAAAATCCATATTTCCACATTCCCTCCTTGTCCCCTACTTGCCCGTCAAGAGATATCAATCTTCATCAATCCATTGATCTGTTCATATAGCATCATTTGTTCTTCTTTTTTCTTCTGGGACGAACGAAATCTTGGTGGTGGAATACACGATGTGGCACACAGACCACAGATCGCTGGTCCACATTGTAGACATAGACAGCAACTGAATAGTATGAGAAAGCCAATACCTAGGAAGGATAGGACCTTCCATCCAAAGGTAGATAACACACTCCAAAACCAACCGGACCAAGTCCAGGTGCCTGGATTCTGGTGTATCTGGCTTACAATCTTATGAAGGCGAGTTATAGCTTTATATACAGATGGCGAATTTTCTGGTATGAAAATGCAACAACTTGATCCGATGACCCTACAAGCTCCGCCCCTATCGGCCAGGATGACGTCAAGGACAAGACGATTTTGAAGCACAACAATCCGCATAGCAGACTGTTCTTCTGTTAAATTGCCTAAGGCGGAAATAGTTTCGTTCACTACTGCTTCAAGGGTTCTAGTTAATCTACGTATCAGCTTACTATTAGTGACTGTACCTATATAGGGAAAGAGACCTTTATTGAAATCTGTGTATTTTTCCCATGCTGTTTCAGTGTAATCGACTATTGGGAGATCTCTCCTTTCTCTATTGTGTACTAAATGAGTATTTCTGTGATAATCAGGAGGAGCTAGAAAAACAGGTGGCAAAAGGAATCCGATGTAGCAGGTACCATCCCAATCTAGAGGCAGACGTATATATGCCGTCTGACCACATATAAAATAGGAATGGCGGGAAGCTCTAAATGTCGACTTGCCTTGATCACTAAATTCTATTACAGTGGTGAATCTACTATGGCCCATATGTATGGAACCATTCTTTCTTACACATAATTCACCTTTTACTGGAAATACTGACATGGCGGGCAAAATTGGAGTAGCTTCGGATTCGACATTCAAGATCAAGAGATTAAGCGTAAAATTACCTAATCCATATACTTCATTTTCTAGATCAGTTCCTGTTCTTTTGGGAAGTCCCTCCTTGTTGGGGTGGCAGACTTTAAGTAAAACTAAGTTCAGATTTCCCCATACCCCGTTGTCTTGATAAACTGCAGAGTTCGAATCTAGGGAATTGATTAAACTAAACCATGCTCCACAGGAGCCGTTGTGTGTGAACGGGTATGGAAAGAGAGGTAGAATTCCTTTATAATTCTGATAGGGAGGGAGTCGGCCACATATCCAACAATTTGTAGCATTGCTAACCTGATGGGAATGATGTAACATACTAATAAAAGTGTTATTGCGCAGCGCAAATCTATATGACAATTCATGCGGAGGTAATTCACTAAAAGAATGTTCAGCAGTAACATTATAAACATGTCTAGAAATAGGATAGTATATGTGCAACAATATACTTGCAGTAATTATTAAAAGACTTAGGAAAAACAGAATTAATAACGTCACTGTGCAATGACTACGCAGTGATTTACAGTACGCATGTCGTTTCAGCTTTATCCTTTTGTTTCTTTCTCTGTACAGGTCTAAGGGATACATGTCAGAGACAAATTCGACCGCTTCACCTTGGAGAGGACTTAAACAATCAAATTGCCTGACTGGTTAGACCTGAGTTTTAGTTTATATAGTTCACGACTATTCAATTCAACCAAAGGAAGTTTAGAGTCACTCGGGGAAGACACGCAAGGTGTGTCGTTTACATCTGATGGTAGTCCATGAAATTTCTTGATATGACTTGAATGTATCCAGCCTTTTCGACCCTCGATCTTCACGGCTGTCCTCGTCGTTAATAATACAAGCTGAGGCGACCTCCACCTAGGATCCAGCTGAGACCTCCGATCAAAGTTCCTCACTAAGACCAAATCTCCTGGAATTACGTCATGGGGTTTCACCTCAGTGTTGTCGGGAAAAGCTGCAGCTACCTGTGAACGACAAGATTGTAGTGCAAACATCAAGGAAGCCAAGTAATCTGTCAGCATATTACAGTCAATATCAGTTATTTTGCGTGGTATAGGCGTCCCCCACATATTTGGTGGTCTGCCAAAGATCACCTCATACGGGGATAGCCCTGTTCGAGAGTGTGCTACCATTCTCATGTAAAAGAGTGCAACGGGTAAAGCTACTACCCAGTCGACACCTTTCTCTCTACAAATTTTGGACAACCTAATTTTCAGGGTCTGATTATGTCTTTCCACGAGACCTGCTGCCTCGGGGTGTCGGACACAGTGAAACTTCCACTGATAACCTAACAAAAGTGAAACGTGTTTCATTAGTTCGGATGAGAACGGCTGGCCGTTATCTGAGTAGACAACACGTGGTAAACCGTACCGTGGGAAGAATTCTCGAACTAGCTGTTTGGCAGTAGTCGGGGCAGTGTAATCTGAAACCGGGTATGCCTCTGTCCAACGGGAAAGAGCACAGACAACTACGAGAACATATTTGAATCCTCGACATCGTTCCATCTGGATATAATCCATCTGGAGGACTTCAAAAGGGTGATCAGGAGGCTGAAATCCACCCTGTTCTACGGGAATGCTTTTTCCTGGGTTAAACTGACAACAGATCATACAGGTACGGACTTTTTGTTTAGCCGCTGCTCGTAAATGTTTGTTGAACCAAATGTGTTGGATGCTGTCTAGCATAGCTTTTTCTCCTAGATGTGCTGGACTATGTACAGTGTTAATAACGACTTGGACCATTGAATCAGGAAGGAACCACACAGATTTTTCCTTTGTCATCCATCCTTGATCCGTTTGGATCCCTCCTAATTCAGTCCATTTCTTTATTTCGTCTGGAGTAGCATGTGTCTGTATGTCAATTACGTCAAGAGCGGGATCCTTAACCATCATGCAATGTGTTGGTGTCGGGACTATTGTCTTTGTCATGTCGGATGTTTGAGTTTGAGCAGTCTGTTTAGCTGTTCTGTCAGCTAGATCATTGCCTTGAGAAATGATATCAGTAACTTTCGTATGAGCTTTACATTTCATAATTGATATTGCAGTGGGTAGATGTATTGCATCTAATAAGGCATGAATGAGGGGTCCGTGCTGAATGTGGGCACCGTGAGAAGTTAAATAACCTCTCTCTCGCCACAGCACGCCGAAGTCATGTACAACTCCAAATGCATAACGTGAATCAGTGTATATGTTGACTTTTTTATTTGTGGCTAGAATACAGGCTTGTGTCAGAGCGATGAGCTCTGCTGCTTGAGCGGACAAGGTATTTATACAATTTGTTTCAATGATTTCAGCGTCTGTTGTGACTGCATAGGCGGCCACTAACTCTCCTGTACCTGTTCTCATACATGAACCATCTACATACAACGTCAGGTCTGGGTCTGATAATGGAACGTCTGTCAAATCCTGTCTGGGTTTCGTCGTGATAGTGATAACTTCAATACAATCATGTGCAAGTGGGTCTGTTCCGTTTACTGGTAACAGTGTGGCAGGATTCAATGTACTACAACGTCTGATTTCTATATGTGGCTGAAACAATGTTAATTCGTAACCGGTGAGTCGTGCTATAGTCAAGTGTTGTGTTTGTGTGCGGTTCAAAAGAACCTCTACTGCATGTGGTACCTGTACTGTCAATGGATGTCCTAATACTATGGCATCGCTTTGTCTGATTGCTAAAGCTGTTGCTGCCACTGATTTCAGGCACGCAGGCAAAGCCTGAGCTACGGGATCTAATGTACTAGAAAAATAAGCACATGGTTTGTGTGATCCTGCTTGTTCCTGCGTGAGTACTGACAAGGCAGTACCTTCGCGTTCTGTAACAAAGAGTGTAAACTGTTTATTGTAACATGGTGTTGCTAGGACAGGTGCTTGACATAAAGCTTTCTTGAAACTTTCAAAAACGTGTGTATGTTCCTGAGTCCAAGGGAGGACAGTCGATGTGGCTGCCTCCTGTGTTGTCAATTGAATGAGTGGTTTTGCTAGAAATGCATACTGAGGGATCCACTGCCTACAATATGAAGTGAGGCCTATGAAAGCCCGCACCTCCTTTTGTGTCTTGGGTATTGGCATATTTGCAATTAGCTGGATGCGATCTGGTGTAAGCTGCCTTCCCTCCTTGGACAGCGAGTGACCAAGGTAAACAACTCGCTGGACACAGAATTGCAGCTTAGAAGGGGACACCTTGTGCCCCTTTTCGGCCAAAAATTGTAATACCGTCAGTGATGCTTTCTCACATTCAGGTTCGTTTCTAGCGGTGATCAGCAGATCATCGACATATTGAAGCAGGGCAGTGTTCACTGGCATGTGGATACTGTCGAGTTCTCGTTTCAGTGCTTGGCTATAGATGCTGGGGCTTTCTGTAAATCCTTGAGGTGCGCGTGTGAATTTAAAGCTACGTCCATTTAAACTAAATCCGAACAAGTATTGGCTTTCCGGATCTATTGGGACGCTGAAAAAAGCATTCTTGAGATCAATTACAGTAAAGAATGTTGCTCCGGAATCAATAGCTGTCAGTAATGACGAGATATCTGGGACCACAGGGAATTGTGGCACAATGCATTAGTTCAATTCGCGCAGATCAATAACCAATCGATATACTGGCGGGGCCTTTGGATCTGTTCGTTTAAGAATCGGAATTATCGGGGAATTACATACATTGGAGTCTGTTTCCACAACCACTCCTTGGGCAATGAGCTCGTCAATGATTTGTAGTAAAGCCACTACAGCATCTGGTGGTAACTTGTATTGTCGCATTCGTGGTAGTACCACTCCTGCCTTTAGTGTAACTCGATATGGTGTAATATTCATGCAACCCACATCAGTAGGGCCTTGTGCCCATAAATGTGTAGGTAAAGTCTGCAGTCGGGGATCCATGTCTCGAGACACATAGTGACCTTTGAAATCACGTAAAAACAATCTTACTCCTTCCGGAGAACAACATATTATAGCTCCTAGAGCTTTCAGTGTTTTTATACCTAACAAGTTTTCTGGACATGATTCAGTAAGCAATAAATCTGTAGTTCGGGTCAAGGGTCCTATCGTAAGTGGAAGAGGCTGTGATACTTCATTAACAATAGGTTTTCCTGAAAAACCAAGGGAAATATTCTGTGAGCCTGAGAGGGGTGCCCCTGGAACTTCACTACGTTTTATAGTTGTTCGACTTGCCCCTGTATCAAGTAAAAATTTTCTATCTTGGCCTAATAGTTCACTATGTACATAAGGTCCTTCTTGGTCTACCGGGACCTCGATAAGGGGTAAGTCAACTTCCCTCTCTAGGCTGGTTCATGCGTATCGTTGATAATCAGGATAGTCATACTGTGCGGTCTGGTACAGCTGTCGTGTCGTGGTTTGTGTGGCAGCAACAGGCAGCGCTGGTGCAGCTGGCACAAACTGTATAGACTGTTGTGGAGCTGGCATGGACTGGGCATGCTGCGGTGCTCCTTGTTCATTCTGATCCTGTCTAGGTGGCCGTGGTCTTTCTTGTGTTTTACCTGTGGCGATATTACGCTTCAAGACTGGGCAATCGTGTATGTAATGACCTGGTTGTTTACAATAGTTGCATGTCCCTTTTACAGGTCCTGCTGAATCACCGGACTGTGTCGTACCCTTTTTATGACCTTCAGCTGGAACTGTCTGGGAGACTAGCATTTTCATTTTTGTGTCTTTCATGCGTTTCTGTTCATGTTCTTGTTCCTCTCTAATTCTATTGTAATGGTACTGTAACATTTGTAACATTTGTGATGGCGTATTACCTTGCCAAGTACTCTCGAATTTTAATACTCTATTCCTTACCTGGGGCAAGGAATTTTCAACTAATTTTGTCACAAACAGATGTGGGTATGACTCGCTACTTGCTTTTATACCACTATTTATACCAAAACATTTTTCTAATCGGGCATAGAAATCACTAGTGTCTTCATCTTGCTTTTGTTTACAGGCTGAGATTGCACCCCAGTCTTCCTTTTTCGTGGTTAATAAACGTGGCAGTACCTGTACTAGTAAACCTGGTAGTGCTTTAGTTTTATCCCCAAGCCCCGAACCTGGACCTCGGGCCCTTTCTTCATTTTCTAATGCTGTCCAGTCTATCTTTTGGTCTCCCACCTCCCACTCTTTTTCCTTGAGTTTTTCATAAATGCCAGCAGGCATTAATACCTTTAATATTGTCATAATGTCGGGATAGGTATACTCTCCCATGAGTAACATGTCTTTAATTTCTCGGTGAAAACCCGCTGGGTCTTTGTCATGACTGGGTACCACTTTCTTCATTTCTAACAATTCTATTTTCGATATGGGCGTATATACATATACACGTTTAAACTGATTGTCCTCGCCCTTTATTGGGTGTACTTCTCGTAAGGGATTCTGTCTGTCCATGTAATACGTCGTTCTTTCCTTGATGGGCAGTGAGACATGTTCTGGGCATACAAAAAGGATGTACTGCTTTCTTGATTCTAGTATTTCTCTAATTAACTTAGTACCTGAACCTCTCCATCTATTCGTGAGTAATTCAGTCAATATATCAGGTAACGGACCAGGATCGGAATGTTGACTTTTATAAAGTATAAGAAGTTGTTGAATCATATAAATCCCAGCTAAACGCTGTTCATCTGGGGTGAGGTTCAAAAATGTGTGTGCTACTGTATCATCACCATATTTTCCGGGACTGTCAACCCAATGAACGGCTGACCTGGCTAATTCTTGTTCATCCATAGAATCGAGTAAATGGTAACCCCTTCGTTCTCGGAGTAATTTGTCAGCGGCTTGGAACGAATGCTCGGGGGACCTTAGATTTATTATAGGTGTATGGAAATTCCTGTTATTATCTGGACATATCGGACGTATCGGGTCAGTGAAACATCTAGTACTATTACAAGATCTTCCTCTACCTACATAGGCTATGGTTTCTGACTGTCCTGTGGGCAGTCCTGATCCTTCCTCCTCCTCATTTTGTTCAAACTGGTCTACCGCTAATCTCTCTTCGTGTAGGCGTTCTATTTCTTTACGGATCTTTCGGCACATGGCTATTATACATTTTTGCCTATCATGTCTCCCTTCTGATATATTCTGGCTCCATCTGGTAAGGGTTTGCATTATTTCCGGATCTACCCCCGGTCGGTCTTGATTTCTGATTACACAATTTATGAGGAAACGTAACAGTTCCCCCTGTATCTCCACTTTCTGGTATTCCATAGCTCTGTTAATACATTCAGAATCTCGCCCTGTTTGGACAAAATGATATATATTATCTAGATGCATAGTCATTCCTGGTAGCTTTTCTAAATACACCGCAGCTCGTCTGATACGTAATGATGCCAGGATCATTTCGTCCTCTTTTCCGGGCACAGGGTCATATCTACAATCTACAAGAAGTTCCTTAAGTGTACGGGAATTTATGAGTTTGGGGGTACGTGGATGTGCTGATTCTTGAAAAGTAAGTTTATTTATTCTGGGTGGCGTAGAAAAGATGTTGGTAGCACCTCCGGTAGCCCCGTCTGGGGTATCGGGCGTGAAAGGATTCGTTGAACGCGATACAGCAACTATAGGTGTGGACCCAGCTGTAGAAGCGGCTGTAGGAACAGATGTGGAAACAGATGTGCTTGCCGGAACTTGTGTCAGGATTTGATGCCGTAGGGATACAGCTACAGGATCTTGGCGTTGAACCTCCCCGGCAGACGGTCTATGTGGGGCGGGGTTAGCATACTCGGGAGCTGCTTCATCTAAATATGAGGAAAGAAAAACATCTTCTGCTGTTCTAGGATGCCCCTTAGGATGCATTTTTATTGGGAACAATGGGGGTGGCAAGTCTTTTGGTATCTCCGGGGTAGCCTTAGGTAATCCCTCGGCCAGAAGGGGATACATACCATTCATAAGGGCATTTCTTTGTCTGTCTACTTGTTCTGATTTCACTCGTGTACCTTCTTCAATTAATAGATTTTCTCGGACTTTATTTGAATTTTCCTTACTCTTCTCTTCCTGTCTACGTGCTTTTTCTGTACGTCTATACGATTCTTTACGCCATAATTCAATGGCGTCTTTCTGTGATTGTCTAGCTTTCCTTTTCCATAATTCTTCCTCTACTTTCACGATGCAATCTGCATCCCAGGTCCCAGCTGCGGGCCACCTCTGACTTTCTGGTAATTCCTTAGTGTAGTCTACCCATAGATCAAGAAATAATATGGCGTCTAGGCCATGTTTATGATACATGAAGTACCCTGGAGTGTCCCTAGGAGGAATGGGAACAGCTTCTTCGAGTACCCCTTTTCTAGTTGTGATCTGTCTTAGTTTCGAAAAGAGCGGCATATTGAGAACTGATCTGATACTTGGTCTTTGAACAAACTTAATACAATAAACACAATAATGAACAGTCATTCATACCACAATATGCAGAACGTTTTAACACATTTAACATTTAACGTTTTAAATGAGCAACAATGATGATGACGATCTAAGAAAACTTAATCACAAAACATAATCCTCGGCATTAACTGAATTATTCTGAATTTATATACTTGATATACTAGATATACTGCTAAACAGTACAGATACACTGCTAAAACAGTGCAGACCGGATTTGTGTACCCAAACCCGTCTGGACCGGCACAACTTATGTGCTCGCCAGAACGCCTCCCCAGTAATGGTACTCACCGGGTAGCTCGGAACGGAAGGCCTCGGAACGGAACTGAACTGAACTGGACTCGACTCGAAAACTTCGGACACTTCGGAACATCGGAAACCTCGGAACTTCGGAATTTCGGAACTTGGTGGGCCTCTGTATACCTCGGATCTTGCTCTCTCAGCTAGGCTCTGGTCGGGATACTTCGCACTTCTCACCGCCTCGTCTGGGTGTTGATCGCAGCCTCAGTCGCCCCCGCTTGACCGGAGGGAGATACAGGAAATCCTGCTGGTACGCGTTGTTGTCCGTCCAGCTGTGGCAGGAGACCGGGCCTGCAACGCACCACCGGCGCGTGAGATGAGAAAGTGTCCCTGTTCGGGCGCCATTCATGTGGTAAATAATTTAATTACCGGGACTTAATTTGATACAGAAAAATAATAAATATAGCTCAGTAAAATAAGAGGCAAAATCCGTGATATTAGAGGTTAGGAATGGGCTTTATTCCAATGGACGATTTCGAAATCGTGGACTCCAGGTTCCATCACCACGGAGGTTCAGGAAGTGAAGTACATACTTTATTGATAAGTAATCACTTTTATACAATAGGCATTACAGTGAAGCAAATGCAGGAGGCGTAACAATTGATAGTAGAGATAAAACATACATGCGTAGCAAAAGTGGGCGTAACTGGGTGTAACTAAAGAACGTCATCAGGTATGATGTCATAATAGGGTGGTTCCATGAAAGAATTTCGCAATGTCAGTAGAAATACTTGGCAGAAATGCGCGCGTAGCAGCATGACGTATGATTGACGTGCGACTAGGGGGTGAAGGGGATTTGACATTTAACTCTACATGTGGCGACAGATGTCTGGAGGGTCAAGTCAACCTAATCCCAAATCATATCTAACATCCTATGTTTAAAGAACTATGTTATCCAAGAGAGAGGTCTCTTAGAGTAGAATCTTATTCTATACTGACTATACTGACTGTTAGTGCGTGTACAAGCGTCTAAGTGTCTACACTAGATGCGAGGGCAGAAGTCTTCCATGATAATAGGGCTATGAATTACTTGCATAAAGACAGAGAAGCCGGGCCTTTGCTCGGTAGCTGGAAGAATGTTTACTTAAACTACTAGACAGGAATGCATTGGATAGGGAGCGGAGCAGATAATCACAAGGTGAAATACAGTTTTTGGCAGGCAACAGGCTGGAGTCAGGCACCGTTAGCCGCGCAGGGAATGAGACAAAGTTCACGGTCACAGATGCAGGCTCAGACTGGAGCTCTCAGAGGGAGAAGGCAGGAAAAGCTTGATGGCAGAATCAGGGCCTACTTGCCTGGACTGTAAAATGGCATAAGTGAACCATATAAAGCCGGTGGCCTTTCGTATTTAGGAATGGAATATCCGGCCCATTCATGGCGGATCTGAAAGAGGACATGTTGGCGGTGGACACACATGTGTTTGCGTCTTCATAACTGGAACTGGAGGGAACATACATGTATTTATGATTCATACATGAAACCGTTGGGGTCCAAGATAGGGGACATAACTGATCGGAAAAATCCATATTTCCACAGTACCATCAACAAATGATTTATAATGTAACTAAAGTCTTAAAACCTTCTATTAACTGCAATGCTTTTTAATGAGGTGCTATCATGTATATTGGTCCCAAGATGGCTGCCAACACTTCTTGGATGAAGTGCTGACAGCCAATCAGATCTCAGGATGAGATGTGTGGTTAGGCTCCGCCCACATATATATATGCTTTTAAATGCTATTTTCTCAGGAAATACTGGACAGATTTACACCAGACCTGCAAAAGGCACTTCCTTGACCTTATGGCTACCTCTCTGCCAAATTTCAAGTAATTCTGTTCAGCCGTTCGGGCTGTAGCTGTGTCTAAAGGTCCTATGGAAAAATGCATGGGGAAAACGCGTTTTGGGACCCCCCTTTTTTCTCGGCCCCTGCTTGACGAATCCCCCCGAGACTTTCAGGGTAGGAGCGGAGCGTAGCGCCCCACCTATTTTGAAAATTTCGCGAGGATTCGTCGACCGGCGCCAAAGTTATTCCAAATAGAATGTTGCGGATTTCCTATGGAAACAGGGTCCTAACTATAACTACCTACTGGCGACCGCCAGTAGGTAATATTTTTTTTAAAGACCTCGTTTCCATTGGACATTGATTTTTTGGTTTGGTAATAGCTTGGGAACCTTTTGACAAATCTTCACCAAACTTTCCATAAAACCTCTCATCCACCCCAATTCCTTTCTGGAAAGTTTCAGGGTGATCTGTCAAAAGGGG
The DNA here is from genome assembly GCF_964204655.1 of Triturus cristatus. Classification (NCBI taxonomy): domain Eukaryota; kingdom Metazoa; phylum Chordata; class Amphibia; order Caudata; family Salamandridae; genus Triturus; species Triturus cristatus. The sequence goes on along the minus strand of NC_140591.1, from coordinate 1,363,804,813 downwards.
CTGAGAAAAAGGGGGAGGGGTACCAAAACACATTTTCACCATGCAATTTTACAAAGGAAAATTGATCAGCGATACAGAAAAAGCAGCTGAAGAGAATTTGGTAGCAAGCTAGTTCTTTATTCAGAAAAGGTTGCTTTTTGTAATTTGCTGTAATCTGTTCAGTAGTTTTGAGAAATTAAGGTTCCAAATGTGCATAGCCAAGTGATTTGATTGACAGGCAGCAACCTGTTTTGCTAATAACTTTGGGGCCCTTTGACTCTTCAGGAAATTTTCCCTAAAACGTTCATCTACCTCAGCTCTTCCTGGGAAGTTTTGGGTGATCTATCGAACAGGGGCAAAGAAAAAGTGGGGGTCCCAAAACACATTTTCCCCATGCAGTTCTAGACAGTGCTTCAGCCAAAATGGCTGAACAGAATGACTTCAAATTTGGCAGAAAGCTTGATCTTTAACCAAAAAGTGAGCCCTTTGTGATTTGGTATGAATCCCTTTAGTAGTTTTTGAGAAATTTGGGATGAAATTTTATGGATAGCTGGGCCGTTGGGTATGTGAGAATCTCATGGGATTCCTGTGGACACGCAACTTCCACATGTGCATTCTAACAGAGTCTTGTGGGAGCACAAGTAAATTTCCTGGCCCCCAAGAGACTTGCAGAAGAGTCAAACAGTATTAAAAAAATATAGAAATAAAGATTGTGTGCGTCAGTGGTTTGGCCACCCACAAGGAGTTGGGAGCAGGGCCTGGCAACGTGCTAGGCCCCATGGCCAACCGCACTCCATGCACAGACAAAGGCTGTGTGCGGCAGAGGGTTGGCATGATTCCATATGGCAAAATCTTCCTTTATGTTAAATTCAAACATAGAATTTCACTGAAAAAAACAAAGGTTAAAGTGGTGCTATAATTAGATATACTAATAATATTTTACTTTACATTAAAAAAAATCTTTGAAATGCACTGAAAAAATAGTTTTAGAGATTGGGTTACTGGTTGACCGTGATATGAGCACTGATCAAGCAGCAACCACAGTCCTTGTCAGGATAAGAAGCAGGCTAACCCTAAATTAACCTGTGTTTCCCCTCTGGTAGCTTGGCACAGTGCAGTTAGGCTTAACTTAGAGGCAGCGTGTTAAGTATTTGTGCAACACTTTAAACAGTAAAAACACCACACACAATGATTCCACAGAAGGTTAGCAAAATAGCTGTTATTGTAGTATATAAAACAATACCAAAGCAACACAAATCCAATTAGTAGAACTGGAGACACTGATTCTTTTTATAGTTAAAAATTGAACAAATCACTATTGAGGATATCTGGTCATGCCGGACCGGGGCAAAGTCATAAGTTTAGGCCGATTGGAATAAAACATGCGCCAGCTACATCGACTCAGGTAGGTCTGCTGAACAGAGTACCATAAAGTCTGGTTGTGGAGCATTGCGTGGATCTGCGTAAAAGATGTATTGCGTAGCAGAGTCGCTACATCAGTTCCGGCATGGGGTGGGGCTGCGGTCCTGATGTGTGGAGGATCCGGTCAACTGGGCTTGCGATTTGAAATCGGATGCCGAAGATGCGAGGGGTAACCGAGGCAATGCATCGGTTCCAATGAGCGATAAACCTGCGATGCAGAGTTTTGTCAATGTCTTTGAGGCTGCCATCAACAAAGGATGCGAAGAGCTTGAGCCAGGAAAAGCATGTCGCAGCGTCAGTTCCAAAGGCAATGCATCGGTCCCAGGATGTGGAGGAAGCAGTGATGCGAGTCTTTTGTAGTGGGTCCAATCTACGAAGCAGCGGCGATGCATTGTTTCTGCTCGAGGATGCACTGCTCAGCTGAGGAGATGTATCAGTTTTGCTCGTTGATGCCTCGCTCAAGAGGGAAGATGCATTGGTTCCGCTGCAAAGCACCTTGGCCCACTTCCAAGGGTCGAGGACTGGGGTAGTACCACTTGGCTGGGCAAACTCACAGAAACAAAGTCTAGGTGCAAGGGTTTGAAGCCTGTTATGTTCCTGAAGCTTCAGACCATGAGTCCAGCCAAATAGCCCTTGGAGTCATTCTGGGTTCTGGCATCAAGATATGCAGGTTCAGTCCTTCTGACTCAGGCAAGAGGGCAGTAGGCAGCAGATCATCACAGCAAAGCAGGCGTCCAGTAGAGTGTGGCCCAGCAGAGCGGCAGTCCTTCAGCAGCACAACAGTCCTTCTTCCTGGCAGAGTATCCACAGGCCCAGAAGTGGTGGTGTCTGAGGTCCCGAACTTATACTCACTGGTGTCTTTGAAGTGGGGGAGTCTTCAAAAACATGCTCAGAATTGCACAGAGGTCTTCCGCTCCAGACTCACTACAGGGGGGTATATAGCCCTTTGCTTGTGGGCAGGACACAGCCTAAAGTGAGCCTGTGCCCAGATCCTCTCTTCCATCCTACCAGATATGGCCCATTGAGATACACCTAAGTTCCCATTGTGTGTTGGTGTCTAGGTGGAATACACAAAGCCTGACTGCCAACTACAGCCAGTCATATGATCAAAGACAGGCTACAGGTACCAAATGGCTAAACCAAGGAAATGTCTACTTTCTAAAAGTGGCATTTTCAGAATTGCAATTTAAAATTCAATTTCACCATAAGTTTGAATTTTAAATTGTGATTACAGAGACAGCCCACTTGAAGGGTTTATCTCTTCTCAATTGGAAGCTACACTTATAAAATGCAATAAGGTAATCCCAATATTATCCTATGGGAGAGATAGGCCTTGCAGAAGGTAAAAATTAATTTGAGAGTTTTTCCCTACCAGGACATGTAAAAAGTATATGTCCTGCCTTTTAAATACATTGCACCCTGCCCTCTGCACTCTGGGTTGTCCAGGGCTTACCTTAGGGATGACATATGTGTAAAAAGGGAAGGTTTGGGTCTGGCAAAAGGATTATTTTCCAAGCTTGACATGGTAGTGTAAACTGCACACACAGGCTCTGCAATGACAGGCCTGAGACATGGTTAAGGAGCTACTTAAGTGGGGGGCACAAACAGTGCTGAAGGCCCTTCTATGAAACTCAAGGATGGAGTCAGGGATTACATTACATTCAAGGTGCATTTTGTTGGGTAACAGGAGCATACCCTGGTCCTTTCTATTCTTTCTCCAATGGTTATCCAGGGTGGAATTGTTTCAGCAACACTACTTGTTCTTCAACTTATGGAGAGAAATTTCTAGTGGATGGGAATCCTTGGTACCCTTGCACTTTCATGAATATCTCACATTTCTCGATCTACCTTACCCAATAATAGCACTCCTTTTAGACTATTAGCCCTTCAATCTTTTTCCTCCCAGGTCTCTCAGTGGGTCTGTGTTGGCAAGCAGAGATCGCAGACTCAACTGGCAATTTTTGGGTGCTTGACATCACTTATTTCTAAGAAAAAGAGTCAGCAGCCTGAAATGATTATTCTAGAATGGTCAGTAATCAAACTTTTTTCATTTCCTGAAGAGAAAAGAGATCAGGCAAAATGTGGCTAGATCACAGGTAGAGGATAGTGCAGTCTCCTCTGGTGGGTTATCTTCCGTAGAAGGTAGCAGACCTAACCACTGGTTTAGGCTGGCATTTGTGCATGAAATAATAAGGGTAAAAGTGACATTTTCCATATTCCTGCAATGACTTAGCCAGCAGCAGTAGTCTGTGGCTGTTCCGCTTTTAGCTCTTTGTGGTTTTCTTCTTTGGCTGGCAATGTAGACCTATTAGATGTGGAGGAGTGCGGTGGAGCAATCACAGCCTCACATACGAAGTCAGTATTGGCCACAATGATCAATCCTCTCTGCATCCTCGTGCACTTAGATCAAAGCTGTTGGCTGTCAGCAGCACTTGTGATTTTGGGACTTTCAGCACATCTGAGAGCAGTCTCTTTCGAAAAACGGAAGTGTCCACTAAATGCAGGTGTAGAATTAAATTAATGAGCAGCCTGCACTTCAGTTTAATTGATTGTGAGTCCTACACTATCAGTGTGCTTTGAGGGATTACCTTGGGATCTCATCAATGGGGACACACCAGACTTGCCTCTTCCAACACCACAGGCTCAGGGTCTTCATGCTCAGGGAGAGGCAACTCAAGCATCATCACATCTGTAGATTCAGAATCAAGGGCTTTTACGCATTGAACAAACTCAAAACCATCTCACTTGAGGAGTCAATGCAGATAACATCCTCCACCACATATGGAAGATTATGTTTGAGTGATCTCAATGGCTGAGGTTTCAGTAATGGTTGGTAAACGTTTTGGTCCCTGCACCTGGGACAAGTCACTCACCAATATGCTATTGACGTTTTGACTGGTGAGCATCTGGCATTGCAATCTATGGGGGTTGCCCTTATCAGGCTGCCCATTGAATCATAGGCATCATCTCAAATCAGGTAGTGCAGCTCACACTAAGAGCAGTAACAAAGGGGCACCAACTCACCCAAATGATTGCCCTTGCAAGAATACAGAGTCACTTTCTTCAGGAGTTGGAAGATGTACTTTGCCTCCACCACATTGTCTTTTCTCCCCACCTAAAAGGGCTGTCTGTCCTCCCTGTATATTTGCCATCAAACACAGGTTGTTCCTAATTGGGAAACACAAATTAGGATGGAAATCTAATTAACATTTACCCTTCCTATCTGGGTCTCCCTCAATTTCTAGTCGCTCATTTTAATTTGGGACACACAGTATAAACACAGCATACATAATCGCACCCTCTGCTCATCTCACGGACCACTGTATGAGTGCGGTATCAGCCTTTTGATTCCCAAGCATGCACATGATGTTGTGCAGATGCTATCTTGGGCTCCCCTCTAACATGTATGAGTCAAATTAAGGCTGCTTCTTTTTTCACATGGATAGCATGCTGCTTTTGTGTCTGTCTTTCTCATATGGTTCAGCGGAGATTGGAGGATGCACTACAGTCACACCTCAGGTTTATATACAGTTTTCATAAGATTCCTCACCCTGTATGGATCTAGCACATCCCCTTTCAGGGCATAGACTGGGTGAATAATAAAGATATACAGGTAAACCACACCGAAACTGATCAGTTAATGTGTGGGGTGAAGGGTAGAACTGCCTCGTTAGCTCCTAAGGCCCCTGTTATTGTTAGATAAAAATGCTATCCAGTGTAAAAATTAAAGTGTACAAGATGCCTCTTTGATGACAATGCCTCTCTTAAACTGTTGGTACGTTAGGAATCACGCTCTTGTGGGTGGAGCTGCAGTTAACACCCGGCGGGACTAGTGACATGTTCTTACTGTGGGGCTTTCCAGCAAGCTTTTGGGCAGACTTCAAAAAGCCTAGAGTATAGCCGAATGGCAGACTTTATCCAATCTAGATGAGACCAAATCTCTCTGGTTTTATGCTTGGTACACTGGCTCAGAGATACAATAACATTTAAAATCCTCTGCTTGTTGTATAAATGCTTTCATCTGCTGACTCTCAGTTACATTTCCCTAAAAAAGTATTTATCAGCTACTCGCATAAGGCCTTCATCACGGTTGGACTGGGGAAGAAAATAGACCTGCGGCCCCATCAGTGAATCAGATAGCTGAAAAGGTGCCCACATATACAAATAGGGCAGTTCTGAACTTGTGAAGTGCTTTGCAAGGTACAGGAGACTGCATGCATTTGTGATTGCTGCAGTCAATGTTTGTGAATATATCAGGGAAATCAACAGTAAAAACTGGGCTACCAGACCAAAAAACAGGCCCACAACACTCTAAAAACAGCAATCCACACACTGACCTATCACACCTGCCTGATTTCCATGTGGGCCAGTTTGACCCTTGGAAGGTTTGTGATCCTGAAATATAAACTCAGCTTTCTCAGGGCAGGCACCTTTAGTAAGGAACTCTCTGCCCATAGATATTAGGGTTGCACCCATATTTGTGGATTTCAGAAAAAAGCCAAAGACCTACTTGTTCTGATTAATACATCAGACCAGTGATAAGTGATTCTCTAAAGTGGCAGGCACTTTACAAATGTTCTACCCATGCACGCTCTTGTATTTTCATCCTACTAAAAATATTGACCTGACAAATATAGTCTTTAGGCTACTGCCACCATTCCTGCTATTGTATTCCTACTGACATATAGTTTCTACCTGCTGACCACAACTCTACTATGTCTGATTTAATAAATGAGCTCCCAACCAAACTGAAGAAAGTGAAACAAAACAGCACAGTGGTTTTCGTTTGCACTCTAATGAGGAAAGAAGTATGTAACAACCATTGAACGAACCTGGTGGTCTTATCCTTTCGCTCGCTGTGTCACAAAATTCTGATTAGATGAAAGGAATGATGAGAAAAATATCTTCACGGCTAATTCATCTTTTATAAAGTCCAAAATTGACCAATCAGAGAAATGTCCAAGAAATCTATTTGAAGTAACAGGCCTAGGCACAAATCCAGAACCCATTCTTTTCTTTAGTGACCTTTTCATGAAATGTGAAGATTTTTCCAGGATCCTACCAATTGTAATAATTTATGTTAAAAGTTATTGAAAGTAGTATGGCTTCTTAAATGAAAAGTTACATTTCAAGGAACAAATTACTTGATGCCCACTAATCAGCTTCAGGTCTGGCAACAACAGAGTCATTATCCAAACTGTGGATGTAGTAATTTGCAATCTCCATGCAAGTGACTCCTGTCTATAATTCTATTAGATCTGTCAGATGCCTCTAATCCTGCAGATCACAGCATACTTGATACCAGATCCTCACCCGCTGTACACCCTACCTTGAAAATCATTCCCACTAAGTGACTGCCTCGCAAATCCATCCCCTCAACCCCATGGTGTTCCTTGAAGTTCCATTTTTTCCATCTGTTCCAACTTTAACATGTAACCATCATGGGAACTCCTACATGCCTGGAATGCTGTAGAACAAATGCACTGATGAAACTCAGCTGTATCCAAAAGAGTCCTCAGAGTCCTCCTTGCTAAGTAAAATGCAGACCAACTTGTCACAACATCTCCTCAGTCTGAAATACTAAAATCTGAAAAACAAAATCCTTCTTATTACTCCAAACATGCAAATTATTTCAGTTTTCCTTTTGCTTCAAACCTTGATATCACGCAATAAAACACCACCTGTTTTGGGCATTGTCAATCTCTAGGTTTTTTTCTCGGTGATAGACTGGATTCCTAGTATAATAAGATACCACAAAAACACTTGGGGGCATATGTATCAAATTCTCTATTTGCGATTCTCAAATAGCAATTTTTTGAGAATCGCTATTTGGGAATCGCAAACGAGATGTAAGTAAAAATTTGCAAATTGTTAGCGATTCCTTGGCATTCCTTAATTGCTATTAGCAAATTGCGAATCGCAATTAAGGAATACCTTCCCATTCATTCCTATAGGCCAGTAGGCCCATAGGAATGAATGGGAAGACAATCTCAATTAGCAATTCGCAATTAGAGAATCGCAAATTGAGAATAATTTCAAGGGTGCAAGGGTGTCATAAGGACACCCTGATGCACCCCTGAAATGAGCATGTGGGCGCATGTGTCGCACATACATGCCCTAAGTGCATGTATGTGCGCCACATGGCATTTTGAAAAATGCCAAAAAGTGTATCTTTCAAAGAAATCGCAAATTACCACCAACTTGAAGTTGGTGGTAATTTGCGATTTCTTAAGGAGAATTCGCACAATTTGAGTGCTTATTACATCGCATTTAAGGAATCGCAATTTGCAATTCCTTAAATGCAATCGCAAAATAGAGAATTCCAAATTTGCAATTCTCTAATTTGCGATGCCCTTTTGGGATGATACATCCCAAAAGGCCTTTTCTCGTTCGCAAACGGGCCGATTCTGAGAATCGGCCGTTTGCGAACGGGAAAAGGGCTTGATACATATGCCCCTAAACCTTTATTAATGATCCAAATTCTAAAATCTAAGTAGAAGCACGTGCTCTGGAAAGAGCAGACAATGGCAAATATTTATCAATTGGTCTAACAAAGAAAGGTTAGATTATCCCCTTTTAAGTGGCTTGTTTTTGCAGATGACAGTCCAATCTTGGGTAAAATCACATCAAAACACGCCTGTTTTAATGTAGCTGCAGTGGGCTCCCTAACAGTGCAGAGACCCTTACAATCAGCAAGTCTGGTCCATGGGGCCCTTTTCAAGAACTCCCTATGTTCATATGGCTGACAAACTTACCAACTCAGACACAATTCCTGGAAACTCCGACCCTTCAATAGTAATGAACCCTAAAACAATCCTTCTCATGTTCTACCCTCTGAATTTGGAACTCCCTTCCATCTGAGCTGTAACTGATCCTCTCATCCTATTTACAAAAAAGAACTAAAATATTGTCTTATCTGCCAGCTCTTCACATTCCTAATTAGCTCAAATGTGGGCCATTGCTGTACCTAAATGTATCCACCTCAGACCACTGCATTCTTGGGAACGCACCATCTTTCCCAGACTTCCTCCTCCAACTCACCCCACCCAGTGCTCCTTTCCACCCCTCCTTTCTATAAAATGTGTCTTTTGCTTTATTCTTTGTATGCTTCTTTTCCTATTACACACACACAAATGTTCTCCTTTATGGGTGCACACTACTCATATATCCCACCCATCGTGTTTTCTACTTGGGGAATCAACTAGGCAATGGTTAAAAAAGACACACACCCCTGTATTGTTGTTTTTACTATGATAATATCAATCTGCACATTTTTGGATTAATTGCTTCTTTTTGTTTAGTTTCTTTTCCTGATTATATATTTTTCTATATTTACAATACACATGCTACATACAAAAATCCTAAATAACGAAATAATACAAAAGAGACATTTCCAGCCCAATGATTTGTGCATTGAAATGTCGTTGGAGTTTGTGACTCTGCATTCTGTGAATTATAGATAATTTTTTGCAAAATGGCCATTGGTATCTGACATAGAGCTCCATGACAAAGAGTTCTCTTTGGCCGGTTTTCACAGTCTGAGTTACTGTTCGAATAAGCAGGTTTGGTATATGGGGATGATTTATTAACAGTTTGCACCTGTGCAAAGTCAGAAAAAGTGCTTGAAACTGGGCAAAATATTGATAAACTATGTACTTACCTGTGCACAACTTTGTTTGTACTGGAAAGCAGCCTATAAAGTAACAGACTTATCAGTTTGCATTGAGAGGGTGTCTCGTGGCTGGCAGTGGCGGATGCCACAAATTCTCCTCCCATGCTTAGGCCCGCCCCTCCCATCAGCGCTGGCTAAGGGCCGGCAAATGCATTGTGTTATTTTACTTTTGCTTGCTCTGAGCCAGGCAGTGGGGCGACGCTCCTTCGCCTTTGTGAGGAGCCGCCGCTGATGGCTGGTATATGGCAGTTCCCACACTACCACCCCTCGTATTTGACACAAAGCCCTAGCTGCTAATAATGGTTTACATTGCTTTGTTCCATATAAAAATGCCCCCTTGAGGAAGGAGGTAAGTTGAAGAAATCATTTAATTTCTCCCATTGTTTCAAACATTGTGTGCTGCACTGTGCAGCACACATCGAATGTGTGAAAAGTTTTCAACTTTGTCTGTGCATAGTATTTTGTACTGGAAGGAGTCCGTTGTAGACTGCTTTCAGATTAGCAGCAATGCGGCATGAATTTTGAAATTCATTTCTGCACTGCTGTGTATCTCTGTGCCATTCTCCCTCTTCCCTATTTATTTTTCCCTAGATGGTTTTCATGCTGCAGTGACAAAGTCTGTGTTGCTTTGGAGGAGTTTTGCTGGAATCCATCAGGTTGTGATTTATTTTCTCCCAGTGTGTTTGCATGCAGGTCAATGGATATTGTGATTCTTGGTTGTGAGTTATTTCTGCAACTGGCATTAGTTGGGTGTGTTGTATATGTTTGAAAACGCCATTTAAACTATAAACTTCTATTTTTTTTTCAGAGACACTTTTAAAGTGGTCGAGAAAGCTTCATCCTTTCCTGGTACTGTCCTGTCACCCTAGGTTAGGTTCGAGTCTCCCATGGAATATGTTTTAATTTAGATTATCTAAGTGCACTGAGACCTCTGCAAGTAGATTTGCAGTACATTACAAAAACCCAGATAAAACAAACATGCTAACAAACAGATTTAGAGAAGGAGAACATAAGATCCTAAGTATTTTTTAATTGAACGATTTCTTCAAAAGTTAATGGCCACAAATCCAGAATGTCTCTTGCTAGGCTCATCCGTCCGGCTTCTGAAGGTGGTGTCAACTTTCCTGACTTCCCTGCATATCAGAAGGCCTTTTTACTGCGTCAAGCTTCCCTCTGGTTACAAGATTCCACTTCCCCCTGCCCTCTATGGCTTAAAGTTGAATGCACTCTCCTCTCCCCGTTCTCTTTTGCAGAATATCTTGCTTTTTCCCGTAAGCCTTCCTTGATTCCCACTCCCATTCACAAGTATACTCTTAAGCTTTTACTGTCAGCTGCTCCTGGCCCTCCTATGACCGTTGCTGATCTCCATTCTTCCACTATCTGGCATAATAAATATCTCCTAATCGCTCGTAAGCCCTTCTATTGGAAATCTTGGAGAATCCGAGGTTTGATTTGGATTTCGCAGCTCTTTTCTGGTTCCACCTTTGTTTCTTTTCCTGACCTCTGTGCCTCCTTTGGCTTACCCCAATCCTTTTTCTCCAAGTATCTTCTCCTTAAAGCTGCTGTCCTGGAGATTTATGAACGACTCTTGGTTTTTCCTCCTCCCCCTATTTCTCACACCCCTATTTTTCGACTTCATTCTGCCCCCAAAGCGTCTCTTCTTTATAAACATCTTCACACACCTGAGTCACTTAGACCTAAATCCAAGGTTGAACTTCAATGGGAAAATGACCTCAGGACAGATTGGCCGATATTCTTCAGGGACAAAATCTGGACAAAATTGCGCAAAATTTCCAGAGCGGCTTCGCTGACACAATCCCTATTTTTTATTTACAACAGATTACTTCATACTCCTTCTACACTACATAAGCGATTTCCTACTACCCCAGACAAGTGTTGGTCGTGTGATGCTCCCAATGCTACCCTACCCCACATGCTATTTCTTTGCAGACATGTACATGATTTTTGGTTACAGGTATGGGCCCAAGTCAATGTTATTTTTCATACTTGTTTTCCTTTTTCTCTTACGCACCTTTTCTTGGGCAGTTTATCCACTAGCTGGAACAACGTAGATATGTCTGTACGCATTGTTGACTTGTTATTGGCTGTTGCTTTTCAGCAGATTACTGTTAATTGGAAAAATGCATCCAATATTTCTTTCAAAGCGTGGTGGTATAATGTCTGTCATAACCATAGACTTGATAATGCCTTTGTCTTTCCTGTTCAATTAGCAGCTAAGCGTGCAGACCTGTGGCTCCCCATTACGCTATATTTAGATAGTTGTGCTGCTCGCTCTTCCCTTCCATTGCCTGCTCAACAAGAAGTTCCCAAACCCCCATGATACCCTTTTCACGTTCAGAATGTTTCACCCTACTGTTTTATTTTCATGCTTTTTGTAATTAATCGTTTAGTCAGGATTGATATAATTTCCTTGTTTCTTTTCAATGCCCATGTTCATTGCTTTGCTGTGCACTTTCTCTTACATATTCCATTTGCAATCCCCTCCCCCCCTTTCTCTATCCCTTCTTCCTCTCCCCCTCCTTCCTAATTGATATTTTGTATTGCATTTTACTTGCTCATTATCTAATAAAATTCTCTTAAACTTAAAAAAAAGTTAATGGCCACATCAGTGCTTGTCGGAAATTACCCCTCTATGTGGCTACATAAGAAACCTTGGGCAAGGAAACAGTCCATGGTGGTTTGTGTGTTGGAACTGGGCTTGTTTCAATAAATAAGAGAATTCTCAATTGTATTAGTTATGCTTTATAGTTCATTGTCATGGGAACTGTCAGATGTCCGGTTGCAGAGGTGATGTCTTAGGCCCTGATTTAAAGTGCAGCGTATTCCATCTGCATGGCAGAGTCCCTTGCAACTGCCTGCTGTATTTAGAGATGCCCGCGGGCCCAGTGGACATCTCTTATATTGAAAGTATGCCATGCATGTCCGTCAGCATGAAAGAGCCGTAGGGTAGGGCACACTTTTAACTTCTGTTTTTATTTTCAAAAAGAAAATCCCAAAGCTGTGTTTTCTTTTGGGGAATAAAAACAAAGGAATGACTCTCTCACCTTGGGAGTTTTAACCCATAGCGTGGGGGATCATTAAAATGTTTTCCTTTCACTTACTACTACGTTTTGCATGGCGGTGTGGGAAAGTAAAAACATGCCATTTGTTCTCCCACTCTAAATGGAGCAGGTGGACGAATGGCAAAACCTCTGACAGGCCTTGCTACGTCGAGCCGCTGGTGGAGTAAATCAGTGGCAGAGACGGAGTAGTCTCTGTCGCTGACGTACTGAGTGTCCACTCTCCTGTAAATGGTGTGGTCAGGCCTTCAGTATAGCGTAAAGGATACTCTGTCACTTTTGGAACGGAGTATCCTTTCCACCACACTCTCAATTAGGCCCTTAATTGTTAATCTGCAAGTTTCCATGGCTAATAATGGATTGAGGTGAGATACCCAATTTCTTTTTGCAGTTTTATAGAGCACAAGTATTGCTTGATTACCCCAGGGTGCTTCTCGGGGGACCATGGTGTTAATTGTTGTCACTGTTGTGAGAGTCAGAAGCATGTTGTGGCATGGACTGATTCACAGCGTAGTTTCTATGTACATTTATGTGGTTTTGCACTTATCTAACATCCCCTACAACCCTCCCATTCACTTTATCAACTTTTTAGTGGTCTCACAGCTAGGTATGAACTATGCATGACATAGTACAATATCCCTTGGGATACTGCTTCTGTATTTCTTCACATACTTGGATACTGGCCTGTCATCCCAGCCAAATGTAGGCGTTATCTAATAAGAGGATGTGGCCTAACGGCTAGGACGGTCAACTTCAAATCTGGGAAACCAGGTTCGAGTCTCAGCAACGATGCTTAACATCCTGTGATTCTTGACAAATCTCTTAGGGGCACATGCATCAAGCCCGCATTGTGCGATTTCTAAATAGAGATTTTTACTGATTCGCATGTAGGATTCGCAAAAAAAATGCGATTCCTTAAAATTCCTTAATTGCGACTTTGATTCCCATTCATTCCTATGGGCCTAGAGGCCCATTGGAATCAATGGGAATTGCATGCGCAATTTGCGAGTACTCCCTAGGTACTCGCAAATTGCGCATGCAATTTCAAGGTTGCAAGGGTTCCGAAAGGATACCCTGCTGCTCCCCTGAAATTCCCCTTTTTCCACATGTTGCACACACACATGCCACAAGGCATGTGTGTGTGTAAAATGTGACTTTGAAAAAAGCACTTTAGTGCATTTTTCAAAGCAAACGCAAATTACCATCAACTTAAGTTGGATGGTAATTTGCGATTCCTAATAGCGAAATCGCTATCATTTTTTGCTTAATGCATTGCATTTAAGTCATCGCAATTTTAGCAATTCCTTAAGTTGCGATTTTTCCATTTGGGATGATGCATCCCAAATGCAAAAATATGATGCATGTGGCCCTAAATCTCCCCATGCCTAGAAAACAAAAAATAATGTGTCCTTGTGTAACATGACTGGTGCTCATGTAAAGTGCTCTGATACCTGATGCCTTTGGGTCAAGTTTACGCTATATAAAACTCCGAAACAAATTACAAAAAAATTCAAAATAATGCTGAGTGGTCAGTGAAGTACAGACAAGTATGTTTCACTCACACCGGACCCCAGATAATTAACGGAGCACTCTCCGCATCTCAGAATCTTTACTGCCGTATGAAAATACATTTTGATTGGAAAACATCGTCGGAGTCAGATCTGAGGCTTCTGATACTGTACTGTAATATTTTAAACACTGATTGACCTTTTCATCGTGCTCGTCATTCATATTACCGAATTAAATGACACACAAGCAGAGCTTTAATTGTTCATGCCCTGAGGAAGTCGTGGGGGCCAATTGCCCCAAGACGAAACACGTGTTGGCTGCATATATTCCTGGTTGATTTTGTAGAACATGTGATTGGGACAACTGAAACAATAAAGAAGATATATCCTCATACATACGAATTGGATCTTGTTCTTAAGATAACTGTTATCTTTATATTGGACAGTACTCTTTTTTTTGCTCGGGAATAAATCGTTATGTACCTACAGACAAGTATCACTTGAAATTGCATCTTGTGCATGTTTTTTCGTTATCCTAGTAACAGACATGGGTTCTTCTTTTCTTGATGGTGAAATGTAGGCAGTCAATTGTGCTAAGGGTACCTTTGGTCAAGTGACTTACATATGCAGTACAGGTTTAGCATGGCTTCTGTGAACAACTGGACACAGTGAAAGTCTATCTAGTTTCCTTCCTAAATGATTGAGAGAAGGGAACGCCCCCCTAGTTCCCACAGTGCTACCCTGCATTTCATATACATGTGAAAGTTGTCCAGTGTCTCCTAAAGAGGGTTCCAGTTTGGAGGAAAAAGCCACAAAGACAGAAATATATCTTGAGCAATATTGGAAATTCTTGATTGTAGTTGATAGTTAATGCAGAAGTTTAAATTCAAGACACCAAAAACAACCTGAATCAGGGTTCAAAAACAGCCGAACATACGATCTTCAAAAAGAATGAATCCAAAAGGAATCCCCCTGAAGTACAAGGGAGCAAAACGTCAGGGGCAAACATCTAACTATGTGGGTGATGAATGGAACAAAAAATAGGGGAATTAAATCGTTGCAATTCAGCTTCTCTGGCAAAGCCTCCTTGAATATGCTCTATACAGGAAATGATGTCACAAGAAAAAGGCCAATAACATCTTTCACTTGAAACTTTAGGGATAAAATACAGGAGAGAAGACCTCCTTGGATAGGCAGAGGTAAATGATTATTCACACCTACTGTTCCAGGAGAATGGAATCATCATGAAATGGCAGGTGAAGGAAGAACCTGTGTTTAACATCCTTGAATCAAAACCATGCTGTTCCTCTTGAAACCACAAGGCCAAGTGGACATGCTGCTGCCTCTGTTGCATCTTGCTCCAAGACATAACATTATGCCTCCCTTCTGATCACCTGGGTTGTTGGGGTGCTACTGGAAAAGACAACAAGCAAATAAGGTAGCATGAAACTGAGGAAACAGCGTCTCATGAGCTTTCCAATGTATCAAAAATTGTAGACTTCCACTAAGGATTTGGTAATCTTGTTTCTCCTATTCTGATAGACCTTGCATTGTAACAGTTGTTGGTTCCCAAGATAATTAATGATCATGATCAGAAGCATATGTTTCCATTGTGAAGCAAGAAAAACATGATATACTTTCCAAGTGCAAGGCGACTTCAGTCAAAAGGATAAAGAATTAACCTGATGAGTGATAACAAATGGACCAAAAATCTTTTTTGACACTTGTGGGCATTGCATGCACAGAAAGAAAAGGGGAAGAGAGCCCAATCCTAACACTAATTGCAAGTAAAGAAGTCATTGACCTTGACCTGCATTTTCAGTGATCATGGCTTTAAAATGACACAGAATTTCTGAGACTGGTTTTCTTTGTTCTGTAGATAAGCTGTTCTTAACCTGTGGTCGGTGGACCCCTGGGGTCCGCGAAACGTACTCAGGTGATTCACAACTGTTCAGAATATGAAATAACATTAGCAGATTAATAAAGTATATATATAGTAGCAAAATGCAAAATGTAAATTTTTTTAATGTTGTGTAAATGTGAAGGGATTTGAAAATGGAGGCTAAAAATTAAGTTTGTATCCTTACCATGGTTTGCGCAAGCAGCACTAGTAAAGCAAACGGAATATAGTATGGATGATGGGTAACCTCAATTTAAGCACTTTATGCATTAAGAGGAAGAAAGACCAAGTGATATGTTACAGTCTAAAATATCAGTTCAATTTTTAGAATTAAAATCTCCAACCTTCCCATTAAAATTAAAAAAAAATCTAGATTTTTTGTGAATTAAATAAAATGTTTAATAATTTGTGTGTTTGTTTGGTTTATACATTTTATGTATTATTGTGTATGTGAAGCTCACCTGATGTTTCCGCAGGGATGAAATGGATGAACAGATGCTGGGTCCCAACTTCCCTCACCCACCAAGTCAGCCTAACACCGTCAAAGTGAAAGAGGTGAAAGAGGGGAAGAGTGGAAACAAATCAAGGAAAGGGAAAAGGAGTAGAACACGATGGTTCTTCTGGTACGATGTTCTTATGGGTTTGATTGCATATATTCTCCCGATGGGTAAAAAATTATATGTGGTAAATATTCTCCATACATACAAGGATAGTAATGTTAATAAGGATGTAATTTATATTTAGGAGGGCTATAACTGATGGACATCCCTCTTCCAATTCAAATGAAGATATAGAAGTGTAGGAAATAAAGTTAGAACTGTTGTATCTATAAAACATATAAGTACTACACATTAACATTAAGACTGCAGAATTAGGCTTTCAATCATGACAAGAGTGAACAGTGCTAACCTTAACGAAGACCACCATCAGGATACGCTAGACCCAAAGAAAATTCTATCCTGAACTACTAGGAAAAACAAAAAAACTTTTTTTTCCTAGACAGGCTATGAAAATAAAAAATGCTACACAAAAAGGTACCATCTATAAACATCTCCTTTAAGTACAAGTCATCTTCTGGATTAGCAACACTCTTTCTAGAAGTCAATAGCTCCAGTCACTATCTAACAGAACATGGGACAGATGAAAGACAAGATGTTCTCGTCCATCACTTTCATGCAGTTGAAACAAGTCAGTAACATTTGTCAGCATATTGAATGCCCTTTCAACTTGAAGATCCTAATAAAAAACTATTTTCTTGTTTTCTTTAAAGCCTTGTCACTGGTTGAAGCTACAAAATCCTTACAGAATTGACAATACTCACAAGACTAAAGAAACCTAGGGTTCCTTAACATTGGTAGTAGAAGGACATTAAATGATAACTAATTCTGTCTTTAGGGCCATAAATAGACTGAGAGTATGCAACCGATTTTGCAAACTCCCCTGGTAACACCCCATACAAATCTCCTTCTCATTTTCCAACAGGAAATAAAAGTGCCTAAGCAGTTCCACAGTACAAGTTTCAATTGTGATGGCACCATCATGTTCCCTACCATGAGTTAATGCCCAGACAAAAACTGTAGTATGTGCATGGTACTTAGTTGTTAAGTAGAGAGATTCGCCACAAAGAGATTCGATGTCAGAGTGGACACTTCAATTCCTTCAACAAGTGTTCAGTGAACTCTCCAGAATCATAACAATGGCAATGAAAAATTAGTAATGATAACAATATTGTTCTGGTAACTCTGATGCCTTATGAATTGTACTTTTTTAACCAAAGAATTAAAAAACGTCACAGCATAAATAGGAGTTGCCATTTTTTAAAAGTAAAGCTCTTCTGAATGGTCCCCACAAGAGACGTAAAAAGGAAATTAAACCTCCCTTACTGATTCTGAAGCCAATGGTGAACCATCAACTGTTTCGATGATGAGTGCAAACTGACTTGCCAATAATTTCGTCTTTCAATCCTTAACAAAATAATGTCATTTAGGTCCTCTCCTCCTAAGTAGTTTCTGCTGCCAATTGATGAAAATCAGTCAAATAAGTCCATTTGCCAGTCACATAGAGATTCCTCGTAGAATGTTCCAAACTTGGACATTCAAGCATCTTGTTAAAAGCAAGCAAGAATATGCATCATAACTATCTAAGCACTAAACTAAAGTAAGAGGAAGAGGAGAAGACCAAGCTAACATAAGCTCACAAATACAACTTGTAAGAAATTGGGTTATTGGTTGAGGGGGTGAACAACCTTCTCAAGCAACAAGCAGAATCCTTGTTAGGGTGAACCAAAAAAGTCACACACAAACACAGTCAGGCTTAACATGGAGGCAATGTGTAAAGTATTTATGCAGCACTCAAACTGTATTAAAATGAAAACACATCAGACGAAAAATTCCACACCAGTTTAGAAAAATAGAGTACATTTTATTAAATAAAAGTAGAACCAAATTATGAATTTGTAAAGTTTTAAGTGTTAAATAGTGCCTAAACTACTAAAGTGTCAAGCATGAGTATCTGGTCACGCGAGACTGGGCAAAATCAAAAGTAAATAGCCACCTTGACCACTTTGTGTAGCTGACTGTGATGGAGAGCGGTTCGGCTGCATAAGGTGGCTGCAGACTGGTCTTGGCTTACCTTCAGACTTAGAATAATTTTCAAAGCAATGTTCCTAAATAGGTAAAGTTCAGAGAGGTAAGGCAGCTGGTGGTGTCCAAGGAGAAGGAGTCAACATTGGGGACCACTGGACGGAGTTGCGGTGAAGATCTCTACCACTTTTTTGGAAGTTGAAAGCCTCCAGCGGGGTGAAGATGCAGGCTGTAGCAACGAGGGCTCCACAAGGCTGTATACTTTTGATGCAAGGTCCTGCTGAACAGGATTTTCTGCTGAGGGGAAGAATGTAGCGGGAGTTACCACAAAGCCAGAACCACCATGGATGCACCTTGGGAAGAGCAGCTGGCAGGTCCGGGTCTTCTGTTGGATCTTCCGGTACTTTTTGCAGGATTTTGCTCTTAGTTCCATGTTTTAGGGTTAGGCAGGAGCAGCGCTCCTTCCACTTCCAAAAGTCCACGCCCTGAGGGCACCACATGTGGGGTTAGGACTCAACCCTCGCAGAGGTCAGGGGCAGGGTTTAATGTCTCTTGAGCCGTTATTTCCCTGTGTCTCATACAGTATGATAGTCAACTAGACCTTGGAGTCATTCTGGTGGTCCTGGGTTCAAGGCGCAGATACAATTCTCCTTTAGTTAGCAGGGCAGCAAGGCACTTCTAGCAGCAGGGAAGTCCTTCTGGTAGCCGGACAGCAGCAATCCTTCTGAATCTTTGTCAGGTCTAGGAGTGAACTGAAGAGGTGGTTCAGCAGGACCAATACTTAAACCCGCTGCCAGCCTTTGAAGTGGGGATGACAGCCTGCCTACCCCCACATCTGGTTCTAGAAAGCTCTTCCCTTTCCCTGCCAAGGCTTCAAGTAGTCTGGGAAGACAATAGACAGGTGTCACGTTCCTTTGTGAGTCTTCTGGAGGTACGCCGTTTGAAATATAAGTGGGGCAGGGAACAGCTCTGCCCTACCCATCCTGGCAGGATGTCAAATCCTGCCAACACTAGTCCCCCTTTGTCTCACTGTCTGGGAGGAATACACAAAGGCCAATTGCCAAGCTATCATAGTCACAGGACACAGGCTGAAGGCACCACATGGTTGGGATGAAAAAATGCAAACCGTCTAAAAGTGGTATTTTCAGAGTAGTGACTTAAAAACAACTTTACCATTAAAGAGGATTTTAAATTACAACTCATTTGAGACCAAACATGAACTTTCTACCTGTTCCCAATCAAATGTCATCACTTATTGAATGTTATACACTAACTCAATATTTTCCTATGGAAGGGGTAGGCCTCACAGAAGTGAAAAAACTAATTTAGGGGGTTTTCACTATCAAGACATGTAAAATTTTAAAACACATGTCCTACTTTGTAAACACAATGTACCCTGTCCTATGGGGTGTTTAGGGCCTACTTTAGCGGTGACTTATATGTACGAAAAAGGTAGGTTTAGACCAGGAATATTATTCTTTTGCTAGGTAGAATTGGCAATATTACAACTGCACTACATGCTGCAACAGCAGGCATGAAGCATATTTTAGAGTGCTACTTTAGTGGGTGACACAATAAGTGGTGCAGGCCCACTAGTAGCATTTAATTTACAGGGCCTGGGTACATGTAGTACCATATACTATGGACTTATAAGCAAATTAAATGTAGTAATCAGGTGTAGGCCAATTTTACCATGCTTTTACAGAGAGAGCACAAGCATTTTAGCACAGGTTAGCAGAGGTAAAGTGCATAGAGTCCTCACACCAACAGAAACAAATTTTAAAAAACAGGAGGAGAGAAGGCAAAATGTTTGGGGGAAGCTCACACCCAGGATGACAGGTCTAACACAACTGAATATGAAATCAATCTAAAGGTTTCTTTGTATTTACCTGTTGCTGCCACTGCTTTGTTTTACTGGGGCGCCCACCAGTCCATGCCCGATCCAGGAGCCACGAACAGAGAGGACTCCATTTCCCGGCAGCCTTAGCGGCACGCTCGATGCACCGATCACCAGGCGTGCCAGGAGGCGCTTAAACCAAGGCCAGGGCTCCTGCAGCACGGGCTGTGCCCAGGCTAAGCCCAGGCCAAGGGCAGGCCCGCCTGCGCCCGTCAGAGGCTGGTGGAGGCCGGGCTGGGCCACCCCTCTGACAGGCATCATCTCCCAAGCTCTGCTGAGGTGAGTTATATATCCAACAATAGCGAGCATTGGAACATTCATGCTCATTGGGAAACGCACTGGCACATTAAGCTCCCGTCCTTCCACCTCCATAGACAGTATGCTGGAAAGAGCAGTTAATAATGTTGCAACCGAGACTGAGCTAACCAAGAGGCGTCTGTCTTTGGGATTGGCAGCTCCACAGCCTGGCCCTTTGGTAGAAGAGGTTCAAGTTGATTGTAATGGCCTCCCGATACCGAGTTTATTGTTCAGTTGCACTAGCCATTCTCCGATCCTAGGAGCTGGCTGTAACAAGGAGAATAACCAGGGCAGCGAGGACCCACCAACGGTAGTCTGCAGCGGGGAAAGCACATCAAATATGGATGCCTCCTCGATTCCATCAACTTCAGGGGCAAAAAATAAAAGGAAACTGGCTAAACCCACCTGCTCCAAGAGGAAACAATCCCCTCGTGTTAACCAACAATGTACTGCCCTGAGTTCATGGATTCAGGGCACGCCTCTCTCTTTAAAACTCGAAGACTGCAGAGGCCACTGTTGATCTAACATCAGCTGAGGCATTAAATCATTCCATCCATACTCAGACTGATACCACAGCAGTTCCTTCAACTCGCTATAGACTTAGCGACACCTCAATTGACATCACAGTGGATACTGTTTATGAGCACATCAGAGACCTTGGGGATAAGAACTTTACTGCACTATGGAAACGTTTAGACCACTTGGAGTCATTGACAAACAGACTAAACACACACACCACCACCCCTAAACCCACTGTTGAACAAGGGGAGGTCCCCAACTTGCAGTCCACTAATGCACTTAGCCTTAATCAACAGTCGCAGGCTCTGACATTAACATCCACCCCCTCTACCAGTGCCTGTGACATTCGCAGTAAAGTCAAGGAATGGTTTTCACTTGTGATGTCGGTGTGCACAGGATGACGGCGTAACCCACATACGCCGCTGTTGTGCTTCCTGCTCCACTGGCCCCACCCACGACGCTGTTCAGCTGTTTGGCGTTCTCGCTGCTGCTGCCGCAATGGTGCTGCCGCGGAGGTCCCTCCACTGCTCAGCTTTTTGCTCTCCTCGCTGACATTTTTTGGTCTACCGCTCTTCTTCCGCCACGGCGCACTGAACTTTGTTTGGCGATTCCCTCCTGCTTATCGTCTCTTTGCCCTCTTTTTGGCTTCCTGCAGGTCAAGCTCAGACAGCCACGGCGTTTATAACAACTATGGTGACGCGAGTTAGAGGTAAGCAGAATAAAAACGACATTGCAAGGGGATTGTTGAAATCGCCACCAGTGATCATATCGACACCCAAGCCTAAAGGCGCTGAAAGGAAAGGAGTGGGGAAGCCACGACAAAAGAGTATTTTAAAGATTAAAGCAACGGAGGCTGTAGGAAAATACAGACAAAACAAATACAGCGCTTTAAGACAGCAAGCAGGAGAGGAGGAGGAAGGGGGGGAGGATGAGGACTCCGAAGATGAGGAGATAGACGAAGATAACGACGAAACTCTTTTGGAGCTTTCACCTGAGCTAAACCTCCGGGCAATTGGCGAGTTGGGAGAATGTAATGCGGAAGTCCAGGCGGAAAAAATGGACTGCATAACTGATGGTGTAACTGATGGTGTAAATACTGCCCAGGTCCTAGCCAAGAAGGTCGACACCCACTCAGGCCCTAAGCAGTACCCCCTCTTCTCCAGACCACTACAGCATCAGGAGCAGCCCCCTAATACTCCTGGGCAGGAAGAAAGAAACCAGATAGGTGTCGATGGTGCTGTTGAATTGGTGATTTCTAAAGGGAAAAAGGGGAATCTATCAAATCCAGAAATATCTCCGCTTGGGCCACAGTTAGGGCCAGGCTCAGAGGGACGGTTCCTGGGAGTGTCCAACGAAAATGAAAGTCTCCCCCCTTCTATAATCATCTCACAAACCTCCAAAATCCCGTCTCTCTCGTCACCTGGTATGCCCTCGTCGCTGCCTCCATCTCAGACCCCTCTATGTTCCGTTTCCCAACCACACGGTCCTGACTATCCTGACACGCTTGGAAAGACGTTTGTAAATATCGATTTGTTATCTTTACCACCCTCATTGCCTCCATTGTTGAGTCCAGCAGCCTTGGGACGGGGAATGTGTCCACCTGAGGCTGTAGAATTCGATATCTCTGACCCCCTTAATGTTCCAAAAACAAACTCTGTGGAAGACATGCTCCTTACGATACTCCGCGAATTAAGGGATTTTAAAATTTCCCAAGCTCAAGAAGTATCGCTTCTACATATTAGACTTACAAAATTGGAGGAGTGTTTTGGGAATCTTCCCCTGAGGGTCTCTGAGGCTGAGACTCGCATCTCGACCTTAGAGGACACTCTGACATCGATGAAGAAAGATCTCCAAGTAGCGAATAGAGTGAAATTAGAGATGACAGAAAAATTGCAGGACTTGGAAAATTTTAACAGGCGGTCCAACTTACGCCTAGTAGGTATTTCTGAGGGCCTGGAAGACAAAGATGTGGTAAAATGGTCAGAGTCTCTTTTAAGAAAGGCTATACCCTACCTTCAAGGCGATTTAACAATCACTAGGGCGCACAGAGTCCCTGCGCATAAACCTAATAATCTGAAATTCCCTCGCACAATATTGTTGAACTTTTCAGACTATAGGATTAAAGAGAAAATTCTTAACATCGCCTTTGCAAAGAGGACATTTAATGCAGACGGAATAAACAATTTTCGAATTTTCTCAGATATGTCAGCGGCGTCTGCTCGCAGGCGCAAGGACTTTGTTAAGATGATTGATTCTTTTAAATCCAAAGGAACTCAAGCTATGATTGTGCAACAGTCTAAATTGAAGGTGTTAGCTAAGGGGAGATTCTTTATCTTTACGGATCTACAAGAAGCCCAGTTGTTCCTCGAGGGTCTCGGTACATAATCTCTAGGCAAACAAAAGGGGGAGGTAGAGGGGGGGTGGTGAGAATGAGGAGCAAGCATTAAAAATTATTTTTCTTTCTACTTTTACTATTTTTTTTTTCCTTATTTCTTTTTCTTTCTCTTCTCTCTTCTCTCTCTTCTCTCTTCTTTTCAGTTCTGAAGGGGAAGGAGAAAAGAAAAGGGGTGGGTTCCAGTGGGGACAGGAAGCACACAAGGATGCAATAAGATGGCATCCACACAGAAGGATAAGACACAAAGAGGGACGGTAGTGGGTCAAGGGGGGTTACCGTCCTCCCTGGGGGGAGGGAGGGGGGTTGGAGGGGTGCACGGTGGTGTTGCGGGGGAGAAAAAGAGAGTTCATATATTAGGAAAATTGTTTGTTCAATTAGTCCTACAGAATGGAATGGAGAATTTGGGAATAGTTAGCAGTAGTGGATTGTCAGTGTGAGAAGATCCAGGTGGAGTTTTTTTTATTTACTATCTAAATTTTTCTGCTTCTCTCTGTTTAGATGTTTATACCTTTTTTTTTTCTTTCTTCTTATGGTTTGGCAAAAGTTTGTACTTTAATACTATAAGTATTAAGTCTAACGAATTATGAAAATCGCGTGTTTGCACATAAGGTGTCTCTTTCTCCTTATTTTAACTACTATGTTTGCACAAATGCTCAGACTAATTGATGTTTTTTTCGAAATTATTTGCTGCTATTTGATCTATCGAAGTACTGTTTTTTGCGTATTTGTACAATTAATTAAGGATGAGTAATACATTGAAGCTTGTTTTTCTTCCTTATTTTATCTTCTTTGTTTGCACAAATGTTCAGATTAATTGATGTTTTTTTTCGAAATCAATTGCTATTATTGAATTATTGAAGTACTGTTTTTGCGTATTTGCACAATTAATGAGGGATGAATAATACATTGAAGTTTGTCTCTTTTAATGCAGACGGTTTGAACAACCCCCGTAAAAAACTTGCTATTGAGTGTTGGCTTAAGAGCCTGAACCCAGACGTCATTTTCTTACAAGAGACTCACCATAGAACCCAGACTGAATCTGACAACATTTTTAAGGGCTGGGCTGGCCAGAAAATCTCCTCAGTAGCTGGATTGGCGCAGAGAGGGGTTTGTATTCTAATAGGAAGGCATATAAGCTTCATTTTGGAAGGTACACTTTCCGACGCAAGTGGCAGATGGGCTCTTCTACATGGTAAATTTAATCATGTAAATATAATTTTAGCCACAATTTATGCTCCAGTTATAGACGACCCTCTTCCAATCTTACAATTGAAACATGCACTAACAGGACTCCCCGGGCAAATAATATGGGGAGGGGACTTCAACTTTTTACAGAACCCTTTAGTTGATTCTTCGAAAAAAGATAGGCGCCAGAACAAACCCCAAGTGGCCATCGCTGTACAGAGTTGCAAGATGGATCTTGATGTTGTTGATTACTGGCGATCATCCAATACGCTTGGACGTGATTATTCTTGCTACTCGGCAAAATACAATTGAGCGTCCAGGTTAGATTTTTTTTTAACATCATATGGGTTAGAGGTACACAAATATGCTCATTTAATAAACGCATTCTCCAACCACGCAGCAATTTTCATGGAGTTAAATGTAGGAAGACAAGAATCTAAACCACTTATGAGATGGTATTTTAATAAGCTTAACTTATTGGATACACAATGATGTGCAGACATTGAGGAAGCGATTTGTGAATTTTTTGCAAGGAATACCGGTACAGCTCCACTCAATATGACTTGGGATGCCTTTAAGGCCACCTTGCGTGGAATAATTACATCTAACGAAATTCCAAAGCTGAAGGCTAGAAGGGAGGCTAAATTTAAACTGCAAGTAAATTTGACGCAGGCAACTTAAGAACATTACAGGGCAAGATCCTTATATTCTGGGCAAAAGCTCCTTGAGGCAAAGAATAAAATGAAAGATTTCTACTATGATCTGGGTAATATTAACAGCAATCTCTATGCCCAGAAGATATATGAGGAGAGCGAATATACAGGTAAACTTTTAGCCTGGCAAGCCAAAGAAAATCAAGCACGCAATAGGATTGAGAGATTAATGAACCCTGCCACTAATGTTCAGGCAAAAACCACAGCTTCCATTGGTGATATTTTTTTAAACCATTATAAGGAAGTGTACCAAGCTACTGAACCGGCTGCACGTGAAACTATTTCTGTGTTTTTAGAGTCACTTGCAATACCCAAGTTAGCCCACGAGGATAAAAAAGTTTTGATCAAGGACTTTACAATGCCAGAACTAGATGAGGTAATTTCTTCCTTACCCAATGGTAAGGCAAACGGGGACGATGGGCTTCCAGTGGAATTCTAAAAAAAAATTGAGGGGTCTTTGCGTAAAGAATTCCTCCTTTTGGTTAATTATATAATAAAAGGGGGACCTCCACCAGAAAGTTTCCATTCAGCGGTGGTGGTTAATATTTTAAAAAAAGGAAAGGACAAGGAAAATTCAAACTCGTATAGGCCCATAAGTCTTTTAAATACTGATTATAAAATCTTTACGAAACTTTTAACGAACCGGCTGAATAAAATAATAGGGCCTCTTATAGGCCCGGACCAGTGTGGTTTTATACCAGGAAGGCACCTCCATACAAATACAAGATTTTTACTTGAGGCACTGGATTATTTCAACATCAACAAGGGGAAAGCACAAATTTGGCTCCTTGATGCTGAAAAAGCTTTCGACCTGGTATCTTGGGACTGTCTTTTTGCTATTTTGCACAGTTTCGATTTCCCGCAGGCTTTTATCTTTCTTTTAAAACAACTTTATATCAACTCTAGGGCATATATCATTATTAATAATTGCAATGTCGGGACATGTCATGTTAGTAGAGGTACACGGCAAGGATGTCCTCTGTTGGCAATTTTATTTGCTCTTTTTATTGAACCTCTAGCCATTGCAATTAGGGGCATATCGTCCGATACAGTACCAGTAGCCGGAATGACAAATATTAAACTTTATGCCGATGACATTGCCCTTTTTTTAGATTCAAGGCCTGCAAGCCAAGCGAAAATTTTAAAGATCTTTTTTGATTTTCAAAAATTGGGAGGTTATAAGATAAAGGCCAATAAGACGGAATTTTTTTTAGTTAATTGCACCGTAGACACTTTATTGCCGGAATTTAGGCAGAATTACAACTTATGCCCAAAGAGATACCTGGGAATATTTATCTCGGATAACTTGGAAGATTTATATTCATTAAATTATATACCTCTGTTAAAAAAGGTTGGGTCTCACATTGATCGTTGGAATTTACTGCCACTTTCTATAATGGGCCGGGTTGCTTTAATACGTATGTCAGTTTTATCTCTTTTTAACTTTCTTTTTAGCGCTGCCCCTTGCTCAATCCAGGTTTCTTATTTTTAAAAAGTGGATGCTTTGTTTTCCTCTTTTCTCTGGACTAAAAAAATTCCAATATTAGCGCTCAGCACTTCATATCTTCCAACAGCGCAAGGAGGATTGTCTCTCCCAAATATTAGAGAATATTATTTTGCTACTTTTGCACACCATAGTTTTAGATTTTTTTTTTTTAAATGACTATGTGGCAGATAATTTTTTTATGAAGAGGATGCTGCTGGAATCTAAAATAACGGATCCTGTCAGAATTACGAAATATCCAAAGAAAGTCCGCTATAAGTTTCTCCAATGGCTATTTAAAATTAAAACCCAGCTCCTGACATTTTATGGTATTTTTAACTTAAGCAGCTCAACTGAGCTAATTAATTTTAGTTTTGGCGAAGGGGGCTGGTTGGATATCAACACAGCGAGACTTTGGATTGAGAATGGCTTCGAGATAATAGAGGACTTCCTCGTGGGAAATAGATGGAAATCCTGGGAAGAAGTCTCTAGACAGATCCACCACTCGAGCACAATCTTGCAATGGTCTTATTTTATGCTACATGCGGAGCTTAGAAAATGTGGTATAGTTAATTTATTTCATAAAAGAGATGTTTCAACAGCATTAAATAATCCCTCACTAAAGAAAATTAGTACGTGGATTAAACTACTAAAAGAGGATAATGCAACTGAGGTATTCACCAAGGCCAGAGATAGGTGGAAAAAGAGGGAAGACATTGAAATTAGCAAACCAACATGGGATAAAATTAATAAATTTAATAAAATAATCTTCCGCGGTGCGAATTTTCAACGCATGCAATTCTACAGTAAATGGCTTATTTATAGAACTCCCTCTTTTCTTCACAATGTCTACCCTCTGGTTGAAGATAAGTGCTTCCGATGCGTAGAGAAGGGCACCTGGAGTCACATCATTTGGGAATGTCCAAAAATAATGGAATTCTGGAAAGAAATAGGAAACTATCTTTGTATTACGATCAAAGCCAATATCCTGCTTGATATATCAATCGCAGTTTTAGGCTGCTCTTCGAGCCCTACTCCACACGATGAGGCCTTGTTTATAGCATCTTTAATAGCTAGATCCCTAATCCTAGAATCTTGGAAATCAGAGAAAGTTCCAACTTTTCAAGCATGGAAGGCAAAATTACTTCGGATCCAGGGTAGGGAAAGAAAATATGCATTAAGAGCAGGAGCCCTTAGGAATTACCATAATCATTGGAGCGTGTTTGATATTTAGGCGGATTGACATTTTTTGTTATGAGAATGATACTTTGTACATTATATGTTCAGACAGGTTTTATGAGCTATATGAGGTGGAATCTACAGCAGAATCAGTTTTTTTAGAATATTATCTGTGTTTTTCTATACTCTTATTTCACTATGCACTTTATCCACTAAAATGGCTGCTAATGTTTAATGTATTGTTTATGTCGTCTCTACATCGCTGCTATGGTACAATGAATTGTTTATATCGTGCGTATGCATATTTACTGCATTCTTAAATTTTGTTGCTAAAATTCTACGGTCGATGAGTATTTTTCTATACACTTATTTCACTATGCACTTTATTCACTAAAATGGCTGCTAATGTTTAATGAATTGTTTATGTCGTATTTACATCGCTGCTATGGTACAATGAATTGTTTATATTGTGCGTATGCATATCCATTGCATTCTTAAATTTTGATGTTAAATTCTACGGCTGATGAGCCTTGAAATGTTCATTTTGTGTCTATGAACTCTCAATAAAAAATAAAAAAAATAATAAGGAATGGTTTTCACTTAAATCCACTGCCATCCAGAAAAATCCACTGATCACAGGGCGCACTAATAGTCCACCCCAACTTATACACCCTGCTCCTCACGCTGCCCCTGCATGCTCTGTAAACAAAGCCACTTTAGGGTGCAATAAGCAGGGTATGACCACGACCATCGGAAATTCTGCTAGTATGGTGATTGCTGAGGTCAGTAAAGAAGTTCTTAGCCTATCAACCGGAGCGTGCCCCTATGTCTTAGTTTTAGCAGGTGTTCCCCCTCTAAGAAAAAATCAGACTGAGACCTGGGACCAACTGCGAAATAAAAGCACCAACTGGCTTGTAAAACATAAAGGGCTTAGGGTGGCAAATTTTAGTGACATCATAATGGTACGCAGGGTAGGGTGGGTTGGTTCCTCATCGAAGAACATTGAGGGAGACTGTATCATCATTAATTTTCGACGACCGTCACTGGTAAGATCTACATTGATGACACAGGAGCTGAATACCACCATCCCAAATCTTATCTGGTCACTGCCCCAGGGTTTTTTTCTACAAACTGACCCCCTGGCAAAATACCCATGATACTTTTTCACACATGGTGCATAATAGGTTTTCCGCCCTGTCTGGTTTAGACAGCCTGGATTGACTGTCATCTATCCCCACACCAGATGATACTGTCTCTACCCCAACCATGACTAATCCATCAGGACACGATACTTTAGATTCACATGAAACTGATCCAAACCTACATGTACTGAGCTGGAATGTTGCCGAGTTCGTATCTAAAATAAGTATTGATGATTGGATAAACATAGTTCAAAAATATGACATTCTCAAGTTCCAAGAAACTTGGGCTAAACGGGACTTACACCTAGAGGGGTTTGTATGTTTTAACACCATTGCACCCGTTCCCAAAGTAGGTCGTCCATCCGGTAGACTCTCTATCTGGGTCAATATTTCCTCAGGTGGTAGTGCCAAGGCGCTTGTCACAAATAATGATAATTTCCAAGCCTTGATTTATACACGGGGGGGCCTCAATTTGTTTTATTAACTTTTATAATAATGATTTTTTGACCTTACCAAACACAAATTTTATTAACCTTTTTAATTTTATTTCTATCTTACAAAGACAAAAGGTGTTTCATAATTTAGTTGGTATCTGTCTAGGTGGTGACTTTAACGCTAGTATTGCTAGGGAAAATGAACTAGTTATAGATTCCCCGGCCTATGTGCCCCCATGTAAAAGGGGGTCAGAATTGTTGGATCATTTGTCTAATCACAACTTATCAAACGTGATGGAAATTGCGGCTGTACATTATAATGATAACTGTTTCGTACCAACATACAGAGGTCATGGTTGTGCTTCAACCATAGATTATGTTTTTATATCTGCCTCATTAGAAGATTTCCTATTAAAGGCTGAGGTCATACCAACTGTGCAGGGTGATCATAACCCAATTGCGACAACAATTAGATTCGCCCCTATACCAGTTTTAGCCAAAGAGTGTTGGGCCAGCGACTTAGTGTCTTCCACTGATAACTTGAGAGTGATTTGGAAAGGTGTTGATAAGAATAACTTGTTCTCTAGAATGATAAAAGCACATCCATCACTCATTGACACTTGCCTGTCATCCATCGACCCCAACCCACAGGCAATTATTGCCTTTAGCCATTTATGTGGAGGCTTAAATGACTGATCTCCAGGCCCGCATCAGACACTAACCAGAGTCCAAGATAGTTCAACAATGCCTTCTCACGAGCAAATAGAGAGCTCCGCACAGCACTTGTAACAAAGCCAACTCTTTTTAAGTCCCTGAAGCGTCATTACAAACAAGTGGCCAGGCAACGAAAAGATGAGATCTTAAAAGAACACTGTGACAATCTTGCTTGTGCTGCCAGACTTAATAACGGAAATGGTTTCTGGGCAGCAGTCAAAGATATGCGATCCATAGGCCATACACTTACCCCCTAAGCTGTAACATAACTAGTGAAGCTTGGGAAGCCCACTTCTCTGAGATTAATTTAGCTCCACCTCAGAGTGAGGATCCTTTTAATCATCATGCTGCCTCGCGGATTCAGATCTCGCCATTTAATTTTATTTTAGATGCCCACTAGACCACCAGGGACTAACTGTGGGGAGTGGCCCCTTGGGCAAGGGTCACTCCCCATTGGGGACAATGTCTCACCATTTTTTGTTTTTTAAGTGGCCTACTAGACCACCAGGGATTAATTTGTGGGGAGGGGCCCCTTGGGCAAGGGCCGCTCCCCTTTGGGGAGCATTAATTTGGCTGTTTCTTTCTTGTATGGCCACTAGGCCACCAGGGATTTTTTTTATGTTGGGGAGTGGCCCCTTGGACAAGGGTCACTCCCCTTTATGGGAGGATGATTGTGGCCATTTCTGCCCTCTTTGGGTGGCAGATCAGCAGACCATCTGTTCCCAAGGGGGGCAGAAGCCACTAGACACCAGGGTTTTTTAAATTTTGGTGTTGGGGAGTGGCCTATTGGGCAAGGGTTGCTCCCCTTTTACGGGTGTGAATATTTTATTTATACTCTTAGACCCACCTACCCCTTAGCTTGGCTGGTGCATATTTGCATATGTGATTGTAATGTTTTTTTCTCCTTTTTATTCTAGTGTAAAGCTTTTGATTCTTGTTTGCGGTTTCGTCAGTGGTTGTTCTGCAGTTTTGCGTAGTTGCATTTATTTGGTAAGAAAAACATTTTTGTTGTGTTTACTCCAAATGAGTATTATTGTCATGCATTAATGATTTTTTTTGTAAGTAGTGTGATAATGGCAGCATATTTAGTTAGTGTTTTGAGCATGAAATTCTTATCGATGTGTTTTGCATTGTCTTATGTGTAATTTTCTTTTCTTTTTTCTTTTTTAGTGGGATATTGTTGGTCCTTACTGTGTCTGTGCAGAGTAGGTGGTGGTTAGTCTAGCTGCTTCTGGCAAGTGAGTGGTATAGGTCTTTATGATAAAGACGCATTTTGTTTATTACTCATTTTACAAAGTGTTCTTTGTTGTTGACTTGTTTGACAAGTTACCTTTATTAGTAAGGATTATGGCTAGCCGTAGAATTACTGCTCAGCAGGTGGTTGGTATGCTTTTTGAATCTTCCTCTGACCATGATTATGAACCTGACAGTGAGTCTGAGGGATAGGAGGGAGGGGAAGATTCAGGCAGTGAGTTTTCTCTCCACATGGAATCATCAGATGATGAAGCTACACTCAGTGCGGATGAAGCTACTCTCAGTGCGGATGAAGTGCCTGTTTTAGAGGAGGGCACTGATGTGCCGATGGTGCAAGAGGCATCTGGATTGCAGCCTGAGGCTGTAAGGCTTCCCATTGGTAGTGATGGACTCTGGGTTGATCCAAACATGGTACAGCCGGTGTTGCCTGCTTTTAGTGGTGATGCAGGTTGTGAGTTGTTAGAACTGGGGGTCTCTAGTTGGCAGAGGTAAGCACCTTTGTCCAAATAGGGACCCTTGATTCTAGTCAGGGTAAGGGGGTACGCACTGTTGATAACCTCTGCTCACCCCCTTGGTAGCTTGGCACAAGCAGACAGGCTTATCCCCAAGGCAATGTGTGAAGTATTTGCACCAACACTCACAATAACACAGTGAAACACCACCAATGTACACCACACAGTTTGTTTAAATATCAATATCTTTATATAGCTTAGGTCAGATCAAAACATCAGAAAAGGCACATACCTATAAATAAAGTTACTCTTTTCATAGAACATTGTAGATTCTCTTGGTCAATAATAAACTTGTATGTTCTCTTTGTCAAAAATAAACTTGTATGTTCTTTTTGTCAAAAATAAACTTCTATGTTGCAAAATGGGTGCCCTTAGCGATAAAAAGAATATGCCCCCATTGTAGCACGGAATGTGCTACCCTGGTTGGTCCCGTTTTAATCAGGGGATTGCCCTCTTTTAAATGTGCAAGTGCGCGACAGTCAAGTGCAGCGGTCAGGCCCCTGGACCCAGCCCATCTGTAATGTGCTCAACAGTAAGGCTTTGGGTGCAGGCTCAGGTTGTTGAGCAGAGCGGAGTTACCTTGAGGCAGGATGGGACTGGGCGGTCTGTGCGGCTATCCTCCGGGCGGCGATTCTTCCGGCAACGCTCCCAGACTTGGACACAGCTTCGCCCCGGTTGTTTAGAGACGCCTCGCTCTTGCTTCGTCCACAGCGCAGCACCGTCAGGATGAGCCTCCTCATTGCTGGGAGACCCGCACCGCTGGGACCAATCCCAGCGCGGCACCGCAAGACCGAGCCTCTGAGTCACTAGAAGGCTCCCACCACGGGAGCCAATCACAGTGCGCGGTGAATGCCGGCAAGGGACTTCCGCGGCTCTTCTCCTCGGCGAACCCGGCCTCTGGCGCACATCTCGAGGTGCGGCGGTGATTCCAAAGTAAAGGGGCAATAATCTTTAGCAATTGGGGGCCGGTGGGAAGGGACACAGGTCCTCAATACTTTGTTCTGCTCACGGATCGGTGGTGGTGATGGACGCGGCACTCTCAGTACTGGTGGAGAGCAACCAAGCACATTCACAAGCCGGGCAGCACGGAAAACATCCTGGGGACACACAATTAGCCCCAGGACCCAGCAGAAACAGCAGAACACGATGTAGGGCAGATTACAGAAGTCCTTGGGAAACTTTTATATCCCTGAGTTGCAAACAGGAGGCCAGCTCTCCTCGGGCCCTTGGAGACTCTCAGGACACAGCACACAACAAAGTCCTTTAGCCTCACCCTCAGCAGAATCAGCAAATTGCAGGCCAGCCACAGGACACACAGCAAGGGCAGTACTTCTCCTCAGTTTCTTCAGTTGATCTCCTTGGGCAGAGGTTCCTCTTGATTGTAGAAGTCTAATTTTACTGGGGTTTCAGGTCTTATATTTATACCCTCAAAAGTCTTTGTTCTTACATGTGTAAGGGGTCCAGGACCCAGTCCAAACCAGTTCTAGGTGCCCTCTGCCAGGGCATGTCTTCTTTCTTTGTGAGGGGAGGCCAGGGCCATCAGACACACTGCAGGAGGTGGAGCCAACATTGTGGAAGGCAGGCACAACCCTATTCAGGCCCAGGTGCAACTCCTCCCACCACTCTAAGTGCAGATAGGTCTATCCAGCCTAGTGCTGACTCACCCTCCCTCCTGGAGCCACCCCCAGCCCCTGTCACTCACAAACCAGACAGTCAATACACAAACAGGCAGATGCACACTGAAAGGTTGAACAGGAAAATAGCCACTTTCTAAAAGTGCTATTTTCAAACACGGAATTTTAAAATCATCTTTCCTAAAAGATGCGTTATCAAATTTTGAGTTCAGGGATACCAGACTCCATATGTCTAACTTGCCGCTATGGGAAGATATGCAGGTAAATATGATACACAGCAATTCCCATTCTAACCTATGGGCAAGATAGCCTTTCAAGAGTGAAAAACGAAATTGGCAGTATTTCACTATGAAAACATGTTATCCACACTAGAGCATGTCCTACCTTTCACATATACTGCACCCTGCCCAGGGGGTACCTTGGGTCTACCATAAGGGGGTCCAATGTTTAAGAAAAGGGAAGGGTTAGGCCTGGCTAGTGTGTACACTGTCCAGGACAACATGGCAGTTCACAGACTGCGCACAGGCACTGCAGTGGCAGGCCTGAGACACCATTTTAGGGCTACTCATGTGGGTGGCACAATCAGTGCTGCAGGCCCACTAGTAGCATTTGAATTATCAGCCCTGGCACACTCAGTGCAATTTACTAGGGACCTACTGGTAAAACAAATATGCCAATCATGGATAACCAATCACAATAACAATTTACAGTGAGAGCATATGCACTTTGGCACTGATTAGCAGTGGTAAGGTGCCCAGAGTCCTATAGCTAACAACCACAGGTGAGATAAAACAAAGGAGAAAGAAGCAAAACGTTTGGGGATAACCCTGCAAAAAGGGCCATCTCCAACAAGAGTGAATTGTGAAAATGTTTTGCCTATACAGTTTTTTCAGTTGTTTATGGATGATGTTTTTTTGGCTGAGAAAGTTGAGCAGACTAATTTGTATGCTGAACAGTTTTTGAGGGACAACAGTGCCAGACTTAGGCCCCGCTCTAGAGCTACCCGGGGGACTCCCACAAATCTGGATGAGATGAAGAAGTTTTTGGGTTTGACTTTTTTGATGGGCTTGATAAGGAAACCGTCCATGGCTTCATATTGGTCTACCAGTCCCTTGATGGCAACGGCCATATTTCCTGCAATTATGAGTTGTGATTGGTATTTACTTTTGCTTCGGATGCTGCATTTTGTTGATAATGCTTTGGCGTTGCCACGAGATCAACCTGACTTTTTAAGATTCGGCCTGTTCTTGATCACTTTGTAGATCGATTTTCAAAGATCTATACTCCAGGCAAAGAAATATCTATTGATGAGTCTTTGGTCCTGTTCAAGGGCCGTTTGGTTTTTAGGCAGTACATTCCTAGCAAGAGGGCACGTTATGAAATTAAGATGTATATGTTGTTTGAGAGTAGGATAGGATATGTCTTTAATTTCCGGGTGTACACTGGTAAGGATTCCACTATTGAGCCCGCTGGTTGTCCGTCCACTTTAGGAGAAAATTGTGTGGGAACTTGCTAGAGGACTGTTTAACAGAGGTCACCATTTGTACCTTGATAACTTCTACACTGCTGTGCACATGTTTAAGGAATTGTTCAAAGTGGACACTTTTGCTTGTGGCACAATCCGCCCTAACCGTAAAGGTTACCCAAAAGAGCGTGTTTCCAAAAGCTTCAGAGGGGACAGTGCAGTGCCTTGCGTAGTGAGGAACTGCTAGCTGTGAAATTTGTGGACAGGAGGGATGTGTGCATGCTGACTACAATCCATGATGAGAGTACTTCACCTGTGACTGTTTGGGGTCAGGTTGCTGAAGTGCGCAAACCTGTGTGCATTGTAGACTACAATAAGCACATGGGTGGTGTCGATAGAGTAGAACACTGAAGTTCGTAAGGCTTACATTTGGTATAAGAAGTTGGACATCCATCTCTTCAATTTGTCAACTTTTAATGCTTTTGTTGTGTTCAAGGAGTGTTGTCCTGCGTCAAAGATGACTTATGTTCAGTTTCAGGATTCTGTGATAGGCAGCCTTGTTGTTGTGGAACAGGCAAGTGTTCCTAGAGTTGGAGTGGTGGAGGATGTGGCTAGATTGAAAGAGCGCCACTTTCCCGATTTAATTCCTCCCATGCCCAAAAAACCAATCCCTGTAAGAGATGTAGAGTCTGTTTGCGAAGAGGTATGCGGAAGGAGAGTCATATGCACTGTGCCGATTGTCCTTCTAATCCTGGGCTGTGTGTGCCCACATGTTTCAGATTGTATCACACTCTAAAGAGTTTTTGGGAGCAACCGTGAGTCTAATAGTGTACTGCCTGGTCTGTATGGTTTTATATAGTTGTTATTCAGTTTCACTGTTGGCATTAGAATGATGTCTTTATTTACTGCTGTTGTTTTTGTAGTTATAGTTTTGTATCTAGTTGCAATTTGGTTGTGTTTTTATTCTTCTTAAAGAAAATTGATGACTGTGTGCGTGGACTGATGCTTGGCTGACTGTGTGCGTTGAATGGCGCTTGGCTGACTGTGTGTGTGGGCTGGTTCTTGGCTGGCAGTGTGCGTAGACTGGCATTTGGCTGGCGGTCTGCGTGGACTGGCGCTTGGCTGGCCGTGTGCGTGGACTGGTGCTTGGTTGGCAGTGTGCGTGGAATGGTGCTTGGCTGGCGGTGAGTGGGCTGGCGCTTGGCCGGCAGTGTGCGTGGATTGGCGCTTGACTGGTGGTGTGCGTGGACTGGCGCTTGGTTGGCGGTGTGCGTGGGCTGGTGCTTGGCTGGCGGTGTGCGTGGACGGGTGCTTGGCTGGCGGTGTGTGAGTAGTGACTTGCATCTGGTCACTACACACACTGCTAGCTAAACACCACTCCATGCAATCTGTGAGCTGGTGTGGTTGCTGTGTCAGGAATGTTGGCGTGTGAAAGTGATGGGCCCTTGAATAGCGCTGTCTGCTGGTGTGAGTGTTGTAATGTGCTGGGCCCGCGTCTGGCGGTGTAAATGGTTTTGTATGTGTCACACATATGAAAGGTGTATGAATGGCCTGTAAAACGGTTGTTGCCTTGTCGTGGCTTTACAGCTCACGAGCTGTGAGTCAATGGTTCAGTTTCTCGTCCTTTCAATTATTAACAGTGCAATTCATTTTTGTGAAATCTCTGGTTAATACAACTGTATATACTGAACCATCACTCACCCTCGTGCCAAATCCAACCAGTATGTCTGTGTGCTTGAAGAATAGGTGGTTGTGCAGAAATATTTGTCTTTTTTGTCTTTCTCTAGCAGGGTGTACCTTGTCTCTTTTTATGAATGTTGTAATGTGTTGTTTTCGTGCCTGGTGATGTGAATGGTCTTGTGTCTATTAGGTATGAAAGGTGTGTGAATGGCCTGTAAAGCGGTTGGGGCCTTGACGTGGCTTTACAGCTCACGAGCTGCGAGTCACTGGTTCTGTTTTTTTGTCCTTTCAATTATTGACAGTGCATTTCATTTTTGTGAAATCTCTTGTTAATTAAATTGTATATACTGAACCATCACTGGCCCTCGTGCCAAATCCAACCACTATGTGTGTGTGCTTGAAGAATAGGTGGTTGTGCAGAAATATTTGTCTTTTCTGTCTTTCTCAAGCAGGGTGCACCTTGGCCCTTTTTGTGAATGTTGTAATGTGTTGGTTTCATGCCTGGTGGTGTGAATGGTCTTGTGTGTATTATGCATGAAAGGTGTGTGAATAGCCTGTAAAACGATTGGGGCCTTGACGTGGCTTTACAGCTCACGAGCTGCGAGTCACTGGTTCAGTTTTTTGTCCTTTCAATTATTGACAGTGCATTTTATTTTTGTTAAAGCTCTTGTTATTAAAGTTGTATATACTGAACCATCACTCGCCCTCGTGCCAAATCCAACCTTGTGTGCTTGAGGAATAGATGGCTGTGCAGAAATATTTGTCTTTTTAGTCTCTCTGCCAAGGTGTCCATTCCATCTAAAAATAACCTACCAGCTGTAGATATTGTCTTAAACTAAACACTCATGGGAGTACATTGTGATGTCTCTCTTGTGGATCCCAACAAGTTATCTTACCCACAATGTTCTGCAAACCTCAAAATGTCTGTCACATTTTCCTTGCAAAATTGTGCCAAAATGTTCACGCTGCAGAAAGAAACAACAAATTTCCTACCCCTTCTCCTTTCTCCAAGTATCCAAATAGAAATGGTACCTCACTCGCGTGGGTGGGTCAAGGACGCGTGACAGGCAAGTGCCCAAAACCTTCTGAGGAGACATCAAAATTGCCTATCACAAAACAACCTGGTTTTGCAAGGGGGGGTCACATGGGTTTTTGGCCCCGTGCTCGGCGGCCAGCTAGGGAAACCTACCAAACCCACACATTTCTGAAAACTAGACACCCAGGGGATTCCAGGGTGGTATGGCTTGAGTGGATCCTCCAATGTTTTCTTACCCAGAATCCTCTGCAAAACTCAAATTTAGCTGAAATGAATCATTTTCCACACATTTTTGTGTGGGAAAGTAGTGACATCACCGGGCTCACACAAATTTCCTACTACCCAAGGGTCTCCCGATAAAAATGGTGCCTCACTTGTGTGGGAGGCCCAAGTACCCGCGACAGGCAAAGACCCAAAACGTATTGTGGTGACATCAAAATTGCCTATCCCAAACAAACTGGTTTTGCAAGGGGGACACCTGGGTTTTTGGCCCCGTGCTCGGCGGCCATCTAGGGAAACCTACCAAACCTACACATTTCTGAAAACTAGGCAGCCGGAGAATTCCAGGGAAGTATGGCTTGCATGGATCCCCCAACGTTTCCTTACCTAGAATCCCCTGCAAACCTCAATTTCAGCTGAAAAAGCCACTTTTTCACACATTTTTGTGTGGGAAAGTTGTGGCATCACCGGGTTGACACAAATTTCCTACCACCCAGCGTTCCCCCGGGTCTCCCAATAAAAATGGTGCCTCACTCGTGTGGGAGGCCCAAGTATCCACGACAGGCAAGGGCCCAAAACGTATTGTGGCGACATCAAAATTGCCTATCATCAAACATCCTGGTTTTGCAAGGGTGGTCACCTGGGTTTTTGGCCCTGTGCTTTGCGGCCATCTAGGGAAACCTACTAAAACCACACATTTCTGAAAACTAGACACCCAGGGGATTCTAAGAAGGTATGGCGTGCGTGGATCCCCCTATGTTTCCTTACCCAGAATCCCCTGCAAACCTAATTTTTAGCTGAAAAAAATCACTTTTTTCACACATTTTTGTGTGGGAAAGTTTTGGCATTACCGGGCTTACACAAATTTCATACCACCCAGCGTTCGCTCGGGTCTCCCGATAAAAATGGTGCCTCGACAGGCAAGGGCCTAAAACGTATTGAGGCAACATCAAAATTGCCTATCACAAAACAACTTGTTTTTGCTAGGGGGTCACCTGGGTTTTTGGCCCTGTGCTCGGCGGTCATCTAGGGAAACCTACCAAACTCACACATTTCTGAAAACTAGACACCAGGGGTATTCCAGCGAGGTATGGCTTGTGTGGATCCCCCAACGTTTCCTTATCCAGAATCACCTGCAAACCTCATTTTTAGCTGAAAAAAATCACTTTTTTCACACATTTTTGTGTGGGAAAGTTGTGGCATCACCGGGCTGACACAAATTTCAATCCACCCAGCGTTCCCCCGGGTCTCCCGATAAAAGTGGTGCCTCACTCGTGTGGGAGGCCCAAGTACCCGCACCAGGCAAGGGCCCAAACCATTTTGTGATAAGCAATTTTGATGTTGCCTCAATACGTTTTGCCCCGGGGAATGCAGGGTGGGTGGAAATTTGTAGATCCACGCAGATTCCAGAACTTTCCATCACAGAAATGTGAGGAAAATGTGTTTTTCTGGACAATGTTTTAGGTCTGCAAGGGATTCTGGGTAACAGAACCTGGTGAGAGGCAGTCGAGTCACCCCATCCTGGATTCCCCTGGTTATCTAGTTTTCAAAAATGTATAGGTTTGCTAGGTTTCCCTAGGTGCCGGCAGAGCTAGGGTTAAAAACTATAGCTAGGCACTTTGCCAAAAAAGGGTCATTTTTCACTGTGAAATTGTGGTGTGTCCACGTTGCATTTTGCGCTGTTTCCTGTCGCGGGCACTAAGCCTACCCACATAAGTGAGGTACCATTGTTCTCGTTAGACTTTGGGGAACGCAGGGTGTGTTGAAATTTGTGGATCCGCGCAGATTCTGGAACTTTCCACCACAGAAATGTGAGGAAAATTTGTTGTTTTGACATTTTTTTAGGTTTGCAAGGGATTCTGGGTAACAGAACCTGGTGAGAGGCAGTCGAGTCACCCCATTCTGGATTCCCCTTGGTGTCTTGCTTTCAAAAACTGTATAGGTTTGCTACGTTTCCCTAGGTGCTGGCAGAGCTAGGGTTCAAAAACTACAGCTAGGCACTTTGCAAAAAAAAGGTAATTTTTCACTGTGAAATTGTGGTGTGTCCACGTTGCGTTTTGCGCCATTTCCTGTCTCGGCACGAGGCCTACCCTCATAAGTGAGGTGCCATTTTTCTTCGGAAGACTTTGGGAAATGCGGGGTGGGTGGAAATTAGTGGATCCATGCAGATTCCAGAACTTTCAACCAAAGAAATGTGAGGAAAATGTGTTTTTTTGACAATTTTTTAGGTTTGCAAGAGATTCTGGGTAACAGAACCTGGTGAGAGGCAGTCGAGTCACCCCATCCTGGATTTCCCTTGGTGTCTCGCTTTCAAAAATGTATAGGTTTGCTACGTTTCCCTAGGTGCTGGCAGAGCTAGTGTTCAAAAACTACAGCTAGGCAACATGCAAAAAAAAGGTCATTTTTCACTGTGAAATTGTGGTGTGTCCACGTTGCGTTTTGCTCCATTTCCTGTCGCGGCACGAGGCCTACCCTCATAAGTGAGGTGCCATTTTTCTCGGAAGACTTTGGGGAACACGGGGTGGGTGGGAATTTGTGGATTCACGCAGATTCCAGAACTTTCCACCACAGAAATGTGAGGAAAATGTATTTTTTTGGACAATTTTTTAGGTTTGCAAGGGATTCTGGGTAACATAACCTGGTGAGGGGCAGTCGAGTCAGCCCATCCTGGATTTCCCTGGGTGTCTAGTTTTAAAAAATGTATAGGTTTGCTAGGTTTCCCTAGGTACCGGCAGATCTAGGGTTCAAAATCTACAGCTAGGCACTTTGCCAAAAAAGGGTCTTTTTTCACTGTGAAATTGTGGTGTGTCCATGTTGCATTTTGCGCTGTTTCCTGTCGCGGCCACTAGGCCTACCCACATAAGTGAGGTACCATTGTTCTCGGAAGACTTTGGGGAACGCGCGGTGTGTTGAAATTTGTGGATCCGCGTAGATTCTGGAACTTTCCACCACAGAAATGTGAGGAAAATTAGTTTTTTTTACCATTTTTTAGGTTTGCAAGGGATTCTGGGTAACAGACCCTGGTGAGAGCCAGTCGAGTCACCCCATCCTGGATTCCCCTTGGTGTCTCACTTTCAAAAATGTATAGTTTTTCTAGGTTTCCCTAGGTGCCGGCAGAGCTAGGATTCAAAAACTACAGCTAGGCACTTTGCCAAAAAAGAGTCACTTTTCACTGTGAAATTGGGTTGTGTCCACGTTGAGTTTTGTGCCGTTTCCTGTCGCGGGCACTAGGCCTACCCACACAAGTGTGGTACCATTTTCTTCGGAGGACTTTGGGAAATGCGGGGTGGGTGGAAATTAGTGGATCCACGCAGATTCCAGAACTTTCAACCACAGAAATGTGAGGAAAATGTGATTTTTTGACAATATTTTGGGTTTGCAAGGATTCTGGGTAACAGAACTTGGCGAGAGCCAGTCAAGTCACCCCATCCTGGATTCCCCTGGGTGTCTAGGTTTAAAAAATGTATAGGTTTTCTAGGTTTCCCTAGGTGCCGGCAGAGCTAGGGTTAAAAAATTACAGCTAGGCACTTTGCCAAAAAAGGGTCATTTTTCACTGTGAAATTGAGGTGTGTCCACGTTGCGTTTTGCGCCGTTTCCTGTCCCGGGCACTAGGCCTAACCACACAAGTGAGGTACCATTTTTCTTGGAAGACTATGGGAAACATAGGGTGGGTGGGAAATTGTGGATCCACGCAGATTCCAGAACTTTTCACCACAGAAATGTGAGGAAAATGTGCTTTTTATGACAATTTTTTAGGTTTGAAAGGATTCTGCTAAAAAAGGGTCATTTTTCACTGTGAAATTGTGGTGTGTCCACGTTGCTTTTTGCGCCGTTGCCTGTCGGGAGCACTAGACCTACCCAGAGAAGTGAGGTACCATTTTTCTCGGAAGACTTTGGGGAAAGCGGGGTGAGTGAAAATTTGTGGATACATGCAGATTCCAGTACTTTCAGCCACAGAAATGGAGGACATTTTTTATTTTTTTACAATTCTTTTGGTTTGCAAGGGATTCTGGGTAACGGAACCTGGTGGGAGCCAGTGAAGTCACCCCATACTAAATCCCCCTGGGTGTCTAGTTTTAAAAAATGTATAGGTTTTCTAGGTTTCTCTAGGTGCCTGCAGAGCTAGGGTTCAAAAACTACAGCTAGGCACTTTGCCAAAAAAGGGTCATTTTTCACTGTGAAATTGTGGTGTGTCCATGTTGCGTATTGTGCCGTTTCATGTCCTGGGCACTAGGCTTACCCACACAAGTGAGGTACCATTTTTCTCAGAAGACTTTGGGGAACGCGGGGTGGGTGGAAATTTGTGGATCCACGCAGATTCCAGAACTTTCCACCACAGAAATGTGAGGAAAATGTGTTTTTTTGACAATTTATTAGGTTTGCAAGGGATTCTGGGTAACAGAACATGGTGGGAGCCAGTCAAGTCACCCCATCCTTGATTCCCCTGTGTGTCTAGTTTTCAAAAATGTATAGGTTTGGTAGGTTTCCCTAGGTGCCGGCAGAGCTAGGGTCCAAAAACTACAGCTAGGCACCTTGCCAAAAAAGGGTAATTTTTCACTGTGAAATTGTGGTGTGTCCACGTTGCATTTTGCGCTGTTTCCTGTCGCGGGCACTAAGCCTACCCACATAAGTGAGGTACCATTGTTCTCGTTAGACTTTGGGGAACGCAGGGTGTGTTGAAATTTGTGGATCCACGCAGATTCTGGAACTTTCCACCACAGAAATGTGAGGAAAATTTGTTGTTTTGACATTTTTTTAGGTTTGCAAGGGATTCTGGGTAACAGAACCTGGTGAGAGGCAGTCGAGTCACCCCATTCTGGATTCCCCTTGGTGTCTTGCTTTCAAAAACTGTATAGGTTTGCTACGTTTCCCTAGGTGCTGGCAGAGCTAGGGTTCAAAAACTACAGCGAGGCACTTTGCAAAAAAAAGGTAATTTTTCACTGTGAAATTGTGGTGTGTCCACGTTGCGTTTTGCGCCATTTCCTGTCTCGGCACGAGGCCTACCCTCATAAGTGAGGTGCCATTTTTCTTCGGAAGACTTTGGGAAATGCGGGGTGGGTGGAAATTAGTGGATCCACGCAGATTCCAGAACTTTCAACCAAAGAAATGTGAGGAAAATGTGTTTTTTTGACAATTTTTTAGGTTTGCAAGGGATTCTGGGTAACAGAACCTGGTGAGAGGCAGTCGAGTCACCCCATCCTGGATTTCCCATGGTGTCTCGCTTTCAAAAATGTATAGGTTTGCTACGTTTCCCTAGGTGCTGGCAGAGCTAGTGTTCAAAAACTACAGCTAGGCAACATGCAAAAAAAAGGTCATTTTTCACTGTGAAATTGTGGTGTGTCCACGTTGCGTTTTGCTCCATTTCCTGTCGCGGCACGAGGCCTACCCTCATAAGTGAGGTGCCATTTTTCTCGGAAGACTTTGGGGAACACGGGGTGGGTGGGAATTTGTGGATTCACGCAGATTCCAGAACTTTCCACCACAGAAATGTGAGGAAAATGTATTTTTTTGGACAATTTTTTAGGTTTGCAAGGGATTCTGGGTAACATAACCTGGTGAGGGGCAGTCGAGTCAGCCCATCCTGGATTTCCCTGGGTGTCTAGTTTTAAAAAATGTATAGGTTTGCTAGGTTTCCCTAGGTACCGGCAGATCTAGGGTTCAAAATCTACAGCTAGGCACTTTGCCAAAAAAGGGTCTTTTTTCACTGTGAAATTGTGGTGTGTCCATGTTGCATTTTGCGCTGTTTCCTGTCGCGGCCACTAGGCCTACCCACATAAGTGAGGTACCATTGTTCTCGTTAGACTTTGGGGAACGCGCGGTGTGTAGAAATTTGTGGATCCGCGTAGATTCTGGAACTTTCCACCACAGAAATGTGAGGAAAATTAGTTTTTTTGACCATTTTTTAGGTTTGCAAGGGATTCTGGGTAACAGACCCTGGTGAGAGCCAGTCGAGTCACCCCATCCTGGATTCCCCTTGGTGTCTCACTTTCAAAAATGTATAGTTTTTCTAGGTTTCCCTAGGTGCCGACAGAGCTAGGATTCAAAAACTACAGCTAGGCACTTTGCCAAAAAAGAGTCACTTTTCACTGTGAAATTGGGGTGTGTCCACGTTGAGTTTTGTGCCGTTTCCTGTCGCGGGCACTAGGCCTACCCA
The DNA here is from genome assembly GCF_964204655.1 of Triturus cristatus. NCBI lineage: Eukaryota > Metazoa > Chordata > Amphibia > Caudata > Salamandridae > Triturus > Triturus cristatus. The sequence goes on along the minus strand of NC_140591.1, from coordinate 1,363,760,758 downwards.
CACAAGTGTGGTACCATTTTCTTCGGAAGACTTTGGGAAATGCGGGGTGGGTGGAAATTAGTGGATCCACGCAGATTCCAGAACTTTCAACCACAGAAATGTGAGGAAAATGTGATTTTTTGACAATATTTTGGGTTTGCAAGGATTCTGGGTAACAGAACTTGGCGAGAGCCAGTCAAGTCACCCCATCCTGGATTCCCCTGGGTGTCTAGGTTTAAAAAATGTATAGGTTTTCTAGGTTTCCCTAGGTGCCGGCAGAGCTAGGGTTAAAAAATTACAGCTAGGCACTTTGCCAAAAAAGGGTCATTTTTCACTGTGAAATTGAGGTGTGTCCACGTTGCGTTTTGCGCCGTTTCCTGTCCCGGGCACTAGGCCTAACCACACAAGTGAGGTACCATTTTTCTTGGAAGACTATGGGAAACATAGGGTGGGTGGGAAATTGTGGATCCACGCAGATTCCAGAACTTTTCACCACAGAAATGTGAGGAAAATGTGCTTTTTATGACAATTTTTTAGGTTTGAAAGGATTCTGCTAAAAAAGGGTCATTTTTCACTGTGAAATTGTGGTGTGTCCACGTTGCTTTTTGCGCCGTTTCCTGTCGGGAGCACTAGACCTACCCAGAGAAGTGAGGTACCATTTTTCTCGGAAGACTTTGGGGAAAGCGGGGTGAGTGAAAATTTGTGGATACATGCAGATTCCAGTACTTTCAGCCACAGAAATGGAGGAAATTTTTTATTTTTTTACAATTCTTTTGGTTTGCAAGGGATTCTGGGTAACGGAACCTGGCGGGAGCCAGTGAAGTCACCCCATACTAAATCCCCCCGGGTGTCTAGTTTTAAAAAATGTATAGGTTTTCTAGGTTTCTCTAGGTGCCTGCAGAGCTAGGGTTCAAAAACTACAGCTAGGCACTTTGCCAAAAAAGGGTCATTTTTCACTGTGAAATTGTGGTGTGTCCATGTTGCGTATTGTGCCGTTTCATGTCCTGGGCACTAGGCTTACCCACACAAGTGAGGTACCATTTTTCTCAGAAGACTTTGGGGAACGCGGGGTGGGTGGAAATTTGTGGATCCACGCAGATTCCAGAACTTTCCACCACAGAAATGTGAGGAAAATGTGTTTTTTTGACAATTTATTAGGTTTGCAAGGGATTCTGGGTAACAGAACATGGTGGGAGCCAGTCAAGTCACCCCATCCTTGATTCCCCTGTGTGTCTAGTTTTCAAAAATGTATAGGTTTGGTAGGTTTCCCTAGGTGCCGGCAGAGCTAGGGTTCAAAAACTACAGCTAGGCACCTTGCCAAAAAAGGGTCATTTTTCACTGTGAAATTGTGGTGTGTCCATGTTGCGTTTTGCGCCGTTTCCTGTTGCGGACACTAGGCTTACCCACACAAGTGAGGTACCATTTTTCTTGGAAGACTTTAGGAAACGCGGGATGGGTGGAAATTTGTGGATCCACGCAGATTCCAGAACTTTCCACCACAGAATTGTGAGGAAAAATTGTTTTTTTGGACGATTTTTAGGTTTGCAATGGATTCTGGATAGCAGAACCTGGTGAGAGGCAGTCGAGTGACCCCATCCTGAATTCCCCTGGGTGTCTAGTTTTCAAAAATGTATAGGTTTGCTACGTTTCCCTAGGTGCTGGCAGAGCTAGAGTTAAAAAACTACAGCTAGGCACCTTGCAAAAAAAAAAGGTAATTTTTCAATGTGAAAATGTGGTGTGTTCACGTTGCGTTTTGAGCCGTTTTCTGTCGTGGGCAATATGCCTACCCACACAAGTGAGGTACCATTTTTATCAGGAAATCTAGGGTAATTCAGATTTGTAGAGCAACTGTTATTATCTATTGACTTTCGATGAATTTCTACCTTCCAAATGAAAGACAATGTGTAAAAAAAGAAGTCATTTTGAAAAATGACCGATAACTCTCATGCTAGTATGAGTTTTCCCAATTTCGGAAATGTGCAAATATCTATTGTTTCTAAACTCTATATTTTGTTCCCATTTCAGAAATACATAGGTGTCTTTCATACCCATTTTTCCATGTATACATTTTCCCAGAATAATTACTATATACCCGGTACATAATAAAAAACCATTGCAAGTCGCTGCTCAGTTTTTGGCTCTGGGTTCGTCGGGTTCTTGGTGAACCTACAAGTCCTATATATCCCCACAACCAGTAAGGACCATCAGATGTAACGGTATATTGCTTTCAAAGAGCTGTCATAATTAGAAGTAGTTACAGGTGAAAACGTTGACACAATAGGTTGTTTTTTTCAATTAATTTTCAATTTCTCCTACATTTAACTGTTAGTTTCTATAAAGAAACCTTGAAGGATCAACACAAATGACCCCTTGCTGAATTCAGAATTGTGTCTAATTTTCTAAAATGTATAGCTTTCCAGGATCCATGATTGATTTCATACCCATTTCTACAATTAAGTGGAAGGGGGTTGAAAGCAGAAAAAATAGCAAAAATCGGCTATGTCCCAGAAAAATGTCAAAACTGAGGAAAAAATTTAGGTTTTCTGACAAATGTCTGCCATTGCCTAAAAGCTGAGAAAATTGTGATTTCAGGCCCACAAACCCTTTTTTGATACCATTTGCAGGGAAAAACCCAGAAGCTTTCATTTGCAGCACTTTTTTTCCCATTTAAAAAAATATATATATTTTTAACTGTATTTTGGCTAATTTCTGGGTTCCCTCCAGGGGAATCCACAAACCCTGGGTACCTTTAGAATCCCCATGATGTTGGATGAAAAGGACGCAAATTTGGCGTGTTTACCTTATGTGGTAAAAAAGTTACAGTGGCCTAAGCGCGAACTACCCCAAATAGATAAAAAAAAGGCTTAGCACAGGTAGGAAAAGGCCTAGCAGCGAAGGGGTTAAGGATGGTCCTCAAAAAAGTATTTTCGGTTATGCCAAGCTCATCACGGTTGGCATGACCCCACAGTTCTACTTCGTACATGGCTGCACTCTTTGCTTTTATATTGTTTATCTCCACCGCTGGTTCAAGGGAGTATGCATGGGCCTTCTTACGCAATGTAGCTATAGCACCAACTTCTTGTTGGAGTTTTAATGTATAATTCTATTCGTGGACCAGCTCATTTTATGATTCAGACAGACCCCCAGATACACAAACTCCTGCACTTTTAAAAGCCATGAATTTTAGTTTAGTGATATTAAGTTCAAGGTCGCTGCAAAATTAAAAAAGCGATTGAGTAATGCCAGCAGACCTCACAGGGATTTAGAAATTAAAAGCGTTCAATCTGAAAAGAGTAACATTGCAATTTTATCAGGACTGAGTTTGGGGCTGTCATTTCCAGGGAAGTCAATTGCGTGTACTAAATCATTGATATAAAGAGTGAACAGCGTTAGGGCCAACACGCATCCCTGCCTGACACCGGTTTCAATATTGAAGAGGTCTGTAAGCTCCCTGGTGTTGCCATACCTAACTCTAGCTGTATTGTGTGCGTGCAGTCTAATAAGAACGGGCAGAATATTGGAGGGGACACCCATCTTTTCCAAAACTTCCCTCAACTTAGCCCTAAGGATGGAATCAAAGGCTGTCCTCAAATCGACAAAGACCATATACAAGTGGCCCTGTCTAGTGTTTCCGTTTTCCAGTATATGACGCAAAAACTGAGTATTTGATCCACTGTGCAGACCCTGATTCTAAACCCTGCCTGTAGTTCTAAAAGAACAGAATTATCGTTGGCCCAATCAAGAAGATTCCCCAGAATAAATCGACAATATTTCTGTGATGTATCAATAGGCTGATGGGCCGATAACTCTCTGGATCATCTTTGGACCCTTTTTTATTTAAAGGGACAATCTCAGAGGTCTTCCAAAAGCCAGGGATCAGGCCCCCTGCTAGGACAGAATGAAAGAGCAGCTGGAAATAGGTGGTCCAGACCAGAGGTTCTGAGCTAAAATGGTCCCCAGGGATGGAATCAGGGCAAGGCGCTTGTGTGCTGGCAGTACTATAAGTGCCGTCAATATATCTTTTTACCGGAAGGATAGAGGGGGACCTTCATCCAAGAAAGATGATAAACCATTACCCTTCTGTATGTTCTGGAAATCGGCTTTAGCTGCATAAATGTTTTGAAAATGGTCCACCCAGGTCTAAAGTTGAAGGTTATAATTATCATTAGTAATGGCGTTTCGCATGCCACGGGCCACTATTTCCCTGGAAAAGATTTCTCATCCCTGCCCAGGCAGCGAATAAAAAATCCTCCCACATCTCGTGCTCCCAGTCTATTTTAGCCTGGCGAAGTGCCTCTTTGTACTCCTTCCTGGTGCTGAAAATATCTTGCCTAAATCCAGCTTTTAGGCTCTGTATAAGAGCACCTCTTGAGTTCCTGCAGCTGGTATTAAACCATGCACAGTGGGTCTGAACTCTGGTGGCCTTTGGGCATCTTTGCTGATTGAGGCCCCAAAGGATCCAAAAAGGTTTTCATGAGAACTGACAATAAAATAAGGGTCTCCCATTTTAGGGCCTCCCATTTTAGGGCCTGCTTGTTATTTGATAGTGACAGGGAACCCCAGGATTCAGAATCCCACCCTGATGGACAGTGGGCCCAGACTATCTAAAGGATAGGTGGACAGCATTATGGCCACTATAGAGGCTCTGAACAACCACAATGTCTATGGGAGATGGCAACATTGGTAAACACAGAAGTATGTAATCAATGCGACACTTTTGAGATGCACGCTTAAATGTGTGGGCACCACAGCGATCCGAAAAGGACCTACCATTGCAGTCCCTGAGGCCAAAATGGAGTGTTAAACTCAACAATTGATCAATAGTGGAAGAACACCTCCTGGCGTGCACAAATCTAACTGAGGAACAACCCCAAGTTGCATCTTCTTCTTCTGTCAGTTTGAGGGTTCAAAGGTGGCATTAAAATCACCAGCAGCAATTACCCTGTCGTTACTTGGGAGGATGTCTAAAGCATTTTCTAGGACAAGCAAAGTTAGATACCCAGTCTGACCCATTGGGCCAGTTGTAGACATTAAAAACATAGCATGAGAACCCATCCCTGACAAGAGATAGCCCCATACCTTGTTGCAAATTTATATCAAGCCTCGTGATGAGGAGAGTTAGCGATTTTTTAATCTTCATGATTAGACCTCCAGCAGGCTGGCCCCTACCACCTGAAGATGCTGGACTAAAATAGTTGGTGAACCCTGGCCCTTTTGTGCTGACTCCAAATGCCAAGTTTCCTGAAACATACAGATGTCAAATGTATTTGACATCTGTATGTCCCAGCCCGGGTCTTCCAGCTTAGAAGTCAGACCTGCAATGTTTCATGAAAGTAAAATCTAGATTCTTTGTTGTGACTGTGGGTTAGAAGGCAACAAGTCTTTAATGTCTATTTAACACCCTTGGCGGAGCTTATCTCCAAAACGGGGATTAAAATAACATCATACGCGGATGACACTCAGTTACTGTTCACCTTTAGAGATGTGTCAGTCTCCACCTTTGACCCTCTAAAAGAATGCCTCAAAAACATCGCCGACTGGATGACCTGCAATTTTTTAAAACTTAACGCGGACAAGACCGAGGTCTTGTTTTTTAGTCTACCCTCTCCTCCCCCGCCTCATGCTTGGTGGCCTTTGGAAATGGGCAATGCTCCCACTCCAAAGGACTCGGTCAAAAATGTAGGTGTTAGATGGGACAAAGATCTGTCCCTCTCGACTCATGTTCAAACTGTCTCGGCGGTTTGCTTTGGCAAAATTAAAACTATTAGGAAATGTATTAATTTCCTGCCTATTCCAACCCGTAAAACCGTGGTAAATGCCCTGATCACCTCTCACCTTGAATACGCGAATGGCCTGTATATGGGCCTGCCGCTTGGCTTGATCCACAGACTCCAGATTGTTCAAAATGCCGTTGTCCGTCTGGTCTGTGGCATCCCACTTCGACACCACATTTTCCATTACCGTAGGCAACTACATTGGCTGCCAATAGCCAAATGGATTGAATTCAAGGCCTGACGTTTGCCTTTCGCGCAAATAAAGGAAGAGGGCCGATCTATTTGAGGAGGAGACTCAGACCCTATCAACAAACCAGATCTTTAAGGTCTAACAACAACTGTTTTCTTTTCATACCCCATTTTGCGAAAGCTAGGATGGGAGGCAAAACATTCGAGGTGGGTACCACCAAATGCTGGAACAACCTCCCCCTGCACCTTCGCACGATGCAGTCAGAACAGGAGTTCAGAAAGTCCCTGAAAACCTGGCTTTTTTGTTGGCATGACTAATTCTGCGCTGCCTCTTATCCTGCCTACTGTCTGTAATAGCGCCGGGCCACCCCATTTGGGGTAGCTGCGCGCTCTACAAATGCCTTTATTATTATTATTATTATCAACAAGGACTGTATCAGCGGAATGGGCAGAGCTGTACTGGCTGACGTTAACCCTATTGAAGAAACTGACTGTGTTGTCTCTGGTGCCTCGATGACTTATTTTTCCTGATGAGTACCATGAGTGGGAAATGTCCATGCATACATGAATTCTGGAAGTTATTAGGGGAGGGCACTGAGTGATAATGTACAATGTCCTTAGGACAGATTATGCTGGACATGATGATTGAGACAGCGTCAGGGGAACCTTCTTGCAGATTTAAGAACACATCGGAATTATCACCACCAAGCGCCAGGTCCTAGGACCGTCAATCGTGGGCATCTAGGGATAAAGATATTCCAGAAGGATTTTTTGCAGGATGGTTGGCTGTTGCAATACTAAAGTGGCTGTGCCTAGCATCGGGCCTAGACACATCACTTGTAAGGGACAGATTAGAAAGGGGTCTGTAAAAATACGCCGGTGGGAACGCTTTAACATGGCTTGATGAGGATGCCAACAGTAGTAGCCATCCAAGAAGTTTCACGATTAGGGGGGTCTTGAAGTTCGCCAGTACACAGTCATCCCGGCAATTTTTAAGATGGATGCCCAACCACGGTGAACGTCTAACTGAGAGAATCTCTTGGGTCAGGTCATGGTGCCACCTCACATTTATTTGTAACTAGTTTGCTGTTTTATTCCTCAGGGTCGCAAAGCTTTCACTTGTATTGGGCGGCTATTTAGGGACATCACAATGGACAATCAGGTAAGGCGTACGCTCGGGGGAAGTTGTGGGTAGGATGTAGAAGGACTACCAAAATGCGTTTACCATGGGGTGAGCCTACTTGTTAATTCTCCCTTGCTCTCCCAAGTTGCCCGTTACTCTCTGGCTGCCTGTGGGCTCCGATATGGGAGGCAAGTGGATCTGAGCAGGTGGATTTGTACCGCTCATTGCTTACTGGGAGTGAGTATGTTGATGATGGGGCCCTCACAATAGTTGGAGCGCAACTGCTCGAACTAGAGGCAGACGGAGCCCTCAAAGCGTCCAATTTTCCTTCTAGACGGTCAACTACAGTCGACACTGGCAGCTCAGGAAGGGGGGGGGGCACAAAACTAAGCTATTAAGGGCAGTCATATTAATACAAGTAGGAGCAAATGTGTTTGGCTCACAAGGGAAGGAAGGATGTCAAGGAGACCCTTACAAGCCGTTTCAAGGGGACACACAAACAGATAGGTCACTTAGAGGGGCTTTCAACAACTAGGGAACAACAGTACCCTGAGATAATGAAGACGTTAGAGGGGTGGCCACTCCAGCCTCCTTCGGGCTCCGACAGGCACAGGAGGGGCCACCCTTGGCCTGAGTGTGTCCCGCGTGCATCCCGCGTTGCATGAGTGCAGATCGCTTTTTAGCGTGATGGGAAGAGGCCCTGCCCCCTATGACACAGGTCCACACCTGTGCTTCCTGGTGCTCTGAATTTTGGGCGAATGAGTCCCTTAGTTCCTTGGGGGCCGAAAATGCTGCACCATGAAATACTTACATGTAGGAAGCCAAGGACCTGTTGCCTGCTAGAACGAGATAGTCAAAAGGAATTAGAAAAAAATCCAGTGCAGGAGTCTTACCGGTTTGAGGAGAGAAGCATTTGTTGTGGCACCAAAAGAATAAATTATTGACACAGACCAAAAGAGTTCCCGTCATGAAGTTTGGAGTGTTTTCCTGGATAGCCGGTGTGGCGTGTTCCCAATACAGTTGCCTGCGTCAAGCGTCTTAGTGATATGGCTGTGCAATAACATCAGATGCGACGAGTCAGTAAAAAAGGCGTGTGTCCAGAGGCGTCAAAACACTGACTGTTCTGTTAGGAGAGGCCTATCGTTTTATGTGCAGAGTCTCCGCAGTCCTAAAATTACTATTAGTAAAATTACACTTGCAGTTCACGAATGCCAAGAAAATAGTAAACCTACACAAAAGTAAACGTTTACATTTGTAAATCAGAGCCCTTTTTTCCAGAGCAGCCTAAGAAAGATACGAGAAAGAGAGCCACTCCATCCCAATGTATGTGTCACAAAATAAAAACAATAAATGTCACTGACCAGAAAAGTGAACTTAATACGTTTTATTTAGGTTTAATGCTGCACGTTCTGCATATCACTATGTTATGTACTAATGTCAACTACGAACCAGTTCAGGGCAGAGATAGAAAATGCAAGTTACTGCAAGCTTCATAAAACAGATAAGAAGTGTTCTAAGAAAGCAAACAAACTATTTAGAAGGTGGATGCGTATTGCACAGTTATGAAACTCCCATGAAGAAGCAAGTGTATGGTGAAGCAACTGGACATCTCAGTGAATGCGGCACTGTGCATTGCCTCAAAGAGCACTTAGTGTTAAAATATACATCTTGTGGTAACCATAGCCTGTGATTTCAGGGGTCTACTTCCATTGCGGCTCTCTGCCTCTCATTCACCCTGAGTGGTCTTATGTGCCGTCCAAGCTGACACCAGCTCTGCCCTCACACCTATTGTATTTGTGACAAATGGTCAGCATGGCAGCTTTTACAGGAGCAGAGGCTCTCCATGAGGTACATTCAGAGGGGCAAGCGATGGCGTGCTGGGGTCTATGCCTCAATGTCTGGGTACAATCAGTGGATATATTTCCTCATCGGTCCTACGGACCTTTGTTAGTCGACTTGAAGAGCTGTGAGGCAGTAAACATCAGAAATACCTTTCCAATTTGTGAAGCCAAAGTAACTCCACAATAAGGACTAGGAATCACCGATTTTGATTGATTGGGTTGATTTTAGGATATTGATCTATCCACTATATATGCAGAGTAAAAATACATTCACGAGATACAGCAATATAGTTTGAAGGCTCAAATGTGGCACTAAATTAAATCGTATTAAAATGAGATACAGAATAGTAGCGGCCACAGCGCGAATAAAGCAGATTGTCCCAATATGGTGTTACATAAAAAAAACTTCCCTTTTTTGTCTAAGCATAGGTTGAGAACAGGACTAACTAACCAGGATTTCTATCCAGGTAGCATCCAGGGCGCCGAGAGATCCCCTTGGGGATGATTCGTGGGCCATATAAATAATAAATAAATAAATAAATAAATACAAGGCGTCAGCATAGAATAGAACTTCTGTAGATGTTCAGGTAAATATAAGAGGTGTTCAGCATGAAGCTTCACACTCAGGGGAAAGCTCAGCAGAGACAGATCTGTACCCTCTCGAAGTCAAGGAAAAGTCTGCCTAACTAGGTATGGAAACACCAATTAAGTATAACAGTAAAAAACATCCATATATCTGACCACCTGGAACAGCTGAACATCTCCTTGAAACTTGGACTGCAGCTGCCAATCTTGAACTCCCAATCATCCTGGTACGCAGTAAACAGAATGCGTCCTTTGACCATTATTTCTACGAGTTTGTTGCCAACTTCCTCCCAGCCGGCCCTACTATCAGTTGTTTAATACAAATAATAAGCCTTTCTCTACCTAACAAGAAGCACAATAACCCACCTGCAGAAGAATAGGTGAACATAGTGGTAAATTAAAGGAAGCATTTTCAATCGAGGTCTTATGTCCTTTTAAGATTTTCAGAATCGAAATGAATGAGTTACAATATGAAGTGCACATAAAAATAAAACAATAATCAATGTTAAATGTGACTATGCATAACATGGTTACTGCAACCAATTGATCAACATAATACACTCATATAGGTATATGGCTCTAGTTTTGCAATGAACTAACTCTATTGATTCGTTCAAATGTAACACACACATCAATGAAGTTAAATCATACATTGAATCTAATTGTTCATAAAAGGAGGACCTTTAATTATACTGCCCCATAATCTACCTGCCTTCAGGGGCATCAGCATGTATTCTGCCTAGGGCATCACACTTCAACATCTGTTGAGGCATATTCGGTGTAGGAAGTTTATTTATTTGTTTTATTTATGGAGTTTAATAAAATGTGAACATGACTCAAAGGTATCAGAGCGCTGTACTGACCAACCCACGAATCCAGTTACTTAACATAAAATCCCATAGACACAAACCATGAAAATACAAAACCAAGAATGTATGTGTTCCAAGAGCACCCTTCTTGGAATGTGCCAGTATGTAATAATGTCCCTGATATAAGGGGATCCAAGTAGTGGTCGTTATGTTATGAATGTGCTTAGTAAGATCCTTTTCACCTTTTTCTTAAAAATAATTGTCTATGTGTTAGACTGGAGCTCTGATGGGAGAGAGTTCCATATTCTCTGGCAGGTTTGTAGAAAATGTGGGCATCAGTCTTCTTTTTTTTCAACCTTGGTGGTTCCAGCAAGAGGGAGAATAGCACTTCGTAGGGAGCGGCGACCCCTTGAGATCATGAGCTTATTGGTGAGTTACTTAGATGTATCCTGGTGCAGGACTTTATGTGTTATGCATGATTTCTTCAGCTGGAACATAGCTACAGCTGGGACCAGCTGAGAGACATAGGAGTGAGTGTGATGTGGTTGAAATGTCTACATCCTGTTATTGCTCTTGCTGCAGTATTCAGGGCCATCGTGCGTTGTGCCGTACTTGATTTCAGAAAACACATTAGAGTCACACTCCCGGGGGGCGTGGCTTGGACGCCGACGGCAATGGCCGCCTGACTTCGGAGCTTCGCAACACCGGGACGGACTTTCATCCCGTACGGAGGCGTTCCTGCATCTTTTTCGTTTCTTTTGGCGGTTCCTAGCACTGGAGCGCAATGTGTACCTGGTGAGGTCTGGAGGTCCGCTTTTCTCTGGAAAATACCTCATTTTCGGCGAATTTGTTAATCGCCTCAGCGCGTCCGCCATTTTGAGATGATTTCACGAAGGCATCACGTCTGAGGGGACTGCTTTTGCTGTAACTATCTGCTGTTTCCTGAGCCTGTCATATCTCCTTCAACGCTTCTGAGAGGTGAATCAACTTGATCTTTACATGATGTGGGCGCATAAAGATAGATTCTGCACCAGAGACTCTCTTGTTGTGACATTTACATAATTTTAATGAAATATTGCATCTTGTCTCCTCTCAGTCAATTCTCTCATGGCGCCAATCCTACTACTAGACAACGTTCTTTAATCCCCAATCCTATATGAATTGCCTCTGGTGGCTGTGTCAGGGGGATATGCCATTTGGCCCACTTGGTCTCTTTATTTTTGCCAGCTTTTGAGACTGCGCCCTGTCAGTGCGCTATTCTTCCAGCTTACTCCTCATGTTGGCGCTCCTTTTTCTGGGACCTCTGCCTCCATGCTCTCCTTGCAATATGCCACACACGCTGTGCTTTTCAGTGATAGCCTACCTCAGTTCCAAGGCATGTGACTTATTTTTCTAATTCTTTTTTGCAAGTATGCTTACCAAGTTTTAGTGCGCATGGCTTTCACGCCCACTAGTGATCTCCTGGTTACTACTGGAAGTACCCTCTAACTTCTGCTGGCATTCCTTCAGGTCTGGAGTTTCCTCATGATTTTTCCAAGTGTCCTCTGCTATTCCTGCTGATTGCTGGGCTCTTCGGACCGGATATATTGGCATTCTCTGCTTTTTGAGTGCAGGTTGTTCTGTTGATTTGCTTCTTTGCCTTCCTGTCACTGTTACTGGCACGTTTAGGCTTCTATGGGCAAGCTACGCAATCCAAAGTTTGTTTTTGTGCCCTCGAAGACTCTACCTTCCTCTGCTTCCTCCTCATCAACAGGTCATTCTCCTCATCCTCCTTCCACGGATCAAATGGCGACATCAGCCTCCACCCGCTCTTCTCCATCACAACTTACCCCCAGTAAATCTTCTCCTCCTGCCTCCTTACCTAAGCGCTTGAAGCAGGACTCCTCTCCACCTCCATCTGAGTCTTCTCCACCTCCTATATCTATGGAGTTGATACTTGAGGAGATTCGCGCCTTGCGCCCGTTCGTGGAGGAGACTAATGCTAAGATGCAGCTTTTTGAGGCCAAATGGTCCACTATGGAGGCTCGTGTTTCTTCTGTTGAGCAGCAGGTTCCAGAAATTCAGTCAAACTCTCAACGCATCTCCTCTCTGGAGAAGTCTCTTCTTGCCCTTCAACAGCACACTGAAGACTTGGAAAACAGGAACAGGAGGAATAACCTGCGCGTTTACGGCCTGCCGGAATCCTTGGAAGGAGATGATCCTGTCACGTTTTTCTCTTCTTTCCTCCTGAAGTTGCTGGACCTTCCTGCTACTACCCCTCTCAGTATCCAACGTGCCCATAGACTTGGCCCTCGCTCCTCCTCTTCGACCAAACCGCGAGGGGTCATCATCCTCTTCCTCAAATTTACAGATCTCCTTTTGGTCCTCTCCACAGCTCGAGCGAAGCGCCAAGTGTCCTGGATGGGTCAGAGAGTTTTTCTTTCTCAGGATGTCTCTAATGCCACTGCTGCCAGAAGAAAAGAATTTTTATCTCTTCGTGCTCCTCTGCGCTCTATGGGTGCCAGATATGGCCTTTTTCACCCTTGTACCTTCAAGGTAACTCATCAGAACAACACCTGGACTTTCCAAGATCCGGCTGAACTTAAGAATTTCATTCACACTCACACTAACGTTGGCATGGACACATCCGTTCCTCCTACTGGTTGATTATTTATCTGTTTGGTTTTTTTTTTTTTCTTCTTACAGGTTCGTGCTGGGATTTTTTCCCTCCTAGGTTTGATCCTTCTTCTGCCTGATGTGATTATATAATGGTTGTTGTTTGGGTTTTCTGTTCTGCATACAATTCTCTGTTTCTGTTTTTGTACTCTTTACCTCCCCATGACTTCTGCATAACATGTTTCTTTTTCCCTCCCTCAGATTTTTTTTTTGTTTGATCAACCCTCTTGTAGTCCTCTTCGTACCATATGATCCGCCCTACTCATATTCCGTCCCGGTGCGGTGTGTTGCTCTCCGGCTTGGGGGGCTGTTCTTGTCGAATCCTCCCACACCCCATCGTCATCTCGTCATCTTGTCATCTCCCTTCCCCTTTCAGGTATGTTTTCCTCAGTCGTCCGTTTTGGATATGTACTGTCTCTTCTTCTTCTCCTCTCTTCCTCCCCTTTCCTTCCTTTCCTTTTTCCTTGTTCTTTTTTTACTATGTCCTTTGACTTTCTTTTGTCCTGCTCTTTCCTTTCACTCGCTTGTTATTCTCCTTTGTGGCGTTTTTGGTTTTATTTCTTTTCTCTGTTCCTAGCACATTTTATTGTGATTTAATTCAAAGTTATTTCATGGAATGTGAAAGGTTTTGTTAGCCCTATTAAACGGCAGAGAGTGCTTTCCCATCTAGCCTCTTACACTCCTGACTTAGTTCTTTTACAAGAGACCCATCTCTCTGAGGCGGAGTCTCTTAAGTTAAAAAGAGGCTGGGTGGGAACGGTTTTATTTTCTCCTACATCGAACAAAAAGAACGGTGTGGCCATTTTGTGTCACAAGAAGCTCAAATGTAAAGTTCTTTCTCAAGAAAATGATTCTGAGGGTCGTTGGGTCTTAGTTAAGCTACTAATCAATTCTGTATCCTTGACTGTTTTTAATGTATATGGCCCCACTCATCCTGATTGTAATTTTTGGCCTCTAATAACTTCTAAGTGTTTTCAATACAGTGATTCCCTGTTCATTCTGGGTGGGGATTGTAATCAAATTGTTGACCCGTTTCTTGATCGCAAATCCTCTGCCCGCTTCACCCCTCACAAATCACATACACAATTCCTTGACACTATCTCTAAATCTCACCTTCTCGACTCATGGAGACTGTCCCACCCTGACTCTTTGGACTATTCTTTCTTTTCACCTCCTCATGCCTCTTTCTCCCGGATTGACTACATATTCCTTTCTCAGTCTCTCTCTCAAAATCTTCTTTCCTCATCTATAGAGCCGATACTTATCTCAGACCATGCTCCCATTGTCACTGTTCTTGACCTTCTTCCTCCTCATCCCAAATCCTCCCGCTGGCGCTTCAATAATTCTCTCCTCCTGGATCCCCTCTTTTCTTCTTCTTTTCTTTCCTTCGCTACAGAATTTTTCCTACTCAATTCTGATCCTTCTTTACCCCCTCATGTTATTTGGGACTCTTTTAAGGCTACCGCTCGCGGTTTTGTGATTGACTTTGTCTCAAAGAAAAAGAAGTCCTATCTTAAGAAACAGAAAGACCTTCTCTCCCATATTAAATCCCTGGAGCATAAATTCTACACCTCTTCTACTACAACGGTTGTACCAGACCTTATATGCGCCAAACTCGAGTTTAACAAAATCTCTACTGACAACGCCTCCTCATCACTACTCCGCAGCAGCGCCCGCTACTACGGAGGTCGCAACAAGTCAGGTAAACTTTTGGCCAATTATCTTAAGTCCCGCAAGGAGCGCAACCTGATTGATTCAATATATTCCACCGATAATCTTCTCCTACATAAGGAGCAGGATATACTCGCCCAATTTCAACAGTTCTATCAATCTCTTTATACTCCTGAATCCCCCCCTTCGGCTGCTCTTATTCAATCCTACTTGGACAAAATTCCTGCCCCCTCCACTTCTCATCTTAATTTCCCTGATCTTGAACTTGACCTCTCTATTACCGAACTGGATAGCGCCTTAACATCTCTAACCAAGGGTAAATCTCCGGGGCCGGATGGTTTCTCTGTGGAATTTTATCTACATTTTTCAGATCTTTTGCTTCCTAAACTTCTCTCCCTCTTTCAATCCTTCTTCACCTCCGGCACAGCTGCTGGTACCTTTCACGAGGCCACGATTTGCCTAATACCCAAAGAGGGTCGCGACCCGCAATTTTGTAAAAATTATCGCCCAATCTCCCTTGTCAATGTAGACTATAAATTATTTGCTAAACTTCTTGCCCGGCGCTTAGATCCTTTCCTCCCACACCTTATAGGTAAGGAACAATGTGGTTTCGTAAAGGGCAGACTCACCTCAGATAATTCCCGCCTTTTTCTCAATGTTCTCAATAAGGTACCTTCTCTCAACTTCTCTCTAGCTGCTATATCAGTTGATGCCGAAAAGGCTTTTGATAGAGTAGATTGGTCCTTTCTTTTTGCCTCCCTTCGTTGGCACGGTTTTGGTCCTAATTTTATTTCTCTTGTTTCTTTACTTTATTCCTCTCCTAAAGCGTCTGTGTTAGTTAATGGCCGGCTATCCCCTTATTTTCCCTTGCAGCGTGGCGTCCGTCAGGGCTGTCCTTTGTCCCCTTTACTTTTTGTCCTAGCTTTAGAGCCATTTCTCACATCTATTAGAAACAACATTTCTATTTCTGGCTTCCCTTATGACAAGACTCATTTGAAACTCTCTGCGTATGCAGATGACATTCTTTTGTTTATTTCTGATCCTGACCAGTCCATTCCGGCCTTGCTACTTGAGTTTAACTCCTTCTCCCAAGTTTCTGGTTACAAGATTAACTCTGATAAAACTGAGATCCTTCCTCTTACTAAATTTAGTCTCCCTCATCAGTTTTCGACCACTGGTTTTGCATGGAACTCCTCTAAAATTAAGTACCTTGGAATTTGGTTCTCTAACTCCATTTCTTCATCTATTCGGTTGAACATGTCTTCTGTACTATCCCGCATGGATAAGTTGTTCTCTTCTTGGAATCCTCTCTTTCTCTCATGGTGGGGTCGGCTGGACTCGATCAAAATGATGATATCTCCCATTCTTATATACATCTTTTCCATGCTCCCCATTCATATCCCTGATATCTATTTCAAGCATATTGATTCCTGTCTCTCTAAGTTTCTCTGGAATAATAAAAAATCGAGAGTTGCGCTCGTTGCCCTTCGTAAACCGAAGTCCAATGGCGGAGTCAACTTTCCGGACTTCCGCCTTTATCATAAATCTTTTTCTCTTCGTCAGGCTTCTAACTGGCTTGCTCTTGCACCTTCTCCTCTTGCTCCTCTTTGGCTCTCTATTGAACGCTCACTTCTCTCCCCTTTTTCCCTATCTGAAATTGTACATTTCACCGCTAAGAATTTAACCACCCCTCTACCCCTGTTTAAGCATACTTCCTCTCTTCTACATGCTCTGGTCCGTCCTGACCCGGTCTCCCGTGAATCCTTTTTGGCCTCCCCTATTTGGTACAATTCACTTATTCTCCTCCATAATCGTCCTATTTGTTGGACTGCGTGGAGATCAAAGGGGCTGATATGGGTTAACCAACTTTTCGACGGTTTTCTCCCATGTTCTTTTCCTCGATTCCGACTTCTGTTTCGCTGTCCCCAGTCTTTTTTCCATAGATTCACTGTCTTAATGGCCATCATACTTGATGTCTACTATTCTCTTCCCTTATCATCCTCTTCTGTTTCCCATTCCCCGCTTCTCCAGATCCTGTCCACTCTCCCTAAAGCCTCTCTTATTTATAAATTTTTCTCCTCCCCCAATCCGACCCGTCCGAAATCTAAATTGGAACTTGCTTGGGAGCTTGATTTGGGCTGTGAATGGTCTATAGCTGTTTGGGACAAAGTCTGGGCCAGGTCCTTAAAAATTTCCCGTTCCGCCTTACTAACTCAATCTATGTTCTTTCTATACCATAGACTTTATCTCTCTCCCGTTTCTATTTCTCGCTTTTCTCCTGATAAGGACTCTACCTGCTGGACCTGCTCTGCCCCTAATGCTGATCTTTTTCATTTACTTTTTCTGTGCCCTCCTGTTCTCGCACTCTGGGTTCAGGTGTGGTCTTATATCTCTCGTCTCTTTTCTATCTCTATCCCATACTCTATCCCTCTCCTTTTTTTAGGCAGTATCGCTGACACTCTTGATATTCCCTCTCGCTCCTCTGGTCTACTAGATCTTATGTTGGCTCTAGCTTTCCAACACATTTCTTCTAACTGGAAGGATCTTTCTAAGCTCTCTATACAATGTTGGTGGAATTCTCTCTGTCACTATCACAGACTTGATGTTCGTTTCGCTGCTGCCTCCACTCCTTCCCTCAATAGAGATTTATTCTGGTTCCCTCTCACAGCATATCTTGACCGCATGGCTCTGAAATCGAAATCTATCTCTCCTTTATCCTCTGAGAATTTCAAACCCCCATGAGTGACTTTTGCTCTGCCCCTCCTCTTCCTTTCTTCCTCCCTACTCCTTTTATCTTTTTTACATTTGCATTTTTCATCGCCTGCCTTTCAACTATTCCCTACCCTTGACTTATTTGCTCTTTCTATTCTACCTATATTTTCTCTCTGACCACATCATCTATTCTTCTCCTAACGCCTCATATTTACCTTTCTCTTTCTCCTCTCCCTTCCTTCCTTTCTCCCACCCCTTTTTCTCCTTTTTCCCCCTTTTTCCCTCTGGTTGCCTTTAAAATTTTACAAAATGCTTTTTGAATTTTTCCTCAGGTTTCTTATGTTTATTGCATGATGACCCTTTATTATTTTTCTCTTTTTGATTTTGTATGACAATGTTCTTTATATGACCTGTATTTGTTGCTCACTATGCTTTTTCTTCAAATAAAGCATTTCAAACATAAAAAAAAAAAAAGAGTCACACTCCCATGGTCAAGTCTGGAGACGACTAATGATTGGCCTGAGATCTTGAAGTCTGGTGGTGGGATGAAAGGCTTCACCTTCTTGAGGAGGTTAAGTTGGAGAAAAGCACTGAATGCAGATGAGCTGATGTGTGCTTGCATGTTAAGATTTCTATTCAGGGTGATCACAAGAGATTTCATTAATTCTAAGGTGGCGGTTGTGCATTTGAAGGCATCTTGTTGTTTAATCCATTCATGTATCTGAAGGGAACTATGGGGAGGAGAGCAGAGTGGTCATTCAGTTTTCGGGGTGTTTAGATTGAGGTGATTTCATGACAACCAGGTTTGGATTTCCAGTAAAGTGTCATTGATTCAGGCGATATCTTCCCTTTACGAAATCTTCCAGTACAGCTGAGTATCATTTGCATACATGTGGTATTTCAGGTTTGCTTGTTTGATGATTCCCATCAGCGGTTCCATATATAGGTTGAAAAGTGTGGGGTATATGGTGGATTATTGAAGAACTCCACTACTGACCGGGGAAGTTTTATATAGTGAACCTCCTAGTTTGAATTATTGTTGGCAGTTTTGGAGAAGGGAAGTCAATCATTTGAGAATGTTCGAAGTGACCAATGAAACCTTAAAAGTGGTCAGCCCAGCGAAGGGGAAGTATTTCTCCAATAACAAAGCCATTATTGTCAGTAAAAACACCATCCAGGGTGTGACTCGCAGTGTGGGTAGGTGATTTAACCAAATGAGTAAATCGTAGATTAGCCGTAAACTCCTGCGGAGGAATCGAGTCTGTGCAAGAGAGAGATCTTCAAGATGAAAATTCAAATCTCCAAGTATTGTAAAGTTAGATTCAGAAAGAAATGATTCCAGAACCTGATTCCAGGCTGCAGAAAAATGAGCCCGTGGGTTGGGTGGACGATAGACCAGGAGCCCAGAGAAAGTGGCTTTCATGTGAGTTTTTAATCTGACAAACGCCACCTCATAGGAATCCTGGGAGTTCATGATCACCAGTTCAAGGGTGCAATTCGGCAAATCTCTCAAAATAATCACTTTGACTGGGTCGATCTAGTTTGGAAATATTGTACCCCGGAGGGACCGCCGCCACAGGATCAGGTCCCAGGTCCCCTCTTGCTCAAGTCGAATAGGCTGTCTAATAGCAAATATTGAACTAAATCGAGGATTATGAATTTGTGTTTAATAAGAGAATCTACATTAATTAAAGTGCAGGTAATTTTTTTCTGTTCGTCAACTCCCTTAACCAGAGCCCCATAGCCTCCCTTTCCATTTGAAATGGGTAAAATGTCTAGCAAGTTAATATGTGTGGTACAGTTGGAACAAAAAGTGTCTGATTTTTTGTCTAGATTTAACATTATACACCCCTCATTCTTACCTTTAGGGTGCAGCTCTGAAAACTGTCATAGAAAATACCACACCATGGTAGGAGCCTTAGGTGCTGACTCTGCACCGACAGCATCCCTGGCAGCTGGCACAGTCTGGGCATGGACAAGTGCAGATGGGCTTGCCAGTGGTGTGCCAGTGGTGCACCCGCAGCACGTGTCCACTGCGCGGACGTGCTGGCATGCCAACGTTAAAGCTCAGCCTCTATAGAGGGCGTGGCTTAGGTGGTAAAGAAAGCACCAGTAAAGCAGGGGGGGGTAACTAATGTGCAACGTGGACTTCAGCAACTCCGGCCTACTAGTGGAGGCTCCCCTTCACAGTAGGTGTACTGGTAAAGTAAACAAAAGCTAAAACAAGCATGAGAAAATGAACACATAAAATCAATAAACAGTCTAAAATTTACCCAACAGGTACCACAAGTATGGCGCTTCTTTCGCAGTACCAGGCAACTCCATGCACCGTACAATGTAAATAAATGGGAGGAGCAGTGCCACCTTAGCATGAAATTCAGTAGATATAATGCAAGGGAGTGCCAACACAACAGGGTCACTCCCGGACGTTAAGTAAAATGCCCTAAATAGCTGGAAGGATGCACCGGCATGACAAATTTAAAGACCAAAAGTATGGTGCTTCTATCGCAAAGCCAGGAAACTCTAAAACTTGGCGCATGAGCCGTACAAGTAAAATAAACAGGAGGAATAGCGCCACCTTAGGACAACATCCAGCAGATATAACACAAGGGAGTTCTAACCCAACAGGGCTGCTCCCAGTTGTTAGTCAAAATGCCCCAAATGGCTGTGTGGAAGCACTGGCATGCCAAATTTAAAGCCAAACATCTAAAGGGGGCGTGGCTTAGATAGTAAAGAATGCACCACTAAAGAAGGGAGGATAAATAATATGCAACCTGTAGTCCATCAAGTACTCCCCTTCACAGTAGGTGTACTTGGAAAGTAAATAAAACGTAAAATAAGAGTGGGAAAAATAACACAGAAAATCAATAAACAGTCTAAAATGTACCCAACAGGTACCACAAGTAAGGCACTTGTATTGCAGAGCCATGCACCTCTAAATGTGCCTTTTCTTTCTTACATCTCCCTTTCTTTTGCCTATGACCCGAGGGGCTTTAAGAAATACAGGCTGCACTTTGGTTGCCCTTCGATAGGTTGAGAGCATCCACTGAATGCTTTGTAGGATCAATTGATTTTAGCCCTTTCTTAAAAATTGGGAACTACTCTGGCGCTGCTGGCTTTGATGAAACCTCTCACTTATGTTCCTCAAAAAACAATTTTAGTTAGTATATATGCTCACACATGGGCATAGGGTTGTTGGAGACTGCCATACAGAAGGAATCCTTTACGGTGCTAGGTTTGCCCACTTGAGCAGTGGCAAAGCTCATCTTACTATTAACATCTGTTGCAGTTGAGTTCAACCCCTTAACATTTTGTGGGTGCATTCTAGAAATTCCAGACAAAGTGAGCTTTTGAACCCCCATCAATATTGAAGATAATATGCCCGAAACATGGTCTGAATTTAACACTGATTTTTCCGAAAGTGATAAAATAGATAATAGAAATTTTTCTCTATGAAGTCATGCCTCCCACCCAGAACTAAGAGGCTCTGGCTTCCACTGTACACTGGACGAGATTAATGTTTCACAATTCATAGAATCCTCCATAGTGGGAGTGCTACTATACAAGATGGCCAAAGGGTGTCAAATAATTGCGCTTTGAGGAAGTCAGCCCAGCCTTACACCAGGGGCTGGCGCTTTGAGGAAGTCACCCCAGCCCTACACGAGGGGCTGTGCCGGGGGACTTTAAGACAACCTCTACCTCCAACTGATTTCTCATAGCCATCTCTATATCCGGCAATGTAAAGTCCTCCAACTTATTTCGGTCAGATCAAATCACCTCCTGTAGATAATAGGGACTAGAGGAGGCGCTCTTACATGGACTCCCCCTAGGTCTTTTTTTCGGCAACTATCTTGTGCCAGCCCCAGTGAGTCCGGAACAGGGGCAGAATCCAACATTCCCCTTGCCTTCCCCTCCTCACCAGGGGACATTAGTTGTAATGCAGAAAGGGAGGCATCTTCACCCCAGACTTGACCATTAAAAATTCTATGAGGTGCTCATATCCATGTACGCACTCAAGTGAGGATTTATGTTATGTTATGTTAAACTTTTATTTCTATAGCGCACGGCTACTCCGTGGAGTGTCCCGGCGCTTTATCGAGGCAGCTCAGTAAAACCGAAAACATAAAAACAGACTAAAGAAAAAAAGACAAAAAAAGACAAAGACACCCTACAGGTTAAAAAGCCACGTCTTGAGGCTCTTTCTAAACAGAAGGAGAGAAGAAGAGGACCGTAGGTCCAAAGGCAGAGAGTTCCACAACTGAGGGGCCCTCAAACTAAAAGAGCGACCCCCAGTGCGGGCCTTCCTCACCCGAGGAACCACCGCGAGAAACAAAGATTCCGACCGCAGAGATCCAACTGGGCGATAGAAAGACAATCTCTGCTGTAGATACCTCGCTCCGGTGCCAAATAGCGCTTTATGCGCCAGGGTCAGTGCTTTAAACATAATCCGCTTCCGGATAGGTAACCAATGAAGCGATCGTACCAGACCCGAAGCTCTCGCTCGCCTATGAAGGCCAAAGATGGCCCGGGCCGCGGAGTTCTGCACAACCTGCAGCCGCTGAACCAGATATTCCGGAAGCCCTACATAAAGGACGTTCGCATAGTCCAATCTCGAGCCTATCAAGGCTTGCACAGTGATCTTTCTGTGCTCTTCTGAGAGTAAAGGCAGGAACTTCCGGAGCATCTTAAGCATACCAAAGCAGGTACCCACCAGGCCAGAAATATGTGAGCTCAGTGACAAATTATTGTCAACCTTCACTCCCAGATTCTTAGCCACAAGCGATGCCTGGACAGGGCAATCCATACCTAATGGCCACCAGGCCTGCCAATCAGGGTCCAGAGAGCAGCCGAAGAACAGCACCTCCGATTTACTGGAGTTTGCCTTAAGGCCGTTTCGCTGGAACCAGCCAAAGACCAACTCCAAGCAACCCCGGATGTTCTCTCCATCAAAAGCCTGGCCTTTCCCACACGTGAAAAGCAGTTGAGTGTCATCAGCGTAGGATACGATCCGGGCCCCAGAGGACCCCACCAGTGCCGCCAAAGGTGTCATAAAGATGTTAAAGAGAGTCGGGCTCAACACAGAACCCTGTGGAACACCGACTCCCAATGGCGACATCTCGGCGGAGCTCAGAGAGGCCCAGACCGTTTGTCGCGGCCTTCGAGAAAAGATGTAAACCAATTGAACACCGTCCCCCTCAGACCGATGTCATAATGTCTGGAGAGGAGCACCTCATGGGGGACGGTGTCAAAGGCCGCCGACAAATCCAGCATGACGAGCATGACCCTTCCTCCAGAATCCAGTGTCTCCCTGATGATTTCCGACACTTCCAGCAGTGCCGTCTCCGTGCTTAAATTAGGACGGAAACCGGACTGCGATGGATGGAACAAATCATTGGATTCGAGAAAGCTGGAGAGAACACCATGTACATGCTTCTCTGTGATCTTAGCCAAGGCCGGCAAAAGGGAAATCGGCCTATAATTGGCCAAGACCTCCGAGTCCAACCCAGGCTTTTTGAGGAGGGGGATCACCATAGCTCTTTTCCATGGCACTGGAACCCTCCCCTCCCTCAGGGAAAGATTCACCAAAGGGTTGACTAGTGGGTTAACCACGGCCGCCATCTTGGCCAAAAATTTGGCAGGACAAGAATCCAATGGTGAGCCCGATTTAAGGTTGGCCAGTAGAGCAAGAGAAGCATCGGCCGAGACAGGAGGAAACTCAGCAAAAACCGCACCCTGCGCGGGCGGGAAGGACAATCCGGCCAGCGGACTGGAACACACCTCCACAGACCTCACTGGGAAAGAGTCCTGGATAGATTTTATTTTATCCGGGAAAAATTTGGCCAGATCGCAGACCCAGCGCTCCAATGGAACACTGTGGGCCACGTAGGATCTAGGCGCCGTAAACTCCCTTACCACAGTAAAGATCTCTTTACAAGAGTTGGAGGCAGTCTCAATCCTCCTGGCCAGATATTCCTTTTTCTCCCGGAGAATATCCTGATGATAGGATTTAATCATTATCCTATAAGCCGATCTAGCTTCCGGGTCATAGCGAAGGCGCCATGCCCTCTCGGCGACCTTACACTGCGCACGAGTAGCACACAATGCCTTCGTGAACCATGGGGCTGAGACCCTCTTAGCCCTATCCCGAGGGGCCATTGCAGGGGCCAGATCGTTCAGCCTCTCCAACAGCCATCCCTGCAAGGACTCCACATCCTGCTCTAAATCCCCTGTAAGAGGGCAGGGATGGTCTATAGCAGCCTGAGCCAGCAGCTCGGGTGTGACTCTATGCAGAGCCCTTTGAACAGTGCCATGCTGTCTGGGGGCGCTGCTGAATAATTTTTCGCCACCCAATACACCAAATCTGGCCAATCTATGGTCGGTCCAGAGCACCGGAAGAAGCTCCACATCAACAAGAGGAACCGAGGAGAAAACCTGATCTAAAGTATGACCCTTGTCGTGTGTGGAACCAACCAAAAAAGGGACAAGACCGAGAGGAGCCGTAATATCGAGCAGTTTTTTAGCATCCGGATCATTGTCATCGTCCATATGAAAATTAAAATCTCCTGCCAGAAGACAATGCTCCGTACTTAGTGCCATACCAGATACGGCCCCCTGAAGATCATCAAAAAAAGAGCCCACTGGTCCAGGAGATCTATATACCAGTAGCCCTTTCAGAGCTTGATGAGGGGTTAATCTGATAGTGAAGGCAAGGGATTCCGCTCCTGCAATGGTGTTCAAAGAAGCGATAGAGCAGGTAGCTGACTTTTTCACTACTACCGCCACCCCTCCTCCCCTGCCTTTCACTCTGTCCTGACGAAAGATTGTATAATCAGGAGGAAAAGCCGCCCTAATATCCGGATTGGACGTCTCCCCCAACCAAGTTTCTGTCAGCAGGAGACAGAGTGGATTCTCTCTAACAAGGAGATCAAAGATCTGCAAGGCGTGCTTCCCTACCGATCTTGTATTCAGCATTAAGCAGAGATGTTTAATGCAGACCTCATCTCTCCGTAAAGGAGCGGCCGGGGCAAAACCTGGCGACCAGCCACAGGCAGGGCACAACCGTTTACCTCTGTAACGGCCCGGGAACACGGAGCGGCAAGCACAAGAAAAGCTTTGCAACGCACGTAGTTCCCTAGCAGTATAACAAATCATATTACCCGAGCAAGGACTTACAGCCAGGCACTCTCGCCGCTCCGCCGCCTCCGGAACGCTGACGGACGCAGACGGGCAGGACTCTGGCAAGACTCAGGCAAAAGCGAGGGCAACCCCGCTGCGCGATCCCGCTGCGCTAGAATGAACGGTTTAAATAGGTCCTCCAGATAAGGTCCTCCCAGTCCCAGAAGGACGCTACAAGATGGCGCTACCGGAGCGCCACTGCCCAACCCAAAATGGCGCCCAAAATCGGAGCGCTGCAGATTCAAACTAACAGGGAGCCCGGACCCGCTAAAAGAGCGGTGAATCTCCAATATTATGTGCAGGTAAGGGGGGAGTCCTATCACCCAGCAAGGAGAGAGAGTGCAGTAAATAAGAACACTAGAAAAGGCTAAAAAGCGCTAGCAATCCGCGCGAGCGTGCTTTAGAGAGCCACCCCTCCGGGCAAAAGCATCCAGCCTGAAGGGCTAACCAAAACTAAGGAGGAACCTATGATTTCTGCTACTTCTTTATTTGATTTAGTGAATAAATCAGCAATTACTGAATAAGATTTAAAGGGCTGCAACTGGGATCTTTTATTACAAGTAATCGATTTTTTTGCATTCAGGGAGTGATTGACACAGTTATACACCTAGAATGCAATTTCTTCAATGTTGTCTTAATCAGAGCACAATAAAGAAGCAGTCGGGGCCCGCCACACCAGAGGGGGGACACCACAAATGAAAAAGCCTCCTGGTAGGCAGGTGCACCCCCAATAAGTGAGTAACCAAGCAACCTCAGATTATCTTTCAAGGAATTTACTTGCCCTTCTCCAAATCTTTGTTGAGACCAATGCTCAGCACACATGAGATTCTGTGTGCTATATTGCTCTGGGGCCATATTATACAAAGTGCCCCGGGAGCGCAACAGGCGTTTTCACCTGCTTTGCATGCCTCCGGAGCACTTTGTTACTATAGAAGGGGCCGCAGGCGCTTGTGCGGCCCTTTCTATAATACCAATACCATTTGCTCACATATAGCCACAGTGCTATCATCAGAGTTTGTTCCTTCATTTGCATCGGGGAGTGGACCCATGCAAATGAGGGAATCCCTTTGCCTCTGCGCCCATGCCATATTATAGGTGCTGGCGCAGAGGCAAAGACACTCAGGAGGCGCCACCTAAAAATGTGGACCACTGTCTGTGCACCCCCTGCTGGCACCCCTTTGGAGGTGCGAAAGAGGGTCTTATGGACTCCCCAGACATCCCCTTGCAGACAGATGCAGTCACTCACTACACCCGCCTACAAGGCGATCTCTCACCCCTCTCAAATGTGCAGACAGGTTCTCGCCTGCACAGAGAAATACAGAGCGGCTACTTCAATGCCACACTGCATTTCACTCGAATACTGTGCCCCCAGGGCAGCACAGGTTCATGGTTGCCCTGGGGGCAGCGCATTACATCTAATATGGCACACTCTCCTTGTTACCGCCGAGCACATCTTTTGAAAGCAGTCGTGGCCCATGCAGGTATGAGCGGTGGGTCGGTGGGACCGGGTGGGGGAGATTTTGATGGACGATGACGAGTGAAAATTTAAGAAATAATTAATTTCCCCCATCATCATCCGTCAAAATCCCCCCTCACCCGGCCCCACCACTCTTAACTGCACGGGCCGCAGCTGTTTGAAAGATGCATTCTATGATATGTCCCCTGGAGTGGACTCACCATTCACTGCTCCTCCACACCTAATGACGCTCCCCAACCGACCCCTGCCCACACCACATCTTCAACAAAGCCGACTCCATCATCACACCCCAGCTCCGGAACATCATCAACAGCTCCTTCGCATCTGCCACCTTCCCGGAGAGCTGGAAAGACGCCGAGCTGAGCGCCCTCCTGAAGAAACCCACCGCAGACCCCACGGACCTCAAGAACTTCCGCCCCATCTCGCTCCTCCCCTTTCCAGCCAAAGTCATCGAGAAGACCGTCAACAGACAACTCTCTGCCTTCCTCGAGACCAACGGATCCCTCGACCCCTCACAGTCCGGTTTCTGAGCAAACCACAGCACCGAGACCGCCCTCATCGCAGCCACCGACGACATCAGATCCCTGCTCGACAACGGGGAAACTGCTGCCCTCATCCTCCTGGACCTCTCAGCAGCCTTCGACACTGTATGCCACCGCACCCTAATACAGCGCCTCAACAACACCGGTATCCAAGGAGCGGCACTGGAGTGGATCATCTCATTCCTCGCCGGAAGAACCCAGAGAGTCCGCCTCCCCCCGTTCCGATCCGCGGCCACCGAAGTCATCTGCGGCGTTCCGCAGGGATCCTCTCTCAGCCCCACCCTCTTCAACGTCTACTTGAGCCCTCTCGCAGACATCGCTCGCCAACACAACCTCAACATCATCTCCTACGCCGACGACACCCAGCTGATCCTCTCCCTCACCAACGACCCCGCCACCGCCAAAGCCAATCTCCAGGAAGGAATGAAAGACGTCGCAGAATGGATGAAGATCAGCCGTCTGAAACTGAACTCAGACAAGACGGAAGTCCTCATCCTCGGACCATCTCCCTCTGCCTGGGACGACTCCTGGTGGCCCCCTGCCCTGAGCATCGCACACAAACCAACAGACCACGCCCACAACCTGGGCTTCATCCTGGACTCCTCCCTCACGATGACCAAGCAAGTGAACGCCGTCTCGTCATCCTGCTTCAACACCCTGCGCATGCTCCGAAGGATCTTCCGATGGATCCCCACCGAAACCAGGAAGACGGTCACCCAGGCCCTCGTCAACACCCTCTATGCTGGAACCACAGCCAAACTCCAGAAAAGACTCCAGCGCATCCAGAACGCTTCAGCACGACTCATCCTGGACATCCCTCGCCGCAGCCAAATCTCTGACCACCTGAAAGACCTGCACTGGCTCCCCGTCAACAAGAGGATCACGTTCAGACTCCTCACCCACGCACACAAGGCTCTCCACGACACGGGCCCGAAGTACCTCAACAGCCGCCTCACATTCTACACACCCACCCACCAGCTCCGATCCGCCAGCCTCGCCCTCGCCTCCGTCCCACGCTTTCGGAAGTCCACCGTCGGAGGAAGATCCTTCTCCTACCTGGCAGCCAAGACATGGAACTCCCTCCCCACTCACCTACGGCTGACCCCGGACCATCTCTCCTTCAGGAAACAACTCAAGACCTGGCTGTTCGAGCAGTAGCGACCCCCCCCCCCCCCCCCCCTCAGCACCTTGAGACCCCTGTGGGTGAGTAGCGCGCTCTACAAATTTTTGCTGATTGATTGATTGATTGACGTTTAGTAGCGTCTGCTGACATTTAGTGGCTAAGTAAAGGCTGCTGCTACCACAATTTGCCACAGCTCCAGACGGGGGTAGGGGTGACAGAAAAACGATGTTCCTTCAACAGAAACTTCGTCTCCTCTGGATTCCCCTCCTCTGCAAGAACGTCTTATCCCCTACCTCACCCGTGCAGCAATTTAGCCGTATTGCCGCATAGCAGTACATACTCGAGTCCAGTCTGAGCTTGTTGGCTTGTCACCCCTCGGCCCCCTCCAATCAGGCAAGATGGTCCCTTGGGCTTGCAGTCACCCGCGGAACATTCTAGCATTCCTCGCAGCTGGAGTCCAGCCTGCTCTTTATAGTTTACGTAGCAAATGACAGGGGGCCACCTCCTCCGCCCCTCCAATCATGGACAATGGTCTTTGTGGCTTGCAGTTCCCCGCAGAAGATTCTAGCATCACACGCTGATGATTCCAGTGACCCTGGGCAGATGCAGATTCAAATCGTGGATGGGGAAACAAGTGTGGAGCATTATATGGGCACCACTATGCTGCTCATTGTACAAAATTGAATTTATAAAAAAAAATTACATTTACTATTCCCTCTCCAACCTAAGCCTAGACTCCACCTCCAGTCGCCTTGTTTGCTGTTGATGAATGGTTTTGCTTGCTCCATATGTCTATTTTGTGTCTGGCACATGTGTTGTTAACCAGACATACAGTGTTTGTTTTTGACTACATGTAATGTAATGTAATGTAATGTAATGTAATGTAATAGAAACTTGTAAAGCGCAACTTACACCGGACGGTTTCTTGGCGTTCATGGGGGAACATGCTTTTCGCATGATTTCTAATTCTTTATTTATACATCAAATTCAGGTGTTTGTGAAGGAAGTGCATTTTTATGTTTGGTTGTTTGCATTAGTGGGCCGATCAGAAAAATATGGCGATTGATGTCAGACTCAGAATTTCATTTTTGTGTAATTTGGCTTCTGCTTGCCAGCTTGCTTGTTATCACCTTCAGCAAATAACATAAATGTTGCTTATTTCTCCTCACTTTCACTTTTTATTCCCTTTTTTCCTGTGCAATTATCAGTTTTGTCGATTAGATCTAAAAGCTCTACTAATGATGACTTCATATGGAAATTACATATGTTTTTAGACTTACAGGTCAATTAAAGAGGTGTGGGTGACCAGCTATCAACGTTTCATAGATACTGAGGCTTATACAATTTTCTCCAGTGAACTATAGTATTTAATTTTGGTTACACCAGCTGTTAAGATTGTGAAACATTTTTTAAACAAAGCTGGACATGTAACTTGCTTATTAAAGTGCAGGGGCGGGAGAGAGAAGTCATGTTTGTGCTAATCGCTGCCGGCAAAGCACTTTAACTTGCTGTGTCTCGGTTTAGCCATGAGCAATTTAGCAATGAAAAGAATGAATTTCACACTGTTCAAAACAGGGATCATGCTGTGTTATGCCATCTGTACAGTGCTAAAAATATTGCAGCCCCTTTATAAATAAAACATTGCCATTAAAATTAATGAAATTTGTACCACAAGCAAATGTGATAGTTGAAAAAACATACAGGCAAGATCTGTTCGCCAGGAGACAATCTAAAAATGATAAGATATCTCAAATGAAATGTAAGCCTTTGGGCGAGCATTAACGCTAGAAATAATCTGACTGGGAACACTGGATAGTGTTAATATATTGAAGATTGTAAAAAAGAAAGCCACATTAACATTTTATTGTGTATCACTTCTGAAAATGTGTTTCTTTACCAGAGGCTGTGACACAAATGAGATCCATAGAGAACTTTTGGTCTTTAAAAACACCCTCCTCCAGGGTAAAGTGGGTTGGATTTGCAACAAGCATTAGATTTTGGTGATTCTTAAATGCTCTGCAGTATTTCAGCATTCATGTTAAAATTAGCACAATTCTGTATATTATCTATCAAACTCAAGCTTAAGGCTAAAATGCAAATAAATGATGATAAAAAGAGAATCTTCACAAATTCACATCTATTTCCCTGCGGTTGTAAACATGTCGTTTACATTTGCAAGATTTTTCTGCGTGGAGAACTTTCTTCTGCTACCCACATCCATCAATTTTTGTGAATGTTCCCTTCCAGTTCTTACTATGGAGCATGATTTATTCATGCCTTTGACAGGAGTTCCTTTTAGACTAATTTGAGTGTGAAATGGGATGTAGACATGTTTGTGAATAACCACAAACTCTCGAGTTTGTGGATGTTTCCAAACTTACCAGTATACATTCTTGCCCTGAAATGGCCACTTCTTATCCCTCCCCTAGAAGTTTTACGCATTTGTAATATTACCCCATTCTGGTTTAATATTAGTCATGGATAAACGATTTATAAGTACAGGTCCACCTTTTGTGAATTCCTTCGAAACTCATAAATCATGCTATTTGTGCCTGTAAATTGACCTTTTATATGATAATGTCTTCGGTAATCGAGCGGCTTGAGGGTACCGCCATAACCCAATCCCACCCTTCAGATAGAGAAAGAAATATTTTGTTATGGTTACAAAAAGAAAAATGAGGGCAATTCCAGTGATGGGAATGCGTTTTCGCTTACGAAATTGTAGAGAATATGCCTCTGCAAGAGGACCACTCTTGGAAATTTGTGAATGTTGCAGGTTTCCTGGGGCCAAAAGTACGACCAGTCTGTTTTGGGTGTCGTAAATTACAATTTTTTGCAACTCGCAATTTGCGCCTTGCAAAACGGAATGTACTAATGTGTCTCAGACACATTTAGTGATTCCCAATGAGGTCGCAAATGACCTGGCTCATCAATATTCATGATGCAGATCGCAATTTGCGACCCTTTATGGATGGGCTACAATCACAGGGATAGTGGCCTGCTGGGGACAGCAGACCACCATGTCTGTGAATGCTTTTTAAATAAGGCAACGTTTTTTTCCAAATGCAACCCGTTTTCCTTAAAGGGAAAGGGAATACATTTAAAAGAAGAAAATTGAAAGTTTTCTTTTCATTTTTTAAGGGCATGCAGTGGTCTGTGGGACCTCTGCCTGCTCTTAAAAAATATTTCCGCTGCCAAACACAAAGCGGCAGGCAGCAGTCCGTGGGACCACTGCCTGGTCTTAAAAAATATTTCTGCTGCCAAACACAAAGGGGAAGTGGTCCCCTGGGTACCCCTTCCTGTTTGCGACTGGCTTACCACCAATTTGAAATTGCGATTGTTTTGCGACCTTATTTGCAGTCGTGAAACAATCGCAATCCCCCTGCGACTCGCTATTAGGAAGGGAAGCCCTTGGCTTGCCCCTTCCTAATAGTGACTCGTAAACCCTGTTTTGCGAGTCGGTAATAGGTTACTGACTCGCAATATAGGGTTTTTACATGCTACAGCCCTTTTTTGCAGTCACAAATGCCCCGATGTTCTGTTTGCGACAGCTAAAAACGGTCATACATCTGGCCCCTGGAGTTCTCTGGGAAACATTTGCAAATTCCTGAAATTCGTAAATTTGCACCCATGCAAAGTGGGAAATCTTGTGAGAGTAGGATTCTGAATTTCCTTCTCATTATTTGGCCCCTTATTTATGGGAATTATCTCAGTCTGTGGCAATGGTTTCAGTTATAAGAACAGTTCATTTGACTGCAATGGACTTTACTAGTTTCTATTAAATAGCTATAAGGTGAAAATGATGCCTGTCTGCCAATGTGGCTCTCACTCACTACTCCTGCAGCCAGAGCCCCTGTGCGTGTGGGTCTGGTAAATAAATGCTGTCGAAGGGTAAGAGCTGCACCTCCACCCTAGCACCCGTTGAAATATCCTGATGGCCAGGCCCACCCATCCATAAGCTTTATACATGCCCAGCTTGTCATTCTGAAGAAACTTACAAAAATATAAACCTGTGCTAGCTTTTTATTTAAGGAGGATATCTTCCTAATTTTGAGATAACAAGGTTTGGCGTAACTTGTTCTCCGTTCCTTTGCGTCATTATCATCCAGTGTTTCCAGTGCTCTTCGGACAAATTTATTTTTTTCCAACCATTTTCCTTTTTAGCGCTCTCTCTTTACTCGCTCTTATTTTCCCTCTTCGCAGAACATATCACTTCCTGCATGTACTTCTCTTTCTTTTTGAAGGAGACAAGTTGAGTTTTTCTGCTGTACATCAAATAAAAGCATATATACCCAAAAATATAAATAAATCCTCCTTTTCACTCCTGCAAATCTGTAAACTCTTGATCATGTTTCACAATGCATGTTCATACGTTATAATGAAATGTTATTGTTGGGTACATATGGCACCTGTGCATGTATGCAGGTGTTGTACCATTTGTGCCCGGGATTGGGCAGAGGCGACAAGGGCATCTATTTAACAGGGTGAATCTACCTGAGGTATATTCTCTCACGTGTAGGGAGAGGTGAACAGTCAGTTTATTTATAACTTATTAACATAGGGGTTCCAGGAGGTAAACCAAATTCAGGCACCTTCAGTACTGTGCGATTTACATTACCGCATCATCTTGCTAATGTGCCTGCCCTGATTATTGATGGGATCGGCTGCTAACTGTCTCACCCATATCCTTTCCATTACTCAGTCACACTCTCTCAGTCCTCTTATCACAGCAGGCTGCAGGGCAGCCTTGGCCATGCGGGCATCATGAGTCATCACTCTCGGTTTGCTGATTCATTTCATGATCAATGACGAGGAAGAACTGTCCTATCAGAGGCAGATGATCCTTTCACATGGTCCCATGGGATGGAAAATGAAGGAGTCACGAGTGAACATCTAGTGATGCGCTCTAGATATCCACGCACCAACCCCTCCCTGCTTTATCTGCGGAAATAACAACTCGCCAGAAGAAAAAGAATAACAAGGAAACTAGGATTAGACTCAGTCGCATATGGACACATTTACATATTTTGTAGTGTTATTTCCACAGGAAAGGGACTGTCTTACAGTCCCTTATCTCCAGGGTCATTCCTGGGTAGTACATATTTGGAGCGGAATTGAGGCTGAGTCACCCCTCCATGGCTGGAAAAACAGTCAAAAGCAGATTCATTTACCTTGATGCTAAGTGTATTACGGTAAATACATTGCCTGGACCAATCACAGAGCACTTCAGAGCAACTTCCCCAGCAGGAACATCTGTGGGCTGGCCGAGGTCCTCCTAGCGCTCTAGCACCCTGGAGCTGCACGAGTTCTCCTGCTTTCAAGAGCTCTGTCATCCTCACTGCATGGAACACAACATTCTTCTTTTTCAGGGCATTCACCCGCCTTCCTTATTTTTTAGGTCTCGCTGAGACAGCGAAAGCTGTCTCTTTGAGACATTTTGTAAGTGGGCTTTCAAAAGTGCTACCCACATGGTTTTGCTGGCCTAGGGCTTGAGTGCACGATGGCGTGCACGTGCACAGCTGCTCCTTGCATTCCCCCCTCCCTTCTCACCCAGCCCTTTGATGCTCTGCTCGATTACTTTAACTTTCGCCGCTTTGACCCTTGCATTCCCCCCTCCCTTCTCACCCAGCCCTTTGATGCTCTGCTCGATTACTTTCACTTTCGCCGCTTTGACCCTTGCATTCCCCCCTCCCTTCTCACCCAGCCCTTTGATGCTCTGCTCGATTCCTTTTCACTGTCCTTAAATCCCTTTGTAAGTCCATCTTGTTTGGGTCACCTTTGCTTCATTAGACCCATCTTTCCCGACTAGGAACCGGTTATTTTTGTCCACTCCCTTTAATTTACTTTAATAATAAACTCTCGCCTTAAGTGAAGTAATTGACTTTTAAATTTCGTCGTAATCTTACAGCCTTGTTCTCAAACAAGAAAACTCCTCTCCTTCCACACGTTTCCCATTCGGCCATCTTTTCTTCTGCAGTAGTTGATAACATTGTGGCCATGTTTTAACCAAAGCATCAGGTTTCTGCAATTTTGTAACGACATGGTGATGCACATACTTTCTGTATGTTGTACATTCCGCTGCCCCTAATGTGTCCGAGGTTTGTGAGCTGTGATGCATGCTAGCGCGATCCCACGCCATGCGCCGCTTCAGCCCTCCTAAAATATACCATCCTCACTCTCCAGGTTAGAATTCGACACTTCAAAAACAAACGTGTAGCAACGATCTTCTATTAATAATGCTATAATGGCAGCGCTTCTATGCATTCCATCGTAAATGTTCTGTGGAAAGTATTTTTATTTTATCATTTTGCAGTGGTTCCGGTAGGTCGGCAGTCATTGATTCCTTGTTTGTGTACCTTTGCCCAGGGGCGTTTCTTCAATTGGTGCAGCAGGTGCAGTGGCACCAGGGCCCACGAACGCTGTTAGTTCGTGTATTTAATATAACTGTAGCATATTGAGGAGGTTGGGGGGTCATTTACTTACTTGCCCTGGGGTCCATGACACTGAATAGGCTGGTGTTTCGCCACGTAATTTCATTGGTCAGTGTTTAGCATTCGAGATTGTACTCCTGAGTGACGTGACATAGAATGTAAGATTGATTGTGCCAGGGCATGAAAAGGAAATGCTGCTCAGGGCGCCAATTGTGTAAGGCGTCTAGACCTCACATATGCTCTTCCCTCTATGTTTTTCTCTCTGGTCTCACATGTGCTATTCCCTCTGTATTTTCACTCTGCCCTCACATGTGCTTTTCCCTCTCTATTTTTCTCTCTTTCCTCACACATGCTATTCCCTCTGTATTTGTCTCTCTTCCCTCACATGTACTCTTCCTTCTGCATTATTTCTCCTTGCTCTCACATGTGCTCTTCGCTCTGTATTTTTTTCTCTGCCCTCGCATGTGTTCTTCTCTCTATATTTTTCTCTCTGCTCTCATATGCTCTCTTCCCTCTATGTTTTTATCTCCGGTCTAACATGCGCCCTACCCTCTGTTTTTTTTTCGCTTTGCTCTCACATGAGCTCTTCCCTCTCTATTTTTCTCTCCTCCCTCACATGGACTCTTCCCTCTGTATTTTTCTCTCTGCTCTCACGTGCTTTTCCCTCTGTATTTTTCTCTCTGCCCTCACATACTCTTCCCTGTATGTTTTCCTCTTTGCCCTCAAGTGCACTCTTCCCTCTGATCACATGCATACACAACTATGCACACATACAAACACACATATGCATTTACACACACATATGAACATATACAAACACACACAGACATACATAAACATATGCATATACATGCACACCAACACACCAACCCCACATACACATATAAACAAGCACGCACACCAACATACTCAAACACATATACATACACACAAACATGCATACACAGACATAGGTATACACACAAACATATGTGTACACATCCATGAAGACAAATGAACACAATGACACACCCATACTTGCACACCAACACACACATGCATACACAAACATATACACATACAAACACACACACATGCATACACACTCAGATATATACATATAGACACACACACTATGCTCACACACACATCTCCTGTACTGTCTCAGGGGAAGAGTCGGTGTCAGCTGTCTCCTAGAGGGAGATCTCGCATGAGACAGTAAGACTCAGAGACATGTGGCAGTGGGGAGAGACAGACATGCCTCCCTTTAATTGTGTTGTTGCAAGATGGGGACTATCTTCTGCCACTGGTGCATTCAGATAAGCGGCAGGAAGTTCGTCGGACACATGCACTGGTTTCAATTTCGAGAAAGTGGGGTGAACGTTTCACAGATCGGGAGTGTGTGTCAACACGTGTTTCTCCTTCACGGCAAGGCCAATCAGTACGTTTTGTTTAACCGTGTGGTCATGAATCCTTTAATTGCATAAGTGAGCGGGTATGGATGTAAACAAAAATGTAACACTAATACCACATTTTCTGTCACTCTTGTGAACAGGTTTGTTGTGAATGTATGAATGAGAATGGCGTTTTAGAATACGTTGCATGGAAAAGGGTCAACATGGTGTACACGTGTTTTTGGGTGTTTTTTTAAAATTTATCTTTTATTGCATGGTTAACGTCATGATATACCGGATTCGGATGCTTCATTGCAGATCAGTTGTTTGGCCTGTGGTTATTTACAAGTTTGGAAAATACTCTTGTATTGTTTCGATTCTTTTTGTCTCTGCCCTATCTATTGGCTGCGTCCTTACTCTCTCCCATCTTCTCTCTCCACCTCTTTGCTACATGTTCTCTCGTAATGTTTTCATTTTCCCCGACTCTCCTCTTTACTCTCTCTAATTCTTTTTTTGCTCCTTTTCTGTCTCTGTCCCTTCTCTCCTCTTTCTCTCCCCACCTGTCCCTTCTCTAACCCCACTCCGCTTCCTCTGCCCGCCCCCCCATCCCTCTCTCTCGCAGTACTGCACCATAGGCAGCACCAGGTCTCTGATGCCTTCTCAGTGTTGGCCCTGGGGGTGGAGGAGGTAAGTCAGCCCCCCAAGTGAATCCCATTATCAACAGATAGTGAACGACTATTTACCAACAAGTACGGAGCGGTCTCAGGTGACGGCTGATGCGAACAGTGATCTGCTCTCGGCCCCAGCAGGGCCTGTGGGGTGGGGAAGTTACCTTACACTAGGAGAGGAAGTAAAAGTGATATCCTCCCCTCCCCCCACTCCACCACTGTCTCTCCTCACCCTCCACCTCTCTCTCTCCTCCACTTCTGATTCCCTTCCAACTCGGTCTCTCCTTACCCTCCACCTCGGTCTCTCCTTACCCTCCACCTCGGTCCCTACCCTTCACCTCGGTCTCTCCTCACCCTCCACCTCGGTCTCTCCTCACTCTCCACCTTGGTCTCTCCTCGCCCTCCACCTCTGTCTCTCCTCACCCTCCACCTCCGTCTCTCCTCACCCTCCACCTCGGTCTCTCCTCACCCTCCACCTCCGTCTCTCCTCACCCTCCACCTCCGTCTCTCCTCACCCTCCAACTCTGTTTCTCCTCACCCTCCACCTCACCCTCCACGTGTCTCTCCTCACCCTCCACCTCACCCTCCTCACCCTCCACGTGTCTCTCCTCACCCTCCACGTCTCTCCTCACCCTCCACGTGTCTCTCCTCAACCTCCACACGTGTCTCTCCTCACCCTCCACGTGTCTCTCCTCACCCTCCACACGTCTCTCCTCACCCTCCACACGTGTCTCTCCTCACCCTCCACACGTGTCTCTCCTCACCCTCCACCTCACCCTCCTCACCCTCCACGTGTCTCTCCTCACCCTCCACGTCTCTCCTCACCCTCCACGTGTCTCTCCTCACCCTCCACACGTGTCTCTCCTCACCCTCCACGTGTCTCTCCTCACCCTCCACATGTCTCTCCTCACCCTCCACACGTGTCTCTCCTCACCCTCCACACGTGTCTCTCCTCACCCTCCGCACGTGTCTCTCCTCACCCTCCACACGTGTCTCTCCTCACCCTCCACACGTGTCTCTGCTCACCCTCCACACGTGTCTCTGCTAACCCTCCACACGTGTCTTTGCTCACCCTCCACGTGTCTCTCCTCACCCTCCACACATATCTCCTCACCCTCCACACGTCTCTCCTCACCCTCCACACGTCTCTCTCCTCACCCTCCACCCGTGTCTCTCCTCACCCTCCGCACGTGTCTCTCCTCACCCTACACACGTGTCTCTCCTCACCCTCCACACGTGTCTCTGCTCACCCTCCACACGTGTCTCTGCTCACCCTCCACACGTGTCTCTGCTCACCCTCCACGTGTCTCTCCTCACCCTCCACACATCTCTCCTCACCCTCCACACGTCTCTCCTCACCCTCCACACGTCTCTCTCCTCACCCTCCACCTCACCCTCCACACGTGTCTCTCCTCACCCTCCGGGTCTCTCCTCACCCTCCACGTCTCTCCTCACCCTTCATGTCTCTCCTCACCCTCCACGTGTGTCTCTCCTCACACTCCACGTGTCTCTCCTCACCCTCCATGTCTCTCCTCACCCTCCATGTCTCTCCTCACCCTCCACGTGTCTCTCCTCACCCTCCACACGTCTCTCCTCACCCTCCACACGTGTCTCTCCTCACCCTCCACACATGTCTCTCCTCACCCTCCACACGTGTCTCTCCTCACCCTCCACATGTGTCTCCTCCTCACCCTCCACATGTGTCTCTCCTCTCCCTTCACACGTGTCTCTCCTCACCCTCCACACGTGTCTCCTCACCCTCCGCCTCACCCTCCACATGTGTCTCCTCCTCACCCTCCATATGTGTCTCCTCCTCACCCTCCACATGTGTCTCCTCCTCACCCTCCACAGGTGTCTCCTCCTCACGCTCCACATGTGTCTCTCCTCACCCTCCACACGTGTCTCTCCTCACCCTCCACACGTGTCTCTCCTCACCCTACACGTGTCTCTCCTCACCCTCCATGTGTCTCTCCCCACCCTCCACGTGTCTGTCCTCACCCTCCACGTGTCTCTGCTGCACGCCTCACACTGCTGCACGCCACACACTGCTGCACGCCTCACACTGCTGCACGCCTCACACTGCTGCACACCTCACACTGCTGCACGCCACACACTGCCACACACTGCTGCACGCTGCACACTGCTGCACGCCGCACACTGCTGCACGCCGCACACTGCTGCACGCCGCACACTGCTGCACGCCACACACTGCTGCACGCCACACACTGCTGCACGCCACACACTGCTACACAAAACATTGCTGCACGCCACACACTGCTGCACGGCACACACTGATGCAACTGGCACACTGCTGCACGCCACACACTGCTGCACACTGCTGCATTACTCACTGCTGCATGCTGCACGACACTGCTGCACGCAGCACACTGCTGCACGCCGTACACTGCTGCACGCCGCTGCATGTCACAGTGCTGCATGCCTCACACTGCTACACGAAACACTGCTGCACGCCGCACACTGCTGCACGCCGCACACTGCCGCACACTGCTGCACGCCGCACACTGCTGCATGCCGCACACTGCTGCACGCCTCACACTGCTGCACGCTGACCACTGCTGCACGCGGCACACTGCTGCAGTCCACACACTGCTTTTATGCGAGTTTATGCTACTGACATTGTAAATGACAATGCCTTTTATTTGTTTTAAAACAAAAACATAAATAAAAGGCATTGTAATTTTACAATGCCAATAGCTCAAACTCTTATAAATGCGAGACCTATTGCATTGCAAATGCTTGTTTGCCCTTGTTTCTCATCCACTTATCCTGTAATGAAAAGTTCATGCACCCCTGGCTGGTTGCTTGCCAATGGGCACACCCTAATGGAGCAAGGACAACCCAAATAAAGAGGAACAAGGAATGTGACACAGTTATAATTTGATCTACAATACACAAAGAGAGATTTGGGAGAGGTCTTCCACTGAAGGGCTGAACGCAGGGCGTTCTATATTGAAACATCTGGGTGGATGCATGCCAGATTTTCAGGATATCTATGAAGGATAAATTCACATTTCATGAATAAAAATGTAACCCATTTACATAGCTCCTGGTTATCATAATGCCCAGCTATATTGGACACTCCTTTCTTAAACTCAGCTGCCAAATGAACCCATGTCAAGCATGTCGCCCTTCACCAGCTCTGGGATTTAAGCTAACAGCAGCAACTTCTAAGCTAACACATAAGTTAGGAAAAGGAAAACTACAACTCGCAGAATACAGAGTGAGGTAGGATTTAAAGCATTGACTAGTTGAGCGTGTGAGACCTGACATGTGGCCACTTGAAAGTGTCCCTTAAAGATTAGAGACAATATATTAAACTTTCATCAATAGTATGCCAAAGAGATATTGTGCTATGCCAGGAAAACAGCAGCAGCACAGTCTCCCCAAAATATTCCAGGGGCAGAAATGACTCATGATGCAGTAGTTTAGAGCGTTTATTTGACTTTGTAAAACTTGAGGTCTTAATTTCTCATATTTTATTAAATCAATTTTATCAGAAAAGATAATGTGCAGTAGAGTGAGTTACTATGGAAACAGCGCTTTTGATTTATACTTCCCAATATCGTACTGTCTCAGTTACGAGACTGGTGAAGCTATTTGCTTATTTCATGGAGTATTAAAATAGACAAATGGCAAATTCCATGAACCTTTTGCACATGGCGAAAAGGAAAGATGAGTTTTGCAGCATAATTTACTGCTCGAAGCAGAACACATCAAACAAGCCTCACTCCAAAAGTATCTAGTCTTTCGAAGAGAAGTGTGTTTTGCTTCTTCAAACTTCTGCATTTTTGTTTCTTCAGGTTTATATGGTTCACAGGGTATTCGCCGATTTACCATATTGCATGCTGTGTATTTAATAGGGAATCATGACATAATTTAGCGCTCTTTTTAGGAACAAAATAAGAAATCACAATTTATTCGCAACTATTCTTCTTAAACAATTAAAAATAAATGGAGAAGTGTGCCAGAAGGCTATTTATACTAATGTTGACGCCTTTTGGCTATCCTTTCCCCAGTCCCACTGTCTAGTGCAGCAATAGCCCCACCTGTGGCGACAACATGGCCCCACGTCTCAACGAATCCCTGTCACTCAACCAGGTTTGTCTTATTACATGGGCTACAATGCACAAACAGCTAGGTGATGGAAGGAATGCTTGAATGAATTCCAGCCACTGGCATTCCACAGTCCACATTCCAGACCTTTGTGTTTACTCACCGCGCCCTTCTAGACAGTCCCTCCTTATTAGTGCTTATTTTTTAAAGTGCCAGGGCCCTTATCAGGAGGCCGCTGCAGCTTGCACCACCCATTGCCCCCGCCAGCGCTGCCCATGACTGTACCAACTACTAACCATCACACTCTTGCAGGAATGACAATTCAGACTATTCCTTGCCCCGAAAGATATAAGAATGCCTTGGGCAGCAGGCATTAGTAATTTGTAATGTATATCTAATTAGTAAACAACTGTTGCTGTCCTCATCTCTAAATTAGACAGGTGGCACCACCATGTGGCAGAGTGTCATACGTGCCGGTGTTGACAATTAAGTGGCAGTGTCAGGCACCGAAAACCACAGAGTCAAATTAAACACTCCTGCTCATGCAAATCAGTCTTGGTCTTGCTCCACTAGGACATTTCTAGCCCGAACTTCCAGGCCAGGTCCATCACAGAGACAAGTGTGGTCAAATGCTGGCCTGGCTACTAAACAGAGAACAAACATTGGCAAGGCCAGCAGGTCTGGCATATGAATGAAAGTGCCTTTTGTGTCACTGCTGGGTGTAGACACTTAATAAGTCACCATACATGCACGCTGTCACTTATCTTTGCACTCATGCATCCCCTCATCATTCCACTGACTCATCCTTCCATTCACCCTCTGACACAACTGCAATAAAGTACACACAAACTCAACAACATATGAAAGATAAGTAAAAAAAACACAACTAGAAAAAACAAAACATGCTGCCTTCTAAACTGAGTGGGCATATGTTTGCAATAACTAAACTAAACATAGTAATGGGTACCCATGATGCAAAGGTATAGTAAATGGTCTGTTGTTTTAAAGTTTAAGCATGGCAGCCGCTTATAGAACCAATGTGTTAGTGGTGCAGCGGAAGCTTTTTTACTCAAATTCAACC
Organism: Triturus cristatus; assembly: GCF_964204655.1. Lineage (NCBI taxonomy): Eukaryota > Metazoa > Chordata > Amphibia > Caudata > Salamandridae > Triturus > Triturus cristatus. The sequence goes on along the minus strand of NC_140591.1, from coordinate 1,363,719,475 downwards.
TAGCTATCCTAATGGGCCCATACAGGTAGGATTTTTACTCAGATTCTATACTTCACCTCAGAGGCAATGATCCTCTGGTGGATCTTTCTTTGTCATAGTGAGAGGTTCGAAATCAGGATATCCCACTGTTGGCCACCCAATAAGGACCATTAATTGGTAGCCAACTCACAAATACAAACCAATAGCTCTGCTGTGGCTGCACAGAACAAGAGCAAAATACCCTGTTCTGAAAATAATCTATGGCTCTCTCTATTATGCATTTAGAAATTAGATGATTGTAGGTACAGTTTGTGTGGAAAGAACATTAAGTCACAATACAAGACTCAGACTAATTTAGATAATTTGGGTATTGTATTAAAGATCCTAAATCAATACTTATAAGTAACATTTTAAGAAGCGCAGTCATGAGTCTCACAGCTTGAAGAATAAAATCACACATCTAGCCAAAGTAAATCTATTGCTGAATGCAGGCATCTAAAAGAGGATGGTTCCAATCGTTTAAGATTCCTACCGCCAATAAAGGTAGGAGGATAGTTTCACAAGGGTTGTCTTCGAATGGGCAAGTGGATAAAGTTAAAGTCCCCAGGGAAAATGTCCATGGGCATGGGTAAGGGAAATGGAGCATAAATCTAGAAAATTCAAGTCTGGCCTCTCCGCAAACTGTTCCAAATCATCCAATAGGCGAGTTCATCAGCAAGGGCAAAAAGGCAAGGGGCATGATAGAGAAAGTCTGGCAGGCAGGCTGGAGGCAAGGATAGGGGGAATGAAGAAGCCTCCCTCCTTCTAGGAAAGTCACTTTGTTTAGTCCAAATTGTCCATGGTGACATCAATAGTCACCTTCTGATGGTCTGATCATCATGTGATCATTCTTCCATTCTCCAGGTACAAATTGATACTCCGGCATACTTTCCCATGTTCGTCATGTGAAATGACTGTCCATTCCGTCCTCACAGGTTAGTTGACAAAGAGCCTATTTACTTTGTTGCTCTCCATGGATATAGTCCAAAGGTCAGCTTCTCACCATTCATACACAAAGAAATGCTGTAAGAAAGTCTCTTGTCGCTTAAGGAATGTCGTATGAACAAGAACAAATAAAGCAACATTCGAGGAAACGTATCAACGGTCTATTACACCAGACTATGAAATAATGCAGCCTAAGGAGAAAATCATTTCAAATGTTTTTAAAGTTAACATTTCTTATTTAGTAAAATCAACTCCTAATTAAGTTCAAGCATAATGAAATAAATCAAACATATCATATATGAGCATTTTGTAAGGTTGTCAGTGATTGTTACATAAATGTTCAACTCTTGTTGGCTACTAACACAATTTCTAAAAAAAGTAGCATCATATCAACTATTTCAAAAAATCATTAAAAAAAAATTGTTTCTATGATTAAAAGATCTTTATAACGTGAGGCACTTACACTAAAAGTTTCAATCATAAAGGCCATTGCATGCTTGAATGGCACCATTGTCATGTTTGCTCTGGCGCTCTACAATGAAGTCACTACAAATGCTAAGTTTCATCAGTAATTTTCATGACATTTTTGTTAACAATATAAGTTAATTGGTTACTAAACATAACAAATTCACTATTTGATTAATCCTACTCTTTATACCTAGTCAAGCACACTTTTATGGTGCTGTTACTTCAAATTTTCTCAGTTTCAGTGTTTGTCTTTCTAGACGTGTGCAAAGTGCACATTTGTGTTTTCGTTGTCAAAATTGTTTTATGTGTTGTGGAATGGTAAAACAATGCTACACTATGGACAACAGCAAAGGAACAAATGATGGACGGAATGCTGAACAATGCAAACATTCAGCCCCATTCACAAAGATCTGGGTATAATCCATCGTTCTTTTGCTCAACACACCACCCCAGTTTGGACCCAGCCATATGCAAATCAGTCATGGCCCTGTTCCTCATGAGAACAGTCCAGCCCAAACTGCCAAGCCATGTCCTCTCTGGACTGGAAACAAGCATCATGGGACTGATTTTGGTACATCACCCCTCATCAGCCAGGCTAGCTTGAATCCAGTGGTGCAGTGATCACAGGATCCATGTCTGGACATACCCTTCCCACTTAGGGGTCGATTCTGCTCCGGGTCGGAAGGGCACCAAACGCGAACCGGCCAGAAAAACTACGAGCCGTACGCGTGTTTTCCGCCCGACTCGTACAGCTGTACGAGCGAGCAAGTACGATGCGAGCTACATGAAATTCACCGACTGAGTCGTTTCTGGGTCCGACCCGCTCCGTACGTCTCGGTCGTAAGCTAACAGTGGTGTGCAATGGATGCGATTCACAACCGAGCCAGTACAATGCAAGCGTCGGACAGCCTGTGCGAGCCGGAGTGTCCGGCTCGCAAATCATCCGGGTGGTTGCCTTTGGGGGTCCGCGTCGGACCCCCTGTGACCCGCAGCCCTATGACTCGGACACAGGGGGAGACCCAAGGATCCCCCCAACACAGGCATGTACGGTGCAGATGGTACCGACGCGTACTCACTGTAGGAGGTGCACTTGTCCGCGACGTACCCATTCAGTCGATGGGAGCCCATGTACGTGTCGTACGACCGGCTCCCATTGAGTTCTATGGGAGTCCGACCGAACCGAGTCCGAAAGCATACAGCCGCATCGTACTCGCTCGGTCGGACTGCAGGACTCCGGCTCAGTCGGAAAACACTCCAGATCCGGCTCGGTCGGAGTGGTTTCCGACCTGGATCAGAATCGGCCCCTTAGCGTGACAAACGTAAAAGGAACAAATGATGGACGGAATGCTGAACAATGCAAACATTCAGCCCTAGTCACAAAGATCTGGGTTTAATCCATTGTTCTTCTGCTCACCACACCAACCCAGTAATCTGCAAGATTCCATGTAATAAAATGCCTAACTTCAGGTTTTGCACAGTGTACTAAAAATCTACCCTTAAAAATGGTTTACCTTTAACACTTCGGGCCGATTTGAATGTGGTCAGAGGCTTTCCGGCCAACATCCAAGGTTTCAAATCCGACAGCCTTATTACAATAAAGGCTGTCAGATTTTAAACCGGCCGGTTAATCCGACTGGCTTCAGATAAGCTCAAGGAGCCCATCGGCCAGTCGGAGGCCGCACATAATCCCCTATGGATGGCATTTCCACAGTGGTGATTATGATGTCGGTCTCCGACAGGCTTTCCATGTCGAGCTTTCTGGCATGTGAAGTCTGACAGAACGCAACTATCGGGGCCCCTAGCAGGACTTCCATTCCTCCACAGCCTCCAGTTGGAGGCCGAAGGGGCCCTATGGTGCCCCCTGTTGATCCCTGCACTATGTGGCAAGCACCTTGAGGTACCTGCCACGCGGTGCAGGGATTAACAGAATCTCCCATTTCTCCTTTGGAGCTTGTGGTACGGACGGTTTACAGCCACAGCACAAGTTCCCATGGAGAAATGGGAGTATGAGACTGCACCATGTGTGGTCACATTGTAATGGTGGTGTCAGGACTGCCGATTGGAGGTCAGTTGCTCCAGAGACCGTGGATGATGTCGGGCGGACTCACGTCTACCGGACATTGTAATCAGGCCCTTCATGTTCATTATAAATCGATCGGGCCTGATTCTCGAAGGTACTTATGTGTAGTAAAGTTACGAGTGCTGAGTCTCTGCACTCGTGGTGGAGCCTCCGCACTCCAGCGGAATCTCCATACTCAGGGCAGAAGAACCTCTGCAGCATGCTGTGTGGATATTCCACCCCAATTTTTGAGATGTTGCCCCGATTACAAAGACTCCACAATTGTAACTTTACTACACGTAAGTTGTCACTTTTATGAATCGGGCCCGTCACACCAAAGGAATCTGACATAACATTGATAAGGACTCTTTAAGGCCTGTAACATAATGTGACAACAGTCCACTGTTAGTGGCCTACTAGCGTTACCATATTATTTTTACAATAAATAAGTCAAACCTACTTGCTTTGTAATAACTTTTTATAATAAACAGGCCAGACCTATAACATTGGGCAAAACATCTCTCTGCACACCAATGAGGCCTATAGCTGTAATATTTGACTTGTCACCATTAGCAACTCAGGCATACATAAGCATAAGCTTTACGACAAGGCCCCCATCCGGTTTTCATTCCTAAAATCGCAAATGTATACAAAATTGCAGTTTGCAAAGCAAAAAAGGTGTTCTCCTAACCTGGTTTAACAAGGATTCTCACACTGTAAATCTTTTATACTCCTGGTTTGTCAGTCCGGGCAACTAATACTCAAACCCTTGCCTACTAAGGTAAGCTGTAAGATTTCATATCACAAAAAAGCTATTCGTAAACTTTCATTCAGAGTAATAACAATCCACCTTTAAATGCCTATTGGCTTTAACATATGTTTTTCACAAAGAGTAAGTTGGGCCTCCAGCCTTTAACCCCTACGCTGCGGCGGGAATTCCGCCGCAGCGCTGGGGGGTGCGGGGGGGCAGCGCAGTGGCGCTGTGCTCATGACGGAGCCACTCTGTCATGAGCCACGGTTGAGCTGTGCTCATGACGGAGCGGTTCCGTCATGACTCCGCCCAGTTGCGTTGTCCCCCCGCACAGGCGGGGAAACAGCGCCGCGTAGGCGGAGCGGCCGCCAACGGTCGTGGCATGACGGAACCGCTCCGTCATGAGCACACGGCAACCGTGGCTCATGACGGAGCGGTTCCGTCATGAGCAGGGAAGGGGTTAATGTAACTTTTCATAATAAACAATGAGGCATATAGCCTCCCTCTTTGGCTTGTCACAGTAACCAACTTAAGCTCATTGTACTGAGTGTAAACTTTTCAAAGGCAGCCATTTGGCAATTGGCAAAGCAAAGTACTGCTTCTCATAAGAGAGCCTAATAAGAATTAATGTAATGTTGTAGTTCATATCTTCTATCCCCACAGTTTATTTGGGTAAATCAACACCAAAACACTCACCTATTACAGTAATCAGTGAAATAATATATAAAAATGTACCTGCCCACAGGCTAAAGCAAAGTGTAATAACAGTATATCTTTAAAAGCCTATTGTTTTTAATGCATGCTTTTCACAATACGTAGGTCAGGCCTGCTAACTTGTTCAGGATGTTTCATAATAAACAGTTCTGACATATGAAATCTGGTATGCATTTCCCAATGACCTCATGACTCCGTTGCCCTTAATATTGACTTTACCCTTTACCCAACACCGGCCTACTCAAGTGCCCATGAACTGGCAACCATAGTGCATACAGTTATAAAATCACAAATATGTAGAAAAATACACCTTGCAAAACAACATACAACTTCGCTCAACAATGCCTAACAAGACCCATCATAGTGAAAAAGTAGTTGGCCAACGTGAAAACCCTTGCCTACTGTGGTAATCTGTGATTTTCCATTTAACAAAATACCTCTCAAGAGGCTTTAACCCCTTCGACGCTCATGACGGAACGGTTCCGTCATGAGCGTCGGTTGAGCTGTGCTCATGACGGAACCGTTCCGTCATGACCACGCCCGCGCAAGCAACGGTCAGCACCGCGGGGGAATCCGCCCCGCGTGGAAGGGGTTAACATAGAGTAATATCAAGCCACACCTTGAAGCCACGCCTTTTGACTTAAACATATGGTTTTCACAATAAATACTCCAGTCTTCCAGCCTTTATCAGAACGTTTCATAATAAATGTATCAGACCTATAACCATGATCATTGACTTGCCACCATAACCTGCTCAGTCCTTCTGCATGGAGTATAAACCTTGCTGTAGGAAATTAGGATCTGCTTCTATGGTTACCCCCCACTTTTTGCATGATGTGATGCTGTTTTTGACTAGTTTGACTGGGATCCTGCTAATCAGGACCCCAGTCTATCTGCTTTCTCTCTAAATTGTTGTGTTTAGTACTTAGGTACATCCCAGATTGGATACTGGGTTACCCTGATCAGTCCCTAGTATATGGTACTAAGGTACCAGGGCATTGGTACCACAGAGGTCTCCCATGAGCTGAAGCATGCCTTATGCCACCCATGAGAGACCATGCAAAATGGAACTTCAGGCCTGCCATTGCAGCTTGTGTACGTTGGTATTTGCACCACTTACTTAAGATATAGGTTTTCTACATCTAAGGGTCACTGGACCTAAAACCTATAAGTCACCCCTATATCAGGCCTTTGCAATGCTGAAGGCAGGGTGCTTGGTTATAAGTGAGAGGGTGCCCTTGCATGAGCAGGACACCCCTGCAGCCTATGGAGTCCATTCTCCCGGATTGTCAGTGAAGCAGCCATATACTATATTTGGGGGCACCGCGTAATTACGCGATGACCATCTCGAAAAAGGTTGCAACAATTCGTATCATGTTTGGTATCAAATATGTTTGAATCATATCTTCACACCGTAAACGGTGTGGGAGGTATGATTCCAAGCACTGGAAGAGCCCTCCGTTAGGCTCTCAGTGTTCCCAGTGCCAACCTTCTAGACCTGGGCAGCACAAAATGGTTGCTGCCGACCAGAGACATATTTCTGCCCTCCTCCTGCTGAGCCAAGCTCGAGCAGAGGAAGGTGGAACAATAGGCATCCTGTCACAGGGAGGTGTGAGCACCTCCCAGACAGGATTTAGTGTATTGGGACCAGGTGGGTGCGCTTGTCAGTGCCAGAAAGTCTGCATGAGGGGCACATTTGGTGTACCTGTGCATAGTCCAGTTCAAACCATTTCTGGGAGCGGTTGGCTCCCGCTCTAGCGCAAAACTGGATAAAGGACATGGAAGTAACCTTCCCCTTGCCAAGACGAGGGTCTTGGCAAGGGGAAGGTTACTCGGAGGGTCCCCTGAATCTTCCCAACCCTTCCCTAGGGTACGTAAGGGCTTACCTGGGTGTAGGTCCCTAGATTTGTCTTGGGATAGGATTCAGATCAGACACCACTTCTTCTTCTACCGTCTGGGCACACTGGACTTTGTTTGGGCCTGACTTTGTTTCCCTTCCAGTCTGCTGCATCATCTGTGCATCATACAGGCACGTTCCAAGGCCTGTGAAGCATCAAACACACTTGAAAGAATCTCACTTGGAGTGAAGGAGTCACTCCTCTGCATTCATAGGCACCGCAACTAAGTCGACCGGTCTGCTGATCCTGAGCTCCTCTGGACTCTGTAAGGTTCTGCAGCACAGGTGGTAGTTTTCCATAGCTCCCGAGGCCTGCCCTGCTCTCTCACCAAGTTTGAGGCCAGTATCCCTCATGGGGGTTGCACTAACTGAACCCCTGTTCACCGCGTCCAACTTGCTGTTGCAAAGGCTTGTTGGCTTTCTTCCAAGAAGATTTCCCGGCTCCAGGTAGCTCCAACCTCGAGCCTCTCCTGTGAACAGAATCATCAGCCACACCGCATCGGGTGCACCGTGGCCTGCATCTTTTGGTGAGCTGCTTGCGGTCCTCTCGGGACTCCAGTGCCTCCGGCCTGTGGGTCCATTTGAGGGTCACATTGTTTCTTTTGGACTCCCTTGATTACTCGGGGCCTGCCCTGACTTCCCTGCTTTTGGTTAGTCCCCTGGACCTTGCTAGTCCCGACGTTGCTCCTTCTTTGATTTCTGCGTTGGTTCCATTTGCCAAAGCTTGTTGGTGCTCCTGCCTGACACCGACCCTTCAGCACTCGACATTCTTCATGGGGCAGCTCGTGCAGGGCTCCTGGTCCTCCTCAGCATCACCTTGTCCTCACAGCTGCAGAGTCAAGGTCCTCGTCACCCATACTGCACATCTGATATTGAAGGGCATTCATCTTCCAAGTCTTCTGGTCACCCCTGAGTGACATAGACTCTGTCCCCTCTGCTTGCAGGTACCTCTCATCAAGAATACATCCTTGGATTTCACCGGACACTTCTTCCTTCCTCCACTGCAGCACTTTCCTTAAGACCTCCATTGGTTTCGACGGCGGTTTCTGACACCACTTCACACGTATGCACCCGACTTCCCTGGTGTAAGTATCCACGGGTGGGGTGGCTCTCCAACCTTCTGTCTTCCACGGGGGTTCTTCAAGGTCCACTGGGAAGGGTCCTTAATCTTTAAAAATCCAACTGCGACTTGCACATAGACTTGTACGGAGCACTCGTTCCTGTTTCCATACTGCACACGCTCTTCGTGAGGTCTCTATCTACTTACCTTGGGTGGTTACTGTATTTCTTGCTAAAGTATTATGTGCATTGTGTTTATCTCCATGTTGGAGATATTGGAACATACTAGAGAGTATTATATAATAAATACATATTTTTATAAATACTTGGTGTAGTTCTTTTTCACTTACTCTATACTTTAAGATTGCATTCTGGTAAGACAAGCTGCTTTACACTCCTTCTGGACTAAGTGTGAAGGCTGCTCTCCACAGGTACCACTTAGAGAGCTTTCTAAGGTTATTTAAGACCTCTTAAATCACCATAGGGGTTGTCTGAACTGGTGCAAGGTGCCCACTTACATTTGTGGACATCATATACCACGCCAGCTTCTCACATTGCCACAAGCCAAAAAGTGCAATTCATGAGGCTTTTTACTGAAAGCACACACATTCAGCCAAATCAAAATATGTACCAAGGGAGAACAACATGTGGGTGGAGCCTAAGACCCTCTTCCAGTAAAACTAAGAAATCTCTTTTTTGTTGACCACATAAGGTCATGTGACAGTTGCACTGTCGTCAGACCTAAAAATCCATGTACGTTAATGTCACTGAAAGAGAAAAAACACCATAAATGATCTAGTTATCTTCAACACTTATTACAGTGCTGTGTGTGTCCCCCGAAAGCTCAAGCTCAGGCAGCTGAATAAACAAACAAAATTATCTGAGCTGTGTGGAGGGTAAGTATACAACTTCTGCCCAATAAAAATATATACTCCTACAATACAGGGGAATAGAACTAGAACCAGTCCATCAGATATGCCTGTTTACTGATGAGGAAATTAGGGCATTTCAAGGAGGAGGGTAGATCGGACAGGGGTGAGTGTATTAATTTCTTTTCATGTTGCAACTGAGATGATTTTCTATGTGCCAATAGACGTGGGGGTGGGGATGGTTTGTCAGGGCAGGTATACTTTATTTATACTGTATATTTATTTGTAATTGCAATAGCTGTGCCATGTTGGCCATATTAGATTTCTAAAATGCAACTTAATAGAATGTGTTAAAAAACATACTCCTGGCTCCCATGATGTGTGCCGAACCAGAACCCCATGCTTGGTGATTCTCACATAATTGTCTGGTCACAGCTACGGTATCAAGCCAGACCATAACAATCTCAGACATGCATACTAAGACTGTGGGAGGAATGATGTCTTGACAATGTTACCACAACTGTAATAAATTATAGATGCAAGAAATAGCTAGCAAAGGGGTACAAATAAACTTATGCTAAACAGTGGGAAGAAATAAGATAGCCAAATGTGTCCAAATAACAATGAGACAGCTGGAAGCCCCGGATATGAAATTAAGGACACACTCTCAGAGATGCAAAAGAATATAATGCCAGGACTTTTACCAAACAGTACCTCAGCTGGTATTAGATAAATTGTTGAGAAAGCACATGAGGTGGGATGAAAGCCCTGAGCATATTCATCCCTAAGACATACAAGGATCCAACACAGCTGTTGTAATATTGCTCACTGTCAGTGCTGAACACTGATGTAAAGCAACTTATTGAAGCGTTAGCAAACAAAATTTTGACAGTGGTAGGTATCCTCATGTATTATGATATGTCCAGTTTTATTCCCGGTAGGAACACCATGCACCATATTAGAAGACTAACACATGTATCGATCTAACTAGTTACCTCAGCAGAGGCTTATGCTATAGCAGCTTTAGACACAGAATATGTCTATGACACTGTGGGCTGTGAATATACCTGGCTTATAATGGAGAAATGGGGTTCCAACCAGTTTTTTTGGGAGAAATTAAATGATCATACAGAGAGCCTACCGTGAGAGTAAAAACTGAGAGACGGATCTCAGACAGCTGGACACTTGAGTGAGGCACATGGTAGTGCTCCCCACTGTCTCCCAAGCTGTTCACATTGGCTACTGAGGGCATGGTGTGTAAACTGCACACACTCATGGTGCAAGGTGATGGACAAGCAGGCCTGATCAAACATACTGTGCCAATATATGCAGATGACAAATTGGTCTATTTAAATGACCTGGAGCACTTACTCCCTCTTTGTTATAGAACCAGAGAAATTTAGGAAAGTCTTTGGACTAAACACAAACTGGGGCAAATCCAAACTATTTCCATTGGCTGATCTAAAAGGATGGAAAAACACACTCTCCCAAATTCTTGAGATATCATGGGAACCAAAACATTTTAGATACCTGGGAATACAGATCACAAATAATAAAGCACACAAGATTGAAATATTTTGTGGAGTCTTGGAATATATTGCCTCTATCGATCATGGGAAGATTATCCTTAACCAAAATGTCCCCCTACCGTTTTGCCTTTTTTTTTTAACATTATTTTTATTGATTTCCATAAAACTTAGACGAAAATCACAATTATGAGCAAAGACCAAAAGGGGGTTCGGTTACATACCCCAATTGTGCAGCAGTTTCACATAGCCAGCCAGGTTAATGAAGACCCACCTATGATTCTGTAAGCTGCTCATGCTTATTGCTCAGGCAAATTCTTCGAGTGAAGATCTCGTAAGAGTCATTGTCCAACCAATGAAATTCAATCCCCAACTACCCCCTCCCCCTCCTCCCTCACCACCCTCCCAGGTGTGACACTTAAGTGCTGGCTACGAAAGATCAGGAGAACTAACGTCACGGTAGAGTGACTTAGTGGAGTGATGAGGAGCTGAGTAGGAACAGGTATGTAAGCCAGGTGCCACTCCTAATCGTGAGGAGACAGAGCAAGGTGTGTGTAAAACTGATTACGTGTTAACCCACGTCTGCCCCAGGGTCGACCAGATTTACATCCTCAGCGACAGGGGATTTGAGAGCCACAACAAGCATTTCCCAGGAACTCGCTCTCTCCATTGCCCTCTCACTTCCCTTGCGAGTTGCAATTTGTAATCCAATCACTACCTCACATCAGCCCATTTCAGGTATTCCGCTCTCCATTTGGCAATGCTAGGGCCCTGTTGGGCTTTCCACTGAGAGGTGATGGATCTCTTGGCCAGGAGAAAGCCTATATCTATAAATTTACTAGTGATTTCATTCTTTGAGGTGTGGGGAAACCAATGTAGGATACAGTGGGCCATGGATGGGTCTAGGTCCCTATCAGTGAGGCCCGTCAGTAAGGCTGTTACTTCCTCCCAATAGTTGTCCTGTAATGAGCAGTCTCACACCATATGTTTAAAATCTGCGTTATCTCCATTACATATCAGGCAGGTCACTGGCTGGGCCGGAAAATATGTGTGCAGCTTTGCTGGGGTAAGGTATGCTCTGTGTAGAATGTAAAGGTGTACCAACTGGAAACTCACATTCCTCGTGCCCTTCCATTTTCTCTCTACAAGTTCACCCCATGCCTTGTCCGGGATGGTCGCCCCCAAATCCGCTTCCCATTTAAGCTTTAATGGAGACAGGGGTGAAAGGGATTCCAATGTCATGCATCTATAAAGACACGTCACAGCCTTAAAGGTGCCCACTGCTATCATCACATATTGGAATCCCTTAGATGTGGGTGGTTCTGTTAGACCTCCCCCCCAATGTTTCTTGATGCCCGTCATGAGGGCCTTGTATTGTAAGAAATCCCCTCCTGGTAGGTCATAGTGCGCTCGTAAATCTTCTAATGGAATCATGGCACCCTCCTCGTAAAGGTACCCCATGGTGGATAGACCCAGCTGCGCCCATGTCTCCAACCTCTGCCAGTTTCCCCCATGTGGCAGGGCCCTACACATCTTCAGTGGTATTTCCGGTGCATAGGGGCTCTTAATAGAAGCTCTCCGCAAGTACCTGTTCCAACATTTCCGCGCTGTGGCAAATTCTAGGGTAAGGGATGCAGGGTTGAGTGGGAGTTTCAGCACTATGTGGGACAGTACCATTAGGGGTCCCAAAACCACCCCGGGTTCTTCCTCCCCTCTAGTGGCCCTCGCTACCCATTTCAGTGTGAGACATTTTAGTGTGAGTCACTGAAATTGGGCCGCTAAATAATAGGACTCGTAGTCTGGGACCGCCAGTCCTCCCTCCGTGTGAAGGCACATGAGTGTACTGAGGCCACCCTGCACCTGCCCTTGCCCCACAGGAAAGCAGTGATCATTCCACGGAGCTGCTTGAAGAAGGGTTCTGGGATCCAGATTGGCAATATCCCGAAAAAATACAGGAGCCACTGGAGGGCCACCATTTTGAGTAGCGTCACCTGTCCTGCTACTGAGAGCGGGAGGGACCCCCAGATTTCAAAGTTAGCCTTTGCCCCTCTAATGGCCTTCCCAATGTTGCCTTCAAGGATATCCTCCTGGCTGAGATAGATGAGAGTGCCCAGGTAGGGCAGACATCTACCCTCCCAGGTGACTCACTCCGTGCTCTGTGGGCCTAGCCTATCACTGCGCACCGGGAATAGGCATGATTTTGACAAATTCACTTTTAATTCTGCCACTCTGCTGAGAGCGTGAAGTAGATGTTTTGCCCCTACCAAGGCCTCCCCCGAGTATTTAAGGAAGAGAAGAAGATCATCCGCGTAAAGTGCAATTTGATGCACCTGACCGTATACATCAAGCCCTCGATACGCCCGCCTCGATCTGGCATGTGCCACCAACGGTTCCATCGCCAGGGCAAACAGCAACGGGGAGAGGGGACACCCCTGCCGCGTGCCACGCCCCACCCTGCATGCTTCTGATATTACTCCCCCAGACTTAAATCTGGCGGTGGAGTCAGCGTACAAGAGAGCTGTCCAATTCACAAAGTCGGGGCCCAGTCCCATTCGCCGCATCACGTGAAACAGGAACGGCCATTTTAAGCTGTCAAGTGCTTTTTCTATGTCTACTTCAAATATCGCGGCCGTGTCAATGTAATAATAGTCTGCCTCTAAGATATGTAATAGTCTTCTAATATTCAGCGCTGTGTTCCTGGTGGGGATGAACCCTGATTGATCAGCATGTATGAGGATTGGCATGTGGAGGAGCAATCGGGAGGCCAGGATCTTACTCAGTATTTTATAATCGAGATTGAGCATGGATAAGGGGCGATACGCTGTTCTATCCCATGCCTGCTTGCCCGGTTTTAGTAGCGGAATAATGATCGCCTCCCGAGTGGAGACAGGTAGTTTGCAAAGCCTCTTGGCATCATTATATAATCGTGTAAGTAGGGGAGCAAGGAGGTCAATGTAAAAGAGGTAAAATTCCATCAGGAGGCCGTCAGTGCTTGTTTTTTTTTTGCGGGTCATACTTTTGATGGCAGCACGCACTTCCCGGATCTCCACCTCTTGACCCAGCAAAGCCGCCGCATCCTCATCCAAGGCAGGGTGTTCAACTTCTCATGTGAACTCCTGCAGTTCTTCCTCCGATGGGGCTAGTCGGATCTGATAAAGCTCAGTGTAATAGTCAATGATTATATCGTTGATCTCCTGCTGGCTATACCTAGCTACACCCCGCTGATCTTTAAGTTCCAAGATAACTGAACCACACCTAGCCGGGTTTGCAAACCAGGCCAGAATGTGCTCGTGTAATGTATGTCTTATAATCAAAGCAGCGTAGCCGCTCCACGTATCAATACTGGATAACACAAGAATCTGGAAGGCAACAAGGATAATATATTGCAAAATAACGGCAAAGTTGCCAAACAAAGCAGATGAAATGAGAGATTTGTATTAGATCATGTTCCGTGAAGAACTGTACACACAGCCAACGCATTTTGCCAGTATCTGGGCTTCCTCAGGGCATTCAAGAGTTAAGCTCCCCGGTCTCAAGGCTGTTCTAAATGTGCTAGTCCTTTGAGAGACCATGAAGCTGTAAGATAAACGAAGTGTTCCACACAAGATGCTTATAAATTTATAGATGATGAGAGTCTTCCAAAGAAGTGCTGTGTTATTAAGGTTCATAGTACATATGTGTTGTGGAGAGCTGTAATCAGTCTTCATTAAGCTAGAACCGTGTCTGGTTCCGGCAGCAGCATTCCGAGGGATTCCATTGGAGCATCTAAGATGGTCTCTCAAAGGACTAATGCATTTGGAACAGCCTTGAGACCAGGGATCTTAACTCTGGAATGCCCTGAAGAAGCCCAGACACGGGCGAAACGCGCTGGCTGTGTGTACAGTTCTTCACGGAACATGAAATAAAGGACACAATTATCTAATACAAACCTATTGTTTCATCTGCTTTGTTTGGCAACTTTGCAGCTATTTTGCAATATATTATCCTTGTTGCCTCTCAGATTCTTTTGTTATGTGTTGATTTATTTGTCGTTCCAATTGGTGATGAACCATTTCTTGAGGTGGGAAACTGTAATGTGTCAATTTTTCTGCAACTCGTAGCAACACGTGATTGTGCGACAAACGGATCCCCTAGCCACCATTTTTTGTTTGATTCTCAGTTGTCAACACTGGCACTTATGACTGCTGCCACATGGTGACGCTATTTGTATAATTTAAGAAATGAGCAGAACAGCAATTATATATTAATTCAGCATATATTAAAAACAACTAATACCTGCCGCCGAAGTCATAGTCTGAGTTGTCACACTTTTGGGTTAAAGTGGAAGGTTTAAATATTCCAATAGGTACACTACGTCGAAAGTGCATTCAGCATGTTTATTAGGGATATTCCCATAAAGAAAAACTATAAAATTAAATAAGATTGCATTTTTTGGCACTGTCAGGACAACAGACATATAGCTATACATTGGGAAAGCCCCAGAATATGAAGGATGAAAAAACGATCTAATTGAACGGACAGCAGCACATGAAAAGTATGAGTAGAGATGAAATTTTAAGGTAAGTTCTAGCAGACTGGGTGGAGATATTAGAGAAATCGATAGACCCGACAAATAGGCCAACTTGCGATAGGACCACACAGTACATAGATAGTCTAGACCGAGACCTAATAGAAATACAGAACAAGAATGGAATAAAGTAAAATGGAAATAGAAACCATAGCTGATGCTAAATATGCTGTATAATGTGTAACTGAAATGTACTTATGTGATTTTAAACTAATGTTGAAAACCAAGAAAATAATTGTTAAAAGGTAGTTCTTACTGCAATCAATTTCACATCCAAACTTGTGAGAAATATATAACCCTAATTGCCTTTACCATTTCTGTATATACTGAGGGATTGTTACTCATCACACTCATATTGTAAGTGAATAGGCCTCAAATATGCTAATCCATCTCATGTCATCTTTTACTTTACAGGTTCTATGGTACCAGCCCCTCTGCCACCCCTTTGTCTGCTGCTGCACTGCTAGCACGGAAATGCAGATTCTCCTCAGATACAAGATGAATGGCAAAGCCTGGTAAGTCTACCTCTATGTAAACTGTCAATTATCAATACATTTCCCTCTCTAAATAAATTATTAGATTGTGAAAATGTGAATCTATAATACAATAAATAACCCATATTTCTGCAAATCTCACCAACAGTTCTAATAAGTGACGTTGGAGGTCTGATGGCTGTGTCCTTGTGTCACTTGAAGGTGCATCATTTGGTCTCAACTGCGGAGATGACACCGGAGCCAATGCTGGACCTCTTATCCCTCCAGAGCCATACAAGATTAAGGGACCAACTCCTTAGATCACACAAGAAGCGCTGGAGTAAATCAGAGGACATGGAGGAAAAGTCTATAATCTTTGAAGATGCTGATATTCGATCCTGCTTACTACTATAGGAGTAACCTGTTATCAAGTATTTAGCCTAATTCCTCCACTTGACTGAAGTTCGAAGATCTTGAGGCTTTGACTCAGGGAGATATGGGGGGGGGGAGTCCGGATTAGCTGTGCAGGAGGGAGAGAGGAGGAAGACGTCAAGGGAGCTGGAGTGACGGAAACCACCGGTTCAATTGGACCTTAAGGAGACTGGGGCCCTTCTTGGTTCCAGCTGGATTCTTCAGGTGAGTGTGAAGGAACGAGGCCAAGCAATGACTCAGGATTGGGTATGTTTTGCATACCCTCTCGAAGGCTCAACCAATGTAGCTAGATCATGTGTAGCACGTGGGGCTCATGGCCATCTGGAAGGTTTTCTAACCCTCGAAGAAAACGTGTTAGTACACTTGCTTTGACCTTACAGACTGGGCAGGTACAACTTGATTTTCTGAACCAAATAAAAGGAAAAAAGTGTATTGTGTTCGCTTGAACATGCATAATGGAAAACCAAACCAGGGCCCCATTAACAGCAGGAGCAAGGCTTGCCATTGGCTCACGGAATTCTGGAGGAAGATTGCAGGGATTCAATGGTAAACCAAACCAAGGCCCTAGTAACAGCAGGTGCAAGATATTATTTTGATAACGTGGGTGCAAGATAAGATTTTAGTACACCGAGTGCAAGATAATATTTTGGTTCATGGGTTCTGGGAAACGCTTACAGGGATTCAAGCACAATGGAATTCAGGTCTTAGCGAACATCAGTCATAGTATCAGAGCGCACCATAAAGCATCACAGGGGTAATACAACATGAGCCCTGCACGCTAGACCACTATGGCGGAGGCGCAGGAAGGGGTCGTGACAGAGAGGACGCAGCAAGGAGTCATGAAAATCCTTAGATCAACACACATCCGACTACAGGTATGCCCACACACTCTGAACAGTCATAACACATCCAAGTAATCTTTAGAAAATGTTTTTTATAGAATTTAGAAAAGATAAAAGATATATAAAATGGAGCATGAGTTCTGGGGTGGTGTTAACTTATCGACTGTCCTTGGGTAGAGGGCAAATAACAAAAATTGTGCATGAGTCAACAGAGAGTCAACTTGGATGGAGGTGGGCAACATAAATAAATCCACTGAGAATGTCCGAGGAAAAGTTTATTTATATTGTCCATTGGGGAAAATAAAGATATAGAAGGAAAATGTCCAAAAAGAAGTTCAAACTAATCCAGAATAAAATGAGAGTCAGTCTTCCAGCCCAGATGCTGTCTCAGAACTGCTGTCCTTGGTTCAGAGCATAGGTTCCTGGCCATCATCAGTGGTCCAGTAGGATCACTTAAAGTTCCTTACCGGGGGCCTGCATTATGGACTGGGGGCAAGTCCTGACACTTGAGGAGTGGGACACACTGGCATAGTTTGTGGGGGGTAGCAGAGGAGGAAGACTCGTTGGGGCTCACAAACACAGGGTATGGATGGGTTTAGTCTTGAGAGGAAATGGCTGCACTGGAGGAGAACAGAAGGTAACAAAGCTCCTGATTCTGTTTAGCCTGCACCTCATGGTGGGCCTTCACTGCCGTCACCAACTCTTCATGACCTTAGAGGGTGTCTGCTGGCCGGCCTCATGGCCACTTAGAAAGCAGTCACAGTGCCATATTGAGGATTGAGGGATGGGGTGACATAAGAGGGTTCAGGGGTGTGAAGCAAATCTCACCCTCGCATCTGTCCTTCTGAGCAGGCATTCTCAGAGGATGAGGGGTAACACTGGGGTGCAACTGCAGGCTCTGGTGTTGTGAGAGCATCTTCACTTGCGGTTGGGCAGATTCAGGCCCTGATGTTGAAGGGGGGCACTTCCTAGGATACCTCAGATGTTTCTTCTTCATCTTATAAGGAGCCCCATTGTCAAGCTGCTCCCTTATGAGTTGTCCAACTTTACCACCCCCTCTGTCATATACCTAGTATCTGACTGGAGTCTTTAAGATTTGGACCTAGTCACTCTAAGGGCTGGTGCACTGTCCCTGCAGATTCTCCTCTCCCTCCTACTCAGTATAGGTGGTCCCTTCTGGTGCTCAATTTGCAACCGCGGCTCTTTTTCTTTCTCGCCCCTCATTCTGTTGTTAAAGAAAAGACTCATGAGTCAATTTGCCCTATACCTCATGTACCTAAAAATATATATTTTCATACTAATATTCACAGCAACAGAGAGTAACATTGTTACATACCCCACTTCCCTGTTCCAAGCAGGCTTAATATTTCCACATACCATTTCTAATAGAGCGTCACTTTGAGCAGCAAAGGTGGAGTTGTAACACATTGTACTTCCCCCTCAACATAAATGTTTGGCAGAGAGTTACTTAAAAAACATCACCTTTACAAATGGTATGCCTTGACTTAACTGGGGTGGTGGAGTGAGCTAAAGAATGATGATGGATTAAACCCAGATCAGTTGACTGGAGGTGAGTGTTTGATTTGCTCAAACGCTCTGTCCATCATCCCCTTTGGTATCGCTTTGTTCGCCCTAAGTTGGCAGGGTATGCCCAGACTTGGGTCCCTTGCTCACTTTGTCACTGGATTCAAGATGGCCTGGCTGATGAGGGTCATGAACCCGAAACCGGTCCCAGGATGCTTGTTTCCGGTCCAGGGAAGACATGGCTTGGCAGTTCGGACTGGACTGTTCCCATGAGGCACAGGGTCAGACTGATTTGCATATGGCCATGTCTGAACTGGGGTGGTGGATTGAGCTAACAAATGATGATGGATTAAACACAGATCAGTTGACTGGGGGTGAGTGTTTGATTTGCTCAAACGCTCCGTCTATCATCCCCTTTGGTATTGCTTTGACTTAATCAAGACATGTCGCTCTCTCTTTCTCTCATGTTGGTAAACAGAAATGCAGGCATGTTGCTCTCTCTTTCTCTCATGTTAGCAAAGAGGAATGCAGGCAGGATTCTGAAGTCAACATCTAATGACTGATGGGAGCAGCATGATAGTCATGTGATGGCGGAGACTTTTAAGTATATTTTATATTTCAGTGGCTTGACAATGATCATTTTGCATGTGTTACTAGTCCAGAATACCAGAGACATGTCCTTCACACTGTGCATGAATTGTGGCTGATGTGAGAGCACTAGACATGGTCAGAAAATTATGACAAATGGCTATGCGGAAAACACCATTCTCTATACAGCTACATGAGAATGAAACTGACAAAGTTCCTGTGTGTCAGTATAAGATGCAATTGGATTTAATTAATGTATTATAGAAAAATTGAGAAATCTAGACATTGGGCTTACATTGACTACTTGCTTTCCATTGCACATTTTGGATGATTCCATGGAATACAGATGCCATGGACATAAGAAGACCGATGAAACATGACAAAACATCACTTGCAATTAACAGATGAAGGAGTCCACTTTCTATTAGAAATTATGTTCCACTGTGCTGTTGCTCAAAACTCTCCATTGTGGGTGGCTGGCCAAGATGGTCTGAGAAACCTCACTTGCAATGGGGAGAGCCTGGGGTACCACCCATGGTGATAGGGGGATACCCCAGCAAAGTTTGTGCCTTTAGGCTTGGGCAGCGTTAGAGGTCCCCCAGTGCTGTAGTGCTCCCTGGCTTTACGGGTGAGAGCATCCACTGCACAGCAGCAATTTCAATGCATGCATTATTGCTCAAGTGGGTGTCCTGTAAACCATAGAGTAGGAGAAACTTTGCAGAACCACCTCTCCTACAACATCCATTTGCTCTTGGGAGATGTGGGCCTTCTTCTTTTCACTCCTCTTCTCAATTTGTGGGCTTCTAAAGCAAAGGGAACAACAGGATAGAGTAAGATTGTATTGTGTCCTAGGGTGTCTTTGGGATGACCTTATTTCCTATTCCAGTATGTAGTCAGAGCCGGACTGGTCTACCGAGCGCTGGGCTTTTCAGTGCCCTGGCAAGGTGGAGACCTGTTTCACTGCCACTGGGGGCCAGTTTTGTTGCATCTGTGAATCTATTGATTGGATTTTTGTTGCCCTGGTATCAGTGTATTTACTGAAACCTTTCTAAAGTGATTTGAGATTTTTCTTGTGTTGTTCTTTTAGTTTATTAATGTTTGTGTACTGCAAACATACTTTGCACATTGCCTCCAAGTTAAGACGACTACTTTTGTGCCAAGCTATCAGAGAGTTAAGCACAGTTTAATTTAGTGATTTTTGTGATTCACCCTGACAAGGATTATTGGTTGTTGCCTGTCACAAACTGTCTAACCACTCTTGGGTGGATTTTGGGGAGAACTCCGGGAAGGCATTGAATAGTTGGGTGGGGGGCAGCACTGTGAGTGATATTGATGGGTGGTATAACCTGATTCTCAGAGAGTATATTTTAGTAATTTCTTTAAAGAGTTGCACCAACACCTAATAGAGAGCAAGCTCACTGTACCCCGAGAGTTTCCAAAGGAGGTGGACCTCCAGAGTGTCTCAGAAGGTATCAGGCAGTGACATCAAGAAAGTGAGTTCAGATCCCCCCCAGCAGAGTGAGGGTTAGGCCCAAAGTGGTAGAGACATGTCCCAGAATAAGGGTTCCCACGCCTCTTCCGAGAAACAGGGGAGGTTCTGGTGAGCTGTGACCCAGGGTGCCCCATTTCCAATCCCAGTGCTTTGTTTGTTCTCAGTTAGGACACACGCCGGGGCACTCTGTCTGTCCTAGGAAACCACCCACAGGTGGAACTCTACATGGGTGTCCAGTGTGGTCTTCGGTGGAAGTAGCTCCCAGGAGCAGAGGGTAGAACATACCCTAGTCTCCCTTAGTTGGGAGCTGGACCAAGAGGGTATGCTTGTAATCCCTGAAGGGCGGAGATGTCACTTCTACCAGATCACAGTAAAAGGGATCCCTGTCACCACTCTGAGAGATACTGGTGCGAGCCAGACTATGGTAGTGAAAGGACTGATTTCTCCAGATCAGTACCTTCAAGGACAGATATGTAGGGTAATCCAGGTCCTTGGGTCGAACTTTGTCCGTCTAAAACTCTAATGTCCCTGCAATGGGGAGGGGACGTGTCCCAGAGGAGACCCATAGTTAGTCCCCAGATGCCTAAAGACTCCATTCTAGGAAAAAAGTTACCCCTGGTATTAGAAGAGCTGGGAGGGGCGGCCTCCCGGGTTGCCCTGAAAGCTCAGGCTTCTGGGGTTACTACTCCCACTGGGAGAATATGGAGGCACAGATGGAGAGGAAGGGGCAGGAGGTGGAAACAATCCACAGTGGGTGGACAACTAGTTCTGGGGATACCAGCTCTGAGAGCAGAGCACAGTAAACCTGACCCTGGTGAAACCACCTCTGGCCTGGCAGAGCTGCCTGTGCTGTCACAGAGACAGAGGACAGGAGACCTGCATCAGGTGGAACCCTGCATGACACAGACAGAGTGTGTCACCCTTGAGGAGGGTAGCGGTTCCACTCTGGAAGCCCTGGCTTGCCACGCACCTGTTCAGACTCTGGGTACGGACAATGGTCTGGGAGGCCAGTCTCAGGATACCGCCCCTGGAATGGTGAGAAAGAGTGGAAGTAGGATGCCTAACACTCAGGGCTGTTGCCCCCACTCTGTGAAACCTCATGGTTCTGGGAAACCCTAGAAGAAAGTAGGGAACACCTTGCAAGCCGCAAGATAGGAAGTGAGGCCTGCCCAAGGCTCACAGATGGAGCCTGTACTTGGCAGTAGATGGCCCACGGCATGGCTCTTGCCAGTGGCCTCTTTTTGTTGTTGTCCTTATGGGCAGAGTGTTCCTTGGGTTGGGGACAGAGGTCTGATCCAAAAGGTGAAAAGGGCCACACCACTTTGTTGGCCATCATGGTACTTCCTGCCTATGTCCCCATGGGTCAGTTTAGTGGCTCAGGAGAGTGTTAACAGAGGGATCCAACTAGGTTCAGAGGGTCATAAAACTGACAAGTGCCACTGCAGAAGAGGGCTATTGTCCACGTTCTATCATCTAAGCAGGGAAGCCCATCAAGCTATTAATTAGTCAACCCTAGGTTTTGGATGGGGGAGGGTCAGATTGGACTTGGCCCTTTCTCCAAGATCACCCCCAAACATTTTGCCTTTCACCCATCCTGCTTTGCTGAATATGTTTTTGTTAACTTTAGGACTTTGTGCACTTTATCACTGTTAGCCACTGATAAAGTGTGTGTGCTCTCTCCCATAAACTTGGTCTACACCTGATTGGCACATTTAATTTACTTGTATGTCCCTGTTATATGGTATTTCATATACCCAAGAACCTGTAAATTAAATGCATCTAGTGGACATGCAGCACTCATTGTGCCACCCACTAAAATAGCACATGTTTTAGGCTTGCTATTGCATCCTGTAGTGCACTTTTACACTGCCATTTCGACCTGGGAAAATAAATCCTTTGTCAGGCCTCAACCTTTTTTTTAGTACTTGCAAAGTATGCCCTAACTCTCTACACTCACAAAGTAAGCTGACAACAGACCTGTCCTGCCTTTTGTCACCTCAGCCCTGACCAGTAAAAGGGGAAGAACTCTCTAGAATCTGTCCCTCCATACAAAGACTTGCTCCAGATATAAAAAGAGTACCCTTCAGGACCCTTCTCCAGTACACCCCTGGACCTTAGGAAGAATGGGAGGGACTGCCCCATTGACAGAAGGACTGCATTGTTGCTTGGAGGACTGCTTTGCATTCTGAAGAAGGACCGGACCCGTAGGCCTTCATCTCAGGCTACCCAGAGTGACTCCAAGGGTCAGCTGGCTGACCTCCTGTGTGAGTTACAGGGACACAAGAAACCTCCAGAGGCCTCCACACAACTGCCCAACTGCTCAACTGCAACAGGACATGTTTGGACATACCTGGACCTGCCTAAACCTTGCTACTGGCCTCAACTGGAGTGAGTCCTGATCCCCAAGAGGTGCCCCCCAGGTCCTGGGCCCTTGGCTAGCATCAGTGGAAGTTCCTTCAAGAAACAAAATGGGGATTTTTCTGAAGTTGGGCTCCTCACTGCCTCCTCCAACGTGAACAGTACTCTTTGCGCTGGACTTGAGAAGGTAACTCTTCATGGGACTAACTTGGGGCCTGTATACGGCCCGGACTCCATCACGGTCAGCATGAACTTGTGACTTTTTTCCAGTCTAGCGTGACCAGATGACCGCAAGAGGGTCTGTGTGCTTTTTGGCACTATTTTAACTAACAACTAAATATCTTACTTTCTACCGATTGGGTTTTTGTCATCCTGGAATCATTTTATTTAGTAAAATGTACTTTAATTTCCTAAATTGATTTGGGTTTTTTCTTGTCATTTGTATTTACTTTATTACTATTTGTGTACTGCATACATACTTTACTCATTGCCTCTAAGTTAAGTCTGACTGCTTTTGTGCCAAGCCAGGAACTAAGCACAGGTTAACTTATTGACTTTTGTGATTAACCTTGACAGCAATTGAGCTGCTGCCTGAGTGGGACTTCCACCCTCCTCAACTATTACCCCAATTTCTTACACTGGGGTCCTCCACACCACATTCCAACTTCCGCTTTCATTCCACTTTAACCCCTTCCATGCTCATGACGGAACGATTCCGTCATGAGCATCGGTTGAGCTGTGCTCATGACGGAACCGTTCCGTCATGGCCCCGCCCGCGCTCGAACCCTTCAGCACCGCGGGGGAATCCGCGCAGCGCTGAAGGGGTTAAGCATGCTTTAAAACCATTTCTTTCTGCATTGTTTATTTACAAGTGCTTCAGGTAGGAACATTGCCGACAGGTCCCCAGCAACAAACCTGCCTCCACCTGAAACAGACCACCACCCTGCCAGCCACCTGAAATGCGCAGCAGCCAAGTATGTAATTTGTGTTTGTTGTAGTTGGTGGAAAACTCTGCCACCGCCACATACTTTTCTGTCTCCATTAACTATTTCCTCACTTCCTCTATGTAGTTTTATGCTGCTTAGAGAGTGTAGGAGACAACGTCCCTGATGTTCTGTTTGGAAGCTGAATGGTATTATACACAACTTCCACTTATGTAACACACTGTGAAAATATAAGTAAAATGTGTAACGTAAGACATGTAGGTAAAACACTGCCTGTGTTGGGTATCTCTATTACAAGTGTGGATGAATGATGAATTTAGGTCTATGATTGAATGGGTTGATGAAAGTGGTAGTGATGTGTTTGCAGATACATATTACTTTTAGAATTGCAAGTTTGGTTGTGGCCTCATGTTGGTGCTGAGGTTGCCTCTACAAAAGAAGCTTCTCTAAACAGTGTCATTCATGTTTTTTGCTTCTTGCTATCCTCCAGGAAAGTTCTGTATGTACACCTCTTAAAAATGAATTACAGGCATCCCAAACTATGATTGGGGCCACTGAAAATATGTTTTATGGAAAACGTCTTCCGACATACTTCATCTAAAAGAAAGCTTTGATCGATAGACCAGTTTCTCTCTCTGTTATTGTAGTACCATGACTAGCTCGGAATGATCAGAAAGATGATGAGGGAGGTAATTACAGTCAATCAATTGATCCTTAAATTTCACATGTAGTTAGCAAAAGGCAATATGAGAGCATCACCCATATTTTCCTGAGTGATAGAAATAATTTTTTCTAATTTATGTACAGCCACCCAGTATGTGTTAATCTCATAGTTTGCATTACTCCCCTCAAGGATTGCCTGTTTCTTGGTTTTGTGGAATAGATGAATTAAATACACCTCTAAAGCCACATTAAAATCCCAAAAGATTATGAATTAGAAGTTACATTTAACCATGGGTAATTCTAACTGAAATAAAGGGCCTGAATCATGATAATTAGTGGCATAATAAACTTCCAAACCAAGTTGAATTATTTCTATCAAAAATGTGTGAGTATCATGCAAGGAAAGTTAGCAGAATGAAAGTCTCAGTGTAGTACAAAGCTAAAAGATAAGACTAATAAAAAATGGGAAGCAGTGGCATTAGTAGAAACTGAGCAAAGGGAAAAAGAATGGAGTAATATCAGCTTGAATATTAAAAGCTCAGCAGAATATGAGCATTGTAGATCTAATATGTTATCCTACAATTCAGGATGAATTAGAGTTTAGGCCAGGAATAAGGTCAGCTTTTCACAATTTTTCTCAGGATATTTATAAGGAGATTGTTCCAGAAAGGCAGACTATAGATAGGTGACTTTCTGGACTAGACTTGGCGAAGATCAAGTGTGACAAAACAGAGGTGTTAAATTGTTTATTTCTAATGGGCCAAGTTAGGAATTTGATTATAACAGCGAAACATGGTAAAGTTGTCGGTCCAAATGGGCTCCCAGCTGAGTTTGTTCATATTGTAGCCCCTTTATTGAAGATCCGCTTTTGATGCTGTTTTATTCAGTTGTACACAATGGCAAGTCTCCTGTAATTTAGGGTGAAGCAACAATATAATTCATTTTTAAACCTCTCAAACTCTCTAATACCTGTGAGACCTACCGGTCTATTCCCATTCATAATATGGACACTTTTATCTTTTCGAAACTTACAGTTAGGTTGAATAAAATTCTTCCAGCATTAATCCAAGGTTGGCAAAAGAGGTTTATAGAAGGGAAGACAAATGGTTGAGCTGATAAGAGACTTGGTTGATGCTTTGGATATTTCTCGGTGTCATCAATTAACCTTCACAGTAATGGCAATGAATGCCTCTATGGCATTCAATTGCATTAACAGGTGATATTTTTGATGTACCTTGATCTTTTTTGGAATGAAGCCGAATTTCGTTCAGGGATTACAACCATTATATTATAACCCTTCATGAAGGATTCCTGTGAGTTTACAGAAAAACTGCAAAGACAGAGAAGGATGCTTCTTTTGGTCTGCACATTGGGCTTTTTATCCAGTGTATAAGACAAAGTGTATATAATTACCGGGATTAATGGAAAAATTGGTTTATACGGCAATGCCATTATAGGTTTTACATCAAACCCTAATCATAACTTTACACCACTTATCACAGAAGTGATTCATGATTTTGGTTCACTCCCAAGGTATAAAGTTAATGCAAATGTGTTGGAGGTCCTGTGTTCCCATTCAAATTATTAGTCCCCACTTTGTATATCTGCTATGAAATTCTTAGAAATGTGTGTAACAACTGATTTTGAAGAGTTTGCGAATATGAATTTAGAGAAAGTAATTAGGGACATTAAAGAAAATCTACCCTGCGAGAATAACCTGTGCTTGCAGGTTATCAGTAGTGTTAATCTTGGTAAAAGATTCCTTACTCTTTAATCCAATTCCTCCTAATTTTGTGAATCGTTCTCTATAGGAACTACAGTCCACTTTAGTACAATTCATTTGGGATCAGGTGAGCATGGAAACATTTGAGAAGAGCTTTGCTAAAGTGCAGGTTGGCTTTGGTGGACCTACAGCTATATTGCTGAGCAAATTAACTTAAACCAGTCTCGTCACTGTTTGGGACACAGGCTAATATCAATGTATATGATTTATAGGTAGCCATAATTTTAGCAAATATATACTTAGTTTTCTTTTCTCCAC
Organism: Triturus cristatus; assembly: GCF_964204655.1. Classification (NCBI taxonomy): domain Eukaryota; kingdom Metazoa; phylum Chordata; class Amphibia; order Caudata; family Salamandridae; genus Triturus; species Triturus cristatus. Next base: position 1,363,693,245 of record NC_140591.1, on the reverse strand, counting down.
TAAGACGTTTTCTTAGAAAATTGAACCTGTTATTCTTCATTCTTACTTTCGTAATTGGTGTCACTTATGTAGAAAATACGCTCTGCCAAATTTCATATTATATACTTGTGAGGAAATATACATTTTGCAGGATCACCCCCGTTTTTTGCTGCCACCTTTAGCTAGAGTTAGAGCTGCTTTACTGACTCTGAACACCGGACGCTGGTGTTCAGTTACCAGTATATGTGCTCTGACCTCGAAAAATTATGTGCAATTGGCTAATACCTGATTGGCCTATGTAACATACCTATAAGTCGCTTCTATATGCTACTGTGGGCACAAAGGGCCTGTACGTTAAATGCCACTAGTGGATTGCAGCACTAATTGTGCCACCTCTACATTCAGAAATGAAAATGTGACTCTAAACCTACCACTACAGCCCTACATGGCAGTTTTAAAACTACAAATCCTATTTGGCAAAATAAGCCCTTTTGCCAGCCCTAAGCATTCCTTTTTTAATACCTACAAGCCACCCCTAAGGCAGGTCCTATGCACCCATAGAGCAAGGCAAGTGGTAATTTATAGAGTAAACATGTGTATTTAAGTTATACATGTCCTGACAGTGAAAGATCTCTAAAGTAGTTGTTCACTGTGGTAAAGCTGACTCTCACATAGAAAAAGACTGGTTTACACTTTATAATGTATAAAATGAGTTTGTGAATTGGCAGAACCCCCAAAAACTAAAATTAATAGTAATTTAAAATCCAAATTGACGGTAAAGTTGGATTTGAAATTAATATTTTGAAAATGGCACTTTTAGAAAGTTAGCACTTTTCTGTTTAAAGCTTCTAACACCCTTTTCAGACATAATCCCCGGCTGTGTACTGGCCGCCTGCTGGGAAGTGTGAATAGCTTTCAGGAAAGGGAACAAAAGAGCCTTGGCTGGGAAGAGGTGCAATCTCCTCCTGAAACAATGGCATAGAGGTTTTGCCCACAGACTGTACTAGCTTGAAAGGAGCAGCCCCTGTCACACATGCTCATGTAACCTAGGCCTGCCCCTGCTATTGTGTAAATGGCACCAATTCCAGAGGGGGTGGGGAGGAGGGAGCAAAGTAGTCCCATAACAGATTTTGAAGGGGGAGGTCTTGATAAAACTAGGCACACCCCAGGGGAAGAAAGGTTCTGACATCTTGGATTTAGACAGAGATATGTAATGTGGGATTATTTAGTGCCAAACCCCCAGCAGTTGATGTAGAAGTGGGTAGAGTAGCCCGTCGTAAATTTACTCCTATTGGTTAGGGAGTAATTCCCACCCACAAACACAAGACTGCCATAAAAGTGACACCCCTGGCTACATTCCTCAGAAGACTGCTGAACCTGTGGAAAACAGAAGAAGAACTGCATTTGCTGAACCAAAGGACTGGAAATAAAAAGAAGGACTGAGCCTGCTGGTTTACATGTGAAGAGACACCCCAGGGGTTGGACCTGCTCCCAATTGAACAGAAGAGTAAACTCCAAGGGCTAGTTGGCCTGCCTCCTGTTAACCCACAGGAGTACAAAACGTGCAAGAAGTCTGCAGCAAAGATGAGTCCAGCTAACCAGTTCCATCTGGATTTTCCCTGGACCCTGCTGGTGGCTTCTGGGAGATTGAGTCCTAACTCACCAAGTGGTGTCAAAAACGTGTTGGACCATTGGCTGATGTTAGAGTGTACTCTATGCCCCTCAAGATTGCAAAAGTGGACACTTAGAAGTTTTTTTCTGAATTTTTAATAAAAGAACCAGAGGATAACATGAGACCACAGCCAAACTGCAGTAGCATTCTTCCCACCGCCGGTTGAATTCTACTTGCTGGTTTGCTCCCCTGAAAAAGTTTCTAAGTCTTAATATGCAGGACTTCACCGGGACCAACACTGATGAGCACCCCGCCATTGTCAAACTCTCCATTGCATCCAGTCAGCAGCTCACCCCAATGACAAGAACATTCCTCGTGAAAAATATGAATAGCCTGATTTCGTGTTCAGCAGATGAGTTACTCTGCCATAAACATGCCGGATATCCCATTCATCGTATTACAAGTGCCATTGGATATACAATGTACGTGTAATACTCCGGGCAGGATATCCGTTATGTTTGTGATGGGGTAAACCCGTCCTCTGTACTCTAAATCAGGCCCTTAGACAGAAGGTTAACTTTTAACCAGGACAAACCTGGTCCCCGCAGCAGACCAGTGTTTATTGTGGTCAGACATAACTTTTGACTTTGACCCTGTCTAAAGTGACCAGAAACTCACGGGTGATGTCAGTTGGAATGTAATCAGTGATGTCAATGACCATGTCATGAGTGATGTAATATGTGAGGTCATAAGCCAAGTATTGTAGGCGTATTTATAGTTAGCTCAGGTAACTATGACTGCTGAATTTCTATGTTTTGATGCTTGTGAAAGCTAAAACGTCCCTGTAATCTTTGTTTTTTTTCAGTGAATTACACTTTTTTATTGTTATTTGCTAACTATAACGTCCCTCTAACCTTTGTTTTTTTGGTGTGAATTTCCCTGGTTTTTAAAATTTTATTTCCTATCTGTAACCGTAACCTTTGAGTGGGTGTGTGAATGGCTGTATGGGTCTAGGAGTGTATGTGAGAGTGCTAGAATTAATGTGTGAGTGGACGTCTGAGTGTCTGTGTTGGTGTGTCAGTAGCTGTGTGAGTGACTAGGCCAGAAAAGAACATCACCTGCCCCTTTATCCAACATGAGTCCATAGTTTTGCACAAAATGTCTACCCAACTAGAGTACTTTCTACTGGTTAATTAATAAGTGCTACTTCTTTGGGTAAATGTCTAGTGCATATTCAACACTACAACTGCGTAATGGACCACAAGGAAATGTCTCCAGTGACCTTGTGTGTGTTTCGGCATTGTGATTGTTCCTTGTGCGTCTTCATCCAGAAATCTGTGATAACATGAATCCTCATATACAGAAGACGGCGAGACTACAAAGAAGTAAATCTCCACCAAATAAGGGTACTTCCTATTAAATATATAAAGCAAATGCCTCTTTGTTTGGTGTAGACGTCCTCATATTCTTCGGCATCCAGAATGTGGGAAATGTGCTGGGGGGCCTTTCGTTAAGCTGTCCATCATCCTTGCAAAAGGCGGGAAGACCTTTGCATTCTACTAATGTAGACAGGGTGTGGCCAAATGGACCAGGCTTCCAGGTGATTTTGCACTTTTGCATACTAGTAGTAATATAAAGGGAGAACCATGGACTCTACTAGCGTGCACAGAAATCGTCGGGAATTGCACTAGGGAGCCTTTTGGTAAGTTATCCATCATCCTGGCAAAAGGTGTGTAGATCTTTGCATACTACTAAAGTGGACAGGGCGGGGCCAAACAGGTGAGGCATCCAGGTGATTTTGCACATTTTCATACTGGTAGCAATTTAAAGGGAGAACCTTGGACTCTGCTCTTACCAGGAGAGGCCAAAAAAAGAACCCACTCATCACACTCACTATAGATTGCGCTCTGAGTGATCAACGATTCATTCACCTCCACGAAGGAGGTCCTTTAAGTAGAGGAGGGCCCCCCTCCCTAGGCCGATTTTGGCACTGGGAATCCCATCCCATGAGGTCTGGCCACTTGATGCTGGTGCCCTGGAGCCCTACCAGGGCACCCAGTGTGCAGTGTTGGGGACTGCAGGGGAAGCTGTAATGCCCCCGCGGTCCCTGCTGGGTCCCTGCCTCCAGCGGACGCTGGCATTGCTCCTGCACGCAGGAAGCAGCAAAAAATGCTTGACAGCGGGCAGGAAAACAGAAGAAAAGTCAGCTGTCAGGGAGCGGGAGCAGTTTTCCTACTCCTGCCTGAGTGGACTTACTGTTTTCTCTTGCTTGGCGGGAGCTGTGAAAGCTCCCACCAAGCGACAGCAAACTACTATGTTCTGAGGGTGGGCACCTTGAGACATAAGGAACTGGCCCTTGGGGGTGGTGTTCCCCGGGGCCATAAATATTCCGGAAGGGAGCCACATGGCCCCCTCACACTTATTTTTAAATCGGCTGGTCCTGGGGGGGTTTGGTTATCCCCGTATCCATAAAGGGCAGTTGAGGAGGGTCTCTACACCCACCCCCCCGTCCACTACTATTTAATTTATTGGCTTGGCCACATGGAGGTGTCAGTCCCCGGGGGCGATAACGGCCATGGGGACTGCATGTGACCCCTTCTCAAAATTAACATTTTAATTAGCCCCCAGGACCTGGCCCACCCTGGGGGTCATCTCTAAACAAGTGAAAGAGACTGCGCTTATTTCTTTTCACAATTTTGCTGCAAACTCTCTGACTCACCCACGATTTTGTAGCAAAATTAAGAAAAAATGATTTTGGCCCTGGTGGGGTACTAGGCCTAGGGGCGTAGCATATTGCTACCCTGCTCCCTTCTCTTTTTTTTACTTTTTGTTTGAGACTTGGCTGAGTCAGAGTCCCAAAAGGGCTGCCAACACTACTTGGTCGAAGTGTTGGCAGTCAATAAGATCTCAGCACAAGATCTCTCGGGTCCGCGGAGGGTTCACATCCCTAGTTATACAAATTTATTTTTTCTTTACTAACTCCACAACTATAGAATGGATTTACACCAAATCAAAAAAAAAACACTCTATCTGGACCAAGATCCAGTTTTCTGCCAAATTTGGTGTAATTCCGATCAGCCGTTCGGTCAAATTATGAAATTGCATGAGGTAATGTGTTTTAGGATCCCCCTTTTTTCCTGCCCCCACTTGATGAAAATTATATATAGGTTTCTATATATTTTTAAAAAAGGTCATGGAGTACCACAGTACCACTGCGGTACTTGAAATGTAAAAAAGAATAAATATGTAAAGAAATTGGGAAATGCACTGTACTACACTATATTTCATAAATACAGTATACTACAGCATTTTTTCAATTTTATAAATATTTACTTTTTACGGAGCATTGTGGTGCTATTTACAAAGTGCTGCACTACTTAGAAGACTTACAAAAAAATATTTGCAAAAAAATCTAAATAGACTGTACTACACTTTGTTTTGGTTTTGTGTAATCTTTTTATTAAGTAAGTAACCAGAACCTAGCAGTGTGTCAATCTACAAACATGTTCCATACATTTGCATTACTATTATCTTTACATCCGCGTATCTTGTTGAGTACAGAGCAAAATCATAACATCAAAGCCAATCTTAAGAACATTACGACGTGGTACAATATGTATTTTCCCCCTTCATTTCTTTACCCAGTTCTCTAACAACTAATTCAGAGTCCTCTGTATTGTGTCCATTTCCCCTGTATTTTGTCCCATTTCTTTGGGCATCCCTTACCCTGGAACACCACCTTTTCAGCATTGCAACACCATTCCATTTTACAACACTCAGGGGTTGACTCGCACCCCACTCCCTCTTGCTATATTAAGTTTGACTACTATGCCCGCTGTTATGAGCCATATCTTGGAGTATTTTGACCATGTCTCCTCGCCCGTCACACAGATAATATGCCATTTAGCCTGGCATGGAACCTCCTGCTCTACTACTTCCGACATGACCTGTATTACTTCTCTCCAGAATTGTTGTATCCTTGGGCTGGCCCATAGTATGTGGAAAAAGGTGACCTCTTCCCCACAGCCCCGTGCACACTGGTCAGTGTCACTGCTTCTTATCCAGTGCAAAAGCACTTTGGAGGTATATGACTTGTGCAGTATGCGCAACTTTACCAGTTGGTATTGTGCCCTGATCGCTACCTCCCTCGGACTCTGGATCGCTTCTGTCCAGTCTTCATCATCTAACATCTCTATGTCTCTTGTCCAGGCTTCTCTGAGAGCTATTAGGGGGTCAAGGGAGTTGTTCATTATTTTCTTTTTTACCCTAGAGAGACAGCTTTCTTTAACATGGGGTCCATGAGTAGTCTATCCTCGAGTGGAGTGTATTCTGCTAATTGTTCCCCATCTGGGGTATGTCTCTTTAGAGCATATTTTAGTTGCAAATATTGTAGGAACCCCTTATCAGACATTTGGTACTCCACTTTCAGGTCCTCAAAGCTTATCAATGTTTACCCCCTCCATATGTCCCCTAGGTATTCAATACCCCATAATCCCTTTTGCTGGCCCACTTCCTGCAGGTGGCCACAGTCCCATAGTGGGATTTGGTCAGTCAATTTATCTTTCCAACCTAGGAATGTGGTAGCTTCCCTCCATACGTGTATTGTCACATCTGTGTGTGTGGGTAGTGTGCCGTTCTTGTGTCAATTGTATAACGCAGCTAGATATCCTCCCCCTCCCATGTGGTGTCAGTCAACTGTGTATGCTGGTTCCCCTCTCCCCGCGAACACCCACTCGTTGATGGTTATAAGTTGTGCTGCCTAGTAATACTTTATGTCTGGGATTGCCAGTCCCCCCTCCTAGACACTGTGCTGTAGCTATTGTAGAGCAATTCTAGCTTGCCCTCCGTCCCATAGAAGCAGTCTTAGTTCGGTATCTATCTGCCTGAAAAAGCTAGATTTTATTTTGAACGGGGTATTCTGCAGAATGTATAAGAATCTTGGCAGTGCCATTATCTTAAATAAGGCTGCACATCCCTTCAGGGTCAGTGGGAGCTTCCTCTAGTGCAGAATGTCCCTGCGTAGTCTATCGAGTCGGGGGAGCAGCTTATCTTCTAGGAATTAGTTGTCTCCTTTTGATATTGTTATGCCTAGGTATTTGAATTTATCTTTTATTGCTAGACAGCATGCAATAGTTGGCAAACTCAGAGCCGCACCGGTCAGTACTTATAGTAGGGATTTGTTCCAGTTTGTTCTATATCCCGAGTAACTTCCGAACTGGTGGAATATATGGATAGTTTGGCTGATTGATGACCTGGGGCTGGTAACATATAGTAATATGTCATCGGCATATTGGGATATCTTTCCTTCCCAATCACTACCCCCACTTATTCCCCAGATTAATGGGTTCATCCTAACCCATACAGCCAGGAGCTCCAGTGCCAGTGCGAACAGCATGGGTGAAAGCGGACATCCCTGCCTCGTACCTTTGTGCAGCTGAATAGTCCTCGAGATCACCCAATTTACTGGTACCCTCGCTAGCGGGTCCACGTAGAGGAGTCACACCCATTCGCAGAAACCGGGCCCAAATCCAAACCTTTCCATTACTGCCTGCAGGTATGGTCATTCTATATTATCAAATGCCATGCATGCGTCCAGTGACAGAAGCACGGCATCATCGCTCGGGTAGACCTTAGTGGTATTCATCACCCCGTATAATCTCTGCAGATTAAGCCTGGTGCTCCTGTGGGGAACCTGAATTGGTCAGGGTGTACTATAGAGGTGATGACAGCACCAAGCCTATTTACTAAAACCTCTGCTAGTAGCTTAGCTTCCACGTTAAGCAGAGATATTGGACGATATGATCCGCAATCCTCCTGCAGATTCCATTGTTTCGGTATTACTACAATCGTGGCTAGTCTCTGATCTTCTGATTGCTTGCCTCGACTGAGAGCTTTGTTGTATATATTCAACATATGTGGAGCCACTTTCGATGCCACTCCCTTATAAAATTCTATGGGTATGCCTTACTGGACTGCAAATCTCCTATAGCCCCTACTATGTCGTCTGTTGTGAGTTCTTTATCCATCACCTCCCGTGCCTCATTGGATAGTCTTGGGACAGGAAGGTCTCTAAGTATGTCTGCACATTCCTCCCTTGTTCTAGTAGATGTGGATTTATATAGAGCCTCGTAGTAGTCTGCAAATGCCGAGGCGATTTCCTCGCCTGTCTTTTTAATCTCCAGTTGTGGAGTATGTATCTCTAGAACCCAATTTCATTCTTTGTCCCTCTTTTCCAGCCACCTATAGTGTGTTGGCCTTGTCTCCTACTTCGTATAGTCACCTCTGGGTTGCTCTAGCGTATGTCTTGGCTGCCTCTTCTACTATATCTTTCATCTCTTTTTGCTTGACACCGATCTGCTGCCTAGCCTGTGCCACTGCCTCGCTATTTCTGATGGCATTCGTTTCCAATTGTAGGATGTCTTTCTCTAGTATGTTATTCCTTCTTTTTCCCTCCAACTATGGCCTGCACATAACCTAGCATCACTGTCTTACAGGCCTCCCACAGTGTGCAGGTCGAGTCTACCGCTCCCGTAATGTCCTGAAAATATTGTTCCACGTGCTCTCCTATTTTATTCCTAATCTAATTGTCCCGAAAAAGCCAGGGATCTATTCTGGGGTGCAAGGTATAGTTTTTTGTAGGTAATTTCAGTAGTTTACTACAGGTAAATGATTGGAGATTCCCCTTGTCTTGTGCTCTGTTGAACCAGTGTGCATTTGTTCCTTGTGTCATCAGGTAGTCTATGCATGAGTACCCCCTGTGTGAGGTTGAATAAAATGTGTACTGTCTGTCCTCTGGGTTATGTGCTCTCCATAAGTCGACTAGCCCTATCACCCCCGCAAAGTCTCGTCGTGGATTGTGCCCACTGTCCCGATCTAAGGTCGTTATTCTATCCATCACTGGGTCTAATGTTGCATTAATGTCCCCGCCCATGATTAGTATTCCTTCCTGGGGGTCTATAAGTAGAGTGCCCAGCTCCTTCAACGTGTCCGTGTGTAGCCTCGGTGGTACATACACCAAGCAGAGGTTGAGGACTTTGCCCTCCCACCTTTCTGTTATAGCCACATATCTACCCATCTGGTCATGCCATATTCTCCCTGGTGTGAAGGGAAGAGTAGTCCGGAGCAGGATCCCAACCCCTCTCGACCTTGTTGTGAATCCTGCATGTGCAACTAATTTGTATCCAAATCTATTGAGTGCCTTGCATGTGTTACCTTTGAGGTGAGTTTCTTGGATTAATACTATGTCAGGGTTTTGTCTGCAGAGATATTTCAATACCACTGTGCGTTTTATTTTGTGTCCCAACACGTTAACATTCCAGGTCAAGACCCATATTCCTGTATTTTTCTGGGGGGAAGCCCGTATCTTATCAGTATCCTGACTCTTGTCTAACATGGGTGTGTGTGGTTGATTACTCGGACTGTACCCAAGCTGCCATGTGTATGCGGGGATCTGTCCTGCCCTTCGTGTCCCTTGGTGTGCCTCGTCTCCTTCCTGCTCCCTGCCAGGCTATTAACTTGTGAAACTTTAAAACTGTGCCATCTCTTTGGTGGTCACTCCTACATTGTAAACCTTGTAAACATTCACCCCCCCTCCCTGTGCCCTGCACTGTGGGTTAAGAACCACCCCCCCCAATTTGCAGAGTGCCTGTCGCCCCATAATAACAATCCCAACTTGGGTCGGCCTGGAGCTGGAGAGTCCATCGCCCCCACCCCCCAGCCCCCTCAGCATACATTGTGTAGGTGCTATTTCTACGTGTGTCAAGCAGGTGCAACAACACATAATTACAATTATCTCTATATAGAAAGGCATAAATCTTATCTGTATATAGGGTCTATGCCCGATGGGCCAATATATTATCTCATATCTTCTGCCCCAGTTCAGTTTAATCTGTTGACAGTTCCAGAACCCTACACCCTATAAAGTCGCTCGCAGAGTTGTAACTCCTGCATCAGTGGAGTTTGTCCCTCTTCCTGTTGGTGACCGTTTACAGTCCTAGTGTCAGAGTCTCTTTCTGCTGCGTCGGTTGCCGGTGTACCCTTATGTCGATGTCTTGACTTTGTGATCGTCCTCCAGCCATCCAACCAGTCTTTTGCTTCCTCAGGGGTTGTGAATCACCATCCGCTATCACTCTAAGGGTTACCGGAAAGAGAATGGAGTACTTGATGTCCTGCGCCCATAGGCTCTTTTTTATTTCCAGAAAGTTTTGTCATTTTTGCTGCACTTTCTGCATGAAGTAAAAGGTGATGAGGGCATTTTCAAATTTCAGTGGTGGGGCGCTTCTAGCCAATTGAAGGACTACATCCTGGTCTGGGTAATTAAATAATCTCTCTATTATGGGTCGTGGCTGGGCACCTGGCCTCGGCCGCACACCTGGAATTCTATGGACTCGCTCCACCGAGAAATGTTTTGAGAGACCTCTGGGCTGAAGTGATTTAGTTATAAGGTCCACAACAAATAGGTCTACTGCCTGCCCTTCCACCCTCTCCGGCACCCCTATTACGTGGATATTATTATGGCAGGAGCGCCCTTCTTGGTCTTCAAGCTTGTCTTCCAACTCCCTTGCCGTTTGTGTCAGCTCTCTGCCTTGCTTCTGTAGAGTCTTTGTGACAGTAACCAGCTCCGCTGTCGTTCCTTCTACCTCCGTTACTCGGTCCCTCATGTTACGGAGGTCTGCTCTCTAAGCGGCGATACCTCTATGGTTACTGCATCAATTTTCCCCACCAGATCTGTTTTAATCCCTTGTATGGCAGCCATAACGTCTTGCAACGTGGGTTCTGGGTTTGCTGTCTGGGACGTTACCGTTTGTGGTCCAATTGCTTCTGGCTCTTCTAGATTAGTCATCTGGTCTTTCGGAAGAGCATATTTGTCCATCGTTGTCTGTTGGGGGACACGAGGTCCTGTGCCCCTGTCATGTTTGCAGTGTTGATTATGCTTGAGGGTACTGTGGCGGGCGGGGCTGGTTATTGGTGTATTCTCTGTTCTATTTATCTCAACTCTATAGCATGAGTGGCTACCTCTTAGTTTAGGTGATCCAATGGTTCCTTCTTCACACTGTCTTGTTTGTGCCTGCATTTGAGTAGCCCCTCTCTCTGGTGGCGTTGATAATTCTAGAATGGAAAATCCAGTGTTTGAATCCCTGTATTGGGTGTTACGGGGGCGGTCCCGAGGATGCCACTGCAGCTCTGTTTGTGGTTTGTATGCTTTTGTGGGTCCTCCCTCCACGCTCCCACTCTTTTTCTCTGTGCTTGTGTCACACCACACTGGCTTTTTGTGTCTTCATGAATTAGGCCTCACAAAAATGGCTGCACTTCCAATTGCGTCCCCCGTCGATGCCTCACCCCGCACCTCCTTACTATCGAGGTAACATATGTACTGGTGCTCGCCTTTTTGTATTTCCTTCAATCGTGGTTGCTGTCTTCTTCCTCCATTCAGCGCAGTTCCTGCTCGAGTCTAGCGCTAATGGTTGTGGGCCCCCTGCTCTTCTGGTCGTTTCTGAGTCTCTCGGGGACCAGGGTGTACTCCCGCCTGCGATCTCTCTCATGTTTGCTGGAGCCCCACACGCTTTCCTGCTCCTCCGGCTTTTGGGCGACTCCAGTCAGTGTTCACACCGTCGCTGGGTCGCGCAGTATGTTTCGGGTGGGGCTTACAGCCGGCTCGACCCACCGCACACCTCATGCTGTTTCCCAGCTCCGACACTTGAACCCGGGATGTCGTTCATTGGCAGGCCACTCCTTATCCTGCCTCCAGCTCGGGTCTGATGTCGCTCTCCGGAGCTGGCTCTGCACTCTGGCGCTGAGTGAGTCATGGGGACCTCACTCTCAACCCAATTACGGATGTTTGTCAGGATTTATAGGGGGAAAGTCGAGGTAGTCCAGCGGAGCCGCTCGATCAAATGCTCATTGCTCTCCGCGGCAAGCCACTTCCCCCCACCTACATTATGTTTTATACATATAGTGAACTACAGTGTATTTTTTATTTTTACATGTTTATTTTTTTATATTTCCTGTAACTACAGCGGTACTTTGTAGGTACTAGCATGGTACTCGGTAAGCTTTTAAAAAATAAAAATACATTTCCTTACCTATTACCACTTTAACAAAGTAAAAAAAGGTAGGGAACCACATTAAAACCTGCTACTTACCTATCTCTAGGGTCATAATACAGAACACAGCTAAAGTGTGATGAAAATTACATGGCTCGCATTTACTTTTGTAAAGGCAGTCAGTAGTCAAAGATATACTGTCTTCAGCTCAACATGTACCATGGTATGCTGTGAAATTACCACAGTATAGCGCGTCATAATATATAACTAAGTGATATGTCACTTATACCTTTAACAGTACTTAACAAATTTACACCTAATACCAAAAATTACTCTTTCCAACCATAATCTACATTCCTCCTTAATTTCATCTATATTCGGTCAGACACTTTCACTCTGTCTTTTTAAACTGCACTCTACTGCTCCATGTGCCACTTCACTCTATGCCACTCCACGCCAACCCACTATACGCGATTTGAGTCTACGCCACTTCACTCTATGCCACTCTATTGTACACCTCTCCACTCTACACTACTCCACTCTACTCTGCGATATTCAACTCTATACCACTCCCCTCTATGCAGCTCCACTCTACAGAACTCCACTGTATGACCTCCGCTGTACATCCCTCTAATTTACGCCACTCCACTATACATGATTCCCTCCTACGCCACTCCATTCTATGCCACTCCAAATTACAATATTACACTCTAGGGCACTCCTCTCTATGCCACTCCACTCTACACCACAACACTATATGCTATTGCACTCTATGCCACTCAACTCTTTCACTCTACACCACTCAACTCTACGCTATTCCACTCTACGCCACTCCAGTCTATGCCACTCAACTCTACGGCACTCCACTCTATACCACTCCACTATACAACAATATAATCTACGCCACTCCACTATATGCTATTGCCCTCTATGCCTCTTCACTCCACTCCATGCCACTCCAAACTACAATACTCCACTCTATGGCACTCCAATCTAAGCCATTCAACTCTACGCCAATCCACTCTATGGTATTTGACTCTACGGCACTCCACTCTATGCCACTCTACTATATTCCACGCGACTCCACCTAACACCACTCCATTCTGCGTTATTCAATTCTATGCCACTCAACTCTATGCCACTCTACCCTAAGCCACTCCACTCTACAGCAACCCATTCTATGCCACTCCATTTTATGCTATTCCACTCTGAATCACTCAACTCCATGCCACTCTACATCACTCCACTCTTCGCTATTCCGCTCAACTCTACTGCACTCCACTCGACGGCACTCCACTCTACAGCACTCCACTCTATACCACTCCACGTACGCCACTCCACCATATGCTATTCCCCTCTACGCCACTTCAATCCACTCTTGCCACTCCATTCTATGCCACACCAAACTACAATATTACACTCTATGGCACTCCTCTCTATGCCACTCCACTCTCTGCCAGGACACTGTACACTATTGCACTCCACTATATTCCACTCTACCTCACTCCACTCTACACCACTCCAGTGCACGCCACTGCACTCAATGCTATTCCCGACTTCACCTTTATGATGCTCTATTTATACCCTTTTTATACCACATTTCTTATACTATGTAAAATCATAGCTTTCATAACAACACGTATAACGTCTCAAAAAAGACAATTTGTGAGAACCCTGTATCGTAAAGGCTCATGTTATAGTTATTGTAGTTTGGCTAGCAAGTTCACAACACTTTTGGGAGGTGCACGTGATTTAGAAAGTTGAAGCGGATGTGAAAATTATTAATTTAAGGTATAATTACAACTATAGAATTTCTAATGTTTCTGAAGTTTAAGTTTGGTTTGTATATATAGAAACAATAAATAAGGTTTTCTAACTATAATTTTTCTTGAGATTGAGGAACAGAAAATGTAAAATATTTCAACCTTTGACACTGTGGCAAGTGTGTTATATCACTGTCTGCCAGGTTCAAGCAAAACCACTTCTATACCATTCAGAGGTTGGCAAAGATAGCCAAATTTACTCCAGGTGTTCCATATCACTGCCCTTGTGTTGTACATATGACCCACATCTTTCCCGTACTAAATCAGTTCTGGATAAGCAGTAGGTAAGGTGAATATCAAGGACTTTGGCTTTGTGATGGCTTTAAATTCCTCTTTCCTCATTTTTGGAATTTCACAAGACCTAGCACAATACTCCACCTTTGCATGAATGCTTTTGTTTTATTTATTTCTTTTGGCATGCAATCACATATTTTTTAAATGGTTGCAGGAGAGGACTCCCTCCTTGAATGATTGAATATTGCATGTTAAATTCACCATGGTTGTGAACACTAGTACAGGCAAGAATTGGTGATTTTTTATCAAACATTTGAAAGGTGAGTTTGAGTTTAGAATATATCCTTTTTTTCTGAAGAGATCACTTTTAGCTTGTCTTTCTTTTCCAATGATTATTCTTCCCTTTGTATTGGTGATTGATGTGTGGCCTGCTCAATATGTTGGAGAGGAAAGATCCAATTAGAGTGGCACCGTATTCATATTGTACATGTATGAGATTCCGTTTTGAAATGATATTGTGGCTATATGAGGGCATTACATTTTTAAAAAAGTGTTGTGTAACAGCGGAGGCTGTGGGTTGTTGAACACTATAATTGATTTGACTTTATCCAGGCACTGTGATGCAGCAACCAAACAAACAGCTCAGTTGAAATGTGAGCAAACTACAAGTTTGTATTAATGCAGAACCTGGCCTCTGGATTGTGGCCCGAAACCTGGAAGGTAGCCTTGGTTCCGGTGTAAGGTCTTCATGTAAGCCCTGCTGCATGGAGATGCCATGTTAAGCTACAATCAGTGGTGGCCGCCACAAACAAAGGGTGGTGAGTCGTGTGTAGGGAATGCAGGAGGGGAAGTGAGGGGGTGGTTTTAGGATATAGTTTTAAAAAAACTTACCTTAACATGCCGCCGGCCTCCTGCTTCGTGCTTCCTCTTCTCTCCCTTGTCCCAGTAGACACTGGGACCACCACGTCACAGACTCCCATCCAATCCCCGTGCTGCTCTCCTGCTAGGAGAGCAGTGCGGGGATTGGTCAGGGAGTCTGTGGGGGTTTCTCCAGCACGTCTGTTTAATGCAGCCAGGCTGGAGAAACCTAAGTGTGCATGTATGTTTTGGTCGGCCTGAGACTGCCAGCCAAACACACATGCAAACTTAGGGAGTGCACACAGCACTCCTCCTCCCATGCCCCGCCCCTCCCTGCACAAGCTGGCTCAGAGCCGGCAAATGAAAAATAAAACGATGCCAGAACATTGTTATGTTTTTCATTTGATGGCTCTGAGCAAGGCAGTGGGGCGATGCTCCTCCGCCATTGCAGAGGAGCCGCCCCTGTCTACAATGATCTTGCACGCTAATTCTGGTGAGTGCTAAAGCACGCCCCATCTGAACAAGACATCTGAAGCACAAATTGAGGATGTCAAAAGAGCTTTCATACATACATGTGTGTACCATTTCATACCTCAGTTGAGGCAAGGTGTTTGGACCTCAGAAGGGGGCATACCCAGTATCACTGCAACAAAGACGTGTGGTGTTTGTTTTAAAGCAGGTACCATGATAATGCGGCAGGCATTCAAACCATACATGCAGTCGATGTTACTCTCATTGGTGTATGTGGATTAGGTGAAGTTATGAGTGACTAATTGTGTGACGCTTTTACCCAAGTGTACATTCTGTCCCAGTGTTAGTTAGTTGGACTTATGCCACGTTAAAAACTGTGGATTGTTACTTATCAATTGACATCAAATCATGGGAAAGAGAAAAGCGATGGGGGCTCGTATAGCCAATAAAAAGGGGCCCAAGGCAGCTAGGCACACTGTGGAAAACTATACACTACGCAAGATAGATGGACTAATTGTAGAAGTAGAGGTAATCCTAAATAAAGAAAAGAAACACCTTTCACCCACAGGTCAAATCTTACCATTCTACTCAGGAACCTCTAAATTGAAACAAGCTCCTTATGTGTCTCACTTTGCCATCAGCAAAAGTCTTCAGATGGCCCATCCTTCCTCTAACACTGAAAACCCAGGGCATACTTTTCCACATCAACTCGCTACTCAAGTCACTCCACCATCAGCAGGTGGTGAAACTACTACTCATAATAGCCCCACTAATCAACCTGTATCACCTGGGGCAAACCCAAAGAATCCCCCCATGCAATTATCCATTATGAAATCATGCATGTTGTAGATAGAAACCTACAATGTGCCTCAGGTACCAGATAGTGTGGGAACTAAGAACATTATGGACTTTTTGAAAAACAAGTTTACTCAAATAAGAGATGCAATCTCTCTACTGATTAATAGATTACGGGACCTCCATGAGGTCATCAATTTAGTTATACTGCCGCATGTAAACCAGAATACCTCTGGACTATTAGTTTCCAATAGGATAATTCTCCCTGAACTATCAGCATTTTATGTTATGTTAATATAGCTTACAATAGCGCATGAATTTACGCCTGAAGTGGTATCTCAGCACTGATGATAAACTCAGGCAGGCAGAATGCTGAGGTTAACAAGAATTTGCAATGCAATAGGTCTCGCATTTACGCGAGTTTGAGCTATTAACATTGCAAATAACGATGCCTTTTATTTTTGTTTTAGTTTTTAAACCATAAATAAAAGGCATTGTCATTTACAATGCCAATAGCTTATACTCGCGTAAATGCGACACCTATTGCATTGCAAATGCTGTTGGAGACGTGCCCGCTTTATAAAAGTCATTAAATAAATAAATATATTGGATTCGCACGTGCACAGAGGCCTGTAGTACAAAGCCACCAGCAGCGCTTTAATGGGCCTCAAAGCGCCTCAGCTCATGAACGCATTAAACAGAAGGGGGCACCCAAGGTGGGGGGCTGGGCGAGTCTAACTGACGAAAGAGAGACCCCCTTGGAGAAGGAGCCAGGAAGTACCTTGTCCTGTGCGTGGGATGCCGGCAGGGGGTGGGGGAAGGTGTGGGTGCAGTTGTAGAGGGGTCTCTGGGTGGCGGGCACCTTCCTTCCACTCCATCAGGTGGGGTGTCTGTTTAGAGGGGGGGACGGGGTTCACCTTATCTCCCATCTCTGTGTTGTGGGATGGGGCTAGCCCCTTGAGCCCCCACCCCTGCTGGTTGATTTGTTATTTCTTGTTGGTGGCGCGGGAGAAGGCGCACGAGGGCAGATCTGTGTGGGGCAGGGAGGGCATTGCTGATGAGCACCGAGAGGCGGGGCTCTGTGTGTGTGTGTGGGGGGGTGCTCACAAGCAAGGGGTCTGTGCCGGTTTGCCGGTTAGTGCCGTGTGTGTTCAGTAAGTGCTACAAAGTGCGTGTGGGAAACTGCTCTTTGATAAGTAGAAATCACAATAAAATCAGATTTGCAGGGTGGCAAAACGTTCTTTTATATATAAATTGCCTCATTTATATCAACACCCATAACATTCTTTTTTTGCAAAGTATGGCTGCCAAAGTTATAAAGATTAAAGTGAATTGGTGAATCAGTGACAAGGTGACCAAGGTGACAAAATTAGTGTACAATATATACAAAGTGAATACAAAAATTTTTATGTACAAGATAAAAGTCGGCCAGTATTTGAAAGAGCACAATGACGCAGTTTTCCCGGGAATTTCCGATTCTATAGGAAAACGAGTCTTGAACTGGTCCTAGGTACTGTCGACGTTTCGACCCTATATATGCGATCTTAAATCGTCATGCGGGTCTTCATCAGGACTTAAATATTGGCAGTGGTAACCTACAAAAGCAAGTAAGGCACGTGTCAAGGGCTGGTCCTAAGTAGTCACAAGCGTATGGTCCCAAATAAGCCAGAAATGGCCATGACTCACCTAGCCGTAGGTCTAGGATGGCCTAGTGTTCAAATTTAGTAGGTCCGGTATATTCATCCAGCGGAGTTTCTAAAAATTAATTCAAAGCAAAGGTAAATGGATGACATGCAATCATCAACCCATCACCATTAATTCAAGAGCTCAATCCACGATTCTGGGATTTATGAGACTGTCATAATCATTGCGCACGCATCACATCTCAGCGTGGTAGAAATTCTATACATGGTAGCATAATTGTAAAGCCAATTTGGAGATAACTCAAGGGTTACTTTGAAGCTCTTATCATAATCGGGAAGTGCGTGTCGATACACATATTAAAACCCAATTATACGGATGAAGTTGGCAATTTAATGCAGATCAATTAAAACAGGGGACCACTCATAGAATTGGTCCAGAAACAGAATTACGCAACACTCCCGGTTGCGAGACATCCCTGACAGGGGGCTAATGGTGACAGGCTCATTCCTTAGGTTTCAAATTTACATAGAGTAAGCCAAAACATAGTTATCCCTGTTTAGGTAAGGACGGTTCGCTCACCTGAAGACTGACTTGTAAGTTACAATACTTAATGGAGCGAAAGATAGCCGTCAAATCCAATCTGAAGTAGGAGCAATTGGAAGATTCTGACTGCGTCTATAAGGTAAATAACAAGCGCAGGCTTAGTTATAACCATAGCAAGACAAAGAGGGAAGGGAATTATTTAAACGCGCTAATCATAAACTTACTTTCGGGGAGAGCAAAAAACTTTTCTTCCGAGCGGTCTTGATTCCCGCTTCTGTTCCACCTTTCGTTGTTGTGGGAAACCCGCAAAAGGCAGACCAGCTGATATATGAAGGCAAACAGGTCCCTCCCTGTATGACGTAAAACATCCAAAAACGCCAAGACGGTTGCTACGCAACTCAGTCAGCGTCAATGGAAATCAAGTCCGCTAATGGAAGGCGGTTGCTATTCGCCCGTGACACTTTCTACACTAACGTCAAATGTGTGGACTTCTGATGACTAATTGGTAAGAGTCATTATGTTTACTGGGTAACAAAATTTCAGCCGAAAGTAAGGAGACAAAACTCCCCATTTGCGTGCCCGCGTACAGCTGATGCATCCCATGATTCCCAACAGAAAGCGGACACAAACGAAAATGCAGCTTTGTCACGCTGTTATACATGCCAAAACAGCCACAACGAGTTTAGATAAATTATACAAAATGCTTTGCATTACTCGTGAGACATACTGAACACAGGACACACGTGAACCAAAATTCAACGTTGTCACGCGGTTATTAGTGCTAACATAGTTACACTGAATAAAAGTAAATTACAAACAATTCTTTTCTTTACGAATAAAACATATTCAGCTTTTTCATTTGAAAATTGAAAACAATTGGTTTTGAGAAATGTTGATAACACAACATACAGAGCCCTGTGTACAGCAAACTTCTGAAGACATCAATGCAAAAACAAATAATTATGTCACATCGAGCCAACTATTAAACAAAATGACACAGTAATTCGTAAAGAGGTTACATCTCGTCCCAAAGAGGGCACACTGAACATTGTCATATAGATGTTAAAGTAAGGTTTCAAAAGGCATTGTGAGTTCTCGTACAGAATACATCCGAATGGAAAACAAACGTTGTGCACAGTAATTTGCGCATTAGACAAACCTGAAAAGAGTTTGGTCACAATAGCATTATGATTTGGAACCCATAGCATTACAACATGACTTCATCAAAGGAGGGGCACGTCGCACCTTTTCAATTGGATGTAGAAAATGAGCATTTCAATAAAGTTTCAAACAACATGACATAAAAATCTAAGATTGTAGATTTAAACAGGATTAGGCAAGCGTTCACATGCACCACGTAACCTGCTCTAGTTAAACCAGAGTTCAGTGGCCAGCAGCCTTAGAATGATATCTGTGCAGTTAGAGAGAAAAGAAAGGCAACCATAGATTACAATTGGCCCATCTGTCTAGATGTTTCCTCAAACTCATTCAAACCCTGTTGCACTGTGTCAAGGGAATGTATCCATCTACATTCTTTTCTCTTTAGATTAAATGTGATTGAACCCCCTCTTGGAGCCAAAGTCACCTTTTCCAGCACCCACCATTTGATATCCTCCGGCTGGTGGTTCTGTGCAAGACAGTGATCAACCATGGGGGCCCCTTGTGTCCTACATCTGATACGGCTCATGTGTTGGAGTATCCTTACTTTTACCTTTTGTGTGGTTTGACCCACGTACAGAAGGCCACAAGGACAAATTATTGCATAGATTAAATTGCAACTATTACAATTTGTGAAACTGAATGATTTGTAGGTTCTATTGTGATAGGTGAATGAGGAACCCTCCACTGTCAAAGGGCAGGCTTTACAATAGCCACATTTAAAATGGCCCATGAGGGGAGGCGAACCCAGGTGATCTCTGAGTCCAAGGGTTTTAGGTGGTTCCAGATATGCCTTAACAACATTATCTTTCACACTCCTACCTCGTTTAAAGGCAAATAGAGGTTCCTCAGTGGTTGGAAGCTCACTAGCAACCAAGTTCCAATATTTTTTCATGATCTTCTTCATGTCATTACTTTTAGTATTGAATGTAGTGACACATACAATGCTCTCATTTTTAGTTGTTCTCTCCTTCACTTGTAAGAGTTGGTCTCTCGGGCAGTACCAGGCGCGTTTCCGTGCGCGTTTCAATAAACCAATAGGATAACCCCTTTCCTTGAGGCGAGTGGTAAGGATGTCAGTTTCTTTAAAGAAATCAGCTCGTCGTGTACAATTCCTTCTTAGCCTAAGGTATTGGCCGTACGGGAGGTTGTCCCTAAGACTGCGTGGATGGTGGGAATTGTATTTGAGGAGGGTATTCCTTTCTGTAGGTTTGCGATATAAATCACAAATTAACCGTCCATCATCCACTTCAAATGTAAGATCAAGGAAGTCAATTTATTTGTTGCTATTCGCCATAGTAAATTGGATATCAATTGATCTTGTATTCAACCAGTTATAGAATTGCTCAAGCTCCTCAACAGTGCCCGTCCAAATCATTATGACGTCATCTATGTAACGTTTCCAAACCATAATTTGGTTGATGAATGGGTTTAGATGGCTGTAGAGATGCTCCTCCTCGTATGAATCCATAAAGATATTGGCCAGGCTTGGCACATAAGTAGCGCCCATCGCAACGCCTTTACATTGGTAGTAGAATTGCTTCATGAATACAAAATAATTGTGCTTCATTGCCTGGCCAATATCTTTATGGATTCATACGAGGAGGAGCATCTCTACAGCCATCTAAACCCATTCATCAACCAAATTATGATTTGGAAACGTTACATCGATGACGTCATAATGATTTGGACGGGCACTGTTGAGTAGCTTGAGCAATTCTATAACTGGCTGAATACAAGATCAATTGATATCCAATTTACTATGGCGAATAGCAACAAATCAATTGACTTCCTTGATCTTACATTTGAAGTGGATGATGGACGGTTAATTTGTGATTTATATCGCAAACCTACAGAAAGGAATACCCTCCTCAAATACAATTCCCACCATCCACGCAGTCTTAGGGACAACCTCCCGTACGGCCAATACCTTAGGCTAAGAAGGAATTGTACACGACAAGCTGATTTCTTTAAAGAAACTGACATCCTTACCACTCGCCTCAAGGAAAGGGGTTATCCTATTGGTTTATTGAAACGCGCACGGAAACGCGCCTGGTACTGCCCGAGAGACCAACTCTTACAAGTGAAGGAGAGAACAACTAAAAATGAGAGCATTGTATGTGTCACTACATTCAATACTAAAAGTAATGACATGAAGAAGATCATGAAAAAATATTGGAACGTGGTTGCTAGTGAGCTTCCAACCACTGAGGAACCTCTATTTGCCTTTAAACGAGGTAGGAGTGTGAAAGATAATGTTGTTAAGGCATATCTGGAACCACCTAAAACCCTTGGACTCAGAGATCACCTGGGTTTGCCTCCCCTCATGGGCCATTTTAAATGTGGCCATTGTAAAGCCTGCCCTTTGACAGTGGAGGGTTCCTCATTCACCTATCACAATAGAACCTACAAATCATTCAGTTTCACAAATTGTAATAGTTGCAATTTAATCTATGCAATAATTTGTCCTTGTGGCCTTCTGTACGTGGGTCAAACCACACAAAAGGTAAAAGTAAGGATACTCCAACACATGAGCCATATCAGATGTAGTACACAAGGGGCCCCCATGGTTGATCACTGTCTTGCACAGAACCACCAGTCGGAGGATATCAAATGGTGCGTGCTGGAAAAGGTGACTTTGGCTCCAAGAGGTGGTTCAATCACATTTAATCTAAAGAGAAAAGAATGTAGATGGATACATTTCCTTGACACAGTGCAACAGGGTTTGAATGAGTTTGAGGAAACATCTAGACAGATGGGCCAATTGTAATCTATGGTTGCCTTTCTTTTCTCTCTAACTGCACAGATATCATTCTAAGGCTGCTGGCCACTGAACTCTGGTTTAACTAGAGCAGGTTACGTGGTGCATGTGAACGCTTGCCTAATCCTGTTTAAATCTACAATCTTAGATTTTTATGTCATGTTGTTTGAAACTTTAGTGAAATGCTCATTTTCTACATCCAATTGAAAAGGTGCGACGTGCCCCTCCTTTGATGAAGTCATGTTGTAATGCTATGGGTTGCAAATCATAATGCTATTGTGACCAAACTCTGTTCAGGTTTGTCTAATGCGCAAATTACTGTGCACAACATTTGTTTTCCATTCGGATGTATTCTGTACGAGAACTCACAATGCCTTTTGAAACCTTACTTTAACATCTATATGACAATGTTCAGTGTGCCCTCTTTGGGACGAGATGTAACCTCTTTACGAATTACTGTGTCATTTTGTTTAATAGTTGGCTCGATGTGACATAATTATTTGTTTTTGCATTGATGTCTTCAGAAGTTTGCTGTACACAGGGCTCTGTATGTTGTGTTATCAACATTTCTCAAAACCAATTGTTTTCAATTTTCAAATGAAAAAGCTGAATATGTTTTATTCGTAAAGAAAATAATTGTTTGTAATTTACTTTTATTCAGTGTAACTATGTTAGCACTAATAACCGCGTGACAACGTTGAATTTTGGTTCACGTGTGTCCTGTGTTCAGTATGTCTCACAAGTAATGCAAAGCATTTTGTATAATTTATCTAAACTCGTTGTGGCTGTTTTGGCATGTATAACAGCGTGACAAAGCTGCATTTTCGTTTTTGTCCGCTTTCTGTTGTGAATCATGGGATGCATCAGCTGTACGCGGGCACGCAAATGGGGAGTTTTGTCTCCTTACTTTCGGCTGAAATTTTGTTACCCAGTAAACATAATGACTCTTACCAATTAGTCATCAGAAGTCCACACATTTGACGTTAGTGTAGAAAGTGTCACGGGCGAATAGCAACCGCGTTCCATTAGCGGACTTGATTTCCATTGACGCTGACTGAGTTGAGTAGCAACCGTCTTGGCGTTTTTGGATGTTTTACGTCATACAGGGAGGGACCTGTTTGCCTTCATATATCAGCTGGTCTGCCTGCGCTTGTTATTTACCTTATAGACGCAGTCAGAATCTTCCAATTGCTCCTACTTCAGATTGGATTTGACGGCTATCTTTCGCTCCATTAAGTATTGTAACTTACAAGTCAGTCTTCAGGTGAGCGAACCGTCCTTACCTAAACAGGGATAACTATGTTTTGGCTTACTCTATGTAAATTTGAAACCTAAGGAATGAGCCTGTCACCATTAGCCCCCTGTCAGGGATGTCTCGCAACCGGGAGTGTTGCGTAATTCTGTTTCTGGACCAATTCTATGAGTGGTCCCCTGTTTTAATTGATCTGCATTAAATTGCCAACTTCATCCGTATAATTGGGTTTTAATATGTGTATCGACACGCACTTCCCGATTATGATAAGAGCTTCAAAGTAACCCTTGAGTTATCTCCAAATTGGCTTTACAATTATGCTACCATGAATAGAATTTCTTCCACGCTGAGATGTGATGCGTGTGCAATGATTATGACAGTCTCATAAATCCCAGAATCGTGGATTGAGCTCTTGAATTAATGGTGATAGGTTGATGATTGCATGTCATCCATTTACCTTTGCTTTGAATTAATTTTTAGAAACTCCGCTGGATGAATATACCGGACCTACTAAATTTGAACACTAGGCCATCCTAGACCTACGGCTAGGTGAGTCATGGCCATTTCTGGCTTATTTGGGACCATACGCTTGTGACTACTTAGGACCAGCCCTTGACACGTGCCTTACTTGCTTTTGTAGGTTGCCACTGCCAATATTTAAGTCCTGATGAAGACCCGCATGACGATTTAAGATCGCATATATAGGGTCGAAACGTCGACAGTACCTAGGACCAGTTCAAGACTCGTTTTCCTATAGAATCGGAAATTCCCGGGAAAACTGCGTCATTGTGCTCTTTCAAATACTGGCCGACTTTTATCTTGTACATAAAAATGTTTGTATTCACTTTGTATATATTGTACACTAATTTTGTCACCTTGGTCACCTTGTCACTGATTCACTAATTCACTTTAATCTTTATAACTTTGGCAGCCATACTTTGCAAAAAAAGAATGTTATGGGTGTTGATATAAATGAGGCAATTTATATATAAAAGAACGTTTTGCCACCCTGCAAATCTGATTTTATTGTGATTTGTACGTTGTTTTTGCTTTATGTGGTCCTGTTAATGCAATTATTCTTAGAATTTTCTTCTATCTGAATAATGTACTTAGGTTCCCTTTTTTTGATTCATTCATAACTAAAAACAAAGCAATTGTCTGGTCATACCCGACAGAACCACTGTATCTCATATCATTTATACCCAGGTTCTGAGGGACACAGGGTCGCCCCATTGTCTATACAATATACTTTGATAAGTAGAAGCGGGCGAGCCAACAAGTTAACGGGGAGAGCCGAGCCAATGGTCGGCTCGGCTCTTCAAGCCCGTGCACGAGCCGAGCACTTCAAAAGTCAATTAAGCACGACTGCTCACCCATAAGTGTTTCAAGGTTTCAATAGGTTTTCGTACAGCTGCTATTCTGAATGTACTTATGTGAAAGTGCTTTCACACAGGGTAATGACGAACAAGATGCAGTTCAACGTGCTGTGTGCTATGCACCCTTCGAGTCGATGTCGCGCTATATAAAAATGCACACAAATAAAAAATCCACATTTTCTCACAGTGACTTAAGGACGTGAGGGCGCCGAACACTCCCACTCCCTGTGCTAGGCCCCTCGCAGCCACCTACCCCCTCGTTGCACAATGGACCTCGAATGCAGGTGGGGAAGGGAGGGTTGGGATCAGTTGTCAGCACGAGGACATTTTTAAGTGCGAGACAAGGGCGCAGATTGTAATGCTACCCCCTCACTTCCCACGCCTGGTCCCCCCATCCCTCCCTCAGCATCACACAATGGGTACTGAGCCTGGGGCGGAGGGGCTATAGGAAGTTCGGCAAGGGTAGATTCTCTTAACGAAGGGGGGGACATCGTACAGAGAGAGAGAGCAGGAGCTGCTTCTACCTAGCCTGCTCATCACAACCGCCCTCAGCATCGGCAGCAGCTTCAGAGACGGTAGAATCGAGGATATGCGGCCATGGTATTCGCACCCAACGAAAGGCCAAAAAAACCAGCCCGCACACAGAGCCAAGAGCGCAGCAGAATCAGCTAATGAGCCGAGGAGACGCTGACCCGGCTCCCGATCCTGTAATCTCTTGGCAGCGGGCCGAGGTCTCGCTGCAGAGAGAGCCCTCTGGACCTTTGAGGAGGTGGGGGCAGGGGGACACCCGAGCTTAAGTAAGAGGGAGCTGGACAACCCAGAGCAGATGTGGCTCCTCTCCAGTGGCGTGACAAATGCCCCCGCAGGGGGGGGGGGCTTTTTCTCTTTTAGAGCCGTCCCAGTTGGACTGGCTCGCCTGACTTCCTTTTGTGCTAAAAGGTTTCTCATCTTTATGGGGCCAATCTTTATGGGGCCATGTGTTTGGCCCCATAAAGATAAAAAACCTTTTACGCCAGCAGTAAGTCGGGGCAGCCAGTCCAACTGGGACGGCTCTAAAAGAGAAAAGTGTACATCACTGGAAGCTCTTTTCCAATGGCTGGCCACCGTTTAGCATAAACGGTGATGCCAGCCAATGGAAAAGAGGGGCGGGGCTTAAAGCCCTTTACAGAAGTTACTCTAAATCATTAAATCTCGCCAGCGAGACTGCGCATGCCTGCACAGCCTACGCCAGGCGAGACCTAAAAATGAACTGTCATAAGCAGTTTCCTGAATCTAACATAATCAGAACAGATGCAGATATGACAAGGCAAATTATTCTCATAGAACGGGGCCAGATAAGTAAAAGACCTGCCACCGCATCTTGTTAGTCGAACACGAGGAACCGTAAGCAAGGCTTTATCCTTGGAGCGCAAATTCCTAACTGGAAAGTAGTATTTGAGTTTCTAAAATATATAGCTGGGACTGTTACCCATTATTTTGTAAGACAGCATATTTTGAAAATGTTCCTTTGCAATACAGGTCTCTCAGCAAAGGTTCAGAACCACAGTTGTATTTTGAACAACTTGCATTTTGAACATTAGAATCTCATTTGCTGATGCAAGTGGAGCATTGGCATATTCTAATTTGCTAATACACAGAGCCTGAACAAGAGTATTCCTGGCAGAAAGTGGAAGATTATAAAAAGCTGTCTTCAGCAGACACATCATGTAGAAGCAGCTCCCACTAATGGCTACAGCGTGGTATGCTATGTACACCCTATAGAAGCTACCTTAAAGTTATGGTTACTTACACCACGTTACCGTGTCCCTACAACCACTCTATAATAGGAGTGTTGGACACATCAAAAAATGTGTAAGGCTGTCCTCACACACCACCAGGTGTCATGCTTCATCATAGGCAGCCCTCGCTCTCCAAAAACTCGGTTTGATAGAGAGCTGGCCTACACCTGAAGACAGGGAGGCACTTCTAATATTTAGCGTGGGGGCCCGTGAGAGTAGTAAATTAAAAAACAATGAAGTACCCCAAATCACATTTAATTGTAGGGTGTATTACTTGGTATTAAAATGCTGGCATGTGGTCGACATGTTTCTGCCTATGACTCTACTGAGTCCGTGGCATTCGTCAGAATGAAAGACGGGATCCTGTTTTTCAATATGGCACTAGATATTGTCCCTTTGTTAGGGCGACCCATGTCTACCTCTAACCTAACGTTGTAGTTCTGAGATACCTGTGGATATATAAAAAGCAATTCCATTCAAATATGTGTCTCTGTGCCTTATCTGTAAATTGGACATGGGTAACCTCGTATAAATCTTACATATACGATATATGCATGCTGATGTGATAATCGCGTGCCACTGCAAACATGGCCATGTCTGAACTGGGGTGGCGTAGTGGGCAAAAGAACGATGGATTTAACCCAGATCTCTTGACTGGGGGAGAATGTCTGCATTGTCAGCATTCCGTCCATCATTTGTTTGTTGTAACGCCTTTCGCCCTAAGTGGGATGGGTATGCTCAGACGTGGGTCCCGTGCTCACTACGCCACTGGAGTCAAGCTATCCTGGCTGATGACGGCTGATAGCCAGAAACCGGTCCTAGGATGCTTGATTCTGGTCCAGGGAAGACATGGCTTGGCAGTTCGGGCTGGACTGTTCCCATGAGGCACAGGGTCAAGACTGATTTGCATATGGCCATGTCTGAACTGGGGTGGCGTAGTGGGCAAAAGAACGATGGATTTAACCCAGATCTCTTGACTGGGGGAGAATGTCTGCATTGTCAGCATTCCGTCCATCATTTGTTTGTTGTAACGCTTTTCGCCCTAAGTGGGATGGGTATGCCCAGACGTGGGTCCCGTGCTCACTACGCCACTGGAGTCAAGCTATCCTGGCTGATGACGGCTGATAGCCAGAAACCGGTCCTAGGATGCTTGATTCTGGTCCAGGGAAGACATGGCTTGGCAGTTCGGGCTGGACTGTTCCCATGAGGCACAGGGTCAAGACTGATTTGCATATGGCCATGTCTGAACTGGGGTGGCGTAGTGGGCAAAAGAACGATGGATTTAACCCAGATCTCTTGACTGGGGGAGAATGTCTGCATTGTCAGCATTCCGTCCATCATTTGTTTGTTGTAACGCTTTTCGCCCTAAGTGGGATGGGTATGCCCAGACGTGGGTCCCGTGCTCACTACGCCACTGGAGTCAAGCTATCCTGGCTGATGACGGCTGATAGCCAGAAACCGGTCCTAGGATGCTTGATTCTGGTCCAGGGAATACATGGCTTGGCAGTTCGGGCTGGACTGTTCCCATGAGGCACAGGGTCAAGACTGATTTGCATATGGCCATGTCTGAACTGGGGTGGCGTAGTGGGCAAAAGAACGATGGATTTAACCCAGATCTCTTGACTGGGGGAGAATGTCTGCATTGTCAGCATTCCGTCCATCATTTGTTTGTTGTAACTGCAAACATGAGGGCATAGTAAAACATTTGTCTGACATAAATTGTAAGACCAGCCCACATTGTGGGTCTTAAGTGTCCCATGGGAGGAGGGTTCATGGACCCCTGTCGTCACACTCTGGGGAAGTAAAAAGGTTCTTTTTATATGGTTTCTAATGTAAGTTTTGAATATTTAGTAAAAATAGGAGCTATGTGCTTAGCTTCATGAAAGGAACCACTCTATATACTCATTTATACTCTTCAGCACACTCTTACTGCCTCAAGGTGCGTCCCTCGCCGTACACCTTTGCACGTTCGCTCCTTCTCCTTGACGATGTCGGAATAGAGGAAAGTGGGCATATAATTTGGCATCCTGTTTTCGCGGGAAGGGGCTAATGGTAAACACCTGTAGTCTATTTGTTAGACTACTTGGTGATTATTTCTTTTGTTTCGTGTCCGGTGTCCCATGCATCCGCCTGGAGGTACCATTATTACGTACCATTTTCGCGGGAGGGTAAACACCTGTAGCCTGTTCAGAGTTGCAAGTTAACTATTTCTACTCATTTCCGGTGTCCCAAGCGCCGTGGTGACATGGCGGTTAAAGGGGTGTGGCTCTTGGACTCAGAAGTCCGATGCATGTAGCCTCTGTAGGCATGGGACATTGTTGCATACTTTAAGACCATAGAAATCAATAGATTAAAGTGCAGTGGAGTATAACACTGTGCTGTTTAGAAGTAAGATGGCGTATAAAAAAAACACTCATTGTTGCTTTGTCTTTATCCGGGTCTGGTGCCATTATTATGTAGTATCTGGTGGTTTCAGGGGTAACCTTAATGATACAACACTAATATTTATAATAGTGAACTTTTTTTCAGCCACTGAGAGTATAAAAGAGAAGAAATTGGCATATAAACGCTCATTGTTGTTGCATCTTTTTTGAGTGCAACAATAAAATTTATTATAATACATTTTTTTACTCTCTCTGCCAGTGACAGTAAACACTGTAGGGGGTCTCCATTGTGCCATTATAGGCGGCTAAAGGTGTATCTCTGCTTCCTGGGCCTCTCGTTATATACTGATGATGTTACGAACCAACACTTACGTTGTTAGTCTTATGGTTGCATATTGATATTTAAGCTGTTTCACTCCATATTGTATTCTCTCTACACATTCACACTTTTTGGAAACGGTTGGATATATTATGAAGTCATAATTGATTTGTGATTGGGTATGGCAATGGTCTTCTAATCACAGGTTGTCACTAGGTGTAGTATACGCTATACCTCATTTCCTTATTGATTTTTATCTTACGATTATGTTTCCATGTGTGGTAATGTCACAGAATGTTTTGCGTATTTCACCCAATCTGTAGCCCAGGTATTTCATCGTTTAGTCCAGTTTCCCAAATTTTCAAACGATATACCTATTGTTGTTTCCGGGTTAGAAGTCTTTTCTGGATGTCTTGAAAGCTGGGTCAATTTTCTCAAAAACTACCCACTCCATGTCTACGTCACAGTGGCCTATTTGTAGTTAATGGCGCGTTAGGTTTGTGTTATTCTTCTTGCACCTGATCGTGCTCCTGTGCTCATTAATACGTATTTTTACTTTTTGCTATGGTCCTTCCCACATAGAGGAGGCCGCAAGGGCAGGTTATAAGGTATATTACATTTTCACTGTTGCAGTTAGTTGGGTCTTTCAGAATCCATGGTTTGCCTGTCTTAATGTCGACTTCTTTCATGGTTTTAGTAAACTAACATGCTAAACGGTTGCCACATGGGTAGTGGCTCACCGGCTGGTGGGTGTCCCAAAGTGTCATTAGGGTCTGAGCTTTTTGTGGTGGTGTTTTTGTATGGACAAATTCATCATGTATGCTTGTGTTTTCTTTAAAGGCAAAGAGTGGTTGGGACCATTGGTTTTCTTAGCCCCATTCAGGATGCTCCAGTTCTTTCTTGTTACGTTTTGGACTTTGTTTGAAATCAGTGTTTACGTGGTTACGCAGATGATCCTGTCAGGTTTTTTGTGGTCTTCTAGTAATGCCTTGCAATTGTTGTTTCTTGCTCTTTTCTTGGCTTTTTTTCCCCATTTTCCTTGGGTAATGGCATGTGACCAGTTTTTCTTCTTATGTATTCACCTGTGTTTCAAAGGCCTCCAAGGTGGAGCAATTCCATCTCACCCGTAGGAACTGCCAGACGGGGAGGTTTTATCGGAGTGATCGTGGGTGAAAACTTTTGTACAACAGTAGGCTGTTTTTGTCGGTTGCTTTGTTGTGAACTCTTGTTTTTATTCCTTCTTGGTCCATGGTGATGACCGGGTCCAGAAAAATAGCTTCCTCCCAATTTATGGTATATGTGAATTTCAAATGTCTGTGCTTTTTGTTAACCCACTCCACAAATTTGGTTGCCTGGTTCTCACTGCCATGCCAAATTATCAGCACATCGTTGATGTACCTCCGCCAGAGTTTAATCTCTTGTAGGGGTTTCCCTGGTTGTGGATGTAATCAATCTCAAATTGGTGCATATACAGACATGGCAAACTTGGCGCAAAAGTGCTTCCCATCGATGCACCATGCACTTGATGGTATGTTGTTCCCTTGTATTTGAAAAAATTCTTGGTTAGAGCTATTTCTGCGCATTCCATAACAAAAATGTCTGCCGTGAAAACGGTTTGTCATCCCGGCACCTCCAGGCAGACGCATGGGACACCGGAAATCAAACAAAAGAAATAAGCACCATGCAGTCTAACAAATTGATTACAGGTGTTGACCGTCAGCCCCGTCACACGAAAACAGGACGCCAATATATACTCCCGCTTTTCTCCATTTCAACATTGTCGGGGAGAAGGAGCGGATGTGCATAGGTGTACACCCAGGGACGCACATTGAGGCAGTAAGAGTGCTTGAGAGTGTTTGAGAGTATGCATGAGTGCATAGAGCGGTTCCCTTCATGAAGGTACGCACATAGCTCCTATTTTTACTAAATATTTAAAACTTACATAGGAAACCAAATAAAAAGAGCCTTTTTTCTTACCCAGAGTTTGACTACAGGGGTTCGTGAACCACCCTCCCATGGGGCACTAAAGACTCTACGCTGGGGTAAGGTTGTGGGCTGGTCTCACAATTAATGGCAAACAAATGTTTTACTATTACCTGCCATTTGCAGTGGCACGTGATTATCACATCAGCATGCATATATCCTATATATAAGTTGTAAACGACGTTAACCATGTTGAATTTACAAATAAGGCACAGAAACACGTATTTGAATAGAAATTTCTTTTATATATCCACAGGTATCTGTTGCAGTTAGTTGGGTCTTTCAGAATCCATGGTTTGCCTGTCTTAATGTCGACTTCCTTGGTGGTGTTAGTAAACTGACATGCTAAACAGTTTCCACATGGGTAGTGGCCCACCTGCTGGTGGGTGTCCCATAGTGGCATTTGGGTCTGAGCTTTTTGTGGTGGTGTTTTTGTATGGACCAATTCATCATGTATGCTTGTGTTTTTTTAAAGGTAAAGAGTGGTTGGGACCATTGTTATTTTCCCCGATTCAGGATGCTCCAGTTCTTTTGTGTTATGTTTTGGACTTTGTTTGAAATCAGTGTGAACGTGGTTACGCGTCTTCTTGTAATGACTTGCGATTGTTGTTTCTCGCTCTTTTCTTGGCTTTTTTTTTACCATTTTCCTCGGGTAATGGCGTGTGACCAGTTTTTCTTCTAATTTATTCACCTCTGTTTCAAAGGCCTCCAAGGTGGAGCAATTCCATCTCACCTGTAGGAACTGCCAGACGGGGGGGTTTTGTCAAAATGATCGTGGGTGAAAACTTTTGTACAACAGTAGGCTGTTTTTGTCGGTTGCTTTGTTGTGAACTCTTGTTTTTGTTCCTTCTTGGTCCATGGTGATGACCGGGTCCAGAAGAATTGCTTCCTCCCGATTTATGGTATATGTGAATTTCAAATGTCTGTCCTTTTTGTTAACCCACTCCACGAATTTGGTTGCCTGGTTCTCACTGCCATGCCAAATTATCAGCACATCGTTGATGTACCTCCGCCAGAGTTTAATCTCCTGTAGGGGTTTCCCTGGTTGTGGATGTAATCAATCTCAAATTGGTGCACATACAGACATGGCAAACTTGGCGCAAAAGTGCTTCCCATCGATGCACCATGCACTTGATGATATGTTGTTCCCTTGTATTTGAAAAAATTCTCGGTTAGAGCTAGTTCTGCGCATTCCATAACAAAAATGTCTGCCGTGAAAACGGTTCATCATCCCGGTACCTCCAGGCAGACGCATGGGACACCGGAAATCAAACAAAAGAAATAAGCACCATGCGGTCTAACAAATTGATTACAGGTGTTGACCGTCAGCCCCGTCACACGAAAACAGGACCCCAATATATACTCCCGCTTTTCTCCATTTCAACATCGTCGGGGAGAAGGAGCGGATGTGCATAGGTGTACACCCAGGGACACACATTGAGGCAGTAAGAGTGTGCTTGAAAGTGTTTGAGAGTGTGCATGAGTGCATAAAGCGGTTCCCTTCATGAAGGTACACACATAGCTCCTATTTTTACTAAATATTCAAAACTTACATAGGAAACCAAATAAAAAGAGCCTTTTTTCTTCCCCAGAGTGTGACTACAGGGGTTCGTGAACCATCCTCCCATGGGGCACTAAAGACTCTACGCTGGGGTAAGGTTGTGGGCTGGTCTCACAATTAATGGCAAACAAATGTTTTACTATTACCTGCCGTTTGCAGTGGCACGTGAGTATCACATCAGCATGCATATATCCTATATATAAGTTGTAAACGACGTTAACCATGTCGAATTTACAAATAAGGCACAGAAACACGTATTTGAATAGAATTTTCTTTTATATATCCACAGGTATCTATTGCAGTTAGTTGGGTCTTTCAGAATCCATGGTTTGCCTGTCTTAATGTCGACTTCCTTTGTGGTTTTAGTAAACTGACATGCTAAACAGTTTCCACATGGGTAGTGGCCCACCTGCTGGTGGGTGCCCCATAGTGTCATTTGGGTCTGAGCTTTTTGTGATGGTGTTTTTGTATGGACCAATTCATCATGTATGCTTGTGTTTTTTTAAAGGTAAAGAGTGGTTGGGACCATTGTTATTTTCCCCGATTCAGGATGCTCCGGTTCTTTTGTGTTATGTTTTGGACTTTGTTTGAAATCAGTGTGAACGTGGTTACGCAGATGATCCTGTCAGGTTTTTTGTGGTCTTCTTGTAATGCCTTGCGATTGTTGTTTCTCGCTCTTTTCTTGGCTTTTTTTTACCATTTTCCTCGAGTAATGGCGTGTGACCAGTTTTTCTTCTAATTTATTCACCTGTGTTTCAAAGGCCACCAAGGTGAAGCAATTCCATCTCACCTGTAGGAACTGCCAGACAGGGAGGTTTTGTCGGAGTGTTCGTGGGTGAAATCTTTTGTACAGCAGTAGGCTTTTTTTGTCGGTTGCTTTGTTGTGAACTCTTGTTCTTGTTCCTTCTTGGTCCATGGTGATGACCAGCTCCAGAAAAATTGCTTCCTCCCAATTTATGGTATATGTGAATTTCAAATGTCTGTCCTTTTTGTTAACCCACTCCACGAATTTGGTTGCCTGGTTCTCACTGCCATGCCAAATTATCAGCACATCGTTGATGTACCTCCGCCAGAGTTTAATCTCCTGTAGGGGTTTCCCTGGTTGTGGATGTAATCAATCTCAAATTGGTGCACATACAGACATGGCAAACTTGGCGCAAAAGTGCTTCCCATCGATGCACCATGCACTTGATGATATGTTGTTCCCTTGTATTTGAAAAAATTCTCGGTTAGAGCTAGTTCTGCGCATTCCATAACAAAAATGTCTGCCGTGAAAACGGTTCATCATCCCGGTACCTCCAGGCAGACGCATGGGACACCGGAAATCAAACAAAAGAAATAAGCACCATGCGGTCTAACAAATTGATTACAGGTGTTGACCGTCAGCCCCGTCACACGAAAACAGGACCCCAATATATACTCCCGCTTTTCTCCATTTCAACATCGTCGGGGAGAAGGAGCGGATGTGCATAGGTGTACACCCAGGGACACACATTGAGGCAGTAAGAGTGTGCTTGAAAGTGTTTGAGAGTGTGCATGAGTGCATAAAGCGGTTCCCTTCATGAAGGTACACACATAGCTCCTATTTTTACTAAATATTCAAAACTTACATAGGAAACCAAATAAAAAGAGCCTTTTTTCTTCCCCAGAGTGTGACTACAGGGGTTTGTGAACCATCCTCCCATGGGGCACTAAAGACTCTACGCTGGGGTAAGGTTGTGGGCTGGTCTCACAATTAATGGCAAACAAATGTTTTACTATTACCTGCCGTTTGCAGTGGCACGTGAGTATCACATCAGCATGCATATATCCTATATATAAGTTGTAAACGACGTTAACCATGTCGAATTTACAAATAAGGCACAGAAACACGTATTTGAATAGAATTTTCTTTTATATATCCACAGGTATCTATTGCAGTTAGTTGGGTCTTTCAGAATCCATGGTTTGCCTGTCTTAATGTCGACTTCCTTTGTGGTTTTAGTAAACTGACATGCTAAACAGTTTCCACATGGGTAGTGGCCCACCTGCTGGTGGGTGCCCCATAGTGTCATTTGGGTCTGAGCTTTTTGTGATGGTGTTTTTGTATGGACCAATTCATCATGTATGCTTGTGTTTTTTTAAAGGTAAAGAGTGGTTGGGACCATTGTTATTTTCCCCGATTCAGGATGCTCCGGTTCTTTTGTGTTATGTTTTGGACTTTGTTTGAAATCAGTGTGAACGTGGTTACGCAGATGATCCTGTCAGGTTTTTTGTGGTCTTCTTGTAATGCCTTGCGATTGTTGTTTCTCGCTCTTTTCTTGGCTTTTTTTTACCATTTTCCTCGAGTAATGGCGTGTGACCAGTTTTTCTTCTAATTTATTCACCTGTGTTTCAAAGGCCTCCAAGGTGAAGCAATTCCATCTCACCTGTAGGAACTGCCAGACAGGGAGGTTTTGTCGGAGTGTTCGTGGGTGAAATCTTTTGTACAGCAGTAGGCTTTTTTTGTCGGTTGCTTTGTTGTGAACTCTTGTTCTTGTTCCTTCTTGGTCCATGGTGATGACCAGCTCCAGAAAAATTGCTTCCTCCCAATTTATGGTATATGTGAATTTCAAATGTCTGTCCTTTTTGTTAACCCACTCCACGAATTTGGTTGCCTGGTTCTCACTGCCATGCCAAATTATCAGCACATCGTTGATGTACCTCCGCCAGAGTTTAATCTCCTGTAGGGGTTTCCCTGGTTGTGGATGTAATCAATCTCAAATTGGTGCACATACAGACATGGCAAACTTGGCGCAAAAGTGCTTCCCATCGATGCACCATGCACTTGATGATATGTTGTTCCCTTGTATTTGAAAAAATTCTCGGTTAGAGCTAGTTCTGCGCATTCCATAACAAAAATGTCTGCCGTGAAAACGGTTCATCATCCCGGTACCTCCAGGCAGACGCATGGGACACCGGAAATCAAACAAAAGAAATAAGCACCATGCGGTCTAACAAATTGATTACAGGTGTTGACCGTCAGCCCCGTCACACGAAAACAGGACCCCAATATATACTCCCGCTTTTCTCCATTTCAACATCGTCGGGGAGAAGGAGCGGATGTGCATAGGTGTACACCCAGGGACACACATTGAGGCAGTAAGAGTGTGCTTGAAAGTGTTTGAGAGTGTGCATGAGTGCATAGAGCGGTTCCCTTCATGAAGGTACACACATAGCTCCTATTTTTACTAAATATTCAAAACTTACATAGGAAACCAAATAAAAAGAGCCTTTTTTCTTCCCCAGAGTGTGACTACAGGGGTTCGTGAACCATCCTCCCATGGGGCACTAAAGACTCTACGCTGGGGTAAGGTTGTGGGCTGGTCTCACAATTAATGGCAAACAAATGTTTTACTATTACCTGCCGTTTGCAGTGGCACGTGAGTATCACATCAGCATGCATATATCCTATATATAAGTTGTAAACGACGTTAACCATGTCGAATTTACAAATAAGGCACAGAAACACGTATTTGAATAGAATTTTCTTTTATATATCCACAGGTATCTATTGCAGTTAGTTGGGTCTTTCAGAATCCATGGTTTGCCTGTCTTAATGTCGACTTCCTTTGTGGTTTTAGTAAACTGACATGCTAAACAGTTTCCACATGGGTAGTGGCCCACCTGCTGGTGGGTGTCCCATAGTGTCATTTAGGTCTGAGCTTTTTGTGATGGTGTTTTTGTATGGACCAATTCATCATGTATGCTTGTGTTTTTTTAAAGGTAAAG
This sequence comes from Triturus cristatus, assembly GCF_964204655.1. NCBI lineage: Eukaryota > Metazoa > Chordata > Amphibia > Caudata > Salamandridae > Triturus > Triturus cristatus. Next base: position 1,363,656,921 of record NC_140591.1, on the reverse strand, counting down.
AGTGGTTGGGACCATTGTTATTTTCCCCGATTCAGGATGCTCCGGTTCTTTTGTGTTATGTTTTGGACTTTGTTTGAAATCAGTGTGAACGTGGTTACGCAGATGATCCTGTCAGGTTTTTTGTGGTCTTCTTGTAATGCCTTGCGATTGTTGTTTCTCGCTCTTTTCTTGGCTTTTTTTTACCATTTTCCTCGAGTAATGGCGTGTGACCAGTTTTTCTTCTAATTTATTCACCTGTGTTTCAAAGGCCTCCAAGGTGAAGCAATTCCATCTCACCTGTAGGAACTGCCAGACAGGGAGGTTTTGTCGGAGTGTTCGTGGGTGAAATCTTTTGTACAGCAGTAGGCTTTTTTTGTCGGTTGCTTTGTTGTGAACTCTTGTTCTTGTTCCTTCTTGGTCCATGGTGATGACCAGCTCCAGAAAAATTGCTTCCTCCCAATCTATGGTATATGTGAATTTCAAATGTCTGTCCTTTGTGTTAACCCACTCGACAAATTTGTTTGCCTGGTTCTCGCTGCCATGCCAAATTATCAGCACATCGTCGATGTACCTCCGCCTGAGTTCAATCTCCTGTAGTGGTTTCCCTGGTTGTAGATGTAATCAATCTAAAATTGGTGCACATACAGACAGGGCAAACTTGGCGCAAAAGTGCTTCCCATTGATATGCCACACACTTGATGGTATGTTGTTCCTTTGTATTCAAAAAAATGCGCGGTTAGAGCTAGTTCAGTGCATTCCATAACAAAATGTCCGCTGTGAAAATGGTATGTCATCCCGGTACCTCCAGGCGGGCGCATGTGACGCCGCCAATTAAACAAAATAAATAATCACCATGCAGTCTAACAAATAGCCTACAGGTGTTGACCGTCAGCCCCTTCCTACGAAAACAGGACACCAATATAGACTCCCGCTTTCCTCCATTCTGACATCGTCGGGGAGAAGGAGCGGATGTGCATAGGTGTCCGGCGAGGGACGCACATTGAGGCAGTAAGAGTGTGCTTGAGAGTATGCATGAGTGTATAGAGCGGTTCCTTTCATGAAGGTACGCACATAGCTACTATTTTTCCTAAATATTCAAAACTTACATAGGAAACCAAATAAAAAGAACCTTTTTTCTTCCCCAGAGTGTGACTTCAGGGGTTCCTGAACCATCCTCCCATGGGGCACTAAAGACTCTACGTTGGGGTCAGGTTGTGTGCTGGTCTCACAATTTATGTCAAACAAATGTTTTTCTATTACCTCACATTTGCACGCGATTATCACATCAGCATGCATATATCATATATATAAGATGTATACAACGTTACCCATGTTGAATTTACAAATAAGGCACAGAAACACGTATTTTAATGGAATATTTTTAATATATCCACACGTATCTCAGAACTACAACTTTAGGTTAAAGGCAGAGGTAGGTCGCCCTAACAAAGGGACAATATCTAGTGTCATATTGAGAAACAGGAGCCCTACTTTGGTCCTGAAGTATGCCGCAGACTCAATAGAGCCATAGGCTGAAACATGTCGATGACGATCACAGTGGTGATTGGGCAATAGCTCCCCTAATCCCCACATTCCAGCATTTTAATGCCAAGTAATACACCCTATGATTAAATGTGATTTGGGGTACTACATTGGTTTTTAATTCACTACTCTCACGGGCCCCCACGCTAATTATTAGAAGTGCCTCCCTTTCTTCAGGTGTAGTCCCGATCTCTATCAAACCGAGTTTTTAGAGAGCGAGGGCTGCCTATGATGAAGCATGATACCTGGTGGTATGTGAGGACAGCCCTACACATTTTTTGATGTGTCCAACACTCCTGTTATCGATTGGTTGTAGGGACACGGTAAAGTGGTGTAAGTAACCACAACTTTATGGTAGCGTCTATAGTGTGTCCATAGCAGATTTGGAGCCAGCTCGCCCAGGAGACCCCATAGCCTCTATTCCCCTCCCCTGGATATTACCAGGATTCTTGTGTGTAACAAGATTCTTAACTACCTGCGTCGGTGTAGGATCAAGACCAAGTTCTATTGGGCACCACACCGAAGTCCAAAGTTGCTGGGACTAACAAACAGCAGGATCTCTGTTTTATCAGCATTTAGTTGTAAGGCAGAAGAACCTGCCTACACCCTACACACAAGATATGTTACCAACTCTCAGCCAGGTTGACTCAAATAACTTTCCCAGTATGATAGGAGGTAGGACCCTGTCCCAAGGGGCTTTTTGAACACTTATGAAAGTACAAGAGCAAATCGACTCATGCTGGGACGTAATGACAACCCACTGAAGAACACCTTCGACTGTAGGTTCATAAATCGCAGCATCTTCAAAATATAAAAGAGGAGGGGTGATATAATTGTGCTTGACTCCATGCAGCGGTATATCCTCTCGAGATCCCTGCAAATGATGGGTAAACCATCCTATGAGTGCACCGACGTAAAATCACAAGTGAAATATGGTTGCGAAGCTACAGTCTACAGCAAGAACATGCCCAAATTGAAACCAGACCCGAGGGAGGGCAAGATTGCACTTATTAATAAAACAATTCACTCGATTCATTCCAACCTCCAGTGCTATTCTATAATACATAAAGATATCATCTCAGCCCATCACCCGTTGGATCATTAGAAACACTATGACTCTATTAAGCTTCTTCTAGATGGCCATGACATGGTAGGTAGACTTCTAGCAATGGAAGCAAGGTCCATGCCATCCACTGGATCCACAATTACATTTAAAATCAGTCTAGAACCCATGGAGGTAGCTGCCCCGGATCCACCTCATTCAGGAGTTGGGCATACAGCCTCTTATTATTCTAATCCATCCTCTGGCTCCTGCACCTTTTTAATCCCACACTTAAGGCTGTCCCGTCTATGGGGGGGGCCTGCCATACCATCTAGCCGCATTTCATTCCCAGAGGATACTAAACTTGCCACCTCCTTGATCCAGACCCAGACACTCAACACCATAGTTGAGGGGACAAATTGCGCAACAGACCTGCAGCTGATATCATGGAATGTAGCAGTGCCGTGTGCTAGATGTAAGATCCTGATTGCATTAGTTTTTCATTAACCAATACAATATTATATTGCTTCAAGAGACTCGGTCTCTAACCCCTCTCAACATAAATTGATACACAAACTACAGCATCAAAGCATTGCCCACGAGCTGGCCGTCCATCTGGGGGTGTCCTAATATGGATAAGGACTTTTTTAAACTTGAATGTCAAATGAATCCCATTAGATTGTGTTGATGTAATTGACCTGACCATAAGAGGTTCTAATGGTGTAGTTGTAACTCTGTATAACATTTACAATTGTTCTGTGGGCTCAAACAAGGAGTCTCTTACTTTGACTAAGCTAGACCATGATTTGTCATATAGGTCATTGCACTCTCCAATAAGTAGTGCTGGGGATCTAAACATAACTTTTGAGCCAATACCATTTATGGGCTCTATTATGGACTCTGAAGATGAGTCCAAAGGTATCCAGAGGCTTGACTAAGTACTACTTAAAAAGTGGTCTATAACTGCGCCACAGCTTAGTTCCCTAACACTCAAATTCGGCATGTGCAATTGCAATAGGAGATCCAAATTAGATGCCATCGCAAATTCACCTTCCACAGGGGAAGGAGTAAAAGCAGGATAGGCTATATTTTGTTAGACCTGGAAATCTAGCATGTTATGTCTGATTTCAGGGCATTGGTTCAGAACGACAACAACCATTACCCCTAAAGCTAGCCTTCAATTCATCACTTTTCCACTGTAAAACTAATACTTTCAGTAGATCTGAGTCTATATTGACCCTTAGCAATAATAGAAGATCTATCAAATGGTCAACATTGTCTTCTAAACCAGATAATCTGGCTCACATTTACAATAAATTTAATCTACATCTTGGTCCTCGAGCAGCAGACCATCTTAGAGAGGATACCTTTATGGAGCTGAATAATAGCCTGTTCTGCAACTTAAAAACACATTCGCCAGTAGAAAATAGACCTAGACACACACTGAAGCCGAACTTCTCCCCGTGGTACAATGCCAAGTATAGAAAAGGGCTAAGTCCAAATTAATCATAGACACCGAAACCTTATGGCACATTGCAGCTCATGGAAACACAGATGGGTTAAGTCGTCTGGACCTTAACATTCCTCCCCATCTTTGGGAAGAACATTACACCACTTTATATAGAGAACATATACATTCCTCTCAGTGCATAGATTTCAAAATTGGTAATATGGTGCCAGCAACCAGCCCGAGCGCATACTGTCCCCAGGGTTAGATTATCAGCTCCTCTACTTCTCCCTGAAAGATACCTGTAGAGCTATAAACTGCCTGCAACCAGGGAAAGCACCCGACCCGGTTAAATACCAGGAGATCTTTATTCATCCGAGCTTTCTGTCTGGGCTTCATATAATAATAAACTCTCAAACAAAATAACCTGTGTCAATAGTATTTCTGATTCCTGGCGAGGAGCAGACGTTATTCCCATATACAATAAAGGTGACAAAAGCACCCCTGGGAATTACAGGCCAATAGGCCTGATAGATAACCTCCAAAAGGTGTTTTTCTACCAAGTACAGGCCAAACTGCAAGGTTGGACAATTGAAGCCAACATAATTGCCTCTCTACAAGCAGACTTCTGACCTAAAACTAGCACCATTGACCAGATAGATTGGTTTACTTTACTCTGCTGAAAATACCTCCAGCTAACAAAAGACCACCTCTATGTGGCATTTGCATACCTTAAAACAGCCTCTGATTTAATTCCTAGATAACAGCTATGGCATTACCCTAGGACAGATGAGAATGAGCCATGACCTGCTGGACATCATTGTTAAATTGCACGAAGCTAATTAAGCCCAAGTTAGACGTGGGTCTTGTCATGAGCTCACTGACTGTATAAAAACTGAGAGAGAGGAGTCATCAGGGTGCATCCTGCCCCCACCCAATTTTCCCTATATATTAATTTCATAATTAGCTTCTTGAACAATTGCACTCACAACTTTCCCAGACTCAATGGTAGCTTTGTTCCAGCCCTCTTGTTTGCTGACAATACTATACAAATTTCATGTAACCTAATGTGATTATAAAACCTATTAGACAAATTCACTGACTATTGCGACAAAAACGGCTCCGATGCGAACACTCTGAAAACTAGCCCTAGACATGTATCGAGCTAAAGTCCAGAGTGCAGCCTTGTATGGAGCTGAAATTTGGGTACATGTGAAAATGAAGGAGTTAGCCATCAAAGACAATTCGTCTTTTAGGTTGCAGTTCAGTTTACCTCAAAGCACATGCTTAGTTCCCGTTTTTATAATATAGGGTTCAAACGTATAAGTAACATAGCAGGCCTAAGACCGCTCTTATTCTTGATCAGATTGTGATCAACTCCTTAATTATAATCATATAAAAGTACCCTAATCAAGATCTTAGGCATGAAAAAACCAAGTTCCATCACATGGTTCTCACATCTTGAATCCAGTTTCCAAGCCATAGGTATGATTTCACTATGGAGAGATCCATCATCCATATCCAGCAGCTCAACAGCAGTAGGAAAGGCCTGCATCATGGCTCTATATACATGAGCACAATTACAGGAACAGTAGACCCGATAGTCTCACAACAGCATTTTTATAATTAGAGTGCTCACCTGCTTTTGAACCCTACATGGAAGATATTACCTCTACCCAAGCTAGAACACATTAAATTAAGTTCAGGGTGGTCATACTCCAGACAGGCCAGAAGGAAGCATCCTTCCGAGGCCCAAGCACCTTGCCCTATATGCGGGGATATTCAAGTACATCTAGATCATCTGCTCTTTTGCCCCCTGGACAAAAGAGCCAGAAACACCTGGATTAAACCACTCTGTATCAACCTTGGAGTACAACACTACCAAGCAGCCTCCGAGACACTACAGACAAACACCGATCCACAAATTGTTTTCACTGTGAGCAGATATCTACATGCGATCTGGATTAAGAGAAAGGGGTTGGGGTACCTCTTGTAATTAATAATCCTCTATTAATGGGTTTTTTCAGGCTAGCCAAGTTTAAGTGATGATTTGAGTTCTTTTTATACTGCTCAGTGAATTCATCCTTACACCACCTAAGATTCAAAGAAATTGTCAAATAATTACGAACTGCATCCTAGGTCACTATAGAACTGGATGTTTTACTGCTGCTGGTAATGCTATTTTCATATGAAGGTTTGGTATATTGTTGGAACTATGTTTCGAAATTGTCTACACTGATAAATGTAACCTAGGACAATCTGCTGTTGCTTGCAAGGGCCAGTTTGTAGGAAGGTTATCATCCTACAGGAACCTTGGTTTGAAACATTTTATACTCGTTTTGGAAATTGTACTTGCCTGCTATTAGTAAATGTTGCACATTGTACTTTGAGTTTTTGACCTACATGTCCGACAATAACTCGTATTTACGGGCCTCTGTAATCCACGAAGATCAAGTGCTTGATTAATTGTATTACGATTTTTATCGTATGCTGTATATTGTTGTTTTTTTATGGGCTTTTGGTCCGATATAAGCATAATCAAGCAAAGTATCCCCTGCCTCCATTTGTTTGTGCACATTTCCCTGGCAGTTCCAGTGATTGATCATGTGGGTTGTGTGTTTTACTCCAAGGTTTGTCTGGAGCAGATTTGATCTTATTTTTTTCTGCCCTACTGCTTGAATAGATATGGGTTTCATTTTGGTGAATAATAAGTGGTGTCCCATGGAAGGACTCTTGGTTGATCCTGGACATAGGTGCCAATACCTGGGGTGTCAAACTTTGACACTTCTGGAGACTGATTAAAGTGAAACGATGGGGAGTGTCAAGTCTGCACACACAGAACTGGGAATGTTCAGTTGTTTGGTTCTGGTTGTATAGGTAAAAGCAATGGTCAGCAGGGCCAGCCTTAAGCATGGGCCACAACCAGGGTTCAGACCTTTAGAGGGGCACAGATGCTGCCTGAAGCTGTCTTTTTCTGAGGTGGCGTGGCTCCAATGAAAATTGTGTTTAAACACTGTTATGGGTACTACTTGTGCCCCTACCTGCGTTTTGGTCTGCATTTCTTTTAATGTCTCTTCTTTCTCTTAGCTCTCATTATCTTTCTCATATGCTTCCCATTCTTTCCAACATGCAGACCATTAAATACGATGAATGGAATGGGGAGTCAAATTTGCTTTCTCCCAGGGCACTCTCTGAGCAAAGAGCAGCCCTGATACTTAGCAACTTCAGTTACCCGAGGTTTCCTGCACTGCAACGTACGTCTTGGCCCAAGCCAGCAGAGGGGCTGCCATGTTCAGCCCTGCTCCCCCGGCATAAAAACATGAAGTGTACTTAAAAGGGATCGTGCATTTGCCCTCTCTTCCATTCGCACGCAGACCCCCCATCCACAAGTACCTGATCTCTCCGTGCTGCTATCCACCTTTCCGTTATCCCAACACAAAAACATGAAGAATAATTATATTAAAATCAGTAATTTCTCTACAGGGTAACTGTGATCTACTGACAGTATTTAGTAATCTAGGAGGCTGTGGTTTGGTTTACCTTTCAGGGAGCACAGTCAACACAAGTCGCCACAGAGAAACCCACACCCATTATACGTTACAGATCCTCAGGTCCTGAAGAATCTGCCAGTAACAGGAAGTGAAACATGTCGACCCAACTTTAATCAAATGTCCATACATGTGCCATGTTTTTAACATGTGATAGTCTGCATAACTATTAAAGGAGATTACTGTATTCTAGAAAAGTCTTGGTGGTGAACTCCGGTCGCGGAGTTTGCGGAATTTTCTGTACTTTGTGTAACACAGAGTTTTTTTCCTCGCTCGCACTCATCAATATCAAGTTGGCGAGCACGAGCGAAGAAAATCCACCTGCCGGAGAGATTTTTCCTCATTCACGCTCGTCAACGTCAGGAGCAATGGAATCAACCTCCAGGTGAGATTTCTCAATGCAGGCGGTCACATTTCTCAATGTGGGTGGCCGCATATGCTCACGACTGCTCGCATTGAAAAACCATCCGTTCGCATTGAGAAAGCTGCCACTCAAGTAGAAAATCTACCTGAGCAGCAGAAAGGAAGCAGCGCCCGCTTGCGCTGTGCATGGTGCACTTTGCAATAATTTCACAGCGTGGACAAACACCCAGTGCTGAAAATTACAGCGAACAGCATTTTTCTAACACACTCCGCCGCATGCGGAGCTCCGCCCAGGCTTCATTCCAGATACTTTAATCTCAATCCAGTTAAGCTTACATATATCGTTTTCTGTTCTATCTCGCATAGTATTTCACTGAATTGTATAATGAGATTTTGTGTATTTGTACAGATTTTAAGTTTGATCCACTTATGTATGTATAATCCTTGTTTTTGCACTTGGAATTTTTGTCTAAATAAATACTAGTATTCAACACACATTTTCGCAGCTTCCTTACAATGTTAGTGTTCTGCTTGAAGACCTTCTCAAACACATTGAGACATTGCAATACCCATATGCAGCTATCACATTCATAAGAATCCTATAACATTAGGTGCAGTGCAGCTGGCCCTTCCTATTTACCACACACAATAGACATAATAGGCAGGCCACGGATAAAGAGGTTATACACCAATAAGAAGATCGGGACACGGAAAAGACATATTTTGTACCTACCTGCTGTGCCTGTGTGGTGTCTCCTCTTGCTAGGAGAGTAGTTCACAACTCTGGCCTTCTTGAAGTATGGTGCATTCAATAGCTATTGTCTAGGTGAGAGATACTTTAAATATAGCTAACCCACCTAGGTGCATATCTAAGCAGCTGCCAGTAGGGACTTGTGCTGTTTACGTTGCTTTAATAATTGAGAGTGGGTTTCCTGGTTTATTTTCCCTTAAACTAATCTGCACATTTTGCCTGCAACTAGACAGGAGACAAGATGTGGGAATCACCTGCCTATATGTTGTGATTGATGCGGTATTACGGTGAATATATCTTTGGAGAGTCATCAATTCAAATATTAATGCTTTGTTTGTTGGAGAATTGTTCTGATGATTTTTTGAGGCTAGGTCTACTTAAAATGTCTTGGTGGTATGAAAGGAGAGGTTACTTGACTGGCTGGCTGTAGAAGTATGGAATTTTCCTGAACGGTTCCCAAGGACTCTCTGCTGTTCGCATGAAAAGGCTCAACTTGTTGCAAGATGGCTCTGACTAGTAGGAAGGCCGGTCCAATGTTATAAAACTGGTCCAGTTCATTTCCACACTGGACAAAATGCTCACTCATAGAGCAAGGGTTCTCTGTTGGTGCAGCTTTCTCCTCTCTTGCTCAGTATTGTATAGGGACCCACTTGATGGCTATAAATGGTGTTTGTGGTTATGCTCAGATCAACAAGGCATTTAAAGAAATTACCTAGGTCACAGTGATTGTTGCACATCATTCAGAGACACTCCAGAAGATCTGGGAAGGCAGGTGACTCTTGGGCAACATAGGTTGCTGGACTGCATGTCTGAAGCTAAGTTGTACGAGTGATAGGGATAACCAGGAGCCACAGGTTGCCAGGTGCATTTCCCCTCAAATACATCCAAAGAAGGTTGATAAGAAACTAGGCCGACCAACCCCTGTTCTTGTGAGTCTTGTCACTTAATCTGAGTTACCTTTGTCACGATGAGATGAGAGGAAAAATTGAACTATTAGAGGGCCCTTAATGCTGTAGCGATGCACGTTTCCTCCTGTGTAATCAGTATCTGAGAGGAAATTCCCTCTGAATAAATGTACATTTTGCCCTCAGGACACAGGCAAAAACAAGCATTACTGTTCAGATTTCTCTCATGGTTGTTCCACAAAATTATACCGCAGGGTTAACAATCTATTGCTGTAATGCAGTTTCAGGAATTAACCAAAATGTAGGGCTCCCTTTGAAGGCTTTCTAAATGTAACAGACTCAACACATGAGTGCTATGCAAAGATCAAGAGAAAGCATTCAGATCACATATATAGCCACATGGAGCACAGGCTCAGTGGTTGTAGATTTCACAATGCTCTACAGAGAGTGCTTAATAGAAAATGAAAAATTTGGAATTGATGAGCTACACTGTCACCATTATATACAGAGAGATACACAGGACAGTGTGTTGTCCTTTGCTACTCGAAATGTGGCCAGAGTTGTGAGTGTGTTGAACATAGAATGGTCTCTTTTTGTAGCAGAGACTAAGGCTCACTAGGCATGCTGTGGCAATTGGTCCTGATCTGGCCAGCGGTGGTCTGATACCACATGTAACAGAGTAGGCTAAGATGCAAGGCAGGAGATATGATGGATACAAGCAAATCTCCAGGAACTGTTTTTGTTCTTCAATTCTTTATTCAGGTTCCAGCAAAACAAGTATGAGAGCAAATATCAAATACATATTACAATACTCATGCGTGTATTAAGAACAAGTCTGAAAAGTAAAACAAAAGAGCAGAATAATTTGTACATCCAAAAACATGGATATTTATTGTAAAGCAACAAAAGCGCAATGGGAATACAAATTTATCCTGTGGAACATATCAGCTAAACCAATGATAGACACTCTGGGCCTGGTTATTAGTTTGGTGGCGTGGTGCTGGGTCCGCCCCGCCGCCATACCGCCAAACCCGTGGTTAGGCCACCCGCCAGATCACGAGGTTTACTCGTGTCTGACAAGCTTTCTTTTTTTTTATGGTCCCACGGCGGTGCCCTGAAAATGGGCACCACAATAAGAATGCCAAAAACAGTTCCTGTATGGCATGGACTGTTAAGTCCATGATGTGCAGGAACTGGGAGGCATGCACACAGGGGGCTACATAATTTTGCCCCTTGTATGCATCCACATGTGGAGGAGACACAGAGGGCCCTACAGAGCCCTCTTTGTTTCCTTTCTGCTATGGTGTTCATGGAGAAGGAAACTCCATTACACCACCGACGGAGAGGAAACTCTTAATATGCTTGGATGGACCATGGTGGTGTCCCCAAACATATTGTGGCCTCCTTACAGCTGCAGCACTGACAGTGAATGGCAGTTCCCTTGCGGCTGCACTGGGGCAATGGCGGTCCGACCTCCCTAATGGTAATGGGGCGGTCCGGAGACCCAAACACTGGACCCCCGTGAATCTGGTGGTCTGTGGACTGCCAGACTCATAATTAGGCCCTCTGTTTCGACTGCATAAGAAATCACCATACAATATATGTCTAATAAGAAAAAGATGCCCCTCAGTGGAACAATCATATTTCACTGCCACCCACCCTTCGCTGAGAAATAGAATGTGATTAAATGCACCAGCATTAGCCGTGAGATTGTGGTTTAGAACACTCTCTAGAGGCCAATATCAGTGAGTAGGATTGATGACACTCCCCAGCGAATTTCACAGTAAAAACAAAAGACTCTCAGATGTGGTAGCGTCCAGCTGAATTCAGTAAATTACCCTATATCCCATCAAATTGCACCAGTTTATCTTCCAGTGCATATATCAATTTTTCAAAGGCCGCCATTTTACTAATTTCATCCTACAAGGGCGCAAAGTTGGAACCGATGTTCACTTCCACAGTCTAAGAATACCCACTTTTTATACTGCAAGGGTTATGGACAGCCACCTGTTCATGTCAGTGGTCATCGGTGTGAGGTCAGAGGTATTGTGTAAGAGAGCCAACCATGCTGAGAGAAGGCCCCCCATTCCTGATTTCCATGTAACCAAGTTCCATACTTGTTGGAAATAGTGCTGTAGGTCTGGGGATCCCCACAGGATGTTCACTATATCTCTAGGTTCCTGCCTGCATTGCCAAAACTTTGAATGTGGGCAGAACATTGTCTTGTATAGCTAATCAGGTGTCCAGTGCCTGTGATGGAGAATCTAAAAATAGCTAGATTTCAAGTTGTGCATTCCACAACCCTTTGCCATGCTGAATCATTAACGTGCATGTTAGACCTGGCACCATTGGCGCGGGTCTCCCTTCCATATTTTGCTGTTGCCTCATGTGTTTTTGCTGGTTATAGATGCTATGGGCACTGTGCCACTGCTCTTCAGTGCCACAGTGCGAGTACTCCCTATGGTAAATTTATGTATGGATAGGGACTCCATGATTGAGTTATTTGATTTACTTGTCAGACCCTAGTACAGTGCACCATGGGTGCCCAGGGCTTGTATATCAAATGGTGCTGGTGGGCTTGCAGCACTGGTTGTGTCACCCACAGAAGCAGCCTGTAAAGTGTGTCTCAGGCCTGCCATTGCAGAGCCTATGTGCAGTCTGGTACTGCCATGTTGACTGGCCAAGTGCACCCACTTGCCAGTCCCTAAACCTTCCCTTTTCTTCATATCAAACACGCCCACGGGCAGGGTGCATTGTAAGTATAAGGTAAGACATGCCCTGGTGTGTGTGGCATGTCCTGATAGTGAATTACAGCCATTTTCGTTTTTCACTATTGCAAGGCTACCTGTTCTCATAGGCCAGAATGGGAAGTTTGATTATTACATCTTATAATCCTAACTGACTCAGGGAGCTAGGTAGAAATTCGAGTTTAGTATGCCCAAACTCAGAATGATAAAATACCTCTTTAAGTGAAGTTGGTTTTAACATTCTGTGTTTGAAAATACCACTTTTAGAAAGTAGGTATTTTCTTGTTTAACTATCCAAGCCTGCCTCTGCTAGGTTGTGTATTTGATGTCTGGAGTTTGAGTGACAGGGGCTGGGGAATTCCAAGAGACAGGGTGAGTCAGCACAGGGCTGAATAGAGAGATCTGCATGTAGATGGGTGGGAGGAGTTGCACCTGGGACCTGAATAGGGCTGTGCCTTCTCTACACAATGCTGGCTTCACCTCCTGTGGTGTGTCTGATGCCCCTGGCCTACACTGTGAAAGGAAAGAAGGAGTCTTGTCAACAAAATGCTCCAGGACTGACCCGAACTGGTTTGGACTAGGCAAAGGCCTCTCTTCCTTCGGAGAACAAAGGGAAAATGAGTATAAAAGAGGGGACCCAAACCCCAGAACTTTAGATCACTTTTGGGAAGCAATAAGAACCTTTGCTGAGGAGAGGAACCAGAGAGAAACTGAGGAGGAGACTATCCCTAAGCAGAGTGCTGTTTGGGGGTTGGCCTGCAGTGGTTGCCTGACTGCCAAAGAAAGGAGAAAGGAACTTTGTGCTACTTTCATCAACTTGTAAAGGATCTCCAAGGGCTTGAAGATAGAGCATGCCTCCTGCTGAAGTCTCAGGGTCAACAGACTTCACCAACCAGCTCCCCTGAATTCCCTTGCTTGTAAACTGAAGTGCCTGCTGTTGTGCTGGGCCTTCTGAGAGACTGCGTGTCGCTGGGAGCTGGAAGCGAGACTCACGAGAAAGAAGCGTGTCGCCGCAGCAGCCGCTGTTGTCACATCACTGAAGAAGGGTGTTGCCGCTGCTGCTGTTGATCGCATCGCAGAAGCGCCTCACATCACCGGAGAAGCATGTCGCCGCTGCAGCCACTGTCGATGCATCACTGAAGAAGGGTGTAGCCGCTGCCGCTGTTGCATCGCATTACCAGCAAAGCATGTCGCCGCTGCAGCCACTGTCGTCGCATCACTGAAGGAGGGTGCGCCGCCGCATCGCATTGCAGAAGCGCTTCGCATCACCGGAGAAGCATGTCGCGGCTCAGAAGATTTGTTGAGTCACCACTTGGCCGTTGGGCTGGCCCGCAATGTTGCCACATCAAGAAGAAGACACAATTTTGTTTCATTGCACCGAATCTTCATCGCATCATGGCCTAGCTGGTCACGTCGCCACGGAAGCGCAGTAAGAAACCGACGCATCACCTCCCCATGCCGAGATGAAGCAACGCATCACCTTCCCCTACGCAGCAGTAGGGAACCGACGCATCACCGTTCTTGTGTGTAAGGAACCGACGCATCACCTTCCCTGCAACACTTTCATTGTATAGCATTACGCATCCAAAGGTACATTGAACGTATAGTGTCGCATTTACCATTTTAAGAGAACTAAGCCCTTTCTACCATTTTTAAAGGACAGTATTTTGGATTTTTTTAGTTTGTGGCCTGGTGTTAAGCCTATATAAAGAATACTTATTTTTTATATAAAACCTGTGTGGTGTCCATCTGTACTGTTTTCACTCGATTACTGTATGTGTTCACAAATGCTTTACACAGTGCCTCTGAGAAAAGCCTGTCTGCTCGTGCCAAGCTACCAAGGGGGTGAGATGGGGTAATTTTAGGAGTGTACCCACTTACCCTGACTAGAAGCAAGGGTCCCTGTTTGGTCAAAGGTACCTACCTCTGCCAACTAGAGACCCCCAGTTCCTACATTGGTGGTCAGCGGTGGGATTCTGGACTTGCATTTGTGATTCATATACAGTGATTGGTGAACACTACTAGTGAGTGCAGACCAAAAGCGACCACATACTTTTGGTAGATTGTTTTTCCTGGGATTTTCTATTTTTGCCAAGAACTGCTAAGTTTAACCACCATGAGTAAAGCAGCATCCATAGCATCTGTTGATTTTGATTCGGAAGAGGAGAAACTGGAATGCTACAATGTGAGACAGCTAAAGCACTTCTGCAGGAAGTTTAAAGTTGTTATGACCGGTCTCACCAAGAAGGGTGAGTTCCAAAAGGCGCTGAGGGCCGGGGCGAATCAAGGAATACCCCTGAGAATGAGGAGGGGGCTGAGGATGCAGAGGAGCAGCTGGAGGGGCCATTGGGTCCAGGGGGGAGGAGAGCAACTTCCCCAGTAGGTAGCAGTGTGTCCCCAAAGGAGTTGGAGGACAGGGAGAAAAGTAGGATGCACGAATTGGAGCTGGCCAAGCTCAGATTAGGTGGGCAGTTGGAGTTGGAGAAGAGGAAATTGGCCCTGGAAGAAAAAAGGATGCAGTTGGACCATGAGAGGAATTTGAGAGAGTTGGAGTTAAAAGCTAGGAGCTTAGAGATTACTCCCTCTGGTGGCAGCACACCATCAATGCCTGTTGAAGCTAGGGTGTACATACCTAAGGATGTGGTTAGAGAGTTTTATAAGAATGATGACATGGGCAGTGGTTCAAGGCCTATGAGGTAGCCATGTCCTCCCACTGGGTCCCTGAGAAGGATTGAGGAGCGGGGTTGTGGGGACGGTTCCTTAGTGAGGGGTGGGATACATTGTTAGACTTGCCCTCTGAAGTCCATAATTCTTATAGCCACATGAAAGAAGCATTGATGTCCAGGTATGGGTTGACTCCTGAATTGTATAGACAGAGGTTTAGAAATTGCAAGAAGATGGAGTCAAGCACATGGGTAGAATATGTAACTTTCTTTTGCAGAGCATTGGATGGTTGGGTGAAGGGTAGCAAGGTGAATGATTTTGAGGGGCTCTTTGATTTAATTGCATGGGAGCACTTGTCAAGTAATTGTTTTCCAGAGCTACGCCAGCACCTGATTGACTGCAGACTGACTAACCCTAGGAAGCTTGCTGAGGAGGCGGACTTCTGGGTGAGCACCCTGGTCCACAAGGGTCACGTGGGAGACTCTGCCAAGAGTAGGCAGAGTCCCCAGCAGAAGAGTGGGGGGGACAAAGGTAAACAGAGGGAGTTCCAGAAAGGGCCACAAAGTAATCCCCAAGGGAACCAAGGGAAAGGTTCCCAGCCTCCCCCTGAGAAGAAGCCCGGGGTCCCGACAGGTAAACCTGTTCCTAGGGGACCCCTGAGGTGCTTCAAGTGTGGTGAAGTAGGCCATAAGTCTATTGATCCCCAGTGCTCACAGTTTAGAAAGACAGCACCCACTGGTGCAATACCCAGGCAGATGGCGAGTGTAGCCCTGGGGGAGTTGATGGGTTCCCAAGGTGGGTGGGATCCTGCAGAGATGTCCCTTGTCTCTTTAGGAGACTGTGAGGTGGTCCCCAGGACCCAACTGCCTGATAACACTAAAAAGTACAGGCAGTGGGTGACCATCAATGGCCACAGAGTGGAGGCTCTTAGAGACACAGGAGCCAGTGTGACAGCTGTCAAGTGTCACCTGGTGTCGAAAGAGCAGGTGGTCCCAAATGCATTTTACCCAGTTGTTGCCGCTGACAACACAGAGAGCCACTGCGAGGTGGCTCAGGTTCCCTTTGAGTGGGGGGGGTCTCTGGTACTCTTCAAGTATCTGTGAGGCCAGCCTTGCCTGTTGACTGTTTGTTGGGGAACGATTTGGAGCGCTCCCCTTGGGCTAAGGTAGAGCGAAGTACTCATTTGGAGATGTTGTGTGTGCCTGACTGGGCGTGTGTGACCACATGGTCCATGGCAGCCAGTAAGGGTGTTCAAGAGGACCTGGAGCCTGAGAGGGAGGCCCAGGTGCCTGCCTTAAAGAGAAGAGGCAGGGGGCACAGGAAACCGGCCCCAAAGTTCCCACGGTCCAGGAGGAGGCAGACCTTGAGGGGGATGGCGTGGAGCCTACAGGGGAACAGGTAGCTGAACTGGGGGACCTGCCTGAGCTGACCCATTGGCAGCAGGAAAGAGGACCCTCCAGGGAAGAGTTCTGCGAATAGCAGAAGAAGTGCCTTTCTCTTGTGGGTTTGCGGCAGCAGGCTGCAAACCAGGCAGCAGGTGATCAGTCTGGATCACATTGGATTTACTGGGAGAATGGTAATCCTGTATAGTGAGCCTAAGGTTGCTGAGTCTGGGTCAGCCCATGTGCTGGTGGTACCCCAGTGCTTCAGAGCCTTCTTAACGTGGCTGGCTCATGATGTGCCTTTAGCAGGACATTTGGGGCAGGACAAGACCTTTGAGAGGCTTGTCACCCACTTTTATTGACCCAAATGTGCAAGAGTTCAGACACTCATTGCAGGACCTGTCAGACTTGCCAGGCAAGAGGAAAGAGAGTGAGGAAGCAAAAGGCTCCTCTCCAGCCATTCCCTGTGGTCAGCACCCCCTTTGAACGGGTGGGTATTGACATTGTGGGGCCACTGGACCCCAAGACAGCCATGGGCAACAGGTTCATCCTGGTCTTGGTGGACCATGCCACCCGGTACCCATACCTCTCAGGACAGTGACGGCCCGTGGTGGGACAGGCACTGATGGGAATTTTATCCTGTGTGGGGTTCCCCAGAGAGGTGGTGTCTGACTGAGATACAAACTTCATTTCCAAGTATATGAAGTCCCTGTGGCAGGAGTGTGGGATAACTCATAAGTCCACCACTCCTTACCACCCCCAAAGAAATGGGTTAGTTGAGATATTCAACCGGACCCTTGAAGGCATGATTATGGGTCTTGAGGAACCTATGAGGCATAAGTGGGACGTCCTCTTGCCATGCCTTCTCTTTGCATACTGTGAGGTGCCACAGAAATCTCTAGGGTTCAGCCCCTTTGAGCTTCTCTATGGTCACCCAGTGAGAGGACCTCTGAGTCTGGTCAAAGAAGGCTGGGAGCAATCTCTCAGGAAACCTCCCCAGGATGTATATAGCTACATGCTGGCCTTCAGGAACCAGACTAGGCATTTCAGGCAACTCGCTGAGGCGAATCAGGAAGCCATCCAGGAGGAGATGAAGTGGTGGTACGACCAGAATGCCACTCTGGTGGAGCTTCAGCCTGGTCAGAAATTGTGGGTCATGGCCCCCGTGAAGCCCTGCACACTCCAGGATAAGTGGACCGGACCATTTGAGGTGGTGGAGCGCAAAACTCCTGTTACCTACTTGGAGGACTTGCGGTCCTGCATGTCAACCACCTGAAGCCCCACTTGGAGAGGTCCGAAGTGGGCTTACTCTTAGTGACAGATGCTGGAATGGAGGAGGAGACTGAGCCTCTTCCTGACCTCCTGTCCGTAACAGAGCGAGATGGGTCAGTGGATGGGGTAAACCTCTCTTCCACCCTTACCCCTGAGCAACAGAAAATCTGTCACCAGTTGCTGGGATCGTTTTCTGATCTGTTCTCCCTGATTCCCAGTGTCACTGATTGGTGCGTCCATGAAGTGGACACTGGAGATAGTCCTCCTGTGAGGCACAAAACTTACAGGGTGACTCACAGGGTGAGAGCTTGCATCAAGGAGGAGGTCTCCAAGATGCTTGCGTTAGGGGTGATTGAGTCCTCTAACAGTCCTTGGGCCAGCCCAGCGGTCTTGGTCCCAAAGGCTGCCGCACCGGGTGCCACGCCAGATCTCTGGTTCTGTGTGGACTACCGACGTCTCAATTTAGTCACGAGGACGGACGCGCACCCCATCCCCAGAGCTGATGATCTCATCGATCGGTTAGGGGCTGCCCGGTACCTCAGCACGTTTGACTTAATGTCTGGGTACTGGCAGATCGCCTTGACTGATGGGGTAGGAGAGAGGTCAGCATTCTCCACACCAGATGGGCACTACCAGGTCTGGGTTATGACCTTTGGGATGAAGAATGCCCCTGCCACATTTCAGATGTTGGTCAACCAGGTGTTGGCTGGACTGGAAGAGTTCAGTGCCGCCTACCTGGATGACATTGCAGTGTTCAGCGCCAGTTGGGAAGAACATCTGCGCCACCTATGGGAAGTGTTGATGGCGCTGCAGAGAGCAGGCCTCATGATCAAGGCAAATAAGTGCCAGATCGTGCAGAGTTCAGTGGTGTACTTGGGACACCAGGTTGGGAGCGGCCAGGTGGCGCCCCTACAGCCCAAGATTGAGACCATCCTGGCTTGGGAACCCCCCACAACCCAGACAGAGGTGAGAGCTTTTTTAGGACTCACTGGGTTTTACAGGAGGTTTGTCAAGAGGTATGGCAGCATCTTTGTCCCCTTGACAGAGTTGACTTCCAGGAAGCAACCCAAGAGAGTATTTGGGACTGAAACCTGTCAGAAAGCTTTTGAGGCCCTGAAAACTGCCATGCGCACGGCGCCCGTGCTCCTGGCCCCCAACTTCTCAAAAGAGTTTATTATTCAAACAGACGCTTCAGAGCATGGTGTGGGGGCTGTTTTGTCGCAGATAAATGAGGAGGGGCTAGATCAACCCGTAGCCTTCATCAGTAGGAGGTTACTCCCACGGGAACAGAGGTGGAGTGCTATTAAACATGAGGCATTTGCTGTGGTCTGGGCACTAAAGAAGCTGAGACCATACCTGTTTGGTACTCACTTCCGGGTTCAGACAGACCACTAGCCCCTCAGATGGTTGATGCAGATAAGGGGTGAGAATCCAAAGCTGTTGAGGTGGTCCATTTTCCTACAGGGGATGGATTTCCCGGTGGAACACTGCCCTGGCACAGAACACGTCAACGCTGATGGTCTGTCCAGATTTTTCCGCCTTAGTGATTAGAACTCCCAGGAGGTAGGGTAGTTCTTCCCACATTTCAGCTGGAGGGGACATGTGTTAGACCTGGCACCATTAACTTCGGTCTCCCTTCCATTTTTTGCTGTTTCCTCATGTGTTTTTGCTGGTTATAGATGCTTTGGGCACTGTGCCACTGCTCTTCAGTGCCACAGTGCGAGTGCTCCCTATGGTAAATTGATGTATGGATTAGTGACTCCATGATTGGATTATTTGATTTACTTGTCAGACCCTAGTACAGTGCACCACGGGTACCCAGGGCTTGTAAATCAAATGCTGCTGGTGGGCTTGCAACACTGGTTGTGCCACCCACAAGCAGCCTGTAAAGAGTGTCCCAGGCCTGCCATTGCAGAGCATATGTGCAGTCTGGTACTGCCATGTTGACTGGCCAAGTGCACCCACTTGCCAGTCCCTAAACATTCCCTTTTCTTCAAATCAGACACCCCTAAGGTGAGACATGCACTGGTGTGTGTGGCATGTCCTGATAGTGAATTACAGCCATCTTCTTTTTTCACTATTGCAAGGCTACCTGTTCCCCATAGGCCAGAATGGGCAGTTTGATTATTACATCTTATAATCCTAACTGACACAGGGAGATAGGTAAAAAATTGAGTTTATTATGCCTGAACTCAGAATGATAAAATACCTCTTTTAGTGAAGTTGGTTTTAACATTCTGTGTTTGAAAATACCACTTTTAGAAAGTAGGTATTTTATTGTCTAACTATCCAAACCTGCCTCTGCTAGGTTGTGTATTCCATGTCTGGAGTTTGAGTGACGGGCCGGGGGATTCCAGGAGACAGGGTGAGTCAGCACAGGGCTGAATAGAGAGATCTGCATGTAGATGGGTGGGAGAAGTTGCACCTGGGACTTGAATAGGGCTGTGTCTTCCCTCCACAATGCTGGTTCCACCTCCGGTGGTGCATCTGATGTCCCTGGCCTACACTGTGAAAGGAACGGAGTCTTGTCAACAAAGTGCTCCAGGACTGACCAGAACTGGTTTGGACTAGGCATAGGCCTCTCTGCCTTCAGAGAACAAAGGGAAAATGAGTATAAAAGAGGGGACCCAGGCCCCAGAACTTTAGATCACTTTTGGGAAGCAAGAAGAACCTTTGCTGAGGATAGGAATCATAAAGAAACTGAGGAGGAGACTATCCCTAAGCTGAGGGGATTGGCCTGCAGTGGTTGCCTGACTGCCATAGAAAGGAGAAAGGAACTTTGTGCTACTTTCATCAACTTGTAAAGGATCTCCAAGGGCTTGAAGATAGAGCTGCCTCCTGCTGAAGTCTCCGGAACAACAGACTTCACCAACCAGCTCCCCTGAATTCCCTTGCTCGGAATCTGAAGTACCTGCTGTTGTGCTGGGCCTTCTGAGAGACTGCGTGTCGCTGGGAGCTGGAAGCGCGACTCACCAGGAAGAAGCGTGTTGCCGCCGCAGCCGCTGTCATCGCATCAAGAAGGATGATGCCGCTGCTGCTGTCGCATCGCAGAAGCGCCTCGCATCACCGGAGATCCGTGTCTCCGCTGCAGCAGCTGCATCACTGAAGAAGGGTGTCGCCGCTGTCGCATCGCATCACCGGAGAAGCGTGTTGCCGCTGCAGCCGCTATCGTCGCATCACTGAAGAAGGGTGCCACCTCCGCATCGCATCACAGAAGCGCTTCGCATCACCAGAGAAGCGTGTCGCGGCTCAGAAGATTCGTTGAGTCGCCGCACGGCTGTTGGGCGTGCACGCAACGTTGTCGCATCAAGAAGAAGACGCCATTTTGTTTCATTGCACCGAATCTTCATCGCATCATGGCGCTGCTGGTCACGTCGCCACGGAAGTGCAGTAAGAAAGCGACGCATCACCTCCCCACGCCGAGATGAACCGACGCATCACTGTCCCCTACACAGCAGTAGGGAACTGACGCATCACTGTTCTTGTGTGTAAGGAACCGACGCATCACCTTCCGTGCAACACTTTCGTTGTATAGCGTTACGCATCCAAAGGTACATTGAACTTATAGTGTCGCATTTACCATTTTAACTAAGCTATTTCTACCATTTTTAAAGTACAGTATTGTGGATTTTTGTTGTTTGTGGTCTTGTGTTAAGCCTATATAAAGAATACTTATTTTTGATATAAAACCTGTGTGGTGTCCATCTGTAGTGTTGTCACTCGATTACTGTATGTGTTCACAAATGCTTTACACACTGCCTCTGAGATAAGCCTGTCTGCTTGTGCCAAGCTTCCAAGGGGGTGAGCAGGGGTTATTTTAGGAGTGCACCCCCTTACCCTGACTAGAAGCAAGGGTCCCTATTTGGTCAAAGGTACCTACCTTTGCCAACTAGAGACCCCCAGTTCTAACAGTGCACCAGTCATTCTCCCGGAACTGTGTGTGTAGGCTGGATCAATTCTCCAGATACCTTTTGATCCCTTTGAGATTTAGGACTCGACGAAAGTCTCCTTTGGACTTCTGCACAAAGAACTGATGGAACAATAGCCCTGAACCTGTAAATGGCGAGGAACCCGTATAATGGCTGCCTTGAGTAACAAAAAAACAAAAACAAAGGCAAAAAAACCCTCTTTCAATGTAAGTAGATATTGAAGGATCAGACAGCACAGCAGTGCTGAGCTTGTCATTTTCGGAAATGTCCTCAGAGCATGGACACGCTGTATATGAGGCCATTATTTTGAGGGAAGCAAGTGGTGTGAGTGACCTAGGTCCATAAAAGATTTAAGAGATCTGCCCTGTATTTTTGCACTCTTTCCAGATTAGCCAATTAAGTTCAACCGCTCCAATCTGAATACTGTTAGTATGTCACAGCGGTGCCTTACGTTTGTAAGAGGTGGTGAATCCATAATAGTTTATGTGCTCAGTGCCATGCATATCACAAAGCAAAGATCATAGGACTTTCTTAGGCGAGGAGGGAAGCAATTGGCACATATAGTAGATGGTCAGTTCCTCTGTTGAGTTCATCATGTGTTTTTCCATATAAGACAATTTCCTTATGTGTTTTGAGCATAGATATGGAATGGGCCAGTTGATAAGCCAACCATTAACATTCCATGTTGGTCATGTGTAAGCCCCTTCTGTTGTCGCTGGGTAAAGTTTCTGGCCCTTCAGCCTCAATTTGTCATCCTCCCATACAAATTCTGAGATATGTCTCTTTAGGTCTTTAAGAAAGGTATTAGAGAGTGTCAGCAAGAGCATCTCGAATACGTAATTGAACCAGGGGCACACCAGGTACTGAATAAGAAAAGCATGCTACCACATTGAAGGAAAATGAGATCTCCAGTAAGCTTGAGAGTAAAATATATGCACCATGAAATGGGCTGTCAGATGCACCATGAGGCTTTTGTTTGCTTCTTTTGTTTTCTTGTATTTTCGAAGAGCGGAAGGAGAAGAGAGAAATGCCTCTGATGTTATCTTTTCCACAGAGCTACAAGAGGAGCAACCTGTCAACCACCAGAATATTGGAACTAGTGTGGCAGTACCTTACTCTTGAGGACTACACAGCCATCTTTCAGGAACTGCAGAGCAACATTAACTTACAGAAATTGGATCTTGTCTTGCTGTCAATATGAGAAAGGACGGCTACTGTGGCAACAATTGTATTGTGTTTTATTCAATCCACCTGTCTGTTGTTCATTTCCTCAAATAAAAATTAGCTACATGACCACATATGTTGAAACTTCTGTCTAGTTTCTTTCATCATTCACTGTACAATAACATTTGCTTTTCAAGTGCATTTATTAATGATGAGAACAATTCCACAATTGATAGTTTCACTTGTGCAATGCCACAGATAGGAAAACCACCTTAGATGTAGATTATGCATTGACTCTTTTGCTACATGCTTCTTAGAACTTTGATGCTTATGGCTGGATTATTTAGCTGCTTGTCTGGTGTCAACACAAGCCTGAGGTCTAATTAGAGGGATATGTTGATGAGTATAATGAGATGCGACTATTAAAGAAGGCTGGGTGAGGTTTATAGTTTAACAATGTAAGCAACATATTTCATAAATACCAACATAATTTAAGTTATATTTTAAAATAATTCTCACATAAGTTTAACAATAGATTGACCAATGCACTTCTCTTCTGCACATCCATCAGCTTGGGAACTTTGAATGTGTTAGGGTGAAAATACATGCCTTATATGTACCAAGATAGTGAAGTGAGTGCTCCCATTGTCCTATAGAAGGATCTGGACAAGTTAGCCCCCTGAGAAAACACTGGATAAAACAAGCAACACAACATTGTGTATTTAACAGCACAATCCCCACATAAATTGGTTAAACATTCATGAGTACTGAAGTGATATTAATTACAAACCTTTATACCTGTGTGGGGTGCCGGGTAAATAGTACCTTATTCTAGATGTTGGTTGTTACCCGCTCCAGGAAAACCTTGAAAAATCATGACCAAAGGGTACTATTTTTAACATCGTGTCCCCTAAAAATTGACTTAAAAGCTACATACATGAGGAACATGTATTTAGGCAAATGTACTATTGCTTTTTTAATCAATCCCTTCTGCATAGATTTTTAATGATATGTTATGTCTGACACTCTACATGGAAAAGACGGGATAAATAATTCAAAACTTACACAAATCTCACAATTAGTGTCCATAGACTACAGAGGCAAACAGATCTTGCAGATGCATACAGTAATCCTGCCTCTCCGTTGTGCTGAGATTAAAGGTTCTGGCAGTAGACCGTTTACACTACTCGTACATGATCAGGCCTCAGACAGCATTAGTGAAAATACTACACCAATTTTATGCATGCACATTTTGAAAAGCCTCTTTAACATTCAATAAATACCAACCATTGCAGGAAAGAGTTCTGCTACCAAGGAACTGAAATCGGCCCAAAGTCTCCTGAACTCAGCATGAGCTATCGCACAGATACACAGATACAGCAAGATGAAATTATATCTCCAATGTCACCTTAAATATATTTCAGAAATAATGATTCATTGTCCAAAACATCATCTTGAATATATTTTAAAATAGATATTTCAATTTGAAACACTTCATTTTCACTTTGGATAAAAAGGCTAAATCACTCAAACAGAAGCTTGCCATTTTCCTTAAAATACAATATTTCCATCCTGAAATACCCTGTTCTGAGTTTTTAGTAGATGTATTTTTAGTTCCCGACCATCAGCATCTTATCACACCTACTAATGTTACACATTTGCAGATTCTACCTGCCATGTACTTTTATCACACTCATTAAATACCAAGGATGTTCATCATATTCCAAGGATTTTCACTACCTTTGTGTCAGGATTTGGCAGAAAAAGTCAAGTAGGATCACAGGTCAAAGATGGGCCTCTGTTGTGCCAGAGATAGCCAGAATTTTGCTAGGAACGTCTGACAATATATTATGGAATGGCCAATGTTGGTGAATGTTGCACATTGATAGACAGAATACCACAATGAGCACCCATAATATGTAACTCATTGGCCTCTAACAGTCCACTTGTCTCTAGGAATGGGTTATTGGTAAGAATGGTGTCAGGTTCCTTTGTATGTGTGCAGGAGACAGCTCCCTGAAATGTAAGTGTTAAGGGAGCAGCACAATTTCAACCATCCTGGTAGGGTGCCCCTTTGTTTTGCTATCTGGGAGGAACACACAAACTCCAACAGCTAAGCCATTCACAGTCATGTGGTCCAGGACACAGGCAGTAGACAGCAAATGGTTAAGAAAAGAAAATGCCAACCTTTTAAAGTGACATTTTCTGAATTGTGCCTTAAAATCCTACTTTGCCATTCAAGAGGATTTTAAAGTACAATTAATTTGAGTCCAAACATGACATCCCTATCTGTTCCCAATAAAAAGTTAGCACTTATTGCATGCAATAGGGCAATCAAATGTTATCCATAGGCAGAGATAGGCCTTGCAGTAGTGAAAAATTAATTAGGGAGGTCTCACTACCAAGACATGTAACACTTAAAAACACATGTCCTACATTTTAAATACAATGCACCCTACTATGAGGCCTGTTTAAGGCCATCCTTCGGGGTGACTTATATGTTTTAAAAAGGAAGATTTATGACTGGCAAAAGGTTTATTTTGTGAGGTCAAATTGGTAGTTTTAAAACTGCACCACAAGCTGCAATGGCAGGCCTGACGCATGTTTTAAAGTGCTACTTAACTGGGTGGCACAATAAGTGATGCTGCCCCACCAGTAACATTTGATTTGCATGTCCTGGGTACGTGTAGAACAATTTACTATGAAGTTACAAGTAAATGTGCCAATGAGGTGTATGCCAATGTTGCCATATCTGAAGGAGAGAGCACAGCACTTTGGGACTGTTTAGTGGTGGTAAAGTGCTCTGAGTCCTAATGCCAACAAAAAACAAATTCAGCAACAGAAGGCAAAAATGTGTTTCTTGTCTGTTGTAATTACTGAAAGTAATTTTGCACTTTTGCTGAATTTACATTTCAAATGTTGTCTTTCATTCAGCCTCACCTATGTCTCAGTCACAGATTTGCTTTTTAACCATATTGTATCACACACTCCCTGATTTCAATACACTTTTGCGCCTCATCAGCTTCCAGTCATTAGTTTTAGAGAGAAGTATGTTCATTTCAGAATTTCTATATGTGGGTACGATCACACATGACAGAACAAATTTGCAAAGGGATATTGATGAAACCTAACTGTGTTTATTCAAGGATTCAATCCTCTTGCAGATTTTCATTCATAGGGTGAAAAATACATAATTTTATAAAGGTTAAATTGTTAAACATAGTGCCTAAACAGTAAAAAAAAACACACACAAAAACTTAGCGGTTGTCACAACAATCTGCATTACCTAAAACATCAGGAAGACAGTATGCTAAAACAGAGCCATACCCTGACCAATGATCTTTCCATGAAAATGCAACTTGTTTCCATTCATTATTTACACATCAGAGGCCTACGATTGTGGATCTAATTATCTGTCAATCCAAATTTGTTATCAAATAAAGTCTATTTAACACTGTCAGCTTCCTGAGCCTTTGGTCTAGTGAAAAATTCAAATCTTTAAACACAGAGGTGCCGATTCTGATCTGGGTCGGAAAGCACTCCAACCAAGCCGGATCCAGAGTGTTTTCCGACCGAGCCGGAGTCCTGCAGTCCGACCGAGCGAGTACGATGTGGCCGTATGCTGCCGGACTCGGTTCGGTCGGACTCCCATAGAAGTCAATGGGAGCCGGTTGTACGATGCGTACATGGGCTCCCATTGACTGAATGGTTACGTCTCGCACAAGGGTGGCCCCTACAGTGGGTACGCGGCAGTGCCATCCGCATCGTACATGCCTGTGTTGGGGGGACCCTTGGGTCTCCCCATGTGTCCGAGTCATAGGGCTGTGGGTGTCAGGGGGTCCGACGCGGACCCCCAAAGGCAACCACCCGGACGTTTTGCGAGCCAGACACTCCGGCTCGCACAGGCTGTCAACGCGTGCATCGTACTGGCTCAGTCGTAAATCGCATCCATTGCACGCCACGGTTAGCTTACGACCGAGACGTACGGAGCGGTTCGGACCCGGAAACGACTCGGTCGGTGAATTTCACGTAGCTCGCATCGTACTTGCTCGCTCGTACAGCTGTATGAGTTGGCCGGAAAACACGCGTACGGCTCGTAGTTTTTCCAGCCGGATCGCGTTCGGTGCCCTTCCGACCCGGATCGGAATCGGCCCAAGAATAGAATAAAAGACTTGAGCTTTTAGAAAAAAAGAAAACAAAAAGTAACTAATTTCGTAGGCACTCTTAGGGTTCTTTACATGAATATTTGGGAACATTGGCTATTGCATCATTCTGATTATCAATGATTGGTGTCCAGGTGTTTTGGAATGCTGGCATTGGCATGTTTGTTTTCATCTGCATACAACCACGACAGCCCTACCTTCGCAAGGAATGGAAAGAAAAGGCTCCTGTGTTTAGAATCCTCTTTCATATCCCCAATCTTTCAACACCTTGAGGGACAGAAAGGATGACTATCACAGAGCTCTGAAACATTACAGGTCGGGACAGAATGGCAGAGTGTTTATTCTCAACAGTGCGTACATTGGTGGGTTTGTTGTTCATTTGCAGATCTTGGTGGAAGTTACTTGGTAGTAGTATTGTCTGGGTGTGCATCAGTGTTAATTACTTGAGTTTGGTATGAGGTGTGTGTGTGAATAAACAGCCCCTCTTTCTGTGTTATTCTGACTCCCTGTTTTTTAGTTTTTTTCTTTTAATAATGAATCAAAAAATCTTGATGTTGCCTTTCTTGCATTTCCACCAAGCGACTCAGATCTTCAGAGTTGCTGATATGCAGATCATTGACATAATAGATTGAAAAACAATATTGACTCACAAAAATATTTTCCAAAAATATCTGATACAAAAAAATCATTATCCTATACCTAATGAACAAAACCACAACTATCAATGATCAAAATATTGCCATCAAAAATATTTATTTTTAACTATATTGAAATCACAAATATGATTACCAAAAATATAGTTGTGTTTAAATTGGGGGAGGGGGGAAAACTCTGCCAACTGCCAGAGTGGTTGCAGAGTTTTCTCCACTTTGTGTGAAGAGTGGATTTCCGTAAAAACTGCTGCATGGCAGAGTATTTCTTGTACGCAGCTCGCCAATGTTAAGTCGAGCAAGAAAATTGAGCGCAAGGATGAGACCTGGTGCGATTGCTTAACATGGGTGGTCACAGCAGGTCGCTACCATTCGTGTTGAGAAAGCTGCAGCTTGAGCAGAAAATCTACTTGGGTGGCAGGAAGAAGCAGCTCTCTGGCGTTCAGCATGGTGCCTTTCGCTCTTATTTTACAGTGTGGAACAACTCCCGGCAATAAAAATCAGTGCGAGCAGCACAGCGTACCAAATTCCACCAGTCACGGAATTTGAGTGAAACTCGACGAGTTCTGGCCTCCCCTACTTTAAATATCTATGTGAAATAACAAAAATATTTAAAAAAGCAATATCAAGTACAATAATATTCCCCCAAAAAAGCCAAAATATTATAAATAATTATAAAAAATAAAACACATAAAATAAAACATAACTTAAAAACTTATATTATCGAAATCTGTTATTAAAATGTACTTATGTAAAAAATTACATTAACCACATAGAAAATATTTATCTTACAATCAATACATTATTTTAAAAATAATACAAACATAAACCTATATAATAACACATTTACATATTAAAAAATAACCTTACAGATATATGCATATTACCACAAAATAACACAAGCATGTACAAGTATGCCTCTTAGGTTACCTTTACCTATCATCGCTTACAATCATATCTCAAAGTGTCAACCATAAAAGGTAGTAACTGAAAAAAATCACAAGTAAACAAAACCTAACCAATAAATTTTACTGTAAAGCAAATTTAACAATAAAAACACTTAATTAACAAATTAATATATAAGCAAACATTCACTATATCTCACACCGAAAACATTAAACCTGCACTAGAACAACACTCTGCTGGATACTTAATAGAGGATCAAATGGAAAATAAACTACAAATACTATAACAAATACGTTTTAAATTTTAAATTAACACAATTCAAACTAACATAATTTAAGGACATTTAAGTATATATAACTAATCAAATTCTCTATTTTTATGTCTCTGCCAATATTTAAATGCTAAACAACAAATACAAAAAATTCAAGGACAAACAGAACCCCAAACGAGATTCAACAATCGAACATCTGGACAAAGGCACATTTTAAGTAAATAAAATCAGATGACTTCGAAACATCAAATAAACCTTAAGTTTGAAAATGAAAATGAAAACCCCACAAGCGAGAAAAAAATAAACATTTAATATATAACTAAAACAAACTTTTTACCCCAACAAAAAACAACTCACCGACCCACATGTGAAAAGCTTTAAAAGAAAACTAAAAAGAACTGTAAGTATAATCAACAACACATTTGTAATTGTAAAACATAAAATGATTAACATAATATTTTATGTATAGTAGCAAGATAAAGTTATAATTATATCAAAATACGTAACAATACTATTAAACTATTTTCACCCAGAATAGCAGAAAGAGTAAGATATATAACATCTGAAAAAGCTAAACATTGCTCTCGGACATGGGATACACTTATAGCCAGGAAAACACAAGCACCTAGGGCCCAATTCACAGAACAAACTTAAGACAAAATCCTAAACTTAGTACCATTTTGGTATTCACAGAATGCACTTTCTACTTCTGGTATTCACAGAATGAACTTACTACTTTTGCGATTCAC
This sequence comes from Triturus cristatus, assembly GCF_964204655.1. Classification (NCBI taxonomy): domain Eukaryota; kingdom Metazoa; phylum Chordata; class Amphibia; order Caudata; family Salamandridae; genus Triturus; species Triturus cristatus. The sequence goes on along the minus strand of NC_140591.1, from coordinate 1,363,627,447 downwards.
AGAATAAACGTACTACTTTTGCTATTCACAGAATGGATTTACGACTACTAACTTTACGTCCGCACTCGGGCCGGAAATTCCGGCCCGGAGTCGGAGCTTCCGGCCCAGAGGTGGAGATTTTGGCCATGGCTAAATGTCCGCCACTGGCCGGAATCCCCACCTCCGGGCCGGAAGCTCCGCCTCCAGCCCGGAAGCTCCGCCTCCGGGCCGGAATTTACGTAGTCTGTAGTGTTCTGACCCATTACAGAAGGTATGTCGAATTGGATGTACCCAATTGGCAAGTACTGACTTAACTTATAAGTCCATAGTATATGGTACCTAGGGTACCCAGGGCATGTAGGGCAGAGTGTCCAGCCAGGGCTGCAGCACTGTTTGTGCCACCCTGAGTGTGACAGATGACACAATGATCACCAGCCCCCCACAGCAGACTGGAATGCAGTGTATACACTGCTACTTCAACTTTACCATTACCATTAATGGCAAAGCCCCCACTTAGCTTAATCTTATATGTAGGTCTCCCCTAAGGAAGGTCTATGGAGCCCTATATCAGGGAGCTATATATTAAGTAGGATATATATATATATATATATGTTTCATATTTCTTAGCAGTAACACTTCCAAATTGTCATTTTGCTGTGGAAAGGTGAGTAGCCCCATTGGCTAACACCGGGTTACCAGCTGGCATCCAGCCTGGCTAACTTCTGAATGGGACTACCAAACTGGATTCTGTAGAATATCAAATTAATTGTGGCATTACATCTGACTTGATGCCCAAGTCGAGATTTATGTCACTATTCAAGTTAAGCAACTTCTAGAAAGTTGCCACTCTGTGATCCAACTGGTCCAGTGGCTTTGCAGAACCCTGGCCAAATAGATAGCTTTCTGCCCTACTGGGAAGTCAAATGAATGACTCCCAGGCTCAGGAGCAAAGGCAGTTGCTGCAAAGTGAGGTGTGGCCTCCTCTTCCAAGAAGACTGCTCGGGTGCTAGTCCAAAAGCTGCTTTTGAAGGGTTGCCTGGGACAACACTGTAGGATGCCTTTTGTTCCTGTAGACAAGTTGGAGAAAGGGCCAGCAAGGGAAAGCCTGTCTCCAAACCAGATTTCCCAGGGGCACTTAGCCCTAGGTAGCCACACCTCTGGGATGGCTACCAGGCACCTGACAATAAAGAGAAGGTTCAGACAAAAACTAACTATAAAATAAACTGTTTTATCAAAACAAATAATTTAGGGGCTGATTATGATGGCGGATGGACTTTAGTCTGTCTGCCATCGTTTCGTATTTGGGACTGCCCGCCTACAAGCTGCAGTCCCACATACCATATTAAGATGAGACTGCCACCACAGTGGTTTCATTCCTATATTTTGATTTGTGGCAGGGATGTTGTCAGCAGCCCCCACCGCAATACAAAAAATATGGTGTTGACATATCCCTGCACTACGTGGCAGGCACCATGCGGTGCCTACCACATGGTACAGGAATATGTAGCGGGCACCACAGGTGTGCCGTAGGGCCCATGTCCCAGGCCCAGGGGGTAAGAGGGGTCCGCTTTGGGCCCCCAAATCCGTATCCGCCAGCCTGTTTGTGCCAGATTGATCGCCGCAGAACGACCAGAGGAAAGGGATATCATAATCCTATGGCGGTGCCTGCGAGGCTCCGCCGCAATGCAGGGACTAGCAGTTGTTCCAAAGGGTGGTCGGATTGAATCCACCCGCCTGGACCGAGGCGGTCGGTCTTTCCGATCGCCCTGCTTCCGCCTGCCATTGTAATATGGCGGGCGTAAAACAGCAATACGATGGCGAAGGGACCATCACCAACAGCCTGTCAGTGGTGGTCCATCTGCCATCGTAATCAGCCCCTTAATTATTTTTTTTTAATGGGAAAACATCTAATAATTAATATAAAAACGATACTAATTTGATTAATAGATATTACAAATTACAAAAACATTTAAAACATTCTCATAAAATTTTAAATATACAAAATAAAAATGAAAAAATTATGAAATCAAAATATAACTTATTTTACAATATTTACATAAAAACAAAATTATAATAAACATATGTAAAAAATCCCCGCACCATTTCCCCCTATAAACCCAACATCCATCTCCTAATACGTATAAACAGTTAAAAATGTAAAAATATTAAAATAAATGCTAAAGAAAAATAACTGTGAGTAGAATGAAACATTGCATTTCAAAATTGACATAATGCAATTAGGGGCTTATTCCAAGTATGCTGTGCTGCCGCTGTGGTAGCAGTGGCAGTCTGGCCGCTACCACCACGGTGCGTCTCCTCACCATATTATGAGTGTGGCAGTGGGACTGCCACAAGATAGTTCTTTCCATCAGGATCAAGGATTCGGCTGCGGGCGCAGTCTGCAAATGGCCTGAATATGCTGGTGTTGCTGATGCCGACACCACCGAGCATATTATGACCTGCATATAAACTGCCCTTTTCATGGCGGGTGACCCGCTATGAAAAGGGTGGCAGACTGTCATGTCTTTTAGGCAGTCCTGTCATGTATACCCCTCTCACATACATTTGTCCCATCCCCTCGACAATAACGGTTCTTAACAGGTGACCTTTTACCTAGTAGCTTAATCCTGTCTCTTCGACACCAAGCTCTCGGTATACTATCATAATCCCCGTACCTGATGTACATAAACTTGTCCCCAGGCACGGCAGAATTATTCTGTACAACAGCCAGCTATACATGATCACATTTGTTTAGAAAAGCATTGGTGATTGTTTTGAAAACATTTATGATTGTTTTCAAAACATCCATGATTGTTTAAAAAAACATATCAATTCTAAAAAAAAACCTGGAGTGACCACTTTAGTATCAAAGACCCTCACTCCCCCCTACAAATTAGAGGAGAATTCCTTCCAAGCTGGGACAGGATCCTGCATGCCGAATCAGAGACAGGGTCCTTCATTCTCAACCATCAGGTGATGGGATTGGAGCTTCCCTAGGGATTTCTTGCCTACATACACATATGCACATATCCATGCTACACACAGATCTAGACTAGGTACATTTAGGCAAAATTACTTAGGGTGTACATTTTAGGAATATGCAAGTGCTACTGGTTTTATCTAAACTGCGTATGTTCATCTTATTATCACTATGGTAGAAATGTATCTACTATTCACTATATTGGTACTAGAAATCTCTTTTGTATGCTTCTGACTCCTGATTGTCTCAGCACATATGTTTTACACAAGGCTGTCACTGGACCAATAAATACTTTTTGAAACGTCCTGGGTATTTTCCGACAGTACGCAAGCACGAATGTCTGAGTGAAACATACTGTACTGTTTTCCATGATTCCTGAGAAATCAGAGGTGTCATGTTCAGTGGTTGCCAGAAACTACCTACACCACTGTAGAATACGGGGTGTGGTAGTGGCACTGTACAGCTGGTCTAATGGCTGACATCTCCTCTGGGGATGTCCAGACTCACATCGGACACCAAGCCCTCAGTTTAGGTCATCCAAAAAGTGCAGGTCCTGGGGGACTCCTAGGAACTACATGACATGGTGCCCAACGTTGGTTTGGTTCTTATATTAACAGTAGAAATCTGAGTAGTTCAGCTGTGCTTTCTCAGAAAGCCCTACTCATACTTGTCAGAGACATCTGAAGTGGGAAGGGGAATCCACCTCAGCTGAGCAGTTATACTCTGTGTATTGGCAGAAGGTTTAAACAAGCTTGTAAGGGTAAAAAGTTTCCACATTGTGCAACACCCTAGCTTTTAAACTTTTTCTTTCTTCTCCTTTTTGAGAATCACTACTCCCACGAGTAGCAGGTGGGTTCAGGAGAAGATGAATTTGCTAATGCTCTCAACATCACAGAGAACTGTAGGCATGCAGTTACTATGAAACTGTTAGAACATGGGGTACTGGCAACTGGTGGCTATGTTACCTTCTTGATTGAGGCACACAAGGTTTTCGGATCAGAGGTATTCTATTCTTGGGCTCAGTTCCCACCTGCAGATCCACAGACCAAATTGTTTCACACATGCATTGTAGTTGAACCACCGGAAGAATACATTCCTTACGTAGATATTGATGTCCCTTTGACTTACCAGCAACACAAAAACTGGTTTAAAGGCGTCCTCCCACACATATCTGTCCTGAGACTTGGTTTGCTCTGCATAAAAGGAGCGGTCTGGCTGGTCTTAGCGACATACACTCCACATCCAGAGATAGATACACTACTTGTGGATGAAGTCCGGACAATATATAAAGACACAGTTAGGCTATACAGATACATCATCCAGTTCGTCATGCGAACATTAACAATTCAACCTGCGAGAAATGCTCCAGTTGGTCCACATCAGACCACACCTACAATTAACCCACATACACTAAAACATCACGCAGCTGAAAGCAGTATTTCCCCATACGGGCCCACAGGAAAAACATAGAATACTAACCTTGTGCTTGCCAATTGAGATGGTTCCCTCGATTGCAGATTGTACCACTTGGGTAACAATCTTTGCTGTTGTTTAAGTTAGAGTACACTGTAACCTTTCCTTAGCAGTGATTCCTGATGTATTGAAACAGATGCAGAATGAGTCTGGGGCAGGACCTGCCCTGGACTTGGGAAAGAAACTGGTGGGTAATTATGCTGAAGTTTCGGCAATAATGCTGAGTAACATAAAGGAGTGGGCAGCAGCAGTGCCAAACACAGCCGCCTAAGGTAAACAGCTCCTAACAATGGGAAGCGAGACTTAATCGTTGAAACCTATGCTGCATTAGGTAGAGATAATCTGGGAACCAAAGCCGGGAAGCCTCAAATGGCTGGTAGTCCCAACAAGGACAACTCGAAGCAAGCACCCCTTCTTCTAAAAAGAAACAGGAAAACAAAAATTCTGAAAATAATAATTAAGAATACACGATCAAGGGGTGGGTCTCCCCAACAGGAGTCCTCTGAGAAAAATTATAACCTTAGGAATCGTGAACAGATTAGGAAACCTGATAGGTATCATGACACTTATACACGTTCCTTTAGTTCCTTTCAATGTTCATCAAAGTACTTGGAGAGGGACAGGTGATCAGAACATAGCAAGAAGATCGACCAAAGACAGAAAGGGGAATACATCGTAATTCAGAATACATTATCAAACAGGAAGATCAACATAAAGCAAAACCTCAATTCAAAAAGAAGAAAGTAACCAGCTTAAAAATTTGTCATGCCCAGGTTACTGAGGACTCAGCTTCTAAATGGAGAATGGGCTCTGACAATGAAAGACAGCGCGGCAGACGTAACAATGGCTCACCAGAACCTGAAGGATTTTCTAGTGACAGCAGTATTGAATGAACATATCACGGTGGAAACACCTGATACCAGAGTGAGTATTCCGCATAGACTATACGAAATTACACTCCAAATAGAGGGGGTCATCGCAAGAAAAATTAAGAGTCTCTTTTGGGAGAATGTGACATTTGGATATGGCATCCTGCTAGCAGAAAAAGATTGGCCACCTGAATTTGTGATGGATTGCCCAAAAGGGTAAAGTGTCATTTTGCCTGCTTTCACTGACCTTGTTCCAGTATCTTTAAAACACTCAGATGCGCAGGAGTGGGGGCAAGCGCTAGCTCTGGCATTATACCGCAACCATGTAGGGTGGGACGTGGAGTCTACTCACCACGACATCCCATTAAAAACTACTCCAAGTCCACAGAGACAGTACCCTATAAAACAAGCATTTGCAATTCAAACGGTCTCGCCTTTGGGACCTTATATGTATTTAGCTATGCACCACCTTAGCCTGGGTGCTGAAACATCTACTGTTCTTCAAACATGTATACAGCATGCTTCTCTCATGATAGATCAGTTGCAGCTCAGGTAGCAGCCATCCAAGCTTCTCCAACGTACACAAAGCAGTTACAATACATTGATTAGTATGCTTCGTTATGACACAGTGAGCTCAGGCAGCTTTGTGTATGTCGGAGAAGCTTGCACGGCTGCTACCTGAGCTGCAACTGATCTGTCATGAGAGAAGCTTGCAGTCCGCTCTCTTGTGAACACAGTGCCATAACACATCAACAGGTGCTGATGTTTACAAGGAATAAACATTCCATGGCCATTCAAATATGAGCATCTTTGCTGAGACTTCAAACAGCTATCAGTATTGCACTAGTAAAAGTACACCACCTCTGCTTTGAAGTTCTGATACTGCCAAATTAAATAAATAACAGACCAGATGCACTAGAAGGGCTGAGACATTCAAAATGTAATCGCTAATCCACCGTTTGAAGATAATAATTTGTTTTGATATAGTGCTGTATATGACAATTTTGGCTCCTTTGGGCACTGTAAATAAGAAGATGTTACTCGTACCCAATATACTGACCTCAGTAGGAGAGAGGGTGTGGTTTACGCTTCCGGATTTGAAATCATGGGAAGACAGATCAGGAATGAATGGTGGATGGATGTTTGGGTGAAAAGATGGATGAATGGAAGGATGGATGGATGCGTGAAAAGACGGAGGGGATAAAGTATGGCTAGGTGGAAGAATGAATACATGGATGAATAGATAAATGCTTAGAAAGTGGCAGGGACTCACTGGTCTTGCTCAGGCCCAAATAGATGTTTAAGTAAACTTGTTCTTTTCAGCTTCTCTCTTAAATGCCATCTGTGCCCATCAGTGTTGTGCACTAATTGCACCACAATAGGCAGGCCGGCCTCTCTGGCCCATTTAGTCTCGGCTATTTTAAAATAAAGTTTGACTTGTTGTTTTCCTGTTTAGCACGCACTGTTCATCTGGAGTTTGGCGCTGGTCGCCTTGATAACCTCACAGCGCAATCACTCTTTGCTGGCACAACGTATTTTCTCTCTGAATTTCCACATGTAAAGCGTTTTTTGGGCATCGCTCATGTAAGTACGTTTGTCTGCAATTAGATGCTGCTGGCACACTACGCGGGGATCAGAAAAGGGAGATACCCAGTGGAAACAAACACAGTCCCCTTAAAATAAACAGGCCCGCCCTGGAAACAGCCACGTCGAATGGAGAACAAAGCTGCGTTAACACAAACTCCTTGCAGAGACCAGATCGGTGCAACAGAGAGAACATAGGAACATAACAACTGAGCTACTGTTGCGGCTCTGCCACAGACTCCCAGTGTGAGCTTGAGCAAGGCCAGCAAGGTTCCTGGTAAAGGGGCGCAGGAAACAGGGCTCTAAACGTGGGCCCTGCTTCATGATCATAAACAAACATTGATGCCTCCTCCACGCCACTGACCGCCAAGAACTGTTGCCCCCCGCCCCTTTGACAATGAACTCTCTGCTTTTCTCCCTTCCACCAGTTCCCTGCCACTTACCACCAGTGACTGCTCTGTCAAACGGCTCCTGCCCCCTGCCTCTCTGACCACTCATGCCTAAATCACAGTTGTCTCACCGCTGTCGGACGTCTTCCCCACTTTTCTGCCCCTCCGACCACAAGCGACTGCCCCCCCAGACCCCCAAGGTGCCTACATTCTGCTTCTTAGGTCCGTACTTAGCGCCCTGCCTGCGTCACCACTGGCACACGGTCTCTGTCCACACTTGCCTACTCCGGGCATCTTTTCCTTCTCAGTGCTTCCTCGGGACACAATCGGTGCCCACTGCCTGCTACCTTCACCTCCCCTTTTCCCCTAAGTTCTGCAGAGGCATTTATTCCCAGTGTCCCGGGGTGGCACCCTGCACCCGCGAGTGCCACAGCGGGGACGCCGGGTCCCATAGAGGGCAGTAGTACCCGCACACACCAGCTTTACCTTGCTCTGGGATCACGGCAGCCTGGCGGCCGGTGGAAGAGGCGCCATGTGCTGGTCCGAACCGTCCGTTGTGCTGGAAAGGTCTCTCGAGATGAGAGCCGAGGGCGAGAGGGGAGGAGACAGGCGGACCGCGGGAGTGCTTCCTCCCGAACGACCCCTGCAGTACTTTGTATTTCTGGGAGTGGAGCTCCGCTAAAGAGGAGAAAAGAAAACAGCAGCAAGAAACAAGCATTGTGTAGTCAGGCGGGTGATGTGTGGGTGGGGAGGATGAAGTGAAACCCGCTGTGCTTCACCTCGTCCTGCTCCCGCCGTGAATTGGGAAAACACCACTGTTTTGTCACGCATGCGTGCGATGTAAGGCATCGTGCACATGCGACACAAAGAGTGCGATTGACCCACGAATCACACCGCAAACAAGCATTGAAAATGCAAGGACTCGGATTTACCCGGGACCTATTGCATTTTAAATGGAAGTGCCGGCATGAAAGAAGGTATGAACGGGAGGGGGTGGGGGCAGTTGTGGTACAAGAAGGTACAGACTGCGGGAGGGAATGGGGAGACAAAAGGGAAACAAAGCGGTTTTACAAGTAAAGGGGCTGATAGCCTCGGAAGAGCAAAAATGACACCATGGCAGTCAGGAGGTGGGACTAAGAAGCCAAAAACTAATCAAAATGCTGAATTTTTAATTGAAGCCAATCAAATTTATGGCCGGAAAGTGGGCGGAGCTTCCACTGCTATACTGTATACAGCATCTCTCGACGAGACAGCGCATGCGCTGCCTAGGCTAGACCTAAAAATGATGCAAAAAGACAGGTCAAAGAAATCTTAGACCAGTTGGAATACCAAGGTGTGACTGAGACTTGCACCTCTCCCATGAACAATCCTTTGTTTCCATTAATGAAACCTGACAATTCATATCGTCTAGTTTTAGATTACTAACATTTGAACACATGCATGCGTACATTTACAGTTTAAAACACACACAGTGCCGCATGAATGAATAACATTGTGGGGATGAAATATAAAACAACATTAGATATCTTGAATAGATTCTCCTGCCAGAATATAGCTATAGAAAGCAGATATTTGACAGCATTTTCCACGCTCTGCACTCACTGAAATTTTTGTCGTTTGCCTCAAGGGTATAAGAACAGCCCGGGACTATTCTCAGCAAGAGTGTCAGAATTATTACATACATATGACGAGGAGGCCATGTCCTATGTAGATGACATCTATATGACGGACGATGATTTACTTGAACACTTGTGCAGGGTGAACAACATAATTGTGGGTTTCGCCAATTTGGGCTTCAAATAAAGATTTAAGAAATCTAAAATTGCCCATCTCAATGTCCTGTTTTTGGGATGCGAGCTGTCAAGTGAAGGCAAGAGCCTGGCAGCCAATTTTTTAGAAAACTGTGCACTGCTCCAACCTCCAAAGACTCTCAAGGGTTTGCAATCCATATTAGGATGCCTACATTTTGGCAGAACATGCATTCTAGATTACGCAGAGTAAAACCTTTCTAAGACTTAATCAGAAATAGCACAAGCACAGAGGAAACGTATAATTGTCGTAATCCTGGTACCGAATTTAGAAGTGGTTACCAAAGCAAGCATTCCAAATGCAAAGGCACTATATCCACGATGAATACAATGGGCCAATTCTCCCACTGCAACAGATGTAGATTATATGTTTGATCCTACACTGAAAACACAAGAATTCCTTCAGTACAAACAAAAATACCCTCTCCCGAATTAAATCTTCCTCTAGAGAAACATGAATACATCATTTATACTGATGGTTCTGTTCAGCCTGCCATTGGAAGTAAACAACAATAAAGCGCTACGTGTGTTATAGTGAAACGATGTTTGTGGGATGGTAAGTTCCATCCCAGCAATACGACTACACAATCTCAAGGAGATTGTATCTCACAGTTGGCAGAGCTGAAAGCCCTGATACTAGCACTACAGTATACGGATCGGGAATTCCCTGCACTGATAGTGTGCGATTTGTTTTACTGTATGCAATACTATGATGAATATCTTCATTACTGAGGCCAGAATGGGTTTAACGATTCCAAAGGTTGCTCAATTAAACATAAATTGCTATGGGAACAAGTGGCAAACTGAAAGCATGCCTGCCACGGGCTCAAGTTATTCCCACCTTGAGTCATCAGCGTGTTGGCGTACCAGTTGAAGGGAATTCCCTGGCTGATGAAGCCGCCAAGGCGACAGTGCGAACTGCTGCCGTTGCTGCAATCACTCGTTCTACCACGAGGATAGACGGAGACATACTGATAGCTGTCAACACCTCAAAGAATGGCTCTGTCATTCCAAAAGGCTTTCCACTCAAATATTCCTATAAGTTAGATACACAAAATATACCATATGCTCAAATTCCAGGAGTGGGGATAGAGTTATGCCAAACACGAATCGTAGATTAGGTTTAATACTAGCTGCACACAATGGTCTGGGCACAGCAGATGCAGGAGTCACTGCTACAATTTCTTTACTGAAGCAGCCATTCTGGTGGCAAGGTTTGTCAAAACAAACAAAGGCTTATGTCTTAAAGTGCGACATCTGCCAGCAGATGAAAGGTTCCACCGTAGCACGGCCACCATAAATACCATTACTCATTTCAGACAGACCACTCGCATATGCCTATTTGGATCACTGCGGCCCCTTAAATTCGGATGGGGCTTCCAAGTACATCATGGTGTCAGTGGATTCATGCTCTAGATTTGTATGGGTTTGGCCTCAGTGCTCAGCTAACGCTTGAACTGTTATAAAGGATTTGCGAGACTTCATCAGGAAATACGCAATTGGCATGTTACATTCCGACTGTGGCCCTGCGTTTAGCTCACAGGCTTACAAGGAAGCCATGGAATGTATGGACGTGGCCTTGCGGTACTCCTCCCCCTACTATCCCGATGGAAATTAGGTGGTGGAGAGGAAAACCGGGACCTTAAGCAATCCTTAACAGCAAGGGTATTAGGTGTGGGGGTACTTTGGTCAATCACCTATATGAGGTCTAGAGGGCACTGAATAATATGCCAAGAAAGTCCTTGGGAGGATGTACCCCCTATGATATCCTGTTTGGGACAAGAATGTGGGTACCTGACCTCAATTGTGCCAGCACAGTGGCGAATACGAAACTATTTGATTTGAATGATCGTTTGGCTGTTTTACAGGAACTCGATGAATTTCTGGGAACTTCAAAACAACGTCCAAGTAAAACGCACTGCCACTGGGGAAGTGAAACTGGTTCCGGCAAGACCTCTATAGGTCCCGAAAGTTGAGGAACTGGTCAGAGAAATGATTGTGGACAAAAAGGAAATTGGGCCATCTTACAGAACACCTGTACCTGTCCTGGCGGTTCAAGGAAAAAGAACAGTACTTCTTCCGCCTCTTGCCGGTCGAACATAAATAAGATTTGTATCCATTGATCTGCTCAAATCACATTATGTGGCTGATTCTCAGCAGTAGGCCACGTGGAGTCCTGAGTAGGCACATATCTCTTCTCGCTACTATTCAGGAAGTTCAGATGGAAAGACTGTGGTAAATAAAATATTACGCTCTCAGACTTTTATATTATCAATAAGATCATGCATAAAGCAAGAGGCTGAGTCTGTGGTATCAGATTCATAAAGGGCTTTATTCCAATAACTCGAGTCAAAGGGAGAATATTTCCATCACCAAAAAAGGATCTGGACGGGGCTGAAAAGTATTCTCAATATTCTCAAAACATTATTCACAGAGTACAATATATATACATTTCTCAATTGTACGTAAGCAAGAGAGCAAGAGAGAATGAGATAAGAGCATGTGGGCGTGTAAGTAGGCGTGAAGGTGGGCGTCCATGTGGGCGTCCACTTGATGATAATGGGTAATTTGTCATGTGTGGGTGGATACCTGGAGATGATTTCGCAATGTCAGCAGAAATACTTGGCAGAGATGCGTGCGCAGCAGCATGACGTGTGATAGACGTGCAACTAGAGGGAGAAAGGGACTTGACATTTAGCTCTACATGTGGAGACAAAAGTGTGGGGTTATGTCAACCTAATCCCAAATCATATCTAATATCCTATGTTTAAAGAACTGTGTTATCCACAAGGGAAGGGCTCTCGGACAAAATCTATTCTATACTGACTGTGAGTGCGTGTACAAGCGTCTAAGTGTCTATATGAGATGCAAGGGGCAGAAACTTTCCATGGTAACAGGGCTATGAATTACTTGCATGAAGACAGCGAGGCCGGGCCCTTTTGCTCGGTAGCTGGAAGAATGTTTACTTAAACTACTAGACAGGAATGCATCGGCTGAGGAGCAAAGTAGATAATTCGAAGGTGAAATACGGTTTCTTGGCAGGCAGGCAAAACTGGCCGAGGCAGGCACCGTTAGCCGCACAGGGAGTAGGACAAAGTTCATGGATACAGATGCGAGCTCAAGCTGAAGCTGTCAGAGGCAGAGAGCAGGGAAAGGCTTGAGGACAGAATCGGGCCTACTCGCCTGAACTGTAAAAATGGAGTAACTGAGCCATATAAAGTCGGTGGCCTTTCATACTTAGGAAGCGAATATCCAGCCCATTCATGGCGGATCTGACAGAGGACATGTTGACGGTGGACGCACATGTGTTTGCGTCATCAAAACTGGAACTGGAGGGAACATACATGTACTTGTGACATGCACATAGAACCGTTGGGGTCCAAGATAGGGGACATAACTGACCAGGAAAATCCACATTTCCACATTCCCTCCTTGTCCCCTACTTGCCCTTCAAGAGATATCAATCTTCATCAATCCATTGATCTGTTCATATAGCATCATTTGTTCTTTCTTCTTCTTCCGTGATCTTGAATGAAATCTTGGTGGTGGAATACACGATGTGGCACACAGACCACAGATCGCTGGTCCACATTGTAGACATAGACAGCAACTGAATAGTATGAGAAGGCCAATACCTAGGAAGGATAAAACTCTCCATCCCCAGGCTGATATCACACTCCAAAACCAACTGGACCAAGTCCAAGTGCCTGGGTTCTGGTGTATCTGGTTTACAATCTTATGAAGGTGAGTTATGGCTTTATATACAGATGGCGAATTTTCTGGTATGAAAAATGCAACAGCTTGATTTGATGACCCTACAAGCTCCGCCCCTATCGGCCAGGATAACGTCAAGGACAAGACTATTTGAAGCACAACAATCCGCATAGCAGACTGCTCTTCTGTTAAATTGCCTAAGGCGGAAATAGTTTCGTTCACTACTGCTTCAAGGGTTCTGGTTAATCTACGTATCAGCTTACTATTGGTAACTGTACCTATATAGGGAAAGAAACCTTTATTGAAATCTGTGTATTTTTCCCATGCTGCTTCAGTGTAATCGACAATTGGGAGATCTCTCTGCTGTCTATTGTGTACTAAATGAGTATTTCTATGATAATCAGGAGGAGCTAGGAAAACAGGTGGTAGGAGGAATGCTATGTAACAGGTACCATCCCAATCTAGAGGTAGGCGTATATATGCGGTCTGGCCACATATAAAGTAGGAATGACGAGAAGCTCTAAATGTAGACTTGCCTTGATCACTGAATTTTATTACAGTGGTGCATTTACTATGGCCCATGTGTATGGAGCCATTCTTTCTTATACATAATTCCCCTTTTACTGGGAATACGGACATGGCGGGCAATATTGGTGTAGCTTCAGATTCAACGTTCAGGATCATGAGGTTAAGTGTAAAATTACCTAATCCATATACTTCATTTCTTAGATCAGTTCCTGTTCTTTTTGGAAAGTCCCTCCTTGTTAGGGTAGCAGACTTTAAGCAAAACTAAGTTCAGGTTTCCCCATACCCAGTTGTCTTGATAAACTGCGGAATTCGAATCTAGGGAATTAATCAAACTAAACCATGCTCCACAGGAGCCATTGTGTGTGAACGGATAGAGAATAAAGGGGCAAAACTCCCTTATAGTTCTGATAGGGGGGGAGTCGGCCACAGACCCAGCAGTCTGTAGCATTGCTAGTCTGATATGAATGGTGCAGCATCTGAATAAAGGTATTGTTGCGTAAGGCAAGTCGATATGATAGCTCATAGGATGGCAGATCACTAAATGTGTGCTTTATGGTATCATTAGTGGAGGAGTGTAGAAGTGAGGCAATAGGAGGAAAAATAGCATGTAGTATTAAGCTGATACATATTATCGTGATGTACATAAGAGATTGAAAAATTACAGTCACTATACATCTATTTGCTTCTTATCTAGCTCTCTTATTTTTGCTTTATGTTATTGTCCAAGATCTTATGCGAGCCAGAATACATGTTCAACCGCTTCACCACCTAGTGGACTTAATTGATCAAACGGGTTCTGACTTCTTGGATCACAATTTAGCTTTGTGGAAACTTCTGGGCATTCTCCTCTAGAAAATGTTGTTCAAAATCCAAAATCCAAGTTCAAAGTTTTTTTTTCCTTTGTAAAAGAGTGGTGAAGGTGCAATCATTCTTTCCGCCTTTTGACTTTAACGGCCGTCCCCGTGGTCCAGAGCACTGACTTTGGCGCCTTCCATCCAGGAGCGATGGAGTATTCTTTGACCTGGGTGTTGTCAGGGAAGGCGGCAGCAACCTGCGAACAACAAGAGAGTAGTGCAGACATCAAGGAAGCCAGGTAATCTGTCAGCATGTTACTGTCAACATAAGTAATCTTTTAGGCATTGTAGTGCCCACATATTTTGGTGGTCTACCAAAGACCACTTCATAGGGAGATAAGCCTGTTCTAGAATGAGCTACCATTCGCATGTAAAAGAGGGCAACCGGCAGGGCTACCATCCAGTCTATACCTTTGTCTGCGCAAAATTTTAATGTCTGATTATGTCTTTCTACAAGGCCTGCTGCTTCAGAATGTCGCACACAATGGAATTTCCAGGTATACCCTAACAGAAGGGACACCTGCTTCATTAGTACCAGGACATATTTGTAACCTCTACATCTGTTTATTTGGATATAATCCATTTGGAGCACTTCAAAAGGGTGGTCAGGTGGATGGAATCCACCTTGTTCCATCGGAATGCCTTTACCTGGATTGAATTGGCAACAGATCATACATGTTCTGACCTTTTGTTTCGCTGCTGCACGCAGGTGCTTGTTGAACCATATATTCTGTAAGCTATCTATCATTGCTTTCTCTCCTAAGTGTGCAGGACTATGTGCGGTATTTATAATCACTTGTACCATGGTATCAGGAAGAAACCATGTGGATTTGCCCTTATTCATCCAACCCTGATCAGTCAGTACCCCTCCTTGTTCCGACCATTTCTTTAATTCGTCCATAGTAGCATGTGTCTGTATGTCTTGTACATCCTTGGAAGGATCCCTAACTGTCATGGCTTTGGACACTTATTGAACCTGTAACTTTGTCATGTCTAGTGGGGTCTGAGCTGTCTGTTTAGCAGTTCGGTCTGCCAGATCATTGCCTTGGGAAATGGTATCTGTGGCTCTAGTATGTGCTTTACATTTTTAGGATAGCTATGGCTGTTAGTAAATGTATTGCTTCCAGTAGGGCTTGAATAAGGGGGCCATGCTGTATCTTGGCCCCATGAGAGGTCAAGAAACCTCTTTCTCTCCACAAAACCGGTGTAAATGTTTACTCTCAGGTGCTTAGCTCTTATGCACGCTTGTGTCAGGGCGATGAGCTCTGCTGCTTGTGCTGACAATATGTCTATTCTTTTAGTCTCTATTATTACAGTATCAGCAGTCACTGCATATGCTGCCACTAATTCTCCCGCCCCTGTCCTCATGCATGAGCCGTCAACATATAGTGTTAGGTCGGGGTCTGGGAGTGCAACATCTGTCAAGTCTTGTCTTGGTTTAGTCACGGTATGTATTACTTCAACACAGTTGTGTGGTGAAACGCTTTCTGTACTGGAGGGCAAAAGGGTAGCAGGATTCAGTATGTTGCATCGTCTGATCTCTATGTGTGGTTGAAATAACGTTGGCTCATAATCCGTCAGTCTAGCTACAGTCAGGTGTTGTGTTTGTGTCCGGTTCAAGAGAACCTCTACTGCGTGTGGTACTTGTACTGTCAGAGGGTGGCCCAGCACTATCGAGTCACTTTGTCTTATGGCTAAGGCCGTTACTGCAACTGATTTAGGCACGCAGGCAAAGCCTGTGCTACTGGGTCTAATGTACTAGAAAGATAAGCACAGGGCTCGTGTTTTCCTGCATGATCTTGTGTTAGGACAGATAGTGCTGTTCCATCCCGCTCTGTCACAAAAAGCATAAACGATTTGTTGTAATCAGGGTTTGCTAAAACTGGTGCTTGGCATAAAGCTCTCTTTAATTCTTCAAATGCCACAGTGTGTTCTTGAGGACTTTAGTCTTTTTGTGTCTTGGGCTGTGAAAAACCAGAAATCAATTGAATACGTTCCGGTGCCCACAACTAATTCCCCTGAAAGATCACAATAAAACATGAGAAAAAGGGGAAAGCACCATACCTATTTCCTCGGCTTAATTTCTAAGGGGGCTAATTTCTAAGGGGCTTAATTTCTTAAGGGGCTAGCGGGAAGCGAACCTCCTCAGGGGCCAGCAGAAAGCCAATATTCTCCTCCTTCCCCCCCTTTTTGACAGGAGGAAATCTGAAACAGATTTCACTGCTGTCAAACACTATCAAACCCTGTGTCTTGTCAACACTATTAATCCCTGTGTGTAGCTACTGGGCGTAAGCAAAATTATAGGAGATTCACAGCGTATGTGAAACGGCGAGAAATCCTTCAAATTAATGTACAAACCTCATTGTGTTAGCTCATAAGCTGGCCAAATGACATCTCATATGCAAATGTCCCTATTACATGAACCTACACCAACCTGAAGTCAATATTAATGCTAGGAGGCCCTAATAGGAATGCTAAATTACCTAAATATTCGGAAAACCAAGTTTAAGAACAGTTGTTAATGTTGATAATTAATAATTTATCTGCTAAAGAAATCAGTCATTGTGCAATAATTTCCACCTATACAATAAATAGCCTAATTCAAAAACAAGTCAACTTTTGGGGCCACCACTCACAAGAATGAGCTTACTAAAGCAAACTTTAAAAAGGAAATTCTGTCAGATATTTTCTCATTACCCTAAATACCGGGCCTCATTCGTCACTCTGTGGTGGCAGTCCTTATTTAAAACAGGCCTTCAAGAGTTAAGATGCAAGTGCACAGATCATAATTGTTCCTTAATGTCCAATCTGGAAACATATGACCGAGGCTGCCTGTCTATAAGAGAAAGGCAGTCATGTGATACATATTTTAGTCTTGCATAACTTTTCCTTCTTTTATTCATCTCCAATACCAATTAGACATACACTGATAACGTGTTGTCTGCTATTTTGACAGCATGATAAAGGTAATATCACGTCTGCGAAATTTAGTAATTGTGAACAAGTTCCAGCCAAGCGCTGTGCAAAGATCGCCGTCGTCACGACTATCTCTGTACTTGCACAGGAGAACTTTGTATTAAACGCTAAACAGACTGGTCAATACAACACAAAAACAAAACATATATAAAATACATATGCCAAGCCATCAGTATACCGGGCACAGAAAGCATAGACAATTACACTAACATATATAAATGAGCAGCGATGCGCAATTACAGTACCTACAGCTCAGATGCGAACATTCTGGCCTGCTTAATTTGTCAGGTTTATAATCAATAACTGATTTACCTGCCCTATACACCTCCATCTGACAGTGGGTCATCCCAATGATGACCGCGTCAAGTCTGACACACAGGATCAGCAATAATAATCAAAAAATGACGAACACACGAACCTGTCTCTTTTTTTTTTTTTTTTTTTTTTTTTTATAAAAATGAGCTATGCATCTTTGTACACAATGTACCCTTATGTCCTAGTCGAAGATGCATCTCACATCTTTCCTCACAGACCCGTAACCACTGGATCATTTATCCAATGCAACTGGTGGCAGCTTGTGGCCACAATTCAAAAATGTCTGAATTTGAAAATCGTTTTTATATAGGCACATAGCCCTTAAAATTCCAAACAAGAGCAACATTTTACTTTCTGACCAGAAGCAATATAACAATTGCTAAAAAATAAAACAAATCTTCTCCATAGACATTTCCTCGGGGCACTTGTTTTGCACAGAATAGAACAAGGGAATCTTTCTCGACTTACATTTCTCAGCTGCCCTGTCTTATCAGAGAAGTTAAAAATAGCCCCTCAGCGCGGCCTGAGCCTGGGCTGCCAGCCATCTTTTTTTTGTTTTTCCTACTCCTGGCCCCAAGGCTCTCCAGCTACAGGCATTACACAGATGCGATGTCAGAGAAGCCTTCTAAGCAGTGCCCTGTTCTGCTCCTCTCATCGGCCCCCACCTACACTGGCTACAAGGTCAGAATCTGTCTCCGATTTCTGTATCACATTCTGCTCTACACAGCCCCCACCTTCTCCTCACTCTGAAGCTGTCAAAGACAAAAAGACTACTCAATTCCATAAAAACTGCAATAATTCGCCGAATTGAAAAATTATTTTTATATACAATTTGCTCTCAGGGGGTCATAATCTTACCGACTTGACCCAGCACATTGGCTCACTGGACCACCAAGAACACAAACCTGTATTCATGAACAATTTGCAAATTCAAAATACCCACAATTCTTTTTTCAAGCTAAACTTTTCATTAATTATCTTTCCGTTAACACTTTGTACATTAGGGGTGTCATCAAATCACAGGAGTTGCTCCTTCTCTAGCTGCACCCCTCTCAATTTCCTATTGACAACGTAGTCAAATGTTGGACCATGTAAACACCAGCTATGCGCTGTTCATTTGGTGGGTGGCTCAAGAACCTTTGGGCTACTATGTAATTATTATATGTATTATAACTGGTCTTTCTACTGGGGCCACTCTTGCTAGGTCCTCTGAAAGGACGGGATAAATACCAGCAACGTCAGTATTTCTTTTTCTGTCAGCCTACGCTCATTTTACCAGCTCTAATTCCTCCTGTAACATCTCATCCTTGGCTTTTCCAGACACCAGTCCACTTCTCTCTGCTTCGTGAAACACTTACTCTGTCCTTCTATGTCACTCCTTGCGCCAAAAACTCAATGGCATCCTTCCAAGCTGGTCTACATTTCCTCTTTCATAAGAGTGTTTCGTTGTCTGTCTACTTGTTCTGCTTTTACTCAGATACCTTCCTCAACTAATACGCTTTCTCGGGCTTTGTCTGAATCCTCCCTACTTTTTCTCTATTTTTCTGAGCGCTTACTCTGTGCGTCTATGCTATTCTTTACGCCATAATTCAACAGCGTCTTTCTGTGACTGTCTAGCTTTCCTCTTCCACAACTCTTCTTCGACTTTCATGATACATTCGGCATCCCAGGTCCCAGCTACGGGCCATCTCTGACTTTCTGGTAACTCTTTGGTGTAGTCCACCCATAGATCAAAGAATAATATGGCGTCTAAGCCATGCTTGTGATACATAAAGTGCCCTGGAGTGTCCCTAGGAGGAATAGGAACTGCTTCTTCAAGCACCCCTTTTCTAGTAGTAATCTGTCTTAACTTCGAAAAGAGCGGCATATTGACAACTGATCTGACACCTGGTCTTGAACACACTTAATACAAAAAGCACAATAATGAACAATCATTCATACCACAATATGCAGGACATTTTAACACATTAAACATTGAACATAAAACATTTTAACCTTTAAAAATGACCAACAATGATGACAGTCTGCATAACTAATCACCAAGCAGAATTCTTGACAATAACTAGATACTTCGGAATACTTGATATACTGCTAAACAGTACATATACACTGCTAAACAGTGCAGACCGGATTTGTGTACCCAAATCCGTCTTGACCGGCACAACCTATGTGCGCGTCAACACGCCTCCCCGGCGATGGTACTCACCGGGTAGCTCCTTGAAACGGAAGGCCTCGGAGAATGGACTGGACTCGACGACTGCGGACATCGGACCCTCTGGACATCGGGACTTCGAAAACCTGGTGGGCCTCTGTATACCTCGGACACAGCTCTCTCGCAGGTGGGCTCTGGGTAGACAATCTGCGTTCCTCACCGCCTCGTATGGATGCCTGGTCGCAGTCTGTCCCCTTCATTGGCCTGAGGGAGTTGGCGGGAAAACCCGCGACGTGCGCGCTTGAAGTCCATCACGGCCATGGAAGGGGGCAAAACTGGACCTTCATCTCCGGCGTGTGGGGAAAGAGATTAAACTGTTCGGGCGCCATTATGTGGTAAATAAAATATTACGCTCTCAGACTTTTATATTATCAATAAGATCATGCATAAAGCAAGAGGCTGAGTCTGTGGTATCAGATTCATAAAGGGCTTTATTCCAATAACTCGAGTCAAAGGGAGAATATTTCCATCACCAAAAAAGGATCTGGACGGGGCTGAAAAGTATTCTCAATATTCTCAAAACATTATTCACAGAGTACAGTATATATACATTTCTCAATTGTACGTAAGCAAGAGAGCAAGAGAGAATGAGATAAGAGCATGTGGGCGTGTAAGTAGGCGTGAAGGTGGGCGTCCATGTGGGCGTCCACTTGATGATAATGGGTAATTTGTCATGTGTGGGTGGATACCTGGAGATGATTTCGCAATGTCAGCAGAAATACTTGGCAGAGATGCGTGCGCAGCAGCATGACGTGTGATAGACGTGCAACTAGAGGGAGAAAGGGACTTGACATTTAGCTCTACATGTGGAGACAAAAGTCTGGGGTTATGTCAACCTAATCCCAAATCATATCTAATATCCTATGTTTAAAGAACTGTGTTATCCACAAGGGAAGGGCTCTCGGACAAAATCTATTCTATACTGACTGTGAGTGCGTGTACAAGCGTCTAAGTGTCTATATGAGATGCAAGGGGCAGAAACTTTCCATGGTAACAGGGCTATGAATTACTTGCATGAAGACAGCGAGGCCGGGCCCTTTTGCTCGGTAGCTGGAAGAATGTTTACTTAAACTACTAGACAGGAATGCATCGGCTGAGGAGCAAAGTAGATAATTCGAAGGTGAAATACGGTTTCTTGGCAGGCAGGCAAAACTGGCCGAGGCAGGCACCGTTAGCCGCACAGGGAGTAGGACAAAGTTCATGGATACAGATGCGAGCTCAAGCTGAAGCTGTCAGAGGCAGAGAGCAGGGAAAGGCTTGAGGACAGAATCGGGCCTACTCGCCTGAACTGTAAAAATGGAGTAACTGAGCCATATAAAGTCGGTGGCCTTTCATACTTAGGAAGCGAATATCCAGCCCATTCATGGCGGATCTGACAGAGGACATGTTGACGGTGGACGCACATGTGTTTGCGTCATCAAAACTGGAACTGGAGGGAACATACATGTACTTGTGACATGCACATAGAACCGTTGGGGTCCAAGATAGGGGACATAACTGACCAGGAAAATCCACATTTCCACAAGACTTATAACATTTCAAAACTCCTCTGCGCCAGATGCCGGAATAGCAAATAAGGAAGTACGAATAACACCTGTTGAAAGTGAACAACACCCAAATGAAACTGAAACGCAAATTGTAATTTGGCCGAATAATGAAGTCTACATTAACATGTCTTCACAGGAAGCAACTGCCAGTTCCACATACACTGCTGAGATCCCAAAGATAGATTGAACTACGTCTGGCTACTTCATCAACTTCAATGACTTTTCTTCAGATCCAAGTGAACCTGAGCAGACGCCACCCATTTCTAAAAGAGAACAATTTTGACGATTCTATCTCTGGTTGAAAAAGACTTACTTGGTCTCCCCTTGGTTGCATCTTTGGTTTGCATTAGGGATCCTGTTCCTAATAATTTGGATTGGTATAGTAACTGTCTTTTTCCTGCTAGTAAATGGACATTACCTCCCACAACGCTCTGCAGTACAACCTGTGAACTTGGTCTTGAAACCAAATACCTCATCACACCGTGAACAGAGAGACCTGTCCATAGTGAACATTACAGCAGTTCCAGTACCGGATGGTATACTTTGGGATAGAGTTTCATATGATGTATTTGGTCCTACTGAACATTAGAAAATCCCACATGTTTAAAATTTCAATGGAAGATTTCATTACCCCGAGTACACTTTCTGATGATTGGGACATTGAGCCTGAAAATACTAAGCTCTCAGATTTTGAACAATCTGCTGCATTTTCTTACAGGGAATTGTACAAAGATCCACCTGACTTCAACAGCATGTATTGGTACCAGCACTATTGTCATCACTTTTTGCACAGAGCTAGTGTTCCATGCACACTAAACACTTACCATCAATGGGAACAGGGAACATTGCCCAACACCACCAAAAGGAAGTTACATACTTTTCTGGGTTCAATATATCAGATCCAATCTCATACTATGATAAGCTAGTACAGATGAATGCAACTGTGAATAAAATGATGCTGACTAACGCCAAGCTCATATATTCAGCACTCTGTATCTCCCAACTGTCTGTAAAAGGTTTTGACTATTGGAGGGACACAATAGCCACAAAATCTATCTGAGGGGTGAAAGATTGGCAGGTTCAGGGAACGGAGGCTTTATTTAGAGCTTGCCTCATACCATTAAAGATAATTTTCCTGAACAGAACAGTGAAACAGTCTACCTGCTATGGGTTTGCAAAAGTTAAAGACCTAAGAACACCATGCATCCCCTCACCCATAACTATGGAAGGTATATCAAATGATACACTGAAAAGTGAGGATGTCCTGGGTGCAATGATACAGAATGGTACATACAATTCCTCAACTCCCAATTGGAATGGATGTTTGGTTTGGCCTATCGACACAAATAAGTGTCAATCAAGACTCAAGGGTACCACCAGTGGGTTTAGTTTCCATAGGCCTGACCCCTGCTATGAACACACAGACAACCAAGGGTTAGTGACTTCTTACAGTGTTGGGAAGTTGTCTCTAGAATGGCTAAAAACCTCAACACTACAACAGGTGAAACAACACTTGTCCCTTCTAGCTGACAACATTGATCTTAGGGCTTTCTGCTAGGTCCCAAGAAACCGCGTTCGAAAAGTTTCTTATATGCCATCTACGATGAATTGTGGAAAGTATACCAACAGGAAGCTGATGAGAGATTATGTGAAATTGATAGGATTAACCTAGAAAACGCTTTGGCTGTGTTAGATAATGGTATGACCACACTTTCTTCACATATTTATTCACTGGGCAACATTGTGTCCTCGGCAATTGACATAATGGAACAAGATTTGCCTATACTACAACATGGGCAATCTCAATTGCACTCCATTATGCTTTTAAGCTTGACGCCTAAATCATTGCGTTCCGGCCACGTGCCATGGAAATACTTTAGCAGCACAAGTCTGTTCTTGGCTTACAATCTGACCGACAGACAGTTGACTATGGCACCCAGAGATGTAAAGTACACCATGCTGCTCATTGAAAAATTAGAGAAGTTACCTTTCAAAGAGGCTAAGTCACTGTCTACTGAATGGCTAATTCATGGCTATATCACACTACCAATCACAACATTTCCGTTCCAATACTGCCTTGGATACTTCCAAGCAGGCAGGTATAAAGCTTTGGGTGAAGGGTACATACAGGAAACCTGGGAGCTACTGTATAGACATAGGTGCAGAAATAAGGACACTGACACTTTCTTGAGTGGTACTGACTACGGGAAGGCTTTAAGTGGGTCTTTAGTGTGCAAACGTGTAATGCATCAAAAGAAAACTTATCTTGCTACTTGAAAGGCTCCCCAACTGCCGTGATTCATCAGTTTTTTTTATTACTTTTGAATGGAAGTAATTTAGTGCTGAATGATCAAGGCTGTTGTGGAATGGCACCAGGCATCACATATCTAGACACAGTAAACTTCAGGGTTGTTTGCTGCAAGAAAGTATTGTTTACCGCCGGCTCACACAGTTAGGGAGGCACCACTGTGACCTTCATTGAATGTTTCCAGTATATGGTTTGATTAGCTGAGCAGACTGTAAGCCATGTTCCTTCAACAAAATGTGGCATTAACTTCAGCCCTAGAGACTTTTAATCTCCAGGTTGCAAGGTATTCAGCAGAGATACAGGCCCTGGTCCATACAAACTTCCCGATCCATTTTGGAGAGATGGTTCATCGTATCTTTAACATGTCTGATACAAGTGGTATCGTAAACTTATTTAAGCGACTAGAATCAGGGTTCTTAACCACCTTTCAGACCATCTTAGGAGTAATTCCAGCCTTCATACACTTCGTACTTGGAAGTATTTTTGGAGGGAGTCCTTCGGCCCTGCTATCAGTAGCGGGCATCCTGATTTCAATCCTATTGCTTTGCAATGGACAATGCAATCCCTAAAGAAATGGAGAGAGCACTGCTGGAACACTGCTGTTGTGAGCGTATGGTGTTCTACCAGACTGTGTTCTGTCTGTGTTCCATTGCCTTTGCGGATTTGGCTGCATGTTGCACCTGTGTCTCACACTCCTATCGGTTGCGCCACTGGACATAGACATGCCCCATGCGCCCTTGCAGGCCCACTTATGCAGTTGTCCCCAGCGTATTCCCATGTTAATGACCGCATTCTTGGAGCCTCCACTGGATGCTCCCTCTCCTGTTGGAAGGGATATCGGCTCTGCTCCAGAGGTACAGGCATCGTTATCAGGCTTGCAGGCATCTAATTCTTCCCTGGTGGCTGCCGTGGGAACCAGAGATGAACATCTTTGCTCACTCGACATGATACTGGAAGTTCTAGAGGGACTGCCACATGCGGATACGATGTTCAGCGATGTTGAGTCTTCCGAGCAGTATTCTTAAAACAATCTGGCCTCTCCTTTGCTGGGAATTGTTTGGCAACTTTTTTAACATTTACCAAATTGAAGGTCGAACACTGACTTTGTTTTATTTTTCCGTTTCTGCTCTAACTGAGCATAATGGCTTTCAAGGTGCTCAGTGTAATAATAACGACATATACAAGCCTAGAGGACCTTGTAAACACCTTTTAGGATAGAGGACTATTTCAACTTTGATTTTAGTATTTCAATTGCACATGATTGTTATGCTTTTACTGTCCCTAGCTTTATCATTATCTAGCTGACCCTGTTGACCTCTTGATGAGGAGTGGGTGTCATGTCTTTTTGGCTAGTCCTGTTATGTATACCCCATCACATACATTTGTCCCATTCACTCGACAATAACAGTTCTAAACAGGTGACCTTTGCTCCTGTCTCTTCGATACCAGGTTCTCAGTATTCTATCATAATCCCTGTACCTGACATACATAAACATGTCCCCAGGTACACCAGAAATATTCTGTACAAGAGTCACCACTTTTTCATCCTTGGCCAACAGCCAGCTGTGAATGATCACATTTGTTTAGAAAAACATTGCTGATTGTTTTCAAAACATTTATGACTGTTTTCAAAACATCCATGATTGTTTTGAAAACATATCGATCCTAGAAAAAACCCTGGAGTGACCACTTTAGTATAAAAGACCCTCACTCCCCCCTACAAATTAGAGGAGAATTCCTTCCAAGCTGAGATGGGGTCCTGCATGCCCAATCTTCGACTCGCAGCAGTATGACATCCCTTGCGGAGTGTCATCCTCGAAGCAGAGATGGGGACCTTCATTCACAACCATCAGGTGAGAGGGTTGGAGTTTCCCTAGGGATTTCTTGGCTAAATACACATATGCACATATCCATGCTCCATATACAGATCTAGGCTAGGTACATTTAAGCAAAATTACTTAGGGCGCGCATTTTCGGAATATGCAAGTGCTACTGGTTTTATCTGAACTGCTTATGTTCATCTTATTGGAACTATGGTCGAAATGTATCTACTATTCATCATATTGTTACTAGCAATCTCTTTTGTATGCTTCTGTCTCCTGATTGTCGCAGCACATATGTTTTACACGAGGCTGTCGCTGGACCAATAAATACTCATTGAAATGCCTAATTGTAATCCTGTGTATTTTCCGAGTAAGCAAACACGAGTGTCTGAGCGAAACGTACTGTCCTGTTTTCCATGATACCTGAGGATTCAGTGGTGTCATGTTCAGTGGTTGCCAGAAACTACCTACACCACTGTAGAATACCGGGGGGTAGTAGTGGCACTGAACAGCTGGTCTACCGGCTGACATCTCCTCTGGGGGCCTGTAGGCCCATAGGAATGAATGGGAAGCCATTCTTTAATTGTGACTCGTAATTTGCGATTCCCAATTAAGGAATTTGTAGGAATCACTATTTTTTTAGCGATTCCTACATGCATAGGCTTTCGCGATTCCATAATTGCGATTCCTTAATAAGCACAATTAAGGAATCGCAAAAGACTACCTTGATGCATGTGTCAGTTAATGTAGAAAGAGAAGGAGCCCATAGGGAGAGAATCATGCCATTCCCTTAGCGATGAGCTTCTCCACACAGCCTTGTTATGACCGTCACTGAGTCACTCTCTGCATCTAAGACTGGAAGGTTCACAGAGAGCTGGATTCCCAGTTGGACTGCTTGTTCCATTTTTCAGCAAACCTCAAACACACTTTCAAAGTCTCTTGGGATACATTGGTTACTCAATCACTATGTCTCCTGCCTCCTCTGTCTAACCATGCTTGGCCAATGAACCTAGATCCTGGAGTTAATTTAAGTGACTTTCTCACCCTATCCGTCATTTTCTTTCACTGTCCTTCCTGCTCCTCCTTTGGCTTCTCGCAGGAACTGCAAGGACGGACTGCAAGTACCCAGCTGTCTTGGGAATGGAAACTAAATGTAACTATATGGGTCTGCAGGTTGATGCTCTGTTCATCTGGGCCAAGGATTATTCCCAGGGTTGTGATGTAAGCATTCTTCCAGTTTCAGGCGGGATCCTGTGAAACAACATATTGAAAGTGAATGGAAAAGAGACATATATGCAGCATGCATCAACACTGCCTCTGCCACCTTGAATTTCCCCCTTATGTAGCCTTATATGATTAAAACTACTCTCAGACTCCTCTCAAATAAGCAGTGGTCATATGGTGCATAGATTTCTAATGGAGCACTAATAATATTTGCCTCAACTTGTATTGTCCTTGTGTGCTTTGAGCGTTAAGGGCTGCCCTTGAAGTCTAGTTTCCAGATGTAGGGCCCCAGGTGGTACAGCAAATGGTGTTGGTAGATTATTGGAAGCTGACTGGGGGAACCTCATGTCCTGGAGCAGGTGCAATCACGTGATGGTTTCCAAAGGTTCTTTCAGTCAGCTGCCCTTCAGACCTCACTGGCAAGCAAACACTCTTCCTTGAAAGATGCGATCCAGCATCATCTCCACAAGCATAACCTCCCACTGGACAGTCACAGCGCTACTTTCTCTTGAGGCTTTGCCCGCTCCTTTGTTTCAGCCTGCAAGGGAGATATCGACTAGTAGAATTCTATGGCTGAGCCACAGGTACTTCCTAGTGGCACTGGTGTGTTTTTGTGTACTCCTCCTTGGATGATAGAACCTTGTAATGATTCAGTACATATGGTCAGTCCTGATCATTGGTATTATCGGCAATCCCAAAAGAGCATGACCACTGACCACTTCATTGTCAGGGGCATGCAGGAACTGTGAAAAACTGTTGCTTTTCCTGGGTCGGTTTGAGGTAGATCAGGTTGAATTTGAATCAGACCCAGACATAGGGTCAAATTCCTCAGAAATGCAGATCTCGACAGGATGAATGGGAGGGCTGGTATCCCTCTCTAGGAGGCAATCTAGCTACTTCAAAGACTGCAGGGAAAACTGCCCCAATCGCCACAACCACACCAACAAGAAAAGAAAAGAGATACAACAGGAAGAAGCTGGATTCATTATACATCCTAACCTTGCAGAGAGTGCTCGGCTTCTCCCGTAGCTGTAAGCAAGGTGAATGGATTCTGATCCTTGCAAATGCAGCTGAGATTGGAAGTTGCATTGATAGCCAAAAAATCTTAAATATAAAAGTGTATATGTTATTGTGAGTTTACACAGAGCAGCAGCAGCGGGTTTAAATAGAGATATATGGGCATAGATCATGCCTGCTCACAAGCATGTGTGCACCTGCCGTTGAACTACCATCATCTCATGAGCCCCCCATTCAACTGCAGTGTACGCAAGTGCTCAGAGCCCTACTCTGCAGAAAGTCATCTGATCTGACTTGTCCCTACCTCTATACCATTTAGTCCACATTAGCCAGAACAATACCCAAATGTGTGTTACGACCCTGCTGCACCAGCACTTCTGGGTGTCACAGCTCCAGCTGAAGCACAGCTTCAGCATCCCCACCCAGTACATGGCACCTGTACTGCCAAACAGTGGGCAGTTCTTCTTCCACAAGCTATTGCATGCCTCCTGCACCTCCAGTCATGGTGCAGCTTATGCTTTGTCACCCAGTCCACAACTTATGCACTCCCTGGCTGGTACACAGTCCTGTTTCCTCTGCTTGTGCCCCTCACTTAGTTCATGTCTACAGATTCCAATCTGAATAAATAACGTGGTCTCTCACAATCGAAAATGCAATAATTTTCAGACAGCTTTAATAACTCTACAGTGACTTTCTCTACAATTAGCGCCCTGACCAGAGATCAGTCAGTTAGAGGAGGCTCAAGCCTCTACACCGGTGTGTGCAGAGCAGCCACAGTACTAGAGTACACCGATGATTGTGACACT
This sequence comes from Triturus cristatus, assembly GCF_964204655.1. Taxonomy (NCBI): domain Eukaryota; kingdom Metazoa; phylum Chordata; class Amphibia; order Caudata; family Salamandridae; genus Triturus; species Triturus cristatus. Next base: position 1,363,599,041 of record NC_140591.1, on the reverse strand, counting down.
TCCTCTAACTCTGCTGCTTTGAGGTTATGCTGCTGTAATGGCCTTTCTGAGATTCACCTCCACCTATTTATAGTGCTGTTTGCCAGCTGCAACTAAGTATCGGGGGGGGGGGGCAGTATGAGGAATGCCTGCCACTCCAACTGTGAATGACAACTCTGTGTGTGATAGGCAGAGGAAGCAATAAGACTGGCAGGGCATAGGATCCACAGGAGTTACATGCCTTGACAACAGGACTCACAGCGCCTGCAGGAAACCTGACAGCATGTGCTAGAAGCAGATGCTGCATCCAGTGGCAGCAGGAGCAATGGCAACAAAAGACATATGTAAGAGCTACATGCAAGGAAAGCTGGGATCAGTGACAAGAGGATCCAAGTAGCAGTGACAACATGACTAAAACTAAATGCAGGAGCATCAAGAGGAAGCAACAGTGCTATCATTGACAGCATTATCAGTGCCAGCATCATGAGTTAAAACAGGAGTGAAAGGCATGACAACTGGTGCGCTTTCAAGCAACGATATATGTATCAGAGTACAGCAGAGCTCATATGTTAACTCATTCATCCATCCATATGTTCAGTTCAGTGGAATAAAGGTTTTCCGCAGAGATCTGTGTAACATATGTGAAAATGAATCCTGAGCTGACATGGTCTGGGAAGGATTAATGCTTTCACTAACCCTTCTCTGAAGATGCACTGAAACTATAGAGCTCCTTGCCATTATCTATAAGGAAAGTACCCACTATAAACATCTTTAAAACCAAACTAAGATAATTCACAATGAAGAAAGCCATTCAAGGAAAAAGAGGGATAAATGACCATCAGGAGGAGCATTCATTTGTCGAGACCCGGCTAAGACATCTAATGCACCACTTTTAGGATACTCATAAACTTAATACAAAACATTTTACTTTTGCCCACTTACATGATATTATATTTTGTCTATCATATATAGTCTTAAAATTGTTAGTCCAAAATTCTTTACGTACAGTTTTCAATGTTCACGAGGCCCAGTCCGCTTGAATCCACATTGTGGGAATAAAATAAATACAAATAACTATTGGCCTAACTTTCTCTTTTGTAATTTGTTCCTATAATTGCTTAGGGCCTTAATACGAGCATGGCATTCCTCAGAACCACAGTACTCGTGGTGGCGGTCCGATCACCACCACACTGTGGGTCTGCCTGCAGTATTCTGAGTGTGGCGGTCGGACCACCATGAGACTACTGGCTCCAGCAGGATCAAGGATCCAGCTGGGTCTGCGGTCTGAGACCGGTCTGAATATGCTGGAGGTGTCGCTGCCGGCACTGCCGGACAATTTTTGAGTTGCCTTTTCACCGCCCTCTTCATGGCGATGAGCCCACCATGAAAAGGGTATTGGAGACACATCAGGGGGCCACATGTTTACCTCCCTGTATATGCACCCCCATCCTGCACAGTGCGGCATGCATGCCACACCATGCAGGAACATGCCAAGTGCTGTTACAGCGGCATGCTAGGCTCTCAATTGAGCCTTACAGCCCATATCCGTGAGACTGCTGCAGCACCGCCCACCCATCATGGAATACACTTGTAATCCGGCAGGTGCACTACAGGCTTGGTGGTTCTTCTGTTGGTACGGCGGTGGTGGACCAACAGGAGGACCGCCAAACTAGTAATAAGGCCTTCAGTGTCTTCTTATTCCACTGTATGTATATTTACTTGTTCCACAGAAAGTCAATTTCAATCTTTTGAGCCTACTCCTAACTTTATCCTTTCCATAGTACTAGTTGGCATTGCAGGTAAAACCTCTTCTTTTTGGCTCCCATTTATATTGTCTCTCTTGCAAAATTGTCTTCATTTATTGAGACTGATCACAAAGCTTTCTTTGGCAGAGCTAAGCATGTATTCATTATTGGCATTTATTACTAAAAAAGCAAGCAGGATCACTAGGATATACAAGGAATTAACAAGACCACTTTGCTCTTGCCTAGCTCTCTCCCTGCAGCAGAGTGTGACTCGCTACTCCTCAGATGTAATTCGTCTCCCAATGCATCACATTCTTTTCTTCTGGTTCACAAACTACAACCACACAGTTCATCAGTCAGTCATTAATCTTTATTTCGCTGAAAGTCATAAAGGCTTAGATAGCACAAGAAAACACATTTCATAAAACACAAACATGTGCCATGATATTCAATTGGAAACATACAAATTTGCCAGTGGTCTCATAAATCTAAGACACAAAAAAACGAAACATTTAAAACCTAAAAGCACCATCTTAACATGGCATGACATTTAAAAATAGCCAATTTACGCATATTAGAAGTAAATGTTCATCAAACAGTTCATATTAGGATACTCCATACCGTTTCCTAATCTTGAGGGCAGTTTCTGATTAAATTAATGACTGCATGGCAAATATGTTGCTGTAAAAATGTCATCGCAGTCTGATAATGTCTAATGTTTGCTTGACCTAAAAAAAAAACAAGAAGGACGCCAGCGGAGTGCAATATAAAGTGAAGTTTGAAACATAATTGCATGGACATTTTGAAAAGTCTGTAGACCATATTCTTTGTATGAGAGAGCTACCTCAAAGTGCAAAGTGATCATGCGTCAACCGGAAAGATAACATGTAAGTGTAGGATTAGATATAAGGTCAAAATAAGGTTCCAACCCAAAGCAGTAGTTACAGCAACATAATTTCCTACTAAATTCATGAATTAAGCCTTTTTCATTTGCTCCTTAACCCCTTTGCTGCTAGGCCATCCCCCCCCCCTCGTGCTAAGCCTTTTCTGGGCTATTTGGGGTAGTTTGTGTAGGTAAGTAGGATCTGACTGCATGGTTAACCCCACTTTTTTTTCCCAGTGTTTTGCTGCTTTAGTCTATCTGCTTACCCCCTTAAATTGATATGCATGTACTTTAGGTGCACTCCAGATTGGATTCTGGGGTACCCTTATCAGTCCCTAGTATATGGTACCCCATGTACCCAGGGCATAGGTACCCCAGAGGCCTCCCATGGGCTGAAGCATGTATTATGCCACCTCTGAGAGGCCATTCAAATTGACACGACAAGCCTGCTACAGCAGACTGTGTAAGCTGGTGCTTGCACCACTTACTGAAGATATAGGTTCACTATATCTATCTAAATCACCACACTTAAATAGTCAGCCCTATGGCAGGCCATAACAATCCTGAAGGCAGGGTGCTTGGTTTTAAGTGAGAGGGTGCCGCTGCATGAGCAGAGCCCCTCTGCAGCCTTCGGAGACCATTCTCCAGGGTTGTCTGTGATGCAGTCAGACATATATGTTTAAGTGCATCATAACCTCGCGGTAAATGCTAACTTTAAAACGGCTGCTTAGAAACATGTCATATTTGTTGTCAAACACCTTGGAATCATACCTCCACACCAGTGCCTGGTGTGGGAGGTATGATTCCACCCTTCCAAAGGGACAAATGTGAGTCACCGGTCCACCCGATGCCAGCTTTCTCGACCTGGGCAGCACAAAATGGATGCTGCCAGCCACAGACACGATTCTGTTCTCCTGCTGCTGAGCCAAGCTCGAGCAGAGGAAGGCATGACAATAGGCATCCTGTCACAGGGAGGTGTGACCACCTCCCATACAGGGTTTAGTGTAATGGGGCTGGGTGGGTGCACTCTGAGAGTGCCAGAAAGTCTGCACTGGGGGCACATTTGGTGTCCCTGTGCATAGTCCAGCTCAAACCAGTTCTGGGAGCCATTTGCTCCTGCTCTGGTGCAAAACTGGACAAAGGACATGGGTGTAACCACTCCTCTGTCCTGCCCCTCCCCTATGAGGGTCCACAGAATCTTTCCAACCCCTTTCCATGGGTATAAAGTGGGTTACCTGACTACAGGACTTTAGATTTTACCTAGACAAGATTCTGCTAAGAAGAAACCAAGTACTTCGACTGCCTGCATGACACTGGATGGCTAAAGAATCTCCCTTCAAGTAAAGGAGTTACCACCCCTTCATAAGCAGGCACCTAAACACATCTGACCAGTTTGTTTCTCCCAAGCTCCTGAGGACTCTGAAGATTTCCGCAACACAGGAGGTGGATTCCCGAAGGTCCCTGAGGTTGGTCTGGCCTCTCAGCGATTCTGAGACCAGTATCCCTCGTGGGGACCGTGCAACCCAAGCCCCTGTGCACCGCATGCATTTTCAGTTGCATATGCTTAGTCACGATTCCCGAGCTTGTACATTGGACTCCGTGCAGTCCTAATCCCGAGCAGTATTTGCGCTGAAGATTTCCAGCCTCCACTCCATAAGTGTCCTGAGGGCTGGTACTCTGTAAACATGCTTGATGTCTCCGTGCGATCCCTGGTCCGTTGGCCTGTGGGTCCAGGCGAGGGTAACCTTGTTTGTTCTTCGGCTTACCTGGTTGCTCCAGATGTGCCCTGACTCTCCAGTGATTGGAGAGTCCCCTGGAATTTGCTGGTTCACACCGTTACCTGTTTCCTCTGACCGCATGGGTTGTATTGGCCAAGGCTTGTTATTGCTCCAGCTGGACATAAATCCCTCAGCACTCGACATCCTTCATGGGAAAGCTCACCTCTGGATCCTGGTTGTCCTCGACATCTACTGGTCCCCGTGGCTGCAGAGTCAAGCAACCCTTCATCACTCCTGAAGCACTCGACATCGGTGACCATTCGACTACCGAGCCCCTGGTCACCTGAAGTGACCCAAAGTCTGTCCCTTCTGCTTTCAGGTTCTTCTCACCACAAATCCAGGCTTGGATTCCACCGGACATTCTTCACCCTCCTGGCATCAGGACTTCTTTGCAGCTCTCCATTGAAAACGATAAAGGTCTCCGACACCACTTGACCCCTATGCACCCGGCTCCTCTGGGATAGGTAACACAGGTACTTCGGTACTCTCTAGTGGGTTGGCCTTAGAATCTTCCTAAGTTCCAAAGGGTTTGCTCGAAGTACTCTTAGAAGTGTCCTTAACTTGTAAATTTGCAACCGCGACTTTCCCATAGAGTTGTACGGAGCACATGTCTGTGTTTCCTCACTGCACCCGTCCTCCGTGGGCTCCCTGTGTCACTCCTCTGGGTGGTTCCTTGGGGTCCCAGTGATTCTACGTGCTCTAGGCACTGTGTCTAGTCAAGTCGTTGTTGTTATACCATTTTTTTAGTATATGGTTCGGTCTCCCCCTTGAGCCCGCTGTGTATTTTGCTATTTACGAATGGTCTATTGATTCAATATTGTGTGATTTGTGCCCTAGTATTGTATAGAGACTAGTAGAGAGTGTTATATTAATGAGTACATATTTTTATATAAACACTGTGTGGTTCTCCTTTCTTTTAGTCATTTAGGAGGTGATATTCTGGTAAAACAAGCTGCTTTACATTCCATCAAGATTAAGCCTGAAGGTTGCTCTCCATTTTTATTGAATAGAGGTTCCTCTTTCCACAACATGATTACATAACATGACATTGTTGTTCCATTTACACTTCCCCATACCATTGATAGATCCAACATAGTTTCTTCATTACTGCAATTATGAACACAGTGCACTGACCGGAAGTCTCTCGCTCTGTATTCAATCAGCTAGAGTCTATTGTTGATGCACTTGGGGGTGGGGCACATATATTTCCTCTATAAGAGTTCCATTTTCCCCATATGCGTTCCCATTTCTTCGGGAACCCCTGATGGATATATGCTGCCCTTTCTGCCACCATTTCTGTGTCCATATCTCCACGCAACTCTCGGTGTGACGGTGTCAGTTGTGTCCCCCAGTCTTTAGCTATGTTGCGTTTGGCAATCATGATCCCTAGCGTTGTCCAGTCTTGCATTACATGATCAAGGTCGGTAGATTCCCAAAATAAGTTTATTTTGGACCTCATACATCATAAGGGTCGAGTGGACTGGTACAGGGTGCCCACTTTAATTAGTGGACAGCATATACCAGGTCAGCTTCTCACAGCTCGCACTAGGCCCCTGTAACTGTTTGACCATCGAAGGTATCCATGACAAATAATTTACCTCCTCTTTGTTCCAACATCATGGGAATTTTAAGGCGACCCACAGTTTCTTGAGTCCCCTGGAGGGGGCCTAGAAATTAGTAAAAATACAGCTATTTCTTTTTTTTGGGGGGGGGGAATGGGAAAAAGTACTGCAGGTGATGAAAGCGTCTGTTTTTTCCCCTGCAAATGGTAACAACAATGGGTTTGTGGAGCTGAAATCACCATCTTCCCCACTTTCAGGGATTGCCAGACTTTTGTAAGAAAACCAATTTTTTTACACAGTTTTGGCATTTTACTGAGACATAGCCTATTTTTGCTAATTTTTGTGCTTTCAACCTCCTTCCAGTTAGTGTTAGAAATGAGTATAAAAGCAATAATGGATCCTGGAAAGGTATACATTTCTGAAAAGTAGACAAAATTCTTAATTCAGCAAGGGGTCATTTGTGTAGGTCCTTCAAGGTTTTTTTTTTTATAGAAACTAAGGGGTCCATTAGGATGTAGGGCGGTGGGACCACCACCGCGCTGGCGGTGCGAAAAACTGCCTTTTTCCGCCCGCTAGCAGCGGACATCATGTCTGCCATATTAGTATGGTCAAACATAGGCCAATTCCCGACCGCCGCGGTGCGACGCGCACCTCCATCAAAGTGCGCCCGCCACCGCGGCGGTGGGAGCCAATGGAGACCCTCCGCCGTGCGGAATGACGTCTGCCCCGGTCCACAAATTAGGATGGCTCAAGCAAGCAGACGCACCACAGTGGAGACACCGCCCAACCAAAGACGGCGGAAACTCGACAGCGGATCGCGAAACCAGAGTCCCGGTCCACACCACCCGGACACGGCCGCAATGGACCCAGCTCTACGTGTCTTTCCGGTGCTGTACCTGCTACATCACCAGGAACTCATGGACCGCCGCGGATGCCGCCGCAGGTACGCAATCACACAACACACAACCCACGACCTGACACAGGGTCCAAATCCACATCAGTCACCCTAGGGGGGATAGGGACACATCCCCAAGGACACCCACACATCACCCACCTGCCACAAATTCACCCCGCTGCATCCTGGACACACAGCTACCGCCACCATGCAGCAATGTCCTGGTCACGTCACCGCAGCGGCGAACACAAGCAAATACATGCGCAATGCAGAAGGCAGGGCCAGTGCCAGGCATGGGCAGGGCACAAAGACCACAGGGCCACACCCACACACTAGCACAACCCATGAAGGCACATGCCATGTGTCCCCCCTGTGCACCCCATTCACAACAACAAGCCAGGGCAATACATACCCTGCACCACACAACCAACAATCATGGAGACACACAATGCAGGAGTGTCTGCACAGGAACACACAACACACAGCACAGTAGCACAGGGCCAGGGAAACACACACTACACCACACTCAGGAAAAAAGCAATGAGGACAAGCAACAAATGAACACTCGCAAGGAAGCAATATCCAAATGGACACACAGCCTGCACAGTCACACATACATATCACAGACTGACACACACACACATACACACCCCACATGCCAACAGTAATGGAGCACAACAAATAGGAAAACCAAAGTGGGCTGCACACAAATGGAAGGCCATGGAGACACACAACAAGCATGTGTACATCACATCAACACAAGGAACAGAGCAAAATACACTCACACCATCAAAGCACACATGGCTGGCACAGTCAGTGAAATCAAACCACAGACAGCTCGGTGCAACCACACAGGGAGACAGCAAGGCAAACCATGTATAGGCACAAGGATGAAAAGAAGGCCCTGAACTCAAACTGGGAACAGCCACACATACATACAACTACTTCACAGGAGTACACAAGCAGCACCACGTACAGAGACCATCTACACACCTCAGGACTGACAAACACCAGTAAGAATCTACACACATACCCCCCTCACACCAGCAGCACACAACACCAGTGCCAAACACACTGAAGGCTGGCAATTCTTGACAGGCAATACACACACAAACAACCACACACCCTGGGCTCAGCCACTAACATCACACACACACACAGGGATGCCACCACAAATGTGGAAACAAATACAACAGACAAACACATAACCCAACTGAAACACACACAGAGCCACAACCACAACAACAGACATACCCTGTGCAGCTAAACTGGGGAAAGGCAATGGGAGCACAGACACAACAGGAGTGCACAACCTCCTCACTCAGGAACAATGCACAGACAACATTCCATAACACACACAAGAAGTGCACCACCACAGAACAACACAGCCACAGCAAACAAACAACAGATGCACAGGCAGAGCAATCACATAGCAAACATAGCACAACATCAGGGGATTCACAACAGGCAATCACAAGGCAACATACACACAGCACAGCAAGCACAACAAGCTGTGTGTGCACACCAAGCATACCAGACACACACAGACATCAGTGACAGAACAGCAACCCACACAACACCATACAGCACAGCACAAAGACAACAGCACACCCAGGAAGTGAAGCAATAACACAAACAACACACATACATCCAACACAACACCCAATAGATGCACAAGTCTGGGACACAAAGGTGGAAACAACTTGACCAGAGTACTGGGCAGCACACACAGTTGAACTGCATAGCAGCAACCATGACTGGCAAACAGCACCAGTACATCACACATGACCTATTGGGGAAATGCACTGAGTGACACATTGACCCTGGACAAAGAACTGCACCACAAAGCACAGTGGCACAAATGAAGTAATGGGGAGGCACACACACACATACAAACCAAGGGGACAGCTCACACCAAAGTGAAGTGTACTGCATGTCAGTAGGGGACATGGCAGGAGTGTACCATACACAAAGAGAGGGAGTGCAGGCCCACAATGGGTAGGCAGCTGAAGCACAGATAGGGGATGGCATGACAACACACACAACATGCCACACTGGAGGCACGAAGGCACCATGGGACAGTAAGGCATGAGAAAACACAACCACAATGGCAGACCCCACAAACAGCCACAAGACACAGGGATGTGCAACAAAACACAACAATGAATTGCCAGTAACACCCTCTGCATACTCACAAGTGACAAAAACAACAAGTAGGAGTCAGACAGAACTGCAAGGACACACCAACACATTGCACAGTGCACAACATGCAACTCACACATGGGCTCACAACCACATCCACAGGGATGAACAATCAAAACAACAGGCACACAACTCCTGGGTGACACATGTGTGTAGTTGACATTGCAGAGGTATGCACACATCAACACTCCCCACAAACTCACCCCTTCACACTGCACATTACCTGGCCATCCAAGAGCACACATGGAAAGTAAACCATGGGACTAGGATGACTGGCCATCACACGATGACCACACACATACACCACTGGGCACACATATAGGAAGAACACACACATGATGACCCTGGCCAGCCTGCCTGAAATACTGTGTGCAGAAATCCACCCTGTGCTGGCAGTGCCCCCCAACCTGACATGTGTACAATAGAGCCAACATGAACTAATCAAGTAAATGACTACTGCTAAACATTCAAAATTGCCACCATTGCCACCACAAGTATCTGGGCCAAGAAGAACTGAAGCCCCTGTCACCCCTGAAAAAAAGAGAGCAAGTGAGCCCAAACATTGACCATGTTGAAGTGCCACACAGACCATGTGGCACAGTAAACCATTTACACACAGAAAAAAAACTTTATTCAGTAAGGACACTGACAAAATAGACAACTGGAGCAACTGTTTTGATTCACAAATTGAACAGATAGGCACCATGAGAAGAGAAGAGTAAGGCTCAAAATGCAGAGCATGTGCATGAGAAGCTGCACTGGCAAGGGCAAAACAGCAGTGAACAACAAGGCCAGTTTCCAGGGCAGGGTGCAGATTATGTTCATGAGTAGCTGCACAGGCAAGGGTCCAACACAGCAGTGAACACCAAGGCCAGTGGGCAGGGCAGGGTGCAGAGTATGTCCATGAGAAGCTGCACAGGCAAGGGCAAAACAGCAGTGAACGACAAGGCCAGTGGCCAGGGCAGAGTGCAGAGCATGTCCCTGAGAAGCTGCACAGGCAAGGGTCCAACACAGCAGTGTACAACAACAGTTCTCCTCCCTCTCTTAGGCAGTAAGGCAACCACTGCAGGCCAATTCCCCCAAAACAGCAACCAGGTGGGGATAGCCTCTCCTTCAGACTTCGCGGGTTCCTTCCTCAGCAGAGGTTTCTTCTTGCCTTCACAAAAGTGATCTAATTTCTTGGGATCAGGGTCCCATTATTTATACCCCAAAATCCTTTGTCCTCTGAGGGCAGAGGGGCCTTTGCCCAGTCCAAACCAGTTCTGGAGCACTCTGTTTACATGACTCCTTCTTTCCTTTCACAGTGCAGGGCAGAAACATCAGACGCCCCGCAGGAGGTGAAGCCAGCATTGTGGAGTGAAAGCACAGCCCTGGAGGACTTTGTTGACATGATTCCTTCTCTCCTTTCACAGTGCAGGGCAGAGACATCAGACGCACCACAGGGGGTGGAGCCAGCACTGTTGGGGGCAGGCACTGTCCTAAGCAGGTCCCAGGTGCAACTCCTCCCTCCCATCTAGATCATTCTATTCAGCCCTGTGCTGACTCACCCTGTCTCCGGGGATTCCCCAGCCCCCTGGAATTCCCCAGCCCCTGTCACTCAAACTCCAGACAAGGAATACACAGCCTAGCAAAGGCAGGGCTGGATAGTTAGACAAGAACATACCTACTTTCTAAAAGTGGTATTTTCAAACACAGAATGTTAAAACCAACTGCACTAAAAGATGTATTTTATCATTCTGAATTCAGTCATACTGAACTCGAATTTCTACCATGTTCCCTGAGTCAGTTAGGATTATAAGATGTAATAATCTAACTGCCCATTCTGGCCTAAGGAGAACAGGTAGGCTTGCAATAGTGAAAAACAAAAATGGCTGTAATTCACTATTAGGACATTCCACACACATCAGGGCTTGTCCTACCTTATACTTACAATGCACCCTGCCCTTGGGCCTACCATAGGGGTGACTGACATGAAGCAAAGTGAAGGTTTAGGGACTGGCAAGTGGGTGCACTTGCCCAGTCGACATGGCAGTGCAAGACTGCACGCAGGCTCTGGGATGGCAGACCTGAGACAAACGTTTACAGGCTTCATATGTGGGTGGCACAACCAGTGCTGCAAGCCCACCAGCAGCTTTTGACTCACAAGCTCGGGCACCTCTTGTGCACTGTACTAGGGTCTGACAGTGAATCAAATATATCCAATCATGGAATCACTAATCCATACATCAATTTATAATAGGGAGAGCATATTCACTTTAGCACTGATCAGCAGTGGTAAAGTGCCCAGAGTAAAAAAATAGCCAACAACAGGTCAGAAAAAATATAGGAGGAAGGCAAAAAGTTCAGGGATGACCCTGCAAAAAGGGCCAAGTTCAACAGTGATACTGCCTTTGAGCCCTTCCCAGGTGTACCCTTGGCATGCACCACCTCCTTGGTGGGCACAGAAACTGTACGATTATGTTTGCGCGATGCCTAAGGGGCAGGAGAGTCCTTGGATGGGGATGCCACTGAGGCATGTGTGCCTGAGGTCTGCTGTTTTGCTAATTGTCCCCTGGTGTCACTTGATGGGCTTTTCTCCCTGCGCTCTGGGGTGCCTTTGGTCTTCTGTGGGGATGGTGTCTGCACACAGGACCGCTTGGGTTGTTGCTGCTGTGTGCTCCGTGTGCTGTATCATGACTTTGATGTATGTGGACTGTGGTCACCATCGTCAGACTTGGCCACTGCCAGGGGGGTGGACAAAGGGACCAGACTGTGAGAATATGCCTGTTGCAGGGCAGACGTCACTGTTGATGACAAAGCCTGGACTGTCCGGTGCAGCTCACCCACGTCAGAATGTATGCCCTCCATGAAGGCAACCACCTGGGCCAATATCTTGTCGTGGTCAATGAAGGCATTTAGGAGAGCTGTCTGGCCTACACAGAGCTGGCGCAAAAGGTCCACAGACTCAGCACTGATGGCAGCATGGGGGACAGGGGCAGGGGCAGCAGTGCCAGGGGTGAAGAACACTCTTCCCCTCTTAGTGAGGCGGACACGGGCAGCACCAGAGGAAGTGGCTGGGAGGGTGGGCAATGGCCGCTGTGTGGTGGAAGTCGATGCAGAGTCCCCGTTCCCTGTGCCCTCCAACATGGATGCATCCCCGCTGGCATCGGATGATGTGGTGCTTTGCGTCTCAGGCTGGGACTCCTCCAGCAGACTCCTGTCTCCCTCTGATGCGCTGGTGACATCTGTGTCACTGGGCTCCTGGGCAGTTGTGGTGCTAGTTTCACACCCACTGGTGTCCGTCTCCTGTCCCTCCGTAACCACAGGTGATGCTGCATGGGAGAGAGAGATTTAGGGTCAGGTCAGTGGCAAAAACAGAACAAACATATGCAAGCAATGCATGACAAAAGTTGAGCAAATCTACATGTTGCACACCACCCTGTGCAATCACATTGTGCCAACTCACTACATAGACTCAAGCAGTTCATGGAAACTGGAAACTCAGGCATGAGTGAGCCATGTGATGACCACACAGCACAACACCCTGCTTGTGGCTCTGTTCAAACAGACACACAACTAGTTCTGAGCACACCTAGGGACATGATGGGGGCACACAACTTGTTGCCAATGACAGAACTGGATGTAACAGGAGGGGACAACACAGACCCAGAATACAACATGACAGTCCACAATGGACATTAGCCCATGCCACCCACCATGTCGTACCTTGGGGACAATAGAATGCTGCACATTGATGTAAGATATCTAGCCCTCCCCAATATGGGTGCATGCAATGGACGCATTGATGTACGCACAGTCTGATTGGGCACACTGCCGTTCCCTCCCATGGGATTCCTAAGACTACACCAATGCAGAAGAAACCTGAAGAGCACAACTCAGAATGTAATGTGAAGGCACAGTTTCCAAATCAACTTTGTAAGTACAGGTAGGCCAAATGCATGCCACAGGCACCCAGGCCAGCAGCCACTTACATGCCACAGCATCACACTACCAGCATCACAGAGGCCAGTGCTAGCACAGGCTCTGTACACATGCAGCCACTTCCATCCAAAGTCAGACTCCCCAAATGCTCACCCCTGGCTTGCTGCTGATGCTCCTTCAAATGAGCATCCAGCTCAGGCTGTGTCACCGCCAAGATGCGCCCCATTAGTGGTGTCATGCTGCGTGTGCCAGACGCCCAGTGCGAGGAAGCGGCCCCAGGGTCATCTCTGCCACATTCTTTGCCAGCCGGCTGATGTCATCCCATTTCTTGTGGCAGTGGGTGTGCCATCGGTTTGAGACCCCCAGGGCTCGCACCTTTGCTGCAATGGCCCTCCAAACGGTCTTACGCTGGTGTACCTTGAGCTGCAGGCATGGGAGACAAGAGGGAGAAATTATCAGGTATACAGTGCTATGTAACAACATATATCAGTATAGCAGCAAGATACAACCAAATCACATATCCAATAATAGATTAATCAGAGACTATAGTACAGCCCACATGTGACCCCTGCATGGGAAAAGCTGATGTTAAAGCATACAGGTGTGAGGGGGAACACAGTCCCTGCACATCTCACACACATGCAGGATGCCAGCACTGAAACCTGCCTGCCCACATCTCCAGTCAATTGTTGGGTTGAGCAACACATACATCACATATCAACCTGTGTTGGGGGTGACCCACTGTGTCCAAGACTGTACAGCCCTCAATGTCCCTGTCCTGTGAATATATAACTGTGTCATGGATGTCACATTGAGGGACATAATCTCACAAATACAAAATGCCCTTCACAAGGGCGGTTGTGTGCAATCTACAGTGCTGAGATGGGCCACAGCTGGAGTGCAATGTGAAAAGACTGATGTGATACTCTGTAAGTGAAGTGATGTGTCCTTGTCTTAGTAGACGGGGACTGTGCAGGCCAGCTGGGCTCACACTGAGATGGACTACAGAGGCACACACAGCCATCCAGCCAAGCAATCATTGTCCTGACTACAGCATGAACAACCTTCTGTGTCACTGTATGGCTGACAACACAACACAGGTCACTCATATTTACATGTGCAGGGAGGGAAAGCTGTGGCATTGGGTACACACACCCTCCCACTGGAGACAGCATGTCAGGCAGTGCATTACACTACCCCACACTCACAGGCACATACTGCATCAGTCCACTGCATGTGTGCCCCCCCTGCCCTACCACAACATTGTTTAAGACTCACCACGACATTTGGGGCACCCTATAGCCTTGGGTACTGTGTGAGCACCTCGTCCACCAGGACCTCCAGCTCCTTGCTCGTGAAGGGACTGGCACGGATCTTCTCTCTCCTTGCCATCACTGTGGACGTGAGACAACAGCAGGGGATTTTGGTGGTGAGGGTCCCCAGGCAGCAGTCCCTGGAGGCAGCAGCAGGTGAGGGGTGTCAGACAGCACTCCCTGGAGGCAGCAGCAGGTGAGGGGTGTCAGGCAGCAGTCCCTGGAGGCAGCAGCAGGTGATGGGTCTCAGGCAGCAGTCCCTGGAGCCAGCAGCAGGTGAGGGGTGTCAGGCAGCAGTCCTTGGAGGCAGCAGCAGGTGATGGGTCTCAGGCAGCAGTCCCTGGAGGAGGCAGCAGGTGATGGGTCTCAGGAAGCAGTCCCTGGAGGCAGGTGAGGGGTCTCAGGCAGCAGTCCCAGGAGGCAGCAGCAGGTGATGGGTCTCAGGCAGCAGGCTCTGTGAGCAGTGGCAGTGTGAGGCTCACTCCCACATATATAGATAGCCCCCTGGGGTCGTTTCAAAGGTGCCAAGCTGCAGCAATTGGTGGTCCATGTCTGCCTCTTTCAAATGCATCCAATGACTGCCTCCGCGATGGCGGAGCACGCCTACTGCGATCTTCAAAATTGCATCATGCCACTGCTATCGAGCTTCCCATTGGCTCTAGGGCGAGCTCCATGGCGGTGTAACACTGCTAGGGCCCGGGGTGCGCTACCACGATGGTGCATCTTTTAAATGCATCCAATGACCACCTCCGCGGTGGCGGAGCATGCCTACCGCGATCTTCAAAATTGCATCATGCCACCGCTATCGAGCTACCCATTGGCTCTAGGGCGAGCTCCATGGCGGTGTAACACTGCTAGGGCCTGGGGTGCGCTACCGCGATTTTAGTGGCGGAGCATGCCAACCGCCATTTCCACATGTCTCCATGCCTATGAGTACTGCGCTGGTGTGAATGGGGGTGCTGGTGACACACTGCCAGTGCCAGGCGGTAGCTACCGTGATATGGGTGCCATGCAATGACACAGAGTGGTACAAAAGGGGGTGGTGATGGACAGAGCATCAGAACCAATCAGACACTCACACCCAGTCAAAAGATCTGGGTTTGATCTATCACCGTTCTTTAGCCCACTCTGCCACCCCAGTTCAGACATGGCCATATGCAAATCAGTCTGACCCTGTGCCTCATGGGAACAGTCCAACCCGAACTGCCAAGCCATGTCTTCCCTGGACCGGAAACAAGCTTCCTAGGACCGGTTTCTGTCATTTCAGCCGTCTTCAGCCAGGCTTGCTTGAATCCAGTGGCAAAATGAGCAAGGGACTCACGTCTGAGCATACCCTGCCAACTTATGGTGAACAAAGCGGTACAAAAGGGGGTGGTGATGGACGGAGCATCAGAACCAATCAGACACTCACACCCAGTCAAAAGATCTGGGTTTGATCCATCACCGTTCTTTAGCCCACTCTGCCACCCCAGTTCAGACATGGCCATATGCAAATCAGTCTGACCCTGTGCCTCATGGGAACAGTCCAGCCGAACTGCCAAGCCATGCCTTCCCTGGACTGGAAACACGCTTCCTAGGACCGGTTTCTGGCATTTCAGCCGTCTTCAGCCAGGCTTGCTTGAATCCAGTGGCAAAGTGAGCAAGGGACTCACGTCTGAGCATACCCTGCCAACTTATGGCGAACAAAGTGGTACAAAAGGGGGTGGTGATGGACGGAGCATCAGAACCAATCAGACACTCACACCCAGTCAAAAGATCTGGGTTTGATCCATCACCGTTCTTTAGCCCACTCTGCCACCCCAGTTCAGACATGGCCATATGCAAATCAGCCTGACCCTGTGCCTCATGGGAACAGTCCAGCCCGAACTGCCAAGCCATGTCTTCCCTGGACTGGAAACAAGCATCCTAGGACCGGTTTCAGGCTAACAGCCCTCATCAGCCAGGATAGCTTGAATGAAGTGGCAAAGTGAGCAAGGGACTCACGTCGGGCATACCCTGCCAACTTAGGGCGAACAAAGCAAACACAAAGTAAAACTGAGCACAGCAAGTGCTAATATAAAGCATATTCTCTGCTACAGTTGTGAGGTGACTCGAGCCTACAATAGAGCTGTAGCAGTGCCATTTTTCTACCTTAGATAGAGGTAAATGGTTGCATGTCACAGGAATTCTAAAGCATGTGCCTCTTTTGGCTCGAACATTCGCAGCATTTATTGACATATCTAGAGTAAACAATGTAACTTAACACAAAGCAATATAAGAACACAATTAAAACATACCACGACACTACAAAACAAAGTAGCCAAAACAGAATGTACACAACAACCACAATAGAACGCAACAACATACATTTCAATGATAAAGCACAAAAACAACAGAAACATATTACTACTGCAACAATTCGCCACCCAATGAATATGTACAAACATTCTTGTCACGTATTATCACCCCCAGAAACCTATTTTCATAATGGGGCTATAAAAGTAGTTTGCACCAAAACACTTCTTTAACTTGCCACCAAGGATATGAAATAGAGCCAGTTAAAATGTTTTGTTATCGGCTCACGTCTCTTGCGGGTGGAAATGACATACACTCTTTAGTGGTTCTGGAGGTAGGCCTGGCTGGGACTGGTCCTTTCTTAAAAAGTAAGTTTTTTTATTGTACTTTATTTGCTTTATTTAATCATTTGAAATGATAACATATGGGCTTGGTATGCACCGAATGTTGGTGATCCATGCAAACATGTGTTGCTAATAGTTGAGACTACTTTGTAACTTCATGGTAAAATCTCCTGCAGTAATCGAATTGCTAAATGAATTGAAATTGTAAGCTAAAACATCAGAAAAGTGCTACACTGTGATTTTACTGCACTTTTTCAAATTGCAAGTGCTCTGCATAGCACAGTTTATTTAGGGGCAGCCCCTCGAGTTTCTAAACTCCCCAAGTGAATTAGTTTTTTTCTGTGGAATGATGCGTTTCTACAAATAACTTCATGGCGGAATTACCCTGCTAGTCCTCTGGATATGTTAGAGAACAGTTCACAAACGCTCTTTTGTTGAAACCCGAATCAGACTTTCACTTCTCGTTTTTAAACCCATTATTAAACATGAAAATGAACCTGTCTTCATTGGAATGCGTGGCAAGCCAGAAACTGCCAACCACTTTCAGAGAAAATGAGAGAGGGACAAACCATTTTATATCAGCATCCACACTGTATTACGAATGCCACCCTAAAGGAAAGATGCAACTGAAAAAATGTCTGACAAAGCTGCTATCACAGCCGTTTGAGAGCTCGTTAAGGTCGAGTCTGCCACAGCGCAGGAATATGCGCTCTCACCAGCAAGACTCTGCGCAATGGGTACTCACAAACTTTCTCTCGGGGACCAAATTTACAGTGTGGTTTGTGGCCAAAGGCTGCACTGGTGGGGGCGGGGTCAGTGGGGGGGTCCCCTGCAGCGGACACATTAGTCCACTGAGCCACCAGACCCGACATACACATATCTATCTATCTATCTATCTATCTATCTATCTATCTATCTATCTATCTATCTATCTATCTATCTATCTATCTATCTATCTATCTATCTATCTATCTATCTATCTATCTATCTATCTATCTATCTATCTATCTATCTATCTATCTATCTATCTATCTATCTATCTATCTATCTATCTCTCTATCTATCTATCTATCTATCTATCTATCTATCTATCTATCTATCTATCTATCTATCTATCTATCTATCTATCTATCTATCTATCTATCTACCTATCTCTATTTCTAGCTCCCCCTTGCTCTCTTTCTGTCTCTCTTTCTCTCTCTCTCCCTCTCTCCCTCTCTCTCTCTATCTCTCTCTCTCTTTCTATCTCTCTCTCTGTCTATCTCTCTATCTATCTCTATTTCTCCATTTCTCTCTCTCTCTATCGCTCTCGATACCTATCTCTCTGGCTGTCTCTATCTCTTCTAACTGTCTCTGTCTGTCTCTGTGTCTGTCTGTCTCTATCTGTTGTCTCTATCTGTCTCTGTCTGTCTGTCTCTAGCTCTATGTGTTTCTGTCTCTGTCTGTATCTCAGTCTCTATCTGTATCTGTCTCTATCTGTCTCTGCTCTATCTGTCGCTGTCTGTCCCTGTCTCTCCGTCTCTATCTCTGTCTCTATTTGTCTCTATCCGACTCTGTCTCTTTCTGTCTGTCCCTGTCTCTGTCTGTCTCTGTATCTATCTCTGTCTCGCTCTGTCTCTGTCTCTCTGTGTCTGTCTCTCTCTGTCTCAGTCTCTTTCTCTCTGTCTCTATCTGTCTGTCTCCATCTGTCTCTGTCTCTATCTGTAATTGTATCTGTCTCTATCTGTCTCCATCTGTCTTTGTCTCTATCTGTATTTGTGTCTGCCCCTATCTGTTTCTATCTGTATTTGTCTCTATCTGTGTCTGTCTCAATCTGTTGTCCCTCTGTCTGTCTCTATCTCTATATGTCTCTATCTGTGTCTGTCTATCTCTGTCTCTATCTGTGTCTGTCTCTATCTGTGTCTCTGTCCAAACAGGAAGCTTCCCAAAAGGTCCTTTAAAAGTCAGCTGTGAAAGCGCTTACAGCTGACTTTTAAAGGGCCTTTTGGAAAGCTTTCTGACGGTGCCGTGATGTCACACAGAGGCGGGCAGTAAACACAGAAGATGGCCGCAGGAGCATACGTAGTGAATACCTATTTAACAGGGGCAGCTGGTGACATTTGAAAGTGGCGGGGCGCAAAATGATTGCAAAGCAAGCAAACGAACGTGTGAGCAGTCACGAGGGGGGGTCATGCACGGGAGGGGTGGGGGGGTCGCACGGGAGAATAAGCAAACGAACGTGTGAGCAGTCGCGAGGGGGGGTCACGCGCAGGGGGGTCGCACGGGAGAATAGTATGAAAATTAAAAAATTTAAAGGAAAACGTACCTGACCGCCTCTGCTCCTGGTCCGCGTTGGCGCCTCTGCCCTCTTCAAACTGGATGGAACAGCACGTCACGTCAGCACTGCAGTGGCAACCCCTCAGCCAATCCTGGCGCTGCTGCAGCGCCAGGATTGGCTGAGGGCACAGCCTACTCCTCGCCCGCCGCCTGCCCATTAGGAGACCGAGGGGCTCCTAATGGGCATGCGCAAATCCGTGAAAACACAAGTGCGCATGACTGGGCACGGGCTAAAAACTAGCTCACCATGCCCACTCATGCGCACTTGTGCTGCAGTGCTGCTTGGTCTGACAATGCATGTCAGTCAACATGACGCCGGACCGCCCACGGTCCGGCGTCATGCTGACTGACATGCATTGTCAGTTCTCCCCACCCTCGGCGTCTCTGAACTTAAGTAAACTAAGTTCAGAGACACCGAGGGAGCTGCGGGCGCGGGCGGGTGCGCGGGGGCGGGGGGGCAACGCCCCCCCGTCCCAATGGACGCACCGCGCCTGCTATTTAATATGCTCCTGCGGTCATCTTCTGTGTTTACTGCCGACCTCATGAGAAACGTAGAAACCTCATGAGAAACGTAGAAACGCAAAATGCGATGCAGGGCGCGCAACGAAATTCGTTTTATTTATTTTATTGTTTACGTACCTGCAATTATCCATATTCCGGTTTTTAGAACCCCCCACCCTGCCCCTTCCCCGCCCCGCCTTTCCGCTCCACGGAACTCCCTCCACGGGCCGCGGCTGTCCCCTTTGCCCCCTTCCCCCCACCCATTCGTTCCTGATTGCTCATAACCCCCTCCTCGTTTTCTTAGTTATCTTGCTTTTATTTCTTATTCGGTCTAGCGTTTGCTTACACTAGTGGCTAATATGACTTCACTATTTTATTAATAATATAAAGCCATATGACCATAAATATCCTGTCTCGTCCTTCGAAGTGGATTAATCTTTAGTTCATCATCAGAGAAAAGGATGCACGCATCTGCGGTTGTACGCATCGTCGTTATTACGGTGACCCCCTTCAGTTAAACAGTGTGTCCTGTTACTATCTACTGTGCCTAGAAGTTGTTTGAAAACAGCAACACCACGGCTTCAGGGTCTCTTCCTGTCCCCAGCTGCCCCCCATCCAAGGAGAACGAACCCCCTCCTGCACGCTTAGCGTTTGTGTTTTTATCAGGCTGTATAAATTCCATCTTTGTAATCAGAAGAACATGTTTGTGTAAAATATCACCAGCGCCGTACAATATGACACTTTCTCTTCTATGTGTCCTCTCTTTCCCTGCCTCTTTTTAACTATGGTTCTCCTTCGATACACCACCCAAAACACTTTTTGTCCTGCAGCCATGTACCCAGGTGATTGCGCGCCTCTCCAGCACACGCCGCTCACCTGCTGGTCAGGTACCAGGTCTAGTGCCCCCCCACCATCAGAAGAAGGCTGGGGACATCCTGGGGGTCTAAGGCAATCCTGTGAAGTGCAGGGGCACAAGTAAGGATGGCATGGGAGGGGTAGGGCATAAGGGTTCTACCATTCAAATTCTCATGGACAAGAAAAGAGCATCTCTTTGGCAGACTATCCACATCCAGGCAAGAGCATCATGAGGTTTCTATCAGATGCTCTGCATAGGTTGACATGTCTTGTCGGACCACTGGGCACTGATGGGGAAGAGCTGTGGGTCTCTAATGAACAACATGTTTGATGTGAGTGGGTAAAGCACCAACACCCTAACTCATACCATCACTCCAGGATTTTAAACTTGCCTGCAATCGTGTGATTCTGCCAAATTGCTCAGTCTCCCTGTGCCTAAAACCTGCCAATGTGTCATACATATATTTACAATCCTCACTTTACGTGCATGATAGTTTTATATTTTCCATGCACTTAATGTTGATGTAGAGTGGTTTGCTATTTCCCGGTAAGGTTTGTGCTCTATGCGTATTAGTACATGCAGTGTTTTTAGGGGCAAACCTGAGACAGCATGCTCTAGTGCATGGTTCTCGCTTGCGAGACACTGTTGTTAACAAAAAACAGGCTTGGAGTCCTCCTGTTGCCTACCGTTTGCAGGCTTGCATGGGGCTCTTCTTCACAGCCTCGTAATTCGGCAAGGCAAACCTAACATAATTTCCCTCCCTCTTTTTGGAGCAGTGACCAAGCACTGATTTATTCAACTTAATCAGTGCCCGTCCACTGCTCCAGACATGAATGAGGTACTATTTTGTTCTGTTTAACTTCTAGTGCCCTGCCAGCAGAAAGCGTGTGAAAAATCATGCCCAGCAGGACAAACACAATTGCAAAGATTTCTTTTCTATAGTTACATTTATTTTATTTTGCCAAGTCTTCATTTCTCACTATGCACTCACGTTTCCTTTAGTTTTTGCTCGTGTGTGCGGTTCTTAAAAGATGAGGATTATTTTATCGCAGAGCGTCATTGTTCTTTCTTATGTGTAATTTCTGAAATGATGCTTTAACAAATAATCGTGCTGGACACCCCAATTCAACCCCACCCCAATCCACCCCACTCCAATCCACACCAGTCCACCCCACCTCACCCCACACCAACCTGCTCCACTCTATCCATTCCACCCTAGACCAATCCAATACACCCCACTCCAATCTAAGCCACTCACCCAATCCAATCCACCACACACCAATCCAAACCACTCACCCAATCCAATCCACCACACACCAATCCTCACAACCCATCACACGCCAATCTGCCCCACTGCAATTCACCCCTTTCCAATGTTCAGCACTGCTGTCTGCCCCTCTCCAATCCAAAATAATCTTCCCCACACCAGAACAATCTGCCCCACACCAGTCCAAAACAGTCTGCCCTACTCCAATCCAAAACAATCTGCCCCACTCCAATCTAAAACAATCTGCCCCTCTCCAATGCAAAACAGTCTGCCCCACTCCAATCTGCCCCACTCCAATGAAAAACAATCTGCCCACTTTAATCCAAAACAATCTGCCCCTGTCATTCCAAAACAATCTGCCCCACTCCAATCCAAAACATTCTGCCTGCTCTAATCTGTCCCAATCTACCCCACTTCAATCCAAAACAATCTGTCCACTCCAATACGCCCCAATTCAATCTGCTTTGCTACAACAATTTGCCTCACTCCAGTCCAAAACTATTTGCCCCACTCCAGTCCAAAACAATCTGCCCCACTCCAATCCAAAACAATCTGACTCACTCCAATCTAAGGCAATCTGCCCCATTTCAATGTGCCCTCTCCATTCTGCCCCATTCCAATCCAAAACAGTCTTCCTCACTCCAGCCTGCCCCACTCCAATCCAAAACAATCTACCCCACTCAATTCAAATCACTCTGCTCCAATCCAAAACAATCTGCCCCACTGCAATCCGCCCCACTGCAATGTGTCCCACTCCAATCCGCCCCACTCGAGTCCAAAACAACCTGCCCCATCCAATCTGCCCCACTCTAATGCGCCCCACTTAATCTGCCCCACTCCAATCTGCCCCACTCCAATCCAAAACAATTTGCCCACTCCAATCTGCCCCACTCCAATCCAAGACAATCTGCCCCACTCCCATCCATCCAACTCCAATCTGCCCTACTTTAACAATTTGCCACACTCCAGTCTAAAACAATTTGACCCACTCCAGTCTAAAACAATCTGTCCCACTCCAATCCAAAACAATCTGTCCCACTGAAATCTAAGACAATCTGCCCCACTTCAATTGGCCCTTTCCATTCTGCCCCATTCCAATCCATAACAGTTGTTCCCCACTCCAATCTGCCCCACTCAATCCAAATCAATCTGCTCTAATCCAAAACAATCTGCCCCTCTGCCCCACTGCAATCTGCCCCACTCCAACCTGCCTACTCCAATCCACCCCACTTCAGTCCAAAACAATCTGCCCCATCCAATCTGCCTCACTCTAATCTGCCCCACTCCAATCCAAAACAATCTGCCACACCACGATCTATCTAACTCCAAATCTGCCCCACTCCAATCCAAAACAATCTGCCCCACTCAAATCTGCCCCACTCCAATCCACCCCACTCCAGTCCAAAACAATCTGCTCCATCCAATCTGTCCCACTCTAATCCGCCCCACTCCAATCCGCCCCACTTTAATCTGCCCCACTATAATCCGAAACAATCTGCCCACTCCAAACTGCCCCACTCCAATCCAAAATAATATGCCACACTCCAATCCATCCAACTCCAAATCTGCCCCACTCCAATCCAAAACAATCTCTCCCACTCCAGTCAGCCTCACTCTAACCTGCCCCACTACAATCCGAAACAATCTGCCCCACTACAATCTGCCCCACTATAATCTGCCCCACTCCAACTCGCCCCACTACAATCCAATACATTTTACCCCAATCCAACCACTCCATCACAATTTACACCAATCCACCACAATCCACCCCACTCCAATCCAATCCTTCCCACACCAATCCAATCCACTTCAATCCAGCCCAATTCAATCGACCCCACTCCAATCCAATCCACCTCACCCCAACCTAATCCATCCCTCTCCCTCCCCAATCCACCCCACTCCAATCCAAAACACTCTGCCCCACTCCAATCTGCCCAGACCAATCTGTCCCACTCAATCTAAAGCACTCTACCCCATTCCAATCCAAAACAATTTACCCCACTCCAATCCAGAACAATCTGCCCAAAACCAATCCAGAACAATCTGCCCCAATCCAATTTGCCCCACTCCACTCTGCCCCACTCCAATCGTCCAACTCACCCTAATCCAATCCACCTCACCCCAATCCAGTTCACCCCACGACAATCCAATTCAGCTAAATCCAATTTACCCCACTCCAGCACACCCACCCCACCCCAATTCAGTTCACCCCTCCCCAATCCACCCCACTCAATCCAATTCACCCCACTCCAATTCGGTCACTCCATTTCATCCAACTCCATCTCACTGCATTCCAACCCACTCCAGCCCACCCCAGTCCAGTCCACCCAACTCCAGTCCACCCACCCAACTCCAATCTACCCCTCCCAATCCACCCCTCTCCAGTCCATCATACCCCAATCAAATCCAATCCACCCCACTCCAATCTAATTCAACCATATCAGTCCACTGCTCTACTCTCCAATCCACCCACTCTGCTGCAGTCCGATCCACACGACTCTACTCCAATCCACCCCTCTCCACCACAATCTAATCCCCCCACCCCAGTTCAGTCCACCCCATTCAATCCATCCAGCCCACCACACTCTAGTCCACCCCACTTCAATCCAATCAATCCCCCTTTAATCCAATCCACCCCATGCCAGTTCAATCCACCCCACTCCCATCCACCCCGTCCAGTCCATTCCACCCCTCCACTCCACTCTAATTCACCCAACTCCAAACCACCTTACTCTAATCCAATCCACTCCACCCAAACCAATCTAATCCACCGCAATCCAATTCACCTCACTCCATTTCAATCCACCCCACTCCACTCCAATCAACCCCATCCAGCCCACCTACTCTAAACCACCCCACTCCACTCAATCCAACCCCCTCTACCCCAATCCAATCCACCCCATCTACTCCAATCCATTCCACCCCACCACCTCAATCCAATCCAACCCACTCCACCCTATTCCCCTTCTCTCCACTCTATGCCACTGCATTCTATTACACTGCACTCCATGACACTCTCTGCCACTAAACCACTGAATTCTACTCCCCTCTGCTCAACTCTACATCACTGTACTCCCCTACTCCACTCTACAACACTCTACACCAGCAAATCCAGTCTACGCCACTCTACTCCCCCCACTCCACTCTAGGACACTAGACCCCACTAACATTTATCCATGCTGAACAGCAGCCACACTAGTGAACAACATGTCAAAAACACATTGCCACAGCCAATAGCTCTTGTATAAGCAAGACATATTGGCTTTGCCAATGCTTGTTTTTACTAGAAATTTGGAGAGCAAGCTTTTTCGAAAACGCTGACTTAGGGCCTCATTACAAGGTCACAGTAGTTGCGCTTGACCCAGTATTAAGGCTATTACCCCTTTGTCAGTGCTTGTCATATCAGTCATTACACACACCGAGGTAGCCACACCAACAGGCATCACCTTTAACAAGCACTTTCACTATATGCATTGTTTTAGTCCCTTTACTCTAACCCAGCACAGCCCCCTCCACCTCCCATGGTGTCTTGCTGGTTTCCTTCCACCAGGATGGCACGGGCTTGTCTGCAGTAGAAAAATCGAACGTTTGAAGGTGTAAAGTGGCCATGCTGAGCCAGTGGCATAAGATGGTGTAACTGTGAAGGGTGTACTTTCTGCTCCTGTGCGAGGCTGGGGTGGGGGTCAGCAACTGTGCCTTGAGCTGGCCTGTGCCCTTGCCCTAGACAATGGGCATTCGTGGGCATTCTTGGTACAGCACAGTGCGCAACATCCACACGTGTGCTGGATTGGCAAACACTTAGTGATTTGTATCAAGAACTTTCATCTCGTAAGATGAGAGTTTGATGGTAGGAATCACTTTATAACCAACCCAGAACAGTAGCCTGGTTGCATTGAAGCAAACAAAGAGTTCTCAAAGTGTACTGAAAAAAGGAAAGCAACAGAGCAGTGAGGAGGCTGAGACAAAGGAAATGTTACCCATTTCTAAAGATGAACTGAAGTCCTTCGTAAAGAAAGCAGTGAATGAAGGCACGCAGATGCCTCTGGATAAAAGGCAGAAGCTAGAGGATGATGCTGAGGAAGATTTGGATGAAGGGCTAGAAGGCAAATATGTTCAAGGTCATCAGCTACAAGAAGTTTAGAAACTAAGTGGAAATGTTCTCCACTTAGATCAGAAGGGTTTTGTTAGGAACCGGCAGCTTTCAGATCTCACGTATGATCTCATTGGTGCTATTGACCTTGCCTGTATATACTCCCTCCCATTAGTGGCTATGACATTGGACGCTACCAAGGCCTTCGACAGAGTAAATTGGATTTCGGAGGTCTTGAGGAAGTTCAACTTGGAGGAAAGATTTTGTCACATGGTCCAGTTGATTTATCGGAATCCCATGGCTAGGCTATTGGTTAATGGAAATATTGCAGATTCGTTTAGAATTACAAGAGGCACTAGACAGAGCTGCCCACTCTCCCCGCTTCTATTCGATCTCTACATTGAGCCATTTGCTCAAAGCTTTAGGTCAGATTCTAATATCCAGCCATTTAAGTATGGGGAATGGGAGAGGAAGGTATCCCTGTATGCCGATGATATCTTGGTTTTCTCTACTGATTTACAGTCAGCCTTCCCGGCAGTCATTGGTTTAGCCCAGGAGTTTGGTTCTGTCTCTGGATATGAGATTAATGCCGCAAAAACTGAAATTATGATTTGGAATCTAACAGAGACACAGCAGTATCACCAGCCCAGCTCCAAAATGAGGTATTTGGGAGTTTATGTGGTTCAGGAGATTATAAAATTGCCGAGATCAACCTTGATATACTGGTAAAAGAATGTAAAAGGCTAATGAAATCTTGGGCCATACTTCCTTTGACAATCTTGGGAAGAATCTTGGGAAGAATTAATCTGATCAAGATGACATTATTACCAAAGATTACATTTCTTTTTAATTGTATTCCCCTTTATTTTGAAAAATCTACGATCGATAAACTTCAGAGTGAAATCAATTCATTTGTCTGGGCATCTAAATCATCTAGGATTGCATGGAAAAAGCTGGGTCGGAGAAGAGAAAAGGGGGGACTAGCGTTGCCGGACCTCCAGTTGTATGCCTGGGCTTTCCAACTCTCACACTCACGAATGTTATTGAAAATGCCTGTGAATACTGGTGTCAGAGGGATGTTCTTGGCTATGCTCAGGGGTGCTAAACTGGCAGAAGAGGGCTTTTTGTTTAAATTCGGGGATCCAAAGTTTTAAAAAAAAGTTACGTTGAAGATTCTTCAAGGGGTAGCCAAAACTTGGGCTAAGGTGAGAGGGGCAGAGGGGCTCGATTATTTTTCCAGCTTTGCTCCCCTATGGGATTCCCCTGGCACCCCAGAGCACCCCAGAGTGCCTAAAACCCTTGAGAGACGTGGGGCTGGCGGTTTGGAGAGACCTCCTCCTTGGAGGCACCCTTATTTCCTGGGAACATCTCCAGGATAAGGTTGGGGGAGGACTCTCTCGGTTCAAACATTATCAACTCGCAAGCTGGGTTCAATCTCGCCCACGAAAAAATGCTACGGATTGTGGAAGCATTTTAGAACACCAGCTTGTCACTAAGCCCCCGGGGAGGAAAGAAGTCTCCTTCTGGTATCAAACCCTATTGGAAGAAGTACATGGCGAATTCAAGCTAGCCGAGGAATTGTGGGGGGGCTCTTTACCTACACAGGACTGGGCCAAATTATGGCAGAAATCATGTAAGATTCTACATGAAGTTGTGAAACCAGCTTGGTTAAAAAGGAACCACCTGTTTACCATCCATAGGGCCTATTTTACTCCTCACAAATTGACATTAATTTCCAATGGGCCACCGGTTAGTTGTAAAAAATGTGGACAGGTTTCTGCCTCAGATATACATATGTTTATGGAATGTCCTTCTCTCGCCACTTTCTGGGGAGAGGTCGGTGATTTTCTGACAAGTGTTTGGGCTGTCCTATTAATATGGATCTACCTCTATTAATATTTGGCCTTGCATAAAAAATCACTGGTCTCGCTGGAGTGCTTCTTTTCTACTCTATTCCTCTAGCTAGGAGGCAAGTTTGTATAAAATGGACGGAATCAAGTCCTCCCACTTTTGCGGACTGACAGTCTTCAGTTTTGGCAGTCTCTAAATTGGATCTGGCCAGACAAGGAAGTGACAAGAAGAAGGCTTTCTAGAAGCCTTTGCAACTTAGATGGGCAGCTCAGATGACGAAGTAAAATCATGGTTATCCTTTTTTTTTTTTTCTCCGAGTCCTATGATTATGCCATTAAACTCTTTGGGCTAAGCCGTGTAGTACCAGGTATTGTGGCGGTTTTTCAGCGACAGTCATCTTGCTCTTAGAGCTTGGTAGAAGAGGTATCTCAGTGGTTTCTTTATTGATCTCCAAGGTGTTTCTGGTACCAGTAGGCGGGGCCCCACTTCCAACAGCCTATACTCCTCAGTTCTTGAGAGAAAGTACAGACACCTGAGGGCAATTTGAAGTGAGATTAATGGCGAATGAGGAACAAAGAAAAAACAAAAACAAAAAAGTAGTTTAGAAACACATTAGGGATGTGTTACAATGTAAGCAAAACCCACAACAAATAGAGGATGATTTATTTTACTCACTGTATAGCGTCACAGACTTACTCATTACCATTTCATAATTTGGCAAAGAAATATAGTTATGATTGAATGGAAATTACATTGATAAAACACCATTCCTCAGGGTTTTATCAAAATGATATCCCCTGTATGGTTTGGATGACGAATTTCTATAGAGGCCTAAAGTTAATTCAATAGTGGTCAGGATGGCATCTTCCTTGTTGATAGCTTCAGAAGCATTGTTGAAAACCTCCAGAGCCTCAGTTGATTGCCTACAAGAGAGGAGTGACCCCATGGAGAGCCTGGGGAGAAAAGAATTGTCACTGCAATTCTTACCGAATGCCACATTTGACTCTTTTTGGGAGACACCCA
Source organism: Triturus cristatus (assembly GCF_964204655.1). Lineage (NCBI taxonomy): Eukaryota > Metazoa > Chordata > Amphibia > Caudata > Salamandridae > Triturus > Triturus cristatus. The sequence continues at coordinate 1,363,570,241 of NC_140591.1, read as the reverse complement.
CAGCAGCAATGGGATACAATAGCAGTGGCTTTCATAGCAGGGGAATGCCTGTTGTTGCTCAAACTGTGGAAGACAGACCAAATCCAGAGGACATTGTTTCATCATCTTCCATTCCTAGGTTATAAATTGTTTATCACTCAGTTGAATGTCATAGTCCAAAAGTCAGCAGAAGAAAGAAAAACGTTCTATCTCCTTAGGGCATCAATGGGAAGGGAAACTTTCCTACAGAAAAAGCTCACACAGAATATGCAGGAGTCAAGGTGCCCCTTTTGTGGCAATGAAAAGGCTGGTGGGATGCACTATTTGACAAATCTTGGTCACAGGAGGGTACGACTCCACAAAACTCCTAATCGGGTCAATATGGTAGAGGAAGTAGCGGCAGAATAGTCAACTTTTATACCCAATGGAAGATGCCTGTAAAAGATAAGTGGGTGTTACAATTGGCTAAAAAAAATTATTTTATAGACTTGATAAGCTGCCTCCAGTACACTGGTTTGTCGCAACCTCAGTACCCAAAAAGGAAATGAAAAAGCAAGCTATTCTGACATGAATCCAAAGCCTGCCAAAAGAGGATATAATACCAGTTCCTTCTTCACAGAGACAATATGAGTTTTACCCAATCATCTTTTTTGGTGCCAAAACCAGAAGGTACATGTAGGCTAGTGCTGGAACTAAAAACATTGAACACTTTTGTCCACTACACCGCATTCAGAATGGAAAATTTACAGTCCATGATGCTGTTGTTGTCGAAAGAGGATTTTTTGGCAACACTTGATCTTTAAGGTGCATGGTTCTTTATACCAGTGAATCTTGACTGCGAAAGTATCTCACGTTTGCGGAGACGGAAAGACACTATGAGCACAAGACTCTACCATTTGGCCTGTCATCTTCTCAGAGCATATTTACAAAGATACTGGTGTCAGTAGCAGCACACTTGCAGTTGCAAGGTTTACAGATATTTCCATGCCCAGATGTTTGGCTCATTTCTGGTTCTTTTTTAAAGGTTCAAGTCAGTGTGCAGTAAGTGTGCACCACTCTACAGTCTCTGGATTCGAACATGAACAGCCAGAAATCTCGTCTGCAACCCACAACTAAGAAGATCTCCGTAGAAGTACTCCTAAATGCAGAATTGGGTCAATTATTCCTGCTAGATTCAAGAATGGAGAACCTACAGATGCCTATATTGAACCTTCTTTCTTTTCTTCAGGCCTCAGTTAGAACTTGGTTGAGACTTCACGGTTAATGTCTTCAACTACAGTGATAATACCATCTGTACAAACATTGGTCTCTATTGACTCAGTATTATGAGAGGTTCATACTAGTCATGGACATGATAAGACACAAGCTCCAGTGGTGGTTGGAGTCTATGAATTTTAAAAATGGCATCTGCTTTAAACATCCAAATCCAGTGGTGGTAACATCAGATGTGAGTGTATGGGGTTGGGGGACAATCTTGGAGGGGATGAAGGTGAATTACAAATGGTTAGAAATGGAAGCCAACAATTCTTCAAATTGGAAGTAAATGCGATTGATATGGAATGCTCTCCAAGGTTTCTCTCAACACCTCCAACACAAAGCACTTCTAGTCAAACCAACAATCAAGTGGAATAGAGTTACTTGAATCTACAAGGAAGACCAAAAACCAAGACACTGTCAGAGTTGGCAGAGAGCATGTGTGCTTGGGCAGAGGCCCAGGTTTTGTCCCTCAGAGATATGTGATTTGAGGCAGGGACAATATGCAGGCAGTCAGACTCAGTTGCAGCCTCTCGACTTCAGTTTTTTTATCATCTGAGTGCAGTAGCAATCAGGACAATAGAGGCACTGATTGGGAATCCTGAGCAGGTCCTCTTGCTATCACCCCCTGCAAAAGTTCTCCTGTCCAGCTTGACGGCAGTCCACTACCATTTGCTGCTTTAGGTTTGTGCCTCCTCTGCTAATTTTTTACCTTCTTTTCTGCTTGTTTTTCTGCCTTTTTCTGTCCACTTTTGCCCTCTATTTTTGCCTCTCTCAGCTCATACTGCCAGTTATTTTGCCTTTCTGCTAGTTTCCGACCTTTATTGTTCCTCTTTCTGCCCATTATTTTTCTCTTTCTGCTTGTTTCTCGCTGTTATTTTTCCTCTTTCTGCTTGTTTCTGACCTTTATTTTGCCTTTTCCTGCTCATTATTTTTAGCCTCTTTCTGCTTGTTTCTGACCTTTATATTTCCTCTTTCTGCATCGTTTCTGCTCATTATTTTTCCTCTTTCTGCTAGTTTCTGACTATTGTTTTTCCCCTTTCTGCTCACGTCTGGCCTTTATTTTTCCTCTTTCTACTAATTTCTTCCCCCTTCCCACCGTTCCCCTCCTCCTGCCACCCAGTGCCCCAACCTCCCACAGCAGCTACTTAATGGAGGCTGCAGCACGACACTATTGAGAAGGTCCTCATTGCCAGCTCCCCCTACGACAGTTCCCCTGTCCAGCCTGCCTGCAGTCTTCTACACTCTGCTCCCTTAGGTTTGCGCATCTTCTGCTCATTTTCTGCCTTCTTTTGTGCTCACTTTGTGCTAGTTTTTCTGTCTTTTTCTGCCCACTTCAGCCCTCTATTTTTGCCTCTCTCTTGCTGTTATTTTGCCTCTTTCTGCTCGTTTATGACCGTTATTTTGCCTCTCTCTGCTCGTTTCTGATCTTTATTTTTCCACTTTCTGCTTGTTTCTACAGGGCCCAGATACCCCTAGCATTGACAGTGCTGCACTATAAAAATGCTGATTGATTGATTGAATGACTGGCATTTATGTGCATTCCAGAACAATACACTACTTTCTCAATTCTCCTCAGGCAAATAGTACCTGAATGTATGAGCAGTGGATGCACTGTCGATCCCATGGCCGAAGGGTTTAAATTGAGTAATTCTGACTAATTTCCCTTCTTCCAAGTGCAAGTGCACTGCAAAAGATACATGGAGTGGAAGTGGAGGTGATTCTGATTGCCCCATTCTAGCAAAGCAGACCGTTGGTTTTTCTACACAAACCAGTTGTGTTGGATCAATTCAATTATCCCTCAATGAATCCTCTACCTCTTCAATTTCAAGCTCTGTCCCAGAGACAACTGCTGACTTTACATCTCATGGCATGGAGATTGAGAGGCCTGCCATACACAACTTAGGATGTTCTACGGGAGTTGTGCTAGACATTCAACTGGCCAAGAAGTTGTTGACTCTTAAATCATATTCTATGTCAGGTCCCGAAGGGGAGGATTAGGCAATTCTTTCTTCATTTTATTACATAGTAGCCATTTTAACACTTTAACTTTGCCAGAAAAAACTTAATTTCCCAAGAACCACAGAGAACATGGAGTCACAACACAGTCCACCAATCAGGAGTCAGCAGCCCCGATAACTAATCTTGTACCTCGTCGGAATCCCTCTTTCTTCACCGCTGCAGCCTTCAGTTAAGTATGGAGTTCGCTCCTCCTGTTGTTTTTCATTGCTACTTGTTGAATTTTCTGCTGAAGTTGTTTGTTTTCTGCTATCAAAGCTTCTGCTTCGTGTTAACGGTCGCGAGAACCCTCTGTCGTCCCTTCGCGCCCGTCTCCGTTGCTCTATTGTGCCTGGGACCGGAGTGCACAGCGATCCTCAGACTGCTAGAGGGCATGCCTCCCTGCTGTCAGTTTACCTTAGAGACGTGGGCGGAGAGCGCATCAGTTACGGCCTGCAGCCGAGCGCATCCACCCGCGTTCTCTCACCAATTCCCGGTTGGCCTGGAGCTTTCCACCTCGCGGGGTAAGACTGCAGTGAGGAAGCTGCATTTCTTCTGCAGACACGCTCAGGCTTGATTTTGACCTGCTTCAGTAAGAAGGGTGATTATCTGCCTTAGCTGCTTTTCAGTAGGCCTGGGGTTTCCGTGTGATAAGAGGCCCCCTTCCCTTGCCTGCAGCCAAGCCTTCTTCACCCCTTGGGGGGTCCATAGTTGCTGGGCTTCGCCCAGTGCTGTTAGCTCCCCCTCTTACCTGGTGGGTGTCCACCCTTATCTTACCCTCCTTAGTTCTACCTAACCTGCCCATGGAGGAGGAGGATTACTATGAGGAGGAGGATGTCCAGTATTTCCCTGTCACAGATGACTTCTGTGACGCGGTGGATGTCGCTATAGTGAGTGCAGTTTCGGAGGCAGTGGCCCCCTTAGAGAAGCAGCTCATTGAGCTGGCGCAAAGGTGCCTTCCACCCCTCCCTCGGAGGGAAGATCTCCCCGGACCTTCAGTCCCAAAACCTCAGTAGCGGACCACTGATACTCCCCCAGAGAAACCCCGCAAGCGAGCACACTCGGAAGGTGTTGATCTGGACTCATTCGACAGACTCAAACAAGCGTACCTAGACACTAGACAGCCTCCCCCCAGGCAGACATACAGGCAGAACCTCCTGTATCAGATAGTTTGGACCAGGGAGCCTCCCCACACCCTTCTGATGACTCCTCTATGGGATTGGACGGAGAATCTGACCATCGGCGGTCATGGCACTTCTCTCTCCCGCTCCCCCTTCAGCGAGGGCTAGTTGGATCCTCTGGATCCAGAAGAACTCCTGCTTCCCCGCTCTTCAGAATGGGTCCCTTCTGATAAGGTGGCGAAGTTCGTGGTCAGTAGACTGCGCAAGCCTTTAGACCAAGAAGTGCACTCTAGGCTGAGGGCTGAGTGTCCTTGTACCTCTTTGGAGGGCAAGGTGGCAGTTACACCAGAAATCAATGCCCTAATGGCAACCTTCTTGACTAAATACATCGAGGATTCCAAGAAGGGCATCGACCGGTCTAGGCGGGCTTGTCAAGACAAGCTCCTTGATATTACAGGCCCTTTAGTCAAAATATTTGGCATGGCAGAAGATGCCAAGACCTCTGGGGCCGGATGCAACCTGAAATCCTCTCCAGCTGGGCCCAGAGAGCAATAATATTTCTGGGAAACGCCAATTGCGCTATTTCCACTGAAAGGCACAGGTCCTTGCTCATCAAATTGGACCCAAAATTGGGCAAATTAGCCACTTCAGAGGCAGGCCAGGCAGCTCAGGGGGGGCTTTTTGGAGATCTTTTTGTTAAGGAAGTAATTTGTTTCCACCTTTAATTCTTTAGATAAGGCCCAATCTACGATCAAGCGCATATTTAACGCACGTATTTCCTCTGGGGCCGGCCGCAGTAGGGGGCGCTCGGCTGGCCGTTCTTTTCAAGGTGCGTCCAGCAGAGGACAGCAATCACAGTGAGGGCAATGGCAGGATTCATCGCGATTTGGAAGTTTCTAACTGACCAGGGGACGAGGTCGACAGAGGGGACAACGGAATGGCCGCAGGGGGGTAGCAACAACTCTTCCCATGGTGAGTTTTTTAAGTCTCTTTTGCTTTGGGGGTCGATTGGCTCATTTCTTCGACAATTGGCGGACCCTTACCACCAATGCATGGGTGTTACAGACGGTACAAGGCTCCCATGTAGAATTTTATTGGTTTGCTCCTTTAACCGGTACCTCCCACGCAGCTTCGGTTCTCAGGACCGGAGGCTTGCCTGATTCAGCGGGAGGTAGAAGAGTTGCTGAAAAAAGGAGCAATTTGCAGGTCCTTCCCACATCCAGCAGGTTTTTTGAGCAATCTGTTTCTGGTTCAGAAGCAGGATAGGGGCCCTCGCCCGGTAATAGACCTTCCAGAAGTCAACGAGTGGCTGGTTCATCGCCACTTCAAGATGGAGGGAATCCATCTCTTGCAAGACCTCCTTCGCCCCAATGATTGGATGGTCAGATTGGATCTCAAGGACACGTACCTGACAATTCCGATCTTTCCCCCTCACCGTAGCTTCCTGCAGTTCCAATTGGGGGACGAAACTTTAGAGTTTACTTCTCTGCCCTTGGGTCTCTCCTCGGCACCTTGGCGCTTCACCAAGGTGCTGCACCCAGTGGTAGAACACATCAGGGAGTAGGGAGTTTGGGTGATTGTCTACCTAGACAATATGCTGTTCATGAACCAATGCCCTCATGCTCTCTGCCGGCAGGTGCGATCCGCAGTGTCACTTCTCCAATCTCTGGCCAAGTCCAGCCTCTCACCTTCCTCCACAATCACATTCCTGGGTTCCGTCATAGATTCTATAAAAGCTACGTTGAGTCTACCATCCAGGAAGGTGACGAAGATTCGACATGAGGTTCGACTATTGCTAAAGAAACCTCAGACCTCCCTTCGCAGTATTGCCAGAGTGGTCGGCCTCTTGTCTGCATCGATTCAGGCTATCTTCCTGGGCCTCCTTCACTTTCGGGAACTCCAGAGGCTCAAAGCATCTCACTTGTGGAGGGGTCTCTCGTATGCCCAGCAGGTGCCATTGTCAGAGGAGGCCAAAGAGGAACTCAATTGGTGGCTGACCCACATGGAGGCATTGAATGGCCGTGTCATCTTCTGTTGCCAACCAGATCTAGTGATAGAGTCCGATGCCAGTGGCTCTGGTTGGGGAGCTCACTGTGGAGAGTTCACCACCGGAGACGCATGGTCCGCCGCGGAACAATGCCTGCACATAAACTGCCTGGAATTAATGGCAGGCTCTTTCACGTCTGCTGTTATACCAGAGATTGGGTGCAGGCCTATGTCCTTCTCAAGATGGACGATGTAGCAGCGGTATGCTACATCAACCATCTGGATGTCTCACGCTCCAAAGCATTGGCGAATCTGGCCAAGACCTTGTGGGAGTACTGTCTTGAACACCAGATCTCTGTTACGGCAGAACACCTCCTGGGGCTGGACAATCAGGTGGCGGATTGGCACTCCCGTCATCTGTTGGATTCCAGTCTATGGAAACTGTTTCTCCCGGTTTTTCAGGCCCTGTCAGTGCTATGGGGTCCCTTCCCAATCAACCTCTTTGCGTATCTACTAGACCACTAACTCCCCAGATACTTCAGTTGGAGACCGGATCTGGCGGCGATGGCCACCGATACCTTCCTCCAGGATTGGGCAGCGGAACTGGGGTATGCCTTTCCCCTCTTCACCATGGTCATGAGATTGATGACTCAGATTTGCAGGCAGAAGACAGATCTAGTGGTGGTCACCCCAGTGTGGAAGTCGCAAGTGTGGTTTCCAGTTCTGATGGAACTTTCCTGGGGTTCTCCAATTTGACTACCCCAGCTGCCTCATCTCGTGAGCGATCCAGTGGGCAATCCTCACCCGCTGGTGATATCCGGTTCACTGCCTCTCATGGCCTGGAGGATTACCGAACTCAATGGCAAGTCGCTGGCCTTTCGAGAAATGGTGCAGTCCTCCTCTCTCTGGCGTGGTCGGACGGAACGATCAAGAGATATCGTTCAGCCTGGGTTCGCTGGATGGGTTGGTGTCTGCAACGAAACTTGGATCCCGTGGGGGCAGACGTTGTCCATATCTTGAATATTTTAACGTTTTTGGCCTTCGAGGGTCTGGCCTATTGGTCGATCAATACCTTTCGTTCTGCTATCTCTGCGTCCCATGCCAATGTTGCGAACCTTCTGGTGGGTGAGCATCCGCTGGTCCAGAAACTCCTACAGAGGTTTCGGTTATCTCTTCCACCAGAGCCATGGTATTTGGTCCTTTGTGACGTGAACAAGGTCCTACATTTTCTGAAGAGTCGGCCAAGTAACAAGTATCTTTCTCGCAAACAATTGTCTGTGAAACTGGTGATGCTACCATGCTTAATATCGTGTAGACGAGTTTCTGATGTTCGGGCTCTAGATGTCACAGGTCGTTCCTTTACCCCTGATGGGGTCACCTTCCATGGTTCATGCAGGACTGAATGTCAATCCCGGGTGATTTCTTACCCAGCCTTTCCGGAGGTACCTAAATTCTGTGTAGTGTGATGTATTAAGGCTTATAAGGCTTATGAAATGCATGACAGAAGAATTACTTCCCCACGGGGAACGCCAGTTGTTAATCACTTTGAGAAAGCCTTTCAGAGCTGTGTCATCCCCGACTATTGCCAGCTGGGTTCGATGACTAATGTCAGAGGCTGGCATTGATACCAAGGTCTTCGGGGCACACTCGACAAGGGGTGCAATGGCTTCAAAAGCATTTGTCTTGGGAGCTCGCTTGGAGGACATCCTAAATGCCGCAGACTGGTTATCTGATTCAACATTAAAAAGGTTCTATTTCAAACCAGTCTCCTCCATTACGGCTCTAGTAGTGGACAAGCTTTGAATTTGCCTAATCCTCGCCTCCGGGTCCTGACATAGAATTAAACATTTCCTAGCTTTCAATTCTATCAAGGACTCGGCGGCAAGGATTAGCCTGCCCTGAGATCAAGAATGAACCACCTTGGTTATTGGATCGACTTATGAATGTAAGTATCTGAGTTTCAAGTTGGGGTTTCCTTCTGTATTGATGAATAATACTGAAATGATTGCTTTCAGGGTTTTTCCTCGAATTTTCCTGGCAATCACAACTCTCTCTTTTTCAGGATCGGAGTCTGCAAAACCAGAGTAAAAGATCTTCAACTGCCGCATTGGTCACAGGAAGAAAGAGGGATTCTGACGAGGGACAAGATTAGTTATCGGGGCTGCTGACTCCTGGTGGACTCTGTTGTGACTGTTACACTTCATTTTACCTGTGGTTCTTGGTAAATTAAGTTTTTCTGGCAAAGTTAAAGTGTTAAAATGGCTGCTATGTAATAAAATAAAGAAAGAATTGCCTAATCCTGGCCTACGAGTCCTTAATAAAATTGAAACTTTCCGTCAGGAGAGCTAGGAATGTTTTTATTCTCAGCATTGGTTACATTATGGAAAATGGTGTGAAACAAAAGGTTGACAAGTTAAATCATGTGATCAGTTATAATTCTTGGAGTTTTTAAGAGATGATGTCTTATTGGGTTTAGCCCCTTCAACCATATCACTTCAATGGGCTGCAATTAGAGACTTTAGGGAGCCAGTCAATGACATGTCTAAAATAGTTCCTCTAGCCTCAAGGCTCCTGAGATGCTTCAGACTAAGGAAACTAGCAATTATGGCTCCTTAAGCAGAACAGGACCCCTCTGTAGTCTTAAAAGGCTTACAGGGAAAACCTTTTGAATCACAGGAAACAGCAGATATTTCCTGGGTATATCTAAAGTGGCTTTTCTATTCGGAAAATCATTGGCCCAAAGACTAGTTGAACTTGGCTCACCAGTTATAAACCTTAGAATTCCCCTCAGATCGAGTAGTGCTGAGACCAGATCCTAAACTTAGATCAAGGGTCAGGAAAAAAGTGTCATTTATCGACAGAGATAATTCTACTGGTTTCTATGCATGATAAAACTAGTAATAATTTTACTACTAAATATCGAGGCCATGAATATGGCGATATAAGAATATTGTCAACAAAATATCAAAGACTAGAACATCAAAAGGTAAGTCCATAGAGGGGAAATATAGATTTACTATTTCTGACTCCAAATTAGTGTACCTTGAAGGTATACTTATCTTTCAATATTTTGAATTCAATATTTTGTCCTTGATGTTTGTCAGTGAACATCTGAGGGTTTTTTTAATACCTAGCTATAGCTGTCCCTTTAACCTCTGTTTTTTCAGTGAATTTCTTGTTTAAAAAAAAATGTAAGTTACTGTCAATATAAATAAATGTAAAGCCTGCTGGTTTAGTCAATAACATTTTCAAAAAAGTATTTATAGTAAAAAGAAATATTAAACATGGGTCTGTCTTTTTTCTTTGTACATTTCCCGGGCCAAATAATGCAGCCATAAAACCAACCACATGGGATCACAGCATTAGCAAAAGGTCTACCTCTGGGAATGCTTAAAATTATCAATAAATGTTCCTAGGGTTATATGCTATAGATCCCAGAAAACGTAGGGATATTTTGCTCAAGCAATTGTGGGGGTCAGTTGCTCTTCCTGCAGCCCCACACATCACTTAAAAAACATGCTGGTGGTGCCCCTAACCATAATGGAGGTACCACCAGAAGTAAAATATATGTAGATTAGCCCATGGAGGGCATTAGGGGGTGCTTCTTGCTAGAAGCCGTGAATAATAAATTTTCAGCTCCAGAAACTTATTTATTATTCATTTTGTATGTCCTTTTTGTGGTTGTCCCAGGCTCACCTGGGACACCTACAGATTTAATTTATGTGGGGGCCAATTGGGAGCCCTAGGGCCTCCCCCCCCTCCCTGCCAGTGGCCCCATTCCACAGGGCTACGCAGGAGCCAGCAACACGTTTTATTTCTCTTGGGTGCCACAGTGCCTACGTTGGGTACCCCACAACACTTTTTACATTGGAGGCTGTGGCTGGAGGTCCATGATACCCGCCTCTCCGACGGCTTCCCTGCCAGCACCCATCCCTGGTGTAGTGGGAGCCAGCATGGATTGTACCCGTAGGAGCAGCTTTTCTTTTTGACCGGGACTAATTCTATATTTCCTTGCCTGCGCTTGACAAATTTGTGCTCCTACCCAGTGGGATCAGCTTGCGGCTCCTGCCAGGTGGGTGCGCAAAAGACTTCCCGGCATGTGCTCTTCTTGGGTGGAAAACTATAGTATCCATGGGGCTAGGCCCCCAGGACACTGCCACTGAGCCGGACACAGGAAATGGCGTCCCCTAGGCCCAGCAAAGGTTTGTGAAGCTTCAGCCACATGCCTCCCTCCCTCTACATATAAATCAGCCCCAGGAGATGGGGTACCGTGGGCCTCTGCAAGGATGTGGTGAATTGCTGTGCACCCCCTTCCCTTTACAAATAAATCGGCCCGAGAGGATAGGGTCCCTGGGGCTCGCCGCAGTGAATTACGACAATTGATTTACGCCTCACCACTTTCAAATGTCAACAGCCGCCACTGGGAGGCAGTTAGATTCTAGCTACCTAATGATGGGCAAAAGCTATGATTATGGTGTGAAAATGAGATTATGCATAGCAAACTGAAGTGGGCCAAGGGTGTCAGGAAAAATCTGGAGAATATATGTAGGGTAATGGGTCTTAGAATGGGTTCCCAAAATCTGCACATAGATACCTCGCGGAGAGAACTCTGGGCCAGATGTACGACCTTTTTTGCGGCCGCAAACAGAAGAACCTCCTGTTTGCAGCCGCAAAAAAGGGTAATAGCATGTACAAATGCTAATTTGGGAGTCCCTGACTCTCAAAATAGCATTTGCGGCTCTCGCTATTAGGAAGGGGCATCCCTTCCTAATAGCGAGTCAACATGCTATGTACTAGTGCTTTGCGACCGCATTTGCGGCTGCAAAACACTCTCAGTTTACCACCTACTTCAAGTAGGTGGTAAACCACTTGCAAAGGGGAAGGGGTCCCCAGGGGACCCCTTCCCCCTTGTGAGTATGTTGGAAAATATTTTTTAAGAGCAGACAGAGGTCCCAGAGACCACTGCCTGCCCTTAAAAAAATGAAACTGAAAAGTTTCAATTTTCTTTTTTTATGCAGCCCGTTTTCCTTTAAGGAAAACGGGCTGCATTTTTAAAAAAACATAAGCTGCTATATTGAAAAGCAGTCCCAGACATGGTGGTCTGCTGAGCCCAGCAGGCCACCATCCCTGGGAGGGCTGGCATTCACAATGGGCTCGCAAATTGCGAGAGGCTCATTAATATTAATAAGCCTTGCAATTTGCGACCCCTTTGGGAATCGCAAAACAGTGTAAACACACTGTTGTACATTTAATTTAGCGCCTCGCAATTTGCGATTTGCAATGTGTTGCAAATTGCGAGGCGTTAAATGAAAGGGTCGTACATCTGGCCCTCTGTGTCTTAACAAAGAATAAAGCTAGAGAACATGATATTCAGTATTTAAAGGGGCAAGCCATTAGTCCAATTTATGCTCAACTCATGGCAAAATGAGGAGGGGTTCCCCTATCTGGATTCACTATCTAACTGTGCGTTCAGATCTGAATTGCTAAGATTGAGAACCAGTATTCATTCGTAATATAGTTGTGACAACGTAAAAATGGCATTGATGGACGTATCCTCTAAATGTACCTGTGGTTTGGGGATAAAGTGTGACAGTTTGCATATTCTTTTGGATTGTTTAAAAGTTCCGATTCTTTGGAAAACTATCTGAAGGCTGCTCTTTTAAAATACAGCATCTGAAATCGTGTGCTAGCAGTGACACTTTTAATGGATATGAGTTATCTGCCCAGGAAAGTAAAAGGTCTTTTTGGGAAGAACTTATCATCTGGTTATGACATCCTGTTAGCAGAACAAGATTGGCCGTCTGCATTCATAATGGAGTGCCCCAGGGGGGAAAGTATAATTTTTCCTGCATTTTTCAACCATCTTCCTGTTCACCTTAAACATACATATGCACAGGAGCGGGCAGTAGCTCAAGCTCCAGCATTGTTAAAAAATCACGCTGGGTGGGATGAAAATTCCACCTACCACGTGATCCCGTTAGAAGTTTCACCTACTGCTCAGAGGCAATATCCAATAAAGCAAGAAGCTAAAAAACAGGTCAGGGAGATCTTAGATCAACTTGAATACCAGGGTCTCATTGAAAAATGTACCTCTCCAATAAACAATCCTTTGTTTCCCTTCTCTAAACCCGACAATACATATCGTCTAGTTTTGGATTACAGACATTTAAACCCATGCACAAAGATATTTGCTGTCCAAAATGCACATACTGCCGCATTAATGAATAACATTGTGCGCAAAAAATACAAAACAACATTTGATCTCAAATGGATTTTTATGCCAAAATATAGCACCTGAAAGCAGGTATCTGACCGCATTCAGTGCGTTAGGGTCCCAGCGACAAGTTTGTTGACTCGCCCAAGGGTATAAGAATAGCCCAGGGGTATTTTCAGCAAGAGTAACAGAGTTATTTCAAAAATTTGATGAAGAAGCGTTGTCCTATGTGGATAATATTTATCGGATGGACGACGACTTGACCAGGGTTAGCACCATTATTAGGGGATTTGCTACAAATGTAACTATGTCAATCATTGGTATGGCAGTTTCATCATGTTGAAAGGGGGACCGGAGGCACTCTACCCCTGGTTATTAACGGTACAATACTCAGAGTTATACAGCCAGCAAAAATATTAAAGGCAAAAGTCTGGTTGTACACCACACAAACGATGGTAACTTTTAATACCAGACATATTTGCTGTCATAATGTAACATTCCTGGCGTGGCACAAGGTCACCCTACAAGAGCAGTCATAATTTCCTGGGCTGAAGTTGCGGATATTTCTTTGCAGGTGATATGTAGGGGAGCACCATGGAGCACAACATATACCTTTGTCTCACATTACTGGTTAGACCTCAGTAAGGATGAATTTTCAAATTAACTTCTGATAAGTTAAAAGCTGCAATTAATTAATGGTAGGCAATACCTTATAATGACAAATAAAATATTCATCAGATGGGTATTTTCAGTGCCTATTATTAGCTTTGTTATGTTCTTGGGTGTAATGACTGGGCCGATGAGCAATGATGAAGGGTTTATGAGTCCATTACTTACAGGTAAACTTAATTTCCTTGAGTCAAAGTCTACCTAGTCCCAGTCCAAACCCTCTCTCCCAAGCTGATGTATGTGAATTAATGAAAAAATGAAAACTAAGAAACCACATTGGAGGAAACCAAATCTTGTAAAACCAATTTTAAGGAAATACAATTTTAAGTAAATTCATATCAATTGAAAATTTAATGAAAGAAAATTAAAAAAAAAATTCAAAATGACATATTTGGGTGTAGATTATGGGTGTTAGGGTTTTTTTGGGGTTCAGGGATGGTTGATGTTTAGGGGCAATGAGGGGTTATTTAGGTTTTTTATGGCTCAGGCATGGGTGGAGACTAGGGTTTGTAGAATTCTTGGATGAATGGAGTAAGGTGTTTTTAGGGTGGAGTATAGGGGTGTTGAGGTTTTTTAGGTTTTACGGATAGGTGGATTTCATTTTGGGTTGGTGAAAGGTTTTTAGTGTTCGAGAATGGGTGGAGTTCAATGTGTTTTGGGATTTTAAGGCTTCAGGGATTGGTGGGGTTTATATGTAGAAAGAATTTTTAGGATTCAGGGATTGAAAACTTTAGGGGTGATAAGGAGTTCTAAGGGTCATGAAAGGGTGGTTTTAAAGGTGGTGAGTTTTTTACTTGAGGGTTGAGGGAAAAGTGGAGGTTAGGGGTGGTGAAGGATTGTAAGGATTTCAGTACAGGAGGGGTTTAGATGTAGAAAGGGATTCAGGTCTCTATTCAGTTCGTAAACCCACAACCTCAAGTCTGAGCGCGCTAAACTTTGCTTCCACTTAATAGGTGATCTATACCTTGTGTCACTTCTGCCAGGAAGTCTATGGAGCCGATTCACAGAACTAATCTGAGGCATTTAGTAGGTGTAAAGTTAGGACTCCTAACCTTTCTACTACTAAATGCCTTTTGTGAATACCGAAAGTCTTAAGGTTAGGATTTTGTCTCAGTTTAGTAGTAGTAAAGTTAGGAGTCCTAACCTTACTACTTTTGGTATTTACAGAAGGCATTTAGTAGCAGTAAAGTTAGGACTCCTAACTTTACTACTACTAAACTGAGACAAAATCCTAACTTTACGACTTTCGGTATTCACAAAAGGCATTTAGTAGTAGAAAAGTTAGGAGTCCTAACTTTACTACTACTAAATGCCTTCAGCGAATACCAAAAGTAGTCAGTTTAGGATTTTTAGTTCTGTGAATCGGCGCCTATGTCAACTAATTTGTATTCTTTTACACGCTCCCCGATCAGTGGTGTAATACAAAATAATTGCGTACCCCTGCAGATTTTAAAGAAGGACCCCTAAGGCTCCCATATCTCAAGGTTGGGGTGGACCTGAAGGATTGGGGGCTGCATGGGCCTGCATTACACTCTGATTCTTGTTCTCTCCATTCCAATTTTGCCGGTCTTTCTATAGGCTTCTATGGGCAATAACTCTGTAGAGACCACGGTTTCCTGCAATCAATTAGGCCAGTAACGCAAACTGTAATGCGCTCTAGTTAACGCCCGCTTATTAGTCAAACATTCAGCTGAAGTTCATGACATTTTGCTAAATTATCAGCTTGATGTGCCCTTTATAAGGGCGTCCTGAACCACTGAAAATATTGCTTCCCCCTTTTGTATTTGCTTTATTTGTAGGTTTCAAGGCTTCTCATACAGGATAGGAAGAGTTGAGGCTTAGCCATTATTTATGGAATCTCTTTGCAAGTCTCCCAACTTTCACTAAGTCTTTCTTAAATGCAGAGAATTTAGGTTCAGCTGTCTGGTCCTTGAAAAAAAGGTCTACTGTAAGACCCCTGTGAATGCAGTTGATTAATATGCTTGGTCTTAATGATCTTCCCAGAGTTTTGTAAACTCTTATTGAGGTTGGCTGCCCCAATCATTTTCTTCCTCTTCAACAGCGGATGACCTCGAGGTCTTCAATGAAACAAATCGTGCTTTATTGGGATACAACTGTTCCAGTCTGCACATGTCGATCTTATTGTGCTGGTCGCTCAGCCCCCTGGAATAATATAACATCAAGGATGCTAAACGTCTGTGCAACACGCTGGAGCAATTATGGCACCAGGATCCGTTTTTGGTGCCTCATATTTTACATATGAAGTGGTTCACTCCTGTAATGCTAAGAAAGATTTTTCTTATTGCTCACTCACTATCTTCAGCCGAATGTTTGGTCCCAACACTCATTGCTCACAGGGGCATATTATCAAGAAACGGCGTTACAATCATCGCCGCTTAAGCGGCAGAAAACTGCCGCTAAAGCGGCGATAATGGGCTTGATAATATGCCCTGTAGAATTCCAATAGAAGCCCATGTTCTGGTGTCAACATAGGCTTCTATTGGAATTCTCAAAGGCATATTATCAAGCCCATTATCGCCGCTTTTTCTGCCGCTAAAGCGGCGATAATGTTAACGTCGTGCTTGATAATATGCCCCCTTGTTTTTAGTGGAGATTCCACATGAGGAGAACAAGAAAACAAATGTTAATGCATTCAGGGGTTTCTCAGTGAAAAACAGACAGGTACAGAGCTCCTTTGAAATAAAATCATCGGGTTAATGGTACCATAATGTAACGACTGTTAAGTAAAAGTAGCAAAGCCTTCCTTACTGGGGGTACAGAGAAGCCAGAAACTCCTCATAATATGATGGTTATTTAGGGGAGGTCAAAACAGGAACTTGGGGGCATATTATCAATCACGGCGTTAAAACTGCCGCTAAAGCTGCGATAATGGGCTTGATAATAT
Organism: Triturus cristatus; assembly: GCF_964204655.1. Classification (NCBI taxonomy): domain Eukaryota; kingdom Metazoa; phylum Chordata; class Amphibia; order Caudata; family Salamandridae; genus Triturus; species Triturus cristatus. The sequence continues at coordinate 1,363,554,115 of NC_140591.1, read as the reverse complement.
GCCCTGGAGAATTCCAATAGACGCCCATGTTCTGGTGTCAACATGGGCTTCTATGGGAATTCTCAAGGGCATATTATCAAGCCCATTATCGCCGCTTTAGCTGCAATTTTCTGCCGCTAAAGCGATGATAATTGCAACGCGGTGCTTGATAATATGCCCCACAGGAGCTCTGCAGCAAACTCTCTGATTTTATGTCAATAAAATCACATCTATTTGTAATTTAATCAGTCAAGTTCCAAAGCTATTTCATACTGGGATCGAGGGTTCTTCCCTTTGCCCACCTCTTTTCATCTTTATGTTGCAGAATTGATATGCTGGGCTGGTTTTATTTTCACGAGTTACACGACGATACTCGGATTCATGTTTCATTTGATCATCAGGCCCTGAACGAGGCCAGTACTTTTCTATAACTGTTGGAAATGACTATCTTTTGCGTGGTATTCCCCCAGATTTTTGCCTTCTGTTGTTGATCCCGTTTTTATTAGTCATCAAACTCTTTGCTGCTGCCAACCAGTAGTAAAGTGCTTGTGGTCTCCTTCGAAAAACACAGTAAAATTTGAAGACACCTGATTTCAGTGGTGCTGGAACAATTTTCTGTGTGGGGGTGCTGCCATTAATGTAATATCACTAAAGGAATAGAAATCGAATGCATCATACAAAAAACACATGTGTAGCAAATGTGCCAGGCCCATTCAGCAGGAGAGTGGTATGGGTGTTGTATGTTGCCGGTGGTGAATTCTGGAGCACTGATGAGGTAGCACACTGTCATTTACAGGCAGCACATTTTCTGTTGAAACAGCCACTAAATTTGCACAGGCATGGAGTCGTACTGGTAAAACTATAGTGCGCACTACAAAAACTGCGAGGAAATTGGGCTTAAGTGAATATGTATAATTTGCGCTTCATCAAGTAAAGTGTGTTGATTTGTTTTGATCCTATTAAAATTAGCTTCATATGGGCTTGCCTAATTGCTCATATAGTTTTAAATATGTGCATAGTTCATTTACAGGTATTTAAATACTGTTGCGTGTTAGAAAAAACTGAGATCCTGCAGCCTAGCCTTTCGCACGTCTTGTACCACCGCAATATTGTCCACTAGGTCACTTTTGGAAAGTCCTCTCACTTTGCAGTCAGAGAAATAAAAGTAAACACCATTTTCCGAATTAGCCGCAATTTGACATAGCCTGACATTTGACTTTTGTCTTGCAATGTGCAGCAAATGTGCTAAGATAATTGCAAATTTTAAAGCCACGTTTATTCCTCATTTTTGTTTTTTTGCAGAGTTTCATATAGCGCGAACTTGACCCGAATCGGGTAGCAGAGCTCTTTACATAGCACCAGCTACGTTACATGAGGACACTCATTCATTTTGGTTAGGCAAGGGGAGATTAAGGGCCATATTATCAAAACAGGCGATAAAATTATCGCCGCTTTAGCGGCAGAAAACGGCCGCTAAAACTGCGATAGTGGGGTTGATAATATGCTCTATGGAATTCCAATTGAAGCCCATGTTAGATGTGAAGGACATCTAACCTGAGGTTCAATTGGAATTCCATAGAGCATATTATCAAGCCCATTATTGCCATTTTAGCGGCAATTTTCTGCCGCTAAAGCTGCGATAATTTTATCGCCTGTCTTGATAATATGCCCCTAAGTGATTTGCCCAGAATCACATGATGTTCAGCGTCATTGCCAAGACTCGAACGCAGTTCCCCAGTATCGAGGTCGAACGCCCTAGCCGTTAGGCCAATTCCTCACACCTTACCTTCTGAACTCCAGAATGGTTATTTCTGGGGGTGCTGCACCACCCTTCACACCCCTACTTCCAGCATCCATACCTGAGTGAAACATTTAATTTACTTTAGGTCCCACGTATATAATACTGACATACCCAGAGCTGTAAATTAAAAGCTACTAGGGGGCTGCAGCATTTATTGTGCCACCCAATGAGGTAGCACTGTAAAGCATGTCTCCAGGCCTGCCACTGCAGTTTTTGTGTGCAGTTTGAATCTATAATTTCGACCCAGCAAAATAAACCATTTGCAAAGCCTAACCCTTCCTTTCTAATACTTTTAAGTAACCCCTAAGGTATACGTTAAAGCTCAGTGGGCAGGACGTGCGGTATTTACATACTAGAACATGCATATATGTCCAAAGTAAATGTTTTTTTGTTTTGGAGGACTAGGAGGGTCTTTGGTATTCGACATCCTTGTAGTCCTCTCAATGCTGATATGATCTGTAGACCATGTCAGATGCATAGCGAGTATAAGTTCTTCACTTAAGGTGGAACAGAATAGCATTCATTACATGTACTCATTTCATCTGGAATTTGTCCACTCTACCCAGCCTACTGCATACACAGAGGAGAAGACAAGGCCAGGAAGTCTACGTATCTGCCAGCAAGGCCTGCCACCCTGCCTCAGCACAGTGCAGTGGTCATTGGTTGAGACATCTGAAGAAGAACTTACCCATATAAGAATCACAAACCTCATGGTTGAAATCCATTCTGAACAAGAAGAGTGTCAGTCTATGTGTCTAGTTATTTTTGGGAAACAAGACCTAGACAAAGATGCACCATTATGCCAGCTGTTCAAAATGGATAATTCTTCCACAGATTAATCTTCGGAAAACTGTTATCACCTTAACGTCCGCTAAATAGCTGATTATTCACTCCATTCTATGCAAGGGCCATCTCTGGTGAGGTAAATCTGAGGACCTCACTAAACCATTTGTTCAGTAGCAGTGACTGGCGGTGTGTACAAAGTGCAACAACATAACCAGCCTCAGCTTATGACTAGCACTTACTGGGGAATCATCATGTACGGTGGATCATTTCAATCCAGAATGGTATTACGATAGGGGTTGTGGAGGATCTGTGCTTGCCTGTTGAAAAGAGTAGGCATACTCAGTGAAATGTACATGTAGCCCTTGAACAGCTAACGGTTGAGATCTGTTATTGATCGAGTTCGTTTGTCTGCATGACACAATTTGTAAGTGGTTTTGGGTAACTAGTTACTACAAAGGAATTTTAGAATTACTCACCATCTATAAATGGCTATAATCCACCACCCACAGACTCAAGAAAGAGCCTTTCAGTCTGTCAATTGTTTCTGTGATAGAGTTTTGTACTATTTTATTTCAAATTAAGGTGTAGACCCTACTGTTTGTGGAGCTCTCCATCTATTCTTTTAAGTTTCATCTTTGCAAACAGGACAATCACATGAATGCCAGAAGTACAGCCTACTCTATACTGTGAGATGGAAGTGGTGGGCCATAGTACAGCCCGAGCAACGCATATACTTTTCAGTCTCTCACTCCTGGCTTGTTGGGGACACCCTGAAGAAATGTCATCCAATGTGCATGAGCTAGCATCACTCAAATCCCTGTACTCTGCCTGAATTAATCGGGTACATTCAGGTTGCTTGCTTTCTACTTTGTCAATAGGCAACCCAGGGTTTTCCCCCAGGCACGTTAGAGCTGATGATCCCAGGAGCAAGGAATCCTTTGCATGAAACACCAGGCCAGAATAGCAAAGGAGTTCATCACTATAAGGACTAAGTACACCCACATTTTCTAAGTATGGAACTGAGCAGCTTGACCCTGAGCACTCCATCTGTCATGGAAGTCTAACTTCGGTATGTAGGGAAAAGTCCCTCGCAAGGTGATGGACATGCACTCCTGCCTTGAGTTACCCTACTGAAATGATGTCTGGTTACCTAATGCTGATTTTTATTGCCATGGGTGAACAAGGATTATTTGTGTGCACCATGACATAGGCCTGTCTCACAGATTGCAACCGGGAGGGGTGCCGAAAGGACTAACCTCATAGTGGTGAAAGTCTATTCTTATGGGCTACACTGTTTTATTGTGTCCCAACTTCAACAATACGCGCCGCTCAGAAGCTCAATACCTGAGTTAGAAACAAACCCATAATGCAACAGTGTAACGATTAAGTTCCAGCACGACTTTTACAAGACGTGGGCACCCGAATTAAAAGGCTTTTCCAACAACAGTTGAGTCATGTGCTTGACAGGCAGCGCCTACGAACTAAAATGATAAGTTGGACCACAAAGTTTTACTGGCCTTTTTAAATTCACATATAAACTCAAACACGTGTCACAAGATGCAATACAAGGCATTGTAGTCAAGCAGCTAAGCTCTCAGCCTCATTTATATTAACTATTTATGAAATTCTAGAACAAGTTCCAGTAATGACGTCCTTCCCTCCAGAAGCAGAATGAAGGTGAATTGAAACCACGCAGCACTCTGAAAAAGAAAAAGCTCATTAAAGTTTTATGTCTCAGAAGATACACAATTACTTTCATATAGTGGTAATACCTTGCTTAACAAGTAGGAGTCAAGTGGTCATCAGCTAATACACTGTATGTGTCATTCCTTCACAGATCACGACAAGTCAGGGTTCTGAGGAAAAACTCAAATAGGTAGTGGTTCGAAACTCGTTGACGAAAACCCTTGGGGACTGTCTTACAAGAGTATTGTCTGTTCTGTGGGCAATTACTTTGAACTGAAATCCACTATAATTAAATAACCTTGAAACCCCCAAGTGCCTTTGTCAACACGAGGTTCACAACAGAGAGAATGATAGTGATTGTAACCTCCGTTCGTGAAAAGATCATTTGTCTGGTTCTACCTAATAAGGTTTATTTAGAAATTATCTTATGGATTAGATGATGTTTAATTTTTTTGATGCACAATTTACAGTTTATTATATTTTATGTATGCACGGTTGTTGCGCTGAACAGCTCTAGACAGTTCTGTGGGGTATATTTGTTGGTTTGAAAATAGTTCAAAAGTGTCCTTTTCATGATATGTCTAAAGTTCATAATATATTTCTAAATATCAATGAAATAATTGTGAATACATACACAGGCTAAGAAAAGTAACTTACTTGGCCTGGTTATTATGCAGATGATGGTTGAATAATCCCAGCCACACTCTGGTTATGTAAAAGCTTTAAGAAAGTTGGCATTTGCTTGTCCTAAACATTTGTTCCTTCTGCCAGTGTCCTGGGTCAGAAGACTGTGAAAGGCTCTGGTTTGGATGTTTGTGCATTCCTTCCAAATAGCGACACATAAGGGGATTGGGTTTGGACAGGATGGGCCACCCTGCCGGGATGGCTGTGGTGTAGAGCTGTAAACAGCCCCACCTACATTTCAAAGGACTTTGTCTCCTGGACACACAAAGGGACATGACATTAGTCTTTTATTACCCCAGACTTCTTGGGGCCTTGATAGGGGAAGGGAAGAACCTTCCAGAGTCAGATGTGGGAGTAGTATAGGGAATCACTCCCACTTCAAAGGCTGGCACCAGTAATAAATATCAGGCCTCCAGAGTCATACTTCAGTATACTCTTGGACTAGCGGTCATTACAAGATGAAGGACTGCCTTGCTCGCCAGAGGACTGCCCTGCTGTTTGAGGCCTGCCTTGTTCCCCTACTGCTTTAGGCTAGCCCTTTCCCCCAGAGGACTGGTGTGCTACTTGAAGCCAGCCCTGATATCTAAGAAGGAAGACTGAACTTGTTCCCTTCACTCCAGGCTTCCTGAGTGGCTCCTAAGGTCAGTTGGATGAACTCCTGTTCTAAGCTACAAGGAAACAACAAGCTCTATAGGGCTTTCTGCAACTGCCCACCTGAGCTTCTTCACTGGACCTCTCGGTACCTGTAACAGGACCTTCCTGAGCCCTGCTGGCCTCTGCTAAAGTGAGTCCCTGATCCCCGAGAGGTGCCTCTCCATGTCCTGGACCCTTGGCTGGTATGAGTGCATAAATACTTTACACTTTGCCTCTTAGTTAAACCTAACTGCTTTGTGTCAAGCTACCAGAGGTTTAACCATATGTTAATTGAGGGACTTTTGTAGTTCACCCTGACAAGAATAGTAGTTGTTTCCTGAGTGGGGTTCCACCACAGCCCCCCTCGACCAATAGCCTGATTTCTTACACAGCTAACTTAAAATGCTAAGAGCCTGGACAGCCCATCTAACACTGCTTCTCTCCTCAGTCTCACTAATGTTACTGCATGCTCATAGTAACACACTTGGAAAGGCAATGACGGGTGGGTCACAAGGGCAGTGCGAGGTGTAGCAGTTGTTACTGTGAAGATCACTAATTGATGTCCATGCTGTAATTGCATCCAGTGTCAAGTGCTGAAAATGTGTCATACAAATATTAACTCCTCAGCATCACTGTGCCCATGTAACTGTGATTGTCTCTGACCCTGAGGATATGTTAATCCAGCAGTGGCACTGACATGCAGTAACAGGTTATCTTGGAGTCAGGTTGTTTGAAAATGCAGCCCACATCTGATGGTAAACTACGTCTAACATGAATGCAGCACCATTAGCCAGCAAAAGCTGACAGGAAATAATTTGAAAATAAGTTTGACAAGCGCAATTAAATCATCGAGAGGTAACCAGGTGAGATGTCTGCAGTCTCCCAGAGCTTTCAACGGGGAAGGAAGGTTTAAACTCTCAAGTAACAAATTAATTTTATCCTACTGATGATAATGATAGTAATCCTGCTCACTGGGAGACAAACTAGTGGTTTAGATATTTGGTTATATGCTTGGCCAAGGAGAGATGGTGCAAAGCTAGAATCTGCTGATTTTTTATTGAGTGTATGTGTTGGATTTATTTGGATAATGTAACAATATAGCTGTAATGCAGAGCCATTGTTAGAAGGCAAAATCTGCAATCTAGGCTATTGCATACAGTCACTTGTTTTGGGTTAGAGGTGTGCACATAAGGGGGACGTCTCCATTGTCCCTAGTACACCACAATGACAACCAATGGGGTATTCATTGAAAAATTATTTGTAAGTGGCCTGATTCATGTTAAGGTTTTAGTATTTAATACAACAGTTACTTCCTTACAGTCTACTAAAAGTCATCATTTTGAGCCAAGCTTTTGTCCATGGGCATACCAGCATCCTGTTACTGATGGTAGGAGGTTTGTGGTGATCCAATGGGTGGTGATCTTATGCCCTAGATCAGGTGGCACTTTCCACACAAAGCAGTGCATGGACCTAAGGTGCAGAGACGAGACATACTTCTTTAAAGTCAACAAATGTGTAGCACTTCTTTGCTTAAATGAGAACGTGATTTGCTGAGTGCTGTGGGAAACACCTAGGGTTATTCTGGGCAGCAAAGGAAAAGAGAGATAACTTTACCCTCAGTAGGACCTCAGGGAATGGATTTCCACAAATGAGTAAATTAAAATTGTGCGTGGAAATCTGGTCCGCTTCACTAAAAATTGTGCATGTGTATAATTGTTTACCTGCTGAAAATGTCACAAATTTCAGAACATTTTGGAGGTGTTTGCAAGCCCCACACCACTGATATCAATGGGGCAGACATGTTCCCCATTCTAAGAATACTTTTGTGGCACCAAAACTGTAAGCCATAATTAAAACACAATTCATTCTATTGAGGCTTTGGATGCTCTGTCTCACCTTTTCAAAGTTTAAAAAAATATTTTTCTGTACTTAAAAAAAAAGTCTTAATAGAAATACTAGTTGAGCTGAGAATTGGGCAACATTCAGGACAAAATCCTGTTAAAACAAAAACAAATACTTTTCTCAGAGCTATTCTAACTAGTTGAGCTGAGAATTGGGCAAAATTCAGGACAAAATCCTGTTAAAACAAAAACAAATACTTTTCTCAGAGCTGTTCTAACAGAAAGTCAAAATAGGCAATTCTATACAACTCTCTCTCTTACCACCTAGGGGCATAGCTTGATCAGTAAGTTTGGAAGGGTTTTGAGCTTCAGATTTCAAAACAATCACGCTGGCATACAATGTTAGAATACATTATATGACAAGCAAGGAACACAAGAGGGGCCTAGGGGGCAATGGAAAGGGAGAGGAATGCAGATTGGTAGAGTTACTAAGTGAGAGAACTTATTATCACACAGAGTACGTTCACCTATATGTGAGAAGGGGAAAGAGAGGTAGGAGTCGTATAATGTCAGAAGAGGAAAGATCAGGAGGAGACATTTCCTTTAGGACAAGAACCCTCCCTCACCGTTAGGTGACATGCCTCATCATATGGGTTCCCTCCTCACACCAAGGAGCACAGTTAAAAAGCAAAAGGACTAGGGATTAACCCAATATATCCCTAGAAATAGGTCAACATGTTTCTGCCATAGGTTGGTCCCCTAAAGAGATCCCGAGGCATTCATCGGACCCTAGTTGGATAGAGGTGTGGCCACCAAATAAAGATTTAGTGGACCCAGAGAGACACTTTTAATCACTTACACACTGTTTTGCACTCTGGCCCTCAGTCACCACTAACCATACACTCATCGTGAGAAAACACCTCAGCTCCTCCCCTCCGGTAGTTGTAGCCCATATGATGAAGCATGTCACCTAATGATGAGTGAGGGTTCTTGTCCTGAAGGAAACTTCTCCTCCTGATCTTTCCTCTTTTGACATTACACAACTCCTACCTCTCTTTCTCTCTCTCACATATAGCCAAACGTACTCTGTGTGATAATAAGTGTTCTATTGAGGGATTAGTACCCCCTGGCTTTCCTCTAATCCCCACTGATCTTTAGTGTGTTTATGACTAAGTGAGAGAAAACACATTATTTTGTGAAATAACCAACATTTTTTAAGTCTTTCCAAACAGAGAGAGTGTGAGAGTGTGTGTGCAGTTTTGTCTGTGTGTGTAAACAAATTCTGGTGAAATCCAACAGACACCTGGCCATAACCGACTGAAAGCAGCTCTACCCAACTATTTATCACAAAATACATTTATTAGGGGGGTATAACACCCCAAACTCCCTGAAGCTATGCCCCTGCTCCACCTTTCAAAACTGCTCCCTACCTTTCTCTCTCACTCACTTCTCCTCCTGATCTGTCTACCTATCCCTCGTATCATTTGCCCCTTTTTCTATCTCATTACTTTCTCTACCTTGTGTTGGTCTACACGTCTCTTTTAGAAATTGGACTGTAGGTTGACTGGGGTATGATCCCTAGTCAAGCGGCAACCACAATCGTAGTCATGGTAGGAAGCAGACAAACTCTAAATAAATCTGTGCTCACCCACTGGTAGCTTGGCACAGGGAGGTCAGGCTTAAATTAAGAGGCAATGTGTAAAGTATTTGTGCAACACTTCAGACAATACAGCAGTGAAAACACCATACAAAAAGATTCCACATTGGATTAGAAAAATAGCTCTTAATTTAATAAATAAAACAAGATCAAAACAATAAAATCCAAAAAATAAGTGGAACTTAAATTATGAATTTGTAAATAATAAACTGTAAACTAGTGCTTAGATGCAATAAGTGCTGGCTTGGGATATCTGTTGGTCCCAACTGTATTATTTTTAACATTGATAGTACCCAAAATATAGAAAACATAGAAAACAAACACTCAAAAAGATCAAAACTGTTGAATTTTATCATACGTTTGATCATAAATATATTTTTCTTTTGCAGACGTTATAATAAGTTGCTACAAAGTGAGTAGGAAAGTGATTGAAGGAAGTGCTCATGAAAGAGATCAAGTAAAAGGCAAAGATTATATATAAAATCAATATATACAAATTCATATGGATCAAATGAATGATACAATCCAACAGTTTTGCACTTTTTGAGTGTCTGTTTTCTATAGTTTTGGTACTATCAATGTTAAAATAATCCCATTTGGACCAACTATATTTGTACTACTACATACCCAGGTCCTGTCGGTTTTTCTGGGTTTCCCCATTGTTTAGTAATGGTACTTGGGATATCTGGTTGCGCCAGAACTGGACACAATCAAACATTCAGGATGACCGCGCTGGAACGGGCCAGATACAGGGATCCAGTTAGACCCTCTGAACAAAAGTACCTTAATCCTGGTTGCCTTGACGAAGATGCGGGTGCAGTCGAGCGATACGTCGGTGTTCCACACGCAGTAGGGGTGATGCATCAATTTTCTCCAAACCACAGCATTGATGTGGTGGGTTACTCCACACATTAGAGGTGATGCGTTCGTTCCAAAGCAGCCATTCTGAAGTCAATGCGCTGGTTCCGAAGGCGATGTGCTGTTCCAAAGGCAATGCGCCGGTCCTGCTTCCACAACAACGGCAATGCATTAGTTCTACTCCTGCAGCAGAGGATGTGTTGGCTCTGCCAAAACAAACACCTTAGGGTAAGAAAAAAAAGACACATCTTAGGCCAACTTCCAAGGGTCAAGAACGTGGGTGGCACCACTTGGCAGGGTAGACTCAAAGATTGCAGAGTCCAGGTGTAGGAGCAGGAAGATTGGAAGTCTTTCATGTCCCTAAGACTTCAGATCAGGAGGCCAATCTGCAAGCCCTTGGAGTCTCTCTGAGTTCAAGTGATGCAGGTCCAGTCCTTCTCACCCAGGCAGAGAGAGCAGCAGGGCAAGCAGGGCAACACAGAAAGGCAGGATTCCGGCAAATAGCAGTCCAGCAAAGTGGCAGTCCTTTCAGCAGCACAGCAGTTCTTTTTCCCGGCAGAGTGGTCACAGGTCCAGAAGTGTACTACAGTGGTGGTGTCAGAGGTCCAGTACTTAAACCCAGTTGTGCCTTTGTAGTGGGGGAGAATTCAAAGAGAAGTTTATGAAGTGCACAGAGATCCTTTCTTACTGCCATGGCTCTAGATTCATTACAGGGGTGTATGCAGTACTTTGTGTGGGGACAGTACACAGCCTATTCAGGTGCAAGTGTGAGGCTGTGCCCAGCTCCTCTCTCCCATCCTACCAGGATGGCCCATCGAGTCATACATAAGCTCCTATTGTGTGTGGCTGTCTAGGGGGGAAACATAAAGCTCAGCTGTCACCCTCCCCAGACGTGTATCAGAGACAGGCAGCAGGCACTGAATGGCTAAAGTAAGAATATGCCAACTTTCTAAAAGTAGCATTTTCAGACTGGCAATTTTTAAAGTCCGACTTTACCATAAATTGTGATTTTAAATTGTGATTCCAGAGATACCAAACTCATGAAGTCTATCTCTTTGCAATTGGAAATTACACTTTAAAATGTAATATGGTCACCCCATGTTATCCTATGAGAGAAATATGCCTTGCAGTAGTGAAAAACGAATTTGAGAGTTATTCACTACCAGGACATGCAAAACTTAAAAATGCATGCCCTACCTTTTAAATACATTGTCTTAAAGACAACAAAAACGAGGTCAGAAAAGTGGAGGAGGCAAGCAAAAGGTTGGGGGGAAGACCACCCTAAGACTGTCAGGTCTAACAGTTTTTTTCACTAACTCACTTCTCTACCTGCCTATCTTCTGCCTCTCCCCCTCTCTACATTTAATTTTTCCAATCGCTAGGTTTCTCTACCCCACACTAAGAATGTACTTATGTTTCCACCTTTTTCTCTACTTATTCCTACTTTTTCTCCCTATCTTTATATTTCTTTTTGACTAATTCACCTTTCTCTCCTTGCCTTCTTTCTTGCCCTACCTCACTGAGCTCACTACCTCGTCTTTAGCTCTACCTGCCTTCTCTCTTGCTCCTTCCCTCCCTTTTCCGTCTACATAAGCTATCTAATTTCCTTTACCTTTCCATTCTTCTCTTGTCTCCCATCCTCTACTATTTCTCTTACTAAGTGGGGTCGGAGATCACTCTCTAACTAAAGAAAAGGACTTGTAGAAAAAGGAGAAATGGGACAGGGAAAGATAAGATAATGTAGGAGAAAATTATCAGATTTCAACCATTGAAATGCTGAAAATCCTCAAAGCAGTGCTTTGATTTTCATTGTGCATGGAGAGAAAAGGTGGTTGTAAAAGATTTATTTGGAATTATGAATATCTGGCAATTAAAGCTACAGTTTCAAGTGCTCTATTTACATGTTTTCTTTTATTGTAATGCACTTGTTCACTAAACACCCACCAAGTTTCCGTAACCTGACTTTCCTATACTGGGATTAACAGTCAGTCTAGACCAGGGGTCTCCAACTTTTACTTAGAATGAGAGCTATGTATGATCATTGAAAACCGTTGTGAGCTACTGCTAATAAGTGAATCGATAAATGTACACAGAGGTCAAGTAACTTAAATACTACCCCTAGAGCACCCCACTTCAGCTACAGGAAGCATACAAAATTCATTTGCACAGTATCTGTATCTCAAAAGGTTTACATTTGGGATCTCTTTGGATCAGTTTTGTCTCTCTTTGCTCCAGAGATAGCAAAAGGGAGACAGAGAAGTAGAGAGGAATAGAGAGAAAAACAGACGGAGAACTTCAAATAAAAAAGGAAGAGGAAAAGAGAAGAGGAAGCACAAAAAGACAGACAGAGGAAAGTCTCACAGAATGAGATAAAAAAATGTAGGAGGGAAAGAAAGGAAAATAAGAAAGAAAGACATGGAAAGAAAGAAAACAAAGGAGGAGAGAAACAATGAGGAAACAATAGCAGAAAGAAGTAAAAAAACGAAGATGAAGGAACAAAGAGAGAAATTAAGAAGAAAATAAAAGGAGAAAACAAAGAACAAATAAAAGGAACGATTGAAAGAGTAGGAAGGAAGAAAAATGACAATAGAAAAAGTAGAAAAAGGGATCATGACAGAGAAAAAGAAAAGAAAGACACAATGGAAAAGGAGAATGAAGGAAGGAAGGAGGTAGAGTAAGGAAAGGACAAAATCAGAGAAAGTAAGGAAAAGAAAGAGTAGAAGGAAAATACAATAAGTAAGAAACAGAGGGAAAGAGATTACTGTAGAAAAGGAGCATAGTGGAAAAATAAAGGCAAAAAGGAAAGAAACAAGTACAATAAGTTGATACATCAAGAGAAAGACAGAGAAATAATAATAGAAAGGGGAAAAGATGAAGACAGAGAAAGACAATGTGACTGAAAGAAAGGGGGAGGGGAAAAAGAAGAGAAAAAGCATACTTAGAGGAAGCAGAGAAAGAAAGAGATATGATAAACGCAGAAAGTGGAGAAGAAGGAGAGAAATCAATAAAGGGGGAAGAAAAAATAAATGGAGAAAGGCAGAAAAAAGAATAAAAGAACAAAGGAGAAAATTATTGAGAGAAAGCTAGGTGAAGAAGAAAGAAGTAAAGAGAAAAAGAAAGGCAGAGAAAAAAGAAGAAAAAGAGAATGGACGAGAAGAAGAAAAGTAGAAGTAAAAAAACAAAGAAGGGGAGGAAATGGAGGAAAATGAGAAAAGTAGAGGCAGAAATGAGAAAAAAGAAAATAGTAGTGAAAAATAGCAAAAGTAAATTAATCACAGAAAGAAAAGCAAAGATGAAGAAACTGAAAAAGAATGCACAATAAAGGAGGGAAAAGAAGTAGTGTAAAAGATAGGAAGAAAGAGGAAGAAGGATGATGGTGAAAGAAAGAAGGGAAACAAGAAAGAGGGGAATTCAAGAAATGGAAAGTGGAGAAAACAAATTAAATCAAGGAAAAAGAAAGAAAGGAGAGGCAAGAAAGAAAGGAGAAAAAGAAGTAAAGAAAAACATTTTCAGAAGAGGGAAGGCTGCATCATCTTCCACTTTCAGCTTTCGAATCCTAATAGAAACCAGCTCAGTGTTTTACACAGTTGCCCTTCCAAATGGGCAGCTGTATATTCTCAAGCCTGCTGGCTGACAATTATCATGTGCAAGCTACTCAGAGGGACCCTTTGAGCTACTCGTAGCTTGCGATCGGCTGTGGGACACCCTAGGCTAGACAATGAATTCTTCGTAAAATCTTGTTACTGCAAGAGAAAAATCTAGATGCGAGTGCAAAAAAATGGCTTTATACATGCTTGTTTAAGCTTTCTTTTGGTGTTATTTAGTTGGCAGATACTGGGCAGCTACAGCTTTCGTTTTGTTTTTGCGTGCCCCAGTTTCTGTAACTTTAACATAATACTTCAATATTGTTTAGAATGAGGAGGACTTGAATTAGCTAAAAATCAGAAAAAAATGTACAATTGTTCAGTCCAGGTGCCCGCTAATTGTTTCATGCCCGGGCTACAAAATAATGTATCTGGCACTGCCTTTCTCCTCTGAAGGCTTATACATAGGCCCCAACATAACATGAAAAATCCCACCTAAGTAAACCTCTAACTGTCCCTGATATGTGCCATACCCTCATTCCCTACACTATGCTAGAAACACAACTGTGTAAAAGCTTATTTTAGAGGAGGGAACTCTCATTGACTAGCTCTAAACCAACAACATTTACTATTATCTCTCCTTTGGAAAAAAATACTTCTCCTCTGCAGGTCTTTCCTCCCTTCAACTAAAAACACCCTCCTCTCCTCCATGGACAACAGACAGTATCCCCACATCTAGTGGAGCCAGGCAGTCCAGAAAATAGCCAGACACACTGAAAGTGGTGTGGTTCATAGGTGTACACCATATTTCTAGTTTTTGCCGGATGGCTTAAGCTCCCTTTCCTTAATCACCACAATAATGGCAGGAATGGTAAAAGGAGCAAGAAGGCAAACAGCTCCTGCAAGAGTTCCTCTGCAATCTTTATTTGCCCCTCTTGTGTCACCTGTCTTGTCCATTTGTAGGTGCCCAGAAAATATGCAAACGTGTACTCTCCTAACTTTATTGTCAAGTAAGATAATGCAGGTCTGTACTCATATGTGGGAGATGCAATTCAAAATCTATAATGTTTCTAAGTATAATTCGAAAAAGTTGTAGTTGGCAATAAGCAGTCAGCAATGAGACGAAAATGTCCTCCACATCCCAGCCTCATAGCACAAATCAGCATAAGGCCAGAAAATGGTGATTAAGTGCACAGAAATTCGTTCTCATACACTAGTTATTACTATTACGTGTAGGCAAATGGCAGCCCAGTGGCATACAACTGTTAGTACAGCGCCATGTTATGAGCGTATCCACTGAAGGAAAAATAGTATCTTTTGCAAGATGTACCCTGTGAATCAGGGATGGGACTCCAGGACAGGAAAAAACACAAGTCAGAAAAAATCCTAGATCTTCTGCATGTGCAGATAATAATTCTTACCAATATGCAAAAGAACAAAATAACATTGTTAATCTCTTTCCCATGTTACTGCCAGGAATTCATAAATGGAATACTACCAGAGGGCCCACAGATCTTTGCTATGTGCGATCTTTATGAAATACAGTAATGTTAATTTCGAGTCCTATCGTTTTGGTAAAATGGTCAGTAATTAGCCATCAGCGCCATGTTCTTTTTTGTGGAATCGTTCACATTTTGAGGTTTTTGCTTGCAGGTTTTCGCCCAAAGTTAATGCATTAATTCTTGGCCCATTTGCTTGCCGGTCTGCTTTCATGCAATGCCATTGGCTTAATTGCCACAACCCTGCCTAACATGACACGCATTTGTAGCCTCCGTTGCGTTGCTCTGAGGCCTTTGCCGTCGCGCGCTCTTTGTAATGTTTTCTAAGCCCTGGGCTTACGGTGACAGGCCTCGGGGATTTCCCAAACACGTCATAATTTAGTTCAGGTTTCTGTGGTTCTCACATTTTTAGTCACTTGCAGCAGACAGCATGTCAGTAATCATACAGAGAATAGCGTATGAAACCGCTCTGGTTGGTTAAGATTGGAGGGATTCCAAGTCAACCACAACAAACATTGCGATTGACAGGAAAGTCACCTTATTTTTAGCTTCTCAATAATGAAACTGATGACGTGCACGCGAGAGGCGATAAGGTTGACATGGTCACACAGTAAATGTGAATCCCTTTGTAATTATTCACACATAAGCTGCTTTCAGAATGAAAGTCCCACTTTTGATTCTTATTAAAGGACATATGTTACAGAATATGTAAATAGAAATATTAACACTTTTTCATGCTCCTCTGGTATTTTCTTGATTTTAGTGCAGCTGTCATTGCTAAGATTAATACTATCAACCACAATAAAAGCGCCCACAAAAAACACCTTTACTTGTTTTTTATGAGACATTTAGCGCTGATGGGAGTTTAACAAGTAGTAAAAACTGCAATGATGCAGGGTTTTTGGAAATCAATATCTATAAGCGTGAAACGGTGCTTTTTGATGTTACTGTATATTGATTGGAATTGCTCTACGCAGCTGTACTTTACTGGTAAATCTATACTGGCATTTTCCCATAAAAGATTCATGCAGGAAACTCAAGTCCAATCCTAGGCAAACAGAGGATAGCTACCATTTGATACTTTTCTGACTTTGATCGCATTTGCGCACGACATAAATATATATATATATATATATTCACTTAAAAAACCATAGGTTTCACACATGTTATAGTTAGGTGGATATTTCACTCGTAAAAAAACAATGAAATTCCCCCGTTATAGTTAGTTCAGATAACTATAACTCGCGCGCCCGCAATGCACTGCTGATGATGTCACATATTACATCACTCATGACATGGTCAGTGACATCACTCATGACATCACTGATGACATCATCCTTGTGATAGAGTGGCGGTCGCTCGAGTTATAGTTATCTGAACTAACTATAACGGGGGAATTTCATTGTTTTTTTACGAGTGAAATATCCACCTAACTATAACATGTGTGAAACCTATGGTTTTTAAAGTGAATTTGCAAGGTTTATTAAATGCTAATTCCTAACTATAACGTGTGTGAAACCTATGGTTTTTTCAGTGAATTTGTACGTTTTTTTAAATGCTAATTTATTTATTTATTATTATTTTTTTTATATATTTTTGTACAATAAACTACGTATTAAAATTTTTTTTTTTTTTTTTGGTTTTCACCCTGCGATTTTCAGGGACCCCCTGACAAAGGCTAGGGGGTCAGGAACTCTCTACCCTGCCCCCTTTTCACGTTCGCCACCTTCCTTTTTCACTCTCGCACTGAAAACAAACAAAATGGCGGCCGACACTTCCTGATTTCGACCGATTCGAACGTTGACTAACATGTAACCACCAATCAGAATTACGCTCGCGCACGTTATATATATATATATATCACCTTAATACTCTTTTACCGCATTTCCTTCCATCTGGATACTGGATACTGGAGACAAAGAGCACGGACCACAGAATCCTTTTGTAATACCGCTCAGTTTATTTGCAAAGTTTACACAACAGGAGCGGCAGCCATTACGCGTTTCGTCCCTCCCTGGGGACTTGATCACATGACGCGCCTTTGCCAATAGAAATGCTTTTTATAGGATACACACTTTTTTTCAGTTTGGTTTTTTTTCCCTTTTGCTTCGTTTTTTGTCCCACATTAAGTTTATGCGTTACAATTGTGCTTGTATCTTAAAATCATCGATAACAATATTTCAAAGCTAATAAAAGACATCAATATACATTGCTTATTTGTTGTCATCACAATTTAAAATCATTTAAATTGAGGTTTCAGATTTCCTTTTGATGATAAACATAAGGTGCAAGGCAATGTGTGCAAATTTGCAATTGTATAAATAAATAAATAAATAAATAATTAAATATTTAATAAAATACAAATAAAGCACGATTTTATGTTTAAAATACATCCTTAAAAAATCCGTAAAAGCCATTTTTTATGGTGAATAAATGCGTCACATTGCATGATAAAATTATTATTATAAATAAATAAATACATGCATAAAAGTTAACATCACAGGATAAATCCTTTATATATATATATATTCACTTAAAAAACCATAGGTTTCACACATATTATAGTTAGGTGGATATTTCACTCGTAAAAAACCAATGAAATTCCCCCGTTATAGTTAGTTGAGATAACTATAACTCGGGCGCCCGCAATCCTCTGCTCATGACGTCACATATTACATCACTCATGACATGGTCAGTGGCATCACTCATGACATCACTGATGACATCATCCTTGTGATAGAGTGGCGGTCGCGCGAATTATAGTTATCTCAAATAACTATAACGGGGGAATTTCATTGGTTTTTTACGAGTGAAATATCCACCTAACTATAACATGTGTGAAACCTATGTTTTTTTAAGTGAATTTGCAAGGTTTTTTAAATGCTAATTCCTAACTATAACGTGTGTGAAACCTATGGTTTTTTCAGTGAATTTTTATGGTTTTTTAAATGCTAAGTTATGTATGTATTATTATTTTTTTTAAAAGGGTTTTTCACCGTGCGCGCACCCCCGCGATTTAAAAAAAAAAAATTAAAATGTTTTTTTCTGCCTTCGTGGTCCTTCAGGGACCCCCTGACCAAGGCTAGGGGGTCAGGAACTCTCTACCCTGCCCCCTTTTCACGTTCGCCACCTTCCTTTTCCACTCTCGCACTGAAAACAAACAAAATGGCGGCCGACACTTCCTAATTTCGACCGATTCGAACGTTGACTGACATGTAACAACCAATCAGGATTACGCTCGCGCACGTTAGGGTGAGCGCACGGTGCGCGCACGGTGCGCGGCTATAGATATGTATGTGCTTTTTACTGCAATTTTCTCTGAAACTACTGAACAGATTGACTCCATATATGCAAAAGGCACATCCCTGTTCTGAGGACTACCTCTCTGCCAAATTTCAAGTAATTCTGTTCAGCCGTTCGGGCTGTACCTTCGACTAAAGGTCCTATGGGAAAATGCATGGGGAAAACGTATTTTGGGACCCCCCTTTTTTCTCGGCCCCCGCTTGACGAATCCCCCCGAGACTTTCAGGGTAGGAGCTGAGCGGAGCGCCCCATTAGTTTTGAAAATTTTGCGAAGATTCGTCAACCGGCGCCAAAGTTATTCAAAATAGAATTTTGAGATTTCCTATGGAAACACGGTCCTAACTATAACTATCTACTGGCGACCGCCAGTAGATAATATATATTATCTACTGGCGGTCGCCAGTAGATAGTTATAGTTAGGACCGTGTTTCCATAGGAAATCTCAAAATTCTATTTTGAATAACTTTGGAGCCGGTTGACGAATCCCCCCGAGACTTTCAGGGTAGGAGCTAAGCGGAGCGCCCCATTAGTTTTGAAAATTTCGCGAAGATTGTCATGAGTGATGTGATATGTGACGTCATGAGCAGAGGATTGCGGGTGCGCGAGTTATAGTTATCTCAACTAACTATAACGGGGGAATTTCATTGGTTTTTTACGAGTGAAATATCCACCTAACTATAACATGTGTGAAACCTATGGTTTTTTAAGTGAATATATATATACATATATTTCAATATGCTTACAATACCTACGGGAACGCTGTGCATATAATGGAGACTTTATAACAAAAAAAAACAGAGAGGCCTGACTCTCGAAAGATGCTATTTGCAGTAGAATTTTTGCACCACTTGGTGGCGATGGGGCCGGATTGGGGAACCAAAAGAGGGCCTGGCAAACATGGTCAAACCAGCCCCGCTCCCTTCAAATCTCTGCACAGTCTCTCTCTTTCCATCCACCATTCTCTCTCTCTCCTTCTCTCCTCGCTCTCTTCTCCTTCGATGATCGCTTTCTCTTAACCTCCCCCCTGCCTCTGTCCCCTTCATCCCTCTCTTTCTCTCCTTGAGGTCTCCCTGTTCCTTCTGCAATTAGCCTTGAGGGGGTTGGAAAAGTGACAGAGGCCCCGGCCCACGAGCGACCACCTGCCCTAAAAAGCAGTATCCAGAGGCTCCACCCATAAGGGAAATGCCCGGTCGAATAAAAGACCTGTCCAGCCTTACATGGCGATCAGCACATTACTTTACAGAGCGAGTGTTGCTCAAGATTGTTGCACTACAAAAAGGCAATGAGCAAAAAAGTAATTCTCCACTGAAATCATTAAGCATTGGCATAGCCAATAGGTCTCACCTTTGGGGCCTTATAAGTGTTTAGCCATGCAACAGTTGCATAACTAAACACTTATAAGGTCCCAAAAGCGAGACCTATTGGCTATGCCAATGCTTGTTTTAACTGCTGCAATCTATTGAAGCCTCACAGAGAACATCAAAGCGGCCCTGCGGCCACAAAAGTGATCGCGACCAAACATCAAAGTGGCCGCGCGGCCGTGAAAGTGAAAGTAATCGCGGTAAAGCGCGATGCGCGCGCCCGCGCACACGCACTATAGCTTTAGGCTGGCCTGGTAGCACTTTTTGGAGCCCTCACAAAATGTCTCGCCAGCCCAGCGCATGCGCTGGGTAAGGCGAGACCTAAAAAAACGACTTGTGACACATTGTGACCTGTAGCCGATGCTGGGTGGAGACCTGTAGTCCTCCTCCCCAGTGTCTGAAACCGCAGTTGAAAGTTGTGACCCCTGTCCTCTAAAGGACCATGGCCAGCAATGTCACAACAAGTGTCACAGTCTGATTCTGGCTAAGTCTGGGCAGTGAACTCTGCTCCGCTCGTGGAGTTTGCGGAGTTTTCCGTACTCTGTGTTATGCGGAGCTCGCGGAGTTCTGAAAAACTCTGCTCCGCATAGCAAAGCAGAGTTTATTTCCTTGCTCTCGCTCTTCAACGTCAAGTTGTCGAGCGAGGAAAATCGACCTCCCGATGTTATTTTTCCTCATTTGTTATCATCAACATCAAGTTGGCGGGTGCGAGTGTGGAAAATCAACCTCCCGGTGATATTTCTCAACGTGGGAGGTCAGATTTCTCATTGCGAGTGGTCGTTTAAGCTCGGGATCCGCTCGCCTTGAGAAACTGTCCATTCGCGTTGAGAAAGCTGTCGCTCGAGTAAAAATATACTCGAGCCGAAGAAAGGAAGTAGCACCCACTTGTGCTGTTCATGGTGCCATTCGCAATGATTGCACAGTGCGGACAAGCACCTGGCACAGAAATTCACCGCAAACAGCATTTATCTAATGCACTCCGGCATTTGCGGAGCTCCGCACAGTGCAGCAGAGTTTCGTCTGCACTGCGCGAACCCTGCCCAGGCTCAATTCTGGCACCCAGAAGTGGATACAGTGGTCCTTGGGACCACTGTCTGCTTCCCCGATCTCTACAGCCTGCACAACCAGAATGAAAGCTGTCACATTTTGACAACTTGCTAATGCCCTTGGTAGGTACTCAATAGTCCCATGCTTTGTGATAGCAAAAAAAAAGTAACAAAACATTTGTATCTACCTTTGTGAATTTCAAGAATAGCGGTATGTCCCGTTGACTCCCCCTTTCCTTTGCAACGTGAAAAGGGTGACGATTGTAATTATGAATCACAAAACACTTTTGTGCATTGCAGTTCCATACTTTCCACACACAACGTCTGTTGCACTGACTTAAATAATCCAAAGTCTTCTGAGAGTAAAGTCCAAGATGTACTAAATTTACATTGGAGCATAAATGTTTAACAGTATTGTCTGTGAAGGGTGGGATTTCTTCTAGGGGTCTACTAGATAAGCAGAAGTAAGCTGCAAAATAACTGAGACATCCTGCTAGCATAAACTTTCCGAATTTAGATAGGTCATGGGGGAGGTGCTAGAAAAGAGGGCTGCAACAGCTTCTTCACATATCCGTGCCCCCTGCGACAGGGACATTGGCCTTAGTAGTTTCTGTCATGGCTGTAGCAAGGTAGGAAAACAGCATATGAGATGCAGCCCAGACTCCTTTCTTTATTTGCAGACCCTGCATCCTGTGATGTGTGCTAGCGATTGCCAATTCAAATGTAGTTATTTTATCTGCAAAGGCACTAGGCTGGCCCACAGGATCTCTTTCAAGCATTTTTTCCCAAGGCTTGGCTCAGGTATGGCTGTGCTTTGTGGGCCTCATAAGATTCAATAAGGGCTGTGTGCCATTGTTTTTTCTTGTCTCTGGCAATATTGGTTTGCAGTGATAACTGCTGGACTTGTTTATTTATTGCACTTTTTATGGCTGTGAAACTTATTCCTTCTGTTGTCCAGTTCTCAATGTTGAGATTTAAGGTATTCACTGCTTTATTTAAGTAACTGCTGCAAATATTGGCTTCAGCACCTCCTTCATGGAACCTACTGGAGTGTTCAGTACCTGGTAGCAGTACTTCGCTTGCGTGCCCAAACACTTGTATTTTTGCTGCGTGAGACCGAATTCCAGTGACATCAGACTGTGACGTGTGCATCGGAGTAACTGGAGGATACACTTGTAGCCCTGACACTGGGTTCTCTCTAATAAAGCGGCACATTTCCCTAGAAATGCTTGTTATGCATAGCCTACTGTGGACCAGAGTTTTGCCTTGATGACTCTCCAAACTGCTACAGTCATTGAGCTACATAGCTTTCTATTAAGCTTACACAGGGCGGATATGGTTGACTGGGCTTTTGATTTCATCTTGTGCGGATGTGCAGTCACTTTCCCTGTGTCACTAAACCATGCCCAAGGTAATTGTAGCTTCTTACAGATGCTATGGTCAGGGCACCCAGTCTCCAGCTGTGCGATGTCCTTTTTGCACATTTACCAAATATCACCACATTGGTCTTACTTGGGCTGGCAACCAGGTCATTGCGTTCACTGTAGGAGTGTAATGCATCTAGCCCCTTCTGGAGCCTATTTTTGTGCGTTGAAACAGTAGCAAGTTCTCCGCATACCGCATTAAATGCACCTTCTTCTGGCCAATCTTCAGGGTAGGTAGTTTGGCAGATTAAAGCGCCTTGCCCAGATCTGCCGTGTATAAACTAAAGAGTGTTGGGATGAGGACACATCCTTGTTTTAATCCCCGATCTGTAGAGAGTTTTGAGGATACTGTGTCCCCTGCAAGTTTTACTTGCACCCAGGTTCTACTGTATAGGGAGATGATGGCATTTAGGAGGCTATCCAGAATTTTATCATTGTTAAGCTTCTTCTATAGTTTGTTCCGCACTAGTCTGCCAAACGCGGCAGAGTAGCCTACAAAGCAGGTGAACAACAGCATGTTGTGTTTAACATTGGTTTGCTGTACAATGTAAGACAGAGCAACAATGTTGCCAATAGTTGAGCTACTCTCACGAAAACCCGTTTAGTAGAAGGGGAGTATCTCTTCTTCTTCAATCCATCTCGTTAGTTCAGTTAGTAGCGCGCTCGCTTATGCCTTCCCCTCGAAATCTAGGTGGGTGATTAATCTATAATTCTTTGGATCAGTGTTAGCGCCTTTCTGAAATATTGGATGGAGCAGTGTCCCTCGCCATGAGTGAAGAATGTCTGCATGCAATCTTCATGCTGTGAACAAAGGAAAGAGGACCCCAGCCCAGAACTCCGGATCCTCTATGAACATTCCCCCCGGACGTGCAGTGGGGCCCCATGGCCCTTCTTTGCTTTTTCATTGTTTTTTATGCTAACTACATGTCTAGAAATGTAGCATCCTTGCCTGTATGTTGTATACCTTTATCACTGGCCCACGTGCTGGGGGTGGCGTAAGCCTTGTTCCAACTAGTAGCTGTCCTGATTTCTCAGGATATATTTGCTCTACATATGTTAGTCATGCTTCTGCAGCCACAGAATTGTGTCTATCAGTTTTTTTTCATTTTCCAGCTTGACTATAAATTCCCAGGATAGCTGCTGTTATTTTTTTATTAGCTCATACATTTTAATCCATACTACTTCATAGTGCTTCTGTTTTAGGTGCCAGATGAGGGCTTTGTGTTCATGATGTATCTCTTTTAACAGTCTACTTGAGGCAGTGGTTCCTAATCTCAAATGGTCTCTTGAGGCCTGCCTTAATTTGCAGGTGCTGTCCTTTAACTTACCTTTGAAAGCCATAAACTGTTTGTTGGGGGTCTGTGTATTTTGTTCCTGTTGCCTTCCCCCAAAATAGTGGATTGTAAATCGGTGATCCAGGCCACCCAGTTGTTGATAATGGCTTTTGGGCTCATCTCTGCCTTCCCAGTCGTTCTTCCAAATCCCTAATTTGGCTGCATTGCAAGCGTTCCATTTAATCCTTCCCACCGATGTGTGACTTTCTACTCTTTTTGAGTAATTAATGGCCACTGTATGTCCTCGGGGACTTCCATGAAGGTTGAGGTCGACTCTGAGCATTTTGTGATCACTTACTTCATGTTGGGTCATCATGAAATCAGGCAAGATTCTTTTTGAGGTTTTGGCATGGGAAGATATAGACTGTTATTGTGCTGTTGTTGAAGGAGTAAACACAAGGGGGCCTGATTCACAAAGGTAAAGGTAGACGAAAAGTCTAATTTAGACCAAAATTCTAACTTCACTACTTTTCGGTATTCACAATCGTAGGTTACTACGAGTAAAGTTAGACTTTTGGTCTACGTTAGACTTTTGGCCTTACTTTACCTTTGTGAATACCAAAAAGTGATGAATTTAGACTTTTGATCCAAGTTAGACTTTTGGTCGATCTTTACCTATGTGAATCAGGCCCTGCATAACTGCAGGTTCATTCTCTGCGGCTGTGTCTTCCATGTGCTCAATATGAACTTGCACCGTTGTCACTCCGTTTGTTCTGCACATGGGGGCCAGTTCTATATGTGGGTACAACTGTGATGTTATTTTAATTTATAACATGCACAAATGAGCCTGGGAGCCACAGAACATAGGCAGGGAGGCAACTGAATTAGAACAGCGTTGTCTTAAGTGATTTCCTGAAAAGAAAATAATCTGAACAAGTACGAATGTGATGCAGCAATTTGTTCCAATTAAAAGGGGATAGGTAGGAAAAAGACCTGCCCACAGATCAGGACTTTATGACACGAGGGACAGGTAGCAGAGCTTTATTCCTAGATCGAAGGTGTCTGGGAGGACAATGGTGAGTAAGTTTTGAAGCGAGATAGCTGGGTCCTTTTCCTGTCAGGACTTTATGTGTAAGGCACCACATTATCAAAATGATTCTCTTCCAGACCGGTAGCCAATGTAAGGAGCACAAAATGGGAGCAGAGGTAGCCCCTGATGGAAGGTTGCATATGAGGTAAGCAGCGGTGTTCTTCATGACTTGTAGATTTGATAGCAGCGCCTTATTTGCAAAGGCCAATAGTGCACTAGCATAGTCCAGTCAACTAATCAAAAGGGCCTAACCACCTTTTTCCTTGCTGTGGATGCGATAAATGGAAATGCTCTTTTCAGCAAGTGCATGATTCGAAAACAGGAGCCTGAAATGAACATCACCTGCTCTTTCGTAGTAAGAGATTGGTCAAGATGGGCTCCCAAATTCTTAACCACATGTTTAGGTGTGGGAGCAGTGCCAAGTTTAGTCGGCCACCAGTCAGGTGCCCAGAGCTGTTCAGTCTTGCCAAACAGCATAAACTCTGTTCTTCCAGCATTCAGCTGTAGACAGTTCTGAAGTGACCTGGTTCCATAGGATGATGTGACACAGCAGACGTAGCCAGGATAGATCTTAAGTGTATTTATTAAGTTAATTAAGTCCATAGAATAGCCCCACCAGGAGCAGCCTGCTAGCTGCTCAGCCCATCCTCTCCTAACTGTCCCACACCACACCAACATTCCAGTCACGTCATCATTCCACATGGAACACTCACACTGACTGAGCAGCTAGTTACAAGGTACGATGAGCATTACTCCACATAGCTGCGTAACAAGTCAGAAAATACCGCACAAGAGGTGCGCGTGCCACTGTGCTGAGACACGCCACTATTGAATGAGATAAACAAAACTGACAGTCACTTGCATCGGACCTTGAACTTTGGGCAGCAACTCAAAGCTCAGCCTCAACCCTCGGTTGAACACAGAAACCAAAACGTTTGTGAATACCTGCAGCCAACCAAAACGTTTGTGAATGCCTGCAGCCTTGTTTCAAATAAAACGGAATTCGACTTTCTCCCAGTGTCTAACATACATGTAGCGATTCCGATGGGTGGTTCAAGACGAAATGCAAGCTTGCTTTTGACTTGCGTGCAGCCAAGTATTAGAGAAGGAAACACGCATCAGTGAAAGTCCCGAGTGGCTGCCAAAACTGAAGAGAAAAAAAATCCAAGATGGCGGTACGCAGCGGCGACTCGAGCAGGGTGGCTCCCAGCGCGTACGTGCTGCAAAGCGTCCAGAAACAGAGATCCAGGTTGCCTAGCAACGAGAACCACGGAACGAAGATCTCGAGGAATGACGAAATGACAAGCTCTGCGCGACTGACAAAAAAATAGGTGAGTGTGCGCGCTCAGCTAGTGACTCGCGCCCCTGATTTTTAAATTTGAGAAGGGCGGTTGAACTGGCACTGAAGTTACGAGGACTCAAGAGACTCAAATAATCATAGAAAAAAACAATGTCTCACCTCTTATGTCTCGCTCAGCGCCCAACAGTTAAGGAGATTTGTAGACAAGGCAAAAACACTCCATAAAGTTAATGACACGACAAGGCACTCCAAACGTTGCGATGAGCACAATGAATAATATCAAAGTGCGCAACGATTAAAACAGAGGAGCTATATAAAATGACAAAAATGATGAATATTGCTTCCCTTGAAGGCACATTGCTTGTGGTCAAAAAGATAAATTGCTTGAAGTAAGACATGTAACATCCACACCACAACGTCCCAAAATGTAGCAAGAACACACCGCACATGCCTGTCTCCTCCAAAGCACACATCTCCTCGCTCTTTATCCTCACTCGATATTATCAGAACGTGTTGTGCTCTTTTCATGGAGTATAACGTCGCTGTACACCAAATTTAACACCAGGGCCCGATCCTTGCCCCCGAACATATTTTCCCAAAACAATATGACTCATTTGTTGAGCCATTTCAGTTGCGAGTCCTCTGGAGAACTCCTCACGATGGAGACACTCTCCCAAGACAGCAGAACAACACAGGCAGCCATCCATTACCTTGATTACAAAGGCGCATTATCCTTTAGTACTGGAGCCTTGAAGTTGGTTATTGTACTGGCCCTCCAGAGACCAGCAGGTACATTTCCTACACAACGGTCAGAGAGGCCAGCAGCCATCATAAGACACCCAACTAGGTCGCGGAGACTTCCAGAAGACGGTTCAGGGACCCAACACCTCGAAGAAGACACCGGACTGACGTAAACCTCTGTGCTGCACTAGGGAACAACTTGCAGCTCCACTCCTCACTCCACCTGGCACACAGAGGTTTGGGCGACCGGTGTTGTGGTCACTGGTGGGGCTCACCTTGCCAGATAGAATCGCCAAATGAGGATTTTCTTTTCTTTAAGTAAAATTTCTTCAAGTCACATCAGTTTAGTTACACACCAGACTTTTTAGGTTACACGCACGGTTTCTTTAGTCCAACTCGTCGCCAATTGAAGTGACCTGGTTCCATAAGTTGATGTGACACAGCAGACGTACCCAGGATAGATCTTGGGTATATTTATTAAGTTAGTAAAGTCCATAGAATAGCCCCACCAGGAGCAGCCTGCTAGCTGCTCAGCCCATCCTCTCCTAACTGTCCCACACCACACCAACATTCCAGTCACGTCATCATTCCACATGGAACACTCACACTGGCTGAGCAGCTAGTTACAAGGTACAGGAGAACAGTTAACTTTATATGAAGATACTACAAGTTCTCTGTCATCCATGCAGCAATTGCTGTCATCCCAGCTGAAAACCTTTCTTTTGCTCTGAACTTATTTTTGTCAAAGGAGATTATAAGCTGTTTATCGCCTGAGAATGATATTATTTCAAAGCCAAAGGCTTTTACAATCTTGGCGAGGAGCACAACATATATGTTGAACAGCAAGAGGCTAAGACAAGACCCCCTTGTCTAGTATCATAATGCAGGATTTAAAAGGACCAAAGATGATAGTTTGGGTTCCATTGGAAACAGGGGTACAAGCAGGAGGCCATTGTGGCTTTTTTTGGTCTACTGTCTCTTTGAGTAAAGACAGCGCTCCTGGACTTTCATTGCCTCCATCTTAGTGGCCAATCTGTCTGCTCATTTCACCAGCCTTTGTTTCCCACTTTGTCTCATTCTTCCTTGGATGGGCCTTATGCCCGTTCCCCTTTACCATTGCTGCTATTCTCCTCTGGATGAACAATCGGTGAGCAACTTTCCGACTGGCTACAAAACTGGTGTTTGCACTGATGTGTATGAGTTTTCGTTTGGGGTCAACAAAGTGTTGCATCAGCCTTCCTGATGCCCTGATATACTTGGTTACCGGTGCTCAACTGGAGGGGATCAGGTTGTGCTACTGATGTCCTCGGTTCCTAGTACCCACCAGGTGAGGGGTGCGGGCTGTGCTCCTAAGTATGGCTGTATAGGGGCCCTCAGCCACTGCTTTTCTGCCTCCAGCTGCCACCCGAGTGTTTGGAAAATGCTGAGGGGTGGTTGGACACTTATCAGATGCTGCTTTCTGTTGCCAGCTGCCCAGCGGCCGGTGATCGTGGTCAGTGGCGTAGTGCTGCTGGCGCGAACCTTCACAGCCTTGGCAGAGGCGAACACTAAAACACGTGCATAAGCCACACCGGCCTAACTCTGTCTGCTTCCCTGCTACATGTGGTGCAGCAGCCTAGTGCTTGCCGCCAGACTCCTGCTGTCCCTGCTGCCTCCCGCTGCTTCTGCTGTCTGCGGTCTGCGGTCTGCTGCCCACTCGGCCCTCCTCGAGTCCCCTTCACCCTTGCTCACAACACTGCACTCCATTGCTGCCTGTCAGCTCACCTCTTGCCTATGGGGTGCCAGGGGGTACAGGACTCGAAGGATCGAATGGGGAGGGGCTGGTTGGGGGTTCCACGTATCCAACCCTCTCACTCTCCTCACGCCTGACAATATCTGCACCTAATATGCTCCTTGCAGGAACCACAAGAGCCACAAATACTGGATATAGGAGGGCCATTGGGTCCCCGAGTGGGCCGAAGGTCCCGAAATTTTGTTGAGGGTCTGAAAAATGCCACCTGGGTCCCCCTTTGCTATAAATGCATGAATCAGCTGCAGGAGGGCTGCTGCAGCCGTGGGGGTCCGTGAGAAGCAAGAGCCAGGCATAGCAGGGCTGGGAGAACACCGTGGGGCCCCCACCAAACTGATGAGCAGCATCCGCCAGTTCTCAGCCCCGCATCTCTCTGCGTCTCCATTCTGTGCTACATTGCCATTACTGACTGTTTGGAAAGAGGATTGGACATACCAATTGTCCCGCTTGTTGCATGTAGTGTGCTTAGGTAACAACCATAAACCTGCACTCAACCCCCTGGGAGGTGTGACAGACTTAACTGGGAGGCAATGTAAACTATCTATGCAGTTCTAAAACAATACCAATGCAAAAGAATAAAAATCCCAAAACAAATTACAAAAATAGTGTAAAATGTAATAATTAAATTACACCAAAATGACATTAATCCAACCGGAGATATGTTTTAAAAAATGTAAATAGAAATACCACCAAGAAGCACAAAGTGTCAATGAGAGTCAATCATCGCATTAGGACAGGATCGAGATGCAATTTAACGCTGACTGCAATGGAGTGTGGGTTGGACACACTAAGTAGGTTAATTCTGGTCAAAAATCTTTCCTTCTGACTTTAGTCCTTTAATTACCAATCCCCCACAGGAGTACACTTCTAAAGCCCCGAGGACCTTAGGGGAGGCAATTAGAGACTCACAGGGTGGCAGACAGAAGCCAACAGGACAGTCCAGTGCAGATCCAGTTGCTACAGGTCATCTGGCCAGTTGCATGAAAAGCCTCTTGTAGCTTGAGGTGTCCATGTAGCTTTAACAGGAGGTCAGCCTTATTAACCTTGGAGTCCACTTCTTTGTGATGGGTACAAAATGTTACCAGGTGGAGTCTTGTATGCTCTTCTCGGGTTCATATAGCATGTTCACTCTTTTTTTTTACCATCCACATACCCAGGTGTGTTCTGAACTGGGTGCCTGGAGATACCACATTTATGCCTGGCACAACCTAGAGGTGGAAGTGACCAGTGGAACGACATAACCAAAGGGGGAAAGGATCCTAGGGCAAAACCTACCCACTTTGGCCATTTTCAAGATAGCCAAAGTCTTCAACCACACTAGAAATGGGGTCTTAGGGTTGAGGGTTCTGCTAGGGGAGTGAGCTATGGCAATTCTATTGTTCCCTGACATCTAATACCAAAATCCAGTTGTGGCTGTCCTTTTTTCCACAACAACCTTAGATACAGATGTCTGGTAGAGCAAAGCTGAATTTCCAGCAACCGGATATGGGTTACAGAAGAACTGCCTTCGCCCTTTGAAGTACATCCCAAATGTTATATGGAAACTCAGCAGATCTCTCAAACAGGCTGTGACACTGTGAAGTCAAAATTAGGCCCACTATGATTTGGGACTGACTGACACGGGGGACAAAAGAAGAGCCCTGCCCAAGTGCCAGCTAACCTTGCCTGTGACAGAGGAGACCTCTTTGAAGTGCACCCCAAGCATCATATGAAATATCCTAGCAGACCTGCCAAGCAGGATGTGACATTCAACCAGGATATGGGTTACAGAAGAACTGTTTTGGCATCCTGCCTTTGCCCTTTGAAGTACAACCCAAATGTTATATGGAAACCCAGTAGATCTCTCAAACAGGCTGTGACACTGTGAAGTAATAATGAGGCCCACTATGATTGGGGACTGACTGACAGGGGGGACAAAAGAAGAGCCCTGCCCAAGTGCCAGCTAACCTTGCCTGTGACAGAGGAGACCTCTTTGAAGTACACCCCAAGCGTCATATGAAATACCCTAGCAGACCTGCCATGCAGGATGTGACATGCAACCAGGTCCTGGCACTTTAATGTTAAAAAGGATCCTTCCAGCCCCCCTGCCTCCTGCATATTGTATCAGTTTTAATTGGTCATCTCTGTCCATTCAGGTCAGCTTATTGTTTGCTCCTGAAAGTAAGTTCACACATCTTTCACGCCTATTCAAATGCCATCTACCTGCTGGCAGAAGTTGGAGAACAAATGCAGATTTTCTCCCAGATATATCTGGTATGGCAAAGGTAACTTTCTTAAAGTTACTTTTCCATAATATCTGGAACAATCTGACTTTTTTCTAGCTAATATTACTCCTGATATACATACAGAATTAGTATTTAATACTGCTTTCCTAGGAAACAGCCAAACCTGCTACAGTAACAATAGCTTTGAAGTTCTACTCACTGTAAGGACATGTTTACCATTCAACTTTTACATGTCCTACTTTTTAATACCATGCACTCAGCCTACTTATGGGTGATTTATAAATATTTACACCAAAGGTTTCGACCTGTTAAATGGGGTTATTTTAACAGGTTGCATTTGCAGTTAAAACCTGCACACCCAGGCTACTGGTGGAAGGCCTGCGTTCATGTTTACATTGCCACTGTAGTGGATGGTACAACTGGTGCTGCAATCCACTTGTGACATTTAACTTGCGAATCATGTGTACACCATGGTACCAGCGGTCAGTGTCAAGAGCCAGGCCCTTGGCCATCCACTGTCAGGTGGAGATTCCAGTCTGGGGCCTCGAGCAGGCCTCAACTCCTGCCGCGGGCCTGGTAAGGAGTCCCTACGTTGCTCCTGAAGTCTCTCTGGCCTCTAAGGGTTTTCAGAGTGGGGGGTTTCACACTTGGGTATTAAAAACTCTCCTTCTACTCTCACTCCTGCCATCTCAGGGGTGGTATCCTGAGACTTGCTTCTCAGCCCAGGGTCTCTACCCGGAGACTGAACAGGTGCCTACCAGTCAGAACCTCCATGGGGGAACCACAGCCTCCCTTAAAGGTGACACAATCTGTCTATGTTGTGCAGGCTCCTGCTTGGGACAGGTTTCCTGTCCTCTATTTGTATAACAGCACAGGAATCACCTCCAGTTCAGAGTGACCTCACTAGGGTCAGTCTTGGGATGCTCTTCTTTCCTAGCAGGTAAACCCTGACCTGCAGGTCATCCCACTTCAGATTGCCTCCAACTCCTACCCCTTACTCTCTATATGGGCCTCTGTGCTCTCTATCTGGAGACAGTACCCCATACATCTGTGGGGTTGGAGAGCAAGGCATGGCCTCACCACCCTGCTGTCTCTCACTGCTGGACATACATTGCCAAGGATGCAGTTAATGGGCATCTGGAGAGTGACAATGGCCTTCCTTCTCTGGGACTTTATGCATACACACCTCATATGCTGCAAACCACTTATCAATGTCATCCTTCACCACATAACTAGACACCAGGTCTTTGGGGATGTAAGCTCTTTTATCTCTCTTAGGCCCATCACTGTCGCCATCATTACTGGATTCAGAGATCCTCATTGCTTTTAGGTCCAGTTCTCTCTGACCGCTCTCATGTTCAAGCGGGGCCTTCTTCTCCTCCAAGGCCTAGGTTAATCTCTTCTCCTCCAGTGCCCTCTTATAGGCTGCCCTTTTCAACTCAGTTGCCAGGGCTCCTTTATTTTCTTCAAAGGCTAAGGAAGCCAGTTTCATCTTCATTTCAGCCTGCCTGTCCTCCAATTCTGACTGGGTCAGACTGAGCGTAAATTATAGGCTCCCTGCTCTAGACAAGGTAGGGAATCTGGATACTGTAGGCGTATCCTGCTGTGGTACTGGGGCCTCTGCAGGACCATCATCCTCTTTCTCCATTTTTTCCTCTTCCTCTGCTCCATCATTCTCTTTCTCTCATGTATTTCCCTGTAGAAGGAGTACCTCCTTCCATGTTCTGAGAACTATCTGCTACTCCACTTTCTTGGATTCCTTTGCCAGCTTCGTCCTTCTCTCCTTACACAGCTTTCTCAGATCTGTCATTCTGAGATGCTCAATACTACCCAAAGCAACTTATATTCTTTCACAAGTCAACGTTGCAAAATAGGAGGATTGAAAAGAAATGTAGGAAAAGTAAAACAAATGGGCAGTTAAAAAACAAAAAAGTCAATTTAAAAATAGAAAGTCGATTGTGATGTCAGATTACAAAAGGGATTTTTGATTTTATCTTAATCCACTGGAAGGTACTGTGGAAAAAAAGTCATGGATACCACCAATGAACACCAAAGTAAGAAATCGTGTTATTAGTTGAGGGAGTTAGGTACCCACCTCCTGTAATAACCCAAATCATTGTCAGGGTGAACCCTTAAAGACACTAAATTCACTTGAGACCGACCCTTTGGGAGCCATGGCAAAGGGGAGACAGGTTTACCTAAGAGGCAATGTATAAGTATTTATTCAGTGCTAAAACAGTAATAACGTCCAAATGGAAAACAAAAAAAATCCCCAAATGAATTAGAAACTTTCAGTAAAATGTAATAAACAAAATGGCACCAGAATGACAAAAATCTATTAAGGGCCCTGAGAGAAATGAATTTTTAAAGTTTTAAGTAGAAATAGCACCAAGGAGCACAACATGCCAATGATAGTCAATGGTCTCAGTAGAACAGGACCTAGACGCTATTTGACACTGACCGTGATGGAGCAGGGGTGGTGCATACTAAACAGGTTCATTCTGGTCAAAGATTTTACCTTTTGACTTTAGTTCTTTAAGTTTATCAGGGGAGTACACTCCTAAACCCCCCCAGGACCTCACGGGGGCACTTAGAGACTCACCCCCGAGGACCTCAGGGGAGGCACTTATAAACTCACCTGGTGGTGGCCAAAGACCAAACAGCTGGGTCCACTGTAGGTCACTGTTATATTAGGACAAAAACACTCTGGTCCCAATTTACTAAGGAAAACTTGGACCAAAAGTCTAAGTTTAGACTTGAAGTCTAAGTTTAGACCTAAGTATAGCTTTATTGCAAGCAAAGTTAGAATTTTGGTCTAAACTTTCACAAAAAGTCTAACTTTGCTACTAGTAAAGTTAGACTTTAGGGCTAAGTTAAATTTTTGGTCTAAACTTAGACCAAAAGTTTAACTTTTCTACTAGTACAGTTAGACTTTAGGTCGAAACTTAGACTTTTTGTCTAAGTTTACCGTTGAGAATTGGGCCCAATTTTTCTCAGCCATCCTTATGTTCCTAAACCAGACTACAGCACATGCTTGCTCTCATAGTCTAATGCCGATTGTGAGCAGCTGTGCACTTTAAAAGTGCATGCAAGCGTCTGATTGAATTAGTATTTTCAAACCAATCATTTTTAAATGTAAAGGAAATGTATTGTTAATTCCATTTCTCATGGCAAAGTCCAGTCTAGGCAGATAATTTTATTTTGATAACAATGCACATCTATAATATCAATTTTAATAATGTACTACCAATCGTGTTACAAATATTAATATCAAGTAAAAAACTAACCAATGAGTTGAAATACACTGTTGTATATCAAAATAGCAGGTACTGAACAATATTCCCTGGGTGCAATGTGCTGTC
The DNA here is from genome assembly GCF_964204655.1 of Triturus cristatus. Lineage (NCBI taxonomy): Eukaryota > Metazoa > Chordata > Amphibia > Caudata > Salamandridae > Triturus > Triturus cristatus. Next base: position 1,363,520,192 of record NC_140591.1, on the reverse strand, counting down.
TCGAGACATGCAACTTTCGTAAGTGGGAAGACACAGAGTGATTGTGTCCGCAGTATAATAACCGAGGAAGACCGATAGTGATTAATTGACAGGCCTCCTGGCTCCTTTCAAGCCACGGATAACTTCATCACAGTTTACTTATCGACGACTTTTGTGCCCTTGTGTTGGCTGAATTCTCTCCTGCTGCTTGTTGTTGAGACTGACAGTTGCTCCATAATTGTAATTGTCCTGATGATGACCTGCTAAATGACTATGGTTGAAATGCCGTCGTCGCCTTCCCTGGCAAAAAATTGAATGTTTTCTGTATTGTGTGATTTTGTAACACTGTCTATAACTTTTTCCTGTTTTTGCCATTATTATTTATTATTATTATTTATGTTTACACCTAAGCTTGTCCTTGTTAGTGACATATGTTTGTGTAACCTTTGGAGCACTCTTTGTATTGTTGTACAAAATTCACTTTTACTAAAGAAAAATAATTATCTTTTTGATATAATTTGAGAAGGGTACTGTCTCATTAATTATGCATTTTGATTATCCTGTAAAATCATTATTGTTCGCTATTTGATTGCGTATCCAAACCATTGTAGCATATATATTGCTTATACGCCCCAGGTTTGGGTTATAGGGCTTACCCTGTTGGTGGTAATCGTCTCGAGATAACCGGCTGAATGGGAGATCATGCTTGCATGTCTCATTTCCATTAAAGGACACATTCATGTCAGAATGCACTATAAAATGTTATTACTTGGCCAGTGCTGTCATTTTAAATAATGGTATCGGAAATGACCCCGGTACACATTCTGACCACCCCGGTGCTGTCACCGAATGTGGCGTAATATGAACTTGGACAATTCTTAAAATTCATAATTTCATGCCGGTATTTGCTGGTTTTGCTTTTCGTTTACTGTATATTTCATTGCACGTCTTTGAGCAAAGCTTATCACATTGCAATCATTTTACATGAAGAGAAACTTGATTTGCATGAGTCACTCTGTGGGTGTAAGAAGAAGCACTTTTTCCTCTTGAACCGGCATCTCTCACACATTGTATGTAAATGTTATCTTATCAATCATTGAAAAGCGAGTATTTTCCACAAGATAAGCGTGACGTCAGGTATAGACAGAAATTCATCACAATCTTTAACTAACAGATATTTTAAGTGTGTCTTTTTTATGTGAGTATTCTCAGAGCATTGACTTGATAATGTGGGCTTATGGAACGTGGAAATTGGAGATGTCATAGAGGTTTCCAGCTTTAAAAATAGTGTGATCCTGGACAAACAACTGTTTTCCCTATGTTTTGCCTATGTTATTTATTACATGCAGTTAGCTTATTTCATTTGCTTCACGAAGATTTGATCCAGAAACTCTATTCTTGCATTCTTCACACTGTGTGCCATGTTATATACGATTCTTTTCAAAATCATTAGCGTTATTTACCGTTCGATGTATGACTGAACCCAATTAGCTATGGCTCTTTTACACCCATTATTTGTGGAAGTAACTGCCGTGCAACAAGAGCTTGGTTTTTTGATATATATATATATATATATATATATATATATATATATATATATATATATCGGAAAATTCGAAATTCCTGCTACTTCCACTCGACGGCGGCGAAGAAGGAAACTCGGACCCCGCTGGACTTCAGGTCAGATGTTTTTTATTGCAGATCACAACCCACTCGACGCGTTTCGGGCTTCAAGAGCCCTTGATCACATGCAAATTAACCTTTCACTTTCCACTTTTAAGTGTGTTTTAAGTGTACCACCCACTTCCCCTTGTTCCGTGTCACATGGTAATGAACAGGGTAGAAAGACTTGCGATGGACACTAATGTAAGCTAACTCCATTATAGGAATATGTTTACATGCAAGTCTTAATTCAGCATATGTTTTTCTTATATCTTATTACATATTTGTATCGGACAATTACTGCAATTACAGGATAAATCCCTGAAATTATAAAACGAATTTTCTGAACTGGATAAATCCAGTACCATGACAGAAAAAGAAAGTGCATAAGTGCAATAGCAGCGAGAAAGACAATATTAATGTGCAAAATGTGCAAAAAAGTGCGAGAAATAGTGCAAAATGCGCAAAGATATTTCATTATACAGTGCTTTAGATAAAATAGCTTATAAAATTAATTACAGTTTAATAAATATGTAAACAATCACGAATATTAATAACAGTAAAATTCCATTGTTGTATCGGAATATAAAATACTGTTAAAAAGCATATACTGTAAATTGCACATATTCAAAAAAAAACCATATATTGTTTGGTTTTTTGTTGTTCTAACAAACTATTTAGTCATAGTTTTTTTTTGATTTCCTTTGAGAGTTGGTGGCGACAGGTTGTTTTCTTTATACTGTTTTTATCTCTACAACGCACATCTTTTTATAATTATTATGCATAGATACTCTTATACTACTATTAATGATAATTAAAAAGATGAGACATGGATCATGACCAGACTCTGTTGTCATATATTTTCCTTTTTTGGTATTTCTACTGAGTCATTATAGTGTGCCCATTCATAGGAAGTTGTGCATATCCTCTGTATTGTTCAAACCGTTAGGCCATCTACTGTCGAATTCCAAAATGATCCTAGTTTCTAACTGTCTTAATTTACGCTCCCTGTTCCCACCCCTTCGTGACTTGGGGACAGCGTTGATGACAAAGTATGTTAGACAGTTGATATCGTTAGCATGGATTCGCTTAAAATGCCGTGCCACAGGATAAGCTGGATCACTATGTAAAATGGCTCTAATATGCTGCAATATCCTGACGTGCACCTGTAGCTTCGTACTCCCAATGTAGTTAAGGCCACATGTGCACGACAGGACATATACAGCATATTCGGTTTTGCAATTGTAATGGCCACGTATTGGAATAGGAGATTCACTGAATGGGGTTGTGTAATGGGTCTTATTGCAGCCAAACTTGCAAGCTCTGCAAGTTGCACATTTTCTGAAGCCTTTGCTGGGTTGTAGCCAGCTGGCCGATTTCCTGGTTTCTGGGGAACTCTTGTCTAAGATAGATCCCATGGTTTTGCCTCTTCTGAAGGTGATTTTCGGGGTTTCTGTTAGTCTGTTAAATAGTACAATATCAGTCATCACTATAGGCCAATGTTTTCTAACTATAGCTCTAATTTTACGTTCTTCATTACTGTACGTTGTGATTAGTCTTGGGCTGTCAATTTTAAACGTACTAGCATCTGATATACATTGAATGTCAGTGTTGATGTTTTTAAACAGACTTTGCCTTGGACGCATATTTGCTTTTTTGATGGCGTCGCCAATAATTTTGTCACTGTACCCTCTATCCTTCAGTCTTTCCACCATTTCATTAGTACACACATTAAAGTCTGACTCATTGTTGCATATCCGCTTGAGTCTTAAAATCTCTCCATAGGGGATACTTGCAATAAGATGTCTAGGGTGTTGACTTTTTGCATGCAACATGATATTGCCCGATGTTGGCTTCCTGTATAGTGTGGTGGCAAGATTCCCTTCCTTGATGTACACTAATACATCCAAAAATTCAATGCGTGTCTTGTGTATGTGGGATGTAAAGACAAGGTTCATGGTATTTCTATTGATGTCTTCAATAAAAGAATGGGCTTCTGCTTCGTTTCCCTTCCATAATATAAAAACATCATCTATGTATCTCATGTAAGAAACTATGTGTGTCTCAACTATTGCTTGGTGTGCCTTGTTAAGAACCTGTTCCTCCCACCAGCCTACATGCAAGCATGCATAGCTGGGGGAGAAACAGGCTCCCATCGCAACGCCTCGTTGTTGTTTGTAAATATCTTTATCAAAAAGAAAAAAATTGTTATAGAGGCACCATGAGATGAGCTCCAGAATGACTTTGTTATGTTCGTAAAATTCACTAGACCTTTGGTCCAAAAAATGCTTTACCGCTCGTAGTCCCTGGATGTGATCTATACTGGTATATAATGATTCTATGTCTAAAGTAATAAGACATAGATCATCAGTCCAGTTTAGTTTTTCAATCTTCTGTAAAAAATCGCCTGTATCTTTAACATAGCTAGGTAAATCTTTAACTATGTTCTGTAAAAAATGATCAATATATTGGCCAACTTTTTCACTTACGCTGTTAATGGCCGATATAATGGGCCTACCAGGGATGGGCATAACATTTTTATGGATTTTGGGAATCAAGTATAACACGGGTAATACTGGAAACTCATTATACATAAATTTGTACTCCTCCGTGGAAATGAGACCTTCACGTCTCCAATGTGCCAGCTTTTTGTGTAAAACTGTCTTGGCTGTGTAATAGTCTTTGATGCTAGATTTTGTATAGCAACTTTCATTGTTAAGCTGTCTCTGTGCTTCCAAAATATAATCTTTTTTTTTTTTTCGGCCATAAAACCAAATTCCCACCTTTGTCCGATTTTTTTATAACCACATTATGATTTTCACTTAGCTTTTTCATTAGCTTATCATACTCTCTTTTTTTAAAAAACATGTTTCTTTGTTTTCTGCTTTTATTGATTTTGTGGTTCAACTTTTTTAGATCATTGCTGATCATGTTGTGATATGTATCAACGGCATCTTTCGGCATTAGTGGTACAAAACATGATTTAGATTTAAAAGGGCTGATCCCAGCCCCTTTCTGTGTTTGGTTGATTTTTCTTAGCCTTTCTTGTGTATTTAAGTCTGTGTCGTCATTGAGGATTTCAGATTCTGATTGTCCATGTAGGTCTTGCAATATAAGCAGAGTAGGAATGTCCGAGGCTGCCAACAGTGGATCTGGGGTGCTATTCTGTTCTGAGGATGTGTCCTCTTGTTGTTTGCTTGACTGCGATGCAAAGAATTTCTTAAGTTTAAGCTTCCTAATGAAGCAATAAACGTCAATGCGAGTACGTGCATAGTCAAAGCTATCACCAGGGCAGAAATTCAAACCGAGTGCCAAAAGTTGTTCCTCCGCTTTAGTTAATTCTATTGAGGTTAAGTTGACAATACTATTGTCTTTTAGCGCCGTTTCCTTTGCCACTGTGCTTTCTTCTTCGTGCTTTTGTTTGCACCTTTTGCGCCTGTTGGCTCTTCTCTTGTTTCTGCGTTTTCTGTTGGCCTCCTTTGCTGCCTCGGTCGCAGTGTTAATAGTCTTTCCTCCACTAAAAAATCAAGCTCTTGTTCTACATTTAATTTAGTTTGTTTCACATGGGGACGATCTATTTCTACACTCGATCCACTCGTCAACGAAACAGTGTCAATGCTGGATGTATCTTTGTCGTTGTCGATCTCGATATGTGCACTTGCAGTGTCGCGCTTGGCTTTTTCACTGTAGTGTTGTCTCCTTGCTGTATCGAACTTGCGGGCAAAAGTAAAGATTTGGCCATTTTCATAGTCCGCTAGATCACGGGCGAACTTATGTGCCTTTCTGAATTTTATTTTTTCTTCATGCTTCTTTAATCTTTCTTTTATAGCCTCCCTTGTTTTGGTAATCAGATCTGTTGTTTCGAATTTACTCAACTGGTTGTTTATTTCCTCAATTTCCTTTAAGATTTCCAGACGATCGATGTTGGCATATTTAACCAAAATCTTGACCAGATTCATGGAAGCCGCTAAATTGCTTTCTCCCCACTCGCGTAACATGTTGGGGTTAGGTTTGTCGAAGCTAGGTGCCAGCAAAATACGTAGTCCGCGCGGGACCCTCCCAACTTCGGCATATTTAGACAGTGACTTATGCTCCCACCATTTTGTGGTCTCCAATTTCATTTTCTTTTCTAAATTTTTCAAAAGGGACTTGGCATCTGAGTCTTGATCGTTCTCCATGTTCGCCATTTGTGCTGTGTTGTTTGAAGTGCTTGGAAGGATGCCAAACACCTCCTCTGCCGCCATTTCCCTCTCTCGCATCATTTCTGCCGACATTGTGGGTTGTGAAAATTTGCTGAATTCGTGCAAGTCGTACGAGTCGGTAAACTCTAGACTTGTCGTTCGATAGCCTTAATGAACAGTCTCTCCCCACCTACAACATTTGCAAATTCAACTCACCGGTGAAGTACGTTTTCTTGCGGGTCCTCCGACCCAGCCGATCGCGTTCTCTCACCGATGCTCGTTTTCTTTCGCAGTAGTAGGGGGCGGTCGCCAAAGTTCCACCACGGATCCTCGCTGTGCTTCGGTCGTGGGCGGCCGCCTACTTGGAGGGGAGGGGGTCCGGTGACGGAGGCAACCGACCTCCGTAACAATATCGGAAAATTCGAAATTCCTGCTACTTCCACTCGACGGCGGCGAAGAAGGAAACTCGGACCCCGCTGGACTTCAGGTCAGATGTTTTTTATTGCAGATCACAACCCACTCGACGCGTTTCGGGCTTCAAGAGCCCTTGATCACATGCAAATTAACCTTTCACTTTCCACTTTTAAGTGTGTTTTAAGTGTACCACCCACTTCCCCTTGTTCCGTGTCACATGGTAATGAACAGGGTAGAAAGACTTGTGATGGACACTAATGTAAGCTAACTCCATTATAGGAATATGTTTACATGCAAGTCTTAATTCAGCATATGTTTTTCTTATATCTTATTACATATTTGTATCGGACAATTACTGCAATTACAGGATAAATCCCTGAAATTATAAAACGAATTTTCTGAACTGGATAAATCCAGTACCATGACAGAAAAAGAAAGTGCATAAGTGCAATAGCAGCGAGAAAGACAATATTAATGTGCAAAATGTGCAAAAAAGTGCGAGAAATAGTGCAAAATGCGCAAAGATATTTCATTATACAGTGCTTTAGATAAAATAGCTTATAAAATTAATTAGAGTTTAATAAATATGTAAACAATCACGAATATTAATAACAGTAAAATTCCATTGTTGTATCGGAATATAAAATACTGTTAAAAAGCATATACTGTAAATTGCACATATTCAAAAAAAAAACATATATTGTTTGGTTTTTTGTTGTTCTAACAAACTATTTAGTCATAGTTTTTTTTTGATTTCCTTTAAGAGTTGGTGGCGACAGGTTGTTTTCTTTATACTGTTTTTATCTCTACAACGCACATCTTTTTATAATTATTATGCATAGATACTCTTATACTACTATTAATGATAATTAAAAAGATGAGACATGGATCATGACCAGACTCTGTTGTCATATATTTTCCTTTTTTGGTATTTCTACTGAGTCATTATAGTGTGCCCATTCATAGGAAGTTGTGCATATCCTCTGTATTGTTCAAACCGTTAGGCCATCTACTGTCGAATTCCAAAATGATCCTAGTTTCTAACTGTCTTAATTTACGCTCCCTGTTCCCACCCCTTCGTGACTTGGGGACAGCGTTGATGACAAAGTATGTTAGACAGTTGATATCGTTAGCATGGATTCGCTTAAAATGCCGTGCCACAGGATAAGCTGGATCACTATGTAAAATGGCTCTAATATGCTGCAATATCCTGACGTGCACCTGTAGCTTCGTACTCCCAATGTAGTTAAGGCCACATGTGCACGACAGGACATATACAGCATATTCGGTTTTGCAATTGTAATGGCCACGTATTGGAATAGGAGATTCACTGAATGGGGTTGTGTAATGGGTCTTATTGCAGCCAAACTTGCAAGCTCTGCAAGTTGCACATTTTCTGAAGCCTTTGCTGGGTTGTAGCCAGCTGGCCGATTTCCTGGTTTCTGGGGAACTCTTGTCTAAGATAGATCCCATGGTTTTGCCTCTTCTGAAGGTGATTTTCGGGGTTTCTGTTAGTCTGTTAAATAGTACAATATCAGTCATCACTATAGGCCAATGTTTTCTAACTATAGCTCTAATTTTACGTTCTTCATTACTGTACGTTGTGATTAGTCTTGGGCTGTCAATTTTAAACGTACTAGCATCTGATATACATTGAATGTCAGTGTTGATGTTTTTAAACAGACTTTGCCTTGGACGCATATTTGCTTTTTTGATGGCGTCGCCAATAATTTTGTCACTGTACCCTCTATCCTTCAGTCTTTCCACCATTTCATTAGTACACACATTAAAGTCTGACTCATTGTTGCATATCCGCTTGAGTCTTAAAATCTCTCCATAGGGGATACTTGCAATAAGATGTCTAGGGTGTTGACTTTTTGCATGCAACATGATATTGCCCGATGTTGGCTTCCTGTATAGTGTGGTGGCAAGATTCCCTTCCTTGATGTACACTAATACATCCAAAAATTCATTGCGTGTCTTGTGTATGTGGGATGTAAAGACAAGGTTCATGGTATTTCTATTGATGTCTTCAATAAAAGAATGGGCTTCTGCTTCGTTTCCCTTCCATAATATAAAAACATAATCTATGTATCTCATGTAAGAAACTATGTGTGTCTCAACTATTGCTTGGTGTGCCTTGTTAAGAACCTGTTCCTCCCACCAGCCTACATGCAAGCATGCATAGCTGGGGGAGAAACAGGCTCCCATCGCAACGCCTCGTTGTTGTTTGTAAATATCTTTATCAAAAAGAAAAAAATTGTTATAGAGGCACCATGAGATGAGCTCCAGAATGACTTTGTTATGTTCGTAAAATTCACTAGACCTTTGGTCCAAAAAATGCTTTACCGCTCGTAGTCCCTGGATGTGATCTATACTGGTATATAATGATTCTATGTCTAAAGTAATAAGACATAGATCATCAGTCCAGTTTAGTTTTTCAATCTTCTGTAAAAAATCGCCTGTATCTTTAACATAGCTAGGTAAATCTTTAACTATGTTCTGTAAAAAATGATCAATATATTGGCCAACTTTTTCACTTACGCTGTTAATGGCCGATATAATGGGCCTACCAGGGATGGGCATAACATTTTTATGGATTTTGGGAATCAAGTATAACACGGGTAATACTGGAAACTCATTATACATAAATTTGTACTCCTCCGTGGAAATGAGACCTTCACGTCTCCAATGTGCCAGCTTTTTGTGTAAAACTGTCTTGGCTGTGTAATAGTCTTTGATGCTAGATTTTGTATAGCAACTTTCATTGTTAAGCTGTCTCTGTGCCTCCAAAATATAATCTTTTTTTTTTTTTTCGGCCATAAAACCAAATTCCCACCTTTGTCCGATTTTTTTATAACCACATTATGATTTTCACTTAGCTTTTTCATTAGCTTATCATACTCTCTTTTTTTAAAAAACATGTTTCTTTGTTTTCTGCTTTTATTGATTTTGTGGTTCAACTTTTTTAGATCATTGCTGATCATGTCGTGATATGTATCAACGGCATCTTTCGGCATTAGTGGTACAAAACATGATTTAGATTTAAAAGGGCTGATCCCAGCCCCTTTCTGTGTTTGGTTGATTTTTCTTAGCCTTTCTTGTGTATTTAAGTCTGTGTCGTCATTGAGGATTTCAGATTCTGATTGTCCATGTAGGTCTTGCAATATAAGCAGAGTAGGAATGTCCGAGGCTGCCAACAGTGGATCTGGGGTGCTATTCTGTTCTGAGGATGTGTCCTCTTGTTGTTTGCTTGACTGCGATGCAAAGAATTTCTTAAGTTTAAGCTTCCTAATGAAGCAATAAACGTCAATGCGAGTACGTGCATAGTCAAAGCTATCACCAGGGCAGAAATTCAAACCGAGTGCCAAAAGTTGTTCCTCCGCTTTAGTTAATTCTATTGAGGTTAAGTTGACAATACTATTGTCTTTTAGCGCCGTTTCCTTTGCCACTGTGCTTTCTTCTTCGTGCTTTTGTTTGCACCTTTTGCGCCTGTTGGCTCTTCTCTTGTTTCTGCGTTTTCTGTTGGCCTCCTTTGCTGCCTCGGTCGCAGTGTTAATAGTCTTTCCTCCACTAAAAAATCAAGCTCTTGTTCTACATTTAATTTAGTTTGTTTCACATGGGGACGATCTATTTCTACACTCGATCCACTCGTCAACGAAACAGTGTCAATGCTGGATGTATCTTTGTCGTTGTCGATCTCGATATGTGCACTTGCAGTGTCGCGCTTGGCTTTTTCACTGTAGTGTTGTCTCCTTGCTGTATCGAACTTGCGGGCAAAAGTAAAGATTTGGCCATTTTCATAGTCCGCTAGATCACGGGCGAACTTATGTGCCTTTCTGAATTTTATTTTTTCTTCATGCTTCTTTAATCTTTCTTTTATAGCCTCCCTTGTTTTGGTAATCAGATCTGTTGTTTCGAATTTACTCAACTGGTTGTTTATTTCCTCAATTTCCTTTAAGATTTCCAGACGATCGATGTTGGCATATTTAACCAAAATCTTGACCAGATTCATGGAAGCCGCTAAATTGCTTTCTCCCCACTCGCGTAACATGTTGGGGTTAGGTTTGTCGAAGCTAGGTGCCAGCAAAATACGTAGTCCGCGCGGGACCCTCCCAACTTCGGCATATTTAGACAGTGACTTATGCTCCCACCATTTTGTGGTCTCCAATTTCATTTTCTTTTCTAAATTTTTCAAAAGGGACTTGGCATCTGAGTCTTGATCGTTCTCCATGTTCGCCATTTGTGCTGTGTTGTTTGAAGTGCTTGGAAGGATGCCAAACACCTCCTCTGCCGCCATTTCCCTCTCTCGCATCATTTCTGCCGACATTGTGGGTTGTGAAAATTTGCTGAATTCGTGCAAGTCGTACGAGTCGGTAAACTCTAGACTTGTCGTTCGATAGCCTTAATGAACAGTCTCTCCCCACCTACAACATTTGCAAATTCAACTCACCGGTGAAGTACGTTTTCTTGCGGGTCCTCCGACCCAGCCGATCGCGTTCTCTCACCGATGCTCGTTTTCTTTCGCAGTAGTAGGGGGCGGTCGCCAAAGTTCCACCACGGATCCTCGCTGTGCTTCGGTCGTGGGCGGCCGCCTACTTGGAGGGGAGGGGGTCCGGTGACGGAGGCAACCGACCTCCGTAACAATATCGGAAAATTCGAAATTCCTGCTACTTCCACTCGACGGCGGCGAAGAAGGAAACTCGGACCCCGCTGGACTTCAGGTCAGATGTTTTTTATTGCAGATCACAACCCACTCGACGCGTTTCGGGCTTCAAGAGCCCTTGATCACATGCAAATTAACCTTTCACTTTCCACTTTTAAGTGTGTTTTAAGTGTACCACCCACTTCCCCTTGTTCCGTGTCACATGGTAATGAACAGGGTAGAAAGACTTGCGATGGACACTAATGTAAGCTAACTCCATTATAGGAATATGTTTACATGCAAGTCTTAATTCAGCATATGTTTTTCTTATATCTTATTACATATTTGTATCGGACAATTACTGCAATTACAGGATAAATCCCTGAAATTATAAAACGAATTTTCTGAACTGGATGAATATTAAGCAATGCCTCGTGATTACAAAGCAACAATGATGCATGCTGGGGGCTTTAGTTGATCCTATGGCCTCGTGACCACATGGTAAATATTGAACTCACCTGTGAGCAAGGCGTTGTGACGCCGAAACCGGTCAGGACTTGAGTTATATATATGCTGCTTCAGACGAATAAAGTCTTGTGTTTGCACAGAAGTCGGAGTGGGGCTTTATTTTTGAAGCATTGAACATGCAGGCTTCTCCGCTCCTGCAACCTTTGAGCCCACCCTGCAGAGTCGGTGGCCCCCAGTAAACGGAGGATGTTGTGCTGGATTTTATGGAGGGGGCATGACACGCTCTCGCGCACCAAACGAAGGATTGCCAGAAGTATTGGTAGCGCATCAGAGAGAAAGGGAATAGGGGAGTTTTCTCCTCTTGGAAGCTCCGCAGTGCTAACCCTTATCATGGACAGAGGCAGCATAAAAGTGCACTTGCTGTGAGAAGGAATGCGTGCACATTACAAATTGGTACGTTGTTGGGACATTGTTCATAAAACGCTATTTGGGCAAAACATGAATATTAAGCAATGCCTCGTGATTACAAAGCAACGATGATGCATGCTGGGGGCTTTAGTTGATCCTATGGCCTCGTGACCACATGGTAAATATTGAACTCACCTGTGAGCAAGGCGTGGTGACGCCGAAACCGGTCAGGACTTGAGTTATATATATGCTGCTTCAGACGAATAAAGTCTTGTGTTTGCACAGAAGTCGGAGTGGGGCTTTATTTTTGAAGCATATATATATATATATATATATATATATATATATATATATATATATATATATATATATATATATATATATATATATATATATATATATATATATATATATATATATATATATATATATATATATATATCCACCATGCGCTTCACCTGGGAAGCCGAACACACAGCGGGTGCCTCCGTAGACGCGAGGTGAGTTCGTCTTGTCATCTAACAACCACAAATTTCCGGAGCACTCTCGGGGTTAATTAATGATTTATTAAAAGCAAACGCGTTTCGGCATCATTGCCTTCGTCAGTGCCTTAAATCATTGTAAGTATCGCACAGCATCCAGTCATTTAAATATTCCAATGTTCAATTTCTTTGTAGGGCTGCAACCAATCAGGAAACAGCCAGTGTTATTCGCGTCGGCATTTATGTCTTTATGAGAGAGGCCTCAATCTCCCATAATGCAGCATCTATGATGAATTCAAAAGCACTCTGTTAGTTCCTCCTGCATTGCAGCCACATCTCTTAAGTTCATTATATTCTGGGCATTTCCCGCGGGCAGCTACTTCTTGCCCAATATTGCTGTGCTGTCCTCCCTCGCTTACCGCTGATAAAATTCACAGAGTTACTGCAGGTGTCCCTCCTATGGCTGGGGCACCACAGACTTGTATAGTCCGCGTCCTTTGTTGGGGCGGCAGACTCCGGTAGCGGTGGTTCAAGCTTGCCAAACATATCCACCATGCGCTTCACCTGGGAAGCCGAACACACAGCGGGTGCCTCCGTAGACACGAGGTGAGTTCGTCTTGTCATCTAACAACCACAAATTTTTGGAGCACTCTCGGAGTTAATTAATGATTTATTAAAAGCAAACGCGTTTCGTCATCATTGCCTTCGTCAGTGCCTTAAATTATTGTAAGTATCGCACAGCATCCAGTCATTTAAATATTCCAATGTTCACTTCCTTTGTAGGGCTGCAACCAATCAGGAAACAGCCAGTGGTATTCGCGTCGGCATTGATGTCTTTATGAGAGAGGCCTCAATCTCCCATAATGATAGAAGCCGAAAGTCTAGGTTTTTGTCTTTCTTTGAATGCCACCTCATGCTTTTCAGGTGCCCTTATCTACCGGCCTCCTGGTCAAAATAGTAAATTTATCGACTCACTTAGTGATTCTTTAAGTTACCTCATGCTTAAATATGCGAATTTTACGCTTCTAGGTGATTTTAATCTCCACTTAGAGGATAACTTTGAACCGGGGACAGGTAATTTTCTTCAAGTCCTAGACCTATTCTCGCTACAACAAATAGTGAAGGGTCCTACCCATTTGGCAGGTCATACCCTTGATGGGGTCTGCTCTAACTTACCCTGGCTCACTGTAGACACTCCCTCCCCCCTAATCTGGTCCGATCACTCCCTCATTCGCCTTAGAATCACAATGCCCCCGAAGACACAGATAGTGACATTTTTTAATAAACCTCAGCAGGGGCCTGTATGGGCACAGATTGTGAAAAACCCCAATCTACTGATGGTGGCTAAAGATTTCGCTCCAACTTTGACATGCAAATCAGAGATAGATTCTCGTCTTTTTCAGTCTTGGCTGACCAATGTCGGTAAGGCTCTCATGCCCTCAAACATGAAGAGCAAGCCGTTAAAATCAAAAAACCTAAATACTCCCTGGTTTACGCCCCAACTGACCCGAGCTCGCCTGCACTGCAGGCAACTGGAGCGACAGTGGAGAAAGGGGTATAGGGAGGAACAAAAAAAATTGTTCAGGGAAGGTAGAAAAGCGTACTTTTTCCAGGTTCAACTGGCAAAAAAGGGATTTTTTACAAAAAATATTAACACAGCTAAAGACAATCAGAAAGTGATTTCTCAAATTGTGAAGTCTTTCACTAAATCTATGGCGGAACAAAGGGAGCTTCCAGCCTCTCAGTCACTATGTGATCAGATCTCCCTGTTCTTTGAGGAAAAAATCCTCAAAATTCAGAGACTTTCCAGGCTGTAATCTTACATCCGATCCTCTCCTGACGTATAGCTTGGCCTCTATCTCCACATTTGAACCTGTTTCGCTAGATATGACTCTCATGGCCATTGAAAAATGCAAATCAGGATCACCATTGGATGCCTGCCCTCCGTCAGTTCTACACAAATTGTTAGAGGTAGTAAATCCTATGATTAACCAGATTGTCAATTCGTCTCTTAGGACGGGCGTTGTCCCAGCGGACTGGAAGCTGGCGCTGGTGAAACCACTAAAAAAAACCAACATATTGACTTGGCAGTGCTTTCAAACCTTCGCCCCATCTCACTTCTTCCAACTTTGGGTAAAATCACGGAAATCTTTGTTCTAAAGGAGCTAACAAAATTTCTTGAAGAGCAACATAATCTTCTTCCATGTCAAACCGGATTTCGGCCCAAACACTCTACTGAGTCAGCCCTCATTGAAGTCTCCGACTCCTTGAAAATGATTACAGATAGAGGCAGGAGAGCGGTCCTGATTCTTTTGGATCTGTCGGCTGCATTCGATACGATCTCCCATGACATTCTTCTGAGGCGTCTCGAATGCAGCGGCATTTCTGGTATGGTGTTGAGGTGGATCAAATCCTTCCTGGCCTCTCGGAGACAGGCGGTTACCCTTGGCCCGTTCCTCTCCTCAGAACTCCCCATCACAGCAGGAGTCCCTCAGGGATCTTCCCTAAGCCCGTTACTCTTCAATGTTTATATGGCTCCCCTCATCACCCTGATTAACTCTTTCGGGATTGAGGTTATGTCATACGCAGATGACACCCAAATGATTATCTCCTTGGAGAATGACTCCACGCAGGCTGAAATGAACTTCAAACTTTGCTTGACGGCAGTCCTTCAATGGATGTTGAATAATCATTTGAAGTGTAACACAGACAAAACGGAGATTCTCCCTATAGGGGCGGATGTTTTCTTCCAGCCGTCTAAATGGTGGCCTGACGGAGCAACCCCACCACCTGAGGTTGTGAAGGTGGCCAGGAACCTAGGAGCACAATTTGACAACTCGCTCTCGTTCCTCCCCCACACCAAAGCAGTTGCAGGCATGTGTTTTAGTCTAATCAAATCCCTAAACATTTTTTTCAAGTTTCTCCCTCTGTCTGCAAGAAAGTCTGTGGCAGTGGCCCTGATACTCTCTCGTATTGACTATTGTAACGGCCTTTTGGCTGGAGTCAATAGGTCAGTTCTAAAGAAGCTCGAGGTGGTACAACATGCCGCAGCCCACCTGGTGCTTAAGCTCCCTAGAAAGTCTTCTGCCTCTGCAGCCTTGAATAAACTTCATTGGCTTCCGATCCCCAAAAGAATCCTTTTTAAGATTCTTCTTGTCACCTATAGGGCAAAAATGAGGGTTGGTCCCAAATTTTTGTCAGCACGCTTCACCCCATATACCCCTACCAGGTTGCTCAGATCTTCTTCGGCAAATCTTCTCAAACTGCCCACCTTTAGATACAAATTAAAAGGTGCAAGAACCCTGGCCTTCTTGGGTGCCCGAGCCTGGAATAAGCTCCCAGCCCAGATTAAACTTTGCAACACTGAACTCTCATTCAGGAAAGATCTTAAAACCTGGATCTATGACATTTCGGAGGACTGTTGTCTTGCGTTGATCTAATCACTCTTAGCGGGTCAATATCCTCTTCTTTTTCTCATCACTGTACGACGTTAGCGCCAAGATACTCCTCGCGGAGTGGTAGTTGCGCTTTATAAATACAATCTCAAATCAAATAATGCAGCATCTATGATGAATTCAAAAGCACTCTGTTAGTTCCTCCTGCATTGCGGCCACATCTCATAAGTTCATTAAATTCTGGGCATTTCCTGCAGGCAGCTACTTCTCGCCCAATATTGCTGTGCTGTCCTCCCTCGCTTACCGCTGATAAAATTCACGGAGTTACTGCAGGTGCCCCTCCTATGGCTGGGGCACCACAGACTTGTATAGTCCGCGTCCTTTGTTGGGGCGGCAGACTCCGGTAGCGGTGGTTCAAGCTTGCCAAACATATCCACCATGCGCTTCACCTGGGCAGCCGAACACACAGCGGGTGCCTCCGCAGACGCGAGGTGAGTTTGTCTTGTCATCTAACAACCACAAATTTTCGGAGCACTCTCGGGGTTAATTCATGATTTATTAAAAGCAAACGCGTTTCGGCATCATTGCCTTCGTCAGTGCCTTAAATCATTGTAAGTATTGCACGGCATCCAGTCATTTAAATATTCCAATGTTCACTTCCTTTGTAGGGCTGCAACCAATCAGGAAACAGCCAGTGTTATTCGCGTCGGCATTGATGTCTTTATGAGAGAGGCCTCAATCTCCCATAATGCAGCATCTATGATGAATTCAAAAGCACTCTGTTAGTTCCTCCTGCATTGCGGCCACATCTCATAAGTTCATTATATTCTGGGCATTTCCCGCGGGCAGCTACTTCTCGCCCAATATTGCTGTGCTGTCCTCCCTCGCTTACCGCTGATAAAATTCACGGAGTTACTGCAGGTGTCCTTCCTATGGCTGGGGCACCACAGACTTGTATAGTCGGTGTCCTTTGTTGGGGCGGCAGACTCCGGTAGCGGTGGTTCAAGCTTGCCACACATATCCACCATGCGCTTCACCTGGGCAGCCGAACACACAGCGGGTGCCTCCGTAGACGCGAGGTGAGTTTGTCTTATCATCTAACAATATATATATATATATATGCTTATTTAAAAACAGGCACCTAATGACTACCCTTCCAAAAAACCAAGCTCTTGTTGCACGGCAGTTACTTATATATAATATATAAAATAGTTAAACGCAAAACAAGTAAAAATATTTTTTCTCATCTCAAAAAACAAACATTCACATAGTAGTCCCCAGCACTGAAGGGATCTACTTCATGTGGGGTGGGCTCCTTGGGAAAGTGCAGTATGCCATAACTCACAAAGAAGTTAGCCAGAACTGTTGCTCCATTCTGCATGCTGTAGTGGGTGGAAGAATACATGAATGACACAACAACCAATGGATGAAGTGTGCTGGCTGAAGGATCCTAAACGTAGGCATGTTATATATATAATTTTTGTAAAATTAAAAGGTGCAGTGTCAGGACAGTCCTAGAAAGATGTGTTGTTCAGCAATGAATTATTATATGTTAGGTCTTCTTTTTAAAAACATTTTTTTGAGTCCTCATTGTGCAATACATGGGTAAAAAGATTGTCGGGTCCCTCTTCGTAAAGTTTTCCCAAGCTGCTCACCCTAAGAGAGTAGAGGTGGAGAACCCGCTTTCCCTAAAGGGCCCAACTTTCTTGTTACTATCCCCTTTCAGCTGGAGGCTCTGTTTCAGGAAAAACCATAACAACTCCCCTGTATCATGCATTATTGCCAAAGTGCATAATCATTGGACTTCCCAACCACCTTATAACTTCTCCTTAGCTAATTTGTTCCTTAGCTCTGTTCCAATCCCATATATCCCGCAAGCCTGTTCTTTTACTTTGCCCCCTCCAGCAGTCTAGATTTGTAATCCTCTGTGCTGAGAATAGCCAGCCTACTGCGTTGGAGGATTGTTTTGTATCCACTTTATACAGATCTCACTCCTCGCAAGCAGGACTAATACAAATATCAGTTTTTTTTGTCTGTTACTTAAGCGTGGTAGCCAGGCTTCCATGGTATGTTCTGTAGTGGCCCCAAAGAAAATTAATTCTGAGCTTACCTCGATGTCTTGTCTCATCACCTCATGTAAGACCTTATTCACATTGGACCAAAACCGTTGAAGTTGAGGACACTGCCAGAACATATGGATGTCATCAGCTCTCTCTTCTCCACATTTTGGACACATCATTACGTCCTGACTATTCATCTTGGATAACGCTTTTGGAGTCCATTACACTCTGTGTAATGTGAAGAGATGATTCTTTTTGAAAGGGTGAAAATTTTACTGTGTACCATAAAGTAGCCACAGATACTTGCCATAGGTGCTGTACATCCCGCGATGGCAGGACTCTCTTCCAAAGTCCATTAGGCAATGTGAAGTCTTCTTCCCCTGCTTGAATCATGGACCAGTACCACTTGGACACTTCTTTCTTTAGTGGACATCTCTGTAACTCGTCCTCTAAGCTGTTGTCTCCCACCCCTTCTTTCCTCAGACCCTTTACCAAGCTTGTCAGCTGATAGTATTTAAACTTTGACAGGTTTCCCCCAACACTTGCTGACAGGGTTTCTCACCCTAGCATAGTTCCATCATTAATCAGCTGTCCCCAATCCCGCCTTCTTTAAGGGAGTCGATGGCTTATCTTCTAAGCATGCTGGAGTTCCTGGGGTGTACCAAATTGAGGCATGGGTACTATAGTATGGAATCTCAACCACTCTTCTGATTTGATACCACAGCTTACAAGCTGATTGCAGAGTCTTCAGCTGAATCTTTTTTAAATATTTAGGGTGCCCAAATTTAAAGAGAAGAACACTTTCTGCTGTCATTGCTTACTGCAGTGGTGGGTATGCAAAGTGTTCCTTGACGAGTACTCTAATATTTCTATATTGGAAAGTCTGACTATACTGTAAAAGATCCGGACTTGCAATTCCTCCTTGTTCTTTTTTCCTTCTCAGTTTTCTCTAGGCTGTTCTTGCCCCCCTGGCTGCCCAAATGAAACTATTCAATTCTCCTTGTAGCTTTGTAATCCAGGCCACTTTAAATTCCAGTCGTATAGTGTTAAAGATATAGGTAAATTTGGGGAGTATTGTCATCTTTATCTCATTAGATCTCCCTATGAATGATAGTGGTAGCCTGGCCCAGGTTTTTAACAGTTCTGCTGTCTCCGCCACCATGATATTAAAATTAACTTGAGCTAATTCATCTATGTTTTTCTTCACTAGTACCCCGAGGTATCTTATCTTATCCTTGGATTGGGAATTATGACATGTGGAGTCCCACTCCATTATTTCAGTTTTGTATGGTTTATTTGGTACTCAGAAACTTCCCCAAGTCTTTCCAGGATGTCTCTGATCTTTGGCAGCGCTATTGTTAAATTGCTTGTAAAAATCATTAGGTCATCCGCATATAGTGCCACTTTTTTCTGCCAACCTTGGGACTGAAAAGGGATGATTTCATCACATTCTCTAATTACATTGGCTAGCGGCTCTATATATAAGTTAAAAAGCAGCGGTGAAAGTGGGCATTCCTGCTGCGTGCCTCTATTGATTCATATCTCTTTTGTTAAATTCCCATTTACCAAGATCTTTTTATATATACAATTCACTGCTTTGGAAAGCCTTTCTCCTAACCCATAATAATTGCTAGTTTGATGCAGGAAAAGCCAATAAACTCAAACAAAGGCTTTAGCTGTGTCGAAAGTCAGTATTGAGAGAGGGATTTTCCCTAGTGTAGCTATATCTTTTGCTCCGATTAGTTCATGGGTCAACTCATGTAGGTGTCTGCCTCTTATAAATCCTTTCTGATTGCTATGTACCAGAGGACTTCTGACCCTACCCAGTCATTTGGCCAGTATCTGCGTATATATTTTATAATCACTTTTTAGTAGTGATAGAGGCCTGTAAGACTCATAGTTCTTCGGATCTTTTCCTGTCTTTAATACTCTGCTGATAATAGCATCATTCCATGATTTTAGTAGATCCAGTCCCTCTGTGAACACTGTATTCAGGGCATTAGTTAATTTGGGGCCTAGAACCTCCTTTAGTGCCATATATAGCTCATTTGGGAGAGAATATGGGCCCGCTGCCTTCCCTTTCTTTAAATTCCTAATTACCTCCAACACTTCTTCTGTGGTAATCTCGGCATTAAGAGACTCTCTATATTCATCTTGTAGCATTGGAATTTCTACTTTCTTCAAATAACCATTAATTTGTTCTTCTGTAGCCTGCACCTCATCCATGTAGAAGTTTTGGAAGAAATGATTGAATGCTCCTTTGATCTCCCGGTCATCTGCAGTAACACTCGTCTGGTCCTACCCTCGAATCGCTGAGATCTTATTTCTGTTTTGTTCGGTCTTTAATTTCCAAGCTAAAAGTCTCCCACTGCCTTCTCTGTACTCGTAATGCGATAGCTTACTAGCTTCCTAATTATCTCTAATTCTACTTACCAGGAAGTATTGTAACTCATTTTTCTTCTCTTTTTTACTTTCTTTTATTTCCTTCTGTTCAGACCCAGGGACTTCACCCTCCAGTGACCTATATAACCCCTGAATTGTGATCTCTAATTGATAAATTCTATTTCTTGTATTTCTATTCTTGGAAAAAGTCAAACCAGCCAGCGCCCCTCTAATTATTGCCTTGAATGCATCCCAAACTATCTGGAATGGGGCAACTGTTTCGTTGATTGCAAAGTAATCCTCTGCATATGATCTCAGTTTATCCACCATTTGTTGCTCTAAAAGGATGGTTTGATCTACCGTCCATCTTTGATTTGCCTGAGTATACCCTGCTATTAACGTCATACAAACTGAAGAGTAGTCAGACAAGTGTTCAACTTTATTAACGTTATTTCTTAGCCCTTTATCCACTAAAAACAAGTCTATTCTGGAAACGTGTCCATATTTATTGTTCCTGTAGGTAAACCTATTCAACTTGTCCCCTTAGCTTTGCCAAATATCCACCAGCACCAGATCCACTTTATATTTATTCAGCCACTTCCTCATTTTAGGTGTATTAGAGTATTTACTCTGTGGCGATCTATCTTGTTTTAGGTCTATTAACAAGTTAAAATCTCCTCCTATAATTACAGGGACCGTGATATCTAACAGCTGATTATATAGGACCTGGAGCGGCATAGGATTGTCTAGGCTTGGGCCATAAAATCCTGCTAGGGCATACATCTCACCTAACATCTTCACCTTAACTACCACCCACCTTGCCTTCGGGTCCGTGGTGGCCTCCACAATCCATGCCTTTGCTGTCTTTTTAAATATTATAGCCAAATCTTTAATACACCACGCCTGATTTGTGGAGACATAATTATCCACTCATTTTTGTTTTTTCATGATCTATTCCCATTCCTTCTTCAATGAGTGTGTTTCCTGAAGAATTATTATCTCACTCTTCACTATTTTAATATATTCCCAAAATATTTGTCTTCTATTTTAACTCTTAATCCGTTTACGTTCCACGTCATAATGTTATGTGTCATATAGTCAGCCGTGCTCCCTCACCCTGATCAATATACCAAGTCCTATCTTAGTCAAAGCTAAGGACCCCATTTTGCCTAGTCGATTGCCCAGAGGACACAAATATTTCTTTCTCTTTTTTACCATATGCTCTCACACCTTGTGAATAAATAATCATCATTGAATTCAGTGTGACCCATCTCCCCCCTTCCTCCCCCCTGGGAAACTCTCCCTTCCTTCTTTGGGCAAAACATAATTTTTTACCATTTCTGTTGCAGTTTCATTTGGTCTATGATCTCCCCCACTTTTTTAGGCTCTCTAATGTTATACATTTGGTTCCCCCACATTATTTTCAGAGAAGCGGGGAAACGCATCTGTTCTGTGGCCCCCAAGGACCTAAGTTCCTGGATGTATTGACCCAGCTCCCACTGCCTATCCTGCATGGCTCTTTAAATATCTGAGCGGATGCAGATTGTAGTATCCCCTCTAGAAAAGGTGCCAGCTTTCTGGGCTTCGACCAGGATTTTTTCCTTCAGGACATATGATTTAAAGTTAACAAAAATTTCCGTGGGTTTTTCCTCATTTTCCCTTTTTTAAAAGCGTTCTGATGTACTCTCTAGCTATCTTCTCCTAAACCTGGCGCTTCTTATCCCGGAATGAGATCTTTCAAAAGCTTGATCACAAACCCCTTGATGTCCTCTCCTTCTATTCCTTCCGAAACATTCAAAATCCCTAAATTGTTCCTCCTTGCATTGTTTTCTAGTGTTTCGACCTTGTCTCTCAGTTCTTTCTCACGGGTCCTTAGGCTCTGTATCTTGCCCTGGTTAACTTCTACTTCTTTCCGCAATTTGCCCATGGAGGTTTCTACCTCCAGTAGTCTTTTCCTAAGGGTATTTACCTTTGCCTCAAGGGCTTCATAAGTCTCCTGTATTTTTTATGATTCCTCTCCGACTTTGCAAAATTTGTTATCATTTCGGTGATTACAATTTCCATCAATTTCCTCATTTCTAGTTGTTATTTCTGGTTTCGTACCTGTGGCAATATGATAGGTCTTCTTTACAGTGATGTCAAATTGAATGCCAAGTTGATCTTGAAGCTCTTAACTAATTGGATGGAACAAGCTAATTTCTGCCCAACAGAACAATCTGGATTAAACCAGGCACATCCACAGTAGACTACATCTTAGTACATTATAATCTTTGAATAGCATACGTAATATTTTACTCTTCTAGACTATTACACTGCAGTCAATAACTTCAGTAGACTAGGAATCTGGAGTAATTTACATTAGTAGGGTATTGAGGACTGTTCGACCTGGCATCCTTGGCATGGTTTCCTCTATCATTTTGCCATCAGATCTCCTGTTTTGCTGACTTCATTTTCGCTGGACTAAGGATTCCGCAACCTTTACCACTGCTGACCAGTTCTAATGTGCTTGTGCTCTTTCCCTTAACATTGTAGCATTTGCTCAGTCACATATGGCATATTTAATTCACTTATAAGTCTGTAGTAAAGTGTACTACTTCTACCCATGGCCGGCAAACTAAATGCTACTAGTGGGCCAGCATGCTTGGGCCACCCACTTAAGTAGCCCTTTAAACATGTCTCGGGCCTGCCATTGCAGACACTGTGTGTACAGTTTTAAACTGCCATGTCGACCTGGCATGTTAAACCTCTTGCCAGGCCCAAACCTTCCTTTTTAATACATATCAATCACCCTAAGGGTAGGCCCTGAACAGCCCAGAGGGTAGGGTGCAATGTATTTTAAAAGAAGGACATGTATTTTTAAGTTTTACATGTACTGGTAGCGCAAAACTCTTGAACTCATTTTTTCAGTAATGCAAGGCCTGTCTGTCCAGAAGCATAATATTAGAGTTGCCTCATTACATTTTAAAAGAGTAATTTCTAAATGGGAATAGATGATCCTTGCAAGTTTGGTGTTTCTGGAATTACAATTTGAAATCCTAACTTATGGTAAAGTTAGATTTTAAATTGCGATTATGAAAATGACACTTTTAGAAAGTTGGCATTTTCTTGCTTTAGCCATTTGGCGCTTTCTGCCCGTTTCTGATTACATGTCTGGGGTGGGTAACAGTTGAGCTTTGTGTATTGCCCTAGATAGCCACACACAATGGGAGCTTAGGTGTGACTTAATTGGCCATTCTTGCAGGATGGCAGGAAGGAGCTGGACCTAGGCTCACTTACACCTGAATAGGCTGTGTCCTGTCCCCACACAAAGGGCTACATAAACCCCTGTAGTGGGCCTGAGACCAGGGGAGGAAGGGCAGGACTCCTGTGCACTTCAAATACCTCATCTGAAGTCTCCCCTCTTCAAAGGCACCACTGGGAATAAGAACTGGACCTCAGACACCATCACTTCAGTATACTTCTGGACCTGTGGATACTCTGCCAGCAAAAAGGATTGCTATACTGTTGAAGGGCTGCCACTCTGCTGGACTGCTGCTCTGGAAGAACTGCTGCCCTGCTGTGCTGACCTACTGCCTGCTGTACTCCATGCCTGGGTGAAAAGAACTGAACCTGCATTACTTGACCCCAGAACCCAGAGTGACTCCAAGGGCTAGTTGGCTGGCCTTCTGATCTGAAGTCTAAGGGACATAAAAGAATTCCAACCACACAGCTGGACTCAGACATCTGTGAGTCTGCTGTGCCAAGTGGTGCTACCCCGTCCTGGACCCGTGGAAGTGGGCCTAAGGTGTTTACTTCAGCAGAACAGATGCATCCTCCATCAGCCCGGCGCATCACCACTGCTGTGTGGATCCGAACTGGTGCATTGTCGCCGCTGGTTGGATCGTTTTTGATGCATCATTGCTGCGGAGTGCGTCAGAATCAGTGCATTGCCACCACTGCCTGGCTCAGCACCGATGCATCGCAGCTGCTGCGTGGATCGGAGTCGACGCATCATCTTTGGAACCACTAGGGAGACAGCCTTTACAATGCTGGCAATACCAAGCGCATTCATAACAACGCGGTCGTTACAACTACTGCGTTGTTACCACGAATGGCATTACATCGCAAGTCGTTTCAACGACTTGCGCTAGGTGGCCTGCAACACCAGGGAATGTGTTGGATTTTAAATCCAAGACCTTCCCTGCTGTTGCGCTAACTGGAGTAGGAATAGTAATTTATACTATTCCTAAGTCCAGCGTGCCACCTAGCGCAAGTCGATGAAACGACTTGTGATGTAATGCCACGCGTGGTAACAACGCGGTCATTGTAACAACTGTGTTGTTACATACCGCATGGTAACAGCACGCTTTGTAACATCATACATTCAAACCACTACTGCGCAATGCTCTACCTGTTGAAAGGTCTTTGCATCCCCATCGACAGGAGCGTCATCAACGAAACTGAAAGCTTCACATCGCAAGCCCCGTTGACAGGACCCTCGACGCATCCAGGGCTAAGGTACTTTGGGTCCCTGCAGTTTGCCTGTGCTCCATTACAGTCAGCCTGAACGTTTTACTTTGTCCTGGTCCAGTGTGACTAGATATCCCTTTTTGGCCCTACATGCTTTTTGGTTCTATTTTCACTTAAAACATTAAAAATCAATATCTCCGATTCTACTTATTGGAGTTTTGTCATTTTGGTCTTGTTTTATTTATTATAATATATTTTCATTTTCTAAACTAGTGTGGGATCTTTTTGTGTAGTGTTTTCACTGTTTGTACTGTTTGAAGTGGTGCACAAATACTTTACACATTACCGTCAAGTTAAGCCTGACTGGTCTGTCCCAAGCTATCAGAGGGTGAGTGCAGGTTAATTTGGGATTGCTGGTGCCTTATCCTGACTAGAATTGTTCCTACTGCTTGACCAGGGCTCACACCCCAGTCATCCAGGAACCCAGTTTCTAACAAGGAAGGTCTATTATGTGACAACAATAATGTATGCTTTAATTGTATATGGTGAAAAATTAAACAAATTTAAGACTGCATTGGAAGTACGGTTCTACAGGGACTATTATCTTTCAGTCAAGGAGCGCCACTACCAGCTAGAATTGGACGGAAGCGCTGTAAGTCTACAAATTGATCGATCACTCTTTCTACCATCTAATGGTTGCTTGAACATGGAAAGCCACTCACATTAGCATATATTCTGAGTAAAGAACTAAACAAGTGTTTTAAATATGTATGGTCTTCGATTAGGGGTCTTCATGAAACATCTGATGTCTTGGTATCAGTTGCATGAAATATGGGAATATAGGTACACCACACTGGTATATTCAAGAAAATCTATGTAGCTAAAATGATAGCGCTACCTCAAACACCCTCTCTTCAGTCTACAGAGCACATGGGTTTTTTGAAATATCGATTTCGACATTTAAATTTGCGAGAGCTCCCTGAGAATTGAAAAGAGTCCCATGTGACCAGGCTGAAACGCCGTCTTTGTATTCTGGATAATGAAAATACCATTAATATAATCTGCAATTGTCCCGAGCTGTAGGAATTGAGAACCAGATTTCTGAAGCCTGTCCTCTATAGATAAAGAGTGAGACAGAGCGAGTCGGCAATCCCATTTTTTGACGAACGGTTGACTAATGGAAACTGTGCTTCCTTGATGCGGTACATAGAACCATCAATACATAGATTATAGTTGGCACACATTGTCTAACTAATGATGAAATTCTGCTAAACTTGGTTGAGTTGAGCCAAGGAATAGACATTGGTGACTAATACGTTTTTAGATTCTGTTTTGTTAAGGCACACTGAACAAGATTAATAGTCATTAATTGACTGTATGCCTTTTACTCATTTGCAAGTTTTGTACTACCAGTGGATATTGGTGATTACCAACTTATTGCACGGATTTCTTTTCTTGAATAATGTAATACTTTCGTTTAATGTACCACAAATGTGTTATTTTCATTATGACATATTAAAACGTCAACTTTATAGCACAGATGTACTAGCACCCTGTGCCACAAAAGTGAAGCAAACCAGAATTTACTTTTCAGCCCAAAACTTGTTTTGCGCTGGAAAGTCACCCTAAAGTAATGCTACTTTACATCAACATGGCGTACCATGGGTGCTACATGGTTCTACCCATGAACCTAACCATTTTTTATTTAATGCAAATCCCTACTTACAAATAGGGATCTGCATCCAAAAATTACTCCTTGCAGTAGAGGCTGCTAATGGACCCGGGTGGTGAGGCGGATGGGGGGCTTAGAGGGGGGGATTGATGACTAAAAAAGAAGAAAAAAATCAATTACCTGTAATGGCCGGCTGCCACCTCTCCTCTTTCCTCTGTCATCTTCCTTCTTCCTGCAGTCCCAGCAGGCAGCGGGAAGCACCCGGCTCCCCCAGCATTGTGATTAGTCTGAGTGCCGTGGTTCAGCGCTCAGACGGGAAATGGGTGGCTTTGCATCTTCATCACCAGGCTGTGTAATGCAGCCTGGTGGGAAAAATGAAAAGTGCGCAGGTCTGTTTAGCCAGCCCAAGAGGGCCGGCAAAGCAGTCCTACACACTGGGGGAGTGTAAACCACTCCTCCCCCTACTTCTTGCCAGCCCCGCCCTGAGAGCCACTGACTGAAATAGGAAAACTAAAATGATAATAACAATACTTATCAATTTATTTTTCCTTTTGTTCAGTGTGATTATCAGTGGTTGAGATTATTTCAAGCATTCCATCCATCACTTTTTGTAGACTTCAATGTGTCGCCCTAAGTAGGACTGTTACACACAGATGTGGGTCATAAGCACACTGTGTCAATGGAACCAAACTATACCTAGCTGTAGACCCCATAACTTAGGTAAAACCAGTCTTAGGTTGTTTGTGTTCTGGTTCAGGAAGGACCTGGCTTGGCAGTTCGGGCTGGACTGCTCCCATTGGAGCAGGGTGAAGACTGATTTTCATATGGCTGGGTCCAAACCGAGGTTGCAATGTGTGCAAAATTACGATGGACTGGGATGCGGCCCGACTAATTACCAGTGGCTAAGATTAATTAAAGCATTACATCCATCACTTTTTATATACTTTAGAAAGAGAAAAAACACCTGCATTAAACGATTTGGTGTACAGGAGCCTTGCCACATAAATTATGTATGATCCCCATCCATTGTTAGAAAACTGCCCTGGTGTGATTACAACCTATGTCTTTTGTAGACTACAGACTTCTTTGGAATTCTCACAGTATTCCAGAAGCAGTCAGAAAATCTTTGGCTGTTGAATATTTGCTTATGCATTTGAATGAATATATGTGTATGCTTGCAGAATTGTAGCAGGTGTAAAATGCTGCATATGCATATTGAACCAAAATGTACATTTGCATACTAACCATTTTTATACCTAAGGGTAAAATCCCTACCTCAACATTCAGAAACCTGAACAGACCTACTCCTCCTTTGCCAATAGTAAATCAGCTTTTTTTCCAGTTAGAAAGTACCTATTAATCAGCAATGATTGCGAAAAAAATACAAGCTTGTGGAGGTTCACCAGATTTTCAAGGTTTAGTACATCAACAGCAGATTCAAAACTCCCCATTACCCTTGAGCTTGCAAAACTGTAATTTCTATTCTACTGGCAAAACTTCTATATTGGCAAATCCCATTTGATAGTAATGTGACTTTAACAGCAATTTATTTCCAAGAGGGAGGGTGGGATACAGGACTGTATCTGTGAAGACTTGTACTCGGAATAATGAAGATTACGGGTAAGTAACCATTGCATTACCTCCTCGTCCATCTTCCCCGATCCAGTGCTCAAATGTGAAATAATACCCAAGCATAACTGAGTGATTATATTTCAGAATCACAATATCATAAGATTATCACCATCAACATATGACATATGCCACCTGATGTTTTAGTATGTTTTGAAAGCAAGCATAATTCTTTTTGCAAAGAAGTAGAAAATCTTCACCCACGTCAACTCTATAAGAAAAGTGTGTGGAGATTTCCACGTAGCTGAACTAAAAATGTCCCTCAAGGAATCTCCTTTTAATGAAACCCAGTAGTCTGACATTCCCCTTGTTGATCTAACCTCTACCTGCAAAAAAATCGATAAGTAAGAAACTTCATAACTCAAGATTATGGTAGATTTAATCCACCTAGGGAGAATTGCTTTGGAAGGTCATGAACTCCTATTAGGAACTCAAAAATTCACAAACTAAGAGTCCACCTTTTGAAAAGAAGATGTTCTGGCCAAGTACATTGATAGAGCCCTTTAGACATTCAAAGTATGAAGCTGTTTCTCCTCAGCCGAGGAAGGAGCTGGATGAAACACCAGGAGAACAATGTCATTTGAGGAAGGGAGATGGAACTTTAGGGATGAAAGCAGAACTGAGGTGAAGCACCACCTTACCAGGAAGAAAACAATTGAAGGGAGACACTGCAAGCCGAGCTCCTAATCCACCTACACTTCATCCTGAACAACTTGCCACAAAGAATACACATGTCTGTGTCAAGAATCTCAAATCTATTGAATCAAGCATCTCAAATGGAGGGCTAATCAAGACCTGAAGTGCCAAGGGCAAATCCCAGTGTGCAATGGGGGAATGAATGCCTGGGCGCTGCAGAAAGAAAAATTGCCTTACTACCTGGATGCTAAAGGGACAATAGCACACACCACCTGCCCCCTAAACACTTGAATTGAAGCCCATTGAGCCCTTACAGTGGAAACCAACAAACCCAGAAGAAACCCATCTTCTAAAATATCAATGGCAGCAGAATGATTTATGAGTGGAGGGACAGGGAGACTGCTGGATAGAGTCTCCCACATCTGAAGAACAGCTTTGTTCTAAAAGAATCAACTGTTCAGCCGCCAAACCTCCAAGTTCAGACAGCAGGGTATCAGCTGGCTCAAGGGAAATGGCTGTAAAAGAAACACCCATGGAAGGGATATCACTAGCTGTCGTAGCAGGGGAAACCAATGCCTCCTTGACCACCTTGGACCACAAACAGAACCCTTGCCTGATCTTCTCAATTTTTTTGATAGAACTGAACAAATCAGAGGATATGCAGGAAAACAATATAGATGATCCCAAGGCTATTTCACTGAGAATGCATCTATCATGCAGGCCATTGGTGATGTGACCAGTGAGCAGAACTCAGGTAGGAGAGAATTCTGTTTCATGGCAAAGAGGTCCAGCGTAGGACACCAAACCTTTTAGATATCTCATAAAACACTGGTTGTGAGAAGCAAAGGCATATGATGAGGGAAATATTCTGACAAGCTGGTCAGCAGTTTTTTTTATAGAACTTAACGAATCAGAGGAAATGCCGGAAAAAAATATAGATGATCCCAATGCCTTTTCACTGAGAATGCATCTATCATGCAGGCCATTGAGTTATAGACCCCCTGGCCCTAGAAACCTCTTTCTAGATATGGACAAGTCCCCATGGAACATTAAAGCCAATTCTTCTAACTTCACTATTCTTGGTGATTTCAGTTTTCACCTGGAGAATAAGGAGGATCCGGATACCCAGGATCTTACAGCCTCCTTTTCTCTTTAAGGTTTATCGCAACTAGTTTGTGGTCCCACACATTCTGGTGGCCACACCCTAGATGCCATTTTTTCAGATTGTCTTCTTATTCTGGTTTCTCCTTCTCTACCGTTAACCTGGTCAGAGCATCAGGCAGTGATGTTCCAACTGAACCTAGTGGGCCACAGTTTGGAAGACCCCATGAGTTTGCCTAGTTTTAGTTATCGACCTTGGCACTTGATTTCAGAAGGTCAACTTATGAGGGCCCTGACTGAATCTATCATACCAGTATCTCCCGATTTGGATCAAGCAAATGATGATTCTCAACAATGGATTAGTGATTCCATTAACAGTCTAGCTTCGGCTAAACGAGGAAATACCAATTGAACTGTTCCATCTGAACCTTGGTTCAACGAAGAGCTAAGACTGGCCAAACAATTGTGCTGAAGGCTAGAGAAAAAATCGAGGTTGAATTATAGCTCAGAGGATAAAGACTCTTATAAGACAAAACTATTACAATACAAAAAACTTCTCACCAACACTAAATCTAATTTCTTTATAAATAAGAATAATTTGGCTCTGAATAGTTCTAAAGAGTTACTCTCTACAGTGGTCAAGCTAAGCAACCCATCGCCAGCCAGTAATCTTAACACTGATGCTTTGTTCTGCAACAAACTTGCTACCTTTTTTAAAATCAAGGTAGAAGTGATCTTTAATGCTTTAACTCAAGCCCAAGCACTGTGGGGCTGTGCTCGAATGGCAACCCACAGGCAGCGGTGGGTAATGGGTCCAAAGCAGGAAAGGCTATCAAGAAAGCCACTATTTTGGGACCCGAATTATTAGTACCTTCCCATTCCACTCTCTCTGCATTCTCCCCCTTACAAGAGACCAAGTAACCAACTTATTTAAGCAAATTAAGTCAGGTTTACCTTTTGACTCATGTCCGCCTAGAGTTTGCAGCTAGGATCAGTCTTAATTCTTGGACATCTCTTGGGGAGTTTTCATCAAATGCTCCAGTCTGGATATTTCCCTAAAAGTTGGAAAGTTGCATCAATTCTTCCTAATTAAAAAAAACAAAACAATCTGGATGCTGATAATCCCAATAATTACAGGCCAATTTCTCGACTTTCCTTTCCGGCCAAACTGATAGAGAAAGCTATAAACACTGAGCTCTCTCTATTTATTCCGGATCACAACGTATTGAATTCCTCTCAGTTTGGCTTTAGAAGGCAACATAGCACTGAGACAGCCTTGATCACAGCCACAGAATATGTCAGAACAACTTTAGACAAAGGAGGGAATGCTGCCCTACTTTTGTTAGATCTCTTGGCAGCGTTCGATACTGTTAGCCATCAACTCCTTATCAATCGGCTTTTCAAGATAGAAGTTAGAGGTACTGCTCCTAAGCTCCTCAGCTCATTTCTCACTGACAGAACACAGTACGTGGAATGTAACGGTCACCGATCTACATCTTTCACTCTTCCCTGTGGTGTACCACAAGGGTCGGCATTGAGTCCCACACTTTTTAATCTGTACGTTACACCTATGGCTTCACTGATCAAAGGCCTTGGCTTCTCAGCTGTTTCTTATGCTGACGACACCCAAATTGTAGTGTCAGACACAGAGAATGCTGATAACACAGTTAAATGCTTCCACAACTGCATGCTACAGATTGGGAGTTGGATGTCCAACAATTGTCTGAAGTTGAAGTCCGATAAAACTGAGGTGCTACTCTTTGTTAAGCAACCATCATTTTGGTCCCCTAGCTAGTGGCCTCAAGAAATGGGTGCACTCCCCACTCCAGTGCAAAGGTGAAAAATCTGGGAGTGCAGTTTGATGAAAAACTTTCCTTTGAGGGTCAATCAATCAATCAATCAAAACATTTGTAAAGCGCACTACTCACCTGCAGGGGTCTCAAGGCACTGGGGGGTGGAGGGGAAGCTGCTACTGCTTGAATAGCCAGGTCTTGAGTAGTCTTCTGAAGGTTACAAGGTCCTGGGTCATGCCAATGCCATCACCTCATCATGCTTCTAAATCTTTAAATCACTTAGGAAGGTTTTCCCTTTTATCCCTTGGGGCCAATGCAAAGCAGTGATTACTGCACTAGTCTTTTCAAACATAGACTACTGTAATGGGTTCTTCTTGACTGCCCATAATAAAGCCCCGGACAAACAGAATGCGGCCCCCAGGTTGCTTTAATGAACCCTAAAACATTAGTCGGTGTCCAAGTCTCTCCCCCTACTCCACTGGCTCCCGGTCAAAAAGAGGGTTATGTTCAAGTCCCTGTGCATAGCCTTTAAGGCCCTCCATTTTGAGGGTTCAGTTTCTATTAAGCAACTCTTCCATCATTACATCCCTGCCAGAACCTTAAGATCTGCCTCCCAGGCTAACTTGGTTGTTCCTAAGTTTAAAAGAGCTACCTAGAGAGGCAAGAGCTTTGCAGTGGCTACTGCCAAACTCTGGAATACGATGCCGCTACCACTACCACTACCACTCAAAACCTCCAAAAATCTGCTCACTTTTCGGAAAGCTCTTAAAACTTGGCTATTTAACCACAAGCTTAGTATGCTCTTCCACTTCTCTTGTGTCTCACTGATGTCTGGTGTTATTCTTTACCCTAGCCCACCCTTTTTTGGAAGTCAGCATATAGACACCCGCTGATAGTAGTGCGATTTAGAAATCATAATTTCATCTCATTTCATTGGTGATGCAACCAGTGAGCAGAACTCAGGCAGGAGTGAGGACCCCTGGAGATCCCAGCAAATTTGTGGGGTTATCAGAATCAAAGTCTCGTAATCATATGACAAGGGATCACAATGATTCAGGACATGATGACATAACGGATATTATTATTATTATTATTATTAATAAATTTATATGGCGCAACAGCTACCCGGAGGTTTTCCGGCGCCTGGAACACTGCAGGACGGAGTCCGGGCCAAAGAAGTTTAAAAACAGGAATACTGATTAAAAAGCCATGTCTTTAGATCCTTGCAGAATTTAAGGTACTGTTTTTCATGACGTAGGTGAGTCGGGAGAGAGTTCTAGAGTGAAGGAGCTAAGAAGGCAAAGGATCGTCCCCCCATTTTGGCTCGCTTGATTCTAGGCACCTGGAATTTTAATTGATTCGAGGATCGAAGCGAGCATGAGGGGCGATATTGTTGGACCAGGGTGGTTAGATAGTGAGGAGCAGAGACCATGTTTATTCTGTGCATGTAACAGAGGGCTTTAAATTTGGTACGATTGTCGATTCTCAGCCAGTGGAGTTCTCGGAGTGCACCAGAGGTTGGGGCTGTTCTGGGAAGTTGGCAGAGCAGTCTAGCCGCGGAATTCCGGACCACCTGAAGTCTGCGGAGCACTTCCTTGCCTGCACCCAAATAAAGCATGTTTCCGTAGTCCAGTCTCGAAATTACCAGAGCCTGGACGACAGTTCTTTGGGTGGTCGCTGGAAGCATCCACAGGATTTTTCGAAGCCACTTTAAAATAGTAAAACAAATTTAAGCTACTTTAATCACCTGCTGCTTCATAGTTAGCTGATCGTCAATGACGATGCCGAGGTTACGTGCTGATTGGGATGGGAGGGGGAGGTCACCCATCTCAGAGGGCCAATGTTGTGGGCCCCATAGCGATTTTTTATTTCCAAAGATGAGGAGTTCAGTTTTTCCTCCATTCAACTTAAGTTTGTTAGCGTGCATCCAGTCGGCTATCTTTAATAACCCTGCTTGCAGAGAGGGTGGGTTAGGGGTTTCCCTAGGGGAAAGTGAAAAGATAAGCTGTGTATCATCAGTGTAGGAATAGATAGTCAGACCTGCTGGTTCTGCTATCATAGCCAAAGGACTAACATATATGTTGAAAAGTAATGGACTGAGAATGGAGCCCTGGGGGACTCCATACGAAGATCTTTGAGTCTGGGAATGAGCTGTAGAGGAGAAGACCTGGAAAGTCCTATTGGATAGAAAGCTGGACAGCCACAAGAGAGCCTTGCCGCCGATGCCCTTTGTGTTAAGGATTTTTAGGAGAGAGGAATGGGAAACGGTATCGAAAGCTGCAGTTAAATCCAGCAGGATAAGTGCTACCGTTTCTCCTTTATCGATTAGTCGACGAATGTTATCGGTTACACCCAGTAGGGTTGACTCTGTTGAAAGACCGGCACGGAAACCTGATTGAGAAGGGTGTAGAATTTTTTCGGTTTCAACAAACTTGGTCAGTAGGCGATTGACGTGTTTTTCCAAGATCTTAGAAAAAATGGGAAGCAGGGAAATAGGGCGAAAGTTAGAGAGAATCTCAGGGTCGGAGTTGGCTTTTTTTAGTAAGGGAAGGACCATTGCATGCTTCCAGGTTGCAGGAACACAAGCTTCCATGAGTGATATATTAAGGAGCTGCATGATAGAAAGGAGTATGGGGAGATCCAGTTTTTGAAGTTCAGTAGCGGGGATAGGATCCTGCGGGGATCCCGACTTAATGCTTGTAAGAATGTTGTAAAAAGAAGTAATGTCCAGGGGAGACCATTCATTAAGCAAATTGGTACTATTTGCTTGGGCTGTTTCCTGAGCGTTGTGAGGAGGTGTGAAGTAGGTGGGTTGAGGTTTTGGAGCGACATTGGGGTGAATGTGGAATTCGGAGTAGATTTTGTCGATTTTATCCACGAAAAAAGTTGCCAAATCATTACAATGTTTAGAATTAAGGCCATGGGGGTTGGCAAGTGTCACCCGAGAGCTCCTTTACCACTCCACATAATACCTTGGGGCAGTTTTGTGATTGTGAAATGATCTGGTTGGCGTAGTCAGCCCGAGCGGTGTTACTCATTAAGTGATAGTTATGGAGAGCTAATTTGTAAGATGATTTTTTTCCTGGCTCGTACTTTTTTCGCCATTGTCTTTCTAAGTTTTTACATTTAGTTTTTTCTGTTTTAAGTGTTTCTGAAAACCATGGAGCTGGGGGACGATGATGGCTCTGTTTATTCTTTTTGTTAGACAGAGGATACAGCTGAAGATGGCTCTAGTGAACAATGGCTACCTTCAAGGCCATCTCCCCTGGTTTCTGAGCTAAAGTATTGTAGAGGTTTGATGTTTTCCCAGAAGTTCTGATAAATGACAAGCTAGCTTGATTCTCCTTTCTGGAGAATCACTTCACCTTCCTGGTGCAAATTGGAGCCTGATGAATTGCAGACACTGAGCAGAATGCAGGTGGGATTTTTCCAGATTCAGCAGGAAGCTGGAGTCCTGAAGGAGACTGCAGACTTTAAGGCATCCTTCTGTGCTTTTGAAAAAAGAAGAAGAACTGACCAACCAGTCATCGAGATAGGGGTATAAATGGATACATTGATTTTACAAAAAGCCCACCAATGGAGCCAAGAACACTGTTAAAACTTTTGGGGCCGAAGTCAAACTAAAGGAAGGACTCAAAAGTGGAAATGAATGATTTCCAACTGCAAACCGTAGAAATCCTGATGTCCTAGAAATATTGGCACCTTAAAGTATGTATCTAGCATATCCAGGGATGTTAAATTATCTCCCTTGTTCAACTACGGGAATATGCTTTGTAATGCAATCATTTTGAAGGATCAATGCTCCAAATACCTGTTGAGCCCTTGAGATCTAGGACTGGACAAAAGTCTCCTGTGGGCTCTGCACAAAGAACTGATGGAATAATAGCGCTGACCCTGTAAATGGAAAGGTACTGTTATAATGGCTGCCTTGAGTAACAATTTGTGGATTTCTTCTAATAGAGCCTGCTGTTTCCATGGATCCTTTGGTAGAGGAGTTTGTTTGTAACATACAGAAGTAATTTCTACAAATTCCAGATGGAACCCCTCTGTTAAAATGTGTACTGCTTACAGATCTCAATTTGATTGCTCTCAAACATCCTTGAAATAAAGCAGCTGCCACCCACTGGAAGATTTCTGGAGGATTTAGTGGGTTGCAGTTGACAGCAGACTGCCGGTATGGGATTTATGGTGATTTGGAGCCTCCCGACCACGACCCCTTCCTCGAAAGGGCTAAGAGCTAACCCTATAACCAGCAGATGGGGAAGCCGTCTTGCATCTCAAGCCCCTTCCCTTAGAAAAGAGTTTCATTGGAGTAATCAGTTTTTTATTCTCGATTGTCGTCTTTATCACGTCCTTCAATTGTTGTCTGAAAACCTGGAATCATCAAATGGCAACTTCATCAAGTTTGACTTCTATGTTGAATCAGCTTTTAAAGCACTCATCCAAAGGTGACCACAAGGAGAAGCTGCTACTGAGGCACATAGATTGAAAGATAAATCTGATAATGCACTTGTTGTTCCATAATGCCAAAGAGGGAAGAACAGTTCAGGCCCTCTGCCATGCGGTCAGTCAATGCTTGGACATCCTTCATATGGAACTCTACTGTGTAGGTAGTTTAAGTTTTTGCTCTAACTCCAAAGTTGTAAGCAGTATATAATCTTTTGACTCCACTTTCTATGTTCTTGTTGACAGCACGGGGGCAACACATCCTTAGCTATGACATTATCCTGAGAGGAGAGGCCTGCAATAAGAGTATCCACTTTCACCACAGCCAGAAAATAAACTGAGAGTTTGTCAATGGGGTGACGCTTAGCCAAACACTGAGAAAAGGAAGACTTATCAACATCCTTCCATTCAATGACCATTACCTGTCTAATAGCTGCATGTAAGGGAATAGACTTTGGTTCTGGTCTGAGGTCCTCTGACAAAATATCTTTATCCTCCACGAAGGCTCTGGGGATGGGAAAATTAAAATTGTCACTCAAGTGCTGAAGCAATTGAAAAAGGTCAGATTCCTGGGTAAAGCAACTACTTTTCATTACCTCCTACAAATCAGCTATATGTTCATCCCCATTGTAGAAAGGTGAAGTATTATGTGATGATGCTGGTTAGGCGTCACCATGCAATACTGTTACAGACATCGAAGATGGCCTTGGATTCACAATAATAAATCCTTAGCTTCGTCCTGGTAGTGTGGCAAAGAGATGTCAGGCTTTACTAGAGGAACATGTGTTGAGCCTTTCAGAGCACTTACATGGACAATAAGTAATTGACATTAATCGAAAGAAATTCAACACCAATTTATAAAAATAAAGCAGATCTTTAGAATAATTTAGACACCAAAATGAACATGATCAGATATACATAGGCTTTCCTGTTTTCAGTTTCTATTTTTGGTCAATTCTGGTGGTTTTTTTCAATGTTTTCAATACCTTAAAAAAACATTGGTTATCAGTGGTTACACATTTTCTAGCCATTAAAAACAACAGAAACAGTGTTTTTCCGGTGTTTATGGAATGTTTTGCTTTTAATTATTGCTCGCTTTCTGCACTGATAGTGCATGTGTATAGACAGAGTGTGTACAGGGTATATGAGGTCCAAATACATTGTTACAAATCAAACTTACTGTATTACACCCTACAATCCTTCTTTAGTGAGTCTTTGGTCATGCATGCTTGCTCTGTCCTTCCTATGTGAACGTTTATCAGTGAAAAGGTCCTCTCAACATTGGCACTTGAAACAGGCAATGCCAAAACAGCCAGTACACAATGACATAGATTCCATACCAATACTGGTGCACCTGAAGATTGTGATTCTCTAGGACATGTTCTGCAACATATGCTTTGAATTGGGCGCATATGCCCTCAGAAATTGAAGCAGTAAAAAATGAAGCAGTACTTTTCAAAGCCTGGAGAAAATTCAGAAGGGATCTAGATCTAGAACTTGTACAGAGTACCTCAGTGAGGCTTCATTAACTTCAAATGCCAATGTTGGTGAAAGGACATATCTATACATCAGTGCAAACCATTTCCTATAGACTGCAAAATAAAATTTCCTGATTTGCTCCTCAACATTTCTTTGCTGACCAAGTGGCATGAATTCTAGCATGTGGCAGTGCCAAAGTCACTAATGGTGTCGCCCAGCCTACTCTGAAGAAGATGTTCCACATCTACACCAATTATGCTGAACACTTGTTAGACAAGGGTGTTTTCAGACTCTAGTATTTTGATTATGTCCACTACAGCAGTCACGTGTTCTTGTAAAAACCTAAGCATGCAGTAGACTGTACTTTTTCACATTACTATCAATATGTGACCAAAGATCATCACATTTCTTGCCTTTGGCATCATCACTAAGCAAAAATTCTTAAACGGTCACCACATGGATAATATAGCATTCACAGCCTCTAGCACTGAGAATCACTGGCTAAATGACAGTTAGGATGACTCTCTCTTTGATGCCACACAAAGCACAAAATGAGAAATATATGCATTTTAGTTCCTGGGCATTATGAAACAGTGCACCAGAATGTACTTCAAAGTCAATAGCATTCTTCATTACCTCTGAAGGTTGTAAAGACGCTTTCAGCATACCATCTAGCAAGTGACAAGGAACTTTTACAGGGAAGCACTTCAGCTCAGGTATCGATTTTTACAGGTCATCATACAACTTTTTCATATAAGTAGCTGAATTACTGCAAATACAAACAATATCACTTAAATCTTTATTGAACGTGGTAGGAACTTTTTGCAGCAGCATTCCAAGTGATACTTCATTCCATGTTTACCACACATCTGGTGTCATGTTTTCACCACTATATCAGATGCTTGGTGACAACTCTCTTTTCACATATACCTGCCACTACACCTTGCATTGAATGTTTAAAGCCTGGGATGTTTGGCAATTTACCTACAATCAATACTGACTTGCTAGAAAAGGGGACGGATCTATCAAAGGATTACACCCATTCTCTGTCCCTGGGTAAATGTGATGGTACATATTGGTAACGATTCTTATGAAAGCAGCCATTTTACTGATCAGTTAAATCAAATAAGGCCAAAATATCAAATATGATTTTGATATTTCCTGATTCTCTACAGTTTTTAAAATAACTAAATAAGACCTAAAACATGCTTCTTAACACTGCCTCTTTAGACCAGACACCACAAAGCTGAAGAAAGCAGAAGGAAGAAGAAACAGTAATTTTGTGACATCCCTAAACAACAAAACTCAAGCAGAATGTTAGCCCAGTCTTTCTTCCTGCTGCCTTGTATAACAAAATTACATTGTATGGCCTCTTCAGGAAGACATAAAAATTACTCTTTCATTCAGCTTTTTCTTTGTTTGAATGGCACTTAGTTTGTGGTTGTGAAGGTGTTTTTTCAGTGTTCATTTGTTAACACTGGTGATAGCTATCTACCTTTTGGTGGGGTTTTATCAGTTATTATAGGTTTAAACCTAAAACCAGATAGCCTAGATATACATAACCGTAGTTATGGAATTTAGAAGGGAACATAAATCACAGCACTTCAATACTGCTGAACTTTTGCATTGCAGTCAATAGGAAAAAGTGGTAGTGATAATCTCTCACTTGCAGTTTGAGTTGCGTGGACCCCAAGGAGGGAAATGGTGATGTGGGTCCAAGGACCAAGCCACAACAAACAGTTCAATTGTACATGGCCCATGGAGCCCAGGTGCAGAGTTGTCCTGACTGTCCCTGGCGGTGAATGGGAGCCGCGGGAGGGCTGCTTTTACCATTTACACAGTGCTGTGGGGTAACAGGGTGCAAAATCTCAACACTGGGGCTGTTGCTGATGTCGGACAAATGTTGTGAGGAGTTCCCTCTAGATGCAGCATTGAGTGACGGGGTCAGTCGCCCAACTGGTGACCAACAAACCTTGGCAGTGGTGAGTACAGCAGATAGGTACTTCGACGTTCGGTGGTCCCGGGAAATACAGTAGCTGGCTGAAACTTTGTGGAGGGCAGGACTACAGTTTCTACAATTCACTAGACTATCTGAATTTGGGTGAACCCTCAGAGGGCCTGAAGACCAGAGATTCCCTCAAATCTGGAGCATTGTTTACCTGCAGTTTGCAGGGGGCTACTGCCACTAGTCCAGGGGAGTCTGAGATTGCTTCTGGCTCTCACAGGGGTCCCTCTGTCTGGGTAACCGAGCTTCAGCCTAGGACGAGTTTCGGTCTTGAAGTTCCAGGAGTGTTGCCACAGGTGCAGTCTCCCTTTTTTGGCTTGTGCAAGTCCTAGTGTTGCAGACTCAGGTCTCGTCTTTGTCCTCTTTGATTAGGTTGGGTCAAAACTGACCTTCTGGTGTCAGGTGTAGCCCTTAAATCCAAGATTTATAGGTGTTGGGTGTGTGGGTGCACATGGGTGTGTGGGTGTGTTGGTGCACATGGGCCCTAGCGGCTAATCTGCCCCTGAGGTGACAACATCGGGGGGTAGGTCACCTTTTCTAGCTATAATCTGCTATTTTGCCATGTTTAAAAGTGGCAGAAATTTTCCTCAGCTGTAGAGACCAGGCAGCCCACCCAGGAGGTGTGGTTAGTGTTCCTGTGGTGTAACCTCCTGACTACATATTTTTTCCACCTGCCCGGGTGCAAATGTGCCTGGGGCAGGTGGAGGACTGTTTCCTCCTTTGTGAGGCAGCTTGGTTGCATATTACAGGCGGCAAAGCCTTTGAAGCTCACAGTCTTGATGTGCCAATTCACTACCCAGCCTGTTAGGGAGGGAGGTGGGACCTCCTTCCCATCCAGGCAATTGTTTTGAACTCCTGGGAGAGTTCCCACCTCTTGGCAGTTGGTTAGATTCCTGTCTTGGTGGCAGCAAGTGTGAGCACAGAAAAGGCTAGGGCAACCAAGTGGGTAACCTCTAAGGTAGCCCACTTGGTGCATACCACATCGTCCTCGAGACGGGATTCGTGTCAGGGATGATAAGACACTTTGTTTGATACCAAACACAACATATTTAGGCGGTACCATAATGCAGTTGCCAAACTTGCGTTTGCCAAGGTGCCAGCCCATGTTATCCTGTGGAACGTCTATCACTTATAGTATCCTTCAATGTTAAAGGCCTCTATAGGGACATATAAGCTTGCACTTACATGTCCACAGCTTTAATAGAATGCACCCTGCCTCCTAACCTTTAGGAAGCCTTCCTTAGGGGTGGCATATATTAAAATAGTGCATAGATTGTGCCACACATGGTGAGGGCAAATTGAGTTAACCAGTTTACACTGCTCCTGCAGTT
Organism: Triturus cristatus; assembly: GCF_964204655.1. Lineage (NCBI taxonomy): Eukaryota > Metazoa > Chordata > Amphibia > Caudata > Salamandridae > Triturus > Triturus cristatus. The sequence goes on along the minus strand of NC_140591.1, from coordinate 1,363,479,575 downwards.
TGCAATGGCAGGCCTTGCTGTCAGTAGCTTACTTGGGTCACTCAGGATGGCCCCTTTAACATCCATTCCCTGGGTACCACTGGTACCATATACAAGGGACTTATAATGGGGTTAAAGTCCTTTGCCAATTCTGATGACAAATTCACACGCATCAGTTTTAGAGAGAGAGCACTGGCTCTGGAGCCTGGGCAGTAGGATCCAGTATACTTTCAGTCTCAACCATCTGCATTGGGACAAAAAGTGTGTGTGGGGGTGGCCGTAGAAAAAGGGCACTTTCCTAAACCCAACCTGCACCCTAAGGATCTTTGGTGGGAGAAGTCCTTCTCAGGCTCTAAAGGATGCTCTCACCACCATCTCAATGATTTGCTATGGAGACCACAGATGGAGCTTGTGAAGAGGAACCAGGCGCCTCTGCTATCACCTCCTCCATGATAGGGCTGAATAAACAGAAGACAGTACACACAAAACGCCAACAGAAAGCACTCCTAGAGAACACTCAGGCGACAAAAACTTCCTGTTTCAGACCAGTTTCTTAGGAACTGGTAATCTCACTGTAATTTTGTGAGAAGCCGAGCCAGATGTGCCACATTGAGACGGGAGACAGCTATGAAACAAAGTAAGCCACATTAGCGCTTAGCTCCCGTAGACTTTAAACCATAAGAGCTACCCTGCCTATTAACAGAACACATATGCCCAACCTGAAGGACTGCTAGAGCTAGAGAAAGGGCCCTTGGGTAGAGGCGGGTGTGTCGGGGGAACTATTTTCTGGTCAGCAAGGGAACAGGTTCTGCAGAACAGAGATACATCTCACATACGAGGACTGTATTGGGGATGACCGATGGGGAGATAATTTATTTATTGCTGTAAAGGGTTAAAAAGTGCCACTGATTTTCAGGAGCTGGTATCACGGTCCTCTTCTCATTTTCTCATTACGACAGGGGTGGCTGGCATCTACGGGGAGGGGGAGCTTTCACGTGAAAATACAATTTAAAAAAAAGTTAACACTTGCCTGAAGACGAGCATGACAATCTCTGCTCCGGACCTCTTCTTCCAGGAACTGGATACTGCAACTCCCTTGACCAATTCTGGTGCTGATCTAACCAGCATGAGAGCAGTGCCCTGATTCGTGGGAGCGGCCTCACTTGGCACTCCACAGCACTCTGGAGTCGGCACTTGGTCTAATCTAACAGTCGTAATACAGCAGGGTTAGAAATGTTTAAAGTGCATGTGTATGGCTGGCCATCACAAGACGTCTGCCCAAAAAGACATGCACACTTTCAACAGTACATAGACAGCCCGCCCTCCTCCCTGCTGATGTTACTCAGCAGGCCCGCCCCGTCCTGATGCTCTGTTCGGGGATGAAAAATAAAATGGTGATCAATAACCATTTAATTTCTCATCTCTGGGGCTTTGGGGGTAATTTAATTTGGGTGACGCTCTGCCTCTCCAAAGTAGTGGCAGCCCCTATATTTTGAGGGCAACATAAAACAATTAAAGATTTTTTATTTCACTTTGTCAAGTAAATATTGTGAATGGTGTTTGTAAGGTTTATCTAAGGGCAGATAAAGTGTGTGTTTTTTTTAAATACGCACAAATACAAAACATAACATTAATGTTCTAGTTAAAAACACAATGGCAGGAAACTAACAGAGAGACCACAACCCGAGTGACAGTTTCAACCACAGCACACCTGAATGATGGAGGCGTGCACATGCTGCTGCTGCTTTCAATTCATAGAGATTTCTTAAGTCTTAAGGTTCCGGAGTGGGTTTTGTCTCTTTTCTAATTTTAAATGTGCTAAATTCCTGATGTGAGCGAATTTATTTTTAGAGCTACATAAAGCTTGAACTCAATCTTTCATTTCCGTGTGCTTTCTTTGTATGTATGAAAATATGTCTGACTAGTATTTGGAAGTTTTACCAGCAACTAATATGTATGCAGTGATACACTGCAAAAACAAACGAAGCAGGTGATAAAGCCCATCTCTTGTATGTGTTGCCTTATATCTGACCCAAGTGCCAAATAATAGCTGTGACCTTTCCTGAAATCATTTTTGTTTCAGCAGCAGTATTTATAAACGGCTGCTGCATGTATTGTAGTTAATATTGAAAGAAACAGGAAATGACGGCGTCAGAGGAAGTGCGAGTGGGGGAGGGGTAAGGAGTAAACATGACAGGACAATATATCACTGGTGCTATTTGTAACGTCTTTCCTGAAGTTAGACATGGCAACAGCTATGGCTTTTTGGTCCAAATAATGCCATTTATTGAGCAAATGCCGAAACTGGGATTAGAACAAGTCTCGAGGTTCAGAAGTCAATTTACCCACTAGAACACCCCTCCTCATAATTAAACAGTTATATTTAAGGTAGTAGCTATTTAACCGGCCACTGAGTAAACAGTGGCTTTTCTCAGCTATTTACTTGGCCCCTGGCAAATGGTAGAAAATATTTACTATTTCACCAGTGGGCTAGGAAATAGCAGAGAAACATCTTCATTTTTCAGCTGCTAGGTAAATAATAGAGATGCTGCACTGTTTGACCGGTAGCTGTGAAAATAGCAGAAAAACTAAACTATGTATCTGGCTGCTGACCAAATACAAAAGATTCTGCACTGTTTGGTATGCAGCCGTACACATGACAAGGAGATTTCACTAGGCCTGGGCGAAAATTTAGTTTGCGGAAATTGCGATAATTTGACATTTTCGCGTTCCGCGGAGAACGCGAAAATGTCAAAATTTCCGCATTCCGCAGCTTGGCGATAATTTGTTTCTTGCTCGCGCTGTAAAATAATACATTCTCGCGCGCACGCGATCGCCTTACCTGAATCCCTGCGTTCGCCGACAAGTTTTCTTGATCCGGTCGCGTTCTCCATGAGATGTTGTATTGTTTTTAGCCATTTGCGCTGTCTAGCGACAGTTCGCGCCCGCAGTGACGTCATGCGTTGCGCGATCACGTCTTTCTTCTCGCGATCATGCACCGCGAGACAACTGAAAACAAGATGGCCGCGCCCGCGAGCAACTACATGGGTAAGTTGGTGAGCCACAACCATGCAGAAAATCTCGCGAACATGCGGGAAAAAAACTTCCGCATCTTCGCGATATTTCCGCGTGTTTGCGATAATTTTTAACATTTTCGCGATAATTTGCAAAAGTGGATTTCGCAAATTCCGCCCACCCCTAGATTTCACTAGTTACCTGGCCACAGGCTAAACAGCAGTTTATGTACTGTTTGGCCAGCAGTCAAGCGAGTAAACTTAACTAATTATTACCCAGGTGCTGTCAAAACAGCACAAATTATTTACAAGTTGGCCAGTAGCCATGCAAATAGAAAATAAACCAATTTTTTTTCCTGGTTGTTGGTTAAATAGCAGAATGTCTACGCTATTTCACAGAAAGTTGGGAAAATAGCAAACGCATTTAAATATTTACCTCGCTACTGGCTAAATAGCGGAAATAATGTACTGTTTGGCCGGTGGCCTTGCAGAGAAGAAAGAAACTTCATTATTTACCTGGTGGCAGCCAGTATACACAACTTGGCCAGTAGCTGTGCAAACAGCAGAGGGACTTCACTATTTGCCTGGTTGCTGCCCAAGCAGGTTAAATGTTGTATTATGTCTTATGTAAACGTCAACTGGTACTTACCACCAGGTGGAACTGAAAACAAGGAGTAAATATAAATTGCATATCTCCTTGTGAAAGTTAGGGTCCGGAGATATTATTATTTCAGTTTGCAAAATGTGGTCACAATTTGCACATATACATTTTGCGAATGGAATCGTATTATACAAACTGGCCTCTGTACTAATCGTTTGGTTCACAAAATACTGAAACGCATGGGGTTGCAAAACGACTTGCCTAATCAATATTCATTATGCAGGTGTCAATTTGCAACCCGCTGTGATTGGCTTTAATCACAGGGACAGTGGCCTGCATGTTAAAGCACAACACCATCCCTATGACTCCATTTCAAAATGGAAAACTATTTTGTAAAGCATCCCGTGTTCCTCAAAGAAACCAGTGCTGCTTTTAAAGCAAAACAGTTTTCAGTTTTGGAAAACTTCTCCCCCCTGAGGCTGCCAACATGATTCCCAAAGGGAAATAGCTCCTAAGGGGACCCCCTTCCCCCTTGCAGATTGATTGTAACCCCAACTTGGGGGTCATTAAGTCATCAGTGGTTTTTGGAAGCAATTGCAATCATAATCTACCATAAACTTCATTTCCAAATTGGAAAGGGGAGGGGAAAACCCCTTTCATGACCCCTCCTATTTGCAATTCATAAACAATCGTAAAAGTCTTTTTACAAGTCAAAATAATTTTTCACCTATTAAAAAGGGGTTTGCACATAATAATAAGCACTTTTGTGTTCACAAACAGGGCTGGCTTTGGAGCGGTGCAACCGCACTGGGCGCTGACGTGGAGGGGGGGCACTGACCTCGGGGGGAGGGAGGGAGGCTGTGTTTACCAATAACGTACAAATTAAAAGCACCTGCTGCAGAGTTCCTTGTTTATCCAGCTTTCAGGCAGCAATACAAATGTCAAGATAATTCTTGTGATTAATGTGCATGGTAGAGAGAGAGACCAGAGCTTTGTCTGGTGCAGTCTTGACTTGCCATAAAGGAGTGTAGAGGGTTAATATGCCTGCTGCAAAGAAAAAGTCTGTATTTTATGTGAATGATTGAGTGGAGTAGTAAAGCCATTCTTTAGTAGTGCTTTAAAACAAATGAATTGTATGTGAAAGAGGGGCTAGGGAGAGATGAAGGGCACTTTTGCTGGGTGGTAGTGTTGGAATCCGAAGGGAGTGGGGCACCAAAAAAGTCTGTCGCACCAGCCGCCACCAGGTCTAAAGTCAGCCCTGGGTCACAAACTCTGTGATCTTGTGACATGAGGGCCTTAGTGCTAAAGTTGGCTTAGAGCACTAATGTATACTGAGGAACTTCGATTTTCGATCGCGATCGAAGCGACCCGCCATTTTGTGCTCCGCCGCCATTTTGTGTCGCCATCACTCAGGCAGCATGGCGAGCAAAGTCTGTTCTGCTTTTTCTGTAGCCTGGTGTCAAAATACACCTTCTGCCTCTATTTGCAAAGCTGTGGTAGACCTAGCCGAGTACACTAATCCCTGTCTGGCTTTTCAAATCCCCGTCTCAACTATCTGTTGATTCACACTATTCTTTCCTAACCTTATCTTATCGTCTGGCCTTCACTGTCTTCTACTAGCATTCTCTCGTTTCACAACTCTCCTCTAACACACACAAACGTATCTCGCCACCTGCAAGTTAGTTACGAATCTGTTAATAAATTAGCTTGAGGGTGGGATAACAAACATAATCGGAGGAGAGGTCTCTTCGAGTCAACTGACACTTTGTTTTCCAAACTCTCCTATTGGTTCTACCCTGTTTTCCAACTTTCCTTATTGGCTCTTTCTTATATACTCTGGGAGTAAACTTATTTTATGTTTCTGTTTCCATATTGTATATAAGTTTGTGCACCACAGAGTGAAGTGTCAGTCTCCTGAGAACCTACTTTGTGTACTTCGAGGATAACTGTACTAGCTGCAGCTAAATAAACCTGATCTTCTAACGCCGACAGAGTGTCCCGTGTCTCTGTGTAGCGAAGCAGGTGAACCCCGGAGACATTGGGCGTACCCTGCGCCGCCAGGTCCAAAATGTTCTGGTTCTTCAACTGGCGCCCAACGTGGGGCGGCTTCAGTGGTACTGGTTCTGCCCGAAGGTCGCGAGGAACCCCGCAAGAAAATTCCGGAGGGTTTGCGAGCCACACTAAGCGACCCCTGTATGTCGAAAGTGGTCCGAAAGTCTTTTGCAGCGCGGTTACTCCTTCCTGACGGCTACTAACGACCGCTGCCCTGACTGCCGCCCTGCTTTGGCCCTTCCTTTGATGATGTATGGTAAGGTGATAGACGGGCCTCTGTTGGTGGAAGAAGACATCCTTAGTTAAGTATCTTCGTGGGTCGCGCCCACAATTTTGGTTCTTTGGTTTTCTTTGGTCCTTAGATTTGTACTTTGTAAATTACAAAGCCGAGGGTAAGTGCATTTGTGCTGCGTAAACTGAGTTTTACTCCCTTGAAGTTTGTGAACAGACAGGAAAAATCGCGAGATGCCTGGTCTGACTAGGTTTGGTAGAATTTGTTGTCTTGGTTGTAATAGGGATTCCCGACTTGAGGACTCATGTCCGATTCCTTCGGTTGGAACTCCCACATATGAGCTCTATTCAAAACATGGTATCGGCCCCATTGCCTTTAACGAGACATGGACCCAATACACGAAGAAAGATGGTGTTCTCAAATGGCCAGAAAATGGTAGCTTTGATTCTGAAGTGCTAGACAATTTAGAGGCAGTTTTATTTAAAAGGAAAGCCCGGCCGGCAATGTTTGACTCTTTCCGCCTATGGCGTAAAGAAGCCAAACAGAAAGAAATTAAACAAGCAAAATGAGATAAGAAAGCACAGGGTATGACGATTATACAGGCTGCGCAACAGTTCAAAGATGATGAAATTGATAATACGATTGAAATTTCAGAAAGACAGCATCGTATGGCGGTAGATAAATGCTATCCGGTGTTGCCTATTTCTTCTCTGGATAATAAGAAAGATATAGAAGAAGATCCCCTAATGTCCCACTTATTAAGGTTGCCTCCGCCCTATGCGCAAAGTGCTAATGTGCCTCAGCCGCTACAGCCTGTCCAGCCGCCAGCGGTACCTCCGCCTGTTCCGGCTCCTCAGCATTTGCCTCCTCCAGTATTACCGCTCTTGCCGGTTTTACCTTTAACCTCGAATTCTTTGCCCTCATCACCTGATCCTAAATCTCCTTTGCCTTCTGCTCCTCCTGTAACTGTCGATTCTCCTTCTGACAGTTCTCCTAATACTATGTCTCCAATTCTCATGTCTAATTCTCCATCTGTGCGTAAGTGTCTTACAGATGCAGTAACTGGTATTCTATCTCCTTTCTTTGGAGCTTTAAACGCGTCTCCGGCTTTTGCTCGAAGACAATCTCGTAGTCAGTTCCCAGATTTTGAGGAACGAGAGAGGTTGGACTCTCTTGCATGTAGATGGATCAAGAAGGGTCCACAATATAGTGTGCTTGATATTATGCCTACCTTTTTGCAATGGAATGCACCTACACAAAGATATGTTTTAATGTAATGTGCGACACTCTCATTAAAGAATGGGAAGATATGAGTTCGAGTCCGATCCCACAAGATCTGTTGAACGTTCAGACTGATTTTGAAAAAGGACTTATAGTAGGTTCTAAAGTTGAGGAAGCTGTAAGGACACTTATCTCTTATAGATCCTTGTTGTTATCTCAGACTTTCCTATGAGAGAGGTTCATCCAGTATGGAAGGAAGAGGTTGCGGCAGTAGGTGCTAATCCAGCTATTCCTGCTCATTTTCAACGAATATGGGTACACGTTCCTTGGAAGAGATCTGAGGTTTTGGCTCTTAAGCAGACTCTACCAGATCCTCGTAAGAACCCTGCAGGTTATTATAAAGAACTATCGCAGACAGTCGACGCCTGCATCATGAACCTAGCAGATATTGACATGTTGATGGGAAATGTAGTCCCACAAACAATATGGGCTAAGATCCGTAGAGAGGATCACGCGCAGGAACTAGGTGCTACTTGGGACGTTATAGCTAATACAGATAGAGACCAAGTGGGGGGTGCAAAACCTGACGCTCTGATCTCGGAACTACCTGGTAGAATCATTACGTTAATGAAAACTATGATGCCTTCATTGAGAGTTAACTGGGATAAGTTAGCAGCATGCAAACAAAAGAAAGACGAAAGTGTCTCTGACTTCTTTACTCGTTTCGAGGAGACATTTATCGACCACAGTGGTCCAGACATGGCCACAGAGGGTGGACAGCGATTATTTGTGGACACATTTGTATTCAATTTGCTTCCCGAGCTGTCACACAAACTAAAAGATTCAGAAAGTTCATGGGCTGTTTCTTCTTCTGACCAGATATTGGCTACTGCACAATATTATGAAAACAGGGATAAAGAACAAAAAGAAAAGCAAGAGAAAAAGACGAAAGATTTAAACACAAAGGTTCTCTTGCAACAAGCCTATCCGCCACGTTACACTCAGCCTCAAATTCAGCAGCCTCCTCAGCTTCAAAGGTTGTATCAGAAACCTGAGACATATATTCCACGACCTTTGCTAGGACCTAATCAGTTTGCCTATTGTAGAGAGGAAGGTCATTTTAAGAATAGTTGTCCAGTTTTATTGCAGCGCAATGGAGCGTTATCTGCTCCACGAGGTTGTGCTGGCCTTCAGTCAGCAAACAGAGGTAGAGGTCGGGGTATGTTGACTCAAGAACAGCGTGCAATTCCTTCTTCTAATCCCGTGAACTCCTTTGATCAGCAGAATGTGAGGTCCGCACAGTATTACAATGAAGACCATTATGTTGAAAGCGAAAATGAAAGTCTTCATGCAAACTAGGACAGCCATGGGCAAAGTAAGGGAGTTGTGCCAATCCCAGTAGATCAAAATGGACCTTATGTTAACGTCACTACAATGGGTGTTTCAGAGCCATTTCTTCTGGATACTGGGGCAATGAGAAGTTCTATCATTCATTCTAAACTCCCTGGGGCACCTTTGTCTGGCTTAACAAATGTTTCTGTAGGATTTTCTGGCACCCCTGTTCGCAATCCAGTTTCTTGCCCCTTGCCTATTTCAGTTGGTCCCTATGATTTGGAAGCTCCACTTCTGTTAACGAATGGTTGCGCTGAAAATCTGTTGGGTCTAGACCTATTGAAAAGAATGCATGCTATGATATATTGTTCTCCTTCTGGTGTACATCTTACTTTAGGACAGAAATTGGTCTCCCCAATGTATTTGTCCAAAGGTCAGTTTCCTCCTGAATTGCTTTCTCTTCCAACAGCGCTTTGGGTCACGGGTCCGAATGACGTGGGTTGTCTTGAGATTCCGCCTTATGTTGTCACTCTCAAGTCTAATGTTGAATTGCCGCGTATCCCACAGTATAACATTTCTGCTGAAGGTGAGAAAGCGCTTTTGGGAATCATTCATGACTTGATACAGAAGGATCGGGTTGAAGAAACAAGAGGTAACACATGCAATAGTCCAATTCTTCCTGTTCTTAAACGCACTGATCCTTCCCAACCACCTGTATATCGTTTTGTAATTGATGTGCGGGAGGTAAACAAAATTGTTTTTCCGCAATTCCCTGTTGTTCCAGATATCACTGCTCTGTTGACAATGATACCTTCCACAGTGACTTGGTTTTCTGTCATTGATCTAAAGAATGCCTTCTTTAGTATTCCCATTGCAGAAGAGAGTAGGGACATTTTTGGCTTCTCTCTTGGAGGCCGAAGCTTCCGGTTTAAACGCGCACCCCAAGGCTATTGTGAAAGTCCCTCTATTTACAGCCAAGCTTTAAAATGGCATCTTGATGCTTTTCATTTGCCATCTGGTGCTGCCCTTATACAGTACATGGATGACTTATTAGTCGCCGCTGATTCGGAAGATATCTGCAAAGATGTCACTGTTGCATTGTTACGCCACTTGTTTAAATTGAATCACAAGGTTTCACCTTCCAAACTACAATATGTTTGTCGAGAGGTTACCTACTTGGGTCATCTCCTATCAAAGGAGGGACGACGATTGACACCAGAACAAATTCAGGCGATTGCGCGAATGTCTGTACCATCCACACAACGGGAAGTACGTGCCTTTCTGGGTATTACTTCTTATTGTAGACAGTGGATCCCTAACTTCTCACTAATTGCTAAACCTTTGTTGGCACTCACTTTAAAAGATACGCCTCACCCCCTTCCTTGGACTGATGAGTGCCAAAGGAGTTTCACAGGTTTACGTGCCGCTCTGTGTTCTGCTCCAGTACTAGGCACCCCTGATTACACTAAGCCATTTATGCTTTATGTGCATGAGAGAGAAGGTTGTGCATTGTCAGTTTTAACCCAGCAGTTCAGAGACAAACAACGGCCATGTGCTTATTTTTCGGCTACATTAGATCCTGTAGCAAAAGCATTGCCCAGTTGTCTCAAAGCGACAGCAGCAGCAGCAATTTCTATTCGGCAGTCTGCTGGAGTGGTGTTGGATAACACTCTCATTGTCATGGTACCACATGCAGTGGATACCTTACTAAACAGAACAAAAACACAGCACTTGACAAGTGCTTGTCTAACTGGATACGAACTGACACTTTTGGCTAGTCATGTACACATCAAACGATGTAATACCCTGAACCAGCTACTCTGTTGCCCTTTTCAAATGAGGGAAATGTTGAAGATCAGCATGATTGTTTCCTCCGTACTGAGGAAGAAATGAAGGGACGAATTGATTTGAGAGGCACACCGCTAGAGAATCCGGATGGAACTCTATGGGTAGACGGTTCTTGTTTTAAAATGCTTAATGGGGATACAGTTTCGGCCTATGCTGTGACTACCCTACATACAGTTGTGGAAGCTGCACGCATTAGACATAATTCAGCGCAAGCAGCAGAATTGATAGCACTAACAAGAGCTCGTGTATTATCGAAAGGGAAAAGAGTGAACGTATACACTGATAGCCAATACGCTTTTGGTGTAGCGTTCAACTTTGGGCGTCTCTGGAAGGAAAGGGGTTTCCTCACTTCACATGGCACCAAAATACAACACGGTCAGTTGGTGACTGATCTCCTTGAGTCACTTGCCTTACCCACTCAGATAGCGATCGTGAAGTGTAGTGCACACAAAAAGGTTACGGATGATGTTGGTCGAGGAAATGCGTTTGCAGACGAGATAGTGAAGAAAACAGCGAGAGATTCAACAAGTCGAATGTATGTGGCAGGTCCTGCGAATTGGGTCAGAGAGAGAGGAATGTATGAGGATACAGTGGAAAGTGTGAAAGCGATTCAGAAAGAAGCTTCAGAAAAAGAGTTAAGCAAGTGGAAAGAAAGTACTGGAATGTTGGATGAGATGGGTTGTTGGATAGAACTATCTGAACATCAACGTTAGTTGTTACCAGATGCCTATGTTCTCCCAGTGGTTACTATGGCACATGGTCCAGCCCACTTAAGTGCAAAGGGTATTTGTAAACTTCTGGCTCCAGTGTGGCAGAATGAAGGTATCCCAAAATGTGCAGATAATGTAGTGAAGCACTGTATTGTCTGTCTAATGTATAATCCAGGAAAGGGAACCCCAACTCCAGCAGGTCACTTTGCTCCTCCAACATATCCATTTGAGGTGTTGCAAATTGATTATATTCATATGGAACGATGCAACAACCTTAAATATGTTCTGGTGGTAGTATGCGCCTTTTCAAGATGGATAGAAGCATACCCTTTAAAAGACAACACAGCCCTATCCACAGCTAAAATTCTACAAAAATTTTTTTTTTAAAGGTTTGGTTTGCCGCGCATTGTCTGGAGTGACAATGGGAGCGAATTTGTTGGCCAAGTCATGCAGAAAGTTTGTGCAGGTCTTGGTATCAAACAAAAGTTCCACGCGGCGAATCATCCACAGTCAGCGGGTTTAGTAGAATGTTACAACGGAACCTTGAAATTAAAGCTAGCAAAGGTTCAAGCAAGTACAGGACTCAATTGGCCCGATGCTCTGCCATTAGCTCTGCTATCCACCAGAACTGCAGTACACTCTCGTTTGGGACTCAGCCCATACGAAGTGGTGTTTGGTCGTCCGGCTAACGTATGGGGAATCCCTCGTCCTAAGAAATACTCAGACTTGCCATATCCAATGTTGATTGACTATCTGTATGACCTTACGACTAAATTGCGTGTCCTTCATCAACAGGTTCAGAGTGCTCTGCCGAAGGCTTCCACAGACCCAGGTCACTCCATCCGACCAGGTGATTGGGTGTGTGTGAAGAATTTCCAGAGGACCAGCAATTTGCAACCCAGATGGCGAGAGCCTCGAATGGTCCTCCTCACTACAAGGACAGCAGTTCAAGTCGAAGGAAAGAAAAATTGGATTCACGATGTGCATTGTAAGAAAGTGCCTTTGCCTTTGCCATACGATCAATGGGTACACCGAGGCGTTGGTGACTGCGAAAGTGAAAAAGTTCCACGATTCGTACCCTTCAGCGATGCACACCTGAATGGGACACAATCTGAGAAAGAGGACGACGACATTTTGCAGGAAGCGATTCCATCACATCGTCGCTTGGATACGACTAAACCACGAACATTGTTCCAAGACCAGAATGTTTCGGGGGAGGAAAAATACAACCTGAGGCCTAGACCAAAGAACATTTAAGACTCTTCTTTTTGTGTAGTATTCTGTCCCGGTTGCAGGGTCACGGTAGGGGTCTGGATCACGACCTGAATAGTGGCAATAGGCCGGCAGGATCTTCAGTGTCATAGGACGGTGGAGCATCGTGATTTAGTGAGTGAAGAAGATTGCCGTGGGCATCCATTAGAAAGATGGAAACTACACTAGATAATAAAGAAAGAAAAGAAGAAATAAAGAAAGCGTCCTGTAAAATAATGTACAGTCGTTTCAGCGTAGTTTTATGTGTTATTATATTACTGTGTATTATTTTGGCGTTTATAGGTTGGATTATTCATGCTCTGCAGCAAAAAGTTGTTTCTCCCACTTCTTCTTTGTTCTCTTCTACTGCTTCTCCACATCTCTTTCATACTCTTCCTCCACATGAACTCGTTAGAAGAACCGAATATTATAACAATTCCTTTATCCAGCTATTACATCAGCATCAATTAGTAGTTAATACAACTGATTGTTGGGTATGCGGTCTTATGCCACATACCGCAGAGAAAGGTATGCCATATCTAGTTCTTCCTTTTTCTTACGAGGGTTCTGCTTGGGCTTACTTTGTCATTTTTTCCAATGCTTATCAAAGCAAATTCAAGCGATCTGCTAATTCACATATTAATTATCCAGATTTCAGTCATAGTTCTTTGATTAAGGGTATGGTAGCTATGGCTGAAAATCATGGAAAATAGTAAAAGTTCCGTTGACGAAAGAAAAGCATACACTAATTGGAACGTCACCCAATATATGTCTAGTCTTAATAGTAAAATTGGAAAAGGAAAATCTTCGCCGATCTGGACTATACCACATCAGAGTAACTTCTGCTTACAGATAAACGATCATTCTTCTGACACTATACAAAGGAATAACTGCTCCTACACGTATGTTTATTCCTCTCAAAACTCGCCTCCTCTAGTGCCATCTCAAGGCACCTATTTCATCTGTTATAATAGAGCTTATACTTGGTTACCAACGGGTTTCTCTGGTACTTGTTATATAGCCTTTCTTCTTCCCCCTACTTACACTGCTTCCGCAAATCATCATCGAAACAGATACGGCAGAGGGATTATTGATTCAAAAGACACAGCAGGACAAGAGGGAGGGGATTTCCTTAAAGGATTTCTCCCCTTCTGGGGTCCAATGGCTAACAGCAGAAATATAAGGCAATTGGTCCGTGTCGTAGAAACTACAATAGACATCACTGTAGGAGCCTTAAGCAACATCACGGCAGAACTACAGGCGGATCGTCTCATGACATTACAAAATCGAGTTGCCTTAGATTTTGTTCTTGCCGATCGTGGTGGAGTGTTCAAATTGATCGGGTCAAGTTGCTGTATTTTCATACCTAATGACGCTTCGACAGTATACCAAGCTATCTCCAAGTTGCACATAATCTCTGAGTCTATTCATCAGGACGAAGGAGATTGGTCTTTTACGGAGTGGTTTTGGGGACTACTGTCCAAATGGGGTTGGAAAGCATTGACATATCTTGGCATAATTCTGACCATTATTTTCTCCTGTTGCCTTTGTATGCACTGTGGTCCCGTTATCTGTGACCTTTGTGCTACTATGTGCATCCCAAAACCCAAACCACAAGTTACAGAAAACATAAGAATGATGTTAGAGCAACAGCTCGATGACCTCATGGCCATTGATGTGGACTCAGATTAGCATGAGTCTATCTTGCCTGAGTTCTGGCAAAAGGAGGGTCTGAGGAACTTCGATTTTCGATCGCGATCGAAGCGACCCGCCATTTTGTGCTCCGCCGCCATTTTGTGTTGCCATCACTCAGGCAGCATGGCGAGCAAAGTCTGTTCTGCTTTTTCTGTAGCCTGGTGTCAAAATACGCCTTCTGCCTCTATTTGCAAAGCTGTGGTAGACTTAGCCGAGTACACTAATCCCTGTCTGGCTTTTCAAATCCCCTTCTCAACTATCTGTTGATTCACACTATTCTTTCCTAACCTTATCTTATTGTCTGGCCTTCACTGTCTTCTACTAGCATTCTCTCGTTTCACAACTGTCCTCCAACACACACAAACGTATCTCGCCACCTGCAAGTTAGTTACGAATCTGTTAATAAATTAGCTTGAGGGTGGGATAACAAACATAATCGGATTAGAGGTCTCTTCGAGTCAACTGACACTTTGTTTTCCAAACTCTCCTATTGGTTCTACCCTGTTTTCCAACTTTCCTTATTGGCTCTTTCTTATATACTCTGGGAGTAAACTTATTTTATGTTTCTGTTTCCATATTGTATATAAGTTTGTGCACCACAGAGTGAAGTGGCAGTCTCCTGAGAACCTACTTTGAGTACTTCTAGGATAACTGTACTAGCTGCAGCTAAATAAACCTGATCTTCTAACGCCGACAGAGTGTCCCGTGTCTCTGTGTAGCGAAGCAGGTGAACCCCGGAGACATTGGGCGTACCCTGCGCCGCCAGGTCCAAAAGGTTCTGGTTCTTCAATACGTAAGACTGGGCGCATTTTTAATTACGTCAGAGTAATCAGAGTAATTTTGGCAATTCTGCATTACTCTTCTGATGTGATATTATCTAAAATTATGCATTTAAGCCAGCTTGCTTGATTAAGAGTAATTTGGAACAAAAACCCACCCACAGCAGAACAGGAACAACAAACTTAGCGAGTGTGAGCTTTTGCTGTGCTGATTCATTTAGCAATATTTTCTTAGCGCAAAGTGCATACTCAAAGTTCATTTTGGATGCTAGGCTGCATTCTGTTCTACGAAAATAGCGCTAAATGCTGGGTTATGCTCCTCTCATAATTCTGCATACGTTTGCTGCAATTGTGCTTAACGTAGCTCGGCACATTATACAATTCATGCCCACCCCTACTTGTAGGTATAAAGGTCTCAAAAGTATGAATATTACGGAGGTATCAACAGACATGGCACAGCATGCCACTCCATTACACCACGGGCCAAGACACAGCTACTTGGGAGGCCCTTTATAGAGCTGTCTCATGCTACATACATGCTCTTACTCCTTTAGGTTTACCTGTAGAGGTGGGTGATGATAAAGATGATTAGAACCTTTACAAGAGAAGTTAAATCTGTTTAACGCTAAGTACCGCTAAGTACCCACAAAGCAATGGGAAACTTCCCAAATGTTACAAGTTATCTGAGCACCTCCTTTTAAGCAGTATATCAGTGCATTCTGGAATGATTAGTTCTGGTTCAGTTTAAATAGACAAATCAGACAAAAGCACCTGAATAGAATGATTTGTAAAAGCAAAGGCCAGAATTGGAAATGTGTATCCCAGAGACATAGTGCCAGTTAATATTTAGGGTGATCTTATAAATAGAAACATAGGGCTCCTTATGAAGTCACCAATACAGTATAATTAAAAGGCTTTATTCCAATCTCATGATGGAAGATGGAAAAACCTATGGACCTGATTTCATCCTGAGGGACCTCCACCTGCCAGAATTAGAGTTGTCTGCTGGCCACCTCGATAACTCTCTATGCTGACATGAAGTGCTGTCATGGAGGTTCTTATCTATGCAGGAAAAGATTGATTGATTGATGCAGGAAAAGTTTGATGGACAAGACCATCAGACATGATTGCCAGCTCGCAAAATTTTCAAAAAGGTTTGGTTTTTCAAAACCAAATTCCCAAAGTGGGAGCTTGTTTCTGAAAAACCAAAAACTAATGGCCTCCACACACTGGACATAATTTTCTCCCTGGGTGTCAGGGCTCATTACTCTTTTTCCTTTCCCTTACACACAGGTTTTAACCTAAATATAGTGGATGGTGTAAATCAGATAAAGACATATAGACATCAAAGGCGCAGAACAGAAAAACTCACAGAGATGTTTTAGTCCTAGACTTTATTGCAAATATTGGCAGAAATTAGGCAACGAAGGGCAGATCTATCAATATATTTTACACAACGTATAGCAGCAAGACACCTTGCTGTGCTGTACTGCGTGAAATGAAGAGGGCAGAAATGCGCCATATTTAACACTAAATGGTGCATTCCTGTCCTCTCCTTGTACTGGTGCACTTCTGACTTCCAAGCACTAATGTAGGTACCCCTGCCTGCAATGCAGGTAGGATAGTTTTAGTGCAGGAAGGCACACCTTCCTGCACAAAAACAATCCTCTGAGGCATTTTCCTCTTTCTACGTGTGCTGCAGAATGCAGCATTCATTCAAAGAGGAACAAACAAGGACAAGTAAAGATATTTCTCCTTGTTACACCTCCCCTGGCAAGATGCAGCATTTTAAAGCACTCCCAGGTCTACCACTCATGGTAAATTTGGGAATGTGTCAAAATCCATAGGTGGATGTGTGGGAACACCCACACTCCATCCATGTAATGCCTCCCTGGGGCAAAGTAACACAAGGCAGTGACTTGCGCTGCCTTGTGTTAATCCAGGTTTTACCAAGCCATGCAGGGCCACACAAGGTGCCTTTGTCTGGCTTGGTGAATCTGACTTTTGTGTTGCGTTGCCCTTGTGTTACCTTGTGCGACACATGGGCATAGTAACACTTTGATAAAGCTGGCCCTGAGTAAGCAGAGACATTTTATTACCTCCAGTCTTGTGACCTATGAATCAACCATTTAACAGTTCCACTTTTATACTCATGTTCCTGACAGAGGATGTGGATCCACTATTGAGGCTTCAGAACTGATTTGGGGTTATTCTCATTCAAATGTAATTTTCTGGCTGTAGCCCAGTCACAATCTCTATGCTAGGTGATGGCTCTCACAGGAGGATCACTATTGCTGACTCCAAGTCGAAGTATCCAAAGCAATGACACAATGAAGTGTGGCACCTCAGCATCTGCCTGTCTTCAGCCTTCCTGAGCAGTAATCAGGCACATACAAAAGGGCAGACCTGCCAATAAACTTTGTCACCTTTAACAAAAGAAACGTCTTACCAACACCTCACACCTAACACCTACCTCACATCATCACTCATGCAGAACTAATAAGTAGCCCTTTGCTAACAAGGACTTCACAGCATTTTTGTGGGAAGGCTTTTATCCATCTTTCCTCACTTCAGGGTCTTAGGTTTCCTTCCTCCAGTCACAGGGATGCAAACAATATACTTTCATTGTCTAGGCTGTATCTATTCTCCATCATGTCATGCAAAATGCATCCCACTGGTCCATGCAATTAGAATTTCACCACACACGGAAACTTACTACTACATGCTTGCTATGTATCTACCTCACACACACACAAATGGAATGTCAGCTCAAAGGCCTGGGAGTGACACAGACTATTCTACTGGGTTTGACACTTATTGTCTCTTTGCTGTCCTTCCAAAAACCTCTGTCAGATATGTATCTCCAACACTCTTCTTCTAACCTTTAGAGTTTTACAGACCGCTCGACTGGCATTGAAGCTATCACTGCTGGCCTTTGCTCCCACTGCTGTCACAACTGGCAATCAGAGACCTTTGTCACTCAGAATCTATCTTTGGGCCACCTAATTTGATCCATCTGAAGCAATATATATATATTGGCTAAAAGAAGATATGGGTTCTGGGGTTGACAGCATAAGAAGCATAAAAAAGCACTGTTTACAAAAGGATATCCTAATATAGGTGGCGTGGCTTCACATAGTTGTGCTCCTGCTCCCGGTCTTCTTCCTCCTTGTCCTCCGGGTCCTTCTATGCCTTATAGCATTGTTCCTCCTCCTGGCCCTATTCTGAGTCAACCTTTTCTGAAATGATTTTGCCCACCTGATCATCATCCTGGTCCAACTAGTTTTGCTCACCGTGGTACTGGTTTCCTGAATCTGGTGCTCCTGGTTCTCGACTTTCCTGATCTGCTTCCTAATGGTCCTGCCCCTTGCACTTCCTTGTATTAGCCTTTCCTTGGCCTCCTGATCCTGGCATTACTGATTTTTACCCTGATCCTGCAGTTCTACTGGTTCCTTTTCCACCTAATCCTGTGTTCCTAGTGCCCATAGATCTGCCACTCATAGGGGCATATCTACAAGGCGGCGATATAAAATTATCGTCGCTTTTGCGGCCGTTTTTGGCCGAAAAGCGGCGATAATTTTATCGCTATATCAGGAAGTTCACGCTATCGCGTGAAACCTTGCCTTAGCGCCTGAATTCCTAACGCCCATCTTTGCATCTCTAATGAGATGCAAAGTGGGCATTCCTCCCCAGGATAACGGGAGAAATGTCGCTAAGCGACATTTCTCCTATTATCAAGCCTTACCCAAAGCAGCATAGCGACAAGAAAAGTAGCGATAACCTCTGGTATCGCTACTTTCCTTACGCCTGCTTTAAAACTGACTTAGCTATGATATCCTATGGAAGGTGGATATCATGGCTAAGTATGTGAGGCCCTATCAGCAAGCTATCGCCAAACTTCATGGGATTATTACTGTGTTTCCAGCGATAATCTTACGTTTGGCAGTTAGCGCTATGATTTTTCTCGGTTTTGAGATAAGCGTTGCTAATAGCACACTATCTCAGTGATAAAAATCCACGGTAGCCGGCGATAATTATCCTAGTGCTAAGTGCGCTTAGCGATAATTATCGCCGGCTGTTGCTGATATGCCCCGTAGTGTTTCTGCTTTGAGTCATCCTGATTCTCCTTACCCTGGTCCCTGTCCTAATGGGCCACCTGGTACTGCATTTATGGGTGCTGGTCCTCCTTTTAAGTCTTCTTGGGTAGGGTCTTTTCATTTTGGTCTTGGTCTGGTCCCATTGGTCCTTGTAGCTCTGGTTGTCCTGGTCTCCCTGATCCTTGCCAGCCTGGTCCTAATACCCCAGTTCCTTTTCTTCCTGCTGTACCTGGTACTTAAAGACCTGGCCCCCTTGAGAGTGAGGTGAAATCAGAGGGAAATGAATCAATTGTCCTGTGTGTTACCAGGTTCTGGGGTTCTTGTTGCCTTAAAAACCCTCATTCACAAAACAACCGTGGGTGCGGTATATCTTGTTTCTCCGCATGTTAGGTTACGTCAAAAGCATCATCATAGACTCTAGGTTATGCTTTCCTCCACCTGGAGGAAGACCGACTGGTATTTATAGTAGTGATTAGAGAAAGTGAAGGTGAGAGTGCAGTGTCATTAAAATTACCTCCATCTGTCTATTTTGTTTTTATTGTGTCGGGGATGGGGTATGGGTAAAAACAAGGTGGTGGTGCAGTGATAGAATAGTTACTGTTCTATAGCACCTATTCAAAATCATGGCTGGTCGACATGTTTCAGCCCAAGGATGCCCAATCGGTTCAACGAGCTATCTTCAGGAGCAATGAAAAGCACGTTGATAGGTAGTAACATGCATAGGTAAGTAGTGCACTTACCCTTCTTCTTAAGTGCGCCCTTTCGCACACTTGCAAGTTACAGATGAATTTGTGTCTATAACTGAAATGGAAAAAGACCATAAAGACAAAAGATTGTACATGATAAACGTACTTGTAGGATCTACTGTGATTGAATTTTTGTCAAAGGTGATGCTAGAAATTCAAAATTGTAAATTCTACGAATGTTAGTGGGAAAAAAAAATATTAAAGGCTCTGGTAGGCAGATGCGGCTACTAGCTGCTCTTTACAGGGATGGTAAAATACATGTAACGATGCATAGATAGTAGAAGACAATATGACAGAAGATTATCAAGCTCTGTCGTACAATGTGCTTAGGCAATTATGGCGGAGAATGTTGTGCGTGCATTGGAGCCAAAACCTTCTGGTCATCATAGTGGTAGGCAAGTGCAGCTACAGGTTTATTCTATTCAGTGGTACAAGAGCGCTTTATGCAGTTTGGAATGCCGCTTGAACTGTAATCGGGAGATAGCCATCTGGCCCTCCTTCTCCTTGTCATCCTGTTTCTTCACTATCTTGGTCACTTAGTCCTGATCCTACTTGTGCATGTCATCCTGTTTCTAGCCACCCGGCTTAGTCATCCTGATTCCTGTCACCGTGGTCCTCCTTGTCCTCCTTTTCCTCCTCATCCTGGTCCTCCTTGTCCTGGTATGCCAAGTCCTGATACCCCTGGTCATCTGTGACTTGATCTTGCTTTTCCCCTTGGTTGTGGTCTCACTCGTCCTCCTTCCCTGGTCATTTTAACTTTTGTCCTACTGGCCCCGGCTGCCTGGCCATCTCCTTTGTGATTCTCCAGGCCCTGTTTCCTAGTCTTCCTCACTTTCAGACTAGTTAGCTCAGCACTGGCCTACCTGTTCTTGGTACTCACAGTCTGTATTATATTCCTGGTTGTGTCCACTAGATTTGATCATTTTGTTTCTTGTCCCCCTTGTTTGGGCCTTTGGAGGCCTAATCCTCTTGGTTATGGTCCTCCTGACCACCCTGGTCCTTCCAGGATCCCTTTCTTGCTCTTTCCCTTCCTTTCTGATCCTCTTGACCCTCATCCCCTCACCTTGTCATTCTGATCCTCCTCACCCTGCTCATCCGATTTCCTAGTACATCAGTGTTAGACTTGGGCGTCTCTAGTTGGCACAGGTATGCACTTGTGACAAATACGGACCCTCTCCTCTAGTCAGGGTAAGGGGCTACACTCCCAAAATAACCCCTGCTCACTTCCTTGGTAGCTTGGCATGAGCAGACAGGCTTATCTCAGAGGCAGTGTGTAAAGCATTTGTGAACACATACAGTGAAAACACTACAAATGGACACCACACAGGTTTTATATCAAAAATAAGTATTCTTTATATAGATTTACCACAAGACCATTAAACGAGAAAAATACACAATACTGTTACTTTAGATGGTAGAATTTTGCTTAGTTCTCTTAAGTTCTTAAATGCAACACTTTAAGTCAATGTACCTTTTAGATGCGACACGCAGGGCAACGAAAGTGTTGCAACGATGTTGATGCGATGAGGTTTTTGGTGCAAAGAAATAAAGACGTGAAGATCTCGATGTTTCAGTTGCAGCGGCGACACCCTTTACGCGATGCGAAGACAGCGGCCTCGGCAGCGACACTCTTCTCCGACGTTTGCACGACGCTTCCGCTCGATGCGATCTTGCAGCGGTGACACCCCTTTACGTGATGCGTCGACAGCAGCTCCGATGGCGGCACGCTTCTCCGTGGATGCAAGGCGCTTTTCTTGATGCGGTGCAATGCGACAGCTACGATGGCTGCGATGGCGACTTGTTTCTTCCTCGATGCGAGACTCTTCTCTTGATGAGGTGCAATGCGTCAGCTACGATGGCTGCGATGGCGACACGCTTCTTCGGCGTTGCGAGACACTTCCTGGATGATGCGAAACGCTTCCGCTTGATGCGATGCTGCAGCGGTGACACACTTTACGAGATGCGACGACAACAGCTCCGACGGCGGCACGCTTCTCCTTCTTGATTCGCGCTTCCAGCTCCTTGCGACACGCAGTCCCTCAGAAGGCCCAACAACAGCAGCAGGCACTTCCAAAGAACTCTGGGGAGATGGGGGGTGAAGTCTGTTGTTCCTGAGACTTCAGCAGGAGGCAAGCTCTTTTCCAAGCCCTTGGAGATCCTTCCCAAGTTGGGCAAAAGTACACACAAAGTTCCTTTCTCCTCTCTTTGGCAGTAAGGCAACCACTGCAGGCCAATCCTCAGGTTCAGGGATAGTTTCCTCCTCAAATTCTTCTGGTTCCTCCCTCAGCAGAGGTTCTTCTTGTTTTCCTAAAGTGATCTAAATTCTTGGGATCAGAGTCCCAATATTTATACCCAGAAATCCTTTGTCCTCTGAAGGCAGAGGGGCCTTTGCCCAGTCCAAACCAGTTCCTGAGCACTCTGTTTACCAGACTTCTCCTTTCCTTTCACAGTGCAGGGCAGAAACATTATACGCCCCACAGGAGGTGGAGCCAGCATTGTGGAAGGCAAGTACAGCCCTGGAGCACTTTGTTGACAGGATTCCCTCTCTTCATTCACTGTACAGGGCAGAGACATCAGCCGCTCCCCAGGAGGTGGAGCTGGCATTGTGGAAGGCAGGCACAGCCCTATTCAGGTCCCAGGTGCAACTCCTCCCACCCATCTAGGTGCAGATCTCTCTATTCACCACTGGGACACCTCACCCTGTCTCCTGGAATTCCCCAGCCCTGTCACTCAAACTCCAGACAAAGGAATACACAGCCTAGCAGAGGCAGGTTTGAATGGTTAGACAAGAAAATGCCTACTTTCTAAAAGTGGCATTTTCAAACACAGAATGTTAAAACCAACTTCACTGAAAGATGTATTTTATCATCCTGAGTTCAGGCATACTAAAGTCAAATTTCTACCATGTTCTCTGAGTCAGTTAGGATTATAAGATGTCATAACCAAACTGCCCATTCTGGCCTATGGAGAACAGGTAGCCTTGCAATAGTGAAAAATGAAAATGGCTGTAAATCACTATTAGAACATGCCACACACACCAGGGCATGTTCTACCTTATCCTTACAATGCACCCTGCCCTTGGGCCTACCATAGGGGTGTCTGATATGAAGAAAAGGGAAGGTTTAGGGACTGGCAAGTGGGTGAACTTGCCCAGTCAGCATGACAGTACCAGACTGCACGCAGGCTCTGCAATGGCAGACCTTAGACACATGTTTACAGGCTGCTCCTGTGGGTGGCACAACCAGTGCTGTAAGCCCACCAGCAGTATTTGGATTACAAGCCCTGGGCACTCCTGGTGCACTGTACTAGTGACTGACAGGTAAACCAAACCAACCAATCATGGAATCACAAAGTATACATTAATTTACAATAGGGAGCACTTGCACTGTGGCACTGGACAGCAGTGGCACAGTGCCCTGAGCAACTAACACCAGCAAAAACATATGAGGCAACAGCGAAAAATGGAAGGGAGACTCACGCCAATGTGCCAGGTCTAACAATCAGTGGCTGGGACTGTGGGCCTTCTTTGTCCACCTGGTCTCTTGTGTTCTGGTCCTCTTAGCCTTGACCTCTTAACCCTTGTCTTCCTGGTTTGAATCATCCTCATCCTCCTAGCCCTGCGCCTTGTTTTCACGATCCTTCTGGCACTGCATCCAGTGGTCTGGCCCCCTTGGTCCTGTTTTTCTTTGTCTGTGTCCTTCTGAAGCTCATGAGTTTGGTCCTGGTCCTCCTACAAATCCAAATCCAGTCCCCTTAATTTTCCTGGTTGTGGTTGTTCTGTCCTCTTGATCTTCATCACCATGGTCCTGCTGCCCCCATGTCCTGGCCTTTCTGCACCACTTTGTGCTCTGGACTGTGGGCCTAAAGCAATGGTCCACCTGACATTCCCAGGCCTGTTCCTTTCCCTCTTGATGCTGATTATTCTAATCCTTCTTGTTTTGATCCTGGTCCTCTTGGCTTTGTCGCTCCTGGTATATTTGCTACTGGTCTCTCATCTCCTAATGGTTCTTGTGCTTCTACACCACCTTATCATGATCCTCCTTGTTCTATTCGTCCTGGGTTTGGCCATCCTGTTCCTCATTTTCCTGACCATCTTGTTCCTTTCCCTGTGGTGTGGAACTCCAGGGTGTGGTCTTTCCGACCCTGATGTCCTTGATCTTGATTCTCCTTTTCCTCTTCACCCTGGTCCTCCTACTCCTGGTACTCAAGGTACTGGTCCTCATTGTCCTTATCTTCCTGCTTCCCCTAGTTCTTTTTTTCCTGTTACTCTTAGAGCTTTTCCTTTCTGGCTCTGGTTGCCTCTGCCACTGCCTTGTTTCACCTCCCTGGTCTCCTGGCCATGGTTGTGCTATTTTTTTTTCATAGTCCTTGTCCTTCTCGAAATTATGTGCCTATTGGCCCTGATCGTCTTATTCCTGGTTCCTATAGTTTGATTTCTCCTGGGCCTAGCTCTTCAGGACCTAGTGCACAAGCCATTCTAGTCTTGGTCTCCCTGGTCCTGGTCATACTGGCCCTTCTTGTCCTTTTGTTCTCGTTATCATAAATATTGACTTTTTGCAACCCTGGCCCTTCTTGATTCCCCCATTCCTGGCCCATCTGGCTATATTCCATTCTGGTCCTCTTGGCCCTAGAGACATTGTCCTGGTTCTCCTTAACCTGATTCTCCAATCCCCGGTATTGCAGGTCCTGGTCCATATGCCCCCCTTGCCCTCTTAGTGGCTGTTCTCCTGGTTTGCATTGCCCTTTTCCTCCTGGAGCTATTGTCTTTTTCTTATCTTTTCCTTGTCCTCTTAGTCTTATTGGTACTGTAGCCATTGATCCTGTCCCTCTTGACCGAGGTTTTCCATGTTCGGGTCCTTTGAGCCTGGCCATTTTGGTCCTGGTCCTCCTGGCTACCATTGTCCAGTTTGTTTGGTTTTCTAGATTCGGGTTGGCCTTATTACATCTGATCCTTCTCACCCTGGTCTTACTGCCTGTAATGATTGCTCTGTGCTACTTGGCATTCTAAGCCTTCATCCCAGAGGTCCTGAACTTCTTTATCCACTTACCCTTGTTTCCAGTCCTCCTGGACCTTTTTATCTCCTTCACCCTAATACTTGTTCATCAGTCCTCTTGGACCTACTTCTCCGGTTTATCTAGTCCCCTGGCTTGCCTGTTTCTAATCCTTCTGCTCCTGGTTCTCTGATTTCATATAGTCCTAGCCTTAGTTCTGTTTCTCCTTTGTCTGGCCCTCATATAACAGGCCTTCTGGTGCTAGCCCCACCAGCCATGGTGTCCCTAGCCCTACTAGTCATGCTGTCCTCCCATGCTTGATGCATTTACGACCACACTTGTTAATTTCTTTTTCATCATTATGCAGATTATGTGATTTCACTTGATTGAATAACAGTCTATGTACTGGTGCTTCTTGTATACATTCTGCCCTGAAGTTTTCCAGTGAGCTTCTTTTTTCGTATCGGATGACGACACATTTGCTTACACTCCCAAGTGTGTGTTGGGATTCTATCCTTACCTTAAGGCTTTGATACCCCCATCCTCCCTTGGGTAAGTATTTCATCCTTTGCTCCATGCCCCTTTTTTCACCTCGGGCATTTCTTTTCTAACATCCTGCTAGCCTTTTATACACATCAGGTGTCAGCAGTCTGGGACAGTTCACAGAAGTTTTCTCCCTGTGTGCGCTCACATTTGTATATGCGTTACAACAAACAAATGATGGACGGAATGCTGACAATGCAGACATTCTCCCCCAGTCAAGAGATCTGGGTTAAATCCATCATTCTTTTGCCCACTACGCCACCCCAGTTCAGACATGGCCATATGCAAATCAGTCTTGACCCTGTGCCTCATGGGAACAGTCCAGCCCGAACTGCCAAGCCATGTCTTCCCTGGACCGGAATCAAGCATCCTAGGACCGGTTTCTGGCTACCAGCCGTCATCAGCCAGGATAGCTTGACTCCAGTGGCGTAGTGAGCACGGGTCCCACGTCTGGGAATACCCATCCCACTTAGGGCGAAAAGCGTTACAACAAACAAATGATGGACGGAATGCTGACAATGCAGACATTCTCCCCCAGTCAAGAGATCTGGGTTAAATCCATCGTTCTTTTGCCCACTACGCCACCCCAGTTCAGACATGGCCATATGCAAATCAGTCTTGACCCTGTGCCTCATGGGAACAGTCCAGCCCGAACTGCCAAGCCATGTCTTCCCTGGACCGGAATCAAGCATCCTAGGACCGGATACTGGCTATCAGCCGTCATCAGCCAGGATAGCTTGACTCCAGTGGCGTAGTGAGCACGGGTCCCACGTCTGGGAATACCCATCCCACTTAGGGCGAAAAGCGTTACAACAAACAAATGATGGACGGAATGCTGACAATGCAGACATTCTCCCCCAGTCAAGAGATCTGGGTTAAATCCATCGTTCTTTTGCCCACTACGCCACCCCAGTTCAGACATGGCCATATGCAAATCAGTCTTGACCCTGTGCCTCATGGGAACAGTCCAGCCCGAACTGCCAAGCCATGTCTTCCCTGGACCGGAATCAAGCATCCTAGGACCGGTTTCTGGCTATCAGCCGTCATCAGCCAGGATAGCTTGACTCCAGTGGCTTAGTGAGCACGGGTCCCACGTCTGGGAATACCCATCCCACTTAGGGCGAAAAGCGTTACAACAAACAAATGATGGACGGAATGCTGACAATGCAGACATTCTCCCCCAGTCAAGAGATCTGGGTTAAATCCATCGTTCTTTTGCCCACTACGCCACCCCAGTTCAGACATGGCCATATGCAAATCAGTCTTGACCCTGTGCCTCATGGAAACAGTCCAGTCCGAACTGCCAAGCCATGTCTTCCCTGGACCGGAATCAAGCATCCTAGGACCGGTTTCTGGCTATCAGCCGTCATCAGCCAGGATAGCTTGACTCCAGTGGCGTAGTGAGCACGGGTCCCACGTCTGGGAATACCCATCCCACTTAGGGCGAAAAGCGTTACAACAAACAAACGATGGACGGAATGCTGACAATGCAGACATTCTCCCCCAGTCAAAGAGATCTGGGTTAAATCCATCGTTCTTTTGCCCACTACGCCACCCCGGTTCAGACATGGCCATATGCAAATCAGTCTTAACCCTGTGCCTCATGGGAACAGTCCAGCCCGAACTGCCAAGCCATGTCTTCCCTGGACCGGAATCAAGCATCCTAGGACCGGTTTCTGGCTATCAGCCGTCATCAGCCAGGATAGCTTGACTCCAGTGGCGTAGTGAGCACGGGTCCCACGTCTGGGAATACCCATCCCTCTTAGGGCAAAAAGCGTTACAACAAACAAATGATGGACGGAATGCTGACAATGCAGACATTCTCCCCCAGTCAAGAGATCTGGGTTAAATCCATCGTTCTTTTGCCCACTACGCCACCCCAGTTCAGACATGGCCATATGCAAATCAGTCTTGACCCTGTGCCTCATGGGAACAGTCCAGCCCGAACTGCCAAGCCATGTCTTCCCTGGACCGGAATCAAGCATCCTAGGACCGGTTTCTGGCTATCAGCCGTCATCAGTCAGGATAGCTTGACTCCAGTGGCGTACAGCGCTGAGATACCCGTAGTGGTCATCGGCGCTATATAAATACCTATACATTTACATTCTGGAAAAAGATCACCTTTCAAAATGAAAATATGACCAAGATTTACCTATTCTTTTTTTTTTCATTTGTTCCCTTATTTGTTTGTTAAAATTTTTTAGAAGGCATCAAACCCAAAAATATGGTATGCAAATGTTTATTCTTCTGCTACTACAGATATACAGGCAAACTAAGCATTTCTACAAAAGATTGTTTGTTTCTAAGAGCCTGTAGATAAGATTTTAATATGTGTCTCGGACCACTCGTTACACACTTTTGCTCCAAAGAGAATAAGTGATATGCCCTTAATTTACCATTTTATTTTATAATATTTGTAATGTTCTTTTTTGAAGTATTGAAAAATGTACTTTATTATTTAAGTTGATTCCAAGTTTTTTTATAATTAGTTTTTAAATGTCACATAAAAATATATATAATTATTATGCATTGATCATTACTGATTTAAATATTGGAACATTTATTATTGGGAGTATATTTTCTAATATTATTTAATTTATAATTCATATCTATTATAGAAATATTATACTTTTTTGTATGTTTTGTTTATATATGAAATGAGTTTTTTTTTTGACTGACATTTGTTGAAGTTATTTTCTGAATTTAGGAATATGATCAAATAATAATACAAATGTAATTTTTAAAACTAAATAACACATTATTTTATGTGTTAATTGTTCATTTTCACTGTATAAATTTGGCAGTTCTGATTATTGTATCTAAGTACTTTTTTTACTTTCTACAGAACAAAATGTATGTGACTAAGGAGCATAGATTGTGTTTATAATATCTTTAGTGTCCAACATCTTTCCCACAATGGCTTCAATTGGAGTGGGAATAGTCAATGTCACACCATTAGTGTCCAACACCTTCCCCAAAATGATTTAGATTGAAGTGGGAACAGTAAATGTCACCCCTTTAGAGTCCAACACCTTCCCCAAAATGGTGTACTTAGGAGTGGGAATTGTATTTGTCACCTCCTTAGTGTCAAATACCTTCCCCAAAATGGTTTAGATTAGAGTGGGAATAGTAAGTGTAACTTCTTTAGTGTCCAACACTTTCCCCAAAATGGTTTACGTTGGTGTAGGAATACTTGATTTAACTCTCTAAGTGTTAAATTCCTTTATAAAAATAAATGTATTTCTATGTAGTAGGAGTGAATTACGTTATATAATTAGTATTGTTGATAATTAGAAAGATAATTAACGTAGTAGTTGGTTGTGTATTTGTAATAAACAACATTATTATTTACATATTTTCATGGAATAAATATAAAAACATTTTTCAATTTTTCTTTATTTTTCAAATTCTATTTAATGAATATTTTTACATTTTAACATAGTTCTAGTTAATCAAAATAATTTGAATACATTTTAACTGTTATGTAAAAAATGTAATTTATATTTAAGCAGTATTGTATGCTGTACATTTTTCAGTTTTTTTTGCATTTTTTCCATTGTTTAACATTTTTTAACCTTAATTCAGTTGTTTCATATACATATTTTAATCATAGTGTTACATGTTTTTTTCAGAACATTTTAATTATTTGTATTTTTTATACGGGAAACAACCTGGACAATGATGCCTTAACCACAGCTAACTTTTTCAACAATTCTTTCACCACAAATAAGTCTTCACCACAAATATTTTTACAACCACCATGCCTCTGCCACGAAAATTTAAGTATTTTGTAGGTAAGACTATTATATATATATATATAAATATATATATAAATATATATATATATATATATATATCCAAGCTCCACTTCCACCATAGGCAGGTATGCGCCGAACACTTAAGGCGGGTGCCATTTAAGATGTGAGGATGGAATTCACATATAAATATTCGCTCCGACGCTTGCAATGATTATGCAGGCACAGGCACTCTCGGGGACTGTTAGAAACACCTTTATTTCATAGCAGACGCGTTTCAGCAGTAGCTTTCATCAGTGTTCGTAAAGAGTGTGTCAATATTAAAGTGCAAGGCGCGTGGTTTAAAACACATGCAGTCTCTCGTGATTGGCACTTTGCAGTTCATGGTGAGTAAAGAAGGACTCCAATGTTATTCACTTTTTTAAGCCGCCATCTTAGTAGAATAATGTTCAGTTAGAGACTGAATAACAGCAGCCATGAGATGCCACCAAAGTAAGAACTTTGATTTGTGTACTACAAAACAATCATTATGTACTAAAGTCGATATGGCTATGGAACATTATTCTACTAAGATGGCGGCTTAAAAAAGTAAAAAAAATAAAAAATTTTTTAAAAAAAGTGGATAACATTGGAGTCCTTCTTTACTCACCATGAACTGCAAAGTGCCAATCACAAGAGACTGCATGTGTTTTAAATCATGCGCCTTGCACTTTAATATTGACACACTCTTTACGAGCACTGATGAAAGCTACTGCTGAAACGCGTCTGCTATGAAATAAAGGTGTTTCTAACAGTCCCCGAGAGTGCCTGTGCCTGCATAATCATTGCAAGCGTCGGAGCAAGGATATATATATATATATATTTATATATATATATATATATATATAGATATATATATTCACTGAAAAAACAATAGGTTTTAGGGGTGTTATAGTTAGCTGGACATTTCACTCGAACAAAACTATTGAAATTCCTCCGATATAGTTAGTTGTACTAACTATATCTCGCGCGCCCGCAATCCACTGATGTCACTGACCATGTCATGAATGATGTAATATGTGACATCATCAGCAGTGGATTGCGGGCGCGCGAGATGTAGTTAGTACAACTAACTATATCGGAGGAATTTCAATGGTTTTGGTCGAGTGAAATGTCCAGCTAACCCCTAAAACCTATTGTTTTTTCAGTGAATTTCTAAGGTTTTTTAAATGCTAATTCCTAAATATATCAGGCCTGAAACCTATGGTTTTTTCAGTGAATTTCAAAGGTTTTTTAAATGTAAATTCCTAACTATATCAGGCCTGAAACCTATGGTTTTTCAGTGAATTTCAAAGGTTTTTTAAATGCTAATTCCTAACTATATCAGGCCTGAAACCTATGGTTTTTTCAGTGAATTTCAAAGGTTTTGTAAATGACAATTTTTAATGTATTAATTGTTATACTGATTTTTCTGATACTGATTTACTTTATTTTTAGATATATTTTTTTTAATTACATTATACATTACAATACAAAATATACTTTCTCAGAATGAATTACTTTAGTTTAAATACTTAGCAAATAGGCAACAGACTTTTAAGTACAGTAGTTACAGTTGTTGCAATGGGCAACACAATTTCAAACACAAAGCAACATTGAGCTCAATGTGAATTTCTAGTTAAATGCAATTAGTTACTTTATGGATTACTTTTTTAACCACAGGACTGGATCCTAGATTCAGTCCTTCGACATCTCCTGTAAACAGTTGAGTAAAAGCGTTTTGGTTACAGTAGTTATTTTTAAGGAATATTATTGTATTTTAAAAGTTGACAGAAATTTTTTCACATAGAATCACCAATGTTATCCTACGGCAGAAAATTCACTTAGCAGGTAAGTAGTGTTATCGTTACTTTCTCTTACTCAGTGGTGGATTCTGGATCCAGCACTGGCCAACCTCCTGTAAACAGTTGAAAGAATGTGTTTAAGTCATACAGACGATTTTTTAGGAATATTTTTAGTTTGTGAAAATTGACACTTAGAAACTTTTCTGCTGAAAAACACACAATGGATTCCTATGGAAGGAAATACAAGTTACTGGTAAGTACGCTTAGATTACTTTTCTGAGTCAGTGCTGGGCTAAAAGATGCAGCCCTGGTTTCTCTCCTGATTACAGGTGAGTAAATCGGAATTCGTAGTTCGGCTGATTTTAGAGGAATATTTGTACAATGGTGAAGGAAGGGGGTGGGGCCTGAGGTGACGTGTGAAAACATGCCCTGTGGCGCGTTTTAAGTTGGGGAATTAATTCCTCTTCAATCCTGAGGTCCCCTGGGGGCCAACTAGCCCACCAGGTACCTCCAGTATGCACCAGGGAGCTGCATTGCAGAGAGGTGTTCAGAGTCCACGCCCCTTTTTACAACACTCTGCAACGCAGCTCCGTGGTGCTTACTGGAGGTTTCTGGTGGGCTAGTTGGCCCCTAGGGGACCTCTGCATTGAAGAGGAACGAATTCCCCAACTTAAAACGCGCCACAGGGCGTGTTTGCACAGTATTACCTCAGGCCCCGCCCCCTACCTTCACCACTATGCAAATGCACCCGTGGTGCATTTTAAGTTGGGAGATTAAGTCCCCTTGAATCCTGAGGTCCCCTGGCGGCCAACTAGCCCACCAGGTACCTCCAGTAAGTGCCACAGAGCTGCCTTGAAGAGAGGTGTAAAAAGGGTCGTGGCCTCATTACACCTCTCTGCAATGCAGCCCCCTGGCGCATACTGGAGGTTCCTGGTGGGCTGGTTGGCCCCCAGGGAACCCCAGTATTCAAGGGGAATTAGATCCCCTCTGCAAACGCGCCAGGGGGCGCGTTTGCAGAGGGGTGCAAGGAGGGGGCGTGGCTCCGGGCCGATCCATCTTATTTTTTTTATTTTATTTTTAAGAAGGGGGATGTGTAGCCCCCCTTCTTTTTCTGATTTCTTGGCCCTCGGGACCCCATCCCCCAGGGCCTGCCCCCATTATTATTATTTTTTTTCAAAAACAAAAATCGGGAAGAGGGCCGCGTGTCCCCCTTCCCGAGACCCTAATTTGCCCCGGGGACCCCATCCCCTGGGGCATGGCCCTTTGTTTTTCAAATTTGTCTATTTTGGAGGGGGGCTGCCTTGCCCCCCTCCTGTGGCCCCTTTTGGCCCCGGGGACCCCAACCTGTGTTTTTTTTTATTTTGTGAATTTTTCTATTTTGGAGGGGGGCTGCCTTGCCCCCCACCTGTGGCCCCTTTTGGCCCCGGGGACCCCAACCTGTGTTTTTTTTTTATTTTGTGAATTTTTAGGAGGGGGGCCGCGTGGCCCCCCTCCTGGGCAACTACTGGCCCCGGGGACCCCATCCCTCGGGTCTGGCGACCTCGTTGGGGACCGTGGGGGGTCCCAATCCCCCCACCGTCCCAGCCAGCTCCCGCTTCCTGCGGGAGCCGGCATTGCTTTTCCACATGGGGAGCAGCTAACATGCTGCTCCCCATGTGGAAAAGCAATCTGCTTTGCTTCATTGAAGCGAGAGCAGGTTTCCCTGCTCTCTCTTCAATGAAGCAAAGCCATAGGTTTCACACACGTTATAGTTAGGAATTAGCATTTAAAAAACCTTGCAAATTCACTTAAAAAACCATAGGTTTCACACATGTTATAGTTAGCAGGATATTTCACTTGTGAAAAACCATTGAAATTCCCCCGTTATAGTTAGTGCAGGCAACTATAACTCACGCGACCGCAATCCTCTGTTGATGACGTCAGATATTACATCGCTGATGACATATGTGTCTTTCTGAAAAATAAATATTTGTAATATATGTATAGCTAAAGATTAATGGAAGAAGACATGGGTAAATAAGTGTCTAAATACAGTGATGTAATATCTGACTTCATCAGCAGAGGATTGCGGTCGCGTGAGTTATAGTTGCCATAGCGCGCACGGTGCGCTTCGTGCGCCGTGCGCGCTATGTGAGTGCATGGTGCGCCATGCGCCCACAATGTGTTGTGCGTGCCGTGCGCGTACGGTGCGCGCACTCCGCGATTTTTCGAACAAAAAAAAATAAATATTTTTTGTACCCTTGGGGTTCCTTCAGTGACCCCCTGACAAATGCTAGGGGGTCTGCAACTCTCTTCGTTGCCCCCTTTTCACGTTCTCCACCTTTGTTTATCAGTGTGAGACACACAAAATGGCGGCCGACACTTCCTGATTTCGACCGATTCGAATGTTTACAGTCATGTAACCACCAATCAGAATTAAGCTCGAGCACGGCAGCGTGCGCGTACGGTAAGCTTACCAAACGCGCTCGGAGCGCGCCTATAGATATATATATTGATTTCAATGCTATTTTCTCAGGAAATACTGAACAGATTTACAACAGACCTGCAAAAGGCACATCCCTGACCTGAGGACTACCTCTCTGCCAAATTTCAAGTAATTCTGTTCAGCCGTTCGGGCTGTAGCTTGGACTAAAGGTCCTATGGAAAAATGCATGGGGAAAACGTGTTTTGGGACCCCCCCTTTTTCTCAGCCCCCGCTTGATGAATCCCCCCGAGACTTTCAGGGAAGGAGCGGAGCGGAGCGCCCCACCTATTTTGAAAATTTATTCAAAATAGAATGTTGCGGATTTCCTATGGAAACACGATCCTAACTATAACTATCTACTGGCGACCGCCAGTAGATAATATATATATGTATATATATATATATATGTTCACTGAAAAAAACATAGGTGTTAGGGAAAGTTATAGTTAGTTGGACATTTCGCTCGTACAAAACCAGAGAAATTACCCCGTTATAGTTAGTTCAGCCAACTATAACTCGCGCCCCCGCAAAGCACTGCTGATGACGTCATATATTACATCACTCATGACATGGTCAGTGACATCACTGACGACATCACTGATGACATCTCAAATGACATCACTGATTACATCACTGATGACATCATCCAGTGACTGTGTCTTTCTGTAAAGTTTAAATATGTTTAATATATATAGGGAAAGGCCTATTGAAGAATGAGTAGGTGTATAAGTTTCTGAATGGATGATTTAGTAGGTGCGTGACTGACTCTATAAGTGAGTGATTAAACGTATCTTACTGAATGCATGGGTTAGTGACTAAACCGTGTGAATGTCTGTATCCGTCTGTCTGTTGGTGTGTAAGCGGCTGCATGGGTTTATGAATAGCTACATGAGTGTCTATATGAGTTATTGATTGGTTGTCTGAGTATCTGTATGGGTGCCTGAGTGTTTGTTCGTGTGACTCTGTGCATAGATGTGTGAGTGGGTGATTCACTGGGTGCATAGTTTCAAGAGTGCATCTGTGATGGACTGTATGGGTGGGTGAGTGTGTGTATGGGTGTGTTAGTGAGTGAATGTATATCTCAGTGGTACTTGTGTGAGTAACTACATATGTGAAAGGCAGTATATATGTGTGTTAGAGTATATAAATAGCTATAAGTGAGAGTGTGTGATTATGAGAGTAGCTGTATGGATGGGTGTGTGCTTGTATCAGTGATTGTATAAGAGTGTAAGAATGTGCTAGTATTTGTATGAGTAAGTGAGCTGGTGTGTGTATAACTATATATGTGAGTAAATGGGAGTGTGATCAATTATTTGCATGACTGACTAGGTGTGTGAGTACCTCTATGGATGAGTGGCGATGTGTGTGTGTCTATATAGGTGCATGAGTGTATATGATAGTCCTGTACTGAGTGACCATAAGTATGAGTGACTGTACGGGTGAGTGAATGGATGTGTGTATAGACCTAAGAATCAGTGAGCAGGTTGTAGTTATTGATGTTGGAGTGTCTATGGTTTTGAGAATGGCGGTCTGTAATTTAGAGTGGGTGTATCAAAAGTTATATTATGGTGTGAGAAGATGCATGAAATTATCACATGGATGATGTCATCATTGATGTCATCAGTGATGTCATTTGAGATAACATGGCGCAGCGGCTCGCATCACTAGAAAGCCTACTAGAAACGATAGTCAAGGGCCTGACTGAGATCCTAACTAACCTAGACAAGGTCAGAAAACCCCGGAAATACCCTCCCAGGGCGCCCCCTGACCTGCTCCAATCAGCTAAAACACCCTGCCGGGCCCCTAGCGACCCTGTGACTCAATCTCAGTGACCCTCTAGAAAGGACAGTGAGTTCCCATCACAGGACACCGGAGGGACCAAAGCCCCCTCGCCCAGGTTACAGAGACTTTCAAATACTGACGCCAAGAGCCCGACACTAAGACCCACGAGATACAAAGCCGTAATGTCCCCAGAAGAAGCGACTGATCTAGCCTCAACATACGACTCCCCCCCCTACAGACTCCCCCAAATCCAAGATCCATGAGATCACGGGTTTCAGAAGAGACAACCTCCCTCCGAAACCCCCTAGACACCCTCCCTTCCTCGCCACCGTACCTAGGGCCCCCCTTGGAAAGATCCACACCGAAAAGGAGGTCTCCACC
The DNA here is from genome assembly GCF_964204655.1 of Triturus cristatus. NCBI lineage: Eukaryota > Metazoa > Chordata > Amphibia > Caudata > Salamandridae > Triturus > Triturus cristatus. Next base: position 1,363,444,278 of record NC_140591.1, on the reverse strand, counting down.
AACTGCATGCTCATTAACTGCAGATCAGCCTCTAGGCATACAACTGAGCTAGCAGAAGCCATCCTTACGCAGGACATAGACATTGCGTTCATCATGGAGACATGGCTCAATGACCTCTCCACACCATACTTAGACATGCTTGTGCCCCCAGGTTTCTCCATTATCAACAAAGATAGAAAAGACCAACGAGGGGGAGATGTAGCTATCATACACAGAGAAAACATTGCCATCATGGAACTGGACTCTTGCAAATATAATACCTTTGAATGTCTTACCGCCAATATCAAGACTAAGGACAATGGATTATTCCTCTTCCACCTTCTTTATCACCCTCCAGCCAACACCTCAGCATTCTGGGAGCACCTGTCCGACCTGATTGCTCACTGCGCACTCGGGGATGCTAACAACCTAATTCTTGGTGACCTAAACCTTCGATGGAATGAAGCAAATAACCTGTTAATTCAAAGGCTATCCAACCTTCTCAGTGACAATAACTTATCTCAGCACTGCTCAGAGGAAACGCACAATAAAGGAGCAAACTTGGATTCCATTATCACGCAGCATGACGCAATTACCATTGACCACATACTCCCTGTTGACTGGTCAGACCACCACATGATTCTATTCCATTTCAACCAAAAATTGCTCTCTCAGCCGACCGTACAAGACCCCCCAAATGGGCAAGAAACCTCACCCAGATCCCCCTCACCGCCCTTGAAGATAAGATTAACTCGCTCCTCCCCATCGCCAACGACCATCTCACAACAACCGAACTCACCTCGCTCTATAATGCAAATATGATGACTATGCTTGACCAACTAGTCCCCTTGAAACTAAAAAAAAGCCGAGCCACTCCCTCCAGATCATAGTTCAACACCGACACAAACTCCGAAAGGAGACTACTAAGAGCCACAGAAAGACGCTGGAGGAATAATCCTTCGACTATCCTCCGCGAACAACTCAGAACAGCCAGCAGGAAGTACAACAATCATATCAAGACCAAAAAATCCACGTTATTTTGCTCTGCACTGGACAGTGCAAAAAATAGACCTAAAGAGCTCTATAACATTATCAGGCAACAAACCTCCAAGCCCGCAACATCCTCAATTCAGGCGTCCAAAGAACTCTGCGACAACTTCGCCAATTTCCTTAAGGACAAGATCACCAAGATCGAACCTTCATTGGACACCAACAGCATCCCCATACAAAGATCAGCATGGCGCCGGCTCGTGATAATGCCCCCACACCCCCTAACAAATCCTGGCTAGTCTTCTATCCCATTCAAGAAGCTGAGAAAGTCAAACTTATCTCCTCCTCCAAACCCTCTTCTCACGCCCTGGACCCTATATCCCCCAACTGACCCAAAAACTAAAACTCTCCCTAGCACCACACTGGTGCTCGATCATAAACAGCTCCTTGAAAAATGGAGTTGTGCCATATTGCCTTATAGTAGGGCAAGTCACGCCACTGCTGAAAAAACCCGGGCTTGACATAAAGGATCTGAACAACTTCAGACCCGTCTCTAACCTCCCTCTTCTGTCTAAAATCCTAGAAAGATGCATACTTCATCAACTAACCCAACACCTGGACAACATCGACCTACTTGACCCCCATCAGTCTGGCTTCAGAAAAGGATGCAGCACTGAAACCCCAATCCTCAACATCATCGACGATATCCATAAGTCACTAGACTCAGACTATTGCTGCCTCCTCATCCTCCTAGACCTATCAGCAGCTTTCGACACGGTAGACCACAAACTCCTCATTAAGGCTCTCCAAGAACAAGCCGGACTCTGCGAGGTGGTCCTCGAATGGTTGTCTTCCTTCTTACACAACCGCACCCAAAGAATCAAAATCAAAAACTTTGCATCCGATCGGCATCCAGTCAACAAGGGAGTCCCGCAAGGTTCAGTGCTCTCCCCACAACTTTTCAACATCTGCATGGAACCCCTCACCAAACTACTCAAAAAAGGCAAAATCTGCTTCCATCTTTATGCAGACAATACGCAGATCTACCTGGAATCCTCCTCCATCAAGGACATCCACAGACTCAACAACATTCTAAGAGACGCCCAACTCTGCCTGTCTAGCAACTACCTTAAACTCCTCATCTCGAACAAAGAGGAGAACCCCTAAATTGCTGAATGGCTAAAAGCCATCGATGCGCTCAATGGGAACCTCACCCTGGCCGACTCTGTCAAATCTCTGGGTATCACACTAGACCCGAAACTGGACATGACCTCACACATCAAGAACACAGCCAAAAGCGCCTTCCTCAACCTAGAACTACTGAACAAAATAAAACCTTTCATCCCGCTCAATGATCTCAAACAGGCCACCCAACCACTGGTATTGTCAAGACTAGACTAAGGAAATCCAGTCCTCTCAGGAGTAGCAAAATCACATCTTGCCCCCCTCAAAACAACGCTCAACGCGGCAGCCAGAATGGTCACCGGAATCAAGAAATTTGATCACATTTCCCCAGCACTCAGAGAACTTAAATGGCTCCCAGTGGAAATGCGGGCTAGCTTCAGAACAGTCTGCCTCACACACAAAGCCTTGCACACCGGAAAACCTGAATATTTGGCGGCCAAAGTCAAAAAAGCCAGTCAGACCAGGAACCTCAGAAGCTCGAACTCTCTTCTACTCATCCCGCTAAAAACTCGAAAACAAAAAACTGCGGCTCGATCCTTTGCCAGGAGCGCGCCCAAAATCGGGAACTCTATTCCCCCCCACATCAGAACTATTACCTCTTTTGCTAATTTCAAAAGCCAGCTCAAAGCCCTGTTTCTCGACCGCTCCCTAGGGAACCGATAGGAGCAGCCAGAGTGCAGAGACAGACTCCTCCCACAGCTGCGTCTCTATGTCCATAAGCCCCATAACCGAACTCGCCACTAATGGACCTACACTATTCTGTATTTTGTGATTCTCTGTATTATAACTGTTGTAATGCGCTCCGATACCCTCGGGTCAGACAAGCGCTATATAAAACTTCTTAAAAAATAAATAAATAAAAATGTCATCAGTGATGTTACTGACCATGTCATGACTGATGTAATATGTGACGTCATCAGCAGTGCATTGCGGGGGCGCGAGTTATAGTTAGCTGAAATAACTATAACGGGGGAGTTTCTCTGGTTTTGTATGAGTGAAAAGTCCAACTAACTATAACTTTCCCTAAAACCTATGGTTTTTTCAGTGAATTTCTAAGGTTTTTTAAATGCTAATTTCTAACTATAACTTTCCCTAAAACCTATGGTTTTTTCCAATGAATTTCTAAGGTTTTTTAAATGCTCATTTCTAACTATAACGTGCCTGAAACCTATGTTTTTTTCAGTGAATTTCAAAGGTTTTTTAAATGCTAGTTTCTAACTATGCCTACAGAGGTAGGACATGTGATGAAAGAAGAAGCAACGCACAGAAAGAAAAAAAAGGAAGTGCACAAAAAAGCAACAGAAGTCCACAAAGACGAAGAAAAGTGCAGAAAGAAGAAGAGATGTGCCGAAAGAACCAACAGAGGAGCATAAAGTCCTCCTGTGCCCACAACTTTTTCAGACGGGTACTGGTGGTAACTGACTCTGACTAACCATGCCTAGAGCCATTGCTATGCTAAAAGACACTTAGAATACAGTGAAAACAACTACATGCACTAGGGAACACTATGCGTTGGGGTACCCTGTGATTAGCATGACCTCCTCTGTAAGTCCCTAGTATATAATAGGGGAATTACCTACTTGGCCCCAGGGACACTCAGGATATAAGAGAAATTAATTCCCCAACTTAAAATGCGCCACAGGGCGTGTTTGCACACATGTCACCTCAGGCCCCACCCCCTCTCTTCACCACTTTGCAGAAAGGTGTAAAAAGGGGCGTGGCCTCTGAACACCTCTCTGCAACGCAGCTGCCTGGCGCATACTGGAGGTACCTGGTCGGCTAGTTGGCCCCCAGGGACCCTCAGTATTTAATGGGAATTAATTCCCCAACTTACAACTCGCCAGGGGGCACATTTGCACAGTGGTGAAGGGAGGCGGTGGGGCCTGAGGTGACATGTGTGCAAACATGCCCTGTGGCGCATTTTAAGGTGGGGAATTAATTTCTCTTCTATCCTGAAGCCAAGTAGCCCACCAGGTACCTCCAGTGAGCGCCACAGAGCTGCGTTGCAGAGAGGTGTAAAAAAGGGCATGGCCTCTGAACACCTCTCTGCAACGCAGCTCCCTGGCGCACACTGGAGGTTCCTGGTGGGCTAGTTGCCACCCAGGGACCCCCAGTATTCAATGAGAATTAGTTCCCCAGCTTACAACGTGCCAGGGGGCGTGCTAGCAGAGTGCTGCAGGGAGGGGGCGGGGCCTCCGACGAGATGCCGGTCTTTTTTTTTTAAGAAGGGGGCTGTGTGGCCCCTCTTCCTTTCCTTTTTTATTGGCCCTGGGGACTCCATCCCCTAGGGCCTGACCTCTATTTATTTATTTTTAATAAATTGGAAAGGGGCCGCATGCCCCCCGAGGCCATATTCGGCCCAGGGGACCCCATTCCCCGGGGCATGGCCAGGTTTTTATTTTTTGTTAAAATTATTGGAGGGGGCTGTGTGGCCCACCTCCTCAGGCCATTTATAGCCCCGGGGACACCATCCCCGGGGCCGGCCTTACTGTATTTATTTTTTAATACATTTTTTTATAATGGGTGAGGGGTCCGCGTGGCCCCCCTCCCGGGCCACTAATGGCCCCGGGGACCCCATCCCCTGGGGCTTGGCCTTTCGTTGGGCTTGGCCTCCCGCCCTGTCATTGCAAACAGCAAAGAACCCGGGGAGGTGGTGGTCCTCGGGGTGTGTAGGGGAGCTCGAGCCCCCCACACAGGTTAGTTTAAAAAAAAAATAAACAGCCTCGGGAGGTGGCGGTCCCCGGGGCTGCGGGGGGGGCCATGAGTCCCCCACAAACATTTTAGAAAAGCCCCAGGGGGTGGCGGTCCCCTGGGCTTGGGGGGCCTTGAAGGTCCCCCACCTATTAAAAAACAAGCCACCGGGGGTGGCGGTGCCCGGGGCTGCGGGGGGACTGTGTGCCCCTCGCAAATATATTTAGAAAGCCCCGGGGGTGGCGGTCCCCGGGGCTGCGGGGGTCCCCCTGTGCCCCCGCATATATATTTTTAAGATGCCACCGGGACTTGGCCCGCCCCGGGGCTAATTAATAATGAAGCACGGGAGGCTGCGCTTTGTTTTATAACATTTTTGCTGGATCCGTGGATCCTGCGCACATCCCGCAATTTAAAAACATATATATGCTTTTTTTGGTCCTGGGGTCCTTGTGGGACCCCCTAAGCAGGCCTAGGGGGTTAGGGTGTTTTGTTTGCATTTGTTTTACTGATTTCTTTTGCCTCGGTTCTACTGAGGCACAAGATGGCTGCCAACACTTCCTGGTTTTAAGTGTTGACAGCCAATTAGAATGCAGCTCTTGAACGGGAGGGTGCGCGGATCCTCCATGCCTCTAAATATCGAAACTTTTATTTTTGTTTTTCTCAGCAACTACTGAACGGATTAACACCATTTTTAAAAAGGTCACTTTCTGAGCCAAGCAGTACCTTTTTGCCAAATTTGGGGTAAATCCGTTCAGCAGTTTCGGCTGTATCCTTGCATAAAGTTTCATATGGGAAATGGATTTTATGACTCTTATTTTTTTAATTTCTCAGCAACTACTGAACGGATTCACACCATTTAAAAATAAGGTCTCTTTCTGAACCAAGAGCTACCTTTTTGCAAAATTTGGTGTAATTCCGCTCAGCAGTTCGGGCTGTAGTCATGTCTATAGTTTCCTATGGGAAATAACATGGAGAAAATGTGTTTTGGGACCCCCTTTTTTCTCGCCCCCGCTTGGCGATTCACCCCTAAACTTTCAGGATAGGAGCATGCCTGGAGCAAGACCAATGTTTTGAAAATTTCGTAAAGATTTGTCAACAGGCGCCAAAGTTATAGGGAAAAGAAGAATCGCTTTTTGAATAGAAACAAGGTCCTAACTATAACTACCTACTGGCGACTGCCAGTAGGTAATATATATGTATGTGTATCTTATCTGCATGTATATTATATATATTCGCTGAAAAAAACATAAGTTTCATGGACGTTATAGTTATACATTAGCATTTAAAAAACCTTAGAAATTAACTAAAAAAAACAGGTTTCAGGGACGTTGTAGTTAGTTGGACATTTCACTCCTACAAAACCAGAGAAATTCGGCTGTTATAGTTAGTTGAGCTAACTATAACTCGTTCCCCGGCAATGCAAAGCAGATGCCCCTAGAGTTAAAATTTTCTGTGGAGTCCCTCAGGGCTCTTCCCTCTCTCCCCTGTTGTTTAATCTCTACCTCCTCCCTCTTGTTCGAGCTTTGAAGGAGCACAAAGTCTGCATCTTCAATCATGCAGACGATTTCCAACTCATCTTTTCCATCAGTAACTCCCCGGAGTCGGTTCATGCTTTTCAGTCCACCATGCTGTTCATCAGTCAATGGATGAATAAGAATCATTTAAAACTTAATCCGGATAAGACGGAGCTGGTCTTAACAGGTGGTACCACCAAGAGCCCAAGGGGACCCCACTTTTGGCTTAGGGAGCTGGGTCAGCCCCTGTTCCTTCCAGCTCGGCTAAAAGCCTTGGAGTGGTTATCAGGCAGGACCTTACTCTGAAGCCTCAGATCAACTCGTGATCTCCACTTGCTTTTTTCAGCTCTGCAAAATGAAAAAGACCTGTAGATTCCTCACTCATGACGCCCGGATTCAGGTGATCATTGCCATGGTCATGTCCCATGTCGATTATGCCAATTCATTATACTTTGGCATCCCTCTGTATCTTAAATCTAAGCACAAGGCCCCCCTTAACACATACTTTGAGGTCCAAGAGAAAGGGGGAGGAACTAAACAGTAGGGGAAAAGCTCTTTCAGGACCTATATAATTTTGATTTGAGACTACAATAAGTTCTCTCCTGCCATCATCAGAAAGATATAATTAAGCAAAAAGAAACATGTATTTATTAACAGTTTTTATTTATATTTTTTTGAATTTTATGCATATTCATTAAAAGAGTTTCACTATTATTATCATTGCTTGTTCACATATATATTCTCATTGAACAATATCCAAAAAACACCCTAACACATGATCCCGTGGCTAATCATATAAAAATACAAATCATACTCTCACTCATACATCAGTCATACTCATATTAAAATATAACACTAATCATTTGGTTGTTTGACATAGTCTCCAGGACAGATAACAACAAAACAGTTATATCAGATATTGTCGAGTCTCTGGGGACCTCTCCTTTGGCTGAAAAGGGGCCTACGCGCGTTTCGGTGACAGGACACCTTCCTCAGGGCCACCAACAGGAGGGGCAACAAGCCCTAAATGATGTAGGGGGATCTGTAGGGGGGTAGATATAATAATTTTAATAAAGGCAGGTAATATATTTTGAAACAATATTTCTTAAGACTTCATACTATTATTTAAGTTCAAATATAACTCATCAATGTTAACAGCCACCAGCAATTAGTGACTCTGTATATATGTAGCATACATCTTTAGGGTGGGTAAAAGAATGACCCCTTCACCAGAAACGTGACTGAAAAAAGGTTTTCAGTAGTAGTTTGAAAAGAGAAAAGATTAGCAGTCAGAGGGATACCTTAATAATCTGATTTCAAAAAAGTACTTTAGCCAAACCAATCTTGCTCGGTTATTATTTTTCGGTACTTCTGCGTCTGTATTAAGAAAATGATTGTAGTTGATGTTCTGACTACTCTGGGTAATGACAATGTTATACATATTCTACATACAAGGAAAATACTCACCTTTAGGTATATGCTCTTGGTTTCACTGTTGTAGAAAACATGTGGAGATGCAAATAAATTGCTATCACCTCTATCTTAGCGCAGCGTCCAAATGGATCCGAGATGTAGTTATGATTTAATGCATTCTATGGAAAATATCAGAAAGTAGAATAAAATTGATTACACCATATGGATGGTCAGTCTAGGATCTAGCTTAGTAGTACCGCATTTGCGCAAATACGTCTGATTTCTTACCCTTATGGGGGTTTCCCGCATCCCAGAACGGAAGTTTCTAATAGGTCCTTACGGTGTAAATTGCAGTGCTGTACGATCGGTTTACTCGTAATCACGATGTCTCTAGAAAGAAGACATACATGTTTGTACCTTTTTGGACTCTATAGTTAACTGTTTGCGGAAATGCTTCTAAATCAAGAACACTTCCCCAGTCCTTTCTTTTCTGGTTGTAAGGCGAATGAATCTTACGTTTGATTTTGTGCTGCTAGCGGTTAGCTTCTACGCACATTCTAGAACTTACGGCCACTGTAGGGACAGATCTTTGCAAGCGAGGCCACTCTATCTTATTAAAAGTACTCGAGTTTTAGCAAATAAATGCGATCTAATATCAACGAAAAACCAGCGTTTAACCATGGCAATAATTACCAGCACAGCATCAAAACTGCAAACTAATCAGTCCGAATGACAGAGTGTATCCTAAAGCTTACCTGGCTTCCGCAGAGTGTGGACCTCACTGGTACGTCTGTTTCCAAAGAGCAATCAAGGGGTCATTCTTTTACCCACCCTAAAGATGTATGCTACATATATACAGAGTCACTAATTGCTGGTGGCTGTTAACATTGATGAGTTATATTTGAACTTAAATAATAGTATGAAGTCTTAAGAAATATTGTTTCAAAATATATTACCTGCCTTTATTAAAATTATTATATCTACCCCCCTACAGATCCCCCTACATCATTTAGGGCTTGTTGCCCCTCCTGTTGGTGGCCCTGAGGAAGGTGTCCTGTCACCGAAACGCGCGTAGGCCCCTTTTCAGCCAAAGGAGAGGTCCCCAGAGACTCGACAATATCTGATATAACTGTTTTGTTGTTATCTGTCCTGGAGACTATGTCAAACAACCAAATGATTAGTGTTATATTTTAATATGAGTATGACTGATGTATGAGTGAGAGTATGATTTGTATTTTTATATGATTAGCCACGGGATCATGTGTTAGGGTGTTTTTTGGATATTGTTCAATGAGAATATATATGTGAACAAGCAATGATAATAATAGTGAAACTCTTTTAATGAATATGCATAAAATTCAAAAAAATATAAATAAAAACTGTTAATAAATACATGTTTCTTTTTGCTTAATTATATCTTTCTGATGATGGCAGGAGAGAACTTATTGTAGTCTCAAATCAAAATTATATAGGTCCTGAAAGAGCTTTTCCCCTACTATCCCTCTGTATCTTTCCAGCCGTTTACAGATAATTCAAAACCAGGCTGCGTGTCTGATTGTACACCATCCTAGGCATCAGCATATTACTCCTCTCTTGACGCAATTACACTGGCTTCCGGTTGTTCAGCGGTGTGCTTTCAAGATTGGGTGTCTTATTTTTAAATCACTTAACGGAAACAGCCGAAATTTCTCAATGATATGATTAGCAAATATTCTCCTACACGAAATCTTCGTTCAGATCACAAAAATCTATTACTCACTCCTCATTTTAGATTAAAGCGCACCGGGGGTGCCAGGTTTTCTATCTTGGCCCCCACATTCTGGAATTCTCCGAAATCCGCTTCTGCACCAATCTTCTTCGTTTCAGAGGTCTTTTAAAAACGTGGCTCTTCCGACAGGTATTCTGAATCTTTCTTTAGGACTTAGATCTCAACCGAATTATTGCCATGAAACCTCCCCGGTGTACGTGCGCTCTATAAATTCTGTTTTAACATAACATAACATAACATACCATAACATGACGTCACATATTACATCATTCATGACATGGTCAGTGACATCACTGATGACACTCTGATGATATCATCCAGTGAGTGTGTTTTCTGTAAAGTTTAAATATGATATATATATATATACATATATATATATATACATATATATATATATATATTACCTACTGGCGGTCGCCAGTAGGTAGTTATAGTTAGGACCACGTTTCCATAGGAAATCCGCAACATTCTATTTTGAATACCTTTGGCGCCGGTCGACGAATCCTCGCGAATTTTTCAAAATAGGTGGGGCGCTACGCTCCGCTCCTACCCTGAAAGTCTCGGGGGGATTCGTCAAGCGGGGGCTGAGATAAAAGGGGGGTCCCAAAACGCGTTTTTCCCATGCATTTTTCCATAGGACCTTTAGACAGGGCTACAGCCCGAACGGCTCAACAGAATTACTAGAAATTTGGCAGAGAGGTAGTCCTCAGGTCAAGGAAGTGCCTTTTGTAGGTTTGGTGTAAATCTGTTCAGTAGATTCTGAGAAAATAGCCTTTAAATCAATATATATATCTGAGCCAGCTTACGGTGCGCTTACGGTACGCTTACCGTACGCGTACGGTGGCGTGCGCGAGCGCGATTATGATTGGCTCTTAGATCTTAGTAAACATTCGAATCGGCCGAAACCAGGAAGCGGCGGCCGCCATTTTCTCTCTCGCACTGAGAGAGATGATTAACAAACAAAGCACAAAAACATTTAAAGGGGCTGTTTTGACAACTCCCACACACATAGCCATGTACAGGGAGTCCCCAAAGATCCCCCAAGGCCAAAAACGGAATTTTTATTTTTTCGCTAATTTCGCCGATAACGCTTACCGTACGCGTACGGTAAACAAATATAAAAAAAAATAAACTATCCGCACTAAACCCACCCCGTGTGCAATTGGTGACCGACGGTCATCAATTGTGCATGGCTTATCACTCCAGTAAAAAAACGAAAAGAATAAAAAAAAAATATTAAAAAAAAAAATTATCCACACTCTCTCCACCCCGTGTGCAAATGGTGCCCGAAGGTCACCATTTGTGCATGGCTTATAAGTAATGCGAAAAATTTAAATATTACCTTTAAAAACAAAGTGCATCATATGTCCTCCATGTGCGCACGGTGCGCGAAGCGCATCGTGCGTACATGGCCCATCTAGCGTAACGTGGGCACGCGGTGCGCGTAGCGCACTGCGTGCCCACCGTGCGTGCACGGCACTAACTGCGTAAAGTGGGCGCGCGGTGCGCGAAGCGCACCGCGTGCTCACTGTGCGCGCACGGTGCGCGAAGCGCACCGTGCGCGCACGGAACAAACTGCGTTAAGTGGGCACGCACGCCACGAATGGCGTAAAGTAACTTAGCATTTAAAAAACCGTACAAATTCACTGAAAAAACCATAGGTTTCACACACGTTATAGTTAGGAATTAGCATTTAAAAAACCTTGCAAATTCACTGAAAAAACCATAGGTTTCACACATGTTATAGTTAGCGGAAATTTTACTGATAAAAAACCAATGAAATTCCCCCGTTATAGTTAGTGCAGGCAACTATAACTCACGCGACCGCAATCTTCTGCTGATGACATATGTGTCTTTATGAAAAGAAAATATTTGTAATATATGTATAGCTAAAAATGTATGGAAGAAGACATGGGTAAATAAGTGTCTAAATACAGTATTAGCATCAGCAGAAGATTGCGGTCGCGTGAGTTATAGTTGCCTGCACTAACTATAACGGGGGAATTTCATTGGTTTTTTATCAGTAAAATTTCCGCTAACTATAACATGTGTGAAACCTATGGTTTTTTCAGTGAATATATATATATATATATATATATATATATATATATATATATATATATTCCATATGCAAGGGACTCTCAATTGGAAGCGCCACACGTTGCGTGTCAAATTCTTTATTGGCAGGCTGCAACAACACAAGCAGGTAAGTTTTGGCAATTCCTCCGTTCTTTAAACTTTATGCCATACGCGTTTCTGGACCGACGTCCCTTGTTCACTGGCTGAGTTTGCAGAGGGAAGTCAGGTGGGCAATCAGTGACGCTGAGCTCACAGCGTGTCTTTAAGTCCTGCCTTAGTGGGCGTGAGCGGTAGATGCATTCTGGTATTAAGAGTCTTAAATCCACAGTGAACGCCACCTTATGTCCCTCTCACCAAATTGTTGTCCCAGATGGATGTAGCACAAAACAAAATCCTGTTTGCATTTTGCCTCCCGTACCTTCAATGAAACACGTAACTCCTTTGTCACCACTTCAATCATCGGTGCCGTGGACCCGCTTGATTCGCGGGGGGGCGTTTCCGCGACCAGAGCGGGCCGCTAATATTCCATATGCAAGGGACTCTCAATTGGAAGCGCCACACGTTGCGTGTCAAATTCTTTATTGGCAGGCTGCAACAACACAAGCAGGTAAGTTTTGGCAATTCCTCCGTTCTTTAAACTTTATGCCATACGCGTTTCTGGACCGACGTCCCTTGTTCACTGGCTGAGTTTGCAGAGGGAAGTCAGGTGGGCAATCAGTGACGCTGAGCTCACAGCGTGTCTTTAAGTCCTGCCTTAGTGGGCGTGAGCGGTAGATGCATTCTGGTATTAAGAGTCTTAAATCCACAGTGAACGCCACCTTGTGTCCCTCTCACCAAATTGTTGTCCCAGATGGATGTAGCACAAAACAAAATCCTGTTTGCATCAAGCGAATCAAGCGGGTCCACGGCACCGATGATTGAAGTGGTGACAAAGGAGTTACGTGTTTCATTGAAGGTACGGGAGGCAAAATGCAAACAGGATTTTGTTTTGTGCTACATCCATCTGGGACAACAATTTGGTGAGAGGGACATAAGGTGGCGTTCACTGTGGATTTAAGACTCTCAATACCAGAATGCATCTACCGCTCACGCCCACTAAGGCAGGACTTAAAGACACGCTGTGAGCTCAGCGTCACTGATTGCCCACCTGACTTCCCTCTGCAAACTCAGCCAGTGAACAAGGGACGTCGGTCCAGAAACGCGTATGGCATAAAGTTTAAAGAACGGAGGAATTGCCAAAACTTACCTGCTTGTGTTGTTGCAGCCTGCCAATAAAGAATTTGACACGCAACGTGTGGCGCTTCCAATTGAGAGTCCCTTGCATATGGAATATTAGCGGCCCGCTCTGGTCGCGGAAACGCCCCCCCGCGAATCAAGCGGGTCCACGGCACCGATGATTGAAGTGGTGACAAAGGAGTTACGTGTTTCATTGAAGGTACGGGAGGCAAAATGCAAACAGGATTTTGTTTTGTGCTACATCCATCTGGGACAACAATTTGGTGAGAGGGACATAAGGTGGCGTTCACTGTGGATTTAAGACTCTCAATACCAGAATGCATCTACCGCTCACGCCCACTAAGGCAGGACTTAAAGACACGCTGTGAGCTCAGCGTCACTGATTGCCCACCTGACTTCCCTCTGCAAACTCAGCCAGTGAACAAGGGACGTCGGTCCAGAAACGCGTATGGCATAAAGTTTAAAGAACGGAGGAATTGCCAAAACTTACCTGCTTGTGTTGTTGCAGCCTGCCAATAAAGAATTTGACACGCAACGTGTGGCGCTTCCAATTGAGAGTCCCTTGCATATGGAATATTAGCGGCCCGCTCTGGTCGCGGAAACGCCCCCCCGCGAATCAAGCGGGTCCACGGCACCGATGATTGAAGTGGTGACAAAGGAGTTACGTGTTTCATTGAAGGTACGGGAGGCAAAATGCAAACAGGATTTTGTTTTGTGCTACATCCATCTGGGACAACAATTTGGTGAGAGGGACATAAGGTGGCGTTCACTGTGGATTTAAGACTCTCAATACCAGAATGCATCTACCGCTCACGCCCACTAAGGCAGGACTTAAAGACACGCTGTGAGCTCAGCGTCACTGATTGCCCACCTGACTTCCCTCTGCAAACTCAGCCAGTGAACAAGGGACGTCGGTCCAGAAACGCGTATGGCATAAAGTTTAAAGAACGGAGGAATTGCCAAAACTTACCTGCTTGTGTTGTTGCAGCCTGCCAATAAAGAATTTGACACGCAACGTGTGGCGCTTCCAATTGAGAGTCCCTTGCATATGGAATATTAGCGGCCCGCTCTGGTCGCGGAAACGCCCCCCCGCGAATCAAGCGGGTCCACGGCACCGATGATTGAAGTGGTGACAAAGGAGTTACGTGTTTCATTGAAGGTACGGGAGGCAAAATGCAAACAGGATTTTGTTTTGTGCTACATCCATCTGGGACAACAATTTGGTGAGAGGGACATAAGGTGGCGTTCACTGTGGATTTAAGACTCTCAATACCAGAATGCATCTACCGCTCACGCCCACTAAGGCAGGACTTAAAGACACGCTGTGAGCTCAGCGTCACTGATTGCCCACCTGACTTCCCTCTGCAAACTCAGCCAGTGAACAAGGGACGTCGGTCCAGAAACGCGTATGGCATAAAGTTTAAAGAACGGAGGAATTGCCAAAACTTACCTGCTTGTGTTGTTGCAGCCTGCCAATAAAGAATTTGACACGCAACGTGTGGCGCTTCCAATTGAGAGTCCCTTGCATATGGAATATTAGCGGCCCGCTCTGGTCGCGGAAACGCCCCCCCGCGAATCAAGCGGGTCCACGGCACCGATGATTGAAGTGGTGACAAAGGAGTTACGTGTTTCATTGAAGGTACGGGAGGCAAAATGCAAACAGGATTTTGTTTTGTGCTACATCCATCTGGGACAACAATTTGGTGAGAGGGACATAAGGTGGCGTTCACTGTGGATTTAAGACTCTCAATACCAGAATGCATCTACCGCTCACGCCCACTAAGGCAGGACTTAAAGACACGCTGTGAGCTCAGCGTCACTGATTGCCCACCTGACTTCCCTCTGCAAACTCAGCCAGTGAACAAGGGACGTCGGTCCAGAAACGCGTATGGCATAAAGTTTAAAGAACGGAGGAATTGCCAAAACTTACCTGCTTGTGTTGTTGCAGCCTGCCAATAAAGAATTTGACACGCAACGTGTGGCGCTTCCAATTGAGAGTCCCTTGCATATGGAATATATATATATATATATATATATTATCTACTGGCGGTCGCCAGTAGATAGTTATAGTTAGGACCGTGTTTCCATAGGAAATTCGCAACATTCTATTTGTAATAACTTTGGCGCCGGTTGACGAATCCTCGCGAAATTTTCAAAATAGGTGGGGCGCTCCGCTCCGCTCCTACCCTGAAAGTCTCGGGGTGATTTGTCAAGCGGGGGCCGAGAAAAAAGGGGGGTCTCAAAACGCATTTTCCCCATGCATTTTTCCATAGGACCTTTAGTCGAAGGTACAGCCCGAACGGCTGAATAGAATTACTTGAAATTTGGCAGAGAGGTAGTACTCAGGTCAGGGAAGTGCCTTTTGCAGGTCTGGTGTCAATCTGTTCAGTAGTTCCTGGGAAAATCAAAAGTAAAATCATATATATATGTGGGCGGAGCCTAACCACACATCTCATCCTGAGATCTGATTGGCTGTCAGCACTTCATCCAAGAAGTGTTGGCAGCCTTCTTGGGACCAATATACATGATAGCACCTCATTAAAAAGCATTGCAGTTAATAGAAGGTTTTAAGACTTTAGTTACATTATAAATCATTTGTTGATGGTACCATACTCATTTTAGGAATTGTGGTATGTTCTACTTCTAAGGTGATTTCACCATGTGAAAAAGCCTTCTGCTGGGATATCCTGATTGAGAGAAAAATATTTTCTCATGCTTTTCCCACAGAGGTTTGGAAGGTGATCTATAAGCTAAACTGAGAGCTTATTTTCTGTAAATTCACATTATCTTTCTCAGTCATATGAGAATGAAGTCTGACATTCTCAGTAAAACATGTACATCCAACAAGGGCAGAGACTGTCAGTTGATTCCTTTGTGTTCTACTGCAGCTTCCCAGAGTGTTCCAAAGAACAACTAGAGCGCTAACAGTCCTACTTATGATAAACGTATGGCACACCTGAAGCCATCTTGCTTGGATTAAAGTGGTAACTCTTAAAACATTTAATTTAAATAGGAACAAAATGAGGGGGTTCATTTTTCCATAAAAAGTATGATTAGTGCTGCAGAAAGAAAAATTGGGCCACATTTTGAGTGACTTCTCAAATCCTCTTCTATTTCATTAAAAAATTCTGACATGCAGACTGAAACATGCACTTTCAATACAAGCAGCAGTTTTCCCTGCTGAGCAGTAGCTTTACTACAGTGATCTAATGAGCAAAAAGAGTGCTAACATTCTGAATTTATGGCAATAGTGTGAAACATCTGAATGCCTTCTTGATGGAATCAAAGTAAAAAACTGAAAGTATTTCCTACTGAGGAGACTGCAGTAAATGAGGAAATTAGGAAACTTCATAACAAATAAGTCTCCCAAGATGGCCACCAGAGACAAAAGAGCCCAAATGTAGCCCAAATATCACCCAGATGTAGCCCAAGTATAGCCCAATGACAGAATGTTCCAGAGTGTTCTTAAAAACAACTAGAGCGCTTACTGTCTTCATTATGACAAAAGTATGGCACACCTGAAGCCATCTTGATTGGAATAAACTGGTAACACTTAAAACATTTAATTTAAAAAGGAACACAATGAGGGGGTTCATTTTGCCATATAAATTATGATTAATGCTGAAGAAAGAAAATGAGGGCACATTTTGAGTGACTTCTCAAATCCTCTTCTATTTCATTAAAAAATTCTGACATGCAGACTGAAACATGCACTTTTAATACCAGGAGCAGACTTCCATGGTGAACAGTAGTTTTACTACAGTGATCTAATGAGCAACTAGAGTGCTAACATTCAGAATTTATGGCAAATGTGTGACATATCTGAATACCTTCATGATGGAATCAAAGTAAAAAACTGAAAGCATTTCCTACTGAGGAGACTGCAGTACATGAGGAAATTAGGAAACTTCATAACAAATAAATCTCCCAAGATGGCCACCGGAGACAAAAGAGCCCAAATGTAGCCCAAAATCACCCACATGTAGCCCAAATATAGCCCAATGACAGAAGTGTGCAAAACACTTATTATTTTGTGTTTTTGCAGTGTTATATAGTGCAGACTTGTCAGGTATTGGAGTGCTTCACATGAGCATTGGTTACATCACACAAGAACAAATTCATTTTGGTTGTAGACATGGGGAGACTAAGTGATTTGACCAGAATCACAGAATGTCGAGCTGAAGCAGAAACTCCAACCTGGTTCCCCAGTTGCAAAGTCTGCAGTTCTGGAAGTAACACCACATCCTCTCCCCTAAGTGCAACATTTAATCAAGTGGTCAACTGGATAAAAAAACATAAAGATAACAAATAATTTAAAAGTGCTTTGTCGCTATTTGAAAACTCCGAAAATATGTCCTTATTTTAGTCTTTTAGAGCACTAACCATAATTTTGCTGCCAATAAGACCCTCTCATATATGTAATTTCTAAAGGAAATGCTCTAGGTATTACAGTTTTGATTACATCAAGATGACGTCAGGCGTTCCACACTTTTGTAATAAATATAGAATGTTAGCAATCTAGTTGTTCATTAAGATACTGTTGAGAGGCAGAGGCCAGGGGCACGGACTCTGAAAATTGAAGGCAGGTAGGAGGGTGCAAAGGCAACAATTTAACCACACTGAGCAGGCAGGAAGGGCCGTGGCAGCACAACACACTATGGAGGGCAGTGGAAAGGGGGCCAGGGGCAACAAACCAACAATACAGGACTTGCAAGAGTGGCTGTGGCAATGTAATAGACCATTGTGGGCAGAAGGAAGAGGCAATGGTAGTACAACCATACATGCCAACAGACCCGATTCAGCCAGGAAACGTCCAATGTTTTTAAGCTCAAATGGGCTTTATTTGATCTGTCTCCTGTCTACAATCTCCTCTTTTTCAATGTAACTCAAAGGGGAAAATCAATACCCCAGTTTTTTTTCAAAATCTCCCTCTTACCAAGTTCAAAATGTTCGCAAGTATGGTACATTGGATCATGGAAGGAAATGGGGTAGGGACATGGACTTGGATAACAGAGGACAGGAGGGACATGGAGAGGTGCACCAAACTGACCCTGCAGGGCTGGCATCAGGGTTTGCAGCAGCACAATACACCTGACAGGGCATGCGGGATGGGAGTGCAGCACAACAATCCGTAGAAAGCAAGAGGGAGGGGACAGGACCATGCACATGGACAACAGAGAACAGAGGGGCAAGAGGCAATGGTAGCTAGCTGACCATAATGGACAGACAGGAGAGAAAGCTGCAGCATAACAGACCATAAAGGGCAGGAGGGACGGATCAGGGGCATTACAATGGAACAGACAAGCCAGGAGGGAGGGAGTAGGGGTCTGCACATGTAAACAGAGGGCTGGGGGCAAGGGGGCAGGGCAGGAGCAGCAAGATAGCCATGGAGGTCAGGCAGGATGGGCACTAGAAGCAAGACACACCATGAAGAGCAACAGTGAGACTGTGATGGCATACACACAGACCATGGAGGGAAGGTGGGAGGGGGTCAGGGGCAGCTAACTGACCACACAGGGAAGGTGGGAGGGGCCATGGCAGCACAGAAGACCATGCATGGCAAGTGGGAGGGTTAGTGGTAGCACAATGGCTATGATGGGCAAGAAGGAGGGTGCAGGGGCATGCACAAAGGACCATGGAGGATAGAAGGGAGGGTCAGGACCTGTGCACAGACAAGAAAGTTCAGGGGAAGGGGCCTCACAACAGACCGCATGGGGCAGGCAGGAGGAGCAGTTGCAGCACAACAGACCAGGGAGGGCAGAAGGGTGTGGCAGTACAATGGACCATGTAGGACAGGAGGAAGAGGATAGGGGCATGGCATGTGGACAGGCAGGGTGGAGGTGGCAAGGACAGGTTACAGTCATCTGACAATAGGCAGGTGGGAGGGGAGTGGCAGCTCAACAGAACACTCAGAGTAGATAGGAGTGGCAGGTCCATGGAACATGGTGGGCAAAAAGGATGGAGCAGGGGCATGCACAAAGACATCGGAGGGCTTTCACCATGTCATGAGGGATGTAATATGTGACATCATCAGCAGTGCATTGCGGGCGCGCGAGTTATAGTTAGCTGAACTAACTATAACGTTGGAATTTCAATGGTTTTGTACAAGTGAAAAGTCCAGCTAACTATAACACCCCTGAAACCTATGGTTTTTTCAGTGAATATATATATATATATATATATATATATATATATATATATATATATATATATATATATATATATTCACTGAAAAAACCATAGGTTTCACACACGTTATAGTTAGGAATTAGCATTTAAAAAACCTTGCAAATTCACTTAAAAAACCATAGGTTTCACACATGTTATAGTAAGCTGGGCATTTCCCTCGTAAAAGACCAATGAAATTCCCCCATTATAGTTAGTGCAGGCAACTATAACTCACGCGACCGCAATCCGCTGCTGATGACGTCAGATATTACATCACTGTATTTAGACACTTATTTACCCATGTCTTCTTCCATTCATCTTTAGCTATACATATATTTCTTTTTTTTTTTTTCAGAAAGACACATATGTCATCAGTGATGTAATATCTGACGTCATCAGCAGCGGATTGCGGTCGCGTGAGTTATAGTTGCCTGCACTAACTATAATGGGGGAATTTCATTGTTTTTTTACGAGGGAAATGCCCAGCTAACTATAACATGTGTGAAACCTATGGTTTTTTAAGTGAATTTGCAAGGTTTTTTAAATGCTAATTCCTAACTATAATGTGTGTGAAACCTATTGTTTTTTCAGTGAATTTGTACGGTTTTTTAAATGCTAAGTTATGTATTTATTAATATATTTTTTTTAAAAAAACTTTTTCACGGCGCGCGCACTTTACGCAGTTCGTGCCGTGCACACACGGTGCGCTTTGCGCACCGTGTGCACACAGTGGGCACCTGGTGCGCTTCGCGCACCTCGCACACACTTTACGCAGTTCGTGCCGTGCCCGCGCGGTGGGCACGGAGCGCTTCCCCCCCAAGGGCCAAATACATTTTTTTTTTTTTGAAAACTCATGGAGTGCGCGCACGCTGCGCGAACTTCGCAGAATTTTTTCCGTTTGGGTGGTGCGCGCAAGGTGCGCGCACTCGGCGATTTTTCGAAAAAAAAAGAATTTTTTTTTTTGCCCTTGGGGGTCCTTCTGGGACCCCCTGACCACGGCTAGGGGGTCAGGAACTGTCCACCCTGCCCCCTTTTCACTTTCTCCACATTTGTTTTTCACCCCCTCAGAGTGCGAGAGACAAAATGGCGGCCGACACTTCCTGGTTTCGACCGATTCGAATGTTTACTAAGATCTAACAACCAATCAGAATTGCGCTCGCGCACGGCAAGGTGCGCGCACCCAGCGCGCACGCTGCACGCGTACAGATATATATATTGATTTAAATGCTATTTTCTCTGGAAATACTGAGCAGATTTACACCAAACCTGCAAAAGGCACTTCATGGACCTTATGGCTACCTCTCTGCCAAATTTCACGTAATTCTGTTCAGCCGTTCGGGCTGTAGCTGCGACTAAAGTCCCTATGGAAAAATCCATGGGGAAAACGCGTTTTGGGACCCCCCCTTTTTCTCGGCCCCCGCTCGACGAATCACCCCGAGACTTTCACGGTAGGAGCGGAGCGGAGCGCCCCATTAGTTTTGAAAATTTCACGAGGATTCGTCAATCGGCGCCAAAGTTATTCAAAATAGAATTTTGAGATTTCCTATGGAAACTCGGTCCTAACTATAACTATCTACTGGCCAGTAGATAATATATATATATATATATATATATATATATATATATATATATATATATATATATATATATGTATATATATATATATATATATATATATATACATATATATATATATTATAATGGCGGTCACCAGTAGGTCGTTATAGTTACAACGCAGTTTCAGTAGGAGAAGCATTTTTTGATTTGCTAATAACTTTGACGTCGTTTGACGAATCTTTGCGAAATTCTCCCCCCAAAAAAGTCTATCCAGGTCACCTCCTATCCTGAGAGTTTGGGGGTGATTTGTCAAGCGGGGGCAGAGAAAAAAGGAGGTCTCAAAACTCGTTTTCCCCATGTTAATTTACGAGCCTCCCAACCTGGCAATGATGCGTGAATGGGCCCAGTGCAATTTGGAGTCATCAAAACGACTCGTATTGATACTGATAAAGTTTGCAGACATTGATAGAACTGTACTATTGGAAGAAATTGCAGAGATAAATGAGGAATTGGAAAAAATGGGGCAAACTGACGAGCAATCGAAATTATGGCAAGAAATGATGGTCAGACTAAAGCGGGAGGAAGAAAAATGAAGGAGCGCAAAACGTTCGAATTTCATCGGGACAAGACAGAAAAAGTATGAAGTGATGAGGTCCTCAAAAATTATTAGTCATTCACTCACTAACACACCCATGCACACACTCATCCACCCATACAGTCCTGCACACATGCTGTATTCAACACATACAAACAGTGAGTCACTCAATCATGCACCTATGCACTACGTAATACCCCCCACCGAACCATGCAGACACTCAGACACTCATACTGATACTCAAAAAACTAACTAATAACCTATATAGACACTCATGTAGCTACTCACCAACCTATGCAGCCACTTGATGTCATCAGTGATGTCATTTGAGATGTCATCAGTGATGTCATGAGTGATGTCACTGACCATGTCATGAGTGATGTAATATGTGATGTCATCAGCAGAGCATTGCGGGCGCGCGAGTTATAGTTAGCTGAACTAACTATAACGGGGGAATCTCTCTGGTTTTGTAGGAGTGAAATGTCCAACTAACTATAACGCCCCTGAAACCTGTGTTCTTTTTAGTGAATTTCTAAGGTTTTATAAATGCTAATTCCTAACTATAACATGCCTGAAACCTATGGTTTTTTCAGTGAATTTCAAAGGTTTTTTAAATGCTAATTTCTAACTATGCCTACAGAGATAGGACATGTGAAGAAAGAAGAAAAAACGCACAGAAAGAAAAAAAAGAAATGCAGAAAGAAGCAACAGAAGTCCTCAAAGATGCAGAAAAGTGCAGGAAGAAGGATAACGTGCAGAAAGAACAAACAGAAGAGCAGAAAGAAGCCTTGTTGCAAAATCATCCTGTACCCTCAACTTTTTCAGACAGATACTGGTGGTAACTGAGTCTGACTAACCAGTCCTAGAGCCAGTGCTATGTTAAAAGACACTCAGTATACAGTGAAAACACCAACATACACTAGGGAACACTATGCGTTGGGGTCCCCCTGTGATCAGCCTGACCTTCTCTGTAAGCCCCTAGTATATAATAGGGCAGGGGATTAAAACTACCTCTTAAAACGCGCCACAGTGCGTGTTTGCACACGTCACCTCAGGCCCCGTCCCCTCACTTCCCCACTGTGTAAACACGCCCTGTGGCCGTTTTAAGTTGGGAGATTAAGTCCCCTTGAATCCTGAGGGTCCCTAGGGTCCAACTAGACCACTAGGTACCTCCAGTAAGCACCACAGAGCTGCGTTGCAGAGAGATGTAAAAAGGGGCACGGCCTAGACCATCTCTCTGCAACGCAGCGTAGTGGCGCTTACTGGAAGCACCTAGTGGGCTAGATGGCCCCCAGGGTCCCTCAGGATTGAAGGGGAATTATTTCTCCAACTTAAAACGCGCCACAGGGCTTGTTTGCACACGTTATCTCAGGCCCCGTCCCCTCCGTACACCACTGTGTAAACACGCCCTGTGGCCGTTTTTAGTTGGGAGATTAAGTTCATTTGAATCCTGAGGGTCCCTAGGGTCCAAGTAGCCCACTAGATACCTCCAGTAAGCTCCACAGAGCTGCATTGCAGAGAGGTGTAAAACGTGGCACGGCCTGGACCACCTCTCTGCAACGCAGCTCAGTGGTGCTTACTGGAAGCACCTGGTGGGCTAGTTAGCCCCCAGGGGCCCTCAGGATTGAAGGGGAATTATTTCACCAACTTAAAACGCGCCATAGGGCGTGTTTGCACACGTCACCTCAGGCCCCGTCCCCTCCCTTCTCCACTGTGTAAACACGCCCTGTGGCCGTTTTTTAAGTTGGGAGATTAAGTCCCCTTGAATCCTGAGGATCCCTAGGGGCAAAATAGCCCACTAGGTACGTCCAGTAAGCGCCATTGCAGAGAGGTGTAAAAAGGGGCACGGCCTGCACCACCTCTCTGCAACACAGAGCAGTGGCGCTTACTGGAAGCACCTGGTGGGCTAGTTGGCCCCCAGGGTCCCTCAGGATTGAAAGGGAATTATTTCCCCAACTTAAAACGCGCCACAGGGCGTGTTTGCACACGTCACCTCAGGCCCCGTGTCCTCCCTTCACCACTGTGTAAACGTGCCCTGTGGCCGTTCTAAGTTGAGAGATTAAGTCCCCTTGAATCCTAAGGGTCCCTAGGGTCAACCTAGCCCACTAGGTACCTCCAGTAAGCGCCACAGAGCTGCGTTGCATAGAGGTGTGAAAAGGGGCATGGCCTCAGAAGACCTGTCTGCAAAGCAGCTCCCTGGCGCATACTGGAGATACCTGTTGGACTAGTTGGCCCTCAGGGACCCTCAGTATTGAAGGGGAATTAATTCCCCAACTTACAACTGGCCAAGGGGCGCGTTTGCAGAGTGCTGCAAGGAGGGGTTGTGGCCTCCGGCGCGATGCCGGTCTTTTATTGATTTTATTTTTTTAAGAAGGAGGGCTGTGTGGCCCCCCTTCTTTTTCTAATTTACTGGCCCTGGGGACCCCATCCCCCAGGGCCTGCACCCTAATTGTTTTTGTTGAAAAAAACTACATTTGACCCTCCCAAGGCCTTAATTGGCCCCGGGGACCCCAACCCCCGGGTCATGGGCTTTTTTTTTTTTTATTCTTTAGGAGGGGGCTGCGTTGCCCCCCCCCCCCCCCTCAGGCCACTTATGGCCCAAGGGACCCCATCCCCCGGGGCCGGCCTTTGTTTTTTATTATTTAAAAAAAACTATATATATTTATGACATGCTGGACAAACCGTATGTACCTATCACCATGACAATTTGCGTGATATTCATTAAAAGGAGACTATGCAGAGAATTAATCCACATGGAATGTATTTACACCGCTATTGAAGCTCTGACGTGTCTGACGCCCTAACATGCCTAATGCCGGCGCCCCCCGCCGGTGGGTACTCTCCAAGAAGACACCCTTGTTGTTTATTTATACAAACATGGGTAGCTATTGACGGGCACATTTAATATACACGCACACCAAGCCATTCAAAGGGGATTCGACAAAAATTCGACCAAACTATGCAAGAAACCCCCCTCACGGTTAATAAAACACACATCCACCGCCGGATGTGTAATACTTTTTATTTTACTCTCTGGAAAGGAGACGGACCTCACTTGAGAGTCACAGCGTGCTCCTGGCTGAGCCCAATGCTGTGTTACACCCACCAGTGTCCGCCGAGTGCCTCACACCTCTGTGTTGTATTCCACCAGCTAGTGCTTATGCTATGACACTCTCTATGACATGCACTGTAACACCACCCCGTGAATATATCATGCCACACTTGCCTTCGCACGGGTTATATTGCCCCATCTAACGTGCCTTCCTCTCTGCCTATGTTATAACGCACAGCGCTATGCCATACATATTACAATCTGGGATCCATATCTTTGTCACAGTGCATATGCAACGTTACACTCCCCCCGCACATATTTTATATTAAAACTTTAGAGACTAGTTAGGTTACACAACACTGCCCTGTGCATATTACACTCCAAGGCGCACATCGCATAGCACTCGCTAGTGCCTGTGCTATCTCGCGCTCTCCAATGAATCTGTCATTGCGCACAATGTATTGCATATTATATTTCACGCCGCGGTTCATCTTATATCACACGTTTTGGTGCATAGTTTATACCATATACTATATCTAGTTTCATTTTCAATCGTGCTCTCAGGACTATGTTCTATATAACACTGCATCCACCTACCCTTTTCGCGGGCATTACATTTTGCGATGGGGTGGAGGGTCAGGGGGTGTTTCTGCAAAGTGAGCCCGGAGTCACAGTCACAAACGTCCTCTTCTTCCTGAATAAAAGTGAGATTATGCTGCATACTTGTTCATATTTTAAGGAGTTCACACAGACACACATTTTAAAAACAATAAAGTTCCTAATGCTCACCTTCTCTGAACAGTTAGCTTGCTGCCCCATCCACCTCCTCCTTATCCTTTGTTGTCTGAATCCATGGACTAGCCTCCTCCCTCCTGCCATGCATGGTCTGATGTGCTGCCACTGCACTCCATTTAGCATGATGTACCAGTCCACTCCTGCTGCCCTCCATTGCCCAATTCTATAGCCCTTCATTGACCTCCTGCTTAGCCTCTGTGCCTATCTACTCTGAGTGTTCTGTTGAGCTGCCACTCCCCTCCCACCTGCCTAGCATTGTCAGATGACTGTAACCTGTCCCTGCCACCTCCACCCTGCCTGTCCACATGCCATGCCCCTATCCCCTTCCTCCTGTCCTCCATGGTCCATTTTACTGCCACACCCTTCTGCCCTCCCTGGTCTGTTGTGCTGCAACTGCTCCTCCTGCCTGCCCCGCGCGGTCTGTTGTGAGGCCCCTTCCCCTGAACTCTCTTGTTTGTGCCCAGGTCCTGACCCTCCCTTCTATCCTCCATGGTCCTTTGTGCATGCCCCTGCACCCTCCTTCTTGCCCATCATAGCCATTGTGCTGCCACTAACCCTCCCGCTTGCCATGCATGGTCTTCTGTGCTGCCAAAGCCCCTCCCACCTTCCCTGTGTGGTCAGCTAGCTGCCCCTGACCCCCTCCCACCTTGCCTCCATGGTCTGTGTGTATGCCATCATAGTCTCATTGTTGCTCTCCATGGTGTGTCTTGTTTCTAGTGGCCATCCTGTCTGACCTCCATGGTCATCTTGCTGCTCCTGCCCTGCCCCTTTGCCCCCAGCCCTCTGTTTCCATGTGCAGACCCCTATTCCCTCCCTCCTGGCTTGTCTGTTCCATTGTAATGCCCCTGATCCGTCCCTCCTTCCCTTTATGGTCTGTTATGCTGCAGCTTTCTCTCCTGTCTGTCCATTATGGTCAGCTAGCTACCATTGCCTCTTTCCCCTCTGTTCTCTGTTGTCCATGTGCATGGTCCTGTCCCCTCCCTGTTGCTTTCTATGGATTATTGTGCTGAACTCCCGTCTCACATGCACTGTGTGGTGTATTGTGCTGCTGCAAACCCTGATGCCTGCCCTGTAGGGTCAGTTTTGTGCACCTCTCCATGTCCCTACCCCAATTCCTCCTGCCTACCATGATCCAATGTACCATACTTGCGAACATTTTGAACTTGGTAAGAGGGAGATTTTGAAAAAAAACTGGTGTATTGATTTTCCCCTTTGAGTTACATTGAAAAAGAGGAGACTGTAGACAGGAGACAGATCAAATAAAGCCCATTTGAGCTTAAAAACATTGGACGTTTCCTGGCTAAAACGGGTCTGTTGGCATGTATGGTTGTACTACCACTGCCTCTTCCTTCTGCCCACAATGATCTATTATATTGGCACAGCCTCTCTTGCCAGTCCTGTATTGTTGGTTTGTTGCCCCTGCCCCCCTTTCCACTGCCCTCCATAGTCTGTTGTGCTGCCACTGCCCTTCCTGCCTGCCCAGTGTGGTCAAATTGTTGTCTCTGCACTCTCCTACCTGCCTTCAGTTTTCAGAGTCCATGCACCTGGCCTCTGCCTCTCAACAGTATCCCAATGAACAACTAGATTGCTAACATTCTATATTTATTACAAAAGTGTGGAATGCCTGACGTCATCTTGATGTAATCAAAACCGTAATACCTAGAGTATTTCCTTTAGAAATTACATATATGAGAGGGTCTTATTTGCATCAAAATGATGGTTAGTGCTCTAAAAAACTAAAATGAGGACATATTTTCTGAGTTTTTAAATAGCGACAAAGAACTTTTAAATTATTTGTAATCTTTATGTTTTTTTATCCAGTTGACCACTTGTTTAAATGTTGCACCTAGGGAAGAGGATGTGGTGTTACTTCCAGAGCTGCAGACTTTGCAACTGGGGAACCAGGTTGGAGTTTCTGCTTCAGCTCAACATTCTGTGATTCTGGTCAAATCACTTAATCTCCCCATGTCTACAACCAAAATGAATTTGATCTTGTGTGATGTAACCAATGCTCATGTAAAGCACTCCAATATCTGACAAGTCTGCACTATATAAAACTGCAAATACCCAAAAATAAGTGTTTTGCACACTTCTGTCATTGGGCTACATGAGAGCTACATCTGGGTGATATTTGTGCTGCATTTGGGCTCTTTTGTCTCTGGTGGCCATCTTGGGAGATTTATTCGTTATGAAGTTTCCTAATTTCCTCATTTACTGCAGTCTCCTCAGTAGGAAATGCTTTCAGTTTTTTACTTTGATTCCATCAAGAAGGTATTCAGATATGTCACACATTTGCCATAAATTCTGAATGTTAGCACTCTAGTTGCTCATTAGATCACTGTAGTAAAGCTACTGCTCACCAAGGAAGTCTGCTAATGGTATTAAAAGTGCATGTTTCAGTCTGCATGTCAGTATTTGTTTATGAAATAGAAGAGGATTTGAGAAGTCACTAAAAATGTGCCCTAATTTTTCTTTCTTCGGCACTAATCATAATTTCTATGGCAAAATGACCCCCCTCATTGTGTTCCTTTTTAAATTAAATGTTTTAAGTGTTACCAGTTTATTACTATCAAGATGGCTTCAGGTGTGCCATACTTTTGTCATAAGTAAGACAGTAAGCGCTCTAGTTGTTCTTAAGAACACTCTGGGACATTCTGTCATTGGGCTATATTTGGGCTACATCTGGGTGATATTTGGGCTACATTTGGGCTCTTTTGTCTCTGATGGCCATCTTGGGAGATTCATTTGTTATGAAGTTTCCTAATTTCCTCATTTACTGCAGTCTCCTCAGTGGGAATACTTTCAGTTTTTTATTTTGGTTCCATCAAGAAGGTATTCAGATGCGTCACACATTTGCCATAAATTCTGAATGTTAGCACTCTAGTTGCTCATTAGATCACTGTAGTAAAACTACTGCTCACCAGGGAAGTCTGCTGCTGGTATTCAAAGTGCATGTTTCAGTCTGCATGTCAGAATTTGTTTATGCAATAGAAGAGGATTTGAGAAGTCAAAATGTGCCCTAATTTTTCTTTCTGCAGAACTAATCATAATTTCTATGGCAAAATGAACCCCCTCATTTTGTTCCTTTGTAAATTAAATGTTTTAAGTGTTACCACTTTATTCCAATCAAGATGGCTTCAGGTGTGCCATACTTTTGTCATAAGTAAGACTGTTAGCGCTCTAGTTGTTCGTTAGAACACTCTGGGACATTCTGTCATTGGGCTATACTTGGGCTACATCTGGGTGATATGTGGGCTACATTTGGGCTCTTTTGTCTCTGATGGCCATCTTGGGAGATTTATTTGTTATGAAGTTTCCTAATTTCTTCATTTACTGCAGTCTCCTCAGTAGGAAATACTTTCAGTTTTTTACTTTGGTTCCATCAAGAAGGCATTCAGATGTGTCACACATTTGCCATAAATTCTGAATGTTAGCACTCTAGTTGCTCATTAGATCACTGTAGTAAAGCTACTGCTCACCAGGGAAGTCTGCTGCTGGTATTCAAAGTGCATGTTTCAGTCTGCATGTCAGAATTTTTTTATGAAATAGAAGAGGATTTGAGAAGTCAAAATGTGCCCTAATTTTTTTTCTGCAGCACTAATGATAATTTCTAAGGCAAAATGAACCCCCTCATTGTGTTCCTTTGTAAATTAAATGTTTTAAGTGTTACTACTTTATTCCAATCAAGATGGCTTCAGGCGTGCCATACTTTTGTCATAAGTAAGACTGTTAGCGCTCTAGTTGTTCGTTAGAACACTCTGGGACATTCTGTCATTGGGCTATACTTGGGCTACATCTGGGTGATATTTGGGCTACATTTGGGCTCTTTTGTCTCTGTTGGCCATTTTGGGAGACTTATTTGTTATGATGTTTCCTAATTTCCTCATTTACTACAGTCTCCTCAGTAGGTAATACTTTCAGTTTTTTTACTTTGATTCCATCAAGAAGGCATTCAGATGTGTCACACATTTGCCATAAATTCAGAATGTTAGCACTCTAGTTGCTTCTTAGACCACTGTAGTAAGCCAATGCTCACCAGGGAAGTCTGCTGCTGGTATTGAAAGTGCATGTTTCAGTCTGCATGTCAGAAGTTTTTAATGAAATAAAAGAGGATTTGAGAAGTCACTCAAAACGTGCCCTAATTTTTCTTTCTGCAGCACTAATCATACTTTCTATGGCAAAATGAACCCCCTCATTTTGTTTCTTTTTAAATTAAATGTTTTAAGAGTTACCACTTTATTCCAACAAAGATGGCTTCAGGTGTGCCATACGTTTGTCATAAGTAGGACTGTTAGCGCTCTAGTTGTTCTTTAGAACCCTCTGGGAAGCTGCAGTAGAACACATAGGAATCAACTGACAGTCTCTGCCCTTGTTGGATGTACATGTTTTACTGAGAATGTCACATGACTGAGAAAGATAATGTGAATTTACAGAAAATATGCTCTCAGTTTAGCTTAGAGATCACCTTCCAAACCTCTGTGGGAAAAGCATGAGAAAATAGTTTTCTCTCAAACATGATTCATGATATCACAGCAGAAGGCTTTTTCACATGGTAAAATCACCTTAGAACACACCACAATTCCTAAAATGAGTATGGTACCATCATCAAATGATTTATAATGTAACTAAGTCTTAAAACCTTATATTAACTGCAATGCTTTTTAATGAGGTGCTATCATGTATATTGGTCCCAAGATGGCTGCCAACACTTCCTGGATGAAGTGCTGACAGCCAATCAGATCTCACGATGAGATGTGGGGTTAGGCTCCGCCCAGATATATATGTGATTTTACTTTTGATTTTCTCAGGGACTACTGAACGGATTTACACCATTTAAGCAAAAGGCACGAGTCTGAACTGAGGACTACCTCTTTGCCAAATTTGGTGTAATTCCGTTCAGCACTTCGGGCTGTAGCTGCGTCAACAGGTCCTATGGGAAAATGCATGGGGAAAACGCGTTTTGGGACCCCCCTTTTTTCTCAGCCCACGCTTGACGAATCACCGTGAAGTTTTCAGGATAGGAGCGGACCGGAGTTGGTCAAAAGTTTGGAAACTTTCGTGAAGATTCGTCAATCGACGCCAACGTTATTCCAAATAAAATGTTGCGGATTTCCTAATGAAAATCGGTCCTAACTATAACTACCTACTATATATATATAAGCATATATATATATATATATATATATATATATATATATATATATATATATATATATATATATATATATATATATATATATATATTTTTTTTTCAACAAAGTTCCCAAAGCAATGAGACAGTGCTCAGGCTTCCGGTAATTTATAATACAGCTTGCTTCTGGCTCCAACTGAGTAATGTATGCCAACGCATTTCATGGCCTCACGCCGCTTCTTCCTGGGCTGCTGCAAGCACACAAAGAGGCACGCATTCTTTCCTTTTCTTTTCCAGTTAATTTATTAACATGCTCACCCGCAATGGGCGTTTGCTAAAAAAACTCTCTTTTAATGCATGATGGGATATAGAGTTCTCAAATGTGCGCAACAAAATCCCCTTTCAGTAAGTTCAATGTGTGTTTGATTGAAAGCAAATTATCAAACCTGTAGTAGGTGTCGGGGCATTGATGCAGGCTTAATTTGCATATTGAGCACTGTGCTTCCATGACATCGAGCAGTTCGAATTCGAAGCCTCAGTCAGCTGGCTGCAACACTTCTTTCCCAGCTGACGATGGTGCCCTCTCCACGGCAGGGATGCAGTGTATATGTTTTCCAACAAAGTTCCCAAAGCAATGCGAGAGCACTCGACAGTGCTCAGCCATCCGGCAATTAAGATGCAGCTTGCTTCTTGCTCCAACTGAGTAATGTATGCCAACGCGTTTCACGGCCTCACGCCGCTTCTTCCTGGGTTGCTGCAAGCACACAAAGAGGCACGCATTCTTTCCTTTTTATTTCCAGATAATTTATTAACATGCTCATCCCCAATGGGCGTATGCTAAAAAGCACTCTCTTTTAATGCATGATGGGATATAGAGTTCCCAAATGCGTGCAAAATATCCCCTTTCAGTAAGTTCAATGTGTGTTTGATTGAAAGCAAATTATCAAACCTGTAGTAGGTGTCGGGGCATTGATGCAGGCTTAATTTGCATATTGAGCACTCTGCTTCCATGACATCGAGCAGTTAAAATTCAAAGCCTCAGTCAGCTGGCTGCAACACTTCTTTCCCAGCTGACGATGGTGCCCTCTCCACGGCAGGGATGCTGTGTATATGTTTTCCAACAAAGTTCCCAAAGCAATGAGAGAGCACTCGACAGTGCTCAGCCATTCGGCAATTAAGATGCAGCTTGCTTCTTGCTCCAACTGAGTAATGTATGCCAACGTGTTTCACGGCCTCACGCCGTTTGCTTTCAATCAAACACACATTGAACTTACTGAAAGGGGATTTTTTTGCGCGCATTTGGGAACTCTATATCCCATCATGCATTAAAAGAGAGTGCTTTTTAGCATGCGCCCATTGGGGGCGAGCATGTTAATAAATTAACCGGAAATGTATTGTATTGTATGCGATATTTATAAAGCGCGACGATCACCCAACTGGTACCTTGGCGCTATATACATGGCTCATCATCAGACAGTAGGGGGAAAAACGGAAATAGGTCAAGTTAAGTGAGACTGTTCCAGAGCTGTCAAGCTCTGGGAAACAGCCATGTTTGTATCTTCTTTCTAAACTGCATAAGGTCATGAGACTGTCTAAATTCCAAAGGAAGGCTGTTCCAGAGCTTGGCTGCAGCAACGCTAAAGGCCCTGCCCCCAGACTTGGCTCTTCGAATCTTCGGAACTTTCACCAAACAAGCAGTGGCAGAACAGAGACACCTTGTTGGTGTATACCATGTAAAGGACTCTTGAAGGGGTATGGGTCCAAGGCCATGCAGGGCCTTAAAAACCAAGCATAAGGACTTAAACTGGACCCTCTGCATTAGAGGCAACCAATGAAGCTCTGCAAGGGCCAGCAAGCCTGATGAACGTCGTGGTTTCATCAGAACCAATTTAGCCGCCACATTTTGAGCTCTTTGAAGATGTTCAATCAGAAATTTAGGGGCCTCCAACAGTAAAGCATTACAGTAGTCTAATCTACTGAGGATGATACTACCAACGACCAGTGCTCTGGCCGTCTTTGGTAGTACCGGGAAAATCTTCTTCAGGGCTCTGATCAGAGATAAACAATTCCCCACCACCTTGTTTACGTGCATTTCCAAAGTTAAGTTAGCATCGAGCATAACTCCCAGATTACGTACAGCTTTGGCCGGAGCCAGAGTAGATGTAAGTGGCGAGGACCAAAGATTTCCAGGAAAAGGGGGAGGAACCCTCCCTGTAGTACAATATAAAACTTCAGTCTTATCTGAGTTAAATTGAAGTGAGTTAGCCCTTAGCCAATGGGCAGTATCCTGCATGCAGTCATGAAAGGCTGTCAAAGGAATCGACTGATTTCCCTCTAGAGAAAAAAAGATTTGGGAGTCATCGCCGTAGTTCACCAATTTCACACCATGCACCTTTATGATTTTAATCAAGGGTCGCATATAGACATTAAAGAGAATAGGACTTATCGCTGATCCCTGTGGAACGCCAAGGTGGACTTAGATTGATATGGCGGGAGAGAAACCGCCTGACACCTATCAGAAAGATAACAACGAAACCACTCCAGGGCCATCCCTGACACCACAACTTCTTCCAGCCTGGTCAGCAAAATATCATGGTTGACAGTGTCGAAAGCGGCAGACAGGTGAAGCAATATAAGAATGCCCGATTGCCCGCAATCGAAGATCGTCTAACACGGTCACTAGAGCAGTCTCAGTTCCATGGCCAGGTCGAAAGCCAAACTGAACATTATCTAGCCTGGTGTTAGATTCCAGGAACTGAGACAAACTTTTGCTGACCAGTCGTTCAATGATCTTGATCGGGTATGGTAAAAGAGAGATTGGTCTATAGTTAGCAGCGCAGGTCGGGTCCAAAGTAGTTTTTTTCAAAAGTGTGGTAACCACTGCCCGTTTCCAACACGCTGGTACTGATCCAGAGGTTAAAGAGCTATTACAGATCTGACGCAAAATGGGAAAGAGCTCAGAACCCAGCTGAAAAGGAAAGAATGCGTGCCTCTTTGTGTTCTTGCAGCAGCCCAGGAAGAAGCGGCGTGAGGCCGTAAAATGCGTTGGCATACATTACTCAGTTGGAGCAAGAAGCAAGCTGCATCTTAATTGCCGGATGGCTGAGCACTGGCGAGTGCTCTGTCATTGCTTTGTGAACTTTGTTGGAAAATATATACACGGCATCCCTGCCGTGGAGAGGGCACCATCGTCAGCTTGGAAAGAAGTGTTGCAGCCAGCTGACTGAGGCTTTGAATTCGAACTGCTCGATGTCATGAAAGCACAGTGCTCAATATGCAAATTAAGCCTGCATCAATGCCCCGACACCTACTACAGGTTTGATAATATGCTTTCAATCAAACACACATTGAACTTACTGAAAGGGGATTTCTTACGCGCATTTAGGAACTCTATATCCCATCATGCATTAAAGGAGAGTGCTTTTTAGCATACGCCGATTGGGGGCGAGCATGTTAATAAATTAACCGGAAATGAAAAGTAAAGAATGCGTGCCTCTTTGTGTTCTTGCAACAGCCCAGGAAGAAGCGGCGTGAGGCTGTGAAATGTGTTGGCATACGTTACTCAGTTGGAGCAAGAATCAAGCTGCATCTTAATTGCCAGATGGCTGAGCACTGTTGAGTGCTCTCTCATTGCTTTGGGAACTTTGTTGGAAAATATATTATAAACTGACGAAGGCAGTCGCCGAAACGCGTCTTTTTCGTTAAAATTTGACCAAATAAACCTGGTGAAATCATTCCCCGTGAGTGCTGTACCTTGTACTTTGAAGCGGAGATATATATATATATATATATCGTTTATTAACTAAAGACGATCTTTGAGCATTGGCGATTGAAGTTGTCCGTTCCTGTTGTTGTGC
Source organism: Triturus cristatus (assembly GCF_964204655.1). Taxonomy (NCBI): domain Eukaryota; kingdom Metazoa; phylum Chordata; class Amphibia; order Caudata; family Salamandridae; genus Triturus; species Triturus cristatus. The sequence goes on along the minus strand of NC_140591.1, from coordinate 1,363,410,268 downwards.
GCGATTGCACATTTGGGGAGTTTTCAAATATATATATATATATATATATATATATATATATATATATATATATATATATATATATATTCACTGAAAAAAACATAGGTTTCAGGCGCGTTATAGTTAGCTGGACATTTCCCTCGTACAAAACCCTATAAATTCCTCTGTTATAGTTAGTTCAGCTAACTATAACTTGCGCCCCCGCAATGCACTGCTGATGACGTCACATATTACATCACTCATGACATGGTCAGTGACATCACTGATGACATCACTGATGACATCTCAAATGACATCACTGATGACATCACTGATGATGTCATCCGTGCGACAAATTAGTGCACCTTCTTACACCCTAATATAACCTTTGATGCACCGACTCAAAATTTCAAACGGCCATTTTGACAACCATAGATACTCCAATACCAATAACTACATACCCACTCATTGACTTTTAGGTCTACATACATGTCCACTCACTCACCTGTACAGTCACTCATACTTACAGTCACTCTGTGCATTTATACACCTATATAGACACTCTCACACCGCCAATCATCCATTGAGGTACTGACACATCTAGTCAGTCATGCAAATAATTAATCACAGTCCAATTTACTCACCTATACAGTTAAACACACTCAAGTTCACTTACTCATAAAAATACTAACAAATTCTGTGTCTTCCTGCATAAAAACAAACAGCACATGACACAGATATCCTTGCACTATGGCGCATACAGCCACTCCCAAAATCACACACTCTCACATATAGATAGTTATATACTCTTACACACATATACACTGCGTTTCACATATGTAGTTACTTACACATGTACAACTGAGATATACATTCAATCACTAACACACCCTTACATACAGTCACCCAACCATACAGTCCATCACAGATGCACTCTTAAAACCATGCACCTACTGAATCACCCACTCACACATCTAGTCACAGAGTCACACACACCCTACCCACACAACACTCAGGCACCCATACAGATACTCAGACAACCAATCAATAACCCATATAGCTATTCACAAAACCATGCAGCCACTTATACCCCAACACACAGACACATACAGACATTCACACAGTTTAGTCACTAGTCTGCAGTAAGATACATTTAATGACTCACTTATAGAGTCAGTTACGCACCTAGAAAATCATCCATTCACACACTTGTACACCCACTTATTCTTCAACAGGCCTTTCCCTATATATATTAAACATAATAAAACTGTTCAGAAACACATACTCAATGGATGATGTCATCAGTGATGTCATTTGAGATGTCATCAGTGATGTCACTGACCATGTCATGAGTGATGTAATAAGTTACGTCATCAGCAGTGCATTGCGGGGGCGCGAGTTACAGTTAGCTGAACTAACTATAACAGGGGAATTTCTAGGGCTTTGTACGAGGGAAATGTCCAGCTAACTATAACGCCCCTGAAACCTATAGTTTTTTCAGTGAATTTCTAAGAATTTTTAAATGCTAATTCCTAACTATAACGTGCCTGAAACCTATGGTTTTTTCAGTGAATTTCAAAGGTTTTTAAATGCCAATTCCTAACTATAACGTGCGTGACACCTATGGTTTTTTCAGTGAATTTCAAAGGTTTTTTAAATGCTAATTCCTATCTATAACTTATCTCTAAAGATATCATGAAAAGCATTCTTTTTTAAAAGTAGGGTGCACATTAGTTTTGTGGAAAAGCATCTTTGTGATTGGTTAAGAAAAAGCAGTTTAACGTGGAGTACATATCATAGGATAAAATTTGCTCAGCTCAACCACACCTGCTACTTGCATTTGGAAGGCACTGTTCGAACTTAAAACAATCGTGAACTTTTAACCTGCACGTGTCGTTAAATGTTCAAGAAAATGTTGCAAAAAATATTGTTAAGTTTTAAAAAATTGATGAACTTTTAACCTGCACGTGTTGTAGAATGTTCTAGAACGTGTGTTGATAGAATACGTTGCACTTCTGACTTCTATGTGTTGTTGAATATTTAAAAAACGGTTCATATGGAAAATTAAAAAGAAACCAATAGAGAAGTTTTGAAACCTAAAAGAATCAAGGAACTATTCTAATTTATTCTTTCCATGTATTTATGTGTGGAGCATCAAAATTATAGACACAACAGCACCAGGAAGAGGAAGAAGCAGGGAGTGGGGGGAGGGGGGAAGATGGGCAGAATGGCACACATGCACAATTAAGTACAACACACATATAGACTAACAATGGCCAAAATGAAACACACCAACAAGGAGCACAAGTCACACAACCCGCCAACATCACACCACTGAACGAGCATAGAAGTGAAAACCACGCTGCATTCATACAGGATGTGTACAAAGGCCAGTCGTTGGTGTTGTGGGATGTCTGTGACCGTGGTCATCATGGATGAGATGCCCAGCATGTGGCACATGGTCAAGTTCACTGTGTGTTATGTTGCCAAACAGCTGCTCCTCCCTCCCACGAGCCCCCCACACTTTTGTACGGTGCGCTGTTGTATCTCGTGCACTCGTACGGCACACCATTGCAATGCCTATTTGCGCATGTCCTGCTACATTCCAACTACACCATCACAGTGCCGTTTGGAGGTGGTGCATGCCACTTTACAACATCGACTGCTGCGGCTCTTGTAGCAGGCCACACCAGAACACAGAGACACACTTACCGCACTTCCTGTACACGGACATGTCTGAGACACCCCGTTCCCCTTGCCGGATAGGCACACCCCTGCACTGACCTGTAAACCCCAGACCAGCACACACCAGTTGTGCATGCAGGAGGATACGTGCGTAGCTACACGTCCAGGCTCACTGCCAAAGCTGAGGTGACAGCACACTGTGATGTTGCAGGGCTCGTGCCTATCATGCTAAGACAATGACCACAGGGACACACTTGCTAAGATGTGGGTTTGGGAGGCATTGGCGGTCCTGGAGTTGTTGAGATGAGTCTTCTGGCCCTCATGGGTATCCCTGTATAATGCTCATTGACTCTATGGCACCTGTGGGTGTTCTGGTGTGGATCTTGGCTGTGTTCCCTTTCATGGTGCAGGTAGTTGTCCTGCTTAACACCAGCCGAAAGCAGGTGTAAAATCCCTGGTGCTAACGTGTCTTATCGCCGGAATTTGTTTCGCATTGCAATTGGTGTGAAAGTTGTGATGTGATTTTTTTTGTGTGCAGAACAATATACCAACTGAGCAGTGTATCTCGTCAAGATCCAGCACCTGACGCACTATTCCCAATCAATATAAATAAAATGAGATTTCTTAATAGATTTTGTGTGTACACTGTAAGTGCAGCCAATACCTCAGTGCAATTCAATACAGGATTTTAGTATTTAGAATAAATCGGAAAGGTGCACCTCGTGTCTTTTTGCATGGGAACGGCTTGTCTCCATTTCATTATCAGCACTTTAACGGAAGTAAAGTTGAGATAAATCTAACACACTATTCAGAAGTTGGTGAAAACTGCAGATATCACCAGTATTCCAGCGATAAGTGCCCCAAAGTTTTACACCATGGTGGACTCCATCAAATAACAGTAATAAGAACAAGAAAGAGTCACACAGCAGTTAAGAGAACAACCAAAAACGTTATAAATTTTTTTTTCAAACTTTATTTTTTATAATGAGAAATATGTAAACGATAAACTATTTTCAAACGTTATTTTCTTATTAACATATATATGAACGATAAACTAATAAACAAAATGTATCAACAATAAAACAAAACAACAAGGCGGAACACTCCTGTGGGGACCATGGATGTCGACGACAGACCTGGAAAATCAGAAAGATTGTTAAAAAAAAAAAACATGCTATTCTCAACAAAATACCACAAGAAACAAATCACATATATATAACATGCATACAGCTAACAAAATTTTATAAGTTTAACTTACAAAAACTGTAAATGTTGCCGCTTTAAAATATTTACCGAATCTGAGGAAATTTTTTTGCAGAAGGCACCACGCCCACAAAGTTTTTCTTCAGTGGAGTGGAAATTTGTTTCTTTTCCCAAGGGGCAAACAAAGACCAATGCCACCTTGGTCCCGTGCAAGATTTGCAAAAGAGTTCTCTCACGAGGGGATCCTAACAAGAAATACTCGTACGGCACGGCAAGTATGATGAAACACCTAAGGACCCTTCATCCGAACAATCTTGCACGAGAAGAGTGCAAACAGATGAGAAACACTCATATTCTGTATCTGTAAAAAAGAATAACAAATAAATGTATATTAATAACTTTCAAAATTATACTATTCCATTACTGTACAAACACATTTTATATAAATACTCACTAAGAAACTATGTCCCTGAACCACAAGTGTGACGATGGTTAAAACACTACATGCATAGTGCATACTACTTTGAAGCAGTTCATGCCCTAAAGCCTACCTCACTAAAACTCTACAAGCTAACTGACTAAATGATTACAGTACTATAAGGAGACACACTGGGTGAGTGACAGGGTGTTTGCTAGAAGAGTATGAATACTAACTAGGGAATTGAAGGTGTGAAACACAACTGTGTAGGTGATTAGAGGACTGCATCCATACTGCATAGGCATTTAAAGCAGTCCATGTGCTAAGGCCTGGCTCACTGCATGACTACTTGGGTACTGACTGAATGATTAGAGTACAGCAAGGAGAGTGCCTAGGTGAATTTATAAGTGCTAGGCTTTTCGCACAGGGAAGGGATTAGTACTTGGTACTGAATGGGTCACTGGAGGAGTGCAAAGGCAGTGACAAGATGTTTGCTGGACTGTATGGATATTGACTAGGAAATTGAAAGTGTGAAAGACAAGTGTCTAGGTGGTTAGAAGACTGCATGCATAGTGGATAGGGGTTTGAAGCAGTCCATGTGCCTGGCTCAGTGCATGAATACTTAGGCACTGACTGAATGATTAGAGTACTGCAAAGATAGTATCTTGATGAATTTATAAGTGTTTGAGTTTTCGCACATTGCATGGATTAGTACATGATGCTGAATGGGTCACTAGAAGACTGCAAAGGGAGTGACAGGGTGTTTCCTGGAAGTGTATGGATACTGGCTAGGGAATTGAAGGTGTGAAAGACAATTGTGTAGGTGGTTAGAGGACTGCATGCATAGTGGATAGAGGTTTGAAGCAGTCCATATACTAAGGCCTGGGTCACTGGATGAGTACTTGGGTACTGACTGAATGATTAGAGTACTGCAAGGAGAGTGCCTGGGTGAATTTATTAGGGTTTGGCGCAGTGAATGGATTAGTACATGATGCTGAATGGGTCACTAGAGGAGTGCAACGGGAGTGACAGGGTATTTGCTGGAAGTGAATGGATACTGACTGGGGAATTGAAGGTGTGAAAGACAAGTGTGTAGGTGGTTAGAGGACTGCATGCATAGTGGATAGGGGTTTGAAGAAGTCCATGTGCTAAGACCTGGCTCAATGCATGAATACTTAGGCAGTGACTGAATCATTAGAGTACTGGAAAGAGAGTGTCTTGGTGAATTTATAAGTGTTTGGGTTTTGGCACAGTGAATGGATAAGTACATGCTGTTGAATGGGTCTCTAGAGGACTGCAAAGGAAGTGACAGGGTGTTTCCTGGAAGTGTATGGATACTGACTAGGGAATTGAAGGTGTAAAAGACAAGTGTATAGTATGTTAGAACACTACATGCATACTGCATAGACATTTGAAGCAATCTATTTGGTACTTAGAAACTGACTAAATAATCAGACTACTTCTAGGACAGTGCTTAGGTAAAACTTTTACATTTTCAGTTCTGCCACAGTGAACAGAATAGTACATGATACTGCACCTTAGTGTCAAACCCTGACTCATTTTATCAATGCATAAGCAAAGACTAGCTTCTAATGCTACTAAAACCTGACAACATGACAGGTTTTAAAAGAGTCATCTTCTAAAAAATAATCGATGTTACCAAATGCTTCTCTCACAGTGCTTTCCAAATACACACAGACTCACAGTGTGATTCTAGACAACAACCACTATACCTAGGAGTTTACCAAAAATCATTCACTACTGTGGAAGTGGTAAGGGAACTGCACACAATCTTCATATTTCAGGACTGCACTTTTGTGTCAAAGCCTGACTCATTTAATCAAAGCTTAAGCAAAGACTGGCTTCTAATGCTACTAAAACTTGACAACATGACCGGTTTTAAAACAGTTATCTGTCAGCAAATACACGATGTTACCAAATGCTTCTCTCACAACCCTTACCCAAATGCACACAGACTCACAGTGTGATTTTAGACAATCAACACTATCCTAGGAGTTTACCAAAATTCATTCACTAGTCTAGAAGAGTTAATGGTACTGAACACAATCTACATATTTAAGTACAGCACATCAGTGTCAAAGCATGACTCATTTAATCAATGCATAAGCAAAGACTGGATTCTAATGGTACTAAAACTTCACAACATGACAGGTTTTAAAAAAGTTATCTGTCAGCAAATACATGATGTCACCAAATGCTTCTCTCACACTGAACCCCAAAACACACTAACTCACACTGTGATTCTAGACAAGCACCACTATCCATAGGAGTTTACCAAAACTCATTCACTACAGTGCAAGTGGTAAGGGAACTGCACACAATCTACATATTTCAGGACTGCACTTTTCTGTCAAAGCCTGACTCATTTAATCAAATCATAAGCCATAACTGTCTTCTAATGCTACTAAAACTTCACAACATGACAGGTTAAAACAGTTATCTGTCAGCAAATACATGATGTTACCAAATGCTTCTCTCACAGTGGTTCCCAAATGCACACAGACTCACTGTGTGATTCTAGACAAACAACACTATCCCTTGCACTATACCAAAACACATTTCTTCATCTAGAAGTAGTACTACATTTTAGTATAGAAACATAACATTTCACAAATTCATAAACAATGACTGGTTTCTAATTCTACCAAAATATAAAAACAGCACAGTTATCTGTCTGCAAACACATGATAAACACAAATGCTTATCACAGAATGGTTTCTACATGCACACACACTGTCAATAAGATTGTAGAAAAAAAGTACTCCCTACACTTTAGCAGGAGAAATACATTAGTCTGATTAAAATCAAAATAGTCTACATACATCCCCTCACAATTAAATAACTCATCTTTCAAGTTCTTTTGTAGATTAAGAAGTATATCAGTCACTCACCATATTTTCTTTTACAGAATCTCTGCACTGTGCACCTCTCAGCAAAAACAAAGAATGGAAAAGTTTCCCTTTCATTTTCCACACATATACATGTAAACATCAAATCACAATCCTTCACACATAAACTCAAAAGCAAACACACATTTCTATTGGTTAAACATTTCAACCCTTTCCAACTGAAAGACATTTCAACCCTCCCCCCAATCTGCCTTCTGCCTGTTACCATAGAAACAGGTCATGGAACACTGCACTAAGCACACAGGTCAGAAGTTCAGCACACAATGTTCCTACACAAGAGAGGAAGTGTGCTTCCCTTTTCAACATATCAGCTAATCATATATAATGTTCCTTACAATCTGTTTTTGTTAACCAATAAGAATCATACCTTTAAAAAACAGAAATATACACCCTACCTTTCAGTGTACAAAGTAGTCATACAACCAATGATTTCTTGTCTTTTGTAAAAAAAAATCCATGGATCTGCGTACCCAATGCGATAGGGTGCGTGCACTGTGCGCGCATTTCGCCGGTTTAAAAAAAAAAAAAGGGGGACCCAGGGGCTCCTTCTGGGACCCCCTAAGCACCTCTAGAGGGTCAGAGTATTTCCACTCTGCCCCCTTTATATGTTTTACACACTTATTCCCCTTGCATCTTCAGCCTCGCTTCTACTGAGGCAGAAAATGGCCGCCAACAGTTCCTGGTTTCAAATGTAGAGAGACACTCGACAGCCAATTACCATTCAGCGCGCGATCGGGAGGGTGCACGCTCGGTTCGGGAGGGTGCGCGTACGGTGCGTGTATGGTCTGCGGATCCTCCGCGGCCATAGATATTTATGTACTTTTAACTCTAATTTTCTCAGGAACTACTGAACGGATTCACACCATTTATGCAAAAGGCATGAGTCTGAACTGAGGACTACCTCTTTGCCAAATTTGGTGTCATTCGTTCAGCGGTTCGGGCTGTAGCTGCGAAAACAGATCCTATGGGAAATTGCATGGGGAAAACGCGTTTTGAGACCCCCGTTTTTCTCAGCCCCCGCTTGACGAATAACCACAAAACTTTCAGGGTAGGAGCGCAGCGGAGCTGGCCAAAAGTTTGGAAAATTTCGAGAGGATTCGTCAACCGGCGCCAGACTTATTGGGAATAGAATGTTGCTGATTTCCTATGGAAAATAGGTCCTAACTATAACTACCTACTGGCGACCGCCAGTAGGTAATATATATATACAATATATATATATAAATATATATATATATATATTCACTGAAAAAACCATAGGTTTCACACATGTTATAGTTAGCAGGACATTTCACTCGTGAAAAACCAATGAAATTCCCCCGTTATGGTTAGTGCAGGCCACTATAACTCACGCGACCGCAATCCTCTGCTGATGACGTCAGATATTACATCACTGTATTTAGACACTTATTTACCCATGTCTTCTTCCATAAATTTTTAGCTATACATATATTACAAATATTTTTTTTTCAGAAAGACACATATGTCATCAGTGATGTAATATTTGACATCATCAGCAGAGGATTGCGGTCGCGTGAGTTATAGTTGCCTGCACTAACTATAACGGGGGAATTTCATTGGTTTTTCACAAGTGAAATGTCCTGCTAGCTATAACATGTGTGAAACCTATGGTTTTTTCAGTGAATTTGCAAGGTTTTTTAAATGCTAATTCCTAACTATAACGTGTGTGAAACCTATGGTTTTTTCAGTGAATTTGTACGGTTTTTTAAATGCAAATTTTTTTGTTGAGATTTTTGGTAAAAAATAATATCCAACCCTTTTGGGGCACGTTATACGGAACAACGTACCTGTCCGTAGGGGCATCACTGAAGTAACGGACTCAGAAGGGGATCGCCAGCGACCCGATGGGCACGAATGACAGAGGGATCGATGGAAGTGGCACCCACTATGGACTCTTGACATTGCTCTGGACTACACTAACCAGAGTGCTTTGCAGAAACACGCCCACTGGGGCGGGACTAAGATTAACTTTATCACCTGTGCAAAATGATGTGCATGCTTCCGTTCTCCCTACAAATGCCATGCATGAAGAAGGGACAGGTTCTCGAAACGCGTAGGCAAGTGGCGCAACACTACGCTGTGGGGTTCTCCCTGAGTCCGCTGCTGCCTCCCGAATAAAGAAGGTTCAAACTCAGCGTTGTGTGGGTGTCTTCAACTGCGGAGCAAGTTCATATGGAATATGTGTGGCCAGCTAGGGTCATGAGGACAACCCCACTGCTCGCCGCAGGTCCGCGTGTCACAAATTGGGGCACGGTATACGGAACAACGTACCTGTTCGTAGGGGCATCACTGAAGTAACGGACTCAGAAGGGGATCGCCAGCGACCCGATGGGCAAGAATGACAGAGGGATCGATGGAAGTGGCACCCACTATGGACTCTTGACATTGCTCTGGACTACACCAACCAGAGTGCTTTGCAGAAACACGCCCACTGGGGCGGGACTAAGATTAACTTTATCACCTGTGCAAAATGATGTGCATGCTTCCGTTCTCCCCACAAACGCCATGCCATGAAGAAGGGACAGGTTCTCGAAACGTGTAGGCAAGTGGCGCAACACTACGCAGTGGGGTTCTCCCTGAGTCCGCTGCTGCCTCCCGAATAAAGAAGGTTCAAACTCAGCGTTGTGTGGGTGTCTTCAATTGCGGAGCAAGTTCATATGGAATATGTGTGGCCAGCTAGGGTCACGAAGACAACCCCACTGCTCGCCGCAGGTCCGTGTGTCACAAATTGGGGCACGGTATACGGAACAACGTACCTGTTCGTAGGGGCATCACTGAAGTAACGGACTCAGAAGGGGATCGCCAGCGACCCGATGGGCAAGAATCACAGAGGGATCGATGGAAGTGGCACCCACTATGGACTCTTGACATTGCTCTGGACTACACCAACCAGAGTGCTTTGCAGAAACACGCCCACTGGGGCGGGACTAAGATTAACTTTATCACCTGTGCAAAATGATGTGCATGCTTCCGTTCTCCCTACAAATGCCATGCAATGAAGAAGGGACAGGTTCTCGAAACGCATAGGCAAGTGGCGCAACACTACGCTGTGGGGTTCTCCCTGAGTCCGCTGCTGCCTCCCGAATAAAGGAGGTTCAAACTCAGCGTTGTGTGGGTGTCTTCAATTGCGGAGCAAGTTCATATGGAATATATATATATGTTATTTAACAAGGATGACGCTGGTGCTCGTTTTGCCATTGAACAATCAGCCCGTGAACAAGGAGCATAGGGCTCCGAAACGCGTAGGGCAGAACTTCAATGCCTGATGTCGAGTCAGTTCAGCCTAATAAAGACTTTGTGGTGCATAACACAGTCTGCCTGTACCTGAGTGCATTCTCGAAATTGGGACGCTTTTGGGATGATATAATACCGGCCTGTCCAGGTCGGGAGGGTGCACCGCCACGTTAAACGAGTGGACTGTGATCGCAGATACACGGCGACCGCCAACAGAGGAACAGGTGGCAGTACATGAACTGAGGACACTATTGGGGGCTCACTGAGGGTATGAGATTTTTATTAATTTTGTTGTTTGGGGAAATTCATCATGGATTTTACTTTGAGCACTACAAGTCCCAAGAGGCTCCTTTGATTTGCCCATTGGAGGGCGTTATTTAACAAGGATGACGCTGGTGCTCGTTTTGCCATTTAACAAACAGCCCGTGAACAAGGAGCATAGGGCTCCGAAACACGTAGGGCAGAACTTCAATGCCTGATGTTGAGTCAGTTCAGCCTAATAAAGACTTTGTGGTGCATAACGAAGTCTGCCTGTACCTGAGTGCATTCTCAAAATTGGGACGCTTTTGGGATGATATAATACCGGCCTGTCCAGGTCGGGAGGGTGCACCGCCACGTTAAACGAGTGGACTGTGATCGCAGATACACGGCGACCGCCAACAGAGGGACAGGTGGCAGTACATGAACTGAGGACACTATTGGGGGCCCACTAAGGGTCTGAGATTTTTATTAATTTTGTTGTTTGGCGAAATTCATCATGGATTTTACTTTGAGCACTACAAGTCCCAAGAGGCTCCTTTGATTTGCCCATTGGAGGGCGTTATTTAACAAGGATGACGCTGGTGCTCGTTTTGCCATTTAACAAACAGCCCGTGAACAAGGAGCATAGGGCTCCGAAACACGTAGGGCAGAACTTCAATGCCTGATGTCGAGTCAGTTCAGCCTAATAAAGACTTTGTGGTGCATAACGAAGTCTGCCTGTACCTGAGTGCATTCTCGAAATTGGGACGCTTTTGGGATGATATAATACCGGCCTGTCCAGGTCGGGAGGGTGCACCGCCACGTTAAACGAGTGGACTGTGATCGCAGATACACGGCGACCGCCAACAGAGGAACAGGTGGCAGTACATGAGCTAAGGACACTATTGGGGGCCCACTGAGGGTCTGAGATTTTTATTAATTTTGTTGTTTGGCGAAATTCATCATGGATTTTACTTTGAGCACTACAAGTCCCAAGAGGCTCCTTTGATTTGCCCATTGGAGGGCGTTATTTAACAAGGATGACGCAGGTGCTCGTTTTGCCATTTAACAAACAGCACGTGGACAAGGAGCATAGGGCTCCGAAACGCGTAGGGCAGAACTTCAATGCCTGATGTCGAGTCAGTTCAGCCTAATAAAGACTTTGTGGTGCATAACGAAGTCTGCCTGTACCTGAGTGCATTCTCAAAATTGGGACGCTTTTGGGATGATATAATACCGGCCTGTCCAGGTCGGGAGGGTGCACCGCCACGTTAAACGAGTGGACTGTGATCGCAGATACACGGCGACCGCAAACAGAGGAACAGGTGGCAGTACATGAACTGAGGACACTATTGGGGGCCCACTGAGGGTCTGAGATTTTTATTAATTTTGTTGTTTGGCGAAATTCATCATGGATTTTACTTTGAGCACTACAAGTCCCAAGAGGCTCCTTTGATTTGCCCATTGGAGGGCGTTATTTAACAAGGATGACGCTGGTGCTCGTTTTGCCATTTAACCAAACAGCCCGTGAACAAGGAGCATAGGGCTCTGAAACACGTAGGGCAGAACTTCAAGGCCTGATGTCGAGTCAGTTCAGCCTAATAAAGACTTTGTGGTGCATAACGAAGTCTGCCTGTACCTGAGTGCATTCTCGAAATTGGGACGCTTTTGGGATGATATAATACCGGCCTGTCCAGGTCGGGAGGGTGCACCGCCACGTTAAACGAGTGGACTGTGATCGCAGATACACGGCGACCGCCAACAGAGGAACAGGTGGCAGTACATGAACTGAGGACACTATTGGGGGCCCGCTGAGGGTCTGAGATTTTTATTAATTTTGTTGTTTGGCGAAATTCATCATGGATTTTACTTTGAGCACTACAAGTCCCAAGAGGCTCCTTTGATTTGCCCATTGGAGGGCGTTATTTAACAAGGATGACGCTGGTGCTCGTTTTGCCATTTAACAAACAGCCCGTGAACAAGGAGCATAGGGCTCCGAAACGCGTAGGGCAGAACTTCAATGCCTGATGTCGAGTCAGTTCAGCCTAATAAAGACTTTGTGGTGCATAACGAAGTCTGCCTGTACCTGAGTGCATTCTCAAAATTGGGACGCTTTTGGGATGATATAATACCGGCCTGTCCAGGTCGGGAGGGTGCACCGCCACGTTAAACGAGTGGACTGTGATCGCAGATACACGGCGACCGCCAACAGAGGAACAGGTGGCAGTACATGAACTGAGGACACTATTGGGGGCCCACTGAGGGTCTGAGATTTTTATTAATTTTGTTGTTTGGCGAAATTCATCATGGATTTTACTTTGAGCACTACAAGTCCCAAGAGGCTCCTTTGATTTGCCCATTGGAGGGCGTTATTTAACAAGGATGACGCTGGTGCTCGTTTTGCCATTTAACAAACAGCCCGTGAACAAGGAGCATAGGGCTCCGAAACACGTAGGGCAGAACTTCAATGCCTGATGTCGAGTCAGTTCAGCCTAATAAAGACTTTGTGGTGCATAACGAAGTCTGCCTGTACCTGAGTGCATTCTCGAAATTGGGACGCTTTTGGGATGATATAATACCGGCCTGTCCAGGTCGGGAGGGTGCACCGCCACGTTAAACGAGTGGACTGTGATCGCAGATACACGGCGACCGCCAACAGAGGAACAGGTGGCAGTACATGAGCTAAGGACACTATTGGGGGCCCACTGAGGGTCTGAGATTTTTATTAATTTTGTTGTTTGGCGAAATTCATCATGGATTTTACTTTGAGCACTACAAGTCCCAAGAGGCTCCTTTGATTTGCCCATTGGAGGGCGTTATTTAACAAGGATGACGCTGGTGCTCGTTTTGCCATTTAACAAACAGCACGTGGACAAGGAGCATAGGGCTCCGAAACGCGTAGGGCAGAACTTCAATGCCTGATGTCGAGTCAGTTCAGCCTAATAAAGACTTTGTGGTGCATAACGAAGTCTGCCTGTACCTGAGTGCATTCTCAAAATTGGGACGCTTTTGGGATGATATAATACCGGCCTGTCCAGGTCGGGAGGGTGCACCGCCACGTTAAACGAGTGGACTGTGATCGCAGATACACGGCGACCGCAAACAGAGGAACAGGTGGCAGTACATGAACTGAGGACACTATTGGGGGCCCACTGAGGGTCTGAGATTTTTATTAATTTTGTTGTTTGGCGAAATTCATCATGGATTTTACTTTGAGCACTACAAGTCCCAAGAGGCTCCTTTGATTTGCCCATTGGAGGGCGTTATTTAACAAGGATGACGCTGGTGCTCGTTTTGCCATTTAACCAAACAGCCCGTGAACAAGGAGCATAGGGCTCCGAAACACGTAGGGCAGAACTTCAAGGCCTGATGTCGAGTCAGTTCAGCCTAATAAAGACTTTGTGGTGCATAACGAAGTCTGCCTGTACCTGAGTGCATTCTCGAAATTGGGACGCTTTTGGGATGATATAATACCGGCCTGTCCAGGTCGGGAGGGTGCACCGCCACGTTAAACGAGTGGACTGTGATCGCAGATACACGGCGACCGCCAACAGAGGAACAGGTGGCAGTACATGAACTGAGGACACTATTGGGGGCCCGCTGAGGGTCTGAGATTTTTATTAATTTTGTTGTTTGGCGAAATTCATCATGGATTTTACTTTGAGCACTACAAGTCCCAAGAGGCTCCTTTGATTTGCCCATTGGAGGGCGTTATTTAACAAGGATGACGCTGGTGCTCGTTTTGCCATTTAACAAACAGCCCGTGAACAAGGAGCATAGGGCTCCGAAACGCGTAGGGCAGAACTTCAATGCCTGATGTCGAGTCAGTTCAGCCTAATAAAGACTTTGTGGTGCATAACGAAGTCTGCCTGTACCTGAGTGCATTCTCAAAATTGGGACGCTTTTGGGATGATATAATACCGGCCTGTCCAGGTCGGGAGGGTGCACCGCCACGTTAAACGAGTGGACTGTGATCGCAGATACACGGCGACCGCCAACAGAGGAACAGGTGGCAGTACATGAACTGAGGACACTATTGGGGGCCCACTGAGGGTCTGAGATTTTTATTAATTTTGTTGTTTGGCGAAATTCATCATGGATTTTACTTTGAGCACTACAAGTCCCAAGAGGCTCCTTTGATTTGCCCATTGGAGGGCGTTATTTAACAAGGATGACGCTGGTGCTCGTTTTGTCATTTAACAAACAGCCCGTGAACAAGGAGCATAGGGCTCCGAAACGCGTAGGGCAGAACTTCAATGCCTGATGTCAAGTCAGTTCAGCCTAATAAAGACTTTGTGGTGCATAACGAAGTCTGCCTGTACCTGAGTGCATTCTCGAAATTGGGACGCTTTTGGGATGATATAATACCGGCCTGTCCAGGTCGGGAGGGTGCACCGCCACGTTAAACGAGTGGACTGTGATCGCAGATACACGGCGACCGCCAACAGAGGAACAGGTGGCAGTACATGAACTGAGGACACTATTGGGGGCCCACTGAGGGTCTGAGATTTTTATTAATTTTGTTGTTTGGCGAAATTCATCATGGATTTTACTTTGAGCACTACAAGTCCCAAGAGGCTCCTTTGATTTGCCCATTGGAGGGCGTTATTTAACAAGGATGACGCTGGTGCTCGTTTTGCCATTTAACAAACAGCCCGTGAACAAGGAGCATAGGGCTCCTAAACGCGTAGGGCAGAACTTCAATGCCTGATGTCGAGTCAGTTCAGCCTAATAAAGACTTTGTGGTGCATAACAAAGTCTGCCTGTACCTGAGTGCATTCTCGAAATTGGGACGCTTTTGGGATGATATATATATATATATATATATATTCACTTAAAAAACCATAGGTTTCACACATGTTATAGTTAGCTGTACATTTCACTCGTAAAAAACCAATGAAATTCCACGTTATAGTAAGATCAGGTAACTATAACTTGCGCGCCCACAATAAACTGCTGATGACGTCACATATTACATCACTCATGACATGGTCAGTGACATCACTCTTCACATCAATGATGACATCTGAAATGACACATTGTGGATTGCGGTCGAGCAAGTTATAGTTACCTGATCTAACTATAACGTGGAATTTCATTGGTTTTTAACGAGTGAAATGTACAGCTAACTATAACATGTGTGAAACCTATGGTTTTTTAAGTGAATTTGCAAGGTTTTTTAAATGCTAATTCCTAACTATAACGTGAGTGAAACCTGTGGTTTTTTCAGTGAATTTGTAAGTTTTTTTAAATGCTAAGTTATGTATTTATTTTTTATTTTATTTTCTGTTTTTTCACCGTGCGCACACCCTGCGCGCACGGTGCGCTTCGCACGTTGCGCAGTTCATACCGTGCGCGCCTCGCCTTTTTTTACACAGTAACAATTTTTTTTCTCCCTTGCGGGTCCTTCAATTTATTTAATAAATGTGATTGTTATTTCTTTTTTTTTTTTTATTTTATTTTTTTGCCGTGCGCGTACGGTAAGCTTACCGTACGCGCACTCCACGATTTTTTTTTAAAATTATTAAATGTATTTATCGTACTTTTTGGTCCTTCGTGGACCCCCTGACAAACGCTAGGGGGTCTGCAACTCTCTTCGTTGCCCCCTTTTCACGTTATCCACCTTTGTTTTTCAGTGCGAGAGACAGAAAATGGCGGCCGACACTTTCTGATTTCGACCGATTCGAATGTTTACAGTCATGTAACCACTAATCAGAATTGAGCTCGCGCACGGCACCGTACGCGTACGGTAAGCTTACCGTAAGCGCACGGAGCCCGCTTACAGATATATATATTGCTTTAAATGCTTTTTTCTCAGGAACTACTGAACAAATTTACACCAGACCTACAAAAGGCACTTCCTTGACCTTATGGCTACCTCTCTGTCAAATTTCAAGTAATTCTATTCAGCCGTTCGGGCTGTAGCTGTGTCTAAAGGTCCTATGGAAAAATGCATGGGGAACACGCGTTTTGGGACACCCCTTTTTCTCAGCCCCCGCTTGACGAATCACCCCGAGACTTTCAGGGTAGGAGCTGAGCGGAGCGCCCCATTAGTTTTGAAAATTTTGCGAGGATTCGTCAACCGGCGCCAAAGTTATTCAAAATAGAATTTGGAGATTTCCTATGGAAACACGGTCCTAACTATAACTATCTACTGGCGACCGCCAGTAGATAATATATATATATATATATATATATATATATATATATATATATATATATATATATATCCTTCAACCGAAAGGAATTGAGCCCACGTGGGTTCCAGGAGCACTTGCTTTATTAGAACACCACAGGCATGACGCGTTTCGTCAGGATCGACTTTTTCTTACTTGTCCACATATTTAAACAGTTTGCCCCTCTACGATTGGTTGAGGCGCTCTGGCAGGTGAGGGGGATATCGTGAAAACCCGGCACTCCGAGTTCTTACACTGATGGACTGCTTCAAAGGGAACTCGGAGTGCCGGGTTTTCACGATATCCCCCTCGCCTGCCAGAGCGCCTCAACCAATCGTAGAGGGGCAAACTGTTTAAATATGTGGACAAGTAAGAACACTGCATCTAGCGGCATTTGAAAAAGTCGATCCTGATGAAACGCGTCATGCCTGTGGTGTTCTAATAAAGCAAGTGCTCCTGGTACCCGCGTGGGCTCAATTCCTTTCGGTTGAAGGGAATGTGGTAATGGATATTGGTGTGCGGCCACAGCACACGTGAGCACCCACCCCGCAAGTAGTCCGGCATTTTTAGTGGCCTTCTTTTGGTTGTATCCTCATGAACTGGGGTAATGCCGGACAGCCGCAGATCAAAGACTTTACCGACGCCAGAATTGGACCGTGACTTCACGGGTGGATTACACTTACTAAAGTGGGGATTTCAGGGTGCAGCAGTGTTTCTGCGGTGAGGTGAGGGTCCAGGACTGCTGCTTTGTTTATTCCACTTAACATCGCAGGTGAAGGAGAGGAGGAAGCAGTCACCGCCCACTTGGGGAGTACTTACACTGATGGACTGCTTCAAAGGGAACTCGGAGTGCCGGGTTTTCACGATATCCCCCTCGCCTGCCAGAGCGCCTCAACCAATCGTAGAGGAGCAAACTGTTTAAATATGTGGACAAGTATGAACACTGCATCTAGCGGCATTTGAAAAAGTCGATCCTGACGAAACGCGTCATGCCTGTGGTGTTCTAATAAAGCAAGTGCTCCTGGTACCCGCGTGGGATCAATTCCTTTCGGTTGAAGGGAATGTGGTAATGGATATTGGTGTGCGGCCACAGCACACGTGAGCACCCACCCCGCAAGTAGTCCGGCATTTTTAGTGGCGTTCTTTTGGTTGTATCCTCATGAACTGGGGTAATGCCGGACCGCCGCAGATCAAAGACTGTACCGACGCCAGAATTGGACCGTGACTTCATGGGTGGATTACACTTACTAAAGTGGGGATTTCAGGGTGCAGCAGTGTTTCTGCGGTGGGGTGAGGGTCCAGGACTGCTGCTTTGTTTATTCCACTTAACATCGCAGGTGAAGGAGAGGAGGAAGCAGTCACCGCCCACTTGGGGAGTACTTACACTGATGGACTGCTTCAAAGGGAACTCGGAGTGCCGGGTTTTCACGATATCCCCCTCGCCTGCCAGAGCACCTCAACCAATCGTAGAGGGGCAAACTGTTTAAATATGTGGACAAGTAAGAACACTGCATCTAGCGGCATTTGAAAAAGTCGATCCTGACGAAACTCGTCATGCCTGTGGTGTTCTAATAAAGCAAGTGCTCCTGGTACCCGCGTGGGCTCAATTCCTTTCGGTTGAAGGGAATGTGGTAATGGATATTGGTGTGCGGCCACAGCACATGTGAGCACCCACCCCGCAAGTAGTCCGGCATTTTTAGTGGTGTTCTTTTGGTTGTATCCTCATGAACTGGGGTAATGCCGGACCGCCGCAGATCAAAGACTGTGCCGACGCCAGAATTGGACCGTGATTTCACGGGTGGATTACACTTACTAAAGTGGGGATATCAGGGTGCAGCAGTGTTTCTGCGGTGGGGTGAGGGTCCAGGACTGCTGCTTTGTTTATTCCACTTAACATCGCAGGTGAAGGAGAGGAGGAAGCAGTCACCGCCCACTTGGGGAGTACTTACACTGATGGACTGCTTCAAAGGGAACTCGGAGTGTCGGGTTTTCACGATATCCCCCTCGCCTGCCAGAGCGCCTCAACCAATCGTAGAGGGGCAAACTGTTTAAATGTGTGGACAAGTAAGAACACTGCATCTAGCGGCATTTGAAAAAGTCGATCCTGACGAAACGCGTCATGCCTGTGGTGTTCTAATAAAGCAAGTGCTCCTGGTACCCGCGTGGGCTCAATTCCTTTCGGTTGAAGGGAATGTGGTAATGGATATATATATATATATATATATATATATATATATATATATATATATATATATATATATATTATATATATATATATATATATCAGAAAGTTCAAATTCCTGCTACTTCCACTCAACGGCGGCGAAGAAGGAAACTCGGACCCCGCTGGACTTCAGGTAAGATGTTTTTTATTTGCAAATCACAACCCACGCACGACGCGTTTCGGGCCTCAAGAGCCCTTGATCACATGCAAATTGACCCTTGCTTCTCTATTTTTAAGTGTGTTTTAAGTGTACCACCCACTTCCCCTAATTCTAAGTCACATGGTAATGAACAGGGTAGAAAGACTTACGATGTGTCCTTGAAAAAGCTAAATCCATTGTAGGAAAATGTTACGTGTAAGTCTTAGTCCAAATATATGTTTTATACATTCTTTTGCATATTTGTATGGTGCAATCAATACAATTCCAGGATAAATCCATAGAATTACAAAATATAGCAACAGTTTAAAAAAACAAACTTTTTTTAGCTGGATAAATCCAGTACCATGGCTAAAAAAGAAAGTGCATAAGTGCAATAGCAGCAAGATGAAAATTTAAGAACAGTGTTAATGTGCAAAATGTGCAAAAATGGTGCAAAATGTGCAAAATATATTGCATTATACAGTGCAATAGGTAAAATACCTCTTAAAATCAATTACAATATAATAAATATGTAAACAATCAAGAATATTGATAACAGTAAAATTCCATTTTCTTAAAAAAATGTGTTTTTAAGTACTGTTAAGAAGCATATACTGTAAGATTGCACATATTCAAAAAAACATATATTCTTTTGTTTTTGCTCTAAAAATTATTTTGTCAAAGTTTTTTGATTCCTTTTATGTGTGAGTGGCGACAGGTTATATTCTTTAAGTTACTCTTTCTACAGCGCACATCTTTTTGTAAATATTATGTTGAAATGATCTATAATCTTATTGATGGTAATTAAAAAGATGAAACGTGGAAAATGACCAGATTTTGCTGTCATATGTTCCCCTTTTGTATCATTACTATATCTTTATTTAATGTGCCCATTCATAGGAAGTTGTGCATATCCTCTGTATTATTCAAACCGTTTGGCCACTTACTGTCGAATTCCAAAATGATCCTAGTTTCTAACTGTCTTAGTTTTCGCTCCCTATTTCCACCCCTTCGTGACTTAGGGACAGCGTTAATAACAAAGTATGTTAGACAGTTGATATCGTTAGCATGGATTCGCTTAAAATGCCGTGCCACCGGATAAGCTGGATCCCTATGTAAAATGGCCCTAATATGCTGCAATATCCTGACGTGCACCTGTAGCTTCGTACTCCCAATGTAGTTAAGGCCACAAGTGCACGTCAGGACATACACAGCATACTCGGTTTTGCAGTTGTAATGGCCACGTATTGATATTGGAGATTCACTGAATGGAGTTGTGTAATGGGTCTTGTTACAGCCAAACTTGCAGGCTCTGCAAGTTGCACTTTTTCTAAAGCCGTTGCTGGGTTGTAACCAGCCAGCCGTTTTCCTGGTCTCTGGGGAACTTTTATCTAAGGTAGATCCCATGGTTTTACCTCTTCTGAATGTAATCATCGGGGTTTCTGTTAATCTGTTACACAGTACATTGTCAGTCATCACTATAGGCCAATGCTTTCTAACTATAGCTCTAATTTTACGTTCTTCATTGCTATAGGTTGTAATTAGTCTTGGACTGTCAATTTTAAACGTTCTTACATCCACTACACATTGAGTCTCAGTATTGGTGTTTTTAAACAGACTTTGCCTTGGACGTGTGCTTGCTTTTTTGATGGCGTCGCCAATGATCTTGTCACTGTACCCTCTGGATTTCAGTCTTCCCACCATTTCACTAGTACATACATTGAAATCTGACTCATTATTGCAGATCCGCTTGAGTCTCAGAATCTCTCCATAAGGGATGCTTGCAATTAGGTGCCTGGGATGTGAACTTTTTGCATAAATATATATATATATATATATATATATATATATATATATATATGTTACCTACTGGCAGTTGCCAGTAGGTAGTTATAGTTTCAACCTAGTTTCCATAGGAAAAGCATTTTTTGATTTGCTAATAACTTTGGCGTCGTTTGACGAATCTTTGCAAAATTCTCCCAAAAGAAGTCTATTCAGGTCACCTCCTATCCTGAAAGTTTGGGGGTGATTCGTCAAGCGGGGGCTGAGAAAAAAGGGCGGTCCCAAAATGTGTTTTCCCCGTGTTAATTCCCATAGGAAATTTTGCGACGAGCTACAGCACGAACTGCTGAATGGAATTAGCCCAAATTTGGCAAAAAGGTAGTGCTTAAATCAGAAAGCGACCTTTTTTTTTAAAATGGTGTAAATCCGTTCACTAATTGCTGAGAAACTAGGAAAATAAAAGTTGCAATATCTGGGCGGAGACTAAGTCCCGTGCACAAACTTCACTGTGATTGACTGTTAACACTCCAAACCAGGAAGTGTTGGCAGCCATCTTGTGACTCAGTAGAAGCGAGTCACCAGAAAACAGAGAAACAAAGGTATAAAACAGGAGAAGGGGGCAGGGTAGAAACACCCTGACCCCCTAGGCCTGCTCAGGAGGTCCCAGAAGTACCCTCAGGGCCAAAGAACGCATTTTATTTTTAAAATAAAAAAATATCGGGGCAATTCGAGCTGGGATCGCGGGTTCCCGCGTTTTATTTTAATGAGACCCCGGGGTGGGCTAGTTCCCGAGGGCATTTCTGAAAAATAATAGCAGGGGCTTGCTGGGGCTGTGGGGACCTGCTGGGGTCCCTGCAGACCTGGGGCTTCACTCATGTTGGGAGGGGGGTTGCACGGCCCCCTCCTGGAGTCCTCCATGTGCTTATAACTTTGGCATCGTTTGACGAATCTTTACAAAATTTTCCAAAAAGTTTCTCTTTTTTGATCAGCTCCTATCTTGAAAGTTTAGGGGTGTATTGAGGACGTACAAGGTTGGTTGTTGATTGAAAGCAAGTTTATTGCGAGATATTTGCACCCACGACCGGAGCCATCCAGCTGTGAAGACATATTACAGGGTGATTGGTCAAGGGGGGGCTGAGAAAACAGGGGGGTCCAAAAAAGTGTTTTCTCAATGCACTTTCCATAGGAAACTTTAGACAAGGCTACAGGTCAAACCGCTGGACGGAATTATGCCCAATTTGGCAGGGAGAAAGGTCTTGGTCCAGAAAGCGCGCTTTTGTTGAAATGGTGTAAATCCATTCAGTATTTTTTGAGATATTAAAGGAAAAAAGGATATATATATATATATATATATATATAACTGGACGGTGCCTTACTCCCGAGCACGGGCTTGCCTCTTACTGGCTGTTAACACTTCAAACCAGTAAGTTTTCTCTGACTGGCTGCTAACACTTCAAACCAGGAAGTGTTAGCAGCCATATTGTGCCTCGCATCAAGTGAAAATATAAAAGAAAGGTCCCGGGGGCAATTAATATACCGGTGCTCTCCCTGTGCGAGATACCGCTTTCACACTGCGTCTCCCTACATCAGCTGGTAACGCACCCTTTTCCCCAATCAACAGCATACCTCCAACAACATTATTGGGCACGCAAGTCTCCCTCTGCTAACCACTTGTCAGCTCACACCTCTTTGGGTGCGAATTCTCGGGCCCGCAGTTGTATCTGTGAAGCCAAGACTGGAAATATATTGCAGGTCTCTCTCTGCGAGATACGCTCTTCACGGTCCCTCTCCCCACCACACTGTTCCACAGCTATCCCTTTGGAAGCCGATGGCCCGCACCTTTCCCTAAAACTGTCGGCCCACATGTGTTCCTCTGCGGGCTGGTCCGCAGCTCGCCCTCTGCGAACTGACGGGCCGCGGTTCTCCCTCTATGAGCTTGCCAGTCGGCTTGCTGCTATTCATCTACGAGCCAGCTCGCCGGCTCGTAAGTCTCTGAGAACAGATGCAATGGAGGCAACAATCATGCAGGTCTGACACCCAACACTGCTCCGACATCCCCCAGCAGGAGCTCCTTGACTGCCATCCCCCCTCACCCCCACCCCCCACAAACAAATGTGACAGTCACGTTAGGGAATCTGGAATGTAAAGAATTGGGTAATGTTGTTTAATTATTATTAAGAAGATGCTTGTGAGGTTGAACAAATAAGAATCTTAGTCATGTATGGATTTACATATAAAACACTTTATTAAAACAAAACAACAACAAATAAAACTATGTACAGCCTTGTCGTGTCATCGCTGGACCATTTGGGAATTACAGCCTGCAAGACAAAAAGAAAGATAAGATGGTGCGTCATTCGTCCAGGAAAGGAGAAAAAGAAAGAGAGAAAGAGTGAGAGAGAGAGAAACAAAGAAAGTGAGCGAGAGAGAGGAAGACAAAGAAAGAGAGAGAGTGAGAGACAGAAAGAGAGAAAGAGTGAGATACAAGGAAGAAAGAAAGAGAGAAACAGTGTGAGAGAGAAGAAGAGAGAGAGAGAAAGAGTAAGAGAGAGGAGGAGAGAAAGAGTGAGAGAGAGGAAGACAGAGAAAGAGAGAAAGAGAAAAAGAGTAAGATACAAGGAAAAGAGAGAGAGAGAAGCAGTGTGAGAGAGAGGGAGAGAGAGAAAGAGTGAGACAGAGGAAGAGAGAGGAAGAAAGGATGAGAGAGAGGAACAGACAGAGAAAGAGAGAAAGTGTGAGAGAGAGAAAGGAAGAGATGGAGAGGGAGTGTTGACACTGGAGAAAATCTTCGTAGCTCACCTTTGTGCCACCGGAGTGTCTCCAACCATGTGCCGGGACATAGTCCACCCTCAAGTTTAGTAATCTGAAAGATAGTATAGAATTAGTAATTACAGAGTACATACAACTTCACACGCCTACTTTTCTGTTTCGGCAATGCGCACTCAGGCTGCTGCAGCCCATCCACTCCCACTGCTCAGAGGTGCCTGTGCGCTCTTGTGTGCCCAGGCTGCTGCATACTATCCACTCTCACCGCCCAGAGGTGACTGCCCGCTGCTGCGGAAAGAAGCCTCTCTGCTCACCTTCCACCACCGGCATGTGTATAAGAGGGTGCACCACGTGCCGAAGCAACTTTCTCAGGCGTTGTCAGGATGGCCACGCATCCACGCAGGTTCTACACGTGTTCAGCTGTGGTAGTGTTGGGGGGACGTCGATTCGTGAATCACAGCCTATTAGATGAAAAGCAAGATCAGATTGTGCATCATGCGTCCATCAAAGGAGAGGGAAAGAGAGAGAGAGAAAGAAAGAGTGAGAGGAAGACAGAGAGAAAAAGAAAGAAAGAGTGAGAGGAAGACAGAGAGAATGAGAGAAACAGTGGGATTGAGAGGAAGAGAGAGAGAAAAAGAAAGAAAGAAAGAGTGAGAGGAAGACAGAGAGAAAGAGTGAGAGAGATGAAGAGAGAGAGAAACAGTGAGAGAGGAAGAGAGAGAGAAAAAGAGTGAGAGAGAGAGAAAGAGTGAGAGAGAGGAAGAGAGAGAAAGAGTGAGAGAGAGGGAGAAAGAGAGAGAAAGAGTGAGAGAGAGAGAGGAAGAGAGAGAGAGAAAGGGAGAGAGTGAGGAAGAGAGAGAGAGAAATAGTGAGAGTGAGGAAGAGAGAGAGAGACAGAAAGAGTGAGAGAGGAAGACAGAGAAAGAGAGAGAGTGAGATACAAGGAATAGAGAAAGAGAGAAACAGTGTAATAGAGGAAGAGAGAGAGAAACAATGTGGGAGGGAAGAAGAGAGAGAGGAAGAGAGAGAAAGAAAGAATGAGAGAGAGAGAGGTAGAGACAGAGAAAGAGAGAAAGAGTCTGAGAGAGAGAAAGGAAGAGATGGAGAGGGAGAGTGAGTGTTGACACTGTGGAGAAAATCCTTACAGCTCACCTTTCTGCTACCGGTGTGTCTCCAACCACATGCCGGGATATAGGGAAGCCCTCAAGCTGAGTCATCTGAAACATAGTATGGAATCAGTAATGGATGAGTACATACAACTGCGCACGCCTAAATCGCTGTCCCGCCTTTGTGTATCCAGGCTAGTGTACATCATCCACTTCCACTGCCCAGAGGTGTCTACCCTCTGCTGTACACCCAGGCTGCTGCACCCCATCCACTCCCACTGTCCATAGGTGTTTGCCTGCCACTGCGCACCCAGGCTGCTGCACCCCAAACACTCCCACTGCCCAGTGGTGACTGCCCACCCCAGAGCAAACAAGCCTCTCTGCTCACCTTCTGCCACCGGCGTGTGTCGAAGAGGGTCCACCACGTGCTGAAGCAACCTCCTCACCCATTTTGTACACGCGGCGAAGCCTAGCTCACAATTCAGGTTGAGTGTTGATTGCAGGATGGCCACGCATCATCGCAGGCCTGCTAGAGAAAAAGCAAGATAAGATTGTGCACCCTGCGTCCATCAAAAGAGAGAGAAATAGAGATAGAGAGAGAAAGAAAGAGTGAGAGGAAGACAGTGAGAAAAAGAAAGAGAGTGAGAGGAATACAGAGAGAAAGAGAGAAACAGTGAGAGTGAGAGGAAGAGAGAGAGGTGAAGAAAGAAAGAGTGAGACGAAGACAGAGAGAAAGAGTGAGAGAGACGAAGAGAGAGATAAACAGTGAGAGAGAGGAAGAGAGAGAGAGAACGAGTATGAGAAAGAGGAAGAGAGAGAGAAAGAGAGAAACAGTGTGAGAGGAAGAGAGAGAGAAAGAGTGTGAAGGAGAGAAAGGAAGAGATGAAGAGGGACAGTGAGTGTGCAGACTGTGGACAAAACCCTCATAGCTCACCTTTATGCCACCGCTGTGTTTCCAACCACGTGCCGGGACCTAGTGGAGCCCTCAAGCTCCCACATCTGAAACATAGTACAGAATTAGTAATGGCAGAGTATATACGACTGCGTACGCCTAAATCGCTGTCCCGCCTTTGTGCATCCAGGCTGCTGCACCCCATCCACACCCGCTGCCCAGATGTATTTGCCCACCGCTGTGCACCCAGGCCTCACTGCTCACCTTTTCGCGGACAGGGCACCCTCCACATCATGCAGCCGTGCTCCGCAAGCCTACAAGTCTTACATTTGGTGCTGCTTCTTGATTTTTCCATGGCAGAGGACATACTAGTGCACCTATCATCATCGCTGATTGCACACCTGCTCAGTCCTTGCGATGACAGTGATGAGTGAGGCCCCCCTGTTTGATGGCTCAGGCCTACATGAGGTGTCTGGACCACCGAGACGGGCCATCACAGTGCATGTGGTGGGAGCAACTCTAAAATGACGTAGAGCACATGCGCCCAGTCTTTTTTATTGGTAGGGTCACGTGTCCTGTGATGCCTGTGCTGGATAGGTGTGGTGTGGGTGTATACCAGCTGTGAGGGAGTGGCTGTGGCATACTGACAACTAGACCTGTGACCAGCAGATCACTACAATGAAAATCTGGGCCATGTAGCATTGTTGTCCTTCCCTGTAAGCGTAAGCAGAGTGGGCTGACCTGGTGTATGCCAGTCCTGCATGAGGCTGTAAACAATGAAACCGGAGGTATGGTGGTGGCTCCATCGTGAGCTGTATGAGGAATCAACTGATGCAGCACTGTTGCCAGATTGGGCTAGATCACACACAATTGGGCTATATTTTTCCTGGTTGTGCTAGTTGCCAGATTATAAATATACATACAGCGCTCCAGCAAACTAATATGTTAAAGCGCTTTATTAGACAAATATTTACTTGGCAGCCTGCTGCAACATCAATTCCAATGCATTCACCGCCTGCTTGAGGATGTCCTTGCCCCTCCTTCCTTAAAGTAGCAATATTGGGCTACTTTGGGCAACTTTTTGGTTGGCTTTGGACTAGACAATGCTTAAAAAATCTGGCAGCATTGGCATGTGGGTGTTCTTGTTGTAGTGCTGCCGTCACCCGGGTCGCAAGCGTCAATGTGTCACTCTGTGAGCCAAGTCCCACAACATGGCCAACATGGAAGGTACGGGGAATCAGTGACCCTACATTCATCCATAGTTCCACACTAGAAAGATGGTGGACATGACACATCTGTGTGCATGTGAATTTTTATTGCACATTCAGTGGAGTGTTGCAGCTGTAGCAATACAGAGCCATGCAAAGCCCAAATTTCAGTTTTTGGGACATGGAGGGCAGCCAATTAGAGACAAGCTCGTTGTCGGAGTTAGGCTGTGCCAACATATGAACTTATACAATCACTTTGCCAATCCCCACGCACTTATAAATTCGCTATACACTCTCCTTGCAGTACTCTAATCATCCAGTCTCTACGTACGTACTTGTACAATGACCGAGACAAAGTTATTTAACGAAAGTTGTCTCCCACTGTCAAAGGTAAGTTGATTGCATACGCTGTCCAGAGCACAATGTAATGTGGTAGGACCCAGGGGCAGCATGTTGTATACATAATAAACACACGGACACAGATAGATAGTGGAAATGGGTACGGGCACGTGCGCTGGACTCCTTTTTATTACCAGGGTCACATGTCCAGTGACGTCTGTGCTGGATGCGTGTGGGGTGAGTGTAAGCCAGCCCTCCGGGAATGGTTGGTGCTGGCAACAAGTACAACAGTATTCATTGGATCAGACACAGAGATTCAATCATAAAGGATCAATGATTTGTGCTGCACTAAGGTAGGGGCACCAGATGTGAAATAATACACAAAAGATTCTATCGTAAAGGGTCCATGACTTGTGGTACACTTAGGTAAGGGCACCAGATGTGATATTATACACAAAGGGCCATATGTAGGTAACATACTATTTACCGATTCATAAATACCGAATTTTACCGATTCGGTATTTATGAATCGGTAAATAGTATGTAGGTAAATAATCGGTAATTATTACCGATTCGGTAAATATCGGTATTTATGAATCGGTATTTACCGAATCTGTAATAATGCATCCCTTCTCATTCATTCCTATAGGCCTGGCGGCCTATAGGAAGGAATGGGAAGCCAGTTACTATTACCGATTCGGTAAATACCGAATCAGTAATAGGGGAGGCATTATCATGGGTGGCAGGGTGTCACATTGACACCCTGTTGCACCCCTGATTCGTGCATGTGTGCACATGTGGCACACATACATGCCCTAAGGGCATGTATGTCTGCCACATGGCACTTTTCAAATAGCACAAAAATGCTTTTTGAAAGGAATTCGTCATTTACCATCAACTTGTAGTTGGTGGTAAATAACGAATCCAGACACCAATAATGCACTCACTTGAGTGCCCCCTACATAGCATTTCTGGATTCGGTAATTTACCGAATCGGTATTTTACCGATTTCTTAAAATTCCGATTCGGTAAATACCGAATCCAGAAAAGCAGCCACCTACATCTCAAGTGCCTCAATACCGGTCGGTAACGGGATATTTACCGATTTTCGGCCGTTACCGACCGGTATTGAGGTACCTACATATGGCCCAAAATATTGTATCATAAAGGGTCCATGAGTTGTACTGCACTGAGATAGGGAGCAATGTCTCTTGCCTATTGGACTGTGTCATCTGCAATTGCGACTCAATGTGTATTGTGAGCTCTGCTATCCGCAATATAGATGGAAGGCAGTAGTCAGCACAGCCATCGTGGAACGTTTTTTGTCACTTCCTCTTGACAAAATCCGAGGACATAGAGTACAATTCTGTCTGCAATTAATAAATCATGTCTCAATGTAAATTGTGAGCTCTACTGACCGCAGTGTAGGTAACAAAAGATGAAATATGTATGGAATACATTGTCGAAATGTGTAGGTTTCGGGGACATTATAGTTAGTTACTTACTGGACTCTGAAATTAATGAATCAAGACTGAATTTGAATTGTGAGCCCTGCTGACCACAGTGTAGGCCGGAGGCAGCGGTCAGCAAAGGCCCAAAGCCAAGTGGCATTGACTTTAGCTGCACAGATTGGGAGCATTTGGTTTTCTTAACCGATTATAGTCTCTTACACAATTTGCATTGGTACTAATCTTGAATTGTGAGTCCTGCTGACTGCCATGTAGACCGGAGGCAGTGGTCAGAATGGGCCCACAGCCACATGGCGTTGACTTGAGCTGTATAGAGTTAGTGGTAGGTGTGGCGCTCTCTTGCCTACAGGACTGCGTCATTTGCAAATCGCGACTCCATCTAAATTGTGAGCCCTGCTGCCTGCAGTGTAGATCGAAGGCAGTAGTGTGTACAGACGTAACTCTGGGGTGCTGTGCCGCTATGTGAACAGGGGGCCTGTGTCAAGGAGGCCTGCGGTCATGGCGGCAGCCACTTGGCAGGGTGAGTGCCGCCGCTCTGGCAGACTCGTTGGCCTTCACACAAGTGAACCACAGCCAGAGCCCTGGCCTATTTATTCACACTTCTACACTGGAGCGGCGTACGTTGGACTAGCCTCTGCGTTTCCGCTTGCATGGGACGACAACACAGGTACATGACCGAGATCTTCCCCACTGCCTTAGGTAACATGGTTGCGTCCACTGTCCACAACACTACAAGCACCAGCAGTATATGTACACATGAAGAGGTTTGTGCTCTACATAGTGAGGTCTGTCCAGCACATCACCGCTACACTTGGTATTGTGTGCATTATTATTGGTGGGTGACTTGCGTCCTTCACACATGTTTGGTTGCCACATCTCGCAACATTCAGCTATTGTGTGACTGAGGGGTCATGCCGTTTTTGGAAGGTTCTCTGTCCTGTTGTGCGCTACCTGGGTGGAAGTAGGGAGAGTGGTCCGGGGGGAGGTCCTGAGGGTGGTGGCAGTGGGTTTTGTGGCCTTCTTGGGTGTGGGAGATGCATGATCAGTAGCACTATGACATGAGTTGGTCTTCAGATGTGATTCTGGGCTGGGCTCCCTTTCACACTGTAGGTAGTCGTCCTACTTCACACCAGTAAAAGGCAGATGTTACATTCCTAATGCTAACGCAGCTTATCGCCTGTTTTATCATTATTATTATTAGTGTTAGTTGTTGCTCTCATTTGTGGCGATTTTTTTTTGCTGAAGCTATTGCTGGAAAACTGGCAATATCGACTGTTTTCACCAGGTTGAGAATGGAATGATAATTTAAAATCACTGAAAAAAACAGGTTTAATGAACATTATAATTGGAAATTAGCATTTAAAAAACCATTGAAATTCACTAAAAAACCATAGGTTTCAGGGACGTTATAGTTATAAATTATCATTTCAAAAACCTTTGAAATTCACTGAAAAAACCATAGGTTTCAGGGATGTTATAGTTACAAATTAGCATTTAAAAAACCTTTGAAATTCACTGAACAAACCATAGGTTTCAGGGGCATTATAGTTAGTTGCACATTTCATTCGTACAAAACCATAGAAATTCGGCTGTTATAGTTAGTTGAGCTAACTATAACTCAAGCCCCCACAATGCGCTGCTGATAATGTCACATATTACATCATTCATGACATTATCAGTGACATCACTGATGACATCAATGATGACATCTCAAATGACATCACTGATGACATCACTGATGACATCATCCACGTGAAAATCTGATGCACCTCCTCATACCTTAATAAAACCTTTGATACACCCACTCAAAAATACAGACTACCATTTACGAAACAATAGAGACACCATTACCAGTTACTACGTACGCACGCACTGATTCCTAGGACTACACACACATCCACTCATTCACCCATACAGTCACTCATACATGCAGTGACTCATCAATACAACACTATTATAGGCACTCATACACCTATACAAACACTCACACACCGCCACTCATCCAGAGTTACTCACACATCTAGTCAGTCATGCAAAGAATCAATCACACTTCTATTTACTCAGCCATACATTTATACACACACAACCTCACTTATTCATAGTGATACTAACATATGCTTACTCTCTTATACAATCACTGATACATGTACACACTCATCCATACAGCACTCTCACAATCACTGACTCTCACGTATAGTCATTTATATACTCCAACTCTCTCATGCACTGCGTTTTACATATGTAGTTACTTGGACATGTAGCACTGAGATATCCATTCACTCCCATACACACACTCTCCCACCCACACAGCTGTTTCCACATGCAGTCTTGAACCCATACACCCAGTGAATAAAGAACTCACACATCTATGCACAAAGTCACACACCTCCCACACACACGCATACACACTCAGGCACCCATACAAATACTCAGGCAACCAATCAATAACCTATATAGACACTCATGTAGCTACTCATCAACCAATGCAGCAGCTTACACAGCAATAGACAGACTGATACAGACATTCACACAGTTTAGTCACTAACCCATGAATTCCGTAAGACACATTTAATCACTCACTTATACAGTCAGTCATACACCCACTAAATCCTCTATCCACACACTTATACACCCACTCATTCTTCAATATATCTTGGCCAAAATATTTATAAAACATATTTAAACTTTACAGAAACACACAGTCACTGAATGATGTCATCTGTGATGTCATTTGAAATGTCATCAGTGATGTCATCAGTGATGTCACTGACCATGTTATGAATGATGTAATATGTGAAGTCATCAGCAGTGCATTGCGGGGGCGTGAGTTATAGTTAGCTCAACTAACTATAACGGCCGAACTAACTAAGGGTTTGTACGAGTGAAATGTGTAACTAACTATAACGTCCCTGAAACCTATAGTTTTTTCAGTGAATTTCAAAGGTTTTTTAAATGCTAATTTGTAACTATAACGTTCCTGAAACCTATGGTTTTTTCAGTGAATACATATATATATATATCTATATATCTATTCAAAGCTTGCTTCGCATCGCGAAATAGTGCACTCTCAAGAAAAACGCTCTTGCTGAGACCAGGGACCCATGGAGGGTGGTGCATGCACCGGGACATCACCCAGTAAACATTGTATCCAAAGCTTTCTTCGCATCGCAAAATAATGCACTCTCAGGACCCGATAGAATGTCACCAGTTCATGAAATTTATTTTTGCTTCTACGCTACGCGTTTCGACAGTTATGCCTTGCTCACACGTAATAAGTTAGAATACAGTCGTAGTCTTACACACATGTAAACCACAGCACAAATAAACATCATAGACAGAGGACTGACAATACAGGTAAGCTTTACCAGAATGGTGGCGGCCATCTTTGAAACATGATTAACATACCAATGAACCTTCGATATATAACTAAATATATACGATCCTGTACCTCATGAGGAATGTCACATGAATAAATTGTATGCATGTAATGGACACAAAGTGGATCATAGAAAAGCAATAAAACACGAGGTACATGACAAAGTCCAATACTATGATCCGTACTAGAACTAATAGATCGCCGCCATGTTGAAGTGGCCAATGCGAATTGTGGCACCCGTATGTAGCTAGAATAAACAAACAGTCCTCACTCTGCGATCACGTGTTTCCCCAGTGGACTGTCGATTAAATCAATAATTGAGTGTGGTCCAGTGACCAGTATAACCGGACACGTGTAAAACAGTGATGTGAAAAGTGGAAATAAAATCACTAATGAAAAAATAAATTGCATCTAAACATGTACACAGTTCTAAAGGTATGCAGTTTGAATGGTAGCCCACAAAATAAAGATAGGACACCAAGTCAAATAAAAAGTGGTAATGGATTAAGAAATCACAATTCAGCACAACTTGGTGCCCAGAGGGGACAATGGGCCAGAGTCCTGAAAGGGTAAATGTGCCCCACATATAAATGTCACATGAAACCTGTAAATACAAACGTAGGAATTGCCCCATGTTTCGAATAGTGGGCCAGTGCCCGAATTATGCATATCCTCAATTAGGTTACATTTATCACAAAGTATTGAATGTTATTTGTACAGGGACAGTGCCCATATAATATGTACAAAGGAAAGAAAAGAGACTGGTACAAGAAAAAATCGAAAATCAAACCACAGGTGTATGATCTTGACTGACGTGATTCAGCGTTGCCATGGGCCTCCGGAAAAAAGGTTAGGGAACCCGCGAGGATGAACTACCAAAGTAGTATGGGCCCCTTCCTTTCCTCCTGCAGTGAAAAGGGAAAAAGAAATTGTGGGTTAAAAACAAATTACGAGACAGAGTCATGTTACAGAATTAAAGCATACATATATATCAGTTATATCCTTAGGAAGCTACATAGGAAACAGGAGAGCTAATAAGATATTAAAGCCACATACAAATGTATTCATAGCTCCTCATCAAGGTTTAAACCACCTGTGCTTTTGGTCTGAAGATCAATTATGTACATGGATTCACGTTGTCGGAGTTTAAGTGCTCTATCCCCCCGCCCAGTGTGTCTCGTGATATGTTCCATCACAAAATAGGTAAGCAGGGCACTATTGGAGAAATGATGTTGCTGGAAATGACGTGCCACTGGATATTGCTGGTCTTTATTTGTGATCGCCCTCATGTGTTGAAGCACACTTCTCTTGGCAGAGTGAATCGTGCTGCCAATGTATTTCGATATACATGGACATTCCAAACAGTATATAACAAAAGGGGTACCACACGTGAGGAACTGGGGGATAACTTACATTTTCCCTCCCACCACGGGGAATTCTTTTTTCATATGACTGTTTTTACAGGCCTTGCAGTACCCGCAAGGAAAAAACCCGCTCAAACCTTGGTTTTGCATGGTACTTTAGATGGTAATATCGCTGTGTACCAATTTGTCTCTGAGACTATATCCTTTTCTGTAGGTGATGCTGGGTTTTTCACTGATCAGGGGACCAATGTTAGGGTAACTTTTGAGGATATTCCAATGTTGTGTGAGGATGCCTCTGATGTTATTGCCATTTTTGTTGCATGTTAGTTTGATCCTGGTGTTATTCTCTTGATCACTTGTTTCAGTTTCACTTTCTACTCTGGTGTGCAGTGTGTCTTTTCTTTGTATTTGCTCCAGTGTTTTGATTGCTTTGTTGAGTACCTCCACTTTAAGGGGTCAGGGTGGCTGCTGAGGGCATGAAGCAATGTGTTGCCTGCTGTGTCTTTGAGAAAGAGTTTGGTTTGTACCGTGTCTCCAATGATTTCAACCACAACATCTAGAAATTCCCCTGAAGTTGTACTGATGGTACTTGTGAGTGTGATATTGTAGTTATTGACATTAAGTTTATTAATGAACTCAATGGCCTCCATTTCATTGCCTTTCCACACCATGAAAATGTCGTCAATGTAGCGGAACCAAAATCCAACCTGCTTCACCTCTGGAAAGTTGGAATTATCTTTGAGGATTTCCTTTTCCCACTTACCCAAGAACAGGTTCGCGAAACTAGGGGCAAAGCACGTCCCCATCGCTGTCCCAGTGATCTGTTTGTACAGGGTTCCATCAAATATAAAAATGTTATTCATGAGGCAAAATTGGATCATCTCCAGAACCATGATGGTATGTGCTTTGAATCTGATATGTCTGGTCTGGAGGAATTGTTTACATGCCTCTATGCCGTGGTCGTGTTTGATTGTGGTGTAGAGTGAGCTCACATCTAATGTGACCAGTAAGAAATCTTCTTCCCAGTAGAGACCTTCTACTTTGCTAAGGAAGTCCGTTGTGTCTTTTACATGGGAAGGGAGATTGCTCACAAATTCCTGTAGAAAAATATCTACATACTTAGAGATGTTCTCTGTGGCACTGCCCTTCGAGTACACGATGGGTCTCCCTGGTGGATTGATTTTATCCTAGCGCACCTTTGGTAAAAGGTACAACACCGGGAGGATGGGATAATCCAGTTTAAGGTAGTAGTATTCCTCTAACTCCAGTATGCCCTGATCTTTCCAGTTCTTAAGTTTGTCCCATATTTCTTCCACACTGTGGGAATACATCTCCCTGTTGACAACTGTATAGAAGCTCGAATCAGACAATTGTCGTAGAGCTTCTGCAACATAATTTTCCCTGTCCAGCATTACAACAATCTCACCTTTATCTGCCGGGCGGATCACAATGTTTTGGTCCTCAGCTAAGGACATTAGTGCCTGTTTTTGAGGGATAGAAAGACTGCGTGCTTGCTGTACTCTAAACCATTTCTTGTGTCTGAATTTATTCAGATGGGTGTTCACCACATCCTGAAAAGTATCTGTTGTCATGCCCTAGTGTAGGATAGAAAGTGGTACGTGGTTTAAATTGTGTTTTGGTGGTGAGATCATATGGTATATTCAAATCATCAAGTACATTATCAATCATCGTTTCATTGATATCAGCATCAATACCTGCCTCCAGTTGATGCAATGTTACAAGGGTATCAACATCACTGATATTCAAGTCAAGAGTTACATCCATATTATCCTCAACCCGTTGATTTTGGGTTCTACTGAGTTTAAACAAATGTCATTTTTTCAACTTTAGTTTACAGATAAACTTAAAGATATCAACACGGGTTTCTGCATAGTTGAAAGGAAGTGAGGGGCAGACTGAAAGTCCTAAAGATAGAGTTTTTTCTTATATATCATTGATGTATCACTTGGATAAGTTCATGATAGTTTTGTTCATCATTGCAGTGCCCATCATTCTGTTGTCATGGAGCTTTTTGCCTGTTGTCCCATGCGCCCCCGTCCTCTGCCTCTTCTTCCACCTCTGTTTGATTCGTTTTCGTCTTTCCTTGTTGCGCCTCTTCCGCGCCCTCTTTGTCCTTTGGGCTTCATTGTTGATGTCCCTCGTGGTTTGGCGGCCCCTCTGGAGGAGCCTGTACTCATCTCAGGTCTGCTGCCCTGTTCCCTTTCAGATGACACATTGCTTGATGTAGCCGAGTTGTCAGTCTCCTTCCCGCTAATTGAAGTTTCTTCTGACACTGAGCTTTCGGAAATTCTTCTTGCGGGACCTGTACCTGGCATTTGATTTTTATATTTCCTACTGAAAGTAAGTATGCGGCCATGTTCATAGTCCTCACAGTCTCTATGAAGCTTCCATTGTTTGTGTTCTTTTATCTCTGCTTCATGTTTCTTAATTCTTGTCTTTATATCCTCCATTTCTTTATTGAACGCTGTTATATCCATGTTTGATCTTCTGTAATTTTGTTAATGTCCTCCCTATCCATCCAAGCATATTTAATAACATTTCCAGCATTTTTCTGGAGCTTGAGGCTGAATTTTCCGCCCATTCCTCATGCATTTGGGGTTGGGTTTTTCATATGATGGAATTGTGTAAATCCTCAGACCTCTTGGGACCATACCCTTGTCGATGTAATCTTGCAAGGATATGGCCTCCCACCATTTGGATACTTCCGCCTTGCATAGTTTTTCCAATTTTTAAATGTTCTCTTCATTAGTTGTGTCTTTACTCATGGTGGCTGGTGCCTTGAAATGTATACCTGGTGCTCTTGCAAACAGTGATTGCGCTACTGCCCTCCTTTCAGTTTCTTTCTCCATGAAGGCAATAAACAAATCACACTTGTATAGGTAGTGTACTGGAACTGTCCAAAATGGATGGTTACATTGAGTCCACCCGAACAATCTTGGGTTCCCTCTGCTGCTGTACTGAGATTTTGTAGATGTAACCCCTTTATGAAAATTCCACTGGGGTATGTTCAGAGGTTCCCCACCCCTAGAGACATGAGAAGTCTTAGTTTTTTGCTTGTTAAAGACTTGTATGTTCATAGAAAACAGTTTCCTCTTTCTTTAGCATATGCGGTGACCATTCATAAATCTCAAGGTTTAAGTGTAGACAGTGCTTTGGTAAACATTGGAAGTACAGTGTTTAAAGAGGGTATGGCATATGTTGCATTGTCTTGAGTAAGAACATTATCTGGATTGTATTTGATTGATTTTGATGACAAAAAGGTTAGTGCAGATGCAAATTGTGTAAGAGAGGATAATCGGTTATGTATGCTCCTAACTTAGGTGAATAGCCCTTATATGAAAAGCGTGTAGTATGTCCAAAACGAAATTATGAGAAACAGTCTAGTGAGGTTGAAAAGAAGAAAAAAATTCAAGAGAATGTTCAGGGTGCAAAGAAAATGAAAATTCACACTGTTGATGATATTGTAGGATACCATTTAGAAAATAGTTCAAGTATCAACTGCTATGCTAATGTAATTGTGAAAGTCGTGTTTTCTCTAAAAAATCTGCATCAAATTATAGAGAATCGAGAAAAAAGATTTTGGTCTTTGTTGCATAATATTTTTTAAAAATTGACAACTGATAAAACTAAAATTCAAACTGCTTCTGGCATTCGGCATCTTTTGGACATATGTTCTGGTTCTTCATAATTTACACTTAATGTACAACAAGATGCTCAAGAATTTCTTATGTTTATACTTGCAGTATTGTAAAGTGAAGGAATACAAATTGAAAATCTGTTTGGACTACGTTGCAGATGGGAACATTAATGTGAAGACTGTTAGTTTTCTTCTACCACTGAAATAGACACTATACAATTCATATATTTAACAATACCAGATGGCAAAACACTGTCTTTTAACAAATTAGTCAAATCAGCTAATCAAAATATGGAATGTACTCACTGCAAATCAGACATGTTGTCAATATTATTTATAGAAAGATTTGGACAATATGTCATGTTAATGCTACAATGTTGTAGAGCAGATGGAACAAAATTGGAAACCAAAATTAAACATTTTGTGGCAAGTCAAGTGTCAATTTCAGGAAGAACTTTTAAAGCAGTGGCTATTATTTTCCATGATGGACCTAGTACAACATCTGGACACTATACTGTGTATTTAAGATGCAATAAAGATTAACAATGCAATAAAGGATGGACTTATTGTAATGACGCCCATTTAGAATTCAAATATCGGTTGCCTTATGAATTACCAAATTCATATCTAATATTTTTGATGCCAAAGTTCTGAAAACATCATTCAGCCTATTGGGAAGATGTCAACATGAATTAATGAGTTTATTTTGGATATTTTCAAAGCAAATGAATTTGGTAACATCATTAGGCCTATAGGGAAGATGTCAAAATGAATTAAGAAGTTTATTTTG
The DNA here is from genome assembly GCF_964204655.1 of Triturus cristatus. Taxonomy (NCBI): domain Eukaryota; kingdom Metazoa; phylum Chordata; class Amphibia; order Caudata; family Salamandridae; genus Triturus; species Triturus cristatus. The sequence goes on along the minus strand of NC_140591.1, from coordinate 1,363,372,269 downwards.
GATATTTTCAATGCAAATGAATTTGGAACTATCATTCGGCCTATTGGGAAGATGTAAATATGAATTAATGAGTTTATTTTGGATATTTTCAATGCAACAGTTTTGGAAACATCATTCGGCCTATTGAGTAGATGTGAGCAATTAGTGTTGTTTATTTTCGTTTCGATTCATTGATATTGCATTTGGAAAATTGTGATAGAAAGAAGTAGTTCATATATTTTATGTTTGTATTACCTGCAATGAAAATGAGTGTTTATTTTAAAAAATGTAAAAAATGTAAAGAGATAGTTGAATTTGTTGTAAATATTTTGAACATAGATTTCTTTTTTTTTACAATCTTATTGATTGTATTTTTTTGGCCACTGTTTCATGATGATCAACATTGAAATCACTGTGTATGGTAAGATTCAATAGAATCTGAAAACAGCAAAAAAGAAAACCTGAATATGTTGTGTAATTCTATGATTTTGTTGTGTTCTTAATGTATAATATTATTTGCAATAATAGTATTTTTACTTGTCTTTTACAGAAAGTAAAAGTAAAGTTTGGAAATATTTAACATTTAATTTACAATGAAACAATTATAAAATAGTTTCAATGACTTTGATATCTACTTCAGTACAGAAGGTAAGATGAAATAATGTAATAAACATGAACTAATGTTTACAGTCACGTTTATTGCAGTTATTCATTTTTTCAAACTCAATCATCTTACTCCTCAAATCACCTCAGCCGCACTCATGCACTCCTTCAACTACTGAAGCATAACCTATGTACTTATAAAATCACCCAGGCATTACTAATCCACACCTTTAATCAGTCTGGTAGTACCCATACACTTCTGTAATCATCCATATATTAGTTCTACAGTCTTGCAATCATCCAAGTATTATCTATACATTTCTTGAATCATCGAAACATTACTCTTCCACTGATGGAATCATCCAAGCAGTAACCATGCACTCATGCAATCACCCAGGCATTACATATACAGTTACAAAATCATTGAAACAATACATATTAACTTATCAAATTACCCAGGCACTACTAATGCATTTCTGGAATAACCTAGGCACTACTCATCCACTCATGCAATAACATAGACAGTATCTATACAGTGCTTGAATCACCTGTGCACTACCTATGCATTCTTGTATTCACCCAGGCACTACTCATGCACTCCTCCGCTCACTCAGGCACTACTCTTCCACTCATGGAATAACCCAGGTACTACCCATGCACTGTTTCAATCACCCATACACTACCTGTGCACTTCTCTAATCACTCAGACACTACTCATTCACTCCTTCAATTACCCAGCCAATAGTCATGCACTTTTCCAATCATCCAGGAACTACACATTCACTTATGCCATCACCCAGGCATTACCCATGCACTCATGTAATCACCCAGGCACTATCCATGCACTGTTCTAATCACCCAAGGACTACCCATCTACTCATACAGTCACCCATGCAGTACCCATGCAATCCTCCAATCACCCATTTAGTACCCATGGCAATCACTCTGCCACTATCTAAGCACTTATAAAATCACCCAGGCATTACCCATTCCCTCTGCCAATCTCTATTCATGCCCATATGCAATAAGCCAGGCACTACCCATGCACTGCTCTAATCACCCAGCCACTACTCGTGTACTCCTCTAATCACCCAGATATTACTTATTCACCAAGACACTAACCATGCATTCATGCAATTACCCAGTCATACACTCCTGAAATCACCCAGTCATTACCTATATACTTATAAAATCACCATGCATTAGCCTTGCTCTCCTCCAATTACCCAGACACTAACCATGTACTCATTCAATCATCCAGGTATTACCCATAAACACATGCAATCACCCAGGCATTACCCATGCACTTACAAAATCACCCAGGCCCTAATCATGCACTTCAAAAATTACCCAGGCATTATCCATGCACTCATGAAATCACTCAGGCACTACCCATGCAATCACCCAGGCATTACCCATGCACTCGTCCATTCACACAGGCACTACCCATGCACGCATGCACCCACCTACATACTACGGATGCACTCATGCAATCACCCACGCACTATCCATGCACTCTTTCAATCACTCAAGCTCTACACATGTACTCATGCAATCACCCAGGCAATACCATGCACTTAACAGAATAGGTGGTTCTAAAGAGAATCGTTTTGTTTCTTCTTTTTAAACTTTTTTTGTGTCTTTTTAAAAACTATTTTATGTATTTTTCTGGTGTTTTTTTTAAAAGCAGAAAAACAACAGAACAAACTATAAAACTTTGCAATTAAATTGCCATTGCAACAAAAAAAATTAGCAAGTGTGATTTCTAGCGGCAGAAACCACAGCATCAACAGACTGCTCTCCATGACAGAAGATAGTGTTACATTTGATGCAGCGCTGCTCTAACTTAGCAAATTTGGGACGAATGTCTGGTCCATGAGATGAGGAAGTAGAGGCTCCCGAAGGTGCTTGGACCAGCAACCTGTTCATCCTGATGTAAAAGTTCTTGCGCGCGACGATGTTGCTCGCGGGCCAGATGACTAGGGTGGATTGTTTGCAGATGCTTCATCATGCCAGAAGTACTGCACAAATACTTGTTGCCACTTCCACATGACAGCACCCTCGGGCACATTGTGCAGCTCACTTTTCTTGCGTTCGCTTTCTTTTCCCCTTCAGGTATTGTGAAGAACGACCACAAGAGAGATTCTTTTCTTTTCTTGACTGTTTCCTCCGAATCTTCTTCATCAGATGGTAAATTCACTTGAGGAAATGAAGAAGCCATTTTGTATGATGTTAAAAAAACACCAAGAAAATGCACCAAACATCTAAGAAAACACAGCAGGTTTATCTCCTGTGATGGTGTTGAAAGAATGAAAAAAAATGGGTGGGGTCCTTCAAGTTCTAGAATCAAAACCTTGTAAACCAATGAAATGTTTTCTTTTGAAGTCACATGGGAGTCGCGCACTGGGCGCTCAAACAGCGTGCACCCGACTCGACTTCCGGAAAATATATTTAAGAATAATATAACTTTATTGTAATTACAAATATATGATTTTTATAGTTAGATTAGATAATCTCTTGCTTTAATATACATATTAAAGTTATATACATATACTTTTAAAACATAAACATTTTACGGGAGTCGCACGCCCGGCATGACCCCACACATATAAGACGTTACGCGGGGCCGAAAACCGAGCACTCACCGCATACCAAATGCGCACCCGGCGCGACTTCCGGAAAATATATTTAACAATAATATACATTTATTGCAATTACAAATATATGATTTTTGTAATTAGTTTAGATAATCTCTTGTTTTAATATACTTATTAAAGTTATATACATATACTTTTAAAACATAAACATTTTACGGGAGTCGCACACCCGGCATGACCCCACACGTATATGATGTTACGCGGGGCCGAAAACCGAGCACTCATCGCATACCAAACGCGCACCCGGCGCGACTGCCGGAAAATATATTTAGCAATAATATACATTTATTGCAATTACATATATATGATGTTTGTAATTAGTTTAGATGTTTTAATATACATATTAAAGTTATATACATATACTTTTAACCTTATTAGGTCCCATTGAAAAACCTTCAGTGCCAAGAGATTTCATGACTTTTTGGAGTGCTTTGCTTTAACATGCTGTAGTTTGTGTAATTACGATTATAATGTTGATAAACTATATATTTTTGGTTTCAGTACTTCTTGTACTATCAATTTAAATATTAAACATACATTTATAAAACATCCTGAAGTCACATGACACAATTCAAGATGGCCGACAGGTGACAGTGAAAATGATAAGTGTAAATGACCGCGTTGGTAGGGTAATACAAAAAATAGTGTTTTCCAAATGCAGAAACACTGAAATATTTATTATTCTGTTAGCTCACCAGGTAGAAAAGCAGATTTTGATTTTCTTTTAGTTTTTTGTGTTTTTTCTGGCTATCTATCTTACTATGTCATATATATGAGGCACCTCCATTTTTCACGTGTTTCTATTGTTGTGCAAAATCTAACTTCCAGAGGCACACTACATACTACAGAAAGTTAAATTATGGCCCCAAAACGCACTTATGCTGGAAATGTATCTCCGGCACCATCACCAATACCAAAGACACCATGAGCACTCCTCAAAGACCCTCCCAACACATTCAGATATGCTCACCAGCACTCTCACAATGTGCCTGTACACACTCAAGCACCCAAAGACACCCATGCAACACCCCAGGGACTCTCAATATCTAACCATAAAAACTCAAAATGCATTTTACCAACACTCATGGGCTCCCTCAAATACCCCAAGCATCCAGTTTTTTCAGTCCCATAACATTCCGCTGAGAGACTCACTACTCCACTGCACTCACACGGCCCTTTCAGACACCAATACACACCCACTAGGACTTGTAAAATTCAATACACTGATGCTCCACACCATACTTAGATACACCAGAAATACCTATGCCAATACACACACAGTCTTAGGTGTACCTCAAGCTATCCCTGAGCCCATCAAGCCAGTTGCCCTATCCAGTGCGATTCACTTGAGATGAAACTTTGCTAATCAGACATTCATAAACCTTCAAAAAACTGTACAAAGAATCAAAACAACGTGCATGTTGTCAGTTAAACTAACACCGACACACACCCTCACATCCATAAACCCATCCTCATGCATTCTCAAAATACCTTGGGGCAGATTTACAAGCCCCTTGCAACACTATTGCGCCACTGTTGCATCACTTTTGTGATGCAGCGGTGGCATAAACAATGCGGCCAATTTACAACGTGACGCATCTAGGGAAATGCATCATGTTGTAAAGCCCCGCGTCACATTATACCTGCGTCAGGTATAATGTTTGCAGGGTGGGTGTTCCCACGCTGGAAAGCCTCTTAAAAGTGATGTAGTGAAATCTACAAGATTTCACTGCACCACTTCTAGGACGCCACTGCGGCAAAACCTTACACCTGCTTGAAGCAGGCATAAGGAGTGACGCAGTACAATAAGTATAGGCCTCAACATGCATTGCTGGAGTTGTGTCGTGCTTGCAACACGACTCCAGCAATGCGTGACTTTAAGGCCAACAGATGCTTCAGAATTTATGACGCATCTGTTAATCCTTGTGCAATGGTTCGCCATATTGTAAATATGGCGCATCCATGTTGGTGCAAGGGTATCGCAGGCTGGTGCAGGGAAACTGACGCATCCCTACAGATGCGTCAGTTTCTTGAAAATTTGCCCCCATGTACATACATACTCAATGAGCAACACACATCCACATACTGAGACCATTAGCATTGCACAATTTAACACTCCACCATATATAAATTAAAGTTTGCAAAAACAAAACGATACTATCTGGAGCCTGGAGAAAGCCTAAATTCCGGAAAGTGTAAGTGCAGTGTGCACCTTTCTTCCCAGGCAAATCCCAACAGACGCTCTAAAGTGCATTTGGAAATACAAACCGTCATGTTGCAACATGGAAAGTAGCAGCCTTACAGACCTTTATTATTACCCTAAAGGAAAATAATGTTTTTAACCTGACAGCAAAGTGCTGCTCTATTAGCACTACGCAGCGAAATGTAACAATATATTTGAGCAGGAAGTGAGAGCTTTGCCTATTTTTTTTTTACAAACGACAATGTCCGTAGCTAAAAATGTAGGCTACCTTCCGTTATTTATGAAACAAGGAATGTCTTTGTGTAAAAATATTAGCAAGAGTTTAGGTGAGCTACTCGTTCAACATACACTAATAAATATATATGAAATTGTTTAGGCCACGTGAAAGTTAGGGCCCAGCAAGCGTGCTTCCACCCTGAGAAGGGAAGGGAAGGCCTTTGTCAGTTGTTTCTTGCTGGAAGATAATTCTACGCTCGTCGTGGATCCTGACTTCAAAGTAAAGAGCAGGATCTTGCTCCCGGAATGGATTGCCACCGGCTGGCATTTCTCTATGAGGCAATCTGCATTCAGTATTGTTGAAGCTCTTCACCCGCCTCCATCTTGATCTGCCCCACGCTAAAGTCAGACATGCTGCGCAGGGACTAGCATAATGAAGGCGAAAGAGCAGACTGGCAGCTCCGTAGTCCGTACATAAACTGCTCTTCTGTGTTATGAACATTTCACCCAGCATGGCTGGGGGAAATGTTCATAACACAGAAGAGCAGAATATGCACGGACTACAGAGCTGCCATGCCCAGCCAGCTATCTAGTCAGCATGGACAAGTATGCACAACGTACAGTTTGCCATGTTGTCTCTTCCGCAAGTTAGGCTCAAAACAGACGTCTGTGTTTCCCATATATTCAAAATTTTCAAAAGCGATGGCGACAGTGGAGAGTATTTTACTCTTCCAAAATTACCTTTTGAAAAGCCTCTCGAACGCAAGTGGAATGTCCATCATTCATCAGTGATGTCACTGACCATGTCATGAGTGATGTAATATGTGACGTCATCAGCAGTGCATTGCGGGGGCGCGAATTATAGTTAGTTAACTAACTATAACGGCTGCATTTTACTGGTTTTGTACGAGTGAAATGTCCAACTAACTAAAACGTCCCTGAAACCTATGTTTTTTTAGTGAATATATATATATTATATATTATTATATATGTATTATATATATTCACACAGCCCCCCTTCTAAAAAAAAAAATAGACGCGCCCTCCCAGCAACACTCTGCAAACGTGTCCTGTGGCGTATTTTAAGTTAGGGAATTAATTGCCCTTCAATCCTGAGGGCCCCTGGGGGCCAAATAGCCCATCAGGTACCTCCAGTAAGTGCCACAGGGCTGCGTTACAGAGAGGTGGTCCAGGCCACACCCCTTTTTACACCTCTCTGCAATGCAGCTCTGTGGCGCCTACTGGAGGTACCTGGTAGGCTAGTTGGACCCCAGGGACCCGCAGGATTCAAGGGGACTTAAACTCCCAACTTAAAACACGCCACGGGGTGCGTTTGCACAGTGGTGAAGGAAGGGGGTGGGGCCTGAGGTGACATATGTGCAAACACGCCCTGTGGCACGTTTTAAGTTAGGGAATTAATTGCTCTTCAATCCTGAGGGTCCCTGGGGGCCAACTAGCCCAATCGGTACCTCCTGCAGAGAGGTGGTCCAGGCCACGCCCCTTTCTACACCTCTCTGCAATGCAGCTCTGTGGTGCTTACTGGAGGTTCCTAGTGGGCTAGTTGGCCCCCAGGGACCCTCAGGATTGAAGAGCAATTAATTCCCTAACTTAAAACGCACCACAGGGCGTGTTTGCACATATGTCACCTCAGGCCCCACCTGAGGTCATGGTCTAGACCATTTTCACAGAACCATTTTGAAAATATTTCAAATCAAACGGCATCAGGAGATGTAAACATGCAGTTTTAGCATGTTTGAAGAGATGAGATCCCTAAATTGATGGGTGCTTCATTAAATGTATGGACAAAGTGCAGCTATATTTGCCATGATAAAGTAATTGATTCACTTTCTACAAACTGGTTATTTGTTCCGAATTGCCAATAGGGACTCAATCTATTGATTTTTGTCTCATTTATTTTTTACTAACATATTTTCTCACTTTGTGATGCGTGAGTGTTCATCTTGTTTTCTAGTAAACTTATTTGTAATGGTTGTTTAATCATGCAATAAAGTTACCTTTATACCTTGCCTGTTAGTCAGTGAAATGTTTCTTTGCTACTACAATCATGCTGTACAAGATGCAGGTTAGAGATCGCTGGCCATAATAACAATGTATAATAATAACTTTCCTAAGATGTTTGAGTGGCAACAGACTGATAAGTGTGGGAGTATGGAGAAAGGGCTTTCTTTAGATATGCAGAAGTGATGTTGTGCTGTTCCCAGCTTTTTTTCTTTGCTGGGGCACTCTAATTAGAATAGATTCCACTTCTGAAGATTATTTTCTCCTTTGACTGGCAGGGCCAACCTTTTTGAGCGCTGTCCTTCTTCGTTCCCCCATACGAGCTGCACCCAAAAGGCTGATGTGTGGCAGGTGTGAAAACTTGTTTCCTCTTTTCTTTGTTCTCATGTTGTGGGTTTCTTCCAGTTGACACTTATATAGTCACAACCTGCTGCCTACTATCACTTGGAGACAAAGGGTCCAAATCACAAATGGCCTCCACACTCATGGTGGAAGTTCTGCAGTCATGGGAGGGTACACTCGTGGTGGGACCTCTACAATGAGGAACTGCAGTGTGAAGTACCCATCACAACTGTGGGGCCTCCGCCATGAGTGTGGATACTCTTTGCGAATTGGGCCCAAAGTGTTTCTCTGCCATGGCAGTGAATGAACTGAATGAACTGACTCAAACTGGTTTTTGTTCAGCATAAGTGGAATACACAACCCATAGCCCTTGTGCCGTGCCCTCCCAAAATCTAAGAGCTGACCATACCATTACCTTATACAGAAACGGCATAGTTCAGATACAAGTGCCAAACAAAGATCTCAACAAATTCGTTAACTTTTTAAACCATCCTTAAAAAGCATGTGAATGACTCCTACCCCTCTACGCTCCCCCAGCGCAGTTGTCGCCATCTGACTCTTCTCATAGCTTCGGTCAATGCAGCACAAAGGACAAGGGTAAGGGCTTCCTGTTAAGTTCCGCCAAATCTACAGCCACTACCCCTGCACCCCCTCACCCTCTCCTAAATTTCAGACTAGCCTAACTCCATCCATGGTGTCCCCCACTCATAACAACACTCTAGGCAGCATTTCCCCTATATCTTCTACTCAACTTCCCTCCACTCCCCAACCTCCTTCATCTCACAAGAAGGCTACGCTTCCACCCCCCTTTTCCAACCCTTGCTCCTCTCCTATACTCACAGGTACTAACACACTAGACACTCATGGCACAGCAGACACCCGCCCCAATAACCCTGTGACCATCCTGCTGAGCGTGCCTAGCCCCTTGCACACCTCTACCCTCAGAAACCTAGACGCAGAATGGTCGAGCTCCATTACCAGGCTACCCGACCATGCCAAGCAGAGCTAGTCTTGACCCACTAATCTCCTTCCCTCAAGTGCACCTTTCACTTATGGAACTTGAAACTCTGAACCTCAGAGCTACAAACATAGGTCAGAGCATCCATAACTCCGTTCTTGAATTGAAAAGCATCCTTCACCTCACTGAACACTCTCTCTCTCGAGAATATCAAGCTCTCCCAGAACTCAGTTCTTCCCCCACTCACCAAGCCCTTCCTTCAACCCTTGTGGCTAGCCTTTAGACACCTTCGCCCTCGCAAGCAGCAAGCATCCCAACTATCTAGGAGGACAACATTCTAGCCCTCCTCTTATCTTATAAGACCGCTCCTGACACCCCCAGTCCTCCAGACAAGAAAGATGAACACGTAATTTATACGCTCACAATCAACTCTAATGGATCATCAAGTCTCTGTAACAGAGGAGTAAACAGCAACAACTTATAGTACCCTTATTCTCCCAAGCTCACAACACATGCCCAACCCCCCCTCTCTCAGGCCTCCTAATTAACTGCAGTTCTGCAGCAAAGCATGCCTCCGACATAGCCGCTCTCATCCTGAGCCAAAAATCTGATGTGGCAATCCTGACCGAATCATGGCTCAACGATTCATCGTCACCTTGCCTAGATTTACTGGTCCCTCCAAATTATAACATCGCAAGCCTTGACAGGCAATTAAAAAAAAGGAGGAGACATTGCTTGCATCTACCGCTCAGACCTCCTTGTCACTGAACTTCACGCTGACCCCACCGACTCCTGCGAATATCTCGCACTCTAAATATGCAACAACGCCACACAGTTGTGCAAACTGCACACCTTCTACCATCTACTCGGTAAGAACGACACCTTCATCGACCACTTCATGGAAATCATTACAGCTAAGGTTTCCCCCACTCTCATGACATTTTCCTCGGAGACTTCAATCTGCACTGGAACGACCTCAAAGACCTGCAGGTCAACGCGCTCAAAGACTTCCTTGCTAGCCAATCAGTTTCTCAAAAATTGGATCACTGCTAAGGCAACGGTGGTCAGGCTTACCTCAATAGATCCATGTGACTGGTCTGATCACAACACTATTACCTTCCTATTACCTGGCACCCACAAGACAAGGCCAGTGCAAACTGTTCAACCAAAACGGTGGCTCAGGGACACAAAGAGCCTTGATCTTGAGAAGCTGGCTGCACGTTGCGAGAATGACCTCCCCCCCAAATCTCTCAATGGTCGGCAACCTTACAGAACACCACAACTCGACTATGTCTGACATAATTGATGATCTTGCCCCGCTAAAACTAAGAAAGATCCCAAATCAAAGACAAAAATCCCTGGTTCAACGGATTCCTCAACAATGAAAGGAGAACCCTCCGGCTGACAGAAAGAAACTGGAGACAGCACCCCTCAGCCTCCCAACTAAAACTTCTCTGACAGACCAGAAATGCTTACAACAGGAACATCCTCAAATCTAAAAAAGAGCTCCTTAGATCAGAATTAGAAAACGCTAAAAACAGACCTTGCAAGCTCTTTAAAATGATCAAACACCAATCTAACAACCTGGCTAAAACTTCCAAAGAAACCTTCACATCCCTAATAACCTGTGAGAAGTTCTCCTCCTTCTTTACAGCCAAAATTACCTCCCTAGGAAACAAACTTAATTCTGCCACCAACATCCGACCTCCTCCTTCCGGGTCCCCCCGAAAACACCCAAAAACCAAGCACACTGGTCCAACTTCAAGTTATATGACGACCATTCCATCTCGAAAATTCTATCCTCCTTAAATCCGAATAACCACTTTAATGACCTACTCACCTCCAACTGCTTGGCCGCAACCTCCCAATGTATCATTTCTATTTGGACTACAATAATCAATGCCTCCCTTCTATAAGGGTTGATACCTGCCTCTCTAAAAGCCGGTCAAGTCGTCCCCATCTTAAAAAAAACTACTTTGAATCCTGCTACTCCAGACAATTTCAGACCAATATTCAATATCCCAATAGCTTCAATGTAGCCAACATATCACCAACTTCAATCTGCTAGACAAATTCCAATCTGGCTTCAGGCCTAGGCACAGCACGGAAACTGCTATTCTCCATATTATGGATGATGCTCTTCAAGCCCTTGACCAAGGCAAAATTTGTCTCCTAATTCTTTTAGATTTATCCTCGGCATTCGACACAGTCAACCACGAGAAACTACTTGAACACCTCAAACTCCAGATGGGACTAGGGGTAACTGTGCTCGAATGGATTAGATCCTTCCTCCGGAACCGCTCCCAGAGATTCTTAGTCAATAGTAATCTATCTGCTCCTTCCCGATAACGATCAGAGTCCCCCAAGGATCAACTCTTTCCCCAACTCTCTTCAACCTCTAGCTTGAACCGTTAGCTGAATCACTACGTACCACCAACATCTCCTTCCACATGTGTGCCGATGATACTCAGATCTACATCAAAATATCATCTCTAGAGGAATCTACTATTTGAATGAGGCCCTAAAGCTGACTGTTCAATGGCTCACCTGCAACCAGCTCAAACTAAATGCACAAAAAACAGAGTTCCTTCTAATCTCTCCTCCTAAAAGTAACACTGACATCTGGGAATGAATCGCATCGATCACAGTGCTAAACTGCATACCGACCATAGTGGAATCTGCCAAATCTCTCAAACTAATCCTTGACAACAACCTAAATATGCAAGACCACATCAACTTGATGGCTAAAACTGCGTGATTTCACCTGATCTACCTGAGGAAACTAAAACCTTTCCTTGACACCTTGGACCTAAAAATGGCAGTCCAGGCATTAGTTATCTCCAGAATCGAATATGGATGCTCAACCCTTTCTGGCCTACCCAAGATCTCCATGGCCCCCCTAAAAGCTTGCCTCAATACCGCCGCCAGACTCTTAACAGGCTAAAAAAATTCAGTTACATCTCACCGCATCTGAAGGCGCTAAACTGGCTTCCTCTTGAAGTCAGAATCCAACTCAAACTGGCATGTATCACCCACAAGGTGCTACACATGAAATCCCTTGCATATCTCACCCAGAAAATCATGGTTTCCGGAGGAGCCAGAAACTCCCAGTCTGCCAGAGGCTTTGTGTTCCAGCCACCCTGCATCTGAAAGGAAAACATTTACAATTGTTCTTTCTCTGGAGCCGCACCAAGAATCTGAAACTCACTGCCATTCTTGATCAGAAGAATTCTCTCTCTGTCAATTTTTTAAAAGGAAGTCAAAACCTTCCTAATGAGCAGGTTCCTCCCATATATCATGCAATGCACACAGCGCTCAGCGACCTGCCTTTATTTTTGCTGCTGGTACACTTTGAACTGACTGGCTGCTATCCATCTAGTACTGACCTGGTGCTCCCACATATGTAATTGCTTGATTTCTCTGCATTATGATCTGAATATTGTATACACCCTGTTTATTCCCCAAGTGTATCACTTCTTTCCATCCCTACTTAAGATGTTTTGTCTATGCCATACTTGTATACAACTTGTTATCCCTGTAAAGCGCTCTGATACCCTAACAGGTCCTGTTCACACTCTATAAAACACTAAATAAATAAATAAATAAATAAATAAATGGCTGAGAAAGGAGTATAAAAGAAAGATTGAAACTCCCAGAACTTCTCCCAGACCGATGCAGATGACACTCTGCATGGTATTGACGAAATGTTTGAAATGTGGGGCTGCTGTAGTTATCCAGCCAATGCTTTTTTACATTGTGGTACTTGTCATCCTAAATGTATAATTTGATATACAGGACTACAAAATACAAAGAAAATATGAAATTGAATGAGGAATTTGGGCATTAACCAGCAAAAGTGGATAACTCTAAACCTCTGTTATGAGTGTTGAGTGTTGGGCCAACCTAGACATAGAAAGAAACTGATTGTTTTCTACAGTTGTTTGGACAAACTCGAGATTTTTTCAAAATTATTGTTCGAAATGGGGTGTCTGGTTGTCAGAGCATGCTGTACAAGAGGGAACTACCACTAGTCAGTGTAAGCTATATACACACTAAAAGATAACCTGTGTAGCCAGGCTTATCTAAAGAGATAATGTGTAAAGTATTTGTGCAAAACACACACACACACACAATAACACAATGAAAACACCACAAAAAACTCCACACAGGGTTAGAAAAATAAAATATATCTTTATAAGTAAAACAAGAACAAAATGAGAAAAATCCAATAAGTAGAACCGAAGTTATGAATTTTTAAAGATTAATTCAAAATGTAGTGCTTAGAAGTCAATAGTGCTAAAAGGTTACTTGTGGTCGCGCTGGACAGGGGTGAATCAAAAAATCAGGCCAACCGTGATGAAGGGCAGACTGGCTACAGGACTCGGCGAGGTCCCGATGGCAAAGTACCTTGGATAGAGGAAGTATCAACGTTAAGGGGACAATGCGTCAGTTCTGAGCCACGCAGTTGGGTCGAGTGCGCAGTGGGCGGACCTTGCAGATTAATCCCTCATCAAACTTCCTTTGTGATGTGGGTGATGCGTTGTTGTTGAGCCTCGCAGACAGGTTCCATGTCATCGTCAATTCTCGCAGTCAGGCTTTGGGTCATCATTGCTCCTTGCAGAGATGTTGTCGGAGTGGCACTGCGTTGATGTCGAAGAAGCTGCATCGGTTTCGATCGGTGCAAAGGTGATGATGCATTGGTTTTTGAGCAAAACAGCTGCAGAACCCACATCTGTGGCCCAGGGCAGGTGGGGCTCCTCAGGTAAGGGAGAACTTGACGATGGCAGAGTCCAGCAGCAGGGTTGCAGGAAGTCTTTCATGGGCCTGAGACTTCAAGACAGGGGGCAAGCCAGCAAGCCCTTGGAGTCCCTCTGGATATAAGTGAGATGGGTCCAGTCCTTGTCCTCAGCAGGGCAGAGATAAGCAGGCAGTAGGGCAGGTCAGCAAAGCAGAGAAGCAATTCCTTCAGAACAGTCAGTAAAGCAGAGTGGCAATCCTTGTAGCGCAGGAGTTAGATTCTGGCAGAGTTCCTCGCAGGTCAAGTAGTGCACTGCCTTGGTAGGGTCGGAGCTCCATTACTTATATCCAAATGTGCCTTTGAAGTGCTGCTGATTTCAAAGCAAGCCCTTGAAGTGCATCTCTTTCATAGCAGCCCTGGCTCCAGACTATCAGTAGGGGGTAATCAGCCCTTTGTGTGGGACATACGATACTGCCTATTCAGGTGTAAATGTCAGCTCCCCTCTTCCTGCTCAGAAAGAGCTATCATAATGTAGATGAATGCAGATGAGTTGTCTGCCACACCCACCCTTCCTGTGTTTGTTGCTGTCTAGATGAAATGCACAAAGTGTAGCTGTCACCCATCCCAGACATGTATTGGAGACAGGATGCAAAGCAAGCAAAATCCAACTTTACCAGTAAACAGGATTTGTCATTACCATTCCAAAGATGTGAAACATGATGTAGCTACTCCTTTCTAATAGGAAATTACAGCTTTAAAGTTTTAAGGAATTCCCAATGCTAGCCTATGACAAGAGTAGGCCACATAGTGAAAAACACATTTAGCTGTTTGTCACTACTAGGCCATGCAAAACATAAAAGTACATGTCCTACCTTTTACTTACACAGCACCCTGCCCTGATGGCTACCTAGAGCCTACCTTAGGGGTAACGTATTTGTAATTATTTGTAATAAAAGGGGAGTTTAAGCCTTAGGGGTAACTTATTTGTAATTATTTGTAATAAAAGGGGAGTTTAAGCCTTGGAAAGTTGTTTTAAATGCCATGTTGAAATGGCAGTAAACTGCACACACAGGCACTGCAGTGGCAGGCCTGAGACAGGTTTGAAAGGCTACTTGTGTGGTTGGCACAATCTGTGCTGCAGCCCACTAGTAGCATTTAGATTACTAGCCTTGGGTAAATGATATACTACTTCACAAGGGACTTATAAGTAACCCAAATATGCTAATTGTGTATACATCAATTTCACCATGTTTAGTGGAAAAGCATTTGCACTTTAGCACTGGTTAGCAGTGGTAAAGTGCTCAGAGTCCTAAGTCCGACAAAACGATACAGCAAAAAGTAGAGGTAAAGAGGCAAAATGCTTGTGGAAAGATCACCCTAAGGGTGACAGGTCTAACAATAATGTTATACTTTGACATCAGACTAAAGAGTGTCTACATCATGTGAAACATGTAACCATGTTACAACTGCCCCAATGTACCCGACTGTGCTCAACCAACACCAATCAAGAGGGGAGGGCAAAGGAGATAGTGGAGCAGACCATGAATTGATTAGGCGGAAAATTAGGGTAGCACTTTGAGAATGATGACTCTACCTAGAATGGCAATTCGTGAAAATGTTTGGCACCACCAGCATATGGTAAATATGCCTCTGATGGCCATCCTTTCATGTGATGCAACATTTCTTTAGTAGCACCATACTGGCTGATATCAAGTATTTTATGTCTCATGGAGGCATTTCATCTTCTATACTGATTTTTTTATGCACTTTGCACATTATACATTAGCTTCCTGAGATCGTTAACTGTAAGGTCGGTGTGCTGTCTGAAACGGTAAAGTCTTTGCAATCCGAGCTGAAACTATCTTAGCCTGTAAAGTCAGTCTATGGCATATAGGTTATGGCTGCTGTATGGATATGTGAAGTCTCTGTAACCTGAGAGTTAGCTCTGCTGGCTTAAACCTGAGATCTGTGTATAGTTTAATTTTGCCTAGCCTGCCCAATCCATCTAAATGCTCATCCACACTGATAGTCTCCTCACAAGGAACGGGCACTGAATGATCCCTTCTGTCACCCCTGGGCCTCTCTTTGGTCCTGATGCCCTCCCCAACCATCCTCCTTCCACCCATTCCGCACCGGTCTCTTGCTTCCCCTGCTCAAGGTAGCTGGTATATGGAAACATATTTGTCCCTTGGATGGGGACATAATGCAGATTTGGACCAGGTAAAACCATGCCTTCATATCATTTCCTGTTCCAGTGACAAATACCTGTGACTGTTGGGTTCATGGCCTTACTGTGGAAGCTAAATAAAAAAAATGTTGATTGCAGCACAGCAGGCAATAGGTATTCATGTGCCTATGGCTAGCCAAAAACACAGTACAATCCTGCAGCAGTCTTAAATGCAATGACTAGAGGTGCTCTTCACCCATGCTAACCTCATACCCTTTTTTCTCTGGGTTGTAAACAAAAACTATCATGATGTGAAATCTTCTCAGATTTGAGCCACCATTGTATGTCACTGTTCACTCCTTGTGAGGTGTTACCTAGCCTCAAAGCCTGAGACTGCCAAAAAACCCTCCTTTATGAAATGTACAGAATTCCAGAAGACAAAAATGCATGTTTACCTTTCTGATCATAAATTCAATTCCTTTAGTTAATCTATCTTCCATCTCTTAAATATGGCCGTGTGGCATCCCACCACACGTGCACCAACAAGGAATCCCGTGTACTGTGTTTATGAATATGAAAGCAATCTTCTGAAAGAAAATTATAGGAAGTGGAGGAAGGGTTCAGGACAACGTACCTATGCTAGGCGGCACTAACCATGCTGCTACTACTGCCACATCCAGAGCTTTTGGTGCGGCGTGGCATGATGTTTGTTAGTAACAGCAATGAGGGTAAGGCATGGCATGATGAGCTATTGTGGCTTATCAGAATGGTTTTGACGCAAAAGCCCTCTTTTTATACCCATTTTTCTATTTTCTCTTTTGTTATGACTTGATTGCTCACATTCAGATAAAATTACTTTAACATGTTTTAAAAAGAGAAAAGTTTGCAACTTTCTGGTGAAAGAATTTGTAGGTTTGCCTTGCTTGATAAATGAGTCGATCGACCTGCTGAGGGATGAGTGTTGGAGGTATCCTTACAGCAGGAATATGGCCGGAGCCCAGAGGAAGAAGCCCAGCTGCACGTACCTGGCAGATGAGCTCCACATACGAATGACCTGACCACTGAAGAATTGCCAACTCAAATCAAGAACGTCAAAGGTGCTGTGCAAAGATATAGTGAGCTCCCTGCCACTGCTCTGGCTTACCCTCATCAGGCGGTGTGATGTTTTTCAGCCCTCTTACTGACCTAGAAGCGATTGAAGTGGTCGCTGAGATGAATAGTGCAGAAGCTGGCCATAGCGGGCCCACCTGTGTCCCCTGCTCGAAGCGCATTGTGTTGAAAAGAAGTGGGACTGCATGCAAGGTCATGGTTGAGATTAACTGTGCTCAAAAAGAGTGAGGCAACCCAAGGACATTACAAGCCACTGTCCTTGCACTCAGTGACCTTGGAGCTACTTTCATTGTGTGCCATCGATCCTGGAGGGTGGGCTGGTAAAACTAATTCCCAGTCGCTCTAGGAAGTCCTGTGAACTTTCCTCAGTCTGTGTGTAGGCTGTTTTGATTTGGGCCTGATAGAAATTGTGAACTGTGACCTCTCTTCTGGGTGACTGCAGCCCCTCTGGAGGTGGCCACTTTTGCCTGAAGGAAGGTGGTGCTAAAGGTAGACTTGAGCTCAATGGTGGAGATCGATTGATCTGAGTTCCTCTGCCGTAACAGTGTGCCGCCATCTTGGGTTTGGTGACAGCATGCCAGCAGTGGTGCTTGGCATGTCCAGTATGGTCTATCTGGCTTAACGTCAATTGCTTCCCACCATTTTGACGGCAACAACTACAACTATCTTGTTTGTTTCCACATTGTTTCTGCCAGTGTGGTTGTGGGGCTGCAACCTGTTTTGTTGTGTCACCTTAGTAACACTTAAAGCGGATGGCGGTCACTACGATGGATGGTAAGCTTTGATGCCATGTCTTCGCACGTAATTTCGTTTTTTTACCTGCCGGCTGCAATGTTAGAAGCTGCATGTTTGTTTTTGGTGCATTTGTCCTCACTTCAACAATTTCACCCACTTTCTACTCAACATGGGCTCATTTGGGCAGTCGTTCTGACTTCCCTCAAGCCTGAGTGTGGCTGTAGACATTTTTTTAGTCTGAGAAAGCCACTAAATCAAGATACCTGTGCTAAAGAGTGATCTATGAGCCCCAGAACAAATAGAATGAGAGAAACGTAAAATAAAGTGAGAATTGAATTAAAAAAATAAAAATGAGGAAAGCACAAAGATGATGAAACTAAAAAACAGGTAAGAAAGTAAAGAAAAACATTATTTTACTCAATAGTGTTATATCATTAAAAAGACCTTGCAGTTGCATGGACAATCAAATTAACCCTTTCTGATCCTTTTGCATGGGAGCGTGTTGCAGCACCAGTGAGTGGCCATGTGTAGTGCTGGAGTAACTACAAAAGTGTAAGTTACCATAAAAGTGAAGACTGTGACTACCGAAAAGTAGTAAACGTACTGAAAAGTGTAAACTTGCTCCAAAGCGTAAGTTACGTTTCTGAATAAGACCCAAGGTGTTTTTTTTCCTCTCAGCTATATACACTTTACTGTCACTTTAAGCAAATAAGCAACATTGAAGCTCATTGTTTTGAGCCAGTCTTCTTCCCTCTACAAGCACTTTGGACCTTGACACAAACAATCTATTCTAGAGATACGCTGTCCTTCTGAAACAGCAAGTGTTCCTTTGCTACAAATGCTCCATTGATTGTTTACTTGGATCAGTCTATCTCTAAACCAGAATAGAATTCAAATGTAGCAAAATAAATACATCACATTGTTTCAAAATTGCCCGTTTCGAAAACAACTTTGACATGAGAATATTTGTCAATAAGAGCAAGACTCAAACTCTGCTCATTTCAGTTCATTATGCAATATAATCAATGCAAATCTGGTTAAGGATGTCTGTGCATTCAGTTCTGCTTCTTATTCAGCTTCTAGTATTAGCAATAAAAACTTCAACAAATCATAATCCTGTTTTTAATGTATTAGGTAAACTGATTAAAGACTAGACACCACAATAAAACCCAATCTATTTTCTTATGGATCTGGATTGCATGATTAACCAGATATGTAAATAGATATGAAAATATAAGTTTCTCTCATACTTCGAAGGAGTCTATTTTGAACGCAAGGGAAGGTTCACAATTTGGAACTATCCAGTTATATTTCCAAATATATGGAAATCTGATAAATGAATACATTTTCTACATAAAGTATTACATGCAACTGACCAGGAGTCTGATTGTTTATGGGGCCTATTAAAATATCCTCTGATATTGTTAACTCTTTACTGCATCAATTTGACTGAATATTTACATGTCCTGAAGTTCTAGCTAGTTCTTTCGGTTCTGCTTGTTTGGAAGATTCAGATGTCTCTTTCTATTCAGCCAGATCACAGGGGGTGGGGGGCTGACAGAATTTGAACTGTCCAATCCAGGGACAGCTAGATATCATGATAAGATGAGCAGTGGTGTAACAAAGGCCCCCACAGCCCCCCGCGGTGTGGGGGGACCCCCGAGGTCCATGGGCCCCCTAAGCACACAGTACACCTACACTCACAGACAGGGTCCGTCTGTTGATGCCTGCCTGTAAGATATTTCACCGGTTACTTCGCTACCATGAGTGAATGAATTTTATTTATTGCACAGTTACTTAAAACCATTTGCAATATGATTTACAAACAATTTAAAAGAGAGTTAAAAGAACTCTATAAAATGCATTTACATACAACATTATTAAAACATAAAAACGGCAAGAGATTGCCAATGCAATCTTTTGCAAATTTAATACAGATTCTATAGTTAAAAATGAAGTCTGGAGACTAATTGTTTAATGAACCAGATTGACTTTTGTGTTGCCTGGCCCCTCTTCCACCATAAGCCTGAGTCGGAACACGGCCATGTATCTCCCAAACCTGGCCAAATCTTCCGGTAGCGTGCAGGAGAAAAGTGCCGAGGCAGCTTCTTTTACAGTCCGAACCCCGTTACGCAGCCATATTTGTTTTAAAAGGATCTGACGGAGCTGAAGCATACCGGGACAACAACAGATCAAGTGTAGCAGGGATTCATGTTTGAAATTGCAGATTCTACTTCTGATTTTATGTTCAAGGGACTTCCACCCAGGATTTAGTTCTGTGATTGGGAGGGGCACTAGTCTGGTCCATACGATGTTTTTGAGTGCTTTCCTTCCCAAAGTTTGCTTGAGATAGGGCTGGATTTTGTGCCCTGCATATGATGTTGACAGCCCAAGAGAACCTATTCCCGTGACATGTTCCGCTAGGTCGTTTGTATGGGACAGTTGGTAACATTGTTTGTTAATTGAGTTTTTAATGGCCAAATAATTTATAGATTCTTTGTCCCAATTTTCAATTACCAAACTCAGGTGCCGATTCCAATCCTGGAAAAACCGGATACGAACCGTCGGTCGGAGCGTTTTCTCCATCCGACTTGTACCCGGTCCAAAAACATTACAAATATGCAAGTACGATTCGTATGGAAACACTATTTCCGTACGAATCGTACAAAACACTGACCGACGAAAAAATACATACAAATGTGATCCGGGAAAGCGCCGACGTGACATCGGGACGCATCCAGGCTGCGTTTCACGAACCAGGAAGTACGATCCGTACCGACGTCACCCCGCACGGATTATATTTTCCGACTGCCAAAAACTGCCGGGAAATCAGGACAACGCGCACAAGGAGCACCTGTACGCGACGAACAGCCATGGACCCGAACCTACGTGTCATCCCAGGCCTCATAGCAGTCCACCTGCTCTACAGGAACCGACGCAGACGCCACAGAAGGTCAGAACAACACCCAGGGGCAAAGGGGGGGGCAGGGGCAGGACACACAACCCCCACCCAAGTCACAAATCATACATGCCCTGGACATACCTGACCTTCAGGGCCTGGTCACTTCGAGGGGGTGGGGGCGTGTCCAGCAACGCCTGCGGCCACCACAACGGAAGTGGGTGATGACGTGAACCGGCAACACAACAATTCCGGTACGTACCGTACCCACGCCTTAAGAGCGTGGGTACGGGTCGTACCATGCCCACCCCTACGTCACCCCAACAATGGCGGGACGGCCCGTACCCACGTTCTAATGGCCTGGGTACGGGCCGTACCAGCATTGTTGGGGTGACATTGGGGCACGCGTGGTACGACCCATACCCACGCTCTGAAGGCCTGAGTACGGTGCGTACCCCTACGGCACCCCAACAATGGGGGTACGCACCGTAACCACATTCCAAAGACATGGGTACGGGACGTACCCAGGCCTGCAGAGCGTGGGTATGGGTATGTACGGAGCGTACCCCCACCCGTGTATGTACGGCGCGTAGCAACACCCCACCCGTGTATGTACGGCGCGTAGCAACACCCCACCCGTTTATGTACGGCGCGTACCAACACCCCACCAGTGTATGTTCGGAGCGTACCCCCACCCGTGTATGTACGGCGCGTACCAACACCCCACCAGTGTATGTTCGGAGCGTACCCCCACCCGTGTATGTATGGAGCGTACCCACACCCCACCAGTGTATGTTCGGAGCATACCCCCACCCGTGTATGTATGGCACGTACCAACACCCCACCCATGTATGTACGGCGCGTACCAACACCCCACCAGTGTATGTTCAGAGCATACCCCCACCCGTGTATGTATGGAGCGTACCCACACCCCACCAGTGTATATTCGGAGCATAGCCCCACCCGTGTATGTATGGAGCGTACCCACACCCCACCAGTGTATGTTCGGAGCATACCCCCACCCGTGTATGGATGGAGCGTACCCACACCCCACCAGTGTATGTTCGGAGCGTACCCCCACCCGTGTATGTATGGAGCGTACCCACACCCCACCAGTGTATGTTCAGAGCGTACCCCCACCCGTGTATGTATGGCGCGTACCAACACCCCACCCGTGTATGTACAGCATGTACCAACACCCCACCAGTGTATGTTCGGAGCATACCCCCACCCGTGTATGTATGGCACGTACCAACACCCCACCCATGTATGTACGGCGCGTACCCACACCCCACCAGTGTATGTTCAGAGCGTACCCCCACCCGTGTATGTATGGAGCGTACCCACACCCCACCAGTGTATGTTCAGAGCGCACCCCACACATGTATGTATGGAGCATACCCACACCCCACCAGTGCATGTACGGAGCGTACCCCCACCGGTGTATGTCCCGAGCGTACATGGCCAGACATAGGAGGGGTGGTTGCCTATCACTCCCAGCAGTGCCCAGACACCGGAGGGGTGGGTGCAGAGTCCTCCCAGCAGTGCCCAGACATATGAGGGGTGGGTGCAGAGTCCTCCCAGCAGTGCCCAGACACAGGACGGGTGGGTGCAGAGTCCTCCCAGCAGTGCCCAGACTCAGGAGGGGTGGGTGCAGAGTCCCCCAGCAGTGCACAGACACAGGAGGGGTGGGTGCCTATCACTCACAGCAGTGCCCAGACACAGGAGGGGTGGGTGCAGAGTCCTCCCAGCAGTGCCCAGACACAGGAGGGGTGGGTGCCTATCACTCACAGCAGTGCCCAGACACAGGAGGGGTGGGTGCCTATCACTCACAGCAGTGCCCAGACACAGAAGGGGTGTTTTACCTATCACTCACAGCAGTGCCCAGACACAAGAGGGGTGGGTGCAGAGTCCTCCCAGCAGTGCCCAGACATATGAGGGGTGGGTGCAGAGTCCTCCCAGCAGTGCCCAGACATATGAGGGGTGGGTGCAGGGTCCTCCCAGCAGTGCCCAGACATATGAGGGGTGGGTGCAGAGTCCTCCCAGCAGTGCCCAGACACCGGAAGGGTGGGTGCAGAGTCCACCCAGCAGTGCCCAGACACAGGAGGGGTGGGTGCAGAGTCCTCCCAGCAGTGCCCAGACACAGGAGGGGTGGGTGCCTATCACTCACAGCAGTGCCCAGACACAGGAGGGGTGGGTGCCTATCACTCACAGCAGTGCCCAGACACAGGAGGGGTGGTTGCCTATCACTCACAGCAGTGCCCAGACACCGGAGGGGTGGGTGCAGAGTCCTCCCAGCAGTGCCCAGACATATGAGGGGTGGGTGCAGAGTCCTCCCAGCAGTGCCCAGACATATGAGGGGTGTGTGCAGAGTCCTCCCAGCAGTGCCCAGACATATGAGGGGTGGGTGCAGAGTCCTCCCAGCAGTGCCCAGACATATGAGGGGTGGGTGAAGAGTCCTCCCAGCAGTGCCCAGACATATGAGGGGTGGGTGCAGAGTCCTCCCAGCAGTGCCCAGACACAGGAGGGGTGGGTGCAGAGTCCTCCCAGCAGTGCCCAGACACAGGAGGGGTGGGTGCAGAGTCCTCACAGGAGGGGTGGGTGCAGAGTCCTCCCAGCAGTGCACAGACGGAGGGGTGGGTGCAGAGTCCTCCCAGCAGTGCACAGACACAGGAGGGGTGGGTGCCTATCACTCACAGCAGTGCCCAGACATATGAGGGGTGGGTGCAGAGTCCTCCCAGCAGTGCCCAGACATATGAGGGGTGGGTGCAGAGTCCTCCCAGCAGTGCCCAGACACAGGAGGGGTGGGTGCAGAGTCATCCTAGCAGTGCCCATGGAAAGAAAAGGGTGCAGTACCCACAGATACAATGCACACAATTGTCAGTCAGGTGCTCAAAGACCCTGCAGAACACGGAACACATGTGTGCGAGG
The DNA here is from genome assembly GCF_964204655.1 of Triturus cristatus. Classification (NCBI taxonomy): domain Eukaryota; kingdom Metazoa; phylum Chordata; class Amphibia; order Caudata; family Salamandridae; genus Triturus; species Triturus cristatus. The sequence continues at coordinate 1,363,348,712 of NC_140591.1, read as the reverse complement.
CTGGGAGTACACACATGCATAGTGTGTAAAAGGGAACATGTCCACATGAAGTCACGTCAACATACTCGAAACTCAAGTACAGTGACCACCAAGGATGCCACTAAGGATGCAGGTGGAGACATTGCCCAGCATGCATGGGCAAAGTTGAACGGATCCGTCACACACCAAGGATATGTAGACACAGCTCAACACAACATTTAGGAAACACCCTGCAGGGAAGATGTCAGGGTCCACAGAGGAAGGAACACACCTTGGGACAATGTCACCATGCAGTAAGAGCTTACATGAACAAAGTTATTTTGAAAATACCTTGTGATGGCACACAGATACCAGGGTCCACCCCATGAGCAGCACACTACTACATTTCCCAGACACCTAACACATTATCCCCACCCCTAATCATGGAGCAGCACCACCAACAGCAATACCAGAAAAGCATTATTGTACAAATTAAAAAAAAAGCCCCATAGGGCAGTCCATATTTCCAGCCCTGGTGGGGGACATATTGGGACATGTGTCCCCTGGCTTGCCGGCACAGTTCATAGTTCCTTGTCTTCCACAGGGGTAGGGGCATCATGTGGGGGGGAAGGACCAGTCACCACAGGGACAGGAGGGGCAAGGGTAGGTGTTGTGGGTGCAGGGACGGAGGACACCACCACAGGGGGTGGGGCAGTGCCAAAGGTGGAGGTGAGAATGGCGCTGCACACGGTTGCAAGGTCCTCCAGCGTCTCCCCTGCACCCGAAGGAACCACTGGCCCCAAGGAGGGGGGGGGTCGGAGGGATGGGTCGCAGCGCTACTGGGGGAGGGTGTGGACAGGGGGGGGACTCAACTACCCTGCCGGTGTCCTGCCTCCACCACTTGCGGGGTGGAGCCACACTGGGGCTGATGGACAGACTGGGCAGGACTGACCCTGTGTCCGACTCTTGGCCAGGAGAGCTGAGGGGAGTGGATTTGGAGGCAGGGGGTTGTGATGAATGTGGACTCCCACTGTGGCTGTGTGTCTTCCGTTTGCCCCCCGACCCAGTGGGTGTGCCTACTTCACCCTGTGTGTGCGTGACAGGAGGTGTGCGCTTGGGCTTCCCTGGTGGTGTGGTGCCTGTGTCTGGTGGGGTGCGCGCATGGGCACGTCTGGGTGTGCTTGGGACAGGCATGGGAGTGGGAAGTGTGGATGGGGCAGGGGTAGTGGGGGGGACGTAGCACTGCAGGAGACCCACTGCTGCAGTCAGTGTTGAGTCTATGGACCTCAGCAACTGGCGTTGGTCAGACTGCGCAGCTGAGATGCCCTCCATGTATCTCTCCATCTGGGTGAGCACTCGTGTGTGGCCATGGAGGACATTCAGCATCGCAGTCTGACCAACCTGCAACTGGCGCAGGATGTCCACAGACTCGGCATTCGCGGCAGCAGTGGAGACAGGGGCAGGGGGCGCGGTGCCTGGCAAGAAGGAGACATGTGGTGACCTAGCACGGCGGGAAGGGACCAGAGCAAGTGGAAGGCCGGTGATGGGAACGGAGGGGGCGGGTAGAGATGGAGTGCTGCTTTCAGCTGTGGGAGCAGCCTCCGCCCCCTCTGGGAGGTCAGCCTCGGACCCGTCAGCGTCATAGTCGGAGGTGGGACTGGACAGGTCCTTCGCCTCACTCCCCTCGGCCTCCGTGCCACTGAATGTGCCAGACAAGACAGCACTGCAGCCACTGGTGCTTGCTCCCTCCTCACGGTCCGTGCCAGTGTCTCCCTCGGAGTCCCCCGACGATGCTGTGGGCAAGGTGAAGAGACAGGAAATAATCAGACACCAGTATACATATGTCACATGAGTCAAATCTACATAGGTCACAGTGCATAGCCTGAAAAGCAACATGAGTAACATCTACAATACAAGGTACATATGTAGGCCCTGCAACACACAGCTGTTTGACCCACCATGCCACTGAGAAACAATGGAGAGCATGACCCAACAGCAAATTACTTGATATCAAATTGGACAGAGGAGGCAGGCTCTGGGGACAATGGTGCACAGCATCTGTAACACACAGCGTTGCCAAAAAAGGGATGAGCAGGAACCATGTCTATTAACTTTGTGCACATGCTGCAAAGCTAACGCATTAAAACATGTCCAACATGACTTGGTCACTGCACCTTGAGTGTATGTCCAGACAAACATGACACACAGGTCAGACCTAGCAAGGAGACATCAGATTTTGACATGTAGGCCTTGCCCGCACAAACCACCCCCTACCTGAGACAATGTGATTGAGACAGAGGAAGTACTGACACCTCTTACCCTGGGATGAAAACACATGTGCTGCACTAAATCCTGATTGTACACAAACCACCCCTGTTGTGCCTGTCCACATACATCATTGACATCCAACCATCATCAGATTGTCGTACCAAGACACACAGGCACTGCCCACTGTGAGTATGCACAAGCAAAATTGGGTCACACTGTACAGTGGACACATGTAGCACAGTTTACGCCAATACAGATGAGGCCAGGGTACAATGCCACAGAGCCCAACCTATGCCGAAGACACAGAGAATGTCCACATTGTTGGATGACACACATGATACCTAGGAAAAGGTGCCCCAGGGCACGGTAGTGGCCACACTCCTCCATGGTCCTGGATGGATATGACTGCAACTGAAGCAACCGTCCCTGCACTGTGCATTAATCCCACTCATGCACATCATGTCAGAGGGCACAACATTGGACATGCATGCTGTAAGGCAGTACACTTTAAAAACACACTCCTATGTCGGGACTCAGCATCAGTGCCAACTGACATGGACCCCACAATGACAGAACTGGCCAGGGCACAGGCAAGGTCCCAAAACCTGTAACACACCACCCCCACACATGATGCTGCCAGCATTGGGCATTTCGATTAACTGCCAACCTAGATTACCTTGTGCAAGAGTGACTACACACAGACCAGGGAACACATGGCAAGGAGGGGAAGGGAGGAAGAACAGCACCGGTTTACTTTGGGGAACAGGTTATGCACTGCACATTTAAACCCTGGCAGTGTATCCATGCAACTGCGCACTTCCAAAAGCTGGTGACACACAACAAACACACATGTACCTACCCCCTTCCTGCTGCTGCTTCTCCTGTAAGCGCCTGTCCAAGTCGGGGAAGACCACCGCCAGCACACGCTTATGGATGTGGGTCAGACGCCGGCGCCCACGGTTCTTGTGGCTCTCAGGTGAGTCCCCCAGCAGGACCCGTGCAATCCTCCTCGTCCAGCACCAGATATCCTGCCAGCGTTTCCTCACCTGGGCTAGGTGCCATTTCCGACCCTCTGTCTTCCTCACGTCACTGACGGCTTGCTTCCATATCTCCCCCTTGGCATGGACGCCTACCTGTGAGGATGCAAAAGTGAGAATACTTTAATACACCTGAGCAATGACACAGAGACAAACATATTAATAATTTGTCTTGTTTGAACAGGCCATGGTTTGCAGGCAACTCATTGCACCTTTGTCATAGGGACATTATCCTCTGGGGAAGGCAAAATGCACTACGTGGCATTGAAAGTACACAGGTGGCATGAGGGGTGCCACACAAGCAACGATCCTGGATCACACTGTGCATCACAAGCTACACCAGGATTATGGACAGCACCTCAAAGCAGTCACATGCCCCAGCCCACTGACGTAACCTCAGCAGAGTACACAGACACACACAGGCACAGGACAATCACCTGCCATTGCCAACTGCGGGTACAAACCTCACTCTGCCCATGTGCCACTAGACTGGGGGGTGTCACAGGTGTGGGGCTGGCTCAGCACGGCAGTCACACAGCACTGCTCCCTGCTCACATCAGATGGGCAGGGTATATCCATCCCTCATGCAGCTGGTGTGCAACACTCCCCATATGCACTCTCCCACATGACAGGGGACTTACTCACACACACCAATGTCCAGGGGACAAACACATCATTTGGACACTCACAGCACAGGTACACTAAACAAACACACATCTATGGGTACTGTCACCTGTCACACTGGGGGGACCACAGAATCACATCAGGACTGTAGCAACAACATTCCCAGGAGGAGTAGCCAGGCAGAATGTGGCATGCACCATGCATTGATTGTCACAGTAAGCACTATGCAAGTGAGGAGTGCACACAGGAACTACAGCATGCGCTGCCTGGGAGACATGAGGCCTTCCCCACCCTGGGACCCATTCTAAACAACATTGCATGTCTGTCATACAGGGACACAATGCCAGAAGGCACAGTCACAAGAAAGGGGCACAGTCTAAGCTAGTGGAGTCAGCCCTCACCTGCTCCCCTGGTCGACCATACAGCATGGTGTACTTTGGGAGGATCACATCCAGCAGGGCAATGTTCTCCTCCTGTGTGAATGGCTGGGCCCTCTCCACAGACCTGGACATGGTGCCAGAGGAATCACGAGCAGCAGCAGTGTTGTGGAATGAAATGATGTGCAGGCAAGTGCTCTCTCATGGGACCTGGCTTCCTTATATCTGCCTTGCTGGCCTGTTTAATTTACAGGAGTACAGAGAGATTGGTCAGTCACATTCGCATCCTACGTTTCCTCCAATCCCTTTAAACCTACCCCAGTGAGTGGCTTTGCATGGTTTAAAAATTGAGCATGATGTCAAGTCAACAACCACTTTGCAACAAAGTATATTGTTTCCAACCGACTTCTGCTGGCCACCTGATGCAAAAATTCAAACTGTAAACTCGGTCTCCATGACAACCAGCATGCATTTAGGCCATTATACTTGTCCCTCATGTGTCCCCTATGTAATTTCAACATTTTCACACAGGTACGGTGCGTTCCACGGCCCTAGGGCACCCCAAATGCAGTGATACGGACCGTTCACGCGTGTGTAGGGTCCCTATCACTATGGTTGTGTCGCCGTAGGCGTACGCCATGGTGATATGGACCGTACACGCGTGTGTAGGGTCCCTATCACTATGGTTGTGTCGCCATAGGCGTACGCCATGGTGATACGGACCGTACACGCGTGTGTACAGTCCCTATCACTATGGTTGTGTCGCCGTAGGTGTACGCCATGGTGATACGGACCGTACACGCGTGTGTAGGGTCCCTATCACTATGGTTGTGTCGCCGTAGGCGTACACCATGATGATACGGACCGTACACGCCACAACTTTACAAACTGCTATAATTCTAGTTGTGCGCTTATCCATATCTTGTTTGTGTCCTGGGATGTGGCAGGAATGGTGGTGGTGGTTGGCACAGTTGTACCTGACGCAGGTGCTGCAGGTGGTTGGACACCAGAGGGGCTAGGTTGCTCTGGGTCATCCACGGAGTGGTGAGAGTCGTCGCTGCCGGTGGGGTCCTCTTCACGCAGAGCCTGGTCCTGTGAGTCTTCCCCCCAGTGTTGGGGGGAGATCGACGACGTTGACCTGCGTGTGAGAGAGACAATGTTAATTGTGTTACATGCAACATCCATTTTTCATTCATTTTTGAGTTGGCACAGTACCTCTGGGTGGTTGGATATGGCTTGCATTCCTCTTGCAGTGCACTTGTGCATGGGTATGCCCCTTGGCCACAGCTTTCAACACTTTACCTATGTGTGACACAATCTTAGTTGATGCTTCTTTTTGGAACGCAGTCAGCAGTGTAGTGAGCGGGCGTAGCAAGCCATGCAGAGCCGCCTTACGTGTTGCACTGTACGTGGGCAAATGGTGTTTTTTCCATGCTATTGGAGAATGCAGGTAGGTAACTTAAGCATTTGTGACAGGGTTCTAATAAACACAGTGGGTAGGTTTAGTGGGTGTAAGGTTAGGTTTGTGCCTGCAGCACGGATGTACTCGTGCACAGATTGACACATGGCCCAGTGTTTATCAATGGAAAAAGGGGGGGTTCAGGCACTGCCAAACCTTGTCTACATGCACACAGTCCACCTGCTGATGAGCGGACATGGCCACACCACCCAAGGGTGATTTGGTCTCCCTCTGTCTCCCTTTCTTCCTCCCTCTGTCAGCCTCCTCCCTCTGTCCGTCTCCCTCTGTCTCCCTTTCTCCCTCCCTCTGTCAGCCTCCTCCCTATGTCCGTCTCCCTCTGTCTCCCTTTCTCCCTCCCTCTGTCAGCCTCCTCCCTCTGTCCGTCTCCCTCTGTCTCCCTTTCTCCCTCCCTCTGTCAGCCTCCTCCCTCTGTCCGTCTCTCTCTGTCTCCCTTTCTCCCTCCCTCTGTCAGCCTCCTCCCTCTGTTCGTCTCCCTCTGTGTCCCTTTCTCCCTCCCTCTGTCAGCATCCTCCCTCTGTCCGTCTCCCTCTGTCTCCCTTTCTCCCTCCCTCTGTCAGCCTCCTCCCTCTGTCCATCTCCCTCTGTGTCCCTTTCTCCCTCCCTCTGTCACCCTCCTCCCTCTGCCCGTCTCCCTCTGTCTCCCTTTCTCCCTCCCTCTGTCACCCTCCTCCCTCTGTCCGTCTCCCTCTGTCTCCCTTTCTCCCTCCCTCTGTCAGCCTCCTCCCTCCCTCTTTGTGTCACCCTCTGCCACCTCAGCCCAGCTTCCTGGGCACACACAGTTTGCAGGTCTTTCAAAGGCCATTGGCTTGTTCATGTGGGCGGAGTGTCTGAGTGTGCGCTGCTGCTGTGGCGGTGTGTGCTGACACTCTTCCAGAGTGATGCGTCTTGATTAGCTGCTGTTATGTGCAAATTGTGCCTTCATACCCATGTCATCCTGCAACGCGGCCACCATTTGCAGACAACACAGTACTTTGTGGGGACAGCTGTTTGTATGGCTGTGCCCTAGGCCATATGGGCTGAGGGCATTGTTGTGTGCTTCAGAGTTGCTATGTGTTAGTTTTTGGGCCCACCCTCCCGGCATCGGGGACATCCTGTCTTGTGTTGGTGTTTTGTGTGGCCTGTGACTTGGCATGGCCTTGCTTGGTGCATGGGGCATGGAGGCGCTAGTGGCATGTGTGTGTTTTTGGAGTGTGGTTGTGTCCGGTGCTGGCTTTGGGGGGGTTGCGTGCATGATTGGGATTTTGGTTGTGTATGGCGTTCCCCTATGTGAGGTGAGTTGTTTGTGTACTCACCAGGGTCTGGGACTCCTTGTACTCCGTCTACTCCCACCGGCGGCAGCGTGGCCATCACCTTCTCCTCCCAGGGATGGTACGGTACCAGTCTGCGGGGCGGCCCTCCTACAGTGATGTTCCCCTGGTTGTGATCGTCCGTCATTTTGCGGCGGACCGTCCTCCGCAGATCGTACCACCTGGCTTGGCACTCATGCCTGGTCCTTCTGGTGGCCCCAACAGCATTCACAGCATCGACAATCCTCTGCCACATGGCTGTTTTTTCGGATATGCTGGTCCGTCTGACTAATGCTCCAAAGAGCTGTGGCTCGACTCTGATGATTTCGTCGACAAGGACCTCCAGCTCCTCCTTTGTGAACTTTGGATTCTTGTTAGTGGGCATGGTGTGGGGTGTAGGTGTGGATGGTTGTGGGGGTGTGGGTGTGGGTGTGGATGGTTGTGGGTGTGTGAGTGTGGTTGTGAAGGTGTGTGTGTGAATGTGATGAGGAGGTGTTTGTGATGGTGGTTGTGTGAAGGAGTGCAAGTGTAAGGTGTATTGATGGCTGTAGTATGGTGCAGTGCGTTGTCTCTGTGGTCTGGCAGTAGTGGATCTGTTGCAAAGGATCATGGTTTGTGTGTGTTGGGCCTTTTTATTGGTCCATTTGTGGGTGTGGCTGTGTTTGAACTTTGGGTGGGTGTGTTATAAGGAGTGGTTGTGTTTTGGGCCTCTGTTTAGCTGTTTGGCAGTTGCAGGTCAGTGGATGGGGTGTATTTGGGCTTGTTGGACATGTTTTGTGGTGTTGTGTGAATCGAATTGACTCTCCTTGTGTTGTTTTGGTTTGTCCTGGTTCAGTACGTGTGTTTTTGGCATCTGTACGGTGCGTACATGTACTGGTGGGGTGTTGGTACGCGCCGTACATACACTGGTGGGGTGTTGTTACGCTCCATTCATACACGGGTGGGGGTACGCTCCGTACATACATGGGTGGGGGTTCTGCGCGTACATGCACTGGTGGGGTGTTGGTAGGTGCCGTACATACACTGGTGGGGTGTTGGTACGCTCCATTCATACATGGGTGGGGGTACGCTCCGTACATACACGGGTGGGGGTTCGGCACGTACATGCACTAGTGGGGTGTTGGTACGTGCCGTACATACACTGGTGGGGTGTTGGTACGCTCCATTCATACACAGGTAGGGGTACGCTCCGTACATACACGGGTGGGGGTTCGGCACGTACATGCACTGGTGGGGTGTTGGTACGCGCCGTACATACACTGGTGGGGTGTTGGTATGCTCCATTCATACACGGGTGGGGGTACGCTCCGTACCTACACGGGTGGGGGTTCGGTGCGTACATGCACTGGTGGGGTGTTGGTACGCGCCGTACATGCACTGGTGGGGGTTCGGCGCGTACATCCGCAGCCGGGGGGGGCGTTTGGCGCGTACATACGGGGGCTGGGGGGGTGTTCGGCACGTACATACAAGGGCTGGGGGGTATTCTGCGCGTACATACGGGGGCTGGGTGGGTGTTCGGCGCATATGCGGGCACATGTCTCGATGGTTGCTATAGGAGTTCGGTCCGTACGGTGTTTTTTACGGTTGTAAAATCGGAAGGACGGGACGGATCGTACTTGCGCGGTCGGACTTCATGTTTCCGATTCGTACGGTAAATCGTCCGGGGATGTGTGGGATACATTTTGCGACCCAGGGACGTGTGGGGAAATTTTCCCAATGCGATTCGTATGGACTTTTTCCCATACGAATCGTACTTGGCAGTTTGTACGCTACTTGGACGATTCATACGGTAAAAATACCGGATACGATTCGTACGGGGAACATTTTTCCAGGATTGGAATCGGCACCTCAGTGTTGCCACTGCTTTCTCCATGTAGCATTGCCACGGGTTGATTGATCCTCCATAAATTGGCTTCCGCATGCTTTTTAAGCTTCCGGGTGGGGCTGTCAAAACTTGATAGTAATATTTTGCGTGCATTCCCAAATATTCTTTGCTTTGTTGGTTCAGTCCGAATTCCAAACGAATTAGGCTGTTGCGTGTGTATTTGGGCAGTTTGAAGATGCGTTTGTAGGCCAGGCATTGTACTTTATCCAACATTGCTTCAATTTTTCCCGGGAATGCCTGCTGTGCATAACCTGCAGTTGCCCTAATTTTGGCTTGTATTACTTTTCTGATAGGGACTGTTGTTGGACTATGCATTAACTCATTTAGCTTGCATAGGGCGTAAGTTGTTGACTGTGCCCTGGCCTTCATGGAGATGTAAAGTTGCTTTACCTGTTTCACTTAACCAGCACCCGAGGTAGTTGTAAGATTTTGCAGTGGCGATAATTTCTTTGCCCAGGTGCCATTTTAGTAAGGCTTTTTTAGGGAGATTGCCAAAAATGACTACTTTTGTTTTTTGAGCGTTTATGACAAGCTAATTTGTTTCGTTATAATTATTGAGGGAGTCTAGGCCCCTTTGTAGCCCGATTTTTGTGTGGTCCATTACCACTAAATCATCTGCGTATTGTAATATTTGGAGTTTGTTAGTTCCAATTTTAGGAGTTATCAAACTGGCATTGTGAAGGTTCTTCCCCAGGTCTGCGGTATATAGGTTAAACAATGTAGGGGCAAGTACACATCCCTGTTTTAGTCCACGATTTGTCAAGCACTTCTTCATTGTGGTATTATCAGCTAACTTCACTTTAATCCAGGTATTACTGTATAATGAGATAATGGCGTTGAGGAGACCTACAGGGATGTGCCAGTTACGCAATTTGACCCAAAGCTTGTGTCGGGGCACCCCATCAAAGGCAGCTGAATAGCTACCATGAGTGTTCAGCAGACTCTTTCTCATAAAAATCTGCCTCCCCTCCATGCTGTGTCATGCACCAGCTATCTTCCAAGCGTCTTCTGTGTCATGGCCTCTCCGCCCCTGCCATATCTCTCATGTGCTCTCTACCAGCCTCCTTCAGTCCCTCCCTGTCCTTTCATGTCATGCTCCCTCACCCTTCTACGGTCTGTGACACCCTCCTCTGTACCCCTTGACATGCTCTTCACCCCATACCATGCTTCTTCCGTGTTATGCTTCCTCTTCTCTGCCAGGCGCTGCCTCATTAATAGCCTCTTGCCTCCCACCCTCCAAATAATGTTTTTCCGTTCTCATTCTCCTTCACTCCCTTTACCTCGGACCTTAGTGTGTGCTTCACCCCGCTCCAGCTTCCTGCTAAGCTCCAGCTGCCCCCCACCCCATCCCCCACCAGGATCATGATTGACCCGCCAGGCCCCACCCGCTGTACTTCATCCTTTCCCGATCCTGCCTCATTGGGTTTCTTCTATAAGGACAATGATCCACCCTCCTTCACGCCCTCCCTGTTCATTCCCCTCATTCTCCTTTGCTGTATCTCCACTCACTCTTCTCTCCACCATACTTTCTCCTTCATACATTTCTATGCTGTCACTACTTCTCCCCCTATCACCCCATCGCCACTCTCAGCCTTTCTTCCTCACACACCCCCCTTGCACCCCTTCGCTACCAATGCCTGTCACCTCACCATCCCTGAGTGCTTAATTTGTGCCGGTGCTTAGCACCAGCACTTATTTTCCAGGGCTGGGTCTACACTCTACACAAAATATTGATAATTGGTTGCACTGCACGTTGCTTACTAAGTTCTGACACGGGTCCCAGTCTCCCCGGCGAAGAGCTCATATCTCATGTGACTGCGTGTGTTTAAAATATTTCAAATTAGATGCCGCTGCTTGCCGCGGCCCAGCTGCTCGCCTTATTGTGAGCCACACAGTGCTGTCAGAAACTGCCTGGACCCCTGCCTGGGCGTAAATTAGGCCACACCCCATTTTGAAATCGTTCAATCAATGGTGAAGGGTTGTTAATTCGCCCTTTCTTGGCGAATCGCCAAATGTATACCCAGAGTGGCCCAATGAGCAGTGTTTTTGCCCACGGCCCGCCCAGCATACTGCGCAGACGCAGCCCTATTCAGCCGACGATAGAAGTAATCATCGTGTCGAGCAGCAGGCCTCCTTCGTAGATCATTAAAACTAAAAAGGCTGTCCCAGTAAGTAATTGATTTAACTCTGTAACATGATGCTGGTGGTAGTGTGTACGGAACAGAGACGTAAGAGCATCTGTTTTTAGACAAACTGCGGCATTTACAGTTTATCACTCATAGTCATCCTTTAAAGCTAGGTTTAATCCTGTTAGTTGAAAATAAATATGACACTTCTGAGCTGCACTGTTTGCTATCGAGATAGCACATGTGCTGGTGTCAGCATTTGTGCATCTGTGCAGAGCCATGGATATGTGGAATACATTTTCAAACTAGGATATTTCGCCATTCATGTTTGAATTGCCCTTGTGGAAAATGGCAAGAGAGGTTCTGATGACAGAAACTGCATGGCTCGGAGACAGATAACTTGTGATTCCACTTTTGAGCGTATGTGGGACATTCTGTGATTGGAAATGTATCCCACTTTGTGAATGTATTTTAAGGTCAATAACTCATATTAAACCTTTAATAAACATATGCATCCATTGGTTGGATTAAATAATGTAATAAGCTGTAACTGGTCAGTGAAATGCTAACCAAATATTAGAAATTTGGATGGCCTTCTCTTTCGGGCTACACCTCTGACTCCGTCCACTGGCCCAATCCTCGGGTTATTCCCGCCCTCTGATTCTCTGCCCACAGTTCCCCTACTTTTTTTTCCCCCACTTCGACCACTGGTTGAGTTCAGTTATGTTCTCGCTTTAGTTCTCTGTAGTGGGTGCTGCTTTTATTCAGGGACCTGTGCCCCGGTTTTGCTTGCATTCCGTTTGCGAGACTCTAGCCACCACGAGCCTTACACCCATCATAAAATAAGCCTTTCTTTCGCAACATTTTGCAGATGTCAGCATGCGGCCCTACAAGGGTATTTGATTTATTAATGCTTCTTTATTGGAGGATCCTGTGTCTCCTTCATTACAGCCTGCTGGGAACTATGAAAGGGGACAAACGGCAAGACCCAAATATCTTCAACCCTATGCTTCCACTGGAGGAGCGGTGTTCTGTTAATATGGCAATGTACATTTTTTACTTTGTTGAAAATACCCAATTGTGCTTCGCATCCACACTTTCAGAGTAAATTGTGCATGCCCCTTGTTGGACAGGCCACATGAAGGGCTTGCTCCCGCCCCGCATGACAGGGCCCAAGCCCCGGCCCCCCAGGTGTACCCACAGAAAACAACCCGCACCCCAACTTCCGACGGAACTCCTGCCCCCGGACATCCAGGTATCATGGGGCCGAACCACTACCGGCTCCCCCGGCCGGACCAGCCGCCATCTTGGACACTGCACCACGAGGTCGCCTGGCCTCAGCTCGACCCTAACCCTGGGCCTGGCCAGGCCCCGACATCCCGGCACCACCATCCACCCAGGAGGTGAACGGACCACTTGGCAGGTCAATGGGAGAAAGAAGTGCTGATGGCTCTCCCCCGCCAGGTGCCAATCGCCCTCCAGCCCCCCGGGCACTGGCTCCACCCCCCTGCTGGGTGTCTGGGCTCCCTCATCCCGGACCTTCCGACCTCCAAGTGCGAGGGTCCGGACTTCAAAGGACGCCAGACCTATAACTAGGGCAGCTCCAGAGCAGGAAGGCAGTTGTATCCTGGAGTCGAGAGACACCGAGAAGAACTCATCCTTGACGGACTACCGGCGCTGCCGTAGCCCTGCCTTGTGAACTATCGTCCTGCCTGCTGGCGCTGCCGCGGCCTTCTGCAACCTCCATCCTCGCTGGGACCTGCTGGCGCTGCCGCGGCCCGTTGGAACTACCATCTTCGCTGGGACCTGCTGGCACTGCCGCGGCCCGTTGGAACTACCATCTTCGCTGGGACCTGCTGGCGCTGCCGCGGCCCGTTGGAACTACCATCTTCGCTGGGACCTGCTGGCGCTGCCGCGGCCCGTTGGAACTACCACCTTCGCTCGGACCTGCTGGCGCTGCCGTGGCCCGTTGGAACGACCACCTTCACCGGGACCTGCTGGCGCTGCCGCGGCCCGTCCAAGCCCGAACACCGAGCTCGAGGATTGTGAGCTATCCATCATCGCATCTACCAGATTGGTAACCAGACTGTCCCGCTACCCTTCTCCCCAAGCTAAGAGACTATAATCGAGGGGACCCCTGAGTCCAGACCTCCTTGTACCATTCCAGCGTACCTTAAGAAATCGCTTATAAAGAAGTTAAATCTTATCCTTGTGTGGTGTACCTCTGTGGGGGGGAAGTTACTCGTCTGTACGATCGCTGGAGACGGCTCTCCCCGGAGACCTCTCCCCTTGTCCTCGGCCGACCCTCCCGGTCTGTCTAACATTGGTGGCCAGCGGCGCGATCCGAATCAACGCGTAATCGTACAGAGAGGAGCTCACCCCACGACAAACCACAATGTCAACCGAAGAGAGCGGATCCACCGAGAAATTCCAGATGGAGAAATTGGAAGAGTACAGCCATCGTGAGTTGAAACAATTCTGCATGGAACTAGGCATTGCTACCACCGGCCTGAGTACCAAGGACGATCTCAAGCACGCCATTGAGTCGTGGGCAGAAACCGGGGTCACCAGATCCCCAGATCGAAGCATAGCAGCCTCAGAGAGGAACGCCACGGCTCCCGAGGAGCGAGGAACGGGCCTCTCGCAGGAAGAGATCCAAGAAAGAGAAAAAAACAGACTACATGAGTTAGAAATGGCACGGCTCAAAATGGACGGTGAACTAAAATTAGCCGAGCAAAAACTGAACCTAGAACATCTGCGGCTCCGAGAGGAACAGGAAGAAAAACAGAGGCAGAGAGAGCTCGAAGAAAAAAGATTAACATACGAACATGAGCGCAAACTGGCAGAAATAGACCTACGGAAGCAGAACAAAGAACCGGAGGGGCACGAGCGACCGGCAGAAAAGAAAGTCCACATCCCCAAGGATGTCGTTCGAGAGTATGTCCGAGAGGACGACATACAACAGTGGTTCAAGGCCTACGAAATCGCCATGACCTCCCACCGGATCGACCGAGGTGACTGGGGAGCCGGCCTATGGGGGAGGTTCGTCAACGAAGGCCGCGATGCCCTGCTACAGCTCCCAGACCATCAGATGTCATCCTATGACCACATGAAGGCTGCCCTCCTCACCCGATATGGGCTCACACCCGAAATGTACCGCCAGAGGTTTCGGGACTGCACCCGGATCCCGGGTACAACTTGGGTAGAGTACGTCAACTATTTCAGCCGAGCCTTCGAGGGTTGGATCAAGGGGAGCCACGTAACAACCTACGAGCAACTCTTTAATCTCATGGTGTGGGAGCACCTCTCTAACAACTGCTTCGTCGAGCTCAGGCAGCACCTCCTCGACAGTAAATTGACTGACCCACGGCAACTCGCCGCCGAAGCTGACCGGTGGGAAAGCACCCGAGTGGGCCGGAGGGGGCCACACGAGCAGAACCGGAACAACCAAGGTCAACACCGTCCCCGAGGAGGAGGAGGAGGAGGCCAGGGGCGGGGGAGAGACACCGTCCCGGCCACACCTGCTGCCAGCACACCGCTCCCGGCCAGCCGGGGCAACCCCCCGATGCGCCCGGGGTTCCGAGCCAATGTCATGTGTCACCGATGCCAGCGAGTCGGCCACTACGCCAATGACCCGAACTGTCCACAGAACCAAACCCCAAAACCCCGCCAGGTAGCTGCCGCCGCCCTGGGGGGAGAAAAAATCTCCGAAGGACAAGAAGAATACGAGCAGGCACAACAAGAGTGGGAACCGGCCGCCATGGTTCTAGCGTGCCTAGGGGGGAAAGACATGGTCCCGCGGGCCCCCCTACCCGCCAACACCCGAAAGTATAGCCAGTGGGTGAACATCAATGGGCGCCGGGCCGAAGCACTACGTGACACAGGGGCCAGTGTGACGGCCGTCCGCTGTCACCTGGTAAAACCAGAGCAGATCCTGCCGAACATTCTCTGCCCCGTACGTTCAGCCGACAATTCAGAAAGCTTATGTCGAATGGCCTGCGTCCCCTTCGAATGGGGAGGGGTCTCCGGCATGTTGAAGGTGACGGTCCGAGATGATGCCCCCGTGGACTGTCTCCTGGGGAATGATCTCGAGAGTTCCCCGTGGGCCGCCGTCGAAAGAAGAGAGCACCTGGGGATGTTGGGCCTCCCGGACTGGGCGTGCGTAACCACCCGGTCCATGGCCGCCCGTGCCATCCCCCGACCAGAAGAACCAGAATGGCCTGCACCTCCTCCCCCGGTCGCTCCAGTAGAGGACACCGACGATACCGACCCCCCGGAGCAAAACCCCGAAGGGGTCGCCCAGCCCCGGGACCTTCCCGACCTGGCTCAGTGGCGTCAAGAAGGGGGGCCCACCCAAGAACAGTTCCGTCAGGAGCAGAAGACCTGTCCCTCCCTCGAGGGACTCCGCCAACAAGCCATCGCCCAGAGCGCCGGGGACACCACCGGAGCCCATTGGATCTATTGGGATAACGATCTGTTATATAGTGAACAGAGAATCGCGGAGTTAGGGGCCAGTCGAGTGTTGGTGGTGCCCCTCCGTTTCAGAGACTTCCTGTTAAATTTGGCCCACGATGTCCCTCTGGCTGGACACCTGGGCCAGGACAAAACCTACAGTTGCCTGGTAACCCATTTTTTCTGGCCGAAGATGAGAAGCGACGTCATCAACCACTGCCGGACCTGCCCCACGTGCCAGGCCAGCGGGAAGAGCGGCCGCAAACTCAAAGCGCCTCTGCAACCCTTCCCAGTGGTCACCACCCCCTTTGAAAGGGTGGGGATAGACATTGTGGGGCCCCTGGACCCCCGCACAGCACAAGGACATCGGTTCATCCTGGTACTGGTGGACCACGCCACCCGCTACCCCGAGGCTGTGCCCCTGCGAACGGTGACAGCCCCGGTGGTCGGCCGGGCCTTAATGGGGATCTTCTCCCGGGTGGGCTTCCCCCGGGAGGTCGTCAGCGACAGAGGCACAAACTTTATTTCGAAGTATATGAAGTCCCTCTGGCAACAGTGCGGGGTCACCTACCGATTCACGACCCCCTATCACCCTCAAGGAAACGGACTGGTTGAGCGATTCAACCGCACGCTCAAGGGAATGATTGGGGGATTGGAAGAACCCCTCCGTCGCCAGTGGGATGTACTACTTCCGTGCCTCCTCTTCGCCTATCGAGAAGTTCCCCAGAAGTCCCTCGGCTTTAGCCCTTTCGAACTCCTGTACGGGCACCCTGTGCGAGGGCCCCTCAGCCTAGTCAAAGAAGGTTGGGAGATGGCCCCCCTAAAAACCCCTCCAGACGTCTTCAAGTACCTCCTGACACTGCGCAACCAGACCAGGCGATTCAGGGAAATGGCAAAAGCAAATCTTGAGGCCAGTCAGGAGGACATGAAAAAATGGTACGATCAAAATGCCTCCTCCGTCGAATTCGAACCTGGTCAACAAGTGTGGGTGATGTCCCCCACCGAACCGTGTGCCTTGCAGGACAAATGGACGGGGCCCTTCAAAGTGGTCGAACGCAAGAGCCCCGTCACCTATCTCATCGATATGGAATCTCCCCGGAACCCCCTCCGGGTCCTCCACACTAACAGACTCAAGCCCCACTTTGTGCGCTCGGAACTCAGCCTCCTGATGGCTACAGACAGTGGGGCAGAAGAAGACTCCGAGCCTCTCCCTGATCTCCTGAAGACACAGGAGAAAGATGGTTCCGTGGACGGGGTCCGGCTCTCTGATGCCCTCACCCCAGAGCAGCGCCAAGGCTGCCGGGCCCTCCTGCTGCAGTTTGCTACCTTGTTTTCCCTCACCCCAGGGGTCACCCCCTGGTGCTTGCACGACGTGGACACTGGGGACAGTCCCCCTATCAGACACCGGGCGTACCGCGTACCAGATCGGGTGCGGGCCTGTATCCAAGAGGAAGTATCCAAGATGCTCACGCTCGGGGTCATCGAGCCCTCGGATAGCCCCTGGGCCAGCCCGGTCGTGCTGGTCCCCAAAGCTGCTGCCCCCGGCACCACTCCTGAACTCCGATTCTGCGTCGACTATCGGGGCTTGAATGCTGTCACCAGGACCGACGCTCATCCCATCCCCCGAGCGGATGAATTGATCGACCGCATGGGGGCTGCCCGCTACCTCAGCATCTTCGACCTGACAGCGGGCTACTGGCAGATCGGTCTCACACCCCGGGCCCAAGAACGGTCCGCCTTTTCTACCCCCGATGGCCACTACCACTTCAAGGTCATGCCCTTCGGCATGAAGAATGCCCCAGCTACTTTTCAGCGACTAGTGAACCAGGTCTTGGCGGGGCTCGAGGAGTTCAGCGCCGCCTACCTGGACGATATCGCTGTGTACAGCCGCCACTGGTCCGACCACCTCCACCACCTCCGGGAGGTCCTGCAGGCCCTCCAGCGGGCCGGCCTCACAATCAAGGCAGGCAAGTGCCAAATTGGTCAGGGATCCGTGACCTACCTCGGACACCAGGTGGGAAGTGGTCTGGTGGCCCCTCTGCAGCTCAAAATCGCTGCCATCCAGTCCTGGCAACCCCCAGTCACGCAGACCGAGGTCCGAGCCTTCTTGGGCCTCACCGGCTACTACCGGCGGTTCGTGAGGGACTATGGCAGCATTGTGGGGCCCCTCACGGGACTCACATCCAAGAACCACCCGAAAAAGATTAACTGGACCCCAGACTGTCAAGCGGCCTTCGAAAAGCTGAAAGCCGCCCTGTGCACCGCCCCTGTGCTCCAGGCCCCCGATTACAGTCGGGAATTCATTGTGCAAACGGATGCCTCCGACCATGGCATCGGGGCGGTCCTCTCTCAGCTGAACTCCGAGGGACTTGACCAACCGGTGGCCTTTATCAGCAGACGCCTCCTGGCCCGAGAACAACGCTGGAGCACAATCGAGAGGGAGGCCTTCGCAGTGGTGTGGGCCCTCAAAAAGCTCCGGCCCTATCTCTTTGGTACCCACTTCCGGGTGCAAACAGACCATCGACCCCTGCAGTGGCTAATGCAGATGCGGGGGGAAAACCCTAAACTATTGCGCTGGTCCATCTCCCTGCAGGGGATGGACTTCACTGTGGAGCATCGACCGGGCCAAGACCACGCCAACGCAGATGGCCTGTCACGCTTTTTCCGCCTCGACGAGGAGAGTCCCCAAGAGGATGGGTGACTCTCCCCGCCTTCAGCTGGGGGGGACGCATGTTGGACAGGCCACATGAAGGGCTTGCTCCCGCCCCGCATGACAGGGCCCAAGCCCCGGCCCCCCAGGTGTACCCACAGAAAACAACCCGCACCCCGACTTCCGACGGAACTCCTGCCCCCGGACATCCAGGTATCATGGGGCCAAACCACTACCGGCTCCCCCGGCCGGACCAGCCGCCATCTTGGACACTGCACCACGAGGTCGCCTGGCCTCAGCTCGACCCTAACCCTGGGCCTGGCCAGGCCCCGACATCCCGGCACCACCATCCACCCAGGAGGTGAACGGACCACTTGGCAGGTCAATGGGAGAAAGAAGTGCTGATGGCTCTCCCCCGCCAGGTGCCGATCGCCCTCCAGCCCCCCGGGCACTGGCTCCACCCCCCTGCTGGGTGTCTGGGCTCCCTCATCCCGGACCTTCCGACCTCCAAGTGCGAGGGTCCGGACTTCAAAGGACGCCAGACCTATAACTAGGGCAGCTCCAGAGCAGGAAGGCAGTTGTATCCTGGAGTCGAGAGACACCGAGAAGAACTCATCCTTGACGGACTACCGGCGCTGCCGTAGCCCTGCCTTGTGAACTATCGTCCTGCCTGCTGGCGCTGCCGCGGCCTTCTGCAACCTCCATCCTCGCTGGGACCTGCTGGCGCTGCCGCGGCCCGTTGGAACTACCATCTTCGCTGGGACCTGCTGGCGCTGCCGCGGCCCGTTGGAACTACCATCTTCGCTGGGACCTGCTGGCGCTGCCGCGGCCCGTTGGAACTACCATCTTCGCTGGGACCTGCTGGCGCTGCCGCGGCCCGTTGGAACTACCACCTTCGCTGGGACCTGCTGGCGCTGCCGCGGCCCGTTGGAACGACCACCTTCACCGGGACCTGCTGGCGCTGCCGCGGCCCGTCCAAGCCCGAACACCGAGCTCGAGGATTGTGAGCTATCCATCATCGCATCTACCAGATTGGTAACCAGACTGTCCCGCTACCCTTCTCCCCAAGCTAAGAGACTATAATCGAGGGGACCCCTGAGTCCAGACCTCCTTGTACCATTCCAGCGTACCTTAAGAAATCGCTTATAAAGAAGTTAAATCTTATCCTTGTGTGGTGTACCTCTGTGGGGGGGAAGTTACTCGTCTGTACGATCGCTGGAGACGGCTCTCCCCGGAGACCTCTCCCCTTGTCCTCGGCCGACCCTCCCGGTCCGTCTAACACCCCTATTTCGTTTTTCTGCAACGTTTGTATGTATATTAGGCAATACTTCAGCGATTATTTTTCTTCAGGAGTGAAGTAGCATAAGCCCACGGAGTGCAGAGCTCCAGGGGGCACCCTCGGCAAAAGTGGTAGGTGTTGGGGAGGGGGCCCCTCCATATACTTTGCAGGGGGGCCTCCTCAAGTTTTGTTACGCCACTGAAGATAAGCAACAGAAAGGGAAGTAATACAGGCCCAGAAAGTGTGCCAGTGAAAAATACAACCAGCAAACTAAAAGAGAGGAAAGCACCCAAAGTCAGCAGACCAACACCCATGGTTCTGTTATGGCAATTTGTTACAGGAATATATTTGCTAGTAATTCTAGCCACGGTGTAATAGGCTGTTATTATTTTTGGGCATTAGTGGTGCCATGGGACAACAATTCACTGCAATTTATGGAAACGTCCTTCTCTTGAAGTCCCCTGACTGATTTTATTGTTGTTAGTGTTTATGGCTTTTCATAAGGACAATTGTGTGGCATTATTAGCCAGTGAGTGAATTAAATATTTGGAGAAAATATACCTAAGAGATTTCAGGGCCGTCACAGGTCTAACATTTATTATTCTAGGGGGCATAATGAAGGCAGATTTGCTCAGACATCACTAAACTCCTTAACAGAGCTAATGAAACCATTTAGGCTCAGAGATATCTGGAGGGCCATCTATCCTTTAAGTCGTTCAGTGCAGACTATCGACGTATTCAGACATTGACATACCTGACTCTAAATAGAGAGTGAATGAGTACAGACATTCCATGGAATCTAGAATTATGTCTAAGTATAGGCTTATTGAACTAGAAGTAATAAGTAATTCTACAAAAAAAGTGGATAATCAGATGGATGCTGAATAATTGTGTATCTCATCCTGACATTCTGAAAACAAAATGACTGCACAGTGTCGATCAAATTATCCGATGCCAACTATAGTAGTAGTTGTAGTAGTAGTAGTAGTAGTAGTAGTAGTAGATGTAGATACTTTATTGTATTTGATTAATTAAAACCATTACAAAAATACACTTTAAAGTTCATGTTTTTTAAGAAAAAAAGGGGAACAAGAGAGGTGTTGAGAAAAAAGGGGTGTATATTAAAAAGTTAGTTTTCTAAGAACTGTAAAATTCTCATAATTTTGCATCAGCTTCCTAATTTTTCCCATTATTATTGTTTCTTCTGCAGTGCTGGAGCCTGTTCCAAGGAACTTCCTGCGGCTGGGCGTAGAACTTTTGGTTGTGGGAGTTGCAGCTCATTGTCATGGTAATAGTAGCTTTTTAGGCAATAGAAAGGGGTGCAACTCTTCCCAGCTTAGCTTCTACTAGTGCAGGAATTTCACTAGTTTTCCATTTAGCTGCAGGGCCTTTGGGTTGAAGCATGCAATCACAGTCTGTCTCTCGAAGATTAAATTGCGGTTTGAGTAGGCATACCATTTCGTTCTATAAGGTGGGGTACGAGCAGATTAGATGTGCCATTTACTCGATACCATTGCTGCATAGCCGACACATGTTAGCAATTGCCCCCTCAGCCATGGTGGAAGGTGTGGAATTGCTGGCAGCAATCCTAACCTATATTTTAAGAATTTTTTTTTGTCTTCCTAGAGTACCCCAGGTTGAAATATGCCTGTGTACCTAGTGATTTGTAACCGTTCATTGTCATCCACGCATGGCTTCTTCGGGCAAAGGCCGCCTTTCCTTCCACAAGAGAGAGTTTCTTTATTGCCTTTTTGACTACTTTCTCACAGAGTGTATGGCCCTATAAGTTGGGATCAAGAGAGCTGCCAGATAAATGCCCCCACTTTGAATGATGCCAAGAATTAAAACAGGGAGCAAGTCAGCTCTGATTGGTTTACTATTCTGAGGGAATCCTGAAAACAATGAGACTAAATAGTACTTTTTACACCTCAATTAATACAATCATTCATCCATTAATCAATCCTTCTCTCATCCATCATTAATTTATCCATCATTCCTTTCTTCTCCATACACCCATCTCTCCATCCATTCTCAGTTCTGTCCATCAATTCATCTTTGATTGAGCAATCCATCCATTCGCCCTCTTCATTCATCCATCACTCTCACCCTTACATTTATCATGCTGTCCACCCTTTTGTTTCTGATCCATTCTTCTCTCCATGCATTCACCCTTCATTCTATCCATCACTCCCTGCAAACGTCCGTCCATCTCTCCTTGCACCCATCTATCCATCTCTCGATTCACCCATCAATCTCTCCCCCTCCATTTTGGTCTTAAAACTGATGCAACTCCAGCAATGCGTCAGAACATGAGTCCCATTTTCAAAGCCATGCGTCAATCCCTATGTCTAGATTGAGAAGGCGTAGGGACTGTGCACAGTCAAGTCATAGAGTGATGCAGTGAAAAGTTGTAAATTTCACTGCATCAGTTCTACGTGGTTTTTAATGTGGGAACACCTACCCCCACATACATTATACCCAGCACAGGTATAATGTGATGCAGGCCTCTACAAACTGATTAATTTGGCCCAGTGCATCAGTTTGTAAATATGAGGCAGTGTGGAGCACTGATTGTGCCACCGCTACGTAAAAAAATTAATGATGCTGCAGCGGCGCTAGCTCCCTGTAAATATGCCCCTTTGATCAATATAATCTACTTCCCACAGAGACGTTATAAGGCATGGGCAAAGTGGGATGAGGCCCAGGGCCCCAGCCTTTCAGGGGGCACCCCTGAAATAGCCAGCTCTGTTCTGCAGAGAGCCTTCCCCTGATGACCTTGAATAATTCTTAAACTGGTTGTTTTAAATGCCATTTATCTTCAATGTATTTTTCATGTGAGGGATGTGTGAGAGTATAATACAGACATTTTGCAGAGAAATGTTGTTTTTATGTTCCATGCACCAATCATAAAAAAGTTTCTTTTAGATCAAAACAAGACCTCACATTTAAGAAATTGAAGGATTATTTGCAGTAATATTAGTGAGCTGCTTCTGTTACAATATTGAAAACACATGTCATTATCCCTGAATATTTGAAGTAAACACATTGAGGGGCATATTTATGAACTGGTTTGCATCGCATTTAAACCACGCAAAGTGGTGCATGCACGATACAAACCTTAAGTCAGATTTATGAAGCCACACAAGGCTACTTTGTATGGCCCTGAGTGGCTCCATTAATCTGGAGTAAAGCAATGCAGTGCAAATCGCTGCGTTCCCTTACTCTGCCCTGAGAAGGCGTTGAGTTGGAATTGAGTGGGTGTTCCCATGCAACTTCCATCAATTTTGACACATTCCTAGAGTTACCAGAAGTCGTAATCCTGGGAATGCCCAAAAAAGATACACCTGCCCAGGGGTGGAGTAAAGAGGAGAAATATTTACATTTTCCTCGTTTCCTCATTACTGCTTCTTTCTGTGTATGCTGCATTCTGCAGCACACATAGAAAAAATGAATCTGCCTTGAGGGGATTGTTTTTGTGCAGGAAGGTGCCCCTTCCTTCACAAAGAAAATCCTGTATGCAAAGGACGCACCCGTGCACCATGGTCCAAGGCTGCCTGCGTTAGTGGTAGGCTGCCAAAAGGGTGCCAGCACAGGGGAAAAGGCAGGAATATGCCGTATTGACATAAATATGGTGCATTACTACCCTTTCCCTGTCATGCAGTGCAGCGCTGCAGGGTGTCTTGCTGCGCTGAGCTGCACTGCGTGACAATTTTGTAAATATGACCCTTAGTATTTGGACGTGTGTGTCTGTGAACTGTCAGAGACCTGGCCAAAGAGGCATGAAAGCACTGAAATTGGATTATAAATTCAAAGCTATTCAAAACAGGGCCCCCCAAAATATATTTGGCCCAGGGCTCCTGTTACAATTACACTTGGTACGTTCCAGCTGTTCACCCCTCTGGTGTTGGTTTGTCCCTAGTCCTTGGAGGGGACATTAGAATGTTGAGTGAGGGACTGGAGAAATGCTGGTGGAGAGAGGAGTCAGGAATAAAGGATTCTACACTTACCTGTTGGAGTTTATCTTTGTATCACTGGCGACGATCTGTGCAAGGGGACAGATGTATCCTGCTCCTCTCCTTCTGCATGCCACTCCACCAGCTGTTCAAGAAATACGGCGTCTAATTTGCTCATCGGTCTGTGGTGCCTGCATGTACCTACAGTACCTAGGGTGGTGAAGAGAAGTTTCGCAGTCAGCCCTTTCGGCTGTGTGTGTTACACGTAATCTTGCTGGTCTTTCAATGGACATTGACGAGGTTTGTTGAGGCTAAGTGTCCGTCATGCCGTCCGTGGGAGCAGTGACTTGGTTGCTGGTTGATTAGTAAATGATCCAGCCTGCGATCTTCACCCCCTGTTACGAGAGTCTTCCGACGCATCTACACTTGAACTTCACCTCCTTCCTGTGCACCAGCCGCGGTGGTACACGACGTTTTGACGCCTCAGAGCTCTCCAGCTTTCACCTCAGCGAGTGCTTCCTGCGCACCAGCCGCAGTGGTACACGACGTCTTGACGCTTCGGCGCTCTCCAGCCGTCACCTCAGCGAGTGCTTCCAAGACAAGCCGCCTCGACGTTCGGCGCTCTCCAGCTGGATTCTACCTCAGCGAGCGTTTCTGTCACCAGCTGCTGTGAGCCAAAAAGAGAAAAAGGAAAAAAAGAATTAATGAGGTATTCCTCTGTATTTGAGCGCTCCATAGCGTGTCAAGCTATTCATCGGTGACACGCACACCGTTACAGGTATCACAATTGTGTTAATTTTAAGCTCAGTAGTGCTTCCTACGCACATGCTGTTGTGGGCCAAAGGTGAGGAAATATTTTCTCTTTAAATTTCATGCAGAGATACGCACTCCATGGCGTGTCAACCTGTTCTAATCGGTGACACGCACACCTTAATTACATAATTTTTTAGACTTGGCGTTTCCTTCTATTACAGTCATTCAAAGAATTGTACTTTCACCTATGCAAGTCGTATTTCTCGAATATGACATGTGACATGCTGGTAGTAATGTTGTGAGTAGAATTTTAGAAAGGCTACAGCGACACATACCCCTATTCTGCATTTTCCACGCTATTATTCAAGCGTGTATGTCATTTCGGCAAAGTTATATATCTGGTGCGTAGCATGTTGTGTAGTGTTGACATTTAATCTAGATATTGTTACCTCATATATATGTCATTGAGGCACAAGATTGGGTACACTCATTTGGAATTTCATTTTAAGTTAAGTTTTAAGTCTGTAGAACGACGCACTTGTATTTCGCATCATTCTGGTGTGCCTTACAATTCAACTATATTACGTTACGTCAGTCTCATTATGGCAGCTGCAAGCATGTTACAACCAGCTCCGTTCTTGAATGAATGTGGAGAACCTACCATCCCATGGGACGACTGGGAGAAAGTAGTTGAATCGTATCTTGTAGCCATTGGGGGGGAAAATTCAGTGCTTTCAGGAAACAGCACATATTACTGCACAACTTGGGTTCAAATGGAAGGAAGACATTTGAATCACTACCAGAACCAGAGGTTGAAGAAGAGGATGAGGATGCCTATGAAACAACCTTGACTAAGTTAAGGAATCACTTTGGGGACCAAGTTAATATAGTCTTGGAGAGGCACACATTCTTTAGTCGTGGACAGGGCAAGCAAGAGAATGTGTCCACTTATCTTGCTGTTCTCAGAGGTCTCAGCAAACTTTGTGCTTTCAATGATCTGAGTGACTCCCTAATCAGAGACCAGTTAGTGCGCTGTACCAACAGCAAAGAAATTAAGAGGAAGCTGTTGGAAAATCAACCAGATCTTCTAGAAGCAATTAAAATTGCAAAGTCGATTGAACATACAGCAATTTGCATAAAAGAGATAAATTCTTCGGAATGTGGTGATAGGGTGTCAGAGATAACCAATCTAGATGAAGAATCAGATGTGTACAAGATTAAAAACGAGCCATCCAAAAGAGATGACAATTGGCGTGCACAAACAGCAAACTCAGGAAGTTCTAAACGTAAATGCTATAGTTGCGGAAGCAACAATCATTTAGCAAATTACCTCAACTGTCAAGTCAGATATGCTTGGTGCAGGAAGTGTAACAAGAAAGGGCATCTAGCAAGGGTTTGTGGGTGTTTCCCGAAGAAGACGGGGGGGAAGTAAAGTCGTTGAGGATAGAACACAAGTTAAGAAGATTATTCTACAAATTAATGAGGTTGCAAATTGCGAGCAGCAAAGCTACCCTGAATGCGATGTTTCTATTGATGGGAAAAGTGTCAAAATGTTTGCAGACTCCTGCTCGCCTTTCACTCTGGTGAACTTCTCGGATTTTCAATCTGTCTTAGGAAGAGGGCAGGACAAACTGGATAAAGCAGACATAGCCCCCAGTGGTTATAACAGACACCCTATACCTATGAAAGGAATGTTTAAATCCCTAATTTCTTTCAAAGGCCGTCGCACGGTAGGGAAAGTTTATGTGGTAGAGAATGGATCAAATATATTGGGATGGCAGCATCAAACAGAGCTGGGAATTAAGTTAGATCCGAATAACCCAGAACAGGTTTTGGTGGTAAGTCCTTCAAGTATAAGTGAACACATCGCAAGTGAATTTCCAGAAGTCTTTTCAGAAAACTTAGGTTTGCTTAAAGAATTTCAGCACAAAATTCAGTTGAAGCAAAATGCTAGACCAGTAATCCACAAGACTAGACCTATACCACATCTTATGTGGGAACCCTTGAGAAAAGAGCTAGATAGGTTGGAGGAATTGAACATCATTCAACCTGTCGACTGTTCGGAGTGGGTCACCCCCATTGTTATTGCTAAGAAAGGTCATAGTCAAGACATTCGCATGTGCATTGATTTACGTGACCTAAATAATAACATTCTGGTAGAGAGACATCATTTACCCCGCATCGACGAGATGTTAAGCACCATGGGTGGAGCAGTTTGTTTCAGCGTCCTGGATGTCTCCATGGCGTACCATCAAGTGGAGCTTCATCCAAACTCTAGGAGACTCACTGCCTTCACTACACCCATGGGCATCTTCATGTTCTGCCGCATGCCTTTCGGATTAGCCTCTGCAGCAGGGGTATTTCAGAGAATTATGCAACATATCTTAAAAGGGGTGCCAAAGACGCTTTGCTTTCAAGACGATATCCTAGTTTATGGTGCCAATGTGGAAGAACATGACAATATTTTGAGACAAGTTCTATCTAAATTTAGAGACGCTGGACTCACACTTAAGAAAGAGAAATGCCAGTTTGGCGTGGAATCTGTGGAATACCTAGGACATTGTATTTCTAAAGAAGGGTTTAAACCCAAACTTTGACTTGTTGAAGCGGTAAGGGATGCTCCGGCACCTACAAACAAAGAGGAGCTTAAGTCATTTTTGGGGTTGGCTGAATATATGGCGAAATATGTAAATCATTTCTCGGATTTAACTGCCAACCTCAGAGAACTAACAAAGGTCAACACTCAATTCAAATGGGCAGAGGAACATCAGATATCATTGGTAAGGGAGGGTATACTCTCTGCTCCGTATATGTGCAACTTTGAACACAACCGCAGGACCTTTCTTACTACAGATGCTAGTGGGAAGGGGTTAGGGGTTACACTCTCGCAAGTTATTGAGGGTAAAGAAAGAATTGTTGTGTTTCCATCACGATCCCTCACCAAAGCAGAAAATAACTATTCGGTGGTGGAAAGAGAAGCGTTGGCTTGTTTTTGGGGGGTGAAACTTTTTTAATTCTTTCTGTGGGGAATTTAATTTTGTGTACGTACTGATCATAAACCTCTGATTTTCATGTTTAACCCAAAGAATAACTTGTGTAACACTCCCCACATAGCTAAGTGGTTACTAGGCTTAGAGGGTTTCTGTTTCACAATCAAATATGTTCCTGGTATTCAAAATTCAGCTGCAGATTTCTTGTCCAGAAGTCCTATTGACAAGAAAGAACAATTTGACACTCCTGAGTACCAAATCTTCCAACTCATCCTGGATACCATCACTACACAAGAATGGCTAGATTCTGTAAACTCAGACATCATTATGACACAAGTCATTTCTTACACGGTACAGGGTTGGCCTGATTCTCCTGATCAACTGAGCGCGGATTTAAGAATGTTCTGGGAGGTACGTTTTGAGCATAACTTAGATAAAGGCGTTTTATTCAGATCTGATAAAATAGTTCCACCGGAGTCTATAAGGTGTAAAATAATTGACCTGGTTCACGAGGGCCACTTGGGTAGGAGCTTAACGAAGGCAAGGTTACGTGAAAGGTATTGGTTCCCCAAAATGGACTCTTTAGTGGAGACAAAGGTAAAAAATTGTGTTACATGTTCCAACAGTGACAAAGCTAGAGTAACCAGGAAATCCCCTATATCCCATATAGCTGTACCAGATAAACCTTGGGAGAAGATTGCATTGGACATCATAGGTCCTCTCAATTTCAAAGGGGTGGGGAAACAGTTCACACTGGTCTTAGTGGACTTCCACTCTTACTGGACCGTAGTTAGAATGATCTCCCAAGTAACGACCGCATCTGTAATTCAGTTTCTCAAAGACACATTCACTCAGGAAGGCATACCATCCTCCATGATCACTGATAACGGAGTGCAATTTACATCTCACGCCATGACAAAATTCCTAAGCAAACTTAACATATCACATTTCAGAACGCCACTATACTGTCCTAGGGCAAATGGGTTAGTGGAAAGAATGAACCGCATGGTCAAAGGTTGCATACAATTGGCGGTGGTAAATAGAATACCCACTGAACAAGCGTTACAGGAAATGTTGTGGGCATATCACACCACTCCTAATTCAGTTACTGGTATGTCTCCTTTTTCAGCTTTGAGAGGAAGGAGACCGAGCACAAAATTCTTCCCTAATTGGTTAGGAGGGGGATCACACATCACAATGGACATGCAAGATTCAGGGCCAAAATTGATGCACACCAAACTAAGTACAAAACTCAGTATGACACTAAACGTGGGACCAAAATTCCACAGTGGAAAGTGGGAGACTGGGTATGCATCAAGATGCCAAGAAGTAGTGGTGCTGAAACTAAGTTTTCAAAACCATTGCGCATCACAGCTGTAAGAAACAACACAGCCATATTAGACAATGATCAAATGTGGAGCATGGACAGGCTAGTTAGATCTCAAAGCTCACACAGCCAATCTTATGACCATGCAGCAGCAACACCAAACCAAGACACCAGTGATTTACCTATCACACGAAGAACATGCAGAACCCGAGGTTGGCACAAGGACTTTATTAAGTACAAATAATGATTATTGCTTCGAGTTAGGTTTTGTATTTTACTGTTTGTTCATTTGCATTAGGGGGAAGATGTGTTACAATTATACTTGGTACGTTCCACCTGTTCACCCCTCTGGTGTTGGTTTGTCCCTAGTCCTTGGAGGGGACATTAGAATGTTGAGTGAGGGACTGGAGAAATGCTGGTGGAGAGAGGAGTCAGGAATAAAGGATTCTACACTTACCTGTTGGAGTTTGTCTTTGTATCAGCTCCCAAAATCTTTAAGATGTACCGACTCCCCACTCCAGCTGGGTGGGGTGTTCATGATGCTGCCAGTTGGGATGCATTTAAAGAATTAGAAGAAGCAACATGACTATATTGGGATGACCAAACAAGGAAAATCATTTAAGCTGCATTTGTTGGAATGGACGAGTATGTGCAATTACTGCAAAGTTGTTCTGAACGTGTATAGGGTTGGTTAGAACTTTGAAAAAAATTAGGGAGTACTTAAAGGTAAAAAAACACCGATTCAAAGAAAGATTGATTGCTAATGTGTAAAAAGTAAAACAAAAAAAATTAAAGCACACATATACAAATTTAGCAACAAGAATGCAAACACTATCTCCCATTTGAGAAAGATGCAGTGTATGAATAAATGTGTAGAGAGTGTTTTTAATCATGTGTAGAAGACATATGTATAGAAAATTGTGAAGTAGCCGAAATATTTTTTTAATCACCACTAACCATTATACACATCACAAATAGTGTCAGGAAAGAATGATGACTCTGAGATTCAAAATGTGTTAGCTGACCTACCTATACCCAAAATACATGTAGAATCAAGGGACATTTAGAGCAAGAGATCAATTAGAATTAGATTAAGACACATTTCTGAGCTTAACAACAAGGGAAATAAGCAGGACCATGTGGGATATCTATCGAAATATTTAACAAATATTTCACAAGCTAGTTAATCCTATAGAAAATTTTATAGGCTGAGGAAGTACCTAAAAGGTATTTGCAACTAGAGTGTCAGATTCTGGAGTTGTCAAAACAGCGGAAAGTCCCGATCATTCAGAAATACCAGCGCTCATGAACAGAATGGAATGTGCCACAAGGAGCAGGAATACGTGGAAAACCGGAAAGGGAGTGAGAGAGGAATTCTGGATCGAAACCCACCCTCCTTTGTAATATATGTTTTTCCTGGGATGGCACCACTCTGTCTGGATGTTTACAAAGGTTGGTAGATCAGAACCGGCTAGAAGGCAGATGGCAGATGGCCAGAAAGTAATGCCAGTTGTTTAACAAATAACAAAGGAAACAGTACTTACAGGTTCCAGTAGCCAATCGTACTGTGATGAGCGGGGAGAAAACTAAGAATCCAGAGGAAGCCCCCAGTATGTTGCAGCAAACACACCAGCAAGCTTCTTCAGATGACTTAACCAAGAGGCAGTATAAAGAAAGGACAGGACTAGGAAGGACTAACTAAGAATTCGAGGGAACAGAGAGAGAGGAAAATAGCAACAATGAAGGACACAAAAAAGGATGCAAACTGATCAGGGAAATGGAAAGCAAATGCAACCATGCAACAATTTGTGAGGCAAGGACTAAAGCCCAAAGTCATAAATAGGGCTCTTCCTCTCTTGACCTGGAAATAACCACAAACCCAGGTGCAAGTCATAACTGAGGTAAGTGGTCTAGTGTTCCAGCACTTCTAATCTTCCACTCGCCTATTCTCCAGCACTTCCAGCCCTCTTGTGCCTGATGCTTTGCCTGAATCCTGAGAGGATCCCCTTCACTTCGCCTGGAAAATGACCCTTGAGGAACAGTTTTGGGACCAGTTTTCAAGGAATGCTACCTGTGAAACTTCTCCATCAGTCTGGGAACATGAGGCCAACAAATAATATATGTGGCTTCTGAAGACACCAGAGTCGAAGAACTCTTTGATTTAATATTCTGGTGACCCATCAACTAACACTAGGGGCCTCATGTAGGTAAATAAATTTTACCGTTTCTTAAATACCGAGCCGTACCAAATCGGTAAATTAGAATCGGTAAGTTATATGTAGGTAAAAATTCGGTAACAGTTACCGATTCGGTAACATTCGGTAATCACGATTCGGAATCCACCGAATCGGTAAATACCGAGGTGGTATTTACCGATTCGGAAAATACCGAGGTGGTATTTACCGAATCGGAAAATACCGAGGTGGTATTTACCGAATCGGAAAATACCGAATCGGTATGTACGGATTCGGCAAATAAAATCACATGACTTGACGAAACAGCTAATCCCGTGCAACCACAGCCCACCCAACCAGGAAGTGGCCACACCCAGGCAGGTGTACATAATTAGCCGACCCTGGAGAGTCTTGGAGTGCAGAGGAGAGGCAGGGAGCCGGTGCCTGTGCGAGCGGGAAAACGAACATCATGTCCAGCCAGAGAACACAGAGAGACGGAGGGGAAAGGAGGAGGAAGCTGAAATTTAGCCCCAAGGAACTCCAGGTGCTGGTGGAGGAGGTGGTGAAGCAGCACCAGAAGCTGTTCGGAAGGCAATCCCTGCAAGTGCCTGAGGCGGAAAAGCGCAACATATGGCTGGCCATCCAGGCCCAGGTGAATGCAGTGGGAGCGACCCACAGGGACATAGAGGTCCTAAAGAAGCGCTGGTATGACCTGAGGATTGTAACCAAGAGGAAGATGGGCGACATCCAGAAGGAGGCCAGCCAGACTGGAGGTGGAACCAACAGGGCACCTGCCCTCACCGAACTGGAGGAGCTGGTGGGGGCCACAATCGAGCAAGAGAGCGTCGTGGGTCTTGGGGACGCCGACAGCTCTGCCAGAGCCGCCACACAACAAGGTAAGACGAAAGCACAGCAATGTAGCACCCCCTATCCCTATCCCACATCCCCCATTGTGAAACGAGAATCACACTGCAGTCCACACGTGTCAGTGCAGACAGGCAATGCATTCCGGGAGATGTAGTCAGGGAAACACTAACCATGACGTAAATGTAACAGGGCAACAAGGCATGTCACGCACTCGAGGCACAAGGAGACAGAGGACATTTTGGAATGTGAAATGATTTATCGTGACGCTTTCAATGCAGCCCTTCGGGGACACTGAGCCATTGTTGTATTTCTGTCCACAGATGTGACATCATGCAAGACAGGGCATGCTGCAGGAGAGACGGCACACCGGCCACAAATATCACCTCTAGCCAGCACAAGTACAGACCAGGGAGCAGGCCCACTGGCACCCGCACCACCAACACAGGCAGCCTCGCCGCAGCCAGAGCCAGCATCACCTCGCCCAGAGCCAGCATCACCTCACCAAGAGCCAGCATCGCCACTCATGTTTGAGTCACCGGCCACATCTCCGCTTGCAGGTGTGAGAATGATGAGGCGTCCAGCAGCCAGGCTACGAGCCTTAGACACCTCGTCAGACGACAGCATGGGCCCTGACGAACTCACCATGTCCCAGGAAGGGAGCCATGCCACTGTGCCCCACACCTCACAGGCAGCACAGACGGGAGCAAGAGGGCGCCGCAGGTCGCGTGTCCAGAGTCCACCAGCACCCATTGACGGCCATGGTGTCTTCTTGGGTCTCGAGGGCCAAATGTTGAAGCAACAGCGCCTGCAAACAAAGGCAGTCATGTCAGTCCAGAGGCACATGCGGGTGATGAAAACCACATTAGTCACCATGGACAATAACATCAGCGGCATGGCTGCGGGCATTCGGGACATGTCCCAGTCAATCCAGCAGTTGTGCAGCAAATTAGATGCTGACATCGAAGCACGGCGCCGGGAACGCCAGAGAAGGGACACTACCAACAGGGCACTCAACCGTCTGGCAACGGCGACTTCTCTACTGTGCCGGCGCTCTGTGACGATGCAGGAGGGCCTAACACAGTGCTGCAGCGACCTGTCTCGGGGGATGGTGCAGGTGACAAGTGCACTAGGGGTGCTATTGACTAGTCAGGTGTCGACAACTGCTGCAGGGGATGCTGCGGAGAGCATCGACACCAGCAGCAGGAGCAGCATCACACCCCCCGTCCCAGAAGCACGCAGGAGCAGCAGGCGGCTTGGGGTTGGCTCTAGTGAGGATGCACAGGCCGTGCCATCCACCACTGCAGCGCGTATGCGCAAACATTGATGTGGCCCTGCTTAGCCACTTCCCATTGGGTGACGTAACCCTGGACTTACTTCTTGTATAGATGGGATATTGCCAGATTGGCTTGTTCATGTGTTCATGGCGTGGTGCCACATTAAACTACGTCATGACTTCTCACAACTGGCTGTGTCCCCTTACTTACTCAGAAATAGTTGCATGTGATCTCTGCCCGTCTCTCTCTCCCATCTATTGCAGTTGGCACTCTAGCTGCGTTGCCCTGTGGCTGTCCTGACTCATCCTCGTTGTCCTCAAAATATGTTAGTTCCACATCTGTCCCTTTTTTCGTGGCAAGGTTGTGCAGCATTGCACAAGTGGCAATAATCTTGCAGCAGGTGATGGGTTTGTACTGGCGTGCGCCTCCGCTCTTGTGGAGGCAGCGGAACCTGCTCTTCAGTAGTCCAAACGTGCGCTCCACCACATTGCGTGTTGTTTTGTGTGCCACGTTGTATCGTCTCTCACTCTGGGTTGCTGGGTGTAGGTAGGGAGTGAGGATGAATGACCGGCATGCATATGCACTGTCGCCTAGATGAGTAACAGGGTGACATCAGTCACATGCCTCTATACACTATGATTTGCAGGTTGCAAGGGGCGTCACTGTTACTTACCTAGCAGGTATCCCTCTCCGAATTCTCTTGCACTCAGTCGTGTGTAGATCCCACTATTCTGGAAGATGTAAGAGTCGTGGGTGCTTCCAGGAAACTTTGCAACGATATCTGTGATGATGTTCCCTGCATCACAGATCACCTGCACATTGATGGAGTGGGTGGACTTCCTGTTCCTGTAGATGTGCTCTGTGTCAGCTGGTGGACAGATTGGGATGTGTGTACCATCAATACAGCCGATGACATGGGGGAACTGTGCCATGTGATAAAAGTCTGTTTTTGTTTTATGCAGTGCAGCCTGTGTGTTGGGGAAGCTGATGTAGTGGTGCATTCTCTGCATCATGGCATCCAGGAACTTCCTGAAGAAACGGGACAGGCAACTCTGGGATACCCCACCCACCGCAGCTATCACCACCTGATAACTGCCGGATGCCAGCAGATGTAGGCTGCAGAGCACCTGCACATGTGGTGGTATGGCGTGCGCCCTTCTTATTGGCTGGTCTAGGAGTGGGTGAAGGTCCCTGATTAAGTCCATGATGGTTTCGGGGTGTAGCCTGTACCTCTCATGTATCTCTGCATCAGTCAGCTGGAATAGTGTGATGCGCTGTCTGTAGATGCGTTCCTCCCGTCGCCAAACCCTCAGTCCTGCTGCCTGTAGACGTAGGCGCCTTGCAATGACATACATAGCGGCCATGTTGTCCACGCTGTTGCATTTTGGGATTGCTAATATGCACTGTTGATGGTTACCACCTGCTTTCAATCCGTGTTAATTACCGACTCTTATTTACCGATTTTCTTGGATTTCTTAATTACCGAGTGCTCCTACATGTCATTTTAATTTTTACCACTTCATATTTACCACTTCATATTTACCGATTCGTTAAGTATGTATTCGGTAAATCTGATTCGGTATTTTAGAATTCGGTATATATGAATCGGTATTTACCGCCTCATATTTACCGAAAGGTGGTTTTTGGACTCCTACATCTCACTTGTCTGAATACCGGTCGGTAACGGCATATTTACCGAAAATCGGCCGTTACCGACCGGTATTTGGCTACCTACATGAGGCCCTAGGAGAGGTAAGCTAGCCGTGTGTGGCACCGCAGGCGTAACTCAGAACAAATTGAATATAGGATCTGCGTGGCAATGGGAAGGGACTGCTAACTCCAAGATGGATTTTCCTACTTCTCTGTGATTGTGAAGACCTCCACATATTGAGGTGTAAACTTAGAGTTAACCCCAGAAATTATTAGGTATTTGGTGGATTTCCACACCTTGTCCTCTTTCTAATAAATGTGTGCCTTTCTCTGATCCTTTAGTATCATGCAACAATATCTCCATGGGATTCAATGAAAGGATAGGATAGGATAGGATACGTATTTGTATAGCGCAGCGAATGCCGAAGCGTCTTGGCGCTTGTACCACACAAAGGGGGAGATGAAATCCTCAGATGGCAGCCTCTTGAAAGAGCTGTGTCTTTAACATTTTTCTAAAGATCTGATGGTTATGTGTGGATTTGAGAGAGTGGGGAAGCTTATTCCAGAGTTCGGCGGCACGAAACGAGTAGGCTCTGCCGCCCCATCTGGCTTTCCTAATCCGATTGATCTTGATGAGACCCTGAGTGCTGGATCTTAACACCCAGCCGGCGGCATAAGGAATGAACAACTTCTGAACATCCCTAGCACCGCCTCCGAAGACAGCTTTGTGTACGAGACAAATAGCTTTAAAATCTATACGCAAACGGACCGGAAGCCAGTGTAGTGCCATGATACCCTCTGAGATCGATTGATCCCTTGGGACATCCAGCAGTAGCCTTGCCGCTGCGTTTTGGAGAGTCTGTAACCTTCCTATCTGCGCTTTGTTTGCCCCTAGCAGCAAAGAGTTGCAGTAGTCCAGCCTGGATAGGACAAGTCCCACCACCACCGCTTTGCGCATTTCTGCGCAGATAAAAGGAAAAATCTTACGCAGCGTCCTTATGAGGAAGGAACAGGACGATGCAAGGCTGTTGACATGAGCCGAGAAGTTCAGCTGATTGTCGAACAGCATGCCCAGATTTATCACTTTGGGCACGGGGCAGGGACACTCCCCAGCTCCTGCCGGCCACCAGGATCTGTTCCACAAGGGACTTCCATGCCCAAACTCGATAATCTCGGTTTTCTCTGTATTAATCTTCAAGAAGCTTTCCTGCATCCAGCCCATAATTTCTGATAGACAACCATGAAATTTAAGGGCTAGGTCAGTAGAATGATTCGCCGCAGAAATAATGAGCTGAGAATCGTCAGCATAAGAAACTATCTGGAACCCGTGCTTCCTGACTAGTTTCGCCAAAGGAGTCACATAGATGTTGAACAGCGTGGGTGATAGTGCTGAGCCCTGAGGAACACCACACGGCAGCTGAAAACTATCGGACTGTATCCCATCCCAAAGTAAATGTTGCTCCCTCCCCTCCAAAAAAGAGGAGAGAAGGGAAAGTGCCGTCCCTTGAATGCCATCCTCCTGAAGCCTCTGGATTAACACCGTATGATTTACGGTGTCGAAGGCCGCAGATAGATCTAGCATCACTAGAACTGCCTTACCTCCCTTGTCCACAATACTGCGGATCTCCTCTGCAGCCACCAGAAGGGCTGACTCAGTGGAATGCTGTGCCCGAAAACCATGTTGGCTTGAATCAAGAATATTGTGGGCAGCCAAATATTCGGTCAGGGTTCTATTTAGCTCCTTTTCCATAATTTTAGCTGCAAAAGGGAGGGCGGCAATTGGGCGATAGTTCTTTAGTATGAGAGGGTCTAATGAGGGTTTT
Organism: Triturus cristatus; assembly: GCF_964204655.1. Taxonomy (NCBI): domain Eukaryota; kingdom Metazoa; phylum Chordata; class Amphibia; order Caudata; family Salamandridae; genus Triturus; species Triturus cristatus. The sequence goes on along the minus strand of NC_140591.1, from coordinate 1,363,312,479 downwards.
TTTAATAACGGTCTGACAATTGCACTCTTCCAGCTTCTAGGGTATATACCGGCATCCATTACCTGATTTATTAAGACGCATAGCTCTCCAGCAATCAGGTCTGGCGCAAGGTGCATAACAAGGGGGGGGGCAGGGATCTTTAGGTGAGCCTGATTTCATCAGAGTGATCAGACTGCGAGTTTCCTCTATTGTAATGGGGAGGAAAGTGCTAAGGCTAGGGCTGTCCGTCCCAACCGATGTCAGTAACTGACTGTGACTATCTGGGCTGGGATGCAAATTGAGGAGGTCCCTATATATTACCTGCACCTTGTCTTGAAAAAACCGGGCAAGTTTCTGGCACATTTCCAGGTTTGGCTGATAGATGTTGTCTGACAGCGGCTTGGAAAGAGCCGTAATGGTTTTAAAAAGCTCCTTGGCTGAATTCCCTGCGTCCTTGATCTTGGTCTCAAAAAATGACCTTTTGGCGGATATAATTGCCTCTCTATAAACTGATAGAGCATGGTTATAGCTGGCCTTTCTGTCAGTGCTATAGTCGACTCTCCAGAGGCGCTCAGCCCTTCTACAAGTACTCTTCAGGACCTTAAGCTTCCTGTTGTACCAGGGGGCAGATCGCTTAGTTCTGCTTGAACCAATCCGTTTGACAGGCACTACTTTGTCAGCCGCCACCGCGAGCCATTTGTCAAAAAGCAGTGCTACCTCCGAGTTATCTCTGCTAAGAAGGGGGCGTGAATGACCCAGAGCAGTAATTAGATCGTGTGCCTTCGTCTGAGACCAAAGTCTAGTTGTTACCTTCGGTGCTTTAGAGCGGGAGGACGCTACTGCTGTTTACGCTCTGATGGCAAAATCTACTATGCTGTGGTCAGACCCAGGAAGGGCTGTAATGTTCTTAATTTCCAGGTCAATATTGCTCGTAAAGATACCATCTAGGGTATGACCCATTATATGGGTCGGACCATTGACCACTTGGTTAAAGCCGAGGGCTGCTAAATTATCCACCAATAAGGCTACCTCTGGTTGATCACTAAGTTCAAAATGATAGTTAAAATCGCCCAGAAGAATAAAAGGGTGAGAATCCATTTGGGATTCCAGATGGCTCATAAGCTTTGAGGGGAAGGAAGATTTAGGCCCCGGTGGTCGATAGATTAAAAGACCTTGCAATTTGAAGGCATTTCCCACATATATAGTAAAATAAAGTGCCTCTGCTGGGAGATCAAGATATGTTTCCACTCGCAGATTTAGATGTGCTTGATGGGCCACCGCTATCCCCCCTGCCCCTCTTACCTATCCTATCTTGATAAGAGACCACATAGCCGCTGGGTAAAGCAGTATTCAAATCTGGACCTGATGTATTATCGGTCCATGTTTCGGTGAGAAAAATTATATCAGGGGAGCGGCTTTCTACCAGATCAGCGATCTGATATTTATTCCTATGCAAAGATCGGACATTTAGAAGAATGCAGCTTAGGTTTTGAGACTGATTGGTTTTAATCTGTTTATGCGAGGCACGCCTCCCGCTACTCTCTACATCAGCTCTATGTCTCGTGTCTAAAAGGCTGTGTGCACCCCCCTCCTCCCTGACACCATTATGCCGATAGCGGCAATTAGTGCAGGTCCACTCCTCTATATCTTCCCGTGGCGGTAACAATTCATGACGTCTACAGGAGTCCGTGTCTAGAGCCAGTAACTCTGCTCTGTGTTAGTAAAGTACCTGATGAGCAGGGGTCCTGGTGCTGGGCGCGTCTCGAGCGCGGACGGGCGCAGACGGGCTCGCCTTTGGCGCGCCGCCAGCGCGCCCGCTTCGCAGACGTCCCATCGCCTGTTTTGTAGACATCCAAACACGCCCACCAGCTGACGTATCCACCCAGGTGCAATGCGGACCCGCCTAACAGCTGGGTCCGCTTGGGTCGAGCTATTATACTATTTTAAGAGTAAATTCATTACAGAAAAAACGTAATCCCAACTTTTGGTTTTAAGCACAATTATATGATCAACAAAGGTTTAGAACTATGCTTTCAAGGGTTATGATGCAGTATCAACCATGCATTTCAAGTTGTGTACAAGTGCATGGTGAACACATTGTGCTTGTGAAGAAATATTTAATCGGCGCACGTGAAACACGTGAAAGAACTAAAACAGCGTTTTGGGAACATTTTGAAGAATTATTATGCATGAACTTTTCCATTACAGTTCAGATAGTGCGAAATCATGTCATAATTAGTAATCCCAATTTGGCTGGTACAAGTCAACAGCATTTCTACCTTAATGACCGGAGGTCATCAACAGGACAAGGGTGACACAAAGAAGAAGACTGCTGCCTAATGGGGGAGAAAATTAAATTAACCCTGGTATCAATTGACTTGAGCCAATGCAAGATGCCATACGGGACATGTGTTAAGGTACCTGAACGAAATCCAAGAAGGAGAAAGCAGAAGAAGGGCTAGCGTTAGCCGCAACTAGCGTTACTCAGATGAAGAAGCCTCCTCAAATTCAATTAAAGGGTGACAAATACACTCATGTGGAGGGAACCACCAGTGCGTGTATATGCCTGGGCTTGGCCAGCGCTGCTGGTATCCAGGAAGGGAAGAGAGGATCCACTATGGTTTATCAGGAATTACCAGCATTTATGCCAGAGAAGTGCCAGCTCCAAAAACTGTTAAGGAAAAGCGTGTTCTAGACAGTGTTTGGTAAGGAATGTGAGAGAATACCTAGTCAGGAATGCATCAACATCGGACTGACCAATGTGCTGAGTTTAGCCTCCAAAGGAATTAATGTCGGGCTAAGCTGCTAGTGGGAGGAAAAGCAATAGTCCTTGCTGGGGCTTATGTGCAAACAAAAAATAGCTGCAATTATAGAGGAAAGTAATTTCTGATGCCGACATTAAAGCGCTTGTGAGCTGCTTTGGCCTGGAACAAGTGTTGGTGAACTGCTTTCTCTATGACATGGAGTCCCTGTAAAAGAACTGCCACAGAGGGCTATGTTAAAGTGGAAACATTTTGGGGATTTATCTGCGGATGGTAACAATAGAAACAGAAGAAAGAGGTTCTTCCTGAAGAGACATGCAATTAGTTGTTGTATGCGATGTATGCAAATTCAGCTAATGCAATCCATTGGTACAAAGCACTTGGGTGATCCATGAGGAAACATTGCAGATTTGCTCTAATGCCTGATATAACTGTTCTATCTCTCCATTGGTTTGTGGATGGTAAATGGTTGATTTAAAGCACCTGGTAACAATCATTTTCATCAATTAAAAAAAATAGAGATGTGAATTGTGTTCCTCTGTCTGCAAGCAAACCATGAAGGATGGAAATGTGATACTAAAAATCCTAACCAATGTCACTGCTGTTGGAAGTGTATTTCAATGAAATAAAATGCATCATCTTAGTAAAATAGTCTATTACTACTAATAGAGAGGTATAACCCTGAGATGGAGTCAAATCAACTACATAAGTTCATAGAGATCATATTTCATGGATTACAGGGGTTGGGAGACGTTGTAGGACTCCAGCGACTGACCTGCGCCATGCTTTGTCCTTTGCACATGTTGTGCATCTTTTCTTTTTATACATTCCTTGATTGTGGATTTTATACCTTGGCATCAAAGTCTACTGTGATTAATTCCAGCACTCTCCTCAGACCTAGACGACCTGCTGCAAGGAAATCATGAAATCACCATAGAACCTTGGTCTGCACTGCATCACATGAATGGTACAAAGCCTTGTTTCATTATAAAAGAACATTCTGTAGTGATCTTCTCAGGGGTTCTTGTTGAATCCATTTGAGAGGTTCTACTTACTTTTGTTCTTGCCTGTAGAGTTCAAAGATGTCCTTAGAAGTTGTTATCAAAAGGGCTAGAATTTATGGTCCATAATCTTTAGTATCTGTGTCAAAATCATTTTGTTGTGGGAGGGTGTCAGCATTAAAATTCCGAATGCCAGTTCGGTAGGTAATTACAGAATCAGAATAGGAAAAGAACATTATGCACCTAGCATGCAGACATTAGCACATTTCATCATTGTTTGATACATTGTTCTTATGATCTGTCCACACTGCATCCTTTTTCTGAGCCCTCGCCATATCTTCTATTAGAAAAAATCTCTTAAAATGCAAGAATGTCTCAATTGTATATAACAAAGTTCTTCTCTGTGGCAGTGAGCTCTGGGGATAAATAAGCAATTGAGAGATGCTTATTGGTCTTTTGTTCTTTGTAACAATACTGCCCCTCTGAGGAGGCATCAGTCTCCACCACAAAAGGAAATAGATCATTGAGTTGGCTTAAAACAAGAACAGACCTACAGGTTAATTTAAGTTTTATCAAATGTGTGTTCCTGTCCTTCACCTCATTCCAATTTCACACCCTTCCTAGTCAACTGTACAATAGGGTGAATTATGGTCAAAAGATTCTGATAAACTGTTGATTTTCTGTATTTACTTCACATTATAGAGCTGCTTTGACTTTCTGTCTTTTGCAGGAAATAACTTGCCCAGAGATTTCAAAACCTAGAAGGGTAATGGTAGGAGCTCCAAAAATACACTTTTCCAGTTTGGCTTAGAGCAAGTGTCTTCTCAGTCTTGCATGCACTTTTCATACTTGTCATTGATGCTCTTCTAATGAGGCTGAGTAAGTTAGAGTATGTCCAAATGTACCATTTTAACACATCCAAGGTATCCTTAAAGTGTAGCTTACAAAATACTAAAAAGGCAGTGGAGCATTACAGGGGCCAAGCAGCATAAACAGAAATTCAAAATGTCCACAATGGGTGATAAAAGCCATTTCTACGCACCCCCTCACAAATCTGTACTCCGTTATATACACCTCTAAGATTGAATCTATTTAGGGTAATGGTATTCAGCTCTTTGAAGTTGATCCACAGCTTGTGTTCTCCATTTGCTTTCCTCACAAAACAAATCCATGCCCCACCAGAGATATTCAGTGGCAAATTAAACCCTTCTCCAAATACTCAAGTAAATGTTGTAGAAGAACCTCATCCTCTTTTATCTAAGAAAGCAGGTCTTTCTGTGTGGATTTAGGTTTCCAGGCATCAAGTCGATTCAGAAGTATTTCGGCTAATGTGGAAGAAGCAAATTAGGTCCCTTTTTATTGAAAATATCTGTGATTTCTCGATACTGAGTTGGTATAGTGCCCTCTTCTATTCTACTCTTGTTTGCTGGTTGGAATAGGTGGGGTGGGGTGCTAGAGCTAAATGAGTCAAGGGCTGTGTTGTATCTGTGGATGATTTTGGTAAACAATGCAAAGCACTGTATTACTCCCTAAGTTATATTTATTGTAATCTCAAATGTGTTTGAGGGTTAAGATACCTAAACCATGTGGTGCCCTAAACAATGGAAAAACAGGGGCATAATTGTGGTCAAAACACACTTTTTGCATGTCCAATCTGAGTTGCTGTAACCAATTTAAGAGTTTTGTAACAAAATACACCAGATGTGAGAGCAATTCTATGGATTAATTTACCCCCTTCTGGTTTTTCAGTGATTGGGATTTGTCATGCAGCCTAAAACTGGGTATGCATAAAACATCCTGGTTCACACTAATTCATCAACATGATCGGGCCTTGAGAAAGTGGTGACCAATACTTGAGTTCGATCTCTAATGGACACTTCAGTAATCCATGAGCTTGTCCCTAGTCCATTATTCAGGGACAAGCTGGCGTGCTTCCCTGCAGCTGGAGGTGTGTGCTCACCAAATATATCACTGTTTTTCTTCTACAGATAGGGTATTTATGTCTCTCAAATCTACATTGATTTTGCAGTGAGCACACTTTCAGTATGTTCAGGGGCACTCAGAAACCATGGGTGGTTAAAAGTTTGCTGTTCAGCATTTTTGATTTTGTTGTTGTACATCTATTTGAAGCAGTAGACCAGTTAACGCTGTAGATGTTGTTACCCAATATGCCCCGAAATCCATCAGATCATCTCTCAGTCCATTGTTCCATATCTGCTAACCTATCTGTCCATTTGACTTTAAATACCGGTTGTCAATAATGTATAATGTGGCTGACAAGGTACTGGCTTCTGTGTTTAAAGGTTAACAATCCGGTATGAGCCGATTGAGTCATGTGAGTCTTGCCAAAAAATAGCTATAAACTTTAGGTAAGGAACTGAATCCAGGTATTTAATTTGAGACTCTGGTTCAATATGCAGAGAGTTAGCCATGTGCTTTTTAAGCAGGACTGAGTCCACAGCAAAGAACATACCTCCAGAGCAACAAAATAGTATAAAGTGGAAGAGAATTATGTTGGTAGAATTTCCTAAAATTTCATGAGCAACCATTCCACTCTATTGTTAAGCACTGTAGACTCTAAAAAAGAATCAAAGCACTGACAATGTTCATTTGCCATGATGAGAGAGAAGAAAAAGGGAAAATAAATCAGTTGCATACTACTTAAGGATTGGGGCAGACACTCCCAGGTTCTTATTGAGTGGGGTGGAGTCAGAGTGGCTAGTCAATAACTACCAGGAGGTGACCGCCTTCTTGGACAGTGCTGCTGTTGTAACTCATACCCTGACAAATTTTCAGTGAATTTCACAAAACTGTTTGTTCGAATGTCTATTTTCTTTGATAAAGGTGGAAGGTTACAAGAAGCAAATCTGTTGGATTTTTTTTTTTAATAATCCCCTACTATTTTGTCACATTGAAATGTGAATGGCTCATTTTTAGGGTTACAAAAAGAATGGATTTTGGTCAGAATATAAATCATTTATTTGTGCGCTCATAATAATTTTAGAAATTGAGTAAGATCTAAGGTGACCATGCCCTGTGAAATATGGTCATCCTCTTTTGGGATTTGATGATCCATGTTTGAAAGTAAATGGGGTTCTCTCGTGATTTCCTCATGCAAATGATGGGGAAAGCTCTAGAAGATAAAATGAGGACACATTTTCTATACCGTCACATATGTTTTTCTCAGCCATGTGAGATAAAAAGTCTGTCATGCTGAATAAAATGTACTTTCACCAGCATCAGCGTTCTGTCAGTAGGTTCCGCAGTTTTCTACTGCAGGATCACCAGAGAGATCTAATAAACAACTAGAATGCTATCTTTCTGTGTTCATGAAAAATGTGATACACATCAGAAAGATATGTTTCTGGAAAAGGATCTATAGTACTGAAATCCTTTTCTATTGAGAAGACTGCAGCAAATTAACAAAATGAGATGCTTTTATTAGAGTATTCATGGTTAGTACTCTAGTAAAAATAATAAGGACAGGTATACATTTTCAAAAATCTTCCTTGTCCATGTCAGAAAAAATCTGTCATGTTGAATAAAATGTTTGCTCCAACAGGAGCAGCACCAGACTGTCAGGTGATTCCCTGAAGATTCACCACGGAGTTCTAATGCACAACTAGATTGCTGATGTTCTAAAATTATTGCAAAAGTGAGGCAGTCCAGGACTTCTGCTGCTAGACTAGGAGCTGGGAAATTGAAAGCACTACTTGTGGAGGAAACTGCAGTAAATAAATAAAGTTAAGGTTTTAATTTGTCATGGGAATTATCGTTCTACTGAAAGCTAAATTGAGGGCACATTTTCTGTAAATTTTCAAAAATGTTCCTCATCCATTTTAGAAAAAGATAGGTTTGAGGGATGAAACATATACCACAATAGCAGGAGCAGTGTTTTCTGTGATAACTCAAAGTTCTACTATAACTTCATAAACAGAGTTCTATTGAACAATTGGAATGCTGACAGTCTATATTCATGGAACATAGGCACTCCACGACACCATATTATTGGAGCTGATGAATTAACAGATTTCCCTAAAGAACATGGTGAAGTTAATAGGCATTGCACCATCCTTGTGGCCACCATCTCTGTGGTCATCAGCCTAGCTGGCCATCACTCCTGTGAGGCTATCCAATCGGAATAAGTCAAAATCTGTAGTCTACCTCATTAATAGCAATGAGGTAAGTCAGATTGAAACCCACTCTGAATGGGAATTATGTGAACTGACCTATTAGTAGATAGTTTGGTTCGTAAAACTCAACACCGGTCATAAAACCACTTGTTGAAATTTGACCAGAATTTTGTGATTCGTTTTTTTACATCTGGTCCTAAATTGTGCATACTTGCAAGAGAAGGAAGTCTAATCAATTAATTTTAATGAGTTGTGCTGTTTGGTTGTTTTCAATTAATTGCCTTGAAGTAATTAACTAATTGTTAGACCTCGCAGCCTTGGTGTGGGTTTCCCCTGTATTTATTGCCTTTACCTCCTGTATTGCAACCGTGTGATGGATTTCGTTTTGCTGATCTATATGCTTTGGGTACTTTGCCACTGCTGATCAGTGCCAAAGTGCAAGTGCTCCCTTAGTAAGTTGTTATTATGGATTGGTGTTTCCATGATTGGTTTATTTGGTTTACTGTTAAGTCTCTAGTACAGTGCACTGTGTGTGCCCAGGGCCTGTAAACCAAATGCTGCTAGTAGACTTGCAGCACTGATTGTGCCACCTACACAAGCAACCTTGCAACAAGTTCTCAGGACTGCCATTGTGGTGCCTGTGTGCAGTCTAGTACTGCCAGATCGACCTGGCAAGTGCACCCACTGAGAAACTGAGAAGAAATACTGCCCCTGTGCTCTTTGCTGTCTGGAGTTGGCCTGCAGTGGGTACTTTCTGTCAAGGAAAGGAGAAGGACGTTGCTGTGAGCTATGTTGCCTGCTTGAGGAAGAAATCCAAGGGCTTCAAATAGAGCTTGCCTCCTGTTCTGAAGTCTCAGGGGCACAAAGACTTCACCCCCCAGTCCTCTCTGAACTCCTTTGCTGGGAGTTCTGACCTGCTGAGAGGTGCCTGTCAGTGTTTTGGACCTCTGGAGGTTGTTTTGGGACTGGAAACTGCAAGAACTGTGAAAGTTTGTACATCGCCTGCTTCTGACGCATCACAGCAGTGTGAGAATAATCTATCGACGCAGCGCCTGCTCACGGCTGAAGTGTCTACCGTGCGACTAATCCTGTGCACCGATTTCCGATGTCCAAGGTCACCGCACCAATTCTGACGCTGGCCCTGTGGTGGAAGAACCTAGGCATAGAAGGGCCACAGATGAAATCATCGCAGCACATCCCACTTCAGCTACAACATGAAAAGGCAATGCTTATTTCTCGCTTCACTTAGATATAAATAATTGGATTGAAATCAAAAACGGCGTCAGTCTATAGTGCACAAGTATTGAACAAACTATATACGCCCAGTTCCCAGATTCTGTCCAGTCTCCAGATTTTCCCATAAATTGTTGTTTTCAGGAAACATTTTACACAACTATAGTAATTGCATATTTGTTTATAGAGGTGGTCTTACTATTTTTGTGTTGTTCCTGCTTTTAAGTGTCCTACTAGCCTTCAGGTAAACGCAGGGGCAAATTTCTCAAGGTTTCGCGTCTCCCTTGAGCCAAGGGCGATGCATAACCTAAGTGAGATTTACCAAGCCATGGAAGGCCACCTTGCATGGCCCTGCATAGCTTGATAAATCTGGAGTAACACAAGGCAGGAATTTGCGCTGCCTTGTGGTACACCAGATTTATCAAGTCATGCAGGGCCACTCAGGGGAGCCTTGCGTGGCTTGATATATCTGACTTAGTGTTACGTCACCCTTGCGCCTCCTTGCGTGCAAGTGCGATGCAACACTGTGATAAATATGCCCCAAAGTTTATTTCATATAGAATTACTTGTGTCTGAGTTCCAAATCCACCACCATATCCAGGAATGAGCAATGGCTTTTTTCCCCAGCCATGGAGAGTGAAGTGCTCACATAGAATAACTTGGCTTGCAATACAAGTGAAACAGACCTGAGGTCAAAGATAGTATACAACACGGATATTGCACAGTAACCACCGACTGCCACAGGATACCAAGAAAAGGCCTCATAGACCTCATCTAAAATCGTCATGCTTCTAAGGACTTCTTACTTGCCTGTACTTCAGTATTAATGCATTTTGGCTGCACAGAGAAAATTCAGCTCACATGGTATGCATTGTGAATCTCATCAATAAAACTATAAAATATCTCTATTTTAATTATGGCCCCATAATGACTCCCTAATGTCAAACTCCGCAACCTAAAATGGACAAAGGTGAATAGGACAGGTGGTGGAGGCTTCAGTGACCTGTCAATAAAATATATGTGTGTGCACCCACGCACAAACACACACAAAGGAAAAAGCACAGAACTTTAAAAAAAAAAGAAATACATTTGACAATAACTATTAAAGCCATTTTTTAGAATACATATTAATGCGAATTCAGATTACTTATATTTCCATTCATGGAAAACACCCTTCTCTGATAGCCCTATTGATTTTCAGAGCATTCACGCCACTTACCCACCCTGAAAACGGATTTACTACTACCCAAAGGGTGAATAAACCTCCAGCCATTTTCAGAGTAGTACTCTAGATGCAAAGGCTTGGTGAGTACTCAGAAACATGTGAGTTTGGGAAACTTCTGAAAGTGTACCTAACCCCAGAATACCTTCAACCCATCCAAAGGGTTTTTACTCAAGGGTGAAATTACACTGTGGAAAATATTGTTTTCAATAAAAACTGCAAATTCATGGTTTGTGAATACAAAAGTTGAATTTGCACTCAAATGTTTCTATTTTCTTAAATGTTACTAAGGAATGCAAAGGGCTTTGCAAATATAGGGCAAGATGTACAAATTGATTTTGCGATTGAGAACTCTGCGATCTGAAAAACCGCATAGATTGCAAGCATAAAATGTCTTAGAAGTCTGTCTTAAGCCAATTTTGCAAGTCACAAAAGCCTTTCTGACTCCTAAAATGGTTTAGCAACCCATACTGAGTGCAATTAGGCAGGGGTGTGAAAGGAAAGTCCCCTCCTGTATCCATGTATCCCTGGTAACAAATATGGTTGCAAACCATTGCTATATTACCATTACCTGAAAGGAGATGGCAAATGGTTCAACTAGTTGGAATATATTGCCTGGAGACACCTTCTTTGTGAATGGTGTTGGGTGACTTCACAGGGAGTAGGCACAGGACCACTGCATACTCCCACTGATGTTTTCTCAAATGAGATTTTTTTTTCTTTTCGTGCAGTACTGTTTTTTTTTTAAGGAACACACTCTTTAAAAGAAAAATGTTTCCTGTTTGAGAATTCAAGCATAGGGATAGTGGCCTGACATTACCCACAAGCTACCATACCAGTAGTTGTAGCCAATCACCGGGGATCACAAGTAGTGACTTGTCTTATTAATATTCATTAAGCAGATCATTCTGCAATTCCCTATAGCTAGAGATATTGAGATTCGGCAAGCGGGGGAAGAGTGGGCTGTCCAAAAAGGTAACAAGCAGCATGCTACACTTGACAAATGTGTGACTACAGGGTCATGCTACACCCCTCCTTCCATGTGGCTTTGAATCAACATATTATGACTATTGAAAGGTGGGTAAATACTCACCTTGCATGCTAGTAAGTACTACATGCTCTCTCAAGTGAAGTGATTGTGTATCCGGTGCAGTGTGTGATTGGCATCCTGATGAAAGCCTTGGACCCAAGTGGCATTAGTGTTTGGGCTGAAACATGTCAGCGATTTAGTAGGGTAAGAGGACCATAATATTCTCACCACCAACTGAGAACTTTTAACCATACCCAAAGAATCAAGGTTGGTTTCAGGTATTTTTATCCTTTCAGGTACCCCATGAGTCATAAAAATATCCTAAGTGCACCCTGAAATACAGTTGAGCCCATTCTAGTTTTTAGGAACCAGGATGAGACCCGATAATGAAGCATGCAACTACTAGAGTGGGTGAGGGTCTAACAGAAGTAAAGGAATTTTTTTAATCTAATACCCAACAGGGTCCTTGTTTGTCAGGAAAGTCCCTTATTTAGGCAGGGGATGCCCTTTTGTTCTTAGTTCTGATTTTGTGATACAACCTCTTATTACATAGTTTGTATCATGCAATAACCACATTCCGTGCTGTCTTGATAGCGTAAAAGGCTATTTATTAGGACAAGGTTGCTTACATACTAAATGAACTTTATTATCTTTAACAATAACTTTCAAATATGAATCATTGACATAACCCAGAGAGTTCCATTCTCCCTGCACCATTCACCACTCGCCTGCTTACATGTCCCACGTAAGACCATATAGTTTGTTCCACTGTTCTCCCTCTCAATTACTGAGCTCATTCCATCTACCCAAACTTTCTTTCACTCGCCCTCCAAACATCCTCTCTTGAAGATCCTTCCCTTGCTCATCGCATCCTGCACACCACAATCAGTTTACTGTGCACTCTTTGACTCCCCCAAGAGTTGGATATGCCTGTATGTGACTCACCATGCCCCAGAACACCACCAACCAGGGAACGTCTGCATGGTGGTTACCTGCCCTCCAATCAAACAAATCACGTGCACCTTTCTTCCTCAGCCATGATCTCTACGGCACCAATTTGACTCATTCCACAATGCACTCACCACATCCATAATTTCCATCATGTAGTAAGCGTTCCCCAAACACAAAAGGGGCTCCCCATCATCTCTGAAAAGACCTGTGCCATCCTCTTTTAGTCCCACATGTGCAATCACTTTGAGGGTACATGCCTGACAAAAAACCCTCATTGCCCTGTTCAGCTTTCTCCGTGCGTTATCAAAAGGTCCTTCCAAACCAGACGTGTTCCAGAGAAGTTCCATTTTATCGCCTCCAAGTCTCTTTGCATATTTTGCAGCACAGTCCAACCAGATAATTGCACCAAGTTGATTCCCCCTAAATGTATCAAGAGCATATCTGGGCAGCCCCGCTGCGGAACCAACTTTGTAAGCAAAGTCAATAACGCCCCCAACGCAATCTCCCTTTTCACCACCACAAGACCTCATGATGGCTGCTCTTCAAGCTCAGGTTCCGTCCAGAGACCTGTTGATCTGTGTACTTTGCTGCCCAGTGTACAAATGAATGTCCCATGATCCAGGTAACTGTCTTGGTTCCCGGCCTGCTCACAAACCCTGCAGTAGAAGAAAGAGACAATTAGCTCAACAAACATCCCCTCTTCCCCCCAAGCCCTCCATCTGGACGACCATCCTATTTGCTGACATAGCGCTCGCAGCACCAAAGTTTCCATCTGGCAATCTGTCGAAATCTGCCCCAAGACCAAACCAAGCGTGCAGCCACCATCGCTGCCCCTATACCAAAAGAATGTGTGCCAAAACTAGCAGCGCCTCTTCCTAACCTGTGCAACGCCATGCGCAACACTGCCAACAGCTGAAAAGTGGTGACTCTGCTACCCTCCCCATGACAAAATACTCCTGACAAGCATCTTCCAGGCAATTACAAAAACACCTGCCATGCCTGGACTGGGCATGTGTCACTGCACCCCCCTTCATGCAGCCAGACCCATTTGTCCCTGCCTACTTGATCCTTTTTTGACCGTCGCAGCCAGATTCCCATTTTCCCTTGGTCCAGCCGCACTTCCTCATACATGACCCCTCCTTGGCGAGCCAAACCCAAACATTTCGAAACCCGAATTGCCCCAAAAAACAACCTACTCATACACAGTTGAAACAGTGAAACTTCAAACGGATCATAACAACACTGCGGTGAAACCCCCAACAACTCTTGCAACAATTTTGAAGTAAAAGCCTCCCGTAACACCGCTCTCCCCCACCCCGTTCCCTACCCCATCCCTTCAAAATGTCCCCAAAATCTCATCCTTGGCAGGGTTGAAACCCAAATACAGCCTATCATAGAATGAAATTCCAGCCAACTTGCCTGCAATAGTAGTATGGGTCAAACCTTTATCAATGCAGAATAAAACAAAACTCTCTGTTCAGTGTCGTGTCTCTTGAGGCACATCAATTCCAAAGAACAGCCCTAAGCCTCCCCAAATTCACCCCACACCAGCCTGTAACTTCTCGTGATGGATTCAGCCAATGACTTCTCAACCAGTCCAACCACTCTCACTCCCTTCAGGCCCAGGCATCCACTGGCAGTTTCGTCTTGTTCTCCTGGCACCAAGCCTTGAAAACGCTGCCACTGCGAATGAGACAAGGCTTTGGCTATATCATTGCAGGCCCCCAGAACATGTTTTGCTCTGAAAACCAGATTAAGTCGCAAACACATCAGCATAAACCTCCTCAGTAGCCCTAACACCCTCATGTCTCTTGCTCTCTGCCTGTTTACCCACTCCACCACTGTCATGTTGGCAACATAGAAAAGCACCGTCCTGTTCTTTAGTTCGGCACCCCAAACTGACAGAGCCACCAACAGCAGAAAGAAATCCAAAAACGCAATGCTGTGCCTTGTCTCAATCAATACACCGGCCACTGTTTCGCACACCACCTCCGTCCCAGAACAACCCGAAAACTGAAGCCCCCGCAGTATACAAAAAGATCTGCACCTGTCACACTGTATTCTTTCCAAAAAGTCCTGGGGCACCCTATTGAATTCCTCCAGGAAACTCTGCCAAACACACAGGTCCGCTTGTACACCAAAGGATATGCACACCCTGTGGTGCGGTAATATTGTGCCTGACATGGCCATGTCGAGTCACCTGCAGAAAGTCCTACCTGCTTTCACCACCCTTCATGCAAAGTTTAGAAAGCCCAACAGCTTTTGCACTATCCACAACTCAATCTTCCGCTCCCCTTTCTCCTGCAGCAGAAAAGCCGGGATCTCCTCCACCTTCTTACGCGGCAAACATGACACCCACTGCACTGAATCCAGCTGAATGCCCAAGAAAGGCAACACCACACTGGGTCTCTCCATCTTCTCTGGAACCAATGGAAACCAAAACTCATGTGCCAAGGCTTCAAAATGATGCAATGCCTGGGCACAGCCCCTCGACATTCGTGTCCCCACAAACAAAAAATCATCAAGATAGTGTGACACCTCCCAATGACCACTTCTTCTGCTAAACACCCATTGCAAAAAAGTACTAAACAGTTTGAAAAAAAGCACAGGAAATAGCACAACCCATCGGCAGCACTTTGTCCATGTAGATTGCCCCCGCAAATTGCATGCCAAGCAGCGGGAAATCCGCAAGATGGATGGGCAGCAAACAAATCGTGGATTTAACATCATGCTCCGCCATTTCAGCACCCCACCCGCACCTCTGAACTAGCCGTATGGCATTGTCCACAGATGCGTACAACACCCTGGGGTCTTCCTCAGCAATATAATCATTGATCAACCCCCCCATCCGGCCATGAGAGTTGTTGGTGGATCATCCTGAACTCCCTGGGTTTTTTCTTGGGCACTACTCCCAGAGGGGAAACAATCAACTCCTCCAAGGGACACTTGGAGAATGGACCGGCAATCCTACCCTCCACCACTTCTTTTGTCAGTTTTGCTGCTACCACCTGCTGGAGTTCCTTTGCTGACCTCCAACTGTCTTCCCACCTGCATCTCCTTGGACCCTGGTACCCCACCCAAAAACCTTCCGAAAAGCCCAACTTCATACGTAAAGCTGCCTCTTTCTCAGGGTAAACCGAGAGCCAAGATATCATAGCCTCCACCTTAACTGAGGTAGGGGCCCTTAGTCCCAGACTACTCCAGCCTCTGTAGGCCTTTCACTGTTCCACCTGGCTGGCCAGGGTAAGGCATTGGGTGATGAGATGATGGCCTCACACTTAGAACACACATGCCTGAATTTAGATGGGTGTCGTAAACAGAACCCCTTGTTGAAGTTCCAACAAGCCCCAGTTGAGGGTCGCATTGGCTTCTGTGTGAAACCTACTCCCTGTGGAGTGGGACGGGGCTGAAAAGGCCAATATCTCATTGGCAGCCCACTGCCTGTATGTGTCGAAGCCAAGGATTACATCCACAGCTCGAAATTCACCTCCCCCCACGGTTTGTCCGGATTCACGCTGACCCTAGCCCTGAACTCCTCATCATAGCTCAGCCATGTATATCCCCCGAAATGCATCTGCGCCTTGCGAATGATGTCCACATATTTCAATAATGCTATTGCCCTCTTTAAGTGATGCTCACAATAAATGCTCGGATAAATCAGAATGCCTGATGTCCAATTCTCCATGTTTATGGGCACCCTTGGTCTCCCAGTCAGCTCCCACTCCTCCTGCTTGGAGCCCTTCTTGGCCCGGATCCCTCCATGCAGAAGTTTGAAAACATCTACATGTTTGTGTTTCCAAATCCTGTTCTTGGTGTTTTCGGACAAGTGTGACCCTAACGCTAGGCCCATATATGGCACCCTCTTCTTATGTCTGTCTTCCTCAGGCTCCCCTTTCCCTGTATCCCCCCGGTACCGTCCGTTTGGACTCCGACACCCACAAATTGTTTGCTACCTTACCCCTTTTCCTTCACTCCAGGGGACGCCACTGCTTTTTCCGGTGCAGCCCGGGAGTCATCCACCACACCCTCCCCAACATCCACCAACCTGGACTGCTTACCCCTTGACCACCCGTCCCCGATGTCCCAAGCCGTCCACCAATCATTGTTACCTGGCACAACTTCGCCTCCCATGACCTTCTCTTTGCACCGTCCTCCGCTGCTTTTAGGTCTGGTAGGCTTAGTACTCCCCTTGTCCACACTTGACACCTGCAAGACACCAATGTCTCTGGTTGGCCACTCTGCCTTCCCAGACCTCCCTCTCAGCTCATCTGCCTCCTCTCGTAACTCTCCTTCTTCCCATTCATCACTTTCATCTCCATAGTCAGCGAGAATTCAGAGTCCCCTTCCCTTTCATCACACACAGGCTCTTGCAGCCCACACTTCTGCCATTGCACTGATACACCATGTGAAACACTCTGCTCCTCCAACACCACTCCTATTGATCCCACGATGGAGGGCAGGCCGCCGCAGACCTCCATGCTGCCTCAGGCCAACATCCTGGGACCGTTAAACGCCCCGCTGGCATCTCCACTTTTCTCCCAGCCTCAGTTGCTGGTTTGGTGCTTCCTTCCCCCCCTTTGCCATTCCAACATGAGGGATCCCTCACGCCCCTGGGCCCCCGAGCTGTGCTGGCTCCAACCCTATTTTCGTCAGGCTCATGTCCCTCCGAAACCCACACCCACTGCCCTGCAAACCTATATTCCATTGTCCTCCGGTCCCCAACATGCAGATCATCTGGCTTTACACCCCCACCCACGATCAAGGGCGCCACCCTCTACCTGGCCTCGCCAATATGGGGCCAGCACTCCTCAGTCTCCTGAATAAGGAGGCGCTGTTCCCTGATGCCTGCTTCTCGCTCTTGTCCCGCCCCCACCCTGCTGGTGCCTTCTCCGATGGCAGCGGCTCATTCATGCAAGCCGCCACCGCCACTGCTTCCCCGGGCCTGAGGAAGTCCGCCCTACCTGCGCACCTAGTGTGACCAGCGCAGCCCCGACTGCTTCCGTGCCTGCCACCACCATCATTATCCTGGGCAAGCTATGGTGAGGTAGGCCGCTCCCTGTCTCTGCTAACACCTAAACAACCTGTCAACCCGCCCAGCGGTGTTCAGGTGTCAGGAAGAGGTTGTTTCCTCCTCTCCTGACACCTTTATTATACCCTATCTAAAGTCAGCCCCCAGGGTTGGATTTGGGATTAAAAATCATCCCGGGCACGCTCAATGAAAGTGGCC
Organism: Triturus cristatus; assembly: GCF_964204655.1. Lineage (NCBI taxonomy): Eukaryota > Metazoa > Chordata > Amphibia > Caudata > Salamandridae > Triturus > Triturus cristatus. Next base: position 1,363,294,941 of record NC_140591.1, on the reverse strand, counting down.
CACATTTGAATATTGCCTTTCCACAAAACACTGCTTCGGCGAAATGTTATTATAAAAGGTGGGGGATGCACGGATTAGTTTACACTGTGAAACACACCTGAAAACAAGTGAGGCCATTTCTGCTCATACCCCTGCCCCCGCTCATTCTGCATACATTAATGGACCGGCCCAGGGAGAGAAAGGGAGAGGCACCTCTGCCCGGTTAGTAAAAGGGAGGTAATGGACGCCCATCATCCTCCAGAAAGGCCACTCAGGGACCCACTGGGCCTCTGGTGGTATCCGAACAACACAGAACCCACCCAAAATGGCCCCCAAGGCTGATAAAAAAGCAGCTCACAGTTGGAACTGGACACCGGCCCCTCGGGCATTTCCCGAGTGCCCGCGTTACCAATACGACCCTATCCCCCCCTCCTCCCTAACTTGGCCTATCCCCCACCCTGTCCCATTGGCCCTGCACAAATTCCCCCGGGGGAAGACTGGTCTGAGACCTTCCCTTCCCCCAGGGGCCGACATTACAAAACCAGACACAAAAATCGGGGTACAATTTGTGACAACTTTTTGTGACCTGTCTCTTCATACATCTGGCCCATGGTCCATAGAGGCTGTTTTATACAGCACTCTTGCTGGGATTAAGCTGTCAGTGAGCGGGCCATGTTTAGCTGTTGGACGGAAAGAAAATGATCACCTCCGTTGGAGAGGGGTCATGCGGAAACAGATTTGCCTGTAAAGCTAACATCAATCCATTTAATCCCACGCTTTCATTGACACAAGACTCAATGCAGCTGGCATTTCGCACACTTCATCTCGTATTCACCAATCCCCAAAGGATGCTGGGTAATGCATTTAATATTTCCATTTAGATATGAAATGAGGTCAGTGTTGTTGTTCTTTGTGATAATAAAGCACGGATTAATATTGGTTTATGCACCTTTTCATTTGCTTCATACCTTTATCTTATTTAGCTGCTTTGTTCCTTTGTGATTACTAGCAAGTGGACACCGCAAAGCGGCATATATTCGCAGGCATATTTACACAGACATGGGAAATTGGTATTTCTGTATGCTGATGGCGGAGATATGCAGACTTCCCCATCAGGCACTCATTGCATAACAATCTCAGAACTGTGATTGCCTTGCCCTCTGTCTTTTATTTCCATCTTCCGACTTCCCATGCAGATGCACAGAGAAAATTACGAATCAGGAAATTTTAATAGAGTTGAAAAAAAAGGCGATAAACCGCATTGTTTGACTGGTGCTGCTACACGGAGGAAGCATTTAAATATATTCCTCTGCTTCAATAAAAAATACATTTTAGGTGGAGGCGGGCATGACTGCAACTGATACACAGAATTGATTCAGAAATCTGCAGAATATTTCCCCCGCATTCCCCTCTTATCGGCTCCTCTCCCTCTCTGCTAAAAATGTGAAAACTGCATTAAAAAAGTTTTACAATGAAAAACGTTTTCAATGTTCACTACCTAATTTAAACTCTGCATTTCATTTAAATATATAAATACATTTCATCATTTTTTACCAGAAAAGTCTGCGTGACTTATTCCCACCAGATGGCAGCAGAGTCCCACAATTTCTCCACCTAAAGGCCTTGCAAGTTTTTTTTATTACAGTGCTTGAACAATCTTGCAGCTTTGTATTGTTTCATTTAGTTAGCAAACCTATTTCTTACGTGTTCACATTCTAATACTGACGTGTTTGAATTAAGGGAACGTAAATAGACATTTGAAGTCACTTTAATGACATGATATTTCTTTGCAGTTATTACACCTTCTGGGAGTGAGTACAAAAATTCGAATGAACTTGTGGAAACTGAATTTAAATGTGCAACTCGTTTATTCAACTAAAGTAAGTTCATTCTTTTCTGGAGAGCATAGCATTGTACCCCCTTCTGTAAAACAAGAACCAAGAGTTAGACAGAAGGATTCGTTTCCAAATCCCCTGTCGAAGCAGTCCTTTTTTTCGTGTAGTGATGCTTTCTTGGACACACTGGTCTGGCTTCACTGGTAGACACATTTGGTAATCAGCAGACATGCTGGACTTGGAGAGAACTCTGCTTTGACTATATACTCAACTGAGAATCATCCTTCTCAAAGAAACACGCTCACTTGCTACTTACTTAATCGAGCCTCCTTAATTGGGAAAAGCGACACGATAGATAGTCCTCATTTCCATTAACACTCGCCAAGTATGTATGCTCGTATGCAGTGTTTATGTAGTGCCTACCTAGCCAAAATGCAGCGAAGCGCTGTACAGGGTCAAATGCAAGCATTCAGTCCATGAGTGATGAGAGAGTTAGCTGGTTTCTGGGTTGTTTCTGCATTGGGATGTAGTGATAAGAAGCGGCATTGGGCGCTCTTGATGGACAGCGGGACTTTTTTTTTTAAATAGAAACTCTACCCGAAGTTATTGGAGCGCTGGCTATGGGTGTACTAAGAGCAGTGCTTAATTTGAGCCGGTGGATGTTGGTGGGGGCCACCGGCACTTATTTGTCTGCTTCAAACATTTTCCGAGAGCAAGAGAGGGCAAAACTCACAAATCAGGAAGATGGAGGAAGAGAAAGATGGAAAAACCGTCACAAAAGGAGAAATAAGGGGCCTGCAAGACTGAGATAAAGGGACAGGCAGTGTCTGGACTTGGCTTAAAAAGTCATAAGGTGTACTTAATACTACTAGCCTTGGTACGTGGCACACCAACATTCAATTGCACTGGCTGTCGGCTTCTGAGACGAGCTCTGGGCACCGGCATTCATTCAATAAAAATCAAGCACTGGCTGAGAGCCATCGGAGATGGTGAGCTTATCTGTAAAATTTGCGGTTTGCTGGCTGTGATTGCTTTGTAGATGCAGCCATTTTTTAAAAAGATGCAGGCATTAAGGGGAGTTCTATCTGGATAAGGGTGGTGTAAACTTATTTCTTCAGGCCCTGAATGAGATGTGCCGAGACATGTAGGAACACTTTCAGGGTTGGCAGTATGGAGTCTGGGAAGTCATGATGAAGGGTGTTACAACCCTCCAGATGTAAGAGTACAAGGACTTGAACAGCAGTTCTGAAGTAGCTTTCTAGAAGAAATATTTTTAAATTCTTTAAAGAGAGAGTTGGTACCAGGATATCTTTTTTTGGAAGTATGTTGCTTGACAGTGAGGTTGGTGTCCAGAGTGAATTCAAGAGACAAGAGGCTTGGCATTTGGTGATGGTTGGAAAGGTAGCAGGTAGGAGGTGAACCAGTGGAGGACATTGCTAGTCAATCCTATTCGAGACTCCATGGTGTGGATGTGGGTTGAATGGTTCACTGTGTCAAGTCAGCTGAGAGATCCTGTAATGTTTAGGAGCAGAGGCCATCTTCGTCTGTGGTCACGAGGGCATTCTCTATGATGTGTAAGGTGGCGGTCTCTGTGCTGTAGTGTGACCTGAACTCAGACTGGTAGTCATGCAGGAGATGGTTTAGCATTGATATTAGCTTGGAGGTGAGCATAGACTGTTTTTCAATGATCATGCTGTTGGAGGGTAGATGAGTGATGGACCAGCAGCTGGTGATGCCATCATGTTCTAGTTTAGGTTTCTTTAGAAGTGGGAGGATCTAGCCTGCTTTAATAGCTTCTGGGAAAATACCTTGACTGAAGGAGGAATAGACAAAGGTGAAAAGGGGTGAGAGAGCTTCCCCAAAGAGAGCTTTGATGAAGGAGTACAGCAAGACATCATCTTCATAGAGAATAGCTTTGAGGGAGTCGAGTATGTGAGTAAGACCATCAAGAGTTTGAGCTTTAAAGTTTGAGTATTGTGGATTTCTTAAAAAATGGGTGAGTGTAAGAGGAAAAGCAGGCTTGGTGTTGTTTATGTGTTGTTGGATCCTGTGTATTTTTTCACTCGAAGAGGAGGTTGATGACATCACCTTTCTCTGTGAAGTGTTAGATCGGTAGGAGAGGCAGGGAGCTGATGCAATGCTTGATTGTCCTGTAAAGTGTTCTGTTTCTGTTGCTGGAATCGCTGGCGATGTTGGCTAGAGCGGTCAACTTTGAACCTGGGGAACCAGGTTTGAGTTTTGGCAACGACCCTCAACTTCCTGTGATTCTGGGCAAATCCCTTAATCTCCACATGCCTAACAAAAATAAATGTGTCCATCTGTAACGAAACTAGTGCTCATGTAAAGTGCTCCGATACCCGATTTCTGGGGTCTAGTTCGCGCTATATAAAACCCTATTAAAAAAAAAAGGAGTGGCTTCATCATCATGAGGTCATCATGAGTTTGTGTTTTTTTCTTTCTGTAGATGGATCATTATTTAATATTGGTGATGAATGTTTTTGCATGTTTTAGTTGGAGTGTGGATGTTCACAGATTTCCCAAAAAATGCATTGATGTCAGACTCAAAACTGGCAGGGCGAGAGATGAGTTCAAGCATTTGGTTATCAATAAGTTGCCTAAAGTACTATGAGGTGATAAAAATACCACTGTATGCTATAGAATTGTAATAAGATAACATATAATACTACAACATAAAATACCACAGCATAACATAATATGAAATATATACATGTTGTGCTCAGTCTCCTTTGCCTTGTCATGGTACTTAGTAAATTGTGATGTTCCACAACCTCCTGACAAAACCCTTTCTTTAACACCAACCACATGTATTCCTCTTTTTTTTCAGTGCCATTTGGGATAGTTTAACAAGGGGATCCATCCCCTTAACTGCACACGTGTTGTACCAGTGCTGTGCACATGTCAGTATCTCAATTGGGTAATTGCGCGGGATCTACAAATATTGAAACAATAACTGAGTGCAATTAGGATTATTGGTTCCCGACCTCCTCTGATTCACACTCCTACCCACACTTGTATGCCGTCAAATATGTAGATCAAACACATTTGCTGGTCATACCACATTTCCAAACCCATATTCTCTTAAGGATCCCAACCTATCATTTCTTTAACACCGGCTCTTAGCTGACTTACCATAGAATGGTCCTAGCCAACTTAAGAATCTTGCACTAAAATCTTACCACACATTTACACCTCCATCCTTGCTGCCTCTCAACACTTCTAGTGCATGTACCTCACACAAGCAACTAATCCCATTGAGATGTCTATTTTCCCGGCTGAAGCAACATGAAGCTCAATCATCAAGATGTTTCTCACCAACTCTGCTGCCCTGCAGGTCTTAGTAGCAGCAACCAGAGCAACAACCAAAGTAACAACCAAAACACAACAGCCAATACAACAATCAGAACACTAAGTAAAACAGTTCCAGGACAAGTCCCTGGATTAGTCAACTAAGCCATGACAAATCGAGGCACATGAAATGTCTACCTCAAATCATCCCCAGGCTATCTACACCATACTAACTGTATCCTGCTTCCGATATTACACCTGTGGCTAAACCATTATGGAAGGTCATAAAAGTTACTAATTGAGTGGTCAACTGACCACTGCCTAACTAAACAAATTCACCCGAAAATTCCAATAAAACAGTAAAAGCTGGGATTTAATTTCTAGAATAATCTAACTACTTTAGAGAGACCAAAAATCCCACCCTTTCGGCAATATCCCCCTTGTAATGAAGAAAAGACATTCCTCCAGTTCAAAAATAAGTTTATTGAGAAAAGTATGTCACATTACAGAAGGCAAAATAGCAATACATAGTCATGAACCAAATTTAGAACTTAGGAGCAAAATAGCTGGATGAGTAAATGAATTCAACATATTTAAGAGAAAAATAAGTAATATAAATATGCAAATTAATGAGAATAAACAAAAGAAAAGACGATTGCAGGTCAAGTAGAAATAAAAAATAAAAATCATAATACAAAATTCAAAGTGATGTTACTCATGTGATTACAGCAAATGGAAAGTCATGGAGGTTTAGAAACTTCCTGTTGTACAGGGGTCAGAGTGGAGGAACGTTTAGCACTAGCATCAATAAACAATGTAACAGGGGATTATAAATTCAAGTGCTTCGTTGCCATGTGATTAGGATATGCAAGAGTTATATGTAATCTGTGATTATAACATACAGCATACCACCAAGCTTGGTAAGATAATTTGGTAAAGTCTTTCCAATTTTTTGTGATCTGCTGAAAGGCGACTGCCAGCAAAAAGTCTAGTATCTTTACGTTAAAATTGCAATCTGTCCATATCTGAGACAAGCTTCCCAAAAACACATGAGAAACTGAGAAAGGGAAACTGGAATGGAAAATTGCATTAGTTTGAGACCATACCCTTTCCCAAAAATAGCAGACAAGTGGGCATGTAAAAATTAGATGATGTAGATCTGCATGTGGGGAGGAGCATGTCCAGCAAGCATCTGAGAGGTCAGCGTGTATTTTATGTAAACTGGCGGGGGTCAGCAAGAGTCTATTATATATAAAAAAGACTGTCTGTGTAGTGTTTGCTGCTCTCGAAGATTTCCTAATTTTAGTCCATATTATATTCAATCTGCCTATAGACCAATTAACTCCTAAATCCTGTCTCCAAGACAACTCTACCTTAGTCTTTTCTTGTGTACTACAAGGGAACTGTAAGTAATTATAAATAGCAGATGCCTTGGAGTTAATAAGTAGAAAAGAATGTAATTTATCAACTGAAGAGCATATAGGATGCCCGGGAGGGTTTTGTGATAAATATTGGGTATAAACGGTCAAATAGGCTTGCTTCAAAAGAAGATATTTGTATTGGAAAGATTTGAGTAGATCAAACAGTCCACTGACCTGCGAGAAAGACATAATCTGATCTCCTACATATAATTGACGTATCCAAATTAAACCTCTCTGCCTCCAGGATTTCGCATAAAAAGGTTTGCCACGTTTCAATATCATGGTGATGTGCCATATTATAGAACCAGAAAAAAAGTCCCGTTTGTAGGGTCTAATGATGAATTAGGTTTCAACATTTTTGAGGTGTGTTTAATTATGGGAGTCGATAAGAATTGTGGTTTGCGTGAAAAAGAAGGATATTCTTGAAATGAGAAAGGAGAAAGAAAAAAGAGTTCAAGTTTAGCCCACAATGGACAAGCTTCAGAAGGATTAGAGAGCCATTTTGATGATGGTAAACAGGAAAGTCAGGAAAATTAGCATCACCTTCCGATTTAGGATGAATTAATTTTGATACAGACATGCGTGACCTTTTATTATTCTATAAAAAAGAGGACAATAAGAATTTCTTTTCTAAAAAAACTTCAAGGGAATGGATATTGGAATATTGGAAATTGTATAAAGAACTATAGGGGTTAGCATCATCTTAATGGTGTCTAACCCTCCACAATAAGTACAGAGGATGCCATCTAGTGGTTAAAGAGGATAATCTCTGTATGCAGTTTTCCATACAGTGTGAAATTGTGCTAGAAATAGAAGAAGTAAAGTGTAAACCTAAATATTTAATAAACTGAGGGCTCCATGTGAAGTTTGAAATCGCGAAATCATCTTTAAAGGTATATTTTTTTAGAGGTCATATTTTGCATTTATCTTTATTTAATTTATAGCCGGACACAACTGCAGAAGAATCTACGTCATGTAAGGATGCGGGTAAAGGAGTCTGAGGTTGTGAAATAAATACTAGTACATCCTCAGCATATGCTGCCAATTTAATTTGAGTATCTTTAAAAACAAATCCATGGATATCTTTATTTTGGCGGATTCGTGACAAAAAGGGTTCTAGAGCTAAATTAAAGAGGAACGGAGATAGTGGACACCCCTGGCGAACACCTCTACCTAAGCTAAAATAGAGGATATACCAACATTTGCACACACCACCGCTTTCGGATTCGAGTATAAAATTGATATTAATAAGATGATTTTGGGTTCAAATCCAAACCATTTAAGAGTTTGAAAGAGGTACAGCCATTCTACTCTATCAAACGGTTTTTCTGCATCCAGTGCTATTGCTGCCAAATAATGTGGGACATGGGAGGATTTGGATAAAATATAAAATTAAATAAACGAGTGTTATCTGTAATAAGGCAACTTTTGACAAATCCAGATTGTTCCATTCCCAATAATTCAGGTAAGTGGGATTCCAAAAGCATGGCCAGAGTCTTTGAAAAGTTTTGGCAATCAACGTTAACTAAAGATATGGGTCGGTAATTCTTACAAAACCTTAAATCCTTCCTTCCTTTGGAATAAGACAGATGAGGGCATCCAAAAAAGAGCCTGAGGATTCACCTGAACATAGAAAAGAATTCAAAAGATGATGTGATTTGGGAAGTAATAAATATGTAAAATGTGTAAAAAACTCAACAGTAAAACCATCCGGGCCTGGGGCTTTATCTTTTTTGAGCGACTGTAGAGCTGTAGAGAGTTCCTTTTGTGAGAGGTCAGGTTCTAAAATAGTAAAATCTGTTTGAGCAGTGGGTGATCGCTGGATACTAGCCAAAAATTGGGATATATATCGTTCTGAGGGAGGAATGTCTGAAGTGTAAAGTGTCTTATAAAATTGAAGGAATTAATTTAAAATGTCATCATCCTTAAATTTCAATGTTTGTTGTTCATCCATAATGGACTCTACATTAGGTTTGTTGTGTTTAACTTTCAAATAATTTGCTAATACTTTGCCAGCTTTATTCTGACCCCCGTAAAATTTCGCACTAGACTTTAATAAGTATGTTGAAGCGTTATTTGTTGATTCCTTATTGAACTGAAATTTGACATTTATAAGTTACATTAAGCAGTCTTTTGATTTTGAAGAATAGTAGGAATGCTCCAACTTCTTTATATTAGCTAAGAAGGTTTTAGTAAATTCCTGTGACTTTTTACGCTTTTCGGAAACATATCCAAGAATGAAGTCTCTGGCTGGTGCTTTAAAAGCATCTCACACCACATGAAAAGGTAGAGGATCAGTCTGATTAAACAAATAATATTCATTAAAAAAGGAGACAAAAGATGAAGTGAATATTGGGTCTAAACGTAGAGCGTTGTTAAAGCGCCATTTGCGGGGAGGATGTGGTTTCTGTAAAATATCTAGCTGAATGGTGATAGGAGCGTGGTCAGATATTAGAATGGATCCAGTGCCTGCCGCCATTATTGACTGGGATATGTTATGCAAAATGAAAAAATTATCTATTCGTGACTGAGTATGATGAACCAGAGAGTAATATGTATATTCCTTGGTAGTGGGATTGCAAAGTCTCCAAGAATCTATAAGCTTATATTGTTTAATAGTTTGCATGAAAAACTTATGGGCTTTATGAGGGACAAAGGAGACCATTGAGTTTCGATCTAAAAAGGGTCAAAAACTTGATTACAGTCTCCTGCAAGAATAAAATTTTCACCCATACAATTTACTAGTAGCTGAGCTAAGGATGACCAAAAGAGGAGTCACTAGCAGTGGGGGCTTAAAGATTCAATAAAGAAACCGGAGCATTATCAATCAGTAATTTAGTTAGTAACCTTCTACCATTTTCATCAGAATTTTGTGAGAGTAATTTAACAGAAAGCGATTTGCGACAGAAGGTGAGAACCCCATTACATTTGCCATCTCCTGGAGAGAAGAAGACCTCCCCAACCCATCCTCTCTTTAATTTTAATGACTCATCTGTCCTTAAATGGGATTCCTGTAAACAGGCTATATCCGTCCCCAGTTTAGCTAGATGAGTCAACACTCTTAGGGGCATATTATCAAGCCAGGCGATAAAATTATCGGCGCTTTAGCGGCAGAAAACTGCCACTAAAATGGCGATAATGGGCTTGATAATATGCTCTATGAAATTCCAATTGAAGCCCATGTTAGATGTGAAGGACATCTAACATGGGCTTCAATTGGAATTCCATAGAGCATATTATCAAGCCCATTATCGCCGGTTTAGTGGCAGTTTTCTGCTGCTAAAGCGGCGAAAATGTTATCGCCTGGCTTGATAATATGACCCTATGTCTTTTAATAGGGGAATGCAAACCTCTGACATTCCAAAAGACAAGATTTAAAGGCATAACATAATTTAACAAGTATATAAAAAACACCAATCAATATGTAAATATAAATAGTAAAGAGTATACTAATAAAGAGACCAGCTATATGCAAAATAGATCCAGCATATTGGAAAGGGAGAAGAGGGAGAGTAAAGATGTAAGATTATATGTGACATTTGAAGTACAAGAGAACATAAGATATTTTTCTTATGACTGAAATAGGAATAGTTAGATGAGAATAAATGAGGAAAAAATAAAGAAGAGAGTGGGGAGAAACAGAAGAAAGAAAATAGGTAAAGTGAAATAGTATAGAGAGTTCAATTAGAAGTGAAAGACGAGATAAAAATGAAGAAGAAAGAAATTGCTGTTAAAAGTAGTAGAAGAAAAATAACTGTACCTAAAGGGAATCCAAAACATACATAGGGTGAGGGGGGGGGGGGGGGTGAGGCTACATGGAACGATAACACGGCCAGACTCTACAAGGTGAGGCGGGGAAGACTTCAGGATAAACAACAACAGGATGAGTAGGTCACACAAAATGAGGAGGGAACCTGTGAGGAGAGAAAATGTGATTAGAACTGTTGAAACCTGTACGCTATCATAACTATTAGATATTAAGATTATAAGGAATGGGAAAATTCCATTAGATAAACAGGCCAATAACTAAATTGTTAAACATTCTATCAACTTTACACGAGTTATAACATAATAATCATATAAGCTTGTATCCCAAAAACAGACTTTAAAGGGTTTATCTGAAGCGTGTGTTAGAAATGTCCATCTTGTCCAGGCACTGCGAATTAAGGAAACTTCTGAGCTTGAGAGGATCATCGTAAGTAATTGTATTGTCGTTGAAGGTCACCTTGAACAGACATGGGCGAAATAAGCCAAACCTTGCGCCAATAGAGCGCAAAGCCGGCCCCATGGCTAGAAATTCTTTTTGTCTGTCTGCTGTAGGTTTTGCATAATCTTGTGAGATAAAAAGCTGATTGCCTGAGGATGAGATTCGCTTCAATTATCTAACTGCTGACAGCACCTTTAGAAGATCAGTGTATTGAAGAAAGTAGACTATAACTCCTCTTGGTTTACGTGTGCTGGAAGACGGCGTATGTAGAGGACCCAATCTATGGGCACGTTGAATGTTCAGGGTGGTATTTTCTGGTAAGTTGAGCACCGCCAGCAAGAACGTTTTGAAGTAAGCTATAGGATCAGAGCCTTCCGAACCCTCCGGTAGTCCATATATGCGAAGATTATTCCACCTATTTCTGTTTCCAGGTTCTCTAACTGCTGCTGTAGAGATGTAACCAGTGAGTGAAGAGTTTTGACTTAAGAGCAGAATGAGCCCAAAGATTCCACGTTCTGCTCAACCATTGTGATTCTCTCTTCCATCTATGCCCAACCGTCAGTTAAAACTTGTAGTTTGGAATTTGTCTCTTCAACAAATGGGCGTAATGCACGAATCTCTTCCAGGAGGAGATCCATTGAGACCAACGAGGGTTGTTTTGGCGGAGATGGAGGGTCCTTTTTCAGCCACTTAGAAGGAGCTTTAGTAGTTGTAGAGGAAGCATTAATGCTGGAAGCAGAAGCATTTTTAGGAGAGGAATTTAGGAAATCATCCATTTTGGCAAGATGAGCGTGTAGATTAGAGCGGATGGCAAAAGAGCGGCTCGTGGAAGCTGTCAATGACCTAACTGTTTTCAATCTGCCCATAAGAGGGGTCACCTGAACTAGTGCCTCCTCAAAACAACAGATGAGCGAGTGTTCCTGTGAGCACTGGTGATAACAGATGCCGCAGCTTTAGTTAGTAAAGCACTATCAAGACGGGAGGCGCTACTGAGTTACAGGCTATACGTCTTTAGGATGTGAGGAGAAAGACAAAGGTAAACAATGCCGCCATGATGGAAGTCCTTCTAAAGTGACTGATTGTCATTAGAAGTAGGCAGACCAGAAGACATAAACCATGCAGACAGACGTGTTTTGGCAGAATTTCAGAGAAAAAACTCAGTGAGAGGCTATAAGGAGCAACTAAATGGCCACTGAAGTTAAATTCAAAGGGTTGAAAGCCCTAAATTTTCTTCAAAACATGAGTTCTTTACACGAGTGGTCACACATTATGAAGCTGTGTCAGACATCTTACTAAGGCAGAAGAGGGGCCTTTTGAAGAGTGGTAAGTCTGAAAACAAAGAATTAGCACAGAAGGAAAAATTTGTCACTGCTTACAGGCATTTCAAAGAGGGTGGGTGCCGTATCTCCCTGAGGGGAAAAAGTAAAGCTTTTGAAGAAGCGCGCCTCTCACTCTGCATGGAGTCCTCCACCAGCCGCCTCCTGAGTTCCAACGGCTCCACGCTCATTTACGTGGTGCTCCTCACTGTAGAAACGTTGTAAAATCATTTATCCCGGTCGCCGCTGCAGAGAGAATCACGGGATCACCGCCATCTTCCTTGGGCGCTAGCCACGCCCCCAAGAAAAGACATTCCTACTAGAGGTGGGCTGAATCTGCGTAGTCGCGTTACGCAAAGTTCCGCGAAACGGTAAAAAATCTCCGCGAGCTACACAGAATTCTGCGAGCACGCGGAATTGATTGTTCCGCCTGTTCTCGTTGCATTTTTCCTGTATGGGGACGCTGTTTGTGTACTCGGGGGGAAATATCTCGCGAACTTACCCATGCGGTAGCCAATTGGCGCGGCCTTCTTGTTTCACTTGTCCCGCCCGCTCGCGATGCGTCTTTCCTGTGCGTCTGAATTACATGTTCGCATTCACACACTCTCGCGAGATTGCACGGCCGGCTACCAAAATCTCATGGTGCACGCAAACGGATAGGAAAACTCATCGGCGAACGCAGGGACCCCAGTAAGTCGCTACCGCACACGTGAACACGCATTTTGAAAACACGAACAAGGAAAAAATTCCGCTACGCCGCGGATCGTGGAATTTTCTACAATTCCGCATTCTCCGCGGAACGCGGAATTGCCAAAATTCCTCAAATTCTGCGAGCGGAGCGGAATCTACCACCCAGGCCTAATTCCTAGCTACATAAACACATTGCCTTCAATCAGTGAAGTAGAAATCCCTTCACTGAAATAAAAAACTTGACCCTCAACAGAGGTCGATCCATATGGCCTGCCAGTAGACGTCATAAAAGCAGATCCTTGTTTGTGGAGCACCATATTATCTAAACTCTTCGCACATGTACTCTCAGAGGGGCGAATATCTGAGTCACGGAAAGACTCAATCATGCACCCTATTCACATAAAAGGTCAAATATCTGACACCCAAAACTATCAGTTTATAGCATTGCTAGACAGTGAGGCGAAGCTATTTGATAAATATTTCCTTGATCTTTTAACAACCTGGGCAAATGACAACCAATTAAAACCACTCACTCAGACAGGATTTTGTGCAGGCTGTTCAACTTTGGACAACATTGAAGCATTAATCATACTTGCTAAGAAAAGGGATCTATTAAAAACCCTATCCCCTTTATGCCTGCTTCATTGATTACAGTTTTGCTTTTGATAACTGTCTTTGGCGTAAACTGATAAACTGGGGAATAGATTTGTCCTTGTTTCATTTTATAGCAGAATTACAGACATACACCTGGGCAAGAATCAAATTAACTTCGAATATTCTATCCACAAAAACTGCAAATTTAAATCGCCTAAAACAAAATTGCATTCTGGCCTCTTTATTGTTTTCCTTATATTTTTCTGATCTGCCATTTTGCCTGGAGGGCTCAGAAGGCTTGCCATAACTTAAAAAACCATGTATCACTCACCTGGCTCATACTGACAAAATTGAGATTTTCTCACTATCTTCAAACTGCCTAAATCATCAGCTGACCAAACTGAATGACTACAATGTGGAAAAAAAAACAAGTTAATTACTCAAAAACTAAAGTGGTTACATTTGGACAGAAAGTAAAACCCATACCTTGGGCTTTTAGGAACATAATAGAAGAACAGCTTGACTGATATGTTTATCTAGGTGTTACTGTTGACTCCAAGCTCTCCTGATTAGAACATACACTAACCAGGAAACAAAAAACTACAACTATCACAAAATGAATTGACAGATTTGCCTTACTCTATGGAAGAAGAGCAATTACCAATTGATCACAAAATTAACAACCAAACTTATTCAGCTGTTACTCTATGCCTCTCCAGTCCTCAATCATAAGATACTAATGAAACTGGAAAAAAAACCTACATGACTAGTATCAAACGACTCCTTAACTCAACAGCAGCCACCCCAAATAGTAAACTTAGGGCCTGATTATGATCTTAGCGGTACAAAAGGGGGTGGTGATGGACGGAGCATCAGAACCAATCAAACACTCACACCCAGTCAACAGATCTGGGTTTAATCCATCACCGTTCTTTAGCCCACTCTGCCACCCCAGTTCAGACATGGCCATATGCAAATAAGTCTGACCCTGTGCCTCATGGGAACAGTCCAGCCCGAACTGCCAAGCCATGCCTTCCCTGGACCGGAAACAAGCTTCCTAGGACCGGTTTCTGGCATTTCAGCCGTCTTCAGCCAGGCTTGCTTGAATCCAGTGGCAAAGTGAGCAAGGGATTCACGTCTGAGCATACCCTGCCAACTTATGGCGAACAAAGCGGTACAAAAGGGGGTGGTGATGGACGGAGCATCAGAACCAATCAAACACTCACACCCAGTCAACAGATCTGGGTTTAATCCATCACCGTTCTTTAGCCCACTCTGCCACCCCAGTTCAGACATGGCCATATGCAAATAAGTCTGACCCTGTGCCTCATGGGAACAGTCCAGCCCGAACTGCCAAGCCATGCCTTCCCTGGACCGGAAACAAGCTTCCTAGGACCGGTTTCTGGCATTTCAGCCGTCTTCAGCCAGGCTTGCTTGAATCCAGTGGCAAAGTGAGCAAGGGACTCACGTCTGAGCATACCCTGCCAACTTATGGCGAACAAAGCGGTACAAAAGGGGGTGGTGATGGACGGAGCATCAGAACCAATCAAACACTCACACCCAGTCAACAGATCTGGGTTTAATCCATCACCGTTCTTTAGCCCACTCTGCCACCCCAGTTCAGACATGGCCATATGCAAATAAGTCTGACCCTGTGCCTCATGGGAACAGTCCAGCCCGAACTGCCAAGCCATGCCTTCCCTGGACCGGAAACAAGCTTCCTAGGACCGGTTTCTGGCATTTCAGCCGTCTTCAGCCAGGCTTGCTTGAATCCAGTGGCAAAGTGAGCAAGGGACTCACGTCTGAGCATACCCTGCCAACTTATGGCGAACAAAGCGGTACAAAAGGGGGTGGTGATGGACGGAGCATCAGAACCAATCAAACACTCACACCCAGTCAACAGATCTGGGTTTAATCCATCACCGTTCTTTAGCCCACTCTGCCACCCCAGTTCAGACATGGCCATATGCAAATAAGTCTGACCCTGTGCCTCATGGGAACAGTCCAGCCCGAACTGCCAAGCCATGCCTTCCCTGGACCGGAAACAAGCTTCCTAGGACCGGTTTCTGGCATTTCAGCCGTCTTCAGCCAGGCTTGCTTGAATCCAGTGGCAAAGTGAGCAAGGGACTCACGTCTGAGCATACCCTGCCAACTTATGGCGAACAAAGCGGTACAAAAGGGGGTGGTGATGGACGGAGCATCAGAACCAATCAAACACTCACACCCAGTCAACAGATCTGGGTTTAATCCATCACCGTTCTTTAGCCCACTCTGCCACCCCAGTTCAGACATGGCCATATGCAAATAAGTCTGACCCTGTGCCTCATGGGAACAGTCCAGCCCGAACTGCCAAGCCATGCCTTCCCTGGACCGGAAACAAGCTTCCTAGGACCGGTTTCTGGCATTTCAGCCGTCTTCAGCCAGGCTTGCTTGAATCCAGTGGCAAAGTGAGCAAGGGACTCACGTCTGAGCATACCCTGCCAACTTATGGCGAACAAAGCGGTACAAAAGGGGGTGGTGATGGACGGAGCATCAGAACCAATCAAACACTCACACCCAGTCAACAGATCTGGGTTTAATCCATCACCGTTCTTTAGCCCACTCTGCCACCCCAGTTCAGACATGGCCATATGCAAATAAGTCTGACCCTGTGCCTCATGGGAACAGTCCAGCCCGAACTGCCAAGCCATGCCTTCCCTGGACCGGAAACAAGCTTCCTAGGACCGGTTTCTGGCATTTCAGCCGTCTTCAGCCAGGCTTGCTTGAATCCAGTGGCAAAGTGAGCAAGGGACTCACGTCTGAGCATACCCTGCCAACTTATGGCGAACAAAGCGGTACAAAAGGGGGTGGTGATGGACGGAGCATCAGAACCAATCAAACACTCACACCCAGTCAACAGATCTGGGTTTAATCCATCACCGTTCTTTAGCCCACTCTGCCACCCCAGTTCAGACATGGCCATATGCAAATAAGTCTGACCCTGTGCCTCATGGGAATAGTCCAGCCCGAACTGCCAAGCCATGCCTTCCCTGGACCGGAAACAAGCTTCCTCCTTCCTCTGTACTGGGGTGAATGTATGACATTGTTCTGCATTCTGTCCATCAATTGTTGTTTTTGCATTTGTCACCCCGAGTGGGAAGGGTATGCTCAGACGTGAGTCCCTTGCTCTCCATGCCACTGGAATCAAGCTATCCTGGCTGACGAGGGCTGAAAGCCCGAAACCGGTCCTAGGATGCTTGTTTCCAGTCCAGGGAGGACCTGGCTTGGCAGTTCGGGCTGGACTGTTCCCATGGGGCACAGGGTCAAGACTGATTTGCATATGGCTGGGTTCAAACTGGAATGGCATGGTGAGCAAAAAAACGATGGATTTAGGCCCAGATCTCTGTACTGGGGTGAATGTATGACATTGTTCTGCATTCTGTCCATCAATTGTTGTTTTTGCATTTGTCACCCCGAGTGGGAAGGGTATGCTCAGACGTGAGTCCCTTGCTCTCCATGCCACTGGAATCAAGCTATCCTGGCTGACGAGGGCTGAAAGCCCGAAACCGGTCCTAGGATGCTTGTTTCCAGTCCAGGGAGGACCTGGCTTGGCAGTTCGGGCTGGACTGTTCCCATGGGGCACAGGGTCAAGACTGATTTGCATATGGCTGGGTTCAAACTGGAATGGCATGGTGAGCAAAAAAACGATGGATTTAGGCCCAGATCTCTGTACTGGGGTGAATGTATGACATTGTTCTGCATTCTGTCCATCAATTGTTGTTTTTGCACTGATTATGATCTTGGCTGACAGGGTTACTCCATCACAAACGTGACTGATATCCTGTCCGCCAAATTACAATTCCATTATATCCTATTTAACTTGTAATATGGCGGACTGGATATCCGCCATATTTGTGACAGAGTTACCCTGTCCGCCGAGATCGAAATCAGGCCCTTAGTCTGGAAATAAACTTGAGTTTCTTGGTCACCTTCCACAGCACCTCAACAATAAACTTCATATGTGACTGTAGCAATGCAAGTGCTTTAACATGAAAAGGGACAATTTGTAGGCATCTACAAAGTAATAACTATAAAAACCTTGACCTGAATATGGACAGTATTGGTGATGTGATGATGCAACACAACTTTCCAGACCTGACCATCTGTTCAACTGTACCTCACTCTGAATGAGGAAGATCTCTGTTTTCCCCAAACCTATCAGCAGAGTGATGTATATATAACGTTTACACTACTGGAAGACAACTGTACCTCGATTCCAATCTTGAGGCAATAAAGAAAAATGTGATGAACATGAAGGCAGCAACGACTTTATTCTTGACAAACCAAATTCTGGAATTGTTACTGACTCTTTTACTGAATCCCATTTCCATACCTATGATAGAAAAATCCATGGAGATATGTGAACGCCCTCATTGTTTCAGATTTATGATTATTCACTACTATCCAATGACCAATAACATCCATGTTCATACTTCAAACCCCACACTTACTACTTGAGAAAATTCACCTTATTAGGAGATTTTGCATGCCAGTAAGTTTCATCTTCGGATGCAAATGTTTGCATGTCCTGAATCTGTGAATCAAAAATCACAATTTCTGATTGCATCAGTGGGGATAGTTTTACTGAACAGGCCCCTATTAGAAGTTGGGTTATTAGTTAAAGGAGGTGACTACCAACCTTGAGAAAAATTCACATTCCTTGTCAGGGTGAACTCTCATTAGATTAACCTGATCTCGATATGCTGGTAGCTCTGGCACAGAACAGGCAGGCTTAATTAGAGCAATGTGTAAAGCATATCAAAACAGTAATACGTTCAAAGCTCAACACAATAAAAATCTCAAACCAAATTAGAAAAATATAGTGACTTTTAATCAATTAAATGACACCGAAACAACACATATCCAAGTAGGAGAACTGAAGATATTTTTATATTTTTAATGCTTTTAAAAAAAGCATTAAGCACCAACCTTGGTTACCCCTGAAGTGGTAGACTGGGACCTAGGCATGACATAAGCTGACCTTGATGGAGATTAGGTCGGATACAGAAGCCAGGTTCGACCCATTCGTAAGTTTTACCTTAGGACTTAGTCTCAAAAACGAAAGTCAGAAGTCAACATAGCAGGCTGTAATTGTAATTGCAAATGCATTTATATAGCACTTACTACCCAAGAGAGGGTGTTGAAGCACTTTTTCGGCGAGTAGCACGCTACTCTTGATTTGAGCCCAAAAAGGATTCATTTGAGCGGTGGATATCATAGTCTGCTTTTGGATTGAGCCTGCAGCCGAAGCCAAAGAGGGCTCTATGAAGTAGGATAGCCATTGAAAGCAGACCCGGTTGGTTTTAGTGGGAAAATCTGTGAGTGGAAGTCATTTGAATTTCGTGCCTTGGGAAGTCCTTTTATTGGGTAGATACTTTCGGCGCATTCACCCAATCAAGATTTCTATGTGATCATCACAGTCACTTTTTGTTGGAACTTGAAATACTTCAGTGGATCAAGGCTGCAGGCATTAGCTGAAGAGGGATTCATGAGGCCGGATACCTTCACTGTGTGGTCCCAGGGAATTGGATTTGCTGCTGCAAAGAAGTTCTGAGCAGCAGAAACCTGAATCTTCAGCCTGGTGACAATGTACCTTGGATGGATCGGCTTGGCAGGTTGGTCCCAGTCTTTTTGGGCCTGGAAGTAGACAATGTTGTTAAGTTCCAGGATTTTAGGGGTGGTACAAGAAGACCAGCCATACAAAACAAAGGGTCCCAAAACCTCAGGATCAGCACATGAGGTCAGAACTCACTCCAGCAAAAGCCGTACAGGATGGTACAATATAGGTCGAGTTCGTTCTGGTCAGCTGGGTAGTGGCAAGAAAAGGCCTTCTGTAGCTCGTTGTGTGCTGTAGCTTTTACAGGCGGTTACCTTTCTGGCCCTTGTAGTCCACTTCCTTGTCATGGGTACAAGAGCTACTAGATCCAATCCTTCAGGGCTCCTGGGAGGTCACAGATAGCAGGTTCAGACCTTTGAAGGTCTTCTTCAGGTCCATTAGTGTTCTAAGGACGGTGCTATTGGGTGCCACATTAATGCCTGTAACTAGCTTGTGGGTGGGGTTGACTACTGTGCCTCCTAAACCAATGGTCCTACTGCATACAATCCCACAGTGTTCCTCATGCCTAAAATCCAAAATGAAGGAGCCTGTTTCCCCTCACCTGTCATAATATGTCACTACTTACTCAAAGGTGTGGTCAGGGTGATAAACAGTCCCTTCTCTGAGGTAATTCCAAACTGGTTCTGGGGACAGCTCTACCCCCTCTGGGTTTGGTGCCTACTTGACTGAGAGAACATCTAATATCTATTTGTCAATCGGAGACCCCTTTGAAGTTAATTACATTTCCTGGGCACAGCTCAAATGGTCATTCTAGCAGAGACGCAAATGCACTTCTCCACACCCAGAGCTTTGTCTCTGCTCTGGGAGCAGATTTCACACTTCATTCAGACCCATTCACCAGCTGGGTGACAGTTGGCATGCTCATTTTAATTAACCTTCAGGAGTTTCAGTCAGGGAAAAGGTAATATTTTAAAAGTTACAGTTCCTTACTATTTATTAAAGATCTGACTTCACCACTGAGTTTGCCTTTCAATATTAGAGAATGATTTTGATCATATTTAAACAGTTTCCTAACTTGAGGCAGCCACATCAATATTTAATATTGCTTCCCAGTGTTTTGCTGTGGGCCAACCAGCTTTCCTACAGTGAAATTAGCCTTTTGGGGTTAGTTACTGTAAGGATATTTTAAACATTAAATATCTACATATCCTACTTTTAAATATCATGCACCATGCCTTCTAGGCTGCAGACCCTACTTAGGGGTGACTTGTTAATATTTATTCGGAAGGTTTACACCAGTCATAAGGGCTTATTTGGACAGGTCAAGTTTCAGTTTTTACACTGCTCTAATTAGGTTACAATGGTTGCATTGTCATTGTAGTGGATGGCACAATAGGTCCTGCAGTTCACTACTGGCATTTAACTTCCTGGCCCTTGGTACACTTTGCACCATGTACTTATAAGAATGCTAAATCAGAGTGTGCCAATTCAACCATGTTTATACGGGAAGCACACACTTTATTATTGGTTAGCAGGAGTAAAATGCACATAGTCTTACAGCCAGCAAAAACATATAGGGCAAAAATGATGATTCTCCAATTTCTATGCAAAGAGAATCTTGATTTCATTAAAGACAACGAAGGCTAACATTATGCATATACTTTTATTTGCTGCCCCAACATGCAGCCCTTTAAAGAACATTAAACACATCACAAAGTAATAGAATGTTCACACAAGCAGTATAAGTATCCTAAATCTTGGTGTGCACCATGCAAAATATGGTGATTTCCTACATCCCAGGTTACAAGTATTGCAAAATTCTTTAAGATGATTTTGAACAGCCTAAATTACACTTACCCTCCACAATATTCACATGGAATTCCTCCAATATTGTGCTAAACCCCACAGAGTGAGTATAACATTTAGGACCTAGATTTCCTGGGCAGAATTCTATTAGGAATTCCCAGTTAGATTTGTTTTAAGCCACACAGTTATCATCTGCTCTGAGCAGGTGGTAAATGTGTGAGATGGCTGCTCTGGGTGGCAGAGGAAGCAGAGGGTGTGGAGAGTGGTGAAGATATGGGAGGATTTTGCCTAATCAGGGAGCCAGAGAACGGGGACAGGCTGCGATTTAGCCATTTCCCAATGTGATTTTAGAACCTGTGTTTTCCTGCTGGTAAAATTGGGTCCGGTTTCCCTGCACCTGGAAAATCCATCCCTCACATTATTGAATAGAGCAGCTATCCACATGCCTAACTCGTAATCAGCATCACAGAGTACCAGCTGGCATCTTTGCTATAAATCCGAAATGCTTAAAAGCCAATGTCATAGCAGAAGTCCAGAAAATAAGTTATCAAGCTGCAGTCAGTACACCTATTTATTCATCAATGAACTCTATTGGAATGCCTTATAAGGATAATTGATTTGTCCAAACAAGAGAGCGATTCGGATCCAATACTATGGTATGAAACAATATACCATTGCTATAATGTGGAGTAAAAGGAGTGTATTTCTTACATTTACAGATAATGGGTGTGCATGTTAAGCACAAACAGGGCATGGTGAATATTAGATAAGGTAGAGATAAATGCAAGTTTATCGTTAATGTCAAGATTCAGTACTGTATGCATTTTCTTCAGAGGTATATACATATATTTTCTTTATTTGCAGATCTTGCTTAAAGAAGACTTGGCAAAATAATAACAAGATTGATTAATTTACAAAGGTACACCTTGTTAAATAATGGCTATTTTAACAATAGTGCTGAGAATAACATCGAATGCAGCACATTTGTAATCATTTTACTTATGCGGAAACCGTAAAATCCCTCGCCACCCCACAAACTCCACGCATTTATGAACCACAAAAAAAACTTCCTATGGCTAAACCTCATCAATCCCTGACCTCTTAAAACTCCTCACATATCCAAACTCCACCAAGGCCTGAAACCTAAAAAAAAACCTCACCTCCCTTAAACACCACCCATCCATAGCCCCCAATAACCCCTCACCGCCCCTCAACTCTACCCATACCTGAACCCTAAAAACCACTTTCTACATCTGAGCTCCACTAATCCCTGCATCCATAAAACTACTCTGCACCCAAACCGAACCCTAGAAACTCTTCACCACCCTTAACCTCTACCCATCACAGAACCTTAAAAACCCTCAATAAGTCCTAAACTCCCCATCCGTGAACCCTAAAAATCACTAATTTCGTCTACACTCCACCCATCCCTGAACCTTACAAATAGACCACTTATCTAAAATACACTCATCCATGAACCCCAAAAACCCCTCACCACCCCTAAACTCCACACATTCCTGATGCTTAAAAACTCTTTCAATGCATAACACCCATTTTGACCCTAAAAAATCCTGTCCACCACTAAAAATCGTAACCCATCCATATGCAAATCAGTCTTGACCCCGAACTGCCAAGCCAGGTCCTCCCTGGACTGGAAACAAACATCCTAGGATCGGTTTCGGGGTTTCTCCCCTCTTCAGCCGGGATAGCTTAATTCCAGTGGCATGGAGAGCACAGAACCTACGTCTGGGCATACCCTTCCCACTCAGGGTGACAAATGCAAAAAACAACAGTTGATGGACAGAATTCAGAACAATGTCATACATTCACCCCAGTAACGAGATCTGGGCCCAAATCATTTGTTTTTTTGCTCACCATGCCGTTCCAGTTTGAACGCAGCCATATGCAAATCAGTCTTGACCCTGTGCCTCATGGGAACAGTCCAGCCCGAACTGCCAAGCCAGGTCCTCCCTGGACTGGAAACAAGCATCCTAGGACCGGTTTCGGGGTTTGACCCCTCTTCAGCCAGGATAGCTTGCACTAGTCACTTGTGCCGTCACTCTCCCTGTCACGAGCACAACGTGCACCAAGCCCCTTTGGGTTGTCATCACAATTTATGCTTACAGTGCTGTTACTACTGTCCTGTATAAACTGTGTTTCTAAATATACGATGCCATGAGCACCTTTGAACAAACAACCAGGAGTCTCACTCACTTTGTCTTGTAATGTCGTGTACTTACTAAATGTATTTGCCTTCCCTAGTGAACCCAGACATTGTTGCTAGTTTTTATTTACTCACCCAGATATCAACCTGGTCTATGGGTTATACTCCTGTTGTTACTTCCTATACCGCTATGGATGACATGTGAACTCTACACCTTGTTGTCCCCTTTGCCTTATGTAACATTTTCTATACATTGATTTACACACATTGTCTCTGTCTGTGTGTGATGTGAAGTGCCCTGACACTCTACACTGGTAGAAGAGGTGCTATAAAACAAGTGAAATACATGTGACAGAGCGGCTAAGGAGAGATGAGATGCACTGTTGGAGGGTTATAGTGAAGGAATCATTGAAGAGCCCCAACAAAGAATGTTGTATCCTGGTGCAGAGTAAGGTCATCATTTACTATTCTTTAAAAGCAAATACAATTGAATATATCATTACAAATGTGTTGTAGAATGCACTTTTTTTGTCTCCATATTTTCTTGGGGGGGGAAGCCTCCAAACCCCCCCCCCCTTTGTATATTTTTACAATATAAAATAATATCTTAACTAATTTGAGTATTTGTTTGGTGTGTACTTGTTTGTTCATTTGTGGATACTTACCGTTTTAA
Organism: Triturus cristatus; assembly: GCF_964204655.1. Classification (NCBI taxonomy): domain Eukaryota; kingdom Metazoa; phylum Chordata; class Amphibia; order Caudata; family Salamandridae; genus Triturus; species Triturus cristatus. The sequence goes on along the minus strand of NC_140591.1, from coordinate 1,363,271,354 downwards.
TATTTGAAATGTAAATCATACAAATCGCTTGGGGGGTCCTAGGCTTCCAGTAGTGACTCAATGGGGGTCCTCAGGAGTCAAAAGGTTGGGAACCACTGATCTAAATGAGTTCATTTCAAGTTAATTAACTACAACTACATTTTAAAATAAATAATCTGATTCACCATCTGGGCTGCTTTACTCATGCAGCATACTCCTTTATTGCATATTTAGATCAATATTAAACAGGCACAAATTACTACTGCTATGCAAAATGCTTTGAGCTGGACAAATAAACTAAATGAATTAAGAATTCTTCGGTTGTACAGTAGGAAGATTGTGATGCCATACTTGCCCCCTTGATAGAGATCTCTCATTCTGTCCAGTGTCTGATGAGCTCATATTTCTACCGCGAGGGAGTGTGTGGTTTTTCATCTAAGTTTAGAGCTCATGGCCGTAGCCAGGGCTTGTGCTCTTTTTTTGCTTTCTTTAACAGTTTCTCATGTAAGTCCGCCAGAGGTTGGGACAGCCCAGCCAAGTACCACGCATCAGGCATTAGACTAAGGCATTTCAGTGTGGTGGTTCGCATCACTGCACTGAAATGCGAAGTCACGCATTATAAGTGCCTATGTCTGTCAAGCGCGGTGGCCCGAGCGCTGCTGCCTTTTATTTAAATAACACTAGTGGCTCAGGCAGGCAGCACGCATCCGCGCTGCTCAGCAGAGTTCTTTGGGGATGGGCTCTCTGAGCTGTACACTAGAGTTAGCTAATAATTTATGATGTTCGGAAAAGGCTTCACTGCAGTGTAAATTCATAATGTTGTGAATGTTTTCATTGTGGGGCATAACGTTTATTTGCTCGGATGTCAATTCGTTGACTTGGATGTACTGATTGCAGGGCTCAGTGCTGCAGGGACCATGCAGTGGCACGTGGACATGGTGCCAGAGAGGGTCTGCGCATTCCGCGCTGACCTGAGTGTGGACCCTTTTGCGCTCTCTGCCCTAGTCTGTTGTTCTGCTCTGTCCCTGGCTCTACTGAAATGGATGGGGAAACAGAAAATCCTGAAGCAAATGGAAGGGGCCTGAGGGTGAGGGGGACAAGGTGTTGCACAAGATGGAGAAGGGAGTGCATGGTTCAAACAGCAGGTACTACTGAAGTATCTCTTGCACGCGGCACTGCTCCCACGAGACCTGCAGACTTGCTTAGAGGCCTAACGGAAGAGAAGTCAAGTTACGCTGAGAAATGTGCTTTCCTGTGTGATACACTTTGGTACAGATCTGAGATGTGTTCACTTTATGAGAAAAAAAACCCTGTAAGAAAGGATTGCTTACGTAATGAACTTTCAACTTTCCAAGTTAACTCAGTGGGTTGAGCACCCCGGAATATATCTGATGATTAATCTCAATGTCATACCCCGGTAGGGCCAAAACAGTTGTTTGTCCGTTCAAGGTTCATATACATAAGTACCAATTGGCTTGGTAGTGATAATTTTTTATTGAACATAAACATGTTTTAGGTTTTGCATATGACACTGAGCATTTGCCATAAATGAAACATAGGGCGGCAAGGGCTTTACAGATTAATCAGCTGTGCACCGCCCGGCCTGCCTCCGAGTCTACTCTGGGCATGGGTGATCCATGGGGCAGTGCCTTGCCTGCAATTTTCCTGCAAATGCACCACCCCTTTGGGGGCCGCCAGCGTCACGCACTTCGCAGATTAGACCCAGGTAGACAGAATGGTGTGCGGCAGCTTTGTCTTTCTTTGTAGTGCCTGCAATCAGCAGACAAGTAAGTGGTGTTTTCTGTGTTGTCCGACCCCTTAGAGTGTTGTGCGGAGGGTCATGGTGCAGGGTGTTGGTTTGCAGCCTGCTGGGCACATGCCCTCCTAAGCCCCCAACCTGCCTGGCCACATATTCTCCCAGATTGTTGTAAAAAATGTCACATTCGCAGATCTTGCACTTCAATCCCATGGTTTCTGGAACATGGCTACAGTGTTTGTCCATTTTCCCTATCCCGGCCCTTTTTCTGTCGGCACACCACACAAGTGTTTAAGTGCCACCTTGGCCAGCCCGGGCTGTCATTAGCTCCAGCCAAGGCTTGTGCCATCCCCCATCCCAGAAAGAAGAAGGCTGGCTGCACTGGAGAACCTGGAAGACAGCACAGCCCAGCATGAGGATGCGGCCAGCCAGCAGCAACAATTTGGGTGATGCCTATCAATTGCAACACTTTGAAATACTAAACTATTGTAACATTTTTTCACTACATAATGAATTTCTAACTTAAAGATCAACTTAAAGTTCAAAGGGTATGTACAGGCCGACACTGAGATAAGAAAGTTGTTATTTGGTATAGATTACCAGCTGTATTTTATTAATGCTACGAAATAATATTAGAGTAAGGTATGGTATGGTAGGAAAGGGCGTGAGCAACTTCACAAATCACAGAGTACCCCATGTCAGGCGTGAGTGGTTTATTTAATCCAGGTACTACACTGCATTTACTATAACAAAATTTTCGTTTTGTACCATACATTTTCTGACAGTGTCATTGAAGGTGTCGCACAGGAGATGTGAATATGTCACTCATAGGTGTCTTGAAAACATATAAATTAAACTCGTGCATAATGAAAAGCTGCCAGCTATGTTTGGGCCACGCCAATTAGGGTCGGGTGACTCTGGTCAATGATGTCAGAAAGAGTGTCACTCACAGTTGTTGAAATGTCACTCATAATTACACTGAAATTATGACAATGTCAAACATAGCAATCTGAAATCTTGGCAGCTGTGGTGGGAATAAGAGGGCATTATTAATTTGTTCCCCAGGCACCATTGCTTTTCGGGAATCACGCACTTGTGATGCAACATATTGATTTGAGGACTTATTCAGTTCAAATATTTTTATTACCTTAGTTAAAAAGAAACACATTTGCAATACAGTATCATACATAGAAATCAGAAGCAACTATATAATAATGAAGAATTAAAAAGGACTACATAACAAAGAACAGCTGGACTGGGATGAAAAGATATCAAAGTTATCCTATAAAAACGATCAGATAAATGTCATGACAGATAACAGGTATTACAAATTCATCAAATATTAAGTATAAGCCCCAGGAAGATGGGACAGATGGAACATCTACATATATCTCAGCAAAGTCATGTGTGAGTTTGTATTGCTTGGTAAATAGAATACATCAGCGAGGGGAAATAAGTGAATCATGGGAAGAGAGAAAGAGGAAAGGATTCTAGAAATAAGGAAGAAGGATGAGATGGTAGGAGGGGACATCTGCTACACCTATAAAAAAAAATAAGAAACGGATTCAAAAGGATATTGAGCTACCAACCCCTGAGAAGACAAATCCATATAATTATACAAAGAACACCATACACTGCTAGCAATTGAAGGTGAATAAAGTTTCTTTTCAACAAATGTATGAGCTCCACGAAGATATGATGCCTACCAGGCATGGTGAGAAAGGAGATGAAACGATTTCCATTCTGTTAGTATAATTTTGACTGCAATGGATAAGAGCAAATCTAAGAGCTCCAAATCCATACTGTCAAGAGGTAAAGGGGTATTTATAGCCCATGGACCCAGCAAAATCATAGGTAAAGAGAGAGCTATAGGTGTAGTAAATATTAATGATAAATGTTTTTGAATCGGGCCCCAAAAGGTGTTTAATAGCGTGCATTCAAACAACATGTGTTGATGGGTGCCTGGTACTGAATTACAATTCCAACAAAGATCACTCTCTCTTGATTTCAGCTTGTGCAAATGAGTGGGAGTCCAGTGTAAAAGACTCATAGTATAGAATTTAGATTGAATCAGTGAAGGAGCAATTTTATTATGTAAAGAAAATTCCCCTGTCAGTTGCCAGGTATCCTGTGAAATATGTTTTAAAAAGTCATCCTCAAAATGGTGAGACCATTTAACAGAAGTAACTTTGGATTGTGAAGGCAGAAGAGCAGATGAAAATGTATACATTTTAGAACCGGTTTGGCCTGAGTGTACCCACATAGAAAGAAGTGAGACAGTAACTGAATCTGTGGAAAGGGGTATCTTAGAAAGTTTTAACTTTAAACAAGAATAAAAATCCATGTTATTGAGATTATATTTTTTGGCTAAGAAAGAAAAAGGAAGAGGATCATTATTAGTATCATAAAGGTCTTTCACCAGTCTGATGCCCTTGTTGGCCCACGAAAGAGCGATTTTGGGTTCAGTGTCTGTCACGATCTGCAGAACTCCTCAGGATCCGGGTGGCGAAGAATAGAGTTCCACCTCCAGATCCCCCCGGACTCCAACCAGCAGGTTACAGAGCCCAGAGGGGATCAGGCGAGGGAAAGGATAGGGGGTGGGGTCAGCAGGGATTTGATCCTGAAACGAGAAAACCAATAACAACCAAATAATAAATATCAACAGTCTACTCTCTGTCGGTCTCGCTAGAGCAAAGGGCTACTATACATGTATATCAACAGTCTACTCTCTGTCGGTCTCGCTAGTGCAAAGGGCTACTATACATGTATATCAACAGTCTACTCTCTGTCGGTCTCGCTAATGCAAAGGGCTACTATGCATGGATGAACACCAGATCCCTAGTATACACACACCAGGTCGCCCCTAGGTGACTCACTGCCTTCCTCCCTAGAGAGGTATAGTCACGGGCTTAGTTCCGGTTTGGTCGGCTTCCACGGTGAAGACACCGTCGCCGGGAGTCCCTACGTTGTAGCGCTCCTTCACTGGGGATATCAACACGCTAGGCTTGTTCCCCTCTGCCTTCCGCAATGTAGCGCTCTGGACTCTGTACACAGTCTCGTAAGCCTGCTGAAGCTTATGCCAAGTCTCGTGAGCCTGCTGATATGCGCACTCTTTGCGCCGGGTGAAACGTATGTCCTGCAATACTCGCTCCGCCGAGCGTAACAACCCAAGAAATTATTCCGCGAACTGATTTTAATCACGGGTAGGCTCTGTGAGCCAACATCAATCCTTCGCTCCTCCGAGCGTGAAATTCCAACTGTCTCTACACACCGCCCTGCTATGCGCGGCTGTACTCTCGTATTGAGTTTCGGTTCCCTGAAAGAGGGTCTTGAGGTCCTCCAGGAGAATAAATCCCTCGGTAGCTCAGCCGAGCTACGACTCTCTCACCTGCTTCCAATCCCGATAACTCCGCAGCCTGCAAAGACTCTCCCCGCCTGGTCGCCAAGCTCCGAGGGACGGGGAAGAGTAATCCGTTGTTTTATCGCCGGATGCGCTGCAAACCTCCTGCTTCGCCGGGACGCCGAGCTCCGAACAGCGAACAGGGGGATTCCGTGGATTCAAAATAACGCACGCCTCCTGACGTGCGTGACGGCCTTAAGTAGCCTCCCACTTCCTGGTTCCAGGGTTGCTGGGACTTGTAGTCCTGAGACGCTAGGTAGGCGCCTTGGAACCTGAACCCTCACAGTAGGTTCCCTCCCCAAGCGCCTCCTAGAGCCCGGCTTCTCCGGATGTTTGTCGTAAAACCTCCGAACTGCTGCAGGGGCATGCACCGCGTCCGAAGGTTCCCAGGAATCCTCCTCCACCGAGTACCCTTTCCAGGAAACCAGGAACCACAACCGGCCCTTCCTGTAACGGGCGTCGCGGATGCTTCCCACTGCATACTCCAAACTCCCATCCACCCATACTGGAGGGGGAGGCCTTCTGGACGCTGTCAATGCCGGTTTCAGCAAACTGCAATGGAACACGGGGTAAATGCGCAGGGATCCCGGTAATTTGAGCTTGTAGGCCACTGGATTGATTCTTCTCAACACCTGGTATGGGCCTATGTATTTCGAGTGAAACACACTCCGTAGCTTAAACCGAATATAACGTGTGGAGAGCCACACACGGTCACCCACCTCATACACAGGACCCGCTCTCCTCTTCCGGTCTTCCCACATCTTGTACTTACGTTTAGCCGTCCTCAAAGCCCCTTGTGTGTGCTTGTGTAGCTTGCGCAACGCTTGTAGTCTGGAGTGAACCGCCGGTTGATCCCCCACGTTCTCTGGCCAAGACACGTGTAACGTTTTCGCCTCATACCCAAAATTGGCCTTAAACGGGGACCCTCCGATTGAGCTATGCCATGCCCCATTATAAGCCAGTTCGGCCATCCACAGCATGGACACCCATGATTCCTGCGAGTGAGACACGTAACACCGTAGATATTGTTTTAGCGTTTGGTTCAGGCGTTCGGTCTGCCCATCAGACTGGGGGTGAAAACTGGTGGACGTAGCGGATTCGATCATCAGGGCCTTACACCAAGTCTTCCAAAAACTGGCCACAAATTGGGGGCCCCTGTCTGACACAATCACTCTTGGTAAACCATGTAGTCGGACCACGTGGGTCAACAACAGTTGCGCCGTTTGATCCGCCGTGGGCAGGTTGTGGCAGGGTATGAAATGACCCATCTTAGTCAGGCTATCTATTACGACTAAGATAGCTGAATGACCGCCGTCCTCAGGCAGTCCGGTAATGAAGTCAACGCTGATCGTCCGCCATGGTTGTTGAGGTGTGGGTAACGGGAGCAATAGTCCCTTTCTCTTCCCTCTTTCGCTCTTGTTCCGTGCGCACACTTCACATGCCGCCACCCAAAGCCGGATGTCTTTCTGCATGGTGTTCCACCAGAAATGTCTTGAGATGGTCACCCTTGTCTTTTGTATCCCTGGATGACCGGCCAGCGGGGAGTCATGACACCATTGAAAGGCCTGGAGTCTCAGCAACTTCGTCGGGAGGAACAATTGTTGTCCTTGAAAAGGAAGCCCGTCCTTGAGGCTGCGGTTCGGAGATCTGAGCCTCCAAGCATTCCACCTTTCAGCAGATCGGCTGGCTTTTATGTCATTCAAGAAGTCTTCCGCCCTCACTACACAGATAACCTTGGCCGGGTTGATGAGCGAGAGAGGCGCTGGGGTGACGCATCCTTCCGTTAGGTTCTGTCTGGACAATGCGTCAGCCTTCCGGTTTTCGGTGCCCGGACGATAGGTAATGATGAAATTGAACTCGGCAAAAAAAAGGGTCCATCTCATCTGCCTTGGTGTTAAGTGGTGCGCCGTCTTCAAGTATAGCAGATTCCGATGATCGGAATATACCAATACCTGATGTTGCGCCCCCCACAGGTAATGACGCCATTCTTGAAACGCCTTTTTTATTGCCAGAAGTTCTTTTTCGGCAATCGTTTAATTGCGTTCTGCGTTGTCCAGTTTCTTTGACAGATACGCCACAGGATGTAGCCTACCTGTGTCTCTATCTCTTTGCGACAGAACTGCCCCTATGGCTTCTTCCGATGCATCTGCTTCCACGATGAACTGCACATCCACTTGCGGATGTCGAAGGATTGGAGCCATCATAAAGCTGGTTTTCAGTGCCTCGAATGCCTCCGTCGCCTCGTTCGTCCACCGAAAAGGTACTCCTTTCCGTAGCAGTCGTGTTATGGGTACCGCTGTTAGGGAAAACTCTTGGATAAACCTGCGGTAATAGTTCGCAAACCCTAGGAAACACTGTACCTCACGCACCGAACGGGGAGTAGGCCAGTCGCGAATGGCTTGTACCTTCCTCTCCGACATGCTCAACCCTTCTGGTGTTAAGATGACTCCCAGGAACTCCACCGTGGTGACCCCAAACTCGCATTTGCTGAGTTTGCAATACAAGCCATTGTCTCTCAACTTATCCAAGACTAGTCTAACATGCTTGGTGTGGTCCCGCTCTTCTGCAGAGTATATTAAAATGTCATCTATGTAGACCACTACAATAATGTCCATATACTCTCGCAGTACTTCGTTTAAAAAATACTGGAATGCCGCCGGGGCATTACACAGCCCAAACGGCATAACCAGGTATTCATATAAACCAAACCTGGTCTTAAACGCGGTTTTCCACTCATCCCCCTGTCTAACCCTTACCAAATGGTAGGCACCCCTGAGATCTAAACGTGTATTCACCACTGCTCCTCTTACTTGATCCAGCAGGACACTAATCAGTGGCAACGGATATCTGTTTCTTACAGTGTTTTTGTTTAGATTCCGATAATCGCAACAGGCTCTCAATTCCCCGTTAGCCTTGGCTAAGAAAAAGAGCGGAGAGGCCGCAGGAGAACGGGAAGGCCTAATAAAACCCAGTGCCAGATACTTGTCAAGATACTCTCTTCAGTGACGCGTTTCTGGGTCGGATAAGGCGTACACCCGACAAGACGGGACGACCGCCTCGTCTATCAGATCTATACGGCAGTCAAAAGACCTATGCGGTGGCAACTGTTCTGCCTGACTCTTATTAAACACATCAGCATACCCTTCATAAGCCGCAGGCAACTCTACGTCTTTCTCGGCTGCCGTAGCCAAGCGGAAGGGACCCACGAGAACCAGGGCCTGAGAGTGTTGCCCTCTTAAGCAACTGTCGACACACCCTCGAGACAAAAAGCGCACTGTTCTGTCCCTCCAATTCACTGTGGGATTGTGGTGGACAAACCAGGGCATTCCCAAAATCACTTCGTATTGGGGAGCGGCTATAATATTGAATTCTATAATTTCCTGATGTTGTTGTTCTCCTTCTCTTAGTGTCATTTTTAGATCCCCTGTGTGCAAGGTGATGTGACCTGACTTGAGAGGTTCGCCATCCACTGCCAGAACCTCCTCCGGGGATTCCCTTGGTACGGCATCAATTGATAGTAGACTAACCAGTCCTCTATCAATGAAGTTCCCGGTGGCTCCGGAGTCCAACATTACTAATACCTGGTGCTCCTGTTCCCCTACCTCCAATCCCGCGGTTAACACTATGTGTGCTTCCGTGGCGGTGGACTTGGTATTGGCTAATGAAGGTATCCTCCATACGGTGGTCTCCTGTGGTGAAGAGGATACCCGCTCTGGAGTGCTTACTTCTGTTACCAGTGTGGACACTGCCGCTTTCTTCCCTCTATACGGTACCACTGGCGTCTTTGGTTTAGAAGGGCATTCGCGTACGAAATGCCCCCTTTTTCCGCAGTACATGCAGAGCCCTAACGCTCTCCGGCTTTCCCTTTCCGCCCGGGTTAACGATGGACCTCCATAGGTTCATTCGTCGTTGAAACCGGGGTTGTTTCTCTCCGTGGGTATTTAGCTGTCATCCCACTCCCCTTGTATCTGTCTCCCCCTCGTTCTGCCAAGCGGCCGTCTAGTCTCAACGCCAGATTCATCAGAGCCATACAGGTTGTGGGTTGGGGGTCTATCTGCGCTACTATGTCTTTCAGCTCTTCGCACGGCCCTTGATAAAACAAGGACATGCGTTTTTCTTCCGGCCACGGTGCCTCAGCAACTAACCGATTAAACACCGTGAGATACGTTACTAAATCAGTCTTCCCCTGTCTCAAAGCTAGTAGCTCTTTGTCTGCACTAAAGGTGGTCGTGCGTCTATCGAACACCCCCTCAAACGCTATCCTAAAAGCTTCCCAGTCGGAGAGCACAGCGTCATTATTCCTAACTAAGGGGACCGCCCAAGAGGCTGCGTCTCCCACCAAGTAAGAGATGGCGAACGCCACTCGAGAATGATTAGTGGGAAAAGACGAGGGTTTGCAAGAGAAATGTAACAACACTTGCGTAAGGAATATCTGACCTTTTTGCGGGTCTCCCGCATACCTTTCTGGACTGGCCAAAGGAATGGGAGGTGGTACGGTCACATGTATCTGTTGCCCAACGGGTGTGGATACCTCAAAAGGATTGCGCGACATCCTATCCAGTCTATCCCTTAAGGCGGCCGCCTCCACCCGCGAAGCCACCAGTTCCTGCTGTACCAAAGCCAATGCCTGCACTACTTCTTCTAAGGTGGCCATACTCTATTCCGCCCCCTCCCCGGACCGGGAGGAGCACCAAACGTGGGTGCGTTATTCTGTCACGATCTGCAGAACTCCTCAGGATCCGGGTGGCGAAGAATAGAGTTCCACCTCCAGATCCCCCCGGACTCCAACCAGCAGGTTACAGAGCCCAGAGGGGATCAGGCGAGGGAAAGGATAGGGGGTGGGGACAGCAGGGATTTGATCCTGAAACGAGAAAACCAATAACAACCAAATAATAAATATCAACAGTCTACTCTCTGTCGGTCTCGCTAGAGCAAAGGGCTACTATACATGTATATCAACAGTCTACTCTCTGTCGGTCTCGCTAGTGCAAAGGGCTACTATACATGTATATCAACAGTCTACTCTCTGTCGGTCTCGCTAATGCAAAGGGCTACTATGCATGGATGAACACCAGATCCCTAGTATACACACACCAGGTCGCCCCTAGGTGACTCACTGCCTTCCTCCCTAGAGGGGTATAGGCACGGGCTTAGTTCCGGTTTGGTCGGCTTCCACGGTGAAGACACCGTCGCCGGGAGTCCCTACGTTGTAGCGCTCCTTCACTGGGGATATCAACACGCTAGGCTTGTTCCCCTCTGCCTTCCGCAATGTAGCGCTCTGGACTCTGTACACAGTCTCGTAAGCCTGCTGAAGCTTATGCCAAGTCTCGTGAGCCTGCTGATATGCGCACTCTTTGCGCGGGGTGAAACGTATGTCCTGCAATACTCGCTCCGCCGAGCGTAACAACCCAAGAAATTATTCCTCCTACTGATTTTAATCACGGGTAGGCTCTGTGAGCCAACATCAATCCTTCGCTCCTCCGAGCGTGAAATTCCAACTGTCTCTACACACCGCCCTGCTATGCGCGGCTGTACTCTCGTATTGAGTTTCGGTTCCCTGAAAGAGGGTCTTGAGGTCCTCCAGGAGAATAAATCCCTCGGTAGCTCAGCCGAGCTACGACTCTCTCACCTGCTTCCAATCCCGATAACTCCGCAGCCTGCAAAGACTCTCCCCGCCTGGTCGCCAAGCTCCGAGGGACGGGGAAGAGTAATCCGTTGTTTTATCGCCAGATGCACTGCAAACCTCCTGCTTCGCCGGGACGCCGAGCTCCGAACAGCGAACAGGGGGATTCCGTGGATTCAAAATAACGCACGCCTCCTGACGTGCGTGACGGCCTTACGTAGCCTCCCACTTCCTGGTTCCAGGGTTGCTGGGACTTGTAGTCCTGAGACGCTAGGTAGGCGCCGTGGAACCTGAACCCTCACAGTGTCAGTAACAAGCTTAGGATTATACCATAAAGATGTCCATCTTGACTTATGAATAAACTTTGAAACTTTCTGATCAATGTATTTCAACGCGTTAACCGTATCTGATATAATACGCTGAGAGTGTGCTAATGTAATTTGTGAGGCTGTGAGCAAAGAAAGAGTGGAGAAGGGAGGACACAATTCTCATTCTATATGAATCCATGGAGGTACTGTTGGGGTACTGGTGAAAACCAAATTGCTCCCTGAGCCGCCAACAAAGAAATGTGGTAGAGATTCCAGTCTGAGAGGTTACATCCTCCCAATATAGAGGGTTTCCTAAGATATTTATAAGCAATTCTAGCTCTCGTATTATTCCATAAAAATCTTGAAGGGCCCGATTCACAGAACTAACTTAAGACAAAATCCTAAACTTACTACCATTTTGGTATTCACAGAAGGCACTTACTCATTTTGGTATTCACAGAAGGCACTTACTCATTTCGGTATTCACAGAAGTTAGGAGTCCTAACTTTAGGACTCCTAAATGCCTTCTGTGAATACCGAAAGTCTTAAAATTAGGATTTTTCTCAGTTTAGTAGTAGTATAGTTAGGACTCCTAACTTTAGGACTCCTGAATGCCTTCTGTGAATACCGAAAGTCTTAAAATTAGGATTTTTCTCAATTTAGTAGTCCTAAATTTAGGACTCCTAACTTTAGGACTCCTAAATGCCTTCTGTGAATACCGAAAGCCTTAAAATTAGGATTTTTCTCAGTTTAGTAGTAGTATAGTTAGGACTCCTAACTTTAGGACTCCTAAATGCCTTCTGTGAATACCGAAAGTCTTAAAGTTAGGATTTTTCTCAATTTAGTAGTCCTAAATTTAGACTTAGGACTACTAAAGTGAGAAAAATCCTAATTTTAAGGCTTTTGGTATTCACAGAAGGCATTTAGGAGTCCTAAAGTCAGGAGTCCTAACTATACTACTACTAAACTGAGAAAAATCCTAATTTTAAGACTTTCGGTATTCACAGAAGGCATTTAGGAGTCCTAAAGTTAGGAGTCCTAACTTCTGTGAATACCGAAATGAGTAAGTGCCTTCTGTGAATACCAAAATAAGTAAGTGCATTCTGTGAATACCAAAATGGTAGTAAGTTTAGGATTTTGTCTTAAGTTAGTTCTGTGAATCGGGCCCGAAGTGATTATTTCAATCTCATGAAAGAAAGAAGAAGAAAGCTTCAAAGGTAGCATAGAGGATAAAAAATTAATGCTTTGGGTTATCATCACTTTAAGAGTTGGTAACCTACCCCACCACGAAATATATTTAGGAGACCAAGAGGACAAGAAATCCTTAACTTTGTTTATTATATGGAATTCATTATAAGTACCAGATCCCCAGATATTTAATGCGCGTAGATTGCCACTTAAAGCCTGAATCACCCAAGTGAGAAGAAAGACACAAAGAATTCAAAGGAAACAATTCTGTTTTCTCGTTGTTAAGAGTATGGCCAGAAACGACCGAAAAAGCACGAATAAAATTAGAAATGGAAGGGATCGCTGATTCAATGTCTTCTGAAAAAATAAGAACATCATCAGCATAAGCAGCCATTTTAGGTGTTTGTGTTCCAAATTGGAATCCTTTAATGTCCGGGTTCAGATTAAGTAAGCGGATTAAGTAAGCGGAGAAGTGGATCAATGGACAATAGAAAAAGACGGGGTGTAAGTGGGTATCCTTGTCTAGTGCCCTGGCAAAGATTACAAAATGAGGAAGTTGTGCCATTAATCCTAATATTAGCCCTCAGTTGCGCATAAAGAGCCATAACCATATTAATAAAAGAGCTAACAAGATTGTGAGATTATAACACAGATTGTAAATAAGGGCCATATACCTTGTCGAATGCCTTTTCGGCGTCAAGGGCAATCGCCGCAGATGGCAATGAGGAAAGTTTTTCTTTTCCTAAAATGCGACAGAACGTATGCACATTTTCCCTAGCAAGTTTACCCTTGACAAAGCCTGTTTGGGAGTCATGAATGAGATTAGGAATATGACATTCTAGATGATTTGCTAAAATGTTTGCAAAGATTTTTGCTTCTATTTTTAATAGGGATATGGCACGGATGTTTTTTGGATCAGACTGATCCTTACCTTCTTTTGCTATGATTACAATAGTAGCCTCACTGGCCGTGCTCGAAACCTTGCCAGAAAGAACATAGTTGTCGAAAATCTTTTTAAGGTATTTAATTATGGAAGAAGTAAACATTTAATAAAAGGCAGTGGGAAAGCCGTCCGGACCGAGAGCTTTCCCAGATCGAGTAGCTTAATAGCCCAAATATTCACCTCAATCTGAATTGGCTCAATCATATCGTCATTCGAAATAGTATTAGTATGAAGAGAGTTAAGGAATTGTAGGTAGTTAAGCTTAGTACATTGACTAAGAGGGGTATATACATTTTCATAAAATTCTCGAAATACTCCAAGAATTTCTTGGGTATGAAACTTTCTCGAACCAGTTTTATCAGTAATATGAGAAGTATAAGTAGTACTGGTATTCTGATATTTGAGGGTAGCAGCTAACAACTTGCCAGCTTTACTCCATAGTAATAATTGACGAGAATTTTGAGCGTGTACTCCAGTATAAGCTCTTTTAGTAACTATGGAATTAAAAGAGTATTTTAAATGTTAAATATCTTGCAAGAGAGATTTGCCATTAGTATATCTATATAATTCCTTTTTTCGCTTAATATCTTCTCCCAGAGATTGAAGAGATTTCATAATATCGCTGTTCCTTTTGGCCATTTTTTTAAAATAACGGGACCTATTATAGTACACTTAAACGCATCCCTTAGTACTATTGGAGAGTCCACTGACAATTCATTATCTTTGAAAAAACGAACAATCTTGTCATTAAGTTCCTTAACCTCAGAATCATCCTCCAAGATTTCTGTGTTTAGACACCAATTACGGCGTCCTTTAGTATCCGTAAGATTGAGGATGGTTAACAAAACTATAGCATGGTCAGAAATAACTATTGGATGAATCATGACATTTATGGTATGTTTTAAAAGAGAAGCGTCAACCAGAAGGTAATCAATACGAGAAAAGCTAGAATGAGGGGAAGAGAAAAAAGTGAAGTTGCTACCTGTAGGATTATGTAATCTCCAAGCATCCAATAGATGATGTGATGAACACATATTAGGCAGCTGTTTATGTGCCCTTGGGGTTCAAAATTTAAAAGCTGAATGCCTATCTATAATAGCATTGAAAGGAAGATTAAAATCTCTCCCAACAATTGTTCTTGAAGTTTGTGGAATGTCAGTAAGTTTCTTATTTATTGTACGCCAAAAATTTGGGTCATCTATATTTGGAGCATATATATTCATAATATATAGGTCATCCGAACCATAAGTCAGACGAGTCAGTAACCATCTTTCGTTGGAATCATGTTCAGCTGCAGCTATAGATAAACTAGATCTCTTAGAGAAAAGAGTAATAGCCACATTTTTCTTTCCAGAAGCCTCAGAACAAGTAGCATCCAATACCCAGTCTTTCCTCATAAGAAAAGCTTCTTTAAAGCCTATCTTAGTCTTTTGAAGCAAGACCAAATTACTAGATAAACTCTTACAGTAATCTAGAATCTTGGCTCTCTTAACCGGGTGATTTAAACCCCTAACATTAAGGGAGACTACACTTCTACTGGACATTGATATAGATAGAATATAAATTATGAATACTTCTGGTGAAAGAGTATATTAGTAGATAAAATATCCTTAAAGACCATATTAAGGTGAGGATAAAGGGGAGGAATGAACAATAGGTAAAAGAAAAGAGGGTTCAACTGCACTCCAGAAAAGTCCGGAGCAACATTGAGACCCAACCCCCCCATGTTGCATGGGGAATCAAAGTGGATGAGCATCAGCAGAGACTACAATCAACGTTGTAGACAACTCAAGTATAAATAAACTGCAGTGCACCTGAACAAATGTTACCAACCCAAATATATAACCATATCAAATACATCACTTTGGTATAAAGTTAGGTGACAGGAGACTGAAAAAATATAATATAAATGGAACGTCTGCAAGGAGATGACAGTTCATAAGCAAACAAAGCATAGCTGTAATAGCATAGTGATTCCAGCATATACATATTTCAACCCAACCATAAAGTTCATTCAAAGAACTTCCAAATTGATATGTACAATATATATTAAATAATGATCCAACAATCAAGTTAGAACAGACTATAAGCATAAATATTAAAGATGTATCTTACAAATATTATTACATTAACTGTGGCCCTGAAAACAGAGCAACAAGAAAATGTAAAATATTAGAAAAACATTAGTAGATAATAACGTAGTTCATTGGTGATCAGTGAACTTATTAAATAATATATAGCTTATAGACAAACTTCCAGAAAGAAATGGGGCAAGGAAAAAGAATAAGAGATAGAATACTTACCTAGAGCGAAGAAACTATAAAGCAAAGTGTAGAAGTAATAAAAGTGTAATTACATAAATAATGTCATTCAATTAGATCAAACTATTAGAGAGAAAGAAAAAAAAAATTAAGTGAAACAACAGCTCTGAGATAACATATCATAAGCAAACAAATCCTTACTGAAGCAGCATATAAAGTCCAGCTTATACATACTTAACCTAAATATACAGATTCATTCAAATAACAGCCAAATTGTACGTGCAATACTATAAAATAATTATATGGCTAATAAGTAATTACAGACTAAGGGGAAAAATTAATAAAGATGCATCTGAGAATGACATTACATAAATTATGGTACTGAGAACAAAGCTAAAGAAAAACATAAAATAATAGAGCATTGGTAGGGAGTAACGTATTTTATTAATGACCAATGAGGTAGCCAAAGAATACATAGCATATACACAAACTCCATAAATCAAGGGAGCAAAGAAAAAAGGAAAAAGGTAGAATACTTACCTGTAACAAAGGAGTTATAAAAGGAGGGGTAGGAATAAGTAAATATTCCATAAACAAAGTCATTCAAATAGAACAATATATCTTAAAGAAACCATATCAGCTAAGTATACCAACTTAGTATAAGACATATCTATAGGAGTATTATCCTAAGAAGAACAAAATACAACTTAAGGTACTGCATGTTACTGTGTAAAATATCAATTAGCAGAGTCTGGCTTATCCATAGTATGAGAAGGTACCGCAAGATGTATTATGATCTCAAATTTAAACAAAAATGTAACAAAGGCCGCAAGTAAACATACAATAGGAACATCATAGACAAGGTTATATGGAATCTTATAAGTATATGAGTATACAATGGCATTGCCAAATACTAAACAGCAACAAAAGGAAAAAGGTTATAAGGAAAACAAAGAAGCAGACCAGGTCATCCTATACAGGTAACTAGGAACGCGAAGTACCAGGTAAAGAGTCAAAGTCCATCTGGGATTCAGATTGATTATCCAAGAAAGTAGAAAGGTCTGTAGGTTCATAACAAATCTGTGGATGGCCTTGAAAATGATCCGACAAAAGAAAAAGGAATGCCCATATCAGAGAGCCTTCTGTGTAAATTGAGGAAGCCTTTGCGACGAAATACGATGTCTCTAGCAAAGTCTTGCGAAATAGAAATTTTATTACCTTCCCACTGAACCATCTTGATCTTCCTCATTTGTACTAAGATTTGATCAGTGTGTTGATGTCACACAGGTTTAAAAATCAACGGCCTTGGAGAAGACATATTTCTGGGTTTAAAAATTGGGACTCTATGAGCGTGTTCAATCTCAAAATCTTTTTGGAAAGAGATATGCAAGACATTTGGGATCCAAGTAAGCAAGAAATCAATTACTGAAGGAGCAGCACTCTCACTCCACTCCGGTAATCCAAACATACGAAGATTACCTCTATGATTGCGCTCTTCCTGTCTGTCAAATCTCTCCTTAACAATGTAAATGTAGATATATTTATATATCGCTTACAGACAAATGATGAGCTTCACCCGGCTTGCACACAAAAAGAACTCTAGGGTTCAGGTATGAGAGACTGGCAAATGGGAGCAGAAGAGACGAGAAAAAAGCTAGAGAGGAAACCAGCCCAGGACAAGCTCACAGCAAAATGCACAGGATAACATTCTGCGACGTGCCAAAACCACACCCGATCTCATTCAAGCGGCTAAAGTTCACCCCATGATACCGTGGGATCTTATATTCCTAAAAGAACATTTCGTTACTGGGCCTCAAAGTGAAAAATTTACTGGAAGCACAAAAATAGAAGTCTTTTAGACCACACTGGCTTCCATTGGCATCTGCGGGCTTGGCACTTTTTCAGCAGTGAGCGATTTCATCTTTCACATTGAATCAACCATGCTGATCACGTCTTCTCTCTGATACGGACACCCCGATTAGAGCCTTGAACACCAATAATGTAACATCTTGAACGTACTGAAGTATTTATCATTCTTTCTGAATGTTTCACTTTAAATTAAATATGAATTGTACTTTTATTTGAGCTCTGCAAAGTCAGCTTTCTGAAGCGAGCCCAAACATTAATAACAGTGGTTTCTCCATGTAGTACGTTGAGAAATTTAAAATTTGCAACCAGTTGCCTGACAAAGATCTTGGAGCTCTTGTTGTGACTGTACTACTGAATTTATCCTGCAGGTAATGAAAGCTAGTTATTTTGACCTGCCACAGCCCTGTCTTTCAACTGATTGTGCGGTCTGTTGTCAGGAATCTAGGTTGGAGGGTCCCAGGGCAATCGGGGTTCTGGGCCCCAACTGTAACAAATGGGATCTTTCATCACTGGCATCCTGGGGCCCCTGTACTGTTGAGCCCCTAAACATGAACCAAGTACCCTTTATAGCACTTGTCTTTTAAAGTAGTGTAGCAGAGTGGTCCAAGGCTTTTTCAGTGGAGATGCCCTGGGCTAGAGGCTCTGCTATGCAACAAACAACACTTAATAGAGCATTGTCCAGAACAGTACTTAATTACTCACACTACTAAATACTATTCACACATTTCCTGCACTCTCCGTTCAATATCTGCATCCAACCGCTGGCACAGGTAATCACATCCACAGGGATTTCACTAATTTCTTATGCTAATGACACTCAGCTGGTACTCTCCTTTACAGATAATCCTACTATTGACAAGTCTAACTCTCCCTGAATGTGAATTAAACTGAAGTCCTCCTACGGGGGAATGACACCTACTTTTGGGGTGGCCATTGGTGTCCCCTTTTGCTTGGGCTCACCCACTCACAAGTCCTTCATAAAAAATCTAGGACTTGGGTTTTTGAGAAGCCTCAAACCCATTCTCAGCCTCTTTGACTGCAGCACCTGACAAACTATCATCCAGGCACTAATTCTGTCATGCTAGACTATTGCAGCATCTTATACCCAGGCACCAACAAGTCTGTCCTCAGAAGACTCCAGCTTGCCCAAAATGCAGCAGTCAGGCTGGTCTTTTCCCTCCCAAAGTTTTGCCCTGTCTCTGGTCTTCCCCTCGTACTGCATTGGCTCCCAGTGGAAAAGTGCATCCACTTTAAAACCTTGTGTGTTGCTCATAGGATTCTGTACTCCAAGAGGGCCCTCAGTTTGTCCCATATTTTAACGTGGTACCAGCCCTCCTGCTTTCTTCACTCAGCCGATCTTAATCTGACCACTGTCCCGCATTTTGCCAGAGCTGGAAGCTGCTCTTTTCAGGACAAGGCCCCTGTTCTGTGGAATTCACTACCTCTCCCTATCAGAAACATTGAGACCCATCTGCACTTCAGGACATTCCTAAAGACATGGCTCATCTCCATCTAATGCCTGCCCTTCTGTGTTAGGCTGTTGGTTATAGCTTATCCATCTTCGAGGTCTAGGGCTGGGAAGCACTGTTTTTGGGTCAGCGATGCACATAAATAAATCCCTTTCAGATAACATAACATAACATAACATAACATAACATGACATGACATGACATGACATGACATAACATGACATAACATGACATAACATGACATAACATAAGATAACAGACCATAACGTAACCATGGTAGGTGGAAATGCTACAGTGAAACACTCCAAAGGGACTGCACAGCCGACAGTGGACACACACTAAAGAGAGGTGTTACAGATCAGGAACCCCCCTACACATACCCTTTACACCCTATGCTTGGTGGTACCTCTGGTTGTGTATACAACAGCAAGCCCTGAACCCTAAAAACACAATACCCTTATTAATCAAACACAATCAGAGGGATGCATTTATCAAACACGCAGGTGTCTGGTTTTGTCTGGGTATAACCACATTAATTAAGGTAGAATAGGAACCCAACACATGCTGTAATCATGTTGCAATTTGAAATCAGTATTCAAAACCTTGGTTCATGGCACTGTCTTTCATTAACATTCAACAATATGTACAATGAACATACAATACTGTACAGTGTATGAATCTTTATCACAACTTTACACTTACTACATAACAGCCACTGGACACAGAAACATGATTATCTGCAACCAAGTGCCCTAAGATCAAAAGTCCCAGCTCTGGAAGTGCTTACAAGGCAGGGTCACAAATATGCCTCCCAGGTAGACTAAGGGTAACCAAATCAAAGTGGACTCGGGGACTCCCTGTCACCCCTTGTCATTCTACATGCACAACTGAGCAACTCTCTTGGAGACAAGTGCTTCTATGACACCACCAATTTCCATACTTACAAATTTAGAATCTTGCTGCTGGGGCTTATAGAATGATTCAGGTCCAGGTGATCTTGCAGACATTGTGCTCTCTGATGCAGCCATGGGCTTTCTTTCTTTTCTTTTTATTAACAAAACACACTCTTATTTCTTATTTTGAATTTGGGTGCCTGTCCTTAAGCATGTATATGTGGTTACTTTTGTTGGGGGCTGAGGGCACTCCACATCCATCATGGCCCTTGCTACTCGCCACGCTCTGTACAGCTCTTGTGTGCCTGTGAGGCACCTGGCTTGTTCACTTTCCCACCTGCATCTGTTCAGGGGGGTGTTAAACTTGGCATCTTTGGCATGGTTTCCCCAGACTTTTTGCCTCTAGCTCCTGTATTTTTGATGCTGTGCTGGATTTTGTTTTTACTGGCTTAGATGCTTTGGGCACTTTGCCAATGCTGAGCAGTGTCAACGTGCAAGTGCTCCCTGTGTAAATTGTTATTACAATTGGTTCTCCCTGATTGATATATTTGATTTACTGGGAAGTCCCTAGTAAAGTACACTGAGTATGCCAGGGCCTGTAAATCAAATGCTGTTAATGGGCCTGCACTCAGCGCAGGCAGCGCAGGCAGCCGCAGCAGCAGGACAAGCTCTGCTGTTTGTTCCTGGATTTTCATTCACTGATCTGGGTTCGACAGAAAACTAATTACCGGCTCTGAGTCTCAACGCTGACTTACACAGCCCTCAAGATACTGACTAATTAATTCAGCCTACCCTTCATTACCACGCATTAACGTGAAGTCAACTACAGCGGACTATAGGCGCTCTTTCCTGTTGTTTAATCATACCGCAACTCTACACGAATTCAGCTTGCTCACCTGCTATATGTCCTGATGATGATCTCGAACAAATGAGATCGAAACGCCGTTGACCCCCTACAACATGAACTCCTCCCACTCTGTATATGCCATCATAGGAAGTACCCAGCACTTTGCGCAGTTTTAAACTGCCATGCCGACCTGGCAAGTGCAACCACTTGCCAGACCCTAACCTTCCCTTTTCTTACATGTAAGGCACTCCTATGGTAGGCCCAAGGTACCCCCATGGGCAGGGTGTAGTGTATGTGAAAGGTAGGACATGTACTGCTGTGTGTGACATGTCGTAATTGTGAAATACTGCCTGTTTCATTTTTCACTATTGAAAGGCTATCTGCCCCATAGGATAGAATAGGAAATACTTTATAACATCTTACAAGTATAACTTCCCATTGGGACAAGATAGAGAAAGGTTAGGCTATCTGAACTCAGAATTTAATAACACATCTTTTAGTAAAGATGGTTTTTAATTTGTGTGCTTGAAAATGCCACTTTTAGAAAGTGGGCATTTTCTGGTTTAACCATCCTGTGTGCCTCTTCCTGTTAGTGGGTTGACTGTCTGGTTTGGGAGTGATAGGGGCTGGAGATGTGCATTCACTGTAGACAGTTACTGGGGGAGATTGAGGTGTGCCTGGCCCTTCCTGGATGACTCAGAGCGGTGCTGAATGGGGCTTGGCTGCATTTAGAGTAGTGGGGGTAGATTTCCTTGCACCTGAATAGGGCCTGCCTCCCTTGCACAATACTGTCTTCACCCCCTGTGGTCATACTGCACCATTGAGAACAGAACTGGTTTGTACTGGGCCCAGTCACAAAGAGAACAAAGACAACATAGGGTATAAGTAGTAGACCTTAAACCCCAGAACTTTAGATCACTTCTGGACTCAAGAGGAACCTTTGCCAAGGAGAAGAGCTGAAGAGCTGTGAGGAGGAGTACTGCCCCTTTGCTGTGTGCTGTGTGGGGTTGTCCTGCAGCAGCTGTTTCTGCCAAGACTTTACCGCAGCTCCCCTGAACTCTGCTGCTGAGAGTTCTGACCTGCCAGAGGTGCCTATTCCAGTTCTGGGCCTCTGGAGGTTGTTCCTGCAATTGGGAGCTGGAAGAAACCTGAAACAGAGAAAATCAATGCATTGCTCTTCTTGTGGCTGTTTTCCCGACACAGCACTGCTGTGTGAAAAGAATCTCCACTCACCACTGCAGAGACGACGCATCATTGGATCGCATATGAAGAAACCATCGCAGCACCGCTTGTCGCCGCCACATCAATCGCCAACGCATCCCGGATTCCCACGCATTGCACCTGTGTGGCAAGTTTTCTCGATACATCACCTACAAACCAGAACTGTCTTGGAGTTGATGCATCACTTTCCCCTACAGTCCGGATTCGACGCATCAGTTCTCCTGCATGCAGCAGAACTGTCACATCGCCTCTCCATGGACTCAGGAACTGATGCATCTCTGTTTCTCAAAGCTTCCCTTTCTCTGTGGCTGTTTGGCCTTGTTAACTTTGACACATCTACAGGTACTTTGTGTAGAATCATGCATCCCTAGTTTTCTATGGACCCCGTTGCTTGAAAGCTTTTAAAAGTCATATTCCTATTACATGTATGTTGGATTTTTCTCGTTTTGGTCTTGCTGAGTTTAGATAAAGATACTGTATTTTTCCTAAACTCGTGTGGTGTCCATTTGTGGTGTTATCACTGTATTACTGTGTGTTTTGTGTACAAATACTTCACACATTGCTTTTAGGATAAGCCTGTCTGCTTGTGGCAAGCTACCCAGGGGGTGAGCAGGGGTTATCTAAAGTGTGTATCCCCGTTACCCTGACTAGAAGCAAGGGTCCCTATTTGGACAAAGGTACCTACCTCTGCCAACTAGAGTTCCCCATTTCTAACAGTGGGGAATTGTGGTGCAGTGCAGTATGCTCTCTGATCCTCCCAGGCAGATGCACGGAGAACAAGAGAATCACACAGTGATGCTATCTGTGCTGTGGGCTCCCTGTAAGCTTAAGTGGAGTGTGTGTCGCAGCACTGGCCATCCCAGGAAGAGTTAGTTGTTGCAGATGGGAGATAGCTGCACTCCTGAACCACTTCTGCTACCATGAACAGGGCCCGCCTCGGTCGGCTTGGAGCAATGAGTTATAGGGGTGCTATGGTCGTCCAGGATCACCCAGTGTACCCAAGCAGTTACAGGCACCTTGTGGTAATTTACTGAGATCACTGGACTCAGGCTAGCTGGATATTTAGGCCCCTGCTAATCTCCTTGGCCCAGGATCTTCCACAGCAGAACCCTGGTTACCCACTCTGCATGAACTCCCCAGGTTCTGAAGCCTCCTGGCCACTTGCAGGACACCTGCCTGTCCAGCAGAAGTCAGGGAGTCTTTGTCCCAGGTGACCTGTTCACAGAGGTTTCAGTGGTACCTTCTACTCCAGGGTCCCCAGCAAACCCACTCTCTATTATCCACCAGATAGAATGAAGCGGGGAGTTCCACTAGTCCTGTAGGCATAGATTCACAGAGTACAAGCCAGTTCAAGTTCAACATATCCGTGTCATTGAAAACAAATCTTCTGACATGTTGTTAGAAATTGGGTCTCTAGTTGGCAGTTTTATGCACCCTGTCCAAGTAGGGACCACAATCCTAGTCAGGGTAAGCTAGATACACACTAAAAGATAACCTGTGCTCACCCTCTGGTAGCCTGGTACAGAGCAGTCAGGTTTATCTAAAGAGGCAATGTTTAAAGTTGTGATTTTAAATAGTGATTCCAGAGGCACCAAAAATGGGCTCCAATCTCTTCCCAATTGAACATTACACTTATAAAATGTAATAAGGCAATCCCAATGTTGTCCTATGTGAGAGATAGGCTTTGCAGTAGTGAAAACCCGAATTTACGAGCTTTCCACTACTACTAGGACATTTAAAAACGAAAAGTACAGGTCCTACTTTTTAAATAAACTTCACCGTGCCCTTGGGCTGTCCAGGGCCTAACCTAGGGGTGACCTATATATATTAAAAAGGAAGGTTTGGGCCTGGCAAGAGGGTTAACTTGCCAGGTCGATATAGCAGTTTAGAACTGCACACACAGGTTCTGCAATGGCAGGCCTGAGACATGTTTACAGGGCTACCTAAGTGGGTGGCACAATCAATGTTGCATGCTCACTAGTAGAAACTAATTTACAGACCCTGGGCACATGTAGTGCACTGTACTAGGGACTTATAAATAAATTAAACGTGCACATTGTGGATACACCACTGTTACCATGCTTTAAGAAGAAAGCACTCACACTTTAGTCCTGGTTGGCAGTGGTAAAGTGCCCAGAGTCCTAAAGCCAGGAAAATGAAGTCAGGAAAACAGGAGGTCTGAAGGCAAAAGTTCTGGGGAAACAATGCACAGGATGACAGGTCTAACAGGGTATAACATATGGGCCTTCAGCAATGTGCCCTGGGGGGTTAGATGTAGGACCTGGCCTGTGACTGGGTGTCATGCACAATACTCCAGAAAAGTCAACCCCCACGGCGCACATCCTGGGCAGGTCTAGTGCTCAATCCCCACTGCTGCCACCAGCCAAGCTCAGCTGACCCCCACTCCACATTTTTATTATTATTTTTTTTATTTTTATTTTTTCATGGGACCTTAGTCATGCTGTTGGGCCCTGCAAGTTTCACTGACAGAAGCTTGTGCGGTACAGTTATACTGCAAATTGCAACTTGCGGCTAGCTCTACAAAGCAGTCAAGTGAATCATAATTCACACACAAATGCATTCCTTATAAACTCACAATATTTATAATAATAAGTATATTTATACTAATACGATAATACCACGTTAAGTGCAACATCAGAAAATAACAATAACACATATTCTGGCCAAAGAAATAATACTATATTCATAGCTGACTCGTTACACAATTCTCATGTAATCTGACAAGAAAGATCATTTATGTAATTTGTAATTGTGTCTGTTACATGAAGCGTGAGATCATTTTTGTGTATAAGTTATGGTTTCTATGGCGTTTGCTGTTTATGAAGTCCAGAGCTACCTAGAACTTGCTTTGATTGCAAAAATGCAGAGGTGTAAAAACGCGAATTTCACAGTGAACTATGAAATATGAATAGTATGTCACAGTTTCTTGTGGAATATGGGTTTAATCGTCCTAATGATAGTACACAAAACACTTTACCGTTTTCAGGTTTACTAGTATAATGCCTCATTAAGGACCAAATTATTCGGGCAAGGTTAACAAAATTATGTGGCTAAAATACTAATTATGCAGCTCATTCTTTGGCATTATTATTTGCATCCATTCGAGCTAGAAACAATATTTTCGTGAAATCGGCTAATGATTCAATTTATGTGCAAATTATGGACAAATGTGTTGATAAATAATTATATAGGACACTTTGCAATCAAACAATCACATATTTACACTGGCCACCACAATTGTACTTTGTTCCATCAACGCTTTAGTCATGAAAGATAGTCAAATCCTAAATATTGTAATCCTAATAGGGTCCCATGGTTACCTGCTTTTTCAGGAAAACAGCTTTTTCAAGCTAACTAGGCTAAAATAAACATGTAGTGTAAAAACAGGCAATAGTAACATGGTCCTGTGTTGCCATCTCAGGGTTCAGATGGCATTTATAAGCCATTTGGCCTATGGCCTCAGGTTTTGTGATGGCACCAGAACCCCTCAATGGAAATAGTGGGCTATTTTACAATAATTTTTTTCTTTCTCATTATATATCTATTTCTATATCTCTCTATATATATAAATATATATATGTATACACACATTGAGGAACTACCGATGTAGACCATGGATTCATATCTGATTTTGTGAATTTGATGATGTAATAAAGATGGTGTAATGTCAAGGGACTGTAGTGGGGTGCATTTAACATAACCTTTTGAAAGGTCAGGCTCCGGTTAGAATTCTTCTCATGAGCAGTTCAGACACGTTCAGGCGCAGTTAGCACTGTGACAGCATCCAAAGACAATGTATCTGTTGTAAACTACTGCTGGAGACTGGGAATCCTGATGCATTCAATACAGGAATAAAAGGGTGGGTTATTTCTTCAGGGAAGAGGAAATAAAGTGTGGTCTCAAGAAATAAATGTTAATTTAAATGGAAAAAATGACCATATACATATTTATTAGCTCTCAAGTCAACCAATCCTCATTTAGAAGCCTGATCCCCATTAAACTCTTAAACATAGTAAATTGAATAGGTTGTTTGTCTGCTGTGACCCCCTAGCACATTCATCCAGTCAAATGCATTTCATCTGAAAGTTCAAGCTGTAGTGTTATTTTTATGCACCCCATTAACCCACTTGAAGGCCTTAGACAGTTTCAAAGTTATGCATTTGTTAAAAAACAGAGGGGTTAATTGTTTTACTCTACTAAATGCTACGTTGAAAGGAACAACAATATGTCAATGGTCACTAAAACTTTAAAACTACTACAACCGAGTCATACACTCAAAACTGCATTTCTATGTACTTCCTGGCCACGTGGGGTTTAAATGCTTCTGAAATTATTCTGAACTATAGTCAGCAAACCGCACAAAACATAAAATTGCAATATACAGTATGTGTAGCCCGTCCACCACAGTACACAGATCTTTCTTTTATTTTGGCCTTTGTGCATGCTGATGGCATAGTGTCGTGCTCACATGATGAGATTTCACCGCCTCCAGAACTGAAACACTTTTCCCGTCTCTGTCAGGCAGTGCTGACTCAGCCGACGACAAATGGAGCAAGATTGGGTTGGGTAATATCAACATCTGTTAATGCAGAGGCTTATAAAATGGCTAAACTGCTGAATTAAGTGTTTAGTAAAAATAGCTAATATTATAAAGAGGAAATCTGAAAGAGCCTTCTCAGGGAATTTTGATTAATGTTTAAAATGGCTTCTATTCTGAAATGCAGTTACCTCCATTTTTCGTCATGTGTGTAAAAATACAGTTTTGAAGTTACACGGAACAAACTGGTTGGCTGCCTCCAACCCTAAGGACCTCATGTTCTTCAGATGAGTACAAACATCTGGAAGCAGAGTTTCTCCACCCACAAAATAGTAGGAAGTTGAAGAATTGTAGTGATTATGAAGTTGGTAATTCGAATGGGTGCATAGCAATGTAGGAGCCTATTTACAAGCCCTGTCGCCACAGGAACGTCACTTTTTCTGATGTTTCTGTGGCGATAAACCCTTTGCCTTATTTACAAGGCAGTCTAAGCATAACGCCTCTTATAAATAAGTCCCCCTTTCATGCTACACTTAGCGTGAAAGGGGTGTGCAATGGGTGTTGCGGTGGGTATTCCACCGCAACACCCATTGATTTTGATGCTGCCCCCTATTTACAAGGGTGTCATAAATAGGAGGCAGCGCCAAAATTAAGACCAGGGAAAACATGGCGAAAGGAGGAGAAATGGTTCATTTCTCCTTGTTATTGCTGTTTCTATGTGTACTGCATTGTGAAGCACACGTACAAAACAGCAAATCGCCATGAATGATTGTGAATGTGCAGGAAGGTGCTTCCTGGGCTTAAACAATCTTTAAAAAATTGACGATTTGCAACTTTTATGTGTGCACCTTCCTGCACATACACAATCATTCTCCCCAACGCAGGCACCCTTGCACTATGGTGCAAGGGTGCCTGCTTTGGCTCTAGGCAGCTAGATTTAGAGGAACGTAAGGGTGCAGCACATTCTTCCGAATATGGCGCATCCCTGCCTTTTTCAGAATGGCGAAGTATGGCTTTAGCAATATTTGCTTAACGCCACACTTTGCCATTCTGTTGTAAACATGCTCCGTATTTATAGTTATATTTAGCATGAGCAGGAATCAAAGTGACATGTGTCTTTTTAGTGATTGAAAATACATTTTGTCAGGGTCCTTTTTGTTTGTAAATCTGCACTGCATGCTTGTGTGCTGTTGCACAGAATGTTCCAGTGAAAGCCAGAACTGAAGCATCCTGTAATGTCATCTTTGGAATGTTTGGGCTGGGGCTGATATAAAGGAGAAGGTTGGTTCACTTGGGAGTAACAAGGTAAATATCGATGAGGTGGAGGCCAGGAACTATACTCTTGTTTCCACTGGTCCTGAGGAAGATGCCCTTCTACAGGAAGATCCAGGCATTGCTTGTAATTTAAACCATTACCCCAGCCTCTCTCAGGCTTATCCTGGGAGAGGTACACGGTTTCTGAGACTATAAATTGTTTCTCAGTGAACTGCACTCCTTTTCCTCAGTTTTAGTGCTGTAAGTTAAGAGATGGACCCTGCGATAACTAGTGCTCGGGTCAACTATCAGGATTCCATATTTTGGCATAGTTGAGTGGCAGATTTTTTTCTCTTGATTCCCTGATGTTACTCTTTGGACTGGTACAAGGCAAATAATGACTGGGCCAGGTGAGAAATACACTGAGTAGCCACAGCAAGCGTATATGATATGTGAGTGAAAGGCAGTGGTACTGGAACAATTTTCAGAGCAGGGTATTGCCATCAAAATTACAACACTGATGTCAAAGGGATTGTGAAAAATCCAAGTGTCACACAAAGAGCAAGTGTATTCAGCAGGAGAGTGGTAAGGGTGTAGTATGTGGCTGGTGGTGTATTTTGGAGCCCTCAGTTGCAAGTATATTACTAAAGCATGGTGTGGTTGTGACTGGTATTTACAGACAGCACATTTTCAATTGAAATGGCTAATACATTTGCACAGACATACAGTTTTACATATAAAGCTAAACAGAGCACAAACGATAATGTGTGGAAATCGATTTGCAGCAAATATTTTATTTGTGCATCACCAAGTGTATCATTTGTTTTGATCATATGTAATTTTTTGTTTGATCACAGTTCAGAATGTGAGCAAAATATGCTTAATGTGTGCTTTCCTAACTGGTAATATATTCTGAAATATTTTTGCAGTTCATTTACAGGTATTTGAATTGTGTTGTGTGTTAGGAATAAAATGTAGATTTTCATCAGCATTGATGGACAGAAAATATGGGTTTTATTAAAGACACAGAGGCTAATATTATTGCAATCTTCCTTTATTGCGCCACCCACAGCAGCACCTTTAAAGAACATAGAACATAACAAAAGTTCTAAGAATCTAACAAAGGACCAGAACCTCCAGCCATCTTCCTTCTTTTTTGTGCACTGCAACATAACACAAACATAACTCTTCATAATAACAGCTTGATAATCCAAATGATAAAATGATCCACTCTTAGCAGGAATCCATCTTCCTGTCTCATTGTTGACCATGACCTGCGAAAGAACAAACAATAATTACCAAACAAGGGAAGGAAAACGGGGTGGGATAATATTAGCCTCCGTGTATTTAATAAAATCCAGATTTTCTGCCCATTAAAGCTGATGAAAATCTACATTTTATGACAAGACCGGAGGCTAAGATTATTGCAAGTTTAAAGCTTCTCTAACAAACAAGAAGCTGCATTCATCACAGATTTAAAATAAAACTTCCAAAACACCGAATCACTAGACCAATCAGCACATCTCAAAATATCATGCAAAGCACCACCCAGCATAAAATCTTTAGAAGCAGAGGCACCTCTCACTGAATGTGCACCAAACCTGCTCCCATCAACTCCAGCATTCTTCATCACTTCTTTCACCCATCTTACTAGAGTTGGACTAGACACAGCCCTATGCGGTTTCCTATATGATATTAAAAGCTGCTTCTCATTTGAAGAACAAATACCCGAAGTTCTCCTTTCATATTCCTTCAAACAACACACAACACATAAACATTCATGCTCATCAAAATAAGGATAGAAAATAGTTTCTGAATTTGTTTTTGTTCTTCTGCACAGATAAAAGCAAACACCTTCTGGGTTGAAAATCCTAGCATAGACATCCAAAGCTTTCACATCTGAAACTCTTCTAAAAGACAACAAACACAACAACATTGTCAGTTTCCCACTTAAAATTCTCAGATCCAACCCACTGTTGTTTCCTAAATTTTCCAAATACGATAACACTTTTGATACATCCCAAACGGAAGAATATCTGTCCACAGGAGGCTTAGAAACTCTCATGCTTCTCATCAATCTTTTCATCAGATCATTCTGTCCCACAGATATTCCAGTAACCAGTTCATGACCAGCATCAATGGCTGATCTATGTAAATTGATAGTTCAGTAAGCTAAACCAGAACCAAACAAAGTTGCTAGATAATTGACTATTTTGACTACATCCACCAAAAACGGAATCAAAATCCCTCTCCACACACCAGTGTAGCCATTTCTCCCATGTCAATCTATACATTTTCCTGGTTCCTGGAGCCCAGGATTCTCTAATAAGATTAAAAGCCTCATCCGAAAGTCCAGGCACTTCCCAGACTCGCCTGAAATTCTCCATACCATCAGTCTCAACTGATCCGATAACACCAACTCGTGATGTTCCCCCAACGGACCCATCTGAATGTCTTGAAACGATGGAAGCAAAATTGGAAAATCTATCGACATTTCTAGAAGGATTGGGTACCAGACTTGAGACTTCCAAAGGTGAGTTATCAATACCACTGTTTCCTTCCATTTGCGTACTAACAAGGTCACTCGTGTTATCATGACAAAGGGAGGGAAGGCATAAGGACAAAGACCCCTCCAATCCTGTCTGAAAGCATCTATTCCAGCTGAATGTGCATCCGGACGACAACTGAAAAAGTTTGCCAACTGGGTAATCCTCCTGTTCACAAACAGATTCACATAACAAGGTCCCCAAATTTCCATCAACCTCAAAAACACTGACCTGGAGACTCCAGTAGCTGGAATCCTTGTAATTCCTTGAGCACCAATCTGCTTCCACATTCTTCAGATCTGGAATATGTTCCGCCTGAACCAGGATATTCTGACTTTAAAAATAATCCCAAAAATCTCGCTAAATCTGCCAGATCTATTGATCTTGTGGCCCCTAATTTGTTCTGATATCCCACTGCTGAGACATTGTCCTTTCTCAACAGAACTGAACACCTTGCCTTGTCCTTTGTAAAGCTCTTTATCGCAAAAGACGCTGCAAGCAATTCCGGGCAATTTATATGCATTTTCCTTTCTTCCACAGTCCAAATTCCTCCTGTCGATGTCGCACCATAAACAAGCTCCACAGCCAGTTAAACATGCATCTGATTCTATAAACAATTTCGGATTTACTCCGAAAATTACTTTCCCATTCCCAGCCTCCTTATTTCTTAGCCACCAAAGAAGTTCTAGCTTCGCTTCCTCAGAAAGTGTAATCTTCTCTGAATACCTCATACCACACCTTAAGTGACTGATCTTCAACCTTTGAAGTGAACGATAATTCAAAGGTCCTGGAAAAATAGCATGAATAGTTGAAGACAACAAACCTGTAATTTTTGCCAACGTTCTCAAGGAAATCACTTCTCACAACAAATCTCTTCGAATTTCCTTCCTTATTCTCTTTATTTTTTCCCATAGGCAATCTCAATTGACCTTGAATTGTGTTTATCAAAAACCCCAAGAACTGTGTATCCTGACTTGGAATTAAGCATGACTTCTCTCTGTTCACTACAAACCCAAGACTCTCCAGAAGATCTATTGCCAACCTTGTGTGATCTTCCACTCTCAATTTCTCCTGATCCATAATTAAGATATCGTCCAAATAAATAATCACACAAATTCCTGTCTCTCTCAAAAAGGAAACAACTGGACATAGCATTTTGGTGAAACACCACCGGGCAGATGATAACTCGAAGGGAAGACAGACAAACTTCCATAGCTTTCCTCCGCATCTGAACCTTAGAAATCTCTGATATTCTTTCCAAATAGGAAAAGTTAAGTAAGCGTGTTTCAAATCTAGACGTGTCATCCAATCTCCCGTCTGCAAAACATCCCTCAGCATATGCATTCCTTCCATCTTGAAATGATGGTATTCTACCCAATTGTTTAATTGCCTCAAATTTATGACAGGTCTCATACCTTTCCCTTTCTTTTACACCAGAAAAATATTGCTTACAAATCCCACACAAACATTCAATTCTTCCTCAATTGCCCCTTTCTTTTCCAATGCTCTGACCTCTGTTTCTACTCGTTTTGTTAGTTTTGAATCAAATCTTATCATAGGTGGACAAAGATTCTGAACCGGTTCCTCTAAAAAATCTATGTGATACCCCAAAACTGTCCGAAGAACCCACGAGTCCGCTGTTATCACACACCGATTCTGATAAAATTGGGCAAGTCTGCTGCCCAACTTTACATGGGTAACAATATGGTCTTGTCTTACCTGATCCTCTTGTTCTTCTGTTTCCTCTTGAACTTCCTCTTTGTCTTTGAGGATAGAAGTTCCCGGGTTGGTAACCAGATTGCGTCTGGTAGTGGTAGGGTCTGAACCCCCTTGAAAATGAGGTCCTTGTTATTCCTTGTCCACGGCCGGGAAAGCAACCACTACTTCACCCAGCCCACCAAAAACACGGCGATCAACGACCTTTTTTATCTGTCTTTGAGATTTTTAAAGAGAGCTGAATGCCCCTACATATTTCGACATTTCCTTAATGAATGTCTCTCCGAATAGCATACCATTTGCTTCCAATCTACCTTCATTGTTAGCTAGTTCAGCTAATTTTTTATCTATCTTGAGAAGGATACTCTTCCCCCTCTCCACAGAAATGGCTGTGTTTGCATCCCCAAGCAAACAGACCACTCTCTGAATCCATTCCCTCAATTCTTCAACATCCAAATCTTTCTTGCCTACGTAAGCCTATTCGCCCATATCAAAGATCTTAGTGATTGGGCAGTCAAGTCCAGGAGGGTATCTTGGCACATTCTTAGACCTTTGTCTAAACCCTTTTTTGGAGCTCTACCTCTTTTTCCAATAAATGCTATTATTTTTGCGTCAAGATCTGGGGTCATGACAGCTTTCTTTGCCAGATTAGGACGTGGACATTCTGAACGGAGCGTCATTCTCACATCCTTAGGAATCTGCTTCCTAAGGCACAATTCTACATATTCAGCCACATGAGGAGCTGGACTCCATTCAGGAGACAAAGGATGTTTTAACATCATTGGGTCAAACATTGACTCACCAAGAGGGTCCATGACCCCACCAAAGCCATCTGCCTTATCACCTGATTTGGTGGCAACTGACTTTTCTTTTCCTACAATTTCCACCTCTGAATCGAAATCAGATGAGCAACTCAGCTCAATCTCTGCACTACCTGATGATTCGTCACACAAAATAGTAGTATGTCTTCTACTACTTATAACCCTAGAATCTGACTTCATCTGACCTCTACCAAGGTCTCCTTGTGTGTCCTCGACACTTCCATGTTTCGTATGTTTACAAAATCCATCATCAACATAAGCAGACTTTGCTTTCTTGATCCTTGAGCCATCTACATCAAAATTCTTTTTCTTCCTACTAACCTTTCCTCCCTTTTTCAACATAGGATCAGAACCCTCTCCAGCAGACCAAAACCGATCTCCTTGAGAGGAATTACCTTTATTCTTTAAGAAATCCTCAAATTTCTTCTCCATTTTTTTATCCAGGTCAGTTGCAAATTTATTTAACATATTTCCAATCCTTTACTTCAACCCCAAATCAGCTTGTCTATTGGCATTATCTTCCAACATTTTTACTTCACAAAAGAACACTTCAAAACAAACCCTTATAATAACTAAAATACTTATTATAGTATTCCTAAAATTTAATAATTTTTTTAAGTTTACAAATTCCTATATAATATTTTCACCAAATATTTTCCAAATATGTTCCACAAAAGTGCCTTTAAAAGTATTCCAAAACTTCTATAAATCTCACTAAAAAGACCTTCATAAAAACTCTGATTCCGATTAAAATACCTAAAATACTCCAATGCACCCTCTACGTGTTTTCTTGTCAGCTTCCCAAAAGAAAACTGACACCCATGCTTGTGCATGTGTCAAAGCGATGTGCGAGCGTAGATGTGTACGTCAACCTGATTACCCATTGCGCAAGCAGCCTGATCCTAAGATGGCCTCCTGCACTGCATTGCGACGACAGTGCTCTCCGCTCATGCCTCGGCAAATGGTGAGTTTCTTATTTAAAATTCAACATTTTTATTCCCATTTAACAAACCCATAACAGGGCATTAATAAACTTCCCTACTACTCAAGGGATCGACTAAAATTATTTAATTCCACCAGTACTCTACACGCTGAATATTTGAAAATAAACAAGCAGCGCTTCGCGGTACCCGCAAAAATATTCCTTTCAAATTTACAGCTGACAAAGATATACGAGCTGTTTCACACATTCAGACATACTTATATCCTTAGATATTTATGTAGCCTACTCTGGATCATATCAATTTAAAATATAGTTATTTTTTAAAATATTCAATTAAAATTTAAAACAGCCAAGATCAAGATCAGTCATTATACTTCATAACCTGCCCTTATTTAACTAATAAATAGAATCAAATCATTCATACACATACAAATTAATTAATCAAACATACGCTTTACAATTAAAATCAGACATGCTTCAGAGCAACTGCACACTGGGCTTATCTGTATGGGCAGCAGCAAAAAAGAAGGAAGATGGCTGGAGGTTCTGGCCCTTTGTTAGATTCTTAGAACTTTAGTTATGTTCTATGTGCTTTAAAGGTGCTGCTGTGGGTGATGCAATAAAGGAAAATTACAATAATCTTAGCCTCTGGTCTTGTCATAAAATAGCCTTTCCTTTCATACTAACTGTACCCAGCAAGTGTTTCACATAACTCACTTTACAAAATCCTCTCAATTTACAGTGAGACATAGAGAAGTAAACACCTGTTGGAAAATGGCCCTCTGTGAAGGGTCACCCCAAACGTTTTGCCATCCTTCTACTTTTTTTGCTGAACTCTTTTTGTTGGCCTCAGTACTCTGAGCACTTTACTGCTGCTGACCAGTGCTAAGGTGCATGTGCTTCTCCTCTAAACATGACGGCATTGGTGTATACCTGATTGGCATATTTGATGTACTGGTAAGTCCCTGGTAAAGTGGTATACCATATACCCATATATATTCTGACTGCATATAATATTTGTGGAAAAATACCACCTATCCATTACTGAAGTCTGACCCATATGTGTCCAGTTCCGCTAACGGGTACATGGTACCAAACCATTTACATACGTTTTGCAGAAGATGGGGTGGTATTTCTTGGGGTGAAGATGCTCCTGTGTAGGGGGGGCCTGGAGAGAGGGATCCGCATTGAAATCTGCTTGGAAGAACTGGAAAGGGGTGAGTATGCATCCCAAATCCTTTGTTTCCACCAACCTTTAGGCGGCAGTCAACTAGTAATATGATTGGTGGTGTTGTGGCTCCGTACCAACCAATGAAGTTTGCCTTCCCCTGACTGCGACCCCAGCAGTCGGCAGTGTGCTTGCGGTGCCAGTGGTTCATCTGCTGACTTCACAAAGCCAGTCTGCCCAACTCGTAATACGGCGGATGGCTCACCGCCGTCAGACCTCCACCACCAGGACGGCAGTCCATGGTCCACCAAACTCGTAATAAGACCCTTAGACCTCAATAGGTAGTGTCCTGTCCACACACAAAGGAGTGATTACCACCCACAGCTTGGCAGACAGGACTGGGTTGAAAGGGATCCTTGTGCACTTCCTATATCAAAGGCCCTTTTGGGTATAAGTACTGGGTCTCTGACCCCCTAAACTCAGACACTTCTGGATCTTGAATTGAACCTCTGTCATAAGAAATTCTGTGCTGCTTAAAGGACTCAACTGGACTATTTTTCTGAAAGGATTTCTTTTCTGCTTGTTGCCCTGCTGCCTGCTGCTTCCTGACTCTGCTGGAAGGAGAGTTGGACTCTGCCTTCCCTCTAAGTGATCTCCAAGGGCTTGTTGGCTTTTCTCCTGTTCTTCTGAAGTCTCAGCGACACAAAAGACTGCTAACTCAACACTTACAGCTCCTGGGCCAGACTTCAACTCGGTTCTGACCCACAAGAGAAACCTCTGCAGTGTTGGCCCTTGGAAGTGTTACTGGGACCCTTGAAATAAAGCTTTTGGGCTTTTTGCGAATGTGAACTGGTCCATTTGCTCTGGGACTGCACCACTCACTCAAAGGATCAGTGCCAGACACTGCAGCATAGTCTCCACTCACAGTAAGCATCACCATCCACTACCTCAAAGCTCCGTCTGCCATCTGTGACACCCCTGCAGGATCATTGCCAGCTATGCTCTACTAGCTCCTGGCGAACGTCTCCCCTGCGAACTGAGCTCTTGGCTCAGCTTGAGAGGGTAAAATTTCAGCAGGATCTATTAAGGACTGTATCTAACCGATGAGCGATTGTGGACATCCTGAACTGAAGCACGACCTCAAGTAACCCCTTAGCACTATTGACTTCTAAGCACTGTTTTGCAGAGGCCACCCCCGAAGGGGGCTTCGAGGGCCAGCGCCATAACGGACGCCAGAGCCCTGGAAGGATCCGGTTCTAGCCGCCGGTAAGCGCCCCGAAGCAGAAGGGGCTCTTCGGTTGCGGAAAAACTCACTCCAGAAAGGCGTTTAGTCACCTGGCCAATGGGGGGGCCAGGTGATGTTCAAATCTCCCCCAATGGCAGTAACCGCCCGTTTGTGGCAGGAAAGAAAATTGTTGGGGGAGAATAATGCGCTGCTCCCCATACTACAGCTCATCACTACATCATGGAGCTGGGGAGCGGCACAGAAGGATTTTCGAGTTCAAGAAGATTTTCCAGAACGACATCGGGAACAGGCCAGCAATCCTAATTGGTGCCGCTCACAGATCTGAGAAGGAAGCGCTCCTACGATGGCCCCAACCGGGTTTGGCTCTCACCATCGTGAAGCTAAGCTGTTCTTTTTTTTGATTTCAAAAGAATTTATTATTTTAAAGGAGCAGAAGAAACATAAAATATAAGCAAAAGTGATACAAATGATATCAGCTAGAACACACATATGGTATAATCTGTAAATATCAGAAAAATAAGTTAATTAGAGAAACAGCAATTGATAACCGGAAGAAGTAATTATCAAAAGTATCACAATCAGATATTAATTAGGGATGAAAGGAAAGAAAAGAAGAAAGCAAAGATGGAAAAAATAGGGTAAAGCTGAAGAAAGACAAGACGAAGTGAAAGGAGAGAAAAGGATTTCCAAAGGATTCATCCAACACCCAAGACATCATTAACCAGACAAATCAAAAGGATATTGTTCCACCAACCCCTCTGAGGCCATTTCCATGTACGTATCTAGAGCCTTCCACACACCATTAGATATAGAAGGAGAGAGATGAGCGTGATCAACTGAAGTATGAGCACTTCGTAGGAAGGAAACCCAAGCCCACCAAGTATGGTAAGAAACTGAAGAGAAAGATTTCCACTCCATGAGAATTACTTTGACTGCAATAGTTAGTAAAAGATCCAACAGATGCAACTCCATGGAATCCAAAGGCAAAGGGACCGAGGCTGCCAACGGGCCTAAAAGAATGAATGGGAAAGAGAGTTGAAACTTGATATTAAAGATAATCATGAGGTGTTTGTGAATTAAACCCCAAAAGGGTTGGAGAAGAGAACAATCAAAAAACATATGCTGAAAGTCGCCTGGTGCAAGAACACAGCTCCAACACCGATTGTCTTCTTTGAGATTTAATGAAAATAAACGAGTGGGAGTCCAGTGAAGAAGATTAATAGAGAAAAACTTAGATTGCATTAATGAGGGGGCGATTTTGTTACGAAGAGAAAGTTTACCAATATCTTGCCATGTGTCCGAAGAGATATGATCGGTAACGCTATGATCGAAATGATGTAGCCATTTTTGCTGTGCGACAGTCTGGGAAGGAAGTGTAGAAGACGACAAAAATTTATAAATCCTAGATGCTACATGACCAGACCTAATCCATAGTTGAAAAAGCGTAATCATAGAGGAGGATGGATGAAGGCGTACTTTAGCAAGTGCTACCTTTATCTTAAGAAAGGTATAAAAGTCTAGATTGGATAAAGAAAATTGTTGAGCCAGGGACGAGAAAGGGAGAGGATCATTGTTGGAATCATAAAGATGTTTAACAAGTGAGATACCTTTCCCAGCCCAGTAAGACATCAAGTCTGGATCAATATTAATTTTAATTTTGGAATTCCGCCAAATAGATGACCATCTAGTTTTATGCAGTGGAATCGCCACTCTCTTATCCACCTTGCGAACCGCAGCAATAGTGTCTAAAATAATAGATCTAGAGAATGGAATAGAAAGGGTATTCGAGGTTAAAAAAGAGACAGTCGGAAGAGGGAAGGCCAATTCCTGTTCTATTAGCAACCAAGCTGGAACGTGAATAGAAGGAGAGGAAAACCAGAGCGCACCCTGAGAAGCCAAAAAAGCAGATTGATATTTCCCCCAATCAGGAAGATTACAACCTCCCATATCATAGGATTTCCGCAAGAATTTATAGGAAATTCTAGCCCTTTTGTTATTCCATAAAAATTTGGAAGTCAATAGATCCAGGTCGTGAAAAAAGGCATCCGAGAGCTTTACCGGAAGCATAGAAGAAATAAAATTAACAATGGGTGTTATCATCATTTTAAGAGTTTGGAGACGGCCCCACCAAGAAATATGCTTCGGAGACCAGTTTTCTAAAAGACTTCGCACCTTAAGAATAGTTTGAGATTCGTTATAAGTAGCCGTAGCATAAAGGGTGGAGCAAAAATAAATACCCAAATATTTTAGTTGCTTAGATTGCCATTTAAAGCCCGCCGAACCCATGTGAGAAGAGAAACAGTAAGCATTTAGGGGAAACATCTCTGTCTTATCCTTGTTCAGGGTATATCCTGACACCTTTGAGAAAATAGAAATCGTATCAGAAATAGCAGGGATGGCCAGTGCAATATCATCCGAGAAAATGAGAACATCATCAGCATAAGCAGCTGTTTTTATCTGATGAGAACCAAAAGAGAACCCCTTAATGTCTGGATGTACGTCAATCATTCTGAGAAGAGGACCAATGGACAACAAAAATAAAAGAGGAGACAAAGGACACCCTTGTCTAGTACCCTGGCGAAGGTTAAAAAAGGACGACGTAGCTCCATTCACTCTTATGTTAGCTCTAGGTCGAGAGGAGAGAGACATAACCATACGAATAAAAGACTCACCAAGGTTATGTGCACATAAAACAGCACGTAAAAAAGGCCAAGAGACCTTATCAAAGGCCTTTTCAGCATCAAGGGCCAAGGCCGCCGCCGGAAGGTTAGATCGCTTGGCGGAACCGAGAATATGACAAAAAGTACGGATATTATCACGTGCAAGACGCCCCTTTACAAAACCTGTTTGGGAAGGATGAACCAATTGAGGAATAAAGGACTCTAAACGTTTAGCCAAAATTTTAGCAAAAATCTTAGCTTCCATGTTAAGAAGGGAAATAGGACGAAAATTCTTGGGGTCTGAATGATCTTTCCCTTCTTTGGGGATTACTACAATAGTAGCATCAGCAGCGGAACCAGACACAGAACCATCTTTAATAAAAGCATCAAAGACGGATTGAAGTTTTGGAACAATCACGGAAATAAAGGTTTTATAAAACAAAATAGGATATCCATCAGGACCAGGAGCCTTATTGGAACGAGTAGCCTTAATCGCAGAAATGATTTCATCAGAGGTAATCGGACCATTCAATGAGTTATTATCTTCCTCCGATATAACTTTCAAAGGAACTGACTTCAAGAACTCCTGGCATTGTTCAAAAGAAGCTTGAGTAGAAGGGGTATATAACTTATTATAGAAATCGCGAAAGACCTCGAGAATTTCCTCAGTTTGAAATTTTTTCTTACCAAGCTGGTCAGTAATAGAAGAGATTTGGGAAGATTTACAAGAAGATTCCTGGAACTTTAATGTAGCTGCAA
This sequence comes from Triturus cristatus, assembly GCF_964204655.1. Taxonomy (NCBI): domain Eukaryota; kingdom Metazoa; phylum Chordata; class Amphibia; order Caudata; family Salamandridae; genus Triturus; species Triturus cristatus. The sequence goes on along the minus strand of NC_140591.1, from coordinate 1,363,231,926 downwards.
GAATCTTGCCCGCACGATTTTTTAACAGCAACTTCTTCGATTTCTGAGCCTGAAGACCAATATGAGCTCTCTTAGTGACTATGGTATTGTACGTATATTTTAAATTCTTAATAGATTGGAGGCAGGACTTATCCTGAGAATGACGAAAAAGGGATTCCTGACGTTTAATCTCATTTGCTAAATCCGTGAGCTCCTTTTTGATGGCTGTGTTTCTCCTTGACATACACTTAATGACCTGCCCACGGAAAGTACATTTAAAAGAGTCCCAGAGAACAACAGGGGAGCTGACTGAACCAACATTCTCAAGAAAAAAAGTATCAATATCCTTGGAGAACTCTAGAACCTGGGAATCATCATGTAAAACCTCCGTGTTTAATCTCCACGAACGAGATCTTGCCCTAGGGGCAAAAGACATAAGTGTGAGAGTCACCGCGGCATGGTCTGAAACCAAAATAGGATGAATAAGCGGAGAAGAAGAAGATTGAACAAGAGAGGAATGAACCAAAAGATAATCAATGCGTGAAAAGGACGAATGAGGGGAAGAAAAAAAGGAGAAGTCACTGCCAGTGGGATTATGAAGACGCCAGACATCCTGAAGATGGATCAGGGAACACATATTAATCAGTTGTTTATGCGCTTGAGGGGGACGAAAGTTAAAGGCAGAGTTTCTATCCAAGATAGGATCCATTGGTAAATTAAAGTCTCCACCTACAATAAGATTGCAAGAATGAGGTGTGTCATTTAGCTTTTTAGTGATTGTTTTCCAAAAAGACGGGTCATCCTTGTTAGGGGCATAGATATTCATGACAAATAGATCGGCATTCCCATCGGACACCTTAGACAGTAGCCACCGACCCTCTGCATCCTGTTCAGAGGAGACAATAGACAATCCAGAATTTTTAGAAACTAAAGTAATTACCCCATTTCTTTTACCACAGGCATCTGAACAAGCAACATCAGAGACCCATTCTTTCTTCAGAATTAACGCCTCCTTGGCAGAGACCTTTGTCTCTTGAAAAAGGACTAGATCCGAAGAAAGAGATTTGCAGTAGTCCAGAATCTTAGACCTTTTAACTGGGCGATTTAACCCTTTAACATTAAGGGAGAGTATATTCAATCCAGACATAGAGCCATTAACAGGAAAAAAAGATATTTCATATATGATATATGAACTACAACATCCAAGAGACCACGCCACCAGACACTAGAAACCCACACGAAACAGGGAGAATCCAAAGAGGAAATCCAAAGAGAAAGGAAGAGAGAAAAGGAGAAAGAAAGCAAGAAAATAAACAGAAAGAGAGAGAGAAGGGCCCATAAGGCAGGTCTGAAAAAGACCAAATTCATACAAGGGGGAGCATGGGAAAATGAGCAAGGGGACCAACCAGAGGAATATAAAACATCAGCATAAATAGCCCCAAAACAGTACATAATTGATTATACGTATTTAAAAAGAAGAACTGTCTAGAAGATATGAACTGGAATTAATTATAGCATTCTGGAAAGTGAACAACTTGAAAGTCTATAAAGGCAACACGTTTAACCAAATTTATAAATAGGTAACAGGTAAAATAGATCATAACAATCAGTAAAGGCAGAAAGAAGATAAAAGACAAATGCAATCAATAAGAGCTGATGAAAAATGAGCTAAAAGCTAATATTACTATTAGGTAGAGCAAGACCGAAAACCATCATGAAGAGCAACAGAAAAAGAATAAAGAGAAAAGAAAATACATTCCAAAGCAGACTATATGGTACATTGTGGGGAAAAAAATGATGAAACATAGTAGAGAGAACAGCATGTAGTAACAGCTCAATATAACAATCAATGAAGCCTTATGGCAGATAAATAAGAAAAATTAATACTATATATAAATATGTAAAACCTATAGAAATCTTATATATGGCTGTCCACAAATAGGTAGAACCGGATACACTCAATTTAACTAAAAGAGTTGAGGATATCATAATTATATGAACATGTAAGTAAAGAGACATAAGACTATCAATTACAAAACAACTATAGAAATCCGACCTAGTCGAAAAAGATAATTAATAATACGAAATAAACAAATCAATCAATGATATAGCAGTGAAATGGATATAACCACTAACTAAATAGAAGAAACATATTAACTCTAATTTCAGCAATACATAAACATCTAATAAGCATCTATGACTCAAATATGTACCCAAACTATACAACAATACATTAAAAAAAAAACAATGGTATACTTCCATAAATACGAAACAACAAAAGACGACCATCAAGCAGAAAGACCAAAAACAAAGAGAAAGAGAAAACCAAGTCTCACATCAAATGTTGACGAAAAGAAAGAAGTCATACACCGGGATAAGAAACAGACCAGGACCTAATATGTCAAAAGACAAACTGGGAAGGAAAAGAGTAATAAGGACGACACGCGAGCAGGAATGAAATCAAACCATCAAGAGACGCAACCACGAAATACAGAAAGATTCATATAATAAAACTAACGACAACAAAGACCACTACACCATAACGATAGGAAGGGAGCACCAGAAGACGACAAAAACACACCAAAACCAATGGACACTAAGACCACCACGCAGATCTGAAAGCAACTAAACTTAATAGATCTGACAAAGAAGAAAACACATTGCAGTATGTATAACCGCATCAGGTGCCAGAAGAAACAGGAACATGCGAGGCCTCCACTTGAAGATCCATCTGTAGCTCCATCTGATTATCCAAAAACGAGGCCAAGTCAGCAGGTTCATCAAAGATTCTGGAGCGACCTTTGAAAGTAATGCGGAATTTTGAAGGGCCAGCAAAAGAAAAGGGGATATTCATCTCAGATAGACGCTTCCGGAGATTAAGAAAGCCTTTCCTCCTTATTACCGTGTCTCTGGCAAAGTCTTGAGAAATTGAAATGCGATGACCATTCCAAGAGACAACTCTAACCTTCCGCATATGAGCCAGAATTTGTTCTGTGTGCTGATGGCGCAGTGGCTTAAAAATTATCGCTCTAGGTTGAGTAGCAGACTTAGGGCGAAAGGTAGGGACACGGTGTGCACGTTCCAGCTCAAACTCTCTTTGGAAAGAAATTTGTAACGTAGAGGGAATCCATTGATAGAGGAAATCAATCAAAGAAGATGCATCTTTCTCAACATCTTCCGGAAGACCAAAAATGCGCAAATTAGATCTTCGGTTACGATCTTCTTGCTCAGTGAGGTCTTTCCGCAAGGCCGCCATTGAGCGCTCTAACTGGCAAAGAGATCTAGAGTGCTTTTGCATGGAATCCTCTGCGCCACTAATACGTGCTTCTGTGTCTGAAACACGAAGGGAAAGGACCTTGAAATCATTCCTGATGGCTAACACCTCCACTTGCAGTAAGTCTGTGTTAGTCTTGGTAGACTGCGCAATTACATGGACCTCATTAAGGCGCGTCAGGATAGTCTCAAGAGTGGAGTTAGGGTCCTTTTGAACAGACTCAGGTGTAGGGGAGACCTGTTTGGACCTCTTAGGGGACGCTTTAGAATCCTTTGCGTCTTTAGCATTTGGTGACGGGCCCATATTCGCAGCCATAGAGCACACCACCTCAGCAGGAGCAAAATACACCCCTTCAGAAAGGTTAAAGAAAGGAAATGCCAGAGGATGTATAAAAACTCAATATGTAATAAGGAAAAGAGCACAAAATGGAGAGTGCACCTTCAGCAAAAAGAACAGGACGGTAAAAATTGCGGGCTTACAAGGTCAGGGAAAGGAACCACCTCACAAAAATATCATGCCCTACAGACATCAAGCGGACTCCTTCCGACATCCAAAAACAGCTAAGAAGCAGGGAAACATAGATCAAAGAAGCCCCATATAAAGGCATTGGCGGTATTCTGAAGATAAAAAAACCAAAAATAAGCTCACAAACGGAAGTAATGCAGCAGAAGGGAAGAAAAAATCAAATTAGCCTTATAAAGTGTAAGAAAACGTCACCAGCTCTTGTTTGTCATCATTTCTGACCAGTCCGTAGCAGTAGTGTCGTCGTGCTGAGGAGAAAAACAACTTCGCCAGTGAGGAATCAAAATGGCGGCCGCTCGTGAAAACACCGAGCGCTACCAACCGACGTCCTGAATGTGGTCACCGGCAGCCCCAAAGTGCAGGAAACTTCCTAAAAACACACTCGGCAGCATCGTAAACATGATGCCAACTGCTGGAGTGTACAGGGCCGTCCGCAGCGGCAGCAAAACCTCCGTCGGCCGTTGCTCAGCGCAGAGCTCAAGCGCAAGCCGCCATCTCGCAGCGGCGCGCAAGCCACGCCCCCCGAAGCTAAGCTGTTCTGATCATAGTAGAATGGAGGCATTTCTGCCCCTCCCGCTCCGGACGAGCGGCGTTATGTGCCCCGTCTACACCTCACCTGGATCATGTGGTTTGAGGGACGAGACACGGTGCCTCATCCGAGTACTGAACCATCACCGGGCCAGTGCGGAAGCGCTGCTGAGATCCACTTTGAAAAGTGCACTCCAGCAGAGGACCGCCACAGTCCATGGCAACGCGACTCTGTCTGACGAAGCAACAAGAGAAAGGTAACCCCCGCCATGGTGTGTGGAGCTTGCCGTAAAGCTAAGACGGAGGGCATAGGCAGAGTGGACAGAAGCGGAAGTACGCAGCATTGAGGACAGCAGCGCAGCTGGGGACCAGCACAGCATTGATCATCCGGAGCACCCCAGCGACATGCAAAGGTTTCCTGCATGACGATGTCCGGGGCACCTGAGCGACAGAGAGGCTTGGTGCAGAAAAGCCAAGAAGCAGAGGTTGCAGCGGTTTGAATTGACCCATTGCTCGGGGTACAACAATTGGGAAGGTAAGACGGGTAAGCCTTAACGAAAAGAGGCATTGGTTCATGGCCTCTCCGCCGGCAGATGCACTTTGCAGGTCCCTTATTTATTTGGTGAATCATGGCTCAACCATCTGGGGAGGGTGAGGTTGTGCGAAGTATAGAACTGCCGATTTATTAAACTCAGGAGGCAGGTTCAAGCCTCACGTCGGCGCTACACCCGGTGACTCAACAAATGCACATGTCCTTGGTTTCTGGGCTTGGAATTACTGTATGACTTTCACTCTGGGGAACCGAGTTCGAGTCTCTACATCGCCTCTCCTCGTGCCGACAAAATACAAGTTTTTCAGCCGGTCCGGGGAGGCAGTAAAAAAAAACACACTTGGTAGAAACACGGAGACATCAATTCAGGGCTCACTGGCCGGTGCACAGCGAACCTGCCACACTGTGGCACGGTACACTGGGGTGAAGGGTGCTTGCTGCAATTGGCGGACAGATGTGGTGACGAGGAGGCACCACGGCCCAGTGGTGGTATGTGCACAGCTTGTCGGTTTAAATGGTTGGTCACTAGTTGCTGTTTTTAGAGACTATCGCAGGTGTGAGTCTCCGTTTAAAAAAATAAACAGGGAATTAAACATAGAAACAATAGCGCCCCTGCGCGTAAACTACATATCACCGGTATAATATACCACTAGTGAGTACCAGATGCTGCACACAAGGGAACATTGTGTGCAGCTTTTGCATTATCAATAATTCTTCCCAAATTACCAGACTGAGATAGCAAACGCCAAGTATTTATTTAATGGTCGTAAATTGTTCTATGATCGCCTCCTTAGAGGAAATGATAAACTATGTGGCTTAACGAGCTCACGCTCAATAAACTGCAACAAAAAGAAAATAGTTTAGATTCCGAAAACATCCTGCAGTCCTGGAAGAAGCTGCCGGGATATCAGCAGGAATGGGTAGAAAGAAAATGTATTAAAGACAACAGTGCCCTCTAGCATTTACTGCCTATCATCCAACCTAGCAAATCACATATGAAGCAGTTTGCAATATATTTAATGCCGAGTAAAAAGTTGCAACAGTATAATGCAAAGTAACTATCTTGTCTTAAGCTGGTCACAACTGCGATAAAGTGCATTATTTTAATGTCACTCACTGTGTCTCCACAGCTTGATCCGCATAATAGGAATTTGCGGTGGAATAATCCGAACCAGTTTTCTGTTCAAGCAGAGCGCCACCCAACAAGTCATTAAGTCAGATGGCAAATTACGGGGAAATTGTGAAATTGGGGCACTGGGCTCGCAGGAGCTCAAGCAGCCGGTGATTCTGGCAGATCAGTCAATCTCCCCATGCCCAGAAATGAATGTGCTTGTCTGTAACACAACTGGTGCTCACGTAAAGTGCCCGGAATCGAGCTAGCGTTAGCATAAGGTGGAGAAGGTTTCCAGAACCAGATTTCTCAGGGAGGTGGGATCACGGCCCGGGTGTTATGTCACTGTGCTTTCTAGGATGTGTGTTCCTCCTCTGCAAATGCTGTTACTGGTACAAATGTATCTCAAGAGAGCAGTTCCACTCCAGCAATACCATGATGTTTGCACTTATAATGACCGCACTTGAGCGGTGGCTCACTGAGCCATAGACCCATGCCAGGCTGGTACCTCGCACAGAGCAGCTAGTGGGGAGGGGGCCGTGGCGCATAAACTCTTCAAGTGATGTCCACACTCGGACATGTCAGCACATCTCCCGTTTTAGAGTTGGCACTGGTGCACACACAGAGAACTCGCAAAAAATGAAACAGCCGTGATGCAGGGCATAGAACCCAAAGAATCACACAGTAGCTAGACAAGGCTACTTTCTACTGCGCTCAGCGCCTGGCATCTTTTCACTTTAATACCTTGCATATTTCAAGCGTTTTGCTTCAGCACCTTTTGTGCATTTAAATCTGCCTGTTATATTAAAAATTGTTTATTTTGTTGTGTTAGCCTCCCTCATGTTTTAGCCCATTACCTCATACCTTCACCTAAATTGTGACTTCACGCACCGCGGTTTCAGCGGTCTCCCTCAGGGCGGTGTACCGGCGATTTAGGAATATTCAGGGGCTTGAAGGGACGCTTTGCGGGCGCCATTTTGTTTAGCGCTCTAGTCGTCCGGCTGACACGCTAGCGTTCTACATAAATTCCATCATGTACACGCGCAGCGTTGACGCGCAGTGGAAGCGCCGTAATCGCGCCGGAGTCACGCCAGAGTCCAGCCCATCTGCGCCCGTCTGCGCCCGTCTGCGCCCGTCTGCGCCCGTCCACGCTAAGGACGGGCTAGGGACCGGGCTGGACCTGACCTGTGTGGGAGAAGGTGGCTGTAGAAGGGGTAGGTTTGTGTATGCCTATCGGGAGATGATAGCTTATCGACCTCCTTGGGTACCATGTCATTTTACGTGCCCCCCGGAGGACCTTTGTGATACATCTGCTTGCTGTTGTCTGCCCAAGTATCCTTTCCCGTCAACAGAGTCTGTCGCTAACATCAACCCGCCCAATGATCTGGCTCCCTCCTCTGTATCATCGAGTGAGACTGGCTTTCTTATTAATGCCAGATCACTGGTAAAGAACAATATAGCCTTTCATGAATTTGTGGCCGTGAGAAACCCGTCGTGGGTTTTCATCACGGAAACCTGGGCCACTGACTCCTCTGGGCCCGATCTGGTGGATGCTACTCCTGAGGGCTATGCGCTAGTCAGGTTGGACCGGGTGGGTCGTAGGGGAGGAGGTCTGGGGATTCTATATAAGAGTTCCCACACCTGCCGGATCTCTACTTTATCCGCCCCCGCAGACCCCTTCCAGGCTCTATACTTCATGATAGCCTCTCCTTCCCCTGCTCCCTTTTCTGGTATATTGATTTACAGACCTCCAGACCCGAGAGCGGACTTTGGGAATATCCTGCTTAATCTCCTAGAGCCCTACTTTGGCTGGGCCCAGCTTACGGTTCTGGGAGACATAAATTTCCATCTGGACAATGTGGACTCCAGAGAGACGTCCCCACTGGTGGAATCTCTGTCAGCATTTGGTCTTCAGCAATTAGTTACCAATTCTACCCATCGGGCAGGTCACATTCTTGATGGGGTGTTCTCCAACGATGAGAGGCTGAAGACAGAGATTCCTATTCCGCTGGTCTGGTCCGATCACCTAGCGGTCCCCTTGAGGCTTCAGACCTCTCCCCCATATACTAAAATTGGAGGTCCTGGTAGGAGGGAACCAAAGCGTAACTTTAGGAATATCACTAACGATACGTTGGTTCCTTTCATTCCTAATATATCCGCTGCCACAGTAAAGGATGTTAGCCTGGCGACGTGTGAGCTCACTGACTCGATAGCTATGGCGGTGGATCGATTGGCTCCGGTTTCTCTCCACTACTCTGCAAGAAAGACACCCTCAGCGCCATGGTTTTCACAGTCTTTGAGAGTGCTAAGACAGGGTTGTAGGAGGCAGAAAGATTGTGGAGGGTAAGCGGTGACTACAAAGAGAGGGAAAAACATAGACTCCTCCTTAAGGGATATAAGGCTCAGGTGATTAAAGAAAAACAGGAGTATTTTTCCAAACTGACTTCTGCTCTCACCTCCCCCAGAGATCTTTTTAAAATTGCAGACTCTCTTTGCACCCTGCAAATGCCTGATCCTATTTCTAGCTCTCAGGCTCTCTGTGATAATATAGCACAATTCTTTCATGCCAAAATAGCCGATATTTACTCGCCCTTGCCTTGCAGAGAGCAGTGCTGAGCCCGCCCCCGTCGGCTGTTCCTGCCGGGGGAGAGGGTGGCAGAGTTCCGTCTGCGCACTTGTTCCATTTCCCTCCGCTCTCTCTGCAACAGCTTGATGGGCTGTTGAGTAAGACCAGGTCAGGATCCCCTTTGGATCCCTGCCCTCTTAAAATCTTTAAGGAATGTCGGCAAACGCTTCTGCCTCCGCTTCTGACCATTATGAATAAAGCAATACAGGAGGGTATTTTTCCTGCTCTGTGGAAAAGTGCTGTTGTGAAGCCCCTTCTTAAGAAGCCCTCTTTAGATCCGGGAATTCTCAAGAATTTTCGTCCTATCTCCTTGCTTCCCGCTCCGGCGAAGATGCTTGAAACGCATCTTAATGAACATCTTACGGCTTTCTTAGACAGCTCGGGCTGTCTTGATCAGTCCCAACATGGCTTCCGGAGACATCATAGCACGGAATCAGCCCTTACTGTAGTGCTTAATAACATCCACACGGTGGTTGATTCTGGCCATACCACTCTTCTGGTCCTGTTGGATTTGACAGCTGCCTTCGACACCCTATCTCCCTCGGTTTTGATATCTCGCCTTAGGGAGATTGGGGTGGAAGGACTGGCCTTGAACCTCTTGGCCTCCTTTTTAAATCAGAGGGTACAGACGGTCAAATTGGGGGAATTTCTATCTACACCCCTACATGTGCAATGTGGGGTCCCGGAGGGGTCGGCTTTAAGTCCTATCCTTTTCAACATCTATGTGACCCCACTTGCCAGGTTAATAAGATCATTTGGGCTGGAAGTGGTGTCATATGCAGATGATACCCAGATCATGGTGTCCCTTTCCCACTCGGTCAGCTCCCCTGTTCTTAGGTTCAGGAACTGCATGGAGGCAGTTTCTCAGTGGATGATACATGATTCACTAAAACTTAACGGGGAAAAAACCGAGGTCCTCATCTTCGGCAGGAATAGGGACATCTGGTCCTCGGAGTGGTGGCCCCCCTCCTTGGGAGTCTGTCCCACACCCACTGTCCTGGCCCGTAATCTAGGAGTGTTGATTGATCCTGTGCTATCCATGTCTCAACAGGTTAACAGGACGGTTTCCACCTGCTGGGGCATTATCAGAACTCTTAAGAAGATTAGACACTATTTGGCGCCGCAGGCCCGCAAGCAGATCGTGGTTGCACTGGTCGCCTCACGGCTGGACTACTGCAACGCCCTCTACTCAATAAGAGCCTTGTGCGGCGCTTACAAATAGCCCAAAATGCGGAAGCAAAATTTGTGTTGGACGCTCCCAGGACTGCGTCAGCCACAGCTGCTAGAAAGAGCCTTCATTGGCTACCTATCCAAGATAGGGTTGTTTTTAAGATCCTTTGCATGACCTTTGTGGCCCTGACTGGCAGCGGGGCAGAAGGAGTGAAGGATTTGTTAGCGCCCTATGTCCCTAGCAGGAACTTGCGTTCCCAGGGAAGGAATCTACTCTCAGTTCCCTGCTTTCAAAAAGATAAATGGGGAGGGAGAGCCTTTTCGTCACTAGCTCCTAAACTATGGAACTCCTGCCCTATTGAAATCAAATCCCAGCAGAATCTCCCTATGTTCCGAAAGGCATTAAAGACGTGGCTCTTTGCCAAGGCCTATCCGCAGGAGTAGCTCTGGTCTGTTTGATCTTTTTGCTAGGCACCTTGATGCCTTCGGGCTTAGTTGCGCGATATAAATTCTTATTCATTCATTCATTCACAGGTCGGGGGGTCTACAACGAGGGCGCAGTCAGCGATGGCTAAATAATTTCTTATACCCGACTTCTACCAAGATATACGGTTAGATAGTTTGCTGACGCATGAGCCTCTAAGCCAGGCCAAGGATCCTAAGGAAATCATATAGGAAAAAAAAAGAAAAACACACTTATTTATTATTACGACAACTATCAAGTCACAGGCAGCCTTGAATAATGTCGATGGGCAGTCATAAGCCGTGGCTGGAAAAGTGGAACTGAACGAGTGGCTAATTCTACCATGTAAAATGGCTGACATACAACATATATGTACCTCTAGGTATGGACCACAACGTCAGGCGAGCGGTAATGGTGCTTGCAAGTGGCAGCATTCTTTTTTATTTGAAGTGACAGTAATTGCGCCCCTGTCTCAGTGGGCACGCGCACGTTCTATGTCATCAGCCTACGAAGGAACAATTGGGTAGGGACACTAATTGTGGCAGTTCAAAGTGTATCTGCAGTCCACATTCCTCGATTTTTGGGGAGGCCATTGGTGGTGACTGAGAGACTGCCTCCATACAGAATGCCAAGAAGGCCCGGTACTTATAGATAGGTTTGCTTTGAGGTCCATGGAGCAGGTCCCATGTTAGGAATAACCGTACTTAATCCTCGAGCAGCTTGACACAGAACAATCAGGCTATGTGTAAGTGTTTGTGCAACACCGTGCATAGCGCTACCATATATCCAGGCACTGTCTCTTGTCATTGCAAGAAAGGTTTATACAATACTATGCTCGGCCTTCTATCACAAGGTCAGGAGTTGGTATATGAGTGCTCAAACGAAGAAAGCCGGCGGCTCCCTGCATGACTAAATAAAGAAGCAGTGGGAAGGGGTGCCCTGTTCAGCTAAATAAAGAAGCGGTGCTAAATTACACTTAAAAAAAAAAAACGATTACATATTGTTTACCTGGGGCAGCCCGTAAGGGGCAGTGGTGATGTAGATTATGTTTTTGGGCATTGTATCAGGCCTCCGTAATCAGTATCTGACCGTCTCCCAATTCTAATTTCATTTATGACCCATGGTGAGCTGAGAGGTTGCTGGAAGAAGCTGAATGTGAAATAAGCATCCCACAATATAACAGAAAGGATGGAGCAGAGCACGCCATTGAGTTTGGGAGAAGTTTGCCTTGGGAGCTTACCAGATGTCAGCCTCCAGAGCCACAGCTGAGATTGGTAAGCTAGCACTCTAGTTGGGGCAAAGGCACCGGCTGGCTGCATATAAAGAGCAGCAGTGGTGAAATTATGGACGACACAGGGAGGGGGGAGCAGCAGGAAGACAGAAGCCTCCCTGGCGGCGTGGCGGAAAAGAGAGGTACACCAGATGGTTATGGAGGCACACCGACAGGGCGGTGTACAAGGAGGGCCACTCACTCTGGGATGCCATACGGCAGGGTGAGTAGGCCTGACAAAAGGGGGTAGCAAATGGAGACGGCGCTCGCAGCCCAGACCCAGCCAGACGGCAGGGCACAAAAAGAGACTAGCAAGGTAACGAGTTGGCGCCTAACTCTGGGGAGAGGCTACCCCCCAAACGCAAAGGGGCGTGGAAACCAACAGAACAAGTTGGACCCCAAAAGTGCCAAGAAAGGAGATACGTCTATAAGAGAGCAGAATAACGAACTGTCATGGTGATTTACGATGCTATGATATGCAAAGGAGGATTGACAAGCAAATGATTTATGACCAACGAATGATGGATGACAAATGATTTACGACAATATAACGCAAATGATTTATGATGCCCAAGTGATGGCTGTTTATGACAGAAATGATTTATGGTACACGAATGAGTTATGACAAATGATGTACCATCCTATGATATGCAAATGAGTTATTACAAACAGATGATTTATGACGGGCAAATGATTTATGGCAAATTATTTATGGCCAGTGACGGTAATGATTTATGACACCCAATATAGGGCTGTCATGACACAAGTGATTTATGATGCACAGATGATGTATGGCACATGATTTATGATAATGATTTAATAAAAATTATGCTCTGTGGATGGAAAATGAGTATGCATATAACGATAATGGTAATAAAACAGCGGCCAACAATGACCACAACAAACTACAACTCGTGTTGGCTGTGTTTTGGTAATTCGTTGGTAGGGAAGTTGGCAGGCCATCCTGGAGTAGGCCCTGTGTGGTGTTATTGCATTTACTCTTTAAAATTCAGATCTCAACTTCTACTGATTGGATTTTTGTCATTTTGGTCTTGCTTTACTCAGATAAATATTCTCTATTTTTATAAACCTGTGTGGAGTCTTTTTATGGTGTATTCGTTGTGCTACGGTGTGTGTGTGTTGCACACATACTTTACACATTGCCTCTTTAGAGAAGCCTGACTGCTCTGTGCCAAGCTATGAGAGGGTGAGCATAGGTTGTCTTTCAGTGTGTATCTAGCTTACCCTGACTAGAGTAGTGGTTTCCGCCATGCCTGGGTGCATACCTCAGCCAACCAGGAACCTCATTTCTAACAACACCAAACTACCTTTTAAAAGAACAAGCATTGATTTGTCAAAGACTTGGCCTGACACTTGACCTCTGTCTTAAAAGCACAGCAAAGGTGACAAGGTTAAAAGAAAATTAAAGGCATCTTGACTGCTCATTCACCATCTGAACTCCAGCATAGTTATTCTGGGGATGCTGCTGCTCTCACCCCTCTCCCAGCCCTCTGCACCATACTCAGAGGGCCTATGGTGAGAAGATGTAAAAGCCACTGAGTTTGTAGTTCATTCACAAGATTCTAGTCACTACAGTTCTGAGGGAGACACTTAAACAGAGTGAGAGATTTCTCATTATGAAATAAGTGACAGTATTGTAATTAAACAGAAGTGCATTGTCAGTTAATTTCTAAGGTGCTGGATTCTATGGAAGGAACTATGGTGTTAAATCAAACTTGGGGTTGTATTGCTTAACTAAACTTAGGGTGGCTCTGATGAACTTTAAATATCACTTAAAATAAAGTATAGTACTGTTGCCGGAGGATATCAAAAGAATCAGGTCAGGCAGAGCCATTGTCCCATGTCTCAAAAATGCCCTTTTTAAAAATAGACTGGGTTACACTAACTTCAGAAATAAACAATTGTTTGTGAAATAACCCTCTGTATAACTTTGCAATGATATCTTTGGCCTGAAGAATACAATAAAAGTGTATTTAGGGATATTCCAAACGGAGGCACAACTGAACATTAAGGATAATCCGAGAAGATGTTAATTTGTTAATATTTTTTTGCAGATTTATAAGGTATTGGAGCATTTTACATGAGCACAAGTTATGTTACACAAGGGCACATTCACTATCTATTTATATTTTTGGTAGGCAGGGGGAGATTTAGTGATTTGCCCAGAATCACAGGGTTTGGAGTCGACCCCGAGGCTCGAACCTTGGTTTCCCAGTTCCAAAGTCGGCAGCTCTAGCCACGAGACCATATCCTGTCCCCTGAGATTTATTTGGTATATAGGTGTCGTAACAGGCTCAAATAGTTCAGGTTGACTTATCCATAGGTGACTAAAAGTCTACGGGGCATATCAAGGGCTGAAGATATAATTATCGCCGCTTTAGCGTCCGTTTTTGGGCGAAAAGCAGCGATAATTATATTGCATTGTTTGCAAGGACACGCTAGCGCGTGTTTCCTTGGTTCAGCTCCCGTTTTGTTCACGCCTCGCTTTGCATCTCTAATGAGATACAAAAGAGGCGTGCCTGACAAAACACCATGGAAAAATATCGCTACCCTAGCTTCGTGATATCAACGAGGGGTAGCGATATTTTAAATCCCGTTAACTATGCCTTAACGCAGGAACTTAACGTCTGTTAAATTCCTTACTAAGGCATAGCTAACATGGGAGGTGGATTATGGTGCTATGACCACAGGGTTGTATCACCAAGGCTATCTCCATTTTGGGTGCAACATCGCTGGTTTTCCAGCGATGTTGGCCAATTTCCCTGGAATATTATCACCCTGGAGTAACACGTTGTTAATAAGGCATTACCAGGGCGATAAATTCCAGCGATAGACGGCGATAAATAATCAAGCGCTAAGCGCGCTTTGTGTTTATTTATCGACGTCCTAGTTAATATGCCCCTACGACCCTAGCTCCTGTTTTCACTACACATCGCTAGTTGGTAAAATGTGAATGCTCTTTAGTCACTTGCTACTCTAACACTGAAGTATTACACCCTAGTGCATGATGGTGACGCATAGTAAAGGGGAAAGACAAACCTCAGAAATAAGAATGAAAATGAAGATGCAAAACAGAATACATCTATACATGTAACCTCAATTTTAGCTTTATCAATGTTTGAATCTGTTTTCTTTCTTCCACTTTTTTGTTGCTGGTTTATATATCTCAAACTTGGCCTAGAGAATACCAGCCCTTTACATTTTAATTAAGACACAGGGAGATTAAGTGATTTTGCTCCTGGATATTTCCGTGATAGATCAGCTCCATTTCCTCGTACATTGAACGTGCTACGAATAGCAAAATAACATAAACACAATACAAGACCCTTTGCCTCTCAGGGTATGTTTCATGCTTATCTTATGACTGAGGTACCAGTTGGCTGGTACCTGCAATTTCAGAGTGCTATATGGACTCTATGCTCAGTGCCTAGCGCTAACTGTGATCAATAGGAGAATAGTCTCCCCCAATGCGCAAGCATAGTTTGTAATTATTCACAAAGTTCCCTACTGCCAGTCCTGCCTATTTGAACATTGGGAGCCAGATCACAAAAATTGTCCTTGTTGCTAAGTTAATGTAGTGCTTGATGCAAACACCATTTAGTTCATTTCTGAACGTGGTACTGTGCGTCAAGAACTTTGGGCATATTTGGTGTGTGTCATTTTGTTGTGGTGATGATGTGTTCTGTTGTTTTTCACTGCCACTGTTTTTATCCTGTGGTATTGCAATGTGATATTGCTTTGTTTTACTGTAGTAGTTGTGTTGTGGTCTGTATTGACTGATTTGTTCCATTGTGCCCTGTTATGTTTTAATTGTGTTGTTAGCACTGCCAATGCTCAAATCTCTTTAAGTGATATGTCCTACCCTGTCTTTGCATTTGTTGGTGAGTTTCTCAGAAGCATCCTATGGGAGACGAGAGGCTGCAGCTTCTACCCCTAAACTGATGTTTACTGACAACTCGCTGACTAGTAACCTTTTAAAATCAGGTGTACCTTTAGTTTTTAATAGCTCTATGAGTTTGCTGTGTGTGCCTTTCTCTCAATCACTGCTAACGAAAATGCTGCAGCCGAGAGTGTTTGTTAAAGACCATGTACCAAAAATGTGTAATAACGCAATCATTGGGTGTCATATTGATGCAGCGTAGTTTACCAGCTCTATACACTCATACACACAACACTCATTTGGGCCCATATACATTCATACAATCAATGAGCTAGTAAATATCCACTGGACATCAATTTTGTTTTACCCTAGGAATCCTTTACACTAGTATTCTTACCATTCCTGTCTTCTGAGTAAATGCACTGTCGTATAGATCTAGTAGTAGATTAGAATAAGGAGGAAATACAATAATGCATTTAACTTTTATTTAAAAGAACCACAGACTCAGAAGAAGTTTTAAAAGATTTTCTGAATTAATAATTTTGCGAGTCAAATTAAGATACACATGAATATACCAGAAGTCTCCATCAGGAAAATAGTACAGTTATCTCATAATCAGTTTGCATTAAAAAATTATTTGCAATGACAGCACCTGAGGAGAGAAAAGGACAGAGAGCAAGTACGGAGCATTTACCCTACAATTATATTTACCTAGAAATGGTGTGAGGACCCCAACATCAGAATGTCAAAGAGTCAAGATCAGCTCAGGACAGGGAATGTGACCTCTTCTAGTGCAATGCCAGCGTTACACCCCTCTCTGGTGCTACAATCTCTCCGGCTCGGGCGCGCCCAGACCCTTTCCTAGATGTGCCTCCTAGGTTGTTCCGGGAATTTCCCTAGTGTTGGATTCTTCAGTCACATTGCAGCAAAATCGGGCAGCATCACAGCATAGCATCAGCATCTCCTCATCAAGTGTGTCTAACTAACTATAACTTACCTCTGTTATACCAAATTCAAATGTATGATCCATCTCCAAATGTTTCAATTCCATGTTCACCCGCAGTTTGATTGGCCAAGCAGTGGGTTGAGGACATCACACCATCCTAAGTGCAATATTTTCTTTAGGCTATGGTCTAATTCTCCTCTCCTTAATTTTAATACCCACAAGGTTTATTCCCACAAGCATTTCATATGTGGATCGGAAAGTCTTTACACATTGTTGCTCTTTTTTTTCTTTAGTAGGGTCAGAAATGTGGGTTCTCATGTCCTTGTCGGCTTAGTGTTGTAAATTGAAACAACGATGTGATTAAGCATTTACTAAAGACATTAGTTCCTTTCCGTTAGAGCATGTTTTCTTCGTTATGTTGACCGAAGTTTGGACTCCATTTTGTACTGTCATGCTTCCACGTGTTCCCCACGAGAAGAGTCCAACCTCTGTGTTAGTTGCTCCTGTAATCTGCCTAGTAACAGTCTATAAATAGCTCCTTTGTCCATCTGGCACATGCCCAGACTTGACCACATCTGTTATCAGTTAGCCTTGCTTGACCATGTTTTCGCGGGCTCAAGGAGTGTGTTAGCTCCGCCCACATATTGATTCAGTATCGAAAATGACCATAAATGGTAATGTTCTTCGGCCTCATGTTGTATCCACCCACTTACGAGCCCCTCTGTTGTGTATAAAAGGGGACCGTGTACGCAAGTTCTTTGTGCTACTCTATGCAATACTGAAGAGTGTTGTGTGGATTGTAGGACCACCCTTAAGGGTTAATAAATGCTGTCTTTGTACTTTGCAGTTTCCGTGCCAACTTCCTTATAGATTCCATTACAGGAGAGCGAACCCTTGTGTCCTGCGGGCCTAGCTGGGGCCTGTATTCATCAATTGGCGCCCGTCACGTGGGGCTCATCGGCGACTCGGATGCTCGAAGGACTGGTCGCGACGAAGGTGAGGAACTTGGCCGGGGACGTGATCACTGCCAGCGGCGTCTTAGCCCTGGCATCCCGAGGTTTTTTCTTCCTTCCCTTCCGAGCTGACCGTCTGGGTGGCGCCGGTCCTCGACTGAGACCTCTTCTGTCGGTCCTGCCGTGAAAGCCGTTTGGGCGATTGTGGAGCTTGGCAGTTGGAATCTGGACTCTTGATTGGTAAGAACCGGTGTACGGTACTTGCTCCGAGTTTTTGAAGCCTGGTCCGGCTATTTGAGTTTGATTTGTGATGACTAGTCATATTTTGTATTTGTCTTTGTGAATATATATGCGTTGCAACACATATAGGCAGGTAATGTGGAGAGATTTCTCCGGAGCTGTGTAACTTTGAACGGCGCAACGATTAAGTGCCATTTTTCTATAATACTGCATATTTTGCATTATTTCTGAGCATGCCTGCTTTCAGCGCACTCCGTAAGTGGTGTTGCTGTTTCGGAAACCAGTTGAACCTCGAGGAATCTGCTCCAGCTCCCCCAGAGGGGACTCCTAATAGGGATATGTATGTGAAGCATGGTCTTTCTTCCATAATGTACAGCACAGTATGGAGGAAATATACAAAAAAAGATCCTGAGTTACGATGGCCTTTGTATGGATCGTTTGATATACGTAAGATTGAGTATGTGCAACAGTGTATGTGTAAGCGGCGTGCTCGTCAGGATATGTTTGAGTGTGTGCGGTTGTGGGTGAAGGAGGTGCGTGAGCGAGAGAAGCGTGAGAAAGCGCTGTTTGATAAAGAACAACGGAAGAATGATCATGTGCGAGCACAGGAAGCGAGGCGTCGGGAGGACAAAGAACAAACGGAGAGACAAGAGAAAGAGCGTAGGCTGCAAGTCTCGGGTCAATATGCTGTTCGGCAGCCACTCTATCCTGTCCTTAATAATCTTGATGATGATTTTTATTTACTAGATCGCTCTCCTCCCCCTTATGTTGGCGCATCTGCTCCGAGGCCACAAGATTCCGTCCCGGGTACGGGTAAGGTAGATACGCGGTCCATGTTATCGGCTGAGCATATGGCTGAGCTTCGGCAAATTTCCTTCCGTGCACTTAAGGGTAAGGTGTCCGTGGATGAATTGTTCCATACTTGGGGGTCGTGGCAGGATAGAGAGAGATTGTATTTTTTGAACCATTTCGCTGAGGAAGTGATTGCTGCTTTTCGGAAATATTCTAGTGTCTTTGAGCCTGAAGAAGTGACATCGGATGCTAAAGCATTGCATGATGGTGTTTTTTCTCCCTTTAAGGCTCCTGATACGGCTCGGCGGCTATTCGCCTTGCGGGACGCGGTGCTGGCCCATAGAGAAAAAGCGCGCCAACGAGCAGGGGAGGAGACGCAGTCGGATTCGTGTACCGCAGAAGGCCACTCATCCACCTCTCAATCAGATAAGAGCGATCTAGTGCATGCTAAGCCAATGCGCGAGGCGGCGCCTTTGTATGTTCCTCCTAAAGGAGCGGGGACTAGCTCGGACATTACCTCCGCCGATGCTAAGGGATATTTTGTGTATAATTGGGTTTATACTCCGTGGCATAGAGCTGATGTGATGGCATTAAAGAATGCTCTGCCTGACCCCCGCAAGAATCCAGCGGCCTTCTACGAAGAAGTCGAGGGGGCCTTGAATTCTTGCGTTATGACTTTAGCAGATATAGACCTGTTCTTTGGCCTTATTCTACCACCGGATATGTGGCGATCTGTCCGAAAGGTAGATGATGTAGTTGCCTTTAAGGCTCGGTGGTCTGACCTTGAGGATGAGGATAGGGAGCGGAAGCCCGCGCAGAAACCGCCTCAGAGTATTTTAGATCTCCCTGCTGCTATTGTGGCTAAGTTGAAGACAATTATCCCCCCTAAAAAGATTGACTGGAATATGTTAGCTGCATGTAAACAGAAAGCTGACGAGTCAGTTGCGGACTTCTTTACGCGCTTTGAGGAGACGTTTCATGATTTTAGTGGCCAGTCGCTTACTGACGATACGGGCCGCCACCTTTTTGCGGATAAATATGTGGCCAATCTGCTGCCGTCAGTTGCGGCCCGTCTAAAAGCCAGTGAAAGTTCTTGGTCCTCCGCTACACCGACGGCCCTCCTGACTATCGCCCAGTATTATGAGCGTCAGGAGCAAGAAGCGAAGGGCCAGGAGGAAAAGAAATCGAAAGATTTGAAAACAAAGGTGATGTTGGCACAAGTCTATGGCCCGCCCCGGCGGGGTAGTAATAGAGGTAGGGGAGGATCTTATGGTCCTCCCTCGGGCCGATCTGATTTAAATAGGAACCAATGTGCGTATTGTAAGCAATCGGGTCATTGGGCTAGGGACTGCCCGGTGTTGCATGCATCGCGTCAGGGGCATACCTATGGTGGCCCGCGAGGTAGAGGGGGTTTCTCGAACTTTCGAGGGAATTCTAACGAACAGGCTCGTTTTGACTCTGCTGGGCAGCACCGCGATAGATCAAACGTTTTTGATCGCCAGCGTCAGTACCAAGCGTCGGGGATTGACCGGTCGGGGTACCATGACTCTCAGCATGCATAGGAATGCGTTGGATGGGGGTTAGAATCAGTTGAGGTGCCGGTCGATCAGAAGGGCCCTTATGTATCGGCTGAGGTTTTGGGCTCTACTGATCAGTTCCTAGTGGATACAGGAGCGACACGTAGTGCACTGTCTAAGCAATTGGTTCCGGGGGCTCCCCCATCCGGCTTAATGGTCACATCGGTAGGGTTTGACGGTACACTCTCCCGAAGCCCTCTTTCGCAGCCCCTCATGTTTAAAGTTGACTCTTTTTCTGCACCCTGTCCGTTCCTGCTTGCCCCGTACACACCGGACAACATTATGGGCCTTGATATGTTAAAGCATTTTAGGGCTACGATCCGCTGCTCCCCTGCTGGTGTACGGGTAATATTGAATGACAATTACCCCCGATCAGAACGGATGTGTACGATGTCAGAGGATGCGCTGTTAGCTACCCTCCCTCGTGCTTTGTGGGCAACTTCGGATACTGATGTGGGACAAATGGTGATTCCACCGGTCCACATTAGCGTCCAGGAGGGGGCGGTGTTGCCACGCCTTCCTCAATACCGTATTTCCCAGGAGGGGGAGGAGGCTCTCATACAGATAGTGCAGGATTTGATGGCGGTAGGGGTAGTGGAGGAAGTCCCCTACAACATTTGTAACAGTCCGATCCTTCCCATACTGAAAAAGGATACGGATGCCAGAGTTTATCGGTTTATAGTTGATTTGAGAGAAGTGAACAAGATCGTGATACCTCAGTACCCAGTGGTTTCCGATATCACGACGTTGCTTACTTTGGTCCCACCTACGGCGACTATGTTCTCTGTGATCGATTTGAAGAATGCCTTCTTTTCCATTCCCATTCACCCTGATAGCCGATATCTTTTTGGGTTTACATTAAATAATAGATCTTATCGTTTTTGTAGGATTCCCCAGGGCTACACAGAAAGCCCTAGCATTTACAGTCAGGCTTTGAAAAGACAATTGGATTCTTTTGTTCTGCTCGAGGGTGTCGCCCTCATTCAATATGTCGATGACATCTTGCTGGCGGCTGACACCCTGGAGTTGTGTGAGAAAAGTACGTTATCCTTACTTTCCTTTTTAGCATCCCACAATCATAAGGTATCTAGGAAGAAATTGCAATTCTGTAGACCAAAGGTGACTTATTTGGGTCACCTTTTGTCTAAGGAGGGACGTGCACTCACACCGGATTGTATCTAAGTAATTCTGGATACACCGAGACCGTCCACACAGAAGGATGTGCGTGCATTTCTGGGTCTTGTTTCTTTTTGTAGACAGTGGATATTGGGGTTTTCGCACATAGCTAAGCCATTATTAGCCCTCTTGACAAAGGACACGCCTATCCCAATCCCTTGGTCAGATGAGTGTGATACTGCTTTTCAGCAACTACGACAGGCCCTTTGTTCAGCACCAGTGTTAGGGACCCCTGATTATGCAAAACCCTTTTCGTTGTATGTGCATGAGAAAGATGGATGTGCATTGTCAGTTTTAGTGCAGATGCACGGCGATAAGCAGCGCCCTTGTGCATATTTTTCGGCTGTACTTGATCCTGTCGCCCGAGCATTACCGGGGTGTTTTCGCTCGGTTGCGGCGACAGCTGTGTCAATACGCCAAAGCGAGGGAATTGTGTTATCTCATAAGTTGTTGGTATTAGTCCCCCATGCTGTCGATGCCCTGCTCAATCAAACGAAGACGCAGCATTTGACCAGCGCCCGTTTAACGGGATATGAGTTGACGCTTTTGGCTCCTCATATTACGTTAAAAAGGTGCGTAACGTTAAACCCGGCAACATTGTTGCCATACCCCGAAACCCAGCCTGAGGCGCGGAAAGCGCATGATTGTATTCTCGTGACTGAGGAACAAACAAAGGGTCGTATTGATCTCCAGGATACGCCCTTTCCAGACGTAGATGGAGAACTGTGGGTGGACGGATCATGTCTGAAGCTACCAGATGGTACGACTTCAGCAGCGTATGCGATTACCACATTGCAAACGATAGTGGAGACAGCACGCATACCACAGAAATCAGCTCAAGCAGCGGAACTGATAGC
This sequence comes from Triturus cristatus, assembly GCF_964204655.1. Classification (NCBI taxonomy): domain Eukaryota; kingdom Metazoa; phylum Chordata; class Amphibia; order Caudata; family Salamandridae; genus Triturus; species Triturus cristatus. The sequence goes on along the minus strand of NC_140591.1, from coordinate 1,363,209,991 downwards.
ATTAACACGAGCATGTGAGCTCAGTACAGGACTATGTGTGAATGTTTATACAGATAGCCGCTATGCCTTCGGAGTAGCGCATGACTTCGGCCTACTCTGGAAGGAGAGAGGGTTTTTGACGTCACATGGAGTACAGATAATGCATGGAGAGTTAGTTCATAATCTTTTAACCGCATTGACATACCCAAAGAAAATTGCCATCGTTAAGTGTAGCGCCCATAGGAAAGTAGTTGATAAAGTTGGAGAAGGGAATGCGTTGGCAGATCGAGTAGCACGGGAGACTGCGATGCAGCCCGGTACTACTGCCGTGTATGTAGTAAAGTCGCAGGTGGAAAGATGGCATGATGCGAAGGAGGAAGCGCGAGAAATGCAAAGGACCGCTTCTGACAAAGAGCGGGAACAATGGGCTAGCGAGGGGGAACTGGATGACGAGGGTTGCTGGAGAAATAAGCAGATGGATAGATGGAAATTACCCACGGCTTTTGTACAGCCTATGGTTCAGATGGCACATGGGCTAGCACATGTTGGAGCTTCCGCAATTGTGAAATTGCTTACCCAAGTCTGGGAGCATCTAGAGATTGCTAGCACAGCGAAGAGGGTGGTGCAGACCTGTATGATCTGCCTGAGGTATAACCCAGGAAAGGGTACTCGAACTCCAGCAGGAGAATTTGTGACACCTACTGCGCCCTTCGAGGTTTTGCAGATGGATTACATCCAGCTTGAGCGCTGTAACAACCTGAAGTATGTTCTAGTAGTGGTCTGCGCCTTCAGCAAATGGGTTGAAGCGTACCCTACGAAAGACAATACTGCAATGACTACTGCGAAGCTGCTGCTGAAGGAGTTCTTCCCTCGATATGGCGTCTGCAGACTTCTGTGGAGTGATAATGGGCCTCACTTTGTAGCGGATGTTATAAAGTATGTCTTGAAGGGCCTAGGCATCACTCAGAAGTTCCACGCCGTGTTTCACCCTCAGTCTGCAGGCCTAGTTGAGAAGTATAATGGTACACTGAAGCTTAAGATCGCTAAAATTCAAGCTTCAACGTCTTTGACTTGGCCAGACGCTCTGCCACTGGCGTTATTGTCAATTAGATCGGTACCACACTCTCGAACTGGCCTTACACCTTACGAAATTGTTTTCGGACGCCCAATGAATATTTGGGGTCCACCAAGACCTAAGGCTATGTATGATGTACCTTGTGTAATGATGAGCGATTATCTGGCACAGTTAACGGATAACTTGGTTTCTATCCATCAACAGGTCCGAGAGGCGCTCCCTGATCGGTCTACCGGTGAAGGACATGGTCTCCGGCCTGGGGACCATGTGATGGTGAAAGTTTTCGACAGGACGAACAGCTTGGAACCGAGATGGGTGGGTCCTGAGCAGGTCCTCCTCGCAACGAGGACGGCTGTGCGAGTCTCCAACAGAAAGAATTGGATCCATTCCCTGCACTGTAGGAAGGTGCCGCCCGGATTGGTGGAACCTGCCGTGCTGACCGATCAACGAGAAATCTTGGCTGCAGAGACAGGCCGTGCTGCGGAGCCAAACGCCACTGAGGAGCTCTTTCCGGACCATGCGACCCCTGGAGGAAGGCGATATCATCTTCGACCAAGGAAGTGAGTTTTTAAGTACCGGGACATACTGTCAGAACGGCCCTTGGGTTAGTGAAACGGTGAGCCGATGAGGCAAGGGGGGGGGATCAGCCCTGCATTAGTGTAGCGACACCCGTCTTGGCCCGCTGGTGAAGAAATCAACCGCTGCCCAAGGGGAAGAGTTCTGACAGACTTTTAGTTTCAGGAAGATATTGGGTTTTATTTTTACCTTGACATGGAGAAAAAGAAAATCCTTTGTGCATTAGGGTTCATGTTGACAGTAGCCATTGTTGGGATAACCACATGGTTCGTGGAGGATGTAACACCCGCTCGGAAGATTCTTGTGTTGACAACTCCGATGCCTGAGGAGCACTACTTTTATACATTACCGTATCAAGAGTTGAAGCATCGACAGTCTTACTTGAATAACACTTTCATCCAGATACTGCATCATACCCACGTTGCTACGAATGCTACGAACTGTTGGATATGTGGGATGATGCCAGCTCATCAGAAGAAAGGAGGAACGCCATTTATACCACTTCCTTTCTCTCATAATGGCTCTTGTAGAGCATGGTATACTTTGCTTTTTGCTACTCGGAAACCAACAGTGGGACGATTGCTCTTCAGACTCAATAAAGAATGCCATCAAGACAAAAATGGGTATCCACAAGCGAATGGGACAATTTGGGAATGGGAAGAGTACCGACCAGACAATGAATCCATTCCCTACATCTTCACGAACACAAGAGACATTGTGGGAAAGGACAAATTCGTGATTCAAGTAGCACAAGCTCAAGCGGACCTGTGTGTCCAGAGTGTGGGTTTTATCCCTGTTGGTGTTAGTGATTGTATTACTGTTCTGAATATTGATGGGTTGAACAATAGTACCTTTTTAGCCTCCCATAATACGTACTTTGTGTGTGGAAATAAAGGTTATTACCGTCTGCCGGCTGGGTGGTCTGGGGTATGCTATGTATCATTTCTATTACCTCCTGTATTCCTAGCTCCCGCGTCTTATCATAAGGATCTGAAATTATTGAATAATGTGACTGTAAATAGGTATAAACGTACTTTATCACTTGACGATGTAGATCAGACTGATACCAGTCTGCAGCAGTATATTGATTTTAACTTAGGACTGTTTTTCTTTGTTGGAGCTGCCCTGAACAGTAGGAAGATCCAAAGATTAACAAGAGTGGTAGAAGCTGTAACAAATCAGACTGCTGCTGCACTTGGGAATCTTACGGAGGAATTGCAAATTACTAGAATTGTTGCATTGCAGAATCGTATGGTATTAGACGTTATGCTAGCTGACAGAGGAGGAGCATGTAAAATTATTGGAAGTAGCTGTTGTGTATTCATCCCTGATCATACGCCATCAGTTTATAATGCCATCAATAAACTGCATAAAATTGCAGCTGAGATCCATACAGAAAACGGCACTTGGTCCTTTTCTGGATGGTTTTGGGCGTTAATTACTGCCTGGGGATGGAAGGTTCTAACTGGTCTCTGCATTATTGTAGCGGTTCTGTTTTCATGCTGTATCTGCGTTCAGTGTGGTCCTTTACTCTGCTCATTATGTGTATCATTCTGTATCCCTGATAAGAAAGTTATTGCCGATGTTACTCACCAGAAACGTCTAGCTAAAGAAGTTGAAGAAATGATGACGATTGACATATATGATGATTATCCTAACAAACCGGATGTCTTCAGTAAATGCTGAAAGGGTCGTCTGTTGTAAATTGAAACAACGATGTGATTAAGCATTTACTAAAGACATTAGTTCCTTTCCGTTAGAGCATGTTTTCTTCGTCATGTTGACCGAAGTTTGGACTCCATTTTGTACTGTCATGCTTCCACGTGTTCCCCACGAGAAGAGTCCAACCTCTGTGTTAGTTGCTCCTGTAATCTGCCTAGTAACAGTCTATAAATAGCTCCTTTGTCCATCTGGCACATGCCCAGACTTGACCACATCTGTTATCAGTTAGCCTTGCTTGACCATGTTTTCGCGGGCTCAAGGAGTGTGTTAGCTCCGCCCACATATTGATTCAGTATCGAAAATGACCATAAATGGTAATGTTCTTCGGCCTCATGTTGTATCCACCCACTTACGAGCCCCTCTGTTGTGTATAAAAGGGGACCGTGTACGCAAGTTCTTTGTGCTACTCTATGCAATACTGAAGAGTGTTGTGTGGATTGTAGGACCACCCTTAAGGGTTAATAAATGCTGTCTTTGTACTTTGCAGTTTCCGTGCCAACTTCCTTATAGATTCCATTACAGGAGAGCGAACCCTTGTGTCCTGCGGGCCTAGCTGGGGCCTGTATTCATCATTAGGGTTTGGCAGTCAGTCAAATTTGCATCACTTGTTCTAGGGCAAGCGGTCAGTTTGCACATGTGTAGAAATCACAAGGGAACAGAGACGTGGTCACCCTCCAAGGCCCAAATACGAACTATTAATAAAGTCAGAAAATAACATGTTAGAATACAAAAATAAATGAATTCACTGTATACCACTTACTTCTGCTCTAACCCCATTTACTTAATACATCTTTTGCATTAATAGCTTAGTAGTATGTGCATAGGTTAGTTCCAGCTCAGCATGTGCATTAGTGCCTTACTGTAAAGCGACCATATTAGAAGCTATTGCGCAGCTGCAAAGATTTCTCCCCAAGCGACATAAAACGTCATACTATGTAGATGTAGTAGACGCATGCGCAGTAGAATTCCCGCGTTTTAGCGGCCATCTCAGAACACTCGGGTTAGTCATTAGGAAAATCACATAGGAAAGCGTCCCCTAGATACAATATGTTGAATGAGGTGCCCTATTAGTACTCACGGACAGGTTGATCATAGGGTTACAGGTTATTTGAGAGGATTGCAAACGAGCAAGTTTCTCTGTATGCAAAACCTTGCTCCATCAATATGTATGTTGCTCCCTGGTGCATTCAATGTCATAAGTCTTTTCTTGAGCTGATGCAATCCAGGCTGAATTCTCTCATACATCTCTCTACTGCTACTGCAACATTACATCTTATTCCAAGTCAGTCTCTTCCATCTAACCAGGGAATAACTCTGGAGCAAGAAGTTGGCTTATTTACCTAAATATCCTCCTAGTAGCTAATGTCTATGCCTCTTGTCTTATTTTTACCAAACCTATTGGTGTAGATTATTAAGTGATGAAGCAGTAAACTGCAACTTAGCCCTGCATTTAAACACCTCGCAGTCTCCAGTAGGATGATCTAGTTTGGTTGAAAAATTGATGGGTTTTGACATAGTTTGCTGTGCTTTTATCCTTTCGTTGTCTAGCAAAGGGAGCTGGCTCCACAATCAGTGAGGGCAAACACCAGCTGCATTAATAACTTTAAAATAGTTAACACTGAGCCCGATTCACAAAGCAGATTGCGCACCTACTTCGTTTCATACCTAAATTTATTAACAGAAATATTTCACATTTTTCTTTCACAAATTTTAATTTACAGTCACTCTATAATTTATGCACAAATAATACTACACCATTCTGGTGCTGCGGGATTGTGAATCAAAGTGCAAATAATAGTTACTGGTCCCTAATTATGTAATGCATTTATTTCACCTGTGGTGTCCTGATTTTTCCACACCACAGCGGAAACCTGAAACTGGGGCCCAAGCACTCTCTTTCTGGCACTTGACTCTCAGGATAGCAAAGCAGTTGAAGGGTGTGAGAAACCAGGACCTGCTTGCAGTGTCTCCCCAATTTTTGCCCCCAGTTTGACTACTAGATGCTGATTTTCTGACTCTGATTATGCCCTGGGTTCTGCTCAGATCTAGGGCCTGTGCTCTGTGTAAAAAGTACATGGTTATTATGCATCAGTCCAATTGGTACTGACAATCTACCTGTAACACCCTAGTTTATGGTAGGGCATGTAGGTTTAGAGGCCCCTTGTAACTATATACTGGGCCAATATAAATCATGTTTTATATGGCCTGGTGAGGGAGAAAAGACCAATTTTATTTTTCCCCATTGTAACACAGTGGCTCAATTGGCTAACATGGGAATACTTTATTAAAGTATACTTTTTGATAGAAGTGAGCTAAAAATCTACTTCAAAGTATCAAAATGATAGTTGACTTCCACCTGGACAACCACAACGACCCCAACACCACCCCCATTCTAGAGAACCTCGCCAAAATAGGACTGAATTAACTTGTCAAAGCCGCCACGCACACTGCAGGACACACACTCGACCCCGTCTTCGCAGGTGGAAACAGCATCTCTTATAGCGACACCATGGAATTTCTTTGGACGGACCACACTGCATCCTTTTCTACTTCAGAAAACCCACCATACACAAGCACACACACTGCCTCCCCCGCAGAAACTGGAACAAAGTCACAGAAGAAAAGCTTACCTCCGCTATCACCAGCACCCCACCTCCATTGGGAACAACTGCGCCGTGAGGGATAGGTTGGTTTGGATCAATACTACCTGGGAATACTTGCTTAAATTAAACTTAATCGGGATTGTATGAAGGCTAAGTTTTGGGATTGTAGTCTCCAATTGCCAATATACGATACAAAAAAATTACATGATGTCCATTCTGAGTTCACGAAATTATATGATATAGTACTATATGTTAGTGATATCTATCACATTATACCGCAATTTTGAGGTCTAATGCTCTTCGCCTCAATGATTACAATGAGTACTTTTAATATGGAAAAAAATGTAGTTTTATACAAATTGTTGACTTTTTTTGTTTCCCGGCTGATATATGAGCTTGGGACCATGAGCCGTCTTATATAGACGATGCTCCATGTCTTTAAGAATGCCATGAACGAAAAGGGAAGTGAATAAAATCCTTTTTAGAACATGGAGGCTGCAACAATTTTCAGGAATGAATTACTGTATCAAACACATTTTTGGCCACATTGCTCCCTAATATACTCTTATTTTTTTCTTTTTCTTTTTCCTACGGTATCTAGGGGCATATCAGAGCACAAGATTATGTGACTACCAAAACTGTGAGTTTGCTTGCTTGTTCTTTTCTTATTCCTTCTTTTAGCACTGGTTTCTCATTAACAGACTGGTCCTTTTGAATCTGCTTTAAACTTGCTCATAATCAGAATGAACCAGGTTGCAATTAAAAATAATTTAGCAAAATAGGTGCTAAACGTTTGAAAACAACTAGCACTGGGGGGCTCACTATGTACTATATGACTCTTGATTAAATACTGTTCTAGAACGATCGATTGAGATGCAACACTGCAATGGTAAAAATATACCTACATGGATTAGTATAGACATAGAATAATAAATGGGGTTATTAAATCTTGGAACTACTTAGACTTTACATTTTTCTAACTTGACAGAGAAAACAACCAGTGTTCCTATACGAATAGTACAAGACACAGTCGATTGTTATAAATGAGTACTATAACATACCTAGGTATATTTTTTATCTTTTGTCTATTACCATATGTGGGACAATATATTTTTGTCTCTTGAGCCAGAATGATCGTAGTCTTTTCCCTCTCTCTGTCTTTGTGAAATTTAATAGGGACAGACGATTTTTTTCTACAAGACTTGGACAACTTCTATACAAATGTATTTGGTTGCCTATGCAAATACTGATCAAAGGTAGCTATTGAGATAAGACCCACAGAATCTTTGAATTGTTTTTATCAAATAACTTCCATTATATAGTTCAGCTCTATTTTGGGTGACGAGCCCCGCATGCTTTTTATATGTCTTTCACTATGGGTTATTTGGGTGTATCTGCACTTTTTCAGTTTCTTTTTCTTTTCATCTCTGCTTTTAAATAAATTCACACGTCTTAATGAACATGGTTGTTCTTTGGATCTCCATGTTGTTTCTCTATATACAATTCACATTTCATTTTTCCTGCTTCCTTTAAGAGATTCTAAAGATATGAATATTGAAAAATTCTCATTATTAAGGCATTATTCGCAGCCTTGAAAAAGTTTGAAGAAACAAAACACGTGTCGGCTGCCAGTTCAACGTATGGATTGTCACATCAAGCTGTTGAATCCTGATTATGTTGCCACTGCTTTTTAACTTTGTAACTTCAGATTTTGTTATATATTTATATCAGATGGATTCAGCAAGAATTATACTGATGTCCTGCTGGTATTTGGAGTAATTTTTCTAAACAACTTTATGAATCAATAGAAAACAGAAAAAGAGTGCCGAGGTTTATACTTTTGCTTCCACAATATGTTGAATGTGGTGCACTATTAGTACTCACGTACAGGTTGATTATAGGGTTACAGGTTATTTGAGAGGATTGCATACGAGCAAGTTTCTCTGTATGCGAAACCTTGCTCCATCAATATGTATGTTGCTCCCTGGTGCATTCAATGTCATAAGTCTTTTCTTGAGCTGATGCAATCCAGGCTGAATTCTCTCATACATCTCTCTACTGCTACTGCAACATTACATCTTATTCCAAGTCAGTCTCTTCCATCTGACCAGGGAATAACTCTGGAGCAAGAAGTTGGCTATTTACCTAAATATCCTCCTAGTAGCTAATGTCTATGCCACTTGTCTTATTTTTACCAAACCTACTGGTGTAGATTACTTAGTGATAAAGCAGTAAACTGCAACTTAGCCCTGCATTTCAACACCTCGCAGTCTCCAGTAGGATGATCTTGTTTAGTTGAAAAATTGATGGGTTTTGACATAGTTTGCCGTGCTTTTATCCTTTCGTTGTCTAGCAAAGGGAGCTGGCTCCACAACCAGTGAGGGCAAACACCAGCTGCATTAATAACTTTAAAATAGTTAACACTGAGCCCGATTCCCAAAGCAGATTGCGCACCTAATTCGTTTCATACCTAAATTTATTAACAGATATCCACATTTTTCTTTCACAAATTTTAATTTACAGTCACTCTATAATTTATGCACAAATAATACTACACCATTCTGGTGGTGCGGAATTGTGTATCAAAGTGCAAATAATAGTTACTGGTCCCTAATTATGTAATGCATTTCTTTCACCTGTGGTGTCCTGATTTTTCCATACCACAGCGGAAACCTGAAACTCGGGCCCAAGCACTCTCTTTCTGGCACTTGACTCTCAGGATAGCAAAGCAGTTGAAGGTTGTGAGAAACCTGGACCTGCTTGCAGTGTCTCCCAAAGCTTTGCCCCCAGTTTGACTACTAGATGCTGATTTTCTTACTCTGATTATGCCCTGGGTTCTGCTCAGAACTAGGGCCTGTGCTCTGTGTAAAAAGTACATGGTAATTATGCATCAGTCCAATTGGTACTGACAATCTACCTGTAACACCCTAGTTTAGGGTAGGGCATGTAGGTTTAGAGGCCCCTTGTAACTATAAACTGGGCCAATATAAATAATGTTTTATATGGCCTGGTTAGGGAGAAAAGGCCAATTTTTCTTTTTCCCCATTGTAACACAGTGACTCAATTGGCTAACATGGGAATACTTTATTAAAGTATACTTATTGATAGAAGTGAGCTAAAAATCTACTTCAAAAAAACAAAATGATAGTTGACTTCCACCTGGACAACCACAACGACCCCAACACCACCCCCATTCTAGAGAACCTCGCCAAAATAGGACTGAATCAACTTGTCAAAGCCCCCACGCACACTGCAGGACACACACTCGACCCCGTCTTTGCAGGTGGAAACAGCATCTCTTATAGCCACACCATGGAACTTCTTTGGACGGACCACTCTGCATCCTTTTCTAGTTCAGAAAACCCACCATACACAAGCACACGCACTGCCTCCCCCACAGAAACTGGAACAAAGTCACAGAAGAAAAGCTTACCTCCGCTGTCACCAGCACCCCACCTCCATTGGGAACGACTGCGCCGTGAGGGATAGGTTGGTTTGGATCAATACTACCTGGGAATACTTGCTTAAATTAAACTTAATTGGGATTGTATGAAGGCTAAGTTTTGGGATTGTAGTCTCCAATTGCCAATATACGATACAAAAAAATGACTTGATGTCCATTCTGAGTTCACGAAATTATATGATATAGTACTATATGTTAGTGATATCTATCACATTATACCGCAATTTTGAGGTCTAATGCTCTTGGCCTCAATGATTACAATGAGTACTTTTAATATGGAAAAAAATATAGTTTTATACAAATTGTTGACCTTTTTTTGTTTCCCGGCTGATATATGAGCTTAGGACCACGAGCCGTCTTATATAGACGAAGCTCCATGTCTTTAAGAATGCCATGAACGAAAAGGGAAGTGAATAAAATCCTTTTTAGAACATGGAGGCTGCAACAATTTTCAGGAATCAATTACTGTATCAAACACATTTTTGGCCATATTGCTCCCTAATATACTCTTATTTTTTTCTTTTTCTTTTTCCTACGGTATCTAGGGGCATATCATAGCACAAGATTATGTGACTACCAAAACTGTGAGTTCGCTTGCTTGTTCTTTTCTTATTCCTTCTTTTAGCACTGGTTTCTCATTAACAGACTGGTCCTTTTGAATCTGCTTTAAACTTGCTCATAATCAGAATGAACCAGGTTGCAATTAAAAATAATTTAGCAAAATAAGTGCTAAACGTTTGAAAACAACTAGCACTGGGGGGCTCCCTATGTACTATATGACTCTTGATTAAATACTGTTCTAGAACGATCGATTGAGATACAACACTGCAATGGTAAAAATATACCTACATGGATTAGTATAGGCATAGAATAATAAATGGGGTTATTAAACCTTGGAACTACTTTGACTTTACATTTTTCTAACTTGACAGAGAAAACAACCAGTGTTCCTATACGAATAATACAAGTCACAGTCGATTGTTATAACTGAGTACTATAACATACCTAGGTATATTTTTTATCTTTTGTGTATTACCATATGTGGGACAATATATTTTTGTCTCTTGAGCCAGAATGATCTTAGTCTTTTCCCTCTCTCTGTATTTGTGAAATTTAATAGGGACAGACAATTTTTTTCTACAAGACTTGGACAACTTCTATACAAATATATTTGGTTGCCTATGCAAATACTGATCAAAGGTAGCTATTGAGATAAGACCCACAGAATCTTTGATTGTTTTTATGGTAGGGCATGTAGGTTTAGAGGCCCCTTGTAACTATAAACTGGGCCAATATAAATAATGTTTTATATGGCCTGGTGAGGGAGAAAAGGGCAATTTTTCTTTTTCCCCATTGTAACACAGTGACTCAATTGGCTAACATGGGAATACTTTATTAAAGTATACTTATTGATAGAAGTGAGCTAAAAATCTACTTCAAAGTATCAAAATGATAGTTGACTTCCACCTGGACAATCACAACGACCCCAACACCACCCCCATTCAAGAGAACCTCGCCAAAATAGGACTGAATCAACTTGTCAAAGCCCCCACGCACACTGCAGGACACACACTCGACCCCGTCTTCGCAGGTGGAAACAGCATCTCTTATAGCCACACCAGGGAACTTCTTTGGACGGACCACACTGCATGCTTTTCTAGTTCAGAAAACCCACCATACACAAGCACACGCAGTGCCTCCCTCACAGAAACTGGAACAAAGTCACAGAAGAAAAGCTTACCTCTGCTGTCACCAGCACCCCACCTCCAACGACACCAGACACTAACACCGCGACACGCAACCTCCACCGCTGGATCACTATCGGCGCTGACACACTTGCTCCGCTCAAGAAAGCTACAGGACGACACATCAAGAAAGCAAGCCGGTTCACCCCTGCACTCCAAGAATCCAAGCAATCCTGTCGATGACTCAGAAAGACATGGAAGAACAGCAGAATCCCAGAAACATGCACCGCCTACAGAACAGCCACTAAAACACACCACCAACTCATCAAATACACAAAGAAGAACTTCCTCCAAGACAGAATCCTCACCAACGCCCACAACTCCAAAGAACTCTTCTCCATCATGCTGGAATTCGCCAAACCCGGCAGCGAAACAGCAGATGTCCCTGCCTTCCTAGACCTCTGCAACAGACTCAGCACCTTTTTCCACCTCACGATTAATATGCTCTACAACAACTTTAACAAGCAGGACCTCTGCATCACCTCAGCTCCCAACCCCAGCGACCCAACCCAACAGACCCTACTCACTTGGATCCCGCTCACGACAGAAGACACTTTAAAGATCATGAAGAGCATACACTCCACAGCACCCTCAGACCCCTGTCCCCCCACATCTTCCACAGAGCCGCCATGGCCATCACACCCAAACTACACCAGACGGTCAACTGCTCCCTTGAGACCACCACATTCCCTGATGACTGGAAACACTCCGAAGTCAACCCCCTCCTGAAGAAACCCTCCACAGACCCGATGGACCTCAAGAATTTCAGGCCCTGCTCATTGCTTCCATTCGCAGTCAAGGTCATCGAAAAGGCCATCAGCACCCAGCTAGCATACTTCATTGAAGCCAACAACATCCTGGACATCTCCCAATCCGGATTCTGCAGCAACCATAGCACTGAGACCGCCCAACTTGCTTCCACTGACTTCATCGGCCCCTTCCTCGACCAGGGCCAAACAGCAGCCCTCATCCTCCTGGACGTCTTAGCAGCTGTCAACACTGTTTCCCACCGCACAATTGCCACCAGACTCCACGATGCCGGCATCCAAGCAAAGGCCCTCGACTGGACATGCTCATTTCTCACAGGCAGAACTCAGCGAGTCAGACTCCTGCCCTAGCTCTCAGAACCAACAAAGACCAGATGCTGAGTACCACAGGGATCCTCCTGCAGCTCCACACTCTTCAACATCTACATGGCCCCGCTCGCAACCATCATCAGAAACCATGGGCTCAACATCGTCTCCTACGTCGATGACACCCAGCTCATCCTCTCCCTCACCTAGGAACCCCACATCACGAGGCACAACTTCTAAGAAGGGATGAAAGCCGTCGCCACCTGGATGAATGACAGCTGCCTGAAACTCAACTCTGAGAAAACAAAAGTCCTCATAATTGACTCCACCGCCTCAGCATGGGATGATTCATGGTGGCCCCCGCTCTCAGAACCCCACCACCAAAACAGACCCTGCATGAAACCTCTGCATCATATTGGACTCATCACTCACTATGAACCATCAGATCAACAACGTATCCTCAGCCTGCTTCAACACCATCAGCATACTCCTGAAAACGTTCAGACGGATCCCCTTAGAATACAGAAAAATGGTCACACACACCCTCATCACTAGTAGGCCTGGGCAAAAATTTCGTTCCGTTCGCGGAAATTGCGATAATTTGACATTTTCACGTTCCGCGGAGAGCACGAAAATGTCAAAATTTCCACATTCCGCAGCTTGGCGATAATTTGTTTCTTGCTCGCGCTGTAAAATAATACATTCTCGCGCGCGCGCCATCGCCTTACCTGAATCCCTGCGTTCGCCGACAAGTTTTCTTGATCCAGTCGCGTTCTCCATGAGGTGTTGTATTGTTTTTAGCCATTTGCGCTGTCTCGCGACAGTTCGCGCCCGCAGTGACGTCATGCGTCGTGCGATCACGTCTTTCTTCTCGCGATCATGCACCACGAGACAACTGAAAACAAGATGGCCGCGCCTGCGAGCAACCACATGGGTAAGTTGGCGAGCCGCAACCATGCAGAAAATCTCGCGAACATGCGGGAAAAAAACATCCGCATCTTCGCGATATTTCCACGTGTTTGCGATAATTTTTAACATTTTCGCGATAATTTGCGAAAGTGGATTTCGCAAATTCCGCCCATCCCTAATCACTAGCAGACTGAACTACGGCAATGCCCTCTATGCCATAATCAACAAAAATCTCCTTCGCAAGCTCCAGAACATCCAGAATGCCGCAGCCAGACTGATCCTAGACATCACCTGCCACAACCACATCACCCAACACCTCCACGACCTCCACTGGCTCTCCTTTGAAAGAAGAATAACCTTCAAGCTCCTCACCCATGCATACATGGCCCTCCACAATATCGGACCAGCATATTTCTCCTTCCACGCACCGAAGAGAAACCTCCGATCAGCCGACCTCTCTCTGGCCACCATACAGCGCATCTACAAGACCAGAACAGGTGGAAAGTCCTTCTTCTATTTCACAGCCAAGACCTAGAATGACCTCCCCATCCACCTCCAGCAAAGCCCTACGCTGCTCCAGTTCAGGAAGGATCTCAGGACCTGGCTCTTCAGATGACCCCAGCACCCTACGAAGCCACCCCCCAGCGCCTTGAGACCCTCACGGGTGAGTGGCTGCACTACACAAAACCCCTGATTGATTATAACTGTAGCAGAATAGAAGTTATAGAACTTGTTTTTCTGATGAGCCAAAATTCAGCCTTACAGCAGCCCTTCTCTAATTGGAAAGTCTCTGCCAGGCTGAGCCAAGCTTCCTTAATGAGGTGTGAGGGGCCTGACTAGAAATAAAATACATTGTGTGGAAGGAGACCTGCAGCTGTAGAGCAGAAGACAATATGGAGGTGGAGTAGCTAAACTGGTCTTCAAAGAGGGAATGACAGTATAGGGCTACACAGGCTCACCCCTACATCCTGCACCCCCAGAAAGGCAAGAGACCCTGTAATTAGATTAGCAGAGGGGCTAGAAGGGGAGTGTTAGGGAAATGTAGCCACTCCAGTGGGATGGCTTAGCCAGATCTTAACCTCCAAGAGAAAAGTTCTCCAGTTTGGATTCTGAAAGAATAGAGTCAAGAATATGCCACACTTTGGAGGAAGTGATCATGCATGAGGGTGGCACCCTGCACCCCGTTGGTCAGGAGTGCCCCCCCCTGCTTGAAACCTAGGAACTGTGGATAAATATGGGAGCGTTGTCCAGCAACTGAGATCCCTGCCTGAAACAACACAGACAAGGACTGCCCAGCTGGAACTCTGATCTGGACCCCAAGGATTGCACTCTGAAGAACTGTACCTGCTGCACAATCTGGAATTACAGGCCTGAGGATTTTGCTTGGTTTCAAAAGGACTAAGGAGTGGACTTCGATGAAGGCAACAGGTTATCAGAGCTTGACCTGCATCGTCTCTACCAAGAAGGAAGCATCTGGATTGCGTCCAGTGTATTTTTGAGGATTTGGCTAGGTGCAGTGTGGGAAACGTAGTCCCAACATCCCAAGGACCATCTCAGAGCTTCTAGACCCTTGGATTGATGTTTTGGAAACTTTGAACCCACAAGAGGAACTTGAGGAAGAGGTTCCAGAAGTTTAGAGAAGTTTGGAGCAACTTTGGTAAAAAGCTCCATAAGGTGACGCACCATTGTCGAGAGTCTTGCCGCCGACGTCTAACCACAACCCGACCTGGATTTCAAATTTTTACTGCTGAAAACTCTAGAGCTCAAGACTTCCAGTAGTTGACAGAGGGCTCGCGCTGGACCAAGCAGACCCCGTCGATGCGAATCCGGACTGACAAGGAACCTTGCTCGACGAAGAGAGAAAAATCCCTAAGATTGTTTCTAAGTGTGAAAGTAAGATTTTGAACGAGGCCTCTCGCTTAGTGTATCCAACTCACGCTCCATCGCGTTTGGCCTCAAACCTTGACTTTGTCCCAGTCAAGCGCAACCAGATGTTCCAAGTTTATGCTTTTGTTTTTTAAGCACTAGAAAGTATTTATTCTTTAAAAATTCATATCTTCTATTCTCCGCATTGGATTTTTTGTCTATTTATTCATAACAATGTAGTCTATTTTTATCAATTGGTGCTGATTTTTTTTTGTGTGTAGTGTCTTACTTCTTTAATGTATTGGTGTTTTTAAATACTTTACACACCTGTCTCCTAAGTTAAGCCTACCTGTTGGCAGCCAGCTACTGAGACCTTGACAGAACCTTTTATTTGGTTTCTGGCCTTATTACTAGTGGTAGGTCCCGACATATCACTACTAATGAACAACTCAAAAAAATTATATTGAATAAATCATTGTCCAATTAATGTTTTTTCTATTAAAAGGAAATGTAGAATAAGACACCTGCATCTAAATACTAAGCACAAAATTATAAATATTTACAAGATGACCAGTACCAATTGGAACCCCTGATTAGTGGACTTTTCAGAATAACCAGGATGCAAATTAAATAAACTAATGAAAAGTATTAGGATGCTTTCTAAGCCCCTAAATATAGTGTATTCTCATTATATGTGATGAATGCTGTCTCAATTTGAACAGTAAAGGATTATTGATCATGGATGAATTCCTATTCCTGAGAAGATTGAACCCTACCATCCCGACCTTCTATCACCTACCAAAGGTGCATAAAAACAAGTTGGCACCGCCGGGGAGACCAATTGTGGCTTCCCAGGGCAGTCTCATGGAAAATATGTCCATTTATGTTGACTCTTTTCTCCTACCCCATGTAAAGACCTTAAAATCATACATTAGAGACACTAAGGATTTGCTGGGTCACATTGCTTCACTACAATGGAAGGAAGAGTACAAATTGATGGTATTGGACATCACTAGTCTGTATCCCTCTATAGCGCATCAGGATGGACTAGTGGCAATGGAGTATTTCCTGAAGAAACGCCCTCTTAAGTACATGGAACACAGTGAATTGATACTAGACTTTGCGAGATTCTGTCTTACTAATAATATTTTTCTGTTCCAGACACAGATGTACAGACAGACCTCAGGGACGGCCATGGGTACCTGCTTCGCCCCCAGCTATGCAAACTTGTTCGTAGGCTGGTGGGAGGAGCAGGTAGCCTGGGGTATATCCAATATGGATTGGACAAATCAGGTTGTCAGGTGGTACCGTTTCATTGATGACTTGTTCATCGTGTGGAACGGTTCACTTGACACGGCTAGAGATTACATCAGGGTCTTGAACACTAACGAGGTGAACCTTGAATTCACTGGCGAGGTTGATGCAGTATCAGTTAACTACCTTCATCTGAACATCTATGTAGAGGGAGGACAGCTAAAAATGAAACTTTATCGGAAGGAGACTGCAGGAAATTCTGTCCTGCATGCCTCGAGCAGTCACCCTACCAATCTGGTCAGGCGTATCCCCTATGGGGAATTACTCCGGATAAAGAGGAACAGCTCGGATGACAGAGAGTTTCAACAGGCAGCGGGTAACAGTATCAAATGTTTTGAAACATGAGGTTACAGTAAGGGAGTTCTGGATGAGGCTTTTGGGAGAGTGAATGCCACCAAAAGGGCGGATTTATTGAAGACCAAAGTGATACAGAATATTGATAATGAAACCAGTGGAGGCAAATTCAGGCTTATTACCACCTTCTCTAGGAATGCTAGGGATATAAAAAGAATCATGAGAAGAAACTGGCACATTCTACAGACTGATAGTATAATAGGGGGAGATCTTCCATCTAACCCCCTAATTACATTCAGGAAAGCTAGATCACTTAAAAATGACTTAGTGGGTAGTTATTTATGTGACACCCCAAGGTCAACATTTGGGGCATTACAAGGATTCTTCCCGTGTGGCAAGTGCAAAGCTTGTAGAGGGAGTAAGAGGGTGCTTCGTTATGATATCTCAAGCATAAGTACTAGCAGGGATATCAGAAAGTTCTTGACATGCACCACACCTTACACAGTATACTGTCTTACGTGCCCGTGTGGCCTACGTTATGTGGGCAGTACTATTCATCCCACAAAGATTAGAATACTGGAACACATGCGGGCGATAGCCAAAGGAGATGAGACATATCCCGTAGCGCGACACTTTGATAAGATGCATAATCGTAACAGGGATCAGTTAAGCTATGTTTGTCTGGACCATGTACCGATTAACCCCAGAGGGGGTGATAGGATACTGAGACTCCGGAAGTTGGAGTCGCGGTACATTATCGATCTACAGACAAAAACACCCTGGGGCCTTAACAGTAGTGAAGAGTTGGTCATCCACTTAGGGGAGTATAAGTATAAGTATTGCTTTAGATCCATTTATATGATTGGCCATACAGGCCTGGTGGATTCTCCGTGATTGATGCATAGGACAGGTAGATATGTATATATTGGATGAATTTGAACTTGTTCTTTTGTTTTGTTTTCTCTTTTAATTCCTCTGATTTACAAAATGTATACAAAAGAATTGTCTTGAAGGTTAGCGTAAGCCCATTTGTAAATCTGTTTATAGTTTTGTATATATTTATGTAGGACATTTATTAGAATGTATAACCAGGCAGCCTGAGTCATGATTTAGAGTTGTAAGTGTTTAATTTCCTCTGAGGATTTGCCCATTCAGGGCTTTATGTTGTGAGTGTTATTTACACAATATATATGAATTTGTAAACAAAGGTCTACCCATCGGCGGGTTGAAATGTAAATAATTTCAATTGTGAATTCGGAGCTTGTATATGTTTGAGCTTGCTTGCCTCTTGGGGGTCAGGATATGGTTTGGACATCTCAAGATGGTGCTTATGTTGAAGAGGAAATGTTAGGGACAACGTGATTCACGTTTGTCCCTTGTTGATATCCATGAAATTGATGAATGTTTAAAATCATGGCGAAATGGCGCTTCGGTAAACATAGAAAAAGGTTGTTACCGAAACGCGTCTGTTTTGTGAGCGTGTAAAGTTTCCTATTAATAAATTACGGAAACGGTCCCCTGCGAGTGCTGTCTTTCTCCAGAGGAACCTAATGAGAGGAGGGGAGTTGCAGCGGTAATAGATATGTGGGTACACCCCCGCACTAAGAAGCACCCGCCTGAGAGTGCACCTGACTGGTGTTTTGGAGCAATAATATATATATATATATATATATATTCACTTAAAAAACGATAGGTTTCACACAGGTTATAGTTAGGTGGACATTTCACTCATAAAAAACCAATGAAATTTCCCCGTTATAGTTAGTTCAGATAACTATAACTCGCACGCCCGCAATCCACTGCTCATGACGTCACACATTACATCACTCATGACATGGTCAATGGCATCACTCATGACATCAGTGATGTCACTCGCCATGTCATGAATGATGTAATATGTGACATCATTAGCAGTGGATTGTGGGTGTGCGAGATGTAGTTAGTGCAACTAACTATATCGGAGGAATTTCAATGGTTTTGTTCAAGTGGAATGTCCAGCTAACTATAACACCCCTAAAACCTATTTTATTTTCAGAGAATATATATATATATATATATATATATATTCACTGAAAAAACCATAGGTTTCAGGCACGTTATAGTTAGGAATTAGCATTTAAAAAACCTTAGAAATTCACTGAAAAAACCATAGGTTTCAGGAGCCTTATAGTTAACTGGACTTTTCACTCGTACAAAACCATTGAAATTCCCCCGTTATAGTTAGTTCAGCTAACTATAACTCGCGCGCCCGCAATGCACTGCTGATGACGTCACATATTACATCACTCATGACATGGTCAGTGACATCACTCATGACATCACTGATGACATCTCAAAGGACATCACTGATGACATCATCCAGTGAATGTGTGTTTTTCTGAAAATTACATATGTTTTATATATGTATATCTCAAGGTCGATGGAAGAATAAATGGGTATATAAGTGTCTAAATGGATGATTTGTTTTTGAACAATTGATTGTCTAACTGACTGATTAAGTGTATCTTAGTGAATACATGGCTTAGTGAGTAATGTTTAAATGTGTAAATATCTGTATCAGTCTCTCACTTTGTGTATAAGTGGCTGCATGGGTTGGTGAGTAGCTACATGAGTGTCTATATAGGTTATTAGTTGTTTTTTTGAGTATCAGTATGAGTGTCTGAGTGTCTGTATGGTTCGGTGGGGGGTATTACGTAGTGCATAGGTGCATGAATGAGTGAATCACTGTTTGTATGTGTTGAAGACAGCATGTGTGCAGGACTGTATGGGTGGATGAGTGTGTGCATGGGTGTGTTAGTGAGTGATAGACTGTCTCAATAGTGTCTATTATGAGTAACTACATATGTTTTAAACTAGTATATGTGACTATTGGTGTATATAAGTGAGTATATGTGAGAGTGAGAGATTGAAAGAGTTCCTGTATGAATAAGTATGTGTTTCTATAAGTGATTGTTTAAAAGACTAAGTATGTGTAAGTTTCAGTAGAAGTAAGTGTGGTGGTGTGTGTATAACTGTATATGCAAGTAAATGGATGTTTGATTCTTTATTAGCATGAGTGACTATGTGTGTGAGTAACTCTATGGATGAGTGGCGTTGTGTAACAGGATGTATAGGTGTGTGAGTACATATGATGAGTGAGTACATGTATGAGTGACTGTATAGGACTGTTGGTGAATGAGTGGATGTGTATGTGGATCTTAGAATTACTGAATAGGTTGTTGTAACTGGTATTGGTATGTCCATTGTTTTGAACATTGTAGTTTCTATTTTTGAATGTGTGTATCAAAGGTTATATTAGGGGAAGAGGAGTTCGGCCACTCTATCACAAGGATGATGTCATCAGTGATGTCATTAGTGATGTCACTGACCATGTCATGAGTGATGTAATATGTGACATCATCAGCAGTGCATTGCGGGCGCGCGAGTTATAGTTAGCTGAACTAACTATAATGGGGGAATTTCAATGGTTTTGTACGAGTGAAAAGTCCAGCTAACTATAACGCCCCTGAAACCTATGGTTTTTTCAGTGAATTTCTAAGGTTTTTTAAATGCTAATTCCTAACTATAACTATAACGTGCCTGAAACCTATGTTTTTTTCAGTGAATTTCAAAGGTTTTTTAAATGCTAATTTCTAACTATGCCTACAGAGATAGGACATGTGAAGAAAGAAGAAATAAAGCACAGAAAGAAAAAAAAGAAATGCAGAAAGAAGCAACAGAAGTCCTCAAAGACGAAGAAAAGTGCAGGAAGAAGGATAACGTGCAGAAAGAACAAACAGAAGAGCAGAAAGAAGCCTTGTTGCAAAATCATCCTGTACCCTCAACTTTTTCAGACGGATACTGGTGGTAACTGAGTCTGACTAACCAGTCCTAGAGCCAGTGCTATGTTAAAAGACACTCAGAATACAGTGAAAACACCTACATACACTAGGGAACACTATGCGTTGGGGTCCCCCTGTGATCAGCATGACCTCCTCTGTAAGCCCCTAGTATATAATCGGGCAGGGGATTAAAACTACCTCTTAAAATGCGTAACAGGGCGTGTTTGCACACGTCCCCTCAGGCCCCGTCCCCTCACTTCCCCACTGTGTAAACACGCCCTGTGGCTGTTTTACGTTGGGAGATTAAGTCCCCTTGAATCCTGAGGGTCCCTAGGGTCCAACTAGACCACTAGGTACCTCCAGTAAGCGCCACAGAGCTGCGTTGCAGAGAGATGTAAAAAGGGGCACGGCCTAGACCACCTCTCTGCAACGCAGCGGAGTGGTGCTTACTGGAAACACCTGGTGGGCTAGTTGGCCCCAAGGGTCCCTCAGGATTGAAGGGGAATTATTTCCCCAACTTAAAACGCGCCACAGGGCTTGTTTGCACACGTTAACTCAGGCCCCGTCCCCTCCCTTCACCACTGTGTAAACACGCCCTGTGGCCGTTTTTAGTTGGGAGATTAGGTTAATTTGAATCCTAAGGGTCCCTAGGGTTCAACTAGCCCACTAGGTACCTCCAGTATGCGCCACAGAGCTGCGTTGCAGAGAGGTGTAAAAAGTGGCACCGCCTGGACCACCTCTCTGCAACGCAGCTCAGTGGCGCTTACTGGAAGCCCCTGGTGGGCTAGTTAGCCTCCAGGGGCCCTCAGGATTGAAGGGGAATTATTTCCCCAACTTAAAACGCGCCACAGGGCTTGTTTGCACACGTTAACTCAGGCCCCGTCCCCTCCCTTCACCACTGTGTAAACACGCCCTGTGGCCGTTTTTAGGTGGGAGATTAGGTTAATTTGAATCCTGAGGGTCCCTAGGGTCCAACTAGTCCACTAGATACCTCCAGTATGCGCCACAGAGCTGCGTTGCAGAGAGGTGTAAAAAGTGGCACGGCCTGGACCACCTCTCTGCAACGCAGCTCAGTGGCGTTTACTGGAAGCACCTGGTGGGCTAGTTAGTCCCCAGGGGCCCTCAGGATTGAAGGGGAATTATTTCCCCAACTTAAAACGCGCCATAGGGCGTGTTTGCACATGTCACCTCAGGCCCCGTCCCCTTCCTTCCCCACTGTGTAAACATGCCCTGTGGCCGTTTTTTAAGTTGGGAGATTAAGTCCCCTTGAATCCTGAGGATCCCTAGGGGCAAAATAGCCCACTAGGTACGTCCAGTAAGCGTCATTGCAGAGAGGTGTAAAAAGGGGCACGGCCTGCACCACCTCTCTGCAAAGCATTGGTACTTACTGGAAGCACCTGGTGGGCTAGTTGGCCCCCAGGGTCCCTCAGGATTGAAAGGGAATTATTTCCCCAACTTAAAACGCGCCACAGGGCGTGTTTTTACATGTCACCTCAGGCCCCGTCCCCTCCCTTCACCACTGTGTAAATGCGCCCTGTGGCCGTTCTAAGTTGAGAGATTAAGTCCCCTTGAATCCTAAGGGTCCCTAGGGTCAAACTAGCCCACTTGGTACCTCCAGTAAGCGCCACAGAGCTGCGTTGCATAGAGGTGTAAAAAGGGGTGTGGCCTCAGAACACCTGTCGGCAACACAGCTCCCTGGTGCACAATGGAGATACCTGTTGGGATAGTTGGCCCTCAGGGTCCCTCAGTATTGAAGGGGAATTAATTCCCCAACTTACAACTGGCCAGGGGGCGCGTTTGCAGAGTGCTGCAAGGAGGGGGCGTGGCCTCCAGCACGATGCCGGTCTTTTATTTATTTTATTTTTTTAAGAAGGAGGGCCTGCACCCTAATTTGTTTTGTTGAAAAAAATTAATTTGGCCCTCCCAAGACCTTAATCGGCCCCAGGGACCCCAACCCCTGGGTCATGGCCTTTTTTTAATTTAAATTCTTTAGGAGGGGGCTGCGTTGCCCCCCTCCTCAGGCCACTTATGGCTCCGGGGACCCCATCCGCCGGGGCCGGCCTTTGTTTTTTATTATTTTGAAAATATATATATTTATAGAAACACCTAGGACATGCTGGACAAACCGTATGTACCTATCACCATGACGATTTCCGTGATATTCATTAAAAGGCGACTATGCATAGAATGAATCCACATGGAATGTATTTACAATGCTAGTGAAGCTCTGACGTGTCTGACGCCCTACCGTGCCTAATCCCTGCACCCCCGCCGGTGGGTACTCTCCAAGTAGACACCCTTGTCGTTTATTTATACAAACATGGGTAGCTATTGACGGGCACATTTAATATACACGCACACCAAGCCATTCAAAGAGGATTCGACAAAAATTCGACCAAACTATGCAAGAAACCCCCCTCATGGTTAATAAAACACACATCCACCACCGGATGTGTAATACTTTTTATATTACTCTCAGGAAAGGAGACAAACCTCACTTCAGAGTCACAGCGTGCTCCTGGCTGAGCCCAATGATGTGTTACACCCACCAGTGCCCGCCGAGTGCCACACACCTCTGTGTTGTATTCCACCAGCTAGTGCGTATGCTATGACACTCACTAGCCGATGTGCACTGTAACACCACCCCGTGAATATGTCATGCCACACTTGCCTTCGCACGGGTTATATTGCCCCATCTAACGTGCCTTCCTCGATGTGTATGTTATAACGCACAGCGCTATGCCATACATATTACAATCTGGGATCCATATCTTTGTCACAGTGCATATGCAACATTACACTCCCCAGCACATATTTTATATTACAACTTTAGAGACTAGTTATGTTACACAACACTGCCCTGTGCACATTACACTCCAAGGCGCATATCGCATAGCACGCGCTAGTGCCTGTGCTATCTCGCGCTCTCCAATGAATCTGTCATTGCGCACAATGTATTGCATATTATATTTCACGCCCGGTTCATCTTATATCACACTTTTTGGTGCATAGTTTATATCATATACTACATCTAGTTTTCATTTTCAATCGTGCTGTCAGGACTATGTTCTATATAACACTGCGTGCACCTACCCTTTTCACGGGCATTACATTTTGCAATGGGGTGGAGGGTCAGGGGGTGTTTCTGCCAAGTGAGCCCGGAGTCACAGTCACAAACGTCCTCTTCTTCCTGAATAAAAGTGAGATTATGCTGCATACTTGTTCATATTTTAAGTAGTTCGCACAGACACACAATAAAGTTCCTAATACCCACCTTCTCTGAACAGTTATCTTGCTGCCCCATCCACCTCCTCCCTACCCTCTGTTGTCTGAATCCATGGACTAGCCTCCTCCCTCCTGCCATGCATGGTCTGATGTGCTGCCACTGCCCTCCATTTAGCATGATGTACCAGTCCACTCCGCCTGCCCTCCATTGCCCAATTCTATGGCCCATCATTGACCTCCTGCTTAGCCTCTGTGCTTAGCTTGCTGCCCCTATTCTCCTTTCCCCTGCCCTCCGATGTCTTTGTGCATGCCCCTGCTCGATCATTTTTGCCCACTATGTTCCATGGACCTGCCACTCCTATCTACTCTAAGTGTTCTGTTGAGCCGCCACTCCCCTCCCACCTGCCTAGCATTGTCAGATGACTGTAACCTGTCCCTGCCACCTCCACCCTGCCTGTCCACATGCCATGCCCCTATTCCCTTCCTCCTGTCCTCCATGGTCCATTTTACTGCCACACCCTGCCACACCCTTCTGCCCTCCCTGATCTGTTGTGCTGCAACTGCTCCTCCTGCCTGCCCCGCGCGGTCTGTTGTGAGGCCCCTTCCCCTGAACTCTCTTGTCTGTGCCCAGGTCCTGACCCTCCCTTCTATCCTCCATGGTCCTTTGTGCATGGCCTTGCAGCCTCCTTCTTGCCCATCATAGCCATTGTGCTGCCACTAACCCTCCCGCTTGCCATGCATGGTCTTCTGTGCTGCCATGGCCCCTCCCACCTTCCCTGTGTGGTCAGCTAGCTGCCCCTGACCCCCTCCCACCTTCCCTCCATGGTCTGTGTGTATGCCACCATAGTCTCATTGTTGCTCTCCATGGTGTGTCTTGTTTCTAGTGCCCATCCTGCCTGACCTCCATGGTCATCTTGCTGCTCCTGCCCTGCCACCTTGCCCCCAGCCCTCTGTTTCCATGTGCAGACCCCTATTCCCTCCCTCCTGGCTTGTCTGTTCCATTGCAATGCCCCTGATCCGTCCCTGCTGCCCTTTATGGTCTGTTATGCTGCAGCTTTCTCTCCTGTCTGTCCATTATGGTCAGCTAGCTACCATTGCCTCTTTCCCATCTGTTCTCTGTTGTCCATGTGCATGGTCCTGTCCCCTCCTTATTGCTTTCTATGGATTGTTGTGCTACACTCCAGTCCTGCACCGCTGTGTGGTGTATTGTGCTGCTGCAAACCCTGATGCCTGCCCTGTAGGGTCAGTTTGGTGCACCTCTCCATGTCCCTCCTGTCCTCTGTTATCCGAGTCCATGTCCCTACCCCAATTCCTCCTGCCTACCATGATTCAATGTACCATACTTGCGAACATTTTGAACTTGGTAAGAGGGAGATTTTGAAAAAAACTGGGGTATTGATTTTCCCCTTTGAGTTACATTGAAAAAGAGGAGATTGTAGACAGGAGACAGATCAAATAAAGCCCATTTGAGCTTAAAAACATTGGACGTTTCCTGGCTGAAACGGGTCTGTTGGCATGTATGGTTGTACTACCACTGCCTCTTCCTTCTGCCCACAATGTTCTATTATATTGTCACAGCCTCTCTTGCCAGTCCTGTATTGTTGGTTTGTTGCCCCTGCCCCCCTTTCCACTGCCCTCCATAGTCTGTTGTGCTGCCACTGCCCTTCCTTCCTGCCCAGTGTGGTCAAATTGTTGCCTCTGCACTCTTCTACCTGCCTTCAATTTTCAGAGTCCGTGCCCCTGGCCTCTGCCTCTCAACAGTATCCCAATGAACAACTAGATTGCTAACATTCTATATTTATTACAAAAGTGTGGAACGCCTGACGTCATCTTGATGTAATCAAAACTGTAATACCTTGAGTATTTCCTTTAGAAATTACATATATGAGAGGGTCTTATTTGCATCAAAATTATGGTTAATGCTCTACAAAACTAAAATGAGGACATATTTTCTGAGTTTTCAAATAGCGACAAAGAACTTTTAAATTATTTGTAATCTTTATGTTTTTTTATCCAGTTGACCACTTGATTAAATGTTGCACCTTGGCGAGAGGATGTGGTGTTACTTCCAGAGCTGCAGACATTGCAACTGGGGAACCAGGTTGGAGTTTCTGCTTCAGCTCAACATTCTGTGATTGTGGTCAAATCACTTAATCTCCCCATGTCTACAACCAAAATGAATTTGATCTTGTGTGATGTAACCAATGCTCATGTAAAGCATTCCAATACCTGACAAGTCTGCACTATATAACACTGCAAATACACAAAAAATAAGTGTTTTGCACACTTCTGTCATTGGGCTACTTGTGGGCTACATCTGGGTGATATTTGTGCTGTATTTAGGCTCTTTTGTGTCTGGTGGCCATCTTGGGAGATTTATTTGTTATGAAGTTTCCTAATTTCCTCATTTACTGCAATCTCCTCAGTAGGAAATGCTTTCAGTTTTTTACTTTGATTCCATCAAGAAGGTATTCAGATATGTCACACATTTGCCATACATTCTGAATGTTAGCACTCTAGTTGCTCATTAGATCGCTGTAGTAAAGCTACTGCTCACCAGGGAAGTCTGCTGCTGGTATTAACCCCTTCGGTGCTCATGACGGAACGGTTCCGTCATGAGCCACGGTTGAGCTGTGCTCATGACGGAACCGTTCCGTCATGACCACGCCCGCGCAAGAAACCGTCAGCACAGCGGCGGAATTTGCGCAGCATGGAAGGGGTTAAAAGTGCATGTTTCAGTCTGCATGTCAGAATTTGTTTATGAAATAGAAGAGGATTTGGGAAGTCAAAATGTGCCCTAATTTTTCTTTCTGCAGAACTAATCATAATTTCTATGGCAAAATGAACCCCCTCATTTTGTTCCTTTGTAAATAAATGTTTTAAGTGTTACCACTTTATTCCAATCAAGATGGCTTCAGGTGTGCCATACTTTTGTCATAAGTAAGACTGTTAGCGCTCTAGTTGTTCGTTAGAACACTCTGGGACATTCTGTCATTGGGCTATACTTGGGCTACATCTGGGTGATATTTGGGTTACATTTGGGCTCTTTTGTCTCTGGTGGCCATTTTGGGAGACTTATTTGTTATAATGTTTCCTAATTTCCTCATTTACTACAGTCTCCTCAGTAGGAAATACTTTCAGTTTTTTACTTTGATTCCATCAAGAAGGCATTCAGATGTGTCACAAATTTGCCATAAATTCAGAATGTTAGCACTCTAGTTGCTTATTAGATCACTGTAGTAAAGCTACTGCTCACCAGGGAAGTCTGCTGCTGGTATTGAAAGTGCATGTTTCAGTCTGCATGTCAGAATTTTTTAATGAAATAGAAGAGGATTTGAGAAGTCACTCAAAATGTGCCCTAATTTTTCTTTCTGCAGCACTAATCATACTTTCTATGGCAAAATGAACACCCTCATTTTGTTCCTTTCTAAATTAAATGTTTTAAGAATTACCACTTTATTCCAACCAAGATGGCTTCAGGTGTGCCATAAGATTTTCATAAGTAGGACTGTTAGCGCTCTAGTTGTTCTTTAGAACACTCTGGGAAGCTGCAGTAGAACACAAAGGAATCAACTGACAGTCTCTGCCCTTGTTGGATGTACATGTTTTACTGAGAATGTCAGACTTCATTCTCACATGACTGAGAAAGATAATGTGAATTTACAGAAAATATGCTCTCAGTTAGCTTATAGATCACCTTCCAAACCTCTGTGGGAAAAGCATGAGAAAATAGTTTTCTCTCAAACATGATTCATGATATCACAGCAGAAGGCTTTTTCACATGGTAAAATCACCTTAGAACACACCACAATTCCTAAAATGAGTATGGTACCATCAACACATGATTTATAATGTAACTAAAGTCTTAAAACCTTCTATTAACTGCAATGCTTTTTAATGAGGTGCTATCATGTATATTGGTCCCAAGATGGCTGCCAACACTTCTTGGATGAAGTGCTGACAGCCAATCAGATCTCACGATGAGATATGTGGTTAGGCTCCGCCCAGATATATATGTGATTTTACTTTTGATTTTCTCAGGAACTACTGAACGGATTTACACCATTTAAGCAAAAGGCACATGCCTGACCTGAGGACTATCTCTTTGCCAAATTTCAAGTAATTCTGTTCAGCCGTTTGGGCTGTACCTTCGACTAAACGTCCTATGGGAAAATGCATGGGGAAAACGCATTTTGGGACCCCCTTTTTTCTCAGCCCCCGCTTGACGAATCACCCCAAAACTTTCAGGGTAGGAGCTGAGCGGAGCGCCCCATTAGGTTTTAAAATTTCACGAAGATAAGTCAACCGGCTTGTGGTCCATTGTGGTAGCCTTTTCCCAATGCCTCTCTTGAACAACAAGGTGGCAAGGCTTTCACCTGTTGTAAAGTGGGAAGTTGACCGATAGGCATGAAGGGCTGACTTGAAATTGATTCCTTCGAGCGCAGCGCGCTAAACCACTTTCTTCCGGGTGCCCATAAATTGTTCAACAACACCATTTGCCTGTGGCTGGAGAAGCTTGTTTTTTTGATGCTTGACGTTCAAACAACTATGAAAGTCCTTAATTTCTCTACTATTGAAGAGCGGACCGTTGTCAGATTTGATGCGAGAGAGAACACCCTACTCTGCAAAAATATCATCCTGCCTCTTGATGACTTTTTTATGGGTGGTAGATGATACATCTTCCACTAAGGGAGTACTCATCA
This sequence comes from Triturus cristatus, assembly GCF_964204655.1. Taxonomy (NCBI): domain Eukaryota; kingdom Metazoa; phylum Chordata; class Amphibia; order Caudata; family Salamandridae; genus Triturus; species Triturus cristatus. The sequence continues at coordinate 1,363,181,623 of NC_140591.1, read as the reverse complement.
GTAACTACCATGAGCTGATGGCCATTGTTTAAGGGTCCCAAGAAATCAACTGCAGTTTTCTCCCAAAATCATTTAGGAAGGTCGGACATATTTAGCACATGCTATGTTGGGCTTAGGTAATAAGCAGTTACACAGGTGATATGCTTTCATTTCCTTCTTGAATTGTTCGTCAAGCCACGCTCTGTCTCTGAGGACTCACTTGGTGGCTACAATGCTACAATATCCTTCCTGTGCCAGTTCAATGAATTGTTGTCTTAAGCTCTCAGGTATGACAATACTCAAACCTATTACTATAACACCGTCTGAAGTGACATAAAGTTCTTCCTGCACATTTTAAAAATTTTGATACTACCTGTCAAAAAAAGTCAAATTCAGCTTTATTCAGTGCAAATAAAAACCACCATAAAAGCATAATATACAAGGAAAACATTCCTACAATTTATCATGATTACATTATTGAAAATGACAAAATGTAATTATAAAAACTAAAAAAATAACACAGACAAGGTACTAATACATATAAAATAGATATAAAATACATAAGATACACAGTGCTGTTATAAAACAGCCATAGGGAGTTGAAGGGAAAAAGGATAATTAATTCTAATTTAAAGTGCTGGTGGTTATTAGTGCATAGAGAATACATAAAGTGCAGAGTGCCACATCTTATCTATACTCATCACTCATTTAAATACGGGAAATTGAAAGCTTGTCAACGAGCTATACAGAGAATAAAACGTCCACGTATAAAGTGCTAATGGTCACAGGTGCATAAAGTTAAATAAAGAGCAAAGTGGCGTATCTTGTCAAGATGTATGGATGACTGACCTCAAGGACTAGGAGTCTTCATCCATATTTCCATATAACAATGCATCCAAGTGTGTATAATCTTTTCTTTTTCTAATTGCCAGTTGCACATATCGGATAACAGAGTTTATAATTTTCACGTTTCCCAAATTACAAACAAAGTTAAAAGCTTGTTTATAATTAAAAAGCATGTTTGATAAAAAAAAAAGGGGCATTAAAAATGTTTTCCGGATATCCCTATAAAAGCTGCAAAACAGAATAAAATGCAGCATAGATTGAGGGGTTTTTCCATCACACGGGCAGTTGTACCCATCCTTGACCTGGTTAATAGAATCTGTGTTGGATGTTTCTTACCAGCACAAGGTATGGCTGTAGGCCCTTCATGAGCGGGCATTCGCAGTAAGTAACAACGCTATATTTTTGAATGACAGCCCTGACTCTTTCAGTTTCCATGAAATTTGAATATCTAAGCTTCAGGTCGCTTTTACTGAGCTCTTGGATAGTTGTTGGATTCTTTTTGTCAATGTCTATTTTACAGCATGTTAACAGATTAAATATGTGCTCCAACAATGGTATTTTCCTGCTAAGGTCAAGCGTTAAGCAGTTCATTATTAGGTCTTTAGTACATTTTGTTTCTTCTTTAGCCCATAACCCTCGTCAGAAAGCCAGGCCAGCCATATTCATCGTGTCACTTAGATATGAAACCGACAATTCCTTATGAACTATGTAGTTCGCTGTTGATCTAGGGACTGACAACAGTCTTTTAAGGAAATTATTTTCTTGACTTTGTAGGGAGGCGGTGTTAGCTCCCCCCCAAATTTCAGCCCAGTAACAGACCCCGGAGACACAGAGCTAGGATTTCTCGTATGGGTTTATTTCCTAGTTTCACGGAGAATCTAAAAATACTCTCCGTGATTCTTTCGTATTGCACGATTCTATATGGGTGTTCCATATGCCTTGCCTAATAAAAAGCATTCCCAGGTATGAAAAAGATAAAACTCTATTAATAATAAGCCCGCCCACGTGGTGTTGTCTATTCTTCGGTCTATTACTCCCACATGTCATGACGAACGTTTTCCTTAGATTAAGCTGTAGGACTTTTTTGGTCATGTATGATGAAAAAGTTTCTATAAGGAGTTGCAGCCTGTTTGCTGTTCTAGAAATTATGACAGCATCGTCTGCGTATAATAGTACTGGCGTGGGGCGTATTCCAATTTTTGGGGAATCTGCATCTAAAATTTGTAAGAAGGGGTCTACATTGTTAATGTAGAGGGAAAAGAAAAGGGGCGCTAACACACATCCTTGTCTAATACCACGCATAACTCTAAAATCCGGTGTACATTCCCCCATTTTGCTGAACCGTACCCTGGAGGTTAAAGAATTATAAATCTGAGATAGATATGTTATTATATCAATCGGTGCCCCTATCCCTTTCAGTGTTTGCCATCATTTATGATGGTTAACTAAGTCAAAGGCACTTGTGAAGTCGACAAAGCATAGGTGAAGCACCCCTTCCTTTGCTAATGTATACTTCCCTATTAATGATTCTAGATTTTAACATTGTTCCACCGTCCCAATACCTCTTCTGAAACCATACTGTGCCTCTGTTAGGATTTTTTGCTCACTGGCGCAGTTTTCCAGCCTTTCCGACATTATACAGCCCATCACTTTGGAAGAGGGATCTAGAAGAGATATTGGGCGGTAGCAATTTGCCTTCCCTCTATCCCCTTTTTAAAAATGGGTATGATAATACTTTCAACCCACGTGGCAGGTATTACACCCTCAAGGGTGGCATTAAAAACATTAAATGGAAGTACCATGGATGCGGAGCAAGATGGAGTCAGTGCGAGTCCACGCCACTCAGCCGCTCTCGCTGGACAGATCGGTCATCGGCTGTGTGGACTGCTGCATAATGCGAAGGCAGAATCAGTCTGTATTGCCTGGGACTGGCCTCTCCTTCCAGTTCACTGAGGCCAAGTTGGACGCTGTAAGCGAGCGCGGGCTGCTTATTTTCGCCGGAGCGCTCAGGAAGCTGATTAACTGCCGGCTGCTCAGATATATTGTGACCTCGGCGGTTTCTTCATTCTCCTTTGACCTGGCGATACTGTGTGAGAGAAAAGGAAAGCTGCGGAGTGGAAATCGGACGATGACGACTAGGGGCGCCAAAACTAGCAAAGGCAGCAAAGTAAAATCGGCCCAAATTAACTCTGCTTGCGGGGATGCCAGAATGATGGAAAACCTACCCAAAGGTAAACAGGAGGTTAGTGCTCCTAGGAAACCAATGGGGAGATTACGGGGGGGGAGTCTTGGAAGAAAGTACTGGACAACAGCCTTCTGTAGCCAAGCTCTTCTCTGGTGTTAAGGTACCACCCGCTAACATAGACACCACGCCTGGTCTTCCCCTGAGAGTGACCCTGAAAACTTAGAGCCGGCTGGACAAGGCAACCTAAATCTGCAGCAGCGGATAGACAACCCGGGGGCAAATTCTAACACAGCCCAAACCACGGAAATGGCGAACCCTAGTGGTACACTGGATAGCTCAGAAGAACAGTCATTGGACACTAATCATAAACTCATCACAGAAAGTAATGGGGGTCTAGGGGGTTCAGGAGATCTAACTTCCTCTGACTTGTCTGGTCTTACACCAGATTCGGCTCCTTTAGCATGTGCTCTAGAGGGTAGGCTCAAACCACCCTCGGCCGGTATCGACAACTATATCCGCAATCTGGAAGCTAACACTGGCCCTCTAGCCCCATGGACCCCGGAACTAGGTGGCGAACATTTTTACTCAGTGTCGGATGGCTCTGGGTTCACCACAGAGGAGGGTAGCTCTATCTCCAGCGAAGGTAATAGTGTTGAATCCCCTAAAGACACTGGGACTGTGCAGCGCCGAAAGAAAACAAGAAGTAAAACAAAAAGGCACAGCCAGCTAAAGTGTGATTACTCAGATTCATAGTTGTCCTACCCCCTTGACGAGATTGCCACTCAGACTGCATCCTGGGAGAATTTAAAAGCTGCACCAGATGCCACGGCTACAGCCGAGCCTTCTCTAGCTTCTATCTTGCCCTCAATAAAGGAATTTCAGGAGGAGGTCCACTCGACAAGGGTGTCCTTGCTCTCCATTGCTCTCCGCCCTCTATATAGATCCGTTGATTAAAAAAATAGAAAACAATCAAGCAATTAGGGCAGTGAGTGGATTTGGCTGGGACACTAAAATCATGGCTTATGCCGATGATTTGGCCGTAACAACTCCGGATCCCGAGAGCGCTATTCTAGCATTGGAACAGGAGGCCCAGGAGTTTGGAAAAATTTCGGGGTACGCTCTTAATAAAAATAAAACCCAGATTATTTTGAACAATAAAATCAACTGGGTGTATAGTCAGGTGGTCCCAAAAGCTAAATACTTGGGGGTGACTGTGGTTGCAAATACTGATATGATCATGGCTGAAAACTTAATTCCATTGGCAGCTGATACTAAAAGGGCGCTCAATCGGATCGATAGCCTGCATCTGACCATAGTGGGACAATGCAATGTCATTAAGATGACTTATTTCCCGAAGTTACTCTACTTTTTTAGGGCCATCCCCTTAGAGTTTAATAAGACTATGTTTATAAGATTTGAACAACTTTTTTCACAATTTATTTGGGCATACTCTCAGCCTAGACGAGCTTTTAAGACATTCTCTCTTCCCAGGGAGAGGGGTGGATGGGCACTCCCTAATATAAGAGTACACATGTTCCCTACATGCCCGAAGCTTATTCCACTCCTTGCCAAAATACAGGATTTTCTAGGGAAAATTCTTTCTATGGACATCGAGTTAACCCCAACGACTATTTTGTTGGGGACCCAAGACAAGGTTAACAGGAAAAGTGGTGGAGCATTTATCTTTGTAGCCATGACAGTCTTACGTATCTGTATAGCCTCTGTATGGATAGACCTAAATCCCCCATTGTTTTCCCACTGGTTGGCCCGATTTGTCACGACATGTCATCTAGAGAAATCCATCTATGCAAAAAAAGGTATTCAGGGAAAAAACAAAAGGGTCTAATTATATGGGATCCTTTAACTATGTGGCTTTGAAAGACATGCTCCTTCCCGCTTTTCTAATTTCTTTCTTTATTTTTCGACGGTGAAGAAATTCCTTATTTCCATTTCCGTTTTATTTATTCTTTTGAACTTGGAATTACAATACAGCGATAGTTGATTTTTCCCATCAAGTGCCTAACTCATTGTCTAATGTTGGGGTTTCTGGGGTGGGGGGAGGGGGGAAGGGGAGGTGTTGATGTTATTTCATCGCTGTATTTCTTTTTGTTGGTGAAAAATAAAAATAAAGAAAAAAGAAAAAACATTCAATAAAATAGGTATCAAGAAATCCATGTTGTGTTTAAAAACATCAATAGGCACTCTGTCTGCACCTGCGGCTTTGCCATTAGCTCTTTTTTGCAGTGCTGTTTTAATTTCTTCTGGAGTTATTCTTTCTGTTCCGACTGGCTCTACTACAATAAAATCACCAGTTTTGTCATCAGCTATTTTTATAGCCTCTGGATTAAAAATGCTTTCAAAATGGGATACCTAGACTTCCGGGGCTACATGGTGTCAATTTTTACTGCATTATACTCTTTAAAGTAGGGGTGATTAATAGTTTTCCAAAAGAGGGCTTGGTCGTTCAACGTGGCTGCTTGAATTAATTTCCACCATGCCCCCTCACGTATCTCCCTTTTTCTTTCTTTCAAGGCGGTACTGATCCTAACGCTGTCTCTAGGAATTTGTTTCAGTGCCAGTTTCAGTTCCCCGTTCAGCCTAGAACATTCATGGTTATACCATCTAGGGTTGAGGTTGCATGTTTTCTTCCTCCTCTTGGCTGTCAGATCACCTGCAATTGTAGTTGTGATATTACAGAAAGCAGTTATTATTGCAGGCTCAGGTGAAGAACCATCCAGACAGATATCTAGATCTCTTTGTGATTTCCCTAAGAGGTTTTCCATGAATGTGGCTAGATTCACTACCGACCACTATATTTAGATACCATTATATTGGATATTAATTTCCATATCCATTATATTCCCACGTGCTTTTGGTGCCAGATTTCGTCTAAATGACACAATTAAGGGGTGATGATCACTAAAGAGACTAATATTAATTTGAATATTTTCCACCGGATCACAGCAATTTGATGATACGATAAAGTGATCTATGTTTGAGGATGACCTACTCCCTACAAAAGTTTGTATTTTTATTTCACCATCTGGGCTAGAGGGTTCTAGGGCTACTAGATCATATTTATGCATAGCGTTATTAACTGCCTCCCCATATGTATCGTGGAAAAATGTGAAATCCTATCTCCAAATTGGTCGCTATACCCACAGGGTTCTCCAGCTTCATAGACAAACCTAACACAGTTAAAATCTCCTGCCCAAACTAAAATATAATCCCCTTCATCTCCGTTAAAAAAATATCCAAATCACTTTCTAATAATTTAATGACCTTACTCTTGGTATTATCAAAAATGTTATTATAAAAATGTACTACAACGATGGCCTGTTTTCCTTTCGAATAAAAATACAAAAGCTAAGCCCCTTTTGCTCTGCCCATCCTAGAGGGGCTAGCATTTGTACAGATGGTTTGATAGCCATTTACAAAAAAGGGCTCAGTACAACACGTTTCTTGGATTAATACAACAGCACACCCATCTAGAGTTTTCAGTCAGTCCTCGTCCCTAATCTTATTTTTGATCCCAGCGACATTCCATGTCATGATGTTTAAAAACTCACTGGGAAATATAAAGGGGCCATCTATCATCATGTTACTAGTGGGTCGATGTTCATTATTACCCGTACTAGGCTTGTCCAGAGCATCTAGGTGGGGCAATGCAGTTCGAATAACATTTTCCAGGTTGGTTGTTAAATTCGTTAAATGTGCAGCGTCCCTAGTCTATGCAAGTCCTCTTCTATGCCATTTTCCTCGATTTGTATTTGTGTTGTTAAATCAACATCTGGGAGCCTATAGTTTACAATACGGTCCATATTCTGAGGTGCATGTTCAATCCTGTCCTTTCTATGTCAATCTAATTCACTGCATCTTCTCAATGGTAGATACCTGTGGCTCAGGGGCACATTTACCAAGGGATCTTATCTCGTGTTTGTGTTACTATTGCCATAATTCGGCCGATAGAAAAAGCCCAAGGGAACGGCCATTATATGGTCAGTATTGTCAGAATAGTACCCTTTGTCTTCATTCAAAAATATATTCAACAATTCACCCACCAATTTACTATTTCGAAAATGTACCACTACACAGTCTCCATTGCATGACTTTCTAGATTTACCCACCTTATTTACTCTCCTCAACATGATAATTTCCTGATATAGAATCTGCACCCCGACATTTGTGTTAACAGAAATCCAGTGAACCACTTGGTTCTTTCATGTCTCATATGTTTCCCTCTGGTTTGCGGCTAATTTCGGGATATTATTTAAAATTATAACATATGGAGTTGCCTGGGGCGGGAGCTTTAGAGTCCCTTTGGAATTATTGTCATCTTTGGCGGAGCTGTTTCTCCTGATTGCCGGCGACATTTTAGGGGTACTTGCAGGGTGGGAAGTATCATCTTTATATGATCTTATACCTGGTATTTGTTGTGTTACCAGGTCATTCTTCGATTTTGTTGCAGTATTGTGTGTCAATCTCTGTTTAACTACACCAATTGTGGTAGCAAGATAAGTGTGTCCTTTTATACTCTCTGTTTGGTTTTGAGTTGACATGCTGAAGCAGGGTATCTTACTTGTGGAATTAGGGGGTAGGGTTTTAATAACCATGTCTGTTAAAAATGCCATGTCTTTATGCAGCAGCTTGATTTCAGACATTAAACTTCATTTGATGCTGTCCAGTTTACCATGCAGTTTCTTAAATAAAGCCTCAATATCTTGTGGCTTCTGGTTTATAGAATTACATTCCCCTTTGTTCATCCCAGAATTGATTCCTCCCTTTTCTTGTTTGGGTTTTGATTTAGGCTTTGATGTAGGCTTGGTCAGCTGCCTCTCTACTGGACCATTAGCAGTTAAAGCTGGTTGTTTCTTTTTTTTGGCTGGAGTGGATGCTGGGATGTATCATTGGTTAACACTGAGATCTCCAGAGATGATGTTAAAACGCAAGGGTTAGAGGATCCATGGACATTTACAACATTAGAGTTGTTTGTTGTAGATATTTCTGTCTCCCTGTCCTTTCTGCTCGTATTACACTCCAGAGCTCGAGGTTCAGTCCCACCTTCAGTTACATTCTCCCTTATAACGGCATCAAGTGCTGTTTTTGTTGCTGCTTATTGCTCCTCTACATGCACAATTTCACTGTTAATGAGGCCCACAGCATTTTTTAACTACTTTGTTATGGGTGCACTCTTTATGGGCATTTTCCCCCCTTGTAGTTTTAGTTTCCTTTTACCCATGATTTAATTATACTTCAAGTATATACAACGTAAGTTCCTCTTACCGGATTTGACGCCTTCCACACAGCCAAGGGAGGTAGCCCTGCCTCGTCCGGCAGCGGCCTCGTGTGACCTGGGCTGGCTTACGCACAGAAAGCGCGCTAGCACCTCTTAGCGTGAAGGCTGCTGGGCGTTGTAGTCCGACCCCGTTTCCACGCACAGGTAAAGTGCGCTGTGCTCTGGGTCTACACCACAAGGATGAAGATGAAGGGCTTCTGCTCCTGTCCTGGTAAGGTGCGATGTGCTCAGTACTGGAAACCAACAGATAGAGGCTCTGTAATTCACCAACCAGTGGGCTTACGCTTTGGGGTCTGGATGCACTATGGTGTTTCCTCAAAGGCAGGGAATAACTTTACTTCACTCATTGGGCCTTTGTCTCTTTGTCTTGGGGAGACCCCCTGCTCGGCACTGGAGCCAATTGCACCGGCCCTCACTCTCTAGCTGCCTTTGAGCCTTGTTGCGCTCCCCCACGCTGCTTCACTGCAGGGTTCTTATTACATAATGAATTGCTGTGGCGGGCTTTGCACACCGCTTCCGTGCCGCGCCGCAGGCCGAGAAATCTTTACCAATGCGTGTGAAGGGGGATGGGGGATGGAGGTAGCGCGGAGCAGTCCCTTTGTTTTCCTCAGCCTTCACGCTCCTCTCCTCCAGGAGTCACCAAAACTGTTTGCTCCTCGGCGCTTCCTTTCTGCGTGTGAGGTGTGTGGGACGCCTGGCCTCTGCCTCTGCCTCAATCTTCAGATTGTAGCCTTGGCCAGACCCGTGCTTCACCCGTCCCCATCACAGGCCCCCAAGTCACCTTACGGGCCCGTGCTCCTGCGTCGCAGCAGGATGTTTGGGCGGCCGTTGTCCAGCAGAGTGCTCGGACGCCGTCCGGTCCTGTTCCAGGTCTTGTCCCCACTACGGCTGCCAGCACCACCTCACACAGTTCATCTGTGACAGGTTGAGTATGCTTTCTCTATGATTGTGTTGCAATGATATGAGCATGTCTCTGACTGTGTTAGTAGCAGCAATGATCTGCTGAATGGATAGAGCTGCAGGGGTGCTTGATTTTACTATGAAATTGATGTATGCTTCAGCTGCTTTAGAAGGTGCACTGGGATGCTGGAGCGCCACTTATGAGTAGTAATATGCAGGGTTTTCATCCTTCCCTGCTTATGCACAATAGTGTAATCCTGCTCTTGCAATCTCAACTCCCACCTATTGATGCAAGTGGGCATCTTGGCTTTCGTATTTCTGAAAATGGTGAGTAATGCCTGGTGGTCAGTGACAAGGGTGAAATACCTTCCATACAGAAACGCTTGAAAATGTTCACAAGCCCACACTCTAGCCAGGCTCTCTTTTTTCTAACCGAGAATAGGCACTTTCAGTCTGAGATAGACTTCTTCTAGGATAGGCCACGATGTGTCTCTGAGCAGTTGGATGTACACTATATATAACTTGGTATCAAAGTAAGGCATTTGGGTGCATTTTCAATGACGTGTTTGATATTCTTGAAACTTTGATCACATTCAGTTGACCACTGGAAGGGAACATTCTTCGTTGTCAACTCTCTTAATGGGACACTCACCGTGGCAAAATTACGAATGCATCTGGAACAATGGCTAGCCATGCCTAAGAAGGATCACAGCATGGTTACATCTTGCGGGGGACAGATGGATGACACTTCTAGTACTTTTTCAGGGTCAGGAGTCAATCCCCCTTCAGCAAAAATATACCCAAAGAATTTGAGTTTGGTTTTGTGAAACTCACACTTTTTTGCATTTAATATGAGACCTGCATCAGCGAGAAAAACCTGCATACTTGTGTAAGAGCTTAGTCACGTTCCTTTTGTGTGTCCGCAAACACTGATATATCATCACTGTAGTTAAAAGCATGTGTGGCAGGTTGAATTGCTCAGCAAATGACATAGTGTAAGATGTCTGCAGCTGACGACACACCAAAACTGAGTCTTTTGTATCTGAACAAACCAATATGAGTTGAAAAACAAGTACCTTCAGTTCTCTTCCAGCTTGAGTTGATGGTATCCTTTGTTCAGATCAAGAAGGGAGAAGACTTTTCTGCGTCTTTCAACTGTGTAATCATATCCACTATTTGTAGACCAGGATGTCTTTCCCTCTTGATCTCTTTGTTGGTCTGACGCATATCAACTCAAATGCGCCCTGCACCTTCACTGTCCGTTTTGTCACTACCGCTATGGGTGAAACCCATGCCGTCTGACCAGTAGCACGCTCAATTACGTCATGCTTTAATAATCTTTCTAGATATTTCTCAACAGCCTCCTGTAAATGAAAAACAAGCCGACATGTCTCTGAGCAACAGGACAAATGTCCTCGTTACTGTGAAGTTGCACCTTCATTGTCTTGAATTTCCTTAGTCCATGAAACAACAACAGGAATTGGCTCACTATTTTGGAATGTGCATTGAGGTTGTAGTTTAGGGATATCAGTCCCATGTCAGCAGCAGTGCTGAAACAAAGAAAACATGCATTCGACTAAGTCCCTTGGAGAACATGAATTGGTGCTGGTACTATTTTTTTCTTATGCCTCATGGTCGCTGCAAATGACCCTTGACTTTGCAATGGCATAGAAGCAGCCCATATGTACGTCTTTGCTTTCGATGGTGTTAGACGTGGTACTGAGGCAGTTTTATTTTTTCTATCGGCATGATATTGATCAATGAACCACTGTCTGTAATGAAAGTTGTGGGACAGCCATCCACCTTTTGTGTGATCTTGGGGCATCGGCCACATGTGTTTGGTTGCTTCACATGGCGATTTCTCTTTGACTTGTGTTCTTTTTTGCAAGCAGCTAATCCTACATGTGCATGTTTTTCTGCGGCCGACATCACTATTGTGCATCCATCTTCTTCACTGCTGCTCGATGTTAACACTGAAGAGCCTTTGGAAGATAAATTTGATGATGATCAACTTCGATTAGTATCTACTTGCCTCAATTGATGATGCTGTTTGGCCTTGTGGGCGTGGCTTGACTGCTTCTGGAACTTTCTGGCACCCATTGTCTCTTCTTGTCATGAATCACTTAGTTTCTCTTTTGCTTTGTAGACATTTATGGAATGGTTTCCTCTCCCACAGCCTTTTCATATTTGTCCAATGGTGGGGCATTTATCTTCGTGTGGAAAAGGGAACCTACATCGGAAGCACAATTTCTTTTTCTTCAGAGACATCGTCTTCTGGGACTCCACTTTGTCTTTCTGCTTACCTTTCATGATCAATGTGAATCATTATGGATTGTTCCAGCTTCCATATCAGCAGCCTGTTGATCTGCACGTTCCTCAACTCTCGCAGCCATGAATACCCTTCCTAGACTCAGAATCTCGCTCAGCATGCATTGTCAGAATGAATTGGAGAGGCAACCATTGATAACCTTGAGACTCATGGCCTCTTCGTCATTAAATTCACTGAACATGCTTGATGACGGTATCAAATATTTCAACAAACCCAACCATTGTTTCACCAGCTTGCTGTCTTGCCCAGTTAAAAATGTACCTTTTATAGTTGGCATTTGGAATTGGATTGAACTTGGCTTCCAATGTTTCCTTGATTTGACGGTACAATATATCATTAGCTTGTGATATTTTCTTTATCACTTCTTTCATTCCATCACCTGCAAGGTTCTTTCTGTATTTTATGATCTTATTGTCATCTACTTCTTCTAGAGCATCTATGAAGTCATCAAACGTTTTGATCCATGCAGTTCATCAGATGCCAATATTCTGCTTTTTGGTGGTGTAGAATGGTGGTTTCAGGAACACAGCTGTGCCATATTTGCTACTTCTTTCTGCAGCTATTGGAGAACTTCAATTTCTCATGGACCTTTTGAGTTCTATTGAACGCCACCAGCTGCCTTTTTGGTAATTTCTTCAGGGACCAACGGATTCGTAAACACAACCCCCGTGTTTGCACTTGAGACGCCTTACCGGATTTTTTGAGGTTGTAAGGTGCTTTGTCTGTTTTCTACCGGTGAGTAGACTTTAATTTCATGTACCTGATTGTCACTGCCTTTAGCGTTTCTTCATACATGGTTGTCGCTGCCTTTACCATTTCTGCTTTGTATGGACACTGGCTCTGTGATACGCTGTGGCACAGTATCTCTTCTTTTGGCCTTACCAGTAGGCTTCTGGCGAGCCTTCTGATTGCACTCCTCTGTATGGCTTTCACCTCTTTTTGAGGGCCTAGTACAAGCTAGAGCGGCGCTTTGAATCCACATATGCCAAGCGTGGCTTGCTTCTTTGGCGCACGTGGCACACATGAGCAGTTTGCTGGGCCTTGTCTTATTTTTCAGGGCATGTATCCACTAATCGTCGCCAGTTGTAGCATCCACCCCAGCTCTGGAGCATGCTAATGACTACGCCACAGACGAAACTCTGTAATACACCCCTTTATTCTTTGGCGTGCAACCGTTAACTGAACTCACTGTGTCATAGACTTTATTGACCACACCCAAACACCTCCCAACTGATTATCTAACTTTGTAAGGAGTCTGCCTAGGGCCACAAGGGTCCTACTGCACATGATCACATGACACTACACATACCTTTGTCAAAATCATATGACTATTCACTACCAAAAAAGGCATTCCCAATGGCTTTTTCATAGCTATTCTCAGTCACGTTATCTTTGGCAAGTCATATGCCATTTTCAAAAACATATACATATTTGCTTTTTGCAATACTGAAAACATTTGCCTATCACTATTTACAACCCAAGCCTATTGGCTTTGAAATTTGTTATCCATAGATAAAAGGTAAGACCTACAGTCTTTAACGTGGACTTTTTTTGTTATCCCTGGCCAAGCAATCATTTTTAGCCCCACAACAAGAAGTTCAGCTTGATATTCCAGCTGCTGATCCTAGGCAGAGTGGTGTGATGTTTGTGGGTGCTGATCCCTTATACATGTTTCCCCTGTGTGCAGGTCTTTTGGGGTGTGATACAGCCCTGATGTGGTCTCCTTTTATTGATTCTACTTTTCACCCCCAATAGGGCTTTATTTGATGCAGAGTGCAGCAGAAGGGGTTATTTTCCATGTGGATGCCCCTGCTTTTACGCTGCATCTGTGTGCATACTGGGGCTGACACCACTGTGTGTTCCTTGAGGAGTGTGGACATGCAGCCCCCCGCCTTATACACTTCTCTTGTTGCCAGGTTGGGGAACCAGGTACCCTGCTCTGTTCCTGCTCTCCTCATTATTGCACTCCTCATGCACGCCTGAAACTATGTCTCAAAGGATAGGCAATGATAGCCAGCACATCTGTTTCTGTGGAGGTACCACCACTGCAGGACTATATACCCAACTTCTAGAGGCTACTGTGAGTAAGGCTAGATGCTTCCTTTGATCCTCACAGGTCACAGAGATGGCAGCACTATACCTCCACCATTAAAAGGTAAAAGGATTGGTAAAGTCAAGTGCATGGGTGTGTTCAGGTCCCCCTAGAGGACACAGCACCAACAGCGATATCATGCTTAGGCTGCCTTATAGGGGTCGGAGAAATTAATGGAGTTTCTCTCCATGGAATTTTGCGGAGTTACATAAAACCTATGTGAGATTCCAAGGAGTTTGGCAAGTGGCATAATTCGCCACGTTGTGGTACTTGTGCTGATTTTTAATGTTGAGAGCTTGTTCCACGCTCTAAAATCCGCACAAACTGCACCATGCAGCATGCCAGGGGGGGCTGCTTCTTTCTGCTGCTTGAGTCTATTTTCTACTCGAGTGGCAGCTTTCTCAACGTGAACTGTAGCGATCTGATCGTTGAAAAATCTCACCGGGAGGCGTTCTAGAGCACGATTTTCATGCTTGCGCTTGCCAACTTTATTTGGCAAGCCGGACGCGAGGAAAAATGTGGAGTTTTTCTAAACTAGTGCGGAGTGGGAAAAACTCCTCAAACTCCGCAGTTGGAGCAGAGGTTATTGCACACCCCTACTTTCTTTGATGTGGATGGTATATCTATCCCTGGGGTTTCTCCTGCATAGTGAAAGACGCTGTGCACAGGCAACATTTTTATTTTAGAATATCTCTAGATATCTCTGGCTCTGCTGGATGGATTCCAGCAAAGCTTAGAGCTTTCACCTCCTGATAGCAGACATCAGCTGCCCATACAATCCTTAAAGGCCTCCTGAGCCCTTGAATTGTATGGGGACTCTCCAGCAGCCTATCAATAGCCTCTTTCACTGCTGCTTTCTTCCCCTTAGCTGCAGCTCAGCTGTAGTGGTTTGGACTTGTCCTCCTGTGCAACCATGTTGGTTTCTTGACCTGGGATCTTCCTGGAAGAAACTCCAAGGTCCGGCACAGCAGGCCACTTTCCTTATGGCTATTCATAATATTTGAATGCAGTTTTCCACTACGAGCATTCTCCTAAATTAACCACTGTCAGTGGAAGGATTAAATGTTTATTCAAGATGGAAAAGTGGAGGGAACACCCCATAATTGATGGGGCTGCAGAAGAACAGAAGAGCTTATAGAGAAAAATATTTTCCCCTCGGAAAAAAGATTTTAATGGAGAAAATGCACGTTAGTGTTACTAATAGGATTGTGCAAACTCACACATTTTCACACGTATACATTTTAGTGCAATGCCAATAATATGGAATTCACAAAAGAAAATTTACTCTTAAACTAGAAGGAGGACTGCTAGAGATAATTTACAAAAATGTTTGTGGTTCGGTCCCTGTATGCAAGCCTTTTTAGGGTTTTATATGGCTTTTTTGCCACATATTTCAATACATCAGCTGGAGTAAGGTAAATGTGACATGAATATATACTGAAACTAACCTACTGCACACCTCCTTATATGCCAACGAGCTTAAAAATATATTTGTCAAATTAAAAGGCTAATATAGTTTCAGGATAAGAAGAACATTCAAGGTCACGTTTATATTCTACCTCTATTGTTACATGCTCAGTGAATCTGCCTGCACTCCAATTGAATGCTGTTTGATTTACTTTTTAATCATAGACTACACTCTAAGAGATCAATTTCCTGAGGGTTAAATCAAGGTCCATCTTAATTCAATTGAAAAATGTATTGGTTGAATTAGTGAAGCAGCTTTACAGCGTATTTTATTCATGTTATTAGAGTATGTACTGTTGGCCTGTCAGTTTTTGTGGGAGTTTGCCCAAACGGCCCATGATGAAAGATTACTTACTGCATAATATATTGCGCTTTTTCTGTGAACATTTGCATCTGCCCCATGACTTGTGTGTAACTTGCTTATAAGTTTCGAGGTGCTAAATACACTTGTGTACATCTTATTTTTGAAAAATTATGCATTTCCTTTCTGAAAAAGTTTAGGAAAATGCAGGTAAACTTACAGTGGGATCATTGTCTATGTTTGTGTGCCTGCACCTTTATTTGTATGTTACAATGATATAAAACACAAAGTGCTAATGCTGTATATATTATTTTCATTCAGTGCAAGCTCAGTTCAGTCCAGTATATGGCCCTAGATATTTTCCGTGATAAGTCCATGAAATTAAAAGCAAACCTGGTGACTGCACTTTGTATTTGTATGCTCACGTTAGCACATTCTGTGATCTCTATGGTAGCCACATCAGCTGCATTTGACCCCACTTCCCTTGCTTTTGGTGAGAGACCTGATAGCCACCACAATGTCTTTGACTGCCATTACATTTTCATCCACTTGCCTCATCATAGTCCTGGAGACAGTCCATCCCAGAAAAGAAAGCTAGGCAAAAGTTGCTGCATTGTGTTGCACGAAAGGGAGAGAGCAGAACAGTACCCTACCCACTAAGATGTGGCGTTGTTTGCCCCTTTCCCTGCGTTGGTGCACTTTTGGCTGCCATGCGCCAATCCGCAAACCCAAGCACTATGGTTCAAGGTTGTGTGCGTTCTGTAAGGAAGAGTGTTTGCACTGGAAGGTGACCCTTCCATTGCAGGAACTGTCCTTTCTCACTTTTCATGCTTTGTATGTGTGCTGTACAATGCAGCACACATGTAAAGTAAGACAAACAAGGAGAAATTAAACATTCTCTTGTCTTTATGCCTGCCTTGAGGCGGAGTAGGATTTTGTTGTAAATTCCTGTCTAGGATTGTTTGTAGAACGGGATTTGCATCAAACCCCATGGGGGGGACTGCATGGGAATGCTCACGCACTAGCATTTGAATGTCCTCTTAAGGCAAAGCAGCACATTCTTCAACTTTGTATTACTTTAGAAAACTGTTCAATACAAATCCTGATGTGTGCTGGATAGGAAATCCCAATGTGGAACTTAATGTTGAGTTTGTATTACAAAAGTAATACAAACCAGTCGCAAAACCTTAGTAAATGTGGGCCCTAGACTATTGGTACCTCAGGAACCTGAGATTAAATGCAAAAATGACGCTTAAAAGCAGTATCCGCTTAAATAGTTCATTGGTGGCGCTGGACTGGGAGAAAGCCAAGAATTCAGGCCGACTGCGATGGAGCACGGGACGATACAGGACCCACACAGGCCCTGCTGAGCAAAAGTACCTTGATCCTGTTTGCCAGCAAGTAGGGGTGATGCGCCGGATTTCTCCACACAACTGGGATGATGCATCAGTTCCAGGAGCGATGAGCCGGTTCCGTGGTGTGGCATTTCCGAATGCGATGGGTTTCCCCATGTTATAGAGGTGATGTGTCGATCTTCTCCACTCAGTGGCAGTGATGTGTTCGTTCCGATGCAGTGGTTCCAGAGGTGATGCAGCAGTTCCAAGTGTGATGTGTCGATGTGGTACCTGCAACAGTGGGAATGTGTTGGTTGTGATTGGCACAATGATGAGGTCGATTCATGGGTTCTGGCACTTTATACTCACTTCCAAGGGCACAGGTTTGGATCTGCACCACTTGGCAGAGCACGACTTATAGCAGACAGAGTTTAGGTGCTGTTTACAGGTTAAGAGAAGTCTTTGATATTCCTGAGACTTCAGAAAACAGAAGGCAAACCAACAAGTCCCTGGAGATACAGAGGTTCTGGGATGTAGAGATGCAGGTTGAGTCCTTCTCACTCCCAGGCAAGAGGGCAGCAGGCCCACACAATAAAGCAGTTTACCAAAGTGGATGTCCCGCCAGCACCTCAGCAGTCCTTTTTCCTGGTAGAATGTCCTCAGTTCCAGAAGTTTCTGAGTTGGTAGTGTCAGAGGTCCAGTACATATACCCAGTTGGGCCTTTGAAATGTGGGAGCCTTCAAAGAGATGCCTTTGAAGGGCACAAATCCCTTTCTTTCCTGCCCTGACTCCAGACTCACTACAGGGGGGATGCAACCTTTTGTGTGAGGAAAGTGCACAGCCCTTTCAGGTGTTGTTGAGGCAGTGCTCAGCTCGCCTCCCCAATCAAGCCAGTTAATGTCATATTAAGGCCCATCAAGTCTCTACTATGATTCAATTGTGTGTGGCTGTCTAGAGGAAATTCACAAAGCTCAGCTGTAACCACCCCAGACATGCATTCAGAGATAGACAAAAGGCACCAAATGATTGAGGTAAAAAAATTCCAACTTCCCTAAAAGTGGCATTTTCACAATTACAATTTAAAATCCGACTCCACCAAAAAATTGTGTTTTTAAATGGTGATTCCAGAGAGACCAAAACTGGTGGTTTCATCTATTCCCAATTAGAAATTACACTTATAACATGTAATAAGATAATCCCAATGTTATCCCATGGGAGAGATAGGCCTTGCAGTAAAGAAAAACAAATGTAGCAGTTTTTCACAACTAGAACATATAAATTAGTACATGGCCTCCTTTTTGCATTCACTACACCCTGCCCCTGTGCTGCCCAGGGCCTACCTTAGGGGTGACTTATATGTATTAAAATGGAGGAAATGTGCCTGGCAAGAGGTTTCACTTGCTAGGTTGACATGGCAGTTTAAAACTGCCCACAAAGGCTCTGCAATGGTAAGCCTGAGACATGCTTGAAGGGCTACTTAAGTGCGTGGCACAATTAGTGCTGCAGGCCCACTAGTAGCATTTAATTAATTGGCCATGGCACATGTATTGCACTTTGCTAGGGACGTATAAGTAAATTAAATATGCCAATAGTGGATAAGCCAACTATACCATGTTTTAAAGACAACAAAAACGAATTCAGCTAAAAGGGAGGAGGAAGGCAAAACATTTGGGGGTGACACTGCAGAAAGGGCAATTTCGAACATAGTGCATCACACATTTTATTCTTTGCGTTTTGCGTGTCTTGATAAGGTAACGGATCACTTTGTTCCCCAGTCTACTTGTAGCCAGTTTGACTTTGTTCTCTTCCGCATTTCACGAGCTCGGGCACAGGCAACTGTACCTTAGAGTTACCTGTGTTTAGCGAGTTCCAGGATCTTGATAAGTACAAGCAAATGCCTAGTGTAAACTTGACATTTCCGCCAATTCTAAATAGAGCATGGGAACAGTAAATTTGATGAACTTGTTCTGCCACCAATATATGACAGTGCTCCTACTTAGTTAAACTCTAAACAATGCTTTAAGTCCTCAAATCTAGTGAGTAGCTCCTCTTGGGCACCATTAAAGAACTCAGGATCTCAGGGACAGCACTTAGTGGCCAGGACAAATTCTAGCAGAGGCCACAGCAGGGTCCTGTCCAGGCTCAGTTGCAGCTGGTCACTCTATGAAAAAGGGCCTGTTGCAACTTTTGATGTCCCTGTAGCTAGCCACACAGGAGGTCAGCTTACTGACCCTAGCATTCTAAATCACAGTCCTGGGTACAAGTGAAACAATTCTAGCCCTCTGGGTCTTCACACTGGTCATAGCCAGCAGATCCGTCCTCTTCTGCTCTTCCACAGGTTCCACAGGTTCAGATGTGTTCAGAGGTGCTGGTGGTGAGATGCCTCTTTTGTACAATTCACTAACCTGTGGTGAGAATGACTCCTGGAGACTCCCTAACCAGTAGGCAAAATGTTCCCAAGCACATTGCTATCAGTGATAGCCATTCATTTTTGGGAGACAGCATTGGCATAGGGAACCCCCCTACTTTAGCAGCTTAACCAGGGTCTACCAGTAGGCCAGGTAAGCAGGTGAACTAGCTCTACATAAACATAAATTATTTGTTTATTTACCTCTAATGTCTGTTTGCAGGTCTGTAGATGAAATGCTAATAAATACCATAGCTAGGAAATAACATGAGAGGGGGTTGTGGTTTTTCGGGTGGCATGCACAGGAAAGGAAACACATAAAGAAAAAAATAGTGGAAAATGCAGTGTCAGGAGCACATATGAAAACAATGAGCATCAGAGAGAACAATATGAGAGAAAAAGTAAAGATGAAAGACGAAAGTAAGGGAGACAAGAAGGAAAGACAAATGAAAGAAAAGATGGAAGAAAGGTAAAAGGTAGGATGCAAAGGTGACTGAATGAGTGGATGGAAGTGTGAAAGGATTGATAGATGGAAGGGTGAAAGTTTGGAAGGAAACGTGAAAGGATGTAAAAGTGTGAATGGGAGGAAGAACGGAAGAATGAACAAATGGAGAAGAGTGAATATGTGAATGGCTAAGAGACAGATGGATACATGAACCTATTCGTGGGTGAAAAGATGGATGAATGGAGATAGAAAGGTGAAGTGACAGATGACTTATGAATAGATGAAAGTATAAATGAATGGATATATGGAAGGAGAATCAAAGGAACTCTTTTTAGCAGAGGACGCTCCCGAAGGGGGCTCGAGGGCCGGCGCCATAATGGCCGCCAGAGCCCGACAAGGAACGGAACTGGTTCTCGCCAGCGGGAAGCGCCGCAGGGCGAAACGCCCTTAGGCCCCCGCCCCCCACCCCCTTCCAAGAACAATAGGAGAAGAGGAAGGGGAGATATAAAACGTCGCTCCCCCTGCGGCAGCCCACTTGCATATCAGGGGAGCTGGGGGGAGCGGCGCCAGCGAGTTTCGAATGGAGGCAGCCCCGCTCCGAATGTGCTTAAAGCACGGTACAGAACACCCCTTCTATCCAGGGTCTGAGCCCTTGAAGGTCTGCAGTCTCTTGATACTCTCTTGCCTGTTGCCCTAGGCCTTGCAGCCAAATGTCTCACACTCCCAGAGACCTTCCTGTGGTCTAATGACAGCCCTCTGTTAGCAAGCCTCATGACCTTGCAACTCTAAAATTAGCTTCCTGACCTATCTTGTGACTCTGAATTATGAGCATTAGCAAACTCTAAGATGGCTGCCCCTTGATTTCCACGCCAGTTATCCACCGTTTCTTGCTCTTTCTTGCCATCTTAAAACACTTTCTCCAGGCGCAGTATCTGTTAGTTTACAGCTGCATTAGGCCCTCAGAAAATCTACATTTTGCAATCAAATTGATAAACATTTTTTCAGTCACTTTTGACAGCTGATTATTTGGTGGCATAATAATGTTCTATGATTGCAGTGCGCTGTGCAATCAATCATTTTAATGATGTCTTAGGAATATCTGTCTTCGCTTCTAATGTGCTTGCGGTTGCCAGGTATTTGTGACTTGGCGCATCTCGAATGCCAACGTGGTGTGATATAACTGCGGTGATGTCCTATATTAATCAGCTACTTATGGCTTTGGCCTGACTTTTCCTTCCGGCAAGACCTCATTTATTTACCGCGTCAGCATCAGTACAGCAAAAGTCAAACCGGAGAGGACGCGCGTGCAGTACACAGCTGCACAACATTCCAGGAATCCATGTTTGATACTGACATGAAATTGAGTCAGTGAAAAGATTAAAAACGCTAGCAATCACTTGAACTTGCTCGAGGCAGAGAATGCAGTAAGTGGGTCGGACTGATCAATTGATATATATTTTAAATAAAGCCACAACAGTTTTCTCGAGGTTTTGTTTTCGTGTTTAAGTTTGTAGTGACCTTTGAAGGAACCAGTAATAGGAAGATGTGCCGGGGAACAGTGCTTGCTATTAAGTTGGGCTAGTGTGCCTTTTTACGAGTTTACTAAAAGTACTCTTGGATACTTTGCAATTGAACAACATAAATAAAATATTTTCCGAATAACACAGGTGTTACTGATGTGTCGTTTGCATGCAGGTAAGTGACACTGTGGGGAAAAAAGTGCACATTTCATTGTGAATATTTTATCATACACATGCTTTTCTTTGCATTTTAATTTAAAAATAACGTGACTCTGTTAGTTATTAAAATACCTCTGACTGACACAGTAATCTAAACCCTTCTATCTAATCTCATAACTTTATTCGATATAAAAAAAAATACCATAAAAGTACAGATGAAATGCATCAGATTTAAAAACCAATTTAACAATCTAAAATTCTCCATAATACACATTCAATATATCAAAAAATGGGAGCATTGTCAATCTAACACTTAGGGTTTCACGTTATGCTCTTTTCTAGAACAGGTAGTGGGTGTAATCTAATTCAATCGCACTGGCTGAAAAGTGATTATCTTTAGACACACCATCCTCCATTACGGATTCTCCTATTGACTTGTAGAAACACCCATGGTTGTGTGTGTGTGTGTTTGTGTGTGGGGAGGGGGCGTGGTGGGGGACAATCCTGTGCTAGACTTTATTCGATATGTAAAAACAATATCAGAAAAGCAAACAGTTTTCATGATAGTACAAAACACAATAATAAAATTCCACATGAAAAATAAATACTTTAAAAATGCATTTAAAAAAGCACAGGTTGCATCGAAACCCTGACTCTGACAATTGCTTTTAAATAAGCGGAAACAGCTGCGATGACGAGGGGGTTGTCTAAGGTTTTTAACTTGTAATAGGCTGCTCTACAAGTGCGTATACCCCAAGATTTTAATAGGGGTTTCAAAAAGCTTACCCTCGGAAGCTGATAAAACCTACAAAAAAGGATGCAATGAATGTTAGTCTGTGGTGAGATACAGTCACATGGGCATTTCCCCAAGTTTCTGGTCCAACTGTTTTGAAGTGGGAATGTTATTAGTCTGAAAAAAGTTTCAGTTCGAAAACGGGTCAGGAGCATACGCGTAAAAGGTGATGGTTCTTGTGTTAAGTAGTGTTGGATCCCTTCCAAAGAGGTTGACAGTTGATACTCAACCACCATGCTCTTGCCCTGTTCCACGAGCCATCGATGACTGTCCAGGTGCTGTAAGATCATTTTTTTAAAGGTAGCCCTAGGCAGTTTATTCATGGATGGTGGATTGGAAAAGAATTCAGGGTGTCCAAGATCGTTTAGCATGTTTCTCACATACTTTAGCCATTTGATGTTATCAGCCCTCGCCAAGGTAAGACAATCTTTTATAACTTCCCTATTCAAGCTAGTTTCCTGATTGGTCAATACACTGTGCCACAGTAAAATTGGTGATGAGTTAATGATGTCCGTGATATATGTGAGGCCTAATTCCTTATGTACCGCGTATGTTGAAGTTCCACGTGGGACGGCAAGGAGATAGCGGAGGAAGGAATTCTCGGAGCATTGGAGGCTGTGTAGGTGCTCAATCCCCCATATCCCAGATCCATAGGTGCCAGTAGATGGACTTTTGGCCCTGTAGATCTGTAATAAGGGCTTGACCGGTCTCCCTCCCAGTTTTTTTGAAAAATTGATGAGAGCGCCCGTAGCCCTAGAAAACGCAATTCCCCTTGCCTGTGCGGCGGCCAGCCAAGTGCCCCTCTTATCAAAATTAATACCCAGATACGAAAACCTATCTATGTGCTCTATCCTTCTTCCGTTCAATAGGATTGGGCGTTGTTTCTTAAAGTGCCCAGGTCCGCAAGACATTGTAAAAGTTTTAGACACATTGACATTTAAGCCTCTATGTTTCATGAAGTCAGTAAACTTCACTACTGCCCTTTGTAATCCCATGGACGTTTGAGACAGAATTGCAGCGTCGTCTGCATACAATAATATCGGTATTGGTGTACCGTTTATAGTGGGATAATCGTGGTAAGTTTTGTTGAAGTGGTTACCAACTGAGTTTATATATTGGGTAAACAATAAGGGTGCTAGTATACATCCCTGTCTAACGCCTCTGCGGATCTGGAATGTATCGGAACATTCGCCCCCTCTCCCGAATCTTACACGTGCTCCTGCTCCCCTGTAAAGTTCTTTAATAAAAGAGAGAATGCATTTCTTTAGTCCAATCTCTGCGAGTGTGGCCCAGAGCAACTCATGGTCAACACAATCAAAAGCGGAACTTAGGTCAACAAATGTCACGAAGAGGTTACCTTTTTTTGCCTGAGTGTATTTAGCGATTATAAGAGCTAAATTTAAACCTTGTCCGATAGTCCCTTTTCCTGGTCTAAAGCCGTATTGTAAATTGGAAATTACATCGTGCTCATTTGTCCACTCCTGGATTCTATTTAGGATAATTCTTCCAGCAACTTTCATTAGGGCATCAAGTATTTATTTATTTATTTTATTTATTTACGCAACTTTTATAGCGCGACAAATACCCGAAGGTGTCTCGGCGCTATGGAGCAACTAAAGTTCATCATCCTACCGTCTTCTCACTGGTTAAACAACCATGTTTTCAAAAGCCTACGGAAACTAATCAGATTCGGAGCGGCTTTAATGGCAATTGGCAAGAGGTTCCAAAGTTTTGGAGTGGCCACGAGAAAGCGCCTGTCGCCCCAGGAGACTGATCTTGTACGTGGCACCGGCAAAAGGCTGGTATTGGCCGATCTTAATTGCCTTCTGGGGGTATAGAACTGAAAAGCTTCGATCAGGAATCTGGGTCCAGTGCCATGTATGGCCTTATAAGCAATACAGAGGGCCTTGAATTTAACGCGGCTCTCAACTCTCAGCCAATGAAGCTGACGAATACCAAGGGTGGTAGATTTGCGGCGAGGGATGTTGAGGAGAATCCTAGCAGCCGCGTTCTGAATAGATTGCAGCTTCGTTATGACACGCTTCTGAGTATGGAGGAAGAGAGCGTTCCCATAATCTATTTTTGAGAAGACTAAGGTAGAGACCAGAGTCTTCCCAGCTGACGGAGGGAGATATGGTAGCAGCTTCTTAATCTTTTTCAAGATGTAAAATGAAGATGACACAACCTTATTGATATGGAGGTCAAAGACCAGCTTGTTGTCAAAAATCACTCCCAGATTTCTGGCTTTTTCCACTGGGACAGGTGGATGGCCGAGCTTTTCTGGCCACCAACCGAGGGACCATTCAGGGGAAAGTTTTCCAAAGGTCATGATCTCGGTCTTGTCCGAGTTAAGCCTGAGGCAATTCAAGGCCATCCAAGTACTGACCTCGAGCATAGCTTTCTGGAAGTTGGCTGCTACAGTAAGGCCATCCTTATGGATACCCAGCACCAGCTGGGTATCGTCTGCGTACGATGTTAACTGTATCCCATAGGCCTTTATTATCCTCGCTAAGTCCGCTACATAGATGTTGAAAAGCATAGGACTTAGCGAGGAGCCTTGTGGGACTCCACAAGGGAGTGCAGAGATGGGAGAATAAAAGTCTCCGAGCCTTACTGTCTGGGTACGGTTTGCCAGGAAGGATGAAATAAGATCCTTGGCCCGACCATTTATCCCCAGAGCTGTGACACGGTCGACAAGAGTGACATGGTCGACCGTGTCAAAGGCTGCTGACAGATCCAAAAGGATAAGAACAGCCGCCCCTCCCTGATCCATGATCGTCCTGATCTCATCAGAGGCCTTTATCAAGGCAGTCTCTGTTCCATGCCCTTTCCTGAACCCAAACTGCGTTTCGTCGAGAAGTTGGTGGGTCTCGACGAACTCTGAGAGCTGCTGATTCATCAGATATTCGCATACTTTGGCAGGAAAGGGCAGGCACGCAATTGGTCTGTAACTTGCGACAGCAGTAGGATCTAAGGAAGGTTTTTTTAAGAGGGGTTTAATAACAGCCTTCTTCCATATACTAGGAAATTGGCCTGTTAGGAATATATTATTGCAGATTTCCATCAAAGGGAGGGAGATCACTTCTGTGAGTTTCTGCATCACGGACGGAGGACAGGGGTCCAAGGGGGAGCCTGATTTAATAGTGGAGATGATTTTAATCACGTCCTGATGTGAAACAGGTGAGAAACAAGGGAAGGAGTCAGGATTAGGGTGCGACAGTACTTCTTTCCTGCTGTCACCTCTATGTTCAGTTCTGATGTCATTTTCGAATGAAGCGTAAATATCTGCAACCTTAGTGGTAAAAAAGATGGCCAATTCATTGCAGAAAGTCTGTGAGGGCTCCACTCCAGGCCCAATGGAGGGGGTGGACAAGGTGGTGACAACGGAGAAAAGTTCTCTGGCAGAGTTGGCAGCAGTCTCGATTTGTGCTGAGTAAAAAACTGTTTTTCGGGCCAAGATCGCCTTTTTGTAAGTCATAAGAGCGTCTTTATAAGTTTGTCTAGCTGTGGGACAGTAAGCTTTCCTCCAGCGCCTTTCTAAATTCCTACAATGTTGGCGATGTAGACGGAGATCTTCATTATACCAGGGGGCCGAAGGAGATACTCTATTGGGTTGCGTGAATTTCTCTGGGGCCATTAGATCAGCGGCACTTCGGATCCAGTCCTGAAACTCTGAAGCTGACGGTGACAAGCTATTTCCTCCCTGAGGACAGGAGGAGGCCAAGGAATGCAACATCTGAGGGAGATCTGCAGTTTTCCAGGCCCGGGTACCTATCTTAGTGCGAGGTCTGGGGTGCGGCAAGGCAGAAAATCGTGTATCTAGTTGAAAAATAATGGCCCTATGATCTGACCATGTAATTGGAATAATGTCTGATACAGTAATGTCAGGATCATTAGTAAATAGCCCGTCAAGGGAGTGTCCAGCTTGGTGTGTGATGCCCTTGACTAATTGGTGCAATCCAAAATTGGAAAAATCAGTCGTGAGTTGGGCGGTGTCTGGGTTGTCCTGATCTTCCAAAAAGAAGTTGAAGTCTCCCAATATAGTAAATTTATCTGAACAGATGACATTGTCACTCAGGTCAGAGAGGGTAGAGAGAAAAGAGTTACGGGGGCCAGGGGGTCGATAGAGTATTATACCCTTTAGTGCCCGCTTGGGATTAATACTGATAGCAAAAACCGCTGATTCACAGTTAACCGAGTTTATAGGATCGAGTGTGGTGCGATATTTATCCTTGTAAATAATTGCAAGGCCCCCACCTCGTCCTATAGGCCTGTCATGTCTGGCGACACTATATCCAGCCGGGGTAGCGTTGCAGAAATCCGGGCCTGACCCAGCATCTGCCCAGGTCTCAGTGACAAATAATAAATCCACGTCATGGGTGACAATAAACTCACTAATGTAAAAACTGTGACATGGGAGCGAGCGCGCATTGATAAGCGCAGCTCGACAACCATGTGGAGTTGTATTCTCTCTGACATATGGTATGCCATGGTTTGGATGCGAGTAGGCTGGTAGACAAGTTAGGGAAAATTGATAGCTACAGCCTGGGCACATAAAAGGGCGAGTGGGTATCGCAGCGGTCAGGACGGCACTCGTACAGGCCTGACATGGCTTACCGGGATTTAGCTCTAGTAGATGCCGGGGAGTGTACATCAGTCGGGAACCAGGGGTGGTGGCCCTGGGCCGGGTCCGGCCGCGGACGGACGCAGACGGGCTTGGCTTTGGCGCGGCTTCGGCGCGCGCCCGCTGCGCCAGCCCGCTGCGCCGTCTGGCCATGGTTCCAATATATGGGGCGTGAGGAGGGTGGGAGGCCGGCGCGACTGGAGCGCAGACCCAGCCCACACCCAAGATGGCGCCCGCCGCCGCCTTTCACGCAAACAAGCGGCTAGGCGAGGCAGAAAGAAAGTAGGTCAAGCGTGAAAGGTGTCAGTGTGCCTAACCTCAATTCCCGCTACAGAACAATCTAGTAGTGATATTGGACGGTAGCAGGAGGGATCGTTCCTGTCACCTTTTTTGAAAACTGGCACTACGATAGCTTCTTGCCAGGTAGAGATGAATCCGGTGGTGTTTAGCGAATTTAGCACGTTTGTGAGCAGAGGGGCCCAGAGATCCAACTGAGATTTAAAGATGTGAATTGGTATGCAATCCGGGCCCGGAGCTTTGCCCAAAGGACTATGTTTCAAGGCCATGAGGACCTCCTCATAGTCAAATGTAATGCCTATTGGAAAATGACTAGGAATATTTTGCCCTAGGGGTATACCAGGGTCAGAATGCTGTATGCCCAGATATCCTGCAACTTCCCGGCTGTCATATAGGCTACCAAAGTGTCTAACCCAGGTATCACCAGGTATTACTAGGTCTATATTTGTGGACATCGTACTCTGCAAGAAAGGGGCTTTTACTGCCTTCCAAAAGGCTATATTATCCCTCCTATCAGGCGCCTCCTGCAAGGCCATCCAAGCCTCTCTCTTCAGTTGCTTTTTCCTGCTTGATAGGGCAGCACGATACGCTTGCCTAGCTAACCGGATTTGCGCCTGTTGTCTAGGGATAGTGTGTAAGGCTGTTTTTAGGGCTTTCAAAGCCTTGGTACAACTCACATTAAACCAGCCTTGGCTATGCGGAGATGCTATTCCAGGTACCCTGACCAGTATTCTTTTAATCTCTAGGGAGATTTTAGAAAAAGAGTTGCTAACTATCTGGGGGTCTTCAGCGATTGAAAGACAAGATTGGATGTAGTCATAAGTATTTTTAAGCAGAGGAAGTCGGAAGGGACTACTTTGTCCCATTTAAGATAATACCCGTTGGTACTAGCCAATGTAACCTGTGGAGTATAAAAAGGGCTGTTATTTTTATTTACGGTGGCATATGTGCTTAGTGTTAAGAACACAGAGATGGGATAATGGTTGCTGAGAGCGATATCTAGTGTGGCCCAGTCATGCAATATCCCCGAGTGCCTAGATGATAAGAGTGTAAAATCAATTATAGAATGACAACCTCTCCCATTATAGGTTGGTTGAAAAGGCTTCGGTGGGGTGCACAGTTCGTTTACATAAGAGAGATCAAAGTGAAAGATCAGACTGTTAAGAAAATCCCCCAATTTACTGTGTGAAAAATGTGTAGGGGTGTCTTCCCTACACTTTCCCAAGCCACAGACGCCCAGATTACTCCAAGGGCACAGAGGACAATTGAAGTCCCCTGTCCAAAGGAGGACCACGTCAGCTCCCGCCTGTTCTTCTATCTTTATTAAGTCTGTCTTTAAGTTAGTAAGAACTGATTCAACAGAGGGAGTTGGAACATTGTTATAAAAAATTTACCAAAATGAGATCTTTTAAGTGCCCCATGAGAGGACAAGAATTTGATAAAATTCCATCCTAGTAAACTTTACTGGTGTCAAGCCACACTCAGCTGAGATATATGTACATAATCCCCCTTGTTTCTGCCATGCAACCTAGATATATCTGGTGTGTGTAAAGTCTTATAGCCCAGAAGATGAATCTCTTCGATGTTCCAGGTTTCTTGTAAGCAAATGATGCTAAATCGGGTCACGGAATCTGCCCATAGAGGAATAGTGAGCTTGTTAGATAAACCTGCCACATTCCACGATAGTAGGTTATGCATCTGGACATCCTTATTAGTAGGGGCAGTGCAATCAGTACGAGCTGTTAATCCCTGCCTAGAACCCTGGGCAGGTAAAAAAGTAGAAAGTAAACCGTGAGTCTTATCACTATTTAATAGTTGCATTGATGGAGCATTAACTAATGGCAGGCAGTTTGATTTGTCTGGCTCAGAGATTGATGGAAAGCTATCCGGACCGATGTTTAATAACTTTGTGTTGGCAGCACAAGATACCGTTGCCAAACGTGATGCCTTGCTCAAATTCATACAATCAAGCTGTGTATCTTCCAATTCTCGATTAGTGGTCGCTTGCGTTGCTATATAATTTAGAGTGTGTAGGGGATTCCTGGCCCTAAGCACCGGATTGAGGAGTCAGTCCACTCCATCCAGGCTAGAAAAGATGGCAAAGCGATTAAAAATGGGGATGTCAAAAAGTGGGCCTTTGCGAATGCCCGAGTATGTTGGGCCAGGTCTTTGCTGGTTAGAAGATAAGGAGCAAGGGTAGAAGTAACTTAAATCATGTGTCAATATTCCTCCCCCGCCTCTCTCAGTATACCAGTCTACTATGTGACTTGTTGCCCTTCGATCTTTAAAGTTAATAATGATAACATCCCCCTGAATGTCCTTCGGTCTATGCCCCACCCATCCTAGTCTACTCGCATGTAAAATTTGTCCGTCAATGTTTGGAGGTAGTGGTCTATTTTGCCTCAGCCAGTAAACCACTTTATTCTTGAGTTCCTGATACCTTTCTGATTTGCCAGCTGCTAATTCTGGAACACCTGTAAGTACTACTACGTAGGGTGCTGCCTCCGGAGGCAGGTCTATATGTTGTATATTACCCATCAAGTTCTTCAAAGGTAGGTGATTTTTAATACTATTTCTTAAAGAAAGATCCGGTTTGTTGGCCTGCCCTCCTTTGCTGCCTTGGCTATGTGTGATTTGTCCTTTCCCAGAAGGCCTTGCTGCCAGTGTGTGGTCTTCAAAAATAGGTAGCAGGTTCTGGCTAGTCGTTTCGTTATTTAATGCCGGCCCTGTGGGGATTACATGTGTGAGTGGTTCAAACGTATGAAAAGACAACTTACTTAGAAGTTCAGTGTTAGTGGTAGTCATGACTTCTAATGATGCTAGTTGTTCTGCAATTTTCTTCATCCTCTCCACTAATGGTAATATTAGGGATTTTACCAGCTGCTCAATGTTTCCCAATAAATCTAAGGAGGGGGGAACAGATGGCCAAAAGTTGTCCCAAGAGACCTTTCTAGCAGGTGTCTTAGGACTCTTTGAGGTGCTCAGAAGGGGTTTTGGTGTAATTGTATTTCTGCTGTTTTGCCCATTTGTTCCACACCTTCTTTTTTTATTTTGGTTCCCTGCGGCAATGGTTTTGTTGGAAGTTTTCATTCTCTTAGTATGCTTGAGAGATGGTTGTGGTATTGATTCTTCTAATGAGATTTCTAGGGGTAAATCTAAAGTTGGATCATATATATTGCTATCCCTGTTTAGTTCAGGTAATGTGTGTGAATCTTGTGACTGCGAGGGAACACCGCTATCGCTAATTGAAACAGTTGCCCTAACGTCAGCTGGGGGCGTGGTTACAAACTGAATGTGACCTAGAGATGACCGTTTGTTGTGCAGGGAATCTAGGGAAAGGCGACGTTCAGTAATGGCAATCTCATGTTCCAACACCAAGGAGGCCCTAGTGATGAAGTGATCTAGGGTCCCTCTAACAGAACCGGCCACCAGAGAATTCCTCGGCTTGCTAGCACGGGAAGCCATAACTCCGCTGTTAATAACAGAAAAATCGTGGGCAGTTACAGCACAAGAACAGGGTACCTCAGAAGTCAATAAAGAGTTTGTAATAAACAATAATTGACGGACTTCAGATTACATGGACGAACCCATAAAGGAATCTGGGTCATAACAGAATACAGCAAGCTACTATCAATATAACCTTCAGGCGAATTCAAGGGGGGTGACCCAGCCCAGCCTTGTCTGGCCACGGACGGCCACAGACGGCCCGCCCTTTGCCCGGGCTTCGCACGCCCGCGCGCGTCCCGCGCAGCGGGAGCGGCAAGTTGTATTTAAATCCCTTGGAGTACTCAGGTGCGGTGAGTTGACAGACCCGCAGAGCCTCCTGGGCGCTGAAGTCCTCAGCAACGGCAAAGTCAGGGAAACAGGCTGCAGGTAACTTCCAAACGGCGAAGCGGCTCCCGCGCAGCGGGAGCGGCAAGTTGTATTTAAATCCCTTGGAGTACTCAGGTGCGGCGAGTTGACAGACCCGCAGAGCCTCCTGGGCGCTGAAGTCCTCAGCAACGGCAAAGTCAGGGAAACAGGCTGCAGGTAACTTCCAAACGGCGAAGCGGCTCCCTTCTATCATTGGAGGCAATGTACAATTGCTTTATATAAACTTTTTTTTTACGCATTCAGGCAGAGTTTTGATTCATACCATAAATGTAGACAGGAACATTGAGTCTAATTCACAAAGACTAGTGTATGAGTAGGGGAGACATATTCTTGGTCAGTATCTAGCAGTTTCAGAAAATTCCTCAATATTATTCAAATAAAGTTAGGCAGTGTAAGAAATTGGGTTATTGGTTGAGCGGGTTGAAGTCCCCCTCATACAACAACCACAGTCCTTGTCAGGATGTACCACAAAAGTCACTAACAAAAACTATGCTTACCCTTATGGTTGCTTGCCACAAAAACAGACTGGCTTTACTTAGGGGCAATGTTTAAAGTTTGCATGCAGCACACAAATGATAATACAGTAAAAACACAACACACAAACAAATCGCAAGCTAATTTGGAATCATAGAGTACATTTTATTTAATAAAATGATACCAGAATGAGAAAAATCCAATCAGTAGAAACGGAGATATACAATTCTAAAGATTTTAAAGAAAACAGCACCTAACAGTACAAAGTGTTCCTTGCGAAAATCTTGTAACGCTAGACCCGGGAAAAATCACAAGTTCAGAAGCACAAGGCAGATACATGGACCGGGTTAGTCTTGCTGAAAAGTTGCCTTCTATGTCCCGCTTGAAGAGTTCCAGTCACATTGGTGGAGGCAGCGAGGACGAGGTTGAGCGTCGCGAAGAGTCATCACTATAATGCGAATAGTAGGCCGGGAATCGTTGGCGGTCGTTGTTATCACACAAAGATGAGGTCTCGCTTTACTGGTCACCATGAACAGTTGTCGGCATGAAGAGCAGGTCTCACCGGTATTTCGCATTGGCGGGTCTTGGCACAGACGGACCCATTCGCAGTCGCAAGGAGCCCAAACCTCAGGATATTCACTTCTTTCAGGAGGAGAGCACTCAGAAATAGGCCAAGTGTTCAGGACCTGGAGAGACACTTCTTGAGGATCAGGGACTTACTCCAGCAGAGGCCAACAGGGATCAGCCAGGTCCAGCTGCTTTTCCTAATAGGTCCAGTTGCAGCAGGTCAGCTGACAAGTTGCATGGAGGCCTTTGAAGCTTATTATGTCCCTGTAGCTCATACAGGAGGTTAGCCAACTTACCCTTGGAGTCACTCTGGTTAGCCTGGGATGAAGGCAAGCAGGCCAAGTCTTCCGTCTTCATTCCCAGCAACAACGAAGTCCTTCAAGCAGCAGGGTAGTCCTTCTGTAGCTTCCACAGGCCCTGCAGTGTTCCGAATAGTTTCTCTGGAGGTCCAACATTTATACCTGGTGCTAGCCTTTGTATTTGGGGGGGGGGGGCTCTGTCCTACCTCCACATCTGGTTCTGGAATGTTTTACCCCTTCCTGTCAAGGCTCCAAATTGTCTGGTGGTGACAAAAGACAGGGCTGGCTTGGTTTCAGGTCCCTTTGTGTGTCAGGAGGCAAAGCCTTTTGAAGAGTAAGAGGGGCTGGGTACAGCTTCTCCTGCCAGGATCGTCCGTCCTGTCCTCACTTAAGCTCACTTTGGGCTACTGCCTGGAAGTACTACAGAAACCCCAACAGCAGAGCCATTCACAGTGATGTGACCAGGACAGTGGAAGAAGAAACAACTGGTTGGTACAAGAAAATGGCAACTTTCTAAAAGTGGCATTTTCAGAATTGTGAATTAAAATCAATTTCACCATTAGAGAGCGTTTTTAATTAGAATTCAAGTGAGTGTCAAAACATACCTCTATCTATTCCCAATCCAAAGTTAGCACTCAATAAATTTAACAAGGTAACCCAGTGTTAGTCAGTGGGAGAGATAGGCCTTTTAAAATGGTTTTTAGGAGTTATTCACTGCTAGGACATGTTAAACTTAAGTGCACATGTCCTACTTTTTAAATACAATGCATCCTGCCCTATGTCTCTTTAGGGCCTATCTTAGGGGTTACATAAGTATTAAAAAGAAAGGTGTAGGTCTGCCAAAAGGTTAATATTGCCAGGCCAAAAGGGCAGTTTAAACTGAACTGCTGGCTGCTGAGACATGTTTTAAAATGCCATTTCTGTGGATGGCATAATGAGTGCTGCATGCCCAATAGTGGCATTTAATTTACAGGCTCTGGGTACGTGTAGCAGCATTTACTAAGGACTTGCAAGCAAATTAAATGTACAATTCAGCTGTATGCCACTTGTGCCATCTTTTAGGGAGAGAGCACAAGTACTTTGTCATTGATTAGCAGTGAAAACATGCACAGAATCCTAATTCCAACAATAGCTAATGCAGCAAAACATAAGGGGTGAAGGCTAAAGGTTTAACCACACCAAGGGTGTTAGTTCTAATAGAAGGCAAGGTATCTTCGAGCATTTGTGAACTAAATGCACTGGCCCGATGCACACAGACTGATGTAGATAGGTGGGACTTTTCCTTGTAGTATTCCTGGCTTACTCATGAACTTCAGGAGAAATTAGGAGCAGTTCTGCCTTGCTCTTGTAATTTAGGAGGACCACAAATGTAAGTCAAAGCCTAATCTTTGTGATATGAGTCCACTCTGTTTAGAGAAACTGGTAAAGAAGGGCTTGTTTTTTCACATTGACATAAAACTGTTATAAATCTTTCTTAAAATATGGGGCTCTTTCACAAATGTATTTATGAGTAGTTCAAGCAGCACTACTGTGCTGCGACTTAACATATACATAAATGCGTTTGTGATTTTGCCCCACTTGGTCTAGTATGCAATGATTAGTGTGAGACTAGGCATGGCTTAAGGATGCAGTACTTCTTACTCACTCACAACCTTCAGGAACAAGACAAGTCCTGGCTTACTCCTGGAACTCAGGACTGCTACAATATTAGGTCACAGCAAACTCTTTGGGCCATATTCACAAGGAGCTATCGCTGAATTAACAGCACTTTATCGCAGCCAAAGTCGTGATAAATTTACCACCCCATTCAAAAGCTGGTGCTAACAGCCCACAGCACCAGTTTACCCATGATAACAGCCGCAACAACATCGCCACAGAGGACCCCCGCAACTATCGCTAATGAGATGCAGATTGGGCGTTCCCGTGGCAAAAGCTGCGACCACACCACTCCTCAACATTCACAACGACAAGACAGATCTGCGATAAGAACACAAATCCGGCGATAAGGCGCGTTAGCCGAAGGAAATCTACACCTGCTCTGACCTGGTGTTAAGTCGGACGGCAGCTTACACCACAAAAGTGAGATCAGCCCAGGGCCACATCGGAAGGGCAACAGATGCCATGGAGCCACTCATCATGCAGCCCGGACACCTAAGAGGGCCACAACACCCACCGACAACACACCCCGGACCACCCCTCCCTGGCACCCCGACCAAAGACATGCTACATCAGCTACACCCAAACACTTCCAAAATAATCAGCCTGCCGTTGCACAATCACAACTGGTGACATGCATGTGTCGAAACAAAAATGAGCAACACAAATCCACTTCCGAAGCAACAAATCTAACTTTATTAAAAATAACACAGAAATGAAATGATGACAAATGGCCGCTCTCCTCTGGACAATCCGCAGGTCCCAGCCTGCAAGACAAAAAACATGATGAGAAGGTGTGTCCTGCACACATCAAAGGACAGACAGAAAAAGGGGAGAGAGAGGAAGAGAGGAATTGAGAGAGAGAAGGAGAGAGAGAGAAGAAGAGAGGGAGAGAGAGTGAGGGAGAGAGAGAGAAGGAGAGAAAGAGAAGAAGAGAGGGCGAGAGAGTGAGGGAGAGAAAAGGAGAGAGAGAAGAAGAGAGGGAGATGGAGAGAGAGTGAGGGAGAGAGAAGGAGAGAGGGAGAAGAAGAGAGGGAGAGGGAGAGAGTGAGAGAGAGAGAAGGAGAGAGGGAGAAGAAGATAGAGAGAGCCGCCCCTGCGCACCCAGGGCACACTGCTCACCTGCTGCCACCAGTGTGTCTCCAACCACTTGCTGGCATGCATAGCAGTGCCCCAGGTCACACATCGGACACAGAGCCGTCATCTGAAACAGAGTCCAGATACACGATTGGCACAGTACACACAATTGCACAAGACAACATCGCCTGCCCGCCCATGCACACCCAAGCAGAGGCACACCAGCCCCTCCCGCTGCCCATCGGAGCTTGGCCGCCCATGCACACTCAGGCCTCAATACTCACCTTCCATCACCGGCACGTAGACGGGAGGTCCCACCTCGTGCCGCTGCAAGCCGCAAGCCGGGGGCCCGCGGACATGGCACCCTCCACATCATGCAGCCACGTTCCGCAGGCCACCAGGTCTCACGTGTGGTGCTGGGTCCTGATCACTCCATTGCATGTGACATACCAGTGCACCCGGCACCATCGCAGGCTGCACACCCGCTCAGCCCTATGGGTGACACTAACTCTGTGATTCAGGAGGAAACGCCACGTGGCGGCAGGCCCGCCCTGGCCGCTGGCTCTGTCCCACACTGCTGTCCAGCAGGGCACACATTATCTGAGGTGGCCGGACCGCCGGGAAGGGGCATCATCGCAGGCTACACACCCGTTCAGCAGCTTAAGGTGCCACTGACTCAGTGCACCCGAAGCCACCGTCCCATGGCAGGGTGCCTGTGCCGTCTGCAGGGCCTCCAATGCCACTAAGCCTGTGCAACCCCAGTCAGCACCACATGACGTTAGGCCCATGCCGACCGCCAGGCCTTGGATGCCACCAACCCTGTGAGTAACAACTAATGTGCCCATTATAGATGAGAAGGATGAAGCATCCGTCATCCAGTCAGCACCGGAAGAGGGGGATGTGACACTGTCGGCCCTTTATGTTGGCGCAGTCACATGGCCAGTGATGCCTGTGCCGAATGGGTGTGGTGTGTGTGAAAACCTGCTCTCAGGGAGTGGCTGTGACATTCTGACGACTAGACCACTGATTTGCACATGACCAGCGAGTACGCCTGCAAGGGGTAGCAATGTGCCCCCCCTCGAAGCATAAGTGGAGTGGTCTGGCCTGCCCTATGCCGGACAAGCACATGGCTTGCAACAATGACCCGTGGTCTCTGGGCGTGGTTCAGTCTATGTTCGGACAAGGAAGTGACTGATGCGTGTGTCTCTGTTGTAGTGTCCATGGGACCATGTACACAAAACGCAATGTCGCACCCTCTGACTTATCCGACAGGTTGAACATCAGTGACGCAAGGGAAGGCACTGTCCACACATCCATCCACACATCCATACATGAATGATGTAAGACATGACAAAGCAGTGCGTCACTAGATGTTTATTGGCAGTTCTGCAGCTGGAGCGGTACAGGGCAAGGCCAAGCACACCACACAGTATGGGCCCGTGGAGGGTCAGCCAGAGTCAATCCGGGGATGACATGTACTGCAAAAGAGGAAGGGTACAGTCCGCAGTCTGTCCGCCGTGTCATTGTTCGTCAGACAGGATGTGTCAGTCCATGTTCCTGTCCAAGGTGAGTACATCTGAGTGTATCGGGGGACAGTGAAAGGTCATGAGGCGATGTGCAGGACCAAGCAGCAGCAGGCCCGTTGGCGGGAATGACTGCTATTGCCTCCTTCTGATCACAAACCTGTCCTCGTCCTCGGATGTGTTGCATGCCCCACCTGTGGGTGTTGCTGTTCCGGCTGCGGCACTGTGTGTCACTGACACATCAGGTGCCTGGGTGGATAGGCCTGCCGCACTGGGAGGCACTGACACACCAGGGGGCTGAGATGTGGATGGTGTGGGGGCAGCAGCATTCATTAGCGCCATGCCTTGTGGCGGCGATGCCATGATGTAGACCTGCAGGGCATGATAGATCCCAGCTACATTTCGCTGATGTGCAGCGGTGGCTGCCATCCTTTCCGCCTCCATCCGCATCATGTCCTCCATGAGCCTCCGTATGTGTGCCAGCTCACGGCTTGCATCGCTGGAGCCACTCTGAGGGAACAGGTGTTCTTCTCTCCGTGTCATGACTCCAGCAATGTCAGTCATGGCTTGTTGGAGACCATGGGTCGGGCCTAGACTCCCAAGGATGGCGTCCAGTTTGGTAGCCATGAGGTTGAAACCCACCAGCAACTGCTCAGCCGTCTCCCCCTGGCCCTCCAGCACACGGCATTGAAAGGCCATGTGTTGTTCCTGGGGGTCATGGGAGAGTGTTAGGGCTGTGGGTGCCTCCTGCTGGTGGGTTTGGGTGGTGGGTGGGGTCTCATCGATGTAGCTGGGCTGTCTTGATCCCGGTGGTGATTGGCAGATGAGGCCAATGATGTCTTGGATGGTTTAGGTGTCGATGCTGGTGTTGTCCTCCTCGTCATCAGTGAAGAGTGGCTGGGACTGCTCTGCAGGGGGGTTCACGGTGGCCCTGCAATGTGAATGGGAGATGGTGTATTACAATATGTCCACATGTATGTAGCCGCATGGTACATGTTGACATTCAGACAGCATGGCATTGTACATTGTGACAGTATGTAGAGCTGGGCGATGACCCAGGGTCATTGTGGGTGTGCACTGCGCTCTGCTTGATTGTGCATGTGTGCCATTGTGGCCATCTCCACCCGTCCCCCGTACCTGTTGGTCACTCACCCTGTTGCGATTGTGTTGTGTCCTGTCGAGCAGTGTTTGGTCCCCCGACTCCGGCTACAGTCTCCACACTGATGACTGTCGACACCAGCTCCTCCATGTCATCCAGCTCCAGCTGTGGTGCTGGGCCCCCACCTCCAGTCAGCGTTGCTGCCTTCTGGTTGGCAGAGAGTTTCTCCTTGGCCTTCCGCTTGATGTCATTCCATCGCCTCTTGACTGTGTCCATTGTCCTCTTGTGCTCTCCGACGGCATTCACCTTGTCGATGATGTCCTGCCATATTCCAGTCTTGGTGCCCAATGAGACATTGGAGGTGACGAAGAGTTGTTGATGATGTTCCATCACCTCCGTGACTATGATCCTGTTCGCCTGCGGACTGAACTTCGTCTTCCTTGTCTTCTTGTCCTTGCCCTTCCCTGTCCCCGAGGTCCTGGGCTGGTCGTCCGGGGTGCAGGTGGGGTTGCACTCGTCCTCTGCGCCTGCTCCGGCTGCCTCCATGGTGCTTGGGTGTTGGTCAGTTTGTGTTTGTTAGTTTTTTCTGTTTTTATGGTGTTTTTTCCCGCCTGCCAGGTGTGTGTTGTAGGCCTGGCGCTGCTTATCGCTGATTTCCTCATCGCGTTTTGGCCCATCGCATGTTTTTTGTGTGTTGTGGTTTGTGTTTTTCTCTTCATCGAGGTGGTTCTATCGAGGACATTGTCCGTGGTTTCGGCAGACTATCGCATGGTACCGCTGTGTTGTTAATTCCTCGTTGACACGGGGTTATTTGCCCGCGATGGGCTGCGATATTGAAAGTTGCGTTATGCTACTCATGCGGCAGTTATCACGTGCTCTTGTGAATATACCCCTTTGTGAATTGTGCCTACAAACTTTAAGCTAACACTGAATTAATGTTTTGATATTGGTGGATTCCTCCTTTTAATAATCACTCTTTTAGCAAACAGGAAAACCATTTTATATTACTCTAAATTTCAAACTACGGGAAAATTTCCAAAGAAATGTATTGATATATGAAGTAGCATTACATACAAAATGTAAACCTGGCTCAGCCAAATATTTATGACTCAAAGCTAAAGGAGAGTAAAGGCTCTGTCTCCACACTGGAGACAAAGCACAAGCTATAATGAGAGAATGCAACTGTATTTATAAACCTCTTCACTGTTGATTTCAATTAACATTATATATTAAATGTCTTATAACAACACTCTAATGAATTGATCTCTCCTAATGTATACAGTGGAATAATGATTGCATACTGTCATGCTTGTTGTAAAATGGTACTGTGTTACACAGTATTGAACAACCTAAAACCCAGAAAACATTATTTGAAATGAAAAGAATAAGGGCCATACGTATCAAACTCGGATTTTGCGATTCTCAAATTGCGATTTTTTGCGCTATGTATGTAGGATTTGCAAATGATTTTGCAAATCCTACATATTCCTTAATTGCGAATTGCAAATTGCGATTCGCAATTAAGGAATACCTCCCCATTTATTCTTATGGGCCTAGAGGCCCATAGGAATGAATGGGAAAACATTCTCAATTTGCGATTCTCAATTAGAGAATCTCAAATTGAGAATGCAATTTCAAGGGTGCCAGGGTGTTTAAAGGACACCCTGTTGCACCCCTAAAATGTGCATGTGTGCACATGTGGCACACATACATGCCCTAAGGGCATGTATGTGCGCCACATGGCACTTTGAAAAATGCAAAAAAGTGCATTGTTCAAAGAAATCGCAAATTACCACCAACTTGAAGTTGGTGGTTATTTGCTATTTCTTAAGGAGAAATTGCAAAACTTGAGTGCTTTTTACATCACATTTAAGGAATCGCAATTTGCGATTCCTTAAATGCTTTCGCGAAATGAGGAATCGCAAATTTTGCGATTCCCTATTTTGCGAGGGCCTTTTGGGATGATACATCCCAAAAGGCTTTTTCTTGTTCATAAACGGGCCGATTCTGAGAATCGGCCCCTTTGCGAACGGGAAATGGGCTGCATATATATGCCCCTAATCTCCCAAAATCTATATGCTAAGGAGAACCGGCACTCATAGTCATTGGAATTCTCCTGTTTATTGCATCAGATACACAGGATACATAAACAAACACAAGAGGGATGCGTTTTGGCAGCCACGCTGCCTTTTTCGACCTCCGCTGCGCCATATTGGTGTTCTTTATAAAACCTTCACTTTAACTAAAAACAAACGATGCACTATTCTCAGCAGTGAACAGGTGTTTATATGCATGTGGGAAAATTACAATATATTCAATGTTATTATTATTTGAAATTAATGAAGCAATACAAAAGGGGTATTCACATACCCATCAATGCGCAAAAGGCCTATTTACAGAGGTGTATTTTGTCATTTACATAATTTTGCAATTTAATTTACCTTTTCTACACCAGGAATACTTAAAGTCATTCTTTGCAGATGTATATTTATTATGAGGGTGGATTTTGCCACTTTGAGTGCAGAGAAAACACACATGTAAATCTCACTCAAGTGGTGGAAAATAGAAGTATCAAGGTATGGTTTTTCATGAAAGTTTGTAAATGCCCATAAACTTTCAAGTTTGTGGACATTCTCAAATCCCTCTCCCTCCCTATTCCATCCTGGAAAATGAGGAAAAATAATTTCGGCCAAAGAGTAAATCCCACTTCTAGAATTGGAAAGGGAAAGGGATCAAATCAACAGAATTGGTGGGGCTGTAGGGGAAGGTTTTCTCCATGGAGAAAAATGGTTTCCTTGGAGGAATAAAATGCATTTCCATGGAGGCTCCTTTCTCCCTGTTCAGACGTCTCTAAAATGGAGAACTCTATATAGTGGGAATAGGATGCCACGGGGAGAGTTCCACTAGTACACCTGAAGCCTGCACCAGGAGCATCTTTACAGGCATAGTACTGGGAATATTGCTGAAAAAAGTAGTAAATCTGCACCAGCACAAATATGCAAGTGCACATGTGTTTATATACTGCTTTTTTGTTGAGAGGGCCCTTTTCGAATTGGCCCCTTTGTTTTTGCAATAATACATATATCAATGTGAATTACATTCTTAATAAGCACCCTATAGGCAAATTCCTCTATTTGTTACTGAAGCATTGGTTCTACTATCTCAGGTACACCTAAAATGACTGTACAACCACTGATATTAATGTGGCTCCTCTGCATAGTTTACAGGCCTCACACTTTTTAATCTACTCTGCCTCTGTGAGGTGTAAAAACTCTGGAACTTCATTAAATTGCACAGGATCTAATACTTTCGAGGCAAGATGGCGACCGCTAGTCTAGCGGTGTGAGCTGCCTCCCAGTTGCTCCCTGTTT
The DNA here is from genome assembly GCF_964204655.1 of Triturus cristatus. Taxonomy (NCBI): domain Eukaryota; kingdom Metazoa; phylum Chordata; class Amphibia; order Caudata; family Salamandridae; genus Triturus; species Triturus cristatus. The sequence goes on along the minus strand of NC_140591.1, from coordinate 1,363,140,710 downwards.
CCCTTACCTGAAGAGAGCTGATGCCGAAGTGAGATTATGTGATTTGCTGATTTTAGCTTCACGGATTCCAGGCTTTGTGATACCCGCGGCTGACCTCGGATAAGAATTTACGAGTCACTGGCGCGAAAGTTTGTCTGATTATGCTTCCCTCATCTTCGACTTTGTTGTTCGCGCCATGATTGTTACCAGCGTTGTATCCATCTGGCTTCCTCCTCGTTCTTGCTGATTTGGGTCTGCTTCATCGTTTGTTTGGCTTTCATTACGCTCGACTTTGTTGGTGCTGGGCTGAATGCACTGCTTCTCAGCTGATATCTATGTGGCCTCTTATTATTCGGCTTCCTCGGCTACGTGATTTTACCCGGCACCTCTTGTTTTGCTGAGCGAGACAATCTGCGCTTTGCTCTGTATACATCATGCCGCCAAAAAATGCTAATCAACAGGCGAAGCCTCTAAACACGCGCAGTGGCAAGAACAGGAATGCCCAAACTTTCCGCACAGAAGAACTGGAAGCTGGTAACCCGACTCGAGGATTAGCTAAATCCGGTGAGTCTACATCCACTTCTTTCTCGGCAAAAAAAGGGGGAGAATCTCTGAGTAGAGCTTTTAACCAAACAGTTCCCGCATTATTTAACAAGCAAGCTGCCAAAAATGTAATTAATCTCAGTACAGTATCGGCTTCCTCCCCTGCACCCGCACCTGTAGATACCTCCCCAAAATCTGTTTCCGATCCCGGATCAGAAGCGTTACATTTTCCTGACTCCGAGCATGTGTTTGGATTATTGTCGCACAGCACTCTGGGATCTGGAGTCCTGAACTCTTTGATTACTACCGCTGGAGGTGGGGAGGCGTCAAACACTATGGCAAATGCTCAGATTACCTCTATTTCTGCTCAGCCCATAGCAACGCCTATTGAAACTTTGTGCCAGGAATCTGCTTCGGAGCCCACTGAAAAAAAAATTTCTATGTCTGATCTCACATCTGACGAAAGCCTGGATAAGGACTGGGCTGATTGTTCAGAGGACAGTAGCTTGGGAGAGGAGACAGGAGTAAGCGAGACGTCACCTGTTTCTAGTGTGACCGTAAAGAAACATAAGGTCAAGACTAGGAGGATATCCTCAACCAGGAACCAGTCTAATGGTGTAGAGGACCTTTCAGTCACTCAATCTAATCCTTCAAATGAACCAGCTATTTTTGAGGAACCTGATGCTGATCTTTGCCCGGAAGTGACTCTCTCCATGATATATCAAACAATGCTGGCTCATCGATCAGACACAAAAATGGAGATTGCTCATACACAAGGTACATGTCAAAAAGTCAAAAATGCCGTTCGTCGCATCACAAAATTTTGTACTGATATGACGACTCGAGTTTCAGAAGCCGAAACCAGGATATCTTCTCTTGAAGATGAACTAGCTCTACAAAAGAAGGAACTTGTTTCTATAAAAGCACAACGGGACGATGTTAGTTTCAAGCTTGCTGGGATTGAAAATCAATCACGGAGGAACAACTTGCGTGTGCTTGGGGTTCCCGAGAATCTAGGTGGCACAGACATGCGGAAATTTATTTGTGAACTTTTTTCTGAAGCATTTCCTGAACTCACATCTTGGAACTGGCCTTTGATTATAGAACGTGCTCATCGTTTCCCGTTTCAAACTAAATCTAGACCAAAAGAGGGAGAGCACTCTAGAGCCATTCTGATCAGATTTAATAATTTTTTAGCAAGAGAAGCTATTTTTGATCTGGCCAGACCGGATAAGAAACGCTCCGCTAAAGGCTGCAGTTTTTTCGTAAGACCGGATTTTTGTCAGTCCACTGTCACCAAGCGATGGCAGTTAAGACAATTAATAGCTGGCTTTCAACAAAAAGGCGCTACTGTTTATTTACAAAATCCGGCCAAACTCAAAGTTATATTTAAAAATCAAACAAGCTTCTTTTTTTCCGAAATTGCTTTAAAAGAATATCTTGACTCTCTTTGACTCAATGTTTATTGTTATGTCGGCTTGATATTGTTGGCTGGATTAAGTTGTTTTTTGAACAATATCTTCTCTTTTCAGGTCTGGGAGGGGGCGGGGAGGCTCTCCATGACCCCAGGGACTGGCTATCCCTGTGCCTCATAGGGTGGGTTGGGGTGGGGGTTGGGGTTGGGGTGGGTGGAAGGTGTCAGGGGTGGGGGGGTGGTGGCGGTGGTGGTGGTGGTGGTGGTGGGGGTGTAATGCAACATCAGTCCAATATGAGCAAGATATAACGATTTTGTTTAGTTACTTGCAAGCCATGGAGTACTGCTCAGTCTGCTTTACTAATGATTTAATACTGGGTAAAGTAATGATTTTTCTCGCTATGGTTGTCTGTGTCCAATTTTTTATGGAACCATGTTTTATAGATTCTAGTTTTCTAATTTTTCTTTATGCTCTATCTTTAAATGGATAAGACAATTAGAATAAAAGGACTTGCTAAAGAACTTGGGGTTGGAAGTGTTAATTGTTTCTAGGCAGAATGGCATTAAAAGAGGTGTCGCTATACTCATGCGTCGGAATTTGGGCATTCTAATTAAGACTGCTGCTGATAAATGGGGCCGCTGGGCCATGGCAGAACTTTCTATCTCTTAGAACAGGCTTTTGATCTATTCAGTTTATGGCCCTAACCTTGATGATTCCGAATTATTTAATTATCTTAATCAGGAGCTTGCTCTTAGTAGCATCCCTATTATTTTTTGTGGGGATCTCAATATTCATATTGATTCTGCTTTCAATATTAGAAAAAATTCAAGGTATAAAGGATCAAAGCCACGGTCTTTTAAGGCTCTGCGGTCTCTGGTATTAGACAATGCTCTATCTGATGCTTGGCATATTGCTCATCCAGATGAGGATGGCTTTACTTTTTTTTCTGCCCCGCACAAGAAACACGTTCGGATTGATTATTTTTTTTTATCTCAGTTTTTTTTGGATAAAATTGGGTTAGAAATTCTGCCTAGGCTATTATCGGATCACAATCCTCTTTGTTTAAAGTTTAGTATAACATCAAATGAACAGGGCCATAAACCAATTTGGACGTTTCAACGAAACTTACTTGTACAACCTGACTATATTCAATTTATGTCTAAAGTAATCCAGGATTTTTTTTAATTAAACAACGACTCAGCCCCTGTCCCAGTTGTTTGGGACACGTTTAAATCTGTGGTTCGGGGAGAGACGCTAAAATGTACTAATTTTCAGCTAAAGAATAAGCTAAATAAATTTAAAAGGGACTGTGAAATGGTATTTCATGCAGAGTTACGGATGGCTGAATGCATTAAATTAAATAGGGACATAGAAGAAGCCCAATTAGATCTACTGATTAAATGTAGCTCTGTTTATGCTCCTACAGCTGAACAAGTAGCTCTATATTATAATCAACATCGGGCTGAAAGCTACGAATTTAGCGAACAAACAGGGAAAGTCTTAGCACAAAGACTTCGTCAAAAAACCACTGCTAATGAGATTCTCAAAATACAAGATCTTCATGGGGGCTTCAAAACCTCAAAAGAAGATATACTTGCAGCCTTTAACGAATTTTATCAAGTACTTTATCATCAACCGGATAATGTGTCTCATTCTGCTATAAAACAATATCTTGACAAGATTTACACTACAGAAATGTCAGCAGAATATGTGGAGCGTCTCAGTACTCCAATTACCTGGGATGAGATCGAACTTGCTATTATGAGTCTTGCGGCCGGAAAAGCCATGGGTCCTGACTCTATTCCTCTGGAATTTTATCGAGTATTCAGAGAAATTTTGAAGCCAGAACTAATGAAGATTTTTTCCCTGGCTTTCACTGGTAATCCACCTGAGTCATGGTCCCTCGCAACGATAGTAATTTTTAAAAAGAAAGGTAAAAACAGCGAAGAATTAGGCTCATATCGACCTATCTCTCTGATCTCCACTGATAGCAAGATCTATTCAAAAATTCTTGCCAACAGACTTAACCCAATGATGCCGACCCTTGTTTCTATCAGGCAACACGGCTTTATATTGAACAGAGATACCACAGACCACGTCAAAAAAATAATAACATTATTAGATTGGGCTCAGATAACCGAATCCCCGGTCGCGGTGGCCCTGTTGGACGCAGAAAAGGCGTTCGACAGGGTCTCCTGGGAGTTTCTTTGGTCTGTCATGCTCTGGATGGGTTTTCCTATCTTATATATTAACGGTGTGAAAGCCCTTTATTTTCAATCTAAGGCTGCCATAAGAATAACTAACTCTCTCTCGAAGGGCTTTCCGATAACAAGGGGGACTAGACAAGGTTGTCCCTGTTCCCCCTTGTTCCTTGTTGTTTGCTTTATACTTAGAACCATATTTACGTAATCTGTCCCTTGCGGCAGACATTATACCTGTCAAAATTAATACCAATCTATTTAAAATATTTGCCTACGCGGATGATGTCGCCGTAACTACCGTAGATATTGGATCTGCTTTACCAAAAATCACTGTTTTGGCGGAAGAGTTTGGCCAGTTATCTGGCTATAAATTAAATATAGCCAAAACCCAATTGATTCATTCTGATTTTGGCCGACCTAAAGAAATGGTTTTTGATCTTGCTGCTCAATACCTGGGGATAACGATCTCTTCCAGGGTGAACGAGATTGTACGTTTAAATATCGAGCCTATCCTGAACTCATCTAATATAACTCTAGAGAGACTAAACAATATGCACTTTTCTCTTTATGGCCGAGTTAATATTATTAAAATGTTAATTTTACCAAAGTTTCTATATTTGTTTCGCACCATACCACTCCTGTTTCCGGCACACTATTTTACAAAAATTGACAGAATGATCTCTAGATTTTTGTGGGGGTATCACCGCTCTCGTCGAGTTCTGAAATGGTGTTTTTTGCCTAGGCTGAAAGGGGGGTGGGGTATCCCTAATTTTCGGCTGTATTATTGGCTTATTTCTTTAAAATATATGGGTACACTTCTTTTTGTGGACTCGGTTACTGAAGAATCCGTCTACCCCTCAGTATATGAATTACTACTAGGCAAGGCTGCTCCTCAATGTTTAGTTAAAATCATTGAACCCAGCTATTATAAAAAAAAACAAATTCAAGACTATTTTAGCCTGTTTCTCAATCTGGGGACAATTTAGGAATAAAATTCTTGGTCTGGGTGACATCACTTATTATTCTCCAATTCTCAATAACTCTGCCCTCCCCCCGGTGTTTAACGATCAAATCACCAGAGTATGGCATCTTTCCGGAATACAGACTCTGGGAGATTTATACGAGGGAGCTCAATTTTCTTCATTTATGGCTCTTCGCACTAAATATGCTTACCTCAGCATCATATTTTTAAATATCTTCAGATTCGAAGCTTTCTGGAATTAAAAGGACTTCTTATTAATCCTAGTATGAATTCTCACAAGATATTAGAAATTAATAGGAAAACAAAAAAAATAGGCCCAGTTTATCAAATGATTATTAATCAGCTCGAAGATGACTTATCTTTTGTAGAAAGTAAATGGCAAAGGAAGCTAGATATAGCATACATTGACATAGGAAGATCAATCGAGATATCCATGAAGGTACTCTTTAATGGGCCCCTTCAAAGTCAACACTATATGTCTATCTTTAATCTTTATTATTCACCCGCTAAGATAGCCAAATGGAAGGCCGGCGGCGATTCAAGATGCAATCGCTGCAAAGAGCTTGATGCGGATTCTATTCATATGTTTTTTAAATGTGAAAAACTTCTCCGGTTCATTACTGTTATTGAATCCTTTATCAATAATAATTTACGGATAGTTGTAAAACTCTCTCCTGAGGTGGTGATTTTTGGTATTCAAACAGATCAATTTAAGATAAGACCTATCGCCGAGGAAGTATTTTTGTTTATTTGTATGTCTGTTTTCCGATTTTGCATTACTTCCCGGTGGATTGATAACGAACCCCCGACCTTTCATCAATGGCAATCTAAGCTACTCTCCATTTATCATATAGAAATGGCTATGTATAAGCTTAAGGGGATAAAGAAAAAACGACTAGGCTTGAAAATTTGGGACCCGGTTACTAAATGGATTTAAAAGACATCTTTTATTTTTTGTATTATTGCTGCTTGTATCTTTTTTCCTTTTTTCTTTGTCTTTTTTTTTTCCTGTTATATTGCTCATTGTACGACTGTATGTTGTTGCAAAACTGTAAATAAAATAAAAAAAAAAAAAGGATCTAATACTTTCAAAGTGGCCTATCCAACAGGTATATTTAAATTGATTACGCTTCACACCTTCCCAGACGCTCTAGTTACCGTCATCACTGACAAATATATTAGCCAGATAGCCAATCAAACACACATGTGAACCATGTCAATTGCAGACCCAGGGCCCTGATGCATATGGCTCAATGACATTAGGGCAACACCTATGACTTATAATGCCAATCCCGGCCAAAATGATTGTATAATGATATAGCAAGCACAAAAATATTGTGATAGAAAAACATTGTGGTAAAAACATCAACCACTTAAATATCGGTTTTATTTACTTATAATGTAAAGGAAGGAAATTGTGTGCCAAAACATATTGTGATCCAACATATCAACAATATAATGGTAAGTATATCTATTTTATTGGAATTAACATTATTGTCATTTGTAATAAAAGTTCAATTATTATTCATAAAACAAATAGTTTTAAATATATATAACCAAAACAAATATAAAGATTGATGTATTAAAAAAATCAAAACTTCATATAACCTTAGAAAAACAATTCATGCTTACTTAAAAAACGACATTTTATTATTAAATTATGAATTACTATAAATGTATTATACACATAAAATAATTCCTATCTAACAATATACAATTGTAATTTATAAACATTTAGGGCCTTATTGCGAGTTTGGAGTTCCAAAACCCGTGGTGTCAGTTCGACCACCACCTCACTGCGGGACTGCCCACAGCATTATGGCTGTGTTGGTCGGACTGCCACGAGACCGTCGGCACTTCTGGGATCAAGGATCTCCCTGGGCCGGCGGTTTTTCACATGCAGGAATATGCAGGCGGTGCCACAACCGACTCTGCCGAGCATATTCTGAGTTGCCATTTCACCACCATTTTCAAGCCGGTGAACCGGCCATGAAAAAGGTGGTGGAATGGCAACAAAGGGGGCAATTACAGGGCCACCTACCGGATTTGGTTCTGGTGGTGCATGCCGGGGGCACATGTAGTGCCCCACTGGGTTTGCACCCCCTTCCTGCACAGTGTGCATATAAGCCACACAATGCGGAAGGTGCAGTGGGCACTCATACTGTGGCGGTCTTCATGATAGGCTCTTCTATGAGCTTAGCAGTCATCGCCTTCAGACCGTCCCAGGACTGCTGCAGGGCCGCCCACCAGATGAGGATTTACTTCCTAATCTGGCGGGCAGTCACATCACAGCTTTGGTGGTCCTATAGCAGACGGTTGTAATAAGGCCCTTACTATTTAAGAATTTGAAAAATATTAAAATTCATTTTGCGTATTCAACCATTATAAATATAATTTTCAAAATATATAAGAACTATTTGAAAAATAGTAAAATATAGTAAATATAAAATAATTGAAATTATTTAAAAAATAAAATATTTTGCCCAAATATATAATTTTAAAATGAATATGCTTTAAAATCTTAATTCCTGGATAAAGCAGTATATTGTATTCTAAAAACTATTCAAATACATAATTCTAACTATTCTAATTAAACTCTACAACTGGTGGAAATGCATACAATGGGATGTTAAAATTAATTATTCTAACTTCCATCTAACAAACAGTGGGGAACATGCATACATTGGAGGGTCTGTAACTCCAGTCTAATAAACAATGAGGAAAGTGCATGCATGGGCTTGGGAGAGCACCATTACTATTCTGCCTTCGGATTAACTATCATTGAAAAAAATGCACACATAGGGAGGGTCAGATTTATTATTCTTACTCCAATATATTAACCATTAGGAAAAGTACATACATTGGAGCGGAGACCAGATTTTCTATTCCACCTCCAGACTAACAAACAATCAGTAAGGTATATATACTGGGTACATATTCACTAGTTTAATTCAAATATAACAAACATTGTGTAAAGCACTTACATTGTGAAGGTTAAATGTACTCTTCTACCTCCAGGATAACAAACATTGGGAACGTACATATAATGGTGGGTGAACATAAATAGACATTAGTAATAAAAATATGAACAAACAAGCATTGCAATTTGAAAATAGGAAAAACAAACAATAATTAAGGCCCACTTTAAAAATAACAATAGACACTCAAACTCCAAAACTATCCATTTAAAAATACATAAAATATTAGTTTACAAAGCATATATTCAAGCTTTTTTTTTTATACATTTACAATATTTAAATATAGAGATAAAAAAAGTTTAAAAAATTTCCATCATTATTAAAATCATCACTTTAAATATTTGACCGAACCACTACCAGCCCAGTCACCTAATAAACACAACAGTCTGAAATTAAAATGTATTAAATTATATGAAACTTTATTAGACATGCAAGAACATAAATAAATACAAATTAATCAGTCAACATAAATTAATAAATATTTTGAAACACACTACCTACCCAAACCTCCTAAAAACCCTATTGCTCCAAATAAAAATGTAATAAATACTTTCAAAATGTATTCAACATTAAAACAAATAAATAACAAATGAAGCTTCAAATGAATCAATCTAAAATTAGCTATTAGATAATTTTACAAAATAACTATCCATCCAACCCACAAATGAACCCAAGAATCCAAATATACTATATTATTTAAAACATATTTCCACAATAACATAAATAGTGAAATGCAAACATTATTTGATAAAATAAAACAGCGTAATAAAAAAGAATTGTTCAGTAAAAGTTAAATAAAAATACACCTACCTTTGATATTTTTGTCTGCCATATTGTTGTAGAACTAATATTTTGACCCTGATATATTGGTCAAATACATTTTTGAGTTGGTATATAAAGGGAACACCTTCAACACCACTCCTGAAATCAATTCTTTACTGAAACTGCTGATGCCAAAAATCCCCAGTTCTCTTCAAACACTATCCAAAGAAGGTATCGCAACATTCGTCGTCTACACTGGACTCAAAAACCTTTGCGATACTTCTTCAGGACTCAGCCTTTTATTTGGGCACAAGTAGCCCTAAATGGACCCCTGAAACTTTCCAAAATACATGTAATCTAACAAGAGCACTTTCTGATGCTGCTGCTGCACTAGCGGTCTAACTGAACAGGATTTTCAGCTCTCTAACCCATACGAACCTCAGACCATTTTATCTCAGACAACTATCCAGCGAAGAAATCCGGTCCTCACAACCTCTATTTTTTCTTTTTTTGTGGGTATTTATATGTAGTTGCCTGAGGCCTGAAGGGTATCCAAACATCATCCATTGCAACAAGATATATGTTCTACATCTGGCAGACATGTTTTCAGGCTCCCGCTACGTGGACACACTGAAAACCCCTAACCTCTTGTAATGGAGTATCTCATCTGCAAGATCGTAATCAGGCCCTTGGTAACTAAGTACATATCTAACTAACTAACTAACTAACTTACTAACTGACTATGGGAAACCAGCCAGGTTGAACACTCACAATACAGTGTGGTTAGTTTGGCTAACTAGTAGAAACAGCAGGCATTGCTTTGACAAGCCTGAAGTAGCCCTAGATTGCAGGTTAGGGTCCAAGGATTACACTGCCAACTCACCAGTCAGAATCTGGGAGGCAAGGGAGGGAGGAAACATACAGACTGAACCTGCACTACCAAGCTACCAAAGTAGGCCTGCAGTCATGTTTGCACTGTCACTGCAGTGGATGGCTGTGGAGTGGTGGGCTAGAATGAAGTCTAGGAAGCTTGTTTTTAATTCTTTTAGTGGTGGTGATTTATTTTATAGTCGCAACCCAAAACAAAACACGACAGTTTTGTCCGAGGCTTTTGGGGTTTCACTTTCTTAGAATGCTGGTTTCTTTTCCAATGAGGTGGTTTTAATGCCTCTTCTCTTCACTCTCTTAGGTTGGAGTTCCAGAGTCCAAGCCACTGGTTTGCTCAAGAAAAGAACAGTAAAGTCCCAGGGTAAGTATTATGAAGAAGAAAAATAAAATGAAAAAATAAATCTTAAATGAGTTTCCACCCTTTTTGTGTCTTTCTTTCTCTTTACCTAGACTGTATTGCATAACCGTCTGGTAAGAGAACTTATGGGAGATTACCCCTCATCACAAAGCAAAGTATTAGGATTCATTAAAGAAGAAAATAAATGCTCCACAAATTGCCGGTGTTGATTTTCTTCCCATGCTTCTATAGGCAGGGGCAAATTGTTTAGGGCCATGAGTTCTAATTCCCCCTCCTTTCTCTATACCATGCACCTGTAAGGTTGTAGATTAGTTTGTTCCATACCTGCACTTCTTCTTTCCCTCCTTTCACTCCTCCTCTTTCTCTGTGATGGCGTCTTTGCCGTACTTGGCTTCGGTTTCAGGTGCAGGGTAACTGTTAGCCTTGGGTTTCCTCTGCTCGTCGGCATTGGCAAGCATTCCTTCTGCAGTCACAACTTCCTTTACCTTCCCAGAGTCCTTCTCCTCAATGTCTTCATGGAGAGCCTGTAGAGTATTTCCCCTCATTTCTTTTGTTTCCTGCTTGAAATCATTGTCGACTTTTATTTTTGTTATTTGCCCTCCTTTTGTTTATTCCACTCTCCTTCCTGTGTTTGTCATTTCTTTCTTCCTGTACTCTTTTGACCCTGTCCTCTTTCTTTCTTTTGGTCTTTATGGAGTGAGTTGGCTGGTGTTGGCAGAGCCCTGTGGGAGCATTTAGGTCAGTGTTTTTTCATATTTTGATGTTGCGCCCCCTGACAGTGACACAATGGGAGGTGCACTCCACTGATGACATTAAACTTAGAAGCCCTAGGTATGCTTTGTACCATGTGTTAGAAACGTATAGGTAAGTTAAATATACCAATCAAGGCTATGCCAATTTCATCATGTCAAAAGAGAGAGCACAGTCACTTTACTAATAGCAGGGGTAAAGTGCACACCCAGCAAAAATAGGGTTCAACAAAAAGGCATCCAGGCTGACCCTGCAGAAAGGGCAATTTCCTAAAAATAAGCAATAAGTCCTGACTTAAGAATCCTTCCTGTTCTATCACAGAATAACCCTTCAGTTAAAATCACAGTCTTAAAAGAATAAGTATTATATGTCCAAAATAGTGCAAAGTTTGTATCCACCAATCAAAGGACTATCAGAAATACTTCTGTGTATTTCCAGTGCCCTTCAATACAATCCACTAGAAACAACTAGTTTTTAACAAAGGAAATCTTAGATGCTTGTAGAAAGTCCTGTCTGTGTGAACAATTCACAATTAGCTAGCAAAGTTGCTATGCCAATGAAGGAAGTTATACCCAGCCATTCAAGAGGGCCACCATATCTCCAGACTGTGTGAGAGCACATGGTCTGCTGGGAAATGTCAATCTTTGTGTGGGCACTGTTGTAATTGGTGTTCCTTATGAATGAAAAACCCTTAGCCCAGACAGCACCAACACACTTGTGGAACTGTCACTTTTTATAGACCTTAAAAAGACTCAGCATCAGTGGATTTCGAATATTGCTCCTCCACGCTCTCCAAGTTCCAAGCGGTAAGCAACATCTCCAGCCTAGCTTCCTGTAGGAAGGCTCCAGTGTTATCGTTCTATTGAGCCAGTAATATTGTATCATCATACAGCCATTCCAGGAACTGTCCTACCATCTCATTCTATAATTTAAAAACAGCCCAGGTGAATAATACTGACAAGGAAATTACCTCTGAAATAAGGATTACATGGAGTGAGAAGCTGCAAATACTGAAGGTCCTAAAAATTGAAAACCTCTTACAGGAATATGCCTATGCAACCCATCTTATATAATGCACTGGTAAGACCAATTAACCACGGATAACACTAAGATTAACAAGTGCAAATGTATATCACTAAACTGCTCTGGCAACAGTAGATATGATCTCACAATATGACTGTGTGATTGTTAGACCTGTCAGTCCTAGGGTGGTCTACCCCGTTTTTTTGCCCTTGTGCCTTTTTTTTTCCGCCATCTTTTTGTTGGCCCTAGGTCTCTGGCCGCCTTAGCACTGCTAACCAGTGCTGAGGTGCAGGTGCTCTCTCCTACCAACATGGTTGCCACAGGCCCCTGCTACTAGAGTTGCCATCGCGCAGACATACTAGTAGTCAGGAGCCGGCTGGGACATTGGGATACAGTATCTTTTTCCATCCCGCCTTTTTGTCCCATAGACTATTATGTGGAACATTTCAGCCCTGGGAGCGATTTTGCTTTGCCGCCTTTGCAGGAGGGTCACCTGACCTGGGGGTATAAGAGGAAAGGAGGGCAACCTGACTATACAGTTGGGGCACCACTGGACCTGGGGGAACCTCTGCCGGAGCGTAGGCGTTTGGGCCTAGGGGAGAAACCTACACTACTGGGACTGACTGAGTCTAGGCCCTGCTGTACCCAAGTTAGATGAGGGACTCTGCCTGCCTGCTGATCTTGCCTGGTGAGGGGACAACCCATGGGACCATCTCCAGTGTGCTGCAGGGACCCACCCTGCCTCTGATACCTGCCAAGTCAACACCCCTTCTCCCTCCAATAAGCCTGCCAGAGGAACCTGCTATCTGCCTCCCCCCTCAGACCGGTGCTGACCAGGACTGTCCCTGTGGGCCCTACAGAATTGAAGGTAATTCGCTGTGCCCCCCAAGCGCTGTGCTGCCAGACCCGGGCCCCTGAAGAAGAAGCTGCCTGTTACCCAGCGCCGGGCCTACCTAGCGCTGTACTGCCAAAATTGTGCCCCCCTGCCTGCCGTGGTGCCTGGTGACTGTGGTGCCTTACAAGCGCTATGCTGTCTAAGCACTCCCATGTTCAAGCGCTACGCCGCTGAAGCGTTGCCCAGGTTAAGCGCTGTACCTCTGAAGCGCTGTCCTGTCCGAGGCGTTGGGCTCGTGAGCGCTGTGGGCCCAAATCACCGCCGCGGCCCGGGCCTTGCCTCCATCGCGACCGCCGTCGCGTCATCACCGCCCCGGCCCCGGAGCCTGTATAGGGCCGCTGCGGTAGCGAGGAGGCCGTCCACGGATCGACGAAGCCGGCGCGGCCCCGCTCACGTGAACGGAGGGAGCACCAGCCGCGTCAACCGGCATGCCCTCGTGAGGGCCGTGCCGCTATTGGCCAGAGCAGCCGCACCCCCCCAGCAAGCCGCGCAGGGATTGGCTGCTGCGGGTGCTGCCTGCGGAGAGGTCGTGAGGAAGAAAACCGTGCGAGGCGGAGGCCGGCCCCAAAGTCCCTGACCTCGCCCCCGCCTTGTGCCGACGTTGCGGGGATCCGCTTTGCCTGCGTGGGCTCCCGCCTGGCCGGGAGACCCACCGACAAGTTAACACCCCGGGCGGGAGGGCGGAGAGACTACGTGCCCTGTGGGGGCTGCTCGGGAGTCCCCCCCGTCTAGTAAGGCAGCCCCGCATCCGCCCCCGCTGGGGACGGCACCCGGAACCCTGCAGGCCCTCCATGTACCAGCTTACGAGAGCGACTGATCTGGGGCACCACTGAGTTTGATCACCAGGGAAACCCCATTGCCATCCCAAGACTGAGTAACCCCCCCCCCCCCCTTTTTGGGGGGAATTGCCTATTGTTATACCGAAGTGTGCTGTTGTCCTTGCGGGGATGAATTGTCTATTGCCCTGAAACACCCCATCCTACTCCCTGGGACGTCTCAGTTGTTGCCCTGAGCTGCGCTGCTTTGGTGCAGGGATCAGTTGCCCTGATTTGTCCCGCTTTATTCTCCCAGAGGGAATTGCACCCGTGTTGGGCCCATTTTGAACTGTTGTTGGCCCAGGAAGGTTCACTGTGTTGTTGCCCTAAATGAATATATGCCTGGTTGACTGGAATGAATTAACTGATGCACTGATTCAGATATTTGACGTAAAGGAATGTTGTTCTGTGATTATCCCAATGAGTTAACTGTTGTTCTGAAGCGCCCTGATTGATTAATGCCATGAATTAATCACTCCTCTACCCTGCAACGCCCAATGTAACTGTATGGACTGATTGTTGCTTGATGACTACCTGTGTTTAGCTACTCCATAGATGAATATGACTTCGCTGGTGTTGCCATGAAATTAACTGCATTGTTATTCCTGAAAATGAATTGATTAATTGCCACCTGATCTAGATAAAGAATCTTGTTTTCTCATCAGACCACTTGGTGTCGTGTCCTTCATTGTGTGCACATGACTGGATCTGTGTGGGGAGTGCTGCACTAGTGCTTTACACGTTGCCTTTGGGTGCCTTCCTACCTCGCGCCAGGCTACCGTGTCGGAATGGGTGACCCCAGTTCTAACAGTGATCCTCTTCCTAATGGAAAGTGTCCCTCCAGCTTAGCATACCTTCTTATTTAACTGATCACCCCTCTGATATATATATATTACACTGATTGCTAGTTATTCAGTTATCTATGCCTCACCAAATAACCACCACAATCTCAAAACTAACTCATTATATTTTCCTTTAGTGGTCACCCACTGCTTGACAGTTTGAACACTGGAAAGATAATGGCTTGTCTCAATAAATATTCAATTTCCCTCTTCGTAAAGCTAAAACTAACTATCTCAAAAGCCTACTCACTGTAAGGGAGCTATTCTATACCACATAATTTGGTATCAAATTATCATTAATGTTGATGACTCCATATAAATCAAATGGTCTGACCACTTTATGTTCTCTCTCTATAAATACTCTGAAAATCTATCTGCAATCTCAGCACAAACATAAAAAAAATAGGTAAGAACACCAAAAGAATATCCTGAGAGCTTTAAGCATTGAAATCTCTCCTCTATCTCGAAAGCAGGAATGCTCGTTTGCCTTCACAGAGCCCTACACCTACGGCAAGCCCGTCTGCGCCCGTCCGCGCCAAGTCCGTGCCCAGGGCCCTGCATAATACACCTTCGACAATGAAATATACGAGCAGTGCTTTACACGCCCTGGGATCTCCAAAGGAGCTGACCTGCTGTATCTTATATCCCGGGAAAATGTTAACTAACTGTGCCTGTGGATTCGCTCTCCCCCTCCCTACACCAGTGAGGGCATTTTGCGCCTATGAACGGCGAGAGGATACTTTGCCACAGGTCCAGTCTGTCTTCCAAAGCGGACTCATCAATGCTAGGTCCTTGGGCAAGCACAAGTACAAAATTGCTCAGATGATAGAGGACCTGGCTTTAGACATATTATTCATAACAGAGACCTGGGCCGATGCGGCATCTGACCCCGACTTTATTACGGCCACACCCACGGGATATAAAGTGATCAGGGAAGACAGGTCTGCTAAGCGTGGGGGTGGAGTTGCCATTATCCTTAGGGACCAGTTTCCGTCAGCTCATTATTCCATCTCTTCCTCCCTCTATGAAGGCCTCCACTTCTCGCTCACACTTCATCCCAAATTAACGCTCAAGGGAATTCTTCTTTACCGCCCACCTGGCCCCCGCACCACGTTTTTAACTAATTTGGGCAGTCTATTGGAATCAGTTATTTTAAACTCTGATTTTATCATTCTTGGGGATTTTAACTTTTATTTAGAGGATGCAGGGAACAAAGATACAGCAGAGCTATTGGATAGTTTTGGTTCTTTTGGACTCTCACAATTGGTGCAATCCCCTACACATACTGCTGGGCACACACTAGATGGTGTGTTCTCCTCGGTTCAGGGTCTTATGATCAAGAATACGCTTCCTTTAACTTGGTCAGACCACTCCCTAATTAAATTCACGCTTCCCATGACTGTAAGGGAGCTATTCTATACCACATAATTTGGTATCAAATTATCATTAATGTTGATGACTCCATATAAATCAAATGGTCTGACCACTTTATGTTCTCTCTCTATAAATACTCTGAAAATCTATCTGCAATCTCAGCACAAACATAAAAAAAAAATAGGTAAGAACACCAAAAGAATATCCTGAGAGCTTTAAGCATTGAAATCTCTCCTCTATCTCGAAAGCAGGAATGCTCGTTTGCCTTCACAGAGCCCTACACCTACGGCAAGCCCGTCTGCGCCCGTCCGCGCCAAGTCCGTGCCCAGGGCCCTGCATAATACACCTTCGACAATGAAATATACGAGCAGTGCTTTACACGCCCTGGGATCTCCAAAGGAGCTGACCTGCTGTATCTTATATCCCGGGGAAATGTTAACTAACTGTGCCTGTGGATTCGCTCTCCCCCTCCCTACACCAGTGAGGGCATTTTGCGCCTATGAACGGCGAGAGGATACTTTGCCACAGGTCCAGTCTGTCTTCCAAAGCGGACTCATCAATGCTAGGTCCTTGGGCAAGCACAAGTACGAAATTGCTCAGATGATAGAGGACCTGGCTTTAGACATATTATTCATAACAGAGACCTGGGCCGATGCGGCATCTGACCCCGACTTTATTACGGCCACACCCACGGGATATAAAGTGATCAGGGAAGACAGGTCTGCTAAGCGTGGGGGTGGAGTTGCCATTATCCTTAGGGACCAGTTTCCGTCAGCTCATTATTCCATCTCTTCCTCCCTCTATGAAGGCCTCCACTTCTCGCTCACACTTCATCCCAAATTAACGCTCAAGGGAATTCTTCTTTACCGCCCACCTGGCCCCCGCACCACGTTTTTAACTAATTTGGGCAGTCTATTGGAATCAGTTATTTTAAACTCTGATTTTATCATTCTTGGGGATTTTAACTTTTATTTAGAGGATGCAGGGAACAAAGATACAGCAGAGCTATTGGATAGTTTTGGTTCTTTTGGACTCTCACAATTGGTGCAATCCCCTACACATACTGCTGGGCACACACTAGATGGTGTGTTCTCCTCGGTTCAGGGTCTTATGATCAAGAATACGCTTCCTTTAACTTGGTCAGACCACTCCCTAATTAAATTCACGCTTCCCATGCCTAGTGAACCCAAGGAGGTTGTCAGTAAACATTCTGCCTCTGCTGGGCTTGCATGGAACAAAGCAGACTTACCATCGTTTATTGCTCTGCTAGAATCCTCTTATCCCCCCATACATGACCAGGTAGATCTGGCTGTTGACAGCTACACTAATTGGATACAGGATGCAGCGAATGCTTCAGTTCCTCAAAGAACGCTCTCAACCAATAGGTCTACACCTTCCGCCCCCTGGTTCTCCGACTGTCTTCGTCTGGAAAAACAGCACTGTCGTCGCTTAGAAAGACGGTGGCGGACAAACTATGATGAGCCTCAGAAATTAGCGTATAAGACTGCACTATCCAATTATAAAAAACTCCTCATATCTGAAAAAAAAAGATACTTTACCTCTCAGATCGAGTCCGCCGCCAACTCATCTAAAGAACTGTTTACAGTGATCAATAAACTCTCGACACCCACTAACTCAGGCAGGAGGGTCAACCAGGAATTCTGCAACGAGGTAGCCGAGGTTTTTAAATCTAAGGTTTTAGATATTTTTAATGCTTTTAGGGTGGTTGCTGACCCCAGCCCAGTTTTATGCCCTAACAGCCCAAGCTCTAACAAGCATCCACCATTTGTATTCTCTGCAATCTCGATAGACACAGTGAGAGACTTTGTCCTTCAAGCTAAGTCGGGCTCACCTCTAGACCCCTGCCCCCCAAGGGTCTATCAAGAACTGGTACAGTCGGTGAGTTCCCCACTCACCGATATTTATAATCTGATGTTCTCTTCTGGTGTTTTTCCGACTAGCTGGAAGCAGACTTCCATTTTACCTTTATTAAAAAAAAACACTCTTGATGCGACTAACCCCACCAACTATCGGCCCATTGCCAGACTGCCGCTGCCAGCAAAGATAGTGGATAAAATAATGAATAACCAACTGTCCCTATTTATCAATGCCAATGGCCTATTGGATCACACCCAATTTGGCTTCCGCAAGGACCATAGTACAGAGTTGGCATTGATCAAAGCCTCCGAGGAGATCAGGGCAGTTATGGATGGCGGAGGTGCAGCAGCTCTGGTGCTCCTCGACCTCTC
Source organism: Triturus cristatus (assembly GCF_964204655.1). Lineage (NCBI taxonomy): Eukaryota > Metazoa > Chordata > Amphibia > Caudata > Salamandridae > Triturus > Triturus cristatus. The sequence continues at coordinate 1,363,122,656 of NC_140591.1, read as the reverse complement.
TGCGGCATTTGATACGGTGGATCATGGCCTTCTGCAGAGACGTCTGGAGAAGCTAGGAGTGGGAGACTTAGCACGCGCACTGATAGCCTCCTTCCTTGCTGATCGATCATCCACCGTATCCATGGATGGTTTTAACTTAGACTCCTACACACTTCCCTGCGGTGTCCCACAAGGGAGCTCTCTAAGCCCCACACTATTTAACATATATGTCTCTGAACTAGCACCCCTTATCCGGGATTTCGGTTTCAGTCTGACCACCTATGCCGATGACACTCAGATTGTGGTGGCGGCCTCCAAATCCCAACAGTCTCCGGCTCCGCAGTTCAGGAATTGCATGAGCGCAATTAATAAGTGGATGACAGCACACTGCCTGAGGCTCAACTCCAGTAAAACAGAAGTCCTAATTTTCGGGAGCATTCAGCCCCCGTGGAATGATCTGTGGTGGCCCGTTGAGCTGGGTTCCCCGCCCACTCCGGTGATTAAGGCAAAGAACCTGGGCGTGCTTATGGATGCCAAGCTCACTTTCCATCACCACACAAACGCGGTAGTGTCAGCCTCGCATTTTCTTATCAAGAAAATCAGGAAAATCTTTCCTTACATCCCTAATCACACCAGGAGAACAGTGGTCTCCTGCCTTATCTCATCTAGGCTTGACTACTGTAATGGCCTTTTCTTGAACGCACAGAAGCAATATCTGCATAAACTACAGATGATCCAGAACGCAGCGGCTCGCCTCATACTGGATATACCCAAATATCACTCCATTTCCAATGGAATCCGCTATCTCCACTGGCTTCCTATACCCCAGCGTATTGATTTCAAAGCCCTGTGCATCGTCTTTAAGGCCTTGCATGGTATTGGTCCGAGTTTCCTGCAGGATCATCTTTCTTGGTATTGTCCCACCAGACAGCTGCGGTCCACTGGAGCTTGATTACTCGCTGTTCCAAGAATTTTTAAAACTCACTGGGGTGGACGCAGTTTCTTTTACAGAGCGTCTAAATTGTGGAACACTCTTCCGTTCTCCCTCAGAAATGCCAGCTCCCTGACGATTTTCAGGAAGCAACTGAAAACCTGGCTCTTCCAGCATTAGGGCCATAGTATTCTTGTATCATTGTTATGTCCAGCGCCAAGACAACCCCGGGTATACGTGCGCTCTATAAATTCCTGTAACATAACATACTCCATCATGACAATTATGGATACTCTAGTTCCTCACCCAAAAAATTAATAATCACATACTTGCCAATCTCAGGGAGACTGCGTTTAAAAATGCATTTAGCCCACCAATTACTATCTCTCTATTCCTCAGCTATATGTTATTGCATGTGCTTTATTTCAACATTAGCCTTTCTATGAAAATAAATGCATGTGGAGAGTTTTTTATATTACCTGTTTTGCATTAACTCAACATTAACAAATAAACAAGATAAGGTTATTTATAGAGAAAAATCATGTTATTCATGTTGAGATTGACTATAGCTAATTTGGGACTTGAACATTTTATTTCTAGGAGAGTTGGAGTTCTAATTAGGGGTGGGTGAAAAATTCCGCTCTGCCGGCGGAGTTCGCAGAGTTTTTCCCACTCCGTGCTACATGAGTATCATGGAGTTTGGGCAAAACTCCACCTAGCGCTGAAAGGCTGAGCTTTTTCTCGTGCGCAGCTTGTCAGGGTCTAGTTTATGTTCGCAAATGTGCATACCTAGCATGTTTCCTGGTGAGATTTTCTCAACACTGGCCGTCACAGCAGGTCGCAACCATTCGTGTTGAGAAAGCTGACGCTCGAGTAGAAAATCTGCTAAAGCAGCAGAACGAAGTAGCGCCCTCTTGCGTGCAGCGTAGTGCCGTTCACACTGGTTTTACTGAGCGGAACATGCTCCCAGCACTAAAAATGTATACAATTCTTCCCACTCGTTTAACTCCGTGGAATCTCGCAGAATTTGTATGTAACTCTGTGGTATTCTGTGATGCAAAACTACACAAGCTCTGCCTACCCCAAGTTCTAATTGTCAAATGTGATGCACTTTTTCCTTCTTCCCCATGTGCTACATTTTTTGGGGGGGATTATTGTGAAATGTTTTGATGAATAGCGCATTCAAGGAGACACCTGCAGTGTGCACAGTAGTTCATGCATTTTATCTAGTTCTTGATAGTGTAAGCTTGAAGGGTGGAGAGAGGAGCTTGTATTTTGTGGGAAGCCTTGTGAAGTTAATGGGTATCCAATTTTATGCAATTGTAACATTTCAATTTAACCTGATTGGGCAGTCTATATGTAGGTGTGTTAAATGTTTGATCTTGTGTGTTTTTAGTTCAATGAGGAGGAGACCAGAGCAGAATAAAGCAGAGCAGGGAGATTTTTGAGTATTCTCTCAGAGACAAAACTCACTTTCCTTTGTTCTTCCAACTGAAACAACCCCATGCTGGTTCGTCTTTTGATTTATAAGATTTTGATTTAATTAAATTGCATATTAATAAAATCATACATATTTTTGATTATTAATGCATTCTGACCGGATTTTTGCCTTCTGTAAACCATTAACGTTTAAGAAACCTTCATGGTTTGAAACTAAACTATTATCTGTCCTTTTGTGAAGCCTAATGTGATTCACATATTATTGAATGCTTTGGTTTTTTGACAAGACTCAACTGTGGCGCAACAAAATCCTTAGGAGATAAACACTACTACTAGTCTATCGAGAGAAGTCCTTTATGGTTCCCAAATTTGCATAAAGGAAAAGCACTAACATATTCTAAAACCTTCACCCAGTGTTTGGTAAAGTTTGCTTTGGTGTGCCAGAGTTGTAAAATTGCATATTGTCCCAAAAGCTCAGTTTTGGGGCTTTGAGTGCCTATTACTGCAGAGTTTGATTAGTTTCTTAGTAATGGCCACATAGGACGGAAATTAAGCCTCCAAGACAATAGGGTCTTACTTTTGTGAGTGTCTTGTTGAACATCTCACATATATTTGCATTGTGAGTGACTGGTCAGTGGACACAAAGGATATATGCTATTTGAGATTGTTTATTTTTGTGAACAGAGCGGGAAAATGCAGATCTTACAGAATGGAGCATTGACAAAGACCTGATTTTCATGCAAATGCCCACACCGGTCTAGTAGTTGTTAAACCTTTATTTCTCATTGTGAGATACATATACTAAGCTAGAAATAAAATTGTGCATCTATACCTTCCCCTGCTCTCAAAAGATTGAAGGCAGTGTCTACAGAAAGACTGTGTCCTCCAGATGGGTCCCCACCAACACTCGCACAACCGTTACCCAAGCCCTCATCACCAGCAAGCTGTATTATGCTAACATATTCTATCCTGGAATCAATACTCAACTGGCCCAAAGATTCGGAACTATACAAATCTCAGCGGCCAGGCTCACCCTAAACCTCCCACCCCACTCTTACATCATCCTGCCCCTCAAAGAGCTCCACTGGCTTCTATTTTATAAATGAGCACATTTCAAACTCCTCATGCACACATACAAATCCATACACAACATTGATCCCCCATAAGTCAACTACTGCATAAACTTCTACAAACCTACCAGGCACCTCAGCTTTGCGAGACTAATACTTGCACACCTACCGCATATGCAAAACCAGATCCGGCAGCCCTGCCTTGCCCTGCACATCAGAGCTCAGTTCATGAATTTTGCAAGAAACTGACGACCTGGCCCTTTACCTATCCTCTGCCCTGGCTGGGCCAATACAGCTCCTGCTTCCACACCAGAATCCTTGGTGAGTTTTGAGCTATATAAATACACATAACATTACATCACAACTCATGTCCTAGCTGCATCAACATTGTGGCACAATTGTCACAATTGTCTAGCAAGGACACCACTAACCATGAGGAAAGTTATACCTGTTATTCCAGAATGGCTGTTGGAAGATCAGCTTCAATAACAAGAAAATGTTTGGACTTGGACATTTTTTGACCTCTGGAGGACTGGGACTAACCATCAAGGCAACAGTAGCAGTTCATGTCCTTAGCGGGGAGGATAATAAGGTTGGTTTCACTTGTAGCTTTTGTGTCCCTAAAGAAGACTTCAACTGACCTACTAGAGGTTTTTTAACTTAGATGGAATACTCTGTCACAAACATGGCAGATGGCTCGTCTGCCATATTACAAGTGTGTTATAGCCTATTATACTTGTTATACAGTGGACAGGCTATTTGTTATGTTTTGATGGATTAACCTGTCCGGCATACTCTAAATAAGACCCTAAGTCTATTTTGTAGAAAAAGATGTGACTGTCCAATCTTTTTATGTGTGGAGACTCCACAGTCATAAAGATATTACTAGTAAAATATCTTTGTGAATCGCAAGCAATCATAAACTTACACAAAAGTATAAATTTACCCTTGTGAATCACGCCCTAAGTACGAAAGTTACCCAGGTTGACACATTAGGGTTAGCCAGCCTTCAGCGCATTACGGTTGCTCTCAACTTGCTCCTGGATCCAAGTCAACCAGATATGCTATGCTGTTTCTTGGTGATTTTAACGTAAAACATTAATTATTTCTAAGTTTAATTCCCCTGATTGAATTTTAATAATTTTTGTGTCATTTTTCTTGATTTTTGGAAATTGGTTGTTGGATTTGTATCAGGTGGTGTTTGACTTCCTAACAGCGTTGGTACTGCTGAATACTTTACATATTTGTTTCTACATTTAGCCTGGCTACTCTGTGCCATAGCTGCCAGGGTGTTGAGTCCATGTTCATTTAGTGAACTTGGGATTAGCCTGACAAGTTAATGACCTTCTTACTCGTGGAGGACCCACATCCTCACCAACTAATAACTGTCTTGCTTACATGTAGCATGTCAGCTGAAGGCTTTCTCGGATTGCTACTGGAAGTTGAATAGTATTCAGTCAGGTTTTATAACTCAGCTTGTTGTATTTCTTGATCTGTCCAATGCATTCAACATAATGGGCTAAGATCTGCTGCTTGCCTGTCCCAATTTGGAGACCACCATGTCAAATGTGGCTTAGTATGTTATGCGTGGTCCAGTCAAAATTTCTAAGTTTAAGGTTGAGTACGAGGTACCCTAAGTGACACTCCTGTTATTATTATTAATGTTTAACATATTCTTTTTGTAAAATAAATTGTAAATTGTTTCAAATAAAAGTATAACTTTCAACATTAGTTACATTCATTGTCATTATGGGTTATTTCACCCTTTACCAACCCAACTGCAGAAGGGTAAAATAACAACCATTGTTTACATGAGAAGGCAAATTAGTTACAAGTCAATAGTCCCTCCCTACGTCATTTGAGGGTCATCTCACAGCAAATGCAAAGTACAGCTGAGTAGTGTGGTCCATTCTCTCCTCATCAGTGCAACAGGTATAGTTTATTCCACTGTGGGGGAGGGCCAACCTGGTTGTACCCTAACTCAAGTGCCTGACCAAGGGATTCCATTTAAGTTCAAATGCTAAATCAGATCCCTGAATGTTGTTACTTCAGCACTCTTTGACATACATCGCCCAAAATCGTTGGTGCCATTTTGTAGTTGGTGGAGTTTATGTCTTTTTCCAGTGGTGTGTATTGTATGTGTTTCTACCCCCAGGTATTGTAGGCCCATATGCTATTCCTCTTTGGTCAAGTGACTCAGGGGAGGGGATTTCAAGCCTAAGAGCATCACCGCAGGAGTAGCTGGAATAGGACAAGTTAGGACCCTCTGTAGTGGTGTGGAGACCTCTCATAGAAGGGTTTATATAATGGACAGTCCCACTGTATGTGAAGTGTTTCATAGAGCATGCCACAGTCCCTCCAGCACTTGAGGAAGCATTGTGGTACATGTGTTGCAGTGTATGGGAGGGTAATGCCAGCTGAACCATACTATGTAGTGTATCTCCTGTCCACGAGTGGATACTGAGGAGGTATGTATGTCCCTGTGTATTTTACCTCTGCGCTTAGGCTCTACTGTTGTCTCCAATACTTGTTCCCACTCTCTGTTATGTTTCCATATCTGTGGGGTCTCATATGCCAGGAGCAGCTTATATATTGCTGAGATCGTGCACTGCATGCCAATTAATTTGGGGAACTAGAATTCAAAGGGAGTTTTTGCTGTAGTGGCTCCTGCACGAAATATGAGGTGTGTTGCTCAGTGCTGAATCTCCAAGATATTTAATGGAGGATGTGGCCCTTCGAAAGGGGAAACAAGGTCACAGGTCAGCCACTTCATTGATCTAGAGTATCAAATTTTGGATTTTTGATTTGTCACGATGAACCTTTGAAAATCCTCAGGTGTAGTCAGTACTGCTGGATGTCTCAAAGACACATTATCAGAATAGTGGGAAAATCTAAAATTCTCCCAAGCCAAATATAATCCCTGTCACCACCAGTGTCTACCCAATTCAGCACAATAAGGCCTCTATGAAGAGGGTGAAGAGGAGGGGTGACAGGAGGCAATCATGTCGGGTACCCCTGAAAAGTCAAAAGGGCTTAGTGAGGTGCCCATTGAGGGTCACTCTAGTGAGGGTGTGGCATAGTTGGAGAATACCATCCATTGGAATGTGGGGCCTATGCCCATTTTGTGAAGCGTGACTCTCAAGAAATTCCAATCCAACCAGTCGAAGGACTTCTCGGCCTCAAGCGAAAGCAGCACAGCGTGCATCTTTTTGAGGGTGGCTTTTTAACTAGGTGGATAGATGTCCACACATTATCGTAGGCATGTCAGCGTTGATTAAAGCCTCTTTGGTCAGGGTGCAGTAATGTGGAGAGCACTTCATTGAGGTGGTTTGCCAGAATTTTCGTATATAATTTTGCCTCATCGTTCACGAGGGCTATAGGTTAACATGATGTATAGTGTCTGGTGTCTTTATTGAGTTTTGGTATCACCATTACCACCGCCTCACTCATCAGAGGAATCACTGCCCCCTTAGTGGTACAGTGGTTAATCAGAGCTCTGAGATTTGGAATCAATATGGTAGAAAATATTTTGTAGTATTGGGCAGTAAGGCCATCTGGCCCAGCAGTATTCTTTGCCTTTAGAGTTTCAATGGCATTCTTAACCTATTCTTGGAAATTGGTATCTCCAGAGAGTCCCATTGCTCATCAGTGAGTTTAGGGGGGTGAACATCCTACAGAAAAGTCTTCTGTGTCCCCATTGGGTGGCATGAGCCTCCGTAGAGGATCTCGTAATAGGAGTGGAACTGAGCAATCTTTCCTGCATCCTCCACTATTGAGGTCCCAGAGAAGGCTCTGATTTTTCTGGCATGCTCTCCTTCTCTTTTACCCTGAAGGAATCTGGCAAGAGGAGTGCCAGCTTTGCCTCCCACAGTGTACAAGTGATTTTTAAAATGGAGCTGTGAGAGTGCTGCCTTTTTAGTATAATACAATTGTCTTCTAGTTTCTGCACTTCTAAAGGCTCCGAGGTGCTTACGTTCTGTTGCTACTGCTATGAAGAGGCATCTAATAATGACCTTGAAGGCTTTCGGGATTGGGCATTTCACCCATTCATAGTGTTCAAAGTGCTCATCAGTTTGTTCTATTTCGTGTTTTGTGACTGGGTCTCTAGTTAGGGATAGGTGCAGTCTTGAGTTTCCCCTGGGCTTTCTCTCCCCGAGGTCGAGCTGGACAGTGATCCTTGCATGGTCTGACACCCAAAATTTGTCTGATGTTCACAAAGTGGGTCAGTTCTATAAGGGATTTGCTATGAAGTATGTTGTCAATCTAAGAGTGTGTGTGGTGTACAAAAGAGTAAAAGGTGGAGGCCACTGTGGTTGGGTGTAGTTCCTGCCACACATCCTGTACACCCAGTTCACCCACTGCCCATTTCAATATTTTTTAGAAGGCCTCTGAGTGGAGGGCCACACACAGAGTTGAGGTCTCCCATTAGAACAATATCACCCTGGGCTGATGCTGCTAGTTTCTCCAGAAAACTACTGTGGTAGAAACTTGGCAGAGTTGGATGTGTGTACTGTGGCTATAGTTAAGGGTTGGCCTAGAAGGATCTCACTAAGATGAGGTTTCAGCCATCCTTGTCTGCATTAGTATGTGACACTGTGTAGACAGGATTGTGTTTGATGTATATTGCTACCTACTGTGGTTGGTGGTGGCCGAGACATGGAAACCCATGGGGTAGGCCCCATGTTATGAAGAAGATGGTTTTCCTGAAGGTATAGTATGTCAGGTGTGAAATTCCCAAGTACGCGCCAAACAGCTCCAAGTTAACTCAGGGAATTCAGCCCTCTTGCATTTAGTTGGATAATTTGGATCACTGCAGCTTTCTAGTGAGTGGTGTATGGGAGTAGGACAATCATGAGTGGTTGATGCGGTGGAGATGGAGTATCTCTCCCTATTGCCTCCCTTCCTAACTTCCCCAACAGTAATATGGAATCAGAAAAAAACAAAAACAACCCAAACTGTAACCAAAAAGTGGGGCAAGGCATATACAGATAGGTGTGCCCTCCCCATCCCCCAGGCAGCAGGTAGGAAGGTTTTGGGACTTTCATTGCACCATGTGCAGGAGGTTCCTCTACGCAGCTCTGCCAGGTCCCTCAGATCAGACTGATCAAGATCAGCTAGAGCCCAACCGCCGAGAGTTCACGGGTCTCCCTCCCAGCCCTGCTGGCGGGTTCAATGCCATGAGTCTATGCCTCCTGTACATGTTGCCCTTGGTGGATTCTCCATAGAGGGGGGTTACTGCCCTCCTCTGCCCATCAAAGCACATGGTCTGCCACAGAGGTATGCCACTGGGTCTTCCATGGGGACTCCCTAGTCCACGAGTCCCCCTTCACCTCATGCCCCACCTCTCGAGGCAGCAAGCTGTGGCTCCATTGACACGATTCAGTAGGTATGAGTTGCTGGTGGGCCTCACCGTGGAAGGTCAGAGCCATTCTTGATCCTTAAGGGCCTCTCTACAGCTCTGATCCCATGCCATCTGTTGAGTAAAGTTCAGATATGTCCTGTGGGGTTACTGGTGCCTAGGACCCAACTGTGTCTGGGAGGCTTAGCGAGAGGCTTGATCATTTGAGTTGGTTGCCCTCTTAACATCCCCCTGGGAGTTCAGGTTCCATGCAACGGAGGCAGGGGCTGCTAGGAGGAGTGTCATTGGCAATGCCGGGTATTGCTGCTGCTTGACGAGATTCCATGACAGCGTCATGTTTGTCACCCAGTTTGAAGGAGAGGATAAAGGGATATGTTCACCTGTAGTGAATGCTGCCGTCTCTGAGTTTTTTTCGGTATGGGCCGGAATGCTGCATGCCACTGAAGCATTGCCTAGGATATGTCTTGAAAGACAGTGCAGTAGAAGTTCCTAAAGGTCACTTCACTGGCTTTCCTCACCTGCTGTAGGACCCTCTCCTTCTCTGAGAAGTAGTGAAATTTGACAACCATATCCCAGGGGCGCTGTTGCTCTGACTGTCTCCTGGGGCCCACTCGATGCACCCGATCCACCGTTATATTTGGGTGGGTGTTCCCCAGTAATAGGAGAGCATCTCCACCATGAAGCTCCACAGGGTGGCATCTAGGATCTCCTCGCTCAAGCTTATGAGGCAGAGATTTTTCCATCTTGAGTAGTTTTCTATGTCTTCGATTTTCTCCTTAGCCATCTTGAGTAGGTCTTTAATGTCTGAGCAGGGCGCTGCAGTGGCGGCATGAGCCATCGCAACCGATCCCAGAATTCATTCAGTGTCCACAATGTGTTGCCCCACAGAGTCCACATCCCCTCTAGGGGCCATAATTTGGTTGCCCAGGTCCGTGCAGAGTTACGCTAAGCCCTTTGTGTTGCTTAAGTTTATCTTGGAGCTCTGTCTTGAACACTCAAAGGTTGTCCAGTAGATCCACATTTGTTAATGCCATAGCGGGCTGAGGATTGATGCCCTGTAGTGTGACGGGACAGGTATAGTCCAAATATGCCAGGAGTGCACCTCGTGCCTGGATTTCTTTTTACGGGCATGAAAGCCTCCACAACCATGAAACAGTGTGTTGATTTCTGGAAGTGTCCCGAGGCTAAATCTGGACATCCGGGGCAACGTACTCCACACTGGATATTCCATGCCACCTTGCCCCCGGGGTCCGGCTCACAAGGGCATGGCTGTCAGGGAGGTGTGGGCACAGGTCAGATAGCATCCTGTATATGGCAGATGCCTACCTTAGTGTTGTGCTTCTTGGGGTTGCTAGGCTTCTCATGTCTCCCTGGTTTTCGAGACCGGACCAACCATACTGCACAATTTATATCCAGTGATGGGGCGATCAATGTAGCAGGAGGGATCCCCTCTGCTGAAGCGTAGTGTGTCTTTGTCTCTCTTTGCCCTTTCCGGGGCTGGCTGCAGGCGCTAATTGCTCCCCTAACTTTAGCAGGGCAAAAGCAAGGGCCTTATGTATAGTTTGGGCACAGGAAAGTCGGACAGCCAGAAGGGGCGATGGCGAAGAGTGTCTCACTGCTCCACCATCTTGGTCACGCCCGTGTTATCTCAAAGTTTGAAGTATTTAGGTCAGTTGAGAAAAAGTGAAAGTTTGCTTAAATTTTTAATAGTTTTTTGTTTGGTTATCTTTATTTTAAGAAAATAAGGGCAAGATTTTCTAAAAGACTGATAACAAAAAGTTGTCCCCAATTGCGCATCAGTCTTTCATTTTTGTTAGGTCACCTATGTATTAATAAGTCACATTATAAAAATCTTCATTAGGCTGTGACATATGTATAAATAATAATACTCAGTACAGTAAAGACATTAGACATATACATTAGGAACATTACATCAGCATTAGTGAAGATGGAATAGATCTAGAGTCTGCAGAGTAGTAAACAAGCACTAATGTACACCAAAACTTACAACTAGGGACCATGAATTAAACAGTCAATCAACAGATCAAAAATTGAGAGCTGACTTGAGTAAAGAAACAGTAATTTACACTGCAAAGCACAATGGGGAAGCATAAACAATACTAATCAGTACATTAAAGACATTGGTCATATACAATAGGAACAAGACCTCAACATCAACATCTGTTTTAGATAGACTGTCTTGGAATTACTATAATTAATTTTGAAATTCATTTGCTTGAGGCCACTAAATAGGGCTCTCAAAATTTGTGTTGGACTACACAAGATTTCTATTAAAAAATATACCTTGTAGGCAGCATTACCTTATAAAATGTAAAAAATCTCCAGTCGCAATAATTTATTTATGCAGTTTGCTCTTTGAGACCCGATGCAATTGTTTACAAAGATAGTGATTGTGGCTTTCAAGGAACAGTAGCTCACCATTCCTGTGTTTTCATTCCCAAATGGGATTTTTGTATTAAGCAGCCTTTGTTCCTTAGGGGAACTACTGCTGCTTTGTAATAATACTAATGTGGTGTTAAAGCACAGTAATGTACATTTTGCAAGCAGATTTACCACCTGCCAGTATCGTGCAACTTATAAAAAGGGCCTTAGAGTTCTAAATGTGTGAGTTATCAATTCACATGTTAAGGAGATAAAATGCTCTGTCTTGCCACCATCCCTGATGTTCAGCTATAAAACTACATTTTGACCTTGGTAAAAATTGGTCTTAATAAAAACTTCTCCTGATTATCCAGGGTGAGTCATTCTTATGCTTAGGAGCGTTGGTCACAGCATTTGGTTTGCTTAACATTGAGCCTCGATCCAGACCGATGAATAGGAATGTACATGGGTTGTTTGTACTGACATCCCTATGGCAGGATCCAGCTGTTTCAAAGGGGTTTGGCATCATGACCCATGCTCTATTTGATCTTTGTGTATGGGAGTGAATAAATGCCACATGTCCTAGAGTTGCATTGTTGGCATCGTTGTAGCATTGCTTTGAATGATATCTTTTTGTATCACTCCTTCAGGCATTCTTTCTGAAAAAGGGTTTCCAATATTTGAGAGCCATCTACATCATGGTGGATGATGGGACTCTATCTTCCAGAAGTCAACCAGTTGGGTTGAAGTGAAAGCTTGGTGTGGGATACAACAGAGAAGAGTGTCTGCATTCTTCTCCTGACTCATGGTCATAACTGAGAGAGAAGGTTGTACTCATGCTGATAGACAGTCGACCAGTATGTGCCTTGAAGCAGACAATGTTTCCCTCAAGGTGAGAGAACAAGCTCCATTTCTTACAAGAACAGTAGGTAACCTTTGGCGGCTCCTGGTTACCCGAACATTAGAGACTGATAGTCATGACTTAATGCCTTGTATACCTGCATTTCTACCAGTGTACAAGCAAGTCAGGTCCATAGCACTCCCTAAAGAGAATGAAAAGAATAATGATACTCTTGTCCATTATTTGTATCTGAAGATTTTGAAGCACTCCCTTCCTCAACTCTTAAGCTCTGCTGTGACTGAAGGCCTCCCTGTAGATTCACGGTATGTACACTTTGTGCCCAGTCATTTTTGCAGATGGGCATTTCATCAGCTACACTGCAGCACCTATTTAAACAGCAATGCAGTTGTAGGTGGCACAATTCCTGTCTGTAAAGTGGGAGGTAGAATGGCGGCACAATGGGAGGGGTGCACCCACTTTAAAAAAAAAGAAAGTGGCAATCATTGCGGGGCAAACACCGCAGCTGAGACTGAATTGGTATTCGCACCATAGTGAAATGTCCACAAATCTAGATTCACCGTACAAGTAAGCTGAATACACAGCATCACGTATTCCACAATAACAGTAAGATGGATGAACTTTCTGCTGTGCCACCTCTCCTAACTCAATAGTCAGGGCTAATTTTGGAGATAAAAGGTAGAACAACATCCAATGATAAGTATGTTCTTTTTAATTGCACACCAAATGTTTGGGGTACACCATTACTTTCCCCACAATTGGGGGAGGCTAGTACATATTTTGATCTTGTTGGTATAGTACAGCTGTGAATGTACAAAAGCACCCCCACACACACTTTCCACTGTCTAATGGAGAGTGCACTTCATGTTGCCAGTCCCTCTTGAAGGTCTTTCTGTGGGTGGTATCAGGTTAGCGGAAGCCTGATTCTTTAATGGAGACCACTCGTGCTTCTTCCTGGTCATTAATATTTCTCCACTGCAGCTTCATTTCTTCACTGCCTGTAATATTGTTCTTCCAGCTGATTACTTGCTACTGCTTTCACCTTTAAATATTGATAACCAGGTTTAAGCGATCAATAGGTAATCCTTGGGGGCTGTAACTGTGCACTAAACAAACAATAACTGTATATCTGGCACACATAAGCAATCAAATTAACAAGGTCTGCGTTTTTACATACTGGTGAATGATGTCTGCACTTGGCAAACAGGAGACTAATGTTATGAAGAAATCATGAAATAGATCAGCATTATTTGGTAACAGACACGTTGCTCATGTAATAAAAGAGTATCAAAATGCAATCTGCTTTAACAGAAAATCTGCATTTATTTTCGCTCTCGGCTCATCTGATCTTTTGCATGAGAAATTATTCAGTGGTATATTCCTTGCAGCTTTGAAGAAAGGTACAGCAATAGCTCCAAGGCTAAAGGAAACGTCTCGATTCCTAATGCAGAAATTAAAATGGAATTCAGATATATATCTAGGTGTTTGTCTGTCTCTTCTTTACAAGAACAAAGCGAATCAGATTAATGCTTACAAAGGTTTCATTGTCTGTGAAATGAAAAAATGTAAAATAGAAATTTTCACTTTGAAATGCGCACTAAGGAGCATATTTCTGAGAGCCTTGCCTCACGTTTGCACCAAGCAAAGTGGTACAGATTTATGAAGCCACGCTAAGCCGCAATGCGTGGCTTTAAGTGGCCTCATAAATCTTGAGTAAGGCAACGCAGCAGAATCGCTGCATTGACTTACTCTGCGCAAGGGAGGCGTTCAATCGGCGCTGCGGTGGCTGTTCTCACACAACTCCCATGGGGGCATATTACCAAGCCAGGCGATAAAATTATCGCCGCTTTGGCGGCAGAAAACTGCCGCTAAAACGGCGATAATGGGCTTGATAATATGCTCTATGGAATTCCAATTGAAGCCCTTGTTAGATGTCCTTAACATCTAACATGGGCTTCAATTGGAATTCCATAGAGCATATTATCAAGCCCACTATCGCCGTTTTAGCGGCAGTTTTCTGCCGCTAAAGCGGCGATAATTTTATCGCCTGGCTTGATAATATGCCCCATGGTTTTTGATGCATTCCCAGATTTACAAGGGCTTGTAAACCTGGGAATGTGTCAAAATCTTACGCCTCCATAGGTGAGGTGAAACAAACTGCACACATAGAAGGAGGAAAACGGCTTTAAGGATATACCTATACCGCAGATGCACAAAACTAATGCTCCCTCCCCTCAACAGTGTAAATCATATAATTGAAAAACCTTTTCCCTTTCTATTACGTAATAAATACGCAATTCTGAATCATTGTTCATCATTTCATTTTGTATGTCCATCATTTGTTCCTAACACACTATCATTCTCATTATTGTTAACTATACATGAAAGGTGGAAAATAATTATTAACACGTTTCTGTTCCATGAAATAAGTTTCATTATCTTTTAACACTTTAGTAGAAACACATTTTTACCCTTCTTATTTTTTTTTTCTAATTACAACCATCTGAGTAAGTCACATTTTTCTAACTGAAACAGCTATTTTTACTTTTAATGTTCTCATCTTTCCTATTAGAGCTGTCAGCCTCATTATTGTGTTTCTGGCTTTGTTACTAAAGCCCATAGTCATAAATCCATTAGTTGCCTACAAACCTGTCTATTTTTTCACTTGCTATAACTTTCTAGCACATCTAAAAAATAACGGAAATCATGACAAGAATATATACCTTTTATTTCACGATATTTTTACGCACAGGTGATTGGTCCAGAAATTGTTTTCAACGGCCTACGCTACCCTAGTGGAGGAAAGTCTGCTCACCTGGCAGAGGAATGCCACCAGGCAGGTAGCCCTGTGCCTTGCACAAAACAACCAGTGAAGCTGCTCCTCTGACATCACTGAAACTTTGCTGAATGGGCATCATGTTTGATATTCATTCTCAACAACTTTTGTTTCCTGGAATTAAACTTCAAAAAGTAGTGTTTGTTTTCAGTAAGCAAAAATACAATGACCTTAATGCATTGTTTTTCTTCATCCTTGTGGGGAACATTGTGCATTTTCCCTTCCAGGGACCAGTTTGCCGCACATGGCTGTCCTGTATTAGAAAAATAAGCTGACAGTCGTCCTCGCTCTTGATGCAACTGTCATTATAGCGTAACATATCATTGGTGTTAGGTCAGAAGTTGGTGATGTCAGAGCCAGCTAAGGTTCTGATATCAGAAACCCAACACTTCTCCTCACAATAAACAGTGCAGGCAAATCACAAAGTTGGTGGGGTAGGAGAACATTGTTTTACTGCTATGCACTAGGCCCGCCAAACTCTAAATGACCACCAATGTCCTAACATACAAATATTTAAATGAGTTTAGAAGAATGATCATGTAAATAATAACAAATATTTACCTATGATCTTTGTGAACACACCAGGCCCTAGTCAGAGAGGTAAATTTGCATCTGTAGATCTTCTCACATATAGATTTCACTATTTCATTGTGTATATTTACGCAGAGATGTAGACTTACAAGTCTCCACCGCTTTGTATGAGGGGTTGGAGTCTCCTTGTGCTAAACATATAACCATAGTGTAACTACTAGTAACTTTGCACTCATATCTTATGTTCCACGTGTTTGGGGAAATATCCATTACTTGCACAGACATCTTTGAATGGATGTGAATTGGAAAATAGTCTACACCAGAATCAAAAACACACTTGACACACATTCACGTAGAAATCACATAAATACATCCTACACCCTAGGCTCAGCCCTCTTAACCTTCGACTGGGCCAGTATCAGGACCCCAGTTCAATATTTCATTGAGGGGCATATAGGGAAAGAGACACAGGTTCAAGACCGTTCAGTTCTGCCTGAGAAGCACATGAAAAACATGAAGGGCTGGCTCTTTATGTCTGGCTCACACCAAAACACAAAGCATCAGAAACAGACAGATGTGGGTCTAGGCCAGTAGAGGAAGCACTGAACTATCTGGTTCCTACCAAAGGGTTGAAAACTAGCAAGATGGGGACTGGCAAATTTTCATTTGTTGTATGGCTTCTGGATTGTATCCACCACATTTGTTGTTTTGTTCCTTCACCACTCATTGTTTCCTCTGTTACTTATTGTCTTACCTCCTTTCCTCAGTTTGGGTCATTGTTTACAGGATCCTTTGGCGAATTTGGTTCCATTGCTACAGCTGCTTATTGCCTCTGTGTGTTTCTGGGACTCTGGGCATTTGCTGGTGTTTTCGGGGCTCTTCATTGCCATTTCCTCTCAAGTAATGGGTGAGTGCATGCTGCCTGCCCTCCCTTGTTTATGCTTTCATGTGTGTTACTCATAAGTATTAATTGTCATTGTGCCATAATTTATTAGAAGGCCTTCTGCTCGACCCTGAAATCACTATTCCCGGACCATCTACACCAGGCATGAAGAGGGTAACTTTTGGGATGTATTCGCGCTGTTGTGGTGGGTCCTTTCTCTGTCACTGTCCCTTGCCCCTATACCCATCTTTCCCTGTTCCGGACTGATCAATGAGGTAGCCTAAACCATATGAACCATCCCGTTGAGAAGTTCTTACTGGGAGATTGGTGGAATTACTGTCTGAGTCCAGGGTTTCTCCCTCTCATGAGAACAGCCTCATTCCTGACACTTCAGACTTCATTATGCAGGCAGCCCCACCCAAGAGGATGAGGAGTTTCATTGAGGGCGAGACATGTTTTGTAGTTAATTTTGTGATACATCCCTAAAGGTAACTACATGTTCTCCATCAGTATAACCTTAAGGGAGTTGCAGGAAACTCCTGAGTCAATTTACTGATGGGAGGTACTCAGAATGGGAGCGAGTAAGAGGAAATAGCAGGATGAAACGATATGGGTAAAGGAGAAGTTCTCTAGGATTCAGGGGACAAGGCTATTCCTGCAGTGAACCACAAACCTGTCTCCATCTCACTATTCTTAAGTAACATGTCCTCACACCATGCATCCTGACCATCTGTATTGCTGTCTGTTCCTAAGAACCTCACAATCAGGCCAGATAAGAAATCTACATCACTCTATCACAACTAGTGCCCATTTAACCATTCATGCAACTTTGTCCTCGTCTCACCCTACTCACATAGACACATATCACATAAATCACTCATGCATAGGCACTAAAATGCCAACTTTTTAAAACAGTAAACTTTATGGGCCTGTTTGCACTTTGTAGTATTTACTATGAAGGAGCAGTTTTTCTGTACCTTAATCATTAAATAACCCCCGTCACTGGTCGTATGGACCTTTGATCGTCGACAAGTAGAAGTAAGGAGCAATCATCTACATCAGTCCAATAACATGTGTGAGAAGTTGGCCTGGTATATGCTGTCCACTAGTTATAGTGGGCACCTTGCACCAGTCCAAACGACCCTTATTGATGATTAGGTTAAAGACAACCTTTATTGAAAGCTATCCTAGTGGTAGCTATGGAGAGCAGCCTTCAGGCTAAGTCTCGAAGGAATGTAAATCAGCTTGGGTTACCAGATTATAACTTCCTGAATGACCAAATGAAAGGAAAACCACACAAGGTATATACAAAATATATGTATTTATCACTAAACACTCTCTACTAACCTCTTTATGAGATTAGAGGACAAGGCACACAATATTAATACACTAGAACGACAGTAAATTGCACATCACACAGTGGGCTCCAGGGGGATACCAAACCATATACTAAGAAAGTGGCATAACAACCACGGCTTGACTAGACACAGTGCCTAGAGCACGTAGAATCACTGGGACCCCAAGGAACCACCCAAGGTAGTGACACAGGGGACCCACGGGGGAAGCGTGCAGTGTGAGTACACAGCTGCGAGCTCCGTACAATCCTATGGGAAAGTCGCAGTTGGAATTTTAAAGATTAAGGGCACTTAGGAGAGGACTTTGAGCAAACCCTTTCAAACTTCGAAGGTTCTAAGGCCAGCACCCATGTGAGCACCGGAGTACTCGTGTTACCTAACCCAGGGAAGCCGGGTGCGTAGGTGTCAAATGGTGTCGGGAATCTTTGTCGTTTTCAATGGTGTGATGCCCCAAAGTGCTGCTGCCAGGAAGAGGAGAAGTGTCCGGTGTGATCCAAGCCTAGATTGGAGCTGAGAAGAACCTGAAAGCAGAGGGGACAGAGTCTGGGTCACTTCAGGGTGACCAGGGGCATGCTAGACCAATGCCCACCAATGTCGGGTGTTTCAGGTGAGATGAGGTGAAGCTTGACTCTGCAGCCACGGGGACCAGGAGGCATCAACGACAACCAAAGTCTGCAGGTGAGCTGTGCCAAGAAGGATGTTGAGTGTTGCGGGGGGGGGGGTCAGTGTCCGCATTGGAGACCAACAATCCTTGGCAACTGCAACCCACGCGGTCAGAGAAAAGATTCTTTGGTGAAAACCAGCAATGTCCTGGAGACTCCTCAAGTCATGGAGTGTCAGGGAACATCTGGAGCAACCAGAAAAGACCACTGAAAGTTAAAGTTCTCTTCTCAGGGACCCACAGGTCGATGGACCAGGGATCGCAAAGGGACCCTGAGAGGAGTCACAAAATACGAGCCTGCAGAACACTCGTGGAGTCTAGGCTGGTAATCTTCAGTGGAATCACTGCTCGGGGTCTGGACTACAAGTAGCCCAAAGCACAGCCTCAGGGATTGCCAAAAAGCATATGCTGCTGCAAATGTGCACGGTCTCCAGGGGTATGGGTTGCACAGAACCCACAAGGGCTGCGGGTCCCAGGTTTGCAGAGAGCACTAGTCAACCTTGTGGAAGCTTGGAAACCCACCTCCTGTGTTGCAAAATCTTGAGAGTCCTTCAGGAGGTGCGTAGATGCAAACCAGTCAGATGCCTTTCAGGTGCCTGCCTTGCAGGGGAGTAACTCCTTTACTCCAAGGGAGATTCTTTGGTCATCCAACGTAGTGTAGATAGTTGAAGTACTTGATGTCTATAGCAGAGTTTCATCCAGGTAAATCTAAAGTCCTGTAGCCAGGGGTTCATACTTTATACCAAAGGAAGGGGTGGGACAAACTCTGGGGACCCACCTATGGAAGGGTCAGGACAGAGAGGTGACTACACCCATGTCCTTTGTCCAGTTTTGCACCAGAGCAGGGGCTGATAGCCCCTGCAACTGGTTTGAGCTGGACTATGTACAGGGACACCAAATGTGCCCCCAGTGCAGACATCACAGCACTCTCAGAGTGCACCCACCCAGCCCCAATGCACTAAAGCCTATCTGGGAGGTGGTCACACATCCCTGTGACAGGAAACCTATTGTTGGAGTTTCGTCCAACAGTAGGAGGGCAGACTCGTGTCTGTAGCTGGCAGCATCCATTTTGTGATGCCAGGGTTTGTAACGCTGGTACTGGGTGTACCGGTGTTGTCATATTTCTCCCTCTAGTAGGGTGGAATCATACCTCCCACACCAGTTACTGGTGTGGTGGTATGATTCCGAGGTGTTTGACATCAAACACTACATGTTTCCATGCAGCCGTTTTAAAGTTAGCATTTACTGTAAGGTTACAATGCACTTAAGTATATATGGTTGGCTGTATTCCGAAAGCTGCAGAGGGGCTCTGCTCATGCATGGGCACCCTCTCACATAAAAGCCAGCACCCTGCCTTCAGGATTGATAAGGCCTGCCATAGGGGTGACTGATAGGTTTAATGTGCAGTGATTAGGATTGATATAGTGAACCTATATCTAAGTAAGGAATGCATGCACCACCTTACACAGGCTGCTGTAGCAGACCTGTTGTGTCATTTTAAATGGTCTCCCAGGGGTGGCATAATACATGCTGCAGCCCCTGATAGGCCTCTGGGGTATCTATGCCCTAGGTACATAGTATACCATATACTAGGAACTTATAAGGGTACCCCAGAATCCAATCTGGAGTGTACCTAAAGTACATGCAAGCAAGTAGGAGAAAGCAGCTAGGCTGGATAGCAGGATCCCAGCCAGTCTAAGACGAAAACAGTGAAACATCAGCAAAAATTTGGGGTAACTTTAAGAAGCAGATCCTACTCACCTACAATATGTTTGTTAGGCTTGGCATCTTTTGGCGTGTTTCCCCTGAGTTTTTGCTTTCTGACCTCCCGGTTTTGACTCTCAGGTTTTTGCTGGTGTAGCGTTTCTGCACACTTTTCACACAGCTGATCAGTGGTAAAGTGCAAGTGCTCCGGTGGTAAATTGTGTTATGGATTGGTGTTTCCATGACTGGATATTTGATTCACTTCTTAGTCCCTAGTAAAGTTCACCGAGTGTGCCAGGGCCTGTGAATCAAATGCTACTCGTGGGCCTGCAGCACTGATTGTGCCATCCACGTGAGTAGCCCTGAAAAGGTACCTCAGACTTGCCATTGTAGAGTCTGCGCGCAGTTTGTAACTGCCATGTCGACTTGGCCAGTGCGCACACTTGCCAGTCCCTAACCTTCCCTTTTCTTACATGTCAGGCACCCCTAAGGAAGGCCCAAGGTACCCCTGTGGGCAGGGTGCATTTTATGTGAAAGGTAGGACATGCCCTGGTGTGTGTGGCATGTCCTAATAGTGAATTACAGCCAATTTAGTATTTCACTATTGCAAGGCTACCTGTTCCCCATAGGACAGATTGAGAAGTTTGTTTATAACCTCTTATAAACATAACTGGCCTGGGGAATTAGGTAGGAAAATAAAGTTTAGTATGCCTGAACTCAGAATCTAAAGATACATCTTTTAGTGGAGGTGATTTTTACATTCTGTGTTATACAAATACCACTTTTAGAATGTAGGTATTTTCTTGCTCAGTCATCTCATATGCCTCTGCTGAAATGTGGATTGCCTGTCTTGGTTTTGGATGACAGAAGGCTGGGGCGCAGGAGTGACTCCAGATAGCCAAGGTAGGTCAGGCAAGGGCTGATTAGACCTGGGCTACAATGGGGGAAGGAGGAGGAGATTTATTTGCACCTCAAAGGGCCTGGTCTGCCTCTGACAAATGCCGTCTCCACCTCCTGCCGGGGAATCACACCAGAGAAGGCAGTATTGGTTCTGGCTAGACACAGACACTCTCTGCCTAAGAGTTCAAAGGATTTTGGGATATAAATATTGGGACCCAGACCCCTGAACTTTAGAACTCTATTGGATCAAGAAGATTGCCAAGAAGAAGAGCTGGAGAAGTTGTGAGGAGGAACTACCACTTCGCTGTGTGCTTTGCTGTGTTGGCGTGCAGTGCCTGTTTCTGTCTTGGGCAGTGAAAGGACTGGACTGAACTTTCTGCAATCTACTTAGTGAGATTCTCCAAGAACTTCAGGTAGAGCCTGATTCCTGTTCAAGAAGTCTCAGGAACAGCAAAGACTTCAAGCTCTTCTGCCCTCAGCAATGGGGACTGTGTGTTTTGTGCTGCAACAGAAGAAAAGCAACTCAACGACGTCTATGACGCCACTGCCGACTCTGTGTCCTGAAGGCACCGCATAGGGCACCTCTGCAACCCCGCACCGTGACCCTGGTCTCACCTGCGACACCTGCTGACACTGCCACTGAGCCGCTGCTCACACAGCGACCTGTGGGCACCGCACTCCGCACTGCCTTGCTTCATGACAACGTCTTGGTATCCTCGACGACGCTGCTCCATGCCGAAATCGACGTCGCTGCTTGCTCCTTGGTTCAAGGGCACCGCTCTTAATGTTACACGACGCACCACCCTCGTCCTGCACCGCAGCCATGGCCTACCGACGCCGGCACCATCGACCCCAGTTTGTCAGCAGATGACAGCGCTTCAGCAACACTGACGCTGCTGCTTGCACCGTGACATGCCAGCACCGTGACGAGCCCTGCCTTCATCTGCTACCGCAACCCTGGTCTCACCGACGATGCCATCTGATGCCGACACTGAGCCGCTGCTCGCACCGCGACCTGAGGGCACTGCACGCCGCACCGCTGCACTTTGCACCGCAGCACTGACGCCTGCCGATGCCAGCGCTCCTGAATGCAATAGAGAGGCGATTGACCTGCAACGCGTGTGACTTCGAGGGCCCCGATGACTCCTGCACAAACCACCGGACCCAACGCCTGCGGACGCTGTGTTTTTGTAAGCTCAACGAAAGGTCGCCCTGCATTTCTAAAAGGTACTGTTTGCGGGTCTTCCCGACACGGTAGCTGGCCTGCGACGCCGCGGTCAGCCAGAACTGTTTGGAGTTGTATGTTCACAACTCCGTGATAGCCCTGGACGCAGCTATCAACATCAAGGAACTGATTTTAAAGCGTATTTTGATAACTGTAGATTTTTAAGTACTGTATTATGGATTTTTATGATTTTTGGTCTTGTCTTAAGTATATAAAAATTTGGGATATTTTTCTAAACTGGTGTGGTGTCCTTTTGTAGTGCTTATACTGTATTACTGTTGGATATGTGCAAATGCTTTACACACTGCCTCTAAGATAAGCCTGACTGCTCGTGCCAAGCTACCAAGGGGTGAGCAGGGGTTATTTTAGGAGTGTAACCCCCTTATCCTGACTAGGAAGAAGGGTCCCTATTTGGACAAAGGTGCAAGCCCTTGCCAAATAGAGACCCCCATTTCTAACAATGTTTAATCGCAAATGACTTTTAGTGTTGTCAATAAAGAGAATAGATATGAGTTAAAGAGTTTTTTTAATTCTTTTAGATTTTCATAATTTCTTCATTAAGTATTAATCCTTAGATCTCAGTATTAAGAGTTAATATAATCCATTGATTGATATTTGATTATAAAATAGAATATTGTAATATTGCAAAAAGCGTGTTCCATAAAGGAAATTCCCTGATCTAAATCAAATTGGAATAATGGTAGAAAAAGTGTCAGTTCAGATACCCAATAAAGAGTTCGGATGAGAGAGTCAATGCAGAAGCATAATGCCTTTGCATAATAAGCTGGAAAGTGTGCTTAGCTCAAAAGTCAACAGACAATCAATAAAATCTAAGTAAGGCAGCCTCTCATCAAGAAAGGCATCAGAAACTCAAAGGTGAGACTTCAGTCAGAGTGTTGGGGAAGGAATCTGCCGACTACTCTAAAAACACCAACTAATGTAAACACGTAAGATTCCATGTTGCAACATTATTTTCTTTCCGTCTTCTGAATCCTCCAATAGAATTTCAATAAACTCCTGGGAATACGGAAACTCCCCATTTCCCCAGACTGTTACAACAGTCTTTAGACGTTAGAACTTGAAAAGTTACATTGTTGGTATTTTGTGGTCCAGACTGTTTTTCTCAGGACTCACTCTTCCTGTTTCCTCCTCTTCTCCCATTGTGAAATTCACTATCAGGTGTCTACTGCAAGACGAGTGTCTATTCCCTAGCTAATAGAAGGCTTCTGGAAAATTACAACATTTGCAAAAAGAGAGAAAACATTGTGCGCAAACAACTATTCAATGTGGAAAACAGGATTTCAGCATGAATACATCATCTTTCAATTAACATGGCATTGACAGTTAGACTAACTTAAATAAGCACTTTAATTTCATGTTTAGGCCTATAATAATTAAGTATGATTTCCTACAATAAATTTAGCATTTTGTACATGTACTTATATAAACTTAGGCTCTGCACATGATTAACAAAAAGCTTTTCTGTTTGCAAGTACAATTTCACGTTATCAACTACTTTTGGTGTTCACAAATTATGAGGTACATGTCTTCGCCCCAAAATAATGAAGGTGGCTTACTCTTGTGTAGGTGGGTGATGTCCCCGCCTAAACACCTCCCAGACTATCCCTAAACTCCTCTTACTTTTCCGTAATCCCATTCCCTTTGGTAATAGCCCTGCCCATTTCCCCACCCACTTCTCTGTGTTCCTACCCACATTTACTACTAAAATCTATAGTTATATGTTCAGAGATTCCGCAGTTGGGGTGGAGAGCTCCACACATATAAGTATAGGCAAAACTTACGCTGTGTAGTATGTTTTGTAGTACTAAAAAATGTACTACAAATTTCAGTTTATGAATCAGGTCCTCAATTTATCTTCATACATTCTTTCTTTCTCTTATGGAGTTCCCATATCAGTTGCTTTGATTGCTACAGCTGAAGCAGGAGTAGTGTTTGCCACATCTGGGCAATTCAAATGGTCTGTTTCAAAACACATATAAACAACACTCACTGGTGTGTCATTATTCTATCAGCAAAACTATGTTTACATTTGAAGTTTTTGTTACTTGTACAGTAAAATGTCCGATAATCTCTTTAATGATTTATAAATATTAACAAATAATGCAACTGTAACATGTTGTTAAGTAATAAAGCTATTAAAATGTGTTTGAAGACATTCCTTAGTCTACTTCCAAGCAAGGTCCTTGATTGTCCCTCCATCCACTACTGTCTGCCACTTCTGCTCCAAGCACTGCACCAAGACATGAGTTGACAACAAACAGCAGGTGCATGTTCGAGGCTGGTAAATCTACTGCCTACTTTTTTTTTTTATTTATTTTATTTTTTAACCAGACAGCAGTATTACAATAACAGGTTTCCTGAGGTACCAGCCAGCAGCAAGATCAAGTTCCAAGTCAAATTGGACAATGCAATACATACATAAAATACAGGGGATAGAAGACATAGGCGGCATCACGTAACCATAATAGTAATAGCAGGGGCGTAGAGTCACGACAGCCAAAATCCCACATACATGTCAAAGATTCTCCACCAATAGCTATTATTTATTCCATCAGTGGCCCCCAGATCTTTCGTGCCTTAGCCATGCCTTTCCTGCCTTTGCATTCATATAATACCCTCTCCAGGTTATAAATGTGATAGAGTCTAGCATACCAAGCCTGGTAATTTGGGGGATCTATGTCCTTCCACCTGGTAGAAATAAGTAACCGATAGATGGCAGTGACCATAAAGCAAAAGTAAGTTGAACTGTGGTTTAACTGTAAGCTTTCGTCAAAACCCAGTATCATCATAGTTGGAGTTAGTGGTATTGGTTGCCCCAGGTTTTGACATAGAAAACATTCAATGCCTGCCTTTAAACTATTCAGTTTACTACAGTCAAACAACATATGGCTAGTGTCCGCCGGGCCCTGGTCACATCTAGGACACTTATTATTATCCCTTCTTCCCCATGCCCAGAGTTTGGCTGGAGTAAAATACAGTCTAAACAACGTTTTAAAGGTTTGGGCTTTAAGATTGGCGGTCAAAAAGGTCTTATTAGACAGCTCAAGTGATCTACAAATGTCTACATCCGGGTTATTTAATTTATCTGCCCAGGCACTTTCTACCTTAGAGAGATCGTCCATTGTGGCCGTCGTCAGCATTATATACACATCCTTAACTCGATATTGTTTTTTATTCAGATATTCTAATAATGGGATTGTAAGAAGGTTAAATGGTTGTGGAACCAAACTATTTATAGTCGCTCTAATTTGTATATATTTGAAGATGGTTCGGGAATCGACTCCGTATCGTTCCTGAAGGTCTCGAAACAAAACCACCCCATTTAAATCAGTAATATCTCCTATACTTCTGATTCCTGCTTCTTCCCATGTTCTTCCTATATTATCATACTGTGTCGCCGGAAAAGCAGATGTGCGCCACAACAGTATATATCTATGAATTCTGGGAATTTCCAAATGTTTACAGATCTTCCGCCATACGTTCCCAGCTGCTCTAATAATCTTAAAACGCGTTTTTTTATAGTAACTGCCTTCCAGCTGCCTTAAGGCGAGCCCTGGCGCTAATTTACCCATTGCAAGTTCATAAATAGATGGTATATCCTTGTCCCCTTCTAGGACGCTGATTACCCATGCTGAATCTGGGGTCTGTGGCCTGAATAAAACACTCATATGTTGCAGCATTACTGCCCAGAAATAGAACAGCATATTTGGGACCGCGAGTCCGCCCCGATGTTGTGGTAAGGATAAGTATTTTATTGATCTTCTGATTTTCCCATAGCCCCAAATAAATTGACTAAACATTTGCTCCATCTGTTTAAATAGTAAATTTTCCGGTTCTAATGGTATACAGCGAAATAAATAAAATATTTTAGGAAACATCGTCATTTTGATGACATTTACTCTACCGATAATAGATAAATGTAAGTTATCCAGTCTCTTCAGCTCACCCTTAATTTTTGTAACTAATGGTGACAAATTTTTATCCCATATTGTACCAACCTCCGCTGTTAGCGTTATACCCAAATACGTGGCTGACTCTGTCCGACGTGGATCCAGAAACTGCGTGTTTTTCGAACATATAATTTGAGTTTTGTCCGTGTTTAAACTATATCCTGACAGTTTCCCAAATTCTGCTGCAAGCCTTTCAATCTGAGTTATAGCCGCGAGCGGATCCGTAGTAATTACAGCAATGTCATCTGCATAGGCTAAAAGTTTGGTTTTATATCCGAGGATCTCTACTGATTTAATTAGTTGATCCTCCATTATGGACTTAATCAAAGGATCGATATAAAGGGCAAATAATATAGGGGAACACGGACACCCCTGCCGTGTCCCACGAGTAATCCTGATCCTACCAGACTCCTTTCCCATTAACTGAATTATAGCATGTGCGTTATAATACATGGCCTGTATGGCAGTTAATATCCGTGGGCCGAATCCCTTAAGACTTAAGTTTTTCCACAGGTATGCCCATTCGACTTGATCACAGGCTTTTTGAGCGTCGAGCAGAATCAGCGACATTTGTATCCCAGAGGCCTCGGCAATATCAAATAATGAAATAACTCTGCGGACATGATCCGTAGTACTTTTACCGGGGATGAAGCCATGTTGCCATGGACTAACAAGAGTCCCAATTATCTTAGACAATCTTATGGCCAATATCTTTGAATACAATTTCTCGTCTGCATTAATTAAAGAAATTGGCCTATAAGCGGCGGGATCCTCCGGCTTCTTGGCCTTCTGCAAAAATATCACGATGTGTGTATCATGCCAGGATTGTGGTGGAACCCCCTTCTGTTGAACTGACAAAAACAGATCCAACAATAAAGGAGTCAATTCTGTTTGCAAAGCTCTATATATTTCGATCGGGATCCCATCCGGGCCCGATGCTTTGCCTAAAGCCATTGTACTTAGGGCCTCAGAAACCTCACTCAACGTAATGTCCGCTTCAAGTCCCAACAACTGAGGATCTTCATTACCCAATACTGTCCCTATTTCTTCCGTTATCGGGTCCCTAGATCTATAGAGGTCCTGATAGAAATCCATAAGTACATTTAATATACCTGTTAAATCTGTAACCAACGTACCATCTTTCCCTCTTAATTTTGAGATATTGTTTACCGTCGCCCTTTGTTTGATTCGCAATGCCAGATGTTTCCCAGTCATTCCCCCATACTCATAGTTCTCCCGTGTAGCCATTTGAAACCTTTCCGCTCCCCTTTTATTATAAATTCTGTTAATTTTGGCCTTAGTCCTAATTACTGTTAACTCTAAATCCGTTTGCCGCTCAATCTGTTTATGTACAATAGCTTCCATATGTTGTCTCTCATTCGTACTCAGTTCCTCTATGAGGGCCAGTGTTTCCCCTCTCAGTTGTCTCTGATGGAATAGACCAAAACTAGTAATTTTACCTCTGAGTCCAGCTTTAACCCCTTCAGTGCCCGCCCCTTTCCCCGCCCTGTGCCGGCCGTTGTATTAGCGGGCGGGGTCTATGACGAGCTGGACTCGTCATGGGCACAGCGCCACCGCGGCCCATGACGAGTCCAGCTCGTCATGGGCACTGAAGGGGTTAAAAGCGTCCCAAACATTTTCTCTAGAGGTACTATATCTATTTATCTCAAAGAACTGATTGGTCTATCTCCTAATATGTACAATAAATCCTTCTGTGACTAACAGTTTTTTATCAAATGACCACTTTGAGAGACCCTTAGTATATGCGCACGCCTCAATACTCAGGACTAATGGATTATGGTCCGACAAGATTTTCGGAAGTCTTTTAATAGCCGCTCCCTCAATGAGAGAAGCGGAAGCCAGAAAATAATCCAATCTAACATACTTCCTATGTGGAAACGAAAAATAAGTATACCCGGGATCTGCTGCTTTCTTACAAGACCACATATCCACCAGCCCATAACTAGTAATAATAGCATTTATAGCTTTAAAAACCTGAGGTTTGCGCCCTAAATAGCTATCCTTTCCCCATCTGCCGGTATCTACATGAATATTCATATCCCCACAAATGATTAATGGTGTTGGCCAGGCTACTAACTCAATCTCTAATTTAGACCATAAATCTGTATCATCAAGGTTAGAGCCATATATTGTACAGATGGTAAGTTGATTTAGTACGGAGGCGATGGCCCACCGCCCAGATTTATCCGACTTAACCCGTTCAATTGGAAGCAATCGTCGAGATACATGTATAGCCACCCCTCTCGTGTTAGTGGATTGAGAAGAACAGACAACCTGAGCGTAGCCCGGTATAATATTAATCTCTCTTTTCTGCCATGGAATATGTGTCTCTTGTTGACATATAATATCTGCCCCTATTCCTCGCAGCATCTCTCCGGCCCTATTTCTTTTATTTCTATCATTTAATCCACCAATATTAATTGTGGATATAGTTAGCCTACCCATATTGAATTTTGCCCTTGTTTAGTCTGTCTCCTAACCCTTCCTTTGCGGCTTTCATTATACCAAAAGAAACTTTCCAACCACTCAAAGCCCTCCCAAACTATAACGGCTACCACTTCACTGGTACGTTTTACATTCTGTTCTAACTTACTGTCTTGGTATTTATGTTTTTCACCCCCCTTTCCCTCCCTTACCTTCCCACACACGAAACCAACCCCTCCCCCCCCTGCCCCCCTCCCTGTGAAATGAGGCATTCAGACCTAACTAGGTCTGTGAATGATGAATGGTGATCCAAACCCTAGTGACGGCGTACAACATATTGCTGTTGTCTTTTCATTAATATACTATTCCCAGGCAACTGTAACATGTTGTTAAGTAATAAAGCTATTAAAATGTGTTTGAAGACATTCCTTAGTCTACTTCCAAGCAAGGTCCTTGATTGTCCCTCCATCCACTACTGTCTGCCACTTCTGCTCCAAGCACTGCACCAAGACATGAGTTGACAACAAACAGCAGGTGCATGTTCGAGGCTGGTAAATCTACTGCCTACTTTTTACTGTTTTTTGCAACCATATATTTCTCTATTTATGGGTTATATAATGCTGGTATTATTAATACACCACAATGTGAACAGCAAGTACTTCGTGGTTTAATATCAAGTTTATGGATGCACATCCATATATCCACCCATGTTCTTGATTTACTCAAACATTGAATGTGTTATCTGTTTTTATTGTAATTAACACTCTGACATGTCATTTCAATGCCAGCACAAAAATGTCATTTTAATTCCAGTTGTTAACATGCAGGAAATGTGTTTTGGTTGTCGATCTAATTTGTTTTTAACACATCACCATACCTTCATAATGTTGGTGTTTTTATGCCTCATTATAGGCTTCTCCTCTCAGCTACAGTGAAATAACAGCCTCTGGTATCCAACTGTGCCCAGAAATACAGATGACATCAGTGAACATCCTGATAGAAGCAGTTTAGTCCATTACCATTCGTCACTTAGGCAACTTTGTGACCATATTACATCCACTACTGTATGTATTCAGTGATGTTTTCTCACCATGTTTTCTCACCATGCTTTCTCATTTCTTATCACGGTAGGTTCTAGGACCCATTTTGCCTTGTAAATGGAATATATTACATGTGTTGCGTTCATCTATCTGCACTGACATTATTTTTGTCTACTAACCCATATTTTTTTCTTTTCCATACTCTTATAACTCAACTTTCACATTACTCTTTTCTGCAGCTGTTGGATCAAGGGAAACATTACTACTAGCATTGTCAAGAGCACTAGTTTAACGGCTAACTTCTTTAATGTGTACTTTAATGTGTATGTTGCTATGTAAACTGACTATGTAAATTAAATTCTTTAAATTTCATGTTAATGTTAGACAGGTGCATTTGACTACAAGCATACCTACTTACTCAGAAAAGATTTTTGAAAATGCATGCTTATGAGCTTGAACATACAGGGGGCAGTCCTTGAAAAATGGGTCAAATTAACTAAAATAATATGCTTTAACAGATGGTAAATAGAATTGGGAGGGGTGGAGAAATCAGAAAAACATTTTTTTTCAGAACATTGAGAGAAAGGTCAATGTAGAAGGGGAAAATGATGTGAAAATATTCCTGAAAAATGAAGTCCAACTTACATAGTTCTAACAAAAAATAAAACATTCACAAACAAAATTAAATTAATAAAACAAATTAACACGTTCAAATAATATTGAAAGTAAGACACCCAGCCTAGATGGAGTATCAGAGTTTGAGTTCAAGAGCTGGGGGCTAAGATTTCTGCCCATCATAAGGCACTAACTTAACCACAACAAGATTTATCTCCTCCTTTGATTAAGATACAGATTCTGACTAGTTGTGGCAAGATGGGACACCCGATGAGTTACAAATGCACAGGGGCAGTGGGAGTAACAATTTGGATGGATAACAATAGCAGGTGTGGAAGAGTGAAGAGTCAAATGAGACTTAATGTCTGCCATTAGGGAGGTCAAGATGAAACAGTTCTCTGTAATGCTGAGATTGCATCTCTTGGATGGCCATAGTTTCCCTAGTCATTTACCACACATACTGAAAGAGCACTATCTGATGATCATCTATGCTTCTCATGGCCTCCTTGAGAACTGCCATTGTGACATATTGATGGGGGTAGATGGGTGGAACACATGAGGGCCCAGATGTGTATGGGGCAAATGAGGTAGAGCAGGAGGTGCAGCTGGATCCTCCTGTTATGGGGCCTTAGGAGAAATGGGGGAGCGGGCCCAGCTGATGGAGGGGTCTGGCCCTTGTAAACTGGTGTTGGTTGTTCCTTATCAGGAGGAGCCTCGTTGTTGATCTCTTTTTGGCACCCCTGCAGTGGGATCCACAGCCTCTAATCAGACTATTTTACTTTTACAGCAAAATACTGCCTAGCTATGTGCACTTATTCTACTGGTGGAAGGTTCCTCCTCCTCTAGTTGTCAAAATTTCAGGTGGCAACCTAACAACCGAAGAACTTGTCCTTCGCCATGCGACCTGCTGTTGCGATGTCTGGCTAGCTCTGTCTGCTGAAAAGGAATGTAGACACATGATGAGTGTGTAAGATCTAAATTCAATGTACATTATGTTCACAAGAAGAAATACATTTTAAAAAAAAGTAAGACAATGTTAAGCATTTAACTACTCTTTCAATCAATCAATCAAAACAAGCTTTATTCGATTTAGGATAAAATCATAAAAGCACATAATACAAACATTTTTTAAGATAAAACAGGGTCAACAACATAAGCTTATTCGATCATACATTCAAGATAAAATATCATTAAAAAGAGATTCAGATCATAATAATTCGGGAACAGATTAAGAACATGAGGATTGCATAGATTTTCTAAATTTAATTACTAATTTTAAGAAACTTGAAACTGCATGAATAAGGGAATCATCTTCTAATAGCAGTAATTTCATGTATGCTAATTTACAGGTACGAATCCCCCATGCCCTCAGAACGGGTAACAGAAGAGCTCTACGCGGGACTTTGTAAAATACACAAAAAAAGACACAGTGTATGTCCGATTGTCTGGAGATATCATCACATGGGCACAAAGGAATTTCAGTGGACCAGTCATTACAGAGGGGAAAAGTAACTAAGTGAAAAAACATGCCTAATCTGAGGCGAGTCAGCAATGTGCGTGCATATGGGCTTAATTCTGAGCTAAGATAATATTGGAGACCCTCGCACTGAGTAATTTCCTGACACCGGAGTACAGTAGGTTTCGTTTTCTCCTTGTCCCATCTTTCCATTACCCGGTGGTCAAGAGCCAGCTTTTTCAAGGCGGCTCTCGATAGCCCATCCAAACTGGGCGGGTTATCAAAGAATTCTGGGTGTCCTATCTTTACACAAAGATTTTTCACGTAGGAGAGCCACCTAATATTGCCCATTCCGTTCATTGTGAGACAGTCGGTAATTACTTCCCTATTTAAGGATGTCTCCTCTGTCACCCACACCTTATGCCACAGTAAGAGAGGGGAGATGTTAACAATGTCACTAATGTAGGGAAGGCCTACTTCTATATGGGTCATGTAAGTTGATGAAAATTTAGAGACTCCTAGTAAGTGGCAGATAAACTGATTCTCACAGCTTTGTAGCGTCTGCACATTTTCTATCCCCCAGAGCCCCGCCCCATAGGTGGCTGAGGAGACAACTTTGGCCTTATAGATTTGTATTAGTTCCATAGTGGGCTTCCCCCCAATTTTTGCAGAAAAATTGTTCAGGGCTCCCGCCGAACGTAAAAAGGCTAATTTCCTTGTTGCTATTGCAGGCTTCCAGCTCCCCCTCCTATCAAAGGTCACACCTAAATAACAGAATTTCTCAGTGGTTTCAATTTTTTGGGCGTCCAGATAAATAGAACAAGGTGCACTTCTAAGGCCCCTGCCACAGACCATGTTGTAAGATTTAGAAGTGTTCACTTTTAATTCCCTATCCCTCATAAAGGAGGTAAATTGAACCACCGCCCGCTGTAGACCTATCCTAGTGCGCGACATAATTGCCGCGTCGTCAGCATAGAGTAATAGGGGCACTGAGGTACCCTTTATGGCGGGGTAGTCATATTGAAAATTACTTAGGTGTTCTCCAATAGAGTTAATGTAAATGGTAAACAACAGGGGAGCCAATATGCACCCCTGTCTGACCCCCTGCGAGATAGGGAATTTATCTGAACATTCCCCCAGACGTCCGAATCTGACCCTTGCCCCTGCGTCCCTGTAAAGTTCACGAATAAACGTGATGATTTGGGCATCAAGGCCCAAAGAAGAGAGTGTGTTCCAGAGGAATTCATGATTCACACAATCGAACGCTGAGCTTAGGTCAATGAAGGAAATATATAACTTTTCGCTCTTCGCTTGAGTGTACTTTGCAATAATTAAGGCCAGGTTCAAGCACTGCTCAACTGTTCCCTTGCCCGTCCTAAAACCATATTGTAAGTTAGAGATGGCCTGATTTTCAGTCTCCCAGCTCTGGATCCGGTTTAGGATAATCCTACCGGCCACCTTCATCAATGCATCCAGAAGAGAGATTGGCCTATAACAATTTGGGTCGTTTCTGTCACCCTTCTTGAATATTGGCACGACAGTAGCGTCAGGCCAAGATGCCACAAATCCCTGTTGGTTAGACTTGTTTAAAACATTGGTAAGTAAGGGTGCCCATAAATCCATCTCTGCCTTATAGACGTCGATTGGGACACCGTCGGGACCCGGAGCCTTACCGGGTGGACTGTCCTTAATAGCTTTAGTGACCTCTTGGAGGCTGAAAGTAATATTCAACGGAAAAGCATTTCGCTCGCCTGGTCCGCCGGGGTCCATCAAACTGAGAGTTAGCGAAGGAGGACAGTGCCCTACAGTCGAACTATTATATAACTGCTTAAAATGGTTCACCCAGGTGTCCCCTGGGATAGCCACGTCTAAGATATCTTCCGCTCTGCTTTGCAGGTAAGGGGCATTTACCACTTTCCAAAATAATGTACTATCGCGTTCTAGCGAGGCCTCACGTAAGGCCGCCCACGCCTCCCGCTTAAGGGTGGCTTTTCTCGTTTTAATGGTCAATTTGTAAACTCCTCTAGCTTGACGGATTAGGTCTTGGTTTTTTGGTTTAGTCTGTAGGGCCTTTTTGAGAGAAGTCAAAGCTTTGGTGCATTTATTATCAAACCAACCCTGTGGGCGCTTAGCTGTTTGCCTATGTTCTCTAAATAAAAGATCTTTTACTGTCCGTTGGATATTAGAAAAGGCAGCTACGACTTTATCAGGCTCCATGTCAGCTGTTAAACATACATGAATATCCTCAAGAGACGTCGAAACCAAGCTCTTTAGGAAGCCAGCTGGCTCAACTTTATCCCATTTGACAACATACCCATTTACAGCACCGAGATTAACCTTGGGGGCATAATTAGGGTTCTTCTTGGGTTGACTACATTCTCCCATTGTTTTTACAGAGAATGATATGGGGTAATGATCTCCGAAGAGAGCCTTTCCAGTCTCCCAGAGGGTTATGCAGCCAGCATGGGCCGGGGACATTAAGGTAAAATCTATGGTGGAGTTACACCCTCGCCCATTGAAAGTTGGTTGAAACGGGACGATCGGGTTGCACAGTTCGTTTACAAAGGATAAATTCAAATAGAACATCATGTTATTTAAGGAGTTGCCTAATTTTGAGTGGGTGAAATGGGTAGGGCAGTCTTCCCCATAATCTGCTAGGCCGCACAAACCAGTAGCAGAAAGGGGGCAGACAGTGCAATTAAAGTCACCTACCCAGATTAACACCTTCTCACCTACAAGATTGTCTATTAAAGATATTATGCTATTTAGAAGGTTGTGAAGAACGTGCTCTATATGGATAGATGGTACGTTATTATAAAAATTAATTAAAATTACATTGACAGAGCGGGGCCCTTTAAAGATCAGGACCTGATAAAACTCTGCGTTAAGGCACTTGTTGACCCTGAGTTCCGCAGTTGTAGCCACATAA
This sequence comes from Triturus cristatus, assembly GCF_964204655.1. Lineage (NCBI taxonomy): Eukaryota > Metazoa > Chordata > Amphibia > Caudata > Salamandridae > Triturus > Triturus cristatus. The sequence goes on along the minus strand of NC_140591.1, from coordinate 1,363,088,085 downwards.
GTACAAAGGCCTCCTTTATTCCTGCCCTGCTTACTAATGAGTGCGGGCGAATGAAAGGTTTGGAATCCTATAATGTGGATTTCCTCGGTCGTCCAGGTTTCCTGCAAACAGGCTATGGTATGTTTATTAATAACATCCAGCCATGCTTGCTGGTGGACCTTTTTACTCAAACCTGCCACGTTCCACGTAATCAGGCTGTAAGATGAACAACTCGGCCTAACTTCCGTGGTTGCTACACTGGAGCTTATACTAAAGCTAATATCGCTGGGTAAATGTTGTGTCGTTAATAGCTGAGGAGTCACAATGGAGGAAGAAAGCCTACATTCCCTATTGGTTGTGCTAGCACCGTCAAGCGCCTGTGTCCTTATTACCCCAGTCCCCTCTGTTTCGCCAAATATAACCGAGTTGTTTAAATCCGGTGTATTGACATTGTCCATAATAGACTTTGGGTTAATGGGGTCAATCAATGTTAGTGGTCAATCGACCATTTCTAGACCGCTGAATCGGTTATGTGTGGGAATACCGGACCAAGGAACCCATCGAGTCCCTCAACGTATGTGTCCCACCCCGACTGTCCCAGTCTCTACCCAGGTGTCGATGCCCCACCGTTTTCCAAGAATTGTCATATTGGGGGTGGCAGGGACCCATTGTCTGCCTGTGGCTGTCATGGTCGAAATAGCGGGGACCCATCGGTTGCCAAGATGGCTCTTGGATGTTTGACAACCTTGGTGGGTAAAAGAAGGAAAGCCGTTTGATGCTTATTCCTCCACTTTCACATGATTTTTCCCATGCACAGATATGGTCGACTGCTCTAGGATCATCAAAGGTTACCACGATGCAGTCGCCTGGCAGTGATTTCCGGCCTTGGCCCACCCAGGTGGTTCTACGTACCATAAGGATCCTGTAGGACCTTGTCGGTGGGACAGGGCAATTAGTGTTGAGCCAGAATTGCACTTTATTCTTTAGGGACCATGTGGGTTCTGAATTATAATCCAAGAGTTCAGGGACACCTGTCATTACTGCCACAAGGGGGTAGGCTTCCGGGGGCAAGTCAACAGGAAGTCTGGGCAGTTGATCTACCCTCATACCACCTGTGTCAGAAACTGAGGGTGCCGTTTTTGAAGCTATCAACGGCCAGGCCGAATTTGTTGAGGCTTGAGCATTTTGTACCATTGTTTTTTGGAGCAAGGTACTTGCCACTGTTGAAGTGGCGGTGTTTTTAGGGGCGGGTTTTACTGGACTATTAATTTTTGAGTTAGTAGATGGAATTAATTTTGTAATGGGGCAGTAGGAGTAGAAATACGATTTTGTGGGGGTGCTGATTTGGCTGGATTCTGAATCTGGTTTTTTGCTCGTGGAATTTGTGTCCCTAATACCTGCTTAGTCTTATGCAGATTTAAAAGATTGGTCAATTTATTTTCTATTTTCGTTAACCTAAGTTCTATTGGGGTGAGTAGTGATTTCAATAGATCCGCTATACTGTTTAATGACATCTGTAGGTTATCAGACCGGAGGTGGGTCCCCACCACTAGGGACATCAGTCAATGGGGCCACAAAGATGGGGTCGGAACTATCGTGTGCTGAGCGATGTAGTATCGCAGAGTGAACTACTTGTACCTTTCTCGAGTGTAAGTTCTCAGTAGAACTAGGCCTAGAAACTGATTTATTAAGAACTGGTGTATTGGGGACTAGGGAAGGCTGGTTTATGTCTATCTTCCTTTTCCTCACAGCACCCTCCCTCCTCCCTCTATCTCTTCTTGTTTCGTCTGGTGTAACCTGCGAGGATAGCTGTGGGGATTGCGGGAGGAGGTCGGGGGATTTTTCCAGATCGGCGCTGGTCTGTAGGTCTGATAGCGGAGATGCAGATAAATCCACCATGCTTGGTAAGCTACGCCTACCTTCATTCAGTGACCTAGATTCAGGAGCAGTAACTAGCTCAGGGGATCTTACACTCGCTAGAGTACCCAAGGAAGACCTCTTGGCGCGTGCAAGGTCTAAAAACACCCTACCCTCCATAAGGCTGATACTCTGATCAATAAAAGAGTTTGCCTTAATGATAAAATCGTCCATTGGTCCTAGGAGGTTACCCACCCCTCCCGCGGCCTTTTTTTTTCCTGCCTCTTGTTAGCACCATTGTATCAGTGGGATAAAAGGCTTGCCGATGAATATATAAATGGGCAGGTGTAGGAACCCCAGGGAGGTCCGGCGAGACAGGACAAATAAAGGGGGGGTGGCCCGGTCCCGGCCTCCACCGTCCTCGAACGGCCTCAAACGGCCTGCCCTTTGCCCGGGCTTAGCCCCGGGCGCTCCCCGCGCGCTCCCGCGCAGCGGGGAGGGATGGCAGAAATATAGTTAGAGTGACGCGCAGGGGGCGGGGCTGAGAGGGAGAGCGGGCCAGGTGTTTTCAATCGGCCAGGCAGGGACTCCTGGGACACGGAGTCCCTGCTGAAACGCTCGCAGCCCTACCCAGTTCCCCAGAGCACCACAAGCCTCACGGACACAGCGCAGTTCTCCCCAAGGTAATGCTGGTGAAGCGGGACCCGCGAAGCGGGTCCGGCGAGCAGTTGATATTAAAGGCAGGTCCCCAGTAGGCAGAGAGCAAAGAACAGCAGCAGGGGTTCCTCTTCAGCAAAGCGTCCCAATGGGGAAAGGCAGGCAGAATCCTTTTCACAGACCGTGTGCAGGGGGCGGGGCTGAGAGGGAGAGCGGGCCAGGTGTTTTCAATCGGCCAGGCAGGGACTCCTGGGACACGGAGTCCCTGCTGAAACGCTCGCAGCCCTACCCAGTTTCCCAGAGCACCACAAGCCTCACGGACACAGCGCAGTTCTCCCCAAGGTAATGCTGGTGAAGCGGGACCCGCGAAGCGGGACCCGCGAAGCGGGTCCGGCGAGCAGTTGATATTAAAGGCAGGTCCCCAGTAGGCAGAAAGCAAAGAACAGCAGCAGGGGTTCCTCTTCAGCAAAGCGTCCCAATGAGGAAAGGCAGGCAGAATCCTTTTCACAGACCGTGTGCAGGGGGCGGGGCTGAGAGGGAGAGCGGGCCAGGTGTTTTCAATCAGCCAGGCAGGGACTCCTGGGACACGGAGTCCCTGCTGAAACGCTCGCAGCCCTACCCAGTTCCCCAGAGCACCACAAGCCTCACGGACACAGCGCAGTTCTCCCCAAGGTAATGCTGGTGAAGCGGGACCCGCGAAGCGGGTCCGGCGAGCAGTTGATATTAAAGGCAGGTCCCCAGTAGGCAGAGAGCAAAGAACAGCAGCAGGGGTTCCTCTTCAGAAAAGCGTCCCCTTTCATTTCATTTAAAAAAAAAAAATTACCCTTGCCATGGTAATGTTTTTTAAAAAAACATCATTTTTTTACATTTGTTTGGTGTTACCCAGATTTTTAAAAAATCTCGAGCTATAATTTGGTAAAAAATAGCAGGGCTTCAATGCTTAAGATTTGTCTTAAAATTGAGGTATAGGCATATGATTGGATTCAGCAGCCATCCTACTCAAGCAACAGTCCATCTAGAATGCTGCATACGATTGTAAAGCTAAAGAGAAAGCACTGACTATGAAGTTAAGTTTTTACATGAAAAGAGAACATATACACTAAGGATAACAGATAGTACCACAACACATATTTAAAAAGTTATTTAAATCCATTTATTACTTTTAAAAAAGAATTATTCAACATTTAAGTGGTCATTTTAAGTGATCTCATTTATGATAACCATCTTGAGTTATCACTCTATGCCAATAGGGAAGAGAAATGTGTCCTTTATACCACCATTGGTTGTAGAGAGATGTTAATGTTAAATTACAGAAAACTGAAAATGTTATATAAATTGATATAAAAAATATTTACTGTGTATGATAATGTTTTTTTAATAAAGTAACTGTGTTATTTTTATGTATATTTCTCTTGTGTTGACTTAAAGTTAGTTTTAAAGAAAAAAGTGTTATCCATACTTTCCAATATACAGTGAATCAGTAATTCAATCAATTCGTTTTACATGACAACATATGGAAAAGGGAACATGGACATACACAGTAAACAGGAAACATGACTGGTAAATACTTTTAAAACATGAACATATTAATATTATCAGATACGTGTTAGACTTGGGACCTGATTTTGAGTTTGGCAGAGAGACCCACTCTGCCGAACTAAAGTTCCAGCCGCCTCATTTACAGAAAGGCAGAACTGAAGTATGTCTGCAGTGGAGAGTACTCCGTCTCCACCAACAGTCTGACAGAGTAGGGCCATCAAAGGTTTGGCTATTTGACTGCCCGCCTGATTTAGCGTAGGTAGTTAAATGGCCAGTTTTCACTGTCTATCACCGCCGAGTAAAACCTGGATGTAACGGTCAGTAACAACTTGTAAATTACCCCCACACAATGGTAAAAATCTCCCTGTCACTGCAAAAGATGTCTGCTGGGCTATCACCAGCATTCCCTGTGTCTTCGGACATGCCCAGTGCCATAGGACCTCCAGCACTGATGTCACTTATGGCACTACTTTGCTGTGAGGGTGTTGACATCTCAAGTTCTTAATCTGTGAAGCAGGGGTCCTCTTTCCATATACCACAGCCATTTTGGGGGTTTCAATTGACATAGTAGCAGCGGGATGGAGAAGGATGCTGTTGTGGTGAAAGTATGGAACATAATGGCCCAGAATATGGCCAACTTCGTTTTTCTGTATGTAATTCCCTGTTGATAGCGGTAGGTAGCGATCTCTATCCTGAGAATGGATTCATAGCCCGCTCCCCCCATATGGAAATCTCTATAAATATAAGGGTAGATGTTCCATGTTTAAAGGAGTTACTTTTATTTACATGGAGCAAAATGAAAAGGCTAAAACAACATACTACGAAAGTAAATTGTAAGTGTTCTAAACAACTAACCATGGTGTGTGTAATGGTGAAATTACAATATTTAAAAAATATTGTCTGAATGGTAGATGTGGATGGTGTATTACTCCACCATTCAACATTGAAAGGACACTGTCAAGCCACAATAATAACAGCAACCCAACTAGTAGCTCAAGTGAAACATGAGGCCATTAGTTGATCACACCTGCACAGCTTGATTTCCGTTCTGTGCCCCACTTCTGTTCTGTGACACTAGATGTGGCCAAAGGTCAGCGTTTAATGGTACATCAGGGGCCTCAAAGCTTTTCTGCAAAATGAAAATGGCCCCAAGCTAATATTATTAGTGTCTTAATAGAGACAACATGCGAAAAGGCTACTTTAGTGGCGATCAAATGCAAGATTAGCAGCAGTGATCACTTTGGTGCAGGTTTGTCAGGAGTGATATATAAAAGGCTTTGTTGATTTGGAGTGTCTCCAGGTGGGTATATAACAGTCATAGATGTGCTTCCCTTACACCAAGGTAATAATATTGATAACAATGCTCCCCAATGCTGCATGATTTATTCTTCAATTATCAGTGTGAAATATATTTTGAAAATTCAACAATTTTTCTCCAAATATCAGCTTATGAGTCCTGAAAATACACAATGTTTTGCCTCGAATGCATGCTTTCCAATGTTGTTAGACATATATTATTTCAACCAAGCAAAAGCTTCAAATTAAATAGGTTGGGCTGCACACAGGATAGGTACTCATGAGTAGCTAGAGAACTACCAGTTGGAGAAGCCTGGTCTATATCTAAGCCGTGTGAATGGTGATATTGTGCAACACACACACAAACACAATGTGTTGATCTTTGGGAACAGCACCTCCCCATGGAATGACTCCTAGTTGCCTAACAAACTAGGACCCTCACCCACTCAGACAGGCCATGCTCACAACTTTGGCATCATCTCAGACAGTAAGCTCACCATGAAAAGCCAGAGCAATGCAGTCTCCTCCTCCTGCTTCCTCACTCTTTGCATGCTATTTAAGATCTTCAAATGCCTTCCTGTCAACACCAGACAAACCATCACTCAAGCCCTAGCCACCACCTGGCTGGACTACACATATACATAAAGGTAAGAGAGGCACATGTAAAGGGACAGGTCCACAACAATCCTTGGAAACAGTCCACAACACACGAACGAGGGATGATGACAGGAACAGGTAAGGCTTGATGTAGTAAAATCTTTATCCGTAGTTTATATACAACACAGCCAATGCGTTTCACCCTTGCGGGTTTCTTCAGGGCTGTAAATAAGACACAAACAATAATATCACAGACTGTATACATATCAACATAATAGCACAAACATCATATATTGACATACTCAAACTTAGACAACAAAAGTAAGTAATTTGCGAAATAAACACATTACAAACTGAGTGTCCCAAGTCAGACAAACACAAAATATTATCACGAAATTACTGTGTGCAAATACTATATACATAGCATTGGTGCTACATCAACTAGGACCAAGAAATGAAAAGGAAAAAGCCTAATTTAAAGCAATGACCTATGATCCATAAAAAAGGGAAGCAAAGACAAGACTAGAACACAAAGAAAATACAAATATAAAACCAGAGTAGGAGTGAAGGAAAAATTAGCCCCAAAAAAATAGGAAATAGAGCAAGTGTAAACTACAGAGAAAGAGGAGAAAAAGACAAAAACCATAATAACTTATAGATCAAAATGTCCACAAAACACTCCACAGTTCATCAACACACAAATCACAAACATAAATGATGATTGCTGGCATGTGCGATAGACACACTATATTGAAAGGCACTTTCTCTCCATGTGCCATTATTGCACTTACATTGGCACACTGAACACAATTATATAATATTGTTCAAAAAGACTCTTAACCTCAACCCAAGAGGGGGACTCAATTGTACCCGGTTGTGTCACCACTACCCCAAAAAATACATAAATCGCACAAAAGAACAGTTAAATAAAAAACATTCAAATATCTCGCATTTAGTACCCACCAAATTAGTGATCCGGCAAGTTTGTATCGCCCAGGTTGGTTGAAGGAAGCTATTGCCAAGGCTACAAAGTAAACCAACAAAGACAACATATAACAAAACCAAAATTAGCTTAAACCAATGATACCATATTTGCATTGGTATCACATATCTCATCCAAGGAATTCTAACCATACCGGTGTGTATAGTCACTCTGAAAGTGAAGAAATAACAGAAGAAAGAGACTCCTTAAAATGTAAATATCAAGCCCCACTCCGTACCACAAAACACCACAATGACCACACCCAGTGTGAAACAAAGAAAATGGTGATAAAAGTGACATCCAAATACAAAACGGTGATAAAAGCAACATCCAAATACCTTCAATTGAACATGTAGTGTAATTCACGCCAGCAAACATAAATGAACAGGTCGTCACCCAAAAAAATGATAGTTCACGAGAGGTAGCCTCGCAAACCCTAGCACAATTAGTGTCGCGCTATACCGTCGAGCTGTAAAAAACAAACAAATGCACAACCAGCATATTGGATCATTGGTCTAGATAGTAAATAGGGCACAAGCACCACGCATAAACAGAATAAACTCTCTAGTATACGGCTGAGACACAGCTGTACCGCCGAACTGTGAAATGAGACACCTACAAGCATATGCTATTAGATTAGAAGTTGATGCAGTAAGTAGCGCACAAGTACCCGCAAGCTCAAAGGTAAACTCATCCGTATACGGCTGGGATACGTTCTTCTTGTCACGTGTAATTTTCAAAAGACCCGCCATACCGCAGAAATCGGCATTAAATAGCCAGACCACAATGAATTTTCCTAACGTTCCAAAGTCTCCATCAGGAGCAATAAATCAAGCACTCCTGGTTAGACTAGTACGTAAACTGAGATCTCCATTTTTGTGGTAGAATCTCGTATAGTTTAAACAAATGTACCGAAATGTAAAGCCAACGAGTACAAAAGCAAACAATTCCACAGGAAGCAACAAATTAGTGGAAACGTGGAAAGAGGAAAATGGGGACAAACCATTAGTAATATAATATTTAAAAGGTGAGATTGACTGATTATGAAGAAAAAAAACAAATAAAAACAATATAAAGTGAATGGAGTCTCAAACCCTGTATTTCCATGAAAGTTTTTTTATTTAACTGTTCCTTCATGTGATGTATGTATTTTTTTGGGGCAGTGGTGACACAACCGGGTACAATTGAGTCCCTCCCTTGGGTTGAGGTTAAGAGTCTTTTTGAACAATATTACATAATTGTGTCCAGTGTGCCAATGTAAGTGCAATAATGGCACAAGTAGAGAAAGTGCCTTTCAATATAGTGTGTCTATTGCACATGCCAGCAATCATCATTTATGTTTGTGATTTGTGTGTTGATGAACTGTGGAGTGTTTTGTGGACATTTTGTCCTATAAGTTATTATGTTTTTTGTCTTTTCTCCTCTTTCTCTGTAGTTTACACTCTCTCTATTTCCTATTTTTTTGGGGTCTAATTTTCCTTCACTTCTACTCTGGCTTTCTATTTGTATTTTTTTCGTTTTCTAGTCTTGTCTTTGCTTCCCTTTTTTATGGATCATAGGTCATTGCTTTTTAATTAGGCTTTTTCCTAGTAATTTTTTGGTCGTAGTTGATGTAGCATCAATGCTATGTATATAGTATTTGTACACAGTAATTTTGTGATAATATTTTATGTTTGTCTGACTTGTGACACTCAATTTGTAATGTGTTTATTTCGCAAATTACTTACTTTTGTTGTCTAAGTTTGGTTATGTCAATATATGATGTTTGTGCTAGTATGTTTTATATGAAACACGTTGGCTGTGTTGTCTATAAACTATGAATAAAGAATTTACTACATTAAGCTTTACCTGTTCCTGTCATCGTCACTCGTTCGTGTGTTGTGGACTGTTTCCAAGGATTGTTGTGGACCTGTCTCTTTACAAGTGCCTCTCTTACCTTTATATATATGTGTTAATTTTAAGACCAATAACGGTGGCTGGTCTTTAGAGGTGGGCAATTTGTGAGAGACTATATAGGAAAAATCCTATTATTACTGTTTGGAGAATACCTGTAGTAGTGCGGCGACATATACCTTGCCATCGTGTTTCTTTGTGTGTTCTAGACTACGAACAAATCACCTTGCACCTCCTGAAGAGACTGCAGGACATTCCAGAAATCAAGTGCCAGACTCATCCTCGATCTTCCAAAGCTGACACTTATCACCCCCATCTGCAGGAAGCTCCACTGGCTCCCCATTGTAAAACGATGGCAATTCAAAATGCTGATCCATACCTAAAAAGTCCTACACAGTCAAGGACCTGCGTACATCAACCACCGCCTGAACTTCCACCTACCGTCCAGACACCTGTGCTCCGCCTTCCTCTCCCTTGCTCACCCCCAAAACTGCTGAAGCAACAGTGGAGGATGCTCTTTCTCCTACCTCACTGCGAAGTCCTGGAACACCCTCCCGCTTCACCTCTGGCTGTTCAACTGAATCCCCTCTAGCAGCAGGGTTCTGAACACCTGGATACTCTCACGGGTGATTAGCCACGCTTTATAAGCCCTGTTTGATTGATTGATTGATTGATTCTCTATTATCTTGCGCACAACTTTTGGGGAATGCCGGAGCACCCATGTATGATCAAGATAACTGACACATGACTTAAAGATTCAAAAAGTGTGTTCTATGTTGGCTTATGTACGTATGTGTGGTCTATTGTGCCTCTAGTGAGGCTGTGCACATGAATGTCAGAACGAGATGAGGAGAAGAGTAGAGAAGACATGGCATCACCTTCAACAAAGACATGTGTTATTGGTTAAATTGTGGAACTTTTCTAAATGTTATATATCAAGTATATATAAATGCAAACACTGTTGTGGAGATCTGTGTCCATTATGAAATAATGACTGACTATGTTTGAGATGTCATCCTCTAGATGCACATGCCGAATCAGTGTGAGTTATTATATCTTACCGATTAGCTACATGTCACCTAAATCACCAGCAACCAACTGATGTGTGAAAGGGAAGTGACTGTCAGGATATATAGGTGTTGTGTGCGTTTACAGGAATGGCAGTGTATACATCAGAGAAGCAGGCCTTGGAATATTAACAGCTTGCACATTGATGGAGTGCCAGTGGCCTCTGTTGTGATGATGGTAGTCACTTTGGGGAGGTGGTTGAAGTGACAATTGAGGTCGATCAATGGCACCTAATGCCCAAGGGAAGTGGGCAATGCCAAGGAATTCCCTTGCCACCCACTCCCTTCCACAATGACTGTATCATGTCAATAAATTGGTGCACATTGCTGCTGATGCATCTCAGTACCTGTCACTGGCAGTGAGCTGCCAGATGCCCACAGTGTCTCCAGTGTTTATATGGAAACCCACAAACCTTGAAATGGAGCACAGTCAGTGTTTAGACAAGGGGAAGGACAGCCTGAGAGGGGCTGTCTTTAAAATAGGCTCCTGGTTCCACTCTGCAGCCAAGTCAATGATCACTTCAGATTAGAAACAGTATCTTGAAATGACTGCATCCTTGGACATGCCAAAGATGTTAATACTTTGCCTGTAACCCCTCTTTTGCCTCTTCAAAAAATTGTTTCTCAAAAGGAAGGGCATATCTACAAATTTATTCCCCAACATAGTGAACCAAAAACGTCTTTCGGCGTGTGAGTTCATTTCTATGGTCATCCTGTATTAGACTGGTTGTTGTTTTTGTAAGAGCTACACTGGTTGTTAAGTCCTGACTTTTCCCTCCCCGCCTTGCATTAGAAGATGTGTTGCATGTCATGTGAACTTTGTTGCGACTTTTTTTATGAATGTTTATCGTGAATTAAGGTCATGCAAATGATTATATGTAAAAAATAGAGATATATCTAAAATAGAAACTATTCAAGCCATTGAAAATGTTCCCATTTATTTTCCTATTTTTTTCCTATGTGATGTTAGGCATTATTCTTTACCTCCATTGATTTCTGTGAGGGTGTAATGCAGTGCTAGTAATTATCCATGTGTGGTGCTTTACTTACTCCAAGATTAGGCCGGAGTACATTTGAGATTGTTTTGTCTGAAATAAAGAAATAGACAGACTAGAAGACTTTTTGGGGTGTAGTTTTGTATTTGCATGTCCCACCTAAACACTACCCTATTCCATAAACCACACACATGTTGCTGTAATTATCCCTCATTTTCCCACCACTCCTCCTTGTCCATCCCATATTTTCTACTAAATCCTATACCTAGGTGAGTGCAGATCTCCACTGGTGCGGTGTTACCAGTACAGAAAAGATAGGAAAGGCATTGACGGAGATCTCCAGCTGGAGAATAGTCAATTGCAATTTGGAGTATGTAAAATAATACTACTTATTGTACTCCAAAATGGCTTTTGGAAATAGGCCCCCTAATTTATTAAACTGTTTAATACTATGTGAGCCTCAATGTTTCTGAGACTTGCATGTCAGAAGTGTACATGTACTGTAGGCAATGTCTTTTTTTTTTCTTTCTTTTTTTTAGAAGGGGGGCTGTGTAGCCCCCCTTCTTTTTCTAAGTTATTGGCCCTGGGGACCCCATCCCCCAGGGCCTGCCCCCAATTTTTTTTTTTATTAAAAAAACAAAAATCGGGAAGGGGGGCCGCATGGCCCCCCTCCTGAGGCCATAATTTGCCCCGGGGACTAATTTTTGCATTTTGGAGGGGGGCTGCCTTGCCCCCCTCCTGTGGCCCCTTTTGGCCCCAGGGACCCCATCCCCCGGGCCTTTTTTTTTTTTTTAAATTGTTTAAAATTTTTAGGAGGGGGCTGCGTGGCCCCTCTCCCGGGCCACTACTGGCCCTGGGGACCCCATCCCCCGGGGCCTGGCCACCTCGTTGGGGACCATGGGGGGGGTCCCCAATCCCCCAACAGTTCCAGCCGGCTCCCCGCCTCCTGCGGGAGCCGGCATTACTTTTCCACATGAGGAGCAGCTAACATGCTGCTCCCCATGTGGAAAAGCAATCTGCTTTACTTCATTGAAGCAAGAGCAGGTTTCCCTGCTCTCGATTCAATGAAGCAAAGCAGTTTGCAATGGCAGGGTGGGAGCCGCGAGGCTCCTTCCCTGCCATTGCAAACAGCAGTGTCCCGAGGGTGGGCACCCCGGGACACTGCAGGAGCCGGCCCTGGAGGGTGGCGGTCCCCAGGGCCATCATTGGCTCCAGGGGGGCTGCGCGGCCCCCCTCCCACTTAATTTAAAGCCCCAGGGGGTGGTGGTCCCCGGGGCTTGGGGGTCCGTAACAGACCCCCTATGGTAAATAATTAGTGCCCCGGGGAGGTGGAGGTCCCAGGGGCATGTGGGGGGGCTCGAGCCCCCCAAACAGGGTTTTTTGGTTTTTTTAAAAAAACAAGCCCCGGGGGTGGCGGTCCCCGGGGCTGTGGGGGGTCCATGAGCCCCCCCATAATTCAGATAAGCCCCTGGGGGTGATGGTCGCCAGGGCTGGGGGGCCCCTCTGGGCCCTCCATTATAATATACATATTGCCCCGGGACTTGGCCCCCCCCGGGGACTAAATAAAAGCGAAGCGTGGGAGGCCGCATTTCGTTTTTTTTTCGGCAGCGGGGTGCACGGATTCTAAGCGCATCCCGTGATTTTTTAGTGTTTCTACCCTGCCCCCTTGTCGCGTTTTGCGCCTTTTTTGGGGGGGGGTTTCTTGTGCCTCGGTTCTACCGAGGCACAAGATGGCTGCCAACACTTCCTGATTCAGAGTGTTGGCAGCCAATTAGCATTCAGCTCGTGCTCGGGAGGGAGCGCGGATCCTCCGAGGCCATAGATATATCTATCTTTATAACTCTAATTTTCTCAGGAACTACTGAATGGATTTACACCATTTAAGCAAAAGGCACGAGTCTGAACTGAGGACTACCGCTTTGCCAAATTTGGTGTAATTCCGTTGAGCAGTTCGGGCTGTAGCTGCATCAACAGGTCCTATAGGAAAATGCATGGGGAAAACGCGTTTTGGGACCCCCATTTTTTCTCGGCCCCCGCTTAATGAATCACCGTGAAATTTTCAGGATAGGAGCGGACCGGAGCTGGCCAAAAGTTTGGAAAATTTTGCGAAGATTCGTCAATCGGCGCCAACGTTATTCCAAATAGAATGTTGTGGATTTCCTATGGAAAATAGATCCTAACTATTTCTACCTACTGGCGACTGCCAGTAGGTAATATATGTATATATCTATATATATATCTATATATATATATTATCTACTGGCGGTCGCCAGTAGATAGTTATAGTTAGGACCGTGTTTCCATAGGAAATCCGCAACATTCTATTTGGAATAACCTTGGCGCCGGTTGACGAATCCTCGCGAAATTTTTAAATAGGTGGGGCGCTCCGCTCCGCTCCTACCCTGAATGTCTCGGGGGGATTCGTTAAGCGGGGGCTGAGAAAAAAGGGGGGTCCCAAAACATATTTTCCCCATGCAATTTTCCATAGGGACCTTTAGTCCAAGGTACAGCCCGAACGGCTGAACGGAATTACTTGAAATTTGGCAAAGAGGTAGTCCTCAGGTCAGGCATGTGCCTTTTGCATATATGGTGTCCATCTGTTCAGTAGTTCCTGAGAAAATCAAAAGTAAAATCACATACATATCTGGGCGGAGCCTAACCACACATCTCATCGTGAGATCTGATTGGCTGTCAGTACTTCATCCAAGAAGTGTTGGCAGCCATCTTGGGACCAATATACATGATAGCACCTCATTAAAAAGCATTGCAGTTAATAGAAGGTTTTAAGACTTTAGTTACATTATAAATCATTTGTTGATGGTACCATACTCATTTTAGGAATTGTGGTGTGTTCTAAGGTGATTTTACCATGTGAAAAAGCCTTCTGCTGTGATATCACGAACCATGTTTGAGAAAAAACTATTTTCTCATACTTTTCCCACAGAGGTTTGGAAGGTGATCTATAAGCTAAACTGAGAGCATATTTTCTGTAAATTCACATTATCTTTCTCAGTCATGTAAGTATGAAGTCTGACATTCTCAGTAAAACATGTACATCCAACAAGGGCAGAGACTGTCAGTTGATTCCTTTGTGTTCTACTGCAGCTTCCCAGAGTGCTCTAAAGAACAACTAGAGCGCTAACAGTCTTACTTATGACAAAAGTATGGCACACCTGAAGCCATCTTGATTGGAATAAAGTGGTAACACTTAAAACATTTAATTTACAAAGGAACAAAATGAGGGGGTTCATTTTGCCATATAAATTATGATTAGTGCTGCAGAAAGAAAAACTAGGGCACATTTTGACTTCTGAAATCCTCTTTTATTTCATAAAAACATTCTGACATGCAGACTGAAACATGCACTTTGAATACCAGCAGCAGACTTGCCTGGTGAGCAGTAGCTTTACTACAGTGATCTAATGAGCAACTAGAGTGCTAACATTCAGAATTCATGGAAAATGTGTGACACAACTTAATGCCTTCTTGATGGAATCAAAGTAAAAAACTGAAGGTATTTCCTACTGAGGAGACTGCAGTAAATGAGGAAATTAGGAAACTTCATACCAAATAAATCTCCCAAGATGGCCACCAGAGACAAAGGAGCCCAAATGTACCCAAATATCACCCAGATGTAGCCCAAGTAAAGCCCAGTGACAGAATGTCCCAGAGTGTTCTTAAGAACAACTAGAGCGCTAACAGTCTTACTTATGACAAAAGTATGGCACACCTGAAGCCATCTTGATTGGAATAAAGTGGTAACACTTAAAACATTTAATTTACAAAGGAACAAAATGAGGGGGTTCATTTTGCCATATAAATTATGATTAGTGCTGCAGAAAGAAAAACTAGGGCACATTTTGACTTCTGAAATCCTCTTTTATTTCATAAAAACATTCTGACATGCAGACTGAAACATGCACTTTTAATACCAGCAGCAGACTTTTGTGGTGAGCAGTAGCTTTACTACAGTGATCTAATGAGCAACTAGAGTGCTAACATTCAGAATTTATGGCAAATGTGTGACATATCTGAATACCTTCTTGATGGAATCAAAGTAAAAAACTGAAAGCATTTCCTACTGAGGAGACTGCAGTAAATGAGGAAATTAGGAAACTTCATAACAAATAAATCTCCTAAAATGGCCACCAGAGACAAAAGAGCCAAAATGTAGCCCAAGTATCACCCAGATGTAGCCCAAATGTAGCCCAATGACAGAAGTGTGCAAAACACTTATTTTTTGTGTATTTGCAGTTTTATATTGTGCAGACTTGTCAGGTATTGGAGTGCTTTACATGAACATTGGTTACATCACACAAGATCAAATTCATTTTGGTTGTAGACATGGGGAGATTAAGTGATTTGACCAGAATCACAGAATGTTGAGCTGAAGCAGAAACTCCAACCTGGTTGCCCAGTTGCAAAGTCTGCAGCTCTGGAAGTAACACCACACCCTCTCCCCTGGGATGTAACATTTAATCAAGTGGTCAACTGGATAAAAAAACTAAGATTACAAGTAATTTAAAAGTTCTTTGTCGCTATTTGAAAACTCAGAAAATATGTCCTCATTTTAGTTTTTTAGAGCACTAACCATAATTTTGATGCAGATAAGACCCTCTCATATATGTAATTTCTAAAGGAAATACTCTAGGTATTACAGTTTTGATTACATCAAGATGACGTCAGGCGTTCCACACTTTTGTAATAAATATAGAATGTTAGCAATCTAGTGGTTCATTGGGATTCTGTTGAGAGGCAGAGGCCAGGGGTACGGACTCTGAAAATTGAAGGCAGGTAGGAGAGTGCAGATGCAACAATTTGACCACACTGGGCAGGCAAGAAGGGCAGTGGCAGCACAACAGACTATGGAGGGCAGTGGAAAGGTGGGCAGGGGCAACAAACCAACAGTACAGGACAGGCAAGAGAGGCTGTGGCAATATAATAGACCATTGTGGGTAGAAGGAAGAGGCAGTGGTCATACAACCATACATGCCAACAGACCCGTTTCAGCCAGGAAACGTCCAATGTTTTTAAGCTCAAATGGGCTTTACTTGATCTGTTTCCTGTCTACAATCTTCTCTTTTTCAATGTAACTCAAAGGGGAAAATCAATACCCCAGTTTTATTTCAAAATCTCCCTCTTACCAAGTTAAAAATGTTCGCAAGTATGGTACATTGGATCATGGTAGGCAGGAGGAATTGGGGTAGGGACATGGACTCGGATAACAGAGGACAGGAGGGACATTGAGAGGTGCACCAAACTGACCCTACAGGGCAGGCATCAGGGTTTGCAGCAGCACAATATACCACACAGGGCATGCGGGACGGGAGTGAAGCACAACAATCCATAGAAAGCAATAGGGAGGGGACAGGACTATTCACATGGACAACAGACAACAGAGGGGAAAGAGGCAATGGTAGCTAGCTGACCATAATGGACAGACAGGAGAGAAAGCTACAGCATAACAGACCATAAAGGGCAGGAGGGACGTATCAGGGGCATTACAATGGAACCGACAAGCCAGGAGGGAGGGAATAGGGGTCTGCACATAGAAACAGAGGGCTGGGGGCAAGGGGGCAGGGCAGGAGCAGCAAGATGACCATGGAGGTCAGGCAGGATGGGCGCTAGAAACAAGACACACCATGGAGAGCAACCATCAGACTATGGTGGCATACACACAGACCATGGAGGGAAGGTGTGAGGGGGTCAGGAGCAGCTAGCTGACCACACAGGGAAGGTGGGAGGGGCCATGGCAGCACAGAAGACCATGCATGGCAAGCAGGAGGGTTAGTGGCAGCACAATGGCTATGATGGGCAAGAAGGAGGGTGCAGGGGCATGCACAAAGGACCATGGAGGATAGAAGGGAGGGTCAGGACTTGGGCACAGACAAGAGAGTTCAGGGGAAGGGGCCTCACAACAGACCGCGCGGGGCAGGCAGGAGGAGCTGTTGCAGCACAACAGACCAGGGAGGGCAGAAGGGTGTGGCAGTAAAATGGACCATGGAGGACAGGAGGAAGGGGATAGGGGCATGGCATGTGGACAGGCAGGGTGGAGGTGGCAGGGACAGGTTACAGTCATCTGACAATGCTAGGCAGGTGGTAGGGGAGTGGCAGCTCAACAGAACACTCAGAGTAGATAGGAGTGGCAGGTCCATGGAACATGGTGGTCTAAAAGGAGGGAGCAGGGGCATGCACAAAGACATCGGAGGGCAGGGGGAAGGAGAATAGGGGCAGCAAGCAAAGCACAGAGGCTAAGCAGGAGGTCAATGATGGGCCATAGAGTTGGGCAATGGAGGGCAGGATGAGTGGACTGGTACATCATGCTAAATGCAGGGCAGTGGCAGCACATCAGACCATGCATGGCAGGAGGGAGGAGGCTAGTCCATGGATTCAGACAACAGAGGATAGGGAGGAGGTGGATGGGGAAGCAAACTAACTGTTCATAGAAGGTGGGTATTAGGAACTTTATTGTTTTTAAAATGTGTGTCTGTGCGAACTACTTAAAATATGAACAAGTATGCAGCATAATCTCACTTTTATTCAGGAAGAAGAGGACGTTTGGGACTGTGACTCCGGGCTCACTTGGCAGAAACATCCTCTGACCCTCCACCCCCCATCGCAAAATGTAATGCCCGTGAAAAGGGTAGGTGGACACAGTGTTATATAGAACATAGTCCTGAGAGCACGATTGAAAATGAAAACTAGATATAGTATATGGTATAAACTATGCACCAAAAAGTGTGATATAAGAAGAACCGGGGCATGAAATATAATATGCAATACATTGTGCGCAATGACAGATTCATTGGAGAGCATGAGATAGCACAGGCACTAGCGCGTGCTATGCGTTATGTTCCTTGGAGTGTAATATGCACAGAGCAGTGTTGTGTAACCTAACTAGTCTCTAAAGTTGTAATATAAAATATGTGCTGGGGAGTGTAACGTTGCATATGCACTGTGACAAAGATATGGATCCCAGATTGTAATATGTATGGCATAGCGCTGTGCGTTATAACATACACATCGAGGAAGGCACGTTAGATGGCGCAATATAACCCGTGCGAAGGCAAGTGTGGCATGACATATTCACGGGGTGGTGTTACAGTGCACATGGGCTAGAGAGTGTCATAGCATACGCACTAGCTGGTGGAATACAACACAGAGGTGTGAGGCAATCGGCGGGCACTGGTGGGTGTAACACAGCATTGGGCTCAGCCAGGAGCACGCTGTGACTCTCAAGTGAGGTTCGTCTCCTTTCCAGAGAGTAAAATAAATAAGTATTACACATCCGGCGGTGGAAGTGTTTTTTATTAACCGTGAGGGGGATTTCTTGCATAGTTTGGTCGAATTTTTGTCGAATCCCCTTTGAATGGCTTGGTGTGCGTGTATAATAAATGTGTCCGTCAATAGCTACCCATGTTTGCATAAATAAACGACAAGGGTGTCTACTTGGAGAGTACCCACCGGCGGGGGCTCCGGGATTAGGCACGGTAGTGCGTCAGACACATCAGAGCTTCACTAGCGGTGTAAATACATTCCATGTGGATTCATTCTATGCATAGTCGCCTTTTAATGAATATCTCGCAAATCGTCATGGTGATAGGTACATACGGTTTGTCCAGCATGTCCTACGTGTTTCTATAAATATATATATTTTTAAAATAATAAAAAACAAAGGCCGGCCCCAGGGGATGGGGTCCCCGGAGCCATAAGTGGCCTGAGGAGGGGGGCAACGCAGCCCCCTCCTAAAGAATTTAAATTTAAAAAAGGCCATGACCCGGGGGTTGGGGTCCCCGGGGCCGATTAAGGGCTTGGGAGGGCCAAATTTATTTTTTTCATCAAACAAAAATTAGGGTGCAGGCCCTGGGGGATGGGGTCCCCAGGGCCAGTAAATTAGAAAAAGAAGGGGGGCCACACAGCCCTCCTTCTTAAAAAAATAAAATAAATAAAAGACCGGCCTCACGCTGGAGGCCATGCCCCCTCCTTGAAGCACTCTGCAAACACGCCCCCTGGCCAGTTGTAAGCTGGGGAATTAATTCCCCTTCAATACTGAGCGTCCCTGAGGGCCAACTAGCCCAACAGGTATCTCCAGTGTGCGCCAGGGAGCTGCGTTGCAGACAGGTGTTCTGAGGCCACGCCCCTTTTTACACCTCTATGCAACGCAGCTCTGTGGCGCTTACTGGAGGTACCTAGTGGGCTAGTTTGACCCTAGGGACCCTTAGGATTCAAGGGGACTTAATCTCTCAACTTAGAACGGCCACAGGGCGCGTTTACACAGTGGTGAAGGGAGGGGACGGGGCCTGAGGTGACGTGTGCAAACACGCCCTGTGGCCCGTTTTAAGTTGGGGAAATAATTCCCTTTCAATCCTGAGGGACCCTGGGGGCCAACTAGCCCACCAGGTGCTTCCAGTAAGTGCCACTGCTCTGCGTTGCAGAGAGGTGGTGCAGGCCGTGCCCCTTTTTACACCTCTCTGCAATGGCGCTTACTAGACGTACCTAGTGGGCTATTTTGCCCCTACGGATCCTCAGGATTCAAGGGGACTTAATCTCCCAACTTAAATAACGGCCACAGGGCATGTATACACAGTGGGGAAGGAAGGGGACGGGGCCTGAGGTGACGTGTGCAAACACGCCCTATGGCTCGTTTTAAGTTGGGGAAATAATTCCCCTTCAATCCTTAGGGCCCCGGGGGCTAACTAGCCCACCAGGTGCTTCCAGTGAGCGCCACTGAGCTGCGTTGCAGAGAGGTGGTCCAGGCCGTGCCACTTTTTACACCTCTCTGCAGCGCAGCTCTGTGGCGCATACTGGAGGTACCAAGTGGGCTAGTTGGACCCTAGGGACCCTCAGGATTCAAATGAACTTAGTCTCCCAACTAAAAATGGCCACAGGGCGTGTTTACACAGTGGTGAAGGGAGGGGACGGGGCCTGAGCTAACGTGTGCAAACAAGCCCTGTGGCGCGTTTTAATTTGGGGAAATAATTCCCCTTTAATCCTGAGGGACCCTGGGGGCCAACTAGCCCACCAGGTGCTTCCAGTAAGCACCACTCCGCTGCGTTGCAGAGAGGTGGTGTAGGCCGTGCCCCTTTTTACATCTCTCTGCAACGCAGCTCTGTGGCGCTTACTGGAGGTACCTAGTGGTCTAGTTGGACCCTAGGGACCCTCAGGATTCAAGGGGACTTAGGGGCATATGTTTTAAGCAAATTTTTAATCGCAAACGCTGCGATTCGCAAAATACAGCGTTTGCGATTAAAAATTCGCAAAACGGGATGTATTAGGCAAAATCCCATCGCAAAATTAAGGAATTGCTAATTTAGCGATTTACTTAATTTTGCGTAAGCATTTAAGAAATCGCAAATTGCGATTTCTTAAATGAAATGTAAAAAGCACCCAAGTTGTGCGAATTATCCTTAAGAAATCGCAAATTACCACCAACTTCCAGTTGGTGGTAATTTGCGATTTCCTTTCAAAATGCACTATTTTTAATTTTGCAAAGTGCCATGTGACGCTCATACATGCCCTTAGGGCATGTATGTGTGCCATATGCACACACATGCTCATTTCAGGGGTGCATCAGGGTGTCATCATGACACCCTTGCACCTTTGAAATTATTCTCAAATAGCGATTAGCAAATTGCGAATTCGCTATTTGAGAATTACTTCCCATTCATTCCTATGGGTCTCCTGGCCCATAGAAATGAATGGGCAGGTATTCCTTAATTGCGATTTCGCAATTTGCTAATCGCAATTAAGGAATTTTAAGAAATCGCAAAAAGTTTGCAATTTTTTAAATACATCCCGTTTTGCAATTCTCAAATAGCGATTCTTTAAAAATCGCTATTTGAGAATCGCAAATGGTGATGTTGATACATATGCCCCTTAATCTCCCAACTTAAAACGGCCACAGGGCGTGTTTACACAGTGAGGAAGTGAGGGGACGGGGCCTGAGGTGACGTGTGCAAACACGCCCTGTGGCGCGTTTTAAGAGGTAGTTTTAATCCCCTGCCCTATTATATACTAGGGGCTTACAGAGGAGGTCATGCTGATCACAGCAGGACCCCAACGCATAGTGTTCCCTAGTGTATGTAGGTGTTTTCACTGTATTCTGAATGTCTTTTAACATAGCACTGGCTCTAGGACTGGTTAGTCAGACTCAGTTACCACCAGTATCCGTCTGAAAAAGTTGAGGGTACAGGATGATTTTGCAACAAGGCTTCTTTCTGCTCTTCTGTTTGTTCTTTCTGCACGTTATCCTTCTTCCTGCACTTTTCTTCGTCTTTGAGGACTTTTGTTGCTTCTTTCTGCATTTCTTATTTTTCTTTCTGTGCGTTTTTTCTTTTTTCTTCACATGTCCTATCTCTGTAGGCATTGTTAAAAATTAGCATTTAAAAAACCTTTGTAATTCACTGAAAAAACCATAGGTTTCAGGCACCTTATAGTTAGGAATTAGCATTTAAAAAACCTTAGAAATTCACTGAAAAAACCATAGGTTTTAGGGGCGTTATAGTTAGCTGGACTTTTCACTCGTACAAAACCATTGAAATTCCCCCGTTATAGTTAGTTCAGCTAACTATAACTCGCGCGCCCGCAATGCACTGCTGATGACGTCACATATTACATCACTCATGACATGGTCAGTGACATCACTCATGACATCACTGATGACATCTCAAATGACATCACTAATGACATCACTGAGATAGAGTGGCAGACCTCCTCTTCCCCTAATATAACCTTTGATACACACATTCAAAAATAGAAACTACAATGTTCAAAACAATGGACATACCAATACCAGTTACAACAACCTATTCAGTAATTCTAAGATCCACATACACATCCACTCATTCACCAACAGTCCTATACAGTCACTCATACATGTACTCACTCATCATATGTACTCACACCCCTATACATCCTGTTACACAACGCCACTCATCCATAGAGTTACTCACACACATAGTCACTCATGCTAATAAGGAATCAAACATCCATTTACTTGCATATACAGTTAAACACACACCACCACACTTACTTCTACAGAAACTTACACATACTTAGTCTTTTAAACAATCACTTATAGAAACACATACTTATTTATACAGGAACTCTTTCAATCTCTCACTCTCACATATACTCACTTATATACACCAATAGTCACATATACTAGTTTAAAACATATGTAGTTACTCATAAAGACACTATTGAGACAGTCTATCACTCACTAACACACCCATGCACACACTCATCCACCCATACAGTCCTGCACACATGCTGTCTTCAACACATACAAACAGTGAGTCACTCATTCATGCACCTATGCACTACGTAATACCCCCCACCGAACCATACAGACACTCAGACACTCATACTGATACTCAAAAAAACAACTAATAACCTATATAGACACTCATGTAGCTACTCACCAACCCATGCAGCCACTTATACACAAAGTGAGAGACTGATACAGATATTTACACATTTAAACATTACTCACTAAGCCATGTATTCACTAAGATACACTTAATCAGTCAGTTATACAATCAATTGTTCAAAAACAAATCATCCATTTAGACACTTATATACCCATTTATTCTTCCATCGACCTTGAGATATACATATATAAAACATATGTAATTTTCAGAAAAACACACATTCACTGGATGATGTCATCAGTGATGTCATTTGAGATGTCATCAGTGATGTCATGAGTGATGTCACTGACCATGTCATGAGTGATTTAATATGTGACGTCATCAGCAGTGCATTGCGGGCGCGCGAGTTATAGTTAGCTGAACTAACTATAACGGGGGAATTTCAATGGTTTTGTACGAGTGAAAAGTCCAGCTAACTATAACGCCCCTGAAACCTATGGTTTTTTTCAGTGAATTTCTAAGGTTTTTTAAATGCTAATTCCTAACTATAACGTGCCTGAAACCTATGGTTTTTTCAGTGAATATATATATATCTATTTATTTAATAACTTTTCGAAAATGTATTGACACATATAACTTTAGAAATGAATCAACAATTAAAAAATACAATTGCAAATTAAAATAAATTGATAAGACAACTAAATATAATTCCTAAATAAAAAGAATAACATCAATTTATATTATATAAAAAATCAATATGAAATGTATTAGTAATATATATATTTTTTTAAAGAAAAACATATTGCATAATTATTAACCTATTTTTGGCGGGAGAATATCCTCTTTCTGTGTGTAATTATGTTCCCTGCCTAGAGTGCCCAACTCCAAGTATCTGGTATTTTGGGGGTTTTGGAGTTTTGGTCCCAGCCTCTCTCTAATCTACTGTGTGCGTGAAGGTCTAGGGCTGTCACGTGACACAAACCCAAATTCCTTACTACCATTGGTCCCATAATTCTGGAAGCCCACAAAAGGGGGCCAGCTCCTTTGGATACTTAGCAGCAAAAAGTTTGAACTCCCTACCCTTGTCTCCCCGGGAAGAACCATCAGAGAGACTCTTCCGAAGTCGCAGTAATTTAAATAGCTCGGGGACACACCAGTGGGTGTAATTAGTAGATTTTCAACTCGAGCAGGAGCATTCTCAACCTGAATGGTAGCAACCTGTGATGACAGCCCACATTGAGAAATTGCAGCCAGATTCATAATAACGCTCAATATTTCTCGCTTTCAAACTTAACTTTGATGAGCTGCACGTGAGAAAAACTCTGCCACAAGGTGGCTCGCTGAGATTTTTCGGGACTCTGCACTCTGGGCAAATCTCTGTGAACTCCACCGATGGAGCAGAGTTTACAGCCCACTCCTATAAAATATGCCATTTTTACTCCACTCCAACAAACCTTCGGAAAAGTGCATAGATTAGAGAGAGTCAGTTTGTCTATGCTAACTCCAGTCTTACACACATTGAAAATAGTACATACATTTTTGTGAGTGTAGAAATTAATATTTAAACTCCAGTCAAGTAAAACAAGTGCTCGGGTAATTGCATGATGAGGGGATTCAAATTATTACTCTGACTCTGATCTATCAAACACTGAGAAAAATTCATGCATTTTAGGGAGTGGAGGGGTGATTGTACTATTTTAACTCCAGTCTAGCAACGGTTGACAAAAGTGCATACTTTGAAGGAGGTTTTGATATACTATTCTAACTCTAGACCAACAGACAGTGGGGAAAAGGCATAGATTGAGAGAATTTACATTTACAATTTTCCCTTCAGTCTAAAAACCTGGGAAAATTACATACTTAGTGGGGGGGGGGGGGTCAGATGTACTATTTTAACTCCACTCAAACAAACATTGATGAAAGTGCATACTTAAGGGGAAGTCACATTCACTACATCCAATAATATAATTCTCACTTAAAATTATTGTAACATTTTAAAGAATCAAAAATCCCTAAAATGCAATACTTTAAAATTATTTATTTAAAGAAGTGTACATTGATTTAAATATGTATAATTTTTTTTTATAAGACTCAATAAAATCCTCAAAACACCTAACAACGTTTTAGATTTTAAATAAACAAATGAAATTCTCTGTCCAATACAGGCGGGTCATGTTCAGTGCCTCACCTGTTCAATTTTCGGGCGCCATTTTGGTCACCGTTCTAGTTGTTCGCCTGCAGGATTTTCAATGCTCCTCGCAGCATGGACGCCAAAGCAGAAGGGGGAATCCTGCATTACCTGCTGCAGAATTGGTTACTTCGATATTCTGTTGCTGCTAACTCTTTATTGATTTGGTCTTTTAACTGAATTTGCTGTAAAACATTTTGTATTTTTAGATTTGAAAAAACGAAGAAAATCCTCTGCCCAATTCAGACAGGCCATGTTCAGTGCCTCACCTGTTCTATTTTTGGACACCATTTTGGTCACTGTTATAGTTGTTCGCCTACAGAGTATTTAATATGCTTCACAGTGCAGACGCCAAAGGCAAGCCCGTCTGCTCCCATCCGTGCCCAGCCGGAACCAGTTCCCCTATACAACTGGACAAAAGCCTGACTAGATACACTTTCAGCAAATTAAAATGTTGAAATCTGACCGTAGATAAGCCATGCGCCCTTCACTGCTACACCTGCTATAATCAAATTGGCTGTAGGGGGTGTTAATTGGAATCCACATGAATCTATCCGTTCTAGAATCCCTGCCCACCCTTATAATACTGTTTACAAAGAATCATCGTGGAAATGTCTTCTGTTGAACTGCAGGCAATTCCCTAAACATAGTATGGAAATATTTACGCTTGTCTCAGATATAGGAATGGCACTCCCAAAAGGATACACTATGGGCAGGAAAGACAGAGAAGGAGACAAGAGAGGAGGAGGCTTAGCCATTATTTATAAAGAAGAAATAAAGGTCAAATTTGAATCTATTACAATTCCAGGAAGCGAGGGTGCACGCTTTTTGTTTGAACTTTCACCCATCTCCACATTCTTAGGCCTCCTTATATATCGCCTGCCAGTCCCTACTACCCAATTCATAGAAGCCCTTCTTGAAAACACTGCAGGCCTATGTCTGAAATTAGCAAACTTTTCTATCTTGGGAGACCTAAATGTGCATTTTGAAGATAAGAATAACGTCAAAGTATTTTTTTTTATTTCAGATCTAGAAGTTGTACAGCTCACACTTTGGCTGGACACACCGACCGACAATCTTGGTGACTTATTAGACCCTGTCCTCTCCAATTTTCAAGAATTAACAGTAAGAACCCTGATCGAAATGTTATGGTTAGATCACCACTTAATACCTTTTCAACTCACCAAATCCACTGATGTAACTGCCACAACGGATAAGGTCAACACGGGACACGATTAGTCCAAGCGCAATCCGAGAAATTGGGAAACTCTGCTAGAAAACACACATTCTGAAGTAACAGGAGATCTAGAGAGATGCAGCTCCTGTGTCAAATGGGTCTATAATGCCTTAATGTGATGTTGCCTGCTCAGTCAAGGACAACACCTCCTACAAGAGGTAAATGTCAACTGTTTACCCCTAATCTATTGGAATTGAAAAAGAAACTTAGAGACTAGCAAAAGACTGGAGAAAAAACTGTGACGGGGCCACAAAACTGATTTATAAAGAAGCAATTAGGAAATATCATTACACCATTAGGGCGGTGAGGACCAGCTATTTTACATCAAAAATGGAGACTGCCTCAAACTCCTCAAAAAAGCTGTATCAAATAGTAAACAATCTTATAAAAACCCCTAAGAACACTAATAAGCCTATACCCTCAGAGGACCGTTGCAATGATTTAGCAAACTTTTTATGGAAAGGTAGAAAACATTAGATGCACCCTCTCTGGAGTCATGAAAACCCTTTTCATAAACAACTCAGCCCTTGGAAAATGGAATACTTTAGTAGAGTGGATGATTGAGAAAACCACAGAGATTCTTTAATTTCTCTCCTATTGAAAAAGGCCCATGCCAAACCTCTGATAAATGACAACCACTGCCCTATTTCTTTGCTGCCAGGACTCATTAAAGTCCTGGAAAAATATGTAAACTCTGCTCTGCCCTACTATTTAAAGGAAAACAACATTTTGTGCCCATCACAAACTGACATCAGGGCTGGTAACAGCACTGAGATTGCCCTCCTTGCCGCCACAGATCAGCTCAAAGCCACGGGGAACAGCAGCCCTTATCCATCTTGACCTAAGTGCTGTTTATGACACAGTTTCTCACCCAATTCTTATTAATAGACTGGGACAAGTAGGGATATCTGAAACCGTGCTTAAGTGTCTAACGGCCTTCCTTAAAAATAGAATCTTTCAAGTCATGGAAGAGGAAAAATACTCCAACACCCAACCTTTAAATTGTGGAGTTCCACATGGCTCTTCCCTCTGTCCTACTCTTCTCAATATATATGTAAGTCCATTGGCTTAGATCATAAAATAACATGATGTTACTGCCATTTCTTATGAAGATGATACTCAAATCATCATAAGTCTCTCAAAATCCAAAGAATTTGCATCCATTCCCTCATGCAAATGCCTAAGTCAGGTTGTAACCTGGGTAGCAGCAAGCAGCCTTAAGCTCAATGGAAATAAAACTGAAGTACAGGTACTAGGGAAAAACTCATCGCTATGGGGAGAACTTAATTGGCCATACCTATGGGCAAAAAACCCTCCCCTAAGGAAGAGGTGAAAAGTCTTGGAGCCTATATCGACCATAATCTTACCATGTCCTCCCAAGTTAAAAAATTGACAACCACCTGTTTTGGCCTCCTTCGCACCCTCAGGAGAGTACTGAGATGGCTACGTAAACCCACACGTAAAACCATAGTTCAGGGCTTAGTCCTGTCTCGCCTGGTAACTTGTTATATCTAGGCAGCCCCAAATATGTCATAAACAAGCTCGAGTTGAGACAAAACGCAGCAGTCCGCACGGTGCAGAACATCCCGAAGTTTTAGTCAGTCACGACTGAAAGGAAGAGGTGTGGCCTGCGGCCAGGGCGACTGACTCCAGAATCCGGGGATCACGGTTTGATCCCCGGCGCCGGTAGCAGATTAGCCCGGCACCATGTGACTCTGGGCAATAGCTTGCTTAATCTTCCCGACGGCCCCCAGCGCCTAGAGACCTTTACGGGTGATTGTTCGCGCTTAATAAATGTGGATTATTAAAGAATCACAATACACTGGATTCCGGTAAAAAAAAGAATGCAGTTTAAAGTGCTCTGCCTGGCTTCTAAAGCAATACACAAGAAAGGCTCTACTCTTATGCAAAACCTACTGACAGTACATCACCCTTAAAGACCTCTGAGATCTGCCCTACAGCAATGTCTTACTGTTCCCAGATTTAAAAAAGCTAGAGGTGGAGGTGGTCTTTCGCTGTCTTAGTTCCCAGGCTATGGAATGCCCTTCCTCTTCAAATTAGGAAAGCAGAATCTGAGGTCTCTTTTAGGAAACTGTTAAAGACCTTCCTATTTGCATTATCTGTTTCTCCCCCTTCCTCTGTGAAGCGCTGGGAAGCCCTAAGTGGGTAGCAACATACTTTACAAATCCTGGAAAACAGAATAGAACTTGTTTTAAAAACACTAAATTAACTTTGAAATATGATATAAAACAATATTTTCAAATTAAAAAAATATACAAATAATTCAATTGAAAATTTAAATTTCAACATTATAAACCCTAATAAACCTCACACCTTGAATTTAAAATGTAAAACATTACAAACTATAACACTATAAATAACAATTGAAACATATACAAAATTAACATATTAATCAATTAACATAAATTAATATACATTTTTTAAAAACAACCCTCAATAATTCCCATAATCTAAGCTTCAATTTTAAAACATACATCAAAATGTAATAAATAATTAAATAGATGCATAAAAATTAAAATGCATAGCATATTTATGAAATTAAACCCAACAACTTAAAAATAAAAATAGAATACAAAACGTAAAAAAATATGAAACATTCAAACAAATATCAATTAAATGGTATAACATGATTATTAAATTAATTAACATAAATTGTTTATATTGAATAAACACTCTCATCTCAATCCCCCAAAAAACCCAGCAGCTCAAATTAAATATTCTTGTCAATAATACTTTAAAAAATATATATTTTACAGTAACAAATATATGCCATAATTTTATTTAGCTTTAATGTGTATTACCTCAATGGCTTATTTACCTAATCCATGGCATTTGATATTGTCCTTGATATTGTTTTCAAATCAAACAATTATGCAGATTCTCCCACACCAAAGTTGTAGCTAGAGGGAGGCTGTTACCAAACAGTATATTGTTTCTTCTTCCTATGGACCATTGTCCATTACTTCATATCTGATGATGGGCAAACTGGAAACCTATTTCAGATTCCAGCCCTAGTCTTATCAGAAACTCTGTATTGGCCCCCTTCGATGGGGACCCATTTGCTACATCTGGATCCCAAACTTTTTTCTTTAGTACTTATTGAAGTCCAGCTCCCAGAGGTATAACTTAGCCCACTGGGGTCACCTCTCCTTGATGATTCTTCCTTTTTTGTCTCCTTTCCTGATTGGCTCCCTAATCGTTTGAAAGAAACTCTTGAATCTGAGTAAAGGTGAAGGAAAAGATTTTACAATGACATGGGGTCCATTGTTAGACTATTTTAGTAAAAAACCTAAAGAGCTGTACTGCCCCAAAAGAGACTGAGTGCTAGAGATATTAGATAACTCTAAGATAGACCACTGTTACTCTTTGGTGTACCAGGGTGGAAGTGGGTCACCTGCGTCAATAGCATAAGCAATCTACTCAAACAGACACAATACATCTTATGTTATGAAGTGGCACCTTCAGGCTACGCAGTGGGTGAAGATGGGCCGAGGGTACTGGGGAAAAGAGCTTCACATATTATAGGATCTTTGTTGTTTGGTGATGTGGTGACCATCATTGTTGAATTTATTGATTTGAATGCCAAATAAAAATTAATTAACCTTAATCTTTTTGTTGTCGTATTGTGGATTCTTGCGATTCCAGGAAACTTCTTTACTTTTCTCTGAACAGTAGATATCTTCTTGCTTTTGCTCCATGCTTTCCATTTCTATATATTTAGATGGGGTGAACTATTAAGACTGACCCTATTGCATGCACCATGGGCAGAGGGGTACTGGCAAGGTTTGCCTTATCAGTTCTCTACGTTTTCTCTTGTCCAATTTCAATTGTTTATGCAGTGCCTATGCTTTACTTCTCCTTGATTCTTTCTTTTCCCAGGTGTTTTTTCACCCCTGTCCTGGGAGGAGCATTCTCCTTCTGCATATCCATGCCAACCTCTCCTTCTTTCACATTGTCTCCTCCGTAGCTACCCTATCATCCAAATTGTATGTCATTTGTTCACTCTGCAGTGCGATGTGCATCTCAAGAATACATCGCTTTATCTTTATCTATAATCATCTGCCCTGTTGATGATGGTCTCATTCACTCAGGATCCTCTCCTAATAATTCTGCATGACATCAGGGCAAAGAAATTCAATATGTACCTGTCTGCATATCGGCCTACTTAATGAAGTGGTTATTCATCCTGTTAAATTGCATTGTTTCATTCTTTCTTCAATATATGTAATGATCAATGGAGAACTGGGTAGGGTATCAATAGCAATTTTGTGAATGTAGCATCTGAACCAGCCTGATATGTATGCATACTACTGTCACCCCACACAGTGTTCAGTCAAATCAAGAGTTGGCGGCCCCATTCTTGGTCTGAGGCAAGTACGGCTGTTGTTCAGTCACATATCAACAATTATTAGATTTTAAAACATGTATGAGAAGGGATAGAAAACAGTAGAACACCCACTTTATAAGCTATCATTCCATTTCTAACATTCCTTTATGAAAGAAGTTTCACAAAAAAGCTGTAACTCTACGTCTTAATGCATTTATTAGGACTGATATGTGTGTGATAATGGCAGTCAGTGTGCTGCCCAAGTAGATGAATTATGATGTCCAGATATCCAGTTTTGGTATACAATGCTCTTGGTTCTGTCAGCAGCATGCAGCCCCTTGGCTAGAACGTTATATGATATAGGTTTAGGGGTTGGAGGGCTGTTGAAATAAGCAAGAAACTGATTCTGCTCATTTCAGAACAAAATTCAGGTCAGTGTTTATTTCAGTGCCTATGTTGCTATACCAGTTTCAGGTAGGGCTCATACATGGCACCTCCCTCTAGTGCTCTTGACATGTCACCGGTTTCCTTTCATCTCTTCTTTTCATAATCTACCCAGTGTCTATATCTGCAGCAGCATTCTTTATGGTTCTGCTTTAAAACCTTGGTGGCCAGGATTCTGGGTTCTGGCGAAGAATAATTTTAGGCTCCAAGGAAACGTGTGCCTTCTCAGAAGAATTGGCTTAGTGACCCCTAGTTCGGAAGATGGACATAAAGTAAGAGCCTTTGTAGAAACCGTGTAGCCATGAAGTTGCCATATAAATTTGAGTTGACCAGTGAATTCGAATTTCACTATATAGTAAAATGACTCAATCATTAACTAAACTGCAATCTTTGCAGAATGTGGCTGCCCGTACCTTATTGAATAGCATATTGGAGAACATGAGGAACCTTCATTAGCTTCCAGTCAAAGAGCGCATTGAATTTAAGGCATTGTGTCTGATTCATAAAACTTTGTATGGAGGTAGTCCAACGGAATATCAGAAATTATTCCAATGGTACACCCCTAAACGCTTACTAAGATCAGCCAATCAGGCACTTGTAAATGTCCCTAATATTAGGAAAGCTAAATGGGGAAGTAGATGCCTCTCTTACTTAGCGCCCAAACTCTGGAACAAGCTGCCTCCTCATGTCAGATCCCAGCCAGTTCGGTCTAAATTCCGGGGCCAACTTGGCTCTTTCCCACTCAGTAACAATCTGTATTACGGGCTCCACATTTTTCCTTTGCTCTCTCCAGCGCCAAGACGCCCCGGCATTCGAGCGCTTTATAAACTTTTACTTACTTGCTTACTATGAAATCTGTCTGTGAACCTTAAACCAAGATGTACTCTAAAATCCCATAATTTTTTATAAGTGTTCTGAATTTGCTTTCTAACATTTTTTGGTCTCATCTCACCTTATTTGGGGTCACCTGTCGTTGCTGCAGTTTGTAGAGCAATAAGACTACTTCTGTAGGCTGCAGGGGATTGTGACCTGCATTAGACCTAGACCAATATGTAATGAGCTCTGTGCCTAAAGATATAGGGGCCGATTATGATGGCAGTGAGACCGCCACCGATAGCCCACTGGTGTGATCTCACCACCATTGTAGATAGGTTTACCGCCCACCATATTACAATGGCGAGCGGTGTGATGTAGGTCGGAAACACCAACCACCATGCATTTGACGGGCTCCTTGAGCCCGCTGGTGCAGCGGAGGGCCTTGTATTCCCTACAATGGTGGCGGTGCCTACCAGGCACCGCCATAGGGATTATGATGTCCCTTTCCATCTGTCTGTTCATGGCAGTTAAACCACTAAGGGCCCCCCTTCCTTCCTGGCCCTAAGCTGTGGGCACTGGGGGGCACCCATGGTGTCCCCCTACATATCCCTGTACCATGTGGCAGGCGCCACATGGTGCCTGCCACATAGTGCAGGGATATAAGTGTCCCTTTTTTGCATTGCGAACGCTGTTGTGGCGGTCGCATCATAAGGCCTACTTTGGGACCATTGACAGCCTGTTGGGTGGTTCCGTCTGTGATAGGGTGGGATGCGGACCTAAGTCCGCCCACCATCGTAATCAGCCCCTAAGAGATGAAAGCCCAGGGTCAACTTGTCGTGTAAGGATCGATAAAATGGACTTATGCTTCACTGAAGCGTTTAATGGCAATGTGCGGGTTGTTCTGTCGCATGTTTTAGGGATCTGACATCACATCTCTCTGCAGAGGCAAGGGAAGGACGAGACAGCATAAATCATGTAAAATGATAATATTTGGGTTTCATCGTTATAATATGAATGCTGCTT
Source organism: Triturus cristatus (assembly GCF_964204655.1). NCBI lineage: Eukaryota > Metazoa > Chordata > Amphibia > Caudata > Salamandridae > Triturus > Triturus cristatus. The sequence goes on along the minus strand of NC_140591.1, from coordinate 1,363,055,795 downwards.
ACAATGCATGTTTTTATCCTCTACCTCCATTTGACTCTACCAGGTTAGATGAGGCAAACCAGGTGGCAACATTTGAGCGAAAAAAATGGCTCAGTCCTGCTTAAATCAAAATTACTGCCAGGTTATACTGTCCTGTTTGTCTGGATATGCGCTACTTTGAGTGAGGTGAGGCGCCTTTTAGAGTGCCTTCCGAATAGATGTCTTTTTAGTTTTCCTCAGCTTATAGACTGTAAGGCCTTGCTATATTTGGTAGAGCTCAGTAAATTGTATATTTACCTACAGATTTTTCATAAAAATAAGGTCAATCAAATAATCATTAGGTCGTGTTAGCATATTTTGGTGAACTACTTTTCTGGTTACCGGGCGTCTGAAGCTTTTAATATGATTAACCATTTTAATCTGCGCCACTGATGTAGCTCCCTTTGACAAGACCTGTCCAGGCAAAATATGAGTGTGTGTGTGCGGGCCTAGCTTCCTGTTCTGAAAGGCTGCAGCCTGCACATGCATCTTTTGCCTTTCCCCCCTTGAAATGGTGTTTTCGCAGCGTGCCTTGGAAGCTATTCACTTAATTATCTTAAAAGAGATTGCTTGGACATATCTTACATCACACTATGACCTGGTGCCTGGGAGAGAAAGGCAGAACAGTGACATCAGAGCCCGCAAGAGTCAGATAAAATGACTTGGAGGGGCGGTGGAACAAAAAGGGCAACAGGTGGAAGCAAGGCTAGACAATCTTTTATCCTGCAGCCACCGGATTTAAAACTGGCAGGGGACTGGAAAAAAAACTTTGCTGAGTGGAATATAAAGAACAACTTTGCAGAGATTTGTTGAAATAACTGCGGGTAAAAGTTTTGAATACAGGTGAGATAGATCACCTGGTTAATATTCCTGCTGCTGCAATCTGTGAGTAAACTGCAGGTCAGAGGTTAATATTCTAATAAGGTAGCTCAGCAGATGAATCTGCTGCTTGCAGAGGTCCAGGTGAAACTGAAAGGTCTGAGGCCCGATTACGAGTTTGGCGCAGCGGCGCCTGCTCAAAGCCGGCACCGTTGCGCCAAACTCGCGCATGGACTATTGGCTGTATTACCAGTTGCAAAAGTACAACTCATAATATGGTCAGCATGCCTTTGACCTTTCCCGTTGCAGTACCTTAAAAACAGGCATTGGAATGGGAACACCCAAAAAGTTTCAGCACGGCATGCATGGTGACGTCCATGCCGTGCTGGAACTGGAACTAGGGGGAATACAGACAGGGGCAGGGCCGGACTGGGAACCAAAACCGGCCCTGACTAAGTGCTCTGCCGCCCCCCCCAGGGGGTAGGGGGTGCGGCCGAGCTCTTTGCCAGTGCCGGTTTTCGGCCGATTATGTTACAGGGTCGATTTTGCAGCAATGCTGCCAAAACGGCTCTGTAACAAAAATGGTCAGAGGGACCCAAAACCAGCCCCCACGCGTGCGGGGGATTGCCCGGTGCCCGCCACGGCCAGTCTGGTCCTGGATGGGGGGAGCACATGTGGTGCTCTCCAGAATGTATCTCCATGGCTGGGGGGGACAATTGGGGCCCTTTGTTCCTGCTCCGCCAGCCTTTTCATGGCGGGGCTTCGCCATGAAACGTTTGGCAGTCCAGAGACTCAAAATATGCTTAGCAGGACTGCGCCAGTTCCTGCTCAGCATAATGCATTGTGGCGCTCCTGTGCCACCGCCAAGAACAGATGTTCCCTGGCGGAGTAGGCGGAGTCGGCAGAACGATGTACTGTCACTCCTGCATAATCAGGCTCTTAGTTTTGAATCTAAACTCCATAGCTGTGGTGTATTAATTAACCTGCAGCACATTTGTATCTGTACTCTGCTCATCACAGGTTTCAATCCTGATAAGGCTGAGTGAGGTAATATTACCAACACTTAAGGGAATTTATACAGTTCACTTAATTGCTGGTTAATATTATACGACAGCCATGACTGCCAACTACAGAACACTGAATAGCACATACGAAAATGTGTTTATTAAACCCTGTAGATTCTGACTTTCATTAAAGTAATTATACTGGAAAATGTGCAGCATGAAACTGGAGTATTAGTTGAGTAGGGTAACTACCCACCTCAAGTGATAATCACAATCTTTGTCAGTTTGAACCACTAGTGTCATGAAATTAACCCTAGCTCAAGCCCTAGGAGCTATGCCACGGACCAGACAGGCTTTACTTAGAGGGAATGAGTAAAGTATTTATGCAGTACCAAAGCAGTAATAAAGTCAAAACATAACGCAAGAAAGATCCAAATTTAATTTTTGAAAAATAGAGTACCTTTTTATTAAATAAAATTATTCCAAAATATCAAAAATCCAACAAGGGAAAAAGGAGAATTTTGAAGAATTAAATAAAAATAACACTAAAAAGCATTAAGCGCCAGCAGCAGACAACTTGTCATGGTAGGCGTGAGTCGGCTACAGAAACCAGGTTTGTCCCGGGTGAAAGCATTACTTTTGGATGGTCTCTGAAATGGAAGTCCAAAATCTTCAGCGGGACAAGGCAGCAAGAAGACTGTGGTCATGGAGGGCTCAAGAAGGTCAGATAGCCATCCGATGAGCTCTCAATGAAACCATTGACTTTTGGTGGGAAAGCTCAGAGTTGGAGAAATCAAAATTTTGCTCAGAAGGAGGATATTTTGCCAGCTGGATACTTTTGGTGCCTTTGGCCATTGAAGATTACTACATTCGCACTTAGTCACTTTTTTTGAGCTCTGATTTCTCCAGTGGGGCACAGATGCAGAATGTAGCCATTAGATTGTTCAGTGAGGCCAGATACCTTCTCTTCCAGGTCCTGCGGAGTCGGATTTACTACTAAATAAAAGCTGCAAGTGGGGCAATCCTGAATATTTGGCTCAGTGATAAGGCACCTTCATCGGTTGGCTTAGCTGGTTGGTCTCGGCCCTCTGGAGGTCTTTAACGTCAAAACATTCCCAAGTCCCAGGTTTATCAAGATGTTAGGAGGAAGATCACATTACAGAGCCCATGGTCAGTTGGTGAATGCCTTGGGGCACAAGGCATGTCTGGCTTTGCAGCATCCAACCGGTTCGATTGTCTCACCGATGTTGATTGACAAATCCCTATGGCAGGCCCACAAAGACATGGTTTGATAGAAATAGCTCACGTTGAGAGTAGGGGAGAAAATAAAGACAATCAGGATTCTCTTAGAAAAGGTTTACTTAATACTCCAGCAAATGTAAATAGGGCTCCCTTCTGCATTACGATCAGGCGATCTAACACACACAATCAGAGTGACTTAACTGAAGATAAACAAATTATTAAGCTGCACACTCACACATGAGATATGGATGATTCCTCTCTTATTATTACCAGACTGTTACCCCAGCCCTGGTTCAGTGTTGATAACAACAGGCTGGCTTGCCCCCCCCTAGCCATGCCAAAGAATGTACATGCGGGGGGATGAGGGAGGGAGGGCAGTGCCTGATCTTGCAGAAGTACATATTGTCCAAAGTTCAGCCTCCCCTTTGAAACTACTCTCATGGAACATTGGCGGGCTTACATCCAGGTTAGACTGCCCTGACTAGACTCAGTTTATTGATTCCCACGATGTCTGTTTATTTCAAGAAACCTGGAGTTTAAAGTCGGTCCTTCGGCTTGGGTTTCTAAATTTTAGCAAAGCCGCCCTAATAAAAGGCATGGGGAGACCATTGGGGGACCTTACCATCTGGGTGCCTAGGTCTCTCTCCAGTAAGATGGAGGAACATATGATCCCTTCCTGGGATATCTTGGGAATTTCACTGACCTTTCCACAATTTAGTTTGTGCATCTATAATGTGTACCAAAAACCAGAGGCACTGAATGGAGCCTCTACTACCCAAGAGCTGTTAAGTACACATCTGACATTAGCCCAAGCTGGAGTTTGGAAATTGGTGGGTGGAGATCTTAACTGTCAATTCGAACCTCTAGAAGGAAACCTAGGTTTGTTGGCACAGGAAGAAGACAACGTCTGGTCCATTCCTAGGCTAGCAATTCCACCAATCAAAAAATGGTCACCCCTAGCTCTTCAAATTTTTGCCATGACACTAAATCAGGGTCTCCGAGCCTGTAATGGCAGAACCTCATCAGGCAGAGATGGCAAACATACCTTTAACCGGCCAAATAGCACCAGTTGAATTGAATATGTCTTAGTAGATGTACGGATCTGGCCTTATTTGATCGATATGAAGGTCTGTCAGAGACAAGACAGTGATCATAATGCTCTTTCAAGTGCTATTGCTTTCCCAGGCGGTTGCATGTTAGACAGCCCATCTGGTCCCTTTGACAATAGATTGAGGTCATCTAATAACATGCGCAGAGTAAAATGGTGTCAAATGGCCATGTCTGAGGAAAGACTAGGGGCAGTTTACAGAATAGTAGTAAAATACCTGGGTGATCTCTTAACCCAGGTTGGGTCAGCAAAAAATATAGTCAAATTCTGAAAAATCAGTGAAGATTATACCCAAATGTGTGGAGACCAACATGGTACAACTCTTCCTGTAGGAAGGCCAGGGCCCCAATGATGCAATCTATCAGGCTGCAAGACAGGCAGGCAATCAAAACTAAGAGGGCTGTTGGAAAGGCGTTCGCCGGAGGGGGGTTCGATACACGTCTTGCCCACCCCCTTGACCCACCTCTCCCAAGTAGGCCGAACCAGGCGCGCACACCCTGAGCTTACACTACGAACAGAGTGACACCACACGTATTCTTTATAGGACGATAGGTTCTTTTATCGAAGGTTTCAAGGGATCTTTATGATCCAAGGTGTAAGTAGTACATCAGCGGCACAAGAGACTACAAATCGGTGGTAGGGGAATGGGGGTAGCGGGACAGTCTTTGAAGGTAGTGTCTCTGCCAAGTACCCTGCGGATAGCTCACAATCCTCGAGCTGGAGGGTGTTGTTTCTCTGGGCGATCTCTTGCCAATTCGCCCTCGAGGGGAGAGCCGCGAGTCACTCAGCAGGCACAGGTAGTCGGAGTTCGGGAGCCGCGACCTCGTCAGCAGGGCTCAGGTGGTTTGAGGGTCGGGGCCGCGAGTCACTCAGCAGGCCCAGGTGGTTCGGAGTTCGGGAGCCGCGATCTCGTCAGCAGGGCTCAGATGGTTCAATGGCTGGGGGCCGCGAGTCACTCAGCAGGCCCAGGTGGTTCGGTATTCGGGAGCCGCGACAGCGTCAGCAGGCTTCGATGGTTCCAGGTCTTCTCTGCCATTCGTTCCTCCGGCACCCCTTATTATACTCCCCTACCCTTTGTAGTCCGGAGTCCTCGCAGAGAGGGGCCTTGGGTGACTGAGGGGGTTCGGCGGGATTTCCTGCCGCTCGTTTCTTTGGTCTTTTCAGGTGGGTCTGGGAGGGACCCCAGACGCTCGGCAGGCGAGGCGCCTGCTCCCCAGGGGCCTGGTGGCCGATCGAGTACTCCCGGGGGAAGGCGACCCGAGGTGTGACTGGGCTGGCGCCTCTGGGTCTGGCTCGGGGGTTCCCGCTCCCTCGGTCGGACATGCGTGGTAGGGTGTCGAGTCTGTCGGGGGCTCTGGCCGGCCCTCGGGTCTGTGTGGCTGGGGCGGCCGGAGTCGGAGATGCCGTGTCTTGGGGGTGGTTGTAGGTTGGCTGGATGATCGGGAGGGCATACGCCGTGAGGCCGGTCTCACACGCGTCCCCCCCAGCTGAAAGGCGTGGAGAACTACCCATCCACTGGGGGGTTCTCCTCGCCGAAGCGGAAGAACCGGGACAGGCCGACGGCGTTGGCATGATCCGCCCCGGGGCGATGCTCGACAGTGAAGTCCATCCCTTGGAGGGAGATTGACCATCGTAATAGCTTGGGGTTCTCTCCCCTCATCTGCATCAGCCACCGCAAGGGCCGGTGGTCCGTCTGCACTCGGAAGTGGGTTCCGAACAAGTAGGGCCGTAGTTTCTTGAGGGCCCAGACTACGGCGAAGGTCTCTCGTTCTATGGTACTCCAACGCTGTTCTCGAGGCAGCAGCCTTCGGCTGATGAAGGCTATGGGTTGATCTATGCCCTTGTCGTTGAACTGCGAGAGGACGGCTCCGATGCCGTGTTCGGATGCGTCCGTCTGGACCACAAACTCTTGGGAGTAGTCGGGGGCCTTGAGTACTGGGGCGGTGCACATGGCGGTTTTCAAGGCGTCGAACGCCTGCTGGCACGGGGGGGTCCACTGCACCTTCTTCGGGAGCTTTTTGGAGGTCAACTCCGTGAGAGGCCCTGCGAGGCTACCATAGTTTTTAATGAACCTCCGGTAGTATCCTGTGAGGCCCAGGAAGGCCCGGACTTCCGTCTGAGTGGTGGGGGGCTCCCAGGACTTGATGGCGTCGATCTTTGGTTGGAGGGGGGCGACCTGCCCGCTGCCCACCTGATGCCCCAGGTAGACCACGGAGCCTTGCCCGAGCTGGCACTTGCTGGCCTTCACTGTTAGGCCGGCTTGGCGCAGGGCCAGCAGTACTTGCCGGAGGTGCTGGAGATGCTCGTGCCATTGAGAGCTGAATACGGCTATGTCGTCAAGGTACGCGGCGCTGAACTCCTCGAGTCCGGCCAGGACCTTGTTTACCAACCGCTGGAAGGTGGCCGGGGCGTTTTTCATCCCGAACGGCATGACCCTGAAGCGGTAGTGTCCATCGGGCGTGGAGAAGGCGGAGCGTTCTTTTGCTCCCTCCGTGAGCGCAATCTGCCAGTAACCGCAGGTCAGGTCGAAGGTGCTGAGGAAACGAGTGGCCCCAAGGCGGTCGATGAGCTCGTCGGCGCGGGGGATAGGATGAGCGTCCACTCGGGTGACCGCATTGAGCCCCCGGTAGTCCACACAGAATCTTAGTTCGGGGGCGACCCCAGGGGTGGCCGCTTTCGGGACCAGGACTACCGGGCTGGCCCAGGGGCTATCGGAGGGTTCGATCACTCCAAGGGTTAACATCTTCTGTACTTCGGTCTTGATGCAGGTGCGGACCCGGTCAGGCACCCGGTAGGCTCGGTGTCTCACAGGTGGGCTGTCGCCGGTGTCCACGTCGTGGACACACCAGTCGGTGACTCTTGGGATGAGGGAGAAGAGGTCTGCGAATTGTCTGAGCAGCTGGTGACAGTCGTCGGACTGTTGTGGAGTGAGGGTGGTCGACAGTTTCACTCCCTCCACGGAACCATCCAGTTCTTTAGCGCACAGGGGATCGGGCAGGGGTTCAGTGTCTTCTTCCGCCCCATCATCGGTGGCAAGTAGCAAACTCAACTCCGTTCTCACAAAGTGGGGCTTGAGACGGTTCACGTGGAGAACCCGGAGGGGGTTCCGTGGGGACTGTACATCGAACAGGTACGTGACCTGACTCTTCCGCTCGATCACCTTGAAGGGGCCAGTCCATTTGTCCTGTAGGGCGCAGGGTTTCACCGGGGCCATGACCCAAACCTGCTGGCCCGGCTGGAACTCGACCAGAGTTGCGTTCTGGTCATACCAGCGCTTCATTTCTTCTTGGCTGGCCTCGAGGTTAGCCTCTGCGAGTTCTGGGTCTGGTTGCGGAGCGCCAGGAGGTAGCGGAACACATCAGGGGGGGCCCCCGGGGGCTTGTCTCCCAGCCCTCTTTGACCAGGCTCAGGGGCCCCCGGACGGGGTGTCCGTATAGTAGTTCGAATGGGCTGAACCCCAGGGACTTTTGGGGAACTTCCCGGTACGCGAACAGGAGGCAAGGAAGGAGGACGTCCCATCTTCGGCGCAGGGGCTCCTCGAGGCCCAGGATCATCCCCTTCAGGGTTCGGTTGAAGCGTTCCACCAGGCCGTTGCCCTGGGGGTGGTAGGGGGTCGTGAACTTATATGTTACTCCGCACTGCTGCCACAGGGACTTCATGTAGCGGGATATGAAGTTTGTGCCGCGATCACTCACAACCTCGCGAGGGAATCCGACACGGGAGAAGATCCCCATGAGAGCCCGGCCCACCACGGGAGCCGTCACGGTGCGGAGGGGAATGGCCTCGGAGTAGTGGGTGGCATGGTCCACCAGGACGAGGATGAATCTGTGGCCCTGGGCGGACTTCGGATCCAAGGGTCCCACGATGTCGATGCCGACCCGCTCAAACGGGGTACTCACAACGGGAAAGGGTTGTAATGGAGCCTTGCGCTTTCCGCCACTTTTCCCACTGCCCTGGCACGTGAGGCAGGATTTACAGTGGACTTCTACATTTGCTCGTATCTTGGGCCAATAGAAGTTGGTAACTAATCGCTGATATGTTTTGTCTTGGCCTCAGTGTCCTGCCAAGGGTACATCGTGGGCCAGGCCCAGGAGGAGGCTTCGGAAGCGCAGGGGTACTACCAGTACTCGGGTTGCGCCTAGCTCGGCTGACTTTTGTTCGCTGTCTAGGAGGCCATTGTCCCAATAGACCCAGTGGGTTCCGGTCCGGTCACCGGCGGTCTGTGCTTCGGCTTGTTGTCGGAGTCCCACGAGGGAAGGGCAGGTGGCCTGTTCCTGGCAGAACTCTTCACGGGAGGGACCTCCCTCACAGCGCCACTGGGCCATCTCGGGCAGTTCTCCGAGCTCAGTCAGTGCCTCAGGGGCGGAAGGTTCCGGCCCTTCTCCCGGGTTAATGTCTTCTTCTCCTTCCGAAGGAGGGTTGTCCGTTTCTGGTAGGGTGTCCCGGTTCTCGGGGACAGTGTTCGGTGGGAGGGCCTCCCCGCCCTCGGAGAGGGGCAATCGCGCGGTCATGGAGCGCGTGGTGGTGCAGACCCATTCGGGTAGGCCCATCATCTCGAGATGGGCTCTTCGTTCCACTTGCCCCCACGGGGAACTCTCAAGGTCGTTGCCCAGGAGGCAGTCTACAGGCTGTGATGTTCAGACGGCTACCTTCAATTCTCCGGAGACTCCTCCCCACTGGAAAGGCACCAGAGCCATCTGGCAGAGGCTCTCGGAATTGTCGGAGGATATGACCGGACAGAGGGCACCGGGTAGGATCTGGTCTTCAGAGATTAGGTTGCGGTGGACCGCGGTGACACTTGCCCCGGTATCGCGGAGGCCCTCGACTCGGTGGCCGTTGATGGTCACCTGCTGTCGGTACTTCTTCGTGTTGGCAGGCAAGGGTGTCCCGGGGACCATTTCTCGATCACCAAGGGAGACCAGGGCCATGGCAGCTGGTTCCCACTCTTCGGAGTCCTCTATCTCTTCCCCTAGGGCCACGGAGGCCATCTGCCGGGCCAGGGGGTTGGTCGTTGCGGTTCGTTGATACTGGGGACACTGGGGGTCATTGGCGTAGTGTCCGGGCTGTTGGCAGCGGAAGCAGGTGATCCTGGTTCGTGGCCCTAGCCGCCCCGGGGCGCCGGTGCTGGCTGGGGACGGGGCTGGACCTGCCGCTGGTGGGCTGCTGGGAGGGCTGTGCGGGGCCCCCCCTGGGAAGTCTCTCGGTCGGCCGTGGTTTCCTCCGCCCTTCTGGCGGGGGGGTCCTTGACTGTGGCGACCGTAGTCTCCCACGGGGCCTCGGGTGGCCCGGGTGTTCACCCAACGGTCAGCCTCGGCGGCCAGCTTTCGAGGGTCGGTGAGTTTACTGTCCAGGAGATGTTGGCGCAGTTCTACAAAGCAATTGGCCGCTAAATGTTCCCAGGCGATCAGATCAAACAGCTCTTCGAAGGTGGAGACCTTGCTGCCCTTGATCCACCCGTCGAAGGCCCGGCTGTAAAAGTTCACGTATTCTACCCATGTGGTGCCCGGTATCTTTTTGCAATCTCGGAACCGTTGCCGGTACATCTCGGGGGTGAGTCCGTACCGGCCCACGAGGGCTTCTTTCATGTGGCTGTAGGAGTTCATGGCCGTGGAGGGCAGATCCAGCAGGGTATCTCTTCCTTCGCATAAGAACCGGCCCCATAGCCCAGCCCCCCAATCCTTCTGTGGGACTCGGTGAGAGGTCATGGCGACTTCGTAGGCCTTAAACCACTGCTGGATATCGTCATTTTTGTAATACTCCTTTACCACATCCTTGGGGATGTGGACCTTGGCCTCCACGGAGGGAGCGGATGGTAGATTCCCGGAAGGTCGTGACTCTTCGCTTTTAGCCCTCAACTCGATCTCTTTCAGGCTGCGTTCATGTTCCAGCTGGAGTTTCTTTTCGTCGTGCTCTCTTTGGCGTCTCTTTTCCTCGAGTTCCCCTTGTAGCCGTAACTGCTCGACGGCTAACTTTTTCTCGGCCAGTTTTATTTCTCCCTCGATTTTCAGCTTGGCCAGTTCAAGTTCGTGGTTGCGGCCTCTCTCTCGGTCTGCTAGTTCCTCGGGGGACAGGTTCCCCTCTGGCCCGCTGTTTCTCACCGGGATGCTTTGTGGTTCATGGGCGGAGTCTCCTTCCGTTTGGGTCGGGGGTGCCCCCGTCTCGACCCAGGTCTTCAATACTTTCTGGAAGTCTTCCTTTGTGCTTAATCCGGTGGTAGCGATTCCAAGGTCTTTGCAAAATTGTTTTAATTCTCTATGCGTATAATAGTCCAATTGATCCTCTCGGAACGTCGAGCTCATTTCGGTACCTGCGGCACCCAGGGAGGTTTCTCCTTCCATCTCTGTTTGGTAGTGCGTCAGTCGTTCACTGCACGCTCTCTTTCGGTGTTGGCTCGGATCCCGTCGTCTGCCACCAAATGTTGGAAAGGCGTTCGCCGGAGGGGGGTTCGATACACGTCTTGCCCACCCCCTTGACCCACCTCTCCCAAGTAGGCCGAACCAGGCGCGCACACCCTGAGCTTACACTACGAACAGAGTGACACCACACGTATTCTTTGTAGGACGATAGGTTCTTTTATCGAAGGTTTCAAGGGATCTTTATGATCCAAGGTGTAAGTAGTACATCAGCGGCACAAGAGACTACAAATCGGTGGTAGGGGAATGGGGGTAGCGGGACAGTTTTTGAAGGTAGTGTCTCTGCCAAGTACCCTGCGGATAGCTCACAATCCCCGAGCTGGAGGGTGTTGTTTCTCTGGGCGATCTCTTGCCAATTCGTCCTCGAGGGGAGAGCCGCGAGTCACTCAGCAGGCACAGGTAGTCGGAGTTCGGGAGCCGCGACCTCGTCAGCAGGGCTCAGGTGGTTCGAGGGTCGGGGCCGCGAGTCACTCAGCAGGCCCAGGTGGTTCGGAGTTCGGGAGCCGCGATCTCGTCAGCAGGGCTCAGATGGTTGAATGGCTGGGGGCCGCGAGTCACTCAGCAGGCCCAGGTGGTTCGGTATTCGGGAGCCGCGACAGCGTCAGCAGGCTTCGATGGTTCCAGGTCTTCTCTGCCATTCGTTCCTCCGGCACCCCTTATTATACTCCCCCTGCCCTTTGAAGTCCGGAGTCCTCGCAGAGAGGGGCCTTGGGTGACTGAGGGGGTTCAGCGGGATTTCCTGCCGCTCGTTTCTTTGGTCTTTTCAGGTGGGTCTGGGAGGGACCCCAGACGCTCGGCAGGCGAGGCGCCTGCTCCCCAGGGGCCTGGTGGCCGATCGAGTCCTCCCGGGGGAAGGCGACCCGAGGTGTGACTGGGCTGGCGCCTCTGGGTCTGGCTCGGGGGTTCCCGCTCCCTCGGTCGGACATGCGTGGTAGGGTGTCGAGTCTGTCGGGGGCTCTGGCAGGCCCTCGGGTCTGTGTGGCTGGGGCGGCCGGAGTCGGAGATGCCGTGTCTTGGGGGTGGTTGTAGGTTGGCTGGATGATCGGGAGGGCATAAGCCGTGAGGCCGGTCTCACAAGGGCTGATTATAAAAACCTCATACGTCAAGCCAAATGGGAGTGGGAAGCAGTGAAATGGAAAGGGCTGGTAGAAGCAGTACGTAAAGGGGACCAGCGGTCTTTCTGGTACTTGGTATCCACAGGCTCAGCCAATGGATATTGCCTTGTGGAAACTAATGTACCGGCAGCTGATTGGGTCACAAATTTTTCTAGCTGTTATTCTGCAACTGGAACTGAAGAAGCCAGGCTCACTGTGGCAGCTACTGGTTGTGACTCCGTATTACACTGCAAGAAGTTAGATCTTCTATCTCTAATATCCTGCCAAATAAGGCACCAGGCCCTGACAAAATCCTGGGAGACCTCTACTGTAGTGAGATGGATGTCTGGGGGTCCGTACTTTATGGCTGTCTTTAATGGGATATTGAATGGGGCATCAATTCCCCCCACTTTACTATGCACAGAAACTTTTCCCCTGCATAAAAAACATGATGTCCTTCGCTCCCGGCTAACTATAGGCCCATAAGCCTGATTGACTGTTCACAAAAGATCTTTAGTAGAATTCTGTTGGGAAAGCTTCAAGAAAGGCTGGCAAATAAGGAAGTGCTCACTCCCCTACAGGCCGGCTTCAGGAACAGTACAAGTATACTGGACCAGGTCTTTCGCCTTCAAATGCTATTTTGGATGACAGTGGTCTTTGGAAGAGGCAGGCTGTATATAGTTTTTGTAGACCTCCGGTCAGAGTTCGACCTGGTCCTGAGAACAAAGCTCTGGCAAGTAATGGCAGACATGGGTGTCCCCAAAAGCCTTTTACCTAATATTGTAAGACTCCATGAGCAGAACGTTGCCCAGGTCAGGTGGGGTCAACATGGTGAGTTGACAGACTGCTTCCATGCCACCAGAGGGGTAAGGCAGGGCTGCATTTTAGCCCCCACCCTGTTTACAACTAATGTTAATGACTTGTTGATCACCTGAATGGATGTGTGATGATTTTCTGCAACTTGCTGGACACAGGGTCCATGCACTTATGTTTGCAGATGACACCCTGCTAATTTCCAAACAACCCATGGGGCTACAGAAGACCTTGGACTGCTTTGACACTTTTTGTTCCAAGAGAGGTTTACAAATTAACATCTCAAAAGCAAAATACATGGTCCTTAACCCCTGTCCCACACCAAGATCCAGTCCCAAGGTAAAGGGATCCACATTGGAGCGGGTGCATACCTTTGAGTATCTTGATCTAACTCTTAATCATAAAGTAGACTGGCAAAATCACATCGACAGATGTAGACTAAGACTCGAAAATCCTACCGGAGGGTTGAAAAGGGTGCAGAACAGGTAAAAATTTCATCCAGTGTCACCGGCACTACAAATTTACAACCAACAGGCCAAGGGAGCAGCCCTTTATGGGGTGGAGCTCTGGGGGCACAAAGATGCAAAGGCCCTCACTATAGCTGAAAACAGATTTGTACGCCAACTGACAGGCCTCCCAGTCAGTACCCCCACTACACCCTCTTAGGTTAGACATAGGTTTTAGGCACATCTCAGAAGGGAGAGGACAGAGGCCACTTCTGTACTGGAGGAGACTTTGGATAACCCCTGAGCTCAAATCTTACCATGAGCGGGTATAGAACAAATGGAGCCTCCGTGCCTCTGTCAATGTCCCATGGATTAGGTACATCAGCGATACTTTGGGAAAATTGGGTATAGGGTCCCTGTGGGAAGACCCGTCAGTAGTTGGGTCCATAAGCAGGAACACCATTAAACTGCTTTACACACAGCACAAATCGGATCTAATGCACTCTCACGCCACCTTTGGCCCACTATCTGATGCCTTCCTAGCAGTGAAATTTGAGTTTAAGAATGAAGGGTTCCTTGACTAGATCGAACTGCCGGGAGCCAGGAAACTATGGGGCATATGTACAAGCCCCTATCGCCACGGGAACGTCACTTTTTTTTACGCTTCCGTGGCGATAGGGGCTTCGCCTTATTTACAAGGCAGCACTAAGCCACTTAACGTGGCTTAACACTGCCTTGTAAATAAGGACCTCTTTCACGCTATACTAAGCGTGAAAGGGATGGGCAGTGGGTGTTGCGGTGGGCGTTCCACCGCAACGCCCAATGATTTTGAGGCTGCCCACTATTTACAAGGGCAATGTAAATAGGAGGCAGCGCCAAACTTAAGACCAGGGAAAGCCTGGTCTTAAGTTGGTGAAATGACTTGGAGAAAAGCTATATTTCTCCTCATTTTTGCTTTTTCCATGTGTGCTGCCTTGTGCAGCACGCATGGAAAAGCAAAAAGCCTTTTATTGTTTATATACAGGAAGGTCCCCCTTCCTGCAAATAAACAATCTTTTTTAAAAATGACATTTTGTGACTTCCATGCGTGCTGCATTGAGCAGCACACATAGAAGTGACAAAATGGCATTTCAAGATTGTTTATGGACATAAAAAATCTTTCCCCTGCACGCAATCATCCTTGCACTATGGTGCAAGGGTGCCTGTATTGGCACTACACTGCTAAGTGTAGCGCCAGCACAGGGGGAAATGTAAGGCTGCACCATATTGTTGTAAATATGATGCAGCATTGCATTTCTGAAGTGGTGGAGTGAGGGGTTAAGCCGTGATGGCTAACACCTCACTCCACCACTTCTGTTGTTCCTATCTCTCTATACCTGCAATTCCTCTATGGGACTCTTCCTTTGCTCTCGCTTACCTCGGGCTGGGCTCGCCAGGGTGAGCAGGGTAGATGGGACTGTCCCGCTTGTGGTGCTAGCAAGGAATCTGTAGAGCATTTTGTATTCTTCTGTCCTGCCTATGCTAAGTGGAGAAAAAAATGGATCCTCCCAGTATGTCAGACAATTGGGGTGAGAAAGCATGTAGAGTTGCTTCGTAGGTTAAGATATGACATAAAACAATGTTTTGTCTTGGCAATATCTTGTTATCTCTTGGCGATGGAGAGGATCAGGGGCTTGATCCATAAAGCAAACATGGGGCCTTCATATTGATAACATCGGGGGCTTTCAATGATTCTTTTATCCCACCACCAAGAGAAATTTGTGACCCTACAGCTTAAGAATATAATTGCCCAAAATTAGTAAAGAGTGGACACGACTCATGCCACGTTTGTACATATAGAGAATGATTAGGGCCTGTTTCAAGCTCTTGTTCGTTCACAGATGCATTGGTACTCTATGTATACATGGACTAAGATTGCTTTGTCTTACCATTGTGACTTCAACAGGGAGTCAGAAACATTGTCAGATTTGCTGCTGCATAATTGCTACAAGTGGGGCAATCCTGAATATTTGGCTTGGCTGGTTCGTCCCGGCCCTCCAGAGGTTTTTAACGTCTAAACAGTTCTAAGTCCCAGATTTCTCAAGAATGTAGAAGGAAGACCGTATGATAGAGCCCATGGTTCCAGAACTTCACGAACAGCACTTGGAAGTCAAGTGTCACTCCAGCCGAAGTACACAGCTGGATCCAGGGCAGGGGACAGTTGGAACAGGCCAGGTGGGCAGTTGCATGAAATGCTTTTTATAGCTTGTTGTGCCCCTTTAGCTTGAGCAGGAGGTTAGCCTTAGGACCCTTGGAGTCCATTTCTTTTTCCTGGTTACTAGTGGGAGAGCAGGTCCAGTCCTTCAGGGCTCTTCTCAGGTCTCAGACTGCAGGTTCAGTCCTCTTTTGATCTTCCTCAGGTTCATTAGTGTTCTGAGGGGGGGTT
The DNA here is from genome assembly GCF_964204655.1 of Triturus cristatus. Taxonomy (NCBI): domain Eukaryota; kingdom Metazoa; phylum Chordata; class Amphibia; order Caudata; family Salamandridae; genus Triturus; species Triturus cristatus. The sequence continues at coordinate 1,363,040,413 of NC_140591.1, read as the reverse complement.
ACTGGGCATGTCACATTCAAGCTTAGCACCAGTTTGTGCATGTGGGTGACTCCGGGCTACCCCCTAACAAATGGGGTAAGAGTTCTCAGGAGTTACCCTACACACTTATTCAGCATTTCCTTTGTACCCTTCTGCAAAAAAATCCTACGGAGCCCCCCCTCTGTCTTAATCCAAGATGGGGAAACTCTTCTACCTTTTTGTGCAGAGATTTTGTGCCAACCCCATAGCTGTAGCCAAGGAACTGAGCAATGCCTCACCTGTGATCATTTCAAATTAGTTCTGGGGCAGGTAGCTACTCCCTCACTGGGACAGGAGCATGGTTGACTGGGGAACAAAGGAGGGCCATGTGGAGGTGCCATCTGACATCTGCCTGTGACAGGGAAGGACCCTTTGAGGTTAATTTAGTTGCTAGCCATCTTGCTAGAGGAACAGAAACACATCCCCACACCCCAGGCCTTTGCCTACTTCTCTGGTGGCAATTTTCACACCTCAATCAGTGTTGAACGCTCAAAGGACTGCCACTGGAGGCTAATGTTGATAAGCCTCCAGAGGCTTAGGCAAGGATAGGTAACTTTCTAAAAGTACCTTTTCCTTAACATATAATAAATATCTAACCTCACCAGTGACATGGGTTTTCAATATATGTTACAAATAGTCCAAGAATGTAATTTCTAGGTGTTTTCAGGCCAGCAATAGCATTATTAAATTGAATGTTGCATCTCAGTGTTTTTCTATTGAACTGCTAGCGTTGCTACCATGAAAATAACGTTTAGGGCCTTTTCACTGTAAGGACATTGAATTTCTACATGTCCTACTCTAAAATACAAGGTATCCTGCCTTAGACTAACTTTCTGCAGACAAAAGCCTTGTAAGTTATTCAGGCCTGTTGGACAATTGACCCCATCTACATTTGAGTCCTACAGGTTTTAGGGCCATATTAAAAGGGCAATCACATTCTGGCTTTTTATGTTTCTGGTCTTGGTAGAAAAGAAAGCCTGCACATAAGCTATTACAGGTCATTAATGCATGGATTTACTGCTACTCTGCCTACCATGGGTCTATGCTGCTTACACATCCGAGGAGAGATAGGTGCAAGATTACTTCGTTGGTTACAGAAGCCAGATGCTAGCAACCTGATCTACACTCTAAGGGAAATGTCAGCATTAAGTGGTACATCTTGGTTCTTCACTTTCTCTGCAATAGGGAATGATTTGCTGGGATGTGGTAATAGAGGTATGTCAGATTGGTTTAATCCTTAGTAAAATACAATATAGGCTCAGACCTTGCATTGTTTAATTTCAGGAAGCTATCAAGCATCCAATCCTTACATCACTGAGCCATTTTTTAAGGTTATGTAACTTGGCACTGTTATGTGACCAGTTGATATACAGGTAAGTGTGTCATCAACATATGATTACACACCCATCTGAGAGTTCCTAAAGAGTACTGGAGACAATAACAAGCCATTTATACCCTAAAAAGGAATGCATCTTGGGTGGGCTTTTAATTAACAAGTTTGTTATTATCAATTTTCTCTTCCGCTTATCCTTGCTGCCTTTCATCTATCTTCTTTTGGTATTTATGCAATTACATTTCTTTTTTTTTATATTTATCATCCTGTTGCACAGGTTGCCTATTTATGCTGCATTATGTCTCTGAGGTAAATTGCGATGCAAATGGAAAGTACCTAAAAAGATTTACTTCAATCAAGTCTAAGTTCAGATATCTTGGATGCTGACAGGCACATACCTTTGATATCAACAGTCAAGCACGAAGAAATATCTGCCATGTTTCTTTCTCTTGGCAGTATTTTGGGAGTTAAGATGAACAAAAGAGCAGCAAGATGGAGGAGGATGCTGTCCTGGTGAAACAATGGCTCAGAATGACTACAAAATGGCCATCTTCTAATATGTGATTTCCTGATTTTTGTTTTGGGCAGAGATCTCTGCCCTGCCTTCGGAGCCGTCAGCCTACATGCAGAGTTTCTGGTGTGCATGTGGAGCAGAGAACTCTACATGCAGACTTGGCTCCGCATGTGGTAGGGAAACACCACACATCTAGAAGAGATAACTCTGCATGTGGAAAGGAGACCTCTGCTTGTAGAGAAAACTTTTGAGTGGATCTTTACCAATATACATGACAGAAATGAGACAGATAGTGTGCTTCTTCTAAAAATTATAATACTATGGGAGAGATTGCACTTAAGTGTTGTAAGTGATACATTTTTGAGTGTAATTGAAAGTGAATGATCAATTTTGTATTAACCAGAATAGAAAAACATAGAATTATCTCAGAATTGAAAATTTGAACAGTGTAGTAGTCCACTATTCATCGTTGATATGAGACTGTCCAACCCCATAAATGCAGCAACCACATTACTAGCTCAAGTGAGCCATGAGTTAAAGAGTTGATCCGAGACCAGTACACTATGACCTCTACTTAACACCCCAGCCAGGTACCAAGATGTAGGCCCCCTCTGCTGGGTATAACTGACCGCTGATTTGCGAGCGCGTTAGATTACCTTATTCCTCCTGAGGCTCAGCCGGGAGTTAGTCTTGCGTTATTTTGCACATGTATATTTTTTAAAAATTACCTGCAATTGTTATTGTTGTTTTAACTGTCCTGCAGCTGCCTCCTGCTCCCTGCCTGATAGCGCCCCCAGCAGCGGACCTAACGCTGAGAGGGAGAGCTCACGGGAGTCTTGGCAGGCGCCATCGGCCACGCCGTAGTGAGGGACACGCCCCCCTCGAGGCCACACCCCCTCCCCGCCCTATAATAATGTGTATGCACCGGAAGCGCAGCGGACGAGCGCAGCGGGCGCGACGATTGCGCACCGAAGGCGCGCATAAGGCAAGCTCATCTGCGCTCGTCTGCGCTCGTCTGCGCCGAGTCCGGGCCTAGGGCCAGTCCCTCTACCTCTCAGTCCCCAGGACCCATCACCTACAGTGCTGACACTCTCCACAGTCTCAGGACACCCAACAGGAACTGCAGTCGAAACAGCTATCAAGCTGACATCTTGCCGCCCACATGCCCTGATTGCCACTACTCCTTCAGACCCAAATGTAATTTGGAACCACTACACAACTTTTGTATGTTGTTACTGAACTGTCGCTCCCTCCCAAAACATACGACCGAAATTGCGCTGCTAATAGAGGAACACTCACCAGACATACTTTTTTCTTACAGAAACCTGGCTATCCCCTGAGGCCGATCCTGCGGTCATAGCAGCCATTCCACCAGGCTTTCGAATCTCCCGCCAAGACCGCCCCAAAGGGGGAGGAGGAGGTGTGGCGATAATCTATAAAGAACAACTTCACTGCCGAGTAGTTCCGGAAATCATTACGGACTGTGAGAGTCTTACCTTCAACATCGAATTAACACCCAATAGTTGCCTTTCCGGCACTCTTATCTATCGCCCTCCCGGCCCCCCGAAGCAGTTCCATGTCAGCTTACCATCCAGCGTGGCTGAATGTCTTAATACCACCTCTAACTATATCCTGTTGGGTGACTTCAATTTTCATTTTGAGTCATCCTCAGACCACGTAGCACTGACTTTAGCAGAGGACCTAGCAGCTCTGCAACTCTCCCAACGGGTCCCCTCTGCCACCCACGTGAAGGGCCACCTGCTGGATCCGGTCTTCAGTAATTGCCCTGGCCTTTTAACCAGTCCACCAATTCCCCTGCCTTGGACGGATCATTTCTTGATCCCCATTAACTGGACTGTGTTTAAAAACCCTGAGCCACGAGAGCGTGGTCCCGCCTAGCGGCTGACAAGTGGTCCAGCAAACTTGCTGAGAATCCACCTAGGACTTATGCCAACCCCGACCTTGCCCACCAGGCCTACGTCAACTGGATCATTCAATCCCTTGACGTTGTTCTACCTAAAAAGAAAATCACGCTCAAACGCTCCCACAAATCCACCCCGTGGTATTCGGAGACTCTTAGAGACAAGAAACGACTCTGCAGACAATCGGAGAGACGTTGGCGTTCTGATTACTCCACAGACAATAAAATTCTTTATCGAGAAACCATCAGCGAATATAAAACGATGATAAAAGCAGCACAAGCCTCATACTTCTCCGCGAAAATTTTACTTGCCAAATCTAAGCCCAAGGAAATCTTCCAGATCATCAACACCCTCACTAAACAGTCCCCTTGCCTGCAGGCGGATATGTCCACTACCCACTGCGACGATATTGCAGAGTTTTTCCACCAGAAAATAAGCTCTATCTACTCCCCCTTTCCTGATCCCGCTACCCCCTCATCCACTTATCAGTTACCTTTGCTTACTCACTTCCCCCCTCTGGATCTCGCCAATCTTGATTCCCTGGCACGGAAAGTACAATCCGGATCCCCAGAAGACCCAGCTCCACCAGACATAATAATGGCAGCCTCGCAGGTCACCCTACCCATTATTAGGGAGGTCTTAAATGCCTCCATCTCTTCCGGTACGGTTCCTACCGTATGGAAACAGGCGATGGTTAGAGCCTTATTGAAAAAGCCTACCTTGGACTCCACCAATCTGAGCAACTACCGTCCCATCTCCCTGCTCCCATGGGCAGGTAAGATCCTGGAGAAATATATTAATTCACAATTAATAAACTTCCTGGAAGATAACCACCTACTGGACCCCACCCAGACGGGCTTCAGACCAAAACATGGGACCGAGACCGCCCTCCTCATGGTTACAGAGGAAGCCAGAAAAATCCTCGATCAAGGAGGATCAGTGGCAGTGATCCTCCTTGATCTCAGCGCGGCCTTTGATACGGTCAGCCATGTCACTCTGCTGGAACGCTTATCCCAAGCCGGGATTAAGGATAAAGCCTGGTCGTGGTTCCAATCCTTCCTAGAGAATAGGTCTTTTCGAGTGTTTGAAGGCGAATCGGTGTCCACCAGGAGACCTTTGAATTGCGGAGTCCCCCAGGGCTCTTCTCTGAGTCCTGCTCTCTTTAATCTGTACATGAGGCCACTGGCTGATGTCGTCCGCCCATTTGGAATAAAGATCATTTCCTATGTGGACGACACGCAGCTGGTGGTCTCCATGACGCAGGCTGCCAATCCATCTGCTCGTGGCGGGCTCAGAGAGTGCTTGGAGGCAGTAAAGACCTGGATGTCCCTGTCTTGCTTAAAACTGAATGGGGACAAAACCGAGCTCATGCTCTTAGGTTCCTCAGATCTCAGCCTCCCCACCTCCCTGTGGCCGCCTAGTCTGGGATCTCCTCCAACTCCCAAAAATAGTATCAAGAGTCTTGGAGTCTGGCTGGATAGATCGCTGTCTTTTAATATACAATCCACAAAACTCTCAGTTACTTGTTTTGGCATCATGAGGATGTTAAAGAAAATTCTCCCTCTCCTCCCTCTGGAAGCCAAACAAGTGGCCGTACAAGGTCTTATCCAGGCACGCCTTGATTTCAATAACGTACTATATCTTGGTGCTCCTGAAGCCACTCTGAGAAGACTGCAGACAGTACAGAACTGTGCAGCACGCATTCTACTAGACCTTCCCCGCAGACAGTCAGCGAGGTCGGGACTGGTATCCCTCCACTGGTTACCGGTGCGCCAGAGAGTAATGTTTAAAGCTATGTGTATAGCTCATCAGGCCTTCTCGAACGCCGGCCCCAGGATCACTCGGGACCTAATCACCCACTACATGCCCAGAAGAAGCCTACGTTCTAGTCAGACCTTCCTTGCAATGGCCCCCAGAATTAAACGAACCAGATCCGGAGGCAGAACATTCTCCTACAACGCGGCAAGGGCCTGGAACGCCCTGCCGCTGTCTCTCAGAGCCAACCCCAAGCTAACGACCTTCCGTAAACAGCTGAAAACCTTTTTATTTCATTCAGTCTAACCTTCTCTTCCCTCCCTCTCCTGGGCCCACTGGTCGGATTACTGGTATTCTTAGCGCTTGAACGCCTCCGGGCAGCAATTCGCGCTTTACAAATGCACTTCCAATTCCAATTCCAATAGATCATAGGTAATGGTGATATGTAAGCCCTGTCGCATGGCAATGTTGTGCAAAACACAACAGGCTACAACAATCTTGCAAACAACTTCTAAGGAGAACACCAGTACCCACCAGTATGGTCAATATTTCATATTGCAACTTAGGGATCCCATAAGTGCAATAAAAAAATGCCTCGAATGTGTCCCATATTGAGGATGCGTGTACCCATTGTACCTCTGAGGAGGTTGTGTGGTTAGACATTTTAAGGGTCTTAGGAGAAGGGGAGAGAGAATATACCTGAACAGAACCATGTGATATTTCTTAAAAGGTGGTTTTATTCTATATGTAATACATCATGTCTACATACATGCGAGGTATATCAGGATAATATGTGCTATAGTGAGTAATGAGCAAGCATGTTTGAGATGACACCTCCAGATGGAAATGTAGCCCCAGTGTGAGATATTCTTACTTGCGATTGAGCCACATATCACCAACAATCCCCACCAACCAACTGGCACCTAAGAATTGACTGCTAGGTGATGTAGCTTCCCAGTATGATTCCTGGAAAGGAAGCGTATGCATCAGTGAACCAGTCTCTGGCATCACAGACAGTTTCCACATTGATGTAGTGACAGCGGTGACTGTTGTGGAAATTATGTGCTCTGTAGTGAAGTGGATAAAGTCCCACTTGGCCATAATAAATAACACCAACCTGACAAGGGAAGTGGGCAAAAGCAGAAAAATTCAATTGCCACACTTTGCCTTTTCACCAGTGACTCTGTCATGGCAAAAAACTGGTGCAATCTTCTGTTGATGCATCTCAGTACCTAAAGAAAGCATAAAGACTGGATTGCCTGTGATATACCTACATTGTCAGAGCTGACCTTCTAGAAAGAGCCACTTTGGCCATGATATTTTGTTTGACATTGGCAAAGCTAGCCTGGGAGCAGATTGTAGATGAGTCAAGCTTCCTCACCGATGTGAAGGATCATTTTAGGTGAGAAGCGGTATCTGGCAATACCTGAATTCCTGGATGTCACAAAGATGTTAACCTTTTCCCTGTAAATCCTCTTTCTCCTCCCCAAATAAGTGTCTTTAATAATGAGGGTCAAAGCAACCAGACTCATTTGTCTACAAAGTGAAGGAAGAACATGTTGATTTGGTGAATGATTTTATTTATTAAGTGGGCAGCCAGCATCTGATTGGTTAATTTTGTGATGTATTTCGCCTGTGGATAGGTGGTGGAGTCCAGAGTCGTAAGGCCTTGTAATACCGAGTGTATTGTAAGCCTTGATATAATGTTTTAATTATTATCATTATTATAAATATTTATTGGAGCCTATTTTTTTTAATTATTGCCATTACTTTCATATATAGTTCTACTGTTATTTGATGCCTCTATTATTTTCTATGGAAGTGTGTCACAGTACCTGTAGGTGACCACGTATGGTTGTGGTACTCCAAAGCTTGGAGTACATTCAAATCTAATTTGTGCCCTTTGTAGTAACTTTAGTGTTTAGTTTGCAAATAGCGGTTTTCTTACAATTTTGAGGCTGGATGTTTGCATTAAATATTTCTCCATAAATCCCTCTTTACCCCTTCCTAAACTGTTCCCATTTTGGAGTATCTCCCATTTTCTAGCTACTCCCATTTTCCTCCCAAACTCATTAATAAATGATTACCTATGTGAGCTGAGGACTCTGCTACGGGGGTGGATAACTCTACATAGAAAATAGAGAGAGGTGGAGGTCTGTCCGCAAAGATTTATGAATAGCATTTTGTGGTATTTGGGTAGTGCCATTGTAGGACTACTAAACATACTATAAAGTGCAGTTTGTGAATAGATTCTGCTATGTCTTAATATCCCTTGCTGACCATCCTAGGTTTGAAAAAGCTTTGGACCTGATAAATCCTATGTTATGTTGGCCTAGCACAAACAACTCTGTGAAGAAATACTTTGACCGCTGCACCATTTGTGACCAGAAAAAGGCTGATGGTCATAAGACACGTTGCTTGTTAGAACCATTACACACACCCTACCAGCCTTAGAATAGTAATACAATGGATCACAATTAGATAAATATGCTGGAGAACTGAAAGAGCCACCCTGCCTTTCACATATTCAGAATTAAGATGGCTGAGGGCCCTGTAAGATCTAGGACTTCCTGGATAGTAACTGTAGATGGTTGTCTTGAATTTGATGTTGAAGCCATCTTGGATTCCATATATAGGCTTAGATACATACATACATATAGGGTTCATTGCAGTATTTGATAGCTTGGAAAGGGTATAGTGCAGGTATGGTGAAGCAGACAGTTTGTGGGAACCAGCCGTCTTCTTGCATTCATCCACCCTGATAACATAATTCAGTTCATGATTGCTCCACAAGACTTCACCTTCATCAAAGACAGGACATCTTTGCAGGGGAAGAGGAGTAGTATCAGGAACAAAGTTGGTAAGGGATCCAAGAACAGCACATTCCCTAATGAATTCAGGTAGTTCAGGAAGAGAAAGGGGAGAAAGAAAGAGGAATGGAAAATCTGGAGGCAGGTGATTTGAAGCTGTCACACAGAGGCATTATGCAATCCTTCCAGGTCAGACAATCAAAGAAAGTCTTTGAGAAAAAGTGGGAATTTCCTGGAAAAAATAAGAAGCAGCAGTAGTAGTGGAAGTAGTAGTGCCACTTGTCGCAAAAGCTACTTAGTTGTATGGTTCCTCATTTGTAGTCATCCAGTGTTGTTCCTTTTGCCTGCCCCCTTATTATTCTTCCCTATTCCATCCTGATTTTCTTCCCCACTTCAATTTATTTACAGTTATTTGCTGATACTCATCTGCACACTGTGTCTATTGTATATACTCCACTGCTATATGAACTTGCTGGTGTTCACCTGGGAAGTTCTCCTGCCTCAATGTTCATCTGACTCATTACCATCCATGCACCTATCTATTATAAGCTCCAGTCTCCAGGTCCCCCAGAGTTGTAGTAGGATCCTGGTACTCTTTGACTCATTGCCAGTATACCTTTGATGAGACTTGGCAAGACCAAGATTGGAGTATTGTATGCGTGTGGGCATAGTTTGTGCTTATTGCTAACCGTTCTCTTCTATCATCCACATAGGCAATATATAGATTGTGGTGGTGAAAGTGAGATTGAAACCCTTTTTCTTATCAAGACATACCTTCCTGAGGTGCTTATGTTCCATTACTGAGACATGCCTACTGTGTTTTCTCTCACTCTACACTCACACCCATTTTTCCCAACAAAGAACATGGGAACAGAGTATGTACTATGTAAGGTCATAAGCAGTGCATGACGGAGGTTATAAATAGTTAGTTCACTAAATTATAACTGGCAAGTTTAAGCATTTGTTTTGTTTTTCGAACAGCCATTCTTATCTCATTTCAACACCTAACTGTCTGTGACATCTCTTTAACTTTTGTTTTATTCAGTGAATTTCTGTGCGTTTTTAACAAAAGATAAGATCTTATTACCATACCTAACTGTAACGTAATTTTAACCTTTGGTTTTTTTCAGTGACTTTCTGTGTGTTTTTTTAAATCATATTCAGCATTGAATATATGGACAACACCCTCAGGCAACCTGCCCTAAACCCACTACTGTGCATGACCTTTGGTTGTGCGAGTGAGAAGCAGGCTGCAGGACCTGGCCTTTGGCAGGTTGCATTTGGGGTTGAAAGCATGGGCTGAATAATGGCCAGGGATTTTCAGCCAAACCCACATGGGAGCCCAATCCCCACCATGCAGATGTGTCATTGGTTTGTTCAGGTGCCCAAACCACTGACCAACAGTCAGCCAAGCCCGGACTGCACACAGCATACAGCCTGCACTTTGGCAGTTAGCCACAGGGTCTTGTCTATGAATAGACCCTTTTAATTTTTGAAAGTCTTTTTTTGGTAACGTGGTACTAATACTGGTACCGCAGTATATAACTTGGGCCCTTATGTGGTCCAGTGGTATTGGGTGTTAGTATCATTGTACCTTTGGCTGTACGCAGTGGGGCATTGGGCACGGGCCTGAACCTTGGCCCCAGATAGGTCATGCACATAATCGCCAGCGAGCAGCTAATCCCCTGCTGGCAGCCTCCAGCTGTGCACAACTGCGGGTTGGGCATGGCCTTTGGGCAGGGTCTGTACCAACCCCCTGTGGAGGCACCCCAATGGACCCTACAATCAGCCCAGCTCTGTTACGCTGTGGTACCACGCACCAGAAAAACCAGATCGGGAGGCCGCTCCTTCTCCTTCTCCTTCCTCGCGGCCAAAGTCTGGAACGCCCTCCCACTCCACCTCAAACAGACAACATCACTTCCCATCTTCGGAAAAGACCTCAAGACCTGGCTCTTCGACAGACCCCCTACCTGAGTGACCGGAACCAGCACCCCATCACCTCCAGCACCTTGAGACCCTTACGTGTGAGTAGTCACACTTAACAAATGCTTGATTTATTGATTGAAGACTAAAACATTTCTAATGCAAATAAAAATCCTTGTAATGAAAAGGCAAAGACACATTCCGAGCAGATATGTTGGGTGAAGAAGTAGTATTAGTGGAAATAACTTGAGAGGATATATTTTCAGACACTACAGGATTATGTTCTGCACTATGGGAACCTGTAGCAGGTAATGTAACTGAAGATACATTGGAGGCATCAAGAGAGTTTTGATGACTACCATCATTACCATGATACCCCTTGACTGACGAAATCTTACTTGTCTGATCAGGTGAAATTTTAATTCAACTTATTCTGCTGCACCATGAATCAAGAGAGCTCATTAGAAAGTTCAGAAATTTGGACTGGAATCATGAGCTGTGATTCGCCTTTCATAACCCTGGTGGGTTTATTACTTAAATCCAATCAACACTGTTGAGATCAGCCTCTTTGACATGATGTTTTTCATCTGATGTAATTCTGTTGCATCACAATTTTTGAGACCAGCTCTTCTTAAGTGAAAAGAGAACTGCATTTTGTAATGCTTGAAATCCAATTAGGGCACAAATTGGATTTGGGAAGACTTTTGCAAAGGAGTTTGAAAGGCTGACATCTGGCCTGATGATTGCCATGGACTCTGTTGAGCTGCTAAGCAGACACATGTTAACGTCCTCGGGGGTTAGGGTATTTATTCCACAATACTCCACAACTCATGTTTAATACCAAGTGGTACCCTTCAAAGTAAAAACCATACAGGGATACCACATTGTTGTTTCATCTATTTCACGGATCCTAGGTCAAAAAAATGCCTCCCTGATCCCATTGTTAGGTAATCTGGACAGACAGTGTGCTCTGAAATTCTCCCCCCAGCCATGTATTGCACCAATCTTGAGGATACTTTACCAGTGGCAATCCCATTTAATATTTAAAGCAAAGGTTGTAATCTGTGAAGAGGTCAAAATGTGAACCCCATAGAAAAGGTTTTATTTTTCTACCGCCCAAGAGCACACTAAAGCCTCTCTTTTTCAATAGTACTCTAGCTAGATTCAGCCTAACACATTGCTAGGCAAAAGCAATGGTGCGTTTTTTGTCATTGCAAAATTCTGTTACGATGGCTCCTACGCCTACCTGGCTAGCATCCACAGTAACCACACATCTCATGCCGGGCAGGAAAGGTGAAAGGGCTGGAGCTTGAAGAGTGAGTTGCTTGATTGATTTTGCGAAATGCATCCTGAACAGAATCTGACCGAACATACTTTTCCCCTTTTTTGAGCAATTGGCGTGAGGGTTGAACAACAGAGGCATAATCTTGCACAAAGCATGAGCAATACTCACTTAAACCCAAGAAAGAGTGAAGAGTGCCTTTATCTCTTGGAGGTGCAGCCTCCTGAATGGCCTTGACCAATGAAACTTTAGGGGCGATGACTCTAGCGAAGATTGAATGTCCTAAATAATCAACTTCCTCTGCTAGGAATTTACATTTATCCTGGCAAAGAGTAATTCCAAATCCTTTAAACAGGGTAAAGACTTTTGAAGAATGATATTGTGTTTTTGGACTGTGAGAGCGAAAATCCTGAAAAGCTTGGACGCCATCAATTCCTGAAAGAATGGTGCCCATCAACTTCTGAAATTCACTGGCCTTAGAAGCTAAAACACAAGAAAGTCTGCATTACTTTTAAGCGCCAAAAGGTGTTATGAAGGTTGTCAGATTCTGGGAGTCAATATTTAAAGGAACCTGATGATAAGCAGATCTGAGGTCAATAAGTATGAAAAATGTAGATTCACCTATAATGCACCTTAGGTATGGGATGGCAATCAATCAGGAGGTTGTTATGGAGGGTGCGTAAATCTGCCCAGAGGTGGATCTCTGCAGTTTTTTTTTTTACAATAACAATGAGACTGACACACTTAGAAGAGTAAGTGGGAGCAATAATGCCTCCATTAACCAAATTGTCCAATACGTTTTGAAGTTCCGGTTTCACTCTCAATGGGACTGGTCTAAATTTGTGGACAACTGGAATGTCATTTTTTTAAGTTTAACTTTGTGGGTGTTGATGAAAACATCTGAAAATTGATCAATAATATGAGTCATAGAAGTATTAGCGTTATCGTCAACAAACAAAACTCCAATGTCTGCAAATCTAACAGGAAGATCAGCACCCGTAGCTAACATGTTATGTTATGTTAAAGGATTTGTAGAGCGCTGCGTATACCCTAGGGTGTCTTGGTGCTAGCTTAACAGAGAGAAGAGGTGAAACATATAAAGGGCTGAAGGGTAAAAAGCCAGCCTTTTAGAAGATTTCTGAAAACCTGTAAAGAGTGTGCCTTTCTTATGTGTATCAGCAGGAAATTCCACTCTTTGGTTGCTCCTGCAAGGAAGCTGCTTCCACCCCATTTGGTTTTGTTGAATCTGAAGGTAGTGACTTTATAGGTTCCAGTTGATCTAAGGTTTCTGTTAGAAACATATCAAGAAAAAGGCTGTCTCAGAAATTCTGGTCCTGTAGCCTGCAGAATCTTGAATGTAAGGCAGAGTCCTTTAAATTTGATATGGCTTCTTACAGTTAGCCAAATGTAAATATTTGAGCGCTTGGGAGACTAGGTGGTGTTTGGGGAGGTCAAGAAGCAATCTGGCGGCAGATTTCTGTAGTACAAGAAGCTTCTTGAGATATTGTGCCTGAAGATTAATGTATAGTCCATTACAATAATCCAATTTAGAGGTGATTGAAAAGGATATAATTGCTTTCCTGGAACTGATAGGAAGAAAGTGTATAATTTTTCTTATGATTCTGAGAATGTTATAAGAAGATGAGAGGACTGTGTTGACTTGTTTTCTGAAATTAAGATTATTATCAAGCATCAACTCAAAGTTTTTGGTCATTGTGGTGGGCTGGGGCAGCATGCCTAATTCCGATGGCCAGCTACCAGTAGACCAGAAATGGGGATGGCTTCCCAGAAGAATCACTTCAGTTTTATCTGAATTAAGTTTGAGGCAGTGCTTACTCATCCACGTGCCAATTTCTCCCATTCATTTATGAAGCTGATGACTGGCATAATTGGCATCATTAACAGCAGATAAGAAAATCTGCATGTCATCCGTGTATGAAGTGAGAGAGAAGCCAAAGGATTGAATTTTGGGGGGGGGCAGTTCTTTTACATATAGATTAAACAGGGTGGGGCTAAGTGACAATCCCTGTGGTACTACATAATGCAGAAAAAAGGTGCTGGAGCTAAACATATTCAGTTTCACAATGTTTTCCCTGTTCTTTAAAAATTATTTAAGTAACTCTATGTCTGTGCTTTTAATGCCTAATTCCTCCAGGCGGGAGATCAGCGTAGGGGGGTCAACGGTACCAAAGGCTGCAGACAGATCCAATTGGATCAGGGCGTCCGTTCCTCCTCCGTCTAAGATGAACTTTAGTTCATCAGTGGCTTTGATCAGAGCTGTCTCAGTGCTGCGTTCTGATCTGAATCCAAATTGTGTGGGGTCTAATAGGTCTTTCTATTTGATAAATTGAGTCACTTGACAGTTCATGACCTTTTCAATTATTTTTGCTGGAAAGGAGAGTCTGAAAAAAGGTCGATAGAGGAATCTTCTGGTTCGAGAGTGGCTTTTTTTAAGGGAGGGAGAATGGAAGCCCTATTCCATGGAGTAGGAAAGATACCTGTGCTAAACACAGAATTGAAAATATTTGTTAGCACCTTGGCTAAAGGTTCAAGAATTCGTTTTAGCACTGACCGGGCAGGGATCCTCCAGAGACCCTGATTTGGTGGTCTGAATGAAGATATCAGTCTGTGTCACGGCAATTGGAGTGAAGTTGGTCAAATCGGGCCGAGAGGTGTTGCTAGTCATGTTGTTCTCACAAATACTATTGCCCATGTGTGATGTTATGTTCTTAGGATGGTGGAATAAATTGTATATTTGATTAACTTTATTTCTAAAATGTTGGGCAATTGTGTCACAACAGGTATGACTGTTACAGGTTCTTTTGATCTCTGGTTGCATAGTGAGATTGTTAATTACCTGCAATAGTTCCCTAGCTGAGTTTTTTGCTGATTCAATCTGGGAGATGAAAAACTATTTTTTCCCTTTGAGCAAAAGGGTTTTATAATTGGCTAGAGAAAGTCTGCTTGCTTCTTTTTTGTGAGATTCATAATTTAGTCTCCATTTCCTCTTCTGATGCCTACAGCATTGTTTTTCTAGTCAAAGGGCCTCTGAATTTCATGACCTGAGAGCTTTTTACTGCCTTGTTTGTTCTTATTTGTGGGAACTGTTTGACAGAGGGTAGTGTCTAACCTGTCTATGTTGTCCTGAGTGGCTAGCTCCGAATCATACACAAACAGAGGCAGGGTTTCTGTAAGTACTAACTGTAATTGATTACTATCTATTTTGACTAAAACGTTTTGTCAGGCTTATTGTTTAAATCTACGACTGGTCTTGTGCCTCTTAATTTCAAAAAATGGTGGAGTGATCGGACCAGGCAAGCGGAAGAAGATTGAGATCAGTGATGGAGTTGTTCTTGAGAAAATGGAATCTAGTGTATGAACAGTAGTGTGAGTGGCGTTTTGTACAAGCTGAGGGAGACTGAAGTCATTTATGAGTTTTAGTAAGGCTATGGTATCCTTATCATTTTGAGATTCTAATTGGAAATTTAGATCTCCAAGAACTGTAAAGCCTGTGTGACAAATTTCATACTCAAGGAGGGTGCTGGTGGTGTTAAGGAAGTTGCTTTTGGGGCCAGGTGGGCGATAGAGGAGGGTCCTTCTAAAGGATTTCTTTTTGGTTAATTCAGCCCAGAAGGATAGGGCTTCACAATCTTCATTAGATATGGCCACAAATCTAGCCCTTAACTCCTCCTTATAGATAATTCCAAGCCCCCCTCATCTTTTAAGAGGGCGGTCCAGTTTATACATGGTATATCCCGAAGGAATAGCAGTAAGGTTGAGGCACTATTTGCACAAATTTCTGTGATTAAAAATGATATCCTTTTATTTTAGTCAATTACATCTGCCATTTCGATGGCATGTTTTACTAGTGACTGGGCGCTAATTGAGACACAACGATAACGAGAAGGCTGATAGAGTGGGTAGGAGTCGAATAAAAGGGCTTGGCGGTGGTGAACGTCCCAGGAGACTGAATCTGCAACATTTACAACTCGTGCTGTTGCCAGACCAAAATGAGGTCATATTAAAATGTGTGCAGTTGGTTTTGCATACCTTGAGGGCTAGAAGTTCCTTACCTGAGAAGTAGATTTTGTTTCTCAAATCTGGGGGCAACCCGGCAGGTGTTTCGGCACTCGGCGCGATCCGGGCGAGGACGGGCAAAGGCTGGCTTGCCTTTGGTGCGCCAGCAGTGCACCTGCTGCGCGGACACACTAATCCCTGTGTTAAATAACCCTCCATAAGAGGGTGGGCATGTCTACACGCTGGTGTCGGAGCACGAGCCTATTAATCAGCTGAGCAAAGTAAAAGGGAGCAAACCGTGGGCTCAGGAGCCACGCTTGCCCAACACAGGCTCCCCTGTGAGGGAAAGTACTGGGAAAGAATATATAAAGAACTTAAAGGTGTGAAAATATAAAACATAAAATTAGTAAAATATGAGAACTGACCCTTCCAAGATGACACTAAATAGCGAGTGGTGGAGCCAACCAACTCTGTAAAAACCGGCACCAAGGTGGCTAACTCACCTGATGCCTAAAAGGAAATAAAATTGCAGGAGAAAAATGCAGAATGCACAGGTAGGTTTCACATATGCTCAAACTGAGCCCCATTTTAGCAAGATCCTGCCATCCTATAATATTCTTTCCCTTGAGTACCACATAAATCTTGGTGAGAGTACACCTACCAAGTCAAGTTATTTGGTCTATGAAATAGCAAGCATATTGATGTCTTTGTCTTTAGGTTGGATATCAGGGGGCTGAAACTTGATATATTTACCCCAATACATAAGGTGCCAGCAACAATGGTAATTGGGGCACCAGAGTCAGCCATCATGGACAGGGTTAAAACTGCGCCTAGTGATACTTCACATAAAGGTTTTTTTGACTGACTCTGAGGTTATGCCTTCAGTCAATACCATGTTTGATAGATCAATCTCACAGTCATCACGACCCAGATCCATTGAATTCACTCTAACTGAAATTTTGGCACTCTTAATCACGCTATGAAAATACCCCACCATCGTGCTCTTGTTGCAGCACTTACGCTGTGCAGGGCAATTAGGATAGTTACTTACGTAAGATCTGGAAATATGCAGTTTTGCACTTGGGCTCAAAAGATTCAGCACTAACGGCAACTAAATAGTTTTTTTAAAAACAATCCAGGTTTTCCATTTAATGGGAGGTTTGCCAGGATTTTGTAAAAATGGAATGAATTGGTTAAACTGTAAAACTACCATAATACTAATAGGAACAACAATAAAAATGACTTACATTAACACAATCATGCACAGTACCTCTGAAGCGGTTCTACAGTGTTCTGTTTTTACTTTTTATGATATCCTGAAAGTGAAATGAAACTTAAAGTTTTCCCCAAGAACATTAGTAAATGATTAACTTGCCAACTTGGACTGTTGACGTAAAGCGTGACAACTGCATCCTTTATGAGACACGGTATGTGCTGTCCAGAGTAATGTGGTGAAGGAGGAAGGAGCATGGTATAATCTCAGAAGGAAAACCTCAGAGGAGCTTTTACAGGGGTAAAGTGAAAGGAGGCGATACAGGCTGCTGAGAGCCACCAATTACAGGAGAAGATCCAAAACGGGATGGGTTGAAGCGAGCCAAAATACAGCTTATGTTCCTGGTGGTGTTCCAAAACCGGATTCAGGCACATAAACAAAGCCAAAGTTTCACGTGGTAATGGGTGAGCAAACTGAGTATGGAACAAACGCAGTAGGAGCCGTTGGTGCACAAATTACAAAAAGGAGACTGTCTCGCACTTGAGGGAGTCAAGCCACTGCAGTGCTTAATTTGTAACAAAATATGTGCCAGGACTCTCGTCAGGAGGCCACTGCAGCTTGCACCACACATTGCCCCTGCCAGCGCTGCCAATAATAATATCAATAAACTGCTAACCATCACACTCCTACAAGTGTGACAATTCTGACTATTTCAGGCCCCCCAAATCTATAAGGATGGCTTGGGTGGCAGGTTATAGTCCGTTTTTAATGTATATTGAAATAATAATTAACTGTTGTTGTGCTCATCTCTGAATTAGCCAGACAGTGCCACCTTGTGGCAGACTTTCACAGGTCCCGGTGTTGAAAATTAAGTGCCGGTGCTGAGCACCGGAAACCACTGGCTTAAATTAAGCACTGAGCCGCCGCCGTAGCAAAAAAAGTTGGGGGCAGTGGGCTAAGGGCTTCTCATCGCCAAATGTCAAGCAATAACAGTATCACCCAAGAGTGAGGAGGTGTGTTCAAATTTTGGTGATTTGTTTGCATCTGAAATAATGAAATCCATGACACATGCTGATCCATGTTGATGCCCTCAACACAGTTCGGCAAAGATCTGTTTCTGCATGTGACACAGAAAGCAGCCGCTAAGGGTAAATGTAAAAAAGTCAACAAATTACATGCACTAAGGGAAATGTGATAAACACAACTATAAAATGTCTAAAAATACATTTGTAACAAGGTGCAAAAAGGTAAACAAATACAGAATACAAATAGTACTTATACTTAACACCAACTTTTGACCTGACCTGCACTTTGCAGGAGAGATGGCAGTTGGCAGAGCAACAGCATCACTCACCAGTCTCCCACTTCCCTAGGCTTTGAGGAGACCAGAATGAAGTGGGTGAAGGTGGAGGTGAAGGAAGCTGGCTCTCTATATAGTGTACTAAAATGAAGTATATTGTGCAGAGAGTCCACTATATCCCTTAATGGTTTACAGAGGCAAAAGTAGATCATACTAACGCTCTATTAGTGGTAGTTGGAGAGAGCATTTAGGCTTATTGGAGGGTAGAGCTAAGCATTTGTTGTACTCACAGAGGCAATAAATGAGACACACACTCAAGATTAAACCCGACACCAGTTTATAAAAATTGCATCGATTTATATGCAATTTTTAAGACCAATAACCTCCTTTTACAGAAGTTTGCAAAATAATAAATACGTCACTTTTGTGCACAAATGTGCAACATTGAAGTCAATAGTGAAAAGTTGAAAAATGCATATAAAATCAGGCAATGCTTTCACAAAGTTTCCCTTCTCGTATTAGGTCAATAGCATGACTAGGTCCAATGTTCTAGCAGCAGAAGATCAGGAGCAGGGTGCTGAGGTGCTGAGGTTGTTAGTAGCTGGTGCACTACGACGAAAGAGGCCACTTGAGTGGAGTGGTCGCAAGGGTCTCAGGACCATGGATGGACCGCTGGATCATTATTATCGAGGCTGATCTGGCCAGGTGCAGAGCACATAGCTTTGCTGGACGCCGTGTGTCGAGATGTCCTCGCGCTTAGGACCAGGCAACTTGGAGAGGAGATTCTGGGCCAGCTGGGCCACAAACAGGGTGGGTCTCAGGCGTCTCATCATCCCTTGAATGTGTGCTTGCTTCTGGAGTAGTTGGAGTCCAGAACTGATTCTTTGTCTTGCTGTTGGCTGAAGGGGGTCCGGTGCCCCGTGTATTGGGATGGTGCAGCTCCGGTAGTCCAGATGTCCCTAAACTTTTTGGGGAGACAGCTCTGACCCTCCGGAGCAGATGTACCTCTTCTGCTTTGGGTGCTGCGTCAGAGTCACCATGGAGCAGCACGTTGCCAAACTGGACTTTACAGGTACAGTGCCTGCAGTGTGCAGGGGAGTGATGCCTTCAGTCCAAGAGAAGCTCTTGACAATTTTGTGAAGGCTGAAGGCGCTCCAGGGTTCTTAGAGTCCTCACAGATTCAGGATAAGACTGTACAGCCATGTTAGTTGATTCCATGAGGCAGCAACAGGGTTTGGTGCCAACTTCTTTGCAGTAGGGCTTCGGTTCTTGGGCAGAAGCTCTTCCTAGTCCATCTCTTCTTCTTGGCTGTCAAATCTAAGGTTTAAGGTACAGGGATGTCACCTAAATCCTAAATTTCGGGGCGTTAAAGGGGGCGACAGGTAGTAATCAATGGGCTACCTACCTTTAGGGTGTCTACACCCTTTAAGTGACCACTACCTGTGGGAAGGGGCACAACCCTAGCCCTGATAGGCTATTTTGCCACCATCTCAAGATGTTGAGTTTTCAAAAGAGGGGTCCACCTCGCCTGCCACACCTAACACATTTTTCGTCCTTTCCTCCTGCAAAATGTTTAGCAGGACTGGGGGTTGGCATCTCCCATTATCTGGGGAAGCATGGGTTGCACTTCAAAACCGATATCGCCTTTGAAGCTTTATACTCTGGGAGACCATTCCAGCCTGGAGGAGGTGTGAAGCACCTCTGCCCAGAGCAGGCTTTGATTCTGGCCTCTGAGAGTGCAGGCTGTCACCGCATGAGATCAGAAACATGTCTGGTGGTGGCAGGCTGACTATGACTAGTCAGAGACTGCACCAGTACTTGGTAGGTTTCTAAAGGGTCTCCTCTGTGCACTCATTAAGAAAATCCAACACTGGCATTAGTGAGGATTTATTAAGACAAGATGTTTGGTACCAAACATCTTAGGGTACAGTGAAGCCTTCGTGGAGCTAGGACACTTGTAATGACAAATATCCAACTCATGCACTCTCTATGGCTTCCCTGTGCACTTACAATATCTAAGAATGGCGCCAATCGTGTACAGTTTTGGGAAATAGATCTGGCACCATAAATCTGATAAGCAGGGACCCAATGCACTTACAGTTTGAAATCACATCTGGCATCAAGCAAAAAGTGGGGGCTAACCATGTCAAAAAGAGGCACTTTCCTATAGGTGGGGAAGATGTATTTCATTCACCTTTCCACTGCATCATGTAGGTAAGGGATTACCGGCCCCCTTTTGACTGCTTGCATGAGTCGAGAGTGAAGGCTTGGAAAGTGCACTGGTTCGCAAATAATGTAACTGCACTTAAAAACATGTTTTGATTTTCACTGATCTGACATCACAGCCGTGAATAATATGGTTTCAAATCTGATATTAATAACGATGGCTTTCTATGGAAGTGACACACAATGCATTACTTAAGGCATGGATTCGTCCCAAACCAATAAGCTCCTACAACACAGAGCTGAATACACATAGGGGTATATTTTCAAGAATTGCTGCTAACCGGTTTTTGCGTTAGTTAATGGCAATTTTCTTAATGCTCTCTATCGTCAAAAACTATTGCCCTGTTAGCGACGTATTTTCAATGTGTCCCTACATGGTGATAGTATCAGCTGGCCGCGGTGAAAACTGCTTCTAAAACTAGCGTCAAGGCAATAAAATGTTTGACGTTAGCGAGATAAAAGAGACGAAAGGTCAATTTGCGGGAAAAATATTCATGTTAGTCAGCCCAAAGTCACTTTTCAGCCTCTAGGAGCAAAAGGGAGCCTATAAATCCACCTCTAATGAATAAACTAAAATAAAAACAAGGAATGCTGAATGGAGCAGCCAGGGACAAGTTCAGCACAGGTCAACAACCAACAAACCCCCCAACAGCCACGATCACAAGCCAGAGTCCCAGGGGATGAGGAAATGCAGAATCAGGGTATTATTCATGAAAAGAGGTGCATCCCTGGAGAAAAACAGTGAGGCAGCACTTTTCATAGTGCCATCCTTGCAATACCATGGCAGCCAATGCCTGGGAGCGCCGGACAACTCGCTGGGCCTGCGCCTGAGACCCAAAGTGGGAGGTGGTGGTGCTGTGGATTCACTGCGGCCTGGCGGTGGAAGTGGGCTGCCTCGGGCCCAAGCCTGTCGGCTGTCGCGGTAGACATTGAGGCATCGGCGATCGCCCTTATCTTGTGGTGAAGTTTGGCAGGTTGCATGAAGTCACATTGTTGACCTGTGTGAGAAGACCACATGGTGCCCCTTGGAGTTGTGACCATTACAGTCTACATTGCATAGCACATGCCACCACTACACCAAGGTGCACAGAGGCGATAGCTGAAGATCGTCCGCGCCTCTCTACATCACAGGCCAAAGAATGTCGCACTGCCCGGACGCTGTGGAGGGTGAGGCCCCTGAGCTGCGCTTAAATTGTGTGGCTGGAGCGCTACAACTTCATGCCTAAGGGTGCCTTGTTCTGCCCCCTGCATCAGGAGGTTCCCCAGCGGACTTGGCGGCGACTGCTGTACCCAGGTTTGTGAAATCTTGCCTGGCTGAGGCTCCTGCTGGCTGAGTCACAGATACGGAGAGAGCATGGCAGATTGAGCCCCGGTGTCGATGTCCTGGTGAGGAGAAGGTGGGAGGCAGAGCATAGGAGGGGATTGAGTCTGGCCCAGGCCCTTCGGCGCGCAGCTTGATCTGCCGGTACTCACTGGGGCACTGGGGAACAGAATCTGGTTGCCACTGTTAGATTGGAGGAGACGACCGGGTGCTGCTGCCTTTCCTCACTCCCTGATAGTGAGCTCTTGGGTGTACGGGGATTACCATTGTTGCAGTCTGAGCGAAGATTCCTGGCTAGCATACACCTTACTGGAGGAGAGGGGCTGACTGGCCACACTGCATTGCACTGTATGTCATACATAGTGCCTGGGCGTCTGCAGACAGGGGTGGCCTCAACATTTGGCCATACTTCTGTGTCAGTGAACCGAGCATCTGGGAATCTCTGGCCACCAGGATAGGTGATAGTGGACAGCCTGGACTGCAAACTAGATTCTGTATTCGCAGTGGATACTTCGACAAGGTACACAAGGTACACAACATTGAGAAAGAAACTGGGAAAAGTCACCCGAGTACCCTGAGTGCAGCGTTGGAGATGTAGCAACTAATGGCACATGTGAAGTCACCACATGAGCATGTTGGGTCTGCCTGAGGGAGCAATGGCATAAACTGAGACATGGTTGCGTGACCTACTGCCAGCTGGTGCACTCTACCCATTCTTTGTTGTGGAGCAGGCCCATTGTGTGCTGGTGAGCCACCCGCTGCCATGGACAAGTCTTAGACCCTTTCTCTTCCACCTCCTACAGGGATTGTGACGCTCTCCTGAGGGAGGTACGCAAGCTGGGGGGAGGGGTGAAAGTGGATAATACCACAGTTATTTTCTTCCCTGACTACGCCACGGGGGTGCAGAGGCAGAGGAGCTCATCTCCAGAGGTTAAGCGATGCCTCTGAGAGTTGGGCATCAAATACTCCTTCCTCTACCAGTAAAGGTAATGAGTGATCTCAGATGTTGGCACACAAATCATTGACACTGCTAAACAGGTCTGGACCTAGCTGCAATCCACTGGTTGCCAGGTGCTGTGGACAAGGAATGAAGGCTCTGCACAACAAGCTGTCATTCGTGGTGCCAGTCATACTGGGAGGCATAGGAGGGTAAGGCATCCCCACCACTACTACAAGCCACCCCCATTCAGCAGCAGGTTATCCAAGAGAGTTGGAAGGAGCTGCATGCAGCTTAGACGATGCGCAATTGCACTCAGAGACAGGATCTCGACACTTCCCCTGAATGCTTCCCCAGCGGCGTGGGCTCCACCGTGACATGGTCATGCAGTGTGGAGTCTCTGCAGCCCCCGTATGTGACTCCTCAGATGGCAAATAACCAATGTTATACAAAACAAAAGGAGAGAGCGGAGAGAGTACGTGTCCACCTGGACACTGGGGGCAGACTCAGTCTCCCCAATTATAGTTAAAGAACAAAAGGAATCCACCCTCGTAAGATAGGCGAAGGAAGAGAACAGGTTCTGGAGTTGCATGTGTTTCCTACATTGGTGGGAAGCACATAGTGTTTTTTAAATACCCCTCACACACCAAAAGGGCCCTTGGTGTCATGCTTCATCATAGGGGTCGTTGCGTCCCTCTACGGAACGCGGCATGCTGCTAACCAACGAATACATGGGAGCACTGATGTAGTCACTATGTGTGGTGTGTGAGGGTAGTGAGTGACAGGGTCAGAAGTGAATAGGTCAGTGAGTGTTAAAAAATACCTGGCATGTGAGGGCTAAAAAAAGTTTTAATATGCCTCCGTGCTGGTATTGTTAAAATGGTGTGATGGAGGTTTCTGTGTATTTCATGTACAAAACCTCCTGCGTGCGTCGACATGTTTCAAAGCCAAAGCTTCTTCAAGATGGGGTGCACAGATCCCTACCCTACTCACATGTAACAGATTAATATTGTCTCCACATAAAAAATATATGTGTTCAATGTAGCCAAATGTGCCTATTATGGTAAATGGCCAGGAACAAGGTGCTGCCTTCAGTGTCAATTTGTTAGGATGAAGTCAGTAGCATCATGAGCCTGCGAGTACGTTTGTGCTAATTAGCACTAAGCTTAGAGGTACTCCCTTCTAGCAACGTCCATCTTGCGGCTCCGTGGTGTTGACTGGTCTGCGGTTCTTGGTCTTCCGCTTCCTGTTACTGAAGTTCCAGTCTACCAAGGTCAGCACTTAGAGGGGATCAGGTCCAGTCGTCACCCAAAGAGAACAGAGCATTTGTTCAGGTGAGCGATGCATGTCGGTGTGGTGATGGTGGTCTCCTCTGTGTTGCTAGCTGCAATGGTAGGAGTTTCCTGGCGTCATTGAAATTGCCAAGGATGAATTGTGGGAGTTCTTCTATTATCCAAGGCCCTAGCTGCCCTCTTGCAATGCTGTAGCATCACTTGTTTGACGTTCCGGTGGCGTAATGTGCCACAGCATGTTTACAAGACCACGTGAAGCCACTTTACGTGGCTTTTCATTGACTTGTAAATATGTGCTCCTTTAGTGCATTAAACAGTGTGAAAGGGGCATTCAATGGGTGTTGCTGTGGGCGTTCCAATGCCAAACCAATGGAATCAAAAACATTCCCAGGTTTACGAGAAACCGTAAACCTTTGGAATGCAACAGAATCTTTCACCACCCCAAGGGTGGCATTTGGGAGGCACTACGAGGATAAATGTTTTCATTTCTCCTTTTTTCACTTTTTCTATGTGTGCAGCATTTTGCAGCACACAGAGAAAGAGGAAACCCTGGATTGGTAGGATTTGTCCAGGTAGGTGTCCCTTCCTGCACAACATCAATCAGTTCCCCAACACAGTCACACTTGCACCATGGTGCAAGGGTGCCTGCGTTGGCTCATGGCAGCCATTGCGCACCAACGTAGGGGGAAAGGACATGAGCCCCTTGCGACAGTTTAACACCACCAATGCATCATTTTCTTGACATACTTGCAGCGGTAATTTTGCACCACGTTGCACTGTATTTACAAAGTGACGCATCTAGGCATATGCATGACCTTGTGAAGCCCTGCACCACATTATACCTGCATCAGGGATGAGGTATGCAGGGTGGGCGTTCCCACGCAACAAAGCCTTGTATGAGTGGCGCAGTGAGATCTATGAGATTTCACTGTGACAATTCTAGGACGCCACTGCGCCAAAACCTTACGCCTGCCTTATGGCAGGCAAAAAGGTGATGCAGGGCCTTAGGGATAGGCCTGTCCCATGCATTGCTGGAGTTGTGTCATGCTTGCAACAGAACTGCAGCAATGCATGACTTTAGTGCCGACAGAAACGTCAGGATTCCAGACGTAGCTACCATTGATTGCGACATGGAGCACAGTACAATAAATACGGCGCATCCACAGTGTCGTAAGGCGGGCGCAGTGAAAAGTGTTGCATCGCTGTTTTATCTCAACGATGCAACACTTTTCATGAATGAGGCCCCGGAATGTGCCCAGTCTTTTTGATAAGGCACATTCCTGACCTTTTGTTTTAGCGCAGGGCAGCACAGCAATATTCCTTGCAGCACTGTCCAGCACAACTTATATGTGGACCCAAGTGTTTGCACCAATTTTAAGACCAGGTATTTTTGGGCGTTACAAACTGCCTCTAATTGGACTTAGCTGCAGTTTTTTGGGCTTTGCAACATACTAGGAAATCCTTGTAAATATTGCGTATTTTTTTTTGCAGGAGTACATGGTAGTGGAGAAGTGTGGCTCACTGGTTAGAGCAGGCAGACCCTGAAGCAGAGGTCAGACCCGGGACCAGGGTTCAATTCCCAACGCGGCAGGGTCTTGAGCTCAAATGTCCATGGACTTGATAATTCTCGCTTCGGTGCCTGACCTAATCATGGGTTCACACTCTGCAACTCTGGGCATTAAGCTTGCTTAATCTCCACAACGGCCCCCCGCGGCGGGATGCCTGGCGTTCACCTTGGGGATGCCCTGTAGGGGCTATCTCACAGGGAAAAGCAAGGACGGGTTCCCAAGGCAAGCGCGGAGATACCCCTTCGGGGGTCGATTCAGGCGCTATATAAGAAACATAATAATAATAATAATAATAATAATGCTTACCTTGCATCTCATTTTCGGTAAGTCGCGCTAACAGAAATGCCGATTTGAAAAACTGATGTTTATGCTAGAAAATTGCCGCTATCTGGAGTTAGTGTCAACTTCTAAATACGGCGATAAAAAAAAGCTGCCGTTACGTTAAAAAATGTATGCTACTGTGGCGTTAAGTACTTGTAAAAATACCCCATATACTTTTCCATTCTGGCTAACTTTCTGTGATAGAAATGGCTCCAGACAACTTTTTTTAAAAATGTCTTTTGCATTTACCTGAAGAAGAGCTCTGGAAACCATGCTTTCATGGCAACACCGGAGGGAAGGATGTCGTAGGTCAGTTTCTCCATCGACCTCTCAAAACTTTCATCCGCTCGCTCAATCACAGTGTGATTACCATGGTGACAACACGGAAGGCGTGAATCAGAAGCCATTTATCTCTGTCAGAACAGTTCCTATTGTGCCCTGGCAGGAGTTTCGCTAACTAGAAATAGTTTTAATAAGCAGGTCATGCTATTGCAGGTGGTTAGAACCAGAAAAAAAACAGAATCCCAGCTGTACTTAAAAAGGAATTAAAGGAGTAAACAAGATGATTCAAGTCGATATTTTTTTATGAGTGAGGGAATACATTGTCTACGACCCTATGTTAGGGAACATTCTCCGTACTTTAGATGCTTTTAGGAGAAGAAAAAAAGAGTTAAAATAAATAGAGTATTACTGCGAGGTTTCAGATCATACTGCTACTTTTATAAAAGGCAATGCCCAGATAGCAGTTGAACTAAAAGTTGCTTTTATTGCCGTTCAGTCACGTCCTTTTTGTCACCGCATTTCATGCGGCATCATCCATGTGAGGTGCAAACAGTGATTTTCTGCACTGTAGCAAGCACGCCCTTCCAAATGAGTTATTGTGAGCAACTGAGGCGCATCGCACATTATTCGTGAGCCAGTGTGCTTCACACATGGTCACCACTGTTCACTAGAGCAGCCATCTCAAAACTTTAATTCCAAACCAATTACCTCGTTTACATCATAACTGCAGACACTTTATCCGTTGCCTTGGAAGCTTCGTTTGTCTGCTGTCTCTCTGAGATTGATGGTTTTGTTTAAGTCCAAAGGTTGTAGTGAATAAAAGTGTCTCTTCTTAATCCGCTGGGCCCAGATGCGGCAGCTGCGCTCTTGCAATTGCACTGGCTGCCGCTCTGGTAATGGATTACAGGAGCCGTCCAAAATCATTAAAGCCATTCTTCTGTCTCCTAAGCAGGCCTTCACCAGCCACACAGAAGGGGAGGAAGGAAGCCGAGGAGCGCAGAATAATACGGAAAATAGAAACAGGGAGAGCCAGGAATATTTACATGTGTTTTAGAGATTATTTTGCACAAATATTTAGAAGTTACTGTTAGCACAGGTGACAAGGTGATGTGCCGATCTGAATTCGTTGCATTGCACACAAAAGATGGGTCATTTGAAGGACAGTTTTTTTGTTGGCAGATAATGCTCTTGCGGTGGAGTAAAGATCCCATATACATGGTCAGGTCACATACTAACAAACTGTGACAGAACCCAAAGGTTCTGCTTATGTACGGTGTGTGCACACAGAGCAACAGCCCGTCAGACACCCAGGTTAGCAAGGGCCACTATCATAGAAGCACACGGGCATAAAGATCAACAAAGTGCCTCATAAACACATACCAGCAACTATACCTATCAATGTGCTCTAGGGCACAAGTTGATGTGCAAGCTGTGCAACTCCCCAGTCCCATCATTTGCCATTATCTTCAGGATAAGTACCCTCACCCAAAGCAGACAAGCCTGAAAAATATTATTGTCATACTACACACCTCTAGCCATTAGCCAATCAAATCATTTAACAGCTTCTTCCAAAACTGTTTCTACATAGTTTCAGTCATCCAGTACCCAATATACTGACATTGCCAGCCTCCTTAACTTATACAGCCTTGACTTTTCCTACATTATTGAGTCCTGGCTCAATGCACATTCTCAGGCAATCATAGGTTCTCTGGTCCCTCAGAATTATAATATTTTATATGCTGATATGAATCTGAAACATTGTGGTTTGGGGATCTACTACCATCTACAAAACCTCACTGATTTGCAAAACATTTCCCACCAATACCTCCTCTGTGTTCGAATGAGGTTTCCAACACAGTCTGTTTATCCAACAACACATCTCTAAGCACTGTATACTGTCCAACCTCAAATCCATCTCATTGACCAATGGCCATATTTAGTTTTACAGTTTGACATCCTTCAAAATGTGGCAAATATCCTGTCCACCATATTACAAGTGCCATATGTTATAATGTATTTATAATAGGATCAACTGAACAGCCACCACATTTGTGATGGAGTGTCCCAGACGCCAAATTCTACATAAGTCTCCAATTCTGTAAGTATATTACGCTCCTCCTGCTGCCAGTCGCTCAGTTTCAGATTCCAGTCCGGTTCCAGTCCGGGTTTTCGAGGCTCGCAGAGGTTGCAACTGTTGTGGTTGAGCATGACGGAGCAGTGAAGGAGTCTGACGTTGCCCGTCCGCCCGCCTGCCCGTCTGCCCTCCCACCTTGCCCCCCATTGCTTTGGCCGCTGCTGACATCTACGATCGACCGAGAGTGGAAAGCGAGGAGCATGGTGCAAGTGGATTTCTGCGGAGGCGGGTGGGGCGGCTGGTTCGGCGGCTGGAGCCTGGCGGCTCAGTTGGCGGATTGGCGGTGACCACGGAAAACCCGGTTGGGGCAGTGGCATTGATCTGTCTCTGCCTGGTATTGCAGAGGGGAGGACTGCGCAGGGCGCATCCCACCCTGCCTTCCACCCCGCCTGAGCAGAGCAGAGTATTGCAAACCGGAGTACTGGAGCTAGTGAAAACACTGCATGAAACGTGGATGTGGATGTAGAGCGGAACAACGTATGGTACAACAGAGGCTACATTGTCCTATTCCACGCAGGGTGGACTGGAGCCAGCAGTCTGAGAGCCTCTGAGGGTACCTGTGATTCCTGAGGCACTTGTGGCCCTTGTGGCCCTTGTGGCCCTTGTGACCCCTACAGAGAACGAGGAACGGCTATATCTACAACTGCAACTGCAACTGGTGAGGCTTAGAGAAGCTCAGAAATTCAATCAATCACTCAATCACTCAATCAATCAATGTTTGTTAAGGGTGACTACTCACCCGTAAGGGTCTCAAGGCGCTGGGGGGTGGGGTCTCAGGTTCCAGTCCATCAAGGAGGGGGTCTGTCGAAGAGCCAGGCTTTGAGGTTTCTTGCGAGGATGGGGAGCAATGTTGTCTGTCTGAGGTGGAGCGGAAGGTTGTTCCAGGCTCTGGCCGCGTGGAAGGAGAATGAGCGGCCTCCCGATCTGGTCTTTCTGGTGCCGGGGACGACGGTGTAGGAGAGCTGGGCTGATCGTAGGGTCCTTTGGTGTGCGTGGAATTTGAGTCAGCTGTTCAGGTATGCTGGTCCGGTGTCGTGGAGGGCCTTGTGAGCGTGGGTTAGCATCTTGAAGGTGAATCTAGCTTTGATGGGGAGCCAGTGGAGTGTGAGCAGGTGCTGGGAGATGTGACAGTGTCTTGCGGCTGTGTTTTGGATGTTCTGTAGCTTGCGGGTGAGGTTTTTGTTTATTAGAATTGAGCTGCTTTTTGGACTGATATAGGAGGTGTTGTGCCTTTACCAGATAATATGCAAACCGCAACCAGACTGCTGTAGACTGCTATAAACTCAGATAAAGGTGAGAAGCAGTGTGTTGTGTGCTGCGTGTTGGGAGGCTGTTGGTAAAAGCTGAGGCGTTAGTCACTGTGACTAGTGAACTGTGACCAGTGACAGTGAGGGCGGCCTGCATTCCACGGGTGGAAACAACACCCGACTGGGGTCTGTACACAGAGTGAAGCGGTGCTGTTGTTGCTCGGCTCGTATAAAGTAGATCTCACACCTGTATAACTAAGTGGGAAATATGAGGGCGGAAAAGGAGCGACCACCATTTCCCACCATTAAGAGGAAAAAAAACCTTCAATCTACAGCAATTCTAAATAAAATGAAAATAAAACAAGCAGGAAAACCAGTCTTCAAAATCAGCTATGATACATATATTTGGGAAAACAACTAAGCTTCCGACAAAGTTTGATTTTATGAAGGACCAAACGGGAGCAATGCTAACATTACAAACTGACTCAAGTGGACTACAAACCCCAATTAAGCCGGTGAGTGAATCAAGTGCAATATCCAAAAAGCATGATGTAAGGGAGTTTGACCAGTACGAAAGGGAGCTAACTACAAAAACAAATGAAGATCCTGATAACCAATGGGGTCAAATAACTGATCTAGAGTTAACAATTCCTCTAACAGCCCACTTGCAACAAGATGACCCAAGCAACACGAGAACACAGTTTGGAGATTTCCAACACCTCTTAGCAACAGGGGCACCATTACCAATTGAAGTTCCAGTAAATGTAAAAAAAGCTACCATAACAGACGACCCAACAAATCTGGTGCAACCAAACCAGTGTCAACAAGACAATTTTAAAAAAATGGGGAAGATAGTCCAAAAGCAACAAAAGAAAAAATGAATTTATCGAGTCTCCTTCAAACTGACACTATGTCAATTTCAAAGGATGCAGAGCAAAACTCGGGTCAGGAGATTCTCAAGCATACTAACGGATCTCAAAATAATATGGAAGATTTCATTACAAAATCGGATTATCAGCAGCGATGGAGTACACCTTAACAAAAGGAAGAACGTAATAACAGGCTAGAATTTATTGAATTAGGAAATAAAGATGAAGAAGCTAATAAACAACACTCTTCTGTAAATAGCCAAATTCAGGGAGCACACTGTTCGGCCAATTGGGACTCGGGATCAATCTGGGATCTGTTCTTTAGAACCTCTCAATTAATACTAGAAGCTCTGACTTATTGGTCAAACAAAATGAAGGTGCAGGTAGACCTTCTTAGCACGATGGCATCCTGAGTAGCGGGAATTGACCACAAGATAGCCATGCTAAATAATCTGGTAAGAAGAGCTCAGTCACAACCAATATCTTCATACACATTTTGTAGTTGTGCTCCCTTGATTAACAAACTGGCCACAATTCCGGAAGTATTAAATACAATAATTGAAGATCTAAGAGGAAATCTATTCACCCCCGGAAACAAAAATGAGAGCGTAACTGAAAAAGTTATGAGTAACAAAACCGTAAACGAGGAAAGCAATAAGGATTTAATGGAAGAAAAAAATGAAGCCCAAACAGGGAGAATTTCACTCGCTCCACAAACAATACCATCAGAAACAGCACATGAATACTAATTATCAAAAAGACAGAGAAAAAAACAACGGAAAGCAAGGAACAAAGTTATAAAAGTTACAATAACTCCATCTTCTCCTGAAATCGAGTTAACAAAAGCAGGGAACAGCCTAGTGAATTCAAAAGGGCCAATGAATGTAATTTCAAAACAAGTAGACAGAGTTATAGAGGTAATAATACCCCTCTATCTATTGTTTAACAAAAAATTCCCAAACGTGATCAATAAAATCATCAAAGACCCAGTAGATCATAAAAACACAGGATGACTCAAAAAGTAAACAACACCAAACGGATAGCCCAAAAGCTAAGGATACTAATACAAAAGTGAGAAGTGATCTACCTCAAAACGAAAAGACAAAAGCATAATTTGACCAATATACATTAACTGAAGATATTATAGGTAAGATAAAAAATCAGAAGGAAAGTAAGACAACACGAGAGTGTGAAATAGAGAGAATACAAATCCATAACACGTCGAATGCAATATCGCAGGTTAGTCAATCATTAAAACATCCTTCATGGATCCAGGAGCCACGGAAATATATAGGTGAACCAAGAGAGCAGGATTTATCAATTTACATTAACCCACTGCAAAAAGCCAAAATAAAAATTTAAGTTCAAAAGGAGGGAGGAGTCAGATATTAGGGGAGAAAAGAAAGGGAAAATTGTGAAGAATTTTTTAAAAGATCTAGAATCCTTAGGTCTGAGGGTGCTAAACTGACGTTTTCTGCAAGACAGACCACCTGCCTGGACTTACCAGGCACTGGGTAACAAGTCACAAATAGACTACACAATAGCCTTGTTAGACTTATTTCAAAAGATTCTATCCTATCAGGTCGGAGGATCAAACAGAAGTGACCATAATCGACAAATAATAGAGTTAAAGTTAAACTGTGTAAGGCATGGAGAATATATGACACTTCTGGGAGACATCAAAACGGTAAATTATAAGAAATTTTATTGGATTGAACTCACTAAAGAATCAATCATAGCAACATCGAAAGTAATGGTTGAAATTTGTTTTGATGGAGATTGTTCTAACGCTATCGAAAAATGGTCCCTTTTTACAAATAAATTAGTTCTAAGCCAGAAACAAAAAGTTGGTAATAAAGAGCGGAAGGACAAAAAAATCAATGGCGCTGGTTAAACTGTCTTCGGAAAGTCATCTATTAAAAAAAGAGTGTAATAAAATCTTAAGATTGGTTAAGAAACACCCAGGGAATCAAATCTATAGAGACAAATTTATGAAGATAAATGCAGAAGTAAGAAAACAAATTTGGAATGAAAAAATACAAGCAAAGCAAGCACTTTGGGCAAAGGCATTATATACCAGTAATAAGAATAATGTAAGGGAATGTTGGTCTTTAATCAACAACTTAAATAGATCTAGTAGAGCAACTACATCTTCTGTCATTCCTGAGTCAGATTGGGTCAACTTCCTTCACTCACACCTAAATTCCAACATAAGCATGGATTTGAGTCCTGGCATAGATAATTTGAGAAAGTCAGAGGATAAAAAGAATACTGACATATCTATTACGGAAAGTCAAATATGCAAACTAATTAATTAACAGAGATCTGAAGGCGCCCCTGGTCCAAACGGGATTCCAGCTGACTTCTATAAAGAGAATGCATTACTATGGGCCAGGTACTTAACATTAGTATTTAATCAAGCGGTATCAACCATCCCTGCCTCCTGGAGGGGTTCCATAATCTCACCTATTTATAAGAGAGGTGAGTGGTAACAACCCGCTAATTATAGATTATTAACACTGCAAGATATAGAAGCTAAGGTCTTTGCATCAGTTCGTTTGAAAGAACTAACAGAATGGGCAGAGGAAAAGCATTTAATTCCTCCAAACCAATCAGGTTTTATACAAGGACAAGGCACGACAACGAATATATTAATACTTGGAATGTTAATAGAAAAATATAAAGTGAAAAACAACCGCTATATCTATGTTTCGTTGATTTTAAATCAGCTTTTGATTGTGTAGATAGGCAAATTTTATGGAGGAAATTGAAAAACTACGGTATTATCGCTGGCCTTTTAAAAGCAATTCAATTATTATATACCGAGACTTGGACAAGGGTTCGATTAGGTAATGGCTCACGGCAATCAAAAAGAATAGATACATCTCAGGGTCTAAAGCAAGGATGCGTATTAGCACCGTATTTATTTAATTTATTTTTATCTGACCTTTTGGAAGAACTGGATAACGTGTTGGCTCACTCTCAGAAATTGGATAACAAACAAATTTCGAATTTATTGTATGCCGACAATGTTATAGTGCTCAGCCAAACAAAGACAGGATTGCAGCGACTTATAAATAAAATATAAATGTATTCAATTAAGAATAAGATGGTAATAAATGAAACAAAAACAAAAGTAATGGAAGTCTGCAATAGGGCATGGAGCCACAGTAAACACAAATGATACTTACAAAGTCGGCAGCTAGAACAAGTGAAACATTACAAATATTTGGGCATATGGTTTGATGAGAAGGGCTAATTTTCTCAACACAAAACAGAGCTGATAAAAAAAGTTATTGCTTGATTATGGCCTTTCGTTCATTACATAGCTCTTTGGGTGGACCAATTTATCTTCCATTATTAAAGGTTATGAAAGTAAAATTAATGCCCAGTCTTACTTATGGAAGCTAATTTCTTTGCGGTATAGATTCTGCACTTTTAAACAATGCTATAAAAAATACATTTAAGTATTTGCTTCGACTTCCGGTTAATGCATCACCGGCCCAGATCCGACTTGAATTTGGCTTTTGTAATCCGCAAATTGTGAGGATGGGCCAGTATGTAAAGGTATGAAAACAAATTAAAACTACTATTTTTAACCCAATGAGCTGTCTACTCTGGCAAGAAATGCAACAGAATCAAACTTCCTGTTTTTATACATACCTTCAAACAGCACTAGAATAAAATAATTAATAGATTAACAAAACATCTATCTCTTCTAAAGGATAAAGAGTTATTTATTAAGAGATCTCATGCCTGGATGATAGTAAATGAATATGCAATCCTTAAAGTGCAACCCTATCTAGAAATACCATGGTCAACTTATTTATGACCTCAAGATTTGGCAACCTGCCGGGACTTAGGCCCGCAAAGCCTTGGCTGAGACCAACTAAGCCAATCCCTTGCAGATTATGTAACAAATGGGAAGAAAATATTATACATCTGGTTTGCATATGTATATCAATGAAGGTTGAAAGGAAGAGGTATTTAGAGATCTGTTTTAATGAAAGAGGGATACGATCATGCAGACAAGCCCTGTTAGCTTGTTTTAAGCCAACGGATATAGTAATGATTGCAAACTTTACAAAATGTATGACCCTTGTAAAAATGAAACTGGAAGTCAGTGATTCGAGCATAATAGGAATGGAAGTTGCCGGTAGTTAGAGAACATTTGCACATGAGATATTGCACAAAAGTAAAGAACCTATACCTGTAAATAATTGTTATTTTAAGATTTGTAATGGACTTCGCTTGTGTAGATATGTTTTAATGATTGTGTACTTATGATTTTCGATATGTTAGATTTTAATTAATCATGCAATACATTAATATTTATTTACTCTGAAATAAATGTTTATAATTTACGTAATCTATTTGGAAGATTTCAACACTGAAGGCTTGATTATAACTTCCACTGTGCTGGTAGGGTGGCAAATCTACATGCAAAATATATGCTACATGCAGTATCATGATGCCAGTGCAGTGGAATTAGGAGTTGAAAACCATGGAAGGAGGAATTACTATGTAGAAACAGAATCGCGGTCCTAAAATGCCACAGAATTTGCAAAAACTCCATGGTATTTGCAATTCCATGAGCTTTAACATTTACCATCTGCTTTGAGGAAGGTAAATGTATGCAGGGACCTCTGTGTGTGTGGCGAGGGTAGAGATTGGCCGGGGGAGTGGGAAGTAGTGGAAGGAAGCGCCAGATAAGTTCTGGTAGAATGGAATGCTCCCCACACCAGAATAACATTGGAGATGAGGCTTGACTGTTGGTGCAGCCAGTGCCACATGCGATTTACTGGTCAGAATTACCCTTAGTTAAAATTGGATCCAGTGTTCCAACAACCGAGGAAACCAGGTGAGAGAACACTGGCCCGCTCATGGTCAGGCACAGCAGAATGTCATACAGTAATTCCTCTTCTCCTGGATCCTCATCAGGTCATGACTGAGGAACTTCCAAATGCAAGCGTTCATCACATTCGATAATCTGCTTCTCCAGCCCAATGTGCCACAGCCCTCAATCCTCCATAGACATCACAAAGGCAGATTCCATTATCTCATCCCTGCAGATCATGCAGCAATCAACTGTTTGCACCCACTTGAAACAGATAAACTCGATCAGTCCCCCCAAATGTTCATCCTGCTGATTTCTAACCCCCCTCTTTTATCCAGCAAACCCTCCATGAAAGCCTGGAGCCACCGTCTAAGAAACCTGCCATCCTGTTCTGTAGGATCTGATTCCACATACACATAACCACCTTTGAACATGCCATTGTTATTACTGTCCATTACAAAGCAAACATATAATGGGGTGCACCTGCATTATAGAAAACAGTAAATAATACATTGTATGATAGAGCAAACCATGATGTACACTCGGGGAATTCTTGAAATGACATTTTTTGTGTCCGTTGTTTGAAAAGGTCATTGCAAGGGGTGATATCAATCAGGGGAGTGTTCCTCTGTTTTGTGTGACCTGAATAACTTTTTCTCCCAAACTGAGGCGAGAGCATATAAATGTCTTTGTATTTATATATGGATTTCTATAGCAAAGCTATACCTAAGAAGGTCTAAAGAGTACATTTCAAATACCCAGAGGTATACAATGAAAGAGAAAAGTACCCGAGGAGTGTAAAATAGAAGCAAGAAGGAAAACGAGGAAGCATGATGGGGAGAGCAGGCACATTAGCTGGCAGTGAGTTGAGGTAACTCTTCTAAAGGTGGGTTTTTATTTGCTTCCTCAAGGTGAACATATCAGGTTATGTTCTGAAGGAAGGGGAAAGGGAGTTTAAAAGCCCCCGAGGGTAACTGTTTACTGAAAAATGTGCTAAGGAATCATTTTTGGAAAATTGCAGGGAAGACGGAG
Organism: Triturus cristatus; assembly: GCF_964204655.1. Lineage (NCBI taxonomy): Eukaryota > Metazoa > Chordata > Amphibia > Caudata > Salamandridae > Triturus > Triturus cristatus. The sequence goes on along the minus strand of NC_140591.1, from coordinate 1,363,004,260 downwards.
CGGTTGCTCTTAAGCCATCTCTCCAGGACAGATGTGAAAAGCGCTATGCGGTAGGGATCCTGAGATGAATGGCCCTGTGAGTGAGACATCCTAATATTGTGATTCATTTTCGTTGTTGAAGAGATCATCTGAGACATAGCCTGGAAGGTCGTTTAATTGGGGGTGGGAGGAGAAGATAGTGGAACTCATCCAAAAATTGCCCCGGTGGGAGATGCTGAGACTATGTCATCGGCTTTGATGACAAGTAGAGCTGAGCTTTAATGTTTGCAATCTAGGAAGAGACAGCTTTCAGATGTAATAATGCCCTCCTCCTTTTGAATATGTTGTAAGGAGGAAGATCAGTTCACTGCTCTGTCTAGCATACAGTGCCAACATCTGGATGTTTGTTACGCCTATAGGGGCTTATTTACAAGCCTCTTGCGCCATCGGTGCTTCACTTTTTCCCACGTTAAAAGTGGCGCACCGGCGGCGCAAGGGGCTTGTAAATAAGCCCCATAGTGCTTCCATGTAGGTTTTCAAACTAGATGATGAACTGAATAAAGTGAAATATCATGTATTGCATTAATCTCTTAATAAGAGCCTCACCAGTGGGTGCTATTAAGATAGAATCTCATCTCCTCCTGCTAAGCAATTATGAGTCAGCTGTTACTGGTTCTGCATGCTACACTAAATATCCTACTTCATATTTTCAGAGGAACAATGCTGATTGAATTGGTGTAGTTGTAATGGAATATAGTAAATCTTCTATCGGCAAGCTAATAAACATGGCTTGACTAAGTTAAATCTGATGGGTAGCTGTCCTATGGCATATTTTAAATGTGCATTGCAGAAGTCAATTTTATTTTGATGAAAACAGGATGTACTTGAATATTTGCTCACTTAGCGAGCTTAGGGTGATATTGTTATTTTCTTTTATTTTTTTGTACATTGATATTTGGTCTTTTTCGTTCTTTAGAAGGTTTTTGGAAGCTGTCAGCTTTCTGTCATCAGCCTAGTTCATGGAGGATCTCTTGGTATATCTACTAAGGAATCAGAGGCTGCATCAATTTGAATACCCCTGGATTTCCGCGCTCTTCTTTGAAGTTAGCACTTTCTGTAATTTGATCTGCTATACTTTTGCATAGTCCATGAAGAAAGGAAGGTCTGCTTAGGTGTCTCCTGTTTTCAGGCTTGTGGGACCTTCAGTGATAGTGGCTTCTGAAATGCTTTCATGATGTCATATTTGAGCGTCTTCCTTGCATTCTTGGAATTAGTTAGTTGGAGAGGTGTGGTGCAGCGGCCAGCGCAGCTGACTTTGGAACATAGGGTTCACGGTTCGATCTCTGGCTCTGGCGGCAGCTCAGCTCAGCACCATGTGACTCTGGGCAATAGCTCACTTAATTTCCACGACGGCCCCCAGTGCCATGACACCCGTAAGGGTGAGTAGTTTGCGCTTTACAAATACTGATATATTGTTTTATTATTTCTAAGAATTTGATGGTGAGGTTTTCGCAACCTGCAGTATGAAGCTGGTATGGTGAGCCTCCTTTTATTTTTTAGGTCTGTTCATGGCTAAGGATAGCTTCTGATCTCAGAAAAAGGTGGGCACTGAAGGTCCTGAGAGTAACAATGAAATAGTTTATGTGTCGCAAATCAATTGCTGACCAGTCAACAAGGAGAATTATGGTACACATAGAATTCACTTGTATTGTAATTGCACTCATATAGCATTTCATATGTCTGAAAAGTCACTGCAGAACTTTAGTGGATAGATAGCATGCTACACCGTAGGGGAGTGTTTGGCTGGGAGTGTATTGAATTGTGGTATTGCTTATTTTAGAAGCATTTTAGTGTTTTGAGTGATACGACTCGTATAGTCGCTGTGACTATGGGCCATATATACGACCATTCCATTATGCGAGTCGCAAATTCATTTTTTAGATTTGCAATTTGTGACTCGCAAAACGGAAAGCACTAATGTGTCTCAGATACATTTAATGATTCCAAATGTGGCTGCAAACGACCTGCCTCATCAATATTCATGAGGCAAGTCACAATTTGTGACCTATTGGGAATAGGCTACAATCACAAGGATGGTGGCCTGCTGGGGACAGCATAACACCTTGACTGTGTTTGCTTTTTAAATAAAGCACCTTTTTTTTTAAATGCAGCCCGTTTTCCAAAAAGGAAAACGGGATGGGTTTAAAAGAAAGAAATGTAATGATTTATTTACATTTTTGAAGGGCAGGCAGAGGTCCGTGGGATCACTGCCCACTCTTCAAAAATATTTTTGCTTCCAAACACAAAGGGGAACGTGTCCCTTGGGGACCACTTCATGTTTGTGACTGGCTTATCACCTACTTGAAGTAAGTGGTAAACTACATTTGGGATTGCAAAACAATCGTACATCCCCCTGTGACTCGCTATTTGGAAGGTACGCCAAGGGACCCCACTTCCTAATAGCAACTTGCAAACCCTATTTTGAGAGTTGGTAATAGGTGACACACTCACAAAATATGGTTTGTACATGCTACAACCCTTTTTAGCATTCAGAAATGGCCTGATTTTCAGTTTGCGACCACTAAACACGGTCGCACATCTGGACCCATGTGTTTAAGGCTGGTAAGAAGAATAAAAGATTTAACACTAGGACTATAGACAGTGATATTGTTGTAGTGAATGATTTGAGCAGATCCTCAGGGAGCCCGGCCAGGAGCAACAAAGCAGCCACTTTTGGAATAGACTAGATACAGTCACCTATTGTAACGTTCTGAATAAATCCCAGTGTGACAGGGGAGGGACTTGCAGGAATTCCTTTTAAATTGCCTCGACAACTCCCTTCCCATTCTCGAACATTAAGCTGGAAACAGATGGAAGACCATCTCCCCAAATCCATTATCTTTTCCTTACTCCAACCCTATCTACCCGCTCCTGTGGCCATCCTAATTCAGAAATAATGTGTCAAGACGTCTGAGCCTCCAAACCAATGTGGGGTAGAGAGCAACACCACTGGAGCATCAGAAAAAGTGGTGTTCCGGGCTAGTAAATATGCCCGTAAAAGTCAAACTGACCCACGTTCTTGACCACCCTTTAAGAAACCTTTTTAACAAGCTCGCCTGCAGAAGGGGCATAACCCCACTACAGCTATCCCATAAATGCAATACCAGCTAATTTCCAAGAAATGGTCACCCTGTACTGGCCTTTCTCTCTCAATCTCATGAGAAATTGCACCATGTTCTCCACTCTAGCCCAAGCATCTGATCTGCATTGTGTCATCCCGTAACAACTCGGCCCAAGCCTGGGAATATGTTGCTCTCATGCATACATGTCCATTTGTCTTGCAGCATTTTGGTCCTGGCACTGTCTGCCTCCGTGGCCAGTCCAGGGAATCTCTCCCACTGTGAACTAGACAAAGCATCTGCAATGTCATTGTCCATACCTGGACCATGCCTAGCTCTAAATACCATATCAAGCTGTAGGCACTTCAACACAAAGACCTTCAGCAACTTCAAAACTTCTGCATACCCTGCTGACTGCCTGCTAGCTTCCTGCACCACTGACATATTGTATACTGTAAACAGAACTTTCTTGTGCTCTAACTGATCTACCCACAACGCCACTGCCACTAGGAAGGGGAAGAATTCCAAAAAGGCAATGCTCTGGCCACAATGTTTCAATGCTTGTGGCCCATCTTTGGCACAGCAGTGCCCCTGCCAGTATAGGCCAAAACCAACACCTGCTCAGCATCTTAAAAAAGGTGTTAATCCCTGTTCACTTCTGTCAATGATGCTAAGGGAATTCCGTTAAAAGAGAAAAGAAAAGCTCACCACATCCTCAAGACTTCCTTAATCCCAGCTGAGATTTGGACGTGATGGTGCAGAAATAGTAGCCCGGAAAGAGCCAACCCCATTCTCCTGTAAAAATTCCTGCCTGCTCTCATCACTCTGCATGCGAAATTCAAGTGTCCTAACAAGACCTGCACCTCTTTAACTGCAACTTTCTTTTTTACCAACATCGAATCCAGCACCTGCTGCATGCCTGTTTCTTATCTTCGAGGACCTGGCTTCAATTACACCGGAGTCGATTTTGATTGCACAAAAATAGATCACGGTGGTAGGCCCCAATGTCTTTTCTGGTGCCATGGGATACCCCGAGGTCCACCATTGGCTCCTGGTAACTTGACAGTGCATGCTGACAGTCTGTGGAACTGGGGTTTCCCACAAAAAAGAAGTCTTCTAGGTAATGTGTGATATGTTCCTGGCCCGTACAACCAATAAACAGCCATTGTAAAAAGATACTCAAGCATTCAAACACGGTACATAACATAGGGCAGCCCATGGGTAGTCAGCTGAAAGTCAGCAGGGTGTACCGGCAACAAATGGAAGGCAGACTTAATGTCGCTCTTTGTCATAAGGCCTCCTGTCCTACTTTCTCAACTAGAGATAAGGCCACGTCCAAAGAGGAGTAAGTGACCGTGGCGGATATTGTAATTTACGGACTGGTCTTCCGGTCTTCTTAGGAACTACTCCGATAGGAGACACATTCAGATCATCCAATGGCCCATCATCAAAAGGCCCGCCATCCTGCCCTCTTGAATTCCTTTTAGCAACTTGTCCCACACCACTTGCCTGTGCTCACTGGATAGATTCAAATTATCTGCCTGGCATCGCATCCTTGGACCCTGGGACCCCAGTCTGAAACCTAATGTAAACCCCTGCAGCAAAAACCTATCATCATCCTGTTTGTCATATGTAGCAAGCCAAAAACCCAGTCTGTCCAGTTTAATGGACATCTGAACCCTTCCCTGCAGGTCCCTGTCCTCCCCTCCCTGACCTGTAACCTCCTGCCTGCCCCTGCTGAGCTGCACCATACCCAGGCTGCTGACCCTGCCATGTTGTGGCCTGACCCCCTGCCCAAAACAGTTACCTATAGAGTCTCTGCCTGAACACTTGGAGCTTCATGAAGGAATTTACAATATTTCCTCATGTAGCTCCCCTTGTTGTAGTCCCAGCAAGTTTCCAATTGGTTGGTCTGTCCTCTACCAGCCCCCCCCCCCTCCTCAGGTGAGGTGCCCCTAAAAAGACCAATACACAATCGGCAAGCCGCTTTCTGTGAAAATTGTTTTACCAAACTTGGCAGACCCCATTGTATGCTGCCAAAGGTCCATATCAATTTCACCCCCTTGTGCCTCTGTGTCAAAAGCCATACAGGACCTGAACTCCTCATCATTCTGGACATGGGTATCCCCAATAATTTATTTGTGCCTTTCTAATAACGTCCATGTATTTAAAAAGAGCAACCAACCTCTCCGGGTACTTTTCGCAATAAACGCTCATATAGATAAGGAAAGCCGCCGTCCAATTCTCAATCAGGACTTTGACCTTCAGCCACATGGGCAGCTCAAATTCCTCCTCCTTAGACCCTTTTTTTAGCTTGGCTCTCTGTGTAGCAACTTCATAATTTCAATGTATTCTCCTTTCCATATCTTCTCTTTAGCAGATGCCATATTATTGCTCCCAAGGGCTTCAACGTCCCCATATAAGGCAGTTTTTAAAATGTTCAACTCCTGACTCTCCGGCTTATCCGTCTTCTCTCCTTTCTCTGCTTTGCTATCCTTTATGGCGTCCTTCTTTTCCGCTACATACTTGTCAGACCTTTTAACAGACAACTCAGGCTGGTCCTTACCAGGCTCTGTCACCCATAACCTGCCTCAACTGCCCTCCTTTTTGACTCCTGCCCCTGAGCCGCTTGTGTCCTGTGTGTGGTTGTTCATCCCCACGCCTGTATCCTCCGCATAATTATCTTTGCTCAAGCAGGCCTCTCTGCTGTCCTGAGGCTCCTTTCCCTCCACACCTACTGATACCATTGTAGCTGTGTATGCCATGCTTTGCGTTGCCTTACCTAATGCTAAATTCAGCACCTGTCGTCTCGCCAAGTACTGTCTCTGAATGGTTCCACCCCTTCCACCGTGAGTGTGCCAGGGACCTGCCAACTGCAAAATACTGTAGCCAGATCGATTAGTAGTTCCCCCGCCCATACTGATGCTGCCTCCCCTCCCACTCCAATATTGCACCTCATCTTCCTCATGCACTTTGCCCCCCTCCAGGGTCTCTTCATCATTCTGACCACTCCCCCACCTCTGACTCTCTGCACTCACCCTGAAAAGGGCATCACCCTTCACATGCTCTGGTACCAGCATGTCTTCTCTACTCTGCTTCCTAGGGGACCTGAGCTTAGCAGGATGGTGTCTTCAGATGGTGGAGCAGGCTTTGTGGCTTCTGTAGGAAGCATCGCTTGGATCTAGTAGTGCAGGGGGCACCACTGCGCAGCAGCTGCTACATGAGGAAGGCCATTGATGGAGTTGCGGCCACGGCCACTGCATGTTCTTTGGTGCGCCAGACCTCCAATCGAGGCAGCCTTTAGGTAGACAAATGGGGCCGCTCCTGTACTAGGAAAGCAGCCACTGCCTTCCAGGAAGGCAGTGGGAGGTCCCGGGCAACTGGAAGGGGCAGCCAGTGAGTGATGAGGCCCCTTTCAGAAGCATTGCAAGTCAGGACGCTTTCCTTATCAATGCTAGCATTTATTGCCAAAAGCACCCAGAGAGGTCCTGGCCAGTGAAGATGGCGAGTGAAAACTTTTAGTTTCTTTGCTCTGCCTCCCGCCAGTGCCGTCCCTTCCAGAAGTGTAGATAACACGGCACTATCACAGGTGAGCGAGTGGGCTGATTTTCTTCTGTCATTTGAGGGCCTGTTAGTTTTGGTACCCATGCCGGATTTTACTGTTGATATCCATGCAAGGAGTCTCTACCCTGCAAAACACGCATGCAGCCGAGGTGTCGGGAGATGGCTTAGTTTTTCCTTGACATGCCATCCGCCGTTGTAGTCTCCGAAGGGTAGATCATGTGACAGGTCAATGCCTAGTACACTGGATTTTACTGTTGATTTCCTGGGTATTACAACCAACTTTACAGGCAGCAAGCGTAATTGCATGCAGTCTCCTGTACATTACGAAACACTATATGTTGTGTCTTGACAAGTTCAAAAATTATCTTTATTTTTGTTGGGAATATTTTTCTGTCCCAGTCTTGCCTTGGCGGGAAAAATAGAGCCTCTCCAGTCTAGCTAGCAGACACAGGTGGTCTCTCTGAGAGCTCAAGGCTGGTCCGTCTGCAACTCTTCAGCCTGAATGAATCAGGAGTTCCTGCTGCTGCAGTCTGGTGGCCCCCTGTCCAAAGAACTTAGAAGACACTCAGGGCAAGCGCTCATTCTGGCAGACACTCCCTATACACATCTGGTGGCACAGTCTAGTCAGGTGGGTCATGTAATCTATGCACTCATCTCACCAGCATGTACCATTAACCTACTAGGACACCCTTCGATTTTTAGTTATATTGTACTGACAACCATTGGTATGCTTTTCTTAGTCTCGCTATAGTTTCAGACGCACTGGCCTTTAATGTTTACTGTGTGCCTCTTGCCTAGTGTCGACCCATGATTGATGTCTTGTCAGGTTAAGCAAGTTGCTCCAAAGGCCCCCCTGTAAACTTCCTCATAGTGTGTCTTTATTGCAATGAATGATTGTGCTACAATTGTACAGTATGGTCATCTTACAAAGAGGCTGAAGGTGTTGGAAATGGCCCTTTCTTCAGGTTCACCACAAACATTTTGCCTTCCTCCTCCTATTTTTCTGACCTTGTTTTTGTTGGCTTTGGGAATCTGGGCACTTTACCAATGCTAATACTTGCTAAAGGTCATGTGCTCTCTACTTAAAACATTGCCTTATCCACAAATGGCATATTTAATTTGCTTCTAAGTCCCTAGTAAAGTGCACTATATGTGCCCAGGGCCTGTAAATGAAATGCTGCTAGTGGGCTGCAGCACTGATTGGGCCACCCACTTAAGTAGCACTTTAGACATGTCTCACGTCTGCCACTGCAGTTAACCTAATTTCAAGGCTCAAACCTTCCTTTTTATTACATATAGGTCACCTCTAAGATAGGCCCTGGACAGCTCATGGGCAGGGTGCAGTGTATTTAAAAAATAGGACATACACTTTTGAGTTTCACATGTTCTGGTAGTGAAATACTCTTAAATTTGTTTATCACTACTGTATGGCTATCTCTCTCATAGGATAACATTGGAATTGCTTTATTACATTTTATAAGTGTAATATCCAATTGGGAAAAGAGGGGACCGCTAAATTTGGTGTCTTTGGAATCACCATTTAAAAACACAACTTACGGGGAAGTTGGTTTTTAAATTGCAATTCTGAAAATGCCTCTTTTTAAAAGTTGCCATTTGCTTACTGTAACCATTTGGGGTCTTCTGCCTTTCTCTGGAATACACGTCTGGGGTGGGTGTCAGCAGGCTTTACTGCATTCCCTCACACAAAGAAAGGGTAGGTGTGACTGAGTGGCCATCTGTGTGCTGATGGGAAATCCTGAGCTGGATGGGAGGAAGGAAATTACACTTATACCTGAAAGGGCTATATCCTGTCCCTACACAAAGGATTGCATACCACCTATAGTGAGTTTGAAGCTTGGGCAGGAAAGACAGTTGCACTTCACTGGCATCTCTTAGAAGTCTTCCTACTTCAAAGGGACATATGGATATAAGTACTGGACCTCTGACACAATGAACTCAGAACACTTCTGGAACTGAGGACATTCTTCCGGAAGAAGGACGGATTTGCTGCCAGGAGGGACTGCTACTTTGCTGAACTGCTTTGCTGTGTTGGCCTGCTGGCTGCTATTTCTTGCCTGGAAGTGAGAAGGACTGGATTTGCATCTCTACATCCAAGAACCAAAGTATCTCCAAGGTCTGGTTGGCTTGCCTCCTGTTTCTGAAGTCTCAGGGATATCAAAGACTTCACCCTGCAACCAGCACCTAGGCTGTGCCTGCTGTGAGTCCTGCACTGCCACGTGGTGCCAGTCTAGTCGTGGGCTCTTAGAAGTTAGTTTTCAGTTCTGCAACCAAGAAAATCCATGCATAGAAGACGTTGCGCCGATTGGAATTGGTAGATTTTCCTCAACACTGATGCAAAACAGTGCATTTCCCTCGACACTGACGCATCGCCGCTACTGCACGAACTGCAAGCATTACATCACCGATGGCGTGACGCATCGTCCCTTGTTTCTGACGCATCTCTGACTCATCGCTGTGTGCTGCATGCATCACCAAGAGCCCAGCGGTTCGAGGATGACGCATCACTCCGTTGTTCATCGCACCTTGACTCTTGGCGCATCTTTGACTTTGTGCAGCTTGGAACAGATGCATCACCCCATCTGCAAGATCAACAACGATGTATCACCTCCTTTGCTCCACGCATCCCAGGTACTGTTCAGAGGGCCAAGGCCGGTCCCTGTATACGACCTGCGCTCTATCGCTGTTGGCCTACACGTATGGATTTGCCCTGGTCAAGCGCAGCCAGGTGGGCTCTATTTTGTTTTAAGCACTGCAAAACAGTTTATTAGTTAAAAATCCTTATCTTGACTTCTACGTATTGGATGGATTTTTTAGTTTTGGTCTTGTTGTACTCAAAGACAACCCGTAACTTGCTGGCTGGGGGGGAAAACAACTATTCTAATCTGTCGAGGGGTTAAGCTTCTCACGTGGATAAACAAAGTCCTAAAAATAGTGGACAATACAAAATGAGCTAGGCTACAAATGAGTTGGAAGTCGATGCATGAATTGTAATTTTTATTTTTCGAAATTATTTTATATGTAATCCAATTTTAAAATTTTGTAACTAAGCTTAATCAACTATTTTTATCTTTAGTATTATGCTTTATGGTTATGAAAACCAAATAAAGTTTTCTTTGACTGACTTGTACTCATAAAAATATTGGTTATTTTTCTAAACTGGTGTGGAGTCCTTTTGTGGTGATTTAACTGTGTTACTGTATGTTGTGTACACAAATACTTTACACATTGCTTCTTAGTTAAGCCTGACTGCTCTCTGCCAAGCTACCAGTGAGTGAGCACAGGTTAATTTAGAGTGTGTTACTGACTTACCTTGACTAGGACTGTGTTTGCTGCTTGGACAGGGTGCATACCTCTGCCAACCAGAAACCCAATCTCTAATAGTAGATTAGTGACCTTTCATTTCAGGAGTCTTGCATTAGTTTCCAGATATGTTTAGAACTTCTCGTTGTTCAAAATGTTGTAATTTCTGTTATTTAGTTCTTTAAATGTACTTCATTGAATGGTTTTACTGTCGGAAAAGTATCACTTGTAGTGTCACACATTTGACACCTAAATATCACTCATTAGTGTTTTGGAACCATGGAAATGTCACACATAAGCAATCAGAAAGCTTGGCAACACTGAGAAGGGAGTGCACGTATTGATACCTGTTTGATTTTCATCAGTAAATCTCGGCTCTGGAGCAAATATTTTGAAAGAGTTCACAAACTTCTTTTTTTTGTCCAAACAACTCTCAGGGAATCAGACAGATGGCAACGCAACAGCAAAGTCCAGTGAAGATCAAGTTGCCACTGGTCAGCTGAGATTCTTCACAGGAATGTACCCTTAACTTTTGTATGTTCCTAAAGCCTCCAAGAGATCATCCCTATGATTTTTGGAGATCTTTCTGTCCTTGGACTTCAAGGGGAAGGGGGAATTGCTTCTTCAGCAATTCTTTCACACTGGTCACAGATGGCAAGTGCAGCAGGTTCAGTCCACCTGGTACCCTTTCCCAAGTCCTAGTGTTCTAAGGGAGGTTGGATGAGGGCCAGGTTTTTAGGTTTCCCCAGCTGTAGATAGGGGACACCCTAAGACACTCTTAGTTGCTCCCTGACCAATGAAGTGAAGCTTTCCAGAACCTGACCTACCCAGTTTTGTTGCATTTCCTGTTTCCTTTACCGAAAACAGGCTCCGAATGCCACATGCCAAGGCATTTTTAAGATAGCGATCATCTTTGACCATACTAAACTAGGGCTCTGATGGCTGGAGGTGTGTGTGAGAGTGTCATTAGGAGATCCCCCGTGGCGTAACACAGGCCCCCACAGTCCCCATGGTGTGGGGGGGCCCGAGCTGCAAGGGGCCCCCTCAGCACAATACTCTGGCCTGATAGCTCCGGATTAAATCCTGAGCAGGGGCCCCTCCATGTACCTTGTAGGGGGGCCCTCATGTTTTGTTACACCACTGCCCAGTTTCCACCCATGCCTAACATTAATATGCAGTATGGGGCAACCAGTGTATCCACCAGAAACCTAGATGCCGAATTCTGATCAGGGTCCTTCAGTGTAAGAAATCGGAGTATTATTTGAGGGTGTGAGAACCCACTTCAAATAATATTCACAATCCTTGTCAGGGTGACCCACAAAAGTCACTAAATAAACCTGCACTCAACTCTCTGGTAGTTTAGTACAAAGGCAGTCAGGCTTATTTTAGCGGTAATGCATAAAGTATTTATGCAGCACTAAAACAGTAATGAAGTGAAAACACAACACAAGAAAAATGATAATAAACCAATTTAGAAAAGTATATTTTACTAAATAAAATTACACCAAAATGACATGACATTTTTAAAGTTTGAATTCAAAATAGAACCAAAAGCACAAAGTGCCAACTGCGTTATCTAGTCACACTAGTCCAGGTGAAAGTAAACTATTAAGGCTGACCGAGATGGAGTGTGGGTTGGTTACAGGGACCAGATTCTTCCCGGTAGAAGGTTTATCTTCTGACTGAGAATATTTTATGGAGAAAAGTGGTCATGATGAGTCGTTGGCAACACAAGCTTGATCTGAAGCAGGGTTTGACTTAGGGTATTTTTCACTGCTAGGAAATATAAAACATTAAATATAATTGTCCTTCTTTTTAAATTCAGTGCACTGTGACCTATGGGCATTTAGGGTCTACCTTTTGACTGATAAATAATAAAATGGAAGGTTTGACCTGGCAAGAAAGATTATTTTACAAGGTCGAAAAAGGCAGTTCAAAACTGCACACATGGGATTCAGGGGCAGGCCAGGACATAATTTTTTACTGGTAATGGGTGGTACAACAAGTGCTCCAGCCCGCTAGTAGCATTTATTTGTCCGCCGTGAGTACAGGTAATACCATGTACCAAGGACTTACACGTGAATTGCCCTGGTATCCTATTCTCTCCCTTTCAAGTGTGCACCAAATAGTACATGTGGCTCAACCGACTAGTCAAGCAGGATTTAACAGCCTGGTGTCACAGGATGACCACTGCCTTCACTCTGAACATTCTGTGGAGTTAAAAAATAATCATCTCTGCTCTTTTAACGAGTCTGTTGTGAGCTCCTGGCAGGAATTTCACACCTCTGTCACATCTTATTTAGGCCAAGTACAAGCTAGTAGACGCTAGAAAAATAATACAAATTAGCCTTCAGAAACTTCCGGCAGGAAAAAGGTGACTTTTAGGAGTTATCTTTCTTTACTATTTATTAAACAGCATACTTCACCACTGACTACTAAAAATAGATTTTAATTATTTGTCTAGCTCATCCAATTTCCGAACGAGTAGTATTAGTATTGTAATCAGTACTCTGGTTTTCTTAAAAAAACAGCCAGTCTTGCCGCAGTGAAAATAGCTTTTAGTGGGCTGCAAGACTTACATATTGTTGACTTACTAATACTTAAAAGGGAGGTTTTCAACTGTTAAAAGGGTTTTTTAACGGGTCGCAATGCAGGTTTCAAAGTGCAGCAGTCAGACTACACTGGTAGAGCGGAAGCCATATTTTCCTTTGTCACACTAGTGGATAGCACTTAGGAGCACATGTATCAAAGGTTTTTGCGATCGCAAACGGTGAGATTCGCAAAAATCGTCCATTTGCGATCGCAAATTATCCTTTGGAGATGCATGAAAGTGTTTCCTAAGCGCAATTTAAGAATTCGCAATTATTTGTGAATTCCTAAATTGCGATTGCATTTAAGGAATCGCAATTTGGGATTCCTTAAATGAAATGCTAGAATCACTTACAAATAGCGATTTTGCTATTTGAGACCGCAAATTACAGACAAATCAAACTTGTCTGTAATTTGCAAAAACTTTGAAAAATGCACTAAAATGCATTTTTTAAAGTTTTAAGTTACACACACATATGCCCTTGGGGCATGTGTGTGCGCAACATGGGTGCACATCACAATTTCAGGGGTACAACAGGGTGTCATTTTGACACCCTTGCACCCTTGAAATTGCATGAGCAATTTGTGGGTACCTACTGGTACTCGCAAATTGTGCATGCAATCTCCCATTCATTCTGTAGGCCCATAGGAATGAATAGGAAGGCATTCCTTAATTGTGACTCGCAATTTGCAAGTCGCAATTAAGGAATGTTTAGGAATCGCTATTTTTATAGCGATTCCTACATGCATAGGCTTTTGCGATTCCTTAATTGCGATTCGTTAATAATCGCAATTAAGGAATTGCAAAAGCCTTCCTTGATGCATGTGCCAGAATAAGTGCTGCAGTCCACAGTTGACATTTAACCCTCCATGGTCAAAACAACGAAAGAGTGTGCCTCCTCAGGAGAAGAGCGAGCACCCACACGAAGGTTCTCAAATTTGAACCAGGGAAAACATGGACACAGCATGCCCACACTAACTGCAACTCCAAGAATATGGTCTATTTGATCACATGTCCATGTGGGTTGCGTTATGTGGGCATGATGACGCAGAAAGTTAAGCAACATTTGTGCGAACATAGAAGTAACATCAGGTGTTGGAAAGTCACGACCAAATTTAGTGAGCACTACATACAACAGAACCACACAACAAATGATTTAAGTTGGACTATTATTGAACAGGTGAAAACAGGAAGAAACACGCAACAGACCCCATTCGAGAAAGAACAAAGGTGGGTCTACCGCTTGGGCACACACAAACAAGTGCTAAATGATAATATTCCTTGGGGCACGGTGCTAAGGGGTTGATTTTACAATATAACTTTCTCATGTATATTGGATACCTCCATTGTGTATTCCCCAATATGGCAAATAGGCTATGTGCTTAAAACACATGATGAAGGATGGTATATGCACATTTTACAGTACACATGATTCTCAGAATATAGGATGTATCACGCTATATACGTATCCTATAATACACACGATTCAGAAACTGACTGTACCCGTTGTGTTCTGACAGCTTTTTCCTTTTTAATGTTTTTTCTAGTGTGTTTGCTCCTTCACAATAGCCATGTCTCATTTACGCTTGGCTATTGTTTTAAAAAAAACTATTGGCATAATGCCTTGTCGATACCAATAAAGCTGGTTGTGAACCAGCACCTACCCAAGTTAGCAGTGCAGTGGTTCAAAACGTGCCCCGGAGTTCCTGATCATTGTACACTGCCAGGATTGGTAGAAAGGACCCAGCGTCATAGACGCACACGCGATGATGCACATGCAATGACGTGTACAGCGATGCCCACGCCCCCGTCCGGGCCGCGTTTGCTTGATTCACCAGTCCTTTAAAACAACACTTTGCACATCGGATTACCCATCCGGTCAGTAAGGGCTGCAGCAGGTACCGAGCGGGTGCTTGGCTTTGACAGTGTGAGTGAGGCACTGCTCCATTACGAGATAAGTAACGCGCTTGCCGCTGGACATCAGATTAAAACTTTCTCCTCGCTTCTTTTCCCACAGGGTGTGCCTACTAGCCACCACCCCCCTCCCGAGACCCATGGTGTGATCAATCGTTACACCACATGTAAGATAACTAAGTAAATGTGTTTCTTTTCACTGGCCTAAATTACACCGGCATGTTCTTTGAAGATATTGATAGTGTTTTTCCCCAGACCCACCGATACCATTAACGCCCTAGCTGGCGTGCAGCTGAAATAGCACTTATAACAAGGTACCTTCACATTATGAGCTGGCTGAGCCACTACTATTAGCGATAATGTGAGAAAATATGTGCACATCTTTACCCACTATAGTACACCCTAGCATCCATAGGTAAGGTTATAGTGCACTTCGAGAAGAGCACAAGTGCATGATGAAACTCGAATGGCTAACGCACGATTACTGCAATCTATACAATTATTGTTTTTTTGTATGTTTGTGTGTGTCTTTCGTTACAGATATTTTAGGTTCCTCCAAATAGGAAGGATTCCTCAGTAACAGCAGGTTATTATAAATTATGTTTCTTTTCACATTCTGGACCTCATGGTTAGGGTGGGCCTTAGAGTGCCCATACTGTCGAGGTTCACACTTTGGTCCTGACGAATGCCTAGTCACTAACATCATAGAGGCAGAAACATGTTGACCACGCACAGTGAGACACAACTGATCAATCTATCCAGCTCATACATCTCTCACTTTGTTTTTATTTGTGTCTGGTTGGCCAACGAATAAAATTATTTTTGGACACAATCTAGACATTTTTAAACCACCTCACAATCACTTTCACTTGTCACTCAGAGAACACTAACCTGCTCCGCAGTAATTCTGGCGTTGAAGCACACCGGGGCGGCACTCGGCCTTCCTGGTGGGGCCCAATGATGAAGCATGTCACCAACTAGGTTGGTGAGTGAGGGCTTTTTAAAGAATCAAGTCTGATTCTTTATGCTCGCTCTTCTCCTGGGGAGGCACACTCTTTCGTCGTTTTGACTATATGAACTGGGGGACCAAGAGTGCTCCTTTGATTCCCTCTCGCTCTCTCTTGTTGATATTTGGCATTTACCCCTCCATGCCATGGGTTTAATTCCCACCATATGATATGACCTTATAGAAAAGTTAAATAAATCAATCAGGGATTACCCAATTTCGACTTGTTTTAGGGGTCAGAGCACATACACTGAGCACTGGACTGCAGAGTCCCAGTGCTCAGAGTTCGAAATAACAATAAAATTCAGCAAAAAAAAACGAATGAACACACAAAAAGGCTTGTTCTCACAACAGCACCTTGCTAAAATATTTTGCAGCAACCTTATCTGTAGCATATGCCAACAATCAGTGGAAAGAGATCATTTCAGAAATGATGTGTTAAATAATTGCTTGCTTGTTTTTGTTCACGGAGACCCAAGTGAATTACTAAATATGAGCATGCAGATGGTTCACTCAAACATAGAAAGCTATTCACACACGGTTTGCAGTTTTGTTTGTACTAGTCACACAGCTGTACAGCACTGGATTATGCCCCAGGTTACACTCAGACTATTGTACAAACTACCATTTGTATGTATTCAGGGCTCATATAAGAACGGTACTAGAGTTTGCAATGATAACAAAACGCATTTAAAACTGTAATATACCACAAAATAACATTTTGTCTCAATATTCCCCATAACAAAATATTAGGATGGTTGATGGTATCTGGACCAGTAAAGAGAGTTGGAGAACAGCAGGAAAAGAACATTACAGGTAAATGCATTCCGCGACAAAGTCATTAGATGTGATTTCTCGGGAGACATATGATTCTTGTGATCTGTATGTGCAGCGCTGCTCCAGCAGACAATATTATTGCTTTGTCCCAGGGGTGTTCAACAAGCCTGGAGCAGAACTGACTTCAGTGAGATCATTCTTTTTAGATTTTTGTTCCGTCATATTTTATGTTTTCCATGCCTTGGAGGTGGCACACTGTTTCATGGACATTAAAGTTAAAACTGCAAATTCCAGAAAGACTTAAGACAAAGCCCCCTGTGGAGTATATTGTTTCACTCTGCCACCCTTTCATGACATCTTCTCTGAGCAGAAAGAGAATTTTAACTGTGGAAACAGGTTTGTGCATATTTGCTTTATGTCGAGGTAATCTGGTATGAAAAAATAGGAATAAAAGTTGGAGATCCGGCCTTTCAGTTTGAAAGTCGTTTGAAGGCATTTCTTTTCTACGGGGAATACGGCTGTGTATTGTAAACATCTGGGGTCCTAGTCTCTATGATTGGTGTATGTGCAAATCTGACTTATTCTTCTCGTACTCTTGACTTACTGTCAGGAGTAAGGCAGAAATACTATTGGTTTTACTCTGGGATTAAGGAGTGCTGCAGGAGTATGTCCCGATTACTCATACACCCATCTTTTAGAACTGGTTTAGAGAGTGAGCATCAGGTGCCACAACCGGATTTTACTAGATATTTAATTCTATTAGACTGAACCAACTTAATTTTGCTGCCAAAGCAAGCCTTCATCTTTATTACTTGCTTTAACTTTAGACCATAATGTATAAATGAAATACAAAAATAAACAAAAAAACTACTATTAAATTATTCTCTTAATGTATATACTGTTGTGGGATTTCTGTTGTTTTGTGTTTTCGCTTTTTTAACTAATTTGGTCCTTCGAAGTGCATTAAACATTTTCATTACTTTAAGCCTGTCTGTCCCGCACACAGCTATCAGGGGTTGATCTTAGGTTTAACTCACTAAATCCTTTGACTAGACCTAACAAAATAGTGAGTTTATACTTGTGGTGGACACCAGTCCTCCCCACCTAACAAGCCACTTTCTCACAGTTACAAAACTTGCATCTATGTACCTAGAAACAGAAGTAAGTACACATACTAAACAGTGACAGCCAGCAGATATCAAATCAAAAAGATTCCATGGTGTAGATCGAAGACAGAGATAAATTAGAAGTTTGTAAATATCTTAAGTTATTATTTTTGTTGTCTAATTTATAATAACAAGGGACCAGAGCCTGATGTACAAAGTTATTTTTTACTCACGAACCTGCAGATTGCAAATTGACACCGTTCCCAACAGCAACATACCTTTTTTATATTGACAGGAGCCCATTTTCGAGTTTGAAAATGCTTTTCTAACTTGTGAAAGGGCTTTTACGAACCTATCAGAATCGCAGATTGTAAAGGGTGTAAAAGGGGCATACACATTATATATGAGACTCAGAAAGGGATGTATCAATGGTTTGTGAATGCTATTGCACTCTCAAAGCTTATTTCAGATACTGACACCTATAAGGGGGCTGTATCTGATTTACAAAAGAGGAAGCTGTCGGTAAGGGACAGCTTCCCCATTTGGAATTGTGTTACCAGCAGCCTCACAAATAGCAGGGAGTGATTCACTGCCTGCTCCTCCTGATGTATTGGGCGGAACAGGGCACCTATATTGAAACAGGTGTGTGTTACATAAAACTCCTCAGCCAAAGCCTTACAGAACTAAGACCTCACTATACGTTTATTCAACTACCTCTCTCCTCACCTCCCCTAATCTCATCCCCAAATACATCCACAATAAACTTTACATGATAACCAAACATGCCTCTCATTTGCTTACCTTACACTAACCCTTCTATCTATGCGCTAATTAACCTGTGCTCAACTTTTTATTCCAATAACGTAACCTTTTTAAGTCCACGACTTCCGGCATGGGCCTGTGAGAACCTCCCTTCCTGCCTGCTTTACCCAAATTAATCAAATTAACCTTAACTGAAGGCCTGCAAATTTGTGGGCCAAATGCTACCAGAAAAAGGCACCAACTTTTTCTGCCCCCCGTCTCAACAGCAACAATTCACTCCTGCATCTTCAAGGTCTTGACCAGAAACTCTCTCAACTCCAACAAATACAATCTCATACCAAATTCCAACAGATGGTCCCCATCTTCCCTAAAAACTCAACCTCTTCGTACTGCAGATCCACATGCTGCAGCCTGCCAATGCCTTCATCCCTACAAAAACCCCTTATTTTCCTGTTCACCTTCCTCCTTGCCCTATCAATTGCTGCTGGCTAGCAGGCACCTCTCCAATGCTTCCTAGGTACAAACTCCACCAATGCTAGAAAACAGCCTGACCATTGCGAGTGAAGAGCCTGCTTCATCATCCTGGTCACTGCCAAACCTTTCTCCACTACCATGTCATTTTCTCCCAAATAAATCATCAAAACATCCGGACATGTGTTATTGTGCATGATCGCATAAAGCTTGGATAACAAGTCCTTCCACTTCATTCTGCCGTTACCGAACTAGTCAACCATCAAACAGTTGTGTTGAAAGACCAGGTTCCTGCCTCATGCACTCTTTGCTGCTGCCCTGGCTGCCCACTCCACGAATGAGTGTTTAACAATCCACCCTGACAAACCAGCTGAGGCAGGGCCATGCACTGAACCTGAAAAAGAAACCAGCGTGAGCATGTTATAGTGCCATCAACCCTTTTCTTCCCCTTGACCAGTCCTAACATGTCTCTGAAAACATTCTGAAGTCCACCTATGCAACAACATTATCTGATCCCTGGACCATCCCCTTTTACCTGTCTCCGTGGCTGCACCAATCTTGAAGAAATGCGTACCAAATTCTTTTGCCAACAGCCCCTGTTTTTTCACTGCTTTTCTCAACGCTGCCAACAATTGAAAAGAAGAGACCCGAGACCCATCCTAATGTTTAAACATGACCCCTTCCAGGGCACCCACCTGTTCCTTAAGTCGCCTACCCTATCTTACAGGACAAAATCCCTCCTCTTGACACTGTAGCATTGCTGACTTCCCCTTCAACCTCTGGTCAGCTTTAGACCTCAGAAGATGTATTGTAAGAACAACATTCCAAAAACTCACTTCCTCCCAAGCGAGCCCCGATGTGCCCCAGCCTCCCAAAAGTTCAGATACCCTAAACGCCCCCAAAAAACATCCACACCATCAATGTGGAGAAAAGAACAACATGAAAATTGAGAAAAGCACAATCCCGGGAGGCTCTGAATCATCGTGCAAACATTTGGCCAAGACAGAGGCTTCCTCTCGGGACCCGCTAATTCTCGTTCTCTGGCCCAACCCTCTGACATTCTCTCCCAGTTCACACCCCGGTGGAGCATAACCCCACAAGAACTTTCCTATGAAGGCAATGCCGGCCAACTTTCCTGCTATTGTCACTCTAGAGAGGCCCTTCTCTGTCATTTGTAAGATAAATTGCACCACGTTCTCAACTCTGTCTTACTCCTCAGTGCAGCGGGGGGCACCGGAATTCAGGAACTCGCCCCAAGCCTGATAATATGCCTCCCTCATGTAAACCACCAAGGACCCAACTACCACTTGACACATCCTCTGTCGCCCACCGTCTATAATGCTGGTGGCATCCCAGTTCTGTCTCTGTTTGTCTCCATGGCTAGCCCATGGAACCTCTCCCACTGCGAATGAGACAAAGCATCCGCAATGCCATTGTCTGCGCCCAGTATGTGACTGGCCTTAAACAAAATGTCCTGCTTTAAACATTCAAACACAAAAACACTCAGCAGCTTGAGTACCTGTGTACCTTTTGCTGACTGCCTTTTTACCACCTGCACCACAGCCATGTTGTCTATCTGGAAAAGTACCTTCTTGTTGCACAGCAGTGAGCCCCACAATAGAACCCCCACTTCCAGAGGAAAGAACTCCAGAAAAGCTATGCTCCGACCCCGTGCTTCCAACTATCAAGCCATTCTTCAGCACATCAGCACTCCTGATAATACAGGCTGAAGCCTATGCCACCAGGGGCATTGGAGCAAATCTGCACATCCCACTCGAAAACTTGAGGGGAGCATCCAGAATGCCATGGTACGAGTCCAAAAATACCCACCACATCTGAAGGTCAGCCTTCACCTCCCCGGGCAGCTATACATGGTGGTGAGGCAATGAAAGCCCTGACAATGCTAGACCTGTGTAGCCCAACTGGAAACCCCAAGTAAAACCATCTAGTAAGAAGTAAGCATCCTCCCTGTTCAGGTAAGAGCTCAACTAAAAAGTTTGCCTCTCCATCTTAACTGGTGTATAAGCCTTTTCCTTGAGTCCTGTGAGAGCCCCCACCTCCCCTGACACCTCCTGTAGTAGCTGACCCTGCTCCCCACTGAGTTCTGATGCCATTGGAAATTTTGAGAGACCTGTTGAACCCCAGACACACCTCCTGCTCCTCCTTAACAGTTGACCAAGGGGTGCCTTCCTGCGCATTTAGAACACTTGTGCCTGAAACAACAATATCCTTTATGCACGACCCCTTAGTGAAGTCCCAACAAGCGCCCTGCTGTCCTCCTTGTCCTCTACTGGGGTAGCCTAACCCTCCTTGGGTAGGATGGCCTTGACACTATAGGCAAGCCACTCACTGTGTATATAGTCTGTCCCAAGTCAGTATCCAAATCTCCCCTCCTCGCTACACGGTCCCAGGCCATAAACACTCTAAACTCCTCATCATACTGGGGCCATGCATTTCCCCCCTGAAATAGATCCGTGCTTTACGTATCCCGTCCATGTATTTAAATAATGCAACACTCCGCTCAGGGTATTTTTCGCAGTAAACACTGACATAAATGAGAAAGGCTGCTGCCCAATTCTCAATAGCCATAGACACCCGCAGGTGCTTAGCCAGCTCGTATTCCTCTTCCTTCGATCCCTCTTTTGCCCTAAGCTCTCTATGGAAAGGCTTGAGCATCTCGATATACTCAGCTTTTCAAATCCTTTCTTTCGTTGACAACATTAAATGAACCCCCAACAGTTTTGTAACCCCTATGTAAGGTAGCTTCCTCATTTTAAGTTCCTTACTCTCTTTCCCTGTCTCCTCCGCCTTCCTCTTATCCCCCTTTTTTGTCATATCTCCCCTTCTACAGCCGTACTTACACCTGTCTTCATGCACGCCAACACCACCCCCTTGCCTGTTCTCCATGTCCGTCAGCAATTTCCTCAGCCCCTGCCCTCTCCCCGGCCTCCGTACCTACACCCCTGTCCTTGACATGCTTACTGTGGTAGAGACGTGCTTTCTTCCCCCTTCTGAGTCTGTGTCCATCCCTGTGGACAACATCACCGGACACCCTACCTTCTGTGCATTGATTATCGTATCTGGCCGCAAGGTCGGAGCCCATTCTGAAGCCCGCCAATATTAGCTGTTGCCTTGCCACTGCTTGTCATTGCCCCCATGGCCTGACCTGTAAAATAGCACTAGAGGGAGCATTAGAAGCAACCCCCTCCCAAATAGTGTCCCTAAGCCGCTCCGGCGGTGCCACATGTCCTGCACCTCAGGCTACACAATTTCCCCTTCTTTGAGACTCTTGTCTCTATAATCCAGGGCATCATCATGCCACATGAGCCCCTCCTGGCCACTCCTCATATCTGCTACCATATGTGGCGGCTGTTGAACATGACCCAAAGCCTATGTGTCATACCATACCCACTCAGGCAGTCTACCGTTGAAGGCCATAGAAACCTGTGGTGATCCCATACTGTAGTGGCTCCATTCTGCTCAAAGACCATCCTGGCGAGGCCGTCCTAGATCTACATTTGCTGCTAAGGCAGAGTTCCACAATGCCGTCCGACTGACTGTTCTGTGCCAGACCTTCTCTTCCCCATGGGGCAACTGAGCCGTACTGTGCTCTCCCAGTCCCTGCCCCTGAAAGGAGAAAAAATGCCCATGGTGGCCCCTGCCCTTATGCTCCCCTATGTTACGCTCTGGGCCGACACCCTTGACCTCTGGCTGCCCCCCACTGCCCAACCTAGCATATACCTTCTGGGGCTTCCGAGGAACAAACCCCGAACCCGTATCAGCCCCAGACTGTGCCCCCTGGTCCTCACTTTACTCAAGTATGGCAGGAATTACGACAGGGCCCCCAAGAATGCAACTTTATGTAGTCCCACTTCTAGGACCTGCCGCCCTCCCCCAAAAGCTGCTCCCTTCCCAGGACAGGACCCACCCCACTCCCCAGGGATCCCACCTGTACTCCAGAAGTGATGCAATCCTTCCTCCTGTCCAAGAAGGAAAAGAGGCAGTAATAACCCCCAGCCACCTCTCCAAGGAGTCCAAAGAGAATTCCCCAAAGCCTTCCTCCTGAGGGTCACCACCAGCGGCGGCTCCTCCGGTAAGGTACGTCACCACTCTGCTTTTCAGCAGTGTAAGGAAAAATAAATGATAATAACTCAGTTATTATTATTTTATTTTTACCTGTTAGGAGTGTGGCATCTTTGGTAAGCAGGGGGCTGCTCTGCTTACAGAGCAGGGGATGGGAGGGAAGGAGTGGTTTTCACTCCCTAAGTGCACATGAATGTTTGACCGGCTGTCTTGGAACGGTCAAACATTCATGTGCACTTAGCATGTTCTCCACCCAGGCTGCAGCCTGGGTGGAGAACATATCCAGGCTCCCAATCCCCATCAGAGCGCCGAACCACAGCGCTCAGACCAACCAAAATGCTGCGGTGCAGCGTTGTGATTGGCTAAGGGGAGCCTGGGTGCTTCCTGTTCGGTGTTTCCGGCCGAAGAGGAGCGATGCAAGAAGGAGGGTGTAGTGAGGAGGATGCGGCGGGGAGGATTCAGCAAGGAGGATGCGGCGAGGAGGTAAGTTAAATATATATTTTTTATTTACCTCCACCGCCTCTGCGCTCCATCTCTCCCAATCTGTGCCAGCCGTCACTGGTCGCCACATAGGAGAAGGTCCTCATTAGCCTCACCATGTTCAGCTAAATTGGGCAACTCAATCCCCCCAGCATGCTCATTTGTCCTTACATCCAGAGCAAGGCCGTCCCTCGTTGTCGATGTGGCGTGAACGTATCTCTCCCCCACCCTCTGTTCCTGCTAGTGCCCTGCTGTTTTTGACTTTAAAACCCTGCCTCGAGAAGGCTTAGGGGCAGGAAGCTCAGGAGACACTGATGGGTTTCCCCTCCGCCCCAAAGACTCCTTGATGCCGTCTATGGCCCATGGCCCCCCGCCCAGCCTCACCCTTCCATGTCCTCCTGTTGGAGGCTGCATCGCAGGTTTGCTTGCAGCCCTGGGTGTTCACCTTCTTCACTACTGGGCCTCAGATGGGGAGCATGCCACAATGGTGGCCATCACCTCACTCTACATTGCCCGCACCAGTCTGCTCTACTGTGCGGCCACATTGGCCGATAACAAATCCAAGCCCTTGGCTTCTCTAAGCAGTCAGAGCGCTTCCGTCACGCGATCATCCTGCATGACAGACGGCTACTAGCAGACAGTGGAAAGCTACAGCTCAACTCTGACAACCCATAAGCTAAATCTGCAAAAATGGGCCCTAACAAAAAATTATGATGGCTAAAAATGAGGGGGCTGCCATCGTGTATACCAAATCCAAAATGGTTGGTGGCAGCCCAAAACCAGCTATAATTTATACCCTTGGGCAACATCCTTTACTGGATGTGGCCCAAAACAAGCCCAGTCATCTAGACTGTGCCTGTTCTCCAAATACCCCCCCCCCGTCGACAGATCTCCCTTCGGTTGTCTATCCCCCATGCCCTATTCCAAAACCGAAAACATTACTTTTTAAAGCAGCACCAACTCCTTTAATTGCCACTGAATGCTTTGAAAATAATGTTTTCCATTTGAGAAAGCAAACACAGACACAGTCTGCTGTCCCTTGCAGATCTCCATCCCCACATTTGTATGCAATCACACTCACAGCAGTTGCAAATTGCAAGTGGCCTAATTAATATTCGTTAAGCAGTGAGTTTTGCAACCCCTTGTAAAAATACAATATGAAATATTAGTCAACATGCCAATTTGCAAATTGTAATCCCATTCACAAACCAGCTGGTGTGCAAATTGCACATTCCTAGTTTGCAAATGGGAATATTACATCAGGCCATGGGTTTGTGCTGTGTATGGAGTTTCAGGCTAGGTAATTGGATCCGTCTTTAGTGTGTAAGTGCAATGCATGTGTAGTTTGGCCACTGCACAATGCAAACAGGAAATGTCATGGTTTTACTAGCAACATTGTTAACTAAGCATCAGAAGAGCCAATTGTCTTTCTAATATCTGAGTGAATGTGATTGTTTCTTGACTGGTAAGTTTATGTGTATTGGTGAGTTTGCGAAAGTAATAATAAATTAAAAGTTGGATGAGCAAGATGAATGAATGAGCCCATAGATAGATTAAAGAGATAGGAATCGAGTAAAGGATAAGTATGTTCATAAGTGGTTGCAAAAATGAGTGCCATGACAGATGGCTAGATGAACTAGTGACTGCATGAATGGATTAATGAGTGAGTTTATGGGTGGATGCAGACAGGTTACACCAATCCTAGTCTGAAGCATTAATAGTATTATTAAATGAGAAGAGTTACCAATATTATCTCAAAACATGGAAGAACTATCAGGGAATTGCCTCCTGATGTGGCCTGCTGTTACTCCACAAGACTGCTCTGTTGCATCCGGAAGGCTGCTTTGCTGCCTGGAGACTTTCTTCAACCCTTAGAGGCCAGCCCTGCTGTTTGAGCCCCGCATCTTCACCTGAACCCAGGGCTAACAGAATGACTGCAAGTGCAGGATTGCTGGCCACCTCTTCAGAGCCACACTGACATAAAAGGCTGCCACCATCTTTAAATCGTAAACGGACCCAACCAAAATGAGTCCTGATCCCCAAGTGGTGTCCCACCAGTCCTAGACCCTTGGATGTGGTGCTAAAGGTGCTCAGATAGCCAAAATCCAATACTGGGACCTTAAAGCTTTTTTGACTAAAAAGTGCTCTGAGAAACGAGGGAAGATCTGGTCCAACCTGCTTGTCAATCCACCCAAGGTGCATCGCCGGTCGGCCTGACTTCGCGACTGCTCCTGCAACGATCCTCTCCACAGCAGAAAATCCATTACAGCAGTTCTTCACCAAAAGGGTATCCAACCTCCTGGACCTGTCTTTTGCTGCAACCATCTGCATCATCCCGCTGGAGATTGACTATGTCCAAACGTATGAACCTTCACCACAACTTTGGCCAGAGGCTCCCTGACATTGATGATCCCTCCTCAGACACCACCTGCAGCCTTGTCCTGCAAAACTTTACCTTCTTATAGCATTTTTCTGGAAATTTCTTCTAAGTCCGAAGATAAGCGCCAACTAGACCTAATCCACTTCTTGTATCCAAACCGTGCTCCATTGGGGTCAGCTGCGGTTGGCTCTTTGACCTTTTAGGCGTTAGTTTTTTACTAAAAACTTGAAACATTCATAACACCAGTTCTACAGACTGGATGTTTGTCATTTGTATGTCAAAAGATTTATGAACATTTACTCTTTATTTCTAAAGTTGTGTGGGATTTTCTTGTGTTGTGTTTTCACTTTATTACTATTTGTATACTGTATGAATACTTTACACATTACCTATAAGTTAAGCATAACTGTTTTTTGTGCCAAGTTGCCCAGGTTTAAGCACAGATTAATTTAGTGAGTTTTTGTGGTTCACCTCGCAAGGGATGGCGACTGTTGCTTAGTCAGGGATCACACCTCAGTCAACCAAAAATTACATTTTTCACAAGGATAATTACAGCTTATGCATCTTCACCAAAGCATTGTATTCAACTGGCTCTTCCAGTCTGAGTTCCTCAAAAATCCACATCCCCACTTTATATATCTTCCCAGAATCTTCCTATAACATTTCACATGATCTCACCTCCCTACATCATAACACAGAGTTATTGATCTTGAAGTCTAATACTAGGGTTCCATGCTATGTTTGGATCCTCTTGAAGTATAGCAGTACATTTGTTGCGCTTCTTATAGTGTGAGTGTGATAGGTTCAAGCCATCTCTGATCAAACCCATATAACGGCATTGCAGATGCTGGTACCTTGATGCTGTTATATGGTACATAGACCGAATATTGAGTAAAAAATATCAAGTTGCACAAATATCGAGTCATTAATATCGTAGGTCAGAAATACAGACAGCAAGAATAACGTGGTCAAGAATGTCGAATTAAGGTAAGAAATATCGATTTTAGAAAAATCAAAGTGTTTAATATCGTTTGCAAAAATATAGTTGTTAAAAATATAGTTTTTTATTATTGTTGTGTGTTTTAGTATATATTTTATATGTATGTGATGTATTTTTTTTTGTATAAGAATTGTTTGTAATTTTAATATATGTGTTACATTTTTAGTGGTTAATAATCTTTTTAATTTGAATTTTGTGCTTTTAGTTCTGGAGCGGGCTGTGGGTTTATAGGGGAATAGGGTGGGAAATAATTTAATTATAATGAATGTATTGATTAATTTGTGTTTATTAATATTTGTTTAATTGAGATGTTATAGTGTTAAATGTGTAAAGTAATGTACTAATAATTAATTAATTACTAATTAGTTGTTAATTAATTGTAATTAATTAATTGGTAATTAATTATGATAATTGTGTATTTAATTTTAGGCATGTGTTCTGATGGTTATAGGTGTAGAGGGTGGCAAGTAATTTATTTTTAATTTATGAATGAATAATTGGTTGTTAATTAATTTTAATTAACTAATTTGTAATCATTTTTGGTAATTGTTTAATTAATTTTAGGTGTGTGTCGTGGTTTTTATAGGTGTAAAGGGTGGGAAGTAATTTATTTTTAATTGATGAATTAATAATTGGTTGTTGATTAATTTTAAATAATTAATTGGTAAATAATTATGGTAATTGTGTAATTAATTTTAGGTGTGTGTTGTGGTGTTTATAAGAGTAAAGGGTGGGAAGTAATTTGCGTTTAATTAATTAATATATAGGTGCCGATTCCGATCCTGTAAAACCCGGGTACGAACCGTCGTATGGAGCGTTTTCTCCGTCCGACTCGTACCCGGGAAAACCACCTTACAAACCCGCAAGTACGATTCGTAGAGAAATACCATTTCCGTACGATTCGTACAAAACACCGACCGGCTAAAATATACCCACAATTCCGATCCGGGACACTGCGTACGTGACGTCCGGACGGAGTCAGGCAGCGTTTTACGAACCAGCAAGTACGATTCGTGCCTACGTCACTCAGCACGTAGCATTTTTTACGGGAGCCAAAAACTGCCGGGAAATTGAGGACGACGCGAGGAAGGAGCACCTGTACGCGACGGACAGCCATAGACCCCATCCTACGTATCATCCCGGCCCTCATAGCCTACGAACTAGTGCACAGGAACCGACGCAGACACCGCAGAAGGTCAGAACAACACCCAGGGGCAAAGGTGGGGGGCAGGAGCATGAAAAATAACCCCCACCCAAGGCAAAATGTATACATGCCATGTACATACCGTACCTCCAGGGACTGGTCACTCGGGGGGGGCGTGTCCACCAATGCCTGCGTCCCGCCACAACGGAAGAGGACGTGGACGCGTCCCGTCACCACAACAATTGTGGTACGCACCGTACCCACGCCTGAAGAGCGTGGATACGGGTCGTACCACGCCTACCCCTACATCACCCCAACATTGGGTGTACGGCCCGTACCCAGGCCTGAACAGCGTGGGTATGGGTCGTACCACACCTACCCCAACGTCACCCCAACAATGGTGGTACGGCCCGTACCCAGGCCTGAAGAGCGTGGGTACGGGCCGCACCACGCCTACCCCTACGTCACCCCAACAATGGTGGTACGGCCCGTACCCAGGCCTGAAGAGCGTGGGTACGGGTCGCACCACGCGTACCCCTACGTCACACCAACAATGGTGGTACGGCCCGTACCCAGGCCTGAAGAGCGTGGGTACGGGTCGCACCACGCGTACACCTACGTCACCTCAACAATGGTGGTACGGCCCGTACCCAGGCCTGAAGAGCGTGGGTACGGGTCGCACCTCGCCTACCTCTACGTCACCCCAACAATAGTGGTACGGCCCGTACCCAGGCCTGAAGAGCATGGGTACAGGCCGTACCACCATTGTTGGGGTGGAGTAGTGGTACGCGTGGTGCGACCCGTACCCACGCTCTTCAGGCCTGGGTACGGGCCGTACCACCATTGTTGGGGTGACGTAGGGGTAGGCGTGGTACGACCCGTACCCATGCTCTGTAGGCCTGGGTACGGGCCGTACCCCTACAGCACCCCAACAATGGTGGGACGGCCCGTACCCAGGCCTTCAGAGCGTGTGGGCAGGAGGGTGGGTGTCATGCTACGATCCACATCAGTGGACAGAGACATAGGGGTGTGTGCCTATCACTCCCAGCAGTGCCCAGACTATGAGGGGTGGGTGCAGAGGACTCCCAGCAGTGCCCAGACATATGAGGGCTGTGTGCCTATCACTCCCAGCGGTACCCAGACATATGAGGGGTGGCCGTAGAGGACCCCCAGCAGTGCCCAGACATATGAGGGATGTGTGCCTATCACTCCCAGCAGTGCCCAGACATATGAGGAGTGGATGCAGAGGAACCCCAGCAGTGCCCAGACATATGAGGGGTGGGTGCCTATCACTCCCAGCAGTGCCCAGACATATGAGGTGTGGGTGCAGAGGACTCCCAGCAGTGCCCAGACATATGAGGGGTGGGTGCCTATCACTCCCAGCAGTGCCCACACATATGAGGGGTGGGTGCCTATCACTCACAGCAGTGCCCAGACATATGAGGGGTGGGTGCAGAGAACTCCCAACAGTGCCCAGACATATGAGGGGTGGGTGCCTATCACTCCCAGCAGTGCCCAGACATATGAGGGGTGGGTGCCTATCACTCCCAGCAGTGCCCAGACATATGAGGGGTGGGTGCAGAGGAACCCCAGCAGTGCCCAGACATAAGAGGGGTGGGTGCCTATCACTCCCAGCAGTGCCCAGACATATGAGGGGGGGTGCAGAGGACTCCCAGCAGTGCCCAGACATATGAGGGGTGGGTGCCTATCACTCCCAGCAGTGCCCAGACATATGAGGGGTGGGTGCCTATCACTCCCAGCAGTGCCCAGACATATGAGGGGTGTGTGCAGAGGACCCCCAGCAGTGCCCAAATATATGAGGGGTGGGTGCAGTGGACTCCTAGCAGTGCCCAGACATATGAGGTGTGGGTGACTATCACTCCCAGCAATGCCCAGACATATGAGGGGTGTGTGCCTATCACTCCCCGCAGTGCCCAGACATATGAGGGGTGGGTGCCTATCACTCACAGCAGTGCCCAGACATATGAGGGGTGGGTGCCTATCACTCCCAGCAGTGCCCAGACATACGAGGGGTGTGTGCCTATCACTCCCAGCAGTGCCCAGACATATGAGGGGTGGGTGCCTATCACTCACAGCAGTGCCCAGACATATGAGGGGTGTGTGCAGAGGACCCCCAGCAGTGCCCAGACATTTGAGGGGTGTGTGCAGAGGACCCCCAGCAGTGCCCAGACATATGAGGGGTGGGTGCCTATCACTCACAGCAGTGCCCAGACATATGAGGGGTGGGTGCCTATCACTCACAGCAGTGCCCAGACATATGAGGGGTGGGTGCCTATCACTCCCAGCAGTGCCCAGACATATGAGGGGTGGGTGCCTATCACTCACAGCAGTGCCCAGACATATGAGGGGTGTGTGCAGAGGACCCCCAGCAGTGCCCAGACATATGAGGGGTTGGTGCAGTGGACTCCCAGCAGTGCCCAGACTTATGAGGGGTGGCTGCCTATCACTCCCAGCAGTGCCCAGACATATGAGGGGTGGGTGCCTATCACTCCCAGCAGTGCCCAGACATATGAGGGGTGGGTGCCTATCACTCCCAGCAGTGGCCAGACATGTGAGGGGTGGGTGCCTATCACTCCCAGCAGTGCCCAGACATATGAGGGGTGGGTGCAGAGGACCCCAGCAGTGCCCAGACATATGAGGGGTGGGTGCCCATCACTCCCAGCAGTGCCCAGACATATGAGGGGTGGGTGCCTATCACTCCCAGCAGTGCCCAGACAAATGAGGGGTGGGTGCAGAGGAACCCCAGCAGTGCCCAGACATATGAGGGGTGGGTGCCTATCACTCCCAGCAGTGCCCAGACATATGAGGGGTGGGTGCAGAGGACTCCCAGCAGTGCCCAGACATATGAGGGGTGGGTGCCTATCACTCCCAGCAGTGCCCAGACATATGAGGGGTGGGTGCCTATCACTCCCAGCAGTGCCCAGACATATGAGGGGTGTGTGCAGAGGACCCCCAGCAATGCCCAGACATATGAGGGGTGGGTGCAGTGGTGCCCAGACATATGAGGGTTGGTTGCCTATCACTCCCAGCAGTGCCCAGACATATGAGGGGTGTGTGCCTATCACTCCCAGCAGTGCCCAGACATATGAGGGGTGGGTGCCTATCACTCACAGCAGTGCCCAGACATATGAGGGGTGGGTGCCTATCACTCCCAGCAGTGCCCAGACATATGAGGGGTGGGTGCCTATCACTCACAGCAGTGCCCAGACATATGAGGGGTGTGTGCAGAGGACCCCCAGCAGTGCCCAGACATTTGAGGGGTGTGTGCAGAGGACCCCCAGCAGTGCCCAGACATATGAGGGGTGGGTGCCTATCACTCCCAGCAGTGCCCAGACATATGAGGGGTGGGTGCCTATCACTCACAGCAGTGCCCAGACATATGAGGGGTGGGTGCCTATCACTCCCAGCAGTGCCCAGACATATTAGGGGTGGGTGCCTATCACTCACAGCAGTGCCCAGACATATGAGGGGTGTGTGCAGAGGACCCCCAGCAGTGCCCAGACATTTGAGGGGTGTGTGCAGAGGACCCCCAGCAGTGCCCAGACATATGAGGGGTGGGTGCCTATCACTCCCAGCAGTGCCCAGACATATGAGGGGTGGGTGCCTATCACTCACAGCAGTGCCCACACATATGAGGGGTGGGTGCCTATCACTCACAGCAGTGCCCAGACATATGAGGGGTGTGTGCAGAGGACCCCCAGCAGTGCCCAGACATATGAGGGGTTGGTGCAGTGGACTCCCAGCAGTGCCCAGACTTATGAGGGGTGGGTGCCTATCACTCCCAGCAGTGCCCAGACATATGAGGGGTGGGTGCCTATCACTCCCAGCAGTGCCCAGACATATGAGGGGTGGGTGCCTATCACTCCCAGCAGTGCCCAGACATATGAGGGGTGGGTGCCTATCACTCCCAGCAGTGCCCAGACAAATGAGGGGTGGGTGCAGAGGCCTCCCAGCTGTGGACAGAGACATGGGGGTGTGTACATACATCCTCCTCCCATTAGCAAAACTCCATGGGTGCATGAAGGCATCCACAATGTGCGACTATGTTGATAGTGCCATGACAACACATCACTGACAGCAGTGTCCCACTCCCATGAGTATGGATGTCCTTCCCCCACTGCATGACACACCACATGTGGGTGTGATGACAAATTACACATGCATACCCACCCCTGGCGGTGGCAGCACAATACACACACTGAGATCATGCAACAAGACTGTATCCTCATGTGAAACCCCACTAAACTAAGAGAGCCTCAGGGAACCCACACTGTCACCCACATTCCAAACTGATAGGAATGTACAGGTGCTGGGGCAGCCAACAAGTTGTTGCCTCCCATGGAAGGAAAAGGGTGGAGTACCCACAGATACAATGCCCACAATTGTCAGTCAAGGGCCCAAATACCCTGCAGAACAAGTAACACATGTGTGCTAGGCTGGGAGTACACACATGCATAGTGCGTAAAAGGGACCATGTCCACATGAAGCCATAGCAACATACTCCATACACAAGTACAGTGACTACCAAGGATGGCACAGACGATGCAGGTGGAGACATTGCTGAGCAGGCATGGCCAAAGTTGAAGGGATCCCTCACACAGCAAGGAAATGTAGACACAGGTGAGCACAACAATTGGGAAACACCCTGCAGGGAAGAAGTCAGGTGCCACAGAGGAAGGAACACTCCTTGGGACAATGTCACCATACAGTAAGAGCTTACATGACCAAAGATTATTTGCAGAGACCTTGTGATGGCACGCAGATACCAGGGTCCTCCCCATGAGCAGCACACTACAACATTACCCAGACACCTAACACATTATCACCACCCCAAGTCAGGGAGCAGCAGCACCAACAGCAATACTAGAAAAGCATTTGTGTGCAAATGAAAAACAAAATGCTTTATTCAGCATAAAAAAAGAGTGGATTTGAAATGTACACTATATACAAGGCCCATAGGCCAGTCCATGTGCGAATTCCGGAGGGGGGGACACATTGGGATGCGTCTCCCCTAGCTTGCCTGCACAGTTCAGAGTTCCTTTCCATCCACAGGGGGGGGAGCATCATGTGGGAGGGAAGGACCAGGCACCGCAGGGACAGGAGGGGCAAGGGTAGGTGTTGTGGGTGCAGGGACGGACGACTCCACCACAGGGGGTGGGGCAGCGCCAAAGGTGGTGGTTAGGCTGGCGCTGCACACGGTTGCAAGGTCTGCCAGCATCTCCCCTGCACCCGAAGGAACCACAGGCCCCAAGGAGGGGGGGGTCGGAGGGATGGGTTGCAGCACTACTGGGGGAGGGTGTGGATAGGGGGGGGACTCAACTCCCCTGCCTGGGGACTTCCTCGACCGCTTGCGGGGTGGTGTCACACTGGGGCTGAGGGACAGACTGGCCATGAAGGACTCTTTGTCCGACTGTTGGGCAGGGGAGCTAAGGGGAGTGGTTTTGGAGGAAGTGGGTTGTGAGGACTGCGGACTCCCACTGTGGCTGCGTGGCTGCCGTTTGCCCCCCGACCCAGTGGGTGTGCCTACTTCCCACTGTGTGTGCGTGACTGGAGGTGTGCGCTTGGCCTTCCCTGTTGGTGTGCTGCCTGTGTCTGGTGGAGTGCGTGAATGGGGATGTCTGGGTGTGCTTGGGACAGGCATGGGAGTGGGAAGTGTAGATGGGGCAGGGGTAGGGGGGGACGGAGCGCTGCAGGAGACCCACTGCTGCCATCAGTGACGAGCCCATGGACCTCAGCAACATCCGTCGGTCAGACATCGCTGATGACATGCCTTCCATGTACGACACCATCTGTGTCAGCAGTCTGGTGTGGCCATGGAGGACATTAAGCAACGATGTCTGACCAACCTGCAACTGCCGCAGGATGTCCACAGACTCGGCATTGATGGCAGCAGGGGAGACAGGAGCAGGGGGTGCGGTGCCTGGCACGAAGGAGACATGTGGTCGCCTAGCACGGACAGAAGGGACCCAAGGAAGTGGGAGGGCGGTGATGGGAATGGAGGGGGCGGCGAGAGATGTACTGCTGCTTTCAGCTGTGGGAGCAGCCTCCGCCCCCTCTGGGAGCTCAGCCTCGGACCCCTCAGCGTCATAGTCGGTGTTGGGACTGGACAGGTCCTCCGCCTGACTCCCCTCGCCCTCCGTGCCACTTGCTGCGCCAGACTCCCCAGCACTGGTGGCACCGGTGCTGGATCCCTCCTCCACGTCTGTGCCGGTGTCTCCCTCGGAGTCCCCCGACGATGCTGTGGGCAAGGTGAAGAGACAGGAAATAATCAGACACCTGTATACATATGACACATGAGGCCAAACTACATAGGTCACAGTGCATAGCATGAAAAGCATCATGAGTAACATCTACAATACTACGCACATATGTAGGCCCTGCACTACACAGTTGGTTGACCCACGATGCCACTTTGATACAATGAGAGCATGACACAACAGCAAAGAACTTGATATCGAATTATACAGAGAAGCTAGTGTCTCTGGACAGTCGAGCACAGCATCTGGACCACACACCGTTGCCAAAAATGGATGAGCAGGAACCATGTCTTTCAACTTTTGACACATACTGCAAAGCACAAACATTAAACCCTGCACAACATGACTGGGTCAATACTTGTTGAGTGTCTGTTCCGACTATCATCACACACAGGCCAGACCTGGCAAGGAGACATATGGTTTGGACATGTAGGCCTTGGCCGCACAAACCCCCCCCCCCCCACCTGAGACAATGTGATTGAGACAGAGGAAGGACATACACCTCTTAATCAAGGATCACAAAAATGGGCTCCATTAAATCCTAATTGCACTCTAACTACCCCTCGTGGGGCGGACCACACATAATATTGACAAACAACCATCATCAGATAGTTGTACACAGACACACAGGCACTGGCCAGTGTGAGGATGCACAAGCCACATTGGGTCACTGTTGGACCCGGCCTCGTAGCATGGCTCTACTTGTCCCCGCACCACCTAACCTGGTACCTGCAGCCCCAAGCACACGGCCTAGCCGATCTTTCCCACCAGAACACACGCACCCGACCCGGACATCCTCGTCCATGGCCTCTCTCCTTTCGGCCACCCCGGGCCCGCGTGCCCACTTCATGCACCAAGATGGCCGCCCGGCCCCAGCGCGACCCGGGCCTAGAGGCGCCACTCCGCCTGGAGGACATCACGCTTCCAGGGGATGAGAGAGGGAGGAGCAGTTTCTATCGCACCTCTGAACTCCCCTGGGACGATGGGTTTCGATCGGCCCTCCGGCCTCCCTGAGGGCTGGCTCCACGCCTGCTGGGTGTCTGGGACTCCTCCCGACCCGGCCCTGAAAGGATCAAAAGACAATGGCAGGAAACTACGACAAGCGACCCCCAGGTGACAAGACCCCTGCCTGCACAGACTCCGGACATCAAAGAGGGGTCGACCTATAACAAGGGGTGCTCTGAGACTGTCCGGAAGATTCGACGCTGGAACAACGAGAGCCCTGCTGACGTGGTCGCGGCTCCTGGAACTTGTACCTGAGCCCTGCTGAGTGACTCGCGGCTCCCTGAAGATCGTAAGACCTCCGAACTTGTACCTGAGCCCTGCTGAGTGACTCGCGGCTCCCTGAAGATCGTAAGACCTCCGACTTGTATCTGAGCCCTGCTGAGTGACTCGCGGCTCCCACGAACGCTCCCGGTCCCGCCGGGCCCCAACTACAGCAAGCGTACCCCCCGGCTCGAGGATTGTGAGCTGTGCGCCGGGTACGCCCCTTAAACCTTTGCCAGAGACTGTCCCGCTACCCCCTATCCCTGCCGAGACTCATTGAGCCCACGCTCTCCTTGTACATATTTGCAGTGCTAATCTGATTGATAAAGATTGATTCCTAAGAACGCACGGTGTGGTGTCTCTGTGTCGTGTGGTACCAGGGGTACGATCCTAGATACGAGATTCCTCCCCCTGAGGAGTCTCCCGCCAGTGCCCGGCTACGATACCTCAAGGGTGGGTCTCAGGGTAGTCAGGACCCCTTCCGGGCTCCTCTGAGGTCGCCGTCTAACATTGGTGGCAAGCGACGGGATTCGGGCCCATAACCTACAGATCGTACCGTGAACGAAGGACGCACTACCGACAAAGATGGCAGAAGGAAGCACCATGAGCCTCGCAGAAACCAACGCCAACAGGGTGTTCCAGGTGGAACAGCTAGAAGAATACACGCACAAAGAACTAAAGCAATTCTGCAAAGAGTTTAAAATCGCTACCACCGGTCTCAACACCAAGGAAGATTAGCAGAAAGCACTGAAAGCTTGGGTGGATGCCGGGGCCTCCCGCCCGGAAGGCACGGGGGAGCGCCCCGACGAAGCGGAACCCCCCAAAGGCGAAAGCAGCAGCAATCAGGTGCGAGGCATCGTACCAGACGGGGGCCTATCCCCGGAAGAACTCGCGGACAGAGAGAGAAGTCGCAATCACGAACTCGAGTTAGCCAAACTCAAAATCGAAGGCGAATTGAAGTTAGCGGAAAAAAAGCTAGCCGTAGAGCAAATGCGCGTACAAGGCTGTTAGAAAAGGTAGACGGACCGGGAGGGCCGGCCGGGGTCAGGGGGAGAGGTCTCCGGGGAGAGCCGTCTCCAGCGATCGTACAGACAAGTAACTTCCCCCCCACAGACAGGAATCACACACGGATAAGGTTCAGTGTTCTTTATAGGTACTTAGTTATGATACGGTAGAATGGTACAAGGAGGTCTGGATGCCGGGGTCCCCTCGATTAGAGTCTCGTAAGGTAGGGAAGGGGGTAGCGGGTCAGTCTATTTACCAATCAGGTAGTTCGGATGAGATGATGATGAGCTCACAATCCTCGAGCTTGGTGTTTAGGTGGTACGGTCCGCGGCAGCGCCAGCAGGTCCCGGTAAGGATGGTTGATACAACGGGCCGCGGCAGCGCCAGCAGGTCCCCGGAAGATGTGCGGTCCGCGGCAGCGCCAGCAGGTCCCGGTGAGGATGGTCGTTACAACGGGCCGCGGCAGCGCCAGCAGGTCCCAGGAAGATGACGGTCCGCGGCAGCGCCAGCAGGTCCCGGTGAGGATGGTCGTTACAACGGGCCGCGGCAGCGCCAGCAGGTCCCAGGAAGATGAAGGTAGCAGAAGGCCGCGGCAGCGCCAGCAGGCAGGACGATGGTTCACAAGAGCGGGCTACGGCAGCGCCAGTAGACCGTCAGGGTTGAGTTCACTCGGTGTCTCTCGACTCCAGGATACAACTGCCTTCCTGCTCCGGAGCTGTCTTAGTTATAGGGCTGGTGCCCTTTGATGTCCGGACCCTCGCACTTGGAGGTCGGAGGGTCCGGGATGAAGGTGTCCAGACACCCAGCAGGGGGTGGAGCCAGCGCCTGGGGGCTGCTGGAGGCGATCGGCACCTGGCGGGGGAAGAGCTCTTGACGCTTCGTTCTCCCATTGACCTGCCAAGTGGTCCGCTCACCTCCTGGGTGGATGGTGGTGCCGGGATGTCGGGGCCGGCCAGGCCCGGGGTTAGGGTCGAGGTGAGGCCACGCGGCCGCGTGGTGCAGGGCCCAAGATGGCGGCTTGACCCGGCCGGGGAAGCCGGTGGGGCTGGACCCCGTGATGAGTAGGGGTCCGAGGGCAGAGGGTCCGTCGGGAGACGGAGTACAGGGGCTTGTCACGGGGGTAGGCCGGGTGGGCCGGAGCTCGGGCCCTGTCGTGCGGGGGGGGAGCAAGCCCTCTGTGTGGCCTGTCCAACATGCGTCCCCCCCAGCTGAAGGCGGGGAGAGTCACCCATCTCCTTGGGGACTCTCTTCGTCGAGGCGGAAAAAGCGGGACAGGCCGTCCGCGTTGGCGTGGTCTTGGCCTGGCCGGTGCTCCACAGTGAAGTCCATTCCCTGCAGGGAAATGGACCAGCGCAAGAGTTTTGGGTTCTCCCCCCGCATCTGCATCAGCCATTGCAGGGGTCGATGGTCGGTTTGTACCCGGAAGTGGGTACCGAAGAGATAGGGTCGGAGCTTTTTGAGGGCCCACACTACTGCAAATGCCTCCCTCTCGATTGTGCTCCAACGCTGTTCTCGGGCCAGGAGACGTCGACTGATGAAGGCCACCGGCTGGTCATGACCTTCGGGGTTCAGCTGAGAGAGGACGGCCCCGATGCCGTGGTCGGAGGCGTCGGTCTGCACTACAAATTCCCGACTGTAATCGGGGGCCTGGAGCACCGGGGCGGTGCACAGGGCGGCCTTCAGCTCCTCGAAGGCCGCTTGACAATCAGGAGTCCAGTGGACCCGCTTCGGTTGATTCTTGGATGTGAGTCCCGTGAGGGGCCCCACGATGCTGCCGTAGTCCTTCACGAACCGCCGGTAGTAGCCGGTGAGCCCCAAGAAGGCTCGGACCTCGGTCTGGGTGACGGGGGGCTGCCAGGACTGGATGGCAGCAATCTTAAGTTGTAGTGGGGCCACCAGCCCACTTCCCACTTGGTGCCCAAGGTAGGTCACAGACCCTTGGCCAATTTGGCACTTGCCGGCTTTAATGGTGAGGCCGGCCCGCTGGAGGGCTTGGAGGACCTCTTGGAGGTGACGGAGGTGGTCGGACCAGTGGCGGCTGTATACAGCGATATCGTCCAGGTAGGCAGCGCTGAATTCTTCGAGCCCTGCCAAGACCTGGTTCACAAGACGTTGGAATGTGGCGGGGGCATTCTTCATGCCAAAGGGCATGACCTTAAATTGATAGTGGCCATCGGGGGTGGAGAAGGCTGACCGTTCCTGAGCCCTGGGTGTGAGGCCGATCTGCCAGTAGCCCGCCGTTAGGTCGAAGATACTAAGGTAGCGGGCGGCCCCCAGCCGGTCGATCAGCTCGTCTGCTCGGGGGATGGGATGAGCGTCGGTCCGGGTGACAGCGTTCAAGCCCCGGTAGTCGACGCAGAATCTCAGTTCAGGGGCGGTGCCGGGGGCAGCGGCCTTGGGAACTAATACAACCGGACTGGCCCAGGGACTGTCCGAGGGCTCGATGACCCCGATCGTGAGCATCTTGGCCACTTCCTCCTGTATGCAGGCCCGTACCCGATCTGGTACGCGGTAGGCCCGGTGCCGGACAGGGGGACTGTCCCCGGTGTCTACGTCGTGCAAACACCAAGGGGTGACCCCGGGGGTGAGGGAGAACAGGTCAGCGAACTGCAGCAGGAGGTCCCGGCAGTCCTGGCGTTGCTCCGAAGTGAGGGCGTCGGAGAGCCGGACCCCATCCACGGAGCCGTACTTCTCCTGAGTCTTTAAGAGATCCGGGAGGGGCTCGGAGTCTTCTTCTGTACCACTGTCGGTCGCCATCAGGAGGCTTAGTTCGGAGCGCACAAAGTGTGGTTTGAGCCGGTTGGTGTGGAGGACCCGCAGGGGGTTCCGGGTGGACCCCATGTCGATGAGGTAAGTGACGGGGCTTTTACGCTCGACCACTTTGAAGGGCCCCGTCCACTTGTCTTGCAGGGCACATGGTTCGGTGGGGGACATCACCCATACTTGCTGCCCAGGCTCGAACTCAACGGAGGAGGCATGGTGATCATACCACCTTTTCATGTCCTCCTGACTGGCCTCGAGGTTCGCCTTGGCCATCTCCCTGAAGCGCCGGGTCTGGTTTCGTAGGGCCAGGATGTATTTGAAGACGTCGGGAGGGGTCGTTAAGGGGGCCATCTCCCAACCTTCCTTGACTAGGCTGAGGGGCCCTCGCACAGGGTGCCCGTACAAGAGTTCGAAAGGGCTAAAGCCGAGGGACTTCTGGGGGACTTCTCGGTAGGCGAAGAGGAGGCACGGGAGCAGCACATCCCACTGGCGACGGAGAGGCTCTTCCAATCCCCCAATCATCCCCTTGAGAGTGCGGTTAAAACGCTCCACTAGTCCGTTCCCTTGGGGGTGATAGGGGGTCGTGAATCTGTAGGTGACCCCGCATTGTTGCCAGAGGGACTTCATGTATTTAGATATGAAATTCGTACCTCGGTCGCTGACGACTTCTCGGGGGAAGCCTACCCTGGAGAAGATCCCCATCAGGGCCCGGCCAACCACCGGAGCTGTCACTGTCCGTAGGGGCACCGCCTCGGGGTAGCGGGTGGCATGGTCCACTAGTACCAAGATGAACCTGTGTCCTTGTGCCGTGCGGGGGTCCAGAGGCCCCACAATGTCTATCCCCACCCTCTCGAACGGGGTGGTGACCACCGGGAAGGGTTGCAGAGGGGCCTTCAGCTTCCGACCACTCTTCCCGCTGGCTTGGCACGTGGGGCAAGATCGGCAGTGGTTCAGGACGTCATTCCTCATTTTTGGCCAGAAAAAGTGGGTCACCAGGCGACTGTATGTTTTGTCCTGGCCCAGGTGTCCAGCCAGGGGGACATCGTGGGCCAGGTTGAGCAGAAAGTCTCGGAAGCGGAGCGGTACCACCAGAACTCGACCGGCCCCCAGCTCGGCGATTCTTTGCTCGCTGTAGAGCAGGTCGTTGTCCCAGTAGACCCAGTGGGTTCCGGTGGTGTCCCCTGCGTTTTGGGTATCGGCTTGTTGGCGGAGTCCCTCGAGGGAGGGACAGGTCTTTTGTTCCTGGCGGAACTGTTCTTGGGTGGGCCCCCCCTCTTGACGCCACTGAGCCAGATCCGGAAGGTCCTGGTGTTGTGCGTCTGCTTCGATAGTCGGGTCCGGGAGGTCGGCCTCGCTGTTGTCCTCGACGGGGGCAACCGGGGGCGGAGGTGCCGGCCATTCGGTTTCTTCTGATGGGGGGTGGCCCGGGCGGCCATGGATCGGGTGGTTGTGCAGGCCCAGTCCGGGAGGCCCAGCATCCCCAGGTGCTCTCTTTTCTCGACGGTGGCCCACGGGGAACTCTCGAGGTCATTCCCCAGGAGGCAGTCCACGGGGGCATCGTCCCGGACCGTCACCTTCAGTAGGCCGGAGACCCCTCCCCATTCAAACGGGACGCAGGCCATCTTACACATACTCTCAGAGTTATCTGCCGAGCGGACGGGGCAGAGAATGTTCGGCAGGATCTGCTCGGGCTTCACCAGATGACAGCGGACGGCCGTCACGCTGGCGCCGGTGTCACGCAAGGCCTCGGCTCTCTGTCCATTAATGGTCACCCACTGACCGTATTTTCTGGTGTTGGCGGGTAGGGGAGCCCGCGGAACCATGTCTCTTCCCCCTAGGCATGCCAGGACCATGGCGGCCGGTTCCCACCCTTGCTGGGCCGGCTCGTACTCTTCGGGTCCCTCCGAGGATTGCTCTTCCCCTAGGGCAGCGGCCGCTACCTGGCGGGGCTTGGGTGTTTGATTTAGCGGGCAGTTCGGGTCATTGGCGTAGTGGCCTAGTCGCTGGCACCGGTGGCACGTGACGTTGGCTCGGTACCCAGGCCGCAACGGGGGGTTGCCCCGGCCGGCCGGAGGCGGGGTGCTGGCCACGGGTGTTGTTGGTAAGGCGTCTCTCCCTCGCCCCTGGCCCCCTCCTCCTCCCCGAGGACGGTGCTGGCCTTGGTTGCCTCTGTTCTGGTCGTGGGGCCCTCTCCGGCCCACTCGGGTGCTTTCCCACCGGTCAGCTTCGGCGGCGAGCTGCCGGGGGTCGGTCAGCTTACTGTCGAGTAGGTGCTGCCGGAGCTCGACGAAACAGTTGTTTGACAGGTGCTCCCATACCATAAGGTTGAAGAGTTGTTCGTAAGTGGTGACCTGACTTCCCTTGATCCACCCTTCGAATGCCCGGCTGAAATAGTTCACGTATTCTACCCACGTTGTACCTGGGATCCTGGTGCAATCTCTGAACCTCTGGCGGTACATCTCGGGCGTGAGGCCGTAGCGGGTGAGGAGGGCAGCCTTCATGTGGTCGTAGGACGACATTTGGTGATCGGGGAGCTGCAGCAGGGCATCGCGACCCTCGTTGATAAATCTCCCCCAAAGTCCGGCTCCCCAATCACTCCGGTCGATTCGGTGGGAGGTCATTGCGATCTCATAGGCTTTAAACCACTGTTGTATGTCGTCTTCTCGGACATATTCGCGGACAACATCCTTGGGGATGTGAACTTTTTTCTCACTTGGCCCCGGGGTGTGTGGTCGCTCAGGCACCCCCAGTTCCTTATTCTGTTTGCGCAGTTCTCTTTCCGCTAGTCGGCACTCGTGCTCGAGCGTTATTTTTTTCTCTTCCAGCTCTCTCTGTCTCTGCTTTTCTTCTCGTTCCTCTCGAAGCCGCATATGCTCGAGGTTAAGTTTCTGTTCAGCTAACTTGAGTTCCCCATCCATCTTGAGTCGTGCCATCTCCAACTCGTGTAATCTGACTCTGTCTCTTTCTCGGATCTCCTCTTGCGGAAGGCCCGTTCCCCGCTCCTCGGGAGCCGTGGCGTTCCCCTCTGGTGTGATGCTGGTTTGGTCTGGGGTGACGCTGCTTTGGTCGGAGGGTCCTGTGACCCCCGTTTCTGTCCATGACTCCAGAGCGCGCTTTAGATCATCCTTGGTACTCAGGCCGGTGGTAGCAATGCCAAGTTCTATGCAAAATTGTCTCAGTTCGCGGTGGTTGTATTCTTCTAATTTCTCCATTTGGAATTTCTCGGTGGAGCTGCTATCTTTGGTCGACATCGTGTTTTTGTCGTGGGGTGAGCTACTCTCTGTACGCTTACGCGTTGATTCGGATCGCGCCGCTGGCCACCAATGTTAGAAAAGGTAGACGGACCGGGAGGGCCGGCCGGGGTCAGGGGGAGAGGTCTCCGGGGAGAGCCGTCTCCAGCGATCGTACAGACAAGTAACTTCCCCCCCACAGACAGGAATCACACACGGATAAGGTTCAGTGTTCTTTATAGGTACTTAGTTATGATACGGTAGAATGGTACAAGGAGGTCTGGACGCCGGGGTCCCCTCGATTAGAGTCTCGTAAGGTAGGGAAGGGGGTAGCGGGTCAGTCTATTTACCAATCAGGTAGTTCGGATGAGATGATGATGAGCTCACAATCCTCGAGCTTGGTGTTTAGGTGGTACGGTCCGCGGCAGCGCCAGCAGGTCCCGGTAAGGATGGTTGATACAACGGGCCGCGGCAGCGCCAGCAGGTCCCCGGAAGATGTGCGGTCCGCGGCAGCGCCAGCAGGTCCCGGTGAGGATGGTCGTTACAACGGGCCGCGGCAGCGCCAGCAGGTCCAGGAAGATGACGGTCCGCGGCAGCGCCAGCAGGTCCCGGTGAGGATGGTCGTTACAACGGGCCGCGGCAGCGCCAGCAGGTCCCAGGAAGATGAAGGTAGCAGAAGGCCGCGGCAGCGCCAGCAGGCAGGACGATGGTTCACAAGAGCGGGCTACGGCAGCGCCAGTAGACCGTCAGGGTTGAGTTCACTCGGTGTCTCTCGACTCCAGGATACAACTGCCTTCCTGCTCCGGAGCTGTCTTAGTTATAGGGCTGGTGCCCTTTGATGTCCGGACCCTCGCACTTGGAGGTCGGAGGGTCCGGGATGAAGGTGTCCAGACACCCAGCAGGGGGTGGAGCCAGCGCCTGGGGGCTGCTGGAGGCGATCGGCACCTGGCGGGGGAAGAGCTCTTGACGCTTCGTTCTCCCATTGACCTGCCAAGTGGTCCGCTCACCTCCTGGGTGGATGGTGGTGCCGGGATGTCGGGCCGGCCAGGCCCGGGGTTAGGGTCGAGGTGAGGCCACGCGGCCGCGTGGTGCAGGGCCCAAGATGGCGGCTTGACCCGGCCGGGGAAGCCGGTGGGGCTGGACCCCGTGATGAGTAGGGGT
The DNA here is from genome assembly GCF_964204655.1 of Triturus cristatus. NCBI lineage: Eukaryota > Metazoa > Chordata > Amphibia > Caudata > Salamandridae > Triturus > Triturus cristatus. Next base: position 1,362,960,861 of record NC_140591.1, on the reverse strand, counting down.
CCGAGGGCAGAGGGTCCGTCGGGAGACGGAGTACAGGGGCTTGTCACGGGGGTAGGCCGGGTGGGCCGGAGCTCGGGCCCTGTCGTGCGGGGGGGGAGCAAGCCCTCTGTGTGGCCTGTCCAACAAAGGCGAACTAGAAGAGAAGAAGCTCCAACGGGAGCACGAAGGAAGGAAGCTCCAACTAGAGCACGAACGCAGCTTGAAGGAACTCGAGCTTAAGGCCAAAAACGAGGAAGGGAGGCCCCCGGGAAACCGAGAGGCGGCCGCCCCAGCGGAGCAGAAGGTCCACATCCCCAAGGACGTGGTCAAAGAATATTATAAAAACGATGACATTCAACAATGGTTCAGGGCCTACGAGGTCGCCATGAACTCCCATCGGGTCCCGCAGAAGGACTGGGGGGCAGGGTTGTGGGGACGGTTTCTGAGCGAAGGAAGAGACACCCTGCTCGACTTGCCCCTCTCCCTGCAGACCTCCTACAGCCACATGAAAGAGGCTCTACTCACAAGGTACGGCCTCACCCCCGAGATGTACCGTCAGCGATTCCGGGACTGCAGGAAGATCCCGGGCACCACCTGGGTGGAGTATGTAAACTTTTTCAGTCGGGCCTTCGATGGGTGGATCAAGGGCAGCAAAGTCACCACCCTTGAGGAACTCACCGACCTCCTGTTGTGGGAACAGCTGGCTGCGAACTGCTTTGTGGAACTACGCCAGCATCTGCTCGACAGCAAACTCTCCGATCCCAGGAAGCTGGCTGTGGAAGCAGACCGCTGGACCAACACCCGGGTCACCCGGGGCATGGTAGGAGAATACCCCCGAGCCAGTCAGGGACCACCCCGCCAGAGAGGAGGGGGGAACCAGGGAGGCCAGAGAGAGTCCCAGCCTAGTCCCCCAAAGACCCAACCTCCACCTTTCCCAGCGCACCCCCCACCAGTAACCGTACCCCCCGGGAGACGGGGACACAGGGTAACCGTCACTTGTTTCCGTTGCCAGAAGCCCGGGCACTACGCCAATGACCCAGAGTGCCCCATGGCCACCCAAGTCACCCCTGCGAGACAGATAGCCAACGTAGCCCTGGGGGAGGAGGTTGAGGAAACCGAGGAGTGGGAACCAGCAGCTATGGCCCTAGTATCCCTGGGAGATAGAGAGACGCAGATGACACCCAGCTAGCGGTCACGATCAGCGGGGACTCGGGGGTGGATGCCCCAAGATTCAGAGAAGGACTCAGGGCGGTGGCTGGTTGGATGACGTCCAACTGTCTCCAACTAAACGCCAAAAAAACGGAGGTGATGATCTTTGGGAAGCGGACGGACCTATGGGGAGATACTTGGTGGCCCTCTGAGTTGGGGCCGACCCCCACTCCGGTTGCGGAGATCAAAAACCTTGGTGTTTGGCTGGACCCTTCCCTCAACTTCGTTGGCCACACCAAAAGGACGGCGGCTTGCTGCTTCGGCATCCTGCGCAATCTGCGCCCTGCCCTTAAATACTTCGATGCCGCAACTCGTCAATTGGTGGTGCAAGCAACGGTTTTGGCACGGGCTGGACTATGCCAGCTCCCTTTTTATAGGATTAAACCAGGCTGAGTTAACCCGACTTCAAAGAGTGCAGAACGCTGCGGCCAGAGCGATCATAGGTCTTCCTAGGTTTTGCTCGGCCGGTCAATCTTTGCGAGCCTTGCATTGGTTACCCGTTAGGCAGCGGATCCACTTTAAAGTTTTGTGCCTTTCCTTCAAAATTCTGAAGGGCCTATCACTTCCCTTACTGCACCAACTCTTGCGCCCTTACATCCCGGGCCGCACTCTGCGCTCGCTAGACCAAGAATTAGCGGTAGCCCCTCGGTTCAAACTCAGTCGGGTGGGGGGTCGCTCTTTTAAGGTGCGGGCAGCCGCACTCTGGAACGCTCTCCCTTTGAAACTCCGGACCCTTGGTGACCTGCTCTCCTTCCGCAAGGCCGCTAAAACTCATTTATTTTCTGAGCTTTGTTAAATCCTGCACTCCCCAATTTCTTAATAATTATTTCTGTTCCCCAGTTGTGTTGTGTTCGCCACCTTGTCGGTGCGCCGGGACGCTCCTTCGCTGGAGCAGCCGTGCGCAATACAAATAGCACTAACATAACATAACATAACAGATGGTCCCTGGTAGCCTCCTGCCCTCCAACACGAAGAAATGCGGGCAGCTCGTCAAGATCAACGGCCACCAAATAGAGGCCCTGCGGGACACCGGGGCCAGCATCACCGGTGTCCTCAGGCACTTAGTCCCCGAGGAGCAGATCCTCCCCAACGTCTTTTGCCCGGTCATTTCCGCAGACAATAGAGAGAGTATGTGTCAGGTAGCCCTGGTGCCGTTTGAGTGGGGAGGGGTGATAGGTAAACTAAGGGTTGCCGTAAGAACCTCCCAGCCGGTCGACTGCCTCTTAGGGAACGACCTGGAGAGTTCTCCCTGGAGGCACGTCGAGCGCAAGGCCCACCTAGGAATGATGGGGCTCCCCGAGTGGGTGTGCGCCACCACCCGATCTATGTCAGCCCGACTCCCCCCCCCCTGGGAGAAGTCGACGACGCCCCGACCGAAGAAGTCAGAACAGTCCCCGCAGAGGGTCCTCCCGTCCCCCCATCAGAAGCGGCGAACCCTCACTGTCCGACACCGCCCCGGTCCCCGAGTTAGGCGACCTACCCGAGTTGGCCCAATGGCGCCACGAGGGCGGGCCCACCCGGGAGGAGTTTTGCCGGGAGCAAGCCACCTGTCCTTCCCTGGTCGGACTGCGGCGCCAGGCCGAGGGCCAGGCCGCAGGCGACCAAACCGGAGCGCACCGAGTTTATTGGGAGAATAACATTTTGTACAGTGAGCAGAAGTCGGTGGAGCTGGGATCCGGCTGGGTGCTGGTGGTACCCCTACGCTTCCGAGACTTCCTCCTGGGCTAAGCCCACGACGTCCCCCTCGCCGGCCACCTGGGTCAGGACAAGACCTACAGCCGTCTCGTGACCCACTTTTACTGGCCTAGAATGAGAGCAGCTGTAGAGGCCCACTGCAAATCCTGTCCCACGTGCCAAGCTAGTGGGAAGAGTGGGGGGAAGCGCAAGGCTCCCCTCCAACCCTTCCCGATCGTCAGTACCCCATTCGAACGAGTCGGGATCGACATCGTGGGGCCCCTGGATCCCCCCACCTCCCAAGGTCACCGTTTCATCCTGGTCCTAGTGGATCACGCCACCCGATACCCTGAGGCTATTCCCCTGCGCACCGTCACGGCCCCCGTGGTGGGCCGGGCCCTGATGGGGATCTTTTCCCGGGTAGGTTTTCCCCGCGAGGTCGTGAGCGACCGCGGCACTAATTTTATCTCAAAATACATGACGTCCCTGTGGCAACAATGTGGAGTGTCCTATAAGTTCACCACCCCTTACCATCCCCAAGGGAACGGCCTAGTAGAGAGGTTTAACAGGACTCTGAAAGGGATGATCACCGGCCTAGAAGAGCCCCTCCGGCGTAAGTGGGACGTCCTACTCCCCTGCCTCTTGTTCGCTTACCGGGAAGTCCCCCAGAAGTCCCTAGGGTTCAGCCCGTTTGAGTTACTCTATGGACACCCAGTCCGAGGTCCCCTCAGTTTGGTTAAGGAAGGGTGGGAGGCGACACCCCAGACCACCCCCCGAGATGTGTTCCAATACGTTCTGACCCTCCGGAACCAAACCAGAAAGTTCCGAGAACTGGCCGAGGCCAACCTGGAGGCAAGCCAAGAAGAGATGAAGCGCTGGTACGACCAGAATGCCACTCTGGTCGAGTTCCAGCCGGGCCAGCAGGTATGGGTCATGGCCCCCGTGAAGCCGGGCGCCCTCCAGGACAGGTGGACCGGGCCCTACAAAGTGGTTGAGCGGAAGAGTCAAGTCACATACTTGGTGGACGTCCAGTCGCCTCGGGATCCCCTTCGGGTCCTTCACGTGAACCGCCTCAAGCCTCACTTCGTGCGGACAGAACTGAGCCTCCTGCTGGCCACCGATGACGGGGCCGAAGATGAGTCCGATCCCCTCCCGGACCTCCTGTGTGTCAAGGAGCAAGATGGCTCCGTGGAAGGAGTGAACCTCTCCCCAGCCCTCACTGCCCAGCAACAAGAGGACTGCCGCCAGCTCCTAGGACAATTTTCCGACCTCTTCTCCCTGATCCCCCGAGTCACCGACTGGTGTGTCCATGACGTGGACACCGGGGACAGCCCGCCGGTGAGACACCGAGCCTACCGAGTCCCTGACCGGGTCCGGTCCTGCATTCAAGCTGAAGTCTCGAAGATGTTGACCCTGGGGGTGATCGAGCCATCTGACAGCCCCTGGGCCAGCCCCGTGGTCCTAGTCCCGAAGGCAGCGGCCCCTGGTGTCGCCCCCGAGCTCCGATTCTGCGTGGACTACCGGGGGCTCAATTACGTCACCCGAGCCGATGCCCACCCCATTCCACGAGCCGACGAGCTCATTGACCGACTCGGGGCAGCCCGGTTCCTCAGCACATTCGACCTCACCTGCGGATACTGGCAGATTGCGCTCACCGAGGGAGCCAAGGAGCGGTCGGCCTTCTCCACCCCAGATGGGCACTACCGCTTCCGCGTAATGCCCTTCGGAATGAAAAACGCCCCGGCCACCTTCCAGCGACTGGTGAATAGAGTCCTGGCCGGACTGGAGCAGTTCAGCGCGGCCTATCTAGACGACATTGCCGTTTTCAGTTCCGAATGGAGTGAGCACCTCCAGCACCTCCGGAGGGTGCTAATCGCCCTGCGCCAGGCAGGCCTCACAATAAAAGCCAGCAAGTGCCAGATTGGGCAAGGATCAGTGGTCTACCTGGGGCACCAGGTCGGGAGCGGCCAGGTCGCCCCCCTACAGACGAAGATCGACGCTATCTTAGCCTGGGAACCACCTACCACCCAAACGGAGGTCCGAGCCTTCCTGGGCCTCACTGGCTACTACCGAAGATTCATCCAGGGGTATGGCAGCCTGGTCGGCCCCCTCACAGAACTCACGTCCAAAAAACAGCCAAAGAGGGTGCAGTGGACGACTGCCTGCCAGGAGGCGTTCGAGGCTCTGAAGAAGGCCATGTGCACTGCCCCCGTCCTCCAAGCTCCCGACTACTCTAAGGAGTTTGTAGTCCAAACCGATGCCTCCGAGCATGGCATTGGGGCCGTCCTGTCCCAGATGAATGACCAAGGCCTAGACCAGCCCATCGCCTTCCTCAGCCGGCGGCTGTTGCCCAGAGAACAGAGATGGAGCACCATTGAGCGCGAAGCCTTTGCCGTGGTCTGGGCACTCAAGAAGCTACGCCCTTACCTGTTCGCGCCCATTTCAAAGTCCAAACCGACCATCGGCCCTTGCGATGGCTCATGCAGATGCGAGGAGAAAACCCCAAGCTACTGCGGTGGTCAATCTCCCTCCAGGGGATGGATTTCACCGTGGAACATCGCCCTGGTACGGACCACGCCAACGCTGACGGCCTTTCCCAGTTCTTCCGCCTCAGCGAAGAGAACCCCCCAAGATGATGGGCAGTTCTCTCCGGCTTTCAGCTGGGGGGGACGCGTGTTGGACCCGGCCTCGTAGCATGGCTCTACTTGTCCCCGCACCACCTAACCTGGTACCTGCAGCCCCAAGCACACGGCCTAGCCGATCCTTCCCACCAGAACACACGCACCCGACCCGGACATCCTCGTCCATGGCCTCTCTCCTTTCGGCCACCCCGGGCCCACGTGCCCACTTCATGCACCAAGATGGCCGCCCGGCCCCAGCGCGACCCGGGCCTAGAGGCGCCACTCCGCCTGGAGGACATCACGCTTCCAGGGGATGAGAGAGGGAGGAGCAGTTTCTATCGCACGTCTGAACTCCCCTGGGACGATGGGTTTCGATCGGCCCTCCGGCCTCCCTGAGGGCTGGCTCCACGCCTGCTGGGTGTCTGGGACTCCTCCCGACCCGGCCCTGAAAGGATCAAAAGACAATGGCAGGAAACCCCGACAAGCGACCCCCAGGTGACAAGACCCCTGCCTGCACAGACTCCGGACATCAAAGAGGGGTCGACCTATAACAAGGGGTGCTCTGAGACTGTCCGGCAGATTCGACGCTGGAACAACGAGAGCCCTGCTGACGTGGTCGCGGCTCCTGGAACTTGTACCTGAGCCCTGCTGAGTGACTTGCGGCTCCCTGAAGATCGTAAGACCTCCGAACTTGTACCTGAGCCCTGCTGAGTGACTCACGGCTCCCTGAAGATCGTAAGACCTCCGAACTTGTACCTGAGCCCTGCTGAGTGACTCGCGGCTCCCTGAAGATCGTAAGACCTCCGAACTTGTACCTGAGCCCTGCTGAGTGACTCGCGGCTCCCTGAAGATCGTAAGACCTCCGACTTGTATCTGAGCCCTGCTGAGTGACTCGCGGCTCCCACGAACGCTCCCGGTCCCGCCGGGCCCCAACTACAGCAAGCGTACCCCCCGGCTCGAGGATTGTGAGCTGTGCGCCGGGTACGCCCCTGCCTTGAACCTTTGCCAGAGACTGTCCCGCTACCCCCTATCCCTGCCGAGACTCATTGAGCCCACGCTCTCCTTGTACATATTTGCAGTGCTAATCTGATTGATAAAGATTGATTCCTAAGAACGCACGGTGTGGTGTCTCTGTGTCGTGTGGTACCAGGGGTACGATCCTAGATACGAGATTCCTCCCCCTGAGGAGTCTCCCGCCAGTGCCCGGCTACGATACCTCAAGGGTGGGTCTCAGGGTAGTCAGGACCCCTTCCGGGCTCCTCTGAGGTCGCCGTCTAACAGTCACCCTGTACAGTGTACACATGTAGCACACTTTAAGTAAATACAAATGTGGCCAGGGTACAATGCCACAGAGGCCAACCTATGCTGAAGACACTGAGAATGTCCACAGTGTTGGATGATACACATGATTCCTAGGAAAAGGTGTCTCAGGGGACTGTAGTGGCCACACTGCTCCATGGTCCTGGATAGATCTGACTGCAACAGGAGCAACCGTCCCCGCACTCTGCATATCTCCCCCTCATGCACATCATGTCTGAGGCCACAACATTGGACATGCATGCTGCAAGGCAGTTCATTTTAAGCCTCACACTCCTATGTTGAAACTCTGCATCAGTGCCAACAATCATGGACCCCAAAATGACTGAACTGGACAGGGCACAGGCAAGGTCCCAACATATGTCACAGACCACCTCCACACATGATGCTGCAAGCACTGGGCACTTGGATTACCTGCCAGCCTAGATTACCTTGTGCAAGAGTGACTACACACAGACCACGGAACACATGTCAAGGAGGGGAAGGGAGGAAGAACAGGACCGGTTGACTTTGGGGAACAGGATTTGCACTGCACATATAAACCCTGGCAGTGTATCCAGGCGACTGAGCACTTCCAAAAGCTGGTGACACACAACAAACACACATGTACCTACCCCCTTCCTGCTGCTGCTTCTCCTGTAGCCGCCTATTCATGTCAGGGAAGACCACCGCCAGGACACGCTTCATTTGGTGGGTCAGGCGCCGGCGCCCGCAGTGTTTGCGTGGAGGTGAGTCCTCCAGCAGGACTCGGGTGATTCTCCTGGTCCAGCACCGGATATCCTGCCAGAGTTTCCTCACCTGGGCCAGGCGCCGACTGCGACCCTCCTCCGACCTCACGGCCCTGACGGCCCGCTTCCAAATCTCCCCCTTGGGGTAGGTGGCTACCTGTGAGGATGACAAAGTGAGACAACATCAATACACCTGCTCCATGTCACAGAGACACACATTAGAACAATTGGGCTTGTTTGAACAGGGCATAGTATGCAGCAAACTCATTGCACTTTTGTCATAGGGACATTATCCTCTGGGGAAGGCCAAATGCACTATGTGGCATTTAAAGTACACAGATGGCATGAGGGGTGCGACAGAATCAATGATCATGGCTCACACTGTGCATCACAAGCAACACCAGGATAATGGACAGCACCTCAAAGCAGTCACATGCCCCAGGCCACTGACGCAACCTCAGCGAAGTACACAGACACACACAGGCACAGGACAATCACCTGCCATTGTCAACTGCGGGTATAAACATCACTCTGCACATGTGCCACTTGACTGGGGGGAGTCACAGGTGTGGGCCTAGCTCAGCACGTCAGACACACAGCACGGCTCCTTGCTCACATCAGATGGGTAGGGCATATGCATCCTCCATGCAGCTGGGGTGCAACACTCCACATAGACACTCACCCACAGGACAGGGGACTTACACACACACCAATGTCCAGGGGCCGTACACTATCACCACAGGTACACTCAACTCACACACATCTGTGGGTACAGTCACCTGTCACACTGGGGGGACCACAGAATCACATCAGGACTATGGAAACAACATTCCCAAGGGGATTAGCCAGGCTGAATGTGGCATGCACCATGCAGTGATTGTCACAGTAAGCACAATGCAAGTGAGGAGTGCAGATATGAACCACATCAGGCTCTGCATGGGAGACATAAGGAATTCCCCCCCCTGGGACCCACCAAGCATGTCTGTCACACCTGGACACAATGCCAGAAGTGACAGACACAAAAAAGGGGCACAGTCACAGCTAGTGGAGTCAGCACTCACCTGCTTCCCTGGTCTCCCATATAGGCTGGGGTACTGTGGGAGGATGACGTCCAGCAACGCCTCATTCTCCTCCTGGGTGATTGGCTGGGCCCTCTCCACAGACCTGGACATGGTGCCAGAGGAATCACGAGCAGCAGCAGTGGTGTGGAATGAAAGGTTGTGCAGGCAAGTGCTCTCTCATGGGTCCTGGCTGCCTTATATCTCCCTTGCTGGGCTGTTTCATTTACCGGAGTAGAGAGTGATTGGTCAATCTCATTTGCATCCTACGTTTCCTCCAATCCCTTTAAACCTACCCCAGTGAGGGCCTTTGCATGGTTCAAAATTTGAGCATGATGTCAAGTCAACAACCACTTTGCAACATAGTATATTGTCTCCAACCGACTTTTGCTGGCCACCTGATGCAAAATTTTGAACTGGAAACTCGGTCTCCATGACAACCAGCATGCATTTAGGCCCTTATACTTGTCCCTCATGTGTCCCCTATGTAATTTCACTATCCACACACAGGTACGGTGCGTTCCACACATACCCCTAGGGCACCACTACTCCAGTGATACGGTCTGTACACGCGTGTGTAGGGCCCGTATCACTTTGGTAGTGTTGCCGTAGACGTACGCCATAGAGATAGGGCTCGTACCCGCATATGTACAGCCCGTATCTCTATGGCGTACGCCTACGGCAACACTACCATAGTGCTACGGGCCCTACACACGCGGGTACGGCCCGTAGCACTATGGTAGTGTTTGCGTAGGCGTACGCCATAGAGATAGGGCTCGTACCCGCGTATCTACGGCCTGTATCTCTATGGCGTACGCCTACGGCAACACTACCATAGTGCTACGGGCCATACCCACGCGGGTATGACCCGTAGCACTATGGTAGTGTTGGCGTAGGCGTAGGCGTACGCCATAGAGATAGGGCTCGTACCCGCGTATGTACGGCCCGCATCTCTATGGAGTACGCCTACGGCAACACTACCATAGTGCTACGGCCCTACACATGCGGGTACGGCCCGTAGCATTATGATAGTGTTGAGGTAGGCATATGCCATAGAGATAGGGCTTGTACCCACGTATGAATGGCCCGTATCTCTATGGCGTACGCCTACGGCAACACTACCATAGTGCTACGAGCCATACCTGCGCGGGTACGGCCCGTAGCACTATGGTAGTGTTGCCGTAGGCGTACGCCATAGTGCCACGGGCCGTACATACGCGGGTACGAGCCGTATCTCTATGGCGTACGCCTACGCCAACACTACCATGGGGATAGGACCAGTGTGTACACGTACGTGTGTAGGGTCCTTGCACACACGCGTACTCCTACCCAGACCCCATATTGTGATACGAACGTACACACGCCCTCAGAGCGTGTGTACGGTGCGTTTCACAGCTTACACTGGTGATAGGAGGTGCACAGGAAAGAAATGGAAGTGTATGACTCGCACAAGGATGGACATCAAGTCATTGTCAGTGCAGTGCATCATGTGTAGGGCCTAGGTGTGTCAGGCAGTGAGCTGGTACATGTCTCCTCATGTTTTAACCCAATAGTTGTGTGATGACCTGTGTACACATGTCATGTGTGATGGGGCACCATGTGGCGCACTTCCCCTTCACACCTTTTACATGTGTGCATGTATTTCAAACTTGTCAAGCACTGCATCACTGGCATGGCACAGTTCCCAACACCCGCAAATGTCCCCTGATGCCAGGTACACGGATGATGACACCTGACATCTCACTACCCGCATGCCACGATGTGACTATGTCATGTGTGTGTCATGTAATCCCATGATCTTGCTGTTGGTGTTCCGTCAACGGCATCTGCTGTAGCTGCATCCAACATGTGTCTGTGTGTAGATGCCCATGTCACACTATTACGCACACCAGGACACATGTGGAATAACACGTGACGTGTGTCTGTATGCATCTAACAGGGACTTGCGAGCTTAGGACATATCTGCGTAGTCTCAATGTCTGTGTGATCATATTTGACATGTACCCCTTCATGGCAAGGTGTGTGGTCTGTCCTTTTTCCATGACATGTGACCTGTGCGTCTAGCTTGCCGGCAGCTGTCTGTATGAGATGACATCCTTCAAATGCACATATGTGGATGTATGTCACTCCTGTAATGTGTCTGGCTGTTCACTCACACTGGCCCACACCTACTTTCATGGCATGTCATGTAGACCTTGACAATCCATGTTTGTAGCTGGCTCTTGGTAGGAGTATCACCTGGCTGGCATATGTGTGCAGGATGTATTGCACAGACCAGACTCTGTGGGGCCGATTCACAGAACTAACTTAAGACAACATCCTAAACTTACTACTTTTGGTATTCACAGAAGTTAGGATTTTGTCTTAAGTTTGACTTAAGACAAACTTAAGACAGACTTAAGACAGACTTAAGACAGACTTAAGACAAACTTAAGACAAACTTAAGACAAACTTAAGACAGACTTACGACAGACTTAAGACAAACTTAAGACAAAATCCTAACTTAAGTCTGTCTTAAGTCAGTCTTAAGTCTGTCTTAAGTCAGTCTTAAGTCTGTCTTAAGTCGGTCTTAAGTTTGTCTTAAGTCTGTCTTAAGTCTGTCTTAAGTTTGTCTTAATACAAACTTAAGACAAAATCCTAACTTCTGTGAATACCATAAGTAGTAAGTTTAGGATTTTGTCTTAAGTTAGTTCTGTGAATCGGGCCCTGTATGTGGCATATGTGTATTAGCCGTTGAACATGTGCTCAGTTCATTGACATTGGTGTAGTAATGTACTCAATCTTCGTTATTCCTTCCAATTTTCTGCCGGGCACCGCCTCTCCCCCGACCAATGCCAGACTTGGCTGCCATGAGGGAACGTGACTGCATACGCTGCTACCGATTCCCCCAATGGTTAATTGTGGACCTGACAAACAGGCTGGCACCACACCTCCAACCGCGACACAGTTATCCGACTGCGCTGACCCCCAAGATGAAGGTGATGTCAGCCCTACATTTCTTTGCCACCGGTACGTTTCAATTGACCATAGCTGATGTGGGTGGCATGTCTCAGACCATGTTCAGCCGTGTCCTGCATGATGTTTTAGAAGCCAGGTTGGAGCACCTGGATGAATTCATCCATTTTCCATCTCGTGAGCAGTTGACAGGTATCAAGGGTGAGTTCTATGCCCTGGGAGGGATGCCCCATGTATTTGGGTCCATTGATGGGACACATGTGGCTTTGGTACCACCACAGGCACAGGAGGTAGCCTTCCGTAACCGTAAACATTACCACTCCATTAATGCCCTTGTGGTGTGTCTTGCTAACATGGGGATTTCCCATGTCTGTGCACGTTTTCCAGGGTCAGCACACGATGCCTACATCATGAGGCATAGCAGGGTGCCAGAAAAGATGCTGCAGCTGCACAACGAACGAGCATGTCTTGTTGGTGAGTAGACTCTGTTTGTCCAGTATTCAGCGATATCTTAGTATGTGTCGGCATCTCCTGATCCACTTCTTTACATGATGTTTCCAGGTAGGGGACTCTGGCTATCCCAACATGCCATGGCTGGTGACGCCTCTCCGCAACCCGAGAACAGCTGCAGATCACCGTTACAACAACGCCCATGGGCAGACCAGGCGAGTGATTGAGAGGACGTTTGGCCTCCTGAAGAGCCAATTCCGGTGCCTCCACAAGAGCGGCGGGTCCCTCCCATATGCACCGGTGAAGGTCTGCAAAATCTTCCTCGTGTGCTGCATGCTGCACAACATGGCAGTGGAGAAAGCTGTGCCACTCATCCTGGATCCCGATGAGCAGGACCATCCACCCGTGGAGGATGACGGCCTTGGTCATGAGGCAAGTGAGGAGGAGCAGGAGGAGGAGGAGGACATCCGGAGTCAGCTCATACGCAACTTCTTCTCATAATTGTTGCAATGTGTGTGTCCAGCTGAATGTATGCTAAGTGACTTTGAGGTGTGTGCTGATGTGTCACTCGAGTGCTGATGTCATTCCACACATTTTAGCTGACACACTCAATTGACAACTGGCATGGTGTCAACCTTATTCATGTAGAGTACATGACCATGCATGCGGATGACTATGTTTTTCCTGACTTCTTGTGTGTCTCTCATCCCCAGGTATTTGCGCATGCTGTCTGCTCATGGCATCATTGTGCTCCTGCTATTCCTCATGAGTAATGCAACGTGTGCTGAATCAGCGTTACATGCACGGACATGGTGAAAATTCTCCTTTGGGTAAGGATTGCAGCAAGACTTTTTGGGTGTGGTAGTTGTTTGTAATGTGTGGGCACTGCTTTTGTGCAGGTTATGTTACTATGCATACATGTCGACTCACCATGGGGCACATGACATGTGGCATGACTCACATGAATTGATAATCACACTTCATGACAGTCATCTGTTATGGGATTGTGGTTTGTGATGAAGGCATCAATGTGTGTACAGCTTCCCTCTGAAACATACGGGAGGCTACGGGTGGACATATTGCGGGACATCCCCATATGATGCTCAATGGGGAATTGCAGCCTCTCCGTGTGCAGCAGGGGATGTTTGGCTCAACCCCTTCACTTGTGTGCCAGTACAATGGATTTACAGCATCTGTGGTGCAAAGGGGGTGTCCGCTGTAGGTCCCACATGTTAATCCAATAGACCTGTGAGTCTCTTAATGTTGATGCTTTTGCATAGGTGTGAGCATGAGTAATAAAGGTGTTCCTCAGCCTCCAAGGTGCCTCATCTCTGTCAATGCAGGTCTCTTGCCACTGTGCATGCGGCATCTCTAGCATGGTTGTCAAGGATTGTGCATATGAGTCTATGTGTAGATTAGCAACCTGCATGCTGTTCTTCATGTATTTGACTCTCTATTGTGTATGATGTCCATGGCTGTGTATGTGTTTTGGCATGTTAGTCCCCCCCACAGGCCGTCAACACCTTCTGGGGTGTGTTTCCTGTGCGCAGCTCGGCCTTCAGTTTCATGATCCGGTGTCAGTCATCTTTGGTGATTGGGCATCCTTTGTCTCTGTGTGTGCCATTGCAAACCGGTAACTCCTTCCTTGACATACACCTGTTGCAGTAGTCCTTTCTGACATCTTAGTCTTTGTGTGGATATTGTGGCATAATTCCCAGGACATGCCGCCTGCTGTTGCAGCCACTGCAGCAAGGGCACACGTAGTTTCCAGATTTGGCAACACACACACATCAAAGGTGCTCCTCCCTTCCTCCCTCAACACATTAATTTGGCTGTCTTCGGCTTGTCTGTGCCACAGTTGCGGCCACGCGGTACCAAAGACTGGACCTTCTGCACATGCAACGTGCACATTGCACGACCCTCTGGTCCTTGAATGACCCACATCACACTACAGTGTGATGTTGCAGCCACCCTCCAAGCAAGGTCCATCCACACATCTCCTGCCTGCTCTCAGGCATGCACTGAGCGCACACACAACCCCTTTGCATGATGAGTGTGCAACTCCGACTGCCTACACAGCGCTGCCACGCCTTCCAGGACCTGTCACACCCACCAGGTCATGTCCCTCCTACTCCCCACCGGATCTGTACCCCTGCAAGGCCATGGGAGTGGGACTCAAGGCTTCTGCATGTAGTATGCTTTTGTCGTGAGGCACATGGCACAGGTATCATCTTTCAGCGTGTCAATCTACAATGTGTCCAGGACCCCCCTATCCACCATCACATGCGCACACGCCCTCATCATCAACTCGTATGCCATTGACAGCCAGGCGTTCCTCACCCTCACCAAGGACGCAGACATTTCCAGTTACAATATTCAAGATTGCATGGGATCCATAGATGAATGGCAGAACAGCAGCAACCTGAGGCTGGACTTGTACAGGACTGAGGTCAACATCTGAGGATTGTCCCCTTACAGCTGGCTCAACTGCTTGTGTCCCACCCGCAGTAGCCCCGCACAGGCACCCAGTGTCCACGCACACAAGATGTTGTGCATCATGGATTGCTTGCTCTAATTTGCCATGGTAGTCACCAGCATCTGTACCTCACACTGCAACACCCTCAGCATTATGCACATGATCCCCAGATAGATCCACTCCAAGGTAAGACGGACCATCCCCCAGGTCCACGACAACATCTGTGTCAAATACTGCCCTGCCCTCTATGGAGCAGCCACATCCAAAATCCAGGGACACTTGTCCACATCCAGGCTGCATCTGCACACCTCAGCATCAACATCCCGCGCCCCAGCCGCATCACCGTCCAGCAGAGATAGCTGCAATGGATCACTGTGTGCTGCAGGATGACCTTCAGACTCCTCACCCACACTCAGGAGGCAGGCCACAACCCTGACCCAAAACCAACCTTGTACCACTGTCATCCAAGACCCCGTAGTGCCATCTCCGTGCATCTAACCTTGACCTGGCCACCATTCTTCTGATCCACCGTACTCCTGCATGCAGGACATAGTTCTCCCACCTGGGAACACATACCTGGGACTCCCTTCCCGGGAACCTCCAAATGAGGCATGACCTCTACGCCTTAATGTTACTCTTCCAAATAGGTGTGTCCTCACAGTTTCCCTAGCACCCGCTCAGCAGCTTGAGGCCATCACAGGTGAGTATTGTGCTCCATGTCTGCATTGAATGATACATTGTGACCCATGTGTGTCTTGTACCAGACTCCGTTCCCAGGGTATGGATGTGTGGAGTTCGTTCAACACTCAGGCATAGTTTGACATTTACACACACATATGTTGGTGAATAATGCCAAATGACAACAACATCTCATGACAAAATTAAGTATTTATTTTTGGTGGGGTAAGTCTTTTGGTGGATGAAGTAAGGTGCTCTAACGGGTGCATAGAATCCAAAGTTCACAGGGGGAGATGGCATCCTTGTCAGTTGGAGTCATCAGAGTCCAGACCACAGTGTTGGTCATCATTGGTCAGACTGTGACCAGCAAGTCCATGTGGCAGAGAATGTCATTGGGTGAGGTGGTGCTGTTGCGCCAGAGGGCCAGGTGCCAGGCCAGGTGACCTGGGAGATGTGGATGGTCCGCTGACTCTCACGGTCTTATCCGTGGACGACCCACCTTCCTCCAGGGACCCTCAGATGCAGGCCTTGACGATGTCTGTGATGCTCCATCGGAGGAATCCTCCTCCTCCTCCTCCCTCCCTGTGGCTGGTGCTGGTCTTCGCCTGGTGTCACAGGGAGGGTTGCCCATGTTGTCGGCAATCCGACGGAGTGAACGGCTCATGTCCGTTTGCACCGCCAGGAGCTCAGCCAGTCTTGCCTCCATCCATCCTTGGTGTTGTTGTTGACTGGCATGTTGCTCGGCCTGCAGGTTCTTCATCTCATTGAGGGTCGCCACTACCTGGCTGATGCCCCTGGTGTCATGCCAGTATGTGTCCAGGATGTGGCGCATGTGTGCCATACCGGTTCCCTCAGCTGGCTGGTCAGGTTCTCGCCTCCGCCTGCCTCCACTCCCACCACCCCTGCCCACACGAGCCGGGCCTTCCGTTGTGGGCACATCGGGTCTACGGGACCCCTGAGGGATGGCATTAGCGTGGTTGTCTGCCTCCTCCTGGGTGCCCGGAGAACCTTGTCCCTCCTGGTCAGACTGGCTGTGTTGTTCGGTGCGAGCAGGGCTCCTGGGTGTCTCCTGGGATGTGGCAGGAATGGGGGTGGTGGCTGGCACAGATGTACCTGACGCAGGTGCTGCAGGGGCTTGGGCACCAGAGGGGCCAGGTTGGTCTGGGTCATCCATGGAGTGGTGAGAGTCGTCGCTGCCGGTGGGATCATCTTCACGCTGAGCCTGGGACTGTGATTGTTTCCCCGATTGTTGGGGGGAGGTCGATGACGTTGCCCTGTGTTTGGGAGAGAGACAATGTTAATCCTGTTTCATGCCACATCCATGTTTCACACATATTCAAGTAGTCACAGTTCCTCCAGGTGGTTGGATGTGCCTAGCATTCCTCTCAATGTACACTTGGGGATGGGTATGTTGCGGGGGACAGATTGGTATGTGCTCCTGAGTGTTTGCCAGTAGATTTTTTGCTGGGATGCTTATTTGGCTATGGATTGGTCTTGTTGTGTCACATGTCCATTGTGAGAGTGGGTAAATCCGGTGCCTGCCCCGGGGGTGTGTGCTTGTGTGAGGGGGGTGTGTGACCAGGCCTGCTGTTGTGTGTAGTGTGATTTGTCATTGGGTCTCCCAGGTGATGTGTCTGTTCCCTCATGGTGCATGCTGGCATGACAGTGTGTGTGAGTTCCTGTGCTGGGTATGTGAGCTAGTGGAGTTGTTGTTTGAGTGTACAGTGGTCACAGGAGGGCCTTGTGCTGCCTACAGCAGGGTCAAGTGTCAGCTACCTTGTCAGTACTTTGCCAGTCCCTGTGCATTGGGCATGGTGCATGGGTATGTACCTAGACCATATGAGCTGTGGGCATTGGTGTCTGGTTCTGAGTTGCACAATGTGTTGTGTGAGTGCCACCCTCCCAGCATCCCGGACATCCAGTCTTGGGTTTCTGGTTGGTGTGGCCTGGGACATGGCATTGCCTTTATTTGTGAATGGGGCATGGAGACATTAGTGGCATGAGCGTGGTGTTTAGGGTGTGGTTGTGTGCGGTGAGGGCTTGGGGGTAGGTGAGTGCATTTGTTGTAGTTGGGGTGTGGATGCCATTCCCCCCATGTTACGTGAGTTGTTTGTGTACTCACCAGGCTCTGCGACTCCTTCGACTCCGTGTACTCCCACCGGCGGAAGCGTGGTCATCACCTTCTCCTCCCAGGGATGGTAATGTACGGGTCTGCGGGGCAGCCCACCTCCAGTGATGTTACTCTGGGCGTATTCCCCGTTCATTTTCCTCTTGACTGCCCTGCGCAGATCGTACCACCTGGCTTGGCATTCATGCCTGGTCCTTCGGATGGGCACAACAGCATTCACCTTATTGACGATCCTCTGCCACAGGCTGGTTTTTTGGGATATGCTGGTCTGTCTGACCAATGTTCCAAACAGCTGTGGCTTGACTCTGATGACTTCGTTGACAAGGAGCTCCAGCTCCGCCGTAGTGAACTTTGGATTCTTGTCAGTGGGCATGGTGTGGGGTGTGGGTGTGGATGGTTGTGGGTGTGTGAGTGTGAATGTGACGGTGTGTGTGTGAAGGTGAAGAGGGGGTGTTTGTGAAGGAGGTTGTGTGAAGGTGTGTAAGTGAAGGTGTAGTTTAGGTGTGAGTAAGGTGCAGTTGTTTGTCTGTGGTGTCTGTGAGCAGTGGGTCTGTTGCAATGGCTCATGGGTTGTGTGTGTGGGCCCTTTTTATTGGTCCAATTTTTGGGTGTGGCTGTGTTTGAATTTGTGGTGGGTGTGTAAGAGGTGGTTGTGATTTGGTCCTCTGTTTGGCTGTTTGGATGTGGCAGGTCAGTCATAGAGATGTATTTTGTCATGTTGACGTATTTTGTGGTGTTGTGCGAGTCGAATTGACCCTCCTTGTTCTGTTTTACTGTGTCCTGGTTCTGTACGAGTCTTTTTCGCGTAGGTACGGTCCGTAAATACGCGATGCTGGGTGAGGGTGCTGGGGTACGGTGTTGGGGTACGGTGCGTACAGGTGCGGGGCTGTGCTATGGTGTTGGGGTGCGGCACGTACAGGTGCGGGCTGTGCTACGGTGTTGGGGTGCAGCGCGTACAGGTGTGGGCTGTGCTACGGTGTTGGGGTGCGGCACGTACAGGTGCGGGCTGTGCGACGGTGTTGGGGTACGGTGCGTACAGGTGCGGGGCTGTGCTACGGTGTAGGGGTGCGGCGCATACAGATGCGGGCTGTGCTACGGTGTTGGGGTACGGAGCGTACAGGTGCGGGGCTGTGCTACGGTGTTGGGGTGCGGTGCGTACAGGTGCGGGTTGTGCTACGGTGTTGGGGTGCGGCGCGTACAGGTGCGGGCTGTGCTACGGTGTTGGGGTACGGTGCGTACAGGTGCGGGGCTGTGCTACGGTGTTGGGGTGCGGCGCGTACAGGTGCAGGCTGTGTTACGGTGTTGGGGTGCGGCGCGTACAGGTGCGGGCTGTGCTACGGTGTTGGGGTACGGTGCGTACAGGTACGGGGCTGGGCTACGGTGTTGGGGTACGGTGCGTACAGGTACAGGGCTGGGCTACGATTTTGGGGTACGGTGCGTACAGGTACGGGCTGGCCTACGGTGTTGGGGTACGGTGCATACATGTACAGGGCTGGGCTACGATTTTGGGGTACGGTGCGTACAGGTACGGGCTGGGCTACGGTGTTGGGGTACGGTGCGTACAGGTACAGGGCTGGGCTACGATTTTGGGGTATGGTGCGTACAGGTATGGGCTGGGCTATGGTGTTGGTGTGCGACGCGTACAGGTGCGGGCTGTGCTACGGTGTTGGGGTGCGGCGGGTACAGGTGCGGGCTGTGCTACAGTGTTGGGGTACAGTGCGAACAGGTACGGGGCTGGGCTATGGTGTTGGGGTACGGTGCGTACAGGTGCGGGGCTGTGCTACGGTGTTGGGGTACGGTGCGGAGGGGGGGTACGGTGCTGACATACGGGGGTACGATGCTGACATGTGCGGGGTGAGGGGGGCTGTACGACTCGTATTCGGGCACAAGTTTACCTGTGTACATGTAGGCTACAGCATTCGCTCCGTACGGGGCCTTTTACATGCGGTTGTGTATTGGGACAGGCGGTACGGATCGTACTTGCGCGCTCGGACTTCGGTTTCACGATTTGAACGTAAAAATGTCCGGCTCCCTATCGGACACTTTTCCCAACGCTATTCGGACATAAAAATTTACGGCTCCCTCTCGGACCATTTTCCCGACGCAAATCGTATGTATTTTTCACGTACGAATCGTACTTCGCAGTTTGTACGGTACTTGTACGATTCGTACGTAAAAATATACGGATACGAGTCGGACGGTACATTTTTTTAACGGATCGGATTCGGCACCATAGTTGTGAATTAATGTTAATTATTTGATATTTATTTTGGGTAATTGTTTATTTTCTTGTGTGTTGTTTCTACTGTTAAAGGTTAAAGGGTGGGTATTAAATACATTTTAATTATTTAATTATTAGCTGTTAATAGTGATAGTTTATAATTTTAAAATAAGTTTTAATTGTGTATTATTATTTCATAGTTTAATTTAGGTGTGTGTTGTGGATAATATAATGTTAAAGTATGTGTAGTCAATTAACGTTTATTAGTTATATTTATTAATAATATTTTTGTAATTGATTATTAATTATGTTAATTATGTAAATAAATGTATTGAAAAATGTTGAAGTGTTTTGTTATTGGTGTGGTGTTATAGGGTCGTAAATAAAATAAATACATTTATCTTTTAATACATTTTTTTGTTTGTAAATATTTTCTAGTTTAAAAGAATAATTTTTTTGTAAATGTATTTATTATTTGATTTCATATAGTTTTTTATATGTAATTAATATTATAATATGTGTGCTTTTTATATGTTTAATATATCTATTTTTAAATTTTGTTTATTATTTTTTTTATTTTTTATTTATACTTTTTTTTAAGTGTTTGAGTGTGAATAGTTATTTTTTTGTTCTCATCTATCCAACACTTTCCCTACTGTTGCATTCACTGGAATGGGAATAGTAATTTGTACCCCTCCGCTAGCTAGATATTTCCTTATTGTTGCACTCACTGGAGTGGGAATAGTACTTTTTATCTCTCTGCTATCCTGCATTTCTCCTACTGTTGCACTCACTGAAGTTAGAATAGTAATTTTTACCTCTCCATTATCCAACACTTTCCCTCGTTTTGCATTCTCTGGAGTGGGAATAGTAATTTTTACCCCTCCGCTATCCAACACTTTCCCTACTGTTGCACTCACCGGAGTGGGAATACATTTTTCTACCCCTCTGCTATCCAACACTTGCATTTCTCCTACTGTTGCACTCACTGAAGTTAGAATAGTAATTTTTACCTCTCCACTATCCAACACTTTCCCTCGTTTTGCATTCAGTTGAGTGGGAATACTAATTTTTACCCCTCCGCTATACAACATTTTCCCTACTGTTGCACTCTTTGGAGTGGGAATGGTAATGTATGCCCCTCCTCTTTCCAACACTTTCCCTACAGTTGCTCTCACTGGAGTGGGAATAGTAAATTTCAACACCCCCCCCCCCCGCTATCCAACACTTTCCCTGCTGTTGCACTCACTGAAGTGGCAATAGTAATTTTTACCTCTCCGCTATCCAACACTTATCCTACTGCTGCACTCAGTGGAGTGGAAATAGTAATTTTTACCCCTCCGCTATCCAACACTTTCCCTACTGTTCCTCTCACTGGAGTGGTAATAGTACATTT
The DNA here is from genome assembly GCF_964204655.1 of Triturus cristatus. Classification (NCBI taxonomy): domain Eukaryota; kingdom Metazoa; phylum Chordata; class Amphibia; order Caudata; family Salamandridae; genus Triturus; species Triturus cristatus. Next base: position 1,362,939,971 of record NC_140591.1, on the reverse strand, counting down.
TACCCCTCCGCTATCCAACCCTTTCCCTAATGTTGCACTCACTGGGGTTGGAATAGTCATTTTTACCCCTCCGTACCCAGCACTTTCCCTACTTTTGCACTCACTGGAGTGGGAATAGTAATTTTTACCTCTCCGCTATCCAACACTTATCCTACTGTTGCACTCAGTGGAGTGGGAACAGTAATTTTTACCCCTCCACTATCCAACACTTTCCCTACTGTTGCTCTTACTGAAGTGGGAATAGTAATGTTTACCCCTTTGCTATCCAACAATTTCCCTACTGTTGCACTCTTTGAAGTGGGAATACTAATTTTAACCCCTCCGCTATCTAACACTTTCCCTGCTGTTGCACTCACTGGAGTTGAAATAGTAAATTTAATTATTTTGCTATCCAACACTTTCCCTACTGTTACACTGATTGTATTGGGCAATTGTAGTTTAAATATGTGTTCATAGTTTAATGTTTTAATTTATTCTAGAATATTTTTTTTAATATTTTAAATTATTTATATACATATATTTTATTTGTATATAATTTTAAAGCTTTAAAATAAATTAATGATAGTAGTTTATTAAATATTTTAAAGTAAATATATATATGTATAAAATATTATGTTTGTGTGTTTATTTTTTTAACTAAGTTTATTTGTTATATTCTGTAAAAATGTATATGGAATTACATTTATTTTGTTAAAATTAATATGAATATTTAATATATATTGTTTTATTATATATATATATACATATATATATACATATATATATATATATATATATATATATACATATATTTAAATCAATATTTTTACATCAATATTTTTGATTCACTATTTTTGTACTTACCTGTGTAGATATGGGAGTCGATATTTTTGTAGACTGTATAATTTTTTCAAAATTTTTAAACATCAATAATTTTAACATCGATATTCTATCTGTGAACCCTGTTATATCTCAGCTCTGGTAAGAATTTAAAAGACAGGTGCTTTGCCATGCTTTCATTATCAGTGCTTTGAACTGGTGATCTATTTGATTTAACCTCCCTTTAAAGCTCATATTAAGTAGGCGTTTTTCATTTTTATATCTTGTATTTAAGGTTTTACATCCTAAACGATAGGAAGCAGTACAAAAGTAACATATTGAGTTTCAGTTCTTCCATAACATTCTACCCATTTTGGGGCCGATTCCGATCCGGGTCGGAAAGCACTCCGACCGAGTCAGATCCGGAGTGTTTTCCGACCGATCAGGACCCCTACAGTCTGACCGAGCGAGTACGATGCGCACGTATGCTGTCAGACTCAGTTCGGTCGGACTCCTATAGAAGTCAATGGGAGCCAGTTGTACGACGCGTACATGCGCTCCCATTGACTGAATGGGTAAGTCTCGAAAAAGTGCACCCCCTACAGTGGGTACATGTCGGTGCCATCCGCACCATACATGCCTGTGTTGGGGAGACCCATAGGTCTCCCCCTGTGTGCGAGTCATATGGCTGTGGGTTTCGGGGGGTCCGACTCCGGGAGCTTTTGCGAGCCGGACACTCCGGCCCGTACAGGCTGTCCGACGCATGCATCGTACTGGCTATGTTGTGAATCGCATCCATTGCATGCCACGGTTAGCTTACGACCAAGACGTACGGAGCGTTTTGGACCCGGAAACGACTCGGTCGGTGAATTTCATGTAGCTCTCATCGTACTGGTTCGCTCGTACAGCTGTACGAGTCGGCCGGAAAACACCCGTACGGCTCGTAGTTTTTCTGGCCAGATCGCGTTCAGTGCCCTTCCGACCCGGATCGGAATTGGCCCCTTTGTCTGTGGAAAACCCAGAAAACTTAATATTTGAAAAGAAAGCTAACATGTCCATACAGATATTATAAAAAACGCTGCATTAATGGTGGAACTAAATATAGCTTCTTTGTTTTAACACTCCACTATTCAAACTTATATTTTAATACATAGGCTGCAATACATCATAGTCTAAGTTATGAAAGGATCAGCGTGTTGACCTAATCATATTCATAGCATTTTTTAAATAAATGGAGAGTAATAGTGGCAACCACAAAAGTAGGAAGATACCAGGAAGATCACAGATAGAACAAGAGTAGTTGAAAAAGACAAAAGAAAATAAGATGGGCAAGAGGGGGGGCTTTATCACTCAATGTTCAACTGCGAACCCAAATGTATGACTGATGTCAGCAGATGCGTAGTCAACATTTACTAGAATAAAGGAGAAGATGCAGGATCAGGCATGATTCTCTAGTCTATAACATAATTATAATATATATTCAAGGTTTTAGCTTTGTGGAGCCTTGGGTCTTTGTAGGATTTGCATTACGTGATTATATCTGTCAGAAATAACTAAGTCTCTATTAGTGACTATATTTTTATCATTAATGGAGACGTCTCCATCTTCAGTTCTGATAGCATTGACACATGAGTGGGATTTCTTAACGTTTAGTAATCAACTGGAATTAATAACTTCCCCAAAAAGAGTTTTTAGAAAGTCTACTGTCATGCCAGTGTCAATGTTATTGTACTCATATTCCAGGCATTTAAGTTTATGATGGCTTGTTTGGCTATTATCTACAATTTGAGCGCTTTCAAGCAGCTTACTTTCTCTATTTTCTCAATGCATTGCTTTCTGATGTTTTTTGACTTAGCTGCAATGCATATAGTAGAATTGTAAGGTGCTACTTTCATAATGTCTCACAACGTTACTTAGTTAAAGCTGTCAAATAAATCTTCTGAAATGTAATACTCAATGCCTATTATTATTCCTATATATTATTCTGGTGTTCTAGTAGCTTGGATTTGTGTTTGTAAAACTTTCCTCCTAGAGCTTTGATTGTGTGTGTAGAGAAAGACTAATGCATGCTAGAATTATGAGTAAATTCTGTTCAATAGTGATAGTTTAAACCAGATTGATGCGTTAAGATCTATGCAGCAGAAAATCTTTTCATGAATATGACTGGTGTGGGAATTCGGAAAAGGTGAATTCACGGTTTGCAGGACTAAGTAAGCACCAAGGATCCTGTAAGGCTGTGTTTCAAAAAGGAGTGAAGTAGTTTGAGGGATATGTGAGGTCTATTGCGAAGCTTATCTGGCTATTACTTCACTCTTTGGCAAGCTTAAGTCTTTACCAGATTTAGTTGTGCTGGGATGGATAAAAGTTTATTTTATATCCTATGCAAAAAGGAGAGGGAGTCACTAGCTGTTCTATGTATTAGTGTCTCAAATAAATTCCACTCTTCCCTTCAGCATCATTTTCTTTTTGCACTTGTCAACCTGAGTGGGAGGTGTATGTCCAGGCATGGGTCCCGTGCTCTCCATGCCGCTGGAGTCAAGCTGGTCTGGCTGATGAGGGATTATACCCCAAAACTGGTCCCAGGATGCTTGTTGCCAGTCCGGGGAGGACCTGGCCTGTCAGGTCGGGCTGGACTGTTCCCACGGGGAGCAAGGTCAAGACTGATTACCATATTGCTGGGTCTAAACTGGAATTGAATGGTGAGCAAAAAACAATGGATTAAGGCCCAGACCTCTGTACTGAGGCTGACTGTTTGACATTGCTTAGAACTCTGTCCATCAACTGTTCTTTTTGCATTTGTCACCCTAAGTGGTGGGTATGCCCAGACATGGGTCTCGTGCCCTCCATGCTGCTGCAGTCAAGCTAGTCTGGCTGATGATGTGGTGATACCCCGAAACCAGTCCCAGGATACTTGTTTCTAGTCCAAGGAGGACCTAAACTAGAATGGCATGGTGAGCAAAGAAATTATGGCTTTAGGCCCAGATCTGTGTACTGGGGGCAAATGTTTGACGTTGTTCAGTACTCCATCCATCAACCGTTCTTTTAGCAGATATATTGCAGCACATCAACTCATGACGAGTAGTCCCTTCAAAGTCAGGAGAAGAATGTAGTACCATAGCTGTCCTGCATCCTTCAAGAGGGGTAAGGTAGTGAATCTATTCAGACAGAAAAGCGACCTCCTTGCCCAGAAAATCACTCATTATCCTACTAAGAGCGCTTGCCACTAAAACAGCTTCAGTGAGATCTCCAGGACAACATATTTGACGCACCCTAAGGCCTCAGTCTTATATCTTGCCCTGCTGAAGGATTTTTGATTTCCATTTCAGAGACTAACTCCTAAGGAAAAAAGTATGATCAGGACTACCCGCATGGTGTACTTGACCTTGTGTGTGTAGACAAAGTATAATGCATGCTTGATATATGAGACAATTGTGTTTAATAGTGACAGTGTAAACCAGATTGATTTCTTAAGATCTATGCAGCAGAAAATCTATTCAGAAATTCAGAAAAGGTGAATTGATGGTTTGCAGGACTAAGTAAGTACTAAGGATCCTGCAAGGCTGTGTTTCTAAAGGGAGTTAAGAGGTTTGAGGGAAGTGTGAGGTCTAATGCAATGTGAAGCTTAGCTATCTAATACTTCATGCTTTTCCAAGCTTAAATCTCTACCAAGATTTAGTTGTGCTTCACCATCATATTCGGAAAGCCTCAGATGAATCTGTTTTTCACAATAGCCTTATAGTCTGCTGCTACACCTATTGATAAAGACCCTGATACCAATATATAGGCCCGAGCTGCAGAAGGGCTATAAGGTTATTAGAACCACCGATACATCTCCCTTCTCCCTTTCGCGGCTTAAGTCACCAAGAAGATCATCAATGCACAGCTAACTACATTCAGCAAAGAAAACTCTGTCCTCGACTTCTCCCAATCTGGATTTCGAAGCAACCACAGCACCGAGACCGCTCTTCTCGCCGCCACTGACGACATCTGCAACCTCCTCGACCAAGGCCATACCGCGGCCCTATTCCTACTCGACCTCTCTGCAGCGTTCAACACTGTCTCCCACCACACATTCACCGCAAGACTTCACGACGCCGGCATACGGGGAAACGCCCTTGACCGGATCAGCTCCTTCCTCACTGGCAGGACCCAAATAATCAGACTGGCACCCTTCCTCTCCGAACCCACGGAAACCAACTGCAGAGTGCCCAAGGATCATCACTCAGCCCCATGCTTCAACATCTACATGGCACCCCTCGCCGCGATCGTCAGACACCACTGACTCAGCATAGTATCATATGCCGATGACACCCATCTAATCCTCTCCCTCACCAAGACCCCATCACCACCTAACTTAACTTCCAGGAAGGAATGACGGACGTTGCATCCTGGAAGAGTAAAAGCTGCCTGAAGCTCAACTCAGAGAAGATAGAAGCCCCCGTCCTTGGACCTCCCCCTCCGCATGGGACAACATCTGGTGGCCCACTGCCCTTGGCAGCCCCCCCACCCCCAAAACCTTGGCATCGTACTCAACTCCTCCCTCTCTATGACCCGACAAGTCAATGCCGTTGCTTCCAGCTGCTTCAACACCCTACACATCCTCCGAAAGACCTTCAAATGGATCCCCCCCGAAACTAGGAAGATGGTCACCCACGCACTCATAACCAGCAGACTGGACTATGGGAACACCCTCTATTCCGGGATCAACAAGTCTCTGCTCCACAAACTCCAGACCATACAGAACACCACAGCCAGACTCGTCCTCTGCATCCCATGACACAAACACATCACGCAACACCTGCGCACCCTCCACTGGCTCCCCGTAGAGAAGAGAGTCACTGTCAAGAACTCACCCACACCTACAAATGCCTCCACAACACTGGAGCCCAGTACCTCAATGAAAGAATCTCATCCCACGTACCCAAGAGAAACCTCAGATCCGCCAACCTTGCCCTCGCCAAAACCCCACGCATCCGAAAAGCCAGAACAAGTGCAGGGCTTTCTCCTACATCACGGCCAAGACCTGGAACGAGCTCCCGATCGACATCAGACGCGCCCCCTCTCTGAACATTTTCAGGAAAACACTCAAGACCTGGTTCTTTTTGACTGATCGGAGCCGCTAACCCACCCCCAGTGCCTTGAGACCCTCACAGCAGAGTAGCGTGCTTACAATCCCCTGATTGATTGATTGAGAAGATTCAAACCACTAAGCGTGGAATTTTCTAAATTTAAAAGGGAGAAACAAGAAGACAAACATTGGAATGTTGGAATAGAAGGCTTATACCAGCCATTATTAGCTGAGCCACTTCCTTTTCTGCCTTGGAGCTTACAGCATTCCAATGTTCTAAGCAGAGATACCACTTTCCTTCCTAACTCTACATAGACAATGTCTGCCACCCACTTGTTAGTAGTTACCGGTTTCCTTCTGGCAAACCTTACTCTCTTGCAATAGCACAATGTCACCTTAATTTCCCCCTCAATAATCCAGTATTGTTTACTTTTTTACAGAATGATGAAACCATTTAACAATTAAGGGACATTATGTAGCTTGCCATTTTAAATCTCATATAAGTGCTTGTAGGAGTGCTATTGAGACTGCCAGAGGTTGCCAAAGAAACCATCGACTCTGGTCCCTACGCCATCCCTTCTACAGAAAAGAGAGAAAAGAAAAAAGCCATTGAAGTAGAGAAACAGAATTGAAAAGCATAAAGAAAGTTCCACAAACCTAAAGCCTATTCTTTTTCTCGATAGTGATGCTGAGTTAAATACCTATATCAAACAGCAGGAAGCATCTGTCAGTTGATTCCTAGGTGTGCTATTGTAGCTCTGTCACTTAGGGGCCGATTCCGGCCGCAAAACGTACCGACCAACACGGATCTGGACCGGAGACCGACTGACACGGACCGGCGCCGTACGACCCGTGCAGAACGATGCAACGCGTGTGAATTACAACCGACACGTACGGAATACAAGCCGTATGACCGAGCCGTAGGGAAAATAGTGAACTGGACGGAAAACCGACGCGAGTTACACCGACCGACACAAACCTAGAATGAACCCGACCGACACGTACTCGCGATGTCCGATCCAATGCATGTAAACCCAGACCGAATCGCACAAAGCCCAAGCCGCATGACCGACACGCACAGAACACAGGGCCCACAAGTAATAGAGATCTCCGCAACCAACGCATATGAAACACAGAAGAAAGCCAGTGTGAACGAGGCGGAGAAGCCCGCACGAGCCAACATCAGCATCCGTCTCAGTCAGAAGAACGTCTCCTTCATGCCTAGAAAACCCAAAGGAAAAAAGACAAAAATGGACCAAACAAACAATGACAAAGCCAATAATAATCCCCCCAAAAAACCTGGAACAAAGACACACCCACAACTGCACCTATATAAAGGACATCAATCACGACCATGATCCTTTGTAAATAAGAGACACAGCCAGCAGCAAACACCATCACACAGCAACCACATGCACACTCACAACTCACCCATCAAACACCATTAGCATCTCACCAATAGCACTCACACATACAGCTAGCTAAACCAACACTAACCCACCCTCACTTGCACCCTAACACACACATCACTCACCACCACCACCCATCACCATTCCCCCAAAGAAGAATCCAAAGTTCACAGATGATGAGTTAGAAGTGCTGGTAGACGAGATCATCAGAGTAGAGCCACATTTGTTTGGTGCATTGGTCCAAAGGACCCCCATGTCACAGAAAACCATGATGTGGGCAAGGGTTGTGGACAAGGTGAACGCACAATCACCAACTTTGCGAACAAAGAACGATATCCAGAACAGGTGGCATGTAGAGCACAGGAGGGTCAAGAAACTCATCGAGAAAGATCACGCCTTGAGTCAGCGCACCAGCAGTGGCCCTCCTGCCAAACCAGTCTACTTCAGAGTCTGGGAGGAGAAGGTGCGGGACATCCCACCACCAGAGAGCGTCCATGGTCTAACAGACATACCACAGCCTGGTGAGTACACAAACAACATACTCAAGATTGTGTGGCAAGGGGACAGTGAAACCATGCACCGTAAGCAAAGCCACAGTAACCAATAGATAATCGTCCCAAGATGTGTATGCTAGTCAGACAAACACAATACCTGCTATCTCATAGTGACTTGGAACTGTTTCATGACATGTACAAACCTAACAACAAATAGAGCAAGGCAGGGGCACAAAGCCAAATAAACACAGTCAGTCAGTTTGCCACCACAAACACACTACCTCACAGTGCAGCTGACTGACAGGAAGGAATAGTGGGTATGCAGGTGAAGTGAGTGTATCCAAAAGCATGATGGGGTTTGTAGTCACAGATAATGCTCCCCCTCAAATTGGCACATCAAGACCTCTCTGAAACATGCCCACATCACAGGGAGTGGAAAATGATTGACAAGATAGTTGACACTGACAGGCTCCTGCTGTGGGGAGCACAAGGCCCTGATAGGGGTTGTGTGAAAATCAGAAGCAGGCCACCACTGACTGATATCCTGAAAGACAACTTGCATGCCCTCCAATGGAAGCACGTTTCATGGTGGGATGTCTGGCCGGGTGGGAAGGAGGACTGACAGCTCTGACCATACTTACCAGCATGTGGAGACACCCCCCCCCCTCAACACAAACTCCACACAACTCACCGGGTAGAATGCATTGACCCACACCTCAGTGAAATATCAGCAAAAGATACCCCGTACTGGGTGCTGCTGTGTGAAGCACAGGGGCTCTCTTTGGACTTGTAGCCAAACAAACACCAGGATTTCACAGTCAGCCATCTTGCCATTGCTGTTACACTCCCTCACAGGGAAGCAGAGTCAAGAGGAAGGAAGTATGGGCATGCTGGGAAGGGGGGTGTGGCCAAGAGCATGATGGGAGTTGCAGCCACAGACAATCCCCAGCCACCCACATGACCCAGCAAGCTCACACTGAACCATGTTTGCCTCACAGGGAGTGGGAAGGGACTGACAAGATGTCTGACAATGGGCTCTGTTGTGGGGAGCCGAGGCCATGCTGGGAACTAGGCAACAACAAACACCAGGACTTCACAGTCAGCCATCTTGCCATTGCTGTCACACTCCCTCACAGGGATGCAGAGTCAATAGGAAGGAAGTATGGGCATGCAGGAAAGGGGGTGTGGCCAAGAGCATGATGGGAGTTGCAGTCACAGACAATCCCCAGCCACCCACATGGCCCAGCAAGCTCACGCTGAACCATGCTCACCTCACAGGGAGTGGGAATGGACTGACAAGATGTCTGACACTGGGCCTGAGAAATGATGTGGCTGAAAATCACACATATGCACTGGCCAAACAAAACCCGGTCGCACACACAGCCATTGCAACCATATGTTCTAAATCATTGTCTGGGGATGCGGTGTCCAAGGGTTCCCCCTGGCCGGGCAGGGGAGGTGTGTCTTGCAGATGACAAATGTGGAGACCCATATATAGTACATTACACAAAACACACAGGAACTCACATATACATCAGTGACAGGGGACATCTGACAGTGAATGGAATGGACACACCAATCTAGCCGACACCATAGCATGTTCGCATTCACACTCGGTGCTGTTGTGAGCTGCATCCCACTCCTACATCGTGCTGAAACATAGGCATCCTTCACACAACACACCACTCACTGACATAGACACTGTAGATACAAGGTCAAACCTGGACAGCATTGGAGGAGACATGCTACTCACAGCAGCCAAACTGAAACACACACACCACCGGCCCTCACTGTCATGAGCATTGAAAAGCCAGAGTGCTACATTGCCCAATCCATGTCACCATGGAGAACATTCACAAGTCAAATCACATATGCACGTACAAAACTCAGCACCAGACTCATTAACGATGGTGACATCATCACTTGTATGAAATGAGATGGGAACTAGGAACACTGTAAAAAAACACTTCCTCCAAAGAGATCGCAAGCATACCGGACTGTGACCAGGTCGTACCAATACACCAATGGGGCACACAAAGACTAGCAAATTCTGCTACCACACATGCCCCAATAGTACAACATATCCCCAGTGGAATAGCATGTATGTTCTTGTTAAATCTGACATGTGTACAGGGATGACACACCTGTGTCAGCAACGTGATGGCCCTTTAGTAGTAATGGCAATGTACAACCAAATCTATCCATGAGCTGGGCATGCACACACTTCGACATGCACATTGAAAGGTTTCATTTTGGCTGGCCAATGTACAACAACAATATCAATTTCTGTCCGTGACAACCCGGAACAAAGCAGTGTACAGGCAGGCATCTGTTCGTACAGTAGAAAATGTCATGCTTGTGAACCTTTGAAGCCTGTAGAAACATAACTTACATTGTGTGTCTCTTCCAAACACAGGTGGTGCTGGGGACACAGCACCAAATGAAGAGGATTCCCAGTCCCAGACTCTGGTGGACATTCAGCTCTCTGGTTTGACTCTGTCTCGGTCCTCTTCGGATGACGACGAACAACCTGGCACCTCCGGTGTGAGTCATCATGCAGCACCAGCAGCACAAACATCTGCACACCCTGTACCCACGCCTCCAGCATCTGGAAACAGACAGGGCACCCCCGCCAACACGGACATACCAAGGCCACAGAACACCCACAGCACGGGGACACAGGAACCCTGGAAGCTGCAGCCAACACCACCAGCAACACCACCCGAGGGGTGCCAGTGTCACCTGTGCGTGCCGCCGCTGGTCCTGCCCGTGTGGATAGGGGTGCTGGGAGGGGTGGGAGGCAGAGGGCTCGCCTTGCAGAGGGGTCTGGACTGCATGATGACCCTCAACTGGCATGCATCATAGATGCATATCAGGATAGCACCGGAGGATTTGGCCAGGTAGTGGGGATCCTCAAGGACATACAACAGGAGCAGGCTGCCCACCATGCCCGCATGGAGGCAAAGTGGGATGCAGTTACTGCGGTGCCTCGGGACATGCTCCAATGCCTCCGCCAGATCAGCACAAACATGTCCACACCTCCCTGTGTGGCCACAACATCTGTTGCCACACCATCTGCCAGTGCCACAGGGAGGGAGGAGGACTCTGGCGGAGAGTCCCCTGCACCACAGAGGCCTGCACCTGAGGATCCCCCCCCCAAGAAGAAGAGGGGTCCTCCGAAGAAGGACATGTGAGACACAGATGTCCTGCACATCCCCCAGGGCCTCTAAACCTGTTCTGGACAATGTTCTTAGTGCGCAACCCGTTCACCTTGTCCAATCGCACACAACTCGCCCACATGACATGGAGGGTTCATGTTGGTCCAATGTAGCAGATGACAGTGGACTTTACTCTGGACATTTCATCTACCAACACTTCCAACTCTACTGTGAACTTTGGATTCAAAACCCAATGTACAGCACCAACCATCCTGTGCACTTTCCTCACACATGTTTGAAAAAAAACTCACCAGTACACCATACTTGCCTCTGTTGTGATTCCAACTTGTCATGTGTCATGGAGATGTTGATCTGCTAAACAACACAGTGCATGCTAAATACTACAACAATGTGACCACCGTTAGGTGAGTCATGGTGATGTGACAGTTGTGAGGGAGACACACCACTATGGCAACACAACACATACTCGCCATTGCCATGTTACTCATCGCACACAATGATGTTGACCTGAAACACATTGGTATGCACAGACACAACACCTATCCACAGTCAGTGGTAACAAGTCCACAGGTGAGGTAAGCAAATGTCACTCAGATGTGGGAAGAAAGACAACACACCTAACAAAGCATAGCACAGGATCATTACACATCAGCAACATGTTTATTCTAAAATAGTTGCAAGGCAATTGCACGTTACGGTGGACACACGGTCACAGAGTGTCTGAGAATTGAAGTCCAGGGGTGTGTGGCACATCACTTGATGGATATTGACTACTCCCACACTGGTGTTGGATTCTGGGTGTTGGGGGTCCGTGTTGACCAAACAACAGGCAAAGTACCCTGGAAAGGACAGACACAAGACAGTCAAAAGCACAGCAGAACAGGAGAGAAATGCAATACACATGCACAAAACATGTCATAAGAAACCTACACAGAAACAAATTAGCAGTACTACCCTATTGTGGAGTACAGACCACCTGAATGGACACATCACTGCACGCATCCAGTCAAGTGGCACACAGGGACACTCAGACAGCAGCCGAGCAGCCACAACACATTTCAGGCTAACTCCATACATTGACATAACAACCCTGTAAACTCACATTCAGGTGAAGAAGTTGTTGATGAGCTGTGTGCGGACATCACCCTCATCTTCATCATCATTGGCATTGTGGCCCAGACCAGGATCCTCCACAGGTGGCGGAGGTCGGTCATCGTTATCCTGGATGAGAGGCACCTTCTTCCGCACTGCAATGTTGTGTAGCATGCAGCATACAAGGATAATTTTGCACATCTTTGCAGGATCATATAGGAAGGCCCCTCCGGTCTTGTCCAGGCAGCGAAAGCGGCTTTTCAGGAGGCCAAATGTCCGCTCAATCACCCTCCTGCTCCGAACATGTGCCTCATTGTAGCGCATCTTGGCTGGTGTCACAGGCCTCCTGAGGGGTGTCAGCAACCACGGCATGTTGGGGTATCTGGAGTCACCTACACACAAACAATTGAACAATTAGCTGAACTTTGTAGGAGTACGGAATACAACATTGCCAAACACACACAATGGTAAACAGTCAGTACACACCGACAAGCCAGGCACACTGGTCGGGCATCTGTGACATCAGCGTTGCAATGCGACTACTCCTCATTATGTAGGCATCGTGCGCAGAACCGGGGAACCGTGCACACACATGTGTGTTACACATGTCTGCAAGACATACCACCAGAGCACTGATCGAGTGGAAATGTTTCCTGTTCCGGTATGCCTGCTCATGTGCCTGTGGTATCAGGGCCACATGTGTCCCATCGGATGCAGTCGCGTTCCTGCATGATTTCAAGGTCTGGGAACGGTCGATGGACAGCTGGTGCCCTGCAGAACAGAGATGCACAAAGGAAGATTGTCGGTTCATCCACCCATGTGGCCATGACCAGGCTAAATATCACATGATACATCATGACATTACACAATGTACTGAGGTGTGTGCTGTTGGGCATGGACACATATGTCACCTACATGACCATCACCTCACATCTCAATTCCACATGTCCACATAAGTCCCATGTAGTGCAATGGCCAATCATTGGTCTGTGTCACCCTACCTATGTACTGCTGTGACATTACAAACACACACCACAGTGACAAGTGAGGCCTGATGTCTCCAAGGCATCACAGATCTTTGCCATGCAGATACCCAGGGTTCCTGTATTGCCACATCGACGCTCGCATGACATGGCATATCATGTACACGCCACAAGGCAAGCGTGAGTCCCACAGGTAGTGGCCACTGTTGTCTCTGCAGGCCCAACATGGATGTCTCTTAGACACACACCATCAAGGTTACTGCACATACCACATGGATGTGGAGACTGTCTCCCATTGGGCACATTTGATCATCCATATCTGAGACACAACATGCACACAGACTGTGGGTGCACATCAGAATTGTGGCTACAGGTCTCACTGTGCTGTACATGCCATCACCCCCAGAACTCAGGGTGTATGTGACATGTCCTAAACATATCTAACCTGCAACTGTGTCCATGACTCATGCCCATAACTGTACAGTTGCGCATCACAGTGGTCATGTGCACAACACACAAAGGATTCTGGCCCCATGAACACGTGCACAGCCTGGGAGAGGCTGAACAAAAGTGCCACACAACAAAGCAAATGTTGCTTTTCCAAATCGTCGCCAGATGTAATGGAATTAAATGAAGGGAGTCCGTTCCTTGTAAAATCATTGATGTATTTATTCCAGTAGTATTCAGAGAGAGAGCCCCACCAGGAGCAGTCTGTGCTCTGCTCAGCCCATACAGCAACTGACCAAACCATACCAACATTCTAACCTTCAACATTCTAAAATACACACATCCTGGCTGAGCAGCATACTACACCCCCCCAACACACAAGGAATGCAGCCTTACATGTCATGGGACACTGTGTGGCCAATGCTGTAGTGTGGTTGGTGTGCATATGTGTCCCTGGCAAGTAATTGTGTCTTGAAGCTATCAAATAGTCACACAAATGAGCTCCGACACGGGTGACAATGCGTACGCATTGGACGGTTCATGACCGAGCCATGCGTACGCTTTGCCATTGACTGCAATGAGGTCCGACGCGGGTGACAGTGCTTACGTATTGCATGGTTCATGACCGAGCCGTGCGTACGCTTTGCCATTCATCGCAATGAGGTCCGATGCGGGTGACAATGCGTACGCATTGCGTGGTTCATGACCGAACCGTGCGTACGCTTTGCCATTGACTGCAATGAGGTCCGACGCGGGTGAGAATGCGTACGCATTGCACGGTTCATGACTGAGCCGTGCGTACGCTTTGCCATTGACTGCAATGAGGTCCGACGGAGGTGACTATCATGCATGCGCGTCGGGCAGGCATGTTCCGAGACAGGCATACGCCTTGGCCATTGGTTCGTATAGAGACGGGTGCATGTGTATTTTCAAAACACGCGTTGTAAAATCAGTTGACCGAGCCGTGCGCACCCATTGGCTCTGGACTGTCAGGGAGACGGATGCAGATTCAAAACTTGTATGAGTTGTGCGCTGGAAATTCAGTTGGATGCCAACAACAATGTTGTAATTACCAGGGTTTCATGGAGGTGAAAATTTGAACGATGCGGAAGACGTGTACGAGTCGTACATTTCCATGGATTGGCCAGATTCATAGAATGCAACCGTGTTGGACCTATCACTGGGGACACATGGCACAGAGTCTGCCTCTGCAGCACAGATATAAGGCTGGCTGGACCCCAGGGAGCTCACTTGCTTGCACTACATGCTACTGGACCACATCCCTGCTACCACTGCTGTTGTCCCTGCATCCTCTGGCTACTGCTATGGCACGTACTCTGGAGAGGGCCCCAGACTTCATTGACGAGGAGAACCAGGCACTGCTGGACGGGCTCCTTCCACAGTAAAGCAAGCTGTATGGGAAACCAGGGGAGCAGGTAAGTGTGCAGTCCACTGCCTTCCTAATTGTGCATGTTGTCTGACTAGCAGTACTAGCAGCGTGTACACCAGTGGCAAGCATACTCACTGAGTACTTTCATCCCCCAAAGTGTGCAGGTACATGTAATTGTGAGAAGTTGGACTGGTATATGCTGGTCACTAGTTAAAGTGGCCACCTTGCACCAGTACAATTCGACTCTTATGGTAGATAGGTTTAAGACAACCTTTTAAATAAAGCTATCCTAGTGGTAGCTGTGGAGAGCAGCCTTCAGGATAAGTCTTTAGAGGAATGTAAAGCAGCTTGTTTTACCTTATAATCTCTTGAAACACTAAATGAAAGGACACCACACAGGTATATATATAAAATATATATGTATTTATTACTAGACACACTCTACTAATCTCTTTATGAGATTAGAAGTCAAGGAAATATGCACAAATCAACATTTCACAACAAGTTAAGCACAAATATGTCTGGGGCCCTAGGGGTGTACCAGACCATATACTAAAAAAGAGGTTTAGGAATATCGACTTGCGAAGAGACAATGCCTGGGGCCTTCAGAAGCGCTGGGGCCTCACTAATCCACCCAAGGCAGGTAAGTAAAGGACCCACGGGAGACGCATGCAGTGTGAGAACACAGCCGCGGATCCCAATAGAGTTCAATGGAGCAAGTTGCGGTTGGAATTTTAAAGTTTTAGGATACTTCGGGAGAGTCTACAAGCAAGTCACTTACAGGGTAAGTAGTTCTAGAGCCAAAACCCACAGGAGCACTATAGTGCTGGAGTTACCTCACCCAGGGAAGCCGGGTGCATAGGTATCTGTTGGTGTCGGGTCGCGGCGTCGTTTTCAATGGGAGCCAAAGAAGACTTGCTGCTTGTGAAGACAGGAGAAGTGTCCGGTGGAATCCAAGGCTGGATTCAGAAGAAAGAAGACCTGAAAGCAGAGGAGACAGTGTTCAAAGTCACTTGCCAGTGACCCGGGGCCAGGAAGCTGGATGCCCACAGTAGTCGGGTGATTTCAGGTGATCACAGGTGTCTTGACTCTTCAGCCACGAGGTCCAGGAGGTGTTGATGACAACCAGGAGCTGGATTCGGTGTGTCCCTTAAAGTCTGCAGCTTACTGATGTGTCGGCAACCGGATTGGCACCAACAAGCCTTGGCAACAGCAAGTCTCATGGAAAGTGAAGAAAGTCAATGGTGCAAACCAGCAAGGTCTGAGGGACTTACCCAGCAAGGGTAAGTCAGGGCAGGCCTGGAGCAACCAGGGGAGCCCTTTGGTTCTGTAGAAAAGTTGTCTGGGGACCCACAAGCCAACTGGCAAGGGATTGCAAAGAGGCCTCAGGAGGATTCACTCACCCGGAGCCCACGGTCACATGGGACAAGGTAGGCCTCTGATCTTCAGAGGAAATCCAGCTGGAGGCTTGGACCACACGTGGTCCAAAGCACAGGCTCGTAGAACGTCGTGAAGGGGTTGCACTTGACAATAGTGCACTGTACCCAGGTATTGCTGTTCCTCATCACTCGTGGGGTCCACTTGCCTCAGCTTCACAGGAGACTCACAATGGCCTTAGAGAAGTCAGGAAATCTACTTTTGGGGCTGCAGGGACTTTGGACTCTGGCGGTAGCGGGAAAGTTTGTGACTGTTGATGCAAAGTTTTGGTGCCTGCCAAGCAGGGGAGTCACTTCTTGACTCCAAGGGAGATTCTTCAATCTTCCAAAGGTAGTGGAACATTGAAGGTCCAGGATTCTTCATCAGAGCGTCGTCCAGGGATATCTAGTTTGCAATGGCAAGGGTTCCCTAACTTATACTACAAGGAAGGGAGGGACTAGCTCTATGACCACTCCTATGGGAGGGTCAGGGGAGTGGGTGGCTACACCCACATCCCTTTGTCCAGTTTCCTGCCAGAGCAGGGGCTGGTAGCCCCTGAACCGGTTTGAGCTGGCATATGCACAGAGGAGCCTACTGCTCCCCCAGTGCAGGATTTCAAAGCACTCTAGGAGTGCACCCACCCAGCCCCAATACACTAAATCCTGTCTTGAAGGTGGTTACACCTCCTTGTGACAGGATGCCCATTGTTGGGCCTCCTCCACTGCGAGTTTTGGTCAGCAGCAGGAGGGCAGCCCAGTGTCTGTGCTGGTGGCATCCATTTTGTGATGCCAGGGCTCTTCAGGATTCTACCGTGTTTCCACAGTGGGTACATGTCTATCCCTCTAGAAGGGTGGGATCATACTCCCACACCAGTTACTGGTGTGGGAGTATGATTCCAAGGCGTTTGACACCAAACACGACATGTTTTGATGCAGCCATCCCAAAGTTAGCATTTACCGCTAGGTTATAATGCACTTAAGAGTATATTGTTTAACCGCATCCACAAACAGCTACAGAGAATGGACTCTGAGAGCTGCAGAGGGGCCCTGCTCAGGCAGAGGCACCCCCTCACATGGAAACCAAGCACCCTGCCCTCAGGATTGTTAGGGCCTGCCTTAAGGGTGACTGATAGGTTTATATGTGTGTGCATGATGAGATATAGGGAACCTATATCTCAGTGAGGAGTGATAACACTACCTCACCCAGGCTGCAGTAGCAGGCCTGTGGTGTCAGATTTAGTCTGCTTCCCAGGGGTGGCATAATACATGCTTCAGGCCCTGGTAGGCCTGTGAAGTACCTCTGCCCTTGGCACCTAAGGTACCATATACTAGGGGCTCATAAGGTACCACAGTATCCAATCACTAGTGCATCTAATATGCACTCCAAGTTGTTTAGAGAGAACAGAGAGGCTGGGGCCCTGAATAGCAGGGTCCCAGCCAAACTATAGCCAGAAACTAGTGCAAACATCAGAAAACAAGTGGGGGCAACACAAGTGCAGATCCTACTCTCCTACCCCCCCCCCCCAAATGCAGGGACACTAAACTAACCTTGACCGGTTGAGTCTTCGTGTTCTAAGTGGAAATACCTTGAGAGTCCATCTGCATTGGCATGTTGGATCCAGGTCTATGTTCCACTGCATAGTCCACCCCTTGTAGGGAAATGGACCACCTTAAAAGTTATGGGTTTTCACCTTTCATCTGTTTAAGCCATAGGAGGGGTTTGTGGTCAGTCTGAACTATGAAGTGAGTGCCAAACAAGTATGGCCTCAGCTTCTTCAGGGCCCACACCACAACAAAGGCCTCCCTCTCTATAGCTGACCAACGTTTCTCTCTAGGGGTCAGCCTTCTGCTAATAAAAGCTACTGGCTGGTCTTGACCTTCATCATTCAGTTGAGACAGTACAGCTCCCACACCCAGCTCAGAAGCATCTGTTTGGAAAATGAACTTTTTGGTGTAGTCTGGACTCTGTAAGAAGGGGGCAGTGCACATGGCCTGCTTTAGGTCTTCAAATGCCTTCTGACAGCTAGCTTTCCACTGAACCTTTTTTGGCATTTTCTTTGAGGTAAGATCATTTAAGGGGGTCACTATAGATCCATATCCCTTAACAAACCTCCTATAGTACCCAGACAGGCCTAAAAAGGCTCACACGTGTGTCTGGGTGGTTGGAGCAACCCATTCCATGATGGTTTGGATTTTGCTCTGTAAAGGCTGAACCTGGCCTCCACCTACAAGGTGGCCCAGGTACACAACCTGACTCTGCCCTATCTGGCACTTGGTGGCCTTGATAGTGAGGCCTGCTTTTTGCAGAGCCTCCAAAACATTTCTGAGGTGGACCAGGTGATCCTGCCAGGAGGAACTAAAGACAGCAATATCATCAAGATAAGCTGAGCAATATGTTCCCATCCCTGTCAGAAATTTGTTCACCAACCTCTGAAAAGTGGCAGGTGCATTCTTCAAACCAAAGGGCATCACTACAAAGTGGTCCCAGCTGTTAGGTCAAATGTACTCAGATACTTGGCTGCGGCCAAAGTATCAATCAGTTCATCTGCCATGGGAATTGGATAGGCATCAGTCCTGGTGACTGCATTGAGGCCTCTGTAGTCTACACAAAACCTCATTTCTTTCTTACCACCCTGGGTATGAGGTTTGGGTACTAGGACTACTGGACTAGCCCAAGGGCTATCTGAAGGCTTAATCACACCTAGTTCCAACATTTTCTGGACTTCAGTCCTGATACGGTCCCCGACATGGTCAGGTTGCCTGTAGATTTTACTCTTGACAGGCAGACTGTCTCCAGTATCCACCTCATGGGTGCACCAGGAAGTTTGACTAGGGGTCAGGCTAAACATATGTCTAAACTGTTGCAAAACTTGTCTGCACTCAGTTTGCTGATGATCAGTGAGGCTGCTTGCCAAAGCAACACCATCTACTGACCCACCATCAGGGTTCTGTGAGAGCAGGTCAGGGAGAGAGTCACTCTCCTCCTCCTGTTCCTCATCAGTTGCCATGAGCAAGCCCATGTCAGCCCTGTCAACATATGGTTTCAATCTGTTGACATGGAGCACCCTAAGGGGGCTCCTGGGAGTTCCAAGATTCACCAGGTAGGTGACTTCCCTCATTTGCTCAACAATTGTATGAGGGCCACTCCACTTGTCTTGGAGAGCTGCTGGGGCCACAGGCTCCAACACCCACACTTTCTGTCCTGGCTGGTACACAGTCAGGACAGCCTTTTCGTCATGCCAAGTTTTTTGTAGTTCTTGGCTGGCCTCCAGGTTTTTAGTTGCCTTCTTCATGTATTCGGCCATCCTGGAGAGGAGACCAAGTACATAGTCCATCACATCCTGTTTGGGAGGTTTGAGAGATAACTCCCAGCCCTCCTTCACCAAACATAATGGACCTCTTATAGGATGCCCAAACAGAAGTTCAAATGGGCTGTAACCAACCCCCTTCTGTGGAACCTCTCTGTATGCAAACAGAAGGCAGGGAAGTAAAAGGTCCCATTTTCGCCTATGCTTTTCTGGGAGGCCTTTAATCATTCCCTTTAGGGTTTTGTTGAAACGTTCAACTAACCCATTACATTGTGGGTGATATGGAGTAGTGAATTTATAAGTTACACCACACTCATTCCACATTGCTTTTAGATATCCTGACATGAAGTTGGTAGCTCTGTCAGATATGACCTCCTTTGGGAAACCCACTCTGGAGAAAACTCCAATGAGGGCTCTTGCCACCACAGGGGCTGTGGTGGTCCTCAGGGGAATTGCCTCTGGGTACCTGGTGGCTTGATCCACTACCACCAGGATACATCTGTGCCCAGATGCAGTTGAAGGGTCAAGGTTGCCAACAATGTCAATCCCTACCCTTTCAAAGGGTACCCCCACCACAGGTAGTGGTATCTGGGGGGCCTTTGTTGTGCCACCTGACTTGCCACTGGCTTGG
This sequence comes from Triturus cristatus, assembly GCF_964204655.1. Lineage (NCBI taxonomy): Eukaryota > Metazoa > Chordata > Amphibia > Caudata > Salamandridae > Triturus > Triturus cristatus. Next base: position 1,362,919,757 of record NC_140591.1, on the reverse strand, counting down.
CAAGTGACACAGGAGTGACAAAACTCCTTGGTGTCCTCTGACAAATGTGGCCAATGAAAATGGGGAACAAGCCTGTCCCAGGTCTTGTTTTGGCCCAAGTGTCCTGCTAAAGGGATGTCATGTGCTAGGGTCAAGAGGAACCCCCTAAACTTCTGAGGTATTACCTACCTCCTGGTGGCTCCAGGGGTTGGATCTCTAGCCTCAGAATATAGGAGTCCCTCATCCCAATAAACTTTATGGGACCCACTAGCACTCCCAGCAGCCTCAGCAGCAGCCTGCTGTCTGTGGGGTTCAAGAGAGGGGCAGCACTGTTGCTCTTTACTCAGATCTTCCCTGGAAGGTCCCCCTGCCCCCAAGAACTCAACCAGTTCAGGTTCAAGTCCCTCTGGGGCAGTTCCTTCTTCAGGATCTGCTTCTCCTCCCTCAAGAGGTGAATCTGTGATCTGAGACAGAGGGGAAGGCACTGCCTTAACCCTACTGCTCCTCTTCTTGGGTAGCACCTGGTCCATAGTTTCAGGATCCAGAGCTGGTTCAATTTGATGCAATTTGGCCTGTGACCTGGTCCCAGCAAATACCTCTGCAGGTATGCCCAACATCTCAGCATGAGTCTATAACTCTACTTCGGACCAGGCTGAAGTCTCTAGATCATTGCCCAATAGACATTTGGAGGTCTGCATTGACTACTACTTTCTTGAGGCCAGTTACCCCTCCCCAGGAGAAATTCACAACTGCCAGACTATGCTTGGTCCTGGGCTGGCATTGCTTGCATTGGTAACCTGGTACATTTCACCCAGGATGATCTGCCAAGGGTCCACAAGATCCTCTGCCACCATGGTGACACTAGCATCTGTGTCCCTGAATGCCAAAGCCTGTTTGCCATTTATTACAGGCTGCTGTTTGTATTTGCCCAGATTACTGGGGCTCACTAGGAAGGACATATCAATGTCTCCATCACAAATCAGCAATGCCTGAGTGGGTACTCTGACTAGGCCAGAGTCCACTTCAGAACCCAGGGTCAACCCTACTACACCCTTATTCTGATTACCACCTCCACCAGTAGCTGTACTAGGGGGAACAGTTGCCTTAGGAGCAGGAGTGGTCGTGGTTTGGTCTTTGGACTTGTTACAGTCAGAAGTCCAGTGCCCTTTCTGTTTACAGAATTTACACCGGGGCTTCTTTTGGCCTTTCCCTTTGTTAGACTGTGAATCCCCACCAGGTGCAGATTTTTGGGGCCCTTGTGAAGACTTACGGTATTTTGACTTATCCCCACCTTTCTCAGAGCCTTTAGGATCCTGCTTCTTAGTGTCACCCCCTTGGTTCTGGGTTTTCTGCCTCACCCTGGTGCTAACCCATTTGTCTGCCTGCTTTCCCAATTCTTGGGGAGAGGTCAGATCAGAGTCCATCAGGTACTGATGCAACAACTGTTTTTGGCAATTATTAAGGATCTGTTCTCTTATCATAAGATTATACAATCCCTTAAAATCAGTAACTCTACTACCAACCAGCCAACCCTCCAGAGCCTTGGTTGCACAATCTACAAAGTCAGTCCAGTCCTGATTCTGTGCTTTCTGGGTGTCTCTGAACTTCAACCTGTACTGTTCAATGGTTAAGCCAAACTCATCTATTAATGCACTCTTCAGGACTTCATAGTCATCAGCATCCTCTTCTCTAATAGTGAGGAGCTTGTCTCTGCCTTTATCTGAAAAGGAGAGCCACAAGATTACTGCTCACTGTTTCTGGGGGAGCTGTTGTACTCTACAGGCCCTCTCCATAGCAGTTATCCATTTGTGCATATCATCCCCACTCTGGTAGGGAGGAACAACCTTGGACAGGTTCCTATGGTCTGGAATGTATTCTCTTTCTCTAGGGACACTGTTGCTGCCACCATGGAGTTCTAACCCCTCTCTTTTAGAAGCTCTCTGGAGCTCAAAGGCTTCTTTGTCTAATGCCAACTGCTTGGTTTTGAGGGCAAATCTTGCTTCCTCATACTGCAGTAGTTTGTACATTTTTTCAGAGGCGGTCTCTCTTCTATTAAAGTATGAGTTCCTCTGTTGGACAGATTATCTGCCAGAGTGATAGGAGTGGTCAGATTCCCTTGAAGGGGACCTAGGCCTCTCTTCCACGCTGTCAGTTCTCTTAGGGAGAATGCCTCTGTCCTTTTCAGATCCCTGTGGATCTAGCCCTTCAACCACAGAGTCCAGGTCATCTTGATTTTCATCATCTGACCCAGACACTGTAATTGACCTACCCCCTGATTCAGACTCATTAGCTCCTAGAGCTAAACTAAGGTCATCAGCTGTCAGCAGATCTATCAGGTGAAGTGTGGAGGAACTCTGTCCTATCCTCAGGTGCCTTGCAGCACACATGGCTTTCAAGCCAAAGAAAGTCATGTCCTTCTACTGAGGATGGGTGGACCCACTGGCTCCAAACCTTAAGGACATTCTAGTGTTGTGCAGTGTTGTACTACCTACACTAGTTTGTGGCGTACTGATCCTAGCTTGAGCTGTAGAAAGGGTGTGCTATCCCTTGACACACAGCTCTAAGTTCAGTAGAACTTATTGATACTAAGCTTGACTTTATATGTACCTTGAGTACCTATACTGGTTTTCAGTTAGTAATTCAAATAGAGATTTTCTGGTAAAAGAATGGCAAGCTGTAATCCCTCGCTGCTGCCCACCAATGTGAGAAGTTGGCCTGGTATATGCTGGTCACTAGTTAAAGTGGCCACCTTGCACCAGTACAATTCGACTCCTTTGGTAGATAGGTTTAAGACAAGCTTTTAAAGAAAGCTCTCCTAGTGGTAGCTGTGGAGAGCAGCCTTCAGGCTAAGTCTTTAGTGGAATGTAAAGCAGCTTGTTTTACCTTATAATCTCTTGAATCACTAAATGAAAGGACACCACACATGTATATATATAAAATATATATGTATTTATTACTAGACACACTCTACTAATCTCTTTATGAGATTAGAAGTCAAGGACATATGCACAAATCAACATTTCACAACAAGATAAGCAAAAATATGGCTGGGGCGCTAGGGGCGTACCAGACCATATACTAAAAAAGAGGTTTAGGAATATCGACTTGCGAAGAGACAAGGCCTAGGGCCTTCAGAAGCGCTGGGGCCTCACTAATCCACCCAAGGCAGGTAAGTAAAGGACCTACGGGAGACGCATACAGTGTGAGAACACAGCTCCGGATCCCAATAGACTTCAATGGAGCAAGTCGCGGTTGGAATTTTAAGGTTTTAGGATACTTCGGGAGAGTCTACAAGCAAGTCACTTACAGGGTAAGTAGTTCTAGAGCCAACACCCACAGGAGCATCGTAGTGCTGGAGTTACCTCACCCAGGGAAGCCAGGTGCCATGGTGTCTTTTGGTGTCGGGTCGCGGCGTCGTTTTCAATGGGAGCCAAAGAAGACTTGCTACTTGTGAAGACAGGAGAAGTGTCCGGTGGAATCCAAGGCTGGATTCAGAAGAAAGAAGGCCTGAAACAGAGGAGACAGTGTTCAAAATCACTTGCCAGTGATCCTAGGCCAGGAAGCTGGATGCCCACAGTAGTTGGGTGATTTCAGGTGATCACAGGTGTCTTGACTCTTCAGCCACGAGGTCCAGGAGATGTTGATGATGACCAGGAGCTGGATTCCATGTGTCCCACAAAGTCTGCAGCTTACTGAGGTGTCAGCAACCGGATTGGAGCCAACAAGCCTTGGCAACAGCAAGTCTCGTGGAAAGTGAAGAAAGTCAGCGGTGCAGACCAGCAAGGTCTGAGGGACTCACCCAGCAAGGGTAAGTCAGGGCAGGCCTGGAGCAGCTAGGGGAGCCCTTTGGTTCTGTAGAAACGTCTTCTGGGGACCCACAAGCCAACCGGCAAGGGATTGTGTAGACACCTTGGGAGGATTCACTCACCAGGAGCCCACTGTCACTTGGGATGAGGTAGGCCTCTGATCTTCAGAGGGAATTTTGCTGGAGGCTTGGACCACACGTGGTCCACAGCACAAATTCGTAGAATGTTGTAAAGGGGTTGCACTCGACAATAGTGCACAGTACACGGGTATTGCTGTTCCTCGTCACTCGTGGAGTTCACTTGCCAAAGCTTCGCTGGGGACACACGATGGCCTTGGAGAAGTCAGTAAATCTACCTCTGGGGCTGCAGGAACTTTGGACTCCGGCGGGAGCGGGAAAGTTTGTAACCGTTGATACAAAGTTTTGGTGCCTGCTAAGCAGGGGAGTCACTCCTTGACTCCAAGGGAGATTCTTCAGTCTTCCAAAGGTAGTGGAACATTGAAGGTCCAGGATTCTTCATCAGAGCGTCATCCAGGGATATCTAGTTTGCAATGGCAAGGGTTCCCTAACTTATACTACAAGGAAGGGAGGGACTAGCTCTATGACCACTCCTATGGGAGGGTCAGGGGAGTGGGTGGCTACACCCACATCCCTTTGTCCAGTTTCCTGCCAGAGCAGGGGCTGGTAGCCCCTGAACCGGTTTGAGCTGGCATATGCACAGAGGAGCCTACTGCTCCCCCAGTGCAGGACTTCAAAGCACTCTAGGAGTGCACCCACCCAGCCCAAATACACTAAATCCTGTCTGGAAGGTGGTTACACCTCCCTGTGCCAGGATGCCTATTGTTGGGCCTCCTCCACTGCGAGTTTCGGTCAGCAGCAGGAGGGAAGCCCAGTGTCTGTGCTGGTGGCATCCATTTTGTGATGCCAGGGCTCTTCAGGATTCTCCCGTGTTTCCACAGTGGGTACATGTCTATCACTCTAGAAGGGTAGGATCATACTCCCACACCAGTTACTGGTGTGGGGGTATGATTCCAAAGCATTTGACACCAAACACGACATGTTTTGATGCAGCCATCCCAAAGTTAGCATTTACCGCTAGGTTATAATGCACTTAAGAGTATATGGTTTAACCGCATCCACAAACAGCTACAGAGAATGGACTCTGAGAGCTGCAGAGGGGCCCTGCTCAGGCAGAGGCACCCCCTGACATGGAAACCAAGCACCCTGCCCTCAGGATTGTTAGGGCCTGCCTTAGGAGTGACTGATAGGTTTACATGTGTGTGCATGATGAGATATAGGGAACCTATATCTCAGTGAGGAGTGCTAACACTACCTCACCCAGGCTGCAGTAGCAGGCCTGTGGTGTCAGATTTAGTCTGCTTCCCAGGGGTGGCATATTACATGCTTCAGCCCCTGGTAGGCCTGTGAAGTACCTGTGCCCTTGGTACCTAAGGTACCATATACTAGGGGCTCATAAGGTACCATAGTATCCAATCACTAGTACATCTAATATGCACTCCAAGTTGTTTAGAGAGAACAGAGAGGCTGGGGCCCTGATTAGCAGGGTCCCAGCCACACTATAGCCAGAAAGCAGTGTAAACATCAGAAAAAAAGTGGGGGCAACACAAGTGCAGATCCTACTCTCCTACAGTAATGAACAGGTGTTCTGCAGCTAAAGTGCATTTGTGCAAGTTTAAACTTCCCAGGCATTGTTAAAATGTCAGACATGCAGGTCATTTGTCCTTTTCCATGGGTGCACTACCTGTGTCTCATTTCCCTTTGTGATGATGACATGTATATCCAAATGTGTGCAGCACAAATATGGGGCATGTGTGGTAATGCACTTTTAACTTTGTCATCCTCACAGGTTGATGCCCACCAGAAGCAGGAGATATGGCTGACCATCACCCGGGCAGTGAGTTCGGTGGGGGTCTACAATCGCCGGATCCGCAACTGCCAGAAGAGGTGGCAGGACCTTCGGGGCTGGACCCGGAGGATCGCAAGGGTCCAGCTGAAGCTGTCGCCTCCTCACAGGAGGGGCGGACACTGGACCCTGACCCCCCACATGCTCCAGATACTAGCGGTCGTCTTCTCAGATCTGGATAGGCAGCTGAAGGCCAGACAGCAGTGAGGAGGGGGTAAGTCCGTGCCTAATCTGTGTACTATGTCTGACATGCTAATTGCAGTCTTTTGGCCTGGTCACACTTCCACATTATGTAGGTCTTGTAGTCCAATACTCAGGTCCCTCAATTGTGTGATGCACCCTCCTCATCTGATCCACAGGTGTGGCCCCTACGGTTGCTTGTGTCACTAGGGCACTGTGTCCCTGCAGTCAGCTATGCTTCAGCTTCCGGACAGCATCTGTTCCCGTGACTCTGTTGTGTGTTTAATGGGTGGGTCAATTGTTTACCCAATACCTGAGATCTGACATGTGATCTGTGTGTGCCCTTGATATGTGTTCCAATTGCTGGTCTGAGTCGCCACATGTGGTTGGGGTATTTCAAACAAACCCATGCAGCAGGGGACTCCAATTTGTGGGCCTCAGGAGTACGTATATCAAGTATGTCACACTTGCTTAGCCACCTGACTACTGTCCAGGGCCACACACTGTTTCACGTAGACCTGGGCAGTCATGCCTACTCAAGGGCATTTACAAACAGTCTGTAATCCCACTCCTGTGTATCAACTTACAGGTTGTGCTTAGTGACATGTGCCTTCAGGTGTCTGCCTCTGTGTCATTGTGGTGTGGCTTCCTGTTACGTATAACTGGGGTGTTCATGAGTTTGAGAGTCAGCAGGACATCTGAGATGTGACTATGAGAGACAAGACCTGTGGGACATATAGGTGAGTGATCATTTGACAGCGCACAATGGTGTATGCAACTGTGCACTTCAGGCAGCTGGGTTTCATGCACAGTACACTGTGATGTGCTGATGTACAGGGAGTTGTGTTCGCAGAGACTCATATGTCTGATTTGTATGATGAGTAGGGGTGGGCGGAATTTGCGAAAGTGACTTTCGCAAATTATCGCGAAAATGTTAAAAATCTCCACAAACACGCGGAAATATCGCGAAGATGTGGAAGTTTTTTTCCCGCCCGTTCGCAATATTTTCTGCGTGGTCGCGGCTCGCCAACTTACCCATGCGGTTGCTCACGGGCGCGGCCATCTTGTTTTCACTCTTCTAGCGGTGCATGATCGCGAGAAGAAAGACGTGATCGCGCGACGCATGACGTTACTGCGGGCGCGAACTGTCGCGAGACAGCGCAAATGGCTACCAACAATCCAACATCTCGTGGAGAACGCGACCGGATCGGGAAAACTTGTCAGCGAACACGGGGATTCAGGTAAGGCGATCGCGCGCGCGCGAGAATGTATTATTTGACAGCGCGAGCAAGAAACAAATTATCGCTAAGCTGCGGAATGCGGAAATTTTGACATTTTCGCGCTCTCCGCGGAACGCAAAAATGTCAAATTATCGCAATTTCCGCGAGCGGAATGGAAATTTAGCCCAGGCCTAATGATGAGGGGTCTTCTGGGTCCGGGATATGTTGTTTGCAGGGGATGGGCAAGTGCACTTGTCAGCTGCAGAGTTTGCTTTACCCCTGAGCTATGATTGTGACACAGTGCATACTGTTGTTGTCTGGATGCCCTGCCCCTGTGACAGGAGACAGTGTTGACTGACTTTCCAGGCATGCCAGTGCCATGGCATTTAACTTGCTATGAGGGGTCCTGCATTGTGTTCAAGTGTGCTCCATGCACCCCATTGTGACATTGACTATCAGGACATGAGAACACCATAGTGTGTGTTGCTGGCATGCATCACAAGCATGTGAAATGAGTCTCTGGCCATCCCTTCTTCCGGACACCTGTACTGAGTCAGTGGCAAGAGATGTGCTGTGTGTATAGTGACATACTCCTACATGTTCACTTGCATGTCCAAAAAATGTGTGGGTGGTGCATGTCGGCACAGAGGGGTATTAGCATCCAACATGCAACAGACATATGGGTGCAAGTCCAGGAGGGATATGCGTGCCATGGTTGATGGAGAGACTGACAATTGGCTTATTCTAAACAGTGTGAGCACTTTGAGCAGTGTTCAGCTGATGATGCCAGGCCTTGCCCTGTGATGTGATGTACTCACTGTGGTGTGTGCAGTCAGTGCAGGTGACTGATGCTGTTCTCTTTCTTCCTATTTCTATACAGATACATCCACGGCCACAGTAGGCGACAGCTCCACGTACCAGGAGGAGGCAAAGAGTCTGACTGGGACAGAAGGAGAAGAGTTGGGGGGACCCAGTGGCACCGAGGGCGAGTGGAGCCACACCGAGGAGTCCTCAGCACCATCCACCCCAGCTGAGGGCCACAGCAGCTCAGAGGATGACTCCCTTGTGGAGGCGGGTGTCAGCAGCCACCAAACCCCAGCTAGTGATGCTGTCCCCTCCACCGCCCCCACCACCACCATCACCACCCTCCCATCAGCTCCCATTCTGGAGGTCCGTGGAGGCTCCCGTGTTCGGGAGCATGTCTTCTTTGTGCCAGGCACCGCACCCCCTGCCCCTGTGTCCCCTGCTGCCCTGAGTGAGGAGACTTTGGAATTACGTAGACAGATCCATGTAGGGCAGACATCAATGCTGAGTGTCCTCCATGCACACACCAGTCTGTTGACGCAACTGGTGTCGTTCATAGAAGGCATTTCGTCGTGCATGTCTGCCCTACAGAGGACCAATCAATCCGTGGTCTCCTCCCTGACGGCAGCAGTGTCCCTCCTCCAACAGTCCCGTACCCCTCCTACCCCTGCACCACTCACGATTCCTAGCATCCTACCTGTCCCAAGCACACACACACCTGCCCATTCTCACAAAGCCACAGACTAGGGCAGCACACAAACACCCAAAACAAGGTCTAGATATACACACAAGCAAGCGCAGTCACAGGGGATGGTTTGCAGACACAAACACAGTCATCCACAACCACTCCGCAGTCCTCCAATACCTCTTCCTCCCAGCACCCTTCCCTTGCCTCACCTGCAACCCCATCTCCACAGAAGCCCTTCCTGTGTGACCTTGGCCTCTGCCCCACTGACCCAGCAGATCCAGATTACAAGGGGAAGAGGAAGTCCCCACACACAGAGGGGAGTGCCCCTCACACCTGAACACCCTCCCCCAGGCGCAGTCTGACTGAGGCCCCCACCCGCAAGTCCCCCCGGAGCCGGAAGCGTAAGACCCCACCCCTGCCCCGCAGCTCCACTGCAAAGTCTCCGTCCTCCATCCCCCAGGCCACCACTCCAGAGGTTCCCCTGCCACACCCTGCCCCAGGTTCCCCCACCCACAGATACACCATCACCAAAATACTGAGGCTCTCCCCCCTACCACTTGCTCTTCCACCCCTGGTCAGGCGGTTAGTGCCACTGATGTGGGGACCGTGTCCCCCCCTCTGTCCTGCCGACCTCACCTGAACCCCATTCTGCTCACATTGAGTTAGGCACTGCAGTGGAGTCCACGACCACCCCGTATGACTTGGGCACTGCAGTGGGGACCCAATCCACTCCATTCTGATCGGTATCCATGTCATCCTTAGCAGCTAACTGGGTGTGTCATGATCAACAATTTGTGAACATCTCCGTTAACATTTCATTTGCATGGTCACATCTGTGGCTTGCACACATGCACATATGATGTGCTTCCCATTGTCCAATTTGTCTATTTCCCTGACTGTGGGTGCATCTCCACTGGACCTACAGGTATGGGCATCATTGGTGTAGGAGCAACTGGGTCCTCTGTGCAACTTGCTGGACATATGTGTTGAGTATTTGCAGATGACTTAAGGGAGACTCCCGTACCCAGGCTGTTGTGACCAGAGGCTTCATTGTGTGGTAACTGATGGCTGACTGACCAAGTGTTCTGCTGACATGACTGAGACCTGCTGGGACTATGTTTGGCACAGCTGAGCTTTCACAGGAGTTGAGTCCCCTCAAGTAAGTGTGTTTTTCCGTGACATTGCCTGGGCCCATGGTGTGTGTTGTGTGAGCATGTGTGTGTGTGTCCACATCACTTTTTATACGCAGTGTTCCCTTGATATGTTCCTGTTGTTGATGCTTGCTGAGTGGTACTGTGTTCATCCCACAACTTTGCCATGGGCTACCAGATGTGTGGGTACATGACACACTACTGTTAATTGGTGTTTCATCATTGGGATTTGTCAGTTCTGAGTGGTGATGATGTTGTCAGACGCAGATAGGACACGGTCAGGGGGCCCCAAGGCACTTGTTTGTTCGCAAAATCATGTAGTTGTCCCTGGGTGGTACCTTTCAGTGTTTGAGACATGTGTATATGTGTGTGACTGCTCCCACGTGTCCGGTTCAGGGCTGAAATGTTTGCAGGTGTCAGCATGTGTGCCTTGTGGTTCTCCTTGGCTTCTGCCTTGTCCTGGGACTGTGGCAGGTATTCCGCAGGTTATGTGAGCTTTGACGTCATGGCCATGTACCGCATACTTTGCAGTATGTCTGTCATTCACCAGGGTTGTAAACTGTCCTTGTGTGATGATTCTGTGCACCTTAGTTCCTCCCAACATTACTGTGTTTATCATGGGTGCATGTGCAATGTCACCTGTCCATGTCAGCTTCACAGATGCACATTGGTGCAGTTCAGGGTGTGTGGTGTTGAGGGTGGACTGATGTAAATGTTTGCATGGATGTGCCCCTAGCTCCCGTTTGTCCATGGATGACGGGCCATGCTGAGTGATATGTGTTTGTGTAGGTGTGATGTACGTTTGTGGCACAGGACACATGTCTGGGTTTCTCAGTTTGTATAACATCTACCTTTGTCAGCACAGTGGAGGTGTCATGCATGCTTGTGTCACCCCAATGTCTGGTCCCTGGGGGTAGTGCTGTTGTGTGTCAGTCTCTTGCTGTGTTAGTTTGTGTTCATTCCAGCATGTGTCACATGTGTCTGTTGTGCTCCCTCTTATCTCACAATGCCTGATTGCCCACTAAGGGGAGCCCATTCATGGGTTACTTTTGTATGGCACTGTGTCCACATCTGTGTCACTGTGGTTCAGCCCCCCTCATGTGTTGTGTAGTTGCCTGGGGATACTGAGACACACACACACATGTTGTGCCAGATGTGCAGTGTGAGATTGCCTGTTTGTGTTTGTGCATCTGTACCAGTGCATTGGTATTGCTGTTGTGGGCCATTGTCTGGATGTTGTTTTTGTGATTTACCCTGCTGTCCCTGTGAGTCATATCACATCATTCTGCACATTCATCCTGGTTGTTAGGTGCCATTGCTGGCATGGAATGGGAGTTTGTGACCTGACACCTACAGTCTACACAGGTTGTTATGATGTGTGTGTCTATTTTCAAGATGTGTGTATGCTTTGTGATGGTCACTTCTGCTTTTGTGTCATTGTACATTGCATGCATTGTCAGCCCCCATGGGTGGTGCTTGTCTGCACATGGCCGGGAGTATGTTAGGTTATCCCAGCACTGTTAGCCTCACCACATCTCTGTGGGTATGGGACACAACCACTACTTCAACCCAAAAGTGTTTCATGTGTTGAGACCAGGAATCATACATGCTGTTTGGCATTTGCAGCTTTGTCCATAATGACACTTACCTTTTGGTCACTGTGATGAGGGGGGTTTTAGACCCCATCACCACAATGCTCAACATCTGCTGCAGTTTGGAACCCCACACTTAACCTTTGTTCTACACTGTGAGGGGGTGTTATTTTTACATTGCCACCGCGCTAGTGATGCTTGCCTTGTGTAGGCCACACTCACTTTTTGGTCACACATGTGATGGTAGTTACATTGTATGTTCGAAGTCATGATCACTGTTGTGGGCATGTCTCACAGACTACACACTGTTGTCATGATGTTAGGGAGATGTATTTTGCTGACTTACATCATGTTGGTGTATGATGGATGTGTGGCGCATCACACATCCTATGAGTGGGTGGCATTAGTGATGGGCAACATAAACCCCATGGGTGGGGGTGGCAGTAGGGATGGGCAACATGAGCCCTATGGGTGGGGGTGGCAGTAGTGCTGGGCAACAGGTCCCCTATGGGTGGGGGTGGCAGGAGTGCTGGGCAACATAGGCCCTATGGGTGGGGGTGGCAGTAGTGATGGGCAACAGGTCCCCTACGAGTGGGGGTGGCAGTAGTGATGGGAAACATAGGCCCTATGGGTGGGGGTGGCTGTAGTGATGGGCAACAGGTCCCCTATGGGTGGGGGTGGCAAGAGTGCTGGGCAACATAGTCCCTAGGGGTGGGGGTGGCAGTAGTGCTGGGCAACAGGTCCCCTATGAGTGGGGGTGGCAGTAGTGATGGGCAAAATAAGCCCTATGAGTGGGGGTGGCAGTAGTGATGGGCAACATGAGCCCTATGGGGGGTGGCAGTAGTGATGGGCAACGTGAGCCCTATGGGTGGGGGTGGCAGGAGTGATGGGCAACAGGTCTTCTATGGGTGGGGGTGGCAGGAGTGCTGGGCAACATAGTCCCTATGGGTGGGGGTGGTGGTAGTGCTGGGCAACAGGTCCCCCATGATTGGGGGTGGCAGGAGTGATGGGAAACAGGTCCCCTAGGAGTGGGGGTGGCAGGAGTGCTGGGCAACAGGTCCCCTATGGGTGGGGGTGGCAGGAGTGCTGGGCAACATAGGCCCTATGAGTGGGGGTGGCAGTAGTGATGGGCAACATAGGCCCTATGGTTGGGGTGGCAGTAGTGATGGGCAACATAGGCCCTATGGGTGGGGGTGGCTGTAGTGATGGACAACAGGTCTCCTATGGGTGGGGGTGGCAGGAGTGCTGGGCAACATAGTCCCTAGGGGTAGGGGTGGCAGTAGTGCTGGGCAACAGGTACCCTCTGGGTGAGGGTGGCAGGAGTGCTGGGCAACATAGTCCCTATGGGTGGGGGTGGCAGGAGTGCTGGGCAACGTAGTCCCTAGGGGTGGGGGTGGCAGTAGTGCTGGGCAACAGGTCCCCTATGAGTGGGGGTGGCAGTCGTGATGGGCAACATAAGCCCTATGGGTGGGGGTGCAAGTAGTGATGGGCAACATGAGCCCTATGGGTGGGGGTGGCAGTAGTGATGGGCAATAGGTCCCCTATTGGTGGGCGTGGCAGGGGTGCTGGGCAACAGGTCCCCTATGAGTGGGGGTGGCACTAGTGATGGGCAACATAGGCCCTATGGGTGGGGGTGGCAGTATTTATGGGAAACAGGTCCCCTATGGGTGGGGGTGGCAGGAGTGCTAGGCAACATAGTCCCTAAGGGTGGGGGTGGCAGTAGTGCTGGGCAACAGGTCCCCTATGAGTGGGGGTGGCAGTAGTGATGGGCAACATAAGCCCTATGAGTGGGGGTGGCAGTAGTGATGGGCAACAGGTCCCCTAAGGGTGGGGTGGCAGGAATGCTGGGCAACATAGTCCCTATGGGTGGGGGTGGCAGTAGTGCTGGGCAACAGGTCCCCTATGAGTGGGGGTGGCAGTAGTGATGGGCAACATAAGCCCTATGAGTGGGGGTGGCAGTAGTGATGGGCAACAGGTCCCCTAAGGGTGGGGGTGGCAGGAATGCTGGGCAACATAGTCCCTATGGGTGGGGGTGGCAGGAGTGCTGGGCAACATAAGCTCTATGGGTGGGGGTGGCAGTAGTGATGGGCAACATGAGCCCTATGGGTGGGGGTGGCACGAGTGCTGGGCAACATCAGCCCTATGGCTGGGGTGGCAGTAGTGATGGGCAACATGAGCCCTATGGGTGGGGGTGGCAATAGTGATGGGCAACTGGTTCCCCTATGGGTGGTGGTGGCAAGAGTGTGTGGCAACATTGTCCCTATGGGTGGGGTGGCAGTAGTGATGGTCAACATGAGCCCTATGGGTGAGGGTGGTAGTGGTGCTGGCCATACAACCCCTATGGTGGCCTGTTGTTAGTGGCCAGGATATGGCTCCCCTGTGTGTCTGTGCCATTTTGTGGGTATGTGTCGTTTGTTTGAGTGGTAGGTGTGTGACTTACCGTCTGCGCCATCCACGTCTATTCCTGATCCGGTCATAGATGTAGAGTACTGGTATGACCTGCGTGATGGGATTCATGATGTGTTCGTCTCGTACACGCTGCTTGTTGCTTCGTCTCATACCCGCTGTAAGCTGGTCCGTCTCATAGCCGTGGATTGAGTTGTGGCGCAAATCGTAGCTGATATGCTTCTTTTCCGGAAGCTGTGACGTGCCGTATGTGGTGACCCGTCCGGCGCGTAGGAGTACGCATTGTACTTGTCAGGGCAGAAACTGCTATGGATAGTGCTTCCGGGCGACTCGGTTCGGCGTTAGGAGTTACAGCTCGGACGGAGAATGAAGCTTGAATGACAGCCTACGTGTCAGTCGGGTTTTTGGCAGTTATGCGCATTGTACTTCATCAACAGGACTGACCGGCTACGGGTACGTGTCGGTCGCAAGGTAGGGCTACGAACAGCTCTCTGAGAGCTGTCCGACCCGGATCGGAATCGACCCCTAAGTGTTAATGAGCAACCATCGTGCTAACACCCTTTATTCATGGCCAAAGGGAGGCACTCCTGAACACATGGTGTAGGTTTTAAAACAGTGCTTAGTGAGTAGATAATGAATACAATGATGAGTTTGATTTTGTAATGGAATACATGGTTAGTGTTGGCAAAACGAGGACACCTTGGTGCCGATTACGATCCGGTAAAAACCGGGTACGAACCGTCGGTCGGAGCGTTTTCCCCGTCCGACTCGTACCCGGTCGTAAAACTTTACAAACATGGAATTACGATTCGCACGGAAACACCATTTCCGTACGAATCGTAAAAAACACCGACCGACGAAAATATACATACGAATGTGATCCGGGAATGCTGCGACGTGACGTCGGGACGCTTGCAGGCAGCGTTTCACGACCCAGGAATTACGATTCGAACCGACAGCAGTCCGGACGGCAATATTTTCACGGCACCCAAAAAGTGCCGCAAAAGCGAAGTACGGCGCGAATCGACCAGAGTAGGTGGCCCGGTACGCACCGTACCCCCCCCCAGCCCCCGTAGGTATGCGCCGACCCCCCCAGCCCCCGTAGGTACGCGCCAACCCCCCCCCCAGCCCCCGTAGGTACGCGCCGACCCCCCCAGCCCCCGTAGGTACGCGCCAACCCCCCCCAGCCCCCGTAGGTATGCGCCGACCCCCCCCAGCCCCCGTAGGTACGCGCCGACCCCCCCCAGCCCCCGTAGGTATGCGCCGACCCCCCCCAGCCCCCGTAGGTACGCGCCGACCCCCCCCCAGCCCCCGTAGGTACGCGCCGACCCCCCCCAGCCCCCGTAGGTACGCGCCGACCCCCCCCAGCCCCCGTAGGCACGTGCCGACCCCCCCCAGCCCCCGTAGGTACGCGCCGACCCCCCCCCAGCCCCCGTAGGTACGCGCTGAACCTCCCTGTATGTACACCCGTGTACGTGTCGAACCCCCCGTGTACGTTCGAGTCGTACCCCCACCCGTGTATGTACGGTGTGTACCCCCCCGTGTACGTTCGAGTCGAACCCCCCCGTGTATGTTTGAGTCGTACCCCCACCCGTGTATGTACGGTGCGTACCCCCCGTGTATGTACGGTGCGTACCCCCCCCGTGTATGTACGGTGCGTACCCCCCCGTGTACGTTCGAGTCGAACCCCCCCGTGTATGTTTGAGTCGTACCCCCACCCGTGTATGTACTGTGCGTACCCCCAGCGCGTAGCTGGGGGTACGCACTCAAACATGACTCAAACATACACGGGGGGGTTCGAATCAAACGTACACGGGGGGTACGCACCGTACATACACGGGTGGGGGTACGACTCAAACATACACGGGGGGGTTCGACTCGAACGTACACGGGGGGGTACGCACCGTACATACACGGGGGGGTACGCACCGTACATACACGGGGGGTACGCACCGTACATTCACGGGTGGGGGTACGACTCAAACATACACGGGGGGTTCGACTCGAACGTACACGGGGGGGTACGCACCGTACATACACGGGGGGGTACGCACCGTACATACACGGGTGGGGGTACGACTCAAACATACACGGGGGGTTCGACTCGAACGTACACGGGGGGGTACGCACCGTACATACACGGGTGGGGGTACGACTCGAACGTACATGGGGGGGTTCGACTCGAACGTACACGGGGGGGTTCGACATGTACACGGGTGTACATACAGGGGGGTCAGCGCGTACCTACGGGGGCTGGGGGGGGTCGGCGCGTACCTACGGGGGCTGGGGGGGGGGTCGGCGCGTACCTACGGGGGCTGGGGGCGCGTATGCGGGCACGTCTCCATGGTTGCTATGGGAGTTCGGTGCGGACGGTGATTTTTCCATCCGGTTGTAACCTCGGACGCACGGGATGGATCGTGATTCCTCGGTCGGACTTCACCTTTCACGTTTGTACGGTAAATCGTCCGAGGACGTGTCGGATACATTTTCCGACCCGAGGACGTGTGGGGAATGATTCCCAATGCGGTTCGTATGGACTTTTTACCATGCGAATCGTGATTGCCAGTTCGTACGGCACTTGTACGATTCGTACGGTAAAAAGACCGGATACGAGTCGCACGGGGATATTTTTTACCGGATCGTGATCGGCACCATATTCTATAAACTCTCAAATGTCGTCTTCATTGTTAGAACTGGGATTTCTGGTTGGCTAGGGCTTGTGCCTAGCCAGGCAGAAACCACCAGCCTAGTCAGGGTAAGGGAGTTACACACTGAGGATAACCCCTGCTCACCCCTTGGTAGCTTGGCACAAGCAATCAGGCTTATCTCAGAGGCAATATGTAAAGCATTTGCACAACACACACACACAGCAGCAACACACTAGGCACACTACAAAAGAAACTCCACACAAGGTTATATAAAGAAATAGCCTTTTTATTGTCATAAACACATTAGAATCATAATCACACATATACACAGTGCCAACTGGCACTAAGCAATATTCACAGAGGAATATATGCAGAACCAGGCCAATCAGGCCACGGTTAGAACCATCAGAACAGGTGAGTAACTGCAAAACACAATCAGTAACTACTGGTACCATAATGACCTCAGCATTATTCCGTCAGGTATAACACACCTTAGGCCCAAACCACCTAAGCATAAACACATTACGCAATAGGCCTCATAACCATAAACACATTATGCAACCACCTCATAAGTAGAAATCACATTAGGCATAAATCAGGGCGTATAAATCACATTAGGGGATAAGCATCACCAACATAAACCTAGTACTCCCCAATCACACCCTAACATGACCCCCAGGCCAACCAGCCTTTTCTAGGGCTCTAATGCCCTATGTCCAGCAAAGTCAGGGCTCAGCTACCAATGCAGCACCATTCAAAAGCGCGCAATTGCACTGGGGCACAGGAGTGTACCTCACTCCTTTCTCACTAAAAATGCCCCCGAAGGAATGTCAGCCTAAATGTTGCAGCTGCCGCTAATTGCCGTGCAGCTGTGATGAGGGATATACTCTGGGACCAACTGTGCCTGATGAGCCCCACTGGGACTCTAACTTAAACAAGTATGCCCACTTGTTGCAGCTGCCCGCGCTGGTGCAGTGCAGCTGGGAATAAATAAAAAAAAAAAGGCTTGGCTCCAATGTGCCTCCCCTGTCCCACTCAGGGACTTCTTATCTTAAAAATGTGGCCAACGTTGCAGCTGCCTGCTACGGCGGTGCAGCTGTGAATCAGCAAGAGAGGCTCGGGCACCTCGGTGCCCTCTGGACACCCACTGGGCCCTAAGAACAGATGTGGCCCAAAACGGACTTCGCACTGGCAGTCATAGTGCCTGAGGAGCCCCGTTCACTGGGCTCCTCCTGGGACCATCACTCAGTTCCACCATGTGCTCTCTGCAGCCCCCACTACCGGGCTGTTCTGGGGAGGCTCTCCTGACTTCACTCGAGCCCCCTCCTGGGACCCGGGACTTCTGCTTGAGGCTCGCGGGGCAGGACCACGAAGGCTGTGTGGGCTCCCGCTGGACCCACACTCTCCTGCTCTTCTCCTGGCCGATGACTCTGCCCCTCTTCACCTGGTCCCTCTCCTGGGGCCAGGACTCACGCGTGGAGCCTGTGAGGCTCTGAAAGGCTTTGCTCAGCGGGCGGGACTTCCTCCTTCCGGCCGCCACTCTGCCCAGCATGCCTGGCTTCCTGGTCGCGCTGCGGCGGCCAGCGGCACTTCTCCTCTGCTGCGTCAATAATGGGTAGGCTCCCATTTCACACAAGGACACTTGCGGGGTGGGCACCTGCCGTCAATATCATAAGCGGGGAGAGCACCCGCGAAAAAGGCATCACAATGCGGGGTGGGCACCCGCCGATTACAGGTGCAAAAAGCGGGATGGGCCCCCGCCTAGAAACACTCAACTGTGGGGTGGGCACCCGCTCGGAATGTCCATAAAGTATGGAAAGCCTGGATATTGCCTATAAAATAAAGATTAATTGTGGCATAAAAGCGGGGTGGGCTCCCGCCTCATCCGCAACGCGGGGGAATCCCTACCCTGCAGATTCCCTCCAGCATGGCTGTGGCTGTGCAGCACAGTGCTGCAGGCTCCAGCGCTTCTCTCTCCTGGATAAAATAAAATGCACACAAGGCCCTACGGCACAAGGCACTAAGTCCATCAGGGTTCAAGGGGCACAGCTGGGCCCAGAGAGGCCAGCACATAGGACCTTCCAGCAGGGAGGTAAGCCCTTGTGGCATTTCCTCCTGGGTCCCCAGCAGCAGCAAGCCTGAGCCAAACTAGACCTCCAAAACTAATCTATTCTGTACTGATGACTTCTAGTATATCAACCATTCTACATTGCTTTCTGAGGTATTTTTCGCTTATGGAAAACGCCGCTGCCCATGTACCAAGTGGGCACTCTATGTTTTTGTGTAAGATTGCTTTTCTCAAGTTTCAACTCTCCTTGCACAGTCTCTATGAATATTAGTTCATATTTTAATGTGCACACTGGCCCATATATTGCCTTTCTTAGTGGCCAGTAAGTGCCCCTTGAACAGGGCTGTAAAGCCCATATACCAGTTTAATGACTGCTGTAGTGCCAAACCCATTGAGGCCTTAACTGTCACTGGAGCATGTGTCCCATTTTTGAGTCGTATCATTGGCCCTCATTTCACTAGTCTCATTTCCGGTCACTTTATCTCCAAGATCGAGAAGATGCCTTATGATTGCGATAAGGAGCTTCTGGTCACCTTGGACCTGGAGTCCCTTTATACCAACATCCCCCAGGAAGAAGCTGTATCTGTTCTTCAAGAGATCTTGTCCTCAGAAACAGAAATGACTAACGCTCCCTTTATTATTGAATGCCTAAAGGTGGTTCTGAGTGAAAATTATTTTGTATTTAGTATTTAACAACAACTACTTTCACCAGATAGAGGGTGTAAGTATGGGGGCATCTTGTGCCCCCAGCATTGCTTGTCTCTATATGGGACATTTTGAACAGATGAACATATATAATGAAATGGCTCCCTTTTATGAAAATGTACGAGCTTGGTCTCGATTTATTGACGACATCTTTTTCATTTGGGATGGGGATCAAATGTCCCTGGATGAATTCGTTCTTTGGCTCAATGAGGCTGACACCAACCTCAAATTCACTGCCCATTGTAGCAACTCCAAGGTTGAATTTCTGGATGTATGGATTGAACATAATCAAAAAGAATTATTTGTTTCCTTGTACACCAAACTGACAGCCAGAAACACCTTGCTAGAATATGGCAGCTATCACCCGAGATGCCAAAGGGACAGCATACCTTTCAGCCAGTTTCTTCGTTTGCGGAGAAACTGTTCAGATATTAAAGACTTTTTGACACAGGCTGATGTCCTTAGGAGAAATTGTTAAACCGGGGTTACCCGTATAAGCTGATCAAAGAATCCTACAAGAGAGACAGATATTTTAACAGAGATACCATGTTTGAAACCAAGGAGATCCCTCCTTTGGACAGGTTGGTATGGTTCACCAAACATTCCAATATTAACCACAAGGTCAGACAAACCATCAATTCATTGCGGTATCTTTTAAATATTGGTAATAGTGAAAACAAAATCCCTAAACCTCTCTTTGCCTTCAGACGAAACAAAAATCTTAAAAACCACCTAGTTAAAGGTAAAATTCTGGAGACAATTGGCCCACATCAAACTGCCATCTCGGGCTTTGAACCTGTTAAGTGGAACCATCGCTGCGGCACCTGACAGGCATGCCCCAATGCGATTGTTGGACACACTATTAAGATCAATGAGCGTTCAATCATTTTACAGGAAATGACGAACTGTCGTACTCCCAATGTGATTTATATGATCACATTTCCCTGTAATCTCATATACATCGGAGAAACAGGACGTGAATGCAGAACCAGAATAGGTGAACACAAGTCTAACATTCGTCTCAAAAAGGTCTCTGCTCCTTTGGTCAGTCATTGGCTGGACAAAGGCCACACTGAAATGGACCTTAAGTGGTCTATCTTAGAAAAGATCCGTTCCACTCTTGGTAAAAATTCGAGCCGGATCAGAAGAAAAAGAGTCTTTTGGATTTTTTGTTTGGATTCTGTCCACCAGGGTCTTAATGTGCTTTGTCCTTGGGAAAACACAATTATTTGATCTGTTTTGCGCATCTGATGCTGACTGGTGTGCCCCCATTCCCCATAATTACCCCAATTTGTTTGGGTTTTTTCCATACCTTAGGGGGACTTTGTTGTGTATCTACCCTTTATGCCCTTGATGCTTATAGGATGTTGTAACAGCTTACTCCTATCCAGCCCCGCATTCCACTATGAGGTTTTCTTTATGACTATCGAGCGGTCGTATACTACGTTCCAACATGGCCGCCGTATTCAGATGAATACTTCCTACTTTCGTGTTTCACTACAGTCTGCTTTCTATATCTAGGTGAACTGTAGTCTGCTCTCCCATTGGAGAACAGGGAAACCAGTGAGTCCTTAAGAAGGCGGGGCTCCGCCCGAGAATTCATCCCAGAGACCTTTTTCATCCCGTGGAAATGCCGCCGATTACGTGTTCCATGGTGGAATATTTATTTTATCTGAGGTAAGAACGTACCTTATGATGCTATTGCATGCGCCTTATCATTTCTTACCCTTGGTTCTTTAAATTGCGACGTGGATAATCTAATGAGTCTCCATTGGGCTTTTTGTACCCCGAGGGCGAGCAATACCACTCCCTGGCTCTTTTGTCTTGTTCCCTGCCCCCTCCCCTGGAGATACTGTCTAAGTACGGCCATGTGTTCTTGCCACTTGTTTCCCTACCGATCCCTGTGTTAGGGATAGACGCCATTATACATTCTTATCTTAGTGGCCGCACCATTATATAAGGCTCGGGGGGCTCCCTTTGATGCGACCTGTTCGTGACTTCATATTAGTCTGGCCTTGACAGTTCATCGAACACGGCCCGTGTGTGGTGATTTTTCTCTATCCTCTTGTTTGGATTTAGAATTATTGATTCCCCTGACTTCCCGAACCGCCACCCTGACATGTGACCTGCGTTGTGGGATATACCTCGCCAGTAATCTGAATCTGGTGGATATCGCGTTGTGCTGACTCTCCTGCCCTGTTGCAAACTTTGGGTATGTTTCATTTGTATGTTGCTTCGATGAAAGTATTCCTTAGAAGTTCGCACTTGTAAAGTGTCTGATTTTCTTTCAACTAGCTTTTTTATTCCACAGAATTTTATATATCAACTTTTGTTGCCTGTCAGTGACCTGTCCCAGGACTGCATGTTATAACCGGGTTTTGAACTTTCCGTCTGTACCTTGGACCTGATTTTCTATATCCCCTCTCATGCAAATTCCTGTCTCCTGGGTATGTCCTTGACAATAGATTATGATTTTCCTTTCTCTATTGGGCAAGTTCCACATTGCGTGGATGTTTGAACAGATTCTTCGTTGAATTATTTCTTTCAGATCTGGTACGCTCCTGGATGTCTTTTTATGAATACATACTTAACTATCCAGTGAAGATTTACATATAGACCCGTATCAATCCTGACTCATTTGCTAAGTATGTTCTCTTGATTATGATCGTTTTAGTCTGTTTTCACTCTTTGTTGCCTTGAGCACTGGTGATATATACTTTGGGTTCTATCCATTTTTGAATTCTCATCTACATAAATCTTTTCTTTCTTTTCTCTAACATGGGTGTGGTCTATTCTTTTGACAAGTACTCCTTCTGAGCTCCTCCTGTTCTGCGCACTTACTTGGCATTTAATTTTGCCTTTTATTCTCTTAGCCCATATCCTATTGCCCACTACTGGAGCTGATCTTTTGAAAGCCTTAACTATAAATGATATCATATATATATATTCAAATTTATATTTATGTCATATATATGTTTTCTGATTGATTTAGGTGTGTTCTGTGTCCCCCCCACTATCTACCGGTCTTCGCCCTGATGAAGGTGGGGCCCTGTTTTGGGTCCAACACCGAAACGCGCATAGGCGTTTGAATTTTCTGCGTGTCTTCCTCCATGTTACCTCTATTTTCCAGCAGGATGACGCATGGATAAACCTTTCATTTAACATCATTTGGCAGCTCTACCATCATGACCGATGTGTGATATTGTGGTTGTTGTTGGAATGAATGTATAGTTGTATGAATGTAGTGACGTGTGGGACACTGAAATATATTGTGTATGTTCTTTTTTATGTTACCATGTTTTGTCTTTGTCTGCAAAAAAAATGTCTTTTGTAAAATTATGTTAATAAAAAGAAACATGTTCTTTTGTTAACTAAGGTTGTGATTTTTTGGATTGATTATCAATTGGGCTCAGCTCCAGTTAGTGATTTAATATCAAGGGACCTATTTATTAGGCCTATGACGATATCATCTAGGCAGGTGTTTCCTTGTGCTCTGTTGACAGCCTCCTTAGCTGTCCAGTCTTATTGACTGTTTTTTTCCAGGAATACAACTAAGCCTTCTGGTCAGTCTTAGAATTCAAAAGTTTCCTACTTTCATTAGTCTCACCATATCCTGCCCCACTACATTTGCCAATGTCCCCACTCTGTGGCCGGTGCTGCCCCCATGCTTCCCACAATCTCCAACATATTCACATTCTGGACCAATTCCTAGAGCACGTAAATCTGGAGACCATCTGTATCTCTTCTTGCTAGCCTCTCTTCTCACTTGATGGAGCTGTCTTGATCCGCAGCTGTATTTAGTTTCTTGCTCTGCTCTCTGCTATATCCCTCTGCTCTTCTGAAGGCTCCTCATCTCTTTCTTGTCCCTACTCTTGGGCCCCTGCAGTTTCAATGTCACTATCCAACTAAACAGATTAGCTCTATTGCCATTACCGGACCTGTCCAGTTTGACTTCTCCTTGGCTGCCCTTATCAGAAGAGAGTCCTCCCCTGCTCTTCTCTCACCTCTTTCCCTACCACCGCACAGCCAAACAATTGGCCCCTGGTTATCCTGGAACTGACGAGCATCTGACCCCTGCCCCAGTCCATGATCCATCCCATGGATTCCTACTGCTTTTATCCCACAGCCTTCAGCCTCACTCATTAAATCTATCATGCACCTCTCTGAACTAGAACCATGCTCAATCTTGTTGCCTGTCATCTGAGAGACCAATCGTTTTGCTGTGAAGAGTACCCTGTCCACCTCCTCCCTCCCGTCACCATGCCTGACAGCTGCATATTGCCCTGGTAAATATGCGTATCTTAAGAGGGATCCTTGACTGAAACTGGGAGAACTCCCTGACTGAGGTGCCCACCCGAATCATTCCTTCTCCATCTTCACTGGGCCAAAGCTGGGATGGGTGAGCTATCTTTTCTGCAGATGCAGCACTGCTCCTCCCCAACTCCAGACCTGTTTTCTGTGACATTATATATTGCTGCCCTCTTATCTTGTCCTATTGTTGTAATTAGATGCCCTCCTGAATCCAACTCTGTTTACTCCATCCTTTTGCACCATGGTAGACAGCACCTTGGCCCTGTATACTTCTTTTGGGGGCGTCAGCCTTTTGGCTGAAGCAATTGCTGACCCATGGCCCTTGATTTTGAGGCCTCACCTGCTGTTTGCTACCCTCTTCCTATTCCTTAAATACGCACCTCCTGCAATGATGGGCACTGACTGGGTGCTGTGGGGCCCCTTGTCCTGGAGACCTGACCTGAACATTATTGTGCTACTCATCACATTGGGCCCTCTTCCCTTGCCCTGGGGGTGCCTCCATTCCTCTCACATTGTGGGGGAGAGATACATGATATTACAGTCATGGGCATGCCAATGGATGCTTCACTCTTATGCCACGGAGGTCCCATCTCTGTAAAAACATTGTCCTGCCTCCTGGAAAGTAGATACAGAGGGCTGCATGTTCTTTATGACTGGAGGACTACTCACTGCCATCCTTCTCTTCATTGCAGAAAGGGGTTATAACATAGTATGGCATCAGCAGCATCATATGCTTTCATGTCCTCTATAATGCCTGTAAGTAGAGGGTGGTTCACACCCCACCATTTAACACTTGTTTTATGTATGCCTAATTAATTGCTCTTTTGGCCTCAGCGCTCAATACCGGAAGTTCCATTGTGCTGCCATCTCGCAGCCGAGGACCCTAAAAATCTTCCAGTCACTCAACATCAAACGCACACTTCTGAAAGCTGTATACACTTTTGTTATGGCTTGAATTATTCAGCGATGTGGTACTTTGCCTATGCCTTTACTTTCATTGCTAATTTCTGTTTTCTGTGGTTCCTGTGAGAAGAAGTGAAGATTTAGAATGGTATTATCATTTGAAGGTTGGGCTGGGAGCATTGAGTTCCTGTGTGATGTTGAAGGTCCTTCTGGTGTTCTGTGGCAACCACTTGAAGATTTTTCATAGCATGCATAGCACGTGGAAGCAGGAGGAGCTCACAGCGTTGACTTGTGCCTCCATGAAGAGCTTGTCCTCAAGTATGATCCCTAGGTTTCTTGCGTGGTCTGTCTGTGTTGGTGTTGGTCCTAGTTCCATTGGCCACCAGGTGGTGTCCCATGGACAGGCCTGGTTTCTGAAGATTAGCACTTCCATCTTGTTTGTGTTGAGCTTCAGGCAGTTAGTACGCCTCCAGTCTGCTACCAGAGGTACACCCTGGATAGATTCCTTCCTGATTCCAATAGTCTTCTTGCATACTTTTTTTTTTTTTTTTTTTTTTTTATTGAAAATCTTGTGTCAAAAATACAATTGATACAACCATAAATTGGCACACAAAAAAAAGAATATAAATTGGCAAGCAGAAGGAAAAACAATACAGAATTACATGAATAAAATAATTTACACACTACGGAAATCAACCATTACACAAAGTAAAGATTCCAAATTCTATCAAACTTCGTAATCCCGCCTATTCGCTGTGCATATCGCATTTCAGACTTTCTAACATTCCTAATTTTTTGCAACCAGGCAGTAAAGAGAGGGACATGAATTGACTTCCAGTTCTGCAGGATTAATGACCTTGCAACTGCCATTGCAATAAATAATAATTTAACCCACTGTTCTGTCAAACCAAGATCGGAATCGTAGCCATACAATATTAAATTAACATTATAAGTAATCCGAATCCCACAATACTTTTGCATATATTCGAATATCTCATTCCAAAACGGGATTATTTTAACACAGTTAGCTATAGTGTGGGACCAGTTTGCGGGAGTATATTGCTGGCATCTAAAACAAGTGGCCGTAGTATTGGGAAACATTTTAGCAATGGCAGCAGGGGTACGGTACAGGAGCCATTTACTGAAAAACAGCATTCTTCTCCAATTAGATCCTCGAAGAACACTGAAATTCAGCTTATTTATCATTTTCCAAGTATTAATAGTGAGTACATGATTCTCCTGTTCTTGCCATTTTTTCATTGCTTTTTGACTAAGATCATCCGCAGTATATTCTGCAAGAACACGTTTCCATACCCCTGGCTTCCTCGTCCTACAAATCGTGAACAAATCGTCCCATAGTTGATTAGAGGAACCAATGCTGACTGGCTCAACTTGTACCAACGTTTTAAAAATAAAAGCATATGAACCAAGTAACATAAAGTTCCCAGGAATTAGAAGCTGCATCTCTCCAGGTAACAACCATGTCCCTTCCCTCAAAAAATCTGACAAAGAGTGAAATCCCAAAAGTGCCCATTGTAATACAGTATCAACTCCAATTTTTATTCCTAAATAAAAAAGAGCATTCCTTAAGGGAGTTCTAAGATTAAATTGCGGGAGAGAATATCTTTTAAGAAAGACATCCTGACGCTTAAAAAACCAGAGCATCGTCTTATAGCGAGTAAGTTTCGGTAATTTAGGAATATGTAACGGAGAAGGAATCTGAACCTCATGACAAATTCTATTAATAAAGAAATTAATAAACACAGTTGGGGTCTGCATACCGGATTTAAACCGCTCTAAATATTGGGCAAAATATGCCCTATAGTAATCTTTAATATTGGGTACCGCTAAACCTCCCAAATCTGTATCGGCGTAAAGGATCCGCATTGCGATCCTGGGACTTTTTTTTGCCCATATGAACCCTGTGAATAGTGATTGTACTTTTGAAAAGAAGCTACTGGGCAAAAAGCAAGGAATGGCAGAAAATAAAAAGTTAAATAGTGGCAGAATAGACATTTATATAAGTGCCACTCGCCCTAGGATGGAAAATGGCAACGATTCCCATCTATTAAATAAAGATTGAACCTTGCGTAGAAGAGGATCAAAGTTTAACATAACTAACTCGGAGACAAAAACCGAGTACATAATTCCTAGATACCTCTTCGGTCTAGGATTAATACAGCCGGATAAATCAGTATGTAGCTCAACCTCACCCCCCCCACAGACTAGTATTTCAGTTTTATTTTTATTAATGCGATAACCACCCAGATGTTCGAATTCCTCAAAAAGTTGAAGAGCGGCAGTTTGAGATTGAATATCCGACTTAATCAGTAATAAAATATCGTCGGCATATAGTTTGATTTTAGCCATAGAGGAAATAGGAGGAGAGATATTTTCGGATTCCCTGATGGCTATGGCTAATGGTTCAATAAAAAAAGCAAAAAGAATAGGAGACAAGGGGCAACCTTGCCTGGTGCCCCGCTGAACCGATACTTTACCGACCATGACTGAGTTAATGATTATATTTGCTTTGGCACCCGTGTACAAATTTTTAATTAAGCTAATAATCTGTGGAGGAATTCCAAAGTGATTTAAAATAACAAATAAGGTTGTCCATACCACTAAGTCAAAAGCTTTTTCCGCGTCTAATAATAAAATTAAAGCGGAAATTTTATTGGTCTAAAAATAATCTAAAGCCTCAACGAGAAAATGTGTATTTGTGGCTAATTGTCGACCTGCCACAAAGCCGTTCTGATCCGGGTGAATAAGATCCTTAGCAATATGATTGAAACGTATTGATAATAATTTGGTAAGGATCTTATAATCCGTGTTAAGTAATGTAATGGGCCTATATGAATTGGGATCTTTGGGATCTTTGCCTTTTTTTGGAAAACTCACAACTGTGCCCTCCCCAAAAGAGTCTGGAACTTGCCCACCCATTAACATATAATTAACTAATTGTAGTAGCAAATCCAAAAAGGCGCAGAAGAAAACCTTAAAAAATTCAGCGGGGAGGCCATCTGGGCCGCAGGCCTTACCGATTGGGAGGTTCTTTACGACTAATTCCAGCTCTGACTTTGAAAATAAACTCATCATTGCTCCACTATCTGCCTGAGATAAAGAAGGCATATCATATCTTGCTAAGAAATTCTGCGTCTTTGGCGATAATAATACCACGAACAAAGGCTTTTAGTGAGTCCCAAATAATATGTAATGGGGCCGTGTGTGAATTACGAGCAATAAAGTCAGCAATTTCGGATTTTAAAAAGGATACCCAGATGCTATCTTGTAGGTACATTTTATTAAATATCCATCTCTTAGGGGACTTAATTTCTTCCCCTACTGTAAACTCAATAACCAACATTGCGTGGTCTGAAAAGCCATTATGCAAACATTTCTGATATGAAAATTCTAATGAATTGGAGGCCAGAAAGAAATCAATACGAGAGGAGGATCTATGTCTTCCCGACCAGTAACTAAATTCTTGTTTATGAGGAAATTTCAATCGCCATGGGTCACACAGATCAAGTAATGCGGAGTACTTCCTAACAGACCTCAATGACTTTGGTTTAGATTGTTTCTTCGAAATACCCGTGGAATCAAGTTTTATGTCGATGAGGATATTAAAATCCCCGCCTATAACTATATCTCCTCTGACCAATAGTAATGATTGGAATAACTCCTCATAAATGGCGGCACTATCGTCCACAGGGGCATAATAACTAACAAAGGTAATTGGCCTATTCCTATTTTTAATTACACAAGTAGCCCAACACCACCGCCCAGCTCCTCCATCTTCAAACTGAATAATTTCTGCATCTAAATTACGATTAATAAAAAGCGCAACTCCCCTTTGAGATTGTTGAGCACATGAAAACCCACGATATAAGGACCAATTTTTAAACATTGAAAAAGAATTAATTTTCTCCACAGAAATATGAGTTTCTTGCAGCATCACAACTGCTGGGCGCTCTGTTTTAATCCAGAGCTCAATAGTACGCATTTTTTTTTTATTATTCAATCCATTAACATTGAAAGAAACAACTCTAACCCCTCCAATAGACATTAATTGTTAAGAAATACTTCTTGCCAACAAAATTTTGCATAGTGAACCACAAGAATTTCATTTTTTCCATTTTTACCCTGCTTCCCTCTCCACCCAAGTGCGCTTCCCTCTACCCAAGTGCTCCCCCCCCTAACCCTGGTCCCGTGGCCCTGTACTACCTCTATATCTCCCTCCCACGCTGGCCACATGGCACCAACCCCTCTCATAAGAGCGCCTTGGAAGTGCGCCCCGAATCCCATGACCCCCGAGTTCCCACCTGCACCCCCCACCCCCTAACTAAAATATGCGAATACCCATCTAAACAAATCAAGCCATATTCCAACCTTAGCCTAACCTTAAGCCAACTTGTCAAGCATCTCCCGAGCCTCATCAACATCTGTAAACAAATAGAATTTGCCCTTGATCAAAACTTTTAACTTTGATTGCTGTGCAATCGATGCTTGAGCTCCTTTGTCCTTAAATAACTGAAGAATCTTTACAAAGTCCTTTCTCCGTCTGGCAGCAGCAGCCGACATATCGGAAAAAATCCGACACTTAGTGGTGGGATTAACCTGAAATTGTCTTTGCTTAAAGGCCTGAGATAGGATTATTTCTTTAACCCGAACATCAGCAAAGTTAACAATGATAGTCCGAGGAAACGGAGAATTAGGGAATGGACGAGCTGGTACTCGATGCGCCCTGGTAATTGTTAAGTCTCCCTTAAACTCAGGGATGACCTCTTGAGAGAAAAAGGAAGTAATCCATTTTGTCATGTCCGATCCCTCGATATTTTCGGGTACACCTACTATTCGAAGGTTTGACCTTCTATTATAATTCTCTAACTCATCCAGTTTGGATTCGAAGGCCTTTGATAATTTAGAACCAGTGATGATCTCTTTTTGTGCGGTGATAAGATTGTCCTCCACCCTAGAAATTCTAGTCTCAGACTCTTGCAGACGATTAGAAAATGAAGCCATAGAATCTTCAATTTTGTCCAGATGCTTACAGATCGCCTCCGTTTCCATCTTTTGCATTTGCTTCATCTCTCTAATTTCTTGCAGGATTAAATTCAGCATATCCTTAACTGAGATCTGAAAGTCCCCAACAGTTTCAGTATCCATCCCCATAATCGGACTCTGAGACAAAGTCACCTCACTGGGAATAGTAGAAGAAGTACTGGAACCGGCCGCTGAAACAAGACTTTCAATGGGAGGGATAACTGTTGAAGAAGAAAGGTTTAAGGAAGTTGGAACACTTGAAGATACTGCCCCAGCACCAGCTGTATTATTAAGGTCGTATCTTGCTGCTTTTCGCTCAAACAACGGGAATTGTTTAGAAGCCTTGGAAGCCTTAGAAGCATAAAGTGGTGTGGCCTCTTTAGATGATGGCTGTGAATCGAGTGAGTCCACAGGATTAAGGTTCTGATTTATCTCAGGTAATTTAGCTTCTGAACCTAGTAGAACCACGGCTATTCCCCCCACTGGTGACTCAATTATCTCCTTTGCCGCACTAACAGTAGATTTGCAAGGACTCGGATGAATAACCTGGGTCGGGCTGCCGCCTGAGAGACCATCCTCACCTTCTCCAGAGCTCTCAGAATTTTCAAGAGAGGAGATTTCTCTCTCCGCGGCTGACCCAGCCCGCTTGGCTCTTACGGAATTCTCTTTTAATTGCTGGCGTCGTATTTTGGCCTTGGCCTTCGCCGTCAATTGCTTACCCATTATTAAGACAGGTGATTGTGAAATAACTTTTACACCAGTGAGTATGAGTACCAGCGATAGCAGCGGTAGCAGCAGTGCGACAGTTGTATTAGAGGTGAAATTCAGCCCATCAAAAAAGTGCTGAAGACCGAGAATCTAGCCCACACAGCGGCTGCAGTACCAAATATAGAAGTGCAGCAGCGGGGCAGACAACTCTAGCAGCGTGGACTAACACATCTGTCTGTGCAACTGTATAAAGAGTCAGTAGTCAACCAATTGGATTACTGCTGCAACAAACTCCACACTTACATTGCCAAATCCATCAAAAAAAAAAAAAAAACTAGAACTGGAGCTTGCGATTTTGCATAGCTCACGCACTTTAACTGCTATCACTGGCGTTACACCAGTCTTTCCAAAAGATACAATATAGCCAAGGACTGGCCGCAGCAGCGGAGGCAGCAGAAGTCTTTTACTGAAGTAATGAGAAATTACTGCAACAGTAGCTTAGCTCCCAACAATGTGGACCTCGGCGTTAATTAATGAAGACAGCTCACCGTGCTGAAAACTGTGAGCATATAGCACTGCTGTGGTTCACATCTCTTCCAGATAATTCAAGTGCTTCAGGTGATTCAAACAGTCAGACAGTCAGACAGCTTCCCCCGATCAGTTATCGCTGTCCCGGTATTGCTGTATTGCTGTCCCAGTCCCGGTACCGGTATCGGTATCCCGCTGTTCCGCTGCTGTTCCACTGCTAATCTCTAAGATCGGACTCCAAAAGAGGCGCCATACCAAGGTGAGAAGAGAACAGCATACTCGCGGCGCAGAGCAGCAAACGCTGAGCAGCCGCCATCGACCACGAGCTCACGGAGGGGGGAGGGGCGACAGCGGGGCTCTCAGGTGCTACGTGGAGGCGTGGAACTCCACCGTAGCGGCCGGAATGATCTGAGCATTTTTCCCAGGGCTGCTTCTGCTTCCCCAGTCCATACTTGCAACAAGCATTTATGTACTCTAGGCCTGGAGGGCAGCAACGGTCTTTAGTCAACAGCAAAAGGGAGTCCTGCCACATCAAACTCATTTTGGTAATATGCTATAAAGACTACAATGGTAGACAACTCTTAATCTACTAAATAAGCTGCACGTCCCAAAGAAAGGAGACACCGTGATATTACAGCAAAGCAGGACTAGCTGGCCAGCCAAAAGCCACCAGCGCGGGGCATCATACCTCGTCAAGAATGTGTTCCCATTGCCACAGGGTCATGGGTGGTCTTAGTACAACAAAAATCATTGCACAACCGGAAAGTAAGAACCGACGGCTAGGATTAGGAATGAAGGTGTATTTATCCAGTCGAAAATTATGCCAGTGCCATGAAGCCCAGGGATAAACGCGCGTTGCAAATAAAATAAATGTAAATGATTTGAATAAAAAACAATTAAAAAGTTGCCCCCTTTATTATATGGCTTGTCCCTGGGTGCTTCGTAAGAACATGGAAGACGCCGGTCCTGTGCTGTAGTGGTCAAGAACAGAAGTATTTGTTCAAAACTGACTATACATGTTAATCGCGCCGCAGATGATGAGACGCACAGCAATGCACACTTTTCAACAGAGAGCAAAGGCCAAAACTGAGAATCTTCAGATATAAAAACAATACTGTAATTACCCTGTTATTACAATGATGATAAAAGCATGCTGTTGCGAAGCTCATTTGTGTGAATGCTAGCTAAAGCGACATTTACTATTGTAAATGAACCGTTTCCATCATTTTCCAAATGGCGTCGCTCCGTTCCGAGCTCCGAGACCCCTCTGTTCCGTGGTGCTGGCACCCTGATTATAGGTTTGCCACAGCCCTGACAGGGGCGTGTGTTTGTACCGGGTTTAATGACAGACTCAGCACGCGGCCTTTCCTTCAGAAGCGTGAGATAAAGCCGACCGCTCGCTGAGCTGTGGGGGATCGACAGAAGCCTTTCATTTTATCAGCTGTGTCGCTAAGTCACGTGGTATAATTTTTTTTAGCGCTTTTTAAGTTTTGTCAGGCGACATTCAGTGCATCCGCTAGGCCTTTTGTCTCGTTTTCAATTTTTTGGCAGGTATACATGTACTTCTAAACTACGAACAGTAGGTTAAGTCACAGCGGCACATTTCCCCCCAAAAACGAATGTGCTCTCTATGAGCCAGACGCACGCAGAGCTGCAATCCGCGGACGTATTTTTCTCTCATTCAAAAACCAGAAGTATGCAAACCTAATGACAGACTGCCCATTCTCAGCGCCCTGCCCCACGTCTCCCTTCATGAAAATAACTGTAATTACTATTATTAAGATAGAAAACTGTAATGTTGCTGCTCTTCATCGCAAAGGAATTCTAATAGGAAAAATACAGGCTTCTGCATGCCTTACTTGAATGGCCATGTTGTGTACTGCATTTGGCGAAGGTGCTCATATTAAAACACAGGATATGCAGGCTGTATTTGGTTTGTAATGCGAGGGCTGTTAGTCATGTACTAATATTAAATGTGTCATGCCGAAATAAAAGAAACAAACCTTTTTGGCCCTTGGTGGCACCTCATTATCCTTTGCGTCAGTCATCGCGTGGATTCCACTGTCAGCTGTCACCGTTCCATTCATCTGTGCAATGCTTGCCTTGAGTTCTCTGCTGTGGCTCTCTAGAGTTGTCTTCTCTAGAACCAGTTATGAATTCAGCAGCGGCTCCTCCCTATGGCGGAGGAGGATCGACCCCCCCCCCAACAGCACCTTCAACAACTTGAAAAATTCAACGGTAATAAAACGGGTTTTAAACCTATTTTATTATCGTTTTATTATTCTTCTAACTAAGTGTGCAGAGTCTTGGGGGCGGGGGCTGACAGGCACCGAGGGGGAGAGGTATGCTCTGCCTTCCGTGCGCATGTGGGTTTGGCCGGCTGTCTCAGGACAGCCAAACCAACATGCGCACTCAAGCTGTCTCCAACCCAAGCTGCGTTGCGGGATTGGAGACAGCAGGCGCAGGCTCCCAGTCTAACTGAGAGCGCAAATACAGGGCGCTGAGGCAATCCTGATGTTGCTCTCATGCTGCATGAAAGCAGAATCAGGATCAGCTGCAGTGGATTCTGGGAGCCTTTTCTGCAGAGGAGCAGGAGAGTGCAATGCGGCTGGCTGATGGTAAGTTCTTACTTTTTAATTTCTTTATTCTTTTTTCGTCGTAGTTCGTCGTCATGGCCGAGCCCTACCACTCTGCCCTGACACCAGCCGTCACTGGTTCTATACCTTTGCATACCAGCAGAGTGGACCTATTTGCCCTTTCCTTAACAAATTATGCTCTCTACAGAGCAAAACTAAATTGATAACTCTCTGAGTAAATGTATTGACTGCACACAGCACAATTTATTTAATAACAGGTGCACAGCTCTTTCTGTGCCTCTTGCAGGTGCAAAATAGGTACATAACGTGGGCCATGATCACAAAATTAAAATCTGTAGAACGTACTGCGTAAGTCCCTCCATGTCTTCAGCAGCTCCTGCATCACACATCTTGAGGGCCCCTAAGTAAAACAATCCGCTCTGTTGTCTAATGAGCAGTAGCCCAAAAAAGATTCAACTTTTGATACCCCATAATTGATAAATAGATCGCTAAAAACTAAAGACCATCACGTCAGTGTAGATTATTCAGAGAGGTTTGTTGAGCTGCAATGAGTATGCAGTTTCTCATGATATATCAGTAGTAGAAGGCCAGAGTAGATAAAATACATTATAACGAAAGAATGCAAAATCAGAGCCACATGCAAAATCTAACAAGTAATGGAACTAAAAGAGCATAGTTTTGGCCTATGTAATGTGAAAGATTTTGCTATGGAGCTAAATGCTCTAGTTTAGTCCATTGAGCATCAGTGGAAGGGAAAGTAGGCAAGGTGATCAGCTGGGATTTTTGCGCTCATGGATGACCAGGGGGTAGTAATTGAGTAATTGGGTCAAGGGACTTGGCTAGTCTTGAGTTAAGGTTAGACTCGTGAGCAGGGCTGCCTCTTTTGGCTGCTATCCTAGTGCACCTGGAAATACCAATTTTTCAGGTGGGGGAAGGTCGTGATATTGGTGGAGAGAGTTGAGTATTTTTTGGTAAGAAGAACAGCTAGAACGTGCAGGAAATTTGCCCTTTCTACAGGGTCACCACAGATGTTTTGCTTTTTGCTGAACCCTATATTTTTGTTGGCTGCAGAACTCTGTGCACTTTACCCCTGCTAACCAGTGGCAAAGTGCCCTAATCTTTCCCTCCTAAATAGCAAATACACAATCAGGAAGCAAGGCTCCCCTTTTTAGGTTTTATTCATCTATCCAGAGCCTTTGACTTTGTTTTGCCCAGCAAGCTTTGGTTCTTTATGGACGGCTTAGTCATGCACAGAACCATCATTAATCTGATCAACCAGGGTGTGAGGCAGAGCTGTTTCCTTGACCCTTTCCTTTTCACCCTCTATATTAAACATCTGGAAGGGGTTTTGGTGGAGAGGTGCAGGGACATACCGCATTCCAGCCATGCTTAATGCTGATGATGCAGCCCTGTAGCACCGCACAGCACAGGCTCTACTATCCCTTCTGCACAACTTGGTAGAATTTATGAAAGGTCTGGATCTTAGAGTACATATTAGCAAGAACTAGGTTAGTATGAGGATGACGTATGAGATTTAACCTGGTGCATAGATAGGAGAAGTGAAGTATACCCCCTGGGTAGTGTTCCCATAAATTATTCATATGCGCTAAGGATGACGTCTTAGCATTATTGATTGGGATAAACCCTCCCTCTGCATGGAACTAGGTGAAAGGTTTAGTCCATAAAAGGCGTCAATCCTTATAAGGCGTTCTGTCCCTATAAGGCATTCTGTCCTTATTAGGAGTTATGTCCTTATAAGGTTCGTTCATGTGAAATGTAGGTGAGATATTGTAGGGAAAGGGTACGATGTTCCCTGGACCTATATCAGAGTATCGATATGAAACATAACACGGAGAGAGGCAAGAACAGGGAAATAAACACAGAGCAGCTGAAAATAAATCACTGCTCTGAGACTGTGTGCTCAATCTCCTTAGTGAACTTTAGTGAAGTTTGCAGATGTCCTACTGTGCAAGCAGAAGCCAGGCGAAGTTTTCTTTGACATGCAGGAAAAAGCTACAGCAGTGACATGACATGAGAGGGAGTGCTGAATTAGATAGAAAGTGATCAGGTTGCTTTTGAGGCACATAAACACTGGCCCCTGAATGTGTTACAAAACTCCATCCACTTCCATGGCTGGGGGTGGGGCTGGCCGATGAAACAATGAGGGAGCGGATAGCTACAATGGGGCCGACACGTACCCGGAATGAACCCGACCGACGCGTACCCGCGATGTCCGATCCGCATGACCGACACGCACAGAAAACAGGCCCTCAAGCAATAGAAATCTCCGCGACCGACGCGTATGAAACGCAGAAGAAAGCCAGCGTGAACTAGGCGGAGAAGCCCGCACGAGCCAACATCAGCGTCTGTCTCGGTCAGAAGAACTTCTCCTTCATGCCTAGAAAACCCAAAGGAAAAAAGACAAAGAAAGGACCAAACTAGCAATGACAAAGCCAATAAATATATTAAAAAAAACCTGGGACAAAGACACACCCACAACTCCACCTATATAAAGGACATCAATCACTACCATGATCCTTTGCAAATAGGAGACAACAGCCAGCAGCAAACACCCTCACACAGCAACCACAGACACAGTCACAACTCACCCATCACACAACTCACACACCATTAGCACCTCACCAAAAGCACACACACATACAGCTAGCAAAACCAACACTAACCCACCCACATTTGCACCCTCACACACACATCACTCACCACCACCACCCATCACCATGCCCCCAAAGAAGAATCCAAAGTTCACAGATGATGAGTCAGAAGTGCTAGTAGACGAGATCATCAGAGTAGAGCCACATTTGTTTGGTACATTGGTCCAAAGGACCCCCATGTCACAGAAAACCAAGAT
The DNA here is from genome assembly GCF_964204655.1 of Triturus cristatus. Classification (NCBI taxonomy): domain Eukaryota; kingdom Metazoa; phylum Chordata; class Amphibia; order Caudata; family Salamandridae; genus Triturus; species Triturus cristatus. The sequence continues at coordinate 1,362,883,628 of NC_140591.1, read as the reverse complement.
GTGGGAGAGGATTGTGGACAAGGTGAACGCACAAGCACCAACGTTGCGCACAAAGGACGATATCCAGAACAGGTGGTATGACGTGCGCAGGAGGGTCAAGAAACTCATCGAGAAAGATCATGCCTTGAGTCAGCGCACTGGCGGTGGCCCTCCTGCCAAACCAGTCTACTTCAGGACCTGGGAGGAGAAGGTGCGAGACATCCTACCACCAGAGAGCGTCCATGGTCTAGCAGACATACCAGAGCCTGGTGAGTACACAAACAACATACTCAATATTGTGTGGCAAGGGGACAGTGAAACCATGCACCGTTAGCAAAGCCACAGTAACCAATAATCATCCCAAGATGTGTATGCTAGTCAAACACAATACCTGCTATCTCATAGTGACTTGGAACTGTATCATGACATGTACAAACCTACCAACAAATAGAGCAAGGTAGTGGCACAAAGCCAAATAAACACTGTCAGACAGTTTGCCAACACAAACACACTACTTCACAGTGCAGCTGCCTGACAGGAAGGAATAGTGGGTATGCAGGTGAAGTGAGTGTATCCAAAAGCATGATGGGGTTTGTAGTCACAGATAATGCTCCCCCTCCAAATTGGCCCATCAAGACCTCTCTGAAACATGCCCACATCACAGGGAGTGGAAAATGACTGACAAGATGGCTGACACTGTGTCCTGCTGTGGGAAGCACAAGGCCCTGGTAGGGGTTGTGTGCAAATCAGAAGCAGAACACCACTGACTGACATTCTAAAAGACAACTTGCACGCCCTCCAATGGAAGCACGTTTCATGGTGGGATGTCTGGCCGGGTGGAAAGGAGGACTGACAGCTCTGACCATACTTACCAGCATGTGGAGATACACACCCCCCTCAACACAATCTCCACACAACTCACCGGGTAGAATGCATTGACCCACACCCCAGTGAAATATAAGCAAAAGATACACCGTACTGGGTGCTGCTATGTGAAGCACAGGGGCTCTCTTTGGACTTGTAGCCAAACAAACACCAGGATTTCACAGTCAGCCATCTTGCCATTGCTGTCACACTCCCTCACAGGGAAGCAGAGTCAAGAGGAAGGAAGTATGGGCATGCTGGGAAGGGGGGTGTAGCCAAGAGCATGATGGGAGTTGCAGTCACAGACAATCCCCAGCCACCCACATGGCCCAGCAAGCTCACACTGAACTCTGCTCGCTTCACAGGGAGTGGGAAGGGACTGACAGGATGTCTGACACTGGGCTCTGTTGTGGGGAGCACAAGGCCATGCTGGGAACTGGGCACCAACAAACACCAGGACTTCACAGTTAGCCATCTTGCCATTACGGTCACACCCCCTCACAGGGAAGCGGAGTCAAGATGAAGGAAGTATGGGCATGCTGGGAATGGGGTGTAGCCAAGAGCATGATGGGGCCTGCAGTCACAGGCAATCCCCTGCCACCCACATGGCCCAGCAAGCTCACACTGAACCATGCTCGCCTCACAGGGAGTGGGAAGGGACTGACAAGATGTCTGACACTGGGCCTTAGAAATGATGTGTTTGACAATCACATATATGCACTGGCCAAACAAAACCCAGTCGCACACACAGGCATTGCAACCATATGTTCAAAATCATTGTCTGGGGATGCAGTGTCCAAGGGTGCCCCCTAGCCAGGCAGGGGAGGTGTTTCTTGCAGATGACAAATGTGGAGAGCCATATATGGTACATTGCACAAAACACACAGGAACTCACATATACATCATTGACAGGGGATATCTGACAGTGAATGGAATGGACACACCAATATAGCCGACACAATAGCATGTTCGCATTCACACTCGGTGCTGTTGTGAGCTGCATTCCACTCCTACATCGTGCTGAAACATAGGCATCCTTCACACAACACACCACTCACTGACATAGACACTGTAGACACAAGGTCAAACCTGGACAGCATTGGAGGAGATATGCTACTCACAGCAGCAAAACTGCAATACACACACCACCGGCCCTCACTGTCATGAGCATTGAAAAGCCAGAGTGCTACCTTGCCCAATCGATGTCACCATGGAGAACATTGACAATTCAAATCACATATGCACGTACGAAACTCAGCACCAGACTCATTAACGATGGTGACATCATCACTTGTATGAAATGAGATGGGAACTAGGAACACTGTAAATAAAAACTTCCTCCAAAGAGATCACAGGCATACCGGACTGTGACCATGTCATACCAATACACCAATGTGGCACACAAAGACTAGCAAACTCTGCTACCACACATGCCCCCAATAGTACAACATATTCCCAGTGGAATAGCAGTGTATGTCCTTGTTAAATCTCACATGTGTACAGGGATGACACACCTGTTTCAGCAACGTGATGGCCCTTGAGTAGTAATGGTCATGTACAGACAAATCTATCCATGAGCTGGGCATGCACACACTTCGATATGCACATTGAAGTGTTTTATTTTGGCTGGGCAATGTGCAACAACAATATCAATATCTATCTGTGACAACCCAGAACAAGGCAGTGTACAGGCAGGCATCCGTTCGTACAGTAGAAAATGTCATGTGTGTGAACCATTGATGCCTGTAGAAACATAACTTACATTGTGTGTCTCTTCCAAACACAGGTGGTGCTGGGGACACAGCACCAAATGAAAAGCATTCCCAGTCCCAGACTCTGGTGGACACTGAGCTCTCTGGTTTGACTCTGTCTCTGTCCTCTTCGGATGACGACGAACAACCTGGCACCTCCGGTGTGAGTCATCATGCAGCACCAACATCTGTACCCCCTGTACCCACACCCCCAGCATCTGGAAACAGACAGGGCACCCCCGCCAACACGGACAGACCAAGACCACAGAACACCCACAGCACAGGGACACAGGATCCCCCGGAAGCTACAGCCAACACCACCAGCAACACCACCCAAGGGGTCCCAGTGTCACCTGTGCATGCCGCCGCTGGTCCTGCGCATGTGGATAGGGGTGCTGGGAGGGATGGGAGGCAGAGGGTGCACCATGCAGAGGGGTCTGGACTGCATGTGACCCCCAACTGGCACGCATCAGATGCATACCAGGATAGCACCGGAGGATTTGGCCAGGTAGTGGAGATCCTCAAGGACATACAACAGGAGCAGGCTGCCCACCATGCCCGCATGGAGGCAAAGTGGTATGCAGTTACTGCGGTGCATCGGGACATGCTCCAATGCCTCCACCAGATCAGCACAAACATGTCCACACCTCCCTGTGTGGCCACAACATCTGTTGCCACACCATCTGCCAGTGCATGCCAAATACTACAACAATGTGACCACCGTTATGTGAGCCATGGTGATGTGACACATGTGAGGGAGACACACCACTATGGCACCACAACACATACTCACCATTGCCATGTTACTCATCCCACACAATGATGTTGACCTGAAACACATTGGTATGCACAAACACGACACCTATCCGCAGTCAGTGGTAACAAGTCCACAGGTGAGGTAAGCAAATGTCACTCAGATGTGGGAAGACAGACAACGCACCTAACAAAGCATAGCACAGGTTCATTACACATCAGCAACATGTTTATTCTAAAATAGTTGCAAGGCAATTGTACGTTATGGTGAACACACGATCACAGAGTGTCTGAGAATTGAAGTCCAGGGGTGTGTGGCACATCACTTGTTGGCAATTGACTACTCCCATACTGGTGTTGGATTCTGGGTGTTGGGGGTCAGTGTTGACCAAACAACAGGCAAAGTACCCTGGGAAGGACAGACACAAGACACAGTCAAAAGCACAGCAGAACAGGAGAGAAATGCAATACACATGCACAAAACATGTCACAAGAAACCTACACAGAAACAAGTTAGAAGTATTACACTATTGTGGAGTACAGACCACCTGAATGGACACATCACTGCACACATCCAGTCAAGTGGCTCACAGACACACTCAGACAGCAACAGAGCAGCCACAACACATTTCAGGCTAACTCCATACATTGACATAACAACCCTGTAAACTCACATTCAGGTGAAGAAGTTGTTGATGAACTGTGTGCGGACGCCACCCTCATCTTCATCATCACTGGCATCGTGGCCCAGGCCGGAATCCTCCACAGGTGGCGGAGGTCGGTCATCGTTATCCTGGATGAGAGGCACCTTCTTTCGCACTGCCATGTTGTGTAGCATGCAGCATACAAGGGTAATTTTGCACACCTTTGCAGGGTCATATGGGAGGGCCCCTCCGGTCTTGTCCAGGCAGCGGAAGCGGCTTTTCAGGAGACCAATTGTCCGCTCAATCACCCTCCTGCTTCGAACCTGTGCCTCATTGTAGAACATCTCGGCTGGTGTCACAGGGTTCCTGAGGGGTGTCAGCAACCATGGCATGTTGGGGTATCCAGAGTCACCTACACACAAACAATTGAACAATTAGCTGAGTTTTGTAGGAGTGCGGAATACAACATTGCCAAACACACACAATGGTAAACAGTCAGTACACACTGACAAGCCAGGCACGCTGGTCTGGCATCTGTGACATCAGCGTTGCAATGCGACTACTCCTCATGATGTAAGCATCGTGCGCAGAACTGGGGAAATGTGCACACACGTGTGATACACATGTCTGCAAGATATACCACCAGAGCATTCATGGAGTGAAAATGTTTCCTGTTCCGGTATGCCTGCTCATGTGCCTGTGGTGGTATCAGGGCCACATGTGTACCATCAATAGATCCGATGATGTTCGGCATCCTCCCCAGTGTATAAAAGGCATCCTTTATTTCAGGGAGTTGAGCTGGGCTAGGGAACTTGATGTACAGGTCAAGGAAATGCAACATCCCCTCCAAGACATCGCGTAGCACACGACTAAACATAGTTTGCGACATACCACCAGCAGTAGCCACAGTGTACTGGAAGGTACCAGTAGCAAAGAAGTGCAGTGCTGCCATCACCTTTTCCTCTGGGGTCAGTCCTGTAGGGTATGTCCGGCCAGGTAGCAGATGTGGCGCCAATTGCTTCACCAAATCGTCAAACAGTGGCCTGGTGAAGCTGTACCGTCGGATGCAGTTGCGTTCCTGCATGGTTTCAAGGTCTGGGAACAGTCTATTGCCAGCTGGTGCCCTGCAGAACAGAGATGCACAAAGGAAGATTGTCAGTTCATCCACCCATGTGGCCATGACCAAGCAAAATATCACATGATACATCATGACAATACACAATGTACTGAGATGTGTGCTGTTGGGCATGGACACATATGTCACCTACATGGACATCACCTCACATCTCAAGTCCACATGTCCACATAAGTCCCATGTAGTGCAATGGCCAATCACTGGGCTGTGTCACCCTACCTATGTACTGCTGTGACATTACAAACACACACCACAGTGACAAGTGAGGCCTGATGTCTCCCAGGCATCACAGATCTTTGCCATGCAGATACCCAGGGTCCCTGTATTGCCACATCGACACTGGCATGAGATGGCATATCACATACACGCCACAAGGCAAGCGTGAGTCCCACAGGTAGGGGCCTCTGTTGTCTCTGCAGGCCCTACATGTACGTCTCTTAGACACACACACAACATGAAGGTTGCTGCACAAACCGCATGGATGTGGAAACTGTCTCCCGTTGGGCACATTTGATCAGCCACATCTGAGACACAACATGCACATAGACTGTGGGTGTACATCAGAATTGTGGCTACAGGTCTCACTGTGACGTACATGCCATCACCCCCAGGACTCAGGGTGTATGTGAAGTGTTCTAAACATATCCAACCTGCAACTGTGTCCATGACTCATTCCCATAACTGTACAGTTGCACATCACAGTGGTAATGTGCACAACACACAAAGGATTTTGCCACCATGAACACGTGCACAGCCTGGGAGTGGCTGAACAAAAGTGCCACACAACAAACCAAATGTTGCCCCACCCAACACAGGTTGATGCCCACCAGAAGCAGGAGATATGGCTGACCATCGCCCGGGCAGTTCGTTCGGTGGGGGTCTACAAGCGCCGGATCCGCAACTGCCAGAAGTGGTGGCAGGACCTCCGGGGCTGGACCCGGAGGATCGCAAGGGTCCAGCTGAAGCTGTCGCCTCCTCGCAGGAGGGGCGGACCCCGGACCCTGACCCCCCCATGCTCCGGATACTGACGGTGGTCTTCCCGGACCTGGATAGGCAGCTGAAGGCCAGACAGCAGCAAGGAGGGGGTAAGTCCATGCTTAAACTGTGTACTATGTCTGACATGCTAATTGCAGTCTTTTGGCCTGGTCACACTTCCACATTACGTAGGTCTTGTAGTCCAATACTCATGTCCCTCAATTGTGTGATGCACCCTCCTCATCTGATCCACAGGTGTGGCCCCTACAGTCTGTTGCTTGTGTCACTAGGGCACTGTGTCCCTGCAGTCAGATATGCTTCAGCTTCCGGACAGCATCTGTTTCCGTGACTCTGTTGTGTCTTTCATAGGTGGGTCAATTGTTTACCCAATGCCTGAAATCTGAAATGTGATCTGTGTGTGCCCTTGAAATGTGTTCCAATTGCTGGTCTGACTTGCCACATGTGGCTGGGGTATTTCAAACAAACCCATGCAGCAGGAAAATCCAATTTGTGTGCCTCAGTAGTATGTATATCAAGTGTGTCACACTTGCTTAGCCACCTGACTACTGTCCAGGGTTAAATACTGTTTCACGTAGATCTGGGCAGTCATGCCTACTCAAGGGCATTTAGAAACACTCTGTAATCCCACTCCTGTGTATCAACTTACAGGTTGTGCTTACTGACATGTGCCTCCAGGTGTCTGCCTCTGTGTCATTGTGGTGTGGCTTCCTGTTAGGTACAACTGGGGTGTTCATGAGTTTGAGGGTCAGCAGGACATCTGAGATGTGACTATGAGAGACAAGACCTGTGTGACATATAGGTGTGTGATCATTTGACAATACACAGTGGTGTATGCAACTGTGCACTTCAGGCAGCTGGGTTACATGCACAGAAGACTGTGATGTGCTAATGTACAGGAAGTTGTGTTCGCAGAGACTTATATGTCTGATTTGTATGATGTGGGGTCTTCTTGGTCCAGGATATGTTGTTTGAAGGTGATGGGCAAGTGCACTTGTCAGCTGCAGAGTTTGCTTTACCCCTGAGCTATGATTGTGACACAGTGCATACTGTTGTTGTCTGGATGCCCTGCCCCTGTGACAGGAGACAGTGTTGACTGACTTTCCAGGCATGCCAGTGCCAGGGCATTTAACTTGCTATGAGTGATCCTGCATTGTTTTCAAATGTGCTCCATGTACCCCATTGTGGTATTGACTATCAGGACATGAGAACATCATAGTGTGTGTTGCTAGCATGCATCACAAGCATGTGAAATGAGTCTCTGACTATCCCTTCATCCGGACACCTGTACTGATTCAGTGGCAAGAGTTGTGCTGTGTGTATAGTGACATACTCCTACATGTTCACTTGCATGTCCAACAAATGTGTGGGTGGTGCATGTCGGCACATTGGGGTATTAGCATCCAACATGCAACAGACCTATGGGTGCAAGTCCAGGAGGGATATGAGAGCCATGGTTGATGGTGAGAATGACAATTGGCTTATTCTAAACAGTGTGAGCACTTTGAGCAGTGTTCAGCTGATGATGCCAGGGCTTGCCCTGTGAAGTGATGTACTTACTGTGGTGTGTGCAGTCAGTGCAGGTGACTGATGTTGTTCTCTTTTTTCCTATTTCTATCCAGATACATCCACGGCCACAGGAGGGGACAGCGCCACGGACCAGGAGGAGCCACAGAGCCTGACTGGGACAGAATGCGAGGAGTCGGGGGGACCCAGTGGCACAGAGGGCGAGTGGAGCCACACTGGGGAGTCCTCAGCATCATCCACCCCAGCTGAGGGCCACAGCAGCTCGGAGGATGACTCCCTTGTGGAGGTGGGTGTCAGCAGCCACAAAACCCCAGCTAGTGAGGCTGTCCCCACCACCACCATCACCACCCTCCCATGGGCTCCCATCCCAGAGGTCCGTGGAGGCTCCCATGTTCGAGAGCATGTCTCCTTTGTGCCAGGCACCGCACCCCCTGCCCCTGTGTCACCTGCTGCCCTGAGTGAGGAGTCTGTGGACTTACTTAGACAGATCCATGTAGGGCAGACATCAATGCTGAGTGTCCTCCATGCACACACCAGTCTGTTGATACAACTGGTGTCATTCATGGAGGGCAATTCATTGGGCATGTCTGTCCTACAGAGGACCAATCAGTCCATGGACTCCTCCCTGACGGCAGCAGTGTCCCTCCTCCAACAGTCCTGCACCCCTCCTACCCCTACCCAACCCACGATTCCTAGCACCCTACCAGTCCCGAGCACACACACACCAGCACATTCTCACAAAGCCACAGACACGGGCAGCACACAAACACCCAAACCAAGGTCTAGACGTGCACACAAGCAAGTGCAGGGGACTGATACCACACTAACAGGGGATGGTTTGCAGACACACACACAGTCATCCACAACCACTCCGCAGTCCTCCAATACCCCTCCCTCCCAGCCCCCTTCCTTTGCCTCACCTGCAACCCCATCTCCACAGAAGCTCTTCTTCTGTGACCTTGGCCTCTTCCCCACCGACCCAGCAGATCCATCTTACAGGGGAAGAGGAAGTCCCCACACACAGAGGGGAGTGCCCCTCACATCCGGACACCCTCCCCCAGGTGCAGTCAGACTGAGGCCCCCACCCGCAACCCCCCCCCGGAGCCGGAAGAGCAAGACCCAACCCCCGCCCGCAGCTCCACGGCGAAGTCTCCGTCCTCCATTCCCCAGGCCACCACTCCAGAGGTTCCCCCGCCACACCCTGCCCCAGGTTCCCCCACCCACAGATACACCATCACCAAAATGCTGAGGCCCTCCCCCCCTACCACTTGCTCTTCCACCCCCGGTCAGACAGTTAGTGCCACTGATGTGGGGACCGTGTTCCCCCCTCTGTCCTGCTGACCTCACCTGAACCCCATTCCGCTCCCATTGAGTTAGGCACTGCAGTGGAGTCCAGGACCACCCTGTCTGACTTGGGCACTGCAGTGGGGACCCAATCCACTCAATATGACCTGCCCACTGCAGTTGCGCCGTCACCCACCCCATCTGACTTGTGCCCCACAGTTGTGACTGCACCCACTACTTCAGTCAGCTCCACTGCAGTTGCCAGTGACTCTCCTGCATCCACCACCCCTTCACTGCCTCCTTCTGCTGTGCCCTGATCCTGTCCCTGCAGTGCCTGCCCTGCCCCCATGTTAGACGGCGACCTCAGAGGAGCCCGGAAAGGGGATCCTGACTATCCTGAGACCCACCCTCAAAGTATCGTAGCCGGGCACTGGCGGGAGATTCCCCAGGGGGAGGATTCTCGCAACTAGGATCGTACTTCTGGCACCACACGACACAGAGGGACCACACTGGGTATTCTCAGAACAAGCTTTATCAAACAGGTATCACTGCAAATATGTACAAGGTGAGCACGGGCTCAAGAGTCTCGGAAAGGTAGGGGGTAGCGGGACTGTCGTTGGTAACGGTTCAAAGCAGGGACGTACCCGGCGCACAGCTCACAATCCTTGAGCTGGGGGATACGTGGTCGGAGGTGGGGTCCGGCGGGACCGTGAGAGTCTGGGGGAGCCGCGAGTCACTCAGCAGGGCTCAGGTACAAGTTCGGAGGTCTTACGATTTTCAGGGAGCCGCGAGTCACTCAGCAGGGCTCAGGTACAAGTTCGGAGGTCTTATGATCTTCAGGGAGCCGCGAGTCACTCAGCAGGGCTCAGGTACAAGTTCGGAGGTCTTACGATCTTCAGGGAGCCGCGAGTCACTCAGCAGGGCTCCGGTGAGTTCCAGTTCCAGGAGCTGCGACCACGTCAGCAGGCTCTCGTTGTTCCAGCGTCGAATCTGCCGGACAGCCCCAGAGCACCCCTTGTTATAGTTCGACCCCTCTTTGATGTCCGGAGTCTGTGCAGGCAGGGGTCTTGTCACCTGGGGGTCGCTTGTCGGGATTTCCTGCTATAGTCTTTTGATCCTTTCAGGGCCGGGTCGGGAGGAGTCCCAGACACCCAGCAGGCGTGGAGCCAGCCCTCAGGGAGGCCGGAGGGCTGATCGAAACCCATCGTCCCGGGGGAGTTCAGAGGTGCGATAGAAACTGCTCCTCCCTCTCTCATCCCCTGGAAGCGTGATGTCCTCCAGCCGGAGTGGCGCCTCTATGCCCGGGTCGCGCAGGGGCCGGGCGGCCATCTTGGTGCATGAAGTGGGCACGCGGGCCCGGGGTGGCCGAAAGGGGAGAGGCCAGGGACGGAGATGTCCGGGTCGGTGCGTGTGTCCTGGTGGGGAGGTTCGGCCGGGCCGGGGGCTTGGGCTGTAGGTACCAGGTTTCGGTGGTGCGGGGGTACGGAGGGCCATTCTACGAGGCCGGGTCCAACACGCGTCCCCCCCAGCTGAAAGCCGGAGAGAACTGCCCATCAGCTTGGGGGGTTCTCTTCGCTGAGGCGGAAGAACCGGGAGAGGCCGTCAGCATTGGCGTGGTCCGTACCAGGGCGGTGTTCCACGGTGAAATCCATCCCCTGGAGGGAGATTGACCACCGCAGTAGCTTGGGGTTTTCTCCTCGCATCTGCATGAGCCAACGTAAGGGCCGATGGTCAGTTTGGACTCTGAAATGGGTGCCAAACAGGTAGGGTCGTAGCTTTTTGAGTGCCCAGACCACGGCAAAAGCTTCGCGCTCTATGGTGCTCCATCTTTGTTCTCGGGGCAACAGCCGCCGACTGAGGAAGGCGACGGGCTGGTCTAGGCCTTGGTCATTTACTTGGGACAGGACGGCCCCAATGCCATGCTCGGAGGCATCGGTTTGGACTATGAACTCCTTGGCGTAGTCGGGAGCCTGGAGGACGGGGGCAGTACACATGGCCCTTTTTAGGGCATCGAAAGCTTCCTGGCAGGCAGCTGTCCACTGCACTTTCTTTGGCTGCTTTTTAGACGTGAGTTCTGTGAGGGGGCTGACAAGGCTGCCATACCCCCGAATGAATCTTCGGTAGTAGCCCGTGAGTCCCAGAAAGGCTCGGACCTCCGTCTGGGTGATGGGTGGTTCCCAGGCCAGGATGGCGTCGATCTTTGGCTGTAGCGGGGCGACCTGGCCACTCCCGACCTGGTGCCCCAGGTAGACCACGGATCCTTGCCCGATCTGGCACTTGCTGGCTTTTATGGTGAGGCCTGCCTGGCGCAGGGCGGTTAGCACTCTCCGGAGGTGCTGGAGGTGCTCACTCCACTCTGAACTGAAGACAGCGATGTCGTCCAGGTATGCCGCGCTGAACTGTTCTAGCCCGGCCAGGACTCTATTCACCAGTCGCTGGAAAGTGGCCGGGGCATTTTTCATCCCGAAGGGCATTACGCGGAAGCGGTAGTGCCCATCGGGGGTGGAGAAAGCGGACCGCTCTTTGGCCCCTTCGGTGAGCGCAATCTGCCAGTATCCGCAGGTGAGGTCGAATGTGCTGAGGAACCGGGCTGCCCCTAGTCGGTCAATGAGTTCGTCGGCTCGTGGAATGGGGTGGGCATCGGCTCGGGTAACGTCATTGAGCCTCCGGTAGTCCACGCAGAATCGGAGCTCGGGGGCGACACCGGGGGCCGCTGCCTTCGGGACCAGGACCACGGGGCTGGCCCAGGGACTGTCAGAGGGCTCGATCACCCCCAGGGTCAACATCTTCGAGACTTCCGCTTGAATGCAGGACCGGACCCGGTCAGGAACCCGGTAGGCTCGGTGTCTCACCGGCGGGCTGTCCCCGGTGTCCACATCATGAACACACCAGTTGGTGACCCGGGGGGTCAGGGAGAAGAGGTCAGAAAATTGTCTTAGGAGCTGGCGGCAGTCCGCTTGTTGCTGGGCAGTGAGGGCTGGGGAGAGGTTCACTCCTTCCACGGAGCCATCCTGCTCCTTGATACACAGGAGGTCCGGGAGGGGATCCGACTCATCTTCGGCCCCGTCATCGGTGGCCAGCAGGAGGCTCAGTTCTGTCCGCTGGAAGTGAGGCTTGAGGCGGTTCACGTGCAGGACCCGGAGGGGATCCCGAGGCGACTGGACGTCCACCAAGTAGGTGACTTGGCTCTTCTTCTCGACCACTTTGTAGGGCCCAGTCCATCGGTCCTGGAGAGCGCCAGGCTTCACTGGGGCCATGACCCACACCTGCTGGCCCGGCTGGAACTCGACCAGAGTAGCATTCTGGTCGTACCAGCGCTTCATTTCTTCTTGACTCGCCTCCAGGTTGGCCTCGGCCAGTTCTCGGAACCTCCTGGTCTGGTTCCGGAGGGCCAGGACATATTGGAACACATCTCGGGGGGTGGCCTGGGGTGCTGCCTCCCACCCTTCCTTAACTAAACTGAGGGGACCTCGGACGGGGTGCCCATAGAGTAATTCAAACGGGCTGAACACTAAGGACTTCTGGGGGACCTCCCGGTAAGCGAACAAGAGGCAGGGGAGCAGGACGTCCCACTTACGCCGGAGGGGCTCTTCTAGGCCAGCGATCATCCCTTTCAAAGTCCTATTAAACCTCTCTACTAGGCCGTTCCCTTGGGGATGGTACGGGGTGGTGAACTTATAGGACACCCCACATTGTTGCCACAGGGACGTCATGTACCTGGATATAAAATTAGTGCCGCGATCGCTCACGACCTCGCGGGGGAAACCCACCCTGGAGAAGATCCCCATCAGGGCCCGGCCCACCACGGGGGCCGTAATGGTGCGTAGGGGAATAGCCTCTGGGTAGCGGGTGGCGTGGTCCACTAGGACCAAGATGAAACGGTGACCTTGGGATGTGGGGGGGTCCAGTGGCCCCACGATGTCGATCCCGACTCGTTCGAAGGGGGTACTGACGACCGGGAAGGGTTGGAGGGGAGCCTTGCGCTTCCCCCCACTCTTCCCACTGGCTTGGCACGTGAGGCAGGACTTGCAGTGGGCTTCTACCGCTGCTTTCATCTTAGGCCAATAAAAATGGGTCACGAGACGGCTGTAGGTCTTGTCCTGACCCAGGTGACCGGCGAGGGGGACATCGTGGGCTAAGCCCAGGAGGAAATCCCGGAAGCGGAGAGGTACCACCAGTACCCGTCCGGATCCCAGCTCCACTGATTTCTGCTCACTATACAGGACGTTATTCTCCCAATAGATTCGGTGCGTTCCGGTCTGGTCACCTGCGGCTTGGCCCTCGGCCTGGCGCCGCAGCCCGACCAGGGAAGGACAGGTGGCTTGCTCCCGGCAAAATTCTTCTCGGGTGGGCCCGCCCTCGTGGCGCCAATGGGCCAACTCGGGTAGATCCCCCAACTCGGGGACCGGGGCGGGGTCGGATGGTGCGGGTTCGTCGCTGACGACGGACCCTTCCGATGGGGGAACGGGAGGACCCTCGGCGGGGACGGTGCTGGCTACTTTGACCGGGGTGCTCTCGATTTCTCTCCGGGGAGTGAGTCGGGCTGTCATAGATCGGGTGGTGGCACACACCCACTCGGGGAGTCCCATCATTCCTAGGTGGGCCTTGCGCTCTACGTGCTTCCAGGGGGAACTCTCCAGGTCGTTCCCTAAGAGGCAGTCGACCGGCTGGGAGGTTCTTACGGCCACCTTGAGTTTGCCTATCACCCCTTCCCACTCAAATGGCACCAGGGCCACCTGACACATACTTTCCCTATTGTCTGCAGATATTACGGGGCAAAAGACATTGGGGAGGATCTGCTCCTCGGGAACTAGGTGCCTGAGGACACCGGTGATACTGGCCCCGGTGTCCCGCAGGGCCTCTACCTGGTGGCCATTGATCTTGACGAGCTGCCCATATTTCTGTGTGTTGGACGGTAGGAGGCTACCAGGGATCATTTCCCTATCTCCCAGGGATACTAGGGCCATAGCGGCGGGTTCCCACTCCTCGGCTTCCTCAACCTCCTCCCCCAGGGCTACGTTGGCTATCTGTCTCGCAGGGGTGACTTGGGTGGCCATGGGGCACTCTGGGTCATTGGCGTAGTGCCCGGGTTTCTGGCAGCGGAAACATGTGACGGTCACCCGGTGTCCCCGTCTCCCGGGGGGCCCTGTTACTGGTGGGGGGGGCGCCGGGAAAGGTGGAGGTGGTGTCTTCGGGGGGCTAGGCTGGGACTCCCTTGGCCCTCCCTGGTTCCCTCCCCCTCTCTGGCGGGGTGGTCCCTGACTGGTTCGGGGGTACTCTCCTACCATGCCCCGGGAGACCCGGGTGTTGGTCCAGCGGTCGGCCTCCACGGCCAGCTTCCGGGGATCTGTGAGCTTGCTATCCAGCAGATGTTGACGTAGCTCTACGAAGCAGTTCGCAGCCAGATGTTCCTATAACATGAGGTCAGTGAGTTCGGCAAGGGTGGTGACTTTGCTGCCCTTGACCCACCCATCGAAGGCCCGACTAAAAAAGTTTACATACTCCACCCAGGTGGTGCCCGGGATCTTCCTGCAGTCCCGGAACCGTTGGCGGTACATTTCTGGGGTGAGGCCGTATCTTGTGAGGAGAGCCTCTTTCATGTGGCTGTAGGAGGTCTGCAGGGATAGGGGTAGGTCGAGCAGGGTGTCCCTTCCTTCGCTCAGAAACCGTCCCCACAACCCCGCCCCCCAGTCCTTCTGTGGAATCCGATGGGAGGTCATGGCGACCTCGTAGGCCCGAAACCATTGCTGAATGTCATCGTTTTTATAATATTCTTTGACCACATCCTTGGGGATGTGGACCTTCTGTTCCGCTGGGGGGCCGTCTCTCGGTTCCCCGAGGGCCTCCCGTCCTCATTTCGGGCCTTGAGCTCGAGTTCCTTTAAGCTCCGCTCGTGCTCCAGTTGGAGCTTTCTTCCTTCGTGCTCCCGTTGGAGCTTCTTTTCTTCCAGTTCGCCTTGTACACGCATTTGCTCTACTGCTAGCTTCTTCTCCGCTAACTTCAATTTGCCCTCGATTTTGAGTTTGGCTAACTCGAGTTCATGACTGCGGCTTCTCTCTCTGTCCGCGAGCTCTTCCGGGGATAGGCCCCCGTCTGGTACGATGCCTCGCACCTGATTGCTACTGCTTTCATTTTGGGGGGGTTCGGCTTCGTCGGGGCGCTCCCCCGTGCCTTCCGGGCGGGAGGCCCCGGTCTCCACCCAAGTTTTCAGTGCTTTCTGCAAGTCTTCTTTAGTGTTGAGGCCAGTGGTAGCGATTTTGAGTTCTTTGCAAAATTGTTTTAGCTCTTTGTGTGTGTATTCTTCCAGATGCTCCACCTGGAACACTCTGTTGGCGTTGGTTTCTGCGGAGCTCGTGGCGCTTCCTTCTGCCATCTTTGTTGGTCGTGCGTCCGTCGTTTACTGTACGATCTCTAGGTGATGGGCCCGAATCCCGTCGCTTGCCACCAATGTTAGACGGCGACCTCAGAGGAGCCCGGAAAGGGGATCCTGACTACCCTGAGACCCACCCTCAAAGTATCGTAGCCGGGCACTGGCGGGAGATTCCCCAGGGGGAGGATTCTCGCAACTAGGATCGTACTTCTGGCACCACACGACACAGAGGGACCACACTGGGTATTCTCAGAACAAGCTTTATCAAACAGGTATCACTGCAAATATGTACAAGGTGAGCACGGGCTCAAGAGTCTCGGAAAGGTAGGGGGTAACGGGACTGTCGTTGGTAACGGTTCAAAGCAGGGACGTACCCGGCGCACAGCTCACAATCCTCGAGCTGGGGGATACGTGGTCGGAGGTGGGGTCCGGCGGGACCGTGAGAGTCTGGGGGAGCCGCGAGTCACTCAGCAGGGCTCAGGTACAAGTTCGGAGGTCTTACGATTTTCAGGGAGCCGCGAGTCACTCAGCAGGGCTCAGGTACAAGTTCGGAGGTCTTATGATCTTCAGGGAGCCGCGAGTCACTCAGCAGGGCTCAGGTACAAGTTCGGAGGTCTTACGATCTTCAGGGAGCCGCGAGTCACTCAGCAGGGCTCCGGTGAGTTCCAGTTCCAGGAGCTGCGACCACGTCAGCAGGCTCTCGTTGTTCCAGCGTCGAATCTGCCGGACAGCCCCAGAGCACCCCTTGTTATAGTTCGACCCCTCTTTGATGTCCGGAGTCTGTGCAGGCAGGGGTCTTGTCACCTGGGGGTCGCTTGTCGGGATTTCCTGCTATAGTCTTTTGATCCTTTCAGGGCCGGGTCGGGAGGAGTCCCAGACACCCAGCAGGCGTGGAGCCAGCCCTCAGGGAGGCCGGAGGGCCGATCGAAACCCATCGTCCCGGGGGAGTTCAGAGGTGCGATAGAAACTGCTCCTCCCTCTCTCATCCCCTGGAAGCGTGATGTCCTCCAGCCGGAGTGGCGCCTCTATGCCCGGGTCGCGCTGGGGCCGGGCGGCCATCTTGGTGCATGAAGTGGGCACGCGGGCCCGGGGTGGCCGAAAGGGGAGAGGCCAGGGACAGAGATGTCCGGGTCGGTGCGTGTGTCCTGGTGGGGAGGTTCGGCCGGGCCGGGGGCTTGGGCTGTAGGTACCAGGTTTCGGTGGTGCGGGGGTACGGAGGGCCATTCTACGAGGCCGGGTCCAACACCCCATGTATGCCCCTCCGAGGTGATGTCCCCTGTCCTTAGCAGTTCAGGCAAGCAACGTGTGACAGTTGTCACACAAGTTCACTTCTTGTCATTTGATAATGGACTGGCCATTGGCCTTTGTTTTGAAAGGACGTTTAATTTTTCATCTGCTGAATAAAGCTTTTTTCTTTATCCTTGTGAATTTGATTTAGCTGTACATTATGTTGATGATGTTTAGCATGAACTTGCAGTTGTAATGCTGTATTTCAAATGTTGAATACTGAGGTGTTGATGTGAGGTACTCCATGTGGTCCATGAGATGTGTATCCTATTCTGATTGTTATCCATATCATCCTTTGCATCTAAAAGGGTGTGTCATGATAAGGAATTAGTGGACACCCTGTAAACATTTCATTTGCATGATCACATCTGTGGCTTGCGCACATGCACATATGATGTGCTTCCCATTGTCTAATTTGTTTATTTCCCTGACTGTGGGAGCATCTCCACTGGACATGTAAGTGTTGGCATCATTGTTGTAGAAGCAACTGGGTCCTCTGTGCAACTTGCTGGACATATGTATTGAGTATGTGCAGATGACTTAAGGGACACTGCCGTACCCAGGCTGTTGTGACCAGAGCCTTCATTGTGTGGTAACTGATGGCTGACTGACCAATTGTTCTGCTGACATGACAAAGACCTGCTGGGGCTATGTTTGGCACAGCTGAGCTTCCACAGGAGTTGAGTCCCCTCAAGTAAGGGTGTTGTTCCGTGACATTGTCAGGGCCCATGTTGTGTGTTGTGTGAGCATGTTGTGTGTGTCCACATCCCTTTTCATACAGAGGCAGTGTTCCCTTGATATGTTCCTGTTGTTGATGCTTGCTGAGTGGTACTGTGTTCATCCCACAACTTTGCTATGGGCTACCAGATGTGTGGGTGTATGACACACTACTGTTAATTGGTGTTTCATCATTGGGATTTGTCAGTTCTGAGTGGTGATGATGTTGTGAGACGCAGACGGGACAAAGTCAGGGGTCCCCAAGGCACTTGTTTGTTCGCAATATCATGTAGTTGTCCCTAGGTGGTACCTTTCAGTGATTGAGACATATGTATGTGTGACTGCTCCCACTTGTCTGGTTCAGGGCTGCAATGTTTGCAGGTGTCAGCATGTGTGTCTTGTGTTCTCCTTGGCTTCTGCATTGTCCTGGGACTGTGGCAGGTATTCCGCAGGTTACGTGAGCTTTGACGTCATGGCCATGTACCGCATACTGTGCAGTATGTCTGCCATTCACCAGGGTTGTAAACTGTCCTTGTGTGATGAGTCTGTGCACCTTAGTTTCTCCCAACATTACTGTGTTTGTCATGGGTGTATGTGCAATGTCACCTGTCCATGTGGGCATCAAAGATGCACATTGGTGCAGTTCAGGGTGTGTGGTGTTGAGGGTGGACTGATGTAAATGTTTGCATGGATGGGCCCCCAGCTCCCGTTTGTCTATTGGTGACGGGACATGCTGAGTCATTTGTGTTTGTGTAGGTGTGATGTACGGTTGTGGCACAGGACATATGTCTGGGTTTCACAGTTTGTGCGACATCTACCTTTGTCAGCACAGTGGAGGTGTCATGCATGCTTATTCCACCCCAATGTCTGGTCCCTGGGGGTAATGCTGTGGTGTGTCAGTCTCTTGCTGTGTTAGTTGCTCTTCATTCCAGCTTGTGTCACATGTGTCTGTTGTGCTCCCTCTTATCTCACAATGCCTGATTGCCCACTAAGAGGGGCCTATTGATGGGTTACTTTTGTATGGCACTGTGTCCACATCTGTCTCAATGTGGTTCATCCCCCCTCATGTGTTGTGCAGTTGCCTGGGGATACTGAGACACACACACACACACACACACATGTTGTGTCAGATGTGCAGTGTGAGGTTGCCTGTTTGTGTTAGTGCATCTGCACCAGTGCATTGATATTGATGTTGTGGTCAATTGTCTGGATGTTGTTTTTGTGATTTACCCTGCTGTCCCTGTGAGTCATATCACAACATTGTGCACATTCATCTGAAGTACTGGGTATTTTAAGCCCAGCGGTGCAGGGGAACACACCCTATGACTTCGGGGTTCTTCCTGTTTCAGACCTACAGAAACACAGAGTCTTCTGGGTGAAGTCAAAGATCAGTTTATTGGCTGCAGACCAATTACAGGCGTCCTAGAAGTACAACAGCGTGTATGTTCTCAGGAGACTGCTGAAAATCACAGAAACGGGCTTCTCCTTAAATACAAAATATCCTGCCTCAGGCATACATTCCTAGGTTTATGGCATGGTCATTTAAAGTATACATTACAAAACGAAAAGGCAGAGTCATGATGACCATCCCACATTCCAGTTAAGCCAGCCCGCAATTATTTACACAGCAAAGCTCAGATCCCACATCAGATATCGATAGGCCCCAATAAACATGAGCATCTCCTGTTTTGGGAAACAAGCCATAAAGCAGGAACAGTCAGGTGTGAAAGAGATTAGCTGGAGGCTTGTGTAGGATGAAAAGACTTTATGGTGTGTCAAGCCCTGATGCTAATCACAGGTGGCCAGAGGACGGGGAACTAATGAGACCAGTTTGACCTGGGGCGGCGGAGCCAAGCTGCCCAGGTCACAGAAAAGTCAAAGAAAGGCACATGTGCTCTAAAAGGCCCGTTTTCGCTTCATGCTATATAGCCTATGTGAGGGCAACCATAATATGGCCACCGATACAAAATGGAACCCACGTAGTGATGTGAAATAGCGTATACACAGTGTATTCATAGCTAAAACGTTACAAAAAGCACTTGTACATATCGCATTAACCATTCGCGGTTCACTAATACCGGGATAGACAGGGGTAGGGCCCTGCCTCCTACACGGTCCCAAATTCTAAAGTACGACAGACCCTCCTTTTGCCCTTACATAGGCAATAACTATACTCATTTCAATCCGAGTCTAGGTCAATATTCACGAAGTCATGGAGATGTTGCTGTAGCATCATCCTATTACTTAGCTCGTCCCTCGATACAGGTTTCCTTACACATAATGTGGCACAGAGGCCACATATCGCAGGAGCACACTGTATGCATAGACAGAACAGGAAAAGGATGGCTAAGATCATTCCAATGACCATCAGAACTTTCCAACCCCAGGCAGATATCAGTTCCTAGAACCACCCCACCAGTGACCAATCTCCTTTATCCACGTGTATGGACTCAGATATTTTATGTAGTTTGGAGATGGCTTGATAAACTGTTGGAGCGTTGTCTGGTATGAAAATGCAACAACTAGATTGGATAACCTTACATACCCCACCACGGTCTGCAAGTATGACGTTTAGAACCATGCGGTTCTGCAAAGCCATGAGGCGATCCGCTTGGAGCTCAGCTGTCAAATTACCGAGGGCACCAGCCGTTACATTAACAGTGGATTCAACCACACGAGTCAGCTGTCTCAGGTTCCTACTATTGACCATAGGTCCCCAAAACGGCAGGAAACCCAAAAAGAAATCTCCCGCTTCCTGACCGGCAGTATCCTCCTTACTAATCACACCTCTCACAACTCTGGTCTTGTGATAGTCAGAGGCGGCAGTAAATGTTGGCGGTAACAGATTTGCAATATAACATGTGCCCGAGAAGTCAGGGGGCAACCATGTATATGCTCGATCATTGCAGATAAAATATGTACCCTTGGCAGCCAAAAACGCAGGGGAAAACTGTGACGGAAAGGTGTACGTTTCAGTACAGTCACTTCTTCCCAGTTGAGCCATAGGATTCTGACCATTACCTTGCAAACAGAACCGACCTATGTGGGGTAAGACCCAGATTGGGGATGAGATTTTTCGCTGTCTTTCACCCAGACTAATACTATACCCCGTCGCGTTCCACCCTACATAAGCTCTCAATTCTTCTTTGGGAATGGATGAGTATGCATCGATATCTCTACTCATATCGGCAACTCCTTTCATTAAAGCTTTGTTATTGGTGCTAGGTCTGATGGAACGCGGTTGTCGCGGGGAGTAGGCGTCTAGTGCATAGAGAAACATGGTCTGGAATGCCCATGACGATCCATTGTAACTATACGGCAGCACCAGATAGGGAATACCCTTATTAATGGTATGTGGCATTAAACCACACACCCAACAATTGGTTGTATTCATGACTAGTTGGTGCTGGTGCAGGAGCTGAATAAACTCTGATCGTCTAGCTTGTTCATGTTCAGGCAGAGGGTGAAAAGAGTGTGAGGAGACAATAGGAGGAGGTGTAGGCTGTGCAGTGGGTGCAATGGGCTCTTGAGAGGAGAAGAATACAAATCCTACAGTAAACACTACCATACTACATAATACAAACAGGCATAAAAATACAAAACGTTTGCTCCTCATTATTTTACATATTCTTGTTTTAAAGTTCATTTCCTCAGCGAGTCTCTCCATCTTACAAAACTCCATCCTCTAATCGTGCCGCTCGCGGCGGGTGAGTATCTTCTGCTAAGGAGTACGCCTGTCAGTCCAGGGAACGCCCTAGACCAACCAGAACCGTCGACCTAACGTCTTCGGCCTGTACCCCAAAGTCTTGGCACCGCGACCCTGCGGCTGAACCCGGATGGTGGTTCGAAAAACAAAAATCAAGAAAGTCCTTCAGATGGGAGAGCTCTGGTTATCAAAAAATAAAAAAGGTAAAAGAAAAAGAATATTCATTTGTCCATGAGCCTTGGTCTTAAATTGTAATGGATACGGCCAGGTACTGTTTGATCTTGGAACAAGAGTTCAGGCTCTGCAGTGTCCAATCAAATTGACGGTGGCACATCTTCTTGCAAAATATCGTCACTTTCCTGCGCCGAAGTTGTGCCTTTTATGCGTGCATCACTGAACGGCACAAAACGAGGTACAGTGTCTGTTTCAGAGTCTGCGATACCCTCCTGGACCCACTGGTCATACGGCAGAGGCAAAGGGATCCTTTTGATGTGGGCGCCGTGGATCCAGTTTTTCTTCCCCTTCACTCGAACAGCTGATCTTGTAGACAGTAGTACGAGGTGAGGGCCAATCCAGCGGGGCTCATCGTTGGTTTTCCACTGAAAATTTTTGATGAGCACCCATGTGCCAGGATCAATGGGGTGTCCTGGAGCCTCAGAGGCCGGAGGGAGAGTATCGTGCACCTGTTGGTGTAAAACACGCAGTTTAACCGTCAAATCATACAAGTAATCAAGCAGTACTGGATGTTCGATTTCACTGAATTTCGTCGGTCTTGGCACACCCCATACATTGGCCGGGCGGCCAAAAACGACCTCGTAGGGACTAAGTCCCACTCGTGAATGCACGGTCATTCTGGTGGACAGGAGTGCTAGAGGCAGAGCGTCAGGCCATTTAAGGCCTGAGCTCGCTTGGATTTTGGCCAGTTTGAGCTTTAGAGCGCCATTATAGCGCTCTACTAATCCAGCTGATTGGGGGTGATTTGCAGCGTGAAACTTTTGCTTTATACCTAGTCCCTCACACACATTCTTCATCACTTTACCCACAAACTCACTTCCATTATCACTCCACACCATTCTTGGCATTCCAAACCTAGGGAAAAATTCCTTCACAAGGGCTTTGGCTGTGGATAGAGCAGTGTTATCTTTTAGAGGATAGGCCTCTATCCATTTTGAGAAAGCGCAAACAACCACCAATACATATTTCAGGTTGTTGCATCTTTCCATGTGGATAAAATCTAGCTGCAAAACTTCAAATGGGTATGATGGAGGCGCAAAATGACCAGCTGGAGTTGGGGTTCCCCTACCAGGGTTGTACTTCAAGCATACCATACAATTCTTGACCACATTCTCTGCACACTTTGGAATTCCAGCATTCTGCCATACTGGAGCCAACAACTTACAGATTCCTTTCGTACTGATATGTGCCATTCCATGTGCCATAGTAACCACTGGAAGCACATATGCATCAGGTAACAACCATCGCCTATGTTCTGACAAATCAATCCAACAACCATTCTCATCTAACTTACCCATACCTTCTCTCCACTTGCTTAACTCTTTCTCTGTGGCTTCAGCTTGAAGGGACTTTACACTTTCTATTGTGTTTTCACACATTCCAACATCACCAACCCATCTGGCAGGGCCTGCAACATACATTCGAGACTTTACATCTTTTGCTGTTCCTTTTGCGACTTCATCAGCAAACGCGTTACCACGACCAACATCATCAGTGATTTTCTTGTGCGCACTGCATTTCATAATCGCAACTTGCAATGGTAGGGTCAGCGACTCAAGGAGATCATTCACCAACTTGGGATTCTGAATCTTAGCTCCATGCGAAGTCAGGAACCCACGTTCCTTCCACAATCACCCAAAACTATGAGCCACGCCAAAGGCGTACTGGCTATCAGTGTATATGTTCACTTTCATTCCTTCAGACAACACGCATGCTCTCGTAAGGGCAATCAATTCTGCTGCTTGAGCCGAATTTTGTGGTACACGCGCAGTTTCCACAATCGTGTGCAAAGTCGTGATAGCATATGCAGCAGTCGTATCACCATTCGGAAGCTTGAAACACGAACCATCCACCCATAAAGTACCATCACACTCAGTCAGGGGAGTATCTTTAAGATCTACTCTCCCTTTCGTCTCTTCTTCTGTTCTGAACAGACAATCATGTTGCTCAATCTCATCTAGGTCTGCTGGGATTGGTAATAGTGTAGCTGGATTCAACGTGTTGCATCTCCTTATGTGTATATGGTTTGCTAACAGTGTCAGCTCATAACCAGATAATCGCGCACTAGTTAAGTGCTGTGTCTTGGTCCTGTTTAACAATGTGTCCACAGCATGTGGAACCATGACAATCAATGTATTATCCATTACTAGGCCAGCAGACTGTCGAATAGACATAGCTGCGGCGGCTGTGGCTCTCAGACAACTTGGCAATGCCCTCTCTACCGGGTCCAAGGTTGACGAAAAAATACGCGCATGGACGCGGTCTGTCGCCAAAAGGCTGTGTTAACACTGATAATGCGCAACCATCTTTCTCATGAACATACAATGTAAAAGGCTTGCTGTAGTCAGGGGTACCCAACACAGGAGCTGAACACAATGCCTTACGCAATTCCAAAAAACATCTCTGACACTCTTCAGACCATGGAATAGGATTCGGTGTATCTTTACATGTTAATGCTAACAAAGGTTTTGCCAACAAGGAAAAATTAGGAATCCAATGCCTACAGTATGAAGTAATGCCCAAGAAAGCACGCACTTCTCTCTGTGTTCTTGGCACACTCGACTGTGCAATGGCTTGAATTCTTTCTGGGGTCAGTTTCCTTCCCTCCTTCGATAAGAGATAACCTAAGTAGGTCATCTCTTGTCGACAATATTGCAGCTTTGAGAGAGACACTTTGTGATGGGAGGCAGACAAATGACGCAACAATGACAAGGTAGCGTTTTTGCAAATCTTTTCAGTATCCGCGGCGATTAGTAAATCGTCGACGTACTGAATGAGGATAGTGCCACTGGGTAAAACAAGTGCATCAAGCTGCGCTTTTAAAGCCTGACTGTATATTGATGGACTTTCACAGTAGCCCTGGGGAGCGCGTTTAAAGCTGAAGCTGCAACCTCCTAAACTGAAGCCAAAAATGTCTCTGCTCTCCTCTGCAATTGGGATGCTAAAGAAAGCATTCTTTAGATCGATTACTGAGAACCATGCAGCGGAGGCTGGAATCGTGGTTAACAAGGGAGTTATATCAGGGACAACTGGAAAATGTGGTACAACAATCTTATTAACCTCTCTAAGATCAATCACAAATCTGTAAACAGGTGGCTGTGGAGGGTCCGTTCATTTTAAGACATGTAAAACAGGACTATTGCAAACGTTGCCTCTTGTCTCTTCAATTACACCCTTTTTAATCAAATCACTGACAATTGCTAACAATGCTTTCTGACCTTCATTGGAGATCTTGTACTGGGGAATGCGTGGCAATCTGACATTGGCTTTTAAAGTGACCACATATGGCGGTATTTCCAAAAGACCCACATCATTGGGACCAGTAGCCCAAAGGACATCCGGAAGGGATGACAATTCAGGTGGCATTGCGTTTTTAGACAAATACATTGGGGAAATTACTTTCTTACCTAATGTAAGTTGTACTCCTGAGGGAGAACAATATAGTGTTGCATGCAATCTTTTTAGCAAATCTAAGCCTAGCAAATTTTCACCACAACCTGTTGTTAGAATGAGGGGTGCTTTTAGCTCACAAGGTCCAACAGAAAGTGACATAGGACTAGAAATCGGGTTCCTAACTGGAGCGCCAAAAAAACCTACTGAGACATTCATTTCGCCAGACAAAGGCGCGCCAGGGAGTTTTGAATGCATAATTGAACTCTTTGCAGCACCAGTATCCAGCAGAAAGGGCTCTGTTACATTTGCTGTAGTTACTTTAACATAAGGTCCACTCTGATCCACTGGCACTGAAACTGTGGTAAATAAAATCTGACTCATTACCAATCTGAATTTCATGCGAGAACTTTAACAAATAGCTCAGAATAATGAGAGGCAGAATCCGTGGTATGAGAGGTTTCTGAATGGGCTTTATTCCAAAATGGCCGACTCGAGTGGCGGCCTTCAGGTTCCGTCACCAAGAAGGTTCAGGAAGTGAAGTACGATTCTTTATTAAGAGACATACATTTTTATAGTTATTACATTATAATGAAACGAATGTAGGAGGCGTAACATTTGATAAGAAAAGTGACATAAACGAAACTAGGCGTAATAAGGAGTAAAAAGAAACATAATTGGTTAAAGTTATCAAATATAGGTGGATCTATAAGATAATACTTGGCATAGATGCGCGCGCTGCAGCATGACGTGTAATTGACGTGTAACTAGGGGGAGAAGGGGGCTTGACATTAACTCTACGTGTGGAGACGAAAAGTCTGGGGGGTCAAGTCAACCTAATCCCAAATCATATCTAACATCCTATGTTTAAAGAACTATGTTATCCACAAGGAAGGACTGAAGGACTTCGAACATAATCTATTCTATACTGACTGTGTGCGTGCACAAATGTCTAAGTGTCTATGTGAGATGCAAGAGGCAGAAAACTTTCCATGGCAACTGGACTATGAATTACTTGCAGGAGAACAGCCCTTTGCACGAGAGCTAAAGGAAATGTTTACCTAAATCACTAGACAGGAATGCATCGGCTGAAGAGCAAAGTAGATAATTCGAAGGTGAAATACAGCTTCTTGGCAGACAGGCTAAACTGGCCGAGGCAGGCACCGTTAGCTGCACAAGAAATAGGGCAAAGTTCATGGATGCAGCTGCGAGCTCAAGCTGACGCTTGTCAGAGACAGAGAGCAGGGAAAGGCTTCGAGGACAGAATCGGGCCTACTTCGCCTGAACTGTGAAAATGGAGTAGCTAAACCATATAAAGTCGGTGGCCTTTCCTATTTAGGAATTTACTATCCGGCCCATTGATGGCGGATCTGACAGAGAACATATTGACGGTGGACGCACATGTATTTGCGTCTTCGAAACTGGAACTGGAGAGAACATACATGTACTTGTAACATGCATATAGAACCGTTGGGGTCCAAGATAGGGGACATAACTGACCAGGGAAATCCACTTTTCCACATTCCCTCCTTGTCCCCTTACTTGCCCGTCAAGAAACATCAATCTTCATTAATCCATCGATTTGCTCATCGAGCATCATTTCTTCTTCTTTCTTTTTCCGGGGTTTTGAACGAAAACCTTGATGTGGAATACACGATGTGGCACACAGACCACAAATCGCTGGTCCACATTGCAGACATAAGCAGCAACTGAATAGTATAAGAAGGCCAATACCTAGGAAGGATAGAACTCTCCATCCCCAGGCTGATATCAGACTCCAAAACCACCCGGACCAAGTCCAAGTGCCTGGATCTTCGTGTATCTGGCTCACAATCTTATGAAGGCGTGTTATAGCTTTATATACAGATGGCGAATTTTCTGGTATGAATATGCAGCAGCTGGATCCGATGACCCTACAAGCTCCGCCCCTATCGGCCAAGATGACGTCAAGGACAAGCCGATTTTGAAGGACAACGATCCTCATCACTGATTGTTCCTCTGTCAGATTGCCTAGGGCAGCTATAGTTTCATTCACTACAGCTTCAAGAGTCTTGGTTAGTCTACGTATCAGCTTACTATTAGAGATTGTACCTATATATGGGAAGATACCTTTATTGAAATCTACATACTTGTCCCATGCTGTCTCAGTATAATCAACAACTGGGAGATCTCTTCGCTCTCTATTGTGTGCTAAACGAGTATTTCGATAATAATCAGGAGGAGCTAAGAAAACAGGTGGCAAAAGAAATGCAATGTAACAGGTACCATCCCAATCTAGAGGTAGACGCATGTATGCCGTCTGACCACATATAAAGTAGGAATGGCGGGAAGCTCGAAATGTAGATTTTCCTTCATCACTATATTCTACTGTAGTAACACATTTGCTATGGCCCATAGGTATGGAACCAACTTTTCTTACACATAATTCACCTTTAACTGGGAATGCTGACATGGTGGGCAAAATTAACTCAACTTCGGATTTGACATTCAGAATCATGAGATTAGGTGTAAAATTACCTAAGCGATATACTTCATTTTCTAGATCAGTACCCGTTCTACTAGGGTGACCCTCCTTGTCAGGGTGACAGACCTTGTATAACACTATATTCAGATTTCCCCATATCCAATGGTGTTGGTAAACTGCTGTGTTTGAATCTATAGAATTCAATAAACTAAACCATGCTCCACAGGTGCCATTATATGTGAATGGATGTGGAAAGAAAGGCAGAACTCCCTTGTTATTCTGATAGGGAGGGAGTCGACCACACACCCAACAATTAGTGGCATTACTAGTCTGGTGAGAATGATGTAACATACTAATGAAAGTGTTATTACGCAGCGCAAGTCTGTAGGACAACTCATGTGGGGGTAGGTCACTAAAAGAATGTTCATCAGTTATATTAATAGTACGCCTAGAGACAGGATAATACATATGCAATAATATACTTGCAGTAACTATTATAAAACTTAAGAAAAACAAAATTAATAAAGTCACCATACAGTGGCTACGCAGTAATTTACAGTATGCATGTCTTTTCATTATGATTCGGGACTCTTCATGATTCAGGCCTAAAGGAGACATGTCAGGACAGATTCAACCGCTTCACCTTGGAGAGGACTTAAACAATCAAATCGTCCGACAGTGTAGGCCTGGGCCTAAGTTTTTGTTTATAAAGTTCGGAGCTACTGGCCTCAGCCAAAGGTAGCTTTGAGTCAATGGAATCAATGGGAGAAGATGCACGGGAAGTATTGTTCATATCAGGAGGAAGTCCATGAAATTTCTTAATATGACTGGAATGCAGCCAGCCCTTCCTCCCCTCGATCTTCACGGCTGTTCTTGTTGTCAACAGGACTTGTCTAGGCAACTTCCACCTGGGGTCCAATTGGCTTTTCCTGTCGAAATTCCGAACGAGGACGAAGTCCCCAGGAACCACGTCATGGGGTTTCACCTCAGTGTTGTCAGGAAAAGCTGCGACCACCTGTGAACGAGAAGATTGTAGTGCAGACATCAAGGAAGCCAGGTAATCTGTCAGCATATTACAGTCAACATCAGTTATTTTACGCGGTATAGGCGTCCCCCACATATTTGGTGGTCTGCCAAAGATCACCTCATACGGGGATAGCCCTGTTCGAGAGTGTGGTACCATTCTCATGTAAAATAGTGCAACTGGTAAGGCTACTATCCAATCAACACCTTTTTCCTGACATATTTTTGACAATCTGATTTTCAAAAGTTGATTATGTCGTTCCACAAGACCTGCTGCCTCGGGGTGTCGGACACAGTGGAACTTCCACTGATATCCCAATAGAAGCGAAACATGTTTCATTAATTCAGATGAGAAGGGTTGGCCGTTATCTGAATATACCACACGTGGTAAACCGTACCGTGGGAAGAATTCTCGAACTAGCTGTTTGGCAGTAGTCGGGGCAGTGTAATCTGATACAGGGTACGCCTCTGTCCAACGAGAGAGAGCGCAGACAACTACGAGAACATATTTGAATCCTCGACAACGTTCCATCTGAATATAATCCATTTGGAGGACTTCAAAAGGATGATCAGGAGGCTGAAATCCACCCTGTTCTACGGGGACACTCTTTCCTGGATTAAACTGACAACATATCATACAGGTACGAACTTTCTGCTTAGCAGCTGCTCGTAAATGTTTGTTAAACCAAATGTGCTGAATGCTGTCTAACATAGCCTTCTCTCCTAAATGTGCGGGACTGTGAACTGTAGCTATAATGACTTGAACCATGGAATCAGGGAGAAACCACACGGATTTCTCTTTCGTCATCCATCCTTGATCTGTCTGGATCCCTCCGAGTTCAGTCCACTTCTTTATTTCTTCTGCTGTGGCATGTGTCTGTATGTCAATTACATCAAGTGTGGGATCCTTAATTGTCATACACTGTGTCGGTGTCTGAACTATTGGCTTTGTCATGTCGGATGTACGAGTCTGAGCAGTCTGTTTGGCTGTTCTGTCAGCTAAATCATTGCCTTGAGAAATGATATCAGTAATCTTCGTGTGTGCTTTGCATTTCATAATCGATATTGCAGTCGGTAAATGAATCGCGTCTAACAGAGCATGAATGAGGGACCCGTGTTGAATATGGGTTCCATGAGAAGTTAAATAACCCCTCTCCCGCCAAAGCACTCCGAAGTCATGTACGACTCCAAATGCATAACGTGAATCAGTATATATGTTGACTTTCTTGTCCGTGGCTTGAATACAGGCTTGTGTTAGAGCAACAAGTTCTGCTGCTTGGGCTGACAGAGTATCTATACAGTTTGTTTCAATAACTTCAGTGTCTGTGGTGACTGCGTATGCGGCAACTAAATTTCCTGTACTTGTCCTCATACACGAACCATCTACATATAACGTCAGGTCTGGATCTAGCAATGGAACGTCTGTTAAGTCTTGTCTGGGTTTTGTCTTTATTTCAATGACTTTAATACAATCATGAGCTAGTGGGTCGGTTCCAATTACTGGTAAAAGTGTAGCAGGATTCAGTGTATTACAACGTCTGATTTCTATGTGTGGCTGAAACAATGTCAGTTCGTAACCAGTAAGTCTTGCTATGGTCAAGTGTTGTGTTTGCGTTCGGTTCACAAGAACCTCTACTGCATGTGGTACTTGTACTGTCAATGGATGTCCTAACACTATGGCATCGCTTTGTCTGATTGCTAAAGCTGTCGCTGCTACTGATTTCAGACACGCAGGCAAAGCCTGAGCTACGGGATCTAATGTACTGGAAAAATAAGCACATGGCTTACATGCTCCTGCTTGTTCCTGAGTGAGTACTGACAAGGCAGTACCTGCACGCTCTGTAACAAAGAGTGTAAAATGTTTGCTGTAACATGGTGTCGCTAGAACAGGTGCTTGACATAGAGCTTTCTTTAAGCTCTCAAAAGCTAGTGTGTGTTCCTGAGTCCAAGGGAGGACAGTCGACGTGGCTGCCTCCTGTGTTGTCAACTGAATGAGTGGCTTCGCTAGAAATGCATATTGGGGAATCCACTGTCTACAGTATGAAGTGAGGCCTATGAAAGCCCGCACTTCCTTTTGCGTTTGCGGTATTGGCATGTTTGCAATTAACTGGATGCGATCAGGTGTAAGCTGTCTTCCCTCCTTGGACAGCGAGTGACCAAGATAAATAACTCGCTGAACACAGAACTGCAGCTTAGAAGGGGACACCTTGTGTCCTTTTTCTGCTAGAAAATGTAACACTGTCAATGAGGCTTTTTCACATTCGGGTTCGCTTCGTGCAGTGATCAGCAGATCATCGACGTATTGAAGCAATGCGGTGTTAACGGGCATGTGTATACTGTCAAGTTCTCGTTTCAGTGCTTGGCTATAGATGCTGGGGCTTTCTGTGAATCCTTGGGGAGCGCGGGTGAATTTAAAGCTTCGTCCACTCAAGCTAAATCCGAATAAGTATTGGCTCTCCGGATCTATTGGGACGCTGAAAAAGGCATTCTTGAGATCAATTACGGTAAAGAATGTAGCTTGAGAATCAATGGCTGTCAGTAATGATGAGATATCGGGGACCACGGGGAATTGTGGCACAATGCATTTGTTTAATTCACGCAAATCAATAACTAATCGATATACTGGTGGGGCCATAGGATCAGTTCGTTTAAGAATCGGAATTATCGGTGAATTACACATATTGGAGTTAGTTTCCACAACCACTCCTTGCGCAACTAGCTCGTCAATGATTTTCAGTAAAGCCACTACAGCATCTGGTGGTAACCTGTATTGCCGCATTCGTGGTAGTACCACTCCTGCCTTCAGTGTGACTCGGTATGGTGTAATGTTCATGCAGCCAACATCAGTAGGGCCTTGTGCCCATAGATGCGCTGGTAAGTTCTGTAGTCGGGAATCCATGTCTCTGGATACATAGTGACCTTTAAAATCACGTAAAAACAATCTTACTCCTTCCGGAGAACAACAAATAATAGCCCCCAGGGCTTTCAATGTCTTTATACCTAACAAATTTTCTGGACATGATTTGGTAAGCAATAAGTCGGTAGTTCGTGTCAAGGGACCTATCGTAAGTGGAAGTGGCTGTGTTACTTCATTAACAATAGGCTTTCCTGAAAAACCAAGGGAAACATTTTTAGAGCCTGAGAGGGGTGCCCCTGGAACTTCACTACTTTTTATGGTTGTTCGACTTGCCCCTGTATCGAGTAAAAATTTTCTGTCATGACCTAATAATTCACTATGGACATAAGGTCCTTCTTGATCTACTGGAATCTCGATAAGGGGTAAGTCAACTTCCCTCTCTAGGCTGCTTCATGCGTAACGTTGATACTCAGGGTATTCATACTGTGCGGTCTGATATAGTTGTCGTGATGTTACTTGTGTGGCAGCCGCAGGCAATGGTGGTGCAGCTGGTATAGACTGTTGCTGACCTGGCATGGACTGTCCATGCTGCATAGTTCCTTGTTCACTCTGATCTTGTCTGGCTAATCGTGGTCTCTCTTTTGCAATACCTGAAGCTATATTACGTTTCAGGACTTGACAATCGTGTACATAATGGCCTGGCTGCTTACAGTAATTGCAGGTTCCTTTTACAGGAACTGCAGAATCTCCAGAATGTGTCGCACCCTTTTTGTGACCATCCGCTGGTACTGTCTGAGAAACTAGCATTTTCATTTTAGTATCTTTCATGCGTCTATGCTCGTGTTCTTGTTCATCCCTAATTCTATTGTGATGATACTGTAACATTTGTAGCATTTGTGACGGAGTGTTACCTTGCCAGGTACTCTCGAACTTCAATATTCTATTTTTCACTGGAGGTAATGCATTTTCTACCAATTTTGTCACAAACAAATGTGGATATGAGTCACTGCTTGCTTTTATACCACTGTTTATACCAAAACATTTTTCAAATCGGGCATAATAATCACTTGTGTCTTCATCTTGCTTTTGTTTACAGGCTGAGATTGCACCCCAATCTTCCTTTTTAGTAGTTAATAAACGTCGTAGTACTTGTACTAGTAAACCTGGTAACAGCTTGACTTTATCCCCGAGCCCTGACCCTGGAGCTCGATCCCTTTCCTCCGCTGCTAATGCGGTCCAATCTATCTTTTGGTCTCCCACTTCCCACTCCTTTTCTTTCAGTTTTTCATAAATGCCAGCAGGTAAAAGCACCTTTAATATCGTCATAATATCAGGAAAGGTGTACTCTCCCATCAGTAACATGTCTTTAATTTCTCGGTGGAAACCCGCTGGGTCTTTGTCATGACTGGGCACTACTTTCTTCATTTCTAGTAATTCCATTTTTGATATGGGTGTATAAACAAATACACGATGAAACTCATTATCATCGCCCTTTATCGGGTGCACCTCTCGTAAGGGATTCTGTCTATCCATGTAGTACGGTGTTCCTTCTTTGTTGGGGATCGAGAAAGGATCCGCGTTTACTAAGAGAATGTACTGTTTACGTGACATTAATATTTCTTTAATTAACTTGTTACTGGATCCTCTCCATCTATTCGTGAGAAGTTCGGTTAACATATCAGGTAAGGGACCAGGATCAGCATGTTGGCTCTTATATTGTATAAGAAGTTGCTGGATCATATAAATCCCAGCTAAACATTGTTCGTCTGGACTGAGGTTCAAAAACGCGTGTGCTACTGTCACGTCACCATATTTACCGGGACTGTCCATCCAATGAACAGCTGCCCTTGCTAATTCTTGTTCGTCCATAGAATCGAGGAGGTGGTAACCCCTTCGTTCCCGGAGTATTTTATCTGCGGCTTGAAACAAACGCTCGGGAGATTTCATATTTATTATAGTTGGACGTGTAGAGTGTATCGGATCAGAAAAACCTCCGGTATTATTGCAGGACCTTCCTCTGCCCACATAGGCTATGGTGTCTGCCTGTCTTCCTGAATCTCCTGAGTCGGACTCTTCATTTTGTTCAAACTCGTCTGTTTCCAATCTCTCTGCATGTATGCGTTCTACTTCTTTCCTAATTTTTCGGCACATGGCTACTATACTTCCTTGTTTATCATGTTTTCCATCGGATATATTCTGACTCCATTTAGTGAGGATCTGCATTATTTCCGGGTCTACCCCCGGTCGGTCTTCATTTCTGATCACACAATTTATGAAGAAACGTAACAATTCTCCCTGTATCTCAACTTTCTGATATTCCATAGCTCTGTTAATGCATTCAGGATCTTTCCCTGTTTGGACAAAATGATATATGTTATCTAAATGCGCGGCCATTCCTGGCAGCCTTCCTAAAGATGACGTAGCTCGTCTAATACGTAATGATGTTATAATCATTTCATTCCCTTTACCAGGCACCGGATCATATCTGCAATCTACCATAAGATCCTTAAGCGTACGGTTATTTATGAGTTTGGGCGTACGTGCATGTGCTGATTCCTGGAAAGAAAATTTACTCCCTCTGGGTGGCGTAAAAGGAAGGCTAGCAGCACCTCCAGTAGCCCCCTCTGAGGTATCGAACGTGAAAGGATTCGTTGAACGTGCTACAGCCACTACAGGTGTAGACACGGCTGCGGAAACAGTTGCGGGGACAGATGCGGAAACAGATGTGCTTGCCGAAACTGGTGTCGTGACTTGTGTCGGAGCTTGCTGTGGTACCGGGACAGGAACTTGATCTTGACGTTGAGCCCCCCCAGCAGCCGGTCTGTGCGGTGCGGGGTTAGCATATTCGGGAACTGTATCATCTAAATATGAGGAAAGAAAAATATCTTCTGCCGTTCTAGGATGTCCTTTAGGATGTACTTTTATTGGAAACAATGGGGTTGGCAAGTCTTTAGGTATGGCCGTAGTGGCTTGAGGCAAACCTTCGGCCAGAAGGGGATACATCCCTTTCATAAGGGCATTTCTTTGCCTCTCTGTTTGTTCTGCTTGTACTCGTGTACCTTCTTCAATCAACTGCTTCTCTCGAACCTTATTTGCACTTTCTTTACTTCTCTCTTCCTGTCTTAGCGCCTTTTCGGTGCGCCTATGTGACTCTTTACGCCATAATTCAATAGCGTCTTTCTGTGACTGTCTAGCTTTCCTCTTCCACAACTCTTCTTCTACTTTCATGATACAGTCTGCATCCCAGGTCCCAGCTACGGGCCATCTCTGATTCTCTGGTAACTCTTTGGTGTAGTCCACCCATAGATCTAGAAATAATATGGCGTCTAAGCCATGTTTATGGTACATAAAATGTCCTGGAGTGTCCCTAGGAGGGATAGGGACTGCCTCTTCAAGCACCCCTTTTCTAGTAGTAATCTGTCTCAACTTTGAAAAGAGCGGCATATTGACAACAGCTAATCTGGTACTTACTCTTGAACGGAACTGATCTGATACTTAATCTTGAACACACTTAGGACAAAAAACACAATAATGAGCAAAGCACAGTAAAACAATCATTCATACCACAATATGCAGAACATTAAGCACGTTAAAAATAAAACACTAAACATTTAAAACTGACCAACAATGATGACAGTCTGCATGACTAATCACCAAGCAGAATTCTTGACAATAACTAGATACTTCGGAATACTTGATATACGGCTAAACCGTACATATACACTGCTAAACAGTGCAGACCGGATTTGTGTACCCAAATCCGTCTTGACCGGCACAACCTATGTGCACGTCAACACGCCTCCCCGGCGATGGTACTCACCGAGTAGCTCACAACGAAAAGGCCTCGGAGACTGGACTCGATTTCGGACATCGGACCCTCTGGACATCGGGACTTCGGAAGACCTGGTGGGCCTCTGTGTACCTCGGATCTTGCTCTCTCAGCTAGGCTCTGGTCGGGATACCTTGCGCTTCTCACCGCCTCGTCTGGGTTGATCGCAGCCTCAGTCGCCCCCGCTTGACCGGAGGGAGCTACAGGAAATCCTGCTGGTACGCGTTATGGTCCGTCCAGCTGTGGCAGGAGACCGGGCCTGCAACGCACCGCCGGCGCGTGAGATGAGAAGGTGTCCCTATTCGGGCGCCATTATGTGGTAAATAAAATCTGACTCATTACCAATCTGAATTTCATGCGAGAACTTTAACAAATAGCTCAGAATAATGAGAGGCAGAATCCGTGGTATGAGAGGTTTCTGAATGGGCTTTATTCCAAAATGGCCGACTCGAGTGGCGGCCTTCAGGTTCCGTCACCAAGAAGGTTCAGGAAGTGAAGTACGATTCTTTATTAAGAGACATACATTTTTATAGTTATTACATTATAATGAAACGAATGTAGGAGGCGTAACATTTGATAAGAAAAGTGACATAAACGAAACTAGGCGTAATAAGGAGTAAAAAGAAACATAATTGGTTAAAGTTATCAAATATAGGTGGATCTATAAGATAATACTTGGCATAGATGCGCGCGCTGCAGCATGACGTGTAATTGACGTGTAACTAGGGGGAGAAGGGGGCTTGACATTAACTCTACGTGTGGAGACGAAAAGTCTGGGGGGTCAAGTCAACCTAATCCCAAATCATATCTAACATCCTATGTTTAAAGAACTATGTTATCCACAAGGAAGGACTGAAGGACTTCGAACATAATCTATTCTATACTGACTGTGTGCGTGCACAAATGTCTAAGTGTCTATGTGAGATGCAAGAGGCAGAAAACTTTCCATGGCAACTGGACTATGAATTACTTGCAGGAGAACAGCCCTTTGCACGAGAGCTAAAGGAAATGTTTACCTAAATCACTAGACAGGAATGCATCGGCTGAAGAGCAAAGTAGATAATTCGAAGGTGAAATACAGCTTCTTGGCAGACAGGCTAAACTGGCCGAGGCAGGCACCGTTAGCTGCACAAGAAATAGGGCAAAGTTCATGGATGCAGCTGCGAGCTCAAGCTGACGCTTGTCAGAGACAGAGAGCAGGGAAAGGCTTCGAGGACAGAATCGGGCCTACTTCGCCTGAACTGTGAAAATGGAGTAGCTAAACCATATAAAGTCGGTGGCCTTTCCTATTTAGGAATTTACTATCCGGCCCATTGATGGCGGATCTGACAGAGAACATATTGACGGTGGACGCACATGTATTTGCGTCTTCGAAACTGGAACTGGAGAGAACATACATGTACTTGTAACATGCATATAGAACCGTTGGGGTCCAAGATAGGGGACATAACTGACCAGGGAAATCCACTTTTCCACAAAACAACTCCCTCTCTCTGTCTACGGCAGTCCTAGTAATCATTATCTTCTACATTGTCATCTTCTGCATAATAATCATTATTGTAGTACTGAGCTGTATTACCAGATGCATTGGCTTGCTGATCAAAGCTATTTATGGTATTTTGTGGTGGAAGAGGACGCGCGTTCTGGGGAACATTTCCACGCCCTCTGCCTCTAGGAGCTTGCTGACCACTTCTACCTCTTGCGCCATACGCATTACTGTTACGCTGCATTAATTTAGGGCAACTATATTTAAAATGACCTTCCTCTTTGCAATATGAACATTGGTTGGGACCTACAGGGATTCGTGGTTGATAATACCTGTTCATTGGCTGATTCCCCTGAAACTGTTGGGGCTGCTGATAGATACCTTGTGTCTGCCTATAATTATTCTGTCCTCCACGTGGCGGATAGGCTTGCTGTAAAAGGACCTTTGTCTTAAGCTCTTTCGTTTTCTTATCTGTTCTATCCTTCTCATCTTTGTCTCTATTCTCATAATACTGTGCAGTAGCCAGTATTTGCGCTGAAGAGGAAACAGCCCAAGAACGTTCTGAGTCTTTTAATTTCTTACACAACTCGGGGAGTAGATTCTGCACAAATTTATCAACAAATAACCGTTGGCCACCTTCAGTGCTCATGTCTTGACCACTGTGGTCGATAAACGTTTCTTCAAACCTGGTAAAGAAATCAGACACTGTCTCATCTTTCTTCTGCTTACATGCGGATAGTTTATCCCAATTTACGCGCATCGCAGGCATTATAGTTTTCATGTAGGTAATAATTCGACCAGGAAGCTCTGCTACCAAAGGCTCAGGTTTCGCACCGCCAACTTGTCTAGCGTCTGCAGCAACAATATTAGCCCATGTATCACCCAATTCTGCAGCGTGATCTACATTACGAATGGATCCCCATAAAGGCTGTGGAACAACATTCCCGAATAACATATCTATGTCAGCCAAATTCATGACACACGATTCTGCAGTTTGTGATAGCTCCTTATAATATCCTGCAGGGTTTTTACGGGGATCAGGCAATGTCTGCTTGAGCGCTAACACCTCAGATCGTTTCCATGGGACATGCAGCCAAACACGCTGAAAATATGGCTGAACAGGTGGGTTAGCAGCTAAATCACCAGGTCTCCAAACTGGAGGAACCTCACGCATCGGATATTGGCGCGCTTTTACCTTTTTCCCCACAGGGAGTTCCTGTTCGAACAATGATTGCTGACAATCGCCATTTCTGAGGGACTGTAGAGTCGCAACTGCTTTATCTACCTTGGGGCCCACAATTACACCTGTTTCGAAATCAAATCGCACTCGACACAATTCCTGTGGGTTTGGGTTTGCACCATTATCCTCCAATTCCTCACAGAGGAATTCACACATTTTATCAAAGACATACCTCTGTTTTGGGGCATCCCATTGGTGGAAAATGTTAACAACCGATTCCACATCATAGAGTGAAGGGAAACCAATCCACCTACGCGCCAGATGATCTAACACCTCTTTCTCTTCGGGACCAGGTAGCTGACTGCGCAATTGCTTACGCTGTAAACCAGGAGTCGCACTAGATGACCCAAAGAAAGGCGACATTAGACCAGTAACTACATTAGCTAGTCGTTGTCGTGCTGAAGGAGAAGTTGAGGCAAAAACGGGGGGATAAACAGAGGGAAGAAAAACAGATTCAGATACAGGTACCTGGGTAGTATAAGAAAGAGCGCCAGGGGAAACCGCTGGCGTGTTAGACAAAGTCGCAGGAAGCGCGGGGGTAACATGTAACAAAACCGGCGGCCCTTGAGAGGGCTGCACTGCAGGGATAGGAGCCAGCTGAAGAGGAGCTGGCGGCTGTGGGAAGGCTTGCGGCATATTTACTGGAGGCTGTACATTTACAAGCTGTGGAGGTGCTGTGGCATTTTGCGCATATGGGGGTGGCGAACTTAACAAATGGGACATTAGGGAATCTTTCTCTTTCTCTTTTGTCTCATCTTGCACAAGGGGTGACAAAACAGGGTAACATTTATCAATCCCTAGTTTGCGCTGCCTATGTAACTGTTCCCTCATTTGTTCCTCCTCATTATCTTTAAATTGCACAGCTGCTTGCATCACTGACATACCTCTCTCTCTCTTATTTCTTTTCGCTAGCTTAATTTCCTTCTGTTTGGCTTCCTTTCGCCATAGGCGGAAAGAATCAAACATCGCCGGCCGGGCTTTCTTTTTAAACAATTTTACTTCCAAATTATCTAAGATATCTGTATCGAAACTACCATTTTGGGGCCGTTTTAAAACACCGTCCTTTCTGGTGTATCGGATCCATATTTCATTATATGCAATGGGGCCCACGCCATGTTTTACATAAGGCTCATAAGTTGGAGTTCCAATTGGAGGAACCGGACATGAATCCTCCAACTGGAAATCCCTTCCACAACCCAAACAAAATAATCTTCCAAATACACTAGCACCAGGCATCTTTGCTCACTAGTCTAGTTCCCAACTTCAAAGGATTATCGATTACGATAGTCTCGTGAATACACGAGTCCTCTGGCTTTGGGGTTTGCAAACTCCAAATAAACCAAAATTATCCCGAAGGATACCAAACAAATTGGGAGACGCTCCACTTATACTTAACTGAATATCGATGATCAATGGCGTCACCAGAAGACTCTCTCGATTGTTTCGCTCTACCAAAATCGTCAAGGGTCCAAAACAGGGCGATTAATCAGGGCAGCAGTCCTTCGTAGCCTTCGGGACACGGAGAACCTCGCAGAAAAGACCTTCGGACCACGTCGACATGCAGGGGTCGATGAAGTGGCGGCCTTCCTCCAGAATTTCAACATGAAGCTCCTCACGAACCTCTGGCTTGGACCGGTACCGCTGAAATCGCCCTACGTTGGGCGCCAACTGAAGTACTGGGTATTTTAAGCCCAGCGGTGCAGGGGAACACACCCTATGATTTCGGGGTTCTTCCTGTTTCAGACCTACAGAAACACAGAGTCTTCTGGGTGAAGTCAAAGATCAGTTTATTGGCTGCAGACCAATTACAGGCGTCCTAGAAGTACAACAGCGTGTATGTTCTCAGGAGACTGCTGAAAATCACAGAAACGGGCTTCTCCTTAAATACAAAATATCCTGCCTCAGGCATACATTCCTAGGTTTATGGCATGGTCATTTAAAGTATACATTACAAAACGAAAAGGCAGAGTCATGATGACCATCCCACATTCCAGTTAAGCCAGCCCGCAATTATTTACACAGCAAAGCTCAGATCCCACATCAGATATCGATAGGCCCCAATAAACATGAGCATCTCCTGTTTTGGGAAACAAGCCATAAAGCAGGAACAGTCAGGTGTGAAAGAGATTAGCTGGAGGCTTGTGTAGGATGAAAAGACTTTATGGTGTGTCAAGCCCTGATGCTAATCACAGGTGGCCAGAGGACGGGGAACTAGTGAGACCAGTTTGACCTGGGGCGGCGGAGCCAAGCTGCCCAGGTCACAGAAAAGTCAAAGAAAGGCACATGTGCTCTAAAAGGCCGGGAGTTTTTTGACCTGACACCTACAGTCTACACAGGTTGTTTTGATTAGTGTGTCGAGATGTGTGTATGCTTTGTGATGGTCACTTCTATTTTTGTGTCATTGTACACTGTATGCATTGTCAGTCCCCATGGGTGGTGCTTGTCTGCACATGGCTGAGAGTATGTTAGGTTATCACAGCACTGTTAGCCTCACTACACCTCTGTGGGTATGGGACACAACCACTACTTTGGCCTAAAAGTGTTTCATGTGTTGGGACCAGAAATCATACATGTTGTTTGGCATTTGCAGCTTTGTCCATGATGACACTTACCTTTTGGTCACTGTGATGAGGGGGGTTTTGGACCCCATCACCACAATGCTCAACATCTGCTGCAGTTTGGAAGCACACACTTAACTTTTGTTCTACACAGTGAGGGGGTGTTATTTTTACATTGCCACTGTTCTAGTGATGCTTGCCTTGTGTAGGCCACACTCAGTTTTTGGTCACACACGTGATGGTAGTTACATTGTATGTTCGAAGTCATGATCACTGTTGGTGGCATTTGTCACAGACTACACACTGTTGTCATGATGTTAGGGGGGATGTATTTTGCTGACTTACCTAATGTTGGTCCATGATGGATGTGTGGCGCATCGCACATCCATATAAGTGGGGGTGGCATTTGTGCTGGGCAACAGGTCCCCTATGTGTGGGGGTGGCAGTAGTGATGGGCAACAGGTCCCCTATGGGTGGGGATGGCAGGAGTGATGGGCAACAGGTCCCCTATGGGTGGGGGTGGCAGGACTGATGGGCAACAGGTCCCTATGGGTGGGGGTGGCAGTAGTGATGGGTGACAGGTCCACTATGGGTGGGGGTGGCAGTAGTGATGGGCAACAGGTCCCCTATGGGTGGGGGTGGCAGGAGTGCTGGGCAACATAAGTCCTATGAGTGGGGGTGGCAGGAGTGATGGGCAACAGGTCCCCTATGGGTGGGGTGGCAGGAGTGGTGGGCAACAGGTCCCCTATGGGTGGGGGTGGCAGTAGTGATGGGCAACAGGTCCACTATGGGTGGAGGTGGCAGTAGTGATGGGCAACAGGTCCCCTATGGGTGGGAGTGGCAGGAGTGCTGGGCAACATACGCCCTATGAGTGGGGGTGGCAGGAGTGATGGGCAACAGGTCCCCTATGGGTTGGGGTGGCAGTAGTGATGGGCAACAGGTCCCCTATGGGTGGGGGTGGCAGGACTGCTGGGCAACATAAGCCCTATGAGTGGGGGTAGCAGTAGTGGTGGGCAACATAAGCCCTATGGGGGGAGGCAGTAGTTATGGGCAACATACTCCCTATGGGTGTCGGGGTGGCAGTAGTGATGGGCAACAGGTCCCCTATGGGTGGGGTGGCAGGAGTGATGGACAACAGGTCCCCTATGGGTGGGGGTGGCAGTAGTGATGGGCAACATGTCCACTATGAGTGGGGGTGGCAGTAGTGATGGGCAACAGGTCCCCTATGGGTGGGGGTGGCAGTAGTGATGGGCAACAGGTCCCCTATGGGTGGGGGTGTCAGGAGTGCTGGGCAACATATGCCCTATGAGTGGGGGTGGCAGTAGTGATGGGGAACATAGTCCCTATGGGTGGGGGTGGC
This sequence comes from Triturus cristatus, assembly GCF_964204655.1. Taxonomy (NCBI): domain Eukaryota; kingdom Metazoa; phylum Chordata; class Amphibia; order Caudata; family Salamandridae; genus Triturus; species Triturus cristatus. Next base: position 1,362,842,177 of record NC_140591.1, on the reverse strand, counting down.
AAGAGTGCTGGGCAACATAAGCCCTATGAGTGGGGGTGGCAGTAGTGATGGGCAACATAAGCCCTATGGGTGGGGGTGGCAGGAATGCTGGGCAACATAGTTCCTATGGGTGGGGGTGGCAATAGTGATGGGCAACAGGTCCTCTATGGGTGGGGGTGGCAGGAGTGCTGGGTAACATAAGCCCTATGAGTGCGGGTGGCAGCAGTGATGGGCAACATAGTCCTTATGGGTGGAGGTGGCAGGAGTGCTGGGCAACATAAGCCCAATGAGTGGGGGTGGCAGTAGTAATGGGCAACATGGTCCCTATGGGTGGGGGTGGCAGGAGTGCTGGGCAACATAAGCCCTATGAGTGGGGGTGGCAGTAGTGATGAGCAAGATAAGCCCTATTGGTGGGGGTGGCAGGAGTGCTGGGCAACATAGTCCCTATGGGTGGGGGTGGCAGTAGTGATGGGCAACAGGTCCCCTATGGGTGGGGGAGGCAGGAGTGCTGGGCAACATAAGCCCTATGAGTGGGGGTGGCAGGAGTGATGGGCAACATAGTCCCTATGGGTGGGGGTGGCAGGAGTGCTGGGCAACAGGTCCCCTATGGGTGGGGGTGGCAGTAGTGATGGTCAGCATGAGCCCTATGGGTGGGGGTGGTAGTGGTTCTGGCCATACAACCCCTATGGTGGGCTGTTGTTAGTGGCCTGGATATTGATCCCCTGTGTGTGTGTGTGACAGTTTGCGGGTACGTGTCGTTTGTTTGTGTGGTGGGTGTCTGACTTACCGTCTGCGCTGTCCGCGTCTGTTCCTGATCCGGTCATAGATGGAGATTACTCGTATGACCTGCGCGATGGGATTCATGATGTGTTCGTCTCGAACACACTGCTTGTTGCTCCGTCTCGTACCCGTAGCAAGTTGGTCCGTCTCGTAGCCGTGGATTGAGTTGTGGCACGAATCGTACCTTACATGCTTCTTTTCCGGATGCTGTGACAGGCCGTACGTGGCGACCCGTCCGGCGCGTAGGAAGTACGCATCGTACTTGTCCGGGCGGAAACTGCTATGGATACTGCTTCCGGGCGACTCGGTTCAGCGTTAGGAGTTACGGCTCAGACGGAGAATGAAGCTTGAATCACAGCCTACGTGTCGGTCGGATTTTTGGCAGTTATGCGCATCGTACTTCATCAACAGGACGGACCGGCTCCGGGTACGGCTCGGTCGCAAGGTAAGGCTACGAACAGCTCTTAGAGAGCTGTCCAACCTGGATCGGAATCGACCCCAATGTGTTGGTCATCACAGAGGGGCAGGGGGCTGCTCTCCTGGCCGTAACACACGTTTAGTACTGCATTTGGTTGCCCTTTGACAAAAACATTATGGAACTGAGCAGAACAGAGTGCTTCTCATCTTGACCATAGAGGCCCTAAAGAGGGAAGAAACCACCTGTGGACAACAATTGCACTAGTAGACTAAGAGGTAAGTGTGCAGTTAAGCATGCACAAGGGGCATGGTTAACCCCCCACACCCCCTTTAACAGCTATAGTGGGGTGGGGTTCTTGATGGCTCTTCCATCTGCAGCTCAGCAGGCAAAGGCTCATAATTAACTTGGGCAGGTGAGTGAGTGAAAGGAAGGATGGTTTTGATGGATTGATGAAACGGTGGATGGATAGATGCATGGATGAATGAGTGTAAGGATGGACGTTAGAACGGAAGAGTGAAAGGCAGGGTGGGTGTATGAGTGAAAGAGGAGGTGTGTGAATAGATGGATGAATGGAAAGGATGGATGATAAGCAAAAGGATCGATGGATGGATGGTAGAATGAGGGAAAGGATTGATAGATGCTTGAAAGGGGAAATGGATTGATGAGTGGATAGATAGATGGATGGAGTGAAAGTAATGATGGATGAGCAAAAGGATGGATGAGTGAAAGGATTTATGTAAAGATGGATGAATAAAACAATGGATGGATGAGTGAAAGGCAGGGTAGATGGATTTCTGAATGAAAGGATGGATGTATGAATCAAGGGATGAATTGATGGATATTGAATAGATGGATGAATAGATGGATAGATGGGAGGATGGATACGCGAAAGGACGGATGATTGAGTGGATGGATTGGTTTGATGGACAAATGGCGACTCTCCTTTATGGGTTCCACAGCTGCACTACACTCTCCTTGTTTTCTTGTCTATTTTTATTGTATCAACTATTCACTTTTGACATCATAAAAATAAAATGCACACCCGCATTGTGTCCAGCAACAAACTGGGGCATCTAGTGACATTGTTTGATTGCTGATATAGGTGCATGAAGTTGCCTGTGCCATTCCAGAACTGTGAGCATATCTGGGTGACTATGTGTGTGAGTTAAAGTGAGAGTCAATGAAGGAATGAGTCAGAGTGAGTGAGAATGTATGACAGTAAGGACCAGTATGTGTGAGTCTGAATGTGAGTGAGTGAGGGAGAATGACAGTGAGTGTTACTGTGTGTGAGACTGAGTCACAGTAAGACTGAGTAATTCAGAATGAGTGAGAATGAGTGGGACTGAGTAAGACAGAGTAAGCCATAGTAGAATGAGTGAGACTGTGTGAATTTGTGAAACCAAGTGAGACTGAGTGAGTCAGAGTGAGACAATAAACTTAGTGCAAGAAAGTGTGAGAGAACCCTTCAAGAAAAAGCTCTTTGGAATGAGAGCCAAGGATTACCCCCACCACTTTTAAAGGTCACCAGCTCAGTGGCAGCTGGTGAAGTTTGAGAGTGGTAAGGCTGGGCTTGGGCCTGGCGGGTTGTTGGGGGATGTAATTTTTTTCAGGAGATTAGTCGCCATTTCCTGTGCAAATCTTATTAAGCCTGTGAATGGCCTGCATTGGGTTCCATCCTTTGAGGAGACTCAGTCCTCCCGTCCTGGGACCACTGGACACTGTGAGCTAAAGAGTTTACTGGAAGGGTGGGTCACTTTAACGATATAAGATGTGCAGGGGAGATGGGGTTCTGTGAGGGCAGGATAAGTGCATGGGAGCATGTGGCACTATGAAGGTACTCAGGATATATGTTGGTAGGTACGGGGGAACAGGAGGTGTGCACAAGAGGATGTGCCAGTGTGAGGGCACAGGAAGTGCAGAATGAGAGGGGCACAGTCAGGGCACAGTCAGTGGAAGAGGCACAAACAGACAGGGGCACAGACAGGGGCACAGTCAGGGCACGTGAACTGCAGGGGAAGAGGCAGAGCTGCTTTAACACATCTTTAAAACATCTGAAAAATGAAGAATTACCCAGGATCTCCACCTTCCATCGGACCATGGTGAAGTGTTCAGGACAGGTCTGCTATAACAATGGTGTCCATAACAAAAGATGTTTTTAAGTGTGACAGATAGGCATGCAGAAGTCACTGAATCCTACCTAGCATGTTTACCCCGCCTGCTCAAACGTAACCCTTGCGTTATGAGGAGCTGAATAAAATTAAAGTAAAACAATAATCTTTATGTCTGACCTTTCTGCCCTTACTGTAGGTCATCTCTTCTCACAATCTCTCTTTACATTTCTAGCTCTCTCTCCCTCTCAATCTATTGCTACATCTGTACGTACCTGCCCCCCAGGGGGGTCTATCTCTCTCTACCTCAGCTAGATCTAATTCTACTCTCTCTCAAAACACCTTTCTGTACCCTTCTTCTCTATACCACCCTGTGACTACACCTACCTCCCTACCTGCTGTCTTTACCTCAAACCCTTACTGCACCTCACAATTGTTTGATCTCATCTCCCTGTATTTTTCCTTCATCTACACCACCTCTAGTTCAAGCTCATCTGTTTTTACCTCACCTCTCTAGCTCTTTAACCATTTGCCTATATGTTTACTCTCTCTGCCTCACGACTTTGTGTCTCACCACTTTCTATCTCATTTCTCCCTCTCATTCGCTTGTTTTGTTCCTTTCTCCAGGTCCACATTTATCCTAAAGCAGAATTTAAATAAAATGAACGCTACTTTAGTTTCACAGTACACATAAACTAAAATTCTCTTAACACGGACCTTAGAAATGCCAATGATGCACTGTGTGTCTGCCCCCCTCCCCACCCCGACATCCAACCCTGCGACAACAACAAGGCCCTAAACGGGCCTATATAAGTACAACAAAGGCCCGCCTGGGCCTTACCTGGTGACTAAAATCAGGCAAGGATCGGTTTTGAGTAACAAAAAGCAAACAACACAAGTGTTGTGAACAACAGCGTCTCTCCTGTTCATCTATGTTTAGGTGTGGTCCTGTGGTAGGACTTGAAATTACATTATGTGGCATAATGATGTCATTTCTGAAAATTAGTATAGCTAGTATAATGCGAAATACCAGACATTTCCTATCATTAAGTCAGTGGCATGAACATTTCGCCCTGCCCTAGAGGAAGTCGAACATTTGCGATACGCATTTTTGTGATTTTTAAGTCATTGCTGAATAATAACGGAAGTTAATATTAATTAGCTGTTCGAAGTCCAGGATTTTCTCAATTTTCACGTCCGGCCCTTCGCACACTGTGATTGTAACGGCACCTTCTTCGACGTGACATTTTCAGTGCTACAATACAGGAACAGACCATAAATGCCTTCTCTGTGTGCAGGCAACTTTGTATGGGCGTCAGTGAGTGACTTTGACAGGTATGCCCTTGAACGCGTCAGCATGCCCCTGAACGCGTCAGCATGCCCTTGAGCGCGTCAGCATGCGCTGCTAGGCCGCTGACTGCAATCTGGAGAAGAGCGGATTGACACGCACCGCTAGGTGACAGTGAGTGAGAAAATGGCACTTCTGTTAGGCCTGGAAAAAATCATCACACCTGAGAACACCAACTGCAGCTGAAAGCAATTTTTTCCACCAAAGTACGCAACAGCCTATAGCGCCAATGCTTAAACTTTGGGATTCCCTTGATGTATCCAAATACAACGAACGTGGGAGCATATTATCAAGCATGGCGTTAAAATTATCGCCGCTTTAGCGGCAGGAAAATGCCGCTTAAGCGGCGATAATGGGCTTGATAATATGCCGCAGAGTATTCCAATAGAAGAGCATGTTGACACCAGAACATGGGCTTCTATTGGAATTCTCACGGGCATATTAGCAAGCCCATTATCGCCGCTTTAGCAGCAGTTTTCTGCTGCTAAAGCGGCGATAATTTTAACGCCGTTTCTTGATAATATGCCCCTTGTTGCTTTTACTTTCTAACACAGACTGCCCCCGAGTCGTATTTATCTTTGGGATCTAGGGGTCAATGTGCTGCAACCCCTCTCCCCTTTCCTCCCCTCCCAATTCTGTGAACACGCTGTGCTTGTTTTAGCAGAGAGGCATTGGAATTGCTCCTTTACCCCAGTGCCTGGTGAACATCTCTCCGCAGATGGGGAAAGGGGGATAATAATGCACATTCAGCGATGGCTTTTAAGAGGATTTACGCTCTGGACCCACTGGCCTTTGTGTGTCTTTAAGAACATAATGCAGGGCTTCAGATTCCCTCGCCTCTCTCCCCCCAGCATGAGTCCGTAAGGAAGTACCTATTTACTTCTTCTGCTTCACTTAACACGGACCTTAGTAAAGCTGCACTGTGTGTTTGCCCCCTCTCGCCTCTCCCCACCCCGACATCCATCCATGTGAAGACAAATATATAAGTTTAAAAATGCCCGCCTGCGCCTTACCTGGTGAACTGCCCGTGTTTACAACAAGTCTGTCGAATCCCGGACAGCAACCTGCGGTGCTGTGGCAGCGGCAAGCAACCATTGGACTAGCTGCTGCCGGCACTGAAGTAATGATGATTCAGACAGACTGCCTCGGCTCTAAATGGCAGACCTTCTCACGTGATGCAGTAAAATGGCTTCCACCACTCTGACTGCCACAGCAGACTGACACGTGGGAAGCAGTCTGAGGTCGCAGACTCGATTCTTTGGCTTCCTGCCTGCCACACCCTTTCCCAACTCATTTCAGGGTGGGTCGCACCACGCCCTGTAACAAGTTGAGAAAGGGTAGGGTGACAAGCTCTCCACTTTCTGATTGACTTGGAGGGTTAGTGATACCAGGCTTGAATTTAAAATGCCCGGGGCTAACTTTACATCCACGCCAACAGGGGGTGGAGACTGTACCTTGCAGCTAGGTCTTTCCCGAGCTGATGAGATCACAGCATTCAGGGCTGTGAGGTTGTCAGGCCAGCAAACACATAGGTTTCTTTTGGCCCACACGGGGAGCACACAAGGAGAGAGTCGGTCACGTGACCTCCAGACTCCACAATGGTCACTGGACAACAGCGGCAGTATCGGTGAGTGGCACAGACAGTGCCCCGTGTCCTGGCAGTATATAAAAAGAGTAGAAGATTACAATAAAGGGGTATTTTTTATAAAATCTAATATGAGCACTTATTGTTGACTGTAACGGGTGCGGAGCCCCGATGCTCTTGAAGAAAAACCGCCACTGCAGTGCAGGAAACATAAAAAATAAAATGGTAATAAAACCCATTTATTACCATTTTATTTTCCGTGCTGGCAGCAGCTGATTCTGAGGATGCGGTCAGCAGCAGGGGGAAACAGTGTGCACTTCTGTTTAAACTGATCATGTCACTTTGGCCAGCTGTCTTGCGATGGCCAGCCTGACATGCTCACTTTAAACACTCCAACCAGAGCTGTCTTAGATAGCTGGGTGGAGAGCAAGTACAGGTGCCCAGTGCTTAAAGAAGCGTCGAACCAGCGTGCCCCAGGCAATCCTGGTGCTTCTCCCATGCTGCCTGAGCAGCATGAGAGCAGCACCAGGAATGGTAGAGGGGAGCTGGATGAGGCTCTTGGAGCCTGTTGTCGAGCCACCAACTGCTGAGAGGAAGAAGAGCACCAAACACAAGGCAGCAGGTAAGTGAATCTTTTATTTTACTTTTTAAAATAGGCCACGATTGAGAGCTTTGGCGTTGAGCCTAAAGGCACTGCTGTTTTTTTAATCAGTGCCTGTCAGTCACCCCACCAGATTAATTTGCTGCTGGTCGCCACTGAATATTCCCTTAATGAGCAGGCAACTGACTTTTCATACTTAGGAGTGACCTTTAATAATAAGGGTTATTGGTGATCTCCCGTTGGAGTTAAAAATGATCCGTTTGCAAATGCTTTCAGTTCCCTCTTTGCTTTCAAATTAGACTGCAAGTCTATTAGACACATGGGGGTATATTTACAAGAGTTGCAGCCAAGCAGTTTGACGTTGCTTAGTGGCAATTATTTTACCGCTGCCGATCGCCAAATCCTAACGTTATGTTTGCGATGTATTTACAAGATGGCGCTATATGGCGTTAGGATCAGCTGGTGGGCAGGAAAATTGTCCCTAACACTCGCACCAAGACGATAGAAAAATAAACGTTAGCGTTGAAAACGTGCCGGCCAGCCAAATAGTGGCAAAAAAATGTATGTTAGTCAGCCCAACGTCACTTTTCAGCGTATAGAGGCAAAAGGAGCTTACAAATGCACCTCTAAGTAAAAAAACTAAATGAAAACACCGGAATACAGAATGAAGCAGTCAGGACCAAGTTCATGACAGGTCCACAGCCCCCCCCAGGCTACCAACAACCAGGATGAGAAGAGTCCCAGGGGAAGAGGAAATGCAGAATCAGTGCCTCATTAATTAAAAGTGGGTCATCGCTGGGTAAAAGCCGTTGGTGGCTGTGGGTGCTAGGGGCATGGGGGTCGGTTAGAGCCCAGGCCCTTGTGCGCACAGCCTAATCAGCCGTTACTCATTAGGGCACTGGGGAACATGGAATACGGTCGCCACTGTCAGATCAGAGGAGGGGACCGGGTGGCGCAGCCTTTCTTCGCCCTCTGTTAGTGCGCTCTTGGATGTACGGGGGATTTACATTGGTGCTCCCTGATATAGATTCCTGGCTAGCATAAACTTGTCTGGAAGAGAGGGGCCGGCTGGCCTCTCTGCATTGTACTGCATGTCATACATAGTGCCTGGGCGTCTGGCGCAACGATGGGCTGCCTGCGTACAGGGGTGTTGTCAACACCTGCCCTCTCCTGCCTGTTGGTGGACCGAGCGGCTCAGGGTCTCTGGCTGCCAGGGCAGGTGACAGCGGACACCCTGGACTCAAAATCTGTAAACACAGCTCGGGAGAAAATAAGTGCCTCCCTCGAACAGACATGCACTTCCCTTGAGGGCCGTATCGGCAAAATCACAGTTGACTCCATCCTGTAGCGCGCAGATCATTGTAAGCTGATGGACAAGGTAGGTGATATTGAGCAAGAAACTGGCCAAATTCCATCCTATTACCTGGACTGAAGCATTGGAGGTACAGGAGCTCATGGCACATGTGAACTCACATGAAAGAAGAGCGGAGGATGCGGAGGACTGCTGCCGGTGCAATGATGTGTGGGTGGTGGGTCTGCCCGAGGGAGCAGAAGGAGCTGATGCAGTGGCCTATACTGAGACATGGATGTGAGATCTACTGGCAGCAGGTGCACTCGCCCCATTCTTTGCTGTGGAGCGGGCCCATCAAGAGCCAGCGAGCCGTCCACCGCCGGGGACAGATCCTACACTCTTTCTCTTCCGCCTCCCACAGGGATCGTGATGCTGTCCTGAGGGAGGTATGCAAGCTGGGGGAGGTGAAAGTGGATAATGCCACAATACTTTTCTTTCCTGATTACGCCCATGGAGGGCAGAGGAGGTAGTTTCTAGTGGTTAAGCAACGCCTTCGAGAGTTGGGCATCAAATACTCCCTCTTCTTCCCGGCAAGACCGCAAGCAGTCTCAGATGGTATATCGTGATTCTTTGACACCGCTGAACAGGTCAGGAATTGGCTGGAATTTACTGGTCTTCAGGTGCTGCGGACAGGAGTTGAAGGGTCTGCGTAACAAGCTGTTGTTTGCGGAACCAGTCGCAGTGGGAGGTAGGAGGAGCAGGTGTCCGCCGCTACAACTATAAGCCACCTTCAATATGGAGCAGGTTATACAAGAGAGGCAGAAGGTACTGCATGCGGCGGCGATGATGCGCGATCACACTCAGAGACAGGTCACTTCCCCTGAACACTCCCTCTGCGACGATGGCTCCACTGCGACGTAGCCATCTGGTGTGGAGTCTGGACAGCCCCGGATGTGTCTTCTCAGATGGCAGATGGCAGATAGCAGATGACTCAATTTAAGATGTTGACCACCAAATGGAACATGTGATGCAGTGATATCTGACCCAATATAAGGTAAAATATTACATTAGTCAGAACAATAGCAGTTATTGTTGTAATGCAATGCAACAAGCGTGTTCCATAAAGGAAGTTCCCTAATCCAAATTAAGTTAGAACAATTTGAGAAAAAGCTGTCAGTTCTGATACCCCATGAAGAGCTCTGATGAGAGAATCAATACACAAGCAAGAAGCCCTTGCATAATAAGCTGAAAATGTATTCCCAGCTCAAAGAGATCAGCAGACAATTCAGAGAAATCTAACTAAGGAAGCCTATTATGAAGAAAGGCATCATAAACTCAAAGGCAAACAGTCATAGAAGGAATCCTAATACTAATTTTAGGAACACACACTAATATAAACACACAAATTCTATACTGCAAAATAATTTTCTTCTGTCTTCTTCATCATCCAATAGAATTTCAGTGAACTCCTGGGAATGACCAAACTCCCTGTTTTCTACTAGGGGCACAATAAACTTTCTCACAATAGCCCATGAAATGTTACATCATTGGTATTTAGTGGCTGAGAATGTTCTTCCTATGAATCATCCTTCATTTTGCCTTCTCTTCTCCCAATGAGAACTCACTATCAGTTATCTAATAAAAAACAAATGTCTATTGATGGGCTAACAGAAAGCTTCTGGAAAAATATATCTACAACAAAGAGAAAAACATTGTGAGCAAACAGCTATTCAATGTGAAAAAAGAAGGCCTTGAAGTGTTACTGCATTATTTTTCAATTAACATGACATCAACAGTTAAGCTAACTTAAATCAGCACCTTCATGTTTTTGCAGGCCTATAACATTTAAGTTTGATTAACTACTAAAACCTTTGCAATTAGCATGTCTTTACTTAAAAGCAAGCTTTGCACATTATTTATTAAAAGCATTTTGTCAGCGAATAAAATTTACATCAACAAGCCTTAAAGCATTGTTGGTTTCTTTCAGTCTATAAATCCTCAAGGGGCAGATAAGGTTTTATTGGTCCAGCTTGCATCCTCCCCTTATCCACAAATTTCAAACCAAACAAGCACACTGTTGCGTAACTGTAGGAGAGTAGGATCTGCTTCACATGCTACTCCCACTTTTTGCTGGTGTTTCACTGTTTTTCGACTTTTGTCTAGCTGGGACCCTGCTATTCAGGGCCCCAGCCTCGCTGCTTCCGCTCTAAAATGATTCCATGTACTTTAGGTACATTACAGATTGAATCTGAGGTACCCTTGAAAGCCCCTAGTATATGGTATACTAAGTACCCAGGGCATAGGTACCCCAGAGGCCCACCAGGGGCTGAATCATGTATTATGCCACCCCTGGAAAGCCACCCAAAATGACACCACAGGTCTGCTACTGCAGCCTGGGTAAGGTGATGCATGCACCCCTTACTGTGATATAGGTTACCTATATCACTATATATATATATATACACACATATAAACCTATAAGTCACACCTATGGCAGGCCTTATCAATCTTGAAGGCAGAGTGCCTGGTTCTTATGTGAGAGGGTGCCCCTGCATGAGCAGAGCCCCTCTGCAGCATTCGGAGACCCTTCTCTGATGCTGTTTGTAGTGCAGCCTGACCAAATACTCTTAAGTGCATTATAACCAAACGGTAAATGCTAACTTTGGACTGGCTGCACGGAAACATGTCGTGTTTGGTATCAAACACCTTGGAATCATACCCCCAGCGTGGGAGTATGATCCCACCCATCTAGAGGGAGAGATATGACAACACTGGTATACCCGGTAGAAACTTAATAGAGCCCTTGCATCACAAAATGGATGCTGCAGCCACAGACACAGGTCTGGCCTCCTGTGGCTGACCGAAACTCTGGCAGGGGAGGCCTGGACAATAGGTTTCCTGTCACAGGGAGGTGTAATCACCTCCCAGACAGGATTATGAGTATTGGGGCTGGGTGGGAGCACACTCTGAGTGCTTTGAAGTCCTGCACTGGGGGCATATTTAGTGTCCCTGTGCATAATCCAGCTCAAACCGGTTCAGGGGCTTCCAGCCCCTGCTCTGGTGCGAAACTGGACAAAGGAAATGGGTGTAGCTACCCCTCGTTCCAAACCCTTCCATAGGTTGGTCACAAGAGTTTGTCCAACCCCCTACCTTAGTATGAGTATGGGACCCCAGTCCTTAGGAATTTAGATTACCCTGGACCAAACTCTAAAGCTGAATCCTGGACCTTCGACGCTCTGCTCAAGACCAGAGGACTGAAGAAATCTCCCTTGGGTTCAAGGAGTGACTACCCTGCTTGGCTGGCACCAACGAAGCAATTTGCGGGTCTGCATCATCGAAGCTCCAGCTGGACTCCAAAGTATTTGCAACCCAGGAAGAGGATTTCCAGATATCTTAGAGGCTGACCCGAGTCCCCAGCAAAGCTGAGACCAGCAGCCCTCGTGAGTAGCGTGGAACCGTAACACCTGGCCACTGTGCATTTCTGCAAGGGCATTGACTTTTTGACGTCTCTTGAAGTCATGCTTCGGCTAACTTGTAGCCCCCATCTCGAGCACTGAATCCACCGAAGATTGTCGGCCTGGTCATTCCGAGTGACCCATGGGTTTCCATTTTGTGTTTTGTCTTGAGGTCCCTTCACGATCCCTGGTCCGTCGACTGGTGTGTCCCTGAGGGGGTAACTTTGCATTTCCTTGGGCTTTCCTGGTTGCTCCAGACGTGCCCTGACTCGCAAGTGGTGAGTCCCACAGACCTTGCTGGTCAGCACCAAAGCATCTTTCTTGTTTCTGCGTGGGTTGCTGTTGCCAAGGCTTGTTGTGTCCAATCTGGGCACCGACGCTGCAGCACTCTACATCCTTCGTGGACAGCTCGAATCCAGCTCTTGGTTGTCCTCAATGCCTCCTGGTCCTCGTGGCTGAAGAGTCAAGCTTCACCTCTTTCACCTGAATTCAACCGACTTCGGTGGGCATCTGCTCATCGCCTTCCCGGTCACTGGCAAGTGACCCAGACTCTGTCCCCTCTGCTTTCAGGTTCTTCTCATCCTCGATCCAGGCTTGGATCTCGGACACTTCGCATCTTCACGGCAGCAGCACTTCTTCGCCAGCTCCCATTGAAATCGACGACGCGACCCGACACCAAAAGACACCTATGCACCTGGCTTCCCTGGGTGAGGTAACACGAGTACTCCGGTGCTCCCGTGGGTGCTAGCCCTAGAACTTCCTAAGTCCAAAAGGGTTTGGTCCTGACTCATTTCTAAGTGTCCCTAATCTTTAAAAATCGAACTGTGACTTTCCCCATAGAAGCTAACGGGAGCACGCAGCTGTGTTCACACCCTGCACACGGGCCCCGTGAGTCCCCTGTGTCACTACCTTGGGTGGTTCCTTGGGTCCCAGCGATTCTAAAGGCTCTAGGCCTTGTGTCTAGTTAAGTCATGGTTCTTATACCACTATTTTAGTATATGGTTTGGCTCGCCCCTAGGGCCTGACGTGTATTTGTGCTATTTTACTGTGATTATTGAAGGGTAACTTATGTGTTTTGACCTCTAGTCTCATAAAGACACTAGGAGGGTGTGTTTAGTAATAAATACATATATTTTATATATATACACCTGGTGTGGATATCTTTCATTAAGTTACTCAAGAGATTATAGACTGGTAAAACAAGCTGCTTTACATTCCTTCAAGACTTAGCCTGAAGGCTGCTCTCCATAGCTACCACTAGAATAGCTTTCAATAAAGGTTGTCTTTAACCTATAACCAATAAGGGGTTGTTTGGACTGATACAGGGAGCCCACTATAACTAGTGGACAGCATATATCAGGTCAACATCTCACAGTAACAAAGGCAAAACATCAGTCAATGGGTCTGGACCATTCTGGCCATCAAAAGAGGCTCCTTTTTAGGAGCACAAGCCCTCCCCCAAAAATGGTGCTATGCTTCATCATCCTTGCTCTGCTGGCGCTACAGTGCCCAACAGGACCAGCAAGGGGGCACTTTGCCGGAGATGTTTTAGTAATGCTCTAGGACAGGACCATCAATGTTAGTGAGTTATGAGTCATAAAGTCAATTTAGATTAGTATTTATATTATTAAAATTAACTAGAGCTCTCCTTTATGTTAATGTTATTCTCAGAGTCTCTGTCACAATCTCAAACCCACGATAGATCATGAGAATAATTATGATTCCCTCATCATTAAAACAAAGGTCGACATGGTGTTTCAGGAAGGTAGAGACGAGTAGTCAAAATGCAGTAGGCTATAGGAAGATCAAATGATAGCCATAGATCCCGCTATTCCTATGGGCCCTTTTACTTCTTGATTAGTGTTGTCATCAAGGTGCAATAAAATAATACATCCATTGTGTGGGTGTAAGTGTGTACATTCCAATGGGTTCCCTAAATAGGTAGGACAATCTCACTTCTAGACCTCCTGGCACCTGCTTGGCTAGATTTGGCAGTTAGCAGGTCTCCAAGAAATGGCATTGATCCACTTAGGGACAAATTAGGCATGAAACATGATGAACTTTGTTTTAATGATGTTATGTTAAATAAGCTTAGAAGGCGCTCGTGTACCCGGAGGTGTCTTGGCACTAGCTGGAAAGGCAGCCTCATTTAGGCTCAAGAATCAAATAGCCATAGTATAAAATGTAAGTCAAGCAGAGTTAAATTACCCTGTTTTTAAGGCTTTCCTGAATGCCAAAAGGTTGTTTATATGTTTAAGATGAGGGGGCAGGGCTTTCCAAAAAAGAGAAGCGCTATTCACAAAGCTTCTGCCTACGAAAGAAAGTAATCTGAATTTGAGAACAATTGCGTTGTTAGAAGCAGATGATCTTAAGTTTCTAGATTGCCTATACAAGATAAATGTATTCTTGAGGTAATCAGGCCCACTATCATGGACGGCTTTTTGATTTTGAAAGAGACTCTGAGAATACAATGTGGATAAATGAGAGCTCTAGTTTATTTCAACAGTATAAAGACAAAAAACTACCTGGACAATGAGACTCATACCTCACTAAAATTGATGTCCTTCACCTAGCAGCATTACTAAAACATCTGCAGCGAAGTGACCCCTTGTGGGTCATGATGGACATTGCAGCGCTGGCACAATGAGGAGCACTGCCCAATTTTGGGTGACCAGGATGGGTCCAGACCCATTGGCTGGTGTCCCACCTTTGTTATGGAACAGTGCACAGGTTTGGTTTGGTTTGAAATTTGTGGTGTCTCTCAGTGCCTTTCACTGGGTTAAAATATTCTCTTTACACGCTGACGCCAGTTTACTTTAAATGTCACTATCCACCACTGTTTATCTTCTATCTCTCTAGCTTTCAAACTGGCTACCATTTTATGGTAGGTGTTTTTGGGGATGTGGCCCGGCAGAGGTGCGGTTTGGGCAAGAGAATGTTGGCAGGTTGAGAAAAGAATAAGCAAATAAGGAGCAGGAGAATAAGAAAGATTATAGGGTCATTGTTGCAGGATAGTTAGCATTTCTATGAGGATATTGGAAAGTGTGTTGTGCAAGATTTGATTATTTTTGGAGACTTCAGAATATCTGAATTACTGGTTAAGAAGTTTGGTCTAGGTTTGTTCAGGGAGATGGTGAATGTTCAGCAAGGAAGAATGCATATTTGAGACAGTCTAAAATTGATCAGTTAGGGAGAAGGCAGCACATATGTTGCAAGAGTCAGGGAGCCATTGCTGTGCCCTATTAAAGCTTGACAGGCATATTTATGCTGTAGTGGAAAGTTCCAGGGAGAACGTTTCCAGCACATTGGTGCTGACTTGATAGCTTTGCAGGAGTTAAAGGTATTCTGCAAAGCTCTGGTGGCATTGTTCTTGATCAAAAGAAACTTGCAGCACATTTTTTCTAGCAAAAGAAGATAGTTTATTTGCTGTTGTTAAGGAACAAATAAAGAATACAGGGCTGTATGTACATAACATTTTTCTGGTCATAAACGACCTGAATCACAGATTCAGGCCATTTGCAACAGGTAAAATGATTTTTCTGATTTGCAAAATGCGATTCAGTAATTTGTTACCAAATCGCAATTCTCATTTGTGATTCAGTATTTGGAAGGGGTGTTTTTGGGATGTCCCTTCCAAAAACAAAATCGATTCAGTATATATTTCTGTTTTGTGACCGAATTCTGGTAGCAAAACTGTAATACGTACCACCATTTAAAAAGTAGTGGTAACCCATTCGCAAATTGGACTGCATCCCTATGGGACCCCTTCCCATTTCATAATGTTGAAAAAATATTTTTTAAGAGCAAGCAGTGGTCCCATGGATCCCTGTCTACTCCTAAAAAAATAAACTTAAACGTTTCATTGTTTCTTTTTAAACATATCCCATTTCCCTTTAAGGAAAAGCAGACAACATTTAAAAAGACAAGACTGCTTTACTTAAAAGCAATCACAGGCATGATGGTCAGCTGATTCTAGCAGGCCACCCTCCCTGTGATGGCAGTGAATACTAGTGGGTCGTAAACTGCGACCTACCTCATTAATATTCATGAGGTAGGTTTATTTGCGACCCATTAGGAAAAGCTAATGAAACTCAAAAGAGTTTCATACATTAGAAATAGCGATTTCCTAATTGCGATTTACAGGAAATTGCAATAAAAAAATTGCTATTCCTAATCCTGTACATCTGGCCCATACTGCAGTGGAGACCCAGCTATTTGTATGAGAACTACGAGTTCCAAATTCCAGGCGAGTTTCAGCTCAGTGGTGGGGTATTGATGGGATGAGGTGGGGCATCTATTACCCTCTTCGGCTTGATTATGTGAAAGCAGTAGGTGCTCTGATTTACTAGGCCTACGTTCTGGTTCTGAGAACTACCTTAGTTGAAAAGCTTATGGCCTTGTACATAAGTGTCCTATGAATGATTTTAATTCAGAGAAGAGTTTGGGGAGGGGCAAGGAATCCAGGAGCAATTGAGAGGCTTAGGAGTCTTGCT
The DNA here is from genome assembly GCF_964204655.1 of Triturus cristatus. Lineage (NCBI taxonomy): Eukaryota > Metazoa > Chordata > Amphibia > Caudata > Salamandridae > Triturus > Triturus cristatus. The sequence continues at coordinate 1,362,826,119 of NC_140591.1, read as the reverse complement.
GAACAGGGCCGGCTTTAGGGTAGTGCGACCGGTGCAACTGCACTGGGCAGTGACCGTGCGGAGACTGACCTTGGGGGGGCGCTGTGTTTATCAATACCATACGATACAAAAACAAAGGCTACAGAGTTGCTCCTGCATCCAGCTTCCAGGCAGTAGTAAAAATGTCAAAAAGATGTCAAGATTAATGTTCTTGCTAGAGAGAGAGATCAGTGCGTTGTCTAGTTGCAGTTTTGAATAACCATAAAGTAGCGCAGAGGGTTAATGTGCCTGCTGCAAAGAACAAATCTGCATTTTCTGTGGATAACTGGGTGGATTAGTAAAGCCAGCCTTTCCTAGAACTTTAAGACAACAGAAATGTATGGGAGAGAGGGGATATGAAGAGACGAGGGTCAATTTTACTTGGTGGAAGTGAGAGAATCTGAGGAGAAGGTCATGTGGGGGTGCCAAAAAAGTTTGTCCACCAGGCACTACCAGCGCTAAAGCCAACCCTGTTGCCGAATATGCTGCAAAGACAGATATAGTTATTAAAGAAGACGCTATACACTGAATACATATTAGGCTTGATAGGAATACACATGTGCACTTCGTATGTTTAAGATTTGAGAACACAAAACACCTTTGAGCTCTGAGCATTTGGGCTTCCTCCACTAATAAAAATTCTGATTGTAGTCTTTTGTATTAGATGTCCAAAGAATATCACACATGTCTTTATCGACTGCACTTCTCAGAAAAATACATTAAAAACCATATATATATATATATATATATATATCAACTCCTCCTTTCGCAACACCAGCCGGTGTTGCTGCAAGACACGGACACAAATGCGCTGGTACAGGTATTTAGCTCAGTTTATTTCCACACAAACTTCAATCCGGATCTGACGCGTTTCGACCGTCACAATATATATATATATTATCTACTGGCAGTCGCCAGTAGATAGTTATAGTTAGGACCGTGTTTCCATAGGAAATCCGCAACATTCTATTTGGAATAACTTTGGCGCTGATTGACGAATCCTCGCGAAATTCTCAAAATAGGTGGGGCGCTCCGCTCCGCTCCTACCCTGAAAGTCTCGGGGGGATTCGTCAAGCGGGGGCTGAGAAAAAGGGGGGGTCCCAAAACGCGTTTTCCCTATGCATTTTTCCATAGGACCTTTAGTCCGAGCTACAGCCCGAACGGCTGAACAGAATTACTTGAAATTTGGCAGAGAGGTAGCCGTCAGGTCAGGGATGTGCCTTTTGAAGGTCTCGTGTAAATCTGTTCAGTATTTCCTGAGAAAATAGCATTTAAATCAATATATATATCTATAGGCGCGCTCCGAGCGCGTATCGTAAGCTTACCGTATGTGCACGCCGCCGTGCACGAGCGCGATTCTGATTGGTTGTTAGATCTCAGTAAACATTCGAATCGGTCGAAACCAGGAAGTGTCGGCCGCCATTTTGTCTCTCGCAGTCTGAGGGGGTGAAAAACAAAGGTGGAGAACGTGAAAAGGGGGCAGGGTGGACAGTTCCTGACCCCCTAGCCTTTGTCAGGGGGTCCCAGAAGGACCCCCAAGGGCAAAAATTAATTTTAATTTTTTTTCGAAAAATCGCCGAATCCGCCTAGCGTACGCGCACGGCGTAAACGGAAAAATTCCGCGAGAAAAATTCCGCGAACTTTCCGTAACTATTCCGCGATTACGCGTACCGTGCGCGCACGGCAAACATTTTTTTTCAAAAAGGAAAGCTTAAAAAAAAATAAAAAAAATTGTGAGGTACGGTTGGCTCTTAAAAGAGCCGTTGGGTAATACAGGGATAGAGGAAAGAAAGAATGGGAATATTATGAGCGTCTACAAACGTGCTGGTCTATCTTATTGTTAATAAGGGAAACACTGGTCTCCCCAAAAACAATAAGACCACAACACGTTGTACACCTCATTGAAACCCTCCGAAATCGAGGGTTAATGTCCAGAGGAGCAGAAGAAGGTGATGCTCCCGCCTCAGAGGAAGGGCTCAGCTGAGCTGCCGATGATGTACTCGGCTGAGCTTCTGAGGTTGGGCTCCGATGACTTACTGAAGAGTTTTCTTCAGTATGTCGAGCAAAGGTCCTGGGATGTTTATCCCTAAGGTGTCTCATCATAGAGTGATTTCCAAAGGAATACTTCTTCCTTGGATCTCCTCTAGATAAAACCCGGTCACAAAGTGTGCAAGTGACCAATGGAGCATTGACCTTTTTCTGCCCCTCTGGAAAAGTAAAATACTCCATCACTGATGACATATGTGTCTTTATGAAAAATAAATATTTGTAATATATGTATAGCTAAAGATTAATGGAAGAAGACATGGGTAAGTAAGTGTCTAAATAAAGTGATGTAATATTTGACATCATCAGCAGAGGATTGCGGTCGCGTGAGTTATAGTTGCCTGCACTAACTATAACGGGGGAATTTCATTGGTTTTTTACGAGTGAAATGTCCAGCTAACTATAACATGTGTGAAACCTATGGTTCACACATCCTAGAGTGTACTCCTAGAGTGTACTGCATTTTGCCTACCCGTCTCCACCTTCCTGAACCACCATGTCAACCTTTGTTTTAATGATCAGGGAATCATATTTTTCTCATGATCTGTTGTGGGTCTGAGATTTTGACAGAGACTCTGAAAAAAAAATTAGGATGAAGGAGAACTATAGTTAATTTGAACCATATATATATACCAATCTAAATTGACTTTGACTCATAACTCACTAACATTGGTGGTCCTGGCCTAGAGGCATTACTAAAACATCTCTGGCAAAGTGCCCCCTAGTCCTGTTGGACATTGCAGCGCCTGCCCAACAAGGATGGTGAAGCATGTCACCATTGGTGAGTGAAGGCTGGTGCTCCTAAAAAGGAGCCACGTTTGATTGCCAGGATGGTGTCAGACCCATTGGCTAGTGTCCCGCCTTTGTTATGGAACAGTGCACTTGTTTGGTTTGAAATCTGTGGTTTCTCTCAGTGCCTGTCACTGGGTTAAAATATTCTCTCTGCATGCCGACGCCCCTCTACTATAAATGTCACCATCCACCACTGTTTCGCTTCCATCTCTCTAGCTTTCAAACTGTCTACCATTTTATGGTAGGTATTTTTGGGTATGTAGTCCGGCAGAGGTGTGGTTTTCGCAAGAGAATGTTAGCAGGTTGAGCAAAGAAGAAGCAGATAAGGAGCAAGAGAATAAGAAAGATTACAGGCTCAATGTTGCAGGATATGTTGCAATTTTGAGAGGAGACTTGAAAGTGTATTAAAACTGTTGTGCAAGATTTGGTTAGTTTTGGAGCCTTCAGAATATCTGAATTACTGGGTAAGAATTTTGGTCTAGGTTTGTTGAGGGAGATGGTGAATGTTAAGCAAGGAAGAAAAGGAAGCAGATATGTTGGAAGAGTCAGGGAGCTATTGCTGTGCCCTATTAAAGCTTGACAGGCATATTTATGCCGTAGTGGAAGGTTCCAGGGAAAACGTTTCCAGCACATTATTGGTGCTGCTTCGATAGCTTATAAGGAGTTCAAGGTTTTATGCTTAACTCTGGTGGCATTGTGCCTGCACAAAAGAAACTTGCATCATATTATCTTCTAGCAAAAGAAGCAGATACTTTTTTGTGCTGTTGTTAAGAAACAAATAAAGAATATAGGGCCATTTGTACAAAAACAATTCTGGTCATAAATGGCCTGAATTGCAGAATCAGGCCATTTGCAACCGGATTTTTTTTTCTGATGTGGAAAATTTGATTCGGTAATTTGTTACCAAATGGCAATAAGTGTCATAAGGCACAGTGGAGCGTGGCTCATGACGAGCTGGGCTCGTCATAACCGTCTCGGCCCGCCCACGCGCGGTTGATTCCCCGCCTGTGTGGGAGAATCAAGCAGCGGGCGGGGTTGTGACGAGCTCAGTGCCACCGCCGCCGCCCCCCTCCCCGAGCACCGCGGGGGAATTACCCCCGCGTGGAAGGGATTAAGGAAAAGTAGGCTACACTTAAAAAGACAAGATTGCTTTACTTAAAAACAATCACAGGCATGATGGTCTGCTGATTCTAGCAGGCCACCCTCCCTGTGATGGTAGTGAATCCTAGTGGGTCGCAAATTGCAACCAACCTCATTAACATGCATGAGGTAGGTCTATTTGCAACCCATTAGGAATAACTAATGAAACTCAAAAGAGTTTCAGTCATTAGAAATAGCGATTTCTTAATTGCGATTTGCAGGAAATTGTAATCATAAAATTGCTATTTCTAATCATGTACAGCTTGCCAATACTGCAGTGGAGACCCAGTTATTTGCCTGAGAGTAACGAGTATCGAATTCCAGGCGGGTTTCAGCTCAGAGGTGGGGTATTGATGGGATGAGGTGGGGCAACTATTACCATCTTTGGCTTGATTATGTAAAAGCAGTAGGTGCTCTGATTTACTAGGCTTACGTTTTGGTGAAACTGATCTGTGGCTTTTTGTTAAGAACAAATCTGTATTTTATGTGAATAGCTGAGTGGATTAGTAAAGCCAGCCTTTCCTAGCGCATTAAGACAAATGAAATGCATGAGAGAGAGGGAATATGAAGAGATGATGGTCACTTTTACTGGTTGGAAGTTAGGGAATCCGAGGAGGAGGTCATGTGAAGAGATTGTCGAACCAGGTGCTATCAGTGCTAAAGCCAGCCCTGTTGCTGATAATGCGGCGAAGACAGATACAGTTATTGAAGAAGATGCTATACACTGAATAAATGTTAGGATTGATATTAATACACATGTGCCCTTCGTATGTTTTAGATTTGGAAACAAAAAACTCCTTTGTCCCTGAGCATGTGGGCTTCCTCCACTAATAAAAATTATGGGCCATATATACAATGAAAGTGACTTGGAGATTTGGCTGCGCCTCACTGAGTCACATTCAAAGCACATTTACAACACTATGTTGCCTCCCTGTGGCATGTGCCGGCACAGGCACACTTGCACCATGGTGCAAGGAAGCCTGCGTCATGGGCACATTGTTTTTGTGCCGTAAGGGAAACCATCCTGCACAAAAACAATCAATTGAGCTGATTTCCTCCTTCCATGCGTGCTGTAGAATGCAGCACGCATTGAAAGAGGAAAACAACGAGGAGAAATGTAAACATTTCTCCCCATTGCACCTCGCTACGCCACCCCTGGGGTGATGTAGCATTCTGACGCATTTCCAGGTTTACGATTTCTCATAAATCTGGAAATGCATCAGAATACATGGGTGATGCGTGGGAACAACCACAGCAACACCCATGTCACGCCCCTTACACACAAAGTGTTGCATGAGAAAGGGTGATATTTGCAAGCACACGTAAAGCCACGCAGGATGGCTTTACGTGTCCTTGTAACTATTGGGCAGCAGGTTGTGCCACTTGTGCGTCACGCAATGTGATGTATCAGCGGTGCAATGGGCTTGTAAATAAGCCCCTTTAATTGTAGTCATTTGTATAAGGTGTCCAACGGCTATCAAGCATGTTTTAATCAACTGTGCTGCTCAAAAAAATATATTTAACAAAATACATATATTCTAAAATGTATTTTTTTATTTATTTGATCAACATAGGAGAAAAGACTATAATACAGATGTTTTTTAAATGTTTTACCGTCTTCTTGTATTAAGTTGTGGAGTGTGCAAAATAATATTAATTTAAGAACACATATTTGTAAAAATATATTTTTCAGAATTTAACACTTATAAGAAGGTTTTCCCCTAACAGATTGAGTGATACAGGTAGGCTGGGAATTTTATGATTTTTACCCTTATCTTATTTTCCAGACAAGGGAGACCACGTGGGAGGGTGGGGCTGCGATAAATGACCTACGATTGGAGGTAACGTAAAACATTTTATCAACAAGGACCTTCACATTCATGTTGTAATCCTTCAGAAGGCGGTAACATTTCAAAAAGTAACAACACCCGGTCAAACGGAAATGTCCATTGTACCTACTAGTGCAGACTTCACAGTATGATTTATAAATTCTTCATTGCTTCCCATGACAGAACTGTGTTAACTTAGCCACATCATTTTGATTACTGTGTGAACAACTATGATCGTTTGTTAATTAAATAAGCAAAACCACCATGTAATGTAATAAAATATTTTTTTTCATATTAAGAAATATAATGTTAGCTCTGTTAATGTCCATATGGTTACTTTTGATCAGTGTATGCACACTCCTTATCCATGCGATATCAGTAATTTTGCATTGCCAGTACAGATAAAAAAAGAAACACTCAAACATCATCTATAAGAGAATAAAAGTAAGAATCACTAAGAAAACGGTTTAAAAGAGTACGACTGGGAGTGATAAAGTACCCTGAATTGAATACATTCAATCTAATCAGTTCCTTTCCTCATAAGAAGATATCAACCTGCTGGAAGGAGGGTGCAGACAGCAGAATTTATGTCTTAACTTCAGCATTTCTTCAGGGAGAATTTTATGTTTAAGTGCATTCTTTCTAATTTTAGATTCACTAATTTAGTTTGATTGCATACTTTTATGTGTAAGGAGGATGGTAATTGTGAGAAATTGGATTGTTGGTTGACTGGGGTGTGAGCCCTGGTCAAGCAACAGCCACAATCCCTGCAAAGTGAACCACAAAAAGTCTATAAATTAACCATTGCTTAACCCTGGTTTGCTTTGTACTTAAAGCAGTCAGGCTTAATTTAGAGGCAATGTGTAAAGTATTTATGCAGTTCACAAACAGTAAAAACATTCATAAAGTAGAAACACGAAAAATCCTACACCAACTACTTAGAAAAATAGAGTACATTTCAATAAATCAGTAGAACCAGTGTTATGAATTTTTAAATCTTTTGCTAAAAACTAGGTCCTAGAAGATCAAAGTGTCAACCCCGAATATCTAGTTGCGTGAGACAGGGTCAAAGCCGAAAGTTAAGGCTGACAGCGATATAGCATGGTTCCGTCAGAGCTTACCTTCGAACTTGGAAAAAGTCTTGATAAAAAAATTCTGAGAAAGTAAACTTCAGCACAGCATTGCTACAGGAGGTGCTGCAGTAAGGAGCGCTGTCGTCGGATGGCCTTGGGTTGAAGCTGTGGTGAAGATTTGTACATTCGGACTTAGGCGCCAAAATGAAAGTAAAAAAATATAGCAAGCCATGATTGAACATGGTTCAGATTTAAGAAGTGGATTGGGCCGGGGCAGCCCTTACCTTCAGACTTGGAGGAATGTCTGAGAGAAATGTTCTGAGAAGGTAAAGTTTAGCGCGGCACGGCTGCAGGAGGTGTCCGCGGAAGAAGCGTAGTCGCTGGATAGCCCATGGTTGAAGCCATGGTGAAAATTTTTATGTTTGAACTTTGTTCCTGAAATTGAAGTTTAAGGCAGAGGGCTGTAGCCAAAGAAAGTTCCATGAGGCCGGATTCCCCCTTCGCGGAGGACCTCTGAAAAGGGTTTGCTGTTACAGAGGAGAATGTAGTAGGAGAAGCTGTGAAGTCAATCTGACTGGAAATGCATCTTGGATGAATATGCGGGCAGGTTGGACCCTGTCTCCTCCTGGTTCTCAGAGCAGTTTTGGGCAAAAAAAATGTAAGTCCTAAGATTTGGGATTTGGCCATCTGAACACCTTTAGCACCACACCCAAGGGTCCGGGACAGGTGGGACACCTCTTGGGGGTTCAGGACTCACCCAGGCTGGGTCTAGGTGCGTGTTCAAAATGGTGGGAGCCCTTTGTGTCCCTGTGACTCTGAACCAAAGGCCAGCAACCTAGCCTTTGGAGTCACTTTGGTAGTCCGGGGTTCAGGTGAAGATGCAGAGCTCAACAGCAGGGCTGGCTTCTGAGGGTTCAAGGCAGGCTCCAGGCAGAAAAGCAGTCTATCCACGTACAGCAAAGCAGTCTTGCAGAGTGAACACGTGGTCACAGAAGCAGGCAGTCCTCTGAGAGTCCTTCTGCAGGTCCAGTAGTGAACTGAAGAGTGGGCCTGAAGATCCCATTTCTATACCCTGGTGCCCTTCTACTGGAAGTGGGAGACATTTCACAGAAGGTTCTTTGAAGTGATTGGAATTTCCTGCCTCCCCTGCCCTGGCTCAAAGCTGGCTGCAGTGACAATGTAAAGGTGTTAGGCCCTTGGTGGGAAGGTAGAGAACATCCTTTTCAGTTGCAAGGTAAGCTGTGCTCAGCTCCGCCCCCACATCCTGCCAGCAGATAGTCCACTGAGGCACACATTATCTGTCTACTGTGTGACTGTCTGGGACGAATTCACAAAGTATAACTGTCAGCTATTCATAGTCATGTGACCCAAGACTAGTTTCAAGCACAAAAGGCTAAGGGCAGGAAAATGTTAGCTTTCTAAAAGTGTGTAAACAGGTTATACTTAATTAGGCTATTAAATAAACATGCACATATAGCTGCAAAAAGAAGGGCGACTCCGAGGTTAAAAGTTGTACCAAAGTCACTATGTATTCAAAGCAAGTGTAGGAAAACAGTAGTATCAGCACTGTTTAAATTGAATGTGGGTGAAATCTGAAACACTTTGTGCACATAAGTGCTCGTGACACACAGGGTGGACAGCGCAAGTGACAAGTGACACAACGATAAGCGGCGCAAGGTGAACAATGGTGAAAAATATTTACAAAATGCTTGAGGTTCACATTTAATTATTTACAGGAGTTGCAGAGGATTTTAACATTTTGAAGAGTAGCACCAAGGTTGTGCTGGGAAGTCAACAGCGTGTCGCCCCTTAGTAATTCAGGGTCATCTTCAGGACAAGGTTACCATTGTGTTTGTTATGTGCAAAAAAGGAAATTTCTTTACTATTTTTACCCAGCTCCCGGACGCTTCACCATTGACGCCGGCAGCCAATTATAACTCTGCCTTGGACTGCGGCCACACCGGCCAACCTTCAGGTGAGCACCTCTCCCTTCCCTCGCTCAAACAGGGCCGCTTTTCCTTCACACCTGCTTATGGATTTCTATCCTTTTTAATATATATTTATCCACAGCACCGTGACGCTTACTCCTACTGCCGGTCCCTGCTTACGAACCCTCTCACACACATGACCTCCTTGTGTTGTTACCTATCCTCCTATACTTGCTGGGACGTTGACCCTGATTTACTCACAACCCCTGGATTCTTGTGGGTGAGTTCTCATCCCTCTTTTCCTCCCTACCTTTAGTTTTTTCATTCCCTACACTGCCAGTTTTTGATCTATTCCTTCACCCCTCCTTCTTTTAGCGCATATCCCTGATATGCTCTTGCTGGCAGTACGTCACTAATCCTGGGCCTCTGACCCTCACCAAATGACCTAATCTTCCTGATCTCCATCCCAAATCAGGTAATTTATTAATCGTCCTGGCAGGTTCTTTCCTTTCTTCCAACACTCTTTATCTGAAACCTATCTTACTCTCTCCGCATAATTCCCTACAGCACAAACACAACGGTAACCTGGTCCTGAAGATAACCCTGAATTACTAATGGTCGAAATGCGGTTGACTTCCCAGAGCAACTTTTGGTGCTACTCTGTGGTTCACAAAATGTTAAAGTCCTCTGAAACTCCTGTAAATAATTAAATGTGAACATCAAGTATTTTGTCAATATTTTTCACCATTGTTCACCTTGCGCTGCTCATCGCTGTGTCACTTGTCACTTGCGCCATCCACCCTTTGTATCATGAGCACTTATGTGCACAAAGTGTTTTCAGGTTATGGCCACATTCAGTGTTAGCAGTACTGATACTACTGTTTCCCTACACTTGCTTTGAATACATAGTGCCTTTGGCACATCCTTTAACCTCAGAGTCTCCCTTCTCTTTCTTTTTGCAACTATATGTGCATGTTTATTTACTTGCCTAATTAAGTATCACCTGTTGAAACATTTTTCACCCAGGTCTCAACTGGGTATACAGGTGTGTAGTCCTGTCGCTTGATCTCTCCACCTTTCTAAAAGTGGCATTTACAAAATTGTAATGAAAATTCCGACTTTACTATTAAAGAGGATTTATCATTGAAATTTCATAGATACCAAACATGAAACAACTACCTGCTCCCAATTGGAAAATACAACTAAGGAATCTACAATGTTATGCTAAGAAAGGGGTAGGACTCACCATAATGAAAAATGAATTTAGGAATTTCTCACTACCAGGACATGCAAAAACTAAAAGCGCATGTTCAACTTTTTAATTACAATGTACCCTGCCCTGTGGGCTACCTAGTGCATTCCTTAGGAGTGACATATAGGAAAAAAAGGAACATTTTAAGGCTTGGCAAGAGGGTTAAATTCCCAAGTAGAATCAGGCGAGGGACATTTTTTAAAGTTTTAAAGTGCTTCTTAAGAGGGTGACACAACAAGTGCTGCAGGCCCTCTGGTAGCATTCAATGTACAGGCCCTAGGGTATGTGCTATACCAAACTCCAAGGGATTTATAAGTAAATTAAATACACCAATTAGGTATATGCCTATCAAACCATGTTTAGGGCAGTGTGCACAAGCACTTTAGCACTGGTTAGCACTGCTAAAGTGCACAGAGTCCAAAGGCCAACGAACGTGAATTCAGCAAAAAAGTGTAGGGTACAGGTAAGAAGTTTTGGGTGACCCTGCAGAGAGGGCCAGGTCCAACAGTAGACATATTTATGTGTCATTGTTAAGAATAATTATTTATTTGACAATCATGCCAGATCAAACCATTTCACTTTTTATATCGTATTCATTTGCAAAAAACAGGATCAGTGTGCCATGCTTATACCAATACACACTGTAGCATGGTGCAAATCAAAGAATGAAACTGTTAAGAGGTATGCCACATTGCGCTTCCCACCCCACCCCAGTAACATTAATGTAATAGTTTTCCTTTGTGGGGTTACAGTGTTATTACTCCAAACTTAAAAGAGAGAAACAATAATTGCTGAATATGTGTACCAATTTGTGCCAAATAAGTCAGTGTTGTAGATTGACTTTGGGCAGCCTAGGAATCTGCTAAGCAGACCACAAATAAAACTGGTTCCTAATATAATAACTTTTTTATTTAGGTTACTTCTTCCATTCTACGTGCTGAAAGCAATAACTGTTACTATTACCCAATTAAATTTTACTCAACTTACTTAACTTTTCTTCATAAGAATGGAAGAATGAGCTAGCTTTTTTGGTGGTTCAAAATCCTCATACTCACATCACCATGTGTCAGTTAAATGCATGTAACACACTGAGCTTCATACCAGTTTATTTTCCAGCCAATGACTATAAATCTAACTTAGGGCCAGATGTAGGTAAATGCATTTTTGCGATTCCTTCATAGCGATTTTTAGGGAATCGCTATTAAGGACTCGCAAAATGCCATGTAGGTAGGAATCGCAATATTTCTTTGCAATTCCTTAATATTCCTTAATTGCGAATCGCAAATCAAGGAATACCTTCCCATTCATTCCTATGGGCCTAGAGGCCCATAGGAATGAATGGGAATTGCGCACACAATTTGCGAGTACCCAATAGGTACTCGCAAATTGCGTGCGCAATTTCAAGGGTGCTAGGGTTCCAGAGGGACACCCTCTTGCACCCCTGAAATGTGCATGTGTGCACATGTGGCGCACATACATGCCCTAAGGGCATGAGTGTGTGCCACATGGCACTTTTAAAAAAGCAAAAAAGTGCTTTTTTAAAGGAAATCACTAATTACCACCCACTTGAAGTTGGTGGTAATTAGAGATTCCTTAAGGCTAAATTGCACTTTCATTTGTGCTACTTACATTGTATTTAAGGAATCGCAATTTGCGATTCCTTAAATGCAATTGCAAAATAGGGAATCGCAAATTATGCGATTTCTTATTTTGCGAGGGGCTCATTGTGTGCTACATTGCACACTGCTAATTTGTGATCGCAAACGCTGAAATTCTGCGAATTTCAGCGTTTGCGAGCTCAAATTGGATTCCTACATCTGGCCCTAAGTGCCTAAATTCTGTGTCCAAAAATACACATATATTGCAATAACACAATAGCACAAGAAAGGTAAAAGTAGTGTAAAATAGTAAAAGTGTTTACCTCAATGAGCATCAAGAAATAGTGACAATGCAAAAGTTGGATGAACAAACGAGTAAAGAATCATGGGAAATACAGAGGTGAGCAGACCTGTTGCAGTTGAGTGTGCCATTTTGGACATTTCAACAATTCTGACTGAATAGAACCGAAACAGAACATGTGTATTTGTGTAAAATCTCTCCAGCCCTCACCCTGGCAGGGCTTCTGACCTATCGTCCCCCTGGGGCGCCAGGCAATTTTATCAATTCCATATTTGAATCTATTTCCCAACTAGCTTCTTCCACCTCCAACTTCCTTATATTAGGTGATCTGAATCTCCACTTCCTAGACCCGAAGGATCGAGTAGCCTCGGACATTAGACACGACCTTACATCTCTAAAGGTACGTCTAGTGAACAACGAGCCCACCCATGAGAAGGGCCACCTATTGGATCCTATCTTCACCAATATAGCAACGGTGACCACCAACCCACCTGTGACCCTTCCATGGACAGACCATTTCCTGGTCCCTTTTTCCTGGGAAACTCCCATACCTATTCACCTAACCCCTAAAACCCAGGTTACCGACCGCCAATGGCACAAACTGTCACCTGAGAAATGGGCCCTTTCTCTTGCAGATTCCATTCCCGAGCTCTCCTCTGACTCTAATACGGCCGACAAACAATTCAGTGATTGGATCACGTCGTCTCTTGACACTATACTTCCAAAAATCACCACCTTTAAACAGCCTAAAAGGATATCCCCCGCTTCATGGTACACGCCAGAGCTTAAAGCCCTACGCCAAGAGTGTAAAAAAACCGAACGCTCATGGAGACGCGATAAATCAGGAACCAATAAAAACATCTACTCTATTTCTCTTCTAACTTATAAAACCGCTATTCGCAAAACCAAAAGCGTGTTTTTTCAGGAGAGAATAGAGAAAGCGGGATGCTCCGGGAAGGAAGCATACGCTATCCTTAAAGAGCTCTCAAAACCTCCAGAACAAGGACGTGGACCTCCCTCTGACCCCAAAGCCGACCAGGAGAAATGCCAACAATTGGCTAACTTCTTCCAGGACAAAATCCGACTAATCCTGGACTCAATTCCTCCCTCGAGCCCGAGGGGAGAAATTGCTCTCCCATGTTCGACATCTTCTACTGGTCTGTCCACGTGGGGCCAGGTCACAATAGACGAAGTACGGACGACGTTCAACTCCATGAAGAGCGGTTCCCCCAGAGATCCTGCTCCTCTTCGGATCCTTAAGGAGGTAGCCCCTTCTATCATTCCCTCCCTCACTCATCTGATTAATACCTCACTCCAACAGGGAGTAGTACCCCCGAGCTGGAAGAAGGCTGTGGTAAAAGCCTTACTGAAGAAACCTGCTCTTGACCCTGAGAACCTGGCGAACTACAGGCCCATTTCCTTACTCCCAGGAGTTAGTAAGATCGCGGAAAAACTTGTCAACAGGAAACTCTCGCAGTTCCTAGAGGCCAATAACAAACTGAAAAACTCCCAGACGGGCTTCCGACCAGGACAGGGCACGGACATCGCCCTCCTGGCGGCGGTAGAGGAAGCCAGAACGCTATTGGACGGGGGAGGATCAGTGGCAGTGATCCTCCTCGACCTTAGCGCAGCGTTCGATACCGTTGACCACCAACTCCTCATCGAAAGACTGGCAAGAGTTGGAGTGGAAGGTACAGCCTTATCCTGGCTTTCATCCTTCTTGACACAACGATCTTATCAGATCTGGGAGAAGAACGCCCGCTCCTCCGAAATGCCCCTCCAATGTGGTGTGCCTCAGGGCTCCTCCCTGAGCCCCACATTATTTAATATCTATATGTCCACATTGGAGGAGGTTATCACCCCTTTCGGAGTGAGTGTCGTCAGCTATGCTGACGACACACAATTAGTGGTGTCTCTGTCCCATCCCAAACAACAGAAAGCTGATCTCTTCAACTGCCTCACGCAGGTCCATCACTGGATGAATAGATCAGCCCTAAAGCTAAACGGGACAAAAACTGAGGTCCTTTTACTTGGCCCAAAAGGAACCTCACTCCCCCTGGACATGTGGCCAACCTGTCTAGGTCCTCCCCCAGACCCAAAGACTGAGGTGAAAAGTCTGGGTGTATGGATAGATTCTGAACTCTCATTCACCCCGCAAGCAAAGAAGGTCGTAGGGACCTGCTTTGGTCTTCTAAAGTCCTTGAGGAAAGTCCTGCCCCTTCTTCCTCCTAAATCGCAAAAATTACTAGTCCAAGGTCTTATAATATCAAGACTAGACTATAGTAACGCGATTTATTTGGGCGCACCGGAAGCGACTCTGAATAAACTGCAGAGAATTCAGAACACGGCTGCCCGGATTATCACCAACACCCCGACCAGATCATCGGCCAAACCCGCTCTCAAACTCCTTCATTGGCTCCCCATAAGGGAGAGAATCAAATTTAAAGCCTTGTGTCTTGTGCACAAAACTTTGCACAACCAAGGCCCCCCAGTCCTCTGCAATTTTATCACCCCTTACATAGCCACTAGATCCCTCCGTTCCAACGCAGAAAATCTCATCAACACCCCAAGATTTAGGAAAGTCCGTTCAGGAGGAAGACGTTTCTCGGTACAAGCGGCCCGTCTCTGGAACTCTCTTCCTCGTGACCTACGTCTTGAACCTCAATATCTCCGTTTCAGGAAGTTGTTAAAGACACATCTGTTTCCCTAGTTCCTATGCCCTCCCCGTGAACTCAGCCTCGGTCCTCAGATTTTACTGTTTTAGGGTTCTCTAGCGCTGGGATACCTCCGGGTGACTATGCGCTTTATAAAAATAAATAATAATAATAATAATAATAATAATAAACTACACATTTACGGAAGGGTCTCTTGGCACTAAAATAACGGATGTTTATTGTTTCCAAATCGGCATCTTTCCCTAAACAGGAGACCCGTGTCACTCATCTTTTTCCAGATGCTCTACATTTTTTCATTTTAGCTCCTGCCTAACAAAGGGATTGACTGATGGAGACGGGGTTTACCTTAACAAAGGTGACTACTGTCCTCATGTCCAGGTCAAAACATGATAACTGACGGTTAGTGGTTGCTGATTCATAGTCATGGGCTACAAATCTTTTGGCATGCATCCCAGGTTGGGGAGGCGGCCTGCTAACCCCACCTGAAGTATGACACATTTTTAGAGTTAGCATGTCTGCCTTCACGTGCATCCTTATTTTGTCATTTCCTGTTATGTTAGTTATGGCTTCGAATCTTAAACAAGGAGTCTCCCTTGCTACTGTTTGTTTTCTTGATCCCCTAGCAGTTGGAACATCTCTTGCATCTACTTCTGGATAGTCTTGCTTGGCTAGTTATTCTTCCCTGATGTCAGAGGGGGTTTTTGTGCTTTGGTAATAACTAAAGATTCTTAGTATTCAATCAAGAGCTACAAAAATGCCAAGGAGACTCATTAAACATTGTGTGTTTCCTCCTAAATTGTATCGTCTTAAGGAGACACCTAACAACTTACAGTTGTACTATTATGTGCAGGGTGGCACCGAGTTTTCTGGAAGGAGTAACTCTTTCAGCCATCGAGAATGGGACTCAAGAGACCTTTCCAGTGCCCAGTTTTTGCCGATATCTCAGTGATAGTTGATACTGTGCTGGGTATGATGGCTACTATGGAGTGGTGTTAAGGTATTTCAAATTCTTTCTAAGATCCCACACACTCCATTTTAGGCTTGGCATTTCTAGCTCTACTCACCACAACTCATTGAGGCTGCCAGAGGGTTAGTCAATAATATCAATGTTATTTAATGCATACATTGTCTCTTGGACTAATACTCTTGATATAAATCAATTGGACTACTATCTTATAAGGGATTTACACAAATTGATATTAAGCTGCAGAATGATGTGCATATTAAATTTCGAAGTCAGAATATCAAGGATATTAAATATGGAGGACAAAATATTGAAATACAATACTGACTAGTGAGTAAGTCTAGATTTTCTATAAATAACTTTACATATATGTACCTATGTTGTACATATATCTCCAAGGTACTAAGAATGGAGTTATAGACAGTAAAACAATACTTCTGTTTATGCACATACCTTTCAATATTTGTGCAACTTGCTATACTGTCCTCCATTGTCTTGTGTGTTGATATTCTTCCTGTTGGCATTCAGTGGTACAATCCTACAGAATGTCTATGAAGTGTACCACCATGTTGCTGACTGCCTTATGAAAATCCAAACTTAGATGCTTATAATCCACCTACGATATTTGTCTCATCTCAAAGACTGAAATCATAGTTATTTAGTCAGTAGATCATTCACCTAAACCAACCCTCCCTCATTCATCTAACTGTATTAATTATGAAAGGTCCTTATGCTAGGATTAGTCTTTACTATCTCTTGTCAATGTGATTGGTAAAGGAATCTCATATATGTTACACACCTAGTAGAGTATTGCCTCCTCTTACATCTGGTATTTCTCCTCGAAACGAGACACACGGGATGGGGTAAATTACTATATACCCAAGGCTCTACTCTCAAGAACTCTCTCCTATCTCCACTCCAGCTGCAATGTAATTACAACATGTTCATAACATTTCTGAAAAAGCCTATATTGCACTCTTCTTATGGATCCTTTTGATACCCAATGTCACAGCCATGTGGCCCCCTTAGGTCTATTTTGTTGTCACTATTTTATTCATCCCCTACTGTTTACCTTTCTAATATGACCAAACAGTGGTGTACCCAATTTATACATCTGTAAAATTAATGCAATAAACCTCATCTCCAGGGGTACGGAGACATGCATCCACTGTGAAGAGATTACTTGACTATTTTGGAACTTTGCCATTAGACCCGGTGACTCGCAGAGGGCCTTGTGAATCCGGAAGAAGTTGTGGACCTGTTTAGGATTGTCAATCAAATGCAGTGCTATAATCCTGAATAATCTGTGAGGAGAAAAACTGTCCAATGTTGACTAGATTGCTGAATTGAAAAATGTCACCAACATTTCCCCCAAGTGTACTTGTTCATTTCAAACATGATATGAAGATGCTGAAGATATTTTGTCAGGGAAAAGATTTTTAAAATATCTTTATTAACATTTTATTCAAACAAGTGGATCCTTTATTTATCTTGCACATTTTCATTAATTAATCACAGCAATCTTCAAATGTAATACATTCCTGATCATCCTATAGGACCTTATTACCAATGTATTTTGTAGTCCGGCCCAATCTATGAACATTTTTAATCTCCAATTTCTTCCTTGCTTAACTGTAACCCCCACACCAACCCACCCAGCTCAGCATATCAGACATTTCGTCATCTCCCCCGAGGATCTTGGTTAAACACATGAAATATCGCCTGTTTAATATCTAAATTCAGATTCACAATTTCTACTCTTGCTTTTGGAATGTTATCACAATGGGGTATCAGGTGTTATTATTGCTGTCTGCATCCCTTTACTGTCAGCAATCATTACTGTCCAGGCACTTAAGTCGTCCTCCAGTTTCTCATCATGTCCACCTTTTTCATGCGTATTGGTTCCGCTGTTGCCCATTCATACCAGTCACTTAACCATCTCTCTATACGGGCTGGGTCAGGGCTCCTCCACGAAATTGCAATTCGACTTTTCCCTAGTATAAGTCCCAACATTACTAGTTAGTTAGTACTCTTTTTATCTCGTTAGGGATTGTCCATCCTGTGACACCTTCAAATTTATCTAGGATTTCAGATCAGTAAGGGGCTATGACCGGAAAGTGCCACACCACGTGCAGGAAGTCCGCCTCCTGGCCCCTACAATGTGGGCAGTTTGTTGATCGAGTCGGAAAGATTTTCCCTAGTGTTTTGAGGGAGAGATATGTTTGGTGCATATAATTATATTGGATCAATTTAAACCTTGGATTAGAATTCACTTTCTTAACTCCCTCATGCACTTTAATCCAGTCCTGCTCCGGCAGGAGCTCCCCTATGGCTTCCTCCCAGCGTAACTGGACTGGCAGGGCCGGGGTTTTCAAATCGCCCCTTAGTGCTCGGTACATATTGGAGATCAGACGACCACCTTGCGCCATGTAGAGCAGAACCTAGAGCACTCTTGTTGTTGCGGGTTCCGCCGGAAAGGACGCCCACAGTTTACTAGTTACATGCGATGTCTTCCTATTTTGTAAATATTTTCCGCATTCCAACTCAAACACATCCTCTGCGTCTTCGCTGGAATTAAATTGGCTATTCGAAAAAAGGTCACCCATTGCCAGGCATCTGCCTTCCTTCCATTTATGGACGGACATAGATTCTGCTATTTTAGCTTAGGGTTGTATTACCCAGAAAGGCATATCAGGGTCATATGGGACATGACTTGCGACCTTTTTAACTGCGTTTTCCCATACTTGTGCCACATGTTGACTTATGTAAGGGCATGTTTTTGACACTCCTGTCCCCCTCATTCGGTGTCCCGGGAGGGAGTCACTCACATATGTTCCTGCAAGTAACCTTTTCTCATTGGTTATCCTGGTCGTCTAACCAATGAATAGCATGCTGGAGCTGGGAAGCCATATAGTATAATTCCATATGGGGAACCTCCAGCCCCCCTTTTGGCCCTGTCCTCTGCAGCATCGTTACGCTCACTCTTTTGCGGTTTGGTCCCCTTAGTAAATCAGCCAACAATTTATTTAAAGTTTTAAAGAAATTATTAGGGATTTCGTAGAACTGCAACACATACAGACACCGCGGTAGGACGACCATTTTTGCAAGTGTAATTTTGCCCATGAGCAACAGCGGCAGCCCCTGCCAGAAGGGCAGCGAGCTGCTCACCCCTTCCACTACTCTTCCGAAATTCAGACTCAAGTGACCTTCGGGTGAGCCCGCTAACAGAATCCCCAAGTGTTTGGGGATGGATTCCGCCCATGGGAGCCCTACTGCCGGCAGCAACTCCTTTTGTGCCCTGGCAAGTCGTCTGATCTCCACGAAGGAATGAAAGCCGTCGCCGAATGGATGAAGAACAGCCTTCTGAAGCTGAACTCGGACAAGACGGAGGTCCTCATCCTTGGCTCCACCCCCTCAGCCTGGGACTACTACTGGTGGCCGACTGCCCTGGGAGCAGCACCGACACCCACCAACCACGCACGCAACCTGGGGTTAATCCTCGACTCAGCTCTCTCCATGACCAAGCAAGTCAAGGTCGTCTCATCCTCCTGCTTCAACACCCTCCGCATGCTCCGCAATATCTACAGGTGGATCCCCACCGACACAAGAAGAACAGTCACCCAGGCCCTCGTCAGCAGCAGGCTGGACTACAGAAACGCCCTCTATGCAGGAGCCCCGGCCTAACTGCTGAAACGACTGAAACGCATACAGAACGCCTCTGCCCGCCTGATCCTCGACATCCCTCGACACAGCCACATCACACCCCACCCGAGAGACCTGCACTGGCTGCCCGTCAACAAGGGGATCACCTTCAAGCTCCTCACCCACACACACAAGGCACTCCATGACACTGGGCCAGCATACCTCAACAAACGACTCACCTTCTACACCCCGAACCGCCAGCTCCGCTCCGCCGACCGTGCCCTCGCTACCGTCCCCTGCATCTGAACAGCGATCTCCGGTGGCAGATCGTTCTCCTACCTCGCCGCCAAAACCTGGAACACCCTCCCCATCCTCCTACGGCAGACCCAAGACCTCCTAACCTTCAGGAGGCTACTCAAGACCTGGCTATTCGAGCAGTAGCAGCACCCCCCAGCACCTTGAGACCCTCACGGGTGAGTAGTGCGCTCTACAAATTTCCTGATTGATTGATCGGTAACAGTGTTGATTTGTTGGGATTTTTTTTTAGGCCAGATAATTCACCGTATCTGTTTAATATATCTAATAATTTGGGTATGGATTGGGTTCGTCATCGAGTGTATATTAAAATATCATCTGCATACATCGAAACCACATGGTTAGTTCTCCTAGTTTGATCCCCCAGCCATCCAATTGTTTCCATAAGGACTCTGTGAGCAGCTCCATTGCAGCCGCAAAGAGAAGCGGCAACAAGGGACACCCCTGTCTGGTTCCCCGCTGCAGTGTGAAGACCCATGAAATCAATCCCCTATGCGTAGCCGGGCCTATGGGATATGTACATCAATTTCAACCATTTAATAAATCCCTCTCCTAGCCCCATCACCTTCAGTGTTGCCCATATAAACGACCAGTCCACCGAATCAAAGGCCTATTCAACATCGAGCAGCGCTAAAGCGCAATCCTCAGTTTCTATAGGTGTGGAGTGCCACACATGTGCAAGTCATCTTAAATTATGAGCAGTGCTGCGCTTGGGGATGACAACGGATTGATCTGAATGTATCAGAATAGGCATACAAGGTAGGAGTCTGTTGGCCAGCACCCCACTCTGAATTTTCATATCTAAGTTGAGAATGGAGATCGGTCTATCTGAACTCGGATTTTTCGGATTCCTATCGGGTTCAGGAATCATAATTACTATATCCTCCCTCGTGGAGGCTGGGAGGGTTTGCAACTGTAATGCCTCAGTGTACACTTCTAACAGGCGATCAACAAGTAGTGGTGCAAACTTTTTGTAAAATTCGGATGGGAACCCATCACTTTCTGGACTTTTGGCTGGTTTCAACTGATTAATGGCTCCCAATATCTCTTCTTTGGTGTTCGGAGCATTTAATGTCTCCCTTGTCTCACGGTCTAACTGGGGAAGACCTAGGTCATTCAAAAAGGTTCCTAGTACTTCCTCTGGAGGGGAGATTCGCTTTGCGTGTACCTTTGCCATGTGCTCCGTTAAAACCTCTAGGATTGCCACCCCTCCTTTAAAAAAAACAGTAATGGAAGAGGCCCCCACAGTGCCCACTTATTGAAAGCTTCAAGAGAGGGGAGGTTTCACAAATTTGAGGGTTTCGTAAGTTGCTTGTTCTCTAGACCAAGGGTGGGTGCATTGGAATCTTGCCTCTCAAAGGGGGCATACATTATGCTAGGTGTTATCTCCTTAGGTGTTTACGCATAGAAAAGTGAATTGGCTGGAGCTTGCAGTCCTGCCACTGACTGCAGTATACATACTTGGGGATGGTTTGTAAATTTAGGGCTGAGTAACTGGTAGAAAGAGGCGGATTCCTCTTACCTCAGGCTGTTACCTCTCTGAGTGTTCTTTATCTACGAGAGCTCTATTTAAGGTCAAGTGAAGCCAAGAAAATTTGGGGTTTTATGCACTGGGTCTTATTTTGACATGAAAGTCTTAACACTGGGACTTCTAACTCTTCCATGCCGCTGCGATTAAAAGGCCCCTTCAAACCTTTAGGTTCCTCTTGCCAGCGCATATGCTGAAAATGATACATACCCAAGGAACCAGGTTTGTAAACTCATTAACAGAGGAATGGTCAGTGACCTGGTCAATTGACAGATCATAGTTTTGATATCCCAAGTGGAGATATCTGGGTCTTTGCCGATTGTTCAACCCGCCTTTAGACCTAACTGCTTTGTGTGGGCAGAATGTGAGACAGTGAGCAAAATTGGCCTCTCAATCTGGATTGTCATTGTGGTGCTACTTGCCTTAAAAAATATCTCAGTAGGCAACCTGGAGCTGTCCATTGTTGTGGTCCTCAGATACGGAGTAGTGTCCCCAGTGGGGAGGTAATGTATCTTAGTTGTACTCGGTAGGAGATCTGTAGGACTTCTTGAAAGGTGAAGACCTGGAAAGTTTCAAATTAAATTTGATAGACTGTCCACTCTCATGACACAAAGGGCTGGCCTGATGTGAAAGTGGGAGAAGTAACAAAAAGTATACAGTGCAGGGTTCGGTAAATGGTTTCCAGTTGAGTCATCGACAATGTGAATTCCACAGCAACATGCTTACAGAAACTAGTAGGTGAAAAGGAAGATGGCGGATAGACTCCATCAGGAGGAATGCCCCCACTGAGCCCTCCGAAATGGATGCCGGCAAAAAGCTACTGAGCAACTTTCTCTCTGTGTTTGACGTGCGATAAAAAGTGCCCTGAAACCTGTGCGACAGTAATACTAACCCGATAGATGCTGCTGTGGTGTATCCAGCCTCCCCGCCGCTGCTTGTGAACTCCCGCCAGCTGATCGGCCTCAGCACTGGCTTCTCTACTCTCTCTTGGCCCGGTCCTGTGATAGGGCTCCTCCCAATAATCGGCTCTTCAAAGACCGGGCTCTCTTCTCGGAATTCTGCAACTGTCAGTGCCACATTGACTAGGCCGACTGAAACCGACTAAATTATAAAGACTGGCTGTCAGGATCTGCAAGCTGGAATGGACAAACAAATATGTCACGTGTGGGGAAACCAATCATGAAGCTTCTTCAGTCTGGAAAAGCAGCCAACATCTTTTCTACAGTCCTTGAAACGGCTATGGCGGACACTATACTGGACGTGATCCACTCAGGTGGTGGGGGAAAGCCTGATTGAAAGGAGTGAAGTTCTGACGGCTTGAATGATGTACTTGATACTGTGAACTTGGACCCAGCAGGCTCAGCGTACATCTGCCCGGAAGCCACCCCACATGAGGCGCTGCAGCTACAGCTACAGCTGCTGTTATCGTTGCAACAGACGGCAATTAAGCCTGCTACTAATGAAGAGGTTAGTTGCGATGCTATTGTCTCTAGTTTGGGTATTGCTAACGCTACATTGTTGCAACAGCACCCGCCTCTGCTATTGCCTGCATTTACAGAAGCGTTGGGTAATACTGTAGCCTGCCCTACTCCAGGAGCTGATTTCGAGGTTACAGTTCTAACTGATCCAATTGCTGGGCCAGATTTATCCCCCGCTGGGGGGGGGGCATCCTTTCAAAAAAGAGCCATAAGGCGTATGGATTTGGTGGAACAATTGAACGACTCGCTTACTGGATCTTTTGATCAGGTTAATGTCTCCCCTTCCTCACTTTCATTAATACAGATAGGGGAATACCCAGCGCCAGATGCTTTGGAGGGCTCTAATGATTTGATGCGTGTTCTTTCTACTAAAAACAAAAAAAATGCAACGTTAAGCTTGCAAAACCTGCCCGAAGTTGTAAAATGAATACAGAGCTTCAAGGCAAGCAGCAATCATATTGACTACAGCAGTACGCGGGAAGGGAGTAGCAGAAGGGAGACTCTCGAACTCCGGCCTGGAAGGTAGTCCCAAAATTAACTTGAGCTCTGCCCCCTTCTCAAAAGCACATAATAGCATATGCTATTCAGCACAAGATCTTTTGCCGTCATCAAATCCTCTTTCATTGGCAATGAACCAAGCTACTATACCTACGACATCTGGGAGCAAATCGCCAGAGTTGTCTGAGCCATCACTCTGGCCTATCTTACAGGCCCTATGTGAGCAAAGAGCTGAGACACAGGAGCATTACACGCAGCTCAGGGCAGACAATTTATCGATCCAGCAATCACTTTGGAAGTGACTAGTTAGGTGGCCTCACTTACAAATGACCTGGTGGAAGTACAGCAGTGCCTTGCAGATAATGAAGAAGCTGTGACAGCCACCACTCGGCAGGCTCACGCCCATGATGATCAGCTAGCTGCTCTACAGGGAAAAAATGAAGATGTGGAAAATTTATAGCTTTGGAGTTTCTGAGGGAAAGGAGATTTTCGACTCACGTGCATTTGCTGTGAAGCTGTTTCAGAAAGCCTTCCCAGACTTGGCAGACTGGGATTAGGACTCCCAAATACAATGGGCTCATAGGTTACCAATCTTTGTAAGCCAATCTGACCAGTTTAATTTACGTAAACCTCGTTCAGTTTTCATTTTTAAGACAACTTTCTTCTACGACAGGCAGTCTCCATTAAAGCTCGGCCTTCGTCACCAGTGGTGGATGAATCAATTTCTCTCTCTGTGAGGTCAGATTTATGTAAGGGCACAATGGATAAGAGGTGGAGGATGCAACAGCGTATCGACCCTCTGAAAGCTATTGGGGCATAGGTGTTTCTGCAGGAACCGGCTCGCTTGAAGGTTATAAAGGATGGGCAGTCCCAGATCTTTCACTCTGACTTGGAAGCTAAACAGGTTCTCAACCACTGGCAACAACGCTCTGGAAAATAACTGATTTACTGTAAAATGAAGGTTCTTTAAAGGGGCTTAGGATTTTTAAAACTGCTGATGTTTCGTTCTTTTCCTTTTTTTCAGAGTGACTACTTACACTTGGATACTAGCTTAATTCAGCAAAAAAAAAATATTCTACTCTTACTTTTCTTAACTTTCGCTTCTGCTCAAAATTTGCTTAACTCTTTATAGTACAGGCTTCACTTGAGGGGGGCTCTAGGAAACTGGGTTCCATGCTTGTTGTCATCCATCAACAGCCAATAAAAGGGGTGATTCCTTTTCTAGATCACTGGGAGGGAGGGTGGGAGGGATTTTCAGAAAAGGGAGGGGCTGGGTCAAAGGAATGCCTGTGCTCAGGCCAGCATGAGGTATGGGGGAAAAAACCCAAAGTGTACTAAGTAAACATGAAACAAATACTATACAAATTGCTATTTTGGCTATGGGACACTTTTCTTTCCAAGGCAGTCCTTTTAATATTTTCAGTCGGGCGCTATTGTAGAGAACTTGGTAAGGGATAAGGCACTGTTTCACAACATCTCTTGCACTCTCCAAAATTACTAGTGTTAAATGACGGGGTCAATTAGATGTATGTGTTGGAATATAGCTGGGTTGAATGTGGCAACTAAGCGTCAGCTAGTAAGGGAGGAGCTCAAACTATACAAGCCACATATTGTGCTTTTCACAGAAACTCACTTGGCTTTCAAGGATAGGGGTCTGATGAAGCAGCTGGGCCCTGAAACAGTAGACTGTACTTCTCAGGGCGATGCAATCAGAGGAGTAGCTATTTTAAAAGATAAATGGCTAAAATGCAATATTCTTAAGGTCTCCTCCGATCACTGCGGCAGATGGGTAATAACACAACAGGAAATTTACAATATAAAAGATATATTCTGCGTGGTGAATGGGCCTAATGATGATGATCCCACTCTCTTCAATATTTTAATGTTGGAATTGTTGGCCTGGCAGGGCGAATTGATAATCATGGGAGATTTTAACTGCACTTTGAATTATGGTATGCACTCCACTAATAGGGCGGCTTTTCTGAGAATGGTAAAGGTCAGAAGTTCAGTTTGGGAGATGGCTTGACTTCATAGTTTGTTTGATGTATGGCAGACACTCCACCCCACACTACCTGGGTATACCTACTATTCTGCCCCTCATAAGCAGTACTCCAGAATAGATCTGGCCTTTGCTAACAGCAATGTAATACAAGGGGCCAAACTTGAGGTATGTTCCTGGATTACTTCAGATCACAATCCTATCTTGCTTAGTTTTCAACAGGGTATGGCAGATACGATTAAATGCCCTTCTCATTTCCTAGGCACTTGTTGACTGACAAGGAGTTTATCTTGTTCATTCGAACCTCTTTGACCGAGTTTTTACACTTTAATATGGGCTCTGTTTCTCCTTTAATAGTTTGGGATACAATAAAGGCCTATGTACGAGGTATCACCCAGTAGTTCATCCTCCGCCAAAATAAAACTAACAATAACGATATGAAGGTAGTCTGCCAGGCGTAACGCAGCTAGAAACTCTCCATGCTGAGGGTTTTAAATCAAGAGCAGTTATATATTTCATTAATAGATAAACCCTCACTTATGGGCGGGATGTTAAAAGAAAGGATTACATTTGCCTTTAATAAAAAATCGTTCTATACAATATTAATATGGGGATTGGGTTGGGAGAGTACTGGCATGCCAATTAGCTGATAGAAAATCTAAAGGGCAGATAAAAGCTATAAGGGGAGAAGATGGAACTAGGTATACATCCCCTCATCTAATAATAGCACAATTCTCCCAATTCAATCAAAGACTTTAACCCCCGTCCTGCTTACCTGACAAAACAGAGATCAAAGACTTCAGCCACACCACGCTGCTCCCATGGACCGACCACCACTACGTACACTTCCTTGTCAATATACCCAAGCCACCCGAACTTGCTCTGTGCCCCCGCACAGGAACTGGAGCAGAGTCACCAAGGAACAACTCAACGCCACCCTCAATGGCAACACCCCCTCCTCTGCAACCGATGCCAGGCCAGGAAATTCCACACCTAGATCGCCAAGGGTGCTGACAAGCTTGCACCGCTGTGCAACCCCGTCAAGCTATGCCCCAGGAAAGCCGCCTGGCTCACCTCCCATCTCCAAGAAGCCAGACGCACCTGCAGACGCCTGGAGAAGAACTGGAGAAACAGCAAGACACCCAAAAACTACATCACCTGCAAAGACGCCATGAAGGAATACAATCAACACATCAGAACCACCAAAAGGACCTTCATCCACGACAGAATCCTCTCCAACTCCAGCAACTCCAAGGAACTTTTCAGCGTCAGCCAGGAATTCATCAGGCTCCATAGCCAAGCAACGGACATCACCTCCTCCCAGGACCTCTGCGACAAACTCGGCGCTTACTTCCACCTGAAGATAAAGAACCTCTATGACAATTTCAACAACCACACACCCGTCCCTACGGTCAGCCCGCCCTATGGCAACACTAGCCAGACCACCATCTCTGCCTGGACACCGATCACTACCGAAGAGACTGCCGCAACAATGAAAGGCATCCACTCTGGGACCCCCACAGACCCATGCCCACCCCACATATACCACAGAGCCACCATCGCACCCGTATTACAACGCACCATCAACACCACCTTCTAGACCGGCTCCTTCCCCAACGACTGGAAACTCGCAGAAGTCAGGCCCCTGCTCAAGAAGCCCTCCGCAGACCTGATGGATCTCAAGAACTACCGGCCCATCTCACTCCTTCCTTTCGCTGAGAAAGTTGGCGAGAAGACACTAAACACAGAGCTGACAAGGTTCATCGAAGACAATGCCAACCTCGACAATTACCAATCCGGATTGCGCAGCAACCACAGCACCGAGACTGCTCTACTCGCCACCACCGACAACATCCGCACCCTCTTCGACCAAGGTCACACCACGGCCCTGATTCTACTTGACCTGTCGGCAGCTTTCGACACCGTCTCCCACCGCACACTAGCAGCAAGACTACACGACGCCGGCAAACAAGGCACCGTCCACAAATGGAGCAGATCGCTCTTCACCGGCAGGAGCCAAAGGATCAGACTACCTCCCTTCCTCTCTGAACCCACGGAAATCAACTGCAGAGTCCCACAAGGATGATCACTCAGCCCAATCCTCTTCAACATCTACATGGCTCCCCTCGCCTCTATCATCTGACATCATGGCCTCAGCTTAATCTCCAAAGCCAATACCCAACTCATCCTCTCCCTCACCAAGGACCCCACCACCACCAGACTCAACTTCCAGGAAGGAATGCAGGACGTCACAGCCTGGATGAGCAGCAGCTGGCTAAAACTCAACTCAGGGACGACAGAAGTCCTTTTCCTCGGAACCACCCCTTCGGCATGGAACAACACCTAGTGGCCCACCGCCCTCGTCAGCCCCGACCCCCACAGACCACGTCAAGAACCTCGGCATCATACTCAACTCCTCCCTCTCCATGAATCGACTAATCAACGCCGTCACCTCCAGCTGCTTCAACACCATCTGCATCCTCCGTAAGGCCTTCAAATAGACCCGCTCGAGGCAAGGAAGACAGTCACCAAACCACTTACTACCAGCAGGCTGGGCTACGGAAACGCCCTCTACGCTGGCATCAACAAGTCTCTACTATGCAGGCTCCAGACAATTTAGAACACCGCAGCAAGACTCATCCTCGGGGTCCTGCGACACAAACACATCATCCAACACCTACGCAAGCTCCACTGGCTTCCCATCAAGAAAAGAGTCCCCTTCAAGATACTCACCTACGCCTACAAATGCCTACACAACACCGGACCCCAATACCTCAACAGAATCACCCTACACGTACCCAAACGAAACCTCCACTCCGCCAACGTCCTCCTTGCAAAAACCACGCGCAGCCGCAGAGCCAGAGCAGGGGGAAGATCCTTCTCCTACATTGCTGCCAAGACCTGAACGAACTCCCCACTGACATCAGACATGCCCCCTCCACACACCTTCAGGAAGGCTATGAAGACCTGGCTCTTCGACTGATACATATCTGCTGACCGCCCCCATCGCCTTGAGAGACCCTCACGGGTGAGTAGTGTGCTTAAAATCTCCCTGATTGATTGACTGATTGAATGAATAAATATTTAAAAAGAGGCAATCTCCGATGCTTGAGTGAGGAAGACACTGCCCTTCTTCATAGTGATATTACTATGAAGGAGATTTTGACAGCCTTAGCCGTCTTACCTTCGGGTAAGGCTCCAGGTGATGATACTATGCCAATTGAGTTTTACAAAACCTTCAAGAACCCTAATTTACCGCTAATAAGGGAGGTCATGCATCAGATTGGGATTTGAATGGAGGTGCCTAATTCATGGGATATGAAACAACATTTTTTTATATTTAAAAGGGGAAGCCAGCGGATGACTAGATCATACTGCCCTATATCTCTTATTAACTCTGATGCTAAAATCTTTGCTAAAGTCTTGGCTAATCGGCTAGCTCCTCTTGTGCCAGGCCTAGTTTTGGGCCAGCAACACGGTTTTATAATAGGCATAGATGCTACGGCACACGTTAATACAGCTGTTACTGCCACTGCTTTTGATATAGCCAAAAAGACAGCACTTAACATAGGGATGATGCTACAGAATGCTGATAAAGCATTCGACTGAATGATATGGGACTGTTTATGGGCCACATGAATGGCTAATGGTTTGGATGGTCGATAAAGCAAATGGGTCAGTGCATTATATATTAACCCACAGGCCAAATTAATATATACTAACCTGTGTTCTGCCCCATTTCAGATACACCGCGGTACTCGGCAGGGGTGTCCACTCTCCCCATTGCTATTTGCATTGTACATCGAGCCATTTATTTGATTACTTAATCTTAATGCCGGCATCCTCCCATTTAGCATTGGGTCTCGTGAATTAAAAGTTACCGCCTATGCCGACAACATAGCAGTTTTCTCTTCCGACCCAGTGATGGCACTTGCCTCTATTCAAGAGGAGGCAGGAAAATGTGGTTGTTTTTCCGGTTACATACTTAACGCTCATAAAACCCAAGTTCTTCTCAATTTTCACCCAGCTGTACCAATAATGGGAGGCTGCATGACCACAACCTATCTTGGGGTGCGTATTTCCCCTCGAGTTGAACAAATAAGGAGGCTTAACTACAAGCCATTGTTTCAGTCGGTCATTCAAAGTTTGAAAAATTGGAACGAACTTCCAATTACTATAATTGGCAGATGTAATATCATCACAATGACCATCTTGCCTAAGTTTGTATATTTATTTCATGCTATAGAGAGATAAATAGATTTATATGGGGAAATAAGCAAGCATGCCCAGATATTTGATCACTTAAGTTTCCCAATAAACAATGTCCTGATTTTAAACTATATGATTGGGCGGCTTTCTAAGAACCACTATTTTTGTTTTTACCTTGCACTTGGAATGGATAATAATATGTTTTTGCATAAAATTAATGCCCCAAATTATTATAAAAGAGTTTGATTTAAGAAGATTAGAGATATAGTATGTATATGGCATGAAATCTTAAAACACTGCTCGCTGTCCTCAAATGATGTATGGTGTGACTCCAATCTCCCTCTATGGGACATTCCTAACCTCCCGGATGTATTTCACGATGCTGTTGGCTGGCGTTGGGCAGGCTAAGGGATTGAATGGCTTGGGCAACTGTACGATTTGCAAACATTTGCGCATTTGAAATCTAGATATAACCTCCCACATCTATTTTTTTTTAAAGTATTTACAGTTAAGAGACCATTTTCTAAGACGGCAAATGATTCAAACACCGCAGAATTCTGACTTAATGTCATTAGATACTAATCAGAAATCCCGAATTAGTACTATGTATTTACAACTTTGCCAAAATAGAAGGGATGATAGTCAGCGTCTGGCCACCAAGTGGAGCCAAGCTTTAGGCGTAGCCATTACTCCAGTAGAGATAGTCTCTGCTCTAGATACTCTCTGTATGGGGCTATTCACTCTGCTTGCTTAAAGCTGCAGCAATTTTGCACTATTTGTATGCCGTATTATACTCCTGAAAATGTAGCGAAAGTGGCAGAAACGGCGTGGGGAGATGGGGGAGATAGGACGCTCGGCCCGAAATGCAGAATGACTGCAGCTAATATTGTATATATGTTCTGCACCTGCCCCAATATTGATACATTTTGGTAGGAAGTTACTCAAGCTATTGGTAGTCGCTTGGGGTTGTATTTCTCCCCCACCACAAAAGAAATGATGTTAGGTCATAAAGAGGAGGCTAACAGGGGGTTGATGTTTTTCTTTTCCAACATCTTAGTAGCAGCTGGCCTCTATATTGCAAGAGCATGGATCTCGCCGAATCCCCCTGTTGCATTAGATTGGTGCCCATTACAAACAGGAGCTAAGAGGGAAAAGACGCAGGTTCACGATGAATGGGTGTTAGGAACCGGCATTAGATTGGTAGACAATCATGAGGGATCTCTTTGAGAGGGAGTGAGCGCTAGCTAAAACTAGAGGAGGCTAACAGGGGGTTGATGTTTTTCTTTTCCAACATCTTAGTAGCAGCTCGCCTCTATATTGCAAGAGCATGGATCTCGCCGAATCCCCCTAAGAGGGATAAGACGCAGGTTGCCCTCCACTCACAATTATTCATAACAAAGACACCTGCTCTATATCTAATAGATAGAATGGCCTGAACATCACCTGCCTCCCTTCCTGGTGAGGATGCTCATAGTACACGCGATACTCCTGCTGTACTTAACAGGGTGTTCCTATCTCCTTTCTAAAAAACAATCCTGCCTGTGTCTGTGACTCCACCACCGGTTCCTAACACCCATTCATCGTGAAAAGTGGTTGAAAGAATGTGTGAAAAGTAGGAAGGTACCTCACGGAAACAACCCCCAGGGAACTACTGATAGGTACCTATCAGTAGTTCCCTGGCGGTTGTTTCCGTGAGGTACCTTCCTACTTTTCACACATTTTTTCACACACTTTTCACGATGAATGGGTGTTGGGAACCGGCATTAGATTGGTGGACAATCATGAGGGATCTCTTTGAGAGGGAGCGAGCGCCAGCTAAAACTAGAGGTGTGTGCTCACTTCAGAAACTGGACCACATATGGAACATTTTCGTTTGATTCTATATACTAGATTACGATTTTTTAAATTACTATTACTAATGCTTTTTTCACTTTCTTTTTCTTTTCCTTTTTTCCTTTCTTCTTCTTCTCCTGTCTTTATGGGGACTGCAATGTATATCTATTAACTTCTTGTTACTTAATTTGAAGCCTTTTTTATCTTTTTCTGTGTACCCTTTGTTTAAATCAATCAAAAAAACAAAAAAAAGCTTACAGAAACTAGTCAAATGAAATATGAATACGCATCATAAACTGTCCACATGCAGAGCTGCCAAATTCAGTCAATTTCAAACATAAGCGTTGCCTAAAGTGTGCTCATATTTCTCTGCATTCAGTCTACAAAGACTTACTTGAGGTGCTAACAACAAGGCAAATACTGGCCTCAGAAGAACTCAATTATAAATTGTCAGTGTGGAACTGGAATTCCAGAAACACAGTGTGTATGAGGTGTGTGAGGTGTACACATGTTTATTCATGAAACATGTATCACTTCAATTTTCTGGATATTACTTTATATCCAGTTGTGTCGTAATATAAGTCTCTCAGAATGTTACTCTAAAGGATATTCCTCTTATACCATTAACTGAAGTCTCTTCTTTCCCCTGAAGACAGATATTATTGGTTGAAAGCACCTGTAGATAAAAGAAGTATTCAAATATCCTCAGGTGCTGACTGAGACATCCACTCTCGAGGACAGAAAGACCTCCTCTTATTTACTGGCAGCACCTTATTATTGCCCTCTCACTCTGAAAAGTTATTCCCAATCTGCTACGTTAAACAGAGGACCACCTCCTCTCCTCATGCTCCAATGAAAATCCTTGTTTCATAGAGTGCTCACCTCTGCCTCCTTTATACGCTGAGCCCACGTTCCACTCTCCTGAGTAATGGTACTCAGAGCAATTGGTCAAATGATGTTCCAGAGCAGCCTGCTCTCCTGTGCCATCTCCCAGTTGGGAAAATATCAGCATCCCACTGCATCCTTACATGCTATCATGGAAGTGATAGGTTGCTCCCACCAGCTATCATGGAGTCATCGACTCAGACGTCCACAGAAAGTGGCCTAACCAGTCAGCCTCACCATCTCTTCCATGGGCATTCTGCTGTCGCTAATCCCTCTACATCACAGTGCTGAGGAATCCATCTTCTCAGTGACTACCTATTTACCCTCAAATCCTAACTGGGTCCTATGACTAACAGGCATGCCTGGTATATATAGCTGTTGTGGTTATAGGGTCAACAACAGGTGGTGGCAGCAAGTCATATTGGGTTGTGGAACACAGAACTGGCCAAGACTGTTCACTCTGGAAGCAGTGGTATGCACCTTGGAGGGCATATCAGTGGTCACATAACAGTAGAGGGCAAGTGTACTACAGAAGTGGAGAGCAAAATGGCCTCAGGGCAAGACATTCCGTATTGAGGCAATCCTATGTGCGCAAGTCAATAAAACTTACATTTAGATTACCTATAAGAGTTTAATCGGTTTGAAGTATTAAATGTAGTCTGCCTAAAATTCGGCTGCAATTTTTAACCAGAGGCTATCCACATTCCTTTCTGTAATTCACATCTACTTCCCCTAGGGCTGAGACAGCCACAAGCTCTTAGTTGAAAACGAGGCCACACAGTAGACTCAGGAAGGGAGGTACAGGTGCCCCATCTACACATTTTACATCTGCTTGGAAATATTTGCTATCAGGAATGTCTGGGAGCTAGGGGTATATATCTCCAAATGCTAGAAGTTTAGACTTCGAACACACCTCAATATCTTGCCAAACATAAATTAGTCAATGAAGAAAATCACAACATAGCACTGTCAAAAGAAGAAGCAGGAGGAATCCCAAGTCAGTATGTGCACATGTAGAACATAAGGAGTAATGGAGTCAAATGTAATCCCTTTATGTATATAATAATTCAGCAGAAGAGTTAGGAAAAAGGGAATAACGAAAGAAAATCAAGCTCTAGGAGAAGCAAAATCATGAAGCCATTCTTCCTCGCAATCAACCTGCAAGCTACAGAACTGGTCCCCAAGTCAAGGGGACCTTACCTACACATTGACAGTCTGCTTTGACTAGTTGTTGACTATAGGGACATACTTTCCTTTATTATTTAATAAATCCAACCTTTATACATTAAGCACCGAATCCTGTGGCTTATAGAGCACACTCTGGGGAGATTTCTTGGAATGAACAACTGTTTTTTTCTACTTGGCAGAGCATTTTGCGCTGTCATGTTACTTCTGGATTGTAAACTTCAACAGCCAGGACACAACGGAGTTCCTTAGCCACACATTGTTAGTCCTATACATGAGTGTACGTGAGTGGTGTCAACATAGACTGCAGCTGGCATGCAAGGTATTTAACTCCTATTCCACTGGGGCATTTCCTGGGCCAACTTAACAAGGCATAACTGGAAACTCTAATAAGTCAATTCTGAGTTATGTTGATAAGTATGGGGTACACGCACTGTATCACAGCACTCCGAAACCTAATGCCAGCATAACTCAATCCGACAAAGTAGGGGAAACCACACAAAAGGATGCAATTTCTGTCAATATCTTTCACAATATACTATTTTAGTTAGTCTTATGGAACCAGGGCAAGAACATTCCACATCTTTAATATGGTTGCGTGTCCTCCTGCTGGGCCATTCAGACATTGGGCCTGATTACGAGTTTAGATGTTATGTAACACACCTGATAAATAACTATACCACAGGGTATCAGGTGCGATAAATAACACCTATTACGAGTCTGTGGGGAATAACATGAGGATGTTGGTGTTTAACGCACCAAACTCCGCTTGGTGCGGTAAATACCTTATGCTTTTCCGCCATTCAATTTTGTCAGGTTTGACCAGCCAAAATGTAATGAAGGTTGAGTTATTTAACGTATCCGATAATTTTCTAGGGGCATATTATCAAGCCAGGCGATAAAATTATCGCCGCTTTAGCGGCAGAAAACTGTACTGTTATGTTATGTTATGTTATTTACTTTTATTACGCGCACAGATACTCGAAGAGTGTCCCGGCGCGATTCAGGGATGACAAAAATAAAAACTCGACCCTACGAGAAGAGGTAAGTTTTTAGTAGTTTTTTAAAAGCCCCAGAGTCTTCAACCAATCGGAGAGAAAGGGGGAGCTCATTCCAGGCGCGTGCCGCAAACAAAACCAGGGAGGCGCCACCTAGTCTATGGCGCTGGAAACGCGGCACCTTCATAAGCCTGAGGGAGGAAGACCTCAAGTTACGCTCCGGCACGTAGAACGAGAACCTTTTCTGAAGGTATCCTGGCCCCCGACTGTGCAGGGCGCGATGTGCAAGGGTAAGAGATTTAAAAACAATCCGGGCTCTGACCGGAAGCCAGTGGAGGGAGCGACGGTAACCCTGAACACTCTGTCTGGGACCCAGCCCCCCCAGCAGGCGGACAGCCGCATTCTGGGTAACTTGAAGCTTATTGAGAGCATAAGCTGGGAGCCCAGCATAGAGGGCATTGGCATAGTCCAAGCGGGACAAAATAAGAGCCCGAACCACAGATTCCCTAGCCGCTTGAGGCAGCAACGGAAGGAATCTTCTCAAAATTTTGAGAAGACCGAAACAACAACCTGTCAGACGAGTAACCTGGCTAGAAAAGGAAAGGTTACTGTCGAAAACAATGCCCAGGTTCTTAACGGTCTGGCTGTTAGAAACAGGTGGTGGGAACTCAGGTGGCCAAATAGCCTCCCTGAATCCAGAGGGGAAGTCACCAAACATCAACACCTCGGATTTGTCCTCATTGCATTTTAAATGAGCCGACGCCATCCAATCAAAGACCGAGGAGAGACACCTCTGTACACGGGCCACTGAGGACCCCTGTTTGTCCCAGGTGAACAGAAGTTGCGTATCGTCGGCATATGCAATGACCTTGGCCCCCAACCCCTCTGCTAAAAAGACCAGAGGAGTATGATAGATATTGAACAGGAGGGGGCTAAGGGACGAACCCTGGGGAACACCTGTACCAACTAAAAGTGGTGTTGAAGCCGCCGGGGGTAACCAGACTTGCTGGTAGCGGCCATCCAAAAAAGATTTGATCCAGTCCCAGAACGGGCCCGACACACCAATCTTCGAGAGTCTGTCCAGCAACAAAGAATGGGGGACAGTATCAAAGGCTGCCGACAGGTCGAGCAGCACAAGGGCAGCCTTCCCGCCGGCATCTAGACAGTCCCGAATTGCTTCAGAGATTTCCAGAAGAGCACCTTCCGTACTGAAGGAAGGCCGGAAACCCGATTGTGCAGGATGAAGGAGATTCGCACTTTCGACAAACTCAGACAACTGTCTGTTCACTATCTTCTCACAAACTTTAGACAGACTAGGGAGAAGAGAAATGGGTCTGTAGTTTCCCGGCACTGAAGGATCGAGAGTCGATTTCTTCAGTAGAGGGAGGATTTTGGCCTGCTTCCAACAACTAGGAACCCTGCCCTCCTGCAAGGATAGATTAATAATAAAATTCACTTCCTCATTGACTGTTTCTGCTACCGAAGCCAGGAGTCTTGCAGAGCAAGGATCGTCCGGAGAACCGGACTTCAGACCCTGAAGAATTCTCAGAGTGCCCGGGAGATCCACCGGGGAGAAATTGGACAAGGAATGAATAGTAGGCAGAATCACTGGAGCAGAGAGAGAGGAGACAAAAGGAGCCATAGGCCCAGTAGAAACCAGCGAGGCAGAGAAGCTGTTTTGTATCTTTAAAATCTTGTCTCGAAAGAAAGTAGAGAGCGTCTCGCACCAAGCGGTAGTTGCAGGTAGGATGAAGCTCTGCGCCACAGGGGACAGAAAGCTTTGGACGATGGAAAAAATTTCTTTCGAGTTGTTCTTGGCTTGATCGATCCGACTGGCGAAGAAAGCCCTTTTAGCAGAAGAGATCGCTTTATAGTAAGTCTTTTGACCTAGCCTGAGTTGCTTCTTCGCTAGCGGACAATAATTACTAAGACGCCAGGTGCGCTCCAATTTCTTACAACCCTGCTTGAGGAGACGCAGATCCTCCGTAAACCAGGGTTTAGAGGGGGAAGCTCTAGACTGTCTAGCCGAGGTGGGTATGGCAATGGCCGCCCAGGAGCCCAACAGCCAGTTAGAAAAGGCCTCAAGACACTGGTCAAGGTCTTGTGACAGAGGTGGCCTATTTGCCGCCAGCGCCTTAGCAAAGAGAAGGGGGTCAACCTTCTTGAATGCTGGTTTGTGACTGACCATTGGACTGACACCGGGCGGGGTCACCACCCATGAGAAGGGGATTAGAAAATGATCCGACCAGGGGACAGGGAGAGGAGCTTTGACTGAGATAGGGAAGTTGGAAAAGATAGGATCAAGAATATGTCCCCCAATATGAGTAGCCTGATCGACCCATTGAGAGAGCTGCGCAGAATGGCAAATGTCAAGAAAATCGCGTGTGTCTTTTAAATTATTTTGATCGAAATGAATATTGATGTCGCCAAGAATCACATAGTGGGAGAACTGCAGAGCTCTCATGGAGACCGCCTCCACACAGGCCTGGAGGAAAGCATGGGCTACTCCCGGAGGACGGTAAATCAGGGACCCACCCAGAGAAAAGTGGGCCGAACAGCGGAGGTTAAAGTCCAGAACTTCACAGCCCTCCCACGTGCTGAGCGAGCACTTATCCAACGCCCACGTCTCTTTGAAAATAACAGCCAAACCCCCACCTCTCCCTGTAGTACGATCTAATCTGCTGATTTTATACCCCGAGGGAATGGCCAATGTGACAATAGGGTCGGAGGAATTGTCAAGCCACGTGTCTGTGAGAAATAGAAAGTCCAGAGCTTTATCGTCTAGGAGCTCAAACACTTCTGCGTGGTGCTTTTTCAGAGAGCGCGCATTGAGTAGCGCCACCGAAATGACAGGGGAGTTAGATGTTTTAGTGCCAGAACCCACACCCAACTCAAGGCAGAAGCCACACGCCTCGCACACAAAGTCTTGCGTCCCATACAAGTTAGGGAACTGCTTCGGATTGCAAGACGACCCCCGCATCTGGATAAGACACTCACGTGAGTAGGACCAGTTGCGAGAATCCTCCTCCCTGAAATGGGCAGCATAACTGGCCCCGGCTCCCGTCGGGCTGCTGACGGGCGCAGAGGGGCTTGCCTTAGGCGCGCCTTCGGCGCGCCAACGGCGCGAACGTGCAGCGTGCATTTAAATATTGCCGGTGGTGGGGAGACTAGAGCGCGGTCAAGAAAAAATGGCGCCTAGTTCTGTCCCGCCGGAAGTGAGGAGGCTCACACGGCAGCGAGAATTACAATTTTGAATGCCCCCAAAAGTATCTCCTCACGAGTGTGCAAATTCGCAAATATAAAAATTCTCACAGATTAAACACAGTAAAAAGAGCAATCAATTCAGCACATTTAAAAGAACAGCTAAAACATCGGTATTGGTAAGAATACGAGCAAAATTCTGTCAGCCCTAAAGCACCTGCGAACGTGCAGCGTGCGTTTAAATATTGCCGGTGGTGGGGAGACTAGAGCGCGGTCAAGAAAAAATGGCGCCTAGTTCTGTCCCGCCGGAAGTGAGGAGGCTCACACGGCAGCGAGAATTACAATTTTGAATGCCCCCAAAAGTATCTCCTCATGAGTGTGCAAATTCGCAAATATAATAATTCACACAGATTAAACACAGTAAAAAGAGCAATCAATTGAGCACATTTAAAAGAACAGCTAAAACATCGGTATTGGTAAGAATACGAGCAAAATTCTGTCAGCCCTAAAGCACCTGCGAACGTGCAGCGTGCGTTTAAATATTGCCGGTGGTGGGGAGACTAGAGCGCGGTCAAGAAAAAATGGCGCCTAGTTCTGTCCCGCCGGAAGTGAGGAGGCTCACACGGCAGCGAGAATTACAATTTTGAATGCCCCCAAAAGTATCTCCTCACGAGTGTGCAAATTCGCAAATATAAAAATTCTCACAGATTAAACACAGTAAAAAGAGCAATCAATTCAGCACATTTAAAAGAACAGCTAAAACATCGGTATTGGTAAGAATACGAGCAAAATTCTGTCAGCCCTAACGCACCTGCGAACGTGCAGCGTGCGTTTAAATATTGCCGGTGGTGGGGAGACTAGAGCGCGGTCAAGAAAAAATGGCGCCTAGTTCTGTCCCGCCGGAAGTGAGGAGGCTCACACGGCAGCGAGAATTACAATTTTGAATGCCCCCAAAAGTATCTCCTCACGAGTGTGCAAATTCGCAAATATAAAAATTCACTCAGATTAAACACAATAAAAAGAGCAATCAATTGACCACATTTAAAAGAACAGCTAAAACATCGGTATTGGTAAGAATACGAGCAAAATTCTGTCAGCCCTAAAGCACCTGCGAACGTGCAGCGTGCGTTTAAATATTGCCGGTGGTGGGGAGACTAGAGCGCGGTCAAGAAAAAATGGCGCCTAGTTCTGTCCCGCCGGAAGTGAGGAGGCTCACACGGCAGCGAGAATTACAATTTTGAATGCCCCCAAAAGTATCTCCTCACGAGTGTGCAAATTCGCAAATATAAAAATTCTCACAGATTAAACACAGTAAAAAGAGCAATCAATTGAGCACATTTAAAAAAACAGCTAAAACATCGGTATTGGTAAGAATACGAGCAAAATTCTGTCAGCCCTAAAGCCCTACTGCGATAATGTCCTTCACATCTAACATGGGCTTCAATTGGAATTCCATAGAGCATATTATCAAGCCCATTATCACTGTTAAAGCGGCAATAATTTTATCACCTGTCTTGATAATATGCCCCCTAGTGCGTTACAATCCCTTGAAACTCTTAACTCCAACCCATGCGTAAACAGAGGTCCAAATTAACCAACCCACTGATAATCAGGCCCTATGTGTCTTATAATAAATTATGCCTCGCTCGAAATGTAGTGGGAACAAATACTCTGGTGCCAATTCCGATCCGGTAAAAACCGGGTACGAACCGTCGGACGGAGCCTTTTCTCCGTCCGACTCGTACCCGGTGCGAAATCCATCCGAAAATGCAAGTACGATTCATACGGAAACACCATTTCCGTACGAATCGAACAAAACA
Organism: Triturus cristatus; assembly: GCF_964204655.1. Classification (NCBI taxonomy): domain Eukaryota; kingdom Metazoa; phylum Chordata; class Amphibia; order Caudata; family Salamandridae; genus Triturus; species Triturus cristatus. The sequence goes on along the minus strand of NC_140591.1, from coordinate 1,362,786,912 downwards.
CCGACCGAACAGAAACTAAACACAATTCCGATCCTGAAAGGCGCCGACGTGACGTCGGTACGCATCCAGCCTACGTTTCACGAACCAGGAAGTACGATTCGAACCGACGTCATCCCGCACGGTAAATATTTACCGGCTGCCAAAAACTGCCGGGAAATCAGGACGACACACGCAAGGAGCAGCTGGACGCGACGAACAGACATGGACCCGAACCTACGTGCCATCCCTGCCCTCCTAGCAGTCCACCTGGCGTACAGGAACCGACGCAGACGCCGCAGAAGGTCAGCACAACAACCAGGGGCAAAGGGGGGGGCAGGGGCAGGACACACAACACCAACACATGGTACCAAATCACACATGGCCTGGACATACCTGACCATCAGGGCCTGGACACTGCCAGGGTGTGGGGGCGAGGCCAGCAACGCAAGCGTCCGCCACAACGGAAGTGGATGGTCACGCGAACCGGTACGTACCCTACCCAGGCCGCAAGAGCGTGGGTACGGAACGTACCACGCGTCCCCCTACGTCACTCCAACAATGGCGGTACGGCCCGTACCCACGTCAGAAAGGCCTTGGTACAGCTCGTACCAGCATTGCTGGGGTCATGTAGGGGTACGCGTGGTACGACCCGTAGCCACGCCCCCAAGGCCTGTGTACGGTGCGGACCCCACGGCACCGCAACAATGGGGGGACGCACCGTACCCACCCACCAAAGGCATGGGTACGGCCCGTACCCAGGCACGAAGAGCGTGGGCAGGGGTATGTACGGACCGTACCCCCACCCGTGGAAGTACGGCCCGTACCCCCACCCGTGCATGTACGCCCCGAACCCCCACCCGTGTATGTACGCACCCAAGCACCACCGTGTATATACGCCCCGAACCCCCACCCGTGTATGTACGCCCCGAACCCCCACCCGTGTATGTACGCCCCCAACCCCCAGCCGTGTATGTACGCACCGAACCCCCACCCCACCCTGGTAGGTACGCCCCGAACCCCCACCCGTGTATTTACGCCCCGAACCCCCACCCGTGTATGTACGCACCCAAGCGCCACCCGTGTATGTACGCACCGAAACCTCACCCGTGTATGTACGCACCGAACCCCCACCCGTGTATGTACGCACCAAACCCCCACCCGTGTATGTACGCACCAAACCCCCACCCGTGTATGTACGCACCGAACCCCCACCCCACCCTGGTATGTACGCCCCGAACCCCCACCCGTGTATGTACGCACCGAACCCCCAGCCGTGTATGTACGCCCCGAACCCCCACCCGTGTATGTACGCACCGAAACCTCACCCGTGTATGTACGCCCCGAACCCCCACCCGTGTATGTACGCACCGAACCCCCACCCGTGTATGTACGCACCAAACCCCCAGCCGTGTATGTACGCACCGAACCCCCACCCCACCCTGGTATGTACGCCCCGAACCCCCACCCGTGTATGTACGCACCAAAACCTCACCCGTGTATGTACGCACCGAACCCCCACCCGTGTATGTACGCACCAAACCCCCACCCGTGTATGTACGCACCGAACCCCCACCCGTGTATGTACGCACCAAACCCCCACCCGTGTATGTACGCACCCAAGCGCCACCCGTGTATATACGCCCCGAACCCCCAGCCGTGTATGTACGCCCCGAACCCCCACCCGTGTATGTACGCACCCAAGCACCACCCGTGTATATACGCCCCGAACCCCCACCCGTGTATGTATGCCCCGAACCCCCACCCGTGTATGTACGCCCCGAACCCCCAGCCGTGTATGTACGCACCGAACCCCCACCCCACCCTGGTATGTACGCCCCGAACCCCCACCCATGTATGTACGCACCCAAGCGCCACCCGTGTATGTACGCACCGAAACCTCACCCGTGTATGTACGCACCGAGCCCCCACCCGTGTATGTACGCACCAAACCCCCACCCGTGTATGTACGCACCGAACCCCCACCCCACCCTGGTATGTACGCCCCGAACCCCCACCCGTGTATGTACGCACCCAAGCGCCACCCGTGTATATACGCCCCGAACCCCCACCCGTGTATGTACGCACCAAACCCCCACCCGTGTATGTACGCACCGAACCCCCACCCGTGTATGTACGCACCAAACCCCCACCCGTGTATGTACGCACCGAACCTGCAATAAGAATGGGGTGTGCCAAACACCCCCAGCAGTGCCCAGACACAGGAGGGGTGGGTGCAGGGTCCTCCCAGCAGTGCCCAGACACAGGAGGGGTGGGTGCAGGGTCCTCCCAGCAGTGCCCAGACACAGGAGGGGTGGGTGCAGAGTCCTCCCAGCAGTGCCCAGACACAGGAGGGGTGGGTGCAGAGTCCTCCCAGCAGTGCCCAGACACAGGAGGGGTGGGTGCCTATCACTCCCAGCAGTGCCCTGAGACAGGAGGGGTGTGTGCCTATCACTCCCAGCAGTGCCCAGACACAGGAGGGGTGGGTGCAGAGTCCTCCCAGCAGTGCCCAGACACAGGAGGGGTGGGTGCCTATCACTCCCAGCAGTGCCCTGAGACAGGAGGGGTGTGTGCCTATCACTCCCAGCAGTGCCCAGACACAGGAGGGGTGGGTGCAGGGTCCTCCCAGCAGTGCCCAGACACAGGAGGGGTGGGTGCAGAGTCCTCCCAGCAGTGCCCAGACACAGGAGGGGTGTGTACCTATCACTCCCAGCAGTGCCCAGACATAGGACAATATACCCCATCAACAAGTTCAGTGACCTACAAGGGTGATACCCCAGATGCAGGCGGAGCCATCGCTGAGCCAGCATGGCTATATTGAACGGCAACCCTCACACATCCAGGAAATGTAGACACAGCACAGCACAGCATTTGGGAGACACCCTGCAGGGAAAATGGCCTGCTCCACAGAGGATGGAACACACCTTGGGACAATGTCACCATACAGTGAGAGCAAACATGACCAAATACCATTGGCAGAGACCTTTGTGATGGCACGCAGATGGCAGGGTACACCCCATGAGCAGCACACTCCAACATTTCACAGACCCCTAACACATTATCACCACCCCAACGCAGGGAGCACCAGCACCAACAGCAAGTCCAGGAAAGCATCAGTGTGCAAAACCAAAAGAAAAGGCTTTATTCAGCAGGAAAATATATCTGAGAAAATGTCCACTATGTACAAGGGCCATGGGCCAGCCCAGCAGCAAAGTCCGGGGGGGGGGTACACATCGGGACGTGTGTCCCCTAGCTTGCCTGCACAGTTCACAAGTCCATTTCATCCACAGAAGAGGGGGCATCAGGGGGGAGGGTGGAAACAGGCACCGCAGGGACAGGAGGGGAAAGGGTAGGTGTTGTGGGTGCAGGGAGGGATGATTCTGCCACAGGGGGGGTGCCAGCGCCAAAGGTGGAGGACAGAATGGCGCTGCACACGTCGGCAAGTTCCCCCAGCGACTCCCCCGCACCCAATCCAACCACAGGCCCCAAGGAGGGGGGGGGGGGCAAAGGGATGGGTCGCAGCGCCACTGGGGGAGGGTGTGGACAGGGTGGGGGACTCAACTCCCCTGGCCGGGTCCCGCCTCCACCGCTTGCGGGGTGGTGTCATCCTGGGGCTGGGGGGCACACTCGCAGTGGATGATGCTGTCACTGACTGTTGGCCAGGAGAGCTAAGGGGAGTGGATTTGGAGGGAGTGGGTTGTGTGGAATGCGGACTCCCACTGTGGCTGCGTGTTCTACGTTTCCCCCCTGACCCAGTGGGTGTGCCTTCCTCACCCTGTGTGTGCGTGACAGGAGGTGTGCGCTTCGACTTCCCTGGTGGTGTGGTGCCTGTGTCTGTTGGGGTGCGTGCACGCTGACGTCTGGATGTGCGTGGGACAGGCACGGGAGTGGGAATTGTGGATGGGGCAGGGGTAGGGGGTGTTACGCAGCGCTGCAGGAGATCCAGTGCTGCAGTCAGTGTGGAGTCTATGGACCTCAGCAACTGCCGTTGGTCAGACTGCGCAGCCGACATGCCCTCCATGTATGCCTCCATCTGGGTCAGCACCTGGGTGTGGGCATGGAGGACATTTAGCATCGCAGTCTGACCAACCTGCAACTGCCTCAGGATGTCCACAGACTCCGCACTCACCGCAGCAGTGGTGACAGGGGCAGGGGGTGCGGTGCCTGGCAGGAAGGAGACATGTGGGGACCGAGCACGGAGGGAAGGGCCACGAGCATGTGGGAGGCCGGTGATGGAACCTGAGGTGGCGGGGGGATGTGGAGGGCTGCCATCAGCTGGGGGGGCAGACTCCGCCACCTCTGGGAGCTCAGCCTCGGACCCGTCTGCGTCATAGTCTGTGTTGGCAGTCAACAGGTCCTCTGCCTCACTCCCTTCGGCCTCCGTGCCACTCCATGTGCCAGACAGGACAGCACTGCTGGCACTGGTGCTCAATCCCTCCTCCCGGTCCGTGCTAGTGTCTCCTTCCGTGTCCCCCGGCGATGCTGTGGGCAAGGTGAAGAGACAGGAGAAAATCAGACACCTGTACACATATGTCACATGAGTCAAATATACATAGGTCACATTGCATAGCCTGAAAAGCAACAGGAGTAACACCTACAAAACAATGTACACATGTAGGCCATGGAACACACAGTTTTTCGACCCACCATGCCACTGAGACACAATGGAGATCATGACACAACAGCAAATCACTGCACCTGAAATTTTAGAGAGGAGCCAGCCTCTGGGGACAAATGTGCACAGCACCTGCACCACACTGCGTCGTCAAAAAGGGATGAGCATGAATCATATCCATTTACTCTTGCCGCATGCTGCAAAGGCAATACATGAAACCAGGCCACACATGACAGGGTCACTGCACCTTGAGCGTATGTCCAGTCAAACATCACACACAGGCTAAACCCAGCAAGGAGGATGAAGCTTCTGACATGTAGGCCTTGTACGCACAAACCACCCACACCTGAGACAATCTCATTGAGACGGAGAAAGTATGTACACCTCTTACTCTGGGATGGAAACACATGGCCTCCACTAATTCATGACTGTACACACACAGCCCCTGGTGGCCATGTCCACACATCATTGACAGGCAAACATCATCAGATTGTCTCAACAACACACACAGGTAATGCCCACTGTGAGTATGCACAAGCAAAATGGGTCCCCCTGTACAGTGGACACATGTAGCAACCTGTAGGTCCTAACAGTTGAGCCCAGGGTACAATGCCACCCTACCCAACCCATGGTGAAGACACAGTGAATGGCCATATTGTTGGATGACGCACATGATACCTAGGAAGAGGTGCCCCAGGGCACAGTAGTGCCCACACTCCTCCATGGTCCAGGATGGACATGACTGCAAATTAAGCAACCGTCCCTGCACTTAGCAGGCCTCCCACTCAGGCACATCATGTCAGAGGGCACACAATTGGACATGCATGCTGGAAGGCTGTACATTTTGGAGACACACCCCTATGTCGTGATTCACAATCAGTGCCAAGTGACATGGACACCACAATGACTGAAATTGGCCATGGCACACGCAAGGTCCCCATACCTGTGGCACATCACCCCCACACATGATGCTGATGCATAGGGCACCTGCATGAACTGCCTGCCTAAATAACCTTGTGCAAGAGTGGCTACAGACAGACCAGGGAACACATGGCAAGGAGGGGAAGGGAGGGAGTGAGAACAGCACTGTGCTACTTTGTGGAGAAGTTGACGCACTGCACAATCAAACCCTGGCAGTGTATCCATGCAACTGCACACTTACATTGGCTGGGGACACACAACTGACACACATGTACCTACCCCCTTCCTGCTGCTGCCTCTCCTGTAGGCGCCTGTCCATATCGGGGAAGACCACCGCCAGCACACGCTTCTGGATGTGGGTCAGACGACGGCGCCCACGGTTCTTACGGCTCTCAGGTGAGTCCCCCAGCAGGAGCCGTGCAATCCTCCTCGTCCAGCACCGGATGTCCTGCCAGCGTTTCCTCACCTGAGACAGGCTCCGCCTCCGACCCTCTGTACCCCTCACGGCACTGACGGCTTCCCTCCAGATCTCCCCCTTGGCAATGGCGCCTACCTGTGAGGATGCAAAAGAGAGAATACATTAATCCACATGAGCAAAGACACAGAGACACACATATAGAACAATCCTCATTATGAACAGGCCATGGTATGCATGCAACTAATTGCACCTTTGTCATAGGGACATTATCCACTGTGGAAGGCCAAATGCACTACGTGCCAGTGAAAGCACACGGGTGGCATGAGGGGTACCACACACTCACTGACCAGGGATCACACTGTGCCTCACAGGCTACACCAGGATTATGTACAGCACCTCACAGCAGTCACCTGCCCCAGCACACTGATGCTACCTCAGCAGAGTACACAGACACACACAGGTACAGGACAATCACATGGCATTGCCAACTGCGGGTACACACCTCACTCTGCCCATGTGCCAGTAGACGGGGGTGTCACAGGTGTGGGGCTGGCTCAGCACGGCATGCACACAGCACTGCTCCCTGCTCACATCGGATGGCCAGGCCATATCCATCCCTCATGCTGCTTGTGTGCAACACTCCCCATATGCACTCACCCACATGACAGGGGACTAACACACACACCAATGTGCAGGGGACGAACACGGCCTTTGGACACTCACAGCACAGGTACACTGAACAAACACACATCCATGGGTACTGACACCTGTCACACTGGGGGGAACACAGGATCACATCAGGACTGTGGAAACAACATCCCCAGGAGGAGTATGCAGGCAGAATGTGGCATGCACCTTGCATTCATTGTCACAGTAGGCACTATGCAAGTGAGGAGTGCACACAGGAAACACAGCATGCTCTGCATGGGTGACATGAGGCCTTCCACACCCTGGGACCCACTCCAAACAACAGTGCATGTCTGTCACACATGGACACAATGCCAGAAGTCACTGTCACACAAAAGGGGCACAGTCTAAGCTAGTGGAGTCTGCACTCACCTGAACCCCTGGTCGACCATACAGGCTCTAGAACTGTGGGAGGATCACATCTATCAGGGCAAGGTTCTCCTCCTGGGTGAATGGCTGTGACCTCTCCACAGTCCTGGACATGGTGCCAGAGGAATCACTATCAGCAGCAGTGGTCATGGATGAATGGATGTGCAGGCAAGTGCTCTCTCATGGGACCTGGCTGCCTTATATATGCCTGGCTGGCCTGTTCATGTATAGGAGTACAGATTGATTGGTCAGTCACATTAGCATCCTACGTTTCATCCAATCCCTTCAAACCTACCCCAGTGTGTGGGTTTGCATGGTTTCAGTTTTGATAATGATGTCAAGTCAACATCCACATTGCAACAATGTAGATTCTTTCAAACTGACTTCTGCTGTGCACCTGGTGCTCAAAATCAAAAATTTAACTCAGTCTCCATGGCAACCATCATGCATTTAGGCCCTTATACTTGTCCCTCATGTGTCCCCTATGTGTTTTCATACATTTACACACAGGTACGGTGCGTTCCACGCCCTAGGGCACCCCACAAGCAGTGATACCGACCGTACAAGCGCTTGTACGGTCCGGATCACAATATGGGCGCTGGCGTATGCGTACGCCACAGTAGTACGGACTGTACAAGCGCTTGTACGGTCCGGATCACAATATGGGCGCTGGCGTATGCGTACGCCACAGTAGTACGGACCGTACAAGCGCTTGTACGGTCCGGATCACAATATGGGCGCTGGCGTATGCGTACGCCACAGTAGTACGGACCGTACAAGCGCTTGTACGGTCCGGATCACAATATGGGCGCTGGCGTATGCGTACGCCACAGTAGTACGGACCGTACAAGCGCGTGTACAGTCCTTACTACTGTGGCGTACGCATACGCCAGCGCCCATATTGTGATCCGGACCGTACAAGCGCTTGTACAGTCCGTACTACTGTGGCGTACGCATACGCCAGCGCCCATATTGTGATCCGGACCGTACAAGCGCTTGTACAGTCCGTACTACTGTGGCGTACGCATACGCCAGCGGCAATATTGGCCCAGGGACCCTATACACGCACTCCGAGCGTATGTACGGTGCGTTTCACAACTGTCAGTGGTGACAGGCGGCACACAGACAGGAATGGAGCGGACAGGTATTGCCAAGGGTGGACACCAATGCATTGTCTGTGCAATACCACATGTGTGTGACACAGGTGTGTCAGGATGTGATGTGGCACTTTACCCCTGAGGTGTGGGCAAAGCACATGTACGATGAGCTGTGTACACATGTCGTGTGTGATGGTGCGCATTGTACCACACATCCCCTGCACTCCTTTGACATGTGTGCATGTCGTACACACTAGTGGAGCCATGAGTCACTTGCATGTCCCAGTCACGGACACCCGCACCTGTCCCCTGATGCCAGGTACAGGGAATATTACACATGACATGTGTATGGCTGCGTTGCACGCTGCAACCATGTCATGTGTGTGGCATGTCTTTCCATGATTTTGCTGTAGGTGTGTGGTTCAATGCATCAGCAGTTGCTGCTGCCAACATGTGTCTGTGTGTCGATGGGCATGGCACACTGTTCCGTACACCAGCCCACATATGTGATTTGCCATGAGGTGTGTATGTATGCAACTACACGGAGTATCAACACAAGTACATATCCACATGCTCCCTATGTATGTTCTGTCTCGACATGTACTCCTCAAAGGCAATGTGTGTGGCCTGTCCTATTCCTATGACATGTGACCAGTGCATATCGCATCCAACTACCTGTCTGTACCATACGCATACTACTTCTGCACATGTGTGGATGTCTGTGAATCCTGTGATGCGTGTGCATGTTCACTTACACTGGCCCACAGCTAGTCTCATGCCATGTCATCGTGATCTTGCCCCCCTCCGTTAGTGGCTGTCCCTTGGTAGGAGTGTCACCTGACTGGCGTACGTGTCCAGGAAATGTGGCACAGACCTGACTCACAACGTGGCATATGTGTATTGGCTGTGTAACATGTGCTCAGTGCATTGACGATGTCGTTGTACAGTGCTCACTCTTCGGTGTTCCTTCCATTTCACTGCAGGGCTCCGCCTCTCCCTCGACGTATGCCAGACATGGCTGCCCTGCATGAACGGGACTGTATACGCCGCTACAGATTCAGCCAACGGTTGATTGATGAGTTGACTGGCCGGCTGGAAGCACAACTCCTCCCGCGCCACAGGTATCCCAGTGCACTGACACCCAAGTTGAAGGTGATGGCAGCCCTACATTTCCTTGCCACGGGTACGTTCCAACATACCATTGCTGATGTCGGGGGCATGTCCCAGATGATGTTCAGCCGTGTTCTGCATGATTTCTTAGAGGCCATGTTGGTTCACCTGGATGAGTACATTAAATTCCCAATTCGTGAGCAGTTGACAGATGTCAAGCGTGAGTTCTATGCCCTGGGAGGGATGCCCCATGTCATTGGGTCCATAGATGGGACACATGTTGCGTTGGTACCACCACAGGCACAGGAGGCGGTGTATAGGAATCGCAAACATTATCACTCCATTAATGCCCTTGTGGTGTGTCTGTCCAACATGGTGATTTCACATGTCTGTGTTCGCTTTCCAGGATCAGCACACGATGCCTTCATCATGAGGCGTAGCAGGCTGCCTGAAATGATGCTGCAGCTGCGGAACGAGCGAGCATGTATTGTTGGTGGGTAGACTCTGGCAGTTCAGTGTTTGGCGTCATCTTCCAATCTCACTGCCTGTGCTGACACACTTCTGTCCATGATGTTTCCTTGTAGGGGACGCTGGCTATCCCAACATGCCATGGCTGATGACGCCTGTCCGCAACCCCAGCACGGCTGCCCAGCACCGCTACAACAACGCACATGGGCGGACCAGGAGAGTCATTGAGAGGACGTTTGGACTTCTGAAGAGCCGATTCCGGTGCCTCCACAAGACCGGCGGAGCACTCCCATATGCCCCGGTGAAGGTGTGCAAGATCATCATCGTCTGCTGCATGCTGCACAACATGGCAGTGGAGGAAGCTGTTCCACTCATACTGGATCAAGATGACCAGGACCATCCACCCGTGGAGGATGAAGGCCTTGGTGACGGGGCAAGTGATGTGGAGGAGGAGGAGGCTGTGGAGGACATGCGGAGTCGGCTCATACGCAACTTCTTTGCTTAGTGGTGAGTTCCAGTGTCTGAGTGTGCACGCATTGGGCCGTGTGTGGCATGTGTTGCAATGTGTGTGTCCATCTGCATGTCTGCCAAGTGAGTCAGTGGTGTGTATTGAAGTGTCACTCAAGTGATGGCGCAATGAAAGGATGTTGTCTGAGGGTCATCATTGTCACCTGTCATGTTGACAACATGATACGTGTTGAGTACATGCTTGCGGATGTGCTCCTTTGTGCTGACTCCTTGTGTGTCTCTCTTCCACAGGTCCATGTGCATGCTGTCTGCTGGTGGCATTGTTGTGCTCCTGCTACTCCTCATGAACACAGCAACATGTGCTGATTCAGCGTCACATGCACGGGCAAGTGTTGAAATCTCCTTAGGGTAAGGGATGCCTCACGTCGTTTTGGGTGTGTGAATTGTTTGTAGTCTGTGTGCAATTCTCCGGTTCATGTGTGTTCCATTTGCATACATGGTGATCCTACATGGGGAACATGACATGGGGCAGGCTTCACCTGGAGCCATGGTCAGACTTGGTGACTGTCATGTGGCAGGGGATTGGGGATTGTGATGAGGCCATCATTGTGTGTAACACTGGCCTCGGAAACATACAGGTTGCACCGGGTTGACATGGTGTGTGATTGCCCCATCAGGGCCTCAATGGTGTATAGCGGCCTCTCCGTGGCAGCAGGGGGTGTTTAGCTGTTATCCGTCACTTGTGTGCCAGGTCAATGGGATACCAACATCTGTGTTGCAATGGGGGGTGCCAGTGTTGCTCCCACATGTTCATCCACATGACCTGTGTATGTGTTGACAGAGTATCATTGTCATTCCAACACACATGACTAATAAATTTGTCCCTCTGTCTCCAAGGTGCCTCTTCCCTGTCAATGGTGGCCTGTTGCCACTGTGCGTGCGGCATGTCTGGCATAGTTTTCATAGGTGGTGCATATGTGTCTATGTGTAGAGTGACAAGATGCTAGGGGTTTGTCAGGGAGTGGGAACTGTATTATGCACAAGATGCACAGTTCCATCCACCTCAAGGCAAGAGAGACCATCCCCCAGGGCAACTACAACATCCGTGTCGAATCCTACCCTGCAGTCTACGAACATGTGCCTTACGACTCCCATGGTACTTGTCCATATCTGGAGTGCATCTGCACAGCTCTGCTACTGCGTCGGGCAACCAGGCCACATCAACGTCCAAACGGGATGGGGGGAATGTTTCACAGCCAGCTGCAGGATGACCTTCTCGATCCACGCCCACACTCATGATGCAGCCCACAACCCCAACACAACCATGTGGCACTGTGATCCTAAACTGCATTCTGGCATCTCCATGCATCCAACCTTGGCCTAGCCACCATTCTCAACATCCGCCTGACGCAAGCATGCTGCACATTGTAGGGACACATGTCTAGACATACCTGGGAGCGGCAAGCCAGGTCACTCCACATGATCCCTGACCTCTGCGCATGACTGTTGCTCCCCTGAATGTGTCTGTAGCCACAGTTGTGCGGGAACCACTCAGCTGGTTGGGCCCAGCACAGGTGAGTATGGTCCTCCATGTCTGTATCAGATGATACATTGGGACCCATGTGTGTCCTGGGCAAGACTGCGACCCCACGGTTTGGATGGTTGGAGTTAATTCTGAGATCAGGCATGCTTTGACTTTACGACACAGACATGTATTGTAATAATGCAGAATCACGGCATCATCTTGTAAGTGTGATTAATTTATTTGTGGTGGGGTACGGGTTTGTGGGGATGACAAGAGGTGCACAGCGGGAGTGTAGAATCCAAAGTTCACTGGGGGAGTTGGTATCCTTGCCGTAGCAAAATGTCAGAGTCCATGCCACAGTCTTCGTCAACATAGGTCAGACAGTGACCAGCAAGTCCATGTGGCAGAGAATGTCATGTGCTGCTATTGGGCCAGAGGGCCAGGTGCCAGGCCAGGTGACCTGGGAGATGGTGATGTTCTGCTGACTCTCACAGTCTTTTTAGTGGACGACCCACCTTCCTGCGGGGACCCTCGGAAGCAGTCCGTGACGATGTCTGTGACGCTCCGTCGGATGAATCCTCCTCCTCCTGATCCCTCCCTGTGTCTGGTAATGGCCTTCGCCTGGTGCCACAGGGAGGGTTGCCCATGTTGTCGGCAATCCGACGGAGTACACCGGTCATTTGGGTTTGCACCGCCACGAGCTCAGCCTGTCTATCCTCCATCCTTCCTTGGTGTTGCAGTTGACAGGCATGTTGCTGGGACTGCAGGGTCTTCATCTCCTGGAGGGTCCCCTTGATGTCATTGAGGGTGGACGCAATCGGGTCCATGCCCCTGGTGTCACGCCGGTATGTATCCAGGATGTTGCTGACCTGGGACACTACCGGGTCCTGAGCTGCCTGGTCAGGTTCGCGCCTCCGCCGTCCTCCACTCCCGCCACCCCTGCCCACGTGCACCTGGCCTGCCGTTGTGGGTGCATCGGGTCTCCGGGACCCCTGAGGGATGGCATCTGCGTTGCCGCCTGCCTCCTCCTGGGTGCCCGGAGGACCGTGTCCCTCCTGGGCAGACTGGCTGGGTGGTCGTGTGCGGGCAGGGCTCCTGGACGTCTCCTGGGATGTGGCAGGAATGGGGGTGGTGGTTGGCACAGTTGTACCTGACGCAGGTGCTGCAGGTGGTTGGACACCAGAGGGGCCAGGTTGGTCTGGGTCATCCACGGAGTGGTGAGAGTCATCGCTGGCGGTGGGGTCCTCATCCCGCGGAGCCTGGTCCTGTGAGACTTCCCCCCCAGTGTTGGGGGGTGTTCGTCGACGTTGACCTGTGTGTGAGAGAGACAATGTTAACAGTGTCACATGTGGCATCCATGTTGCATGCATTTCTGATTTGGCACTCTTCCTCTGGGTAGTTGGATCTGTCCTGCATTCCTCTCACAGTGCACTTGTGCATGGCTATGTCCCTTGGCCACAGCTGTCAGGGCTTTACGCATGTGTGAGACACAATCTTAGTTGATGCATCTATTTGGGTACACAGTCAGCAGTGTGGTGTGCGGGCGTAGCGAGCCATGCAAAGGCGCCTTACGTGTTGCACTGTACGTGGCCAAATGGTGTTTTGCCAAGGCAATTTGATGTTGCAGGTAGGAGACTGAAGCATTTGTGACAGGGTTCTTACCGACACAGTGGGTGGGTATACTGGGTGTGTGGTTAGGTCTGTGCCTGCAGCACGGATGGACTCGTGCACAGATTGACACATGGACCGGTCTTCATCTACGGAAGGGGGGGTTGAGGCACTGCCAGACCTGGTCTGCATGCACACAGTCCACCGGCTGACGAGTGGACATGGCCACACCACCCAAGGGTGATTTAGTCTCCCTGTGTCTCCCTTCCTCCCTCCCTCTGTCACCCTCCTCCCTCCCTCTGTCGGTCTCCCTCTGTCACCCTACTCCCTTCCTCTGTCTGTCTCCCTGTGTCCCCCTCTGTCTCCTTCCCTCTCATTCCCCCTCTCCCTCCCTCTCTTTGTCACTCTCTGTCACCTCAGGCCAGCTTCCTGGGCACACACAGTTAGCCGGTCTTTGAATGGCCATTGGCTTGTTCATGTGAGTTAGTCCCTGTTCTCCGGGCACCCATTGGGCAGTGTGTCTGAGTGTAGGCTGCTGCTGTGGCGGTGTGTGCTGAGACTCTATCAGAGCGGTGCATCTTCATTGTCTGCTGTAATGTGCAAATTCTGCCTTCAGACCCATGTCATCCTGCATGGCAGCCACCATTTGCAGGCAAGACAGTACTGTGTGGGTACACACAGTTTGTATGGCTGTGCCCAGGGCCATATGGGCTGAGGGCATTGTTTTGTGCTTGTGAGTTGCTCAATGTTAGTTTTGATGCCCCCACTCCCAGCATCGACCACATCCTGTGTTGTGTTGGTGTTTTGTGTGGCCTGTGACTTGGCATGGCCCTGATTGATGCATGGGGCATGGAGGCGCTAGTGGCATGTGTGTGTTTGTGGAGTGTTGTTGTGTGCGGTGGTGGCTTGGGGGGGGTGGCATGCATGATTGATTGTGTATGGCATCCCCCCCATGTGAGGTGAGTTGTTTGTGTACTCACCAGGGTCTGGGAGTCCAGGCAGTCCGTGTAGTCCCTCCACCGCCAGCGTGGACATCACCTTCTCCTCCCAGGAATGGTATTGTACCGGTCTGGGGGGCGGCCCTCCTCCAGTGATGTTCCCCTGGTTGTGATTGTCAGTCATCTTCCTCTTGACCGTCCTCCGCAGATCGTACCACCTGGATTGGCACTCGTGCCTGGTCCTTCTGGTGGTCCCAACAGCATTCACAGAATCGACGATCCTCTGCCACATGGCCGTTTTTTCGGATATGCTGGTCTGTCTGACCAATGTCCCAAAGAGCTGTGGCTTGACTCTGAGGATTTCGTCGACAAGGATCTCCAGCTCCTCCTTTGTGAACTTTGGATTCTTGGTGGTGGACATGGCGTGGGGTGTGGGTGTGGATGGTTGTGGGGGTGTGGGTGTGGATGGTTGTGGGGGTGTGGGTGTGGATGGTTGTGGGTGTGTGGGTGTGGTAGTGGAGGTGTGTGTGTGAATGTGATGAGGGGGTGTTTGTGTAGGTGGTTGTGTGAAGGTATGCAAGTGTGAGGTTCAAGTATGGTGGTGTGGGTCGTCTGTGGGCTCTGGCAGCAGTGGGTCTGTTGCAAAGGCTCATGGTTTGTGTGTGTGGTCCATTTTTATTGGTCCATTTGTGGGTGTGGCTGTGTTTGAAATTTGTGTGGGTGTGTTATGAGGAGTGATTGAGTTTTGGGCCTCTGTTTGGCAGTTTGGCAGTTGCAGGTGAGTGTATGTGATGTTTGTGGGGTTGTTGGGCATGTTTGGTGGTGTGGGGAAACTCTACTTGACTCTCCTTGTGTAAGTATGGTTTGTCCTGGTTCAGTACGTGTTTTTTTGGCGTCAGTACGGTCCGTACATGCACTGGTGGGGGTGCGGTCCGTACATTCCCTGGTGGGGTGTGGGTACGGCCGTACATACTCGGGTGGGGGTTGGGTGCGTACATACACTGCTGGGGTGGGGGTTGGGTACGTACATACACGGGTGGGGGTTCGGTGCGTACATACACGGCTGGGGTGGGGGTTCGGTGCGTACATACACGGGTGGTGGTTCGGTGCATACATACACGGCTGGGGGGGGGTTCGGTGCGTACATACACGGCTGGGGGGGGTTAGGTGCGTACATACTCGGGTGGGGGTTCGGTGCGTACATACACTGCTGGGGTGGGGGTTCGGTGCGTACATACACGGGTGGTGGTTCGGTGCGTACATACACGGCTGGGGGGGGTTCGGTGCATACATACACGGCTGGGGGGGGTTTGGTGCGTACATACACGGCTGGGGGGGGTTAGGTGCGTACATACTCGGGTGGGGGTTCGATGCGTACATACACTGCTGGGGTGGGGGTTGGGTGCGTACATACACGGGTGGGGGTTCGGTGCGTACATACACGGCTGGGGGGGTTGGGTGCGTACATACACGGGTGGGGGTTCGGGGCCGTACATACACGGGTGGTGGTTCGGTGCGTACATACACGGCTGGGGTGGGGGTTTGGTGCGTACATACACGGGTGGGGGTTCGGGGCGTACATACACGGCTGGGGGGGGTTGGGTGCGTACATACACGGGTGGTGGTTCGGTGCGTACATACTCGGGTGGGGGTTCGGTGCGTACATACACTGCTGGGGTGGGGGTTGGGTGCATACATACACGGGTGGGGGTTCGGTCCGTACATACACGGGTGGGGGTTCGGTGCGTACATACACGGCTGGGGTGGGGGTTTGGTGCGTACATACACGGGTGGGGGTTCGGTGCGTACATACACGGCTGGGGGGGGGGTTCGGTGCGTACATACACGGCTGGGGGGGTTTGGTGCGTACATACACGGCTGGGGGGGGGTTAGGTGCGTACATACTCGGGTGGGGGTTCGGTGCGTACATACACTGCTGGGGTGGGGGTTGGGTGCGTACATACACGGGTGGGGGTTCGGTCCGTACATACACGGGTGGGGGTTCGGTGCGTACATACACGGCTGGGGGGGGGTTGGGTGCGTACATACATGGGTGGGGGTTCGGGGGCGTACATACACGGGTGGTGGTTCGGTGCGTACATACACGGCTGGGGTGGGGGTTTGGTGCGTACATACACGGCTGGGGGGGGGTTCGGGGGCGTACATACACGGGTGGGGGTTCGGTCCGTACATACACGGGTGGTGGTTCGGTGCGTACATACACGGCTGGGGGGGGTTCGGGGGCGTACATACACTGCTGGGGTGGGGGTTGGGTACGTACATACACGGGTGGGGGTTCGGTGCGTACATACACGGCTGGGGTGGGGGTTCGGTGCGTACATACACGGGTGGTGGTTCGGTGCATACATACACGGCTGGGGGGGGTTCGGTGCGTACATACACGGCTGGGGGGGGTTAGGTGCGTACATACTCGGGTGGGGGTTCGGTGCGTACATACACTGCTGGGGTGGGGGTTCGGTGCGTACATACACGGGTGGTGGTTCGGTGCGTACATACACGGCTGGGGGGGGTTCGGTGCATACATACACGGCTGGGGGGGGGTTTGGTGCGTACATACACGGCTGGGGGGGGTTAGGTGCGTACATACTCGGGTGGGGGTTCGATGCGTACATACACTGCTGGGGTGGGGGTTGGGTGCGTACATACACGGGTGGGGGTTCGGTGCGTACATACACGGCTGGGGGGGTTGGGTGCGTACATACACGGGTGGGGGTTCGGTCCGTACATACACGGGTGGGGGTTCGGGGCGTACATACTCTGCTGGGGTGGGGGTTCGGTGCGTACATACACGGGTGGTGGTTCGGTGCGTACATACACGGCTGGGGGGGGGTTCGGTGCATACATACACGGCTGGGGGGGTGGTTCGGTGCGTACATACACGGGTGGTGGTTCGGTGCGTACATACACGGCTGGGGGGGGGGTTCGGTGCGTACATACACGGCTGGGGGGGGGTTTGGTGCGTACATACACGGCTGGGGGGGTTAGGTGCGTACATACTCGGGTGGGGGTTCGGTGCGTACATACACTGCTGGGGTGGGGGTTGGGTGCGTACATACACGGGTGGGGGTTCGGTCCGTACATACACGGGTGGGGGTTCGGTGCGTACATACACGGCTGGGGGGTGTTGGGTGCGTACATACACGGGTGGGGGTTCGGGGGCGTACATACACGGGTGGTGGTTCGGTGCGTACATACACGGCTGGGGTGGGGGTTTGGTGCGTACATACACGGGTGGGGGTTCGGGGGCGTACATACACGGGTGGTGGTTCGGTGCGTACATACACGGCTGGGGGGGGTTCGGGGGCGTACATACACGGGTGGGGGTTCGGTCCGTACATACACGGGTGGGGGTTCGGGGCGTACATACTCTGCTGGGGTGGGGGTTCGGTGCGTACATACACGGGTGGTGGTTCGGGGCGTACATACACGGGTGGGGGTTCGGGGCGTACATGCACTGCTGGGGTGGGGGTTCGGTGCGTACATACGCGGGCGGGGGGGGTGGTGGGGTGTTCGGCGCGTATGCGGGCACATGTCTCCATGGTTGCTATGGGAGTTCGGTTCGGACGGTGTTTTTTGCATACGGTTGTGAAATGGGGAGGACGGGAGGGATCGTACTTGCGCAGTCGGACTTTATTTTTCCGCACGGTGGGTTTTTCGACCGGGGACGTGTCGGTGACTTTTCCCGACCCGAGGACGTGTGGGGAAATCTTCCCAATGCGATTCGTATGGACTTTTTTCCGTTCGAATCGTACTTGGCAGTTTGTACGCTACTTTGACGATTCGGACGGAAAAAAATCCGGATACGAGTCGGACGGGGAATTTTTTTACCGGATCAGAATTGGCACCTCTATCTGCTACTTAAATGTGGGACGGTGAATACTACTTGCTTTCTAATGAATAGAAGTTAACCCACGTGCCCCATCTAACCAAGAAGAACCTGCATTACAAGGTAAAACCGAATGTCCAATTTAAGGAAATTGTCAACTGGTTTGAGAACATTCACAATAGCCAGATGAAGATTTCAGTGGCCTACCACACAAACAGTATTGTGTGTTTGGAATTTCTTCGCCTATTAGTCGCATATCAACGCGTAAGTGGTAATATCTGTTAGTTACTTTAGTGTGTTGTGCACTGTTATTTATTTAAATGCAACTGGCAATAAAAAAATATATTTTATTTACAGTGTGAATACACAGATTTCTAAAATTGCACCTTTTTACTGATAAAAATATTGAGCTGCACACAGAATGGCATCTTCTGAAGAGAATTAAGTGCCTCTGTTTTCCCTCTTGCTAAGCACTATTCAGGAAGGGACGTGGAAGCTGTAAACAGGTTCATAATTAGGCCTGAGTACTGCAAGAAATGATTCACTTATGAGTGCACAATTATGTCTAATGTAATGGCACATACCATTTACAGTCTTTTCCGAGACAGCTATAACTACAGACTGCAACTGGGCTGACTTCATTACCAGTAAAAGGCTCTGCAGCCTGAAATGCCGCCTGCACTCAGCGGCATAACCGCAAGCACATGGTATTTATATATGAATTATATTAATGAACCTTGCCTTTTCACTACCTTCTGCTGAAGGTGCCTGCTATCAACTTTTAAGAACTTCCCTGCTCTCAAAGATTCAGACCGTCTCTTCCTCTTGGTAATGTTATAAGTGTATAAATATAGCACTCTCAGATACCTGTGTCCGTACCTGACCCCCGACGTGTCACATTCAGTCTGGCGCGTCCCTGAGGCAGGAGAGGCCTAGAAAAGAAATTGGAAGGCGGCCATTATCAACTGTCTTGGGTCACTGTGACTGGGCGGTGTAAGCTCACAGTGCCACAGACGGATTCCCGAAGCAGGCAGGGGCGTTTCAGATGAATACCTCGGAGGGCTGGGGTCATGCAAGAAACTTTAGACACTACAATGCCTGGGGAACTCTTTGACAGAAGCTTTCTGCGGTTCAGTACCCAGAGTCTTCGTTATGCCTCCTAATTGTCAGCAGGAAGGAAATTCAGAGTCAGGAAGTCACCTCAACTTTGCGCGACCCTGATAGCGTCTCATTCTGTCTAAATAGTTTATAAAGCCCGGCTTGTTTGCAGACGGACGCGGGTTTATTTTACAACGTGTCTATGTGATGATTATTTCTCTATCAAACATTGCCAAAACTCTAACCTACATTTACGGTATGTTATTTTTAAATGCTCATTGCGCACGTGTGAAGGGCATCATTATAAGTCAGGGGCCCTACCGTGATGGGCTTTGCAGATGCAGCACAGAGCCAAACTCCTGTTTTATGCACTACAGGGAGAAACGGGAGTTCATTTAGCCAGATTTTTCACTAAGTTAGGTCTATGTTTTCGGACAGCAAAGCTAATGATTGGGTTATACAAATTCACTTTACGTCCTTCAAGCGCATAAAACAGGTGACAGAAAAGCGTATCATGCTACGTCCCCCCCCCCCCCATGTCCCCTCAACACATTGGAATCTGTATCACCAGCCGCGGCCGTGCAGGTAAGAGCGGTGGCGGTATAGCGCTGTCTCCACAAACAGCCTTGGAAGAAGGGTGGAAAGCCTGAAACGCGTCGGCACAATTGTGGGATGGCTGTGTCCGCGTTTGGGCTGTTTGTGGAGACAGCGCTATACCGCCAGTGAGTGCAGCTCAACGGTTAGGGTAACCTTTTTACAAAATGTTGTGGCCTGCCCAGGTCACGAGCAGCACCACCCCGATATCCTTGGGGGTCCTCTTCTGTTCACTGGGACACTCTTGAGTGGAGGTAGCGGTTGCTGGACCCTAAACAAGCAGTCTTAGCGGGACATTAACCCCTTCCCCGCTCATGACGGAACCGGTCCGTCATGAGCCACGGTTGCCGTGTGCTCATGACGGAACGGTTCCGTCATGACAATCCTGTTGGCGGCCGCTCCGCCTGCGCGGCGCTGTTTCCCCGCCTGTGCGGGGCGACAACGCAAATGGGCGGAGTCATGACGGAACCGTTCCGTCATGAGCACAGCTCAACTGTGGCTCATGACGGAGCGGCTCCGTCATGAGCACAGGCCCACCGCGCTGCCCCCCTGCCCCCCCCAGTGCTGCAGCGGAATGTCCGCAGCAGCGAAGGGGTTACAGCGTACCGATAAACTTTGTTTTATTTCCTCAGAACGGCGACGACCCACTTGGGGATAATAATATGGACCACAAGACCCATGATGCTTTGTTTCTTGTACTCACCTGAGCGGAATTTGCAACCCAATAAAAATGAAGGGGTTTTCCTTGTGGCCTTTTGTTTGCTGTTCATGAGGAGTTTTGCCTTGGAAGAAGGGCGGAAAGCCTGAAACGCGTCGGCACAATTGTGGGAGGGCTGTGTCTGCGTTTGGGCTGTTTGTGGAGACAGCGCTATACCGCCAGCGAGTGCAGCTCAACGGTTAGGGTAACATTTTTACAAAATATTGTGGCCTGCCCAGGTCACGAGCGGCACCACCCCGATATCCTTGGGGGTCCTCTTCTGTTCAATGGGACAGTCTTGAGTGAAGGTAGCGGTTGCTGGACCCTAAACAAGCAGTCTTAGTGGGACATTACAGCGTACCGATAAACTTTGTTTTATTTCCTCAGAACGGCGACGACCCACTTGGGGATAATAATATGGACCACAAGACCCATGATGCTTTGTTTCTTGTACTCACCTGAGCGGAATTTGCAACCCAATAAAAATGAAGGGGTTTTCCTTGTGGCCTTTTGTTTGCTGTTCATGAGGAGTTTTGCCTTGGAAGAAGGGCGGAAAGCCTGAAACGCGTCGGCACAATTGTGGGAGGGCTGTGTCCGCGTTTGGGCTGTTTGTGGAGACAGCGCTATACCACCAGCGAGTGCAGCTCAACGGTTAGGGTAACCTTTTTACAAAATGTTGTGGCCTGCCCAGGTCACGAGCGGCACCACCCCGATATCCTTGGGGGTCCTCTTCTGTTCATTGGGACAGTCTTGAGTGAAGGTAGCGGTTGCTGGACCCTAAACAAGCAGTCTTAGCGGGACATTACAGCGTACCGATAAACTTTGTTTTATTTTCTCAGAACGGTGACGACCCACTTGGGGATAATAATATGGACCACAAGACCCATGATGCTTTGTTTCTTGTACTCACCTGAGCGGAATTTGCAACCCAATAAAAATGAAGGGGTTTTCCTTGTGGCCTTTTGTTTGCTGTTCATGAAGAGTTTTGCCTTGGAAGAAGTGCGGAAAGCCTGAAACGCGTCGGCACAATTGTGGGATGGCTGTGTCCGCGTTTGGGCTGTTTGTGGAGACAGCGCTATACCACCAGCGAGTGCAGCTCAACGGTTAGGGTAACCTTTTTACAAAATGTTGTGGCCTGCCCAGGTCACAAGCGGCACCACCCCGATATCCTTGGGGGTCCTCTTCTGTTCACTGGGACCGTCTTGAGTGGAGGTAGCGGTTGCTGGACCCTAAACAAGCAGTCTTAGCGGGACATTACAGCGTACCGATAAACTTTGTTTTATTTCCTCAGAACGGGGACGACCCACTTGGGGATAATAATATGGACCACAAGACCCATGATGCTTTGTTTCTTGTACTCACCTGAGCGGAATTTGCAACCCAATAAAAATGAAGGGGTTTTCCTTGTGGCCTTTTGTTTGCTGTTCATGAGGAGTTTTGCCTTGGAAGAAGGGCGGAAGGCCTGAAACGCGTCGGCACAATTGTGGGATGGCTGTGTCCGCGTTTGGGCTGTTTGTGGAGACAGCGCTATACCACCAGCGAGTGCAGCTCAACGGTTAGGGTAACCTTTTTACACAATATATATAACAGATTTATGGATTGTGCACTAATCCCCCGAGAGAAACTCAAGAATTGAGGAGGAGGCTCTGATGTACTGAGGGAGGTCATTCCCTATTTTGTGTGTGATGTATGAGAATCAGCAACCTCCAGTTTTGCTTTTGCACATGCAGGGAATGTGTGCGAGTGAGAGTGAGGGTGTCTGGTGAGTTGGCGAAAGTGTATGCGACTCTCTATGTATTCGGGTCTTGTGTTGTGTAGGGCTTTTTATGTGTGCGTGAGAAGTTTGAATTGGCTGCATTTGTGAATGGGGAGTCAGTGAAAGTCTTGAGCTGCATTGTGATTTTGGTGCGGTAAGGGGGCCGATTATGAGCCATGTGGATAGTCTGGCGTCTAAGTAGGAGTTGTTTGGAGATTCCAAAGTAGAGAGTATTGCTGTAGTCCAGCCTGTTGATGAGGAGTGCTTGTGCAACACTCTGTCTGGTGTTCTGAGTCAACCATTTGAAGAGCTTTCGTAGCATGTGTAGGGAGTGGAAGAAGGAGGTGCACACTGCATTGAATTGAGCTGTCATGTTGAGCTTGTCTTCTAGTATGATCCTTAGATTTCTTGCCTTGTCTGTGGGTATGGGTGTTGGTCCTAGCTTCGACAGTCACAAGGTGGAGTCAAATAGCGAGGTCTAGTTGTTGAAGACCAGTATGCCCCTCTTCTCTGAGTTGAGCTGTGTACAGTTGGTTTTCATCCAGTCTTCTACCATGGTCCTGCAGTTGGTGAAGTTGATTCTGATGATGGTTGTTTGGCCCTTCAGGGTGAAGAGGAGTTGAGTGCCACTGGCGTAGAAGATAACGGTGATGCATTATGTTCGGATGATGTTTGTGAGCGGTGTCATGTATATGTTAAAAAGAGTGGGGCTGAGGGGTGATCCTTGTGGGACTCAGCAGCACATACATTTCTTGGTCTCTGATGTGAAGAGTGGCAGCATGATCATTTAGGTAGGCCCCGGAGAAATTTTAATTTTGTTCGCAGAATTGGTGAATTTAGTAAGTCTTCATTACTCTTGTAATGCAGAGTTCCTTCCTGATACCACCAATTGCAGCGTGGTGGAATTTTTCCCCTGTGTATGAGCAATGTGATGACAATGGGAACCATGTGAGTCTCCATCAAGAAAGCTTGTGAGTGTGAACGATATTTGGCAGCCCCCAGGTAGCCTTCCAGTGCCATTTTGTTAATATGGGTGGCCGAGATCTGTGAGGACTGCTTCTTGAGTAGATTTTGTACTTGCGAAGCAGCTGAATCAACTCAACAATACCTAATTGAATGAATATTATACCCAAACGCATGGTTCAGGTAGTTGTTTGTTTTGTGCAAAACACACTTTTTAAATGTAACTTTTTATTTAGCAGGAAGGAAGTGCCACATATGCTCCAAGTTCCTCTTCTTGTCCAAAATGCTCCTCCCAGTGCTTTGCCCATGCCTTGGTCATTTTCTTTTAAGTTTTGAGGTGAAAGTATCACTCTCTTTGTCTGCAATTCCTGCTGCAGATACCAGTGGATTTAAATGACTTTGTTTTTGTGACATATCAATCAAGTAATTAAAAAAACATTTGGATAAGGGTGTTGTTTGATAGAGGGCATGTACCCGTATGTATTTGTTCCTTTTTAGTTTTTTATTCAATGTTTAAATTTGATTGTCAGTGGCCTGGAGTTGCAGTAGGAGTCTATTTTTTTGCAATCACTTTTCTTAGTTTTCAATAGGGAAAAAGGTTGCACAGTTAAGTACTTTTTCTCCATGTTTGTGAAATTTGCACTGTTCATTTTACCAAGTGGTCTAGTCTGCCCAAGGGCTATTTCACCAGTACTAGGCATTGGGTATATAAAATAACTGTTTCTGGTATATATTTCTGTGGTATATGTTGTTTTGAATCATCAGTGTTTTAGGGCTGGCTTTGGATTAAGTTCAACATGTGGCTTTTGTTGTATTTCAATTTTTTTTGCAAATTATTAAAGTGTGTTTTTGTGGGATAATTCTTTTCATGTCATGGGAAGATGTGTGTTGTTGGGGAATTTTTGCAGCTGACTTATTTTTCATTTTTGACATTGCTGAAGTAATGGTTGCATATTCTTCGTTGTTTACCATGCCTCCTTTGTTTTCTGGCCAAGTGACCAATTCTTTTGTCTTGTCAATGTGTCTGTGTGTTTGTGTGTGGGTGTGAATGTGTTTATCTATTTACCAATGGCCACCATTTTGTCTTTGTTCTCCATTACATGTGGCCGGTGGTCATTTTGTATAGTCAGTGTCCATATTCGTTTGAACATGTGGCCGGTGACCATTTTGTGTAGCAGTCGGTGTGCTTTTGCCTTAGGTCTGCATCTCTTCTTTGAAGCCCATGCCTCCTTGCTTGTTGGTGTTTGTAGCCAGCAGCCATTTTATGCAGTAGTCAGTGTACTTTTGACATCGGCCTGCATGAGTTCTTTGTTGTCCATGCCTCCTTGCTTGTTGTTTTTTAACATGTGGCAGGCAGCCATTTTTGTGTAGTAGTCAGTGTGCTTTTGCAATAGGCCTGCATATGTTTTTTGTAGTCTATGCCTCCTTGCTTGTTGTTTTGTGTGTACGGTGGCCATTTTGTAGTAGTCAGTGTGCATTTGCCATAGGCCTGCATGTGTTCTTTGTTGTGCATGCATCCTTGCTTGTTATTGGTTGAACATGTGGCTGGCGGACATTTTGTGTAGTAGTCATTGTGTTTTTGCCAGTGGGGGGCATGTATACTTTGTTGTCCATACCTCCTTGCTTGTTGTTGTTTTAACATGTGGCCGGTGGCAATTTTGTGTAGCTAGCTACTCTGCTAAATTCTTTCCTTCCAGTTTTCAAAGCCATTTTTAGGGACATAGATAGATAGTACAATGCCTTTTTGTTTCTTGTTAACATTTGTTTCATGATATGGATTTAATGTGCTTGAGGATGATTGTGATTGAAGTATGTATGTACAGTGTTTATTAAATAAATATTTTCCATTTACCCCCGTACCTCCTTGCCTCTATAGGATTTTTTATTGTCCCTAGTGAGACAACAGCACTTGTTTTTGTTTTACATTATTTGATTGTTCTCTTCACCCCCTGCCTGCCAAAGGTCTTTTAGGCTATAAGCACATACCAGCATTATTTTTTTAAAGGATTATTCAATTTTGCCCTACACCCCTTGCCTGCCATAGGGGCATGCAAGTATTACTTTTTTATTAAGGACTATTACATTTTCCCCTGCAACCCATGCCTGCCATAGATGAACACCAGCATTAATTGTTTTAAAGGATTTTCCATTTTCCCCTGCACTCCCTGACTGCTATAGGTGCACACCAGCATTAATGTTTAAAAGGATTATTCAATTTTTCATCTGCATACCACAGGTGTCTCGTAAGCCTTAGAGGGACATAAAGTAACTATTAAATATGTCTGTTGACATATTATGTTGTGGTTTTGATTGAAATGGATACACTATTGTTAATTATTTGTGATAACCTCACTAAATTAAATTACCTATATATTCAAACTGCAAATTCCATGTTTCACTGAATGTTTTTATTGTTTGTTTGCTTTTAGCTGCACAAGAAACATCACACAGAGAACTGCCAGACACAAGGCTGGTACCGAGTAAAATCCCCTGAGTCCTCCGCCTCTGCTTAAAAACTTGAAGAGGACCCCAAAGAAAGGAATTCCTGCCAAGAAAGTGGCCACTGAGGAGGAAAAGAAGAAGCAGATTGCCACCACTGTTGTCCGACTTCCACCTTTATCAGGAAACGTGATGGACCTGCCGCAGTCTCCTCCAAACAGCAAAATGCTGGGAGCAGCACTCCTGCATCAACGAGCCACACCAACGTAAGCCCAGGCACATGTCTCTCAGAGAGCCAGCCATTCCAGTCATGGAGGCAAACAGTGAGTCTGAATAGAATTTGTCTCAACTGCAAAGTACCGAATTGTCACAGGGAACTGGGCAAAGTGGACAAGAGGTGCCCAGCCAGCAACAGTTCTTCCTAAACGTGGAGCAGAAAAGGAGGTTGAGCTTCCTGCTGAGTAAGATGTAGATATTGAATGATTGGCTGTAGGATCTTAAGCAAGAAAAAGAAAGGTTACTCCACGATCTTCTCCAAACCCCCATTCTGATGAAATGAAATGAAATGAAAATGAAATGAAATGAAATGAAATGAAAACAATATTTAATAAAGCGCACTGCTGCCAAGCGGCTTCCTGGCGCTGGGGGGACCTGGGTAAGAACTCACAGAGGGAAACACAGGGGGCCTAAGAGGGGAAGGCCAAAGAGAAAAGAAAAGTTTTTAAGGCTTTACGAAAGTGGCTAAAAATAGGAATAGAGCGAAGATGAAGTGGGAGAATATTCCAGAACTGGGGAGCCAAGACGGAAAGACGAGTGCCCCCAGATCTGGATTTGCGGAAACGGGGAATGTGAAGAAGGGAGAGAGAGGAAGAACGAAGAGTGCGACTGGGAACATAGGAAGAAATGAGGGAAGTGATGTAGGCAGGGGCAGAGCGGGAGTGGGCGCGAAAGGCAAAGCAAGCAAGTTTGAAAAGGGATCTGAAGCAGATGGGGAGCCAGTGGAGGGATTTCAGAACCGGGGTAATGTGAGAGGATTTGGGAAGGGAAAAAATGAGACGGGCAGCCTGGTTTTGAATGGCCTGTAAACGTCGGGATTCGTGGGAGGGGATGCCCACGTACAGGCCATTGCCATAGTCGAGGCGTGAGATGACTAAAGCCAAGACTATGGATTTAAGCGCGTCGATGGTGAAGAAACGAGATATTTTCCGAATAAGACGGAGGGAGAGGAAACATGAAGACACCACAGAGCTGATCTGGCAGTGCATGGTTAAGTCAGAGCTGACTTTGATGCCAAGGGTGCGAACAGAGGGAGAGGGCGTGGGGGGGGGGGCAAAAGAGGGGGGCCAATGTGCAGGGGACCAAGGGTTAGAGGGACCACCCGTAAGGGCAAGTTCCGTTTTATCGGGGTTGAGCTTAAGATGGTTGGCGCTCATCCATTCCGAAATAAAGATAAGGGTGGAACTGAACTTGGGAATAGAATCAGGAGAAGAAGACAGATCAAAGACAAGCTGGAGGTCATCAGCGTAATTATATACAGAGACCCCCCGCTTGAGAAGAGAAGAAACAAAGGGACAGATATATAGGTTAAAGAGGAGAGGGGAAAGAGAAGAGCCCTGAGGAACACCGCAGGTGACCGAACAGGAAGGGGCAGAGAAACCAGAGAGATGAACAGCCTGATGCCTATCCTGAAGAAAGGATGCTAGCCAAGAGAGGGCCGCGCCCCGAATGCCCGCTGCGCAGACTCGGCCGAGAAGAATGGAATGGTCGACCGTGTCAAACGCAGCGGACAAGTCGAGAAGCACCAAGGCTTGGGGAAGGTTAACATCTGCCTTACCCTTAAGTTCGTCCAAGACCGCTAGAACCACCGCCTCTGTAGAGTGGCCAGGGCGGAAGCCCGCCTGGTGGGAGGCTAGAAGGCCATTGTCCTCAATGTATGAGGAGAGGCAGGAGGTGACGTGGGTCTCTAGGATCTTACCCAGGTAGGGAAGAAGGGAAATGGGACGGAAATTAGCTGGGAGGGAGGGATCTAGGCCAGGTTTTTTGAGAATAGGGAGGACAACAGCAGATTTAAAGGAAGAGGGGACAGCACCGGAAACCAGTGAGGAGTTAAGAAGAGAAAGGGGGGGACCAGGACAATTAGTGAAGAGAATTTTGAGGATCCGTGCAGGAACACCATCCAAAGGAGAGCCAGATTTAACTTTAGACAGGTAGTTGTGAAACAAATCAAGGGAGATAGGAGGAAAAGTGTCGAAGAAAGAAGAAGGAAGGGTAACAGGGCTGGTAGGGGTAGGCTGAGGCACAGTAGGAATGTCAGCTTTAATTTTCGCAATCTTGTCAATAAAGAAGTTATTAAGTGACAGACAGAGGGGTTGGGAAGGAACCAAGCTAGGGGTGGAGCGGTCAGAAGTAGCAAGATTGCGAACCAAGGAAAAAATTTCACGAGGTTTATTTACGGAGAGCGATACTCTCTCCGTGAAATAGGAAGTTTTGGCATTAAGAACTGCTTTTTTATAGTTGGTGAGGAGTTGTCTGTACTGAGCTCGCAGAGGAGGGGAATACTGACGTCTCCAAAGACGTTCCGCCCGTCTGAGATCAAGTTTTAGTGCCTTGAGCTCAGTGGAGAACCATTTGTGCGCGTCGTATGGACGAGCCGCTTTGATCTTTTTAAGCGGGGCCACACGATCACACGAAGCAGCAAGCCATGTACTTATGGCTTTGGCCTGAGATTCAAGAGGGAGACAAGTGAGATCAGGAGCAGAAGATACCAAAGAGAGTGAGAGGGAATCAAGGTCGGTTTGGTTCCAGTTGCGTGCTAGAAGGTTTTTAGGGGGAGAGGGTTTAACAACCATACCCAAGTGAACAGAAAAAGAAATAATAGAGTGATCAGACCAGACACAGGGAGAGATGGAGGGAGGTGAAGCAAGGGGGCAAGACGACCAAATTTGGTCAAGTATATGACCATGCACGTGGGTAGGGGCTGTGACATGAGAAGTGAGGTTCAGACATTGAAGGGTGACAGAAAAGTCTTTAGAAAAAGAGTCTTCCTTAGGGTCTCCTGGCCAGAAGTTAAAGTCACCAAGAAGGAGTACAGAGGAGTTGTTGACCACAAGGGTGGCCAGCAGCTCCTGGAAGGAGGCTACAAAGGAAGGCATCGATTGAGGGGGGCGATAGACATTTGGAGGTTGCTGATGTTCTGATGATCTGGACGTGGATTGGACCCTGGTTGAGTCTGAGCTGCGCCACACGACACAAGGGAAAAGGAATGTTCCTGAAGACTTGGAATTATGGAAAGTGACAATGATGATGAGCCAGTGATTGTTGACAACATGAAGGGTGGCTCAGAGGACACCAAGATGACCCCTCCTATTGAACTACCTCAATCAAAGTATGCACTGCAGAGAGGCAACAACAAACCCACCTACACCCAGTTCTTCAGTCATTGTCATTGTCAGTGGCACACTAAAAAAGTTATCATCCCCAGTTTGGGACTTCTTTATGATTAGAAGCAGGAGGATAACATTGCCCCGTGAGTGTTCATTGAGGTAAGCCAGGTTCGCATTATGGTATTGGAGGCCAAACATCCCATGCAATTCTGTGGGAGGAGCAGCTGAAAAAGATAGCTGGTGGTGAGGGTTGTGATAAGAGAGGTGAAGCAGTTTTGATCACAGTGATAGAAGAAGGAAGTAATGAGGAAAAAGAGCATGACAACTTTACAGAAAGCAGCCGTATCTTTTGCAGCATGCCAGCACCCCCCGGATCAGCAACCTCCAAATGGCACAAGACTCAGATGCAGACACCGCCGCATACAGTCACTCACATTTTAAGATGCGTAGTGAGTGCACCATCTCCTGCTACACTCCGGACGTTGCCTTTGTCAGTGGCACCACAAAAGAAAACAAAATCCAAGCTACCATTTCAGGCATGTTTAGGCAGGAGATGCCCTATGAACACAACCACCCAGCAGCATGTTTGTACAACATGAAGATGGCTAAAATGTTAGCGCTGGACCTCCTCCCTTTTCTGTGGAAGGAGTGGGATTTTTAGAATTTATGGCAGCCATCTGCCTGAAATTTAAGGTTCCCGGCTGGATGATTTTTGCCAGAGTTGCTGTTCCAGCACTCCATCATGACGTGCTGCATTTGGTTGGCCAAGCTATGCATCAGAGTGCTGTTCACACTATTCACCAAATGACAAACATGTGGACCAGTTGTTAAGTAACTGATTACATGTGTATCACTGCACACTGGATGTTTTTTTGTGGGGATTAGGCAATAGCTATCTGCAGGTCTCAGTTCTGAAGAAAGTTTTAAGGGTGTTTAGCAACAGTAGCAATGGCAACAGTAGCGATGTTCACCATGGAGAAACCTATATAGCTGCAATCATCTTGGAAGACTTTACCCACAAGTTGTTTGAATGACTTCGTCCTAGAGGTCTCAGTATTGGATGCGTTGCTACGGACAATGGCAGTAATATAGTAAAGGCCATGGCAGACGGTGGACATTTCAGGGTCCTGTGTTTTGCGCATTGCATTAACTTGATTGTGTAGGACTTTCTAAAAAACGAAGACATAGTCAGCAACATACTAGACACCTACATAATAATCTGCACTTATTAAGTCATTCTTTTAAACCCCAAAAGCAGTTGAGGATCATTTAGTGTCCTAACTGAGTACCAGTTTAAGCCCTCATGCAGGAGGTGGCAACACATTAGAACTCGACCGGCTACTGTTTGAGCAGTACAGACGATTACCGACTTTGTCCTTCAAAGAGGAGGGAATGAAACTGGGAAAAGCATGACTATGGAGATGGACAAATGGGGCTTAATCAAATGCCTTACACAAATGCTTCTTACTTTTGAGGTTTTCTCACTGGAAGTCAACAAGGAGAGTGGTACAATTAGCCAAGCAATCCCTTTGTTGCATCTGCTACAGGACTCATTATAAAAGGTGTCTCAAAGCTCACCAGTGTGAAAGAAGAAGTATATGAGTTGGTTCAGGGCTCAATCTTTCACTTGGCTCTTAATACAAGGCTGCAAAGAGAGATTGTGTCCTCCAAATAGTACATCTGTGTAATAATACTTGCTCCATGGTACAAAAAGACACTGGCCACTTTCATTCCTTTTTCTGAAGGGAATGTTCCACAATACAAGACTTGGACTGTTGATCAAGCAAGAGACCTGGAAGAATAACAGCTGGCAGTTAGAGGCCAGACAGAGGTTCTGGCATGTAACCTAGAGAGAGGGAAGTGCTGTTGTTTCACATCCATAACCAACATCACCAGCAAAACCAGCAACACAAGCAACAGAAGAATCTGACCCAATCTTTGCAATGGCTTGGTGTCAAGTGGTGGGATTTAAGTCAAATGCAGAGGTGAAAGAAACAGAGGTTGAGCAAGTTGCAGCACCAATGACCATTCAGAGAATTGCCCAAGACTATCTGGATGACCAAAAAGAGGTCTACTTGGATCAAAACCCATTGGTCTCTTGGTATGGAATGATGCAACAACGGTCACAAGCTCATCTTAAGCCTGGAGTACCGACGGAGAGAGCGGTGCCCCCTTCCTGAGCTGTCGCCAGGTTGAGGTGGGTTGCTTACCCAGCAGACTGCGGGTAATGTTTCCTTGAGGAACAGATGGACTGATTCAAGTTCCTGTTCATGGATCCTTTTCGTGTTTATATCACTCACATATTCACGCAGCAGCACCATTAGAGGTCCTGACGAAAGCCACGCCCACGGTTGGACTATAGGCTGAAACATGTTGACCATTATTTTTCACTCCACCTGAGTGGTTTAAATCCATACCGCTGGTGCACTGTTTTTTAACCCTGGCAGTGGGTGTATCAGAATAAAGTACATTATTTACGCTCCCTAGCTAGTTTTAGTTGCACATTCTTCACACTTACTTTTCCATTTTTTGCGCTGCGCCCTGGATTTAGAATATTCCACCCATATTTGAAAACATCCCTGAGCTCCTCCCTCGTAGAGAGGGAGTTGTAGCCCAAAAAGGAACTTGGCGTTTCCTTTGGGAGGAGAATCCCAAATGATGAAGCATGTCACCTCTGGTGAGTGAGGGATTTCATCCTATAAAGGGATATGCCCACAGTTTTTTGCTGTGAGGTATAGCCATTGGTTTGGTGTTGTTAGGCTTACCAAGCCTCAGTAGTGCTTTGTCACACAACTTAAACGTTTTTTATACAGACCCAAAGATTTCGTATTGTTTTTGATATGATGCAACAACGGCCAGAGCTCACCAGGCTGGCAATAAAGTATCCAGCTTATCCAGTAGCCAGAGTGTCTTCTGAGCACTTATTCTGTACAGCCATCACAGTTGTCACAGTTATAAGGGCCTGTGTCTTGCCTCAAAACATGTAATGATTGATAATGCTAAAAATTAACCAATACTACACACCTCTAGATGACACCAGCAGGGGATGGTGCCGGTTAGAGAGGTGGACCGGGTAGGGGGTATTTCAACAGACGACGGAGATGGAAAATTATTTATTTATTTATTTAAGTTTCCCTTGCGGTGTCTGCCAAATCCCTCCCTGTCATGTAGTTCCTATGCACCCCCACCAGATATGTTAGCCTGTTATTCCTAAGCTAGCTTACAGTGCCACTAGAGTCTCCTCTAATCAGGGAGAGAATAGTTTTTGGCAACCTCAGAACATGACTACCCTTATCCCTCTGGATCATGGAAACAATGTACTATTTTTCACTCAGTCACTCGTGCTCACTTAGTTTTTCTCAGAGATGCACAGTCTGGGCGTTTCAATAAAGATTTATTGAACAGTTGTTATTCTAGTGTAGAATAGATTTGCTGTAACAACCATTAGACAGTAGCAGAGATATATGATTAGCAGTACTATGAAAGTAAAGGGATGATACAGTTGTACCATCTTGCAGTAATCATGAAGATATGCAAGTACATAAAATACATGATAAGAAAGTGCGTACTCCTACGATGTCTCCCTAACTAGATGTACCAAAATGTACCTAGCATCGGTGTAGGTGTTATGCCAAGAATCCCTCTAAGGTTTAGTCAACCCCATTACCTGAGTAATGAAAGAATATGGGACCCCGTCCTGGTCTCTAGTTGGACACCCCATGTGGGATGTTTGACCACAGCTAGCTGGAGCGTCTGCATGCAGGAACCTAAGTGTCTCTGGTCAGTGTGTCAGCAGGGAAGTCCCGGTCTCCTCTGTCTGTCTAAGCAAGACATGATGTATATATACCCACAGGTCTCCCCAGGGGTCCTACCTTGCTGTGTTACTGTGTCGGCCTAAAGGATGACGTCGGGCTTGAATTTTAACATAGATATTATACAGGAGATGTTCATCCTGCTGTGAGTCCTGATGTGCTTCCAAGAAGCCTCATGCATAATGTGTGAGAATCAAATCAGGGAAAAACCTGCGTTTTGAATGCAGTGTTGTATCTAGGTAAAAGGTCATTCTCTATGAACCGTTATGTATGAAATGTAGGGAAGGATATAGGTGGAAGGTTGCAGTATTACCTGCACCTATATAGGGTACCTATATGGAATATAACACCCCAACCCAGCCCGTACAAAAGGGGCTGGCGATGGACGGAGCATCAGAACCAATCAAACACTCACACCCAGTCAACAGATCTGGGTTTGATCCATCACCGTTCTTTAGCCCACTCTGCCACCCCAGTTCAGACATGGCCATATGCAAATCAGTCTGACCCTGTGCCTCATGGGTACAGTCCAGCCCGAACTGCCAAGCCATGCCTTCCCTGGACCGGAAACAAGCTTCCTAGGATCGGTTTCTTGCATTTCAGCCATCTTCAGCCAGGCTTGCTTGAATCCAGTGGCAAAGTGAGCAAGGGACTCACGTCTGAGCATACCCTGCCAACTTATGGCGAACAAAGCGGTACAAAACGGGGTGGTGATGGACGGAGCATCAGAACCAATCAAACACTCACACCCAGTCAACAGATCTGGGTTTGATCCATCACCGTTCTTTAGCCCACTCTGCCACCCCAGTTCAGACATGGCCATATGCAAATCAGTCAGACCCTGTGCCTCATGGGTACAGTCCAGCCCGAACTGCCAAGCCATGTCTTCCCTGGACCGGAAACAAGCTTCCTAGGACCGGTTTCTGGCATTTCAGCCGTCTTCAGCCAGGCTTGCTTGAATCCAGTGGCAAAGTGAGCAAGGGACTCACGTCTGAGCATACCCTGCCAACTTATGGCGAACAAAGCGGTACAAAAGGGGGTGGTGATGGACGGAGTATCAGAACCAATCAAACACTCACACCCAGTCAACAGATCTGGGTTTGATCCATCACCGTTCTTTAGCCCACTCTGCCACCCCAGTTTAGACATGGCCATATGCAAATCAGTCTGACCTTGTGCCTCATGGGTACAGTCCAGCCCGAACTGCCAAGCTATGCCTTCCCTGGACCGGAAACAAGCTTCCTAGGACCGGTTTCTGGCATTTCAGCCGTCTTCAGCCAGGCTTGCTTGAATCCAGTGGCAAAGTGAGCAAGGGACTCACGTCTGAGCATACACTGCCAACTTATGGCGAACAAAGCGGTGCAAAAGGGGGTGGTGATGGACGGAGCATCAGAACCAATCAAACACTCACACCCAGTCAACAGATCTGGGTTTGATCCATCACCGTTCTTTAGCCCACTCTGCCACCCCAGTTCAGACATGGCCATATGCAAATCAGTCTGACCCTGTGCCTCATGGGTACAGTCCACAGCTCTTACCTGTGTGAGCCACTGCTGGATTACACTGTTCTTGCAACAGCATGGGAGGAGGAGGGCAATTGGTCTGACTCAAGTGTGCAAGCTGATTAACTTCTGGGCGAAGTCTCTGAGTTTGAGGATAAACTACACTTCCCTGACTAGGCAGGACTCAACAGAAATGTCATATGTTATAGATGAACCTCTTTGCAAAAAGAAAGGGGGGATATCGAAATACATTTATATATTTGATGTCTGCCTTATGCAGCCCAATCTATTCACATGTATGGAGGGGACCAGTGTGCACAGAAGAAGCCTCCCTGATTTCCTTAAAGGGCTTGAATGCAATGCCTCCCATCCCTCTCCTTCCTTTTTCCATTCCCTAGCTGGACTGCCTTCCTCTAGTAAAGATCATTAATCAAAAAAGAGTGCCATTGTTTGATGCATCCATGGGAAAAGAGAAGATACAATTGATTAATGTGCAGTGCATCACACTTGGAACAAGTAACTAACTATGCCCCCAATGAGTGATACATTGATTGAGTGATTGATGATTCATGTGGTGGCTGGGAAGGTGTTGTAACTAATTTGTAAATTTGATTTATAATATTTGGGGCCCAATTGATGATTCTGCCTGAATGATTGCCTTGCTTACTCATTCAACCATAATTATTTACACTGTCCACTCCACTCCAATCCTTTCCTGCATTTCTTTTTTCTGGTCCTTCAGAGACTAGTCAGTTTACAAAACTACAAAAAAGTCCAAATAATTTTGCTCTTCTTGTTAATCAAATACAGATCTATTTCATTCAGGTCGGAGCTGGAACTGAGAGTCGGGACGGTCACAGAGCTAGCCCAATAGCTGGAAGAAGACAGTTATGAACAATGCCTATGGGGAACAAGCAATATTACTCAAAGAGGCCTACTCCTGCGGACTGGAGAGAGGTTCATTGATTGAAAAAAATGCTGAGAAGTGTGCTGGCTCAAATATCAATCAAACCCTAAGTGGTTGTGGTCTGGGGGAGATTATCACTGGACACATGTCACATTATAGATTCACATAATTGACATTTGTGCAATTGATCAGCCAGTTACATGCAACTACTTGTCCAAGTTGAGTGGACAGAGACTATTCGAATTTCTGAGTTAATCGCACATGACAGCACCAGCCTGTACTCTGCCCTCATGATCCACATCCACCATGAAGCTTACCTTCTCCTTGACTCTACAATATTGACATGTAGTTTTATGCATTCCATTGGTCTTCTCTTCTTCTGCACTAAAGCTGCATGACAACCCTCCTGCTTACCGAACTGGTTCAGCTCAACAACCAAGATGGCCATTCCGAGAAGGACAAAGCAGATGCACCATCCATTTTGACATCTATAAAATAAACAGAATAATTTTTCTTTTCTTAACAATAACATTTTGAAGAACTGTGTGGGTCCTCCTTATTTTGTTTTTTTTCAACCCTAGGTAACATAAGATAACTTGGTACTCTGGGGTGAGGACTGTTTGCAATGCATTTGGTAATTGGACTGTGTCATTCCTTTCACAACAGATATGATGATGTGCCGCTCATCAATTTAATGAAGGTTGTGTTCTTTTCTTTGTCTCACTGTTCCCCAACTCTCCACTCCCATCCATTCAATAAACCCGTAACCATCTACCCCCAGGTTGTGTTATCTATTGAGGTGTGACTTAGTAATTTACACAATAAATGAATCACACACATGGCAGGACACAAGAGGTGAACATGACCTTAACTCTTTGTTACAGAATCAGAACAACAGCCTGAGCCAGCCCTACTTCCACAACTCAGGCATAAAAGCAACATCATCATCACAGTGAAGAGTCTTACTTAGAACAATGTCTGTACCAGGGTACTAGTGTGTACTACAGCCTTATTCACGAAGGCAAAGTAAAGTTACGCTGCAGGATGACCATCGCAAAAAGACAGGCGGAAAGGGATTTTGTAATCCCTACAGCAGTGCCTGCAAGGCGCTGCCGCAATGCTGCCCTGTGTCCTGGTTCCGCAAGGCGGGCCAAAAAGAACCGCCTTGCAGAACCGTGGGGGAAGGATTTTCCGTCCGCCGCAGACACATTGGGATCCCCACCGCCATCATAATTTGGCGGTGGGAATTTCCTGTGTGATGGTGGAAGGACCGCCACCGCCGTCCCGGCGGTAGGGGGTATTTCCGCCATCATAATGAGCCCCTAAGTATTCTAGACCTTTGGGTCCGATTCCGATCCGGGTCGGAAAGCACTCCAATGGAGCCGGATCCGGAGTGTTTTCTGACCGAGGCGGAGTCCTGCAGACCGAGCGAGCGAGTACGATGCGGCCGTATGCTGTCGGACTCGGTTCCTTCGGACTCCCATAGAAGTCAATGGGAACCGGTCGTACGACGTGTACATGGGCTCTCATTGACTGAATGGATACGTCTCGCACAAGGGCGCCCCCTACAGTGAGTACGCGTCAGTGCTATCCGCACCATACATGCCTGTGTTGGGGAGATGGGTCTCCCCCTGTGTCAAAGTCGTAGAGCGGTGGGTGACAGGGGGTCCGACGCGGACCCCCAAAGGCAACAACCCAGACGATTTTCGAGCCGGCCACTCCGGCTCGCACAGGTTGTCTGATGCGTGCATCGTACTGGCTCGATCGTGAATCGCATCCATTGCACGCCACGGTTAGCTTACGACCGAGACATACGGAGCGGTTCGGACCCGGAAACGAGTCGGTCGGTGAATTTCATGTAGCTCGCATCGTACTTGCTCGCTCGTACGAGTCGGGCATAAACCACGCGTACGGTGCGTAGTTTTTCCGGCCGATCGCGTTCGGTGCCCTTCCGACCCGGATTGGAATCGGCCCCTTGGTGTTTGTAAATAGTCTAGTTTTATGTTCCAGATATTCATACATAGTTTTAGTTTGTTTACTTAGTTTAGGGCCAATTTATGTTAGGGATTGCTCTTTTCTGAGCTCTTCATGGCTTTGTTCTTTTTTAATAGTCACTATAAGTTTATGTAGGGTTGGTTGTCCTCTTCCAATTGTGGCTTGGAAGGCATTGTGCCATCCTTCCACTGCATTGTTTGTTTTTGCTGTTTGAACTAGAGTACTATCATATACATTCCACCAAGGTATTTGGAATTTGGGTTGCCTTCGGTGTCCTGATCTATGTAACCTTCCCACCCAAGTATCTTCGAAGTAGTCTAGGAAGGGAGTTAATTTTGTTTTATTTGCCTTATAGAAGGGGCTTTCCAGCAGTAGGTTGTAATGGTTTGCTACTTCAGTTGTTGGTACATAGGCCAGGTCTTTTAATCTTTTTAATTTAGTAGGCGAAGTTGACACCTACCACATAAACAAACGACACATACCTGCAAAATGGTACACACACAGAGGATCCACATCCTGGCCACTAACAACAGGCCACAATAGGCAATGTGTGGCCAGCACCACTACCACCCCCACTCATAGGGCTTATGTTGCCCATCACCCCTGCCACCCCCACTCATAGGGCTTA
Source organism: Triturus cristatus (assembly GCF_964204655.1). Lineage (NCBI taxonomy): Eukaryota > Metazoa > Chordata > Amphibia > Caudata > Salamandridae > Triturus > Triturus cristatus. The sequence continues at coordinate 1,362,749,091 of NC_140591.1, read as the reverse complement.
TGTTGCCCATCACCCCTGCCACCCCCAGGCATAGGGCTAACATTGCCCATCACCCCTGCCACCCCCACCCCAAGGGGACCTGTTGCCCATCACCCCTGCCACCCCCACTCATAGGGGACCTGTTGCCCATCACTACTGCCACCCCCACTCATAGGTGACCTGTTGCACATCACCCCTGCCACCCCCAGCCATAGGGCTAATGTTGGCCATCACCCCTGCCACCCCCACTCATAGGGCTTATGTTGCCCATCACCCCTGCCACCCCCAGCCATAGGGATAATGTTGCCCATCACACCTGCCACCCCCACTCATAGGGGACCTGTTGCCCATCACCCCTGCCACCCCCAGCCATAGGGCTAATGTTGGTCATCACCCCTGTCACCCCCACTCATAGGGGACCTGTTGCCCATCACTACTGTCAATCCTACTCATAGGGAACCTGTTGCCCATCACCCCTGCCACCCCCACCCATAGGGCTAATGTTGCCCATCACCCCTGCCACCCCCAGCCATAGGGCTAATGTTGGCCTTCACCCCTGTCACCCCCACTCATAGGGGACCTGTTGCCCATCACCCCTGCCAGCCCCACTCATGGGGGACCTGTTGCCCATCACTACTGCCACCCCCAGCCATAGGGCTAATGTTGGCCATCACCCCTGCCATCCCCACTCATAGGGCTTATGTTGGCCATCACCCCTGCCACCCCCAGCCATAGGGCTAATTTTGCCCATCACCCCTGCCACCCCCACTCATAGGGGACCTGTTGCCCATCACCCCTGCCACCCCCAGCCACAGGGCTAATGTTGCTCATCACCCCTGCCACCCCCACTCATAGGGAACCTGTTGCCCATCACCCCTGCCACCCCCAGCCATATGGCTAATGTTGCCCATCACCCCTGCCACCCCCACTCACAGGGGCCCTGTTGCCCATCACCACTGGCACCCCCAGCCATAGGGCTAATGTTGCCCATCACCCCTGCCACCCCCACTCATAGGGCTTATGTTGCCCAGCACTGCTGCCACCCCCACCCTTAGGGGACCTGTTACCCAGCACTACTACCACCCCCACCCCTAGGGGACCTGTTGCCCATCACCCCTGCCACCCCCACTCATAGGATGGGTGATGCACCACACATCCATCATACTCCAACATTAGGTATGTCAGCAAAGTACATCCCCCCTAACATCATGACAACAGTGTGTAGTCTGTGACAAATGCCCACACAGTGATTATGACTTCGAACATACAATGTAACAAATAGTACATATGTGACCAACAAATGAGTGTGCCCTACACAAGGCAAGCATCACCATAGCACTGTGGCAATGTAAAAAGAACACCCCCTCACTGAGTAGAACAGAAGTTAAGTGTGATCTGACAAACTACAGCAGATGTTGAGCATTTTGGTGATGGGGTCTAAATCCCCCCTCATCACAGTGACCAAAAGTGTCATCATGGTCAATGCTGCAAATAACAAAGAGCATGTATGATCCCTGCTCCCAACACATTAAACACTTCTGTGGCAAACTAATGGTTGTGTCCCATTCCCACAGAGATGTGGTGAGGCTAACAGTGCTGTGAAAACCTAACACACTCTGGGCCATGTGCAGACAAGCACCACACATGGGGGCTGACAATGCATACAGTGTACAATGACACAAGAACAGAAGTGACCATCACCAAGCATACACTCATCTCAAACATAGACACACCAATCAAAACAACCTGGGTAGACTGTAGGTGTCAGCTCACAAACTCCCTTTCCATGCCAGCAATGGCACCTAACAACCAGGATGAATGTGCACAATGACGTGATATGATTCACAGGGACAGCAGGGAAAATCACAGAAACAGCATCCAGACAAAGGCCCACAACAGCAATACCAATGCACTGATGCAGATGCACAAACACAAACAGGCATCCTCACACTGCACATCTGACAAAGCATGTGTGTGTGTGTGTGTGTGTGTGTGTGTGTGTGTCACAGTATCCCCAGGCAACTACACAACACATGAGGGGGGCTGAACCACAGTGACACAGATGTGGACACAGTGCCATACAAAAGTAAACCATCATTGGGACAGCCTTAGTGGGCAATCAGGCATTGTGAGATGAGAGGGAGCACAAAAGACACATGTGACACAAGCTGGAATGAACACCAACTAACACAGCAAGAGACTGACACATAACAGCACTAGCCCCATGGACCAGACAATGGGGTGACACAAGCATGCATGACACCTCCACTTTGATGACAAAGGCAGATGTCGTACGAACTGGGAAACCCAGACATGTGTCCTGTTCCACAAACATACATCACACATACACAAACACAACTCACTCAGCATGGCCCCTCATCCATGGACAAACGGGAGCTAGGGGACCATCCATGCAAACATTTACATCAGTCCAGCCTTAACACCACACACCCTGAACTGCAACAATGTGCATCTGAGAAGCCCACATGGACAGGTGACATTGCACATGCACCCATGACAAACACAGGAATGTTGGGAGGAACTAAGGTGCACAGACACCTCACACAAGGACAGTTTACAACCCTGGGGAATGACAGACATACTGCACAGTATGCGCTACATGACCATGACTTCAAAGCTCACGTAACCTTCAGAATACCTGCCACAGTCCCAGGACAATGCAGAAGCCAAGGAGAACCACAAGGCACACATGCTGACACCTGCCACCATTGCAGCCATGAACCCGACAAGTGGGAGCAGTCACACACACATACAAATGTGTCAATCCCTGAAAGGTACCACCTAGGGACAACTACATGATTTTGCAAACAAACCAGTGCCTTGGGGAACCCTGACTGTGTTCCATCTGTGTCTGACAACATCATCATCACTCAGAACTGACAAATCCCAATGATGATACACCAATTAACAGTAGTGTGTCATGCACCCACACATCTGGTAGCCCTTGGCAAAGTAGTGGGATGAACCCAGTACCACTCAGCAAGCATCAACAACAGGGACATATCAAGGGAACACTGCCTGTGTATGAACAGGGATGTGGACACACACACATGCTCATACAACACATACCATGGGCCAAGGCTTTGTCACGGGACAACACACTTACTTGAGGGGACCCAACTCCTGTGGAAGCCCAGCTGTGCCAAACATATTCACAGCACCTCTCACTCATGTCTGCAGAACACTTGGTCAGTCAGCCATCAGTTACCACACAATGAAGGCTCTCGTCACAACAGCCTGGGTACGTGAGTCTCCCCTAAGTCATCTGCACATACTTAAAACATATGTCTAACAAGTTGCACAGAGGACCCAATTGCTCCTATACCAATGATGCCCACACCTGTAGTTCCAGTGGTGATGCGCACACAGTTTGTGGAATTGACAAATGGGACAATGGGAAGCACATCATATGTGCATGGGTGCAAGCCAGAGATGTGACCATGCAAATGAAATGTTCACAGAGATGTCCACAAATAGTTGATCATGACACACCCAGGTAGCTGCAAAGGATGACATGGATACCCACCAGAATAGGATACATATCTCATAGACCACATGGAGTACCTCACAGCAACACATCAGTATTCAACATTGGAAACCAAGCATTACAGGTGCAAGGGCATGTTAAATATCATCAACATAATGTACAGCTAAATCAAGTTCACAGGTATAAAGAAATAAGCTTTATTCAGCATATTAAAAGTTAAACGTCCATTCAAACAAAAGGCCAATGGCCAGTCCATGTCCAAATACCAAGGAGTGAACTAGAGTGACAACTGTCACACGTTGCTTGCCTGCACTGCTAAGAACCGGGGTCATCCCTCGGAGGGGCATACATGGGGGCAGGCCAGGCACCGCAGGGACAGGATCAGGGTGCAGCAGAAGGAGGCAGTGAAGAGGTGGTGGAGGCGAGACACTTGCAACTGCAGTGGAGCTGACTGAAGTGGTGGGTGCTGTCACAACTGTGGGGCACAAGTCAGATGGGGTGGGTGCCGGCACAACTCCAGTGGGCAGGTCAGATGGAGTGGATTGGGTCCCCACTGCAGTGCCCAATCAGACGGGGTGGTCGTAGACTCCACTGCAGTGCCTACATCCATGGGAGTGGAATGGGGGGCAGGTGAGGTCGGCAGGACGGGGGGACACGGTCCCCACATCAGTGGCACTAACAGTCTGACCAGGTGTGAAGGAGCAAGTGGTAGGGGGGATGGCCTTAGCATTTTGGGATGGTGTATCTGTGGGGGGGGGGGACCCAGGGCAGGGAGTGGCGTGGGAACCTCTGGAGTGGTGGCCTGGGGGATGGAAGATGGACACTTTGCCTTGGAGCTGCGTGGTGGTGGGGGGGTCTTGCTCTTCCGGCTCCGGGGGGGACTTGCGGGTGGGGTCTCAATCTGACTGTGCCTGGGGAGGGTGTCTGGGTGTGAGGGGTACTCCCTTCTGTGTGTGGGGACTTCCTCTTCCCCTTGTAATTAGGATCTGCTGGGTCAGTGGGGAAGAAGCCAAGGTCACAGAGAAAGAGCTTCTGGGGAGATGGGGTTACAGGTGATGCAAGGGAAGGAGGCTGGGAGGGAGATGTCTCAGAGGACTACGGAGTGGTTGTGGATGACTGTGTGTGTGTCTGCAAACCAGCCCCTGTGAGTGTGGTATCAGTCCCCTGCGCTTGCTTGTGTGCACGTCTAGACCTTGGTTTGGGTGTTTGTGTGCTTGGGACAGATAGGCTGCTAGGAATTGTGGGTGGTGCAGGGGTAGGAGGGGTGCGGGACTGTTGGAGGAGGGACACTGCTGCTGTCAGGGAGGAGGCCATGGACTGATTGGTCCTCTGTAGGGCAGACATGCCCGAGGAAATTCCCTCCATGAACGACGCCAGTTGTGTCAACAGACTTGTGTGTGCATGGAGGACCTTCAGCATTGACGTCTGCCCTACATAGATCTGTCTAAGTAAGTCCACAGACTCCTCACTCAGGGCAGCAGGGGACACAGCAGCAGGGGGTGCGGTGCCTGGCACAAAGGAGACATGCCCACGAATACGGGAGCCTACAGGGACCTCTGGGATGGGAGCAGATGGGAGGGTGGTGGTGGTGGTGGCAGTACAGCCTCACTAGCTGGGGTTTGGTGGCTGCTGACACCCACCTCCACATGGGAGTCATCCTCAGAGCTGCTGTGGCCCTCAGCTGGGGGTAATGGTGCTGACGATTCCTCTGTGTGGCTCCACTTGCCCTCCGTGCCACTAGGTCCCCCCGACTCCTCTCCTTCTGTCCCTGTCAGGCTCTGTGGCTCCTCCTGGTCCGTGGAGCTGTCCCCTCTTGTGGCCGTGGATGTATCTGTATAGGAATAGGAAGTAAGAGAACAATATCAGTCACCTGCACCGACTGCACACACCACAGTGAGATCATCACATCACAGGGCAAGCCCTGGCATCATCAGCTGAACACAGCTCAAAGTGCCAACACTGTTTAGAATAAGCCAATTGTCATTCTCAACATCAACCATGGCACACATATCCCTCCTTGACTTGCACACATATGTCTGTTGCATGTTGGATGCTAACACCCCAATTTGCTGATATGCACCACCCACACTTCATATGGACATGCAAGTGAACATGTAGGAGTATGTCACTATACACACAGCACATCTCTTGCAACTGACTCAGTACAGGTGTCCGGATGAAGGGATGGGCAGAGACTCATTTCACATGCTTGTGATGCATGCCAGCAACACACACTATGATGTTCTCATGACCTGATGGCTAATGCCACAATGGGGTGCATGGTGCACACTTGAACACAATGTAGGATCACTCATAGCAAGTTAAATGCCATGGCACTGGGATTCCCAGAAAGTCAGTCAACACTGTCTCCTGTCACAGGGGCAGGGCATTCAGACAACAACAATATGTACTGACTCACAATCGTAGCTCAGGGGTAAAGCTAACTCTGCAGATGACCGGCACACTTGCCCATCCCCTGCAAACAACACATACAGGACCCAGAAGACCCCACATCATGCAAATCAGACATATGAGTCTCTGCAAACACAACTCCCTGTACATTAACACATCACAGTCTGCCATGCATGTAACCCAGCTGCATGAAGGACACAGTTGCATACACCATTGTGCGCTGTCAGATGATCACACACCTATATGTCACACAGTTCTTGTCTCTCACAGTCACATCTCAGATGTCATGCTGGCCCTCTGAATCATGGACACCCCAGTTGTAAGTAATAACAAGCCACACCCTAATGACACAGAGGCAGACACCTGAGGGCACATGTCACTAAGCACAACCTGTTATTTGATACACAGGAGTGGGATTACAGAGTGTTTCTAAATGACCTTGAGGAGCCATGACTGGCTAGGTCTACATGAAACAGTGTTTGGCCCTGGACAGTAGTCAGGTGGCTAAGCAAGTGTGACATACTTGATATACTTACTCCTGAGGCCCCAAAATTGGAGTCCCATGCTGCATGGGTTTGTTTGGAATACCCCAGCTACATGTGGCGAGTCAGACCCGAAATTGGAACACATCTCAAGGGCACACACAGATCACATGACAGATCTCAGGCATTGGGTAAACAATTGACCCACCCATGAAACACACACCAGAGTCACGGGAACAGATGCTGTCCGGTAGATGAAGGGACACAGTGCCCTAGTGACACAAGCAACAGACTGTAGGGGCCACACCTGTGGAACAGATAAGGAGGGTGCATCACACAATTGAGGGACCTGAGTATTAGTCTACAAGACCTACGTAATGTGGAAGTGTGACCAGGCCAAAAAACTGCAATTGGCATGTCAGACATAGTACACAGATTAGTCAAGAACTTACCCCCTTCCTGCTGCTGTCTGGCCTTCAGCTGCCTATCCAGGTCCAGGAAGACCACCGCCAGGATCCGGAGCATGTGGGGGATCTGGGTCTGGTGTCTACCCCTCCTGTGTGAAGGTGACAGCTTCAGCTGGACTCTAGCTATCCTCCGGGTCCAGCCCCGAAGGTCCTGCCACCTCTTCTGGCAGTTGCGGATCCGGCGCTTGTAGACCCCCACCGAACGAACAGCCCGGGCGATGGTCAGCCAGATCTCCTGCTTCTGGTGGGCATCAACCTGTGAGGATGACAAAGTGAAAAGTACATTAACACACATGCCCCAGATTTGTGCAGCACACATTTGGATATACATGTCATCATCACAAAGGGAATGAGTTACACAGGTAGTGCAACCATGGGGAAGGAAAAGTCACCTGCATGTCCTACATGTTAACAATGCCTGGATAGTTTAAGCTTGCACCAATGCACTTTAGCAGCAGGACACCTGTTCATTACATGTACCTACACACTTTGGGTCATGAAAGTAGTCAGTGAGAATGCTTGCCACTGGTGTACACACTGCTAGTCCTGCTAGTCAGACAACATGCATAATTAGGAAGGCAGTGGCCTGCACACTCACCTGCTCCCCTGGTTTCCCATAGAACTTGCTGTACTGTGGAAGGAGCCCGTCCAGCAGGGCCTGCTTCTCCTCCTCAGTGAAGGCTGGGGCCCTCTCCAGAGTGCGTGCCATAGCAGGAGCCAGAGGATGCAGAGTCAGAAGCAGTGATAGCAGGGATGTGGTCCAGTGCAGGCAAGTGAGCTCCCTGGGTGCCAGCCAGCCTTATATCTGTGCTGCAGAGGCAGAATCTGTGCCATGTGTCTAAAGTGATAGGTCCAACACGGTTGCATTCTATGAATCTGGCCAATCCATTTAAATGTAAGACTCGTACACGCCTTCCGCATCGTTCAAATATTCACCTTCATGAAACACTTGAAATTGCAACATTGTTGTAGGCATCCAACTGAATTTCCAGTGCACAACTCGTACAAGTTTTGAATCCGTTTCCGTCTCCATGACAGTCCGGAGGCAATGGGTGCGCCCGGCTCGTTCAACTGACTGTACAACGCGTATTTTGAAAATACACATGCACCCGTCTCCATACCATTCAATGGCCAAGGTGTACGCCTGTCTCGGACCATACGCATTGTCACCCGCGTCGGACCTCATTGCATTCAATGACAAAGCGTACGCATGGCCCGGTCATGAACCGTGCAATGCGGACGCATTGTCACCCGTGTCGGACCTCATTGCATTCAATGACAAAGCAAAGCATACGCACGGCTCGGTCATGAACCGTGCAATGCGTACGCATTGTCACCCCGTCGGACCTCATTGCATTCAATGACGAAGCGTACGCACGGCTCGGTCATGAACCGTGCAATGCGTACGCATTGTCACCCGCGTCGGATCTCATAGCATTCAATGACAAAGCGTACGCACGGCTCGGTCATGAACCGTGCAATGCGTACGCATTGTCACCCGCGTTGGACCTCATAGCATTCAATGACAAAGCGTAAGCACGGCTCGGTCATGAACCGTGCAATGCGTACGCATTGTCACCCGCGTCTGACCTCATTCCCTTCAATGACAAAGCGTACGCACGGCTCGGTCATGAACCGTGCCATGCGTACGCATTGTCACCCGCCGTCGGACCTCATAGCATTCAATGACAAAGCGTACGCACAGCTCGGTCATGAACCGTGCCATGCGTACGCATTGTCACCCGCGTCGGACCTCATTGGTGAGACTATTCTACGGATGCAGCACACATTTACTGGCCAGGGACACCTGTGAACACCTACCACACTACAGCATTGGCCACACAGTGTCCCATGTCATGTAAGGTTGCATTCCCTGGGTGTTTGGGGGGGGCACATCTGGTTTGTTGGGTGACACTTTTGTGCAGCCACTCCCAGACTGTGCACGTGTACATGGAGGCAGAATCCTTTGTGTGTTGTGCACATTACCACTGTGATGTGCAATTGTACAGTAATGGGCATGAGTCACGGACACAGTTTCATGTTGGATATGTTTGGGCATGTCACATACACCCTGAGTCCAGGGGCTGATGGCATGTACGTCACAGTGAGACCTGTAGCCACAATGCTGATGTGCACCCACAGTCTGTGTGCATGTTGTGTCTCAGATGTGTCTGATCAAATGTGCCCAATAGGTGGCAGTCTCCACATCCATGTGGTATATGCATCAACCTTGATGGTGTGTGTGTGTCTAAGAGACGTACATGTAGGGCCGGCAGGAACAACAGTGGCCACTACCTGTGGGACTTACGCTTGCCTTGTGGTGTGTACGTGATACGCTATGTCCATGCCAGTGTCGATGTAGCAATACAAGGACCCTGGGTTTCTGCATGGCAAAGATCTGTGATGCCTGGGAGACATCAGTCCTCACTAGTCACTGTGGTGTATGTTTGGAACGTTGCAGCAGTACATAGGTTGGGTGACACAGTCAGATGATTGGCCACTGCACTACATGGGACTCATGTGGACATGTGGAATTGAGATGTGAGGTGGTGGTCATGTAGGTGACATATGTGTCCATGCACAACAGCACACACCTCAGTACATTGTGTAATGTCATGATCTATCATGTGCGATTGAGCCTGGTCATGGCCACGTGGGTGGATGAACTAACAATCTTCCTTTGTGCATCTCTGTACTGCAGGGCACCAGCTGTCCATTGACTGTTCCCAGACCTTGCAACCATGCAGGAACGCAAGTGCATCAGACTGTACCGCTTCACCAGGCCACTGATTGAGGAGTTGGCTGAGCAGTTGGCGCCACATCTGCTACCTGGCCGGACATACCCTACAGAACTGACCCCAGAGGTGAAGGTGATGGCAGCCCTGCAGTTCTTTGCTACTGGTACCTTCCAGTACACTGTGGCTACTGCTGGTGGTATGTCGCAAACAATGTTTAGTCAGGCACTATGCGATGTCTTGGAGGGGATGTTGCATATCCTAGACCTTTACATCAAGTTCCCTAGCCCAGCTGAACTCCCGGAGATAAAGGATGCCTTTTACACACTGGGGAGGATGCCGAACGTCATCAGATCTATTGATGGGACACATGTGGCCCTGATACCACCACAGGCACATGAGCAGGCATACCGGAACAGGAAGCACTACCACTCCATCAATGCTCTAGTGGTATGTCTTGCTGACATGTCTATTACACGTGTGTGCACGGTTCCCTGGTTCTGCGCACGATGCCTACATTATGAGGAGTAGTCGCATTGCAACGCTGATGTCACAGATGCCAGCTCAGCATGCCTGGCTTGTCGGTGTGTACTGACTGTTTCTCATTGTGTGTGTTTGTCAATGTTGTATTCCGCACTCCTACAAAACTCAGCTACTTGTTCATTTTTGTGTGTGTAGGTGACTCTCGACACCCCAACATGCCGTGGTTGCTGACAACCCTCAGGAACCCTGTGACACCAGCTGAGCTGCGCTACAATGAGGCACATGTTCGGAGCAGGAGGGTGATTGAGCGGACATTTGGCCTACTTATAAGCCGCTTTCGCTGCCTGGACAAGACCGGTGGGTCCCTCCCATATTAGCCTGCAAAGGTGTGCAAAATAATCCTTGAATGCTGCATGCAACACAGCATGACAGTGTGGAAAGAGGTGCCTCTCATCCAGGATGACGATGACGATGACCAACCGCCGGCACTTGTGGAGGATCCCGGGCTGGGCCAACATGCCAGTGATGATGAGGATGAGGGTGACGTCCGCTCACAGCTCATCAACAACTTGTTCAGCTGAATGTGAGTTTCAAGTGTTGTTATGTGAATGTATTGAGGTAGCCTGGAATGTGTTGTGGCAGCTCTGTTGCTGTCTGAGTGTGTTTGTGTGCCACTTGACTGGATGTGTGCAGTGATGTGTCCATTCAGGTGGTGTGTACTCCACAATAGGGTAGTACTGCTAACTTGTTTTTGTGTAGGTTTCTTACGACATGTTTTGTGCATGTGTATTGCATTTCTCTCCTGTTCTGCTGTGCTTTTGACTGTGTCTTGCCTGTTGTTTGGTCAACACTGACCGCCAACGCCCAGAAGCCAACACCAGTGTGGAAGTTGTCAATTCCCATCACCTGATGTACCACACATCCCTGGACTTCAATTCTCCAACACTTTGTGAGTGTGTGTCTGCTGTTAATTGGAATTACAGTGCAACTATTGTGGAATAAACGTGTTGCTGATGTGTAATGAACATGTGCTACTCTTTGTTATGTGTGTTGTCTGTCTTCCCACATCTGAGTGACATCTGCTTACCTCACCTGAGGACTTGTTACCACTAACTGTGGTTGGTGTTGTGTTCCTGCATGCCAATGTGTTTCAGGTCAACATCATTGTGTGTGATGAGCAACATGGCCATGGTGAGTATGTGTTGTGGTGTCATAGTGGTGTGTCTCCCTCACATGTGTCACATCACCATGACTCACCTTACATTGGTCACATTGTTGCAGTATTTGGCAGGCACTGTGTTGTGTAGCAGATCGACATCTCCCTGAACATGACAAGATGGAATCACAACAGAGGCAAGTATGGTGTACTGGTGAGTTTATTTTCAAACATGTGTAAGGGAAGTGCACAGGATGGTGGGTGCTGTACATTGCTTTTGGAATCCAAAGTTCACATTGGAGTTGGAAGTGCTGGTAGATGAGATGTCCAGAGTAAAGTCCACAGTCATCTGCTACATTGGACCAACATGAACCCTCCATGTCACGTAGGCGAGTTGTGTTAGATACGACAAGGTGAACGGTTTGCGCACAAAGAACATTGTCCAGAACAGGTTTTGAGGCCCTGGGGGATGTGCATGGACATCTGCGTCTCACTTGTCCTTCTTCAGATGACTCCTCTTCTTCTTCGGGGGGGATCCTCAGGTGCAGGCATCTGCGATGCAGAGGACTCTCCGCCAGAGTCATCCTCCCTCCCTGTGGCACTGGCAGATCTTGCGGCAACAGATGTTGTGGCCACACAGGGAGATGTTGACATGTTGGTGCTTATCTGGCGGAGGCATGTGAGTATGTCCCTATGCACTGCAGTAAGTGGGCAAGTTGTGTGCGATTGGACAAGGTGAACGGGTTGCGCACAAAGAACATTGTCCAGAACAGGTTTAGAGTCCCTGGGGGATGTGCTGGGACATCTGCCTCTCACATGTCCTTCTTCAGACGACCCCTCATCTTTCGGGGGGATCCTCATGTGCAGGCCTCTGCGGTGCAGGGGACTCTCCGCCAGAGTCCTCCTCCCTCCCTGTGGGGCTGGCAGATGGTGTTGCGACAGATGTTGTGGCCACCCAGGGAGGTGTGGACAGGTTGGTGTTGATCTTGCGGAGGCATTGGAGTATGTCCCAATGCACCGCAGTAAGGGCATCCCACTTGGCCTCCATGCGGGCATGGTGGGCGACCTGCTCGTGTTGCATGTCCTTGAAGATCCCCACTACCTGGCCAAATCCTCCAGTGCTATACTGGTACGCATCTATGATGCGTGCCAGGTGGGGGTCATCATGCAGTCCAGACCCCTCTGCAAGGCGCGCCCTCTGCCTCCCACCCCTCCCAGCACACCTATTCACAAGGGCAGGACAAGCGGCGGGATGCACAGGTGACACTGGGACCCCTTGGGTGGTGTTGCTGGTGGTGTTTGCTGTAGTTTCCTGGGGGTCCTGTGTCCCTGTGCTGTGGGTGTTCATTGGCCTTGGTCTGTCCGTTTTGGCGGGGGTGGCCTGTCTGTTTCCAGATGCTGGAGGCGTGGATACAGGGGGTGCAGATGTTGATGCTGCTGGTGCTGTATGATGGCTCACAATGGAGGTGCCAGGTTGGTCGTTGTCATCCGAAGAGGACAGAGAGAGAGTCAGACCAGAGAGCTCAGTGTCCACTAGAGTCTGGGCCGGGGAATCCTCATCATTTGGTGCTGGGTGCCCAGCACTACCTGTGTTTGGAAGAGATATACGCTGTGAGATATGTTTCTACATGCACTGATGGTTCACAAACATGACATTTTCTACTTTTCGAACAGATGCCTGCCTGTACACTGCTTTTTCCCAGCTTGTCACAGACAGAGTTTGATATTGTTGTTGGCCATTTCCCAGCATGTCCTTGTGCTCCCCACAACAGAGCCCAGTATCAGACATCTTGTCAGTCCCTTCCCACTCCCTGTGAGGCGAGTATGGTTCAGTGTGAGCTTGCTGGTGACTGCGACTCCCATCATACTCTTGGCTACACCCCCTTCCCAGCATGCCCCTACTTCCTTCCTCTTGACTCTGCTTCCCTGTGAGGGGGTGTGACAGCAATGGCAAGATGGCTGACTGTGCAGTCCTGGTCGTTTGTTGGTGCTCAGTTCTCAGCATGGCCTTGTGCTCCCCACAACAGAGCTCAGTGTCAGACATCTTGTCAGTCCATTCCCACTCCCTGTGAGGTGAGCATGGTTCAGTGTGAGCTTGCTGGGCCATGTGGGTGGGTGTAGATTTTCTGTGACTGCGACTCCCATCATACTCTTGGCTACACCCCCCTTCCCAGCATGCCCATACTTCCTTCCTCTTGACTCTGCTTCTCTGTGAGGGGGTGTGACAGCAATGGCAAGATGGCTGACTGTGAAATCCTGGTGTTTGTTTGGCTACAAGTCCAAAGAGTATGGGGTATCTTTTGCTGATATTTCAATGAGGTGTGTGTCAATGCATTCTACTCGGTGAGTTGTGTGGAGTTTGTGTTGAGGGGGGTGTGTCTCCACATGCTGGTAAGTATGGTCAGGGCTGTCAGTCTTCCTTCCCATCATGAAACATGCTTCCATTGTAGGGCGTGCAAGTTGTCTTTCAGGATGTCAGTCAGTGGTGTCCTGCTTCTGATTTGCACACAACCCCTAGCAGGGCCTTGTGCTCCCCACAGCAGGAGCCAGTGTCAGCCATCTTGTCAGTCATTTTCCACTCCCTGTGATGTGGGCATGTTTCAGGGAGGTTTCGATGGGCCAATCAGGAGGGGGAGCATTCTCTGTGACTATAGGCCCCATCATGCTTTTGCATACACTAACCTCACCTGCATCCCCACAATTCCTTTCTGTCAGTCAGCTGCACTCTGAGGTAGTGTGTTTGTGGTGGTAAACTGTCTGGCAGTGTCTATTTAGCTTTGTGCCACTGGCTTGCTCTATTTGTTTGTAGGTTGGTGCATGTCATGACACAGTTCCAAGTCACTATGAGATGGCAGGTATTGTGTTTGTCTGACTGGCATACACATCTTGGGATGATTATCTATTGGTTACTGTAGCTTTGCTTGTGGTGCATGGTTTCACTGTCCCCTTGCCAGACAATCTTGGGTATGTTGTTTGTGTACTCACCAGGCTCTGGGATGTCTGTTAGGCCATGGACGCTCTCTGATGGTAGGATGTCCCGCACCTTCTCCTCCCAGGTCCTGAAGTAGACTGGTTTGGCAGGAGGGCCACCGCCGGTGCACTGACTCAGGGCGTGATCTTTTTCATTGAGTTTCTTGACCCTCCTGCGCACGTCATACCACCTGTTCTGGATATCGTCCTTTGTGCGCCTTGCTGGTGCTTGGGCGTTCACCTTGTCCACAATCCTCACCCACATCTTTGTTTTCTGTGACATGGGGGTCCTTTGGACCAATGTACCAAACAAATGTGGCTCTACTCTGATGATCTCGTCTACCAGCACTTCTAACTCACTATCTGTGAACTTTGGATTCTTCTTTGGGGGCTTGGTGATGGGCGGTGGTGATGAGGGATGTGTGTGTGAGGGTGCAAGTGAGGGTGGGTTGGTGTTGGTTTTGCTGGCTGTATGTGTGTGTGCTTTTGGATGAGGTGCTGATGGTGTGTGGGTTGTGTGATGTGTGAGTTGTGAGTGTGTCTGTGGTTGCTGTGTAATGGTGTTTGCTGCTGGCTGTGTCTCCTGTTTGCAAGGGATGATGGTAGTAATTATTGTCCTTTATATAGTTGGAGTTGTGGGTGTGTCTTTGTCCCATGTTTTTTTATTTGGTATTTATTGGCTTTGTCATTGCTTGTTTGGTCCTTTTTTGTCTTTTTTCCTTTGGGTTTTTTAGACATGAAGAAGACGTTCATGTGACAGAAATGGACGCTGCTGTTGTCTCGTGCGGGCTTCTCCGCCTCGTTCACGCTGCCTATCTTCCGTGTTTGATACGCGTCGGTCACGAAGGTTATTGCTGTGTGCCTGGTTTTCTGTGCGTGTTGGTCGTGCGGCTTGGTCTCCGTGTGAGTCGGTCTGGTTTTACACGCATTGCATCGTACTGCGCGGATTGGACATCGCGGGTACGGGTCGGTCGTGTTCATTCCGGGTTCGTGACAGTCGGCGAAATTCGCGTCGGTTTTCCGGCCGGATCACTATTTTCCCTATGGCTCGGTCGTACGGCTTGTATTCCGTACGTGTCTGTTGTAATTCACTCGCGTTGCATCGTACTGTACGGGTCGTACGGCGCTAGTCCGTGTCGATCGGTATTGGGTCCGGGTCTGTGTCAGAGAGTTCGTTTTGCGGCCGGTATCGGAATCGGCCCCAGAGTGGGGATAGATGGTAGTAGTCCTGTAACATGCTCAGGTACTCTAGCTAACACATTTTTAAGTATTTGGGTACTTGTTTGTTTTGAGCTGGTACTTGCTTCTCTTATTGTCTCAAGAACTTCTTTAACTTCAATTCACTTTTAATTTGGGGATGGTTATGTTCTTTGACATTTACTACATTGGTTTCTATTGTAGTGGTTCTACCAGAACAAGAGTTAGAGTAATATTTGCTGCATTTCCAATGTGTTTTTTTTCCACTCATATTCTTTTGGGTATAAGTGTATCTCATGTGGCAGAGAAGTAGTTTTCCTTTTTGTGAAGTAACAAATTTTGCTTCCTCTGCCAGTTCTTGGTTAATCTGTGAATATATGTATATATATTTATTAATTATACTATTTTGAACAATAAACAAGGTGTATAATAATATGTTTGCAAGAAACTTACATGTATTTTGATTTGATTTTCTGGATCGATTTTCTTTCTGTTGTTGATGTTTATCCATTTGTTTTTTTTCTGTTGGTATAAGAGCAAAATGTTTTTTTATTAAAGTCATACATTTCTATTTTTAATTAGTTGATAAAAAAATACTTACTATTTTTCGTTGATGATTTTTTTTTGAAGATTTTGTTGTAGGTTGTAATTTGCAGAAGCTTGCAAGAGAAAAATATTTGTTAGTTATATTTGCTTTTTAATTTATTTTAATTTTGTTAGTTTGTTGTATTTGTTGATTAATTTATATACTTACGTAATTTTATCTTTTTCTGTATTGTTATTTTTGTTTCTGTTTTCAAAGGTAATTCTTGCTTTGTTGCTTTAAGGTGGACTTTTATTGAAGTGTAATCTGTGAAATATAAAATAGAAGGTTATAGTTTTAGTTTGTTTGTTTCGCTTTTTTATTCTATTTATTTTATTTGAGAAATCAAAATATTTACTGAATGCAGTTGGTGAAGTTTCTTTCGTTGATGTAGTTTATTGTTGAATTTTGTAGAAGCTGTTAAGAGAAAAGTATTTTTAATAATAATTGTTTTTTTATTGATTTTTAAAAAACTATTTAGGTCTAATTGTTGGTTATTTTATATACTTAGTTTGTATTATAAATTTGCATCATTTGATTTTGGTTTTCTTTTCAAACGTAATGTTTGTTTTGGGGGTTTCGGGTGGAGTTGATGGGAATTATAATCCGTTCAAAATAAAACATTACATTGTAATTTTAGTTTATTTCAACATTTATACTATAAAGGGGCCAATTCCGATTCCAGCCGCAAATTGTACCGACTGATGCAACACGTGTGAATTACAACCGACACATACAGAATACAAGCCGTACGACCGAGCCGTAGGGAATTCAGTGATTCGCCCAGAAACTGGACGCGATTCGCACCGACCGACACGCACCAGGAATGAACCTGACCGACATGTACCCATGATGTCTGATCCGCGCAGTGCATGTAAAACCAGACCGACTCGCACAGAGTCCAAGCCGCATGACCGACCCGCACAGAAAACAGGGACCTGCGCAGTTCCCAGAAGAAGACGCGCTGGAGAAGGATGGAAGCCTGGGGACGCCGCTGATAAGGTAAGGTTTTTTAAAAATTGCGTTTTTGAATGTATTTAATACTGCGGGCGGGAGGCGGGCGGCCAACTTCCGTTATGCCCGAGTGTGCGGAGATTTGCCTTGTTTCTCCGCCTATATCGCAGAAGGCGGAAGGGCAAATCTACGCACATTCTGTGGGCGGAACGGAGTTGTCCGCCCACCCTTACTCTCTTTGGACTTGTAGCCAAACAAACACCAGGACTTCACAGTCAATCCCCACCCACCCACATGGCCCAGCAAGCTCACACTGAACCATGTTCACCTTACAGGGAGTGGAATTGGACTGACAAGATGTCTGACATTGGGCTCTGTTGTGGGGAGCACAAGGCCCTGCTGGGAACTGGGTACCAACAAACATCAGGACTGCATAGTCAGACATCTTGCCAATGCTGTCACACTCCCTCACAGGGAAGCAGAGTCAAAAGGAAGGAAGAATGGGCATGCTGGGAAGGGGGTGTAGCCAAAGGCATGATGGGAGTTGCAGTCACAGACAATCCCCACCCACCCACATGGCCCAGCAAGCTCACACTGAACCGTGCTCACCTCACAGGGAGTGGAAATGGACTGACAAGATGTCTGACACTGGGCTCTGTTGTGGGGAGCACAAGGCCCTGCTGGGAACTGGGCACCAATAAACACCAGGACTGCACGGTCAGCCATCTTGCCATTCCTGTCACACTCCCTCACAGGGAAGCAGAGTGAAAAGGAAGGAACTATGGGCATGCTGGGAAGGGGGGTGTAGCCAAAAACATGATGGGAGTTGCAGTCACAGAATATCCCCACCCACCCACATGGCCCAGCAAGCTCACACTGAACCATGCTCACCTCACAGGGAGTGGAAATGGACTGACAAGATGTCTGACACTAGGCTCTGTTGTGGGGAGCACAAGGCCCTGCTGGGAACTGGGCACCAACAAACACCAATACTGCACTGACTGACATCCTGAAAGTTAACCTGCACCCACTGCAATGGTGGCATGCTTCATGATGGGATAACTGGCCTGGGGGTGAAGGAGGTCCTGACTTGAAAACAAATAACACCATTGCTGGCCATACACACACCTTCTATGCTAAAACACATTGCACACGTGGCACCAGTCACTCACAAAGATAATGCCCGGGCAAGATGTCTGACACATGGGCCTGATAAATGATGTGGCTGAAAATCACACATATGCACTGGCCAACCCAAACACGATCGCACACACAGCCATTGCAACCATATGTTCAAATTTACTGTCTGGGGATGCATTGTCCAGTGGTGCCCCCTGGCCTGGCTGTGGAGGTGTGTCTTGCAGATGACAAGTGTGGAGATCCATATATAGTACATTGCACAAAACACACAGGAACTCACATATACATCATTGACAGGGGACATCTGACAGTGAAAGGAATGGACACACCAATATACCCAACACCACAGCATGGTCTCATTCACACTCGGTGCTGTTGTGAGCTGCATTCCACTCCTACATCATGCTGCAAAATATGCATCCTTCACACAACACACCACTCACTGACATAGACACTGTAGACACAAGGTCTAACCTGGACTGCATTGGAGGAGACATGCTACTCACAGCAGCCAAACTGCAACACACACAACACCGGCTCTCACTGTCATGAGCATTGAAAAGCCAGAGTGCTTCCTTGCCCAATCCATATCACCATGGAGAACATTGACAAGTCAAAGCACATATGCATGTACAAAACTCAGCACCAGACTCATTAACGATGATGACATCATCACTTGAAATGAGATGGGAACTAGGAACACTGTAAAAAAACACTTTCTCCCAAGAGATCACAGGTATACCGGACTGTGACCATGTCGTACCAATACACCAATGTGACACACAAAGACTAGCAAAATCTGCTACCACACATGCCCCAATCTTACAACATATCCTCAGTGGAATTGCACGTATGTCCTTGTTAAAGGTCAAATGTGTACAGGGATTACACACCTGTGTCAGCAACGTGATGACCCTTGAGTAGTAATGGCCATGTACAGCCAAATCTAAACATGAGCTGGGAATGCACACACTTAGACATGCACATTGAAATGCTTCATGTTGGCTGGGCAATGTGCCGCAACAATATCAATCTCTCTCCGTGATAACTTTGGACAAGGCAGTGTACAGGCACGCATCCTGACGTACAGTAGCAAATGTCATGTATGTGAACCATTGATGCCTGTTGAAACATAACTTACATTGTGTGTCTCTTCAAAAACACAGGTGGTGTGGATCAGTCTCTGTCCTCTTCGGATGATGAAGAACAACCGGGCACCTCCGGTGTGAGTCATCATGCAGCACCAGTAGTACAAACATCTGCACCCCCGTACCCACGCCTCCAGCCTCTGGCAACAGACAGGGCACCCCCGCCAACACGGACCGACCAAGGACACAAAATACCGACAGCACAGGTACACAGGACCCCCAGGAAGCTACGGACAACACCACCAGTAACAACACCCAAGGGGCCCCAGTGTCACCTGTGCGTGCCGCCGCAGGTCCTGCCCGTGTGGCTAGGAGTGCTGGAAGGGGTGATAGGCAGAGGTCGTGGCTTGCAGAGGGGTCTGGACTGCATGATGACCCACAACCGGCACGCATCATAGATGCGTACCAGGATAGCACCGGAGGAATCGGCCAGGTAGTGGGGATCCTCAAGGACATTCAACAGGAGAAGGCTGCCCATCATGCTCGCATGGAGGCAAAGTGGGATGCACTTACTGCAGTGCATAGGGACATACTCACATGCCTCCGCCAGATAAGCACCAACATGTCAACATCTCCCTGTGTGGCCACAACATCTGTTGCCGCAAGATCTGCCAGTGCCACAGGGAGGGAGGATGACTCTGGCGGAGAGTCCTCTGCATCGCAGATGCCTGCACCTGAGGATCCCCCCCGAAGAAGAAGAGGAGTCATCTGAAGAAGGACAAGTGAGACGCAGATGTCCATGCACATCCCCCAGGGCCTCAAAACCTGTTCTGGACAATGTTCTTTGTGCGCAAACCGTTCACCTTGTCGTATCTAACACAACTCGCCTACGTGACATGGAGGGTTCATGTTGGTCCAATGTAGCAGATGACTGTGGACTTAACTCTGGACATTTCAGCTACCAACACTTCCAACTCTACTGTGGACTTTGGATTCAAAACCCAATGTACAGCACCCACCATCCTGTGCACTATCCCCACACATGTTTGTAAATAAACTCACCAGTACACTATACTTGCCTCTGTTGTGATTCCAAGTTTTTATGTGTCATGGAGATGTTGATCTGCATGCCAAATACTACAGCAATATGATCACCATTATGTGAGTCATGGTGATGTGACACATGTGAGGGAGGCACACCACTAAGGCACCACAACACATACTCACCATGGCCATGTAACTCATCCCATACAATGATGTTGACCTGAAATACAGTGGAATGCTTAGACACCACACCTATCCGCAGTCAGTGGTAACAAGCCCACTGGTGAGGTAAGCAAACGTCAGTCAGATGTGGGAAGACAGACAACGCACATAACAAAGCGCAGCAAAGGTTCAATACACATCAGCAACATGTTTATTCCACATCAGCAACATGTTTACTTCACAACAGTTGCAAGGTAATTCTACGTGACAGTGGACACATGGTCACAAAGTGTCGGAGAATTGAAGTCCAGGGGTGTGTGGTACATCACTTGATGGGAATCGACAATTTCCACCCTGGGGTTGGATTCTGGGTGTTGGGGGTCAGTGTTGACCAAACAACATGTGAAGTACCCTGGGAAGGACAGACATAAGACACAGTCAAACGCATAGCAGAACAGGAGAGAAATGCAATACACATGCACAAAACATGTCAAAAGAAACCTACACAAAAACAAGTTAGCAGTTCGACACTATTGTGGAGTACAGACCACCTGAAAGGACGCATCACTGCATGCATCCAGTCAAGTAGCACACAGACACACTCAAACAGCAACAGAGCAGCTCCAACACATTTCAGGCTAACTCAATACATTGACATAACAACCCTGTAAACTCACATTCAGGTGAAGAAGTTGTTGATGAGCTGTGTGCGGATGTCACCCTCATCATCATCATCACTGGCATTGTGGCCCAGGCCTGGATCCTCCACAGGTGGAGGATGTAGGTCATCGTCATCCTGAATGAGAGGCAACTTCTTCCACACTGCCATGTTGTGTAGCATGCAGCATACAAGGATAATTTTGCACACCTTTACAGGGTCATATGGGAGGGCCCCTCCGGTCTTCTCCAGGCAGCGGAAGCGGCTTTTCAGGAGACCAAAGGTCCGCTCAATCACCCTCCTGGTCCGACCATGTACCTCATTGTAGCGCATCTCAGCTTGTGTCACAGGGTTCCTGAGGGGTGTCAGCAACCTTGGCATGTTGGGGTATCCGGAGTCACCTACATACAAACAATTGAACAATTAGTTGAGTTTTGAAAGAGGCTAAAATACAACATTGCCAAACACACACAATGGTAAACAGTCAGTACACACCAACAAGCCAGGCATGCTGGTTTGGCATCCATGACATCAGTGTTACAATGCAACTACTCCTCATGATGTTGGCATCGTGCGCAGAACCGGGGAAACGTGCACACACATGTGTGATACACATGTCTGCAAGACATACCACCACAGCATTGATGGAGTGGGAATGTTTCCTGTTCCGTTATGCCTCCTCATGTGCCCGCAGTGGTACCAGGGCCAAATGTGTACCATCAATAGATCCAATGACGTTTGGCATCCTCCCCAGTGTATAAAAAGCATCCTTTATGTCAGTGAGTTGACCTGGGCTAGGAAACTTTATGTAATGCAACATCCCCTCCAAGACATTGCGTAGCACATGACTGAACATAGTTTGCGATATACCACCAGCAGTAGCCACAGTGTACTGGACGGTACCAGTAGCAAAGAAGTGCAGGGCTGCCATCACCTTCACGTCTGGGGTCAGTGCTGTAGGATATGTCCAGCCAGGTAGCATATGTGGCGCAAACTGCACCGCCAACTCCTCAATCAGTGGCCTGGTGCAGCGGTACCGTTGGTTGCAGTCGCGTTCCTGCATGGTTTCTAGGTCTGGGAACGGTCTATGGACAGCTGGTGCCCTGCAGTACAGAGATGAACAAAGGAAGATTGTCGATTTATCCACCCATGTGGCTATGACCAAGCCAAATATCACATGATACATCATGACAATACACAATGTACTGAGGTGTGTGCTGTTGGGTATGGACACATATGTCACCTATATGCCCATCACCTCTAATCTCAAGTCCACATGTCTACATAAGTTCCACGTAGTGCAATGGCCAATCAATGGGCTGTGTCACAGTACCTCTGTACTGCTGTCACGTTACAAACACACACCACAGTGACAAGTGAGGCCTGATGTCTCCCAGTCATCACAGCTATTTGACATGCAGATACCCAGGGTCCCTGTATTGCCACATGGACACTGGCATGACATGGCTTATCATGTACACACCACAAAACAACCATGAGTCCCACAGGTAGTGGCCACTGTTGTCTCTGCAGGCCCTATATGGATGTCTTGGAGACACACACACACAACATCAATGTTGATGCACAAACCACATGGATGTGGAGACTGTCTCCCATTGGGCACATTTGATCAGACACATCTGAGACACAACTTCCACACAGACTGTGGGTGTACATCAGAATTGTGGCTATGGGTCTCACTGTGACGTACATACTATCCCACACAGGACTCAGGGTGTATGTGACATGTTCTAAACATATCCAACCTGCAACTGTGTCCATGACTCATGTCCATAACTGTACAGTTGCACATCACAGTGGTAATGTGCACAACACACAAAGGATTCTGTCCCCATGAACATGTGTACAGCCTGGGAGTGGCTGCACAAAAGTGCCACACAACAATCCAAAATGTTGCCCCCCAAAACACACAGGTAATACAGCCTTACATGCCATGGGACACAGTGTGGCACATGCTGTAGTGTGGTAGGTGTGCACCTGAGTCCCTGGCAAGTAATTGTGTGTGGAAGCTGTCAGAAAGTCACACCAATGTCAACCGTGCGTACACTTAGCCATTGACTGCAATGAGAACCGATGCGGGTGACTAGCATGCATACGCGTCATACAGGCATGGACCGCGCCCTGCGCACGCTTAGCCATTGACTGCATTGTGAACCGATGCTGGTGACTATCATGCGTAAGCATTGCACAGTTCTGGACTGAGCCATTGTATGCTTAGCCATTGACTGCAATGAGAACTGATGCGGGTGACTATTATGCATACGCGTCGGGCAGGCATGGACCGAGCCCTGCGCACGCCTTGGCCATTGAATCGTATGGAGATGGGTGCGTGTGGATTTTCAAACTACGCGTTGTACAGCCAGTTGACCGAGCCGTGCGAACCCATTGGCTCTGGACTGTCATGGAGACGGATGCGGATTCAAAACTTGTACGATTTGTGCGCTGGAAATTCAGTTGGATGCCTACAGCAATGTTGCAATTTCTAGGGTTTTATGAAGGTGAAGATTTGAACGATGCGGAAGACGTGTACGAGTCGTACAATTCCATGGATTGGCCAGATTCATAGAATGCAACCGTGTTGGACCTATCACTTGGGACACATGGCACAGATTCTGCTTCTGACGCACAGATATAAGGCTGGCTGGCTCCCAGGGAGCTCACTTGCCTGCACTACATGCTACTGGACCACATCTCTGCTACCACTGCTGCTGTCTCAGCATCCTCTGGCTACTGCTATGGCACATACTCTGGAGAGGGCCCCAGCCTTCACCGAGGAGGAGAACCAGGTCCTGCTGGACGGGCTCCTTCCACAGTACTGCAAGCTGTGTGGGAAATCAGGGGAGCAGGTGAGTGTGCAGTCCACTGCCTTCCTAATTGTGCATGTTGTCTGACTAGCAGTACTAGCAGTGTGTACACCAGTGGCAAGCATACTCACTGAGTACTTTCAAACCCCAAAGTGTGTAGGTACATGTAATGAACAGGTGTTCTGCAGCAAAAGTGCATTTGTGCAAGCTTCAACTTCCCAGGCAATGTTAACATGTCAGACATGCAGGGCATTTATCCATTTCCATGGGTGCACTACCTGTGTAACTCATTTTCCTTTGTGATGACAACATGTATATCCAACTGTCTGCAGCACAAATATATGGGCATGTGTGTTAAAGGACGTTTAACTTTGTCATCCTCACAGGTTGATGCTTACCAGAAGCAGGAGATCTGGCTGACCATCGCCGGGGCAGTCCGATCAGTGGGGGTCTACGAGCGCTGGATCCGCAACTACCAGAAGAGGTAGCAGGATCTTCGGGGCTGGACTCGGAGGATCGCAAGGGTCCAGCTGAAGCTGTCGCCTCCTCGCAGGAGGGGCGGACACCGATCCCTGATCTCCCACATGCTCAGGATTCTGGCGGTGGTCTTCCTGGACCTGGATGTACAGCTAAAGGCCATACAGCAGCAAGGAGGGGGTAAGTCCATGCCTAATCTGTGTACTATGTCTGACATGCTTTTTGGAGTCTTTTGGCCTGGTCACACTTCCACATTATGTAGGTCTTGTAGTCCAGGAATCATGTCCCTCAATTGTGTGATGCACCCTCCTCATCTGATCCACAGGTGTGGACCCTACAGTCTGTGGCTTGTGTCACTAGGGCACTGTGTCCCTCCAGTCAGCTATGCTTCAGGTTCCGGACAGCATCTGTTACAGTGACTCTGTAGTGTGTTTCATGGGTGGGTCAATTGTTTACACAATGCCTGAGATCTGACATGTGATCTGTGTGTGCCCTTGATATGTGTTCCAATTGCTGGTCTGACTCGCCAGATGTGCCTGGGGTATTTCAAACACACTCATGCATCAGGGGACTCCAAATTTTGGGTCTCAGGAGTATGTATATCAAGTGTGTCACACTTGCTTAGCCACCTGACTACTATCCAGGGCTAAACACTGTTTCACGTAGACCTGGGCAGTCATGCCTACTCAAGGGCATTTAGAAACACTCTGTAATGCCACTCCTGTTTATCAACTTATAGGTTGTGCTTAGTGGCTTGTGCCTTCAGGTGTCTGCCGCTCTGTCATTGTGGTGTGGCTTCCTTTCCAGGACAACAGGGATATTCAAGAGTTTGAGGGTCAGCAGGACATCTGAGATGTGACTATAAGAGACAAGACCTGTGTGACATATAGGTGTGTGATCACTTGACAGTGCACAATGGTGTATGCAACTTTGAACTTCAGGCAGCTGTGTTTCATGCACATCAGAATGTGATGTGCTCATGTACAGGGAGTTGTGTAAGCAGAGACTCATATGTCTGTTTTGTATGATGTGGGGTCATCTGGGCCCGGGATATGTTGTTTGCAGGGGATGGACAAGTGCACTTGTCAGCTGCAGAGTTTGCTTTACCCATGACCTATGATTGTGACACAGTGCATACTGTTGTTGTCTGGATGCCCTGCCCCTGTGACAGGAGCTAGTGATGACTGACTTTCCAGGCATGCCTGTGCCATGGCATTTAACTTGCTATGAGTGATCCTGCATTGGGGTCAAATGTGCTGCATGCACCCCATTGTGGCATTGACTATCAGGACATGAGAACAGCATAGTGTGTGTTGCTGGTATACATCACAAGCATGTGAATTGAGACTCGGCCCATCCCTTCTTCCTGACACCTGTACTGAGTCAGTGGCAGGAGATGTGATGTGTGTATAGTAACATACTCCTACATGTTCACTTGCATATCCGACAAATGTGTAGGTGGTGCATGTCTGCACATTGGGGTATTAGTATACAACATGCAACAGACATATGGGTGCAAGTCCAGGAGGGATATGAGTGCCATGGTGGATGGTCAGACTGACAATTGGCTTATTCAAAACAATGTGAGCACTTTGAGCAGTGTTCAGCTGATGATGCCAGGGCTTACCCTGTGATGTTCTGTACACACTGTGGTGTGTGTGGTCAGTGCAGGTGACTGATGTTCTTTTTTTCCTAATTCTATCCAGATACATCCACGGCCACAGGAGGGGACAGCTCCACGGACCAGGAGTAGCCACAGAGCAAGACTGGGACAGAAGGCGAGGAGTTGGAGGGAGCCAGTGGCACAGAGGGCGAGTGGAGCCACACCGAGGAGTCCTCAGCATCATCCACCCCAGCTGAGGGCCACAGCAGCTCAGAGGATGACTCTCTTGTGGAGGTGGGTGTCAGCAGCCACCAAACCCAGCTAGTGAGGCTGTCCCCGCCACCACCACCACCCTCCCATCGGCTCCCATCTGAGAGGTCCATGGAGGCTACCGTGTTCGGGAGCATGTCTCCTTTGTGCCAGGCACCACAGCCCCTGCCCCTGTGTCCCCTGCCGCCCTGAGTGGGAGTCTGTGGACTTGCTTCGACAGATCCATGTAAGGCAGACATCAATGCTGTCTGTGCTCCATGCACACCCCAGTCTGTTGACACAACTGGTGTCGTTCATGGAGGGCATTTCATCGGACATGTCTGCCCTAAAGAGGACTAATCAGTCCGTGGCCACCTCCCTGATGGCAGCAGTGTCCCTCCTCCAACAGTCCCTCACCCCTCCATCCACGATTCCTAGCACCCTACCTGTCCCAAGCACACACACACTAGCACATTCACCCAAACCCACAGACACAGGCAGCACACAAACACCCAAAATAAGGTCTAGATGTGCACACAAGCAATCTCAGGGGACTGATACCACACTCACAGGGGATGGTTTGCAAACACACATACAAGCATCCACAACCACTCCGCAGTCCTTCGATACCTCTCTCTCCAAGACCCTTCCATTGCCTCCCCAGCAACCCCATCACCCAAGAAGCTCTTCCTTTATGACCCTGGACTCTTCCCCACCAATCCAGCAGATCCAGCTTACAAAGGGAAGAGGAAGTCCCCACACACACAGGAGAGTGCCCCTCACACCCAGACACCCTCCCCCAGGTGCAGTCAGACTTAGGCCCCCACCCGCAAGTCTGACCGAAGCCAGAAGAGCAAGACCCCACCCCCGCCCGCAGCTCCACGACACAGTCTCCGTCCTCCATCCCCAAGGCCACCACTCCAGAGGTTCCCCTGTCACACCCTGCCCCAGGTTACCCCACCCACAGATGCACCATCCCCCAAAATGCTCCGGCCCTCCCCCCTACCACTTGCTCTTCCACCCCCACCCCGGTCAGACTGTTTGTGCCACTGGTGTGGGGACCGTGGCCCCCCCTCTGTCCTGCCGACCTCACCTGAACCCCATTCCGCTTCCATGGAGTTGGGCACTGCAGTGGAGTCCACAACCACCCGTCTGACTTGGGCACTGCAGTGGGGACCCAGTCCACTCCATCTGACCTGCCCACTGCAGTTGTGCCGGTACCCACCCCATCTGACTTGTGCCCCACAGTTGTGACTGCACCCACTATGTCAGACACCTCCACTGCAGTTGCCAGTGGCTCTCCTGCATCCACCACTGCCTCCTTCTGCTGAGCCCTGAGCCTGTCCCTGCGGTACCTGGCCTGCCCCCATGTATGCCCCTCCTAGTGGATGTCCCCTGTCCTTACCAGTGCAGGCAAGCAACGTGTGACAGTTGTCACTCAAATCACATTGTTGACATTTGGATATGGACTGGCCATTGGCTTTTGTTTTGAAAGGACTTTGCATTTGGATTTCAATGTTGATGAATAAAGCAATTATATTTATCCTTGTGAATTTGATATAGCTGTACATTATGTTGATGATGTTTACCATGACCTTGCAGTTATAATGCTGGATTTACAAAGTTGAATATTGAGGTGTTGATGTGATGTACTCCATGTGGTCCATGAGATATGTATCCTATTCTGGTCGGTATCCATGTCATCATTTGTAGCTAACTGGGTGTGTCATGATTAACAATATGTGAACATCTCTGTAAACATTTCATTTGCATGGCCACATCTGTGGCTTGCACACATGCACATATCATGTGCTTCCCATTGTCCAATTTGTCAATTTCCCTGACTGTGGGCACATCTCCACTGGACCTGCAGGTGTGGGCATCATTGGTGTTGGAGCAACTGGGTCCTCTGTGCAACTTGCTGGACATATGTAATGAGTATGTGCAGATGACTTAAGGGACACTCCCGTACCCAGGCTGTTGTGACCAGAGCCCTCATTGGGTGGTAACTGAAGGCAATCTTTATCGTGGGCTACCAGATGTGTGGGTGCATGACACACTACTATTAATTGGTGTTTCATCATTGGGATTTGTCAGTTCTGAGTGGTGATGATGTGGTCAGACAAAGATGAGACACAGTCAGGGGTCCCCAAGGCACTTGTTTGTTCGCAATATCATGTAGTTGTCCCTAGGTGGTACTTTCGGTGATTGAGACACGTGTATGTGTGTGTGACTGCTCCCACTCGTCAGGTTCAGGGCTGCAATGTTGGCAGGTGTCAGCATGTGTGCCTTGTGGTTCTCCTTGGCTTCTGCATTGTCCTTGGACTGTGACAGGGATTCCAAAGGTTATGGGAGCTTTGACGTCATGGCCATGTGCCGCATACTGTGCAGTATGTCTGTCATTCACCAGGGTTGTAGACTGTCCTTGTGTGATGAGTATGTGCACCTTAGTTCCTTCCAACCTTACTGTGTTTGTCATGGGTGCATGTGCAATGTCACCTGTCCATGTGGGCTTCACAGATGCACATTGGTGCAGTTCAGGGTGTGTGGTGTTGAGGGTGGACAGATGTGAATGTTTGCATGGATCGGCCCCTACCTCCCATTTGTCCATGGATGACGGGCCATGCTGAGTGTTTTGTGTTTGTGTAGGTGTGATGTACGTTTATGGCACAGGACACATGTCTGGGTTTCACAGTTTGTATGACATCTACCTTTGTCATCACAGTGGACGTATCATGCATGCTTGTGTCAACCCAATGTATGGTGCCTGGGGGTAGTGCTGTTGTGTGTCAGTCTCTTGCTGTTGTAGTTGCTTTTCATTCCAGCTTGTGTCACATGTGTCTGTTGTGCTCCCTCTCATCTAACAATGCCTGATTGCCCACTAAGGGGGGCCCAATGATGGGTTACTTTTGTATGGCACTGTGTCCACATTTGTCTCACTGTGGTTCAGGCCCCCTCATGTGTTGTGTAGTTGCCTGGGGATACTGACACACACACACACATGTTGTGTCAGATGTGCAGTGTGAGGATGCCTTTTTGTGTTTGTGCATCTGCACCAGTGCATTGGCATTGCTGTTGTGGGCCATTGTCTGGATGGTCTTTTGGTGATTTTCCCTGGTGTCCCTGTGAGTCATATCACATCATTCTGCACATTCATCCTGGTTATTATGTCCCATTGCTGCCATGGAATGGGGGTTTGTGACCTGACACCTACAGTCTACACAGGATGTTTTGATTTGTGTGTCTATTTTCGAGATGTGTGTCTGCTTTGTGATGGTCACTCCTGCTTTTGTGTCATTGTACACTGTATGCAATGTCAGCCCCCATGGGTGGTGCTTATCTGCACATGGCCGAGAGTATGTTAGATTTTCACAGCACTGTTAGCCTCACCACATCTCTGTGGGTATGGGACACAACCACTACTTTGCCACAAAAGTGTTTAATGTGTTGAGACCAGGAATCATACATGCTGTTTGGCATTTGCAGCTTTGACCATGATGACAATTACCTTTTGGTCACTGTGATGAGGGGATTTTTAGACCCCATCACCACAATGCTCAAAATTTGCTGCAGTTTGGAACCCCACACTTATGAGTGGGGGTGGCAGGAGTGATGGGCAATACAACCCCTATGAGTGGGGGTGGCAGGAGTGATGGGCAACTTAGTCCCTATGAGTGGGGGTGACAGTAGTGATGGGCAACAGGTCCCCTATGAGTGGGGGTGGCAGCAGTGATGGGCAACATAACCCCTATGTGTGGGGGTGGCAGTAGTGATGGGCAACATAACCCCTATGAGTGTGGGTGGCAGGAGTGATGGGCATCATAACCCCTATGTGTGGGGTGGCAGGAGTGATGGGCAACATAACCCCTATCAGTGGGGGTGGCAAGAGTGATGGGCAACATCACCCCTATGAGTGGGGTGGCAGGAGTGATGGGCAACATAGTCCCTATGAGTGGTGGTGGCAGTAGTGATGGGCAACATAACCCCTATGAGTGGGGGTAGCAGTAGTGATGGGCAACAGGTGCCCTATGTATGGGGGTGGCAGGAGTGATGGGCAACAGGTCCCCTATGAGTGGGACTGGTAGTGGTGAAGGCCATGCAACCCCTATGGTGGCCTGTTGCTAGTGGACAGGATATGGATCTTCTGGGTGTGAGTGACATTTGGCGGGTACGTGTCGTTTGTTTGTGTGGTGGGTGTCTGACTTACCGTCTGCGCCGTCCGTGATGAGATTCATGTGTTCGTCTCGTACACACTGCTTGTTACTCCGTCTCGTACCCGTTGCTAGCTGGTCCGTCTCGTTGCCGTGGATTGTGTTCTGGCGCGAATCGTACCAGATATGCTGCTTTCCCGGATGCTGTGACGTGCCGTACGTGGCAACCCGTCCGGCGCGTATGATTTGCGCATCATACTTGTCCAGCCGGAAACTGCTGTGGGAACTGCTTCCGGGCGACTCGGTTCGGCGATCGGAGGTACGGCTCGTACGGAAAATGAAGCTTGAATCGCAGTGTGCGTGTCGGTCGGATTTATTCAGTTTAGTTCTTTTAAAGAATTTCCGTTAGTTGTTGGTGAAGTTATATACTTACTTTGTGTTATATTTTATTGTTGTTGTGTACGTAAATCATTGTGCTGAATTTTGTAGATGCAATTTTTGTGATGTTGAATCTGTTTTATATAAAGGAAATTATATTATAATATTTTACAGTTATTTTAATTTATTTAGTTATCAGGTTTTGTGCTTACCTTTATTGCGGGATGTTTGTAGTTGTTTTTCTTTTTGTCGTTCGTTCTTCATCCATGGTTGTCTGTTATATGGTAAATCTTATGTTAATTATTTTATTGTTTTCATAGAGTTTATCTAATTAGTTAGAGTTTTCTATTGGTTTGTGTTTGTGTGTTTGAAATGTATTGGTTGAGATAGCTTTTGTAAATTTTTAAGCTGTTATCTTGTAATTTATTTAATATTTATTATGTTTATTTATTGTTTGATTTTATCTTGCTTATTGTTGTTATTTAATTTTATATGTAGATAAATGCTTTATATTTTTTCTTTATTATATATAATTATGTTTGTTTATGTTCGTTACTTTTAATTTACTTTTCATATTATATTGTTTGTTTATTAATTTGTTTATGTATATTTAACCCCTTGTGTGCCCATGACGTGCTGGACACTTCATGGAGCACAGTCGCGCTGTGCCCATGACGTGTCCAGCACGTCATGAGGCATTCCCTGGGGAATCCCTCTGGTGTGGGCACCAGAGGGATTCCCTTTAATTAAAAATAGCCTCGGGAGCTGGGGAAGAGCTTCCCCAGCTCCCGAGGCCCCTCCCCTTTCAGTGTAATGACGATCGGCGCGCACGTCGCGCCGACGTCATTACACTGAAAGTGAAACTGAAATGAGCCAAGAGGCTCATTTCAGTTTCACTTTGTACGTGCTCAGGGGGCTATCTCAGCCCCCTGAGCACGTAGAAAGACGGGAGAGGTATCATTGGAGAGTGGATCCCTGCTTGGGGATCGCCACAGGAGGGCGATCCCCAAGCAGGGATGTACCCACTAGACTCCAGGGAGGGGGAAGCGGCCCCTTGGGCAAGGGCCTTTGCTCCCCCCAAACAATTGTGGCATTATTTAGTCTTTTTGCCCCCCCTGGGGGGCAGATGGGGGCAGTAGCCCACAATCTGCCCCCCGGGGGGGGGGGCAAAAAGCCCACTAGACACCAGGGAATTTTCAAAAAAAGAAAAATAGGGGTGGGGGTTGCCCAAAACTGGCAGGCCCATGCCCCCACCCCCCAGTAATCACAGTCTTTCTGCCGCCCCCGGGGGGCAGATGGGGCATTGGCCCCTAATCGGCCCTTTCGGGGGGGCAGAAAGCCCACTATACACCAGGGATTTCTTTTCAGTTTTTTTTAGGGTGGGGGCTGCCTGAAACGGGCACACCAATGCCCCCACCCACCCACCACCATTACAGCCTTTCTGCCCCCCCTGGGGGGCAGATGGGGCATTGGCCCCCAATCTGCCCCCCCGGGGGGCAAAAAGACCACTAGACACCAGGGAATTGTAAAAAAAAAAAAAATAGGGGTGGGGGCTGCCCAAAACGGGCAGGACCATGCCCCCACCCCACCCCCCAATTATTACAGTCTTTCTGCCCCCCGACCGGGGGGCAGATGGGGCATTGGCCCCTAATCTGCCACTCCGGGGGGGCAGTAAGCCCACTAAACACCAGGGATTTTTTGTGCGCAATTGTTTTTAGGGTGTGGGCTGCCTGAAACGGGCACGCCAATGCCCCCACCGTCCCCCCTACAAAAATGACAGTCTTTCTGCCCCCCAGGAGGTAGATGGGAGCTGTAGCCCCCAATCTGGCCCCCCCTGGAGGCGCAGAATGCCCACTAGAAACCATTATTAGTGTAGGGGCTCCCCAAAATGGGCATGACAATACCCCACCCCACCCCCAGAGAAATTCCAGTCTTTCTGCCCCCCCGGGAGGGCAGATGGTGGCAGAAAGCCCATTAGGCGCCAGCGAGTACACAGGCTTTTTTTATGCGTGGGGGTGGGGTCTGCCCTAAATGGTCATACCAATGCCCCCACCCCACAAAAAATAGCCACAGTCTTTCTGACCCTTTAGGGGCATATCAGGATGAAACCCCCTTCCCCGATTCCCCCCAGGGCAGCAGAAAGGCCACTGGGCTCCGGATTGTTTTTAGCAATGTGCATACCTGTGGATTTTGGGCCCTAGCGCAGTTGGCACATAGGCAAACCTAGCAAACCTGTACATTCTTTAAAACTAGACACCAAGGGGAATCCTGGATGGGGTGACTTCACTGGCTCTCACCAGGTTCTGTTACCCAGAATCCATTGCAAACCTACAAATGTGTCCAAAATAACACATTTTCCTCACATTTCTGTGGTGGAAAGTTCTGGAATCTGCGTGGGTCCACAAAATTCCACCCACCCTGCGTTCCACAAAGTCTTCAGAGAAAAATGGTACCTCACTTGCGTGGGTAGGCCTAGTGCCCGCGTCAGGCAAGTGCCCAAAACCTATTGAGGAGACATCAAAATTACCTATCACAAAACAACCTGTTTTTGCAAAGGGGGTCCTATGAGTTTTTGGCCCCGGGCTTGGTGGCCACCTAGGGAAACCTACCAAACCCACACATTTCTGAAAACTAGACACCCGGGGGATTCCAGGGAGGTATGGCTTGCATGGATCCCCCAACGTTTCCTTACCCAGAATGCCCTGCAAACCTCAAATTTAGCTGAAAAAATCACCTTTTTCGCACATTTTTGTGTGGGAAAGTTGTGGCACAAATTTCCTACCACCCAGCATTCCCCCAGGTCTCCCGATAAAAACGGTGCCTCACTCGTGTGGGAGGCCCAAGTACCCGCGACAGGCAAAATGACTGATAATTCTCATGCTAGAATGAGTATTCCCAAATTCGGAAATGTGCAAATATCTGCTGTTTCTAAACTCTATATTTTGCTCCCATTTCAGAAATACATAGGTGTCTTTCATACCGATTTTTCCATGTACACATTTTTACAGAATAATTACTATATACCCGTACATAATAAAAAAAACATTGCAAGTTGCTGCTCAGTTTTTGGCTCTGGGTTCGTCGGGTTCTTGGTGAACCTACAATTCCTATATATCCCCACAACCAGTAATGTCCAGCGAATGTAACGGTACATTGCTTTCAAAGAGCTGTCATAATTAGAAGAAGTTACAGGTGAAAACGTTGACACAAAAGGCGCTTTTTGGCGCTTTTTTTCAACAAATTTTCAATTGATCCTATATTTAACTGTTAGTTTCTATAAAGAAACCTTGATGGATCTACACATATGACCCCTTGCTGAATTCAGAATTGTGTCTACTTCTCTAAAATGTATAGCTTTCCAGGATCCATTATTGCTTTTATACCCATTTCTACCGTTAACTGGAAGGAGGTGGAAAGCACAAAAAATAGCAAAAATAGGCTATGTCCCAGAAAAATGCCAAAACTGTGTAAAAAACGTTGGGTTTCTGACAAAAGTCTGGTAACCCCTAAAAGCTGGGAAAATTGTGATTTCAGCCCCACAAACCCTTTTTTGATACCACGTGCAGGGAAAAACCCAGATGCTTTCATTTGCAGCCCGTTTTTCCCATTTTCCCAAAAAATAACTAACTTTTGCTGTATTTTGGCTCATTTCTGTGACCCCTCCAGGGGAATTCACAAACCCTGAGTACCTTCAGAATTCCCATGATTTTGGAAGAAAAGGACGCAAATTTGGCGTGGATACCTTATGTGATCAAAAAGTTACAGGGGCCTCAGCGCGCACTACCCCAAATAGCCAAAAAAGGGCGTGGCACAGGAGGGGGAAAAGGCCTGGCAGCGAAGGGGTTAATTTATTTGTTTATATTTATGTGGTTAATTATTTATTGTAATGTTTATTTATATTAATTGGTATGTGTTATTTATTATCGTAAATAGTACTGTTTTATGTTAAAATTTTATTTTTGAAATAGTTGAAATGTATTTTATCGATGTTTGTGTTGTCATTATTGTTTAGATCGATATTTTTGATGTGTTTCATTTTATTTTAATGTTATTGATATTTTAGTGTTCTATATTTTTGTTGTCGAAATTTTTGTCATCAAGATTTCTTTCAATATTAGTGTTATTTCTATTTTGTGTTTTACGTGTCGATATTTTTGTTTACAATATTGTTGAGTCCATAATTCTGTAATTCGATGTTATGAGAGTCGACATTGTATCAGTGATCGGAAAAAGGGTAGTGGACCTCCTGTGTTTACTTGAGTCTCCGTGAACAGTCTAAATTCTTCTGGAATGCCCTTGTACTGAGCCTAGTAATCACTAGTTCTTCTCCATCGAGCCTGATACAACAGAGTTGTTTTCTTCTGTAATGAATGTTGAGACAACTCAGGCAGATCTTCTCTAGTGATGACCAGAATTGGGGTGTGTATAGTCATGAGGGTGCAGATGCCCTGTTATCCAGGGATGAACTGGGTGTAGTCAAGGTCACTGCATTACCAGTATATATCCATCAACGTGGAGGTGCTCTGTTGCAGGTCCGATATGTGCAGTATCATGCCACAGTTTTCATTGCTGGCCAACAGAATGGTTCCTTTGCCTCTGAAACACTGAGAATACAGTGTAAGTTTCCATGCTATTGGGGGTTGCCCCTTCCACTCCAAGCATGTGTACCTATTAATCTCGGTATCCCATATTTCCTGGTATGGGGTGCCTATGCTAGCATTGGACCCCCTCCCAAGGGATTCATTTCCCCCAGTGTTATCAAGGTGAGCAGCACTGCACTGGAATCCACTTGTCACTAAAGAAGGTGGATCCCAAGATGTTAAGGGGACACCATGGGACAGAAGATAAAGGTGGGAGTATTTATGCAGTGGTATGGTGGACTTGCTACCTCCAGGGTTCTCTTTTCTATGAATTTCCAGGGCCAAACAGAGTCCTCCTTTATAGTGCCCCATCTGCACAACCTGTCTACCTTGGTTTGGGTGTCACTAGGTTTGGCAAAAAGATGCAGTACTTTGGGGTTGGTCTCATACTGGGTGATGCTTACTATTGCCCTACTCTATTGTGTTAAATCTTAGCCCTGATCCTACATAGGTACAGATGGATTGGGCTATCTCCTGGGATAAGTAAAGCCTGTCTATGCCTACAGAGTGGGTTATCAGTAAACATTTGTAGCATGACCTGCTCATAGTTTGAGTGCCAAAGGCAGTCATATGATGGTACCAGGTGTTGTGTAGGAGCGCGTTGTGTAGTGCATAAAGAATTATAGTGTTTGGTTCAGTTTAGATGTACGTGAGGTGAGAGAGGTCACTGTGCATGTGTTGCAAGAATATAGCAGTAGTTTATAAGAATAAGCATACGTCTAGCTCTGTAGGGGCTCAAGAGCACCCCATCTAAATAGAGCGTGTACAAAAATATGTAACTCAAAAAACATTTGCAGGCTACAGGATTTTCTTTGCTGGAGATGTCTGTTTTCTGGGTGTCCAGAGGTGTATTGTCTTGGTGCAGTGCAAAATAGTCTCTTAAAAAATGGCTGCTAAAGTCAATCTGTAGTCTGTATTTCTTGAGCGATTGGTCTTGTGAAAGTCTTTTTGAAAGCTTTGATTGAAAGAATGGTGAAACGCAGCAGTGAGGGTGCACTTGCAGCTCAATCACAGCTCAATCGCAGACCGTAGGACAAGAGCTGTGCATTGTAGGTTAGCTTGGAAAAAACACATCGTTAGGCAGTTGTGGGGAAAATTCCTGTGCTTACCTTTTATCAATGCACTCAATGGTTTTTACAATGACCACATTTTTCCCTAGTGGTGCATTAGAAGGAGGAGCTTGGATTTTAGGGGAATGGTGAGTTTAAGCTGATTTAGAAGGTACGTAGGGCCCGATTCACAGAACTAACTTAAGACAAAATCCTAAACTTACTACCATTTTGGTATTCACAGAAGGCACTTACTCATTTCGGTATTCACAGAAGTTAGGAGTCCTAACTTTAGGACTCCTAAATGCCTTCTGTGAATACCGAAAGTCTTAAAATTAGGATTTTTCGCAGTTTAGTAGTAGTATAGATAGGACTCCTAACTTTAGGACTCCTAAATGCCTTCTGTGAATACCGAAAGTCTTAAAACTAGGATTGTTCTCAATTTAGTAGTACTAAACTTAGGACTCCTAACTTTAGGACTCCTAAATACCTTCTGTGAATACCGAAAGCCTTAAAATTAGGATTTTTCGCATTTTAGTAGTAGTAAAGTTAGGAGTCCTAACTTTAGGACTCCTAAAATGAGAAAAATCCTAACTTTAAGACTTTCGGTATTCACAGAAGGCATTTAGGAGTCCTAAAGTTAGGACTCCTAACTTATGTGAATACCGAAGTGAGTAAGTGTCTTCTGTGAATACGAAAATGGTAGTAAGTTTAGGATTTTGTCTTAAGTTAGTTCTGTGAATCAGGCCCTAGGATTTTAGGGGGGCAGTGAGTTTTAAACTGTTTTAATGCTGTTTGTATTTTGGGTCCCCTCCTCCTTGCTACCGTGGAGACAGTGCTTTTTTTCTGGGGCTGCTGGAGGAGTCTTAGCTGTTTGGTAGGTTGTCATGGAGGTGCGCCCTAGCTCATTGTTTGGGTCGTACATCAGAGAGGTGGACCCAAGCTTCCCTTCCTTACACCTTGATGGCGGTCAGTATTGAAAATATTACTCAGCCCTTCAAACTTGACGTGCTTCCATGATGTACAAAATTGCAGATGTAGACTTCCTGCCCTGGCTGAGGTGTTTGGTAGTATAGGTTGATATTTGCCCTGGAGCGTTTTGGTGGTGGTCCTGTTTGGTCAAGACTTGGCAGTCCTAGTTAGCTCGAAGAGGTAAACAAGCAGCTCATTCCCCAGTACCCGAGAGCTTGCTTCAGCGCTTAATTTTGTCCGGATCATTGGGATGGGTTTCTCCATTAGGCTGTCTGTCATATTCTGATGAGTTGTGAGGTGATGGTCGCTGCTGGGTGTGTTTCCTACTGCAGAGAGGTCTAGGGGGAAGCAGTGGAGCCACTTTGTATCGAGACTGGCACAGATTTGACTAATTTTGCTCTTGAGAAAGCAGTTGAATCTCTCAACAATACTGTTGCTTTGAGGGTGGTATATTGAGACCAATTTATGAGTGATACCCAGGAGGGTGCTGATATGTGCTGATATGATCAAACATAGAGTTGACAAAATGCCTGCCATTATCTGAGATGATGATGTCAGGCACTCCCCATCTTGGTATCAACCCACCTGGATTAAGGACAGACAACAACTATCAGGTATCGATAGTTAGCACATCAGTCTATCATGTGGATGAAATCGATATGTAGAGCTTTGAATGATTCTGTAGGTCAAGGAATCGCAAATAAGACAACCTTCAGCGTGGGTTTGGAAGAATACAGTTGACAAACAGTGCACCCGCTTAGACACATGGTTATTATCTCAACAATGTTGAGGATGAACCCGTTAGTCTGAAGCTCCGTTACCATGTTATCTTTGACCATGTGCATAAGTAAGTACAGTTGAGGTAAGGCTATGTTGACAAGGCTGCAGGGTATAATGGGTATCCTGGAGGGTGTGTGTTGAAAAATGAGGTTGTGTGCTGTCTGTGTGCAGCCCCTGGCCAGTCACCGTTTCCTTTCTTCGGTAGGGGCCGTCTTCTGCAGATCTCTTGGATACAAACCTGCCGTCTCGGTGTAAGGTTTGTCATATTATAGTCTGATCTCCTTATTCTGCTGAAAGAGCAGCATGTGAGCCTTTCAAAACCTCCGATATGCTGCTCTCTTCACCATCTGGTCTGCTAATGCATTTACCTGGGATATGAAGTCTTTGTCCCCAGTATGACTGGCACACTTCACCACAGTTAAATGTGTAGGTAAAGTTATTGCATCTATTAGCAACTCCAGTAGGTCTTGATGTGCAACAAGGGTGCCTTCTGATTTTAGGAACCCACGTCTCCTCCACCTTCCTATTCTCAAGTGCACCATTGTGGTGAAGTACATGGAGTCAAAGTAGATGGTCACCATACTCCCTGAGCTCTGTGTGAGGGCTTCAATCAAATATGTTAGCTCTGCCGCCTGTGCTGAGAGGTGAGGGAGGAGAGTCTGCTGCGCAGTTATCCATAGGCTATCTGAAGCTTTGTGTCTAGGGGCCATCACCATTGCTGGCCTATATGCTTCACCCCGTCTCTTGGTTTATTGTGGAGAAACCATCAATAAACAGCACCTCACTTTCTGGGATAGGATCTTTCTCAGCCTGGCTGATCCACGGGGGTGTGAGTCACACATTTGCAGGTTTCCTGACCTCATGAGCTAGGAAAGTGGAAGGAATTACCATATGGTAGCAAACTATTTTTAGGGATGGTCTAGAGAGCATAGCTCTGTACCCCAACACCCGTTGCGTGGTCACCGTGCTCCTCCCTTTTTAAACACCTAACGCTCTGCATACAGTGTTAGTTGTGCCGCCATCAAGATGGAGATGCTCTTGTCAACCACAAAAGCCGCATCAGATAAGGCCTGTTCACATGGAAAATGGCCCTGCATGGCTGATTCCAAGAGCCTGCTGTAATACACAAGCAGTTTGTGTCCCGGGTGTACTTTTGGGTTAGGACGGCTGTCATGGCTCGCCAGTCACTGTGGCTGAATAGGGTGAACTCTTTCTTACCTAACACAGGGGAGTGCATTATTTCTGTTTATAGTTTGTCAAAGCTTTCCTGCATCTTGAATGTCCAAACCAGTACCTCACTGCCTCTTTTGGCCTTCTACATTGCTCCGAGCAAGGGGCAATGAGTGTGGTATCATCGAAGACCAATTGTCAAACTTAGTTGCACAGGCCTACAAGCTTTGTGTGCCTTTTTTCATTCTGGGTGGTGGCAGGGCCCGAATAGAATCTGTCCATTACAGCGTCATCTGCCAGCCAGTTGCAGAGATGAGCTGACCTAGATCGCTGACCTCCGGTTGCACATATTGCACTTTCCCCTTTACTAACTTGTGGCAAGTGCTCTTAGGAGAGCTATTGTCTCTTGGCCACATAGATCCTTAGAGAGACTGCAAACCAGGATGTCATCAGCATACTGTATGAGGGTGCTGCTTGACCAAAAGTTGGCGAGATCCTTTCTCAGTATTCTGTTGAAAATACTGTGAGATTCACAGTACACTTGTGGTTGTCTCGCAGATGAATGGCGTAAGGTACTGGCCGCCAGGGTGCAATAGGATGCTGAAGAATGCATTCTTTACATCTATCACAGAGAAGTAGTTGCTGTCCGCCAGTAGGCTAGTCAGTATGACAGAGGGGTTTGGTACAACTGGGAATTCTGGGACCATAATGTCATCGAGGGGCTGCAGGTCCTGAACCAGGCGCCAAGTTCCTTCCTGGATCTTTTTAAATGGGAAGATTTGTGTATTGCTTGGGGAGACACTACGTGGAGGACTCCTTGGTCTACTAGTGCCTGGATCATGGGTGCTATGCCCTCATCTGCCTCTTTGGAGACCGGGTACTGGCACACATGCATTAGGAGGGCCTCTTCTCTCAATGTTATTCTCACTAGGTTTACGGTGTTGATGAGCCCTACATCATAGGGCCCCTTGGCTCCCAGTTGTTGTGGTACAGTGGCCAAGTCCTGCTCCTGCCACGTAGCGAGCACTGCCAGGTGCAATGGGGCCTCACTCCCTATTATATTCTAAGATGGGTGGGGTTAGGAAGGATGATCTTCGAGTCTCCTGGGTATTCATCAAAAAGTTGGCTATCAGTTATCTTGTGTATGCTGATGCCAGTCACAGTGAAGATAACGCATGCTCACATTGCACTTGCCTGCAGTACACCATACTTGGGCCATATCTCAATGGTTTCCAAGCAGAGCAGGCCTTTCTGTGAGGATTTCCCATCATAGTGACCCTCCCGGCGAAATACGAATGCATGCTGCAATTGCAGCTTGTGTCCCAGCAACTTGAGGGTGTGAACCACGAAGGTGAGAATGGCAATGGTAAAGGTCTGCAAATCATTGGGTGTTGCTCTTGCCTGTCTGGTCATGCCTTGTGGGAGTACCAGGGACATGAGTCTGGTCGGGGTGATCCCTTGATGAGCACATCATTGTCCTCTTCTTCTGAGAAGCAAATGATCATGTTTAATTTGTCCATCAAGTCTCTCCCCAGGGGGTTAGTAGGTGACGAGAGGTGATACAGTAGATGTATCTTGCTGTCCCTTCACCCTGCTCCCTCCCACTTCTAACTCATAATTTCATGAAGAGGACCCTCACAACCATGCCTGAGAATCCCTTTGAATGCATGCAGTCCCTGAACAGGGGCATGGTCCATTCCTTTAGACAGGACTTTATTTCCCCAGTTCAATTAGGAAACTGTGGGGCGTATTGTTTACCAGGATTGTTATTGTGGGCTCTTTGGATAGCCGTGTTATGAATAGCACAGGACATGTGAGAGCGGGGGCGTCCCTTTCCCCTAATGGACATGGGGCTGGGAATACACTTGGGATCGCAAAGATTGAGGAGAGGGTGGTTTGGTCCTGGCTTGAGGGGTTCTCTGTACAACTTCCTCGATCCTTGTTGCTACATGCTGTCTTCTTCTTGAACCTCTGTGGTGGTGCCGCCATTGGCGCCTTCTTCTTCTGTGACATCGCTGCTACAGCTGTTCTGAACTGTGTTCCCTTTTTCCTGGGCAGGGTTTTGGCGGCGACCAGGTCCTGTTCTGCTTCCTTAATCTCATTCCCTTCTTCCTCTCTACCTGCTTCCTTACCCAGTTTGTGAGGCATTGCTGCATGTAGGGGAAATCGCAGTCGGGGTTTCCTTCTCATATCTGATGCAATCATCAACCATCGTCATCTCCTCTGACTCAAACAACCCCCCTCTTGGCCAGGACCAGTTGAACTGGCACCCCACCTTTATCTATTCTGTGAGTAGGTTACAAAAAGGGTAGACACATCTTTTCTCTTCCTCCCTTGCTATAATTTCTCTGGGAGTTAGCTGCCATTCTTCATGTCTCTGGGGCCTGTACAAGCTGGCCGGGTGGCTGGCCTTCTCCGGTCCCCTGAATTAGATCTGAATGTAAGATTCAGTGTATTCTATTGTGTTGGTATCGAATGTTCCCAGCTCAGACCTTGGAAATGCACAGGCTTTGGTATGGGGGTGACACTCGCTGCAGTGTTTCTATATTTTCCCAGCTTGGTTGGGAAACCTCGCTTGCATGTGGCTTAGCGGGGTCTACATGATGGATTGTGGAATCTGTTTGAAAGATTTTGCAAGTTTTTGATTGTCTCGAGATTCTTCAATTAATTACAAATTACAATCTACTGGTTACAATCTCTATAAAAATTGAAACATGACAAAAAGAGCATTTAACAATAAACAAAGACAAATGCAAGGAATAGAAGCAACCTGCAACAAAATGGAATTGTTAGTTCATAGCAGTATGAGTTAATTTGTAGCAATAAACTAGCAAACATAACATTCTGAACTAGCAAAAAATGGTTATTATGTCATAAAGCACTGACTCACTAACATGACATAACATTTAAACATGCAGCATATTGCAAAATTTAACAGCACCACAACATTAATCAATGCATACAAATGGAAAATGTACAAGAGACTAAAAAAGAAAAAGGTTGACAGAAAAAAGTACTACTTTGTCCCAAAAAACATTTACCCTCACATAAAGCCTGCAACCTGAGTAAAGGGGATGCTCCTTGAAATAAGCAGGGTTAAGTCAGCCTGATAGTCTGTCACTATCAGCTCAGAGGACAAAAATCGCAACGCTTTATGTTGAGAAAAGGAATAACCTGACCATTATCGGCCCTCTGTGGCCAGACACAAATTCACCAAAGTCTGAATTTTTCCCCAACATTTTGAATTACACCCTATATCACACCCAGGGGTAGTGCGTACCGACTGCCTGACGCCCATTCGTCCAAGTGCAAAAAATCCACCGTCTCACTTCTTTTAGATACTTACAGTGTTAAGAAACCAGCAGCCCCTAAGAAAACCAATTTGGCTGAAAAAATAAGATCAAGGTGGTGACCCTATGTAACACACAAAGGGCCGGAGTGTGCCGGCTGTGACAAATCGAACAGTTCAAGCAAAATAAATAAGTAACCCTATATAACACACCAATGGTCAGAGGTTTGCCTGTTGTGTCACGCCTGTTGTAGCGTAAAAGTGTTGATCCTCATGAATTTCTACTTCAAATGATGAAGATATTTTATCCCAGAATAACCTCAGCTACCATATTAAACTCACTAGGTCCTCCGATGGATCTTGTTCTGTGCTGAAGGGTACTAGAATATTTAGACAATGAACTATTATCATATGAGGTCCTGGAATAAGGTAATAGTAAGCATTTATTCATTACCGAAAGGATTTTCTTAGGTTAAATCTATCTTTCGATCAGTGAACTTGGAAACAGATAAATTGACCACAACAAATGAATAAAACAGAATCAGCGGAGTAGTTATCTCAGTTGGTATCTTTATTGCGCTTAAAGAAATTTGCACGCCAATCAAATTTACAACTTTAAAGGATTTAATAGGCATTAACCAAGCTGCGAGAATCAAGTTTGAAGGAAATTATATTCCTCAGCCGCGAGGGATGGTATCATGAGAAGTCCTTTAACCCCTTCAGTGCCCATGACGAGCTGGACTCGTCATGGGCCGCGGTGGCGCTGTGCCCATGACGAGTCCAGCTCGTCATAGACCTCGCCCGCTAATGCAACGGCCGGCACTGGGCGGGGAAAGGGGCGGGCACTGAAGGGGTTAAAGTAAATAATCCTCATACCTACCATATAAATGAAAGTTCTGTTATAGCCAAATGACCAGTTCCTGTTCATGGACAGGATTTGTCTGCCCTGTCCACACTGCAGTGTCAATGCCACAGCTCTTGTCAGAAATCTTCCAGCCGGAAAAACTCCACTATGCGGGCATACCAACCGGCAGCAAACACAGTAATTTGTCACAATCAGTGTTAGTTTCTGGAAGTCCAAATCATTATAGTCTGCACTGCCAGGTGGGTTGGGAAGGTGGGCAAGATAGGGCCGCCCCTGTCTGCACTTTGGGCAATTATACTCCATTGATTTCCAGTTTACACCCCTTGACATCACCAATTTGGTTGGACCACTCTTTCCCATTGGTCAGTTTAAGGAGGATATGATGATGTAGTGAGCAAAACATTATACAAGTCCGGAAGAAATAAGTAATCCATTACTTTGCATTTCCTTAAGACCACTATCCTTAGTCATACGAGTGGTTGTGTCATCTAGGAAATAGGCAAGTTCATGCTCTCATCCTTTGTCAGTTCTTTCCCAAGCATGGGTTCTAGAAAGTAACAATTTTGTTGCAAGTCCAGTCAAGTGAGCTACAAAGTGAAAGGAATCATTGATTGATAGAGCACAAGTAGAAACTTTATGAAAGATTCTCATAGGCTTCAGGCTACTCAGTTCATAAGTTCATACAAGGAAAGGAAAGCCAGTTGTGGGCCTTCATGAAATACAGATTGTACATGATGAATTTATGCTAAAATATGATTTTCACATTTATTGGAAACCAGGGATTAGTTTTTCAACTAGGCAAATATTTATCTGCATTTACATCATGTTATTAGAAATTACCCTAACATTTTTTTTTAAACGCTTCATTTTCATCTCATATTCTATTCAGCAGTTTTCTATTTCACGTTATAGGTTAATACATCACCCAAGATTCAAGGGCACATTTAGAATATATTTTTTATAACGCAAATCATTATAACCTCTATTTCTCTTCACTATCAGTGTTCATTATTACACGTTCCAAAGTTAGCGACCATGTTCATAACACATTACAGTTTTTATTCTTTCATAGAGGTTTCTATGTTATCGTTTATTTATTAGACCCGTCTATGCATTGGGAGAAACATCTTAATATATTTGTTAAACTTTTCATTAGTTTGTTTACAGTTAAATGTCATTACAATCCTACATCTAACATTC
Source organism: Triturus cristatus (assembly GCF_964204655.1). Lineage (NCBI taxonomy): Eukaryota > Metazoa > Chordata > Amphibia > Caudata > Salamandridae > Triturus > Triturus cristatus. Next base: position 1,362,704,425 of record NC_140591.1, on the reverse strand, counting down.
TGCATGCTTCTACAATGCAGTACCTTAATCAAGTTTCATGTGTGTTTTTCTTAAACATCGTAACCTAACATGTATTTGTCAGATTCCAAAATAATGTCATAAATCATTTTCCTAGGGTGAATTCATAGAGATAGACAAAAGATAACATCCATGCTCTATCATTCCCCATGTGATGATGAATTAGCCATCAGACTCTTATCTTTATCTTTATAGGATGTCATATTTATAAGGCATATGTCTTCATTAGTTTTAGCCTGGCCTGTTCTAAGACTTTCAATTCATCATACTATCCACATTGTCTGTCTTCTAGTTCAATTTCTGCTTTCTTTAGCTTTATTACCCTAGTCTCTTTTTTTTGTACGTTTGCAATATATAAAAACTATTATTATTATCAGTATGCCAATAGCAATAGTCAGTATCATTGTTACTATTTTTCCCACTAAGCTACCTCCCAATGTTGCAAACTATTTTTCCACAGAAGTAAATCCTTTTCCAATATATTCACATGCACCATCATCTTTGAATTCATTCAAATAGTTTCCCAATTTAGTAGTATTGCTTATATATCCCCGCAAATCGTTACTATTGTCAGGGATATAAGTATATCACTGTTGAATTTTCAGCATGTGACAGACTACTCCCTCTTTTGAGAGTAGGAAATCTAATGCAAGTTGATTTTGTAACACCATAGAACTGATAGCCACCATTTCAGTTTTTATGATGAGGAAACCTCCTGCTGTATCAGTTGATAAATGCTAAACTACAGTAGAGAGTTTCGAATTTTGGAAGAATTCGGAATCACCCCATCTGATGGTATTATTGCATGAAAAATTTCCCAAATAATTTCAGCTGCACTTATTCCCCTTCTTAAATGAGTATGTTTAAATTCGTTGGTTCCACTAGCCTGATTCACATGATATATTTTTGGAAATACTATTCCCATATAGCAGCATTCATACCAATGTTTTAGCAATCTATAATAGGCATTTCTCCCACAAATATAGTTCACCACTGGGAAAATAGGAGCAGATCCTATGAGATATAAACCCTAACCTCCCACAATTTGGAAAGTATGATCACAATTACTGGAACCAACACATCTATTATTAAAATCTGTTTGCGTCTTGGTATGCATAGCTTCCCTTTATATTGCCATTCTAAAGCCATAGCAAAGTGTGCATCACCCTTCTTAAGTTCACCCTCCCGTTGTGCCCAAGGTGGTATTTTCAATTGTGTGTCAGCCTTTCTCTTATTTTCCATATCTCTATCCGCAACTGCTGTTTATAAAATCATTTTCACAATTGAAAAGAGAGAACCCATAGGCAACTACAAGTCTATATCATTGAACAGACCATATGAACTGTCCATATATTTTAAGGGACTCAGTGTACAGAAGTGCATTAAAATGTTTTATTTCTTTAATACAAATTCATTAAAAAGATGCCACAATAGTTCTCATCACTCTACTGGATACATACATAAAACAATGTCTCAACGTTACTCCAACAAATACAAAGTGTAATGAACAAACATGAAAAAAAAATTAAACAAAGAGAACACAATAAAAAAAAATGTGATACATTATTCATCAAGGAATTGTTTGAATCAGGTGAAATGTATATGCTGATAACTCGAGTGGCTACTTGATGGATCTTCTACGCGCTTTTCGGTGTATACTACGCCTTCATCTAGAAAGCCACAGAAATTTCTGAATATGAGATTAAAAACACTGAGTCCAAAGATAAATGGTTAAAAAGGCAATGACATCATGCGCCTCTTGAAAAACCTGAACACTCTAAAAGTGAAAACACTGTAAAGAAATAGTGAATTAGGAAAGATGACCTTCACCTCAGAGGTCTAATAGTGTGTAGTATTTCCAAAGAGTGATACCTTAGGAAAGGAAAAGGGAAAAGCTTGATGTAAGGTGGAACACTATTTGATAGCGTAGTAACTTATATCTAACCCTTCTCCCAGAATTAGATGGTGTGAAGCGCTAATTATAATTAAATGCCTGAGGCTTACCAGGCGATTGCTCAAAATGGGATCAGCGGGAACAGTGTCATATACCTCCATATCAGATAGGGGTTAATGTGATCTGAAATTCACGATTAAATTGTCAACTGGGGACTTATTGTGGATCTAAATGTATGGACCTCTTAATATCTAATAAATGGTTTTACCATGGGCCAGGAGATGCGAATATCACAGCCCAAGCCGCAGACACTGTCTTGGTAGGGTCCACCAATGAGAATACTGAACTAGATATAAATGAGAGCACAAGCATTTAGAAGGAGGGGTTGGTTCTTTTATTGAATTGTAAGAAGAATAGATAGACACAAAACTATATACCTGAATAATAATGCATAATATGAGATCACGATGCATGAACGCAGTTAAGGATGTGTGGCACCTGAATAGCCGACCTACATATTTAAGCTCCAGGGGATAGCTGATAATAACTCCCAATTACAGGATGAGTAAATGCAACCCCCTCACCGTGGATGGCCAGTGGCCAGGGACTTCAGCCAACACCCCACCACACAGCCAACCCCATGCTATGCACTACCTTTGGCTGTGCACATTGGGGGATGTGCCATAGGGCTTGGCCCTGGGTATGCCATCCCCCAGGACAACTGTTTTTTAATTAAAGGAGAGGAGGGCCGCTCTGCCACCTCAGCTCAATATTGGCTTCAGGGACCCCATCCCCTAGGGTCCGGCAAACTTGTTTCGGGAGGGGCATGTGGCCACCCTCCTTCGACTGATTTTGACCCAGGGGAGCCCACCCCCTGGGTCCCGGTGCAATGTTTATGGGGAGGGAGCAAGTGGTCCACCCTACCCAGGCCAATTTTGGCACCAGTAACCCCATCTCCAGTGCAATTGGAGATTAGTGTTCCTGCTGGTGAGAGATCATAGTTTTGTCTAGTGGCAGTTTTAACTCATCAAGTAGGGCAGGTTATAAAACTGTATTTTTGCGCATAATTCAGTGGACTGTTTTTGTCACGGAGATCCTTTTGTTACTTGGAGTTCATAAGTTACAATCATAATATAGCATTATGCCCTATGAACTGCCATCAAAGAGCTGTAGAGCTTGAGGTCATGGGGGAGAAGGGCGCCCAAAAACAAATGTTGCACAGGGTGCCACCAGAGCTAAAGCTGGCTCTGGCTGCATTCTACTTCAGTTTCTAAATGTAAAATCAAAACCACAATGCGTTCATTTGGGGGCCTGGCCAAACTACAAAAGCAGTTTCTGAGCTCCCCGTATACCTCGAAAGAACAATACATTTTGTAATATTCCACGCAGGAAGGCTGACGAGAGAAGCAAAACTACAAGAGAAAATGGCCATAGGAAAACTCCAGTTCATTCATGCACACCTGGACACGGTCATTTGACATGACATTGATTTACACGTCTACAGCAAGTGCCCTCAAACTCCTGCAGGGAGCCTCTGCATTTTCAAAGAAAACTTAATATTATGGAGGCATTATGGAAAGTGGTGAAGCTGTCACTTCAGCTAGAACATACTGTAAAACAACCCTTCCATGACCCATCAGACAGCGGAATGGGACTTCCGAAGGTTTTGTTTTCAATTACTTGCATAGAAATGCACAGCCTTGCAGCCCGATTGACATGTGGAAATAGTCACATTATAATACTTCAAAGTGCAGCACATTTATTTCGTTTTTATTCTGGAATTTGACCGATTGAAAATGCACTTCCACGGAGCTATGACTTCCCTCTTGACAAAACAGAGATTCATTTGGAAATTTCTGCTTTTTACGGCGGCGTAAGCAAAACAGAAAATAAAGATCAAAACACATCATAGCAGAAAAAATGTGTTTTCCTCTATTCATTTATTCTGACCAGCTAGAAATGTAGCAAACATGTGGATAACTCTCTCCAGTCTCGCAGAGCACTGAAAATCAAAACATTTGATGACCAGATTATATATTCTTATTGCGCTGATAATTACTGTCAGGGGCTTAGCTACCAGTGGTGCAGCCCACGCACTCCACTGGAGCCCAGAAGTCTGAAGGGTCCCAATTACAACAGCCCCTTTAGCCCTCAGGGGGCACATACATAATCATCCTGTGGTTCCAAAGGTGAACGAGCATTCAGGATAACTTGTTTATATCTTGTCACATTTGCTGTGCATTGAATGATAGAGGTCAAAATGTCAGTCTAGACTTCTGAAAAATTGCTGCCTAGTCTTTTCTTTTGCTTACTGCAAATAGTGAGGATTTTGTAAAGCGAACTATGTAAAATTCCTGCTGGTATTTGAGTGCAGCATGAAATATGTGCCTAAGTGGGGGCAGCCGTGTGAGTGTGGGGTCTCTGCATTTCTATGCCTTTTTGTGCTTGCACTTTACAAGGGGCAAGTCTTTTGACTTTGGTAATGCTTTTCTAAGGTTATGGCTTTGACTTACAGAAATATAGTGCAGCATTTGGTAACAAGACAAGAATTCCAATTTAAAATGACATTGAATTTTACCCATTCATTGGGAATCTTTCAACATATCAATTATTTTTTAAAGAATAGAATATGGAATATTGTGCACACTACTCACAAAAGTGTGTAAAGGCGCACATCAAGTAGTAACTATGCCCACCCATATACAGTTTCAGAACCCGAGTTATGCTACATAGACATTTTTCTTCAATACGTAAATGCAAGAGTGTAGAGAAGTCACCGCTATACCAGCTTCAGCGGGTTTAACGTAGACAGATTAGCTAGTAATGACCCTTCTTTACTGTTATCGCTGACTCACAGATGATAATGCAGAAGCAGAAGTCAATAAATATTACTGAAAGATAGCAGGTATTACGACGCAGTTGTGGGGTGGGGGCTAAAACATGGTTAAAAAAGAGATAATATAAAAAGTGCAAATACAAAATAAGTGAGATGCAAATTGAATCAGTGAGGAAGGCAGTAAAGAGGAGTGCAAATAAGGTAAGAATGATGGAAAAATTAAAAAAGACAACAATGTAAGAAATGGGGCGACAATTCCATTGACCCAGCCTTAAAAGGTTTAAAATCCCATTTAATTTCATATGGTTAATAGTGGGGGCTATTTTAATTTTCGTGATACTCCCTTCCATAAATGATATTGGTTTTTCCATAGCATGCTAAAGAGCCAAGGGCCAGATTTACAAAGATTTTGCAGCTGGTTTGCCTTTTTAATTTAGACCTTATGCTAAATACTTTGGTATTTACAAAGCAACACAAACAATTTTGTGCAATGCTTTGTAAAGAAAGTATTGCAATGCAGCACATTACTTTGCCTTCTGTTACTTTGTGCCTGATAGGTGTTCCATGGGTGGTGCATCGGTATTTATGTGCATCCACCAATAGATTTTGATACAAATCCATATCTAAAAGGACTTGTATGCATGGGTTTATGCCAAAATGGTACACCTGCCTGAGGTTAGCGTAACACAGTGTGCTGCACACATACAAAGAGTAAATAGCCTCAAAGGATAGTTTTTGTGCAGGAAGGTGCACCTTCTTGAATAAAGACTGTCTTGCCCTTAATGCAAACATCTTTTTACTATGGTGTCATGCCTGCATTGGAACTACGCAGCCCCAAGTGTGCCAGCGCATGGAGAGAACAGAACTGCACTATTTCTTTATAGATATGGTGCAGTTCTTATTTCTCCCATTCATGCAACACAGCACAGCAACCGCCCTTGTAGAGATACATTGTGTGAATACTTTGAAAATATGCCCCTAAGTGCCATGGTGCAGAAATAACTAGCAATACATAATTGCTCCAAAATGGCATGGTAATATGTGCCTGAAGCTTTGAATAAAATCCCTGATTTTCTGTAGTTGGTCAATGTGAGAAGGTGGCCTGATATATGCTTTCCACTAGTTCTAGTGGGTACCTTGTATCAGTCCAAACAACCCCTTATGGTGATAGGTTAAAGACAACCTTTATTGAAAGCTATCCTAGTGGTAGCTATGGAGAGCAGCCTTCAGGCTAAGTCTTGAAGGAATGCAAAGCAGCTTGTTTTTCCACTCTATAATCTCTTGAATGATCAAATGAAAGGGCAACCACACCAGGTATATATTTAAAATATATGTATTTAAGATAAAACACACCCCTCTCATCTCTTTATGAGCCTGGAGTTCGGAGTACTTTAGTTACAAGATAGCAATCACCAGTAATAGCACTAATACTCATTTGGGCCCTAGGGGCGTGCCAAACCATATACTAAAAAAGTGGTATAATGCACTTAAGAGTATATGATATGGCTGTATCACAGAACAGCTATAAGGAAGTATTTCCGAAAGCTGCAGAGGGGCTCAGCTCATGCTTGGACACCCTCTCACACAAAACCAAGCACTCTGCCTTCAGGATTGTCAAGGCCTGCCATAGGAGAGGCTTATAGGTTTATATGTGTCTGTATAGGGTAGTGATATAGGTAACCTATACCACAGTAAGGGGTGCAAGCACACCCTTACCCAGGCTGCAGTAGAAGACCTGTGATGTCATTTTGGAGTGCTTCCCAGGGGTGGCATAATACATGCTGCAGCCCCTGGTAGGCCTCTGAGGCAATAATCACTGTGTAGTTAAAGTTAGGTCAAACTTTCCATAAGGAAGAGCATTTGTTTGTGTTGTAATAACATTGGCGTCTGTTTATGAATCTTCACAAAACATTTAAAATATAAATTCATCCACCTCAGCTGCCTCCTGAAAAGTATTTGAACTTACATTTTTATCATAAACTATTCTAACAAAACTTACAGCTTGATCTGGTAGAGTTTTGATTGATTCGTTCTTCTAGCAGTCCATGGGACACAAAAGGCTTTGCCAGCACCAGAGTTCGAAGTTTTCAATTCTTCAATGATAATTTTTATCAGTCGTCCAGTATTCCAATCCATACATTGTTGCAGGAAAGACCAGTGTTTTGATGATTTTGTTACGAGCCACTCACCTGAATCCCAGGAAGTTCCGATAGGGTGACGCTAGAACCCTGAGGTCCTCCTAGGGTCTACCTTTGGTGACAGGAAATGACACTGCACTGGTGGCAGACCCCAGTGGGTAAGGGCATTAGGATTGATAAAGACAAACAAGATGCTGTGGTGCTTCTCCATTACAGCTACAGTGGGGTCTCAAAAGGCCTGTTACCCATCTTGTATGAACACCTGTTCAGAGGAGTATCTGCAAATTACAATAACAGTGATTTGACTCACAATGTAGTTGTTCAACAAAATAAACAAAACTTATTTGTATGCCATTAGTTCATACCCCAAGGAGACATTTAGTAGTGTTCTGTCTTTCAATTCGGGAGGCCTGTGTCACCTTGGAGTTAGAGTATGGATTCTCAATGAATTGCTCGATGGATGTTATCACAATTACTCTGTGGTGTCCCAAATGCAACACTAGGAATCCCTTGGCACCCACTTGTCATGCACTGCGCCTCGGTGTCCCAATTGAAGTTTGTATGTCAAGCCGGCATCTACCCAACTCACTTCTAGGATGCACAGAAGGTTAGGGCTGGAAGGATTTAATCTTAGCAGAGCCCTGCCAAATGTGAGAGTCTATTGTGTGCTTCAAAAAAATCAAAGGATTATTTTGTTTCTTACAATCTACTGCTACTGAGGTCAGAGTACAAGAAACAACTAATAGTTTTTAGCAAAATACCTGATGTCAGCTTGTTTCTTTGTTGTCTTTTTCTTTCTCTAGGGAATGTGATGCTGGAGCAGTCGCTGGGTCAGGACAAGGCCGAGGAGCTGCTGTAACCTGAAGTGGAGAACAGAAAATGACCGGATGCCGAGAGGAGGCTCGGCAAAGGGAAGCAGATGAGTGCGGTACAAAGAGGCCAAACAGGAAACCGGGGTGGGAGAAGCCTTTAAATAAATAGAAGCCGGCTGTGTGTTTCTAGAAAACAACACCTGATCATTTTTGGCAGTTACTCCACTCTATGAGGTTCGGGGAGGGGGCCGCATGCCCCCATACCCTTTGTATTGTTACAGTGGACCTCTGTCGCCATTTCATTTTATTTTATTTTATTCTACTTTCCCCCTATATTTTATTTTTAAATTAAACTAAGGACACAGGACTAAGTCCCCGAGTCCTGCGAGTGCTGCCTGCAACATTTTTTCTCTTGTTGCAGGCAGCTAATCAGAGCACTCCCACGTGAACCAACACATACATATACGGTTGCCACTGGGTAGTTATAGTTAAGTTAGCGTTACTATGGGGCATGCACTTTTTGTGTTACTAGTAACTTTGCCCCATTTGATGAATCTCCATGAAACTTTCCCAAAAGTGTTCTTTTTCACCTAATTTGTGCATGGGAAGTTTCATGGTGGTCCGTCAAGTGAAAATAAATGGGTGGACTCAAATCGCACGATTCCCATGCATTTTCCATAGACTTGTTTCGGCAACGCTACGGGACCAACTGTTGTACAGAATTACACCAAATTTGACAGAACGCTAGATCTCGGAATGCAGATTGTACATTTTGTGATTTGGGTAGTGTTTTAGAAATGTAGGTTAAAAACTATTTGTATATCTGGGTGGTTGGGTTCCCGAGAATCCTGCGAGAGCTTCACAGGACCACAAATTAAAAGATGGAGCTATCTGATTGACTGAGAGGTCTCTTTTTTCCCTTCAAGTATCTCCCTCCCACTGGAGTGAGAAACTCTTGCGAGTTCCATGATAGTGAGCACTCTGATTGGCTGGCTGGTGGAGGTTTAGAAATGAAATGGCTATCATTACTATTTATTATGAAAAATTGTTGGTGTTGTGAGAATGAAGTAAAAAATGTGTATAAGAGGGTAGGATCAAGGTATCCTGTCCAAATAGTAAATGGGAGGAGGTTCTTAAGGCATAAGTACTGTGATGAAAGAAAGTGCAAATTCTTTTTTTTTAAATGTTGAGATCCTGTGAGACTATTGGGGGATCATAAAAAATTAGGAAGGGGTAGACACAATCTTTTTACACTATACTATGCACATCTGTAGCGCTAAGGAGGAGTTGCACTGTAGAGGTCAATATACTATATTACACATACTCATCATGCAAGAGAGAGGTCTCAGTGGAGAGACCAGTCCCTCTCCCCACACTCTAATGTGGACACCAGCCATATCAGGAAGAGGTCTTAGCAGATATGCCAGTCCCTTTCCACACCCTACTATTCACACTCATTCTTTAAGAGAGTGGTATCAGTGGAAAGTCCAATCTACAATCTACAATGCACACTCCTTGCCACAGTGAGAGATATCATTGGACAGGGAAGTCATTGCACACACTCTAGTACACATACCTGTCATCCCAGAGAGAGGGCACAGCGGAGAGGCCAGTCTCTCCTTGCACCCTTCTAGGCACACCGTCACCCAAGAGAAAGCCCTCAGTGGAGAAAGCAGTTGTTTATACACCCTACTACTCTATTGTGTAGACATGTAATCCCAGAGAGAGGTCTCAGTGGAGAGGTCAGTCCCTCTCCATACCTTACTGCATACACCCAGCACCCAGAGCATAGCTGAAAATGGGGTGGTCAGTCCCTCTCCATATCTTACTACACTCATATATTTTCCCATACAGTGGAGTTAGCAGAGATGTTTTTTGTTTTCGACACCCTACTACGCTCACATATCATGCAAGAGAGAGCTCTCTGCAGAGAGGTCACTCCCTCTACACACTGTAATACCCACATTTGTCATCCAAGAGAGAGGACCCAGTGAAAAGGCCAGCCACTCTCCACATTCTAGTATGCACGCTTGTCATGGAAGCGAGAGAAGCCAGTCCCTTTTAACACCCTGCTATGTACACCAATTATCCGAAGGAGAGCACTCTGATTGGAGAGGCTAGTCCCTCCCCACACTCAAGTATGTGCACTTGTCACCCAAGACAGAGGTCTCAGCAGAGAGGGGAGTCCCTCCCCTCAGCTACAGACACCCATCATCTAATAGTGATGACTTAGTGGAGATCGGCTTTTGAACCTGGCAAGATGTGTGCAGTCAGTCCCTCTCCACACTCTAATACGCAAAACTGTAATCCAAGAGAGAGGTGTCAGCAGAGAGGCCAAAATGTAAAATGTATATGCAAGATTCATTACCTGCAACTTCACTTAGATTGGATTTCCAAAACATTTAATTACAAAGTGGAGAAAATGTCTCAAAAGTCATATGAAACGTTCAGCTTCCACGATGCACTCCACATTCTAGTAGGCAAAACTGTAATCCAAGAGAGAGGTGTTGACAGAGTGGCCAGTACGTCTCCACACTCTAGTGTGCACACTTGTCATCCAAGAGAGAGAAAGGTCTCAGCGGAGAAGCCAATCCCTTTTCGTTATCCAAAAGAAAGATTTGCATGGGAAGGAAGTCCCTCTCCAAACTCTAGTAATAATCCACATTTGTAAAGCGCGAACACTCACCCGTAAGGGTCTCTAGACTCTGGGGGCTGTCTGGTAGATTAAGCAAGCTATTGCCCAGAGTCACATGGTGCTGGGCTAATCTGCCGCTGGGGATCGAACCGTGATCCCCAGATTCTGGAGTCAGTCGCCCTGGCTGCGGCGCCACAAGGGAGTTCCTCCTCACAACCTACTACACATACCCATTATCCCAGAGATCTTAGTGGAGATACCAGTCGTTTTCTATGACCTACTGCCCTCACTTGTCCTGCAAGGGAGAAGTTTCAGAGGAGAGGTCAGTCCATTTCCATACTCTAGTGCTCATACCTTTCATCTCAGAGAGAGGTCTCAGTGGAGAGGTCAGTCCCTCTCTATACTCTACTATGTACACCCATCACCCTTAAAATAGCTGTGAATGGAGAGGTTAGTTTCTCTCTGTACCCTTCTACTCACACTCGTTATCCCAGATGAGGTTTTAGTGGAGATGCAAACTGTTTCACCACCCTACTATGGACACATGTCATCCAAGAAAGAGGTGCCAGCAGTGTAGTAAGGACTCCCTTAATACGTACATACATTGTTAAGTTAGCATAACCACGTTAGATGTTAGAATGCCATCTTGCTGCTTTTGCACACGACACTGCGTCTACATGTTATTGTTTAAACAAACTGCTGACTCTCGCTTTGCCTCACATGAGAGCAATCTGTTGTTACCATCCCGAGCTCTGCGCAGCGACCTTGGTCTGTACATGATGTGACAAACAGTCTGGGTTGTTAGACAATGCATGTTTTCCACTCTAGGTTGATCGACCCACTATTTAGCCATAACACACAGGCAGCTGCGAATACCTGAAAGTTGGTGCTTTTAATATTGCAGACATCATGTTTAATATTCAGACCGAAGACGAGCCTTCCTGTGAGACGACTCCTGATGCTCCTGTGATGTGATTTCACTAAGCTGATCTTTGAGGTATGGGGTCCCCCATTCAAGCCTAAGAGACCTTCTATTAGCATAATAATAATATTAGCTTCTTAGTAAAGGGAAGGTGGTAGTATCCACTGTCATTATAACATGATCACTCCTTTTATATTCTATGGTATTGTAACGATGCTGATGGTTTTGATTATAATCATTTGTCTGCTTGTATTAGCCAAAGTACTGCATCTGAGGACACGTGGTCTATAAAAATAAACTCTTTTTATTTTCACTGTGTCTCCGTTGATTCTTGTTGTGGACTGATGTGAGAATAATATACGAACAGGTATTTCCGATTCCCACCATTCCTGAGAGTACACTGAGTAGCTTGTTCTGGGTTGTCTTTTCATTGGGATCGCCGAGCCAAATCTCGGATAACGAATGGGACACTTATGCTAGCCGGATACTGGGTTCTGGGTTCTGAGGTGAGTTTCTGGTACACCACAATTCACTGAGGTCCTGGGGTTCTACGCATAGTTCTGTGTATAAGCAGAATCCCTGCAACATGGCGCACCTAACGTTTGGTCTATGAGTTGAAACGCCTTAGTAGTGCTTATATTAGTCCACAACACCCTCATTCTTGTTTCCGGATAACAAGTCTGACGGGTTTAAACCTACCTATTTCTTTTGATATAGGTTTCTTCAAGCTTGATCATTAAAAAGGTTATTGAACCCTTGTGCTACTGATTACTTCGAGTGTAGCTTGTCCTTATGGCTGTAGATATTGCGGCGCATAGCCGTGCAGCTCTGAAACGTCATTTGACGCAGTATGGGGTGCCGGACACTGGTATGAACGTCATCTTTGTGGTAGGAGCCGATGCGGCTCATCCTTATGAGTTATTCTACTCTTGGGTGACGATTCCGGCAGTAAGTGAGGACGATAATACCTTTCATTCTTACACTGCCACTGCCGTGCCAGCGAACTATACACCGTATAGGGCACAGGAAATACCAATATCTGCTTGGCAGCATCTTATTTGGTTTAATGGCGCCCTTCCCCATGTGGTTATACCGCCGAGAATGGGCCCTTTATCGATTGCAGGGGCCACTTGGCCGGTACTAGCCGGATTTACGCCTCATCCCCGTTACCTCACGGTGACGGTGGCTGAATTGCGTGTACTACACACTGCCCTTATTACGGTATATAGGGCTTTGGTGCAGTACGTGTCTCGCAATATGCAGGCGGGGGCACCTGCTGTTGCGGGACAACCTACTGACCACCACGCGGTGGTCATTAGTCCTGTTATGGTTAATTCTGTTATGGGCAAGCGCCCCCAAACTAGGGATGATTTCCCGTTTTGGCTTGCTGAAAAATTTGACCAAATAGAAGCGGTATACCCGAATACATCTCCTGTGGAGAAACAGAGGATCCTTACCATTAGTTTGCCTAAAGACTTGGTCCCCGACATTGATGATTGTGTAAACTGGGGCAAGGTCTTTGCGGCGACGTACTCGCAGTGCTTTGGCACTCCGTCTGTGTCGGTACTACCCTCCGTTATTAAGCGTGTTCAAGATAACCACGGTGCGGAGTCTGCAGTAGAATTAGGAATGCGGCTCCTCGGACAGTTTGACCTGGTGGCTTCCATGATGATGTGTAACCTTAAGGGTGATGCTATGCAGTTCCAAGTTCGTAATGAACTGAAGAAAGTTGCTGATGAGGATAAGCCGCGGGAATTTGCAAAAATAATTTCGTCTGCGTACAGAGATTTGGGTCGTAGCTCTTTCGGAGTTAAACCTGTGGTCAAAACTCCCGAGATTAAGCAGCAGGGTAAGGCGGAAGCCTCTGGTAAGGATGACCGTCCAAACTTTCCGAAACAAAATTGGCGGTCAAAACAACAGGGAAAGCAGCAGAGGAAACAGGGCTCTCGGCCTGCCTCTGCCGTTCAGCCAGGTAGTGAACGCACTTATGATCTGCGAGATCGTGCTACTATTAAGTCTCCTGATAGGTTTCAGGTTTCTGAACAACGTTCTCCTCGTTCTTCACAGGAAACATCGGCTTCACAGTCCGGTGGCGGAGGCGGTGGCAAAGGTCGGGGTGCTCCACAACCACGTGACCAGCCCCGGCAGACTGAGGGTAAAGGCAAGCAGGACGAATTTGCACGACAAAGACCCCCGTTTCAGAAGAAGAAAGTGGCTGCTCTGACGGCAAGATATGCCTCAGATAGTGCGGACACAGCTTCGGAACCGGACATGGGCGCTGAGGCTACTGGACAGCGCAGCGGAAATTACCATAGTCCGTCAAGCTCTGCGTCCATTTCTGGCGGCGACAGCAACTGATATATTGGTTACTGTTGAAACAGCTGACACCAGAGTGGCTCCCCCTGACAGACTTTATGAAATAGTCTTACTAATTGAGGGTGACATACAACGTACAATAAAGGGGATTTTTTGGGATAATCTGACTACCACCTATGATATCCTCCTGGCGGAGGCAGATTGGCCCCCAGCTTTCATTTTAGAAGCTCCTAGAGGGGAGGAGGTAATCCTCCCGTCCTTTGCGCACACAGTGCCTAAGGACCAGGCTGAAGTGTACGCTGAGGAGTGGGCGCTGGCGCTTGCGCCGGCGGTGTATCGTACTCAGGTGGGATGGGACCGGTTGTCCCCCTGCCATGAGATTCCATTGCGGTCTATGCCCCAGCCTCAACCTCAATATCCCATGCGTCGTGAAGCTAGACCGCACGTCGCAGCGATCCTTGAACAATTGGAATATCAGGGTGTTATTGAAACTTGTGTGTCCCCTATGAATAACCCTTTATTCACTGTAACGAAGCCTGACGGCTCGTACCGTTTAGTTTTGGATTACCGGCACCTAAATTCGCATTGCCGGACCTGCGCGGTACAAAATACTCACAGCTCGGCTCTTGTCGACAGTCTCGTGCGTAAGAGATTTAAAACGACACTTGACATTTCCAATAGCTTTTTTAGCCATAACCTGTCCACGCTGAGTAGCCAGTGGACGGCGTTTACTTCGGGCGGCAAACAAAAGCAGTTTACGAGATTAGCCATGGGCTACAAAAACAGCCCTGGCGTCTTTTCCGCTCGTGTGGTCTCTCTCTTAGAAAGAATAGACCCCGACGCATACTCCTATGTTGACGATATCTATCTCACGGATGATGAGCTGATGCCACATCTGTCTCGAGTTGACAATATTATTGTGAGTTTTGCGGACTATGGCTACAAATTTAATTTTGCGAAGTCTCACATCGCGGAATACACAGTGTTGTTTTTGGGCTACGAGCTCAACAATGAAGGTAAGGGATTAGCTCCTCACTTTCTGGAGAAGTGCGCATGCTTGCGTGCTCCTACAACGCTGAAAAAATTACAATCTCTGCTGGGTTTTCTGAATTTCGGACGTACGTATATTCCTGATTATGCCCAGCGTATCAAGCCGCTTTACGCCTTGGTACAACCTTCTTTTTCGAAGTCTAGCTGGCAGCTAGAACACTCTGCTATTTTACAGTCTTTACAGGCTGATCTTCTTGCTTCACAATACTTGCTGACGCGTGATAACCGCACTAACCTGGTAATAAGAATAGTACCAGGCGCCGTGGGTTTCACGTATTTGACGTTCAATGAGGGCGATACAGTCCCCATTGCGTATAAATCACACTTGTACACCTCTGCTGAATTACGTTTTTCCACGGTCGAGAAAGTTCTGACGGCAGTACAGATGGCGATCCTTAAGGAATGCGCACTGTCGCATGGAAAACAGATTCTGGTTGTGACACCGTATCCTGCCCTAGAGGCAGTGACTAAAGCAAGTGTACCAAATTCTAAAGCTTTGCATCCACGGTGGATACAATGGGCCACAACTCTGACATCACCAGATGTCACTTATATCTTTGACGCCTCATTACAGACTCAGGAGTACTTGCAGTATGAATTCGTTCATCCAGCTCCTCTGTCTTTGTGCCCGCTCGAAGAATACCATTGTGTCATATACACTGACGGCTCGGCGCAGCCCGCGATTGGATCAAAGCACGCCTATTCTGCGGCTTGCGCAATTGTCGTGGGTACATTCGTAAATGGTGAATTCCAATCTGATGCAGTGCATACGCAGTCGTTGGGTGATTGTACCGCGCAATTGGCGGAGCTCCGGGCTCTGGTGCTTGCACTGGAGTTTGCTGATCCCCGAGTCACGACTCTTATAGTAAGTGACTCCTTTTACTGTGTCCAGTCCTACAATGACAATTTACACTTCTGGTCTCAAAACGATTATCGAGATACCAAAGGTAGCACAATTAAGCATAAACTGCTTTGGGTTCGAGTGGCAGACTTTAAAGAACGTCTCCCTCTTGTGAATGTTATTCACACTCTTGGTCACCAACGACTTGGTGTCCATGCTGTCGGTAACAGCTTGGCTGATGAGGCAGCAAAAACCGCAGTGGCTACATACTTAGTGACAGCAGTTACAAGATCCAAAAGTAAGATTGATGATGACATCTTGGCAGCTATTGCTGCTACAGAGAAGGGAAGTGATTACCCGAAGGGTTTTCCTTCTCGTTATTTTTATCACTTAAGTCCTGATAACGTCCCGTTAGTGAGGATTAACGACGTTGGTGACAGAATTATTCCCAACGCGGACTGCAGACCAGCACTGATACTAGCAGCGCACGAGGGGTTGGCGTCAGCCCACGCCGGCGTGTCCGCTACTATATCTCTGTTGCAACAACGTTACTGGTGGTTTGGTTTATATAAACAAGCGCGCGCTTATGTTCTTGATTGTGACATTTGCCAACAGATTAAACCTTCCACTGTTGCGCGCCCAACTCAAACACAGTTGTACATATCAAATAAACCATTTGGTTGTGTTTATTTAGATCACTGCGGTCCTTTTTCTTCTGATACTGCGTACAAGTATATCTTGGTTGCAGTGGATTCGTGCACACGTTTTCTCTGGGCATGGCCACAAAGGAGTGCTGACTCGCGGACTGTCATCAGGGATTTGCGTGTCTTTGTGGGAACTTTTGCGTGTCGTACCTTCCATTCTGATCAGGGCCCTGCGTTCGCCTCTAAGGCTTACAAGGAGGCTATGAGAAATTTGGGGGTCCTAGTCAAATTTTCGTCCCCCTACCGACCTGAGGGTAATGGTGTGGTGGAGCGAATGAACCGTGACTTAAAGCAATCTTTGACAGCACGTGTTTTAGGCACAGGCCGGAACTGGCTAGCCCATTTATATAACGTCCAACGTGCACTTAATAATCTCCCTAGAAGGTCTCTGGGTGGGCGTACCCCGTACATGATGCTCTTCGGAATCAGAATGTTTGTTCCAGACCTTGATGATCTAGACATGGCGGCGTCGACCGCACCCTTTGACGTAGATGATCACTGTGCTGTTTTGCAGACTCTACAAGAAGCCAGAGACACTCTTTCGAAGGAACACTTGCCCTCCACGTCTGAAGCTGAGGTTCAGATTCCGGTAGTCGGCTGGCTACCCCGAGTTGGAGACCTGGTCCGGGAGAAGGTGGAGAACAAGAAGGAGTTCGTCCCCTCTTATCGTGCACCGGTTCCAGTGCTTGGAGTGCAGGGTACAAGAACAGTCATTTTACCTCCACTTCCTGGTCGAAAAGAAAACAGGTACATCTCTATTGACAATGTCAAACTTCAGCGAGTGGCCGATTCTTCTTAGTCTGACTCCAGCAGTTTCATGCCAGACGATGCAAAGAAATTCAATGTTGGTTACTGCTTCTAACACCTTGTCTGATGTTGCCATCGAGATGCAGTCAGTTACTGATCCCTTGTTAATACCACCGGCTGGTGGTCTGCCCGAAGAGACTGAGTATGCTTATCCTACAAATGGTCACTCGCCTGTTTTACAATCTACGGCGATTGAACAGTCCCGTTTCTCCTTTGACACTAACTCATTGCCCTCCACTCCCCCTTCGAACATTGCTGTTTTTGCAAGCTGGTTTAAAAGACATTTTTTGGTTACCTCTTGGACATACATTTGGCTGTTGCTTTTCAGTATTTTTTTGTTTATGTCCATTGGATTTGTGATAGTGTTTTTCCGTCTGGTGGATGGCCACTATCTTAAAGAAAGATCTACAATTAGACTTATCAATGGAACTTTGGCCCCCCACTTATCGTCCCACATCATGAAAAGGGACCAGACTTTTGTGAATATTACTGCCTGGCCCGTTTTGGATGGAATTGCGTGGGATGCTGTTAAATTACAAATTCATGGTCCTACAGAGGTCATCAATGTACCTAATGTATTTCGTGTTTCTATGGGTGATGTGGTTAAGCAGAACATTCGTTCTGATGATTGGGATGTTCATGCCATTGAAGCACTGTTTTCTGATTTGAAATATTATGCCGCTTTTGATGCAGAAGATTTATATGAGAATGCGGCTAACTATGCAGAACAGTATTGTTTTCAGCATTATGGCAATCACTTCTTGCATAAAGCAAACACTTTTCGTAATTTTGTAAATTTTACCCAATGGGAACACTGTCCCACCCCCTCTTTCGGCAGTTCACCTACGTTAGTTGATAAGTATACTTATTTTAATGATTTCAGTGTTTCCGACCCGGCATCCTTTTATTTTAAAGTTATGCCTGAGTCTGCCTCGAAGGTTAGACTGACACACACCAAATTGCTCTATTCTAAGTCCTTTATGGATGAGTTGTCAATCAAAGGTTATGATCTGTGGAAGGCTACTATTGATCTTAAATCGGTTTGGGGTTCCAAACCGTGGCAGGTTCAGGGAACTGAGGCTTTACATCGTGCCTGTCTTGTACCGAATCATATGTTGTTTTTAAATTCAACCATCTTCCAGACCACCTGTTTCGGATTGGCCACTTCTAAAAAACTAAATTCCCCTTCTGTTCCAGATCTGGGCGCTTACCCAAATTGGGATAACCACACAGATCTGTCCCTCCCTGCTTTGCAGTCATTGGTTTCTAATACATCTTTCAATATTTCGAAATTTAGTAGTGAAGGATGGTTAATTTGGCAAAGCAGTTCAGATACCTGTCAACGTCGTTTTCTAGGTCTGAAACCGGGGTATACGCAGCAACGCGTAGACCCTCGGTTTGAGTAAGCTCATACAGTAACTACCTACTCTGTAGGGAAATTATGTCAGTCCTGGCTGCGACATTCCACCTTGGCATCTGTCAAAGTTCATTTATCAAGATTACATGACAAAAATAGATTTGAATGATTTTGTTAAAGGTCCTGTGGGTGGCAGATCCAAAAGGTGGGCATACGCTATTTACAACGAAGTATGGAAATTGTCGCAAATTGAGGCGGCTTCCAGATTGAGAGCTATTGATCAAGCGAATATGGAAAAGGTATTAGCCGTTATTGATAACAGCATTAACACTCTTTCTTCAAGAATTTATACGTTGGATAATATTGTTTCTTCAATTGTTGATATTGTACACGATGATATGTCTGTATTGTATCATGGTCAAAACCAGTTGCGTTCTGTTATGCAGTTTGCATGGACATTACAAACGTTAAAGGCAGGAAAGGTCCCCTGGGACTATCTGAATACAACATGATTATTTCTTCCCTTTAACCTTACTGAAAAACAGCAGTTCATGTCCATGAAAGATGCTACATATTCCTTGTTACATATTGAAAAGTTGGAGCCGTTACCTTTCTCTGTGGCGGAATTGAATTCGGCCGTGTGGTTAGTACATGGGTTGATCACTCTTCCGTTCGCGCTTTTTAAGTTTACATCCTGTATGAAACACTATGCCCTGGGTAGATATGAACAGCTGGGTACCGCTTTCATACATGAGGTTTGGTCCCTCCCTTTTACGTATAGATGTACAAGAGACGGTACTGAGGTTTATCTGAAAGGGGAGGAATGTACCACGACACCTGATCATTCTGTAGTATGTAGGCACATTCAGTTGCACGGTGCTTGCAATGTACACGCCCCGAATTTGGCCTGCGTCCTCAAAGGTATCCCGGTGCCAGTGATTACACCATCTTTCACGCTGCTTGCAAACGGTAGTTATTTGATTTTGAATAATGAAGCTTGCTGCGGGATGTTAGTGGGAATCCCATATATAGTAACTGTATCGCAGAGAGTAGTCTGCTGCAATAATGTTCTATTTCCTCCCCCGCATGGGCGGCTGGATGTTTTCATCTGGCCTTCGATTCCGACCTTGAAAGCAGAGTTCAACAAGATGAGCAGAATAAGAGCTCTATTGTCCCAAAAGGAGGTGCCATTGACTTCCTCCCGAGAAACATTTGTCCTTCACGTGGCAAATACGCGCACTGAGGTACAGGCGCTTTTGAATACTGACCTCCCCCTGCATTTTGGAGCTTTGATCCAAACAATTTTCAATGCCTCGTCCACAACCGGCCTGGCTCATTTTTTTAAACTTGTGGGCTCAGGCCCTGTGACCTCCTTCCAAACTATTTTTGGTGTGATTCCGGCGTTTTTTCATTCTATTTTCTCGAGCGTCTTTGGAGGTGTTCCGCTGATTCTGGCGCTGGTGGCAGGTGTGCTACTTTTACATTTCATACTACGGAATGGCTGCACTTTCTGTGCCTCACGACCACCTGCCCCGTCTGCATCTTCTTCGTGACAGGATGCTTGAATATTATGGTGTCCTGCCATTGGCGACTTTGAGCCTGGCATATGGATTATCCTTCCGGTATTCCTACTTCACCTGCGTGCAACCTGTCTTTCACTGCCTATTTGTCCCTTTGAATGGCCTCTGGATTTGTGCTTATCCAACACGGTGTCTCCGGACCCGGATTATGATCGACTGATGAGGCCCTTAGTGTCTCACGAGTTCGCTTGTTCTGGTGTTCGGATTATGGCCTGTGGTGCGGCGCATGGAATCCTGGGTAATTGGGACATCGCAAGGGCGGCATATGACTTCTTGAATATGAGTTATTTGGAAGTACACGCTGGTTGCCCTCTGATGGTGCTAAAGGCTCCGCTGATTGAAGAACATGTATGTTCCTTTTCTTTGATTAACTGGATGGCTGAAACCTTTAGTGGCCGTGCCAACGATTTTCTGCTGGAAGCTGTTGCTACGTATGCTGCATACACGTTCATGGATTGAGTGAACTGTCATCCACTATCTTTTTTCTACCATGTCTTGAACATTACCTGTGACTTTGGATTGCTGGCTAAGGCAGCATTTTTAATTTTTTTCCTTTCCCTTTTTGAGGTTTTTTTTTTTCTTCTCCTCTTTTGTTTTGGCTTTCGAACTTTCTCTAAAACGAAATTTGATTTCAATTTGCATACGCCTTGTTCTGCTCTGTCGACACTGAACTCTGCGTTCTCTCTTTTCTTGCCTACTGGTTAGTGCTTCGATCAAGGGGGCATGTAGTAAGGACTCCCTTAATACGTACATACATTGTTAAGTTAGCATAACCACGTTAGATGTTAGAATGCCATCTTGCTGCTTTTGCACACGACACTGCGTCTACATGTTATTGTTTAAACAAACTGCTGACTCGCGCTTTGCCTCACATGAGAGCAATCTGTTGTTACCATCCCGAGCTCTGCGCAGCGACCTTGGTCTGTACATGATGTGACAAACAGTCTGGGTTGTTAGACAATGCATGTTTTCCACTCTAGGTTGATCGACCCACTATTTAGCCATAACACACAGGCAGCTGCGAATACCTGAAAGTTGGTGCTTTTAATATTGCAGACATCATGTTTAATATTCAGACCGAAGACGAGCCTTCCTGTGAGACGACTCCTGATGCTCCTGTGATGTGATTTCACTAAGCTGATCTTTGAGGTATGGGGTCCCCCATTCAAGCCTAAGAGACCTTCTATTAGCATAATAATAATATTAGCTTCTTAGTAAAGGGAAGGTGGTAGTATCCACTGTCATTATAACATGATCACTCCTTTTATATTCTATGGTATTGTAACGATGCTGATGGTTTTGATTATAATCATTTGTCTGCTTGTATTAGCCAAAGTACTGCATCTGAGGACACGTGGTCTATAAAAATAAACTCTTTTTATTTTTACCGTGTCTCCGTTGATTCTTGTTGTGGACTGATGTGAGAATGATATACGAACAGGTATTTCCGATTCCCACCATTCCTGAGAGTACACTGAGTAGCTTGTTCTGGGTTGTCTTTTCATTGGGATCGCCAAGCCAAATCTCGGATAACGAATGGGACACTTATGCTAGCCGGATACTGGGTTCTGGGTTCTGAGGTGAGTTTCTGGTACACCACAATTCACTGAGGTCCTGGGGTTCTACGCATAGTTCTGTGTATAAGCAGAATCCCTGCAACAGCAGAGAGGGCAGTCCTTCTCCACACTGTAGTATGCACATCTGTCATCCTAGAGAGAGGTGTGAATGGAGATGGTAGTACCTCCCCACATCCATTTATGCATACTTGTTGTCCAAGAGAGCGGTCTCAGCGGAAAGGCTAGCCCCACTAACCAACCAACACTACACATTCTTGTTACATTACATTACTATGCACACCCGTAACCCTGTAAAGACGTCTCAGTGGAGAGGCCACACCCTACTACACACATTAGTCACACTGGAGGTGCATCTGTCTTTCAATAGAAAGGTGTCAGTGGATAGGGCAGTTCTGTGACACACCTTACTACACACACATGATGCCCTGGGGATAGCTGTAATAGAAGTGATGTCATAAATGATGTCATTTGAGATGACATCAGTGATGTCATAAATTGTGTCATAGAACATGTCATGAGTAATGTAATATGTGAGGTCTTAAGCAGTGCGTGATGGGGAACAAATTATAGTTAGCTCTGCTAACTATAACTGCTAAATGTCTGTGGTTTTTTGTTCAGAACTTTAATGTTGTCAATGACATATTCACCTAACTATAACGTGACTTTAACCTTTGATATTTTCAGTGAATGTCTAACGTTTTTTAATCAAAAACTTATTTTTATCACACCTAAGTATAACATTGTTTCACCCTTTGATTTTGTCAGTGAATTTTGTTTTTTTTGTTAAATGTAAAGTAATATTTTATGACAATACAGAAAGCCAACCCCCTGCATCAAGGCAACAACAGCAAAAATGATACACAACTGGAAGGGTAAGCCACCTGATGTGCTGTAAGGAGGGAGTAACAACTTGACTAGACCCGCCCATGCTGAGCACTTTTTGACTATCTGGGGCAATTCATGCTTAGGGCTCCATAACTTTTTTTTTATAGATAAGGTATCCAAGCCAAATTTGCGTCCTTTTTCCCAACATCCTCAGGATTGTAAAGGTACTGAGGGTTTGTGGATTCCTCTCGGGCTGCAAAGAAAATAGGCAAAATAGCAAAGTTAAACAAATAGGGAAAAAGTTATCCAGATAAGTGTCTGTTCTTTTCCATAAACAATGGCATCCACAAACGGTTCACTGTATTAAAGTCACCATCTTCCCAGCTTTTGGTAACATGAAGAGCTGAATCAAAAATTCTAATTTTGTACCACAGTTTTTACATTTCTCTAAGAGATAGCCTATATTATGTGCTCCCAACCTACTTTTCAAGTGTGGTGGAATCCAGTGTGAAGCCTATGGGTGATCCAGAAAAGCTATATATTTCTGAAAAGTAGACAAAATTCCAAATTCTGCAAAGTCTCATATGTGTAGATCCATCAAGGTTTTCCCAAGGAAAATAATTGCTGAAATAAAGAAACATTGAAAATGAGTAGGAAGAAAGTGGAAATTGTGATAACATTTTCGACTGTAACTTTTTGTCACAATGGCCGATTGACA
Organism: Triturus cristatus; assembly: GCF_964204655.1. NCBI lineage: Eukaryota > Metazoa > Chordata > Amphibia > Caudata > Salamandridae > Triturus > Triturus cristatus. The sequence continues at coordinate 1,362,681,395 of NC_140591.1, read as the reverse complement.
ACAGCCGTATACCATTACGTCCCCTAGACCCTTCTGGTTGCTAGGATATATAGGGTTTGTAGGTTCTCCAAGAATTGCACCGTACTATGGTTTTTCGTTGATTACCAAGTATAGACCGATTCTTATAGCAAAATAGGAAGAGTGAAAAACGGGCATCAAGGAAACTTATGCATTTCTGAAATGGGCACAATATAAAGAGTTTAGGAGAAGTGGTTAGTTCTACATTTATGAATTTGTGGGTACCAGTACTAGTGTACTATTTAGAGGGTATGTTTCAAAATGTCATCTTTCTTATACACTGGCTTATATTTCAAAGGCAGAAATGTAGCAAAATCCAATTGACAATAACACATTTTCTACTATTCTATACTCCCACAAGTCTCCCAATAAAAATGGTACCTCACTTGGGTGGGTAGGTCTAGTGCCCGCAACAGGAAAAAGGCATAAAAAGCCTCATGGACGCATCACATTTTTTCAATGAAAACTGACCCTCTTTTTACAATCTGGGTAATTCTAGATTTTGGACAGTAGCTCAGCCAGCACCAAGGAACGCCTAGCCAACCTGCACAGTTTTAAAAACTAGATATATAGGGCTATACAGGTTGGGCTGACTTGCATGGCTTTCACCACATTTTTATACCTAGAATCCCTTGCAAACTTCACATTTTCCTCACATTTCTGTGATGGAATGTTCCGGAACCTGTGGGAAGTCACAAACTTCCATCCACCACCATTCCCCCAAGTCCCCCAATAAAAATGGTCCCTCACTTGTGTGGGTAGGTCAAGTGCCTGCAACAGAAAATGGCCTAAAATGCAAAGTGGATGCATCGCATTTTTCCACCAAAACTGGAACCTTTTTTCAAATGTGGGTAGCTCTAGATTTTGGACCCTAGTTCAGCAAGCACCTGTGGAAACATAGTTAAGCTGTACATTTTTTAAAACTAGATACAAATGGGTATCCAGGGTGGGCTGACTTGCATGGCTCACACCACATTTTTTTACCTTGAATCACTTGCAAGCCTGAAACTTTGAATGAAAAAAAATAATGCTCCTCATATATCTGTGAGCGAACGTTCTGGAGCCTGCGGGGAGCCACAAACTACCTTTCACCCAGCATTCCCCCAAGTATGTAGATAAAAAAGGTACCTCACTTGTGTGGGTAGACCTAGTGCCCTGGACAGCAAACGGGGCAAAACACTTCATTGACGCATGGCATTTTCCCATTGAAACCTGAGCCTTTTTTTCAAATGTGGGTAGCTCTATATTTTGGACTGTAGCTCAGCCGGCGCCTAGGGATCTCTTGAAAACATGTAAATGTTTTAAAACTAAACACCTAGTGGTATCCAGGGTGGGTTGACTTGCATGGCTCTCACCATGCTTTTCTTTACCCAGAATCCTTTGCAAACCTCCTACTTTGAATAAAAAAACACCTTTTCCTCACATTTCTGTGATGGAAAGCTCTGAATTCTGCAAGGACTCACAAAATCCCATCCACTGCGCATTCCCCTAAGACTTCCGATAAAAATGGTACCTCACTTGTATGGGTAGGCCTAGTGCCAGTGACAAAAAATGAACCAAGAAGCAACATGGACGCATCACTTTTTTCCACTAAAAACTGAGCCTTTTTTCCAATGTGGGTAGCTAAATATTTTGGACCCTAGCTCAGGTGGCACATATGGAAACCTAGCCAACCTGTAGACTTTTTAAAGTAAACACCTAGGGGTATACAGGGTGGGCTGGCTTGCATGGCTCTCATCATGTTTTTTTTTACCCAAAAATTCCCTGCAAAACGAAAATTATTGATTAAAAAACACATTTTCCTCACATTTCTGTGATGGAAAGTTCTGGATTCTGCGGGGAGCCACAAACTTCCATTCACTCAGTATTCTCCCAACTCTCCTTATATAAATGGTATCTCACTTGTGTGGGTAGGCCAAGTGCCCACGACATGGAAGGACCCAAAACTCAACATGGGTGCATCACATTTTTCTACAGAAAATTGAGCCTTTTTTTCCAATGTTGGTAGCTCTAGATTTTTTACCCTAGCACACCTGGCACTCATGGAAACCTAGCCAACCTGTTGGCCTTGGCCCTTTTTTAGCTAAAGTTCCCTAAACGTTTTGCCTTCCTCCTAGACCTTTTTCTGACATAATGTTGTTTACTTAGATGCTTTGGGCACTTTGCCACTGCTGATCAGTGTCAAAGTGCAAGTGCTCCCTGTATAAAGTGTTATGGTAATTGGTTGTTAATAATTGGTATGTTTGCCTTACTAGTAAATTCCCTAGTAAAGTGCACTATGTGTGCCAGGGCTGGTAGCGCAAATGCTACTAGTGGGCCTGCAGGACTAATTGTTCCACCCACACAAGTAGCCCTAAAGAGAGAACTCATGCCTGCAACTGCAGTGCCTGCGCACAGTTTGCTAACTGCCATGTTGTCCTGACAAGTACACCCACTTGCCAGGCCTTACCCTTCCCTTTCCCTGCACATCAGACACCCCTATGAAGACACAAGGTACCCCCCTGGGCAGGGTGCAGTGCCTGTGAAAGGTATGACATGTACTGAGGTGTGTACCATGTCCTGACAGTGAAATACTCTCCATTTAGTTTTTCACTGTTGTAAGGCCATCTTGCCCATAGGACATAATGGGGAAAGCTGTGTAATATGTTTCCAGCCTATCTTCCCATAGGCTTAAGATGAGGAGCTGAAGTTTAGTATGCCTGAACTCACAATTTAATAACACATATTTTTGTGAAGGTGGTTTTTGAATTGTGTGCTTAGAAACTGCGCTTTTAGAAATGGCTGTTTTTTTTTGTTCTATCAATTCTGTGTGTCTCTGCCTGGTTGTGGATTGACTGTCTGGATTTGAATGTGATAGGATCTGGGCAATGTGTTGACTCAGGGGAGGAGTAGGTGAGACAGTCACAGGCTGACCTGCATCTGGAGTGTAGGGGGAGGAGTAGCCCCCTGGAGGTGAAGAGGCCTGGCCTGCTGCCATAAAATAATGGCTCCACTTCCTGCTGAGTGATTGAGGAACCAGACCCCCACTAATAAGGAACGAAGGTGTCACTGGCAGGGAGACACCCAGAACTGATTTGGACAGGGGTCAGTGCCCCCTGAACACAAAGACGTCAAAGACATTTAGGGGTATAACTATGAGAGCTGAAACCCCTGGACTTTGGACTGAACAAGATTGAAAAGGATTGAAACTACTTCGCAGTCAAGAGGAACCTCTGCCAAGGAAGAACAGCTGAAGAGTCTGAAGAGAAGGACTGACCCTTGCTGTGTTTTCTGGGGCTGGCCTGTAGTTTGCTGATTTAACTTTAAGGAGAGGCTAAGGGACTTTGCTGTGTGCTGTGTCCCCCTGCTTGAAAGGCCTTTGCTGTGTGCTGTTTCCTGAAGTAACTTATCCCCACGGACCCGAGGAGAGATGGCTCCCTGTTGTGGAAACTCAGGAACATCAAAGTTTCCAAGTGTGTCTCAGTGGCGCTGTGTGCGTGTGCTGTTTGCAGCCTGAGACCTTTGTAAGAACCGCCCCGTGATCTTCTGCACCTGGAGTCCAAGTGAGTCTCAGCGACGCTGTGTGCTTGTGCTTCATGTAGCCTGAGACCTTCGTAAGGATTGCCCCGTGATCATGTGCACTCAGAGCTCAAGTGAGTCTCAGCGACGCTGTGTGCGTGTGCTTTTTGCAGCCTGAGACCTTCGTAAGCATTGCCTCAGGACTGTTTGCACTGGTGATTTCCCTAAAGCGCTCCTTGGTGGTGGCCAATGGCCTTTCCCCACACCAGGGAAGGTGTGCGTGTGCCGACTATTGACTGACACACTCACCAAATGAATTAAGGACTTTGATTCCAGCGTACCCCCAAGACTAGAATGGCTTTCCTCGGGGCAGTGGCACTGCCCCTTTATGCCTCCTGAGGTCCAGTTGGGGAAAGGACCTAGACTCTATTGTCCCACCCCCATGGGCAAATTTCAAGAGGCCAGGAGACTCTGTGGCCTGGTAAGTGTAAGCAAGGAGGGCTTTCTGCTGTCTAGTTGCAGGAGGGCTCTATGGACTGCCCCAGTGAGTGGAAGAGTAGCACCAGGAGCCAGGCAGAGGAAAAGGCTGTGCAAGGAGCCAGAATGTCCAGCTCCGCGGGAAATGTGCCCCTTCAGAGGACAGGAAGCCTGATAAAATTGCCCCTAAAAAAATTAGTGCATAGTCCTCCAACCAACTCTTTTTAAAATCCCCTGGGTGAGCCAGGGCCAAAGGGATGTGTACAACAAACATGCTACTTCCCTGGGGTAGGTGTGGAGCCCCCTCCTGCAAATGCTTATTGCCCGTCTCCCCAGAGGTCTGAGCATTGAAAGAATAAGAATCCCTGCAACAGTGATGCAAGGAAAAGGCCTGATGGGGTACCACCCCTTGTCCATGTCTGTGGTTGCATATACCAGCTTCTTACCCACTTCTTGTGCTACCTCTGAGCAATGGTTTATGTAGTTCTCTGGAGTCAAGAAACAAGGCTGCTCCCACCCAGCAGGAGCACAGAGAGCTGTTGCTGGCTGTGATCCATAACGAAATCCAGCAACTCATGACTGTACAGGCTAGGACTAGGGCACTCCACCAAAACAAAAAGAATGTAGCAGACGTTTTGCAAAGTCATCCTGTGCCATGGGCGGTGCCATGCTAGAATTGTTGTAGTGGCGTATTGAATAGAAGCCCTGCCCACTCTCCATCCATATTTTTCATGGGCTTGTGTCATTGCACTTTGTAAATGCTGGCTTCTGATTCGTAAATAGGCTTGTTATTCCCTCCTTAATACCAACTTGTCTTCATTTGTAACCTCCTATGGCTACTAGACCTTTTCCTTCGGTTGTTACACTGTACGTGTTATTTAGTCTTGTAAGCACTATTTTCTTCATTGAGTTTCTCTTACTGCAGACATGACGTGCTTTGCTTAAGTTCAGCATGCCTTGCGTGCATTCTCTTTTCGAGCAGCTGGGACAATGGCGGGCACTTCTTTCCAATGCCATAGGTCTTGCATTTAAATGAGAGACCTATTTCATTGCAAATATTTTTTTTGTTTTCAGCGCACCATGCACACTTTCACTTTCACACAATGGCGGGCAGCAACGCATCCTCATTCCTCCTCCCGCAGCCTCAGCCACCCTCTGCAAGAGCCAGGTGAGCAGCAGCCTGGCGTAAATGCGCAGCGTGCAAACCATATCTTTTATGCCCTTTCTTTGTCTCACAACAGCCTTGGTTTTACCGGCACTGGCTGAAGACAGAGAGCAGCTGGCCCGCTGCCCCTCTTAAACACAACAAATCCTTGGTTACTTCGTATTCGTTTAACATTTTTTTATGGTGCCCTTAAAACCGAGGCTGTTGTGAGAGGAAGAAAGGGCATAAAAGAGAAAAAAAAATAACCCATCTGTAAACGAGGAAAGGGAAAGAGAGCGAGACAGACAGAAACAAAATAATTCTTGCTCAGACTTTCCAAACGTTTCCGGGGCAAACGATTAGGCTACAGTTAGCGCAGCCCTAGCATTCGCTCTCATGTGATATTTCCCCAGGCTTATTCGACTAGGCATGCAGTTTCACTTTCTAAATAAGTAACATTGGGCTCCACACTCTTTTAGACAATTAGAGGCGCACTCCTATACTTGTTGATAAAATGGATTATAGTTCAAAACAATGGGAGGGTGTCTAGTATTTATTACATTTTTCTGGGAGTGGGTAGAATTTTGCCTTAATTATGTTTTTTAGCCCCTCCCTACACTTTTGTTTTGCTAATGTCTGGCACTGCAAACGGCAATTCTGTTTTCTCTCATTCCCCCTGGGGGCCATGAAACCAAATGCCCTCGACTAGCCTGCCTCTGCAAAACACGCCTCCTCAATTATAACAGAGGGCGTAGATGGAGATGTCACTTGTGAAGAGTACCCATGCAGCTCCCCGAGCACACTGCAGAGTTATCCTCCCACTCCTCTTTCTGATTTTCTTTTTTTTTTAATACAAGGAAAAACACAGAGGCATAGCAAACAAAGGAAACCATTTCTCAAAGAGGAAAGATTAAATGATGGGCTAAACATTTAACAAATGTCTTTTTTTCCCCCCTGTGAGCAGAAGTGTTTTATTAGACACCACACTGATTTCACATCCCAACTTTCTGTGTGGGTACTGTATCAGATGGCTTCTGTCTTCATCACAAGGGCCGGGGCGCTTTGTGCTACACAGACACTATTAGCCCTTATTTTGGCCACTAAATGTTGCAAGTGTTCGAAGTGTTTGCTTTTTCAAAGATTTTGTTACTTTTTATTTTCCGTCAGCCTGTCAGTCTTGTTTAAGGTGGGTCAGTGGGTTAAAACTGTTGCTTTAGTATGTAAAATTTGCACCACCTGCTTCTGTTTCTTTACTGTTTGTCCTTGCTGTCACTTGTGTGCTGGGGAAACATCCTTTACCATGAAGGCTTTACAACGCGGTACGTTTACTACGGTACACTTAACACGTAAACGTCTTCACCACGCGTTCTCCTTCCACGATCGTCTTTACCATGCAAGTATCTTCATCCATCTTCATCGTCTTCTACGTTTCTATGTCCTGCGCGTACTCATTTGAGTAGTCCTTTTTTGATTTTTACTGTCGTCTTAGGTGTGTTTTCACGGTGGTTTCAGTGGTTGGTGGAAGTAAAGGTTGCTGGTGCAAGGCGTGCAGGTGAATATTGAATATAAATAAAGTTTTAAAAAATGCATGCGGGAAAGAAAAGTGGGCTTGGGGGGGTCCCCCCCCAAAAAAAAGAAAATGTAAAAACAAAGGGAAGTGGTGACATATAGAATGCATGGTAGAATGCTCCGAAGTGAAAAGCTGCGTGGTAATGCCACTTGTGATGTAAAATTTGCGTGGTAATGCCATGCGTGCTACTTGATTGCGATGTAAAATCATATATTCGTGTACTGCTATCTTGCCCACAGAGGCGTGCAGGTGTGCGCATGTGCAGATGACAGTGATGCAGCACGACGGATGCATGCAATGGAAATGATGTAGAAAGGCGCGGGTTAAGCCAGCCTTAGTGTTAAAGTGCAGGAACAGTGTTGACTGTTGTATCTCTCCAGTGCACGTTTTGGAAGTTGGATGTTCGAAGTTTCTATGGGTTCCAGGTCAAAAACCCAATGCAGGACACCATTAGAGGCACCTTCCATTTTGCGAGGTGCCATGAGCAGCTTATTTTAAGTGTAAACAAGCATTGGCAAACTCAACAGGTCTGACTTTACTGTGCTGATGAATGCAAACTACATTTGTGTATCCTATACTTGGAGGTGTTCCCACATTAAAGCCATTTGCATTGCCAATGCATGTTTTATTGTAAAACAGGTGGGTTGTGTGCCTTTAAGGTTGGGTGTTGAAAATAAATATGTCTATTTGTGTGTGATACATATCCTGACTTAAACATTTAGAAAACTCTGCTGTTGTTAAAAAAAACAGAATAAAAACAGGATTGATTTCAGTATGCAACGTATGTGGTACTTTTGAGATGTAAAATAATGCTTTTTGCATGCACAAGAGGCACAAAAATACATTAGGCTGATAATATAGCATGAGGTGAAAATAAAAATAGTTGTCTGGGCAGAGCTAAAGTCATCTTTATGTATTTTAAATCATTGACAACAATGATCTGCAGTCAGCTAGGCTGTCAGACAAGACTTAACAAACATACATCTGCCGGGGAAAGAGAAAACACAGCAGCTCTGGCATATGGAGCCATCTGGCAGTATGGCAATGTATGCAGCCTCATTTTTAGGTTGAGCCTGGGCAGAGCATTCGCTGCTCTGTGAGGCATGCTTTATTCGGGAATGGACATGAAGCCTCGCCCACACTCTGCCCATATTTTCTTTTGGCATGTGTCATTGTCCTTCGTAAATACCGGCTTCTGATCCATTATTAGGCTTGTCATTCCCTCCTTAGTACCGCCGTATGTTCATGTGTAACTTCCAATAAGGACTGGCCATCTTACTTGTGTTGTTACACGGTAGGTCTTATTTATTCTGAAAGCACTATTTTCTTTAATGTGTTTCTCCAACTGCAGGTATGACATGCTTTCCTGCAACATTCAGCACGCAATGCGCGCTTTCACTTTCCAAGTTGCCCGGGACAATGTTGGCTGTTTCTTTGAAGTGAAATAGGTCTCGCATTTACATGAGTTTGAGCTATTGGAATCGTAAATGACAATGCCTTTTTTTATGTGTTAATTATCAAAACAGATAAATAAAAGGCATCGTCATTTATAATGCCAATAGCTTAAACTCTCTCAAAAGTGAGACCTATTGCATTGCAAATGCTTGTTGCTGACTGATACTGGTGGTAACTGACTCTGACTGTCCCTGGGCTCTAAATCTCACTCAACAAAAAAAACTCTGTTCCCCAAAATGAGGGACAGTGAGGTACTACAATTCATACACCTACCCACATGGGGATGGTATATCTAATTTCCACCTCAACCAAAAACAAGCAACGGTAAGACAATGAATGTCTTAATACTGCCCTCACACACTTTGCAGTGTCATGCTTCATCATAGGGTCCCATCATACATCCAGGTGCAGACCAACACACTGGATGGAGCGCAAGAATTTTTTTAGTGAAGAATAGTGGTGAGGGTAGAGTAAATGTAAAGAAACACAAAACACAGCACAAAAGCGTGAGACAACTGAAAGGAAATAAATATATTCCCTTTAAAGACAGGACCAAATAGTGCAGATACATATAATTAAAACTACCTAGAGGTCAACGCTCAATTTTTTATTTCTGTTAACCCCTGGTAGGATTAAAACATAGAATCTGGGGTATTCAGGGGAGATAACGACCCTTATATCCCCATTGCAAATACCAACATGTTTCTGCCAATTTTTACCGCGCCCAACCGAGTCGCACTGGCATTCGTCAGGGTGTTGGTCCCTAGTTTTTAGTCTTCACCCCTATTCGGGTGTTTACCTTCTTACTTAATACGTTGTCCAGTTGTCATACACTCTGGAAACTTCAGAGAGGGCTCATATTTCTGTAAAAAGAAAAGAAAGAGAAGGGGGCAGAACCTATAAATGTTGTGCTACCCAACCTTTGTGTGTTCCTCTTTACAAATTTGAAATTCATGTCTTCAACCTTTTGCCACAAGGTCACATACAGTGTCTCAGTACAGCCCAGTCATTTTATATACACACACATATATCTTATTGGGAATCCCCACACTACGTGAAAACACAGACACCTACCAACTCAGTGGATATAAAAATGAGCCTTTACTAAGCTCGTTTGTTCAAAGTATTTAGATCTTAATCATACTCAAACCAAAGCCTGCCACAATGTGTTGATATTGTATTGCCAGGAGAGTGGTCCCAGTAACCATATCCCTAAGGGAAAAACATCAAAAACCTGAGCCCATATAAATGTGGCTCCACTATACTCACTAGAGTTCATCAGTAATTCTCTGAACCCGGGAACCTTAGTGGGACTGTGCTCTTGTCGTCACACTCTAATGTAAAATGACAGTAGGAATAGAGGGAGAAAACAGTGTTTGTTAGATATTTATTGCCCTCTTCATCTTCTTTCTGTATGCACGCACCCCTCAAAAGGCCTCTTCTAAATTGAAGATGACAGCCCAGCAGAACTTGGCTTCCCGTAACACACTCAGTTAAAAAAGGGGACAAGCATGTCATAATACCAATAAGTTGCTGGAGCTAGCAGGTGGTTAATTCAACAAATGCGCACAAAGGTATCCATATCTAACTGGCACTCTCCTCCCACTTACTACTCCAAAGAGACACTGTCTCTCTTGTGTCCTCACGCCAGTCCTCTGTTGAACGCGGTTGCATCCATTTAAAGAACCACGGAGTGTACAACACACCCCTTACCGGTCACGTGAGCACATTTCACGAGCGGGAGTTAAATTCATGAACATAGAAAGCGTGCTCAATTGAATACCCAGCGTAAAGAGTCTAAAGGCTGGCGGACATTTTAAAGGTGCACTTATTGCCAATTAGTAACCTCGATTATGCATTTTAACCAAAATATAAGGCCTTTGATGTCACGACATTCTGAAATACTCCAATTGTATCAGGTTGTCAAAAAGGTCCTCAATAGTACATAACAAAGGGCCACAGAATACCAAACCCCTACTGAGAATGATAAAGGGCCACAGAATCCCAAACCCCTACTGAGGTCTCCTCTATGCACCAACCGTGTGCCAGCCAAACTTAAGAGTACTTCAATCAGAAGATAAGCCACAGGATCTCAAATCGGTCATTATTTTTTTGTGATCCCATACAGTTGGAACCAGAGGATGCAGTCATTGAGTCCCTTTGTACTGCTTTTTAGCCTGTCCACCCAACTTTGTTCCCTCAATAAAAGGAAATTAGAAATGTCACTCGTGTTTGGTGGGATAAAAGGTTTATCCAATACTGTCCACCTTAACTCTTGTTCGGTATGTCTGTACTAATTGAAGTGAGCAGTCAACTTAGTATTCATTTTACCACATCGTATCATGCTCATATGTTCCAATATGCGCGTTTTAACTCTACGAGTTGTCATTCCCACATATTGCATATTGCACGGACATTTTATTAAGTAAATGACCTTTTCTGTTTTACATGTGGTATATTTTCTCTGTTCCCTGGGCTCTGCCTAACCAGGTCCCGGGCAAATGCTATGGCGAAAACTCAGTGAAAGCACACGCACACACATTAGGGTACGCTATGGTTTAGGGTACCCCTATAATTGCCATGACCTGGCTTACAAGTCCCTAGTGCATAATAGGGCAGGGGGATAAAACCACCTTTAAGTCGCTAGTATATTAAAGAACATGGCAGTTTAGAGGCCAGCATCTCTTTCTGTACTTGCATGTCTGCATTGTTGAGAGCCTGAGGTCATTTTAAAAGCAGCTCTGTGTTGTAGCACTGCTTTTAAATGTAAATTGTGTCAAAACTCAACTTTGGTAGCAGGGACACTTAAAATTCATAAACTACAATATGTTGGCATACTAGGTACCCCTGGGGTCACCCATAGGGGCCTTGGGTGGGAGTCAGGTACGTATAAGGTGGGTCCTTACAACATATGTTTTATTAGCCCTGGGGATAGAGAAATTGCACATTTCACTTACCCCATTCTAGTAAAGTGCTTCCCAAAATCGACTTTTGTGCTAGGAGCACTGTAGTGTGAGGATCCACATTATTGTTTGCATATTCAGGATCCCTAGAGTCTCTCCTAGGTGTCCCAGGGGTGCGGGCCATGTCGTAATACACATGGGCCTTATAAAAGATGTTTTATAGGCTCTGGTGTAGGAGAAACTGAACATTTCATTTTCATTTTCCTCATTGCAGATCCCCAGCCACATAGGTAACATTTCAATAGTTTATGAACTCATAAATATCACTAGGGATTACTGAAAAATATAATTCAAGGATTTAGGAGAATGGTATTGATAAATCCAACAATATGCTACTGTTAACTTGATACTGAAATGTACAAAAACATTATAATACTTTCTGGGAGACCATTGTGCCACACTTCAGAGGAAGTGGTAATGCTTTGGGGTGTTGCTCTGCACCTCATTGGACAGCTTGACCCCAGAGAACACTGAATAAGTATCTGAAGAGGGCAGATCCTCTCGGATCTGCTGCATTCAACTAAGAGAAGAAGAAGGGTCCAAGGTGAAAGTTTGATTTGCACCAAACAGGTCCTGCACTCTGACTAACTGTGAACTCCTGCACAATCTGGAACTACAGCTCTGTGGACCTAACTTGATTCAAGAGGAAGAAAGAGTGGACTTCCTGCAAGCTACAGGTTAAAAGAGCTCACCTGGACTATCACCACCAAAACTCCAAAGTCAGGAGTGCATCCAGTAGTCCCAAACTTTCAATGACTGTCTTTGAGATTCCAGACCCTTGGATTGTGTTTTGGACACTTTGGGACCCCAAGAGAAGCTTCACGAAGAAGTTCCAGAAGTTTGGAGCAACTTTGAAAAAAGGTCCAGAGTGGGATCGACTCAACTGCGAGAACCAAGCCAGCGAAATTCAACCGTTAACCAGCCTACACTGCTGGTTCGTCCTGCTGAAAAGCTCTGGAGATCTAACTTCCAGAGTTTGACCAGGGAAAGCAATCCATCGAACCCTCACTGAACCCAGACTGATGAAGAGCATTGAGGGACCCGAGCAGAAAAAGCTCCAGAAAAGATTGTTTGAAGGTAAAACTTTGATTAAGGTCTACCGCAAGGGGCAGCTGCGCAGGGCTCCATCGCAATCATCCTAAAACTTTGACTTTCTAGAGAGACCAATGTCCCAAAAGGCCATATAAGTTTCTATGTGCTATATGGTGCTAAATCTTTAAACATTCATATCTCTGGTTCCCTAAAGTGGATTTTTTTTGTTTTGGTGTAATTTTAAAGATGAACACATTTCCTACTTTTATAAACTAGTTATTGTTTGTTGTGACTTACTTATTCACTGAATTTGTGTTTTTAAATGCTTTAAATACCTGTCTCTGAGGTTAAGCCTGCCTGGTCGCAGCCAAGCTACCAAAGGAAATCATTTTCTGAGACCTATTTTGAGCCCTAGACTGAGTTAGTGCCCTTATTGCCAGTGGTAGATGCATATTTACCACTACTCATATTCCACTTTCCCTTGCTGCAAAAGTCAAAAAGGAAAGCGGCTTTTGCTGTTCAATCTATTATGCAGAGAATTGGGTGAAAGCACTCCATAATGCCCTGCAAGGGCTTACATTTGCCTAATTCATTCCTTCTTCAGGACCACCACCAACAGCAGGGGTATCTAATGGAGCTTCATAAATGCAGAAGCCCCCATAGGGCTATTGTAAAAAGTTAACCCTAAGTCTTCTAGGGCCCAGTGCACATGACCCCATGAGAGGTTTGCCTGTCTGAGATGGAGCATTACACTCTAGTGTGTCTCATTAGAACTATCATGAGAGAGCGTTTCCTCATATGCATGAAGGTGTGGCCCCATGTAAATGAGGGAATCATTTTGCCTTTGTGCCATATTATGGGCACAGGCTCAGAGGCAAACATGCCAGTGTGCTTTCAGTGCACCACGAAAAGGTGGCGCACTTTCATTGTGCTTCCTAAATGCAGCATTCTGGAGGGTAGAAAGGGGTCCTATGGACTACCCACACATCCCCCTGCATGCGGGTGCAGTCACTCACTGCACCTGCCCGCAAGGGGCTCTCTCCCCTCTTCAAAGTGCAGGTGGCATGCCGCCTGCACTGTGTAACCCAGAGCGACTTCAATGCAGCCGCTCTGTATTTCACTTGAATGTGCAGCTCAGAGGGCAGTGCAAGTTTGGGGCACTCCTGGGGACAGCACATTTTTTCTAATGCAGAGCACTGTTCCGTTTGCAGCCAGCTTACCTCTTAAAAGGTGTGCCATAGCGCAAACAGGGAAAGTGCGCCATATACATAATATTGCCCCTGATGTATTTTCTGCAGTTGTCAACTCCATCTGTGAGCAAAAAATGGCAGGAGATGTTGATTTAATGAATGACAAAGTATGATTTGATTTTGCAAATAATAACTTTTGCGGAGGGTTTTATGACTCATGCTCTGTTTGCTTGCTAGCTATACATCTCATATCACCACCTGTGCTCTTTGTATGGTCTAGCAACATGTATACACGCACATACTGTAATTAGCTCTGGGCGGTATTTCAAATTTGCTGGCGTAATTAAAGTAATTTTGGTAATTCAATGTTACTGTTTGATGCAGAATTACTGAGAATAATGTGATTATGCCCACTCGCATAATTAAGAAAAAGCAATTTCAGGAAAAAATGCTACCATGCAAGCCCATTTAGTAAGTGCAGGAAGCTGCTTGCACTCACTATTTTTTTGCACAAAATGCATCCTTGCATCCATTTGGGTGCATTCTGTGCTAAGTCAATAGCACTAAATGCCTGGAGTAACTTGGGGGAAAATCCTACTCCAAGAGCGTATTTTGCAGAGGCTGCTCACACTCACTATTCATGTTCTCTTGCATTTAGTGCTATTTCTTAGTGACGGGGCATTTTTGTGCTAAACAATAAAGCTTAATGCAGAATTACTCTTCTGACGTAATTCCCCATAACCTAGCACAATATTTGGGTAATTCCACATGATTATGCTACACTGAATTATGCAAGTTTCACCCACTCCTAGTTGTAATCCATTGTCTCAATCATCTGATTGATACACCGTTGACACAAGCATGCTGCTTGGTTCTCTAAAATCCTGCATATCTTGAAGAAACAGAGCACTCTTTGCTGCATGTATAAAATGACAGTCTATTGGTTACATGTTTCACTTATATATGTTGTGGTGTCATATATTGTGTTATTTTTAGGTCAGTATTAGCCCAAACCTTTTGATTTTACAAAAATCATATGCATGATTCACTTACTTAAAGAGGCTTACAGCCAGCTCTCTTCGTCCACTGGTCTATTGTTGTGCCATTCACATATTACTTTTGCTCACTACAGCAAACAACACGATGCAGTGGGTCAGTCTACTTCAGACACTGGCTAACTTCACTTTGAGAGACTGCATTTTGCTCTTGCACAAGGAGGACATTTGCACAAATGGGTGGTCCCTGTAGTCCTAGTGCCCTGTGTTTCCTTGTTTTGTTGTCTTTATTATTACTTTAGTGTTGCCTTTGTGTTTAGAGCCTGATGTCATGCGAGGATGCTTTTCATGTGACCACAGGGCATATTTCAGCTTTATATTTTTCACCAAAGCCTCCAGGTCAGAACATTCACCTACTCATTTGTCCCTCACCTGGGTCGCAGCAGGTTTCTCTATGCCCTAGGATGAGGGGTGTAAAGCTTCCAAGGGTGTCCCAAAGCCTATGATTGCCAGATAGGGGGCAGCCCCTACCACTGGTGCTGCTCCAGAAGCCTCCTGGTGCTTGCATCTTTTCCTCTTCAATCAAGACTGCTGCATTCACTTATGGAGGGGCCTCAAGGAGCAGCTGTCATCAGGAGCATCTTAAAGATTTTGGGGGCTTTGGGCCAAACGTATTTTGGGGGCCCCGGTTCAGAGCAGCTTTTAATTTATGATCCAGTTACTGCTCTTTCATGCCCTCTTTGGGCAGGCCACTGACCCTTCCAAATTCTAAATGTGTTCAGATCTAAATATTCAGTGATATTGACTTGCGTTTTCAATATTGTAACACAACAGCAGCTCACTATTACTACTGCAAATAATTTCTGTGACATCCTCTAATTTCTCATATGTGAGCTCCTGTTTTGTTTGATCTAAAAGAAATATATTTTTTTGGATGCTGCATGAAACATAAACACAACACAACATTTCTCTCCAAAATTTCGGTAATATTGAAACAATCTGTTTAAGAATTATTCAAGGTCATCAGGGCAAGACTCGCTGCAGAACAGAGCAGGTTTTATCAGGTCCCCTGACAGGCTGGGGCCTTGGGCCAGTGCCCACGTTGCCCATGCCTAAAACATCTCTGGCTGTCATCACCCCTACCTACATATCCCAGGGCCCGGGGCCACCTTAGATAACAGCAATGAAGTTCAAGTCCCGGCTGTGGCCATTTGCCGTCTCCCAGCAATGGCGCTGCTCCTTCATACATGGACCTCTACATCAGCCGCTCCAGCGGTCGGCGTAGCTCGTGTAGGCACTTAGGGGCAGGCCTATCACCCCATTGTTTGTTGCTTTCATGGCGCAGTCGCCATTTGGATGTGCTGCAGCAGTCTGATGGACACCAGGGCCACTCAGTCCACTCGTGACCTCGAAAAAACTTACCTGCACTGGTATGGGGGAGGAGCAAAGGCCGTAGCCTTTTCAACATAACTACCCCATCGCACGCCATCTCCACCTTCCCCGGACCCCAGCAGCAGGGCTGATTCTGGAAGGCGCAGGCATTGGCTCAATTCTTTAAAGGTGCTGCTGGTGACGGATGCTGTGCTGAAAATACAATTGATGTACTTTCCGAAAAGATGCTTTATACTGGGGGCATCATAGTGCTAAAACTGGCCATCTAGAATGTATTAATCTCAAGATTGCCCTAGCTCTGTACCTGTCTGTTTTTCACTGAGAAACCCCTGAATGCATCAACATTTGTTTTCTTGTTCTCCTCATGTGGAATCTCCACTAAAAACAAAGGGGCATATTATCAAGCACGACGTTAAAATTATCGCCGCTTTAGCAGCAGAAAACTGCCGCTAAAGCGGCGATAATGGGCTTGATAATATGCCGGTGAGAATTCCCATAGAAGCCCATGTTGACACCAGAACATGGGCTTCTATGGGAATTATCCGCGGCATATTATCAAGCCCATTATCGCCACTTTAGCGGCGATAATTTTAATATCGTGCTTGATAATATGCCCCTTTGGGGCGGCGATAATTTTACCGCCGTTTCTTGATAATATGCCCCAAAGTCGGAAACAAGGATGCAGTTAATGTGGTTTCAAAGTATGAGCATTTGTCAGCCAGAAGGGACACTGGAAAGTGAATCAGTGTAAGTTTCTTGCCAGGATGAATGCACTGTCTATTTTTGTAGGTTAATGTCTATTAATATCCTAAATGTAAACTGGTGTCTACAAACTCCAGCTAATTTCCTTCAGACCTAGAGACTGAGGCAATAATTCATCTTCTCTGTCAGGCTCGGTGAACAGCTGTCTTAAAAACTACTTCAGAACACTTTTCTCATCAATCATCAGTCACGTACCCTTCCTATGGCCATCCCCTCCTCCGTGCATGTGTTTTAAGCAAAACTGTACATAGGGAATAAACGAGGCTAAATATGTCTTTTGAAGGATAGTGGGGAAACTTACGGCAGGAGCGCCAGAAGCAAACAAAATAATAGTGAGCCATAGTTGTTTGGCTAACCCTGACAAACACACTTTTTGTTAACCTATGCTGAGCTAAGGTCCCCATTCCGAGCTGTGCAGATTGACACTTCTGCAAGTGTTCTTTTGTGTTACCACCCTGCGCAATCAAGGGCATGACAGAGTGCGGAACGCCACTGATAATTTCACCTGCTTTTCCGATCACATTTTTCACCAGCTGAGAGCAGGTGGAAATTTTGAGCAGAAAAGTGCCTGAAAATCGGGAAGAATATGCTGGCAAATATTTACTACAAAAAACACAGATGATGGATGGAATGCTGAACAATGTCAACCACTCACCCCGATCTGTGCCTAAATCCATTGTTTTTTGGACACCAAGCCATTCCAGTTTGGACCAGCCATATGCAAATGAGCCTTGACCCTGCTCCCCATGGGAACAGTCCCGCCTGAACTATATATACTGGACCCAATGTTGTTCCATGTAATGGGACTGAAACTTTTAAGGACGAACAAATGGGGTGGTGATACCCAGTTGAAATGAGTCACACTATGTCCGATGTTCCCATCCCATTATGTATGCCAGCTCAGAATGAGAACTCAATGTAGTTATTTTGTATATTTGTATAAATTTTCATTTTTTCTTCCATCCCATCTACACATGCAGATGTGTTTTCATATTGTTGAACTAAGGACCAGGCTTATCAAGGCTTTGCACCAGTGCAAAATCACAAAATGTAATGGTATGCAGACAGAATATCGAGTTGTAAATGTCAACCTACACAAAAATCGAGTTGGAAAATATTGTGACACAGAAATATCGTCAGCAATGGTCAAGAATATCTAATTTAAGGTAAAAAAGATTGTTTTAAAAAATATTGAAGTCAGTATTATCGTATTCAAAAATATAGTTGTTGAAAATATCGATTTTTTATTAGTGTTATGTATTTTAGTTTACATTTTAAATGCATGTGATGTATGTGTTTTGTATACGTATTGATTATGTTTTTTAATATGTGTGTTACATTTTTATGAGTTATCATTTTTATTTTAATTACATTCTGTTTTTCTGTAGCGGGTTGTGGATTTATAGGGGATTAGGGTGGGAACTCATTTAATTATAATAAATTAATGAATACTTTTTATTTAATACTTTTTATTTATTAGAGATTTTATAGTGTTAATTGTGGGAAGTAATTGATTTGTAATTAATTATTGATTGGTTGTTAATTTATATTAATTAATGAATTGGAAATTAATTATGGTAATTGTGTAATTTCTTTTAGGTGCGGGTTGTGGGGTTTATAGGGGTGAATGGTGGGAAATATTTTTTGATGAATAATTAATTAGTTGTTAATTTATGTTTATTCATTTATTGAAAAATAATTATGGAAATTGTGTAATTAATTTTAGGTGTGGGTTTTGGGGTTTATAGGGGTAAAGAGTGGGAATAATTTATGTTTAATTAATTAATAATTAGTTGATTATTTATATTAATTAATTGATTGTAAATTAATTATGAAAATTGTGTAATTAATTTTAAGTGCGGGTTGTGGGGTTTATAGGAGTAAAGGGTGTGAAGTAATTTATTTGTAATTACTTATTATTAGTTGTTGATTATTATTAATTAAAACACTGAGGTGCCGATTCCGATCCTGTAAAACTCGGGTACGAATGGTCGTACGTAGCGTTTTCTCCATACGACTCGTACCCGGGAAATCCACCTTACAAACCAGCAAGTACGAATCGTACAGAAATACCATTTCCGTACGATTCGTAGAAAAGTACGTGCGGCGAAAAAATACCCACAATTCCGATCCGGGACATCGCGTACGTGACGTCCGGACGGAGTTAGGCAACGTTTTACGGACCAGCAAGTACGATTCGTGCCTACGTCACTCCGCACGGACCATTTTTTACGGCAGCCAAAAACTGCCGGGAAATTGAGGACGAAGCGAAGAACGAGCACCGGTACGCGACGGACAGCCTTGGACCCCATCCTACGTGTCATCCCGGCCCTCCTAGCCTACGACCTGGTGCACAGAAACCCACGCAGACGCCACAGAAGGTCAGAACAACACCCAGGGGCAAAGGGGGGGGCAGGGGCAGGAAACATAACCCCCACCCAAGTAAAATTGTAAATATGTCCTGTACATACATGACCTCCTGGCTCTGGTCACTTCGGGGGGGGGGTGTCCACCACTCCCTACGTACCGTCACAACGGAAGTGGAAGTGGACGCGTACCCATCACCACGACAATGGTGGTACGGACCGTACCCACGCTGTGGGGGTGTGGGTACGGCCCGTACCACCATTGGAGTGGTGATGGAGGTGTACCCGCCGAACCCACGCCCTCAGAGCGTGGGTACGGCCCGTACCACCATTGGAGTGGTGATGGAGGGGTACACGCCATACCCACGCTCTGAGGGCATGGGTACGGCGCGTACCCCTCCATCACCACTCCAATGGTGGTACGGGCCGTACCCACGCTCTGAGGGCATGGGTACAGCGTGTACCCTCCGTCACCACTCCAATGGTGGTACGGGCCGTACCCACGCCCCCACAGCGTGGGTACGGCACGTACACCTCCATCACCACTCCAATGGTGGTACGGGCCGTACCCACGCCCCCACAGTGTGGGTACGGCCCGTACCACCATTGGAGTGGTGATGGAGGTGTACGCGCCGCACCCATGCCCTCAGAGCATGGGTACGGCCCGTACCACCATTGGAGTGGTGATGGAGGGGTACGTGCCATACCCACGCCCTCAGAGCGTGGGTACGGCCCATACACCCTATGAACGCGGGGTTAGGGTCCGTCCCACCCGTACCCCTACGGCACAGTACAGAATGGATACAAGGTGTACACACGCCACAAATGTTGGCATAGGGCCTGGTGCAGCATATAAGCAGTATATTGGTGTGTGTGTGTACGCACAGGACAACAGTGTCCTGCACCAAGGGGGCGGGTGGGATGGTGGGTGGGTGGCTGCAGAGGTCTCCCAGCAGTGCCCAGACATATGAGGGGTGGGTGCAGAGGCCTCCCAGTAGTGCCCAGACATATGAGGAGTGGGTGCAGAGGACTCCCAGCAGTGGCTGACATATGAGGGGTGGGTGCAGAGGCCTCCCAGTAGTGCCCAGACATATCAGGGGTGGGTGCCAATCACTCCCAGCAGTGCCCAGACATATGAGGGGTGGGTGCAGAGGACTCCCAGCAGTGGCCAGACATATGAGGGGTGGGTGCATATCACTCCCAGCAGTGCCCAGACATATGAGGGGTGTTAGACCTGGCATCATTGGCATGAGTCTCTCCTCCATTTTTTTCTGTTTGCCTCCTCTGTTTACGATGTTTTTGCTGGATTATTGCTTTGGGCACTGTGCCACTGCTGATCAGTGCCACAGTGCAAGTGCTCCCTATGTTAAAATGTTACATTGATTGGTGTTACCATGATTGGCTTGGTTGACTTACTGTTCAGTCCCTAGTCTAGTGCACTGCGTGTGCCAAGGGCGTGTAAGTTAACTGCTGCTGGTGGGCTTGCAGCACTGGTTGTGCCACCCACAGAAGCAGCGTGTAAAATGTGTCTCAGGCATGCCACCGCAGCGCCTGCGTGCAGTCCCTGACTGCCATGTCGACTTGGTAAGGAAACCTACTTACCAGTCTCTAAACCTTCCCTTTGCCACATTTCAGACACCTCTATGGTAGGCCCTAGGGCAGGGTGCATTGTTGGTAAAAGGTAGGTCATGCCCTGATGTGTGTGGCATGACCTAATAGTGAATTACAGCCATTTCGTTTTTCACTATTGAAGGGCTACCTGCCTCCAATAGGCCAGACTGGGCAGACTGATTATTAACTCCATTATAATCTATCTGACTCAGGGAGCATGGTAGCAAGTCGAGTTTAGTATCCCTGAACTCAGAATTTAATAACACACCCTTTAGGATGGATGGTTTTTAAATTCTATGTTTGAAAATAGCACTTTTAGAAAGTGGCTATTTTCTTGTCCAACTATCTACCGGTCTCTGCTGGTTTGGTGTGTGTGTCAGGGGCTGGGTGGCTCCAGAGGTCTGAGTGAGTCAGTGTGGGGTGAATGGGGCGTTTACACATAGAGTGAGGGAAGAGTAGCCTGCCCTGCCTGACACAATACTGGCTCTGCCTCCTGCTGGGCGACTGATAGCCCTGCTCCTGCCAGTGACAATACTGGCTCCGCCTCCTGCTGGGCGGCTGAGGACTCTGCCCTGCTCAGTGAATAGGCCAGGTGCCTCTGCCTGGCAACACCCACAACAAACCTGAGATGGTGGGAATCTCCCTGTTTGGACAAAGGGAACAAAGGAGAAATGGGGTATAAAAGAAGGACCCCTTGAACCAAGAACTCAGATCACTTCTGACAAGGAAACCTGTACCAAGGACAAGAAGCCTGCTGATCTAAGGACTTGCCTCCCCTTTCTGCCAGAGTGCTGTTTTGCTGTGGAGGAACCTGAAAGCTGCTTCTTTATTTTTGCCAAGGAACAAGGAGAGAGGAACTTGGTGTGTACTCTCTGAACACTTGCTAGGAAATCTCCAAGGGCTGGAAGAGTGCCAGTCTCCTGCTGAAGTCACAGGGCCAAAGGACTTCACCATTTGCTGAATTGCTGGAAAGTGTTGTTTCCAGTACACAAGGGAAAATCTGCAGTCTCGACGCCGCCGCCGCCGCCGAATCCAGCTCGACATCGTGAGTAACGGCTCCAGTGTCCCGAGCCTTCGACGCCGGCCGCCGGGCCCGATCGACGCCAGCAGCAACGCCAGTGAGCAGTGGGTATCGGCCCCGGCTCCAAGTGACCCCGTCTCGACGCCGGTATCGGCGCCAGCGAGGAGTGAGTATCGGCTCCACCTCCAAGCGACCCCGTCCCGACGCCACTGCTGATCGCATCGACTCGACGCCCTTCTCGACGCCGTGAGCGCTGCTCCGGCCCGACATCCCTCGACACCGCTGCGGATTGACCCGACTCCGAGGCACGACCTCGACGCCGACATCTCGACGCCGTGGATCATCGTTTTCTTCGTTTCTCAAGGTACTGTACTTGTGGGGTCTGTTGCGACTCCTGGCTCGACGTAGCGCTCCTCGCGGTCGACGGCGAACCTTGGGAATCTTGTAGACTCGACGTCGTGTGACTCCTGTGGGGGTTACATTGTTGCCAAAGAACTGTGCTCAGAAGAATACTTTGCTAAAGAACTATTTGCCAAGAAGAAACCTTATTTGAACTATTATTTTTCCTTCCAAAGAGTATTTATTAAGACTGTGGTATATTTTTGTCGTTATTTGGTCTTGTGCTAAGCCTTATATAAAAATACTATTTTTATAATAACTTCTGTGTCGTGTCCATCTGTAGTGTATTCACTTTATTACTGTATGTGGTCATAAATGCTTAACACACTGCCTCTGAGATAAGCCTGTCTGCTCTGCCAAGCTACCAAGGGGGTAGCAGGGGTTATCTGAGTGTGTAATCCCCTTTCCCTGACTAGAGTTGGTTGGTCCCTATTTGTCAGAAGTGTATGCCTCTGCCAACTAGAGACCGCCGGTTCTAACATTGGTGGTCAGCGGTGAGGATTTGAACTTTGCATTTATGACTCATGTGCAGTGATTAGTGTACGCTACATAGTGAAAGCAGACCATAATGCAGCCACAGTCCGTTTGGTAGGATATTCTATTTTTGTTCTCCGCTTTCCTGGAGCTTATTTTCTTAAACACTGCCAGTTTTGACCATGGAGAATGCCGGAGCTACTACACCTGTGGAGATTGTTGTGGGGGAATTTGATAAGGAGAAGATAGATTCCTACACGCTAAAAGATCTAAAAGTATTTTGCAAGCAGTTTAAAGTTCCTTCCACAGGTGTCTCAAAGAAAGAGGGCTTCCTCAAAGCGCTGAAGGCCTGGTTAGAGGCCAGAAATCCCTCTGATCCGGTGGTGGTACCGGAAGGTGAAGAAGAAGAGGAAGAGCCCACAGGTGGGCCAGTGTCATCTCCAGGCAGTAGTGTGTCCTCTAGGAGCCTTTCCCCCGAAGAATTAGAAGACAGGGAGAAGGAGAGGGGATACAAGTTAGAAATGGCAAAACTTAAATTAGGAGGGCAGTTGGAATTAGAGAATGCAAGAAGCAAGAGAGAAGCTGAAATGGAGAGCAAAAGATTAGATTTTGAGAGAGAGAAATTAGCGTTTGAACGTGAGAAGATGGTGAGGGAGATGGAGCTTAAAACTAAGAGTTTAGAGTTGAATCCCTCTGGTGGCAGCACTCCATCTGTGCCTGCAGAAAGTAGGTTTTATTTTCCTAAGGATGTGATCAAAGATTACAGTAAGAATGAAGATATTAGCCAATGGTTTAAAGCGTATGAGTTAGCATTGTTGGCCCACCGGGTCCCTGAGAAGGATTGGGGAACGGGGTTGTGGAGCCGCTTTACAAATGAAGGGAGAGATACCTTGTTGAGCCTTCCTGCTGAGGATAGGATGTCTTATACTCATATGAAAGATGCTTTAATGCTGAGATATGGCTTAACCCCAGAAAAGTACAGACAAACCTTTAGAGAATGTAAGAAGTTGCCTGGTACTACGTGGGTTGAATATGTGTCTTTTTTCTGCAGAACCATGGATGGTTGGATAAAGGGTAGCAAGGTTGATAGTTATGATGCTCTTTATGATTTGTTTGCTTGGGAGCACTTGTCTAATAACTGTTTTCCAGAGCTACGCCAGCACCTTGTTGATAGCAAGCTATCTAACCCTAGAAAACTTGCTGAGGAGGCGGACCGCTGGGTCAGTACCAGGGTCCACAAGGGTCCAGTGGGAGACTCAGCCAAAGGTGGGCAGGGTCCCCAGCAGAAGAGTGGGGGGGACAGGGGTAAACAGAGGGAGTTTCAGAAAGGGCCCCAAAGTAGTCCCCAAGGGAACCAAGGGAAGGGTTCCCAGCCTCCCCCTGTAAAGAAGCCAGAGGCCCCGACAGGTAAACCTGTTCACAGGGGCCCCATGACCTGCTATGCCTGTAAGCAGGTGGGACACCGTTATTATGATCCCCAGTGTCCCATGAAGGATTCGAATGCACCGCCGCGTGCACCCCCTCGGCAGGTAGCGAGTGTAGCCCTGGGAGGGGAGGAGATGGGTGCCCCCGGTGGGTGGGGTCCCGCAGAAATGTCCCTGGTCTCTTTAGGAGACGTGGAAATGGTCCCTCCAACCCCTCTGCCTAGTAACACTAAGAAATATAGGCAGTGGGTGACCATTAATGGCCATAGGGTGGAAGCTCTCAGAGACACCGGAGCGAGTGTGACAGCTGTCAAGTGTCACTTGGTGTCCAGAGAGCAGGTGGTCCCGCATGCATTCTACCCCGTTGTAGCTGCCAACAACTCACAGAGTCAGTGTGAGGTAGCTCAAGTTCCTTTTGAGTGGGGGGGGGGTCTCAGGTACTCTTCAGGTTGCTGTGAGGCCCGCCATGCCTGTTGATTGTCTCTTGGGCAATGATTTGGAGGACTCCCCTTGGGCTAAGGTGGAGAGGAAATCGCATCTGGAAATGTTGGGTCTGCCTGAGTGGGTGTGTGCGACCACCCGGTCCATGTCAGTCAGTAAGGGTGTTGATGGGACCCTGGAGCCTGAAAGTATGGCCCAGGTCCCAACCGTGAAGAGAAGGGGCAGGGGGCGCGGGAAACCGTCCCCCATCGTTCCCGCGGTCCAGGAGGGAGCAGACCCTGAGGGGGATGCCCTGGAACCGACAGGAGAACAAGTGGCCGAACTGGGAGACCTGCCCGAGCTGACCCATTGGCAGCAGGATGGTGGTCCCTCCAGGGAGGAATTTTGTGCTGAGCAGAAAGTGTGCCCTTCTCTTGTGGGTATGAGGCAGCAGGCCTCAGCCCAAACGACAGGTGATCAGTCAGGATCACATTGGGTCTACTGGGAGAACGACCTCCTGTATAGCGAGCCTAAGGCTGCTGAGCCTGGGTCAGCCCGTGTGCTGGTGGTACCCCAGCGCTTCAGAGCCTTCCTACTGGGGTTGGCTCATGACGTTCCGTTAGCTGGACATCTGGGGCAGGACAAGACCTATGACAGGCTTGTCACCCATTTTTATTGGCCCCAGATGAGAAGGGATTCAGATATCCATTGTAGGACCTGTCAAACTTGCCAGGCAAGTGGGAAAAGTGGGCGGAAGCAGAAGGCTCCCCTCCAACCTTTTCCCGTCGTCAGTACCCCCTTTGAGCGAGTGGGAATTGACATTGTGGGGCCACTGGACCCCAAGACAGCCATGGGCAACAGGTTTATCCTGGTCTTGGTGGACCATGCCACCCGGTACCCGGAAGCCATCCCTCTCCGAACAGTGACGGCCCCCGTGGTGGGACGGGCACTGATGGGTGTTTTCTCCCGCATGGGGTTCCCCAGAGAGGTGGTGTCAGACCGGGGCACCAACTTCATTTCGAATTATATGAAGTCTCTGTGGAAGGAGTGTGGGGTAACCAACAAGTTTACCACTCCTTACCACCCTCAAGGTAATGGGCTGGTTGAGAGATTCAACCGGACCCTAAAAGGCATGATCATGGGTCTTGAAGAACCAATGAGGCGTAAATGGGACGTCCTCTTGCCATGCCTGCTGTTTGCTTACCGTGAGGTGCCACAAAAGTCTCTAGGGTTCAGCCCCTTTGAGCTTTTGTATGGTCACCCGGTAAGAGGACCTTTGAGTCTGGTCAAAGAAGGCTGGGAGCAATCTCCCAGGAAACCTCCCCAGGATGTATATAGTTACATGCTGGCCTTTAGGAACCAGACTCGGTGCTTCAGAGATCTTGCTCAGGCAAATCTGGAGGCCAGCCAGGAAGAGATGAAGCGGTGGTACGATCAGAATGCCACTCTGGTTGAGCTTCAACCTGGTCAGAAAGTTTGGGTCATGGCCCCTGTGGAACCTTGTGCGCTCAAGGACAGGTGGACTGGACCATTTGAGGTTGTGGAGAAAAAGAGCGATGTCACCTACTTGGTGGACTTGAAGTCTCCCAGGAACCCCTTAAGGGTCCTGCATGTCAACCGGTTAAAGCCCCACTTAGAAAGGTCCGAAGTGGGCATGCTCCTTGCCACAGATGCTGGGATGGAGGAGGAGAGTGAGCCTCTTCCTGACCTCCTGTGTGCAAAAGAAAAAGATGGGTCAGTGGATGGTGTTGTCCTCTCTGACACACTGACCCCTGAGCAGCAGCAAGATTGTCGCCATCTGTTGGTACAATTCCCTGATCTGTTCTCCTTAATCCCTGGTGTCACTCAGTGGTGTGTCCATGATGTGGACACTGGGGACAGCACTCCTGTGAGGCACAAGGCCTACAGGGTGACTGAAAAGGTCAGAGCATATATCAAGGAGGAGGTCTCCAAGATGTTTGCCTTAGGGGTGGTTGAGTCCTCTAGCAGTCCTTGGGCCAGCCCAGTGGTCTTGGTCCCAAAGGCTGCAGCGCCTGGTGCTTCACCAGAACTTCGGTTCTGTGTGGATTACCGAGGACTCAATTCGGTCACCAAGACTGACGCGCACCCCATCCCCAGAGCTGATGAGCTCATCGATCGGTTGGGGGCTGCCCGGTACCTTAGTACGTTTGATCTAACGTCTGGGTACTGGCAGATCGCCTTGACTGATGGGGCAAAAGAGAGGTCTGCATTCTCCACACCAGATGGGCACTACCAGTTCCGTGTGATGCCTTTTGGGATGAAGAATGCCCCTGCCACATTCCAGAGGTTGGTTAACCAGGTATTGGCCGGGCTGGAAGATTTCAGCGCCGCCTACCTGGACGATATAGCAGTGTTCAGCGCCAGCTGGGAGGAACACTTGCGCCACCTCCAGGAAGTGTGCCTGCGCAGAGCAGGCCTCACAATCAAGGCTAGTAAGTGCCAGATTGGGCAGGGTTCAGTGGTGTACTTGGGGCACCAAGTAGGGAGCGGCAAGGTGGCCCCCCTGCAACCCAAGATAGATACCATCCTGGCTTGGGAACCGCCCAAAACCCAGACTCAGGTGAGAGCCTTCTTGGGTCTCACGGGTTACTACAGGAGGTTTGTCAAGGGGTATGGCAACATTGTGCACCCCTTGACCTCGCTGACTTCCCGGAAGCAGCCGAGACTTGTGATCTGGACTGACGCCTGTCAGAAAGCCTTTGACACCCTGAAAACTGCAATGTGTACAGCACCGGTCCTCCAGGCACCCGACTTTTCAAAAGAATTCATTGTCCAGACAGACGCTTCAGAGCATGGTGTGGGGGCTGTTCTAGCACAGATGAATGAGGAGGGCCGAGACTTACCTGTAGCCTTCATCAGCCGGAGGTTACTTCCCAGGGAACAAAGGTGGAGTGCGATAGAGCGTGAGGCATTTGCTGTGGTCTGGGCGCTGAAGAAGCTAAGACCCTACCTGTTTGGGACTCACTTCCGGGTTCAGACAGACCACAGGCCCCTCAGATGGTTAATGCAGATGAGGGGTGAGAACCCAAAGCTGTTGAGGTGGTCCATTTCCCTACAGGGGATGGACTTTACGGTGGAACACCGCCCTGGTACAGATCACGCCAATGCTGATGGTCTGTCCAGATTTTTCCGCCATAGTGATGAGGACTCCCTGGGTGAAGGGTAGTTCTCCCCACATTTCAGCTGGAGGGGACACGTGTTAGACCTGGCATCATTGGCATGAGTCTCTCCTCCATTTTTTTCTGTTTGCCTCCTCTGTTTACGATGTTTTTGCTGGATTATTGCTTTGGGCACTGTGCCACTGCTGATCAGTGCCACAGTGCAAGTGCTCCCTATGTTAAAATGTTACATTGATTGGTGTTACCATGATTGGCTTGGTTGACTTACTGTTCAGTCCCTAGTCTAGTGCACTGCGTGTGCCAAGGGCGTGTAAGTTAACTGCTGCTGGTGGGCTTGCAGCACTGGTTGTGCCACCCACAGAAGCAGCGTGTAAAATGTGTCTCAGGCCTGCCACCGCAGCGCCTGCGTGCAGTCCCTGACTGCCATGTCGACTTGGTAAGGAAACCTACTTACCAGTCTCTAAACCTTCCATTTGCCACATTTCAGACACCTCTATGGTAGGCCCTAGGGCAGGGTGCATTGTTGGTAAAAGGTCGGTCATGCCCTGATGTGTGTGGCATGACCTAATAGTGAATTACAGCCATTTCGTTTTTCACTATTGAAGGGCTACCTGCCTCCAATAGGCCAGACTGGGCAGACTGATTATTAACTCCATTATAATCTATCTGACTCAGGGAGCATGGTAGCAAGTCGAGTTTAGTATCCCTGAACTCAGAATTTAATAACACACCCTTTAGGATGGATGGTTTTTAAATTCTATGTTTGAAAATAGCACTTTTAGAAAGTGGCTATTTTCTTGTCCAACTATCTACCGGTCTCTGCTGGTTTGGTGTGTGTGTCAGGGGCTGGGTGGCTCCAGAGGTCTGAGTGAGTCAGTGTGGGGTGAATGGGGCGTTTACACATAGAGTGAGGAAAGAGTAGCCTGCCCTGCCTGACACAATACTGGCTCCGCCTCCTGCTGGGCGACTGATAGCCCTGCTCCTGCCAGTGACAATACTGGCTCCGCCTCCTGCTGGGCGGCTGAGGACTCTGCCCTGCTCAGTGAATAGGCCAGGTGCCTCTGCCTGGCAACACCCACAACAAACCTGAGATGGTGGGAATCTCCCTGTTTGGACAAAGGGAACAAAGGAGAAATGGGGTATAAAAGAAGGACCCCTGAACCAAGAACTCAGATCACTTCTGACAAGGAAACCTGTACCAAGGACAAGAAGCCTGCTGATCTAAGGACTTGCCTCCCCTTTCTGCCAGAGTGCTGTTTTGCTGTGGAGGAACCTGAAAGCTGCTTCTTTATTTTTGCCAAGGAACAAGGAGAGAGGAACTTGCTGTGTACTCTCTGAACACTTGCTAGGAAATCTCCAAGGGCTGGAAGAGTGCCAGTCTCCTGCTGAAGTCACAGGGCCAAAGGACTTCACCATTTGCTGAATTGCTGGAAAGTGTTGTTTCCAGTACACAAGGGAAAATCTGCAGTCTCGACGCCGCCGCCGCCGCCGAATCCAGCTCGACATCGTGAGTAACGGCTCCAGTGTCCCGAGCCTTCGACGCCGGCCGCCGGGCCCGATCGACGCCAGCAGCAACGCCAGTGAGCAGTGGGTATCGGCCCCGGCTCCAAGTGACCCCGTCTCGACGCCGGTATCGACGCCAGCGAGGAGTGAGTATCGGCTCCACCTCCAAGCGACCCCGTCCCGACGCCGCTGCTGATCGCATCGACTCGACGCCCTTCTCGACGCCGTGAGCGCTGCTCCGGCCCGACATCCCTCGACACCGCTGCGGATTGACCCGACTCCGAGGCACGACCTCGACGCCGACATCTCGACGCCGTGGATCATCGTTTTCTTCGTTTCTCAAGGTACTGTACTTGTGGGGTCTGTTGCGACTCCTGGCTCGACGTAGCGCTCCTCGCGGTCGACGCCGAACCTTGGGAATCTTGTAGACTCGACGTCGTGTGACTCCTGTGGGGGTTACATTATTGCCAAAGAACTGTGCTCAGAAGAATACTTTGCTAAAGAACTATTTGCCAAGAAGAAACCTTATTTGAACTATTATTTTTCCTTCCAAAGAGTATTTATTAAGACTGTGGTATATTTTTGTCGTTATTTGGTCTTGTGCTAAGCCTTATATAAAAATACTATTTTTATAATAACTTCTGTGTCGTGTCCATCTGTAGTGTATTCACTTTATTACTGTATGTGGTCATAAATGCTTAACACACTGCCTCTGAGATAAGCCTGTCTGCTCTGCCAAGCTACCAAGGGGGTAGCAGGGGTTATCTGAGTGTGTAATCCCCTTTCCCTGACTAGAGTTGGTTGGTCCCTATTTGTCAGAAGTGTATACCTCTGCCAACTAGAGACCGCCGGTTCTAACAAGGGGTGAGTGCATATCACTCCCAGCAGTGCCCAGACATATGAGGGGTGGGTGCATATCACTCCCAGCAGTGCACAGACATATGAGGGGTGGGTGCATATCACTCCCAGCAGTGGCCAGACATATGAGGGGTGGGTGCATATCACTCCCAGCAGTGCCCAGACATATGAGGGGTGTGTGCAGAGGCCTCCCAGCAGTGCCCAGACATATGAGGGGTGGGTGCATATCACTGCCAGCAGTGCCCAGACATATGAGGGTGGGTGCAGAGGCCTCCCAGTAGTGCCCACACATATGAGGGGTGGGTGCAGAGGACTCCCAGCAGTGGCCAGACATATGAGGGGTGGGTGCATATCACTCCCAGCAGTGCCCAGACATATTAGGGGTGGGTGCAGAGGCCTCCCAGCAGTGCCCAGACATATGAGGGGTTGGTGCATATCACTCCCAGCAGTGCCCAGACATATGAGGGGTGGGTGCATATCACTCCCAGCAGTGCACAGACATATGAGGGGTGGGTGCATATCACTCCCAGCAGTGCCCAGACATATGAGGGGTGGGTGCCAATCACTCCCAGCAGTGCCCAGACATATGAGGGGTGGGTGCAGAGGCCTCCCAGCAGTGCCCAGACGTATGAGGGGTGGGTGCAGATGCCTCCCAGCAGTGCCCAGACATATGAGGGGTGGGTGCATATCACTCCCAGCAGTGCCCAGACATATGAGGGGTGGGTACAGAGGACTCCCAGCAGTGGCCAGACATATGAGGGGTGGGTGCATATCACTCCCAGATGTGCCCAGACATATGAGGGATGGGTGCATATCACTCCCAGCAGTGCCCAGACATATGAGGGGTGGGTGCATCATCCTCAGATGACCACAACTCCATGGGTCCATGAACGCATCCCCAATGTGCGACTATGTTGAGAGTGCCATATCAACACATCACTGACAGCAGTGTTCCACTCCCATGAGGATGGATGTCATTCCCCGATTGCATGACGCACCACATGTGGGTGCGATGACAAATGACACATGCATACCCACCCCTGGCGGTTGCAGCACAATATACACACTGAGATCATGTCACAAGACTGTATAGTTATGTGAAACCCACTAAACTAAGAGAGCCAAAGGGAACACACACTGTCACGCACATTCCAGGACTGATAGGAATGTACAGGTGCTGGCACAGCCACCAAGTTGTTGTCTCCCATGGAAGGAATAGGGTGGACTTCCCACAGATACAATGTCCACAATTGTCAGTCAGGTGACCAAATACCCTGCAGAACAAGTACCATATGTGTGCTAGCCTGGGAGTACACACATGCATAGTGCGGAAAAGGGACCATTTCCCCATGGAGGCATGGCAACATACTCTATACACAAGTACAGTGACTACCAAGGATGGCACAGACGATGCAGCCGGACACATTGCTGAGCAGGCATGGACATAGTTGAAGGGATCCATCAGCCACCGAGGGAATGTAGACACAGGTCAGCACAACAATGGTGCAACTCCCTGCAGGGAAGACGTCAGGTGCCACAGAGGAAGGAACACTCCTTGGGACAATGTCTCAAAACACAAAGAGCATACACGACCAAAGAATCATTGCAGAGACCTTGTGATGCCACCCAGATACCAGGGTCCACCCCATGAGCAGCAGACTACTACATTTCCCAGATACCCAACACATGATCACCACCCCAACTCATGGAGCATCAGCACCAACATCAATACCTGAAAAGCAATCGTGTGCAAAGTAAAAACAAAATGCTTTATTCAACATGAAAACAAAAAGTAGAAAAGGACACTATTTACAAAGGCCATAGGCCAGTCCAGACACAAAGTCCTGGGGGGGGGGACACATGGCCACGCGTCTCCCCTAGCTTGCCTGCACATGAGATACCTCTGGTTGATCGACTGGGGTGGGGGCATCATGTGGGGAAGGACCAGGCACTGCAGGGACAGGAGGGGGTAGGGCAGGTGTTGGGGGTGCAGGGACGGACAACTCCACCACAGGGGGTGGGGCAGCGCCAAAGGTGGAGGTCAGTATTGCGCTGCACATGTCCGCAAGCTCTTGCAGCGTCTTCCCTGCACCTGAAGGAACCACAGGCCCCAAGGAGGGGGGGGGGTTGGAGGGATGGGTTGCAGCGCTACTGGGGGAGGTGGTGGACAGGGGGGGGACTCAACTCCCCTACCCGTGGAGTGCCTTGCCCGTTTGCGCGCAGGTGAAACAGTGGGGCTGAGGCCCAGCACAGCCAAGTAGGCCTCCTTCTCAGACTGTGGGGCAGGGGAGCCGAGGGGAGTGACATTGGAGGGACTGGGGAGTGAGGCATGCGGACTCCGACTGTGGCTGCGTGTCTGCCTGTGTGCCCTAGACCCAGTGGGTGTGCCTTCTTCCCCCTGAGTGTGCGTGACAGGAGGTGTGCGCTTGCCCTTCCCTGTTGGTGTGCTGCCTGTGTCTGGTGTGGTGCCTGCCTGGGAAGGTGTGTGTGTGCTTGGGACCGGAATGGGAGTGGGAAGTGTGGATGGCGCAGGGGTTGGTGGGGGGACGAAGCGCTGCAGGAGACTCACTGCTGCCGTCAGTGACGAGTCCATGGACCTCAGCAACATCCGTTGGTAAGACATCGCTGATGACATGCCCTCCATGTACGACACCATCTGTGTCAGCAGTCTGGTGTGGCCATGGAGGACAGTCAGGATCGATGTCTGCCCAACCTGCAACTGCCGCTGAATGTCCACAGACTCGGCAGTGAGGGCAGCAGGGGAGACAGGGGCAGGGGGTGCGGTGCCTGGCACGAAGGAGACACGTTGTTGCCCTACATTAACAGAAGGGACCCGAGCAACTGGGAGGGCGGTGATGGGAATGGAGGGGGCGGTGACAGTTATAGTGCTGCTGCCAGCTGTTGGAGCAGCCTCCGCCCCCCTTAGGGAGTTCAGCCTCGGACCCGTCTGCGTCGTAGTCGGTGGTGGTACTACCCAGGTCCTCCGCCGCACTCCCCTCGCCCTCCGTGCCACTTGATGCTGCCGACTCGCCAGGAGTGGTGGCACTGGTGCTGGATCCCTCCTCCACGTCCGTGCCGGTGTCTCCCTCGGTGTCCCCTGATGATGCTGTGGGCAAGGTGAAGAGACAGGAAATAATCAGTCACCTGTGTACATCTGACACATGAGTCCAAACTAAATAGGTCACAGTGCATATCATGAAAAGCATCATGAGGAACATCTAGAATACCCAGCACATATGTAAGCCCTGCACTCCCCAGTTGGTTCACCCAACATGCCCCCTGAAATAATGAAAATCAGGACACCACAGCAAATAACTGGATATCCAATTATACAGAGAAGCTAGTGTCTGTGAACAGTGGAGCACAGGCAGACCATGACGGCATGCCACCACCCGGTCACTGTGAATGAAATAGTATTGGTGCACCCAATTGCAAATAACAGACGCCAATGCTGAAGGGGTCCCCACACTCATAGACCTGTGAGTACTGTAGAAAAGCACAAGTAATACTATCTGATCCATTGGGAAGGACAAAACTTTACACAATTGACATATTTGGAATGTGTGAATGTCCCACCTGTGGAACAGAACACACATGTGCATGAATATCAGAAGTCACACAAGGAGGTGCACACAAAACTACATTTACACAGTCATTGTATGAGCTGGCCGCCTAATGCCAAGAAGCCAATGTTAAGAAGAAATGTGGTATCAGGAAGTACATATACATGGCACCACGGTGGTCGGGAAGACTTGACACCAGTAAGTTGGCATCAGCAACAACCAAGGACTAACCCAAATGCTAACACACTGTGGGAACATGGATATGTATAATTCCAAAATAAATTTTGGACAGAAATGTGCCCATGTTCTAATTGTGCCAGCGTGTTCCACAAAAGTGTAAAAGTGGTACTTGTGCACTCCCTTGGGAGACATCTGTCATGCAGGCACATCATTGTCCTTCACAAAAATCAAAGTGAAGCATATAAACTATTGGGACATGTTGACAAGTGTAGTGAGTGCCAGGGCACATGACTTCTTGAATAACAACTTAAAAAATGCCACCTGTCACATGGCCATCTGTACCATGATGACACAGTTGGCAACACATCTGACACACTACCTGTCATGTGGAGTGGCACACATGTCCAGACACAGGACAATGCATTAGCAAATGGCCCTGAAATTGTGTTGGAATAAGGAGCACCTGCACTGAGGAGACACCCTGATGATACGAAGAATGTCCACACAGATGTCAGCACACACAGACCAAACCACATAGCATCTGGAGAACACACCCGTGCCAATAATGGATGAGCAGGAAACATGTTTTTGGACTTGTGACACATGCTGCAAAGCACAAACATGACACCCTGCACAACATGCCTGGGTCACTGCACGTTGAGTGCCTGTCCAGACAATCATCACACACTGGTCAGACCTGGCAAGGAGAAATAAGGTTTGGACATGTAGGCCTTGCCTGCACAAACCCCCCATACCTGAGACAATGTGATTGAGACAGTTCAAGAAGTGACACCTCTCAATCTGGGTTTAATAAAAAGTGCATCAGGAAATCCTAAATGTACTCCACATCACCTCGTGAGGCGGCCAACACATATTTGTGAAAAAAACCTCAACAGATTGTTGTACATAGACACACAGGCACTGGCCAGTGTGAGGATGCAGAAGCAAAATGGGGTCAGCCTGTACAATGGGCACATGTAGCACACTTTAGATAAATACAAATGAGGCCAGGGAACAATGCCACAGAGGCAAAACTATGCTGAACACATAGAGAATGGGCACAGTGTTGGATGACACACATGAAACCGAGGCAAGGGTGTCTTAGGGTACAGTAGTGGGCACACTGCTCCATGGTCCTGGAATTATCTGACTGTAATATGAGCTACCGTCCCGTCACTATGCATATCTCCCACTCATGCACATCATGTCTGAGGCCACAACATCGGTCATGCATGCTGCAAGTCTGTTCATTTGAACACTCACACTCCTATGTTGAGAGTCAGCATCAGTGCCAACTGATATGGACCCCCAAATGACTGAACAGCACAGGGCACAGGCAAGGTAACAACACATGTCTCCGACCCCACCCCCACATGATGCAGACAGCAATGTGCACTTGGATTAACTGCCAGCCTAGATGACCATGTGCAATAGTGATTACACACAGACCAGGGAACACATGTCAAGGAGGGGAAAGGAGGAAGAACAGCAGCGGATGACTTTGGGGAAAAGAAAATGCAATGCACATATTAACCCTGGCAGTGTATCCATGCGACTGAGCACTTCCCAAAGCTGGTGACACACAACAAACACACATGTACCTACCCCCTGGCTGCTGCTGGTTCGCCTGTAACCGCCTATCCATGTCAGGGAAGACCACCACCAGGACACGCTTCATTTGGTGGGTCAGGCGCCGGCGCCTGCGGTTCTTGCCTTCTGGTGAGTCCCCGAGCAGGACCCGGGCGATCCTCCTGGTCCAGCACCGGATGTCCTGCCAGCGTTTCCTCACCTGTGCCAGGCGCCGACTGCGACCCTCCACGGAGATCACGGCCCTGACAGCCCGCTTCCATATCTTCCCCTTCTCGCAGGCGGTTACCTGTGAGGATGCCAAAGTGAGAATAGATCACTACACCTGCTCCATGTCACAGAGACACACATTAGAACATCTTTGATTTGTTGAAAGGGGCATAGTATGCTGCAAAATAATAGCACCTTTGTCATGGGGACATTGGCCTCTGTGTAAGGCCCAATGCACTACATGGCATTGGAAGTACACAGGTGGCATGAGGGGTGCGACACACTGCCTGATCATGGCACACACTGTACATCACAAGCAACACAAAGCTGATGGCCAGCACCACCAAGCAGTCACATGCCCCAGGCCACTGACCCAACATCAACAGACTACACAGACACACACAGGCACAGATCATTCACCTGCCAGTGGCAACAGCCGATACAAACCTTACTCTGCACATGTGCCACTTGCCTGGGGGGTGTCACAGGCATGGGGCTAGCCCAGCAAGTCAGACACACAGCACGGATCACTTCTCACATCAGATGGGTAGAGCTGTTGCCTCCTCCATGCAGCTGTGGTGCAACACTCCACATAGACACTCACCCACATGACAAGGAACATTCACACACATCAATGTCCAGATCATTTGGACACTCTCACCACAGCTCCACTCAACTCACACACATCTGTGGGTACAGTCACCTGTCACACGGGGGGAACACTGAATCACCTCAGGACTATAGAACAAGAAGGGCCAAGAGGATTAGCTATGCTGAATGTGCCATGCAGCATGCAGTGAATGTCACAGTAAGCACAATGCAAGTGAGGAGTCCACACATGAACCACATCATGCTCTGCATGACAGACATGAGCCATCCCCCCCCCCCCCCCCCCCCCGGGACCCACTCTAAACAACATTTCATGTCTGTCACACCTGGACACAATGCCAGAAGTGCCAGTCACAAAAAGAAGGGGCACAGTCAAAGGTAGCGGAGTCAGCAATCACCTGCACCCCTGGTCTACCATACAGGCTGGGGAACTGTGGGAGGATGAAGTCCAGCAATGCCTCATTCTCTTCCTGTGTGAATGGCTGGGCCCTCTCCACAGTCCGCGACATGGTGCCAGAGGAATCACAAGCAGCAGCAGTGGTGTTGAATCAAAGGTTGTGCAGGCAAGTGCCCTCTCATGGGTTCTGGCTGACTTATATCTGCCTTGCTGGGCTATTTCAGTAACAGGAGTACAGAGTGATTGGTCAGACTCATTTGCATCCTACATTTCCTCCTATCCCTTTAAACATACACCAGTGACAGCATTAGCATTTTTTCAAATTTGCAGCATCATGTCAAGTCAACAACCACTTTGCAACAATGTATAATGTGGCCAACTGCTTTTTCCAGGCCACATGATGGAAAAATGTGATCTTTAAACTGGGAATCAGCATGCATGTAGGCCCTAATACTTGTCCCTTATGTGTCCCCATTGTAATTTTCAAATTCCCACACAGTTACGGTGCGTTTCACACGCGTTTCACACGTACCCCTAGGGCACCACTACTCTAGTGCTACGGGCCGTACCCGTGTGCGTACGGCCCGTAGCACTATGGTAGTGTTGCCGTAGGCGTACGCCATAGTGCTACGGGCCGTACCCGCGTGAGTACGGCCCGTAGCACTATGGTAGTATTGCCGTAGGCGTACGCCATAGTGCTACGGGCTGTACCCGCGTGGGTATGGCCCGTAGCACTATGGTAGTGTTGGCGTAGGCGTACGCCATAGTGCTACAGGCTGTACCCGCGTGTGTATGGCCCGTAGCACTATGGTAGTGTTGGCGTAGGCGTACGCCATAGTGCTACGGGCCGTACACACGCGGGTACGGCCCGTAGCACTATGGCGTACGCCTACGCCAACACTACCATAGTGCGACGGGCCGTACACCCGCGTGTACGGCCCGTATCTCTATGGCGTACGCCTACGGCAACACTACCATAGGGATACGACCCCTACACACGCGTGTACGGCCCGTATCTCTATGGCGTACACCTACGGCAACACAACCATAAGGATAGGACCAGTATGTACATGTACGTGTGTACGGTCCGTACACACACGCGTACTCCTGACCAACCCCTATATAGTGATACAAACGTACACACGCCCTCAGAGCGTGTGTATGGTGCGTTTCACAGCTTACACTGGTGATAGGAGGCGCCTTGGAAAGGAATGGAGGTGTCAGACTCGCACAGGAATGGACATCAAGTCATTGTCAGTGCAGTCCTTCATGTGTAGGGCTTAGGTGTGTCAGGCAGTGATGTGGCACATGTCTCCTCATGTTTTGACCCAATAGTTGTGTGATGACCTGTGTACACATGTCATGTGTGATGGGGCACTATGTGGCACACTTCCCCTTCACACCTTTAACATGTGTGCATGTAGTACTAACTTGTCAAGCACTGCATCACTGGCATGGCACAGTCACCAACACCCGCAACTGTCCCCTGATGCCAGGTACACAGATGATGACACCTGACATCTAACTACCAGCGTGCCACGATGTGACTATGTCATGTGTGTGTCATGTGTTCCCATGAGCTTGCTGTTGGTGTTCCGTCAACTGCATCTGCTGTAGCTGCATCCAACATGTGTCTGTGTGTAGATGCCCATGTCACACAATTACGCACACCAGGCCACATGTGGAATCACACGTAATGTGTGTATGTATGCATCGAACAGGGACTTGCGAGCTGAGGACATATCTGCGTAGTCTCAATGTCTGGGTGATCAGTTTTGACATGTACCCCTTCATGGCAAGGTGTGTGGTCTGTCCTTTTTCAATGACATGTGACCTGTGCGTCTAGCTTGCCGCCAGCTGTCTGTATGAGATAAGATCCTTCAAATGCACATATGTGGATGTATGTCACTCCTGTAATGTGTCTGACTGTTCACTCACACTGGCCCACAGCTACTTTCATGGCATGTCATGTAGACCTTGACAATCCACATTTGTAGCTGGCTCTTGATAGGAGTATCACCTGGCTGGCATACGTGTGCAGGATGTATTGCACAGACCAGACTCTGTATGTAGCATATGTGTATTAGCTGTTGAACATGTGCTCAGTTCATTGACATTGGTGTAGTAGTGTACTCAATCTTCATTATTCCTTCCAAATTTCTGCAGGGCACCGCCTCTCCCCCGACCAATGCCAGACTTGGCTGCCATGAGGGAACGTGACTGCATACGCCGCTACAGATTCCCCCAACAGTTAACTGTGGACCTGACAAACAGGCTGGCACCACACCTCCAACCGCGACACAGTTATCCGACTGCGCTGACCCCCAAGATGAAGGTGATGTCAGCCCTACATTTCTTTGCCACCGGTACGTTTCAATTGACCATAGCTGATGTGGGTGGCATGTCCCAGACCATGTTCAGTCGTGTCCTGCATGATGTTTTAGAAGCCATGTTGGAGCACCTGGATGAATTAATCAATTTTCCAACTCGTGAGCAGTTGACAGGTATCAAGGGTGAGTTCTATGCCCTGGGAGGGATGCCCCATGTAATTGGGTCCATTGATGGGACACATGTGGCTTTGGTACCACCACAGGCACAGGAGGTAGCCTTTAGAAACTGTAAACATTACCACTCCATTAATGCCCTTGTGGTGTCTTGCTAAATGCTGATTTCCCAAGTCTGTGCACATTATCCAGGGTCAGCACACAATGCCTACATCATGAGGCATAGCAGGGTGCCAGAAATGATGCTGCAGCTGCACAACGAACGAGCATGTCTTGTTGGTGGGTAGACTCTGTTTGTCCAGTATTTAGCGGTATCTTAGTATGTGACGGCATCTCCTGACCCACTTCTTTACATGATGTTTCCATGTAGGGGTCTGTCTATCCCAACATGCCATGGCTGGTGACGCCTCTCCGCAACTCCAGAACAGCTGCAGATCACCGTTACAACAACGCCCATGGGCAGACCAGGCGAGTGATTGAGAGGACGTTTGGCCTCCTGAAGAGCCGATTCCGTTGCCTCCACAAGACAGGCGGGTCCCTACCATATGCACCGGTGAAGGTCTGCAAAATCTTCCTCGTGTGCTGCATGCTGCACAACATGGCAGTGGAGAAAGCTGTGCCACTCATCCTGGATCCGGATGAGCAGGAACATCCACCCGTGGAGGATGACGGCCTTGGTCACGAGGCAAGTGAGGAGGAGGAGGAGGATGAGGAGGAGGACATCCGGAGTCAGCTCATACGCAACTTCTTCTCATAATGGTGAGTCCCTGGGTCTGAGTGTGCACGCTTGGAGCCTTGTGTGGCATGTGTTGCAATGTGTGTGTCCAGCTGACTGTATGCTAAGTGACTTTGAGGTGTGTTCTGATGTATCACTCGAGTGCTGAAGTCATTCCACACATTTTAGCTGACACACTCAATTGACAAGTAGCATGGTGTCACCTTAGTCATGTAGAGTACATGACCATGCATGCGGATGACTATGTTTTTCCTGACTTCTTGTGTGTCTCTCATCCCCAGGTAGTTGCACATGCTGTCTGCTCGTGGCATCGTTGGGCTCCTGCTATTCCTCATGAGTAATGCAACGTGTGCTGAATCAGCGTTACATGCACGGACATTGTGAAAAGTCTCCTTTGGGTAAGTATTGCAGCAAGGCATTTTGGGTGTGGTAGTTGTTTGTTATGTGTGGGCGCCGCTCCTGTGCATGTTTTGTTACTATGCATACATGTCGACTCACCATGATAGTCACACTTCGTGACAGTCATCTGTTATGGGATTGTGGATTTTGATGAAGGCATCAATGTGTGTACAACTTCCCTCGGTAACATACGTGAGGCTACGGGTGGACATATAGCGGGACATCCCCATAAGAGGCTCAATGGGGAATTGCAGCCTCTCTGTGTGCAGCAGGGGAAGTTTGGCTCACCACCTTCACTTGTGTGCCACTCCAATGGATTTACAGCATCTGTGGTGCGAAGGGGGTGTCCAGTGTAGGTCCCACATGTTAATCCAAAAGATCTGTGAGTCTGTTAATATTGATGCATTTCCATAGGTGTAAGCCTGAGTAATAAAGGTGTTCCTCAGCCTCCAAGGTGCCTCATCTCTGTCAATGCAGGTCTCTTGCCACTGTGCATGTTCCATCTCTGGCATGGTTGTTGTTAGAATTGGGAATCTCTGGTTGGCACAGGTATGCACTTGTGACAAGCAGGGACTCTTACTTCTAAGTCAGGATAAGGGGATCACCCTTTCAAATAACCCCTGCTCACCCTTTAGGTAGTGTGGCGCAAGCAGTCAAGACTATTCTCAGGGTGTCATAGGTTAAGCATTTGTGAACACATACAGTAATACAATGACACACCACAAATGGACACCAGTCAAGGTTGTATCAAAAATAGTTTTCTTTATATAAGGCTTAGCACAAGACCAGAATAACGAATAAAATGACCACAGTATTATTTCAATGTTCAATGTTCTTGTAGAAAGGCTTAAAATACAAAAATAGGCTTCTTTTAGTCAATTACGCTTCTTTTCAGGCTTTGTACGGTTCGTACCTGGATGTGCGACTCGTTGGCATTAAAAACAAGGAAAGTACGAGTCAAACAATTGTTGCGGACTCCGGGGTCCGTAGCGTGCACGCTGCGGTGCGAACAGAACAAAGTACCTTAAGTTCGTGGGGTCCGCGACGGACAGTGCGGGACAAGTCGATGGGTCCGCGTCGTAGCTCTGCAGCGTATTCGGATGCTGGTCGGGTTGCGACGTCAGTACGCGGCGTTGATACGGGACCTTCAGGGATATGTTGTGGATGGCCCGGATCGGCTTGCAGAGTCCGTGGCATTCGGCGTTTGAGCCGTACCTTCGGTGCGGATAGGCGGCGACACTTCTCGGCGCCGTACAGCGTACGGGGAGGATCGGTGCGATGCGGCATCTCGGCTCTGAGCACGGCACGGTGCAGTACGTTAGCAGCGTACGGACCGTACCTGCGGGACAATGAATCTTGGGTCCGGCATACAGGGTTCGGCAGCCAGGGCTGTATGACTCGAATCGGTGGGGAAGGTTAGGTGCGATGCGGCCGGGAGGGTTACGGCACGTACTAACGCTTTTGGATCAGCGTAGACACACGGTGCCGGGCGGCAAAGACACGGCTTCGCGGCGGATGGAGTACGAGTCGTACTGGGGCCAAATCCAGCGGGAAACAAGCAAGAATTGTCCAGGCAACTCAGTTTTGGAAGGCAGATGAGTCCAATGGTCCTGGGACTCAGTTCAGGTGGCAAGCTCTTCTTCCAAGCCCTTGGAGATTGTTGAAACAAAGTGTAAAGTCTCTTTCAGTCTTTTCCTCTCCTTTCTCAGCAAGGCACCCACTGCAGGCCAATCCCCCAGGTCAGGGAAAGTTACTCCTCCTTCAGCTTCTTCCAGGTCCTTCTTGTCAGGCAGAGTTTCTTCGTGGTTCAATCAGGATCTGATTTCTTAGGAGCAGGGCTCCTACATTTATACCAAGTTTCTTTTGTCTTTACAGGCCAGGGGGGCCTTTGCCTAATCCCAGTCCAGTTCTTTTCAGCGAGGAGCACTTTGTTGTTGGGACTCTGGCTTCTTCTTTCAGCAGGCAGGGCAGAGACATCAGATGCTCCCCAGGGGGTGCAGCCAGCATTGTGGTGGCAGAGCACGGCCCTATTCAGAGTCAAGGTGCACTCCTCCCACCCATCCTGGTGTAATCTCTCTATTCACCACCTGGTAGCCCCAGCCTGTCTCCTGGAACTTCC
Source organism: Triturus cristatus (assembly GCF_964204655.1). Taxonomy (NCBI): domain Eukaryota; kingdom Metazoa; phylum Chordata; class Amphibia; order Caudata; family Salamandridae; genus Triturus; species Triturus cristatus. Next base: position 1,362,639,379 of record NC_140591.1, on the reverse strand, counting down.
CAGCCCTGTCACTCAAGCTACACACAAAGAAGCTAGCCCCCCCTCCAGAGGCAGACTGAAATGGTTAGGCACGCAAAGGCTAACTTTCTAAAAGTAGCATTTGCAAACCCAGGATACTAAAATAACCTTTACTAAAAGATGTATTTTATTATTCTGAGTTCAGGCGTACTAAACATGAATTTCTACCATGCTTCCTGAGTCTGCTAGGATTATAGAGTGTTATAATCTAGCAGCCCATTCTGGCCTATGGAGAGCAGGTAGCCTTACAATAGTGAAAAACGAAAATGGCTGTAATTCACTATTAGGACATGCCACACACTTCAGGGCATGTCCTACCTTATCCTTACAATGCACCCTGCCCTAGGGCCTACCATAGGGGTGACTAACATGAAGGTAAGGGAAGGTTTAGGGACTGGCAAGTGGGGACACTTGCCCAGTCAGCATAACAGTACCGGACTGTATGCAGGTTCTGCAATGGCAGACCTTAGACACATTTTACCCGGCTGCTTCTGTGGGTGGCACAACCAGTGCTGCAAGCCCACTAGCAGCATTTGGATATACAAGCCATGGGCACCCCTGGTGCACTTTTACTAGGGACTGATAATAAACCAAATAAGCCAAACATGGAAGTCAATTCACATAATACATTTTCCCATAGGGAGCACTTGCACTGTGGCACTGGATGGCAGTGGCACAGTGCCCTGAGCAGCTAACACCAGCACAAAAATACATTGAGGCACAGAAAAAAATGGAAGGGTGACCCACGCCAATGGTGCCAGGTCTAACAGTTGTCAAGGATTGTGCATATGAGTCTATGTGTAGATGAGCAACCTGCATGCTGTTCTTCATTTATTTGATTCTCTATTGTGCATGAAGGCCATGGCTGTGTATGTGTTTGTGTATGTTGGTCCCCTCAATGGGCTGCCAACACCTTCTGGGGTGTGTTTCCTGTGCGCAGCTCTGCCTTGAGTTTCCTGATCCGGTGTCAGTCATCTTAGGTGATTGTGCATCCTTTGTCTCTGGGTGTGCCATAGAAAACCGGTCACTCCTTCCTTGACATACACCTGTTGCAGTAGTCCTTTCTGACATCCTAGTCTTTGTGTGAAAATTGTGGCATAGTTCCCAGGACATGCCGCCTGCTGTTGCAGCCACTGCAGCAAGGGAACACGAAGTTTCCTGATTTGGCAACACACACACATCAAAGATGCTCCTCCCTTCCTCCCTCAACCCATTCATTTGGCTGTCATCAGCTTGGCTGTGCCACAGTTGCGGCCATGCGGTGCCAAAGGCTGGACCGTCTGCACATGCAACGTGCACATTGCACGACCCTCAGGTCCTTGCATGACCCACATCACACTACAGTCTGATGTTGCAGCCACCCTCCAAGCAATGTCCATCCACACATCTCCCGCCTGCTCTCAGGCATACACTAAGTGCACACACAACACCTTTGCATGATGAGTGTGCAACTCCGACTGCCTACACAGCGCTACCACGCCTTCCAGGCCCTGTCACACTCACCAGGTGATGTCCCTCCTACTCCCCACCGGCTCTGTACCCCGCCAAGGCCATGGGAGTGGGACTTAAGGCTTCTACATGTAGTATGCTGTCATCGTGAGGCACATGGCACAGGTATCATCTCTCAGCGTGTCAATCTACAATGTGTCCAGGACCCCCCTCTCCACCATCACATGCGCACACAACCTCATCATCAACTCGTATGCCATTGACAGCCAGGTGCTCCTCACCCTCACCAAGGGTGAGGGTGAGGACATACCCAGTTCCAATATTCTAGATTGCATGAGATCCATTGATGAATGGCAAAACAGCAGCCACCTGAGGCTGGACTTGTACAGGACTGAGGTCAACATCTGAGGATTGTCCCCTTACAGCTGTGTCAACTGCTTGTGTCCCACCCGCAGAAGCCCCACACAAGCACCCAGTGTCCACGCACACAAGATGGTGTGCATCATGGATTGCTTGCTCACATTTGCCATGGTAATCACCAGCATCTGTACCTCAGACTGCATCACCCTCTGCATTATGCACATGATCTCCGATAGATCCACTCCAAGGAAAGACAGACCATCCCCCAGGTCCATGACAACATCCGTGTCAAATACTGCCCTGCCCTCTACGGGGCATCCACATCCAAACTCCCGGGACACTTGTCCACATCCAGGCTGCATCTGCACACCTCAGCTGCAACATCCGGCGTCCCAGCCACATCACCGTCCAGCAGAGATAGCTGCAATGGATCACTGTGTGCTGCAGGATGTCCTTCAGACTCCCCACCCACACTCAGGAGGCAGGCCACAACCCCGACCCAAAACCAACCTTGTACCACTGTCATCCGAGACCCCGTAGTGCCATCTCCGTGCATCCAACCTTGACCTGGCCACCATTCTTCAGATCCACCGTACTCCAGCATGCAGGACATAGGTCTCCCACCTGGGAACACATACCTGGGACTCCCTCCCCAGGAACCTCCAAATGAGGCATGACCTCTACGCCTTAATGATACTCTTCCAAATAGGTCTGTCCGCACAGTATTGCAATCCCCCCCTCAGCAACTTGAGGCCATCACAGGTGAGTATTGTGCTCCATGTCTGCATTGACTGATAAATTGTGACCCATGTGTGTCCTGTACCAGACTCAGATCCCAGGGTATGGATGGCTGGAGTTAGTTCAACACTCAGGCATAGTTTGACATTTACACACACATATGTTGTGGACTAATGCCAAATGACAGCAACATCTCATGACAAAAAAAGAGATTTTATTTTTGGTGGGGTAAGTCTTTTGGTAGATGTACTGTTCCGTGGACGACCCACCTTCTATAGCTTACTGATCAGTTCTACTCATTCCTCAGACGAACGTCAGTTGTATTAGCCACTTGGACTCTAGTCTCGCTTATGTTAATTATAGCGTTAAGTTGGTGGCCGAATTTTCTCTCTACACTCTAAGATAAGCACTTTAGCGTTCGTCTTCAGTTTCCATGAAAGTTTCTTTCAGTGTATGATCAGTCCGTCCTTTATCTCTAAACTGTTCGCGTATTACCGCGTAACGGACAGCTGTTTCCAAAACCAAGCGGACCTGTGGCAGAACACTCCCAAGTCCGCCACGCCGACTTCGAGGGTCTTGGCATCTAGACTTTGAATTTCCCCGCACGGTATGATATGTTCATTTATCGTCTCCCACGAAATGAGACTACTATAGAGCAGTTTCTCAGAGTGATACATTAACCACGGTATAGATCTTTATTATTTCCGTTATCGTTTCAGGCATCTACTTAAAATGCTTGGCCACTAGCGTATATACGCATGAGAGAGAAGGTATTCCCTAATTACGCTTCAATAATCACGTTGGTGGACACCACTTGGATTGTTTGAAACAGTGTCTTTAAACTCGAGATATGCCTTTTGACCTTTATAGATTATGTAGCAGTCTCTTTGAATTTTGACTAAGCACACACCCTGACAAGCGTCACTCTTTGGTGGAGGGCTTTCTGTTAACTTACATGTCGTTTACAAATACATCTACGATTTACTATTACTTTTCTATGTATCATGTAAATGCTGCTTTGATATTGATGATGTTAGTACTATTCCTGTATAGTATCATATTTTTCCGTTTATATTTTAGAATTTGAGCCCCTGAAGAAGGGCCAACTTTGGCTCGAAATGCATTGGGCAGCAAGATAATTCTTTGAACTTACTATTCATTTTCGGAGTTGGAATGAATATGACGAACTTATGGACATTCTTTGAATAAAGACAATGTATTTATGTAAATACATTGAATTATTTTCTGAATCTGCTGTGGAATTTATGTTCACGAAAAGAAAAATATAAATACTAATATTGTGATGACAACAATGTTTTATGAGCCCAGGTATTTCACCTGTTGTTATAGTGTGCATAGGATGGGTCTTATCGACCCTTAATATTGTTGGTTATTACTGGCATTTGTGACTGTTGCATGCCTCCCCTGCAGCACGCTTTTATATAAAAGTGTTTAAGACTGTGAAAAGGTTTTTGTTGATTAAGCTAATATAGAGTGTGCCTCTCCAAAAATATTGTTTTCTCTTGTTATCAGTACGCCACAGCCACTCCCTGACGGCTGGTTTACACCCACACCACAACCATCAAGCACAGTCGTCACAGGACACGTGACCCTGCCAATAAAAATGACCGGACGCACGTGCTCCATGCCATTTCCATTTCACACTTGGTGCACCGGATGCACTGCGGCCGGCACAGGCACACCACCACGGGATGGTGAATTTTGGTCCACTGAGGTAGGGGTATTGTAAGTGCTGAGCGGGTGAGCAGCCTGCGATGATACCCCGTCCCGGTGGTCCACACAGCTCATATTTTGTGTGCCCTGCTGGACCGCAGTGTAGGCCTGAGCCATCGAACACCGGAGGCCTACCGCCACGTGCATGGCCTCACTGGTCACTGAGTTAGTGGCACCACAAGTGCTGAGCAGGTGTGCAACCTGCGATGATGATGGGTGCACTGGTATGTCCTCTGCCATGGCAAAATCAAGACGTAGCACCAAATGTGAGACCTGTTGACCTGCGGAGTGGGGCTGCATGATGTGCAGGGTGCTCTGTCTGCGAAAAGGTGAGCAGTGAGACCTGGGTGCGCAAGGGGTGGGCCGACACCTGTGGGCGGCGGGAGTGGATGGGGTGCAGCAGCCTGGGTGCGCAGCGGCGGGACAATGATTTAGGCATGCGCAGTTCTATATAATCTGCCATTCCTCATTCTGTACTATGTTTCAGATGTGGGAGCTTGAGGGCTTTACTAGGTCCCGGCATGTGGTTAGAGCCACAGTGGTGGCGTAAAGGTGAGCTGTGAGGGTTTTGTCCACAGTGTGGGCACTCACTGTCCCTCCTCATCTCTTCCTTTCTCTTCCTTTCTCTCCCTCACACTTTTTCTCTCTCTCTTCCTCTCTTCCTCTCTGTCTCACTCTTTCTGTCTCTCTCTTTCTCTCTCTCTCTCACTCTTCATCTGTTTCTCTCTACCTCTTTCTCACACTCTTTCCCTCTCTTCCTCTCTCTCACTGTTTCTCTCTCTCTTTGTCTCTCTCACTCTTTCTCTGTCTTCCTCTCACTCTTTCTTTCTTTTTCTCCCTCTCTTCCTCTCACTTTTTCTTTCTCTCTCTCTTCCTCTCTCACACTCTTTCTGTCTCTCTCTCTCTCTCCTTTGATGGACGCATGAGACACAATCTTATCTTGCTTTTTGTCCAACAGGCTGTGATTCATGGATTGACGTCACCCCAACACGGAACTCCCACCACTCAGTGTATCCAGAGCTGAACGCATCTACAGCCTGCGATGATGTGTGGCCTTCCTGACAATCAACACCCAGTCTGAATTGTGAGCTCTGCTTTACCGCGTGTACGCCTGAAAAGGTTGCTTCGGCACATGGTGCACCCTCTTACACACACGCAGCTGGCGAAAGGTGAGCAGAGAGTCTTGTTTCCGCAGCAGCGAGCAGTCATATCTGTGCGGTGGGAGTGGATAGTGTGCTGCAGCCTGGGTGCACAAGAGCGGACAGACACCTTCGGGCAATGGGAGTGGATGGGGTGATGCAGTCTGGATGCGCAGGAACGAGAAGTCACCTCTGGGCACTGAGTGTGGATAGGGTGCAGCAGCCTGGGTGCACAGCAGCGGGCAGACACCTCTGGGCAGTGGGACTGGATGGGGTACAGCAGCCAGGGTGTACAGATGCAGCAAGACACCTCTGGGTGGCAGGAGTTGATGGTGTGCAACAGCCTGAGTGCGCAGGCAGGACAGACACCTCTCGGTGACAGGGGTCAATGGGATGCAGCAGCCTGAGTGCGCAGGGGGGAAACAGAGAATTACGCCTGTGCAGTTGTATGCACTCAGCCATTACTCTTTCTATACTTTGTTTCAAATTACTAAACTTGAGGGCTGCATTATGTCCCGGCACGTGGTTGGAGACATACCGGTGGCAGAAAGGTGAGCTGTGAAGAATTTCTCCACAGTGTCAACATTCACTCTCCCTCTCCATCTCTTCCTTTCTGTCACTCATACTCTTTCTCTCTCTTATTCTCTATTTCTTCCTTTCTCTCTCTCAAACTTTCTCTCTTTCTCTGTCTCTTTCTCTCTCTCTCATTCTTTCCTTCTCTCTCTTCCTCTCTCTCACTCTTTATCTCTCTCTCTTCCTCTCTCTCACACTGTTTCTCTCTTTCTCTCTTCTTTGTATCTCACTCTTTCTCTCTCACACTCTTTCTCTCTTTCTCTGTCTTTCTCTCTCACTCTTTCTTTCTTTATCTCCATCTATCTCTCTCTCACTCTTTCTCTCTTTCTCTCTCTCTCTCCTTTGCTGGGCGCATGACGCACCATCTTATCTTTCTTTTTGTCTTGCAGGCTGTGATTCACAAATTGTGCATTTGTATGTACTCTGCCATTACTTTCGCTATACTATGTTTCAGATGACTAACCCTGAGGGCGGCATTATGTCCCGGCACATGGTTGGAGACACACCGTTGGCAGAAAGGTGAGCTGTGAAGATTTTCTCCACAGTGCCAACACTCACTCTCCCTCTCCATCTCTTCCTTTCTGCCACTCACACTCTATCTCTCTCTTATTCTCTCTCTCTCACACTTTCTCTCTTTCTCTGTCTCCTCCTCTCTCTCTCATTCTTTCCTTCTCTCTCTTCCTCTCTTTCACTCTTTATCTCTCTCTTCCTCTCTCTCACACTGTTTCTCTCTTTCTCTCTTCCTTGTATCTCACTCTTCTTCTCTTTCTCTGTCTTCCTTTCTCTCTCACTCTTTCTTTCCCTCTCTCTTCCTCTCTCTCACTCTTTCTCTCTTTCTCTCTCTCTCTCTCCTTTGCTGGACACATGACGCACCATCTTATCTTTCTTTTTGTCTTGCACGCTGTGATTCACAAATTGTCGAGGGATGATACGCCATACCTGTACCTACTTTTATTTTGTTCTTTTGTTTAAATAAAATTATTTATATGTAAATCCATACATGACTAAGATTCTTATTTGTCCAACCTTACAAGCATCTTCCTATTAATAATTGTATGACATTAGCCAATTTATTACGTTCAAGATTCCCTAACGTGACTGTCACATTTGTTTGTGGGGGGGGGGGTGAGGGGGGATGGCGGACAAGGAGCTGCTGATGGGCGTGTCGGAGCAGTGTTGGGTGTCTGACCTGATTGATCGTTGGCTCCATTGCATCTGTTCCCAGAGACTTGTGAGCCGGCGGGCTGGCTCGTAGATGAACAGCAGCGAACCGACTGGCTGGATCAGCTGCGGGTCGACAGATATAGGGAAAGGTGCGGGCCTTCGGCTTCCAAAGGGATAGCTGAGGAACAGTGATGTGGGGAGAGGGAGCGTGAAGGTGGTATCTCGCAGAGAGAGACCTGCAGTATATTTCCAGTCTTGGCTTCACATATACAACTGCAGACCCGAGAAGTCGCACCCGAAGAGCTGCAAGCCGACCGGTGGTTTACAGAGGGAGACTTGCGGGCCCAAGAAGGTTATTGGGGTATGATGGTGATGTGGGAAGAGGGTGCACTACCTGCTGATGTGGGGAGAGGCAGCGTGAAAGGGGTATCTCACACAGACAGAGCTCTGGTATGTTTTCAGAGTTGCCTCAGACAGATGCGAGCTGACGGACTGAATCACAAAATGGCTGCCAACACTTCCTAGTCTCAACAGTTCCAGCCAATGAGACACAAGCTCGTGCTCATAACACCTCAACCAATCAGATGTCAGAATTCTCAAATATCAATATCTGTACAATATGATATTTCTCAAAAACTACTGAACGGATTTACACCATTTAAACAAAAGCGTGCTTTCTGGACCACAACCTTTCTCCCTGCCAAATGTGGCACGTCCGCTCGCAAAGAGGCACAGCAGCGTACTAGCTCGCAAAGGTAGAGAGCTGCGAGCCAATGGACTGCCTTCTAAAGGCATAGCTGCGAGCTGGTGATGTGGGCAAAGGGAGTGTGAAAGGGATATCTCGCACAGACAGAGCTCCGCTATATTAAGTGGCGTGTCCGCTCGCAATGAGGCACAGCAGTGTACTAGCTCGCAAAGGTAGAGAGCTGCGAGCCGATGGACTGCCTTCTAAAGGCATAGCTGCAAGCTGGTGATGTGGGCAGAGGGAGCGTGGAAGGGGTATCTCGCACTGACAGAGCTCCGCTATATTAAATTGCCCCCGGGTCCTTTGTTTTATATTTTCACTCGATGCAAGGCACAAGATGGCTGCTAACACTTCCTGGTTTGAAGTGTTAGCAGCCAATCATAGGATACTTCCTGGTTTGAAGTGTTAGCAGCCAATCAAAGGCAAGCTCGTGCTCGGGAGTTTGGCTCGGCCCAGATATATATATATATTTCCTTTATTATCTCAAAAACTACTGAACAGATATACACCATTACAACAAAAGCGTGCTTTCTGGACCTAGACCTTTCTCCCTGCCAAATTTGGCATAATTCCGTTCAGCAGTTTGACCTGTAGCCTTGTCTAAAGTTTCCTATGGAAAATGCATTGAGAAAACACGTTTTGGGACCCCCCTTTTTTCTCAGCCCCCCCTTGACCAATCACCCCAGACTTTCAAGATAGGAGCTAATCAAAAAAGAGAAACTTTTTGGAAAATTTTCTAAAGATTCGTCAAACGACGCAAAAGTTATAAGCACATGAAAAAATGCTTTTCCTATTGAAACGTGGTCCTAACTATAACTATCTACTGGCGACCGTATATATATATCAATAACATAAAATCTAATATAAAAACATTTTAATATAAATTAAAACATTATATATATATATACATTTTTTTAATGTAATTTTAAAATTATAACATAAATTACAATTAATAGTTTATTAATTGTTTTTCAGTAAATGTATATATTAATTACTATGCATGTGTTTTTAATTTTTTTTTATTAAGTTCCTCTGTTATGTTTGTTAAAATGTATATTAAATCTACTTTATTTTTTGTATTAATTTTATTATTTAACATATTTAATATTTTTTTATTTATATATTTAAAAATAGATATTTTGTACAACTATATTTTTTACATCGATATTTTTTTTCAGGTATTTTTTTACTTACCTATTTAAGTATAGGGAGTCGATAGGTTTGCTTTTTATATTCTTTTATCGATATTTTTAAGAACGATATTTTGTACATCGATATTCTTTCAGTGAACCAAATGTAACACAAACTGATGCTGATATTTATAATCCAGATGCGTAGTAGCCCTAAATTAATGCAAAGTACTGCTTTGAGCTTTTTTGAGCTACTTTGCACTACTGTGTACTAAATTGCATCAAGGGGACATCCCATGGGTTGTAAATGGGCATTCATTTTGTCGCAAAGTCCCATGAAGTAAAAATCAGGCAGGAAGGTTTTTCACCAAAAATGTATGCCTTCTGGAGGGAGGTTGAACGTTGGAGAATAGTTTTCTTTTCTCAAAAATGTTTTGGCTTTGCATTTGTGCTATAATGTTCAGATGGGGGTTGGGGATAGGTAAACACACTAAAATCTGTCGCTGGGTGTGGCAAAAGTCTGCCCGCCATTTGAGGCAGTGTGGGTTACAGTCCAATACCATGGTACCACATCCCAATTTTGTGCCAAAATAATTTATCACTGTTGTAAAATGGGCTTTCTGCTGGCCCCTCGTGAGGGAGGATTAGGGTAAACATCCCAATTTGCCCCTAAGGGGCAGAAAGTGTGTCATTCCCTTTTGGGTTGGCGGTCAAGCCCGATACCTCGACGGGCTGACCTTACCTCTTCTTTAGTTTTGAATTTGTTTTCACTGGTGTCTAACAAGCTTTCTATCTACCTGGGGAGAAAATTGGTAATGAACACACACAATGTTCTCCCCTCAGGGGTTCAAAAAGACTGTTGTGACCTCTGGGTGGTAGGAGCAAGGCCCCATGCTAGAGTTGGCCAACCCCACCCCATTTGTGATAAAATAATTTATCCCTGATTTTGGGGGATCAACTCCCCCTCCAGTCAGACCATGGAAGGAGGCAGAAAGACTGTTGTGTCCTTAAGATGAGGGAGTCAGGACTGAGGGTCATACAAACAAAAACACAAAGGGGCATATGTGCAAGGAGTTAACGCACCACAGCATCAATTTTTTTACGTTACGGCTGCTTTTTTTTATCGCCGTATTTACAAGTTGCGGCTAACCTCAGTTAGCGGCAGTATTCTGGCGAAAACATGATTTTTAAGATCGCCACTTCTGTTAGCAGGAGTTAACGAAAATGAGATACAAGGTGGGGGTTCCAGTGCAAAACCTGCCGCTAACCCCACTTCACGATATTTGCAAGGACTTTCTTGTATGGTGCAAAACTAAAAAAAATGCCTCTAACTGCAGTTAGAGGCATATTTTTAAGACCAGAAAATAGCTGGTCTTAAAAATGGTGCAAACATCTGGGGCCTCATTTCAGAAGGTTTTGGCGCTGGACAGCGCTGCAGGGAATGTTGCTGCGCTATCCTGCGACAAATCTACATGGCAGGAATGTGCACCATCAATAAGATAGGGCGCATTCCTGGGCATCATTTAGGAAAAGTGTTCCATCGCTGCGACAAAACAGCGTTGCAATACTTTCCACTATGCCCTTCTTGTGACACCATGGATGCGCTGTATTCACTATATGGTGCTCCATGTCACAAATAATGACAGATACGTCTGGAATCCTGACGTATCTGTCAGCGCTAAATTCACTCATTGCTGCAGTTGTGTCACAGGCATGACGCAACTCCAGCAATGCATGGGTCCAGCCTATCCCTATGGCAGTGCATCACCCTTATGTCTGCCATGAGGCAGGCGTAAGGTACTGACGCAGTGGCATCCTACAATTATTGTAGCAAAATCTGATGGATTTCACTGCGCCACTCCTATGAGACTTTGTTGCGTGGGAATGCCCACCCTGCATACATCATACCTGATGCAGGAATAACGTGGCACAGGGCTTCACAAGGTCACGCATGTGCCTAGATGCTTCACTTTTCAAATACGGTGCAACGTGGTGGAAGAATCACGCTACAAGTACGTCAAGAAAATGACACACTGGCAGGGTGACTCTGTCAGAAGAGGCTCATGAATAAGACCCCCTTTTTTTCCCTTATGCTGGTGCACAATTGCTACCATGCGACAAGGCAGGCACCCTTGCGCCATGGTGCAAGGGTGACTGGGTTGTGCAGTTAATTGATGTTGTGGCTCCATCACTTCTCGAGACGTCTGCAGGTGCATCTGTACTAGTGGAGGGCCGGAGTGAATGAGTTGGCCTTCTTGGAGTGTTGTTTGCCTGGCCTTTTCTTGATGGGTGCTAGGGTGTCGGCGCAGTTGGAGAGCCAGAGGTGGAGTTTGCGTGCTGCGGTGTTGTCGTCTGTAAGCGTTGGCGAAGTAGTGGTGCTTAGGGAGTTGGCGAGAAGTTCTTTGGTGGCCTTGATCCAGCTGCAAGGAGGGGTGATGATGGTGGTGGTGTACGGTGGGCATGGTGAAGACGAGATGTATGCAATGATGGTCGGTCCAGGAGAGTCCGGTGGTGTGTAGTTCAACTTCCCACGGGCAGAAAAGATGTTCTCTGGCGTGTGTCTGGCTATGTGGGTTAGTGCAGTGACTAGCAGCTTGAGTCCAATGTTGGTGAGGTTCCCCAGGAGAGGAGTGGTGTTATGGACACTGGACACTGGAGTTTTCTATGTGGAACTTGAGATCTCTGAGTAGGATGTAGCATTGGAGAGCCTGCGGTGCAATGAGGTCTACAATGGCTTAGGTGAATGAGGGGTCCATGGCCCGGGGGGCCTGTAGATGTGGGTGCCGCAGAGGATGGTGTTGGGGTTGGAAGTGGAGGTGTTCCATGGCCACCGTTGGGTCATTGGAGTGAATGGTCAGTCAGAGTGTGCTTTTGAAGACAATGGCAATGCCTCCTCCAGGACGGTCGGGATGGTCCTTACGGGTGATTTAGTAGACGTTCGGGATGGCGATGGCAATGTCTGGTCCGGAGCAGAGGTTGGTCGATGTTTCTGGGAAGATGGCATTGAGGAGGTCCCAGATGTCTGTGGCGTATTTGTGGAGGGGCTGCACATTGAGGAGGATGGAGTTAAGCTGGTCGGGTGCGCTGTTGGTCGGCTGGACAGCTGTGAGGCGGACGACACGAGAAAGGACAATGAAGGGGGCGGGTACGCTGGTGACCACAGCGGCAATGAGAGAGAGGATAGGGAAAAAGGGACTGCAAAAAAGCACAGGAAAAACAAAGCAAAGATTAACAAGTAAAAGGTAGGAAATCAATGGAAAAGAGCAAAAAGATGAACAGGAACAGCAGACGAGAGGGACAGGAGGGCAGTCAAGCTGCAGAGCAGTGACACTCTACCACTGGACCACCAGGGATGAGGCGCAGGCAGGAGCCAGCGGGTGGAGGAGGGAGTCAAAAACCTGACCTCTGTGTCAGAGGAACCAGCAGCAGCAGATGGGGACAGCAGCAGCAACAAGCAGATGGCGCGGCACTGTGGAAAGAGGAAGTCCACTACAGGTTAGTACCCAGTACAACCAAATGCAAACTAAAAGGGAGCAAGGAAAGGCAGCAGCACTGGGTTGCCTCTTCTGATCTGACAGTGGCGACCAGATTCTTGGTTCCCCAGTGAGTAACAGCAGATCAAGCTGCATACCCAAGTGCCGGGGCCAGAACAGGCCCCCGTGCCCCTGGCACCCACTACCACCAATGGCCATTCTCAGCGAATTGAGCAAGTTAGTGGAGTCCCCCACCAGTCTTGTGCGGTGCCCTCGGTGATGTGGGTCAGCCGCAGTGCATGGATTGCTCAGGGCACAGTGTGCGTCACCCACAGGCTCTAGGCCTGGATCCAACTGTGACTCAGCCAGCAGGAGCCTCAGCCAGGTGGGATTTCACAACCTGAGTACAGCAGTCGCAGCCAAGTCCACTGGGGCACTGCCTGATGCAGGTGTGGCACAGGGCTTCCTTAGGCGAAACGTTGCAGCGCTCCCGCCACACAAGTTTGGTTCAGCTCAGGGGCCTCACCCAGCTCAGCGTCCGGCCAGCACAACATCCTATGGCCTGTGATGCAGAGAGGCATCGCACACCATTAATGATCTCCTCCGTGCGCCCAGGGGCAGTGGTGGAATGTAGTATGCAATGCAGACCTTCCTTTGTTGGAGCGCAGGAGCACCTCTACAGTTCACAGCTCCAAGGGGTCCCATGCGGTCTTCTCACACAAGTCAGAAACATGTCTCCAAGCAACCTGCCAGATGTCACCACCAGGTAAGGGTGATCACCACACCTTAATGTCTACCGCCATTGCCCAGCGACTCCACAGCACCTCCAAATCCCACTCTGGGACCCAGACGCAGCCCCAGCGAGGTCTCCGGGCCCCGGGAACTGTCCGCACTTTCAAGCTTTTGGATGCCATGGTGTTGCAAGGAGTGCGCAATGAAAAGTGATGCATCACTGGTTTGGCACAGCGATGCGCCTCTTTTCGTAGATGTAGCCCTGAATTTCCTCTTCCAATGGGACTCTAGCTGGTCATTCTTGCTATTAGGGGGCTTGGGGGGGTGTTGATCTGTGCTGCACTTAAGCTTGGCTGCTCTATTCTGCATTCCATTCGTTTTATTTCCTTTTTTTCATTGGAGGAGGACTTAGAGGCTATTTTTGCCTATAGAGTAAAAAAAAACAAGTTGGGCTGACTAACGTCAGATTTTTTGCTGCTAATGGGCATTTCATCAGTTTTTGCTCGCTAACGTCAGAATTTGTATCGCCTTCATGCTAGTGTTACTGGCAGTTTTCACCGCAGCTACTTGAAACTATCGCCATGTAGCGAAGTGTTGTAAGTACATCGCTAACGGGGCAATAGCTTTTGGTGATAGGCCGCGTTAAGAAAACTGCTGCTAACTATCGTTAGTTAGCAGCAGTTTTTGTACATATGCCTTAAAGTCTGGATGCGAGGATGTGTGGAAAGCTCTTCCTTTGCCTAATGACTGTTTTTCAAAAGAAAATCATTTTGGTGCATGCACAAGAAGGGCTTCCTGCTTTAGTGTGGTAGACAAACCATTCACATCCACCGCATTAGAGAGGTAATGGAGTGTATAGTCTATCCACCTCATTTGGCTGCTGGACATTCATGTACTTATTTCTTTCATCACAATTTGACTGAATACTTGAAGCACTGACAAGAAATGTGGATGAGCACAAAGAACATTTGTAATATCGCCTTAATGCAATTTATCTAAAATGTGCATTTACTGGCTTATGGTGTTCCGGTGTCATGTTGTAGTTTGTATCTAATTGTAACCCAAGTTTGGATCACAAAGTATTGGGACACCCTATTGGTAGCAGGGTACTGGATACTGTTTGCAGCACCCATTGTACATGTACATGTATATGTTACTTGAAATTGTAGTACCATGTAAAAACCTTTATGTAGGTCGTTGTAAATGTGTGATTATTGTTTATCACTACAACCTAAGTTTGTTGGTGTCATCCACGACATTAAAGCTGGTAAAAGAAAGAGGAATAATTTAATCTCAAAGTTACTACTTGTTAGTTTTGTTTGACTCTATAACTTGTGTTGCATTCTCCTTTCTACAAACAGAGATTCTTTGAGAGGCCCTGTTCCTAAAGAAGCTTGAAATGCTCCACTTTTATTTATGCAGTGGCACAAAAAAACAAGTAGCAGAACAAAGATCATCGCTTGGCAGTGGTACTTGGAAAATCAAACATGGCTGCTCGAGAATAGGGAGGTCCATTTAAAAGCACATGTTACAGCAGGTGCCAAGGAAGGAAATAAATCTTTCATGATAATATTTAGAAAAAATGGCAGTGGCAAAGAGAGACCTAGTCAGCACCTCCGTAAAAGTCTTCCTACATCATTTCAAAAGTGTACACTTATTTTGGCGTGCTCTATGTAAAACACTGTGCCATTTATCAGTGTTATCTTATATGAAGAAAAATTCCCCCATATATAATACAGCAATATATAAATTACAGAGCACGACCACTTATATGTATTGTGACTGACTGTCAGGCCCGGCTCCGCAGGGTTCAGTCGTTGTAGAGTAAAGTGTCCACCTCCTGATATTACCAAGTCCCTGGCATAGACATATATACAGGGCATTCGAATTGTCAGGCGAGGGAAGGGAAAGGGAAGGGACAGCGGGGGAAAGGGAACCTGAAATGACAAAGGTAACAGGATTATTTTTTTTTTTTTAAAGCTTTATTTAAGTTAACACAGCTTTACAAACTGTAACCAACAACATATGCCAGCAATATGATATCCTCATTACATTTGTGATGCATGCCAATGCAGTCGCGTATATACATTAATATCTTAGAGTGTTCATGTCAACCCATACTACCCTCACTGAAGGGACCCAACAGCGTAGGGTCAGACCAGATCTGCCAATTCGTTTATCCAGTAACATGTGGAAGCGTGCTCGGGCCTCTCGATTTCCACTTGGGTGACGGCTAATCAACGGAAAAAAAAAAAAAAAAAAAACCCACGCTCACTCATCCAATGCAGCCCTCTCCTCCTCTATCTCTTGTCGCTCCTGAGCCCACCGTACAAAGGGTTCCCAGATATCCCGCGGCCGGGAGGCTGACGGCATGAAGTCCCAAAAGACACTCAGATGCACATGGCCATAATTCACGTCTGCCAGCCATCCCTTCACCGAGGGCACCCGGCTCCTACCCCAGTGTATCGCCACCTGCCGCTTCGCAAACAGAAGGAGCATGGCATGTAGTTTACGTTCTTTAGGAGGTGTGTTTTTAACATAGCCTAATATCCCCAACTCAGGGGATGGGGCATCAATACGGCCCAGCATCTGATTGACCAAAGTGAACACCTGAGACCAATAATCCGCAAGCTTGCGGCAGGACCACACCATATGCAAAAAAGAGGCAGGTTCACCCCCGCATCTCCAACAACCAACCTCCTCCCTCAAGCCCATTCTATGTAACGCAATCGGTGTTCTATAGAATCTGTGCAGATACTTAAAATGTATAAGCCTCAGTTTATAATTCGGGGAGAGCTCAGCTAGCTGCCCACAACAGAAGGTCCACTGCTCCTCCGATAGTGGAGAGCCAAGCTCCTCATTCCAGTGTTGAAGGGACTGAGGTCGAACCACCGGCGCCACACTCTGCATGGATTTATACAGCCTAGTGACTAATCTCTGAGGTGACGGGGAACCCACCACCCCTTCCAACGCCTGGAATATTGGGGGGGCCGCCGGGAAGTCTGCACTCAGCGCCCTGCAGGTCTCCCGCAGTTTATGGTATAAAAATAAGTCCGAAAAGGGCACCGCTTATCCCTCCGCTGCCACCGGCGGTTGCATGAAAATATCATCTGGAAAGAGATCTGCAAACGTGTGCAGGTGCATCTTCCGCAGCATGGGTGGGCTAATTCCATCTCCGATACAAGGCAGTAGCGGGTTACGCTCCAGGGATAGGGACGGGGCATACAGGAGCGGCACTCCCGCCCTTCGCCTAAGTTCCACCCAGACCCAATGCAGCATCTCCGCAGTATCCACATCCCCCCTGGGGCGACGCGCCTTCGCACAAACGGCCACTTTAAGCGGTACCGGCGCTACAGTGTCCTGCTCTACAGCCACGTGCGGTTGGAAAGGCGTCGGATGCACCCAATAGTGCAAAAATTGGGCCTGTGCGCACAGGGCATACAAGCGCATGTCCGGCGCCCCCAGCCCACCCTGACTTAATGGCAAAGTCAGCACGTCCCAGGACGCACGCTCCTGGCCGCCAGCCCACACCAGCTCAAGGATATGCGATCGCAGAGTGGCGAAAAAATGTGCCGTCAGGGGGAGCGGTATATTCGCAAATAAATATAGAAATTTCGGTAGGACCACCATCTTGACCAGAGCTATCCTGCCCGTTAGTGACAGAGGTAGCCGCATGCATTTTCCTCCAGCCACGTGACAGCTCTCCAAAAATTTAGCGTCCAAATGTCCTGAGACACGCAACTCACCCAAATGCCGAGATATTTAACAGCGTCTGCTTCCCACCGCAAGGGGTATTCTGATAACATCCTCGGAGTATTCTCCGTCAATGGGAAGACCACCGATTTGGACCAATTTACCGCTATACCGGCCAGCCCCTCAAAGCGGATGAACTCACGCAAGACTATATCCAAGTTCTCTTCGGGCTTCGTGAGATAGAGTGTTACATCGTCGGCATAGAGCGATATCAGCAGACTTCGTGAGCTAAGGCCTATTCCACGCGCCATGTGGTGCTGTAGGATTCGAGACGCTAGCGGCTGCATCGCGATAGCGAAGAGTAACGGGGACAGCGGGCATCCCTGTCTCGTACCCCGCGAAATCGGGAAGGCGTCCGAGATCATACCGTTCACTCTAACTCTGGCGCAGGGCATGGTATAGAGCAGCCGGATTTTGTTGATTAGGAGCTGGCTAAAACCTATACGATTCAATATTGCAAATAGATATGGCCATTCCAAAGTATCAAACGCTTTGGTGGCATCCAAGAAGACCACCGCAGCTCGCACGTCCGGATGTAAGTAATGCAGGATAGAGAAGATCGTGCTGAGATTATGAGACGTGGACCGCCCCGGGATAAACCCAGACTGGTCCGGTAGGGCTATCAGGGGCAACATTGGTTGTATTCTATTAGCGAGCAGTTTGGCCAGTATTTTCACATCTACATTTATTAGGGAGAGAGGCCTGTAGGAGTCCAACTCTTCCTTCGGTTTATCCGGTTTAAGCAGGGTAATAATCGATGCTTCACGCATTGATTTGGGAAGTATTCCAACCTGCAGAGCCTCCTCGTACACCTCCAACAGCCGGGGAGCCAGTTCCTCAACGTACGTCTTGTAGAAGGCCGTGGTCAGGCCGTCTGGGCCAGGGGCCTTGTCAAGGGGCAAACTTTTGATCACCTGGGCCACGTCGTCAGCCGTTATCGGGAGGTCCATGTATTCCTGATGCTTGTTGTTGAACCAGCCCAGCGCTATGGATTCTAGAAAGGAGTCTAGCCCGTCAGGGCATTCCCCCTGGGTGGCCGTGTACAAGTCGGAGTAAAAGCCCGAGAAGGCATCTAGGATGCCCTCCTGTCCCCAGACCATGGCCCCGGTTTTGGAGCGTAGCTCATGGACAAATGTCGCAGATCTGGGCGGCCTCACCAGATTCGCCAGCGTGCGCCCCGGCCTATCTCCCTCACCGTACCTCCTGGCCTCCGCGTGCTTGCCCAGAAACTTAACCTCAAGCTGCGCCTCCGCATCATACCCTAAAAGCTTAGTCTTCAGCAGACCCAGGACGTCAGTAGTGCTAGCGGCATAAAAGCGCTTTTCCAGATCTCTTATGTCCGATTCCAGTGAAGCGAGCGTACCTCTTATAGCTTTCAGCACCCCGGCCTGCCGCGCAATACACTTTCCTCGGATGACCACTTTGAACGCCTCCCACAGGGATGATACAGAGTTCACCGATCCAGTATTCAGCTCAAAGTAGTCAATAATGTCCCCCCGGATCTCTTCCTTAAATACCTCATCCATCAGCGCATGTCTCGGCAAGCGCCAGGAGAAGCCATGTGGAGGTAGATCAGGTAACAACAATCGCAACAGGCATGGCGCATGGTCCGAAAGCGAGCGCGGCATATGTTCAGCTTCCACCGGCCACAGAGCTGCATCTCTAAAGAGCAGCCAGTAGTCCAATCGGCACCAAGCACATCGGTGATCAGTTATACATGTACCCTCCCGCAACCCACCATGCCTATCCCTCCACACATCAACCAGACCCTCCTCCTCAACAATCGCCCCCAGAGCAGCACCCGCCGCAGGGTGTAGGCTACGGGCGGCACCCTGTTTGTCCAGAGCGTCATCTAACACCACATTAAAATCCCCGCCCCAGATAACGGCATCGCATCCAGCCGCCCGCACCCTCGCCCAGACATCCTGAAAGAAACCAGGGGAGTCCACATTCGGTCCATAAATAGCCACAATCGTCACCAGTGTGCCACCTAAAAGTCCCCGGACTAATACGTATCTGCCCTCGGGGTCGCAGTGTGCCAGTTCTTCCCGCCAATCCAACCCACGCCTAATTAAAATCGCCACTCCCCGGGCGTAAGTCGAGAACGTGGCAGAGTACACATGTCCCTAGCGGGCGTGACGAAGCCGGGGCGACGAGGGGGCACTCAGATGCGTCTCCTGGAGGAGGCATATGTCCACATTGTGACGTACTAGATATGCATGCACTAGTCTGGCCTTTTGACAGTCATTCAGACCCCACACATTCCATGTTACACAGTTTAAGACGTTAGTTAACTTTTGGGTCATGTCTACTTTAAAACGATACACCCATTATCCTCCACAAATCTTATGCACGATAGCGACCACATAGCAGATTACCTGTAAGCTGTAACCAGTTATCAAAGCAAAACACCTCACCGTCAACCCCCCACCCACTCCAACCCCCCAATCAGGTTGTGTAGTGCCCACCCTAAAACCAAAAACATTCAACATAGTTGGGATCCTTCCCATTGGGACGTGCCTAAGCCAGCAACTAACCCCGGTTAGAACAGGGTGGCCAGAAATTCTGCAGTCAGCTTGGACCGCCAAGGACACATTTACAAGAAATGGGTATGCGGCAGCGCGGCCAGAGATTATCAGAGAGTAAGCAGGTGTCCACTAATGTTCGGCACAAGTGTTAGCAAGCGGCAGGGGCAGTCAGTATATGTTCCATGAATACGATACCCATATCTAGTCATTGTCACTCAGGTTCCCGGCCGCCACCTCCGCTCCCCCAGTCTGGCGTTTGGGCTTCTTTCCGCCTTCATGCTTGGCAAATTTCATCGCCGCCTTGGCATCCGTGAAGAAGTGTGTGGTGCCTTCGAATGCCACCTTGAGTTTCGCCGGGTACAGCAATGAGTATGGTATCTGCGCCTGAAGGAGTAGTCTCTTGGCCGGAGCGAACTCCCTCCTCGCCGCCTGCACAGCCGGAGTAAAGTCTGGATAGAACGATATAGCATTTCCCTGGTGTGTGATCTGCCCTCTCTCTCTCGAAAGCCTCAATATAGTATCTCTGTCCTGGTAATTGAGGAGCTTAGCAATAATGGGCCGCGGAGGCGCCCCAACCGGTGGCTTCTGGCCCAGAGATCTATGTGCTCTCTCCACCACAAAGACCGAGGAAAGGTTTGGGTCAAACAGCTCATGCAGCAGCTCCGTGATGTATGTCTCCATTTTGGATATAGCGGTCGTCTCCGGAATACCCGTGACCCGGAGGTGGCTCCGCCTCGACCAAGCCTCTAAATCATCGTTCTTTGCTCTAATGATGCCCAGCAGCTTGTCCATGTGTAGGAGCTGTTCTTTAGTCTCGACCTGAAACTCATGAGAGTCCACCGCTCGTCCGTCCAGCGAGTCCAGACGCGTTTCGTGTGTGGTAACCTGCGCCTTGACCGATTCGAGCTGCGACGTGAGGGCATCTAGCTCATTATCAATGTTACGGAGGCTGGATCGCATCTCAAGCATAAGAGTCCTCAAATCCTCACCTTGGTCCTCCACCCCCTGTTCATGCCTGCTCTCCGTCTGCGCCTCAGCTCCGGTGTCCATCTGTCGCGTCGCCCGCTTACTGTCGAAGGTAATCTTCGATTGCTTGGCGTCGTGTTTCCCCATTGCAGCCACCGCAGGATCCTCTCGCAAACCCCAGGCGTATGGCAGCCCTCCTAGCCAAAGCGCGAGGTCTCTCTCTCTCCGCTGAGAACTTGTAGGTTCGAGCCGGGCAGTCCTATGTCCAGAGGGGGTGGGATGGACCCCCAGGCGCGCCTCTAGGCCAAAGCAACAGCTCCCTGGCAGCCTCAGGCATCCCCCGGACAGTGCACCGTGTCAGTTTCCCTCTGCCAGGGGGGCAGCTCCAACACCAAGCACCCCGTATAATCACCAGATGCCAGCCACCTCCTCAACGACATCCCCGGTCATGCTGCACTCTTCGGATCAGTGTGCCACTTCTCACCCCCACGGAATGCAACGGGCGCGCCTCCACGGGCCCACGGCCCAGCGACACAGTCCCACGATGTCACCGCACTCCAGCAGGCTCCTTATCTCCTCTACTGGCAGTCGTTTCCCCCAGGCAGCACTCCTCAATCGCAGCGGCCAGTCATCACGCCACCTGGTCCCATCTAGGATCTCACTACTTTGTACGGGCAGATGGCAGCGTCTCCTCAAGGCTCACCAGAGCACCAGGGCAGCAGCTCACTCGATCCGCTTCCCCTCGGGGCCTCTTCCCATTACAGGGCCTCACGCAGCCGCAGCACACAAGCCACTCACCCCACCGGGCACCGATCAGCCGTCTCCGTTCTGCCTTCCGTCGGCGCCACAGTCCGGTCGGGCACCAGCGGCGTCCTCAGCTTCGTGCTCCGTGCTGCAACGTGTTCAACGGCCAGGCCCCCAGCGAGCTTCCAGCCATGAAGGCCGCCTCCGGCAGCTGGGCCCTCAACCACGTGGGCGCCCCGGCCTCGATTTCACGCAGCGCCGCCTCCAGGTTCCGACAGCGGCAGCCCCTCACGCCGCCGCAGCAGGACTCGGGCCGTAGCTCGTCCGCCAGTGTCTCCCGGGCTTCAGAAATGGATCCGCTATCGTTGCAGCAGGTCCCGGCGATCTCAGCACGCCCAATTGTGCAGGATTACTTAGAGGATTGGATTCCGGCCGGCGGCGCTCGCTTAGATGGCGGCCATTCCGCGGCTCGGCAAGCCACGCCCCCTCAAGGTAACAGGATTAACACATGAAGTCTGACTACTCTCAACCCTTCTCGCTAGCGCTGCAATGTGACTCTACCTGGAAAGGATAGCAGGTGGCCTGGTACTTATGCCTGAACGTGCCCGGTAAGCATACACCTGGAACGACAAAGATACACAATCGTTACCACCTTTCTTAAGCCTCCCTCCTGGAAATAAATGCAGTCATTCACTCTCATACCCACAACAGAGTGCTTGCCATTCCAGGAAACGTCCTTTGATCCAATGGCTGACATAGGAGTGCTACAGCGCCTTGGTGCCGTGTCGGGTTACCATCACCATAACACAGGAACTCCGAAGGCCAGCAGCCTTTTCTCTAGCCACCAGTTTTTAGGGAACGAGTCACTTGTGTCACTTGGCAGGACTAGAACGCCAGAACAATGTCGTAGCTTGAACGATTTTAGCATCCACGGCCTCTACGCCACTATGCAGAGGGTGACTTGCCGGTGCATAGTAGTACTTTAGTTAAACGAAACACAAAAGGGATTATGGGAGCGCGTTCGGTAATACGCGGTTGTGACCACCGCTGTATTCCACCGCCTCCCCCAGGAACAAAGTAAATACCTCTCCGGTAACAAGTACAATGATTAATGGGCGAGAGCGCGCTCAAGAACACGCGGTGAAGACCGCCGCCGTATTCTGTCGCCTCTCGCTGGAGTGTAAGGGTGTTGCAGACCCTCAGGAAGGGAAGGGCACTGGATTCACCTTCCTTGGGAAAGTTACAGTCCGCGCAGCGGGCTCGACGTCCGCCACAGGGAAACGGTGATACGCGGTTCAGACTCACCGCCGTATCCCGCTGGGTCGCCTCTCCCCCACGTAGTACTTACGGTCCTTCAACGGCCGATCTGATGGATCCCCATAAGTCTTGGCCAATTCCGGGAGATTCAAGACGCCTTCTCTCTTCTTCGCTCTCGCAGCCACGAGAGGCTCTCGGCAATAACAAATTACGCGCAACTTCCTGTGCGCCGCTGACGCCTAAATCCCCCCTCCGGGATAGGCTTTCTGGGTAATGTAGTCCGTTGGTGTTTAGGAAGGCGCGACGAGGACGATGTCTGACAGCAGGTCCCTCCTCCTAGCGCCTCCTAGGCCCAGGTTTCTGCGGGAATCACCTGTGGAAGGAACGGACCGCAGCAGGCGCATACACATTGCTCCAGGGCTCCCATGAGTCGTCCTCAGCCGTATAGCCCTTCCACGAAATCAAATACCACAACACTCTCCTCCTGATCTTGGAGTCCAAAATCCTGCAGACCTCATACTCCCTGTCTTCATCACAAACCACAGGAGGCGGTGCTCGCCTACGTGCCCCTATGAAGGGTTTCAAAAGGTTACAGTGGAACACCGGGTGGATTCGGAGCGTGCCCAGCAATTTCAGCTTGTACGTGACTGGGTTGATCTGTCTCAAGATGGTGTAGGGCCCTATGAACCTGGGATGGAAAATGCTGCGAAGCTTGAAGCGTATGTTTTTGGTGGACAGCCATACCTTGTCTCCCACCTGGTACTGAGGCCCTTCCCTTCGGTGACGATCTTCCCATCGTTTATAGGTTTGTTTGGCCTTGATCAGATGCCTTTTTATTTGCGTGGTAGCCCATGAAGCCTTTTAACTTGGGATATAACCACTGGTTGATTATCTATGTCTTTAGGAATGGTAATGGGCAGTATTCTGGCGTCATACCCATAGGTTGCATAGAAAGGGGACAGTCCTATGGAAGTGTGCCAAGCATTGTTTAGGCCAGCTCTGCCATCCACAACAAATCAATCCAGGACTCATGGGCGTCTTTGGCGTAGCATCGGAGATACTTCTTTAAGGTTTGGTTCAACCTTTCTGTTTGTCCATCCGTCTGGGGGTGAAAACTCGTTGACAGGGCTGGTTCAATGTGCAAGGCCTTGCACCATACCTTCCAGAATCTGGCCACGAACTGAGGGCCCCTATCGGACACGATGACTTCCGGTAGTCCATGCATCTGAACCACGTTAGCCAATAGCAACTGCGCTGTTTGACTGGCCGTTGGAAGATTTCCACAGTGAATGAAATGTTACATCTTGGTGAGTCCATCTATTACTACCAAGACAGCGGAATAGCCCTTCTCCAGAGGCAACCCGGTGACAAAATCCAGACTGATGTTTTGCCATGGGTACTGTGGCGTGGGCAAGGGGATGAGTTTGCCTTTCTTTCTCCCTGTCTCGTTTTTAGCTCGGGCACATTCCTCACATCTAGATACCCAAGATTTAACGTCGGAACGTAGTGAGGACCACCAGAAGTGTCTTTGTAGTAACTGCTGTGTTTTTTGCGTTCCAGGATGTCCAGCTAGCGGTGACACATGACACCAGGAAAAGGCTTTCTTTCTTAAGGCCGGAGTGGGAAGGAACAGCCTGTCTTTGTAGAAAGGCAACCCTTGTTTCACTGAGCGTTCAGCCTCCTTATCAGCCCATTCCTCCCAGGCCGGAAGAGAAGTATGTTTCTTCACCTCCTCCAAAAAGGTCTCTACCCGGACTACACACAACACCTTGTTAGTCCCTATGATAGCCTCGGCTTTTGGTTCCCGTAGAGGGAGGTCGCTCAGCCCCAAACGTGACAAGGAATCCGCCTTGTGGTTCTCCGCTCCGGGTCTAAAGGTGACTACGAAATCGTATTCAGCAAAAAACAACATCTATCTCATTTGCCTCTGAGAAAGATGCCTCGCCTCTTTCATGTACTGTAGATTTCTATGGTCTGTGTACATGGTGATAGGGTGACTGGCCCCCCACAGATAATGCCTCCACTCCTCGAAAGCCTTCTTTATTGCCAACAGTTCCTTTTCCGCAATGGTGTAGTTCCTCTCAGCCGGGTTCAGTTTCCTAGAGAGGTAGGCCACAGGATGCAGTTGGCCAGTGTCGGGGTTTCTTTGGGACAAGATGGCCCCGATAGCCTCATCTGAGGCGTCCGCCTTTACTATAAAGGGGGGCTCTGGACGAGGATGTGCAAGCACCGGGGCCGCGGTAAAGGCCGTTTTCAGATATTCTAAGGCCTCCCCCGCCTCCTTGGTCCAATGGAAGGCATGGCCCTTCCTAAGCAACCTGGTGAGTGGCACAGCTATCTGCGAGAAATGGAGGATGAATCGACGGTAGTAATTAGCGAAGCCCAGAAAGCACTGCACCTCCCGCACGTTCGTTGGGGTTGGCCATTCTTGTACGGCCAACACTTTTCTGTCGGACATGTGCAATCCCTCTGGACAAAGCTTCACCCCTAGGAATTCCACACGTCTCACCCCAAACTCACATTTACTTAATTTACAAAAAAGCTTGTGTGTACGCAATCTGGATAACACTTGGATAACGTGGCTATCATGTTCTTCCACTGAGCCAGAATAGATGAGGATATCATCTATGTATACAACAACAAACAGATCCACGAATTCTCACAACACATCATTGAGAAAGTACTGGAATGCCGCCGTGGCGTGGCAGAGGCCGAACGGCATAACAGTATACTCAAACAAGCCATACCGCGTTTTAAAGGCGGTTTTCCATTCATCCCCACTCCTGACGCGCACCAAATGGTAAGCCCCCCTCAAATCTAACCGTGTGTATATCTGGGCCTCTCTCACTTGGTCAAGTAATACTGAGATGAGCGGCAGAGGATACCTGTTTCTTACAGTATTCTTGTTTAATACTCAGTAGTTTACACAAGCCCTCAAATCACCGTTGGCTTTCGAAATAAAAAAGAGAGGGGATGCGACAGGCGACCTTGACGGCCTAATGAACCCAATGTCCACATAGTGGTCCAGGTACTCCTGCAAGTGTGCGGTTTCTGGCTCGGACAGGGCATAAACCCTACAGGCGGGTATGGTGGCTCCCTCCACTAGGTCTATTCGGCAATCATACTCCCGGTGAGGGGGTAATTGTTCAGCTTGTTCCTCACTAAACACGTCCTCAAAGTGTGCATATTGCCTAGGTAGCGTCACCTCCTCTTCTGCTGCCGTGGCCACTACGTATGGGTGCAATAAGGCTACCTCCTGAGACTGGGGGTGGGGCATCAAGTGTTTTTTGCATTCCTCAGAGGGAAACTGGACTGTCCTGGCTCGCCAATCTATGACGGGGTTATGGTGACACAACCAAGGCATTCCCAATATCACTTCATATTGTGGTGCTTCTATTATGTTAAGTGACACCCTCTCCCTCTGTTTCCCCGTCAGGAGATGATGGACCAACCCCACGGTTTCTGTTTGCTCAACCACCAATCCAGAATTTAACGGTTTACCATCTACTGTTAAAACTTCTTCGGCCGTTGGTTTGCGTACCCTCCGTAGCCTGAGGCGGGCCACGAGGCCGTGGTCAATAAAGTTTCCCGTTGCCCCGGAATCAAGCATCACATGGACAAGGCGCAACTGGTTGCTATAAACAAGTTCCATTGGGAGTAATAGCTGGGTTTCGGTGTCTTTCAGAGGAAACTTGGCCAAGGAAGGAAGTTGCAAGCCCTTGCTCATCTCGCTGTCTCCCTGTGCTATGTCTGAAGGTGTCGGACAGTAAGAGGAGGACACCGCCACACGTTTAGTCCGTGACCAGGCCTCGAAAGCCTTGGGTTTAGAGGGACATTCCCGTACATAATGACCCTTTTTCCCACAATACATACATAACCCATGTATTCTTCTGTTCTCTCTTTCGTCTTTGGACAAAGGGGGACGAACCGCTCCTAGTTCCATGGGTTCAACAGGGTTTTCTGGACTGAGCGTAGGTCTACGGAGAGCCCGTTCTGCTCTATATTTCCCCTTATCCCACTTCTTTCTGTTTCCCCCTCTCTCCAACAATCTCCAATCCAAGCGTAACTTCAAATTAATCATGTCTGTACAAGTAGTAGGCTGGGGGTCTATTTGAGCCATCACGTCCTTTAATTCGTCTCATAACCCCTGGTAGAATAAAGACATTCTCTTTTCCTCCGGCCAGGCGGTTTCGGTTATTAGATGATTAAAGGAGGTCAGATACGTGACCAAGTCCCCTCTCCCCTGCTTCAGCTCCAGTAGTTAGCTGTCTGCACTAAAAGTGGTTGCCCTACGGTCAAAAACCCTCTCGAACTCTGTCCTAAAAGCCACCCAGTCAGACAGTACCGCGTCGTTGATCCTAACCAAAGGGACCGCCCAACTGGCCGCGTCCCCTATCAAGTAAGATATAGCGAATGCTACTCGGGAGTGATTGTTGGGAAAGGAGGCAGGTTTGCAGGAAAAATGCAACATGATTTGTGTTAAGAACACCTGTACTTTGGAGGGATCTCCTGCATACCTTTCAGGACTAGCCAATGGAATGGGCGGAGGCACCGTGACCTGGATTTGTGAAGTACCTGGGTTAACGTCAAAGGGGTTTCGGGATAATTTCTCAACTTTCTCTTTCAAGGCTGTGGTCTTGGCCTTTGAGGATGCCAATTCTTGTTGCACCAGGATGAGCGCCTGAAGAACATCATCCATAGTGGCCATGTCGTTTACCTCGTCTGGGCCGAGCCAAAATACGTGGGCGCGTAATTCTGTCAGGCCCGGCTCCGCAGGGTTCAGTCGTTGTAGAGTAAAGTGTCCACCTCCTGATATTACCAAGTCCCTGGCATAGACATATCTACAGGGCATTCGTATTATCAGGCGAGGGAAGGGAAAGGGAAGGGACAGCGGGGGAAAGGGAACATGAAATGACAAAGGTAACAGGATTAACACATGAAGTCTGACTACTCTCAACCCTTCTCGCTAGCGCTGCAATGTGACTCTACCTGGAAAGGATAGCAGGCGGCCTGGTACCTATGCCTGAACGTGCCCGGTAAGCATACACCTGGAACGACAAAGATACACAGTCGTTACCACCTTTCTTAAGCCTCCCTCCTGGAAATAAATGCAGTCATTCACTCTCATACCCACAACAGAGTGCTTGCCATTTCAGGAAACGTCCTTTGATCCAATGGCTGACATAGGAGTGCTACAGTGCCTTGGTGCCGTGTCGGGTTACCATCACCATAACACAGGAACTCCGAAGGCCAGCAGCCTTTTTTCTAGCCACCAGTTTTTAGGGAACGAGTCACTTGTGTCACTTGGCAGGACTAGAACGCCAGAACAATGTCGTAGCTTGAACGATTTTAGCATCCACGGCCTCTACGCCACTATGCAGAGGGTGACTTGCCGGTGCATAGTAGTACTTTAGTTAAACGAAACACAAAAGGGATTATGGGAGCGTGTTCGGTAATACGCGGTTGTGTCCACCGCTGTATTCCACGCCTCCCCCAGGAACAAAGTAAATACCTCTCCGGTAACAAGTACAACGATTAATGGGCGAGAGCGCTCTCAAGAACACGCGGTTGAGACCGCCGCCGTATTCCGTCGCCTCTCGCTGGAGTGTAAGGGTGTTACAGACCTTCCGGAAGGGAAGGGCGCTGGATTCACCTTCCTTGGGAAAGTTACAGTCCGCGCAGCGGGCTCGACGTCTGCCACAGGGAAACAGTGATACGCGGTTCAGACTCACCACCGTATCTTGCTGGGTCGCCTCTCCCCCACGTAGTACTCACGGTCCTTCAACGGCCGATCTGATGGATCCCCATAAGTCTCGGCCAATTCCGGGAGATTCAAGACGCCTTCTCTCTTCTTCGCTCTCGCAGCCGCGAGAAGCTCTCGGCAATAACAAATTACGCGCAACTTCCTGTGCGCCGCTGACGCCTAAATCCTCCCTCCGGGATAGGCTTTCTGGGTAATGTAGTCCGTTGGTGTTTAGGAAGGCGCGACTAGGACGATGTCTGACACTGACCTTGTAGTCAGTATAATTTTAATAAACCTAAATTGGCACAATATAAGTAATATAGAACAAATGTTCGTAGCAATTTAACATAAAGTAGAAAGTCTTTAGGAGTCTTGGTTCACTTGACTCGAGGTACGTATCGAAGAAGCAGACAGCCGACACGTGTTTCGTCGTTTGATATGACTTTTTCAAGGCTGTTGAAACAACATACAGTTTTTGACATTCTCTAATATTCATCCAACGTTATAAGCTACTCGTCTTAATACTTCATGCCTCTTTAAAAGAGCAAAGTACCTATACAGAGACCAGCTAAAATACGTCATTGCACACTAGAAAAGACAGCATTTTTCAAGAAAACAAAGTCTTAAAATATCGTCCTGATCTTTGTCTGGAACAAGAAATTGAAAAGGATTCACACAATGGTTTTTCGTATAATTACTTTCCTTTGAATTTCATAGGGTTGCACTGATCCTGCCTAAACTTTTTGCACTTCTCTTGTGTTTTTCTTCATAGACGGGTGACACTCTGAATCCATTTCATTTTCTTGTTCCACACAATGGTCATGACGATATCTTAAGACTTTGTTTTCTTAAAAAACACTGTATTTTCTAGTGTGTAATGAGGTATTTTAGCAGGTCTCTGTATAGGTACTTTGCTCTTTTAATGAGGCATGAACTATTAAGACGTGCAGCTTATAACGTTGGATGAATATTATAGAATGTCAATAACTGTATGTTGTTTCAACAGCCTTGAAAAAGTCATATCAAACGACGAACCACATGTCGGCTGTCTGCTTCATCGGTACATACTTCGAGTCAACTGAAACAAGACTCCTAAAGACTTTCTACTTTATGTTAAATTGCTATATTAATTTTATTGTGCCAATTTGGGTTTATTAAAATCATGCTGACTACAAGGTCAGTCACAATACATATAAGTGGTTGTGCTCCGTAATTTGTATATAGCTAAATCTTTCACGATAATGTGAAGTTATTTCACAACAGAAAACATTTTTACAATTATAAAATGAAATGCAGAAAAGCACTACTGTTAAAGATATTTACATATCAATATGCATTTGTATGACTAAGGGCCCTCCTGGCCATCAGATGCGGCCCTCTGCTGATCGACCGCACTGGGTTGCTGTTTAGTTAAGAGGGTACTAACTTTCAGAAAGATGTTAAATGAAGGGACAAGCATTTGTTTAGAAGATAACTGAAGGATTAGAAGCAAATAAGGTATCCTGCACCATCTAACTTTTGGAACATACTCATTTTTATAAGACCTCTTGCAACAAACATGCATAAAAATGACAAAGGGGGTCATTATGATGCCGGTCAGTCCGACTGTGCGACTGAAGCGGCTGCAATCTGATTCCGTCCACTGAGGTCGGGCAAGTTCCCCCCACTGTATGTCGCTGCAAGTGCGTACAAAATCACAGAAAACATGTGAATTGTACACACATGCATGACTTTTGTGGGGATATGCCTTGTGATCCATGTGCCCTATTGCTGGAGTGTGGAGGAATGTCCAGTCAATGGGGATACATTCTGCAGAAGGACTTACCTGGATTCCCGCTCTCACAGGGTTGTGGACATCGGGGTTCAGCTGCTCAGGTGTAGAGGGGACTTGAAGAAAAAGATCCATGGCAAAGACTGCTGAGTGAAGCGGAATTAGGTGAATATGCACCCCAAAACTGTCATTTCAGGTGACTCGAGGCAGCCGGTCAGACTGCCACGGTCAGGTTGTTGGAAACCCATATCGTAATCAGGATGGCAGTCAGAGATCCCTACACTGCCCAATGGCTGCTATTTTTCTCCAACTACAATCTCAGTGGTCGGTGAAAGGCTGTCGGAGTTGGCGGTCTTTCAGAGGTCAGTTGGAGTACACGATCCATGCATCATAATACAGTGGTTGGACCGACCGATTCCGACAAGACTGCGCTGTCGGACCGCCTCTGAAAGTACAGTGAAAGCCAGCATCATAATGACCCCCAGTCTCTTCAAAATTCAAAAACGCTTATTACATTGACATGCACAAGGGGTTCAATTTAGTACATCAAATTAGATCAGTGCATTGAGAAGTATTTTTTTAAAGTGATAGTTTTCAAAAATTGAATGTGGAAACATTCATGCCTCCTCCGACACTGACTCCAATGCCAATAGTGAGCTAAGAGGCAAGTCAGTCGCCTCGTCAATCCATCTGGGTAGACTGGGTTGTTGTTATACATGGGCAACATTGTAGTTTATTATATCAAACACAAGAGAAGGTTTTGTAAAGTGCATATCCTGAACACATGTATTTCAAGGTGCTCTTGTGTGTGATAATGAAGAAAGGGGAGGCAAAGTGAAATAAAACAGTTGCCTAAAATCACACAATTTTGTCAAGTGGGGAAGCCGGACTGATTGTAAATGTTATGGTTTCACATTTCACAGTTCTATTTCATTCAAATTCTGTAATGAAGTTACTTCTTTTTTTCACATTTGACTCTCCCAAAATAGCTATAGCAAGTAGATAAGGCTTAACCCAAGGTGTAGTAGGGGGATACTGATTCAGATATTGCATAACACTTACTTATCAAATCTATGAATCTTCTAGAGATTAGGGGTTTATTTAAAAGGGAATATAGAATGAAACCTTCAGAATGACTCTATGACTCACTGACTACATCCTGCATACGCTTTGCTTTTCCAATGCCCACCTTACTGCCACCCCTGCCCAGAATACACTACTCCCATTCTGCTGGCATCAATGCGGCCCTCAGGCACACCACAAACATTACTTTGTGGCCCCTGGAAAACAAAATGTGTGAATACCCGTGGCATAGCGCAAACCATTGTGGATTTATACATTTCCAATTATATTATTTTTCACATATTACATTTTATCACTGAATTACTATTGGAAATGGGGGTCTCTGGTTGCCAATCCTTTGCACCTTTGCCCAAGTTGGGACCCTTCTTCCTAGTCAGGGTAAGGGGGGTACATTTCTAAAATAACCCCTGCTCACCTCCTTGGTAGCTTGGCACGAGAAGACAAGCTTATCTCAAAGGCAGTGTGAAAAGCATTTGTGCATACAGTAATACAGTGAAAACACTACAAATGGACACCCCTCCAGTTTAGAAAAATAAGCAAATCTTTATCTAAACCAAACAAGACCAAAAACGACAAGAATCCTCAATAAAGTTCTGAAAAATATGCAGTTTGCAAGAAACCCTTAAAATTGCAGAAATATCAGTTTCAGCCAACCGCGTCAGTACAGGCCAGCTAAAGCATTCACATACTTGTGAACAGTACCTTTCTCGTTGTTGCCGGCACGTTGGTGTGAGTCTTTCGGGGCAACTGTCGCGGTTGCATTGCAAAATGGAAGTGGTGCAGGGTGCGGTGCCCTCACAACACAGTGCAGGCAGAGGCTCGTTGACGACCGTCCAGATGGTTTCGGTGAGACCAAGGCTTATGGTGCAGGGTGAGGTGGTGCTCAATGTGGTGCTGGCAGGTTGCGTAGCAGGTGATGGAGCGATTCAGTGTTCGGGTCATGCAGCGACGGTGTTGGTGACGTCCAGGCAGGGTGAGGTGAGACGGTGCGGAGTGCGGTGCCCACAGGACACAGTGTAAACTAAGCAACAGCTCACTGACGATCATCCAGACCGCGTCGGTGAGACCAAGGATGCGGTGCAAAGTGCGTCGGCCCTCTGCACTCCCTTCATGACACGGAAACCTGCAACAGACTCATTGACAGAATTGGTTGCTCGTTTCTTCTGCTGCGACTAAATCCAATGATTCCAGACACGGTGCCCATAAGGATGGTGAGGTCGTTGCTTTTCCTGAGACCTCTTGAACAGGGGTAAACACCACTTCAAGCCCTTGGAGACACTTTACAAGCAGGATACACACACAGTCATCTCCTTGGCAGAGAAAAGCCACTGCAGGCCAACCCCAGACAGCACACAGCAAACAGGAAGTACTTCTCCTTCAGCATTTCCCAGCTCTTCTCCTTGGCAGATGTTCCTCTTGAATTCCAGAAGTAGTCTAAAGTTAGGGGTCTGGGCCTCAACATTTATAACACAAATTCCTTTTTTCTCTGGTGGCAGAGAAGCTCTTTACCCGGACAAAACCAGTTATGTCCTCTCTGGTGCAGCTACCTGGTAGGAGGTGGAGACAGCGTTGTCCAAAGCAAGATAGGACCATTCAAGTGTGAACAAAATCTCCTCCCTCACTCTGAATGCAGCCAAGGTCTATTCAGCCCAGCCCTGACTCACCCTGGAAAGGCAGGACACACCTCAACCCCCCAAGTGACTGTCTGAACAGAATGCACATCCCCCGACCCTGTCACTCCAAAGCCGGACAGTCAATACACAAACCTAGCAGAAGTACACAGGATGGCTAAGCAAGAAAATAAAACTTTCTAAAAGTGTTATTTTCAAACATAGAATGTAAAAATCATTCTTACTAAAATATGCATCCTTATATTCTGAGTTCAGGCATTCTAAACGTTATCTTCCTATCTTGTCTCAATAAGAAATTATATTTATAAGATGTTATACACGAGCTTCCATTCTATCCTATGGGACAGATAGCCTTTCAATAGTGAACAATGAAATTGGTAGTATTTCACTATCAGGACATGCCACACACATCAATGCATATCCTACCTTTCACATACACTGCACCCTGCCCACAGGTTTACCGTGGGCCTACCTTAGGGGTGACTCACATGTAAGAAAAGGGAAGGTTAATGCCTGGCAAGTGGGTGCACTTGCCAGGTCGACATGGCAGTACTAGACTGCACACAGACACTTCAGTGGCAGGTCTGAGTTACTGTTGAAAGGCTGCTTGTGTGGGCGATACAACCAGTGCTGCAGGCCCACTAGCAGCATTTGATTTACAGGCCCTGGGCACCCACAGTGCACTGTACTAGGGGCCTAATAGTAAACCAAATAAGCCAATTATGGAAACACTAATCCATGACAACAAGTTCCAGAAGGAACAGTTGCACTTTGGTACTGAACAGCAGTGGCAAAGTGCCCAAAGCATCTAGACCAGCAAAATCAAAGTCCAACACACAACAAAAACGCAGGAGGGAAAGGCAAAAATACAGGGGAAACCCACACCGATGATGCCAAGTCTAACAATCACATTTCACATTTATTTACAAATTGTAAACTCAGGGAGAATAATGGATTTGCCCACAACCACACCATTTGCAGTCAAGTGCCTGAGCATGTAGACCACATAATGAGGGTGGGGGTTAACATGATGTGGTGCCCTCCAATAATGCATTCTTAGCTTCTAATAATGCTATAGCCCTTGCATAATCTGCAGTTGGATGGAGTCCAAACCAGATAGTTTGGAGAGAAAGAAAATCTGATTTTATTACTAGGTGCTGAGCAGAAGACTGGTGTTCAAAGGGATTACAACATACACATACACACACTACTTCCTACAACCTGTTTCACCTCCGTATTGTTTTTGAGTTGCGTACTTCTGTTATACAAACAATGTGTAAACACTTGCAGCTAGGCTTTCCAAACATTTTTAATCTTTGTTTCATAATAAATTAAATGATTCAAGTGATTTACCCTTGGGAATCACCTCCACTGACCCATACACAGGAATCGGAGGATCCCTTGTTGCTGCCCTGGCCTAGTCTTTGGAGCTGGTGGCTCATTCATGTGAGGGTTGACAGTGGTGCCTGCCTGTTTTGAGATGGCACCTGGCTTGTCTTGAGCAGTCCAGACAAAGAGGTAAGATAGAGCAAGATGATATGATGCTCAGTGGATGCAAGTGGATAACTTGTCCATCTTTATTGACTCCGTTGTTCTGCTGATTGCATGCATGTGATTTCTTTTTCTTGACACTGGTGTTCAGCTCCAGCCCTTCCCCATCAAAGCTTAGCCTGGCAGAAGCAGCAACTAGCACCCACACTGCACCCACCAATCAGATATGAGAAAGGATAGTGTCCGTTTCTCATATTGGATGTAGTCGCCCACCTACTTCTCTTTAGGCACCTATTGCAAGAGAAGGAGGCCAGATGTGCCACTTCACTGGTACTCTTCTGGGCATGGGAAGTCTGCCTGCGCACCATCAGTAGGGAAGTGAGGGGTAAATGGGTCACCCACTCTTCAACTGAGGCCACCGTGTGAACGCTTTTCAAAGCCAGAATAGGTTGGTTTTAGGCAACTTCATTTCTTGATCAAAAGACAACTAACATTTGTCAAACTAATGCACAAAATGAAAACCTCCAACATCTCATCACTAAGTCATTACACTTAGCTCAAAATATCTAACAATACTAGCTCTCAAAAAAATCCATCGTATGACTTACTATCCGTTTCATCGATGGGAACTTTTATTTTACAAAAGCATGCACCACAGCATGTTAAACCACCTTCCTGTCCTGCATGATAGCAAAAGGGCAGGAACGCACCATATTTAATATTATATGGCACATTCCTGTCTTTTCCCTGTGCTGCTGCACAATGTGCAATCTAGCTCCAATGCAACTACCCCATGCACCATGGCGCAAGTGTGCCTGTGTTGTAAGTAGAATTGTTTTTGAGCAGGAAGGAACACCTTCCTGCACAAAAACAATCCTCTGCAACATTTAACCTTTGGTATGTGTGCTGCAGAAGGCAGCACATATAGGAAGGGGAAGAAATGCAGAGAACTAAAGATATTTCTCCTTATTTCGCTGCACCTGGGGAGGCATAGCATTTTGACTAATTCCCATGTTTACCTGTAATGGTAAATCTGGTGCCAAAATCCATGGGTGGATTTGTGGGAACACCCACTCTCCACCCATTAATGCTTCCGTGGCGCAGAGTAACACAATGCAGTGATTTGCGCTGTATTGGGTTACTCTAGATTTGTCAAGCCACACAAGGTGGCCTTACGTGGTTTTAGAATTCTTACTTACTAGTTGCATCGCCCTTGTGCCCTATTAAATGGCAAAAGGGTGACACAACTGCTTGATAAATATGTCCTAAATTTCTCTGATCTAGAAGATCTGTGGTCTGGAACAATAAGTCACAACCTATTAATAACTCAAAGACAAAAATCTCTTCGGCAATAGTTCCCACGCATTGTCTGTTATAATTTCATACAAGCTGCTCAGATCCCAGGAATATTTGAACCAAACCAATGCAGTTAGAATTGAATTGAAATGTATGCAACGTAGTTTTGGGGTGTTTCTAAGAAACAACAGATCTCTACCTTGCAGCAAAAAGAACTTGATTCCAACTTCAGATTCTGCTGTTGTTATCTAGAATCAAGATTCAGTATTACACCTTTTATGCATATGCACCAAATTCAGAGATGATACTTTCACGATATAAACCCCTCTTTTGAAGAGCTATGATTGCATGCTTAGATGGTTCCAACATTTAGGTGATCTGTAGATTCAGTACATTTTTTACATAGTGGAAATTAATTTTACCAAAATGGACACTCCATCAGAATTAGGACCTTTGTACGACTTTGGGAGTCCTCCAGCGGTGCCATCACAGTGCCATCTGATGGAGGACCTCCAATGCCATGGTAAGCCAGCCCTCTCAATTTGGAATTTATTCCTGGTTGGGTGGGCGGTGGTGTGCTGCTGGGCTCATATTAGGGCCTAACAGGCAGCTGGCCAAAATTACAAAACCTGCAGCACGTTCCTGCACGGTGTGGCATGCAAGCCACACTGGCCAGGAAGAGGGATGCAAATACATGCACCCCCAGAACCAGGAGCAGCACAGGGGCCTTTTTAGGGCTCCCATTGTTGCCTCTCTACCACCTTTTTCATGGCAGGCTCACCGCCATGCAAGAGGCTTTGGACAGGTAACTCGTAATATGCTCCGCGGTAACCACTGCAGAACCGCCGCGAGATCCTGGATCCCCAGCGGACGCAGCTGTCCAGTGGCTGTCCGACCATAATACAGCAGGCAGGCCCACAGTGTGGCAGTGTTCAGACCCCCAACATGAGTACGGCGGTACGTATGTACTCGTAATAAGGCCCTTGATATTTATGCCTTTTAAACTAATGTGATTCTAATACATTATTAGTATTTTTATCAATCACTCAATCATTTCTTATCTTATCTAGAGAAGAGAGCTCTGCAAAAATCCACCAGGTCTTACCTCTCAAAGATGTCTGCCATCTGGGGCATAGTGTGAGTACAACACAGACAAGTCTAACGGTCTCAAAAGGGCACCTAGACTAATGGTGACCTAAGTGTCAGTACGTACACTCAAGAAACTAAAGCTACACAGGAAGTCCTATCAAAAAGGACGGAATCCACTCACTCACTGAAGTGACATGCTTCATCATCTGGGTCCTCCTCTCAGCTGTAAAACCTAGTACAGCTGAGGGCTACAACCCCCTCACTGAGAGGGAGGAGCTCAGGGATGTTTTAAGATGTGTTTCACTAACCCGTGGGTTCCTAAAACCCAGAAGTGAGAAGCTATTATGGTGAAAAGTGAGTGATGCGCGCAGTGCAAACTAAAGGAATAAATGTGCTAATGTGAATTAAAACAGACTATCAAGAGACACAAAAACATTTAATGATTGTCTCGTGATGACAGGACTAAAAACAGTGCAAAATGGCAGTTTTAACAATATAACTGCAAATGTGGTCTACATGTTTCAGCTATCCTGACCCTATAGGTGTCTAGCTTTCTTCAGGACCTAGATGTAAATTGCTACTGCGTGTGCTAACTACAGTCAAAATGTGACCAAGTAAATAAAACGATACAACCTATACCACACTAGGGGCCATATGTAGGTAGCAACACATTTACCGATTCATAAATACCGAATTTTACCGATTCGGTATTTATGAATCGGTAAATGTGATGTAGGTAATGATTCGGTAAATTTTACCGAGTCGGAAAAATTCGGTAAATATGAATCGGTATTTACCGATCCGGTAATGGGGCATACCTTCCCATTGATTCCTATGGGCCTGGAGGCCCATAGGAATCAATGGGAAGCCAGTCACCATTACCGATTCGGTAAATACCGATTCGGTAATGGGGGGAGCATATACAATGGTGGCAGGGTGTCACATTGACACCCTGTTGCACCCCTGATTCTTGCATGTGTGCACATGTGGCGCACATACATGCCCTAAGGGCATGTATGTCTGCCACATGGCACTCTTACATCTGCAAAATATTGCGTTTTGCAAGGTATTCGTTATTTATCACCAACCTGTATTTGGTGGTAAATAACGAATTCTTAATTCTAGTTTGCACTCTTTAGAGTGCTCCCTACATTCAGGATTCGGTATTTACCGAATCGGTATTTTACCGATTCGGTAATTTACCGAATCCTGAATTATGCCTCCTACATCCCAAATAGCTAAATACCGGTCGGTAACGGGATATTTACCGAATTTCGGCCGTTACCGACCGGTATTTAGCTACCTACATGAGGCCCTAGATCTCGGAAAGATGGTCCATGTGTATAAGTCTACCTGTGTAGAAAAAGCAACATAGCATCAATAGAGCGGATGTACAAGAGATATATACATGCAGTATTATATCAAACCAACTCCGCCGATGCAAGAGAAATACTTACCCATCACTTTTGAGTAAGGGACAACACCTCAACTGGCAACAGCTCAAGACGTGAGGCACCGCTCTGAAACCAAAGGTGAGAAAACTAAATGAATGAATCCTCACTAAGTGTGCACTAAAAATGACTTATAATCTCATTAAGTGCTCGTGTATAGTCAACCACCCTAAACTAATGAAAATAGTATAGGCGCATCAAAAGTGCATACAACTGGCAGGGCATATTGTTGGTTATAAAAATGAGATGAATAAGGTCATATCATATCTAAAAAATGCCACAGTAAAACCATCACAACTGCGGCCTGGAAGGTCTCCCAGAATATCGTGGGGTAACCCTGGCAGTGTTGTCAAAATAATGATGCTAGAAAAATAGCATGTTAACTAGAAAAAAGCTTATTACTAGAGAGAAGCGATGGCAAAGCCTCGCAATAACCACACTACATCTGACCCAATGAGGCAACTTAGTTTGCAAGAAAGTCTAACACACGACCTGTTTATAATGTCGTGAATAGCAAAGTCAAGGAGTTTAATGCACAATGCCATTATGTCACGTGTCTTATGTAGAAAAGTGGCAGACTCAAAATATATCCGAGTGTGCAGTCCTCTTCTAGATAGTCATTCATCTCTAGAAACAAACATCGCACCCAGGTCCTAGACGTATAGCTATGAACATAAGGTTACAATTTATCTATTACAAAGCCTACCTGTCCGTCGCTACCCCGGACTGTGCAAGGCTGCAACCGGAAGCGATGCGGACGGCTCTCAACCGACTATTAATAGCATCAAGGAAGTTCCCTGATTGACGCGCACCGGAAATGACGATACCGGGCGCTATGAATAATGGGAATTGTAGTTTACTGTGCTCAAGCGGGGTTTATGACTCTGAAAACACGCGAGTTTGAACTTTATGGTGATGATCAGAACAATAACGTAGCCCTTATTCAAGTTTAAAGGGAGTAGACAATTACAAAAGTAAACCTTAATAAAGGATGTAGATCGCATCCTCCAAATTAACAGTTCTCCTTAAGTATTGTCGAGCCGTGCAACAAACAGGTTAAAAGGACGTTAAACAATATGCTATATACGACACCTCCCGAATGTTGCAATGCAAGGGTCATCACAAAATTAGATCAACCTCATTAGTCAGTCTTGGAAACCCTTATATAAAGCAGCCTCATTACTAGTGTTGTTAAAGTCATACATACAACCATGAAACAACCACCATGCTCGCAGCAGTATCAAAGAGGCAGCAGCGACCTTAGCTTAGACAATACATGCCATCCACAACATACTGTGAGGACAGTCATCAATTAGACCTTCTCGCTGCACGTTCCTTACACTGGTCAACGGTGATATTATATGTGTGACCAGCGAAAATGGAACCAAGTTTAGAAATAACGGTCCATTATCAATAATATTCATTCGTAGTCAATGGGTTAGCGAAAAATGCAGCGTCAATGGTATCAGACTGATAAGAAATATCCAGGACTAACCCACTACGCTAAGAATGTCACAGTAGTAAACAAA
Organism: Triturus cristatus; assembly: GCF_964204655.1. Classification (NCBI taxonomy): domain Eukaryota; kingdom Metazoa; phylum Chordata; class Amphibia; order Caudata; family Salamandridae; genus Triturus; species Triturus cristatus. The sequence continues at coordinate 1,362,599,792 of NC_140591.1, read as the reverse complement.
GTCCCAGATATAGGAACTGTACATTAATGTTATTGTACAGACGTGTGATGTAGAAAAACAGAACAAAAGTCTTGGTAAGCTGAGATGGGTAGAGGCTTTTTGTTGCTCTGGGCAGTCTGCTGTAAGTAAGGGGGTAGCAATTCTGATAAAGACTGGGATAGGTGGTATCATTAGATCAACATTAACGGATCACACAGGTCGATGGGTTATGGTTCAGTTAGATTTTAGACGAAAACTGCAGACCATTATCTCATATTATGGGCCTAATATAGACGATCCTACCCACCTACTTAAAGTGCAATCCAATTTGGTCGAGATTCGATCACCCATTATTATGGGGGGGACTTTAATGTCCTCCTTGACCCTACACAGGATCGCTCCAATTATTGCCAGCATGTGACAGTACCACGCTCTAGGCGCGCCATGGTTAACATGATGAACGAGATTGGGCTTATTGACGCTTGGAAGGTTAAAGGAGGGTCAGCTCCAGGATACACCTATTTTAGTAAAAAACATGGACACGCATCGAGATTGGATTACATTCTAATAGATAGGCAACTCTTAGAGATCTTGGAGGATATGAGAGTTCTACCGACTATTATATCGGATCACGCACCCATTATGTTCTCGGTTTTTATCAATGGCGATTTAATCATGGCACCACCAAGATGGACTTTAAAAAGGTCTGCATTACATAGTCAAAATATAGTTACATCTGTTAGTATATCTATTGACAGCTATTTTACTGATAATGTCGGCTCTACCCTCCCTGAGTATGTATGGGACGCCTGGAAAGCACATATAAGAGGGCATCTTCATAGTCTAATCTGTTCGGAAAATAGGGAGGAGGCAAGGAAGTTTAAAACTTTAGAGAATAAAATAACCTCGCTTGAGAATGCTCGACTGGGTACTCAACATTCAAACTTAGCACAGTTACTAGATGAGTTGGAACTCCTCAGATTTGAATATAGAGGGTTATTAGATCAAAAAATCAAGGCCCAATGGGACGTTCATGTTATGGATAACTATGAGTACGGTGAGAGAGCCGGAGCAGTTTTGGCAAGTAAGATCAGAATGGACCGGGTGCGGAATAATATAGACAGGTTAATGGTTGATGACCAAGGGAATACATCCTGCAAACAGAAAGATACGGAAGATCATATGCTCTCTATGTTTTCTAAGCTTTACGAGGAAGAACCATCCTCCACACAGGAGAATTCTTTGCGATGGTTGGAAAACAAGGCCCTTCCAGGCTTGACAGATGAAGGCAGAACTATTCTTAATAGCCCCTTTACTGAGGAAGAGGTCAGGGATCATATTAAAAAATTAAAAAATAATAAAGCAGCAGGGCCTGATACCCTCCCTGGCGAAATATACATAATCTTCCAGGAGAGTCTGGTTCCAAGACTATGTGATCTATTTAACTATGTATATACTACAAAGGGTAGGATACCAGCATCCTGGAGGAAGTCTATCATTGTACTCATCTTAAAGCCAGGGAAGGACCCCCTTAGTGCAGACTCATATAGACCCATCTCCCTGCTAAACGCTGATTATAAAATCTTCACAAGTGTTTTGGCAGGGAGATTGGCTAAATTGTTTCCACAACTTATCAGTATGGACCAGAAAGGCTTTGTGCCTGGAAGATATATTCATGAGCTGAATCTACAGTTGATAGGCAGTATAGATCTAGCGGTGACACGGTCGGAGCCCTTGGCAGTGGCCGCGTATGATGCGGCGAAGGCCTTCGACCGTGTCAACTGGGGATTCCTGTGGAACGTTCAGCGAGACCTTCATCCAAACTATGAGAGGGTGCTATGAGGGTGCCTCGGCGGAAATTTTATTGAACGGTCTTTTAACATCAAGCTTCAATATAGGGAGGGGCACTAGGCAGGGGTGCCCCATCTCCCCTCTTCTTTTTGACATCTATATTGAGCCGTTGGCACAAGCACTTAGGATGGATGAGACAATTACACCTTTTAAATATAAGGACTATAGTTGCAAGTTAGCTTTATATGCTGATGATCTTTTGATCTATACTAGCAATCCCGCGGAAGTACTCCCTAGGGTAGAGATGATAATGGCGGAGTTCGGCTATATTCGGGATATCAAATAAACAATTCAAAAACAGAAATTATGTGTTGGGGGATTGATAATTGGCAAGGTCCATGTAGCAGCCAGTTTAGATACCTGGGGAATATTATCACTCCAGATATTAATAATATAGTTCCAATTAACATAAAGAAATTATGTAAGGATATCGATCAGTCTTTTTACAGATGGCAGAATCTTCCCCTTACAATATATGGTAGAGTCAACTTGGTTAAAATGGTCATTTTGCCTAAGTTGACCTATTTGTTTAACTCAATACCTTTTTCCTTTCCAGATGAAATTTTTGCCAATATTCAGGGAAAGATTGGTAGTTTTATTTGGGCAAAAACAAATTCGAGGCTATCATGGAAAAAGCTTAAAAGAAGAATATTAAAAGGGGGGCTAGCACTCCCTGATATAAATTGGTATGCTCTATCTTTCCAGTTGAAAAATATCAGGTGTCTTCTGTCATGTCCCGGTGATTCTAATTGGGGGAGAATTTTGAATATAATGGTGGGTTTGGAGGGAGGCGAGTCCGGGTTTTTATATAAATTTGGAGCGGTCAAATTCTACAAAAAAGTAAGTCTAAAGGTTTTAAAATCAGCTCTCATAGTATGGAACAAAGTCAAAGGAAGATGGGGGATTAAATATTATTCTGAGTGTGCCCCAATCTGGGAATCTCCAGGTCAGCCCCCATGTTTAAGGGATAGTTTGTCCCTTCCTATTAGGAGAGCTGGAATAAACATATGGTCTGATCTGATAACAACAGAAGGGGTTCTTCCGTGGGAGGCATTGAAATCTAGGATAGGGGATTCCCTTTCTAGGTTTAAATATATCCAACTTTGCTCCTGGTTTAAGGCTGAGAAAGAGAACATTGGAGGTAACTGGGAAATTGAGTGTGCTCTCCTTGTACCGGGGTGTAGGAAGAATGAAGTGGACGCAGAGGAAGTGCAGCTCCCTCCACTAAATCGGGTCTGGAATTCTACGAGGTTAGAGGTTGACTCAGTTACCTTATGTGATTATTCTCTCAAAATACTTTATAAATATGTTAGGACTGTTTCCCTTAAAAAGAATCATTTTTTCACTATAAACAGGCTATATTATACACCAAAAAAACTAGCGAAATTCGTAAATCCATCCCCTTTCTGCCCAAGATGTGGGCTTACAGAAGCGGATGATATCCATATTTTCTATGAATGTTCGGTAATTGGCCCCTTCTGGGGCAGAGTAGAGAGGGCTATTGAGAGCGTTTTTAAAATAAAGCTATGTTTGAATTTAGCTAGAGTTATATTTGGTCTGGATGCAGAACTCATTGTTGAATTGAGGGAGACACAAGTCGCATTATTTTTTTGTTTTATTTTGATTGCTCGAAGAGAAATTTGTAAGATCTGGAAGGATCCCAGCCCTCCATTATATGAAAACTGGCTCCGAGCTACACTTAGAATTGCACGTTTAGAATCACTTTTAACTCACAATCAGCCTCATGCATCAAGCCAAAATCCAGTCGGTAAAATACCGATTCGCTAATAGCTCCCGGTATTGAGTTAAAAATACCCAATCCCAATGCATCAACCCAAAAGCAAAAATCGCTATTTAAGGAATCCTTAAATAGCGATTCCTTAAATAGCGATAGCATTTAAGGAATCCCAAATTGAGATTCCTTAATTTAAGGAATCTCAATTTGGGATTCCTTAAATGCAATGCATGAAAGTTAAAAAATTAGCGAATTCGCTAATAGGGGGAGCAAATTACCATGAAGATGAACTGCATGGTAATTTGCTAAAAGTTTGAAAAATGCACTTTTGTGCATTTTTCAAAGTTTCATGTTGCGCACACCTATGCCCTTAGAGCATGTGTGTGTGCAACATATGTGCACATATCAATTTCAGGGGTGCAATAGGGTGTCATTTTGACACCCTTGCACCCTTGAAATTGCATGAGCAATTTGCGAGAACCTACTGGTACTCGCTATTTGCTCATGCAATCTCCAATTCATTCCTATGGGCCTGGAGGCCCATAGGAATGATTGGGATGGCATTCCTTAATTGCTACTCGCAATTTGCTAGTAGCAATTAAGGAAAGTTAAGGAATCGCTATTTGAATAGCGATTCCTACATGCATAGCCTTTTGCTATTCCTTATTAGCGATTCCTTATTTTTCGCTAATAAGGAATCACAAATGGCATTGTTGATGCATGTGCCCCAATGTAAATAGCACTGTGTGGAAACCCTTTATTGAATGGGGAATAATAACAATGAGGCTGTGATAATGCAAGGTCCAATGATTAACACCATGCCTTGGTATAAAAAGGCAGGCCGGGCTGGCCCCAGGCGAAAGCAAGAACTCTGGCCCGGGGCGCTCAGGATTGGATCAGGCCATAGGAGATAATTTGCATTCGCTAGTGGTGAGATGAGGATAAAAAAAAAACGAAAAAAAAAAAAAACAGTACTTAGAGATCAATATATGGTTGAAAAAAGAATTTTATCAGAAGTTATACAACAACATTATGTGATGACCTACCAAGATGGGAAAAAACAACTAACATGAGGAAATTGGTAGAATCTATCTTCACAAGTGTGGCTATTTAGATCAGGAAGCAACTATTAACAGGTTCAATAACTTCAGTAGCTTCAAGTACATTCCTCTTTACATCATCTTGGAACTAGATTTTCAAATAAATCTGGGAGTCATAGGTGTAGAAGTGAAATTAGACCTTGGGGTAGCTCAGAGTGGAGGCTAGTAGCTCTATTCATAGGCTAAAGAGTGTTGGAAAGAGAAGAGAACTTTGAGGGACATCTTATGGGTTGATCATGGGCTGGAGATTTTGTGAGATATTTGTATGGAATGGCTCCAATCTTCCAGCTATGGGATTGCTCAATTCAGTCTAATGTTTTCCATTTAGGATTTTAATGAGAGTTGTATGGTACACTTTGTCAAAGGCATTTGACGGGTCAAAAGAGGACAAGCATCAGCCCTGAATCAACTTGGTCAAAGATGTGGAGAACATTTTCTACTGTTTTTAAGTTTGCCATCTCTCTGCTATGGCCAGGAAGGAAGCCTGATTGCATGTCATCCAGTGAATTATTTTCTGCAATGTGTTTTTTGTTTCTTTGAACTCAAAGCGGCTCCTGAGGACTTGTCAGGGAATTGGATGTTGGTTATCAGTCAGTAGTTCAAATCTGCAGGATCCAGCTCTTATTTTCTGGTCAAAGGCTAAACTTGAACTACTTTTAAGCAATTATTATTTGGAGTTTTTATATAGCGCATAGTTACCCTAGGGCATCCCAGCGCTTGTCCAGGGCGACAACCATTAGCAAAAGACAGGTTTAGCAGCGTCCGGCAGGAAAGAGATGGGTTTTAAGAAGTTTACGAAACCGAGAAGTACAAGTCTCTGAGCGCAAACTAGGAGGAAGCACGTTCCACAGGATGGCTATATTGACCGAGAATCTTCGCCCACCAGCACGAGCCCTTTTCACTCTGGGAATTTGGAGCAGATGTTTCTGGTCAGAGCGCAAAGCTCTATTGGCCTTATAAGGCACAGCTAAATTCCTCAGGATAGGAGATCCCTTCCCCTGAAGAATTTTATGCGCTGTGCATAGAGCCTTAAATTTAACCCTTTCCCGCACCGGGAGCCAGTGCAGGGCCTTCAAAGCGGGTTTAGCTGACTGCGTTCTTGGTATACTCGTAAGCAGCCTTGCAGCAGCATTTTGAACCTGCTGAAGTTTATTGAACGTAGCTTCAGGGGCACCTAGAAAAATAGTATTGCTATAATCTAGTCTCGATACAATAAGCCCCTGAATGAGCAGCTTCCTAGATATCCAAGGAAGCAGAGGCAGGACTTTACGAGCTGAACGGAGAAGACCAAAACATACTCCTGCCGTTTTTTCCGCCTGGGTCCTGAAAGAAAGATCTTGTTCCAGCCAGATCCCCAGACTCTTAATCTCCTCTTTAGGACTCGGGAGGTCTCAGAGACAGCTAGGCCAAATAGTCGAAGGGAGAGAAGGAATTTTATGCCCTAGCAACATTATTTCGGTCTTTGAACCCTTCAACTGTAAAGCTGATTCACACATCCAGGTGTAAACTTTGGACATACAGGAGTGCAGCGAATCTGGGTTATCCACAAGTTGGGATAAAGCGACCACCAGCTGATTATCGTCAGCATAGCTGACGATTTTAATACCAAATGGGGCCACCACATCCTCCAGGGGGGCCATATATACATTAAACAATGTGGGGCTAAGGGAGGAGCCCTGTGGCACACCACACTGGAGGGGGATAGATGCCGACCGTTCACTGCCTTCCCAAACCTCGTACGTCCGGTCGCAGAGAAATGACATAAGCCACTTCAGAGCCACACCTGTAACCCCTATATCTGACAGCCGTTGGATCAACACTTGGTGGTTCACAGTGTCGAAGGCCACACTGAGGTCCAGGAGGATCACTGCCACGGACCCTCCTGAATCCAAAATGCTCCTGGCTTCCTCAATGACTGCCAGAAGAGCGGTATCGGTGCCCTGACCTGGGCGAAATCCAGTTTGAGAGTCTCGCAACAGGCCATTAGACTCCAGGAAGTATGACAACTGACGGTTCACCAACCTTTCAGCGATCTTACCGAGTCCAGGAAGCAAGGAAATGGGCCTGAAATTTGCCAGATCCGATGGATCCAGATTTGGCTTTTTCAGGAGAGCCTTTACCACTGCTCTCTTCCAGCTCGGTGGCACCAAGCCCTGGACAAAGGATGCATTAATTAGGTCCGTAACCGGGACCGCAATAACGGTTGCTACCTGTTTCAGGAATCTCATAGGGACCGGATCCCTAGGGGAACCACTCTTCATAGCGCCCAGTTCCTTAAGGACTTCATCTACTGATACTGGCCCAAAGGTGTCCAAATGGACAAGAACTCCCCCTGGCTGACTGCCATTATCTATTCTCTGGACAGCCTGGGGCAAGGCATTTAGAATGTTCTCTATTTTCATATGAAAATAGTTCGCCAGCTCCTTGCATTTTTCACCTGGGCTATCATAAGTTACCAAGGGCTCGGGAACTTTAAGAAGTTCCTTTAGCACTCTAAAAGTCTCTCTAGAGGAGTTAGAGGAACTTTTTATTCTCTCCTCAAAAAATTGAGCCTTAGCGCAATGAAGAGCAGATTTTATACACCCTAATTGCCGCACGATACTCCTCTCGCCTGGCTTCCACCCATTCCTTTCTCCAAGCCCTCTCCAACTTCTTACATCCCTTCCTAAGGGTTCTCAACTTGGGTGTATACCATGGGTCAGAAACCATTCTCTTCTCCCTCTTTAGCACTCTCTTTTTAGGGAGAATAGCGTCAAGAGAGCTGGTCAGCCACTGATCGAGGTTCGCATCTGCGATTACCGGGTCCGAAACTGGGGAGGGACACGTACATTCAAGGTTAGTAATCCAGTTGTCCACCGATAACCTAGACCAGACTCTCTCCAAAGTATGGACCCTAGGGAGAAGGGTGGCCGTTGATTCCACTTGCCAAGTTAAAGGAACCAAGAAGTGATCTGACCACGGGAGAGGATAAGGGGGCAAAGACCTAAGATGGGAAATGTTAGCAAAAATAGGGTCAAGCAGATGACCTCTATTGTGCGTAGCTCCCGCGTTGATTAAACTCAACTCATAAGCTTTCAAATCACACTGCAGGTCTACCGCCACTAAATCTGCCGGGTCATTGAAGTGGAGATTAAAATCTCCCAGCGCCATAAAGTTGGTCGTGGAAGAAGCCAAAAACGTAACTGTTTCCATCAGCGAGTTGACGAAATTGCCCACACAACCCGGTGGGCGATATACCAATAGGCCTGACACCGACACCGTGGATGAAATCCGTAGGGAGAACTGACAGCTCTCACAATCCAACACCCCCCCAATCTGAGCCCTGCACACAAAAGTATCACTGTATATAATGGCAATGCCGCCCCCTCGTCCCACAGGCCTATCCAGATGGTATATTAGAAAGCCTGGGGGGAGGGCAAGCACTATATCCACCCCAGAACAGGATATAATCCATGTTTCCGTCAAGAACAGAATATCTAAATCATGATCTTGTATAAGAAAATTAATTTCTAATGAGTGGCTCGGAAGGGATCTACAATTCAGCAGAGCCATAGACAGGGCATTCTTTCCCTTAGCTGACTGGATCGACTGACATATCCTGCAGCCAGAGAAAAGTTTAGATCCCTTGTGGAAATACTTACAAGTTATATCTTTAAAGGGGCGTAATGACATGATGTCCTCACGAGAATATGTTGTCCTTATTTCTGGCGTTTTGGCCAAGGATCCTGGCCCTAAGCCCGTCTGGGCCCGGACGGGCACAGACGGGCTGGACTCTGGCGTGACTCCGGCGGGGATCCGGCGTCTCCGCTGCGCGCAACCGCTGCGCGTCAGCATGACCATCTTAAAAAGAGGTCGAGCGTCCTTGTGACGCTAGACCGTCAAAACAGATGGCGCCGCCAGGCGTCCTTCACTCACCCAATATGGCCGCCAAAGTGCCGAGTGGCCGGGAAAAGGACCCGCAAAAGAGCGGTGGATCAAACTATTACTGTGCAAGTAAGTGGGCAGCACTATAAAATCAGGGGAGAAAAACAAAAATAAAAACAAATACAAAACGGGGATTTTAAAAACGCCTAGTAAACAGGCAAAACGACAGCAATAAGCGCAGCGTGCTCTAACCGCTCTTGTAAGGTCAATCAGTCGACTGGCAAGACTGAACCTCTGATTTACCCTCCTTAAGAAGAGGTCGAGCGTCCTTGTGACGCTAGACCGTCAAAACAGATGGCGCCGCCAGGCGTCCTTCACTCACCCAATATGGCCGCCAAATCACCTTGTGACCGGGAAAAGGACCCGCAAAAGAGCGGTGGATCAAACTATTACTGTGCAAGTAAGTGGGCAACACTATAAAATCAGGGGAGAAAAACAAAAATAAAAACAAATACAAAACAGGGATTTTAAAAACGCCTAGTAAACAGGCAAAACGACAGCAATAAGCGCAGTGTGCTCTAACCGCTCTTGTAAGGTCAATCAGTCGACTGGCAAGACTGAACCTCTGATTTACCCTCCTTAAGAAGAGGTCGAGCATCCTTGTGACGCTAGACCGTCAAAACAGATGGCGCCGCCAGGTGTCCTTCACTCACCCAATATGGCCGCCAAAGTGCCGAGTGGCCGGGAAAAGGACCCGCAAAAGAGCGGTGGATCAAACTATTACTGTGCAAGTAAGTGGGCAACACTATAAAATCAGGGGAGATGCTTCCTTGCATTAAGGGAGAGTATGTCGAGAATGGGGTAAAAAAGGTATTGATTTACTTTAGGAGTGTTAAGATTCAGAAAAGTGAGAGGGTTGTATTGGTTCGGCAACTATTTTAGTCAATTCCTGGTCGACCATGTCAAGGAAGCAGGAATTTAAGGCTCAGCCCTTGAATGGATCCGTTCCTTTCTAGGAAACCGATTTCAGGCGGTCTGCCTAGGCCAGCTTACAGCCCCCAAGATGAGAACTACATGTGGTGTTCCTCAGCGCTCCTCACTTGCCCCTCACTGGTTCAACATATACCTTCTCCCTCTGATCCATGCCCTGAAAGAAAGGAAAGTTCACACCTTTAATTACGCAGACGATTTCCAACTGGCGTTCTCCATCAGTAACACTCCTACATCCATCCATGAATTCCAGACTACGATGCTGTTCATCCGTGACTGGATGAATAGCAACCATCTGAAGTTAAATCCAGATAAGACGGAAGTGATCCTAACAGGAGGTCCTTTAAACCCTTGGAGTCCCCGGTTCTTGCCTAAAGAGCTGGGACAGTCCATACCCCCTCTATACCTGCCAAAACACTGGGGGTCACAATTAATAATGACCTCACAATGAAAACTCAAATAGGATCTGTAATCTCAACGTGCTTTTTCCAGCTGAGAAAAATAAGGAAAATTTGTAGGTTCCTTACACAGGAAGCAAAAATACAGGCAGTCCTTGCTATGGTGATATCCCATATAGATTACGCCAATTCTCAATATTTCGGCATTCCCGCTTATCTCAACCACCGTCTTCAACTGGTACAGAATCAGGCAGCTAGACTGATTCTTCAGGAAAACAGGCGTCAACATGTCACTCCCCTTCTGAGGAAGCTGCACTGGCTCCCCATAACTCAGAGATGCGCCTTTAAGGTGGAATGCATTATCTTTAAGTCTCTGAATGGTAGAAGCCCCAAATTCATTGACAGTCTTATTGAAAGAAACACTCCAACCCGCAACCTGCGATCTGCCCATATACATTTCCTGACTATACCTTCCTTCAAACTGAAATGTTTTGGTGGAACAAGGTTTGCCATACTAGGCCCCAGATACTGGAACTCCCTGCCTCTAGAAATCAGATCATGCACAGACATCATGAGTTTTCGAAGGCTCCTAAAGACATGGCCATTTAGACAGGCATACGAGTAACATATCAGGACCGGCACCCTTAGAGTAGCGCCATGAAACCAATCTGGTGTACGTGCGCTTTACAAATAAAGTATAACATAACAAAACAATTCTATTAGTGAGATCACTTTGAAATTGGAACCTTTTGGCTTGGCTTTTGAGGTAGTAGAGCTGTGATTTTGCAGTGTTGTAGGGTGTATGAGGGATAGTTTAAAATTCATTTTATCTATAAAGTTGTGAAAAAGACACTTGAGGGTTTCTTTTTTGGTGGTGCTGGAGACGACTGTGAGAGATTTTATTTCAACAAACGATGGATATCTTTACTTTTGGAAGCGTCTGTTTATTTTCTAGACTTTGCAATGACTGGGATGTTATGGATTTCCTCTGAGGCACTTGGCAATAAGCTTGATTCATTTTCTTCAGGGAGATCCACAATGTCGTCTTAGAGATATGCTGTTTTTTGATGTAATTGTTTACTATTCCTGTAAGGCTTTGTTTCTATTATGATTTTGGTTGGCGCAACTGTGTGAAGTAAGTAAGTTGATGACGATAGTGTTCAATTGGGCTTTCCAGTCGGCGGTTGAGTATTTAAAGTTGTTCCTTCTGTAGAGAGCCAAGTTTTGTGGAGAAGGTGTTGATGTTATTGCAACAGCATGAATTGGTGGTCAAAGGTGAATCATAACACTTTTCAATGTAGAATTTTCTTACTTTTTCTTGAGGTTGATGAGAGTGCGAAGTTGGTGATAATACTGGGACGTTTCGGAATTTCACAGTGTTGCAAGGGATAGATGAACAGGAGGGAACCTCCAGGTTGGTGGGAGAAAAAGTCTTAGGGCCTTAATACGAGTTTGGCTGTCAGTGGACTATCGTATCAGCGGTCTGAACGCAGTGAGCTAGGCAATCTGACAGCTGTATTATGAGTTGAGTAGATTGCATTTCTGAAGACCGTGGCTGAACTGCCGACACCACCAGCACACCACCTTGTTCGCGGACAGGAAAAGGCCGCTGCCATAGGGTGGTACAGGGAAGCTTCACCGCTGTCCGTATTACTAGTTGGCTTTCTGATGAGCCAAACGTGGGGGTGCAGCCGCCTGCTTCGAGTCGGTGGAAACAAAGGTTCTGGGTTGCATACTCACCCCTCTCCTGTTCTTCCAGGCAGAGTTCAACGTGGATCTCTTTCTCCAGGTCCCTCTTTCACAGCAGCATCTTCATCCCAGAGAATACAACCTTGTTTGCGGTGATCTACAGGGGAGTCCTTTTTGTACCATATACCCATTGCCTAGACTGGCCACATATAGGTCAGGCTACAGCATTGAGTAGGCGGTATGTTTCCACATGTATCATGCAATAGTGCGTATTCCACACATGCAGTTGAAACGTTCACACAGACATCGAAACATATGGAAAACTAATCACTACCACCGCAAGATCTCCGCAGTCACACCACCGGCACCATGGTCAACTCGTTATACGGCGGTCCTAATACCACCAGCAAACTCTTAATAAGGCCCTAAGTGTGAAGGCAGAGGGTAGTTATTTGAAGCTGTGTTGTTGCTTTGGAGTGGGAGAAGAGTGGAAGTAATTTTGGATGGTGGAAGTTCCAGGTTATAAGTGTCATCTGCATCTAGCGGGTGCCTCACTTGGCCAGACTCTATAAGTGTGGACTCTCAAGACATGATACACTCTGTGAGTGTTCTCCAGCTTGCTTCCCCTCATCCATCATTTCCTGTGAGGTCAAAAAGAAGAGGCAGCAGGGCCTTTGCTGGAATGTATGCACACCCAGAACTTTGTATCACACCCAGAAAGGATGGCAGTGGTTATTGGTCCACTGACCATTGAACCTATCTTCTACTGACTTAAGTGATGGTTCTCCTCCAATGTCAACCCAGAAAGAGTAGAGTTCCATCAGACCTAGAAGGATCAACTGGCTTCAGATAGGAGCAGCAAATCCATATACCACTGGTCTGCAACCTGGCCCAAGTAAACCCAGGCTATAAGACTTTCCAGGGAAGCAGCAGAAAACAGAATCATGAATTCTTTGTTTCCAGCAGTAATACAATTGGATTCATTTTTGTGGTACTGTTGAGGAGTTAGTGAAGATTTCACCAACATGTAATCCCTTGTCCAGAGCAGGTGAAAGAGGAACTCCTCCACAGTTGCACATTTTGACTGTATAAATGTATAGATGATTAGAAAACATTCCATAACTTATGTTGAACATATTGTTTATTGTCCTTGAAAAGGCTAGGATTTGACCATGTTTTCATGGAATGCAGTATATTTCATACTGATCCAAAAGGGCAAGTGACTATGATTGTATTGTCACTGCAGGTTTTGAGGTACACTGATGTTCCTAGCAGTGGTGTGTGTTCTTAGTTCCCTCTACTCTTCAATATTTTATCAGGTTCTCAGACAATAGCATTTGTAGGTTGCCAGCAATGCTTAATTTGTAAAAGGATAAGTGCTGGTGGTCATGGCAGTTCTCAGAATCTCACAGCCAGTGCTATTAAATGTCAACATATTCTTGAATCCTTCTCATGCCTCTTTAATCCACTAAGAGACCCTTTCTCGCCCTTTTTTCTCAACCTTGAAGGTTTCTGTTTCCTCCTTTTGTGGTGTTTATTAGGTCTTTCTCTTCCTCCACCGTTACACTTTGTGTGTTTTTTCTTGTTTTGCTCTCGGTAAATGTCTTTTGCTGAAAAAAAGATGATGGCCAACAAAGATAAATGCCAGTGGGCCCCACCAGCAACCACTGGCTCAAATGAAGCACTGCATGCAGTACTTTTATGTTCTTGGCCTTTGGGGAAATCATAATAAGAAGGTACTTTATGCATTTAGGATACTTTTATTGGCACTGACAAGGATACAAAAATCCTGCGTATTATTAATGATATTGACAGATTTGGCCAGAAATCAGTTTGAAGAAAAAGAAAAAAGTTTTATATAGCCCAAACTAGACCCGAGACATCGGGTATCAGAGCTCTTTACATGACCACCAGTTTCGTTACAGAAGGACAAATTCATTTTTGTTAGGCACTGGGAGATTAAGTGATTTGCCCAGAATCACAGGATGTTGAGCGTCGTTGCCGAGACTCAAACTCGGTTCCCCAGCCACTATAGTCTATATGAGTGAATGTACATGTAAGACACCCATCCACGTTAAGTTGCCTAGTAAAGTCACGTCAGCACGCACTGACACATCCCAGGTATGATTAGTACACTTCGTTTCCGGGATACACCACCCACCATGTTGTTTTTGCTCAACGCCTTCACTGGATTGCATCACCGCGGGCACATTGTCTACATTTTTAGCACTGTTACATGACGTGAATTTACTAGGCAACGTAATGTGGATAGGTGTCCTACATGTACATTCACTCATATAGACTATAGTGGATTCCTGTTTTTTCCTTTTTCCTCTCCCCTTTCTTCTTTCCTTTGTTTCGTGGGACATGTGACTCTCCGTACAGTTTAACCTTTTTATCTTATCAAAGTTAAACATATGTAATATACACGATGACAATTCTTTTGATTACAGAATATTTCCCCTGAGGAAGGGACCAGCGAGTCCCGAAATGCATAGGGCTTCGGGCTTGTGACATCTATGGGCCATGTGAAAACTATGCACAGATCAATATGCGAATTGTTATACAGGGATATATTGTACTAGGAGATTCTAGTGTACAACATTATGTTGTTTCATATCCAAGGATTCAAGAATTTGTTCTGTTAAAGTACCCTATGGTGTTACCAGATGGTTATGTATTAGTACACTGATTTATGTAAGAATTGTATTACGCCTTATGATTTACTGGTCAATAATAAGTTCTTGGAACAAGAAATGTTTTTGAATTAGTATGTATGTTTTTATACTAAAAAAAGTGAAGTTTATCATTATAGAACAATTGTTCAATAGGAACAGTGCTCACTACAATCAGGGTCTAACCTGTAAGTCTTCTAGTTTATTCAGTGTGTGATGTCAACACACACAAGTAGTGTAGCACCCTTGGTTTAGAATTAGTAATGTTGAACAATATAGAACCTCAGAGTGCACCTCTATTTCTCATAGACAAGTTATTCCACCTCTACTGTGACATTTCCAAATGCTTGAAAACATACAAGCATTCCCATTGCTGGATAAGTCCTCTTCCGACCCTTCAGTGTTCGCCAACTAAAGACCGATGCCATTCCCGATCAAGGTCATAGAGAGACTCATCAACAGACACCTCACTGAATACCAACTATTTGACACATATCAGTCCGGTTTCAGAATGAACCACAGCATGGAAACTGCCCTCATCAATGCCACAGATGACATTCACATGAATCTTGACAGAACAGACTCGGCAGTCTCCACAGCATTTGACACAGTCTCCCACCCCATCCTTATCCAATGCCTACACAGCATCAGAATACAAAGTCATGCAATTCCATGGAACTGCTCCTTCCTGACATGAAAGACCTAGTTAGTCAGCCTGACACCATACACCTCGGACACCTGGGACCTAATCTGCAGAGTACCTCAGTGATCTTCTCTGAGCTCGACCCTCTTCAGTGCATACATGACCCTCTGGCTAGCATGAACCACTCGCATGATAGCTATATCTTTTCCTATGCCAATGAAGTGCAACTCATTCTCGCCATCACAGACAAGACGCCCAGTACCCGGATCAAGTTCAATGTCTAAAATGCTCAAATCGCCTACTGGATGAGGACCAACTGTCTATAGCTAAACTTCCATAAGGCTGAAATTGTGATCTTTGGGAAGAGCACATCACCGTGGGGACTCTACCTGTTAGCCAACGGAGCTAGAACTGACACTCACCCACACCAAGAAGACAGGATCATCATTGACAGAAAACTTGATATGACAACCCAAGTCAATTCCTTCACTGCCTCATGCTTCCATACCCTGAAGATGTCGAGGAATATTTTCAAATGGCTTTCAATCATCACCCAGAAAACCATCACACACACCCTGGTAACAAGCAAGCTGGACTGTGGGAACACTCTATAGGCAGGGATCAACAACAAAAAACTCACCAGAAGGCTGCAGAGGTGTTTGGACAAAATACTGAAAAAATATTGTGATACAAAAATATTGTGTCAAGAATATAGAAAGAAAAAATATTGTTTTAAGTGTTGTTTTTAATATCATTGTTAAATAAATCAATTTAGAAAATAGAGCTGTATGTAATATGCTGGTCCGGCTCAATCGACGGGCCATACATAGGACATTATCTTCTCCAACTCTCCTCGCATATCTACAGAACCATTCCTTCTACTCTCTTCCGCAATTCTAGAAGACAATGGCACAAGATTACACAAGACTCCTTTGGGAAAAGTTTTATATCCCCGACATATGTAGAAACTGCTGATATTGAAGCTTAAGTCATTCCATGAGGCAGTGGAACAGACCTTAGATACACTGCCCCCCCCCCATTAAAAAACAGCATACCAATTCCCGCAGGACACATGCAGTCTGGTATACCCCTAAACTCCGGAGAGAAAAAGCTAACTGCAAAAAAATTGGAAAAAACATGACGAAAAACTCAAGTGAAGAAAGAGAAAATAATCTATAAATCTGCTCTTGCACTCCACCACAGGAACATCAAAAAGGCACGAAAAGCCCATATCACCACCCAGCTACACCAAGCTGGCAACTCCACTAAAGAACTCTATAAAGTTCTAAATTCCTTTACCAACCCCATAGCCTGCACCGATCAGATCCCCCCTCTCAGTCATTATGTGATAACATTGCCAACCATTTTGAGGATAACATTTATATAATCTACAACCAATTTCCCAACAGCTCTGAACTCACTGATATTTCAGCCCTACTGCCTACATCTCAGTGTAACAGCGAGGGCTGCCTTGAGAGCTTCCATGTCTTGCAGATACCTCAAGTTGAAGAGATCCTCAGAACAGCTAAATCGGGCTCCCCCTCGATATTCTGCCAGCCAAGCTGGTAGCTTCGCTGGCCTCTCAACTAGCTCCAACTATCTGTATGATATTAAATGCCTCCCTTAGTGAAGGAAAACTCCCATGCAAATGGAAGGCAGCACAAGTCCTCCTGATTTGGAAAATACTCATCTACCATCAACTGAGTTAACTAATTTCCGTCCCATTTCTCTCCTTCCACTCATGAGTAAACTCCTGGAAAGATATATTAACATTCAGCTTATGGGACATTTAGAATCCGCCAGTAAACTGGACATCTCCCAATCTAGCTGCAGACCTATCCACTCTACAGAAACCACTCTTATAGGTGTCACAGATGACATTAAACTGGCCCTGGACAACAATAAGAAGGCACTGTTGGTACTACTGGATTTGTCTGCATCTTTTGACACCATGGCTCACCAGATGCTTCTCCATAGACTAAATGAGACAGGTGTCCAGGGACTGGCGCTCAAATGGTTCGCCAGTTTCCTGGACCAGCGAACCCAAACTGTCAACTTGGGCCCTTTTTGGTCTTGCATTCTTAAGCTTACTAAGGCGGTTTCACAGGGCTCCTGTCTCAGCCCTAGCTTGTTCAATGTGTACATTTCCCCCCTTGCCAAGATCATCAAAGACCTTGGATTCACCCCATATTCCTATAAGGGTGACACTCAACTTCTCTTATCTTTTGATAACAATAAGATCTCTGTCAAATCTCGTTTTGCAGAATGTATGCATGCAATCTCCAGTTGGATGATGCAAAACTTCCTTCAGCTCAATGCAGCCAAAACTGAAATCTTGCTGTTTGGTAAGGACCAAACCCTGTTGTCCCCTGACTGGTGGCCCGCAGAGCTGGGGCCAGCTCATACCCCCATATCTGTGGCCAAAAATGCGGGGGTCCGACTGGACCTCAGCCTAACTATGAGAGACCAAGTTCTAGCCACCACAGGTACTGGTTTCCATACACTAAGCCTCCTCCGTAGAGTATTCAACCTCCTTCCCTTAACCGTCTGCAGGACCCTAATACAAGCTTTAATTACTAGCTGCCTCAATTACTGCAATGCCCTTTTTATATCTGCCAACAAAGCTATGATAAACAAATTGCAGGTGGTTCAGAATACAGCAGCCTATCTGGCTCTCAACATGCCCTGAAAACCCTTTCCCGGCCATTGTTACGGCAGCTTCACTGGCTTCCCATCCGCCAGAGAATCAAGTTTAAAATCTGTAATCTAGTCCATAAGCCACTACATGGCAAAGGCCCTAGTTATCTTGCTGAAAAAATTAAATACTATCTGCCTAGAAGATCTCTTCGCTTGGGTGACAAAGCCCTGCTGGCCCTTCCCTGTTACAGGAAACTTAGGGCAGGGGGCAAAGCTTTTACTTACCTTGCCCCCGTGTACTGGAATCAACTGCCCATTCATATACGAAAGTGAACCAATCCTCTTCACTTCAGGGCACTCCTAAAGACTGAATTGTTCCAGTGAACGACCTGCCTAGCCCTACCTATACCATTCCTTAGTGCGGAAATGCCCTTTCGGGGGTGATTCCTACGCTTTTCAAATTATAAATTAAATTAAAATAAATTAAATATCATTTGTAAGTTTTAATTAGTATGTAAGTTTTTGTAGTGCGTTTGTTTCAATATGTTTATTTATTTATTTGTAAGATTATTGATTAATTATGAAATTGTTGAAATTTAGATTTTCGGTTTTATTCAAATTTTTTACGAGGTGGCATATTGGGTTTTTAAGGGATAAGGGCAAGGACATTTTTTTAAAGTGTATATGTGAAAGTACATTTCATGTTAATTATTTTAATGATATGCAAATTTATATTGTGAAATGTTTACATTAATTTTTCTACATTGGTAATTATAATAAATTATAATTTATAATTGATTGAAATATATATTAATGGTATTCAATAAGCAAAATATTAAAATCCATTTCTATTATAATAAAGGTAGACATTAAAATAATATAAATATTAATTTGAATACAATTAAATAATTTAAAAAAATGAATATAAATGTTAAAATTTTATAATTTTAATGAAAAATGAATTTTCATAATGCAAATATTTTACTTTTTTGTTATAAAATTTGAATTTTGTACTCAAATACTAACAATTTAGTTTTATACATGTTTTAATGATTGTTCATTTTGGATTATAATTGCATTTTTTATTTTATGGTTTAAAGTTGGGAATGGAAGGAAGTATTACAAAATATATTAATTAATAATATTAATAAAATATTTTTATATTTTAATGTTTACATAAGAATATATAGGTCTGTAGTTTTGGTTAATGTGTATTAGATTAAATTTGCATTTATTTTATAGATCAAAATGTTGGTGTGATTATTGAGGATAGATTGTGTATATAAAATGTTTAGTTTGTATTAACTCTTATAAAATGTTTTAGATTGGAGTGCAAATAGTAATTTTCACCTCTTTAGGGTCCAACACCTTCGTAAAATAAACTTACGGCCACATTACAATGTCGGACAGAATTGTTCTGCCCGACACTGTCTCGGAATTGGGATCCGACAGACTCGTGGTCGGCGGCTCCTACCGACCGATTACGATGCTACCTAACACTGTTCGAAAGGACTCCCATTGACTTCTATGGGAGCCTGTGTTCCGACCGACAACACAGGCTCCTATGGTGAAAATTGGTGTCTGTGGAAAACCTTGCAGCCTGTAGCGGGCACCCCATGGTTCCTGCTTCACTGTGCATGGTTTTACAGGGGATCCCTCTGGTACCCTGTTGAACCCAAACCAAAGGCTTAGGATGAAGGGGGGCCTGCTAGGTGCCCCCAAAGCCAGAACCGATTCAGAATGACTTAACAGTTCCCCTTCCAACCGCGAGCATTGTAATCGGTCTGGCGCATTGGATTGCAACCAACTCGTGCGGATGGGTTCTGACTCAGTGTAGGGGAATCCGACTGTCGGTCGGAGGCTTTTCGACCTACATCGTAATGAGGCCCTCTTTAGTGTCTAACACCTCCCCCAAATTGGTGTAGATTGCATTGGAAACAGTAAATGTCACCCCTTTTGTGTCCAACTCTGTCCCCAAATTGGTATAGATTGGAATGGCAATAGTAAATATCACAAAGACTTTCTTAAAAATTATTTGTATTGTATTGTGAGTATTTAATTTGATCATATTTGTCTAAAATCCTTTGTTTTAATTGTATTTGTATGCAGTAAAAATAGTTTGTGTTATTTCATTTGTATTGTTGGTGTTAGAAATATATTGAAAAATAGTTAGTTGTATGTTTTTAAGAAAAAATATTACCTTAATTTTTTTATGGGAAAAAAGACATGCAACACATTTTTCTCATTTTATTTATGTTTTCTATTTGTATTCAATGTATATTTTTACATTTTTATACATAAATATTTGAACTGAAAAATAAACATTTATATATAGTTAAACAAAAAACATTTTTTACCGAATTTGTATTTTTAAATATAGGAGTGAATTATATTTAAATAGTATTGTATGTTGTACATTTTCTACTTTTGTCCATTGCTTAAATTTTTTTTTTAGCACTTCTTAAATTGTTTTATATACATATTTTCAATATCATTTTAACATTATTTTTTTTAGCATGTATTAAATAATTGTATATATTTTACACTACTAATTAATTTATACGTTACCATTTTGTAACATATTTTCGCATCATTTGAATTACATTTTTTACATGGTTACTACTTTTTTACAATTGTTCATACATTTATTCAACATTTTTTTATTATTTCCCTTTCATTTCTTTGGGGAGAATGTCTTTTTTAAGTTTTATTTAGTGTCCATTTTTTAAGGCTACCATCTATTTTGTTATCTATGTGTGTTATTTTTAGATCATTTTCCTGGATGCAGGTTGGGTAAGGTGCTGCTGTTCGTCAGAACAGGTAAATACTTTTTAAAGGAATTCTTAAGGGTTTTGAAGGAAGGGGGAGGTCTAGAGTTTAGTTATAAAGTTGTTTGTGGGATTGGTGTAATTTTGGGCTTCATTACAATGTTAGACATTGTCTCAGTCAAGGGACCGACTGACACCTGGTCGGCGGTTCCGACCGACTGATTACGATTAGACTGAACAGTGTTCGGTCGCACTCCTAGACTTTACAATGGGAGCATGCATTCCGGCAGGAATGCATGCACCCATTGTAAAATGTGAGGTGCAGTTGATCCCTTCACCCTGTGGCAGGCATCTAAAGGTGCCTGCCACAAGGTGCAGGGATCAACAGGGGGCCACCATAGGCACCCCCTCGGCCTCCAACCGGAGGCCGCGCACCAAAGGGAGCCCTGCTGGGGGCCCCCACTTTGAGTTCCAACAGCCTTTCTGAGTCAGAAAGGCCGGCACAGAAAGGCTGTGTAAACCTCACATCTTAATCCCTCGGGCGGAAAGAGCCGCACTTGGGACTACTGTCTGCATTCTGACTGGCGGACAGGCTCTCCGAGCCCGTCGGAAGCCAGTTGGAATGACCGTTTGCATTCCTTTCTGACCGGCTCCATCATATAGGGTCAATCATAAAGGAATTCGACCGGCATATTACGATGTGATCACAACGTTCTTACCACATCGTAATTAGGCCCTTAGTTGTATCAATAGTAGTGTTTTTCACTCGTTTGTTGTTTTAGGTCTCTGTAAACTGTATTAGTAATGTAGTTTAATGAATAAGTGTGTGTATTTGTGGGAATGTACTGTGTTTTGTGGGTGGGTTTTACTGTTTACTTTACAGGTTTTTGTCTACAAACGCGTCCTATGGGCATTGGGAGTTTCTCTTTTTTTTTTTTTTTTAAGGAAATCACTTTTGGTTTATAATAAACCAACACTTTTTACTTGGATTTCCTTTTCTTTCGGGTTTCTTGGAGAGTTTCTTTTGTAAAACACTTTTTTTTTGGGACTTCGGTAGGCTAGTATTTCTTTTATAATATGCTTTTGGCTATTATTTCTAAAGGCCTGATTACGAGTTTGGCGGTCTTGCTGCGGGCCGCCATGCAGGTGCTCCACAGGAAGACGCCAAACTTGAAGTTAGACCACAAGCCGGATTACAGGTTTAATCCTGGCGGGCGGTGTGTACTGCAGTGGTCCCAAGGCAGTGCCTTTCTAAGGATCAAAGGAGAGCCATAGAAAGGCAACGTTGTGGGACCGCCGAAGCACGTTCCTGCACGGAAAGAAATGCACCATGTCATGCATTTCCTCCAGTGCAGGAACTGGGGTGCAGAAATACATAGGTGCACAACATGTGCCCCCTTCACATACTCCCTTGCACAGAGGTGTCAGGGGGCTCTGTAAGGGCCACTCCGAGTTGCCTCACCACCACCCTCTCCATGGCAGGCTCACCTCTATGGATAGGGTCAAGGTGAGTCAACTCATAAATGCTGCCTCAGACCACTGCACCACCGCCACAGGACCAGGGATCTCCGACGGTTATAGTGCAGTTCAGTACCGGTCCAACCGCCAAACTCATAATACGGCGGGTAGACCACCAGTCTGTTGGTCCAAGGACTGCCACTGCGATGTAGTCGTAATTAGGCCCTAAGTAATTTACTGCTTTGTTGTTTATGAAGAGTTTGTCTTTAAATTGTAGCATTTCATACATTCTTTGGGTTTGTTTGCTAAGTTTAGGTGCAAATTGGCTAACAGATTGCTCCATTCATAGTTGATGGTAGTTATGCTCTTTTTGCAATGCTTCTATAAATGTATAGAGTGTAGGTCGGGTTCTGCCTAGTGTGGATTGGAAGGCATTGCGCCATCCTTCCAATGCATTGTTTGTTTTGGATTCCAGTGCCGAGGTGCTGTCATAGACATTCCATCATGGTATTTGGAATTTGGGTTAGTGCCTGTGTCCGAAGCATTGCAGTCTGCCAAACCAAGGGCCTCATTTACGAGGCCCTAGCAGCACTTTTCCACCATCTTAGTGTCACTTTTTTACGCTTCGTGGTGAAATGTGCCGAAGCATATTTGCAAGGTCACGCAAAGCCACTTTACGTGGCTTTCCTTGGCCTTGTAAATATGTGCCCCTTTCACACAGAAAACTGCATGGAAGGGGCATTTTGTAGCATGCAGAGAAATATGAAAATGCCATCAATTATTATTTCTGTGTAGGAAGGTGTCCCTTTCTGAACAAAAACAATCATCCTTGCAATGCAGGCACCCTTGCTACATGATGCAAGGGTGTCTGCATTGGTGCACAGCTGCAGTTTGTTCACCAGCACAGGGGAAAAGGACAGGAATGAGTCATATCGTAGATATGGTGCCTTTCTGGCCTTTTCTTTTGTCGCACAGCATAGCAGCAGGAAGGCCTGCTGCGCTGCAGTGTGTCAAAAGTTTGTAAATGCGGTCTTCGAAATAATCCATTAGGGAGATTATACTGTCTTCATTTTGTTGAAAGAAAGGGCTTTCTATTAGTAAGTTGTAGTAATTAGTTACCTCTGTGACAGAGACATAGGCTAGTGCTATTATCCTTTTGTATTTCAAAGGCAAATTGGCTGTTTGTAGAATAATCTACACTTAATACAGATTCTTGGAGGTGTCACCATATGCTTTGATTGAAATGACAGTAACAGCCTTGTATGGCTTTGTGGGGTAAAATCGTTTGAATTATGGCTTGCTCAAATTCTGTGATCATTTTTTGTGAGTATTAGTTTTTTTTTATTTTTATTCCTCATATGATCTCTGTAGCTACAGCTGCCTCTCGACCTGATCCACCTCTGGCACATATAACTTTGGTGGTTCTTAGTCTCAGCTGGTATTTTCCTTACGGGGAGTGCCCGTTTATACCCAACTTGAGCTAACCCAGAGGTTTTAATCATAGGAACTTATCCTGTACCTTGATCTATTCTAAATTAATCGCAAAGAGGATCATCCAACCAATTCAAAAACAACCCAGAATCTCGCCTCTCTCTAGATACATTTACCCTCTGATCTAAAGCTCTGAAATACTTGACGGAATTCCACCAGGCATTCCAATTAGGAGGAGCTTCCTGGCGCCACAGTTTACAAATCTCTCTCCTCACCAACAAAATCAAGTAGAACACCAATTTATGTTGTGGCCCAGTCTGATCTCTTATCCCACCCAACATAGGTACAATGCCAAATAAAATAAGAGTTGGGCTTACCTCCACTTCGGCACCCATGTCCCTGGAGATAATCTTACCCACATCACTCCGAAATTCTTGCATCTTATGGCAAGAAGCAAATACATGAACAACATATGCGTTCTTGAATCCACACCTCCAGCATCTAGCTTCTCCTCCACCCTTCATTCTGGATATTTTAAGGGGGGGCCAATATATCCTGCGGAGTGTAAAAAAATGGTTTCTTTTGAGTGCAGCCGATTTAAGCAAAGGGTAAAGCATGTCAATAGATACTTGCCATAACTCTTTCCGCTCTTCACTCGGCAAGTAATTCTCCCAAACCCGATTTGGTTTATCCATCTTTTCTTCTGCTGCAGCCAGAAGATAGTTATACCATAAAGCAACTTCTTTCTTCCTTGGGGCCTGGTTTTCTAGTTAATTTTCCATAGCATTGTCCTCCAAAAGAGACCAGCATTGACTCTTGCACCATGATGTAAGCTGATAAAATGTAAATCTAGGCAGGGTTCCATTCGTAGCATGGCTCCAAAATTCTCAAGGGTGACATTTGTTACCCACTACTACATCCTTCCAGTATGAAACTCCTGCCTCTTTTAGTGAGTGGGCTAAAGTGTCCAGAAGGCATTCCGGAATTCCAGGGGAGTCCCACACCGGTGCCCAATCGCTATAGTAGACAAGCCCCAAGCAGTCTCAACAATCCCACCATAACTTGGCCGCCATACGCACTTCCGTCTTCAAACGGATTTTTAAAAAAAATTTAGGTGAACAAAATTTGTACATAAAGCCATGCTCCCCTACTCCGTCTAACATGGTTTTAAACATACTGCCAATCAGCGAGTCATCTGGAGTAAGCAGTAATATCCTGGCGTTTTTTAATTGGTAGGCCCAACAATAGAGCTGAAGATCTGGTAAACCCATACCTCCTTGCGTTAATTTGCGCCTAAGTTTTTTCCAGGACAGCCTAATCCCTTTGCCTGCCCAAATAAATAAGGAAATCTTGCCCTGAATTTTAAGAATCTCAGCTCTTGCAAATTCAATTGGTATATTATTAAAAAGATAAGTATATTTCGGAAGGACACACATTTTAAACAAGTTAACCCGGCCATAGTGAGAGAGTGGTATGTTCTGCCATTTTTTTAATAGAACCTCAACTTCCTTCAAAACTTTATCTAGGTTAACTTTTGGAATTTCTCTCGGATCTTGGGTTATTGTAATTCCAAGGTATGTAAGATCTGTGGCACAGGACCCCTCCTGATTGGTAATATTCCATGCCATGATCTCCGTTTTATCTTTCTTTATTTTATAGCCAGAAAATTTTCAGAAAGTTTGAGTTTCAGTAATAAGTTCCTGTAGTGTGGTATCCACATCAGAGGAAAATAGAACGAAATCATCCGCATAAAGTACTATTTTCCTAATAAACCCGCCTACTTTAAAAGGAGCAATCTTTTTCTATAATCTTAAGCTCTGGGCCAAAGGTTCTATATAAATGTCAAATAAAATAGGAGACAGTGGGCAACCTTGCCTAGTGCCACGTTCTATATTAACGATAGGAGAGAGGCTTCCATTAACCAGGATCCGAGCCCGTGGTGATCTATAGATTTTTTTAAATAACTTCTCTAAAACCGGCGGTAAAGCCCAGGGCGTTCAAGGTCCTATATAAGAAATGCCCATTCACACGATCGAAGGCTTTGGCCGCGTTGACCATGATAATTGACAAAGGGAGGCCTTGGGATGGCGCCATATCCACGGCTCCAACTAAGGCATATACCAAATCTAACATCTGTCTACCCGGGAGAAAGCTCTTCTGATCTTCATGGATTATTGGACCTATTATCCTACAAAGCCAATTATTTAAAATCCCTGCAAAGACCTTGTAATCGACGTTTAATAAAGAAATTGGTCGATATGAGTGGCACTGAGAAGAGTCCTTACCAGGCTTCAGGATCAAGGTGATAACTGCATCACACCATGAGTCAGGCAAGGAAGATGAACCTTTTAGTATTTCATTAAACAGATTTAGCCAGACCGGAATAATTTCTTCTCTTAACATAGAATAGATCTCGATCGGACCTGCGGCTTTCCCTTTTTTAGCAGAATCTAACACAGCTAATATCTCACTCCCTGATATTTCCTGAGCGAGAAATTCTTGACTGGCCTCAGTTATTTTTGGAAGCTGTTTCTCAATCAGTCACCTATCCATATGCGCCTCCACCCCCTAAAGATTAATGGTGGGAGTCAAATTCCGTTCCGCTCACGGAATCTGCGATATTTTGACATTTTTGTGTTCCGCGGAGAGCGCGAAGATGGCAAAATTTCCGCTATGTGCCACGTTGTGAAGATTTTTTTCTTGTTCGTGCTTTGAAAATGCATTCTCGCGGGCGTGATCGCCTTACCGGGATCCCTGCGTTCGCCAACGAGTTTTCCAATCCGTTCGCGTGCTCCACGAGATGTTGATAGCCGGTTGTGCTATCCCGTGAGAGTTCACGATCACATCATTCTCCTCGCCATCAGACACCGCGAGAGTCTGAGATTGCGAACACGTCATTTGCCACCGCAAGAGAGAGCGTGAGGTTGCAAACACGTCAATCTCCACCGCGACAGAGAGCAGAAGTGTGGGGAAGCTCGCGATCGTGAACACGCCAAATTTTCAATTTGGGGAAGAATATTAACTCTAGCTGCATAAAACCTTCTGTAAATGATGATTTGGATGAAAAAAACTCCTCAGATTGACATTTGGCTGTCCTTTTTTGTGCAAGGAGTCCTTTTTAAACAAAAAACTTATTGGGGGGAGAGGGAGGAAGTGCCACAGAGTCTCCAACTTCCTGTTCCTGTCCATCAGGCTCCTCCCAGTGCTTTGTCCATCTCCTGTTCATTCTGCCTTTGGATTTGAGCTGGAAGGATCACTCTTTGTGTCCGCTGCATCATTCTCATTGGATTTGAGGACTTTTGAATTTGATATTTTACAAGTAAGTTGCTGCTGTGTCTGTTTAATTGGGGGAATTGCAGTTGCTGCAACTACAATTTTGGAACTTATCATTCTTATTTGTAAATTGTTGGGGGTAGCCAGTAGGCCCAGAGCTAGTCATGGGTGGGTGCATGATGAAGCAACTGTTCCTTTGGTGTGTGTTGAATGTTTTTCAAACATCATTTAGGGCATGGATGGCATTGGATTAAGTTGGAAAATGTGTTTTTGGGGGGTATTTCTGTTTTTTGGTGTGTGTTAAAGAAATGCCTTTGTTGTGTGTGCCTGGTGTGTTGGTGTGCACCCTGCAGACCTTGTTTTGCCCTGTGGATTTTAGTTTTTGCAGTAAAAAGGCTCAGCAGTGTGGTTTAGCATGCATCTTTTGCCTGGCTTCTTTTATAGGCCTTTTGTCAGTTCATTGTTTCCCAGGCCTCCTGCTTGTTGTTTGTGAGTGTCCATGTGGCTGGTGGCCTTTTCTGGTGGGAGTTATTAGTGTGCTGCTTTTGCCATATATAGTCCTGCATGGTATTCCTTTGTGGCATAGGCTTCTTGTTGTGGGCCTGGTCATGAGGTTTGCGACCATTTTGAAGGCAGGCAGTGTGTTTTTTGCAACAGGCCTGCATTGTCTGTCTTCTGTTTCTTGTAGTTGGGTGGGCCTGGCCATGTGGCTGGTGGCCATTCTGAAGCCTAGGCCTGTACGTTTGTGTGGCCTTGTCTGCCCATGGGCCTGCTTTCATCCAGTAGGCTCAGAGCAGGTAGCCACAGGTGCATTAAACAAGTGTTTATCTGTGTGTTCTGTTGAATTTAAACATCATTTAGGGCATGGATGGCATTGGATTGAGTTGGAAAATGTGTGTTTTGGGGGGTATTTCTGTTTTTGGGTGTGTGTTAAAGAAATGCCTTTGTTGTGTGTGCCTGGTGTGTTGGTGTGCACCCTGCAGACCTTGTTTTGCCCTGTGGATTTTCGTTTTTGCATTTTATTGCATTAAAAAGGCACAGCAGTGTGGTTTAGCATGCATCTTTTGCCTGGCTTCTTTTATAGGCCTTTTGTCAGTTCATTGTTTCCCAGGCCTCCTGCTTGTTGCTTGTGAGTGTCTATGTGGCTGGTGGCCTTTTCTAGTGGGAGTTATTATTAGTGTGCTGCTTTTGCCATATGGGCCTGCATGGTTTTCCTATTGGCTTACTGCTTCCATCCATCCCCTTTGCCAGCAGCAGCTCCCTTCCATTACATTTGTATTTTGGTTGTTGTTCTTATTCTTTCCTATCCTTCCTGAGAGTGTAGTGTGTACACTGTACACAGTAAGCAGTATTTCGTAGCCCTTGTTGCCAAAGTCTCACAAATGGCTACACTATATCTTTTATTTGTTTGTTTGTACTAGTAGTAATTGAACCACAACAACAAATGCAACATTTCACTGATGTTCTTCTCCTGGCTTATTTGCTTGTAGGTGCACAAAAAGACAGAGGAGGAGGTAACTATCAACATCATCCGTTGTACTGACAGACAGAAGTCCTGCTGTGCACCACATCACGTCCACGTGTGACCACAGACCTCTCTGCAACTTGTGCACCTGCGTCCTGTCTGACATCTGAAGAAGATGGCCCCAAAGAAAGGTACCAGGTCCTCCAGTACCAAGAAAGAAGGAACAGAAAAAGCAAGAGGCACTAACCACGACTGGTGTGCTGGCAAATGTGTTTTTTGGGACCAAAAAACACATGCCTGCAGCAGCGTTGATCGGTGGGAACCAAGCTGGGAGCAGCACCGCCGCACCAGCGGCCCAACCCTACCAACCTAGTGAAGAACCAGAAACCTTATGGGCCTGGCGGCGCAGGGTACGCCTTAATCTCCTGGGTTCTCCTGCTTCAGCTAACAGAGACACGGGGACACTCTGTCGGCGTAAAAAATCAAATTTTATTAGCTGCAGCTAGTACAGTTGTCCTAGAAGTACACAAGGTATGTTCTCAGGAGACTGCCACTTCACTCCGTGGCCCACAATCTTTTATAGTACATAGGTGACATATACATTAACGAAAGACACACCTAAAACATACATGAAACACCAATGAGAATAGTCTGAAAGTAAGTCAGAGCCAATAGAAAGAATTGGAAAACAAAAGTATCGAGTAACCCGAAGAAGCCTCTCCTCCAACTGTGTTTGCCACCCCTCCCCACAGGTTAAGGTATTAATGTGTCTGTAACTGACTTGCAGGTGGCGAGATACGTTTGTGTGTTTTGGAGGACAGTTGTGAAACGAGAGAATACGAGCAGAGGACAGTGAAGGCCAGAAGATAAGATAAAGTCAGAAGAGAATAGTGTGAACTAACAGATAGTTGAGACAGGGATTAGAAAAACCAGACAGGGATTAGTGTACTCGGCCAGTCTCTAACAGCAGCTTTGTAAACAGAGGCACAAGGCTATTTTGACACGATATTGCAGGAAAAGCAGAAAAGACTTCGTTCGTCGTGCTGCCTGAGTGAGGGCAACACAAAATGGCGGCGGAGCACAAAATGGAGGCTCAATACGATCGTGATCGAAAATCGAATTTCCTCAGACCCTCCTTTTGCCAGAACTCAGGCAAGATACACAGACTCACGTTAATCTGAGTCGATGTCGATAGCCATGAAGTCATCGAGCTGTTGCTGTAACATCATTCTAATATTCTCTGTTCTTTGTGTCTTAGGTTTTGGGATACACACAGTGACACAAAGGTCGCAGATGGCGGGACCACAGTGTATACAAAGACAACAAGAGAAAACGATGGCTAAAACCATACCAAGGAATGTTAGCACTTTCCAACCCCATTTGGACAGTAGTCCCCAAAACCATCCAATAACGACCAATCTCCTTCGTCCTGATGAATCGACTCGGAGATTATATGTAATTTAGAGATGGCCTGGTATACTGTCGGAGCATCATCTGGTATATAAATACAGCAACTTGATTTGATCAATTTACAGAATCCACCACGATCTGCAAGAATAACATCTAAGGCAACTCGGTTTTGCAAAGTCATAAGACAATCCGCCTGTAGTTCCGCTGTAATATTACTCAAAGCTCCTACAGTGATGTCTATGGTAGTCTCTACAACATGAACCAGTTGTCTCATATTCCTGCTGTTTGCCATAGGACCCCAAAAAGGAAGAAATCCTGTTAGGAAGTCTCCTCCCTCTTGTCCTGCTGTGTCTTTGGAATCAATAATTCCTCTGCCATATCTGTTTCTATGAAAATTTGAAGAAGCAGTGTATGTAGGGGGAAGAAGAAAAGCTATATAGCAAGTTCCAGAAAAATCAGTTGGCAACCACGTATAGGCTCTATCGTGACAGATAAAATACGTGCCCTGAGATGGCACTAACGGCGGCGAATTCTGAGATGAGTGGATGTATGTATGGGAACAAAAACTTTTTCTCTGTTCGATGTCAGTAGTCTGGCCATTTATTTGCAAACAGAAATTGCATTGATGAGGTACAGTCCAAATTGGTGGAGATTTTCCCTGTGTAACCTTATCACTAAGGCTAGTGATATAATGAGTGACGTTCCAATTAGTATATGCTTTTCTCTCATCAGCAGAAATTTTACTGTTTTCCGTGATTTTAGCCATAGCTACCATTCCCTTTATCAATGAACTATGAATGAAATCTGGTCCACTAATATAAGAACTGACAGGTCGTTTAAATCGGCTTTGATAAGCGTTAGAGAAAATAACAAAATAAGCCCAAGCAGAACCTTCATAAGAGAACGGATGGACTAAATATGGCATCCCTTTTTCTGTGGTATGAGGCATTAGTCCACACACCCAACAATCGGTTGTATTAATTACTAATTGGTGTTGGTGTAATAACTGGATAAATGAATTATTGTAATATTCAATTCTTCTAACGAGTTCATGTTGAGGAAGTGTATGAAATAGATGCGGAGAGATAGTAGAATAAGAAGGCACAGTAATAAAAGAAGGGACAACTTTTTGCTGCATAGCATGAACAATCCAACCTATACATGCCAACAAAATACACAATAATATAAAAACACATAAAGTTATACCACAACGACTGTATATTATTTTACAATAATTGTCTTTCATTTTGTTCTTTCTCTCTCTTTCGCCTAATGTAGTTTCCATCTTCTAAATGGATGCTCACGGCAATCTTCCTTAATCACTTGGTCACGATTATCTGCCGTCCTATGACACTGCAAGTCCTGCAGGCCTATTGCCACTACTCAGGTCACAACCAAGACAAAAATGTTATAAAGTATTGTTCCTTTTCTGGGGTTCTCGAGAGGTCATTTTCCTAATAGGGGTACTTCTCTTGTATTCTGAATTGTGCATTCCCTGCTATCTCACCCCGCTATTTTTGTAGTACAGGGACCCTCTGATGTTTTCATTGTCCACAACCAAGACTCCTACCGTGACCCTGCAACCGGGATAGAAATTACATAGAAGAGAGAATCTCAAGTTTTCTTCTTCAATCTAGGTCTTAAATCGTAACGAGCCTTATCAGGTACAGTCTGATCCTGAAACAATGTTCGTAGATTTGTGGTATTCAGACGAAAATGTGGTGGTACAGCTTCTTGGAGAATGTCGTCGTTTTCTTTTTCTGACAGTGTTCCATTCAAGCGTGCATCACTAAAAGGTATAAATCGTGGAACCTTCTCGCTTTCAGAGTCACTTATACCCTTACAGACCCACTGATCAAAGGGCAAAGGCAAAGGAACCTTCTTGCAGTGCACGCCATGGATCCAGTTCTTCTTTCCTTCAACCTTTACTGCTGTACGAGTGGTCAAGAGAAACTGACGGGGTTCTCTCCAGCGAGGCTCCAAATTCTTCGTCCTTTGGAAATTCTTCACACAAACCCAGTCACCTGGTTGGATGGAATGACCTGAGTCTGTGGAGGCCTCTGGCAAAGCGCTCTGAACCTGTTGATGGAGAACACACAATTTAGTTGTGAGGTCGTGCAAATAATCTATGAACATCGGGTATGGTATATCAGAGTACTTTTTAGGGCGAGGGACTCCCCATACATTAGCTGGGCGTCCGAAAACTATCTCATAAGGGCTAAGTCCCAAACGAGAATGCACAGCCGTTCTGGTGGATAGAAGAGCCAAAGGTAGGGCATCGGGCCAACTAAGGCCTGTACTAGCCTGCACTTTCGCAAGCTCAAGCTTTAAAGTACCATTGTAGCATTCCACTAGACCCGCTGACTGTGGATGGTTTACCGCATGGAACTTCTGTTTTATACCAAGACCTGCACAAACTTTTTGCATGACTTGGCCCACAAATTCACTCCCATTGTCACTCCAGACAATGCGCGGCAAACCAAATCTAGGAAAAAACTCCTTTAGAAGTACTTTGGCTGTAGATAAAGCAGTATTGTCTTTCAGGGGGTAAGCCTCTATCCATCTGGAAAAGGCACATACCACCACTAGAACATATTTGAGATTGTTGCATTGTTCCATGTGAATGTAATCGATTTGCAACACCTCAAATGGATAGGTCGGAGGAGCAAAATGACCTGCTGGAGTTGGGGTTCCCTTTCCCGGATTGTACATTAAGCAAATAATGCAATGTTTCACTACATTTTCTGCACACTTTGGGATTCCTTTGTTTTGCCACACTGGAGCCAGAAGCTTGCATATTCCTTTCGCACTTAAGGTGGGCTGGACCATGCGCCATAGTAACTCCAGGTAGTACATAAGCGTCTGGTAATAGCCAACGTTGGTGCTCGGACAATTCCACCCAACATCCCATCTCGTCTAACATTCCTGTACTTTCTTTCCACTTTCTCAATTCTTTCTCTGTAGCCTCTTCTTGAATTGATTTCACACTTTCTACTGTGTCCTCATATATTCCTTTTTCCCTGACCCAATTTGCAGGGCCCGCAACATACATGCGACTTGTAGCATCTCTGGCTGTCTTTTTCGCTACCTCATCCGCAAATGCATTCCCGTGACCAACATCGTCAGTAATCTTCTTATGTGCGCTACACTTCACAATTGCTATCTGGGTAGGCAAAGCAAGTGACTCAAGAACTCAGTCACCAACTGACCATGTTGTATCTTAGTGCCGTGGGAAGTAAGGAATCCCCTTTCTTTCCACAAACGTCTAAAATTGAATGCCACACCAAAAGCGTACTGGCTATCGGTATACACGTTCACTCTTTTTCCTTTGGATAACACACACACTCTGGTTAAGGCTATCAGTTCAGCTGCCTGAGCTGAATTATTTCTGATGCGTGCTGTTTCCATGACTGTATGCAAGGTAGTAACAGCATAGGCTGAAGTTGTCTCTCCATTAGGAAGCTTAAAGCAAGAACCATCTACCCATAGCGTTCCATCCGGATTCACTAATGGCGTATCTGTTAAGTCAATTCTACCTTTTGTCTCTTCCTCAGTACGGAAGAAACGATCATGTTGTTCTTGAACACCTTTCTCTTCTGGAAGAGGCAACAAAGTAGCTGGATTTAAAGTATTACATCGTTTGATATGCACGTGACTAGCCAAGAGCGTCAGCTCATCTCCAAACAAACGAGCACTCGTAAGATGCTGTGTTTTTTTCTATTTAGCAAAGTATCCACTGCATGTGGCACCATAACAATGAGAGTTTTATCTAGCACCATTCCAACAGACTGTCGAATAGAAATTGCTGCTGCTGCTGTCGCTTTAAGACAACTAGGCAATGCTTTAACTACTGGATCTAACATAGCCGAAAAATAGGCACATGGTCGTTGTTTATCTCCAAATCGCTGTGTTAAGACTGACAACGCATAACCTTCTCTTTCATGAACATAGAGCGTAAAAGGCTTACTGTAATCAGGAGTCCCTAGTACAGGAGCGGAACACAGAGCAGCACGTAAGTCAGTAAAACTCCTCTGACATTCGTCAGTCCATGGAAGGGGCTGAGGCGTATCTTTCAAAGTGAGTGCCAACAAAGGTTTGGCCAACAGAAAGAAGTTAGGGATCCACTGCCTACAATAGGAAGTAATGTCCAGAAAGGCACGTACCTCTCTTTGTGTGGATGGCACAAACATTTGCGCAATTGCTTGGATACGTTCTGGGGTTAATCGTCTTCCCTCCTTTGATAAGAGATGACCCAAGTAGGTAACCTCTCGGCGAACACATTGTAGCTTAGAAGGTGAAACCTTATGATTAAGATTGGATAAGTGTCGCAACACTGCAACCGTCACATTCTTACATATATCCTCTGAATCAGCAGCGATTAACAAGTCATCCATGTACTGAATGAGAGCAGCACCAGACGGCAAGGAAAAAGCATCAAGATGACATTTCAGAGCTTGACTATAAGTAGAGGGACTTTCACAATAGCCTTAAGGTGCGCGCTTGAACCGGAAGCTTCGGCCTCCAAGAGAGAAGCCAAAAATATCCCTACTCTCTTTGGCAATGGGAATACTAAAGAAAGCATTTTTCAGATCGATAACAGAAAACCAAACCGCTGTAGAAGGTATCAACGTCAGCAACGCAGTGATATCTGGGACAACAGGAAACTGTGGTACAACAATTTTGTTTACCTCCCGAAGATCAATTACATAGCGATAAACAGGAGGCTGAAAAGGATCAGTGTGTTTAAGAACAGGAAGTATAGGGCTATTACATATGTTACCTCTTGTTTCCTAAACCACATTCTTCTGAATCAAATCATGAATGATTTCCAAAAGCGCTCTTTCACCTTCAGTGGAAATTCTATATTGAGGAACGCGTGGCAATTCAGCATTGGGCTTGAGAGTAACAACATAAGGTGGAATTTCAAGACAACCAACATCATTTGGACCCGTGGCCCAAAGCATTGTAGGAAGAGAGAGCAATTCAGGTGGGAATTGATCTTTTGACAAATACATTGGAGAAGTCAGTTTCTGTCCTAAAGTAAGATATATACCAGAAGGAGAGCAATATATCGTTGCATGCAATCTTTTTAATAGATCCAAGCCCAATAGATTCTCGCCGCAACCATTCGTTAAGAGAAGCAGAACTTCTAAATCATAAGGGCCAATTGAAATAGGCAAAGGGCAAGAAACCCGATTACGAACTGGGGCGCCAGAAAAACCTACAGATACATTCGTTAAGCCAGACAAAGGTGCCCCAGGGAGTTTTGAATGAATGATAGAACTTCTCATTGCACCAGTATCAAAAAGAAATGGCTCTGAAACACCCATTGTAGTGACATTAACATAAGGTCCATTCTGATTTACTGGAATCGACACAACTCCCTTACTTTGTCCATGGCTGTCTTAGTTAGCATGAAGACTTTCATTCTCGCCTTCAACATAACAATCCTCATTGTAATACTGTGTAGACCGAGCGTTTTGCTGATCAAAGTAGTTCACGGAATTAGAAGGAGGAAGGGAACGCTGTTCTTGGGTCAACATACCTCGACCTCTACCTCTGTTTGCTGACTGGAGGCCACCACGACCTCGTGGAGCAGATAGTGTCCCATTGCGCTGTAATAAAACCGGACAACTATTCTTAAAATGGCCTTCCTCCCTACAATAGGCACATTGATTAGGACCTAACAAAGGTCGCCAAGTATATGGCTCAGGCTTTTGATACACCCTCTGAAACTGTGGAGGCTGTTGAAACTGGGGCTGAGCATAACGAGGTGGATAAGCCTGTTGCAAGAGAACCTTAGTTTTCAATTCTTTAGTCTTTTTCTCTTGCTTATCTTTTTCTTCTTTATCTCTATTTTCATAATATTGAGCAGTAGCCAATATCTGGGCTGAAGAGGAAACAGCCCATGAACTTTCGGAGTCTTTCAACTTATGCGACACCTCGGGTAGCAAATTAAATACGAACTTATCTACAAATAATCGCTGTCCACCCTCTGTAGTCATGTCCTGACCACTGTGATCAATGAATGTCTCCTCGAAACGAGTGAAGAAATCGGAGACACTCTCATCTTTCTTCTGTTTACACGCGGCTAGTTTATCCCAGTTAACTCTCAAGGCAAGCATCCTCATTTTCATTAATGTAATAATCCTACCAGGGAGTTCTGAAATCAAAGCATCAGGCTTCGCACCACCCACTTGGGCTCTATCTGCGGCAATTATAGCATCCCAGTCTCCACCTAATTCTTGGGCATGATTCTCCTTACGAATCCTAGCCCATAACGCTTGTGGGACTACATTCCCCATCAACATATCAATATCTGCTAAATTCATAATACAGGCATCAACAGTCTGTGACAATTCTTTATAATAACCTACAGGGTTCTTACGAGGATCTGGTAGAGACTGTTTAAGAGCCAAAACTTCAGATCTTTTCCAGGGGACATGTACCCATATTCGCTGGAAGTGAGCAGGAATAGCTTGATTAGCACCTGCTGCTGCAACCTCTTCTCTCCATACCGGAGGAACCTCTCTCATTGGGTAATTTTTCAGTGTCAACCTAACTGAGGGATCGGAGTCAAGAAAAGTCTGTGAGGTAAATAAAGTTCTAAAGGTAACAAGTGTCTTTACAGCGTCCTCAACCTTAGAACCCACAATGAGTCCCTTATCAAAATTAGCCTGAATATCTAACAGACCCTGAGGAACCGAACCCAAGTCCATATCCTCTCAACCTCTAACGAGAGTATCACACATAACATTGAAAACATATCTCTGCATAGGCGCATTCCACTGTGAGAAGGTAGGCATAATGTCAGGTACACTATACTGAGGACCCTTCTCAATCCATTTGCGAGCGAGAGAGTCCAACCTTTCTCGTTCTTCGGAAGCTGGGAACTGACTACGAGACTGTCTTTGAGAAAATGCCGGAGACACATTTAACGCCTCAAAGAAAGGAGATAAAAGACCAGAGACCGTATCTGTGAGTCGTTTACGCATAGTCGGAGAATTGGACATAAGGATAGGGGACAAGGTATTAGGCGAACTAACTAAAGAGGAATCAGTAATTACCGGGGGAGCAGAGGGCAAAGAAGATGAAGAAAAAGGAGTCGAAGGCAAAGCTGGCAGAGGCGGCAATACTTGAGGGGGCAAATGTGGAAGAGCCGGAGCAAGCGGAGGCGCAACTGGCGGCTGAACAGGCTGTAAAAACGGGGGTGCATTAGCACCTTGTACATAGGGCGGAGGCAGTCTCAATAGGTGAGACATTAAGGGATCTTCCTCTAAGTCCTTTCTTTTATCAGAAGGGGAAGCAGGCAACATCGGATAGCATTTATCTATCGCCATACGATGCTGTCTCTCTGAAATTTCCATCGCATTGTTGACTTCATCATCTTTAAATTGCTGGGCAGCCTGTATAATTGTCATACCCTGTGCTTTCCTATCTCGTTTTTCTTGCTTAATTTAATTTTTCTCTGTTTGGCTTCCTTACGCCAAAGGCGGAAAGAGTCAAACATTGCCGGACGGGCTTTTTAAATAAAATAGTTTCTAAATCATCTAGTATGTCAGGCTCAAAACTACCATTTTCTGGCCATTTTAAAACACCATCATTCTTCGTGTATCGAATCCATGTCTCGTTAAAGGCAATGGGGCCAACACCATGTTTAGAATAGAGCTCATAAGTGGGAGTTCCAACCAAAGGAATCGGACAAGAGTACTCCAGCCTGGAATCCCTATTACAACCAAAGCAACAAAGTTTCTTAAACTTAGTCAGACCAGGCATCGTTATTTCACTGGACTGTTCACAAACATCAAGGGGGTTAACTCAATCAACACAGCACAAATGTACTTACCCCTCGGCTTCGGTTATTGCAATACCCGAATCAAAGACCCAAAGAACCTAAGAACCAAAGAACCAAAGAACAAAAGAACCAAATGTGGGAGCGACCCACCAACAGAGGCCCGTCTATCGTCTCGCTTTACCATACATCACCAAAAAGAGGGCCAAGGCAGGGCGGCAGTCAGGGCAGCAGTCATCAGTAGCCGTCAGGAAGGAGTAACCACGCTGCAAAAGACCTTCGGACCACTTTCGACATACAGGAGTTGCTTGACGTGGTTCGCGATTCCTCCAGAATTTTCTTGTGGGGTTCCTCACGACCTTCAGGCAGAACCACTACCTCTGAAGCTGCCCCACGTTGGCCGCCATTTGGAGAACCAGAAACCTTATGGGCCTGGCGGCGCAGGGTACGCCTTAATCTCCTGGGTTCTCCTGCTTCAGCTAACAGAGGCACGGGGACACTCTGTCGGCGTAAAAGATCAGATTTTATTAGCTGCAGCTAGTACAGTTGTCCTAGAAGTACACACGGTATGTTATCAGGAGACTGCCACTTCACTCCGTGGCGCACAATCTTTTATAGTACATAGGTGACATATACATTAACGAAGGACACATCTAAAACATACATGAAAAACCAATGAGAATAGTCTGAAAGTAAGTCAGAGCCAATAGAAAGAATTGGAAAACAAAAGTATCGAGTAACCCGAAGAAGCCTCTCCTCCAACTGTGTTTGCCACCCCTTCCCACAGGTTAAGGTATTAACGTGTCTGTAACTGACTTGCAGGTGGCGAGATACGTTTGTGTGTTTTGGAGGACAGTTGTGAAACGAGAGAATACGAGCAGAGGACAGTGAAGGCCAGAAGATAAGATAAAGTCAGAAGAGAATAGTGTGAACTAACAGATAGTTGAGACAGGGATTAGAAAAACCAGACATGGATTAGTGTACTCGGCCAGTCTCTAACACCAGCTTTGTAAACAGAGGCACAAGGCTATTTTGACACGATATTGCAGGAAAAGCAGAAAAGACTTTGTTCGTCGTGCTGCCTGAGTGAGGGCAACACAAAATGGCGGTGGAGCACAAAATGGAGGCTCAATACGATCGTGATCGAAAATTGAATTTCCTCACTAGGCCCAAACCCATAAGTGTCGCAGAGGTAGCCAGTCTACTAACTAGTAGCGATGTTGAAATGTCATTATCGCAAAGTAGTACACAAACAACGCAGGCGGAAACTCAGCAGATAAGTCTGCAGCAGCAGGTGCAGCTGCAAGAACAGCAGCAGCCACAAGAACAGCCGCAGCTGCAAGAACAGCCGCAGCCGCAAGAACAGCAGCAGCCGCAGGAACAGCGGCAGCCGCAAGAACAGCAGCCGTCACAAGAACAGCAGCAGCCACAACAACAGCCACAACAACAGCCCACTATAGTAGTTGTTCCTCCTGAAGTAGGGGCATTTCAGAAAATCGAGTTTCCTGCAGACAAAGAGGGGCAAGCCACTGTTTCAGAAGATCCATTGTCTTCCAGACCCCCAGCAAGGAAAAGGAGGGTTAGTCCATCGTCTTCTTCTTCTAGCCCCGCTTCTGATGATCTTGATGCCACTTGGAAGCCACCAGCTCAGTCTGAGAGTGATGCACACCACAAGACAAGGCTAGTGAAAAGGAAGGTTCCAGAAAGCCTTAGAGTTATGGAGGTAGATGTACAAGAGGGGGATGATGATGATGGCGAGCCAGACATCACTGATATCACTCAGCCCAAAGGATATGGAGACCAACATTATTACCCTATCCAAAATGGCTGCAAGGGATGTAGCACGGATACCACCAACACAGATAACACCACCACGACCTCCAGCTTCCATATTTTCATTTGCAAAGGAAAGGCAGGGACCTACAACAAGCTCAACCACCACCTCAGTAGGTAGTGGTAGAAGTCACAGTGTAGCTGCACAGAGTCACATTTCAAGCACACCCTCCAGTTCATCTGGTATTGAAAGTGGCACATCCAGCAGCACCTGAAAGTTCTCCTCCCCAGTTTGGGACTTCTTTTTTTCGTTTAGCAGTAAGGAGGAGAACATTGCTATATGCTCAATTTGTCGACATGCTGTTAGGTGGGGTAAGCTTGGTACAAACTATGGTACCGGAGGCCAAACAAGTCATCTCAAAATACAACACACTATCGTGTGGGAGGCTCACCTACTTCGCTTAGAACAAAGTAAAACTCAACCCATTGTTGTTCGGCATGAAGAATCAGGGGGGATATTATCGCGGTGGAAGGTGAACATGAGGGAGACATTTCTAGCCCTGTCCCCAGTAGTGTAGTGGTACCGCCCACATCCTCCTCAGCAACATCTCAGTGGCACCGCAGTAAGAGTCAGAGTCAGGCTGAGACACCAAGGCGACCGAGTACTACTGCAATGAAACAAAGCACGTCGTTGAGCCTAACTGGGCTAAAGAAAACAACTGCACCACAAAGGAAAATAATCCAGCCTACCATTGACAGCATGCTTAGGTTGGAGGGGCAGTACCAACGCAACCACCCAACGGCACAGTTGTACAATGTGAAGCTGGCTAAAATGTTAGTGCTGGACCTTCTCCCTTTTTCATTTGTGGAAGGGGTGGGTTTCCTTGAATTTGTGTCAATCATCTGCCCTAAATGGAAGGTTCCCAGCCGGTCCAATTTCGCAAGAGTTGCTGTTCCAGCACTACATCATGATGTGCTGGAATTGGTTGGACAAGCTTTGCAGCAGAGTGCTGTTCACAATATCCACCTAACAACAGACATGTGGACCAGTTGCCAAGCCACTGATTACATGTGCATCACTGCACACTGGGTCTCATTTGTGGGGGTTAGAGATAAGCTATCTGAAGTAGGTGCTGTTGACACTGCTGAGATTTTTAAAGCTACTCGGAAACATGCAACTGTATCCATGTTCGCCATGGAGAAATCTCATACTGCTGTAAACATATTGGAAGATTTTCACAGCAAGGTTTTTGAATGGCTGCGCCCAAGATTGCTTAAGATTGGTTTTGTTTCCACAGATAATGGCAGTAATGTACTTAAGGCCATGGAGCTTGGTTCCTATTTCAGGGTTCCATGTTTGGTGCACTACATTAACATTATCGTTCAAGACTTTCTGAAAAAAGAAGCCATGGTCAACAACTTACTGACCACCTGCCGAAGAGTATGCACTCATTTCAGCCATTCTTTTAATTCTCGGAAGCAGCTGAGGATCATTCAATGTGACTATAGAATGCCAGTCAAAGCACTCATCCAGGAGGTGGCAACACGTTGGAACTCAACTTATTACTTAATTGACCGTCTGTTTGAGCAGTACAGGCCAATCAATGATTATGTCATACGAAGAGGGGATGCTACTGTGAAAGGCATGACCCTTCAGATGCACCAATGGTGCCTAGTTAAATGCCTGACTGAGATGCTTCTTTCTTTCGAGGTCTTCACACGTGAAGTCAGCAAGGAGGACTGTACTATGGGCCAAGCTATCCCATTGTTGCAAATGCTAGAGCATCAGCTGAAGGAGGTGTCAGAAGCATACAAAGATGTAGAGGGAAAAAAAGAAGCATATGAGTTGGTGGAGAGCTTAGCCCGTCGCTTAGCGGCAATCCAAGGGTGCAAAATAAGATTTTGTCACAAAAACATTAGATTTGTGCCACAATTCTGTATCCACTGACAAAATGGGCACTGAAGACATTAATTCCTTTCTCAGAAATGGATGATGCCCGGTACAAAACTTGGATAGCTGAGTCAGCGAGTAAGTTGGAAAATGAACGGCTGCTAATTAAAAGCCCGCTAGATAAACCCACAACAAGTACTGCAGCAGGGCATCCAGCGTCAAGTTCAACTTCGGAGCCTGAGGGCAGTGCACTTGGCTCAGAACACTCACCAACACTATTGACAACATCAAGAACTGGATCATTAGGCCCAGTAAAATCGATACAGGAATGGTATTTACAGCAAGGCATTGGTAAGTCCAGTTCTGAAGCAACGAGAAAAGAGCCCGCAAAAAGTTTAGCACCCCTGTACATTGAGCGGATGGTCCAGGCCTATCTGGACAACCCAACAGAGGTGTACATTGATCAAAACCCATTGTGGTATTGGTATGGGAAAAGGGGCCAATGGCCACTGCTCAGCAGGCTGGTGATAAACTATCTGGCTTGCCCTGTCGCAAGTGTCTCTTCTGAATGTGTTTTCAGTGCTGCTGGTTCCATTGTAACAGTGAGAAGGACCAGTCTCTCGCCCAAAAACGTGGAGAGGTTAACCATGATCAAAATGAATCAGCACTTTATACCACCGAATTACACAATACATGAATCAAGGGAGGAAGATGAGGACAGCGGCTCAGGTGACGGAAGTGGTGTATTAGATGATGATTACCTACTTCTGGTTGAACCCCAAGAGTTTGAGGACGAGCTATACTTCCCTGACAATTAGGCTTGCACTTCTTACTGTCTTCCTCCCTTATTTTCTTTTATTTGTGTGTCTGTCTATCTGGTTAGAAACTTCGACTCACAACAAATCCATCACCACTGTCTTCTAATTGTTTTATTGCCATATACAAGTTTCAGCTGTCTTCATATCACAGTACACTCCTCCGAATCCTGCTCCTCCATCCTCCTGAATCTCCCTAAATCCATTGCCCTCAAGAAGACAGATGATGATTGGATGATGCAAAATAGAAGAAAAAATAAAATAGTTCCAAGTCCCTCCAAAAGAAGTGGAACATGATTGATGATGACTATTATAGCTATCCTCCTTTCTGATCCGAGAGAGACTGCCCATTAACTGAAGATGAGAAGGAACAGGTAATGAATGATGCCATGCATTGGACGCTGACTGAGTGATTTTGTTGTTGTTTGTTGTGCATGAAATTACTTCATTGTGTACTTTATGTAATAATCTACACACTAAAAGTAACTAAAGTCCCCTTTCCCTTCTTGTACTTTTAATAACAAATGTGTACTTTTACTGCAGGCCGATACATTGCATTTTGAATATAGGAAGGGGACTCACTCGGTACACTGCAGACTGAGTTGAACAACACCATCATGATGACCACAGTGACATAGTATCTTCACAGTCACTCAGTACACGGATCGGAGATGATTGATGGAATAAGTCAGGGCGTTCATGAGTGGCATAAAAGGTAAACAAGTAAACAACAACCACAGCAGACCTAAATGTCTGTGTAGCGGTGGAGTCAAGTGTAGCGGTGGTATGACTGCGGTGCATTGATTTAGTCACTTAAATTGTAAAATTCTATGTTGCTGGATATGTGCTTTGTCCAACTCTTTCAAAAAATGTACGCTAAATGGAGGATGTGCAAAGGGTGCCGTCACCGTGGGCCTGCTCTGTCCTGTTGGTGTTGTAGGTTAATGCTGGAAACAGACTAGAGTAGAGATGATGCATCCATGCTGCCTCGGAAAGTATTCTTGTTGCACTACACCATAACT
Source organism: Triturus cristatus (assembly GCF_964204655.1). Classification (NCBI taxonomy): domain Eukaryota; kingdom Metazoa; phylum Chordata; class Amphibia; order Caudata; family Salamandridae; genus Triturus; species Triturus cristatus. Next base: position 1,362,557,133 of record NC_140591.1, on the reverse strand, counting down.
TGTGCATTTTTTCAACTTGGTTTCTCAATATCCCTTTTGTTTTTGCATCTACAATGAGAGGCCACGCCTTACCCTGTGCTATACTTGGGAAAACAATGCACACTTACCTTACCAATGAATCTACATCTGCCAGGCAGGCAGTGGCGTCACCCAAGATTGCTGGACGGATTCAACTCCCCATTTGACCAGGATAACACAGTAACAGTATCTACTTTCATCATCTTTTAAATAATTTTATTAATTTTTTTGTCTACAATCATTACAACAGTGTGTTCTTGTTGTTATTATTATTATTATCATTAGGTTTGCTTAGCTATTTGTAAAAGTAAGCCCGGTAACACTGAACACAAACTGTATGTAATCCGGGTCTCCTTATCATCATCATGCTGCATTTTCTTTTTCTCCCTTAACATATTGATATGGATATGGTAGTCTACAAAGATTCTGTTGTTTGTCCATGCGTACTGTTTTTCTTTCTCAAACCTTTCCCCAAACCCCCCTTCCCAACCATTCAACAAACCCTAACCCTCTTCCCCCGGGCTATGTGACTTATTGAGGTATGACTAAATTAAATGCACACCAATAATTTATCACACGCTTGCTGGGGTGGATGTGGAAAAAGCAACAGTACTTCAATTTCAAGGCAGGGCAGGGATCTTCTTCTACTTGCCCACCCATGAGCAGTATATTTGTGAGGTAATTTTTTACTAAAGGAACCTAATACATCAGCATTAATTCCCGGCATTGATTGGATTAATGGATTTGTCATCCTCTTACACAGCACTAATATTTACGCTTGTGTCCAGTGTACTGTAGGCCTAGTCAAGTGACTCGACACAACTAGAGTTTATAACTCTGTGTACTACTAGGCTATCCCCAACAGCATTATGTTTTGTTGTATTTTTGCATATTATTGTTTGACAGTAAGTTTTCATTAATTCAATTTCACACACCCCTTTGAGTCCAGTTGCAGAGTGCCTAGAGTAGAAGAGACTGACAGTACTAGTAGGACAAGTCACTCAGTGCGGGGTGCCGCATCTATCTGTTTCTGTCTTACAAAGTCATCCAATTATTAAAATCAAACACTGGCCGGGAGCGGCCCTGCAGCAGCAAGGAAAGAAGGATATGGTGTGACGTAAAACAGTAACCCCACCCAGAAAACATTAACAACATCATATGTAAAGTAGAAATATATTATTTAATACCCTAACAAAAATAAACTATGTAAAAAAATCCCACAACACCTGACTCACCCCTCTCTATAACCCCAATCAATGTCTGTAAAGAAAACGTCAAACAAAATGTCCAATTGTCCAATAAAAAGAGAAAACCCAACGTCCGATTCCCACCCACCCAAAGAATAATTAAAAAAGGGTCAATAAAGGGTCTTAGGTTCGGCGGGCTTGACTCTGGAGGACACGTACTTGCTCCTCCTGGCGGGCAACTCGGCGCTTCAATGCGTGGCAGTTGCATCCACAGGGCGGGCAGCACTGATGTAGGGGCGGCGGTGGGCATCTGGCAGACGGTGGCGCCGTACCACTGGAGGGCGGTGGCTGGGACCCGGGGCATTGGAGGAGACTGCAGCTGCTGCCGCCTACTCTTCCTCCTCTTCCAGAACCACCGGCCGACGATATTCAGTCTGTATGGCCTCCAGCTTCCGGGGCCGGGCCTTGGCTGCCAACTCCTTCCTGTCAGGTTTCCCCTTGGAAGGAGTAGCTATATATGAAGAAGAAAAAAACAAGACTATTGTAAAATGTACTCTAAGCAAAGCAGTAAGACAAATTATTTCTACACATAGTGTAACGGTAGCACCAGCAAGCACAGTACATAACATTTGTGGTATGTATCTATCCTCCCACTTTCTTGGACCTTAACATTTGTGGTAGTTTCAGTCATTCAACCAACCATGCATCTGTTTCCTATCAGCCACCTATGCATACATGCATCCCACGTATCTTTCTCTGCCAGTCATAAATATTAAAGCTCGCCCGTCCTTCTTCCGTCCACTCTTCTTTCCATTTTCGTTCAACCCATCCATCAAGGTCATCTGATCTGACTTTTAGTCTTCTCCATAAAACTTTTACAGCTGAGTTGAAATCAGATAGAAGAGGCCATTGGTTACTCAACACTCCCGCCGCTAATGCATTTACTAATGCTAAGTAAAGGGTGTCTTCAACCGTTCACAACCTCTTCTTACTTAGTAAATCTCAACTGTACAGTATTATACAGTACACCCTTGCAGTTAGTGTAATGTCAATAAGTAAGGATTAGGAATCTAACTTACCAACGCCCGCCACTGCTGCTAACTCACCCCCTGCAGCTCCTCCTCCAACTGCCGCATCCTCTCCTCCATCAGCAGCCGTGTCGCCTTCGCCGCTGGCCCCGGCACTGGTGGTTGGTAGTGCGCCTTGAAAAAACATTACACATTTTTTAGGTGTCATATACACCTCCCCCTATTTTTCAATAGCAAGATTGAAAAATGAGTTAATAGTAATACATACATATAAAACATACATCACTAGTACAAATCAGGTAGTTATAGAGTAGACAGTAGTAGTTATATGGTCCCTAGGGTCATTCTAGTCTTTGCTTCGTTAGCCCGAGCCATGCAGCTATTTTACCTTTGTGTCTTTTATTTTTGCACACGCGTCGTTACCTCGCAGCTTGTTGTATAAAGAATGACGCCTTTGAGCCCACATGAGCTCATACTGCTACTGTCTAAGCGCTGCGTACAAGGTCAAACAAAACAAGCCACATTGTTATGGAGTTCTGGTGTTAGTCCATATTGCTTATCCAAAATGCTACACTTTTTGGCACGACTGAGAAATGCTTGCAATATACTAACGTGCACCATTTTTCTCCTAACAGACTGAAGATTTCCTTCTACGAACCAGAGCTTTGCAGAGCTTATGATGTAACCAGTACTAGGTTCTTCTAAGGTGAGGGGTCCACAGAATTCACTCAGAGATCTTCATTTATAATTTTATATAAACTATCTTCGTTCTATGGACTTGTAGTTGTTGTAAATGTAACTAAGTGTAACAATGTTTATAGTTTTAATCTTATGAATTTTGCTGTTGGTGCTGCATTATAGAACAACGTACAGAGCTTGTCAGTTGCAAATAAAACTTTTGAACTTACATAGACTTGGTGGTATTTGGTGTGGATGGACTTACACGAGTGAGCGAGCGAAAGGAAGGGTGTGCATGTGCATTGTTTCCACGACTGAGAGGTCGGGAGTGTTATGTTCTGGGTTGTCTATTCATTGGGTACCTTGGGGGGTGTTTGGAGAGCTAATAGTAATGAAACACTATTATAACTAGTCGGGCAGGGGATTGTGGTTGGTTCTGTTCTGATTGAGGTGTGAGGAAGGTCCAACCTCCCATCACCAACATCCTATTTTCTTGTACAAAGTTCTGTATGTGGAAAATCCCTACAACAGTAGTAGTATGTCCTATCCTATCAAAATTGTAAAATCTGGTTGGACATTTTGTTGGTGGGAATTGTCGAAAAACATCAAGATTAATAAAGCCTCAAAGATTAAATAGAATAGAAGGAGTACAAGAGGACAACCCAAAGGACTGGACTCAATGGCTAGAGCTACTGGTGAATCTGAGTTTTATTTAAAACCTTTTAAAGAAAGAGTGGCCAACTGGGCATGCTTAGCTACAGGCAGACTAATAGAAGTAGTACAGAGAGTCATAGCAGAGGCAGTTAGAGGCAGGGATAACAAGAATTTAGAAACAGATAGTCTAGATCGAAGGATAATTGTTGGTAAAAAATAGCATTAGGAAACAGAAACAATAGTTCGGAAAAAATACGGTGCAGTAAAAGTTAGTGAATAAGAATTATTAATATTAAAAACAGGAAGACTTACTGGGGCCAGCAGAAGAGGCCTCGTTCTGGTCCTCCTGTTCTTGGTGTTGTGGAACTGCTCCCGCCGACTCTGCCCCCGTCTTCTTGCGCCTGGGTGCTGATCATGAAAGATATAAGAAAGAAAGAGACAAACATTGATGATTGGTGTGAAACAAATAAAATATTTTTAAAAGACTGTCAAAAAAACATTTGTGTAAACAACAGTTGCAATAAAATTGACCTATCTAATCTGGTCGACAAGTAGTTTCGGGTGATTCGCAGCCCGACTAGTTATTATTTATCTACACTAATCCAGTGTTCCATTCTGATTCCAGAATACTAACTAAGCCTAAGTAGTACGTGCCACCTGACCTAGCCCACCTGTTCCAGGCGTGCCAATTGTACATTAAGTAAGCATTTCCACTTCTTTTTTTCCTCAAAAATACATAAATGGAGGACACATGCCTGCATTTTTGCATACACCAAATTGTTGGTTGGTTGATGCTGATGTTCTGCTAGTGCGAAGCCTATTACCACTCACTGAACAAACTACAAAAGGTTCTACTAAGGACTGGGGTAAGCACTAGCAGCACTCAGCAGCACATGACGTAACAGAGGGGGCGTCAAGCGTTGCAGACCACTAAAAAATTCCAAACTCATAAGTAACTAAACCTAAGTATCAATCCACCCCTATCTCTTAGTGACAGGACAAAGGAAGGACTAGAGTCACTCTAGCATTACCTAACTTAAGTTTTCTAAAATAAACTCTTACATAATCACGCAAAATGAGCGCAAACGCAAAGTTGCAAATAACTAAGATTAGTAGCGCTGAGCACCTGTGTCATAAAAATCACAGAAGACTTTTAAACGTGAATTACCTGTAATGTAAGCAGCAGTATTCTAGCTGGTCTTAAAAAAATTATATTCGCAATATATAACACAGAGCAGAAGAACAGACACAAAGTAGTAATAATTAAATAGCTACTCACCAAGACCCGGGACCTCCACTCCTAGCAAGTCCAGCAGGTCCTGCTCCCGGTCCAGGATATCAGACCACCGGTGCGTCAACTGGTTCTGGTTGCGCTGGACACCAGAGCAGCGAAACACTGCCCAGCGCACCTTTCCCCTCTGCTGCTGATGCACCCGGAGCACGTACCTGGACCCAGGCCTGCCGCCAGGGTTAAGGGGAGGTGGCGCTGCACAAAAAAAACCATGCGGCCAACTCCACCTCCCCAAATAGGGCCCGTGCCTGCACCCATTGTGGGCTCCGCCTTCCGCAAGGAAGGTGGTCGCAGCTCTGGCTGCGATGCGCCCTGTGGCCCTTTGCCATGGTTCTGGGGTAGGCGGGGGCGGAAATGAAAAGGTAAAAATTAAAAAAGTAAGTAAAAGAAATGAAAAAAGCAGGTAATAGAAAAAGAGTGAAAAAGTAGTTAAAGAACACACAAAAAGTAGACAGAAACAAAAAATATAGAATCAGGAAAATAGAGAGAGAGATAATAAATAAAAAAGATCCCAAAAAAGTTTTCAGAAACAAAGGATTGAAAAGATAGAGGGAGGATTGAAAAGCAGGCCCCAGAATCATAGCAATAGAGTGAAAAACAAGATGGCCACGCCCATTGCGACCGCATTGGGCAAGTTCGCGAGATATTTTCCCCCCGAGCATGCAAAAAGCGTCACGAACACATAATACACATTCCCAATCAGGAAATACCTATCGCGAACGGGCGCGAACATGCATTGCGCGATCCGGAACAGGAAATAGCATCGCGGGTGGGACAAGTGAAAACAAGATGGCCGCGCCCATTAGCGACCGCATGGGCAAGTTGGCAACACATTTCCAACGCGATTACGCAAAAAACAGGCGGGACAAAAACTTCCGCGTGTTCACGATATTTCTGCGTGTTTGCGGAAAGTTTTAATGTTTCGCGAAGATTGTCCACCCCTACTGAAGATCTTCATGAAATAAATCCTGTAAAAGCTGTGCGAAGGCCTGTTCTATTTTATCTTTCTCCTCTATAATTTGTGTACCCACTTTGATCTTACTTATGTAACTCTTGGCTTTATCAACCCTGGTCTTCATGGCAAGGAGCTTACCACAGTTCTCCGCTTGGTCAAACTCCCTCATTTTACTTATCTCCCATTTTTGGCGTAAGATCTCTTTTGTCTTAAGTCTGAATTTTAACTGAAGCTCCTCCACTCTGTTTATCTGACTATTTTTCTCAGGATCATCAGGAGAACTCGCCTTTAAGGCAGCTTCTGCCCCCGCTATCTGTTGTTCTAAGCCAACCAGTTCTTCCCTCTCAGATCTAGTCCACCCAGACAATATGTAGGGGGGCAGAACCTACATTATTTTGAAAAAAAGTGTTAGTTTCAAGCTTCAAAAAGCCCGGAGTAGAAGATAACAGGCGAAATCTCCTATTTATTGTCCATCTCCTAGTAAGCTCTGGAGGAAGATCCATGTTAAAAACCAGTATTAGTTATTTGTGTAATGTTTAATGTGGTTTAAATGTTCATAGTATGTGATGCTTTGTTTATTTGGTAGTAGGCATTTATAAAAGAGATATTTGTGTTTTGATATCCATAACGTATGGTGTAAAACCAAATAAATGGTGTGAGACACATTTGGAAAGTCACATCCATCATTCAGATTTGATAATGGCTTAGTTTTATTAAGTTGTTTTCTGTAGAGAATATTAGGATTTGTTTTCATTGTTTAGGTTGTCATATAGAAGGAAAGATTCCTTGTTATATGTCATTGTAAAATGTTCAGGTATTTCTATGTCTTGGTATCTTCTAGGGGCAGGAGTTGTATCTCTGGTGGCTTTTTTAGTGTGTGCATTTAAGCATTTTAAAGTGGGTATATGTAGTAGTTGGTCTGTGATATTTTCAGGGACTTTAAGCAGTATATCTTAGCGGATTTTGGTTGTGGGTTCCTAGGAGCTAGTGCTTGCCTCTCTTATATACTGCAATACATACCTTCCTTCTATTTCTGTTACATTTGGGGTTGGGTGTGTTCTCTTACATGAATCACAACATCATATTTTGTAGTGACCTACCCATATGTGTGAATAAAATTTGGTACTTTTCCATTTTACATTTTCTGTTGATGCACTTTCTTGGCTGTAGCCCATGTGATTAAGTAACTGGTTTCCTTTCTGCAATGTTATATATTTGGCTCTCTCTGTCACTGTATATGATTGTAATGTGATAGTATAAATATATACAATATTATACATTTTGTACGTTTTAAATTTACATTTAAAATTATGCAACTACTTCTATTTTGCCTATTTTCATGTATGCACTTTTTAAATGTTTCACACTCTTTTGAAGGATTTCCTTTGGGGGTGTTCTAATGCGGAACAGATGCTTTCTTTTCTGTTGGATGTAAAAAGTGTCAGTTTCATTTCATTTTTTTTTATTTTTTATTTATATAACTCCAATCAAAATATTTGAGGTTAAATACATACTGCAGTTAACCAATACAGGAGAGAAAAGAAAAGGAACATTCAATGAGTTAATTTGATAAACACAGGAGACATTAAATATTCAAATCAATTCATTATATCATTTCTGATCAGTTGTTGAAATCATAGCTATCATCTACCTTCTAGAACAATTTTTTTTTTTAATTTAATATTTATTTTTATTATTATTTTTTTTTAAGCTTGTTCTTATGGCTACACTCCAGGTTTCTATTGGGGCCCAGATCTTAATGCCATGTGCTCTGGAATGACTCCCTCTTGTGGCATAAATGGCCTTTTCCTGATTGTATATTCCCAGAAAACGGGTTAGCCACATTTGAAAGTTCGGTGGATCTTTCCAGTGTGCAGCTAGTATTATTCTATAAACTGCTGTTCCAATGAACAGACAGGACTCCTCTTCATGACTTAGTGCAAGAGTATTGTTATAGCCGAGATTATATAAGGTGGATGATTCTGCTAATTTATGCCCGAACACCTCTTCCCAAAATTCTGAAAGCATTTTTTAAAATAATGTTAACTTGTCACATTGATAAAACTTATGTATTAGAGTAGCTGGACCAATTCCACATCTAGGGCATTCATCATTTATCCATTTGCCCCAAGCATGAAGCTTAGCTGGAGTATAGTACAAATTATAAATTGTTTTATATAACTGGGCCTTTAAATTCGATGATAAGAGCAGTCGTGAAGTTAATAACAGACATTTATCGATATCAACGTTTGGATTAGCCAGTTTACCAGCCCATGATGCCTCCGTTCGTTCTAAGTCATCTGGCAGCTTTTCAAGAAGGAGATTATATATTATGCCAATCTTTGTTCTCTGTTTATTTACGGTCTCCAACAAAGGAATTTTTCCCAGTGTAATGGTAGGAATTTTTAAATTCAAAATGGTATTGACTTGGATAAATTTAAAGTAATCATTGCTAGAGACCCCAAATTTTTCCTGTAATCTTAAAAAGCTAGCAGATGAGTTTTCGCCCTGAAAATCCCATACCTTAATGATCCCCTTGTTTTCCCAATTTCTAGCTATAACATCATTGGCTTGTGCTGGTAATATCGAGGAGTGCCATAGGGGAGAATATCTGTTCAACTTGGGGATTAGCATGTGTTTAGAGATTTTATTCCGTATCTTCCATGCACTGCTAATAATTTTAAATTTTGTTTTTTTAAAATAGCTAGGCTCTAGTTGTTTCAGTAATAAACCTCTGGCCTTCTTTCCAATTGATTATTCATAAATAGATGATAGTTCTATATCCCCTGTATTCTCCATAATGGGTGAAGTACTGAACAGAGGTGTCATTTGTTGGAAAAGTGCAGCCCATAAATAAAATGTCATATTGGCGATTGCCAACCCACCCCTATCCTGGGGCAATGATAGATACTTCAAGGACCTCCTGATCTTTCCAAATTGCCAGATGAAATTAGCAATTTGTATTTCTATAATTCTCATGATATTATCATCAACCATTAGAGGAATAGCCCGAAATAAGTATAGTATCCGAGGAAGTATGTTCATTTTTATAAAATTTCCTCTGCCGATAATTGAGAGGTGTAAACTATTTATACGTTTTAGATCCTTTCTTATAGTGCTCATTAATGAATCATAGTTTAATTTGCAGATATCTAGAATCTTTGCACTTATACATACCCCAAGGTATGTTGCTGTTTCTACTTTTCTAGGGTCAGTATAGTATATGTTATCGGTGCATAAGATAATCGTCTTATCTTTATTAAGAGAATATCCAGAATAATTACCAAATAGCTTTGTGACTGCCTCTACTTCTACCATTGCTTTGGACAGATTAGGTGTTAATACAGCTACATCGTCCGCATAGGCAAGTATTTTTGTTTCATAGAGACCCACCATTACTGGTTTTATCACTTGACTCTGAAGAAGTTTCACAATTAAAGGATTGATATACATAGCAAATGATAAAGGGGAGCAGGGGCACCCTTGCATGGTTCCTCTCGATATATTAATACCCTTTATTTGAAGTTTCGCTGTTGGTTGTTGATACATTGCTCTAATAGCTTTTACCAGATTAAGCCCAAAGTTGTTTCGATCTAGGACCCCCCATAGATATTCCCACGACACCCGGTCAAATGCTTTCTCGGCATCCAGGAGGATCATCGACATCCGGCCCCCCCTACCAGCCATGATATCAAATAGTGCAATAGCTCTTCGAGTATGGTCAGTGGTGCCTCTGCCCGGGATGAAGCCGTGTTGCCAGGGGGATATCAGATGTTCAATGACCCTCCCGAGCCGATTGGCCAAGATCTTAGCATATAATTTCGAATCAGAATTAATCAATGAAATTGGTCGGTATGAAGAGGGTGAATCTGCAGGTTTACCTTTTTTATGGAAGATGATTATGTTAGTCTCGTTCCAGGATTCTGGTGGAGTCCCGTTCCATTAGATACCAACAAAAAGATCCAATAGAAAGGGTAGTATTTGTTTTCCTAGGATTTTGTATAATTCTAATGGAATTCTATCAGGGATTGCCGCCTTCCCTGAGGCTAGGGCTACCAGGGCAACTTGTAATTCTGTAGCGGTAATTTCTTTCTCAAGATCTTCTTTTGTTATATTATCAATGGCACTATACCAGCTTGTATTGACTGTAAATTCGTTCCAAAATGTTTCGATTTCACCCGGGACAGTTATGTTATCACATTTATACAGCTTTTGATAATATTGTTGAAATACTTCAACTATCTCTTCAGGTTTAGTATAATTATAACCTTCTGACTTAATGGATGTAATTGTATTATAAGAAATCCTATGTTGTGTCCGCAAGGCAAGGTGTTTCCCAATCTTTTCGCCATTTTCATACATATTGCTTTGATGTATTCGATAGGTTTCAGCCGCTTTCTGTGTCAGCCCTTTATTAAGGTCAGTTTTCAATATTAATATTTGACATAGCGTAGTCTTCCCGTCGTCACCTTGAGCTAATGATGCAGCATGTTCCTCTTCTGCTCTAGCTAACTCTAGCATCAGTAGGCGGTGTTCATTGTCTTGCTGTTTTTTAATTCTTGCCACATAGCTAATCGTCTCACCCCTAAGGGTAGCTTTAAAACAATCCCACACCACCCCCCTAGAGGCACTATATCTATTTATGTCAAAATAACCTTGAGCCCATTTAGTAATATAGTTTATATAATCACTATTAACAAGGAGTTTCCTATCAAAAGTCCATTTTGAGTATTGTCTAGTAAACCCCATTAATTCATTTGTAAGAATTAGGGCATTATGGTCAGAGATTGTTTTTGGGCATTTGAGGATTCTCGCTTGATTAGACAGATCCCTTATTGTTAATATATAATCTATTTTAACATATTTATTATGGGGATATGAGAAATAAGTGTGGCCTGGATCAGGATAGTTTTTTAAATCCCATATATCCATTAGGTCATAACTGTCCCTAAGTTGGCAAATAGAGTTGAATACTTTTGGTTTGCGTCCTGTGTACATTTGTTGTTTACCTTTCCTGAATGCAGTCCCTAATGATATATTAAAATCACCACAAAATACAAGTGGTCCTGGCCATGATGAGAGTTCCAATTCCAGATTCTCAAATATGTAGGGGTCATCCTGATTTGATCCGTACACTGAACATATAGTTATTCCCAGTGCCAATTTCACGATAACCCACCTCCCTTGAGTATCTACGGTCTTACGTACAACTTTTCCTAGGGGAGCTTTGGCTATAATGGCTACTCCTCGGATATTCGATGTTTGAGAGGTGCATGCCAACAAGTTATAGCCAAACATTTTTAATAGAGCTCTTTTCTCCCAGGGCAAGTGAGTCTCTTGAAAACAAATAATATCAATAGGATTTTGTTTTATAATCTCTGTTAGACAGGCACGTTTATTTCTATCATTCAGCCCTGCTATATTCCATGTGCATATTGTTATCTTCCCCATTACGTCGATCTCTTAGGTGTGAGTATCTGTAATAGTTTAATTAATTTCCCTTTTCGCCCTTCCGGAAAATTTCGGTCTTCTTGTACTATTTTTATTAGTATAACTAAATTAGTGATATCAGTTTTTAATTTCATTATCAGATTGGAGTTGTTTATTTTATTTGTTTTAACCCTGTGCCCTCCCATTGTCCCACCTCCCTCCCCCCCTACCCTCCCTACACCCACCGTGAGGCATACAGACTCTATAAGAGTCTGGTTGTGATGAGTGTACACCCATTGATCAGAGAGAAAAGAGATATTTTCCCCCCAATTACATTAAATCTCTTCCAACTATATCCATATTTTATATACTAAAAGCAGACTAAATAATTCCAGTGCTAGGCACCCAGTTTTTAAAATACTAAACCTCCTATTCTAGTGGCCTCATTCAATTTTCTTCCTATTGTTCCTACTTAGGATTTTTTATTAAGCCCCTCCAGGTATTCTTTAGCTTTTATTTCAGAAGTAAAAAAATTGGTTTGACCATTATAAATTATTTTAAGCTGTGCAGGATTATTCAGAAAAGCCTGCGCTTGCTTGTCCTGAAAAGGCCTAACTAGTTGGCGCAATCTCCACCGTCTTTCAACGGAAGAGTGTTTGCAGTACGTTTTGCCTCAGGCCTAGCTTTCTCAAAAATAGCACGGCGAAGCAAAAAATTGCCAAAGAATACAAGAATAGCTTGAGGGTATGTTCCTGGTTTTGTTGGTGATTTCAAATTAAAAGGTATCCGATGGGCACGTTGTACCTCTGTTTCCCAGTTCCAATGCTATAGTTCAGGCAGTGATTCGTGTAGAAGATTCACAATAAATGCATGAACATCACCCCCTTCAACTGCTTCGGGAACCCCCAGAATGCGTAAGTTATTTCTACGCTGGCGGTTTTCAAATTCTTCCAGCTTCCATCTAACATCTGCTAGTTCAGCTTCAAGTGATTCAGCCCTTTCTTGGTTCGTGGCAATTCCAGCCTCGTTAGAAACAATTCTAGATTCCAGCTCGGTCAGACGGTCCCCGAAAGTACTACAGGTCTTGGTCAGTTTTCGAACTACCCCTTGTACTTTCCGTAGGGCTGCCTGTGCCTTACGACCATCTTGTGAGGTCTCTTCACGATGTGATGCTATTGCTTGCAGGACAGTATCCAGGGTTACAGCTGGTATATCACCTGGTATTATACAGTTTGATTGTATTGGATCAGCTGTGCCAGAGGGACTAGTAAGTTGATTTGTAGGGGTATAGTCCCAAGCTAGGTCTGTCTCATCATAATGGGTTTTTTCCCCTCGTTTCACAGTTGTTTTGGGTCTAAGTCTAGCTGCTTGTGGTTTGTCGCCGCTAGCACTGTGGTCGGTCTCACCTGAGGTAGAATTATCTGACCACTCTGCTTCATCCGAGAAAGAAAAAAAATCGCTAGGGTCCTTTTCAGGGTCTATATGGCCATCAACAATGTCAGTTACCCCCAAGTATCGCGCCCAATCACCTAGAGACCTGTAGGTGATTGGGCGCGATATAAATCCAAAATAACAATAACAATAACAATAACAAGTTATCATTACTTATATTTGAGTTCAGGCTTACCGCCTGTAGTTGACATTTTTGATATATCTGTTGTAATTCACGATCAGAAGCCAGATTTAATACTGCCTGCATCCGGTGGGGCTTTTTTGGTTCTTTAGTATTAGTATTTACATTATTATCAGTTAGGCAGGGTATGTCTTCTTCATGGCTTGTTCCTCTGTCTACATTACTAAGATTTTTATTTAGGGTCAGAACAGGCGTAAGCATACCTTCGCTCTCCCTGTTGTCAGTCTCGATCTCGATCTCAGTGGGAACGCCAGCATTGCATTCAGCCGCTTGAACTCCTCCGCCATTATTGCCATTATCGCTCGAGTTTGCCAATATTATTACACCCGCCTCAATAGGGGCATTTGAAAGATTTGATTCTCCTGGCAGAATCTTACTCATACCAGGGGTGTCTCCCCGCATCTGCCCCCCTATGGATGGCTTGAGGCAAGATAGCGGCTGACTGAAGCCGATGTACACACGATTGATCAGAGCTCCATGCTGTTCTAAATTCTGGCCTATCTTTAAGGATATTCATCCCGATGTCTATGCCTAAAGACTAAAAGACTAAAAGAATTCTAGATAGAATTATGGAGATGATAGAAGAAAATCATCTTAAACAGCATACGGTGATCGCATTATCGTATAACCAACTAACTACCCTTGGAACGGTGATCGGTTTGACCGTTCTTCGTTACATGCATAAAGTACTGGCAGAAGAAAGAAGTGTCAGTAAATCCTACCTCACTGCTGGTGTTACCACCGTGGTCGACGACGAAATGGCCCCTAAAAATGCAGCGATGATGATGGCCGCTGCTCGGGCCAGAGCCGCAAGAATGGCACAGCGCGAAGCTACGGAGAGGTCCGGAGGGGCCATAGCAGAAGCCGGGGAAACCGGAGAAGAAACTTTTCCTGAGGATGGAACCGGAGGGACGCCAAAGCGTCGAGGTGCCATAGCCCTGAAGGGTAATTCGACCAGCCATCTGTAGTGGAACTGCTCCGCAAGGCATCGGGAGTGCATCCGGGTCAAGCTGGGAAGAGTAAACCCGGAAACTCTGGAAGACCCGTTGAAGGATGCAGTGCAGATTTGGAGATGAACATAGGGGGTCAGTTTCATTTCATTTGTTGGTAGTTTATAGAGTTTAAGGTTGTTACATGTATTTTTACTCGTTATTCGGTGAGTTTATATTTTTTATTAATTTATGTATTCTTACCTGTCTGCTTGTCTTCAAAACAAAAAGAGAACAATCATAAAGTTTAGAATGTGGAATTAAAAAAAAGGCTACTTGTTGCTATTCTGTTTGTAGAGTTGACCGAAAAGATTGTTGAAGTTGTTCTCATCACAGTTCAGCTAACAATGGGCACTGACTGCAATTAAGCCGCCAATTGCCTGCTTGGGGAAAAGTCGTGATCTCCGCTGGGGAGACTTGGGGCCTCATGTAGGTAAATAAATTTTACCGGTTCTTAAATACCGAGCCGTACCGAATCGGTAAATTAGAATCGGTAAGTTATATGTAGGTAAAAATTCGGTAACAGTTACCGATTCGGTAACATTCGGTAAATACGAATCGGAATTCACCGATTCGGTAAATACCGAGGTGATAATTACCGATTCGGAAAATACCGAGGTGGTATCTACCGAATCCGAAAATACCGAGGTGGTATCTACCGAATCGGAAAATACCGAATCGGTATGTACGGATTCGGTAAATAACATCACATGACTTGACGAAACAGCTAATCCTGTGCAACGACAGCCCACCCAACCAGGAACTGCCCACACCCAGGCAGGTGTACACAATTAGCCGAAGTGGCCACACCCAGGCAGGTGTACATAATTAGCCGACCCTGGAGAGGCTTGGAGTGCAGAGGAGAGGCAGGGAGCAGTTGCATGTGCGAGCGGGAAACGAACAGCATGTCCAGCCAGAGAACACAGAAAGACGGAGGGGAAAGGAGGAGGAAGCTCAAATTCAGCCCCAAGGAACTCCAGGTGCTGGTGGAGGAGGTGGTGAAGCAGCACCAGAAGCTGTTTGGGAGGCAATCCCTGCAAGTGCCTGAGGCCGAAAAGCGCAACATATGGCTGGCCATCCAGGCGCAGGTCAATGCTGTGGGAGTGACCCACAGGGACATTGAGGTCCTCAAAAAGCGCTGGTATGACCTGAGGATTGTGACCAAGAGGAAGATGGGCGACATCCAGAAGGAGGCCATCCAGACCGGAGGTGGAACCAACAGGGCACCTGCCCTCACCGAACTGGAGGAGCTGGTGGCGGCCACAATCGAGCAAGAGAGCGTCGTGGGTCTTGGGGACGCCGACAGCTCTGCCAGAGCCGCAACACACCAAGGTAAGACGAAAGCACAGCAATGTAGCCTCCCCTACCCCTATCCCACATTCCCCATTGTGAAACGAGAATCACACTGCAGTCCACACGTGTCAGTGCAGACAGGCATTGCATTCCGGGAGATGTAGTCAGGGCAACACTAACCATGACGTAAATGTTACAGGGCAACAAGGCATGTCACGCACTCGAGGCACAAGGAGACAGAGGACAGATTGGAATGTGAAATGATTTATTGTGACGCTTGCAATGCAGCCCTTCGGGGACACTGAGCCAATGTTGTTTTTCTGTCCACAGATGTGACATCATGCAGTACAGGGCATGCTGCAGGGGAGACGGCACACCGGCCACAAAAATCACCTCTAGCCAGCACGAGTTCAGACCAGGGAGCAGGCCCACTTGCAGCCGCACCACCAACACAGCCAGCCTCGCCGCACACAGAGCCAGCATCACCTCACCGAGAGCCAGCATCACCTCACCGAGAGCCAGCATCACCACAACCACAGCCAGCATCGCCACTCATGTTCGAATCACCGGCCACATCTCCGCTTGCAGGTGTGAGAATGAGGAGGCGTCCAGCAGCCAGGCTACGAGCCTTCGACACCTCGTCAGACGACAGCATGGGCCCAGAAGACCGCACCGGGCCCCAGGAAGGGAGCCATCCCACTGTGCCCCACACCTCACAGGCAGCACAGACGGGAGCAAGAGGGCGCCGCAGGTCGCGTGTCCAGAGTCCACCAGCACCCACTGACGGCCATGGTGTCTTCTTGGGGCTCGAGGGCCAAATGTTGAAGCAACAGCGCCTGCAATCAAAGGCAGTTATGTCAGTCCAGAGGCACATGCGGGTGATGAAGACAAGCTTAGTCAACATGGACACAAACATTGGCGGCATGGCTGCGGGCATTCGGGACATGTCCCAGTCAATCCAGCAGTTGTGCAGCAAATTAGATGCTGACATCGAAGCACGGCGCCGGGAACGCCAGAGAAGGGACACTACCAGCAGGGCACTCAACCGTCTGGCAACTGCGACTTCCCTACTTTGCCGGCGCTCTGTGACGATGCAGGAGGGCCTAACACAGTGCTGCAGCGACCTGTCTCGGGGGATGGTGCAGGTGACAAGTGCACTAGGGGTGCTATTGACTAGTCAGGCGTCGACAACTGCTGCAGGGGATGCTGCGGAGAGCATCGACACCAGCAGCAGCATCACACCCCCCGTCCCCGAAGCACGCAGGAGCAGCAGGCGGCTTGGGGTTGGCTCTAGTGAGGATGCACAGGCCGTGCAATCCACCACTGCAGCGCGTATGCGCAAACATTGATGTGGCCCTGCTTAGCCACTTCCCATTGGGTGACGTAACCCTGGACATACTCCTTGTATAGATGGTATATTGCCAGATTGGCCTGTTCATGTGTTCATGGCGTGGTGCCACATTAAACTACGTCATGACTTCTCACAACTCGCTGTGTCCCCTCACTTACTCAGAAATAGTTGCATGTGATCTCTGCCCGTCTCTCTCTCCCATCGATTGCAGTTGGCACTCTAGCTGCGCTGCCCTCTGGCTGGCCTGACTCATCCTCGTTGTCCTCAAAATATGTTAGTTCCACATCTGTACCTTTTTTCGTGGCAAGGTTGTGCAGCATTGCACAAGTGGCAATAATCTTGCAGCAGGTGATGGGTTTGTACTGGCGTGCGCCTCCGCTCTTGTGGAGGCAGCGGAACCTGCTCTTCAGTAGTCCAAACGTGCACTCCACCACATTGCGTGTTGTTTTGTGGGCCACGTTGTATCGTCTCTCACTCTGGGTTGCTGGGTGTAGGTAGGGAGTGAGGATGAATGAACGGCATGCATATGCACTGTCGCCTGGATGAGTAAAAGGGAACCATCAGTTACATGCCTCTATACACTCTGATTTGCAGGTTTCAAGGGGCGTCACTGTTACTTACCCAGCAGGTATCCCTCTCCGAATTCTCCGGCACTCAGTCGTGTGTAGATCCCACTATTCTGGAAGATGTAAGAGTCGTGGGTGCTCCCAGGAAACTTTGCAACAATATCTGTGATGATGTTCCCTGCATCACAGATCACCTGCACATTGATGGAGTGGGTGGACTTCTTGTTCCTGTAGATGTGCTCTGTATCAGCTGGTGGACAGATTGGGATGTGTGTACCATCAATACAGCCGATGACATGGGGGAACTGTGCCATGTGATAAAAGTCTGTTTTTGTTTTCTGCAGTGCAGCCTGTGTGTTTGGGAAGCTTATGTAGTGGTGCATTCTCTGCATCATGGCATCCAGGAACTTCCTGAAGAAACGGGACAGGCAACTCTGGGCTACACCACCCACCGCAGCTATCACCACCTGATAACTGCCGGATGCCAGTAGATGTAGGCTGCAGAGCACCTGCACATGTGGTGGTATGGCGTGCGCCCTTCTTGTTGGCTGGTCCAGGAGTGGGTGCAGGTCCCTTATCAGGTCCATGATGGTTTCGGGGTGTAGCCTGTACCTCTCATGTATCTCTGCATCAGTCAGCTGGAGTAGTGTGATGCGCTGTCTGTAGATTTGTTCCTCCCGTCGCCACACCCTCAGTCCTGCTGCCTGTAGACGTAGGCGCCTTGCAATGACGTACATGGCGGCCATGTTGTCCACGCTGTAGCATTTTGGGATTGCTTATGTGCATTGTTGATGGTTACCACCTGCTTTCAATCCGTGTTAATTACCGACTCTTATTTACCGATTTTCCTGGATTTCTTAATTACCGACTGCTCCTACATGTCATTTTAAATTTTTACCACTTCATATTTACCACTTCATATTTACCGATTCGTTAATTATGTATTCGGTAAATATGAATCGGTATTTTAGGATTCGGTAACTATGAATCGGTATTTACCGCCTCATATTTACCGAAAAGTGGTTTTTGGACTCCTACATCTCACTTGTCTGGATACCGGTCGGTAACGTCATATTTACCGAAAATCGGCCGTTACCGACCGGTATTTCGCTACCTACATGAGGCCCTTAATCTTCCAACATCCCCTTCTTTAAGGACTCACACTCATAAGTGTGCAATGCACCCACAGCAGTCTAAACCGCCAACTGCCTGCTTGGGGAAAAGCCATGACCACTGATGAGTAGATTTTATCTCCCAACATCCCTTGCTTCAAGAACTCGCACTTATAAGCACTCAAATCTCCCGCGGTGCAGGACACACGCCTGGGCCAAGGCCGGGTCCGTCCAAGACACAACAAAGCCTGGAGGAGGCTGGGCTAGGCCCCCCCCCCTCTAACATCTTAAGCTTACTAACTTCAGGAGAATGCGGAGAAAAAAAGTGAATCAGCCAACTACGGAGGAGGTAACATCACTTCATTAGACAACTTTTTGACAAAAGCCACTACTGTCCTGGATAAAAAAATTGCAATTGCAGAGAGAAGGTTGTCTTTGGGAGCTGGGGGGCATCCAACTGACCTCTTACCCCTACCTAGCCGGGCCGCTATAACCCCCACAACTGACCAGCCTACTGCTTGCGAGCTTCCCCAAACATCCGTTCTTACTCCAGTCTGTCTCGCCGTAAGCCAGTTATCACTCAAGGCAGCCGCCATTACTGCCAAAAGGGAGAGGCCCACTTAAACCTGCCCAAGCTACCACTGCTAAAAAATCAAGAAAAGGTAATACTTCTCAGGACACAACAAGCATCCCGGCCCCTCAACAGAACAACGCCAGATTGACTTTAAGTTGACAGGATGGTGAAGTGAACTTTTCAAAAAGCTAATAGACCTGATCGTTACTCGATTAGATGCCATTGTACGAACTCTCGCCGATTTAGTGGCAAAACATTTGATGACACAATCTGCATCACAGTCAGTGGGGGGGTGGCCGATTTGGTAGTGCCAGCGTACGTAAATCCGAGTCACGGTACTATTAATCATAACCAGCTCCAGGGTTAAGAAAATGAAAACCTGGCTGTAGTTAGCCAAAGCTCAGATGGGACTCACCCTGATAACATAGAGATCCCTTGAGCTACTGCTCAGCTGAACGTAGTTCCCTTTGGCTCCATTAGAGGCACGCACAAGGTGGATTCCACGGTCATCATTTCTAGTGCGCGAACAACCCCGAATATTAATATAGCCAGCAAGCAGCATTCTAACCCCAAGAAGAGTAGCGATCCCTTGACCCTGAATTTACCACCCGCGGCATGCCCCTTGTGACAATCATGGTAAACGTTCCAGCACTCAGAGCACCCCAAAACAAATCAACTGCTCAATTGATGGCTAAGGCTCAGAATTGGTTGTCTCACACCGCTAACATAGGTCACCTAATGCAAGAGCGCCTGATAATGGCCAGAAGAATCCCCTGGGGAGGCCTAGATTCGAAATCAACTGCATTGTCCTTAATTTTGATAATCGCTGGCTGGTGAGGCACCTGTCATGCCAACTACCAACAGCACCTTCCTCACAGTCTCAGATGTTCACAGTCCCATTGGGCTTTTTCTATAAACCACCACCTATCTTTATCTTTAAAAACAACACTCAAAATGTAAGACCCCAGGCAAATAACAACCTATATCGTATCCCCCAGCTGGTTAATAATAACACATTCCTTGAAAATAGATTTGCTGCGCTTGAGAACTTGGACAGTTGCGATTGACTCAGCTCCCCCCTAAACCATCACCCCTACTCAGCACATCAGAGACTGGAGATAATAGAGTACAAGTTGGGGCTAGGGGCTCTGATGGGACCTGTGGTCCAGCCACTTTGAGTCCTGATACACACGATTCGCCTAGCATGCCATTTACTGCTCCCAGTCCCTGTTGGATCAAGGAGCGACCTCACTCCTCTGATGGAATATAGCCGGCTTCAGCAACAAAAAAAGGTAGCTTGGCATGGGAATCTGATTTGCGGGATGCCAGCATTATCTGCTTACACGAGACTTGGGAACAGAATCCTTTCTTGCTAAATGGCTATCGATCCTTTTTTATGCCAGCAGCTCACTCTAATTCAGGCAGAGCACAAGGGGGCAGAATAACATCGTTCGCTGACACTATTCCGTTTGATAAGGTAGACTTTGTGAATAGCTCCACCTACTTTCACATTGTAGTTGCCAGAGGACGGAAAAAGACCTGATTTATTGTTAGTAAACTTTTATAATATTAACTTTATAAACCTAGCAGCAGAGACAGAAGAATTGGGTGTTGCTCTCTCACTATAATAGACCTCCATTCATTGTATGGGTTGCTGATATTTATTTTGTAACCATACTGACCCAGGCATATGCAGGGTAACTGATGTAAAGGGCCATATGATGGTACATTTAAATCATCACAACTACAGTAATGTCCTAAATAACTTGTTGATGGCATGGGATTTGGAAATTGCTAACCCAGTATGCACTTTCACGGGCCAAATGGCCGCAACATTTTACTGGACATGGCCTTCCTCATGTATCGATTTCATATTGTTGCTTATGTCTTCAAGCAGAAGCTTTAAGAATTTTGAGGTTGTGTTGACTGAATTCACCGATCATACATTATTATATCTTATGTTCAACTTGTACTTTCCTAAAAAACCGGGCGTTAAGTGTGTACCTAAACCATTTCTAGCTAGGTAAAATGGCTATATCCTAAAATGGGAGAAAGAGTGAGCCTATTATAATGCTGTACAAAATGTTGTTCTCCCCTTACCAGGAGATCTGCTTATGCCTAGATCTATTGTCTATTGGTAACCAAATCGTGGAATACCTCAGTAGCATTTTAAACTCTATAAAATATTTATTACCTCGCCAAACATCTCAAATCATACTTCCCCCACTTAAGCGGTTTGAAAAAAACTGTTCACAAGCCTCAGCTGACCTCCGTAAAGCACTTAAACTGCGACCTAGGGACCAAAACCATATTAGATGCCATAGTTTTGCATTCAAATCCGCTAGGCAGGAGAGAAAAAAGGCAATCTCTATGGATGCCTGGGAGATTTTGAGATTAACTTCACTATCCAAAGATAGTAAGTCATTCTGGAAAGTGGTTAACAGCCCTCTCTTTCTGGCGGAAAGCGGGCCATTATTGGACCTCCATATAGACGAGGACACATGGATACATTATTTCCAAAACATATTCCAGGATCAGAATCAGGATCAGTCTGTTATTGCTGTAGAGTCATTGGCGCCATACCCAAGTGCTCCCCCAGTATTGGAGTTTTCCATAAATTAAGTAAAACTTGAACCATCCCAATGGCCTGCGCTTAAGGCACTTGGACCTGACGGGGTTCCACTGGATGTTTTTTTAACCAACAAACTCTGTGTGCCCCGGTCCTGAACATAGCATTTAATGCCATAGCCAAAGCTGGTCCTCTGCCGTCCTGGAGACAGTCTATGATAGTCCCAATCCACAAGAAGGGGAACAGCGCAGGTCCGTGGGTTATTATCGGCATTGCTAAGTTAGCATCCGCTCTGTTGCTATGATGCTGCTTTTGCGCACGTTATTACATGACTTTATTTTGCAAGAACCTGTTTGTGCCTTTCACATGAGAACTGTCTGCTTTCTGCATTCTCTGCTGTTCCTGGAGTTTAGTCTGAATACGGTGTGCAAGGTCAATACCCATGCCCCTTGTTAATCTGTTCTGGTCAGTCCCTAGCACCTAGACAAAACATGCTACACACAGCTGCTCTGCTGGAAACTCGTGCTTTGATATTACGGAGATGCATGTTGTTCACACACACTTGGAGATAGACCTTTCCTTGGAGAAGAGCTATGCTGTTCCTATGATGTAAACCTTCCATCTAGGCTCTAAGGTATGGGGTCTGCTGACAAAACCCAGAGATCTTCCTTTATATGATAAACTTCAACTTACCAAAGTGAGGGTGGTTAGGCGTTATAGTCCTTTTTCCCACTGTCTGTATATGATGACATCCCCCTTTATATACTATGGTATTGTAACAATACTAACTGTTTTAGGTTTATGCATTTTGCTGCTGGTAGTGGCTCGTATACTGCATGATAGAGTACAATAGCTAAAATGAACATTTTGATCTATACTTTGACTCTGACAATCCTTATTGTGGACAAGTATGAGTGAGTGAGCGAAAGGGTATGTCTTGCTGCCGTGATTCCTGAGAGAGTCCGTCATGTTGTGTTCTGGGTTGTCTAATCATTTGTGCTTTGTGATTATGTAGAAGAACGAATGAGACACTATAGCTAGTCGATTTTGAGTACTAAGGTGGTAGGAAGGTACAACCCCTATGCACCGAGATCCTGTTTTTCTGCCCTTAGTTCTGTGTATGTGCAGAATCCCCGCAACACTTCTGGACAGTACGGCAAAATTAATGGGAAGACTGTTACTAAACAG
The DNA here is from genome assembly GCF_964204655.1 of Triturus cristatus. Lineage (NCBI taxonomy): Eukaryota > Metazoa > Chordata > Amphibia > Caudata > Salamandridae > Triturus > Triturus cristatus. The sequence goes on along the minus strand of NC_140591.1, from coordinate 1,362,534,617 downwards.
ATTAGAAGAGTGGGCAACTGAGAATAATGGCCTTGATGAAACCTAATATGGCTTTAGGAAGGGGGGTGGTACAATAGACCAATGCCTCAACCCTGCACTATTCACTGCTAACTATGACACTGCAAAGAAAGGACAGCTATTCATGGCATTTATGGATCTGTCTGTGACCTTTGACTGCGTGAACCACAGTAAACTGTGGGCCATCATGGAATCACTGGCCTTGGACCCATCTGTAATTTCCTTTATTAGAGACCTCTATAGCCACACAGAGGCGGTAGTCCAATATGGTAAATACGGGGAATGCAAAAAACCCTTTAGGATTGAAAAGGGGTAGAGACAGGGCTGTGTTCTTGCCCCCTTTTTTTTCTCCCTATATACAAGCCAATTGTCTGAGGTTTTGTGCAAAAAATGCTAGGACGTCACAGTGATAGCCACACTCCCATTACCCATCATGCTCTATGAAGATGACGCAGTTTTAATTACCAGAACCTCAAAGGCCCTACAGGTTTCTATAGAGTCATACTCTGCCTACATGGCAGAGCTAGGCCTATAAGATAACAAAACTAAGTCCTATGTGATGGCTGTGGGCAGGTACAAGAAGAAAAAATGAATGCGTCTTCACATAAAAGTTGGAGATTTGGACATCTTCTTTGACGAAAAACTAAATTGGGCCACAATGGTCAGGAATAGAGTGAACCTGATGACCAAAAGTATAGTTGGCATCTGGAAGTTCACAACAAAGCTAGGGAATTAACCAGTCAAAGAAATTCTAGATAACTACTCTGCAAAAACAATATCTATAGCGACTTATGGTGCATGCAATTTTGGGAACAGAACATATTGATCAATTACAAGTCATAAAAGACAATTTTTTAAAGAGATTACTGTCCATCCCTAGTGCATGCCCAAACATCTTAGTTCAGAAGGAACTAGGCTTTCAGTTTATATCTGACATCTTAAAAAGGGCCCAGCTTTTAGCCTGGATTTCAATCTGGAAAAGGGAATCGGTCCCACTAAACCAAATAGTGCTAAAGGATATTTTATCTTTGGACCGAGCTTCCTCGATTACCTGGCTAGCATATGCGAAACAGTCTTATAGCGGGCTAGAACTAGAGTTTCTGTTTAACTCACCGTCCGAGTGCATATCTTTCTCTAAATCTAGATTAAAATACATTTTTATTGAGTAACGCACTCAAGATAGGTGGAAAAAAAATAAAACTAAAACCACAGTTATCACATACCGAGCATCACCAACCATGAGAACTGAGCACCCATCTTATCTTTCATTTGTTACTAACAGCAGTCATCATTTTGTACTGGTCAGATTTAGACTGAATATCTTTCAGCTAATGGCTGGGTACCCAGCTCGAGTTTACTTGGTAAACCATTTGTCTTTATGTCCTTGCAACGGTTCCTCCAGCCAATCCATCTATCACATTTTATTTTTTTGCACATGTTACAACGCAGAGAGGAAAAAATGTATTATTCCACTGTTGAAAAAACGTAGCTTACGCTTGCATAACCAGGCCCTTGAAACCCTTCTACTATTGGAAAACCCAGATATGTTTTATGATTGCAATTTTTTTACTAGCTGTCCTAAAGATTAGAAAGGTGAACATTACACCATAGGGAGCACGATTTCAGAGTCTGTATCACTTATCACTAGTGGTTGCAACTTTTAGGCTATGCCAATGGTTTTATTGACCCACACCATTGTACCTTCAAAGTTGTCCCTAATAACTTGTTACTGCCTTTTAAAATATGTTTTTTAACCTGTTTTGGCGGAAATGTTGATTTTATATGATGCACATTTATTATGATCTTATGTACTTTTTATGCATTCACTTAAAATAAAGATGATGATGATGGTATGCTTACTTTCTTATATCTTTTTGTTGGTTTGTAATAGTTGTTTTTTTCTGGCAGTATATCACTTTTCCAAGTTGTAATGTTTCCTTTTTGTAAGTACATGTAAAGAGATATAAGTAAGAGAGTGTTTTATTAATTCTTTGCTATTTTGCATTTTTAAGTTTATATACAAGCACGTTTTAGTTTTAATATAATATAAGTTTCACTTACTTGGTTAGGTAGTGGTCGAGATGTATATATTTCTTCCTTTAATGGTTTGGTCAAAGAATTCAACAGAGTTTCCTCATATTGCAGCATTTGTTAGTTTCAAAGGAGTTCGCTGTTTAAATCAATGTGCCTTTTATATTGTTGATTTAATTGTTTGTCTGATGTTATAGGTTACATTTGTTTATCCTTGGATTTTATTGGTTGGTTTAGTTTTAGTTTGAAATGTTTTCATCAGTTATGTCCTTCTATGGGAAATGCTAATTTATGTGTTATTTATAATGTATGAAAGTTTTGAATATAATTTTATTTTTATATATATAGATATATTTATTAATATTTGGATTGTTGTCTAAATGTTTGTAATTAATTCTAATGTGAATTGTAAATATTTAGGTGATGTAATATATTAAACATGTGTATAAAATGTTGTACGTTTATTTCAAATAAATATTTAGATAAAAAGTGATTTACAAAAAATATTTATTAATGATATTGTAATTCGCTTGGCTAAATTGTTGCAGTCAATATTGTGTGAAACAATATTTTTGAGATATTATATGTTTATTTATAGGTAAAAATATTTTTGTTTCTGATATTTGTGTTTTCCATATAAGAAAAAATCTGTATTTTTAAGAATGATATTTATGTTCTTGCTATTTGTGATTTTACTATATGAGTATAGGAAGTCGATATTTTGTGTACAATATTCAGTTTCATATTTTTTTTGTGTTGCGATATTGTATGCATTGAAATTATGTCAGTGATCTGGCAGTAGACCTTTCAGTACTCGGCTGCCAGAATCACTTTCAACCTCCCACTCCACACTCACATCACACTACACCTGAAGGAGATCACCTGCCACCCCTATTCTCAAACAAGCTCAATTCAAACTCCTCACTCACACTTTTAAGGCACTACATAGCACTGGCCCAGAATACCTCAAAAGTCGCATATACTTCCACAAACATTGCAAACACCTCTGCTTGTCTGGACTCCTATGTGCACAAATCGTACATATAAAACCAGATCTGGCCGTCGAGCCTTCTCCTACATCACTCCTAAAGCATGGAATGTCCTGCCGCTTCACATAAGAGCCTCCCCCTCAATTCCTGAACTTGGCAAAAATCTGAAGACCTGGCTTTTCCAGTAGTCATACTAGGCACTATGTGTATCTAGACTCACTCCTGCTCAGCCCCAGGATACCCTGTTGGGTAATAATTTGCTCTACAAATCTGCATAACATGACATAATTTAAGCACGGAAGTGGAAAAATGGTGGGGTATAAATAATATCATAATATCTGATGGAAAAGTCAGGTTTGGTAATTTGGCATTGCTAGTAAAGTGTGATTTATTTAAAATAACATTTTGCTATTGATTTCATATTTATTTAATTTAAATAGATTTATAGCTAATTTAACCATGCCCTTGAGCCAGAGTTTTGCAAGATGGTAAACCAGCCTAAACAACAATGTCTATTTCTCAGACCATTTAAGATAGAAACATTGGACAATCCCTCAGTGTGAAAGTGAATGGTTTAACCACTATGCCCCTGATGTAGCTATTCTCTATGAAAGTAAATTTGGATTCTATAATAGAGGTTTAACAAAAGCAACCCTCTAAACAGCTGTTCAAAGTCCTTGGCCCTTTTCTACCCGAACTGCACTGCTAATATTTAGCCCATTTCCCAAAGAATTTGGTAAGAACGTAGATTTAAATTTCTTTTCAAAAATACCCTGCAGTCTGTCTCACCAGATGATATCTGTCTGGAGTATGTTCTGGGAGCCATATCATGGAAATTTAATCCTGTCATTATCCTAAAGAAAAATCGTGAATTAATGGAAAATGTGGATCATCACCATTTTATTAAAAACGCGAAATCAGTAGAATGGGATAGAGGAAAACTGCCACCCCAATACCCTGTTCCATGCACTTGAGAAACTGATGGCAAAACTAAGAGCATACAAATTGTTATCCTATGCGTGGAGCACCCAAAATATAGGACAGTGGCAGGAATTCAGCATGCAATGAAGAATGTCAAACTTCCCAAGATGGAGGCGACTTGTCCATACAATTTTATGTGATGTTGCCAATCCAAGATGAAGTAGAGCCTTTTCTTCTGATGACAGATCCTGCTTGAATCATATATAAGGGAGGCAATTATGAGAGGAAGATGTGTTGTCAAGCATCATTTCCCTAATTTTTCATCATGTTCTTCACACATCTGCTTCTATTTTTGTCCCAGATTTTAGCTTGTAGTACTTGGATCTTACTCTAGATTCTGTGATTGGAATTCTTGCTTGGCTCTTTTCTCTTTTCTGATGTATGGAATAACGTGGCATCTAGCTGATTTCTGCAATATTAATCTTCATTTTCATTCAATAAAACCAAGATTGCCAAGTTAACCTTCATCAGGTGGCCCTTAACACCTTTCAAATATACCATTATGTGCAGTGTGGCACCATGGTGCCCTTTCCTCTAGCAATCAAGAAGTGTCTCTTGGCCCATTCTTGAGCAATCAAATTGCACGCTCAATAGAATTTCTTTGCCTTTGCTTTTGCCTTTTATTAATTGGACCACTGCATCTTGATCCAGAGACTGAGGGAAATAGAATTTTCCAGGCTGACTACCCCTTTTCTGTTCAATCATTCACAAGCTATGGCTTAGAATATATTCTGGTTCAACTTCATGTCGATCAAACATGGCATCCAGCAGGGATCACCACTTGTTGCCATTGGGCCCCATTCATTCTGTATGCACGATTTTTTGCATTTTTGTTAACCCAGTTTTGGACTTTCATTGAGGGTGAGTCTTACTACGTGCGTCTCACTGGGATAATCATATGACAAATGGACTGCGCTTGTTTACACCCAGTTTCCACCTTTTAAGATAAGGCTTCTGAGATGCAGCAAGAGTAAAAGGCACTTGGCTGGTTATAAGTGAACACATGTGTAAGTGTGTGTACACGTGTGAGGACTGGGCATGGGAGACTACTTTTGTGCGCAGTCCAGTAACTGTGCACAGGTAGTCTGCCACAGAGGAGACTCTGCAAGATTAGATAGTGGCCTGAGGTAGGCCTTACAATGTTAGTGTACACTAATAGGGAAAGTCAGTGGGATTTGCTATTTTGTATGTAGTAACACTTTATCATGCACATAGGGAGAAAACTGCCTAGAGTGCAGTTTAGCTTCTCTTTGCCCTGCAGGTGCCAGTGACGTATCAAAATGCAGTTTAATCTATGCAGGAAAAATCAAATCTGCCAGTTCCAAAAAGATATCTGTACAACTTGTAGGTCATCCAGAATTGTCATATTTCTCTGGCTCAGCTCAAGATCACCTTGAGGGGCCAGGTTAATTACACTTCTCTCCAGCACCAGGAACACAGGCCTCTCCACACAAAGGGAGGAACTGACAATACTTCACTCAGCTCCTGATGAGGAAAGGGGTGGGGCTGAGGTATCTGTATATATTAATAAGCTGTCACACTGTGCCAGGAAAGGGTTAGCCCGTTCCTGGGGGTCGGCACAGGAGGAATTATTTTATTTTACCAAGGATGGGAATGCATTGAGCCCCCTCTCCAGACTTTCCCTTGGCCCAGGGTCCCCATCCCTAGTCCGGTTTGCCAAGAAGGGGGCTGGGTACCCTTCCCTGACCCCAAAGACCAGACATAAAGGGAGAGCGCTGTAATGCCCCTGAGTTATGGTGGTCCTGCCCCACTCCTCGTGTCAGGAGGGAGCAGGAGGCCAACAACAGAGAAGAGATCACTGACTGCAAGAGTGGGTACGAAAGGAGAGTCTGCTGGCTCCCGTGGCTTCATCTGTGCATGTGGGAGTGGGCATGGCAGTGAGGGGTGGGCTCCCTCGGTTGCTTCCAATGTTGTGAATGTATGGAGCTGCCTAGGTGGGACTGAACACCCAGAACAGAAAATAAACTAAAGAGACAAGCTGTGTGGCACAAGGCTGCACGGTAAAGAATAGGCAATGGCTCTCCCTCACACAGTGGGAGAACCTCTCATCTCATATTCATCGCTCCAGGCTGGAGCACCCTATAATGCCCTGCATAAGGCTTCTTCATTTGCCTATGTTCCCCACTTGTGGTGAACCCAGGGCACCAAGAACGTTATGAAGAAAGCATGGGAGGGCTGCCAGAGCACAGCATCTCCCCCCTAAGGAGTTTTGAAAGTACTGACCCTACTCCTGGCTGCCTGAGGTGTACTTTGTCGGGTTGAAGAAGTCACAATTCCTGTGGATGTGACATCTTCAGCCTTGCAAAGCAACTTAAGTCCCTCCTCCACGTGACGAGGGGGAGCGTCACTGATTGCCTCGGACCTGGGCGCTTCAGGTCTAAGCACTGAAGTGCTCAGGGTGGAGTGTCAATCACTGACACTGCGCCACAGAATGGGTTGGAGTCAGCAGTCTCACTGACCCAATCCCTCTCTGTGATGAGTAAGGGACTGCTGCCTTCCCTCACTGGCTGATCTAAGGTTGGCTAGTGATGGAAGGCAGCAGCCCCAACGCTCCTGGGACCTCCGAGGCTTGGGACTGCTGCCATCCGTCATTGGCTAATCTAAGGTCGGCTAATGAGGGAAGGCTGCGGTCTCAGGCCTTAGAGGTCCCAGAAGGGATGGAACTGCTGCCTGTCAGGAGCCTAGGCATTTAGCGCGTGTCTAGCTCCTGGCTGCCTAACCTGAAAATAAAGAGTGTCTGTCAGGCCGACCTTTGATCATCCTGACAGACATTATTTATAATGGCTAAAAGGTGAGGAGGTGTGGCCTCTCAGCCCATTATGACGGGCCGTGGCTGGTGAGCAGCATGACTGCCCTCTGGAGGGGTGATAATGACCTGCAGGTAAAGGAAATTTGGGCTTCAGAAAACCACAGTGCTTGAGCCTTCCAGTGCCGCGGGCCCATGGACTCTATCCCTCACAATGCATTATGGGAACTGGGACATAGTGACTCAGTCACCTCTGTACACTGCGAGGGAGACAACCCCACAGACCACAGAGCGTGGCAGGTACCGAGGGGCATGTTGTCTGTGAGGTTGGTCTTTTGCGCCACATGGAGATAACTGATTAATCGAGCGGCAGAGACAGAGCGGGCGGCAGAGACAGAGCGGGCGTATGCTGTACATGTTCTAACCCTACATTTGGGTGTAGGGAAACTAAAGAGCACAGGGGCAGTTGGCTGGAAATGGATGGTAGCTTTGTTCATTCATGTTTTCCATCCCTCTCTTTTCCTCTTGACAATTTCTTCTCCACAATCTTCATCTGCTGATAAATTCTCTTTGCCTTCCCCTCTTCCTTTCCCTAAATGGTGTTTGGACAGAATATTGAGTTGTAAATATCGGGAGACACAACTATTAGAAAAAAATACTGTGACCCAAAAATATTGTGATGCAAAAATATCTTTGTCCAGAATATCGTTTTTAAGGTAAGTGACGTAGTTTTTAAGAATATTGTTGTGTTTAATTCAGTTGTAAAAAAATGTTTGTAATTATTTTAATTTTCTTTAGTTGATATATTCATTTTATTTGCATTTGTTTTTTGTGTAATTATTTTTTAATACAGTTTGTAATTCTAAGGGATTCAGAATTCTGGTTAATAGTAATTTATAGTATTGTGGTGGATTGTTGGGTTTATAGGGGTATAGGGTGGGAAGTTAATTGAGTAATATTTAACAATTATTGTTAGTTATTGAATTTATTATGTAAATTGTGCTAAACATACATATTTCAGTGAGAATTTAGATGTGGGTTGCTAGGTTTGTAGGGGTATAGGGTGGGAAGTTAATTAAGTAATAATTAACAATTATTGTTAGTTATTGAATTTATTATGTAAATTGTGCTATACATATGTATTTTAGTGAGATTTTAAATGTGGGTTGCTAGGTTTGTAGGGGTATAGGGTGGGAAGTTAATTAAAATATAACTCACAATATACATAATCAATTAAATAATTAATAAATGAATAGTTATGTTGTAAGTAATAATGAACATTTATTGGTTGTTAATAAACAATTAAATTTATCATCAATTATGTAAATTGTGCTATGCTCATTTATTTTACTTCTATATTATTTATTTACGTTATATTTTAGATGCGGGTTGCTAGGTTTGGAGGGGTGTAGAGTGGGAAGTTAATTGAAGAACACAGTTGAACGCAAAGGGGTTGCTGCACTACTTCTCCCGGCTGCCTTTGACACAGTTGACCATGACACTCTGATTCAAAGACTCTATGAAGCCGGCATAGAGGGGACTGCTTTAGACTGGATCATGTCCTACCTTCGCAACAGATCCAATGTCATCCATACCCCACCTTTCTTGTCCAAACCGTAGTCTACAAAAGCTGGGGTCCATCAAGGCTCTATCATCTCGCCCATGCTTTTCAACATCTACAACATCTACATGAAGTCATTACCGGTACTGATCAATCAATTTCAAATCACGTGCTATAACTATGCAGATGACACACAAATACTCCTTCAACTGGAATGCCCCAAAGACATTGGAAACTTGCCAATTTTCAGTTGTCTCCGAGCCAGGGATCAATGGATGACTTGAAGCCAACTCAAATTGAATGCTTCCAAAACGGAAATACTCAAGTGCGGCGATTGGAAACATTATGACCCGCTTGCCGCCTGGCTTGATGAACTGAGATCACCGCCTAAAGTATCAAAGGAAGTAAGAAACCTCGGAATCACCATGGACTCCAAGCTATTGATAATTGCTCATGTGAACGAACTAGCAAGATCAAGCTTTGTTACTATAAAAACTCTGCAACAAATCTTCCCCCATTTGGGATTTCTACATAAGGTCAAAGCGGCCACCTCCCTTGTTTTGTCCAAACTTGATTACGCCAATAGCCTCTACCACGGATCACCTTTAACAACTATGAAAAGACTACAACGGATTCAGAACTTGGCTGCTAGACTACTCTTGCATATCAAACCATGAGACCACATCTCCCCTGCCTTGAAAGCCCTGCCAGAAGATTGACTTTCAAGCTGCTTTGTATCACCCACAAAGTGATACATGGAATGGGACCGCACTTCATCAGGAATAAAATCACCAAACACATTCATCAAAGGAACCTCCACTCTAGAGTGGCATCTCGCCTCAAAATCCCAAGATACAAGAAAAGACCATGGGTGGCACATCCTTCTCTCCTCAAGCAGCCAAAATATGGAACTCTTTACCCACCCAACATAAGATATACCAACAACTACCTTATCTTCAGAAAACTACTCAAGAATTGGCTCTTCCCCACATAAGCACCATATGCAAGCATAAATATACAGCATATCCCTCCGTATATAAGCATCTATTTGTACTATAGATATGTACCTATATATGTGTATTGCTTTGAAGAAACATGTAGAATAATTATGTTTAAAAATAAATAAATACATAAATACATTTTTAAGTACAACACCTGAAAACCGGAGTTTATCGAATGCATCTTTAATCTACGTATACTTACGTCTTTTATGCACCTATATACCTTCCACGTACTTGGATCTATATATTTATCACTTTCCTCCAAAAAAAAGAAAGAAAAAAAGCGTATTTAATGCACTACCCCATGTCTCACCCTATACCTCTGACAATATCTTTAATCTACATATACTTACTTCCTTTATGTATCTATATACTTTCCATGTACTTATGGATCTATATATTTATTACTTTCTTCTAATTCAGCATATCCAATGCACTACCCTATTTCTCACACTATACTTCTCTCAATATATCTTCTACCTCAAATCTCTGACTCATCTCAAACCTTTTTCTACTACTCTTTCCAATGCACTGCCCTATATCTCACCCTATACCTCTATCAATATATCCCCTACATCCACTCTCTCATTCATCTCAAACCCCATACCACTAATATGATCCCCAAAATAGCCCTTTCTAGACTCTCCCCTACTATACCCCTCCTTGCACAATATGACACCTCTTTTCCTATACTGATCACCCAAAACAAGCCTTTCTAAACTCTTCCCTCGGACTCTTCCCCTCCACGTCCCTTTATACTCATCCCAAGCCTCCCACTACTGCTATGACCTCCCCAAAAAAAGAAAAAAGTCTAAATCTTTCACTCTTCTATCCCTCCACTATCCTTTTCAATCAAAATAACAGACTAACGTCCCCTTCTCAAATTTTATATTTCACTATAACAATTCGCCACTAATCCTTTATGGTTTTGAGAGTAGCGTGCTACTCGCCAAGAAAGTGCTTCAACACCCCATTAGGGGAAACAAGCGCTATTTAAATGCAAACCTATTTTCCTCTTCTATCCCTCCGCTATCCTTCTCAATCCAAATAACTGATTAATATCCACCACTCAAATTACTTTCATATTTCATTGTACTAATTCACCACTAATCCTTTATGGGTTCCGGAGTAGTGGGCTACTTGCCGAAAAAAGCACTTCAGGACCCCATCAGGGGTAACAAGCGCTATATAAATGCAAACCTTTTTCCCTCTTCTAGCCATCTGCTATCCTTCTTAATCCAAATAACTGAGTAACCTATCCACCACTGAAATTACTTTCATTTTTCACTACACTAATTCAACACTAACCCTTTATGTGTTCCGGAGTAGTGTGCTACTCACCGAAAAATCACTTCAACGCCTCGTCAGGGGTAGTAAGCGCCATATAAATGCAATTACAAAACAAACAAACAAATACAAAAACATCTGTGGGGGTCTGTAAACCAGGACCCCAGTGGAATGTTTCTGAATTTTTCCAAGCACTTCCAAGGCTGGGGCTTTGACTCTACAGTGGAGAGTGCAATGGTCACTAAGGGTTTGTGTTAAGGCTGCATTTATGGTGGCTTGAAGATGTTTAAAGAAGGCACATGTTGTACAGCGCTCTCTAGGGGCTAAGTCTATGGTTGCATGTTATGTGATCAGAAAGTGATGCCCTCTAGGGGCTGTTTTTATAATTACATTTTCATTGTTGGGAAGTATTTAAAAAGCACACAGACACAGGTTTTGCCCATTTTAAAATGCATTATTGCTATAATAATGTTGACAGCAATTATGGATCACAGTGACTATGCTTTATTAACAGTAATAAGTGTGTTTATACATGATTATTATTATTGATGATTGCATTTAAGTACAAAATGATGTCTTTAACATGTGGTTTGTTGATCTTGAACCTTTGACCTAGCCAATAGACTTACCTTATAAGTATTTATAAGACTATAGGGGAGGTCAAAGGTAATTATGCAATGTCATCTATGGTATTTTCCAACTGCCTAATGTATATATTTGCAAATTACTGCATAGTATTTAGTAGTGTGTGTGTTCAATATCTGTCCTTTTCCCTTTTGTAAAGAAAAAGCACAACTGGCCGATCATTTATTGAGTGTTATTATTGTGTGCCACCAAACAGTGTTTACAATTCAACATCACCTTCCCTGGAGTGCTCTGCATCACTACCCTGAGAGAGTCAAGCACTACAGTGGGGTGCTTGGCTCCCAGAAAGGAGAAATTGTAGGCCTATTACTTGTGCAGGCCATACAGCTAATAACCCAATTTCTGAAACAACTATTGACATTCCTGCTCTGCTCTTACGTTGCCCCCTCTACTGAAGGAAATGAAACATCATGGCTGCTTGGCAGTGACGCCTGCAATGATATGCAGCTTTTTGCTAAAATGAACAAAGAGACACCTCTGCATAACATAAGCCTATGCTCACTTGATATCCATATTTGTATGGTTCAGAACTTCTTAAACCCTAACACTAACAAAACTGATCCACTATGTGAGAAGGTGGCCTGGTATATGCTGTCCACTAGTTATAGTGGGCACCTTGCACCAGTCCAAACAACCCCTTATTGATGATAGGTTAAAGACATCCTTTATTGCTATCCTAGTTGTAGCTATGGAGAGCAGCCTTTAGGCTAAGTCTTGAAGGAATGTAAAGCAGCTTGTTTTACCACTCTGTACTCTCTTGAATGGCTAAATGAAAGGCAACCACGCCAGGTATATATATAAAATATATGTATTTATTACTAAACACACCCTACTAGTCTCTTTATGAGGCTAGGGGTCAAAACACATAAGTTACACTTCAAATATTAAAATAAAGTAGCACAAATACACTTTAGGCCCTAGGGGCGAGCCAAACCATATACTAAAATAGTGGTATAAGAACCACGACTTAACTAGACACAAGGCCTAGAGCCTGTAGAATCGCTGGGACCCCAGGGAACCACCCAAGGTAGTGACACAGGGGACCAAGGGGGGCCGTGTGTGAGACACAGCCACGAGCTCCCGTTAGCTTCTATGGGGAAAGTTGCGGTTAGATTTTTAAAGATTAGGGACACTTAGAGATGGACTAGGACCAAACGCTTTTGGACTTAAACAGTTCTAGCGTCAACACCCACGGGAGCATTGGAGTACTCGAGTTACCTCACCCAGGGAAGCCGGGTGCATAGCTGTCAAATGGTGTCGGGTCGCGTCGTCGTTTTCAATGGAAGCTGGCGAAGAAGTGCTGCTGCCGGGAAGATGCGAAGTGTCTGAAGAGATCTAAGCATGGATCAAAGATGTGAAGAACCTGAAAGCAGAGGGGACAGGGTCTGGGTCTCTTGCCAGTGACCAGGGTCACGATAGACGAATGCCCACAGATGTCGGGTGTTTCAGGTGAAGAAGGTGAAGATTGACTCTTCAGCCACGAGGACCAGGGGACGTCGCGGATGACCAGGAGCTGGATTCGAGCTGTCCCATGAAGGATGTCGAGTGCTGCAGCATTGGTGCCCAGATTGGACACAAGAAGCCTTCGCAACAGCAACCCACGCAGAAAGGAGAAAGATGCTTCAGTGCGAACCAGCAAGGTCCGAGGGACTCCCCCAGCAAAGAGGAGTGATGGCACATCTAGAGCAACCAGGAAAGCCCAAGGGAAGTCAGAGTTAACTTCACAGGGACCCACCAGTTGATGGACCAGGGATCGCGAAGGGACCTTGAGAGGAATCACAGAATGGCGGCCCATGGGTCACTCGGGTGACTAGGCCAACAATCTTTGGTGGATTCTCTGCTCAGGGTCTGGGCTACAAGTAAGCCAATGCACAGTCTAAGGAGTTGTCGAGAAGCTGATGCACTTGCAAATGTGCACGGTGATCAGGGATTCCGGTTCCACGGTACCCACGAGGGCTACAGGTCTCAGCTTTGCTGGAGACCTGGTTCGGCCTCAGGGAAGTCTGGAAATCCACCTCTGGAGTTGCAAAGTCTTTGGCGTCCGGCAGGAGCTTCGGAGATGCAGACCGGACAGATGCGTCTTTGGTGCCTGCCAAGCAGGGGAGTAACTCCTTTAGTCCAAGAGAGATTCTTCAGTCATCTGGCATTGAACAGATCGTCGAAGTTCCAGGATTCCATTTCAGAGTTTTGTCCGGGGATATCTAAAGTCCTGTTGCCAGGGGTTCCTACTTTATACCCATGGAAGGGGTTGTACTAACTCAGGGGACCCACCTATGGGAGGGTTTGGAAAGAGGGGTGGCTACACCCATTTCCTTTGTCCAGTTTCACACCAGAGCAGGGGCTGGTAGCCCCTGAACCAGTTTGAGCTGGACTATGCACAGGGACACCAAATGTGCCCCCAGTGGAGGACTTCAAAGCACTCTCAGAGTGCACCCACCCAGCCCCAATACACTAAAGCCTGTCTGGAAGGTGGTGACACCTCCCTGTGACAGGAAACCTGTTGGTGAGGCCTCCCCTGCCCGAGTTTTGGTCAGCAGCAGGAGGTCAGACTCGTGTCTGTGGCTGCAGCATCCATTTTGTGATGCCAGGGCTCTTTTAAGTTGGTACCGGGTATACCGGTGCTGTTCTTTTTCTCCCTCTAGAAGGTTGGGATCATACTCCCACACCAGTTACTGGTGTGGGGGTATGATTCCAAGGTGTTTGACACCAAACACAACATGTTTCCGTGCAGCCAGTCCAAAGTTAGCATTTCCCGTTTGGTTATGATGAACTTAAGAGTATATGGTCAGGCTGCATCACAGACAACCTCGGAGAAGAGATTCCGAAGGCTGCAGAGGGGCTCTACTCATGCATGGGCACCCTCTCACACAAAACCAAGCACCCTGCCTTCAGGATTGATAAGACCTGCAACAGGAGTGACTGATAGGTTTCTAGGTGCAGTGATAGGTGAGATATAGTGAACCTATATCTCTGTAAGGGGTGCATGCACCACCTTACCCAGGCTTCAGTAGGAGACCTGGGGTGTCATTTTGGAGGGCTTCCCAGGGGTGGCATAATACATGCTTCAGCCCCTGGTAGGCCTCTGGGGTACCTATGCCCTGGGTACATAGTATACCATATACTAGGGACTTATAAGTGCACCCCAGAATCCAATCTGTGGTGTACCTAAAGTACATGGAATCAATTTAGAGAGGAAACAGCTAGGCTGGGGTCCTGAATAGCAGGGCCCCAGCCAGACTAAAGTCGAGAAACTGTGTTACATCAGCAAAAAGTGGGGGTAACCATAAGAAGCAGATCCTACTCTCCAACACACTATTAATCTGAAATTAGCTGGGATGCTGGCAAGACTTAATTTAACTACTATCCTTTGGCACTTCACTAATTCCTGCTGGCAAGGGTAAAAAAATGAGGGTCTATATTGATGACACATTTTCCTTCAATTAACGAACAAGTGGCACCTGCTCCAGGAGTTTCTATATCTTCTACTCTCTAAGTACAAACCTTCAGTCAATTCCCAAGCCCTTGCTTAAACAAATTGCCAGCACTTTGGTTCTTGCATGCCTGTATTATTGAAACTGCTTGTTTCTAGGCTTCTCAAATAGAGCACTTGAAAAGCCACAACATTGTAACAACTTTATAGTAAGTATAACAGTTGGGATGAAACAGTGCAACCATATGACTGAGGATAGGGGAAAGCTGCACTGTCTTCTGATGCAGTGAAGGATTCACTTCAAAGTTTCTTGTATTATGTATTAAGCTGTATGTTACTTACATAACTCTAGGCTTGATTTAGAGATCTGCAGGTAACCAGAAAGCTGTCAAGAGAGTGAAGGTAATATCCAGAGGATTAGTCTTCTATTATTTGGGCCCTTACTCTGGACAGAACAGCTTTACAGGAAGGGCCTGTTGATGATTATTTATTTAGAATGTCTGTGATATTTGTGACATTTGCTGGGTCTCTAGTCTAGAGTCACATTGTCTACATCAGTGGGGTGATCCTCAACTGTTAGATCTGTCAGCCTTAGGGTGGTCTTCCCCAACCTCTTTTTGCCTTAACACTCCTATATTCCTGAATGTGTTTTTGTAGACTTTAGTACTCTGTTACGGCACAGCGAACCAGTGCTAAAGTGCTTAAGCTCTCTCCCTAAAACATGGTAAAATTGGGTCACATTTGTCTGGCCTATTTAATTTGCTTATGAGTCCCTAGTAAAGTGGTATACCATATTCTCAGGGCTTATAAGTTAAATGCTACTAGTAGGCCGACAACACTCGTTGGCCCACCCACTTAAGTAGCCCCTTAAATCATGCCCCAGCTCTTTTTAAACTGCCAATTCGACTTGCCAATATGAACCCCTAGCCAAACCTTAGACCCACCCTTTATTGCATATAATTCACCCCTGAGGTAGACCCAGGTAGCCCATAGGGCAGGGTGCAATGTAATTAAAAGGTTGGACATGCACTTTTGAGTTTTACTTGACTTAGTAGTGAAAAACTCCAAATTGTGATTTTCACTACTGTGAGGCCTACATCTCCGATAGGATAACATTGGGTTGCCATATCACACTTAATAAGTGCCAACTTTGGATTGGGAACAGGTAAGCATTTTGTGTTTGGTGTCAGAGAATTTGTAATTAAAGATTGTCTTTAATGGTTAAGTCAAATTTTAAGTTACAATTTTTAAAATGCTAATTTTAGAACGTTGGCATTTCTATGCCCTACACTATTTGGTGCCTGCAGCCTCTCCTGGGTCATATGATTTGGTGTAACTGACAGTTGGACTGATTGGTGTAACTGACAGTTGGACTTTGTTTATTCATCCCAAGCAGCCACACAATAGATGGATTAGATGTGACTGTATCGGCCATCAACTGGCAACTGAATAGACTGTGTAAGGACTTGTCACCACTGAATTGGAGCCGGAGCAGGGAAGTCAAGAATCTTCAATGACTTCAAGGGAATCTTCTAGAAACTTCTCCTACTTAAAAGAAGGCACCAGGTATAAAAAAATAGGGCCCTCAGACCTACTGCATAGTTAACTTTCAGGACCTGTGGAAGGACTCTCAGAGGATTGTCTGCTGCTATGGCCTGCTGTGTACTCCACAAGACTGCTTTGATGCACCTGGAAGGAGTAATTTGCTGCTTAGAGCTTACGTTGAACCCTCACAGCCCTGCTGCTTGAGCCCTTCTGCTTCACCTGAACCCAGGACTACCAGAGTGACTCCAAGGTCTAGTATGCTGGCCTTCTGTCCCCAGCCACAGGGACCTAACAGGCTCCCACCAACCTGAATTCCCACCTGGACCCAGCCTGAGTAACTCCTAATTCCACAAGTGGCGCCCCTCCAGTCCTGGACCCTTGATGGTCGTGCTAAATGTGCCCAGATAGCCAAAACCAGAAACTTGGGACTTAAACATGTTTTCGGCTAATAACTGTTCAGAAAATCGAGAGAAGACCGGGACCAGTCTGCTCATCTACCCACCTAAAGTACCTTGCCGGTCGGCCTGCCTTCGCTGCAGCCCACGCTATGTTATCTCCACAGCAGCAAATCCAGTCCTTCACCAAAGGGGTTTCTGCTGTCTTGGAACTCTTGTTGGTTACAGCCTTCTGCCTCGTCCCGCTGGAATTTTCAACTTTCAAAAAAGTGCCTAAGTCCAAACATATAAATCTTAACTGCGACTTCTTTCAGCAGCTACCCAATGGAACCACTCCATCTTCAGGCTCCGCCTGCAGCCTTGCCCCGCTGAACTGTGCCTTCTCAAAATGTCTTCTAAGTCCAAAGGTAAGCATCAACATGGCCCAATACTCTTTTTGTATCTGACCCACTCTCTATTCCGGTCGGCCATATTTTTTTAATTGGACTGGGTTTCACACGACTAGGGAGTCGATCCGATGTGGGTCGGACAGCTCTCCGAGAGCTGTTTGTAGCCTTACCTTGCGACCGACCCGTACCGTACCCGGAGCCGGTCCGTCCTGTTGATGATATACGATGCGCATAACTGACAAAAACCCGCTGTGATTCAAGCTTCATTCTCCGTCAGAGCCGTAACTCCTAACGCCGAACCAAGTCGCCCGGAAGCAGTATCCATAGCAGTTTCTGCCCTGACAAGTACGATGCGTACTTCCTATGCGCTGGATGGGTCGCCACGTACGGCATGTCTCAGCATCCGGAAAAGAAGCATATCAGCTACGATTCACGCCAGAACTCAATCCACGGCTACGAGACGGGCCAGCTTGCAATGGGTACGAGATGAAGCAACAAGCAGCGTGTAAGAGACAAACACATTATGAATCCCATTGCGCAGGTCATACCAGTACTCTACATCTATGATTGGATCAGGAACAGACGCAGACGGCGCAGACGGTAATTCAGACACCTACCACACAAACAAATGACACATACCCGCAAAATGGCACACACACACAGGGGATCCATATCCTGGCCACTAAAAACAGGCCACCATAGGGTTTGTATGGCCAGCACTACTACCACCCCCACCCATAGGGCTCATGTTGCCCATAACTACTTCCACCCCCACCCATAGGGCTTATGTTGCCCAGCACTCCTGCCACCCCCACTCATAGGGGACCTATTGCCCATCACTACTGCCACCCCCACCCATAGGGGCTATGTTGCCCAGCACTACTGCCACCCCCAACCCTAGGGACTATGTTGCCCATCACTCCTGCCACCCCCACTCATAAGGCTTATGTTGCCCATCACTACTGCCACCCCCACTCATTGGGCTTATGTTGCCCATCACTCCTGCCACCCCCACTCATAGGGCTTACGTTGCCCATCACTACTGCCACCCCCAGACATAGGGCTTATGTTGCCCAGCACTCCTGCCACCCCCACCCATAGGGACTATGTTGCCCAGCACTCCTACCACCCCCACTCATATGGGACCTATTGCTCATCACTACTGCCACCCCCAACCATAGGGAATATGTTGCATATCACTACTGCCACCCCCAACCCTAGGGACTATGTTGCCCATCACTCCTGCCACCCCCACTCATAGGGCTTATGTTGCCCATCACTCCTGCCACCCCCACTCATGGGGCTTACGTTGCCCATCACTCCTGCCACCCCCACTCATAGGGCTTCTGTTGACCATCACTCCTGCTACCCCCACTCATAGGGATTATGTTTCCCATAACTCCTGCCACCCCCACTCATAGGGCCCTATTCACAGAACTAACTTAAGACAAAATCCTAAACTTACTACTTTTGGAATTTACAGAAGTTAGGATTTTTTCTTAAGTTTGTCTCAATACAGACTTAAGACAGACTTAAGACAGACTTAAGACAAACTTAAGACAGACTTAAGACAGACTTCAGACAGACTTAAGTTGGGATTTTGTCTTAAGTTTGTCTTAAGTTTGTCCTAAGACAAACTTAAGACAAAATCCTAACTTCTGTGAATATCAAAAGTAGTAAGTTTAGGATTTTGTCTTAAGTTAGTTCTGTGAATCGTCTCCATAGGGCTTATGTTGCCCATCACTACTGCCACCCCCACTCATAGGACTTATGTTGCCCCTCTCTACTGCCACCCCCACCCATAGGGAACCTGTTGCCCAGCACTCCTGCCACCCCCACTCATAGGGCTTATGTTGCCCATCACTACTGACACCCCCACTCATAGGGCTTATGTTGCCCATCACTACTGTCACCCCCACCCATAGGGGACCTGTTGCCCAGCACTCCTGCCACCCCCACTCATAGGGGACCTGTTGCCCATCACTGATGCTACCCCCACTCCTAGGATGTGTGATGCACCACATATCCATCATACACCAACATTTTGTAAGTCAGCAAAATACATCCCCCCTAACATCATGACAACAGTGTGTAGTCCATGACAAATGCCCACAACAGCGATCATGACTTCGAACATACAATGTAACTACCATCTCATGTGTGACCAAAAAATGAGTGTGGCCTACACAAGGCAAGCATCACTAGCACTGTGGCAATGAAGAAATAACACCCCCTCACTGTGTAGAAAAAAAGTAAAGTGTGGGTTTCCAAACTGCAGCAGATGTTGAGCATTGTGGTGATGGGGTCTAAACCCCCCCATCACAGTGACCAAAAGGTAAGTGTCATCATGAACAAAGCTGCAAATGCCAAACAGCATGTAGGATTCCTGGTCCCAACACATGAAACACTTTTGGGGCAAAGTAGTGGTTGTGTCCCATACCCACAGAGATGTGGTGAGGCTAACCGTGCTGTGAAAACCTAACATTCTCTCGGCCATGTGCAGACAAGCACCACCCTTGGGGGCTGACAATGCATACAGTGTACAATGACACAAAAGCAGAAGTGACCATCACAAAGCATACACACATCTCGAAAATAGACACACAAATCAAAACAACCTGTGTAGACTGTAGGCGTCAGATCACAAACTCACATTCCATGCCAGCAATGGCACCTAACAACCAGGATGAATGTGCAGAATGATGTGATATGACTCACAGGGACAGCAGGGTAAATCACAAAAACAACATCCAGACAATGGCCCACAGCAGCAACACCAATGCACTGGTGTAGGTGCACAAACACAAACAGGCAACCTCACACTGCACATCTGACACAACATGTGTGTGTGTGTCTCAGTATCCCCAGGCAACTACACAACACCCAAGGGGGCTGAAACACAGTGACACAGATGTGGACACAGTGCCATACAAAAGTAACCCATCAATGGGCCCCCCTTAGTGGGCAATCAGGCATTGTGAGATGAGATGGAGCACAACAGACACATGTGACACAAGCTGGAATGAACATAAACTAACACAGCAAGAGACTGACACACAACAGAAATACCCCCAGGGACCAGACATTGGGGTGACACAGGCATGCATGACACCTGCACTGTGCTGACAAAGGTAGATGTCCTACAAACTGAGAAACCCAGACATGTGTCCCATGCCACAAACGGACATCACACCTACACAAACACAAATCACTCAGCATGGCCCATCATCCATGGACAAACGTGAGCTAGGGGCACATCCATGCAAACATTTACATCCGTCCACCCTCAACACCACACACCCTGAAGTGCACCAATGTGCAAATGTGAAGCCCACATGGACAGGTGACATTGCACATGCACCCATGACAAACACAGTAATGTTGAGAGGAACTAAGGGGCACAGAATCATCACACAAGGACAGTTTACAACCCTGGTGAATGACAGACATACTGGAAAGTATGCAGTACATGGCCATGACGTCAAAGCTCACGTAACCTGCAGAATACCTGCCACAGTCCCAGGACAATGCAGAAGCCAAGGTGAACCGCATGGCACACATGCTGACACCTGCAAACATTGCAGCTCTGAACCGGACAAGTGGGAGCAGTCACACACACATACACATGTCTCAAACACTGAAAGGTACCACCTAGGGACAACTACATGATTTTGCAAACAAACAAGTGTCTTGGGGACCCCTGACTGTATCCCATCTGCATCTGACAACATCATCACCACTCAGAACTGACAAATCCCCATTATGAAACACCAAGTAACAGTAATGTGTCATGCACCCACACATCTGGTAGCCCATGGCAAAGTTGTGGGATGACACAGTACCATTCAGCAAGCATCAACAACAGGAACATATCAAGGGAACACCGCCTGTGTATGAAAAGTGATGTGGACACACACACACATGCTCACACTACACACACCATGGGCCCAGGCAATGTCACGGAACAACACACTTACTTGAGGGGACTCAACTTC
This sequence comes from Triturus cristatus, assembly GCF_964204655.1. Taxonomy (NCBI): domain Eukaryota; kingdom Metazoa; phylum Chordata; class Amphibia; order Caudata; family Salamandridae; genus Triturus; species Triturus cristatus. The sequence goes on along the minus strand of NC_140591.1, from coordinate 1,362,513,583 downwards.
TGTGGAAGTTCAGCTGTGCCAAACATAGTCCCAGCAGGTCTCAGTCATGTCAGCAGAACACTTGGTCAGTCAGCCATCAGTTACCACACAATGAAGCCTTTGGTCACAACAGCCTGAGTACGGGAGTCTCCCTTAAGTCATCTGCACATACTCAATACATATATCCAGCAAGTTGCACAGAGGACCCAGTTGCTCCTACACCAATGATGCCCACACCTGTAGGTCCAGTGGAGATGCGCACACAGTCAGGGAAATAGACAAATTGGACAATGGGAAGCACATCATATGTGCCTGTGTGCAAGCCACAGATGTGACCATGCAAATATAATGTTCACAGAGATGTTCACAAATTGTTGATCATGACACACCTAGTTAGCTGAAAAGGATGACATGAACACCAACCAGAATAGGATACATATTTCATGGACCACATGGAGTACCTCACATCAACACCTCAGTATTCAACATTTGAAATCCAGCATTACTACTGCAAGGTCATGGTAAACATCATCAACATAATGTACAGCTAAATCAAATTCACAAGGATAAAGAAAAAAGCTTTATTCAGCAGATGAAAATTTAAACATCCGTTTAAAACAAATGCCAAGGGCCAGTCCATTATCAAATTACAAGAAGTGAACTTGAGTGACAACTGTCACACGTTGCTTGCCTGCACTGCTAAGGACAGGGGACATCCCCTCGGAGGGGCATACATGGGGGAAGGCTAGGCACCGCAGGGACAGGATCAGGGTGCAGCAGAAGGAGGCAGTGAAGGTGTGGTGGATGCAGGAGAGTCACTGGCAACTGCAGTGGAGCTGACTGAAGTAGTGGGTGCAGTCACAACTGTTGGGCACAAGTCAGATGGGGTGGGTGCCCGCACAACTTAAGTGGGCAGGTCAGATGGAGTGGATTGGGTCCCCACTGCAGTGCCCAAGTCAGACGTGGTGGTCGTGGACTCCACTGCAGTGCCTAACTCAATGTGAGTGGAATGGGGTTCAGGTGAGGTCGGCTGGACAGAGGGGGGACACGGTCCCCACATCAGTGGCGCTAACCATCTGACATGGGGTAGAAGAGCAACTGGTAGGGGGGAGGGCCTCAGCATTTTGGGGATGGAGTATCTGTGGGTGGGGGAACCTGGGGCAGGGTGTGGCGGGGGAACCTCTGGAGTGGTGGCCTGGGGGATGGAGGATGGAGACTTAGATGTGGAGCTGTGGGCAGGCGTGGGGTCTTGCTCTTCCGGCTCCGGGGGGACTTGCGGGTGGGGGCCTCAGTCTGACTGCACCTAGGGCAGGGTGTCCGGGTATGAGGGGCACTCTCCTCTGTGTGTGGGGACTTCCTCTCCCCCTTTTAAGATGGATCTGCTGGGTCGGGGGGAAGAGGTCAAGGTCACAGAGGAGTTGGGGTAGCAGGTGAGGCAAGGGAAGGGTGCTGGGAGTGAGAGGTATCGGATGACTGCAAAGTGGTTGTGGATGACTGTGTGTGTGTCTGCAAACCATCCCCTGTGAGTGTGGTATCAGTCCCCTGCACTTGCTTGTATGCACGTCTAGAACTTGTTTTGGGTGTTTGTGAGCTGCCCGTGTCTGTGGCTCTGTGAGAATGTGCAGGTGTATGTGTGCTTGGGACAGGTAAGGTGCTATGAATCGTGGGTGGTGCAGGGGTAGGAGGGGTGCAGGACTGTTGGAGGAGGGACACTGCTGCCATCAGGGAGGAGGCCACGGACTGATTGGTCCTCTGTAGGGCAGACATGACCGATGAAATGACCTCCATGAACGACACCAGTTGCGTCAACAGACTGGTGTGTGCATGGAGGAAACTCACAATTGATGTCTGCCCTACATGGATCTGTCTAAGTAAGTCCACAGACTCCTCACACAGGGCAGCAGGGGACACAGGGGCAGGGGGTGCAGTGCCTGGCACAAAGGAGACATGCTCCCGAATTCGGGAGTCTCCACGGACCTCTGGGATGGGAGTTGATGGGTGGGTGGTGATGGTGGTGGTGGGGGCGGTGGCGGGGACAGCCTCACTAGCTGGGGTTTGGTGGCTGCTGAAACCCGCCTCCACAAGGGAGTCTTCCTCCGAGCTGCTGTGGCCCTCAGCTGGGGTGGATGGTGCCGAGGACTCCTCAGTGTGGCTCCACTCGCCCTCCGTGCCACTGGGTCCCCCCGACTCCTCTCCTTCTATCCCAGTCAGACTCTGTGGCTCCTCCCGGTCCGTGGAGCTGTCCCCTCCTGTGGCTGTGGATGTATCTGGATAGAAATAGGAAGAAAGAGAACAACATCAGTCACCTGCACTGACTGCACACACCACAGTGAGTACATCACATTACAGGGCAAGCCCTGGCATCATCAGCTGAACACTGCTCAAAGTGCTCACACTGTTTAGAATAAGCCAATTGTCAGTCTCACCATCAACCATGGCACACATATCCCTCCTGGACTTGCATCCATTTGTCTGTTGCATGTTGAATGTTAATATCCCAATGTGCCGACATGCACCACCCACACATTTTTTGGACATGCAAGTGAACATGTAGGAGTATGTTACTATACACACAGCACATCTCTTGCCACTAACTCAGTACAGGTGTCCGGATGAAGGGATGGTCAGAGACTCATTTCACATGCTTGTGATGCATGCCAACAACACACACTTTGATGTTCTCATGTCCTAATAGTCAATGCCACAATGGGGTGCATGGAGCACACTTGACCACAATGCAGGATCACTCATAGCAAGTTAAATGCCATGGCTTTGGCATGCCTGGAAAGTCAGCCAACACTGTCTCCTGTCACAGGGGCATGGCATCCAGACAACAACAGTATGCACTGTGTCACAATCATAGCTCAGGGGTAAAGCAAACTCTGCAGCTGACAAGTGCACTTTCCCATCCCCTGCAAACAACATATCCCGGACCCAGAAGACCCCTCTTCATACAAATCAGACTTATGAGTCTCTTTGAACACAACTCCCTGTACATCAGCACATCACAGTCTGCTGTGCATGTAACCCAGCTGCCTGAAGTTCACAGTTGCATACACCATTGTGCGCTGTCAAATGATCACACACCTATATGTCCCACAGGTCTTGTCTCTCATAGTCACATCTCAGAATTCCTGCTGACCCTCAAACTCATGAACACCCCAGTTGTACGTAACAGGAAGCCACACCACAATAACACAGAGGCAGACACCTGAAGGCACATGTCACCAAGCACAACCTGTAAGTTGATACACAGGAGTGGGATTACAGAGTGTTTCTAAATGCCCTTGAGTAGGCATGACTGCCCAGGTCTACGTGAAACAGTGTGTGGCCCTGGACAAGTGTCAGGTGGCTAAGCAAGTGTGACATACTTTAATATACGTACTCCTGAGGCCCACAAATTTGAGTCCCCTGCTGCATGGGTTTGTTTGAAATACCCCAGCCACAATTGGCGACTCAGACCAGCAATCGGAACACATATCAAGGGCACACACAGATCACATGTCAGATCTCAGGCATTGGGTAAACAATTGGCCCACCCATGAAACACACAACAGAGTCATGGGAACAGATGCTGTCCGGAACCTGAAGCATAGCTGACTGCAGGGACACAGTGCCCAAGTGACACAAGCAACAGACTGTAGGGGCCACACCTGTGGATCAGATGAGGAGGGTGCATCACACAATTGAGGATCCTGAGTATTAGACTACAAGACCTACATAATGTGGAAGTGTGACCAGGCCAAAAGACTGCAATTAGCATGTCAGACATAGTACACAGATTAGGCATGGTCTTACCCCCTCCTTGCTGCTGTCTGGCCTTCAGCTATCTATCCAGGTCCAGGAAGACCACCGCCAGGATCCTGTGCATGTGGGGGGTCAGGGTCCGGTGTCCGCCCCTCCTACGAGGAGTTGACAGCTTCAGCTGGACCCTTGCGATCCTCCGGGTCCAGCCCTGAAGGTCCTGCCACCTCTTCTGGCAGGTTCAGATTCAGCACTTGTAGACCCCCACCGAATGAACTGCCTGGGCGATGGTCAGCCAGATCTCCTGCTTCTGGTGGGCATCAACCTGTGAGGATGACAAAGTTAAAAGTACATTAACACATATGCCCCATATATGTGCTGCACATATTTGGATATACATGTCATCATCACAAATGAAAATGAGTGACTCAGGTAGTGCACCCATGGAAAAGGACAAATGACCTGCATGTCTGACATGTTAACAATGCCTGGGAAGTTTAAGCTTGCACAAATGCACTTTAGATGCAAAACACCTGTTCATTACATGTACCTACACACTTTGGGGGATGAAAGTACTCAGTGAGTATGCTTGCCACTGGTGTACACACTGCTAGTACTGCTAGTCTGACAACATGCACAATTAGGAAGGCAGTGGACTGCACATTCACCTGCTCTCCTGGTTTCCCATACAGCTTGCTGTACTGTGGAAGGAGCCCGTCCAGCAGGGCCTGGTTCTCCTCTTCAGTGAAGGCTGGGGCCCTCTCCAGAGTACGTGCCATAGCACTAGCCAGAGGATGCAGGGACAGCAGCAGTGGTAGCAGGGATGTGGTCCAGTAGCATGTAGTGCAGGAAAGTGAGCTACCTGGGGTCCAGCTAGCCTTATATCTGTGCTGCAGAGGCAGTCTCTGTGCCATGTGTCCCCAGTGATAGGTCCAACACGGTTGCATTCTATGAATCCGGCCAATCCATGGAAATGTACGATTCGTACACGTCTTCCGCATCGTTCAAATCTTCACCATCATAAAACCCTAGGGATTGCAACATTGTTGTAGGCATCCAACTGAATTTCCAGCATACAACTAATACAAGTTTTGAATCTGCATCCATCTCCATGACAGTCCAGAGTCAATGGGTGCGCACGGCTCGGTCAACTGACTGTACAATACGTATTTTGAAAATACACATGCACCCGTCTCCATATGATCTAATGGCCAAGGCGTACGCCTGTCTCGGAACATGCCTGCCCGACGTGCATGCATGATAGTCACCCGCGTCGGACCTCATTGCAGTCAATGGCAAAGCGTACGCACAGCTCGGTCATGAACCGTGCAATGCATACGCATTGTCACCCGCGTCAGACCTCATTGTAGTCAATGGCAAAGCGTACGCACGGCTCGTTCATGAACCGTGCAATGCGTATGCATTGTCACCCACGTCGGACCTCATTGCAGTCAATGGCAAAGCGTACGCACAGCTCGGTCATGAACTGTGAAATGCATACGCATTGTCACCCGCGTCGGATCTCATTGGTGTGACTATTTGACGGCTTCAGCACACAATTACTTGCCAGGGACACATGTGCACACCTACCACACTACAGCATTGGCCACACAGTGTCCCATGGCATGTAAGGCTGCATTCCCTGTGTGTTGGGGGGCAACATTTGGTTTGTTGTGTGGCACTTTTGTTCAGCCACTCCCAGGCTGTGCACGTGTTCATGGTGGTAGAATCCTTTGTGTGTTGTGCTCATTACCTCTGTGATGTGCAACTGTACAGTTATAGGTATGAGTCATGGACACAGTTGCAGATTGGATATGTTTAGGACATGTCACATACACCCTTGGTCCTGGGGGAGATGGCATGTACGTCACAGTGAGACCTGTAGCCACAATTCTGATGTGCACCCACAGTCTGTGTGCATGTTGTGTCTCAGATGTGGATGATCAAATGAGGCCAATGGGAGACAGTCTCCACATCCATGTGGTATGTGCAGCAACCTTGATGGTGTGTGTGTGTCTAAGAGACGTACATGTAGGGCCTGCAGAGGCAACAGTGGCCACTACCTGTGGGAATCACGCTTGCCTTGTGGCGTGTACATGATACGCCATGTCATCCCAGTGTCGATGTGGCAATAAAGGGACCCTGGGTATCTGCATGGCAAAGCTCTGTGATGCCCGGGACTCATCAGGCCTCACTTGTCACTGTGGTGTGTGTTTGTAACGTCACAGCAGTACATAGGTAGGGTGACACAGCCCAATGATTGGCCATTGCACTACATGGGACTTATGTGGACATGTGGAATTGAGATGTGAGGTGATGGTCATGTAGGTGACATATGTGTCCATGCCCAACAGCACACACTTCAGTACATTGTGTAATGTCATGATGTATCATGTGATATTTTTCTTGGTCATGGCCACATGGGTGGATGAACCGACAATCTTCCTTTGTGCATCTCTGTTCTGCTGGGCACCAGCTGTCCATCGACGGCTCCCAGACCTTGAAACCATGCAGGAAAGCAACTGCATCCGACGGTACTGCTTCACCAGGCCACTGATTGAGGAGTTGGCAGAGCAGTTGGTGCCACATCTGCTACCTGGCCGGACATACCCTACAGCACTGACCCCAGAGGTGAAGGTGATGGCAGCCCTGCACTTCTTTGCTACTGGTACCTTCCAGTACACTGTGGTTACTGCTGGTGGTATGTCGCAAACTATGTTTAGTCGTGTGCTACGCGATGTCTTGGAGGGGATGTTGCATTTCCTTGACCTGTACATCAAGTTCCCTAGCCCACCTCAACTCCCTGAAATATGGGATGCCTTTTATACACTGGGGAGGATGCCGAACGTCATTGGATCTATTGATGGGACACATGTGGCCCTGATACCAACACAGGCACATGAGCAGGCATACCGGAACAGGAAACATTTCCACTCGATCAATGCTCTGGTGGTATGTCTTGCAGACATGTGTATCACACATGTGTGTGCACGGTTCCCCGGTTCTGCGCACGATGCCTTCATAATGAGGAGTAGTCGCATTGCAACGCTGATGTCACAGATGCCATACCAGCATGCCTGGCTTGTCGGTGTGTACTGACTGTTTACCATTGTGTGTGTTTGGCAAAGTTGTATTCCACACTCCTACAAAACTCAGCTAATTGTTCAATTATTTGTGTGTAGGTGACTCCGGATTCCCCGGCATGCTGTGGTTGCTGACACCCCTCAGGAACCCTGTGCCACCAGCCGAAATGCGCTACAATGAGGCACATGGTCAGAGCAGGAGGGTGATTGAGAAGACATTTGGCCTCCTGAAAAGCCGTTTTCGTTACCTTGACAAGACCGGAGGGTCCCTCCCATATGACCCTGCAAAGGTGTGCAAAATTATCCTTGTATGCTGCATGCTACACAACATGGCAGTGAGGAAGAAGGTGCCTCTCATCCAGGATAACGATGACCGACCTCTGCCACCTGTGCAGGATCCCATCCTGGGCCACGATGCCAGTGATGATGAAGATGAGGGTGACATCCGCACACAGCTCATCAACAACTTCTTCACCTGAATGTGAGTTTACAGGGTTGTTATGTCAATGTATGGAGTTAGCCTGAAATGTGTTGTGGCTGCTCGGTTGCTGTCTGAGTGTGTCTGTGTGCCACTAGACTACATGCATGCAGTGATGTGTCCATTCAGGTGGTCTGTACTCCACAATAGGGTTTCTTCTAGGTTTCTTGTGACATGTGTATTGCATTTCTCTCCTGTTCTGCTGTGCTTTTGACTGTGTTTCGTGTCTGTCCTTCCCAGGGTACTTTGCCTGTTGTTTGGTCAACACTGACCCCCAATACCCAGAATCCAACACCAGTGTGGGAGTAGTCAATTGCCATCAAGTGATGTGCCACACACCCCTGGACTTCAATTCTCAGACACTCTGTGACGGTGTGTCCACCGTAACATACAATTGCCTTGCATCTATTTTAGAATAAACATTTTGCTGATGTGTAATGAACCTGTGCTATGCTTTGTTGTGCGTTGTCTGTCTTCCCACATCTGAGTGACATTTGCTTACCTCACCTGTGGACTTTTTACCACTGACTGTGGATAGGTGTTGTGTCTGTGCATACCAATGTGTTTCAGGTCAACATCATTGTGTGGGATGAGTAACATGGCCATGGTGAGTATGTGTTGTGTTGCCATAGTGGTGTGTCTCCCTCACATGTGTCACATCACCATGACTCACCTAACGGTGGTCACATTGTTGGAGTATTTGGCATGCACTGTGTTGTTTAGCAGATCAACATCTCCATGACACATGACAAGTTGGAAGCACAACAGAGACAAGTATGGTGTACTGGTGAGTTTATTTTCGAACGTGTGTGAGGAAAGTGCACAGGATGGTCTGTGCTGTACATTGGGTTTTGAATCCAAAATTCACAGTTGAGTTGGGAGTGTTGGTAGATGAAATGTCCAGAGTAAAGTCCACAGTCATCTGCTACATTGGACCAACGTGAACCCTCCATGTCATGTGGGCGAGTTGTGTGCAATGGGACAAGGTGAACGGGTTGCGCACAAAGAACATTGTCCAGAACAGGTTTAGAGGCCCTGAGGATTCCTGCCACCTGGCCAAATCCTCCGGTGCTATCCTGGTATGCATCTATGATGCGTGCCAGTTGGGGGTCATCATGCAGTCCAGACCCCTCTGCAAGGTGCGCCCTCTGCCTCCCACCCCTCCCAGCACCCCTATCCACACGGGCAGGACCAGCGGTGGCATGCACAGGTGACACTGGGACCCCTTGGGTGGTGTTGCTGGTGGTGTTGACTGCAGCTTCCGGGGGGTCCCGTGTCCCTGTGCTGTGGGTGTTCTGTGGCCTTGGTATGTCCGTGTTGGCGGGGGTGCCCTGTCTGTTTCCAGATGCTGTAGGCGTGGGTACTGGGGTGCAGATGTTGGTGCTGCTGGTGCTGCATTATGACTCACACTGGAGGTGCCAGGTTGTTCTTCGTCATCTGAAGAGGACAGAGGCAAAGTCAAGCCAGAGAGTGTCCACCAGAGTCTGGGACTGGGAATCCTCTTCATTTGATGCAGTGTCCCCAGCACCACCTGTGTTTGGAAGAGACACACAATGTAAGTTATGTTTCTACAGGCATCAATGGTTCACAAACTTGACATTTTCTACTGTACGAACGGAAGCCTGCCTGTACACTGCTTTGTTCCGTGTTGTCATGGACAGAGATTGATATTGTTGTTGCCCAGTTTCCAGCATGGCCTTGTGCTCCCCTCAACAGAGCACAGTGTCAGACAACTTGACAGTCTCTTCCCACTCCCTTTGAGTTGAGCATGGTTCAGTGTGAGCTTGCTGGGCCATGTGTGTGGCTGGGGATTGGCTGTGACTGAAACTCCCATCATGCTCCTGGCTACACCCCCCTTCCCAGCATGCCCATACTTCCTACCTCATGACTCTGCTTCCCTGCGAGGGGGTGTGACAGCAATGGCAAGATGGCTGACTGTGAAGTCCTAGTGTTTGCTGTTGCCCGGATCCCAGCATGGCCTTGTGCTCCCCACAACAGAGTACAGTGTCAGACATCTTGACAGTCCCTTCCCACTCCCTGTGAGGTGAGCATGGTTCAGTGTGAGCTTGCTGGGCCATGTGGGTGGCTGGGGATTGGCTGTGACTGCAACTCCCATCATGCTCCTGGCTACACCTCCCTTCCCAGCATGCCCATACTTCCTACCTCTTGACTCTGCTTCCCTGTGAGGGTGTGTGACCGCAATGGCAAGATGGCTGACTGTGAAGCCCTGGTGATTGTTGTTGCCCAGTTCCCAGCATGGCCTTGTGCTCTCCACAACAGAGCACAGTGTCAGACATATTGACAGTCCCCTCCCACTCCCTGTGAGGTGAACATGGTTCAGTGTGAGCTTGCTGGGCCATGTGGGTGGCTGGGGATTGGCTGTGTGTGAATGCAACTCCCATCATGCTCCTGGCTACACCCCCCTTCCCAGCATTCCCATACTTCCTTCCTCTTGACTCTGCTTCCCTGCGAGGGGGTGTGACAGCAATGGCAAGATGGCTGATTGTGAAATCCTGGTGTTTGTCTGGCTACAAGTCCAAAGAGAGCCCCTGTGCTTCACATAGTTGCACCCACTACGGGGTATCTTTTGCTGATATTTCACTGAGGTGTGGGTCAATGCATTCTACCCGGTGAGTTGTGTGGAGTATGTGTTGGGGGGGGGGTGTCTCCACATGCTGGTAAGTATGGTCAGAGCTGTCAGTCCTCCTTCCCACCCGGCCAGACATCCCACCATGAAACGTGCTTCCATTGGAGGGCGTGCAACTTGTCTTTCAGGATGTCACTCAGTGGTGGCCTGCTTCTGATTTGCACACAACTCCTACCAGGGCCTTGTGCTCCCCACAGCAGGACCCTGTCAGTGACAGCTATCTTGTCAGTCATTTTCCACTCCCTGTGATGTGGGCATGTTTCAGAGAGGTCTTGATGGGCCAAATTTGAGGGGGAGCATTATCTGTGACTACAAACCCCATTATGCTTTTGGATACACTCACTTCACCTGCATACCCACTATTCCTTCCTGTCAGTCAGCTGCACTGTGAGGTAATGTGTTTGTGTTGGCAAACTTTCTGACAATGTTTATTTGGCTTTGTGCCACTGGCTTGCTCTATTTGTTGTTAGGTTTGTAGATATAATGAAACAGTTCCACGTCACTATGTGATAGCAGGTATTGTGTTTGTCTGACTAGCATACTCATCTTGGGATGATTATCTATTGGTTACTGTGGCTTTGCTTACGGTGCATGGTTTTACTGTCCCCTTGCCACGCAATATTGAGTATGTTGTTTGTGTACTCACCAGGCTCTGGTATGTCTGTTAGACTATGGATGCTCTCTGGTGGTAGGATGTCCCGCCCCTTCTCCTCCCAGGTCCTGAAGTAGACTGGTTTGGGAGGAGGGCCACCGCTGGTGCGCTGACTCAAGGTGGGATCTTTCTCGATGAGTTTCTTGACCCTCCTGTGCACGTCATACCACCTGTTCTGGATATCGTCCTTTGTGCGCAACGTTGGTGCTTGTGCGTTCACCTTGTCCACAATCCTCGCCCACATCTTTGTTTTCTGTGACATGGGGGTCCTTTGGACCAATGTACCAAACAAATGTGGCTCTACTCTGATGATCTTATCTACCAGCACTTCTAACGCATCATCTGTGAACTTTGGATTCTTCTTTGGGGGCATGGTGATGGGTGGTGGTGGTGAGTGATGTGTGTGTGAGGGTGCAAGTGAGGGTGGGTTAGTGTTGGTTTAGCTAGCTGTATATGTGAGTGCTTTTGGTGAGGTGCTAATGGTGTGTGAGTTGTGTGATGGGTGAGTTGTGAGTGTGTCTGTGGTTGCTGTGTGATGGTGTTTGCTGCTGGCTGTGTCTCCTATTTGAAAAGGATCATGGTAGTGATTGATGTCCTTTATATAGGTGGAGTTGTGGGTGTGTCTTTGTCCCAGTTTTTTTATTGGGAGATTTATTCGCTTTGTCATTGCTTGTTTGGTCCTTTTTTTGTCTTTTTTCCTTTGGGTTTTCTAGGCATGAAGGAGACATTCATCTGACCAAGACGGACGCTGATGTTGGCTGGTGCGGGCTTCTCCGCCTCGTTCACGCAGACTTTCTTCTGTGTTTCGTACGCGTCGTTCGCGGAGATCTCTATTACTTGTGGGCCCTGCTTTCTGTGCGTGTCGGTCATGCGGCTTGGGCTCTGTGCGAGTCGGTCTGTGTTTACACGCATTGCATCGTACTGCTTGGATCGGACATCGGGGGTACGTGTCAGTCGGGTTCATTCCGGGGTCGTGTCGGCCAGTGTAACTCGCGTCGGTTTTCCGGCCGGATCACTATTTTCCCTACGGCTCAGTCGTACAGCTTGTATTCCATACGTGTCGGTTGTAATTCACACGTGTTGCATCGTACTACACGGGTCGTACGGCGCCGGTCCGTTTCGGTCGGTCTCCGGTCCGGGTCCGTGTCGGTCGGTACGTTTTGCGCCCGGAATCGGAATCGGCCCCTAGATGTCTGCGGTTCATGCTAGATCTTATAGGTGCTAGTTTTTACTAAAAACTTTAACAATTCATAACTGCGGTTCTACTTTGTGTGATGTTGTTGTCAAATAATTTATTGAAATGTACTCAAAATTGTTGTGGGATTTCTTGTGTTATGTTTTCACCTTATTATTGTTTGTAGGCTGCATAAATATTTTACACATTGCCTCTAAGTAAAGCCTGACTCCTTTTTGTCAAGCTACAAGAAGGTTAAGCACAGGTTAACTTAGTGAATTTTGTGGCTTACCCTGACAGGGATTGTGGCTGTTGCTTGCAGAGGTGCCCCCCCCCTTTATCCAATGAACCAATTTCTCACACTATCTTTATAACAGTAGCAGCTCAGTGCACCCAAATTATCACTGCATTTTAGGAGGGTGACAAGATGTGTGGTGTTATTTGCCTTGCTTGCATCATGCCCTTTGACACCACTTTATGCCATTGGCCTCTACCATGGGTCCCAAAGCCATACCTCATCATTGAAAGGTCCAGAGAGGGCATCCTCTACCTTGCGATCACAGCTATTGTCTAGCACTTTGAGGTGCAGGGGTTGACCAACTGGGACTCAAAGCGCTAGACCATGGCTGAGAGCCCCAGGGGAAGAGGCACCACAGAGACAGATATTTTGCTAAATTCATCCCATGGCACTGTTCAGTCTCATTTAACTGGATTCAAGAAGTCTGCTAAGTCAATATTATGGAGCTGAGCAGCTGTGATATATAATTGACCATGCAAAAAAATGAACATAAGGTTTCTAAAATGCATTGTTGTTATTTGCAATTTGAAAATTCTTCTTACCCGTTGATGATAATTTTATTATAAGACTGGTAGTTCTATTATGGAGTCTTTCCTTCTTTGGTTGCTGTTTTTTTTTTTACTGTATCCGCAGAATTCAAAGCAAAACTAAATAACTCATAATCCTGTTTACCATGACAGAAACCTAGTCTGTTTGATTATTTTTCACACCAGCGTGCATATTTATTCAGCTCCTCTCTCTTGTTTGCTGCTTAGCTTGCGCTCTCGCTCTGTTTTTGAATATGGGCATGCCATACAGCAGCCCCGTTTCGTTCCGTGCTCAGCCTTGATTCAAGCTTGAGCTGATCATCTAATTTACATTCGGTTTGGGACTGGTTTGTTCGTCACATCCAAGCTTCTTGTGCCACGGTGGCTAAGAATTACGGATGGGCCTGATTTAGATCTTGGTGGATGGGATACTACGTTACAAATGTGACGGTTATCCCATCAGCTGTATTGCAAGTGCCATAGGATATAATGCATTTGTAATATGGCAGATGGGATAACTGTCATGTTTGTGATGGAGTATCACATCCGCCATCCTCTGAGATCTAAATCAGGCCCTTTGCCTCTCACACTGGGTATAAGTGTTTGAGTCAGCTACATGCTGATTGTAAATCCATATGTGTGGCATTGTATTTAGTTTGGAAAGTATTTTTTTATTAGCACTTGCAGTAGCATTAAACACCTAACTCTTGAGAATGATTTCTTTGCCTCAGTTAACTTTCTGCACCATGGAGGAGGCCTTAAGTAATGAAAGGAATCACGATGCTGATTTAGAAGAGGATGAATTCGACAGGAAAACCCATCCACATTTCTCAACAACTCTGTGCCTCATTCTGTTGAAAAGGCAGTGCCATCATTATTTATATCAGTGGCCTCTTCTATAGGTTCAGTTGTAGCTAAAGCTAAATCTGACTCTGCCTGCTGGTGAAAGCAGGGCACAGTTGCTACTGTGTTCTAGTATCTTCTGGGTTGACGTGTACTAAAGACCTGTTGTTAGAAATGGGGGTTTCTAGTTCGCAGGCTTGTACCCTGTCCAAGTAGGAATCCTTCCTTCTAGTCAGGATAAGGGAATTACACTTCCAAAATAACCCCGGCTCACCCCCTAGGTAGCTTGGCACGAGGTGTTATGCTTATCTAAGAGGCAGTTTGTAAAGTATTTGCATATAGCACACAGTAATACAATAAAAACACTACAGAAGGACAGCATACCAGTTTTAGAAAAATAGCTAATATTTATCCATGTAAAACAAAACCAAAATGATGAAAATCTCACATATAGTAATCAAAATATGAATATTGCAAAAAATAGACTAAAAATACAGTTCCTTGAAGGTGATAGCTCCATCCGGGGCTATCACGGTATTGTGAATAACAAATCCTACAAGGCAAGCCGACCGTGAGGTCGCGGGCCAGCTATGGTGTTGGAAAGACCCACAAACAGTATCTCTGTAATACAGGTTCATGGACCCTGGGATGAGCTCCGAAGAGGGCAGCGTTGTCGGCAGGCATAGGCAAGCTTTGTTCCTGAGGTCGGTGCAGGAGCCCTTGAAGTCACATGTGTTGCAGATCGAACTCCGTGAGGTTGAAGTCAGGAGATCTGGAGTCAATGGTGTCGGGGCTGTGATGCAATTATGGAAAAAGTGACGTGTGCTGCCCACAACTCACGGTGCAGGCAGCGGTTCGTTGGTGGCATCCGGCATCATCAGTGAGACCAGGGCTGTGGTGTGAAGCAGGGCGGTGCGATGTGCGGTGTCCACAGATCACGTGACATGCAACGGTGTCATCATTGCTGAAGTGCTCTCATCGGTAGACCCAAGGTTGTGATGTGAAGCAGAGCGATGCTTCATGCTGTGCCCACAGGTCACGGTGCAGGCAGCACCGGTTGATGATGCTGGAGTTGTTAGTGTTGATGGCGGACCAGGGCTGCCGTGTGGAACGGTGCGATTCTTCATGTACGTCACGAGTGGTGTCCAAAGGCCAAGGAGCAGGCAGTGGCGTCAATGTCAGCATGGTGTGGAGTTGATACAAGCAGCAGCTCCGTGATGATGTCAGACGGTGACGTCGGGGAGACCAGGACTGTGGTGTGAAGTGGGGCGATGCTCTCTGCGGTACCTTCAGGTCACAGAGCTGGCAGTTTCGTCGTTGACAGTGTCAAAGTGGTTTTTCTTCTGTTGCAGCACAAAACACACAGTTCCCAGTGCTGATCGCAGATGAACCTGAAGTCTTTGATGTTTCTGAGACTTCCAACGTCAAGCCCTTGGAAAAACTCAGGAAATAAGTTGCAGAATGTTCAGTTGAGTCCTTTCACTGCTCAAAACAGAAACAACAACTGAAGGCCAACAAAGCAACACACAACAAAGGGGCAGTACTTCTCCTGCCAACTCTTCCAGCTCTTCCTCTTGGCAGGTTCCATAGTCTAAAAGAGTTCTAAAGTTCTGGGGTTTTAGGTCTAACACTTATACCCCTTTTTCCCTTTGAATTCTTTGATCAGAAAGTCCCTCTTGCTCAGCAAAACCAGCTCTGTCCTCCCTTTTCCAGCCACACTACAGGCGTTGTAGACAGCATTGTGCAAGGCAGTCACAGCCTATTCAGGTGCTAGTGACAACTCTTCCTACGACTCTAGCCCAGAATGACTCATCAGCATATACAAGGCACACCTCAGCTCCCTTTGTGTGTATCACGTGAATACACAAAACAGCCCCTGTTGATTCCACAGGCAGGCAGAGGTACAGGATGGTTAAACAAGAAAATGCCCATTTCCTAAACTGGCATTTGCAAACGCACATTACTTTTGCTGAAAGATGTGTTATTAATTTCTAAGCTCAGGGAATCTAAACTCCATTGCTCTATCTTGTCCCAATTGAAATTTACACTTGTAAAATGTTATAAGGCAGCTCCAATGATCACCTATGGGAAAGACATCCTTTCAATAGTGAAAATGAAATGCACAGTGTTTCACTATCAGGACATGTAAAAACACACCACTACATGTCCTACCTTTTACATACACTGGAACCTGCCTATGGGGTTGCCTTTGGCCTACCCTAGGGGTAACTTACATGTAATAAAAGGGAGGAGTTAGACCTGGCAAGTGGGTGGCTGCACTTACCAAGTTGACATGACTGTTAAAAATTGCACATGCAGACATTGCAATTGCAGGTCTGAGACACCTTTATAAAGCTCCTTGGGTGGGTGCCACAATTATTGCTGCAGGCCCACAAGTAGCATTTAATTTAGAAGCCATGCACACCCTTGTGCTCTTTACTAGGGACTCATTAGTAAATCAAATATGCCAATCATGGATACACCAAACAATAATACAATTTACGCAGAGGGATATTCACTTTAGCACTGATTATCTGTGATAAAGTGCCCAGAGTCCTAAAACCAATGACAATTGGTAAAAGACAGGAGGCCAAAAAGCAACAGGTCTGAGGATAAACCTGCTAAAAGAGCCAGGTCTAACACCTGTACAGCTTAAAATTAGGTAGATTTGGTTCACTCTGTTGTTGGTGGAGCCCAGCTACAAGATCACAATGACCAAAGGTCTCTCTGTCGGCCTTCTAGCCTAGTGGAGGAATATAAGGCATATAAAATAATTTGGATTCTATGAACAATTCTTTTTTGTCTGATGATATTGGAAAAGATAATGATGATACTTATTTCTATGATGATACTAACTGCTTATTATAGTGCTGATGATACTTTGGGGCATGGTATACCCAAACGACAAAGATTGAAAGGTTTCTCTTTTACACTACATATTCACAAAAAATGCCTAGAATTATGAACGCCAATGGACAACCCGCTGTTGACTCTACTGATTCAGCAGTCTCCTCTTGCCCTTGTAGGAGAATATATCAAAGCAGGTTAAGATTCCCCTTAGACAAGGCCACTAGGTCTATGATAAGAGGAGAGTGCTGTAGGTCCTTGGTACCAGATAAAGGTGTTTTCACTCCCAGTCTTGATTCCAAAGTAGTGACTTACCTAACCCGGTGGATGTGCTGCTAGGAGAGTTATTGATAGGGTTTCCTCCTGTCTGGACAAACTCTTAGACACTTAGGGTCCACTTGGAAAGATTTTTTGCACGGTTGCAGAAATCAGGAAAGATATCTCACTCAGAGATAGTGTTCAGTTTAGAGCAAAGACCTATAAGTGGTATTATCTCTTGAGAGGATAAAGGGTCTGTTACTGTGAATCGATCCAAAACTTTGTGAATTGGTTATATCTGACTCAGGACCAAAAGCATATGAATTAGTCGATGGGGAACATTTTATAAAAGACATAGACAAATAAATACAGATGTTTGCTTCTTTGGATAAAGCTAATTTCCCTTTGGCCTGTATTTTTGCTAGGTGGGTTTTTTCAATGCCCAACCGCTACAGGGGTCAATTTGCCAGCTGCTTCATATTTGATAACAGATTCAAGCATAATAGGTCCTTTCAATACTGACGATCAGTGTTCTTTGCCCAAATCAAGAGTGGAGGTCAATTGGAAGTCAAGCTCTCTCAGGCTGAAGACAAGGAAGAGGTGGTACTGATGGAGCAAGGACTTGTGTAAAAGAGACTTGCTCTGAAGCAATCCACTGGTGTAACTCACTAACAAGTTATTACTAACTGCTTTGTGAAAACTAATACGTACCACATGAACCCGCAGGTTAGTGAAGCTTGCTTATGTATATACTAACGCAGATAACACTGAGGCAGAACTAATATCGCTTTAAACGGGAAATCTGTTTTGCGAATGCGTCAACTGCATCTATGTAGGATGACAAACTAACGCTTGGAGGGAAATTCTGGTGCATGAGCAGAAGCTTTAAAAATGGAGTCTTGAAGGCTCACATGCATGGCACCTGCTTAGCTGAAATGAAAACAAGCTATTTTACTAATGCTAATGTGGGGATAAGTATTAATAAATAAAATGGAATAGAGTAGAGGTGGGTGGTATACAGTGTAATCACTTTATTTGAGAAACTAATATTTGTTTTCTGGCCTTTAACATTAGTGCGTATTTGGGCCTTTCTCGCATAACTGAATGAGCTGAGTGACTCGAAGTCCGCGCATGCCCACTGAGTGAAACCATGAAGGTCACGACAAAGCAATTGAAAGGGAGCCAAGATCAGATGCTATGGCATGAGAACAGGATGATGTAGAGTTCAACTATGAAGATGTCTATTCATTTTAAAGACATAATTGTATTGACATCGTTACATCTAGCACATGGGAATACAATTTATGAATAAAAAGTAAGGGGTTGGGTTATGAACAATGATTTACCTGAATTTTGTGACATGTAAGCATAGTGTGATGAAGACCCCCCCTTGGCCTGACCAATCAAATTTCATACTTTCCCAATACAGACGTTGAGAGAGACGCTGAGAGGGATGCTGACTGAAACATGGTGATACTGATGAAGAATTGAAGAAGTGCAGAGCTGGGTGGAGGGAGCTGATTGGAGAACCTGAAGCAGAACTTTCTATCCTAATTTAATTGGGTTAGAACAGAAGATTGCAGAAGAATCTCGAGGAGGAAGAGAGTGTCAGAGAGGGGTGCGGCGCACCCGTCGATATGCTAGAATGGTCAACTATCCTGTACTGATTACTGTCCTGAAGTCTTTGTCTCTTGTCCTATCTCAGGGGACCCTTACCAGCCTTTTTGCCAGGGGGTTGATCTTCCACACCATTCTTGGAAAATATAATTTCTCGTTATTTGCAAATGTTCTTTTCTCTCTGTCCTCTCCCTTTCTGAACATTGATTATTGTATGAGTCCAATGCAAATGCATGGTGTTTTATTAATCGAAGTTTCTCTCCCATGAATGTTGGAGACTGCATATTTGAGATGGTTGACATGCACGTGAATTTAGATAAAGTTTTGAAATCTGAAAGGAGTCTGTGGTTATTTCATTAAAACTAAAGTATAGGTAAGTTAGTTTTATGATATTCTCACCATCAACTAGTTCAACTAATGGTCCATTGACCAGAGGAAAGAACTCTTTGATCCGTGAAGGGTTAGTTAAAGGTGAACAGAAGTGTTAAATAACGAATCCTGAAATATTGTGAAATTACAAACTTGACATCACCGGTTTTACGCACTGTGAGTTTATGGGTCCAGGTGAGTATATGGTAGTGGAGTATCTGTTGTTGTTGAACCGTTGGATCCGTTTTCTGGTAGCAGAGCTATGGTTATTATTGACTAGTTTGGTGATGAATATTGATTATTAATTATTGATTTATGTTTAACAAAAGAGTTAGTGTCTTGTTTTATGTCATCTAGAAGCACAGGTACAGAGGATACTTGGGCTTCCCAGGAAATTGAATAGAGGGTAGTGACAGAAGCCATACTGCAGGAGGTTACTCGTCTGTTGTCATAACACTGAGAAGCTACGGAGGGCTGGCAGTGCTATAGTAGGGACTATTTTGTGTAAAAGTAGAGTGCGAGGGATAGCAGAGGGTTCGCTGGTGAAACTTTGGTCTTATTTCCCAAAAGGGGTATCACTGGAGTAGTAACAGGTTCTCCCGAGCTTGAATAAAGGGTAAACAGAGTAGCGAATGTTTTTATGTTGTTATTAACGAAGATTTAGTCAAGAAAAAGGTTTAAAGAAAAGTTATCATATTACCTTGTGAAGGGAGGGTCAGTCGCAGGAGTTAAACTGACCTCACCAAGAGCCGCGCTGGGATAGTTTGAAACAACGAGCGTGAGAAGGACGCAAAATTGTAATGGGAGGGTCAGTAGTGAGGAGCAATACTGACATCACAAAAGGCCGCGCTGGTATTGGTCAAAAAACTAGCACAAGTCTGAATTTGATTGGTTGATAGACAGCAGCCGCGCTAGGATTGGTTGAAAGAAGTTGTATGCTGAGTTTTAATTTGACAGCTGGTGTGAGCTGGTGTGAGTCGTGCTGACTTAGGATGGGACGTAGGTAACAGAGTTCGAAGGTATATGGAAGACTCTTTTCTATGTCGTCCGTCTGAAATGTTTGGAGAATGAAAGAAAATTACGTTAATAAAGAAAATCAAGAATTTCTTTAAGGAAGACAAGCCTGTGATAACTAGAGAGGGAATTCCTATTCCACCACCTAAAACATCTGCTTCATTTATGATGATAGAAAGAGGATATCATACAAGTGTATGGTTGGAGAAATGGGTAGAGTACACGAAAGGTGATGGTGTTTTAGCTTTTCCAGAATATGGTACGTTCAATGTGAGGATTCTTCAGAATTTGAGGAATTGAATGAATATGTTAGAACCAAATCCTAGATTGACACAGTGTGAAGCCTTAGAGGAGTGGGAAGTTGAGGCATTCAAACGAGAGAAATTCAGAGGAGGTAGAAGGATCAATAGAGGATTTTTGCCTAGATATCCGTATGAGCTGTAGTAACCGAGGGTTTGTATCCAGTGCTGATTGCTGAAGAACAGTCAGGGAGCAAGTGTAAGGAAAAAAGAAAACATTTGAATGCGACATGATATGGTGAATCGAATGATGAATTGTTGGAGGATAATGTGATAAAGAAAAACTCCACTGTATCAAGAAGAACCTAGTAGGGTCACCCCAAGTGCACCGATGGTAGGAATGCCATTAATACCACAGATTTTACATGATACATCAGTTAATAGGGAGTTGAAAGAACATGAGAGAGAAGCTTTAAATAAAACAAGGAAAGAATTAGTTCAGAAAATAAGTCAATTGAACTTAAATGCCGAAGCCTTGACAGTACCAGTGACTATAGATCCAGTTATCCCATTGTACGGAGACAAATTGAGTTGCCCAAAACCTCAAGCTATGACAATTCTTTTGAGTAATCCTAGAAAAGAAGCAGTAATATCTGATGATCATGCCAGTGAGAGTGAATCGGTTATTTCCTAGATGGATCTTCCAGTAATGGAACCTTACCCGAAACACCAAAGAGATTTTCACACGGAAATTTAAGAAAAGGGCACTATTGTTCCTAAAGGAACGGGAGGTTCAACAATGGTTACTGCAGAAGATTTAGAGAGATGAGCACAGGGAAGAGAAGAACAAAACTTACAACTAGAAGTTTTAGATATTAGTAAGTTGAAAGTGGAATTGGAAGAAATTATAGCTGGTGATGTGGGTACCGAAAGATTGAACATCTACAGTGATGAGGAGTTATCGTTTTTGTGTAAAAGCATAACTAGAAGAACAAAGATAATTCATGAGAAATTAACAGAAGTTGCTTCAGAGATTGGAATAGATATAGGAAGATCGAAATTGTTACAGAACCCATATCGAGTGGAGTTTTCTGATAAGGATTTAGAAAATATGAACATTTCTGGTGAAAGATTACAGATAAAAGAATTGATGAATGTTTTGCAAAAGTGAGGAGACATTGATAAATGGAGGATTAGGTGGATAAGACAGAAAGAGGAAGTACAAGCAAGAGAAGCATCGTCTGCATTCCCAGTGAAAGAATCAGAAAAGATTGAAAGAATTTGTCCAATGAGAAAGTTCCTGGTGGTGGATATGTTCATTTCCCTTGGAGCATTCAGGATATGTTGTCATTTACAAATGAATTCCCTAGATTGAGAGAAAAACCTGTTGAATGTTATAAGCAGGTGGAAAGATTTGTGAAAGTTTCAAAAGTTTTGTTGAAAGATTTGGATGGATTATTTGATATTGTGATACCTGCTGATTTATATACAGAATGTAAAATCACAGTTGGTTGGCCAAGTGAGGAATATGCGAGAGATTCCAAAACAGGAGCACCATTAGAGGAGGTGATGAAGAAATATCACCAAGTGATTACCTTCCTGAAAGGGAAAATCCCTCCTAAAGAAACAGAATGGGTGAAGATAGACAGAACAACTCAGGAGCCAAAGGAATCTGTACATGTGTACTATGAAAGGTTGTTGCAAGTGTTAAAGCTGTATAGTGGATTTGAGAACAGTGGTGATAAGGATATGGGACAGTTTGTATATCGGTTTGTGTATGGTCTGAAACCAGAGATTAGTCAGATGATTCAACAGCATATGTTGTGCTGGCAGAGTAAGTCAATTGACGAAATATTGAAATATGCAAAGTATTGTGACGACGACATTGAGGCGAAACATAGAACGCTAAAAGAGAAAATGATGTGGACACAGGTGAAATTGGCAGAGCAGCAGGAAACAACATTAATTACCCAATCTGAAAATCAGATGAAAGAACAAGGTCAGAGTGAGCAAGTGTCGAATGGTGGTAAAGGAAAAGGACGAATGTGAAGAGAGGGAGCAAGGAAGAAATGTCCTTGTCATGCGTGCGGAAAGCATGGACATTGGAAGAACGAGTGAAAAAATGTCCAGAATAATAATAACCTTGAATTTGTAATAACCTTGAATTTGTAAAGCGCACAGCTACCTCCAAAGTGGTTTCCCGGCGCTGAGGGCCCTCGGGAAGATTAAGGGAGCTATTGCCCAGAGTCACATGGTGCTGGGCTGATCTGCCACCAGCGATCGAACCGTGAACCCCGTGGTCCGGAGTAAGGCACCCTGACCGCTGCGCCACACCTCTTAAATTGATTGTAAATCAGCAACAGCAGTAGCAGGTAGTTACTCCACAGTATCAGGTGCCAAAAACTCCTATGCCAAATCATGTGAACCTTCAATGATACAGTTTAAACACCTGATTTCAAGGAGAAAGTGGTAAGAATACCTCTGTGGTTTCACAATTTCTTTTGCAGAATGATGATGATTCGGACTTTTTACAATGATGGTGCCTGAGGGGGGAGGAAGAGGAGTGCGTGCTTGGCGCATCCTTGTCGGTAGATCAGACAGGTCCATTTATTGATGGGAAGGTGGAAGGTAATGACATCACTTTTCTATTGGACACTGGTGCTACCCGGTCTACTGTGAAAACAGAAGACATCCCAAACCTACCCGTCATGGGAGAAACTATCCAAGTTGTAGGAATGTCAAACAAACAGATTAGAACCCCAGTTACAAAACCAATGGAAGTGCATATTGGAAATTTTAAAGACATGCATCGGTTTGTGGTTTGCGATTCAAGTTCAGTAAATCTGTTAGGAAGGGACCTATTATGCAAAATGAACTGCACAATCTACTGTCCACTGGATGGTGTTGCTTTCCAAACCCCAGATGAGGATGTTGTTTACAAGATGATGCTAGCTAAGCAAGATACAGAAGTGGATGAGATGTTTTCATTATTGACTGAAAGTGAATTACCAGAATAATTGAGAAACACAGTGAATCCAGAAGTATGGGACTTTTCAGGAAAAGATATAGGGTTGATGGCAAATGTAGATCCAGTAAAGATAGGGGTGAAAGAAGGCACAGTATTCCCAAACACACAGCAGTACAAAATGAGTACAGAAGTAAAAGCAGGAGTTGCTCCAGTAATTGAACAGATGATTAAACAGGGAATTTTGATAGAGATGATTGGTAGTCCTTGTAAATCGCCAATCATGGGACTCAAAAAGCCTAGCGGAAAATACAGAATAGTGCAGGGTTTGAGAAAGATTAACAAAATTGTGGTGCCTTGTTGTCCAGTGGTGCCAAATCCAGCAGTGATTCTTTATCAAATACTTTGGAATGCAGGCTGATATACAGTAATTGATTTGTTCCAGGCATTCTTTTCCTTCCTTTATACCCAGATAGCCAGTATCTTTTTGCCTTCCGGTTTGAAGATCGTGTTTTGGCATGGTGCCGAGTTCCTCAAGGGGACACAGAGAGTTCCTCAATTTTTAATCAAATTCTGAAAAAGTGTCTAGAGTCACTAGTTATGCCCTGGAATTCTGTTTGGGTTCAGTATATTGATGACCTATTGGTGGCATCAAAGACACAAGAAGATTGTGTCACTGACACAATTGCACAACTGAACCTTTTGGCCTAAGGAAGACACAAAGTGTCGAGAGAAATTGCAGTTTTGTCAACAAGAAGTTAAGTATCTAGGGATAAAATAGAAAGAGGAGTTAGAAAAGTGACCGCAGAAAGATAAAAAATAATTAAACAAATGCAACTACCTCAGACACAGAAGGAGAGGAGAATATTTTTGGGAGTGGTTGGGTATTGTAGGCAGTGGATAAATAGCTTCTCCCTGCTAGCAAAACCATTGATACAATTGACTTGGAAAAGAGCAAAAGATCCAATTGATTGGAATGATGAATGTTTGGAGGCATTCATAAAATTGCCAAATAGTTTATGCAAGGCCCCTGCTTTGGGCATGCCTGATTATTCAAAAGAATGTACACTGTTTTTTGTGAGAGAGAGCATTATGCACTTTCAGTTTTAACACAGAGACATGGATTGAGCCGACGTCCTGTGGCATATTTCTCTGCCTCTTTGGATCCAGTGGCTTCGGCCTTACCTGGCTGCTTAAAAGCAGTAGCTGCTACCTGTATTAGTCTGGAGCAAAGTGAATAAATTGTGATGGAACATCCTGTGACAGTGTACTTGCCACATTCAGTTGAGATTCTTTTAACAAGAACTCGAATGCCGCACCTCACTCCTAGTCGGATGACCAAGTAGGAAAGAGTGATTTTGGGAGCAGAGACTGTGACGGTGATAAGGTATACAATAATGAATCCTGCCACATTATTGCCAGATCCTTGTTCTGAAGAAGTGAAAGATGAGTTTGATCATAAATGTTTGGATGTGACTGAATTGTTCTAAGCCCCGACCAGATATAAAAGAAACACCCTTGACAGAATCTGATCAAGTATTGTTCGTGGATGGGTCATGTCTGAGAAGAGAAGGAGAAGGGCTAAGTGCTGCATGTGCTGTATGTAAGATATCAGGAGTCATTGAAGCATCCTGTTTACCGGGAGTCAAATCTGCACAAGTAGCCAAATTGGAGGCCTTACAAAGGCATGCAAAATTGGGAAGAATTGGAGAGTAACCATATTCAAGGATAGTCAATATGGTTTTAGGGTTGTGCATGATTTTGGCCAACTCTGGATGCAGAGGGGATTATTTACTTCTTCAGGATCTCCTATAAGAAACAGTAAAAATGTAAAGGAGTTGTTGGAAGCATTACTAATGCCGAAAGAAGTAGCAGTTGTCAAATGTGCAGCACATCCGTCAGGAAATGACTATGTGACGGCAGGTAACAGATATGCCGACCAAATTGCTCAATATTTTGCAAGAAATGCAGTGGCAATCACCAGAGAAGTGGAAACAAATGAAACCAGTTGGCAACTTATGTTTTTCTCAGTTCTAGAGACATGGGATTAGGTAAAACAGTTGCAGGAAGAAGTGGAAAAAGAGAACTGGATAAAGTCAGGTTGTACAAAAAAGACAGAAGATGAAGTGTGGCTGTACTCAGATGGCATACCAGTCATGCCAGATTGTTTACTCTCTGAAATGGCAAGAGAATATCATGGAACAACACATATTGGTAGGGACTCAATGATCATATTATTCACACAGAATTGGTATAATCCAAGGTTCAGGATAGTGGCAGAGAGCCTTTGCCAATGATGCTTAATCTGTCAGCAGAAAAATCCAGGCAGGAAGACAGTGGTTAGTTGGAGAAAAATTGGAAAGGCAGAAGGAGCATTCATCAGGCTACAGTTAGACTTCATTGAGTTGCCTCCGTGCAATGGATTAAAGTATGTACTTGTCATAGTGTGCTTGTTCTCAAGATGGGTGGAGGCATACCCCACTAGAAGAAATGACAGTCTCACAGTTGCTAAATTACTGTTGAGAGAGTTGATACCACGATTTGGTTTTCCAGTTACTTTGGAATCAGATAGAGGACCTCATTTTAATAATGAGATTATTCGATTAATCTGTGCTGCATTTTACATTGAACAAAAACTGCACTGTGCTTATCGCAGAGGCTTCTGGAGTAGTTGAACAGCTTAATGGCACAATCAAGTCA
The DNA here is from genome assembly GCF_964204655.1 of Triturus cristatus. NCBI lineage: Eukaryota > Metazoa > Chordata > Amphibia > Caudata > Salamandridae > Triturus > Triturus cristatus. The sequence continues at coordinate 1,362,488,149 of NC_140591.1, read as the reverse complement.
AGATTAGGAAAGGTGTGTGCATCCACAATGCTAAAATGGCCAGATGCCATGCCTCTTGTACTAATGGGACTCAGAAGCATTCCTGATAGAAAAACAGGATTGAGTCCTCATGAAGTACTTATGGGAAGGGCAATGAGACAAGCATTTATTCCTGGAAATAAATTGATTAATATAACTGATGATCTGGTATTGGACTATTGCAAAGGACTGGATTATCTGGTGCGTTCTGTCTCTCATCAGGTTGGAGAAGACGCAGTTGCAAGGCAGCCAGACCAGGTGCATGATTTGAATCCTGGAGACTGGGTGTTAGTGAAGAAGCACGTGAGGAAATCGTGTCTAGCACTCAGGTGGGATAAACTACGCCAAGTCATACTGGTCACTACCACAGCAGTGAAGTGTGCAGGTTTACCCAATTGGATTCATGCTAGTCATACCAGAAGATTTCCAAGCCCACCTGAACAACAGGAGCAGCAACTGACCGAACAAGCTGAAATGTCAGAAGCTGAAGGTTGTGAAGTTGAAGAATCTAGGGTGACAGATTCTAAAAGAAAAATAGACAATGAACAGCCAATTACAAGCCAGGAAGAGTGGATACCAGTGATTGACATACCTGAAATTGTGAGTGGAATAAGAGGAAGAAACAAATTAGGAAGTCAGGAAAGTAGAGAGGAAAAGACAGGGAAAGAAGAACACACTCGGGTAGAAGTAAACGAAGCTACTCAGAAACCTGAGCAGGGTCAGACAGAAGAAGAAGAACAGGTTCAGGCAGAAGAAGAACAAATCATAATAAGACCTGACCAGGATCAGATAGCAGAAGAAGAACGAGTTCAGGCAGAAGAAGAACAAATTGTAGTAAGACCTGAACAGGACCAGATAGAGGAAGAAGAAAAAGTTCAGGCAGAAAGAGAAACAAAAATAATGAGACCTGAACAGGTACAGGCAGAAGAAGAGATTGTGCCCAGACAAATTGAAAACAGAAGAACCTTAGAAAAGGACGGTGAAGGTTAAAGTGCAGTTCAGGTCAAAAGAAAAGAAAAAAAGGTGATAATTGGCCAGGTGGAGTCAAAAGATTAAGATACTATCTAAGAAAATCAGGGGAGAAACCAGAGCAACTAAATGAGGCATAAAGCCAAACTCAAAAGAAATATCCAACAGTAAGATATGCGAAGAAGTCCAAGACTGAGAATTCTGAACAGAAAATATAAGGCCCCTGAGTGGACCTATGCCATTCTAGAAGAATTTGAAAATTTAGATTTATGTGAAGAATCAGAAGGGGTCATGTGCACAGATGGATGAAAACGAATCAAGACCACCTTAAAACGTAATTGCATTTAAAGAAAAGTTTAAATAAAGAAAGAAAAGAGAAAATACATTTTCTCAGATTATAAAATGGCAGAAGCTGAAGTCACTGAACAACCAAATCGAAATTTAAAGCAAAGATGTCTTTGAGTTTGCCTATGTAATATTTTACTAATAATATTGGTATGGTTATTTCTAAAAGTGGTGGTGCCTTTACTAATGGTGACAAGTAACAAGAATGACACAGTTACTAGTGAGAAAGCAAATACAGTAAAAAGAGATAAAATAGAACTAGAACCAGTACATGAGACAATACATCATCATGAAGAATTAAATAATGGATCATCTTTAAATGTGTTTACTAAGTTGTTATTTCAATACATAGATACAATGGAAATTAGTGATTGTTATGTCTGTATGAAATTACCCTTATCAGTATCAGAAGGGGTAATCTACCACCATGTACCTTTAACATATGGTGTATCATGTAGTGTTCTGATAAATTTATTTTATGCAACAGGTAAACTTCAGTATTTTTATTCTGAGTTAGATGTACCTATTTGAAAGAATATGAATCCAGTACTTAGTAGTAAAGATTCACAATTAATGGGTGAATTTTTCTTAACAATGAATTCAATAGATATAGCTCAGGCACATAAGAATAATCTTACATGTATATTGTGTGAAGTGGAGAAAGAATTTTTATATTTAGTTGAAGAAAGGAACAGGATTTAACAAAGAAAGCTGCTGAACAGAAATCCCATGTACCTCCATGGGCTGGGAAGGAAGGGAATGATGCAAATGGCAAGGCTCATGCTGCAATGTCCCTGGACTTTGTGAAGAAGGGAAAATTCTGCCTCCATAGATTGAAGACAGATTGTAATAACATTTTCATTGGTTCCAGTGAATGCGAACACAACTTCCTAATTTTAGGGGGATGGGGACTAAAAGAGGGACCCGATCCTGTATTTCCAGGAGTATATTATGTGTGCGGAAATAACGCCTATTATAGGTTGCCTGCACGGTGGTATGGTAGCTGTTATTTTGGAATTGTATTTCCAAAGATCTACCATGGTGACAGAATCAATGGAATCAATGAAATTACTAATGGACTAACACGGAGAAGAAGAGCTAGTTTTTCTGAAATAGTTGGAGATATAATTGGTGCATTGATACCCTCAGTTGGAGTCATTCTGAATTGACATAATATTCGCAAACTATCAACAGTAGTTAATCGTCTCTCGACTGATACTGCTGGAGGATTCTTAATCATTAATACAGAAATGGTTGCGATAAGGTCTATGGTTTTATAAAATCGTTTTGCTCTTGATATATTATTGACAAAAGTAAAGAAATTAAAGGGTATATTGAGAATATTACAAGGATTCATGAAGATTTGACCCAACTGGAGGTTGACAGTGTGTGGAAAGACTACCCAAGAGTATTACATCAATAGGGAAATGGTTTACTAATTTTGGAGAGAGTTTTCTAGGTCAAATAATATTACCAGTAGCTGTGATAATATTGATAGTGATGATTACATGCAAGTGTTGTAGGAGCAGAGGAAAAGGAAGAATACATACAGTGAGGGAAGGGAAAGGAAAGAAACGAAACGAAAGAGTGAACATGAAGAGATACAACTGGAAGAGATGAAAGGGAGGCTTTACAAAAAGATGAAGAATTTAGAAAGAAATGAAGTAATTGATTAAAATCAGAGGGAAAAGACGGAGAAATGCTGAAGTTGGCAACTGGGAAGGGATGGGTAATTTTGTGATGGCTCAAAAATGCCATCAGAGAGGGGATTGATGGAGCAGGGACTCATTGAAAAGAGACTTGCTCAGAAGCCATCCACTCGTGTAACTCAATAACAAGTTATTAATAACTGTTTTGTGAAAACTAATACGCACCACATGAGCACACGGGTTAGTGAACCTTGTGTATGTAAATACTAACGAGGAAGGACTAATATTGCTTTAAACCGGAAATCTGTTTTGCGCATGCATCAACTGCATCTACGTAGGATGATGAACTAACGCTTGGAGGGAAATTCTGGCTCATGAGAAGAAGCTTTAAAAATGGAGTCTTGAAGGCTCACATGCATGGCACTTGCTTAGCTGAAATGAAAACAAGCTATTTTACTAATGCTAATGCGGGGATAAATATTAATAAATAAAATGGGATAGGGTAGAGGTGGGTGGTATACAGTGTAATCACTTTATTTGAGAAACTAATTTTTGTTTTCTGACCTTTATCATTAATGCGTATTTGGGCCTTTCTCGCATAACTGAATGAGCTGAGTGACGCGAAATCCGCACAAGCCCACTGAGTGAAACCATGAAGATCATGACATAGCCATTGAAAGGGAGCCAAGATTGGATGCTATGGCATGGGAACAGGATCATGTAGAGTTCAACTATGAAGACGTCTATTCATTTTAAAGATATAATTGTATCGACATCGTTACATCTAGCACATGGGAATACAATTTATGAATAAAAAGTAAGGCGTTGGATTAATAACAATGGTTTAACTGAATTTTGTGACATGTAAGCATGGTGTGATGAAGACCCCCCTTTGCCTGACCAATCAAATTTCATACTTTCCCGATATTGAAACTTTAATCGGTGGAACACGGAGAAACCGAAGGTATAATTAAGATATCCTTAGTTAGTTAGCACAGACGTTGAGAGAGACGCTGAGAGGTATGCTGACAGAGACGCTGGTGATGCTGATGAGGAATTGAAGAAGTGAAGAGCTGCATGGAGGGAGCTGATTGCAGAACCTGAAGCAGAACTTTCTATCCTAATTTAATTGGGTTAGATCAGAAGATTGTGGAAGAATCTCAAGGAGGAAGAGAGTATCAGAGAGGGGTGCGGCACAACCGTCGGTATTCTAGAGAGGTCGACTATCCTGTCCTGATTCCTGTTCTGAAGTCTTTGTCTCCTGTCCTATCTCAGGGGACCCTTACCAGCCCTTTGGCCAGGGGGTTGGTCTTCCACACCCTTCTTGGTAAATATAATTTCTCGTTATTTGCAAATGTTCTTTTCTCTCTGTCCTCTCCCTTTCTGAACATTGATTATTGTATGAGTCCGATGCAAATGCATGGTGTTTTATTAACCGAATATTCTCTCCCAAGAATGTTGGTGACTGCACTGTATATTTGAGATGGTTCACATGCACTTGAATTTAGATAAAGTTTTGAAAAGCAAAAGGAGTCTGTGGTTGTTTCATTAAAATTAAAGTATAGGTCAGTTAGTTTTAAGATATTCTCACCATCAACTATTTCAACTAATGGTCCATCGACCAGAGGAAAGAACTCTTTGATCCGTGAAGGGTTAGTTAAAGGTGAACAGAAGTGTTAAATAACTAATCCTGAAATATTGTGAAATTACAAACTTTACACCAGCGGTTTTACACACTGTGCGTTTATGGGCCCAGGTGAGTATATGGTAGTGCAGTATCTGTTGTTGTTGAACTGCTGGATCAGTACATACAAGGTAAGAGAAGTCCCCAATTATTTTCTAGTGAGCAGGGCAAGATATAATTCTTTGCTCACAATTGGCTAAGAATATCAAAATATCCCAGGGTCTTGAAAATAGTACGGTGGGTTCAAATGTGCTCTCGCCCTTCCTGTTGAAAACCTTGTTTACAAACACTATTACATTTTCGCAGAGTGAGAGGGTCTTAATTTTAGTAGAGGTAAAGGATTTCCTTTTGAAAGGGGTGGTAGAATCATGTTTTCTAACTCAAGGGGGATTCATGAGGAACATCTTGGCCAAGAAAAAGAACAGAGCATGTCATCATGTCATAACCTTAAAAGATCTCAACCAAATCCGTATTGAATTGCCATTTCAAATACATATCTGAGACATCCTTATGTCTGGAGATTTTATGACCAAATCTAGACTTGGAAGATGCATAGATAACGGTTCCCATCTTGCAACCCCACAGAAAGTATTTTCACTTCATTTGACAGAAACAGGCATATAGTTTCACTTCCCTTCCCTGCAGTCTGTCTTCCACACCCTAGCGTTTCATCATTTTCACCAAATACCTGAGACCTTTGGCTTTAACAGTTAAGGTGCAGGGTCTCTAGATGGTAGTGGACCAAGACAAACATAATCTTCTTAGATCAGAATCAATAAATGTTAATGAAAGGGGCCCACGTGGCTTATCCAGGATTTAGAAAAAACTGTATTAATATCTGGTACCCTTCCAGCAGATGGAAATCCTGGGTTGCTAGCAGACTCGGCAAAGGGTATTTTGCGACTCCTGAGGTCAAAGCTAAATGTAATCAAGAAGGAATTAAGGCTGATTTAGAGTCTCCAGGTAGTGTCACTATAACTGATGCAACATTAGTGGTTCGCGTGATTTTTCCAGGTCTGCTTTTAATACGGCTCTGCAGCACCTCAAAATAAAATATTTACAAGAGGTATATCCTACACAGACTTTATCAATTTAAAATGCAAATGGTGGTTGGATAATGCATATGCTTAGAATGGCCGAGCCATATTCCCTATTTCCCCAGATGCAGTATTAGTTACAGATGCAGTCCTATTGGTGTTAGGGCTATAATGAAACAAATATTGAACAATACTGAGTGTTAGTGTTATGCATTTGCATTTGATGAACATACACTTGAATAAATGAAAATAGGAAATGCAATGAGGGTCTAAGTAAGAAAAATGTGAAGATTGCATACTTCTTTTGATCGTTCAGTTACTTATATTTTTCATTTAATTCATTGCCTGTAAATTCTTCAGAATCAAGACAGGAGGCCAGAAGTATTCTGAAGCCTATAGTTATGGATTAGGCTGTGTGTCCTGTTCCTGTTAGGGTAGGCATCATTATGGTTATGTAGTTAGTTTTGAATTATGTGACATAAATGATAAAGGAAACACTCAACGAAAGGGTATATTAACCCCATCTTATTCCTCGATTTTCCCTACAAATTGCTTAGGCCTGCTAAAGTACACAACACAGTAAAAAGCATATTTTCCCTCATTTTTGTTGGCCAAGATTTATTTACAATTGATATGTCCAAAATGTTTGAAGTGTGTGTGTGTGCGTGCGTGTGTCTATATATATATATATATATATATATATATATATATATATATTCACTGAAAAAAACCCATAGGTTTCAGAGACGTTATAGTTAGAAATTAGCATTTAAAAAACCTTCGAATTTCACAGAAAAAACCATAGGTTTCAGGGGTGTTATAGTTAGCTGCCCATTTTACTCGTACAAAACCATAGAAATTCCTCCGTTATAGTTAGTTCTGCTAACTATAACTGACGCGCCCGAATGCACTGCTGATGATGTCACATATTGCATCATTCATGACATGGTCAGTGACATCACTGATGACATCACTGATGACATCTCAAATGACATCACTGATGACATCACTGATGACATCATCCACTGAATGTGGTTTAGTTTGAAATTTAAATATGTATTATATATATATACACCAATCTGTATTGAAGATTGAGTGGATATATAACTGTATGGATGGAGGATTTAGTAGCTGTCTGACTGTCTTTTTAAGTGAGTAATTAAAAGGGTCTCACTTAATACATGGATTAGTAACTAAACTATGTGAATATGTGCAGCACTGTCTGTTGTTGTATAACATGCTGCCTCAGTTGGTCACTAACTACATGAGTGTGTATATTAGTTATTGATTAGTTGGGTGAGTATTTGTTTGGGACACTGAGTTTGTGTGTGGTTGGATGGGGTGTGTGTAACTCTATGCATAGATGTGTGAATGGTTGATTGACTAGGTGTATGGGTTTAAGAGTGCATGTGGAAACAGTTGTTTGGGTGACTGAGTGTATTTATTTGTGTGTTGGTGAGCGAATATATGTTTTAGTTGTACATCTTCAACAAGGTAAAAAAATAAAAGGCATTGTATGTGAGAGTTGGTTATATAAATTAGTTTGTGTAAGAGTCAGTGATTGTGAGAGTAAATATATGAATGAGTGTATAATTGTAATGGTGCTTTTTTAACATATTAACGATGAGTTACTATGTGTTTGAATAAATGAGGTGTCGTTGGATAATTGTGTAAGTGAGTAAATTTAAGTGCGATACTTTTTTTTCATGAGTGAGTAGGATGACTGCATAACCGACTAAGATGACTGCTGATGTGTTAATGTCTATATATGTGTATAAGATCTTTTATATAGTGTTCTATTAATTAATGACTGCATGTATAGATGATTCTGTTGTTGAATGGGTAGTTGTGTGTGTAGACTTAGGAATCAGTGAGTGGGTATGTAGTAACTGGTATTGGTGTGTCAATGGTTTCAAATATGGTACTCTGTATTTTACAGTGAGTGATGAAAGGTTATACTAGTGTATGATGTGGTGTATCGGATTGTCAAGTGGATGATGTCATCAGTGATGTCATTTGAGATGTCATCAGTGATGTCATCAGTGATGTCACTGACCATGTCATGAATGATGCAATATGTGACATCATCAGCAGTGCATTGCGGGCACGTGTGTTATAGTTAGCAGAACGAATTATAACGGAGGAATTTCTATGGTTTTGTACGAGTGAAATGGGCAGCTAACTATAACACCCCTGAAACCTATGTTTTTTTCTGTGAATTTCTAAGGTTTTTTAAATGCTAATTTCTAACTATAACGTCTCTGAAACCTATGTTTTTTTTCAGTGAATTTTAAAGGTTTTTTAAATGCTAACTTTTAAGTGTGATAGTAGTTATATCTATTTTTTGTACTGATTTTCTACAGTCTTTTAACTGTTTATTTATAAATATTTTATTCATTAAATAACATTATATATTTTTCTGAAAATTGCAAAAAAACATTTTTTAATTAAAACTGAAATATCGAATAATTTTCTTGTTTTCATTTTTTATTTTAATATATTTATATCATTTTCTTTTTTTTTTAAATCCAATTTTTTTCGCAGTCGCGCACTCAAAGTGTACACATCACGGTGGGTGCGCGCATTCTAGCCGCCATTTTTGAAAAGTCATGAAGGATCCGTTTATGGTGTGCGACGGCTGCGTGTTTTTCAGTTACATCATATACATTTAATATCACGTGATATGCGCGATTGGTATGCGACCAGTCTGCGACTCCTGCTCCCGCGCATTCGCGACACATGCGCATTAAGGTACGAGATGTTTGCACGCTTGCGGGTCCCGCGTCACATCATATACGTGCTGGGGCGCGCTGGGTGCGCGACTCCCGCAAAAAAAAATGTATGTTCCAAAATGATATGTATGTGTCTTTAATATACATATTAAGGCAAGAGATTATGTAAGATATTCATCAAAATAATATATTTGTACTTATAAGAAACTTATATTATTTTTAAATATATTTTCGCGAAGTCGGGTGCGTGCGTCGTGAGTGCAGAAAACCAGGTCAGCAGAGCTGCTGTAGAGCCAGAGAACCAGGTCAGCAGAGCTGCTCTAGAGCCTAAGAACTAGGTCAGCAGAGCTGCTCTAGAGTCAGAGAACCAGGTCAGTAGAGCTGCTGTAGAGCCAGAGAAACCAGGTCAGCAGAGCTGCTTTAGAGGGAGAGAACCAGGTCAGCAGAGCTGCTTTAGAGCCAGAGAACTAGGCCAGCAGAGCTGCTTTAGAGCCAGAGAACCAGGTCAGTAGAGCTGGTCTAGAGCCTAAGAACCAGGTCAACAGAGCTGCTCTAGAGCCAGAGAACCAGGTCAGCAGGGCTGCTGCAGAGCCAGAGAAACCAGGTCAGTAGAGCTGCTTTAGAGGGAGAGAACCAGGTCAGCAGAGCTTCTATAGAGCCAGTGAACCATGTCAGCAGAACTGCTTCAGAGCCATAGAACTGGGTCAACAGAGCTGGTTTAGAGCCAGAGAACCAGGTCTGCAGAGCTGTTGTAGAGCCAGAGAACTAGATTAGCAGAGCTGCTCTGTAGCATAAAAACTAGGTCAGCAGAGCTGCTCTAGAGCCAGAGAACCAGGTCATCAGACCTGCTGTAGAGCCAGAGAAACCAGGTCAGCAGAGCTGCTTTAGAGAGAGAGAACCAGGTCAGCAGAGCTGCTCTAGCTGACACTGACTGACTGACACTGACTGACACTGATTGACACTGACTGACACTGACTGACTGACACTGATTGACTGACACTGACTGACTGACACTGATTGACTGACACTGACTGACACTGATTGACTGACACTGACAGACTGACTGACACTGACTGACTGACATTGACTGACATTGACTGACATTGACTGACTACTCTCTACTACTCTACTACTGACTCTCTACTACTCTACTACTCTCTCTCTACTACTCACTCTCTACTACTCACTCTCTACTACTCTCTACTACTCACTCTCTACTACTCTACTACTCTCTACTACTCACTCTCTACTACTCACTCTCAACTACTCACTCTCTACTACTCTACTACTCACTCACTACTACTCTCTACTACTCACTCTCTACTACTCACTCTACTACTTTCTACTACTCTCTACCACTCACTCTCTACTACTCTACTACTCACTCTCTACTACTCTCTACTACTCACTCGCTACTACTCTCTACTACTCACTCTCTACTACTCACTCTCTACTATTCACTCTCTACTACTCACTCTATACTACTCTCTACTACTCACTCTACTACTCTCTGCTGCTCTCTAGCACTCACTCTCTACTACTCTACTCCTCTCTCTCTACTACTCTCTCTCTACTACTCTCTACTACACTCTACTACTCACTCTCTACTACTCACTCTACTACTCTCTATTACTCACTCTCTACTACTCTCTCTCTACTACTCACTCTCTACTATTCACTCTCTACTACTCGCTCTCTACTACTCACTCTCCACTACTCACTCTCTACTACTCGCTCTCTACTACTCTCTACTACTCACTCTCTACTACTCACTCTCTACTACTCTCTACTACTCTCTCTGCTACTCACTCTCTACTACTCACTCTCTACTACTCTAAAACTCTCTACTACACGCTCTACTACTCACTCTCTACTATTCTCTACTACACACTCTACTACTCTCTCCTACTCTCTACCACTCACTCTCTACTACTCTACTACTCACTCTCTACTACTCTCTCTCTAGTACTCACTCTCTACTACTCACTCTACTACTCTATACTACTCACTCTGTACTACTCTCTACTACTCACTCTGTACTACTCCCTCTGTACTACTCACTCTCTACTACTCTCTACTGCTCACTCTCCACTACTGATTCTCTACTACTCGCTCTCAACTACTCTCTACTACTCACTCTACTACTCACTCTCTACTACTCTACTACTCTCTCTACTTCTCACTCTCTACTACTCTCTCTACTACTCACTCTCTACTACTCACTCTCTACTACACACTCTCTACTACTTGCTCTCTGCTACTCGCTCTCTACTACTCTCTAGTACTCACTCTAATACTCACTCTCTACTACTCTCTACTACTCACTCTCTACTACTCCACTACTCTCTACTACTCACTCTCTACTACTCACGCTCTACTACTCTACTACTCTCTACTACTCTCTCTCTACTACTCACTCTCTACTACTCACTCTCTACTACTCTCTCTACCACTCTCTACTACGCACTCTCTACTACTCTCTACTACTCACTCTCTACTACTCTCTCTCTACTACTCTCTACTACTCACTCTGCTACTCACTCTCTACTACTCTCTACTACTCACTCTCTACTACTCACTCTCTACTACTCTCTACTACTCACTCTCTACTACTCTCTACTACTTTCTACTACTCACTCTACTACTCACTCTCTACTACTCTCAAGTACTCACTCTCTAATACTCACTCTCTACTACTCACTCTCTACTACTCACTCTACTACTCTCTACTACTCACTCTCTGATACTTTCTCTACTACTCTCTACTACTCTCTACTACTCACTCTCTGCTCTCTATTACTCGCTCTCTACTCTCTACCTCTCTACCTCTCTCTCTACTACTCTCTACCTCTCTACCTCTACCTCTCTACCTCTACACCTCTACCTATACACCTCTACCTCTCTACCTCTCTGTACATGCACACATATGCACATATATATGCATAGATATGCATATGCATTTATATATATGTATGTGTATATATATATATATATATACATATATAAACATATAAATATAATCTGCATATCTATATAAATATAAATTCATGCAAACATATAAATATACATATATGCATACATATGCATGGTATGTATATGAAAGTTTGAAAAACTCTAATACAAGCACAGCTAAAAAGCCACCTAATTACAAACAGAATTGCTTTAACTTAAACGAGGGCGAGACCTATTGCATTTTCAATGCTTGTTTACTTTGATTCCATCAAGAAGGCATTCAGATGTGTCACACATTTTCCATAAATTCTGAATGGTAGCACTCTAGTTTCTCATTAGATCACTGTAGTAAAGCTACTGCTCACCAGGGAAGTCTGCTGCTGGTATTGAAAGTGCATGTTTCAATCTGCATGGCAGAATTTTTTAATGAAATAGAAGAGGATTTGAGAAGTTACTCAAAATGTGCCCTAATTTTTCTTTTTTCCTCACTAATCATAATTTCTATGGCAAAATGAACCTCCTCATTGTGTTCCTTTTAAATTAAACTACTCACTCTCTACTACTCACTCGCTACTACTTTCAACTACTCACTCTCTACTACTCACTTTCTACTACTCTCTAGTACTCTACTACTCTCTACTACTACTCTCTACTACTCACTCTCTACTACTCACTCTCTACTACTCTCTACTACTCTCTACCACTCACTCTCTACTACTCTACTACTCACTCTCTACTACTCTCTACTACTCTCTCTCTACTACTCCCTCTCTACTACTCACTCTACAACTCTCTACTACTCACTCTCTACTACTCACTCTCAACTACTCACTCTACTACTCTCTCTACTACTCACTCTCTACTACTCTCCACTACTCACTCTACTACTCTCTACCACTCACTCTCCACTACTCTCTCTCTCTACTACTCACTCTCTACTACTCACTCTACTACTCTCTATTACTCTCTCTGCTACTCACTCTCTACTACTCTTGACTACTCACTCTCTACTACTCACTCTCTACTACTCTCTACTACTCTCTCTACTACTCACTCTCTACTACTCACTCTCTACTACTCTCTCTCTATTACACGCTCTCTACTACTTGCTCTCTACTACTCACTTTACTACTCACTCTACTTCTCACTCTCTACTACTCACTCTAATACTCACTCTCTACTACTCTCTACTACTCACTCTCTACTAATCACTCTCTACTACTCACTCTGTAGTACTCTCTACTACTCACTCTCTACTACTCTCTACTAGTCACTCTCTACTACTCTCTCTCTACTACTCACTCTCTACTACTCAGTCTCTACTACTCTCTACTACTCTATACTACTCACTCTCTACTACTCTCTATTACTCACTCTCTACTACTCTCCCTACTACTCTCTATTACTCACTCTACTACTCATTTTCTACTACACATTCTCTACTACTCTCTCTCTGCTACTCAGTCTCCACTACTCACTCTCTACTACTCTCTGCTACTCACTCTCTACTACTCACTCTCTACTACTCTCTACTACTCACTCTCTACTACTCTCTACTACTCCCTCTACTACTCACTCTCTACTACTCTCTACTACTCTCTACTTCTCACTCTCTACTACTCACTCTACTACTCTCTCCTACTCACTCTCTGCTACTCTCTCTACTACTCTCTACTACTCTCTCTCTACTCTCTTTTACTCATCCTCTACTCTCTACCTCTCTACCTCTCTCTACCTCTCTCTACACGCACATATATGCATATGCATTTATATATATGTATGTGTATATATATATATATACATACATATATAAACATATATATAATCTGCATATCTATATAAATACAAATATAAATGCATGCATACATATACATATATGCATGTTATGTACATGACATTTTGAAAAACACTAATAAAAGCAAAGCTAAAAAGCCACCTAATTACAAACAGAATTGCTTTAACTTAAACGAGGGCGAGACCTATTGCATTTTCAATGCTTGTTTACTTTGGTTCCATCAAGAAGGCATTCAGATGTGACACATTTGCCATAAATTCTGAATGGTAGCACTCTAGTTCCTCATTAGATCACTGTAGCAAAGATACTGCTCACCAGGGAAGTCTGCTGCTGGAATTCAAAGTGCATGTTTCAGTCTGCATGTCAGAACTTTTTAATAAAATAGAAGAGGATTTGAGAAGTCAAAATGTGCCCTAAGTTTTCTTTCTGCAGCACTAATCATAATTTCTATGGCAAAATTAACCCCCTCATTTTGTTCCTTTGCAAATTAAATGTTTTAAATGTTACCACTTTATTCCAATCAAGATGGCTTCAGGTGTGCCATACCTTTGTCATAATTAAGACTGTTAGCGCTCTAGTTGTTCTTTAAAACACTCTGGGATTTCTGTCATTGGGCTATACTTGGGCTACATCTCGGTGATATTTGTGCTACATTTGGGCTCTTTTGTCTCTGGTGGCCATCTTGGGAGACTTGTTATGAAGTTTCCTAATTTCCTCATTTACTGCAGTCTCCTCAGTAGGCATACTGTCAGTTTTTTTACTTTGATTCAATGAAGAAGGCATTCAGATGTGTCACACATTTGCCATAAATTCAGAATGTTAGCACTCTAGTTGCTCATTAGATCACTGTTGTAAAGCTACTGCTCACCAGGGAAGTCTGCTGCTGGTATTGAAAGTGCATGTTTCAGTCTGCATGTCAGAATTCTTTAATGAAATAGAAGAGGATTTGAGAAGTCACTCAAAATGTGCCCTAAAGTTATTCAAAATAGAATTTTCAGATTTCCTATGGGAACTCGGTCCTAACTATAACTATCTACTGGCGACCGCCAGTAGATAATAGGCGGTCGTTATAGTTAGGACTGAGTTCCCATAGGAAATCTGAAAATTCTATTTTGAATAACTTTGGCGCCGGTTGAATTATGTTCGTGAAATTTTCGAAACTAATGGGGCGCTCCGCTCAGCTCCTACCCTGAAAGTCTCGGGGTGATTCGTCAAGTGGGGGCTGAGAAAAAAGGGGGGTCCCAAAACGCGTTTTCCCCATGCATTTTCCCATAGGACCTTTAGTCGAAGGTACAGCCCGAACGGCTGAACAGAATTACTTGACATTTGGCAAAGAGGTAGTCCTCAGGTCAGGCATGTGCCTTTTGCTTAAATGGCTTAAATCCGTTAAGTAGTTCTTGAGAAAATCAAAAGTAACATCACAAATATATCTGGGCGGAGCCTAACCACACATCTCATCGTGAGATCTGATTGGCTGTCAGCACTTCATCCAAGAAGTGTTGGCAGCCATCTTGGGACCAACATACATGATAGCACCTCATTAAAAAGCATTGCAGTTCATAGAAGGTTTTAAGGCTTTAGTTACATTATAAATCATTTGTTGATGGTACCATACTCAATTTAGGAATTGTGGTGTGTTCTAAGGTGATTTTACCATGTGAAAAAGCCTTCTGCTGTGATATCATTAATCATGTTTGAGAGAAAACTATTTTCTCATGCTTTTCTCACAGAGGTTTGGAAGGTGATCTATAAGCTAACTGAGAGCATATTTTCTGTAAATTCACATTATCTTTCTCAGTCATGTGAGAATGAAGTCTGACATTCTCAGTAAAACATGCACATCCAACAAGGGCAGAGACTGTCAGTTGATTTCTTTGTGTTCTACGGCAGCTTCCCAGAGTGTTCTAAAGAACAACTAGAGCGCTAACAGTCCTACTTATGACAAACGTCTGGCACACCTGATGCCATCTTGGTTGGAATAAAGTGGTAATTCTTAAAAC
Source organism: Triturus cristatus (assembly GCF_964204655.1). NCBI lineage: Eukaryota > Metazoa > Chordata > Amphibia > Caudata > Salamandridae > Triturus > Triturus cristatus. The sequence continues at coordinate 1,362,472,968 of NC_140591.1, read as the reverse complement.
ATTTAATTTAAAAAGGAACAAAATGAGGGGGTTCATTTTGCCATAGAAAGTAGGATTAGTGCTGCAGAAAGAAAAATTAGGGCTAATTTTGAGTGACTTCTCAAATCCTCTTCAATTTCATTAAAAAAGTCTGACATGCAGACTGAAACATGCACTTTCAATACCAGCAGCAGTCTTCCCTGGTGAGCAGTAGCTTTACTACAGTGATCTAATAAGCAACTAGAGTGCTAACATTCTGAATTTATGGCACATTTGTGACACATCTGAATGCCTTCTTGATGGAATCAAAGTAAAAAACTGAAAGTATTTCCTACTGAGGAGACTGTAGTAAATGAGGAAATTAGGAAACATCATAACAAATAAGTCTCCCAAAATGGCCACCAGAGACAAAAGAGCCCAAATGTAGCCCAAATATCACCCAGATGTAGCCCAAGTATAGCCCAATGACAGAATGCCCCAGAGTGTTCTAACGAACAACTAGAGCGCTAACAGTCTTACTTATGACAAAAGTATGGCACACCTGAAGCGATCTTGAATGGAATAAAGTGGTAACACTTAAAACATTTAATTTACAAAGGAACACAATGAGGGGATTCATTTTGCCATAGAAATTATGATTAGTGCTGCAGAAAGAAAAATTAGGGCACATTTTGACTTCTCAAATCCTCTTCTATGTCATAAAAAAATTCTGACATGCAGACTGAAAAATGCACTTTGAATACCAGCAGCAGACTTCCCTGGTGAGCAGTAGCTTTACTACAGTGATCTAATGAGCAACTAGAGTGCTAACATTCATAATGTATGGCACATGTGTGACACATCTGAATGCCTTCTTGATGGAACCAAGTAAAAAACTGAAAGTATTTCCTACTGAGGAGACTGCAGTAAATGAGGAAATTAGGAAACTTCATAACAAATAAGTCTCCCAAAATGGACACCAGAGACAAAAGAGCCCAAATGTAGCCCAAATATCACCCAGATGTAGCCCAAGTATAGCCCAATGACAGAATGCCCCAGAGTGTTCTAACAAACAACTAGAGCGCTAACAGTCTTACTTATGACAAAAGTATGGCACACCTGAAGCCATCTTGAATGGAATAAAGTGGTAACACTTAAAACATTTAATTTACAAAGGAACACAATGAGGGGATTCATTTTGCCATAGAAATTATGATTAGTGCTGCAGAAAGAAAAATTAGGGCACATTTTGACTTCTCAAATCCTCTTCTATGTCATAAAAAAATTCTGACATGCAGACTGAAAAATGCACTTTGAATACCAGCAGCAGACTTCCCTGGTGAGCAGTAGCTTTACTACAGTGATCTAATGAGCAACTAGAGTGCTAACATTCATAATGTATGGCAAATGTGTGACACATCTGAATGCCTTCTTGATGGAACCAAGTAAAAAACTGAAAGTATTTCCTACTGAGGAGACTGCAGTAAATGAGGAAATTAGGAAACTTCATAACAAATAAATCTCCCAAGATGGCCACCAGAGACAAAAGAGCCCAAATGTAGCCCAAATATCACCCAGATGTAGGCCAAGTAAAGCCCAATGACAGAATGCCCCAGAGTGTTCTAACGAACAACTAGAGCGCTAACAGTCTTACTTATGACAAAAGTATGGCACACCTGAAGCCATCTTGATTGGAATAAAGTGGTAACGCTTAAAACATTTATTTTACAAAGGAACAAAATGAGGGGGTTCATTTTGCCATAGAAATTATGATTAGTTCTGCAGAAAGAAAACTTAGGGCACATTTTGACTTCTCAAATCCTCTTCTATTTCATAAACAAATTCTGACATGCAGACTGAAACATGCACTTTGAATACCAGCAGCAGACTTCCCTGGTGAGCAGTAGTTTTACCACAGTGATCTAATGAGCAACTAGAGTGCTAACATTCAGAATTTATGGCAAATGTGTGACAGGGCTGAGTGCTAATCTGGCGCTATTCAGAAGGATGCAAATACGGTTTTAATTGTTAGGTCCCAGTCGATCTTACCTCAGACATAGATAAAGAACGATGTGACCAGTATCATGAAACAAGGTGAGAATGTAAGCCCGATTATTGATTCATGCAGTGCCCTGGAACGATCTGAGGGTGCAACTGGAGTTGCTGTTCACTATACGTACTCCACACTTCCAGTGGGGTTTTGACACTAATAAGCTACATAGACGTAGATGATCAGTTCAGGTCTTATTCCACCACCTTATGAGAAACACCGAGCACGGGAAGTTGCGCATTTACACTGGTTTTTATTAGACGGTTTCTACCGTATCTAGAAACAAGTGTGTCCTATAGTCTGACACGGAGTGAGTGCTGCTGTAGATTTACGCCTCCGTATTGTCATATGTAGACGTGATGAATGATTTTGATTTTTCGTATCTTTCTAATTTTTCTTCCACCACGTACCATATAAGTCCTTTGGCCGCGTTAAAGCGACCAGAGAATGTTTACGCAGGATCTTGTAGGCGGGACCTGTAAACGACTCGGTCGAGATTAGTCCTCTCTCCCTTTCCCCCTTTTTTTACATACTCCACCTCGCGTTGACGCACGCAAACGCTAATATGCCTGTAAGCAGTGCGGCAGTCTTCGCGGTTTACTATCGTGGAGCAGAAGCGGCGGATTCATAGGCGGGATCGTTACCTTGTCCATCACGTAAGTGTTGAGGATGCGACGCTTTTGGTGCAACTAAATTAGGCCCCATAGAGCCAGTGCTGCGTAATGTTTGGGATCAGTCCCATAGACCGATAATATGCCGCTAGAGTGTTGAAGGCGACGCGAGTGGTGTAACGAATTAAGGCTACCTGGAGCTAGTGCTCTTTTCTAGTACATACTGGTGAGATCAGCCCCGCATATCAGAACTTTGTCTAAAGACCTTTGAAGGCGAGAAGTTTTGGAATAACTGTTTCGAGCGCTTTTGAGCAGTCCCCGACTATTAGACTTTTGTTTGTTTTGTAGTGGACGACAGTGTTGGGACGAATTGGATGAATAATAAGCGACCCGTGACTGTATTGTTAATAAGGCGCCCTGTGATGTCAACGTGCTAAGGTAATGGATCAGTAGTGTCTCAATTAATCTCACTTTTGGGCTTATTACGAGGGAAGACGAGTCGTCCTTGCACTCGGACATTAATCTTTGTACATATGTATATCTTTATGCTCCTTTTCAGGCGCTGAGGACAAATTGAACCTGAGTATCTCCGTATTAGAGACTCGCTAGGACCTTATACAGGTACAGGGTAGGCACATAGAATCTGAGTTAAGTGGTGGTGGGTTTTCCACAACCCTTAGTATTTATATTCGCACGGGAGTAAAGAGTACCCTTGGCCATTTCTCCACCGTAGAATAACTGTGGTGTCATTTAATCAGGTCTGAAGTGTGTGTCTAAGAAAAAGGCTGTCTTATCCACTGATTCCTTGGAGTCTTTCCGAGCACTGCATGGGCAAATTAGGGATAGCTTTAGTAGAAAAGTATTTTTGTATTTGATGTTTATTATATTATTTTGTAGATAGACTGTAATCCCCGTCCTGAGGAAGCCAAATATTTGGAGGCTGAAACGCGAACGCGTCGACATACTGATGTAGGAGGAGTCCACCGATTGGGTTGACCAAGAAATCATTTATTTTGGCATATACATAAAAAATCAGGAGAGGAGTAATACCTCTGATGCCAAGAGGATTACCTCCAAATGTATTACTGTAAATAAGAAGTGTACATTTTTTGGAACCATAGTCAGGAGAATTTATATGCGATAACGTGTTGTGTATATAAGATGTATATATATGACTTAATGAAACTGTATATAGAGGTTGTTATGTGATGATTTTGTCTTTATGTTTGTTAATTGTACATATTATGTGTAAAGTACTCTGATGTCTACCAAGAGATATTCGCTTCTGAAAAACAATGTTTGAAAGTCTTCATATAAGAAATGAGTAATTACCGAGAAAATTCATTGTTTCTTGTGTATAAATAAATAAGAGATTGATCCCTCTAAGACAATTTTCTTTATATATATTAGATTTGTCTATACCCAGGCATGAGAGGGTTATTTGGGTATGCCCCATAATGTTCTACTGTCTTACTTATGACAAAAGTATGGCACACCTGAAGCCATCTTGATTGGAATAAACTGGTAATACTTAAAACATTTAATTTAAAAAGGAACACAATGAGGGGGTTCATTTTGCCATAGAAATTATGATTAGTGCTGAAGAAAGAAACATGAGGGCACATTTTGAGTGACTTCTCAAATCTCCTTCTATTTCATTAAAAAATTCTGATATGCAGACTGAAACATGCACTTTTAATACCAGCAGCAGACTTCTGTGGTGAGCAGTAGCTTTACTTCAGTGATCTAATGAGCAACTAGAGTGCTAACATTCAGAATTTATGGCAAATGTGTGACATATCTGAATACCTTCTTGATGGAATCAAAGTAAAAAACTGAAAGCATTTCCTACTGAGGAGACTGCAGTAAATGAGCAAATTAGGAAACTTCATAACAAATAAATCTCCCAAGATGGCCACCAGACACAAAAGAGCCTAAATGCAGTACAAATATCACCCAGATGTAGCCCACATGTAGCCCAATGACAGAAGTGTGCAAAACACTTATTTTTTGTGTATTTGCAGTTTTATATAGTGCAGACTTGTCAGGTATTGGAATGCTTTACATGAGAATTGGTTACATCACACAAGATCAAATTCATTTTGGTTGTAGACATGGGGAGATTAAGTGATTTGACCACAATCACAGAATGTTGAGCTGAAGCAGAAACTCCAACCTGGTTCCCCAGTCGCAAAGTCTGCAGGTCTGGAAGTAACACCACATCCTCTCGCCAAGGTGCAACATTTAATCAAGTGGTCAACTGGATAAAAAAACATAAAGATTACAAATAATTTAAAAGTTCTTTGTCGCCATTTGAAAACTCAGGAAATATGTCCTCATTTTAGTTTTTTAGAGCACTAACCATAATTTTGATGCAAATAAGACTAGGCCTGGGCGGTAAATTCCGTTCCGCTCGCGGAATTTGCGGAATTTCGGTAATTTCGCGTTCCGCGGAGAACGCGAAATTGCCCAAAATTCTGCTTTCCGCGACTTTGCGAAATTGTTTCTTGTTCGCGTTCTCAAAATGCGTGTTCGCGAGATATTTCTCCCCGAGCACGCAAACAGCAACTGTGAACAGGAAAAAAGCATTGCGAACAAGCAATTCCGCGTGTTCGCGGAATTTCTGCGTGTTCGCTGAGATTTTTTACCGTTTCGTGGAGATTTGCGTAACGCGATTACGCAAATTCCGCCCACCCCTAAATAAGACCCTCTCATATATGTAATTTCAAAAGGAAATACTCTAGGTATTACAGTTTTGATTACATCAAGATGACGTCAGGCGTTCCACACTTTTGTAATAAATATAGAATGTTAACAATCTAGTTGTTCATTGGGATACTGTTGAGAGGCAGAGGCCAGGGGCACGGACTCTAAAATTGAAGGCAGGTAGGAGAGTGCAGAGGAAACAATTTGACCACACTGGGCAGGCAGGAAGGGCAGTGGCAGCACAACAGACTATGGAGGGCAGTGGAAAGGGGGGCAGGGGCAATAAACCAACAATACGGGACTGGCAAGAGAGGCTGTGGCAATATAATAGACCATTGTGGGCAGAGGAAGAGGCAGTGGTAGTACAACCATACATGCCAACAGACCCGTTTCAGCCAGGAAACGTCCAATGTTTTTAAGCTCAAATGGGCTTTATTTGATCTATCTCCTGTCTACAATCTCCTCTTTTTCAGTGTAACTCAAAGGGGAAAATCAATACCCCAGTTTTTTTTCAAAATCTCCCTCTTATAAAGTTCAAAATGTTCGCAAGTATGGTACATTGAATCATGGTAGGCAGGAGGAATTGGGGTAGGGACATGGACTCGGATAACAGAGGACAGGAGGTACATGGAGAGGTGCACCAAACTGACCCTACAGGGCGGGCATCAGGGTTTGCAGCAGCACAATACACCACACAGCGCATGCGGGACGGGAGTGCAGCACAAAAATCCATAGAAAGCAATAGGGAGGGGACAGGACCATGCACATGGACAACAGAGAACAGATGGGAAAGAGGCAATGGTAGCTAGCTGACCATAATGGACAGACAGGAGAGAAAGCTGCAGCACAACAGACCATAAAGGGCAGGAGGGACGGATCAGGGGCATTACAATGGAACAGACAAGCCAGGAGGGAGGGAATAGGTGGTCTGCACATGGAAACAGAGGGCTGGGGGCAAGGTGGCAGGGCAGGAGCAGCAAGATGACCATGGAGGTCAGGCAGGATGGGCACTAGAAACAAGACACACCATGGAGAGCAACAATGAGACTATGGTGGCATACAAACAGACCATGGAGGGAAGGTGGGAGGGGGTCAGGGGCAGCTAGCTGACCACACAGGGAAGGTGGGAGGGGCCATGGCAGCACAGAAGACCATGCATGGCAAGCGGGAGGGTTAGTGGCAGCACAATGGCTAGGATGGGCAAGAAGGAGGGTGCAGGGGCATGCACAAAGGACCATGGAGGATAGAAGGGAAGGTCAGGACCTGAGCACAGACAAGAGAGTTCAGGGGAAGGGGCCTCACAACAGACCGTGCGGGGCAGGCAGGAGGAGCAGTTGCAGCACAACAGATCAGGGAGGGCAGAAGGGTGTGGCAGTAAAATGGACCATGGAGGACAGGAGGAAGGGGATAGGGGCATGGCATGTGGACAGGCAGGGTGGAGGTGGCTGGGACAGGTTACAGTCATCTGACAATGCTAGGCAGGTGGGAGGGGAGTGGCAGCTCAACAGAACACTCACAGTAGATAGGAGTGGCAGGTCCATGGAACATAGTGGGCAAAAAGGATGGAGCAGGGGCATGCACAAAGACATCGGAGGGCAGGGGGAAGGAGAATAGGGGCAGCAAGCTAAGCACAGAAGCTAAGCAGGAGGTCAATGATGGGCCATAGAATTGGGAAATGGAGGGCAGGAGGAGTGGACTGGTACATCATGCTAAATGGAGGGCAGTGGCAGCACATCAGACCATGCATGGCAGGAGGGAGGAGGCTAGTCCATGGATTCAGACAACAGAGGATAGGGAGGAGGTGGATGGGGCAGCAAGCTAACTGTTCAGAGAAGGTGGGTATTAGGAACTTTATTGTTTTTAAAATGTGTGTCTGTGCGAACTACTTAAAATATGAACAAGTATGCAGAATAATCTCTTTTATTCAGGAAGAAGAGGACGTTTATGACTGTGACTCCGGGCTAACTTGGCAGAAACACCCCCTGACCCTCCCCCCCCCATCGCAAAATGCAATGCCCGTGAAAAGCGTAGGTGGACGCAGTGTTATATAGAACATAGTCCTGAGAGCACGATTGAAAATGAAAACTAGATGTAGTATATGGTATAAACTATGCACCAAAAAGTGTGATATAAGATGAACCGGGGCATGAAATATAATATGCAATACATTGTGCGCAATGACAGATTCATTGGAGAGCGCGAGATAGCACAGGCACTAGCGCGTACTATGCGATATGCGCCTTGGAGTGTAATATGCACAGGGCAGTGTTGTGTAACATAACTAGTCTCTAAAGTTGTAATATAAAATATGTGCTGGGGAGTGTAACATTGCATATGCACTGTGACAAAGATATGGATCCCAGATTGTAATATGTATGGCATAGCGCTATGCGTTATAACATACACATCGAGGAAGGGACGTTAGATGGGGCAATATAACCCGTGCGAAGGCAAGTGTGGCATGACATATTCACGGGGTGGTGTTACAGTGCTCATGGGCTAGAGAGTGTCATAGCATAGGACTAGCTGGTGGAATACAACACAGAGGTGTGAGGCAATCGGCGGGCACTGGTGGGTGTAACACAGCATTGGGCTCAGCCAGGAGCACGCTGTGACTCTCAAGTGAGATTCGTCTCCTTTCCAGAGAGTAAAATAAAAGGTATTACACATCCGGCGGTGGATGTGTTGTTTATTAACCGTGAGGTGGGTTTCTTGCATAGTTTGGTCGAATCCCCTTTGAATGGCTTGGTGTGCGTGTATATTAAATGTGCCCGTCAATAGCTACCCATGTTTGTATAAATAAACGACAAGGGTGTCTACTTGGAGAGTACCCACCGGCGGGGGCACCGGGATTAGGCACGGTAGGGCGTCAGACACGTCAGAGCTTCACTAGCTGTGTAAATACATTCCATGTGGATTCAGTCTATGCATAGTCGCCTTTTAATTAATTTCACGCAAATAGTCATGGTGATAGGTACATACGGTTTGTCCAGCATGTCCTAGGTGTTTCTATAAATATATATATTTTTAAAATAATAAAAAACAAAGGCCGGCCCCGGGGGATGGGGTCCCCGGAGCCATAAGTGGCCTGAGGAGGGGGGCAACGCAGCCCCCTCCTAAAGAATTTAAATAAAAAAAAGGCCATGACCCGGGGTTGGGGTCCCCGGGGCCGATTAAGGCCTTGGGAGGACCAAATTAATTTTTTTCAACAAAAAAATTAGGGTGCAGGCCCTGGGGGATGGGGTCCCCAGGGCCAGTAAATTAGAAAAAGAAGGGGGGCCACACAGCCCTCCTTCTTAAAAAAATAAAATAAATAAAAGACCGGCATCGCGCTGGAGGCCACGCCCCCTCCTTGCAGCACTCTGCAAACGCGCCCCCTGGCCAGTTGTAAGTTGGGGAATTAATTCCCCTTCAATACTGAGGGTCCCTGAGGGCCAACTAGCCCAACAGGTATCTCCAGTGTGCACCAGGGAACTGCGTTGCAGACAGGTGTTCTGAGGCCACGCCCCTTTTTACACCTCTATGCAAGGCAGCTCTGTGGCGCTTACTGGAGGTACCTAGTGGGCTAGTTTGACCCTAGGGACCCTTAGGATTCAAGGGGACTTAATCTCTCAACTTAGAACGGCCACAGGGCGCGTTTACACAGTGGTGAAGGGAGGGGACGGGGCCTGAGGTGACGTGTGCAAACACGCCCTGTGGCGCGTTTTAAGTTGGGGAAATAATTCCCTTTCAATCCTGAGGGACCCTGGGGGCCAACTAGCCCACCAGGTGCTTCCAGTAAGTGCCACTGCTCTGCGTTGCAGAGAGGTGGTGCAGACCGTGCCCCTTTTTACACCTCCCTGCAATGGCGCTTACTGGACGCACCTAGTGGGCTATCTTGCCCCTAGGGATCCTCAGGATTCAAGGGGACTTAATCTCCCAACTTTAAAAACGGCCACAGGGCGTGTTTACACAGTGGTGAAGGGAGGGGACGGGGCCTGAGTTAACGTGTGCAAACAAGCCCTGTGGCGCGTTTTAAGTTGGGGAAATAATTCCCCTTCAATCCTGAGGGACCCTGGGGGCCAACTAGCCCACCAGGTGCTTCCAGTAAGCACCACTCCGCTGCGTTGCAGAGAGGTGGTCTAGGCTGTGCCCCTTTTTACATCTCTCTGCAACGCAGCTCTGTGGTGCTTACTGGAGGTACCTAGTGGTCTAGTTGGACCCTAGGGACCCTCAGGATTCAAGGGGACTTAATCTCCCAACTTAAAACGGCCACAGGGCGTGTTTACACAGTGGGGAAGTGAGGGGACGGGGCCTGAGGTGACGTGTGCAAACACGCCCTGTGGCGCGTTTTAAGAGGTAGTTTTAATCCCCTGCCCTATTATATACTAGGGGCTTACAGAGGAGGTCATGCTGATCAAAGGGGGACCCCAACACATAGTGTTCACTAGTGTATGTAGATGTTTTCACTGTATTCTGAGTGTATTTTAACATAGCACTGGCTCTAGGACTGGTTAGTCAGACTCAGTTACCACCAGTATCCGTCTGAAAAAGTTGAGGGTACAGGATGATTTTGCAACAAGGCTTCTTTCTGCTCTTCTGTTTGTTCTTTCTGCACGTTATCCTTCTTCCTGCACTTTTCTTCGTCTTTGAGGACTTCTGTTGCTTCTTTCTGCATTTCTTTTTTTTCTTTCTGTGCGTTTTTTCTTCTTTCTTCACATGTCCTATCTCTGTAGGCGTAGTTAGAAATTAGCATTTAAAAAACCTTTGAAATTCACTGAAAAAACCATAGGTTTCAGGCACGTTATAGTTAGGAATTAGCATTTAAAAAACCTTAGAAATTCACTGAAAAAACCATAGGTTTCAGGAGCGTTATAGTTAGCTGGACTTTTCACTCGTACAAAACCATTGAAATTCCCCCGTTATAGTTAGTTCAGCTAACTATAACTTGAGCGCCCGCAATGCACTGCTGATGACGTCACATATTACATCACTCATGACATGGTCAGTGACATCACTCATGACATCACTGATGACATCTCAAATGACATCACTAATGACATCACTGATGACATCATCCTTGTGATAGAGTGGCAGACCTCCTCTTCCCCTAACATAACCTTTGATACACACATTCAAAATTAAAACTACAATGTTCAAAACAATGGACATACCAATACCAGTTACAACAACCTATTCAGTAATTCTAAGATCCACATACACATCCACTCATTCACCAACAGTCCTATACAGTCACTCATACATGTACTCACTCATCATATGTACTCACACACCTATACATCCTGTTACACAACGCCACTCATCCATAGAGTTACTCACACACATAGTCACTCATGCTAATAAAGAATCAAACATCCATTTACTTGCATATACAGTTATACACACACCACCACACTTACTTCTACAGAAACTTACACATACTTAGTCTTTTTAACAATCACTTATAGAAACACATACTTATTCATACAGGAGCTCTTTCAATCTCTCACTCTCACATATACTCACTTATATACACCAATAGTCACATATACTAGTTTAGAACATATGTAGTTACTCATAAAGACACTATTGAGACAGTCTATCACTCACTAACACACCCATGCACACACTCATCCACCCATACAGTCCTGCACACATGCTGTCTTCAACACATACAAACAGTGAGTCACTCATTCATGCACCTATGCACTACGTAATACCCCCCACCGAACCATACAGACACTCAGACACTCATACTGATACTCAAAAAACCAACTAATAACCTATATAGACACTCATGTAGCTACTCACCAACCCATGCAGCCACTTATATACAAAGTGAGAGACTGATACAGATATTTACACATTTAAACATTACTCACTAAGCTATGTATTCACTAAGATACACTTAATCAGTCAGTTATACAATCAATTTTTCAAAAACAAATCATCCATTTAGACACTTATATACCCATTTATTCTTCCATCGACCTTGAGATATACATATATAAAACATATGTAATTTTCAGAAAAACACACATTCACTGGATGATGTAATCAGTGATGTCATCAGTGATGTCATTTGAGATGTCATCAGTGATGTCGTGAGTGATGTCACTGACCATGTCATGAGTGATGTAATATGTGACATCATCAGCAGTGCATTGCGGGCGCGCGAGTTATAGTTAGCTGAACTAACTATAACGGGGGAATTTCAATGGTTTTGTACGAGTGAAAAGTCCAGCTAACTATAACGCCCCTGAAACCCATGGTTTTTTCAGTGAAGGTGGCTTTTTTAATGTATTTATTTCCCTTGCAGTTTGATATAGCGATGAAGAGTTGCCATATAATACAGACGGGTAGGGAATAAAGTGAACGTAAAACATTGTCAGATAGCTTACAAGGTATTGTATTGATCCACATCAAAATGCCCTGCTTTACAATTTGTAGGTTTACATTGTTAATTAATCACGTTGTATCGATTCAAGAGGTAAACACACAGTTCACTGTTCTTGCACACTGGATAGAACATTTTGCTCCGTTCGGCGGCTAGAGGGCGCAAACGTCCCATACAGCAAACGCTCAGTGACGCAGCTGATATAAATTACTTTTGTTACTTACGAACACTAATGTAAAATCACTGCAAAAGGCTTATCCTTTTATCGCGAGAAGCAAGCAAGATTATTTATTTTAACCTCGAAATGCAAAGACTGGCCTTAATTGCCAATAAACAATTTCGTCTTTAAAGCTGTCATTTTTTTTGCAGCTGGAGCTTACATTAGTCTGAGACGCACTGAAAATGCAAATACAATCCGCTGCTCTTTCTATAGAACTCACGCCAAAGCGGTTACCGTTCCGCAAACGTATTCCACGTCAGAGACGAACGGCATTAGGGAAAAATCCCAAGTGTCTAAAGACAGGTAGTGAGTGGTTCAGGGGAACATATTTTAATGTAACACATCTTAGTGAAAGCGACGAGAAGAGAAATACACCTGGATACATAGCACCCCACATTTTAACTCGTTTAAAAACAATACATTGATGTGACTGGCTACGTGGAACCTTCTCGAAGGTCGAGGTAGCAGCTCAGTTCACTCGTGGCTGATGATGGGCATGTCCGGCTTCCTGTCAGAACCGAGGTATGTGTGTGCCTGTGTTTCTTGCCCATCTTCTGCGTCGGAATGTGCTGTCAGGGCCGCTGGCGAGCAGCACCGCCTTTAAAAAGATGAATCCTGCAAATGACGAAGGCAATGCTGTTTTATTTATTGCTTGCCGTCCCTGGGAAGAACAACATTTCAAATGAGAAAAGAAAAACACTGCTGAATTGTTTGTATCCGTGGTGCCATTGCAGAGCCGTGAGGATGTGTCATTGGCCTCCCACCCAACCGACTCTCGCTACAGATATAAAGCCCATGAGAACCAGGAGGGTGTCAGCTAAGGTTATGGAATGCACTCACGAATTTGCTGAGAGAAATGTGTACGTGGGTTCTAGAGAATTCTATTACAGTATGTGCAAGTATACCCTGTTCATGTCAAGCGAGGCATGGGTTTCTTGGTTCCATAGATTGGTGCATTTCTTACTTTTGCATTACTTGGCAAGATTTGAGCAATGTAACTGGTCCCCACTGTAATGAGTGGCACATTCAGCCAGGGCTACACAGTTCATTACATGCAGCAGGAATTCTCCAGAGAACAAGAGACAAAAGACAGAGTGGGACTGACCAGTGTGATAACCGGGCTGTGCCAGATAACTGGTCTGATAGGTCAGTGTGTGGGCCAGTGTTTTGTTCGTTTACAGGACAGTTTTACTGTTGATTTCCCCTTGTATTACCACAGAAATGTCCTGCAGCAAGAACAAAAGCCTCGCAAAACACCTATGTAGCGTCTCTTTACATGTTTAAAACTCCCCTAATTTTCAAATGTGGCTACATTTTAGATATCTGATTCGTTAATCGGGGTCACTTTTATCTTTGTGCCCAGGCCTATTTTCTGTCACAGTCCAATCCAGTCAATGGAAGTCAGTTTCAAGGTATGCAGTTGGGTCAATCACTCTCACCAGTTTCACGCATCCTGATGCAGAAGGGCTGTGCTTTGCTGTGTAAGGGGGGTTTAAGCTCCAACAATAGTTTATGCTGACGCCTGGATTCCCCAATCGATCTGCACTTCAGTCACTGCACTGCACTCTCCATCTTAGGCAAAAGGACGAACATTATTCTTATGTAACCCTGCTACACCTATATAGAGTAATGGATAATCCTGTACTGAAAGACTTTGCTGAAAAAATAGCACTTTTCTTGCTCGGCATGGTTAGCAAGCCTAAGCTTACAAACTCTGCTAGAAAAACAAACGTTTGAGGTGGGCAAATTAGTGCTTCTGGTGTTGTAGATGTGCTTCAACAAGACCAGCTCTTCACCTTAACCTGGAAACTACCCAGAGTTCCTAGCTTTGTTTTCCATTTATACATATCTAAATATAATGTGTGTGAAGAATAGGCCCAGATGAAGGCATTTTGCCGAAACGTGTCAGCCATGATTTGTCTTTTAATGTACTCTTGATTAACTATGATATTAAAATAAACGGTTGGATAGCGTACCTGGATTTAAATAATACAGTTCTATGTTCTGAAATCTGTGCTGCCAAAGCCTCTGGGGGAAGGAGCTCTGAGAGCGGGGGAGGTCTAAAACAGGGTGCTTAGGTCATTGGTATGCGGTGTGCTACAAGGAAGGGAACTGTAAACTCTGCAGAAAATGTCTTAAAGGTATGTCCGGGGTGTCCTACTTGAGGAAGCAGGTCGCAAAGGCCTCATGACCATGGGAGCACATATAGTTCATTGTTACCCAGGCTGGGCGGGCTGGGTGCAGAGCAGATAGGGAGACAAGTTTTGTGCGTCAAAATGTTCCTCACGGTTAGGGGCAGGAAGGTTGTAGAGGAGATTCCAGGAAAGTTGGGCATCTCACGGAGCAGGTCTCACAGGTCTCAAAGTCCCATGATGGGTGTCTGCGTCCTGGGTAGTTGGAGTCCGGATTGGACTCTTTCGAATCCTGGACTTTGGTGTAGGGAGTCCAGTGCCCTGGATATTGGCATGGTAAGGCTCCAGTCGGTCATGGTGTCCTCTCACTTGGAGGCCCATTAGGATGTAGGACGGATTGCCTCCACCCGCATGGCGGAGGCGATCTGCACTACATCCTTCCCCGCCAGCCACCCATTTACCCCCCGCCATATTAGTATGGCGGGGACAGCAGTGGATGGGAAGACTGTCCGCCGCTTTTCCACCCGGTCGACAAGTCTACCGGGCGGAAAAGGGTTTAATATGATGGCGGTGTCTGCTAGACACCGCCACCCATATTAGCATGGGTGCGGAAACATGCCTTTCCGTGGCGGCGAAAGGCATGTGGAATTCTCTTCCAGGGGCCCGTTGCGGGCCCCCAGGGTATTGGGGGGGTGGGGGTGAACATGGGGGGGGGTACCATAACATTGCCATGCACATGGTGGCAGGCACCTCGCGGTGCCTGTCACCTCCTGCATGGCAATGCACGCAGTGCATTCCCAGCATTGTGGCGGGCGGTGCTGTGAGCATCGCCCGCCACAATGCTGAGAATGGAGGATGCCACCACCACATTGGTGGTGGCATCCTAATCACCGGTGCGGGACCACTGCACCACTGGCAGCCGGACCCAGCACCACTAGGGTTGTGGGCGGACTTCCTAATGGGCCTCTAGGTGTGCGGACAGATCTGATCCTCCAGAGATGGGTGTCTACGTTCTGGGTAGTTGGAGTTCGGATTGGACACTTTCTTCCTGGTCTTTTCGTGTAGGGGGTCCAGTGCCCTGAATTTTGGCATGGTAAGGCTCCAGTAGGTCCTGGTGTCCTCTCAGTTGGTGTGGGGACAGATCTGATCCTCCAGAGATGATATACATCTTCTGGCTTTTGTGCTGCGCTGGAGTCACCAGAGAGCAGCAAGTTGATAATCGGGATTTCGTGCTTCAGTATTTTGCAGGCTTCAGGGGAGTAGCTCTTCAACTCAAAGGGAGGTTTTAGGCAATTGGTGAAAAGGCTGGAGGTGCGCCAGGGTTCTTGGAGTCTCACATTTGCAGGACAAGAAAGCACACCATGATTGAGTCCTGCAAGCATCTGGCAGTGCTTGGCGCCAATTTTCTGCAGCAGGTCTTCTGTTCTTGGGTCAGCTGCTCTTCTCTGTCCATTGCTCGTCTTAGGGCCATCAAATCTAAATTCAGGGTCTTGGGATGCCACCTAAATGCTAAATTTAGGGGTGTTAAAGAAGGTGACAGATGGTAGCCAATGGGCTACCTACCTTTAGGGTGACTACACCCTCTAAGTGACCATTCCCTGTGGAACACAGCACTACCCTAGCCCTGATAGGTTAATTTTCTGCCATCTCAAGATAGAGTAATTGGAAAAGTATTGACCACATAGCCTGCCCCACCTAAGGGGGGTGCTAGATGAATGTGGGCACACCTCCTAATCTAACTATTTTTCCCACCTGTCCTCCTGCTGAAAGGGGAGCAGGAAAGGGTGTTGGCATCCTTCACTATCTGGAGAGGCCTGGGTTGTATTTAAAAGGCAGCATTGCCTTTGAAGCTTCCCACCTTGGCAGGCCATCCTGGCCTGGAGGAGGTGTGAAGCACCTCTGCCCACAGCAGGTTTTGTTCCTGGCCTCGGAGGGTGCCAGTTCTCACCCCATGAGGTCAGAAACATGTCTGGTGGTAACAGGCTTGCTAGGACTAGTCAGAGACCACGCCAGTGCTCGGTAGGTTTTCAGGGGACCCTCTAAAAGGGTCTCCTGTGTGCATTTATTAATAATTCCAACACTGGCATCAGTGCGGATTTATTAAGACAAGATGTGTGGTACCAAACATCTTAGGGTACAATGAAGCCATCAAGGAGGTAGGAAACTCATAATGACCAATATTCAGCCCTTGTACTCTATGTGGTTTCCCTGTGCACTTACAGTATCCACAATGGACTTAGATATTGTAGGATCATAACTGCTCATGCAGATATGTCCACACATGGAATGTGGTGCACCCTGACTTAGGGCTGTAAGGCATGTGGTAGGGGTTACTTACCTATATGTCATGCTGTGTATGTGTGCATGGCATAGAGGGCTGTGTGCCAAGTTGACTCTTCAGTTTTCATCATCCAGTGACTGTGTGTTTCTTTAAAGTCTAAATATGTTTTATATATATGCCAAGGTGTATTGAAGAATGAGTGGGTGTATAAGTGTCTGGATGGAGGATTTAGTAGGTGCTTGCCTGACTGTTTAAGTGAGTGATTAAATGTGTCTTACTGAATGCATGGGTTAGTGACTAAACTGTGCAAATGTCTGTATCAGTTTGTCTGTTGTTGTATAAGCCGCTACATGGGTTGGTCAATAGCTACATGAGTGTCTATATGGGTTATCGATTGGTTGCCTGAGTATTTGTATGGGTGCCTGAGTGTGTGTGAGGGTGGGTGGGATATGTGTGACTCTGTGCATAGATGTTTGAGTGGTTGATTCACTGGGTGTATGGGTCCAAGAGTGCATGCGGAAAAAGCTGTATGGGTGGGTGAGTGTGTGTATGGGTGTATTGGTGAGTGAATGGATGTCTCAGTGTACATGTCCAAGTAACTACATATGTAAAAGGCAGTGTATGTGAGAGTTGCAATATATAAATGACTATACGTGAGAGTCAGTGATTGTGAGAGTTTCTTTATGGATGAGTGTGTACTTGTATCTGTGATGTATTAGAAAGTAAGTATGCATTTGCTTCTGTATCAATAAGCAAAACAAAGAGCTTGCTTTAAGGCACTCCGGATCGTTTTTAAGGCTATTAATGGTGTCGGTTCTCAATTTCTCAAACAAAAGTTTCACTGGTATGTACCGGGTAGAGCATTATGCTCTGCCAGTGCCAAGCTAGTCCTAGTCCCCAAGATAAACAAAGCAAACTGGGGAGGCAGGAGCTTTATTCACTGTGCTTCTCGAGCTTGGAATGAGCTTCCCTTCTCTCTTAGGTCTGCCCCGGATCTTCTGTTCTTTCATAGGGGTTTGAAGACTTGGCTCTTCACTCAGTAGCTCTTTCCCGACTCTTGACTTCCCAGGCAACCAGTACTTAGCGCCAGGACACCTAAGGGTATACGCGTGCTTTACAAGTGCAATTAACATAACATAACAATGTGGTGTGTGTATAACTATATAGGTGAGTAAATGGAAGAGTGATTGATTCTTAGCATGATTGACTAGGTGTGTGAGTAACTCTATGGATGAGAGCCGATTAGTGTGAGTGTCTGTATGGCTGTATGACTGCATGTGATAGTGGCTGTATTGATAAGTGACTGCATGTATGAGTGACTGTATGAGTGAATGAGTGGACATGTATGTAGACTTAGGAATCAGTGAATGGGTATGTAGTAACTGGTATTTGTTGTGTCTATGGTTTCAAAAATGGTAGTTGTATTTTAAAGTGGGTGTATCAAAAGTTATATTGGTGTGTGAGGAGGTGCATCAGATTATCACGTGGATGATGTCATCAGTGATGTCATCAGTGATGTCATTTGAGATGTCATCAGTGATGTCCCGGACCATGTCATGAATGATGTAACATGTGACGTCATCATCAGTGCATTGCGGGGGCGCGAGTTATAGTTAGCTCTACTAACTATATCGGCTGAATTTCTCTGGTTTTGTACGAGTGAAATGTCCAACTAACTATAACGTCCCTGAAACCTGTGTTTTTTTCAGTGAATTTCTAAGGTTTTTTAAATGCTAATTCTAACTATAACGGGCCTGAAACCACTGTTTTTTCAGTGAATTTCAAAGGTTTTTTAAATGCTAATTTCTAACTATAACGGGCCTGAAACCTATGGTTTTTTCAGTGAATTTCGAAGGTTTTTTTAAATGCTAATTCCGAACTATAACAGGCCTGAAACCTATGTTTTTTTCAATGAATTTCAAAGGTTTTTAAAATGAGAATTTGTAAGTATAATGTGCCTTAATCCTATGGTTTTTTAATTGACTATATATATTTATATATATATATATATATATATATATATATATATATATATATATATATATATATATATATATATATATATATTCACTTAAAAAACCATAGGTTTCACACATGTTATAGTTAGCTGGACATTTCACTCGTAAAAAAACAATGAAATTCCACCGTTATAGTTAGTGCAGCCAACTATAACTCGCGCGCCCGCAATCCTCTGCTCATGACGTCACATTTTACATCACTCATGACATGGTCAGTGGCATCACTCTTGACATCACTGATGACATCATCCTTGTGATAGAGTGGCGGTCGCGTGAGTTATAGTTGGCTGCACTAACTATAACGGTGGAATTTCATTGTTTTTTTATGAGTGAAATGTCCAGCTAACTATAACATGTGTGAAACCTATGGTTTTTTAAGTGAATTTGCAAGGTTTTTTAAATGCTAATTCGTATCTATAACGTGTGTGAAACCTATGGTTTTTTCAGTGAATTTGTACGGTTTTTTAAATGCTAAGGTATGTATTTATTAAATTTTTTTTTTCAGGTTTTTCACCGAGCGCGCACCGTGAAATATTTTTTTTTTTTTAAATCACGAGGTGCGCGCACCGTGAGCGCACGGTGCGCGAAACTGTGGGCGCGCGGTGCGCTTCGCACACCGAGCACCCACGGTTCACAGTGCGTGCCGTGCGCGCGCGGTGCGCGCACCTTGCGATTTTAAAAAAAAAATAAAAAAATGATTTTTTCTCCCTTTGGGGTCCTTCTGTGACCCCCTGACCAAGGCTAGGGGTCAGGAACTGTCCACTCTGCCCCCTTTTCACGTTCTCCACCTTTTTTTTCACCCCCTCAGACTGTGAGAGACAAAATGGCGGCCGACACTTCCTGGTTTTGACCGATTCGAATGTTTACCGACATCTAACAACCAATCAGAATTGCGCTCGCGCACGGCAGGGTGCGCGCACTGTGCGCGCACGGTGCGCACGTATAGATATTGTTATGCTTTTAAATGCTATTTTCTCAGGAAATACTGAACAGATTTACACCAGACCTGCAAAAGGCACTTCCTTGACCTTATGGCTACCTCTCTGCCAAATTTCACGTAATTCTGTTCAGCCGTTCGGGCTGTAGCTGCGACTAAAGGTCCTATGGAAAAATGCATGGGGAAAACGCGTTTTGGGACCCCCCTTTTTCTCGGCCCCCGCTTGACGAATCACCCTGAGACTTTCAGGGTAGGAGCTGAGCGGAGCACCCCATTAGTTTTGAAAATTTCGCGAGGATTCGTTAACCGGCGCCAAAGTTATTCAAAATAGAATTTTGAGATTTCCTATGGAAACTAGGTTGTAACTATAACTATCTACTGGCGACCGCCAGTAGATAATATATATATATATATATATATATATATATATATATATCACTGCTACGAAACACCAGTCAGGTGCACTCACAGGCGGGTGCTTCTTCGTGCGGGGGTGTACCCGCATTTAATTTTTTGCTGCAACTCTCCTTCTCACAACCACCATCCAAAAGAGAAAGACAGCACTCGCGGGGGCCGTTTCCAAAATTTATTAAGTGGAAACTATCACGAAAATAAACAGACGCGTTTCGGTAACAACCTTCATCTATGTTTACCGAAGCGCCCGCCCGCCATGTTTTTAAATCAACAAAATGTACATTAACACAAATGAAGGACCAACGTCAATATTCTGGTCTCTAACATTCCTGCCCCAATATCGGCGCCATCTTGTAATATATGATAGCCCACATGCCTAGATGGCAAACTCCACTCGCAAACGCGATAGGGATGGGGGGAGGATCAAAAATTACACGTGAATCACGTAAATCAGGCCCTGGATGGGCATACACCTGGAGACATTCTCCAACAGAAATAAAACATGGCTTGGGCTGCCTACTGCTACGGAGTTCTACAAATGCAAAAATTATTATAATAAAACACTGAGTGGGTGAACAAACTGCTATGTCTATACATCTGGAGATACTATATACAATATAATACAATTTACCATAAATGATGTTTCTACAGGAAGCAACCAAGGTAAAGCAACGGGTCCTGTCTCGGGTTCAAATGCAATTCAGAATGCCCGCCAATATATGTACACACCCAATTATACATGTATACGCAACAATTATATACACCATATATACACATGTGAATCCAAACCGCATATGTACAGATACCAAAGTTATGTTCGTTATGTCCATTATTTACAATGTGTACAGTGGCATCATCCAATGTCATCATGATATAGTGAGGTGAAGGAGGGGAGGTCAGTGTAGAATTTCACTCCCCTAGGTGTACAGCTAACTCTTCACTACTATTTAGGCCCCAAGGTGTTTTGGTTTGGAGATCGATGATGTACCGTGACTCCAATCTCCGGAGTTTCAGTATCCTATCTCCCCCTCTAGGATTTGATGGTACATGATCCAAACAAAAGTAGCTCAACTCATCACGATTACGATTGTGAGTTTTGTCAAAATGACGTGCTACGGGGTAGGTCTCGTCTCCTTTACTGATGGCCCGCATGTGTTCCAAGATTCTAATTTTTGTAGGATGGATGGTGCTGCCCACGTAGCGTAAGCCACAAGGGCATACCAAACAGTAAACAGTGTAAGGTGTGGTGCATGTCAAAAATTTCCTGATTGTCTTATTGATACCTATAATGGGAATGTCATAACTAAGCACTCTTTTGCTTCCTTTACAGGCTTTACATTTTCCACATGGAAAAAACCCTCCTAAAGCTCCAAAGGGTGTTTTGGGGGCATCCCTCAGGTAACTGCACACTAGGTCGTTTTTGATAGACCTCGCTTTTCTAAATGTGACGAGGGGGTAGGATGGAAGATCAGTCCCTATCACACCATCAGTTTGCAGGATGTGCCAGTTTTTGCGCATGATTCTTTTGAGGTTCCCTGCATCCCTAGAAAAGGTAGTTATAAGTCTGAATTTGCCCCCATTGATGTCATCCGTATTCATGGTTTCTGTATTTTTGAGCAAATCAGTCCTTTGAGTTGCTTTCACCTTACCGAAAGCCTTATCAAGAACCCCTTTGCTATAGCCTCGGGCTTCAAAACGTCTGATGCTTTCGTTGGCTGCCACTAGAAACTCTCTGTCATCTGAACTGTTTCTTTTTATACGAAGCAATTCCCCGTAGGGGATGCTGTTAACCAGATTCGTGGGATGACTGCTAGAGGCATGGAGGACAGAATTACCCGCTGTCTCTTTGCAGAAGAGTTTAGTTTTCAATTGTCCCTTGTCTACATAGATATTCACATCCAAGTAATTCACTGAAACAGCATCAATTTCTCCTGTGAATTCTAAATTGACTATGTTGGTGTTCAGGACATCTATGTAGTCTCTAGCAGTGTCGAGTGAACCGTTCCACACGATGAACAAGTCATCTATGTAACGGTACCACACGACCACCTTTTCTGTCCATTGGATGTTAGATGTGCTCCAGGCTACCTGCTCCTCCCACCAGCCTACGAACAAGTTCGCATAGCTGGGGGCGAAGCAGGTACCCATGGCTGTACCCGAGATCTGCCTGTATAGCTGTGTATGGAACAGAAAGATGTTATTAGTTAGACAGAATCTGGCAAAATCAATCAGGGCCTGATTTACGTGATTCACGTGTAATTTTTGATCCTCCCCCCATCCCTATCGCGTTTGCGAGTGGAGTTTGCCATCTAGGCATGTGGGCTATCATATATTACAAGATGGCGCCGATATTGGGGCAGGAATGTTAGAGACCAGAATATTGACGTTGGTCCTTCATTTGTGTTAATGTACATTTTGTTGATTTAAAAACATGGCGGGCGCTTCGGTAAACATAGATGAAGGTTGTTACCGAAACGCGTCTGTTTATTTTCGTGATAGTTTCCACTTAATAAATTTTGGAAACGGCCCCCGCGAGTGCTGTCTTTCTCTTTTGGATGGTGGTTGTGAGAAGGAGAGTTGCAGCAAAAAATTAAATGCGGGTACACCCCCGCACGAAGAAGCACCCGCCTGTGAGTGCACCTGACTGGTGTTTCGTAGCAGTGATTGAAATTTCCAGGAGCACCGCACGGGTTTAATTGGAAGACCAGTGACGGACTACGGCACCTATGAGGTGCGTGCCCGCGGAGATAAGGAGTGGGCGAAGTCCGGGTAAGACGCCGGCTGGCGTGCCTTACATTTGTTTAACCCGTACAAGGTGAGGGGGAACACGAAGGATTTGTGTATTAACACTGAACTAAAGCAGAAGATGTTTTGTGAATCGGAGCGCCGCGAGGCTGCCTCCACGATGTTTAAGAAGAAGGAAGAGAGAGGGGATAGAAGACAAGAGGGAGGGGACGCAGGCAAGTCCAACATCACGACCCAATGTATCGCGCTCGAACGGCTGTACGAGCGAGAGATTAGAAAGTGGTGGGAAGGGACCTCACTACAAAACTATATTGAGGTCAATAGAGTACCCAGAGGTCTGAGGATATACACGGTACCGGCCTACGAGTCCCCGGATCCCCTATTACTTGATGAGTGGGCGGAACATACCGCTGAGTCCTGCAAAGGGATGCTACAAATTTTGGTCAAGTTTGCTTGGAGTGACCGAAATAAGGCTCTTAAAGATATCGAGGCCTTGGAAGAAATATTAAAGAAAGAAGAAGACCAAACTAAGATCAACGAATACAGGGAGCAAATGAAGAAACGTCTGAAAAGCTATGAAGAAAAGATCAAAACGCGGAAGCAGAGCAAATTTGACCGCGATGAAAATGACTACGCACAGGAAAGAGTTTTAACTTTCGCAAGAAAATTTGACAAACCGAGAAACGATCTCCGAAGTAACAATAAGAGACCTACTCAAGCAGAAGCGGAAGTACCAGTGACATCAGAATCAGAAGTCACTGAGAATGAATCTTCGGAGGATGAGAGAAGTACTGCCTCTGGATGCGGTCCAGCGCATACTCCTTTTCGGGAGGAATTCAAACTGATCCGCCAGTCCTGGCAGAGAGGAGGCAGAGGCAAGCCCCCGGAGCAAATGGGAAGAGGAAGACCAGGAGGGGACAAGGGGGCCGGAAGAGGCAATGTATCCCCACCGGCAACGCGGAGCAGAACAGCGTATACCAGAAGAGCCTCCAACAGGAGATGGTAACGAAACCCAAAGAGGCAAATCTTACCATCATTAATCTTACGACCAAACACTTGACAAAAACCGAAAAGTCTGTCCTCGAATTAGGTCTCACTTTCTGCCCCCATAAGACCATGGAATTTACGCAGACGCGCATTGATCTCTTCAAATTTACGCGTAAATTAAAACTGCATAAGTACTTTAAGATCAAACCACCTACTACGAAACCCAAATCCCAAGCCAGCACGATTCCGGCTCCGGATGAACTTGCAAGTGGGGACCTTAACGCTATTATGGTTCTGGAGGAACTAAGAACTGAAGCGGAAGATGGCACTTTAACATCCTTGAGACAATCACAACAATTAGCCATCACTGGCATAAAACAACAAGGTGGACTAACCAAATTCAAACCTGTGTCACAATTCCTACCGCAAATGGCATCTGATGCTATTGAGGTCTTTTCGGAAGCAGTCACGAAGGATTTGATACAGCTCCGACGTAAACAAAGATTCAAAAAAGCCACTATAAAGGAGAGTAACTTCTCTTTTAAACAACAAAAGGCCCTCGAAGATCTAAGGAAGGACAAAGGAATAGTATGTAAGCCCTCTGACAAGGGAGGCAACATAGTTTTGCAAACTAAAGCGAACTATGACAAGGAAGCGCTTCGTCAACTCTCTAATGGACAGACATATATTGCCATTGATACGAACATCTACCATGAAAGTATGGAGAACTATTACTCCCTCATTTCCAGGTGGCACAACAAAGGTCTTCTGACAACAGATGAATTCCTATTTCTTAGAAGGCTGAACCCTATTATTCCAACCTTCTATCACCTCCCTAAGGTGCATAAGAATAAAGAAATACCACCTGGGAGACCAATTGTGGCATCCCAAGGGAGTCTCACAGAGAATATGTCTATTTATGTCGATTCATTCCTCTTGCCCCACGTGAAAAACCTGAAATCCTACATCAGGGACACGAAAGATCTGTTGGGACACATTGCTGCTTTGGAATGGAAGGAGGAATACAAATTGATGGTTCTAGACATTACCAGCCTATATACTTCTATAGCGCACTGTGATGGATTAAAGGCAATGGAATACTTCCTCAAGAAACGCCCTCTGAAATATCTTGAACATAATGAACTTCTAATTGATTTTGCCAGATTCTGTCTAACTAATAACATCTTTCTGTTCCATACACAGCTATACAGGCAGATCTCGGGTACAGCCATGGGTACCTGCTTCGCCCCCAGCTATGCGAACTTGTTCGTAGGCTGGTGGGAGGAGCAGGTAGCCTGGAGCACATCTAACATCCAATGGACAGAAAAGGTGGTCGTGTGGTACCGTTACATAGATGACTTGTTCATCGTGTGGAACGGTTCACTCGACACTGCTAGAGACTACATAGATGTCCTGAACACCAACATAGTCAATTTAGAATTCACAGGAGAAATTGATGCTGTTTCAGTGAATTACTTGGATGTGAATATCTATGTAGACAAGGGACAATTGAAAACTAAACTCTTCCGCAAAGAGACAGCGGGTAATTCTGTCCTCCATGCCTCTAGCAGTCATCCCACGAATCTGGTTAACAGCATCCCCTACGGGGAATTGCTTCGTATAAAAAGAAACAGTTCAGATGACAGAGAGTTTCTAGTGGCAGCCAACGAAAGCATCAGACGTTTTGAAGCCCGAGGCTATAGCAAAGGGGTTCTTGATAAGGCTTTCGGTAAGGTGAAAGCAACTCAAAGGACTGATTTGCTCAAAAATACAGAAACCATGAATACGGATGACATCAATGGGGGCAAATTCAGACTTATAACTACCTTTTCTAGGGATGCAGGGAACCTCAAAAGAATCATGCGCAAAAACTGGCACATCCTGCAAACTGATGGTGTGATAGGGACTGATCTTCCATCCTACCCCCTCGTCACATTTAGAAAAGCGAGGTCTATCAAAAACGACCTAGTGTGCAGTTACCTGAGGGATGCCCCCAAAACACCCTTTGGAGCTTTAGGAGGGTTTTTTCCATGTGGAAAATGTAAAGCCTGTAAAGGAAGCAAAAGAGTGCTTAGTTATGACATTCCCATTATAGGTATCAATAAGACAATCAGGAAATTTTTGACATGCACCACACCTTACACTGTTTACTGTTTGGTATGCCCTTGTGGCTTACGCTACGTGGGCAGCACCATCCATCCTACAAAAATTAGAATCTTGGAACACATGCGGGCCATCAGTAAAGGAGACGAGACCTACCCCGTAGCACGTCATTTTGACAAAACTCACAATCGTAATCGTGATGAGTTGAGCTACTTTTGTTTGGATCATGTACCATCAAATCCTAGAGGGGGAGATAGGATACTGAAACTCCGGAGATTGGAGTCACGGTACATCATCGATCTCCAAACCAAAACACCTTGGGGCCTAAATAGTAGTGAAGAGTTAGCTGTACACCTAGGGGAGTGAAATTCTACACTGACCTCCCCTCCTTCACCTCACTATATCATGATGACATTGGATGATGCCACTGTACACATTGTAAATAATGGACATAACGAACATAACTTTGGTATCTGTACATATGCGGTTTGGATTCACATGTGTATATATGGTGTATATAATTGTTGCGTATACATGTATAATTGGGTGTGTACATATATTGGCGGGCATTCTGAATTGCATTTGAACCCGAGACAGGACCCGTTGCTTTACCTTGGTTGCTTCCTGTAGAAACATCATTTATGGTAAATTGTATTATATTGTATATAGTATCTCCAGATGTATAGACATAGCAGTTTGTTCACCCACTCAGTGTTTTATTATAATAATTTTTGCATTTGTAGAACTCCGTAGCAGTAGGCAGCCCAAGCCATGTTTTATTTCTGTTGGAGAATGTCTCCAGGTGTATGCCCATCCAGGGCCTGATTTACGTGATTCACGTGTAATTTTTGATCCTCCCCCCATCCCTATCGCGTTTGCGAGTGGAGTTTGCCATCTAGGCATGTGGGCTATCATATATTACAAGATGGCGCCGATATTGGGGCAGGAATGTTAGAGACCAGAATATTGACGTTGGTCCTTCATTTGTGTTAATGTACATTTTGTTGATTTAAAAACATGGCGGGCGGGCGCTTCGGTAAACATAGATGAAGGTTGTTACCGAAACGCGTCTGTTTATTTTCGTGATAGTTTCCACTTAATAAATTTTGGAAACGGCCCCCGCGAGTGCTGTCTTTCTCTTTTGGATGGTGGTTGTGAGAAGGAGAGTTGCAGCAAAAAAAAAAAAAAAAAAAATATATATATATATATATATATATATATAGATATATATAGATATATACATATATATATATATATATATATACATATATATATATATATATATATATATATATATTAAACAAAAGTTGAGAATAATTTATAGTTTGGAAAACTATATTCATTGCTTTTTAAAAATTATTTCACAGAAGTCGTGCACCTTACGCGCACCCTACACGATGGCTGTGCCCACCTCGCTACCGTAGATTTTAGAAGTCATTCCGGGGGGGCACCGGCATCTCGCCGCGGTCGCGAGTTCGACATAATTTGAAAAGTATGAAATACGATTAAAGAAATTATCAATACATTTTTTAGTTATAGCGTTTGAGTAATTTAATTTAGAAAATTATTTTTTCAGCATACTATTAACAATATGAAATTTCATGAGTGTGCGACGTATGCCCGTACCGTAAGCGGCCCGTCCCCGCACGTATTTCCAGGGTTGCACCGGGATCGCGCCGAGGTCGCGACTTCAGCGTATTTTGAAAGTGTGAAATCTCACTATATAAAGTTCAAATATCAGATTTGTATAAACACTTTCACTAATATCCTTTGTAAAATATTGTATAAACATTTATTTATAGTTTATAATTATGTATACAATATTTCAAGGGTGCGCGATGTGTAAGCGACGGGTGCACGCACCCTACCTGACGATGTGTCAGCAGGAAAAGAAAGAATGTGATTGGTTTAAATCATTTTAATAATGTAAGAGGGTGGTTCCATCCTTGTGATATTCCTCTTAATATTTGGCTACCTTGGAGAAAAGACCCGTTTGATGATTCTCTCTTCTTTTCTGCTTTTGTGTGTTTATTGATTTTATTTTTGGGAACACTATGGCTTCCAATGATCCAACAATTGACCCCTTGGATTTAGAAGAGGAGGAAGAAATTGTTGAACCCATCAAAAAGAGAAAGGAGAGTATTGTGTGGGCATTTTCTTCTGTTGAAGAGGGAGAAAAAAAGGTGAACGCCCGTAAAGTTACGTGCACCTTATGCCAACGTATACAATCAAGAGGATCAGAGAGGAAGCATTCATGTGGGACCAGCAGCATGAAGAAGCATTTGGAAACTCTGCACCCGAATCACCTGGCTAGAGAGGAGAGGAGGAGACAGCTTGCTGAGGTGGCAAAACGAGATCCAAACGCCCCTTCTACGTCATCCCAGCAAGTTCCTCCAGCGCCAAGGCCTCACATTGATCCCAAACTTTTTGAAGCTACAATTATTTGCAAGAAATGTGAGACTAAACTCTGCATTGGAGAGCAATGTCTCGATGTTATAAAAGCTGCCATAAAAGCACATAAATGTTAATTCTATTTTATAATGTGCTCTTCTTTTTGTTAGCAGCTCGTTTGTTGTTTTTCATTTTTCTCTAATCTAAAAATACAAAAACACACAAAAAAGTAAAAAAGGATGAAGAAAAATTGTTTGAAAAAATAATGGTTCTTACGGAACCACATCTATTGGTTTAAAAAAGAAAAATTACCTGAGTGATTGCATGAGAGCGAGGACATTGTGTGGGTAATTGGAAAAGAGCATGGGTACTGTTTGGATGATTATATAAGTGTATGGGTAATGCATCATAGTACCTGTGTAATTGGAGAAATGCATGGGTAGTGCACAGGTGACTGTAGCAGTGCTTGCTTAGTGCCTGGGTCATTGCATGAGTGCATGGGTACTCACTGGATGATTAGAGTACTGCAAGGAGAGTGCATGGTGAATTTGTAAGTGCTTGGGCTTTGGCTGAGTGATTGGATAAGTACATGGTACTAGCTGGGTGATTGGAGGAGTGCATGGGTAGTGACAGGGCGATGGCTGGACTGCATGGGTAGTGCTCAGGGGATTGTAGCAGTGCATGAGTTAGTGCCTGGGTCATTGCATGAGTACATGGGTAGTGACTGGATGATTAGACTGCTGCAAGGAGAGTGCATGGTGAATTTATAAGTGCTTGGGTTTTGGTGGAGTGATTGGATAAGTACATGGTGCTGGCTGGGTGATTGGAGGAGTGCATGGGCAGTGACAGGGAGATGGCTGGAATGCGTGGGTAGTGCTCAGTGGATTGTAGCAGTGCATGTGTTAGTGCCTGGGTCATTGCATGAGTACATGGGTACTGACTGGATGATTAGAGTTCTACAAGGAGAGTGCATGGTGAATTTATAAGTGTTTGGGTTTTGGCGGAGTGATTGGATAAGCACATGGTGCTGGCTGGGTGATAGGAGGAGTGCATGGGCAAGGAGATGGCTGGACTGCATGGGTAGTGCTGAGGGGATTGTAGCAGTGCATGAGTTAGTGCCTGGGTCATTGCATGAGTACATGGGTAGTGACTGGATGATTAGAGTGCTGCAAGGAGAGTGCATGGTGAATTTATAAGTGCTTGGGTTTTGTTGGAGTGATTGAATAAGTACATGGTGCTGGCTGGGTGATTGGCGGAGTGCATAGGCAGTGACAGGGAAATGGCTGGACTGGATGGATAGTGCTCAGTGGATTGTAGCAGTGCATGTGTTAGTGCCTTGGCCATTGCAAGAGTGCATGGGTAGTGACTGGATGATTAGAGTGCTGCAAGGAGAGTGCATGGCGAATTTATAAGTGCTCGGGTTTTGGCAGAGTGATTGGATAAGTACATGGTGCTGGCTCGGTGATTGGAGGAGTGCATGGGTAGTGACGGGGCGATGGCCGGACTGCATGGGTAGTTTTCAGGATTGTAGCGGTGCATGTGTTAGTGCCTGGGCCATTGCATGAGTACATGGGTACTGACTGGATGATTAGAGTACTGCAAGGAGAGTGCATGGTAAATTTATAAGTGCTTGGGTTTTGGCGTAGTGATTGGATAAGTACATGGTGCTGGCTGGGTGATTGGAGGAGTGCATGGGTAGTGACACCAAGATGGCTGGACTGCATGGGTTGCTCAGGGGATTGTAGTAGTGCATGAGTTAGTGCCTGGGTCATTGCATGAGTGCATGGGTAGTGAATGGATAATTAGAGTGCTGCAAGGAGAGTGCATGGCGAATTTATAAGTGCTGGGATTTTGGCAGAGTGATTGGCTAAGTACATGGTGCTGGCTGGGTAATTGGAGAAGTGCATGGGTACTACCTGGGTAATTGAAGAAGTGAATAAGCAGTGTCTAGGCGGTTAGAAAATTGTATGGTAAGTGCACAGGTGAATGTAGTACTGCATGGGTAGTGGTTGGGTTACTTGATCTCACCTTTTTCATAGTAGATATGAAAGTCATTGAAACAATTTTTTCAGTTCTTTTTTATAATCTAAATTTAAAAATGTTTCAAACTTTAGAAATTGGGTCTGTAAAAGAGAAGAAAAAATACAGTTATAACATATGATATTATAGTTCTAAGACAACATAATTTTACAATTACATAACATATTTAGTTAGCCTTTTTTGCTGTTTTCAGTTTCTATTGAATTTCACCATACACAGTGATTTCAATGTTGCTCATCATATAACAGCGGGAAAAAAATACAATCAGTAAGATTGTTTAAAAAAAGAAATCTGTGTTCAAAATATTTATAACAAACTCACCTATCTGTTTACTTTTCCTAAAGTAAACTCCCTTAATAACATTGCATATAATACAAAGATCAAATATGTGCAATGCTTCTTTCTAAAACAATTTTCTAAATACTATATCAAAGAACAGAAACGATAATTGAATCAGCAATTCTTGATATCTTCCCTATAGGCCGAATGATATTTCCAAAATCATTTGTATTGAAAATATTGATATTTGTATAGCAAATGGGCATCATTACAATGTGTCCATCCTTTATTGCACTTTAAATACACAGCATAGTGTCCAGATGTTTAGAAGGTCCATCATGGAAAATAATTGCCACTGCTTTGAAAGTTCTACCTGAAATTGACAGTTGACTTGCCATAAAACTTTTAATTTTAGTTTCCAATTTTCTTCCATCTGGTGTGCAACGTTGTATAATGAAAATTACAAATTGTCCACATTTTTCAATAAATAATGTTGATAACATTTCAGATTTGCAGTGACTGCAGTCCATATTTAGATTTGCTGATTTTACTAATTTGTTAAAAGACACTGTTTTACAATCTGGTATTGTCAAATATATGAATCTTTCAGTGTCTATTTTAATGGAAGAAGTAAATGTAAAATCTTGACATTCGTGTTCCCATCTGTAACGAAGTCCAAACAGATGTTCAATGTGTATTCCTTCATCTTCCAATTATGCAAGCATAAACATTGGAAATTCTTGAGCATCTTGCTGTACATTAAGTGTAAATTGTGAAGAACCAGAACATATATCCAGAAGATTCCAAATGCCAGAAAGACTTTGGATTTTAGTTTTAACAGTTGTCAAGTTTTCAAAATTAGAATGTAACAAAGAACAAAACCTTTTTTCTCAATTCACCATAATTTGTTGTTGGAGATTTTCTAGACAAAATATGACGTTTACAACTACATTAGCATAGCAGTTGATACCTAAACTATTTTCTAACTGATATCCTACAATATCTTCAACACTGTCCATTTTTGTTTTGTTTGGAACCTCAACATTCTCTTGACTTTTCTTCTTATTTCCAACCTCACTACAGAGTTTCTCATATGTTCATTTTCGACCTACTACGCGCTTTTCATAAACAGGATATTCACCTAAGTTGGGAGCATACAGTCTTCTTAACCGATTATACTCTCTTACACAATTTGCATCTGCACTAATCTTTCTCTCATCAAAATCAATCAAATACAATCCAGATAAAGTTCTGACTCAGGACAATGCAACATATGCCATTCCCTCTTTAAACACCGTACTTCTAATGTTTACCAAAGCACTGTCTACACTTGAACCTTGAGATTTATGAATGGTCACGCATATGCTAAAGAAAGAGGAAACTGTTTTCTACGAATGTACAAGTCTTTAACAAGCAAAAAACGAACAGAACAAAGTCCAATCTGTTTTACCTCTTCAATCTGATCAAATTTAATCTTCAAAAATTCAATTCCATCTCTATTTTGATAATTAACAAAATCAACAACTTTTTTCATTGCTCCATTTACTAAACCTTTTTTCCACATCCAAATTACGCCGTAAAATTACCCAACAGTTTTCACATACATATAAATTCTTTTCTAAACCAGCAGTCTTAGATATAGATTTTTTCAATGAATCCAATTTTGTTTTTAATTTTTCAGTCAAAATAACAGTAATTCCTTTGTGCTCTATTTTATCAATGGCTTCCATTTTTATTATTTGTTGTCTTTCCAGCTTTAAATGTTCTCCATTGAATTTAGAACACACTCGCAGTATTGGCATTAGGCAGATTATGGATTTATTTTCTCCAATTTTTTTGTATAATTTTTCCGGAGCAACATTTTCATTTGGAAACAAGTTTGTAACTAGCCGACTTTGCAAAGCTTCTTTACCATGTTCTGTCAATACACCAATCCTTATATCCTGGAGAATGCTTCTATAATCTTCATCACTTGCCTGTCGCATATTTTTAATAAGTTCTTTGTATTCATAATATGACCAAATGTTGACATTTCCAATACTTCCCAAAGATTTCCTGGTGTCTTCATGCACAAGTGTTTTTAAAACTTGTTGAACTTTTACAGGAGTAAGTTGCAGTAGATCGCCGAAAACTATCACATGTTTTCCTCCAAATAACACATCATATTCTGGGGTATATTCTCAAGAACGTGTGATAACCATCGCAAAAGTTACTTAACGCAACCCTCAACATTGCAGTCCATCGCGGGAAATTTACGCCGTGTTAACCAGGTATTCACTAAATGGCGGTACCAAACGATAGTCACCAGATAACGCGTCAACTGGCCGCGATAAAATCAATGCCACGCCGCAAAAAAGCGAAACGCAAATGCAAAAAAAGATGCGATGAGGCCAATCGCAATACAAAAATCAGCGAAAACCAGCTACAGGCCTGCAATTCACTTGCGTCAGGTGGGAACAATCACCATAAAAGTAACAAAAAATAACTGACAAACAAATGCCAAACAACAGCCAAGCACAATGGATGTTGCCGGAGCAAGGACGGAGGAAAACCAGAACCCCACAAGCCCCCGGGAGGACCTGCCTGGGACCTCGGGGTCAGGGAAGGGCAAGGAGAAGAAGAGTTGGAAGAAAAGGTTCAGTCAACAGGAAAACAGGATCCTGATAACAGAGGTGGGCAAACTCCATCAACTACTGTTCGTCACCTCCACTGCGTCTTTGGCAACAAAAAATGGACTATGACAGTCCATCGTGGAAAAGGTGAATGCAGTTGGAGTGCTGAAGAGGACAATGGAAGAGGTCAAGAGGCGCTGGAATGAAGTCAAGCGCAAAACAAAGCTGAAACTCGCCAACAACCAGAAGGCAGCAATGCAGACTGGAGGTGGGAGTCCTGCACCACAGGAGGAGCTGGACGACAAGGAGTAAATGGTGTCCACAGTCATCAGTGGGGAGACGGTGGCTGGAGTCAGGGGACCGGACACTGCTCAACAGGACCAGACACAACAGCATGAGGGTGAGTAATGATCAATTGTGTGTCTTTTGCTTTCTTGCCCTAAGTGCGCCAGGTATACCCAGATGTGGGCCCTGGCCTCACTGTGCCACTGGAATCAAGCTATCCTGGCTGAAGAGGGGTGAAACCCCAAAACCGGTTCTAGGATGCTTGTTTCTGGTCCAGGCAGGACCTGGCTTGACAGTTCGGGCTGGACTGTTCCCATGAGGCACAGGATCAAGACTGATTTGCATATGGGCAGGTCTAAACTGGGGTGGCATGGTGAGCAAAAGAATTATGGATTTGACCCAGATCTTTTGACTGGGGGTGAATGTTGTGATTTGTTCTGCATTCCGTCCATCAATTGTGTGCCTTTTGAGTAATGACCAGGGACTTGGGGGACAGGGGGAGATGGGCACAAAGGCACACATGCACAAGTGAGCTGAGACATCTGTGGACAAACCATGCCCCAGACCCCAACTCCCACCAAGAGAACAATGTACCCAAGTATTCTACATGTCAGCACTGTACAATCACAGAAGTCAAAGGCACACTGCATGAAAGGGAGAAGGGGCAGCAAAACAGAGCAGCAGGGGCCACCCCCCCAATGCAGCACACACACATAACATGCAGAGCACATCAACACTGACAACAAAGTGGCACAAACCGCAACATGTCCACAACTGAACACAGGACACAACTGGCGCCCACTGGGTGTAACACTGGCCAATCACAAGTGGCATTGCAGGCAAATGTGAGTAGACAATGCAAAAGTTCAAACACACATCCGTGATGTGGTCAAAATGTCCACTGTCCCGCAGCAAATAGGCAGCACCTCTAAAACAGCTACGATGTACACAGTCATGCAGTCTGTATGTGAACATGGACAATCTGACAACACACATGTGAACACATTGTCAAACTGCATCTCCCCTTCACATTGCAGAGGGACAGTCAACATCTCCTGCAGAGCAGCCCGAAGAGGACAACCACAGCTTTGACTCCGACGCCCTCCGAGAGTTCATTGACAGTCTCCACATCCCACCTGCAATGGGGACACCCCACCCCTGCACAGACCACACTCCAGGCAGCACCCACCTCCACGGCTGCCTCCTAGGACCCCCACGAAGAACACATGGCCTTCCAACGCCATGTGTTGGGATGCCAGGAGCAGCTGGCTGAACAGGTGCGGGTGGGCTTCAACCACAGGGCAGACAAACTAGGTGCCATACGTGGGTGTCTAAGTCCCATCAGGGACCACTTACAGTCCCTAACGAACACCCACAATCTGCTCCATGCACTCCAATGAAACATGGCTGTCATCGCCAGAGTCCTGACTCTGAGACAAGAACGACTGTCTAGTCAGAGTGACCCCAGCTAGCTCGCCCAGGAGTTGGGATTCATGCGGAGGCTCATGGAGACCATGGAGCAGACCAATGCGGAAAGACCGGCTGCCACAGCTGCACACCAGTGAGAGGTGGCTGGGTTCCACAATGACCTCAAAACCATCCTCATGGCATTGCTGCCACCAGGCCTGGCACTGATGCATGCTGCTGCTACCACTCCATCCACATTTCAGCCCCTGAAGTGTCGGTGTCACACAGTGCTGTAGAGAGGCCAGCACCACCCACACGTGAGGCACATGAGACAGCAGAGGACGAAGATGCAGATGAATCTGCCCTCGTGGTCACAAGGAAGCGGTAGCATTAATCTTCGCCTCATGGCTGGTTTCAGCTTGGTTCTGCCCTCTGCATCATCACCTTCCACTGTCCGCCGATACACTCTGCGACACTCACCTTGGACCTCGCAATGGACTGCCATATCCTGTTTGATCGTCAATGACACAGCTATCAGACTGCGGATTGAACTCTTCCACTTCCTTTGTACTTGTCATTCCCTGAATGACTCTGGCTGGCCCTCCACGGGCCAACATTTGACAGTGGGCTTTGCATGGCCCTGTACTGCTCCAGATGCAAAACTCCTCTGAATGTGCATTAAACATTCCATACCACACATATGTGTTGTCTCTATGGTCTTTCAAGTGTGGTAGTAGTGAATTCCTCTTACGTTCATGTGGGTCATGTCATTGGACTTGGGTCACAGGGTGACACATTGCTGATTAACGTCCGGGTGGCGCCGACGCCACAACAGCGACACACACATTTGTTACTTCCTTGTCCAGCCCAGTACGGAACCACACACAGAGCCCCGGGGTCATTGTTCAAACCCTTACGCTGGACTGGCATAAGCTAGGCCAGCCCACTACGCTTATGCTCCAGGGGGGATAACAACGCCACATGTTCCAGGACTCCCCTATAGTGATCTGCTGCTCACAGGTCTAGTTGTCAGCATGCCACGGGCAAACCTTCATGGCTGGTTTATACCCACACCACACCCAACCAGCACACGCGTCACAGCACATGTGACCCTGCCAATAAAAGATGTGCAGTTGCATTCTTTATTTTCATGAAGAAAACCATGGTCGATCTGTTGTGTCACTTGCTGATATATTTCTTTCTGTTCAATATTTATTTGTTCTTCCAAGTTTCCTAAGTCCATAATATCGTGTTGAGCTTGATGCATTGCTGTTTCCACTTCACTCATGGAGATGTCTGCTTCATTTTCATGAATTGGTTGTCCTAGTGGATCTTGACTCAGTGGAGCAGAACTTTGACTATCTTGAGAACTGTCTCTAGCAATCTCAACAGCAATACTAGCTTCTTGTTCAATTTCTTCATTAAACATTAGGAGATAATTTGGAAAAACTGTGCATTCAATGCTATCTTTACATGCATTAAAAGAATCTTCATAGCACTGAAAATCTCCAAGTAATTCCATTTCAGTACGCCAACGCTTGAAGAGTTGCAGAAGTGCTAAATAGTAAAATTCCCTTTTATCAGGAGTATCGCATCTCTGTTTCCTGTGGTTAATGAGATTTCCTTTACTATGTTTCACCAAACATCCTTCTGAATCAATCACTGCATATTTTTCTTCATTTATGTTCTCTGTAATATTTCTCTTAAAACTGTAATATTGCAGTACTTCATAGAGACATATGTTTTCAAGATAGGGACTTCTATTAGGATAGTATATATCCAACATGGTTGTTTTAACGATATCTGTGCTTTCTGGTTCATATAATGCTAAATATTCAATTTCTTGTATAGATTTAAGTACTCGATTTCGTGTTGCAGCAAGACCTAGACTTACCCAAATGATTCCTCATGACTTTGAATATAAACTTGCAGAGGTCAACCGATCCGAACATTCGTAGGATCCAATCTCTCAATGGGACAGCATCTTCAAACTAAAGCTGTACAATTTCTTAGTAAGAGTCTTCTCTTGGGAAATTTCTTCCCACACTACTTTCAACTCCGTGTTTTCAGATTTCGTTATGTATGGCGTAACATACCAAGCAACAGCAATGGAATTATCTGCAACATACTGGATTTCCATATTTGCATTCCACATTGACAAAATCACTGGATTATAATTAGGGATCCCTGTTTTCCGTTTAATTGGATTTTTACATATAAATACAGACGGAAAACAAGTTTTCCTTTATCTGTATTTATATATAAAAACGGGAAAATGCTAGTACATTTTGCCACGCTGCCGTGCTCCAGCAGACCTGCCTACAGTAACACAAAACGCTTTTTTGATGCCCCAGCCATTTCCCGGGGCTCCGCTCCGCCCCTGGAGTGAGGTCTTCATTGACATCAATAGAATCACACCCCAACCATCTGGTGTCTCCCCCTCCTTAGAGGGTTAAGAGGCGTCAGCCAGGGCAGAGACAGCTTCCCGGGCACACACAGAGCTGCACCCGAGTACTTCACAGGTCTTTGAAAGACCATTTACTTGTTAATGAGGCTTTGTTGTTCTTTCTCTCCTTCTTAGAGCCCCCACAAAATTTGGCTCTAGTTGCGCCTCTGTAACCAGCTCCATTATAGCACTCAGAGGTGCTGCTCCAGTGACAGGTGATGGATTGTACGGAGATGTATCACGCGCACAGATTCTGTTCCACTGGCAATCCACTGTCCGATCTCGGCCACCATCTTATCGTTAGGGGAGATCTAGGGATGGCACACAGTGGTGAGAGTCCTATGAAGGGATGGATAAATACTGCTAATCTATCCTTATTTGTGGCAAGGTCTCAGCAGGTATAAGCCCTGTGCTCCCCTACGACTGGATGGGCACAAGACTGAGATCTCTTCTGTCTCCCTGTGAATGGCGGCCTCGGTGAAGGATTGAGACTGGTTACTGAGTGAGAAATCTGCTACTTCAGCATGGGAGACTTCTGTTTTGCCTGGTCCTCAGTGCTTCTGTAGACGAGGGAGAGAGACCTGCAGCCTTCACTGCTTGCAAAGTGACCCTGTGCAACTTTCACAGTAATATCTATGAGTGAAGCCGAGTGTGCGTGTCCCTCACATGTCCTTGCACACCAGTGACAGACGCGCATCGCGCATCATCAAGGCACTACATTTCAGCATTAACCCTTAGTTCTTTTTCCTAGACCATCAGACACTCCAAAAGTACAAGGCTGTCCATGATCTCTGGATATTCATTGTGACGACCGTGATATCAACATCCCGGCTTCCAGGTGTTTATAGCGGGGCACAATTGAGTTGTAGCTGAAGGCAGTTCGAGTTTCTCTCAGCGGGGCAGTATGGTGTTCAGTGGAGGAGAGGATGTGGCACTCTGCCGATAACAGAAACTGCAAGGCTCTGAGACAAATGCCTTGTTATAGCACTTTTAAGCATATTTGGGGCATTCTGCAAATGACAAAGTTTTCAGATGAATGTATAGTGTTGACCAATAACAACCGAGTGCATGTGTGCATTGTCAATTTAAATAAATGTGGAAAAATACTAGCTGTAGCGTCGTCTTTTGCATGTGGCAAAAATAAATGTGGATAAATACAGAAAAAATGCCCAAAAAATAAATATGGATAAATACAGACGGAAATGACAAAAAAATAAATACCATGAAACCGGGAGCCCTAATTCTAATCATTATTATACTTTGATTGTTCACTTCCTTATAAACTGTAAGTATTTTTGGGAGAATTTCTAGTGATAGTATGCCTCACTGCTGACATGAAACTTTGGCTCTTCCTTTGGATATTACAGGACGTGGAAATCCAAATCTACATTTTGTATAAAACTTTTCCTTTGACTTGTATTTCCGTGGACAGTATTTGCCACATCGATGAGTTTGAAACCGTAAAACTTGTTGTCTTAAGGTATTTTCTTCTCTTGTTTTGGTATAGTACATGTAATATAGTCTTCAATAAAAGATAAAACAGTCTCATCCGAATCAGTTCCAAATTTGGGTGCATCCTTGATCCATAAAAGCATATGTATAGCTTGGTACTCCTTTCTCCAAAAGAAATCAATAACTTCTCCAAGAGGTGGATTGTTTTTATTGCAGATAAAAGACATCATAGCTTGAAACCTATAATTAAAATATCTGCACACATTTACAGGATCCAAGGAACACAATTCCCCAGGTGTCTTGAATTCAATGTTTTTAATATTTGAATTTGCTTCTCGAAGAAATTCAAGTAAATCGTCCCATGCGTATTCAGCACAGCTTAGCTTAACAAACCATGTAGGGGTTCCTAAGGTCCTTAACATACATTCAAGTTCTCCATGACGTTGATACCAATACTTATTAGTACCATGTTGACACGCCATCAAATTAATCAATTGAGATTCTAAATGATCGTGTCTCTGTTGTACTTTGTCCATGAATTCCTTTGCAGAAACATGTTGAAGATGAACTACTATTTTTAATATGTGGTTGACTGCATGTGAAAGTCCAGACAAGTCACTTTCAAACAAAAGAGGAAATATATATGGAGTACATTGTCGAAATCTTGGATCTTCTGATGACAATCTTGTTGTTGGATATTCTGATGCTGGAATCTGTATTGGACGTTCGTCATATCATCCACCTTTTCCAGTGGGAAAGAGGTGTGGAAAACAAAGAGCTTCCAAACTTTTTTCCCAAACACAAATGGGAGTCCCCTTCGCTTTCTTCATTTGGAATAATTCAATAGTATTTCCAATCACTTCCTTTGAATGTAAAGGATGTACACTATAATGTTCATAAATTTCTTCACTTTTGGAGATGTCCACTTTTACAATATGGCCACTTGAAATTTCGCTATCATC
The DNA here is from genome assembly GCF_964204655.1 of Triturus cristatus. Lineage (NCBI taxonomy): Eukaryota > Metazoa > Chordata > Amphibia > Caudata > Salamandridae > Triturus > Triturus cristatus. The sequence goes on along the minus strand of NC_140591.1, from coordinate 1,362,433,556 downwards.
TCGTAAAACTATTTCTTCTTCTTCCTGTGGAAATATGGATTTTCCTGGTCAGTTATGTCCCCTATCTTGGACCCCAACGGTTCCATGTGTATATCACAAGCACATATATGTCCCCCCCAGTTCCAGTTATGAAGACGCAAATACATGTATGCCCACCGTCAACATGTCCTCTGTCAGATCCGCCATGAACAGGCCGGATATTCCATTCCTAAATATGAAAGGCCACCGGCTTTATATGGTTCACTTATGCCATTTTTACAGTCCAGGCAAGTAGGCCCTGATTCTGCCATCGAAACTCCTCTTGCCTTCTGCCTCTGAAAGCTCCAGTCTGAGCCTGCATCTGTGACCATGAACTTTGTCTCATTCTCTGCGCGGCTCACGAAGCCTGACATCAGCCTATTCTCTGCCAAGAACTGTATTTCACCTTCGAATTATCTGCTTCCCCCTCAGCCGATGCATTCCTGCCTAGTAGTTTAAGTAAACATTCCTCCAGTTACCAAGCAAAAAGGCCCATCTTCTCTGTCCTCATGCAAGTAATTCATAGCCCTGCTACCATGGAATATTCCTACACCCTCGCATTCAGTGTAGACACTTAGACGCTTGTACACGCACAGTCAGTATAGAATAGATTCTGTCCGAGAGTCCTCCTTTTTGGATAACATAGTTCTTTAAACATAGGATGTTAGATATGATTTGGGATTAGGTTGACTTGACCTCCCAGACTTCTTGTCCCCACGTATAGAGCTAAATGTCAAGTCCCCGTCACCCCCTAGTTACACGTCAATTACACGTCATACTGCTGCGCGCGCATCCATGCCAAGTATTATCTTATAGATCCACCTATACATGACATCACAGCCAATCATGTTCCTTTTTACTCATTATTACACCCATTTTCGGTTACGCAAACCAAACGTCAATGTCCTTATCAATTGTTACGCCTACTATATTCACTTCATTATAATGTATGGACTATAAAAGTTACTTCTTGTCAATAAAGTATGTACTTCACTTCCTGAACCCCCGTGGTGATGGAACTTGAGGCATCCGATTATAATCGCTTATTGGAATAAAGCCCATTCCGAAACTCTAATATCACGGATTCTGCCTCTCATTTTACTGAGCTATTTTACTATGTTTCTGTATCAAATTCAGTCCCGGTAAAGGAGAAATATTTACCACATGATGGCGCCCGAACAGGGACACTTTCTCATCTCACGCGCCGGCGGTGCGTTGCAGGCCCGGTCTCCTGCCACAGCTGGACGGACAATAACGCGTACCAGCAGGATTTCCTGTATCTCCCTCCGGTCAAGCGGGGGCGACTGAGACTGCGATCAACACCCAGACGAGGCGGTGAGAAGTGCGAAGTATCCCGACCAGAGCCTAGCTGAGAGAGCAAGATCCGAGGTATATAGAGACCCACCAGTCCGAAGTCAAGCCCAGTGTCCGACGAGTCGAGTCGAGTCGAGTCCGGTCCGGTTCAAGTTCAAGTTACTGAGGCCTTCCGTTTCCGAAGCTACCCGGTGAGTACCATTGCTGGGGAGGCATTTCTGACGTGCACATAGGTTGTGCCGGTCAAGACGGGTTTGGGTACACAAATCCGGTCTGCACTGTTTTAGCAGTGTATCTGTACTGTTTAGCAGTATATCAAGTATTCCGAGGTATTCCGAAGTGTCTAGTTATTGTCTAGTTATTGTCGAAAATTAAGCTTGGTGATTAGTTATGCAGACGATCATCATTGTTGTTTCAGTTAAAGGTTTAATGTTAAATGTTTAAAGTGTTTAAGTATGTTCTGAATATCGTGGTATGAATGACTGTTCATTATCGTGTTTATTGTATTAAGTCTGTTCAAATTCAAGTATCAGGTCAAAATCAAGTATAAGGTCAGTTCTCAATATGCCGCTCTTTTCGAAATTAAGACAGATCACTACCAGAAAAGGGGTTCTCGAAGAAGCCGTCCCTATTCCTCCTAGGGACACTCCAGGGCACTTTATGTATCACAAACACGGCTTAGACGCTATATTATTTCTTGATTTATGGGTAGACTATACCAAGGGATTACCAGAAAGTCAAAGGTGGCCCACAGCGGGGACCTGGGATGCAGAGTGCATCATGAAAGTCGAGGAAGAGTTATGGAAAAGAAAAGTCAGACAGTCACAGAAAGACGCCGTTGAATTATGGCGTAAAGAATCACATAGACGAACAGAAAAAGCACGTAGACAGGAGGAGAAGAGTAAAGAGAGTTCCAATAAAGTTCGAGAGAATGTATTAATCGAGGAAGGTATCCGAGTGAAATCAGAACAAGTAGACAGACAAAGAAATGCCCTTATGAATGGTATGTATCCCCTTCTGGCCGAAGGATTACCTAAGGCTACTCCAGAGACACCAAAAGACTTGCCAACCCCATTGTTCCCAATAAAGGTACATCCTAAGGGGCATCCTAGAACCGCAGAAGATGTTTTTCTTTCCTCATATTTAGATGACGCAGCTCCCGAGTATGCTAATTCCGCCCCACATAGACCGCATACCAGGGAGGTTCAACGCCAAGATCCAGTACCCGTATCCCTGCAGCAACAAATCGAGTCACAAGTTCCGGCAAGCACATCTGTTTCTGTATCCGCTCCTACAGCTACTTCCATGGCTGTGTCCACACCTGCAGTTGCTGTGTCACGTTCGACGAATCCTTTTACACCCGACGCCCCAGATGGGGCCGCGGGAGGAGCTGCCAATGTCTTTTCTACACCACCCAGAATAAATAAACTTACTTTTCAAGAGTCAGCACATTCACGTACACCCAAACTCCTTAGTGCTCGTGCGCTTAAGGAACTTCTTATAGATTGTAGATATGACCCGGTGCCTGGAAAAGAGGACGAAATGACCCTAGCATCATTGCGTATCAGACGAGCCGCAGTGTATTTAGCGAAGTTACCAGGAATGACTGCGCATCTAGATAATATATATCATTTTGTCCAAACGGGGCGAGATCCAGAATGTATTTACAGAGCTATGGAATACCAGAAAGTAGAGATACAGGGGGAACTGTTACGTTTCCTCATAAACTGTGTGATCAGAAATCAAGACCGACCGGGGGTAGACCCGGAAGCAATGAAAATTCTTACAAGATGGAGCCAGAATATATCGGAAGGGAGACATGATAAACAAAACTGTATAATAGCCATGTGCCGAAAGATCCGTAAAGAAATAGAACGCCTACACGAAGAACGATTAGAGGTAGACGAGTTCGAACAAAACGAGGAAGAAGGGTCCGGACTGCCCACAGGACAGTCAGACACCATAGCCTATGTAGGTAGAGGAAGATCTTGTAATAGGAATCAGACTAGATGTCATACTGACCCAATACGTCCGATATGTCCAGATAATAACAGAAATTTTCAAATACCTATAATTAACATAAGGTCTAACGAGAATTCGTTCCAAACCGCCGACAAACTACTCCGAGAACGAAGGGGTTATCATTTCCTCGATTCTATGGATGAACAAGATTTAGCCAGGGCAGCTGTCCATTGGGTGGACAGTCCCGGAAAATATAGTGATGATACAGTAGTACGCACATTTTTGAATCTTACCCCAGATGAACAAAGGTTAGCTGGGATTTATATGATTCAACAACTCATTATACTATATCGGAGTCAGCATTCGGACCCTGGTCCCTTGCCTGACATACTGACTGAATTACTTATGAATAAATGGAGAGGTCCAGGTACGGAATTAATTAAAGAAATTCTAGAATCAAGAAAGCAGTATATTCTTTTTGTATGTTCAGAACATGTTCCATTATCTGTCAAGGAAAGAACTACGTATCACATAGATAGACAGAATCCCTTACGAGAAGTGCACCCAATAAAGGGTGAGGACAATCAGTTTAAACGCGTATTTGTATATACGCCCATATCAAAAATAGAATTGTTAGAAATGAAGAAAGTGGTACCCAGTCATGACAAAGACCCAGCGGGTTTTCACCGAGAAATTAAAGACATGTTACTCATGGGAGAGTATACCTACCCCGACATTATGACAATATTAAAGGTGTTGATGCCTGCTGGCATTTATGAGAAACTCAAGGAAAAAGAGTGGGAGATAGGTGATCAAAAGATAGAATGGTCAGCATTAGAAGCAGAAGAAAGGGCCCGAGGTCCAGGTTCGGGGCTTGGGGACAAAACTAAGGCATTACCAGGACTACTAGTACAGGTACTGCCACGTTTATTAACTACGAAAAAGGAAGATTGGGGTACAATTTCAGCCTGTAAACAGAAGCAAGACGAAGACACTAGTGATTACTATGCCCGATTTGAAAAATGTTTTGGTATAAATAGTGGCATAAAAGCAAGTAGCGAATCATACCCACATCTGTTTGTAACAAAATTAGTAGAAAATGCTCTGCCCCCAGTAAAGAATAGAGTATTAAAATTCGAGAGTACCTGGCAAGGTAACACTCCAACACAAATGTTACAAATGTTACAGTACCACCACAATAGAATTAAAGAGGAACAAGAACATGAACACAGACGCATGAAAGAAACGAAAATGAAAATGCTAGTTTCCCAGACAGTTCCAGCTGAAGGACATAAAAAGGGTATGACACATTCCGATTCAGCAGGACCTGTAAAGGGGACATGCAATTATTGTAAAAAGCCAGGCCATTACGTACACGATTGTCCAGTTTTAAAACATAATATCGCCATAGGTAAAACACAAGAAAGATCACGGCCACTAAGACAAGATCAGAATGAACAAGGAGCTATGCAGCATGCCCAGGCCATGCCAGCCGCACAACAGCCAATACAGTTTGTGCCAGCTGCACCACCGTTGCCTGCTGCTGCCACACAGACAACAACACGACAAATGTATCAGACCGCACAGTATGAATATCCCGAGTATCAGCGTTACGCATGAACAAGCCTAGAGAGGGAAGTTGACTTACCCCTTATCGAGATTCCTGTAGATCAAGAAGGACCTTATGTACATAGTAAATTATTAGGTCAAGATAGAAAATTTTTACTCGATACAGGGGCAAGTCGAACAACTATAAAACGTAGTGAAGTTCCAGGGGCACCCCTCTCAGGCTCACAGAATATTTCCCTTGGTTTTTCAGGAAAACCTATTGTTAATGAAGTGTCACAACCTCTGCCACTTACGATAGGACCTTTGACCCGAACTACAGATTTATTGCTTACTAAATCATGTCCAGAAAATCTATTAGGAATAAAAACGTTAAAAGCTCTAGGAGCTATAATATGTTGTTCTCCGGAAGGAGTAAGATTGTTTTTACGTGATTTTAAAGGTCACTATGTATCTAGAGACATGGATCCCCGACTGCAGGCCTTACCTACACGTCTATGGGCACAAGGCCCTACTGATGTTGGTTGCATGAATATTACACCATATCGAGTCACATTAAAGGCAGGAGTGGTGCTACCACGAATGCGACAATACAAGTTACCACCAGATGCTGTAGTGGCTTTACTACAAATCATTGACGAACTCATTGCCCAAGGAGTAGTTGTGGAAACAGACTCCAATATATGTAATTCACCGATAATACCGATTCTTAAACGAACAGATCCTACAGCGCCGCCAGTATATCGATTGGTTATTGATCTGCGCGAGTTAAACAAATGCATTGTGCCACAATTCCCTGTGGTCCCAGATATCTCGTCATTATTGACAGCTATTGATTCCGAAGCAACATTCTTTACTGTAATTGATCTCAAAAACGCCTTTTTCAGCGTCCCAATAGATCCGGAAAGCCAATATTTGTTCGGATTTAGTTTAAATGGACGTAGCTTTAAATTCACACGCGCACCTCAAGGATTTACAGAAAGCCCCAGCATCTATAGCCAAGCACTGAAACGAGAACTCGACAGTATCCACATGCCAGTTAACACTGCCTTGCTTCAATATGTCGATGATCTGTTGATCACCGCAAGAAGCGAACCTGAATGTGAGAAAGCGTCACTGACAGTTTTACAATTTCTAGCCGAAAAAGGGCACAAGGTGTCCCCTTCTAAGCTGCAATTCTGTGTCCAGCAAGTTGTTTATCTTGGACACTCGCTGGACAAGGAGGGAAGGCAGCTTACACCCGACCGTATTCAGTTAATAGCTAACATGCCAATACCCAAGACACAAAAGGAGGTACGGGCTTTCATAGGCCTCACTTCATATTGTAGGCAGTGGATCCCTCAGTATGCATTTCTAGCAAAACCACTCATTCAATTAACAACACAGGAGGCAGCCACATCGACTGTTCTCCCTTGGACTCAAGAACATACACAAGCTTTTGAAAGCCTAAAGAAAGCTTTATGTCAAGCACCCGTTTTAGCAACGCCATGTTACAAAAAACAGTTTACACTCTTTGTTACAGAACGCGAAGGTACTGCTTTGTCAGTACTCACACAGGATCAAGCAGGAGCACACAAACCATGTGCCTATTTCTCTAGTACATTAGATCCCGTAGCTCAGGCTCTGCCTGCGTGCCTGAAATCAGTAGCAGCGACAGCTTTAGCAATCAGACAAAGCGATGCCATAGTGTTAGGACATCCATTGACAGTTCAAGTACCCCACGCAGTAGAGGTTCTTGTAAATAGAACGCAAACACAACACTTGACTATAGCGCGACTTACAGGATATGAACTTACATTGTTTCAGCCACATATAGAAATAAGACGCTGTAACACATTGAATCCGGCCACACTTTTGCCAGTAACCGGAACAGACCCACTAGCCCATGACTGTATTGAAGTTATTACTGTAACGACAAAACCCAGACAAGACTTGACCGATGTTCCATTGTCAGATCCAGACTTGACATTTTATGTCGATGGTTCATGCATGAGAACAAGTACAGGAGAGTTAGTAGCCGCTTATGCAGTCACAACAGATACTGAAGTCATTGAAACTAATCGTATAAATACTTTGTCAGCTCAAGCCGCAGAGCTCATCGCTCTGACACAGGCCTGTATTCAAGCCACGAATAAAAAAGTCAACATATACACTGATTCACGTTATGCATTCGGAGTTGTACATGACTTCGGCGTGCTGTGGCGAGAGAGAGGTTATTTAACTTCCCACGGTGCCCACATTCAGCACGGACCCCTCATTCACGCATTATTAGATGCAATACATCTACCCACAGAAATATCAATTATGAAATGTAAGGCCCATACGAAGGTTACTGATATCATTTCCCAAGGCAATGATCTAGCCGACAGAACAGCTAAACTGACTGCTCAAGCTCAGACCCCCGACATGACAAAGACAATAGTCCCGACACCGACACATTGTATGACCGTTAAAGATCCTACTCTTGACGTAATTGACATACAGACACATGCTACACCAGACGAAATAAAGAAATGGACCGAGTTAGGAGGGATCCAAACGGACCAAGGATGGATGATGAAGGAAAGGTCTGTATGGTTCCTTCCTGATTCAATGGTCCAAGTCGTAATTAACACTATACATAGTCCGGCACATCTAGGAGAAAAAGCTATGCTAGACAGCATTCAACACATTTGGTTCAATAAACATTTACGAGCAGCAGCAAAACAAAAGGTCCGTACCTGTATGATCTGTTGCCAGTTCAACCCAGGAAAAAGTGTTCCCGTAGAACAGGGTGGATTTCATCCTCCTGATCACCCTTTTGAAGTCCTACAGATGGATTATATCCAGATGGAACGATGTCGAGGATTCAAATATGTTCTCGTAGTTGTCTGCGCTCTGTCCCGTTGGACAGAGGCGTACCCGGTTTCAGATTACACTGCCCCGACTACTGCCAAACAGTTGGTTCGAGAATTCTTCCCACGATACGGTTTACCACGTGTTGTCTACTCAGATAACGGCCAGCCGTTCTCATCCGAATTAATGAAACACGTTTCACTTCTGCTAGGATATCAGTGGAAATTCCACTGTGTCCGACACCCCGAAGCAGCAGGTCTCGTAGAAAGACATAATCAGACACTGAAAATCAGACTGTCCAAAATATGCAGAGAGAAAGGGGTCGACTGGATAGTAGCATTACCAGTTGCACTTTTTTACATGAGAATGGTAGCACACTCTAGAACAGGGCTATCCCCGTATGAGGTGATCTTCGGTAGACCACCGAATATGTGGGGGACGCCTATACCACGCAAAATAACTGATATTGACTGTAATATGCTGACAGATTACTTGGCTTCCTTGATGTCTGCACTACAATCTTCTCGTTCACAGGTAGCTGCAGCCTTTCCCGACAACACTGAGGTGAAACCCCATGACGTGGTTCCGGGGGATCTGGTCTTTGTGAGAAATTTCGACCGAAAGACTCAACTGGAGCCCAGGTGGAAAGCACCCAAGTTGGTCCTGTTGACCACAAGAACAGCCGTGAAGATCGAGGGCCGCAAGGGCTGGATTCATTCAAGCCACATCAAGAAATTTCATGGACTATCTTCGGATATATACATTGTGCCCTGCGCTCCCTCACAGACTGATACAAAACTCCCTTTTGTTGAACCTAACAAATCTGAAAATTATAAACTAAAGCTTAGGCCCAACCAGTCGAGCAATTTGATTGTTTAAGTCCTCTCCAAGGTGAAGCGGTTGAATTGTCTCTGACATGTATCCCTTGGACCTGAGTAGAGAAAATACCCGAAAAATGTTGAAACGACAGGCGTATTGTAAATCACTGCGTAGCCACTGCATAGTGACATTATTAATTTTGTTTTTATTGAGTCTTTTAATAATTATTACAAGTATGTTGTTGCACATATATTACCCTATTTCTAGACATGTTTATAACGTTGCTGCTGAACATTCTTTTAGTGACTTACCTCCGCATGAATTGTCTTATAGACTTGCGCTGCGCAATAACACTTTCATTAGTATGTTACATCATTCCCATCAGACTAGTAATGCCACCAATTGTTGGGTGTGTGGCCGACTCCCTCCCTATCAGAATTATGAAGGAGTCCTGCCTTTCTTTCCACATTCATTCACACATAATGGCTCCTGTGGAGCATGGTTTAGTTTAATTAATTCCATAGACTCAGACACAGCAGTTTACCAAGACCATTGGATATGGGGAAACCTGAACCTAGTTTTACTCAAAGTCTGCTACCCTGACAAGGAGGGTCGCCCCAAAAGAACAGGAACTGATCTAGAAAATGAAGTGTATGGATTAGGTAATTTTACACCTAATCTCATGATTCTAAATGTCGTATCCGAAGTTGAGCTAGTCTTACCCACCATGTCAGTATTCCCAGCAAAAGGTGAATTGTGTGTAAGGAAGGTTGGTTCCATACATATGGGCCATAGTAAATGCACTACTATAGTAGAATTCAGTGATCAAGGAAAATCTTCATTCAGAGCTTCTCGCCACTCCTACTTTATATGTGGTCAGACTGCATATATGCGTCTACCCCTAGATTGGGATGGTACCTGCTACATTGCATTCCTTTTGCCACCTGTTTTCCTAGCTCCTCCTGATTATTACAGAAATATTCATTTAGTACACAACAGAGAACGGAGAGATCTCCCCATTGTCGATTACACTGAGACGGCATGGGACAAGTATGTAGATTTTAATAAAGGCATCTTTCCCTATATAGGTACTGTTACTAATAGTAAGCTGATACGTAGATTAACTAGAACCCTTGAAGCAGTAGTGAATGAGACTATTTCCGCCTTAGGCAATTTAACGGAAGAGCAGTCTGCTATGCGGATTGTTGTGCTTCAAAATCGTCTTGTCCTTGACGTCATCCTGGCTGATAGGGGCGGAGCTTGTAGGGTCATCGGATCAAGCTGTTGCGTATTCATACCAGAAAATTCGCCATCTGTATATAAAGCCATCACTCGCCTTCATAAGATTGTAAGCCAGATACACCAGAACCCAGGCACTTGGACTTGGTCCAGTTGGTTTTGGAATGCGGTATCAGCCTGGGGATGGAGAGTTCTATCCTTCCTAGGTATTGGCCTTCTCATACTATTCAGTTGCTGTCTATGTCTACAATGTGGACCAGCGATTTGTGGTCTGTGTGCCACATCGTGTATCCCACATCAAGATTTTCATTCAAGATCCCGGAAGAAGAAAGAAGAACAAATGATGCTATATGAACAGATCAATGGATTGATGAAGATTGATATCTCTTGAAGGGCAAGTAGGGGACAAGGAGGGAATGTGGAAATATGGATTTTCCTGGTCAGTTATGTCCCCTATCTTGGACCCCAACGGTTCCATGTGTATATCACAAGCACATATATGTCCCCCCCAGTTCCAGTTATGAAGACGCAAATACATGTATGCCCACCGTCAACATGTCCTCTGTCAGATCCGCCATGAACAGGCCGGATATTCCATTCCTAAATATGAAAGGCCACCGGCTTTATATGGTTCACTTATGCCATTTTTACAGTCCAGGCAAGTAGGCCCTGATTCTGCCATCGAAACTCCTCTTGCCTTCTGCCTCTGAAAGCTCCAGTCTGAGCCTGCATCTGTGACCATGAACTTTGTCTCATTCTCTGCGCGGCTCACGAAGCCTGACATCAGCCTATTCTCTGCCAAGAACTGTATTTCACCTTCGAATTATCTGCTTCCCCCTCAGCCGATGCATTCCTGCCTAGTAGTTTAAGTAAACATTCCTCCAGTTACCAAGCAAAAAGGCCCATCTTCTCTGTCCTCATGCAAGTAATTCATAGCCCTGCTACCATGGAATATTCCCACCCCCTCGCATTCAGTGTAGACACTTAGACGCTTGTACACGCACAGTCAGTATAGAATAGATTCTGTCCGAGAGTCCTCCTTTTTGGATAACATAGTTCTTTAAACATAGGATGTTAGATATGATTTGGGATTAGGTTGACTTGACCTCCCAGACTTCTTGTCCCCACGTATAGAGCTAAATGTCAAGTCCCCGTCACCCCCTAGTTACACGTCAATTACACGTCATACTGCTGCGCGCGCATCCATGCCAAGTATTATCTTATAGATCCACCTATACATGACATCACAGCCAATCATGTTCCTTTTTACTCATTATTACACCCATTTTCGGTTACGCAAACCAAACGTCAATGTCCTTATCAATTGTTACGCCTACTATATTCACTTCATTATAATGTATGGACTATAAAAGTTACTTCTTGTCAATAAAGTATGTACTTCACTTCCTGAACCCCCGTGGTGATGGAACTTGAGGCATCCGATTATAATCGCTTATTGGAATAAAGCCCATTCCGAAACTCTAATATCACGGATTCTGCCTCTCATTTTACTGAGCTATTTTACTATGTTTCTGTATCAAATTCAGTCCCGGTAAAGGAGAAATATTTACCACATTCCACATACACATGTTTGTAGTAAACATTGTTTTTTATGAGATATAACGTAGCCTTTTGCACTTTGCTCACATCTACTAATTCTTGCCTTATTTTCCGACTCTTCGTAGGAACACCATTATCTAGAATAACTACAGGTTCAGTTTCCTCTTTCTCTACACCAATAATTTAAATATTTTTCTTTAAATCTAAAGGTAAATACACTACTCTTCTTTTTAATCCTCTTTGTAAATCTGCGGGAGGCAACTTACCTGTTTTAGGCTCCATACGAACAATAGCCTGAAACGGGTACACAGATTGAATCAGAATGGACTCATAAGTATTTAATTCTACCAGTTCTGGAGGAATACCTACCAACTATAGGTTGAAAAGTACAGCTCTAGCTGGCATTTTGTTGTCCTCTAATTTTGTATAACAATATTTACAAAAACATTGATCACTACCCAAATCAAAGCACTCTCCTACCAACAAATAAGTTGCAAATTCCTTCCACTTATCCTTGTTTTCTTTTTCACTTTTTAAATACAGATGAACATTCCTAGTTTGATTTTTATAGTGAGTTTGTCGACAGCAAATACAAACATAGTTTGGTCTTTCACATTAAATTACCTTAAACTTCGTAATTTCTTCTTCAAACTTATCAGTACTACTATCTTCCACGTCTTCTTCAACACCTACTTCTATCAATCTCTCACTTTCTATACACTCTTGTTCAGGACCAAAGTACCGAAACTCCATTTCATCACAAACGTTTTTTACATCTGATACTGACCCATGCAAAAGAGCACTGTTTAAGTCACTTAAAATGATTGCATGACTTTTTACATAGTACAATCTTCTTACTAACTTCCGCATTTGAGAGTGATGTACTGCTAACATTCTCAAATGATGAAAAACACTTTGACACACTTTTCTAGAAAGACAAGCCTTTCAAACCAGTAGTTTTCTCACTTTGCAAGGATCTAGTCGTTGCAGCATCTTAATCTTTTGTTTAACACTTTTCTTTTGCTATAGTCTTGTAAGATATTGCGTAAAATATCAATAGATGCCTGGTGTATACTGCAAATACTACTACAATCCCAAGTATACACTGGGGCTTTAGTACGTCTCCCTAGAACTTCATCAGCTATCATTTCTTCTACATTTCTAGGAACCATCTTTTCTTTTTCAATTGCAGAACCGTTTTTCACTTCATAAGCACAACCACTGGTATCAACTGCATGAACTAATGGATTGGTGTGAAAATAGCTCTCTTCATTAAAAGAATGCTCTGAACTTGAAGTGTGCTTCCATTCACCCCCAAAAAATATCACAAAAGTTAGTTCTGTCAATTAGTCTCTTCTTTTTATTTTTGTCCTTCATAAAATGCATTGGTTTATCTAATGATTGCATTCTGTTTAAAAACTAAAATGAATAGTTTTCTTTTTAATTCACAAGCCTTTTCAACAATTGTTTCAATCTGTTTTTTTCTTTTTATAAAATGCAGATCTTGTATATTTCTTGCCAGCTTTTAATATATTTTGTACTACTCTAGTTTGAAACATACGTCTCCTTATTTCACAAAATTGATTCATTCATCTTTTAGCATAGATTGTTTTTTCAGAACATGATTTGCCATTATTTCGCCTTTTTTCATTTCATTCTTCTTTGTTCTTGAGGTATTCTTTCTATTTTCTACATTGTCAAAACCCTTTCTACTCCTTGAAAGTCTTTTGATACATTCTTTTGTTTTCTTACCGCAAGACTTTTTCTTTTTTACTCACATGTTGTAGTTTATTTAATACTTGCTGTTGTCTTTTCTTTAAATAGTATTGTTTCCTTTCTTGTTTTCTCTCTTCTGTTTTTTTGGTTATGGTAAGTCGTTTTTAATGATGATGAAGAATATCTGAAAGAAATATAAAATAAATGTAATATTATTAATATAACTATATAGAAATATACTATTCTATTACTAAAGAAACACGTTCTATATAAAAACTAATGAAATGCTTTCTTTTGAAATCACATGGGGTTTGCTGCACTACATGGGTACTTCCTGGGTAATTAGGAGTGAATGAGTAGTGTTTAGGTGTTTAAAGGACTGCATGGGCAGTGCACAGTGGATTATAGCACTGCATGTGTTAGTGCCTGGGTCATTGCATGAGTACATGGGTAGTAACTGGATGATTAGAGTACTGCAAGGAGAGTGCATGGTGAATGTATAAGTGCTTGGGTTTTGGTGGAGTGATTGGATACGTACATGATGCTGGATGGGTGATTGTAGAAGTGCATGGGTAGTGACAGGAGGATTGCTGGACTGCATGGGTACTACCTGGGTAATTGGAGGAGTGGATCAGTAGTGTGTAGGTGGTTAGAGGTCTGCATGGGTAGTGCTCAGGGGATTGTAGCAGTGCATGTGTTAGTTCCTGGGTCATTGCATGAGTACATGAGTAGTGACTGGATGATTAGAGTACTGCACGGAGAGTGCATGGCGAAATTATAAGTGCTTGGGTTTTGGCAGAGTGATTGGATTAGTACATGGTACTGGCTGGGTTATTGAAAGAGTGCGTGGGTACTACCTGGGTAATTGAAGGAGTGAATAAGTAGTGCCGAGGTGATTAGAGGACTGCATGGGCAGTGCACAGGTGATTGTACCACTGCATGTGTTAGTGCCTGGGTCATTGCATGAGTACATGGGTAGTGACTGGATGATTAGAGTACTACAAGGTGAGTGCATGGTGAATTTATTAGTGCTTGGGTTATGGTGGAGTGATTGTATAAGTACATGGTTCTGGCTGGGTGATTTGAGGAGTGCATGGGCAGTGACAGAGAGATGGCTGGACTGCATGGTTAGTGCTCAGGGGATTGTATCAGTGCATGAGTTAGTGCCTGGGTCATTGCATGAGTACATGGGTAGTGACTGGATGATTAGACTGCTGCAAGGAGAGTGCATTGTGAATTTATAAGTGCTTGGGTACTGGCGGAGTGATTAGATAAGTACATGGTGCTGGCTGGGTGATTAGAGGAGTGCATGGGTTGTGTCAGGGCGATGGCTGGACTGCATGGGTAGTGCTCAGGGGATTATAGCAGTGCATGAGTTAGTGCCTGGGTCATTGCATGAGTGCATGGGTAGTGACCGGATAATTAGAGTGTTGCAAGGAGAGTGCATGGTGAATTTTTAAGTGCTTGGGTTTTGGCAGAGTGATTGGATAAGTACATTGGGCTGACTGGGTGATTGGAGGAGTGCATAGGCAGTGACATGGAGATGGGTCGACTGCATGGGTAGTGCTCAGGGGATTGTAGCAGTGCATGAGTTAGTGCCTGGGTCATTGCATGAGTACATGGGTAGTGACTGGATGATTAGAGTACTGCAAGGAGAGTGCATGGTGAATTTATAAGTGCTTGGGCTTTGGCGGAGTGATTGGATAAGTACATGGTGCTTACTGGGTGATTGGAGGAGTACATAGGCAGTGACAGGGAGATGGCTGTATTGCATGGGTAGTGCTCAGGCGATTGTAGCAGTGCATGTGTTAGTGCCTGGGTCATTGCATGAGTACATGGGTACTGACTGAATGATTAGAGTACTGCAAGGAAAGTGCATGGCTAATTTATAAGTGCTGGGGTTTTGGCAGAGTGATTGGATAAGTACATGGTGCTGGCTGGGTGATTGGAAGAGTGCATGGGTAGTTACAGGACGTTGGCTGGACTGCATGGGTAGTGCTCAGGGGATTGTAGCAGTGCATGGGTTAGTGCCTGGGTCATTGCATTAGTGCATGAGTAGTGCTTGGATACTAACTGGGTGATTGCAGAATATGGAATCAGTCAATCATTACTCATGTAGTTTAAAAATCACCCATTCACTACCTTTGGACACCTGTAATCGGTCAGTCAGCCTCTCCATAGTTTACTAAGCATACAGATAACTCTATAAATACAATCTGAAGACATAGATGAGTCATTACTTATTATCTAGTTAAGTAGATAAGTACAACATGCCTGCAAGGGTAATAAGCGGTGGTTTACTTTTGAGCTACATCTTCATCATTCTATCTACAAATATGCGAAATCGTTAAACTATAACTCTCAACAGACTTAAAAAAGAAGGCTAATTAACAACACCATTTATGAGCATTTTTAAAACCACACTTTTATTCTACATCTTCACCTTTGTATCTAAACTTATGTGGCATTATTCAACTATACCTTTGTTCAGATTAGAAAAAGAAGCCTAATGAACAGCACCTTATTTCACTATTCTATCTAAAAATATGTGGCTTCATCTAACTTTACCTTTATACAAACTAAAAAAAAGAAACCTAATTAATAACACCTTATATGAACATATTTCAAATTGCACAGTTGTGCTGTCTCTCTACCAAAGTATTTAAACTATGCAGTATCACTCAACTATACCTTTTTAGAGACAACAAAAAAAGAAGCCTAATTAATGACACCTTATATGAGCATATTTCAAATTACATATTTCTGCTTCTTCAACCAACTATCTAAAATTATGCGGCATCATTCAACTATACCTTTGTACAGACTTAAAAAACAGCCTAATTGATAACATCTTATATGAACATCAGTAATCATCTTGCTGTACAGGCTCTTATTTAAACAACATTTAAGTACAATGAAACCAAGTACAATATACATCTCTACATGTAATATTATATTTTAAACTACACAGTTTTCGAATAATGTTAAAAAATTAAAATAAACCTCACAAATTTTCAACTCACCTTGCAAATGTGTTCAATTTAAAATCTCTCAAACTCTGACAGGATTTTCTTTTACACACAATCAATATAATGCAACAGACTCAGCAAGGTAAAAGCAGTAATGGCAAAGTTTCCCTCTCTTTCTCCGCAGAAATATACATAAGTAACAAATCACATTGCTTCCCAGATATTTCAGAGTTTTAAAACACATTTCTGTTGGTTACACATAATAACCCTTAGCAACTGACTTCTAAAGGTGCCCAAACTGTCCCTACATTTTTTTAGAAGTCAAAACCCCATCGTGCACCACCGTGATGGAGTCGTGAATTCCTAAAGGAGTTCTAAAAGACATAATAAACAAATGCAACACTATTTTTTAATTAAACACCACTTCTAAAGAGAGTACTGACTTGGGAAAAATCACTGTAAGAAAAATATTACTTATATATAAATTACAATTTCACATTTTAAAAGCACAGTTAACTTTTAACCCTTCCTCCATTCTGCTTCATGCCAGTTTCCATTGTAACAATTCATGGAACATTCAACTGAGCTCACAGGTAACAAGTTCACCATATTTTCAAGTTAACCACACAATGCTGCAAATACAAACAGCAGGTGTGGTTGACTTGGCAAAATATGATCTTATTATTTCTATTGTACCTTTCAAACATTTTTTACTAACCAATAAGAAAAATGCTTTAAAAAAAAAAAGTAAAATGCACCCTATGTTTGAATGTAGAATGTTCTTAAACAGCCAATCAATTCTCTATTTTTTTTTAAATTGCATCTTGTGCATCATTTTACATACCTCTCTTTCTACCAACTGACTACCTCAGCTACAGACGTCTCTATCTTACTTACAGACATTCCTTCAAGATTCTTACAGTGTGGATTGTTGGGCACAGCTATGTTTTCTGGTGCAAAAGGTATGCTGAACGCAAAGGTATTGACAAAGACCTAGCTTTGCAAAATGTAGACATTAAATGGATTGGACAGGGGATTAAAGTGACACCAATTGATGCCTTTGGTTAAAACCTTTTTGCATCTCCAACCCCCTGACCTCATGATTGTGCACTGTGGTGCTAATGACCTAGGCACATTGACTGGGGTTGGTCTGGAAATGCTAATGAAGGACACCTTTGCAGAATTGATGTTGCTTTTCCCCCAAACTGTCTTTGTATACTCTAACATATGCCAAAGACAGAAATGGAAGTGGTCCATTCAATTTTGTCCTCAGATTGAGAAAGCTAGAAAAAATGTCAATAAAGCTGTTTCTGGTTACCTCAGAGACCATAGAATATGCTCCATCTATTGCAACAATCTACGTTTCCATATGGATGGCATCTACAGAACTGATGGAGTACACTTCACTGATCAAGGGAACAGAGTGATTCTCAACAACTTGAAGTGCTGCATCCGCACTTACATGTAGCTACAACAACCTCCCAATGAAAACAAGGGCTCTTTTTAGAGCCACCCAATAACCCAACATATAAGCTAGGTTTATATAAAAAACTCGTACATATTTTTGCTTGGAATCGTGAACCCTGCGCGATTAAAGATGCCGCGCACCCATTTAGTTCACACCAGGGGGCGGTGCTGAGAGCTGCGCACCCATTGCGTTCACACCAGGGGGCTGCGCTTGGAGAAAAAACAAAACGGCCACTACGATTAATTTATATTCGTCCCGGGGACCCCATCCCCCAGGGCATGCCCAAATATATTTTTTTATCTTTAAAAAGGGGGGGATTGGGCGACTCCCCTCCCTGGCCATTTGTGGCCCTGGAGAAACCATCCCCCAGGACATGGCCTCACAGTTGGAGACTGTGGGGGGAGCCCAAATACCCCCACGGTCCCGCCTGCTCCCCACCTCCTGCGAGAGCCAGCATTGCTTTTCAGCAAGGGGAGCTTCTGACATGCAGCTCCACTTGCCCAAAAGCAATCCTGCTTTGCTTCATTGAAACAACAGCAGGTTTTCCTACTCTCGCTTCAATCAAGCAAAGCAGCGTTTGCTATGACAGGGCGGAAGCCATGCTCCTGCCCTGTCATAGCAAACAGCAATGTCCCGGGGGTGAGCACCCCGGGACATTGCAGGAGTCGAACCTGGGGGGTGGCAGTCCCCAGGGCCACTATGGACTCCTGGAGGAGGGGCCGTGCAGCCCCCCTTCCTTCATTTCTTAAGTGGTGGTGGTCCCCAGGGCTTGGGGGAGCCCCTGAGCCCCCCACACCCATTATTTAATAACCCCAGACTCCATTTTTTTTTTTTGTCTCGTCTGGAGTCACGCACCCTGCGCACTTCTATTTAAAAAAAGAGCAGGCCTAGGGGGTCAGGGTGTTCCCACCCTTCCCTCTTTTCTTGTTTTTCATCCTTTTTTTTAACAGAGTTCTTCTGACTCGGTAACCGAGTCACAAAATGGCTGCCAACAGTTCCTGCTTTGGAGTGTTGGCAGCCAATGAGAATGAAGCTCGAGCTTGGAAGGGTTAGCGCACCCATATCAAAACTTTTTCTAATTTCTCAGGAACTACTGAACAGATTTACACCATTTAACAAAAAGGGCTCTTTCTGAACCAAGGGCTACCTTTTTGTCAAATTTGGTGAAATTCCGTTTAGCAGTTCGGGCTGTAGCTTTGTCTAATGTTTCCTATGGAAAATAACATGGGGAAAACAAGTTTTGGGACCCCCCCTTTTTTCTCGGCTCCCGCTTGACATTCACCCTGAAACTTTTAAGTCAGGAGCTGACTGGAGCTCCCCACTAGTTTTGAAACTTTTGCGAAGATTCGTCAACCGGCGCCAAAGTTATTGGGAAAATAAAAAACGCTTTTTGAATAGAAACAAGGTCCTAACTATAAATACCTACTGGCGACTGCCAGTAGGTAACATATAAATATATAAATATATAAAGTTCAGAGCTCATGGAAGTAGTCACCCATTTGAACAGTTACTGATTTATGCATGTAAACAGTCCGACAAATAGGCGTTTGGACAATAAAACAGTCACTAACAAATATAGCTCTGGTCTGAGTAACGTTATTGGAATTAGGTGACTGAAAACTTTATTAGTGGTCAAATTAACATTTTTCCCTCCTAGATATAGTTTCATTACCTTATCCATATTTGGTATATTTATTTCATTTGTAAGGCTGTAGTTCAGTGCTGTAGCTGTTCTAAGATCTGTAAATTATATACTAGTAGACATATTGTATGTCTGATTGTGCAACACAGAGAAGAAGGAATTCAAATATGTGTAAGGCATACTACTCCAGAACCTGTGTATGAAGTTTACACGGCTATGTTGAATTTAAATTTACACCGCCTTGCAATGCCTTTTCATTTACTAATTATAAATCACCCTTAAGGTAAGTTGTAGGTTGCTAATAGGGTAGGAAGGCATGTGTTTAAAAGGCAACACATGCAGTTTGAATTTTTAGTGAGTAAAAAACATACTCACGGAGCAATATACCCAGTTATAATCCACTAATCTAAGTCCTCACTGAGATGCCTATTTTGAAAACTATAGATTCATTCATACACTTAGACAGCAATAGAGTCACTTACACATTCACTCACAGACTTTCACCGTTGTTATGTATCCAGTAGTATACCCCAAGAGTCACTAACAGAGCTAGTAAGCAATTCATACAGCTACTTGCATACACATTTAGAGATCCAAATACTTTCTAAGCCAGCAAGTCATATAGTGACACAGTTACTTGCATACCCATTGACACATGCACACGTATACTCATTGAAATATGTACTCAAATACTGGCACAAGCAAGTGACCCATTCAGACAAGTAGCCCTTTAAGCATGTCTCAGGCCTGCTACTGCATGGCCCATGTGTGCAGTTTTAGTGCTTTATTGAGTAGGTATTTAAAAGTCCTTGCCAAGCTTTAAACTTGCCTTCTACCAAATATAAGTCACCCCTAAGTTATGCTGCAAGTAGGCGATAGGGCAGAGCGCTATGTGCTTAGAAGGTAAGAAATGTACTTTGAAGTTTTAGTGAGTCATATGCACACTTCTAGACCCATATGTGTAGTTAAACATTCAGTGTACCACCCATATTGCAAGTTAAATACTTATTTAGAAAAGGATCGAGCCACTCATACACCCAGTCTCACAAAGACAGAACCATTTACACACTCAATTACCAACCCATACAGCACTTATGTATCCAGTGGTAACAGAGCTACTTGCACATATTACACATTTCAAAAGTCACTAACAGAGCCGTCAAGCAACCCATGCACTCCTAGTTTTCCTGCTATGCCGACTTGATACTCAAAACATATTGCTAAGCCTTACACCCCTCTTCTACTACATATAAGTCACTCATCAGGCCAGCTGTAAGTAGGCCATAGGGTAGGGAGCTGTATGCAATTAGATAAGATGTACTTTGAATTATCATTGAGTTACATGCGTACTTACAGACCTATATGTCATGTTATACATCCAGTTTCCCACCCGTACTGGAACTCACATACCTATGTATAAAAGGACGGAGTCACTAATCTACCCAGTCAGACAATGATAGATGCACTTAAACATTTATTCACACACACATAGAGCTCTTATGAATCCAGTAGTGATGAAGGAAGTTGCACGCACAGTTAAATACCGCAAAGCTCACTAACACAGCCAGTAAGAAGTCCATGCAGCCCCTTACATACACATTGAGAGACCCGTAGAGTAACTTAGAGTTAGACACATATCAATATACTTATTTAGATATTCACAGACACACTGACATACAGACTGAGCCACTCATATAGATATTTATTGATGAACTGACAACAACACGTCACCCATGCAGACAAGTAGCCCTTTCTTGGGCCTGCTACTGTAGAGGCACCTGCTACTGTAGAGGGTGTGCATGTAATTTTCCTGGATAGGCAGACTTGACATTCCAAATACGTTGCTAGCTGTAAACTCCTCTTCTACTACATATAAGGCACCCCTAAGATAGATTGCAGGTAAGTCATAGGGCAGCGAGCTATGACCTTAAAAAAAGATGTTCTTTGAAGTTTCATTGAGTTACCTGCCCACTTACAGACCCATATATCTGTTATACATCAAGTCTCCCACCCATACTGGAACTCACAAACCTATGTATAAATGGATAATATACCCAGTTAAACAGTGACAGGGGCACTTAAGCATTCACTTACATACATGTACACCTTTTATGTATCCAGTATCCCTCACTCTTCACTCTTCTCATCATTGAGCACTCCCCTCAAAAAAAAACTGAGCCTGCGCCCGATCCGACGAGCACCAGGAAGCACCGGGCAGGATTGGGAGGTAAAGAAACCGGGAATTGGGAACAGATGAAAGAGGCTCCTCAGCTCTCGAGTTGCATTCAAAGCCTCACTTTTTCCCTGGTGGAGCCGACACGTCGATTGCGGCTGCTGACAGTCAGCAGCAGCTAAGTGCGTGCCATGGGTATATCACAGAGGCGGCCCGGGTAGCTCTGGGCACAGCTTGCGGTCACCTGATTGGTCCCACTCGCCAGAATTCAAAAAGTTCTCCAAAATCCTCCAAAGAGCACCTCGGGTCACAGAAGTGACCACGGAGGGTGAAGGAGCCCCCGGAGACAGCTAACCCCTGCTGGGAAAAGTAGGGCATCCCTGTCAATCTCTAGTGTTGTGATACCGGTGAAACGTATTGGCCCCCAAGAAAGGCAAGAAGGTGGCTTTACCCAATCATTAAGCAGAGCCCACGGTCTACGGTCAGCCACAGCTTTACGCCATCCCCCCGGTTAGGGTGAGGGAAAGAAGTAAGAGCTTGGACCAGGGGTAAGTACAGCTGTGAGGAGAAAAGAAAACTTACAGCACACTGTATGAGCTGCAGCAGCAGCCTAAAATTCAGGCATAACTCTTTGCGGCAGTGAACTGGTATTTGGTTGCGGTCTGGGGAGCGTAATAGATACTTTCTTCATCTTTCTGTCTGGCATTGGCGCTACCCGATTTGGACAGCCTTTACCCCAGCCTTTCCCCCAGACCGCTTGCCTCTAAAACCGGCTTTCCTAAAACCAGTTTATCTTCAATCACCACTCCTAACGTCGTGCATAGACTGGACTTTAGTCACCACTCCAGTCTTATACATTTTAATGTTCAGCTAGGGTGACCAGGAATCAAGATCTTTTCAAATCTCACATAGAGAAGCAAGCTTCTAGAATACAGAACAAACAGATAAAAAAGCAGATAGTGACCAACACAAAAAAAGCCACGGTATGGCTTATAAAAAGCTACACTCTCAAACAGTACACATGAAAAAACTGGGAACAACACAAGTATCAATAAGAAGTATTCGTTAGGTAGCACTTACAAGCGCTACAGTAGGGGAACCTGCAATTACAAGCTTCTTCACAATAACACAGAAACTCGTCCCAGCTGTGCAGAAAAGCCATCGAGAGTTTGTCACAAACCCAAACAAATCAGTCACAGGCACAGAGCCTATAAAAGTGTACGGCGACTTAGAATCAGACAAGGAAGCAGCCTCTGAAACAAAGCAGGCTCCAGATCAGGTAAATGGCACAGAGCCTTTGGCTCCACTAGCTGCTTTGGAATCAATGACGGTCCAAGAACATACCCCCAGACCTCAGTATTAGATCAACTGGAGGCCCCCTCACAAATCCTGGCCCCACAAATTTTAGCTACTGACTTCACCCTTCCGGATATCGATCATTAGCTGCATTGGACACTCCTGGGAGTAGCCGTGTGCTTTATAAATACCATGTAAATGTAAATGTAAATGTACAGATATTTATATAGCCCAAATCACCAACCGGTCTCTAATCGCTGGCTTAGGGAACCCGTCCTGGTATTCCCCTGTGAGATAACCCAGCAGGGCATCCACAAGGTGAAAGCCAGGCCTCCCGCCGCGAGGGGCCATTGTGGAGATTAAGCAAGCTATTGCCCAGAGTCGCAGAGTGTGAACCCATGAATCGAGTATGCACTGGAGCGAGAATTATCAAGTCCATGGACAATTTATGAACTCAAGACCCAGCCGAGCCGGGAATTGAACCCTGGTCCCAGGCTGACCTCTGCTTCCAGGTCTGCCTACTCTAACCAGTGAGCCACACTTCTCACCATATAACATAACATAGCTACTCCATCTCTAGAGAATACCTAAAAAAGTAATTGCACCTGTTTTCTAGCATGCCAGGCAATCGCATCGACTCAACACAAAATGCCTCACAATCTTCTGAATTTTCATCATTTATCTTGTGACAATCACCAAACAGACAAGACCTTGGAGAGAATTATGGAATCTATATTACAACTCTTAGAAAAGAACATGGAAAACACAGACCAGATTCTGGAGACCCAAACAGGAATACTACAATACTTTGTGGGAAAAAAGAAAAAAACAACTTTTCCATGATGCCCAAACCATACCTAACCCTGAGATTGATAAGGGCAGAGAAGTGTCTCTACATTTCTCCTGTGCCCAGTATTTCTCCTACTCAAAAAAAGCAGAGAGCAACTCAGACGGAGGGTTTCCCTATTAAACAAAAAAATAATAATCTTAACTGTGAAAAATGTATTCTCTATTTAAGCTATTTGAGGAACCCACGCTACAGAACACCCCACAAAGGTCTCCTCATATTAGCTCTCTGATGTTCCCAATTTTTGCTCAAAAGGTACAAAAAGGAGATTCAATCTTCCGACCTCAAAAAGAAGATAAGGCACTAGAGGGGACAGCCAACTTAAATAAAAATCGAAATAATCAAATAGAGCTAATAACACCGCAATCTGAAAAAGGGAAATAAACGCAGGCAAAAACCAACGAAAATAATATCAAGAAGAAAAAAAGTTAAGTGAAGGATCTCAAAAAGGTCGTCAAGGAAAGTAACGTTTCTCCAAACAGGTTATGCAAAGCAGGTAGAAAAAGATAATAGCTGCAACTTGAAAGCTACAAATGCTACCCAACTCTTAGACTAGCAGACCGATCTACCAAAAATTGGAGAAGATAATAACATTTTAAATCCTCTTGCACCAAGCTTTACCACAAAAGCTGTAAAACAAGTCTATCCAGATACTGTAAAACACTCCTGGAATCTGAAACTACAGAGCAGCAGGGTTCAACCAGTATCGAGTGTCCTGGAATTAACAGACTTATTTCTGAGCAATAATCTTCCACTAAATCATGGGAGAATAGTCAATCTACTACAAAAATACATTGTCCTCAATCACTAACCTCTGCAGAAACAAAATTAGTTTCTTTCCCAAATAAACTTTTATCACTCGTGGCAATTGTCGAATTGTGGTCTAACGTAATACCTTCCATAATAATAAAAGAAAACAACAGTCTTGACAAAAATGGCTTTGACATTATTGAAATCAAAGAAGCTGATAATTTTAATAAATACTCAAAAGGGACAGTAAGAGTAAGGCTTGCCTATATAACCAGGATCAGCAACCTTAAGGCAATGACATAATGGATGGTCTTCTAATGAGCTCACTTAAAGATGGGGTGTGCAGCTTTGGAACTGTTCAGACAGAAAAAAGTCACCACAACCTGAAGAAAAAAAATGGGCGTGGATTGCGGGAACCTTAAACAGTTATAAACCGGGAAAAGACCCAAAACTTCTCTTTTAGCAGCAAACTAAAAATAATATCATGGAACATGGCTGGGAAAAACTCAGAGAAGATATCTTTTATCCTGGAAGGTTCCCCACCCATAGTGCTCCTGCAAGAAACATGGACTTTAGCTCCTTCCTATCAAAAAGACTACTTTGTGTACGTCAACATAGCAGAGGCTGCAAGAAGGGGTTATGCAAGAGGAGGCCGAGTGATCCTGCTTAAAGAAGAACTTGACTGGGACCCAGAGGAAATAGACCTCTCCTTGTCGAATGTACACTGTGTTAACATTAGCTCCTGAAACAAAAGCATGGAGTCTGCCCTAGAATTACTACTCTTTAAAATATACATTACACCTGGCCCTGCAAAAAACTCCCTAATAGAAACAACTTTTCCAAAAATCAACCAAATTCTGGTGTCCAGGAGGTTTCCACATACGATTATAGCAGGGTATTTTAATGGAAAAATCTCAACCACATTTTTAAACAGTGGGGCGACGTTAGCACAAGAGGAAGCATGTCTAATTCCAATCCCAATATTTCCAGCCAATACAAGGGCAGATAAACAAGGGAAATAGCTTCTAGCCCACATCGCCGCAATACACGGCGTTATCCTCAATGGAAGAGTAGAAGGAGACATCCTGGCAGCATTTGCCAGAATAGGCAACCACAGCTCTTCTATCCTAGACTATGCATAGATGATTACATGAAAGTTAGGACATTAAACATCCAATGCACGCACGAAAGTGATCATGCATTCCCGACCTTGGAAATTGAAACTTTAATGCAACTGTCCTCCTCATGGTCCCAAAGCACTTTTAAGGGACAGGCAAACATAAAAAACAGGTAGGATCTACTGGAATACAAAAGCAATAAATAATGAACTTGATCATTTCTTATTTTTCCCCAAATCCTGTAATTGAAGAAGGAGACCCCATAACTAGATTTGAAGACATAGTACAATTGGTTGTGGTGACTCTCCATGCAAATACAATCAGTAAGTATGAAAGAAAAACCCACCACTATGGAAAGCGATCAGACAATTTGTCAGTACGCCTAAATAACCTGACCAGAAAACAATTCTTAACTTTCTGTGCCACAAGACAAAGACAAAGAGAAATAAGAAAGCTGAAAAAACTCCGTCAACGAAACAAAGAAAAAGAAAAGCAAGCCAACAAGGGTAAAATCTGGGTCGATATACACAACACAGTAAAAAGCGGAAATAGCAAGGCATTCTGGAATATAGTAACCATACAAGTGGGAACAAGAAAGTCAATCCAAGCGTCGCCTGTCGCTTCAGCTGAATGAGAAAAACATATTCTAACCTTATGTAAACCCAATGACCAAATACAAGCCTCTCCTAGTCATCACCAAGGATGAAACGGCCAACCAGAACAGAACATATTAGCTATTTCAACAACGCAGATCGCTACCTTCATTAAAACTACAAGATCATCAGCAGCAATGGGTCCAGACAACACCCCGAACAAAATCCTTTAATCAAATCTAGAAGAGGGAAGCATGTTTTTAACACCTCTTTTCTTTACTGTTTTGCCACTGGGAACATACCAAAATCTTGGCGCGGGAGTATAGTGACTCCCCTTTTAAATAAAGGTTCTACACTAAATACGACTAACTACAGACAAATTGCTCTCCTTTGCAGCATGTGTATTGGACCATCTAAAAGGCTGGGCATTCTCAAACAATGTGATTCCTGTGACACAGGGTGATTTCCGCCCAAACCATTCGGTCATGGAAAATATTGCTGTCCTTCAGACTGTCGTAGCCCTAAAATCACAAATAATCTATTGTGCGTTTATTGATTTTTCAACACTTTTGACAGCGTAGATAGACAAAGGCTGTGGAAAAAGCTAGAGAGTCTAAGGATACCCTGTGACTTCCTAACAACAATCATATCTCTGCACACAGCAACATGGTATAGAGTCAAAATGGGGGGGGAAAGGGGCCTGACTATTCAAATCCCCACTATAAACGGTCTGAAACAAGGGTGCCTCCTCGCTCCTTTGTTATTTTCCATCTATATAAGCGACCTTCCAGGGTACTTTTACCAAACTAATAACTTTCCCCCTAAGCTAGCGCAAAGCGAAATACATAGCCTCATTTATGCGGTTTACATTGTTATACTTGACCGTATCCCTGTTGGTCTACAAAGAAATTTGGAAGAATTAAATAGATACTCAAAAGAGAATTTTCTGGTTCCTAATATCTCCAAAACTAAAATTTTACCTTTCAGAGGAAGAAGGAAATTACTGCCTTTCACCTGGTCCCTGGGAGGTAAACCGATAGAGATAGTGAAAGAACATGTTTATTTGGGCCAACAATCCCATTTCATACATCCTCCAAAATGTCTCCCATTTTCAGAATCTCGGGCAAAAGGCAGACTCCTATGTTGGGGCATTACAGAGGTTTCATTGCTCAACAGGGAATAGACATTTTAAATCTATGCTGGAGGTTTATAGTATGAAAATTCCACCCATTTTATCTTATGCCATGGAATATATACAGATTAAAACCTGGCGACCAAAAAAAGTAAAAGAAGGGTCTATTCTATGAAAACTGCTGAAAGTCACCCAATCAGTCCCCGTCGAAGCCTTACGCCTCGAGCTCTCTTTAACAAGTTCATACGCTCAAGCTATTTCTAATATTCAACGGTGGGCCTTTAATCTTTTACACGCAACTCCTGGCTCTTAAAGACATATATTAAAACAAGAGACATTTGGAGAAGACTCAGCTTTGCACACCTTTAACAGTAATCGCAAAATAGCCCTTGAGGCATCTCAATGCACTATTGCATTTTTGAAGGCTTGGTCTCCAGCCCACTTGAAGATCTTTTTAAATGATACGATGCCAAGAATAAGCTTTGCGCTAGACAGGGAGCACTGTATTCAATTAAAGCACTTTAAAATGTTTGCAGAAACTATAGTATACAAACCCCCCGAGCATTATATACAATTTCAACTAGAACATAGAGTAAGGAGTTGTATTATTCTTTTATGACTAGGAATTCTTCCTTTAAAACTTTATTCCTCTAGATGGAAGTCCCTTGAACAGTCCTCAGTTGTTAGTGGCATGTGTAATGGAGTACAATATCTTTTCCACATACTTTGTGTTTGTCCAAATCAGACTTTGGGAGAGGCACAACAACGTTTTATAAACCCTATACGTTTTCAATACAATATCATTTTAAATCAAGACTTAATTACGCTGTGCAAATCTCCTCCTAACAAATTTGTTTGTCATAACCTGTTCAAGTTTTTAAAGAGTCTCTAGGGTTGTTCTAATAGTACCGATCCCGATTAGTTATAAACTTATGTACTTTTCTTCGTCAATTTTAACTTTCTATGTTTATATTGAGTTTTAATGCAATCTTAAACGTTTAAATGTAAATATTTTATATCATGTATTCGCATTTGTTGACCTCAGTCGAGGTCTGAATCAAATAAAATGTTGACTTTGACTTTGACTATGTATCCAGCAGTAATGGAGGAAGTTGCACACACAGTTAAATGCCCAATACTCACTAACACAGCCAGCAAGCAATCCATGCAGCTCCTTACACACACGTTGAGAGACCCACATATTAAATAAGAGAGCTAGACATATAACAACATACATACTTACATATCCAACAGCACACCCACATAGGGACTGAGGCATTAATTCGGGTATGTACTGAAGAACTGACATAAACATTTTACCCATGCAGACAAGTAGCTCTCTAAACATGTCAAGGGCCTGCTACTGTAGAGTGTGTGTATGCAGTTATTCTGTGAGATCAAGTTGACATTCAAAACACATTGCCAAGCCTTAAACTCCTCTTCCACTACATATAAGTCACCCCTATGATAGGCTTTAGGTAGGTCGTAGGACAGGGAGTGATGAGCTTAAAAGATAATACATGCTCTTTTAAGTTTCATTGAGTTATATGCACACTTACAGACCTATATGTCTATTATACATCCAGTCGCCAAACCATACTGGAACTCACATACCTATGTATAAAAAGATAGTGCCACTAATGCACCCAGTCAGACAGTGACAGAGGCATTTAAACATTCACTCACACACATATAGCTCTTATGTATCCAGCAGTAATGGAGGCAGTTGCACACACAGTTAAACAACCTAATCCTCAAAAACACAGCCAGCAAGCAATCCATGCAGCTCCTTACATACACATGGAGAGAACCATAGAGTAACTAACAGAGCCAGACATCTACCAGCGTACTTACTTACATATCCAATGACACACCCACATAGGTACTGAGATACTCATTCAGATATGGACTGAAGAACTAACACTAAGTCATAGAACCAGACAAGTAGGCCTTTAAACATGACTTGGGTCTGCTACTATAGAGCCTGTGTATGCAGTTTTTCTGCAATGTCGACTTGACATTCAAAGCATGTTGCTATGCCTTAAACTCCTCTTCTACTACATATAAGCCACCCTAAGGTACGCTGTAGGTAGGCCATATGGCAGGAAGCTATGAGCCTAAAAGACATGTTGTTTGAAGTTTCATTGATGTGCATGCACACTTAGAGACCCATATGTTCAGTTATATATCCAGTCTCCCACCCATACTGGAACTCACATACCTAGCTATGTATAAAAGGATAGAGGTGTTAAGTTAAACCACCCAGAAACAGAGGCACTTAAGCATTCACTCACACACACATACAGCTCCTATGGGACGCGGCAGACACTGCCACCTAGCTTCGCACTGTTTGTGGATTTTTAATGCTTCACTCGCCGCATGTTTAAACAAATTTACTTGTTTGGTATTTACTGTGTTATTCACTGTTGGAATACTGAAACTGCTTATCACGTACCTGAGCACCCACCGGGAGCTCTCCGGTCCATCACGGTCTTCTCTATGACCGATTGTGTGGAGAGAGTAAGCCGAGTGTAGGGGGCCGAGAACGGGCGCCATCTTTGCTGCGATTAGCGCACTAGTGTTCATGGTCAGTTAGGTATAAAGCCTCCACCTTCAGGATGTGTAGCGGACGCGGCAGGGACTGCCACCTAGCTTCGCACTGTTTGTGGATTTTTAATGCTTCACTTGCCGCATTTTTAAACAAATTTACTTGTTTGGTATTTACTGTGTTATTCACTGTTGGAATACTGAAACTGCTTATCACGTACCTGAGCACCCACCGGCAGCTCTCCGGTCCATCACGGTTTTCCCTGTGACTGATTGTGTGGAGAGAGTAAGCCGAGTGTAGGGGGCCAAGAACGGGCGCCATCTTTGCTGCGGTTAGCGCACTAGTGTTCATGGGCAGTTAGGTATAAATCCTCCACCTTCAGGACGTGCAGTGGACGCAGCAGACACTGCCACCTAGCTTCGCACTGTTTGTGGATTTTTAATGCTTCACTCGCCACATTTTTAAACAAATTTACTTGTTTGGTATTTACTGTGTTATTCACTGTTGGAATACTGAAACTGATTATCACGTACCTGAGCACCCACCGGCAGCTCTCCGGTCCATCACGGTCTTCCCTATGACCGATTGTGTGGAGAGAGTAAGCCGAGTGTAGGGGGCCAAGAACGGGCACCATCTTTGCTGCGGTTAGCGCACTAGTGCTCATGGGCAGTTAGGTATAAAGTCTCCACCTTCACGGACGCGCGCAGCGGGCTTGCCTTAGGCGTGCCTTAGGCGCGCCAGCGGCATGCCCGTCTGCGCCCATCCGCGCCAGTACGCTGCCAGCTGCCAGGACACTCTGTTCATTTACCTTCTCCCAGGCGCTAAAAATGCCCCTAATTACATACACCAAACAGTTACTATTTGACTTAAGGGACAAGGTCCTTGGGATTAACTGCAGGAGAAAGATTATGGTAGTGTTGGAGGGAATGGACAGTAACTGCATGAAATGTGGCTGGGCATCAATCAGGGGCACAGTACTGCGAACCTCGCATGCCATCAACTCGCGGACTGGCGAGTATTGGTGAAGTAGACTGCAGGTGGAAAGCGCAAGTCGAGTGGGCCTAAGACGACCTTTCAAGGTCTATATCTCAATGCCAGATCCATCCCTAAACATGCTGGGGAAGTCTGGGATCCCCTGGATGATCTAAAGCTAGATATCTGCATCTTCACAGAAACCTGGTTGAACGCCCAGTCAGCCCCTTGTGTAGCTATAGCCTTTCCTGCAGATTATACAGTGGTGAGGCTTGACAGAATAGGCTGGCTACAGCAACCCGTTTAGCCCATCAGATAAATATTGTAGATACCATCACAGCCCCTAGTATGGAACTGATGATAATTAATCTGGAACTGGCCTCTGGCACTAGGCTGAGGGGCGCAGTAGTATACCATCCCCCCGGGGAAAGCAAAAAGAACTTCTGTGTAGCACTATTGGAGAGTCTGGCTCCTTACACCATGCAGGCAGATAATTTCTTACTAATAGGTGATTTTAATCATCATCTAGATATTAGCTTGAACACTAACTCACTAGGCTTATTAGCAGCCATGGAGACCTTAGGCCTCTATCCCGGAATTCATAGCCCTACTCACAAAGCGGGTCATACGCTTGATAACATCTTCACAAATATGGAGGATATCCTAGTGGATCCCCCACTGGATTTTAAGTTGGACGGACTATATGGCCCTGGGATTCTCCTGAACTGTCCCGTCACCTCCAAGTCAGGCACAAGGCAGGAAGAGCTTACGTAGATCATGGAAGAAAGTGACTTTACAAGCATTTAATGCAGCATTTTCCCCTCCATCCTTTAGCAGTGGGACAGACAGCAATGTAGCACTTCATAAGCTAGAGACCGCGATAACAACAGCCCTTGATACTACAGCTCCAGCCAAGGCAGTTATAGTAAGGGAGAGAGCTGCCCCAGCTCCTTGGTATTCAGATAGCTTGAAGATAGAAAAAGCAAACTGCAGAGGCGCTGAGCGTAAATGGAGAAATCGAAGGGGGAAGAGGACAAATTGGCTTATTGATCTTTACATAGAGCTTATCTGGGGAACTGCAATAGAGGTAGGAGAGCCCACTTAGGGGAAAGAATTGCGGAAGCAAGGAATTCCACCAAAGAACTCTTTAAAATCCTTAATGAATTCAACAATCCCAGAGCCAATAACTCCACCCTGGCCCCTACACAGGGTCTATGTAATGATCTAGCCATCTATTTCAAATAGAAAGTTGATAAAATCTATAACACATTTGACATGGAAGAGCCAGCTCCGGCAGTCAATCCCCTCTTGAAAGATCCGTCTTCCCTTAGCCTAGAGACTTTTGCAGCCATTTCCTGTGAACAAGTGTGTGCCTTATTGTCACACACTAAATCAGGCTCACCGTCAGACGTGGCCCCCTCACATCATGGCAGATTTGGCTCCTGCTTTATCCTCCTCAATTATGGAGATTTGTAACTTATCTCTAGACACAGATGTATGCCCAGTAAAATGGAAGAAGGCATATCTAAAGCCACTACTTAAAAAGCCACAGGCAGACCTATCAGACCTACAAAGCTATAGACCCATCTCTCTTCTTCCATTTTGTGCCAAGATCATGGAATCTTTGATCAATCAATAACTCTCTTCATATTTGGAACAAAATCATCTGCTGGACCCATCATAGACCGGTTTCCACGCTGGTCACAGCACAGAATCGGCTCTCACAAAAGTCACAGATTCTATAAGGATGCTATTGGATGATGGAACCCTCACTATACTAGTTCTCCTCGATCTCTCAGCAGCCTTTGACACTATCTCTCACGGTGTGCTTGTGGATAAACTGCGAGAGATTGGTGTCAGAGGCTCAGCCTTAAAGTGGATACATAGCTTCCTGTCAGAAAGAACACACTGTGTACAAAAGGACACATTTGTATCTGACAGGCAGTTGTGGACAAGGGGGTACCACAGGGCTCCATCCTAAGTCCCACCCCATTCAACATTTATGTTTCCACGTTGGCCCCAATTATCAGGTCTTGTGGGTTCCATACAATCTCCTATGCAGATGACACACAGGTGATAGTACCCATTGGGAAAGACCCTGTGTTGACCAGAGAAAAATTCAAAAGCTGCTTGCTAAAAATTGCTATTTGGATGAGCAAGAAATCTTTACAATTGAACTCCAGTAAAACGGAGATCTTGCTATTCGGCAAAGCTGAGGAGCTATGGTCCAAGGAGTGGTGGCCAGAAGAATTAGGGGAAGCCCCCACTCCAAAAAAATGGGCAAAAGACCTGGGGGTGATGATCGATGACAAACTCTCGATGGAGGAGCACGTTAAAACCACCGCGGGCAAATGCTTTGGCATAACGCGTATGCTAAGAAAAGTATTTCCCTGGATCCCCCTCCATACCAGGAAAATTCTCATTCAGGCTCTTCTAGTCAGTAGACTAGACTATGTGAGGTTCTGTAGCGATCCGAACCCGTGAATTCGGTATCGTAGTACTGACACGATTTTGGTACCAATGAACCGCAAATGATCCATTGCATGCATGACAGTGTTTTCGCTACGCAACTAGCATGAATTCACTGAGAAATAGGGCACTCTGTGGTAAAGTCGTGGCATCCATTTTAGTTACGGCATCCATTTTGTTTCTTGCCCTCACATAGTCAATGAACGGACGATGACCCCGGCAGAGTCACCTTGTTAAGGACACGTAAGCTCGATCCCCGAGAAAGGCTGACGCTGCATGACTAGGCAGAATCAAGCTGCCTCCCTTGCCTGAGGCCAGTCCTGCTGTACTGGTTCTCGTGTCCGTTGTCCTGACTGAAAGGCCGAAGACGGTAGCCATGCCCGTTTATGATCCATAAACACCTGGTGAGCAGTCTATATATCGACTTTTTAATATCGAGGGACATAAATATCGAGTCAAAAATATCGAATGTCCAAAATATCGAAATAGCTAATATCGATGTGAAAAATATCGTTTTTTTTTTTTTACTTATATGTCGATGTAAGTAATATCGTTCGTAATAATATCGACATGTGAAAATATCGTTAATTGTGTGTTTAGTAAATATTTTGAAGTTGTTTGTATAAATATTTAAAATGTATATAATATGAGAAATATTTATATTGTTTTAGGGGCGGGATGTTGGGTTATAGGGGATAAGGGTGGGGAGTGTTTTAAAAAAGTTAATATTTTTTTTTAATATATTGTAAAATTTAATTATTAAATTTAATTTAAAATGTGAAATGTATATTTAATTTTAGGAGCGGGATGTTGGTTTATAGGGGATAAGGGTGGGAAGTGTATTAAAAATGTTTATATATTGTTTGAATTTGTTGAAAAATTAGTTAAAAATTGTAAATTAAATTTAGAATTTAAAAAAAAAAATTAGGAGCGGGATGTTGGTTTATAGGGGATAAGGGTGGGAAGTGTATTAAAAATGTTTATATATTGTTAGAATTATTTTAAAAATTATTTAGAAATTGTAAATTAAATTTAGAATTTTAAAAAAAAATTTAGGAGCGGGATGTTGGTTTATAGGGGATAAGGGTGGGAAGTGTTTTAAAATATTTTATATATTTGTAAATTTTAAAAAGAAAATTTCTAGAAATTCTAAATTATATTTTGAAATTTTTAAAACATTTAGGAGCAGGATGTTGGTTTATCGGGGATAAGGGTAGGAAGTGTATTAAAAATGTTTATATATTGTTAGAATTTTTTTGAAATTTATTTAGAAATTGTAAATTAAATTTAGAATTTTAGAAATAATTTTAGGAGCGGGATGTTGGTTTATAGGGGATAAGGGTGGGAAGTGTTTTACAAATGTTTATATATTATTTAATTTAAAACAAAAACATTAATTTAGAAATTGTAAATTAAATTTTGAAGTTTAAATAAAATTTTAGGAGCGGGATGTTGGTTTATAGGGGATAAGGGTGGGATTTTTTAAAACATTTTTTATATATTTGTTAATGATTTTTTTAAAAAATTGATAAATATGAAATAAATTTTCGATTTTTACAAATATATTTCGCTGCGGGATGTTGGTTGATAGGGGATAAGGGTGGGAAGTGTTGTAAAAATGTTTATATATCTGTTAATTTTTAAAAAAATTAATTTAGAAATTGGAATTTTTTTTTAGAATGTTACAAATAATTGTAGGAGCGGAATGTTGGGTTATAGGGGATAAGGGTGGGAAGTTAATTTAACATGTTTATATATTGTTAATTTCTAAAATATTAATATTTAGAAATTTTAAATTTATTTTTGAATTTAACTAATCCCATAATTAAATATAGATTTCAGTCAGAGTATTAAATTAATTAAGTTCACTGTCCAGCACTTATTTTAATTTAATATAGAATGGAGTGGGAATAGTAAATTAATTTAGTTCAGTGTCCAGCACATACTGTAATTAAATATAGGTTGGAGTGAGAATAGGAAATTCATTAAGTTAAGTGTCCAGCACTTATTTGAATTTAATATAGACTGGAGTGGGAATAGTAAATGAATTTAGTTCAGTGTCCAGCACCTACCCTAATTTATTATAGGTTGGAGTGAGAATAGTAAATTAATTAAGTTCAGTGTGTAGCACTTATCTTAATTAAATATAGATTGGAGTGGGAATAGTAAATGTATTCAGTTCATTGTCCAGCACCTACTGTAATTTAATATAGTTTTTATTGAGAATAGTAAATTAATAAGTTCAGTGTCCAGCACTTATCTTAATTAAATGTAGATTGGAGTGGGAATATTATATTAATTTAGTTCAGTGTCCAGCACATACTCTAATTAAATATAGGTTGGAGTGAGAATAGTAAATTAATTAAGTTCACTGTCCAGCACTTATTTTAATTTAATATAGACTGGAGTGGGAATAGTAAATTAATTTAGTTCAGTGTCCAGCACCTACCCTAATTTAATATAGGTTGGAGTGAGAATAGTAAATTAATTTAGTTCAGTGTCCAGCACTTATCTTAATTAAATATAGAGTGGAGTGGGAATAGTAAATTAATTAAGTTCATTGTCCAGCACCTACTGTAATTTAATATAGTTGGGAGTGAGAATAGTAAATTAATTAAGTTCAGTGTCCAGCACTTATCTTACTAAAATATAGATTGGAGTGGGAATAGTAAATTAATTCAGTTCAGTGTCCAGCACATACTCTAATTAAATATAGGTTGGAGTGAGAATAGTAAATTAATTAAGTTCAGTGTCCAGCACTTATTTTAATTTAATATAGACTGGAGTGGGAATAGTACATTAATTTAGTTCAGTGTCCAGCACCTACCCTAATTTAATATAGGTTGGAGTGAGAATAGTAAATTAATTAAGTTCACTGTCCAGCACTTATTTGAATTTAATATAGACTGGAGTGGGAATAGTAAATTAATTTAGTTCAGTGTCCAGCACCTACCCTAATTTAATATAGGTTGGAGTGAGAATAGTAAATTAATTAAGTTCAGTGTGCAGCACTTATCTTAATTAAATATAGATTGGAGTGGGAATAGTAAATGTATTCAGTTCATTGTCCAGCACCTACTGTAATTTAATATAGTTTTTATTGAGAATAGTA
Source organism: Triturus cristatus (assembly GCF_964204655.1). Classification (NCBI taxonomy): domain Eukaryota; kingdom Metazoa; phylum Chordata; class Amphibia; order Caudata; family Salamandridae; genus Triturus; species Triturus cristatus. Next base: position 1,362,397,438 of record NC_140591.1, on the reverse strand, counting down.
AATTAATAAGTTCAGTGTCCAGCACCTACTGTAATTTAATATAGTTGGGAGTGAGAATAGTAAATTAATTAAGTTCAGTGTCCAGCACTTATCTTACTAAAATATTGATTGGAGTGGGAATAGTAAATTAATTCAGTTCAGTGTCAAGCACATACTCTAATTAAATATAGGTTGGAGTGAGAATAGTAAATTAATTAAGTTCAGTGTCCAGCACTTATTTTAATTTAATATAGACTGGAGTGGGAATAGTAAATTAATTTAGTTCAGTGTCCAGCACCTACCCTAATTTAATATAGGTTGGAGTGAGAATAGTAAATTAATTAAGTTCACTGTCCAGCACTTATTTTAATTTAATATAGACTGGAGTGGGAATAGTAAATTAATTTAGTTCAGTGTCCAGCACCTATCCTAATTTAATATAGGTTGGAGTGAGAATAGTAAATTAATTAAGTTCAGTGTCCAGCACTTATCTTAATTAAATATAGAGTGGAGTGGGAATAGTAAATTAATTAAGTTCATTGTCCAGCATCTACTGTAATTTAATATAGTTGGGAGTGAGAATAGTAAATTAATTAAGTTCAGTGTCCAGCACTTATCTTACTAAAATATTGATTGGAGTGGGAATAGTAAATTAATTCAGTTCAGTGTCCAGCACATACTCTAATTAAATATAGGTTGGAGTGAGAATAGTAAATTAATTAAGTTCAGTGTCCAGCACTTATTTTAATTTAATATAGACTGGAGTGGGAATAGTAAATTAATTTAGTTCAGTGTCCAGCACCTACCCTAATTTAATATAGGTTGGAGTGAGAATAGTAAATTAATTAAGTTCAGTGTCCAGCACTTATCTTAATTAAATATAGAGTGGAGTGGGAATAGTAAATTAATTACGTTCATTGTCCAGCACCTACTGTAATTTAATATAGTTGGGAGTGAGAATAGTAAATTAATTAAGTTCAGTGTCCAGCACTTATTTTACTAAAATATAGATTGGAGTGGGAATAGTAAATTATTTCAGTTCAGTGTCCAGCACATACTCTAATTAAATATAGGTTGGAGTGAGAATAGTAAATTAATTAAGTTCAGTGTCCAGCACTTATTTTAATTTAATATAGACTGGAGTGGGAATAGTAAATTAATTTAGTTCAGTGTCCAGCACATACTGCCAACTCAGTCAATTGTGGTGTACCAGAAACTCACCTCAGAACCCAGAACCCAGTCTCTGGCTAGTATTAGGTGCCGATCACGATCCGGTAAAAACCGGGTACGAACCGTCGGACGGAGCATATTCTCCGTCCGACGCGTACCCGGTCGTCAATTTCTACAAACAAGGAATTACGAATCGCACGGGTACACCATGACCGTACGATTCGTAAAAAAGTCCGACCGAACAAAAAAACACCTACCAATGCGATCCGGGAAAGTGCCGACCTGACGTCGGGACGCTCGCAGCCAGCCATTCACGACCCAGGAATCACGATTCGCACCGACGTCACCCCGCACGGTGAATATTTTGCGGCAGCCAAAAACTGCCGGGAAATCAGGACGACGCGAACAAGGACCACCAGTACGCGACGGACAGACGACGACGCGAACAAGGAGGACCAGTACGTGACGGACACACAGGACGACGCCACCAAGGAGGACCCGTACGCGACAGGACGACGCGATTGGAGTACCAGTACGCGACGGACAGACATGGACCCGAACCTACGAGTCATCCCTGCCCTCATAGCAGTCCACCTGCTCTACAGGCACCGACGCAGACGCCGCAGAAGGTCAGAATAACTAAGGGAGGGGGGAAAGTGGGGTGGGGTGGGGGTGGCACGACCAGGGCAGGCCACAAAACAACCACATAAGTCACACATGGCCTGGACATACCTGACTCCCATGCCCTGGTCACCACGAGGGGGTGGGGGTGTGTCCTGATAAGCCAGCGACCGCCACAACGGAAGTCCGTCACCACGCGAACCGGCAACACAACCAGACAGGTACGTCCCGTACCCACGCCTCAAGAGCGTGGGTACGAGTCGTACCACGCCCACACACACGTCACCCCAACAATGGCGGGACGGATCGTACCCACGTGGCAAAGGCCTGGGTACGGCCCGCACAAGCATCACATAGCGTGGGGACGGATATGTACGGACCCTACCCCCACCCGCGTATGCATGGAGCGTACCCCCACCCCAACAGTGTAAATACGACTCGAACCCTCACCCGCGGACGTACGGACCGTACCCCCCATGCCAACAGTGGAAGTACGACCCGTACCCCCACCCGCGTATGCATGGAGCGTACCCCCCATGCCAACAGTGTAAGTACGACCCGTACCCCCACCCGCGTATGCATGGAGCGTACCCCCCATGCCAACAGTGTAAGTACGACCCGTACCCCCACCCGCGTATGCATGGAGCATACCCCCCACCCCTACAGTGTAAGTACGACTCGAACCCTCACCCGCGGACGTACGGACCGTACCCCCACCCCCACCAGTGTAAGTACGACCCGTACCCCCACCCGCGTATGCATGGAGCGTACCCCCATGCCAACAGTGTAAGTACGACCCGTACCCTCACCCGCGTATGCATGGAGCGTAACCCCCATGCCAACAGTGCAAGTACGACCCGTACCCCCACCCGCGTATGCATGGAGCGTGCCCCCCACCCCAACAGTGTAAGTACGACTCGAACCCTCACCCGCGGACGTACGGACCGTACCCCCACCCCCACCAGTGTAAGTACGACCCGTACCCCCACCCGCGTATGCATGGAGCGTACCCCCCATGCCAACAGTGTAAGTACGACCCGTACCCCCACCCGCGTATGCAAGGAGCGTACCCCCCACCCCAACAGTGTAAGTACGACTCGAAGCCTCACCCGCGGACGTACGGACCGTACCCCCCATGCCAACAGTGTAAGTACGACCCGTACCCTCACCCGCGTATGCATGGAGCGTAACCCCCATGCCAACAGTGCAAGTACGACCCGTACCCCCACCCGCGTATGCATGGAGCGTGCCCCCCACCCCAACAGTGTAAGTACGACTCGAACCCTCACCCGCGGACGTACGGACCGTACCCCCACCCCCACCAGTGTAAGTACGACCCGTACCCCCACCCGCGTATGCATGGAGCGTACCCACACCGTGTATGTCCCAAGCGTACATATCCAGAAATTGGAGGTGTGTGTGCAGAGTCCTCCCAGCAGTGCCCAGAGACAGGAGGGTGTGTGCAGAGTCCTCCCAGCAGTGCCCTGAGACAGGAGGGGTGGGTGCAGAGTCCTCCCAGCAGTGTCCAGACCCAGGAGGGGTGTGTGCAGAGTCCCCCCAGCAGTGTCCAGACCCAGGAGGGGTGTGTGCAGAGTCCTCCCAGCAGTGCCCTGAGACAGGAGGGGTGGGTGTGGAGTCCTCCCAGCAGTGCCCTGAGACAGGAGGGGTGGGTGCAGAGTCCTCCCAGCAGTGCCCTGAGACAGGAGGGGTGGGTGTGGAGTCCTCCCAGCAGTGTCCAGACCCAGGAGGGGTGTGTGCAGAGTCCCCCCAGCAGTGTCCAGACCCAGGAGGGGTGTGTGCAGAGTCCTCCCAGCAGTGCCCTGAGACAGGAGGGGTGGGTGTGGAGTCCTCTCAGCAGTGCCCTGAGACAGGAGGGGTGGGTGCAGAGTCCTCCCAGCAGTGCCCTGAGACAGGAGGGGTGGGTGTGGAGTCCTCCCAGCAGTGCCCTGAGACAGGAGGGGTGGGTGTGGAGTCCTCCCAGCAGTGCCCAGAGACAGGAGGGTGTGTGCAGAGTCCTCCCAGCAGTGCCCTGAGACAGGAGGGGTGGGTGCAGAGTCCTCCCAGCAGTGCCCTGAGACAGGAGGGGTGGGTGTGGAGTCCTCCAAGCAGTGCCCTGAGACAGGAGGGGTGGGTGTGGAGTCCTCCCAGCAGTGCCCTGAGACAGGAGGGGTGGGTGCAGAGTCCTCCCAGCAGTGCCCTGAGACAGGAGGGGTGGGTGTGGAGTCCTCCCAGCAGTGTCCAGACCCAGGAGGGGTGTGTGCAGAGTCCTCCCAGCAGTGCCCTGAGACAGGAGGGGTGGGTGTGGAGTCCTCCCAGCAGTGCCCTGAGACAGGAGGGGTGGGTGCCCATCACTCCCAGCAGTGCCCTGATACAGGAGGGGTGTAACACATGTGTGTGAGGCCAGAATTATCCACATGCATACTGGCTACAAGGGAACATGTCCCCATGAACTCATGTCAACAGACTCCACACACAAGTACAGTGATCACCAAGGATGCCACGATTGTCGCAGGTGGAGACATGGCCCTGCATGCATGGCCAAAGTAGAAGGGCTCCGTCACACACACAGCTCATGTAGACACAGCTCTGCGCTAAACATTGGGAACACCCTGCAGGGAAGAAAGCTGGGTACACAGAGGAAGGAATACACCCTGGGACAAGTGCACCATGCAGTAACTGCTTACATGAACAAAGAAAGTTAGCCAACACCTTGTGATGGCACACAGATCACAGGGTCCCACCAATGAGCAGTACACTACTACACATCCCACACACCCAAACCCTTACACACCACCCAAAACCATGTAGCAGCCCCACCAACACCAATACCAGCATAGCAGTAGTGTGATAATGAAAACAAAATTAAGCTTTATTCAGCATGAGCACAATGTCCGTGGATCGCAGGCAGTTCAATCTTCACAAAGCCCATAGGGCAGTCAATGATTCTCAGCTGGATGGGGGACACAGTGGGATGCGTGTCCCCTACATTGCCTGCACAGTCAAATGGCATCGTCTTCCACACTGGTGAGGGCATCAGGGGGGGGGAAGCAACAGGCACCGCAGGGACATCAGGGCAAAGGGGAGGCGTTGTGGGTGCAGGGATGGAGGACTCCACCACAGGGGGTGGGTCAGTGCCAAAGGCGGAGGCCAGGATGGCACTACACACCTTTGCAAGGTCCTCCAGGGAGTCCCCTGCACCCGAAGGGACCTCAGGCCCCAAGGAGGGGGGGGGGGTCAGAGGGATGGGTCGCAGCACCACCGGGGGAGGGTGGAGACAGGGGGGGAGACTCAACCACCCTGACCGGGGACCTCCTTGACCGCTTGCGTGGTGGTGTAACTGTGGGGCTCAGGGACAGAGCGGCCATGAAGGTGTCCTTGGGGGAGATGTGGCCAGGAGAGCTGAGGGGAGGGGATTTGGAGGGAGTGGACTGGGTGGAATGCGGACTCCCACTATGGCTGCGTGTCACACGTTTGCCCCCCGACCCAGTGGGTGTGCCTACCTCACCCTGTGTGTGCGTGTCAGGAGGAGTGCGGTGGACCTTCCCTGCTGGTGTGGTGCCCGTGTCTGTTGATGTGGGTGCATGCCGACGTCTGGGTGTACGTGTGACAGGCATGGGAGTGGGAAGTGTGGATGGGGCAGGGGTAGGTGGGGGGAGGTCGCGCTGCAGGAGACCCACTGCTGCAGTCAGTGTGGAGTCGATGGACCTCAGCAAGTTGCGTTGGTCAGCCTGCGATGAATGAATGCCCTCCAAGAAAGCCTCGATGTTGGTGAGGGTTTTGCCGTGGGCATGGAGGACATTAAGGATCGCAGCCTGACCAACCTGCAGTTGCCGCTGGATGTCCACAGACTCTGCATTGGCGGCAGCAGTGGAGACAGGGGCAGGGGGTGCGGTGCCTGGCAGGAAGGAGACATGCTGTGACCGGGCACGCTGGGAAGGGACACGAGCAAGTGGGAGGCGGCTGGTGGAAACTGAGGGGGCGGTGCGAGGTGTTGTTCCGCTGTCAGCTGCTGGTGCAGCCTCCGCCCACTCGGAGACATCGTCCCCGGACCTGTCAGCTTCGTAGTCTGATGTGCCAGTCGACAGGTCCTCGGCCACACTCTCCTCCGCCTCTGTACCACTCGATGTGCCAGACCCGATGTCACGGCTGGCACTGGTGCTCGGTCCCTCCGCCTGGTCTGTGTCCATGTCTCCCTCTGTGTCCCCCGACGATGCTGTGGGCAGGGTGGAGAGACAGAAATAATCAGACATCTGTACACATCTGTCACATGAGTCCAATCCACATAGGTGACATTGCATGGCCTGAAAAGGAAGATCCCTAACATCTACTGAACAGGGTACCGATGTAGGGCATGAAACACACAGTTGGTTGAGCCACCATGCCACTGAAATACCATGGAGAGCATGAGACAATAGCTAAACACAGGAAAAGGAGTCTGACATAGCCCCCAGGCCCTGGGGACAATCCAGCACTGCATCTGCACCACACAGCGTTGGCGAAAATACCCATGACCAGGGACCATATCCATGAACTTGAGACACATGCTGCATAGGTAATGCTGAAAACATGCACAACATGACTCTGTCACTGCACATTGCGTGTGTGTCCAGACACATCACACACTGCCCAGACCCAGCAAGTGGTAATCAGGATTTAACACATAGGCATTGCCCGCCCCAACAAGACCCTACACGAGGCAAATTGTTGAGACACAGGTGGCACCAACATCTCATAGTCTGGGTGATACACACAGGGGCAGGCAAAAAGCGAGATTGAACGCCAAACAGCCAAGGTGCGCCTGTACAAATAATGTGGTACCAGTGCCCATCCTCAGATGAGTATAGCAAGACACACAGGCACTGGCAACTGTGAGTATGAAGAAGGACAATCAGGTCAGGCTGCACAGTGGACACCTGTACAAAATAGCACGTCTATATACATGGTGACAGGGGACAATGGCAGAGAGCACAACTTACGCTGTAGACACTGACAGTGGCCACGTGTATGATGACACATATACCACTGAGGAAAAGGTGCCCCAGGGGACAGTAGTGGGCACGCAACTACATGCTACTGAATGGTAATGACTGCAACACACGTCACCATCCCTGCACTATGTGTATCGCACACTCATGCACATCATGTCACAGGCCACTACATGGGACATGCGCGCTGTAAGGCATGACACATGAGAGACCAACTCCCATGTCTGGAGTCAGCATCAGTGCCAACTGATATGGAACCCACATGCAGTGAACTTGACTGTGCACAGGCAATGTCCCACAACCTGTTACACACCACCCCCACACATGATGCTACAGACATTGTTCCCGTGGACAAAGCGCCAGCCTACATTACCCTGTGGAGGAGTGACTACACACAGACCAGGGAACACATTGCAAGGAGGGGAAGGGTGGCAGGGGCACAGCGCTATACTGGGGCAAACAGGATCTGCACAGCACCTTTAAACCCTGCCAGTGAATTCATGCTACTGTGCCCTTACAAATGCCGGTGACACACAACAAACACACATGTACCTACCCCCTTCCGGCTGCTGCATCGCCTGTAAGCGCCTCTCCAGGTCTGGAAAGACCACCGGCAGCACACGCCTGTGGAGGTGGCTCAGACGGCGGCGGTTGCGGTTCTTGTGGCTCTCAGGTGAGTCCCCCAGCAGGAGCCGTGCAATCCTCCGCGTCCAGCACCGGATATCCTGCCAGCGTTTCCTCACCTGGGGCAGGCTCCGCCTCCGACCATCCACACGCCTCACGGCACTGACGGCGGTCAGCCAGATCTGCTCCTTGGCAGTGGCGCCCACCTGTGAGGTAGAACAAGTGACACCACATCAATACACCAGCCACATGTCACAGAGAGACATATGGGTACAAATTAGCTGGTTACAACAAGGCATGTCATGCAGCCAACGCATTGCACCTTTGTCATAGGGACATCATCCCCTGTTGAGGGGAAAAAGCACTACGTGCCACAGTGGGTACACAGGTGGAATGATGGCAATGTCACAATCAATGATCAAGGCTCACACTGTGCATCACACCCACCCCTCCTGTCTCAGGGCACTGCTGTTAGTGATAGGCACACACCCCTCCTGTCTCAGGGCACTGCTGGGAGCACTCTGTACCCACCCCTCCTGTCTCAGGGCACTGCTGGGAGCACTCTGTACCCACCCCTCCTGTCTCAGGGCACTGCTGGGAGCACTCTGTACCCACCCCTCCTGTCTCAGGGCACTGCTGGGAGCACTCTGTACCCACCCCTCCTGTCTCAGGGCACTGCTGTTAGTGATAGGCACACACCCCTCCTGTCTCAGGGCACTGCTGGGAGCACTCTGTACCCACCCCTCCTGTCTCAGGGCACTGCTGTTAGTGATAGGCACACACCCCTCCTGTCTCAGGGCACTGCTGGGAGACATCAGGCACCCCCCCCTGGGACCCCCCCGACAGTACATGGCATGTGTGTTACACCTGGACGCAATGGCAGAAGTCACAGTCACAACATAGGGACAGTCTGTGGCAGTGGCCTATGCACTCACCTGATACCCTGGTCGCCCATACAGCATGGGGTACTGTGGGAGGATCACATCCAGCAGAGCCATGTTCTCCTCCAGGGTGAATGGCTGTGTCCTCTCCACAGCCCTTGACATGGTTCCAGAGAATCAGTAGCAGCAGCTGGGTCGACGAATGCAAAGATGTGCAGGCAAGTGCTCCCTCATGGGACCTGGCTGCCTTATATGTGCCCTTCTGCCCAGTCTCATGCACAGGAGTACAGAGAGATTGGTCACTCACATTTGCATCCTATGTTTCCACCAATCCCTACAAACCTAGCAGTCTGTGTGTTCTCTATCGGTTTCATTCTCCTGCATGATGTCAGCCCCACAAACACATTGCAACAAAGTAGACAAATTCCAACTGACTTCTGCTGTGCACCTTCCAGAACAATTTCGAATTTTGAACTTGGTCTCCATGACAACCAGCATGCATGTAGGCCTTAATACTTGTCCCCTATGTAATTTGGAGCATCACACACAGGTACGGTGCGTGTGGGGGCCCTAGGGCACCCCAAATGCATGGCAACGGCCCGTACATGCATGCCTACCCTCTCCATCACTATGGGTCTGCACGCGTATGCGTACCCGTAGTGGTACGGACCGTACACTCGCATCTACGCTCACTATCACTATGGGTCTGCACGCGTATGCGTACCCGTAGTGGTACGGACCGTACACTCGCATCTACGCTCACTATCACTATGGGTCTGCACGCGTATGCGTACCCGTAGTGGTACGGACCGTACACTCGCATCTACGCTCACTATCACTATGGGTCTGCACGCGTATGCGTACCCGTAGTGGTACGGACCGTACACTCGCATCTACGCTCACTATCACTATGGGTCTGCACGCGTATGCGTACCCGTAGTGGTACGGACCGTACACTCGCATCTACGCTCACTATCACTATGGGTCTGCACGCGTATGCGTACCCGTAGTGGTACGGACCGTACACTCGCATCTACGCTCTCCATCAATATGGGTCTGCACGCGTATGCGTACCCGTAGTGGTACGGACCGTACACTCACATCTACGCTCGCCATCACGATGGGTACACATACGGCAGCACTCCCACAGTGATTTGGGAACATGCACAGGCCCTCTCAGCAGCAGTACGGCGGATTTTACACATCACTGTGGTGATAGGCGACACACATGTAGGAATAGGGCGGACATACTTGTCCATGGATGGACATACTTGTCCAGGAATGGACATCAAGGCATCGTCTGTGCATTACCACATGTGTGGGGCACAGGTGTCACAGGCTGTGATGTGGAACATGCCTCCTGAGTGGAGAAGGCACCAGATGTATGATGAGATGTGTACATGTGTACTGTGTGAGGGTGCAATGTGTGCCAGGCATGCCCTTGACACCTTTGACATGTGTGCATGTGGGACTGCGCACTTGGGGTGAGCGTCACTGGCATGGCACCGACACCAACACACGGAAGTGTCCCATGATGCCAGGTACAGGGGTCATGACACATGACTTATCACTACCCACAGTGCACAATGTGACTATGCCATATATGTGTCCGGGATTTACATCAGGTTGATGTTGTAGCACCCTCAAAAGCTGCAGCTGTTGCAGCAACCAACATGTGGCTGTGTGTAGATTGTCATTGCACACTGTTCCCAACACCATGCCACATGTGTTCTCGGATGTGAGGTGCACATGTATGCAAGGGACACGGAGTAGCGTGACAAGGCCATGTCAGCAAACTCACAAGGAATGTGTGGTGAGTCATGACATGTGCACCTTCATGGCAAGGTGTGTGGGCTGGACTAGTGTAATGTCATGTGACCTGTGGCTCAAGTGTTCCGCTGCCAGTCTCTGCAATCGGCATCACACTTCTGCTGATGTGTGGGTGTATGTCACTCCTGTCTTGCGTCGGGCAGTGCACTTGCACTGGGACACAGCTATTTCCATGGCGTGGCATGGGGAGGTTCTCAATCACCGTGTGTAGCTGGGTCTTGGAAGGAGTGTCACCTTGCATCCATACGTGTCCTGGGCATGTAGCACATGCCTGACTCCCTATGTGGCATGTGTGTATTGCCAGATTTACATGTGCTCAGTAGACATGAGTTGTTCTCGTAGTGCACTCACTCTTCCTTGTCACTTCCAAATTACTGCAGAGCGCCTCCTGTTGCCCGAAGAATTCCAGACTTGGCCACCATGCAGGAGAATGACAGGATCCGGCTCTACCGCTTCACCCAACCGTTGATTCTGGAGCTGACGGCGAGACTGGCACCACACCTGCAACCGCAGCACAGGTATCCTACGGCACTGACACCCCAGCTGAAGGTAATGGCTGCCCTACATTTCCTTGCCACGGGTACCTTCCAAAATACCATAGCTCATGTTGGTGGCATGTCCCAGAGCATGTTCTGCGGTGTGCTGCATGATTTCTTGGAGGCCATGTTGATTCACCTGGATGACTTCATCAAGTTCCCAACCCCTGAACAGATGACTGAGGTCAATCGTGGTTTCTATGCCCTGGGAGGGATGCCCCATGTCATTGGGTCCATAGATGGGACACATGTAGGTTTGGTACCACCACACGCACGGGAGGTGGCGTACCGCAATCGGAAGCACTACCACTCCATCAATGCCCTTGTGGTGTGTCTGTCCAACATGGTGATTTCACATGTCTGTGCTCGTTTCCCAGGATCAGCACACGATGCCTACATCATGAGGCGTAGCGGGATGCCTGATATGATGATGCAGCTGCGCAACGAACGAGCATGTGTTGTTGGTGGGTACAGTCTGTCTGTCCTGTATTCTGTTTGGCCGAGCAGCACTACCGCTTCGCCAGTTCTAACGATATCCATGTGCTTTCCATTTAGGGGACGCTGGCTATCCCAACATGCCTTGGCTGCTGACACCTCTCCGCAACCCCATCACGCCGGCCCAGCTCCGCTACAACACCGCCCATGGCCGGACAAGGCGAGTGATAGAGAGGACGTTTGGCATGCTGAAGAGCCGATTCCGGTGCCTCCACAAGACCGGCGGCGCACTCCCATATGCCCCGGCAAAGGTTTGCAAGATCTTCATGGTCTGCTGCATGCTGCACAACATGGCAGTTGAAAGAGCTGTGCCACTCATCCTGAATCAACATGACGAGGACCATCCACCCGTGGAGGACGAAGGGCTTGGCAATGGGGCTAGTGATGTGGAGGATGTGGAGCCGCAAGAGGACATCCGGACTCGGCTCATACGCGACTTCTTTGCTTAGTGGTGAGTACCAGTGTCTGAGTGTGCACGCCTTGGTCCCCGTGTGGCATGTGTTGTGATGTGTGTGTCCACCTGCATGTATGGCACGTGAGTCAGAGGTGTGTGTGGGTGTGTCACTGGAGTGATGGTGGCAGTGATGGTAGTATTTCCCCAGTCATAATTGTGACCTAGCATGTTGTCATCCATACATGTGTCGAGTCAATGCACATGCAAGTGGCTGTGCTTTTTGTGGCTGACTTCTTGTGTGTCTCTCTTCCCCAGGTACCTGCGCATGCCATCTGCTGGCTGCATTGTTGTGGCACTGCTATTCCTCATGGACATGGCATCGTGGGCTGACTCAGCGTTACAGGCACGGACACGTTTGGAAGTCTCCATGGGGTAAGGGATGCATCTGGGGTGTATTGGGTGTGGCAGTTGTTCACGATGTGTGCACACTGCCCAGGTCGGGGTTTGGTTCCTCTGCAGTCATGTGGCATCCCCATGGGACACGACATGCAGCTGGGTACACCAGAATAGATGGGCTGCCTGGTTGTCAGTCATCAGTGATGGGATGGTGGATTGTGATGATGGCATCAATGTGTGTGACACTGCCCTCGGACACATACGGTTGACATTGGCTTGACATGGCGTGGGACTTCCACATCAGCGGATCTATGGTGTATGGCAGGCTCTCCGTGTGCAGCTGTGGGTATTTAGCTGTTAGCCGACGCTTGTGTGCCAGTACCATGGCTATCACGCATTTGTGCTGCAGAAGGGGGGTGCCAGTGTTTGAGCCACATGTTACTCCACATGATGTGTTCATGTGTACTTCAAGTTGCCTCTGCAATCCCAAAAACATGACTATTAAAGGTGTCCCTATGCCTCCAAGGTGCCTCTGCTCAGTCAATGCTGGTGTGTTGGCACGGTGCATCCTGCATGTCTGGCATGGTATTCCCAGATTGTGGCTATGTGTCAATGTGTCGAGTGGCAAGATGCAAGCTGTGTGTGTGTGCTGAGACTGTGTATTGGGCATGATGTCCATGACTGTGTGGGTAGTGTGACATGTGCCATCCCCATGCATCCAACGTTGTCCAGGCCCCCATTCTCTGCATCCACCGGACTCAAGCTTGCAGGACATGGTTCTGCCACCTGTCTACACGTACCTGGGTGCCCCCCAGGACACGGGCCAGGTTCCCTGACCTCTGCGCATGACTGTTGCTGTACTCAATGTGTCTGTCAGCACGGTTGTTCGGCCACCCCCTCAGCTGGTTCTGCACATCACGGGTGTGTATGGTGCTCCATGTCTGTCTTGCCTAATAAACTGTGACCCATGTGTCCTGTGCCAGACTCAGGCCCCAGGGTGTGGATGGTTGAAGTGAACAGATGACTCAGGCATGTTTAGACTGTACAAGACACATGTTAGGTAATAATGCTACCAGCAGGCATCTACTCTTAATAGTGTGATTTATTAGGGGGGGGGGGGACAAAGTGGGGGGCTTTCCGGGATTAGGGAATCCAAAGTTCAGTAGGGGAGTTGGTGTCCTTGCCATTGGAAATCCTCAGAGTCCATGCCACAGTCTTTGTCAACATTGGTCAGCCAGTGACCAGCAGGGCCATGTGGCAGAGAATGTCTCTTGATGCTGTGATGCTGTTGCTCCAGTGGGCCAGGTGCCAGGCCAGGTGTCCTGGGCGATGGTGATGTAGCAGCCACCCTCACGGTCCTTTCCGTGGACGACCCGGCTTCCTGCGGGGAACCTCAGCAGCAGGCCGTGACGACGTCTGGGATGCTCCGTCGGATGTTTCCTCCTCCTCCTCATGATCCCTCCCTGTGGGTGGTGATGTTCTCCGCCTTCTGGCACAGGGAGGGTCGGCCATGGTGTCGGCCATCCGACGGAGTTCAGCGTGAATCCCCTGGGACGCCGTCACTTGCTCAGCCTGTCTGTCCTCCATCCTCCGTTGGTGTAGCTGTAGACAGGCTATTAGCTCCGCATGTTGCTGGGCCTGCTGGACCTTGATCCCCTCGAGGACGGACACAACCTGGGCCATGCCCGTGGTGTCCTGCCGGTATGAATCCAGGATGTTACGGACATGTGAAAATACCGGATCCCCAGCCAACTGGTCAGGCTCGCGCCTCCGCCGTCCTCCACTCCCACCACCCCTGCCCACTTGCGTCTGGCCTGCACTTGTGGGCACATCGGGTCTCCGGGACCCCTGAGGGGTGGCATTGGCGTTGTCGCCTGCCTCCTCCTGGGTGCCCGGGACACCGTGTCCCTCCTGGCGAGCCTGGCTGCATTGTGGTGTTGGGGCAGGGATCCTGGGTGTCTCCTGGGAAGTGGCAGGAGTGGGGGTGGTGGTTGGCACGGTTGTACCTGACGCAGGTGCTGCAGGTGGTTGGACACCAGAGGGGCCAGGTCGGTCGGGGTCGTCCGCAGAGTGGTGAGAGTGGTCGCTGCCGGTGGGATCGGTCTCCTGCAGATCCGGGTCCTGTGAGTGTTCCCCCCCAGTGTTGGGGGGTGCAGCACGACGTTGACCTGTGTGTGAGAGAGAAAATGTTAATTTTGATCCATGCAACATCCATGTTTCATCCGTTACAAAGTTGGCACATTTCCTCTTGGAATTAGGATCTGTCTTGCATTCCACTCACAGTGCACTTGTGCATGTGTGTGTCCCTTGGGCACCAATTTGGCCCCTTTAACTATGTGTGGCACAGTCTTACTTGCTGCGTCAAGTGTGACTGCAGTCAGCAGTGGAGTGTGCATGTGTGCCGAGCTATGCATTTGCGCCTTCCTTGTAGCACTGTACATGTGCACATGGAGTGGATCCACACACTCATATGATGCAGGTGGCTGTCCTTGTGCTCGTGTACAGGTTGTGACATGGCCCTGCGTTTTGCCATGATGAAGAGGGGGGGTTCTGGCACTGGCCACCCTTGTCTACATGCACGCAGTCCACCTGCTGACGAGCAGACATTCCCACACACCACAGGACTGATTTGCTCTCCCTGTGTCTCCCTCCTTCTCTGTCCCCCTCTCCCTCCCTCTCTGTCCCCCTCTCCCTCCCTCTGTGTGTCAGCCTCCTCCCTCTGTCCATCTTCCTGTGTCTCCCTCCCTCTCTGTCCCCCTCTCCCTCCCTCTCTGTCCCCCTCTCCCTCCCTCTGTGTGTCAGCCTCCTCCCTCTGTCCGTCTCCCTCCCTCTCAGTCCCCCTCTCCCTCCCTCTGTGTCCCCCTCTCCCTCCCTCCGTGTGTCACCCTCTGTCACCTTGGCCCAGCTTCCTGGGCACACACTGTTAGCAGATCTTTGAGTGGCCCTTGGCCTGTTGATGTGAGTTTGTTTCTGATCTCCAGGCACCCATTTTGTCTGCTGTGTGTCTGTGCGCTGCTGCTGTGGTGGTGTGTGCTGCCACTCTTTCACACTGTTGGCTGTTCATTAGCTGCTGGCATGTGCAAAACAGTGCCTTCACCCCCATGTGTTGATGCAAGGCATCCGCCATTTGCTGGCAAGTCATTCCTGTGTTGGGACACAGTGTTTGTCTGGCTGTGACCTAGGCCATATGGGCAGAGGGCATTGTTGTCTGCTTTGGAGTCGCACTATGTGATTCTTGGTGCCCAGCCTCCCGCCATCCGGGTTACCGTGTCATGTGTTGTTGTCTTCTGTGGCCTGTGACTTGACATTGTCCAGCTGGGTGCATGGGGCATGGTGGCAGCAGTGGCATGTGCCTGCTCATGGAGTGTGGTTGAGTAATGCGATGGCTTGTGGTGGTTGCGTGCCTGTTATTAATTTTGGTTGTGGTTGCAGTTCCCCCCATGTGAGGTGCGTTGTTTGTGTACTCACCCGGGTCTCGGAGTCCTTCTACTCCTTCAACTGCCTCCACCGGCAGTATGGCCATCACCCTCTCCTCCCAGGGATGGTACTGTACGGGTCTGCGGGAGGGCCCTCCTCCGGTGGCGTTGGCCTGGTCGTGTTCCTCCTGTCTCTTGGCTCTGACCCTCCTCCGCAGATCGTACCACCTGTTCTGGCAATCCTGCTTGGTCCTCCTGGTGTCCGCAACAGAATTCACAGCATCGACGATGGTCTGCCACATGGCTGTTTTGGCTGCCTGGCTGGTGCTTCTGACCAATGTTCCGAAGATCTGTGGCTCGACTCTGAGGATTTGATCAACAAGGACCTCCAACTCTCGGTGACTGAACTTTGGATTCTTGGTAGTGGGCATGGTGAGGGGTGTGGGTGGGGATGGTGTGGGTGTGGGGGGTGTGTGGATGTTGGGGGGGGTGTGGATGGTTGTGTGTGTGTGTGAATGTGATGAGAGGGTGTTTGTGAGGGTGGTCGTGTGAAGGTGTGCAAGTGTAAGATGTAGTGTCGCTTGTAGTCTGGTTCTGTGGTGTCTGGCAGCAGTGGGTCTGTTGCAAAGGCTCATGGTTTGTGTGTGTGGGCCCTTTTTATTGGTCCATGGGTGGGTGTGGCAGTGTTTGAATTTTGGGTGGGTGTGTTATAAGGAGTGGTGGTGTATTGGGCCTCTGTTTGTTTTTGACAGTTGCAGGTCAGTGATTGTGTTATTTTAGTGGTTGTTGGCCATGTTTAGTGGCTGTGTGCCTTTCGAATGGTGTATTGTTGAGTTGTTTTGTTTTGTCCTTGTTGTGTACGTGCGTTTTGAGCGTGTGTACGGTGTGTACATGGGCCATTTGGTTGTACGATTTGGTCCTTGTGTGTGGCTTTGTACGACTCGTACATGCGGTTGTGATGTTGGGGCATGGGGTGCGCTCCGTACTTAGGAGGTTGTGTTGGGGGTGCGCCAGGAACGTACTGGGGTGGGGGTACGACTGGAACGTACTGGGGTGTACATAGTCGGTGGTACGACACGTACAGGGGTGGGTGGTGTACATTGACGGTGGTACGACACGTACAGGGGTGGGGGGGTGTACATAGACGGTGTTACGACACGTACTGGGGTGGGGGTACGACTGGAACGTACTGGGGTGTACATTGACGGTGGTACGACACGTACAGGGGTGGGGGGGTGTACATTGACGGTGGTACGACACGTACTGGGGTGGGGGTACGACTGGAACGTACTGGGGTGTACATAGACGGTGGTACGACACGTACAGGGGTGGGGGGGTGTACATTGACGGTGGTACGACACGTACTGGGGTGGGGGTACGACTGGAACGTACTGGGGTGTACATAGACGGTGGTACGACACGTACAGGGGTGGGGGGGTGTACATTGACGGTGGTACGACACGTACTGGGGTGGGGGTACGACTGGAACGTACTGGGGTGTACATAGACGGTGGTACGACACGTACAGGGGTGGGGGGGTGTACATTGACGGTGGTACGACACGTACAGGGGTGGGGGGGTGTACATTGACGGTGGTACGACACGTACTGGGGTGGGGGTACGACTGGAACGTACTGGGGTGTACATAGACGGTGGTATGACACGTACAGGGGTGGGGGGGTGTACATTGACGGTGGTACGACACGTACAGGGGTGGGGGGGTGTACATTGACGGTGGTACGACACGTACTGGGGTGGGGGTACGACTGGAACGTACTGGGGTGTACATAGACGGTGGTACGACACGTACAGGGGTGGGGGGGTGTACATTGACGGTGGTACGACACGTACTGGGGTGGGGGTACGACTGGAACGTACTGGGGTGTACATAGACGGTGGTACGACACGTACAGGGGTGGGGGGGTGTACATTGACGGTGGTACGACACGTACTGGGGTGGGGGTACGACTGGAACGTACTGGGGTGTACATAGACGGTGGTACGACACGTACAGGGGTGGGGGGGTGTACATTGACGGTGGTACGACACGTACAGGGGTGGGGGTACGACTGGAACGTACTGGGGTGTACATAGACGGTGGTACGACACGTACTGGGGTGGGGGTGCGACTGGAACGTACTGGGGTGTAGGTAGACGGGGCTATGACACGTACTGGGGTGGGGGTGTGGCTCGAACGTACTGGGGTGTAGGTACACGGGGGGTACGACACGTACTGGGGTGGGGGTACGACTGGAACGTACTGGGGTGTAGGTAGACGGGGCTGTGACACGTACTGGGGTGGGGGTGTGGCTCGAACGTACTGGGGTGTAGGTACACGGGGGGTACGACACGTACTGGGGTGGGGGTGCGACTGGAACGTACTGGGGTGTACATAGACGGTGGTTAGACACGTACAGGGGTGGGGGGGTGTACATTGACGGTGGTACGACACGTACTGGGGTGGGGGTACGACTGGAACGTACTGGGGTGTAGGTAGACGGGGCTATGACACGTACTGGGGTGGGGGTGTGGCTCAAACGTACTGGGGTGTAGGTACACGGGGGTACGACACGTACTGGGGTGGGGGTACGACTGGAACGTACTGGGGTGTAGGTAGACGGGGCTGTGACACGTACTGGGGTGGGGGTGCGACTGGAACGTACTGGGGTGTACATAGACGGTGGTACGACACGTACAGGGGTGGGGGGGTGTACATTGACGGTGGTACGACACGTACTGGGGTGGGGGTACGACTGGAACGTACTGGGGTGTACATAGACGGGTGGGGGTATACATATACGGGGGGTACGTGTCGGACGTACGGGGGCTGGGGGGAGTGTTGGGCGCGTATGCGGGCACATGTCTCCATGGTTGCTATTGGTGTTCGGTGCGGACGGTGTTTTTTCCATACGGTTGTACGCTCGGACGCACGGGATGGATCGTGATTCCTCGGTCGGACTTGGATTTTTACGTTTGTAAGGTAAATCGTCCGAGGACGTGTCGGACACATTTTCCGACCCGAGGACGTGTGGGGAATGATTCCCGGTGCGGTTCGTATGGACTTTTTACCATGCGAATCGTGATTGCCAGTTCGTACGGCACTTGTACGATTCGTACGGTAAAAAGACCCGATACGAGTCGCACGGGGGAATTTTTTACCGGATCGTGATTGGCACCTTAGTGTCCCATTCGTTATCCGAGATTAGGCTCAGAAATCACAATGAAAAGACAACACAGAACTAGCGACTCAGTATCCTCTCAGGAATGGTGGGAATTCGAAATACCTGTCCGTATATTATTCTCACATCAGTCCACAAGAAGAATCAACAGAGACACGGGGAAAATAAAAAGAGTTTATTTTTATAGACCACCTGTCCTAAAATGCAGTAGGTTGGCTAATACAAGCAGACAAATGATTAAAATCAAAACCATCAGCTTCGTTACAATACCATAGAATATAAAAGGGGTGATCATATTATAATGACAGTGGATAATATCACCTTCCCTTTACTAAGAAGCTAATATTATTATTATGCTAATAGAAGGTCTCTTAGGCTTCAATAGGGGACCCCATACCTCAAAGATCAGCTTAGTGAAATCACATCACAGGAGCATCAGGAGTCTTCTCGCAGGAAGGCTCCTCTTCGGTCTGAATATTAAACATGATGTGTGCATTATTAAAAGCACCAACTTTCAGGCATTCGCAGCTGCCTGTGTGTTATGGCTAAATAGTGGGTCGATCAACCTGGAGTGGAAAACATGCTTTGTCTAACGACCCAGACTGTTTTGTCACGCCATGTACAGACCAAGGTCCATGCGCAGAGCTCGGGATGGTAATAACAGATTGCTTCCGTGTGAGGCAAAGCTCGAGTCAGCAGTTTGTTTAAGCAATAACATGTAAACGCAGTGTCGTGCGCAAAAGCGGCAAGATGGATTTCTAACATCTAACGCGGTTATGCTAACTTCACAATGTATGTACGTATTAAGGGAGTCCTCACTACATGCCCCCTTGATGGAAGCACTATACAGTAGGCAAGAAAAAAGAGAATGCAAAGTTCAGTTTCGACAGAGCAGAACAAGGTGTATTCAATTAATAAACAATTTATAGTTCAGGCAAAAGTAGAAAACATGAAAATCGAAAAGGGGAGAAAAAAACCACAAACATGTGATGGGAAAAATTAAAAATTGTTTATGTGGACAGCAGTCCAAAGGCACGGGAGAAAAAACATAGAGGACCACAGTTTACTCAATCCATGAACGTATATGCAGCATACGTGGCCACTGCTTCCAACAAGAAATCGTTTGCAGAGCCATGAAAAGTTTCAGCCATCCAATTAATCAAAGAAAAGGAACATACATGTTCTTCAATGAGCGGAGCCTCTAGCACAATCAGAGGGCAACCCAATTGTTCCTCCAGATAGCTCATATTCAAGAAATTATAGGCTGCTCTTGCGATGTCCCAATTACCCAGGATACCATGCGCCGCACCACAGGCCATAATCCGAACACCAGAACAGGCAAACTCGTGAGACACTAAGGGCCTCATCAGTCGATCATAATCCGGCACCGGAGACACCATGTTGGTTAAGCACAAATCCAAAGGCCATTCAAAGGGACAATCTAGGCAGTGAAAGACTGGCTGTACGCAGGTGAAGTAGGAATACCGGAAGGATAATCCATATGCCAGGCTCAAAGTCGCCAATGGTAGCGTACCATAATATTCAAGCATCCTGTCACGGAGAAGATGCAGACGGGACAGGTTGTCGTGTGGCACAGAAAGAGCAGCCATTTCGCAGTATGAAAAGTAAAAGCAGCACTCCTGCCACAAGCGCCAGAATCAGCGGGACACCTCCAAAGATGCTCGAGAAAATAGAGTGAAAAAATGCCGCAATCACACCACAAATAGTTTGGAAAGAGGTCACGAGGCCCGAGCCCACAAGCTTAAAAAAATGAGCTAGGCCAGTCGTGGACGAGGAATTGAAAATTGTTTGGATCAAAGCACCAAAATGTAGGGGGAGGTCAGTATTCAAAAGCGCCTGTACCTCAGTACGCGTATTTGCAACGTGAAGGACAAATGTTTCACCGGAGGAAGTCAATGGCACCTCCTTTTTGGACAATAGCACCTTTATTCTGCTCATTTTGTTGAACTCTGCTTTCAAGGTTGGAATCTAAGGCCAGATGGAAACATCCAGCAGCCCATGCGGGGGTGGAAATAGAACATTATTGCAGCACACAAGTCTCTGCGATACAGTCACTATGTAAGGGATTCCCACTAACATCCCGCAGCAAGCTTCATTGTTCAGAATTAAATAACTACCGTTTGCAAGCAGCGTGAAAGATGGCGTAATCACTGGCACTGGGATACCTTTCATGACGCAGGCCAAATTTGGAGTTTGTACATTGTATGCACTGTGTAATTGAATGTGTCTATATACTACAGAATGATCAGGTGTCGTTGTACATTCTTCACCTGTCAGAGAAACCTCAGTACCGTCCCTTGTACATCTATACATAAAAGGGAGGGACCAAACATCATGTATGAAAGCGGTGCCCAGCTGTTCATATCTACGCAGAGCATAGTTTTTTATACAGGACGTAAACTTGAAAAGCGCGAATGGGAGAGTGATCAACCCATGTAATAACCACACGCCTGTATCCAATTCCGCTACAGAGAAAGGTAAAGGTTCAAATTTTTCAATATGTAACAATGAATATGTAGCATCTTTCATGGACATTAATTGCTGTTTTTCAGTAAGGTTAAAGGGAAGCAATAAAGATGTTGTATTAAAATAGTCCCAGGGGACCTTCCCTGCCTTTAACGTTTGTAATGTCCATGTTATTGGTTGTTTTCTGTATGTTGCCTTTCTATTGGATGGTTTGATTTTTTTTTTGTTAATTGGTTTCCTTTTATAGAAAATGCTAAGTAAGAGTATATTTAGTTTTAAAGGAGGAGAGTTTTAAATCATTATATATAAAAAGATTGTTTATAATGTGTAGTGAATGTTTTTTAAATGTGTTCGAAATGCCAATGTGATAATTATTTCAGTGTTTTTTTATTATGTTGTTAAATATTGAGATCGCTATAAATGTTATGTTTATGTTTAAGTAGAATCTCATTTGAAAAATGTATGTTTTGGGAAAATATTGTCTTTATGTTGTTTAAAATATTGGTTTTATTAGTGTTAGAATAGTCGATATTTTTTATAAAAACGATATTCTTGATGTCTATATTTTGGTTATCGATATTTGTGACATGTGTCATATTTATTTACTCATGTCGATATTTAGTATTGCGATATTAATGTGTGCGATATTTGTGTGATCGATATAATTGTATTACGATATTGTAGTGTCGATATTAGTGTAGTTTTTTAAATAAGTATACAATGTCGATATTTTTGATGTCGATATATTTGATGCGATATTTGTGTAGTTCGATAATGTGTCTGTCGATAATATGTCAGAGATCCAAACACCTCTTATCCTACATTTCAATCCTTTGCACCTGGCTCTGCTCCTTACCTTCTGGGCTTTTACAATGGGGAGGTTACGATTTTTATGATGGGGAGGATCGGGCAAAGAATGGAAAACTGTCGAGAGGACCTGATCGAATACCGAAAACCTACGACTAATTATTGTTTGATGTCAAATTTACTGTTTGTTTGGGATACCATGTTGGGCATGAGAAATATTCGTGTAATGTAGCCTAAAGACATTTTTGCGTATATTTAAAGAGTAACCCACTTAATGCAATTTGAACAGTCTCGTAGATTCTGCCTCTGTGTGGTTCCTATGATTTCTGTGTCCCTGCAGTAAATAAACCTTGGTCTTTGACGCCGCCATCGAGAAGCCCGTGTCTCTGTTTATTTGTGCACCGGGACAGGAGGAACTCAGGGGTCTTCGGGTGTTGTTTCCCTGACACCTCTGGACTCTTAAAAGTCCAGAACCTCAAATTGGCGCCCAACGTGGGGCGACGTCATCCGGTACCGGTCCAAAGCCTGAAAAGTTCGAGAAGTTTCGTGTGAAGATTCCGGAGGGAGGTACCCCGCTTCATCGATCCCTGCATGTCGTAAAAGTGGCCTGACGATCTCTTCCACGAGGGTTCCCGTTCCCAGACGCCTACAGAGGACCGCTGCCCTGACTGTCGCCCTGTCTTGGACCCGAGGTGCAGACCTTAGTACGGCGAGACGTAGACGGGTTCTCCTTGGTGACGTCTTCCACATTTCAGTTAAGTATTAAGTAGGCTACGCTCAGTTTGGTTGTTCCTTGTTGCTCTGGTTTAATTCGTAGATTATCATTGGTTGCTCTTGTTTAGATAATCTCTGTTTTGGTATTAGTTCATTTTGGTAGGCCTAAGTTCTCTGCGCATTTTGGTTGGAATTTGTCTTTGTTGTCCTGACTACCAGTAGTAACTGTTTCTTGTCCTGGTTACGTTGCAACGGGGATTCCCGGTTGGAGGATTCGTGTTTGGTTCCTCCGATTGGAACTCCTACATATGAGCTCTATTGTAAACATGGTGTTGGTCCTATTGCGTATAATGAAGTATGGGTCCGTTATACCAGAAGAGATGGTGTCCTTAGTTGGCCACCGCATGGTAGCTTCGAAACGGAAATACTAGACAATCTAGAAATGAAGTTGTTCAAGAAAAAAGCCCGGCCGGCAATGTTTGATTCTTTTCGCGTATGGCGCAAAGAAGCCAAACAGAGAGAAATTAGGAAAACAAAGAAAGAACAGAAAGAGAAAGGGTTGACTTTAATGGAGTCTGCTAGGCAGCTGCATGTCAACGAGACTGAGAAAGCAATGGAGATGGCGAATAGAAAATATAATTTGGCAATTGATAAATGTTACCCTGTATTGCCATCATGTCCTACTAAGCCGATGGAGGATCATGAAAAGGATCCTCTGTTGTCTTACCTGTTGAATTCACCCCCACCGTATGCACAGGGTATTACAGTACCACAGTTGCTACCTGTTGTACAGCCAGCTGCTGGTCAGCCTGGAATAGTTGCTCCACTTCCTTTGATTCCAGCTCCGATCCTTCCCGTGGTTAATGTTCCTTCGGCACCCCCTCTTCCTGGGGCGCCCGTTCCGCCTTTGCCTGTCGTTTCGCGAACTGCTTTACCTGCTACTCCTACCCTTACTATTTCATCTGCTTCAGCTGTTCTGTCCCCGAACCCTGTGAACATTCTGACTCCGCTTTCCGTTCGTCGGAAAATAACCGACTCTGTAACTAATATCTTAAATCCTCTCTACAGGTCTTTAATTGAGACCCCCGTTTCTGACTCTATACAGAGACGTAGCCAGCTTCCTGGTCCCCAGTAACGAGACACGTTAGATTCGACAGCTCTTAGGTGGATGTCGAAAGCTGCGAAGTATGATGCACGAAGAGTGTTAGATACCTTTATGCAATGGAATGAACCAACCCAACGTTATGTTTTTGACGTGATGTGTTCTCTTGTGCGTGAAGAATGGGAAGATGATGATTTAGACTCCGTCCCCTCTGACCTGATAAATATTCAACAGAAATTTGCCGCAGGAATGGTGATAGGTCCAGAAGTAAGGGGAGCGATAGAAATGATTTTAGCTTATAGGGATGAGTCCCCTCTTCGAGCGACAAGAGACCCTGATGGTTCACCGATTACTACTAGGAAAAAACGTGGTCAATATCCGATGAGGGAAGTTCCGCCGATATGGCGGGATGCAGTTCAAGCTGATGCGGCTAATAATATTGTCGCTGCCCCGGCACATTTCCAGAGAGTGTGGATACACATCCCTTGGAAACGGGCCGAAGTGTTAGCCGTAAAACAAGCATTACCAGACCCACGTAAAAATCCTGCTGGTTATTACAAAGAGTTAACGCAAACATTTCAAGCGTGCCTCATGAATTTGGCAGACATTGAAATGTTATTTGGTAATGTAGTGCCACAGCCTATATGGGCCAAAATTCAGCAAGAAAACCACCCAGTCGCCTTAGGAGGTGATTGGGCAGCAATTATAGCGGCAGATGCGCAACAAGTTGGCGGTGCTAAACCTGAACCTCTGATTGCTGCTTTACCTGGCAGAATAATTACTCTGATGAAAACGCTGATGCCAGCGTTACGAGTCAATTGGGATAAATTATCGGCATGCAAGCAAAAGAAGGACGAAAGCGTCTCTGACTTCTTTACTAGATTTGAAGAGACCTTCGTAGACCACAGTGGGCAAGATATGAGTACTGAGGGAGGCCAGAGATTGTTTGTCGACAAGTTCGTGTTTAATTTACTACCTGAACTTAGTAACAAGTTAAAGGATTCTGAAAGTGCATGGGCAGTGTCGACGACAGCACAGATACTTGCAACTGCTCAGTATTACGAGAATAGAGAGAAAGAAGAGAAGGAAAAGTCAGAAAAGAAAACGAAAGATCTAAAGACCAAAGTTCTTCTGCAACAGGCGTATCCGCCTCGTTCGAATCAGTCAGATTTACAGCAGCGACCCCAGTTTCAGCCACAACCACAATTCCAGCAAGGGACGGCCCAAGGATTTAATTATGGTTTTCCGCGACAACAGTTAGCATGGAATCAGTGTGCTTATTGTAAAAAGGAGGGTCATTATAAGAATGAATGCCCAGTACTGCACCCACAAACTAGTGGTGTCCCAGCTCAGAGAGGTAATGTTGGGTTTATGCAAGCTCCTAGAGGTAGAGGACGTGGTACGATGACACCACAGGCCGATCGCCAATCGAATTATTTCGATCAGCGAAATGCACAATCTGCGCAAACAGGTAGATCTCCACAGTATCATGTTGAAGATTACTATGATCATAATGGAGACATTCAAAGAAGCGAGCACTAGGACAGCCGCAGGCAAAGAGAGGGAGTAGTATCAGTTCCAGTTGATCAGAGCGGACCTTATGTCGCAGTAGTTACCTCAGGCGTGGTCGAACCGTTTCTGTTGGATACTGGTGCGGCAAAAAGTTCAATTATGCATGCGAAACTCCCTGGCGCACCTTTGTCTGGCTTAACGAACACTTCGGTAGGATTCTCAGGCGCCCCTGTTCACAATCCTGTTTCTAGTCCTTTGTCAATATCTGTTGGGCCATGCGAACTAGAAGCACCCCTTATCTTAACAACCGGTTGTAATGAGAATCTGCTTGGTTTAGATCTGTTGAAACGCCTGCACGCGACACTGTACTGTTCTCCTTCAGGAGTACAGCTCACATTAGGCAAAAGAGTCATCTCTCCAATGTATATGTCGATGGATAAGCTCCCACCGGAGCTGCGTTCTCTCCCTGATACTCTTTGGGCGACTGGTCCTAACGATGTAGGCCTCTTGGAAATTCCCCCTTATGTGGTAAGTCTGAAAGCTAATGTTAAATTCCCACGAATCCCACAGTATCGGATTTCGAATGAAGGGGAACGAGCACTCTTATGGATTGTGAAAGACTTAATACAGAAAGATGTGATTGAGGAAACTAGAGGGAACGTCTGCAATAGTCCTGTTCTGCCGATTTTGAAACGTACCGACCCTTCCAAACCTCCAATTTACAGATTTGTGATTGACCTCAGAGAAGTTAACAAAATAGTGATCCCACAGTTTCCTGTAGTCCCAGATATCACTGCATTAGTGACGTTGATTCCTGCCTCAGCTTCATGGTTTACAGTGATCGACTTGAAAAATGCCTTTTTCAGCATTCCCATAGCCGAGGAAAGTAGAGACATTTTTGGTTTCTCCTTAGGAGGTCGCAGTTTCAGATTCAAACGCGCTCCACAAGGTTATTGTGAAAGCCCTTCAATTTACAGCCAAGCATTGAAGAGTCAATTAGATGCCCTTGTACTACCTCATGGTGTTGCTCTGATCCAATACGTAGATGATCTTTTACTAGCCGCTGATGACAAGGAAACTTGCAAAGCAGCTACAATTTCTTTGTTGCGTCATTTGTCAGACTTACATCACAAGGTGCCACCTTCTAAACTGCAATATTGTTGCCAAGAAGTGACCTACTTAGGTCATCTTTTGTCAAAGGAGGGAAGAAGGTTGACCCCAGAGAGAATCAAAGCAATCTCACAGATGACTGTACCAAGCACACAAAGAGAAGTGCGTGCGTTTTTGGGTATTACGTCATACTGTAGGCAATGGATCCCAAATTTTTCTCTCATGGCGAAACCATTGGTAGCCCTGACTGGAAAAGGTGTTCCAAGCCCTTTGCCATGGTCTGATGAATGTCAACAGAGCTTCTCTGACTTACGTGATGCGCTGTGTTCAGCTCCTGTGTTGGGTACTCCTGACTACAGTAAGCCGTTTACTTTATATGTCCATGAAAGAGAAGGTTGTGCATTGAGTGTATTAACGCAACAATTTGGTGACAAACAGCGGCCTTGTGCATATTTCTCATCCACATTAGATCCGGTAGCCAGAGCGTTGCCAAGTTGTTTGAGAGCTACAGCGGCAGCTGCAGTGTCTATTCGACAGTCTGCTGGACTAGTCATGAACAACATGTTAGTAGTCATGGTTCCACATGCTGTGGATACACTCATGAATCGAACGAAAACTCAGCACCTCACCAGTGCTAGACTATCAGGCTATGAGCTGACACTTTTGGCAAGTCACATTCAGATCAAGCGATGCAACATATTGAATCCAGCAACACTGTTGCCGACTACTCAGGAGTCGAGTGATTCAGAGCCCCATGATTGTTGTTTCAGAACTGAGGAAGAAACAAAAGGTAGGATTGATTTAAAAGACACTCCGTTACTAGATCCAGACGGCACTTTATATGTCGATGGGTCTTGTTTTAAGCTACAGAATGGTGATGTGACGGCCGCGTATGCAGTTACGACTTTGAGTATGATTGTTCAGACTGCAAGAGTAAGTCAGAATTCTGCCCAAGCTGCAGAATTAATTGCGCTAACAAGAGCGTGTGTTTTAGCTGAGGGAAAGAGAGTGAATGTGTTTACTGATAGCCAATACGCCTTCGGCGTTGCCCACAATTTTGGGCGTCTCTGGAGAGAAAGAGGTTTTCTCACGTCCCATGGGACTAAGATCCAACATGGACAGTTAGTCAGCGATCTATTGGAATCCCTGACTCTACCGAATGAAGTTGCAATTGTGAAGTGCAGTGCACATCGGAAGATTACGGATGATGTTGGCCGTGGGAATGCGTTTGCTGATGAGGTCGCTAAAGAAACGGCCAAGAACATGACGAGCCGAATGTATGTTGCAACGTCTGCAAGATGGATTGCGGAATCAGGAATGTGTGAGAATACGATTGAAAGTGTGAAAACAATCCAGAATGAAGCAACTGAAAATGAGAAGAATGAATGGAAGGAGAAAACGGGTAAAATGGATTCAAGTGGATGTTGGGTCGATTTGTCTGAGCAGCAGCGTTGGATGTTACCTGATGCGTATGTACTTGCAGTAGTCACGATGGCGCATGGAGCGGCGCACATCAGTTCGAAAGGGATCTGTAAAATGTTAGCTCCAGTATGGAAGAACGATGGAATTACTAAGTGTGCAGAAAGAGTGGTGAAAAATTGCATGGTATGCCTGATGCATAATCCTGGCAAGGGAACCCCAACCCCAACTGGCCATTTTGCTCCCCCTTCTTGTCCCTTTGAAGTGATTCAGTTGGAATATATCCACATGGACAGGTGTAACAATCTCGAATACGTCCTGGTGGTAGTCTGTGCCTTCTCAAGATGGATTGAGGCATATCCGTTAAAGGACAACACTGCTATGTCCACTGCCAAAATCCTCCTAAAAGAATACTTCCCCAGGTATGGTATGCCGCGGATTGTTTGGTTGGACAATGGAAGTGAGTTTGTAGGGAAAGTTATGAAGAGTGTGTGTGCGGGTCTGGGTATTTCCCAAAAATACCACAGTGCGAATCACCCACAATCAGCGGGTTTGGTTGAAGGGTACAATGGCACCCTGAAGCTGAAACTTGCGAAAATTCAAGCTTCCACTGGCCTCTCTTGGCCAGACGCACTGCCTTTAGCTTTACTGTCCACCAGAGCGACTGTACACTCTCGAGTAGGGCTTAGCCCGTATGAGATTGTGTTCGGCCGCCCTGCTAATGTTTGGGGAGTCCCTAGGCCAAAGGAATTCAAACAGATTGAATACCCAATGTTGATTGATTACCTTCATGATCTGACTGCTAAATTGAGCCTTATTCATCAACAGGTATTCGAATCCTTGCCTAAACTGCCGGAGAGTCCAGGCCACACGTTGAAACCAGGCGACCAAGTGGTAGTCCGGAACTTTGAACGTACTCGGAACCTCCAGCCAAGATTCGTGGGTCCGTTTCAAGTCCTCCTCACAACAAGCACTGCAGTACGCCTAGCTGGAAGGAAAAATTGGGTGCACGCCAGCCATACGAAGCGTGTCCCTCTTCCACTCCCCTATGATAACTGGGTTAGACAGGGAATTGGTGCATCCGAGACAGAACCTGTTCCTAGGCACATCCCTTTCAGTGATGCAGAGTACATAACGGACCACCCACGAACGGAAACACAGAACTTTGACACCCCAGCAGGAACCGCTCCTTTGAATCCTGAACCGAGTACTGTACAAAGTGAACATTTGTCACCTGTGGAGTCGAACATTTCCGCACCTGTAGACCAGCTATTTCAAGACCAGACAAGACCCGGAAAGTACAGATATAATCTACGTTCTCATGTTATGAACTAATGACATTGCATAATTACCCTTCTGTTTGAAAACTGTTTTGATCTTACTGCATTCCATTTAGTCAGGAAGTTTGCTCAAAATTTTTATCTTTTTGTTTTTTTTATTGTTTCTCTCACCTTGCCATCTGGGTTACCGTAGGGTCGTAACGTGTGCCTTGTTTTAATTTGCAGGGAATCAGACACTAGGTCGGTTTCTTCTGTTTGTCTTGGGAACTCCCAGGATAAACAGAGGCAAGTTTTTAACAGGTACAAACCATCCGTTGCGAACGGTTGTAGAAGATGGAGCTTCCTGAATTACGACGGGTTAATGTCATAAATGTGCACAAGACAAAGCTATATGACATATTGTATAGCAAATGTTTTCTAATGCAATGTACTCTGACACTTCTAATTGTTTTAATAACTTTGGTAGGCGGAATTATTTTTGGTATTCAGTTGATCTTTACACCTGTTGCATCTACAGTATCTCCCCATGCTCCTGTTTCTCCGACTGTTGTTTCTCTTCATTCTTTCCATCCTTTTCCTGCCCACGAGCAAGCTCGACGCTCTGAGTTTATAAATAACACTTTCATTCAGCTCTTGCACCAACATCAACTAGTGGTCAACACAACAAACTGCTGGGTGTGTGGTTTGATACCACATACCATGGACAAGGGCATCCCCTATCTGGTCCTGCCTTTTAGTTATAATGGATCATTCTGGGCATTCCAGACCATGTTCGCTTATGCCCTAGAGACCTATCCTCCACGACCTCCGCGTTCCACCCGGTATAACTCTGCTAATAGAGCCTTGGTAAAAGGAATCACTGACATGGTGAGAGATGTCAATAATACTCCGTTCATTCCCAAGGATGAATTGCGAGTTTACATGGGTTGGAATGTTACGGAATATGGCATTACTCTGGGTGAGAACAAACGTAAGAGCTCAACTCCGATCTGGGTCGTACCCCACCAAGGTCAAGTCTGTTTGCAAGGAAGTGGGAGGAACCCGAAAGCTCGACTAGGGAAGAGTTACTGTATCGAAACATATGTTTTTCCGTCACAGTCTTCCCCGGCATTCTTAGCTGCTAAGGGTACCTATTTTGTTTGCCAAGACAGAGCATACACATGGCTGCCTGCTGACTTCTCAGGCTCATGTTACATCGCCCAACTGTTACCTCCGACATATACTGCTGCACCGGACTATCACAAAACTAGAGTTGTGAGAGGTGTTTTCAGTAAAGAAGATACTGCTGGCCAAGAAGCAGGAGACTTTTTCAAGGGTTTCCTCCCATTCTGGGGGCCTATGGCCAACAGTAGAAACTTACGTCAACTAACACGGGTAGTTGAATCCACTATCACTGAAACGGCGGGTGCTCTTAGTAACCTGACAGCTGAGCTTCAAGCGGATCGCCTCATGACGTTACAGAACCGTATGGTCCTTGACGTGTTACTTGCAGATCGAGGTGGAGTATGTAAGATGATCCAATCAAGTTGCTGCGTTTTTATTCCAGATAATGCGCCAACAGTATACAAGGCCATCTCTAAGTTACATAAGATTTCTGACTCTATTCATGTAGAGGAAGGTGACTGGTCATTAATGGGATGGTTCTGGAGCCTGTTGTCTGCATGGGGATGGAAGATTCTGATAGTCACTGGTGTTGCATTAGTATTTTTATTTTCGTGCTGTCTCATTGTTCAGTGTGGTCCTGCCTTATGTAATCTCTGCATTTCTACATGCGTAAGAAGACCACCTGTTTTTAGAGATACGCCACGGGATAGAGTAATGCTCCAACAACATATCAGTGACCTGATGAACATAGAAATGGACTCTGACATAGAGTGAGTTATTGCCTATGTAAGGGCAAAAGGACGGTCTGAGGTTCTGTAGCGATCCGAACCTGTGAATTCGGTATCGTAGTACTGACACAATTTTGGTACCAATGAACCGCAAATGATCCATTGCATGCATGACAGTGTTTTCGCTACGCAACTAGCATGAATTCACTGAGAAATAGGGCACTCTGTGGTAAAGTCGTGGCATCCATTTTAGTTACGGCATCCATTTTGTTTCTTGCCCTCACATAGTCAATGAACGGACGATGACTCCGGCAGAGTCACCTTGTTAAGGACACGTAAGCTCGAGCCCCGAGAAAGGCTGACGCTGCATGACTAGGCAGAATCAAACTGCCTCCCTTGCCTGAGGCCAGTCCTGCTGTACTGGTTCTCGTGTCCGTTGTCCTGACTGAAAGGCCGAAGACGGTAGCCATGCCCGTTTATGATCCATAAACACCTCTTATCCTACATTTCAATCCTTTGCACCTGGCTCTGCTCCTTACCTTCTGGGCTTTTACAATGGGGAGGTTACGATTTTTATGATGGGGAGGATCGGGCAAAGAATGGAAAACTGTTGAGAGGACCTGATCGAATACCGAAAACCTACGACTAATTATTGTTTGATGTCAAATTTACTGTTTGTTTGGGATACCGGGTTGGGCATGAGAAATATTCGTGTAATGTAGCCTAAAGACATTTTTGCGTATATTTAAAGAGTAACCCACTTAATGCAATTTGAACAGTCTCGTAGATTCTGCCTCTGTGTGGTTCCTATGATTTCTGTGTCCCTGCAGTAAATAAACCTTGGTCTTTGACGCCGCCATCGAGAAGCCCGTGTCTCTGTTTATTTGTGCACCGGGACAGGAGGAACTCAGGGGTCTTCGGGTGTTGTTTCCCTGACACCTCTGGACTCTTAAAAGTCCAGAACCTCATATGGAACTCTCTACTGATGGGGATCAGAGAAGATTTGTTATCTAAGCTACAAGTTGTACAAACACGGCAGCACGCCTGGCATTAAATAAGCCGCCACGTACTCCAGCACTACCTTTACTGTGGCACCTGCATTGGCTTCTGATTAGGAAAAGATTAATTTCTAAACTCCGGTGTCTGGCATTCAAAGCCCTACATGGACTTGGACCTACATATTTAAACGAGAAGTTGCAATGGTACTCTCCAGGGCGTCCCCTGAGATCTAGTAGTCAAAGGCTGCTACGTACCTGCAGAATCAGAAAAACCAAGATGGGAGGGAGGTCATTTTCTCATCTAGCCCCTGTCCACTGGAACAGCCTACCAGATGAGCTGTGAGCATGTCCTAACCTGTTGCAATTTAAGAAGCTTCTTAAGACGTGGCTGTTCGGCTAGATCTGCACGTTTTTGGTAATCTGCCTCCCAGGCACCGAGAGATCCCCTTGGAATGATTTGTTGCGCCCTACAAATATTAAAATAAATTAAATTTAATTAAAACTATGTGTCCAGTGGTAATTAAGCTAGTAGCACATACAGTTAAATACTCTAACACTAACTAACACAGCCAGTAACCTCTCCATACAGCCGTTTGCGCATAGCTTTAGATACCCATAGAGTTACTTAGAGTCCTACTCTTGTACTGATTTCCTTACACAAACATTCAGACACTGATACAGGGATGTATACAGTCACTCAGATATGTATTGAAGTACTGGCACAACCCAGTCACTCTTCCAGACAAGCAGCAAGTTACTAGTGTCTAGGGTCTGCTACTGCAGTTTTTCTGCCATGTTGACTGAGATTTAAAACCCCTTGTCAGGCCTTAAAACACTATTATAATACACATAAGTCAACCTTAGGGTAGGCCATAGGTAGGCATAGGACAGTGTACTATATGCTTAAAAGGTAAGACATATTTTGAAGTTTCAGTGAGTTACATGCACACATGCTCTCAGTTGTACATCCAGTGTCTCACCCATACTGTAACTCAAATATATATTTTTTAAAGCACAAAGACAATCACACATCCTGCCAGACAGCAGCAAAGGGAGTTATATATTCAGTCACACAGCTCTTATATAGGCAGCAGTACCAGAGCTAGTTGCACACACAGTTATATACCCTAACACTAACTAACACAGCCGCTAAGCTATTCATACAGCCACTTGCATATAGATTTACTTACCTATAGAGTAAATAACAGAGTAACTCTTAAACTGATATTCGTCATACATACGCAAAAACTCAGACACCCATACAAGGACTGATACAGTCACTTAGTTTTGTACTCAAGCACTGAGAGAATCAATGGCCCCATCCAGACAAGAAGCTGTTTCCATGTATCTCAGTTGTGCTAGTGCAGAAACTGTGTGTGCCATGTCGACTTGGTAGTTAAAGTAATCTTCTACTACATATAAGTAACTCTTAAGGTAGGCGTATGACAGGGTGCTACATGCTTAAAATACAAGACATATAGTTTAAAGTTTCAGTAAGTTGCATGCTTACTTACAGACAGAAATGCTCAGTTATACATGCAGTATCTCACTCATACTGTAACTCACATATTTATTTACAAAAGCATAGAAACACTCAAACATCCAATCAGATAGGGACAGAGATACTTAAACATTCAGTGACACACTCACACAGTACTTATGTATGCAGTAGTACCAGAGATAATTGTACACACAGTTACATACTCTAACACTAACTAACTGAGCTAGTAACCTATCCATATAGGCACTTGCATATATGTTTACATACCCATAGAATTAGTAAGAGAGCCACTCTTGTGCTAATATACTTACTTACAGAACCACTCACACAACCAAAAGAGACTGATAGAGTCACTCAGATATGTATTGATGTACTCATACCACCAATTCACTCATCCAGACAAGTAGCCAATTACACTTATCTTGGGTCTGCTACTGCTGAGCCTGTGTATGTCTGGATTTACTGCTATACCTGTTGGGTTTGAAAATCCTTTGTTAAGCCTTAAATGACTCTTCTACTACATGTAAGTCATTCTTAAGGTAGGCCATAGGTAGGTATAGAGCAGGCTACTATGTCAATAAAAGGTAACACATATATTTAGAAGTCTCATTGACGTACATGCACTCTTACAGACACATATGACCAGTTATTCCTCAATTGTCTCACCTATACTGTAACTCACATATGTATTTTTAAAAGTAAAAGACAACCACACCTTGTCAGCCAGCAACAGAGGAAGTTAGATATTCTCTAACAAACACACAACACCTATATATGTAGTTGTACCAGAGCTAGTTGCACACACATTTACATATTGTAACACTAAGTAACACAGCCAGTAACCTTTCCATACAGCCACTTGCATACATATATTTACTTAGCCAAAGAGTTACTAAGAGAGCTACTCTTATACTGATATCCTTACTTACACAAACACTCCATACAAGAAGTGATACATTGACTCAGATATGTATTTAGGTACTGACACAACCAAGTCACTCATCCAGTAGATGTTTACATGTGTCTCAGGGCTGCTACTGCAGAACCTGTGTGTGCAGTTTTACTGCCATGTCGACTGGGATTTAAAACCCTTTGTCAGACTGTAAACTCCTCTTCTACTACATATAAGTCACTCTTAAAGTAGGATATATGTAGGCCTTAGGGCAGGGTGTTATGTGATTAAAAGGTAAGAGAAGTGGTTTTGAGTTACACTGAGTTACATGTGCACTTAAGTTACATACGTCCAGTTATAGATCCAGTTTCCCACCCACACTATGAGTTTTATACTTACCCAGATACATACTGATGCATGCAATCAATCAATCAAATAAGCTTTATTTTGGCACGAAGCCATAAAAGCAAGGTAAAACATATAAAAGGATAAAAACAATCATCAAAAGAAAACATTCTATTTACAACAGGAAAACAAAAATGTGTCATAATAAATATCCCCCTAAGCCTTCACTTGGACGTGTGGTACAATCTCTTGGTCACTTTAGGATATCTTTCTGTGACACAACTCCTGATAAACAATGAGACAATTAATATACAGTGAAAATAGTGTAGGAGCAAGGACGCACCCTTGCCTTACCCCTCTATTCACTTTAAGGGTTCCGTCAGTTCGCCTACACTACCATATCTCACTTGCGCATAGTTGCCAGAGTGTAATTTCACGAAGATGTCTAACAATTGGGCCAGGACCCCCATATCATTGAGAAAGATCACGCCTTGAGTCAGCGCACCGGTGGTGGCCCTCCTGCCAAACCAGTCTACTTCAGGACCTGGGAGGGGAAGGCGCGGGACATCCTACCACCAGAGAGCATCCATGGCCTAACAGACATCTCAGAGACTGGTGAGTACACAAACAACAAACCCAAGATTGTGTGTCAAGGGGACAGTGAAACCATGCACCCCAAGCAAACCTACACTAACCAATAGCTAATCAACCCAAGATGTGTATGCCAGTTACACAACACAAAACCTGCCATCTCATAGTGACTGGGAACTGTGTCATGACATGCACCAACCTACAAACAAATAGAGCAAGCCACTGGCACTAAGCCAAATACATCAAGCAAGACAGTTTGCCACCACAAACTCACCACCTCACAGTGCAGCTGACTGTCAGGAAGGAATAGTGGGGATGCAGGTGAAGGGAGTGTAGACAAAAGCATAATGGGGCCTGTAGTCACAGATAATGCTCCCCCTCCTGATTGGCCCATCAAGACCTCTCTGAAACATGCCCACATCACAGGGAGTGGAAAATGACTGACAAGATGGCTGACACTGGGTCCTGCTGTGGGGAGCACAAGGCCCTGCTAGGGCATGTGCACAAATCAGAAGCAGGACACCACTGACTGACATCCTGAAAGACAACTTGCACGCCCTACAATGGAAGCACGTGTCATGATGGGAAGGAGGACTGACAGCCCTGACCATACTAATCAGCATGCGGAGACCCCCCCAACACAAACTCCACACGACTCACCGGGTACAATGCATTGACACACTCCTCATTGAAATATCAGCAAAAGATCCCCCGTACTGGGTGCTGCTGTATGAAGCACAGGGGCTCACTTGGGACTTGTAGCCAAACAAACACCAGGATTTCACAGTCAGCCATCTTGCCATTGCTGTCACACCCCCTCACAGGAAAGCAGAGTCAAGAGGGAGGAAGCATGGGCATGCTGGGAAGGGAGGTGTAGCCAAGAGTATGATGGGACTCTCAGTCACAGACAGCCTACACCCACCCACATGGCCCAGCAAGATCAACCTGAACCATACTCGCCTCACAGGGAGTGGGAAGGGACCGACAAGATGTCTGACACTGGGCTCTGTTGTGGGGAGCACAAGGCCATGCTGGGACTGCTAGCCAAACACACACCAGGATTTCACAGTCAGCCATCTTTCCATTGCTGTCACACCCCCTCACAGGGAAGCAGAGTCAAGAGGGAGGAAGCATGGGCATGCTGGGAAGGGGGGTGTAGCCAAGAGTATGATGGGACTCGCAGTCACAGACAGCCTTCACCCACCCACATGGCCCAGCAAGATCAACCTGAACCATACTCGCCTCACAGGGAGTGGGAAGGGACCGACAAGATGTCTGACACTGGGCTCTGTTGTGGGGAGCACAAGGCCATGCTGGCAAATGGCCAACAACAAGATTCAACTCTGTCTGTGACAAGCTGGGAAAAAGCAGTGTACAGGCAGGCATCTGTTAGAAAAGTAGAAAATGTCATGTTTGTGAACCAACGATGCATGTAGAAACATAAATCACATTGTGTGTCTCTTCCAAACACAGTTCGTGCTGTGCACCCACTGACAAGTGATGAGGATACCAAGTCCCAGACTCTGTTGGACACTGAGCTCTCTGGTCTGACTCTCTCACTGTCCTCTTCGGATGACGACGACCAACCTGGCCCCTCCAGTGTGAGCCATCATGCAGCACCAGCAGCAGCAACATCTGCCCCCTGGACCCACGCCTCCACCATCTGGACACCGACAGGGCACCCTCGCCAACACGGACAGACCAAGGACAATCAACACCCACAGCACAGGGACACAGGACCCCCCGGAAGCTACAGCCAACACCACCAGCAACACCACCCAAGGGGTCCCAGGGTCACCTGTGCGTACTGCCGCTGGTCCTGCCCATGTGGAGAGGGGTGCTGGGAGGGGTGGGAGGCACAGGGCATGCCTTGCAGAGGGGTCTGGACTGCATGATGACCCCCAACTGGCACGCATCATAGATGCATACCAGGATAGCACTGGAGGATTTGGCCAGGTAGTGGGGATCCTCAAGGACATAAAACAGGAGCAGGTCGCCCACCATGCCTGCATGGAGGCAAAGTGGGATGCCCTTACTGCGGTGCATCGGGACATACTACAATGCCTCCGCCAGATCAACACCAACCTCTCCCCACCCCCCTGTGTGCCCACAACATCTGTCGCAACACCATCTGCCAGCGCCACAGGGAGGGAGGAGGACTCTGGCGGAGAGTCCCCTGCACCGCAGAGGCCTGCACATGAGGATCTCCCCCCTGGAAGAAGAGGGGTCGTCCGAAGAAGGACATGTGAGAGGCAGATGTCCCAGCACATCCCCCAGGGCCTCTAAACCTGTTCTGGACAATGTTTTTTGTGCGCAACCCGTTCACCTTGTCCAATCGCACACAACTCGCCCACATGACATGGAGGGTTCATGTTGGGCCAATGTATCAGATGACTCTGGACTTTACTCTGGACATTTCAACTACCAGCACTTCCAACTCAAATGTGAACTATGGATTCCCAAACCACTGTACAGCACCCACCATCCTGTGCACCTCACTCACACATGTTTGTAAATAAACTCACCAGTACACCATACTTGCTTCTGTTGTGATTCAAACTTGTCATGTTCAGGGGGAAGTCGATCTGCTACACAACACAGTGCATGCCAAATACTGCAACAATGTGACCAACGTAAGGTCAGTCATGGGGATGTGACACATGTGAGGGAGACACACCACTATGGCAACACAAAACATACTCACCATGGCCATGTGACTCATCACACACAATGATGTTGACCTGAAACACATTGGCATGCACAAACACAACACCAAGCACAGTCAGTGGTAACAAGCCCACAGGTGAGGTAAGCAGATGTCACTCAGATGTGGGAAGATAGACAACACACATAACAAAGCGTAGCACAGGTTCATTACACATCAGCAACACGTTTATTCCACAATAGTTGCACGGTAATTCTACAAACAGTGGACACACGCTCACAATGTTTTGGAGAATGGAAGTCCAGGGATGTGTGGTACATCAGTTGATGGGAATTGTCAACTTACACACTGGTGTTGGCTTCTGGGTGTTGGGGTCAGTGTTGACCACACACATAGGCAAAGGACCATGGGAAGCCAGACAAGATACAGTCAAAAGCACAGACGAACATGAGAGAAATGCAATACACATGCACAAAACATGTTGTAAAACACCTACACAAACACTAGTTAGCAGTACTACCCTATTGTGGAGTACACACCACCTGAATGGACACATCACAGTACGCATCCAGTCAAGTGGCACACGGACACACTCAGACAGCAACAGAGCTGGCTCAACACATTCCTGGCTACCTCCATACATTGACATAAGAACCCTGGAAACTCACTTTCAGGTGAAGAAGTTGTTGATGAGCTGGGAGCGGACGTCACCATCATCTTCATCATCACTGGCATCTTGGCCCAGGCCGGGATCCTCCACAGGTGCCGGACGTTGGTCGTCGTCATCCTCATCCAGGATGAGAGGCACCTCCTTCCGCACCGCCATGTTGTGTAGCATGCAGCAGACCAGTATTATTTTGCTCACCTTTGCAGGCTCATATGAGAGGGCCCCTCCGGTCTTGTCCAGGCAGCAAAATCGGCTTTTCAGGAGTCCGAATGTCCGCTCAATCACCCTCCTGCTCCGACCATGTACCTCATTGTAGCGCAGCTCAGCTGGTGTCACAGGGTTCCTGAGGGGTGTCAGCAACCACAGCATGTTGGGGTATCCGGAGTCACCTACACACACAAAAATGAACAAGTAGATGAGTTTGGTAGGAGTGCGGAATACAACACTGACAAACACACACAATGAGAAACAGTCAGTACACACCGACAAGCCAGGCACGCTGAGCTGGCATATGTGACATCAGCGTTGCAATGTGACTACTCCTTATTATGTAGGCATCATGCGCCGAACCAGGGAACCGTTCACACACATGTGTGATCAACATGTCAGCAAGACAGACCACCAGAGCATTGATCGAATGGTAGTGCTTCCTGTTCCGGTATGCCTGCTCAAGTGCCTGTGGTGGTATCAGGGCAACATGTGTCCCGTCAATGGATCCAATGACGTTTGGCATCCTCCCTAGTGTATAAAAGGCATCCTTAATTTCAGGGAGTTCATCTTGGCTCGGGAACTTGATATACAGGTCGAGGAATTGCAACATCCCCTCCAAGACATCACGTCGCACCGACTAAACATCGTTTGCGAAATACCACCAGCAGTAGCCACAGTGTACTGGAAGGTACCAGTAGCAAAGAAGTGCAGGGCTGCCATCACCTTCACCTCTGGGGTCAGTGCTGTATGGTATGTCCGGCCAGGTAGCAGATGTGGCGCCAACTGCTCTGCCAACTCCTCAATCAGTGGCCTGGTTAAGCGGTACCGTCTGATGCTGTGGCGTTCCTGCATGGTTGCAATGTCTGGGAACGGACGATGCACAGCTGGTGCCCTGCAGTACAGAGATGCACAAAGGAAGATTGTCAGTACATCCCCCCATGTGGCCATGACCACAATCACTCTCACAAGCTAGTTCATGACATTACACAACGTACTGAGGTGTGTGCTGTTGGTCATGGACACATATGTAACCTACAAGACCACCACCTCACATCTCAATTCCACATGTCCACATGAGTCCCATGTCGTGCAATGGGCTAATCATCTGGATGTGTCACCCAACCTATGTGCTGCTGCAACGTTAAAAAAAACCACCCCAGTGACTAATGAGGACTCATGTCTCCCAGGCATCATAGATCTTTGCCATGCAGAAACCCAGGCTCCCTGTATTGCCACATCAACACAGCAATGGACATGGCGTAGCACGTACACACCACAAGGCAAGCGTAAGTCCCACAGATAGTGGCCACTGTTGTTCATGCCGGCCCTACAGGTACCTCTCTTAGACACACACCCCATCAAGGTTGATGCATATACCACAAGGATGTGGAGACTGTCACCCATTGGTAACATGTGATCAGACACATCTGAGACACAACATGCACACAGACTGTGGGTGCACATCAGTATTGGGGCTACAGGTCTCACTGTGACGTACATGCCATCACCCCCAGGACTCAGGGTGTATGTGACATGCCCCAAACATATCAAACCTGACACTGTGGCCTTCAATCATGCCCATTACTGTCCAATTGCACATCACAGTGCTAATCTGCATAACACACAAAGGACTCTGCCCCCATGTACAAGATAACAGCCTGGGAGTGGCTGCACAAAGTGCCAGACAAAAAAACTGCTGTGGCCCCCTCAAACACCCAGGGAATGCAGCCTCACATGCCATGGGACACTGTGTGGCCAATGCTATAGTGTGGCAGGTGTGTGCAGGTGTCCATGGAGAGAATATGTGTGTTGCATCCGTCTAATAGTCACACTAATGCGGTCCAACGTGGTTGACAATGCGTACGCATTGCACGGGTCATGTCCGAGCCGTGCGTATGCCTTGTCATTGAATGCAATGAGGTCCGATGTGGGTGACAATGCGTACCCATTGCACGGGTCATGTCCGAGCCGCGCGTACGCCTTGGCCATTGAATCGTATGGAGACGGGTGCATGTGTACATTCGAAATACGCGTTGTACAGTCAGTTGAACGAGCCGGGTGCACCCATTGACTCAGGACTGTCATGGAGACGGATGCGGATTCAAAACTTATACAAGTTGTGCACTGGAAATTCAGTTGGATGCCTACAACAATGTTGCAATTTCAAGTGCTCCATGAAGGTGAAGATTTGAACGATGCGGAAGGCATGTATGAGTCGTACTTTTAAATGGATTGGCCAGATTCATAGAATGCAACCGTGTTGGACCTATCACTTTGGACACATGGCACAGAGTCTGCCTCTGCAGCACAGATATAAGGCTG
This sequence comes from Triturus cristatus, assembly GCF_964204655.1. Taxonomy (NCBI): domain Eukaryota; kingdom Metazoa; phylum Chordata; class Amphibia; order Caudata; family Salamandridae; genus Triturus; species Triturus cristatus. The sequence continues at coordinate 1,362,356,478 of NC_140591.1, read as the reverse complement.
GCTGGACCCCAGGGAGCTCACTTGCCTGCACTACATGCTACTGGACCACATCCCTGCTACCACTGCTGCTGTCTATGCATCCTCTGTCTCCTGCTATGGCACGTACACTGGAGAGGGCCCCAGCCTTCACTGAGGAGGAGAACCAGGCCCTGCTGGACGGGCTCCTTCCAGAGTACAGAAAGCTCTATGGGACACCAGGGGAGCAGGTGAGTGTGCTGTCCACTGCCTTCCTAATTAAGCATGTTGTCTGACTAGCAGTACTAGCAGTGTGTACAGCAGTGGCAAGCATTATCACTGACTACTTTCATCCCCCAAAGTATGTAGGGACATGTACTGAATATTTTTCCTGCTGCTAAAGTGCATTTTTGCCAGCTTAAACTATCCATGCATTGTTAACATGTCAGACATGCATGTGAGTTTTCATTCCCCAGGGTTGCACAACCTGTGTAATTATTTTCCCTTTGTGATGATGACATGTATATCTAATTGTGTGCTGCACAAATCTGGGGCATGTGTGTTGATGTACTTTTCACTTTGTCCTCCTCACAGGTTGATGCCCACCAGAAGCAGGAGATCTGGCTGACCATCTCCCGGGCTGTTCGTTCTGTGGGGTCTACAAGCGCCGCATCCGCAACTGCCAGAAGAGGTGGCAGGACCTTCGGGCTGGACCTGGAGGATAGCTAGAGTCCAGCTGAAGCTGTCACCTCCACGCAGGAGGGGCGGACACCGGACCCTGACTCCCCACATGCTCCGGATACTGGCGGTGGTCTTCCCGGACCTGGATAGGCAGCTGAAGGCCAGACAGCAGTAGGAAGGGGGTAAGTCCATGCCTGATCTGTGTACTATGTCTGACATGCAAATAGCAGTCTTTTGTCCGGGTCACACTTCCACATTACGTAGGTCTTGTAGTCCCAAAATCAGGTCCCTCATCTGTGTGATGCACCCTCCTCATCTGTTCCACAGGTGTGGCCCCTACAGTCTTTTGATTGTGTCACTAGGGAACTGTGTCCCTGCAGTCAGCTAGGTATCAGTCAGCATCAGTTCCTGTGACTCTGTTGTGCGCCGGTCATCTGCAGAGTCATATTTGCCCCTTAGCTAGGATTGTGAGTCAGTGCATATTGTTGTTGTCTGGATGCTCTGCCCCTGTGACAGGAGACAGTGTTGACTGACTTACAGGGCATCCCAGTGCCATTGCATTGAACTTGCTATAAGTGATCCTGCGTTGTGTTCAAGTGTGCACCATGCACCCCATTGTGGCTTTGCCCATCAGGACATGAGTACTTCATAGTGTGTGTTGCTGGCATGCATCCCAAGCATGTGAAATGAGTCTCTGCCCATACCTTCATCCGGACACCTGTGCTGAGTCAGTCGCAAGAGATGTGCTGTGGGTCTAGTGACATACTCCTACATGTTCACTTGCATGTACAACTAATGTGTGGGTAGTGCATGTTGGAACATTGGGGTATTAGCATCCAACATGCAACAGACATATGTGTGCAAGTCAAGGAGGGATATGTGTGCCATGGTTGATGTTGGAAATGACAATTGTCTTATTCTAAACACTTTGAGCTGCGTTCAGCTGATGATGCCAGGGCTTGCCCTGTGATGTGATGTACTCACTGTGGTGTGTGCAGTCGGTGCAGGTGACTGATGTTGTTCTCTTACTTCCTATTCCTATCCAGATACATCCACGGCAACAGGAGGGCACAGCTCCATGGAACAGGAGGAGCCACAGAGCCTTACAGGGACAGAAGGAAAAGAGTCAGGTGGACCCAGTGGCATGGAGGGCGAGTAGAGCCACACAGAGGAGTCGTCAGCACCATCCCCCCCAGCTGAAGGCCACAGCAGCTCTGAGGATGACTCCCCTGTGGAGGCGGGTGTCAGCAGCCACCAAACCCCAGCTAGTGAGGCTGTGTCCGCCACCACCACCACCACCACCCACCTCCCATTGGCTCCCATCCCAGAGGTCCCGTTGGGCTCCCGTGTTCGTGAGCATGTCTCCTTTGTGCCAGGCACCGCACCCCCTGCCCCTGTGTGCCCTGCTGCCCTGAGTGAGGAGTCTGTGGACTTACTTTGACAGATGCATGTGGGGCAGACATCGATGCTGAAGGTCCTCCATGCACACACAGGTCTGTTGACACAACTGGTGTCATTCATGGAGGGCATTTCCTCGGGCATGTCTGCCCTACAGAGGGCCAACCAGTCCGTGGCCTCCTCCCTGACAGCAGCAGTGTCCCTCCTCCAACAGTCCCACACCCCTCCTACCCCTGCAGCACCCACAATTCCTAGCACACTACCTGTCCAAAGCACAGGAACCCCCAAACCAAGGTCTAGACGTGCACACAAGCAAGCGCAGGGGACTGATTCCACACTCACAGGGGCTGGTTTGCTGACACACACACAGTCATCCACAACCACTCTACAGTCCTCCGAGACCTCTCGCTCCCAGCCCCCTTCCCTTGCCTCACCTGCAACCCTATCCCCCCAGAAGCTCTTCCTCTGTGACCTTGGCCTCTTCCCCACCGACCCAGCATATCCTGATTACATGGGGAAGAGGAAGTCTTCACACACAGAAGGGAGTACCCCTCACATCCGGACACCCTCCCCCAGGCGCAGTCAGACCGAGATGCCCACCCGCAAGTCCCCCGGCGCAAGAAGAGCAAGACCCCCCCGCCAGCACGCAGCTCCAAGGCAAAGTCTCTGTCCTCCATCCCCCAGGCCACCACTCCATAGGTTCCCCCGCCACTCCCTGCCCCGGGTTTCCCCACACACAGATACACCATCCCCAAAATGCTAAGGCCATCCCCCCCTAGCACTTGCTCCTCCACACCTGGTCAGACAGTTGCTGCCACTGATGTGGGGACCGTGTCACCATCCCCTGCCCTGCAGACCTCACCTGTCCCCCATTCCGCTCCCATGGATGTAGGCACTGCTTTGGAGTCCACGCCCATCCCGTCTGACTTGGGCACTGCAGTGGTGAGCCAATCCACTCCATCTGACCTGCCCACTGGAGTTGTGCCGGCACCCACCCCATCTGACTTGTGCCCCACAGTTGTGACAACACCCACCACTTCAGTCATCTCCACTGCAGTTGCAAGTGTCTCGCCTGCATCCCCCACCTCTTCACTGCCTCCTTCTGCTGCGCCCTGATCCTGTCCCAGCGGTGCCTGGCCTGCCCCCATGTATGCCCCTCTGAGGGGATGACCCCGGTCTGTAGCAGTGCAGGCAAGCAAGGTGTGACAGTTGTCACTCTAGTTCACTCCTTGGCAATTTGACATGGACTGGCCATTGGCCTTTTGTTTGCACAGATGTTTCGAATTTCATATACTGCATTTGTGACTAGTTCACTCCTTCCCCTTTGGACATGTACTGGCCATTGGCCTTTTGTTGGAACAGACGTTTCACTTTTCATATGCTGAATAAAGGTTTTTACTTTGTCCCTGTGAACTTGATTTAGCTGTACATCATGTTGAGGTTGTTTTAGATCCCCTTACACCTGTAATGCTTGGTTTACAATGTTGCATACTGATGTGTTGATGTGAGGTACTCCCTGTGGTCCATGAGATATGTATCCTATTCTGGTGGGTATCCATGTCATCCTTTGGAGCTACCTGGGTGTGTCTGGATCAACTATTTGTGTACATCTCTCTGTGAGCATTTCATTGGCATGGTCACATCTGTGGCTTGCACCCCTGCACATATGATGTGCTTCCCATTGTCCAATTTGTCACTTCCACATACTTCGTGCTCATCACTACTGGCCCTACAGGTGTGGGCATCATTGTAATACGAGAAACTGGGTCCTCTGAGCAACTTGCTAGACATATGTTTGGGGTGACTCCCGTACCCAGGCTGTTGTGACCAGAGCCTTCAGTGTGCGGTAACTGATGGCTGACTGACCAAGTGTTCTGCAGACATGAGTGGGACTTGCGGTGAATATGTTTGGCACAGCTGAGCTCCCACAGGAGTTGTGTCCCCTCAAGTTAGTGTGTTGTCCAGTGACATGGTCTGGGCCCATGGTGTGTGTTGTATGTGCATGTGTGTGTGTCCACATCCCTGTTCATACACAGACAGTGTTCCCTTGATATGTTTCTTTTGTTGACGCTTGCTGAGTGGTACTGGGTTCATCCCACTACTTTTCAAATGGGCTACCAGATGTGTGGGTACATGACTCACTACTGTTAATTGGTGTGTCATCATTGTGATTTGTCAGTTCTGAGTGTTGATGATGTTGTCAGACACAGATGGGACACAGTGAGGGTTCCTCAAGGCACTTGTTTGTTCGCAATATCATGTAGTTGTCCCTAGGTGGTAGTTTTCAGTGATTGCGACATTTGTATGTGTGTGTGACTGCTCCCACTTGTCGGGTTCACTGCAGCGATGCTGGCAGTTGTCAGCATGGGTGCCTTGTGTTCCTCCTTGGCATCTGCATAGTCCTGGGACTGTGGCAGGGATTGTGAAGGTCACATGAGCTTTGAGGTCATGGCCATGTACCGCATACTGTGCAGTGTGTCTGTCATTCCCCAGGGTTGTAAACAGTCCTTGTGTGATGTGTGTGTGCACCTTAGTTCCTGCAAACATTCCTGTGTTTGTCATGTGGGCATGAGCAATGTCACCTGTTCATGTGGGCTTGACAGATACACATTGTTGCAGTTCAGGTGTGTGGTGTTGAGAGTGGACTGATGTGAATGTTTGCATGCATGGTCCCCTAGCTCCCTTTTGTCCATGGGTGAGTGCCCATGCTGAGGGATTTGTGTTTGTGTATGTGTGATGTACGTTTGTGGCACAGGACACATGTCTGGGTTTCCCAGTTTGTACGACATCTGCCTTTGTCATCACAGTGGAGGTGTCATGCATGCTTGTGTCACACCAATGTCTTGTCCCTGGGGATTGTGCTGTTGTGTGTCAGTCTCTTTCTGTGTTAGTTGGTGTTCATTCCAGCTAGTGTCACATGTGTCTGTTGTGCTTCCTCTCATCTCCCAACGCCTGATTGCCCACTGAGGGTGTCCCAATGATGGTTTACTTTTGTATGGCACTGTGTCCACATCTGTGTCACTGTGGTTCAGCCCCCCTCATGTGTTGTGTAGTTGCCTGGGGACACTGAGACAGACACACACACACACATGTTGTGTCCAATGTGCAGTGTGAGTTTGCCTGTTTGTGTTTGTGCATCTGCACCAGTGCATTGGTATTGCTGTTGTGGGCCTTTGTCTGGATGCTGTTTCTGTGACTTTGCATGCTGTCCCTGTGAGTCATTTCACATCATTGTGCACATTCATCCTGGTTGTTGGGTGCCATTGCTGGCATGGAATGTGAGTTAGTGAGCTGACACCTACAGTCTACACATGTTGTTTTGGTTGGTGTGTCTATTTTCGAGATGTGTGCATGCTTGGTGATGGTCACTTCTGCTGTTGTGTCATTGTACGCTGCGTGCATTGTCAGCCCCCATGTGTTGTGCTTGTCTGCACATGGCCAAGAGTATTATGTTTTCACAGCACTGTTTGCCTCAACACATCTCTGTGTGTATGGGACACAACCACTATTTTGCACCAGAGGTGTTTGATGTGTTGGGAGCAGGGATATTACATGCTGTTTGTTATTTTCAGCTTTGACCATGATGACACTTACCTTTTGGTCACTGTGTTGAGTGGGGTTTGGTCCCCATCACCACAATGCTCCACATCTGCTGCATTTTGTGAGCCCCCACTTGACTTCTGTTCTACACAGTGAGGGGGTGTTCTTTTTACATTGCCACAGTGCTATGGTGATGCTTGCCTTGTGTATGTCACACTCATGTGTTGGTCACACATGTGCTGTTACTTACATTGTATGCTCGTAGCCATATTCACTGTTGTGGGCATTTGTCACAGACTACGCACTGTTGTCATGATGTCGTGGGGGATGTATTTTGTGGACATACCTGATGTTTGCGTATGCTGGATGTGTTGCGCATCACCCATCCTATGGCTGGGGGTGGCAGGGGTAATGGCCAACAGGTCCCTTGTGAGTGGGCGTGGCAGGGGTGATAGGCAACAGGCCCCCTATGGGTGTGGGTGGCAGGGGTGATGGGCAACATAAGCCCTGTGAGAGGGGGTGGCAGGGATGATGGGAAACAGGCCCCCTATGGGTGTGGGTGGCAGGGGTGATGGGCAACATAAGCTCTGTGAGTGGGGGTGGCAGGGGTGATGGGCAACATAAGCCCTATGAGTGTGGGTGGCAGGGGTGATGGGCAACATAAGCTCTGTGAGTGGGGGTGGCAGGGGTGATGGGCAACATAAGCCCTGTGAGTGGGGGTGGCAGGGGTGATGGGAAACATAAGCCTTATGAGTGGGGGTGGCAGGGGTGATGGGCAACAGGTCCCCTATGGGTGTGGGTGGCAGGGGTGATGGCAACATAAGCCCTGTGAGTGGGGGTGGCAGGGGTGATAGGCAACAGGCCCCCTATGGGTGTGGGTGGCAGGGGTGATGGGCAACATAAGCTCTGTGAGTGGGGTGGCAGGGGTGATGGGCAACATAAGCCCTATGAGTGGGGGTGGCAGGGGTGATGGGCAACAGGTCCCCTATGGGTGGGGGTGGCAGGGGTGATGGGAAACATAAGCCCTGTGAGTGGGGGTGGCAGGGGTGAGAGGCAACAGGCCCCCTATGGGTGTGGGTGGCAGGGGTGATGGGCAACATAAGCCCTGTCAGTGGGGGTGTCAGGGGTGATGGGAAACATAAGCCCTGTGAGTGGGGGTGGCAGGGGTGACGGGCAAAATAAGCCCTGTGAGTGGGGGTGGCAGGGGTGATGGGCAACATAAGCCCTATGAGTGGGGGTGGCAGGGGTGATGGGCAACAGGCCCCCTATGGGTGGTGGTGTTAGTGGTGCTGGCCATGCAACCCCTATGGTGGGCTGTTGTTAGTGGCCAGGATATGTATCCCCTGTGTGTGTGTGCCATTTTGCGGGTACGTGTCGTTTTTTTATGTGGTAGGTGTCTGACTTACCGTCTGCACCGTCGGCGTTGGTCCCTGATCCGCTCAAAGATGTAGAGTACTGGTATGACCTGCGTGATGGGATTCATGATGTGTTCGTGTCGTACACGCTGCTTGTTGCTCCGTCTCATACCCGCTGCAAGCTGGTCCTTCTCGTAGCCGTATAGTGATTTGTGGCGCGAATCGTAGCTGATATGGTTGTTTTCCGGATGCTGTGACGTGCCGTATGTGACGCCCAGTCCGGCGCGTAGGAAGTACGTATCGTACTTGTCATGCCGGAAACTGCTATGGATACTGCTTCCGGGTTCCTCTCTGGGAGTTACGGCTCGGACGGAGAAAGGGTCTTGATTCACAGCCTACGTGTCGGTCGTGTTTTTGGCAGTTATGCGCATCGTACTTCCTATACAGGACGGACCGGCTCCGGGTACGTGTCGGTCGCAGGGTAAGGCTACGGACAGCTGTCCGACCGGCCATCGGAATCGGCCCCTTAAAGTTGAAACACCTGATCAATCATGCTAATGGGCTCCCTAAATCCTACCTGCAGAGGGGTTAAGATGTTATTGGTAGTTATCCATTCCTGCAATCTGCCCAGGATTACTTTACTAAAATGTTTTTGCACACTGTCAATAAGGCTTATAGGCCTATAGTTAAATGGGGAATCTTTTGTGCCTTTTTATATAAATAGGGATTATTTCAGCCCCTGCCCATGTAGAAGGAATTGGGGCCTCTTTCATAATTGCAGTAAAACTCCTGAAAAGTAAATGCTCCAAACACCTAGCTAATTCAAAAACATGTCACCAGGTATTTTATCTAGGCCTGGGGCTTTGTATGGGATGATCCCTCCTATGGCTTTTAGCAGTTCTGTGGTTGTAATCGTAGGGGGATTGCTGCCTCATAAACGTTCAGTGCTCATGACCAGCCACAGAGCTTTTATCTTCATGTCTACTGGCACCACAGGTCATTTTTAAGTCCCCTAGTACTGCCAAACCAGATAAAGGGGCCATCCTGACCCCGCTTTCTGAGTAAAGACCAGAGAAATGTGCAACCCAATCATTGGCTACAATATTGCTTTCCATAGAATAGAATAGAAATTGACCCTTCCCGGTTTCCATTTGTTACCAAATTCCAAAAGGAGCGATGAACTTTTGATCATCAAGCCTCAAGAAGGCCCTCACATTTTTCCGCTTTCTTTACACAATAAGTTGCACCATGAGCAAGAGCACCTTCTCATTTAGCTCACCCAACCTCTTTATAGAGAACTATATATTCACTCTGGAGGGATCCGCACCACCGTGAAGATCCAGGGGCCCGATTCACATAACTAACTTAAGACAAAATCTTAAACTTACTACTTTTGGTATTCACAGAAGGCATTTACTAGTAGTAAAGTTAGGATTTTGTCTTAAGTCTGTCTTAAGTCTGTCCTAAGTTTGTCTTAAGCCTGTCTTAAGTCTGTCTTAAGTCTGTCCTAAATTTGTCTTAAGTTTGTCTTAAGACTGTCTTAAGTCTGTCTTAAGTCTGTCTTAAGTCAAACTTAAGACAAAATCCTAACTTTACTACTACTAAATGCCTTCTTTGAATACCAAAAGTAGTAGGACAGACTTAAGACAGACTTAAGACAGACTTAAGACAAACTTAAGACAGACTTAAGACAGACTTAAGACAAACTTAAGACAGACTTAGGACAGACTTAAGACAGACTTAAGACAAACTTAAGATAAACTTAGGACAGGCTTAAGACAGACTTAAGACAAAATCCTAACTTTACTACTACTAAATGCCTTCAGTGAATACCAAAAGAAGTAAGTTTAGGATTTTGTCTTAAGTTAGTTCTATGAATCGGGCCCCAGGTGTCCGCAGCGCCCCCTATCTGTATAAGTTAGAAGTCTTGGGCCAGAGATTTCTTATGTCTTTTCAAGCAGCATCACAATTCTGATAAGAATGAATCAGTTCATACAACTATAAAATCTGGATGTAATTCAAACAACTAGGGGCATCCACATACTTCATCTATAAGCGCTCACTGCATCTGATGACCCAACAGTTTTAAACATAAAAGTTCCAGCATCTCCCTCATTTAGACACGGTATTGCTCAGACGAACAGCCTCGACACCTGGACAGTTATCAATACTTCTTGTTCATCTATTTATTCCTTGGATTGCTTGGATATCCATATGGCCAATTAAAACACCAGGATATCAGTTTGAGAATTTTCTTGTGATCAAGTACTTTTTCTGTGGCAACACGTGATTCTCTTTCACTCCACCAGTAAGTAGAATCCCCCTTAGGCAGCTTTCTGACCAGTCATATTCAGTGAACTATGAGACGGAAACCTGATGAAGGCATCACCGAAACGTGTGTAGAATAACAACATACTGCCAGTTTCCACATACAGTGTTCATCCAATAGCAATCTGTTAAAGTGTGATTATGGATTGTATATTTTTAGGTCTTTTGTCCTTTGTATACTAAATTGCACCATACTAATGGATGTAAACACCACACTGAATGATTACAATTGATTTTAATACCAAATGGTTTATTAGATATTAGATACAAAAATATATATAACAAAAAAAATCAATACAATATTTTTATATATGATTCTTTTCAATAAATATCTGTTTTTTCATCTATATTGTATTATTGTTCCTTGATTGATTTGAAATTGTTTTGCTCGTATTACCTGTAATCCACCATGCCCAGGTGTTCTCTTACCAAATTTCGGATATTTTCCCTCTCTCCTGCTAGCGAAGTTGATCGTTATCCTGCTCCCCTGACTCTTACCAATAATCGAAGAAATATTAAATGGGTGGATGTAATTAATCATATTCTAAGCTCGGCGGAGTTTACCAGGCTTTAGTTGATTTTTTTTTATTGTTATGACTATGATATAGCTGTCCTTACAGATTGTAATTTTCTTCTTCTCATAATGAGTTTTTTTGCATTATTAAGACAAATCTTTCTGTCACAAGCTAAAGGTAAAACTAGTTTGAATTTATCCTGCCCATGGTTTAATAAAGAGTGTAGAAAGGCTACGTGGGTGTTGCATGAGGCTGCTAGAAAAGGTACCCAAATTGAATTGATTGCAGATAGGAAGCTGGTCAAGCATACCTTGTGGACCAACAAGGAGTGGGAAGATACCCAGTGAGTAGAGCTCATAGAATCTTTACAAAAGAAAGATATCCAAACAATCTGGAAAATTTTGGCAACAGAAGGTAGATCAATCGCTCCCCAACCTGATTAATTTGTTTCACCTGACCAGCGGGCTCATTTTTTCCCTCCCTTTACAAAGAGTGCAATACATTCCAGCTAACTAATATGAGTGGCATCAAGCAAGGAGCCTGGTGCTCTCCAAGCTTGCAGATGGCTAATAATTAAGTGCGGAAATCCGCGAAGTGCAAAAAAAACTCTACCCGCTACACAAAGATCCGCAAGCAGCGGAGTGCATTAGATAAATGCAGTTTGTGGTAATTTTCAGTGCCAGGTGCTTGTCCGCACTGTGCAATCATTGCGAATGGCACCATTCACAGCGCAAGCGGGCGCTGCTTCCTTTCTGCCGCTCGAGTAGATTTTTACTCGAGCGGCAGCTTTCTCAACGCGAACGGGCGGTTTCTCAATGAGAAATCTGAACGCCCGCATAGAGATATTACCAGCAGGTTGATTTTCCATGCTCGCGCTCGCCAACTTGATGTTGACGATCATGAACGAGGAACAATCTCTCCGGGAGGTGGATTTTCCTCACTCGCACTCACCAACTTGACATTGACGAATGCGAGTGAGGGAAAAACCTCTGCTACGGTATGTGAAGCGGAGTTGTTTGGAACTCTACGTGTTCCACGTAACGCGGAGTGCAGAAAACTCTGCAAACTCCGCGAGCGGAGTGGAGTTCACCGTCCAGACTTACTAATAATTTACCTTCTATGTGTACTTTTTTCTTAAAAGAGAGTGAGGCCGTTCTTCAGTTAGTAAAACAGGGGAAGGCTCCAGGGCCTGATTGTATTACAGGTGATTTGTTTCTCTCTGAACTAGAGGTCTCAACTCCATATCTTAATCCTCTTATAAATGCTGTTGCTAGGGAACAAGAACTGCCTGATATGTGGCACAGTCGCAATAATTGTCCCTATCCACAAAAAGGGTGCAAGAGATAAATTGGAAAACTATAGGCCGATTAGCCCTTTAGATGTTCCTCAAAAGATCTTTGCCAGGCATGTCCTTCTCCCACTCCAAGCATTGGATGGAAGAGCACCAGATTTTATCTAATTTCCAGGCTAGATTCCAAGGTAAGATTAGTACTTCGGACCAGGTATTTCGTTTTTCAGTCATCTGTTGGAAGTATATTACTTTGAGAAATGATCACCTTTACGTGGCCTTTATAGATTTGAAAATCATGTAGACCTCACTAATAGATTTCCCATAAACTGTGGGGTTAGACAAGGGTGAATATTAGCCCCTACCCTTTTTAGCTTATGCATAAATGGGTTGGTGGATTGGCTGAATAGGTGTCAACATGATGCTCCTAAATTAGAAAACTTCAGCACCCCAGTCCTGATGTTTGCTGACGGCACCCTTTTTATGTTACGTACCCCCATGGGCCTTCAAGTATTGTTGGGTGAATTTAATAAAGTCTGTAAAATGAGAGATTGCATAATAAATGCATAGAAAACAAAATGTATGGCTCTAAATCCCCACTGTGCATTTAAATGCATGATTAATGTTGATGATACCCCAATTGAGTGGGTTGGAAGTTTTTATTATCTAAGTGTCAGATTGTCAGACAAACTCATGGAAGCCTCAACTTAAGAAAAGCCAATCACTCTTGCAACACCGTTCATCAGTTATCTTAAAAAAATATAGAAGTACTTCAAGTAGGGCTTTGTCCCCGGTACTAGTGGTATACAGAGGAGTCGCACTAGGTGCTGGTTTGTATGGGGCTGAAATTTGGGAACTTTGTGATATTAGCCCCCTACTTCCACGGAGAATGCATTTCTCAGATCTCTACTCAATTTACCAAGTACTACACCAATGACACCAATGAGGTGGGACCTAGATTTCTAGAGGGCTGATCGCACTGTCTATCTAAGGATTGTAAAATAATGGATTAGAGTCTGGTCCACTCCTGAACTGGCTTCATATAGGATGGTGCTGAAAGATTTGATTGCATTAGATGAGAATTGTTCAACACCTTGGTTAAAGGTAGTTAAGGACCTTTGTAGTGGGTTACATATGTCTGAAATGTGGGAGAATACAGACAATCTGGGTAGTAATATGGGTGTGCAGATTAAGAAGAACTACTGGGAGCATGTTGTAACTGAAACCTGGAGGGGTGCTCAGCTGGACTGTATAAAAGATAGGTTTTTGGTCCAAAAATCCCATCCAGAATATGAGTTTGATATGGATAAGATCACTCCCCATAAAGCTAAAACATTATAATTTAGTTTCAGAATTGGTACTCTTCCTTTTAACTTACTGACTGCAAAATGGGAAGGGGCAAATGGCCTTGGGGATATGTGTCCCTTCTGTCCTTCAATCAAGGAAACTGAGGCCCATTTTTTATTTTTCTGCATAAAACATCTCTCACCCTGCTCTAAGTGTATTAGTCCGATTTGTTGCTTTGTGGGATTTAGTCAGTGTGCTGTGACACAATGGGTCTTTAGATCTGATGCACGTGAACAAATAGTATTTGCCCTGTTGAGATACTTAAATTGGGCCTTGTACCTGAGGGCAAGATGTCCCACTAGTAGCTAGCAGATTGACTAATCCTACTACGTGAATAAGATTACACACCATACAGCTAAAACATTATATTTTTGTTTTAGAATTGATACTTTTTCTTTTAATTCACTTACTGCAAATTAGAAAGAGGTAAATAGTCTCATGGATGAGTGTCCTTTCTTTTTTCCAGTTAAGGAAGTTGAGGCCCATTTTAAATTTTCTGCCCAAAATATCTCTTACCCCGCTTTAAGTTTAAGTGGATCATACTGATTTGTCGCCTTTGGGATTTATCCATTGCTGTGGCACAACCTGTCTTCAGATCTGACACAGGTGAACAAATAGTGTTTGTCTTGTTGAGATACTTAAATTGGACCTGATATGTAATAGTGTTTGTCTTGTTGAATTACTTAAATTGGACCTGATGTGTAATGGCAAGTTGTCCAACTTGAACCTACCAGACTAATTCTATAGATGTGGAGCTTGAGGGCAATACTTGTTCAATCTTCATTTTTTGTGAAACTCAATGCTTTTATTCTTAATTGTAAATCTTAAACTGATATAGCCCCCAAGTAGGCCTTTTCTAAATTTTTATCTGAAAGGTATTTTATAAGCACTTTTTTGTATGTATTGTTTATATAAAAGCTTTTAATGTTATATTGTTATCCTATCTAGGTATGTTTTTCTTATAAAAATGTTTTCTATCTATTTTAGGATATTTTAACCTACGTAAAGTTGTATATAATGGTGCAATAATCTCTATGATTGTTCATCAGAGCTCTTTTATTATTTAATGTTGGGCTGTATGGCAATATACAGTATGAATTGGCCATGGCACATGACACGTTGGGTAGTCCTTTAAATAGGTATGTACCTTATGGTCAATAAAGATAATTAGAACTTTTTAATTAGATGCTGTTTATTTAATAACCAAATGTTTATTGGTTATTTTTTTGCAACAAGCATCCTTTGTGTTGTGATTTTCCTGTGCCTTATTTGTGGATATTTTATATATGTGATTATATGAATGTACCTTTATGGGTATATATATTTGTAACCAAAATAAAGTTATACTATACTATACTATTCCATACTAGTCCTGCCATTACATGTGTGCAGCCCCTAGTTCAAAGTGAGAGCAATAAATTGAAGTACTACTGTTGAACATTTCTTAATGCGCAGTCCTTTTCACCGGTATATGCCAGGCAGCATCCTCGTCAGAAAAAAGGGACCATGTATCAATACTAAGAGGTTCAAAATGACAGTTGAAGTCACCTCTACTATCTTCCTCCCGGCTAGTGGAATTATAGACAAGTCGGTTTTCAAGATGTTTAATACCTTTGGCTCCAATTTGGTGCCCGCAGACCTAGAACAAACGTTATAGATATAATATGCCTGATCCATGGGGACCATCAGACATACATGTAATAAGTCAGGAGAGTCTACCTCCACCTCTCTTAGCTGGCTTAAGATGGAGGTTTTCACCCATATTGTTAAGCCCCAATGCCCTTTCCAACCTCAATGAGATTGCCTCCTTGGAAAAATGGACAAACCCTGGGAGAAACTACGGCAACAAAGCCCACATCGTCTGAAATAGACAAATATCTAAGCCATTTATAAATGCACACCACTGTGGGTTTTAAACCCAAACCTGCCACATTCCAGGAAATTAGCTTAGATTGTGTGTCCTGTACAGGCAAGGGCACCACGCCGATGGGCCCAAAAGTTAGTATGCCAGGAACAACACTTAGTGGAATTGCTATATGTAAACTATTATGTGCTACAGGATCCACGGGATGGGTACTAAAAGGAATAGAGCTGGGGGGAATGGTTGAACCCAGCACATTAAGCTTCTGGGGTTTGGGGGCCATTGGCTACGGTTTGCCTATAAGGAGTCAGTCCACTCCATCTAGAGATTCAAACCGAGTATAAGTTGAAATTGCAGAAATATCACTCTCTCATTGTTTACACAGATATACACTTATGAATACAGTGATAGTCAGGCACACATTTCTTTAGTCATGATAAATAGCAGACTTCCAGAGGTTATCATATAGTGCTATAAGTATTTATATATGAAGTTAAATGACAAAATTATGTAATTTTATAATAAATAATAAAAAGCAAAATGTATTTCTTTCTTTTTTGTTTGCAGAGCTCTACTTGTACATTAAAACAAATACTTAAAATGCCAAATAAAGCACAAAGAGGAAAGAAACAGAAAAAAATAATACTATCTCCTTATAATACAGAAAGAAAAGGGACAAAATGTGGACAATGGGGTTAAAGAGAAAAGACCTGAAATGATGGGGACCTGTCTACCTTTCAAGCACAGAACTGCCTCTCCTCTGTGATTCAGTGGTTGGCACGCGCCCAATTGAAATGTAACGAGGATAAGTCTGAGGTCCTGTTATATGGCTCCTTCCCACCGGGCTTTTATGAAAATCTGTGGCCAAATGACTTTCCTCGTCCAAAGACTGTGGGTGCGTCTGCTAAAAACCTGGGAATATGGTTTGGCACCGATCTCTGTTTTACGGTTCAAATTAGGAAACTCACCGGTGCCTGCTTTGGTATACTTAAGTCTCTTAGAAGATTTTTTTCTCTCCTTCCTAGCCAAGCAAAGGAAACAGTTGCCCGGGCACTCATGCTTTCTCGCTTAGACTATGCTAATGCTCTCTATTGTGGCATTCCTGGCTATCTGTTGAGTAACTTGCAAATAATTCAAAACGCCACCGTTCGACTTCTTTTCAACATCTCCAGAAGGTCCAATGTGAGGAAGCATCTGCGTGATCTGCATTTGCTTCCTGTGGCGCAAAGAGTGCAATTTAAAGCTCTTATGGTGGCCCATAGAGCACTGCATGGTCTGGGTCCTGCGTATATTAGGAAGAGGTTCAGCTTTTATGTTCCCAATCGAGCCTTACACTCAGCCTCCTAACGCTTGATGATCATTCCTCGTTTTCGCAGACCTCGGCTGGGAGGTCAGTCCATATCAGTCAAAACAGCGTTGCTTTGGAATTCGCTCCCGCTGACTATTCGGAGCATTCAGGAGCTTGGCCCTTTTAAGAAACAACTTAAAACCTTTCTTTTTCATTAACTTACTCAAACTCCCCGTCTCTCAGGTTCTCCGATAACTGCTCGTGCCAGGATACTCTCGAGTAATTGAGCGCGCTATAAAACCTTTTATAACATATAACATAACATAACCTGCTGGTAAGAAAACTAAATAGTTTTTGAAATAGTATGTGGAAAACTGCAAAGTGAGCAATGCCAAGTTAATGAAATGGGAAGTCTCAAATCAGCTAAGAAAAGAAAAAAGTGAGTAACAGCAAGACTAATGAATCGTATAAGAACAAGATACTTTAACTAGGAGATAGAGGCAGTTTAAAGAAATTGAAGTCAGAATGTTCAATCATAGGACAACTCAGAATCACATATGAACTATGAAACAGTCTGAAAGGAGAAAAGAAGCAGTCAAACAAAAGGAACATGTTGAGGTTGCAGTTGATAAGGCATTTACCCTGAAGAGGAAGCTATTTATTTTGATACTGAGCATAATGTGTACACTGGACAAGTGTTGTGTATGAGGTGAAGAAGCCAATAGAAAATAATTGTGAATAGAAGTAATTTCTGCAAGGTTTTCTGTGGGAAATGGAAGCATGCTTCCAGTACTGAGCTTTTCTTAAATGAAGAAAGCTACTTTCAAGAGAACATATTAGCACATGCTGTTGAAAATACTGGTCGATGTTATGAGATGAAGGGTGGTACCCCCATTCCAAAAGAGGAGATTGTTCATTGGAATGTAGAGGAAGTAATAGCTGAAGGGGTACATGGAAGACTTAGACAGGCCCCTGTATGCAAATGGAACTGTAGCAGTATTTGCAGTGTTCTGCAAGAATCAATTGATACATTGAATATACTTCCAACACATCTTTCCATGCAAATGGGATTTGGTAAGGATTAGATCCACACAAAGTAAAGAAGTGTACTTGTCTATCAAAGACAGTGTGTCAAATCAGAATTCATCACTTCAGAATGTTAGCTGTTCACCACTCTAAAATGCTAAATTCAGTTAGGAGGCTTTACTATGTCAAACATCCTTCCCTGTGCTTAGGTTAATTAAATAGAGCTATTTTGCATGGTACAATAGCAAAGGTAGAAAACGTTTGTTAAGATGTTCAGTTTTGGTTCTTTGTTCCTCAAAAGGAGTCTTGGGAAAATGAGGAGTTAGTATGTGGAGTTTTAGAGAAACGTGACACAGGTATTAGTGTTGATAACTATACTGTAAAATTTAGGAAGTTTAAAAAAGTTTCTTCTGAGAAACCAAAGAGTGTTTATATTTGTTGTTGACGCACTCTCTACAAATGCCAAACTCGCAATGTAGTTGTATTCTCAAAAACTAAACAGAAGAACATAGATCACACATTTGCTGTTTATTTATTTGTAGAGGAATGGTTTCAGTTGTCTACATATGATAAATTAGAGGAAAACAAAATGCCAGTTAGAGCAGTTCATAACAAGTTAGAATTAGTATCTTTTCCATAAGTACTGTGAGATCTAAATGTTTATGAACCAATTCTCATACAATGTGTACACCCATTTCAGGCTATAATTCATATGGACCCAAAGACAAGGAAACGGCCAACAACTCAACTGATCTTGGTAAGGCCTTAAAGAAAGAGTTGCCTACTTACATTTAGATCTTAAACAGAATATTGAAACTGTTGGTGTGCACACAGATGATCATGG
The DNA here is from genome assembly GCF_964204655.1 of Triturus cristatus. Lineage (NCBI taxonomy): Eukaryota > Metazoa > Chordata > Amphibia > Caudata > Salamandridae > Triturus > Triturus cristatus. Next base: position 1,362,339,052 of record NC_140591.1, on the reverse strand, counting down.
ACCACATCATTCTAGTAAACGGTGTGCCTATGAAGAATAAACTTTTTTGCAAGAGTTAGTGGAGGTTAGTAAAGTAAAAATGTGATATCATACCTGATTCAAAATAATATTTATTATAAAAGTGTTGATGTTCAAGATGTTACATATATAGAGGATGAAACATTACCATCAAGTATAAAATTGAAAAAGTGAATCGACCCATATCAGAAGAAATTTACGAACAGTACAGCATCCATCCTCTCCATTCTAAAGAAGTCATTGGTGATGCTATTGATCTCTTTCAAATGTAGCAAGCAAAAGGAGCTCCCATAAATGTGTGGGAGAAAAGTTTAGAAGCTCGCTATTTTCCACAGCTGTTTCCCACTGAGGGAGGTGGCTGCTTTGATGGCCACCCTCTCCAGATACCTGAAGCTGCATACCAGTCAACCAGATAATACTCAGAGGATCCAAGATTGCAGCAGTGCATCCTGATATATTCCATTCTTCTGTTTGAGAGTGACTTGACTGGACTTTCATATGTTGTTAACCATATACTGAAGACAGGGGTTAATCTTTAAAACCTCTCTGCAAAGAAATTCATTGACAAAGCTCATGGCAAGGACGAAATCCTTTAGTACAACTTGATTAGTTTGATGGTGTGCCAACGTGGCTCCAATGTGTATTGGTTTTGCCATCATGGAGTACTGAAATGTATGTTGAGAAATTTGGGTTCACCTGCTTGATTTGTGATACTCAGTTGTGCTGAGTACGCATGGGTTGAGTGGTTGAATTTTTGAGAGAAGCAAACTCTAACATTAAAGACATCAAACTGAAGAGAGCCAGAGAATTTTGCTCCTTGGATCCTGCTAATATTTGCAGTTATTTTATCCACAGGTTTCAAGCCTTGATGTGTTTCATTTGAAAAAAAAGAAATCCTCCTCTTATCAAAGTACCAGATTTCTTTTGGTGAAAAGAGCACCAAGCAAGTGGTGCTCCTCATATTCACATGCTGTTATGGATAAAAGATGCGCTGAAATTTGGAACAAACTGTGATGAGTCTATATTGTCTTTCATAGAATTTTATGTGATATGTGCCATTTCAAAAGACGGTGTTGAGAAGGGCTTAAGACAACAAGTTCTACGTTTTCAAACTAATAGATGTGGGAAGTGCTGTATCAAAAATAGAGATTTTTTTTAAAGCAAGATGTCGATTTGGATTTCCATGACCTGTGATTTCTCAAGGAAGAGCGAACAGCTTTTTGTAGTCAGGCATACATAGACACAGAAATCACAGAGAAGACACATACAACCTGAGAAGAACAGAGGCTTCAAAGTATAATGACTACAACCCTGTGATTTTAAAGATGTGTAATGCAAATTTTGATCTACAATTTGTTGCAGGCAACTCCATTGCTGTTGCTTGGTATGTATCTTCATACATCACAAAATCAGAGAAGACAGGGATATATGAAAGGAGATTTCTGCAGAAAAGACTCTATGTAAGAAATTGTACAGCTTTAGCTTAAAATGCTTTCCCATTGAGAGGTGGGATCTTAAAAGTGCTGTGACTGGTTGAGCTCGGCCCATTTGCTCTCAAAGTCAAGGGAAATCGTTTGGGTAAGTCTAGGCCTAGCAAGTACACAAAATAGAGCTTTAAAGTATTTTCCAGAAATTCGGTAGCTAGCAGAGTTTTACCTGAAAAGTACAGAGATTGTGAAATCAAATATGTTGGACACATAATATCCCATAAGGAGTCCACATCTAGAAGACATGTGCCTTTGTGAAGTACTTCAACACTACAGATAAAAAAGTATATATTAGAAAACATAGAAGAAGGGAAATATGCAGTAGTTAGATGTGACAGTTGTTTGGTGAAATATGCAAAAGGAAATCTAATTAAGAAAAATTAGGGGCATATTTAAATCTAATTAAGAAAAATTAGGGGCATATTTACAAGCCCCTATCACCACAGGAACGTCACTGTTAATGATGTTCCTGTGTTGATAAACCCTTCACCTTATTTACAAGGAGGCTTTACGTCACCATGTAAATAAGGCCCCCTTTCATGATACACTTAAGGCCCGATTATGAGTCTGGTTGTCTGGGGTCTGCCAGACATGTGGTGTCACGTTGGTGGCGGATCCAGCTACAGCCGCACCAGCAATCTGACTGTCCCATGAAAAGGTTGGCCAGTCAGACCGCCCTGAGATCTCTGCCAGGGAACCGCCATTCCCTGGCGTTGGAGCAGCGGTCTGAGGCTGTAATATGCTTGATGGGACTGCAGCTGTCCTCTCCTCCAAAGTTTACAGGGAGGTTCTTCCTCCATGTAAGCCTTGGAGGAGAGGAAATAAAGGGGGCCCTACAGGCCCCTGTGTGCCTCAACTGCATGGGGATGCACACAGTGGGCATAACAGGTGCATCCCTGTGTGCATGCACATAGGTTCCTGCATGACATGGACCTTCGAGTCCATGCCATGCAGGAACCTTGTAGAACGGTCCTATTACGAGGCCTTTTTCAAACACACCACAGCCTTTAAAAGAGGCACCCCATGGGACTACCACACTACACTGCTCGCCTGCCAGACTACTTGAAAGCCATAGTCTGAGGGACAGGCAGGAGGTGGCAATGACCTTCGGCAGAGTGGTGGCACGCAGTTTGCACTGCTCTGCCACCTCTCTACCAAAAAGTAGTAATCAGGGCCTTAGAGTGAAAGGGGCGAGCAATGGGTATTGTGGCAGGCATTCAGCCGCAACACCCATTGATTTTGATGCTGCCCTCTTTTTACAGGGTGGCGCAAATAGGAGGCAGCACCAAAATTTAAATTAAGACCAGGGAAAAGCTGGTTTTACCATGGTGAAAAAAAGGAGAAATGCTTAATTTCTCCTCATTTTTGTTGTTTCTAGAAACAGCAAATCACCATGAAGGATTGTGTATGTGCAGGAAGGTGTCTCTTCCTTCACATAAATGATCATAAAAAAAGTGAAAAATGTGCAACTTCAAAGTGTGCTGCACAATGCAGCACACATAGGAGTTTCAAATCGCCATTCAGGATTGTTTATGTGCAGGAAGGGACACCTTCCTGCACACAAACAATCGTTCCCCCAATGCAGACACCCGTGCACTACGGTGCACAGGTGCCTGTGTTGGTGCGAGGCAGCTAGATTTAGCACCAGTGCTAGGAGAAACACAGGGTGACCCACATTCCTGTGAATACGGCACATCCCTGCATGTTCAGAAAGGCAAAGCCTGGCATTAGCAATTTTTGCTTAACGCAACGCTTCACCATTCTGTTGTAAATATGCCCCTTAGTTGCCAAACTCCAGTCAAAAGAGAGTTTTTCTATTTGACACTTCTACAACTCTTCAAGCCTTGATGTGCTGAGTTGGAATTACTTGAAGACTACAACTGCTACAAAGATTCTTTCAGCGCTGTGAAAGACAACATTCTGTGTTCAGTCTTCGCAAACTATTTGCAAATGTTAAATGATGAGATTCAACAGAAGGAAACAATTGCAAACAGTTAGTTGGACAATTGAACGATGAGCAGAAAAAAACTTTATATGGAGGTAAAAGAGAAAATAGAGCACAGATTCCTCCACGAAAATAAAGAATACAAATGTTCATCATTTAAGCCAATACTATTATACATCAGTGGTCAAAATTGCATCAGGATAGATTTTTTTAATTAAAGTTCTCACAGCTTACCTATAGAGGACTAAAGAACCAAATTTATTGTTTGTAGAAAGAGCACCTACTAGATTGGCTGCACCCACCATTAAAGTCATCACTCTACATTATCTACTAATGCTACCTGTTGAACATGACAATACATTACATTACTAAAGGTTATCTGGTAAAGCTTGTCATGAGGTGTCAAGTGTGTTGAAGAAACTGAAGCTTTGGATCATTGATAAGGTGAGCATGGTTTTCAAACTTAATGCTTGCCTTCATACACTTGAAAATGCAACATATTTTAAAAGAGTATGATGTGCTCCTTGGAGGAAAACATTTAATCAGGTGATCTACTGCTACTTATGCTTGTCAAAGAACAGCGTGTTTTCAAGACACTTCTACATGAGGAAACTTTGAATTCTTTGGATGGTATTGACAATGTAAATATTTGGCTAAACTATGAATGCAAGAATCTATTAAGGAATATGCATCAAGCATCCGACATGGAATACAGAAATATTCTGAATGATATTAGAGTAGGAGTTCCAACAAAGAAGGACAAATGTACCTTAGAAACTCAACTTACTAGCAAACCTTTCTCCTGTAAGAACGCAGCAGCACAGCTAATGTTCAATTTCATTGAAGAAGGCAAAGCTATAGTCTGTTTAATGCCTGCACGTCAAGAGTGCTTCAATTTTAATGAACAATTACTAAAATTGGAGAAAGAAGAACTTTCGAAAGTTACAGCTATTGATAAAATATAGCACCGGGGAGTAGTAGTTCTGCTAAGCAGAAAGCCAGAAGCAAAACAGGATTCATTGCAGAAATCTGTATCTAAGACTACAGAACTAGAAAAGTGTTTATGCATATGCAAAAACTCTAAAGCAATTTTGTGTAGAAATGTAAGTGTTGAGGAGGATTAGTAAATGGTGCTATGGGTAAAGTTATTTATTTCATTAATTTTCCAAATAAGAAGGAGGTTCATTACTTAGCCAACAGATTTAATCAGATAGATGGAGTGAAGCTGATAGGCCTACGTGCAGAACAAGGTTTGCTTGTAAAAGACTTATATGCCCGTCGACAGCAGTTATCAGTGTCTCTAGCGTACGGTGTAACTATCCATAATTCTCAAGGTTTAAGTGTAGACAAAGCTTTTATTCATATTGCTAGTACTTTGGTTAAAGAATAAATGGCACTTGTTGCATTGTCTCGAGTATGAATATTGTCTGGTTTGTTTTTGGTTGATTTTGATGACAGGAAAGTTAGTGCCGGTGCAGGTTGTGTCAGAGAGTACACTCAGTTAAGAAATGTGTACGCTCCTCGGTAAGGACAGTATCCCATTTATAGAAAACAGATAATCTGTCCTAAGCGGAATCTCACATAATAATTTATAGATGTTGCTGAAGAGAAGGAAAAGAAGGACAGCAGGGAAGGCATTAAGAAGAGAAAACTGGAGAATGAGTGAAAGATTGTAGGTTACTAGTTGTCAACCAATTCTGGAGTCAATTGCTATGCAAATGTTGTTCTGTATGTACTGTTTCATTCACTGCATTTTATAAATGCAATAGATCAGAAAGCACAGAAGAGCTTATGTTCTGCATTGTGTGCTTTGCAAAAACATGTACTTACTGATAGGACTATAATACAGTGTGCTTCAGGCTTTCAAGATCTAGTAGATCTATGTAGTGGATCAGTACTTTTTTCTCAAAACACTCAACAAGATGCTCAGGAATTTATAATGATCCTATTTCGAGTTTTATAAGAAGAAATAAACATAGATGACTTATTTGGCCGGAGTTATATATGGAACCATGTCTGTGAAGATTGCTCTTTTACATCTACCACTCAAAAAACTCTGAGAGATTTTTGTTTTTAACACTACCAGATTCCTCCAAAACTGTGCATGTTGACAGATTAATTAAAACAGCTAACCAAAATATGAGCTCCCCAAATTGTAGATCAGACGTTATGTCTACATTACAAATACAAAAAAGTGGAAATTACCTTATAATATTGCTGCAATGATGCAGAGCAGATGGATCTAAGTTGGACCCCGAAATTACAAACTTCAAAGCAGGACAAATTGAAATGTCTGGAAGAACTTATACTACTATGGCTATCGTCTTTTGTGAAGGAGGTAATGTAACATCTGGACACTATTCTGTCTATTTAAAGAGGGGAACTGGAAGAAAAGAATGCAATGACAGCTAAATTAAGTTCAAACCAAAACTTCCTTTCAAACTATGGAATTCTTACCATTTATTTCTTCAACCAAAGTTCTAAAGTGTATTTCTGAAAAAAAAGTTATGTATGGTCTTTCTTCTACATCTATTGTCAGTGTTTTAGACATCATTTGGCATATCAGGGATGATGTCTTTAAAAAGTTTTACAAAATTCATGAGTGCTTTTATCTTCCACAAAGGAATTAATATAACACCTGGATACTATACTGTCTAATTAAAGAGTGAAAGTGAATGGACACAATGCAATCACAGAAAGCATAAATTGAAACCAAAACTGCCTTTTAAACTACAAAACTGTCACCTTTTGTTTCTTCAACCATATTCTATGTACTATTTGTGGAAAAAAGTAATGCATGAGACTTTGCCTACATAGATCAGCAGCTTTTTTACATCATTCAACCTTCCGGAGGTGATGTTTTCAAAATTCAAGTGTGGTTTATATTTATTATTAGTATTGTACCAGGTATAATAATACAACAATTTTTTAAGGATAGGTTTGTTTAGAACTGTGTAGTAACTGTAGGTAAAACAACTGACTAATGAATTGTAGAGAGTGAAATGCATACTGCTACCTATTTACAGTGATATACTGTGATTTTTATTTTATTTTCTTATAATCTATATGATTGTTTTTTCCACTGTTCAAGGATGAAGCTTCATACAGTACATCGTTTATGGTGAACAAGTATGAAATCTGACAACAGTAAAAAAGGGAAAATGAAATGTTTTAATGTAATATGAGATACTATTACAGTATAAAAAATGCCTACTGTTTTGTTTGAAGTTTATTGTGCAATTTTGGAAAATATAATACTAACTTATTGCTTATGGTTCCTTTCTTTTTAAATATATAAATACACCATCAATTGCAGTACTGTAATTTACTAACTTGTTCTTTCTATGATATTTAACAAGCTTACATTGTCAAGGTATACACCAAGCCACAAAATAGTACAGGGACTGAGCCAACTATATACACCGATGCAGCCATTCACATACCCAGTCAAATACTGCTACACATATTCATGTATCCTCTTACTCATCCATATATCTACTCACACTGTCACTCACTAACCCATGCAGTCACTAATATACTCAGTCACTCACCTATACACCACTGATGCCCCCACTCACTCACGCATATACTGCTCATGCCCCCACTCACCCATATAGCTCCACACACATGCTCACCCATCCAAACAGGTGCAGACACACCCACTCACTCATTTATACATACACGCACACACATATTCATTCACAAAATACAGTGACTCACACACCCACTTACCCATCCATACAGCCACTCACATACCCATTCAATCTCTCACCCATACACACTGATACAGCCACTTACCCACCCATACAACCACTCACACACCTACTTATATAACCACCAGGTACTAACAAATCTACACACTTATCCATATAGCCACTTAGATACCCAGTCACTCATTCATACATACAAACAACCACTTACTGACCCAACCACTTATCTACCCATACAAATACTCATACATTCACCCATCCATACAGGCACTAACTCACCCATTCATGCATCCATAGATACACTCACACACATATTCATTCACTACAGCAACTCACCCACCCACATACCCATCCATACAGCCACTCACATACCCATTCAATCTCTCACCCATACACACACTGATACAGCCACTTACCCACCCATACAACCACTCACACATCTACTTATACACCCATCAGGTACTCACAAATCTAAACACTTATCCATATAGCCACTTAGATACCCAGTCACTCATCCATACATACAAACAACCACTTACTGACCCATACAGGCAGTTACATGCACACTCACTCAACTATACAGACACTGACATTCCCACTCACCTAGTCATACAATACTTACACAGCCTTTCACTCACTTACACATACTCAAACATAGCTACTCACTTACATGTACACCACATATGCACGCACTCACACACCTATGCCGCATTCATGTATCCACACACTCACCTGTATAGCCACTGATACACCCACTCACTTACCCATTGTCTACTAAACCATCCACTCACCCATAAAGGTACTCTCACACCCATACAGGCACTCACACATCTACTCATTATCCATACAGCCACAGACACATTCAATCATTTACCCATACAGCCACTGACAGATACACTAACTCACTCCTACAGCGACTCAGATACCCTTTCACTCACACTGCCACTTACATACTCACTCACTCACCAATACATCTAATCACACACTTCCACACTCACCCATACAGTCATTCACACCCCCCTACCTCACTTATTCAGGCACTTACACATGCACTCACTCACCCATATAGCCACTAATGCACTGAAACACTCACTCATACAGCCAATCATTTACCTACTCATTTACCCATACAGGCATCCATGCACCGACTAAATCACCTATACACCACTCATTGACTCATCCATACACCAATCATGCACTCACTCACTCACCCATCCATCTATTATATATCCACTCAGTTGCTCATACTCTACTCACTCACCCACACAGCTACTCACACATCCATACACTCACCCATACAGGCACTCATGCACCCACTCACTCACACATACAGCCACTCACACATGCACTCATTCACCCATGCAGTCATTCAAATAGGTACTCACTCACTCATATAACCATTTACACACTCATACAGGCACATTCACAGGCAATCACTCACCCATACAGGTACTGACACACCCAATCAGTCACTTATACAGCCAGTTACGTACCCGTTCAATAACACATGCAGGCACTAATGCACCCACTCAGTTAACCACACACCACATATTTTCTCATCCATACACCACTCTTACTCACTCACCCATACAGCCACTAACACACCCACTCACTCATACTCTACTCACATAGCCTCTCAGTCACTCACACAGATATTCACACAGCTATATTCACTCACCTATATACCACTTATGCACCCACTCACTCATCCAAACACTATTCACACACCCACTCACTCACATATACAGCCACTGACACACCCATTCACTCATCCGTACATTACTGATGCATCCACTCAATCAGTAATACAGCTACTCACACACACATACAGCCATACACACATCTATTCACTCACTCATGGAGCCACTCATACACCCAATCAAATAGCCATAGATACACTTACTCAGTCACTCATACACTCATAGACCCACTCACCCAAGCATTCACTCACCCATACAGATACTCACACAGGCACTCACAGACCCATATAACTACTCACTTGTGTACTCACTCACCAATGCAGACATTCACACACCCACTCACCCACCAATACAGCTACTTGCACACACTCCTACTCTCATACAGTTACTCACACACCCAATCACTCATCTATACACTAACTCACACACGGACACACAGAACAAGATATATTCACACAGTTACAAACATTCATGATACATATAAATATGCTTTCTTAAATCTTAATTGGTGGTTCTGAACTGTTTTATTTTTAGTTTCTTGATAAAAACGTGGAAAACATATTGCTTTTTAAGTGAAAGCACAAAACGTGCACCAACAATAAAGAAAAACCTAACCCTTGTGAGTGTTAATGCTTGCAACTAGGGCAGGGATAGACTGCTCTCCCATACTCAATATTGCTTTGCATTTTAATCAAAACTGTCAACTTAGGGAACGTAGGCTGGAGGAACAGTAGAAAGTCCAGGAGCAGATGAGGTGCCCGGTTGAGAACCGTCTCCAGCAGATGTTGGATTTTGCCTCATCTCTCTCTCTCTCTTTTTCTGCTCTGAAGAGACATGTTATGTTATCAGGGTATTTGTAGAGCACACAGCTACTCGGTAGAGTGTCCCGGTCCTGTATAATGGATGGTTCGTATGTGTTTCATCATGCTGCTAGTCCCGCAGGAGTATTTCTTTTCCGGGCCTTTGCCTTATGGTACAAATCTCCTTGCAGGAGAGCAACTTTTTTTCTCCAGGTGGAATAGAGAAAAACTCACACTATATACTTTCTTTTTTTGGTTTCACCAGCTCATTTTCCTATGAAGAGTTGTCGTGCTCATCTGGAAATTGACATGCAGCATATGTGATCTTACTCAGATAAAAATAGGGACTGAAACACCAAAAAAAACACAATTGTCCAAGAGAATACAGAGATGTGAAAAAACACCCACACACCAAAAATAATGGTGAAACGGGGTGGGACCTTTCTGTATTAATGATAGAAAGGTGTTTAACCTATCAAATTCATTGGTTTCTGTGTCATATGGGATTCACAATGCCATCAAGCTAACAATGTGGTGGCGTTGTAACTCTGCAAAATATATTTAAAACACTTTGGGCCATATGTAGGTAACCTAGAAATACCGATTCCTAAATACCGAATTTTACCGAATCGGTATTTAGAAATCGGTATTTGCTATGTACCGAATTTTTCGATAACACTTACCGATTCGGTAAAATTCCGTAAATGTTTACCGATTCTACAATACCGACCGGTGTTTCCGATTCGGTATTTACCAATTCGGTAAATACCGATTAGGTATTTTCCGATTCGGTAAATACCGATTCGGAATTTACCGAATCGGTAATTCAAATGAACAGCAATTGAGGAATCAGCCAATCCTGTGCAAACCACACCCCACCCAACCAGGAAGTGGCCACACCCTGGCAGGGGCACACAATCAGCAGACTCTGGAGAGGCTGGGAGTGCAGAGGAGAGCAACAGAGCCAGTGGCTGAACCTGCACAGGAAATCTGACACAATGGCCAGCCAGGACACACAGAGAGATGGAGGGGAAAGGAAGAGTAAACTAAAATTCAGCCCAAAGGAACTGCAGGTACTTGTGGAGGAGGTGGTGAAGCAGCACAATAAGCTGTTTGGCAAGCAGTCCCTGCAAGTGGCTGAATCCGAGAAAAGACGGATCAGGCTTGGAATCCAGGCGCAGGTAAATGCCATCGGAGTGACCCCCCGGGACATTGATGTGCTGAAGAAGCGGTGGTACGATATCCGTATTATCACAAAGAGGAAGATGGCTGATTTGAAGAAAGAGGCCAGCCGGACAGGAGGAGGCAGGAACAGGGCACCTGCCCTGACTGAACTTGAGGAGCTCGTGGAGACCACGATTGAGCCCGAAAGAATCGTTGGGATTGGGGATGCAGACAGCTCTACCAGAGCTGCTACCAAACAAGGTAAGACGCATGCACAGCATTGTGCCCCCCTTCCCCTATCCCAAATCCCCAATTGTGCAATGTGAATCCCACTCCAGTACAGGGGATTGTGCATACCAGCAATGCATTATGGGAGATGTAGTCTGTGAAACCCCTATCATGACAAGATTCGCACAGAACAACAAGGCATGTGACACACATAAGCGATAAGCAGGCAGAGGACAATGAGATAGTGATGCAGAAATTTATTATGATGTAAGCAATGCAGGGCTGCAGGTACACTGAGCTGATGTTGAATTTCTGTCCACAGGCGATACTTCGCGCAGGACTGCTCAGGAGAAGGGAGAGAGGGCACCCCGGAAGGACAGGACAGAGAAGGCCACCACGAGTGCTGGGCAGACAACAGCACCACAGCCAGCATCACCACCACAGCCAGCCACGCCACCACAGCCAGCCTCGCCACCACATCCACCCTCGCCACTCCTGCTGGCCTCACCCGCATCAACACCACCTGCATTGGTGAGGTCTAGGAGGCGTGCAGTTGCCAGACTGCAGGTGTAAAAGTCCTCATCAGAAGACTCGATGGGGGAGGACACATCCACTGTGCCACTGGATGGTAGCAATGCCGGTTTGCCCTCCACCTCTGAGGGTGCACACACAGGAGCCAGACGCCGCCGCAGGGCTCGGGTGCGCAGTCCACCTCCACAGGGTGAGAGCCATGGTGTGTTCTTAGGGCTGGAGGCCACCATGGTGAAGGTACAGTGCCTACAAGGCAAGGCAATCCAGTCAGTACAGCGCCAGATGAAGGGCCTAAATGACACAATGGGCAACATTGACAGGGGCATAAGCTCAATGGCTGAGGGCATGAGGGAGATGGCTGCGGGCATGCGGGACATGTCCCAGTCCGTCATGCTGCTGTGCACAAAACTCGATGAGGACAGAGCAACACGGTGGAGGGAGAGGCAGAAAATTGATCACCACACAAGGGCAGTGAACCGCCTAGCAACTGCCACTTCTCTGCTCTGCAGGCGCTCCGTGGCAATGCAGGAGGGGCTTGCGCACTGCAGCAATGATGTGTCAAGGGGGCTGGTGAGGGTGACCAGTGCACTTGAGGTGCTGCGTACAAGCCACTCTGCCACCACTGGTGCTGTGGATGCTGGGGACAGCGAGGACACCACCAGTAGGAGCAGCATTACCCCCCCTGTCACATGCACACGGAGGAGCATCAGACGGCATGGGGCTGCCACTGGTCCCACAGCCAGTGAGGACACACAATCACTGGCATCCTGCACTGTAGTGCGTGGGCGCAGACGCTGATGCAGCACACAATTACCGGACGCAGTTGGGTGAAGGAACCCTTGACTTCCAACTATGGATGTCACCAATTTGTTAGGCCAGTTTTGCCGTTGTGTTGTGGCGTAGTGACGGATAATTAAAACTACGTCATAGCATCCAACTCCTGGCTGTGTCCCCTTACTTACTTAGAAAAGTTGCATGTGATCTCTGCCCGTCTCACTCTCCCATCTGTTGCTGCTGCCACTCCTGCTGCGTTGGGCTCTGGCTGTGCAAACTCATCATCATTGTCCTCAAAATCTGTTATTTCCACCTCTGTACCTGTCTTTGTAGCAAGGTTGTGCAGCATTGCACAAGTGGCAATGATCTTGCAGCAGATGATGGGTGTGTACTGGCGTGCGCCTCTGCTTTTGTGAAGGCAGCGGAACCTGCTTTTCAAATGTCCAAACGTGCGCTCCACCACGTTGCGTGTTGATTTGTGTGCCACGTTATATCGTCTCTCACTCAGGGTTGATGGGTGTAGGTAGGGAGTGAGGATGAATGACCGCACGGCATATGCACTATCGCCTAGGTGAGTAAGAGAGTACCATTAGTCACATACCTCAATACACATTGATATGCGGTAAGTATTAGGGAGTGTCACAGTGATTTACCTAGCAGGTATCCTTCTCCAAATTCTCCAGCAACCAGGCGTGTGTAGATCCCACTGTTCTGGAAGATGTAGGAGTCGTGGGTGCTCCCAGGAAACTTAGCTACGATATCAATTATTATGTTGCCTGCATCGCAGATTACCTGCACATTTATGGAGTGGGTGGACTTTCTGTTCCTGTAGATGTGCTCAGTGGCTGCTGGTGGGCAGATTGGAATGTGTGTGCCATCAATACAGCCTATGACATGCGGGAACTGTGCCATCTGGTAAAAGTCGGTCTTTGTTTTCAGCAGTTCAGCCTGTGTGTTTGAGAAGCTAATGTAGTGTTGCATTCTCTGCATCATGGCATCCAGGATTTTCCTGAAGAAACGGGACAGGCAACTCTGGGATACCCCTCCTACTGCAGCTATCACCCCCTGGTAACTGCCAGATGCCAGTAGATGTAGGCTACAGAGCACCTGCACATGTGGTGGTATGGTATGCGCCCTTGTTGTTGGCTGGTCCAGGAGTGGGTGCAGGTCCCTTATCAGGTCCATGATGGTTTGGGGGTGTAGCCTGTACCTTTCATGTATCTCAGCCTCAGTCTGTTGAAAGAGTGTGATGCGCTGTCTGTAAATGCGTTCCTCCCGTCTCCAAATTCTCAGACCTGCTGCCTGTAGACGTAGGTGCCTAGCAATCACATACAGAGCCGCCATGGTCTTCACGCTGTTGCATCTTGGGATTGCTTATATGCACTGTGGCTGATTACCACCTGCTTTCACTCTGTGTTAATTACCGACTCTTAAATACCGAATTTCATGGAATTCGTTAATACCGAATTTACCTACATCTCTTTTCTCGTTTTACCATTTCATATTTACCGAATCGGTAAATATGAATTCGGTAAATATGAATCGGAAATTTAGAATTCGGTAAAGATGAATCGGTATTTACCGGTTCATAATTACCGAATCCTTCTTTTTGGACTCCTACATCTCAATTGGCTAAATACCGGTCGGTAACGGGATATTTACCGAATTTCGGCCGTTACCGACCGGTATTTAGCTACCTACATATGGCCCTTTAACATCTATTTCCTCTATAATTTTATGCTTTTTATTACTTTATTAGTAAACCAAAAACATAATATCATTAATATAAGCAACATATTACTGCACAAACCTCAGAACCACCCTAATATACCTTACAAATTCACAAAAAAAACAAAAGTTACAGGGAAATTATAGTTAGGAAATAGAATTATTTTAAAACAGATGAAAGTTAGGATTTTGTTTGTTTGAAAAACCTTAGAAATCCAATGAAAAGCCCCAAAGGTTACATAAACTTTATACTAAGAAATAGAATTTTCAAAAACCTAAGGGCCCCATTAGGATGGAGGACGAAGGCACATCCTCGGTGCTGGTAATGGCGGAAAATGTCCTTTCCGCCCTCCAGCGGTGGTCCACGCGCCTGCCATGTTACGTTGGGCAAACATAGCCCATTTTCCATCTGCTGTGGAGTAACGTGAACTGCCAGAAATTTCCGCCCGCAACCGCGGCGGAGGGAGCCAATAGAGACACACCGCCTTGCCGAATGACGTTCCGTCCGCCGTACAAATCACGATGCTGCAAACAGCCCATCACACCGCAGCGGAAAATCCACCCACCCGGAGACGGCGGAAGCACGACGGGGAGAGCAAAACCCGACTCCCGGTCCCCTCCACCTGGTCCTGACGGCTATGGATCCAGCTCTTCAAGCCTTTCCGCTGCTGTACCTCATTCACTACCAGCAGATAATACACCGTTACGGACAACGCCGCAGGTACGCAAATACACAATTCCGCATACAATCACAACACACAACTCCTGTGCTGACATATGGTTCCTGTCCACATCAGACACTCTGGTGGGGACAGGAACATATCCCCCAGTGTACCCACAAATGTCCTACCTGTTAGAAAACCCACCCCTCCGCATCTGGGTCACCCATCAACCACAAAATCACTGCAATCTCCCGGTAAAGGCACTGCAGCGGTGAAGACGATGGAAAACCTGCACACAATGTATTAGGCAGGGCCTGCGCCAGGCAAGGGCAATCCGTCCAGATTGACAGGGCTCCACCTTCACCCTTCCCACACTTCACATCACACACCCATTTGGGCACATGTTGTGTGCTCCTCCTGTGCCCCCGCCGCACAATTAATCAGCCAGGTGTAGCCAGACCTCGCACCTCACACATCAAAGGACAAGGGAGATTGACTGGGAAGGTGGGGGTGAAGAGGAACACCCTGCACAGAAGCTCAGGGGCTGGATAACCCTCCTCCTCACACCTACCTTCCACTCATGTGAAGCAAACTGAGTATAATTACCAAATGAAGATTCACACTGCATATGAACATCCACTGAACTGTTCACACTGCCTGTCAAGTCACTCAGAAACACCCCACACTGACACCCAGCCACTTACTCATACCATAGGTCAGCAGCAATGGAGGACGATAAATGGGCCATCCAAAAGTGAAGTGGACATTGCTGTAAAACCATGGAGCAAGTCAAATAGCATGTGTACATCACATTCAAGAGAAGGAACATATCACACCACCCTTAGGCCATTAAATCAGACATGGGTGGCACAGTGAGTAAAATTAAACCAAAGTGACCTCTGAGCAAGAACTTAGGGATACATCAAGGCAAGCTATGCACAGGCACAGGAATGATAGAAAGTGTTGGAAGTCATACAGTGACCAGCCACACATCTATGTCAACTTACTTGACATTTGTATGTCATCAGCACAACACCCATGGCTCATTGTCACACTCCCTGACTGTCAACTACAAGTAGGACTGTCACATATACCCCTCCTCTGCCCACCTCACACCTGCAACACTCAACACCTGTGATAAACACACATAATGGTGAAATGATGTCCTGTGAGTTCACTGACAACCAATCACACACCCTGTGGCACATCCACAAATATCAGACTCACACTCAGGGATGCCTAAAACAATGCTGACACAAACACAATAGCCAAACACAAAGCTCATAAAAAACATCCTCAGAAGTCCAACAAGTCCAGACATGTGCAGCAAAACAGTGAAAAGGCAATGTGACCCTAGACAGTACAGGAATACACCACATTGTCACTCTGGACCAATTCACAGTCACCATACCCCAACACAAACAAGAATTGCATCATCAAAAGGCAATCATAAACACTAACTGGGATCAATGGAACAAATCAGCTAACACAGACAGAGACACCACACCAGTCATCTAATGAACATGGTGTCATATTGTACCACAAGCATGCACATGCACAATCCTGACAAATGACAGGTCAAAAATAGGAGGACAAACCACCTTTGTGCACTCAAAACAAGCTCATGAACAAGAATCCACCTTGCTGCATGTGACAGACACATAAGTAATGCACACTACACATGCAACACACATCTGAATATATCACAATGCACAAACTTCTCACACACAATGCCATGCAAATAGAACATCACACACACATAACATCTGTCAGTGGAAAGAGCCAACACAGGCCAAACACTGCATACATCTACAGCAAAAACACAACAGATGCACATACCAATCCATCACATAGCAAACTCAGCTGGACTTCAGGGGGAATGAATACCAGGCAAGTATAGGCAACATACACTGACAGCACTGCATGCACACCAAGCAGTGTGTGCATTCCAACCAAACCAGTAGCACACATATCTGAGTGCCACACCATGTACTTCCAAAATACAAATCATCACAGCATACAGATAACATCACACTCAGGAAGGGTGGCAGTACACACATACAGCTTACCAATCACCCACAGATGCACAACTCAGGGAAACCCAGATGCAAACAACATGACTAGAGGACTGTGCTGCTCAAACATATGTACTGCACATGAGCAACCATGACTGCAAAATAGTAGAAGAAAATAACACATAACTAATTGTGAAACTGTCCTGAGTGGCACATTGGTCCTGTACACAGACCAGCCTCCCATAGTATAGTGCCACACTATGAAGAGGTAGGTAAGCTCACACACTGGCAATCCATGGGTTGGAAGACATGAGATTGAAGTGGTGTGTACTTCAGTAGTGGACAGGTGAGGAGTGTACAGTACACATAGAGGAATTGCTCACAACGTGTAGGCATCAGAAGCACATATAGGGGATGGTATGACTCCACATACCATACTGGAGCCAAAAATGGGTCAAGTGACAGCAATGCATGAGAAAACTCACAAATAATGTCAGTGTGGCTGAGCAGGTCTGCACAGTGAGCCCAAACAGTAACAAGACACATGGCTGATTAACAAAACACAACACCGACTTGGCAGTCACACACTCTGCATACTCACAACTGACAGTTACAACAAGTAGGTGTCCCCCAGGAGTGCAAGGACACACACCAACACACTGCACAGTGCTCAACCTACAACTCCTACATGTGCCCACAATCTGAAGCACATGGCTGACAATTTAAACAAACAGGCACTCATTACCTGGATCATACATGTGTGCAGTTGGCATTGCAGGGGCACACAGACATCAACACTACTGACAATGACAGCCCATTCACACTGTATGACCACTCAAGTTCACATATTCAAATTTACCCATGTGACTAGGAAGACAGGCCTACACAAGATGACCACACATCAACACTGCTGTTCATACATCAAGAAAGATCACACAGATATGATGGACCCTGGCCAGCCCGCAAGTAATCCTGTGGATAGAATTCACCTCTGTTGTGGTATTGCCTCCTAACATGACATGTGTACAATTTAGCAAACCTGACCATAGAATGATTAGGATAACAGTAGATCACCACAAACAACCATCATTGAACCCTCAAGCCTCAGAGTCAAGAAGAACTAAAGTGCCTGTCACCTCTGGCAAACTATGAAAAAGTAAAACAAGCAATTGGCAATGTTAAAGTGGCATACAGAGCATGTGTCACATGAAACCATACCCATACGTAGCACCTTTTATTTAGCAAGGACATTGACAAAGCAGACAACAGGAGTAGCCGTCTTTATTACATAATACACAGATAGGCATCAAAAGTAGAAAACAGCACGGCCATTGGCCAGTACAAAATCAAAGTATGTACATGTGTGCATGAGACATTGCACAGGGAATGGGCATCCAAAGTGAAAAACAGCAAGACCATTGGCCAGTTCATAATTCAAAGTATGTACATGTGTGCATCAGAAACTGCACAGGGAATGAGTAACACTGTACACTGCCATGGGAATCACCACAGCTCCGGGGATACAAATGGGCAGTCCAGGCACCACTGTGGGAGAGATGGGTTTGGGATGGGGACTTTGCCTCAGACCTGGCTGTCAGTTGAACTGGGAGGTGGCTGATTGTTGGGGCCAGTTGGAGGACTGGACCTGGGAGAGAGAGGACCAGCTGAGGTAGAGGCATCAGTGGCTGTGGGAGTCTCAGGGCTACTTGGACCGAGTGGCATGGATGGTGGCACGGGAAGGCGGAGACATGCTGCCATGAGACACAGTGTGAATGTGGAGGGCTGGGTCTCTTCTTGGGGATTCGATAGGCAAGAATTGTCTTGGCAGGAGTGGTCAGTGTGGTGGGCAAAACAGACTCACTCTCCACCACAGGTCAATCAATCAATCAGGGAATTGTAAGCATGCTACTCACCCGTGAGGGTCTCAAGGCGCTGAGGGGGGGGGGTCCGCAAATCTGTATAGCCGAAGAGCCAGGTCTTGAGGGTCATCCTGAAGGTGTTCAGGGAGGGGGCGCATCTGATGTCTGCCGGTAGCTCGTTCCATGGTCTTGGCTGCAATGTGAGAGAAGGATCTTCTGCCTGCTCTGGCTCTGTGGATGCGCAGGTTTTGGCCAGTGCGAGGTTGGAAGATCGGAGGTTTCTTTTAGGTACGTGGAAGTTGATTCTGTCATTGAGGTATTTGGGTCCATTTTGTGTATGCATTTGTAGGCATGAGTGAGGGTTTTGAAAGTGACTCTTTTCTCCACGAGGAGCCAGTGGAGACTTCGTAGATGTTGGCTGATGTGTTCATGTCGCAGGATGCCGAGGACGAGTCTGGCAGCGGTGTTCTGAATTGTCTGGAGTATGCAGAGTAGGGACTTGTTGATGCCGGCATAGAGTGCATTTCCATAGTCCAGTCTGCTGGTGATGAGTGCGTGGGTGACTGTCTTCCTTGACTCGGGGGATCCACTTAAAGGTCTTGCTGAGGATGCGGAGGGTGTTGAAGCAGCTGGAGGTGAAGGTGTTGACCTGTCGGTTCATGTTGAGTGATGAGTTGAGTATGATGCTGAGGTTCTTGGTGTGGTCTGAGGGGGTAGGTGGGCATTCGAGGACGGTTGGCCACCAGGTGCTGTACCAAGCAGAAGGGGTGGTACCGAGGACGAGGACTTCTGTCTTCTCTGCGTTGAGCTTCAGGCAGCTGTTGGCCATCCAGACTGCAATGTCTTGCATTGCTTTCTGGAAGTTGAGTTTGGCAGTGAAGGGGTCTTTGGTGAGGGAGAGGATGAGCTGGGTGTTGTTGGCGTAGGATACAATGTTGAGGCAGTGTTGTCGGACGATTGCTGTGAGGGGGTCCATGTAGATGTTGAAGAGGGTGGGGCTCAGTGATGAACCCTGTGGGACTCCGCATGTGATTTTCGGGGGGTCGGAGAGAAAGGGTCGGAGTCTAATCCTTTGGCTTCTTCCGGTGAGGAATGATCGTATCCAGTCCAGGGCTGTTCCTTGTATGCCTGCGTCATGTAGTCTGGCGACTAGTGAGTGGTGGGAGACAGTGTCGAAGGCCGCTGATAGGTTGAGTAGGATGAGGGCTGTGGAGTGGCCTTGGTCCAGGAGGCTGCGGATGTCATCTGTGGGGGCAAGTAGGGCGGTCTCTGTGCTGTGGTTACTTCGGAATCCGGATTGGGATGGGTCGAGGACGGCGTTCTCTTCAATGAATTGTGTCAGTTTCCTGTTGACTGTTTTCTCTGCAACTTTGGCCGTGAAGGGGAGGAGCGAGATGGTCCGATAGTTCTTAAGGTCAGTGGGGTCAGCTGTGGGCTTTTTGAGCAGGGGTCTGAATTCTGCACACTTCCACTCGTGTTGGAAGGTGCCTGTTTTGAAGGTGGTGTTGATGCTGCGCTGTAGTTCGGGTGCGATGATGGCCATGGCTCCGTGGTAGATGTGAGGGGGGTAGGGGTCGGTGGGTGCCCCAGAGTGGATGCTTTTCATGGACGAGGCGGTGTCTTCGGCCATGATCGGTGTCCAGTTGGAGATGGTGGTTTGGCTGGTGTTTCCGGGGGGCGGGGGGCTGTCTGTGGTGCCTGGTGGATGGTCGATGAAGTTGTCATAGAGGTTTTTGATCTTGAGGTAGAAATAGGTACCAAGCTTGTCACAGAGATCTTAGGATGGGGTGATGTCTGTGACTTCGCTGTGTGGGTTGGTGAATTCTTGAATTACACTGAAAAGTTCCTTGGAGTTGGTGGTGTTGGCCAGGATTTTGTTGAGGATGAAGTTCCTCTTGGTGGCTCTGATCTGTTTGTGGTAGTCCGTCATGGCATCCTTGTAGGTAGTGTGGTTTTCTGTTGTCTTGGTGTTTCTCCAGTTCTTCTCCAGGTGTCTCCAGGTGTGTCTGCCTTCTTGGAGAGTGGTGGTGAACCAGATGGCTTTCATGGGGCATTGTTTGTCGGGGTTGCGTAGTGGGGCGAGCTCGTCTGCACAGTTGGAGATCCAGGTGTGGAGTTCTCAGGCTGCGTCGTTTGTGTCAGGTGTGGTTGTCTTGGGTGAGGGTGGAGTTAAATTGCTCGCCTGTAACCTTGCTCCAGTTCCTTCGTGATGGGCGTGGGGCTGGTTTGGGTGCCTTGGGTTTGTGATGGCGAAGTGTACGCAGTGGTGGTCAGTCCATGACGGCTGCGTTGTTTGGCTGAATTGGATGCTGTTTCCTGCCGCAAAGGTGAGGTCAAGGGTGTGTCCTGCTCTGTGGGCCGGTGTGTTGATGAGTTGTTTAACTCCGATGCTGGCGAGGTTGTCACGAAGGATAGTGGAGTTGGGGTTGCTGGGGTTGTCGAGGTGGAAGTTCAGGTCTCTGATGAGCATGTAGTTTGTTGAGGCGATGGCGTGGGGTGCGATGAATGAGTCAATGAGTGGTGTATTGTATTGTATTGTATTGTATCGCATATTTATATAGCGCAAAAAACTGTCACCCAAAGGGTATCCTGGCGCTTTGACTTTTTACCAACAACACGCAATGTTACAATATCCAGACAAATTAACCTGACCTAGGAAAAAGATGAGTTTTTAATCCTTT
Source organism: Triturus cristatus (assembly GCF_964204655.1). Taxonomy (NCBI): domain Eukaryota; kingdom Metazoa; phylum Chordata; class Amphibia; order Caudata; family Salamandridae; genus Triturus; species Triturus cristatus. The sequence goes on along the minus strand of NC_140591.1, from coordinate 1,362,317,750 downwards.
CCTAAAGGAGGAAAGATCCCCCATACTTCTCAGCGACAGAGGTAGGGAGTTCCAACATTTAGCTGCCACAAATCTAAAGGACCGTCCGCCCATCCGGGCCCTCAAAACCTTCGGAACCACCAGTAGATAGGCTGACGATGATCGGAGAGAACGTGCGGGTACATACCACGCAAACATTTCCTGCAGCGGGACAGGGCCTTGCCCATGAATCGCCTTAAACACCAAACACAATGCTTTAAAAACAATCCGCTGCGAGGTAGGCAACCAATGAAGGTCCGCCAGCGCCGTAGTAGAAGAATCAGAACGCCGCCGAGAAAGGGCCAACTTAGCAGCCATATTCTGCACTCGTTGCAGTTTACCCACCAAATTGGCGGGTGCTCCTAACAGCAATGCGTTGCAATAGTCCAACCTGCTCAATATAATGCCACGCACCACCTCTGGCCGAGCATGGACCGGTAGCAACGGAAGGATTTTCCATAGCATACGCAGCAGCGTCATACAAGTGGCCACAGTCTTGTTTACAAATACGTCTAGCTGAAGATTGGGCCCGAACATCACACCCAGGTTCCGGACGGAACCTGCTGCCGAAGGAGCATCCTGGGGGGAGGTGGGCCAGAAATCAAATGGCAGCGGACGGGGGACACGATCTATCGAGCAATGCAGTACCTCTGTTTTGGAGCTATTGAATTGCAGGGAGTTTTGCCTCAACCAATCTGCAGTTGATGCCATGCAACGATGGAAGGTCTCCAGAGGCACCGCGTCCTTACCCTCGATAGAAAAAATAAGCTGCGTGTCATCAGCGTAGTTAGTGACCGCAATGCCAAATGATTTAATCAAGCTCACCAAGGGCCGAAGATAAAGATTAAACAGAATGGGGCTGATGGCAGACCCTTGAGGAACACCCTGCCCAACCACCTTGAAGTCAGACTACCACCTGACGTCTGCCCCCCAGAAAAGAGACCAGCCACTCACGGGCCAAACCCGTCACTCCGATTTCCTCTAGTCTACTGACCAGGATGGCGTGGTTGACCGTATCGAACGTGGCCGACATGTCGAGCAGCACTAAAAAGGCTGCCCGTCCAGTGTCGACTCGCGAACGAAGATCGTCCGGGACGGTCACCAAGGCGGACTCAGTACCGTGAGCTGGTCTGAAGCCAAACTGGGTCACATCCAGACAGATGTTAGTCTCCATAAAACCAGACAGATGTTTAGTGACCAGTTTCTCCAGAATCTTAATGGGGAAAGGGAGCTGCGAAATGGGTCTATAGTTCGCTGGACAGGTGGGATCCAGTGTTTCTTTCTTCAGCAATGGGGAGACCACCGCGAGTTTCCAACTATCCGGAACTCGAGCCGTGGTAAGGGACTGACAGCAGATAGCATTCAGCGGAGGAAAAAGCTCAGCTTGGAACAATTTCCAATATTTATGTGGCAATGGGTCCCGGGGGGAGCCAGAGGATACACTGTTGGCCAAAGAACAGAAATCCTCAAAGGACGGGGGTGGAAAGCTGTCCAACCGTACCTGTCTGCCATCTACCTCTGCGGTCTCTGAATCAGTCACCGACACGGGAACAGGCACAGGATGAATGGCAGGCGTGGTCAACAAAGCAAGCTTGCCTAAAATCAGAGCGATTTTATCTTCAAAGGCCTGCGCCAGGGAGTCGCACAGAGCCTGAGAGGCTGGGATGTTATTAGCAGTACAGACTGGTCGAGAAAGGTCTCTAAAGATCTTAAATAAGGTCTGTGATTTATTCGCTGCTTGTAGTAGCGACTCCTCGAGAAATCTCGCTTTGGCACCCTTAATCTGCGTCTTATAGTCCGTCAGTGCCTGTTTAAAGAGGACTTTATCCGGTTCGAGGTATTGTTTTCTCCAGGTCCGCTCTGCCCGCCTGCATCGAAGTTTCAGCTGAAACAACTCAGCTGTAAACCAAGGCATAGCGATTTTGGACCTATCCCTAATTTTCCGCAGGGCAGCCAATACTTCCAGAGAGTCTAGGATTTTCCGGCTAAGAGACTCATAGCTCTCATCCACACTATGTCCTAGAAGGATACCCCCTCCCAGCAGAGACGGCAGGCAAGATTGTTTCAGTAGCCTCGACCACTGCCTACCAATCTTGGTCATAATACCAGTGCTCCCACTCCTAGATTTCTCCATAGGGAGTGCGATGGAAAAATGGACTAGGGCATGGTCCGTCCAACACTGGGGGAGGATGTCTCGAACAGAAACCTGGCTGTCATCTGCAAAGATCAAATCGAGAATATGGTCCTTGATGTGAGTCTGTGAGGACACCAACTGCTGCAGATGAATGTTGCTGCAGGCCTGAACTAGGTCCGAGAAAGCAGACCTTGTAGACCCATCTGGCCGTAAATTGAAGTCTCCCAAAATCAGAATCCTGGCATGGGCATTAAAAAGATCATAAATGGTATCGATTAGCTCAGGTACTCCTGACAAAGTACTAGCAGGGGGTCGATAACACAACAACCCCGAGTAGAGAGTACCTCCCTGTCCTTTCAGGGAAAAGCCTAATACCTCACAGCCAGAGATATTCTTAGTCTCAAGCTGGGAGAAATCCAAAGACTCCCTGTAAATAAGACCCACACCACCTCCTCTAGCTCCCACCCGCGGGTTATGCCTGATCTTATAACTAGGAGGGCAGGCTAAGCCCTGTTCCACCACACAGTCCGCTCTAGTCCATGTTTCTGTCAAGAAAAGAACATCTAACTCACAGGACTCTATGAGCAGCGCAATTTCCATGTGGTGTTTGCTAAGAGATCCAACATTAAGCAGACCACAGGACAGGGACTGATTCCGCCTAGCAGTGATGAAAGGCTGGCGGCGTAGTGATGTACCTGGATCAAGGCTTAGTAGCATGTCTCTGGAGTAGGTTAACCCAGCAGGAGGAGAAGAAGCAGCATCCCCGGCGCCCGTCGCGACCTGTGCGCGAACGGGTGCAAACGGGCTTACCTCTGGCGCACCTCCGGCACGCCGCCGTCGCGCCCACTGCGCGCCCATGCTGCGCGCTTGTACGCACATCTCCTTAAGTACTAGGATAGTAAACCGCGCGGGAGTCCTGTGAGGAAATCCTCTGGACCCGCGAAAGATGGCGCCTGAAAACGGGCCGATCCAAGGACCCTCACCCAAGATGGCGGCCGGGACGCCGCGTTCGCTTTCAAAGTAGCTCCCCGAAGTCTACCTAATTCCCGCAAAATGCGGATGGGTTTACAATTTTATAGTGCAAGTCAGAGCTGACTAGATACACCCAAATGACGGACTGCAAATGCGCCTATCGCCAAAATGGCAGCGCGAGTGACAGGTAACGTTTAAAATATAAATTATAAAATAGCTAAATAAGGCTGCAAGGTTCGCGTTAGCGCAGTGGTATAAGGTCTACCTTAGGGCGGCAGGAAGCACCTTAAATGCACTATCCAGTGCGCGGGAGTCTTGTGAGGAAATCCTCTGGACCCGCGAAAGATGGCGCCTGAAAACGGGCGGATCCAAGGACCCTCACCCAAGATGGCGGCCGGTACGCCGCGTTCGCTTTCAAAGTAGCCCCCTGAAGTCTACCTAATTCCCGCAAAATGCGGATGGGTTTACAATTTTATAGTGCAAGTCAGAGCTGACTAGATACCCCCAAATGACGGACTGCAAATGCGCCTATCGCCAAAATGGCAGCGCGAGTGACAGGTAACGTTTAAAATATAAATTATAAAATAGCTAAATAAGGCTGCAAGGTTCGCGTTAGCGCAGTGGTATAAGGTCTACCTTAGGGCGGCAGGAAGCACCTTAAATGCACTATCCAGTGCGCGGGAGTCCTGTGAGGAAATCCTCTGGACCCGCGAAAGATGGCGCCTGAAAACGGGCTGATCCAAGGACCCTCACCCAAGATGGCGGCCGGGACGCCGCGTTCGCTTTCAAAGTAGCTCCCTGAAGTCTACCTAATTCCCGCAAAATGCGGATGGGTTTACAATTTTATAGTGCAAGTCAGAGCTGACTAGATACCCCCAAATGACGGACTGCAAATGCGCCTATCGCCAAAATGGCAGCGCGAGTGACAGGTAACGTTTAAAATATAAATTATAAAATAGCTAAATAAGGCTGCAAGGTACGCGTTAGCGCAGTGGTAAAAGGTCTACCTTAGGGCGGCAGGAAGCGCCTTAAATGCACTATCCAGTGCGCGGGAGACCTGTGAGGAAATCCTCTGGACCCGCGAAAGATGACGCCTGAAAACGGGCCGATCCAAGGACCCTCACCCAAGATGGCGGCCGGGACGCCGCATTCGCTTTCAAAGTAGCCCCCCGAAGTCTACCTAATTCCAGCAAAATGCGGATGGGTTTACAATTTTATAGTGCAAGTCAGAGCTGACTAGATACCCCCAAATGACGGACTGCAAATGCGCCTATCGCCAAAATGGCAGCGCGAGTGACAGGTAACGTTTAAAATATAAATTATAAAATAGCTAAATAAGGCTGCAAGGTTCGCGTAAGCGCAGTGGTAAAAGGTCTACCTTAGGATGGCAGGAAGCGCCTTAAATGCACTATCCAGTGCGCGGGAGTCCTGTGAGGAAATCCTCTGGACCCGCGAAAGATGGCACCTGAAAACGGGCCGATCCAAGGACCCGCACCCAAGATGGCGGCCAGGACGCCGCGTTCGCTTTCAAAGTAGCCCCCCGAAGCCTACCTAATTCCCGCAAAATGCAGATGGGTTTACAATTTTATAGTGCTAGTCAGAGCTGACTAGATACCCCCAAATGACGGACTGCAAATGCGCCTATCGCCAAAATGGCAGCGCGAGTGACAGGTAACGTTTAAAATATAAATTATAAAATAGCTAAATAAGGCTGCAAGGTTCGCGTTAGCGCAGTGGTATAAGGTCTACCTTAGGGCGGCAGGAAGCACCTTAAATGCACTATCCAGTGCGCGGGAGTCCTGTGAGGAAATCCTCTGGACCCGCGAAAGATGGCGCCTGAAAACCGGCGGATCCAAGGACCCTCACCCAAGATCGCGGCCGGGACGCCGCGTTCGCTTTCAAAGTAGCCCCCTGAAGTCTACCTAATTCCCGCAAAATGCGGATGGGTTTACAATTTTATAGTGCAAGTCAGAGCTGACTAGATACCCCCAAATGACGGACTGCAAATGCGCCTATCGCCAAAATGGCAGCGCGAGTGACAGCTAACGTTTAAAATATAAATTATAAAATAGCTAAATAAGGCTGCAAGGTTCGCGTTAGCGCAGTGGTATAAGGTCTACCTTAGGGCGGCAGGAAGCACCTTAAATGCACTATCCAGTGCGCGGGAGTCCTGTGAGGAAATCCTCTGGACCCGCGAAAGATGGCGCCTGAAAACGGGCTGATCCAAGGACCCTCACCCAAGATGGCGGCCGGGACGCCGCGTTCGCTTTCAAAGTAGCTCCCTGAAGTCTACCTAATTCCCGCAAAATGCGGATGGGTTTACAATTTTATAGTGCAAGTCAGAGCTGACTAGATACCCCCAAATGACGGACTGCAAATGCGCCTATCGCCAAAATGGCAGCGCGAGTGACAGGTAACGTTTAAAATATAAATTATAAAATAGCTAAATAAGGCTGCAAGGTACGCGTTAGCGCAGTGGTAAAAGGTCTACCTTAGGGCGGCAGGAAGCGCCTTAAATGCACTATCCAGTGCGCGGGAGACCTGTGAGGAAATCCTCTGGACCCGCGAAAGATGACGCCTGAAAACGGGCCGATCCAAGGACCCTCACCCAAGATGGCGGCCGGGACGCCGCATTCGCTTTCAAAGTAGCCCCCCGAAGTCTACCTAATTCCAGCAAAATGCGGATGGGTTTACAATTTTATAGTGCAAGTCAGAGCTGACTAGATACCCCCAAATGACGGACTGCAAATGCGCCTATCGCCAAAATGGCAGCGCGAGTGACAGGTAACGTTTAAAATATAAATTATAAAATAGCTAAATAAGGCTGCAAGGTTCGCGTAAGCGCAGTGGTAAAAGGTCTACCTTAGGATGGCAGGAAGCGCCTTAAATGCACTATCCAGTGCGCGGGAGTCCTGTGAGGAAATCCTCTGGACCTGCGAAAGATGGCACCTGAAAACGGGCCGATCCAAGGACCCGCACCCAAGATGGCGGCCGGGACGCCGCGTTCGCTTTCAAAGTAGCCCCCCGAAGCCTACCTAATTCCCGCAAAATGCAGATGGGTTTACAATTTTATAGTGCTAGTCAGAGCTGACTAGATACCCCCAAATGACGGACTGCAAATGCGCCTATCGCCAAAATGGCAGCGCGAGTGACAGGTAACGTTTAAAATATAAATTATAAAATAGCTAAATAAGGCTGCAAGGTTCGCGTTAGCGCAGTGGTATAAGGTCTACCTTAGGGCGGCAGGAAGCACCTTAAATGCACTATCCAGTGCGCGGGAGTCCTGTGAGGAAATCCTCTGGACCCGCGAAAGATGGCGCCTGAAAACCGGCGGATCCAAGGACCCTCACCCAAGATCGCGGCCGGGACGCCGCGTTCGCTTTCAAAGTAGCCCCCTGAAGTCTACCTAATTCCCGCAAAATGCGGATGGGTTTACAATTTTATAGTGCAAGTCAGAGCTGACTAGATACCCCCAAATGACGGACTGCAAATGCGCCTATCGCCAAAATGGCAGCGCGAGTGACAGGTAACGTTTAAAATATAAATTATAAAATAGCTAAATAAGGCTGCAAGGTTTGCGTTAGCGCAGTGGTAAAAGGTCTACCTTAGGGCGGCAGGAAGCGCCTTAAATGCACTAACCAGTGCGCGGGAGTCCTGTGAGGAAATCCTCCGGACCCGCGAAAGATGACGCCTGAAAACGGGCCGATCCAAGGACCCTCACCCAAGATGGCGGCCGGGACGCCGCGTTCGCTTTCAAAGTAGCCCCCCCGAAGTCTACCTAATTCCCGCGAAATGCGGATGGGTTTACAATTTTATAGTGCAAGTCAGAGCTGACTAGATACCCCCAAATGACGGACTGCAAATGCGCCTATCGCCAAAATGGCAGCGCGAGTGACAGGTAACGTTTAAAATTTAAATTATAAAATAGCTAAATAAGGCTGCAAGGTTCGCGTTAGCGCAGTGGTATAAGGTCTACCTTAGGGCGGCAAGAAGCACCTTAAATGCACTATCCAGTGCGCGGGAGTCCTGTGAGGAAATCCTCTGGACCCGCGAAAGATGGCGCCTGAAAACGGGCTGATCCAAGGACCCTCACCCAAGATGGCGGCCGGGACGCCGCGTTCGCTTTCAAAGTAGCCCCCTGAAGTCTACCTAATTCCCGCAAAATGCGGATGGGTTTACAATTTTATAGTGCAAGTCAGAGCTGACTAGATACCCCCAAATGACGGACTGCAAATGCGCCTATCGCCAAAATGGCAGCGCGAGTGACAGGTAACGTTTAAAATATAAATTATAAAATAGCTAAATAAGGCTGCAAGGTTCGCGTTAGCGCAGTGGTAAAAGGTCTACCTTAGGGCGGCAGGAAGCGCCTTAAATGCACTATCCAGTGCGCGGGAGTCCTGTGAGGAAATCCTCTGGACTCGCGAAAGATGACGCCTGAAAACGGGCCGATCCATGGACCCTCACCCAAGATGGCGGCCGGGACGCCGCGTTCGCTTTCAAAGTAGCCCCCCGAAGTCTACCTAATTCCCGCAAAATGCGGATGGGTTTACAATTTTATAGTGCAAGTCAGAGCTGACTAGATACCCCCAAATGACGGACTGCAAATGCGCCTATCGCCAAAATGGCAGCGCGAGTGACAGGTAACGTTTAAAATATAAATGATAAAATAGCTAAATAAGGCTGCAAGGTTCGCGTAAGCGCAGTGGTAAAAGGTCTACCTTAGGATGGCAGGAAGCGCCTTAAATGCACTATCCAGTGCGCGGGAGTCCTGTGAGGAAATCCTCTGGACCCGCGAAAGATGGCACCTGAAAACGGGCCGATCCAAGGACCCTCACCCAAGATGGCGGCCGGGACGCCGCGTTCGCTTTCAAAGTAGCCCCCCGAAGTCTACCTAATTCCTGCAAAATGCGGATGGGTTTACAATTTTATTAGTGCAAGTCAGAGCTGACTAGATACCCCCAAATGACGGACTGCAAATGCGCCTATCGCCAAAATGGCAGCGCGAGTGACAGGTAACGTTTAAAATATAAATTATAAAATAGCTAAATAAGGCTGCAAGGTTCGCGTTAGCGCAGTGGTAAAAGGTGTATAGGTGATTAAGTTGGTGCATGGATACCTGTATGGGTAAATGAGGGTAAATTGTGGGCAATGGCGAGGCCCCCTTCTGGGTGATTGGGGCGGTCTTTCCTCTGGATCTTGTATCCATCTGGGATGGCAGTGCTGATGTCAGGGGCGCAGGATGCGTTGCTGCAGATCTCTGTGAAGAAGGCGATGTCAGGCGGGAGAGAGCCGAGTAGGTTCCAGATTTCCATGGCGTGTTTGTGTATGGAGTGTACATTGAGGAGGATGCATTTTAGGGTATTGCCAGTGCTGGCGTCTGCGGTGTTGGAGGCCGGAGTGGCAGTGAGGGTCTGGCAGCAGTGGAGGCAGGAGAACTGGCCATGGGTCATGTTCGGTGAGGCCTGTTGGCATTCTCTAAGTCTTCCAGGGTTGAGTTTAAGGAGGGTGGTGGAGTTGTAGCGATGGGTAGTGAGAGGTCCAGGGTTCCTGGTGCTGGCCACGGTCAGGTCGTGGACAGGCGCAGATGGGCTTGCCATTGGCGCACCTGCGGCACGCCGGCGGGTCGTCCGCTGCACGACTGCACAGCGGCCACCATTAAGTATGGGAGGTGGGAGGGAGGAGAGGCTGGTAGGCGGGGCGGGGGAATTGCAGGGGGGATTTCCAGGGGGAATTCCGGGGGGGAGGGGCCACAGGGGCAGCAGCGGTGAAAGGTGAAAGGAATAGGCAAGCATGAGAAAATAGAAACAGTGGTGGAATTAGAGCAAGACACAGATGGGCACAATAACAGTGGCACAACAGGGAAAAATTAAGAAAAAAAGTCTGAGAAAGGTTACAATGGTTGCAGGCAGTCTGGTCCCAGTTGGAGTGGGCATCAGGCGCAAGAGCGGGCAGCAGCCTTGAACCTCCCAAGGAGGAAGTCGGTGTCTGGAAGCAAGAGACAGCACAGCGGAGCTGCTGGAAGAGGGTAGACCTAGACCAAGGGTGTATCAGGTGCAGGTGGCCCTCCCTGAGGGGATTTGCTGGATCTGGTGGTACGCTTGGGTTGGCGTTGCCTTTTCCTCTCCATCCCCTGTTGTCCAGGTAAACCACCCACTTTGCTCTCCTGTCCCAGCTTCACAGGGGTGTGGGTGGGAGTTGACGTTGTGGTTGAATCTGCCTTAGAGAGCTGTTTGTGCTGACTCTTTGCAGGCACCAGCTTCACAGCAGACAGGGCAACTGTTTGTTTGTCTTTGGGAGCAGGTGTGGGGATGGCAGCGTTCTTGGATGGCGGTGATTTGGATGAATGTGAGCTTGAGGCCTGCTCATTGGCCTGATGCCCCTGAGTGTCACGTGAAGGGCTTTTGCCTTTGCGCTCCTGTGTGTCTGTTTTTTGTTTTCGGGATGGTGTCTGTGCTCGGGCCACTTGGAGTGCTGCTGTTGTGTGCTGCATGTGGAGTACTTGGCGCCCGAGGGCTGTGGTGTGTGGGCACACTTGTCAGGTGGTGCCACTGGCAGGGTGGTTGCTGAAGGGTCTGGAGCTGGACTGGGAGCCTGTGACAGCTGAATAGCTGCTGTCACTGTGGAGGACAAAGACTGGACAGTTCTGTGTAGCCCACCTTCTTCAGAATGAATGCCCTCTGTGAAGGCAACTACCAGTGCCAGCTTCTTGTCATGATCCTGGAAGGCATTCAGGAGAGTAGTCTGACCCACACACAGCTGGAGCAAAAGGTCTACCGCCTCCACACAGAGGGCAGCAGGGAGATAGGGGCAGAGGCAGCTGTGCCTGGGGGAAGGACACTCTACCCTTCCTAGGGCTGCGGGCACAGCCAGCACTAGTGGTAGTAGCCGGGAGTGGGGGCACTGGACGATGTGTGGTGGAAGAAGAGGCAGATTTCAAACTCCCTGTGCCCACCAACATTGAGGAGTCACCGCTGGAGTCAGATGATGTTGAGGTTGGTGTTTCTGGGTGTGATTCTTCCAAGGCACTCCTGTCCCCCTCCGAGACGCTGGTCACATCAGTATTAGTGAGCTCATGTGCAGCAGTCGTGCCAGAAGCTTCACCACTGGTGTCCGTCCCGTTCTTCCGCGCCCTCGGTAGATGCTGCAATAGACAGAGACGTGGGTTCAGTATAGTGCCATACTCACAAACATCATATGCAAGCAAAGCACAAAACTAGAATATGATACCTCCATGTTGCCCACCACCCTGTGCAGTCTGCATCTGTAACCTTAATGCAAAACTCAGAAGATTCATGGGAACATGCATAGTTGACATTAATGACCCATGTGACGTTCACACAGCCGAATAGCTGGCCTGTGCCTACTTGTAACCTAACATACTGATCTATGTAAGCATACCTACGTACCTGTAGGTGAGATAGATATATATCTCAACATGTTGTCTCTGTCACATATGGAGTCCCTTTAAGGGGACAACACAGATACTGACTCCAAAATGTCCTTTTACAATGGCTAATGAGCTACTGATATCCACCATGTTTTGCTTTGATTCACAACGACCGTTGCACATTGATGTCAGATGTGTAGTTCTCACAATTTCCAAGTCAGGCACTGCACACATGTACAAAAGCACACTAAGATGATGCACACTGCTGTTCACTGCCCGGTGATGTCTATGACACCCATAATGCAGCAGATGTCAGAAGGCCACATCTCATCCTGCAATATCAAGGGCCACTGTATTAAACACATAAGAAAGTACATGTAGCGAAAATGCATGACAGCTGCACTCAACACAGAGGCCACTTAGAAGCTGGCATATGTGCAGTCACTCACACCCAAAGTCACCCTTCGCAGAATACTCACCCCCAACTTGCTGCTGATGGGCCCTCAAACGTCCATCCAGCTCTGGCTGTGTCACTACCAAGATGCGGGCCATTAGTGGTGTCATGCTCCTGCGCGCCAACCTTCCAGTCCGAGGGAGCATCCCCAGCGTCATCTCTGCCACTGTTTTGCTCAGCCGGCAGATGTCATCCCACCTCTTGTGAATGTTTGGAAACCACGCACACCAAAAGTTAGATAGTGAATTTTCACAAATTGAGGCGTGCTGTAGAGGAGAACGTCACCTAAACCAGGACGTATAAACAAGTGAATGATGCACTAATCAGATTGAGTAGTGTTCCCCTAGTAGCACAGCCGAAAAGGGCAACCAAGTTGCAAAAATTAATCAAGGTTTTCATAAGGAGTTCCAACTCAAGTATTTATTGAAAAAATGATTCATCAATGTTTCAATCTTCGTTAAATTCACGAGATTTGTGATTCGCCAAAATGAATAATTCAATAGAACCAAGGACTTGTAAATATTCTCAATGCATTTCGGGTATTAATCTACCCTTCATCAGGAGAAGTCCTATAAAGATACAAAAAGGAGAGATGTGTCGACCTGTTTTGTGAAATATGAAAATGAAGATAATTATTTTAAACCGCCTGAAACCAGAGACGCCGTGAGTTTATGCCCATAACAAAACGGAAACGAAAAACCAAAGTGATAAAATGTGCTAGTGAAAGAGATGAATAGTGGATATGAGGAACAGAATCAAACGAAAGTGTGCCGAGGTCTGGGGATTTACGTAAAGTACCGTAGCTGAAGTGCCTGAATTGTAACCGAGTGTGACCAGCAGTATCCCAAAACTAGAGTGAGTTGACAAACGAAAACTTTAGTGCGTAAACAGGGTTAAATCTGGCTCGTGTGACTGCTAATTAGAAAACATGCGGCGCATAGACGCGTTATGGTGAAAAAGGCTTGAATAAGACATACCTCAATGGTTAATAAAACCGGGATAATCAGAGTTTCCCCGCGTGCAGGAGCAGTCAACGTGTGTTCATGCAGCGAACTTCAAAAGGTGTAATGGTTAGTGAAAAGTAAAGAGAGACTGCTAATAACGAGAACCAATATGGCGGCCATGTTGGAATGGTGAATCCAGAAGTAAAAATGCAATGATGTCAAAACAAGAACAATATACTATGACTGGTAACAAATAGGCTGAAAAAATTAAATGAAACGGTGTTGAAAAAACAATAAGGATGAGAGTGAGAGGACTACATATGGACAGAAAAAATGATAAAAGGTAAAAACAAGAAAGGTGAAACAAGAAAATGAAACTGAAATGTGGCGGACAAGAGGACCTAGAAACCATAAATGAATTTCTAAGTGAAGTGAAATGAAAAGTCTATGAATAACGAACTAGGTGGAGAAATAGAAATAGAAAATAATATGGATAGTGGAAGATAGAAAAGACAAAGTAAGTCAAATGAGATTGAAATGAAGATTCGAAGGGACAGGACGCAAAGAACTATAGTTACAAAAAACAACTGAGTTCAACGCGGTCATTGAGTCCGTGTGGTACCAAAGCATTCATTTTATAAATCCATGCAGTTTCTCTCTGGAGAAGGAATTTCCGGTTGTCTCTGCCTTCTTTAATGGGTACAGTTTCGCATACCAAAAATCTCAATTGGCTGATGTTGTGATTTTTAGCAAGAAAGTGCGTTGCTACAGTCGATTTCGTATTCTTATTGCAAATGTTGCTTTTATGTTCGGTAAAGCGAACCTTGATTTTCCTCTCGGTTTTACCTATGTAAACAAGGCCACACGGGCATTTGAGCATGTATATCAGATTTTTGGAGTCACAAGTCGCCGTGACGTGTAGTTTGATATTGGACCCTTGTGTGGGATGTTGAGTCACATTTCCCTTGATGATATTGTTGCAATGTCCAAAGTTGTGACAGGGTATTGTACCTTTGTAGGGTAAAACAGGATCACTAGACGGATGAAAACTCAAGAGTTCCATCAAATTCTTACTTCTTTCGTATGCAAAAAGTGGTCTTTCCACAAAGATGTCTTTGAAGTCAGCTTCAATCTGTAGCATTGGCCAGTGTCTCAAAATTGTTTTTTTGATGTTAAAGCTCTCAGTGGAAAATTTGGTTACCATGACTGATCTAGATGTCGTCTTCTTGCTATCGCTGGTCTTCAATAGTTGTGATCTGGATTTAAGTTTGACTCTTTCAAAGGAGGTAGACAAGGTTTCTTTGGGATATCCACGATCAATAAAGCGCTTTTCCATGGCTGAATTTTGTTGTGCCAATTGGGAAGGTTCAGAGATGATCCTTTTAACTCTTAAAAATTGAGAATACGGTAGGTGTTGTTTCAGAGATGGCTGATGGAAGCTAGAAAAATATAGTAAGTTGTTCCTGTCAGTGTTCTTTCTGTATAGAGTAGTTTCAATCCGATCGTCCTTGATGTACAGCAGTACATCCAAGTAGTTGATGGTATCTTTGTGAATATTGAAAGTGAACTTCAGACGTTCATTAATCCCATTGAGAAGATCAATCGCTTCAATTAATGGTTGTTCAGAACCTTTCCAAATTAAGAAAATGTCATCGATGTAACGTAAAAATAATAACATGTGTGATTTCCATTGTTCGTTATTGATGATGTGATCAAGCTCAAATTTGTGCATGAACAATTGTGCGTAGCTGGGAGCTGCACAATTGCCCATAGATGTGCCGTTCAGTTGCAGGTAGAACCTGTTGTTGTGAGAAAAATAGCTGTGATAGAGTGTGAAATGAAGTTACATCGATGACATTTTCTTAATTTGGAAAGGTTCTGAACAACCATTAATTGAAGCGATTGATCTTCTCAATGGGATTAATGAACGTCTGAAGTTCACTTTCAATATTCACAAAGATACCATCAACTACTTGGATGTACTGCTGTACATCAAGGACGATCGGATTGAAACTACTCTATACAGAAAGAACACTGACAGGAACAACTTACTATATTTTTCTAGCTTCCATCAGCCATCTCTGAAACAACACCTACCGTATTCTCAATTTTTAAGAGTTAAAAGGATCATCTCTGAACCTTCCCAATTGGCACAACAAAATTCAGCCATGGAAAAGCGCTTTATTGATCGTGGATATCCCAAAGAAACCTTGTCTACCTCCTTTGAAAGAGTCAAACTTAAATCCAGATCACAACTATTGAAGACCAGCGATAGCAAGAAGACGACATCTAGATCAGTCATGGTAACCAAATTTTCCACTGAGAGCTTTAACATCAAAAAAACAATTTTGAGACACTGGCCAATGCTACAGATTGAACCTGACTTCAAAGACATCTTTGTGGAAAGACCACTTTTTGCATACGAAAGAAGTAAGAATTTGATGGAACTCTTGAGTTTTCATCCGTCTAGTGATCCTGTTTTACCCTACAAAGGTACAATACCCTGTCACAACTGCGGACATTGCAACAATATCATCAAGGGAAATGTGACTCAACATCCCACACAAGGGTCCAATATCAAACTACACGTCACGGCGACTTGTGACTCCAAAAATCTGATATACATGCTCAAATGCCCGTGTGGCCTTGTTTACATAGGTAAAACCGAGAGGAAAATCAAGGTTCGCTTAACCGAACATAAAAGCAACATTCGCAATAAGAATACGAAATCGACTGTAGCAACGCACTTTCTTGCTAAAAATCACAACATCAGCCAATTGAGATTTTTGGTATGCGAAACTGTACCCATTAAAGAAGGCAGAGACAACCGGAAATTCCTTCTCCAGAGAGAAACTGCATGGATTTATAAAATGAATGCTTTGGTACCACACGGACTCAATGACCGCGTTGAACTCAGTTGTTTTTTGTAACTATAGTTCTTTGCGTCCTGTCCCTTCGAATCTTCATTTCAATCTCATTTGACTTACTTTGTCTTTTCTATCTTCCACTATCCATATTATTTTCTATTTCTATTTCTCCACCTAGTTCGTTATTCATAGACTTTTCATTTCACTTCACTTAGAAATTCATTTATGGTTTCTAGGTCCTCTTGTCCGCCACATTTCAGTTTCATTTTCTTGTTTCACCTTTCTTGTTTTTACCTTTTATCATTTTTTCTGTCCATATGTAGTCCTCTCACCCTTATTGTTTTTTCAACACCGTTTAATTTAATTTTTTCAGCCTATTTGTTACCAGTCATAGTATATTGTTCTTGTTTTGACATCATTGCATTTTTACTTCTGGATTCACCATTCCAACATGGCCGCCATATCGGTTCTCGTTATTAGCAGTCTCTCTTTACTTTTCACTAACCATTACACCTTTTGAAGTTCGCTGCATGAACACACGTTGACTGCTCCTGCACGCGGGGAAACTCTGATTATCCCGGTTTTACTAACCATTGAGGTATGTCTTATTCAAGCCTTTTTCACCATAACGCGTCTATGCGCCGCATGTTTTCTAATTAGCAGTCACACGAGCCAGATTTAACCCTGTTTACGCACTAAAGTTTTCGTTTGTCAACTCACTCTAGTTTTGGGATACTGCTGGTCACACTCGGTTCCAATTCAGGCACTTCAGCTCCGGTACTTTACGTAAATCCCCAGACCTCTGCACACTTTCGTTTGATTCTGTTCCTCATATCCACTATTCATATCTTTCACTAGCACATTTTATCACTTTGGTTTTTCGTTTCCGTTTTGTTATGGGCATAAACTCACGGCGTCTCTGGTTTCAGGCGGTTTAAAATAATTATCTTCATTTTCATATTTCACAAAACAGGTCGACACATCTCTCCTTTTTGTATCTTTATAGGACTTCTCCTGATGAAGGGTAGATTAATACCCGAAATGCATTGAGAATATTTACAAGTCCTTGGTTCTATTGAATTATTCATCTTGGCGAATCACAAATCTCGTGAATTTAACGAAGATTGAAACATTGATGAATCATTTTTTCAATAAATACTTGAGTTGGAACTCTTTATGAAAACCTTGATTAATTTTTGCAACTTGGTTGCCCTTTTCGGCTGTGCTACTAGGGGGACACTACTCAATCTGATTAGTGCATCATTCACATCCCACCTCTTGTGACAGTGAGTATGCCATCAGTTTGGGACACCCAGAGCCCGCACCTTGCGTGCAATGGCCCTCCATATGGCCTTACACTGGCAGACTTTAAGCTGCAGGTATGGGAGACAAGAAGAGGAAGTTTCAGTGACACTATGTTATGTACCACTGAACGTCAGTACAGGAGCATGCAAAAACATAGCACACCAGTACAGAAATGCTGAGTAGAGGCCATACAGCATGAAGTACATTTGCGTCAGTTAATCTCATAGAAATGTGAGCAGGTATGATGATGGACACAGTACATGGCCATCTCATACACATGCAGAATGCCAGCAAAGGGGTCCTACTAGTCAGGTATTTTTAACTTGATAGCACTTACATTACACTCCCAAACACTGTCTTGATCATAGATGGTATTTTCAAGTGCACGAGCTTTTTTTGCTTGGTCTTGGCACATCTCGATCAGCAGCGGATTGGGATGAACCCCAATGATGAAACATGCCACCAAGTGGCAACCCTGGTGGGTGAGGGTTTCCTAAGAAAAACTATGTTTTTCTAACTTTTCCATCGCGGTGGAGAATTTGCCATCTTCTAAGCCCCCCCCCCCCTGCTGGGTTTTTCTATTGTTGAGCATATACTATTTAGGAAGGTAAACCCAGTTTTTCTTCTTCCTCCCCTCTTTTTTCTGATTAGTCTAAAAGCAATGAACATAACAGATCAGCAGTGTGAACAAATTCTCCCCTCCCTCACAATTCCCGACGGTATAGTTGGCTACAATGTTGCACTCACTCTTCAGGGATTTCATTGCCTCTCATTAAACACTGCAGGGTTTTCCTTCACTCATGGGAGATATAATGTTTCAGGCTTCTACAATTTCATTTAGTATACTACAATTGTAACAAAGTCTTTAGCTCGGTCGGTGCCTCTCTGTTTACTGCTTGACTACAATGTTTTGTTTTACCAAAGTACTAAAAGGGTAATATGCCTTGTGGCTAATCAACATTTCTCAGGTCATTGTTACTTGCAACAATGTTTCTTTCACAAAGTTTGGTAGCACACTTGGAGAGGAATGGCAATGTTCCTGAACTCTTCCTTGGGCCTAATAAGAATTCAGAGACTTGCTCCAGTCTACAGCTTGGAACTAATAGTCTTTAATATAAACCAATTGGTTATATGGTGATAGACACTGACCTTGAACTTTGCTGAAATAGATATGTAACATATAAACCATCTCTCTTTGAAGAACTGCAGAGTGCTGGAGAAGATGAAAGAAGTTCATGGGAGTGAAAACTGAAGGCACGAAGATTGGATTCAAGGACCAGGATGGGGAATCATAAAGACGTGCTGACTCTGGTAAAGTGGTAAAGCATTTGCCCTCTTCTATCAGAACAATGAAACCTAGTGTCTGCAGGCAGTTGAGGTGTGGTATTTATACCTATGTTTAAAAAATGCCCACTGCTCACATGACGCAGCTGAAATCTCACGAGATCGCATGAAATCTCACATGCAAGCACATGGGGATTCTGGGGCATATAATAAAAATATGGAGACCTTGTGAATCGGAAGTGCTTTAGAAAGGATACGCAGGGTTGAAACAGAAGGTACGTGAACATGATGGAGAAGCTGGGGGTGAGGAAGCAAGGCACAAATGAGGCAGGTGGCCGGCAAGGAGGGCACAACAGTCCCCCCTAACGGCAGAACAGGGCTTGGCTTAGAAGGATGGCATAGATGAAACTGCCTGAACAGGCATGTAACTAAGCATGCACTGTGGATGCAGCCTCTCAGTAGTGTTCCTCTGGCCTATAACCTTTTCAGTCAATCAAATGGTACAGTTTCCCTCAGATTCTTCTGACATCAAGTATTTTGCAGACTTCATACTCCGATTAACCCTGATCTTTGACAGGAGGCGGGGGCTTCTTAGGCTGTATGTGTGGATGGTGGGGATACAATGAAGATGCATGGAACACAGGATGCGCTTTGTAATCAGCTGGCAGGGCCAGATTCACTGAAACTGGATTTATCACTTGTATCACCAGAAAGGGGCCAGCAAAACATGAATGGAATGTTTTGAAACCCTCAACAGGCAAGTTCTTAGTTGACAACTAAAATAAATCTCCTTCCTGGTAAGTAGGGTTTGCAGATCGGTGTTTATCAGTTTGGTGTCTCATTTGGGTTTGGTAGTGGGAGAGATTCATGATCATGTCCTTCATGGTGCATGCTAGCAGGGAAGGATTCTCTTGGACAGAGGGGGAATGGGCAGAAGCAGGAGGGATATTTAATGGTAGCATTCTAGACTGATAATCTGTGACACAGAAGAACGGGGTACATCCAGTTCCTGAATGAACATTGTCATTATATACAAATTCAGTCAGAAGAAGAGCTTTGTTCCACTCACTAGTTTAAGGTGGTTATCAAAAAGTATATAATCTGTTCCATGGACTGGTTGACCCTCTCCTTCAGACCATTTGACTGGGGATGGTAAGCTGAGGATAGATGTAGTTTCATACCCAAGGATGCACTAAGACTGTGCCAAAATGTAGAAACAAATTGAGAGCCCACTATGGCCATGGGCAAGCCATGCAGTTTAAAAATATTACTGATTAAGAAATCAACAAGTCTTTGACAGTTGGGACTTTTTGGAAGGGCACAAAACATGCCATTTTGTGAGTAAATCCACCACTATCCAGATTCCAGTGAACCCACTGGAATTTGGGAGGTCTGTTGCAAAGTCCATGCTTATGTTGTGCCCGGGGGCCAGGGGATTGGGCAGAGTGAATAGCAGACCTGCTGGGGCTTGTCTTTTGACTTAGGTTTGCACACACATTGGACATGTTTGAACATTGTCCTTTGCATCCTTGGATATTGTTTAAAGTTTTCTCTGGTTTTGAGTACACCAGGATGTCCAGCTAGAGTGAGGTTGTGTTCCCCCTTCTGAATTTCCTGAACTAATTTGGGAGTTGGAATTAACGTTTTATGATCATGGTCAAAGATACCGTTTGAAATGTAACTATTTTCCTGATTTAGCCAATCTTGGGGTTTTATATGACCATAAGCCATTTTGTTGAAAGTCAGAGAAATGGTGGCCACTGTCTTGGTGTCAGGAATTATGTTAGGTGATTGTTCCAGAGTTTTGGACATGGATATGCAACCCAAACAGGAAAGGATGTCAGCTTTTCTTTGTTTTGCCCCTGGTCTATACATTATAACAAAATCAAATTCGCTAAAAAAGAGGAGATATTTAATTTGCCTAGGAATGAATGCTTTTGCTGATCAAAAAAACTGCAAGTTTGTGTGATCAGTGTAAAGGGTCACTGTGTTTCAGGCTTCTAAGAGGTACTCCCTTAATTTTTGGAACACCATTTTGATGCCTAATAGTTTGCATTCAGAGATGGTATAATTCTGTTTAGTTGGAAGAAGCTTTTTTTGAATAAAAGGTTTTTGGATGGAGACATTCAATGACCTAATTGTGAGACATCAGCCTCTATGAACAAGGGCTGAGTGGGATCGGGTAATGAAGAACAGGAGCTGATGCAAATAGTTCTTTTAGAGTTATAAACTCTTTGCGGGCCTCTTTGGGCCAGCGGAAAAATACCTTTTTCTTTAGTAATCTGGTAATTGGTGTTACTATATCTGAAAATTAAATAATGTAGCCTCTATAAACATTTCTGAAGCCCAAGAAGTTCAACACTTCCATTCTAGTTGAGGAGGACCAATTACAGATGGCTTGCACCTTTTTTTTAAAAATCCATTGTGATTCCTAACGGGATAACAGATACCACAGGAATTCTACTTGTGAGGAGTGTAAAGAACATTGCTCAAGTTTTGTGTACAGACTGTGCTTGCAAAAGTTTTGTAGGACTGCCCTCACATGGTTTCTATGGTCTGTCTCATTTTGTGAGAAAGTATGGATATTATTGATATAGATGATAAAAGTAACATCCACAACATTTTTTGAGGACCTCATTGATATATTTAACAAGTTTAGGGGTCCAGAAACGCCTTAGAGTGTATAGAGGTCCTTTACAGTGAGGATGGAGGGATAATTTCTCCCTTTAATATACTCACAAACAAACAAGTATCCTGTCTGGAGTCAACCTGGCTCCCTTGAAAAAACAGAGGCGGGGGACCACTGGTATGCCTAGTGACAGCACATCCACTATTGTGGGTGAAAAGGGGAATTGACCATTTTCTTTATATAACCCTCACCCACTCTAGTAGTGGCATGCTTCATCATCGGGCTCACCTTGACTCCTAAAGGTCAGGGTGGGCTCGACCATGTTCCAGGGAGAGCCAGTTTGACTCTGGACAGGATATTTGTTTGTTTGTTGGGACCTCATTGACTGTATATTTGAAGAGGCCAAAATTAGTTTTAAAGATGATCTTCCATTCATCGCCCGCTCAGACTCTGATCAAATGGTACACCCTTGTAGGTCCAATTTGGTGTAAAAAGTGGAGTGTCGGATTTGATCCAGAGTACAGGGATCAATGGAAGAGGGACTCACAAATAGTGGGGAGGACACCAAAGACATATAATGGCGAATAAAGCATTTATCCAACAGATCATCCAAGTACTGACGTAAGTGCTTGGTTTCTGGTTCTGTCATGGCATAAACTCAACTACTAGGTAGAGGGGCCCCCTGAATGAGGACTATATGACAGTCGTAAGACCAATGGGGTGGCACTGGGAGACTTCCTCTTCAATAAATACATCCTGGAAGTCCTGATAACATTCAGGTAATGAAATACTGGATTCACCTGGTTCGAGGCATCCTACACTACAAATAAAAGGGGTGATCAAGTCTGCGGATTTCTGGTAACAAGTACATAGACAATATCTTGAGTTTAGAGTAACAGTTTGAAAGACCCAGTCAATTTAGCGAGTGTGTTGTTGGAGCCAAGGGACTCCAACAATTGCTCCAAAAATTGGAGTGTCAATTAAATCAAAGAGGATGGATTCAGTGTGCCATTGGCACAGACTATTACTATAGATCTTGTTTGGTAAGTGATAGTTCCTGAGGACAGGGTAGATCTGTCTACTGTCTTTACTGGTTCTGGAACTGGCTTAAGAATGGTGGGGACTCCCCAATGTGCTGCCAAAGTCTAATCCCAAAAATTATCTGTGGCTCCTGAATTTAGCAACATTGGGAAGCTCTTTGAGATCTGAGATGTGATAATCAAGGTCACCATGTTAGCAAGGTGTTTAGTAACAGCTGTTATAGTATTTGCTAAATGGTGGGAGACCAGAGATTGCCAGGGGTCTTTCAAGTTGGTCTTGTCCATTAAAGAGCAATTCTGTTTTCCAACAAAGGATTTCTAGATCTAATCCTGCTATAGCCTTTTTGGAAACCGTTGGTTTGACTTGGCATTTCCTAGCAAAATTCACTGACTCTCCACAGTATGAGCACAAGTTTAACTTTCTTTTGTGGTCTTTATCAAGCTGTGTCAGAGGGGGATGAATTCCTCCTATCTGCTTCGGTTTGGGAAACTCTAGTATTTGACTGTCTCCTTTTTCTCCTGTTTCATCAGAACAATTCTAGTGTCTGCCTTAAGGCACTCCCCTTTTCATTCTCCTAATCTGTGGCCAGTTTTGACCACAAGAGCAATAAACTCTGAGCAGTCTGTGCTGGGTTTTACAATTTGTGCTATCACATCCTTTAGGTTGACCCGCAACCCATGATAGAAAAGGGGCATGAACTTTTCCTCAGGCCACTTAGTTTGGGCCACAAGCCGGGATAAGGTTTTCACACAGGATAACAGGTCCTTGGTACCCTGGTGTAAATTTGGCAGTTCATTATCACTGACTTGTACAAAGACATGCTTAGCGAATACCTTTCATATGGCCTCTTTAAACCTATTGCAATCATACAGCAACAGATCATTGTTTTTGACTAGTGGAATCGACCAGTTGGTTGCATTCCCTCCTAAATATGAGATGATAAAAGCAACCTAGCAGAATCATTAGGAAAAAGAATTGGTTTACAAAGAAATTGCAAGTGAGACTAATTCATGAAAGCACTATACTTGGCAGCATCACAGAAGAAACATTCAGGTGGAGCTAAAGGAACAAGAATGGGTGTTGTTACTGTTACATTTATAGGGGGAGTTGATCCGTCAGCCTTGGTGCTGTGTTCTCCTAATCTGAGTGGCTGTATAAAGGGCCAAGTTTCTTTTGGGACAGCTCCTGGCTCCCGGAACCAAGGATTTTGTTGAGGTTTGTATCATTGTTACTCACTCTTGAAGTCATAATTTTCTTGTTGTAAAGAATGAACTTCTGACAGCAGAGCTGTAAGCACACTTGCTAGCTCAGATACTGAAGGGAGGTTCTGGGAAAGGACCTGGGCCAGGTCCTGCATGTAGCATCCTGCCGGCCCCATTACTAGCCAGTGACCAAGACACATGCAAAGAGAAGTTGAGTACGTCTTTATTCTGCTGCATGTAAGTCAGAACTCAACATTTTAAGTCTGTCTTTAACTCATTACTCCAACACTTATGTCACAGGCCTAGGATGTACAGTGGGAACCAAAAGAGTTCCAGCGTTTCATTATTTACAGGATACTTCATGTCCCGGTTTGTTAAATAAAAAGTTATAACTTTTCAAATAGCTGAATAAGTAAATAGATAAATAAATACTCAAATAAATACATGAATAAATACACAGATGATTATAGGTATACAGGCAATTATAATTCTTCCTCACTGATCGGGTCACTGGAAACCAGGAACAGACAGTCGAACTGCTGGTGATATCCACAGATGAGGTGGAATCATCAGCAGATGCAGACATCAACAGTCTGTCTGGAACCAGTCTCTACATTGACATTGATGATTGGGGAGTGATGGGTCACATGTTGAAAGTAAGAGGAGGCTCTCGCAAGGGACTACGCAGGACACTGGGCAGTCACCATGTGTCCTTTGGTATTAGTGAAGATAAATGGCTCAGCCTTAAAAGAAGCATTAGACTTTCTTTTTCTGTGTTGTTTGACAAGTTCTCGATTTTCCTCTTGTAAAGATGACGCCTTTTACATGATATATTAACACAGTGGTTCCCAAACTTTTTCGACCCGCGGCTCCCTTCCTCCATTGGCCATTGCCCGTGGCTCCCCACTGTTACCTTTTTTGGCGGGTGGGGCTGATGTAAGCCCAGCCTTGGGAGTACATGCATTTTCTCCCTTAAAATAAATGGGATGAAGCTCATGAAGGTATTTGAATCCTATATGCAGGGTGTTTTGTATTAATAAGGCAGCACCACTAATAAAATATTCCTAGTTTCACTTCTTTGCCCATGCCTTTTTTAAAGTACCCTCACAAACATTATCACACTTACAGTGTTAGATAGCACCCCTATGCATGTAGGCCCCATTGCCAATGTGTTTCTGCTCTTGAAGAATATTTGCATGCACTTCCATTTCTACCCATGTCTAACGTGCCAACGCACCTCTCTCAGCAGGGTGACTCACGATTTTTTAAATCACATTCAGCTTTATTTTTGCTGCCTCCTACCTGAAAGTGCCTCCAAATCAATGCAAGTAAAATGAATTCTTCTAATTTTTTTTTAATGCACATCTTTCTTGCTTCCAAATGTTGGCATTATGCCATTTATGGTGTTTTACTTCCCTGTGCTCAAGGAGAGAGCAGGCCTGTCTGAAAATGTGTGTGTACTGAAAGAAATGTGTACTGGAAGTACTTATGATTCAAGTACAAATGTCAATACTTAATACTTAGGGGCCTATTAGGAGGGCGGGCGGACCCTAGCGGTGCTGGGACCGGCCGCCAGTGGTGCGGCGGTCCCGCACCGGTAATTAGGATGCCACCACCTTGGTGGAGGTGGCATTTCGCATACATTGCATTGTGGCGGGCGGTGCTGGAAGCAGCACCCGCCACAATGCAATATATGCATGTCGCGCATTTGCATGCACAACGACACAGAAGAGCAAAGAACGATTGCTTTCCTGAACTGGTAACGCGGAGTCCTCATGAAACACTGCTTGACTCCGTGTTACCAGTTCAGGAAAGCAATCATTCTTTGCTCTTCAGTGCGATTCATATCACAGTTGACATCCTGCCAGAATAACCAACCCCCTCAAACTATTGATCTGACCGCCCTTGAAATCCCAGGGTGGCCCTTTCTCCCCCATAGTCCTGATGAAGACCCGCTTGTGACACTCCAACAAGCGCCCGTAGGGTTGAAACGTCGACGATCTACTGTGGCACAGATTGCAGGACACAGTTGCAACCAACTATACAATTTGTTTAACTTACCTGTTACTGCATTTTGAATCTGGCCCCTTAAAACAAACCACACCCCCCCCCACTTCACCTCACTGCACTGTGTATATATATATCACCACTGAGCACCACCATTTCACCATTGTGTATCACTGTATGAATTTGGAAGTAAAAATTTTTGTAATATGTTTTTGTTTACATAACGAATGCCATCAATTCTGATATATAAATCAACGAAAATGTTTTTCAGAGTTCTTGTTCCTTCCTCTTTTTCAAAAAATGTTCTTGTTCTTTAAAATGTATTATATGTGATGCTGAAATAACTATGGCTAATTGCAATACGCATTGTTTCTACCAAAGGGAACCATTGTTCTATATGCCTTTTACATGATGTCGTCTGTCAGCATATATTTTCATCTTCTTTTTGCGACAAAAGTCCATCAAATTACAGTATCCATTATTTTGGGTTCCAAGGTTCATCCATTGGGGCATCTTGGTTATCATGGCTCTTCCAAACATGAGAGTTGCACTGCTCTCCTCTGTCATTGAATGAGGGGCTTGAATGGTAAACTCAAAGAGTATATTTCAAAACACCTGTGAGGTTGAACTTCTCCAGTGCAGCATGCTGAACATCTTTCTTTATAGTGCTCATGAACTGGTACACCAGACACTGGCTTGGGGCCAAAGAGGAGTTCTTTTTTGATGCTTTATATTGAGGTGATGTAGAAATTCTTTACATTCTTGACTATTAAAAGGTGGACTGTTGTCAGACTTCAGGATTGCAGCCACACCCCGTGTCGCAAAGATGCCATCCAACTTTTGAATAACCTTTTCACGTGTAATAGATGAAAGACCTTCTACCAATGGAAAACAGGGGTATTCATCATCAATAGATAGAAGATGATGTCCATTCTCAGGAGGACAAAAGAAATCAATAGCAAATCTCTCCCATGCATGATGTGGCAAAACTGACATACTCAAATGGTGCTGAATGACTTGAGATGAAAGACAGTTGCATATATGGCAAGTCTTTAATTCTCTTTCAACTATTTCTTCCACATAAGGAAACCAAACTTGGTCACTGAGAGCTCTCTTGGTGGCAACATTTCCTGATGTCCCTCATGAGCGACGTTGATCCCTTGTTTTTGTAGACTCTTGAGAATCACAATTCATGTGCCTTTCAGAATGAGGCCTTCTTGAATTACTGGGAGTTCATTTTTTACATTTTTGAACTTCAAGTACTCACTGTCATTAGTGAGAGGTCTCAATTACTGGTCCCATCAGTGATGAGCAATATCGTCATTTGACTTAAACATGTCACTATCTTGGTGTGTGTCAGTTACAGTTTGTTCTAAAGACATGGCATCTGGTGTGCTCGATTTCACAACCAGACCACTGCAATGGCTGTCTTGAAAAATAATCAGCCAAATTCTGATCTTTCCCTGGACGATGGAGAATTGTATAATATTCTTGCAAGCAGCAACCCCAGCATTCAATTCAAGGAGGCATTTTGACTTTGGGAATGCCAAATATTGTCAACAGTGCTTGATGATCAATCACTACTGTGAAAGACTTTCCGTACAAGATCACATGGAAATATTCACAAGGCCAGACCAGTGCCAAACTTTCTTAGGTTGCAAGTTAACACGTTCTGTTTGTGGCAGGCTTCTGCTAACATATGCCGCAATATGTCTCTGAGGATTCATTGTCTGCTGTGCCAGGATTGTGACTAACCTGATAGGGCTAGTGTCAACTATAGCCTCTGTATTAAGTTTGAGATCAAAGTAAGCTATGTCAGTGATATTCTCAATAGCTTGTTTGATTTTTTGGAAGCTCTTCTCACATTCACATGACCAATGAAACACATTCTTTTTCATCAGTTCTCGTAATGCTGCACTGACCATAGCAATGTCTTGTATGAATCTAGAACAGTAACTAGCAATTCCAAGAAATGATCGTAACAAAGAAATGTAGGTTTCATACCCCCATTGGAAAATACATGGTCAAAGCATGTCAAGCTTTTCTTGTGGAATTCACATTTGTCAGCATTTAGCGTTAACCCTGCATCATTCAGCAAACAACATACTTTTATACGTGCTCTGTCATGCTCTTTCTGTATGGCTTCAAAAACTAATAAATCAATCGCTTGCAGCGAAACAGCCCAATATGTGTAGAAAAGGTTGTACTGTACATGGATTTTTCTTCAAGCTCCAATTGGTGATATCCTTATTCAAGTTGAGTTGAGAGAAGAACTTTGAACCATTGAGTTGAGTTATCGTATCAGCAATGTGCAGACCTTGATCTCTCTCACTCACTCAATCGCCTTGTTGGCCTGATGCATGTCAATGCATATGCATACAGCACCTTCACTGTCTATTTTATGCCCTAATACAATTGGAGAAAGCCATGGCATTGGACCAGTGGAGTGTTCAATGATGTCATGTTTATGCAATGAATTAGGATCCTTTTTAACAACCTCTTGCAAGTTTGTCTGTCTCTTTGTGCAACAGGATGAACCATCCCCATTTATATTTAACCTTACTTTCATTGTTTTGAGTTTTTCTAACCCATGAAATAATGAAAGAAATTGGCTTGCAATTTCATGATGGGTATTCATATTGTAGTTCACTAATATCAGTTCCATATCAGCAGAAATATTGAAATTCGGCAAACAGGCACTTGAGGCTATTCCTTGAAGTATATGAATAGGTGCTTGTACCACAGTTTTCATATGTTTCATCGTAGCAACAAATGAACCTTGACTCTTTAAGGCATTGAGGCAGCCCATTTGTATACTTTAGTCTTTGCCTTTGTAAGTGTAGGTGATGAAGATAACTCTTGATACTTCTTCTCAGACATGATATTTATTGACGCACCACTGTCAATTAAGAATGATATCAAACGCCCATTTATCTTTAGAGTTATCTTCAGACAATGTTTGAATGTTTGTGGTGGCTTTTCATGTCGATTTATCTTCACTTTTAATTTTTCCTCACATCTGTCCAGTCCCACATGTGCATACCTTACTGAATTAAACATCGAAATCGCATAATTGAAGGTGTCACTTTCACTAGAGGAACTCTGTCAATGATTTAGATGACCATTAACTTAGTTCGGTGTTGATTTGCCTCAGTTGGTGTGACTGGGTGGCCTGGTGGGAGCGCGTCAAATGTTGATGTGGTAGCTTTTGGTCGGCCACTTTGTCCTCATGCTATGAAATACTTACTTTTCTCTTCACCTTGCAAGTCCTCATGAAATGGTTTGCTTTAAAACAGTTGATGCATATTTGTCCTATTGAGGGACATTTGCCTTAATGTGCAAATGGCAATACTCATCTGTATTACGTTTTCTTATTCTGTACAGACATCACCTGGTGTCCCTCAGCCTAATACTTTGGCTTACTCTTCATGCTCATGACTGAGGCACTTTGGGTGCCTCCGACCTCCATGTCAGTCTCTTGACAATCAGCATGCTCTTCAGCATGAGCTGCCTTGAGGACTTGTTCTAAGCTCAGAGTGTCCTTAAGCATTCATCATTGAAAGGAATCTGACAGACATTCTTTGATTAATCTTAGGCGGGTAGCTTCCTCATCGTTAAACTCATTGAATCTACAGTACTTCACCTGAACATCCAGTCTCTCAACAAACTCATTGATAGTTTCACCTGGTCTCTAGCGTTCTTGACTGAATATGCATCTTTCATAATCTGCATTGACACTGGATTAAATGTGACATTCAAGGCTTTTTAAATTTCACCTTCTTGTGGTATCTTTTTGCTGGCTTCTTTCACTCTTTCGCCAGCCATGTTCTTCAGATACTTTATGATCTTTTTATGATCTTTATCCATCTAGAGCATCTATAAAATCTTCAAATGGCTCTATACATGCAGTCCATTTATTGCCAATATTGTGTTTTTTGGCAACATCAAATGCAGATGGTGGTTTTAAGAATGCAGCAGCAGTATATACATTGGTGGATAGTAGTTATCTCTGAAGCACTTCTTGTGGAACTCGATAAGGCAGAGCTTCTCTAGCACCTTGTGACGTGCTAGCTTTGGGGTCAGCTTTAATGACTTTTGGAGCTTGGTAAATTTCTGTGTATTTTAACTGAGAAATTCACCTAACTATAATATTACTTTATCCTTTGTTTTTTTGTGAATTTCTAAGTTTAAAAAAAAAAAAAAGAAATCTTTTTATCATACCCAACTGTAATGTTACTTTAACCTTTGTTTTATTCAGTAAACTTCTAGATTATTTTTAAGTAAACAAATTATTTTTTGAGTGTATCTATGGTAAAATAACTGAATAATATATTGTGTGTGTGGACATTATTTTAAAAGGAAATGGTTTTTCCATCATGATATAACAGGAATGGGTGCACAGTTTGCAAAATGTTTCTAAAAAATGACGTCTGAGTATAAAACAAAGTAAAACACCAGTATTTGTGTTGAGATTGCCCATCTCCTCAGTTCGTGTAACTCTCTTATTGAGACATCTTCTCAGCAAATTCGTTAATATTCTATTACCATACTTTTCACATCCTTTGTATCTGGTTTTACATTAAATTTGAAATTATAATTCATATTGCTAAGTGGTTTGCAAATCATATATAAAAAGACAGAGACACAGAATCAAATAAAACATTACAGTGCTTATAGAGAACCAGCAAGTCCATGTGGCTGTCTGATTATGCAAGCATGACCGCATGACCTTATACCAGGTATTAAACTGCATATTTTTTCTTCTTGACTCCAACTCACCAGCTTGGTGGGGGTCATGGTAGAAGATCCTCTGCTGGCTACTTGCCCTTGAGGAAGAGGATCATAATCTACTATCCCTAGTTTCCATCCTGAAGAAAGAAGGGAACACCATTGCCACAGCCACCACAGCAGGCCAACACTCAGGCAGCATTCCCCCAAACCATTCCACTACAGAGGCCCTAAAAAGCCTAGAGGAGCTAAATGAAGAAAGACATCCTAAAAATACAGATGAGCCTTGAGGGACACTTTTTAGGGAGGGGTGGGTCTGCTATATAGTAAGGGAAGGGTTGTTTTAATAGTATTGTCTTGGGAGGGGCAGGCCTGTTGTAAGTTGTGAGGGTGGGCAGTTGGGGCAGTTGGGGATGGTCTAACTAGTTTAATTTGGATCGTTTTTTGAGGGTTTAGGGAGGCAGTGGTGATGTTGTGGGTGGTGAATGTGTAACATTTGTAGAAGGAATAGTTTTATTACTGTAGTGTTTTGAAGGTTTAGGGAAGGGTATGTCAGTTATCTACAGAATGGGTAGGTTTATTTTTTTGTTAAAACAAATACTTTATTTTTCCTTCTTATGGGTATTAATTTATTATTGTTGTTATATACTAGTATGGTTAGTTGTTCAGTTAATTGTACTTTTTACTATATCTGCAAAATGGAAATCTCTCCTCACTTTCCATCAGAGTCACTGCTGAGCCCCAAATCTGGCCCATTACATAGAAATTGGCCAATTGTCTATCCTTGTTGTCCTTTCCCTGGTCTACTTTTTTGTCTCTACTTGACTTGAGCTCCCTTACTTTCAGCCTAGCCTCAATGCATGACTCCAATCCTCCCACCTGCAATAAGTGGTGGAAATTGAATAAGGCATTCATTGCCTTTGCCTCTCCAATTCATGCCTTGTTGTTACTTGAGAGTGCTTACCATCCCATCAGTCAATAGTAATGTTATCTGGGGACTGCTCTACCCTCCTCTTCTAGTTGCCACTCACCACTAAGGAGGAATACTACATCCAGCAATTAAATGCAGGACACATGTTTTTATTATGCATACTGTAAAGTCCTGCCCAACCCTGGCCCAAATCTAACCATGCCCCCCTTCCACCTCTTACCTGAGCAGAAATGTCTACCACTTCCCCCAAGACATTCTATTGATACAGGGTTTTTTCCAAAAGGACTAACTACTTGTGCCCTAACAGGCTCAGAGAGTGAAGATGTCACAGAGCAAACAATGTTCTTATTGAGAATGGAGCATGTGCACTGTTAGAACCGGGGGTCTCTAGTTGGCAATGGTTTGCACCTTTGTCCAAATAGGGACCCTTGCTCCTAAACAGGGTAAGGGGGCTACACTACTAAATAACCCCTGCTCAACCCTGTGGTAGCTTGGCACGAGCAGGAAGGCTTATCTCAGAGGCAGTGTGTAAAGCATTTGTGAACACATACAGTAATACAGTGAAAACACTACAGATGGACACCACACAGGTTTTATAAAAATAAGTATCCTTTATATAGACTTAACACAAGACCAAAACGACAAATATCCACAATACTGTAATCCAAAATAGACTTAAAAATTGTAGAATTTCAAAGTTGATGGTAAATGCAACACGTTTCTCACAAAGTACCTTAAATGCGTAAGGCAAAACAAACAAAAGGGTCGCAGGGAGAGTGATGTGTCGGGTCCTTGCTTCGGGGGAGGCGATGCTTCTGTTCCTCAATACTTGCGCAAAGTAGGCGATGTGTCTGTTCCTTACCGGAGAGGAGGTGATGCGTCGATCTCTTATTGCGTTCTGGTTACGATGCGACAAGATGGCGCTTCGATGCGTTGCGACGATCCGGTGCGATGCGAGAAGATGGTGCCCTTGATGCGATGCGACAACGTGAAGGCGATGTGTGCACGCCTGATGGCCGTGCGGTGAACTCTGTAACGTCTGATCCACGACAGGCCCTGCGACATGCTTCTCGGGTGATGCGACAACGATCCATGTGGGGGTCCACGCTTCTCCGGTAATGAGACGACAAACAGCTGCGGCGGAGATAGGCTTCCCCGGTGATGTGGCGGTGACCTTTGCAGCGGCGACACGCTTCTCTGATGATGCGACGGCAACAGCTGCGACTGCGTCATGCTTCTTTTCATTGAGTCACGCTTTCAGCTCCCAACAATGCGCAGGCTTCTGCAGACAGAATTCCCAGCAAGGGAATTCAGGGGGGAGCTGGTGGTGAAGTCTTGTATCCCTGACTCTTCAGCAGGAGGCAAGCACAGTTCAAGCCCTTGGAGATTCTTCTTCAAGATGATGAAAGTTCAATAAAAGTTATTTCCCCTTTCCTTGGCAATTAAGTAACCACTGCAGGCCAACCCCAGAAAATAGCACACTAGCACAGGGGCAGTCAAATCCTTCCTCTTCCTCGGTTTCTTCTCCATGGCAAAGGTCCGTCTTGATTCCTAGAAGTGATCTAAAGTCTTGAGGTCTGGGCCCTAATATTTATACTACTAATTTCTTTGTTCTCTGAAGACAGAGGGTGTCTGTACCTGGCCAAAACCAGTTCTGTCCTCACTGGTGCAGCTTCGTGGCAGGAGGTGGAGACAGCATTGTTGAAAGCAGACCTGGCCTAGGTAGCTGAAAGGAAATCTCCTCCCCCTACTCTCTATTCTATGAGGGCTCAGGGGAGTGAAAGGAAATCTCCGCCCCCTACTCTCTATTCAGCCAAGGTCCTATTCAGCCCAGCCCTGACTCATCAGACTCCTGGAGCCCAAGCCCTCCTGTCACTCACAAACCAGACATGCAATACACAACCTAGCAGAGGCAGGCTGGAGGGTTAGGTAAGAAAATACCTATTTTCTAAAAGTGGCATCTTCAAACACAGAATGTAAAAATCACCTTTACTAAAAGATGTATTTTAACATTCTGAGTTCAGGCATACTAAACTCATTTTTCTACCATGTTCCCTGGGTCAGTTAGGATTATAAGGTGTTATAACCAAACTGCCCATTCTGGCCTATGGGGATAGGTAGCCTTGAAATAGTGAAAAACGTAATTGGCTGTAATTCACTATCAGGACATGCCACACACACCAGGGCATGTCCTACCTTTTACTTACAATGCACCCTGCCCTTGGGCCTACCTTAGGGGTGGCTAACATGTAGAAAAGGGAAGGTTTAGGGACTCGTAAGTGGGTGCACTTACCAAGTCGACATGGCAGTACTAGACTGCACACAGGCTCTGCAATGGCAGGCCTGAGACACATTTTACCAGCTGCTTCTGTGGGTGGCACAATCAGTGCTGCAAGCCCACTAGCAGCATTTGATCTACAGGCCCTGAGCACACATGGTGCACTGTACTAGGGTCTGACAAGTAAATCAAACAAGCCAATCATGGAGTCCCTAATCCATTACAATACTTTACAGCAGGGAGCACTTGCACTGTGGCACTAAATAGCAGTGGCACAGTTCCCAAAGCATCTAAAACCAGCAAAACATATCAAAAACAGAGGAGACAACAGCAAAAAATGGAAGGGAGACTCACACCAATGGTAACCAGGTCTAACATGCAACAACAGAGAAGGATTCTCATTCTGCTACATGAAGAAAAAGAAAACACTGAGTGAGAGGAAAATCCAACAAAAAAGGCCAGCATGATGGGGAGTAATTTACTAAACTAAGCATAAGTAAAATAAAAGCATAAATCAATACAATGTAACGAATAGTCATTTTCCAAAGTAAGCCTAATGAACATTTAACTTACAGAAGGACATTAGCTACAGTCGAATCATCAGGTAACTTGCATGTCCATGGGGAGAAGACTGTGAAAGAAAAAGGGGACACTGTCCGTCCCTGGCCCTACCATTGTTTTAATTTATTCTCTGCACCATGATGTACTTTTCAGGCCTAGTTAGTGGGGATGGTGTGGGCAACCCAGCCATATTTTGTAATATTCCCATTTAACAGTTTAACAATGCTTGCAACACATCCACCCCGCCAAGTGTGAGATCTGGTGATGGTGGAAATAAATAACAAACAGCACAGTAGATCTCACAACCTGGGAAAAGAGGGTTAGGGCATTGATGAATGGATGGGTAGAGGGAATTACATAAAAACATTACAGAGACAAACACACCATTCAGTAAGTCCATGAGTGTGGCACATCTGTCATGGAAGAAAGATGACAGGTTAGCTATTTTTTGCATTCAAGGGATTTCTGAGTTAGGTATAGTTATGTAGAATGAAGTTCAAAATGTCAACAATACAGTCAAAAAGTATGTATAATAAAAGTTAAGCAAAATTATACTGCATACAAATAGTGCAATTGCATTCTTCTGGAGTTGTCAGTTTTGGGAGCAAGAATAAACTGCAAAGCAGGAGAACAATGGAGAGTCTTCTTTGCAGAAGAGAAAGACTGGAGAACATAAAAAGAAAGTGGCAATATTTGATAATCAATGTAAACACTGTGTGGGAGTAGTGAAAGTGCAGAGCATAAGTTAGCATACAATTAATTAAGGGCCAATTTAGTATCACTGACCCCAGACAACTAGGTAAATGATTGATTACCAAAACAATGAAAACGTTGGTAAGCAAATAAGAATACAGAGTAGTGCTTAATCACCAAGGCTCTGAACACCAATGGTTAGGTGGGGCACTTGAAGTAGGGTTTTGGGAGATGCTGCAGCATTCACAAGATAATCTTGCAGGACTTCAGAACATGAATGAGCAAGATGATCCCTTAAAATGTTTATTTTAACTTGTCTGATTGTTGTTAGCTCAGAGACAGTAGTCAAGTGACAGGAAATATCTTCTGACTACCTGCTGGCTATTTAACATGGAGACTTGGTGGTTACTTTTCCTATCATTCCTTGCAAAGTGAGGGAATTTTGTAATGTGAACTAAGTGGCAATCTTGCTGGGTACAGGAAGTGTGAAAGTAAATGCTGCAGAATGTCAAATGTTGAATGTTTTCTACCAAACAACAATTTCTAAATACGTGTAAATGCACTAAAGATATTTTTAAATGCATCATGAGAAAGGAAATGCAAATAATACACATTTTTTCTGCAATTCAAAAGTGCTATTGTAAGAAAGTGTGTTACTGGTTGAGGAGGGTAAAATCCTACTCAAGCAGAAACTCCAATCCTTGTCAGGTTGAAGTTGCAAGCAAAAATCAAATCAGTAGGACTGGATATATGCAATTTTGAAGATTTAAGTGAAAATAGCGCCAAAAAGCACAAAGCGTCAACTTTTGGATATCTGGTTGTGCTAGACTGGAAAAAAGTCACAAGTTCAGGCCAACCATGATGGAGCACGTGCTGGCTACAGGGACCCATTTAGGCCCACTGAACAAGAGTACTTTAAACCCTGATTGCGAAGAGTTGCTGAGTCCTGCTTTGAGGATGCATTGTGGAGCGGAGACAATGTGAGGTCTAGGTTGGAGGTGCGTCCTGCAGCGTCGGTTCTGAGGAGCTGAGAAGCTGCGATGCAAGGTCCTGCTTCATTATTGAGGTGGACATTGATGAGGGGACTTGGGAGGCAAAGTCCTGTGTCGAGGATGTGTCGCGTATTGACTTGTTCCCAAGAAACTGCGGGGCTTGTGTCTTCATTGAGGCTGCCGTTGATGAGAGGCTTGTGATGTGAAGGCCTGCACCTGGAATGCGTCGCACAGCAGCAGATTTAATGCAGCTGTGGGCTGTGAGGGTGAATGAAAGCCCATGAAGCAGAAGCGATAAATCTGTTTGGCTCGGGCTGTGCTGTCCAGCAGAGTAGATGAGTCAGTTCTTCTGTGTCTACAGATGGGATGGCAGAGCACCTTCAAGCCCACTCGCAAGTGTTGAGGACTGGGATGGCACCACTTGGCAATGGAGGACTCACAAATGGCAGAGTCCAGGTGCTGGATTCTAGGTTTGGGAAGCCTGTTATGTCCCTAAAGCATCTGATCAGGAGGCCAGCCAACTTGTCCTTGGAGTCACTCTGGGTTCCTGGTTTTAGAGATGCAGGTCCAGTTCTCAAGCAAGAGGGCAGCAGGTCAGCAAAGCATGGCAGCAGTTCTTCACAGCAGCAGTCCAGGAGAGTG
Source organism: Triturus cristatus (assembly GCF_964204655.1). Classification (NCBI taxonomy): domain Eukaryota; kingdom Metazoa; phylum Chordata; class Amphibia; order Caudata; family Salamandridae; genus Triturus; species Triturus cristatus. The sequence continues at coordinate 1,362,282,681 of NC_140591.1, read as the reverse complement.
GCAGTCTTTTCAACAGCACAGCAGTCTTCCTGTGAGAGCCCCCAGGTCCAGAAGTGTACTAAAGACATGGGGTCTGAATCACAGAGGTAAAATTAGATTAAAGTCTAACTTTTCAACTGTTGGTATTCTTGAAGGGCCTTTACTACTCGTAAAGCCCCTTTGTGAATACTGAAAGTCGTAATGTTAGACTATCGTTAAACACATATGGCATTTACGAGTAGTAAATGTTCTTGGTGAATACAGAAAGTCATAAAGTTAGACTTTCGTCTAACTTTACCTTTGTGAGTCGGGCCCTTGGTGCCCGGGGTCCAATATTTATTGTGTCTACTTTGAAGAGGAATAATCTTCCAGAGGATTCCACCACCAAGAGGTGCTTGGAATTTCCTGCATCCCTGCCCTGGTCCCAGATTGTCTAGGGTCACAATTGACTAGTGTCAAACCCCATTGTGAAAGTGTTTAAGAAGGGCCTTTGTGATGTGCAAGTGTGGTAGGTGACAACTCTCCCTCGTTAAGTCACAGCATCCCATCTGTTATTCAGGGCCAAGATACTCTTTGGTGAATGTGCACTTTACAAAATACAAGTTATGCTATGTTACCCTGCCAACACCTAGCTTCCCTTTGTCTCATTGCCTAGGGGCAATTCACAAAAAACAACTGCCAACTACACCTAGTCATGTGACCCATGGTACAGGCAGAAGACACCAAATGGGTGGGACAACAAAATGCCATCTTTCTAAAATTAACATTTTCAAAATTGAGATTAAAAATCCGACTTCACCAAACTCAGCCTGTCTACCTGCTCCCAAATGAAAGTTACAGCTTATTAAATGTACAAATATAACTCCAATGTTATCCTATGGGAGAAGTAGGTCTTGCAGTAGTGAAAAATGAATTTAGGAGTTTCTCACTATCAGGACATGTAAAACTTAAAATTACATGTCCTTCTTTTTTAAATACACTGCACCCTGCCCTCTGGGCTGTTTAGGGCCTATGTTAGGGGACAATTATATGTATTAAATAGGAAGGTTTTGGCTCGGCAAGAGGTTTATCTTGCCATGTCGAAAAGGCAGTTCAAAACTGCAAACACAGGCAGCAGTGACAGGCCTGAGACATGTTTGGAAGGGCTACTTAAGTGGGTGCCACAATCAGTGCTGCAGGCCCATTAGTAGCTTTTAAAGTACAGGCACTGGGTACATGCGATACCACTCTACTAGGGACTTACATGCAAATTAAATGTGAAAGTTGGGTATAATACAATTCCACCATGTTTTAAGGCGTGAGCACAAGCACTTTAGCACTGGTTATCGGTGGCACAGTGTGCAGAGCCCAAAAAGCCAACAAAAATGGGTTCAGAAAAGGAGGAGGATCAAAGCAAAAGGTTTGGGGATGATTCTGCAGAAAAGGCTAAGTCCAACAGTTATTGCAACAAAGCTTTCAATATGATGAAAACAAATCAAGACACTTTTCTAGTGTGATGAGCAAATGATAGCTACATACAAAAATCAGCAGAGAACTGCTCATAAACCACTGACATCCCCACGACGTTGAGGACAGGGTGAGACTACCACATAGAAGACTAGTCTGTTGCAAAGGAAAAGAGGAGTGTGGCATTTACCCCAGGACTATTGCTCCATTTGTACTATCACCATATGTTTTATTTCCAAACAGTTTCTAGGTCATGAGTCCTGCATTCTATAAAATTTAGCAGATGCTCTGTTCCATAGCATAAGGTTCCCAGGTAGCACTATTTTTTGTAATAAATGCAATTGCGCACTGCGGTTCTATTTAGCACCGTATTACAAACAAATTGGATCTAGTAATACACTCCATATCTCCTCATGGCAGACAAGTCTGTTGTGAGGCTAAAATAAATCAGTTAATTGCATTTTGTATATTATAGATTTTTGTGCTGTAAGGCAAAGTGTGATTTGATTTTTACTGCCACAAAATAGCACCGCCCCCCCCAAAAAACGTAAATAGCATGTGTTTTTATGTTTGGGTGTTAAACAACACGTAGGTGCAGAACACCAGCACCATCCGGACAGTTTCCCATCGTATTGCATTATTCAAGACAAAATGTGTGCAGTGTATGAACTACCAATTACAGCACAGGGAAAGATAGGCAGGCGCCAAATCGTCCCAAATAAGGTTGATTCCTCCTACCAAGTGCTCGCACAAGTCATAAACAAAACGTGAAGACTTTACGCTGTTATCAATGATAATACTTCAGAAACGACTCCTTCCCAATGGCACACTTCAATCCTGTTTTTCCAGTCTTTAATGTCAAAGATACATTGGTAAGCGCCTCTCACATGCCCTTGTTTTCCTCACCCCCATGAAACCGCAGGCCAATGCTTAACAGTTAGTTTTGCACAAAGTCAGTACCCACATATGAGGAGATAGATTTGACCTAATCAAAATATACTCATTTATCTCATATAAATCATTTATTTATTAAACGAGATCCCAGTCTGGCATTATTTTTTTTGCACTGTAAAATGCGTCCTTATGTCCATTTCTTAAAATGGCAGCGAGGGCGTCTTTAGCGCAAAACTTAGGGTGCAAAATCACACATTACTTGCAATAGCAACTTGCGTTCTGCTCTTTCGCATTTCCGAAATGCCGGCAATTACGCCGAAACTAAATTTCGGCCATTCTTAACAAAGAACAAGAAAGTGTCAGTTGTGAAAATATCCATGATGTCCTTCACATCTAACATGGGCTTCAATTGGAATTCCATAGAGCATATTATCAAGCCCACTATCGCCGTTTTAGCAGCAGTTTTCTGCCACTAAAGCGGCGATAATTTTATCGCCTGGCTTGATAATATGCCCCTCTGTTGTTTATTAGATGCCCCCTGGGCCAAAATGCACAGACTGGAACAGTGGGCTTCATGACTTGACTCTAAAGGGGGCCAAACGCCAGCTCCAGAAATGCTTCCCTATGAGATTATTCCACGGAGAATTGTAAACACTTCGGGAATCAATGAAAGAAAGAATTATGCCGCCATACCTGTGAGCCCTAGATGTCACTAATGTTCCACTAAGAGCACTGGCAACCGGGCTGAAATCTGCTAACAGCTGGAAACTGCTCATTTTGTCTCTCGCTTTCAGGTCCTCCTTGTCTGAAGATCGAAAAGCTCCACGTGGTAAGGAGGCAGACGGGGGAATGAATCACAATAAAAAACAAGCTCGTTTTTTCCGGCCTAATATACTGTTGAAAAGCGCAGCTATGAAACAAAGTTCGTCTGAGACAGAAAAGAGGCCCGGACATCAAATTAAAAGTGCCCCCCCTCCTCCCAGGTAGCTAAAAAGTGGCCTATGTTATGCAAATCGGGGCATTGGAGACCTTGTAAAGACACGCAGTGCAGGTGTTTTTTAAGGTATGGGGGACTGCAGGCATCTGTGCTGGCTACATACAACGTTTGCGGAAATATGAAGGGACTCGACAGTAAAAACCAGCCCGTCAGCTCATAAAACACACCAACAAACACCCAAAAAGTCCAACACATTGGCTGTGGGATCTGCTTGTCTGGCATTACCAGTTTGCCCCATAGACCCGTCTGACCATAGTCTAGTGTGGCTTCAGGCAGTCTAGGCTTTTTATTCCATAACACTTAGCATTCTAGGACTCGCACTTTCCCTTTGTTTGTTATAGGTTTTGACTAGAGATGGGCGAGCCAAGAAATTATAGGGAGAGCCCAGGCACGAGCCGAGCCTTGAAAATGTTTGACATCCAAATCATGCAACAAACATCAGAACGAAATATAAAGTTTTTTCAACATCCCCAAAAGTGTATTTCTTTTTCATGTGTAAACGCTTTACCTTTGTACATCAGATTACATCACTGTATTGAAAGGCATTTATTAAAAATGTTAGTGCCATATTTCTGAGCAAGTCACGCAGTGCAGCACAGCAGGTCAGCTTGCTGTGTTTCACTGCGTTACAGGGAAAGGGCAGGGCTGTGCCATATTCATGTCAATACAGCTCATTCCTGCCTTTTCCCCTGGGCTGGGGCCCTTTTGGCTGCCTAACACCAACGCAGCCACCCCGTGCACCATGTTGCAAGGGTGCCTGCATTGTAAGAAGGATTGTTTTTGCGCAGGAAGGGGCAGCTTGCTGCACAAAAGCAATCCCCTGAATTTTTTTTAGCAGACACATAGAGGAAAAAATGAGGGAAAACAAAGATATTTCTCCTCAATATGCCAATATGCCTCACCTGAAAAGGCGTAGGTTTTTGACACATTCCCGGGTCCTAACACTTCTGATAAATCTGGGAATGCAATAGAATCCATGGATGTTGCTTGGGAACATCCATGCAACCCTCATGGAAATGCCTTCGTGGCACAGAGTAATGCAACGCAGCGCTTTGCGTGCATTGCATTACTCAAGATTTATGAAGCTACTCAAGCCCCCACTAGGGGGCCTTGCGTGGCTTCATTTATCTTATTTTGAAATTGCATTCCTCTTGCACTACGTTGCGTGGTGCAAGAATGATGCAAAGTGGTTTGTAAATATGCCCCTTAGTTTTTAAACAAGAATTTATCATACCCCCACATCAATGACGGATCCATTCATGAACTAGGGGACAAGCCAGTTCTCATGTATGTAGCCTAATTTCTTACTAGGCATAGAACATTATAGTCTAAGTAAATCAAACACAAGAAAGGTTTTTGTACAACACACATCTTACAGTCATATATTTTAAGATGCTGATATATGCAAAAATGAAGAAAAAGAAGGTGGAGTAAAATTAAATATTTGCCAAGGATCACACAGTTTGGTCAGGGCGCTATCTAGGATAGATCCCAGGTTTTCTGGTTTAACATTGTTTAATTTTGTCCCTAGATGGATTTCTCTTTCTCTCTCTTGTTTTACATCAAAGTTTAATGCTTTGTCTTTGATAAGTGGCGCGTGAGATTTGAGAGTGGTTGGCAGGCAGACGCCTCATGAAAGCTCGGTTTGTTTTGGGTTCAGGGGTCCAAGAGGACCTCGAGCAAAGCCAAAGTCAGGCATCAGGCTACAACCTTGCTTGCTCACCATAAGTGTCACCTACAGGCATCCAAAATACTGGTGGCTAAAAAACTATGATTGGCTCAAAGTGTCACACAGGGCATTTCGCCACCTGCTGGCTATATAAAAGATTAGGTAGCCACCAATACTCAGAGTGCAGCCACTCTCCTCACATTACAAAAGGTTGGGCAGTGTCACCTCAATGGGCTCTTATCCTGCATGGTCAAGGGCTACAGCTCTTGTCTAGACATCCCCACGATGCAGTAGGTTTTAAAATTGCTTCATCAGATATGATCTGATATTTATATCATTTACACTAACTCCTTCTACGATAGTTAAAATTGTTTAACATGTTTCTTTTCCTTTGCACATTTGTTGATATTTGGAGTCTGAAGAGGAGGAATATTCTGTGGCTTGTTTCTAGCCACAAACGTGATAATGAAAATGTTCTACAACGTGGCAGCATCTGAGAGCTTCTCTTATTAGAAAATATGCCAAATTATATTTATTTGAGCTTTTTCGAACCCTGATGATAGTTTTTTTTTAATTAAACCAGGCAATGGACAGCTATGCCATCTTTAAATAGAAAGGTTTTTAGGGCATTTTAACATGGCTCTTGCAATCTAAAGAATTTATGAAAAACCAAAAATATGAGGGGCAAGACGTTTTTCCTGCTAAGTGACCCTAGCATGAAAGTTCCACTGACATGGCCACCTATGCCAAGATAATCTTGAAAGGAGAGGTCAGGTTCCTAAAATATCCTACTGATAGGGCTTGATGTCTAAAGCCCTTCAAACTTGGTGGCAAATTTACTATAAATTGATTCAAAGCAGAGGACTAAATAAAGTTGCTGACTTGTGGTGTATGAAAGGGAGAAAGCTAGACAGCATCATATTAACTAAGATATAGCGCTATTGCTCTCTCCCCTAGCGCTGGCACACTTGGGCTGCCTTGCACCACGCAAACACCTTGCTCGATATAGCAACGGTGTGTGAGTAATGTCAAGCATAGGTAGATTTATACCCTTCCAGTATAAAATACTATGCCTAAAAACAGTTTAAAACTCTTCTAAGTGTCTGTGTGCTGTACATTACAGCACACACGCAAAGTTAGAAAAGGTTAGGGAAAAGAAAACTTCTCAAACGTTATGCCTGCCTCAAGAAGGCACACATTTTTGGCTCAGAGCCTACCTTTTCCGTAGATAGAGCTTTGCATCAACAACCATTGGTGGTTCCATAGAAACACCCATGTAACCCCCACGGATGTCCTCTTGATGCAAAACCCTCAGACTTTGAGGCGGTTTGGCCACTTTTTGTGACACTGCACCAGTGCAAAGCTTTGATAAGATCTGGCCCAAAAAGAGGAATAATAGACAAAGGGTCTCAACAACAACATGGAAGGCATTCAAAGAGGCAGTTGGGAGTCAAGTGAGTGTTGAAGGAACAGCTCAGAAGGCCTCAGGGGAAAATGTAGGGTCTGAAAGGACTAGGAATTGAACAACTATATAAACTCAAAATGTATTTTTTTCAATATTTCTTTTTTCTTTAATCTATTTATTTCCTAAAAGACACTAACTTATGAAAATAATGTATTTCTGATATTTTTCTCACAGGTTTCTCTCATAGATTACAGATGACCATAGGGTAACGTTTGAGTTACTGTAATTCCTCACTTTCACGCATTTGTTCCATTTTTCACAATCTGTCACGTATATCACGTTAAAAACAACTCACAATCTGTCTGTCAATCATTTCTAACATAATACTTGTTTTGGTTTGCGTCATAGCTTCCTTTTTCTTAAGCCGGTTTTCCAAAGCCTGTCTTGAAAAATGTGCCATCAGCACACCTGTCAGTGCCCTGCATCAAGGATCACTGTAACTCGATAAACAAAGCAGGCTCTCCTGCATTGACTCAAAAGTGAATCCTTGACACTGTTTCTATCGATGGTTGGGTGATGTGTGGCCCAGGGCTCAAAGGCCAGCCGTGACTCTTGGAAAGAAAGAGTTATGAGAAGAAAAATGCAGAGCCAAAAACGCATCTTTCTTCCCTTGACCCACATGCACAAGAAGGATGTGTACTTTTGTATGATTGTTGTTTTGTGCAATTCTCACAAGTTCATTATTAAACTCTCTACATTCCATGGTTTACTTTCTGGAAATATATTGTGTTGTCTGACTGATGGCATCATTTAGCAGCAGATTTGTGCAGAGCTAGGTGCTTTAAATGGATCAATCATTTCAAATGTTAGAAAGAGCCTGCTCCTAAATCACTGACATTATCCTTCAACCTACAGTTCCAATTGTAAGGAGAATATTATATAGGATAAAATTGACATGCTCATATGTTATCATTATAATTTATTAGTTTGTGGATTCAAATATTGGTCCAAATCCACCCTTTTTGCAAGATCCTCATTTGGCTATGTAGGGTTAAAAAGAAGGATCAAGGAAGGCAAACTGCAGATAGTAATTTTACCAAGGACTAAGAACAACTGCAAAATTACTGGCCCGCGTTCAACTCTCACAGTCCCCACATGTGCTGTTCTGATTGGCTGCAGCAGCTAATCTGAAATGAACTTAATCTGATTCTCACTGTTTGAAACACTTTCAACTAACCAGAACATTTACCTGTATTTTTAAGGGGAGCTGAAAGCCAATTGGTATCCACATGAGCAGTAGTAAGAAGTAAGAATGGGGTTGATTATGAGTCTGGTGGTCCATGGAACGCCAGACTTGCAGTGGCAGTGGTCCGACCATTGGATTCTGACTTCCTCGTTGTTCTGGTGGTGGACCGCCAGCTGCACAAGGGAACTGCCGTTCCATGGTGGTGGTGTGGCGGAGGGGCAATACAATATGCTTGGTGAGACTGGTGCTGTCCCGCCAAGCATATTTCAAGTTCCTCCACTGCCAGCCTTTTCCTGGTTGTGAGTCCTCCATGAAAAGGATGGTGGCAGGGAAACAAAGAGGGGGGCCTACATAGCCCCCATGCCCCTGCCATTGGGATGCATTTGGGGGGGAACATCATGTGTGCCCGTGTCTGCTTGCACCCCCCTGTTCCAGCATGGCATAGACTTCACTTTCATTGCTGCGCTGGAACATTTTTGCCGTTCCCTTTGCTTTAGCAGTGCTGTGCTGGCGCAAAGCCAGCACAGCACTGCCAAAGTCGTAATCAGGCCCTGTGTCTGTTTTTATAGGGTCCTAATCCGACCTACCGCGTGAGCTAGGTTTCAAATTGCAACACACTACGATTGGAGGCTATCACTGGGATGGTGGCCTGCTGGAGTGAGAAGACCATTTCTGTGATTACTTTTTAATGAAGCAAACATATTTTTTTTAAATGCAACTTCTGTTCCTAAAAGGAAACAGGACTGCATTTAAAAAGAAAACATTTAATTTTTTTAGGTCCTCTACCTCCTCATACAGAAAGTTTTTATTTTACATTAACAAAGTGGCGTAGGTCCCGAAGAGGCCCATTCCCGTTTGTGAATGGTTTACCACCTCTTTTGAGTTGTTGGTAAAATATCAATGTTTTGTGACTTGATTTCGGTTACAAAACATTGATACATTAGATACCGATTTAGTATTTGGAAGCAGGATGGTAACATAGGCCCCTGCATTCACTGCGCTTCAAGGGGCTCCCAACACTTCTCTGGCCCCCCAATCGTTCAAGGGGCCTTATGATTTTTATTCTTGTATAAATGTAGACTAATTAGGAATCTCAACTTGAAAAATAAACTTACCAGTATGATGTTGTTCGTACTTCGCAAGGTTATTTTAAGCATTTCAATATTATTCACTATGAAAGTTAACTTTGTGGTTTAGAGTATTTGGGAACATGAACATAAATTCTTAGGCTACTGTTGTAGTCCCCAGTAATCCCGCATTAAACTAACATAGAATTATAAATATCTAACTGGCAGCCGATTACAAAATTTTCAGAAAAGAATCAAAGTGTAAAGAAAAGCTGGTCTTTCCTTAAATTCTTAAGGTGACAGTTGGTGATTTCATGAGGCTCCTGCTAATGGCACCACAACCCATCTTTTTATGGTATTATTTCCAAATACATCCTGAACAGAAAATCTAAAATGGCGGAGAATATTCCATATGGAGTTTTAAAGGACTTCTTAGTAAATGTTCAGACTCAGTGCATTAACCTTACCCTCTCCCTGATGATGCAAACACTCTTAACAAATTTGAGGAAGTGGCTTCTTGATGACTGCGATCAAGGATCAAGATGAGAGAAAACAGTTGTAATACTGCAAAGCTCATAGCTGCAAAAGACACCTGCATAAACTAGAGAAACCCTGATGGAAAGAGTGCAATCAAGAAACTTGGTCGACATGACTTAGGCAAGCCAGACTCTAGAAAAACAGATCATGACCACTAAATATGTATATGACACAAATAAAGTATCAATTTCTTCAACAGTCACTAAAGATGATAGAAACACTTGGGCAGACATTTGTTCTCCAACAAATGACAAACCACATTTTCTCATCAGAATTCTGCAAATGCCTGATGGACTACACACACTAGGAGAGATGGTGATGCCGGATCGGTCTTCTGTCTTGATATATATAGAAATACTGCATTCAAGAAAGCATTTATTTGTTCAAATGTCTTTATTGAATGCTTAACAATGATCATTTAACACAATTACAGAAAATGTACACTGTACAATCAAAGAATAAGATTTATAATGAAACCTTGAAATGATTACCATTACAAACTAAGACATAACAATCAGAATAATTAAAAATCTTTAAAAAAAAATGAAAAGAGTGAGCCAGAACTATTTAATAGAAAAAAGTGTCAACATAACAATAATAATATATAGCCAAAAAACATATATCGGGGAATTTAACAGCAAATGCATTGTAAATACAAAATTCAATTTCTGTGTAAAATATAACTATCGAGAGGTATCCAGAGTTGTCGATGTGAAGGTGATATTCTATACAACTTGAATATATAGAAATATTGAAATTTCAAAGTCTTTCCTTTTGAATCTGAACCAAGACAACCATTTATGTACTGATAGCAAGTTTGCATTTTTCCAAGTTAAAGTAATAAACATAATAGCAGATATAATGAGAAAATGATGACGTTTAGCTTGAGTTGAGTTGAGTGAGGAAGTAAGAATAAACTGTTTACATGTTAACAATGGAAATAAGATATCATCTTAAATTGGCAAAATGATATTAACAACTTCCCAAACCTTATTCCAAAATTCACATATAACGGAACACTCAAATAACATGTGTTTGGAAAACCATATGTATTTTGCAATTCCAACATGAGCATGGACCAGACACTTTGAATTTAAATAAGTTTTCAAGTGTACAAAAACATTTGAATACAAATCAAACACTAGTGTCAGATAGACCATACAGAAGTAGTCTATAATTTTTCCTATAATGTTATCAAACCATTTTTTGACATTGAACAGCTTGAATATTAAGAGACAAATCTTTAACCCAGGTGAAAAATAGACAGTATTTTGGTTAAACTGAGACCACTACATGTCATTTAAATCTTTGAGGCTAAAGGACAAAAAAAAAATGATAATGAAAAACATTATTTAGCATGGTGGAGTCAGAACTTTTTTTTTTATTTTACATTTCTTAGTCCTCATCTCACCATATAGCGTCTGCAAAAAAAAGCGAAAAGCCATCCTTCGAACCTAGGCTCCCCAGGCTTCTGCTACTGCATTGGCTGTAGGCCTAGCCAGGCCAGCTTCTTTGTATGAAGCTTGGTGTAATCATAGGACCTAGGGCCATTAGATCAGTTTCATTTCTCTGCCCCATGCTATGAGCGGTGACCAGATGTTAAAACTATTATCGTTCAACTGTCCTAAGTCCAAACGGGCCATACCCAATGAAGCCCTCAGCCAGTTTTCATAAAGTGGGGGTGATGGATCCTTCCACAACTTGCAGATCTCCCTTCGAGCAATAAGAATCAAATACAAAAACAAGCCTTTTTGTATTGCAGACAGCGAGTTCATCAAATCATTATTGATACCAAAAATTACTGTGGAAGGATACAGATTGATCTCAACTTTAAAGATAGCTCTAAGTGCGCATTCCACATTCTGCCAAAACTCCTTTAACCTCCCACAATCAAAAAATATATGTAGATCGTCAGCCTGGGAGAATTCGCATCTTGGGCATTGTGAAGAGGAAAGGGGGGCAAATTTGGCTATTTTCATGGGGGTATAATATAGTCTGTTGATAACATAGAAATGGTTCTTTTTTAATGAGGCTGGTTTAACAAACTTATATAGTGTTTGGAGCGAAGATTCGTACAAATCAACTGCGATGGTGTCCAGGACTGACAGATTCCAGACCGTATGCTGTGGAGGAAGATCAACCACATCGACATCCAAAAGCTTTTTATACCAAAACCCAACCTCTTTTTTTATGAGTTTTGCATTTTGAAGATGGAGCTCAATTTCCCAATTTCCACCGATAAAATCCCTCTCTGCTGTAAACCAGGAGGCCAATTGTAGATATTTAAATCTTGAGAAAGAGGTTCCTATTTTAGATCTTAGCACCTCCCACGGGTGAACTCCGTCTGAGGAGATAAGGTCAGATCAAATCAAAATACCGGCATTTTTAATAGGCTGTGCAAGGCTATCCTCCAGACATGCGGGTAACCCAGGGGAATCCCAAATGGGAGCAAACTCCGAGTAGTAACGGATCCCCCATTTTTTCCTGACCCTGTACCACACATTTAAGGCTGCTTTTAGAACTTTCAGGCGAACCTTTTTGAAAAACCTCGAGGCCCCAAACTTATAAAGAAAGCCCTCTCCTCCGCCCTCAAAGGTAGTCATTTCCTTCAATATCATCCCCCAATTAGAGTCCCCCGTGGTAGTGAGTAACGCCCAAAAGTTTTAAAACTGGAACGAAAAGGAATACCAAAGCAAATCAGGGAGGGCAATGCCTCCCTTCAATAGTTTACACCTTAACTTCTTCCAGGAGAGCCTTGCACATTTATTAGACCAAATAAAACTGCCTATCTAGCCTTGGATTTTGCTTATATCCCTACTTGAAAAATCAAGGGGAATGGTACTAAACAGATAGGTCAATTTTGGTAGGGTGACCATTTTTACCAAGTTGACCCTTCCGTATATAGTCAAAGGCAGGTTTTTTCATCTTAAAAAGAGGTGATCGATCTCTTTAGACACCTTATTCAGATTAATCTGAGGAATATCATATAGGTTTTTAACTATGATAATCCAAAGGTATCTAAATTCCTTACTTGTTGTACCAGCCCATCTATCGATGTTCCAGCACATTATCTCTGTCTTAGAGGAATTGGCAAGATAGCCTGAATATGAGCCAAATTCCTCCAAGAGTGCTTCCACTCTAGGGAGTACCTCGATTGGATTATTGGTGTACAGCAGCAAGTCATCCGCATAGAGGGCTAACTTGCTGCTATATAGATAGACACTAAAGGGGGTGATGGCTTGGGCAAGAGGTTCTATATATAGATCGAAAAGTAAGGGCGAGATAGGACAACCCTGCCTTGTACCCCTTGTTATATTAAAGCTTGATGTTAACAAGCCATTTAACAGGATTACAGCAGAGGCACCCTTGTAGCAGTTAATCAAGGTCTGGATAAAGATTGAACCGAAGCTCATTATCTTTAGGGTTTCCCACAAGAAGACCCAACAGACACGGTCAACCGCCTTAGCTGCGTTGAATGCCGCCACAGCCAGGGGTTCCAACCATGCCACTGCTAGATCCATGCTACCAATTAGCTGTAAGGTCTGCTCCTGAATGAACCTTCCTGGGATAAAACCCTTTTGGTCCGTGTTTATCAGCTGCGGGACTAACTTGACCAATCTCCCTGCCAAAACGCTCATAAAGCTTTTATAATCAGCGTTAAGCAGGGTGATTGGCCTATATGAGTCAGCTTTAAGAGGATCCTTCCCTGGCTTTAGAATAAGGACAATCGTAGCTTCCTTCCAGGAGTTCGGAACTCTACCTTCAGGGCTATATATATAATTGAATAGTTCACACAGCCCTGGAGCCAGTTCGTCCTGGAGGATTTTATAAACTTCACCTGGAAGGGCGTCTGGCCCCGCGGCTTTGTTATTCTTAATCTTATTTATATATAGTTTTATTTCACACTCTGTTATGGGGGCATCGAGAGATGCTCGGCTGCCCTCAGTTAAAAAAGGTAGTTCTTTAAGCTGTAGCTACTTTTGGATATTCTCAGAGTTTGGTATAGTCTCTTCTCTGTATAGATCTGAAAACAGGGAGAGAAGGCACTTTTGCATATACCCCAATTTACCTGAAGTCGCCCCACTCTCGTCAATGATTAATTCGCTAATGTTCTTTTTGGCTTGGTCTGCCCGTGCCCTCCAAGCTAAGAGGGGCCCGCCTTTTCGCCGTATTCAAAATGTTGCATATTATGAGCTGACCACTGAGCCTTAACCTTTAGCTCCAGTTTTCCCCTGTAGTCCTGATGAAGGCGTTCAAGATCTTTATGAACTTGTGCCCATTTTTCAGTAGAAATCTGGGGGCTGCTTACACTTTTGTCTTCCAATTTACTTATCTCATTTTCCAAGTTTTTAAATTCTAGTGTCTCTTACCTATTTTTTGAACAGATCAGGCTATGAACCTGACCACGTAAATTTGCTTTAAAAGCATCCCAGACGAAGTCTAAGGCGGTTGAACCTATATTTAGAGCAAAATAGTCCAATGTAGAGACTTTAAGTGCACTAATTATCTCAACATTGGAGAGCATTGCCCTTTTCAGTGTCCATCTAGAACTCAGGCTTTGTCTTCCCCCTACATATAAGACAGAGATGGGGGCATGATCGGAGAGAATGCTAGGTAGGATAGAGATATCAAGGACATTCTCTAGACCATGCCTATCAGATAAAATATAGTCAATTCTCGAAGAGTGACCATATTTTTTGCTATGAAAAGTAAAACCCATTTTATCTCCCTTCTTTGCCCTCCAGACATCGGCTAGCTCCAAATCGTGGATCATATTGGTCATTGCTTGACGTATGTGCGGGGCTCCGACATGATAGCTAGCTATGATTACATCTATCCCGTAGGGGATTGAGAAGGACGTTGAAATCACCTCCGATAATTATTGGGGTAGTAGTTTCTATTAGTTTAGCCTGCATTTTGTATATATGTACAAGGTCATCGACATTTGGGCCATAAAATGATACTATGGTTAGCTCCTTCCCACTTATTTCGATCTGTGCTATAATCCATCTCCCTGACTGATCTGAAGAGACAGATTTAATGTTGCCTCTAGTCCCTGATCTAATTAAAATTGCAACCCCCTTATTATGAACTGCTTGTTCAGATGAGCAAAAAAGCTCAACCCAACGGTAATTACCAAAGATGGTCCTACATTTCGAAAGCCTCAGATACATCTCTTGAAGGAGACAGACCTGAGCTGTAGATTGTTCAAGATACTTCATAACCAATCTTTGCCTCAAATAAAATTAATTTTACTGTTCATTAAGGCTGCGAGTTCTACCCCCTACCAAAACTTTATTCAGACATTCTAAAGACGGCTTAATTTTCAAGAGACATTTGAGATTGAGGATATTTTTTTGAATTTTTCCCAATGCGCCCCCACCCGTGCTCCCCCACCCTCCCTCAACCCTTCCCTGCCCCTGTGTCCCCACCTTGCTAGCCTGGGAAACCCCCCTATTCCTCCGGGCATAAGCTCTATGGACGAGATCCCCTGACGCAACCATGAGAAGATGAAAAAATTAATTATGCAGATAGTGAACCAGACCCCTCTAGGAGGCCCAGCAAGATACATTTAATAATAATTATTACATAGGAGCCCTACCTCCTTATCCCGCCTACACCCCACTTCCACTCCTTGTTTTTTCAATGAGGGTATCTACTTCCTCAATCTGGCGTAGATTATACATGTGGTTGTTCCACATAATTCGGAGTAATGCCGAGAACCTTAGTTGTACCTTGGCCCCTAATGACTTTAGAATTGCCATTCTTTTACCCAACTCCCACTGTTACGTTGCGGTGATATGGGATATATCGGACCTGATAGAAAAAGAAAATGGGCTAGAAAAAGAATTACATTTAACCAAACCTGCTTTCAACGCCAGGGATAAGATTCTCTCTTTTAAGGTGTATGTAAGGAAATTCACTAAAAGTTTCCTTGGCTTTGATTTTGCAAGATTCCTCTTGTACGGGTCCCGGTGCACTCGCTGAATATCCTGAGTCAAGTCAATTTCCGGGGAGTCCTTAAGGATTGTTTCCTTTAGGAGAGAGATCACAAAGTTTTTAATGTCACCCCCCTCCATATCCTCAGGAACATTTAGAATTTTTAAGTTATTTTTTCTAGCATGATTTTCAAGACGCTTTAGGTCGTCTTTCAAGTCCCTATTTTGGTGGGCTAATTTATCCATCTCCACTGTGGAACAATGTAGCGCTTCCGTCATCTTGGGGATTTCAGATTCCAAAATATCAGTTCTCTGAGAAACCGCTTTGATTTTTTGTGCTAATACCTCACATGAGGATTGGATTGCAGCTTGATTGGTTTCAGAGATAGAAAATATTCTACCAATATCCTCCCTCAAGGTCAGTAATATGTCGGCTAATGACCCTACCCCCACAATATTGGGGGGACCTATGATGGATATACCAGGTGGACCGGTCAAATCAGAGGCTAACAGCAATCGTGCTTCTGCTAGATCCGTCTTCGCCGTTACTTGAGGGGTTCCTGGCCCAGTCTCTTGGTTTCCTTGGCTCCATTGATTTTCTAGAGCCGAGTATCTGTTCGATAGATCTTCGAAGGGATGGATAGCCACCTGTTGCTCAGCCACAACGTTTACTTCATTCGCTACCACAGATGACAACGGGGTAGAGGACAAAGATTTTTTCTTGGGATAGGAAGGGGTTCATGGAGTGGGCAATCTGTATACTAGGAGATGCCATAATGATTTTTTTATTTAACCCCCTATCTGATGGAGTGGATAATACTTTGTAGAATGTTTTCAAAGATGGAGTCACTCGAACCTTGGACGACAAGGCTTTCTTAGCCCTCCCTTTCCCTTTTCCACCTGCTGGGGAAATGTTCTCCGTGATCACTTTTTCCTTGCCCTGCCTGGCAGAGACCCTTACTTCAACAGCTGGGGGGAGGCACGAGTGGGATCAATGAAGTCAGTGCCTATATCCAATTTCGCGCCTCTATTGTGCAACGTGTACCTGCAAACAGTTTTCTTAAAGCCCTGCTGAATAATGGCACTGTGGGCGGCCCTACAGGGGAGACTACTTTCCCCGTTATCCATACAACTCTGAAAACCTGCCCGCAGAAGAGTGACCCAAGCCGATTCTTCTGGGCTTGCCTGACAAACATAATCCCTACTACCTGCCTCCAAAGTAGTCCATGCAGTAGTCCCACTTGCAGGTGCTGCTTGACAAGGCTCCAAATGTTTGCCCCCGTCTTTAATTGGGATAATATTAGCTCCAAGGCAGAAAAGAAGATGTTCTCCTACCTCGTTTCGGCTCTCCCAATCTCTCCTGCTCGTCCACTCACCACTCCGGGAACCGTGTTCGCAGGTGCTGGCTCTGCCGGAATAGACCCGGCACTGAAAGCCGGAGATACGCCGCCTCCACTCCCGTGCTGCGCCGACAAACCGCAGCAGCGAAAGTTCCAAGGGCGCTGCACTACCTCGGCCTCAGGCACCATCCGGAAAACCAAAGCCGCCGACTCCAAATCAGCAGATGTCTTCCGCTTTGGAAAAGAAAGAAAAAAAAGAAAATAGGGGTAAGGGGGTAAGGGGGTAAGGGGGTCCCCACAATGCGTGTTCTAAGAAATCATCTGCTAGACTACATCAAAGGGTGCTCGCCGAGTTCCATGAGGAGCCTGGTAGTGTGCATCAGGGGAGCTCAACCGCGACCGTTCGCTTCCAGCCGCCATGTTTCCCCCCTGCTTTGTGTCTTCACTTAATTGCTGAACTTTTAGCAACTGGTAAAGCATTTGGAAAAACACTTACATTAGGAACACAAAGTCCTTCATATTTGAAGAATTCAAAAGAAGTTAAATTATATTTGAGCTGTAGTTTTGAAAAAAAGTGAGCAATACCTTGACATTAATCATGCAAAAAGCAAATTCCTGTGGCAACGCATACTTTGTAACAAGAGATAAAAGAGCTAGTATCTCTTAATTTGAATTGGGGGTTATACTAAAGTAAGATTTGTTTATAATGTCAAATATTTGAGCAAAATTGTGGTCTGTATTGTTGGGGAGGACTTGGTTAGGGTCATATTAGAAATAGATCGTAGTGTTGAGAAAGGGAAAGGAAGCATTATTTTACTTTCTATTTCAAGACATTTAGGTAATATTTCTGTGTGATTCTTTTGGAACCACATAGCACAAGCATCAATTTGGAAAGAATTATGATATTTGTGAAACTCTAGTAAACCCAACCCGCTGTTAGCTTTGAGTTTTTAGAGTTTGTTGTTCTCAACTTATTTATACTCTCCATAAACAACAAACCATTTTCAAACTAAAAATCAATAGGGGAATGTACAGGAAACATTAAAAAAAATATATAAGAAGAATAATATTCATGTTTACAGCTTCAATTTTGTAAGAAAAATAGGAGACACAAATCTTTTAAATTTTCCCTGAATTTTCAGTAAAATGTTTCAAAATAATGTTTATCTGTTACCTTAATAGTTTTGAAAAAGAAGAGCCATAAATATTGAATTAAATGTTGATACCAAGAAATATCAGAATTAGGTATGATATCCAAAGTAAATGAATATTTATGGGAAAAATGTCGGATTTATTTAATTGTATAATAAGTGTTCATAATGTCTAAAATGTTAGAAAAAGGGGCCTGGGGAGGAGGGCCATGTGCCCCCCCATCCACTTAATATTAATGCTGGACCCTGGGGGCTCCGATCCCCGGGGATGAAATTCGCTTGGGGAAGAGAGCCATATGCCCTTCCCCCTAATATTAACACCAGTCCCTGGGGAATGGGGTCCCAGGGTCTGCAATTGGCCCGGGGAGGAGGGCCACATGCCCCCTTCCCCCTTCTCAATGGTGCCGGGGTTGGGGTCACCATGGCTGAAATCATCCTTCCAGAGGGGACCACGTACCCCCTCCCATAAAACTGACACCAGGCCCAGTGCCATAGGATCCCCGGGGCAAAAATCATCCTGCAGAGGGGGACCTTGTCCACTGCTTTCCCTTTATTTAAAACACTGGACCTTGGGAATGGGGTCCTTGGGACCTAACAAGGATTGGCCACACACACCCTCCCTTTATTTAAATAGGTTACCCTGGGGGATACGGTCCCCGAGGCTAATAACGGCTCAGGGAGGGGGGCCTTGTGTGACCCCTTCCCTTTACCTCAAACATAACAGCCCCGGGGGATGGGGTCCTCAGGGCCAGGCCCTATGGCCAACCCTCCACGCATCATGGGGTTGGATATATGGGGCGGTGTTGGCTGCAGGGCTGGGCCACAAGCAGGGGTTGCTTTACATATGGTAATTAAGTATTACTTTTTATCAAATAAACCTTGAAATTCACGGAAAAAAACTAAGGTTAAAATAACATTATAGATAGGTGAATATGTCAGTGCTAACATTAACATTTTGAACAAAAAACAGTTGTACCTGATCATTTCACCGAACAGTAACATTATTTTAAGCTTTGGTTTTTTCAGTAAAAAAATATGTATATATTTATATGATATTAATATATTTACTATATATTCAGATCCACAACTCTACCACAGAGAACAGAGACTCACTCCCATTCCAGGCATCCTCTATTAGGCAATTATTGGCAATTCAGGTACAACATCTATGCAGAGGCCCATCGCGTTTCAAACTTTACAGTCCTTGATCACGGGCCAAATGGTTGACAATCTAGGCAAACCGCATTTTCAAACCTCTCATTAGCATAATTCCAATTTAGCTCATGTGAGCATCATAGTAATTTCAATGTCAGAAAAAAAGAACTGTCTCCTTTTAAATGTGTACAGTGCAGGTGGTTCAGTAACTAAAACAAATGACATGGCAGTGACTCCTAAAAGATCTTCTTTTTTTTAGCAAAAAGTGTGGAAGCACCATTCTTACATCCTTTGGAAGTTGAAGTAAAATATTACCCTCTCAGCTTTTATTCATTGAAATTGATAATTTATCATCTATGTGTGTTTCTTGGATGAAACCTATATCCGTTTTATTGAGATGTAAATATTTAAGTATTTTTCTCCTTTACACACAATGATGTAGACCTTTAACATTTACTGTGGTTAATTTAAGATTATAAACTGAATCCATGTTTACAATTATAAATAATCTCTTCTATGTAATCAAGTAAATAAGTAAATATGTAGTTAAACTAGTATCTATTAAGCTCTCATAAACACAAACAAGCAATACAAACAACATAGATAATGATCCATAAGGGAATAATGTATGTCCATGATACACTGAGAAGTTCACCAAGAGAAGACTACTATTATATACATGGTTTGCGATGTAGAAGACAGGAGTAGAATAAACAAGACTATGCAGGAAAAGCGCATTACAGTTTAAAGGCTATAACTTTGCAGAATCGTCCATTGCTATTGGAGCATAAAGACCTAAATATGCATTTAAATCTGTTGGAGGTGTAAATGACTTGAATGAGTCTCCTTTCCAAAACATGCCATATTTATGAGGAGAATTATTTTTTGAGTATCTACTGTTTTCCTAGCAAAATCTTGATGAGTGAAGATCTTGTTATTTTCTACACAGAGTTATATGCCATACTGCTTTACATATGAGAACCAAAAAAATGGTGGTGCAAGAATTTAAAAATAACCTGGTTTGAAGTGAATTGCCTCTAATTTTTCAAAGGTTTTAGCAAAAGTAGTTTTCTGAGGGTTTATTGATTTTAATTTCAGTGGGTGTTGGTGGGGCTGAGAAAGCTTGCTTTCATTTAGTGGAGGGAGCTTTCGATTCTAAAGCAATGGAAGCCTTTACAGCAAAAAATATACTTTTTTTAATTAAAAAAAAAACATCCACAAAAACCCTATGTATCTATTTAAAGCCAAAACTTGTTGCCAAACCTGGAGTATTACTATATGACATATACAGTTTAATAAATTGATAGGTAAGCACAGCAACAAGATGTCATTGCAATGATGTCAGAAAAAAAGAACTGTCTCCTTTAAAATTTGTACATTGCAGGTTGTGCAGTAGCAAAAACTAATGACATGTCAGTGGCTCCTAAAAGATCTTCTCTGTCCAGTAACACCTCAAGGTAGAAGGTGGTTCCTTCGCTCAACTCCACAGAGCATTAGCGTTGACTCCTCTCAGGAGAATGAAAGTCTTGTTGTTAGGAAAATAGACTCCAACTGAGGACTTCAAAGCAAGTAGCAGATTTTAGGCAGCAACGTTAAGCTCCTTCCAAGGTTCTCAAATCACACATGCTATTGGTTGGATATGACATACTAACCCTGATCAACTCATCTTTATGTTTTGGCAATTTCATAGTACCAACATCATTTAAGGATGCATTAGTAACACCCCTATAAAAAAGGCCTACCTAAATTCTTCTATATACAAACAAATGTCAGATCCTATTAACATGTATCTTATATGTTTGTGGCCTGGTACGGACATCTTTAAAGGAGTACAGGAAGTCACCAAGGGGAATATTTATGAACCCCTTTGCGTCGCTCCTGCACAACTCAACTTAGTGTAAGAGCGGTGCAAATGTAAAATTAGATTTATGGAGCCACACAGGGCCACCTTGCATGGCCCTGCATTGCTTCATAAATCTTGAGTAATGTAACGAACGGCAAATTACTGTGTTGCATTACTAAGCACCAGCGAGACATTTTCATGGGTGTTGCGTGGGTGTTCCCATGCAACATCCATGGATTTTGATGCATTCCCAGATTTACAAGAACTTGTAAACCTGGGAATGTGCCAAAAAGATACTCATCCCCAGGAGAGGCATAAACAGGAGAAATATGTTTATTTCTCCTCGTTTTTCCTCTTTCCATGTGTGTTGCATTCTGCAGCACTCATGGGAAGAGTAAAAAGCCTCTCAGGATTGTTTTTGCATCATGAGAAGGTGCCCTTTCCTGCACAAAAACAATCCTGCCTACAATGCAGGCGCCCTGGCATAATGGTGACAGCAGGTGCGACGCAAAGGGACTCAAATATGCCCCAGAGTACTTTAAGTCAGGAGCCTTCACCCATTAGCGTGTATTTGTTTTTCTTTCTTTGACATTGCCGCTCTGGACTGGCTATCCATAAAGCTCATGTCATTTCACCACATAGTTCCCTATCTCATTTGTATTACCATTAGGGTTTGGTAACAGAGCATCATGTTGGCCTTTTGATAGAATGCAGAGAAAAGATAACTTAAACCATGTAATTGAGAGCCACTTTCTAGTCTTTGATGTAGTTGTTTTACTGAAATCATGATATTTTAATTGCTGGTTTATGTTTCTTTTTTCTTTAGGATTTGTGTGCTGTTTGAATGCCTTTTGATGATTTGGAAAAAATAGGGACCCCTACATACAACAAATGCAGTTACTAGCTGTAGGGAATGCAACATAAAAGGGAGAAAAACAAGCTAGATCCAAGTATACAATGTTCAAAAGACCAAAAATCTATCAGGACAACATATAATTTAGCAAATAACATTGTGCGTGTATATTTTCAAAAACCTTTTTATTTTCATGATATTTATCGTTTTTTAAGTATCAAAACATTTCCATTTAATTAAAATCATCAATGCATCAAACAGATTATGACGTATGAAACATGATTATATTGTTAAAAAGGTCATATAGTACAGTAGGATTGTATATGTGGTACAACACTTTGTCACATGTGTTTTAAACAGGGTCCAGATGGTTCTTGGACAGAAAGGAGGGTTGCGTGTTTTGGAAGGTTGCCTTCTTAACATTCTCTATTTCTGTATATATACATTAATTTATAGGCAATTCTGCTTTCTGAAATTCCTGGGCGTTCATTCGGAAAGTGCACTGGGGCCTTTTAAGAAGGACGCAAAGGTATAAGTAAGAGTTTGCTGATCCACACGTCTTAATTGGACTTCCAAGATTAAATATATATTCCTTGACTTGTGTGTATCACAGGGTTCCTGTATAGGTACCTGAATAGGGTCCCAATCTCGTAAAAAGTGGGATCCTTTTGTTATAATATTTCACTTCTCTCTGTGAGGGGCGTAATGGTTCTCACCAGTTCTATGTCATAGACATTAATGCAGCTTCAAAGTAATGTTTTTGATATATCATGGCTCATATTCTCTTGGCATAGGATAAAGTTTCCTCAATTTTCAGGGTTGATTATTGTTTATCTTGAAATAGCCGGCATCTCCTTCATCGTGGCGGAGGCCCCTCCATGAGAATGCCTTAGAATGTCATAAAAACTCGGTACAATTCAGTAATAGAAATTGCAGGCACCACAAGACCGGATGAGGTCTCACGATCATCCACAGAGATTCCGCCATTTCCATGGACAAACATGCATTTCTGACTACAAGTCAGCCACAGCATGAGCATCACAGGCACCCTCGCTTACTGTCCACCAGGACCACACACCACCTTCAGCAACCTCCTCACTGACTTCTCCTCTGCAATTTCCATCAGATTCAACAAATTCTTACTACCCGGCGACCTCAAACTTCATCTCAACAATCCAATGAACGCCAAATCCACCAGCCCTTCTCTAGAGCCTCGACAACATTGCACTCGAACAGCTTGTCCAAGGGTCGACTCATAATGCAGGACACACCCTGGATCCCGTCTTCACAGCCAGCTACACGATCACATTCAGCTACCTCACCCGCTCACATGGATGGACCACATAATTGTACATTTCCACATCAATGCACCCCACTCCAGCAAGCCAAAGCCAGGTGGCAACTTCAGACGCAACTGGAACAAGATAGCAGTAGCGACCTGGACCTACATTTTTTAGATTCAACCAGCCTATCTTCACTGGCAACTCCAAACATTACTGTAAGCAACTAGTCAGCACATGGATAACCAGCCAAGACAGCACCTCAAGAGACTCCTACATATGCTCAGCTAAAAGGCATCATGCCCAGATCAAATATGCCATGAAAGCAGCCCTCGTACTGATACTGAAATCCTGCTCCAAATATGGCAAAGAGCTTTTCAACTATGTCAGAGAAGTCTTTAACCCAACTGCAGCCACAACCCCTTTTACCCCTTCACAGGACCTCTGCAACAGCTTCTCTGTCTTCTTTGATGATAAAATACTCAAGATCTACAATAACTTCATACCTCAACCCACCCCAGAAGACCTCATCAGGCAACTGCCCACCACCATCAAGAACATTCAAAACTAATGAATTAGAGCCCCCATTACCAAAGAAGCTATCGCCACAATTATGAAGACCATCCCTTCCATTCAGGGTCTCATTGACCCCTGCCCTCACCACATTTCCAACTTGGGAGAAACATTGATGAGCACCAACGTAACCACAATCATCAGCACATCAAACCTTCGTGGAACCTTCCCAGATAATTGGAAACAAGCAGAGGTCACAGATGTCCTGAAGAAAATCTCGGCAGATCCAGAAGAACTCAGCAGCTACAGACCCATCGTGCTACCACCATTCCTGTCAAAAGTCATGGAGAAAGCGTTCAACAGGCAAGTCTCCTCCCACCTAGAACAGCACCACCTCCTAGACATCCCACCGTCAGGGTTCCACAGCAACTGTAGCATGGAAACTTCCCTCTTTGCAACAGATTACATCCAGGCCATCATGGGCAGAGGGGAACTGCCACTCTCTTCCTCTTGAACCTCTCAGCATCCTTCAACACCGTATCCAACAGCGCACTCATCTCTAGATTTCATGGTTCAGGAACTCATGGATCAGCCCTGAGTTGGATGGCTTCCTTTCTCTCCAACAGAAACAATGAGTCAGACTCCCACCATAGAACTCAGAACTAAAGAAGCTTGCTTGCCGAGTCCCCCAAGGATCCTCTCTCATCCCACCACTTTCCAATGTGTACATGGCACCCCTCATCCGCATAATCAAAGCACATGACAGCAACATTTTCTCCTATGCAAATAACACACAGCTCATCCACTCCCTCGCTTTTGAGAATACCACCACCAGAACTATTTCACCTCCTGCATGACCAACGTGGCCGACTGGATGAGGCAAAACTGCCCAAAACTGAATTCAGACAAAACAGAGATCCTGATTTTCGGAAACAAGAGTGCCCCATAGGACTCCTTCAGGTGGTCAGCTGAACTGGGACCCACACCCACCCCCACAGACAATGCCAGAAACCTTGGTATCATCCTAGAAGACAAACTCACAATGAATAAACAGGTGAACCCAGTGACTTGGACATGGATATCTATGGTAGCCCTAAGTAGGCGGAGTTTCCATAGTTTAGGTGTAACTGTAAACAGGCATTAGCAACGTAGATCTTGTGGGTAAAGGAGAGAAAAGGCATGATAAACTGCAGGACATGGATCTGGTGAAGATAGGTGTCAGTGACGTTGGCAGTTTATTTCTCCTGACTTTGATTTGAATTCAGCATTTCCCAAGTTTTGCACAGAGGATACTTTACAGGGACAGTGTCCAATTTGTGCAGTCCATTTGGAGTAGTCTCTGAGGTTTATTTTAATGAGGAAGGCAAGATCTCAGATCTGGGTCCCGATATATTACTGCAGTACCCACAGCCTGAAACAGATTTTTATTTAATTTTGGGATCTGGAGGCAACCCACAAGTGTCATTCTGTTCCTACCGTGACCCCTTATACCTTCATTTCAAACTTTTTCAATACATAGGAACTGAGTTCCACAGTTCTCTAATGGTGGCCACAACATTTTCTACAGAGTTGTAGCCAGCCAATCAGATTGCTTAGTCACTTGGGACAGAGACTGATCCTGTGGTACTAAAATGGCCGACAGGACAAAAAGCTCCCTTGGCCAATCAGAGGGCCCTATTTTTTAAAAAGTTCTGCGGGACCAACCGTCCAGATATACCTAACTTTTAAAATGCTTCAAGCCCAACCTAATCACCTCTTTAAATGTTAATTTTTAGAAAAAGGCTGAACAGATTTGTATTGAAGAACACATTTTCCTATGGCTCTTAATATAGAAAATCAATGTTTTAGGACCCTGCGTGATGGATCAGTGCAAGCCTTTCTAGGAAGGAGTCACAGAGAATCAACTATGTTTGTGAAACGTTTTATGAAAATTCAGCAAACAGTGCCAAAGTTATTAGTGAAACAAAAAATGCACTTCCTATGGAAGTTCTGATCTAACTATAACTACTCACTGTCATGGTATTACATCTATATCTATATCTATACTATATCTATATCTATATCACCACTGTGTAGTTATAGTTAGGTCAGAGTCATCAGTGATTTTATCAATGATGACATTGAAAATGTCACAAGTGATGTAATATGTGAGCTCATAAGCAGTGCATGGTGGGGGCACAAGTTATAGCAGTTCAGTAAACTATGGCTGGTGAATTTCAGTGATTTTTATTATTACAGTGCCTAACTTTAACATCACTTCAAACTTTAGTTGTTTCAGTGAATTTCTAGTTTTTTTAATGTAAGTTAAAATGTTGTAATTTACAAGTATAACATTACTTTGTTTTTTCAATGAATATATACCATGGGTCTTATATTGTAGCTATTTTGCTGTTGTTTTAGTTGTGTTGTTGAGTTGTTTGTGCAGTGTTGTGTTAGTAATGGTATAATACTATGATATGATATAATATATTATAATATAAACTAATTATTTATTTACATTATAATAATGTTATATATTAAAATATTTAGGATTTACTATTTAAATCTATATATATGAAAAACAATATTGTTTACGTTTATAAACAATATTAATTTTAAACAATATTTTTTTTCAATATTTGTGCACTTACCATAGTAAGTATAGGGAAAGAATATGTTTGTAATCAATATTTTTTGACATTATATTTTTGCATCTCAATATTGTTTTTATTTTTGTGCCAGTGATCCCAAGTATGCTGCCATCACCCCTGCTGGACTCTGAGACTTGCGTAGCTTTGAGCTCCAACTCCTTCAGGCTCCCCTCATGCTCCAGCAGTATTTACTTTACTGCGAAGGCCGTCTCAGCCTTCTTTTTTGCCAAGGCCCTCTCAGCCTTCTTTTTCTATTTTAAGCTTGGCCATTTGAGGCTTGAACTTCCTCTCGGCTTTCTTGTTTGCCTCTCCTCAGGGGACAAGTTCCTGGAGGACTCCCTGCTCTGCTCCCCGCCCTCACACTGGGCTCTCCTTCACTGGGTATGTGGTTTCACTCTTCTGAAATCTCCTGCTCAGGGCCCACAGCCCGGGCATCCTCCACTCCCAAATTAAATTTCCAATCTTCAGGATCCTCTTCATTAAAATCCTTCTCATCAGACTTCTAAGGCTGGAATTGACCTCCCCAAAAGCATGGTGGCCATCTGAAGGTCCAGTTTTGTGACCTTGTTTCCTTGCATAGCTTCTGCAGCTCAGCTCTGCTGAGATTATCCGATTTGAGCATCTCCACTTCCATGGTGTGAGACAAAGACGAAGGGAACTTTAATTTAAAAAAAAAAAGGAAAACAGCCAATCAAAACTAGGAATTGGTACCAGATAATTTATTTGGTATTTTCAGTGTAACACAAAATCACCATATGACACTACACAAACACAAGTCCTGATCCCCACCGCTGAACACCAATGTAAGAAATTGGGTTACTGGTTAAGTGGGGGTGAAACCCTTCTGAAGCAGCAACCACAATCCTTCTCAGGGTAAAGTCACAAGCAAACCCTAAATTAACCTGTGCTCAACCCTCTGGTAGCTTGGAACCGAACAGCCAAGCTTTTATGAGACGCAATTTGTAAAGTATATATGCAGCAATTCAAACAGCATTGAATTGAGACACTGCAAAAGAAAAATCTCACACAGTTAGAAAAATAGAGCTATTTTTAGCAAATAATTTAAGACCAAACATCAAAAATCCAATCAGTAGAACAGTAGATATGCAATAGTAAAGATTTAAGTAAAAATAGCTCCAAAAGGCACAAAGCGCCAACTGAATCTCATCGTGCTAGACCGGAATGAAGTCACAAGTTCAGGCCGACTACATGGACCCAGTTAGGACCGCTGAAAAGGTATCTAAAATCCTGGTTTTAGTTGAGTCCCGCACATAGGATCTGTCACGCAGCAGAGGCGATGCGCCAAGCCCTGGGTGGTTCACAGAAGCAGCGAGGCTGTGATGCCAGGTCAAGCATCATCAGCGAGGATGCTGTAGATGAGGCGCTTGTGATCTGAAGTCCTGCTTTAAAGACGTGTCACGCAACAGCTGGTTCCAAAGAAGTTGTGGGGTTTGCACTGCAGAGTCCAACGTGGTTATCAATGATGCTGTCCATGAGGGGCTTGCTATGTGAAGGCCTGCATCGAGGATGTGTCGCATAGCAGCAGTTTCAACGAGTTGCGGGGCAGAGATGCATAATCCTGTCTAGATGCATTGCGCAGTAGTTCGGATGCAGAGGTTTGCGAGGTGATGTGCCTCGATGCGTCTTTCTGCTGGGACCACAGCTGAGCACTTTCAGGCACACTATTAAGGGTCCAAGACTGTGTTGGCACCACCTGGGAGGGCAGGACTCACAGCTGGCAGAGTCTAGGTGCTGTATTCAAGGGTGTTGGATCCTGTTCTGCCTCTGAGGTTCTGAAAAGGAGTCCAGCCAACTTGTCCTTGGAGTCACTCTGATGTTTCTTGGTTCAAGATACAGGTCCAGTATTTCTCACTCGGGCTGGGAGTTGAGCAGGGCAGCAAGGTGACAGTCCTTCTTGCAGCAAAGCAACACAGCAGTCCTTCTTCTGAGTCTTTCACAGGTCCAGATGTGTACAGAAGAGTTGGGACTGAGGGTCCATTACTTATGCTTAGTGCCAATTTGCAGTAGGAAAAGTGTCTGTAGCTTTCCACCGCCCTGAGTTGGCAGGCATCCCCTTCCTCCCTGCCCTGTTCCCAGCTTGTCCGGGAACACAAAAGACTAAAAAGAAACCTTTGAGAGTGTGTTCAGGCAGTGCCTTTGTGATGTGCAACTGTGGTAAGTGAGAGCTCCGCCCCCATCATTAAGTCAGAGTGACTCATCCTGCCAAAACGTATTTTCCCTGTGTCTCACTGTCTGGGAGCAATGCACAAGGATCAACTGGCAGTTGTGCTTAGGAACTTACAAGTAAATGAAAAGTGCCGATTGGATACAAGCCAACTTTACAATGTGCAGTGGAGATGGTGGAAGCCTTTAAGCACTGGTTAGCACTGCTAACGTGCACAGAGTTCTAAGGCCAACAAAAACAAGATCAGCAAAAATAGGAGGGGTGAAGGCAAACGGTTTGGGGGAACACCACCCTAAGGCTAGCAGGTCTAACAGCTATGTTGTCCTGTTATTTTTTTGCTTTCTGGCGTCTTGTGGTGTGCTATTTTTTTGTGCTTGCTTTTGTGGGCAGTGATTTGGTTGCACTTCATTGTGTTTTTTGGGGCGCAGTACACTTGTTTTCATTTGTTGTGTTATTATGTCAATTTAGGTTATATTACTAATGATGTTTTGTGATGCAATGTTTTTGTTGCTGTGTGAAGTTGCGCTGTTTTTAGTTTGTGTTATACTAGTTTGCTGTAGGTGGTCTTGTTCACTTGTGTTGCTATGTATTCATTAGTGCAGTGTTGAGCTATTGATGTGTTGTGCAGTAGCGTAATGAAAGTTGAGGGGGCCCCCTTACAAGGGACAAAGAGGGCCCCCCGCTCCGGATTTAAGCCTGAGCTCCCAGGCCTGAGTACTGTGCTGAGGGGGTCCCTGCCGCTCGAGGACCCCCCCACACTGCGGGGGCTGCAGGGGCCTGTGTTACACCGCTGGTGTTGTGGAGTTATTGTGCAGTAATGTGTTTTGCCTGGTGGTATACATTTGTATTGTTGTATTATGTTATTTTGGTGGCTTTGTGTTTATGTATACGTTTGTTTCCATAGTGGCTATGTTTACAAAATAATATTTAAGTCCCTAAGAGGATAGGGCCCGATTCATAAATGGCTGAATTTACTATTTTATGCCGGCCAAAAATCCTTAAAAGAATTTCTTTCAGTCGGAAATGCATTGACGAATGCATATGTCAATAAATTCCAGTGCTTAATTTGAGCCGGTGGTTTCCGGTGCTCAGAACCGGCACTTAATTGTAAACACAGGTGCTTGTGGCTGTCTCCCACAAGGTGGCGCTGTGTGGTTAGTATGGAGATGACCACAACAGTTAATTATTAATTCCATATACATTCAAAATTACTATGTCCTACTGTCCAAGCCATTCTTATAGCTTTGGGGGCCTGAAATAGTCCGACTTGTCACGCTTGCAGGAGTGTGATGGTTAGTAGATGGGTTGTTACTATCATTGACAGCATAGCAGGGGCAATGTGTGGTGCAAGCTGCAGTGGCCTCTTGACAAGAGCCCTGGCACATATTTTTTTTAACAAATTAAGCACTGATCAATTCACACTGATAAATTACACTCAAGGTGTTGGGAGGAGGCATAACATGTTTAATTAAGGGTACCTTCAATATTCCTTTTAGATTTGGTGTACAGGAGACAGCACAACAAAATACGTGTACAAAAATATCTGTCAGCATCTTTATTTATAAAGAACCAATCTACAATGATTACTAACCCAGTGTAATTTCACAAAATATTTTTATTACATTTCTTTTGCTGATATTATTCAAGAAAAATGCATAGCAATAACCTAAACACACTTCATTAATATATATAAACACATTTGAATATTTATTTCCAAGTTACATAAAACGTAAAAAAGTTCATAAAAGCAATACCATCAAACTCAAAAATAGCTGAATAAAGCAGATCCACAACCCCTAACCAATTGCAATTCCTACCAGGCATTCAATTATGCATAATTCAAATCCAAATGTCCCCCCCCACCCCGAATGTCTTTATATAAACACAATGAGGAGACCCCTTTCCGGTCTTGCATCAATATGTCTTAACCTAGGGGCTCAACACACTGTCATGGTTAACGATGACCTTGTAAATTACAGGATAACCTCTGAAAAACTTTCCACGAAACACGTCGATATCCACTTAAGAGCACATATATCTTTTTCTAGGCCAATTGCAGGCAAAATGTATGTATACAATACAACTTGGAACTTAGCACCTTTTCTAAATGCCATCCTCTTGATGGGTGGTTAGTTTAAATTCGTCGATGTAACTCTTAAGGGGAGGAGGTATTTCACAGCATGGTTTTCCTTGGAAGTTTGGAACACCTAGAAGCAAAAAGAACAATTGATGGACAGAATGCAGAACAATGTCATACATTCACTCCAGTTCAGAGATCAAGCTACATCTATGGGCATTCTCAAACTGCAGTCTCACCCCGTTCTACCCTAAAACTAGTCCGAAAAGAGCTCCAGACAAGGGCTGAGTAGCTTCCTGCCCATAGTGGGAAGCAACATGGATCATCCAGCATTTGCTCTGTGTGTAGGAGAAAGTCTTTCTCCACTGGAAACATTGTTTTCCCTGATAAGAAATGAAAATCTTGCACGGCTTCATAAAAGATTATTCACATTTCCAACTGGATCTGTTGAAGCACATCCGAAATTCAGGGCACCCTTAGGGCATTGAGATCATTTCAGACCACCTGACGCTGGGCTTGGGGGTGCTGTGTTTAGAAATACGGATTTAAAAGCTCCTGTTGGGGTGGAAATACATTCTTATTAGTAAAGTCAACCCCAACCACTAATAATCCACATTTGTAAAGCGCGAACAATCACCCGTTAGGGTCTCTAGGCACAGGGGGGGGGGGAGGTCAGGAAGATTAAGCAAGTTATTGCCCAGAGTCACATGGTGCTGGGCTAATCTGCGCTGGCACCAGGAATCGAACCGTGATCCCCAGATTCCAGAGTCAGTCGCCCTGACCACAGCACCACACCTCTTCCCAAACACTGTGGTACGTTTTTAATCCTTCGTTTGTCCTTCTCCATAGCAAGCACTATTAAAGTATACTGACTCCAAGTATGAATGGTAAGTAATTCCTACATCTTGTGATCCTAATTTTTTACGTCTAGATTCCTATAGTCTAAGATACTTACATATGATTCTTTGTCTCTAAATAGTGTGTGCGTGATGTAAAGTGCCCTGACACCCAACACTGGTATCAGTAGCGCTGTAAAACAAATGAAATGCATGTGACAGAGTGACTATGGAGAGATGGCGCACACTGTCATAGGGTGGTAGTGAGGGACTACTCGTAGAAGGAAAAGATTGCTGTACTGGGCACCATCATCGCTAAAGTAAGCCATGCCTGAACTGTTCCCGGCCAGTCTCTCCCATGCATGTAGCGAAGCACCCCAGCAGAGCCCTGCTCCGAACGTCCATCGACCAGTTGTGGCATCTAAGCATTAAAAAAAGGTGATGATATATAAGGTAAAAAATGTAACATTTTACTTGTACCCATGTAGGAAGTTATATTCACAAAAGTGAGTCGGTCTCTAGCCACAAATTGGCTAATTATTAAGATAGAAAATATGAAAGAAAAGACAAATTTATTCAGAGTACCAGATGCATATTTGCTTTAAATTTATTCACACTCAGTCTCACTAGGAAAACTGATTATGGAGCAATAGGTTCTCCTGGAGTTATTCCAAAACAGCAGCATCTTGGTCTGTTGCAAATAATCACGCAGTAGGAAGTCTGGTTGAAAAAAGAGAATCACCCGAACACAAAATAAGTACCCCTCTGCGTCATGAAGCTAATTCATAAGTAAGTCGCATGTGCATTTAAGTATCATGTGCATTGGTGTGACTCCAGTTTCAACAGTTCATCATTTGCCCAGAAATAACTGGATCAAATAAATATTTAATATGGCATTCTATAGCTAACTGCTGCAGATTATTCATATCTGCTCATCAAATGTGTGCATCCGGAATTAGGCTCATCAATATTTGTCAGCCGAGGGGAGCGAGGCTGCGGCCGTGTGCGCGTGAGTCCTGAAAGCTTGAAAGCATCTTTTCAATTAAGATTTGCACATTATGTGCAGTAACCCTGTCCGTGGGAGGGCCCGTTTCAATTATCTCGCATTTAGCGGGACAGTCTCCCGTTTACAGCTCGGTGTCTCCATCCCACAGGCCTGCTGCTCCTGCCTCTCTGATGATGGCGATTCATTAGCCTCGGAATCACTGAGATATGAAGCTATAATATCACGGATGGCCTTTGTTGCAGTGTTCGAGTTTCTTTCACCTCATTTGCAGCTTTGTGCCAGGGCAATTTTCCATGTCTCACACACCCCGCGGTTCCGGCCATCTGCTCTGCAGTTTGCAAAATAACTATTCTCCCTGCGTTCTTTGCACGGATTGGAAATATCCAAAGGGGGTCGAATGTAGGTACACAGGGTCTATACATCAATAAACACCTATGTGTAACGTCAGCAGCATGTTTTCTGCAGGTGAGAGAAGCAAGTTTAGCAAGCGGCTTCAAGTGATATGTTTAGTTATTTTCTGAACACATTACTCTTCGTTTCATCTCCCAGTCGCTGTGTTTGGTTGTTTGTTTTCCATCAGAAAGCTGGGCGTTTTGTAGCTGTGCTTGTGTTTCATCCCTTCGCTGTCACTGAACTTGATATCAAAAAGCAGGGAAAGCGTCTTCTCAAAAGTCGAAATTGAAAACATTTGAAAATATAACATAAGGAAATGGTGCCAAATTGCATTCATTTTTATTCTGCTTCACAAGTTACTTTGAAGACTGGGCCTGTAGATTGCCGCCAAGAAATGAAAACTTTGCAAATTAAAGATTCCTTTATGACACGTTGAAAGTTTGTGCATTTATAATCTACACAAGAATATTACAAAGGCGATTTAGCAATTACTTTCGAGTTGATTGCTAAACCAATTAAAAATATTTTTTTCTGTTTTCCTTTTCTTTTCCGTGCTGTAATGTTCCTCTCCTTTTGAAGTCTAGAGGCGGTGCTCACCTAGATAATTATTTCAATACTGAAACAACGGGGAAATGTCAGTTCCTCTCAGCCACTGGTTGTTGTAAGTGTCATTCATATCAGCCAATATTCTTAAGTCATTTGCACATTTGAAATGTTGTTCTTGATGTATGGAGCCTCCCAGTTACACCTGCATACAGCAATTGTTGCAGCCGACAAACTAGCACACTGACCTGCTCCCTGCTGACGAGAGGCAACTACCTCGAAACACGTGTCCAGGGATGGCTAACGCAACACATACTGTTCTTTATACATCGTGGCATAGGCGTACTCGCCGTCGCCACCACATCTACCACAGTCCCTTGGGGCAACTTGCTGGTGTGACGAGCAGTGTGCGACCAACCTTTGCATGACAAACGAGCCCACATTCAGAGAGCTGCACTCTTTGTTAACCGCACGGTACTGGGGCTGTACTGGGACTGGCCGGCAGTGATGGATGAGGCAGGTCTGACTACTGCAGGACGGTTGTATGATGGAACAACGCAGGAAAATACTCTGCATGCCTTGACCACGCATTTTGTAACCCAAAATTTTTTGGAACGCATATGCTTTTAAAACGTATGCCTTTACCACACAGTGGCTGATTCACAGAACTAATCTGAGATAAAATCCTAAACGTACTACTTTTGGTATTCACAGAAGGCATTTAGTAGTAGTAAACTTAGGACTCCTAACTTTACTGCTACTAAACTGAGACAAAATCATAACTTTACGACTATTGGTATTCACAAAAGGCATTTAGTAGTGGTAAAGTTAGGAGTTCTAACTTTACTACTACTAAATGCCTTCTGTGAATACCTAAAGTAGTAAGTGTAGGATTTTGTCTCAGTTTAGTAGTAGTAAAGTTAGGAGTCCTAACTTTACTACTACTAAATGCCTTCTGTGAATACCAAAAGTAGTAAGTTTGGAATTTTATCTCAGATTACTTCTGTGAATCGGCCCACTTGTGTTTATATATATTTATAAACAATATATTTGTGGGGGGAGATGCCTTCACCACCAAACTTACCTTAAATGCGTGGTAAAGGCATACGTTGTAAAAGCATGTGTTCTAAAAACATGAGTCGTGAAAAATGTGTGGTAAAGGTACAACGTGGTAAAAACCACATTGTAAAGGCTGATTCCTGAGTAGGACCAGACAAAACTGCTCACTGTTTGGAAGAAAGAGTTGGATGTCAGTTGTGAGCACTACAATCACTTTGGGGTTATCACACTTTTCACAGTACTTGATGTGGCCAGACTGCAGGCCTTTGGTATGGAGATGTAGTCTCAAGTGAAGGCCATTGTACCCCTGTGCTGCTGTAGCCAAAAAACTGCAATCATTCCATATCAACTTAAGTCCCATTGACATGTTGAAAAGCCTACATTTAACCTTTGTTAAGTCACCTATAAGTAGTGGCTTGGGGCCACAAGGCTGCAGTGAATTGTGTTTAAAAGTGAGACACGCTAAATATGGAGCTGGTTTGCATCTGCAGTGTAAAGATTAAAGGCGCTCTCTTATTGGATGAGCTGCAGAAGCTTTTCCCAATTAGTGCAGATTGAAATGCATACTGCCCTTAAGCTGGCTTTGGGAAGGACTAGAAAAATATTCCAAACACTAGTGGCAGCTGGTGAGGTTGGTGAGTGATGAGGCTGGGCTTGTTTGTGGGATGGGAGGGAGGGACATTGGTCCCTGCAGAGAACACAGCCATTGGGATTCCTCTGCTCTGCTCTTAAATAGGGAGCACGCTGGCTTCCCTCTGCTCCTAGTCCATTTTTAGGTCTCGCCTAGGCAGCGCTTGCGCTGTCTCGGTGAGACATGCAGTATATACTATAGCGTGGAAACTTTGTGGAAGCTCCGCCCACTCTCGGCCCATCTTTTTGAATGGCTTACATCCTAAATGCTGCCTTCTGATTGGTTTTAGGCTTGTGAGTCTCTCCTCCTGACGACCATATTGTCATTTGTATACTTCCCTGGCTATTGGCCCCTTTACTCAAACACTAATTTCTGCTCTGTATCCCCCCGCCTTCTCCCGCAGTTCGTCTTCTTGCCCCCATCACCCCCTCCATTCCCGTTTGTGCCTTATTAAACGCTTGTACTCCCATTTGTAATATCAATACGTCTTGCGTAAATGCGAGTCACATTGCTTTGCAAATGCTTGTTTTAAACTAGTGCAGTTTGTGCCACTCTTTGAGCAGGAGCCCACCCCGCATTGTGGTTAAGAGGGAGCCCACCCTGCATTCTGTGTTCCTTAAGGTGGGAGCCCATCCCGAGGTTGTGCTCAGTTAAAGGCGGGACCAGGAAGTCAGGCATCCGTGCCTGGTTGTAGGCAGGGCCCCAAAAGGAAGCACAAAGACCAGAAGTCAGGTGTTTCACGCCTGAGTGTGGGCTGGGATCCCGTGCACCAAGGAGAGCCCCGCACACCAGCCAGAGGAAGACAGAGCATCCTCAATTGCTCAGACGCCGGAGAGGGGGATCGAAGCCTCTCAGGTTTCCAGAAGAAGTACCAGAGTCTTGTGGGCTCTGTGCTGCTGATAGCAGCATGCCCCCAGTTTCCTCCGCAACATAGCCTGGTGAGTAAGGCCGGTCGGGCATATTTTTGGAGCACCTACGGCGCTAGGCACCCATGCCTGGTTGTAGGCGGGGCCCCAAAAGGAAGTGCGAAGACCGGAAGTCAGGCGTCTCGCTCCTGCGTTTGGGCGTGGCTCCTGTGCACCAAGGAGAGTCCCACACACCAGCCAGAGGAAGACGGAGCTTCCCCAATTGCTCCGATGCCAGACCGGGGGATCAAAGCCTCACAGGCTTCCAGAAGAAGGACCAGAATATCGCGGGCTCCGTGCTACTGATTGCCGCCTGTCCCCAGTTCCCTCCGCAACACAGCCCGGTGACTAGGGCTGGTCGGGCGCATTGTTGGAGCTCCTATGGCGCTAGGGAGAGTGGCCCAGGTGGAAGGGTTCCGTGACCTGGTGTGGTTGAACTTGTTATTTTTCAGTCATCCTTACTATGGCATTGTATAGGGTTGGTAGCTCGCTGGGCTGCAGCCCCCTCACAGGTTGGCACTCGCAGTTAAGTTATCATCAACCCACCATGACTCAGCTACCTAGCAGCTCATGCTCATATATTTGCAGAACAGAAGATGGGGAACATAACTTTGTTACATTTTGTTGCCGAAGGCGACTACAGTGCTCGCCATTTTGGAAGATTGCCTGGGCATTGAACTATTGAAAGAAGCTGTCATTATTATCTTGAACCGCTTGCCAGCAAATGAAACGATGGTACAGCGCTTAGAGCTCAAATGCACACCACTTTAAAGATATAGGGCCAGCCCGACTGGCTCTTTTTGCCCCTATTATCAGACAAAATGCACATAACCTCCATGAACCACTAATGGAGAGTACTCACTCAGTATAAGGTCAAAGCTCACTTGCCAAAGCACAGTGGAGAGGTGTGACTGGCACCGCGTCACGTGACTTGTGTGAAATAGGAAATAACATCTGAGACAATGTGCGCGTGCATACAAACTGTTAAAAAAGGATGGGAAATGTCACGCTTTTCAGCATTTGGAAAAAAACTCCAGCAGAAAAAGGAAGGCATTTGACTCCATATTGCAAATATGCCACATCCACGTCTCATGTGAATGCGCTCACTCCAGGGGACTGTAGCATTTCTACATGAATGTCCTGCAATGTTTTGAGGTCTCAAAGACGGCTATAGTATATACTGCATGTCTCATCGAGACAGCACAAGCGCTGCCTAGGCAAGACCTAAAAATGGACTACGAGCAGAGGGAAGCCAGCGTGCTCCCTATTTAAGGGCAGAGCAGAGGAATCACGGTGGCTGTATTCTCTGCAGGGACCAATGTCCCTCCCTCCCATCCCACAAACAAGCCCAGCCTCATCACTCACCAACCTCACCAGCTGCCACTAGTGTTTGGATGATTTTTCTAGTCCTTCCCAAAGCCAGCTTAAGGACAGTATGACTTTCAATCCGCACTAATTGTGAAAAGCTTCTGCAGCTCATCCAATAAGAGAGCTCCTTTAGTCTTGACACTGTCGATGCAAGCTAGCTCCATATTTAGCGTGCCTCACTTTTAAACACCATTCACCGCGGCCTTGTGGCCCCAAGCCACTACTTATAGGTGACTTAACAAAGGTTAAATGTAGGCTTTTCAACATGTCAATGGGACTTAAATTGATATGGAATGATTGCAGTATTTTGGCTACAGCAGTTCAGGGGTGCAATGGTCTTCACTTGAGACTACATTTCCATACCAAGGGCCTGCAGCCTGGCCACATTAAGTGCTGTGGAAAGTGTGATCACCCCACAGTGACTGTACTGCTCACATGCTGACATCCAACTCTTTCTTTGAAACAGTGAGCAGCTTCGTCTGGACCTGCTCGGGAAACAGCCTTTAAATGTGTCTCGTCATCTATCACCAGGCCCAATCTGTTCCTTATAAGGGCTGCCCATGTATTGCATTCCCGTTATTTTTCCTTATGACAAATCCCTTATCAGATCTGCGGCCACCGAACACATGAAAACTATGCAGCCCCTCCCCCAGCACTTCCCCTGTAACCAGCCTGGCACGAAGCCGACGTATGTTAGCTTGTTAAAACAGACAACGTATGTCTCTGCTTGCCACTTACAACCTTGTTCTACGATGTACTTCGGCATGTAACGAAAGACGAAACCAACCACCCTCTGCCGACTTCCCTTTACTCACAGGGACATGTGTACAGCATTAAACAGGCGCGTTCCATCTGTGACTTGGGAGGGACTAAACACAACAGGAAAGACACAGACAAGGCTTGGCGAATTTACAAAGGCAATTGAACATGTACCAATGGGATCGCTTGATTGTGGAAAAGGTTCCACTTCGTTTTAACTAATAACTTAGAAATAGTGATTTCTACACTACACTTAAATAGCTCACTCTATGGTGTGAATAAGGCAATTTTTGTGTCTGGCGGAGGAAGGAAACCTATTTCTATAAAGAAACATGGTGGTTCCAAAGCGCAATTAACCCTTTGGTACCAGGGTGGGTGATAGAGGCTGGTGTGTGCAGGACATCTGCCAAAAATGGGTGTATGTCCTGTCCACCCAGTTTTGAGTGCTTAACGACGTATCCACGAATGAGCGTGGAGGGGACATCTGCGAAGCTTAAAATCACCACCCACGTCTTTGGTTCCTTTCATGATCAACTTCAGCTAAAGTGCCGATAATGGGCTTGATAATATGCCCGTGAGAATTCCAATAGAAGCCCATGTTGACACCAGAACATGGGCTTCTATTGGAATTCTCAAAGGCATATTATCTAGCCCATTATCGCCTTTTTAGTGGCAGTTTTCTGCCGCTAAAGCGGCGATAATTTTAATGCCGTTTCTTGATAATATGCCCCTAAGTTTTTGTTACACAATTAGATCAATACTAAATGCCCAACACAGATGATTTCATAGACCAGATCACAGATTAACAAAAGTGTAATGGCTTTTGTAAGATATCAAATAAACCAATGCCTTTATTTCATGGACGTGGCATATGCTTGTTCTGGTGACAGGAAGTAACTTTTACAGTGACTGCTTATTGAAAGGGAAAGCACACACCATTTTATTCAGAAACACAGCGGTAATACCTAATATGATGATCATTTGTGACCGCACTCAAGACCCATCATGTTTTACCAAATATGCCACTTTCAACAGAGCCCCACCATGTGCAGATCAGTCTTGGTCCTGCTTTAATATGAACAGTACAGCCCTATGCTGGTCCCGCACAGTGAGCTGATCTTCAAACATCGATTGCATTTTGTGGATTTTTGTGCTAGCACAATCTGAGGAACATCTTCAAGGCCTTGACATAGTATGGGTATTCTGATCTATTCTAACTAGTAATAGCCTGCTTAGTCTCCTTTTGGTGACAGTTTAGTAATCATTACAAAGTATAGGGATAAATGTGCAGCTTTGCAGCATGGCACAGACTCATCCTTGGCAGACTAAACGTTTTAAACCTCTGCTGTGCTATTTGCTTCTCAATTGTACTTCCCTGTGAGCTGCTCCATTCAACAACAGTGTTGCTTTAAACAATGCAGCCGCGTGGCAGAAAGCTGTTGGTGAATGGCAGATCTTGCGGTTAATAATCTTTTGGCCAATTCCTTTCCTATAGGTTCCTGTAGCACTATTCTTCTGGTTGTTTGCCGTTTGGCACATCATTTGTAGAGAGTCGTGGGTCTGTCCCGTCTGTTTGTTGCAGAGATACATTTTCCCAGAAAACTTTGCACCCTTGAACTTTACCAGCCATAGACAAGGAAAGTAATAAAGACAAACTATTCTGTGACCTTTGCCAATTGAGAGCCAGTCAGAGGAAACTAGGTCAGCATTCTGGGATGCTCCGCAGGCCAGTTCAGAGTCCTAGCAAAGACATCAAATTCTTAATAGAATCACCACAGGACTTGGATTGGACATCCTCACCTTCTTTTTGTACTCTTTCACCCCCACATCAACTTATGTACTAGGCTGTGTTTTTTCCTTTATGATCTACATGTATATATATGGTATTTCTTTATATGAGACCTAGCCAAAAGGCAGCGGAGCGCAGCACATGGTCATCTACGATATTGAGCCTAAGGGTTGGCAATCATTTTGCTCTGCACTTAAGACATGCATATTTTTCAGGTAATGGTCATCCATATCCTACAAGCTCTTTTCACTCCACCTGCTATCCGGGTTACTTTGATTTGTGTGCTTGCCATCAATTTACCCCATAGTTTGTCACTCCATTTGCAGTTTTTTCAAAAAATATTTTGTTTAGCTCAAATGGATGAAATTAATTCTGCCAGAGAACGTGCTGCATAATTTCGATAACTGTGTCAAATTATTTAGATACATTTGCCACATAATTCTAGTAGCCCTTGCAATGGGAAGTCTGTACAGAGTGGTTTGTGGGCTGTCGTTAAATTAAGTAATTTTTAATAACATGACATAAACACATTGGCAGATACAATAGCTCTGGCTATGCACTTACAAGGTCCCAATGACGAGACCGATTACATTGCAACTGCTTGTTGAAATAAGAGAGGGGCAGCCACCTCCTGCATGGAGTGAGGGACGATTAATATTTCCTTTGGCCCTATAGAAGAAAGAGTCAGGGAGCAGCACAAGAGCTCCAGAGCATCTGGAGCAGCACTATACATGTCTGCTGCTATCTGCGTATTTGAGGACAGTGCACTATGCACTTCTGCAGACGGGCCAGAGTGCACTGCTCGAGCTTGTGTGTGTGTGTGTCCCTGTGCACTCCAATGCATTTACATCAGATGCCATGCAGATGTTCAAACCAGGTTACAAACAGTGATTGGGGTTCACTATTCTGCAGCGATGTACCGATATCCCCACATCCAGAGGCAAAGCTTGGGGCATGTGTTCACCCAGTAACTTCAGACTGGGCTGCTTTTTCAAAGTGATAGTGGCTGGGTTCGAACTCTATGGCAAGTAGTGTTCATCTTTTGCTCAACGACTCCTGTTTAAACGAGATGCAGATCAAAGCATTCTTTGTTTGGGTGTGTGTCATAAGTGCACGTATGTTTTAGAATGCGTCGGCGTATTTACCATAGTGCCAAGGAAAGGATCTATGTTGCTGGCACTGCAGGCGTGAGTACACTAGACATCACTAAAAAAAAGTTCAGCAAAATCCACTCTGTGCAATTTTATTTGCAAAAATGTCCAGATCTGTTATGGTAGACAGTCGCTAAAGTGCAAACTGATGCCTGTTGTGCTTGGACTAGAGAAGTCGAAGAACAGCACACTTGGCGAACGAGCACTGGGCTGAGACTGTCAGACAGACAGCTGAAAGCCATGATACCGTCATGGCTCACTGGTCCAGATCCTGCCTTAAAGATGAGATGTCTGCCAAAGCATGAGTCCCATCTCTGTCCTCTGTAGGCAAGAGGATGCAACGGGGAAGGGAGTGCAAGATAAACCTGATATACACAGTACTGAAACCACAAGATGATAAACTATGGAGGAGACAAACACCACCCCTCCCCTTCTTTGTACCATAAATCCCATGTCCTTTACCTGTAAAGGAATTGTAGATTCTATGTCACTAATAGTTTAATCAAGATTGCATGGGAACAATAGGGAGGCACAGGAAGCCTTAAAGAACCACGAGTTAGACTTAATGTAAGACATTCCACAGGTAGGGGAATGTGCACGTCGGTTAGCCAAATACCTTTCTAAGTGCTATCAGTAAGACCCCACAATACATTTGAAAGGAGAGTACCAGTACAGCAGAGTAGTATTGAGATGTCAGCGACAATGTACAAAAGTATCTAGTTTAGCAGATATGCAATAAGGTAAGACTAGACATGAAAATTCATGCTAAAAACACATGGGGCCGATTATCGGCACATGAACAGTTAATACAATGAGACTCTTTAAGAGCAAAAGTCACAGGGAAGGGAATGAGAAGACCACCGCCTGGACAGAGTGTACTTCTCACAGCCAGGACAAAAAACAAGAGCCATCATGAGTATGCATAACACATACCAGAACTGGATCCTGAAGTCGCTGTCTATAAAGATTTTACAAGCTTGGTCGCCATCTCTTTGAGGCCTGCAGGACAGATAGAAGCCTGCTGCTGACAGGATAGAAAGGCGGGTGCCGGTATCGGCCCCGCCGCGGATATGGCGGGGCACCGACCCCCTCCCCCCCCTCGCCCGTTCGTCCGGTCCGGCGCGTCTACCGCGTCAGTGTGACGCGGTGGGCGCGCCACGGCCGGGATTGGGTGGCGGCAGGGAACCCTTGGCCCGGAAGCAATTAAGGTGCTTCCGGGTCAAGGGGGCGGCGGGGGACAGGCCAGTTAGAACTGGTCTGCACCCAGTGTTAGGATAAAAGGCCCGGGAGCGCGGGACACGGTCTCTTGGTCCCGCGCTCTCAGGCAATCGGACGCAGCCCTTGGGGGGCTGCTAACTATTTGTTTGTTTTGTTCCCCTGCAGGTTCGCGGTCGGGGATTTCATCGGTAGAGCAGTATATGCATCGCCAGTGGCTGTCTACTACGTCGGAGTCGTGGGCGAGGCGTTCTCTGGGCAGCGCGAGTACAGCGGAAGCAGGCCTGCGGTCTCTCTACGTGGTCGGCGGCGGGAGTTCCATGGGAGAGGCGCCTTAGATCGAGCTATTAGCTCAGTTAAGTATTGTTGTGGTGATCAGGCCCCTAGTGCACGGGTTCGATTCCTTGTGAAATGATTCGATGGGTTTCATTTTGTTTGGTGGAAGGGGGCCGAGGCTCACTGCGGGTCGACAGGAGCGCGTAATTGAATGCTGTTGTGCAACGAGGGTGCTCATTGTTATATACGCGTAGGTTGCTGATCGCTAATGCTGTGGTTCTTCGTGGTGAATG
This sequence comes from Triturus cristatus, assembly GCF_964204655.1. NCBI lineage: Eukaryota > Metazoa > Chordata > Amphibia > Caudata > Salamandridae > Triturus > Triturus cristatus. The sequence continues at coordinate 1,362,240,251 of NC_140591.1, read as the reverse complement.
CATGCTGCGTGATCGGGCACGATACAGCTGAGCTGAAAAGTATAATTGCACGGAAATGTTAGAAAGAATAGCAAGCGGCAAAAATGACGGTTAATGACTAGGAGCTATGATGACTAGGAGCTATAGCTCAATTGTAAGTCTGGGGCCTGTGGTTATAAAGTGTCTCTCAGGACAAGGGTTCGGGTCCCGCAAACGCCGTAAAAATGTCATAAGCTGACAACATTTCCAACTCTTCCGAATGTTGTGGTGCGAACGGTTAGCACGTTCGCCTGCTTAACTTTATGGATGGTGATCTGAAGCAGTTGTTTCAGGATTCGATTCGGGCGGGGAGGTGGTCCAACTCTGGTACTGGAAATTTGAGCTAGAGCCTCAAGGTCGCGTCCATCCTGTGATTCTGGGCTAATTACGTAATCTCCCCGTGCCATAGAAAATGCGTAATGAGGATGCGGTGTGCGCGCAGGAGCTACCCCAGGTTAGGACCTTCGGTCACACACCCCGCATCCATGTAGATATTACCCGTTTCAGTAGGGTTCAATTCCCATCAATTTTGTCAGTTGGATTACGCTGGTTTTAAAAGAATTGACACCTGGGGACGTGCTGCTTCACTGGGGAGATAGCTCGGGCGGTTAACGCGCCGAGAAAATTAAGACCAAATAAATGGGACATTCTTTGCCAATACGCCCCGCACCCTCAGGCAAATAAGCAACAGAATTATTTTCCAATAATACGGCGGTCAGTAGCTACTTGTAAAACTACACTTGCCAGACCATGTTTGATCGAGTTTGAAGCATGGAATTAAGGTATGATGACAAGTTTTCGTTAATGCGGGGAGGAGATAGCGCTTGAAGGCAGCGCGCGTGCACGGGTGCACTACCTTTTAAAAGAGCAGGGTCATTCTGGGTCAGAAGATAGGCACGGGCACCAGCATAAAGGAGCGGATTGGTTTGTAATAAGGTAGCGCGTAATAAACCGGGCTACCCTGAACTACAGTGTGAGAGGGTGTTGGGGTGGGCCCTGCGGGCGCGTGGGCTTGATGCAAGCGATGCGCGTGGCAGCGTGAGAGGGTGGAACAGTGAAAATCGTGAAACCACCATGCTCCTTTCCTCACGGTGGTGTTAAGAGATGCGATTTGGGACTATGAACGTTTTGATGCCAAGCCTGTGTATCTGTGTGCACGTGTGTGGTCCTATAGTGCTAACCGCCTTGGTGCAACTGGCTCGGTGCTATCATGGGCCCATAGTGCAGATCGCCCAGTGACTCATCGTACCCTGATACCCGTCATTCTTTGCCCCTACTGTTTAATGGCTACATATTTCTTGGATTGTGGGCATGGCTGCCTGCATGTCTGTTCGAATTTCGGAAACAGGGGGGTCAGTAGCTGTGATTGCCTGTGTGCATATATGCATTATCCATATGTGCCCGTATTCGGCGCGTACATACGCTAAGTATGTTGGCGTTGTCAGTGATTGCTGTTGACTAGGATATTTCCCGCATGATTATCTCTTTACAAATATTATTAGTTAATTATAACGACACCTGCTGAATCACATCCACGCGCGGACAGGTCAAGAATACCTCTTGTAAGGGCGAGATTATGATGGTTTGCATGTGAATCATAAAGCGCATTTTTGCGGGGCAGCTTGTTACTACCTAGAGCTACACAGTTGGGGTATTTATGCTCTTGGGGATATGTTGCGTGGGTATTTTATCTACAGACATATTTTGCAGTTACTTTACTGCGCAAAGCAAGGAGACCAAAGCCCCTTGCTTATGCTCACGCTATTAGGATCTCGGTGACACCTTTGCGAATAGGTTCTCGGAATAGGGTAAACCCTTTCTGCGATGATAGCAAGAGTTACCTTGTGGGTTTTATCACGTTGGTGTTTAGTACTTTTGGATTTGAATGTTTACCATGGGGGTATTACCGCGTGACTGTGACCGTGTGTTGCCACGTAGGTTTTTACAAGTGGTTATCAAAGGGGATGTTACCGCATGGAGGGATTGCAGTGATGTTATGATATGGGCGTTTTTCTGGGGTATTCCCACGTAAGTGTTACCGCATGGGTGTTATCAAGTGTGACAGCGTGTATGTAACCATGGGGTGGTTAGCACGTATTATCATGTCCATCTTAACACGAATTGCACCGGAGTAAGGCAGGAGTTCACTCAATCTTCCTGTGCCTAACGATTATGAATGTGCCCCTTTTAAATGCGAGTGGGCTGTGTTGTGTGCTCTCAACATAATGGCCTGCCCCTCTGCTAAGCGTAACGCCAAGTGTAACTAATACAAAAACTTGCAAATGAGAATTTCGCACGGCTAGATGGCTGTTATTAATCACTGGTGATAATGCATAGCGAACTGAGGTTCCGATATATGTGAGGCGATTTCAGGACCAATTGTTCTGATAGCGTGTTTAAGGAGGATAGGTTTGCGGGTCAAAACACGAAAGTTAAATCTAAACCATGCTTAGCACTTTCAAAGTCTCTCGGAAAATCTGGTGAAATGTTCTTCATGTTAGGCAACTAGCGCTATGCTAGGTGTTCTAATTCGATTTCGCTACTTCAATGCTCCTCATGTAAAGTACAATTGGTGTTATGCTAGGCGTTCTTACATAGAATTATGATTTCAATGTCCTCAATTAATGCAACTGGCGCTATGCTAGGCGCTCTCATTTCAAGTCAGGTTTCGATGTTCATTATGTAATGCGATTGGGCCATGCTAGGAGCTCTCTTTGAAAGTCAGTTTCAATGTTTCTTATGTAATATAACTGAGGGCAGGCTAGAGGTCGAAATTATAAGTCTGTGATCGGTGTAGGGTTTTTAAACCTTGCATTGACCACAGACTGCTTCGGGTCAGTCACCAAGGTGCAGAGACGGTAGATTACCCATTATTCTCATGGTAGTGGCACAAATTAATCCGGAAGCGCACATATCCCTACTTACTAAAGAGTGGTGACAACCAGGTTAGCTAGCTCTACTTGCCTGCCACATTTTGTCGAAGAACTTACTCGGGGAGTAGGAATGTGTCTGGTCAATATGAACGCAAAAAACTCAATGCTACACATCCAGGTGCTGACCATTATGTGCTATAGAATGGTCAAACATGTTTGTCAGACTGAAACATGACTGCTGACTGTTGGTGTCACATCAAGACGTTCCAAGCCGTGGTGAGGTCACATCAATATATTCCAGTCTTTGATGTCAGTCCCGCGAGGCGCCCGCCTCCGTCGGGTCACCTACTTACATTTTGGCGTACGAATGATGGGTCCGGCGGGCCTAAGAATAGTATCGATACACTTTAAAAGCCTGTGGGGTGTGGGTGAAAGTGGGGAGAGTACAGTCTCGCGAAGTAGCGCTGACTTAAAAAAACGTTGTTGGGCACCTCACAGCATAAGGCACTAATCATTGATTTTGATTTTCATTTATGTATGCCTGGATCCACGCCTGATGCCTGGAAGAGCTACACACCGCTATGACTACGAGAGGTTGACAACTAAAGGGACCGGTGGAGCCGGAACACGAGTGGCAAGCGGCGGCATCAAATGGAATGGGCGATCAACCCAGTGGTTCCTGCGGTGCTAGCCTGAGACAGTGCTCCATATGCTTCATAGCTGGAATGTGTAGTTGTCACTCATTTGTTGTTGCCATTTGTGGTAAGTCGGCAGTACGTCTGCCTGGCAGGTGTATACCTTCAGAGCTGCTCATGCATTATAGTGGGAGGGTATGGTTCTCACCCATTTATTGTTGCCATTCGTGTTATGGTGGAAGTTCGTTGCCTTGCAGGTGTATACCTTTACCGGCGGTTTAAAACACAAGTGTTAGGGGCAGATGCGACGCATGAATTGCTGGGTCATGGAACGGCTAACTGCCATTAGGGCGCATGTCCACGCAGGCGCCTTTCAGTGCGGACATTGAGCAGGGTTGGAATGCTCTATGTAGGGGGATAGGCTGGCACGGAGGTTATCCCAGAACGTTGTGCTTGGTTGCAGGTAGTTCACGGTCTAGGGCTCAAACGGCAAGCACATTCCTATGATGAAGCCAGCCCCGTAGCATTATTATCCTGGAAATGTGGAGTGACCGGGTACGAAACTATTGCTCAGCACCCCTTTGTCAATAAATTGGTCACTAGGCGTGTTGGGATGTTGTGGTAGGGGCAGCAGTCAACACAGAACCTATCTTAGAGAAGATTGTTTCGATTTCAATGGGTCACGAGGCCCATGGTAGGCTTATGGGAATTCTTTGGGAGCCTGTGGGACACTACTGGGTTAGTATCACAATCGTATAATCACGTCGGCAATGAGTGCCGGGCTATTTGAGTGGCCGGTTAACCCTGACTGTTTTACAGCATGGTGCTACTAATACTAGGGGTGTGGGTTGCAACGTGTTACATCGCGATGCGTTCAATCAAGACCATTTAGTGGCTCCCTGGCAGTATGTCAACTTTGTCGGATGCAGTCGACCCTGGTATTTGTTTTATCATACACTAGGAAGGGGGTCACGGACCCTACGCCTGGGTAGAGCAGTGGGAATACTTCGTAGGGGAGTGGGATAGTGACGCGTCTAGGCCGCGGTTCACCTCTGCATGGATTGCAGAGATTTCAGTAGGGAGGAAGCTAGCTAGTGTTTTTTACACCTGCGGACTATACTGACAGAGCCGAGAGCAAGGGGGTTTCCAAGTATCTTTTCTTGGGCGCAGTCAGTTTAGGGGGGTCTTTATCACTGATCTTCTGAAGAGACACTGTCCTTCGCCACAATAGTCCTTAGTTAGTGGGGTAACGGCTTGATACTACTAGGCAGAAGGGTCGTTCTGGAGGAGGTAATCCCCAAGGTTGCCTGGGTAGCACAAAGGTGCCAGGGCTGCAGCATAATCTGGTCCCATGGGGTGTCAGGGGAACTGTGCTTCATAGAAGTCGTGGTTCATTCGACTAGGTTAGGTGATGAAATAGTGTGGAATGAATTTTCATAGGATGGGTCAGGGAATTGAGGCAGGGGCATGACCTTTCTGAGTTAGGATGGGGGGGGCCAGATAGTCGGTCAACTATGCTGGCCTGTGGCGGTAAGGTCATGACTGGTGAGCAGTACATTTAAGGTCCTTAGTGGGCGGCGCCATTCACGGATGGGGTCGCCCAGGAGGAGGGACAAGGGGTCTCTCCTAGAACTCCAGGGGCGGTACATCCGGTTGGATGGATGGGTGCGGGGAAAGGAGGGGAGTCACGCTTTCTTTAGGCTGGTTGGCCACCCCGCACTGGTATCGACGTCATTAAATGGCGCAGAGTGCAAGACCCCACAAATTGGACTGGAGTTCAGGGAACGTATGGGGGTAACCGGGGGGGGGGGGAAGGACCCTCTCGGTAAGCGGGCCCTCTGCGCATGCGCAACTCCTACGGGAGGGCGTGGTTAATTGATAAGGATCTGACACCGGTTAGCGACCTTGCCGTAGGCCCAAATAGGATACGCAGAAAATAATTAATGTATGATTATGTCCAGATGTTAGATTCGGATAGGAAAACTATGTATTAGTGATAGTTTAAGGTTAGCCATCTGATATCTGTGCATATGAATTGTAATCAAATGTTGTGTTATGTTTCTGCGTATAATTGTGTTAATATTGTTTATTTCAAAATTTTAATTTTGTTTTCATATTTTAATAAATACGGCCGGGGGTTGTACGACCCCCGCCTCCAAAAAGTAATTACCTTCTCATGTCCCTCATTAGAAATGTGGTTTACGCGCAGGGGGAGGGGGAAATTCGGTAGTCCCTGACCATATAGAAAGGCGGGTGCCGGTATCGGCCCCGCCGCGGATATGGCGGGGCACCGACCCCCTCCCCCCCCTCGCCTGTTCGTCCGGTCCGGCGCGTCTACCGTGTCAGTGTGACGCGGTGGGCGCGCCACGGCCGGGATTGGGTGGCGGCAGGGAACCCTTGGCCCGGAAGCAATTAAGGTGCTTCCGGGTCAAGGGGGCGGCGGGGGACAGGCCAGTTAGAACTGGTCTGCACCCAGTGTTAGGATAAAAGGCCCGGGAGCGCGGGACACGGTCTCTTGGTCCCGCGCTCTCAGGCAATCGGACGCAGCCCTTGGGGGGCTGCTAACTATTTGTTTGCCCACCCACCATCCCCTGTTGCAATATGATCATTGGGTAATGAATTACGGTGTGGTGTTGTTTTGTTCCTTAGGTTTTTCCCGGTACAGGTCATCTATCGTCGTATTTATTGCTATTCCTTGGTCAGGCGGTAAGGTCATGACTGGTGAGCAGTACATTTAAGGTCCTTAGGGGGCGGCGCCATTCACGGATGGGGTCGCCCAGGAGGAGGGACAATGGGTCTCTCCTAGAACTCCAGGGGCGGTACATCCGGTTGGATGGATGGGTGCGGGGAAAGGAGGGGAGTCACGCTTTCTTTAGGCTGGTTGGCCACCCCGCACTGGTATCGACGTCATTAAATGGCGCAGAGTGCAAGACCCCACAAATTGGAATGGAGTTCAGGGAACGTATGGGGGTAACCGGGGGGGGGAAGTACCCTCTCGGTAAGCGGGCCCTCTGCGCATGCGCAACTCCTACGGGAGGGCGTGGTTAATTGATAAGGATCTGACACCGGTTAGCGACCTTGCCGTAGGCCCAAATAGGATACGCAGAAAATAATTAATGTATGATTATGTCCAGATGTTAGATTCGGATAGGAAAACTATGTATTAGTGATAGTTTAAGGTTAGCCATCTGATATCTGTGCATATGAATTGTAATCAAATGTTGTGTTATGTTTCTGCGTATAATTGTGTTAATATTGTTTATTTCAAAATTTTAATTTTGTTTTCATATTTTAATAAATACGGCCGGGGGTTGTACGACCCCCGCCTCCAAAAAGTAATTACCTTCTCATGTCCCTCATTAGAAATGTGGTTTACGCGCAGGGGGAGGGGGAAATTCGGTAGTCCCTGACCATATAACTTCTATGTGCCTTTCTGTCTGAGACTGTCTGGAGTTAAAATGGTAGCCAGAAGTTCCGGCATTAGCTTACACGGGAAGCAGACTCCACAAGTTGAGTCTGCGCAGTGTTCTAAATTCCTGATGACAAACAGCACAGACCCAATTTCTTGCATTCCTGCACTCAAGTCTCTACCACACCCTTTCCCAACTCATCACAGGGTGACAAGTTGGGAAAGGGTGGGATGACAACGCTCTCCACTCCCTGATTGATGTGAGGTTTAGCACTACAGGACTTGAGTTAGAAATGCTCAGGGCTAACTTTACATCCATGTCATTTGGGGGTGGAGACTGCTCCTTGGCGAGCTGATGACATCACAGGCCTCAGGGCCCATGGGAGCAATCAAGGAAAGTGCCGGCCCGTAACCCGTCACACTGTACCCACTAGTTTCAACATCACAGACAGCTACAATGCTGAGTCGTGAGTGATGAATACATTTGAAGTTTGGAAAGGCTTGCCCCTCTCAATCGTGGGTCGTATTGCATTAATTAAAATGTCAATCTTCCCCTTATTTTATTTCTATTTTTATCAATCCCCTATAAATTGGAAGCTTATTTTTCTTACAGATTAGAGCAAGTAAGCTCATCTTTGATATGGAATCATAAACGCCCCCTGGTCAGATTCAGAGTAATGTAAATGTCTAAACCAGAGGGTGGCATTGATTTTTCAGATGTTCAAAAATATTGCATGGCTGTCTTTATTCAAGCATCCCTGTTGATTTGCAATGCTGATTTCTGTGTTTAATAATTTCAAGCGATTGGAATTTGCGTATAAAGGTCGGCCCACCTTAATCTCCCTATCACCCAAAAAAAGTATATATAACTATTTAAACTTATGGGCCATTTTGAGGATAGAGGGCCATATTATCAAGTAACGGCGATTACATTATCGCCGCTTTAGCGGCACGAAACTGCTGATATTTCATTTTGTTGTTATTTTGAATTTTCTCACCTTCCTGTTCTGTTGAGAACCTGGACTTCTATGGGAATTCACAAGGGCATATTATCAAGCCCATTCCTTGATAATATGGCCCAGAATATTTTGGAAATACGGAATCCGTAGAGTAAATGCCCACACCCCATTGAAATATTGCAAGTTTCTTTCTCCCAGCTAGATCAATGATAGGTTTCTGTTCAGATTTATTGGTCCACAAAGTGGGGGATTTGTTGATGGGACCCTCTCTAGTCCTGTTTTCAGATACAAATCTTCACAAATGTTTGCACTTTTGTTATGCATTCAAATGAAGCCTATTTTCTTTAATGTACCAGGAGCAGAGATTGAATCTTCTTGGGATTTAGTTAGCCAGATATTTAGGGAGGCGACAATGAATACAACTCTGAGCTATTGTTATAGAAAGTTGTACCACGACTCGGTGGGGATGATCGGCAAGCTGAGTGTGAAATGGGTTTGTGAAATGGGAATTACGATGAATAAAAACAATGGGGAAAATACTTTGAGTTTAGCTACCCTAGTCTCTGAGGTGCTAATTATCACACAATGTTGTTGTTCATGCTAGTTTGTTGTTGTTTTTCTTTTTTTCTCCTTCCCACTCATTTCTTGCTGTTTCCTACTTCCCACCACTATCTCTGCCTGCTCCTGCCTCCTGCTTCCCACCATCCAGCGCTCCACTCCCCTCATGGACCTAATTAATGGATGCGGAAGCGTGAACCCATTGAGCAGGTCCTGTACCAGCTCCCCATGCACAGGCTAGCAGGTTTCTTGCCTCTGCCAGCTGATCACTCACCTTGGCCTCCCTTTTCTCTCCGCCATCTATCTGCCGTGTTAGTGTCTGCCTGACACTTATCCTCCGCTCCCCAGCATAGTCAGCCTTTTCCAGTTAGCCAGCATTACTTCTGCCGATTGATTGCCTGTAACCTGTGAATCTCAGACAGTTTATTTTGCTTATTTCATTTTGTTGTTATTTTGAATTTTCCCACCTTCCAGCTGATTCCTCTCCATTACCCGCCTCCTGCCATTTCCTCTGCCCACTCCTGCCATCTGCTTCCCACCACCCAATGCCGCACCCCACTCCCAGTATCTACTTAATGGAGGCCGCATTGTGGGTGAGCCGATGGGGCACCTAAGGCACACCAAAGGCAAGGTCATCTGTGCCAATACGTGCCGTGAATGCACCCAGCAATAGGACCCCTGGCCCACCCCACCCATCATCTGTCGCTACACCGCAATGGAGCTCCTGGTCCTGGACACCACAACAACAGTTGCTGCACTTCGTCTCCATGAACAAACAGAGGACCTTTCACCTGCCATCATTGCCCCTTCTCCTGCAACACAAGACTACTCTTCCACCCCAGGTCCCTCATTGCCTCCACCCAGGAGACCTCGAACAACCCAGAACCACTCCAATGCATCCTGCTCAATGCCATATCCCTTTACAAACATCCCACAGGAATATGGGACACCATCGCCACTCTCACCCCTGATGTTGCCTTCATCACCGAAACATGGCTCAACCCCTGCTCAAACCCTGACATCGTCACTGTGACACCCAAAGGATGCAATATGATTTATCAAGACTGCACCAACAAACACAGCAGGGGCATGACAATTATCTTCAAGGAACCCATCTGTTGCATAGACATCAACAACGACCCAACACCACTCATGAAACACCTCAACTTCCAACTTCAGACCAACACCAAGACCACGATTAGAGCCACGCTTGTATACAGATCCCTGGAACAATGACTGACTTTCTGTGATACCATCTCCAACTTTATCAACCCCCTAGCCATAGACTCCTACCACCTCGTCCTACTCGGTGACCTAAACTTTGACGTCGATGACCCCAATGATACCAACTCCTCCTCCCTCCTGCAGAACCTGGACAACATCACCCTCACCCAACTGGTCACCGAACCCACATAGAGGGCCAGTCACACAAACAACTCCATTTCGATCTCCAGTGACAGAATCAAATTCAGCCATATCACAGAACTCACCTGGACCTTCCACGCCATCGTTCACTTCACCATCTCTGACACAGACCAACATCACCAAGGATTAGAGCCCTGCCCACCACACCTGGAGCAAAGAAACTGAGACACAGTGGACACAGGCTATCAGCATCTCTCAACTCGAGGTCCCGTCAGAACTCAACCAGGCCATCCAGAATATCTCCACATGGATCACCATATGCACCGATAGTCACAGTGATGAAACCTGCAAAAACCAACCAAACCTCTAAAAAAGCCAACTGGTGCACCCCAGAGCTCAGAACCACCAAGTGCAACTGCTTTCAACTCGAGACATGATAGCACACCATCAAACCCCTCTGTTAAAACTGCTCACAGAGTAGCCCTCAACAACTACCATCTATCAGACCCCCCAGGATATTGCGGCATAGATTTGCAAATTTAGCGGCACAAAAATTGAAATTTTGCGGCACAAAAATGAAAATTTAGCGGCATTATTACAGCACTCTATTTTACTCGTAATAATTCCTTTCCAACCTTAAATCAATGGAGCCTGTTTTCGCAGAGTATTCCAATTTGAAAAAGGCATGTTTAAAGTTTCTGCAGCTTTATGGAAGCACAGCTCCAATCATATCCTCATGGAAGGGGGACTTATTTCTCCCTGGGATGATCTAGCGCTCATGTATGCACCCCTGCGGGGGCACAGCGGCCTCCCACCTCTGTGAATCATTACACCTGTTCCTCAGGCACCCTAGGGCGCAGGATCGCAGTGGGTGGAGAAATTTCTGACCTCTTCGTACTGGGGGTAAGTTTTTGACATTGTTCAGTATTCAGTCCTTCCATCCATCATTTTTATTTTTTGCAGGCAGATAGTGTGCCAGGCTTAAAGCGCGGCAGATATAACGTGATAGGCAGAGAGTGTGCCTGGTTTAAAGAGTGTCAGAAATCACGCATGTCGGGTCGAAAGCATGGTATCTGTAAGGAGCGCCAGACATAACATGTGCCAGGCAGAAGGTGTGCCAAGCTTAAAGTGCACCAGAAATAATGCCAGACATCATGTATGCCAGGTAGAAAGTGTGCCACGCTTAAAGAGAGATAATGTGTGCCATGCAGAATGTAGTGTGGCAAGCTTAAAGTGCGCCCGCCAGACATAACATGTGCCAGGCATAAAGTGTGCCAGGCATAAAGTGTGCCCAGCATAAAGTGCGTCCGGCATAAAGTGCGCCTGGCATAAGTTGCACCAGATATAAGGTGTGCCTCCCGGAAAAGGGTGAAACCCTGGAAATGGGTAGAGGTGTAGCACACAGCTTGCAGCGTGCAAGAGCTGGCAGATGACAAAAGCAGAAGAAAATGAGGGCAGATTATAAAGGAAAAAGGGAAGACGGGGCCAGTGAGGCGGATGTATGAATTCTGGTAGCTGTGCTCTTGGTTTTAAAAAGAACACAGCCACACCTGCTCCTTGTCTGTCCCAACTGCATCTCTACCAAGACAACACATAATCCTCCTGGTGCAATCTAGCTGTAGAAATGCAGCCTATTTTGGCTTTTGGGGGCAGAGGTAATGCATGATTTTTAGTGTAATGAAGCATTCATCACCTTCTGCAATAGCAAGTTGGGTGACAAAACATTTCCTCACATTTGACACTAATAACGGGTGAAAACGATTTTAGTGTCAGTGGTTGCTTCCTGTTTGCACTGTTTAAATTATAGTTTGTAGAAAATTGTGATGCAAAGAGTGAGTGCAACTTGAGATCAACTTACAATATGCCCAAATAAAATCAGGCACAAAATCTCTCTTCCGAGCTCCCTGAGGCCCCACACTCCTCCTTATCTCTGTCCTCCCTGAGGCCCTCCCGCTGTTTCTACCCTTACTGTCTCCACCTCCCTCCTGTCCCCTCAGGCTCACTTCTCTCTGTCCTCCCTGAGGCCTCCCTCACACGGTGCTCCCTCTCTCTGTGCTCCCTCTCTCCTCCTCCCGCCTCGAATGTGTTTGCTAAGCCGGAAGATTGTGTTTATATGGTTGCGAGGGTGCAATGGAAACTACACTTGCGTGCCTGTGTTGCTAGCTCCCATAAATGAAAGGCACTTCTCTGCACATTTTTGCATTATTTCAAAATAAGAGAGTGGCCTTCACAGCCCGCATCGACACATCACCCAACCACACTAAAGAACTCTCCAAGATAGTCAAGAAACTCTCCAACCCAGCAGTCACAGAGAACAACATCCACCCTTCCCAGGAACTCTGCAATACTCTCTTGGACTACATCTACAGAAAGTTCGACAAAATCTACAACAACTTCAACCTCAAACCCACAGCCCTCATACTCAACAGCCTCAGCCAACCAACGAAGTACACCAGCCAAACGATCACCACCTGGTCTCCTCTCACCACACAGTCCACTTCAGCCATAATGTCTTCTGTCCTCTTCGGGGCACTCACCCCCCCTACCCTCTCTTCAACTTCAGAACCAACCCAATCAGCACAGAACTCACCAGCATCATCAATAACTCCATCTCCACAGTGGTCTTCCCAGACAGCTGGAAACACGCAAAGGTCAGGCCCCTCCTGAAGAAACCCTCCGCTGACCCCAGTGAACTAAAAACATTATTGACCAATCTCCCTGCTCCCCTATCCAGCCAAAGTACTAGAGAAGGCCATCAACCATCAGCTCACCGAATACCTGGAACAAAACTGTCTACTGAATGCCTTACAATCAGGATTCTGTGCCAATCACAGGACAGAGACTGCGCTGATCACCACAACAGGCATCAGAACCCTCCTTGACCATGAAGAGACCATGGCCCTGATCCTCCTCGACCTCTCTGCTGCATTCAACACCATTTTCCACCACACTCTCATCAACACCCTACAACATCAGCATACAACAAAAAGCCCTCAATTGGATCGCCTCCTTCTTACAGGATGCACTCAGAGCACCCAGCTGCCACCCTTCACCTCTGAACCCAAAGACATCCTTTACAGTGTACCCCAAGGATCATCACTCAGACCCACATTTTTCAACACCTACAAGACCCCCCTTGCAGACATCATCAGATCCCACAGCCTCAACAGAATCTTATACACAAATGACACTCAACATCCTCTTGCTCACCAAAAACTCCTCCAACACAGAACCAAATTCAGCGACGCCATGACCAATGTAGCCAACTGAATGAGAGACAACTGCCTCAAACTCAACAGAAGTATTTATCTTCAGGAAGAACACTTCCGCATGGAACCACAGCTGACTGACACCCACGCCAACTGACCGTGAACACAACCTAGGCTTCATCCTCTACAGAGAACTGACCATGTATGACAAGTCAACGCAGTTGCCTCCTCCTACTTCGACACGCTACGCAAAATCTTCAGATGAATCCCAGTCAGCACCACGAAACCCGTGACTCAGCCCTCATCACCAGCCTCCTTGATTATGGCAATGCTCTCTATGCTGGCATCTCCACACAGCTCCTCCGAAGACTCCAGACCATGGAGAATGCTGCAGCCAGACTCATCCTGGACCTCCCCACATGGACCCATATCCCCCCTCACCTCAGAAACTTCCACTAGCTCCCTCTCCAAAGGAGATGTCAGTTAAAGATCCTCATGCATTCCTACAAAGCTCTACACAAACAAGGAACAGCCTACCTTCGACTGAACTTCCACCTACTCTCAAGACACCTGTAATCCTCCTCACTAGCTCACATCCGCCGCAGTGGGGCATGCTCCTTTCCCTACATTACAACCAAGGCCTGGTACGACCTGCCCCTCCATCTTCAAACAGCACCATGCCTGGCGGACTTCAGAAAGCAGCCCAATACCTGGCTCTTCGACTGAGACTTTGCACCCAGAGCGCCCAGATACCCTTCAGGGTGTCAGTGCTGCACTGTACAAATACTGATTGATTGATTGATTGATTAGGGCTGTATGTTGTATTTCACCCCTCGTTTTTTTAAACACGGTACTTCCTACAGTATAGTAATTGTCCGAGGTATGATCAAGAAGAGGCATGGCTATACGTGTTTTGGTGAGGGGTGTTCAGAAAAGTAGGAGAGATAATCAATTTGCATATCCCGATTTCACAAAAGATGGCACTTACAGGTTTGTTAGAGGAAGAGAGACCAGAATATCGAGGCACGGAGCACTTTATATTTAAAGTATTGATAGTTGCACGTTTTTTTATTGCTTTTTATTGGAAAGCACCTGCTACCCCAAAAGTTGAGGAGTGGGAAGTGAAAATGTGGAAGGTTAGCTTAAGAGAAACCTGGTAGAGTTAATTTCCAGGTCCAGTATAGCAGAAAATGGAGGTTGTGGCCTCAGGTTTGGTAGGGCCACAGTGGGTGGATGTGGGGGGGCTAGCACAGTGCATTTAAGGATAAAAAATACACTTTATAGTAGGTCATCGTTTCTCATCCCTTATATTCACTCTTCATTCAATATTTTATATTCTCTCTTTGACTGAACCACAGTGCTTCGCAACAGATCGGCAGCAACCCCCCCCACTCCTCCCCCCCACACCCCTCCCAGCACCTTGAGACCCTTATGGGTGAGTAGTCGCCCTTTACAAGCCACTTGATTGATTGCTTGATTATATCGGGGTGTTTTAAGTCTTTGTTTAGCTGTTAGTGATTTAGACATTTTAGAACATGATGAGGTTTTTAGTGGGAACTTTAGTTGGGCGGGGTTGATTGGCAATGGTTTAAATAAATTGGAAATGGTTAGTCGATTACTTGCTATGTGAGAATTGTTTACCTTCTCTGATATGCACAGATATGCAAAAAGTAATAACTTTTTTTTAAAAAAAGGTCTCTCAAAGGCTAGACCTAAAAATATACACATCAGCGATTTGCTGTGGCCTGATTAAAAAAGAGGACGCATAACTCAGGAAGGCAATTGCTGAAAAGAGGCAACCTCAATATGCCAATACTTGAAGAGGATTGACCAAAGCGCCTCTTTGTATGTTATATTTTGTCTGTTATGTGTGTGTTCTGTTGTGTGTTGCTTAGCAGTGGCATGGGGTCTGCCAGCAGCTAAAGCTGAGTGTAAAATCTAAAAATGAGGCAGGAGAATGTGTAAAACCTTACAATGAGGCAGGAATATGCTTTTCAAGCTTCAGCAGTTGTAACGAAAGGTCAGGTTGTGGCAATGCATTTTGTAACATATTGTCACGTGCCTATGCACCGAGATGTGGCGAATCTTTAGCCAATGTATGTGATTATTTTTATGTAATACGTTTCAACATTTAATATTTTTTTTTTTGCAAAATATTCTCAGATGAGAAATCCACTCTCAAGATTTTCTGAAAGAAGACTTGCCTGCTTTCCTCGCTCGATACTAACATTGTGTATGCCCTAAACATTCTTTAGACTCCACAAAGACCCCGCAGTCTGGTACCCAGTGCTTTATTTGTAAATAAATAAGTGCCTGGGCCCTCGTCGGGAGGCCACTGCAGCTTACACCACTTATTGCCCTGCCAGAGTTGCTATTGCCAGTACCAACACAATTACGAACCAACACAGTCCTACAAACTAGACCAATCAGACTATTCCAGGACCCCAAAGTAATAAAAATGGCTTGGGAAGCAGGTATTAGTCAGTTTTTTATGTATATTAAATTAAAAAACAAATTTTGTTTGCACTTATTTGTAAATTAGAAAAACACTGCCACCATGTGGCAGACTGTTATAAGTGCCGGTTTTGACAATTAAGTGCCGGTGCTGAGCACTGGAAACCACGGGCTCAAATTAACCACTGCTGGCGCCACACAAAAGCCTCCCTTTTGGATAACCTGCTTTCAAGCAGAACCCAAGCTGTGATATTCATCAGGGAAATGTCCAGGTAAATTCTGGGACATGCAGATTTTGGTGCAGTAAGTTATCTCCAAAATTTCAGGTTATTCCCCATTTTAGAGGGCCAAACTCGTAGCTGATGATTATTAACACCACAATACATTTCTGAAAACATTTGTGTCAGTTTTTATTGTGTGTGGTAATTATCGCTAGTAAAAGTGTGCCACTCCCAATGAGGGCTATAGTTCGACATTTTTAAATAACCTAGCTGAAGAAAGGGAGAGGAAACAATTTGAATGATCCCTTCAGTATTGCCACTAAAAACACTGACCAAACCTAAGTAAAATCAATTAAGTCCTGTAAGCATGAAGATGGTGATGTGGTATAGGAGCACTCAACCAAACACTTCTTACATAACAAAATGTAAATTCCAAATGAATTATTTGTAAACCATGAGTAGAACAATATAGTAGGACATTTATGAAAGCAAATCTTTTCGAGTCAAAGTACCAGCTGGCCTTTTAAACCAAAGAGAACAGAACATAATGTACTTTACCTCACGGAAAGTGAGCTCTCTTCTTCATTTTATGACCCATATTCAGAATAAAATGATATTCCTGCTGCAGCCCATATTCCAAACATAGTAAAAAATAGTGTGACTAAATAACAGTGATGGACTGAACCCAAACATCATCCGAGGCGTGTTTTTACGCATTACTGCATTAGCCTTGATTTATTCCAAATAATCCTGCGACCCAAAGGGAGTCATACATCAAGAAAGAGTTGCACAATAAAAGCAAAATCTCTTGAATCAGGAGAAGCCTGGGGTCCGCCTTTGATTCATCACAAGGTGCTCTTGAAAACGGCTCAGATGTGGCTGCACGTGGGGTCCGCTTGATGTGGTGACTCACTGGGTGCAGAGAGACTTCGGCTGTTTGTGAATCCCTCATTGATTGCGTTGTGATTACTGCAGAGGAGGCCTCCAGCGGCTCTGTGCAATGCGGGGCGACTACTGTGCGCAGGGAATGGATTCAGGTCGGGCAGCCGTGGCAAAGAAAGCCTTCTTTCTACATTTCTGAATTGAATCTAACTTATTCAGTTCTGCCAGCACGGTGCTCGGTAGAAACAAGTCCTTTGATTGAGGCCTGAATATGAATGGCCCGGTTCATTCCGCAGTTACCAGGTTATTGTTAATCGTGCATGCACACACAATGGAAATTAAGATTAGACAGGGGTAGATCACATTAAGAGATGATTTACACTGAGTTCACTGTTCAAAAAGGCACTAAAATGTAGCGCCAATTCAAAACTGGCGTTAACAGCAGTGAGCACTCATCAATCAGAGGCTAATTGAGCTCAGCAGTACAAACATGAGCAACATCTCAACCAACATACATTGGACTAATGATGCTAAACCACTCATTGTGGTCCTGCATGACATACCACTATCGACGACACAAAGCTGGAAGAATAAAAGTAGCAGCAGCATTGGACATATAGGAGGAGGTGAGGGGCTGTATGGTTGTCCTGCACAACCATCAAGAGACAGTATGAGTGCCTTGCGTGGCCAGCCTAATTTCCGTGTTTTTCCTCTTTGATGCAGACTTCCAATTTTCTGTAGGCAACAAGACTGCCATAGCACTGATAGTTTTTTTACAAGTTTTTTATTTTTTTAAATTTTTTATACAGGGTTAGTAAACTTAGTGCGTCGACGAAGTAAAGGGGGAAATTAGCCCCACAAGTAGTTGGTGGAATAGGGTAGAACATGTTCTAGATAAGAGCGAATAACATAATTAGTACATGACTGTGAGTGATTACATCTGTAATCAGTGTGGCGAGTAAAGGAATAAAGAACTAATAAAACAAAACAAATGAAAAGTCACTGTGCCAGGCCTGGATCTGGTGTGTAGTGTACTAAAGTGAGGGCATCTCAAAATGTGCTGATTGGTGAGATCGTAGTTGCCAGTTCTTTCAACCCACAACCTTGTGGAAAGCAGGGTGGCTAGAAAGTGGTAGTGGATACATATAGTTTTGCTGTGGATTTTTGTGGTAACACAAGAGTATGTGTGTCTAAGACGGCCTAGTCTCGTCTTTTTTGCAGTCCCCAAAAAGAAAACAACCTCATCCTACAACAAGGAAACGGGGCTCTTGCAGAGACGCCACACTTCTTCTCTTCCTAGAGCTACAGATTCTACTGCGGCCCAGCAGAGGCAATCCCCTTAGTACAGCTTTGAAGGCATCCCGTTAGAAAAGGCGGCTGGACGTGGTGCTGCTGTTTTCAGCAAAATTGTGGACTATTGTTTCCCGGATGGTGTTTCGAAAGGCCCGGTCTTTCAGTTTAGAGAAATACATTGTGAATTTATTTTCATCTGTCTTGCCTGTCAGTGCGTTGTATTCTTTTCTTAGCTAACAATATGTAATATTTTCAAGGGCAAAGTTTGCATTGTGCTTTTGCTAAAGTAAAAGTTTCAATTGTCATATTATGCAAGGCTTTCTTTCAGCATGATACATGTAGGAAGAACGATGTGCAAAGAAATGAATGAATGCAATGCATGTTAAAGTTGATATTTGACTTCTGTTGGAAAGATCACATAAATAATGAATGCAATGTGTCACAATTATTTTTGATCTATATAAATGAATTGTTCATATTGTTCAAAACAGTATAAGTAGGCTCAAATTTATTGACAAGGAGATCACTGTCCTCATTTTACATGCAAGCAGTTCCTTTTGGGCTCATTTGATATTCTTTTTGGAGCTCAATTGGCTTATTTTTCATTTGACAGGCTTTAACGTATTTTTGCTTATTTTCCAGCCATCCTTGAAATATGCACTTATTTTTCGGAATCTCTGAGCGCACTTTGATCTTGTAGTGCAGAACCCTCTCTGCTTGACATCAATGATTTGGGTATTTGGAAATGCCTTTTAATTTGGCTTACTTACTATTTTCTTGAGTAATATATTGGTTGTGAGAATACAATTGGTTTAATGATTTGTAATATTTTTGCTAGTTACGTTACAGCTGTAATGTCAATTATACGTATTGAATACATCTGATATTAAAAAAAGTGAGAACCTGTTTTGGAATTATTCATGACAGATTTTATAAATCCACTTTGCCTCGGACTGATCATGCAGATCGAACCTTCTTTATTGAACAGAAGCACCAACATATATCTAAACTATGGAATAAACTGCTCTTCATGTGAAGAGTTTGTTTAAACCCGCCCAGTTTTTAAAAACTGCTGAAAAGGTAGTTCTTCTGTCTGGCCTCTTCTTGCTGCTGATAGAAGCTGAGGTACACACGAGGACAGTGCAAGGGTGCGATAGTCTCTACTGCAAGAAACAGTCTCTCCATCCATTTGGGGAGTAATAAATAGGTATGATTTGGCTGCAGTGTGCTCTTCACACTTCTGGGACGAGGTTCCACTGCACTTTTTACACCAATGGTTTCTAAGACCCTGCACCAAGACACCCAAGTTTGGCAGCAGTACAGTACATTAGCTCATCAAATCAATTAATCAATATGTTTAAGAGACAGTGGAGGAACTGAAGCAACATTTTTCTAATATTCATTTGAGGTTGTGACTTCTCAGTAACTGTAGACTAACTTCAGGATAACCCATCAGCATTTTCTAAATATTCCGTGCTGCAGTTGGTCAAGAAGAGTTTTATTTTAAAACCTATCATCTCTTACACATTAACAAACTAAATGTAAAATAATTTCTTAAATAAAATTGTCATATTAAAACATTGGCCTACTTTAAAAAGCTAAAACTAACAGATCTGACAGAAACTACTATTTCGTCAAAGGAGGTTTAGAGGACAAAACCATTGCACATTGTTACACCTGTCAGCAATAGGGTGTTCTTCCCTTAGACTTTTTGCCAACACCCTGCTATTTTTCTGAATTTGGTTTTGTTGGCCGTAAAACTCTGAGCACTCTATCATTGATAACCAGTGCTAAAGTTCTTGTGCTCTCTCTTTTAAATGTTTACTCATTCAATATCTTTATTCGATTCATACAGAGAATCATAACAGCACAAAATTAAAAGCATAAGATACATGGTTAAAATGAGCCATCAATGAAACAAAATTTTAGTTGAGAGACCGTCATACAGCATAAGTACAAAAAATCCAATGGGAAAATACAGATCTAAAGCTAGGTTCTCCATAACGTTTCCTAATCCGGAGCGACACTCGTATGAAGTTCAACATAGCACAACAAACTTCAACAGAAGATAATGACAACAGGTAGTCATAGCCTTCATTATAGGTACATGGTTGCCGCCCCTTCAGGATAGGCTTAATGAATCTAATCCTAGGTTCCTGGTATAAAGAACAAAAGAGAACAACGTGTATGGTACTTTGACTGACTCTATTATTACAAGGACAGGGGGGTAGCCTCTCACACCAACCCCCTTGTTTAGGGAAGGCAAAAAGGAAGTGGAGTGTATTTAGCCTAAGCCTTGTAAGATAAAACCGCCATTGAACATTAGTCGAAAAAGTTAAATAGATCTGATGCTGAACCTTAGATGCATGACTTGTTAGGCCTCCCGAACTAGGTATGTCTTAAAAATTTCCAATAACATGCTTTAATTTGGGTTTTTATGTTTCCCTGAATATTTTCAGGATTTTCATAAACATAACCCAGACCTATCTTATGCAACATGTCATTAACATATGACAGCCAGGGAATCTGTTTTACATTATCCAGGCTCATACAATCTAAAAGAATTTCTCTAGAAAGTTGGAGGTCGTCCGATAACCATATTTTGCACCATAGTAATAAGGGCGACAGACGAATAATATCAGTCACTTTGGTCATTCCCATTTCGTTGTGACAGAAGGTGTTTGATGAACCCGATGGAATCAATAACACCCGTTTTAAAAATTTGTTTTCCATCACCTGTATGACTGAGGGATTCTCGGTCCCCCATACCCCTGCCCCATAGGTGGCCACAGATAGGCATTTAGATATATATAGGGTTTTGAGATGCGCAACAGGTTTTTGACCCAACTTGCCACAAAAACGGAAAAGACCTTCTACAGAGCGAGTAGTACTCTGGACTCGAGTCTTCATTAATGGGGCCCAACTTAATTTGTTGTTGAAGAGATTTCCCAGGTAGTTAAAGTTATCCACCTTTTCAACGGTGAAGTTATTCACCACAAATTTCCTAGATTTTGACCCTTTTGGGCCACAGACCATATCAAAGGATTTTGCAAAATTTACCTTTAGGTCAAGGTACAACATGAAGGTGTTAAAAGCATCTAAGCATGTCTGCATGCTATTTCCAGTGAGGGTCATTAAAACAGTGTCATCTGCATACGACAGTATGGGAATACTCCTACCATTTACCTTTGGAAAATCACAACAATGGTCCAACAAATGCTTCTCCAATCCATTTGTATACACCAAAAATAAAAAAGGTGCCAAAATGCACCCTTGACGGACCCCCTCAGTTGAGGGAATCGGTTTTGTTATTTCACCCCCAGGTCCAAACCTTATGGCCACGGATGTTGCAGCATGCAATCTGCGGAGTAGCATAACCAAGGGTTCTTCAAAGCCCATATTATCCATCATCTGCCATAGCTTACTTCTGCAAACAGTGTCAAACGCGCTAGACAAGTCCATGAAGGCAAGGTAAATTGCAGAATTCCTTGCCTTCATGTACTTGCCAATGATCAGCGCCAAATTTAAACACTGTTCAACCGTCCCCTTCCCACTTCTAAATCCATACTGGGAGTTCACAATTAAACCAACAGAATCAGCCCACGTTTCCAATCTGGCCAAAATGACCCTTCCTAATAATTTACATGATGCATCAATCAAGGATATAGGTCGATAGCATCGGGGGTCACACCTATCGCCTTTCTTAAAAATCGGCACCACCACTGCCTTCTTCCATGATACAGGAATGCGACCAACAACCACAGCCCTAAAAACATTTAGCAGCAACGGAGCCCATACTTCCATATTGCGCTTGAAAAAGTCCAAAGGAACAGCATCAGGGCCCGGAGCTTTTAATGATATACCTTTCCTCAGAGCTTCTTCAACCTCCTCCAGTGTAAGCGAGGAGCTAAGGAGCGAAGCTGTAGATGGTACTACCAAAATTCCTGGGTCATCCAACAAATCCGAGGGTGATAATGCCTTGGGATTAAAAATTTTACCAAAATGAACTTCCCAGGATACACCAGTAACCTGCATCACTATGCTTTCCTTGGTATCGCTTTTAAACAGGGGACGATTTACTATGTCCCAAAAGAGCCTACTATCTTTTAGCTCAGAGGCCTTTTCTAGATCTTCCCAGGCACAGTTTTTTAACTCCTGCTTCCTCTTTATAATAGCCTCTTTATAGGACTTCCTAGTTGATCTTACCAAGTCTTTATTCCTTGGTTTTTGCATAAGGGCCGCTTTTAGGGATTTATGTGAGGCGGAGCATGCGGAGTCGAACCATCTAAAGCACTTTATATTCTTTTTACCTGCTGGTTTTTTAAGATACTCAGCCACATGCCCACATAATTTTTCAAAGCTCCCAATAACCTTTTCTGTGTCTAATATTGACATTTGGCATGAGTCAATTTCAGTCTTACAGTCATTAAAAATCTTCGCCTCTAGACCTACAGCGTCTATTTTACCCCACTTCATGATGACGCCCTGATTCTTATTATATTTTATAGGCTGTTCCCAAACCGAGTGTTTCCCACTAACAGGGATACACAGAGATAGCTTTAAGGGGTTATGATCGCTTGCAGCATTAGCTATTATCTCAAGTCTATTGACATAAAGCAGGAAGTTACTGGACACAAAAATAAAATCAATAGTGCTCGTTGCACCTCATAATCCGTGAAAGGTTGGTATTGGCGAAATATCTGGGGCTACCCAGGGCTCTACCATGCATAGATCGTTTAGAACAATAATATTATTTAAGGCATCCCCCTGGGGCGTGTGTTTGAAATGCATCAAAGGTTGTTTATTTAAATCCTCAAGGCCACACACATTTGAACCACCAAATTTGCACAATGAAGAGTTAAAATTGCCAACCCAAACAACGAATAATGGAGGTCGTTCGCTACGAGCCTTGCTTATTGCGTCCTCCAAACTCTGAATTGTGGACACATCATTCCTATCAAAAACATTGTGGCACCAGTTGATTAACAACAAGGGCTCGGGGAACAGATTTTCAAGCAATAGCAGTTGGAACCAAGGAGTGTCCGCTATCTTTAAAATTATCAAATTCTTAAGTTTGATAGAGAGTGCTGTCATTATCCCGCCCCTAGCCCTCCCCGCTGGTGATGGTACCGCCAGGACGTTAAAAGATTGAAAACCGTCAATTTCCTCACCCGTTCTGCTCCATGTCTCCTGGAAGCACAGAATGTCCTGGCTACCCACATAGTCCAAAAAACCTTCATCCTCTAGTCTACCCGCAAGACCGGCAATATTCCATGAAATTAAACACAACGTAGGTTCCCCTTGGTTGTCGTACACAGGCTCTTTTAAACTTATCTGGTCGTGCTCAATAATCAATGGGTTTGGCTCACGGCCTAAGATACTGATCACCTGTGTATCCAAAAGTATATTAGACCCTGCATTGTGATCGGTGACATCCACCACCAAGTTATCCTTCTGGCTTTCCCCCTCGTTTTCCCCTATAGCCAAGTCTGATATAGGTGATGCATTTTCCTTTTTTTTCTCTAATGGTCAATCTAAACCCTTCATTCCCACCAATGGGTCAAAACGATTTCTTAGGGGAATGTTGCTATTTGGCATCCACCCTAGGTATTCCTCCCCCTGAACTCTCATTTCTGGTTGGTCATAGGGTAGTTGCATAGTGTTACTAAAACTTATAGGCCCCATGGGGCATCCATCACCCTGGTACCTCATACCAGGATGATTTTGGGGGGGTCGAAATGCAGTTTTGTTCTGTATCCATCCAGGGTGACTATTTCCCTGCAGTCTTGACCCAGAGTAACCATTTCCCTGCAATCCTGGCCCAGAGTAACAATTACTTGGTGAAACATGATACAGGTTGGGATAAAAATATTCAAGGCCTATACATTGAATGTCCCCCATTCTAGCAAACCTTGCTTTATTGCAAATTAGGTCTTTAACCCACCTGTCCCTAAAATTGATAAGAATACAGTCCCCCTCTAAATCCTTCTTGCTTGGGCCAACCCAAGGAACCCTTCGTACACCTAATATTTTTGTGGCAGAGGCTGGGGGAAGTGGCCTATTATTGTTAAGCCAGAATATAACTTTATTTAATAAGTCCTGACTTGATTCATGTTTATTCGGTGCAAACACCGGGACCCCTGTCAGGATTACCATAAAAGGGGCGGAATCGGGGGTATGTTCACACAAATTGGTTTACTTAGAGGAGCTTTTTTACCCGAAACTAATAATCCACTTGATAAAGTTGGTTTAGCTCCCAGTGCTACCACCGGCATAGATATAGTTGGGATCGGTGTTGTTGCTATAGCTATCTCAGGCATTGGCTGAGGGGCCGCATCAGCCACCAATGTGGGTTTAGTTAAAACTGTCTGAACGGGGATTTGCTGGGTATCACCAGATATAATGAACTGGGATGATTTGCTTGAATTTTGGGTAGAAGTTTTTTGAGAACCCTTCTTTGTAGCAATGCAAATCTCCAGGGACTCAAGAGATTAACTGTTTTTAACCAAGGTTTCCAGTGAGTGTGTATTAACTGATAATAAGAGCTCTAATTGATCTAATTTTAGATTGACAATTTGTGTTCTCTCTATGAGGGGCATCAAGAGGCTTTTTAACAAAGTTTCAATGTGTCCTAACAGGTCATCATTATTGCGATTTTTACAGCAAATAGGCGGATAACCGGGATCCCCCAACCGTGTTCCCTTTCCCTTCATCTGACCCCTTCCTCTTTTACGTTTACTGGTTTGTATAACTACTTGGGCATGGTCCAGAGCTTGAGGTTGTAAGGGGGCAGGCTCCAACAGACTCGAGTTAGTGCACAGCTTGCCGTCCCCGCTAATATTCGATGCAGTGTGATCTTCTAATGGACAATCCACTACAACATCCCCCCTAGGTATTTCTTGGGAGTCTGGGATTACTACTAGATTGGAGCTAGCTTCCAGATCATTAGTTATGCTTTTTTCCGGAGTAGCCACAGAACCAATCCGTCCAAAGGATGAGCGTTTGCCCGTAACAAGATCCAAAGACAAACGTTTTTCTGTAAGGGCAATTTCTTTCTCCAGTATCCCCGTAGCCCGAATAATAAAATCATCTAAAGTTCCGGTGGCTTTACCACTGCCTGACTTTACTGTGACCTGCCTACCCTTCCTAGTTGATAGCGGCATTATTAAAAGAATATACTATTTAAAATACTAAGTAAACAAAAGAATAAATATTAAATTCCACAAAATAACTACTTAAGAAAATCTGCTCGCATACATCATTAAGACATGCAGTAAATCCTCAAGTCCACAATGAAAGAGAATGGGCCCGTCCCGTCCCTGCACGTCCTTGGACGGACTTAGACAGCCCGCCGTTTGCCCGGGCTTAGCCCCGGGCGCTCCCGCGCAGCGGGAAGAAAGGCCAGTAATGAGGACAATGGTGTGGCGGGGGCGGGGCAGGCAGGGAGAGCGACCCAGGTGTTGCGGGTCGCGGCCTCATGCAGGGACTCCTGGTAAACTGAGTCCCCGCGGGTCAGCTCGTAGCCCTGTGGTCCCGTCCACACGCACGCACTGACAGCAGCAGTCTGAATCAGTTGGCGCAGCTCAAGAGCAGCAGGCAGGCTCACCACCAGTCAGGTAACCGGGAAGAACGAAGCGGGACCCGCGCAGCGGGTCCGGCGAAGAGCTATGGCAGAAAGTGAAGGGATGTCCAGATGAACTCTCCACTCTGATGCAGGCAAGGCAAGACGAAAATCCCAGCGATTACCAAAGAGCAGCTGACACTTATTTGCTGTGGCGGGGGCGGGGCAGGCAGGGAGAGCGACCCAGGTGTTGCGGGTCTCGGCCTCACGCAGGGACTCCTGGTAAACTGAGTCCCCGCGGGTCAGCTCGCAGCCCTGTGGTCCCGTCCACACGCACGCACTGACAGCAGCAGTTTGAATCAGTTGGGGCAGCTTAAGAGCAGCAGGCAGGCTCACCACCAGTCAGGTAACCGGGAAGAACGAAGCGGGACCCGCGCAGTGGGTCCGGCGAGGAGCTATGGCAGAAAGTGAAGGGATGTCCAGATGAACTCTCCACTCTGATGCAGGCAAGGCAAGACGAAAATCCCAGCGATTACCACAGAGCAGCTGACACTTATTTGCTGTGGCGGGGGCGGGGCAGGCAGGGAGAGCGACCCAGGTGTTGCGGGTCTCGGCCTCAAGCAGGGACTCCTGGTAAACTGAGTCCCCGCGGGTCAGCTCGCAGCCCTGTGGTCCCGTCCACATGCACGCACTGACAGCAGCAGTCTGAATCAGTTGGGGCAGCTCAAGAGCAGCAGGCAGGCTCACCACCAGTCAGGTAACCGGGAAGAACGAAGCGGGACCCGCGCAGCGTGTCCGGCGAGGAGCTATGGCAGAAAGTGAAGGGATGTCCAGATGAACTCTCCACTCTGATGCAGGCAAGGCAAGACGAAAATCCCAGCGATTACCACAGAGCAGCTGACACTTATTTGCTGTGGCGGGGGCGGGGCAGGCAGGGAGAGCGACCCAGGTGTTGCGGGTCTCGGCCTCACGCAAGGACTCCTGGTAAACTGAGTCCCCGCGGGTCAGCTCGCAGCCCTGTGGTCCCGTCCACATGCACGCACTGACAGCAGCAGTCTGAATCAGTTGGGGCAGCTCAAGAGCAGCAGGCAGGCTCACCACCAGTCAGGTAACCGTGAAGAACGAAGCGGGACCCGCGCAGCGGGTCCGGCGAGGAGCTATGGCAGAACGTGAAGGGATGTCCAGATGAACTCTCCACTCTGATGCAGGCAAGGCAAGACGAAAATCCCAGCGATTACCACAGAGCAGCTGACACTTATTTGCTGTGGCGGGGGCGGGGCAGGCAGGGAGAGCGACCCAGGTGTTGCGGGTCTCGACCTCACGCAGGGACTCCTGGTAAACTGAGTCCCCGCGGGTCAGCTCGCAGCCCTGTGGTCCCGTCCACACGCACGCACTGACAGCAGCAGTCTGAATCAGTTGGTGCAGCTCAAGAGCAGCAGGCAGGCTCACCACCAGTCAGGTAACCGGGAAGAACGAAGCGGGACCCGCGCAGCGGGTCCAGCGAGGAGCTATGGCAGAAAGTGAAGGGATGTCCAGATGAACTCTCCACTCTGATGCAGGCAAGGCAAGACGAAAATCCCAGCGATTACCACAGAGCAGCTGACACTTATTTGCTGTGGCGGGGGCGGGGCAGGCAGGGAGAGCGACCCAGGTGTTGCGGGTCTCGGCCTCACGCAGGGACTCCTGGTAAACTGAGTCCCCGCGGGTCAGCTCGCAGCCCTGTGGTCCCGTCCACACGCACGCACTGACAGCAGCAGTCTGAATCAGTTGGGGCAGCTCAAGAGCAGCAGGCAGGTTCACCACCAGTCAGGTAACCGGGAAGAACGAAGCGGGACCCGCGCAGCGGGTCCGGCGAGGAGCTATGGCAGAAAGTGAAGGGATGTCCAGATGAACTCTCCACTCTGATGCAGGCAAGGCAAGACGAAAATCCCAGCGATTACCACAGAGCAGCTGACACTTATTTGCTGTGGCAGGGGCGGGGCAGGCAGGGAGAGCGACCCAGGTGTTGCGGGTCTCGGCCTCACGCAGGGACTCCTGGTAAACTGAGTCCCCGCGGGTCAGCTCGCAGCCCTGTGGTCCCGTCCACACGCACGCACTGACAGCAGCAGTCTGAATCAGTTGGGGCAGCTCAAGAGCAGCAGGCAGGCTCACCACCAGTCAGGTAACCGGGAAGAACGAAGCGGGACCCGCGCAGCGGGTCCAGCGAGGAGCTATGGCAGAAAGTGAAGGGATGTCCAGATGAACTCTCCACTCTGATGCAGGCAAGGCAAGACGAAAATCCCAGCGATTACCACAGAGCAGCTGACACTTATTTGCTGTGGCGGGGGCGGGGCAGGTAGGGAGAGCGACCCAGGTGTTGCGGGTCTCGGCCTCACGCAGGGACTCCTGGTAAACTGAGTCCCCGCGGGTCAGCTCGCAGCCCTGTGGTCCCGTCCACACGCACGCACTGACAGCAGCAGTCTGAATCAGTTGGGGCAGCTCAAGAGCAGCAGGCAGGCTCACCACCAGTCAGGTAACCGGGAAGAACGATGCGGGACCCGCACAGTGGGTCCGGCAAGGAGCTATGGCAGAAAGTGAAGGGATGTCCAGATGAACTCTCCACTCTGATGCAGGCAAGGCAAGACGAAAATCCCAGCGATTACCACAGAGCAGCTGACACTTATTTGCTGTGGCGGGGGCGGGGCAGGCAGGGAGAGCGACCCAGGTGTTGCGGGTCTCGGCCTCACACAGGGACTCCTGGTAAACTGAGTCCCCGCGGGTCAGCTCGCAGCCCTGTGGTCCCGTCCACACGCACGCACTGACAGCAGCAGTCTGAATCAGTTGGGGCAGCTCAAGAGCAGCAGGCAGGCTCACCACCAGTCAGGTAACCGTGAAGAACGAAGCGGGACCCGCGCAGCGGGTCCGGCGAGGAGCTATGGCAGAAAGTGAAGGGATGTCCAGATGAACTCTCCACTCTGATGCAGGCAAGGCAAGACGAAAATGTTTACTCAAAGCCCCTGACTTTTCTCAGGAATTCATTGCACAAACTCAATCAATCAAATCAATCAGGCGTTTGTAGAGCACGACTACTCACCCGTAAGGGTCTCAAGACGCTGGGGGATGGGGGGGGGTGTGCAGGTTCCAGTCCATCAAGGAGGGGGTCTGTCGAAGAGCCAGGTTTTGAGGTTTCTTGCGAAGATGGGTAGCGATGTTGTCTGTCTGAGGTGGAGCGGAAGGGCGTTCCAGGCTCTGGCCGCGAGGAAGGAGAAGGAGCTTCCTACCGATCTGGTCTTTCTGGTGCAGGGGACCACAGCATAGGAGAGCTGGGCTGATTGTAGGGTCCTTTGGGGTGCGTGGAATTTGCTGTTATGTTGGTCCGGTGTCGTGGAGGGCTTTGTGTGCGTGGATGAGCATCTTGAAGGTGACTCTAGCTTCGATGGGGATCCAGTGGAATGAGCGCAGGTGCTGGGACATGTGGCAGTGTCTTGGCAGGTTGAGGACCAGTCTTGCGGAGGTGTTCTGGATGTTCTGTAGTTGTGGGTGAGGTTTTTGTTTATTCCGATGTAGAGTGCGTTGCTGTAGTCGAGTCTGCTGGTGACCAGGACGTGAGTGACAGTCTTTCTGTGTTCAAGGGGAATCCATTTGAAGGTTTTACGTAGGAGGCAAAGGGTGTGGAAGCAGGAGGACGAGACAGAGTTGATCTGGCGGTCCATTTCGAGCTCGGAGTCCAGAATGATTCCCAGGTTGTGTGCGTGGTCCGTGGGAGTGGGCGGGCTTCTGAGAGCAAGGGGGCACCAGGTGTCATTCCAGGCATCGGGGTTTGGGCCCATGATGAGTACTTATGTTTTGTTGGTGTTTAGTTGTAGGCAGCTGTTTTTCATCCATTTGGCGATGGCTTCTATGCCTTCTCGGAAGTTGAGTCTGGCGGTGTTGGGGTCGTTGGATAGGGAGAGGATGAGTTGGGTGTTGTCTGCGTATGACACAATGTTGAGTCCGTAGGTTCTGACGATGGGTGCAAGCAGAGCCATGTAAACAATGAAGAGCGTAGGGCTGAGGGAGGATCCTTGGGGGACTCCGCAGGTGGTTGGTGTAGGGTCCGAGAGGAAAGGGGGGAGTCTGACCCTCTGTGTTCTGCCAGAGAGAAAGGAGCAGATCCAGTCGAGGGCCTTGTCTTGGATTCCTGCGTTGTGGAGTCTGTGTATTAGGGTGCGGTGGGAGACTGTGTCGAACGCCGCTGAGAGGTCGAGGAGGATGAGGGCTACTGTTTCTCCTTTGTCCAGTAGGGTGCAGATGTCGTCTGTTGCAGCGAGGAGGGCAGTTTCCGTACTCTGGTTCTTTCTGAAGCCAGATTGGGAGGGGTCAAGGATGTTGTGCTCTTCGATAAATGTGGCGAGTTGGCTGTTGATGGCTTTCTCGATGACTTTCGCTGGGAACGGGAGCAGGGAGATGGTTCTGTAATTTTTGAGGTCGTGGGGTCTGCCGAGAGTTTCTTCAGGAGGGGGTTGACCTCGGCGTGTTTCCAGTTGTCAGGGAAGAAGGCGGTTGCCAGGGAGCAGTTGATGGTGTGTCGGAGCAGGAACGCAATGGTGTCAGCGGCTCTGTTGAAGATGTCTTGGGCACAGGAGTCTGTGGGGGCCCCGGAGTGGATTGACTTCATCGTCTTCAGTGTTTCTTCGGTGGTGTCCAGTTGTCAATCGCTGGTTTCAGGGTGTTGGGGTTGGTTGGTGAGGATTCAGTTTGTTGGTTGTCTTCGTCCAAGTTGTCGTAGGTGCTCTTGATTTTGTGGTGGAAAAAGGTGCTGAGCTTGTCACAGAGGTCTTGTGAGGGAGGGATGTCGGTGGATTTGCTGGTGGGTTGGGCTAACTCCTTGATGATGTTGAAGAGTTCTTTTCTGTTGTGCGCGTGAGTGGAGATTCTGCCTTCAATCGCTTTTTTCCTTGTTTTTCTGATGAGTTGGTGGCGGGCGTTGGTGGCGGCTCTGAAGATGTTGTGGGCTTCTGTGGATTTGGTGTTCCTCCAGGCCTTTTCGGGGTGGCGGCAAGTGCATCTGGACTCTCAAAGTTCGGTGGTTAACCATCTGGCTTTCTTGGCGTGGGTGTTGTTGTTTTTCTTGAGGGGGGCTATGGTGTTGGCGCTGTCGGAGATCCATCTGTGCAGAGTTCGGCTGCGGCGTTGGGGCCGCCGTTTTCGGCGATGGTTGGGGTGGAGTTGCTGAGTGAGGAGGTGAGTTGGCCGTCGGTGATTCTGCTCCAGTTTCTTTGTGGGAGCTGGTGCTGGTGTCTGTGGATGGTGGGTGTTCTGAAGGTGAAGTGGACGCATCAATGGTCAGTCAATGGGAGTTCAGTGGTGTGGCTGAAGGTGATCGAGTTTCCTGTTGTGAAGAGGGTTTGAGAGTGTGTCCTGCTGAGTGCGTGGGTTCAGTCACCTGCCTCAGAGCATGTCCTAGGGTCTGTGTTATCGCAGTTGAATGAGGATGGCCTAGGCCAACCTGTAGTCTGAAGCAGGAGGTTACTTCCCTGGGAACAGAGGTGAAGTGCTATTGAGAAGGAAGCCTTTGGTGTGGTCTGGGCACTGAAGAAACTGGGACCATACTTGTTTGTGACTCACTTTCACGTTCAGGCAGAACACATGCCCCTCAGATGGCTCATGCAGATGAGGTTTGAGAATCCCAAACTGTTGAGGGGGTCCGCCTCCCCACAGGGAATGGAGTTTATGGTGGAACACCGTCCTAGGTCAGGTCACTCTCCAATGCTGATGGTCTGTCCATGTTTTTCTGCCTTAGTGATGAGAACTACCAAGAGGTTGGATAGTTCTCCCCACTATTAGCTGGGGGAGAGATGTGTTAGAGTTATCAGCCTTAGGGGGGTCTTCCCCCATACCTTTTGCCTTCACCCTCCTATTTTTCTTAATTTGTTTTTGTTGGCATTAGTGCTAAAGTGTGTATGCTTACTTCCTAAAATATAGTAAAATTGGCTTACAGCTGATTGGCATTTTAAATCTACTTCTAAGCCCTTAGTAAAGTGGTATAGCATATACCCACGGCTGGTAAATAAAATGCTACTAGTGGGCCTACTGCGCTGATTGTGCCACCTGCTTAAGTAGCCCTTTAAACACGTCTCATGCCTGCCACTGCAGCCTGTGGAGCAGTTTTAATCTGCCATTTTGACCGAGTAAAATAAACCTTCTGCTAGGCCTAAACCTTCCTTTTTAATACATATAGGTAATCTCGGATTACACCGTGAACAGCCCAGAGGGCAGGGTGCAGTGTATTTAAAATGTAGGGTACTTTTAAATTGTACATGTCCTGATAGTGAAAAAACTACTAAAATCATTTTTCACCACTGCTAGTGAAAAACCCATAAAGTTGTTTTTTCACTACCTCTCCCACAGGATCATTTTTGAGTTACCTTATTACAATTAATAAGCTGCAACCTCCAATTGGGAAGAGACAGACAATTTGATTTTGGTGCTAAAGAATTGGAATTAAAAGCCCTCTTTAATGGGAAAGTTGTATTTTTAATCGCAATTCTGATAATGCCACATTTAGAAAGTTGGTATTTTCTTGTCCTAACTATATGGTGCCTCCTGCCTGTTCCGGTGTCAGATGAGTAGGTGTAGCTGGCAGTTGGTCTTTGTATATTGCATCCAGGGAGTGAGACAAGGGGAAGATAGGTGTTGGTAGGATGGGCCTTCTCTGACTTGAAGAGGGGGAGGAGCTGTCACCTACCACAGTAGCACATCACAAACGACTGCCTGAGCACTCTCACAAAGGGTTTAGAACTAAGGGTGGGTCGATATATTTGGCCACTGCGCGTTAATCTTGTAATGTGGAGTTCCGACCAAATTCCGCTCACCACCAGTCAGGTAACCGGGAAGAACGAAGCGGGACCCGTGCATCGGGTCCAGCGAGGAGCTATGGCAGAAAGTGAAGGGATGTCCAGATGAACTCTCCACTCTGATGCAGGCAAGGCAAGACGAAAATCCCAGCGATTATCACAGAGCAACTGACACTTATTTGCTGTGGCGGGGGCGGGGCAGGCAGGGAGAGCGACCCAGGTGTTGCGGGTCTCGGCCTCACGCAAGGACTCCTGGTAAACTGAGTCCCCGCGGGTCAGCTCGCAGCCCTGTGGTCCCGCCCACATGCACGCACTGACAGCAGCAGTCTGAATCAGTTGGGGCAGCTCAAGAGCAGCAGGCAGGCTCACCACCAGTCAGGTAACCGGGAAGAACGAAGCGGGACCCGCGCAGCGGGTCCGGCGAGGAGCTATGGCAGAAAGTGAAGGGATGTCCAGATGAACTCTCCACTCTGATGCAGGCAAGGCAAGACGAAAATCCCAGTGATTACCACAGAGCAGCTGACACTTATTTGCTGTGGTGGGGGCGGGGCAGGCAGGTAGAGCGACCCAGGTGTTGCGGGTCTCGGCCTCACGCAGGGACTCCTGGTAAACTGAGTCCCCGCGGGTCAGCTCGCAGCCCTGTGGTCCCGTCCACACGCACGCACTGACAGCCGCAGTCTGAATCAGTTGGGGCAGCTCAAGAGCAGCAGGCAGGCTCACCACCAGTCAGGTAACCGGGAAGAACGAAGCGGGACCCGCGCAGCGGGTCCGGCAAGGAGCTATGGCAGAAAGTGACGGGATGTCCAGATGAACTCTCCACTTTGATGCAGGCAAGGCAAGACGAAAATCCCAGCGATTACCACAGAGCAGCTGACACTTATTTGCTGTGGCGGGGGCGGGGCAGGCAGGGAGAGCGACCCAGGTGTTGCGGGTCTCGGCCTCACGCAGGGACTCCTGGTAAACTGAGTCCCCGCGGGTCAGCTCGCAGCCCTGTGGTCCCGTCCACACGCACGCACTGACAGCAGCAGTCTGAATCAGTTGGGGCAGCTCAAGAGCAGCAGGCAGGCTCATCACCAGTCAGGTAACCGGGAAGAACGAAGCGGGACCCGCGCAGCGGGTCCAGCGAGGAGCTATGGCAGAAAGTGAAGGGATGTCCAGATGAACTCTCCACTCTGATGCAGGCAAGGCAAGACGAAAATCCCAGCGATTACCACAGAGCAGCTGACACCTATTTGCTGTGGCGGGGGCGGGGCAGGCAGGGAGAGCGACCCAGGTGTTGCGGGTCTCGGCCTCACGCAGGGACTCCTGGTAAACTGAGTCCCTGCGGGTCAGCTCGCAGCCCTGTGGTCCCGTCCACACGCACGCATTGACAGCAGCAGTCTGAATCAGTTGGGGCAGCTCAAGAGCAGCAGGCAGGCTCACCACCAGTCAGGTAACCGGGAAGAACGATGCGGGACCCGCGCAGCGGGTCCGGCAAGGAGCTATGGCAGAAAGTGAAGGGATGTCCAGATGAACTCTCCACTCTGATGCAGGCAAGGCAAGACGAAAATCCCAGCGATTACCACAGAGCAGCTGACACTTATTTGCTGTGGCGGGGGCGGGGCAGGCAGGGAGAGCGACCCAGGTGTTGCGGGTCTCGGCCTCACACAGGGACTCCTGGTAAACTGAGTCCCTGCGGGTCAGCTCGCAGCCCTGTGGTCCCGTCCACACGCACGCACTGACAGCAGCAGTCTGAATCAGTTGGGGCAGCTCAAGAGCAGCAGGCAGGCTCACCACCAGTCAGGTAACCGGGAAGAACGAAGCGGGACCCGCGCAGCGGGTCCGGCGAGGAGCTGTGGCAGAAAGTGAAGGGATGTCCAGATGAACTCTCCACTCTGATGCAGGCAAGGCAAGACGAAAATGTTTACTCAAAGCCCCTGACTTTTCTCAGGAATTCATTGCACAAACTCAATCAATCAAATCAATCAGGCGTTTGTAGAGCATGACTACT
Organism: Triturus cristatus; assembly: GCF_964204655.1. Taxonomy (NCBI): domain Eukaryota; kingdom Metazoa; phylum Chordata; class Amphibia; order Caudata; family Salamandridae; genus Triturus; species Triturus cristatus. Next base: position 1,362,206,009 of record NC_140591.1, on the reverse strand, counting down.
CACCCGTAAGGGTCTCAAGACGCTGGGGGATGGTGGGGGGTGTGCAGGTTCCAGTCCATCAAGGAGGGGGTCTGTCGAAGAGCCAGGTTTTGAGGTTTCTTGCGAAGATGGGTAGCGATGTTGTCTGTCTGAGGTGGAGCGGAAGGGCGTTCCAGGCTCTGGCCGCGAGGAAGGAGAAGGAGCTTCCTCCCGATCTGGTCTTTCTGGTGCAGGGGACCACAGCATAGGAGAGCTGGGCTGATTGTAGGGTCCTTTGGGGTGCGTGGAATTTGCTGTTATGTTGGTCCGGTGTCGTGGAGGGCTTTGTGTGCGTGGATGAGCATCTTGAAGGTGACTCTAGCTTCGATGGGGATCCAGTGGAATGAGCGTAGGTGCTGGGAGATGTGGCAGTGTCTTGGCAGGTTGAGGACCAGTCTTGCGGTGGTGTTCTGGATGTTCTGTAGTTGCGGGTGAGGTTTTTGTTTATTCCGATGTAGAGTGCGTTGCTGTAGTCGAGTCTGCTGGTGACCAGGACGTGAGTGACAGTCTTTCTGTGTTCAAGGGGAATCCATTTGAAGGTTTTACGTAGGAGGCAAAGGGTGTGGAAGCAGGAGGACGAGACAGAGTTGATCTGGCGGTCCATTTCGAGCTCGGAGTCCAGAATGATTCCCAGGTTGTGTGCGTGGTCCGTGGGAGTGGGCGGGCTTCTGAGAGCAAGGGGGCACCAGGTGTCATTCCAGGCATCGGGGTTTGGGCCCATGATGAGTACTTATGTTTTGTTGGTGTTTAGTTGTAGGCAGCTGTTTTTCATCCATTTGGCGATGGCTTCTATGCCTTCTCGGAAGTTGAGTCTGGCGTTGTTGGGGTCGTTGGATAGGGAGAGAATGAGTTGGGTGTCGTCTGCGTATGACACAATGTTGTGTCCGTAGGTTCTGACGATGGGTGCAAGCAGAGCCATGTAAACGATGAAGAGCATAGGGCTGAGGGAGGATCCTTGGGGGACTCCGCAGGTGGTTGGTGTAGGGTCCGAGAGGAAAGGGGGGAGTCTGACCCTCTGTGTTCTGCCAGAGAGAAAGGAGCAGATCCAGTCGAGGGCCTTGTCTTGGATTCCTGCGTTGTGGAGTCTGTGTATTAGGGTGCGGTGGGAGACTGTGTCGAACGCCGCTGAGAGGTCGAGGAGGATGAGGGCTACTGTTTCTCCTTTGTCCAGTAGGGTGCAGATGTCGTCTGTTGCAGCGAGGAGGGCAGTTTCCGTACTCTGGTTCTTTCTGAAGCCAGATTGGGAGGGGTCAAGGATGTTGTGCTCTTCGATAAATGTGGCGAGTTGGCTGTTGATGGCTTTCTCGATGACTTTCGCTGGGAACGGGAGCAGGGAGATGGTTCTGTAATTTTTGAGGTCGTGGGGTCTGCCGAGAGTTTCTTCAGGAGGGGGTTGACCTCGGCGTGTTTCCAGTTGTCAGGGAAGAAGGCGGTTGCCAGGGAGCAGTTGATGGTGTGTCGGAGCAGGAACGCAATGGTGTCAGCGGCTCTGTTGAAGATGTCTTGGGCACAGGGGTCCGTGGGGGCCCCGGAGTGGATTGACTTCATCGTCTTCAGTGTTTCTTCGGTGGTGTCCAGTTGTCAATCGCTGGTTTCAGGGTGTTGGGGTTGGTTGGTGAGGATTCAGTTTGTTGGTTGTCTTCGTCCAAGTTGTCGTAGGTGCTCTTGATTTTGTGGTGGAAAAAGGTGCTGAGCTTGTCACAGAGGTCTTCTGAGGGAGGGATGTCGGTGGATTTGCTGGTGGGTTGGGCTAACTCCTTGATGATGTTGAAGAGTTCTTTTCTGTTGTGCGCGTGAGTGGAGATTCTGCCTTCAATCGCTTTTTTCCTTGTTTTTCTGATGAGTTGGTGGCGGCTCTGAAGATGTTGTGGGCTTCTGTGGATTTGGTGTTCCTCCAGGCCTTTTCGGGGTGGCGGCAAGTGCATCTGGACTCTCAAAGTTCGGTGGTTAACCATCTGGCTTTCTTGGCGTGGGTGTTGTTGTTTTTCTTGAGGGGGGCTATGGTGTTGGCGCTGTCGGAGATCCATCTGTGCAGAGTTCGGCTGCGGCGTTGGGGCCGCCGTTTTCGGCGATGGTTGGGGTGGAGTTGCTGAGTGAGGAGGTGAGTTGGCCGTCGGTGATTCTGCTCCAGTTTCTTTGTGGGAGCTGGTGCTGGTGTCTGTGGATGGTGGGTGTTCTGAAGGTGAAGTGGACGCATCAATGGTCAGTCAATGGGAGTTCAGTGGTGTGGCTGAAGGTGATCGAGTTTCCTGTTGTGAAGAGGGTTCGAGAGTGTGTCCTGCTGAGTGCGTGGGTTCAGTCACCTGCCTCAGAGCATGTCCTAGGGTCTGTGTTATCGCAGTTGAATGAGGATGGCCTAGGCCAACCTGTAGTCTGAAGCAGGAGGTTACTTCCCTGGGAACAGAGGTGAAGTGCTATTGAGAAGGAAGCCTTTGGTGTGGTCTGGGCACTGAAGAAACTGGGACCATACTTGTTTGTGACTCACTTTCACGTTCAGGCAGAACACATGCCCCTCAGATGGCTCATGCAGATGAGGTTTGAGAATCCCAAACTGTTGAGGGGGTCCGCCTCCCCACAGGGAATGGAGTTTATGGTGGAACACCGTCCTAGGTCAGGTCACTCTCCAATGCTGATGGTCTGTCCATGTTTTTCTGCCTTAGTGATGAGAACTACCAAGAGGTTGGATAGTTCTCCCCACTATTAGCTGGGGGAGAGATGTGTTAGAGTTATCAGCCTTAGGGGGGTCTTCCCCCATACCTTTTGCCTTCACCCTCCTATTTTTCTTAATTTGTTTTTGTTGGCATTAGTGCTAAAGTGTGTATGCTTACTTCCTAAAATATAGTAAAATTGGCTTACAGCTGATTGGCATTTTAAATCTACTTCTAAGCCCTTAGTAAAGTGGTATAGCATATACCCACGGCTGGTAAATAAAATGCTACTAGTGGGCCTACTGCGCTGATTGTGCCACCTGCTTAAGTAGCCCTTTAAACACGTCTCATGCCTGCCACTGCAGCCTGTGGAGCAGTTTTAATCTGCCATTTTGACCGAGTAAAATAAACCTTCTGCTAGGCCTAAACCTTCCTTTTTAATACATATAGGTAATCTCGGATTACACCGTGAACAGCCCAGAGGGCAGGGTGCAGTGTATTTAAAATGTAGGGTACTTTTAAATTGTACATGTCCTGATAGTGAAAAAACTACTAAAATCATTTTTCACCACTGCTAGTGAAAAACCCATAAAGTTGTTTTTTCACTACCTCTCCCACAGGATCATTTTTGAGTTACCTTATTACAATTAATAAGCTGCAATCTCCAATTGGGAAGAGATAGACAATTTGATTTTGGTGCTAAAGAATTGGAATTAAAAGCCCTCTTTAATGGGAAAGTTGTATTTTTAATCGCAATTCTGATAATGCCACATTTAGAAAGTTGGTATTTTCTTGTCCTAACTATATGGTGCCTCCTGCCTGTTCCGGTGTCAGATGAGTAGGTGTAGCTGGCAGTTGGTCTTTGTATATTGCATCCAGGCAGTGAGACAAGGGGAAGATAGGTGTTGGTAGGATGGGCCTTCTCTGACTTGAAGAGGGGGAGGAGCTGTCACCTACCACAGTAGCACATCACAAACGACTGCCTGAGCACTCTCACAAAGGGTTTAGAACTAAGGGTGGGTCGATATATGTGGCCACTGCGCTTTAATCTTGTAATGTGGAGTTCCGACCAAATTCCGCTCACCACCAGTCAGGTAACCGGGAAGAACGAAGCGGGACCCGCGCATCGGGTCCAGCGAGGAGCTATGGCAGAAAGTGAAGGGATGTCCAGATGAACTCTCCACTCTGATGCAGGCAAGGCAAGACGAAAATCCCAGCGATTACCACAGAGCAGCTGACACTTATTTGCTGTGGCGGGGGCGGGGCAGGCAGGGAGAGCGACCCAGGTGTTGCGGGTCTCGGCCTCACGCAAGGACTCCTGGTAAACTGAGTCCCCTCGGGTCAGCTCGCAGCCCTGTGGTCCCGCCCACATGCACGCACTGACAGCAGCAGTCTGAATCAGTTGGGGCAGCTCAAGAGCAGCAGGCAGGCTCACCACCAGTCAGGTAACCGGGAAGAACGAAGCGGGACCCGCGCAGCGGGTCCGGCGAGGAGCTATGGCAGAAAGTGAAGGGATGTCCAGATGAACTCTCCACTCTGATGCAGACAAGGCAAGACGAAAATCCCAGCGATTACCACAGAGCAGCTGACACTTATTTGCTGTGGCGGGGGCGGGGCAGGCAGGGAGAGTGACCCAGGTGTTGCGGGTCTCGGCCTCACGCAGGGAATCCTGGTAAACTGAGTCCCCGCGGGTCAGCTCGCAGCCCTGTGGTCCCGTCCACACGCACGCACTGACAGCAGCAGTCTGAATCAGTTGGGGCAGCTCAAGAGCAGCAGGCAGGCTCACCACCAGTCAGGTAACCGGGAAGAACGAAGCGGGACCCGCGCAGCGGGTCCAGCGAGGAGCTATGGCAGAAAGTGAAGGGATGTCCAGATGAACTCTCCACTCTGATGCAGGCAAGGCAAGACGAAAATCCCAGCGATTACCACAGAGCAGCTGACACTTATTTGCTGTGGCGGGGGCGGGGCAGGCAGGGAGAGCGACCCAGGTGTTGCGGGTCTCGGCCTCACGCAGGGACTCCTGGTAAACTGAGTCCCCGCGGGTCAGCTCGCAGCCCTGTGGTCCCGTCCACACGCACGCACTGACAGCAGCAGTCTGAATCAGTTGGGGCAGCTCAAGAGCAGCAGGCAGGCTCACCACCAGTCAGGTAACCGGGAAGAACGATGCGGGACCCGCGCAGCGGGTCCGGCAAGGAGCTATGGCAGAAAGTGAAGGGATGTCCAGATGAACTCTCCACTCTGATGCAGGCAAGGCAAGATGAAAATCCCAGCGATTACCACAGAGCAGCTGACACTTATTTGCTGTGGCGGGGGCGGGGCAGGCAGGGAGAGCGACCCAGGTGTTGCGGGTCTCGGCCTCACACAGGGACTCCTGGTAAACTGAGTCCCCGCGGGTCAGCTCGCAGCCCTGTGGTCCCGTCCACACGCACGCACTGACAGCAGCAGTCTGAATCAGTTGGGGCAGCTCAAGAGCAGCAGGCAGGCTCACCACCAGTCAGGTAACCGGGAAGAACGAAGCGGGACCCGCGCAGCGGGTCCGGCGAGGAGCTGTGGCAGAAAGTAAAGGGATGTCCAAATGAACTCTCCACTCTGATGCAGGCAAGGCAAGACGAAAATGTTTACTCAAAGCCCCTGACCTTTCTCAGGAATTCATTGCACAAACTCAATCAATCAAATCAATCAGGCGTTTGTAGAGCACGACTACTCACCCGTAAGGGTCTCAAGACGCTGGGGGATGGGGGGGGGGTGTGCAGGTTCCAGTCCATCAAGGAGGGGGTCTGTCGAAGAGCCAGGTTTTGAGGTTTCTTGCGAAGATGGGTAGCGATGTTGTCTGTCTGAGGTGGAGCGGAAGGGCGTTCCAGGCTCTGGCCGCGAGGAAGGAGAAGGAGCTTCCTCCCGATCTGGTCTTTCTGGTGCAGGGGACCACAGCATAGGAGAGCTGGGCTGATTGTAGGGTCCTTTGGGGTGCGTGGAATTTGCTGTTATGTTGGTCCGGTGTCGTGGAGGGCTTTGTGTGCGTGGATGAGCATCTTGAAGGTGACTCTAGCTTCGATGGGGATCCAGTGGAATGAGCGCAGGTGCTGGGAGATGTGGCAGTGTCTTGGCAGGTTGAGGACCAGTCTTGCGGTGGTGTTCTGGATGTTCTGTAGTTGCGGGTGAGGTTTTTGTTTATTCCGATGTAGAGTGCGTTGCTGTAGTCGAGTCTGCTGGTGACCAGGACGTGAGTGACAGTCTTTCTGTGTTCAAGGGGAATCCATTTGAAGGTTTTACGTAGGAGGCAAAGGGTGTGGAAGCAGGAGGACGAGACAGAGTTGATCTGGCGGTCCATTTCGAGCTCGGAGTCCAGAATGATTCCCAGGTTGTGTGCGTGGTCCGTGGGAGTGGGCGGGCTTCTGAGAGCAAGGGGGCACCAGGTGTCATTCCAGGCATCGGGGTTTGGGCCCATGATGAGTACTTATGTTTTGTTGGTGTTTAGTTGTAGGCAGCTGTTTTTCATCCATTTGGCGATGGCTTCTATGCCTTCTCGGAAGTTGAGTCTGGCGGTGTTGGGGTCGTTGGATAGGGAGAGAATGAGTTGGGTGTCGTCTGCGTATGACACAATGTTGAGTCCGTAGGTTCTGACGATGGGTGCAAGCAGAGCCATGTAAACGATGAAGAGCGTAGGGCTGAGGGAGGATCCTTGGGGGACTCCGCAGGTGGTTGGTGTAGGGTCCGAGAGGAAAGTGGGGAGTCTGACCCTCTGTGTTCTGCCAGAGAGAAAGGAGCAGATCCAGTCGAGGGCCTTGTCTTGGATTCCTGCGTTGTGGAGTCTGTGTATTAGGGTGCGGTGGGAGACTGTGTCGAACGCCGCTGAGAGGTCGAGGAGGATGAGGGCTACTGTTTCTCCTTTGTCCAGTAGGGTGCAGATGTCGTCTGTTGCAGCGAGGAGGGCAGTTTCCGTACTCTGGTTCTTTCTGAAGCCAGATTGGGAGGGGTCAAGGATGTTGTGCTCTTCGATAAATGTGGCGAGTTGGCTGTTGATGGCTTTCTCGATGACTTTCGCTGGGAACGGGAGCAGGGAGATGGTTCTGTAATTTTTGAGGTCGTGGGGTCTGCCGAGAGTTTCTTCAGGAGGGGGTTGACCTCGGCGTGTTTCCAGTTGTCAGGGAAGAAGGCGGTTGCCAGGGAGCAGTTGATGGTGTGTCGGAGCAGGAACGCAATGGTGTCAGCGGCTCTGTTGAAGATGTCTTGGGCACAGGGGTCCGTGGGGGCCCCGGAGTGGATTGACTTCATCGTCTTCAGTGTTTCTTCGGTGGTGTCCAGTTGTCAATCGCTGGTTTCAGGGTGTTGGGGTTGGTTGGTGAGGATTCAGTTTGTTGGTTGTCTTCGTCCAAGTTGTCGTAGGTGCTCTTGATTTTGTGGTGGAAAAAGGTGCTGAGCTTGTCACAGAGGTCTTCTGAGGGAGGGATGTCGGTGGATTTGCTGGTGGGTTGGGCTAACTCCTTGATGATGTTGAAGAGTTCTTTTCTGTTGTGCGCGTGAGTGGAGATTCTGCCTTCAATCGCTTTTTTCCTTGTTTTTCTGATGAGTTGGTGGCGGGCGTTGGTGGCGGCTCTGAAGATGTTGTGGGCTTCTGTGGATTTGGTGTTCCTCCAGGCCTTTTCGGGGTGGCGGCAAGTGCATCTGGACTCTCAAAGTTCGGTGGTTAACCATCTGGCTTTCTTGGCGTGGGTGTTGTTGTTTTTCTTGAGGGGGGCTATGGTGTTGGCGCTGTCGGAGATCCATCTGTGCAGAGTTCGGCTGCGGCGTTGGGGCCGCCGTTTTCGGCGATGGTTGGGGTGGAGTTGCTGAGTGAGGAGGTGAGTTGGCCGTCGGTGATTCTGCTCCAGTTTCTTTGTGGGAGCTGGTGCTGGTGTCTGTGGATGGTGGGTGTTCTGAAGGTGAAGTGGACGCATCAATGGTCAGTCAATGGGAGTTCAGTGGTGTGGCTGAAGGTGATCGAGTTTCCTGTTGTGAAGAGGGTTCGAGAGTGTGTCCTGCTGAGTGCGTGGGTTCAGTCACCTGCCTCAGAGCATGTCCTAGGGTCTGTGTTATCGCAGTTGAATGAGGATGGCCTAGGCCAACCTGTAGTCTGAAGCAGGAGGTTACTTCCCTGGGAACAGAGGTGAAGTGCTATTGAGAAGGAAGCCTTTGGTGTGGTCTGGGCACTGAAGAAACTGGGACCATACTTGTTTGTGACTCACTTTCACGTTCAGGCAGAACACATGCCCCTCAGATGGCTCATGCAGATGAGGTTTGAGAATCCCAAACTGTTGAGGGGGTCCGCCTCCCCACAGGGAATGGAGTTTATGGTGGAACACCGTCCTAGGTCAGGTCACTCTCCAATGCTGATGGTCTGTCCATGTTTTTCTGCCTTAGTGATGAGAACTACCAAGAGGTTGGATAGTTCTCCCCACTATTAGCTGGGGGAGAGATGTGTTAGAGTTATCAGCCTTAGGGGGGTCTTCCCCCATACCTTTTGCCTTCACCCTCCTATTTTTCTTAATTTGTTTTTGTTGGCATTAGTGCTAAAGTGTGTATGCTTACTTCCTAAAATATAGTAAAATTGGCTTACAGCTGATTGGCATTTTAAATCTACTTCTAAGCCCTTAGTAAAGTGGTATAGCATATACCCACGGCTGGTAAATAAAATGCTACTAGTGGGCCTACTGCGCTGATTGTGCCACCTGCTTAAGTAGCCCTTTAAACACGTCTCATGCCTGCCACTGCAGCCTGTGGAGCAGTTTTGATCTGCCATTTTGACCGAGTAAAATAAACCTTCTGCTAGGCCTAAACCTTCCTTTTTAATACATATAGGTAATCTCGGATTACACCGTGAACAGCCCAGAGGGCAGGGTGCAGTGTATTTAAAATGTAGGGTACTTTTAAATTGTACATGTCCTGATAGTGAAAAAACTACTAAAATCATTTTTCACCACTGCTAGTGAAAAACCCATAAAGTTGTTTTTTCACTACCCCTCCCACAGGATCATTTCTGAGTTACCTTATTACAATTAATAAGCTGCAACCTCCAATTGGGAAGAGATAGACAATTTGATTTTGGTGCTAAAGAATTGGAATTAAAAGCCCTCTTTAATGGGAAAGTTGTATTTTTAATCGCAATTCTGATAATGCCACATTTAGAAAGTTGGTATTTTCTTGTCCTAACTATATGGTGCCTCCTGCCTGTTCCGGTGTCAGATGAGTAGGTGTAGCTGGCAGTTGGTCTTTGTATATTGCATCCAGGCAGTGAGACAAGGGGAAGATAGGTGTTGGTAGGATGGGCCTTCTCTGACTTGAAGAGGGGGAGGAGCTGTCACCTACCACAGTAGCACATCACAAACGACTGCCTGAGCACTTTCACAAAGGGTTTAGAACTAAGGGTGGGTCGATATATTTGGCCACTGCGCGTTAATCTTGTAATGTGGAGTTCCGACCAAATTCCGCTCACCACCAGTCAGATAACCGGGAAGAACGAAGCGGGACCCGCGCAGCGGGTCCAGCGAGGAGCTATGGAAGAAAGTGAAGGGATGTCCAGATGAACTCTCCACTCTGATGCAGGCAAGGCAAGACGAAAATCCCAGCGATTACCACAGAGCAGCTGACACTTATTTGCTGTGGCGGGGGCGGGGCAGGCAGGGAGAGCGACCCAGGTGTTGCGGGTCTCGGCCTCACGCAGGGACTCCTGGTAAACTGAGTCCCCGCGGGTCAGCTCGCAGCCCTGTGGTCCCGTCCACACGCACGCACTGACAGCAGCAGTCTGAATCAGTTGGGGCAGCTCAAGAGCAGCAGGCAGGCTCACCACCAGTCAGGTAACTGGGAAGAACGAAGCGGGACCCGCGCAGCGGGTCCAGCGAGGAGCTATGGCAGAAAGTGAAGGGATGTCCAGATGAACTCTCCACTCTGATGCAGGCAAGGCAAGACGAAAATCCCAGCGATTACCACAGAGCAGCTGACACTTATTTGCTGTGGCGGGGGCGGGGCAGGCAGGGAGAGCGACCCAGGTGTTGCGGGTCTCGGCCTCACGCAGGGACTCCTGGTAAACTGAGTCCCCGCGGGTCAGCTCGCAGCCCTGTGGTCCCGTCCACACGCACGCACTGACAGCAGCAGTCTGAATCAGTTGGGGCAGCTCAAGAGCAGCAGGCAGGCTCACCACCAGTCAGGTAACCGGGAAGAACGATGCGGGACCCGCGCAGCGGGTCTGGCGAGGAGCTATGGCAGAAAGTGAAGGGATGTCCAGATGAACTCTCCACTCTGATGCAGGCAAGGCAAGACGAAAATCCCAGCGATTACCACAGAGCAGCTGACACTTATTTGCTGTGGCGGGGGCGGGGCAGGCAGGGAGAGCGACCCAGGTGTTGCAGGTCTTGGCCTCACGCAGGGACTCCTGGCAAACTGAGTCCCCGCGGGTCAGCTCGCAGCCCTGTGGTCCCGTCCACACGCACGCACTGACAGCAGCAGTCTGAATCAGTTGGGGCAGCTCAAGAGCAGCAGGCAGGCTTACCACCAGTCAGGTAACCGGGAAGAACGAAGCGGGACCCGCGCAGCGGGTCCAGCGAGGAGCTATGGCAGAAAGTGAAGGGATGTCCAGATGAACTCTCCACTCTGATGCAGGCAAGGCAAGACGAAAATGTTTACTCAAAGCCCCTGACTTTTCTCAGGAATTCATTGCACAAACTCAATCAATCAAATCAATCAGGCGTTTGTAGAGCACGACTACTCACCCGTAAGGGTCTCAAGACGCTGGGGGATGGGGGGGGGTGTGCAGGTTCCAGTCCATCAAGGAGGGGGTCTGTCGAAGAGCCAGGTTTTGAGGTTTCTTGCGAAGATGGGTAGCGATGTTGTCTGTCTGAGGTGGAGCGGAAGGGCGTGCCAGGCTCTGGCCGCGAGGAAGGAGAAGGAGCTTCCTCCCGATCTGGTCTTTCTGGTGCAGGGGACCACAGCATAGGAGAGCTGGGCTGATTGTAGGGTCCTTTGGGGTGCGTGGAATTTGCTGTTATGTTGGTCCGGTGTCGTGGAGGGCTTTGTGTGCGTGGATGAGCATCTTGAAGGTGACTCTAGCTTCGATGGGGATCCAGTGGAATGAGCGCAGGTGCTGGGAGATGTGGCAGTGTCTTGGCAGGTTGAGGACCAGTCTTGCGGTGGTGTTCTGGATGTTCTGTAGTTGCGGGTGAGGTTTTTGTTTATTCCGATGTAGAGTGCGTTGCTGTAGTCGAGTCTGCTGGTGACCAGGACGTGAGTGACAGTCTTTCTGTGTTCAAGGGGAATCCATTTGAAGGTTTTACGTAGGAGGCAAAGGGTGTGGAAGCAGGAGGACGAGACAGAGTTGATCTGGCGGTCCATTTCGAGCTCGGAGTCCAGAATGATTCCCAGGTTGTGTGCGTGGTCCGTGGGAGTGGGCGGGCTTCTGAGAGCAAGGGGGCACCAGGTGTCATTCCAGGCATCGGGGTTTGGGCCCATGATGAGTACTTATGTTTTGTTGGTGTTTAGTTGTAGGCAGCTGTTTTTCATCCATTTGGCGATGGCTTCTATGCCTTCTCGGAAGTTGAGTCTGGCGGTGTTGGGGTCGTTGGATAGGGAGAGGATGAGTTGGGTGTCGTCTGCGTATGACACAATGTTGGGTCCGTAGGTTCTGACGATGGGTGCAAGCAGAGCCATGTAAACGATGAAGAGCGTAGGGCTGAGGGAGGATCCTTGGGGGACTCCGCAGGTGGTTGGTGTAGGGTCCGAGAGGAAAGGGGGGAGTCTGACCCTCTGTGTTCTGCCAGAGAGAAAGGAGCAGATCCAGTCGAGGGCCTTGTCTTGGATTCCTGCGTTGTGGAGTCTGTGTATTAGGGTGCGGTGGGAGACTGTGTCGAACGCCGCTGAGAGGTCGAGGAGGATGAGGGCTACTGTTTCTCCTTTGTCCAGTAGGGTGCAGATGTCGTCTGTTGCAGCGAGGAGGGCAGTTTCCGTACTCTGGTTCTTTCTGAAGCCAGATTGGGAGGGGTCAAGGATGTTGTGCTCTTCGATAAATGTGGCGAGTTGGCTGTTGATGGCTTTCTCGATGACTTTCGCTGGGAACGGGAGCAGGGAGATTGAGGAAAATAAAATATTATAAGGCCTATGTGTCCCCGTGTGTTCCCCACCACTCATGTGCACATACATGTAACCTATGTATTTCCCCTCCATGGCCTGTCTATCATGATGCTTATGCTATAACGTGGCCTGCCATAATCCAGTCTCCCATGAGAGAAACGACAAATCTGCTCTGAGGCCTACACTTTTTGCATCATGTTTTCCCGCATTTCCATTATTGTGGCTCAGCCAGAACCGAAAAGATGTTTCAGGCCTCAGAACGCTCTGAAAGCTGTAGCTGCGTATCCTTGGCCTTGCACACTTGGGCCTCAGCCAAAGGGGCCCTGTCCGAGACAGTATTGAGCACGGTTATCTGCTTACTCCTACCGAAACCACATTCCTGCCTGGAGAAGGAGGGATAAACATGACCCATCTGCAAAGGAGAAAGCCTAGCCTTTCTGTCTCTTTTTGTGCGATTACAAAGCTCACGTCAGTGAAAAGCTCATAGCCCCCATGTAAGACTTCAGCAGTGAACGAAGAAATAAATGCCACATTGGCCCTTGGTGATGGGCAACCTATGTCACGTATCAGTCCCTGCTCCAGACTTTAGATATCAGATAATACAAGATGTGCTGGTCGCCCTGACACTGAAGGCCTCACTTCTAGACTACAGACTCCCCGGTTGCATAGCAACCTTTTCACACGTCAGTTACACGTCATGCTCGAGTTGAGCACAAGTAAGGCAAAGTTCCAGTAAAGTTCCAGCTGATCACGCAACCCCCTCTAGGCATCCACCCACCTATGACACTTACCTATTATCATCAAGTGGACGCCCACCTTCACGCCTACTTACACACCCACATGCTCTTATCTCATTCTCTCTTGCTCCGCCTGAAGCACTCCTGCTTACGTATATTATTACAAACATATATATACTGTACTCTGTGAATAAAGTTTGAGAATATTGAGAATATCTTTTTTAGAATCCTGGTCCTGATCCCTTGTGGTGATGGAACTATTCTCCCTATAACTCGAGTTATTTGAATAAAGCCCTTTTTGAACCTGACACCACGGACTCAGCCTCTTGCTTCATGCATGATCATATTGATATATAGAAATTCTGAACGCGTAATATTTTATTTACGACATTAATGGCGCCCGAACAGGGACAAATCTCCTTCCCCATGCGCCGGAGATGAAGGTCCAGTTTTGCCCCCTTCCACAGCCGTGACGGACTTCGAGTGTACACGCCGCGGGTTTTCCCGCCAAATCCCTCAGGCCAACGAAGGAGACAGACTGCGACCAGGCATCCATACGAGGCGGTGAGGATTGAGGATCGTCCTGACCCAGAGCCCACCCTGCGAGAGAGCTGTGTCCGAGGTTTCTAGAGATCCACCTAAGATACGCCATTCCCTGCGCAGCGTCAAGTGTCCGAGGCCTTCAAGTTCAAGTTCAAGTTCTGCTTCCCGGTGAGTTTCTCATGGGGGTTGCAATAATGACGGGTTCATTTAATGAACACGGTAAAGACGTGTCTCACTTGTGAGACCGGTATGTTCAAGAGCATGCATTCAAGAATTCAAGTCCAAGTTTTCAGGTGCACCGATATAACTGTATGAATGTCATTGTCTTAGTAAGGTTCAGTTAGGTTTGAATGTGTCAGGTTTTTGTGTAAGTTTGTTTCATTGTGATTTTTGGGTTTTTGTTCATTGTGATTTTTGTTTTCGGTTACATTCCAACATGCCGTTATTTTCAAAACTGCGTAAAATATGTACCAGGAAAGGTGTACCAGAGGAACCAGTTAACATTCCGCCTAGAGACACACCTGGACATTTTATGTACTGTAAGCATGGTTTAGATGCCGTGTTGTTTTTAGAACTATGGGTGGATTACACGAAGGATTTAGAGACAAAATATAAATGGCCCATTACGGGAACGTGGGATGCGGAATGCATTATAAAGGTAGAGGAAGAGATATGGAAGAGAAAATCTAGACCTGCTCAGAAGGATGCCATTGAATTATGGCGCAAAGAGTCACATAGAAGAACAGAGAAAGAGTTCCACAAAGCAGAGAGAAGTAGACAGGAGTCCGAAAAAGCCAAAGAAGAGAAATTACAGGAGGAAGGGGAACGGGTAAAAAGAGAGCAGGCTGAAAGAGAAAGAAATACTGCCGTTGCTGGTATTTATCCCGTCCTTTCAGAGGAACTAGCAAAAGTGGCCCCAGTAGAAAGACCAGTTAGAGTGCCACCGCAAGTACCCCGAAAAATAAAACAAACAGCATCCGAAACGTTCATTAACACCTACCTAGAGGAACCCCCACCATCATACGTGGACGGATTTTTCCCCTGCACCCCCAACGCAAGAACAACTCCAGGAGCTCGAGGATGAAGGGGAGGGAGGATCCGGGGCAACATCAGGAGGGGGGCCGACAGTAAAAGTAGACATCTCCGAATGTATATATGAACCAGATCCAGGAAAGGGCAGAATGCTCGTGTTTTCACTACGGCTTAGACGAGCAGTCGCAGATTTGGAAAAATTACCAGATATGGATAAACATCTAAAGAAAATGTACACATTCATAAGAACAGGGGAAGGTCCTGAGTGTATAGCAGAAGCTGTACAAAATAGAAAGGTAATTATTAAGAACTACATCCTTCGCTTCCTAATTAATTGTCTGATCAGGGAAAAAGACGAAGGCGACGGGGACGTAGACCGTTGTTATATTGGTTGGAGTGATCACATAGATGCCGGTCAGCATGATAAATCAGGCCAGACAGACAACATGTTGACCAAAATCCGAAAGGCAATAATAGCGTCACACGAAGGAGGCCCGAACGAAACAGCTGAGTTATCATCTGATGACGAAGCAGGGGACAAAGACAGAATACATTATGTGGGCCGTGCCCGGCGATTCGAAAGGCCCAAGGGCCTCAATCACCGTAAACAGGGAACTGCCATAAAAGAAAGATATTCCCTTGAAAGTTTGTTCCAGATCACCGAAAAAGCGGTGAATAAATGGCTAGGTAACGATCAGCCCCTCACCCCGACCGAAAATGAATTAGCACGATCAGCCACCCTGTGGATATCCCAATATGATATATATAATAATGATATCGTAGCCCAAACGTTCTTGAGCCTCCCACCAAACGAACAGCGCATAGCAGGTGTTTACATGGTCCAACATTTGATCACGTTATATGAGAGTCAATATTCTGGTCCTGGTCTATTGTATAAGTTGCTGGACGACATAATACTAGACAGGTGGGTGAACATGGGTACTGAACTGATTAATGTCATTCTGGATCAGCGACACAAGTATATAGTATACGTGACTAGATCCCTGCTTCCCGCTCCACCCCAGGTTAAGGAACAGTCATACGACAAGCTAAACCCCCTACGAGAGGTTCATCCTGTAAAGGATGCAAACAATGACCTACAACGGGTGTATGTCTACACCCCCTTGTCGAAATTAGAGATACTGGAAATGAAAAAAATGTTACCATCCCATGACAAAGACCCGGGGGGTTTTCACCGAGAACTAAAGGACATTCTTCGCTTAGGAGAATATACATATGCTGACATTCTAAAGTTATTAAAAGTACTATTGCCTGCTGGTATTTACGAGAAGCTGAAAGGACAGGACTGGGAGGTGGGAGAGAAAAGGCTCAGTTGGGATCTGTTGGAAAGAGAGGAAGTGGGAAGAGGCCCGGGGGTTGGTCTGGGTCCCCGAGCTAAAGACCTACCTGAACTCCTTGTACAAGTTTTGCCCAGATTATTAATTACCAAGAAAGAAGACTGGGATGCTATTTCAGCCTGACAACAGAAACCAGACGAGGACACTAGCGATTTTTACTCTAGGTTTGAGAAATGTTTCACTATCAATAGTGGTCTTAAGCCCGGTAGTGATTCATATCCCCATCTTTTCGTGAGCAAACTAGTAGAAAATTCCCTACCAGAGGTGAAGTATAGGGTACTGAAGGTTGAGAGTACTTGGCAAGCAAACAGCCCTTCACAAATGTTACAGATGTTACAATACCACCAGAACAGAATTAGAGAAGAACACGAACAGGACAAGAGACGCATGAGAGACACAAAGATGAAGATGCTGGTGGCCCAATCGACCCCGGCAAACACAAACACGAACAAGAATAGCACGAAACAAAATAATGGGACATGTAATTATTGCAAGAAGCCAGGCCACTTCGTAAATGAATGTGCGGTCCTGAAACACAATATAGCGATAGGTAAAACAAAGCCACGATCTTATCCTCCCAAAGAAAATAACACACATCAGACATCAGATACATTTCCACCGCCGCCGCCGCCTGTCCATGCACCTGCACCAGCCCACGCCACAGCACAAATGTATGAGCACGCTCAGACTAACTATCCAGAATACCAACCAAGAAGCCCAGAGAGGGAATTCGACTTGCCCCTTATTCCAGTTCCTGTGGACCAAGCGGGTCCCTATGTGCATGCACGTTTACTAGGAAAGAATAAAAAGTTTTTGATTGACACTGGGGCAAGTAGAACTACCATCAGTCATTCTGAGGTTCCAGGGGCACCCCTCTCGGGCTCAAAGAGTATATCCCTGGGCTTTTCAGGAAAGCCTATTATCAACGAGGTTTCAGAACCAGTCTCTTTAGGAGTTGGTCCACTAATACATACAACAGACTTACTGCTTACTAAATCATGTCCAGAAAACTTACTAGGCATAAAAACGTTAAAGGAACTGGGGGCAATTATCTGTTGCTCGCCAGAAGGAGTGCGACTGTATTTACGTGATTTCAAGGGACATTTTGTTATGAAAGATATTGACATCAGGCTTCAAAATGTACCACAGCACCTATGGGCACAAGGCCCGACTGACGTAGGTTTCATGAACATTACACCATACCAGGTCACCCTCAAGGAAGGAGTGGTGCTGCCACGGATTAGACAATATGAAATTCCACCTGAAGCTGAAGTAGGGTTGCTGAAAATTATCGATGAACTCATCGCACAAGGGGTGGTGATAGAGACAGAGTCAAACATATGCAATTCACCTGTTCTTCCTATTCTTAAAAGAACTGATCCCAATGCATCACCTGTCTATAGATTAGTTGTGGACCTGCGAGAATTAAACAAATGTGTTGTGCCACAGTACCCTGTGGTCCCGGACATTTCTTCATTATTGACTGCCATTGATGCGAAAGCTACGTTCTTTACAGTTATCGATCTGAAGAACGCCTTTTTCAGTATCCCAATACATCCAGACAGCCAATATCTTTTTGGTTTCAGTTTAAAAGGCCGCAGCTTCAGATTCACAAGAGCACCACAGGGCTTCACGGAAAGTCCTAGCATCTACAGTCAGGCACTCAAAAGACAACTAGACAGTATTCATATGCCTACCACTACAGCACTGATACAGTATGTAGATGACATTCTCATTACTGCACGATCGGAAACTGACTGTGAAAATGCATCACTCACTGTTTTACATTTCCTAGCTGACAAGGGGCATAAAGTGTCCCCTTCGAAGTTACAATTCTGTGAACAGCAAGTGGCGTACCTTGGGCACTTGCTATCCAAGGGGGGTAGGCCACTGACACCAGAACGTATTCAATTGATTTCTGGCCTTTCACAGCCCAAGACACAAAAGGAGGTACGTGCATTCATTGGCCTCACTTCAGGCAGTGGATTCCCCAGTATGCTCACATAGCCAAGCCCCTAATACAGTTGACGACACAGGAGGTAGCTTCTACTAAAGTCCTCCCTTGGACACAAGAACACACTATGGCATTTGAAGAATTAAAAAGAGCTCTATGTCAAGCACCAGTTTTAGCGATCCCTGATTACAACAAATCTTTTATGCTTTTTGTGACAGAGCGGGATGGAACAGCACTATCTGTCCTAACACAAGATCATGCAGGAAAACACAAGCCCTGTGCTTATTTCTCTAGTGCATTGGACCCAGTAGCACAGGCTTTGCCTGCGTGTCTAAAATCTGTCGCAGCAACTGCCTTAGCCATAAGACAAAGTGACTCGATAGTGCTGGGCCATCCCCTGACAGTACAAGTACCACACGCAGTAGAGGTTCTCTTGAACCGAACACAAACAAAACACCTGACTGTAGCGAGACTGACAGGTTATGAGCTGACGTTATTTCAACCACACATAGAGATCAGACGATGCAACATACTGAATCCTGCTACTCTTTTGCCCTCCAGTACAGAAAACGTTTCCCCACATGACTGTGTTGAAGTAATACATACCGTGACTAAACCAAGACAAGACTTGACAGATGTTGCACTCCCAGACCCTGACCTAACACTCTATGTTGACGGCTCGTGCATGAGGACGGGGGCGGGTGAATTAGTGGCAGCATATGCAGTGACCACTGCTACTGAAATCATAGAGACTAAAAGAATAGACATACTGTCAGCACAAGCAGCAGAGCTCATCGCTCTGACACAAGCGTGCATAAGAGCTAAGCACCTGAGAGTAAACATTTACACTGACTCACAATACGCATATGGGGTAGTTCATGACTTCGGCGTACTATGGAGGGAAAGAGGTTTCTTGTCTCCCTATGAAGTGGTCTTTGGTAGACCACCGAATATGTGGGGCACTCCAATGCCTAAAAAGATCACCGATGTTGATAGTAACATGCTGACAGATTACCTGGCTTCCTTGATGTCTGCACTACTCTCTTGTCGTTCGCAGGTTGCTGCCGCCTTCCCTGACAACACCGAGGTCAAGGAAAATTCCCTCGTTCCTGGGGATTACGTAGTCATCCGGAACTTTGATAGAACGAGCCCTCTTGAGCCAAGGTGGAAGACGCCCAAGTTGGTGTTATTGACCACGAGGACCGCTGTTAAAGTCGAAGGACGGAAAGGATGGGTTCATCTTCATCATTGTAAACGCTACTTTGGAAATAACGATTCGTTTAACAAGGACATAAACTCTTCAGACTTTGAGCCCCCTTTACTAGAAAAGACTCCCCAGCAGGAGTACAAAGCTAAACTTAGATCTAAAAAGCCAGAACCCGTTTGATCAATTAAGTCCACTAGGTGGTGAAGCGGTTGAACATGTATTCTGGCTCGCATAAGATCTTGGATACTGCGGATGAGAAAAAGAGCAAGATGAAAAGCAAATACTGTAAAATATTACGTGGTAGATGTATAGTGACTTTGATTGTTTTATTTCTTCTGTGCATCACAATGATATGTATCAGCTTAATACTACATGCTATTTTTCCTCCTATTGCCTCACTCTTACACTCTTCTATTAATGATACTATATTGCACACATTTAGTGATCTGCCATCCCATGAGCTATCATATCGACTTGCCTTACGCAACAATACCTTTATTCAGATGCTGCACCATTCACATCAGACTAGCAATGCTACAGACTGCTGGGTCTGTGGCCGACTGCCCCCGTATCAGAAGGTGAAGGGAGTGTTGCCTCTTTTCCCATTTCCATTCTCCCATAATGGTTCTTGCGGAGCATGGTTTGCCTTAATGACATCCATCAACGGTGATGCCAAAGAATGTCAAGACAAGGAGTGTAGGGGCGACTGGGTATGGGGTGACTTGAATAAAGTCATGAATAAAGCATGTTTCCCAGATGAAGAAGGTCTTCCCCAAAGGAA
This sequence comes from Triturus cristatus, assembly GCF_964204655.1. Taxonomy (NCBI): domain Eukaryota; kingdom Metazoa; phylum Chordata; class Amphibia; order Caudata; family Salamandridae; genus Triturus; species Triturus cristatus. The sequence continues at coordinate 1,362,186,635 of NC_140591.1, read as the reverse complement.
AGGTACAGATCTAGAAAATGAAGAGTATCTGCAAGGAAATGCGACCCTTGACTTTATAGTGTTGAATGTTAAGCCCATACACAATTTAGGTCCATCCTCAATCACAGTCCTGCCAGTAAAAGGGAACTTGTGTGTCAGAAAAGAAGGCTCTGTACATTTGGGGCACAGCGAGTGTAACACTATACTGGTGTTTAAAGACAAAGGAAAGTCTTACTTCAGAGCATCACGACACACCTATTTTATTTGTGGCCAGACAGCCTATGTACAACTGCCCTTAGATTGGGGTGGGACGTGCTATATATCGTTCCTTTTACCGCCCGTTTTCTTGGCCCCATCGAACTATCATCAAAATCTCCAACTAGCACTTATCAGACACAGACGAGGGCTCGATGCCTCCGGCATTGACCAGACTGAAACAGCTTGGGAACAATATACGGATTTCAACAAAGGATTCTTTTTCTTCATAGGTCCCGTCCAGAATAGTAAACTTATCCGCAGACTAACAAGGATTCTAGAAACAGTTGCTAATGAGACTGCATCAGCCCTGGGGAACTTGACCCAGGAACAGTCTGCTATGAGAATGGTCGTTCTTCAGAATCGTCTTGTTCTTGACGTCATCCTAGCGGATAGGGGCGGGGCCTGTAGGATCATCGGTTCCAGCTGTTGCGTTTTCATACCTAATAACGCACCGTCTGTATACAAAGCAATAACAAGACTCCACAAGATTGCCCAAAGCATACACCAAGACCCAGGCACGTGGACTTGGTCCAGTTGGCTTTGGGAAATAATATCAGCATGGGGATGGAAAGTGTTGATAGTCTGTGAACTAATACTACTGATGATATTCAGATGTTGCCTATGTCTGCAGTGTGGCCCGGCCATTGGCGGCCTGTGTGCTACTGCATGTGTTCCACATCCCCATTTACAGAGCATTGAAAATGGTAAAATAATGCTGCAAGAACAGATTGACTGTCTCATGAGAATAGATATGACATGAGGGTCCACTAGGGGACAAGGAGGGAATGAGGAAAATAAAATATTATAAGGCCTATGTGTCCCCGTGTGTTCCCCACCACTCATGTGCACATACATGTAACCTATGTATTTCCCCTCCATGGCCTGTCTATCATGATGCTTATGCTATAACGTGGCCTGCCATAATCCAGTCTCCCATGAGAGAAACGACAAATCTGCTCTGAGGCCTACACGTTTTGCATCATGTTTTCCCGCATTTCCATTATTGTGGCTCAGCCAGAACCGAAAAGAGGTTTCAGGCCTCAGAACGCTCTGAAAGCTGTAGCTGCGTATCCTTGGCCTTGCACACTTGGGCCTCAGCCAAAGGGGCCCTGTCCGAGACAGTATTGAGCACGGTTATCTGCTTACTCCTACCGAAACCACATTCCTGCCTGGAGAAGGAGGGATAAACATGACCCATCTGCAAAGGAGAAAGCCTAGCCTTTCTGTCTCTTTTTGTGCGATTACAAAGCTCACGTCAGTGAAAAGCTCATAGCCCCCATGTAAGACTTCAGCAGTGAACGAAGAAATAAATGCCACATTGGCCCTTGGTGATGGGCAACCTATGTCACGTATCAGTCCCTGCTCCAGACTTTGGATATCAGATAATACAAGATGTGCTGGTCGCCCTGACACTGAAGGCCTCACTTCTAGACTACAGACTCCCCGGTTGCATAGCAACCTTTTCACACGTCAGTTACACGTCATGCTCGAGTTGAGCACAAGTAAGGCAAAGTTCCAGTAAAGTTCCAGCTGATCACGCAACCCCCTCTAGGCATCCACCCACCTATGACACTTACCTATTATCATCAAGTGGACGCCCACCTTCACGCCTACTTACACACCCACATGCTCTTATCTCATTCTCTCTTGCTCCGCCTGAAGCACTCCTGCTTACGTATATTATTACAAACATATATATACTGTACTCTGTGAATAAAGTTTGAGAATATTGAGAATATCTATTTGAGAATCCTGGTCCTGATCCCTTGTGGTGATGGAACTATTCTCCCTATAACTCGAGTTATTTGAATAAAGCCCTTTTTGAACCTGACACCACGGACTCAGCCTCTTGCTTCATGCATGATCATATTGATATATAGAAATTCCGAACGCGTAATATTTTTGAGGTCGTGGGGTCTGCCGAGAGTTTCTTCAGGAGGGGGTTGACCTCGGCGTGTTTCCAGTTGTCAGGGAAGAAGGCGGTTGCCAGGGAGCAGTTGATGGTGTGTCGGAGCAGGAACGCAATGGTGTCAGCGGCTCTGTTGAAGATGTCTTGGGCACAGGGGTTCGTGGGGGCCCCGGAGTGGATTGACTTCATCGTCTTCAGTGTTTCTTCGGTGGTGTCCAGTTGTCAATCGCTGGTTTCAGGGTGTTGGGGTTGGTTGGTGAGGATTCAGTTTGTTGGTTGTCTTCGTCCAAGTTGTCGTAGGTGCTCTTGATTTTGTGGTGGAAAAAGGTGCTGAGCTTGTCACAGAGGTCTTGTGAGGGAGGGATGTCGGTGGATTTGCTGGTGGGTTGGGAAAACTCCTTGATGATGTTGAAGAGTTCTTTTCTGTTGTGCGTGTGAGTGGAGATTCTGCCTTCAATCGCTTTTTTCCTTGTTTTTCTGATGAGTTGGTGGTGGGCGTTGGTGGCGGCTCTGAAGATGTTGTGGGCTTCTGTGGATTTGGTGTTCCTCCAGGCCTTTTCGGGGTGGCGGCAAGTGCATCTGGACTCTCAAAGTTCGGTGGTTAACCATCTGGCTTTCTTGGCGTGGGTGTTGTTGTTTTTCTTGAGGGGGGCTATGGTGTTGGCGCTGTCGGAGATCCATCTGTGCAGAGTTCGGCTGCGGCGTTGGGGCCGCCGTTTTCGGCGATGGTTGGGGTGGAGTTGCTGAGTGAGGAGGTGAGTTGGCCGTCGGTGATTCTGCTCCAGTTTCTTTGTGGGAGCTGGTGCTGGTGTCTGTGGAGGGTGGGTGTTCTGAAGGTGAAGTGGACGCATCAATGGTCAGTCAATGGGAGTTCAGTGGTGTGGCCGAAGGTGATCGAGTTTCCTGTTGTGAAGAGGGTTCGAGAGTTTGTCCTGCTGAGTGCGTGGGTTCAGTCACCTGCCTCAGAGCATGTCCTAGGGTCTGTGTTATCGCAGTTGAATGAGGATGGCCTAGGCCAACCTGTAGTCTGAAGCAGGAGGTTACTTCCCTGGGAACAGAGGTGAAGTGCTATTGAGAAGGAAGCCTTTGGTGTGGTCTGGGCACTGAAGAAACTGGGACCATACTTGTTTGTGACTCACTTTCACGTTCAGGCAGAACACATGCCCCTCAGATGGCTCATGCAGATGAGGTTTGAGAATCCCAAACTGTTGAGGGGGTCCGCCTCCCCACAGGGAATGGAGTTTATGGTGGAACACCGTCCTAGGTCAGGTCACTCTCCAATGCTGATGGTCTGTCCATGTTTTTCTGCCTTAGTGATGAGAACTACCAAGAGGTTGGATAGTTCTCCCCACTATTAGCTGGGGGAGAGATGTGTTAGAGTTATCAGCCTTAGGGGGGTCTTCCCCCATACCTTTTGCCTTCACCCTCCTATTTTTCTTAATTTGTTTTTGTTGGCATTAGTGCTAAAGTGTGTATGCTTACTTCCTAAAATATAGTAAAATTGGCTTACAGCTGATTGGCATTTTAAATCTACTTCTAAGCCCTTAGTAAAGTGGTATAGCATATACCCACGGCTGGTAAATAAAATGCTACTAGTGGGCCTACTGCGCTGATTGTGCCACCTGCTTAAGTAGCCCTTTAAACACGTCTCATGCCTGCCACTGCAGCCTGTGGAGCAGTTTTAATCTGCCATTTTGACCGAGTAAAATAAACCTTCTGCTAGGCCTAAACCTTCCTTTTTAATACATATAGGTAATCTCGGATTACACCGTGAACAGCCCAGAGGGCAGGGTGCAGTGTATTTAAAATGTAGGGTACTTTTAAATTGTACATGTCCTGATAGTGAAAAAACTACTAAAATCATTTTTCACCACTGCTAGTGAAAAACCCATAAAGTTGTTTTTTCACTACCTCTCCCACAGGATCATTTTTGAGTTACCTTATTACAATTAATAAGCTGCAACCTCCAATTGGGAAGAGATAGACAATTTGATTTTGGTGCTAAAGAATTGGAATTAAAAGCCCTCTTTAATGGGAAAGTTGTATTTTTAATCGCAATTCTGATAATGCCACATTTAGAAAGTTGGTATTTTCTTGTCCTAACTATATGGTGCCTCCTGCCTGTTCCGGTGTCAGATGAGTAGGTGTAGCTGGCAGTTGGTCTTTGTATATTGCATCCAGGCAGTGAGACAAGGGGAAGATAGGTGTTGGTAGGATGGGCCTTCTCTGACTTGAAGAGGGGGAGGAGCTGTCACCTACCACAGTAGCACATCACAAACGACTGCCTGAGCACTCTCACAAAGGGTTTAGAACTAAGGGTGGGTCAATATATTTGGCCACTGCGCGTTAATCTTGTAATGCGGAGTTCCGACCAAATTCCGCCAACAACAGTGGTACAGAGTTTTTTCTCATACACAGCTCGAAAACAAAAGAGTAAGTTGGCGAGCGGGAGTGAGATTTGATGTTCCCTAGCTCGATGTTCAGTTACTTGGAAGGCACCTGGTGAGATTTCTCTAACCCGGGTGGTCGCTACCATTCATGGTTAAAAAGCTGCTGCTCGAGTAGAAAACCTACTCGAGTGGCAGCAGAATTAACTCAGGGAGCTGCATGCTTTGGCACAACGTGCCTATTTCCGCCTGTTCACAGAATTCCACAGAATTTCACAGAGTTTTTTGTGACTCCTAGTCTGCAAATACTGCACAGGCCTAATTGCGTTCACTCTATTGTGAACCTAGACAAGCTGGGACCAGAACAGGGAGAAGGGGATGCTTAGCACCTCAGGGGGTGTAAACCTCTAGAACCTTCCTCCACTTCAAAGTGGGCACAGGTATTAGGCTTGGGCAGAGTTCACAGAGTTCTGCTATGTGGAAATCCCCAAAGTAGTAAATGATTTCTGCCGTGCTACACGGAGTTCCGTGAGCAGGCAGAGCAGCTTGCTGTGCCCATTTGCACAACACTTTTATGTATTACCCAACAGGAAGTGCATTTTTGCACCGAAAATTGCAAACGAACAGCACCACATGGTTTTCATTTTCTGTTCATGGTACTGGGCTTGTTTTTCAAAACTTTACTCAATCTTTTCTTTCATCCTCCCATCTAACTTAGCTACCCCTCAGTGTTTTATTTGTTGTATTAGTGTGTGTTTTTTTGTTGGTGTACTTTGTTTTTTTTCATGACTTTTTGCAGTTTTGTTTATTTTTCCCTTCACTTCCTTATTTCTTCCTTCCTTCCTTACTTTTCCTGTTTCTTTTTTTCACCACACCCAGTGCCATGGTAGAGCAGGATGACCAGGTGAGCAGCAGCACAGCCAACAGCAACCGACTACCTTGCGGATGTTGGCCCTGCTAAGGGGTGTAGCCTGGGGCAATCTTTTGCGAGGCAGATGTGACAGCACTAATTATTTCATGCAGTGCCACCTCCCCGCTATGCTGGTGGCAGGCAGCAAGCCTGGGCATGGGTACCCCATGTGGGAGTATCGGCTGCGTTGGGGGAGGGTGTGCAAGTGTTTGAGCCACTCCACCCAGGTCCAGCGCACCCAGCATCAGCTGACGCACCGCTAGGTGGATATCCTGGACCGGGAGCAGGACCTGCTCAATCTGCTAGGCGTTGAGATTGCGGGGCTGGGCGAGTAATTATTTGTTGTGTTTGTGTTCCTCAATAATAGAAAAAATTCTGAATAGCATGCTGTTGACACTCAGAGGTAAGTTACAAATAGTTGATATTAAGAATATTATGTGATCGACTTTGAAATATGCAGGTGCTCGGCACCACCTAATTGTACTCATTGGTGCCCGCTTTGACTCCTCCATCCTCCTGCCACTAAAGTGAATTAGTGAAATAAGTGAGTTAACGTTCTCTATGACTTTCCTTTATGTAGCTGGTACAGACCCAAGCAATCTCACGTGTAGTATGCATCTATGCACTGAAAAAAGGGAGACAGAGTTGGTACATCAAAGGGAATGAGAAATGAGATTAGAATCAAAGATAATTCATTGCAGTGCTTTAGTTCCAAATGAGGTTTCTGTAAAGGAAATTTGGAATAGGGATTCTAGGATTAGTTTGGCCAACTAGATTGTAGTCTATAGTATCAATACTCGTACTTTAGGCGACCTGATTTAGAAAAGTGCAATGTTACTGCATTTGCCTGTCATAATAATTTTGTGGAGATTAACTGTACTTTTTTTATCTTCTTTATTTCTTCCATCAGCACCCAAGGGCACGAAAAGGGGCAGCATGGAGGCAGGTCTGGGAGGATCTGGTGAGGAGCGTCGACCATCAGCGTTGCTGCCGCCCTGGTTGTAATAGGGTGGTTGGAAGACCGCCACCGCTGCGCCCCCCCGAGTCTGGCAGACCATGGACCACCAGACTCATAATCAGGCCCTTTGACTACAAAATCACATTTCCTCACATTTCTGTGATGAAAGGTTCTGGAATCTGCATTGAGCCACAAACATCTATCCACCAGCCACTCCCTCAAGTCTAAAAAAAAAGGTACTTCACTTGTGTTAGTAGGACTAGTGCCCGTGACCAGATACAGGTCAAAAAGCAATATGGACACATCACATTTTTTCACTGAAAACTGACCCTGTTTTTCTAATGTGGGTAGCTGTAGGTTTTGGACCCTAGCTCAGCCAGCACCTGGGAAAACCTAGCAAACCTGTACATTTTTGAGAACTAGACACTTAGGGATATGCAGGATGTTGTCACTTGTGTGGCTCTCATCAGGTTTCTTTAACAAAAATCACTTTCAAATCCCAAACTTTGACTAAAAATGCACAATTTCCTCACATTTCTGTGAAGGAAAGCTCTGGAATCTACAGTGAGCCACAAAAGTCTGTCCACCCCAAATTCCCATAAGTCTTCTGATAAAAACGATACCTCACTTGTGTAGGTAGGCCGAGTGTCGGCGTCATGAAAAGGCCCAAAATTCAACATGCACATCACATTTTTCCACTGAAAACATACCCTTTTTTCCTATGTGGGTAGCTGTAAATGTTTTACCCTAGTTTATCCAGCACCTATGGTAACCTAGGAAAAATTTAAATTTTTGAAAAATAGACTCCTAGGGGTATTCAGTGTGGGGTGACTTGCGTGGCTCTCACCCATTATTTTTATAAACCAGAATCCCTTGGAATCCTCAGACTGTGACTAAAAAACATATTTCTGTGACGGAAAAGTCTGGAATCTGCGGGAGACAGAAACTTCCTTCCACTTGACATTTCCCCATGTCTCCAGATAAAAATGGTACCCCACTTGTGTGGGTAGGCCTAGTGCCTGTGACAGGGAATAGCCCAAAACACAAACTTTTTCCACTCAAAACTGGCCCTTTTTTTCCAATGTGGATAGCAATAGGTTTTGGACACTAGCTCGGCCACCGCCTATGGAAACCAATCAAATGTGTGCATTTCTGAAATCTAGGTACCTAGGGGTATCTAGAGTGGGGTGACTTACCTGGCTCTCACCAGGTTTTTCTAACCCAGAAACTCTTCCGAACTTTCACTAATAGAACATATTTTCCTCATATTTCTGCTAGAGAAAGTTCTTTAATCTGTGCAGATCCACAAACTTCCTTCCTACCAGCATTCCTCCATGTCTAAAAATCAAAAATCAAAAATGATACTCCGCTTGTGTGGGTAGGCCTAGTGCCAGCGAAAGGAAAGGGCCCAAAGCGCAACATGGAGCCATAACATTTTTCCACTGAAAACTGGCTCCTCTTTTCCAAAGTAGGTAGCTGTAGAATTTGTACCTTTGCTCAGCCGGCATCTTGGGAAACCTAACAAACCTGTACAGTTTTGAAAACTAGACACTTAGGGGTACCAAGGGTCGGGTGACTTGCATGAATGACGTGCACGGCTCTCTCTTGGCAATTTTACCCAGAAATCCCTTGCAAATGTCAAACACTGGTTAGAAACACACATTTCCCTCACATTTCTTTCATAAAAAGTCCTGTAATCTTCAGGGCGTCAAAACTTTCTTGGAACCCTGAGTTCCCACATATATCTTGTTAAGAACGGTACCCCACCTGTGTGGGTGGGCCTGGAGGCCCAGACACAAAAGGCCCTAATGCCCCACATTCACCGATAAGAAATGGGGTAGCTGCTGTGTTTCGGGCCATGCTGTGGTGCATTTTCTGAAACTAGACAACCAGGGAAGTCCAGGGTGATGTGCCATCCATGGATCCCTCAAGACTTTCTTACCGACAGTGCTCTGCAAACCTCAAACAAACCTCAAACTTTGCCTGAAACGAAGCCTTTGCCTTACATTTCTGTGATAGAAACTTCTGGAATCTGCAGGAATCTACAAAATTCCTACCACCCAACTTTTCCCCACTTGTGCGAATAAAAACCCTGCCCCATTTGTGTAGCTAGGCCTAGTGGCCGGACAGAAATAGATCAAATCAAAGGACAGTGGGAGTCCCCTGGTGAGGGCTCCCATTGACCTGGGTTTGAGCCATTTCTGTAGCAGGCACTAGGTGCAGCCACACAAGTGGGGTTGTGGTTTTATTGACACAAATTGGGTAATGCAGAGTGATAGGAATTTCCTGGCTTCCTGCGGATTCCGGAAGTTTCCATCACAGAAATGGAAGGAAAAAGTGTAATTTCAGGCAAAGTTTGAAGATTGCAGATCATTATGGGTAAAAAAACCTTGACTCCACTGGTTGTCTAGTTTTCAAAAATGTCTATGGTTTGTAGGTTTGCATGGGTGGGGCCACAGCACAGCCCCAGATACAGCACCTGCCCCTATTGCTCATCTCTGAACGCTGTGATTTAGGGCTGTTTGTGTAATTTTCTCTTGGCCCATCCACACAACTGGGGTACTGTTCTTATCAAAAGATGTGCATGAACTCAGGCTGGTAGGAAGCCTGTGGCTCCTCACAAATTCCAGGTCTTTTCCTCACAGAAATGTGAGAAAAATATGTTTTTTACTAATGTTTGACGTATGCAAAGGCTTATGGATAAAATGTTCCCAAACCCCTGAACTTCTCTGATTGTCTAATTTTTAGAAATTTGCAGATTTGCCTGGGTGCTGGCTGAGCTACGGTTTAAAATCCATAGGTATCCACATTACAAAAAAAAAGAAAACTGAGGAGTTCTTAGTAAGGACCATATTTACATTTTGGCTCACAAATACAACTCTGTTGCCCTAGTGCAGGACTAAATATCTGCCATGCTGAGACTACTCCACCCACTAATTTAAGAAATGGCCGGCAAGTTCGCGGACAATTCAGAAACAGTGACAGTCATCCAACAATTGTTTAAAAAAAAATTCTAAACCAAAATGATGAAACCAGATTTGTTTTCTGAAAAAAATGCCCCTCTCACCATGGGAGTTTTGTCATGTGACAATGGGAGCACTAAACAGTTATCATTGCCCGTTACCACTGTGGTTTTCTAGGTGGTGACAGGCAGTGAAAACTGACCTGTATGTCTGCACATCTAAATTAGATAGTTGGACATAAAGATCAGCGGTTGATGGCCCTTACTCAGTGAGGACATGGGAGGGGTGAAATCATGCAGAGATGGAGTGGTCTTCCCCACAGTTACACCAATGGTCCATCTGGATATATATCAGACAGCTAGACCATTATCATCACAGTAAGGATACTCTGTTGACATTGCGAAAGAGTATCCTTACCACCACAAATATAAATGTAGTGCACATTTTTTAAAGTTCATCCTACACTTACAATGGTTGGTTTTTAGCATCTCCGGAAAGGCTAGCTTCAAAGCACAAATACTTCTCAAAGTATCTGAATATTGCCTTCTCAAAAGTTGCCACTTCTGATGAGACCAAATGAAGGGGTGGAGTAAAGGTAGATTTGTTCCTCAGGCCCGTGTTGGTTTCTCTAACAAGATCATCAACTCCAGTGTTGTCTGCAAAAAACGAAAGCCAGTCAAATGTTCCTGAAGAACTGGGTAGTTCAATCTGTGTGATGAAGTCATCACCCAAATGAGTGGGCACAAAGCCCAGACCCTTATACAGGAAATCTTCTTCTAAAGGAGTTAGAATCTTGGGACTGAGAATGACGACTAGGTTTGAGTGATGCTTGTTGATAGGCAGGAATCCCCCGTCATAGTTTGTCAGGCGTTGTTCGATTGCTGGATACCGCTGTATTCTCTGAGTGTCTTGTTGGATCCCTGGTGTGGTCCCTCGTCTTCTCCGTCCTCTTCATAAGTGTTATACCACAAGACATTCCCATACACCACCTCCTCAACGCAATATTCACACATATGAATTAACATACAGCGTAAGATAGGAACAGAATGAACGGTTGTCATGTTGAGTACATTTAGATCCGATTTTATTCACTCAAAAGTGACAAATGTTAGATGTGCAGTTTTGATCTGAGGACAGCTCTGCTCCTTGAGAAACCTAAAAATTCCAGACATGCTACAAAACGTATCCTGTAGAAACATGTTGATACTATTCAGTTTCCACAGGTAAGCACCAAAGTCAGTTTAATGATCTACAGGTTACATCCATTGATTTCCTTTCCATTATTCCCTTGAAGACACAAAAACATGTGATTTTGTCATCATTTCTTTGTATAAGCCAACGAAAATCTATAAATAGCCCACATCTAATACCTATATTTCTACACAACTCAGAGTCAAAACATACCCTGCATGTGTCTGTCATCATGTTGTATAGGCTTGGGAAAGTCAGAACAATAGCCATGTAAAGTGTAAGTATTCATTCAAGTAGGGGCTAGTAAGGCAATTCATCTTTTGTGTACTGTCCTCAATTACTTTTCCTTTTAAAGCCTCATCTTAACTCGGGGAAAGGACAAACTGCTAGGTAGTGGCCAATACAAATACTCTAACCCCAGAACATGATGAAGGATTAGTTTACTCCAACTGGTGTATTTAACGTTTAAGTGTGACCACAATAATATTGCACAATTAGGGTACCAGTGGCAGGTTTCATACAAAAACAACAGATGATGGACGGAATGCTGAATCAATCAAACATTCACCCCCAGTCACAGATCTGGGTCAAGTCCATCATTTTTTTGCTAGCCACGCCGTTCCAGTTTAGATCCAGCCATATGCAAATCAGTCTTTACCCAGCTCATAATGGGAACAGTCCAGCCTGAACTTCCAGGTCAGGTCCTCCCTGGACCAGAGACAAGCTTCCTGGGACCGGTTTTGGCATTTCACCCCTCATCAGCCAGGCTAGCTTAAATCAGGTGGTGTAGAGAGCAAGGGGCCCACGCCTGGGCATACCATTACCACATAGGACATCAAATGCAAAAAGAACAGATGATGGACAGAATGCTGAATCAATCAAACATTAACTCACAGTCACAGATCTGGGTTAAATTCATTGTTCTTTTGCATGCCACGCCGTTCCAGTTAGACCCAGCCATATGCAAATCGGTCTTAACCCTGCGCTCAATGGGAGCAGTCAAGCCTGAATTGTCAGGCCAGGTCCTCCCTGGACCAGAAACCAGCATACAGGGAGCTGTTTCGGGTGTTTCACCCTTCATCAGCCAGGCTAGCTGGTGGTGTAGCAAGCAAGGGACCCACATCTGAGCATACACATTTGGACTTCATCAACATGAGTGACTTCAAAACGTGCCTTCAGCCCTGCCAGCGCAATACAGTACTGCGGTAGCAAAACAGTTTCAATCACATGTCAAAAGAAACTGTTTTCAAAATCTGCAAAAACCTACTTTGTACATAAGCTTAGACATCCCTAATTAGTGCCTTGTAACTCACAAAGCCAGGACTCATAATGTAAAAGGAGAGACATGCCAAAAACGTGTACTGGCATATCACTGCAGTGACAGAATGAAAAGCATAATTATATTGTATTTGCTTTGGTAGTTTTTCCCTTTAATTAAACGAGACTTGTAGATGGGAAAAATATTTTTCATAAATTCGTCCAAGAAGAAGATATAGAAATCATTCAGGCACAAATGTAACAACATTCAGTGATACACATAGAATTTTCTTAAAAGTACAGAAAATATTACTTTATTATATCTAGTGTTTCTCTGCTTGAAAGCAAGTACAATAATTGATTCAGTTATGTCAGACTCTCCCTTCACAAGCAGCAGAAATTAACTATTTGATGAGGCATGACATGTAATTCTTGGCAAGGACAACCTGCTTGCCTTCCCATGCCATTGGTGTGTTATATTGAACTATATACTATAATCTTACTGGGAAGTCACATATGCCAACCAGGGATTAGGACATTTTACTATGATTCAGCTGTCAGAGTAGATACAATAGGAACTGTGCAGCAGTGCCCCAGTGTGCAGATTTTAAAATCAACAATACCAAAAAACAAAAAAATGGGATAATCAAACAAAAAGAAAGATTTTATCACAGCTACTTAAAAGAAAAAATCTCTTATTGTCCTTTATTTCACTGGGGATACTGCAGGCTGGTATGAACCTTATGAAGCACCTACAAAGCTTAAATACAAGGGAAAACAGGAAGGAAAGCATTGAAGGAAATGTAAAAAAAACGAACATACCATAGGAAATATAAAACCCATATTAGCGCAACAAAAAACCAGGGCAGAAAACATAAAGCTGTTCATTGTTAAAAAACGGTTTATGCACAAATATTGCTTTGGCACAAGTAAAGTGAAAAGTTTACTTAAGGACACAATCAGATATAACTGAGTTATTCGGTAGGAAGACAAGTAGAAGTGAATGAGAAAGAATTCACCTCAAGGTATCTTGGAATGTAGAAGAGTCGAGAAAGCATGAACAAAACATTGATGGTAACCTGTGTATATAAGAATTCTTAATATTGGGCTGCTTTTAGTCAAGCTGTCTCTGCTTAATTTATTTATTAATTTATTCAAATTTGTTAATTATTATTATTTTATTTTAATATTCCTAATTTTTGAAAAATGCCATTTATCATGTAAAATATATTTTGTCTGTCAGTATCTTGAGTCATGTTTCTCTGCATAGAAGAAAGTTTGAGGAGGATATACAAATTTAATTTTTAAGCCTTAGAACCAGACAGGGCTGTTTTTTCATTCCTTTTGATCAGGCAGTCCCTGAGTGAGTGTTCTGATATATACACTGGGGCCCCACTACCTTGAAAAGGTATTGTTCTAGAATATAATGGCATGAGTATTGTATGACAAAAATATTGTTTCCTAAAGTCCCTTCCTAAAGAATCACCATAATGGAGATAATAGTTAGTGGGGTGATCATTTTGTAAATAATAGTTAGGCCACTATATTTATGTCACTAGATATTTTTGTTATCAATATCCTGGTAACAACCTCCTGAAAAACGCCTGAATGTTTGCAGCATGGCAACATGGACTACTTTGAACAAAAGCTTGGGATTGGGTTAGGGTATTCACTAGTTACCTGCTACTAATCCTTATAAGAAAGGCTTCCCCCCACCAGCACTTGAGAACACAACTGGTCATGAGGCGAAATTCATTGGGAGAATCTGCTGTCTGTAATTGCTGAGGCTTTTGTTGCAAGGTGACAAACCTTTAAAAAATAAAGAAGACACAGACTCCTTCTGGCAATGCAAAGACAGCTATTTACTGTCGCGACAGGGAGAAAGACCTTCACAACATGAACTGCTGGTCCCTCGCCATCTTTCTCAGTCTTTCTTCAATTGCTGCTCGCAGGCAGCTCTTTTTAAGCACAATTGTTCAATTGTTTATTGCTGATAGCAAGTAATAACTGACTTGTAAGTTGTAGGTACACATTGAAGGTGGAGAAACACTCAAAGACCTGTGACCCTATAACTCCAGACTCTCACCCAATCCATTACACATTCTTTGTTGCACTCCCAACAACGCTTACAAACTAAGCATTCTTTAGCTCCAAAATGCATGTGCATTCATTGTAAATGACATTTTAAGTCAGTTGTGCACTTTTACCATTGTGTACCCAAGACCTATGTGTGCACTGGGATCATTTATTTTCCTGCACCCATTGTCTAATCAGGTTAGAATCTTGTTTGGAGGCATGGAGTCTGTGCCAGGGATTTCATGTGCTAATCCCATAAATATTGTCATGCTTGCTAGGCAAGAGTTGGCCTTTAACTGAAACCCTTTGAAGTTAACTATCTGATTGTGTCCTTAAGTAAACTTTTCACTTTACTTGTGCCAAAGCAATATTTGTGCATAAACCGTTTTTTAACAATGAACAGCTTTGTGTTTTCTGCCCTGGTTTTTTGTTGCGCTAATATGGGTTTTATATTTCCTATGGTATGTTCGTTTTTTTTACATTTCCTTCAATGCTTTCCTTCCTGTTTTCCCTTGTATTTAAGCTTTGTAGGTGCTTCATAAGGTTCATACCTGCCTGCAGTATCCCCAGTGAAATAAAGGACAATAAGAGATTTTTTCTTTTAAGTAGCTGTGATAAAATCTTTCTTTTTGTTTGATTATCCCATTTTTTTGTTTTTTGGTATTGTTGATTTTAAAATCTGCACACTGGGGCACTGCTGCACAGTTCCTATTCTATCTACTCTGACAGCTGAATCATAGTAAAATGTCCTAATCCCTGGTTGGCATATGTGACTTCCCAGTAAGATTATAGTATATAGTTCAATATAACACACCAATGGCATGGAAAGTTAAATATCACCTGTGGACTACAGCACCTATTGTGCTATCCAGTAGGCTGACAAGCAGAAGCGTGGCTTCAGGGCAAAATGTGTAGTCTGAATGGTTTGGCTTTTAAACCTATTAATGAACTTGTAAAAATAACCTTTTCTGACAGGCAATAACCCTACTTTTCAATAATAAATAAATTGTACCTAAGTAGGCATTGTAGCCCACAATATACAGTGTGTAGTCTTTAAAAATGGAACAGGTAATAATTTTATGTTGGTATGTTCCTACAGTGACTACCCTCCAAAAGCTATCTTTACTGTAAAGGGGCTGTGGTTGATCATATAAGAAAAACGAATGCTCAAATACAACATTATTTGTGCTAACTCTGGACAAGGATAAGCTACAATGAATGTTGTTGATATGTATTAAGCATCTGGTTTAATGGTGAAGTTCGATTTTTGACAGATATTTAGGAAAAGTAACTTTAAAAAAGTTAGACTTTGTACGCCTTAAACTCCAATAGGCTAATTTGCATTTGCCCACTTGCTGCTGGCCCTTGTCGTTGCTTTCACTTAATGAGGTGGTAAAATTGCTCCCAATACAGACACAATGGCTTAGACCTTTGGCTGGGAGACCTCAGGGTTCTGGTCTTCTTAGGTCAGTAAGGGCAGCTTTCAAGGTAAACAAGCCCATTCATAACTAATTGTAAAGTGAAACCTGTGTCAGAGACGCCTTTGTACCCTAGGTCAACTGTAGTCCACTTGGCACCAGCTCAGTGGGAAGGGGTAGCTGGACCCAGTACCAGTTTAATGTGGTTGAGGAGGAGTGGATTGCTCATTTCCCTAGAAACATTCCTGTCTGGGACACCAGCCATCTCAAATGGTCCAGTCATGTTGGATTTTATTCAGAATGAGGCACAGTGGGATACTTTTTGGTAAGGTAAACAGGATGTGCTGTAAAAGGTGGATATTTTTTTCTAAACCGCTAAAGAGTGTAAAGTAGTCATTCCTACCTTCTGGCTAGTGAACCCTACAAAAGTGGCACCTTACCTCCAGAACACATCTGGACCTGTGGAAGAACAGAAAAGAACATGACCTGCTGTCTGTGACCTGTATAAAAGCCAGACGGCCTTGACCTGCTGCCAGGACTACAGGACCTAGAAGTAGACTCCAAGGTTCAGTTGGCTGAATTATGTGGTTAAAGTGACAAACCAAGCTACAAAAGGCCTTTTTTGTTCAGAGACCATCTGACCCGTGGAAACTACACTTTGACTGGACCATGCTGGTGGCCCCTGCTGGAGTGAAACCTGGCCCTTAAGGCCTGTGCTTGAAGTCCTAGGAATCATAGAATAAACTATATGCAACTGCTCCGGAAAGTCTTAAAAGTTGGAACTTAGAAAACATTTTGCATCCTCAAGAGTATTGGCATGACCTTGTGGCAAAGCTATCCAACTTTTAGAGGACTTCTTTGATACAGTTCCAAGACTCGCAATGCCAAACGAGTTTGAGCTACAAAAAATAATTTGAGGGCCTGTTTTAGCATATTGTGTATGGGTTACTGTTTCACAAACATGGGAGACATTCCATTTTCCTTATTACAAAAGCACTAGATCCAATAGCAGTTCTAATAAGGTGGATAGGATCTCCATCACATTTGTGATGGAGTAACCAATCCATCAATTTTGTAATCTGGCAGTATGTCCAAAGCTAGCAAATCAGACTGGTAAAACTTGTGAAAAGTATCTGTTCAACAAGAAGACTTAGGCAGAAATTAAATTTGATTTTCCCCATCCTGAGCTTTTCTTGCTAAAAGCAAAAGTTCATTTAATGGTTGTCTAGTTTCAAAACAATTTCACTTGGCATAGCCTACAACCTTGCCCTGCAGGAGAATTTCTACTTCAATAAAAAGACTAAAGATAAAAACTTTTATTGGGATGACTTGCTTGGGTATCAGACCTTTTCTCCATTGTGGTTGGCCTGAAATCATGCCTAGGACCTAGTCAAGCAAAAACAGTAACTTCTGATGTGAAGTTTTCCTTAAAACTTGAAAAAATAATACCTCTAGTTGCCCTTCTTGGATTGCATTCAATTTGGTTTAGCTTTTTCTTATTCCTTTTTTGTGTTTTTAGAAATCGATTGTGGGATTTTTCATTGTATTTTGACATTTATATACTTTTTTAAACATAAGCCTGCCTGCTTTGTAACATATTCTCCAGCAGTTGAGCTGAAATCTGTGACTGATACCCTCCCCCCCCAAGAAGAATGCTGTTACAGTTTGGTAGTATTCAAGTGACCCCGATTGAAGTTAACCAAATGTATCCCTGTCCTTTCAGCCTCTATGAATTTGAACTCTACTGGTGACTGCTTTTTGTATTTAGTGCAAGAATGGCTAACTGACATTGGGTTTGTCTTTCCGGGCTGTAACTAGCCAGTCTTATTGGGTTCTTGAAGAAGTTTTGTATAAGGCAGATATATTTGCCAAATTTGGCTAGATCACATGGCTCTTTCATAGTGAAGACAAAGTTCTAGGCCTCCTGGCAGGTTCGTATTCTGTGGGCTAGAAAAAGTGGTTTTAACAGGGTGCAACGGGTGTGCAGCAGTGCCGGGCAACAACACAGTAAGTGATTAACATACCCTTTTTTGTAGCAGCTAAGTCTGCAGTCAACTATCATGGAAAGGGAGTGTCATTGTGGATTCATTTCTTCTGTAGGCTCATCCACTTTGCAGCCAGGATTTGTTAAGGCAAGCCTTCTTGATCGTGTACTTAAGATGTGGTTGTAGTTTCAGACAGGGTGGGTGCTTGTTGACATATGACGTAGCCACCGCTTCTAGTACCGGTGTGCTCTTCAGCTTAACCTTTATCAGTTAGCATTCACAGGGATTTTGTCTGTCTTTTCAAGATGGTTTTAAGTGCTGTGTACGAGAGCCGAAGTTTGTTCAGTTCAGACTGGTCTACTTGGAGGATATCGAGTGATTTAAGATGTAATCGAGAGCTGGTTTCAGAGTGCTGGGTGGGGCCTTAATGATCCTTTAGTAATATTTTAGGGAGGCACCCATATTAGACCACATTTGACCCTCCGAGCCAAGTTCCAGTCTGATCATACAGCCACTTATGTATTGGGACAGCCTAAAAATCTTGTATGCTTTAAGCTGCAGTTTATCCATTATTTTAGTGAGTTGCCCCAGGAACATTTGGTGACTATAATTGATTGCCTGTACGAGCATTGCCCTGAGTATCCATCGTATTGGGACTGAAGAAGGGCTTTCTAATATAGTATTGAGCTGGCTGTGTCTGATGATGATCAGTTCGGCCCGTGATTTGAGGTGGTTCAAGTGATTTATTGTCACTCCGTTTGTGGTCAGCCACACACCCAGATAATTCTACAATTTTATCCTTTAGATTTTTTGGGGGCACATGCTTTTGTCATTGTATACTTCCTGGTTGTCCTCCCACAGTCTATGACTTTTGACTTTGTCTCATTTGCCGTCATTTTATTTACCTGGTTATACTTATGAAGGGCATTTAGAGCTTACTGAATCCCAATTCTGGAGTGGTCCAGCAGAACAATGTCATCTGCATATTGTAGTGTTGTGACCTTGACATCTCTGATTTTTGACGGGATCGAATTAGCGTGTTTTGGGCCAAAGACCTCTCCATGGTGTACAAATTAAATAACAGCGGAGCGGGGATACAGCGTTGGTTTAGTCAATTGTCCATTGGGATTTTCGTTGTTATAACTATCTGAGATAACTTGACCCTCACCCAAGTCGAGGTATATGCTGACATTATTCCCTGGAGCAAGTTGTTTGGTATGCCCCAGCTCTGTAGTTTCCTCTAAGTCTAGTGCAGCGGAAAAGTAGACAAAACATGCATAGAGGTGGAACGTCTTCTGGCTGGAGGCCTGATCTATTAGGTAGGAGAAAGCAACAATGTTATCCGTAGTTGAGGAGTTCTCCCTAAAGCCAGTTTGACAAAACAGAACTATCTCATTTGCTTCCAACCAGCACTCAAGTTATTTTAGGAGGACCTATGTGTATGCCTTGGCTTCGATATTGAGAAGGGTGATGAGGCAGTAGTTGGCTAGATCCAGCCTAGCTCCCATGAATATTGGATGTGAGATTGAGACCTACAAGCTTTCTGCTACCTGCCAGGTGACTGATCATATGTGGGAGAAGTATGGTAGACCACACTTAATGTTATCCTTGAAAGACTTGAGCTGGTATGTGCTTTGGGCCTAGAGCTCGGATCTTACACAAGATTTTTGAGATTGCATTCAATGTGACAATTACCTCTTGGTTCAGGGCATCGACTGCAGCATATGATTTGCTCAAGGGGAAGACCCTTGTTGTTTTGAATCACTGACAGAATATTGAAGGTCAGAATATCGACCTACAAAAATATTGCAGCAAGAATATCGACATCCTATCTACATTATGGTAAGTACAAAAATATCGGGAAAAAAATGATGTAAAAAATATTGTTGTTAAAAAAATCGTATTTTTATTTAAGTTAAAAAAATTATGTAAAATAAGGTACATAATACATATCATTAAAATAAACATAGTTAAAATTATTACAAAATGTTTAAAAATTATAAGTGATATATATATACATATATACTGTAAAAATAAATTAAACATATACATATAACATAT
This sequence comes from Triturus cristatus, assembly GCF_964204655.1. Lineage (NCBI taxonomy): Eukaryota > Metazoa > Chordata > Amphibia > Caudata > Salamandridae > Triturus > Triturus cristatus. The sequence continues at coordinate 1,362,167,283 of NC_140591.1, read as the reverse complement.
ATTACATATACTTACTTATTAATGTTTTAATAATTATTTTAATAACTTATACATTGTTTAAAAAAACGTATAAATTATAAATACATCTATCCACATAAAACAATAAATAAAAATGTAACAAATAAGGGGCCGATTCCGATCCGGGTCAGAAGGGCACCGAACGCGATCCAGCTGGAAAAACTATGAGCCGCACTCATGTTTTCCGCCCAACTCGTACAGCTGTACGAGCGAGCAAGTATGATGCGAGCTACATGAAATTCACAGACCGAGTCATTCCCGGGTCCGAACCGCTCCATACGTCTCGGTCGGAAGCTAACCGTGGCATGCAATGGATGCGATTTACGACCGAGCCAGTACGATGCACGCGTCGGACAGCCTGTGCGAGCCGGAGTGTCCGGCTTGCAAAACGTACAGGTGGTTGCCTATGGGGGTCCGCGTTGGACCCCCTGTCACCCGCAGCCCTACTACTCGGACACAGGGGGAGACCCAAGGGTCCCCCCAACACAGGCATGTACGGTGCGGATGGCACCGACGTGTACCCACTGTAGGGGGTGCCCTTGCGCAAGACGTACCCATTCACTCAATGGGAGCCCATGTACACGTCGTATGACCGGCTCTCATCGGCTTCCATGGGAGTCCGTCCGAACCGAGTCTGGCAGCATACGGCCGCATCGTACTCGCTCGGTCAGACTGCTGTAGTAAGGACTCCCTTAATACGTACATACATTGTTAAGTTAGCATAACCACGTTAGATGTTAGAAAGCCATCTTGCTGCTTTTGCACACAACACTCTGTCTACATGTTATTGTTTAAACAAACTGCTGACTTGCGCTTTGCCTCATACGAAAGCAATCTGTTGTTACCATCCCGAGCTCTGCGCAGCGACCTTGGTCTGTACATGGTGTAACAAACAGTCTGGGTTGTTAGACAATGCATGTTTTCCACTCTAGGTTGATCGACCCACTATTTAGCCATTACACACTGGCAGCTGCGAATACCTGAAAGTTGGTGCTTTTAATATTGTAGACATCATGTTTAATATTCAGACCGAAGACGAGCCTTCCTGCGAGAAGACTCCTGATGCTCCTGTGATGTGATTTCACTAAGCTGATCTTTGAGGTATGGGGTCCCCCATTCAAGCCTAAGAGACCTTCTATTAGCATAATAATAATATTAGCTTCTTAGTAAAGGGAAGGTGGTAATATCCACTGTCATTTATAACATGATCACTCCTTTTATATTCTATGGTATTGTAACGATGCTGATGTTTTTGATTATGATCATTTGTCTGCTTGTATTAGCCAAAGTACTGCATCTTAGGACACGTGGTCTATAAAAATAAACTCTTTTTATTTTCACCGTGTCTCATTTGATTCTTGTTGTGGACTGATGTGAGAATAATATACGAACAGGTATTTCCGATTCCCACCATTCCTGAGAGTACACTGAGTCGCTTGTTCTGGGTTGTCTTTTCATTGGGACCGCCGAGCCAAATCTCGGATAATGAATGGGACACTTATGCTAGCCGGATACTGGGTTCTGGGTTCTGGGTTCTGAGGTGAGTTTCTGGTACACCACAATTCACTGAGGTCCTGGGGTTCTACGCATAGTTCTGTGTATAAGCAGAATCCCTGCAACATGGCGCACCTAACGTTTGGTCTATGAGTTGAAACGCCTTAGTAGTGCTTATATTAGTCCACAACACCCTCATTCTTGTTTCCGGATAACAAGTCTGACGGATTTAAACCTACCTATTTCTGTTGATATAGGTTTCTTCAAGCTTGATCATTAAAAAGGTTATTGAACCCTTGTGCTACTGAGTACTTCGAGTGTAGCTTGTCCTTATGGCGGTAGAAATAGCGTTGCATAGCCGTGCAGCTCTGAAACGTCATTTGACGCAGTATGGGGTGCCGGACACTGGTATGAACATCATCTTTGTGGTAGGAGCCGATGCGGCTCATCCCTATGAGTTGTTCTACTCTTGGGTGATGCTTCCGGCAGTGAGTGAGGACGATAACTCCTTTCATTCTTACACTGCCACTGCCGTACCAGCGAACTATACACCGTATAGGACACAGGAAATACCAATATCTGCTTGGCAGCATCTTATTTGGTTTAATGGCGCCCTTCCCCATGCGGTTATACCACCGAGAATGGGCCCCTTATCAGTTGCAGGGGCCACTTGGCCGGTACTAGCCGGATTTACGCCTCATCCCCGTTACCTCACGGTGACGGTGGCTGAATTGCGTGTACTACACACTGCCCTTATTGCAGTATATAGGGCTTTAGTGCAGTACGTGTCGCGCAATGTGCAGGCGGGGGCACCTGCTGTTGCGGGACAGCCTACTGACCACCACGCGGTGGTCATTAGTCCTGTTATGGTTAATTCTGTTATGGGCAAGCGCCCCCAAACTAGGGATGATTTCCCTTTTTGGCTTGCTGAAAAGTTTGACCAAATAGAAGCGGTATACCCGAATACATCTCCTGTGGAGAAACACAGGATCCTTACCATTAGTTTGCCTAAAGACTTGGTCCCCGACATTGATGATTGTGTAAACTGGGGCAAGGTCTTTGCAGCGACGTACTCTCAGTGCTTTGGCACTCCGTCTATGTCGGTACTGCCCTCCATTATTAAGCGTGTTAAAGATAATCACGGTGCGGAGTCTGCGATAGAATTAGGAATGCGACTCCTCGGACAGTTTGACCTGGTGGCTACCATGATAATGTGTAACCTTAAGGGTGATGCTATGCAGTTCCAAGTTCGTAATGAACTGAAGAAAGTTGCTGATGAGGATAAGCCGCGGGAGTTTGCGAAAATAATCTCGTCACCGTACAGAGATTTGGGTCGTAGCTCTTTAGGAGTTAAACCTGTGATCAAAACTCCAGAAATTAAGCAGCAGGGTAAGGCGGAAGCCTCTGGTAAGGATGACCGTCCAAACTTTCCGAAACAGAATTGGCAGTCAAAACAACAGGGAAAGCAGCAGCAGAAGCAGGGCTCTCGGCCTGCCTCTCCCGTTCAGTCAGGTAGTGAACGCACTTATGATCTGCGTAATCGTGCTACTATTAAGTCTCCTGATAGATTTCAGGTTTCTGAACAACGTTCTCCTCGTTCTTCACAGGAAACATCGGCTTCACAGTCCGGTGGCGGAGGCGGTGGCAAAGGTCGGGGTGCTCCACAAACACGTGACCAGCCCCGACAGACTGAGGGTAAAGGCAAGCAGGACGAATTTGCACGACAAAGACCCCCGTTTCAGAAGAAGAAAGTGGCTGCTCTGACGGCAAGGTATGCCTCAGATAGTGCGGACACAGCTTCGGAACCGGACATGGGCGCTGACGCTACTGGACAGCCCAGCGGAAATTACCATAGTCCGTCAAGCTCTGCGTCCATTTCTGGCGGCGACAGCAACTGATATTTTGGTTACTGTTGAAACAGCTGACACCAGAGTGGCTCCCCCTGATAGACTTTACGAAATAGTCTTACTAATTGAGGGTGACATACAACGTACAATAAAGGGGATTTTTTGGGATAATCTGACTACCACCTATGATATCCTCCTAGCGGAGGCAGATTGGCCCCCAACTTTCATTTTAGAAGCTCCTAGAGGGGAGGAGGTAATCCTCCCGTCCTTTGCGCACACAGTGCCTAAGGACCAGGCTGAAGTGTACACTGAGGAGTGGGCGCTGGCGCTTGCGCCGGCGGTGTATCGTACTCAGGTGGGATGGGACCGGTTGTCCCCCTGCCATGAGATTCCATTGCGGTCTATGCCCCAGCCTCAACCCCAATATCCCATGCGTCGTGAAGCTAGACCGCACGTCGCGGCAATCCTTGAACAATTGGAATATCAGGGTGTTATTGAAACTTGTGTGTCCCCTATGAATAACCCTTTATTCACTGTGACGAAGCCCGACGGGTCGTACCGTTTAGTTTTGGATTACCGGCACTTAAACTCACATTGCCGGACCTGCGCGGTACAGAATACTCACAGCTCGGCTCTTGTCGATAGTCTCGTGCGTAAGAGATTTAAAACGACACTTGACATCTCCAATGGCTTTTTTAGCCATAACCTGTCCACACTGAGTAGCCAGTGGACGGCGTTTACTTCGGGCGGCAAACAAAAACAGTTCACAAGATTAGCTATGGGCTATAAAAACAGCCCTGGCGTCTTTTCCGCTCGCGTGGTCTCTCTCTTAGAGAGAATAGACCCCGACGCATACTCCTATGTTGACGATATCTACCTCACGGATGATGAGCTGATGCCACATCTGTCTCGAGTCGACAATATTATAGTCAGTTTTGTGGACTATGGCTACAAATTTAATTTTGCGAAGTCTCACATCGCGGAATATACAGTGTTGTTTTTGGGCTACGAGCTCAACAATGAGGGTAAGGGATTGGCTCCTCACTTTCTGGAGAAGTGCGCGTGCTTGCGTGCTCCTACAACACTGAAAAAATTACAATCTCTGCTGGGCTTTCTGAATTTCGGACGTACGTATATTCCTGATTATGCCCAGCATATCAAGCCGCTTTACGCCTTGGTACATCCTTCTTTTTCGAAGTCTAGCTGGCAGCTAGAACATTCTGCTGTTCTACAGTCTTTACAGGCTGATCTTCTTGCTTCACAATACTTATTGACACGTGATATCCGCACTAACCTGGTAATAAGAATAGTACCGGGCGCGGTGGGTTTCACGTATTTGACGTTCAATGAGGGCGATACAGTCCCCATTGCGTATAAATCACACTTGTACACCTCTGCTGAATTACGTTTTTCCACTGTCGAGAAAGTTCTGACGGCAGTACAGATGGCGATCCTTAAAGAACGAGCACTGTCGCATGGAAAACAGATTCTGGTTGTAACCCCATATCCTGCCCTAGAGGCAGTGACTAAAGCAAGTGTACCAAATTCTAAAGCTTTGCATCCACGGTGGATACAATGGGCCACAACTCTGACATCACCAGATGTCACTTATATCTTTGACGCCTCTTTACAGACTCAGGAGTACTTGCAGTATGAATTAGTTCATCCAGCTCCTCTGTCTTTGCGCCCGCTCGAAGAATACCATTGTGTCATATACACTGACGGCTCGGCGCAGCCGGCGATTGGATCAAAGCATGCCTATTCTGCGGCTTGCGCAATTGTCGGGGGTACATTCGTAAATGGTGAATTCCAATCTGATGCAGTGCATACGCAGTCATTGGGTGATTGTACCGCGCAATTGGCGGAGCTCCGGGCTCTGGTGCTTGCACTGGAGTTTGCTGATCCCCGAGTTACTACTCTTATAGTAAGTGACTCCTTTTATTGTGTCCAGTCCTACAATGACAACTTACACTTCTGGTCTCAGAACGATTATCGAGATACCAAAGGTAGCACAATTAAGCATAAACTGCTTTGGGTTCGAGTGGCAGACTTTAAAGAACGTCTCCCTCTCGTGAATGTTATTCACACTCTTGGTCATCAACGACTTGGTGTCCATGCTGTCGGTAACAGCTTGGCTGATGAGGCAGCAAAAACCGCAGTGGCTACATACTTAGTGGCAGCAGTTACAAGATCCAAAAGTAAGATTGATGATGACATCTTGGCAGCTATTGCTGCTACAGAGAAGGGAAGTGATTACCCGAAGGGTTTTCCTTCTCGTTATTTTTATCACTTAAGTCCTGATAACGTCCCGTTAGTGAGGATTAACGACGTTGGTGACAGAATTATTCCCAACGCGGACTGCAGACCAGCTCTGATACTAGCAGCGCACGAGGGGTTGGCGTCAGCCCACGCTGGCGTGTCCGCTACTATATCTCTGTTACAACAACGTTACTGGTGGTTTGGTTTATATAAACAAGCGCGCGCTTATGTTCTTGATTGTGACATTTGCCAACAGATTAAACCTTCCACTGTTGCGCGCCCACCACAAACACAGTTGTACATATCTAATAAACCATTTGGTTGTGTTTATCTAGATCACTGCGGTCCTTTTTCTTCTGATACTGCGTACAAGTATATCTTGGTTGCAGTGGATTCGTGCACACGTTTTCTCTGGGTATGGCCACAAAGGAGTGCTGACTCGTGGACTGTCATCAGGGATTTGCGTGTCTTTGTGGGAACTTTTGCGTGTGGTACCTTCCATTCTGATCAGGGCCCTGCGTTCGCCTCTAAGGCTTACAAGGAGGCTATGAGAAATTTGGGGGTCCAAGTCAAATTTTCGTCCCCCTACCGACCTGAGGGTAATAGTGTGGTGGAGCGAATGAACCGTGACTTAAAGCAATCTTTGACAGCACGTGTTTTAGGCACAGGCCGGAACTGGCTAGCCCATTTGTATAACGTCCAACGTGCACTTAATAATCTCCCTAGAAGGTCTCTGGGTGGGCGGACCCCGTACATGATGCTCTTCGGAATCAGAATGTTTGTCCCAGACCTTGATGGTCTAGACGTGGCGGCGTCAACCGCACCCTTTGACGTAGATGATCACTGTGCTGTTTTGCAGACCCTACAAGAAGCCAGAGACACTCTTTCGAAGGAACACTTGCCCTCCACGTCTGAAGCTGAGGTTCAGATTCCGGTAGTCGGCTGGCTACCCCGAGTTGGAGACCTGGTCCGTGAGAAGGTGGAGAACAAGAAGGAGTTCGGCCCCTCTTATCGTGCACCAGTACCAGTGCTTGGAGTGCAGGGTACAAGAACAGTCATTTTACCTCCACTTCCTGGTCGCAAAGAAAACAGGTACATCTCTATTGACAATGTCAAACTTCAGCGAGTGGCCGATACGTCTTAGTCTAACTCCAGCAGTTTCCTGCCAGACAATGCAAAGAAATTCAGTGTTGGTTCCCGCTTCTACCACCTTGTCTGATGTTGCCATCGAGATGCAGTCAGTTACTGATCCCTTGTTAATACCGCCGGCTGGTGGTCTGCCCGACGAGACTGAGTATGCTTATCCTACAAATGGTCACTCGTCTGTTTTACAATCTACGGCGGTTGACCAGTCACGTGTCTCCTTTGACACTAACTCATTGCCTCATACTTCCCCTTCGAACATTGCTATTTTTGCTAGCTGCTTCAAAAGAAATTTTTTGATTCCCCCGGGGACATATATCTGGCTGATGCTTATAAGTATTTTTTTGTTTATGTCCATTGGATTTGTAATAGTATTTTTCCGTCTGGTGAATGGACACTATCTTAAAGAAAGATCTACAATTAGACTTATCAATGGAACTTTGGCCCCCCACTCATCGTCCCACATCATGAGAAGGGACCAGACTTTTGTGAATATTACTGCCTGGCCCGTTTTGGATGGAATTGCGTGGGATGCTGTTAAATTCCAAATTCATGGTCCTACAGAGGTCATCAATGTACCTAATGTATTTCGTGTTTCTATGGGTGATGTGGTTAAACAGAACATTCGTTCTGATGATTGGGATGTTCATGCCATTGAAGCACTGTTTTCTGATTTGAAATATTATGCCGCTTTTGATGCAGAAGATTTATATGAGAATGCGGCTAACTATGCAGAACAGTATTGTTTTCAGCATTATGGCAATCACTTCCTGCATAAAGCAAACACTTTTCGTAATTTTGTAAATTTTACCCAATGGGAACACTGTCCCACCCCCTCTTTCGGCAGTTCACCTACATTAGTTGATAAGTATACTTATTTTACTGATTTCAGTGTTTCCGACCCGGCATCCTTTTATTTTAAAGTTATGCCTGAGTCTGCCTCGAAGGTTAGACTGACACACACCAAATTGCTCTATTCTAAGTCCTTTATGGATGAGTTGTCAATCAAAGGTTACGATTTGTGGAAGGCTACTATTGATCTTAAATCGGTTTGGGGTTCCAAACCGTGGCAGGTTCAGGGAACTGAAGCTTTACATCGTGCCTGTCTTGTACCGAATCATATGTTGTTTTTTAATTCAACCATCTTCCAGACCACCTGTTTCGGATTGGCCACTTCTAAAAAACTAAATTCCCCTTCTGTTCCAGATCTGGGCGCTTACCCAAATTGGGATAACCACACAGATCTGTCCCTTCCTGCTTTGCAGTCATTGGTTTCTAATACATCTTTCAATATTTCGAAATTTAGTAGTGAAGGATGGTTAATTTGGCAAAGCAGTTCCGATACCTGTCAACGTCGTTTTCTAGGTCTGAAACCGGGGTATACGCAGCATCGCGTAGACCCTCGGTTTGAGTCATCTCATACAGTAACTACCTACTCTGTAGGGAAATTATGTCAGTCCTGGCTGCGACATTCCACCTTGGCATCTGTCAAAGTTCATTTATCAAGATTACATGACAAAATAGATTTGAATGATTTTGTTAAAGGTCCTGTGGGTGGCAGATCCAAAAGGTGGGCGTATGCTATTTACAACGAAGTATGGAAATTGTCGCAACTTGAGGCGGCTTCCAGATTGAGGGCTATTGATCAAGCGAATATGGAAAAGGTATTAGCAGTTATAGATAACAGCATTAACACTCTTTCTTCCAGAATTTATACATTAGACAATATTGTCTCTTCAGTTGTTGACATTGTTCATGATGATATGTCTGTATTGTACCATGGTCAAAACCATTTACGTTCTGTTATGCAGTTTGCATGGACTTTACAGACGTTAAAGGCAGGAAAGGTCCCCTGGGACTATCTGAATACGACATCATTGTTCCTTCCTTTTAACCTTACTGTAAAGCAACAGTTCATGTCCATGAAAGATGCTACGTATTCATTGTTACACATTGAAAAGTTGGAGCTGTTGCCTTTCTCTGTGGCGGAATTGAATTCTGCCGTGTGGTTAGTACATGGGTTAATCACGCTCCCTTTCGCGCTTTTTAAGTTTACGTCCTGTATGGAACACTATGCTCTTGGTAGATATGAACAGCTGGGTACCGCTTTCATACATGAGGTTTGGTCCCTCCCTTTTACGTATAGAAGTACAAGAGACGGTACTGAGGTTTATATGAAAGGTGAGGAATGTACCACGACACCTGATCATTCTGTAGTATGTAGGCACATTCAGTTACACGGTGCCTGCAATGTACACGCCCCGAATTTGGCCTGCGTCCTCAAAGGTATCCCGGTGCCAGTGATTACACCATCTTTCACGCTGCTTGCAAACGGTAGTTATTTGATTTTGAATAATGAAGCTTGCTGTGGGATGTTAGTGGGGATCCCATATATAGTAACTGTATCGCAGAGAGTAGTCTGCTGCAATAATGTTCTATTTCCTCCCCCGCATGGGCGGCTGGATGTTTCCATCTGGCCTTCGATTCCGACCTTGAAAGCAGAGTTCAACAAGATGAGCAGAATAACGGCTCTATTGTCCCAAAAGGAGGTGCCATTAACTTCCTCCCGAGAAACATTTGTCCTTCACGTAGCAAATACGCGCACTGAGGTACAGGCGCTTTTGAATACTGACCTCCCCCTGCATTTTGGAGCTTTGATCCAAACAATTTTCAATGCCTCGTCCACAACTGGCCTGGCTCATTTTTTTAAACTTGTTGGCTCAGGCCTCGTGACCTCCTTCCAAACTATTTTTGGTGTGATTCCGGCATTTTTTCATTCTATTTTCTCGAGCGTCTTTGGCGGTGTCCCGCTGATTCTGGCGCTGGTGGCAGGTGTGCTACTTTTACTTTTTATACTACGAAATGGCTGCTCTTTTTGTGCCACACGACAACCTGTCCCGTCTGCATCTTCTTCGTGACAGGATGCTTGAATATTATGGTACGCTGCCATTGGCGACTTTGAGCCTGGCGTATGGATTATCCTTCCGGTATGCCTACTTCACTTGCGTGCAACCTATCTTTCACTGCCTAGATTGTCCTTTTGAATGGCCTCTGGATTTGTGCTTAACCAACACGGTGTCTCCGGTGCCGGAATATGATCGACTGATGAGGCCCTTAGTGTCTCACGAGTTTGCCTGTTCTGGTGTTCGGATTATGGCCTGTGGTGCGGCGCATGGTATCCTGGGTAATTGGGACATCGCAAGGGCTGCCTATGACTTCTTGAATATGAGCTATCTGGAGGAACACGTCGGTTGCCCTCTGATCGTACTAGAGGCTCCGCTTATTGAAGAACATGTATGTTCCTTTTCTTTGCTTAACTGGATGGCTGAAACTTTTAGTGGCTCTGCAAACGATTTCCTGTTGGAAGCCGTTGCCACGTATGCTGCATACACGTTCATGGATTGAGTGTACCGTGATCCACTGTCTTTTTTCTGCCCTGTGCTGAACATTACCGATGACTTTGGATTGCTGGCAAACACAGCGTTTTTTTCATTTTTTTCCTTTCCCTTTTTGAGGTTTTCTTTTTTTCCTTTTCTCCAGTTTTCTTTTTTCTTTCGAACTTTGTCTGTACCGATAATTGGTTTCGAATTGAATACGCCTTGTTCTGCTCTGTCGAAACTGAACTCTGCGTTCTCTCATTTCTTCCCTACTGGTTAGTGCTTCAATCAAGGGGGCATGTAGTAAGGACTCCCTTAATACGTACATACATTGTTAAGTTAGCATAACCACGTTAGATGTTAGAAAGCCATCTTGCTGCTTTTGCACACGACACTGCGTCTACATGTTATTGTTTAAACAAACTGCTGACTCGCGCTTTGCCTCACACAAAAGCAATCTGTTGTTACCATCCCGAGCTCTGCGCAGCGACCTTGGTCTGTACATGGTGTAACAAACAGTCTGGGTTGTTAGACAATGCATGTTTTCCACTCTAAGTTGATCGACCCACTATTTAGCCATAACACACGGGCAGCTGTGAATACCTGAAAGTTGGTGCTTTTAATATTGCAGACATCATGTTTAATATTCAGACCGAAGACGAGCCTTCCTGCGAGAAGACTCCTGATGCTACTGTGATGTGATTTCACTAAGCTGATCTTTGAGGTATGGGGTCCCCCATTCAAGCCTAAGAGACCTTCTATTAGCATAATAATAATATTAGCTTCTTAGTAAAGGGAAGGTGGTAATATCCACTGTCATTTATAACATGATCACTCCTTTTATATTCTATGGTATTGTAACGATGCTGATGTTTTTGATTATGATCATTTGTCTGCTTGTATTAGCCAAAGTACTGCATCTTAGGACACGTGGTCTATAAAAATAAACTCTTTTTATTTTCACCGTGTCTCATTTGATTCTTGTTGTGGACTGATGTGAGAATAATATACGAACAGGTATTTCCGATTCCCACCATTCCTGAGAGTACACTGAGTCGCTTGTTCTGGGTTGTCTTTTCATTGGGACCGCCGAGCCAAATCTCGGATAACGAATGGGACACTTATGCTAGCCAGATACTGGGTTCTGGGTTCTGAGGTGAGTTTCTGGTACACCACAATTCACTGAGGTCCTGGGGTTCTACGCATAGTTCTGTGTATAAGCAGAATCCCTGCAACACTGCAGGACTCCGGCTCAGTCAGAAAATACTCCAGATCCGGCTCGGTCGGAGTGCTTTCCAACCCCGATCGGAATCGGCACCTAAATGTAACAAATGTAAAAAATTAAAATTATTTTTAATATTTTTAAAATTAATTATAATACAAAAACTATTAGATAGCGGAGGGAATAAAATTACTATTCCAACTCCAAACAGTGCAACAGTAGGGAAAATGTTGGATAGCGTAGGGGTAAAATTAAAATTTCCCACCCCACTGAGTGCAACGGTAGAGAAAGTGTTGGATAACGTAGGGTTTAAAATTTCTATTCCCACTCCAGAGAGTGCAACAGTAGGGAAAGTGTTGGATAGCGGAGGGGTAAAAATTACTGTTCACACTCCAGTGAGTGCAAAAGTAGGGAACATTTTGGATAGCGTAGGGTTAAAAATTACTATTCCCACTCCACTGAGTGCAACAGTAGGGAAAGTTTTAGATAGCATAGGGGTTAAATTAACATACTTATTGATGTAATAACGTTTGTAAAATGAATAACAAATTAATAATTAATTAACAAAAATAATAATACCAATACAATTAAATTAATATTTACTTAATTATAATAAATTACTTCCCACCGTATTCCCCTATAAACCCACAACCCGCTACACATAAAAAATAACACAATTCATTTAACTATCAATTAATAAAAATTAATCACCAATTAATAATACATTAATAATAAATTAATAATCAATAGCAATAAATAAAAACATATTAATTATTTATTTATAATTAAATTACGTCCCACCCTATTCCCCTAAAAACCCACAACCTGCTCTGATACTAAAACGCAAAATTTACTTTAATTTTTTTTACTAATTTCTAACATTTAATACATTACAAAAAATGTTCAACATACATAGAAAATTCATACTAAAATACATAACACTAATATAATTATTGATATTATTAACAACAATATTTTTGCTAATGATATTTCTTACTTCGATATTACTTACTTCGATATAAAAAGAACCCAGATGTTACTTACCTTAAGGTCGATATTCTGGTAACCGATATTCTTGAAATCGTTATTCTGTCCCTAAAAACTCGATGTTATTGTAGGTCGATATATAAAAAATTTGATATTTTGACTGGGCACCATTGTTTTAGCTACATATAACTTGATTATGTGCTGTGTTCACTGAGATTCATCAATTGCGTTAGTTCTTGGGCTTTTTTGGCACATTTTATTTTTTATGTATCTCCATAAGTCAGCCTGACTGCGTTTGCCCAGTAATGAATATATGTGTACCCGAATGTCGAGACACATGGATTACAAACTTACAGACACCCGACCAGACACAAAGCAATGCAGTATTATAGGACTTAGCAATTTCCATCATTTAGGTAAGTGATACTGTGGACGATGAGATGAGCGGAACACGGTATTCACGATAACTACGGAAACCTCTGATATTAATGTGGCTCTATTTTAATCTTTTAGGAGCATTACTGACAATGATTCACAAGTTACATTGTGATCATATCGTGCTCTAGCCATACATTTTTAGGGTAAGTGCAATACAACCAATTTCTAGAAACTCAACGAAGTACATAGATAGGTATTGCACTTTTGTAACATTTTCAATTTTTCTTAAACTGAAATGTATATCTTTTCTGCCTTGATTATAGAATTGGTCCTATGTTCTTTGGGACCTTTTGTTGAGAAGGTTTATTCCTGGATCCATCCACAAAGAAATAGGCGAATCGTAGGTGCATCATTTGAAACAAATTATATGTCACTTTAGGTGATGGTTTGGTGATTTTACTTCGATTTCTATCATTTATGAGGGACCATATATCGTCCTTCTGGAGTATAAGAGCCAACTTTACTCTGGTTTTATACATTTCCTATACATCAGAACTCTTAAGACCCTAGGAGCCTATGCTAATTTATTTGTTAAGGGTTTTTGACTTTTTTCATACGCATGGCATCTTACTCGCCTAAAATTTTCACTACAAATGTTGGGTTATAATGTGGCACTTTTAGGAACTGGGCATAGAAACTAAAAAATAATAGTAGTTATTTAAATATTTAAGAGGGCACCTTTACAGATATCGACTTAAATTTGTGTAATATGCGTTTTTATAGAACTTTTTTCAACTGTACATGGCTTCCTGATGAAGGCTGTTTAGCTGAAATGCGCATAGGAGATGAGAATATATGGCCATGATGTTTGACATAAGATCAATTCCTGTAGTCGTCGCAATTTGACAGAATTACCAGTAACAAATATGTTATATATATAAAAAAACACATGATGAAAACCCCAGTTCATTGTTTGTATAATGTTATTGGACTCCATGCAAAAATTAGCAATGTTCTATATGAATAGATTAATGAAACAATAACATTTCCAAATGAGGATACAATTGTTTTACTTTATACTATGAATACTTCTCGATAGTATGAATGAGGATGTATGAATGGTTGTGATTAATTATTAGTAAAGATTAGATATTTATTTACTTAAAAAAACTTGTGATGAAATAATAAAAATGTATTTATCTTTTTTTCTATCTTTGATATAAGATACATGCTAAATCTACTTGCGTATTTGGGTCGTTTCTGGTCATACATCGTTGAAGCCCCTTTTTATTTATCAGAACTTTTAAAAAATATAATTGTATAAGCATTTATTAAACAATTGCTCTTTTATCCCTGGCTTAGGAACTCCATTCATCGTCAGGGGATCCCCTATTATTGTACACTGATGGATATATGTTTAGCCATTATTTGTCTATTTGTTTATGTTAGTGGACCAAACCAGGTCCTTGTGTTCTTTTAGTCGGGTCCACAATTTAGACCGCAGACCTGTTTTGATCGGCAGATTTTGAGTTGTTTTTCACAAGTTTCCGAAGCCTGCAGATCTTCTGCTTACTTCTTGCTATAGGGCACATTTTTGGTAAAGGTTTCATGGGAGGAATCTGCGAGGATGAAGCGGGCCTAGGTTAAGATGGATGCCTTAAAAAGTGGCCTTCCAGTTGTCCTGCATGTGTTTGCCATTTGGAGCCATGAGAAAGCCATGAATGTTTGCAAAGAAGCTAGTCTCAATTTGATTCTCCGGATTAATTTGTTTTTTGTTGCCTTTTGAGGTACCCACTGTATTCTGGCAGTCGCCCTTCATTGAGCGTAGTTTCTGCACTATGCAATGTGGAAGGTGATTGCTCTCATGTGAGGGAAGAATTTCAAAGTTCTCCTGGTACTCAATGATTTTATTCGAGTTGAATGCAGAATGAAGTCTACTTATTCCCTTAAATGTTTTAGAGAATTTTAAAGCAAGTGTGTGTTCAAGTGAGTGTTGAATAGACTTGAGGCTGTGTTTATTTAACAAGCTTCGAAGTGAGTTAGTTGGAGCACTCACTGGCAGATTGCTAGACGACAGTGCACCAAATTGGCAGAGATTGAAGTCCCTGCAGATTATGATGTCATAGTTAACGTAGTCACAAAGCGCAGTGTCTAATATTTCACATAGTTGTAGCTTCCTATCCGCAAGCTCAGGGCCAAGACTATTGAAGTAGATATTGATCAATGAATTCTTGTCTGGAGGTCATTTATTTTTAGTCATTCCAAGGAGATCACTCGTATCATTTAATCCAGGATTGTGATTCTTTTTGCTTTCAGATCTAAACTGATGTTAAGATATATGGAGAGACTGCCAAATGGCCTCACAAATATGTTTTTTTTGTGGTATGGTGTATATCTTGAAAGTGGGATATTGCTGTAAGACTTCCCCAAGTTTCTTGAAGGCAGAGTAGATTGTGAGCATGCCTGCAAGGGGGGACTTAAGTAGCCTCGACAGCCAAGCAACATTCCATGATAATATTTTATAGGCTGTTTACTCTTCAGGGCTTGTTTGCTGGTGCTAGGAGCAGTTCTGAGGATCGCTTGATAAAGTGGGCTATATCCAGCATAAATATGTATTACATTTTCCCTCGCTGGGTTCCAGGGCAACTTTCATGATTGGGCACCTTGTGTTTAGATAGGATCTGGGTATCCCCATTTTGCTGTGTGGCAAGTTTATTTGTGAGTGTCCTGCTCCCCTTAAAGTGCTGTAGGTTCGAACATGAGGGTTTGGTAATATGCCATGGTGCTTCAGTGGGGATGGGTATTTAGTAGCCGTGATTTTTGATATTCCGAAGCCCAATTAATCGAAAAATGTGTTTACAAGCAAAGATGTTTTCTGCCAATGAGAGCAAATTCAGTGTAAATATTGTTGATTTTCTTCCTTAGGTGAGTTCTGGCAGTATTAAACCCTATGCTCAAGATATCTTCCGAGGTTATGATGAACAGATTTGGAGTGGCCTTAAATAGTCGTAATAATTTAGAGCCATTCAGACTGTCATGGTTACCCTCTGAAGAACATAGGGTTGTGAGCACCAGCTTGGTTGGGTTGGAGTTAAGTAAGTGTTCACTGGTTAAGCTATTGTTGCTTGTTTGAGTGGCCCTAGCTTGTTTGCATGGAGGTTCGCTGAGTAGGCAGTCATTGCTTAATTGAGTGTACCCAGCTTGATCTGGAGAGGGTCCATTGGGCCTTGTCATGCGGGAGCGCTATATTTGGGAGTTCTTCCTTTTTGCATACCAGCTTTAATATCCAGCAGTGTTCCTGGTTGTCTGACCAATCTGGCAGGAGCTGACTTTGTGGACTCCAGGTGGGCATGGGGCTAGGGACGTGAAGTTAAAGTGGTTTGTGCTCTGTTAAGGCCTGCTACATGTTCAGGTGTGGATTGCCCTGAAAGCTGAGGGAGTGGAGGCTGTTTGGTTTCCTGGCATTCAACCTCCTTCTTGCCTGCCACCCTTTCCTTAAAGATGGGGAATACACTAATTGAGTGGAGGTCAATTGCCCTTTGTTCGTTTGAGAGTTAATTATTCATTTGCTCTTTTGCTGCTTTATCTTTTGCCTTTTTAAGTCTCTTGTTTTCTCTACGAAAGAGCACTTGCCCATTGGCCAGCTGTGGGGGGCATACCGCTGTCTCTCAACTCGTGCCTTGCAGGATTAGCTATTCTCACTGGACACAAGCTTACAGAGTTTGAAATTGTGAAGTGGAATAATTGCAAACCATTTTCACATGGGAGTTGAAAGGCTAGGGTGCAGTAGAAATCATTGAGGTTTAATCCTCCGGCAGGGTGCAGAGTTTTTTGAATATTAAATGACAAGGACATGTTGGGGCATATTAGCAACTCACAACGATAAATATCGCTAAGCGCGCTTAGCGCGATTAAAGTTATCGCCGGCTATCGCTGAATTTCATCGCCGAGATAGTGCGTTATTATCAACGGCTGTCTCCCAAGCGATAAAAATTCCAGTGATAGCGGCGAAATGCTGGGATATCGCTGGTAATCCATTGATAAAATTTCAGCGAAATGGAATTCCTTGCTAATAAGTTATGGTGGATTTAGCCTGGCAATCCACCTCGCATAGGGCAATATGGCAAAGTCAGAAATTTACCTGACGTTCGAAACCAGCGTTAATTGGGTCTTTGCGCTACTTTTATAGTCGCAACGCGGGTATGGGGCATGGTTGTTAATAGTGCAAAGCTACGTTATCGATGTTTTCCCATGTAGTGAATGTGAGGGACGCCTACTTTGTATCTCATTAGCGATGAGATGCAAGGCGTTAGTGAAATGGGTGATGACACAAGGAAACACACACTAAAGCCTGTTAACGTGTCCTTGTTAATACCGTGTTAGAATTATTACCGCTTTTCAGCCAAAAACGGCTGCTAAAGCGACGTTAATTGTCTTGATAATATGCCCCCCTGTCTTGTCTTTTTTGGTTGGGCTGGCACTTTGCTCCCTTTATTCCAAGGCATTACCTTTGGCCCCCATCTTAGCAACTGATGTTGCTAGGGCTTGTATTAGGTCAAGTTGCAGTTCTAATTTGTCTGTTTGCTAGTTTATTGTGGCAACCAAGGTCCCATAAATGCAGGCTAAAATATTGCACTGCTCACTCTGAGTTTGAAGAGTGAGTGGGGCTGTTGTATTGTGATTGCTTGAGCACCATGTGAGGCTGTGACCCTGTAGCAATGTTGATTGAATGTTTCTTTGCTACTGGATCTCTACATAATTTATGTCACAGTGATGATCCGCCATACAGTGAGCGGTGCTATGTGGAGCCTGATTGGCATCGAGAGAGTCCCACTGTTCCCAAGAATGCCTGCTAAATGTGCTGACTCTGGTTTGCCATGCTGGCGTCCAGAGAATGAGTGCCACCCGCTTGCACTCGAGGGCTGTGGCTCTGGGCTGTAGTGGAAATTAACATCATCAGAGAGTTGTTAACTAGTGGTGCTGAGAATCTGCATCGGGGCAGGAGTTATAAGCGCAAGTTTTGCTTCCCTCTGCCATTGTTGTGAGATCAAACTCTGCTAACATGCTGTCTGAAGGGCTGTCTGAAGAGATTATGATGACTGAGTTATCATCCCTCAGCTGGGGAGGAGTTGTAATGCATCTAATATTTTTTTTAGCAGATGACATACGGGATGCATCTGTAACATCCTGCATGTTTGAAGCAGGTGCAGAGCCAATGGGATCTTGTCGTGGAGTAAGGTCAGAGGATTGAGGCGGAGGTGTTTTTTTTCTCCAAAGAAATCCCCTAATAAAGCTTCCTTGCTGGTTGCAGCCTTGCCAATCGTTTGGGTGTTACTTTATTTGCTACTGTGCGCAACTGAAAAAAACATCGTACTGTCTGGGAATTTGCTGGTGGTAGACTTGTTCTGCCTGTGAGCCTTACTGGCAGTCCTCGCGGCTCTTGCACTAGCAGTGCTTTTGGTACAAGCAGGTTGAGTCTCAAGCAATTCAGCCTCTGCTACCCCCAGATTTACTCTGATGGCACTGTGTGTGTGTTAGCGTGCGGTCCTTTCCTTCTGGCAATTCCATTGGCACTCCACTGGTAGAACAATCTGTGTGACAACTTCCACCCCCAAAAAAATGGAGTTGATTGTTTGCTTGGACCTTTGGTTAGCCTTTGTGACGGTCCGCACCCTATGGTGGGTCGCGGTGCTGCTGAAGACACATTGAAGCAATCGTAGAGTCTCATGGAAGCCTATTGGGGTGCTGCATCACCAAGAGGTTTTGTTTTTGCCCTACTCTCCTATTTTACTTTTTGCTGTTGGCTTTAATTTTTGTTCATAAACACCCAACGTCAGTGCTGGTGGAGCAAAATGCCACAATGTGTCACCAAAATGCTGCTAGTATGCTCTTGTCTGCACAGTGAGCGCTTCTTGCCAGATATCATGCCTTTCTTTGCTTTTGCTTTGCTTTGTGGAGGTGGCAACGATGCCTATGATGAACGGCTATGTGAGTCTGTCTGGAGGGTGTAGAAGAGGTGCGGTTGAGGCAGCTCAGGGGCCACACTGTGGCAGCTGCCAGCGGGTGGGCACATTGCCCCACAAGCCCCACCTGCAACTAGCCAGGCCTTCTCCACAGGGTCAGGGCTCCACCTTTGCACCACAGCAACTAACACCTGGCTCTCGTGACCCTCGTGCAAACCTTCTACAGCCCCAGTCCACCCTGGAAAAGCCCTGGTCCCCGTGGGACCCCCTGCAGCCCACAGGACTAGCCTCACATTGGTGCTCATGTAGGCACTACTTACCTCCTGCTATGAGTGAGGCATGCAGACATGCACAAATCAAGGACAGCTGCTAGATCCTGGGTCCTGGGGGTGTCTCCGAGTGCTCGGGAGCACAGGCTGTGATAAGGCTGAGGCGGGTGAGCTGGCAGCAATGCTGGAGGGTGTGAGGCAGGGCCCCCTAGGGCCACCTTAGCCTTTTGAGCTGCCCCAGGCAACATGGCAGCATGGCCTCACTTCCTCTTGTAGACATTCGTTGTCCCGCTCCTGACCCCCACACCCACCAGAGCGCTGTAACTTAAGGAGGCTGTGGCCTTAGATGTTGAAATCCCTTGGATGTTGAAATCGGCTCCCAGTAACTCTTGCGGTCGGAGACTGGAGTCTACCATATGCTGGCAGTATCCCGGGCAGGGGAGCTGCGGCGGCATCCTCCTCCTACTCACAACTCCCAGGGACGTTCTAATCCCTGCTGACATGCCAATGTTTACTCTTGGATCATGCTCATCTCTAACTGAGATCATTTGTCTGTATTTCAGAAACCCCATATTGGGGAATAAGTGGCTTCCATTAAAACAGTTTGTATATTCGGACACTATTCTTAGGTCAACTTGAGTGGGCTCCAATGACCTTCCTATGAGGCAAACACTCAAGTAGATTAGGCATTCCTTTTCTGGTTCTGACAAATTGCCATTGGTCCTGTAGTAGGTAAAATAGGCAAGAAACATGTGAACCATTTTCTTTGATCTCCGGGAACATTAAATTCCTAGGGTTGTTCACTGGGTTAAATTTTAACAATGGACCCTTTAATATAAAGAGACTAATGGAGGGCCTTAGTTAATTTGTAACATTTTCTTGTGTCCAAGGTACCCTTCCTAGAGTCCTTTACCCCATAAAACCTTCAAGAGTTTGCATCTGGGAATCCAGAATTCAAGGCAAAGAAAAAAGATGTTCGGCAAAGAGCCCCTTCAAGGGTCTGCCGGAATTGCAGCACCAGTTTAACGAGGATCACAGCCCAATGACGAAGCATGCAACCTTTTGGTGGGTGAGGACTTTTGCTTAATATACAGGATGCCTTTGATGACATCAACAGTTCCAATTAACAAACGTTGACATATTTTACCATCAATACAGACCTGCACACCCACTTATGGACTCACATTGTTAGGTAGAATGTTTTCTGGACTGGAACCTCTCTCTTCCTCTCTCTTTGTATAGCGTAGATTAGAATGTGTCCCTAATCACACAGATTGAGAAGGTTGCATCCAAAGCTGCATTGTACTCCATCAAGACATTCAAACCCTTTCTTCTTCACAATGTCGTGTGCCTCATTGTTCAGGCACTAGTTTTATCCAGAATTAACTATAGTAATGCAATTTTGGTGGGGATGTAGGCCATAGATAAATATTGTCTGACATACCAATCTGTCAGGTTTTAGTATTGCAGACCCACTGAAAGCCCTTGCCGTCACCTAATATCTGTGCTGGTGAACAAGATGGAATATATCACCAGACACAGAAATGGGGAAAGAAACAGGGAATGGAGACTGAGTGAGAATATCCAGACTCATGAAGTGTGTGAATGACAATCACTAACAGTTAGTGGACAAGTGTTCCTTTCTTGGCCCCATCAACATATTTTGCAGTACCTCTAGCCCCTGTGGGTCTGTCATTTTGCCTGAATCTTGACACCATTATGCCATATAGATTTTTTGAAAAAATATAGTCTCTGAGGGTGCTGATTTGATAATAATAACTCCAATGGGGCAAAATATGTATAGGCAAAATTATGGGCATGATCATTTATGTCAAATGAGACTAGGTCATCAGTATTCTGGTACCACACCTTATGGTCAGTGTTTCAGACTCCTCACTAACCCCAATCAAGCTTTACTTTGTAGCCAGGATTTTTTCAAGCACTAGAAAGTAGGATCACGTTAAACCTCTGTTATGAGTACTGTATTACACACAGAGCCCTACCAAGGCATCAACCTCAATACCTCAGTTCCTCAATTTTTCCAGGATGAATAGAAATTTGCAAAGTGATCAGTATTTGACTATGGAGATCACCAAATACAGAACTAAAAAAAACTGCAAATAAAACTGTATCTGTTTACGGAGGGCCACTATTATCCCTACAAAATTGAGATGTACCTAAGTATTAGTCCAGTTTTGACCAACCAGAAGAAACTATAGTCTACCCGCAAATGCTCCTTTAACTAAACTCACATCTACTGATCGTGTATGCCCCTTTGCTCTTCTGCACTGCCTTTCCACTCCATTTCTGGCCTTTCTCCTAACCTTTTGTTCTTCCTTCACACCATTAGACTTCATTACCCTTTCTTCTACTTCAGAGGTTTGGCCTACCATCTATTGTTCATCAAATATATGAATTCTAATATGATTACACTTTGTATTTCGTATGTTCTTTTCCTTTGCACTTACCCAAACATCTCCTTCAAGCTTTCTGTCATTCATCTTGCTCTCTTTTTGCCTCTTATGGTATCCTGAACTACATTTCTCTTTTTCGGCTTCCATTCTTGTCTTTCCTCTTCTGCCCCCCAACATTCAATTGTTCCTCATTAGGTTACTAGTTGAGGGGTGTGAAACTCTTCTCAAGCAGAAACCACAAACCTTGTCAGGGTGAGCCACAAGCCAACCGTAAATTAACCTG
This sequence comes from Triturus cristatus, assembly GCF_964204655.1. Classification (NCBI taxonomy): domain Eukaryota; kingdom Metazoa; phylum Chordata; class Amphibia; order Caudata; family Salamandridae; genus Triturus; species Triturus cristatus. Next base: position 1,362,145,629 of record NC_140591.1, on the reverse strand, counting down.
TGCTCAACCCCTTGGTAGCTTGGCACAGAGCAGTCAGGCTTAACTTAGTGGCAATGTGTAAACCATTTATGCAACACTTCAAACAGTAATAAAGTGAAAACACAACACAAGAGAAATCAGTAGAACCAGAGATAAGCAAGTTTGAATCTTTCAGTAAATATAGAGGCAAAAAGCACCAAACACCAACTGTGGAGATCTGGTCACGCCAAACTGGGAAAAGTCACATGTTCAGGTTGACTGTGATTTGAAACATGGGCCAGGCTACAGTGACCCACTTAGGCCATCTCAAAAAGAGTACCTTAAATCCTGGCTGTGGAGCATTGTGAGGTCCTGAGTTGAGGGTGTGTCGTGCAGCTGAGGCAATGTGTAGGGTCTAAGGAGCTGTGGAGCTGTGATGCGATGTCTTCAAGGATCCCGTCGATGAGGGCTTGCAATGTGTAGTCTGGCATAAAGTCACACAGTCAAGGTGATAGGTTGTATCTGAAGAGTGTAAGGCTACAATGCAAGAACCTACATTGTTGAGAGATTTGCAATGGCTACATCAGTGAAGCTTCACACAGTGGTGGTTCTGATCTAGGCAGTGAGGTCGATGCCGAGTCCTTGTGCCAGAAGAACCCTTGCAGCAGAGGCGTTGCATCATTTCTGCTTAGGATTGCTCTGCACAGAGGAAGAGATGCATCCATTCACCTGGATTCACAGATGGGCTGGCAGAGCACCTTCAGGGCAACTTCCAAGGGTCCAGGACTGGTTTAGCACCGCTTGGCAGGGTAGGACTCACAGAAGGCAGAGTCCAGATGCTAGGTTCAACGTTGTTGGAGCCTTCTATCCCTGAGGCTCTAGTCAGGAGGCCAGCCAATTGGCCCTTACATTCACTCTGTAGTCCTGGCTACAACAGATGCAGGTCCATTCCGTCTCACTCAGGCAAGAGGGCAGCAGGCAGTGGGCCAGCACAGCAGAGGAGCAGTCCTTCAACGTAGCAGTGTGGCAGATCTTTCATCTACACAGCAGTCCTTCTTCCTTGCAGAGTATCCACAAGTCCAGTAGTGTACTGATGAGGGTGTCTGGGTTCCAATATTTATACCTGGGATTTCCTTTGAAGTGGGAGGAGCTTTTAGAGATTTTAATTTGAAGTCTCCAGTCATCCTGCCTTCTCTGTCCTGACTCCAGACTAACTACAGAGGGCATGCAGCCCTTTGTGTGGAGGTGGGACACAGCTTATTCAAGTACAATTAGGGATGTGCCCAGCTCTGCCCTCCCATCCTGCCGGTGTTGGCGCATCCAGGTATACCTAGGGCTCTATTGTGTGTGGCTGTCTAGAGGAATGCACAAAGCCCAACTGCCAGCTACATCCAGTTATGTGACGCAATGACAGACGGCAGGCACTAAATAGCTAAGGCAGGACAATTCAAGTATTCTAAAAGTGGCATTTTCAAAATTGTAGTTTGAAATCTGACTTTACCAGGAGAGAGGATTTTTCATTACAATTGCAAATACACCAAACATGAACTGGGTACCTGCTCCCATTAGGATATTGCAGCTCATTAAATGCAATAAGGTAACACTAATATTGGTGAGGCATGCCTAGCAGTCGTGAAAACGTATGTGTAATACTACCAGGACAGGTAAAACTAAAATGTACATGCCTCAGTTTTTAAATACAGTGCACACTGTCCTCTAGGCTGTCCAAGACATACCATAGGGATGACATATGCGTATTAAAAAGGAAGGTTTGGCCCTGGCACAAAGCTTGTTCTGCCAGATTGAATTCGCAGTTTAAAATTCCACACACAGGCTGCAATGGCAGACTTGAGACCTGTTTAAAGTGCTACTTAAGTGGGTGGCACAATCAGTGCTGCAGGCCCACTGGTAGCATTACATTTACAGGTCCTGGGCACTGTTAGTGTCACTTTACTTGGTACTTACAAGTAAATTAAATATGCCAATTGTGTATAAGTCAACTCTACCATGTTTTAAGGAGAGAACTCAAGAAATTTAGCACTGGTTAGCAGTGGTAAAGTGTGCAGAGTCCTAAAGCCAGTACAAATGAAGTCAGCAAAACAGGATGGTCGAAGGCAAAAGAATTAGGGGGAAACCACACAAAAGATGCCAGGTTTAACACCAAGGGGCCGATTCCGATGGCCGGTCGGACAACTGTCCGTAGCATTACCCTGCGACCGACACGTACCCGGAGGCGGTCCGTCCTGTATAGGAAGTACGGTGCGCATAACTGCCAAAAACATGACCGACACGTAGGCTGTGAATCAAGACCCATTCTCTGTCCGAGCCGTAACTCCTAAAGATGAACCGAGTCGCCCGGAAGCAGTATCCATAGCAGTTTCCGGCATGACAAGTACGGTGCGTACTTTCTACGTGCCGGACGTGTCGTCACGTACGGCACGTCACAGCATCCGGAAAACAAGCATATCAGCTACGATTCGCGCCACAACTCAATACACGGCTACGAGACGGAACAGCTTGCAGTGGGTACGAGACGGAGCAACAAGTAGCGTGTACGACACGAACACATCATGAATCCCATCGCGCAGGTCATACCAGTACTCTAAATCTATGACCGGATCAGGGACCGATGCCGACGGCGCAGACGTTAAGTCAGACACCTACCACATAAACAAACAACACGTACCCGCAAAATGGCACACACACACAGGGGATACATATCCTGGCCACTAACAAAAGCCCACCATACGGGTTGCATGGCCAGCACCACTAACACCCCCACCCATAGGGGGCCTGTTGCCCATCACCCCTGCCACCCCCACTCACAGGGGACCTGTTGCCCATCACCCCTGCCACCCCCACTCACAGGGGACCTGTTGCCCATCACCCCTGCCACCCCATTCACAGGGCTTATGTTGCCCATCACCCCTGCCACCCCACTCATAGGGCTTATGTTCCCCATCACCCCTGCCACCCCCACTAATAGGGGACCTGTTTCCCATCACCCCTGCCACCCCCACTCACAGGGGACCTGTTGCCCATCACCCCTGCCACCCCCACTCACAGGGCTTATGTTGCCCATCACCCCTGCCACCCCCACTCACAGGGCTTATGTTGCCCATCACCCCTGCCACCCACACCCATAGGGAGCCTGTTGCCCATCACCCCTGCCACCCCCAGCCATGGGGGACCTGTTGCCCATCACCCCTGCCAGCCCCACTCACAGGGCTTATGTTTCCCATCACCCCTGCCACCCCCACTCACAGGGCTTATGTTTCCCATCACCCCTGCCACCCCCAGCCATAGGGGATCTGTTGCCCATCACCCCTGCCACCCCCAGCCATAGGGGACCTGTTGCCCATCACCCCTGCCACCCCCACTCACAGGGCTTATATTTCCCATCACCCCTGCCAGCCCCACTCACAGGGCTTATGTTTCCCATCACCCCTGCCACCCCCAGCCATAGGGGACCTGTTGCCCATCACCCCTGCCACCCCCAGCCATAGGGAACCTGTTGCCCATCACCCCTGCCACCCCCACTCACAGGGCTTATGTTGCCCATCACCCCTGCCACCCCACTCACAGGGCTTATGTTTCCCATCACCCCTGCCACCCCCGCTCACAGGGCTTATGTTGCCCATCACCCCTGCCAACCTCACTCATAGGGGACCTGTTGTCCATCACGCCTGCCACCCCCAGCCATAGGGGACCTGTTGCCCATCACCCCTGCCACCCCCACTCACAGGGCTTATGTTGCCCATCACCCCTGCCCCCCCAACTCAAAGGGCTTATGTTGCCCATCACCCCTGCCACCCCCACTCACAGGGCTTATGTTTCCCATCACCCCTGCCACCCCCAGCCATAGGGGACCTGTTGTCCATCACCCCTGCCACCCCCAGCCATAGGGGATCTGTTGCCCATCCACCCTGCCACCCCCACTCACAGGGGACCTGTTGCCCATCGCCCCTGCGACCCCCACTCACAGGGGACCTGTTGCCCATCTCCCCTGCCACCCCCACTCTCAGGGCTTATGCTACCCATCACCCCTGCCACCCCCACTCACAGGGCTTATGTTCCCATCACCCCTGACACCCCCACTCACAGGGCTTATGTTTCCCATCACCCCTGCCACCCCCAGCCATAGGGGACCTGTTGCCCATCACCCCTGCCACCCCCAGCCATAGGGGATCTGTTGCCCATCCACCCTGCCACCCCCACTCACAGGGGACCGGTTGCCCATCACCCCTGCGACCCCCACTCACAGGGGACCTGTTGCCCATCTCCCCTGCCACCCCCACTCTCAGGGCTTATGTTACCCATCACCCCTGCCACCCCCACTCACAGGGCTTATGTTTCCCATCACCCCTGCCACCCCCACTCGCAGGGCTTATGTTTCCCATCACCCCTGCCAGCCCCACTCACAGGGCTTATGTTGCCCATCACTCCTGCCACCCTCACTCATAGGGGACCTGTTGCCCATCACCCCTGCCATCCCCAGCCATAGGGGACCAGTTACCCATCACCCCTGCCACCCCCAGCCATAGGATGGGTGATGCGCAACACATCCAGCATACGCAAACATCAGGTATGTCCGCAAAATACATCCCCCACGACATCATGACAACAGTGTGTAGTTTGTGACAAATGCCCACAACAGTGAATATGGCTACGAGCATACAATGTAAGTAACAGCACATGTGTGACCAACACATGAGTGTGACATACACAAGGTAAGCATCACCATAGCACTGTGACAATGTAAAAAGAACACCCCCTCACTGTGTAGAACAGAAGTCAAGTGGGGGCTCACAAAATGCAGCAGATGTGGAGCATTGTGGTGATGGGGACCAAACCCCCCTCAACACAGTGACCAAAAGGTAAGTGTCATCATGGTCAAAGCTGCAAATAACTAACAGCATGTATGATCCCTGCTCCCAACACATCAAACACTTCTGGGGGAAATAGTGGTTGTGTCCCATACACACAGAGATGTGTTGAGGCAAACAGTGCTGTGAAAACATAACACTCGGCCATGTGCAGACAAGCACCACACATGGGGGCTGACAATGCACACAGCGTACAATGACACCGCAGCAGAAGTGACCATCACCAAGCATGCACACATCTCGGAAATAGACACACCAACCAAAACAACATGTGTAAACTGTAGGTGTCAGCTCACTAACTCACATTCCATGCCAGCAATGGCACCCAACAACCAGGATGAATGTGCACAATGATGTGAAATGACTCACAGGGACAGCATGCAAAATCACAGAAACAGCATCCAAACAAAGGCCCACAACAGCAATTCCAATGCACTGGTGCAGATGCACAAAAACAAACAGGCAAGCTCACACTGCACATCGGACACAACATGTGTGTGTGTGTGTCACAGTATCCAAAGGCAACTACACAACACATGAGAGGGGCTGAACCACAGTGACACAGATGTGGACACAGTGCCATACAAAAGTAAAACATCATTGGGACTCCCTCAGTGGGCAATCAGGCGTTGGGAGATGAGAGGGAGCACAACAGACACATGTGACACTAGCTGGAATGAACACCAACTAACACAGCAAGAGACTGACACACAACAGCACAATCCCCAGGGACAAGATATTGGTGTGACACAAGCATGCATGACACCTCCACTGTGATGACAAAGGCAGATGGCGTACAAACTGGGAAACCCAGACATGTGTCCTGTGCCACAAACGAACATCACACATACACAAACACAAATCACTCAGCATGGCCCCTCATCCATGGACAAACGGGAGCTAAGAGACCATCCATGCAAACATTCACATCAGTCCACCATCAACACCACACACCTGAACTGCAACAATGTGCATCTGTGAAGTCCACATGGACAGGTGACATTGCACATGCCCACATGACAAATACAGGAATGTTGGCAGGAACTAAGGTGCACACACACATCACACAAGGACTGTTTACAACCTTGGGGAATGACAGACACACTGCACAGTATGCGGTACATGGCCATGACCTCAAAGCTCATGTGACCTTCACAATCCCTGCCACTGTCCCAGGACTATGCAGATGCCAAGGAGGAACACAAGGCACCCATGCTGACACCTGCCAGCATCGCTGCCGTGAACCCGACAAGTGGGAGCAGTCACACACATACAAATGTCTCAATCACTGAAAACTACCACCTAGGGACAACTACATGATATTGCGAACAAAAAGTGCCTTGAGGAACCCTCACTGTGTCCCATCTGTGTCTGACAACATCATCAACACACAGAACTGACAAATCACAATGATGATACACCAATTAACAGGAGTGAGTCATGCACCCACACATCTGGTAGCCCATTGGAAAAGTAGTGGAATTAACCCAGTACCACTCAGCAAGCTTCAACAACACGAACATATCAAGGGAACACTGTCTGTGTAGGAACAGGGATGTGGACACACACACATGCACATACAATACACACCATGGGCCCAGGCCATGTCACTGGACAACACACTAACTTGAGGGGACACAACTCCTGTGGGAGCCCAGCTGTGCCAAAGATATTCACTGCAAGTCCCACTCATGTCTGCAGAACACTTGGTCAGTCAGCCATCAGTTACCGCACAATGAAGGCTCTGGTCACAACAGCCTGGGTACATGAGTCTCCCTTAAGTCATCTGCACATACTCAATACATATGTACAGCAAGTTGCACAGAGGTCCCAGTTGCTCCTATACCAATGATGCCCACACCTGTAGGGCCAGTAGTGATGAGCACGAAGTATGTGGAAGTGACAATTTGGACAATGGGAAGCCCATCATATGTGCAGGAGTGCAAGCCACAGATGTGACCATGGCAATTAAATGCTCACAGAGAGATGTACACAAATGGTTGATCTAGACACACCCAGGTAGCTGCAAAGGATGACATGGATACCCACCAGAATAGGATACATATCTCATGGACCACAGGGAGTACCTCACATCAACAAATCAGTATGCAACATTGTAAACCAAGCATTACAGGTGCAAGGGCATCTAAAACAACCTCAACATGATGTACAGCTAAATCAAGTTCACAGGGTCAAAGTAAAAAGCTTTATTCAGCATATGAAAAGTGAAACGTCTGTTCCAACAAAAGGCCAATGGCCAGTCCATGTACAAAGGGCAATGAGTGAACTAGAGTCACAAATTCAGTATATGAAAGTTGAAACGTCTGTGCAAACAAAAGGCCAATGGCCAGTCCATGTCAAATTGCCAAGGAGTGAACTAGAGTGACAACTGTCACACCTTGCTTGCCTGCACTGCTACGGACCGGGGTCATCCCCTCGGAGGGGCATACATGGGGGCAGGCCAGGCACCGCAGGGACAGGATCAGGGTGCAGCAGAAGGAGGCAGTGAAGAGGTGGGGGATGCAGGTGAGACACTTGCAACTGCAGTGGAGATGACTGAAGTGGTGGGTGCTGTCACAACTGTGGGGCACGAGTCAGATGGGGTGGGCGTGGACTCCAAAGCAGTGCCTACATCTATGGGAGCGCAATGGGGGACAGGTGAGGTCTGCAGGGCAGGGGGTGGTGACACGGTCTCCACATGAGTGGCAGCAACTGTCTGACCAGGTGTGGAGGAGCAAGTGCTAGGGAGGATGGCCTTAGCATTTTGGGGATGGTGTATCTCTGTGTGGGGGAACCCGGGGCAGGGAGTGGTGGGGGAACCTCTGGAGTGGTAGCCTGGGGGATGGAGGATGGAAACTTTGCCTTGGAGCTGCATGCTGGCGGGGGGTCTTGCTCTTCTTGCGCCGGGGGGACTTGCGTGTGGGCGTCTCGGTCTGAGTGCGCCTGGGGGAGGGTGTCCGGGTGTGAGGGGCACTCCCTTCTGTGTGTGGGGACTTCCTCTATCTCTTGTAATCAGGATCAGCTGGGTCGGTGGGGAAGAGGCCAAGGTCACAGAGGAAGAGCTTCTGGGGGGATGGGGTTGCAGGTGAGGCAATGGAAGCGGGCTGGGAGGGAGAGGTCTCGGAGTACTGTGGAGTGGTTGTGGATGACTGTGTGTGTGTCAGCAAACCAGCCCCTGTGAGTGTGGAATCAGTCCCCTGCACTTGCTTGTGTGCACGTCTAGACCTTGGTTTAGGGGTTTCGGGGCTTTGGACAGGTAGTGTGCTAGGAATTGTGGGTGCTGCAGGTGTAGGAGGGGTGTGGGACTGTTGGAGGAGGGACACTGCTGCCGTCAGGGAGGAGGCCACGGACTGGTTGGTCCTCTGTAGGGCCAACATGCCAGAGGAAATGCCCTCCATGAATGACACCAGTTGTGTCAACAGACCTGTGTGTGCATGGAGGACCTTCAACATCGTGTCTGCCCCACATGCATCGGTCTAAGTAAGTCCACAGACTCCTCACTCAGGGCAGCAGGGTACACAGGGGCAGGGGTTGCAGTGCCTGGCACAAAGGAGACATGCTTACGAACACAGGAGCCCACAGGGACCTCTGGGATGGGAGCCAATGGGAGGGGGGTGGTGGTGGTGGTGGTGGTGGCAGTGGCGGAGACTGCCTCACTAGCTGGGGTTTGGTGGCTGCTGACACCCGCCTCCACAGGGGAGTCATCCTCAGAGCTGCTGTGGCCTTCAGCTGGGAGGGATGGTGCTGACGACTCCTCTGTGTGGCTGAAATCGCCCTCTGTGCCACTGGGTCCACCTGACTCTTCTCCTTCTGTCCCTGTAAGGCTCTGTGGCTCCTCCTGTTCCGTGGAGCTGTCCCCTCCTGTGGCCGTGGATGTATCTGGATAGAAATAGGAAGTAACAGAACAACATCAGTCACCTGCACTGGCTGTACACACCACAGTGAGTACATCACATCACATGGCAAGCCCTGGCATCATCAGCTGAACACAGCTCAAAGTGCCAACACTATTTAGAATAAGACAATTGGCATTTCCAACATCAACCATGGCACACATATCCCTCCTTGATTTGCACACATATGTCTGTTGCATGTTGGATGCTAATACCCCAATGTGCCAACATGCACCACCCACACATTAGTTGTACATGCAAGTGAACATGTAGGAGTATGTCACTAGACCCACAGCACATCTCTTGCGGCTGACTCATCACAGGTGTCCGGATGAAGGGATGGGCAGAGACTCATTTCACATGCTTGGGATGCATGCCAGCAACACACACTATGATGTACACTACTCATGTCCTAATGGGCAAGGCCACAATGGGGTGCATGGTGCACACTTGAACACAACACAGGCTCACTCATAGCAAGTTCAATGTCATGGCATTGGGATGGCCTGTAAGTGAGTCAACACTGTTTCCTGTCACAGGGGCAGGGCATCCAGACAACAACAATATGCACTGACTCACAATCCTAGCTCAGGGGCAAATCTGACTCTGCAGATGACCGGTGCACTTGCCCATCCTATGCAAACAACATATCCAGGACCCAGAAGACCCCACATCATGAAAATCAGACATATGAGTCTCAGCAAACACGACTCCATGTACATTAACACATCACAGTCTGCCATGCATTGCATATAACCCAGCTGCATGAGGGACAGAGTTGCATACAACATTGTTCGCTGTCAGATGCTCACACACCTATAGGTCACACAGGTCTTGTCTCCCACAGTCACATTGCAGATGTCATGCTGACCCTCGGAATCATGGACACCCCAGTTGTACGTAGCAACAAGCCACACCCTAATGACACAGAGGCACACACCTGAGGGCACATGTCACGAAGCACAACCTGCAATTTCACACACAGGAGTGGGATACAGAGTGTTTCTGAATGCCCTTGAGGGGGCAGGACTGGGCAGGACTAAGTGAAACAGTGTTTTGCCCCGGACAGTAGTCAGGTGGCTAAGCAATTGTGGCATACTTGCCATACCTACTCCTGATGCCCAAAAATTGGAGTATCCTACTGCATGATTTTGTATTGAATACCCCAGAACTGTGTTGCGAGTCAGACCAGCAATTGGTAGACATCTCAAGGGCACACACAGTTCACATGTCAGATCTCAGGCATTGTGTAAACAATTGATCCACCCATGACACACACAACATAGTCACGAGAACTGATGCTGACTGGTACCTGATACATAGCTGACTGCAGGGACACAGTGCCCTAGTGACACAATCCAAAGACTGTAGGGGCCACACCTGTGGTACAGATGAGGAGGGTGCATCACACAGATGAGGGACCTGATTTGGGGACTATAAGATCTACGTAATGTGGAAGTGTGACCCGGACAAAAGACTGCTATATGCATGTCAGACATAGTACACAGATCAGGCATGGACTTACCCCCTTCCTGCTGCTGTCTAGCCTTCAGCTGCCTATCCAGATCCAGGAAGACCACCGCCAGTATCCAGAGCATGTGGGGAGACAGGGTCAGGTGTCTGCCCCTCCTGCGTGGAGGTGATAGCTTCAGCTGGACTCTAGCTATCCTCTGGTTCCAGCCACGAAGGTCCTGCCACCTCTTCTGGCAGTTGCGGATGCGGCGCTTGTAGATCCCCACAGAATGAACAGCCCGGGCGATGGTCAGCTAGATCTCCTGCTTCTGGTGGGCATCAACCTGTGAGGAGGACAAAGTGAAAAGTACATTAACACACATGCCCCAGATTTGTGCAGCACACAATTAGATATACATGTCATCATCACAAAGGGAAAATAATTACACAGATAGTGCAACCATGGGGAATGAAAACTCACATGCATGTCTGACATGTTAACAATGCATGGATAGTCTAAGCTGCCTAAAATGCACTTTAGCAGCAGGAAAAATATTCAGTACATGTCCCCACACATTTCGGGGGATGAAAGTAGTCAGTGATAATGCTTGCCACTGCTGTACACACTGCTAGTACTGCTAGTCAGACAACATGCTTAATTAGGAAGGCAGTGGACAGCGCACTCACCTGCTCCCCTGGTGTCCCATAGCGCTTTCTGTACTCTGGAAGGAGCCTGTCCAGCAGGGCCTGGTTCTCCTCCTCAGTGAAGGCTGGGGCCCTCTCCAGTGTACGTGCCATAGCAGGAGCCAGAGGATGCAGAGACAGCAGCAGTGGTAGCAGGAATGTGGTCCAGTAGCATTTAGTGCAGGCAAGTGAGCTCCCTGGGGTCCAGCCAGCCTTATATCTGTGCTGCAGAGGCAGACTCTGTGCCATGTGTCCAAAGTGATAGGTTGCATTCTATGAATCTGGCCAATCCATTTAAAAGTACGACTCGTACACGCCTTCCGCATCGTTCAAATCTTCACCTTCATGGAACACTTGAAATTGCAACATTGTTGTAGGCATCCAACTGAATTTCCAGTGCACAACTCGTACAAGTTTTGAATCCGCATCCGTCTCCATGACAGTCCTGAGCCAATGGGTGCGCCCGGCTCATTCAACTGATTGTACAACGCGTATTTTGAATGTACACATGCACCCGTCTCCGTACGATTCAATGGCCAAGGCGTACGCACAGCTCGGACATGACCCGTGCAAAGCGTACGCATTGTCACCCGCGACGGACCGCATTGCATTCAATGACAATGCGTACGCACGGCTGTAACATGACCCGTGCAATACGTATGCATTGTCACCCGCATCGGACCTCATTGCATTCAATGCCAAGGCCTACGCACGGCTTGGACATGACCCGTGAAATGCGTATGCATTTTCACCCGTGTCGGACCTCATTGCATTGAATGACAAGGCCTATGCACGGCTCGGACATGACCTGTGCAATGCATACGCATTGTCACCTGCGTCGGACCGCATTGGTGTGACTATTAGACTAGACGGATGCAACACACATATACTGGCCATGGACACCTGCCACACTATAGCATTGGCCACACAGTGTACCATGGCATGTGAGGCTGCATTCCCTGGGTGTTTGAGGGGGCCACAGCAGTTTTTTTGTCTGGCACTTTGTGCAGCCAATCTCAGGCTGTTATCTTGTACATGGGGGGAGAGTCCTTTGTGTGTTGTGCAAATTTGCAATGTGATGTGCAATTGGACAGTAATTGGCATGAGTGAAGGCCACAGGTTGGATATGTTTGGGGCATGTCACATACACCCTGAGTCCTTGGGGCGATGGCATGTACGTCACAGTGAGACCTGTAGCCCCAATACTGATGTGCACCCACAATCTGTGTGCATGTTGTGTCTCAGATATGTCTGATCACAAGTTACCAATGGGTGACAGTCTCCATATCCATGTGGTATATGCATCAACCTTGATGGGGTGTGTGTCTAAGAGACGTACATGTAGGGCCGGCATGGACAACAGTGGCCACTACCTGCATGACTTATGCTTGCCTTGTGGTGTGTACGTGCTACGCCATGTCCATTGCTGTGTTGATGTGGCAATACAGGGAGCCTGGGTTTCTGCATGGCAAAAATCTGTGATGCCTGGGAGACATGAGTCCTCATTAGTCACTGGGGTGGGTTTTTTTAACATTGCAGCAGCACATAGGTAGGGTGACAAAGCTAGATGATTATCCCATTGCACTACATGGGACTCACGTGGACATGTGGAATTGAGATGTGAGGTGGTGGTCTTGTAGGTGACATATGTGTCCATGACCAACAGCACACACCTCAGTACATTGTGTAATGTCATGAACTAGCATGTGAGAGTGATTGTGGTCATGGCCACATGGGGGGATGTAATGACAATCTTCCTTTGTGCATCTCTCTACTGCAGGGCACCAGCTGTGCATCGTCCGTTCCCAGACCTTGCAACCATGCAGGAACGCAACAGTATCAGACGGTACCGCTTCACCAGGCCACTGATTGAGGAGTTAGTGGAGCAGTTGGCGCCACATCTGCTACCTGGCCGGACATACCCTACAGCACTGACCCCAGAGGTGAAGGTGATGGCAGCCCTGCACTTCTTTGCTACTGGTACCTTCCAGTACACTGTGGCTACTGCTGGTGGTATGTCGCAAACAATGTTTAGTCGGGTGCTACGCGATGTCTTGGAGGAGATGTTGCAATTCCTCGACCTGTATATCAAGCTCCCGAGCCAAGATGAACTCCCTGAAATTAAGGATGCCTTTTATACACTGGGGAGGATGCCAAACGTCATTGGATCCATTGACGGGACACATGTTGCCCTGATACCACCACAGGCACATGAGCAGGCATACCGTAACAGGAAGCACTACCATTTGATCAATGCTCTGGTGGTCTGTCTTGCTGACATGTTGATCACACATGTTTGTTCACGGTTCCCTGGTTCGGCGCACGATGCCTACATAATGAGGAGTAGTCACATTGCAACGCTGATGTCAGATGCCAGCTCAGCGTGCCTGGCTTGTCGGTGTGTACTGACTGTTTCTCATTGTGTGTGTTTGTCATTGTTGTATTCCACACTCCTACCAAACTCATCTACTTGTTCATTTTTGTGTGTGTAGGTGACTCCGGATACCCCATCAAGCCGTGGTTGCTGACACCCCTCAGGAACCCTGTGACACCAGCCGAGCTGTGCTACAATGAGGCACATGGTCGGAGCAGGAGGGTGATTGAGCGGACATTCGGCCTCCTGAAAAGCCGCTTTCGCTGCCTGGACAAGACCGGAGGGGCCCTCCCATATGAGCCTGCAAAGGTGTGCAAAATAATACTGGTCTGCTGCATGCTACACAACATGGCGGTGCGGAAGGAGGTGCCTCTCATCCTGGATGAGGATGACGACGACCAACGTAGGGCACCTGTGGAGGATCCCGGCCTGGGCCAGGATGCCAGTGATGATGAAGATGATGGTGACGTCCGCTCCCAGTTCATCAACAAGTTCTTCATCAGGAATGTGTTGAGCCAGTTCTGGATATCGTCCTTTGTGCGCAACGTTAGTGCTTGTGCGTTCACTTTGTCCACAATCCTCGCCCACATCTTTGTTTTCTGTGAGATGGGGGTCCTTTGAACCAATGTACCAAACAAATGTGGCTCTACTCTGATGATCTCGCCTACCAGCACTTCTAACTCACTATCTGTGAACTTTGGATTCTTCTTTGGGGGCATGGTGATGGGTGGTGGTGGTGGGGGATGTGTGTGTGATGGTGCAAGTGATGGTGGTTTGGTATTGGTTTTGCTGTGTGTATGTGTGTATGCTTTTGTATGAGGTGCTGATGGTGTGTGAGTTGTGTGATGGGTGAGTTGTGAGTGTGTCTGTGTTTGCTGTGTACTGGTGTTTGTTGCTGGCTGTGTCTCCTGTTTGCAAGGGATGATGGTAGTGATTGGAGTCCTTTATATAGTTGTATTTGTGGGTGTGTCTTTGTCCAATTAATTTGTGTTGGATATTTATTGGCTTAGTCATTGCTAGTTTGGCCCTTTTTTTGTGTTTTTTCCTTTGTGTTTTGTAGGCATGTAGGAGACGTTCATATGACAGAAACGGACGCTGCTGTTGTCTCGTGCGGGCTTCTCCGCCTCGTTCACGCTGCCTGTCTTCTGTGTTTGGTAGGCGTCGTTTGCGGCGGTCTCTATTGCTTGTGTGCCGGGTTGTCTGTGCATGTCGGTCGTGCGGCTTGGTCTCCGTGCGAGTCGGTATGGTTTTACACGCATTCCATCGTACTGCGCTAATCGTACATCGTGGGTACGGGTCGGTCGGGTTGATTCCGGGTTCATGTCGGTCGGTGAATATCGTGTCGGTTTTCCGTCCGGATCACTATTTTCCCTCCGGCTCGGTCGTGCGGCTTGTATTCCGTACCTGTCGGTTGCAGTTCACTCGCGTTGCATCGTACTGCACGGGTCGTACGGCGCTGGTCCGTGCCGGTCGGTATTCGGTCTGGGTCCGTGTCGGTCAGTTCGTTTTGCAGCCGGAATCGGAATCGGCCCCATAGTTGTATCGGTTGCAGCACCAGTAGTTCATGGGGATCCATAGAACCTCCACAAGTGGTCTAGCTGTCATGTGTTGGTCTATGAAGCACCAGGGTTTGTCTGTTTCTCCCTGAACCCATTGCACTACATACCACACCTGAGTCACTAGGTAGTAAAGGTGAATATTGGGGTGAGTATGGATCTTTTCCCACCCCAGATAAAGGATTTTCAAATGTGTGTTAACTACACTAATTCCGTCTTTTAGAAGGGGAGTGGAATGGGAGGGCCTGGAACATGTACAAAATCTTCAGGAGAGCTGACATTTTAAAAGAGACAATTCTTCCCACACATGAGAGAGCATGGTGACTCCAAGAGGATGTTATTGTCTAAAAGGAACATACCAATTGTTTAAACTTGCTTCTATTAAAAGTATGTGGATGTGGGGTTAAGCTTACTCTTAAGTGTGGTAGGGTATCAAATGTCCAGCGATAGAGAGTCTCCAATTTTACCTTCTAGAGGAGCCAACAAGGCCACTGATTTCCCCGGGTTGATTTCAAGGCCAGCATCGCTTCGTATTCCTCCAATAGTGGTGATGGGTTCAGCAGGGAGAAGACTGGGTAAAGCAATGAGAGCAGGACATCACCAGCAAGGGCTGAGCTCTTGAACCTATTCGTTTAAAAGAAACCACCCGAATCTCCTCATGGTCTTGGATCTTCTGAAGGAGGGGCAGGGCTCCAAGCATATAGCAAAAAGTTGATGGGAGAGGGGACAACCCTGCTGGTTGCTCCTTTGGATCTACATTTGCAGTGATTTGAGACCTGCTATGAAATCTTAAAGGGACCATCTGCTAACCGATGTCACCAAAGATCTCAAAACCCAAGGAAACATCATCAAACAAAGGGACATTCTGGAATGCCGATTATTGACAATTGTTAGAGGTATTTAATTATCTAAGGATATATATATATTTTTTTATTATATGAAATGATCCATTTAATGTTTCCATGTAAATGGCCTGAGCTAATAATGGATACGATGAGGCCCATGAATATTTTTCCAAGTAATTGTATTTTTATAATATTTTTCACATATGGTGACAATAATTCTGTAATAACATGACATGAAACTACAATAGCAGATTGCCATTTTTAACACATTTTTCTCTTAAATTCAATGTAATTCATGGAAATCCTCATATCATCTGCATTAGCAACTTTGTAGATATGATACAGCGAGGATCTCACTGAATCCCAGACACACATCTAACTGCCTTACCGTAAAAAATGAAAATATATTTATGAGGTGGTGAATAAAATAATAAGTTGTACTTGAATAGGACTCATCGATTCCAATTTACGGTGCATTGTCAAAGTAAACTCAACTAGGCCAGCAGTGTGGGTGCTGTGTCCAATTATGTTTGCTCTGGGCTTATCATGGATACTCTGTCCTTTTGTTTTGTAAACGGGATGGTGTTTTTTTACCAATAGAAACTGGAGCGAGTACATTGTTGTAACTACAAAGAATGTAGGCATAATTGCACTGAATGCCAGTCACACGATAATTGTGTTTGCATGTATGATTTCTAATTAGTGGTTTAGGCAACATAGAGCCTAACATTAATCAGTGTGATGAGCTTGTCTTGCTTCAGCATATTTAAATGAAATGAATGAGTGTTTCCAGAAGCCCAGCATTTGGAAATCTAAAGCTCAGTGCTAGGAAATGTTTTTAGACATTGGATTTAATCTAAGGATAGTGCTGCACAATTAGATGTATGAGCTAATTATGAAAAAGTTGGTCAGTGTGCCACAAGCAGCCAGATCCCACTTTTCTTCCGCTAACCCCAAATTGTGCAACTGCAGAGAACAGCCTTTGTATACTTCTTTAAAGCCAATTTGGTATCATCCCAGTGATTTTAGATTGGCATTCTATAATTATAATTGTAACAACGTCATTCTTATTATCTCATTGATTGCATTCAATGTGAAGATTACCTCTTGGTTCAGGGCATCGACTGCAGCATATGATTTGCTCAAGGGGAAGACCCTTGTTAATTTGAATCACTGACAGAATATTGAAGGTCAGAATATCGACCTACAAAAATATCGCAGCAAGAATATCGACATCCTATCTACATTATGGTAAGTACAAAAATATGGGGGGGGAAAAATATTGATGTCAAAAATATCGTTGTTAAAAATATCGTTTTTTATTTAAGTTAAAAAAAGAATGTAAAATAAAATACATAATACATATAATTAAAATAAACATAGTTAAAATTATTACAAAATGTTTAAAAATTATAAATAATATATATAATATGAAAATACATTAAATATATACATATAATAATATGATATATATACTTATTAATATTTTAATAATTATTTTAATAACTCATACGTATAAATTATATATACATCTATCCACATAAAACAATAATATAAATAAAAATGTAACAAATATATGTAACAAATTAAAAAAATTAAAGTTATTTTTAATGTTTTTAAAATTAATTATAATACAAAAACTATTAGATAGCGTAGGGGTAAAAATTACTATTCCCACCCCACTAAGTGCAACGGTAGAGAAAGTGTTGGATAACGTAGGGTTTAAAATTACTATTCCCACCTGAGGGAGTGCAACAGTAGGGAAAGTGTTGGATAGCGGAGGGGTAAAAATTACTATTCACAGTCCAGTGAGTGCAAAAGTATGGAAAATGTTGGATAGCGAAGGGGTAAAAATGACTATTCCCCATCCAGTGATTGCAACAGTAGGGAAAGTTTGAGATAGCTTATGGGTTAAATCAACATACTTATTGATGTAATAACTTTTGTAAAATTAATCACAAATTAATAATTAATTCACAAAAATATTAATACCAATAGAAATAAATTAATATTTACTTAATTATATTAAATTACTTCCCACCGTATTCCGCTATAAACCCACAACCCGCTACACATAAAACATAACACAATTCATTTAATTATCAATTAATTACCAAATAATAATACATTAACCATAAATTAATTAACAATAAATAAAATTAATAATACATTAATAATAAATTATATGGTATATATTAACAAATTAATAACAATTCCCAATTAATAATTAATTAACAATAAATTAATAATCAATAGCAATAAATAAAAACATATTAATTAACTATTTATAATTAAATTACGTCCCACCCTATTCCCCTAAAAACTAGGGGTGGGGAATTTGCGAAAGTGACTTTCGCAAATTATCGCGAAAATGTTACAAATCCCCGCAAACACGCGGAAATATCGCGAAGATGCGGAAGTTTTTTTCCCGCCCGTTCGCGGTATTTTCTGCATGGTCGCGGCTCGCCAACTTAATCATGCGGTTGCTTGCGGGCGCGGCCATCTTGTTTTCACTCTTCTCGCGGTGCATGATCGGGAGAAGAAAGACGTGATCGCGCGACCAATGACATTACTGCGGGCGCGAACTGTCGCGAGACAGCGCAAATGGCTACCAACAATCCAACATCTTGTGGAGAATGCGACCGGATCGGGAAAACTTGTCGGCGAACGCGGGGATTCAGGTAAGGCGATCGCGCGCACGCGAGAATGTATTATTTTACAGCGCGAGCAAGAACCAAATTATCGCTAAGCTGCGGAATGCGGAAATTTTGACATTTTCGCGCTCTCCGCGGAACGCGAAAATGTCAAATTATCGCAATTTCCGCGAGCGGAACGGAAATTTAGCCCAGGCCTACTAAAAACCCACAACCTGCTCTGATACCAAAACACAAAATTAACTTTAATTTATTTTTACTAATTTTAAACATTTAATACATTACAAAAAATGTTCAACATACATAGAAATTACATACTAAAATACATAACACTAATATAAGTATCGATATTATTAACAACGATATTTTTGCTAATGATATTACTTACTTCGATATTACTTACTTCAATGTAAAAAACCCCAGATATTACTTACCTTAAGGTCGATATTCTGGTCACCGATATTATTGTAGGTCGATATAAAAAAATTGATATTTTGACTGCGCACCATTGTTTTAGCTTCATTTAACTTGATTATGTGCGGTGTTCTGAGATTCATCAATTTCGTTAGTTCTTGGGCTTTTTTGGCACATTTTATTTTTTATGTTTCTCCATAAGTCAGCCTGACTGCGTTTGGCCAGTAATGCATATATGTGTACCTGAATGTCGAGACACATGGATTAAGAACTTACAGACACCCAACCACACACAAAGCAATGCAGTATTACGGGACTCAGCAATCTCCATCATTTAGGTAAGAGATACTGTGGACGATGAGATGAGCGGAACACGGTATTCACGATAACTGCGGAAACCTCTGATATTATTGTGGGCTCTATTTTAATCTTTATGAGCATTACTGACAATGATACACAAGTTACATTGTGATCGTATCCTGCTCTAGACATACATTTTTAGGGTAAGTGCAAAACAACCAATTTCTAGAAACTCTATGAAGTACATAGATAGGTATTGCTCTTTTGTAACTTTTCCACTTTTACTTAAACTGAAATATATATCTTTTCTGCCTTGATTATAGAATTGGTCCTATGTTCTTTGGGACCTTTTGTTGAGAAGGTTTATTCCTGGATCCATCCACAAAGAAATAGGCGAATCCTAGGTGCATCATTTAAAACAAATTATATGTCACATTAGGAGATGGTTTGGATATTTTACTTCGATTTCAATCATTTATGAGGGACCATATATCGTCCTTCTGGAGTATAAAAGCCAACCTTACTCTGGTTTTATACATTTCCTATACACGAGAACTCTTAAGACCCTAGGGGCCTATGCTAATATACTTGTTAAGGGTTTTTGACTCTTTTCATGCGCATGGCATCTTACTCGCCTATAATTTTCACTACATATGTTTGGGTTATAATGTGGCACTTTTAGGAACTGGGCCTACAAACTAAAAAATAATAGTAGTTATTTAAATATTTAAAAGGGCACCTTTCCAGATATCGACTTAAATTTGTGTCATATATGTTTTTATAGAACTTTTTTCAACTGTACATGGCTTCCTGATGAAGGCTGTTTAGCTGAAACATGCATAGGAGATGCGAATATATGGCCATGATGTTTGACATTAGATCCATTCCTGTAGTCCTTGCAATTTGACAGGGTTTCCAGTAACAAATATGTTATATATATTAAAAAAACACATGATAAAAACACCAGTTCATTGATTGTATAATGTTATTGGACTCCATGCAAAAATTAGCAATGTTCTATATCAATAGATTAATGAAACAATAACATTTCCAAATGAGGATACAATTGTGTTACTTTATACTATGAATACTTCTTGATAGTATGAATGAGGATGTATGAATGGTTGTGATTCATTATTAGTAATGATTAGATATTTATTTACTTATCTTTTTTCTATTTTTGATATAAGAAACAAGCTAAATCTAGCTGCGTATTTGGGTAGTTTCTGGTCATATAGCTTTGAAGCCCCTTTTTAATTATCAGAAGTTTTAAAAAGTATAATTGTGTAAGCATTTATTAAACAATTGCTCTTTTATCCCTGGCTTAGGAACTCCATTCATCGTCAGGGGATCCCCTATTATTGTACACCGATGAATATATGTTTAGCCATTATTTGTCTATTTGTTTGTGTTAGTGGACCAAACCAGGTCCTTGGGTCCACAATTTACACCGCAGACCTGTTTTGATCGGTAGATTTTGAGTTTTTAAAAAAAAAATTCCAAAGCCTGCATATCTTCTTCTTACTTCTTGTTATAGGGCACTTTTTTGGTAAAGGTTTCATGGGAGGCATCTGCGAGGATGAATCTTTACTCACATGCACCTAAGCAGCAGTAGGCTAGAAATTACATGCACATCCACATATTAACAATTTCTTTGGAGAAGGACCCTATAGTGCTCTCAAACCAAGGTACCCCCTCTGCTTTTAGGAGGAACAATTGACCCGTCGAGAAAACACGAAGGTATTCAACTTAGGTCACAACATTAATCACAAAACGGTTGAGGCAGACATAGGTATTCGTTATACATGTATTCACAGAATCAAAGTAAATATAAATTCAAAAGTCCACAAACAGATCCAAGATGTAATTCGGTTTTCATTATTTATTTTTCTTTCTTGTATTTTCCAAATATCATTACATAGACATAACAGCCGACACGTGTTTCGTCCATCCGGACTTTTTCAAGGCTGTGAACAAATAGATACAGACATACCAATTACAAAACACATACATATACTTATTATATATTATTTTAATGATTAAAAATGCAAAAACAACATTAAAAATCTCTTTTTAAGAAGACTGATCAACATGAACTTATATTTTATCAATTTATTCAGTCTTGACACTCAATTGTCATGAGGGGCTAGTGTCATCCTATTCGTTTAAAAAGGTTAAATATCTGATGCCAAGATTTGGCATTGAAAAGTACAGAGCCACCACCAAATGAAACATCCTGATCCTATTGGGGTTCAAGTATATTGCATATATACATAGGACCACCAAGTGTTCATATGGTCAACACCCACAACTGACCTTATTGAAACAGTGTTACTTCACGTATTAGTTTGATATGAAGTATTGTCACTCCTGTTCTCACTGGTAGATTCGTATTATTAGATACATCCGCAACCCATCTATAATGGATATCGTTCCTATAAACTGTACAATTCTTCCAGTCGTAGTTGATTGTTTAACGGCCAGAATATCACCGTTTACAGCAGGTAATGATACACCTGTATATCGAAAGACCCATGGCGTAAGACAAGAATACAAACATTCTCTCCCTCTCTTATTAACGGCCATATTAATGGCTCAGACAACATTATTGGTACAATTACTAAATAGTTACAAACGTGTGGTCACTGTAAACACCAACTACCCATTTTTCGCTAATTCTCATGTTGTTATTCTAATGGTTGTAAGCAATGGATCAATATCAATAAAAAGTGTCTAGTCACAAATAATCACATATTAGTAACCACCATAGCAAAAAGTTATTGTCAGCCCTGTTGCTATTTTGGTACAGATCATGTGGATCCTTAAATGTGTCCACAAGAACCCCTATCTTCAACAATCATCATATAAACATTTTTGTTTCTTAGGCTACCTCAAAATTAGATTATCTTGAATACTTATTCACCTCTCCCCTAAAAACAATGATTCCTTAAATAACAGGGTTGTTGGCCTGATCCTCCTACCTTGAAACGTTTGTATAAAGATCTCTATTTCTCCCCTTGGGGTCCCATATCTAGTGGGCACACCCTGAGAGTCATCACGATTAATATTCGTAGTTGTTTTTTTTATTTATATAACGTGGCATTTCCCAAAATCTGATAGCTTTTTAGTCTTTATATAGTTTCATCGGCCCCTTTAGTAATAATCAAAATATTTTATTGCATACTACAATGTCACCCTAAACACAGCGGTAATCTTAACAGGTGAAAGTAGTGTTGCACTGACCTAAAATTAATCGACCCTCATTTTAAAATCAATGTCGCATACGTTCACATTTCTACAAAGTACTCTATTCCTTCAATATGCCGGCTAAGCTCAAGTCTAACTCCCAGTCTCGGTCAAACGCCCAAACTCAACCGACACCTATTTACGTCACCCTCATTGACTAGCCTTTACCCTGTTTCGCAATATAATAGCAACCGTTGCCACAAATTGAGCAGTATCCACATACCTGACAGCGGAGTCAGTGACCGCGTCCGCACTTCCTCAAGCTCATACTGATACTTGGCCTGAATTCTGTCCCACTGTTTTTATTGAGACACGTACCGGTGCGGTAACGTGATTGATCATGGAAAACGAAAGCGGACAGAAACGTCTGCACGTAATGTTGGAGGTCGCGCCATTTTGGAAAGGTTACACAGTCTATAATTATCAATAGTGTGACCTAAATATCCTCTTTTCTTTGGACTCATTTAGAATTTAGTTTATACTATTGCATCATTTACCACGTGTATATTATTTATTAAGTATTTAGCAATGCGCACTAAATAGGGACAACATAAGTCTGTTTTCAAAAATAAAAGAACAGCAAATAGCAACTATCCCCCCATCCCAGGGATACGAACATCCATAGGTCCTCTATGGCGATCTACTCATTCCATGAATTGTGCTTAATGCTATTAATGAGTAAGGGTGATATTTCTTGGGCATGTAAAAACATAAATCTCTAAAAGGAAGTTTGCCTCATGCTACTATAAACATGGTCAGGTTTTTTGGCATGTGTGACCATGAATCTCTAATGTTCATTACGTGAAGGTGGAGAATGGATCAACTGTGGGGAACATACAGTCATTTCCACATCTCCAATGTTATTTCCATATATCAAGCGACAAAGAACCTGCCATCTTGCTTGTTGGTTCGTTTGGCTATAGAAAGGTATATAGTTCCTTATCGATGTTTAATCCCAACTCAGTGGCTCTTAGTCTAATTAACCATTTGCTCTTCCAGCTGTCTCAGTAATAGTGTATGGTTACCACCCCGTTTTGACATTTTTAAACTTTCGATGCCATGAAACTGAATATTAATTTTACCCTCCAGTGTGTGGGTCTGATTGTAATGTACCGCCAGTGGATAGTCCCAGTTTTTATTTCTAATCGCTCGAACATGTTCCTGAATGCGTTCCTTCAAGGGGCGTATGGTGCTGCCTATATATATTTTACCGCAGCAGCATTCAATACAATACACAACATACTTAGAATTACAGGTCATGAAGTCCCGAATTTTGTATGTCTTTAAAGTGTTGTATTCAAAGGATAACAATTTGTTTTTGGCTAAGTGGCAAATGCTGCATTGTCCACATCTATGGAATCCGTTGGGCGGTGCTGGTAACCAAGTGGTGGTAGTTATTGGTTTAAGGTAGCTGTGGCAAAGCGTTTGTTTTAATGTCTTTCCCCTGCTGTGAATGATGGTAGCTTTTTGGGAAATAGTCTCTTTTATGGTACTATCCATCTTAAGGATGTGCCAGTGCTTGTTGAGGATGCGATAAACATCCGGTGTAGCCGCACTAT
The DNA here is from genome assembly GCF_964204655.1 of Triturus cristatus. NCBI lineage: Eukaryota > Metazoa > Chordata > Amphibia > Caudata > Salamandridae > Triturus > Triturus cristatus. The sequence goes on along the minus strand of NC_140591.1, from coordinate 1,362,121,808 downwards.
ACGGGACTACCAATGCTGGTCCTCTGCCCCATTTTTCCTTTTTCTTTTTTAGTTTTTTCTGTTGAGTGTTGACTAGTAGGTTGGATCTCTTAACCTTAGCTAGTTTATCTTTCGCTGCAGCCAAGACCTGGTTAGAATAACCCTGGTCTTTAAACCTCCTTTCCAATTTATCAAGTTCCTCCAAGAAAATATTGTCCATGCTACAATTTCTTCTTGTTCTAATCATCTCCCCATAGGGGATTGATTTTATCTGTGCTGGTGGGTGTGCGCTGGTCGCGTGCAGCACAGCATTGCAAGCTGTCTCCTTTCGGAAAATCTTAGATCTGATTTTTTGTCCTGTTACATATAGTGTGGTGTCCAAATAATTAATACTATTAGTATCATAATGATGCGTAAACCGTATATTGAAAGTATTGTCATTTAAATACGTAATGAAATCTAGTAGACATATTTCGGTTCCAGACCAGAACAATAGAACATCGTCTATATATCTGGTCCAAAGGATGATGTTGTCACTATACTTATTAGGGCATTCCCTCCAAACATGTATGAGTTCATAAAGACCCATATATAGATTTGCAAAAGAGGGTGAAAATTTTGCACCCATTGCCACGCCCATCTTTTGTCTGTACCATTTAGTCTCATGCAAGAAAAAATTGTTATCTAGAACCAAGGATATTAGATCCATAAGCATGTTGTTGTGTTCATATAGAGTGGCAGCTCTTGTATCTAGGAAATACTGGATTGCTTCTAGGCCCTTGCCTCTAGGTATACATGTATATAAAGAGCTGACATCCAAGGTGACCAAAAAACGACCACTTGTCCAATCAAAGTCCTCCATTTTACATAGCAAATCCTTTGTATCCTTGAGGAAAGCGGGTAGGTTTTGTACCAGCGGCAGCAGAAAAATGTCAATAAATTCCGACAGCTTTTCTGTAGGAGACCCAATGCCGGCTATGATGGGTCTTCCAGGGGGAAAATTTCCCCCTTTGTGTACTTTGGGTAGTATGTATAGACAGGCTGCAGTGGGTGAAGGATTAAACAAGTATTTTTGTTCTATGTCCGACAATTGTCCCTCACTGTTCCAAAAATGTAGTTTGCTTTCAATCAAGTTGGTTACCATGCTCATTGGATTAGAGAAGACCTCCTCATAAGACAAGTGATCCAGCAGTTGTCTATCAATCTCTGCAATGTAATCACATCTGTTCATAAGGACTATATTTCCGCCCTTATCAGCTTCCTTAATCACTAAATTAGGGTTTTGTGCGATTCCATTTAGAGCTTCCCTCTCTTCTTTACTTATATTATGTTTTACATTTTTCAGTTTTTTCTGATAATCATCTTCTAGTTTATATAGTTCATGTGTGACCTTATCAGAAAAGATATCGATTACATTGTCTGGCGATAAATGTGGTGTGAAACGTGATCTATGTTTAAGTCCACTATTTACCTCAGTTTGTGTGTTCAACTCCAGATCTACTAGTATTTCTCTAATAGTAGGGTGAGGTGTCTCCATTTGTTCTAAAGAAAGGAGTAGTTGTATATTCTTTGCATCTCCTACCGTTATTTCACATGGTGTGTTGACATGATGTTGTTCTACCACATACTCATTTTTGTTAGCAAAAAACTTTTTAAGTTTCAAATTTCTAACAAATCTGTATAAACCAATATGATATTTAGTAAAATCAGGTAGGGAAGCAGGACAAAAACCCAATCCTCTGCTCAAGATTTTTATTTCATTGTCATTTAACACATGATCAGAAAGGTTAATCACATTGACATTATTACTACCATCATCCTGTGTAACATTTATTTCTGTACTGTTCTGGACACAGATCTTGTCGTCATTCTTTCTTTGCCCTTGGTTCCCCCTTTGTCCTCTTTTTTGCCCTCTTCTTGTCTTTTTGAGTTTGAGCCCACATTTTGTACTCTCTGTCTGTTCCCTTTCCTGAATCTCTCCATCTCTAAAAAAAAGGAATTGGATTGACCCTTATTCGTGCTGGTTGATGGTCCTTCTGAGCAGTTGGACTCCTCACTCGTAATACTTGTGATACTGGAAAGGTCGGTGTCACTAGATGTACCCTTATTCAAAGTTTCAGTCTCAGGTCTACTGGTTCTCTCTTGTTGGATATTTGTATTCAAGTTGTCAAATTTACTAGCATATGTAAATACTCGGCCAGACCGATAATCATTTTCATCGCGCTTCAATTTGCGCATCTTTTTATCTTTAATGTATAACTGGTGGTTTTGTAAAACCCCTTTAAGAATTTTATAGTTCTTCTCTATCACTTCAGGCAGGTTGGTAGACTTGATCTCCTCCTCTAAGACCTTGATTTCCAATAGTAGTCGCTCTCGTTTAATATTGGCATCTCTAATTAGAATCCCTATCATTCCAACTGAGGAGGACGTAAGGAGGTGTTCCCATTCCTGTAATAGATCCGCCCCCAGATCATCAAAGGAGGGAAATATCACCACTCTTAGTCCTCTCGGTACCTGTTTAATATCTAGATATCTTTGTAGAATGGTGGCATCCCACCAGCGTGAGAGTTCCTGTTTTTTGAGACGCTCTTCGCGTATAAATTTCATCTTTAGCCCTTCTTGTCCTGAGCTACTGTCCTGCACATGTTTAGTATCAGTCTTCATACTGAATAGCTCCTCTAGTAAATTGTCTCTATTATCATCAAAGCTCGCCATATTTGCGGACTTATTTTCACTATCAAGTGTTAGTAAAAAAGTACTACAAAAACGGAACAAACATTTTTTTTTCCTTTTTTTACAATGTAGTGAAATTCCCAATCGGGTATGGAGTGCAAAAACTATCAAACTGATAAATTGAATCTTTACTCACATGCACCTAAGCAGCAGTAGGCTAGAAATTACATGCACATCTACATATTAACAATTTCTTTGGAGAAGGACCCTATAGTGCTCTCAAACCAAGGTACCCCCTCTGCTTTTAGGAGGAACAATTGACCCGTCGAGGATGAAGCAGGCCTAGTTTAAGATGGATGCCTTAAAAAGTGGCCTTCCAGTTGTCCTACATGTGTTTGCCATTTGGAGCCATGAGAAAGCCATGAATGTTTGCAAAGAAGCTAGTCCCAATTTGATTCCCCGGATAATTTTGTTTTTTGCCTTTTGAGGTACCCACTGTCTTCTGGCAGTCGCACTTCATTGAGCGTAGTTTCTGCACTATGCAAAGTGGAAGGTGATTGCTCTCATGTGAGGGAACAATTTCAAAGTTCTCCTGGTACTCAATGACTTTATTCGAGTTGAATGCAGAATGAAGTCTACTTATTCCCTTAAATGTTTTAGAGAATTTTAAAGCAAGTGTGTTTTCAAGTGAGTGTTGAATAGACTTGAGGCTGTGTTTATTTAACAGGCTTCGAAGTGAGTTAGTTGGAGGACTCACTGGCAGATTGCTAGACGACAGTGCACCAAATTGGCAGAGATTGAAGTCCCCGCAGATTATGATGTCATAGTTAACGTAGTGTCTAATGTTTCACATAGTTGTAGCTTCCTATCTGCAAGCTCATGGCCAAAACTATTAAAGTAGAGATTGATCAAAGAATTCTTGTCTGGGGGTCATTTATTTTTAGTCATTCCAAGGAGATCACTCCTATCATTTCCTCCTGGATTGTGATTCTTTTTGCTTTCAGATCTAAACTGATGTTAAGATCTATGGAGAGGCTGCCAAATGGCCTCACAAATATGTTGGTTTTTTTGGGGTATGGTGTATATCGTGAAAGTGGTATATTGCTGTAGGACTTCCCCAAGTTTCTTGAAGGCAGAGTAGATTGTGAGCAAGCCTGCAAGGGGGGACTTAAGTAGCCTCGACAGCCAAGCAACATTCCATGATAATATTTTATAGGCTGTTTACTCTTCAGGGCTTGTTTGCTGGTGCTAGGAGCAGTTCTGAGGATCGCTTGATAAAGTGGGCTATATCCAGCATTAATATGTATTACATTTTCCCTCTCTGGGTTCCAGGGTAACTTTCCTGATTGTGCACCTTGTGTTTAGATAGGATCTTGGTATCCCAATTTTGCTGTGTGGCTAGTTTATTTGAGAGTGTCCTGCTCCCCTTAAAGTGCTGTAGGTTCGAACATGAGGGTTTAGTAATTCGCCATGGTGCTTCAGTGGGGATGGGTATTTAGTAGCCGTGATTTTTGATATTCCGAAGCCCAATTCATGGAAAAATGTGTTTACAAGCAAAGATGTTTTCTGCCAATGAGAGCAAATTCAGTGTAAATATTGTTGATTTTCTTCCTTAGGTGAGTTCTGGCAGTATTAAACCCTATGCTCAAGATATCTTCCGAGGTTATGATGAACAGATTTGGAATGGCCTTAAATAGTCGTAATAATTTAGAGCCATTCAGACTGTCATGGTTACCCTCTGAAGAACATAGGGTTGTGAGCACCAGCTTGGTTGGGTTGGAGTTAAGTAAGTGTTCACTGGTTAAGCTATTGTTGCTTGTTTGAGTGGCCCTAGCTTGTTTGCATGGAGGTTCGCTGAGTAGGCAGTCATTGCTTAATTGAGTGTACCCAGCTTGATCTGGAGAGGGTCCATTGGGCCTTGTCATGCGGGAGCGCTATATTTGGGAGTTCTTCCTTTTTGCGTACCAGCTTTAATATCGAGCAGTGTTCCTGGTTGTCTGCCCAATCTGGCAGGAGCTGACTTTGTGGACTCCAGTTGGGCATGAGGCTAGGGACGTGAAGTTAAAGTGGTTTGTGCTCTTTTAAGGCCTGCTACATGTTCAGGTGTGGATTGCCCTGAAAGCTGAGGGACTGGAGGCAGTTTGGTTTCCTGGGATTCAACCTCCTTCTTGCCTGCCACCCTTTCCTTAAAGATGGGGTATACACTAATTGAGTGGAGGTCAATTGCCCTTTGTTCGTTTGAGAGTTAATTATTCAGTTGCTCTTTTGTTGCTTTATTTTTTGCCTTTTTAAGTCTCTTGTTTTCTCTACGAAAGAGCGCTGTCTCTCAACTCGTGCCTTGCAGGATTAGCTATTCTCTCTGTACACAAGTTTACAGAGTTTGAAATTGTGAAGTGGAATAATTGGAAACCATTTTCACATGGGAGTTGAAAGGCTAGGTTGCAGTCCGAAATCATTGAGGTTAAAACCTCCGGCAGGGTGCATAGTTTTTTTAATATTAGATGACAAGGACATGTTGGGGCATATTAGCAACTCACAGCGATAAATATCTGTAAGCACGCTTACCGCGATTAAAGTTATCGCCGGCTATCGCTGGATTTTATCGCTGAGATAGTGCGTTATTATCAACGGCTATCTCCCAAGCGATAAAAATTCCAGCGATAGCGGCAAAATGCTGGGATATTGTTGGTAAACCAGCGATACAATTTCATCGAAAGGGAATTCCTTGCTAATAAGTTATGGTGGATTTAGCCTGGCAATCCACCTCGCATAGGGCAATATGGCAAAGTCAGAAATTTACCTGACGTTCGAAACCAGCGTTAATTGGGTCTTTGCGCTACTTTTATAGTCGCAACTCGGGTATGGGGAGGGTTGTTAATAGTGCAAAGCTACGTTATCGATGTTTTGCCATGTAGTGAGTGTGAGGGACGCCTACTTTGTATCTCATTAGCGATGAGATGCAAGGCGTTAGTGAAATGGGTGATGACACAAGGAAACACATGCTAAAGCCTGTTAACGTGTCCTTGTTAATACCGCGTTAGAATTATCACCGCTTTTCGGCCGGAAACGGCTGCTAAAGCGGCGTTAATTGTCTTGATAATATGCCCCCCTGTCTTGTCTTTCTTGGTTGGGCTGGCACTTTGCTCCCTTCATTCCAAGGCATTACGTTTGGCCCCCATCTTAGCAACTGATGTTGCTAGGGCTTGTATTAGGTCCACTTTGCAGTTCTAATTTGTCTGTTTGCTAGTTTAGGGTGTTTATTGTGGCAACCAAGGTCCCATAAATGGAGGCTAAAATATTGCTCTGCTCACTCTGAGTTTGAAGAGTGAGTGGGGCTGTTGTATTGTGATTGTTTGGGCACCATGTAAGGCTGTGACCCTGTAGCAATGTTGATTGAATGATTCTTTGCTGCTGGATCTCTGCATAATTTATGTCACAGTGATGATCCGCCATACAGTGAGCAGCGCTATGTGGAGCCTGATTGGCATTGAGAGAGTCCCACTGTTCCCAAGAATGCCTGCTAAATGTGCCGGCTCTGGTTTGCCATGCTGGCGTCCAGAGAATGAGTACCACCCACTTGCACTCGAGGGCTGTGGGTCTGGGCTGTAGTAGAAATTAACATCATCAGAGAGTTGTTAACTAGTGGTGCTGAGAATCTGCATCGGGGCAGGAGCTATAAGCGCAAGTTTTGCTTCCCTCTGCCATTGTTGTGAGATCAAACTCTGCTAACATGCTGTCTGAAGGGCTGTCTGAAGAGATTATGATGACTGAGTTATCATCCCTCAGCTGGGGACGAGTGATAATGCATCTAATATTTTTTTTAGCAGATGACATACGGGATGCATCTGTAACATCCTGCATGTTTGAAGTAGGTGCAGAGCCAATGGGATCTTGTCGTGGAGTAAGGTCAGAGGGTTGAGGTAGAGGTGTTTTTTTTCTCCAAAGAAATCCCCTAATAAAGCTTCCTTGCTGGTTGCCGCCTTGCCAATCGTTTGGGTGTTACTTTATTTGCTACTGTGCGCAACTGAAGTCAACATCGTACTGTCTGGGAATTTGCTGGTGGTAGACTTGTTCTGCCTGTGAGCCTTACAGTCCACCATCAACACCACACACCTGAACTGCAACAATGTGTATCTGTGAATCCCACATGGACAGGTGACATTGCACATGCCCACATGACAAACACAGGAATGTTGGCAGGAACTAAGGTGCACACACACATCACACAAGGACTGTTTACAACCCTGGGGAATGACAGACACACTGCACAGAATGCGGTACATGGCCATGAACTCAAACCTCATGTGACCTTCACAATCCCTGCCACTGTCCCAGGACTATGCATATGCCAAGGAGGAACACAAGGCACCCATGCTGACACCTGCCAGCATCGCTGCCATGAACCCGACAAGTGGGAGCAGTCACACACACATACAAATGTCTCAATCACTGAAAACTACCACCTAGGGACATTTACATGATATTGCGAACAAAAAGTGCCTTGAGGAACCCTCACTGTGTCCCATCTGTGTCTGACAACATCATCAACACTCAGAACTGACAAATCACAATGATGATACACCAATTAACAGGAGTGAGTCATGCACCCACACATCTGGTAGCCCATTGGAAAAGTAGTGGAATTAACCCAGTACCACTCAGCAAGCTTCAACAAAATGAACATATCAAGGGAACACTGTCTGTGTATGAACTGGGATGTGGACACACACACATGCACATACAATACACACCATGGGCCCAGGCCATATCACTGGACAACACACTAACTTGAGGGGACACAACTCCTGTGGGAGCCCAGCTGTGCCAAAGATATTCACCACAAGTCCCACTCATGTCTGCAGAACACTTGGTCAGTCAGCCATCAGTTACTGCACAATGAAGGCTCTGGTCACAACAGCCTGGGTACTTGAGTCTCCCTTAAGTCATCTGCACATACTCAATACATATGTACAGCTAGTTGCACAGAGGTCTCAGTTGCTCCTATACCAATGATGCCCACGCCTGTAGGGCCAGTAGTGATGAGCACGAAGTATGTGGAAGTGACAATTTGGACAATGGGAAGCACATCATATGTGCAGGAGTGCAAGCCACAGATGTGACCATGGCAATTAAATGCTCACAGAGAGATGCACACAAATAGTTGATCCTGACACACCCAGGTAGCTGCAAAGGATGACATGGATACCCACCAGAATAGGATACATATCTCATGGACCACAGTGAGTACCTCACATCAACACATCAGTATGCAACATTGTAAACCAAGCATTACAGGCGCAAGGGCATCTAAAACAACCTCAACATGATGTACAGCTAAATCAAGTTCACAGGGACAAAGTAAAAAGCTTTATTCAGCATATGAAAAGTGAAACGTATGTTCCAACAAAAGGCCAATGGCCAGTCCATGTCCAAAGGGCAAGGAGTGAACTAGAGTCACAAATTCAGTATATGAAATTCAAAACGTCTGTGCAACCAAAAGGCCAATGGCCAGTCCATGTCAAATTGCCAAGGAGTGAACTAGAGTGACAACTGTCACACCTTGCTTGCCTGCACTGCTACGGACCGGGGTCATCCCCTCGGAGGGGCATACATAGGGGCAGGCCAGGCACCGCAGGGACAGGATCAGGGCGCAGCAGAAGGAGGCAGTGAAGAGGTGGGGGATGCAGGCGAGACACTTGCAACTGCAGAGGAGATGACTGAAGTCGTGGGTGCTGTCACAACTGTGTGCGCCTGGGGGGAGGGTGTGTGGGGACTTCCTCTTCCCCTTGTAATCAGGATCAGCTGGGTCGGTGGGGAAGAGGCCAAGGTCACAGAGGAAGAGCTTCTGGGGGGATGGGGTTGCAGGTGAGGGAAGGGAAGCGGGCTGGGAGGGAGAGGTCTCGGAGGACTGTGGAGTGGTTGTGGATGACTGTGTGTGTGTCAGCAAACCAGCCCCTGTGAGTGTGGAATCAGTCTCCTGCGCTTGCTTGTGTGCACGTCTAGACCTTGGTGTGGGAGTTTCGGGGCTTTGGACAGGTAGTGTGCTAGGAATTGTTGGTGCTGCAGGGGTAGGAGGGGTGTGGGACTGTTGGAGGAGGGACACTGCTGCCGTCAGGGAGGAGGCCACGGACTGGTTGGTCCTCTGTAGGGCAGACATGCCAGAGGAAATGCCCTCCATGAATGACACCAGTTGTGTCAACAGACCTATGTGTGCATCGAGGACCTTCAGCATCAACGTCTGCCCCAAATGCATCTGTCTAAGTAAGTCCACAGACTCCTCACTCAGGGCAGCAGGGTACACAGGGGCAGGGGGTGCAGTGCCTGGCACAAAGGAGACATGCTTACGAACACATGAGCCCACAGGGACCTCTGGGATGGGAGCCAATGGGAGGGGGTGGTGGTGGTGGTGGGGGTGGTGGTGGTGGTGGTGGTGGCGGTGGCGGAGACTGCCTCACTAGCTGGGGTTTGGTGGATGCTGACACCCGCCTCCACAGGGGAGTCATCCTCAGAGCTGCTGTGGCCTTCAGCTGGGGGGGATGGTGATGATGACTCCTCTGTGTGGCTGAAATCGCCCTCCGTGCCACTGGGTCCACCTGGCTCCTCTCCTTCTGTCCCTGTAAGGCTCTGTGGCTCCTCCTGTTCCATGGAGCTGTCCCCTCCTGTGGCCGTGGATGTATCTGGATAGGAATAGGAAGTAACAGAACAACATCAGTCACCTGCACCGTTTGTACACACCACAGTGAGTACATCACATCACATGGCAAGCCCTGGCATCATCAGCTGAACACAGCTCAAAGTGCCAACACTGTTTAGAATAAGACAATTGTCATTTCCAACATCAACCATGGCACACATATCCCTCCTTGATTTGCACACATATGTCTGTTGCATGTTGGATGCTAATACCCCAATGTGCCAACATGCACCACCCACGCATTAGTTGTACATGCAAGTGAACATGTAGGAGTGTGTCACTAGACCCACAGCACATCTCTTGTGTTGGACAGGCCACACAGAGGGCTTGCTCCCTCCCCGCACGACAGGGCCCAAGCTCCGGCCCACCAGGCATACCCCACGAAAAGCACCTGTACCCCGTCTCCCGACGGATCTTCTGCCCTCGGACCTCTACTCATCACGGGGGCCAGCCCCACCGGCTTCCCCGGCCGGGTCAAGCCGCCATCTTGGGCCCTGCACCACGAGGCCGCGTGGCCTCACCCCGACCCTAACCCCGGGCCTGGCCGGCCCTGACATCCCGGCACCACCATCCACCCAGGAGGTGAGCGGACCACTTGGCAGGTCAATGGGAGAACGAAGTGTCAAGGGCTCTCCCCCGCCAGGTGCCGATCGCCTCCAGCTCCCCCAGGCACTGGCTCCACCCCCTGCTGGGTGTCTGGACACCTTCATCCCGGACCCTCCGACCTCCAAGTGCGGGGGTCCGGACATCAAAGGGCACCAGCCCTATAACTGGGGCAGCTCCGGAGCAGGAAGGCAGTTGTATCCTGGAGTCGAGAGACACCGAGAGAACTCAGCCTTGACGGACTACTGGCGCTGCCGTAGCCCGCTCTTGTGAACCATCGTCCCGCCTGCTGGCGCTGCCGCGGCCTTCTGCAACCTCCATCCTCGTCGGGACCTGCTGGCGCTGCCGCGGCCCGTTGTAACGACCATCCTCGTCGGGACCTGCTGGCGCTGCCGCGGCCCGTTGTAACGACCATCCTCGTCGGGACCTGCTGGCGCTGCCGCGGCCCGTTGTAACGACCATCCTCGTCGGGACCTGCTGGCGCTGCCGCGGCCCATACATCGACCATCTTTCCGGGACCTGCTGGCGCTGCCGCGGACCGTGTACCGACCATCTCAACCGGGACCTGCTGGCGCTGCCGCGGCCCGTACCACCTAAGCCACCAAGCTCGAGGATTGTGAGCTAGTCATCATCTCACCCGAACTACCTGACTGGTAGACAGACTGTCCCGCTACCCCTTACCCTGCTTTGAGAGACCTGAATCGAGGGGACCCCTGAGTCCAGACCTCCTTGTACCATTCAACCGTACCTTAAGAAGTGCTTATAAAGAACACTGAACCTTATCCGTGTGTGGTATCTGTCTGTGGGGGGGAAGTTACTTGTCTGTACGATCGTTGGAGACGGCTCTCCCCGGAGACCTCTCCTCCTGTCCCCGGCCGACCCTCCCGGTCCATCTACCCTTTCTAACATTGGTGGCCAGCGGCGCGATCCGAATCAACGCGTAATCGTACAGAGAGTAGCTCACCCCACGACAAAAACACGATGTCAGCCAAAGATAGCAGCTCCACCGAGAATTTCCAAATGGATAAATTAGAAGAATACAACCACCGCGAACTGAGACAATTCTGCATAGAACTTGGCATTGCTACCACCGGCCTGAGTACCAAGGATGATCTAAAGCACGCCCTAGAGTCGTGGACAGAAACTGGGGTCGCCGGACCCTCCGACCAAAGCAGCATCACACCAGAGGGGAACGCCACGGCTCCCGAGGAGCGGGGAACGGGCCTCTCGCAGGAGGAGATCCGAGAAAGAGAAAGAACCCGATTGCACGAGTTGGAAATGGCACGACTCAAGATGGATGGGGAACTCAAGTTAGCTGAACAGAAACTCAACCTCGAGCATATGCGGCTCCGAGATGAACGAGAAGAGAAGCAGAGACAGAGAGAGCTGGAGGAGAAAAAAATAACGCTCGAGCACGAGCGCCAACTAGCGGAGATAGAACTTCGGAAACAAAATAAAGAACTGGGGGTGCCTGAGCGACCACATACCCCGGGGCCAATCGAGAAAAAAGTCCACATCCCCAAGGATGTTGTCCGCGAGTATGTCCGAGAAGACGACATACAACAGTGGTTTAAAGCCTACGAGATCGCCATGACCTCCCACCGGATCGACCGGAGTGATTGGGGAGCCGGACTTTGGGGGAGGTTTATCAACGAGGGTCGCGATGCCCTACTGCAGCTCCCAGATCACCAAATGTCGTCCTACGACCACATGAAGGCTGCCCTCCTCACCCGCTACGGCCTCACACCCGAGATGTACCGCCAGAGGTTCAGAGATTGCACCCGGATCCCAGGTACAACTTGGGTAGAATACGTGAACTATTTCAGCCGTGCCTTCGAGGGTTGGATAAGGGGGAGCCATGTCACCACTTACGAACAACTCTTTAACCTTATGGTATGGGAGCACCTGTCGAACAACTGTTTCGTCGAGCTCAGGCAGCACCTCCTCGACAGTAAGCTGACTGACCCCCGGCAGCTCGCCGCCGAAGCTGACCGATGGGAAAGCACCCGAGTGGGCCGGAGGGGGCCACACGAACAGAACAGAAGCAACCCAGGCCAGCACCGTCCTCGGGGAGGAGGAGGGGGCCAGGGGCGAGGAAGAGACGCCTTGCCAACAACACCCGTGGCCAGCACCCCGCCTCCGGCCGGCCGGGGCAACCCCCCGTGGCGTCCTGGGGCCCGAGCCAACGTCACGTGCCACCGATGCCAGCGAGTCGGCCACTACGCCAATGACCCGAGCTGCCCGCAGAACCAAGCACCCAAGCCCCGCCAGGTAGCTGCCGCCGCCCTGGGGGAAGAGCGATCATCGGAAGAACCAGAAGAGTATGAGCCGGCCCAGCAAGAGTGGGAGCCGGCCGCCATGGTCCTGGCGTGCTTAGGGGGAAGAGACATGGTCCCGCGGGCTCCTCTACCCGCTAACACCAGGAAATACGGTCAGTGGGTGACCATTAATGGACAGCGAGCCGAGGCCTTGCGTGACACAGGCGCCAGTGTGACGGCCGTCCGCTGTCACCTGGTGAAGCCCGAGCAGATACTGCCGAACATTCTCTGCCCCGTCCGCTCGGCAGACAACTCTGAAAGTATGTGTCAAATGGCCTGCGTCCCATTCGAATGGGGAGGGGTCTCCGGCCTGTTGAAGGTGACGGTCCGGGACGATGCCCCCGTGGACTGCCTCCTGGGGAATGACCTCGAGAGTTCCCCGTGGGCCACCGTTGAGAGAAGAGAGCACCTGGGGATGCTGGGCCTCCCGGACTGGGCCTGCATAACCACCCGGTCCATGGCCGCCCGTGCCGTCCCTCGATCAGAAGAACCGGAATGGCCGGCACCTCCGCCCCCGGTCGCCCCAGTAGAAGACAACGACAAGGCCAGCCCCCCAGACCCGACGACCGAAGGGGACGCGCAATCCCAGGACCTTCCTGACCTGGCTCAGTGGCGTCAAGAAGGGGGGCCCACCCAAGAACAGTTCCGCCAGGAACAAAAGACCTGTCCCTCCCTCGAGGGACTCCACCAACAAGCCAGCGCCCAGAATGCAGGAGACGCCACCGGAACTCACTGGGTCTACTGGGATAACGACCTGCTATACAGCGAGCAAAGAATCGCCGAGCTGGGGGCCGGTCGAGTACTGGTGGTACCTCTCCGCTTCAGAGACTTTCTGCTCAACCTGGCACACGATGTCCCCCTGGCTGGACACCTGGGCCAGGACAAAACGTACAGCCGCCTAGTAACCCACTTTTTCTGGCCGAAAATGAGGAACGACGTCCTGAACCACTGCCGATCTTGCCCCACATGCCAAGCCAGCGGGAAGAGTGGTCGGAAGCTGAAAGCCCCTCTGCAACCCTTCCCTGTGGTCACCACCCCGTTCGAGAGGGTGGGGATAGACATTGTGGGGCCTCTGGACCCCCGCACGGCACAAGGACACAGGTTCATCTTAGTACTGGTGGACCATGCCACCCGCTACCCCGAGGCGGTGCCCCTACGGACCGTGACAGCTCCGGTGGTTGGCCGGGCCCTAATGGGGATCTTCTCCCGGGTAGGCTTCCCCCGAGAAATCGTCAGCGACCGAGGCACGAACTTTATATCCAAATACATGAAGTCCCTCTGGCAACAATGCGGGGTCACCTACAGATTCACGACCCCCTATCACCCCCAAGGGAACGGACTAGTGGAGCGTTTTAACCGCACTCTCAAGGGGATGATTGGGGGATTGGAAGAGCCCCTCCGTCGCCAGTGGGATGTACTACTCCCGTGCCTCCTCTTCGCTTACCGAGAAGTTCCCCAGAAGTCCCTCGGTTTTAGCCCTTTCGAACTCCTGTACGGGCACCCTGTGCGAGGGCCCCTCAGCCTAGTAAAAGAAGGTTGGGAGATGGCCCCCCTAAAGACCCCTCCAGACGTCTTCAAATACATCCTGGCCCTACGCAATCAGACCCGGCGCTTCAGACAGATGGCCAAGGCGAACCTCGAGGCCAGCCAGGAGGACATGAAGAGGTGGTATGATCACAATGCCTCCTCCGTTGAGTTCGAGCCCGGAAAACAAGTATGGGTGATGTCCCCCACCGAACCATGTGCCTTGCAAGATAAGTGGACGGGGCCCTTCAAAGTGGTCGAGGGCAAAAGCCCCGTCACTTACCTCATCGACATGGGGACCTCCCGGAACCCCCTTCGGGTCCTCCACACCAACCGACTCAAACCACACTTTGTGCGCTCAGAACTTAGCCTCCTGATGGCTACGGACAGTGGTGCAGAAGAAGACTCCGAACCCCTCCCGGATCTCCTGAAGACTCAGGAGAATGACGGCTCCGTGGACGGGGTCCGGCTCTCTGACGCCCTCACTTCGGAGCAACGCCAGGACTGCCGGAACCTCCTGCTGCAGTTCGCTGCCCTGTTCTCCCTCACCCCCGGGGTCACCCCTTGGTGTTTGCACGACGTAGACACCGGGGACAGTCCCCCTGTCCGACACCGGGCCTACCGCGTACCAGATCGGGTACGGGCCTGCATACAGGAGGAAGTGGCCAAGATGCTCACGATCGGGGTCATCGAGCCCTCGGACAGTCCCTGGGCCAGTCCGGTTGTATTGGTTCCCAAAGCCGCTGCCCCCGGCACCGCACCCGAACTGAGATTCTGCGTCGACTACCGGGGCTTGAACGCTGTCACCCGGACCGACGCTCATCCTATCCCCCGAGCAGACGAGCTGATCGACCGGCTGGGGGCCGCCCGCTACCTTAGTATCTTCGACCTAACAGCGGGCTACTGGCAGATCGGCATCACACCCAGGGCTCAGGAACGGTCAGCCTTCTCTACCCCCGATGGCCACTATCAATTCAAGGTCATGCCCTTTGGCATGAAGAATGCCCCCGCCACGTTTCAACGCCTTGTGAACCAGGTCTTGGCGGGGCTCGAAGAGTTCAGCGCTGCCTACCTGGACGATATCGCTGTATACAGCCGCCACTGGTCCGACCACCTCCGTCACCTCCAAGAGGTCCTACAAGCCCTCCAGCGGGCCGGCCTCACCATTAAGGCCGGCAAGTGCCAAATTGGCCAAGGGTCTGTGACCTACCTTGGGCACCAAGTGGGAAGCGGGCTGGTGGCCCCGCTACAACTTAAGATTGCTGCCATCCAGTCCTGGCAGCCCCCCGTCACCCAGACCGAGGTCCGAGCCTTCTTGGGGCTCACCGGCTACTACCGGCGGTTCGTGAAGGACTACGGCAGCATCGTGGGGCCCCTCACGGGTCTCACGTCCAAGAACCAACCGAAGCGGATTAACTGGACTCCTGATTGTCAAGCGGCCTTCGAGAAGCTGAAGGCCGCCCTGTGCACCGCCCCTGTGCTCCAGGCCCCCGATTACAGTCGGGAATTTGTGGTGCAGACCGACGCCTCCGACCACGGCATCGGAGCCGTCCTTTCTCAGTTAAACCCCGAAGGTCATGACCAGCCGGTGGCCTTCATCAGTCGACGTCTCCTGGCCCGAGAACAGCGTTGGAGCACCATCGAGAGGGAGGCATTCGCAGTAGTGTGGGCCCTCAAAAAGCTCCGACCCTATCTCTTCGGTACCCACTTCCGGGTACAAACCGACCATCGACCCCTGCAGTGGCTGATGCAGATGCGGGGGGAGAACCCAAAACTCTTGCGCTGGTCCATTTCCCTGCAGGGAATGGACTTCACCGTGGAGCACCGACCAGGCCAAGACCACGCCAACGCGGATGGCCTGTCCCGCTTTTTCCGCCTCGACGAAGAGAGTCCCCAAGGAGATGGGTGACTCTCCCCGCCTTCAGCTGGGGGGGACGCATGTTGGACAGGCCACACAGAGGGCTTGCTCCCTCCCCGCACGACAGGGCCCAAGCTCCGGCCCACCAGGCATACCCCACGAAAAGCACCTGTACCCCGTCTCCCGACGGATCTTCTGCCCTCGGACCTCTACTCATCACGGGGGCCAGCCCCACCGGCTTCCCCGGCCGGGTCAAGCCGCCATCTTGGGCCCTGCACCACGAGGCCGCGTGGCCTCACCCCGACCCTAACCCCGGGCCTGGCCGGCCCCGACATCCCTGCACCACCATCCACCCAGGAGGTGAGCGGACCACTTGGCAGGTCAATGGGAGAACGAAGTGTCAAGGGCTCTCCCCCGCCAGGTGCCGATCGCCTCCAGCTCCCCCAGGCACTGGCTCCACCCCCTGCTGGGTGTCTGGACACCTTCATCCCGGACCCTCCGACCTCCAAGTGCGGGGGTCCGGACATCAAAGGGCACCAGCCCTATAACTGGGGCAGCTCCGGAGCAGGAAGGCAGTTGTATCCTGGAGTCGAGAGACACCGAGAGAACTCAGCCTTGACGGACTACTGGCGCTGCCGTAGCCCGCTCTTGTGAACCATCGTCCCGCCTGCTGGCGCTGCCGCGGCCTTCTGCAACCTCCATCCTCGTCGGGATCTGCTGGCGCTGCCGCGGCCCGTTGTAACGACCATCCTCGTCGGGACCTGCTGGCGCTGCTGCGGCCCGTTGTAACGACCATCCTCGTCGGGACCTGCTGGCGCTGCCGCGGCCCGTTGTAACGACCATCCTCGTCGGGACCTGCTGGCGCTGCCGCGGCCCATACATCGACCATCTTTCCGGGACCTGCTGGCGCTGCCGCGGACCGTGTACCGACCATCTCAACCGGGACCTGCTGGCGCTGCCGCGGCCCGTACCACCTAAGCCACCAAGCTCGAGGATTGTGAGCTAGTCATCATCTCACCCGAACTACCTGACTGGTAGACAGACTGTCCCGCTACCCCTTACCCTGCTTTGAGAGACCTGAATCGAGGGGACCCCTGAGTCCAGACCTCCTTGTACCATTCAACCGTACCTTAAGAAGTGCTTATAAAGAACACTGAACCTTATCCGTGTGTGGTATCTGTCTGTGGGGGGGAAGTTACTTGTCTGTACGATCGTTGGAGACGGCTCTCCCCGGAGACCTCTCCTCCTGTCCCCGGCCGACCCTCCCGGTCCATCTACCCTTTCTAACATCTTGCGACTGACTCAGCACAGGTGTCCGGATGAAGGGATGGGCAGAGACTCATTTCACATGCTTGGGATGCATGCCAGCAACACACACTATGATGTACTCATGTCCTAATGGGCAAGGCCACAATGGGGTGCATGGTGCACACTTGAACACAACGCAGGCTCACTCATAGCAAGTTCAATGCCATGGAACTGGGATGGCCTGTAAGTCAGTCGACACTGTCTCCTGTCACAAGGGCAGGGCATCCAGACAACAACAATATGCACTGACTCACAATCCTAGCTCAGGGGCAAATCTGACTCTGCAGATGACCGGTGCACTTGCCCATCCTATGCAAACAACATATCCAGGACCCAGAAGAACCCACATCATGAAAATCAGACATATGAGTCTCAGCAAACACGACTCCATGTACATTAACACATCACAGTCTGCCATGCATATAACTCAGCTGCATGAGGGACAGAGTTGCATACACCATTGTGCGCTGTCAGATGCTCACACACCTATAGGTCACACATGTCTTGTCTCCCACAGTCACATTGCAGATGTCATGCTGACCCTCGGAATCATGGACACCCCAGTTGTACGTAGCAACAAGCCACACCCTAATGACACAGAGGCACACACCTGAGGGCACATGTCACAAAGCACAACCTGCAATTTCACACACAGGAGTGGGATACAGACTGTTTGTGAATGCCCTTGAGGGGGCAGGACTAAGTGAAACAGTGTTTTGCCCCGGACAGTAGTCAGGTGGCTAAGCAATTGTGGCATACTTGCCATACCTACTCCTGATGCCCAAAAACTGGAGTACCCTGCTGCATGGTTTTGTATTGAATACCCCAGAAACATGTTGTGAGTCAGACCAGCAATTGGTAGACATCTCAAGGGCACACACAGTTCACATGTCAGATCTCAGGCATTGTGTAAACAATTGATCCACCCATGACACACACAACAGAGTCACGGGAACTGATGCTGACTGGTACCTGATACATAGCTGACTGCAGGGACACAGTGCCATAGTGACACAATCCAAAGACTGTAGGGGCCACACCTGTGGTGCAGATGAGGAGGGTGCATCACACAGATGAGGAACCTGATTTGGGGACTATCAGACTTACGTAATGTGGAAGTGTGACCCAGACAAAAGACTGCTATATGCATGTCAGACATAGTACACAGATCAGGCATGGACTTACCCCCTTCCTTCTGCTGTCTGGCCTTCAGCTGCCTATCCAGGTCCAGGAAGACCACCGTCAGTATCCGGAGCATGTGGGGAGTCAGGGTCCGGTGTCCGCCCCTCCTGCGTGGAGGTGACAGCTTCAGCTAGACTCTAGCTATCCTCCTGGTCCAGCCATGAAGGTCCTGCCACCTCTTCTGGCAGTTGCGGATGTAGATCCCCACAGAATGAACAGCCCGGGCGATGGTCAGCCAGATCTCCTGCTTCTGGTGGGCATCAACCTGTGAGGAGGACAAAATGAAAAGTACATTAACACACATGCCCCAGATTTGTGCAGCACACAATTAGATATACATGTCATCATCACAAAGGGAAAATAATTACACAGATAGTGCAACCATGGAGAATGAAAACTCACATGCATGTCTGACATGTTAACAATGCATGGATAGTCTAAGATGGCTAAAATGCACTTTAGCAGCAGGAAAAATATTCAGTACATGTCCCTACACACTTTGGGGGATGAAAGTAGTCAGTGATAATGCTTGCCACTGCTGTACACTGCTAGTACTGCTAGTCAGACAACATGCTTAATTAGGAAGGCAGTGGACAGCGCACTCACCTGCTCCCCTGGTGTCCCATAGAGCTTTCTGTTCTCTGGAAGGAGCCCGTCCAGCAGGGCCTGGTTCTCCTCCTCAGTGAAGGCTGGGGCCCTCTCCAGTGTACGTGCCATAGCAGGAGCCAGAGGATTCAGAGACAGCAGCAGTGGTAGCAGGGATGTGGTCCAGTAGCATGTAGTGCAGGCAAGTGAGCTCCCTGGGGTCCAGCCAGCCTTATATCTGTGCTGCAGAGGCAGACTCTGTGCCATGTGTCCAAAGTGATAGGTTGCATTTTATGAATCTGGCCAAGCCATTTAAAAGTACGACTCGTACACGCCTTCCGCATCGTTCAAATCTTCACCTGCATGGAAAACTTGAAATTGCAACATTGTTGTAGGCATCTAATTGAATTTTCAGTGCACAACTCATACAAGTTTTGAATCCGCATCCGTCTCCATGACAGTCCTGAGCCAATGGGTGCGCCCAGCTCGTTCAACTGATTGTACAACGCGTATTTTGAATGTACACATGCACCCGTCTCCATACGATTCAATGGCCAAGGCTACGCACGGCTCGGACATGACCCGTGCAATGCGTACGCATTGTCACCCGCGTCAGACCACATTCCATTCAATGACAATGCATACGCACCGCTCGAACATGACCCGTGCAATGCGTATGCATTGTCACACACGTCGGACCTCATTGCATTCAATGACAAGGCCTACGCACGGCTCGGACATGACCCGTGTAATGCGTACGCGTTGTCACCCGCGTCGGACCTCACTGCATTCAATGACAAGGCCTACGCACGACTCGGACATGACCTGTGCAATGCGTACGCATTGTCACCCGCGTCGGACCGCATTGCATTCAATGACAATGCCTGGTGAGGCATGCCTAGCAGTCGTGTAAACGTATGTGTAATACTACCAGGACAGTTAAAACTAAAATGTACATGCCTTTTTTTAAATACAGTGCACACTGTTCTCTGGGCTGTCCAAGACATACCATAGGGATGACATATGCATATTAAAAAGGAAGGTTTGGCCCTGGCAAAAAGCTTGTTCTGCCAGATTGAATTCGCAGTTTAAAATTCCACACACAGGCTGCAATGGCAGACTTGAGACCTGTTTAAAGTGCTACTTAAGTGGGTGTCACAATCAGTGCTGCAGGCCCACTGGTAGCATTACATTTACAGGTCCTGGGCACTGTTAGTGCCACTTTACTCGGTACTTATAAGTAAATTAAATATGCCAATTGGGTATAAGTCAACTCTACCATGTTTTAAGGAGAGAACTCGAGAAATTTAGCACTGGTTAGCAGTGGTAAAGTGTGCAGAGTCCTAAAGCCAGGACAAATGAAGTCAGCAAAACAGAATGGTCGAAGGCAAAATAATTAGGGGGAAACCACACAAAGAAAGCCAGTTTTAACACCAAGGGGCCGATTCCGATGGCCGGTCGGACAGCTGTCCGTAGCCTTACCCTGCGACCGACACGTACCCGGAGACGGTCCGTCCTGTATAGGAAGTATGGTGCGCATAACTGCCAAAAACACGACCGACACGCAGGCTGTGAATCAAGACCCATTCTCTGTCCGAGCCGTAACTCCTAAAGATGAACCGAGTCGCCTGGAAGCAGTATCCATAGCAGTTTCTGGCATGACAAGTACGATGCGTACTTCCTACGCGCCGGACGTGTCGTCACGTACAGCACGTCACAGCATCTGGAAAATAAGCATATCAGCTACGATTCGCGCCACAACTCAATACACGGCTACGAGATGGAACAGCTTGCAGTGGGTACAAGACGGAGCAACAGGCAGCGTGTACGACACAAACACATCATGAATCCCATCGCGCAGGTCATACCAGTACTCTACATCTGAGACCTGATCAGGGACCGACGCCGACAGCGCAGATGGTAAGTCAGACACCTACCACGTAACAAACAACACGTACCCGCAAAATGACACACACACACAGGGGATACATATCCTGGCCACTAACAACAGCCCACCATACGGGTTGCATGGCCAGCACCACTAACACCCCCACCCATAGAGGGCCTATTGCCCATCACCCCTGCCACCCCCACTCACAGGGGACCTGTTGCCCATCACCCCTGCCACCCCTACTCACAGAGGACCTGTTGTCCATCACCCCTGCCACCCCCATTCACAGGGCTTATGTTGCCCATCACCCCTGCCACCCCACTCATAGGGGACCTGTTGCACATCACCCCTGCCACCCCCACTCACAGGGCTTATGTTGCCCATGACCCCTGCCACCCCCACTCATAGGGGACCTGTTTCCCATCACCCCTGCCTCCCCCACTCACAGGGGACCTGTGGCCCATCACCCCTGCCACCCCCACTCACAGGGCTTATGTTGCCCATCACCCCTGCCACCCCCACTCACAGGGCTTATGTTGCCCATCACCCCTGCCACGCACACCCATAGGGGGCGTGTTGCCCATCACCCCTGCCACCCCCAGCCGTAGGGGACCTGTTGCCCATCACCCCTGCCACCCCCACTCACAGGGCTTATGTTTCCCATCACCCCTGCCATCCCCACTCACAGGGCTTATGTTTCCCATCCCCCCTGCCACCCCCACTCACAGGGCTTATGTTTCCCATCACCCCTGCCACCCCCAGCCATAGGGGATCTGTTGCCAATCACCCCTGCCACCCCCAGCCATAGGGGACCTGTTGCCCATCACCCCTGCCACCCCCACTCACAGGGCTTATATTTCCCATCACCCCTGCCACCCCCACTCACAGGGCTTATGTTGCCCATCACCCCAGCCACCCCCACTCACAGGGCTTATGTTGCCCATCACCCCTGCCACCCCCACTCACAGGGCTTATGTTGCCCATCACCCCTGCCACCCTCACTTTTATTGGACCTGTTGCCCATCACCCCTGCCACCCCCAGCCATAGGGGACCTGTTGCCCATCACCCCTGCCACCCCCAGCCATAGGAGACCTGTTGCCCATCACCCCTGCCACCCCCACTCACAGCCAGTGACCTGTTGCCCATCACCCCTCCCACCCCCACTCACAGGGCTTATGTTGCCCATCACCCCTGCCACCCCCACTCACAGGGCTTATGTTTCCCATCACCCCTGCCACTCCCACTCACAGGGCTTATGTTGCCCATCACTCCTGCCACCCCCGCTCACAGGGCTTATGTTGCCCATCACCCCTGCCACCCTCACTCATAGGGGACCTGTTGTCCATCACCCCTGCCACCCCCAGCCATAGGGGACCTGTTGTCCATCACCCCTGCCACCCCCAGCCATAGGGGACCTGTTGCCCATCACCCCTGCCACCCCCTCTCACAGGGGACCTGTTGCCCATCCCCCCTGCCACCCCCACTCACAGGGGACCTGTTGCCCATCACCCCTGCTACCCCAACTCACAGGGGTTATGTGGCCCATCACCCCTGCCACCCCCACTCACAGGGCTTATGTTTCCCATCACCCCTGCCACCCCCACTCACAGGACTTATGTTTCCCATCACCCCTGCCACCCCCAGCCATAGGGGACCTGTTGCCCATCACCCCTGCCACCCCCAGCCATAAGGGACCTGTTGCCCATCACCCCTGCCACCCCCACTCACAGGGCTTATGTTTCCCATCACCCCTGCCACCCCCATTCACAGGGCTTATGTTGCCCATCACCCCTGCCACCCCCGCTCACAGGGCTTATGTTGCCCATCACCCCTGCCACCCTCACTCATAGGGGACCTGTTGTCCATCACCCCTGCCACCCCCAGCCATAGGGGACCTGTTGTCCATCACCCCTGCCACCCCCAGCCATAGGGGACCTGTTGCCCATCACCCCTGCCACCCCCTCTCACAGGGGACCTGTTGCCCATCCCCCCTGCCACCCCCACTCACAGGGGACCTGTTGCCCATCACCCCTGCTACCCCAACTCACAGGGGTTATGTGGCCCATCACCCCTGCCACCCCCACTCACAGGGCTTATGTTTCCCATCACCCCTGCCACCCCCACTCACAGGACTTATGTTTCCCATCACCCCTGCCACCCCCAGCCATAGGGGACCTGTTGCACATCACCCCTGCCACCCCCAGCCATAAGGGACCTGTTGACTATCACCCCTGCCACCCCCACTCACAGGGCTTATGCTTCCCATCACCCCTGCCACCCCCATTCACAGGGCTTATGTTGCCCATCACCCCTGCCACCCTCACTCATAGGGGACCTGTTGCCCATCACCCCTGCCACCCCCAGCCATAGGGGACCTGTTGCCCATCACCCCTGCCACCCCCAGCCATAGGATGGGTGATGCGCAACACATCCAGCATATGCAAACATCAGGTATGTCCGAAAATACATGCCCCACGACATCATGACAACAGTGTGTAGTTTGTGACAAATGCCCATAACAGTGAATATAGCTACAAGCATACAATGTAAGTAACAGCACATGCGTGACCAACACATGAGTGTGACATACACAAGGTAAGCATCACCATAGCACTGTGGCAATGTAAAAAGAACACCCCCTCACTGTGTAGAACAGAAGTCAAGTGGGGGCTCACAAAATGCAGCAGATGTGGAGCATTGTGGTGATGGGGACCAAACCCCCCTCAACACAGTGACCAAAAGGTAAGTGTCATCATGGTCAAAGCTGCAAATAACTAACAGCATGTATGATCCCTGCTCCCAACACATCAAACACTTCTGGGGGAAATAGTGGTTGTGTCCCATACACACAGAGATGTGTTGAGGCAAACAGTGCTGTGAAAACATAACACTCGGCCATGTGCAGACAAGCACCACACATGGGGGCTGACAATGCACACAGCGTACAATGACACCGCAGCAGAAGTGACCATCACCAAGCATGCACACATCTCGGAAATAGACACACCAACCAAAACAACATGTGTAAACTGTAGGTGTCAGCTCACTAACTCACATTCCATGCCAGCAATGGCACCCAACAACCAGGATGAATGTGCACAATGATGTGAAATGACTCACAGGGACAGCATGCACAATCACAGAAACAGCATCCAGACAAAGGCCCACTACAGCAATTTCAATGCACTGGTGCAGATGCACAAACACAAACAGGCAAACTCACACTGCACATCGGAAACAACATGTGTGTGTGTGTCACAGTATCCACAGGCAACTACACAGCACATGAGAGGGGCTGAACCACAGTGACACAGATGTGGACACAGTGCCATACAAAAGTAAAACATCATTGGGACTCCCTCAGTGGGCAATCAGGCGTTGGGAGATGAGAGGGAGCCCAACAGATACATGTGACACTAGCTGGAATGAACACCAACTAACACAGCAAGAGACTGACACAAAACAGCACAATCCCCAGGGACAATACATTGGTGTGACACAAGCATGCATGACACCTCCACTGTGATGACAAAGGCAGATGTCGTACAAACTGGGAAACCCAGACATGTGTCCTGTGCCACAAACGTACATCACACATACACAAACACAAATCACTCAGCATGGCCCCTCATCCATGGACAAACGGGAGCTAAGGGACCATCCATGCAAACATTCACATCAGTCCACCATCAACACCACACACCTGAACTGCAACAATGTGTATCTGTGAATCCCACATGGACAGGTGACATTGCACATGCCCACATGACAAACACAGGAATGTTGGCAGGAACTAAGGTGCACACACACATCACACAAGGACTGTTTACAACCCTGGGGAATGACAGACACACTGCACAGAATGCGGTACATGGCCATGAACTCAAACCTCATGTGACCTTCACAATCCCTGCCACTGTCCCAGGACTATGCATATGCCAAGGAGGAACACAAGGCACCCATGCTGACACCTGCCAGCATCGCTGCCATGAACCCGACAAGTGGGAGCAGTCACACACACATACAAATGTCTCAATCACTGAAAACTACCACCTAGGGACATTTACATGATATTGCGAACAAAAAGTGCCTTGAGGAACCCTCACTGTGTCCCATCTGTGTCTGACAACATCATCAACACTCAGAACTGACAAATCACAATGATGATACACCAATTAACAGGAGTGAGTCATGCACCCACACATCTGGTAGCCCATTGGAAAAGTAGTGGAATTAACCCAGTACCACTCAGCAAGCTTCAACAAAATGAACATATCAAGGGAACACTGTCTGTGTATGAACTGGGATGTGGACACACACACATGCACATACAATACACACCATGGGCCCAGGCCATATCACTGGACAACACACTAACTTGAGGGGACACAACTCCTGTGGGAGCCCAGCTGTGCCAAAGATATTCACCACAAGTCCCACTCATGTCTGCAGAAAACTTGGTCAGTCAGCCATCAGTTACTGCACAATGAAGGCTCTGGTCACAACAGCCTGGGTACTTGAGTCTCCCTTAAGTCATCTGCACATACTCAATACATATGTACAGCTAGTTGCACAGAGGTCTCAGTTGCTCCTATACCAATGATGCCCACGCCTGTAGGGCCAGTAGTGATGAGCACGAAGTATGTGGAAGTGACAATTTGGACAATGGGAAGCACATCATATGTGCAGGAGTGCAAGCCACAGATGTGACCATGGCAATTAAATGCTCACAGAGAGATGCACACAAATAGTTGATCCTGACACACCCAGGTAGCTGCAAAGGATGACATGGATACCCACCAGAATAGGATACATATCTCATGGACCACAGTGAGTACCTCACATCAACACATCAGTATGCAACATTGTAAACCAAGCATTACAGGCGCAAGGGCATCTAAAACAACCTCAACATGATGTACAGCTAAATCAAGTTCACAGGGACAAAGTAAAAAGCTTTATTCAGCATATGAAAAGTGAAACGTCTGTTCCAACAAAAGGCCAATGGCCAGTCCATGTCAAATTGCCAAGGAGTGAACTAGAGTGACAACTGTCACACCTTGCTTGCCTGCACTGCTACGGACCGGGGTCATCCCCTCGGAGGGGCATACATAGGGGCAGGCCAGGCACCGCAGGGACAGGATCAGGGCGCAGCAGAAGGAGGCAGTGAAGAGGTGGGGGATGCAGGCGAGACACTTGCAACTGCAGAGGAGATGACTGAAGTCGTGGGTGCTGTCACAACTGTGTGCGCCTGGGGGGAGGGTGTGTGGGGACTTCCTCTTCCCCTTGTAATCAGGATCAGCTGGGTCGGTGGGGAAGAGGCCAAGGTCACAGAGGAAGAGCTTCTGGGGGGATGGGGTTGCAGGTGAGGGAAGGGAAGCGGGCTGGGAGGGAGAGGTCGGACTGTGGAGTGGTTGTGGATGACTGTGTGTGTGTCAGCAAACCAGCCCCTGTGAGTGTGGAATCAGTCCCCTGCGCTTGCTTGTGTGCATGTCTAGACCTTGGTGTGGGAGTTTCGGGGCTTTGGACAGGTAGTGTGCTAGGAATTGTTGGTGCTGCAGGGGTAGGAGGGGTGTGGGACTGTTGGAGGAGGGACACTGCTGCCGTCAGGGAGGAGGCCACGGACTGGTTGGTCCTCTGTAGGGCAGACATGCCAGAGGAAATGCCCTCCATGAATGACACCAGTTGTGTCAACAGACCTATGTGTGCATCGAGGACCTTCAGCATCAACGTCTGCCCCAAATGCATCTGTCTAAGTAAGTCCACAGACTCCTCACTCAGGGCAGCAGGGTACACAGGGGCAGGGGGTGCAGTGCCTGGCACAAAGGAGACATGCTTACGAACACATGAGCCCACAGGGACCTCTGGGATGGGAGCCAATGGGAGGGGGTGGTGGTGGTGGTGGTGGTGGCGGAGACTGCCTCACTAGCTGGGGTTTGGTGGATGCTGACACCCGCCTCCACAGGGGAGTCATCCTCAGAGCTGCTGTGGCCTTCAGCTGGGGGGGATGGTGATGATGACTCCTCTGTGTGGCTGAAATCGCCCTCCGTGCCACTGGGTCCACCTGGCTCCTCTCCTTCTGTCCCTGTAAGGCTCTGTGGCTCCTCCTGTTCCATGGAGCTGTCCCCTCCTGTGGCCGTGGATGTATCTGGATAGGAATAGGAAGTAACAGAACAACATCAGTCACCTGCACCGTTTGTACACACCACAGTGAGTACATCACATCACATGGCAAGCCCTGGCATCATCAGCTGAACACAGCTCAAAGTGCCAACACTGTTTAGAATAAGACAATTGTCATTTCCAACATCAACCATGGCACACATATCCCTCCTTGATTTGCACACATATGTCTGTTGCATGTTGGATGCTAATACCCCAATGTGCCAACATGCACCACCCACGCATTAGTTGTACATGCAAGTGAACATGTAGGAGTGTGTCACTAGACCCACAGCACATCTCTTGCGACTGACTCAGCACAGGTGTCCGGATGAAGGGATGGGCAGAGACTCATTTCACATGCTTGGGATGCATGCCAGCAACACACACTATGATGTACTCATGTCCTAATGGGCAAGGCCACAATGGGGTGCATGGTGCACACTTGAACACAACGCAGGCTCACTCATAGCAAGTTCAATGCCATGGCACTGGGATGGCCTGTAAGTCAGTCAACACTGTCTCCTGTCACAAGGGCAGGGCATCCAGACAACAACAATATGCACTGACTCACAATCCTAGCTCAGGGGCAAATCTGACTCTGCAGATGACCGGTGCACTTGCCCATCCTATGCAAACAACATATCCAGGACCCAGAAGAACCCACATCATGAAAATCAGACATATGAGTCTCAGCAAACACGACTCCATGTACATTAACACATCACAGTCTGCCATGCATATAACTCAGCTGCATGAGGGACAGAGTTGCATACACCATTGTGCGCTGTCAGATGCTCACACACCTATAGGTCACACAGGTCTTGTCTCCCACAGTCACATTGCAGATGTCATGCTGACCCTCGGAATCATGGACACCCCAGTTGTACGTAGCAACAAGCCACACCCTAATGACACAGAGGCACACACCTGAGGGCACATGTCACAAAGCACAACCTGCAATTTCAAACACAGGAGTGGGATACAGACTGTTTGTGAATGCCCTTGAGGGGGCAGGACTAAGTGAAACAGTGTTTTGCCCCGGACAGTAGTCAGGTGGCTAAGCAATTGTGGCATACTTGCCATACCTACTCCTGATGCCCAAAAACTGGAGTACCCTGCTGCATGGTTTTGTATTGAATACCCCAGAAACATGTTGTGAGTCAGACCAGCAATTGGTAGACATCTCAAGGGCACACACAGTTCACATGTCAGATCTCAGGCATTGTGTAAACAATTGATCCACCCATGACACACACAACAGAGTCACGGGAACTGATGCTGACTGGTACCTGATACATAGCTGACTGCAGGGACACAGTGCCATAGTGACACAATCCAAAGACTGTAGGGGCCACACCTGTGGTGCAGATGAGGAGGGTGCATCACACAGATGAGGAACCTGATTTGGGGACTATCAGACCTACGTAATGTGGAAGTGTGACCCAGACAAAAGACTGCTATATGCATGTCCGACATAGTACACAGATCAGGCATGGACTTACCCCCTTCCTTCTGCTGTCTGGCCTTCAGCTGCCTATCCAGGTCCAGGAAGACCACCGTCAGTATCCGGAGCATGTGGGGAGTCAGGGTCCGGTGTCCGCCCCTCCTGCGTGGAGGTGACAGCTTCAGCTAGACTCTAGCTATCCTCCTGGTCCAGCCATGAAGGTCCTGCCACCTCTTCTGGCAGTTGCGGATGTAGATCCCCACAGAATGAACAGCCCGGGCGATGGTCAGCCAGATCTCCTGCTTCTGGTGGGCATCAACCTGTGAGGAGGACAAAATGAAAAGTACATTAACACACATGCCCCAGATTTGTGCAGCACACAATTAGATATACATGTCATCATCACAAAGGGAAAATAATTACACAGATAGTGCAACCATGGAGAATGAAAACTCACATGCATGTCTGACATGTTAACAATGCATGGATAGTCTAAGCTGGCTAAAATGCACTTTAGCAGCAGGAAAAATATTCAGTACATGTCCCTACACACTTTGGGGGATGAAAGTAGTCAGTGATAATGCTTGCCACTGCTGTACACTGCTAGTACTGCTAGTCAGACAACATGCTTAATTAGGAAGGCAGTGGACAGCGCACTCACCTGCTCCCCTGGTGTCCCATAGAGCTTTCTGTTCTCTGGAAGGAGCCCGTCCAGCAGGGCCTGGTTCTCCTCCTCAGTGAAGGCTGGGGCCCTCTCCAGTGTAAGTGCCATAGCAGGAGCCATAGGATTCAGAGACAGCAGCAGTGGTAGCAGGGATGTGGTCCAGTAGCATGTAGTGCAGGCAAGTGAGCTCCCTGGGGTCCAGCCAGCCTTATATCTGTGCTGCAGAGGCAGACTCTGTGCCATGTGTCCAAAGTGATAGGTTGCATTTTATGAATCTGGCCAATCCATTTAAAAGTACGACTCGTACACGCCTTCCGCATCGTTCAAATCTTCACCTGCATGGAAAACTTGAAATTGCAACATTGTTGTAGGCATCTAATTGAATTTTCAGTGCACAACTCATACAAGTTTTGAATCCGCATCCGTCTCCATGACAGTCCTGAGCCAATGGGTGCGCCCAGCTCGTTCAACTGATTGTACAACGCGTATTTTGAATGTACACATGCACCCGTCTCCATACGATTCAATGGCCAAGGCTACGCACGGCTCGGACATGACCCGTGCAATGCGTACGCATTGTCACCCGCGTCAGACCACATTCCATTCAATGACAATGCATACGCACCGCTCGAACATGACCCGTGCAATGCGTATGCATTGTCACCCACGTCGGACCTCATTGCATTCAATGACAAGGCCTACGCACGGCTCGGACATGACCCGTGTAATGCGTACGCATTGTCACCCGCGTCGGACCTCACTGCATTCAATGACAAGGCCTACGCACGACTAGGACATGACCTGTGCAATGCGTACGCATTGTCACCCGCGTCGGACCGCATTGCATTCAATGACAATGCCTACGCATGGCTCGAACATGACCCGTGCAATGCGTACGCATTGTCACCCGCGTCGGACCTCATTGCATTCAATGACAAGGCGTACGCATGCTCGGACATGACCCGTGCAATGCATACGAATTGTCACCTGCGCGGACCGCATTAGTGTGACTATTAGACGGATGCAACACACATATACTGGCCATGGACACCTGCACACACCTGCCACACTATAGCATTGGCCACACAGTGTCCCATGGCATGTGAGGCTGCATTCCCTGGGTGTTTCAGGGGGCCACAGCAGTTTTTTTGTCTGGCACTTTGTGCAGCCACTCCCAGGCTGTTATCTTGTACATGGGGGAGAGTCCTTTGTGTGTTGTGCACATTTGCAAAGTGATGTGCAATTGGACAGTAATTGGCATGAGTGAAGGCCACAGTGTCAGGTTGGATATGTTTGGGGCATGTCACATACACTCTGAGTCCTGGGGGTGATGGCATGTACGTCACAGTGAGACCTGTAGCCCCAATACTGATGTGCACCCACAATCTGTGTGCATGTTGTGTCTCAGATGTGTCTGATCACAAGTTACCAATGGGTGACAGTCTCCACATCCATGTGGTATATGCATCAAACTTGATGGGGTGTGTGTCTAAGAGACGTACATGTAGGGCCGGCATGGACAACAGTGGCCACTACCTGTGGGACTTACGCTTGCCTTGTGGTGTGTACGTGCTACGCCATGTCCATTGCTGTGTTGATGTGGCAATACAGGGAGCCTGGGTTTCAGCATGGCAAAGATCTGTGATGCCTGTGAGACATGAGTCCTCATTAGTCACTGGGGTGGGTTTTTTGAACGTTGCAGCAGCACATAGGTTGGGTGACACAGCCAGATGATTAGCCCATTGCACTACATGGGACTCATATGGACATGTGGAATTGAGATGTGAGGTGGTGGTCTTGTAGGTGACATATGTGTCCATGACCAACAGCACACACCTCAGTACATTGTGTAATGTCATGAACTAGCATGTGAGAGTGATCGTGGTCATGGCCACATGGGGGGATGTACTGACAATCTTCCTTTGTGCATCTCTCTACTGCAGGGCACCAGCTGTGCATCGTCCGTTCCCAGACCTTGCAACCATGCAGGAACGCGACAGTATCAGACGGTACCGCTTCACCAGGCCACTGATTGAGGAGTTGGCAGAGCAGTTGGCGCCACATCTGCTACCTGGCCGGACATACCCTACAGCACTGACCCCAGAGGTGAAGGTGATGGCAGCCCTGCACTTCTTTGCTACTGGTACCTTCCAGTACACTGTGGCTACTGCTGGTGGTATGTCGCAAACAATGTTTAGTCGGGTGCTATGCGATGTCTTGGAGGGGATGTTGTAATTCCTCGACCTGTATATCAAGCTCCCGAGCCAAGGTGAACTCCCTGAAATTAAGGATGCCTTTTATACACTGGGGAGGATGCCAAACGTCATTGGATCCATTGACCGGACACATGTTGCCCTGATACCACCACAGGCACATGAGCAGGCATACCGTAACAGGAAGCACTACCATTCGATCAATGCTCTGGTGGTCTGTCTTGCTGACATGTTGATCACACATGTGTGTGCACGGTTCCCTGGTTCGACGCACGATGCCTACATAATGAGGAGTAGTCACATTGCAACGCTGATGTCACAGATGCCAGCTCAGCGTGCCTGGCTTGTCGGTGTGTACTGACTGTTTCTCATTGTGTGTGTTTGTCATTGTTGTATTCCACACTCCTACCAAACTCATCTACTTGTTCATTTTTGTGTGTGTAGGTGACTCCGGACACCCCATCAAGCCGTGGTTGCTGACACCCCTCAGGAACCCTGTGACACCAGTCGAGCTGTGCTACAATGAGGCACATGGTCGGAGCAGGAGGGTGATTGAGCGGACATTCGTCCTCCTGAAAAGCCGCTTTCGCTGCCTGGACAAGACCGGAGGGGCCCTCCCATATGAGCCTGCAAAGGTGTGCAAAATAATACTGGTCTGCTGCATGCTACACAACATGGCGGTGCGGAAGGAGGTGCCTCTCATCCTGGATGAGGATGACGACGACCAACGTCGGGCACCTGTGGAGGATCCCGGCCTGGGCCAGGATGCCAGTGATGATGAAGATGATGGTGACGTTCGCTCCCAGCTCATCAACAACTTCTTCACCTGAAAGTGAGTTACCAGGAATGTGTTGAGCCAGCTCTGTTGCTGTCTGAGTGTGTCTGTGTGCCACTTGATTGTATGCGTGCTGTGATGTGTCCATTCAGGTGGTGTGTACTCCACAATAGGGTAGTACTGCCAACTAGTGTTTGTGTAGGTGTTTTACAACATGTTTTGTGCATGTGAATTGCATTTCTCTCCTGTTCGTCTGTGCTTTTGACTGTATCTTGTCTGTCCTTCCCAGGGTCCTTTGCCTGTTGTGTGGTCAACACTGACCCCCAACACCCAGAAGCCTACACCAGTGTGGAAGTTGAGAATTCCCACCAACTGATGTACCACACATCCCTGGACTTCCATTCTCCAAAACATTGTGAGCTTGTGTCCACTGTTACGTAGAATGACCGTGCAACTATTGTTCAATAAACGTGTTGCTGGTGTGTAATGAACCTGTGGTACGCTTTGTTATGTGCGTTGCCTGTCTTCCCACATCTTAGTGACATCTGCTTACCTCACCTGTGGACTTGTTACCACTGATTGTGCTTGGTGTTGTGTCTGTGCATGCCAATGTGTTTCAGGTCAACATCATTGTGTGTGATGAGTCAGATGGCCATGGTGAGTATGTTTTGTGTTGCCATAGTGGTGTGTCTCCCTCACATGTGTCACATCCCCATGACTGACCTTTCCTTGGTCACATTGTTGCAGTATTTGGCATGCACTGTGTTGTGTAGCAGATCGACTTTGCCCTGAACATGACAAGTTTGAATCACAACAGAGGCAAGTATGGTGTACTGGTGAGTTTATTTACAAACATGTGTAAGTGAGATACACAGGATGTTGGGTGCTGTACAGTGGTTTGGAAATCCAAAGTACACATTTGAGTTGGACGTGCTGGTAGATGAAATGTCCAGAGTAAAGTCCACAGTCATCTGATACATTGGCCCAACATGAACCCTCCATGTCATGTGGGCGAGTTGTGTGCGATTGGACAAGGTGAACGCGTTGCGCACAAAGAACATTGTCCAGAACAGGTTTAGAGGCCCTGGGGGATGTACTGGGACATCTGCCTCTCACATGTCCTTCTTCGGACGACCCCCCTTCTTCCGGGGGGGGGGGGATCCTCATGTGCAGGCCTCTGCAACACCATCTGCCAGCGCCAGAGTCCTCCGCCCTCCCTCTGGCACTGGCAGATGGTGTTGCGACAGATGTTGTGGGCACGCAGGGGGGTGGGGACAGGTTGGTGTTGATCTGGCGGAGGTATTATAGTATGCCCCGATGCACCGCAGTAAGGGCATCCCACTTTGCCTTCATGCAGGCATGGTGGGCGACCTGCTCCTGTTGCATGTCCTTGAGGATCCCCACTACCTGGCCAAATCCTCCGGTGCTATCCTGGTACGCATCAATGATGCGTGCCAGTTGGGGGTCATCATGCAGTCCAGACCCCTCTGCAAGGCGTGCCCTGTGCCTCCCACCCCTCCCCTCCCAGCACCCCTCTCCACATGGGCAGGACCAGCAGCGGTACGCACAGGTGACCCTGGGACCCCTTGGGTGGTGTTGCTGGTGGTGTTGGCTGTAGCTTCCGGGGGGTTCTGTGTCCCTGTGCTGTGGTTGTTGATTGTCCTTGGTCTGTCCGTGTTGGCGGGGGTGCCCTGTCGTGGTGTCCAGATGGTTGAGGCATGGGTACAGGGGGGGCAGATGTTGCTGCTGCTGGTGCTGCATGATGGCTCACACCGGAGGGGCCAGGTTGGTCGTCGTCATCCAAAGAGGACAGTGAGAGAGTCAGACCAGAGAGCTCAGTGTCCACCAGTCTGGGACTGGGTATCCTCGTCATTTGTCAGTGGGTGCCCAGCATGACCTGTGTTTGGAAGAGACACACAATCTGATTTATGTTTCTACATGCCTCGTTGGTTCACAAACATGACATTTTCTACTTTTCAAACAGATCCCTGCCTCTACACTGCTTTTTCCCAGCTTGTCACGGACAGAGTTTGATCTTGTTGTTGGCCATTTGCCAGCATGGCCTTGTGCTCCCCACAACAGAGCCCAGTGTCAGACATCTTGTCGGTCCCTTCCCACTCCCTGTGAGGCGAGTATGGTTCAGGTTGATCTTGCTGGGCCATGTGGGTGGGTGTAGGTTGGGTGTGACTGCGAGTCCTATCATACTCTTGGCTACACCCCACTTCCCAGCATGACCATACTTCCTCCCTCTTGACTCTTCTTCCCTGTGAGGGGTTGTGACAGCAATGGCAAGATGGCTGACTGTAAAATCCTGGTGTTTGTTTGGCTACAAGTCCCAAGTGGGCCCATGTGCTTCACACAAGAGCAGCCAGTACGGGGGATCTTTTGCTGATATCTCAATGAGGTGTGTGTCAAAGCATTGTACCCGGTGAGTTGTGTGGAGTTTGTGTTGGGGGGTGTCTCCCCATGCTGATTAGTATGGTCAGGGCTGTCAGTCCTCCTTCCCATCATGACACGTGCTTCCATTGTAGGGCGTGCAAGTTGTCTTTCAGGATGTCAGTCAGTGGTGTCCTGCTTCTGATTTGCACACAACCCCTAGCAGGAGCCAGTGTCAGCCATCTTGTCAGTCATTTTCCACTCCCTGTGATGTAGGCATGTTTCAGAGAGGTCTTGATGGGCCAATGAGGAGGGGGAGCATTATCTGTGACTACAGGCCCCATCATGCTTTTGGCTACACTCACTTCACCTGCATCCCCACTATTCCTTCCTGACAGTCAGCTGCACTGTGAGGTGGTGTGTTTGTGGTGGCAAACTGTCTTGCTGGATGTATTTGGCTTAGTGCCAGTGGCTTGCTCTATTTGTTTGTAGATTGGTGCATGTCATGGCAAAGTCCCCAGTCACTATGAGATGGCAGGTGTTGTGTTTGTGTGACTGGCATACACATCTTGGGTTGATTATCTATTGGTTAGTGTAGGTTTGCTTGGGGTGCATGGTTTCACTGTCCCCTTGCCAAACAATCTTGGGTTTGTTGTTTGTGTACTCACCAATCTCTGGGATGTCTGTTAGGCCATGGACGCTCTCTGGTGATAGGATGTCCCGCACCTTCTCCTTCCAGGTCCTGAAGTAGACTGGTTTGGCAGGAGGGCCACCACCGGTGCGCTGACTCAAGGCGTGATCTTTCTCGATGAGTTTCTTGACCCTCCTGCGCACGTCATACCACCTGTTCTGGATATCGTCCTTTGTGCGCAACGTTAGTGCTTGTGCGTTCACCTTTTCCACAATCCTCGCCCACATCTTTGTTTTCTGTGAGATGGGGGTCCTTTGAACCAATGTACCAAACAAATGTGGCTCTACTCTGATGATCTCGCCTACCAGCACTTCTAACTCACTATCTGTGAACTTTGGATTCTTCTTTGGGGGCATGGTGATGGGTGGTGGTGATGAGGGATGTGTGTGTGAGGGTGCAAGTGATGTTGGTTTGGTGTTGATTTTGCTGTGTGTATGTGTGTATGCTTTTGTATAAGGTGCTGATGGTGTGTGAGTTGTTTGATAGGTGAGTTGTGAGTGTGTCTGTGTTTGCTGTGTACTGGTGTTTGCTACTGGCTGTGTCTCCTGTTTGCAAGGGATGATGGTAGTGATTGTAGTCCTTTATATAGTTGTATTTGTGGGTGTGTCTTTGTCCAATTAATTTGTGTTGGGTATTTATTGGCTCTCTGTTTCTAACATAGTGTTTTTCACAAGTAACTCAGTCTGTTTTCACTGTCAATTCATCCGATGGGTTCTGACTACTTTAAAAATGACCCGGCTTCACTGAAGCGCATTCCGGGTAGAGAGAGGCAGCGGCAGAACAAGTCTCCAAACCTCCCTGCACAAGGTAACGGCCGGAACAAACACGAGGACGCCGACGGAGGGACGAAGGGATGTAATGTATACCTTTTTTAATACCTTGACTGTCCTTTTGTTTCTCCCTTCTTTTAAGAGCAGGATTTTACCTCCTGTACCTGATGGGTTTCCTCTTAATGAGTAAACAAGGTATCGTCCTCATCTATGTCAACAGAAGTGTATGATTGATATGCTTGAACATGTTTTTTCGTATAGCCACTTTTCAGACTCAGATAATTGTTAGCTTTTACTTTTGAGCTTCACATTTGCAATTATTATCCTACACCACCCTGATATAAACTGCGACATTATTGAAACTGGGTACATAATAAGCGTGTCTTCACAACGCTACACGCGAATGGTCCATTTTGTAGTTGCAACAACGGCTGATGCTCGAGTTTTTGAACATAACGACAGTTCTCATCTTGACTATATATGGGTCTGTTTCATTCTCTTTTCTCCCCCCTTTTTTCTCATGTTTCTAAATAGGTTCAAATTGAACTTCTTAATACCGGTTGGACCAATCAATCCACCCTAACTTGGGAGTCCCTTAGATATCAGGGTCCCCACACTTACACTAGGTCCTGATGAAAGCCCACCTGACCCTTAGGGGCACGACATAGGGCTGAAACATGTCGGCCTCCCTTTTTTTGGACTATTTCACAAAGTGCACTGGACTCTAAAGTGTCTATTACTGCACGAAAAGCGTTTTTAATAAACTCGCACCCAGTTCTATTAAAATTTTTTGACTGGTCGGACGAGTTTTTTATCTCACACTCACGGAGATCACTTCACCACACACGGGTACTTTTTTATCACCACGATCACTACTGAAAAAACCAGAGGCAAAATACCTCCGGGTGGAGGAAGCACACAGTGACTCAATGATGATGCTGTCACGTTGTTAAGCATAAGCGGATAATCAAACATACCGCTGGAACACCACTTGCAATAAACGTGATTGAGGGTTTCTTAACAGTCTCTGAACTACTGTTGCCAACTTTGGTTCTTTCAGGACCAGTGGCCCACTCTCTCCTGATTTTTAAATTTTATTTATTGGCTTAGTCATTGCTAGTTTGGCCCTTTTTTTGTGTTTTTTCCTTTATGTTTTGTAGGCATGTAGGAGACGTTCATGTGACAGAAACAGACGCTGCTGTTGTCTCATGCGGGCTTCTCCGCCTCGTTCACGCTGCCTGTCTTCTGTGTTTGGTAGGCGTCATTCGCGGCGGTCTCTATTGCTTGTGTGCCGGGTTGTCTGTGCGTGTCGGTCGTGCGGCTTGGTCTCCGTGCGAGTCGGCATGGTTTTACACGCATTGCATCGTACTGCTCTAATCGTACATCGCGGGTACGGGTCGGTAAGGTTGATTCCGGGTTCATGTCGGTCGGTGAATATCGCGTCGGTTTTCCGTCCGGATCACTATTTTCCCTCCGGCTCGGTCGTACGGCTTGTATTCCGTACGTGTCGGTTGTAATTCACTCGCGTTGCATCGTACTGCACGGGTCGTACAGCGCTGGTCCGTGTCGGTCGGTATTCGTTCCGGGTCCGTGTCGGTCGGTTCGTTTTGCGGCCGGAATCGGAATCGGCCCCATAGTTGTATCGGTTGCAGCACCAGTAGTTCATGGGGATCCATAGAACCTCCACAAGTGGTCTATCTGTGATGTGTTGTTCTATGAAGAACCAGGGTTTGTCTGTTTCTCCCTGGACCCATTGCACTACATACCACACCTGAGTCACTAGGTAGTAAAGGTGAATATTGGGGTGAGTATGGATCTTTTCCCACCCCAGATAAAGGATTTTCAAATGTGTGTTAACTACACTAATTCCGTCTTTTAGAAGGGGAGTGGAATGGGAGGGCCTGGAACATGTACAAAATCTTCAGGAGAGCTGACATTTTAAAAGAGACAATTCTTCCCACACATGAGAGAGTATGGTGACTCCAAGAGGATGTTAGTGTCTAAAAGGAACATACCAATTGTTTAAACTTGCTTCTATTAGAAGTATGTAGATGTGGGGTTAAGCTTACTCTTAAGTGTGGTAGGGTATCAAGTGTCCAGCGAAAGGGAGTCTCCAATTTTACCTTCTAGAGGAGCCAACACTGCCACTGATTTCCCCGGGTTGATTTCAAGGACAGCATCGCTTCGTATTCCTCCAATAGTGGTGATGGGTTCAGCAGGGAGAAGACTGGGTAAAGCAATGAGAGCAGGACATCATCAGCAAAGGCTGAGCTCTTGAACCTATTCGGTGAAAAGAAACCACCCGAATCTCCTCATGGTCTTGGATCTTCTGAAGGAGGGACAGGGCTCCAAGTATATAGCAAAAAGTAGATGGGAGAGGGGACAACCCTGCTGGTTGCTCCTTTGGATCTACATTTTCAGTGATTTGAGACCTGCTATGAAATCTTAAAGGGACCATCTCCTAACCGATGTCCCCAAAGATCTCAAAACCCAAGAAAACATCATCAAACAAAGGGACATTCTGGAATGCCGATTATTGACAACTGTTAGAGGTATTTAATTATCTAAGGATATATATAACAATCAATTAGGCTTTATTTCGATATGAAAAATATCTTAAAAAGCAATACATAAACTTGTGAACAATAAGACAATAAAAGGAGCCAATACATAGAAAAATGACCATACATTTCATACTACAAGTGGCCCCAATAAATTAAATAAAAACAGTTTAAAAATACAAATTAAACAAGATAGAAAAGCCTAGATGATCTAATACACCAAGCCCATCCAAGGAATTTTGCTAAACCACAGGCAAAGAGAGGCCGTGGATCATTTTTCAGTATATGTAAGGCCTCCTTGTGATGTCTTGTTCCAAGTTCTCTGCAGAGTGGTTTTAACCATCTGCTGCGGGGGACTACTTAGGCCGGACATTCGAACAACAGGTGGGGAACTGACTCTATCCTGTTCTCACAGAATAGGCAGGAAGAAATAGTTTGCACCGGGGCCTTCCACCTAGAGGTCAGATCCCCAACGGGAAGTAAACCTATCCTAAATTGGAAGTACAAAGCCCTATCCCTGCGCTTTGAGATGACATCCAGGTATGATTCGCAAAAAGGCACATCCTTTATCAAAAGGAAGTCCAAGGTGGACCTACACAAATTGGCATTGGTGGTTCTGCCGTCAGCTACCCAACTCCAGTATAATTTCTTCAGGACAGACTTTGGAAGGGCGGTTCTATTGTCCCAGGCGTCGCCAAGGCCTAAATTGACTAGAAGAAGCTTAACTTCCCTCAGCCAATAGATCTTAGACCAGCTTGGCAGCCCCAACACATCAGTTAAGCCATCTGCATAGCTAGACATTTCTGGAACTCTCCAAATTCTCGCCCATAAAAGCAGAGGACGAAGCCTAGCCTGGTCACTAATTGACCGGGTACCCATATCTAAAAGCAATGGGATGGTTGGGGTGCTATATAGGAGCCCCATTAGGTCTTTATGGAATTTACTTTCTGAGCGGGATAACTGGTCTACCTTGTGTACCCCCCAGAGTTCAGCCCCATAAAGTGCGGCACTAACACCCTTTGCCCTATAGATGTCTAGTATAGGTGCAATGGGTTTGAGGGTTGAGGCACGTTGTTCCTTAAGAAGGGCGCCCACCACCCTTTTATGGGTCAGCAACATCTTTTGGAGGTGGCATTTCCAACTCATCAAATCACAGAGGCGAATACCGAGGTAATCGAACTCCGTAACCCTCTCGAGGGAAACAGAATCTAGGATCGGTGGTTTAGCTAACTTTTTCGGTGGATTAAGAACCAGGTACTTGGTTTTCCCTGTATTGATAACTAAGCCCCTTGCATCACAAAAGGATTTGAAGCCAGTTAACAGACTCTGCAGGCCTACCGGGGTTTTAGAGATCAGGAGGGTATCATCTGCAAATAGAAGGGTAGGTATTTTTCTGCCAGCCAGGGATGGTGCGTCTGCTGAAAGTTTCAGCAGGTGCTCCACCACTCCATTGACATACAGAGAAAACAGAGTGGGGGCTAAAACACATCCCTGGCGTACCCCTCTATTTACAGGTATACGTGCTGTTTTTTGGCCCTGATTACCCCACCTGATCGGTGCAAAATTATCGGCATGTAGTTTAACCAATAAACTTAGTAGGTATGGTGGAATACCCTGATCATTGAGCACTCCAAAGTAGGCTACGTGGGACCAGGTCAAAGGCAGTTCGCAGGTCTATAAAAGCGAGATACAAACTGCCTTTGCCCAGTACAACCACTTTCCAATACAACATCAAAAGCCGAAAGGATTGCTCAATCGTCCCCATGCCTGATCTGAATCCGGCCTGAAAGTCAGAAAGAATGCCTTTTTCCTCGACCCAGTGCAAAACCCTACCCAAGACCACTTTTCCCGCCACCTTCTGCGAAGAGTCTAAAAGGCTTATGGGGCGGTAATTCGCTGGGCCGGTCCGGCTCCCTTTTTTGAAGATTGGTACGACCTCGGCACCCTTCCAAGAGCCTGGGAGGGTTGCCCCATCAAAACTAGCATTCGGTAAGGCAGAAATTAGTTTACCCCACTCCTCCTAAGGATATATATATATTTTTTATTATATGGAATGATCCATTTAATGTTTCCATGTAAATGGTCTGAGCTAATAATGGATACGATGAGGCCAATGAATATTTTTCCAAGTAATTGTATTTTTATAATATTTTTCACATATGATGAAAATAATTTTTCTCTTAAATTCAATGTAATTCAGGGAAATCCTCATATCATCTGCATAAAAATCTTTATAGATATGATACAGCGAGGATCTCACTGAATCCCAGACACACATCTAACTGCCTTACCGTAAAAAATGAAAATATATTTATGAGGTGGTGAATAAAATAATAAGTTGTACTCAAATAAGACTCATTGATTCCAATTTACGGTGCATTGTCAAAGTAAAATCAACTAGGCCAGCAGTGTGGGTGCTGTGTCCAATTATGTTTGCTCTGGGCTTCTCATGGATATTCTGTCCTTTTGTTTTGTAAACGGGATGGTGTATTTTTACCAATAGAAACTGGAGCGAGTACATTGTTGTAACTACAAAGAATGTAAGCATAATTTCACTCAATGCCAGACACACGATAATTGTGTTTGCATGTATGATTTCTAATTAGTGGTTTAGGCAACATAGAGCCTAACATTAATCAGTGTGATGAGCTTGTCTTGCTTCAGCATATTTAAATGAAATGAATGAGTGTTTCCAGAAGCCCAGCATTTGGAAACCTACTGCTCAGTGTTAGGAAATGTTTTTAGACATTGGATTTAATCTAAGGATAGTGCTGCACAATTCGATGTATGAGCTAATTATGAAAAAGTTGGTCAGTGTGCCACAAGCAGCCAGATCCCACTTTTCTTCCGCTAACCACAAATTGTGCAACTGCAGAGAACAGCCTTTGTATACTTCTTTAAAGCCAATTTGGTATCATCCCTGTGATTTTAGATTGGCATTCTATAATTATAATTGTAACAAC
The DNA here is from genome assembly GCF_964204655.1 of Triturus cristatus. Taxonomy (NCBI): domain Eukaryota; kingdom Metazoa; phylum Chordata; class Amphibia; order Caudata; family Salamandridae; genus Triturus; species Triturus cristatus. The sequence continues at coordinate 1,362,080,570 of NC_140591.1, read as the reverse complement.
GTCATTCTTATTATCTCATTGATTGCATTCAATGTGAAGATTACCTCTTGGTTCAGGGCATCGACTGCAGCATATGATTTGCTCAAGGGGAAGACCCTTGTTAATTTGAATCACTGACAGAATATTGAAGGTCAGAATATCGACCTACAAAAATATCGCAGCAAGAATATCGACATCCTATCTACATTATGGTAAGTACAAAAATATCGGGGGGAAAAATATTGATGTCAAAAATATCGTTGTTAAAAATATCGTTTTTTATTTAAGTTAAAAAATAATGTAAAATAAAATACATAATACATATAATTAAAATAAACATAGTTAAAATTATTACAAAATGTTAAAAAATTATAAGTAACATATATAATATGAAAATAAATTAAACATATACATATAATATATGATATATATATTTATTAATGTTTTAATAATTATTTTAACTTATACGTATAAATTATATAGACATCTATCCCCATAAAACAATAATATAAATAAAACGGAACAAATATATGTAACAAATTCAAAAAATTAAAGTTATTTTTAATGTTTTTAAAATGAATTATAATACAAAAATTATTAGATAGCGGAGGGAATAAAATTACTGTTCCAACTCCAAACGGTGCAACAGTAGGGAACATGTTGGATAGCATAGGGGTAGAAATTACTATTCCTACCCCACTAACTAAGTGCAACAGTAGGGAAAGTGTTGGATAGCGGAGGGGTAAAAATTACTATTCACAGTCCAGTGAGTGCAAAAGTATGGAAAATGTTGGATAGCGTAGGGGTAAAAATGACTATGCCCCATCAAGTGATTGCAACAGTAGGGAAAGTTTCAGATAGCTTAGGGGTTAAATCATCATACTTATTGATGTAATACCTTTTGTAAAATTATTAACAAATTAATAATTAATTCACAAAAAGAATAATACCAATAGAAATAAATTAATATTTACTTAATTATAATAAATTAATTCCCACCGTATTCCCCTAAAAACCCACAACCCGCTACACATAAAACATAACACAATTCATTTAATTATCAATCAATAACAATTAATTACCAATTAATAATACATTAACCATAAATACGTCCCACCGTATTCCCCTAAAAACCCACAACCTGCTCTGATACTAAAATGCAAAATTTACTTTAATTGTTTTTACTAATTTCTAAACATTTAATACATTACAAAAAATGTTCAACATACATAGAAAATACATACTAAAATACATAACACTAATATAAGTATCGATATTATTAACAATGATATTTTTGCTAATGATATTACTTACTTCGATATTACTTACTTCAATGTAAAAAAAAACAGATATTACTTACCTTAAGGTCGATATTCTGATCACCGATATTCTTGACATCGTTATTCTGTCCCTACGATATTAAATACTCGATATTATTGTAGGTCGATATAAAAAAATTGATATTTTGACTGCGCACCATTGTTTTAGCTTCATATAACTTGATTATGTGCTGTGTTCACTGAGATTCATCAATTGCGTTAGTTCTTGGGCTTTTTTGGCACATTTTATTTTTTATGTTTCTCCATAAGTCAGCCTGACTGCGTTTGGCCAGTAATGCATATATGTGTACCTGAATGTCGAGACACATTTATTAAGAACTTACAGACACCCGACCAGACACAAAGCAATGCAGTATTACGGGACTCAGCAATTTCCATCATTTAGGTAAGAGATACTGTGGACGATGAGATGAGCGGAAAACGGTATTCACGATAACTACGGAAACCTCTGATAATATTGTGGGCTCTATTTTAATCTTTATAAGCATTACTGACAATGATACACAAGTTACATTGTGATCGCATCCTGCTCTAGACATACATTTTTAGGGTAAGTGCAATACAACCAATTTCTAGAAACTCTATGAAGTACATAAATAGGTATTGCTCTTTTGTGACTTTTCCACTTTTTCTTAAACTGAAATGTATATCTTTTCTGCCTTGATTATAGAATTGTTCCTATGTTCTTTGGGACCTTTTGTTGAGAAGGTTTATTCCTGCATCCATCCACAAAGAAATAGGCGAATCCTTGGTGCATCATTTAAAACAAATTATATGTCACATTAGGTGATGGTTTGGATATTTTACTTCGATTTCAATCATTTATGAGGGACCATATATCGTCCTTCTGGAGTATAAAAGCCAACCTTACTCTGATTTTATACATTTCCTATACATGAGAACTCTTAAGACCCTAGGGGCCTATGCTAATATACTTGTTAAGGGTGTTTGACTCTTTTCATGCGCATGGCATCTTACTCGCCTATAATTTTCACTACATATGTTTGGGTTATAATGTGGCACTTTTAGGAACTGGGCCTACAAACTAAAAAATAATAGAAGTTATTTAAATATTTAATAGGGCACCTTTCCAGATATCGACTTAAATTTGTGTAATATGTGTTTTTATAGAACTTTTTTCAACTGTACATGGCTTCCTGATGAAGGCGTTTAGCTGAAACGTGCATAGGAGATGCGAATATATGGCCATGATGTTTGACATAAGATCCATTCCTGTAGTCCTCGCAATTTGACAGAGTTTCCAGTAACAAATATGTTATATATATAAAAAAACACACGATAAAAACGCCAGTTCATTGATTGTATAATGTTATTGGACTCCATGCAAAAATTAGCAATGTTCTATATCAATAGATTAATGAAACAATAACATTTCCAAATGAGGATACAATTGTGTTACTTTATACTATGAATACTTCTCGATAGTATGAATGAAGATGTATGAATGGTTGTGATTCATTATTAGTAATGATTAGATATTTATTTACTTTAAAAAACTTGTGATAAAATAATAAATATTTATTTATCTTTTTTCTATTTTTGATATAAGAAACAAGCTAAATCTAGCTGCGTATTTGGGTCGTTTCTGGTCATATAGCTTTGAAGCCCCTTTTTAATTATCAGAAGTTTTAAAAAGTATAATTGTGTAAGCATTTATTAAACAATTGCTCTTTTATCCCTGGCTTAGGAACTCCATTCATCGTCAGGGGATCCCCTATTATTGTACACTGATGAATATATGTTTAGCCATTATTTGTCTATTTGTTTATGTTAGTGGACCAAACCAGGTCCTTGTGTTCTTTTAGTCGGGTCCACAATTTAGACCGCAGACCTGTTTTGATCGGTAGATTTTGAGTTTTTTTTAAAAAAAATTCCTGAAGCCTGCAGATCTTTTTCTTACTTCTTGTTATAGGGCACTTTTTTGGTAAAGGTTTCATGGGAGGCATCTGCGAGGATGAAGCAGTCCTAGTTTAAGATGGATGCCTTAAAAAGTGGCCTTCCAGTTGTCCTGCATGTGTTTGCCATTTGGAGCCATGAGAAAGCCATGAATGTTTGCAAAGAAGCTAGTCCCAATTTGATTCTCCGGATAATTCTTTTTTTTTTGCCTTTTGAGGTACCCACTGTATTCTGGCAATCGCACTTCATTGAGCGTAGTTTCTGCACTATGCAAAGTGGAAGGTGATTGCTCTCATGTGAGGGAATAATTTCAAAGTTCTCCAGGTACTCAAGGACTTTATTCGAGTTGAATGCAGAATCAAGTCTACTTATTCCCCTAAAATGTTTTAGAGAATTTTAAAACAAGTGTGTTTTCAAGTGAGTGTTGAATAGAATTGAGGCTGTGTTTATTTAACAAGCTTTGAAGTGAGTTAGTTGGAACACTCACTGGCAGATTGCTAGACGACAGTGCACCAAATTGGCAGAGATTGAAGTCCCCGCAGATTATGATGTCATAGTTAAGGTAGTGTCTAATGTTTCACATAGTTGTAGTTTCCTATCCGCAAGCTCAGGGCCAAAACTATTGAAGAAGAGATTGATCAAAGAATTCTTGTCTGGAGGTCATTTATTTTTAGTCATTCCAAGGAGATCACTCGTATCATTTCATCCTGGATTGTGATTCTTTTTGCTTTTAGATCTAAACTGATGTTAAGATCTATGGAGAGGCTGCCAAATGGCCTCACAAATATGGTTTTTTTTTTGCGGTATGGTGTATATCGTGAAAGTGGGATATTGCTGTAGGACTTCCCCAAGTTTCTTGAAGGCAGAGTAGATTGTGAGCAAGCCTGCAAGGGGGGACTAAAGTAGCCTCGACAGCCAAGCAACATTCCATGATAATATTTTATAGGCTGTTTACTCTTCAGGGCTTGTTTGGTGGTGCTAGGAGCAGTTCTGAGGATCGCTTGATAAAGTGGGCTATATCCAGCATTAATATGTATTACATTTTCCCTCGCTGGGTTCCAGGGCAACTTTCCTGATTGGGCACCTTGTATTTAGTTAGGATCTGGGTATCCCCATTTTGCTGTGTGCCAAGCAACATTCCATGATTATATTTTTTAGGCCGTTTACTCTTCAGGGCTTGTTTGCTGGTGCTAGGAGCAGTTCTGAGGATCGCTTGATAAATGATGAACAGATTTGGAATGGCCTTAAATAGTCGTAATAATTTAGAGCCATTCAGACTGTCATGGTTACCCTCTGAAGAACATAGGGTTGTGAGCAACAGCTTGGTTGGGTTGGAGTTAAGTAAGTGTTCACTGGTTAAGCTATTGTTGTTTGTTTGAGTGGCCTTAGCTTGTTTGCATCGGGGTTCACTGAGTAGGCAGTCATTGCTTAATTGAGTGTACCCAGCTTGATCTGGAGAGGGTCCATTGGGCCTTGTCATGCGGGAGCGCTATATTTGGGAGTTCTTCCTTTTTGCGTACCAGCTTTAATATCCAGCAGTGTTCCTGGTTGTCTGCCCAATCTGGCAGGAGCTGACTTTGTGGACTCCAGTTGGGCATGAGGCTAGGGACGTGAAGTTAAAGTGGTTTGTGCTCTGTTAAGGCCTGCTACATGTTCAGGTGTGGATTGCCCTGAAAGCTGAGGGACTGGAGGCTGTTTGGTTTCCTGGCATTCAACCTCCTTCTTGCCTGCCACCCTTTCCTTAAAGATGAGGAATACACTAATTGAGTGGAGGTCAATTGCCCTTTGTTCGTTTGAGAGTTAATTATTCAGTTGCTCTTTTGCTGCTTTTTTTTTTGCCTTTTTAAGTCTCTTGTTTTCTCTATGAAAGAGCACTTGCCCATTGGCCAGCTGTGGGGGGCATACCGCTGTCTCTCAACTTGTGCCTTGCAAGATTAGCTATTCTCTCTGGACACAAACTTACAGAGTTTGAAATTGTGAAGTGGAATAATTGCAAACCATTTTCACATGGGAGTTGAAAGGCTAGGGTGCAGTAGAAATCATTGAGGTTAAAACCTCCGGCAGGGTGCATGTTTTTTCGAATATTAGATGACAAGGACATGTTGGGGTATATTAGCAACTCACAGCAATAAATATCGCTAAGCGCGTTTAGCGCGATTAAAGTTATCGCCGGCTTTCGCTGGATTTTATCGCTGAGATAGCGCATTATTATCAATCGCTATCTCCCAAGTGATAAAAATTCCAGCGATAGCGGCAAAATGCTGGGATATCGCTGGTAATCCGGCGATAAAATGTCAGCAATAGGGAATTCCTTGCTAATAAACTATGGTGGATTTAGCCTGGCAATCCACCTCCCATAGGGCAATATGGCTAAGTCAGAAATTTACCTGACGTTAGAAACCAGCGTTAATTGGGTCTTTGCATGACTTTCATAGTCGCAGCGCGGGTCTGGGGCATGCTTGTTAATAGTTTCAGTTCCAGTTTATTTATTTGCAAAGTTACTTAAAACCAGTGCAATACATACAAAAATAAAACCACATATAAAATATTCAGCCACTGTGATAAAATGTCATCATACTAGAAATGTAAAACGCTTCTGTTGCTTAACAAGTTAAAATACCAATTTTGACATGCGGTAGCCACCTATGCAAGTAGCCCTGTCACTCACATCAATTTAAGCTCCCCCTGCGAAAATTAATCGACCCAAAACTCCAGTGTCCAAAAGCTTTTGTGTCAGTTTGGCATTTTTGCCCGGGTGCTTCGAGAAATCTAACTAGTCTAGTGTTCAATTGTGGTGATGCTGGGTCGAAGCAGGCCAATACTGCCTGCCTCCTTGACCGAATCCCCCTTTGATTAAAGGTATTTTTTAGCAATTGCCTCCTTTCTTGAAGCATCTCTGTGCAAGAACAGATGGTGTGGATGATGTCCCCCTGGCCATTTTTACACAGACTGCATACTGGAAAAGTCTGTGCCCTTTTCCATGGGGGGAGATACTGTGTGCATGGCATCACTCGGAGTCGTAACTTTAGGAATTTTAATTTCAGTGCTTTTGAATAGCCCAAGTTAAAATATTGTTGCGGGGCTAGAGTCTTATACAAATTCAAAGTCATCCAAGCATGCGCTCTGACGGAGAAGGCAGCTTTGTCCTCCACCAGTAACTGAATTTTCAGCGCCTTCCACACTAATGTTTTTTAAACTGAATGGTGACAATGTGTATCCCATAGAGGAGATAAGCCTTTGTTTGCCAGAGCCTCCTACAGGTACCGTCTAGCCGGCAAATTCTCCCTCTGTTGTACTTCTTGCTACAGCAGGTGGTTTAATGTTTTGGGATTTGATGTTCTGATTTTATTCCAACAGTTGATGTATACTCCATAGCTGGCCTAAGTTTGCTGTATAATCAGATTTGTGCCAGGGAGGTATAGGTCGGGAGGCTGAACATAGTTCTGTATGCTTTTACAAGCGTTTTGTCCAAAAGATTGGTATCTCTCCAGCGCAGTGCTTCACTACAATAGGTGATAGTAGGAAGGATTTTGGCCCGTGCTACCACCAAGACAGGGCTCAGCGTAGGGCCCAGTAGTTTGGCTGATAAGCCTTTCATGGTTAAGGCAAGGATCATCCCTTTCCTTTTGATCTCTTCTTGTTGACGGGTGAATGATCCTTCTTTGTCAAAATAGACTCCCAGATATTTTTAAGCCTCCACTGGTTCAATATGTTTATCACCCAGATACCATAGATAGCTCTTTTTTCGTTTGCTGTTGATTGTCATGGTCCTGGTTTTATTTAGGTTTATTGAAAGGCTGTTATCTTCTATGTAGACCTGCAGACCATTAAAAAGATGTTGCAAGCCAACTGCCGTATGGGTAAGTAGGACTTCGTCGTCCGCGTATAGTAGATTGGACAATGAGGTGCCCCCTATTCTAGGCGCATGGGAATTACTGATGTTCAGTGTCTGTGTTAAGTCTGCCATGAATAAGTTGAATAAGATAGGGCCCAGCACACAGCCCTGATTGAGTCCTTTCGTTGTTTTAACTTTTCTTTAGAGATGGGACGCTGAACCTAATTTGACCTGTACCCAGGTATCGATATGTAAAAGCATTATTATTGATAGAAGGGTGTTTGGAATGCCGCATCTGGCTAGCTTGGTCCACAGTTTGGACCTCTCCACGTTGTCGAACGTGGTGCTGAAGTCGATGAAGCAGACATACAACTGTGTTTTCCTCAATTTTGTCGAGTCCGTTATCAGTGATGTTGCCATGATATTGTATTTCTTGCTGGATTTTTTTCGGAACCTGTCTGATTTAGCGGAATTATTTCATTATTTTCAGCCCAAGTTGTCAGTTCCTCCAGCAGTGTTCCCGCAAAGTATTTAGCCTCGTTATCGATCAGTGCTACTAACCGATAATTGGCTGGCAGGACCTTGCTGCCGCTTTTATGGATTGGAATGATCGTTGAACCTTTCCATGAGTCTGGGATTATGCCCAGTCGTCTTACTTCCAGGAATAGTGCGAAGCTGCGTTATCAATGTTTTGCCATGTAGTGAATGTGAGGAACGTCTACTTTGCATCTCATTAGCGATGAGATGCAAGGTGTTAGTGAAATGGGTGATGACACAAGGAAACACACGCTAAAGCCTGTTAACGTGTCCTTGTTAATACAGCGTTAGAATTATCGCCTCTTTTCGGTCGAAAACGGCCGCTAAAGCGGCGTTAATTGTCTTGATAATATGCCCCCTGTCTAGTCTTTTTTGGTTGGGCTGGCACTTTGCTCCCTTTATTCCAAGTCAACTGATGTTGCTAGGGCTTATATTAGGTCAAGTTGCAATTCTAATTTGTCTGTTTGCTAGTTTAGGGTGTTTATTGTGGCAACCAAGGTCCCATAAATGGAGGCTAAAATATTGCTCTGCTCACTCTGAGTTTGAAGAGTGAATGGGGCTGTTGTAGTGTGATTGCTTGAGCACCATGTGAGGCTGTGACCCTGTAGCAATGTTAATTGAATGTTTCTTTGCTGCTGGATCTCTACATTATTTATGTCACAGTGATGATCCGCCATACAGTGAGCGGCGCTATGTGGAGCCTGATTGGCATTGAGAGAGTCCCACTGTTCCCAAGAATGCCTGCTAAATGTGCTGGCTCTGGTTTCCCATGCTGGCGTCCAGAGAATGAGTACCACCCGCTTGCACTCGAGGGCTGTGGATCTGGGCTGTAGTGGAAATTAACATCATCGGAGAGTTGTTAACTAGTGGTGCTGAGAATCTGCATCGGGGGCAGGAGCTATAAGCGCAAGTTTTGCTTCCCTCTGCCATTGTTGTGAGATCAAACTCTGCTAACATGCTGTCTGAAGAGATTACGATGATTGAGTTATTATCCCTCAGCTGGGGAGGAGTTGTAATGCATCTAATATTTTTTTTAGCAGATGACATACGGGATACATCTGTAACATCCTGCATGTTTGAAGTAGCCGCAGAGCCAACGGGATCTTGTCGTGGAGTAAGGTCAGAGGGTTGAGGCAGAGGTGTTTTTTTTCTCCAAAGAAATTCCCTATTAAAGCTTCCTTGCTGGTTGCAGCCTTGCCAATTGTTTGGGTGTTACATTATTTGCTACTGTGCACAATTGAAGTCAACATCGGACTGTCCGGGAATTTGCTGGTGGTGGTGTTGTTCTGCCTGTGAACCTTACTGGCAGTCCTCGTGGCTCTTGAACTAGCAGTGCTTGTGGTCCAAGCAGGTTGAGTTTCAAGCAATTCAGCCTCTGCTACCCCCAGATTTGCTCTGACGGCACTGACCGACTGTGTGTTAGCGTGCGGTCCTTTCCTTCTGGCCATTCCATTGGCACACCACTGGTAAAACAGTCTGTGTGACAACTTCCACCCCAAAAAAAATGGAGTTGATTGTTTGCTTGGACCTTTGGTTAGCCTTTGTGACAGTCAGCACCCTATGGTGGGTCGAGGTGCTGCTGAAGACACATGGAAGTAATCGTAAAGTATCATGGAAGCCTATTGGGGTGCTGCATCACCAAAACGCGTTGTTTTTGCCCTAGTCTCTCTTTTTAACTTTTTGCTGTTGGTTTCAATTTTTGTTCATAGACACCCAACGTCAGTGCTGGTGGAGCAAAATGCCACAATGTGTCACCAAAATGCTGCTAGTATGTTGTTGTCTGCACAGTGAGCGTTTCTTGCCAGATATCATGCCTTTCTTTGCTTTTGCTTTGCTTAGTGGAGGTGGCAACCATGCCTATGATGAACGGCTATGTGGGTCTGTGGGGAGGGTGTAGAAGAGGTGCGGTTGAGGCAGCTCAGGGGTCACACTGGGGCAGCTGCCAGCGGGTGTGCACATTGCCCACAAGCCACACCTGCACCTAGCCAGGCCGGATGTATGACGTTACAACGCACACTTTTACAACGCATGCACTTACAACGCATTTTTTACAACGCATAATCCATTACAACGCATGACATTACAACGCATGACACTACAACGCATTTTTAAAAAATACCTTTACAACGCATTACCATTACAACGCATACTACCTTTACAACGCATACCATTACAACGCATAATATTAAATTACATTTAAGGTAAGTATTAGATAGTATAGGGGTAAAAATTACTATTCTAACTCCAGGGGGTGCAACAGTAGGGTAAGTGTTGGATAGTATAGGGGTAAAAATTACTATTCTAACTCCAGGGGGTGCAACAGTAGGGTAAGTGTTGGATAGTGTAGGGGTAAAAATTACTATTCTAACTCCAGGGGGTGCAACAGTAGGGTAAGTGTTGGATAGTATAGGGGTAAAAATTACTATTCTAACTCCAGGGGTGCAACAGTAGGGTAAGTGTTGGATAGTATAGGGGTAAAAATTACTATTCTAACTCCAGGGGGTGCATCAGTAGGGTAAGTGTTGGATAGTATAGGGGTAAAAATTACTATTCAAACTCCAGGGGGTGCAACAGTAGGGTAAGTGTTGGATAGTATAGGGGTAAAAATTACTATTCTAACACCAGGGGGTGCATCAGTAGGGTAAGTGTTGGATAGTATAGGGATAAAAATTACTATTCTAACTCCAGGGGGTGCATCAGTAGGGTAAGTGTTGGATAGTATAGGGTTAAAAATTACTATTCTAACTCCAGGGGGTGCATCAGTAGGGTAAGTGTTGGATAGTATAGGGGTAAAAATTACTATTCTAACTCCAGGGGGTGCATCAGTAGGGTAAGTGTTGGATAGTATAGGGGTAAAAATTACTATTCTAACTCCAGGGGGTGCATCAGTAGTGTAAGTGTTGGATAGTATAGTGTAATATTATGCGTTGTAATGGTATGCGTTGTAATGGTAGTATGCGTTGTAATGGAATGCGTTGTAAAGGTAGTTTTTAAAAATGCGTTGTAGTGTCATGCGTTGTAATGTCAAGCGTTGTAATGGATTATGCGGTGTAAAAAATGCGTTGTAATGGTAGTGCGTTGTAAAAGTTGCGTTGTAAAGGTTGTTCCCCAGCCAGGCCATCTCCACAGGGTCAGGGCTCCACCTTTGCACCACAGCTACTAACACCTGGCTCTCGTGACCCTCGTGCAAACCCTCTACATCCCCAGTCCACCCTGGAAAAGCCCTGGTCCCCGTGGGCCCCCCTGCAGCCCACAGGACTAGCCTCACACTGGCGCTCATGTAGGCACTACTTACCTCCTGCTATGAGTGAGGCATGCAGACATGCACAAATCAAGGACAGCTGCTAGATCCTGGGTCCTGGGGGAGTCTCCGAGTGCTCGGGAGCACAGGCTGTGATAAGGCTGAGGCGAGTGAGATGGCAGCAATACTGGAGGGTGTGAGGCAGGGCCCCTTAGGGCCACCTTAGCCTTTTGAGCTACCCCAGGCAACATGGCAGCATAGCCTCACTTCCTCTTGTAGATATTCATTGTCCCGCTCCTGACCCCCACACCCGCCAGAGCACTGTAACTTAGGGAGGCTGTGGCCTTAGATGTTGAAATCCCTTAGATGTTGAAATCGGCTCCCAGTCCCTCTTGAGGTCGGAGACTGGAGTCTGACATATGCTGGCAGTATCCCGGGTAGTGGAGCTGCGGTGGCATTCTCCTCCTACTCACAACTCCCAGGGACATGCTCCTCCCTGCTGACATGCCAATGTTTACTCTTGGCTCATGCTCGTATCTAACTGAGATCATTTGTCTGTATTTCAGAAACCCCATATTGGGAATAAGTGGCTACCATTAAAACAGTTTGTATATTAGGACACTATTCTAAGGTCAACTTAAGTGGGCTCCAATGACCTTCCTATGAGTCAACCACTCAAGTAGATTAGGCATCTGGTTCTGACAAATTGCCATTGGTCCTGTAGTAGGTAAAATAGGCAAGAAACATGTGAACCATTTTCTTTGATCTTCGGGAACATTAAATTCCTAGGGTTCTTCACTGGGTTTAATTTTAACAATGGCCCCTTTAATATAAAGAGACTTTGGGAGGGCCTTAGTTAATTTGTAACATTTTCTTTTGTTCAATGTACCCTTCCCAGAGTCCTTTACCCCATAAAACCTTCGAGAGTTTGCATCTGGGAATCCAGAATTCAAGGCAAAGAAAAAAGATGTTCGGCAAAGAGCCCCTTCGAGGGGCCTGACGGAATTGCAGCACCAGTTTAACGAGGATCACAGCCCAATGATGAAGCATGCAACCTTTTGGTGCGTGAGGACTTTTGCTTCATATACAGGAAGCCTTTGATGACCTCAATTGGTCCAATTAACAAACGTTGACATATTCTACCATCAATACAGACCTGCACACCCACTTATGGATTCACATTGTTAGGTAGAATGTTTGCTGGACTGGAACCTCTCTCTTCCTCTCTCTTTGTATACAGTAGATTAGAATGTGTCCCTAATCATACAGATCGTGAAGGTTGCATCCAAAGCTGCATTGTACTCCATCAAGAAATTCAAACCATTTCTTCTTCAGAATGTCATGTGCCTCATTGTTAACCCTGGGCATAGTTCGCGAAGTAGCACTACGTGAAGCTACGCAAAGTGCACTTCGCACTACGCGAGCTACGCGTAGCACTTCGCGAACTGCGTAGTACCCTGTTCGCACTGTGCAAGGTGTCATTTTCAATGATTGCACAGTGCGGACAAGCAACCGGCACTGTGCAATCATTGAAAGCGGCATCTTTCACAGTGCGAGCTGTAGTTTTCTGCCGCTCGAGTAGATTTTTACTCGTGCGGCAGCTTTCTCAACGCAGACAGGTAGTTTCTCATCGCGAACGGTCGCGAGCATACGCGACCACTCGCAATGAGAAACCTGACCTCCTCGCATTGAGAATCTCGCCGGGAGGTTTATTTTCCATGCTCGCGATCGCCAACTTGATGTTGCTGATCGCGAACGAGGAAAAAGTCTCGCCGGGATGTCATTTTGCTAGCTCGCGGTCACCAGCTTGACGTTGAGGACCGCGAGCAAGCAAAAAATGACTGCTGCACTACGCAACACTACGCTACGCGTGTTTGCACTGTGCTACGTGCAATTCGCGTAGTGCGAAGTAGCGCAAACTTCGCAAACTGCGCGAGCGTAGCGTAGTGCTTTGCCCAGGCTTACTCATTGTGCAGGCACTAGTTTTATCCAGAATTAACTATAGTAATGCAATTTTGGAGGGGATGTAGGTCATACATAAATATTGTCTGACATACCAATCTGTCAGGTTTTAGTATCGCAGACTCACTGAAAGCCCCTGCCGTCACCTAATATCTGTGCTGGTGAACAAGATGGAATATGTCACCAGACACAGAAATGGGGAAAGAAATAGGGAATGGAGACTGAGTGAGAATATCCAGACTCAGGAACTGTGTGAATGACAATCATTAACAGTTAGCGGACAAGTGTTCCTTTCTCGGCCCCATCAATACATTTTGCAGTACCTCTAGCCCCGTGGGTCTGTCATTTTGGGGGAACAACCTTTACAACGCAACTTTTACAACGCACTACACTTACAACGCATTTTTTACAACGCAAAATCCATAACAACGCATTGCATTACAATGCATGACACTACAACGCATTTTTAAAAACTACCTTTACAACGCATTCCATTACAACGCATACTACCTTTACAACGCATACCATTACAACGCATAATATTACACTACACTATCCAACACTTACCCTACTGTTGCACCCCCTGGAGTTAGAATAGTAATTTTTACCCCTATACTATCCAACACTTACCCTACTGTTGCACCCCCTGGAGTTAGAATAGTAATTTTTACCCCTATACTATCCAACACTTACCCTATTGTTGCACCCCCTGGAGTTAGAATAGTAATTTTTACCCCTATACTATCCAACACTTACCCTACTGTTGCACCCCCTGGAGTTAGAATAGTAATTTTTACCCCTATACTATCCAACACTTACCCTACTGTTGCACCCCCGGGAGTTAGAATAGTAATTTTTACCCCTATACTATCCAACACTTACCCTACTGTTGCACCCCCTGGAGTTAGAATAGTAATTTTTACCCCTATACTATCCAACACTTACCCTACTGTTGCACCCCCTGGAGTTAGAATAGCAATTTTTACCCCTATACTATCCAACACTTACCCTACTGTTGCACCCCCTGGAGTTAGAATAGTAATTTTTACCCCTATACTATCCAACACTTACCCTACTGTTGCACCCCCTGGAGTTAGAATAGTAATTTTTACCCATATACTATCCAACACTTACCCTACTGTTGCACCCTCTGGAGTTAGAATAGTAATTTTTACCCCTATACTATCCAACACTTATTAAGTAATTTTTACCCCTATACTATCTAATACTTACCTTAAATGCAATTTAATATTATGCGTTGTAATGGTATGCGTTGTAAAGGTAGTATGCGTTGTAATGGAATGCGTTGTAAAGGTAGTTTTTAAAAATGCGTTGTAGTGTCATGCGTTGTAATGCAATGCGTTGTAATGGATTTTGCGTTGTAAAAAATGCGTTGTAAGTGCATGTGTTGTAAAAGTGTGCGTTGTAACGACATACATCCGTCATTTTGCCTGAATCTTGACACCATTATGCCATATACATTTTTTGCAAAAATATAGTCTCTGAGGGTGCTGATTTGATAATAATAACTCCAATGGGGCAAAATATTTATAGGCAATATTAAGGGCATGATAATGTATGTCAAATGAGACTAAGTCATCAGTATTCTGGTACCACACCTTATGGTCAGTGTTTCAGCCTTCTCACTAACCCCAATCAAGCTTTACTTTGTAGCCAGGATTTTTTCAGGCACTAGAAAGTAGGATCACATTAAACCTCTGTTATGAGTACTGCATTACACACAGAGCCCTACCAAGGTATCAACCTTAATACCTCAGTTCCTCAATTTTTCCAGGATGAATAGAAATTTGCGAAGTGATCAGTATTTGACTATGGAGATCACCAAATACAGAACTAAAAAAAACTGCAAATAAAGCTGTATATGTTTACGGAGGACCACTATTATCCCTACAAAATTGAGATGTACCTAAGTATTAGTCCAGTTTTGACCAACCAGAAGAAACTATAGTCTACCCGCAAATGCTCCTTTCACTAAGCTCACTTCTACTGATCCTGTATGCCCCTTTGCTCTTCTGCACTGCCTGTCCACTCCATTTCTGGCCTTTCTCCTAACCTTTTTTTCTTCCTTCACACCATTAGATTTCATTACCTTTGTTCTAATTCAGAGGTTTGGCCTACCATCTGATGTTCATCAAATATATGAATTCTAATATGATTACACTTTGTATTTCGTATGTTCTTTTCCTTTGCACTTACCCAAGAATCTCCTTCAAGCTTTCTGTCACTCACCTCGCTCTCTTTTTGCCTCCTATGCTATCCTGAACTACATTTCTCGTTTTCTGCTTCCATTCTTGTCTTTCGTCTTCTGCCCCCCAACATTCAGTTGTTCCTCATGAGGTTACTGGTTGAGGGGCGTGAAACTCTTCCCAAGCAGAAACCTCAAACCTTGTCAGGGTGAGTTACAAGCAAACCGTAAATTAACCTGGGCTCAACCCCTTGGTAGCTTGGCACAGAGCAGTCAGGCTTAACTTAGAGGCAATGTGTAAAGCATTTATGCAACACTCCAAAAAGCAATAAAGTGAAAACACAACACAAGAGAAATCAGCAGAACCGGAGATGTGCAAGTTCGAATCTTTCAGTAAATATAGAGGCAAAATGCACCAAACACGAACCGTGGAGATCTGGTCACACCAGACTGGGAAAAGTTACATGTTCAGGTTGACTGCGAGATGAAACATGGGCCAGGCTATGTTGACCCACTTAGGCCATCTCAACAAGAGTACCTTAAATACTGACTGTGGAGCATTGTGAGGTCCCGCGTTGAAGGTGTGTCGTTCAGCTGAGGCAATGTGTAGGGTCTAAGGAGCTGTGGAGCTGTGATGCGATGTCTTCAAGGATCCCGTCGATGAGGGCTTGCAATGTATAGTCTGGCATAAAGCTTGCGTCACACAGTCAAGGTGATAGGTTGTATCTGAAGAGTGTAAGGCTATCATGCAAGAACCTACATCGCGAGAGATTTGCGATGGCCTACATCAGTGAAGCTTCACACAGTGGTGGTTCTGATCCAGGCTGTGAGGTCGATGCAGAGTCCTTGTGCCAGAAGAACCCTTGCAGCAGAGGCGTTACATCATTTCTGCTTAGGATTGCTCTGCACAGAGGAGGAGATGCGTCCATTCAGCTGGATTCACAGATGGGCTGGCAGAGAACCTTCAGGGCCACTTCCAAGGGTCCAGGACTGGGGTAGCACCACTTGGCAGGGTAGGACTCACAGAAGGCAGAGTCCAGATGCTAGCTACAAGGTTGTTGGTGCCTTCTATCCCTGAGGCTCTAGTCAGGAGGCCAGCAAATTGGCCCTTACATTGACTCTGTAGTCATGGGTACAACAGATGCAGGTCCAGTCCTTCTCTCTCAGGCAAGAGGGAAGTAGGCAGTGAGCCAGTACAGCAGAGAAGCAGTCCTTCAACGTAGCAGTGTGGCAGATGTTTCATCTACACAGCAGTCCTTCTTCCTGGCATAGTATCCACAAGTCAAGTAGTGTACTGAAGAGGGTGTCTGGGGTCCACGGATTTCCTTTGTAGTGGGAGGAGCTTTTAGAGGTTTCCCTTTGAAGTCTCCAGTCATCCTGCCTTCCCTATCCTGACTCCAGACTAACTACAGGGGGCATACAGTCCTTTGTGTGGAGGTGGGACACAGCTTATTCAAGTGCAATTAGGGCTGTGCCCAGCTCTGCCCTCCCATCCTGCCAGTGATGGAGCATCCAGGTAAACCTAGGCCTCTATTGTGTGTGGCTGTCTAGAGGAATGCACAAAGCCCAACTGCCAGCTACATCCAGTTATGTGACGCAATGACTGACTGCAGGCACTAAATACCTAAGGTAGGACAACTCAAGCATTCTTTAAAAGTGCATTTTCAAAATTGTAGTTGAAATCTGACTTTACCAGGAGAGAGGATTTTTCATTACAATTACAAAGACACCAAACATGAACTGGGTACCTGCTCCCATTAGGATATTGCAGCTCATTAAATGCAATAAGGTAACTCTAATGTTATACTATTGGTGAGGCATGCCTAGCAGTCGTGAAAATGTATGTGTTATACTAACAGGACAGGTAAAACTAAAATGTACATGCCTCAGTTTTTAAATACAGTGCACACTGTCCTCTGGGCTGTCCAAGTCATACCATAGGAATGACATATGCATATTAAATAGGAAGGTTTGGCCCTGGCAAAAAGCTTGTTCTACCAGATTGAATTCGCAGTTTAAAATTACACACACAGGCTGCAATGGCAGACTTGAGACCTGTTTAAAGTGCTACTTAAGTGGGTGGCACAATCAGTGCTGCAGGCCCACTGGGTAAGCATTACATTTACAGGTCCTGGGCACAGATAGTGCCACTTTACTCAGTACTTACAAGTAAATTAAATATGCCAATTGGGTATAAGTCAACTCTATCATGTTTTAAGGAGAGAACTCGAGAAAATTAGCACTGGTTAGCAGTGGTAAAGTGTGCAGAGTCCTAAAGCCAGTACAAATGAAGTCAGCAAAACAGCAGCACCAGGATTTGTCTGTTTCTCCCTGGACCCATTGCACTACATACCACACCTGAGTCACTAGGTAGTAAAGGTGAATATTGGGGTGAGTATGGATCTTTTCCCACCCCAGATAAAGGATTTTCAAATGTGTGTTAACTACACTAATTCCGTCTTTTAGAAGGGGAGTGGAATGGGAGGGCCTGTAACATGTACAAAATCTTCAGGAGAGCTGACCTTTTAAAAGAGACAATTCTTCCCACACATGAGAGAGCATGGTGACTCCAAGAGGATGTTAGTGTCTTACAGGAACATACCAATTGTTTAAACTTGCTTCTATTACAAGTATGTAGATGTGGGGTTAAGCTTACTCTTAAGTGTGGTAGGGTATCAAGTGTCCAGCGAAAGGGAGTCTCCAATTTTACCTTCTAGAGGAGCCAACAAGGCCAGTGATTTCCCCGGGTTGATCTAAAGGCCAGCATCGCTTCATATGGGTTCAGCAGGGAGAGGACTGGGTAAAGCAATGAGAGCAGGACATCATCAGCAACGGCTGAGCCCTTGAACCGATTCTGGTGAAAAGAAACCACCCGAATCTCCTCATGGTCTCGGATCTTCTGAAGGAGGGGCAGGGCTCCAAGTATATAGCAAAAAGTAGATGGGAGATGGGAGAGGGGACAACCCTGCTGGTTGCTACTTTGGATCTACATTTGCAGTGATTTGAGACCTGCTATGAAATCTTAAAGGGACCATCTGCTAACTGATGTCACCAAAGGTCTCAAAACCCAAGGAAACATCATCAAACAAAGGGACATTCTGGAATGCCGATTGTTGGCAATTGTTAGAGGTAATTAATTATCTAAGGATATATATATATATTTATTATATGGAATGATCCATTTAATGCTTCCATGTAATTAACCCTGGGTGTAGTGGGCGTAGTAGGGCTACGTGGAGCAGCACGTAGTGTGGCAAAATCTACGCGCACTCGCGCGCTCCACGTAGACCCACTACGTGCCGCCCCCCTCCCACCCGCCCTCATTTTAAACTACTTGAAAGAATATAAAAAGTAAAATTTCTTGCGAGAAATGCGCATGTGCGGGCGTCCGCGCATGCGCATTTGTGTCAAGCAGGAAGAGGGAGCCTCGGGACGCCGCACTACAGGTAAGGACATTTTATGTACTTTTTTATATTCTTTCAAGTAGTTTAAAATGAGGGCGGGCGGGTGGCGGGCAGCTCCGCTTCGCAGCAGCGTGGGCGTAGCGCTGCCTGCTACGCCTACTTCGTAAACGGCGAAGCAGGCAGCGCTACGTGCAATCCGTGGGCGAAGCGGAGCACGACGCCCACCCTTAATGTAAATAGTCTGAGCTAATAATGGATATGATGAGGCCCATAAATATTTTTCCAAGTAATTGTATTTTTATAATATTTTTCACATATGGTGAAAATAATTTTTCTCTTAAATTCAATGTAATTCAGGGAAATCCTCATATCATCTGCATAAAAATCTTTGTAGATATGATACAGCGAGGAAATCACTGAATCCCAGACTCACACCTAACTGCCTTACCGCAAAAAATGAAAATATATTTATGAGGTGGTGAATAAAATAATAAGTTGTAC
Organism: Triturus cristatus; assembly: GCF_964204655.1. Taxonomy (NCBI): domain Eukaryota; kingdom Metazoa; phylum Chordata; class Amphibia; order Caudata; family Salamandridae; genus Triturus; species Triturus cristatus. Next base: position 1,362,061,648 of record NC_140591.1, on the reverse strand, counting down.
TTGAATAGGACTGTTTGCATTGTACGCTCCACTCATTGATTCCAATTTATGGTGCATTGTCAAAGTAAATTCAGCTAGGCCAGCTGTGTGGGTGCTGTGTCCAATTATGTTTGCTCTGGGCTTATCATGGATATTCTGTCCTTTTGGGTTGTAAACGGGATGGTGTTTTTTTACCAAGAGAAACTGGAGCGAGTACATTGTGGTAACTACAAAGAATGTAGGCATAATTGCACTCAATGCCAGTCACACGATAATTGTGTTTGCATGTATGATTTCTAATTAGTGGTTTAAGCAACATAGAGCCTAACATTAATCAGTGTGATGAGCTTGTCTTGCTTCAGCATATTTAAATGAAGTGATTTTAGATTGACATTCTATAATTATAATTGCAACAACGTCATTCTTATTAGTCCTTGCTAACTGAGGGTACTCCATCCAGTGGCGTAGCTAGCGGTGGCAGGGGTGGGGCGGTCTTTCCTGGGTGGCACTCTTTTTGGGGGCAGCACAGGTGATCAAGCCTTGTCTGTCGTCTATCGCCTTCCCCCACGAACAAGTCGGCTGCCAACCCCCCCGGAACAAGTCGTTCGTCAATTGCCACCCCCCCTTACCTGCACCTGGTGGAAAACTTAGGGGGCACCCCGGGTGGCAGTAGGTCCAGCTGCACCACTGGATTCATCTTTCCGAAAGAAACGTGTTACTGCCAAAGTGAAATATGGTCAACAAAGCTCAGCTTTTATTTTACCTTGCCTCTTTGGGGCTGATTTTAAAAAGGCTTTTCTTCTCGACAAAACTCTTGATGGATTTCTTTGTCTCTTCAGTGATTGGTAATATTAGAAATTGGGTTTCTGGTTGGTTAAGGTATGCACCTAAAGTAAGAGTACACATTATAAAAAATTAATAATGAAGGAAAATCAGGAGAAAACCAAAACACGTGGTTTTCTAAATGCTGAGTTTGTAGTTCAACCATGGCGTTTCTGGTTGGCTAAGGTAGGCACGTAAGCCAGGCAGAACCGACAACTCCAGTCAGGGCAAGGGAGTTACACACTGAAGATAATCCCTGCTCACCCCCTTGGTAGCTTGGCAGAGCAGTCAGGCTTGTCCCAGAGGCAATGTGTAAAGCTTTTGTGCAACACACTCACACAGCAGTGACACACTAGGCACATCACAAAATAAACTCCACACAAGATTATATAAAAATATCATTTGTATTATCCATAAAGAATACTTTAGATCACAATCATATATATTGCTGTGCCACTAGGCACTCGTCATGACTACACAGGGATTACATAAATCACTTGGCCAAACATTTCATTGACATGAACATCACAGTTAGGGTAACCCGTAACTATTGGTAGAATTATACTTAGCATAAAGCATTAGGTATAAACATCATCAGCAGTGCACTATAGCAGCCACTTGTACAGTGCACATATCATAGCCACATCCTGCACACCTTAGTAATATGCAGATCACCATTACTGTACATAGGGTGCTGCCCAGACAATGTAACACCAACTACATGAGATCCTCTGGGCATATGGGGCATTAGTTCTTTTTGTCATGGTAATACATACCAACACTCAGGGCCTTGCACCAAAACACCAATCCACCTGGTGTTTCCAAAAACCTGGCATAGCTTGGCAGTTCGGGCTGGACTGTTCCCATGAGGCACAGGGTCAAGACTGATTTGCATATGACCATGTCTGAACTGGGGTGGCGTGGTGAGCAAAATAACGATGGATTATACCCAGATCTGTGACTGGGGGTGAATGCTTTGCCAATGTGCAAAATTCCGTTCATCATCTTGTGTGTTTTGCTGTTCGCCCTATGTGGGAAGGGTATGCCCAGACGTGGGTCCCGTGCTCACTACGCCACTGGAGTCAAGCTATCCTGGCTGAAGAGGGGTGAAACCCCGAAACCGGTCTTAGGATGCTTGATTCCGGTCCAGGGAAGACATGGCTTGGCAGTTCGGGCTGGGCTGTTCCCATGAGGCACAGGGTCATGACTGAATTGCATATGGCCATGTCTGAACTGGGGTGGCGTGGTGAGCAAAATAACGATGGATTATACCCAGATCTGTGACTGGGGGTGAATGCTTTGCCAATGTGAAACATTCCGTCCATCATCTTGTGTGTTTTGCTGTTCGCCCTATGTGGGAAGGGTATGCCCAGACGTGGGTCCTGTGCTCACTACACCACTGGAGTCAAGCTATCCTGGCTGAAGAGGGGTGAAACCCCGAAACCGGTCTTAGGATGCTTGATTCCGGTCCAGGGAAGACATGGCTTGGCAGTTTGGGCTGGACTGTTCCCATGAGGCACAGGGTCAAGACTGATTTGCATATGGCCATGTCTGAACTGGGGTGGCGTGGTGAGAAAAATAACGATGGATTATACCCAGATCTGTGACTGGGGGTGAATGCTTTGCCAATGTGCAACATTCCGTCCATCATCTTGTGTGTTATGCTGTTTGCCCTATGTGGGAAGGGTTTACCCAGACGTGGGTCCCGTGTTCACTACGCCACTGGAGTCAAGCTATCCTGGCTGAAGAGGGGTGAAACCCCGAAACCGGTCTTAGGATGCTTGATTCCGGTCCAGGGAAGACATGGCTTGGCAGTTCGGGCTGGACTGTTCCCATGGGGCACAGGGTCAAGACTGATTTGCATATGGCCATTTCTGAACTGGGGTGGCGTGGTGAGCAAAATAACGGTGGATTATTCCCAGATCTGTGACTGGGGGTGAATGCTTTGCCAATGTGCAACATTCCGTCCATCATCTTATGTGTTTTGCTGTTTCCAAAAACCTCGTCCGGACCACGACCTCCATAGAGGCTTACCTCCCGTCCAGGCCGCTGAGATGCTCTTCCCTGCAAGAGGCCTCCAAATCAACCCCAAATGCAGCCTGGAGTTTAGCAGGTCCGGGCCAGCTGTACAAAGCACGCTGAAGAGGGAAACCTGGCCTCCTGCTGCACGGAGCGTGATCAAGGAAAACAACGCTCCCCAAAGGTCCGCAGACACAATCCCAACCACTGGCACGGGAGAGGTAGGGGGTGGCTGTGCCCAACTCCATAGGCACTACTCACCAGGACCTCTCTGGAGGGCTCTCCCTGGGACCGCTTCTGGCCCCCAATGGTCTCCTCAACGAGACCTAAATGCCAATAGCCGCTCACCTCTCCCAGCAGCCCACAGCTGATGGGAGCCCACGAGCCTCCAGCTTCTGCTTTCATGTGTGGCTGGCAGGAGCCCGCAAGGCTCCAGCTTCCTCGGAGTGTGATTGTGCCATGCCCCCTTTCATACGTAAGCAGAAACACCCGGCTGCGGGATTCTATCCTATAGAGATGCCGCCTTGCAGCCTGGGCCCACATAGCAGAGACCCGGCTGCCAAAAACTGAAAGGGATGCAGGGAGTACGACAGGGAGCAGAAGAGCACTTTCCTTGACTTGGCACTCCCCTCCCGTTGCTCAGGCATTGAGGAGAGTGTGGGGCTGCCCACGCTGCAGGGCAAAAAGCGCTCCTCTCCCGGTCAGCACCGCCTAAGACCCCTCTTTGGGCAGCAGGATTGCAAGCGCTCACCAAGTGCGCAGAGGGCAACGGATAAAGGAGCACTCACCAGCACTATTAGTCATCCAGTGCAGAGTAGCCCTCCTGGGCGATCACTGGGGCACAGCAGCAAGGTGCACATGGGAGGACAGCACAAGGGTTCTCTTGCCAAAGTGCTATTCCTTCCCATAGCTCAACAGGCAGCAGGGCAATACTTCCAGCAGTCCAGTCCAATAGCATTTCCTCCTAGCAGTCCTCTTGCCAGGTGCAGTTCACACAGTGTCTTCTCTCCACACATGGGTTCACAGCCACTCTACTTATAGTCCTAGTATTTTTGTTCTGGGGCACTTTAAAGCAAATTTACAAGTGCACAACACCCACCATTCACATTTTAAACTCTGGCCCCAGACACACCACAGGGGGATGGAGCCAGCATTGTGCATGGCAGGCACAGTCCTATTCAGGTGCAGGTGCTACTCTTCCCACCACTCCAAATGCAGACCAGGCCTATTAAGGTTCAAGGGATAACTCCCACTACTCTATATTCAGCCAAGGTCTTTTCAGCCTAGCGCTGAGTCACCCAGGAAAGGCAGACCACACCTCAACCCCCCAGAGGACTGGTTGGAGTGAATGAACATCCCCTCTCCCGTGTCAGTCAGAACCAGACAGTAAATACACATCCAAGCAGGGCACAAAGACGCATCGAGACACAGAAATGCCCACTTATAAAAATGGCATTTCTAAAATAGTAATAATAAATCTGCTTTCAGCATTAAGAAGGAATTATTACTGCTATCTCAAACATACCAAACATAGTCACGCTACTGCTCTCAGATCAGAAATTACCACTGAAGCACATATCAGGGAATCCCCAATGCATACCTATGAGAGTGCAGCCTCAAAGCAGTGAGAAACCAAATAGGCTGTTTTCACAACCAGGACATGCCACACAGTTAACCCCTTAGATGCATCGGCTCCCCATGGCACTGGGAATCCCTCTGGTGCGGGCACCAGAGGGATTCCCTTTACCCCCCAAGAGCCTTGGGAGCTGGGGAAGAGCTTCCTCAGCTTCTGAGGCCCCCCTCCCAGGGTTTCCATGAAATGACGATCAGCGCGCACGTCGTGCTGACATACTTTCAGTGTAAACTAACTGAAATGAGCCAAGAGGCTCATTTCAGTTTCCCTTTCTACGTGCTCATTGGGCTATCTCAGCCCCCTGGGCACGTAGAAAGTCAGGAGAGATATTGTTGGAAAGAGGAGAATCTTTCCCTAGTGGATCCCTGCTTGGGGACTGCCCCAGGAGGGTGATCCCAAAAACAGGGATTCACCCACTAGGCACCAGGGAGGGGGGAGCGGCCCCTTGGTCAAGGGCCTTCGCTCCCCCATATAAATGAGGGCAAATTTAGTCTTTCTGCCCTCCCTAGGGGGGCAGATGGGGCAGTAGCCCCCAATCTGCCCCCCAGGGGGCAGAAAGCCCACTAGATTCCAGGGATTTTTGTTTACATTTTAATTAGGGGTGGGGGCTGCCCAATATGGGCATGCCAATGCGCCCACCCCCCCTGGCTTCTGCCCCCCTGGGGGGCAGAAAGCCCACTAGATACCAGGGATTTTTTTAACAATTATAATTAGGGGTGGGGCTCCCCAATATGGGCATGCCAATGCCCCCACCCCTCTGCCGCAAAGGTACAGTTATTCTGCCCCCCCGGGGGGGCAGAAAGCCCACAAAATACTAGGGATTTAAAAAAATATATAATTAGGGGTGGGGGCTGCCCAATATGACCCCACGCAAAGCTATATTCTTTCTGCCCCCTGGGGGGCAGAAAGCTTATTAGACACCAGGTTTTCCCCCCCGATGAATTTAGGGGTGGGGGTTGCCCAATAAGGGCCTGCCAATGACCCCATCACTCTTCTCCACAAAATTCCAGACTTTCTGCCCCCCAGGAGGCAGATGGGGGCAATAGACCCTGATCTGCCCCTCTAGGGTGATGCAGAAAGCCCACTAAGTGCCAGGGATTTTTTTTTCTATAGGTAGGGGTATGGGGCAAAAAGCCCACTAGCCATCAGGGTTTTTTTTCCCTCCAAAGTTCGGGGTGGGGAAATGCCAAGAATGGACATGCCAATGCCCCCACCCACCCCAAAAAAATATGCCACAATCTTTCTGGGGGGGCAGAAAGCCCACTATGCTGGCTTTTTTATACACAGGGGTGGGGGCTAACCAGAATGGGCCTCCCAACCCCCCAAAAGAATAGCCACAGTCTTTCTGCCCCACTCGGGGGATTATCGGGGCAATAGCCCCTGATTTTCCCCCTCCCCAGGGTGGTAGAAAGCCCACTAGGCACTGACTTTTGTTTCGAAATGTGCCTACCTGTGGATTTTGGGTCCTAGCGCAGCAGGCACCTAGGGAAACATAGCAAACCTATATATATTTTTGAAAACTGCACACTGAGGCGAATCCAGGATGGGGTGACTTTTGTGGCACTCACTAGGTTCTGTTACCCAGGATCCCTTGCAAACCTAAAAATGTGCAAAAAAACCCCACATTTTCCTCGCATTACTGTGGTGGAAAGTTCTGGAATCTGTGTGGATTAGGCCTGGGCTAAATTTCCATTCCGCTCGCGGATATTGCGATAATTTGACATTTTCGCGTTCCGCGGAGAGCGAGAAAATGTCAAAATTTCCGCATTCCGCAGCTTAGCGATAATTTGTTTCTTGCTTGCGCTGTAAAATAATACATTCTCGCGCGCGCAATCGCCTTACCTGAATCTCCGCGTTCGCCGACAAGTTTTCCCGATCCGGTCGCGTTCTCCACGAGATGTTGGATTGTTGGTAGCCATTTGCGCTGTCTCGCGACAGTTCGCGCCCGCAGTAATGTCATTGGTCGCTCGATCACGTCTTTCTTTTTGCGATCAGGCACCGCGAGAAGAGTGAAAACAGATGGCCGCACCCGCGAGCAACCGCATGGGTAAGTTGGCGAGCCGCGACCACGCAGAATATACCGCGAACGGGCGGGAAAAAAACTTCCACACTTTCACGATATTTTCGCGTGTTTGCGGAGATTTTTAACATTTTCGCGATAATTTGCAAAAGTCACTTTCGCAAATTCCGCCCACCCCTAGTGTGGATCCACAAAATTCCACCCACCCCGCGTTCCCCAAAGACTTCCGAGAAAATGTTATCTCACTTTTGTGGGTAGGCCTAGTGCCCGCGACAGGAAACCTTTGAAAAATGACCTATAATTTTCATGCAAGTATGGGTATTCCCAAATTCGGAAATGTGCAAATAAGTACTGTTTCTAAACTCTATATTTTGTTCCCATATCAGAAATACATAGGTGTCTTTCATACCAATTTTTCCATGTATGCATTTTCCCAGAATAATTGCTATATACCCGGGACATAATAAAAAAGCATTGCAAGCCGATGTTCAGTTATTGGCTGTGGGTTCGTCGGGTTCTTTGTGAACCTACAAGTCCTATATATCCCTACAACCAGAAAGGTCCAGCGGATGTAACAGTATATTGCTTTCAAATAGCTGTCATAATTAGAAAAAGTTACAGGTGAAAGTGTTGACACAAATGGCTGTTTCATTCAACTAATTTAAATGTTTTCCTATATTTAACTGATAGTTTCTGTAAAGAAACTTTGAAGGATCTACACAGATGACCCCTTGCTGAATTCAGAATTTTGTCTACTTTTCTAAAATGTATAGCTTTCTAGGATCCATTATTGCTTTCATACCCATTTCTACCATTAACTAAAAGGTGGTTGAAAGCACAAAAAATAGCAAAAATAGGCTATGTCCCAGAAAAATGCCAAAACTGTGTGAAAAATGTTGGTTTTCTGACAAAAGTCTGCTTGTCCCTGAAAGCTGGGAAGATGGTAATTTCAGCACCACAACACCTTTTTGATACCATTTGTAGGGAAAAAAATGACGATTTCATCTGTAGCCCTTTTTTCCCGAAAAAAACACAATTTAGCTGTATTTTGGCTAATTTCTGGGTCCCCTCCAGGGGAATCCACAAACCCTGGGTACCTTTAGAATCCCATGATGATGGAAGAAAAGGACGCACATTTGGCGTGGATACCTTATGTGGTCAAAAAGTCACAGGGGCCTAAGAGCGAACTACCCCAAATAGCCCAAAAAAGGTTTATCACAGGAGGAGTGAAGACCTAGCAGCGAAGGGGTTAAGGCACATGTCCTCCCTTTTACCTACACGCCACCCTGCCCATAGGGCTATCTATGGCCTACCTTAGGGGTGACTGATTTGTAATAAAAGGGAGTTGCAGAAATGGCACTCACTTTATATGTCACTTCACGGCAGCAGGATACTGTATGCGCAGGCCCTGCAGTGGCTGAGCCCTGAGACATGTTTGAAAGGCTACTTCGGTGGGTGGCGCAAGCAGCGCTGCAAGCCTACCAGTAGCATTTAATTTACTGGCCCTGGGTTTGTGGGATACCACTGTACAAAGGACTTATAGGTAAATTAAATATGCCAAACAGGTGTAGACACATCTTACCAAGTTTACCAGAGAGCACATGCACGTTAGCACTGATCAGCATTAGTAAAGTGCCCAGAGTCATAAAACCACCAACAACAGAAAAAATAGAAGGCAAAAAATTCTGGGATGGCCCTGCTAAACGGGCCACATCCAACAGGTAATCACTGTGCTAGGGTTCTACTGTGATTGAGTTTAAGGTTCTTCAGTCACTTGTTTCTTCTCCCTGCTTGGTGAGAAGGGGGCTTGAAGGCTCAAAACATCTCTCTGGATGCATGGAGGGCGGGATGGCTCAGGTTGAAGATATATAGCAAGGTACCCTCTTGGTAGCACTAAACGGCCTAGGGTTGTGCCGGAGACACGGCAGATGCTTTGATTGTGAAAGAGGAGTATTTGAAGTCCCTACACAGGGGAGTTTGTCTTTACAAACAGAGTGGAACATCGGATAGGACTGTCTGGAGATGCATCAAGGGAAGAAGAAGCCTGGTGGGTCCTGATGGCTTTGGGACTCAGATTAAACATATCAGATAGGATGATGTGCAGAAGCATCCCTCTACCAGATTATGCACACTATAAGGAGAATAGAATAAGGACATGGTACAACAGGGTGAAACTACCTTGATGCTTAGGGGTGTGTTAATGCAATATTCTTGAGAAGTAGTATTTTGGGCACAATTTATGTGTTGCAGGCAAAGTAAATGCAGACCTACTTTCTCCTAGATATTCCCAGTGCTATAAGGCAAGCAAGATGGTGCTGTTGACAGCTTATGAGTGCTATATCTGGAGGAGGGGGGGGCTTTTGCATAATAGGCTGTCCAAAAAGATGGAAGAACACTATAAAAAGAAAGAGTAGGATGAGATGCTCCTTATTAACCCCCTACTTTTCATCTTTGTATCAACATCTTCATACGAGGCTGTGGAGAAGGAGTCCCATTGATATGCTCTCTTTGATAATAGGGAAAGGAAGAAGATTTTTGTAGGGTTGACTTATGAAAGAATTAAAGTTTTCTTCTGACATGAGGGGCTTGAGTGACAGCAAGGTGATGGATTCACCTATGAGTATGGTGGATGAATAATGTCCAAAGTTTAATAGCTTAGAAGCTTTTATTTCAAGGTGACAAGTTGTATTGGAATCATATGAGGGGCCAGAATAAATAAGGCATTTAAATAACAAAAACATGCAGCGGCTGTTTTGATAAATCAATTGGAACAAACATTTATTACCTTTCAGTCCTCAGGCAGCCTACTCATATAACTTGTTTTCCATGAGATGAACTTGCGGTCAACCTTGAATGGAACCTTGAACCCAAGGACCCTTCATCACCACCAGAGTAATGGTTCTAACTACCACAACCAAGAAACCAGTCTAACTCCATAGATCAGAGCAGGAATTACCTGTGGAAAGCCTTAGTTCTTTCATTATACCAGAATCAAGTCTATTTCTTATTTATGAACTGAGCATGAGGTGAGGAAGGCAAATGCACTTGAAACTAGTTTGGAATCTGGACACATACCCATAGGAACATGGGTAGTTTCAACACTATTGGTGATAAGTGCAGGCAAGAAAGCTGCTCCTTAGGAGATGCAGTATTTGGAGCTTTCTCTGTACTTTTTGTAGTTCCATTGAGAAAAGGAACATCGTAAGGCTATGTGAGGGATGGAGTTTAGAAAGGGTATATTAGGTTTACAGCAGAGTAGGCTGGGGATCAGCATAGCAGATGGTGCAATGGATGACGTAAGAGGAAACTGCAAGAGAAGGGTTGTGCAGAGATGATAAGGGTGTGTTTTCTAACCCTGCATCCTACAATATATATTGGAGCGTGAGAGAGAAACCACATGGTCCACAACATCAAACGTTAAGGTGTCAAATGCTATAAAATTGAAACATTCAAATATAATTCCATTCTCTTTAATGTATTGTAATAGTGTTCATGTGGCACTTCTAACCCCTGATGAGGTGTTGAATCACTTTTGTCAGGCAGGTAGTGTAAACAATTGGATTATTATGTGTGCGGCATGTGAGACCTGCACAAGTAGCAGGTCCACAATTTCCTCTTACTGGGAAATAAGCACCTCATTGTAGTGCTTGACTCTCTCAGGGTAGCGAAGTAGAGCTGTCCAAGGCCTACTCAGAGTAGGTTGTGTAGGCTAGTAATCACCATTTGTTGGCACACAATAATAACACTAAATGATTGTCCAGTCAGTGCTTTTTCTTTAGAAAAGGAAAAGTATACTTACTAGATAAACACCACTAAATACCACGCATTCATTTCCAAAATATATATTTATAAAGCAGATCATAATTACCTTTGTGAAACTCTGAAATCACATTGACAACTAAAGGGGCAAGACCCCCAAAATCAAAGTACCCCTCCCCCACCTATAACAAACAACACATCAAAATTTAGAGGGGTGTCACTTTAAATAAAACAGGCCTATTGGCTTTGTCTAAGGGTAATCACAACACATATAAGGCAAGACTTTTGGCCTTGTCAAACATTGACCATGTTAAAAGATAAATAGCCCACATGTTACAAAACGTCATCATTGCACTTTAATCAATAACCATATGTAACACAATCATTAATTTCAATAAATCATTCAACATAGATCAAAATCATTGTCTGTATTATTACAATTAAAGCATTGGAAATGAAAATAACATGTCTATGTATTCTTCATACACTTTCAGACCCCATAAAATGCAACCACAGAACCAACCCCCAGAGGGCACTGCACTCGGAGCTGAAGAGCAAAATCTCCAGCCTTGGGAGGGCTTGAAATAATGGCAATCCGAGGGCGTCAGGGATTCTGAGACCATCGATACATGGGATTACTTTCGAAAACGACTTCTTGGGGGCTCCTGTAACTCTTACAACCCATCCCCTAAACACTCCGTAAGCTCATTGGTTGTGCTCTGTACACTTAGGACCATCACAGGGCAAAAAAACAAATATGCACAAAACCTCTCCAGAGGCATTATGGGGGGCTCCCTCCTTGGAAACAGTGAATATTTTAACAGAGCTTCTCCTACTGTGCTCGAGAGCCTCTGCATTTTTCTTTTTATTCCGTGTGTTGAGCGCAGACTGGGGAGCCCACTTCTGGCTGCCCCAGAAGGCGCCCCACCCAGCTGCACTCCTTGTTGCCAGTGAGGCAGGCAGCAGCTGTGTTTTTCCTGCTTGCACAGAGAGACAAAACGGAGTATTGTAGGGATTAAGTCAACTACCATATAAACCAATCACAATGAAACAATACATTTTCACTAGATGTAGTTTTTAATTACTCATACAATTTGTTATATTCATTACATACAACCTGCATCTGTAGTTGCAAACATTCCTACGCATGTCAATTGGAATAGGTCTCAAAATAAAAGGAAAGGTAATTACAAACTTTCAGCCACACAATATTAAAACACAAATCCAGTACATAAACTCCCCACTCGGCAGTGCTTTGCTTGTATATAAATATAAATAAATGTAAAAGAAGTAAGTGCTAGGGCCCTTGTCAGGGCGCCACCGTCGTTTGCACCACACATTGCTACTGCCAGCACTGACAATGACAGTACTTACACAAGTACCAACCATCACACTGCTACAAGTGTGACAATTCAGACTGTTCGAGGACCCCAAAGCTTTAAGAATGGATTGAGTGGCAGGTATTAGTTGTTTTTTAATGTATATTGAATTCATAAACAGCTGGTTTTCTGCTCATCTTTAAATCTCACATACAGCACCCCCATGTGGCAGCTGTCATAAGTGCTGGTGCCAGGAATTAACTACCAGTGCCGAGCACCGGAACCCACTGGCTCAAATTAAGTACTGCAACTAGGGGTAAAGAAGGCTCCTTCTATTTGGTGGTTATAGGATAAGTGTACAGATCCCCCAGAGATATTTTACTGCCTCAAGAGTCTGGGGGGAAAATCTCCTTTGGATGCTCCTTATGCTGAAATAATTAAACAATACTGCATGTAATAAAACTTTTTCTGAACCAAGTTGACACGTTTGGGCCATTAGCATTTAAGGTCTCCTCAGGACTAGGAACTCTAGCCTGGAAATACAAATTAACATATACATATTGCTCAAAACAATCTACATACGAAGATACTAATAATTATATAGAAAGTGTATATTCAGAGACCAAGTGTGTCATATGGTAAGACCACTAGATGGCATGCACCTTCCCCTAGTGAGGATCACCAATGGGACAGTTCATGGTATTAGGTCATTAGTAGTGCTCAGTGAACAAATGAAAGACATAGCCAGATATACCTCCTGTGACTGACTATAAATCGCATATGATCCTAGGCCACTCAGATCCAAGAGTGGGCTCACTTGTGATAAAGAAACGGACGTTCTGACCACTACATCACTTCCACCACATGGTAATAGTGACACTAACTCCACTGGATGGTGATAGTGATCCAAACTTAAAAGCCAAATGCATCATGAAGGAAAGAAGAACTTCACTAAAGTGCGGGAGGCTGATCTAAATGCACCACAGAAACTTTATGGATCAGTTGTTCTAGCTGCTGGTCCAGGACTTCGCATCACCATTGATACTAGCAAAAATGTAATAAAACTTTCAGTTGAAGACTCAATGCCTCAATGCCTCAATAAACAGCTCTGGATAGTTCACCGAATGTGAAAAAAAATTACCTTATTGATTTAAAACTGGTAAACATCTAAAGAGGTTGTAACTATGCTACTTGAAACGAGAACGAGTCAATGTCTCCGGAGATACGAAAGCAAACCCTCCCTCAATATTACCAAAGGTGAAACCGAGGCAAATTCACTGTACCAAGTGTTCTAGCAGAAGACTCGGCTCATGGTGGATGACGGCTGTATTGCAGTGGGAGTATTCAACAAAGATTGTCGGTGGTTTGGGCAACACAATAATGTGTGCTGTGATGTAAAAAGCATGTTGTATGCAAGGGAATCATGTGAGCAAGCGTCGGCCATCTTAAAATGACTAACTATACAGAGTAGGCATAGAAACGACAAATATCATAAACTGAACCCCTTATATACAGATTCTCATATTTGTAAAAAAACATTGTTCTCTATTGTGCATTATATCTTTTAAATAATTTATTTGTAAATAGTAACCCAAACAGCTAACATAATTTTCGATTTCGATTCCAAGGGACATATACTGGATCTAATCATTTCAAATGACCCCAACATCAAAGTCGCACCATCAATACCAGTCCTCTGGTCAGACCACCACTATATTCCTTTTTACATAGGGAAGAAAGGCAGTGAGCAGCAGGGGGCTTCCCCCAAGGACGAGATAAGGAAAAGGTGCTGGGCTAAGTTCAATGCAGAGGCGTGGGGGAATGCAGTAGTAGAAACAAATGCACTAAATACCAAGATGCCAGTAACAATGGAGGAAGCATACTCAGCCTGGGAAACCTGGATTACCCAATCTTTAGACAAAGTAGCCCCGAAAGTAACCTACAAAGTTAAAGCCAGACCCAGGGTGGAGGGATGGTTCAACGCCCAATGGCTAGCGTCAAAGAAAATCTGCAAAAAAAGGGAAAAAGGGACTGGAGGAAAAACTACTACCCACAACTTAAAACCTCGTATAAATCAGCCATCAGAATCTACCACAAAGGTATTAAAGAAACTCAGGCCAAGTTCTTTGAGGAGAAAACTAGCTTGGCCCAAAACTCCTCAAGGGAATTGTTTGCGGTAGTCAAGGCTTTAATCTACCCAGCCCATGACCTTCACCCTACAGAGACCACGGAGGAGAGGTGTAACAATTTAGCCAACTACTTCCTCTTTAAAGTTATGAGCATTTACAGCTCCTTTAGGGCAGGTGGGGAAACTACCACAAGGGGGGAAAAGGATCAGGCGGTAGCCTCCCCATTAAACACTATCACCAACCTCCTGTTAGTGGAGGCAGAGGAGGTAGAATCATTGATGGCCAAAGTGAATTCAAGGTCACCACTTGTCCCGCCCTGCTGCACTTCCTTAAAACAGTCTCACCCGCCATCTCTAATTAAGATCCTGAACCAGTCTCTGGAGACGGGCATGGTCCCAGCAGTCTGGAAACACGCTATAATTAAACCCCTGCTAAAAGAAACAATACAGATCCAGCACAACTAGGGAATTACCGCCCCATATCATTGCTGCCGTTTGTAGGCAAGCTCTTGGAAAAATACGCCAATAAATCTCTGGCTGAGTTCCTTGAAACAAATCACTGTCTCCACCCCATCCAGATGGGATTTCGTGCCCAACATAGCACTGAGCAGTACAAAAGGGGGTGGTGATGGACGGAGCATCAGAACCAATCAAACACTCACAACCAGTCAACAGATCTGGGTTTGATCCATCACCGTTCTTTAGCCCACTCTGCCACCCCAGTTCAGACATGGCCATATGCAAATCAGCCTGACCCTGTGCCTCATGGGAACAGTCCAGCCCGAACTGCCAAGCCATTCCTTCCCTGGACCGGAAACAAGCTTCCTAGGACTGGTTTCTGGCATTTCAGCCGTCTTCAGCCAGGCTTGCTTGAATCAAGTGGCAAAGTGAGCAAGGGACTCACGTCTGAGCATACCCTGCCAACTTATGGCGAACAAAGCGGTACAAAAGGGGGCGGTGATGGACGGAGCATCAGAACCAATCAAACACTCACACCCAGTCAACAGATCTGGGTTTGATCCATCACCGTTCTTTAGCCCACTCTGCCACCCCAGTTCAGACATGGCCATATGCAAATCAGCCTGACCCTGTGCCTCATGGGAACAGTCCAGCCCGAACTGCCAAGCCATGCCTTCCCTGGACCGGAAACAAGCTTCCTAGGATCGGTTTCTGGCATTTTAGCCGTCTTCAGCCAGGCTTGCTTGAATCCAGTGGCAAAGTGAGCAAGGGACTCACGTCTGAGCATACCCGGCCAACTTATGGTGAACAAAGCGGTACAAAAGGGGGTGGTGATGGACTGTTCCCATGAGGCACAGGGTCAAGACTGATTTGCATATGGCTGGGTTCAAACTGGAACGGCATGGTGAGCAAAAAAACGATGGATTTAGGCCCAGATCTCTGTACTGGGGTGTGAATGTATGACATTGTTCTGAATTCTGTCCATCAATTGTTGTTTTTGCAACATAGCACTGAGTCTGCTCTTTTGACAGTGGTGGAGGAACTCAGAAGGTCATTGGATCGGGGAAGCTCAACAGCCGTACTCCTCCTGGACCTGAGTGCGGCCTTCGACATGGTGGACCACCACACCTTGCGAAGCAGACTATCGGCCATTGGGGTACAAGGCACTATGCTGCAGTGGCTCAACTCGTTCTTGGAGGGAAGAACATTCCAAGTTCAGGAAAACACCACTCTATCGAAAACAATGTCATTAAAGTGTGGGGTACAACAGGGCTCCTCGTTGAGCCCCACTCTGTTTAATGTTCAATTGGCCAGCCTGTGTGGTTCCTCCACCAGTCTCTATACAGGTGATAAAAAACCTAGGCATCTGGTTGGATAACTCCCTCTCTATGAACCAACAGGCAAACACATGGTCTGGTATCTGTTTCGGACTTCTGAGAATGCTCAGGAAGATTCTGGATCATATCCCGGAGCAGCTCAGGAAAACCTGTCATGAAGTCTCTGATAGTTGCCCGTTTGGAATACGGGAACTCCCTCTACTTGTGCTCGCCTAAGTATGTGATTTAGAGGCTTCAAACGGTACTGAACGCGGCAGCCAGGCTCTTACTTAAACATCAAAACCAGCCACCAGTGAGAGAATTTTTAAAAAAACTACATTGGCTCCCAGTCGCCGCAAGAGTGAAGTTTAAAGCCCTCTGCATTGCCCAGAGGGCAGTCAACAATAAAGGTCCAGAAAAACTCAGACCCATGATCTCTGCTCATACCACGACTAGGTTACTGAGGTCCTCCCACACTCATTTCCTACACGACAGCAGAATAAAAAGATCCAGATGGGGAGGCAGATCCTTCTTACATCTTGTTCCTAAGATGTGGAATGAGCTGCCATTGGAATTAAATTAGGAAGTCAACAAAATGAGCAGGCTTTTAAAAGGGACTGAAGACCTGGCTGTTTCCTGGAAACCATTAGTTGGCTCCTCTCCCGATCACGACTCCTATTGTCAGCGCGGGTAAGCCTTCGGGCAGCCAGGCGCTTTAGAAATCCCCAAATGAAATAAAATTGATATCACGATGACGTCCTACCCGACGACACGCAGCTGGTGATCTCTTTAGACCCTAGAACCAATGGGGATTCCGATAGATTATCGCCGTGCATGGAAAAAGTCATGGAATGGATGACAAAGAGCTGCTTAAAACTAAACGGGGACAAAACGGAGCTAATGATCCTCGGGAATTGGACAATTCCTAGGCCATATATAAGCTGGCCGGACTGTCTAGGCAGCCCGCCTACGCCTAAAGACCACATTAAGAACTTAGGCTTCTGGCTAGGAAATGACCGCTCAATTTTTTTAAAACATACTTTATTGATTTTCCACTTACGTCTGTTATATTCGAATATGCTTAGGTATCTGTACATTGCTATGAACCACAGAAAGGACCGTCCCTAGTTGTGTCTTAAGAGATGCCCAATTTAGTGGGGGCAAATCACAAAAATTGACGGACTGGCATCACACACCACCAGGTGTCATGCTTCATCATCTGCCAGTCCTCGCCCTCTAAAAACCGCGTTTGATAGAGGGCGGGCATACACCTGAAGACAGGGATGCACTTCTAGACTAAGTGGGGGCCCAAACAAAAAAAGGAGTGAGTGAATTTAAAAACCATCATAGTATACCTGAACAATTTTTATTCTATGGGGTTACTATGTGGGATTAAAATATATAAGTGTGGTGAGTGGGGACCTTATCATCCCGTCGCCGCTGTGAATCAGTGATTGTTAATAGGGGGTCAACATGTTTCTGCCTGTATTGTCCACTTGGGTACGTGGCATTCGTCAGGACTTTAAATATTGGGCTCCAATCTTACCACTGGGGGCGTAGGCCTATAGCCAGCTGCCACCTGTTTAGAGAAACCCTATTGGAAAAACCTATTTGCCCCATGGGAGGGGTAGGGGAGAAATCCTTGTGGCCACATTAGTTCAAGGCGTGCTCCCTGCTAGAAAACCTAGTGCTGCATGCGTCCGGCGTGCTCCCCACTAGAAAACATAGTGCTGCATGCGTCCAGCCTCCTCCCGTGACTGCGGAGGAGGCTGGACGCATGCAGCACTAGGTTTTCTAGCGGGGAGCACGCCGGACGCATGCAGCACTAGGTTTTCTAGCAGGGAGCACGCCTTGAACTAATGTGGCCACAAGGATTTCCCCCCTACCCCTCCCATGGGGCAAATAGGTTTTTCCAATAGGGTTTCTCTAAACAGGTGGCAGCTGGCTATAGGCCTACGCCCCCAGTGGTAAGATTGGAGCCCAATATTTAAGGTCCTGACGAATGCCACGTACCCAAGTGGACAATACAGGCAGAAACATGTTGACCCCCTATTAACAATCACTGATTCACAGCGGCGACGGGATGATAAGGTCCCCACTCACCGCACTTATATATTTTAATCCCACATAGTAACCCCAGAGAGTAAAAATTGTTCATGTATACTATGATGGTTTTTAAATTCACTCACTCCTTTTTTTGTTTGGGCCCCCACTTAGTCTAGAAGTGCATCCCTGTCTTCAGGTGTATGCCAGCCCTCTATCAAACGCGGTTTTTAGAGGGCGAGGACTGGCAGATGATGAAGCATGACACCTGGTGGTGTGTGATGCCAGTCCGTCAATTTTTGTGATTTGCCCCCACTAAATTGGGCATCTCTTAAGACACAACTAGGGACGGTCCTTTCTGTGGTTCATAGCTTTGGTTGGAGGCTGACCGTTCTCTAGTGCCCTAACGCCTCTAGTTCCCTCCCCGGGCCAGACCCTGGGTGTAACTGTGGTTCTTTGATCTGTACATTGCTACCAATCCTTTTAACACTGCTTGTAACATATCCACAAACACTGTCATGTCCTGCTGCGTATCAATTCCATAGTTATTCGTCTCACATATAAGTGTATTCTTTGACATTATGCAGATATCAATAATGAGCAAACTTTTAACTAGTAACAACAGTTCGCCCCAACCTCCTCCCACCGTACTCTGTCTTTCTTATTCACATCATAATTTCTGTTACATCCCATCACCATTTGCATATTTCTTTAAACAGGGCGTCTTCCCTATCTCTGTCTACTGTACTAAGGTTGTGTATATCACCACTGCATCACAATCTACTGCGTGTTGGGGGTGTCAAGTATATTGTCATGTTTAGCGTTTTTAGGCTTCCAACATTACATCCCATTCCTTGGATATTTGATCTTTCTGTAGTCTTCTGGCCTTTTCTCGTCGTATGGCAGCCCTTTCAGCCCCACCCCAGCATATTATTTCACTGTGCCATGTGTATATTGCAGGGGGTTTGGCTGATTTCCATCTCATGGTAATGGATCTCTTGACAATCATAAGCGTCAGATCCAGGAAACAGAGTTGGACCTTCTGCAGTGACTTACGCTTAGGGAGGCCCAACAGACATCCCAACACTGAGTTGTCTATTTGGAGATGCGTAGTCACCTCTAGTATTCATCTGACCTCTCCCCAGAATTCTTCCAGGCGTGGGCATGCCCATGGCATATGAATTAAATCGGCTTCTTCCATCTGGCATTTGGGGCATTGATAGTGCATGTTCAGAAACATCCGCTGTAGGCAGTGTGGTGTGAGGTAAGCTCTATGAAGGACCATGCTTTGAATGAACTTAAACTTTGCATTACGTGACACCTTTTTGGGAGTTCTAAAATATCAACCCATTCCCTGTCTGATATCTTCCGTCCCACGTCTGCCACCCATTGAACTCGGAGGGCGTCAAGGGGCATTGTAGCGTGTGCCTGGATGCTCAAGTATAGTAATTTGATGAGGTGACGTCCCTCCCCAATGTAGTATAGGGATTTGAGCAGTTCATGCGTCTGAGGTTCCTCCCGTTGGGGGGACCAGTGTCTCTTAACATATTGCAGTATCGCAGCGTATAACATATATAGATGCTTTGATGCCCTGCATCTAACCATGCCCCAATTTTGTGTTTCCTGAGTCTGCCGCTCAGTAGTGGGATCGCCAACAATGGCGGTACTTTCAGGGAATTTTACACTGCGGTAATAATAGTGTGTATAGCAGTCCCTGTTTAATGTTTTGCATAGTGTATCCAATCTCTTGCAAGTTGCGACCTGCAGTCCAATTGGACAGCCATTGCAGTTGGCTCGCATAATAGTAAGCTCGGAAATCCGGCACCCCTAGGCCTCCTCTGCTTGTGTCTATTTGTAATTTCCTAAGGCTCACTCTTCGTCGGCCTGTCCCCCACATGAGATCCAATAATACAATGTCTAGTGTGTTAAAAATAAGTGGGGGTATTATAATCGGTAAATTAGTGAAGTTATAGAGGAGTCCAGGGAGTACCACCATCTTGGACACTGCCAGTTGGCCCATCGCCGAGAGAGGCAGCTTAGTCCAGAAAGCGAACTTTTAACGCATTCCTTTGATGGCCCTATTGAGGTTACCTTCCAGCATGTCCGTGTGGGATTGGTATATGTGAATTCCCAGGTATTTACACGTGTGCTGCGCCACCGTTAGGGAAAGCAGCCCAAAGTTGATCCTCTCAGGGTGTGAATGATCTTGGAAGAAGAAGGCGTTTGATTTTGATTCATTAATGGCTAAGCCATATATATGTTCGAAGCCTGCAAATATTCCCGGGATTGGGTCTAGCCCTCTCAGGAGATCCTGTACGTATATAATTGTGCCAAACAGATATCAAATGCGTGGATGTACCCATCGGTATCCCACACTGGGCAGCCTCCTGCCTTAACCGAAGCGCCAGTGGATCCAGTGCTAGTACAAACAATAGTGGGGACAGGAGGCCGCCCTGTCGTGTGCCTCTGTGCACCCGGTATTCCTGTGAAATGTATTGACTGGACCTGACTCTTGCCATTGGGCCTCTTATAACAGGCGTATCCATCAGAGATAGTCAGGAGGCAACCCAAGCCATTGCCTTGAACATATACTCCCATGACAGCATATCAAACGTCTGCCGTAGGTCGAGTGCGATACAACCAGCATTTTTGTATTGTGCTAGATTGTTTGCCATTATATGGTGCAGCCTCCTTATATTCAATGGTGTGCTGCGTGCTGGTATAAATCCGCATTGGTGCGGGACGTGGCTTGAGCAGCCACAAGATGGCCGCGTCCGGCTGAGGCTCCGCGCTGCGAGTGGACCTTTTCCCGTTACCGGAGCTGACTCGCTGGACCTCGAGGGCAATGGAATGGCTGTCTTAGTGGAGCGGGCACGGGGACACAGGTAGCCTCTTTTCTTTTTTCATTTTTCGCTACCTTTCAACCTGTTTCCTCCGCGACCCGCTCCTGTCAGGAACGCCGGCAGCACCCGCCATTTTGTGTGCAGCGGGACGCTGCATTATTTTCTGAAACTCTCCCGCGTTGCTTGAGAAGCGGCGCAGTGGCTCTACTACTTTCTACTGCAATCCCGCTCTCCTTTCCGCATGGTTGCTGGTGCTGATGGAGTGAGGTCTCGTGCAACAATAATATCCGGATTCCTGAGGGGAGGATGGTTAAAGGAATTCCCTCAAATTTCTAAATTTCCTTCGCATGCATTTTGGTGAGGCGATTCCTGCATCTGGGGAACGTCTTGCTATTGGAGATTCTTCCAGCAACTTTAACTCTGGTTTTGTTAGGCCAGCTGTTCACTATCTGTTCCAAATGTTTACACCTGTTATTTCCTTATGAAAGTCATTTGTGACTAGTTCTGTCTGCTGCACATTTAACGCTCTCCTCAATTGTATGTTAACAGTTCTTGGCCTTTGGTCCTTAGTCAGTTGGGAGCATCATCATGCAGGCTCTTCTATATTGATGGTCCTCTATCTGGCTTGGTATGCCTGGTTGCTTGAGGTAGCTGTCTCTCTGTTTTGGCCTTACACAGTAAGCGCTCCTCTGACGTGACGTGTATTACTAACTGTTGATGAATAATGTTAGAAGTACTCTGCCTCATCTTCTGTGTTCCTGGCTACCACTGAACAGCATTTATCATCTACTCTCTATGGAGTCCTTTTCCCCCCTCAGTCAGAAAAGTACTTCAGCAAATATGGCGTCTACTCGCAAGGATTCAAACATTGTTGCTTCTTCCAAGCACCACAAGAAGGATCCCAACTCTCCTACTAAATCCCCTTTAACCATCACTATGGAGGACCTCATGAAGAGCTCAAGCTTAACAAGCCCTTCGTGATAGACACTAATGCTACTATTCAAATGTTAGAGGAGAAATGCTCTAATTTAGAGGCTCGGATGTCTGAAGTGGAGCAGAGAATCAATGACACTCAGGATGTAATTGCTCAAGTCGCAGCTATGTCCAAAGAAATTGCTCTTCTTAAAACACAGACGGAGAACTTGGAACACCGCAATAGGCGAAATACCCTTAGAATTTATGGTATTCCTGAGGGTGAGGAGGGTACGGATATGCTCGCCTTTCTGGGACAACACATTCCCAAAATTGTTGGTCTCAACGATGGCACTACCCTCAATTTGCAACATGCACATATCATTCGCCCCAGCTCCAGGGGTCAATCTTCTACCTCAACGGCTGCCCGACCTAGAGGAATAATTTGGAATACACCCAACTCTTAATAGTCCTCTCTGCGGCTAAGCTCAGAAAGCAGATGCTGTGGTCCGGACAAAAAGTTTTCTTCTCTCAAGATGTGGCATGGACAACTGCTACTCGTTGTAAAGAGTTCTTGTCTATCTGCCCGGCTCTTCGATTGATGAACGCTAGATATGAAGAGATAATCAAAGAGAGGGAGTAAAGAGGTATAAGGATAGAACCTACCTCCTATCTGATATTTAATAAACAAAAGTGATTCTATCCTATCAAAAAGTGTAAAAACGTGATACTAAATAGTTAATTGATTACTTGATTTTATATATTTTTTTGATTTTTACAATAATTAGTACAGTGAAATTGAAGTGATCCGTGGAGTGCCACGGGAAGCACTAAGTGTTTTTAAAATACCCCTCACACACTATGAGTCCCATAGTGTCATGCTTCATCATGGGGGTCTTCCCGTCCCTCTACGGGGCGGGGCGTGCTACTACCAACGGCTACGCGGGAGCACTGTTGTTGTGATAGTAAGGCTTATGTGTAGTGCAAGGGATGTGAGTGATTAGGGATACGTGAAAATAAAATTAAAAAGACCCTGGCTAGTAGAAAAAACAATTTTATTCTGTTCTCTAGCTGGGACCATTAAAAATGGGGAAAAGGAGTAGGAAATCTCAATTTAGTGGTTACCTACTGGGTCGACATGTTTCGTGAGCAGTCCCCACTGCTATACTCATCAGGACCAGAAAATAATAATCCCTTAAACACTAGAGAGAATTTCTAGATTCATATGCCTATTCGTCTATATTCATATGCCTATGCCTCCGTGCCGCTACATCGACGGAGCGGCACGGAGGCATACGGAAGCGAGGCATGATCCTGAAAACTTGACTATTACCAGGCGTCCTCCCCTCCAGTGCGTGCTCATGAAGCCCGAACAGTACAACTAATCAAAATACCAATTTGGTCCTATTTTCCGATTGGGGTCAGTGTACCCTAGGGCGCAGCTTTCATTCAAGTCTGCCAATAGAGACGAATAGGCATATGAATCTAGAAATTCTCTCTAGTGTTTAAGGGATTATTATTTTCTGGTCCTGATGAGTATAGCAGTGGGGACTGCTCACGAAACATGTCGACCCAGTAGGTAACCACTAAATTGAGATTTCCTACTCCTTTTCCCCATTTTTAATGGTCCCAGCTAGAGAACAGAATAAAATTGTTTTTTCTACTAGCCAGGGTCTTTTTAATTTTATTTTCACGTATCCCTAATCACTCACATCCCTTGCACTACACATAAGCCTTACTATCACAACAACAGTGCTCCCGCGTAGCCGTTGGTAGTAGCACGCCCCGCCCCGTAGAGGGACGGGAAGACCCCCATGATGAAGCATGACACTATGGGACTCATAGTGTGTGAGGGGTATTTTAAAAACACTTAGTGCTTCCCGTGGCACTCCACGGATCACTTCAATTTCACTGTACTAATTATTGTAAAATCAAAAAAATATATTAAATCAAGTAATCAATTAACTATTTAGTATCACGTTTTTACACTTTTTGATAGGATAGAATCACTTTTGTTTATTAAATGAACGCTAGATATGGCCTGGTGCAGCACTGTTTTTTCAAGGTTACTTTTAAAGAGTGTTCTTACTCCTTTGATCGTCCTGAGGATCTGCGTCAATTTATCTCCTGGCATAAAGGCGAAGAGATGGACTTTGGAGGCCCTTGAAGAATGTCTCTTTTAATTATCTGTGTTTTTCTTCTTATACTCTACTGTTCTGATGGTATTTGTTATCCTTTCTTTGTTGTTATTATAGTCTTGTTGATTTTCATGCAGGTCACTGGATTATCTTCACTTCCTCTGGACGCTATTTCTTACCATTGTTTATGTGTTTCTTTACAGATGTCTCCCTCCCCGTTTACAGTTCTCCTGATGTTTGGTGTCAGTCTCTCCACCGTATACACTTGTTCAGTCGCTGGATTGCTTCTCCCTGCTTTTTATCAGTTTTCCCGTGCTATGTTGTCAGTCCCCCCCTCTTGTGCTATTTCTTACTTAGCTCCCTGCTCTGCGTTTTTTTTTCCTTTCCTTTATCTATATTATGGGTCCTGGTTGCTCTGGTTGTCTTCGTGGAATTCGTCGTCCGTCTTTCTTTGCAGGTCCCCGCCTCTACATGTTATTTCCTTTCTTCTGGATATATATTCCGTCTTTCGTGACTGAAGTCTTTCGACTCCCTGTCAACTTTGTTTATCTTTTATTCTCTCTCCTTTATCTTCTTGCTTCTCGTCAACCTTTCTTTGTCTATCACTTACTTCCTCTACCTTTTCTCTCCTTCCTTTCTCCTCTTTGTGGTTTTCTTTTTTATCTTCTTTCCATTGTCCTCAGACCTTGCACTTCATTTTCCCTTCAGCACACCGTTTCTATCTATTTCCATCTCTTTTTATTTTCTACTTTGTCATCATTTTACTATTTATCTTTCTCTCCGCTATCTATTATCTATTCCTTTGTATTCTGTATTACAAGTTTTCATGTGTTTATCCTACAGTTATACAAACTATAAGTTGTTTCAGCTGTTGCTAAAAGTTATCATTTGCATATCTTGTTGCTTATTGTGTTTTCTCTTTGGTTACCATGACTGATAATGTTCGCATTGTTTCATGGAATGTTAGGGATTACGCAATCCTGTTAAGAAAAAGAGGGGTCTCACTCATTTGTCTAGGCTGCAATGTAAAATAGCTATGCTCCAGGAGACTCATCTTAATGAAAACGAGATTAATTCTCTTAAAAGGCAATGGGTGGGCCATGTTTTTTGTTCCCCGTCTCAAGATAGGAAAAATGGATAATTACTTTATTTCACAAATCTCTTTCTCTTGTTTTGGAGAGGGAGGAGAGAGATGTTGATGCAAGATGGCTCCTTTTACATCTTAATATAAATGGTTCCCCTATCTCCCTTCTCAACATTTATGGCACTACTGGTGTTGATGCACAATTTTGAAAAACAGGTCACACACTCTTCATTCATGTCCTGACACCAATTTACTTGTGGGTGGGGATTGCAATCAGGTCATGGAACCTTTCACGGATAGGAAGTCTAACGCTAGGTACATTCCCAACAAAATGCACAAAACTTTCAGGACTACAATTCATTCGAGGGGTCTGGTTGATTCGTGGAGAATATCTCATCCGGACACGTCAGAATACACTTTCTATTCTCCTACTCACAAATCTTCTTCTAGGATAGATTATATTTTTTTAAGACCCCGCCTCCTTCCTAACTTAATCCATGTTTATATTGGGTCCATTCTTATTTCCGATCATGCCCCAGTTTAGATTACTCTGGATCTCCCCTCTGAAACCTCCAAACCACGCAGATGGCGCTTCAATAATTATTTACTAAAGGATCATAAGTTTCTGGAGCGTTTTAAAGAGTTCCTGCCAGGGTTCTTCCTTAGGAATGCTACTCCGGATATTCCTTTTCCCACTATATGGTATCCCTTCAAGGCAACAGCCAGAGGTTTCATCATTGACTACATTGCGGCTAAAAAGAAACAGTGTAGAATGGATTACGCTTCCTTGTTAGCTTCTATTAAATATCTCGAACACGCCTACTTTACTTCTAATAATGAGGATACCTTAAAAAAATGAATTCAGGCTAAGTTGTCTTTTAATAAGAAATCGACAGAGGAGGCTTCCGGCACCCTACTCAAGGTCAATTCTAAATTCTATGGGGGTCGTAATAGAGCTGGCATGCTACTGGTGAATTATTTAAAGGTGAAATCCCAACGTTCCAAGGTAGTCAAAATTACTGATAATGGTGGTATTGATAATTTCAAGAATGATGAAATATTAAACTGTTTTAGGATTTTTATAAGACTCTATATACTCCAGAATCCTCTCCTTCCGATGAGGCATTGGATTATTTTTTCAAAGCACTCCCTCCAAGTCCCTCTTTGCTTTCTGATTGCTCTGAGAGGGATCTTTCCCTACCTGAACTTAAGTCCGCCCTTGCCCAATTACCAAAAGATAAATCCCATGGCCCGGACGGCTTCACTGCCGAATTTTATTCTTGTTTCTACCAGATTTTACTTCCTTAACTTTTATCTTTATTCCAACATTTTTTGTCTCACAAAGAGGCTTGTGGTTCCTTTCTTGAAGCTATGATCTGTCTAATTCCTAAGAAGGGTAAGGATCCTTCTTCTTGTGCTAATTATCGCCCTATTTCTTTAATTAATTTAGACTGTAAGATTTTTGCTAAGGTCCCTGCTCTGCGTATTAATGACGTCATCCCCGATTTGATTGGAAATGAGCAAACAGGGGTTGTCAAGGGTAGAACGATTGCAGACAATTCTAGAACTTTTTTGAACATTATACACCTTGCTTTCAAAAGTTCCACCCCGGTCGCAGCTATCACTCTAGATGCGGAGAAAGCTTTTGACCGCATTCATTGGCTTTTTATGATGCATGCTCTTAAGACATGGCTTGGCAGTTCGGGCTGGACTGTTCCCATGAGGCACAGGGTCAGACTGATTTGCATATGGCCATGTCTGAACTGGGGTGGTGGAGTGAGCTAAAGAATGATGATGGATTAAACCCAGATCAGTTGACTGGGGGTGAGAGTTTGATTTGCTCAAACGCTCCGGCCATCATCCCCTTTGGTATCGCTTTGTTCGCCCTAAGTTGGCAGGGTTTGCCCAGACGTGGGTCCCTTGCTCACTTTGCCACTGGATTCAAGATAGCCTGGCTGATGAGGGTTATGAACCCGAAACCGGTCCCAGGATACTTGTTTCCGGTCCAGGAAAGACATGGCTAGGCAGTTTGGGCTGGACTGTTCCCATGAGGCACTGGGTCAGACTGATTTGCAAATGGCCATGTCTGAACTGGGGTGGTGGAGTGAGCTAAAGAATGATGATGGATTAAACCCAGATCAGTTGACTGGGGGGTGAGAGTTTGATTTGCTCAAACGCTCCGTCCATCATCCCCTTTGGTATCGCTTTGTTCGCCCTAAGTTGGCAGGGTATGCCCAGACGTGGGTCCCTTGATCACTTTGCCACTGGATACAAGATAGCATGGCTGATGAGGGTTATGGACCCGAAACAGGTCCCAGGATGCCTGTTTCAGGTCCAGGAAAGACATGGCTTATCAGTTCGGGCTGGACTGTTCCCATGAGGTACTGGGTCAGACTGATTTGCATATGGCTGTGTCTGAACTGGGGTGGTGGAGTGACCTAAAGAATGATGATGGATTAAACCCAGATCAGTTCACTGGGGCTGAGAGTTTGATTTGCTCAAACGCTCCGTCCATCATCCCCTTTGGTATCGCATTCTCTTAAGTGGCATGGATTCGGTCCTGTTATTTTATCCCTTATTAGTTTGTTGTGTTCCTCCCCTACCACTTTGGTCTTTGTTAACGGTTTTTAATCCCCTTATTTTACTCTCCAACTAGGTACTC
The DNA here is from genome assembly GCF_964204655.1 of Triturus cristatus. Classification (NCBI taxonomy): domain Eukaryota; kingdom Metazoa; phylum Chordata; class Amphibia; order Caudata; family Salamandridae; genus Triturus; species Triturus cristatus. Next base: position 1,362,034,512 of record NC_140591.1, on the reverse strand, counting down.
ATCAAGGGTGCCCTCTGGCTCCTTTGCTTTTCATCCTGTCTCTTGAACCTTTTCTTCACTCCCTTAGGAACTCTCCTGCCTTTCGGGGTTTTACTCATAGATCTATTGAAATCAAGTTCACGGCCTATGTAACGATATTTTGCTATATATGTCCGACCCCTCTGCCTCTTTACCTGCTTTTATCGGTCTTTTGTCTTCTTATGCTGCCCTGTCTGGATACAAGTTAAATTTTTCTAAGTCTGAAATTCTTCCGTTAAACAAAAACTGCCTTAGAAGTATGTTTGAAGGGACCAACTTTAAAGGGAATACTAATTGCATTACTTGTCTAGGGATAAAATATTCTTCTTCAAATGCTAAAACAGTTCAACTCAACTCGGATTATGTTTTATCAAAATAATCTGACATGGCAGGAACATGGTCTCCTTTATTTCTGTCCTGGTGGGGCAGGTTGGATACCTCCAAGATAATGATGTTTCCAGTAATTAATTTCCACTTTTCCATGTTACCGGTATGACTTCCTTCAAAAAAATGTAAGAATCTTAATAGTATCCTGAGTAAATTTCTTTGGAATAATCGGAAAGCTCGTCTCTCTCTATCTGCTTTATCTGCTCCTAAAGATAGGGGTGGGGTTAATTTTCCCAATTTTCACCAATATCGTTCCTCCTTCCAAATTCGGCAAGTTTTGCCTTATTTTTCTTCTTCAGTTGACCCTCCTGTTTCAGTATGGTTTAAATTGGAGGAATCCGTTATTCATCCTTTCCCCTTTTCCTCATTAGCCAACTTTGTTCATCCTCCTCGTTCGTTCAAATATCCTACTATCCCATATCTTATATCAACTCTCTATCCTATTCTTACTAAATTGAGTTCACCACTTCAGCTATTTCTGGATTCCTCTATCTGGCATAATAAATCCATTACAATTTCTAATCGTACTATCTTCTGGAAAGATTGGATTATCAAAGGGATTATACAGGTTAAACACTTAATACATAATAAGCCGCTTTTATCTTTCCAGGAAACCCAGTCTAAATATAATTTACCCGTCACACTTCTTTCTAAGTTTGACTCTTTGAGACCGATTTTGTCTCAACAGCTTTCTCTTCTCTCTGATATTTCCTCCTCTTCACTTGACCCTTCTATACAACCATTACTTGCTTCCCCTTCTGTCCGGGCCTCTCATATTTATAAATACCTCTATTTTCTCTACCCACTCATCCCAAAAACAAGATTGAACTTTGATGGGAAATGGACTTTCAACATACTTTTTCTATACACACATGAAACTCCATTTGGGCTCGGATACACCATACTTCATGTAATGCCAGTACCACTCAAATGCTTTATTATTTTTACCAGAGATTATTTTTAACCCCTGTTAGCTGTTTCTAAATTCAGCTCTGACCTATCTCCCAATTGTTGGTCTTGTAAGAATACTCCTGGCACATATATTCATTCCTTTTATCTTTGCCCCAACATTTCTACTTTTTGGACTAAAGTATGCAAATCAATTACCTCTATTTGCTCCACTAATTTTTCTTTTGATATTCACTCCCTATTTGTGGGTAGTAATTCCATACGCTGGTTGGGTGCTCGTAAACTTGGCTCATTTATAGATTTATCCATTGCCATTGCTTTTCAGGTTATAGAGCTTTTGTAAGCACCTCCCAGCAGCTTATTCGAAAAGAGGCCTTCTGGTCGCCTCTCACTAATTATATTTCTTCCGCTGCACTGCATGCCAAGGACAGTAACTTTGTTTTTCAACCGCCGTGAGTGCTGTGCTTATTCCTTTCTTTCTTCTTTTTTTTTTTATAATGTTCATATTTTATGAGTGTATATTGCTAAATGCGATTCTGTTTTATTTGTTATTGAAAAGTTTTACTAGATTATATGATAAGATTGCTGATACGTTTTATCTTTTATCTCCTTTCCTCCTTTCCTTTTCTCTCTTTTTTCTTTCTCCTCTCCTCTTTTCTTCCCCTTTTTCTTTCCTCCTCCTTCTTTCATTTACCCCTTCTCTCATCTTTAAAACTCAAAAGCAAAAATGCTAATTTTATTATGGTACTCTGTGATTTTATTTTATTCCTAACATTGGTTTTTAATCCCGACAATGTATGATGTCTTAGGTTTTTCACCATTTGTTTTTCATCTTTATTCTTTGTTATCCTATGGATTTGTATTTCATGCTCTTTATTATACTTCTGTACCATGTTTTTCCTATCTGTTTTAATAAAGCTTTCTAAACTCAAAAATAAATAAATCCACATTGGTCAATTTGTATTAGCCTGTTTAAGTAGGGATATAGTCTGTGTGCCCAAATTTTGCTCAATATTTTGTATTCCGTCATCAGTAATGATAACGGGCGATACCCCGACATGTCAGTCATATCCCTCCCTGGTTTTGGTAGTGATACTACTAATCCTTGCGCAGTAGTGCAGGGGAGGTGGCCCAATTCGAGCGACTTGTTGTATAGCTCTTCCAATTGGGGAAGTAAGGCCTCAGAGTAAGCATCAAAAAATTCCACCTGTAAACCGTCCAAGCCTGGTGCTTTATTACGCGGGAGTCCATTAATAGCGGATTTTATTTCAGCCCTAGTGATGGGGCCTGCCAAAGTATCTCGCATGTCTGCTGGGGCCTGTGGGTAGGGCAAGTTTGCTAGGAATGTATCTATTAAAGTGGTGTCCAGTGGGGGTGGTTTGCTATAAAGTATTCCGTCATTTGTGCTGAAGACATCATTAACATCATGTTGCGTATACACCATGTGTCTTCCAGGCAAGATAATTTGACTTATGGCAGTAGTTGGTGAGTCTTCTCTCAATATCTTCACTAGCAGGGTCGCTGATGTATCTGCCTCGGTGTGTAAAGGCCCTATAATCGATTATCCTAAGCGTTTCTAACAACTCCGCATGTTGGATACGTGCCTCTTGCAATGGAGCCGGTTTAGTGGGATAGTTTGCCGCTTCTTGTTCCAGCCCTTTCATATTATCCTCTACTGCCTTCAGATTGTCATGCACCTCCTGCCTTACACCCACTGTAGTGCTGATCGCAGTTCCACGGACTACTGCCTTGAGTGTGTCCCATTCAACTAAGATTGAGGATGCAATGTTGCTGTTTTCCGTAAAAGAGTGTGTGAGTGTAGTTGACAGGGTGATACGAAACACTGTGTCTTCTAGTAATTGGGGCCAAAGCTTCCATGTAGGTAGCGGGGTGGGTATTTTACCCCAGGTAAGGGAAATCTCTAGAGGGTTAGGATCGGAGAAGGTTTTTGCTAAGTACGTAGTGTGCGTCACCTGGTCCGCTATGGAGAGGGAACACATGATCCTATCTATTCTGGTATGTAATTGGTGTACTGGGAAATAAAATGAGTATTCTTTGTTTAACAGATTCTTCAGTCTCCACACATTGCATAAGGACCGTCCACCCGCCCAGTTGCACCGGGCCTCTGCCTGCTTGGCTGCTCCCGCTCCAGGGAGGGGTGGGTGCGAACGGTCAAGTCCAATGTCCATAACCGCATTACAGTCACCCCCCATGATCCACGGGTATGCCTCTCAACCTGCCAGTATCGTGTTTAATCACAGAAAGTATTTGTTCTTGTCAAAATTTGGAGCATATAAGTTCCCCAATATAACATGTATACCATCTAGTGACCCTCACAAAAAGATGTACTTACCCTGTATATCTATCTTCTTATCTAGTACTTCAAACGGGACTCCATATCTGATCCAGATCATTACACCCCTAGCGAAGGATGAGTAATTAGTAGAGAATAACCGACCCATCCATTTCTTCCACATTTTTGCAGCTTTCGATTCCGTCCTTGCACTTAATCAATTACTCATGTACCCTATCTGCTTCTGTACTGAGCCTAGACCCCAAACATTCCATGTAATCAAGGTATATGTGTTGAGCTTGTGCATGATAACTATGGTGTGTGTGTCCAGGATGAGGGATGGTAAAAGCAATATAGGACATGTTAGTTGCTGCTTGCCAGAGTCCCTAAACTCCCATTGTAACACTAATACAAGGCCCTGCTTGTGAACTAATTTGAGTCAAACCAAAAATACAACATAGTGAACATTGCTGTATTGAACTGTTGCATTCGCAAATAGGGGGATGTCTCTCACGCCGACCATGTGATAATATCCACACTCAGTAGCTCATCTGAGCCCGGGCTAATACATTTAACATTATTATACCATTACATTCACACAAGAGAAAAGGATATGTATGTCCATAAGTCATCGTGCCTGTGCCATCATGCTCAGCTGTCACATGGATGAACAGGGCAGTCAGTTCTGTATTTCATAAACCCAGTAGATCATCTGCGGTTTGCAGTGTCACTGTGGGAAATAAAGCTAGGCTTCTCTCTGAGTCAGATCTCACGGTACTGCCCTCTGAGGATTCCAAGTACATTCATGAGGCATTGTCTCTGAACGTCCCAGTATTCAAGTCGAACAAAAAAGACTGTGTAGGCCTCACTTGTGCAACAGTTTTTAAATGGAGTGGAAGGCTCTAGAAGCTAGCGACCACTGGCCAACTCTAGGGTGCCACATCAACTCTCCACCCCGTCCCATCCCTCCCACACTGCCTGCTGGGGCAATTCAAGATGGCTCGGGCCAGAAGTCTCTGGCCACATCTCCTCTGGGAGCATCACATCAACTCCACCTCTAGCTGACATCACTGCCAGGACCTTTTCCACCAAAACCTCAGAGAAAAGCCCCCTCCTGTGTTAGTTATCTCTGCTCTCCTGAAGCGAAATATAATACTGTAAAGAATTATTTGATATTAACAGGGCTTTCCTCACAGTCATCGGTGACAGCACCCGTGCTCTGACCCAGGTATACAGTCACTGTTGTGCTGCAGCTTCATATTTCCATTTTATTTTTAAAGCTGCGCGACTCTGTGAATGAAGCTGACAAATGTTGCAAAGCGCATGGCTTTGCAACTTTGCTCACAACCCATAAGGCAATGGTGTGTTGTAAAAATGTTAACACACCTGAAATAAGATTTTTTGATTAATGATCATGACACTAGCAACAAATATGGATGATTTGCCACTTCAATGCCGCTGCTGGTCCACCTGGAGCATGGACTTTTTCTGGCTTTGGTTGTTGTAAACAGGAGAAAAGAACAGTAAACACATGTGAAAAAAAAACGGTCACACATATGCAGGTTCAGAACTTCAGATCAGGACATTCAGTACTCACAATGCAGCCACATGCTCCCTCATTGGTTTTCTACCAATCGATCTCTGCCATTGGGATAATGTATTCCTATTCAGGTCCAGCTGCCGCAGGATGTCTCTTGTCTCCAGCAAATTACATCTAACCAGCAATGCTGGACTTGCTGTGAGTGTTAGCCTCTTGCACTGCTCTGCCTGGAGGCAGCAGCCTTCTCTCAGATACTGCCCATGGTCTTCCACGGTACTATAAAGGGGCCGATTCCGGCCGCAAAACGAACCGACCGACACGGACCCGGACCGAATACCGACCGACACGGACCAGCGCCGTACGACCTGTGCAGTACGATGCAAAGCGTGTGAATTACAACCGACATGTACGGAATACAAGCCGTATGATCGAGCTGTAGGGAAAATAGTAATCCGGCAGGAAAAATCACGCAAATATCATGACCGACACTAACCTGGAATGAAGCCGGCCGACCCGTACCCGCGATGTACGATTTGCGCAGGACGATGCAATGCGTGCAAAACCAGACCGACTCGCACGGAGAACAAGTTGCACGACTGACACGCACAGACAACCCAGCACACAAGCAATCAAGACCGCCGCGAACGACGCGTACCAAACACAGAAGACAGGCAGCGTGAACGAGGCAGAGAAGCCCGCACGAGGCAACAGCAGCGTCTGTTTCCATTACATGAACGTCTCCTTCATGCCTACAAAACACAAAGGAAAAAAGCCAAAAAAAAGGACCAAACAAGCAATGACAAAGCCAATAAATACCAAATAAAAAAAATGGGACAAAGACACACCCACCACTCCAACTATATAAAGGATTACAATCACTACCATCATCTATTGCAAACAGGAGACACAGCCAGCAGCAAACACCAGTACACAGCAACCACAGACACACTCACAACTCACCCATCACACAACTCACACACCATCAGCACTTCATACAAAAGCACACACACATACACCCAGCAAAACCAACACCAACCCACCATCACTTGCACCCTCACACACACATCCCTCACCACCCATCACCATGCCTCCAAAGAAGAATCTAAAGTTCACAGATAGTGAGTTAGAAGTGTTGGTAGACGAGATCATCAGAGTAGAGCCACATTTGTTTGGTACATTGGTCCAAAGGACCCCCATCTCACAGAAAACCAAGATGTGGGCGAGGATTGTGGACAAGGTGAACGCATAGAAACCACAAATATCATAAACTGAACACCTTATATACAGATTCTCATATTTGTAAAAAAACATTGTTCTCTATTGTGCATTATATCTTTTAAATAATTTATTTGTAAATAGTAACCCAAACAGCTAACATTATTTTTTCGATTTCGATTCCAAGGGACATATACTGGACCTAATCATTTCAAATGACCCCAACATCAAAGTCGCACCATCAATACCAGTCCTCTGGTCAGACCACCACTATATTCCTTTTTACATAGGGAAGAAAGGCAGTGAGCAGCAGAGGGCTTCCCCCAAGGACGAGATAAAGAAAAGGTGCTGGGCTAAGTTCAATGCAGAGGCGTGGGGGAATGCAGTAGTAGAAACAAATGCACTAAATACCAAGATGCCAGTAACAATGGAGAAAGCATACTCAGCCTGGGAAACCTGGATTACCCAATCTTTAGACAAAGTAGTCCCCAAAGTAACATACAAAGTTAAAGCCAGACCCAGGGTGGAGGGATGGTTCAACGCCCAACTGCTAGCGTCAAAGAAAATCTGCAAAAAAAGGGAAAAAGGGACTGGAGGAAAAACAACTACCCACAACTTAAAACCTCGTAAAAATCAGCCATCAGAATCTACCACAAAGATATTAAAGAAACTCAGGCCAAGTTCTTTGAGGAGAAAACTAGCTTGTCCCAAAACTCCTCAAGGGAATTGTTTGCGGTAGTCAAGGCTTTAATCTCCCCAGCCCATGACCTTCACCCTACAGAGACCACGGAGGAGAGGTGTAACAATTTATCCAACTACTTCCTCTTTAAAGTTATGAGCATTTACAGCTCCTTTAGGGCAGGTGGGGAAACTACCACAAGGGGGGAAAAGGATCAGGCGGTAGCCTCCCCATTAAACACTATCACCAACCTCCTGTTAGTGGAGGCAGAGGAGGTAGAATCATTGATGGCCAAAGTGAATTCAAGGTCACCACTTGTCCCGCCCTGCTGCACTTCATTAAAACAGTCACACCCGCCATCTCTAATTAAGATCCTGAACCAGTCTCTGGAGACGGGCATGGTCCCAGCAGTCTGGAAACACGCTATAATTAAACCCCTGCTAAAAGAAACAATGCAGATCCAGCACAACTAGGGAATTACCGCCCCATATCATTGCTGATGTTTGTAGGCAAGCTCTTGGAAAAATATCTGGCTGAGTTCCTTGAAACAAATCACTGTCTCCACCCCACCCAGATGGGATTTTGTGCCCAACATAGCACTGAGTCTGCTCTTTTGATAGTGGTGGAGGAACTCAGAAGGTCATTGGATCGGGGAAGCTCAGCAGCCGTACTCCTCCTGGACCTGAGTGCAGCCTTCGACATGGTGGACCACTACACCTTGCGAAGCATGATGGTTCCGTGTAGGGTTTTGAGTGTACAGGAAAATTGGCGCCCTGCCTGGTAGCGGTAAGTCAGGGTAATTAGAAAATAAGGAGGATACGGTGCCACTAGGTCAGAGGAAACCCCAATACCCCTGAAGGGAGTGGCAAGGGCCCATTCAGTGAATACAACAAGAGTCCTAGGCACACGTTTTAGAATAAATATATACAAGCATTTTACTTTTCAAAGCAACATGAAATTACAGTATGGAAAGGAGATAAGGTCGACACAGGTTTTTTTGTTCTTTCCAAGTTGAAATGTATTTGAAAACATCAAAGAGAAAACCCGCCGACACGTGTTTCGTCAAGCGGGTGGTACACCCGTGACTCTTCAGTGCTGGGGATAAACAAATAACATAGTACAAAACGAGTTCAAAAATTGGAAAGCATGATGCATAACACAGAGGTGAAAATGCGTGAAAACACCTCCTATAAGTGGAAACCCTATAGAAAAGTGGAAAGAGCATGAGGAAACAATGCGTAAGTGAAACGACATAATGTGAAGCTCAAAACCATAATGTGTGCAGTGCATGCGATCTAGGACAACATAACAAATTACTACGAAAGTCTCAAAAGTCGCCAAAATTGTTGAGTCAAGATCGCAACATGACATTATTTAGAGCATAACGAGAAAGCGCAAGTGTAAACTGAAAATTGTACAACTTATAATCAGTGAGCAAAATGGGCAAGAATGAAATGGGCGGATGACCATTAGAATAGGCTTCCATTAAACGAAAAATTTCCTGCAGTCTAGCTCTAATTCACAAAATGAAGCATACTATGCAAATACAGTTTGGTTATCGGTAACACTATGCAAATTACTTATAAAGGACCGCATATGTAATCTCAAAATTGTACAACCAACTAGAAAAAGAATACGTAATGTGGGAAGAGGGAGACAAAACATGCATCCGAACATGCTGCCGATAAAAGTGGAAGGAATAGAAGAAAAGCGAGGTGGTTGCAAAAATACCTGAATGTGGAACAAGGATGAAAGGGTCTAGAAAGAGAAAAACAGGAGGGAGTCAGAAGTCGGAGGGCATTGAAAGGGAAGTTAAACAAAATAAATATAAAGAACGGGCAGTGGAAAGGACTCACCATGAGGCCGGTGATAATTCCAACCTAAGGATAGAAGCCAATGGTGGCTTGTTGAAAATATGAGCCACGGGATGACGGGTGGGTTCAGCCGCCAACCGTGAAGTCTGAACGTACGGGGTTGAGAAAAAAGGGGAAAAAAGGGGGGGAAAAGAATTAACACCAGAGCGGCAAACTGAATCTAAAATGGGCCGTTGCCAAGGGTATGAGGAGAGCGATTACCTGAAAGCTCCAGGGTCTGAGGAAAACAATGTTCACTCCACGTCAATGAGGTAGAAAGCCGGACACGGCACACTGTATACGGCAGTGCATGGCGGGAAAACGTATCAGAAGTATGGAGAACTAGAGCGCTAACCCAGAAATGGGTTTAGCGGAAGTATAAGTGGACGAAGTGAGTCTCGGGTGCATGGCAGGAGAGCGTGCCCAGGGTACGGGGAGCTAAAACGCTAACCCGGATATGGGTTTGGCGAACGTGTGTGGGGAAGTGGATGCCAATACGGGGAGAGGAGTAAAAATATTTATAAAAAACAGGAAGTGTGTATACAATAGAAGATAGCGAAAAGATAAGAAAAAAAGAGTGAATAAGAGAAAAATGGATAGTAAAAAAGAGGGTTTCATAAGGATAAGAAATACGGCATATTCAATCAGAGTGACGCATAAAATTAACACTCTCATGTCTGCCCTGTGCAGTCAATTAATAATGGATCTCTACAACCAGTGTGTTAAACAGTACATAATCTGTGAATAGCGGATTCGAATAAATGAGCATAAAAGACATATACAGTTTGCTACTACGAGTAATATAGAATGCAGATTTACACAAATAGATGCAGATCAGGGAGCAATAACCATAAATGAAATAATGTGAGAACTGTGGATGAATCCAATTCATACAAGCAAACTTATATTTGTTCACTGTCATGTCCTGCTGCGTATCATTTCCATAGTTATTCGTCTCACATATAAGTGTATTCTTTGACATAATTATGCAGATATCAATAATGAGCAAACTTTTAACTAGTAACAACTGTCATGGTTAGCGTTTTTAAAGGCTTCCAACATTACATCCCATTCCTTGGATATTTGATTTTTCTGTAGTCCTCGGGCCTTTTCTCGTCGTATGGCAGCACTTTCAGCCCCACCCCAGCATATTATTTCACTGTGCCATGTGTATATTGCAGGGGGTTTGGCTGATTTCCATCTCATGGTAATGGATCTCTTGGCAATCATAAGCCTCAGATCCAGGAAACAGAGTTGGACCTTCTGCAGTGACTTACGCTTAGGGAGGCCCAACAGACATCCCAACACAGAGTTGTCTATTTGGAGATGCGTAGTCACCTCTAGTATTCATCTGACCTCTCCCCAGAATTCTTCCAGGCGTGGGCATGCCCATGGCATATGAATTAAATCGGCCTCTTCCATCTGGCATTTGGGGCATTGATAGTGCATGTTCAGAAACATCCGCTGTAGGCGGTGTGGTGTGAGGTAAGCTCTATGAAGGACCATGCTTTGAATGAACTTAAACTTTGTATTACGTGACACCTTTTTGGGAGTTCCAAAATATCAACCCATTCCCTGTCTGATATCTTCCGTCCCATGTCTGCCACCCATTGAACTCGGAGGGCGTCAAGGGGCATTGTAGCGTGTGCCTAGATGCTCAAGTATAGTCATTTGATGAGGTGACGTCCCTCCCCAATGTAGTATATGGATTTGAGCAGTTCATGCGTCTGAGGTTCCTCCCGTTGGGGGGACCAGTGTCTCTTAACATATTGCAGTATCGCCGCGTATAACATATATAGATGGTTTGATGCTCTGCATCTAACCATGCCCCAATTTTGTGTTTCCTGAGTCTGCTGCACAGTAGTGGGATCGCCAACAATGGGATATTGCCTGCATAGGGGGTACAACCAGATGTATACTGCAGTGCTTTCCTTTCGCATTGCAATGCTGTGTTTAATAATGGCGGTACTTTCAGGGAATTTTACAATAGTGTGTATAGCAGTCCCTGTTCAATGTTTTGCATAGTGTATCCAATCTCTTGCAGGTTGCGACCTGCAGTCCAATTGGACAGCCATTGCAGTTGGCTCGCATAATAGTAAGCTCGGAAATCCGGCACCCCTAGGCCTCCTCTGCTTGTGTCTATTTGTAATTTCCTAAGGCTCACTCTTCGTCGGCCTGTCCCCCACATGAGATCCAATAATACAATGTCTAGTGTGTTAAAACTAAGTGGGGGTATTATAATCGGTAAATTAGTGAAGTTATAGAGGAGTCCAGGGAGTACCACCATCTTGGACACTGCCACTTGACCCATCGCCGAGAGAGGCAGCGTAGTCCAGAAAGCGACCTTTGAACGCATTTCTTTGATAGCCCTATTGAGGTTACCTTCCAGCATGTCCGTGAGGGAGTGAATTCCCAGGTATTTACACTTGTGCTGCGCCACCATTAGGGAAATTAGCCCAAAGTTGATCCTCTCAGGGTGTGAATGATCTTGGAAGAAGAAGGCGTTTGATTTTGATTAGTTAATGGCTAAGCCATATATTTGTTCGAAGCCTGCAAATATTCCGGGGATTGGGTCTAGCCCTCTCAGGAGATCCTGCACGTATATAATTGTGCCATCCTCATAAACAGATATCAAATGCGTGGATGTACCCATCGGTATCCCACACTGGGCAGCCTCCTGCCTTAACCAAAGCGCCAGTGGATCCAGTGCCAGTACAAACAATAGTGGGGACAGGAGGCCGCCCTGTCTTGTGCCTCTGTGCACCCGGTATTCCTGTGAAATGTATTTACCAGACCTGACTCTTACCATTGGGCCTCTTATAACAGGCGTATCCATCAGAGATTGTCAGGAGGCAACCCAGCCATTGCCTTGAACATATACTCCCATGACAGCATATCAAACATCTTCCGTAGGTCGAGTGCGATACAACCAGCATTTTTGTATTGTGCTAGATTGGTTGCCATTATATGGTGCAGCCTCCTTATATTCAATGGTGTGCTGCGTGCTGGTATAAATCCGCATTGGTGCGGGGGCGTGGCTTGAGCAGCTACAAGATGGCCGCATCCGGCTGAGTCTCCGTGCTGGTTGTGGAACTTTTCCCACTACCGGAGCTGACTCGCTGGACCTCGAGGGCAATGGAATGGCTGTCTTAGTGGAGCGGGCGCTGGGGCACAGGTAGCCTCTTTTCTTTTTTCATTTTCCGCTACCTTTCAACCTGTTTCCTCCGCAACCTGCTCCTGTCAGGAATGCCGGCAGCACCCGCCATTTTGTGTGCGGCGGGACACAGCTTTATTTTCTGAAACTCTCCCGCGTTGCTTGAGAAGCGGCGCAGGGGCTCTACTACTTTCTACCGCAATCCCGCTCTCCTTTCCGCATGGGTGCTGGTGCTGATGGAGTGAGGTCTCGTGCAACAATAATTTCCGGATTCCTGAGGGGAGGATGGTTAAAGGAATTCCCTCAAATTTCTAACTTTCCTTTGCATGCATTTTGGTGAGGAGATTCCTGCATCTGGGGAATGTCTTGTTATTGGAGATTCTTCCAGCAACTTTAACTCTTGTTTTGTTAGGCCAGCTGTTCACTATTTGCTCCAAATGTTTACACCTGTTATTTCCTTATGAAAGTCATTTGTGACTAGTTCTGTCTACTGCACATTTAACGCTCTCCTCAATTGTATGTTAACAGTTCTTGGCCTTTGGTCCTTAGTCGGTTGGGAGCATCATCATCACGCAGGTTCTTCTATATTGGTGGTCCTCTATCTGGCTTGGTATGCCTTGTTGCTTGAGGTAGCTGTCTCTCTGTTTTGGCCTTACACAGTAAGCGCTCCTCTGACGTGACGTGTATTACTAACTGTTGCTGAATAATGTGAGAAGTACTCTGCCTCATCTTCTGTGTTCCTGGCTACCACTGGACAGCATTTATCCTCTACTCTCTATGGAGTCCTTTTCCCCCCTCAGTCAGAAAAGTACTTCAGCAAATATGGCGTCTACTCGCAAGGATTCAAACATTGTTGCTTCTTCCAAGCACCACAAGAAGGATCCCAACTCTCCTACTAAATCCCCTTTAACCATCACTATGGAGGACCTCATGAAGAGCTCAAGCTTAACAAGCCCTTCGTGATAGACACTAATGCTACTATTCAAAGGTTAGAGGAGAACTGGTCTAATTTAGAGGCTCGGATGTCTGAAGTGGAGCAGAGAATCAATGACACTTAGGATGTAATTGCTCAAGTCGCAGCTATGTCCACAGAAATTGCTCTTCTTAAAACACAGACGGAGAACTTGGAACACCGCAATAGGCGAAATAACCTTAGAATTTATGGTATTCCTGAGTGTGAGGAGGGTACGGATATGCTCGCCTTTCTGAGACAACACGTTCCCAAAATTGTTGGTCTCAACGATCGCACTACCCTCAATTTGCAATATGCACATATCATTCGCCCCAGCTCCAGGGGTCAATCTTCCACCTAAACGGCTGCCCGACCTAGAGGAATAATTTGGAATACACCGAGCTCTTAATAGTCCTCTCTGCGGCTAAGCTCAGAAAGCAGATGCTGTAGTCCGGACAAAACGTTTTCTTCTCTCAAGATGTGGCATGGGCAACTGCTACACGTTGTAAAGAGTTCTTGTCTCTCCGCCCGGCTCTTCGATTGATGATTGCTAGATATGGCCTGGTGCATCCCTGTTTTTTCAAGGTTACTTTTAAAGAGTGTTCTTACTCCTTTGATCGTCCTGAGGATCAGCATCACTTTATCTCCCTGCATAAAGGCAAAGAGATGGACTTTGGAGGCCCTTGAAGAATGTCTCTTTTAATTATCTGTGTTTTTCTTCTTAAACTCTACTGTTCTGATGGTATTTGTTATCCTTTCTTTGTTGTTATTATAGTCTTGTTGATTTTCATGCAGGTCACTGGATTATCTTCACTTCCTCTGGACGCTATTTCTTACCATTGTTTATGTGTTTCTTTACAGATGTCTCCCTCCCCATTTGCAGTTCTCCTGATGTTTGCTGTCAATCTCTCCACCGTATACTCTTGTTCAGTCGCTGGATTGCTTCTGCCTGCTTTTTATCAGTTTTTCCCATGCTATGTTGTCAGTCCCCCCCCTCTTGTGCTATTTCTTACTTAGCTCCCTGCTCTGCGTTTTTTTTTTCTTTCCATTATCTATATTATGGGTCCTGATTGCTCTGGTTGTCTTCGCGGACTTCGCCGTCCGTCTTTCTTTGCGGCTCCCCGCCTCTACATGTTATTTCCTTTCTTCTGGATATATATTCCGTCTTTCGTGACTGAAGTCTTTCGACTCCCTGTCAACTTTGTTTATCTTTTATTCTCTCTCCTTTATCTTCTTGCTTCTCGTCAACCTTTCTTTGTCTATCACTTACTTCCTCTACCTTTTCTCTCCTTCCTTTCTTCTCTTTGTGGTTTTCTTTTTTATCTTCTTTTCATTGTCCTCAGACCTTGCACTTCATTTTCCCTTCAGCACACCGTTTCTATCTATTTCCATCTCCTTTTATTTTCTACTTTGTCATCATTTTACTATTTATCTTTCTCTCCGCTATCTATTATCTATTCCTTTGTATTCTGTATTACAAGTTTTCATGTGTTTATCCTACAGTTATACAAACTATAAGTTGTTTCAGCTGTTGCTAAAAGTTATCATTTGCATATCTTGTTGCTTATTGTGTTTTCTCTTTGGTTACCATGACTGATAATGTTCACATTGTTTCATGCAATGTTAGGGATTACGCAATCCTGTTAAGAAAAAGAGAGTTCTCACTCATTTGTCTAGGCTGCAATGTAAAATAGCTATGCTCCAGGAGACTCATCTTAATGAAAGCAAGCTTAATTCTCTTAAAAGGCAATGGGTGGGCCATGTTTTTTGTTCCCCGTCTAAAGATATGAAAAATGGATAATTACTTTATTTCACAAATCTCTTTCTCTTGTTTTGGAGAGGGAGGAGAGAGATGTTGATGCAAGATGGCTCCTTTTACATCTTAATATAAATGGTTCCCCTATCTCCCTTCTCAACATCTATGGCCCTACTGGTGTTGATGCACAATTTTGGAAAAACAGGTCACACACTCTTCATTCATGTCCTGACACCAATTTACTTGTGGGTGGGGATTGCAATCAGGTCATGGAACCTTTCACGGATAGGAAGTCTAACGCTAGGTACATTCCCAACAAAATGCACAAAACTTTCAGGACTGCAATTCATTCGAGGGGGTCTGGTTGATTCGTGGAGAATATCTCATCCGGACACGTTAGAATACACTTTCTATTCTCCTACTCACAAATCTTCTTCTAGGATAGATTATATTTTTTTAAGACCCCGCCTCCTTCCTAACCTAATCCATGCTGATATTGGGTCCATTCTTATTTCCGATCATGCCCCGGTTTAGATTAGTCTGGATCTCCCCTCTGAAACCTCCAAACCAGGCAGATGGCGCTTCAATAATTATTTACTAAAGTATCATAAGTTTCTGGAGCGTTTTAAAGAGTTGCTGCCAGGGTTCTTTCTTAGGAATGCTAATCCGGATATTCCTTTTCCAACTATATGGGATGCCTTCAATGCAACAGCCAGAGGTTTCATCATTGACTACGTTGCGGCTAAAAATAAACAGTGTAGAATGGATTACGCTTCCTTGTTAGCCTCTATTAAATATCTCGAACACGCCTACTTTACTTCCAATAATGAGGATACCTTAAAAAAGTGAATTCAGGCTAAGTTGTCCTTTAATAAGAAATCGAAAGAGGAGGCTTCCAGCACCCTACTCAAGGTCAATTCTAAATTCTATGGGGGTCATAATAGAGCTGGCATGCTACTGGCGAATTATTTAAAGGTGAAATCCCAACATTCCAAGGTAGAAAATTACTGATAATGGTGGTATTGATCATTTCAAGGATGATTAAATATTAAACTGTTTTACGGATTTTTATAAGACTCTATATACTCCAGAATTCTCTCCTTCTGATGAGGCATTGGATTCTTTTTTCAAAGCACTCCCTCCAAGTCCCTCTTTGCTTTCTGATTGCTCTGAAAGGGATCTTTCCCTCCCTGAACTTAAGTCCGCCCTAGCCCAATTACCAAAAGGTAAATCCCACGGCCCGGACGGCTTCACTGCCGAATTTTATTCTTGTTTCTACCAGATTTTACTTCCTTACCTTTTATCTTTATTCCAACATTTTTTGTCTCACTAAGAGGCTTGTGGTTCCTTTCTCGAAGCTATGATCTGTCTAATTCCTAAGAAGGGTAAGGATCCTTCTTCTTGTGCTAATTATTTCCCTATTTCTTTAAATAATTTAGACTGTAATATTTTTGCTAAGGTCCTTGCTCTGCGTATTAATGACGTCATCCCCGATTTGATTGGATATGAGCAAACAGGGGTTGTCAAGGGTAGAACGATTGCAGACAATTCTAGAACTTTTTTGAACATTATACATCTTGCTTTCAAAAGTTCCACCCCGGTCGCAGCTATCACTCTAGATGCGGAGAAAGCTTTTGACCGCATTCATTGGCTTTTTTATGATGCATGCTCTTAAGACATAGCTTGGCAGTTCGAGCTGGACTGTTCCCATGAGGCACAGGGTCAGACTGAATTGCATATGGCCATGTCTGTACTGGGGTGGTGGCGTGAGCTAAAGAATGATGATGGATTAAACCCAGATCAGTTGACTGGAGGTGAGAGTTTGATTTGCCCAAACGCTCCGTCCATCATCCACTTTGTTATCGCTTTGTTGGCAGAGTATGCCCAGACGTGGGTCCCTTGCTCACTTTGCCACTGGATTCAAGATAGCCTGGCTGATGAGGGTTATGAACCCGAAACTGGTCCCAGGATGCTTGTTTCCAGTCCAGGAAAGACATGACTTGGCAGTTGAGGCTGGACTGTTCCCATGAGGCACAGGTTCAGACTGATTTACATATGGCCATGTCTGAACTGGGGTGGTGGAGTGAGCTAAAGAATGATGATGGATTAAACCCAGATCAGTTGACGGGGGGTGAGGGTTTGATTTGCTCAAACGCTCCGTCCATCATCCCCTTTGGTATCGCTTTGTTCGCCCTAAGTTGTCAGGGTATGCCCAGACGTGGGTCCCTTGCTCACTTTGCCACTGGATTCAAGATAGCCTGGCTGATGAGGGATATGAACCCGAAACCGGTACCAGGATGCTTGTTTCCGGTCCAGGAAAGACATGGCTTGGCAGTTCGGGGTGGACTGATCCCATGAGGCACTGGGTCAGACTGATTTGCATATGGCCATGTCTGAACTGGGGTGGTGGAGTGAGCTAAAGAATGATGATGGATTAAACCCAGATCAGTTGACTGGGGGTGAGAGTTTGATTTGCTCAAACGCTCCGTCCATCATCCCCTTTGGTATCGCTTTGTTCGCCCTAAGTTGGCAGGGTAAGCCCAGACGTGGGTCCCTTGCTCACTTTGCCACTGGATACAAGATAGCCTGGCTAATGAGGGTTATGAACCCGAAACCGGTCCCAGGATGCTTGTTTCCGGTCCAGGAAAGACATGGCTTATCAGTTCGGGCTGGACTGTTCCCATGAGGCACTGGGTCAGACTGATTTGCATATGGCCGTTTCTGAACTGGGGTGGTGGAGTGAGCTAAAGAATGATGATGGATGAAACCCAGATCAGTTGACTGGGGCTGAGAGTTTGATTTGCTCAAACGCTCCGTTCATCATCCCCTTTGGTATTGCATGCTCTTAAGTGGCATGGATTCATTCCTGTTATTTTATCCCTTATTAGTTTGTTGTGTTCCTCCCCTACCACTTTGGTCTTTGTTAACGGTTTTCAATCCCCTTATTTTACTCTCCAACTAGGTACTCATCAAGGGTGCCCTCTGGCTCCTTTGCTTTTCATTCTGTCTCTTGAACCTTTTCTTCACTCCCTTAGGAACTCTCCTGCCTTTCGTGGTTTTACTCATAAATCTATTGAAATCAAGTTCACGGCCTATGTAACGATATTTTGCTATATATGTCCGACACCTCTACCTCTTTACCTGCTTTTATCGGTCTTTTGTCTTCTTATGCTGCCCTGTCTGGATACAAGTTAAATTTTTCTAAGTCTGAAATTCTTCCGTTAAACAAACACTGCCTTAGAAGTATGTTTGAAGGGATCAACTTTAAAGGGAATACTAATTGCATTACTTGTCTAGGGATAAAATATTCTTCTTCAAATGCTAAAACAGTTCAACTCAACTCGGATTATGTTTTATCAAAATATTCTGACATGGCAGGAACATGGTCTCCTTTATTTCTGTCCTGGTGGGGCAGGTTGGATACCTCCAAGATAATGATGTTTCCAGTAATTAATTTCCACTTTTCCATGTTACCGGTATGACTTCCTTCAAAAAAATTTAAGAATCTTAATAGTATCCTGAGTAAATTTCTTTGGAATAATCGGAAAGCTCGTCTCTCTCTATCTGCTTTATCTGCTCCTAAAGATAGGGGTGGGATTAATTTTCCCAATTTTCGCCAATATCGTTCCGCCTTCCTAATTCGGCAAGTTTTGCCTTATTTTTCTTCTTCAGTTGACCCTCCTGTTTCAGTATGGTTTAAATTGGAGGAATCCGTTATTCATCCTTTTTTCCTTTTCCTCGTTAGCCAACTTTGTTCATCCTACTCGTTCGTTCAAATATCCTACTATCCCATATCTTATATCTACTCTCTATCCTATTCTTACTAAATTGAGTTCACCACTTCAGCTATTTTTGGATTCCTCTATCTGGCATAATAAATCCATTACAATTTCTAATCGTACTTTCTTCTGGAAAGATTGGATTATCAAATGGATTATACAGGTTAAACACTTAATACATAATAAGCCGCTTTTATCTTTCCAGGAAACCCAATCTAAATATAATTTACCCGTCACACTTCTTTCTAAGTTTGACTCTTTGAGACCGATTTTGTCTCAACAGCTTTCTCTTCTCTCTGATATTTCCTCCTCTTCACTTGACCCTTCTATACAACCATTACTTGCTTCCCCTTCTGTCCGGGCCTCTCATATTTATAAATACCTCTATTTTCTCTACCCACTCATCCCAAAAACAAGATTGAACTTTTATGGGAAATGGACTTTCAACATACTTTTTCTATACACACATGAAACTCCATTTGGGCTCGGATACACCATACTTCATGTAATGCCAGTGCCACTCAAATGCTTTATTATTTTTACCAGAGATTATTTTTAACCCCATTAGCTGTTTCTAAATTCAGCTCTGACCTATCTCCCAATTGTTGGTCTTGTAAGAATACTCCTGGCACATATATTAATTCCTTTTATCTTTGCCCCAACATTTCTACTTTTTGGACTAAAGTATGCAAGTCAATTACCTCTATTTGCTCCACTATTTTTTCTTTTGATATTCACTCCCTATTTGTGGGTAGTAATTCCATACGCTGGTTGGGTGCTCGTAAACTTGGCTCATTTATAGATTTATCCATTGCCATTGCTTTGCAGGTTATAACTTCTAATTGGAAGGACGCCTCCAAAGTCTCCTTTTCTGACTGGTGGAATCTTTTATGTCACCATCACAGGATGGATAGAGCTTTTGTAACCACCTCCCAGCAGCTTATTCGAAAAGAGGCCTTCTGGTCTACTCTCACTAATTATATTTCTTCCTCTGCACTGCATGCCAAGGACAGTAACTTTGTTTTTCAACCGCCGTGAGTGCTGTGCTTATTCCTTTCTTTTTTCTTTTTTTTTTATAATGTTCATATTTTATGAGTGTATATTGCTAAATGCGATTGTGTTTTATTTGTTATTGAAAAGTTTTATTAGATTATATGATAAGATTGCTGATACGTTTTATCTTTTATCTCCTTTCCTCCTTTCCTTTTCTCTCTTTTTTCTTTCTCCTCTCCTCTTTTCTTCCCCTTTTTCTTTCCTCCTCCTTCTTTCATTTACCCCTTCTCTCATCTTTAAAACTCAAAAGCAAAAATGCTAATTTTATTAAGGTACTCTTTGATTGTATTTTATTCTTAACATTGGTTTTTAATCCCGACAATGTATGATGCCTTAGGTTTTTCACCATTTGTTTTTCATCTTTATTCTTTGTTATCCTATGGATTTGTATTTCATGCTCTTTATTATACTTCTGTACCATGTTTTTCCTATCTGTTTTAATAAAGCTTTCTAAACTCAAAAATAAATAAATCCACATTGGTCAATTTGAATTAGCCTGTTTAAGTAGGGATATAGTCTGTGTGCCAAAGTTTTGCTCAATATTTTGTATTCCATCACCAGTAATGATAACGGGCGAAACCCCGACATGTCAGTCATATCCCTCCCTGGTTTTGGTAGTGATACTACCAATGCTTGCGCAGTAGTACAGGGGAGGTGGCCCAATTCGAGCGACTTGTTGTATAGCTTTTCCAATTGGGGAAGTAAGGCCTCAGAGTAAGCATCAAAAAATTCCACCTGTAAACCGTCCAAGCCTGGTGCTTTATTACGCGGGAGTCCATTAATAGCGGATTTTATTTCAGCCTAATGATGGGGCCTGCCAAAGTGTCTCGCATGTCTGCTGGGGCCTGTGGGTAGGGCAAGTTTGCTAGGAATGTATCTATTAAAGTGGTGTCCAGTGGGGGTGGTTTGCTATAAAGTATTCCGTAATTTGCGCTGAAGACATCATTAATATCATGTTGCGTATACACCATGTGTCTTCCAGGCATGATAATTTGACTTATGGCGGTAGTTGGTGAGTCTTCTCTCAATATCTTCACTAGCAGGGTCACTGATTTATCTGCCTCGGTGTGTAAAGGCCCTATAATCGGTTATCCTCAGCATTTCTAACAACTCCGCATGTTGGATACGTGCCTCTTGCAATGGAGCCTGTTTAGTGGGATAGTTTGCCGCTTCTTGTTCCAGCCCTTTCATATTATCCTCTACTGCCATCAGATTGTTATGCACCTCCTGCCTTACACCCACTGTGGTGCTGATCGCAGTTCCACGGATTACTGCCTTGAGTGTGTCCCATTCAACTAAGATTGAGGATGCAGTGTTGCTGTTTTCCATAAAATAGTGTGTGAGTGTAGTTGACAGGGTGATACGAAACACTGTGTCTTCTAGTGATTGGGGCCAAAGCTTCCATGTAGGTACCGGGGTGGGTATTTTACCCCAGGTAAGGGAAATCTCTAGAGGGTTATGATCTGAGAAGGTTTTTGCTAAGTACGTAGTGTGCGTCACCTGGTCCGCTATGGACAGGGAACACATGATCCTATCTATTCTGGTATGTAATTGGTGTACTGGGAAATAAAATGAGTATTCTTTGTTTAACAGATTCTTCAGTCTCCACACATTGCATAAGGACCGTCCACCTGTCCAGTTGCACCGGGCCTCTGCCTGCTTGGCTGCTCCCGCTCCAGGGAGGGGTGGGTGTGAGCGGTCAAGTCCAATGTCCATAATCGCATTACAGTCACCCCCCATGATCCACGGGTATGCCTCTCAACCTGCCAGTATCGTGTTTAATCACAGAAAGTATTTATTCTGGTCAAAATTTGGAGCATATAAGTTCCCCAATATAACATGTATACCATCTAGTGACTCTCACAAAAAGATGTACTTACCCTGTGCATCTATCTTCTTATCCAGCACTTCAAACGGGATTCCATATCTGATCCAGATCATTACACCCCTAGCGTAGGACGAGTAATTAGTAGAGAATATCTGACCCATCCATTTCTTCCTCATTTTTGCGGCTTCCGATTCCGTCAGGTGGGACTCCTGCAAAAAAACGATCTGTGCCTTGCGCCTAATCAATTACTCATGTACCCTATCTGCTTCTGTACTGAGCCTAGACCCCGAACATTCCATGTAATCAAGGTATATGTGTTGAGCTTGTGCAGTGCATGATAACTATGGTGTGTGTGTCCAGGATGAGGGATGGTAAAAGCAATATAGGACATGTTAGTTGCTGCTTGCCAGAGTCCCTAAACTCCCATTGTAACACTAATACAAGGCCCTGCTTGTGAACTAATTTGAGTCAAACCAAAAATACAACATAGTGAACATTGCGTATTGAACTGTTGCATTCGCAAATAGGGGGATGTCTCTCACGCTGACCATGTGATAATATCCACACTCAGTAGCTCATCTGAGCCCGGGCTAATACATTTAACATTATTATACCATTACATTCACACAAGAGAAAAGGATATGTATGTCCATAAGTCATCATGCCGGTGCCATCATGCTCAGCTGTCACATGGATGAACAGGGCAGTCAGTTCTGTATTTCATAAACCCAGTAGATCATCTGCGGTTTGCAGTGTCACTGTGGGAAATTATTATTATTATTATTAATTAAATTTATATGGCGCACAGCTACCCTAGACAGGATTTCCCGGCGCAAGTGTGTCCACAACTGTAGACTTAGTAACTGGGCTGATTACTGAGTGAATAGCCAGGTTTTAAGGTCTCGTCGAAACTTGAGGTAAGAAGATTCATGTTTCATGAAGTTAGGGAGGGTGTTCCAAAGTCTAGGTCCAAGACACACAAAGGAACGCCCACCCATTCTGGTCAATTTGAATCTAGGAAGTACTAGGTTACCTAGAGTGGAAGAACGTAAAGCTCGGGGAGCAGCATAAGGGCGAATAACTTCCTGCAAGTATGCCGGAGATGAACCTTGCTTGATTTTGAAAATGTGACATAAGGTCTTAAATTTGATGCGGCTTTCGATGCGAAGCCAGTGCAGATTACGGAGAAAAGGAGAGATGGAGGTTTTTCTAGGAACGTGGCAAAGAAGGCGCGCCGCAGAATTTTGAACCACCTGGAGCTTATTCAAAAGTTCCTTACTGCCCCCAGATAAAGTACATTGCCGTAGTCCAGGCGAGAGATAACAAGAGCCTGGACCACAGTTTTTTGAGTGGAGGCAGGAAGCATCCAGATGATCTTCCGTAGCCATCTGAGTATTGTGAAGCAGATGCCAGCGGTGCTACCGCCTGTTGCCGCATGGATAGTTCATTGTCAATGATAAACCTAAGGTTATGGACCTGAGCAACCGGCTGAGGGAACGGACCCATTTCCAGGGGCCAATCGAGAGGACTCCAAAGATGTTTATGTTTGCCCAGAATGATGACCCCAGTTTTGTCCCCGTTCAATTTAAAAAAATTGGCATTCATCCACTCCGATACTTGACGTAGCCCACTCTGCAGAGAAGATACAGGAGCATCTTTAGAAGAAGATAAAGAAAAAATTATTTGTGTGTCATCGGCGTAGGAGTACAAGGAGAGGCCAGCATCCTCTACGATGGCCGCAAGGGGTCTCACATAGATGTTAAAGAGCAATGGGCTCAGAGTGGACCCCTGGGGAACTTCATAAGCAGATGAATGAGAAGTGGATGAAGAACCGGAGGAGAAGACCTGGAAAGTGCGATCACTGAGAAAAGAGGTCAGCCACAAAATGGCTGAACCTTCCACTCCTGCTGACTGGAGAGATTTTAACAGGATAGAGTGAGACACAGTGTCGAATGCTGCACTCAGATCTAATAGGATGAGTGCCATAGTCTCACCTTGGTCGAGACAGGAGCGCAGCTTTTCAGTTACCCCTAGTAAGGTGGTCTCTGTTGAAAAATGGGTCCTAAAACCTGATTGCGATGGATGTAAAAAACCTGAGTTTTCAATATGAGTTGCAAGCTGAAAGTTTACATGTTTTTCTAAAATTTTGATGTACTTACCCTGTGCAGAGAACACGGGTAAAAGTGAGATTGGGCGGTAATTAGATAGGATAGATGGGTCAGCGTTGGGCTTTTTTAGAAGGGGAACCACCATCGCATGTTTCCAATCTAAAGGAACAAAGGACTCCCGTAAGGAAGAGTTTAGGAGCGCCTTAAGGATTCCTAAGACAACTGGGGATAACTGTTTTAAAATATTAGCCGGTAAAGGATTAAGAGGAGAGCCTGATTTTACCCTAGCTAAGCAATCAAGGAAGGGACCATCGTCAAGAAGGGGCCAATGTGAAATTTTTGAAATAGTAGGGGGTAGGTTCATACTGATGATGTCTGAACGAAGTTTATCAGAGTTAACGGGAACGGAAGTAATTAAGTTACTGTATATAGTCTCCACCTTGGTAATAAAGAAGTTAGCAATATTATTACATTTAATGGTGTCGAGGACAGGGGGTAAAGGAAGAGTGTTAGCACCTGCCAGCTTTTTGACCATTGAAAATAGGGCTTGGGGACGGTTCAATGCATTGTTAATAGTGTTGAAGACAAAGGTGACCCTTGCAGCCTTACATGCAGAGTGATAGATATGAAGGGCGGCCTTATAATCGGCTTTGCAGCTGGGAGCGTATAATTTACGCCATGTTCTTTCCAAAAGCTTACATTTGGACTTCAAAATCTTCAGGTCATTGTTAAACCAAGGAGCCGGGGAACGATGGGAGAAACTGGCTTTCGGTGTCAGAGGCAAACAGAGATTAATGGATGTAGATAGCCAATTGGAAACCGTCACATTAAGAGATCGAAGCGGGAGGTTCAGATCTGGGGAATTCGCCACAAGAAGGCTATTTAATAAGTCTAAATTTAGTTTATGCCATGGTCTCCTATTCCCACTACTGTGTGTAGGGAAAGGCGTGGTATCTTCTGGGACAGTGAGTTGGAAATAAATGTTGAAATGGTCTGACCAACCTAGGGGAAGGGCGGGAGAACTACATTCTAGGAGAAGGTTAGACAGAATAGGGTCCAATAGATGCCCTGCCTGATGTGTAGGCCCCTTATTACGGAGTATCAAGTCAAGGGCTTCAAGGTCAGCTAAGAAAGTAGTACTCTCAGAGTTCAGGGGGTCTTCTAGGTGAAGATTTAGGTCACCCAGAATCGTAAAGTTGGCAGCTTGTAAAATAAAAGGGGCAATTAGATCTGTAAAGGAGGATAACCATTTCCTAGCATTGCCAGGGGGACGGTAAATGAGCATTCCAGATAAAGTCATTCGAGGAGATATGGCAAGTTTAAATAAAGCAACTTCGCAGTCAGGAAAGAATTGAGGTTCCAGCTTGCAAGAGTACTTCGATTTAAAAATAATCGCTATCCCACCTCCCCTTCCAGAGCCTCTATTGCTCCTGACAATAACATAGCCAGGGGGGAGGGCGCATGCAATATCCGGACCGGAACTGGTGTGAAGCCAAGTTTCGGTAAGGAACAGAGCATCAGGCTTTTCTGTGTGTAAAAAATCAAAGATATGAGCTTTGTTTTTAGGAAGGGAACAGCAGTTGAAACTCCAAAACTGTAAGTGGTCGCCTACCTTTGAGGACGAGTTTTCCTTTAATGCAGAAGAAGCAATGGCCCTCTAGGCAGCAGTCGACCGTTTTCTATGAGCGCGGCCCAGCGTAAATCTACAGTTAGAACAAACAAATCTCTGTGACTGATGGTTGTATAAAGTGCATAGAGAAGAGACCGAACCTCTCAGAGACCGCAAATCGTCAGCAGTGTATGTTAAGGAATTCACAATGGGAGAGGCCGGTGAAGAGTCCTTGCTGGCCGCTGGGTGCGTCAGGGCGCGGACGGGCGCAGACGGGCTTGCCTCTGGCGCACCTCCGGCGCGCGCTGCTCGCTTGCATCAGGCAGTTTAAACAGAGGCTGGAGCAAGCTGATAGGTCAGGGGAAAGCAGACTCCCACGTGACTCTGGTAGGGAGCTACAAACAGGTTATGGCAGCGCCATCTTTGAATGTGCAAATAACAGTACTAAAAATATAGCAGCAAGAGATAAGGAACAAAGGGTTCCTAAAGTGTGTTGTTTGTCGTTTTAAAATGCGGGTAAGTGAATATAAATCAAAACAAGATTCTTAAAACAATTATTAAACAATTTTAAAATAAATGTCCTCAAGTGAGTAGCGATCAGCGAGCAAGCAGCGCGTCAATTAATTACGAGGTGCGCGCGTGCATCAGGCAGTTTAAACAGAGGCTGGAGCAAGCTGATAGGTCAGGGGAAAGCAGACCCCCACGTGACTCTGGTAGGGAGCTACAAACAGGTTATGGCAGCGCCATCTTTGAAAGTGCAAATAAGAGTCCTAAAAATATAGCAGCAAGAGATAAGGAACAAAGGGTTCCTAATGTGTGTTGTTTGTCGTTTTAAAATGCGGGTAAGTGGATATAAAGCAAAACAAGATTCTTAAAACAATTATTAAACAATTTTAAAATTAATGTCCTCAAGCGAGTAGCGATCAGCGAGCAAGCAGCGCGTCAATTACTTACGACCTAGGCTAGGCTGCTCTCTGAGTCAGATCTCATGGTACTGCCCTCTGAGGATTCCAAGTCCATTCATAAGGCATTGTCTCTGAACGTCCCAGTATTCAAGTTGAACAAAAAAGACTGTGTATGCCTCTCTTGTGCAACAGTTTTTAAATGGAGTGGAAGGCTCTAGAAGCTAGCTACCACTGGCCAACTCTAGGGTGTCACATCAACTCTCCACCCCGTCCCATCCCTCCCACACTGCCTGCTGGGGCAGTTCAAGATGGCTCGGTCCAGAAGTCTCTGGCCACATCTCCTCTGGGAGCATCAACTCCACCTCTAGCTGACATCACTGCCAGGACCTTTTCCACCAAAACCTCAGAGAAAACCCCCCTCCTGTGTTAGTTCCAGAGGTCTGGGATTACTACTTTGTTCAGTGGACCTGAGATGTCCCTGAGATGTGTACAGTGTGACAGCTAATTAACAGATGCAGATTTTCTTCTCTATCCTTACCTCCTCATGAGCTGAGGGAAGCACTGATAATTACTCCTTTTGTGTGGTGAGGCCTTTGTGAAGAGTACTCTTTGAGCAGCGTAATAAACTTGGCCCATCGGGATGACAAAAGGCCTGGAGTATGATCCTCAACTAAGCCAGAAAAATTTCTGGATGACCCATAAGGTGCACTTGTGTGAGCTTGGGATCTGCATAGTCAAACTGGGCGTACATGTTTCAGAAAGCAGACACTGGAGGTAAACACGCACAGTCCGTTTTCTGTGTGATTACTGTGGGTGATGCACAAGTGGTGAGACTCAACCACAGTAAAAAGTCCTAAACCAGATGATTAAAAAGCAGAAAATCTGGGCGTACTAAATGGGCTGAACCCATTTTGGAACAGGTAGCATGTTACTCCTTAGGAGCGCAATGAAGTGACCTGATGGGAGTCTTTTCCAGGACGCTGAATCTTCTCCGGGGCTCCTGACCATCACTTGAAGTCTGTATGATGGTAACACGTAGAAGTAATCAAAGTATGCAGTGTATGCTGCACAAACAAACTAGACATGATGAACAATACCATATCTCTGCTCTCCTGAAGCTAAATATAATACTGTAAAGAATTATTTGATATTAACAGGGCTTTCCTCACAGTCATCGGTGACAGCACCCGTGCTCTGGCCCCGGTATACAGTCACTGTTGTGCTGCAGCTTTATATTTCCATTTTATTTTTAAAGCTGCGCATCTCTGTGAATGAAGCTGGCAAATGTTGCAAAGCACATGGCTTTGCAACTTTGCTCACAACCCATAAGGCAATGGTATATTGTAAAAATGTGAACACACCTGAAATAAGATTTTTTGATTAATGATCATGACACTAGCAACAAATATGGATGATTAGCCACTTTAATGCCGCTGCTGGTCCACTTGGAGCATGGGCTTTTTCTAACTTTGGTTGTTGTAAACAGGAGAAAAGAACAATAAACACATGTGCAGGTTCAGAACTTCAGATCAGGACATTCAGTACTCACAATGCAGCCACATGCTCCCTCATTGGTTTTCTACCAATCGATCTCTGCCATTGGGATAATGTATTCCTATTCAGGTCCAGCTGCCGCAGGATGTCTCTTGTCTCAAGCAAATTACATCTAACCAGCAATGCTGGACTTGCTGTGAGTGTTAGCCTCTTGCACTGCTCTGCCTGGAGGCAGCAGCCTTCTCTCAGATACTGCCCATGGTCTTCCACGTTACTATAAAGGGGCCGATTCCGGCCGCAAAACGAACCGACCGACATGGACCCAGACCGAATACCGACCGACACGGACCAGCGCCGTACGACCTGTGCAGTACGATTTAACGCGTGTGAATTACAACCGACATGTATGGAATACAAGCCGTATGACCGAGCTGTAGGGAAAATAGTGATCCGGCAGGAAAACCGACGCAAATATCACCGACCGACACGAACCCGGAATGCAGCCGACTGACCCGTACCCGCGATGTACGATTTGCACAGTACAATGCAATGCGTGCAAAACCAGACCGACTCGCACGGAGAACAAGTCGCATGACTGACACGCACAGACAACCCAGCACACAAGCAATAGAGACCGCCGCGAACGACGCGTACCAAACACAGAAGACAGACAGCGTGAACGAGGCAACAGGAGCATCCGTTTCCTTTACATGAACGTCTCCTTCATGCCTACAAAACACAAAGGAAAAAAGACAAAATAAGGATCAAACAAGCAATGACAAAGCCAATAAATACCAAATAAAAAAAATGGGACAAAGACACACCCACCACTCCAACTATATATAGGACTACAATCACTACCATCATCCCTTGCAAACAGGAGACACAGCCAGCAGCAAACACCAGTACACAGCAACCACAGACACACTCACAACTCACCCATCACACAACTCACACACCATCAGCACTTCATACAAAAGCACACACACATACACCCTGCAAAACCAACACCAACCCACCATCACTTGCACCTTCACACACACATCCCTCACCACCACCACCCATCACCATGCCTCCAAAGAAGAATCCAAAGTTCACAGATAGTGAGTTAGAAGTGCTGGTAGACGAGATCATCAGAGTAGAGCCACATTTGTTTGGTACATTGGTCCATCTCACAGAAAACCAAGATGTGGGCGAGGATTGTGGACAAGGTGAACGCCCAAGCACCAGCAAGGCACACAAAGGACGACATCCAGAACAGGTGGTATGACGTGCGCAGGAGGGTCAAGAAACTCATCGAAAAAGATCACGTCCTAAGTCAGTGCACCGGCGGTGGCCCTCCTGCCAAACCTACTTCAGGACCTGGGAGGAGAAGGTGCGGGACATTCTACCACCAGAGAGCGTCCGTGGCCTAACAGACAAACCAGAGCCTGGTGAGTACACAAACAACATACCCAAGATTGTGTGGCAAGGGGACAGTAAAACCATGCACCGCAAGCAAAGCTACACTAAACAATAGATAATCAGCCCAAGATGTGTATGCCAGTCAGAGAAACACAATACCTGCCATCTCATAGTGACTGGGAACTGTGCCATGACACGAACCAACCTACAAACATATAGAGCAAGCCAGTGGCACTAAGCCAAATACACCCTGCCAGACAGTTTGACACCACAAACACACCACCTCACAGTGCAGCTGACTGTCAGGAAGGAATAGTGGGGATGCAGGTGAAGTGAGTGTAGACAAAAGCATGATGGGGCCTGTAGTCACAGATAATGCTCCCCCTCCTGATTGGCCCATCCAGACCTCTCAGAAACATGCCCACATCACAGGGAGTGGAAAATGACTGACAATATGGCTGACACTGGGTGCTGCTGTGCGGAGCACAAGGCCCTGCTAGGCCCAGTGTGCAAATCAGAAGCAGGACACCACTGACTGACATCCTGAAAGACAACTTGCA
Organism: Triturus cristatus; assembly: GCF_964204655.1. Lineage (NCBI taxonomy): Eukaryota > Metazoa > Chordata > Amphibia > Caudata > Salamandridae > Triturus > Triturus cristatus. The sequence continues at coordinate 1,362,005,016 of NC_140591.1, read as the reverse complement.
CACCCTACAATGGAAGCCCGTTTCATGATGGGAAGGAGGACTGACAGCCCTGACCATACTAATCACCATGGGGAGACACCCCCCCCCCTCAACACAAACTCCACACAACTCACCGGGTACAATGCATTGACACACACCTCATTGAAATATCAGCAAAAGATACCCCGTACTGGGTGCTGCTGTGTGAAGCACAGGGGCTCACTTGGGACTTGCAGCCTAACAAACACCAGGATTTCAAAGTCAGCCATCTTGCCATTGCTGTCACACCCCCTCACAGGGAAGAAGAGTCAAGAGGGAGGAAGTATGGGCATGCTGGGAAGGGGGGTGTAGCCAAGAGTATGATGGGACTAGCAGTCACAACCTACACCCACCCACATGGCCCAGCAAGATCAAACTGAACCATACTTGCCTCACAGGGAGTGGGTAGGGACTGACAAGATGTCTGACACTGGGCTCTGCTGTGGGGAGCACAAGGCCATGCTGCGAACTGGCCAACAACAAACATCAGGACTTCACAGTCAGCCATCTTGCCATTGCTGTCACACCCCCTCATAGGGAAGCAGAGTCAAGAGGGAGGAAGTATGGGCATGCTGGGAAGGGGGGTGTAGCCAAGAGTATGATGGGACTCGCAGTCACAGACAACCTACACCCACCCACATGGCCCAGCAAGATCAAGCTGAACCATACTCGCCTCACAGGGAGTGGGAAGGGACTGACAAGATGTCTGACACTGGGCTCTGTTGTGGGGAGCACAAGGCCATGCTGAGAAATGGCCAACAACAATATCAAACTCTGTCCGTGACAAGCTGGGAAAAAGCAGTGTACAGGCAGGTATCTGTTTGAAAAGTAGAAAATGTCATGTTTGTGAACCAACGGTGCATGTAAAAACATAAATCACATTGTGTGTCTCTTCCAAACACAGGTGGTGCCGGGCACCCAGCACCAAATGATGAGGATACCCAGTCCCAATCTCTGGTGGACACTGAGCTCTCTGGTCTGAGTCTCTCACTGTCCTCTTCGGAAGACGACGACCAACCTGGCCCCTCCGGTGTGAGCCATCATGCAGCACCAGCAGCATCAACATCTGCCCCCCTGCCCCCACGCCTCCAGCATCTTGACACCGACAGGGCACCCCCGCCAACACAGACAGACCAAGGACAATCAACAACCACAGCACAGGGACACAGGACCCCCCGGAAGCTACAGCCAACACCACCAGCAACACCACCCAAGGGGTTCCAGTGTCACCTGTCCATCCTGCCGCTGGTCCTGCCTGTGTGGAGAGGGGTGCTGGGAAGGGTGGGAGGCACAGGGCACACCTTGCAAAGGGGTCTGGACTGCATGATGACCCCCACCTGGCACGCATCTTAGATGTGTACTAGGATAGCACCGGAGGATTTGGCCAGGTAGTGAGGATCCTCAAGGACATGCATCACGAGCAGGTCGCCCACCATGCCCGCATGGAGGCCAAGTGGGATGACATCACTGCGGTGCATCGGGACATACTACAATGCTTCCGCCAGATCAACACCAACCTGTCCACACCCCCCTGTGTGCCCACAACATCTGTCGCAACACCATCTGCCAGTGCCACAGGGAGGGAGGAGGACTCTGGCGGAGAGTCCCCTGCACCACAGAGGCCTGCACATGAGGATCCCCCCCCCCCCGGAAGAAGAGGGGTTGTCCGAAGAAGGACATGGACATGTGAGAGGCAGATGTCCCAGTACATCCCCCAGGGCCTCTAAACCTGTTCTGGACAATGTTCTTTGTGCGCAACCCGTTCACCTTGTCCAATCGCACACAACTCTCCCACATGACATGGATGGTTCGTGTTGGGCCAATGTATCAGATGACTGTGGACTTTAGTCTGGACATTTCATCTACCAGCACTTCCAACTCCAATATGAACTTTGGGTTCCCAAACCACTGTACAGCACTCACCATCCTGTGCACTTCCCTCACACATGTTTGTAAATAAACTCACCAGTATACCATACTTGCCTCTGTTGTGATTGCAACTTGTCATGTTCAGGGAGATGTCGATCTGCTACACAACACAGTGCATGCCAAATACTGCAACAATGTGACCAACGTAAGGTGCGTCATGGGGATGTGACACATGTGAGGGAGACACACCACTATGGCAAAACAAAACATACTCACCATGGCCATGTTACTCATCACACACAATGATGTTGACCTGAAACACATTGGTATGCACAGACACAACACCAAGCCCAGTCAGTGGTAACAAGTCCACAGGTGAGGTAAGTAGATGTCACACAGATGTGGGAAGACAGACAACACACATAACAAAGCGTAGCACAGGTTCATTACACATCAGCAACACGTTTATTCCACACTAGTTGCACGGTAATTCTACGTAACAGTGGACACACACTCCCAATGTGTTGGAGAATGGAAGTCCAGGGATGTGTGGTACATCAGTTGATGGGAATTGTCAACTTCCACACTGGTGTTGGCTTCTGGGTGTTGGGGGTCAGTGTTGACCACACAACAGGCAAAGTACCCTGGGAAGGACAGACAAGATACAGTCAAAAGCACAGAAGAACAGGAGAGAAATGCAATACGCATGCACAAAACATGTTGCAAGACACCTGCACAAACACTAGTTAGCAGTACTACCCTATTGTGGAGTACACACCACCTGAATGGACACATCACAGCACGCATCCAGTCAAGTGGCACACAGACACACTCAGACAGAAACAGAGCTGGCACAACACATTCCTGGCTACCGTCATACATTCACATAACAACCCTGGAAACTCACATTCAGGTGAAGAAATTGTTGATGAGCTGAGAGCGGACGTCACCATCATCTTCATCATCACTGGCTTCTTGGCCCAGGCCGGGATCCTCCACAGGTGCCAGACGTTGGTCGTCGTCATCGTCATCCTGGAGGAGAGGCACCTCCTTCCGCACCACCATGTTGTGTAGCATGCAGCAGACAAGGATTATTATGCACACCTTTGCTGGCTCATATGGGAGGGCCCCTCCGGTCTTGTCCAGGCAGTGAAAGCGGCTTTTCAGGAGGCCAAATGTCCGCTCAATCACCCTCCTGCTCCGACCATGTGCCTCATTGTAGCGCAGCAGGGCTGGTGTCACAGGGTTCCTGAGTGTCAGACTCTAATTACGGTACTCAAACTTACACAGGAACAGAGATGCTAGTTCCCAAATCCACCCCGACAGCAATCCAGAGCTTAGTGTGACAAGTCTCTAGAGTGGCTATCTAGGGGGAAGGGGGAAAGTGGATAACATAACAAAAGAGAGAAGAGACTGTTCTGCGGCTTCCTTCAGGAGTCCGTCCAGCAGACTTCTTTTGCTGAAGAGATAACCTGTAGATAAGAGTTATTGTTATCATAAACCTTTAGTCCTTAACCTCTCTTATCTCTTAACCCCTATTGCCTTATTTCCTTACCATGCCAATTTCAGAACTCTGCTTCTCTTCTATTTCTTTTCTGTGTGTGCTTTTGTTTCCTTAACTATATTCTTCGTCTGCAATTAAAAAGGAAATAGCTAGAACCCAAGGTTTATCTGCCTCATATAAATCTTTCTCTCTGAGCCTCTTACTTACTTTCCTATTTTTCTTTTTACTCTCCAATGTTTTATCTTCCTTAGTATCTGCCTTAATTCACAGCTTCTTCTTTCTTTTTTGCACACCTGCAATATAGTTACATTTATCTGTTAAGAACTTCTGCTTTCTTTTAAACTAGATGTTATCTATTTTAATTTTGTATTCTACCTACTGAGTTTTGAGGTCTTTTCCTATTGGTAATTATTCATCTGTGTGTTTAATGCTTTCTTCTCTTTTCATGGTGGTATTTTACTCTCTGTATTTTGCTACTGTTCGACGACTTATTTCTGTGGTAAGTATGTTTTATCTTATTCTATTATTTGTAGTTGCTCAAGGGTTCTAACCTATATTGCAATTCTCTCTTCGATTTTTTCAGGACTTGCCGTTACTACTCGTTACCTCTGTGAAGAATTACAGTAAGCCACTTCCTCACAGTAAGTTCTATGACTCTATTGCCTTCGGTAATTTACTTCAGTTCTCTGACGTGACAAATATACACTCGTTAACTTAGCTTCATTTTTCTTGTTCTTCCTTCAGATGCTCCTGTTGACGCTGCTACCTTTCCCTGACGACTCGGTGCGAAATCTTCACAAACTAGGATTTGCTGCTCTCCTCTAAAGTCACTTTACTTCATGGAACTCGGATTTCGAACTTGTATCTACTGACTTCCGAAAGCCCTTCAGGGTAGATTCTGAAAGGCCTTCGAGCGAAAACTGAAAACACTTTTAGTCAGCGCGCACTGGAATGCGCACCTGACTCTCTAGAATTCTTGGTGAAGTGCGCAGTTCCTAGGCAGCGCGAGCCTCACCTAGGATTCCAGCGCGTTCTCTGCCAAACACTAGAACGCTAACAGCTACTCGGTTCTGGTGGCCTTTTCTGGCGCCATTTCCGAGTCAGCTCCACCCATGTACCTTCCATTGCTCGGGGTGTACAAACTTTGAGTCTTCGATGCGCAATTAAACCTATCTGTAATCTTGGGTTCCTGAGAGTACCCACCAACAAGGTAGGTTCTCTCCTCTGGGGTTTAGTTGGTGACTGTAGGTGAAAGGCCTTAACTAATCTTGGAGCATGGACATCTTCCTCTCGTTCCCAAGACCTTTCCTCGGGCCCATAACCCTTCCAGTCCACCAAATAGTATAACTTCCCTTTTTGTATTTTGGAGTCTATAATTTCCTTGACTTCAAATTCAGTACCAGTCTCTAGCTGAAGAGGCCTTGGAGGCAGGTTTTTTCGCAGATCTTCTGGAGCCTTCTTCAACAGGGATATGTGGAAAACTGGATGTATTTTCAACTTTGGTGGCAATTGAACTCGGTAAGTCACCGGATTTATTTTCTCCTCTACCAGATATGGACCAATAAATCTCGGTTGAAACTTCCGATTACCTTTCAATCTCAAATTCTTAGTACTTAACCAAACCTTGTCTCCTATTTCCAATGAGGGGCCTACTCGTCTCTTTCTGTCTGCATAACTCTTATATTTTTCTTTAGCTAGTTCAAGATTTTCAATTGCCCTCTTATGTACCTGATCTAACTGTGTTACAATCTCCTCCACCGCCGGAACTGAGATCTCGGTTTGCCTGAGGGTCGAGTTGGGATGTCTTCCATAATTCATAAAGAAAGGGGAATACCCAGTGGAAACATTCTTTGCATTATTATGGGCGAACTCTGCTGCCCACAAATAATCCGACCAATTTCCTTCTTGTTTCAAAAGAAACAATCTCAGATACTGTTCAAGTTCCTGGTTCACCCTCTCGGTTTGACCGTCAGTTTCTGGGTGGTAACTGGTGGAAAAACGGACTTCTGTACCCAACCCTTCCATGAAAGATTTCCAAAAGTGGGAAATGAACTGTGGACCCCTATCTGTGATTATTATTTTAGGGATTCCATGTATTTTCACTATTTGAGCACTAAAATGAGTCGCCAACTGCTTAGCTGTTGGCACTCCCTTTAGAGCTGTAAAATGAGCCATTTTAGAAAGGGAATCTACTACTACTAAGATGGTATTGTAGCCCTGACTAAGGGGTAAGTCAGTTATGAGGTCTAATGTAACAGTGTACCAAGGATAAGGTGGAGTGGGTAAGGGCATAAGTAAACCTTTTGGGGCCTGCCTTTCGGATTTTCCCTGAGCACAGATCTCACAAGTCTTAACATACTGCTCAACACTCTTCGACATTTCAGGCCACCAGTAGTGTCGCTGGATCAGTTCTCTGGTCTTTGCCTCTCCCTTATGTCCTGCCAACTTTGCATCATGGCATTCCTTGATAATCTGTTGCTGCAACTCTATAGTGGGAATATACAGAGCTCCTTGGAAGTAGGGCAACTGATTACGGGCCTCTCTTCCTTCCTCCTTTGCCCACTCTTTCAAGGTCTTTTCATCCATTGCGTCAGTGATACCTTGTTCAAGATCAACTGAAGTGATTGCTCCAATAATCTTCTCACTTGGGATAATGAATTGATTTCCTAGAGGTGTCTTTTGATTTTCTGTGTCTATCCTAGACAAGGCATCTGCTTTTCCGTTCTGGGCACCTGGTCGATAAGTAATGACGAAATCGTAATCAGCAAAGTACAGCGACCATCGCAATTGTCTTGGTGTTAAGGTTCTGGCTGTTTTTAGAAATTTTAAATTTCTATGGTCTGTATATACTGTGACTTGATGCAGTGCCCCCATTAAATGATGTCTCCAATCTTTGAATGCGTCTTTTATGGCCAATAGCTCCTTCTCTGTGATGGTATAGTTTATTTCTGCCGGAGTTAATTTTCTTGACCTATAGGCGACTGGATGCAGCTGCCCCGTTTGCTTGCTCCGTTGGGACAAAATTCCTCCCACCGCCTGATCAGAGGCATCGGTCTCCACATAAAATGGTTCAGTCGGATCTGCATGTTGTAGGATTGGGGCTGACGTAAAACTTCTCTTTAGGGATTGGAAGGCTTCTTCAGCTTCAGTTGTCCATTCAAATTTGACCCCTTTTTTCAATAGACGGGTGAGTGGCAAAATCTTATGCGAAAATTCTCCAATGAATCTCCGGTAAAAATTGGCAAAACTAATAAAGCTTTGTACTTCTTTGACGCTCTCGGGGGACTTCCAACTTATCACCGCTTCGATCTTCTTGCGGTCCATAAGAATGCCTGTTGGTGAAATTACAAAGCCCAAAAATTCAACCTGAGAGACACTGAAGGCACACTTCTCTAGTTTTACAAACAGTCTGTTTTCTCTCAGCTTCTGTAAGACCCTTCTAACCTGATCCTGATGTTCTTCCTTGTTCTCAGAGTAGATAAGGATGTCATCGATGTACACCAGTGCACACTGGTCGATGAATTCCTTCAATACATTGTTAATGAAGTGTTGAAAGGCTGCGGGAGCGTTACATAGCCCATAGGGCATAACCTGATATTCAAATAGGCCGAACCTCGTTCTGAAGGCTGTCTTCCACTCATCGCCCTCCTTCATTCTCACCAGATGATACGCTCCCCTCAGATCCAACTTCGTGTAAATTGTTGCTCCTTTCACTTGATCTAGCAAAACAGATATTAGCGGCAATGGATAACGGTTCTTTTTTGTAATCTTATTGATGGCTCTGTAGTCAATGCAAGTCCTCAAATCTCCTTCTTTCTTTGGCACAAAAAATAGGGGCGAGGAGACTGGGGACTGCGAGGGACGAATGAAGCCGTTTGCTAGATACTTATCCAAATACTCTTTTAGGTGATGGTGTTCTTTCTCCGTAAGGGCATACACACGGCTGCAAGTTAGATTTGAACCGGGTTCTATCTCGATATTCCTCTGGTATGTCTTGCACATGGATTACACAAATTGATTCTCCCGTTTGACACAACAAATGTGCAGGATTCACCTCTTGCTCCTGCAGCTGGCCCCTGAAACAATTTCCCAAACAATAATCTGATTCCATCTTAATGGCTCTGGTACTCCAGTTGATTGTTGGATTATGTTCAGTAAGCCAGGGAAGCCCAAGGAACAACTGGAATTGGGGGGCATTGATTAAGTTAAACTGGATCTTCTCCTCATGCCCGTCATTTGAGATCAGATGAATTAATTCTGTGTGACAGATTATTGGACCAGAGGACAGGTTGGTTCCATCCACTGCCCTAACGGGCTCTGCCTTTAACTTTTTGATGGCTTCGATTCCCACCTTGCTCGCAAAATTTAGATCACAAAAGTTTCCGGTGGCTCCTGAGTCGATCATCACTGAGACTTCCCTCAGCATCACGTGTCGAAACCTGATTTCCATTGATAAAGTTAGATGTGGCGCTGCAGACTGTAGAGTATTGGCCACCCTATGTTCTTTTGGAGTCTGATCGAAAATCGCATCCACCTGTTCAACTCCTCCAACAGATGGTGCCTTTAGTTTTCCTTCAGCTTGAAACTTCCCTTGGGTTTCTTTGGACACACACGTACAAAATGACCTCCCGATCCACAGTACATGCATAGGTTGTTGGTTCTTCTCTTTTCCTTCTCTTCTTTGGAAAGAGGACCCCGTATTGTACCAATCTGCATTGGTTCGATGCCCTGCTGACCTTCATTGCTTCGTCCTCCTTCCGACCTTACTCGATCAAATCGTGGAATCACTGACTTGAAATCTTTCCTTTTTTCACCTTTTCTTTCCCCATGACGGAAATCGATTTCCAGCACTAAATCCACCAACGCGGAGATTTCTGTGGGTCTATTGGGTATTCCGGCCAATGCATCCTTTAGCTTATCTCTTAAACCTCGATAAAACACCGCTGCTCTCTTACTCTCAGGCCACTTGGTTTCCACCACTAGTTTATTGAATTGAGCCAAATAGGAGACCACATCGCGGTTGCCCTGTTTCAGGTCGAGTAGTTTGTTGTCTGCGGCTTGGGATATCCGCCTTCTGTCAAATATTCGAAGGAACTCTTCTTTGAAGTTCTCATAATTCCGCAATATGGGATCGTCTTTTGAAATCAGAGGCAAAGACCAGGATGCTGCATCCCCACTTAAGTATGACAACACAAAGGCCACTCGAGACTGAGCATCTGGAAAAATGGAAGGGCAGCACATGAAATGTAATGAGCACTGCGTAGTGAATATTTGAGCCTTCTGCGGATCCCCACTAAAACGCTCGGGTGCCGCTAATGGAATGACAGGTGAGAGGGAGTGAATCACCTGAATTGTCATCCTATTAGTCCCTTCTGTCAATGAAGCTTGAGCGTCCGACCCTGATCCAAAAGGTTGTCTAAGCCTTTGCGCTAATTCTGCGGTTTCTTTCCTAGAATTTACTACTTCTAATCTGAGGTTCTGGTTTTCCTCTCGGACTGCACTTAACTCTTTTTGTATGGTATCTAATATTGTTCCTAAACCTTATACGTCTATTCCCTCAGCCATCTCTGTTCGGGTGTAAAATGCAACGTGGGCACTTCACTCTGTCAGACTCTAATTACGGTACTCAAACTTACACAGGAACAGAGATGCTAGTTCCCAAATCCACCCCGACAGCAATCCAGAGCTTAGTGTGACAAGTCTCTAGAGTGGCTATCTAGGGGGAAGGGGGAAAGTGGATAAAATAACAAAAGAGAGAAGAGACTGTTCTGCGGCTTCCTTTCCCTGACGACTCGGTGCGAAATCTTCACAAACTAGGATTTGCTGCTCTCCTCTAAAGTCACTTTACTTCATGGAACTCGGATTTCGAACTTGTATCTACTGACTTCCGAAAGCCCTTCAGGGTAGATTCTGAAAGGCCTTCGAGCGAAAACTGAAAACACTTTTAGTCAGCGCGCACTGGAATGCGCACCTGACTCTCTAGAATTCTTGGTGAAGTGCGCAGTTCCTAGGTAGCGCGAGCCTCACCTAGGATTCCAGCGCGTTCTCTGCCAAACACTAGAACGCTAACAGCTACTCGGTTCTGGTGGCCTTTTCTGGCACCATTTCCGAGTCAGCTCCACCCATGTACCTTCCATTGCTCGGGGTGTACAAACTTTGAGTCTTCGATGCGCAATTAAACCTATCTGAAATCTTGGGTTCCTGACACTGAGGGGTGTCAGCAACCACTGCATGTTGGGGTATCCGGAGTCACCTACACACACAAAAAAAACACACACAATGAGAAACAGTCAGTACACACCGACAAACCAGGCATGCTGAGCTGGCATCTGTGACATTAGCGTTGCAATGCGACTACTCCTCATAATGTAGGCATCATGCGCAGAACCAGGGAACCGTGCACACACATGTGTGATCGACATGTCAGCAAGACAGACCACCAGAGCATTGATCGAATAGTAGTGCTTCCTGTTCCGGTATGCCTGCTCATGTGCCTGTGGTGGTATTAGGGCAACATGTGTCCCATCAATAGATCCGATGACGTTCGGCATCCTCCCCAGTGTATAAAAGGCATCCTTTATTTCAGGGAGATCAGCTGGGCTCGGGAACTTGATATACAGGTCGAGGAATTGCAACATCCCCTCCAAGACTTCGCGTAGCACCTGACTTAACATCGTTTGCGACATCCCACCACCAGTAGCCACAGAGTACTGGAAGGTACCAGTAGCAAAGAAGTGCAGGGCTGCCATGACCTTCACCTCTGGGGTCAGTGCTGTAGGGTATGTCCGGCCAGGTAGCAGATGTGGCGCCAACTGCTCCGCCAACTCAGCAATCAGTGGCCTGGTGAAGCGGTACCATCTGATGCAGTCGCGTTCCTGCATGGTTGCAAGGTCTGGGACTGGACGATGGACAGCTGGTGCCCTGCAGTACAGAGAAGCACAAAGGAAGATTGTCAGTTCATCCACCCATGTGGCCATGACCACGATCACTATCACATGCTAGTTCATTACATTACACAATGTACTGAGGTGTGTGCTGTTGGTCATGGACACATATGTCACCTACAAGGCCACCACCTCACATCTCAATTCCACATGTCCACATGAGTCCCATGTAGTGCAATGGCCAATCATTTGGCTGTGTCACCCAACCTATGTGCCGCTGCAACGTTCCAAAAACACACTACAGTGACAATTGAGGCCTCATGTCTCCCAGGCATCACAGATCTTTGCCATGCAGAAACCCAGGCTCCCTGTATTGCCACAACAACACAGCAATGGACATGGCGTAATATACTGATGCGGGTGACACTGCGTACGCATTGCACGGGTCATGTCCGAGCCGTGAGTACACTTTGTCATTAAATGCAATGAGTTGCGACGCGGGTGACACTGCGTACGCATTGCACGGGTCATGTCCGAGCCGTGCGTACGGTTTGTCATTGAATGCAATGAGGTGACTATCATGCATACGCATCGGACCGGCATGGTCCGAGACAGGCGTACGCCTTGGCCATTGAATCGTATGGAGACGGGTGCATGTGTATTTTCAAATACGCGTTGTACAGTCAGTTGAATTAGCCTGTGCGCACCCATTGGCTCAGGACTGTCATGGAGACGGATGCAGATTCAAAACTTGTACGAGTTGTGCACTAGAAATTCAGTTGGATGCCTACAACAATGTTGCAATTTCAAGTGTTCCATGAAGGTAAAGATTTGAACGATGCGGAAGGCGTATACGAGTCGTACTTTTGAATGGATTGGCCAGAGTCATAGAATGCAACCGTGTTGGACCTATCACTTGGGACACATGGCACAGAGTCTGCCTCTGCAGCACAGATATAAGGCTGGCTGGCCCCCAGGGAGCTCACTTGCCTGCACTACATGGTACTGGACCACATTCCTGCTACCACTGCTACTGTCTCTGCATTCTCTGGCTCCTGCTATGGCATATACTCTGGAGAGGGCCCCGCCTTCACTGAGGAGGAGAACCAGGCCCTGCTGGACGGGCTCCTTCCAGAGTACAGAAAGCTCTACAGGACACCAGGGGAGCAGGTGAGTGTGCAGTCCACTGCCTTCCTAATTATGCATGTTGCCTGACTAGCAGTACTAGCAGTGTGTACACCAGTGGCAAGCATTCTCACTGACTACTTTCATCCCCAAAGTGTATAGGTACATGTAATGAATAGTTTTCCTGCTGCTAAAGTGCATTATTGCAAGCTTAAACTATCCAGGCATTGTTAACATGTCAGACATGCATGTGATTTTTCCTTCCCCATGTTTGCACTACCTGTGTAATGTATTTCCCTTTGTGATGATGACATGGATATCCAAATGTGTGCTGCACAAATCTGGGGCATGTGTGTTAATGTACTTTTCACTTTGTCCTCCTCACCGGTTGATGCCCACCAGAAGCAGGAGATCTGGCTGACCATCGCCCGGGCTGTTCGTTCTGTGGGGGTCTACAAGCGCCAGATCCGCAACTGCCAGAGGAGGTGGTAGGACCTTCGGGGATGGACCCGGAGGATAGCTAGAGTCCAGCTGAAGCTGTCACCTCCACGCAGGAGGGGTGGACACCAGACCCTGACTACCCACATGCTCCGTATCCTGGCGGTGGTCTTCACGGACCTGGATAGGCAGCTGAAGGCCAGATAGCAGCAGGAAGGGGGTGAGTCCATGTCTGATGTGTGTAATATGTCTGACATGCAAATAGCAGTCTTTTGTCCTGGTCGCACTTCCACATTACGTAGGTCTTGTAGTCCCAAACTCAGGTCCCTCATTTGTGTGATGCACCCTCCTCATCTGTTCCACAGGTGTGGCCCCTCCAGTCTGTTGCTTGTGTTACTAGGGCACTGTGTCCCTGCAGTCAGCTATGCTTCAGGTACCGGGCAGCATCAGTTCCCGTGAATCTGTTGTGTGTTTCATGGGTGGGTCAATTGTTTACACAATGCCTGAGATCTGACATGTGATCTGTGTGTGCCCTTGAGATGTGTACCAATTGCTGGTCTGACTCGCAACATGTGGCTGGGGTATTCCAAACAAACCCATGCAGCAGGGGACTCTAATTTTTGGGCCTCAGGAGTATGTATATCAAGTATGTCACACTTGCTTAGCCACCTGACTACTGTCCAGGGCCAAACACTGTTTCACTTAGTCCTGGCCAGTCATGCCCCCTCAAGAGCATTTAGAAACACTCTGTAATCCCACTCCTGTGTATGAAATTGCAGGTTGTGCTTAGTGACATGTGCCCTCGGGTGTCTGCCTCTGTGTCATTAGGGTGTGGCTTGTTGCTATGTACAACTGGGGTGTCCATGATTCAGAGGGTCAGCATGACATCTGTGATGTGACTGTGAGAGACAACACCTGTGTGACATATAGGTTTGTGATCATCTGACAGCTCACAATGGTGAATGCAACTGTGTCCTTCCTGCAGCTGGGATACATTCATGGCATACTGTGATGTGTTAATGTACAGGAATTTGTGTTTGCTGAGTCTCATATGTATGATTTGCATGATGTGGGGTCTTCTGGGTCCTGGATATGTTGTTTGCATGGGATGGGCAAGTGCGCCGGTCATCTGCAGAGTTAGCTTTACCCCAGAGCTAGGATTGTGAGTCAGTGCATATTGTTGTTGTATGGATGCCCTGCCCCTGTGACAGGACACAGTGTTGACTGACTTTCATGGCATCCCAGTGCCATGGCATTTAACTTGCTATGAGTGAGCCTGTATTGTGTTCAAATGTGCACCATGCAGCCCATTGTGGCAATGCCCATCAGGACATGAGTACACAATAGTGTGTGTTACTGGCATGCATCCCGAGCATGTGAAATGAGTCTCTGCCCATCCCTTCATCCGGACATTTGTACTGAGTCAGTGGCAAGAGATGAGCTGTATGTATAGTGACATACTCCTACATGTTCACTTGCATGTACAACTAATGTGTGGGTGGTGCATGTTGGCATATTGGGGTGTTAGCATCCAACATGCAACGGACATATGTGTTAAAGTCAAGGAGGGATATGTGTGCCATGCTTGATGTTGAGAATGACAATTGTCTTATCCTAAACAGTGTTGGCACTTTGAGCTGTGTTCAGCTGATGATGCCAGGGCTTGCCCTGTGATGTGATGTACTCACTGTGGAGTGTGCAGTCGGTGCAGGTGACTGATGTTGTTCTCTTACTTCCTATTCCTATCCAGATACATCCACGGCCACGGGAGGGGACAGCTCCACGGACCAGGAGTAGCCACAGAGCCTTACAGGGACAGAAGGAGAGGAGTCGGGTGGACTCAGTGGCACGGAGGGTGAGTGGAGCCACACAGAGGAGTCATCAGCACCATCACCCCCAGCTGAGGGCCACAGCAGCTCTGAAGATGACTCCCTTGTGGAGGCGGGTGTCAGCAGCCACCAAACCCCAGCTAGTGAGGCTGTCCCTGCCCCGCCACCGCCACCACCAGCACCACCACCACCACCACCACCCCCCTCCCATCGGCTCCCATCCCAGAGGTCCCTGTGGGCTCCCGTGTTCGTGAGCATGTCACCTTTGTGCCAGGCACCGCACCCCCTGCCCCTGTGTCCCCTGCTGCCCTGAGTGAGGAGTCTGTGGACTTACTTCGACAGATCCATGTAGGGCAGACGTCGATGCTATAGGTCCTCCATGCACACACAGGTCTGTTGACACAACTGGTGTCATTCATGGAGGGCATTTCATCGGGCATGTCTGCCCTACAGAGGACCAATCAGTCCGTGGCCTGCTCCCTGTCAGCAGCAGTGTCCCTCCTCCAACAGTCCCGCACCCCTCCTACCCCTCCACCACCCACGATTCCTAGCACCCTACCTGTCCCAAGCACTGAAACCCCCAAACCAAGGTATAGACGTGCACACAAGCAAGCGCAGGAGACTGATTCCAAACTCACAGGGGCTGTTTTGCAGACACACACACAGTCATCCACAACCACTCCGCAGTCCTCCGAGATCTCTCCCTCCCAGCCCCCTTCCCTTGCCTCACCTGCAACCCCATCCCCCCAGAAGCTCTTCCTCTGTGACCTTGGCCTCTTCCCCACCGATCCTGCAGATCCTGATTACAAGGGGAAGAGGAAGTTCCCACACACAGAAGGGAGTGCCCCTCACACCCAGACACCCTCCCCCAGGTGCAGTCAGACAGAGACCCCCGCTCAAATCCCCCTGGCGCCAGAAGAGCAAGACCCCCTGCCACCACTCAGCTCCAAGGCAAAGTCTCCATCCTCCATCCCCCAGGCCACCACTCCAGAGGTTCCCCCACCACTCCCTGCCCCAGGTTCCCCCACCCACAGATACACCATACCCAAAATGCTAAGGCCATCCCCCCTAACACTTGCTCCTCCACACCTGGTCAGACAGATAGTGCCACTGATGTGGGGACCGTGTCCCTCCGCCCTGCCGACCTCACCTGTCCTCCATTCCGCTCCCATGGATGTAGGCACTGGTTTGGAGTCCACGACCACCCCGAATGACTTGGGCACTGCAGTGGTGAGCCAATCCCCTCCATCTGACCTGCCCACTGGAGTGGTGCCGGCACCCCCACCATCTGACTTGTGCCCCACAGTTGTGACAGCACCCACCACTTCAGTCAGCTCCACTGCAGTTTCAAGTGTCTTGCCTGCATCCCCCACCTCTTCACTGCCTCCTTCTGCTGTGCCCTGATCCTGTCCCGGCGGTGCCTGGCCTGCCCCCATGAATGCCCCTCCGAGGGGATGACCCCGGTCCTTAGCAGAGCAGGCAAGCAACGTGTGACAGTTTCACTCTACCTCACTCCTCGGCATTTGGATATGGACTAGCCATTGGCCTTTTGTTTGCACAGACGTTTAACTTTTAAAATGCTTAATAAAGCTTTTTTCTTTCTCCCTGGGAACTAGATTTCGCTGTACATTATGTTGATGATGTTTAACATGCACTTGCACCTGTGATGCTTTGTTTACAATGTTGAATTCTGATTTGTTGCTGTGAGGTACTCCCTATGGTCCATGAGATATGTATCCTATTCTGTCATCCTTTGCAGCTACCTGGGTGTGTCAGGGTCTGCTATTTGTGGACATATCTCTGTGAGCATTTCATTTGCATGGTCACATCTGTGGCTTGCACCCCTGCACATATGATGTGCTTCACATTGTCCAATTTGTCACTTCCACATACTTTGTGCTCATCAACACTGGACCTACAGGTGTGGGCATCATTGTAATAGGAGCAACTGGGGCCTCTGTGCAACTTGCTAGACATAGGTTTTGGGTATGTGCAGATGACTTAGGGGAGACTCACATACCCAGGCTGTTGTGACCAGAGCCTTCATTGTGTGGTAACTGATGGCTGACTGACCAAGTGTTCTGCAGACATGAGTGGGACTTGCGTTGAATATGTTTGGCACAGCTGGGCTCCCACAGGAGTTGGGTCCCCTCAAGTAAGTGTTTTGTCCAGTGACATGGCCTGGGCCCATGGTGTGTGTTGTATGAGCATGTGTGTGTGTCCACATCCCTGTTCATACACAGATAGTGTTCCCTTGATATGTTCCTATTGTTGATGCTTGCTGAGTGGTACTGGGTTCATTCCACTACTTTTCCAATGGGCTACCAGATTTGTGGGTGCATGACACACTAATGTTAATTGGTGTATCATCATTGGGATTTGTCAGTTCTTAGTGGTGATGATGTTGTCAGACACAGTCAGGGTTCCTCAAGGCACCTGTTTATTTGCCAAATCATGTAGTTGTCCCTAGGTGGTAGTTTTCAGTGACTGAGACATTTGTATGTGTGTGTGACTGCTCCCACTTGTCGGGTTCATGGCTGCGATGCTGGCAGGTGTCAGCATGTGTGCCTTGTGGTTCTCCTTGGCATCTGCATTGCCCTGGGACTGTGGCAGGGATTCTGAAGGTTACATGAGCTTTGAGGTCATGGCCATGTACCGCATACTGTGCAGTATGTCTGTCATTCCCCAGGGTTGTGAACTGTCCTTGTGGGATGCGTCTGTGCACCTTAGTTCCTCCCAACATTCCTGTGTTTGTCATGGGTGCATGTGCAACATCACCTGTCCATGTGGGCTTCACAGATACACATTGTTTCAGTTCAGGGTGTGTGGTGTTGAGGGTGGACTGATGTGAATGTTTGCATGGGTAGTCCCCTAGCTACCGTTTGTCCATGGATGAGGGGCCATGCTGAGTGATTTGTGTTCGTGTATGTGTGATGTACGTTTGTGGCACAGGACACATGTCTGGGTTTCCCAGTTTGTACGACATCTGCCTTTGTCATCACAGTCGAGGTGTCATGCATGCTTGTGTCACTCCAATGTCTTTTTCCCTGGGGGTAGTGGTGTTGTGTGTCAGTCTCTTGCTGTGTTAGTTGGTGTTCATTCCAGCTTGTGTCACATGTGTCTGTTGTGCTCCCTCTCATCTCCCAATGCCTGATTCCCCATTGAGAGTGTCCCAATGATGGTTTACATTTGTATGGCACTGTGTCCACATCTGTGTCACTGTGGTTCAGCCCCCCTCATGTGTTGTGTAGTTGCCTGGGGATACTGTGACACACACACACACATGCTGTGTCAGATGTGCAGTGTGAGTTTGCCTGTTTGTGTTTGTGCATCTGCACCAGTGCATTGGTATTGCTGTTGTGGGCCTTTGTCTGGATGCTGTTTCTGTGATTTTGCATGCTGTCCCTGCGAGTCATATCACATCATTGTGCACATTCATCCTGGCTGTTAGGTGCCATTGCTGGCATGGAATGTGAGTTTGGGATCTGACACCTACAGTCTACACATGTTGTTTTGATTGGTTTGTCTATTTTCAAGATGTGTGCATGCTTGGTGATGGTCACTTCTGCTGTTTTGTCATTGTACGCTGTATGCATTGTCAGCCCCCATGTGTGGTGCTTGTCTGCACATGGCCGAGAGTGTGTTATGTTTTCACAGCACCGTTGGCCTCACCACATCTCTGTGTGTATGGGACGCAACCACTAGTTTGCCCCAGAAGTGTTTGATGTGTTGGGAGCAGGGATCATACATGCTATTTGTTATTTGCAGTTTTGACCATGATGACACTTACCTTCTGGTCACTGTGATGAGGAGGGTTTAGTCCCCATCACCACAATGCTCAACATCTGCTGCATTTTGGAAGCCCCCACTTAACTTCTGTTCTACACAGTGAGGGGGTGTTCTTTTTACATTGCCACAGTGCTATGGTGATGCTTGCATTGTGTATGTCACATTCATGTGTTGGTCACACATGTCCTGTTACTTACATTGAATGCTCGTAGCCATAATCACTGTTGTGGGCATTTGTCACAGACTACACACTGTTGACATGATGTTAGGGGGGATGTATTTTGCCGACATACCTGATGTTGGAGTCTGCTGGATGTGTTGGGCACCACCCATTCTATGCGTGGGGGTGGCAGGGGTGATGGGCAACATCAGCCATATCGGTGGGGGTGGCAGGGGTGATGGGCAACAGGTCCCCTGTGAGTGGGGGTGGCAGGGGTGATGGGCAACATAAGCCCTATGGGTAGGGGTGGCAGGGGTGATGGGCAACAGGTCCCCTGTGAGTGGGGGTGGCAGGGGTGATGGGCAACATCAGCCCTATGGGTGGGGGTGGCAGTAGTGATGGGAATAGGTCCCCTGTGAGTGGGGGTGGCAGGGGTCATGGGCAACATCAGCCATATGGGTGGGGGCAGCAGGGGTGATGGGCAACATCAGCCCTATGGGTGTGGGTGGCAGTAGTGATCGGCAACATGAGACCTATGGGTGGGGTTGGCAGGGTTGATGGGCAACATAAGCCCTATGGGTGGGAGTGGCAGGGGTGATGGGCAACAGGTCCCCTGTGAGTAGGGGTGGCAGGGGTGATGGGCAACATCTGCCATATGTGTGGGGGTGGCAGGGGTGATGGGCAACAGGTCCCCTATGGGTGGGCGTGGCTGTGGTGCTGGCCATGCAACCCCTATGGTGGGCTGTTGTTAGTGGCCAGGATGTGGATCCCCTGTGTGTATATGCCATTTTGCGGATACGTGTCGTTTGTTTATGTGGTAGGTGTCTGACTTACCGTCTGCGCCGTCCGCGTCTGTTCCTGATCCGGTCGTAGATGTAGAGTACTGGTATGACCTGCGCGATGGGATTTATGATGTGTTCGTGTCATACACGCTGCTTATTGCTCCGTCTCGTACCCGCTGCAAGCTGGTCCGTCTCGTAGCAGTGTTTTGAGTTGTGGCGCGAATCGTAGCTGATATGATTGTTTTCCGGATGCTGTGATGTGCCGTACATGACAACCCGTCTGGCGCGTAGTAAGTACGCATCGTACTTGTCATGCCGGAAACTGCTATGGATACTGCTTCTGGGCGACTCGGTTCAGCGTTAGGAGTTACGGCTCGGACGGAGAATGGAGCATGAATCACAGCCTACGTGACGGTTGTGTTTTTGGCAGTTATGCGCATCGTACTTTCTCTACAGGACGGACCGGCTCCGGGTACGTGTCGGTCGCACGGTAAGGCTACGGACAGTTGTCCAACCAGCTATCGGAATCGGCCCCAAAATGTTTTAGGTAACTAACTAAATATACAATCCAGAAAATAAAACCCAAAACAGATGGCAAACATAAAATAGTGATGAGATAACAATTAAAAAGAGAAAAAAGTTGGTGCTGCAAGCAAAAGTAAGGGAGAAACATATTAAGAAGGGTGGCAGGAGCAAAAAAAGTAGACCAAAAAGCTAAAAAGACAAGGCTTTAATCACTGCATAGATGCACACTTCTATAGCAATCCCTAAACAATGACATGGATGCCTTTCACAGCACGCAAAGCTGCGTCACGCCATGACATCATGCTGTATTTTGTAGTGTGTTGTCTGTAAGTACGTGGACTGGAAACATTTTGCATGCAATGCTCGCAACCATTACTGTGCATGACTATATATAATTTCATTTATATTTCCGTGCATTTCCCAAAACAAAATTACTCATATTACATAAACTCCTCTAAGCAATGACTACAACTTAAAGGGTCATGTACCAAAAGTCTTACGGCTTTTGAGCTGAAAAATGTGATTGTACTTATGCTGAGAAGGACAAGCATACACCTATGTCCCCAGACGAAGACTGGTTCCTCTTGGAGGCAGAGCAAACTGATTTCTCTATCTATGCTTCCAACTAATGGCATTTTCGGTTAATACGGACTGAAACTTCTCTCCTAACATTTTCAAAGAGTATTACAAATTAGATGTTTGCATCCTAGTGTCCTTCCTCTTTCACTAGTGGCTGACTTTTGTTCAGTATTATGTTTGCTACTTTTGCACCAATAAATTCCAGTACTCGTGGTTTTTTTTTATATTGAAATACCATACTATTTGCCATATTGAAGGCCATGCACCCCCTCATTGTGCAGTACAAGTACACCAGGATGGACATCTCAGTGTGGGACAGCATCTCTACTCAATGAGCAGTGCTATGATACCACCCTGGGCATTTCATTGAGGGACAACATCCTTCCTGTGCAGTGCTAGCATACCACCGTGGACATCTCATTAAGAAACATCAATCGATCAATCAGTGATCTTATAAAGCATAACTACTCACCTGTGAAGGTCTCAAGGCGCTGGGTGGGTAGGGGGCATCTGCAGTTCAGTCGCAGAGCTAGGTCTAGAGGTCCTTCCTGAATTGTGGCATCGATGGTGGTTGCCTGTGGTGCAGAGACGGGAATTCCAGGTCTCTGCAGCGAGTTAGAAGAAGGATCTTCCTCCAGCCATGGTCTTGCGAATTCGTGGAATGGTGGCCAGGGCCTGTTGGGCGGAGATGAGATGTTTGGTGGGAGTGTAGAAGGAGATGCGGTGCTTGTGGTATGCAGGTCCAGCGTTGTGGAGGGCTTTGTAGGTGTGCTTGAGAAGCTCAAAGGTGATTCCCTTGTTGGCAGGTAGCTACTGAATGTCTCTCAGGTAGCCGGTGAAGTGGTTGTGGTGTGGGATGCTCAGGATGAGTCTGACCGAGGCATTCTGGATGGTTTGCAGTTTTTATTTTGAGTTCCTGGGTGGTGCCAGCGTAGAGAGCATTGCCGTAGTCGCGTCAGCTGCTGACGAGCACATGGGTGAAGTTTTCCCTGACTCAGTGGGGATGTAAAAATATCGATTTGAACAAATATCCAGGTGAAAATATCGTAGGTCAGAAATATTGACAGGAAAAAGATCGTGGTCAAGAATATCAATTTTAGGTAAGCAATCTCGATTTAAAACATATCAAAGTGTTAAATATCATTTGCAAAAATGTAGTTGTTAAAAATATCGATTTTTATTAGTTATGTATTTTAATATATTTTTTATATGTGTGTGATGTTTGTTTTTTGTATGAGAATTGTTTGTATTTTTATTATATGTGTTAAAATGTTATTAGTTAATACATTTTTTTATTGAATTTTGCGTTTTTAGTTCTGTGGTGGGTTGTGGGTTTATAGGGGAATAGGGTGGGAAGTTATTTAATTATATATATTATATTGATTATTTACAGTAGTTATTATTTTCTTTTATTGATTATTGCATTATTAGTTCCGTAGTGGGTTGTGGGTTTATAGAGGAATAGAGTGGGAAGTCATTTAATTATATATACATTATTGATTATTTGTAGTAGTTATTAATTTTTTTTAAATTGCATTTTGCGTTTTTAGTTCTGTAGCGGGTTGTGGGTTTATAGGGGAATAGGGTGGGCTGTAATTTAATTATATAAAATGTATCGAATAAATGTGATGTTATAGTGTTAAATGTGTAAATTAATGTTAATAATTGTTTGATAATTAGTTGTTAATTATTTATTAATTAGTAAATAATTATGGCAATTGTGTAATTAATTTTAGGTGTGTGCTGTGGTGTTTATAGGTGTAAATGGTGGGAAGGGTGGGAAGTAATTTAAATTTTGTTGATGAATTAATAGATAGTCGTTATATAATTTAAATTGGTTATTTAGTAATTATTAATCACAATTGTGTAATTAATTTTAGGTGTGTGTTGTTGATATTATAGTGTTAAGGAATGTGTAATCAATGAATGTATATTATCTTTTTTTAATAATAATATGTTTTAAATTAATTAGTAATTATGTTAATTATGGAAATAAATTTTAATAAAAATATTGACTTTTTTTATTGGTGTTGTGTTATAGGGTAGGAAATAAAATAAATACATTTATGTTTTAAATAATTTGTTTGTGAATATTTGTTTCTTTTAAATACATATTGTTTATGAATGTATTTATTATATTCTTTTAATATTATGTCTGTAGGTTTTTATTATATGTAATTAACATTATAATATGTGTTATTTTTATATGTTTAATATGTTTAATGATATATATTTTTTACCCCTCCGCTATCCAGAAAATTCCCTACTGTTTCACTCACTGGAGTGGGAATAGTAATTTTTACACCTCCGCTATCCAATACTTTCCCTACTGTTGAACTCACTGGAGTGGGAATAGTAGTTTTTACCCTTCCGCTATCAGCACTTTCTCTACTGTTGCACTCACTGGAGTGGGAATAGTAATTTTGACCTTTCCGCTATTCAGCACTTTCCCTACTGTTTCACTCACTGGAGTAGGAATGGTAATTTTTACCCCTCCCCTATCCAAGACGTTTCCTACTGTTGTACTCACTGGAGTGGGAACTGTAAGTTTCACCCCTCTGCTATCCAATACTTTCCCTACTGTTGTATTTAGTATGATGTGAAATGTATGTTTTTTTTTTGTTTTAATAGTTTAAAGTTTTTAATTAATTATAGAATGTTTTTTTAATTGCAAATTATTGATATATGTATATATTTTATTTTTATCTAATTTGAAAGTTTGAAAATTAAATAAAGATAATAATTAATAAATTATTTTAAAGTAAATATATGTATATGTATTCATTATTATGTGTGTGTGTTTATATTTTGTCAAATTACGTTTATTTTTTATATTTAGTTAAAATGTACAATACATTTAATTAATTTTGTTAAAGATAATATTAATATTTTATTTTTTAATATATATTATTTTATTTGTATTTATATTTTTTGATCGATATTTTTTATATCTATATTTTTAAATCGATATTTTTGATTCAATATTTTTGTACTTACCTGTTTAAGTATAGGGAGTCAAAATTTTTACTATCTATATTTTTACTTCGGTATTTTTACTGTCGATATTTTTGCTATCGATATTCTAGCGGGTGAAAGCAGGAGGCCGAAACAGCATTGATTTGGTGGTTCATTGAGACCTAGGTGTTCCAGATGATGCCGAGGTTTCGTGCATGGTCCGTGGGTGTGAGGGGATTACAAGCACTATGTGCCTCCAAGAGTGGTCACAGGTGGAGGGGGAGGAGCCCAGGATGTGGACTTGTCTGGGTAAAGCTTGATGCAGTTGTCTTTCACCTAGATGGAGGCTGCCTTCATCCATCGTGGAAGTTGCTCTTGGCGGATGTGTGTTCATCTATGAGGGAGAGAATCAGCTGGGTGTTCTTGGCTTAGGAGACGATGTTGAGTCTGTGGCTTCTGCTGATGTTGGCAAGTAGGGCCATGTAGATGATGAAGAGTGTAGGGCTCAGGGAGGATCCCTGAGGCACTCCGCAGCTGATCTCTGTAGCTTCTGAGTTGAACGGCGGAAGCCTGTCTCTCTGCATTCGGCCGGTGAGGAAGGAGCGGATCCATTCTAGGGCTTTGTCGTAGGTGCCGGCATTGTGGAGTCTTGCGCAGAGGGTGTGGAGGGAGAAGATGTTAAACGCAGGTGAGAGGTCCCGGAGGATGAAGGCTGCAGTCTTGTCTCGGCGAGGAGGGTGCGGATGTCATTTGTAGCGCGACAACAGCAGTCTGCGTTCAGTGGTTGCTTCTGAAGCCCGATTGGAATAGGTCTGAGATGTTGATCATTTTGATGAACTCAGAGATGTGGGTGTTGATGGCTTTCTAGATGACTTTGGCTGGGAAGGGGAGCAGAGAGATGGGTCTACAGTTCTTGAGGTCTGTTGGTTTGGCAGAAAGTTTCTTCAGCCAGGGGTTGATCTCTGCATGCCTCCAGTCTTCCGGGAAGGTTGAGCAGTTTATGGTGTGGCACATGTCGGGTGCAATGAAGGGGCCGGCTCTACTGAAGATGTGGTGAGGGCAGGGGTACGAGGGGGTTCCTGAGTGGAGGCTCTTCATAATCCTGAGAATGCGGTCAGAGGTAAGGGTATTTCAATTAGTCAAGGTCTGGTGGGGGCTAGAGCCATTGAGTGCAGTGGTTGTGGGTGGGTTGGATGAGTCTTGGGTTGTGAAACTGTTGTATATCTGCATAATTTTGCAGTGGAAGAAGGTGGAGAGGTTGTTGCAGAGGTCTGGAGACTGGAGATGTCTGCTGTCTCTGTGCTGGGTTTCACAAATTCTTTGTTGGTGAAGAGTTCTTTGCTGTTGTGTGTTTTGGCTTTGATGCATTCCTCAATGGCTGCCTTCTTTGTTGTTCTGATGAGACGGTGGTGTGAGGTGACCGCGGAACTGAAGACTGAGTGGTCTGTCATGATTTTGCTGATCCTCCATCTTTTCTCGAGCCGTCTGCAGGTGTTCATGGACTCCTGGAGGGTAGGGTAGAACCAGCTGGCTTTCTTGGAGGGCTGCATGCCTGGCGGTTTCCTTAGGGGGTTCAGTGTGTTGGCACAGTCGGAGATCCATCAGTGGAGGTTGCGTGCTGAGGTGTTGGTGTCTGTGAATGTCTGTGGTGGGGTCTTGCTGAGGGAGGTGCTGAGCTAGTCTTCGGTGACCTTGTTCCAGCTTCTTTGAGGATAGTGGGTGGCATGGCGGTGTAGAAAGCGTTTGGTTGAGGAGAAGTGGACACAGTGGTGTTCGGTCCAGTGTGGCTCGGAGGTGTGGCTAAAGGAGATGTTGTTGCTTGCGGCGAAGATGGGGTCGAGGATGTGTGCTGCTCATTGTGCAATGCTAGCATACCATCATTACCATATCATTGAGGGACAACATCCCTCTTCACTGTGCAGTGCCCACATACCACCATGGACATCTCATTGTGGTACAGGATCCCTGCTTACTGTGCACTGCTAGCATACCACCATGGACATCTCACTGAGGGACAGCTTCCCTCTTCACTGTGCAGTGCTCACATAACACCATGGTCATTTCATTGTGATACAGGATCCCTGCTCACTGTGCAGTGCTAGCATACCACTATGGATGAGGCACAGCATGCCCCCTCACTGTTCAGTACTAGCATACCACCATGAACAACTCACTGTGGGACAGAATCACTTCTCCGTGTGCAGTGCTAGCATACCACCATGGATATCTCACTGTGGGACAGCATCCCTCTTCACTGTGCAAAGCTAGTACACCACCATAAACATGCCATTGTGGGGCATGATCCCTGCTCACTATGCAGTGCTAGCATACTGAGATGGAGATCTCACTGAGGAACAGCACCCCTCCGCTCTGTGCAGTGCTAGCAGACCATCATGGACATCTCACATCGCCGTGTGCAGTGCCGGCATACCACCATGGACATCTCTTTGAGGGACTGCATCCCGCCTCCCTCTGCACTGCTAGCTCACCCCCTTGACATCTCATTGAGCGACAGCATCCCTCCTCACTGTGCAGTGCTCACATACCACCATGGACAGCTCACTGAGGGACAGCATCCCTGCTCACTGTGTGCTGCTAAGATAATCCCATGGACATCTCATTGTGAGACAGCATTCCCTTTTCCATTTGCAGTGCTAGCATAGCTCCATAGGCATCTCATTGTGGGGCAGCATCCCTCCTCATTGTGCAGTGCTCACATAAAACCATGGACAACTCACTGTGGGACCGCATCCCTGCTCACTGTGCAGTGCTAGCATACCACAATGGACACCTCACTGTGGAACAGCATCACTTCTCACTGTTCAGTGTTAGCATATCACCATGGGTATGTCATCATCGGACAGGATGTTTAAGCATCACCTCATATGGCATACTTCTGCTGTGCACTGAGGTGTCTGTTATGAAGTGTGGCGGTGTCACAGGGTATTGAAACAATGTATCCAAAGTGGGAGGTAAAATGTTGGGAGAATTTGGAGTTGGATGTCGGTTTTAGGTCGAGTGCTATAATATTGAGGAATACCAGGCTTCAGGTAGGATGCTGAGAGGTGCATGAGGTTATGATGGGTAGAGGTTGTACAGGGATGCTTGTAATAAGAAGGGAGATAGGATGATGAGGACATTACATTTTTATTATCTTTAACATGTTATGTGCTGTTTCTTTCTTGTCTTCATTAAATTCGTGATGTTTTTCGTGACTTATTGGAACATCTACATTTGATTTGATGCCTTCCGTATGTTTATTGATTAAAGTAACCCTCTGGACATTGTACCGATGTACTCAGTCTTATATGCGTTGTCCGTTTTGATGCTGTGGAAGCTGTGCACACATGTGATTACAGTTTGCATGGCATGTGGTTGTCAGGTTTATGTAGCACATGTAGCCCAGGTCACTACACATAATCTACAAGCTTTCCTACAGTGACATGAAGGTTCAATGGCAATGTTTAGCTACTTGAAACCTGTAGGGATAATGTGCCCTCACAAGCAGGATTGGAAGGTGGACCAGTCGGTGCGAAGAGGAATTCAGTGTCATTATGTAGGTCCTAAGCGCAACAATTGTTCTGAGCCTGCTGTGTTCATCTTATTTCACAGAGCGCGTGTTATTCAAGCTTTAAGCGAGGTAACGTTCCTAAGCTGGTTGTTTAGGTTTTTCTCCAACTCTATGGTTGCATTCCACACACGTAGCATTGCTGTTTCTTTGTAAAATTTCTTACAACTTAGGGATAGAGTTGGTCTGTGGTTTACAGATATGCATTCATAAATTAGCATGCACGACTTTGCAGGATTTGCTTGTTGAGCAGATCCCAGTGGGGTTTGTTGGAAAAGACCCTGAGGGAAAAGGGACAGTTTAAGAGACTTCAAAGGGAATGTAACATCAAAGAGATCCCTGTGTTTGCATAGAATGCATTAATATGGTGAAGCCCTTCGTTTTGCAAAGCGGAGGAGCAAGACGGCCCTAAAAAAACACTCACTTAAATAATTAAATAATTTAGACTGTTACCAAGACTGAAGACAAGAACAAGTGAGCCAACATTTTACTGCACTAATTCTATACTCTCTGACATCAATAGCTTTTGATTATCAGAATATTATTTTACATCAAGCAAGAGAACGGAAACTAGTACAAGCCTCTGAAATCTGTGCAGCTAGTATAGCTTTAGGAAAGGCCAATATTCAGAAAACTAGGGCCACTGGAGGAAGAATTGTGCAATGAACCAAAATCAGTGCATCTGGTTCACAACATCTTTTTGTGGGAACCAAGTCACTGTTGCAAGAAGCTGACACTGAGCCCAACACTGAGCTCATAGATTTAAACATTTCTCTAAGCAAAGTTTAAGTACATCTCTCTTTTGAAAGATTGTCATAAACCAAAGTTCTTAAAAATCCTTGCAGATGGTCAATTTCCTCAGTAATACCATCATTAATATCTGAAGTCAGGGCTATATTAGCATAGTTTTCCCAGATTATTCAATAAGCAGCCAAAATGATTAATGCTAAAATAATCAAATGAGAGTAACAAGAGTCTGAAGTTTCTTTGACAGACTCATCAAAGCAAACCCATGCTGTTGAGCAGTAGAGCGTGCACATGTGGTTGCCAAGGTGTGGACCCACTACCTTGCTCTTCAGTTATTTGCTCGAGTTGTTACAGCTTTTTACAAAAAAACTTATTATCTCTCACATTGTTTGTTTGCATGTAAAAGCTGCAATATCACCTTCATAGCAGAAGAGGTCTTTCTGGCTTTATTGCACATGTGTCTGGAGGGTGGGCTCTTACAGGCCAAACTCACACAGTCACAATACTTATCTGACTAGCTTCAGGCACTGCAGGACGTCAGACAATGCGCTTCTGGGATTGTCAATCATGTGCAAGTTGCCATATCAGAGGTTGGACTAGAAAAAAGGGTCTGTCTCCACTCTGTCCCAGATTCTGATTGGATAGAAGCTTATGGGTCTGGTGTACAGCTTGCTTGAGGTATGGGAGTCTGAAATCGAAGATCCAGCAGAAAGAACATTCCAGCTCATGTGGAAGAGGACTGAAACAGTTTTGTTTTCAACAGTGTCACTTGAGTGTGCGTGTTTGTCTGCATGATTGGCACTGCATGGTTATTATTGTGTGACTCTCTCTATAAGCTTGCATTCCTAGGACTGTGTGTATGTATGTTGACATTAGTGAGCATGTGAGTGTCTGAGTATAATTTGAAAGACTGTAAGGTAGGAGGTCCTGGGCCCAGTGGTTGGGAACCATGGACCAACACAACTGACATGCACTGAAGGAGAGTTACAGTTATAGACATAACAGACGAGGACAATTCAGGCATTGCACGTTTTGTGCATCAGCAGACATGCCATATTTCATTGCCCAATTACAGATGGGGGATTATGAGCACCACTGCATGTTAGAAAAAAGACTAGGTGAGCTACTCTCCCTTGCCATGGCAAGCTGGTTCCAAGACTTCAGAGTAGACTAGTCCAGCAGGGAAACAGTCTTTACAATAAGTTTTTTACAGTGCATTACCATTACCACACATTTTTCTGCATATGCCTTTACCACACATATAAGGTAAGTATAAATGTTTGTGTGTTTGTGTGTGTATATGTGTGTGTGTATATAAATATATACATTGATTGACGCTTGGATCATATATATATTGGTGGGAGATCAGCTGACCCATTTCCATTCAAAGTAGCTGCAGTCTCTGTACTGGACTGCAACTCCCAGCATGCGCCACGGTCGAGTAAGTACTCCCAGCAGAGTCCGAATAATGATCAAATGAGCGCTGATATTGCCTAGCAAAAGGGGTGCCTTGTAGCAGTTGGTGAACCTCGTTATTGATGTGTCCCGGACTACCTCGAGTCCCCAACCTTCAGCCCAAATTGCAGAGTCAAACCGGGCCGTGTAATGTAGGTGAAGTCACCCCGCTTCCCTGTGTAGTCACTGGCTATCTAGCAGCAGCCACTTGTTTGGTCTGGTCTTGAGGCGGTCATGGGGTGATTCAATACCTTGAAGAAAAAAAGGTCACTTTGCCACTTAATGGGCAGGTCCTCTCATCGTGCTCCCGGCAGACATGAAACATATCACAAAAATGATCACTTGCTTAAAGTCATCAGAGGACACAGCGGGGAACTTGAGGAAATCCGTTTATTCACAGATGGTGGCATAATGCATTTCGGCATATTCGCCTTCATCAGATGCCGCTAACCACGAGGTCATACCTCCACCCTCCTTTGAACATTCAGCAGCGCTCCCATTGGTAGGAGATCAGCTGACCCTGCTCCATTCAAAGTAGCTGCAGTCTCTGTACTGGACTGCAACTCCCAGCATGCATTTGATGAAGGCGAACATGCCAAAATGCATTATGCAACCAGCTGTGAATAAACGGAGCAGGGTCCGCTGATCTCCCACCAATGGGAGCACCACTGAACGTTCAAACGAGGGTGGAGGTATGACCTCATGGTTAGCAGCTTCTGTATAGAGAACCCTCAACACCAGCAGATCCAGAGTGTCACTGTTGTTGAGGGCGCTCTATACAGGAGCTGCTTTTCACCTAAACTTGAGAACTATCCCAGAGTTCTCTGCTTCTTTTTTGCATATCTATATATATATATATAGACATGCAATACAAACTCTCCCCTGTTATTTCAGAGGCCCACCAAGGGTAATGGAAAAAGAAAATGATTGTGTGTGGCAGCGCAGAAACAATATTTCGGAAAAGGTATTTTAGGATTGAAAGTACTATACATCCCATCATGCAAAGCATCTGACACACATGTGATAAAGACATGCTTGGACAATACCTTCTTCAATACTGCACAACCACATAGAGTGCCTGTGAGCAAGGAGTTTTTTATTTCGAAATGCGTTAGGCTTCAACTCGCTCTGATTAAAATGTTTTCATTGGAATTCTGCGAATTTGTCTGTCTGTTTGGGAGTGTCGGAGTGCTCTTTGAACAGGGGAGAGTTTGTTTTGTATGTATATATATATATATATATATATATATATATATATATATATATATTACCTACTGGCGGTCGCCAGTAGGTGGTTATAGTTAGGACCACGTTTCCATAGGAAATCCGCAACATTCTATTTTGAATAACTTTTGCGCCAGTCGACGAATCCTCGCGAATTTTTCAAAATAGGTGGGGCGCTACGCTCCGCTCCTACCCTGAAAGTCTCGGGGGATTCGTCAAGCGGGGGCTGAGATAAAAGGGGGGTCCCAAAACGCGTTTTTCCCATGCATTTTTCCATAGGGCCTTTAGACACAGCTACAGCCCGAACGGCTGAACAGAATTACTTGAAATTTGGCAGAGAGGTAGTCCTCAGGTCAAGGAAGTGCCTTTTGTAGGTTTGGTGTAAATCTGTTCAGTAGATTCTGAGAAAATAGCCTTTAAATCAATATATATATCTGAGCCAGCTTACGGTGCGCTTACGGTGCGCTTACCGTACGCGTACGGTGACGTGCGCGAGCGCGATTCTGATTGGCTCTTAGATCTTAGTAAACATTCGAATCGGCCGAAACCAGGAAGCGGCGGCCGCCATTTTCTCTCTCGCACTGAGAGTGTGGATTAAAATACAAAGCACAAAAACATGTAAAGGGGCTGTTTGGACAGCTCCAAAGCACCTAGCCATGTTGAGGGAGTCCCCAAAGATCCCCCAAGGCCAAAAACGGAATTTTTATTTTTTCGCTAATTTCGCCGATTACGCTTACCGTACGCGTACGTTAAAAAAATATTTTAAAAAAAAAATTATCCACACTCTCCCCACCCCGTGTGCAAATGGTGCCCGAAGGTCACCATTTGTGCATGGCTTCTAACAGGTGTGAAAAATTAAAATATTACCTTTCAAAACGAAGTGCATCATATGTCCTCCATGTGCGCACGGTGCGCGAAGCGCATCGTGCGTACATGGCCCATCTAGCGTAACGTGGGCACGCGGTGCACGTAGCGCACCGCGTGCCCACCGTGCGTGCACGGCACTAACTGCGTAAAGTGGGCGCGCACGCCACGAATGGCGTAAAGTAACTTAGCATTTAAAAAACCGTACAAATTCACTGAAAAAACCATAGGTTTCACACACGTTATAGTTAGGAATTAGCATTTAAAAAACCTTGCAAATTCACTGAAAAAACCATAGGTTTCACACATGTTATAGTTAGCGGAAATTTTACTGATAAAAAACCAATGAAATTCCCCCGTTATAGTTAGTGCAGGCAACTATAACTCACGCGACCGCAATCTTCTGCTGATGACATATGTGTCTTTATGAAAAAAAAAATATTTGTAATATATGTATAGCTAAAAATTTATGGAAGAAGACATGGGCAAATAAGTGTCTAAATACAGTATTAGCATCAGCAGAGGATTGCGGTCGCGTGAGTTATAGTTGCCTGCACTAACTATAACGGGGGAATTTCATTGGTTTTTTATCAGTAAAATTTCCGCTAACTATAACATGTGTGAAACCTATGGTTTTTTCAGTGAATATATATATATATATATATATATATTATCTACTGGCGGTCGCCAGTAGATAGTTATAGTTACAACCTAGTTTCCATAGGAAATCTCAAAATTCTATTTTGAATAACTTTGGCGCCGGTTGACGAATCCTCGCGAAATTGTCAAAACAAATGGGGCGCTCCGTTCTGCTCCTACCCTGAAAGTCTCGGGGTGATTCGGCAAGCGGGGGCCGAGAAAAAGGGGGGGTCCCAAAGCGCGTTTTCCCTATGCATTTTTCCATAGGGACCTTTAGTCCAAGGTACAGCCCGAACGGCTGAACAGAATTACTTGAAATTTGGCAAAGAGCTAGTCCTCAGGTCAGGCATGTGCCTTTTGCATATATGGTGTCAATCTGTTCAGTAGTTCCTCAGAAAATCAAAAGTAAAATCATATACATATCTGGGCGGAGCCTAACCACACATCTCATCGTGAGATCTGATTGGCTGTCAGTACTTCATCCAAGAAGTGTTGGCAGCCATCTTGGGACCAATATACATGATAGCACCTCATTAAAAAGCATTGCAGTTAATGGAAGGTTTTAAGACTTTAGTTACATTATAAATCATTTGTTGATGGTACCATACTCATTTTAGGAATTGTGGTGTGTTCTAAGGTGATTTTACCATGTGAAAAAGCCTTCTGCTGTGATATCACAAACCATGTTTGAGAGAAACAGGGGTGGGGGAATCATATCGCCCGACGCTCGAACCATGTTGTTTATATCGACGGGCAAGAAGATTTATTGTCTATTTATGTCCGACGGACATGTAGACATTAATCACGTTTTAATCACGTTAAAACAACAGGCTGTGGGCACTCTGGGGCTCACAGCCAATCCGAAGCTTGCAGAGAGCCTTTGGCGGCATCTGATTGGCTAGCAGCCCATGACTGGGCTCTAGCCAGTGATTGGCTGGGGGAGTGAAACGTCACTCAGCCTCTGCAAGCAGTAGTCCGTGGCCGCCACGAGGCTTGCAATAAGCATTCAGGTAAAATAAGCAGTTTTGCCCGCTTGAATTGTGTGATATTGTGACGGAGGTGCTGCGATTTTCTTTTATTTATATTTTTAGCAACCGTGCGTGGGTAGATTAATTAGTACAAAAGCCTAGGCCTGGCCCACTTCGGCGCCTCAGATGAGGACGTCAAAAAAGCGTATCGCAAGCAGGCGCGCTGCGCTACCACCGCTTCATGGGGGAAACACCTATTACAACTAATTCAGATTCACGCGCTGCCATCGCAACGCGGGTTTAACATCGCGGGTCCGGAGCCTTCATACCGCAGATGGAAACAGATCTGCAGATTAATGCTTTCAAAAGAGACATCCGTTGGTGACTTGCAATTTATAACTTAAAGTCCTAATATAGAATAGTGAACTATTAACTTTCAGCTCAGAACTGCGTAAACACACCGACAAATATACATTACACAATTGATTAATGTTGCAAAGAGGGTACATTTGGCGAAAAAATGATTCTTATTATTAAAGGAAGCTCCCAACTTTGCTGTTTCTTTTTCGATACAATTTACCGATTCGCAAGGAACGTAGGGCTCAAGTCTGGCCAGCTGCAAAAGTGAGGGGGAAATGGCAGGAGGTACGCTGGCTGACACCTTTTATATCCCACCCATACGTTTTTACAAGGGTGACGGTAAATTAGTACATTACGTATGGTTTGAAACATACGTATTTTGTGGGAATAAATACACAGCCAAGGGTGACGGTAAATTAGTACATTACGTATGGTTTGAAATGTACGTGTTTTGTGGGAATAAATACACAGCCAAAAAAAATGGAAAAAAGGGGAATAGAAATAAAAGAATTGCCGTCAGGGTTAAAGGGAGGGGGCACAGGGGGGCAGGAATGCGATGATATCGCTTCACAAGTTTTCCTTTAGCATTATTATTGCACAGCATTCAATGGTTTACTGATTTTAATAAAGCAAAAATATATTAATGTTTCTCTGTCAGCCGGAGCCCTTAGGTTTGATGTGGAACGGGGGTAGGTGGGACAAGTGGATTTTACAGGACATGTAGATCTCAGTGGCATTTTGTCCCTTGGACAACTAGATTATTTGGAAAATTCCACACCCCTGAAATAAAAGACCGGCATCGCGCCGGAGGCCACGCCCCCTCCTTGCAGCACTCTGCAAACGCACCCCCTGGCCAGTTGTAAGTTGAGGAATTAATTCCCCTTCAATACTGAGGGTCCCTAAGGGCCAACTAGCCCAACAGGTATCTCCAGTATGCGCCAGGGAGCTGCGTTGCAGACAGGTGTTCTGAGGCCACGCCCCTTTTTACACCTCCATGCAACGCAGCTCTGTGGCGCTTACTGGAGGTACCTAGTGGGCTAGTTTGACCCTAGGGACCCTTAGGATTCAAGGGGACTTAAGCACGAACTTAACACAAGCCTTTGAGAAAGGGGAAACCTGAAACGCGTCAGGCTGGTTGGAAAGCTGCTCTATCAAACCAGCACTCATCGCACAACTGTACCTGAAATAAAAAGCTGGTAACCTGTCGTTTGTCTCGAGTGCATCTCATGTGAGTTACCTTTGGCCCGATTCACAGAACTAACTTAAGACAAAATCCTAAACTTACTACCATTTTGGTATTCACAGAAGGCACTTACTCATTTTGGTATTCACAGAAGGCACTTACTCATTTCGGTATTCACAGAAGTTAGGAGTCCTAACTTTAGGACTCCTAAATGCCTTCTGTGAATACCGAAAGTCTTAAAATTAGGATTTTTCTCAGTTTAGTAGTAGTATAGTTAGGACTCCTAACTTTAGGACTTCTAAATGCCTTCTGTGAATACCGAAAGTCTTAAAATTAGGATTTTTCTCAATTTAGTAGTCCTAAGTCTAAACTTAGGACTACTAAATTGAGAAAAATCCTAATTTTAAGACTTTCGGTATTCACAGAAGGCATTTAGGAGTCCTAAAGTTAGGAGTCCTAACTATACTACTACTAAACTGAGAAAAATCCTAATTTTAAGACTTTCGGTATTCACAGAAGGCATTTAGGAGTCCTAAAGTTAGGAGTCCTAAATTTAGGACTACTAAATTGAGAAAAATCCTAATTTTAAGACTTTCGGTATTCACAGAAGGCATTTAGGAGTCCTAAAGTTAGGAGTCCTAACTATACTACTACTAAACTGAGAAAAATCCTAATTTTAAGACTTTCGGTATTCACAGAAGGCATTTAGGAGTCCTAAAGTTAGGACTCCTAACTTCTGTGAATACCGAAATGAGTAAGTGCCTTCTGTGAATACCACAATGGTAGTAAGTTTAGGATTTTGTCTTAAGTTAGTTCTGTGAATCGGGCCCCTTGTGTTTACAAATTGAGGCGGGCGCTCATCCGCCGAGATTGCACCACTCCATATTATCAGGAGGCCATGAGGTTTGGATACACCATCCTCGTATATGGAGCAACGACGAAGGATTTAAGTTGTGCATGGTTGCGGGGGGCCAGTGGGGGCTTCATCGAAAGCAGTCATCAGTGCGCCGAAATATGGAGTGAATGTTTGTGCACTACAACTCCCAGGAGTCTTGAATTTGCCGAATTAAGGGGCATGACATTATTGCACTTATGGGAGTTGCTGCACGCCACAGCACGAACTTACCACAAGCCTTTGAGAAAGGGGAAACCTGAAACGCGTCAGGCTGGTTGGAAGGCTGCTCTGTCAAACCAGCACTCATCGCACAACTGTACCTGAAATAAAAGGCTGGTAACCTGTTGTTTGTCTCGAGTGCATCTCATGTGAGTTACCTTGTGTTTACATATATCTATATATATATATATTCATTCACTGAAAACACCATGGGTTTCAGGCACTTTATAGTTAGAAATTAGCATTTAAAAAACTTTAGAAATTCACTGAAAAAAAACATAGGTTTCAGGGACGTTATAGTTACTTGGACATTTGACTCATATAAAACCAGAGAAATTCGCCCGTTATAGTTAGTTGAGCTAACTAAAACTCGCCCACCCGCAATGCACTGGTGATGACGTCACATATTACATCACTCATGACATGGTCAGGGACATCACTCATGACATCATTGATGACATCTCAAATGACATCACCGATGACATCACTGATGACATCATCCAGTGAATGTGTGTTTCTGTAAAGTTTAAATATTTTTCATATATATCTATGCCAAGGTCTATTGAAGAATGAGTGGATGTAGAAGTGCCTGAATGGAATATTTAGTAGATGCATGACTGACTGTATAAGTCACTGATTGAACGTATGTTACTGAATGCACGGGTTAGTGACTAAACTGTGTGAATGTCTATATTAGTCTTTCAGTTTGTGTGTAAGTAGGTGTATTGGTTGGTGAGTAGCTACATCAGTGTCTATATGGGATATTGATTGATTGTATGAGTATCTGTATGGGTGTCTGAGTGTCTATGTGGGTGGGTGGGGGTATCTGACTTTGTGCATACATGTCTGAATGGCTGATTTACTGGTTGAATAGATTCAAAAGTATATCTCGGAAGGGCTGTATGGGTAGCAGACTGTGTGTACAGGTGTGTCGATTAGTGAATTGATGTCTCAGTTGTATATATGAGTAACTATACATGTTTTTATACAGTATATGTGAGTGTTGGGGTGTATAATTGACTATACGTGAGAGACAGTAATTGCAAGAGTGTCTACATACATGAATGTGTACTTGTATTAGTGATTTTATAAGAGAGTATGTGTTAGTATCTATATAAATAAGGGAGGTGGTGTGTGTATAAATAAGTCAGGTGGTGTGTATATATCTGCATAGGTGAGTACATGGGTGTGATTGATTTTTGGCATGACTGAGTAGATGTATGAGTAGCTCTATGGATCAGTAGCACTGTGTGAATGTATGTATAGGTGTGTGAGTGGATATTATACTAATGTAATGATGAATGACAGCATGTATGTGTCACTGTATGAGTGTATGTCTAGCTCACAATATATAGGTAGGAATCAGTGGATGGGTATCTAGTATCTGGTATTGGTGTGTCTAGGGTTTTGAAAATGGCAGTCAGTCTGTATTTTAGAGTACACGTATCAAAGGTTATATTAGAGTGTGAGGAGGTGTGTCAGACTATCACGTGGATTATATCATCAGTGATGTCATTTGAGATGTCATCAGTGATGTCATGAGTGATGTCACTGACCATGTCATGAGTGATGTAATATGTGACATCATCATCAGTGCATGATGGGCACGCAAGTTATAGTTAGCTCAACTAACTATAATGGACGAATTTCACTGGTTTTATATGAGTCAAATGTCCAAGTAACTATAACGTCCCTGAAACCTATGGTTTTTTAGGTGAATGTCTAAGGTTTTTTAAATGCTAATTTCTAACTATAATGTGCCTAAAACCTATGTTTTTTTCAGTGAATTTCTAAGGTTTTTTAAATGCTAATTTCTAACTATAACATAACTGAAACCTATGGGTTTTTTCAGTGAATTTCTAAGGTTTTGTAAATACCTAATTTTTAACTATAACGTCCCTGAAACCTATGGTTTTATTCAGTGAATTTCAAAGGTTTTTTAAATGCTAATTTCTATCTATAACATGCCTGAAACCTATTTTTTTTAGTGCATTTCAATGTTTTTTTAATGCTAACTTCTAATTATATTGTTCATTTAACCTATAGTTTTTTCCGACACCCAAGAAGAACAACACCCACTACCACAACCCTCAGGACCTCCCCCTCGTACAACCCCTCTCCCTATACCACCAAGGCAGTGCAGAACAGGACAGCGAACCCTCCAAAATCGGCATGGTCCCTTAGCCATATAATAGCTCAATGTTAGGAAATGCGGCAATTGTTTTTTCAGTAAATTTGAATTTCATTTAAATACTAATTTCTAACTTTAATCTTCCTGTTTTTTTGTGAATTTCAAAGGTTATTTACATACTATTTTCTAATTATAATGTTCATAAAACCTATGTTTTTCTCAGTAATTTTGAAAAAAATGTGATGTTTTGTAACTTTAATATCCTAAAAATTGTTTACGTATTTTTTTATTTATTATTTAATGTCTTCTTGTTTTTTAAATATTAAACAAGTACATACAGTATGAAAGGGAGCCCAGCCCAGAGCCACATCTGAAGACCAACACATGTCATAGACCTACTGATCAAGCAGCTACGACACCCAAGAACGCCACAACACCCACCACAACCACCCCCAGGAACCCCCCTCCACCACTGAGGTAGCGCAGAACAAGACAGAGAACTTTCTGAAAATGGCATGGCCTCTCAGCCACAAAATAGGTGAATATTGGGACAGGTGTGAACAAACTATATGTGAGGGAAGCAATTCACCCATGAATAACAATGCACACAATGCAAAGTGTAGCGGTGATGTGCTGGACACATCTCAGTATGCAGAACACCCACCTCTCCATGTGCACAAATTCTACTGCTGCTTGTAGTGTTGTGGACAGTGCACCCAACCATGTTACGTTACATGTAACACTAGGGACGATCTCAGTCATGTAGCTGTATCGTCCCCCCCTGTAAGCATAAGCCTAACTGGAGTGGGCTGGTCCGACGTACACCACTTCAGCGTAGAAGTTTGAATAAATAGGCCGGGGCTCAGGGCGTGGTTCACTTGTGAACTGTGAAGACCAACGACTGTGCCAGAGCGGCGGGCCTCACCCTGCCACGAGGCTGCTGCCATGACCGCAGGTCTCCTCGACACAGGCCCCCTGCGAACCCAGCAGCACAGCACCGCAGACTTATGTCTGTACAGACTACTGCTTTTGATCTACACTGCAGACAGCAGGCATCACAATTCAGATGGAGTAGCGATTGCAGATGACGCAGTCCAGTACGAAAGATACATTCCTCCCAGTACGGCCCTCTCGGACCACGCATCATGGCAGGGTGCGCACGCGCTGAGCGCCAAAGGTACCACTAACTCAGTGCACCACAAGTCATCGACACGTGGCCTTACTGAGGCAGAATTCAATAGACAAAAGACATTGCTCCAAGTGCAGCTCCCCCCAGACCACGCATCATCGCAGGGTACGTACACGCTGAGCGCCAAAGGTACTACTAACTCAGTGCACCATAAGTCATCCCCACGTGGCCTTATTGAGCCAGAATCCAATAGACAAAAGACATTGGTCCTAGTGCGGCCCTCCCGGACCACTCATCATCGCAGGGTACGTTCACGGTGAGCGCCAAAGGTACTACTAACTCAGTGCACCATAAGTCATCGCAAGGAAGAGTGAACAGTTTTATGTCAGCAGTGAGGCATACAATCACTCGACAATCACCCAAAAATACTTATAATATTTAAAAAGAACAGAAGAATCGAAGTACATTAATGATTACAATACAGTAATTTTGGAGATGTGGAATGCAAATATGGACATACAATATGTTGCAAATAACTCAATTACTGTTCCTCGCATACTATCCAAATAGAAGTCCATACCTGGAAAACATATTTCTGTAAGAAATACTGCAACATTTTAGTTTTAGAAAAAATGTTACAGAAAAAATAAATGAAGGGAAATATGCTGTAATTGGATCTGATGGATGTTTCTTAAAGAATGCCAAAGGAAATTTGATTAATCACAGGAAATTAAGTTGTGATACTCCAGATAAGAGAGAGTTCTTCTATTTAGCTCTTTTGCAACTCTTCAAACCTTGGAGGATTGAAATGGAATTATTTGGAGATTTTAACTGCTATGAAGATTCTTTCAAAGCATGTAAAGACATTGCTACCAGTGACGCCCACCCGGACCATGCATCATCGCAGGGTGTGCAGACGCTGAGTGCTTCAGGTGCCACTAACTCACTGCAACACAAGTCATCGCCACGTGGACTTATTGAGGCAGAATTCAATGCAAGCCGCAACACATGGTGCCACTAACCCTGTTCAACATAAGCTGGCAACATATGGTGCCACTAACCCTGTTCAACACAAGCCGAACAATCCCACATGTTGAACTGTGTCCTGAGTCCTGAATGGCAGTGACCCAAAGTCCGTGGCAGCGACCACAGCACTAGACTCCCTTTGATCAGTTAGGCATATTTGCATATGCAAGGCCATTGACACGTGGTGCCACTAACCCCGTACAACACAAGGCGCGACACGTGGTGCCACTAACCCTGTACAGCACAAGCCGATCCCACATGTGGAACTGTGTCCTGAGACCTGAATGGCAGTGACCCCAAGTCTGTGGCAGCGACCACAGCAGCATACTCCCTTTGATCAGTTAGGCATATTTCCATATGCAAGGCCGGCGACACGTGGTACCACTAATCCTGTACAACACAAGGCGCGACACATGGTGCCACTAACCCTGTTCAACACAAGCCGATCCCACATGTGGAACTGTGTCCTGAGTCCTGAATGGCAGTGACCCCAAGTCTGTGGCAGCGACCACAGCAGCATACTCCCTTTGATCAGTTAGGCATGTTTCCATATGCAAGGCCGGCGACACGTGGAGCCACTAACCCTGTTCAATACAAGCCGAACAATCCCACATGTGGAACTGTATCCTGAGTCCTGAAAGGCAGTCACCCCAAGTCCGTGGCAGCGACCACAGCACCAGGCTCCCTTTGATCAGTTAGGCATATTTCCATAGGCAAGGCCTGCGACACATGGTGCCACTAACCCGGTACAACACAAGGCGCGACACGTGGTGCCACTAATCCTGTTCAACACAAGCTGATCCCACATGTGGAACTATGTCCTGAGTCCTGAATGGCAGTGATCCCAAGTCCGTGGCAGCGACCATAGCAGCATACTCCCTTTGATCAGTTAGGCATATTTCCATATGCAAGGCCGGTGACACGTGGTGCCACTAACCCTGTTCAACACAAGCCGATCCCACATGTGGAACTGTGTCCTGAGTCCTGAATGGCAGTGACCCCAACTTCGTGGCAGCGACCACAACACCAGACTCCCTTCGATTAGTGACGCGTATTTGCATATGGAAGCCCGGCGACACGTGGTGCCACTGAACCTAAACTACGCCAACCTATGCATGTGGCTGTGGGCCCTTGCTCACCGCTACCTCTGGCCTACACTGCAGTCAGCAGTGCTCACTATTCAGATACAGTCCTGATTGCAGATGACGCAGTAGGCAACAGACATAGCTCCCACTGCGGCCCATCCGCACCAAGCAGCATCACAGGCTCATACACTTCGACAGTGTATTCTATACATATTTCATCTTTTCATGATACGCCTACACTGCGGTCAGTAGGGCTCACAATTAAAATTAAATCTTCATTCATTAATTCATTAAGTACACTAGGCAAGTAACTATCACAGGCCTAAAACCTACATAATATCCTTTTAGTATCCTTGCTTCAAGAACTTTTTTTATATCAGTTATAGCGTTGGTACAATCAACAAATTCATCTTCAAGTGCCAACAAACACTGAATACCACTCTACACTGCGGGCAACAGAGCTCGCAATTCGAATTTTTGACACATGGTGCCACTAACTCTGTTCAACACAAGCCGATCCCACATGTGGAACTGTGTCCAGAGTCCTAAATGACAGTAACCCCAACATCGTGGCAGCGACCACAGCACCAGAGTCCCTTTGATCAGTCAGGCATATTTCCATATGCAAGGTTGGCGACACGTGGTGCCACTAACCCTGTACAACACAAAGCGCGACATGTGGTGCCACTAACCCTGTTCAATACAAGCCGATCCCACATGTGGAACTGTGTCCTGAGTCCTGAATGACAGTAACCCCAACATCATGGCAGCGACCACAGCACCAGACTCCCTTCAGTGTCATTTGTTGTTGTTTTCTTTAAATAAAATATTTTATATGTAAATCTATACATGACTAAGATTCTTGTTCGTCCAACCGTACAGGGATAATTCTGGGCCCAAGAAGGTTGTTGGGGGTATGCTGGTAATGTGGGAAGGGGTGCATTACCTGCTGATGTGAAAGGGGTATCTCTCACAGAAAGAACTCCGATATGTTTTCAGAAATGCCTCAGACAGATGCCAGCTGACGGACTGAATCACAAAATGGCTTTTCAATGCTTATATAGTGTGACTTATGAACAGTTTGCACCCAGGCGCGCAGAGGGACAACTGCGGCCCGTCCAGTTGACTCACAGACGCAGTACTATGAGCCGTCTGCTCCCAAAGGAACAGCAGCGTAGTAGCTCGCAGTGGTACAGGCACAGCAGCGTACTAGCTCGCAAAGGTAGAGAGCTGCGACCCGACGGGCTGGCTTCTAATGCTATAGCTGCAAAAGTGGTGATGTTGGGAAGAGGGAGCGTGAAAGGGTTATCTCGCACAGACAGAGCTCCGGTATATTAAATTGCCCCCGGGACCTTTCTTTTATATTTTGACTCGATGCAAGAAAGCGCGCTTTCTGGACCATGACATTTCTCCCTACCGAACTTGGCGTAATTCCATTCAGCAGTTTGACCTGTAGCCTTGTCTAAAGTTTCCTATGGAAAATCCATTGAGAAAACACGTCTTCACACCCCCACATAGCTACCTGATGCAGACGTACTCGCTGTTGGTGGGCAGGTCAGTGCTCTAGTTGTCAACATGTCACGGCCACTCCCTGAGGGCAGGTTTGCACACGCACCACACCCGTCCGGCACATACGTCACAGACCTTGTGACCACGCAAATATAATGCATCAACAACGTCATATCCTTTATTGCCGGTGGAGACTGGATGGCAGACGCTCCACGGGTCTCAATCATAAAGAGTACATGAAAAGTTGCGCAGAGGGTTAGTCGCACCCTGAGCTGTATGGCCGTCAGGAGCCTACTACCACGTGTCGTTGACTTGCCTTGCACAGGGTTAGTGCCACCCGAAACTGATGTGGTCATCAGGGGCCTACTACCACGTGGCGCGGACTTGAGTTACACAGGGTTAGT
Source organism: Triturus cristatus (assembly GCF_964204655.1). Taxonomy (NCBI): domain Eukaryota; kingdom Metazoa; phylum Chordata; class Amphibia; order Caudata; family Salamandridae; genus Triturus; species Triturus cristatus. The sequence continues at coordinate 1,361,963,153 of NC_140591.1, read as the reverse complement.
CGCACCCTAAGTTGCATGGCCGTCAGCGGACTATCACCACCTGGTGCTGACTTGCGTTGCACAGGGTTAGCGGCACCCAAAGCTGATGTGGTCTCCCCCATTGATGACTCAGGACTCAGTGACATGTGTGGGATCTGCCTGGCTGTGGAGAAGCTGATGTGGTCTCCGCCATTCATGACTCAGGACTCAGCGACATCTGTGAGATCTGCCGGGCCGCTGAGCTTTGACGGGCATGTGGAGTGCCCACTGGTACACACTCCGGTGGCAGCAGTTGATTATTTGGTCATGGATGCACAGGGATGGCAGTATCTCTCTCTCTCTCACTTCCCTCTCTTCACTCTCTCTCGTACTCTCTTCCTTTCCTTCTCTTTATCTATCTCCCTTTCTCACTCTCTTTCTTTCCTTCCATCTCTTTTTCTCTCTGGCTTTTTTTCCTTCTCTGTGTCTCACTCCTTTGATATGCGCATTACACAGTCCTTATTTTGTGCTTTATTTTCCAGGGTGTGTCATCGACATTCATGCTCTCGACAGGAGTCCTCGCCTTGTTGTCTTGTGTTCATTTTGTTAAATTTACTTTATCTTTTATATATACGTTTACGGAAAAATAAAGTTTGGAAAAAAAAAATTCAATAAAGTTTTTGGTTGTTACTTAACCCCTTCGCCGCGGCAGGAATTCCGCTGCGGCGCTGGGGGGGTTTGGGGGCAGTTGCGGGTCCGCTGTGCTCGTGACGGAACCACTCCGTCACGAGTCACGGGTGAGCTGTGCTCATGACGGAGTGGTTCCGTCACGTCTCCGCCCACTGCGCTAATCGCCCGCACAGGCGGGTAATTAGCGCCGCGTGGGCGGAGCGGCCGCCAACGGCCGCAGCATGACAGAACCACTCCGTCATGAGCGCAGCGCACCCGTGGCTCATGACGGAGTGGTTCCGTCATGAGCACGGAAAGGGTTAAGTGCTGTGTAACTCTTTCTCGTTCTTATTTTTGTTATTTGGTGCTGTCCACCATGGTGTTAAATTTTGGGGCAGTTATCGCGGGAATACTGGTGATGTCTGCAGTTTGCACCAGCTTCTGAATAGTGTGTTAGATATATCTCAACTGTAGTTGCATTAAAGTGCTGATAATGAGATGCAGAGTAGGCGTTTCTGTGCAAAAACACACAAGGTGCACCTTTGCGATTTATTCTAAATACTAAAATCCTGTATTGAAGTGCACTGTGGTAGTGGGTGCATTTACAGTGTACACACAAAATCAATGAAGAAATCTCATTGTATTTATATTGATTGTGAATAGTGGGTCAGGTGCTGGATCTTGATGGGATACACTGCCCAGTTCATTTATTTTTCTGTACACGAAAAAACCACATCACAACTTTCACAACGAAAGGCAAAAACTGCGATGTGAAACGAATTCCGGCAAAAAGCCGCGCTAGCACCCGAGATTTTACACCTGCTTTCTGCTGGTGTTAAGCAGGACCACTACCTGCAGCATGAAAGGGAACACAGCCAAGAGCCACACCTGAACACCCGCAGGTGCCATAGAGTCAATGAACATGATACACGGATACCCATGAGGGCCATAACACTCATCGCAACAACCCCAGGACTGCCAACGCCCCCTGAACCTGCATCTGAGCAAGTATATCTCCGTGGTCATTGTGTTAGTATGATAGGCACGAGCCTTCAGCGGACGTTACCATGTCACCTCAGCGCTGGCAGTGAGCCTGCAGATGTAGCTACGCATGCATCCTCCTGCATGCACAAGCAGCAAAGGGAACGGGGTGTCTCACACATGTCCATGTGCAAGAAGTGCGGTAAGTGTGTCTCTGTGTTCTGGTGTGGCCGCAACAAGGGCCGCAGCAGTCGATGTTGTAAAGTGGCATGCACCACCTCCAAACGGCAGTGTCACGGTGTGATTAGAATCCCGCAGGACATGCGTGAATAGCCATTACAAAGGTGTGCCGTAGGAGTGCACGGGACACAACAGCGCAGAGCACAAAAGTGTAGGGGCTCGTGGGAGGGAGGAGCAGCTGTTTGGCAACGTAACACACAGTGAACCCGCCCATGTGCCACATGCTGGGCATCTCATCCATGATGACCAGGGTCGCAGACATCCCACAACACCCACAATCTGCCTTTGTACACATCCTGTATGAATGCAGCTGGAGAAGTTACTGTAAGGATGAAAGGTTCTTTTTCTGAGCAATCTTGCGCTAACACTTCTGCTGCTCCGAGAAGGAACTTGCAAGTGACCAGAACTCCCTGATAGATATGATAATATTTGCATCCGTCTCCCACACTACGCACTGCCCGATTTGAGAACAACGAGTGGACATCCCACACTCAAAAGTCCTTTGTCGTAGTTAGCATGCGTGAAATAGCCTTCACACATACTCCCACCACAACCCTGCCCTGCACCCATTGCACACAGGCCCGGCTCATTGAACCAAGCTGTGCCATTTCATCCACAAGACTGGCACACAGCAAGCCAGTGCAGCTACAAGCATAACCACTGACGCATAGCAGGGCAGCCCAAACACATGGTCGACTCCATTCACGTCCACCTATACCTTGCATGTCTGCTGCATGTCCTGGGTGCACTGCCTTTGGAAGTGCTGCTGATCACTTACCAGCACGATATACAAGTCACCATGTTCCAAACAAAACTTCCTCCTACTACGTATAAAATATTGCTGACACTACTTGGACAGGTGCGGCACAGCGCCCAGAGCACATGACTTCACAGCATAGGACACACAGTTTGGGCTCATGGTTTCATCCCCGAGTCCAGCAGCATCTCAATTTAGCAGCATGACACTTTAGACAATTCCTCACTTAATTTCCATACCCCGCACTTTCAGACCAGTAGGGGTCAGTAGTTCAGCGGCTTTATCCCCGAGTCCGGCAGCAGCTCACCTTACACCCCCAGTGCCATCAGACCCATACGATTGAGTAGTTTGCACTTTACAAATACCAAATTGATTTGATACGCACAAGTTTGCCTTCACCCACCCTGTATAACACCCCCTAAGCACCGTACACAAGTTACAATGTTCGAAACAAAAGTTCCTCCGAGTAGGTATAACTACATGCTGACACTACTTGCACAGATGTGGCACAGCGGCCAGAGCACATGACTTCACAGAATAGGACACACAGTTTGGACTCACACTTTCATCCTCGAGTCTGGCAGCAGCTCAGCTTAGCAGCATGAGACTCTAGACAATGCCTCACATATTTTCCGTACCCAAGCACTTTCAGACCAGTAGGGGTCAGTAGTTTGTCCTAGTAGGTATAAACACATGCTGATACTACTTCCACAGGTGTGGTGCAACGGAGAGGGCACATGAATTCACAGCATAGGACACACAGTTTGGGCTCACGCTTTAATCCCCGAGTCCCTCAGCAGCTCACCTTAGCAGCATCAGACTCTAGGCAAAACCTCATTTAATTTCCATAGCCCAGCACTTTCAGACCGGTAGGGATGAGTAGTTCGCTTCGAACCCCTGTATAGCACACCCTAAACACCCCACAGAGGTTACAGCGCTCCTACCTTCCTCTTTACTACTTTTTTCACCCTTTTTTCCCCTTACCCGCTTCGACAGAATCACAAAATGACTGCCAACACTTCCTACTTGCAACCGCTCGCACCACTCGCAGCCAATAAGCAGCAAGCTTGTGTCCGTAACGCCTCAGCCAATCAGATGGTAGAATTCCCAAATATCAATATCTGTAAATTTTGATATTTCTCCAAAACTACTGAACGGATTTACACCAAATAAATAAAAGCGTGCTTTCTAGACCAAGACCCTTCTCACTGCCAAATTTGGGGTAATTCCGTTCACCCGTTCGACCTGTAGCCTTGTCTAAAGTTTCCTATAAATATGCATGGAGAAAACACGTTTTGGGACCCCCCTTTTTTCTCCGCCCCCCTTGACAAATCACCCCCACACTTTCAACATAGGAGCTGATACGGACAAAGAATTAGTTTGGAAAATTTCATGAAGATTCATCAAATGACATTGAAGTTATATGCAAAACAAAAAATGCTCTTCCTATGGAAACTTGGTCCTAACTATAACTACCGGCGGTCGTCAGTAGGTAGTTATAGTAAGGACCTACTTTCCATAGGAAAAGCGTTTTTTGTTTTCCCAATAATGTTGGCGTCATTTGACGAATCTTCGCGAAATGTTCAAAACTAGTGGGGCGCTCCGGTCAGCTCCTGTCTTAAAAGTTTCGGGGTGATTCATCAAGCAGGGGCTGAGAAAAAGGGGGTCCCAAAACACGTTTATCCCATGTAATTTTCCATAGGAAACTTTAGACAAGGCTACAGCCCAAACTGCTGAACGGAATTACACCAAATTTGGCAAAAATGTAGGTCTTGGTTCAGAAAGATCCCTTTTTGTTAAATGGTGTAAATCTGCGCAGTAGTTAGTGAGAAATTAGAACAAAATAAGTTTCGATATCTATGGCTGCTGTGGGTTCGCGCACCCTCCAGGGAATGAGCTGCACTGGGATTGGCTGCCAACACTCCAAATCAAGAACTGTTGGCAGCCATCTTGTGAGTCAGTAGAACCGAGTCACAAGAAAACAGTAAAACAAAGTATAAAATGAAGAAAAGGGGACAGGGTAGAAACACCCTGATCCCCCAGGGACAAATGTATATATATTTTTTTAAATGGCAGAAGTCGCGTTGGGGTTGCGACGCCTCCAGGAGCTCTCAATGGCCCTGGGGACTACCACCCCTCAGGGCCGGCTCCTGCAGTGTCCGGGGTGCCCACCCCCTGGACACTGCTGTTTGCTATGGCAGGGCAGGAGCACGGCTCTCACCCTGCCATAGAAAACTCCTGCATTGCTTCATGGAAACGAGAGCAGGGAAACCTTCTGGTCACCAATGCACCCAGGATTTTTCTTGACGATCCGGTTTTTAGAAAAGACTGGGCACAGATTGCGTGGCATTGCACGCGCGATTGGATTGTGCTGATTATGAAGACCACCCTGCGCCTCTCAGAAACAATGTTAGTGGAAATCCAACTAACTGAAAGGCACATAAAAAGCACCATAACAGGATATAAGAAAAAACTAGATGAACTTAACAAGGAGATGAACGAGTATAAGGACAATCTTACCCAGCAGAAGGTGCAAAAATTTCAAAAAGACCTTTAAAGGTTTTCCTACGTAAAAACTTACCCCTACTCGGATCTGGATAACAAACCTCCACTAAGATCTGACCCGGATTCAGACGTTTCCAGCATTGATTCATCTGGTAGTAGCAACTCCAGCACTGGGAGTGGGAGACAAAGACAAAGAGGGAAGAACAGAACACAGAACAATTGGCCGATATATGGCACACACCCACCACCTGGATTTCAAGGCCCATACAATCCACGACAACCTTGCCCGATGTATGGATGGCAACCATCATTCCCGCAACCACCATTCCCACAACCAATGTTTCCCCAAAACGCCTTCAGACCGCCTTTTTTAGGCAGGGGCAGGAGGGGAAGGGGAACAAGGAAGGGTATCAATCAAATACATTGGGAAGAAGAGGATGCAGTGGGCATTCACACACAGAACAAAACAAAAGAAACCCAAGCAGGAGCGAGCAACAGCAGAGTCTAGTTACTAACCTTGCAACTAGACCACTATCAACTATGGAAGAGAAGGTCCTTAACAAAGGTTTGGGTTTCGTCCCGACCACACGCCTGGACAAGTTCCAACTACATTGTGAATTGGCAGGTTTCTTCAGAAAATTGCGACTAAAGGCTTTCTTTGAAAAACAAGGCGAACCTGCGTTGGAGGATTCTAACGAAACCGGACTACGCATTAAATCCACCTTCACCCCTCCACCACATATGATCCCAGTTGAGATCGCCACTTTTGAACAGGCTGTTTTTAATGACATTGAAAGCTTAGACCTTAAACAACCATTTCAAAATATGAGCAAAGAAGAAACCTCTGCTTTGGAAAATCTGAGAACCTGTGACACTATTGTGATAAAACAAGCGGATAAAGGTGGGGGCATAGTGATCCAGGACAAAGTTTCCTACCATGCTGAATGTCAGAGATTGCTTTCTGACAAGAAGAACTATCGAGCCTTACAAACTGACCCTACTAATGATCTGAAACAAGAAATAAAATCACTAGTAGAAGACGCAGAAACTATGGGTCAGGAAACTGGAAGCTGCCTTTCTTAGTAACAGTGAGGGTAAGATCCCATACTAGTACACTCTACCCAAAATGCACAAGGATAAGATCCCTCCACCCGGTAGACCGATTGTGTCTGGTATAGGCTCCCTACTGGAACCATTGTCACATTTTTGTGATTTCTTTTTCAAAACCTTGGTACAAAACACCTCTACCTATCTACAGGATACAAAAAGTCTGCTGAAACTACTTGAAGACATCACAGTGGATGAAAATACCATCTTAGTGTCCTTCGACATTGAAAGTCTTTATATAAACATCCCACAGGATGATACCCTGGGAGTATTAAAGACAGCATTAGATGAAACCTGCTGGACATATAGTACACCTAAAGGTTTTATCTTGGATTGTGCAAGTCTGGCCTTGAAGAGGAAATTTTTTTTTTTTTTTTTTTTTAAAACCTTTATTGAGATATAGTAAATGAACATATCAGACCGCCATAGGCACCTATTACAATGAGTTGCTCCCGCGAGCTCATCTGAACCGATCCGGTGTCTCTCACACAGCCATTTAGCCGACATCCCAGAGGACCGGCGGCATTGCAATAATAACATGACATCAAGCAGTCCGGACTGAATCACTACAGAATAGTGAAAGACGTATTTGCCCCCAGCCTGCACAGTAGCCTGACATGCCCGCATGACCAACACAACGTTGTCCAACCTCTACCGCAAATCTGGTCGAGCTCCTAAGATTTTGTAAACCATATCTCAACGCCCACCCCCCCACCCCACCCGCCACCATTCCACTGTCTCCTCCTTCGTTACTTCTGCGTGTACACGCTTTCGCAAGCCCAGACGCCAAAATCTGACCAGCCACTGCGCGGTCGGAGGGCACCCCAGCTCCCCTCCCACTGACCAGCGTCCATCCCAGGCTGTGCACCAACATCATAGCCCATCACACCACAATAGAGTTCTATTCTTGTGTCGCGCCGCCCACCGTCCCTCTGTGCACACCCGGGGCTTCACTTTGTGTCTCCCCCTGACCGGCTGCCTCGGGGTCTCCGGCAGTCAGGTATGTTCTATACAACGCCCAAAAGTTCTTGGGGCGACTCTTAGGGGGTAACAGTTCGCTATACGTTTCCGCCTGCGTGCTGCAATACAGCATATCTCTAACCCATCGTTTCTTAGTAGGAAGCGGCCCTCTCATCCAGCAGGCCGCCACGACGCGTCGCGCGATCAATAACGCCATGTCCGTCAGACGTCGCAGCGCCAGCGGGAGAGGCCTAGAGTGGCCCAGCAGCGCCAAAGCCGGATTAGGGGGGATCTCTTTTTCCAGAATCTGGCTCAATTCCCGAAACACCGCCGTCCAGAACCGGGCCACACCTGGGCAAAGCCAGGCCATGTGCAGGAAGTCAGCCACGGGGACATGACAGCGCTCGCACTCCACCGTGGGGCGCAACCCGTACCTATGCAGTCTTTCAGGGGTGTAATAGACCCGCTGTAAAAACTTAAAATGTATCAATCGGTGTCGACCATTCAAGGAAACCTTTTTAGTGCTAGAGCAGCAGTACTTCCACATCTCATCTGAAATGTCCATTTCAAGATCCGTCTGCCAGTCTCGCCGCGCTGCAGAGCACTGGTGCACCCTTTGCTGGTCTCCAAGTTTTTTGAGGGTCGAGACCAATTTGGACGGCGCCGCAGTTTTGATAACATAGGAAAGTTCCGGGATTTCAGGGGGTTCCTCCCCGCACGGCCCCAACAGAGACAGCAACGCGCCACGGACCCTATGAAATTGAAAACGCTGGAGTAACGTGATCTCAGGCTGAGTCGAGACGACACTCTCCATTGTCTTGGCCACTCCGCCCTGAAACAGGTCCGCCATCCTAACTATTCCCAAATCACTCAGCGCCCGCTTCACCCCTGCTTCCCGCAGAGGGGGGAGCCTAGCTGCCCACTCCACCCGCATCAACGGGGAGTATAAGAGGTCGCGGCCTTGCGCTCTCATAACCGCATGCCATGCGTGGTTTGTGGCTCCAAGCGAGTCCAATAGTCCCACCCTACGATCCACAGGCAGAAAGACCATCGCCGGGAGAGGGAGCGGATCCGCAAACAAGCGCTCCAGCAACACATGCGGAATATCTGGTTCGGCATGTATCCACGTATGCAAATGGGACGCCTGTGCCACTCTGTAGTAACTTTCTAGGTCCGGAGCTCCGAGCCCCCCCATCTCGTAGGGCAGCGTCAGCACTTTCCACTGGACTCTAGGTTGTTTACCACCCCAGGCCAGTCGATTCAGGGTCTGAGTCAACTGTGCAAAGAAGGTCTTGGGGAGCACTATAGGGATGTTGTTGAAAAGGAACAGAAATCGCGGTAGGACGACCATTTTCATGATGGCAATTCTGCCCATTAGCGACAAAGGGAGCCTGTTCCACTCCTCCACCTCGTCTACAAGTTTGGAATAAGCTACTCCATAGTTTTCCCTCAGCAAGACCTCCGGGTCCCTGTGCAGCCGTATCCCCAAGTAGCGGATTGAGTCCGTTGTCCACTGCAAAGGGTATTCCATAGGGAATGGCAATGTAGCCGGAGTCAACGGGAAAGCCAGCGACTTGTTCCAGTTGACCTTGAGGCCCGACAGCACCCCAAACCGGACCACCTCCCGCAAGATGGAAGCGAGATTCTCCTCCGGGTCACGGATGTACAGCAGCGTATCGTCCGCGTAGGTGGAAATACCAATCTTATAGGAGGGAAAGTTAATGCCCTCGAATCTGTGGTATTCTCTTATTGCGCACGCTAAAGGTTCCGCCACCAGCGCGTATAGGAGTGGGGATAGAGGGCAACCCTGCCTGGTCCCCCTGGAGATTGCAAACGCCTCCGTGACTCGGTCTCCAAGGCGCAGCCGGGCAGTGGGCCTAAAATACAATGCTCCAAGCATCTGCAAAAAAGGCTCTCCCAGTCCAAGTTTCCTCAATACCCTCACCATAAACGGCCATTCCACTGAATCAAACGCTTTCTCCATATCCAGGAAGAGCGCTAAGGCCTTACTCTCTGGGCGCACATGCTGCATGACTCCAAGGACCGTGCGGAGATTGTACGTGAGATTCCTGGATGGAACAAAGCCTGCCTGCTCCGGCGCCACGAGCTCCGGCACCAGTAGCGCTAAGCGCGTGGCCAGCACCTTAGCATATATCTTGGCATCGACATTAATCAGGGAGAGTGGCCTATAGGAACCGCACAGGTTAGAGGGTTTCCCAGGTTTTAAAATGGTAACTAGCAGGGCCTCTCGCATCGTGTCAGGCATGCAGCCTTCAAGACATATGTCGTCAAAAAGAGTCATAAGGTGCGGGAGGAGCTGGTCCTGGAAGGCCTTATAAAAGGCCACTGTCAGCCCGTCCGCTCCCGGGGCAGTGCCCGCCTTCATACCTCCCAGGGCCTCCAGAATCTCATCCTTTTGTATGGGCAGCGCCAGGAATTCCCTCCACGAGTTGGACAAAAACGGCATTTTAATGTAACTGAGGTAATCGTCTATCGCCTCTTCCATGTGAGAGGACTGAGATTTATACAGTCCAGCATAATAGGCCCTGAATTCTTCTATTATCCCCGTCTCGTCAGTGATCACATCGCCCGAGGCAGTGACGAGCTCGTCGATGACTAGGGGTCGCCTAGCGTTACGGAGTATCGCCGCAAGTAAGGATCCCGGGTGCTTGCCCTCCCCGTAGGTGCGAGCCGTTGCGTACTTTCCCATATGTTGCACCTCTCGGTCCGCTTCGCTGTTGAACTCAGTGACCAGGTTCTGCAGCCGCGCAGCTACCTCAGGGTCCGCAGAAATCCCCTGACTCTGCTCCAACCGCGCAATCTGCGTCTCTAGAGCCCCCAGCCGCTGCCGTATGGACTTAAGCACACCAGAATGCTTAGTCATTGCAACACCGCGAATATAAGCCTTAAACGAGTCCCACACCGTTTGGAAACTCTGGACTGAGCCTGAATTTACCGCAAAGAATGATTCTATTTCATCCGCCAGTTCCCCCCGGAACACGTCATCTAACAGTGAGTAAGGCGGCAGCCGCCACGTGAACGGCGGTACTCATCGGTGCGGAGTAGCCATTACCAATAGAAGGGTGGAGTGGTCTGACAAAGTGCGCGGTAAGACCTCGCAGCCCCTAATGCCCGCAAGCAATGACCGCGACACTAACCAATAGTCTATTCTGGTATGCACGTCGTGGAATGCCGAGTAATGCGTGAAGCCCCCTTTACCCGGTTGCCGATGCCGCCAGACGTCTAACATTTCCAGTCTGGTTAATTCTGCCTGCATATGTAGGGCGGCGGTCGCCGGGCGGCGTGCCAGCCCTGAGGATCGGTCCAAATCCGGATTGAATGTAAAGTTAAAGTCACCACCCCATACCATGCCAGTGTGCACGTGTTGCCTGCATTGTGCCGCCAGTGCATCATAGAACTCAGGAGAGTCATAATTGGGGCCGTACACATTGACTACGATTAGGTCATGGCCCTTCCCAGCGCACCGCGCTATTAAGTAACACCCGCCCGGGTCGGTGGTCAGCAACGACAACCGCAGGTTCGATCGTGGGTTTACCCAAGTAACCACCCCTCTGGAGTGTGATGTAAAGCCCGCCGCTGCGCTGTTGCCCACCAGCCCCATCGCCGCTAACAGTTTACTTGTAAGAGGGAGGTGGGTCTCCTGAAGCAGTGCCAAGTCAATGTGATGCCGGTGGAGATAATTCAAAACTTTCCTGAGCTTGCGATAATCGTTCAACCCCCGAACATTCCACGTCAACGCCCTAATGGCCACTTCGCCAGTGTCACCCATCGGCTCTCCTAGTCCAGTCATCCCAGCAGAAACATACAGCAACCGCTGCAGCGCAGGGGCCGGGCGGGAGTCCCCGCCCACCATTCGGCTCCAGACAACCTGAAACAGCCATACAGCAGTAAGGCAGAAGACTTGCCACTCAGCAGACAGTGCGGGTCCCAGTTCCCAACCACAGAACGTCCCCCTAACTTCCCAGCCCTCCTCCCACAGCCGACCGCCCCCAACCTGGCCAGACAGATCCCCAGTCCCACCCCCCTCCCTACCCCACAACAAACATACAAAACCGTCCCCAAAGCAGCCCCCAGAGGGGCCATGTAAGCTATCAGCGCTGGGGCAGGGGCCGCCGATGAACAGCTATCCAAAAACTCTCAACAGTCCACCATATAGTCGTGCCCCCACTCCCAAGCCCCAAGTCTCAGTACAGCTCGAGCTATTATCGCCTCCCCTCCAATAGTTCTAGGGGGGACCCCAACACCCCCATCAGAGGCGAGCCACCCCACCTATCTAAGCTTGCAAGGCACGCTCAAAGCGCCCCCATTTAGTCATCTAGGCCGGAGCCCATTTGTCTCAGAGACCGGCCCGCATGGTGAGCCCCAGGTGCCACCCCAACCAGAGTCACGCAGTTATAAAGGCCGCAGAGCTATCCCGCCAGTGACCAGTCAGTGGAAGCAGACCAGCCCCCACCACTCCTCCAAGTCTAGGGCCTCAACTCCAGGGCACCCCCAACACATCAGAAAGTGTTCACCCAGCTGCAGCCTCAAAGTCCTCCGGGGTGATCGCCGTCTCCTGCGCATCAACAATGTTCCACTAGCCACGACACCGCCAGGGAAGCGGCTGCCCCAACGACAGGTCGGCAACCCCCTGCCAGGAGGCAGAGCGTATCCAGGGGCCACTGCCAGCAACCTAGTCCTGCTCCCCCAGGCTGGAGGCATCCGCTCAGGTGTCGATGCAGTCCTGCAGCCCGCGCCGTAGCTCCTTCGACCACTCCCTCAGGGATCGCTGCAGCTCCTTCGGATCCGTGAAGAAGTGCGAGTGCCCCTGCCTGTTGATCCGGAGCCTCGCCGGGTATAACATAGCATAGTCCAGGCCCAAGTCGCGGAGTTGTTTTTTGTAGGGTGCAAACTGCCTGCGCTCCTCCTGGACCTTCGCTGTGAAGTCGGGATAGATGGAGAAGTCCATCCCTTCATATTGCAGCTTCCCCTTTTCCCTTGCCACCCGCAGGGCTGTGTCTCTGTCCCTATAATTCAGTAGTTTTGCTATTATGGGTCTTGCGGGCGCCCCAGGCTTGGGGCGAGGGCCCAACGAACGATGGGCTCTCTCGACAACAAACATGGGGGAGAACACGTCCTCTCCTAGCAGAGCCCGCAGCAGCTTTTCAACGAAGAGTTCCATTCGCCCAGTGTGCGTCGACTCCGCCACGCCGGTGATGCGGACGTTCGACCTTCTCGAACGGGCCTCTAAATCTTCGGACTTGTCCTGAATGACCTGCAGTAGTTTACTGAATTGCCTGCGATCCGAGTCCCATGCCGTCTGTGCCTCCTCCACCTGCGTTATTCTCTGTTCGGACGCATCCAGCCTCTCTGAATTCTTATCCAATCGTTCCGACATGTGGTCCATGCGGTATGTGAGCGCATCAAGCTTGGTGTCTATCGCGGTCAGACTGCCCTGTAGCCCTTTTTCCATTGCCGCCAGCATTGCTTTGATGTCGGCGCACATAGAGCTCTCCGAGGCCGCTCCATCTGGAGGTCGCGCCGGCGGTGCTTCATCGGGCCCCTTCGGCTTACGGGGATCAAAAGACAGTTTGGGCTGGGTCTTATCGCTTTTGCCCATGGCGACGCTGAGGGTCAGCGGCCGCCGCGCGCCCGCCACTCCTGATCCAAGGGGGGCCACGCTACAGGTAACCCCCACCACGTCTCGCAAATGTCCGGGCCGCCGACCACTCCGAGTCACAATTCCACTCTCCGGTCTCTTCTCGGCCACAGGCACCAGTCAGCTCGCAGAGTCGTAGGTCAGCCTGTGCCACTCCCAGTGTCCGATCGCCACCGCAGGTTCAAGCGAGAGAGGGGTGCTCCCTACCCGGGACAGCTGTTCCACGCTCCTCCACGTGCTCCGCCGCGATCCGGGACCGGGAAGGCACCCCAGGGGCAGCGACCAGTGACTGCTATCCGCGAGGGCCACGCACAGAAGGGCTGCGGCAGCAGACCGCTCCCATCCACACGATCGCCCCAGTGGCCCCTCCAACTCACGAAGCCAGGCCGCAGCACAGGTCAAGAAATCGAGCCCTCCGGGCCCTCACCGTCACCCACCGGTATGTCCACGGCACAGACACCAGCCTCCCGTCAAGCAGGGGGCAGCGAAGGAGGGCGCCACAGCAACAAGGCACAGCTCGGAGCAAGAAGGAGCAGCGATCACTCTGTAGACTCCACGGGCCCGGGTTATTGCCTGGGGTGCAGGGGGGGGGAAAGCGCCACCACCCGGGCAGCCTGCAAGGGCCCACGACTCCCGGGCACCCAGTTCCGGCACCGCTGCGCTCCCCCGCCACCACCCGTCTCGCGGGTGTCCCTCGGCCTGCGCCGATCCTCAGGGGAGCCAGAGGGGGGGGGGCGGCCCACACCAGACCTCCTGCCTCCGCCGCCGTCCGATGCAAATGTTTCTTGGGGGAGTCTCCGGGTCCAAATCACCGGGGGTACCAAGGGCTCCACGCGGCGCGAGCAGCCGCCTCCGCCGGGGGGCCCAGTCAGCAATCCAGCCGGAGGGGGGGAGGGGGGGAGACACCACAACTCACTCTCCTCACCCCCTACGAGTCCGCGCCCCTCCGCCCGTGTGTCCGGTGCACTTGGCTCCGCCGCTCCGCCGTCTCCCGGACTCACAGGAGACGAACCAGGCCGATCGGGTCCTCCCCCTTCAATTCCGCCGCACGTCGCGTGACGCACGGCAGGGAGATCCACAGGACAGCCCGGGGATCGCGGCCCAGTCCGCCTCTCCGTACGGCGCCCGCCGTTGTCGACTCTCCGGGCCCCGCTCGCCGTCGCCAGGCATCCGAGGTGAGGCAGCTCAGTACAGGAGGGAACCCCCTCGCCAGCAAACTCGTCAGCTCCGCCGTTCAGGATACTGTAGTCGGATAGTTTGGGGCTTAGAGCGGGAGCTCTGCGCTTACACGTCCGCCATAGCCGCCGGCTAGCTCCGTCCCCCAAGAGGAATTATTTTGAGTACGAGGGAACACTCTTTCTCCAAACAGGAGGCACTTCGATGGGGAGCACCTTCGCTCCTAGTGTGGCAGGGCTCTATGTCTTTGACTTCGAGAAACAATTCATACTGGATGCACTGAATCCGTATATTTCCTACATCGCCTTCTGGAGAAGATACATCGACGATGTCTTTGTCATCTGGCAGGGACCCCCTGAGACTCTAACCGAATTCTGCACATGGATTAACACCTGTGATCAAAATTTGAGATTTACTCACACGATGGACCCCACTACCATAGTATTCCTGGATTTGGTGATCACCAAAGAGAATGGCCACCTGGAGACTAGAACTCATCATAAACCCAGTGCGAGAAACAATCTTCTTAGATTTGAGAGTTTTCATCCTAGACCCCTGAGGGAAAATCTCCCTTATGGTCAATACCTTAGACTGCGTCGCAACTGCAGCAAAATCACAGACTATCGTGACCAAGCAAGGGTTCTGACTAATAAACTTTCTAACAAAGCCTATCCGAAAAAAATACTCAATAAATGCCAAAAGAGAGCACGAAATCAACCCAGAGAAGCCCTCTTAGAGGTTAGAACACAGAGGGATGATGAAATACCATTAACGTGTGTAACCACCTACAACACAGCGTCTAATGACAAAATCCATCAATAAACATTGGTCTATCATCAATACAGGTAACCTACACTGGGAGAAACCCCTATTCTCCTTCAAAAAAGCAATAAGTTTGAAAGATGCCTTGGTGAACACACGTCCAAAAGACTGCCCACAGATAGGGACACCAACGGCGGTAACCAACGCTTGGGGCCTACCGAACATAGTGGGGCATTATCAATGTGGCAACTGCAGTGTATACCATTTGACCGTAAACACTAAAACACTGTCATTGGAACCAGGCAAAACGTGGAGCCAGCGGATCCATACGAATTGCAATAGTACCAATGTGGTCTATCTGATAAAATGCTCTTGCAATTTGAAATACATAGGGATGACCTCTAGAAAGGTGAAGCAGAGAATCTGTGAACACCGCAGTACAATAAGGTGCAAAAGGATGACAACCAAATTAACTGAACATTTCCTTGAATACAACCATACCACCAACGATATGAAATGGACTGTTATTGAACAGATAAAAACAGGCACAAAGATTCAAGAACATCTTTTTGAAAAGGAACAAAGATGGATTTACAGATTATCCACCCACAAAGATGGCCTGAACGATAATATTCTGTGGCATTCTGTTCTTTCTAAATTACTCTATCATGGATTTATCCACCATGAGACATGTTATTTTTTCAGGAAAATTGAGACTTTATTGTTAATTGGACCTCCACTCATTGGGCAGAGCTATCTGTATGGATATGAGGTGCGACTCCATGTCTGGTATTCAATCTTAAAACAGTAGTGCCAACTGGTTTATCACATATTAACCACCTTGGTTTCCACTCTTTAATTAAGTGTTACATACTATGATGCCCAATCGTAACTGTGTGATCTGACTCTATGTGAACCACTGTATGGATGACCACAGCGCTCGATTTAGAGTGATTTATACACTCCTGAGAATAGGCACATTATTACTGAGTTAAGAGTAGATTGTGCCCCTTTGTGCGCTTTTCCCTCTTTGCGCTTTTCACGTCCTTTAATCACTACTATCAGCCCATCTCGTGAATAATTTAGTATTTCCGTTTCACTGTCTTGGAATTAGCATGATTCGGCTAAACGCATGAGTGTCACTTCATTTCATCTCTTTAGTTAAACCTTCATTTTCCGTCTTTGCTGCCTGTCAATAAAGCACGATTTTGTTTGATACCGCATCACCATGCCTACCACGCAGTCTAGTCTACGCACGTCTGTCACATGGCTCACATAACCTCGCCCCCTTCGTCCCGTTTCCAGGAAATACTTTGCATTTAGCTTGCATAGACACTGGGACCCGGCAATCCTCGGGGAGCAGATACGGGTCGCTTAGGGTAGGCGTACAAGCCGGTGATCAGCTCCACGATGTAAGTACAGCGCTTTGTGGCTGCATGGATCCAATCGAGTACTTTCTTTAGTGCGCCCCTGTGGTTGTTTCACAGCTTTTGTCCCTTGCCAATCTCCTTCAGATCGTGTTCCTGAGCTATTACCACGACCCCGACTCCCATGAGGCACACTATTACGCGTCTTTGAGTAAGCATTTCCTCCCCTTCCATGTGTTCATTTGTACCACTTTTCTTACGCTGAGACAATTAGCATGCATGCTAAATAACGCACACCCTCACGATTATGTTTGAGAGCAGTAACACCCACTTTGAATGATTGATGAGAGTGGGTTTGTACGAGTTTTTCACAGGCACTATTGATTCCCTGTGGATTAACTTAATGCATTTGCATTTCAATGGCGTATTAACGCTCATTGTACCTTACGACTATGAATGTGTCATAATCTAACTTTCAGTAACTGAATCGGTAATTGGATCACCCATGTAGTTTTACCGCTGCAATTTAGGGGTAATCCTCTTGATGTGTATGTTCTTGTTGCATACTACTGGGAACTCAAGGAGCATTTTCTACATTCAAACACTGTATTACACACGTAGCATTGCGTTTGCTTTTATTTTGTGTTTATCTTTTACAGATTTTTCCTCTCTTCAATTGGGATGACAGGACACCTGACCGTGAGTAGATGGTTAGGTTTAAGTGATCAAGGGTAGGGTACACCTTAGCGTGTGTACACCGCCCGGGTCACATCTTTCGGTCCTGACGAAAACCTAGTAATACCATCACATAGGTTGAAACATGTAGACCTTCTTCTGCACTTACCAGCACTATATTTCACTTTTAGATACCACTGGTCAATTGAACCAATTAAGGTATCTTAGCATCGTTTTTAACTTCGGCCAGTTGCTCCAGAATAAAACTTTTTAGTGAGTATATCTGGCCCATTTTTAATCCACAATTCATTCACTTGCACCACAAAAAACTACCATCTCCACTGTAATCAGGTGTTGTAGCACACCCGGATGGCACTCGGCTATCCGGGTGGGACCCCGATGATGAAGCATGTCACCAACTAGGTTGGTGAGTGAGGGGTCTTTTAAAGAAAATAACATTTTTCGCACCTTGCACGCTTTTCCCAATATTTTGGAGACCCTGACCAGTCTCCTGGATGTACTCCTTCTTGTGTTTTTCTAAAGTATTTCAAGGGGACTAGGCGTATTTTCTCTCTCACTTGTTTTGTATATGATTTCATATTCTGCCATCACCCAGTTAGAATCAGAGCACTACCCATGCACACATGCAAGGACCTAGGCACTAACTCATGCACTGCTACAATCCCCTGAGCACTACCCACGCAGTCCAGCCATCGCCCTGTCACTACCCATGCACTCCTCGAATTACCCAGCCTGCACCATGTACCTAACCAATCAATCTGTCAAAAGCCAAACACTTATAAAATCATCATGCACTCTCCTTGCAGTACTCTTCATCCAGTCACTACCTATGTACTCATGGAATGACTCAGGCGCTAACACATGCACTGCCACAATCCCCTGTGCACTACCCATGCACTCCTCCAATCACCCAACCAGCACCATGTACTTATCCAATCACTCCGCCAAAACCCAAGCACTTATAAAATCACCATGCACTCTCCTTGTAGCACTTTAATCATCCAGTCACTATTCATGTACTCATGCAATGAGGCAGGCACTAACTCATTGCCCTGTCACTACCCATGCACTCCTCCAATCACCCATCCAGCATCATGTACATATCCACTCACTCCTCCAAAACCGAAACACTTATAAATTCACCATGCACTCTCCTTGCAGTACTCTAATCATCCAGTCACTATCCATGCACTCATGCAATGACCCAGGCACTAACACGTGCACTGCTACAATCGCCTGAGCACTACCCATGCAAACCAGCCATCTCCCTGTCACTGCCTATGTACTCCTCCAATCACCCAGTAAGCACCATGTACTTATCCAATCACTCCGCCAAAACCCAAGCACTTATAAATTCACCATGCACACTCCTTGCAGTACTCTAATCATCCAGTCAGTATCCATGTAATCATGCAATGACCCAGGCACTAACTCATGCACTGCTACAATCCCCTTAGCAGTACCCATGCAGTCCAGTCATCACCCTGTCACTACCCATGCACTCTTCCAATCACCCAGCCAGCACCATGTACTTATCCAATCACTCTGTCAAAAGCCAAGCATTTATAAATTCACCATGTACTCTACTTGCAGGACTCTAATCATCCAGTAACTACCAATGTACCCATGCAATGACCCAGAAACTAACACATGCACTGCTACAATCCCCTGTGCACTACCCATGCACATCTCTAACCACTTACACACTACTGATTTACTCCTGTAATTACCCAGGTAGTACCCATGCACTCCAGCAATCCCCCTGTCACTACCCATGCACTCCTCCAATCACCCATCCAGCATCATGTACTCATACAATCACTCTGCCAAAACCCAAGCACATATAAAATCACCATGCACTCTCCTTGTAGCACTTTAATCATCCAGTCACTATTCATGTACTCATGCAATGAGGCAGGCACTAACTCATTGCCCTGTCACTACCCATGCACTCCTCCAATCACCCATCCAGCATCATGTACATATCCACTCACTCCTCCAAAACCGAAACACTTATAAATTCACCATGCACTCTCCTTGCAGTACTCTAATCATCCAGTCACTATCCATGCACTCATGCAATGACGCAGGCACTAACTCATGCACTGCTACAATCCCCTGTTCACTACCAACGCAGATCTCTAACCACCTACACACTACTGATTCACTCCTCCAATTACCCAGGTAGTACCCATGCACTCCAGGAATCCCCCTGTCACTACCCATGCACTCCTCCAATCACCCATCCAGGATCATGTACTTATCCAATGACTCTGCAAAAACCCAAGCACTTATAAATTCCCCAGGCACTAACTCACACACTGCTACAATCCCCTGTGCACTACCCATGCAGTCCAGCCATCTCTCTATCACTGCTTATGCACTCCTCCAATCACCCAGCCAGCTCCATGTACTTATCCAATCACTCCGCCAAAACACAAGCACTTACAAATTCACCATACACTCTCCTTGCAGTACTCTAATCATCCAGTCAGTACCCATGTGCTCATGTAATGACCCAGGCACTAACACATGCACTTCTACAATCCCCTGTGCACTACCCATGCAGTCCAGCCATCTCCTTGTCACTGCCTATGCACTCCTCCAATCACCCAGTCACTACCATGTACTTATCCAATCGCCAAAACCCAAGCACTTATAAATTCACCATGCACTCTCCTTGCTTTTAAAAAAAATATATTTTCAAGATTTATTAAGATCAAAATCTTAATGCACACAATATGAATATTAACTATTATATAAAACAAACAAGATGTTGGCAATGATGCCTGTCAGAAGGCAGAGCAGTAGGACATATAGTAACATAATGACAGCGATATGAGGCATCTGTAGATCAATGTCCCCAATCCCTCCTTTCCTAGGCTAACTAAGCTAACCTTAGCACCAAAAAGGGACCTACTCGAGTTTCAAAAATGGTTCATACCCAAATACCTTTTCTGAACAATAGAAACAAAGTTCAGTGAAGAAAAAGCAGCTGCTGTTCCTGCCTGCTTCTCAGTTGCTATATTCTCGAGTTGGCAGATAAGCCGAGCGGAGAACTTGGTGTCCCTTCCTTATAGCCTTCAGCAGTGAAAGGTGTTTACAACTACTCAGTGAACCTCAATCTTGTATCCCTGGAGTACTCTCATTATCCATTCAGTACCCATGTACTTATCCAATCACTCCGCCAAAACCCAAGCAATTATAAATTCATCATGCACTCTCCTTGTAGCACTCTAATCATCCAGTCACTACTCATGTACTCATGAAATGACCCAGGCACTAACTCAAGCACTGCTACAATTCCATGTGCACTACGCATGCAGTCCAGCCATCTCCCTGTCACTGCCTATGCACTCCTGCAATCAACCAGACAGCACCATGTACTTATCCAATCACTCCGCCAACACCCAAACACTTATAAATTCATCATGCACTCTCCTTGCAGTACTCTAGTCATCCAGTCAGTACCCATGTACTCATGCAATGACCCAGGCACTAACACATGCACTGCTACAATCCCCTGAGCACTACCCATGCAGTCCAGCCATCTCCCTGTCACTGCCTATGCACTCCTGCAATCACCCAGACAGCACCATGTACTTATCCAATCACTCCGCCAACACCCAAGCACTTATAAATTCATCATGCACTATCCTTACAGTACTCTAATCATCCAGTCAACACCCATGTACTCATGCAATGACCCAGGCACTAACTCATGCACTGCTACAATCCTGAGCACTACGCATGCAGTCCAGCCATCTCCCTGTCACTACCTACGCACTCCTACACTCCTCCAATCATCCAGCCAGCCCCATGTACTTATCAAATCACTGCGCTAAAACCCAAGCACTTATAAATTCACCATGCACTCTCCTTGGAGCACTCTAATCATCCAGTCACTACCCATGTACTCATGCAATGACCTAGGAACTAACTCATGTTTTGCTTCAATCCCCTGTTCACTACCCATGCAGTCATCTAAATACCTAAACACTACTCTTTCACTCCTCCAATTACCAAGGTAGTACCATGCCATGTAGTGCAGCAAACCCCATGTGATTTCAAAAGAAAGCAAGTCATTGGTTTTTATGTAGAAAGTGTTTCTTTAGTAATAGAATAGTATATTTCGATATAGTTATATTGATAACATTACATTTTTTTTTTCTTTCAGATATTCTTCATCATCATTAAGAAAGACTTACCATGAGCAAAAAAACTGAAAAGAAGAAAAAAAAACAATACTATTTAAAGAAAAGACAGCAGCAAGAATTAGATGAACTACAACATGGGAAAAAAGAAAAAGTCTTGCAGTAAGAGAACAAAATAATTTATTAAAAGAGTTTCAAGGACTAGAACCTGTTTGCACAATGTAGAAAGTAGAAAGAATAACTCAAGAACAAAGAAGAATGAAATGAAAAAAGGTCAAATTAATGGCAAATCACGTTCCGAAAAAACAATTTATGGTAAAAAAAGAAAGAATCAATTTGATGAAATAAGGAAACAAATGTTTCACAATAGAGTAGTAGAACATTTATTAAAAGATGACAAGAAATATAAAAAAAGATCAGCATTTTATAAAAAGAAAAAACAGATTGAAACTATTGTTGAAAAGGCTTTTGAATTAAAAAGGAAATTATTTGTTTTAGTTTTAAACAGATTGTGATCATTAGATAAGCCAATGCATTTTATGAAGGCCGAAAGTAAACAGAAGAGACTAATTAACAGATCTAACTTTTGTGATTTTTCTTTTGGGTGAATGGAAGCACACTTCAAGTTCAGAGCCTTTTTTTAATGAAGAGAGCTATTTTCAAAGCAATACATTAGTTCATGCAGTTGATACCAGTGGTGTGCATTTGAAAAAGAAGAGATGGTTCCTAGAAATGTAGAAGAAGTGATAGCTGATGAAGTACTAGGGAGATGTACTAAAGCCCCAGTGTATACTTGGAATTGAAGTAGTATTAGTAGCATACGACAGGAGTCTATTGATATTTTGCACAATTTCTTACGAGAGTATAGTAACAAAAAGTGTTAAACAAAAGATTAAGTTGCTGCTAGGACTAGATCCTTGCAAAGTGAGAAAAAATACTGGTTTGCAAGGTCATTCTCTGGCTTGTCTTTATAGAAAAGTGTGACAAAGTGTTTTTCATCATTTGAGAAAGTTAGCAGTACATTACTCTCAAATGCGGAAGTTAATAAGAAGATCGTACTATGTAAAAAGTCCTGCAATAATTTTAAGTGACTTAAACAGTGCTCTTTTGCATGGGTCAGTATCAGATGTGAAAAATGTTTGTGATGAAATAGAGTTTTGGTACTTTGGTCCTGAACAAGAGAGTAGTGAGAGATTGATAGAAGTAGGTGCTGAAGAAGACCTGGAAGATAGTAGTACTGAGAAGTTTGAAGAAGAAATTACGAAGTTTAAGGTAATTTTTTGTGAAAGACCAAACTATGTTTGTATTTGTTTTCGATGAACTCACTGTAAAAATCAAACTAGGAATGTTGATCTGTATTTAAAAAGCTAAAAAGAAAACAATGATAAGTGGAAGGAATTTGCAACTTATTTGTTGGTAGAAGTTTGCTTTGATTTGGGTAGTGATCAGAGAATTTGTAACTATTAAGGACAACAAAATGCTAGAGCTGCACATAATAATCTAGAATCGGTAGGTATTCCTCCAGAACTGGTAGATTTAAATACTTATGAGTCCATTCTGATTCAATCTGTGTACCTGTTTCAGGCTATTGTTCGTATGGAGCCTAAAACAGGTAAGTTGCCTCCCACAGATTTATAAAGAGGATTAAAAGGAAGAGTTTTGTATTTACCTTTAGATTTAAAGAAAAATATTGAAACTATTGGTGTAGAGAAAGAGGAAAATTACCCTGTAGTTATTCTAGTTAATGGCATTCCTACGAAGAGACGGAAAATATGGCAAGAATTAGTAGATGTGAGCAAAGTGCAAAAGGCTATGTTATAAATCTAATAAAAAACAATGATTACTACAAAAATGTGTATGTGGAAGAAGAAGAATTAGTTTTAGAAGATGATAGCGAAATTTCAAGTGGCCATATTGAAAAAGTGGGCATCTCCAAAAGTTAAGAAATGTATTAACATTATAGTGTACATCCTTTACAATCAAAGGAAGTATTAGGAAATACTATTGAATTATTCCAAATGAAGAAAGCGAAGGGGACTCCCATGAGTGTTTCGGAAAAATGTTTGGAAGCTCGTTGTCCACAGCTATTCCCCACTGGAAAAGGTGGATGATATGACAAACGACCAGTACAGATTCCCACATCAGAATATCGGACAACAAGTTGTACTCAGAAGATCCAAGATTTCGACAATGTATCCCATATATTTCATCGTTTGTTTGAAAGTGACTTGCCTGGACTTTCATATGCAGTGAACCACATATTAAAAACAGGAGTTCATCTTCAAAATGTTTCTGTGAAGTAACTCATGGACAAAGTACAACAGAGAGACAATCATTTAAAATCTCAATTGATTAATTTGATGGTGTGTCAATGTGGTACTAATGAGTATTGGTATCATCGTCATGGAGAACTTAAATGTATGTTAAGGTACTTAGGAATGAACAAAGCAAAACCAAAGGGGATTGTGGACGGAGTGTTGAAAATTGCAATCACTCACCCCCAGTCAACTAATCTGAGTTTAATCCATCATCATTCTTTAGCTCACTCCGCCACCCCAGTTCAGACATGGCCATATGCATATCAGTCTGACCCTATCCCACATGGGAACAGTCCAGCCCGAACTGCCAAGCCATGTCTTCCCTGGACCGGAAATAAGCATCCTGGAACCGGTTTCTGGCTAATCAGCCGTCATCAGCCAGGCTAGCTTGAATCCAGTGGCAAAGTGAGCAAGGGATCCACGTCTGGGCTTACCCTGCCAACTTAGGGCAAACAAAGCAAAACCAAAGGGGATGATGGACGGAGTGTTGAACATAGCAAGCACTCACCACCAGTCAACTGATCTGGGTTTAATCAATCATCCTTCTTTAGCTGACTCCGCCACCCCAGTTCAGACATGGCCACTCCGTCCATCATCTCCTTGTGTTTGCTAAGGAACTTAGGAACCCCTAGACGGTTTGTCATGCTAAGCTGTGCTGAATGCACATGGGATGATTTACTTGAAATTCTTCAAAAAGCAAATTCAAATATTAAAGACATTGAATTCAAAACAGCTGGAGAGCTGTGTTCCTTGGATCCAGTAAATGTGTGCAGATATTTTAATCATAGGTTCTAAGCTATGATGTCTTTTATCTTCAATAAAAACAACCCACCTCTTGGAGAAGTAATTGATTTCTTTTGGAGAAAGAAGTACCAAGTAGAGGTGCTCCTCATATACATATGCTTTTGTGGATCAAAGATGCACCTAAGTTTGGAACTGATTCGGATGAGACTGTTTTATCTTTTATTGAACACTATGTTACATGTGCTGTTCCCAAAACAAGAGAAGAAGATACCTTCAAACAACAAGTTTTACAGTTTCAAAGTCATCGATGTGTCAAATACTGTCGACGGAAATACAAATCAAATGAAAAGTTTTTTACCAAATGTCGATTTGGATTTCCACGTCCATTAATATCCAAAGGAAGAGTCAAAATTTTCATGTCAGCATTGAGGCATGCTATCACTAGAAAATCTCCCAAAAATACTTACAAATTAAAAAGAAGTGAACAATGAAAGTATATTAATGATTATAATCCAGTGATTTTGTCGATGTGGAATGCAACTTGGATATCCAGTATGTTGCGGATAATTTCATTGCTGTTGCTCGGTATGTAACGTCATACATAACAAAATCTGAAAAGGCGGAGTTGAAAGCAATGTGGGAAGAAAATTCCGAAGAGAAGACTCTCAGTAACAAATTGCACAGCTTTAGTTTGAAGATGCTGTCCCATCGAGAGATTGGATCCTACGAATGTTCAGATCGGTTGACCTCTGCAAGTTTATATTCAAAGTCAAGAGGAATCATTTGGGTAAGTCTAGGTCTTGCTGCAACACAAAATCAATTACTTAAATCTATACAAGAAATTGAATATTTAGCATTAAATGAACCGGAAAGCACAGATATTGTTAAAACAAACATGTTGGATATATACTATCCAAATAGAAGTCCCTATCTTGAAAACATATGTCTCTATGAAGTACTGCAATATTACAGTTTTAAGAGAAATATTACAGAGAACATAAATGAAGAAAAATATGCAGTAATTGGTTCAGAAGGATGTTTGCTCAAACGTGCCAAAGGAAATCTCATTAATCACAGGAAACTGAGTTGCGATACTGCTGATAAAATGGAATTTTACTATTTAGCACTTCTGCAACTCTTCATTCCTTCGCGTACTAAAATAGAATTACTTGGAGATTTTCAGTGCTATGAAGATTCTTTTAATGCATGTAAAGATAGCATTGAATGCACAGTTTTTCAAAATTATCTCCAAATGTTGAATGAAGAAATTGAACAAGAAGCTAGTATTGCAGTTGAGATTGCTAGAGACAGTTCAAAAGATAGTCAAAGTTCTGCTCCACTGAAACAAGATCCACTAGGACAACCAATTCTTGAAAATGAGGCAGCAATTGCCATGAGGGAAGTGGAAACAGCAATGCATCAAGCTCAACGTGATATTATGGACTTAGGAACCTTGGAAGAACAACTAAATATTGAACAAAAAGAAATATATCAGCAAGTTACACAACAGATCGACCATGGTTTACCTCATGAAAATAAAGAATGCAACTGCACATCTTTTAAACCTATTCAAATGTATATTAGTGGTCAAGCTGGTACAGGAACACGTTTCTTAATTAAAGTTTTGACCAGTTATTTACAGAAAACCACTGAATCACATTTACCTTGTGTTGGAACCACTCCAACTGGGTTAGCAGCACACAACATTAAAAGGATTACATTACATCATTTAATAATGCTACCTGCTGAACATGAAAACAAGATGGAATATCACAGGCTTTCTGGAGAAGCTTGTTTGGAGTTTTAAGAGTACTAAAGAAAATGAAACTTCTGATCAATGATGTGGATCATTGATGAGGTGAGCATGGTCTCAAACTTAATGCTTGCCTTTGTACATTTAAGAATGCAGCACATTTTAAAAACAGAATATGATGTGTTATTTGGAGGAAAACATGTGATTGTTTTCAGCAGTCTACTGCAACTTGCTCCTGTAAAAGGGCAACCAGTTTTTAAAACACTTGTGCATGAAGACACCAGAAAATCTTTGGGAAGTATTGGAAATGTCAACATTTGTTCATATTTTGAATACAAAGAACTTATTAAAGATATGCGACAGGCGAGTGATGAAGATTATGGAAGCATTCTCCACGATATAAGAATTGGTGTATTGACAGAATGTTGAAAAGAAGCTTTGCAAAGTCGACTATTTACAAACTTGTTTCCAAATGAAAATGTTGCTCCTGAAATAATATACAAAAAAATTGGAGAAAAGAAATATATAATCTGCCTAATGCCAACACTGCGAGAGTGTTCTACCTTCAATGAAGAACTTTTGAAGCTGGAAAAACAACAAACAATAAAAATGGAAGCCATTGATAAAATAGAACACGAAAGAATTACTATTATTTTGACAGAAAAATTAAAAACAAAATTGGATTCATTGACAAATCTATATCTAAGACTGCTGGTTTAGAAAAGAGTTTATATGTATGTGAAAACTGTCGGATAATTTTACAGCGTAATTTGGATGTAGAAAATGGTTTAGTAAATGGAGCAATGGGAAAAGTTGGTGATTTTGTCAATTATCAAAATAGAGATGGAATTGAATTTTTGAAGATAAAATTTGATCAGATTGAAGAAGTAAAACAGATTGGACATTGTGCTGTTCATTTTTTGCTTGTTAAAAACTTATATGTTCATAGAAAACAGTTTCCTCTTTCTTTGGAATATGCGGTGACCATTCATAAATCTCAAGGTTTAAGTGTAGACATTGCATTGGTAAACATTGGAAGTACCGCGTTTAAAGAGGGTATGGCATATGTTGCATTGTCCCGAGTGAGAACTTTATTTGGATTGGATTTGATTGATTTTGATGAGAGAAAGATTAGTGCCGATGCAAATTGTGTAAGAGATTATAATCGGTTAAGAAGACTGTATGCTCCCAACTTAGGTGAATATCCAGTATATGAAAAGCGTGTAGTATGTCGAAAACGAACATATGAGAAACTCTGTAGTGAGGTTGGAAATAAGAAAAAAATTCAAGAAAATGTTGAGGTTCCAAACAAAAAGAAAAAGGACACTTTGAAGATATTGTAGGATATCAGTTTGAGAATAGTTCAGGTGTCAACTACTTTGCTAATGTAGTTGTTAACATTGTATTTTTTCTAGAAAATATCCAAAAACAAATTATGGAGAAATGAGAAAAAGGGTTTTGTTCTTTGTTGCATTCTATTTTTGAAAAATTGACAACTGATAAAACTAAAATCCAAAGTGTTTCTGACATTCGCAGTCTTCTGGATATATGTTCTTGTTCTTCAGCAAGATGCATGTTTATGCTTGCAGTATTGGAAGATGTTATGTTATGTTATTATAATTTTTAAAGTGCACGATTACCATTCCGGTGTCCTGGCACTAAGCATTAACTACCTAAGAAGATAACATAACTAGAACTGAGAGAAAAACAATGTTTTGAGACCTTTCCTGAAAACACAAAAATCAGGGGTGTTTCTTAGCAAGAAAGGATGTTCATTCCAGATTCTGGATGCACTGTTCACAAAGCTTCTGCCTCCCCAATTAACTTTTTTAAAGCAGGGAGTCTTCACTAGTTTAGTGCCCGTTGATCTAAGGGTTCTAGATGGAATGTACCAGGAAAACTTGTTCCTTAAAAACTGTGGAACAGTCCCGTTCAAGGCTCTGAACACTATACATAGTGCCTTGAATCGGGATCTCAGATGAGTAGGGAGCCAGTGTAGCTTTTTTAGTTCTCCTTTGAGACAGACCTAGGGGTCCTGGTCAGCAGTCTGGCAGCTGCATTTTGAATAGTTTGAAGCCTGTTTTGATGTTGAGCTTGTATATTGACGTAAAGACCATTACAGTAGGCAAGACGTGACAATATAATTGCAGTCACCACCGTTCTCAGCTTCTCGACAGAAAGAAAGAACATGATTTTCCTAATCATTCTCAATATCAGAGAACATCCAGATGTCACCTTGCTGACCTGGTCTCCCATATTGAGTTTTTCGTCTACCACGACGCCCAGGTTTTTAACTTTCCTACAAGGTGTGGGACAGAGGCCAAGATCAGCAGGCCACCAGTCTGGTGTCCACATCAAGGGGTTGCTGCCAAATCTCAGAACCTCTGTTTTAGCTGAATTCAGCTTGAGGCAGTTGGCCGACATCCACCTAGAGATAGCACCCATACAGTCTGAAAAACGTACTCCTGTTTCTTTCTCAGCTCCCTCCCTCACTGACAGTACAATTTGAGTGTCGTCCGCGTAGGAGGTGAGCTGAAATCCAAAAGCTCTGATAATGCCAGCCAGGGGTGCCGCATAGATATTAAAAAGAGTGGGACTAAGAGATGATCCCTGCGGCACCCCACAAGGCAAAGAAAAGGGTTCAGAGGTATTACCGTTGAGTTCAACGGTTTGTGACCTGTCCTTAAGAAAGGAGTTGAGCAAATTCCATGCTTGACCTCTAATCCCGATCTCTGATAGTCGATTAAGTAATACCATGTGATGCACGGTATCAAAGGCCGCAGACAGATCTAAGAGAATCAGCATTGCGTTACCTCCCTTATCCATCACCTCTCTAATCTCCTCTGTTGATTTAAGGAGCGCCAGCTCAGTGCTGTGGAAAGCTCTGAAGCCATATTGTGAGGAGTCCAACAGGTTGTTGTGCTGGAGGAAGTCACTAAGTTGCCTATTTATGGCCTTTTCCAGTATTTTGGCTGGCAGTGGGAGTCTAGAGATGGGATGATAATTTGAAGGATCCTTAGGATCTAAAGACTGTTTTTTCAGTAGCGGAAGCACTGAAGCTTTTTTCCAAATGTTTGAAAAAATCCTGATAGGAGTATGTCATTAAACAAGGGAGTCAAGACCCTACAAGTGGTATCCGCTATCTGTTTAATGATCCAAGTGGGGCAGGTATCACTTTGGGCACCAGATTTTATGCTATTCACGAGTTTCACGGTGGCCTCGATTTGCAAAGGGGAGAAACAGTCCAAGGTGCTGGCAGGGGGATGAGAGATTTCCGCTTTGACATCATTTAGATTTATATCAATCAATTCAGACAAAGAAATAAAGATTGATTCGACTTTTGATTGAAAAACGCCCCAATGGTGTTGCAAAAGTCCGGAGCAGCAGAGTCACTCGGCCTCCTAGGATTTGACAGTTTAATAACTGTTTTAAACAGCTCCTTAGAGTCAGATTTAGCTTTCATCATTTGGGTGCAGAAATATTCTTTCTTGGCTGACACAAGAGCTTGTTTATAATTGGAAATGGAGATGAAGGAATACAAATTGAAAATCTGTTTGGACTACGTTACAGATTGGAACATGAATGTGAAGATTGTACATTTACTTCTACCACTAACATAGGCACTGAAAGATTCATATATTTGACAATACCAGATTGTAAAACAGTGTCTTTTAACAAATTAGTAAAATCAGCTAATCAAAATATGAAGTGTAGTCACTGCAAATCATGAATGTTATCAACATTATTTATAGAAAGATTTGGTCAATATATCATTTTAATGATACAACGTTGTAGAGCAGATGGAAGAAAATTGGAAACTAAAATTAAAAATGTTGTGGCAAGTCAACTATCAATATCAGGAAGAACTTTCAAAGCAGCGGCAATTATTTTCCACGATGAACCTTCTACAACATCTGGACACTATACTGTGTATGTAAAGTGCAATAAAGCATGAACATATTGTAATGATGCCCATTTGCATTTCAAATATTGGTTGCCTAATGAATTACCAAATTAATACCTAATAATTTTGATGCCAAAGTTCTGAGAACATCATTGGGCCTATTGGGAAGATGTCAATATGAATTAATGAGATTATTTTTGATTTTTTTAATACAAATGATTTCAGAAACATCATTTGGCCTATTGGGAAGATGTCAATATGAAATAAGAAGTTTATTTTGGGTATTTACACTGCAAATGATTTTGGAAATATCATTCGGCCTATAGGGAAGATATCAAGAATTGCTGATTCAATTATCGTCTCTGTTCTTTGATACTGTATTTCGAATATTGTTTTTGCAATGTTATTGAGGACGCTTATTTTAGGAAATGTGAACAGATAGTTGAGTTTGTTGTAAATATTTTGAAAACAGATTTGTTTGTTTTTTAACAATGTTATTGATTGTATTTTTTTGTTTGCCCGCTGTTACATGATGATCAACATTGAAATCACTATCTATGGTGAAATTCGATAGAATCTGAGAACAGCAAAAAATCAAACTGAATATGTTATGTAATTGTAAAATTATGTTGTGTATTTTAAATATTATTTTAAATGTATTTTTTCTTCTCTTTTATAGACCAAAATTCTAAATTTGGACACTTTTTAAAATTTAGATTATAAAAAAGAACTGAAAAAATTGTTTCAATGACTTTCATATCTATTATCGAAAAGGTAAGATTAAGTAACCCAAACACTACCCATACACTACTACATTCACCTCCGCACTACCCATACAGTCCTCTAACCACCTAGGCACTGTTCATTTACACCTTCAATGACCCATGTAGTACCCATGCAGTCCATAAATCACCCTGTCACTCTTTGTGCACTCCTCCAATCACCCAGCCAGTACCATGTGCTTCTTCAATCGCTCCGCCAATATCCAAGCACTTATAAATTCACTCCGGCACTCTCCTTGCAAGATTCTAATCATTGTCTAAGCACCCATTTCCTCATGCACTGACCCGGTCACTAACACATGCACTGCTGCAATCCCCTGTGCACTACACATGCAGTCCTCTAACCACCTAGACACTGCTCATTTACACCTTCAATTATCCATGTAGTACCCATGCAGTCCAGCAATCCCCCTGTCACTCCCCATACACTCCTCCAATCACCTAGCCAGTACCATGTACTTATCTAATCACTCCGCCAATGCCAAAGCACTTACAAATTCACCATGCATTCTCCTTGCAGTACTCTAATCATACAGTCAGTACCCATGTACTCATGCAATGACCCAGACACTAACAAATGCAGAACTTTAACCACCTACACACTTCTCATTCGCTCCTTCAATTTCCCAGGTAGTACCTATGCAGTCCACGAATCACCCTGCCACTACCCGTGCACTCCTCCAATCACCCAGCCAGTACCATGTACACTAATCCAATCTCTGCACCAATACCCAAGCACTTATACATTCATTATGCACTTTCCTTGCAGTACTCTAATCATCCAGTCACTACCCATGTACTCATGCAATGACCCAGGCAGTAACACATGCACTGCTACAATCACATGTGCACTACCTATTCGGTCCTCTAATCATCTACACACTTCTCATTCGCTCCTTCAATTCCTCAGGTAGTACCAATGCAGTCCAGAAATCACCCTGTCACTCCCTGTGCACTCCTCCAATCACCCAGCCAATACCATATACTAATCCAATCACTGCGCCAATACCCAAGCACTTATAAATTCACCATGCACTCTCCTTGCAGTACTCTAATCATCCAGTCACTACCCATGTACTCGTGCAATGACCCAGGCACTAACAGAAGCAGTGTTATAATCACATATGCACTACCCATGCACTCCTATAACCACTTACACACTTCTCATTCGCTCCTTCAATTCCCCAGGTAGCACCTATGCAGTCCAGCAATCACCCTGTCACTCCCTGTGCACTCCTCCAATGACCCAACCAGTACCATGTACTTATCCAATCACTCTTCCACTAGCCATGCACTTATACATTCAACATGCACTATCCTTGCATGACTCTAATCATTCAGTCAGTACCCACGTACTCATGCAATGATCCAGGCACTAACACATGCACTGCTACAATCCCCTGTGCACTACCCATGCAGTCTTCTAACCACCTACATACTTCTCATTCGCTCCTTCGATTCCCCAGGTAGTACTCATGCAGTCCACCAATCACCCTGTCACTCCCCGTGCACTCCTACAATCACCCAGCCAGTACCATGTACTAAAGAATCACTGCGCCAATACCCAAGCACTTATAACTTCACTGTGAACTGTCATTGCAGCACTCTAATCATCCAGTCACTACACATGCAATCCTCTAACCACTTACACACTTCTCATTCTCTCCTTCAATTCCCCAGGTAGTACCCATGCAGTCCACCAATCACCCTGTCAGTCGCCGTGCACTCCTCCAATCGTCCAGCCAGTACCATGTACTAAAGAATCACTGCGCCAATACCCAAGCACTTATAAATTCACTGTGCACTCTCATTGCAGCACTCTAATCATCCAGTCACTACACATGTACTCATGCAAAGACCCAGTCACCTCCACATGCACTGCTGCAATCCCCTATGCACTACTCATGCAGTCCTCTAACCACTTACACACTTCTCGTTGCCTCCTTAAATTCCCCAGGAAGTACCCATGCAGTCCAACAATCACCCTTTCACTCCCTGTGCACTCCTCCAATCACCCAGCCAGTACTATATACTAATCCAATCACTGCACCAATACCCAAGCACTTATAAATTCACTATGCACTCTCCTTGCAGTACTCTAATCATCCAGACACTACCCATGTACTCATGCAATGACCCAGGCAGTAACACATGCACTGCTACAATCACATGAGCACTACCCATGCAGTTCTCTAACCACCTACACACTTCTCATTCGCTCCTTCAATTCCCCAGGTAGTACCCATGCAGTCCAGCAATCACCCTGTCACTCCCCATGCACTCCTCCAAGCAGCCAGCCAGTACCATGTTCCAATCCAATCACTCCGCCAATACCCAAGCACTTATAAATTCACTCAGGCACTCTCCTTGCAGTACTCTAATCATCGTGTCAGCACCCATGTCCCCATGCAATGACCCAGTCACTAAAACATGCACTGCTGCAATCCCCTATACACTATCCATACAGTCCTCTAACCACTTACACACTTCCCATTTGCTCCTTCAATTCCCTAGGTAGTACCAATGCACTCCAGCAATAACCCTCTCACTCCCCATGCACTCCTCCAATCACCCAGCCAGTACCATGTACTAATCCAATCACTCTGCCACCACCCAATTACTTATAAATTCATCATGCACTCTCCTTTCAGTACTCTAACTATCCAGTCACACTCCATGTACTCATGCAATGACCCAGTCACTAACACATGCACTCTACAATCCCCTCTGCACTACCCATGCAGTCCTCTAACCACTTACACACTTCTCAATCTTTCCTTCAATTCCCCAGGTAGTACCCCTGCAGTCCACCAATCACCCTGTCACTCGCCGTGCACTCCTGCAATCGCCCAGCCAGTACCATGTACTAATCCAATCACTGCGCCAATACCCAAGCACTTATAAATTCCCTATGAACTTTCCTTGCAGTACTCTAATCATCCAGTCACTACCCATGTACTTGTGCAATGACCCAGTCACTAACACATGAACTGCTGCAATCCCCTATGCACTACCCATGCAGTCCTCTAACCACTTACACACTTCTCATTCGCTCTTTCAATTCCCCAGGTAGTACCCATGAGTCCAGCAATCACCCTGTCACTCCCCGTGCACTCCTTCAATCACCCAGCCAGTACCATATACTAATCTAATCACTGTGCCAATACCCAAGCACTTATAAATTCCCTATGCACTCTCCTTGCAGTACTCTAATCATCCAGTCACTACCCATGTACTCATGCAATGACCCAGTCACTAACACATGCACTGCTGCAATCCCCTATGCAATACCCATGCAGTTCTCTAACCACTTACACACTTCTCATTCGCTCCTTCGATTCCCCAGGTAGTACCTATGCAGTCCAGCAATAACCCTGTCACTCCCTGTGCACTCCTCCAATCACCCAGCCAGTACCATGCACTTATCCAATCACTCCGCCAATACCCAAGCAGTTATAAATTCACCATGCACTCTTCTTGCATTACTCTAAACATCCAGTCACTACCCATGTACTCATGCAATGACCCAGGCAGTAACACATGCACTGCTACAATCACATGTGCACTACCTATTCAGTCCCCTAACCATCTACACACTTCTCATTCACTCCTTCAATTCCCCAGGTAGTACCCAAACAGTCCAGCAATCACCCTGTCACTCCCTGTGCACTCCTCCAATCACCCAGCCAGTACCATATACTAATCCAATCACTGCACCAATACCCACGCACTTATAAATTCACTATGCACTCTCCTTGCAGTACTCTAATCATCCACTCACTACCCATGTACTCATGCAATGACCCAGGCACTAACATATGCACTGCTGCAATCCCCTATGCACTACCCATGCAGTCCTCTAACCACCTAGACACTGCTCATTCACACCTTCAATTACCCATGTAGTACCCACACAATCCAGCAATCACCCTGTCACTCCTTATGTACTCTTCCAACCACTCAGTCAGTACCATGTACTTATCCAATCACTCTGCCAATACCCATGCACTTATACATTCACCATGCACTCTCCTTGCATGACTCTAATCATTCAGTTACTACCATGTACTCATGCAATGACCCAGTCACTAGCACATGCACTGCTGCAATCCCCTATGCACTATCCATGCAGTCCTCTAACCACTTACACACTTCTCATTCGCTCCTTCGATTCCCCTGGTTGTACCCATGCAGTGCAGAATTCACCCTGTCACTCCCCGTGCACTCCTCCTTTCACCCAGCCAGTACCATGTACTTATCCAATCACTCTGCCAAAACACAAGCACTTATAAATTCACCATGCACTCTCCTTGCATGACTCTAATCATTCAGTCAGTATCCACGTACGCATGCAATGATCCAGGCACTAAGACATGCACTGCTACAATCCCCTATGCACTACCCATGCAGTCCTCTAACCACCTAGACACTGCTCATTCACGCTTTCAATTACCCATGTAGT
Source organism: Triturus cristatus (assembly GCF_964204655.1). NCBI lineage: Eukaryota > Metazoa > Chordata > Amphibia > Caudata > Salamandridae > Triturus > Triturus cristatus. Next base: position 1,361,928,199 of record NC_140591.1, on the reverse strand, counting down.
ACCCATATAATCCAGCAATCACCCTGTCAATCCTTGTGTACTCTTCCAATCACCCAGTCAGTACCATGTACTTATCCAATCACTCTGCCAATACCCATGCACTTATACATTCACCATGCACTCGTCTTGCATGACTCTAATCATCCAGTCACTACCCACGCGCTCATGCAATGACCCAGGCAGTAACACATGCACTGCTACAATCCCCTGTGCACTACCCATGCAGTCCTCTAACCGCCTTGACACTGCTCATTCACACCTTCAATTACCCAGGTAGTACCCATGCAATCCAGCAATCACCCTGTCACTCCTCGTGCACACCTCCAATAATCCAGCTATTATCCATGAACTCATTCAATCACGTTGCCACTATCCAAACATTCATAAAATAACCATGCAGTAGCCTCGCAGTTCACCAATCACCCACACAGTCTCCATACTCTCATGCAATCACTCAGGTAATTTTTCTTTTTTTTAACTAGTAGAGGTAGTTCCGTAAGAACCGTTGTTTTTTTCTATTTTGTTGTATTTTTTTAACCTTTTTAAAAACAATTGTGTGTTTATGATTATTTTTAAAAACAGAAAAATGAGGAACAACAAATATAGTCTTTAACAAAAACAGAAGCACATAAAAAAATTAGCATTTGTGTGCTTTCAATGCAGCAGTAATGACATCTAGGCATTGTTCAGCAATGCAAAGTTGTACATTGCACTTCTTGCAACATATAGTTTCATCCAAGAGTTCAGGCATGATGTGGGGCCTTGGAGCAGCTGCAACTTGCTGTCTAGATGTAGATGGAGCATTAGGGTCTTCCTGTACTGCGGCATTTAACTCCCTTCTTCGTTCTTCCCTTGCAGATGGACTGGGTGCACTGTTTCCAGGTGTTTTTTCATACTGGAGGTGCCACAGGAATATTTCTTCTCTGACCCTCTTGATAAAACTCTGGAGCAACTAATTCAGGTAACTTTCCGGGCGTTGACTTTTTTTTCACACTCAGGAACTGTGAAGATGGCCCACACAATACTTTCCTTCTTCTTCCTGTTGTCCTGCACAATCTGTTCCTCTTCCTCCACAGTCAATGGATGCACTGTAACAAGAATGGAAGCCATTGTTGTTCACCCAAAAATCAAAAAACACAAGCAAAAAAATACAAAAGGCAGAGAAGCAAGAAACAGGTCTTCTCTCTATGAATAGTAAAGATAAAGAGAACTTCACAGGGATGGATCCTCCCTCTCCTGGAATGAAAATGATGTAAACCAATGAGATTCTTTTTTTTTGGAACTGACATGAAGTCGCGTAGGGTGCGCGCCTACGTCACGCACCCCTCACGCACCCCTCACGCACCTTTGAAATATTGCATATATGTATATAAACCATAATAAAAGTTTCTATACTATTTTAATAAGTATATTACCAAAACTATTTACTCTAATATCATATTCAAACTTTCAGTGGTCATTTTTTTAACTTTGAAAATACGTCGAAGTCGTGACCTCAGCACGGGAATGGCATGATCCCGGATATACGTGCAGGAAGGGGGCGCGCACCGTAAGCGCATACGTCGTGCATACGGCAAATTTCGTAACATTGGGAATATACTGAAAAAAATCATTTATAAATACTTTTGTAAATAATTGTAGACAAACACTTAAAGCAAAACTTTTAATGATAATTAATTTAAAGATATTTCATACTTTCCAAATTATGACGAATTCGCGACCCCTGCGTGACTTTTCAAAATGGCTACTACGATGCGCGCAGTCATCGTGTAGGGTGCGTGAGGAGTGCACGACTTCTGTATAACAATTTAAGAAAAGAAAGAATGAATATAATTTTCCTAATTATAAATTATTCTCAACTTTTTTTAAATATATATATGTATATATGTAGTCAATAAAAAAAACATAGGATAGAGGCATATTATAGTTAGAAAGTCTCATTTAAAAACATTCGAAATTCGAAGAAAAAAACATAGGTTTCAGGGACGTTATAGTTAGAAATTAGCATTTAATAACCTTTGAAATTAACTGAAAAAACACAGGTTTCAGGGATGTTATAGTTAGAAATTAGCATTTAAAAACCTTTGATATTTACTGAAAAAACAATGGGTTTCAGGGACGTTATAGTTAGTTGGACATTTAACTCGTACAAAACCAGAGAAATTCGGCCGTTATCTCGAGCGCCCGCAATGCATTGCTGATGACATCACATATTACATCACTCATGACATGGTTAGTGACATCACTGATGGCATCACTGATGACATCTCAAATGACATCACTCATGACATCACTGATGACATCATCCATGTGACAATCTGACGCACCACTTTACACCCTAATATAACCTTTGATACACAGATTCGAAAATACGAACTACCATTTTCAAAACCATACACACACCGATGCCAGTTACTACATGCTCATTCACTCATTCCTAGGTCAACACACAAATCCACTTATTCACCCATACAACCAGTCATACATGCAGTCACTCATCAATACAGAACTATCATAAGCACTCATACACCTTTACATACACTCACACACTTCCACTTATCCATAGAGTTACTCACTTACCTAGTTACTCATGAAAACAAACAAACACACACCCATTTACTCACCTATTCAGTTATACACACACCACCACACTTATTTATACAGATACTTAAACATACTTACTTTCTAAAACAATCACTCATACAAGCAGACACTCATCCATACAACCACTCTAGCAATCACTCACTGAAACATATAGTTATTTATGTACTCCAACACTCACATATACTGCCTTAAAACATATATAGTTATTCACACATGTACCACATAGACATCTATTCACTCACCAACACAGCTATACACACACTCACCCACCTATACATCTCTTCACAGATGCACTCTTTAACCCATACACCCATTGAATCACCCAGTCACACATCTATACACAGAGTCACACATTCCCCACCCACCTACACAGACACTCAGGCACCCATACAGATACTCAGACAACCAAACAAAACCCATATATACAGTTATGTAGCTACTCACCAACCCATGCAGCCACTAATACAACAATTGACAAAGTCATACAAACGTTTACACAGTTTATTCACTAACACATGCATTCATTAAGATATCCTTAATCTATCAATTATACAATCAATAACGCACCTACAAAATCATCCATTCAGACACTTATACACACACTCATTCTTCAAAACACCTTGGCTATATATATCTATAAAACACATTTAAAGTTAACAAAAAACACACATTCAGTGGATGATGTCATCAGTGATGTCATTTGAGATGTCATCAGTAATGTCATCAGTGATGTCACTGACCATGTCATGAGTGATGTAATATGTGATGTCATCAGCAATGGATTGCGGGCGCGCGAGTTTCTCTGGTTTTGTACGAGTGAAATGTCCAACTAACTATAACATCCCTGAAACCCATGTTTTTTCAGTGAATATATATATATATATAAATATATATATATGTATTAGAAGAAATGCTGTTTCCTCGTAGAATCACAGCAGCCGCGGACACCAAAAGGCTTTTGAAGCAGTTATTTATTTTGCAGAAATGAGCCACTCGACGCGTTTCGGAACTGGTCCCTTGTTCACGAGTGCTGTGGCTTAGTTTCCATAACATTTAAATAATCAAGTGACTAAAGAATAATAAAACGTGAAAACAGACTACCATATCAAAAGGAGTTAATTCACTCCTACCTTTTTGGCTGTAAACTGCATGTTATTTTATACAAATAAAGTTGATTTTAAGGCACAAAAATTTCAGTGATTTACAATTAGACTAGAAAAATAATAGTGACTTTAAGCATAAATACATATGCGTGTGCATAAACGTCCAACCAAACTTCAGCCAGTGGCAGTTCTCAAAGTATGAAACATTGCACAGGTGTCCGTTCCTCTGTTTGGTGATTGATACATTTTTGCCCATAATCTTTAAATGACAAATTGTTGTCTATAAATGAATTGTAATTCTCTTTGACATTGGTTTTGGCATTGATTTTCTTCAAAGCCCCAGTGGGCACAAATCTTTCCAACGCAACACAACTTTCATGGTGAGTGGCTGGCAGCTCCTGCATGTCGTGCCAAGTTATCAGGCCCTAGTGGGCTAACCAACTGAAAATAGATATTGTCGCTTTTTGGCATTTCTCCATTCTAACAGCCATAATATTGTCTGTAATACAAACAAAACAAAACGAATTAAATATCACATCATAATACTCCTCACCAAACAAACCACAGTGACATTTAAAAAGAGGTAGCTCTTCGGCATTGGCATGATTAAATTTGTCAATAGACTATCTATCTTTTGTAACAATTTCTTACATTAACTCGTTTGCATCACTTCAAAATGACAGATAAAAGCTCAGGACTCAGGAGAAGAGATAAAAAGAGATAAAATAAAAGAAAAAGACAAATCATTTCACAAACAATATCGATTCATTGTCTGTTTACTTACAAGTCATTTCAGATCTTTAACTAACCCAAATGTACTGCAAGTTCTTCATCACAGTTGTGGCCTATCGGTGACAATGTTCTGTATTGAATGATAAGTTTGGACTCTAGACGTTGAAGATTTGTACCCCATTACCTCCTCTCTCGTTGATTCTCACTGTATCTAGTACGAAGAAGCTTAAAATATTACTATTCTGCCCATGATGACTTTGGAAATGTCTCGCAACTGGATACTGTTTGTCTCCGTTTTTTATTGCGCGCAGATGTTCAAGCACTCTTTTTTTAGCCTTGTGGATGGTGCTTCCTATATATGCTTTTTGACAAGGACAGAACACGGCATAAACTGCATACTCAGTGTTGCACGATGTGTGCTTCGAGATTTGAAATGGCTTGCAGTTGGGAGAAAGTATACATTCCTTTCTATTTTTACTGTTTTTGCACGCTTTACAATTCCTACAGGTGTATAATCCCTGTATTCCTGCATTCCTCATGGTCGAAGGCTCTACTACTCTGCATAGAGTGTCCTTTAAGGATTTGCCTTTTTTGAAGGTAATCTGGGGAAAGGTTGCTACACTGTCTGCTACATCTTTATCTGTTCATAGGACTGGCCAGAATTTATTGAGGCTTTTACCTATCTCTTGGGCCTGTCTATTAATGGTAATGATGAACCTGATCTCGTGTGATTTGCCTTCTCTATTCTCTTTGTCTTTCTCAACAAGTAATGAAGCTCTTCTTCTTTTTGGAACTTCAGTTTTGGATTTATTAATAACTGACCAGGGATATCCTCTTTCAAGGAATCTTGTGGTCATTATTTTCTCTTCTGTTTCAAAACTTTCAGTTGTACTACAGTTCCACTTTGCCCTTAACAGATCTCCTACTGGTATACTGTTAATCAATGAGCTTGGATGGCAGCTCCGGGCATGTAAGAGACTGTTGCCTGCAGTAGTTTTTCTAAATAGCGAACTTTCCAAGCAGTCTCTATGAACTGTAAGTTTAAGGTCCAAAAACTCCAATGATTCTCTTGACCAGTGACTGGTAAATTGTAGATTGTAGCTGTTGTTGTTCAAAGTGCTTACAAACTCATAAGCTTCACTCTCCGTGCCTTCCCCCCCACAAAACATTTTGTCAATGTACCGGACCCATAAAGCTACTTTGTCTCTGAAATTATACGATTCTCTAACTACTTTCTCTTTCCAGTACCCCAAATAGAGACCCGCAAAGCAAGGAGCAAAGTAGGTCCCCATTGAAGTACAGAGGATCTGTTTAAAGATTTTATTATCAAAGAGAAAGTAGTTCTGTTTAAGACAGATGGACATCATCTCTATTAACATCTCTTTATGAAAGAGATATGAGATAAATCTTTCATTTAGAAAATGTCTACAAGCTTTAAGGCCCAGGTTGTGAGGGATGCAGGTGTATAGACTCATAACATCCAGTGACAGTAATGAGTAGCTGTTTTTCCATTGGAAGTTTTCAAGACATCTCAGAAAATCTCCGGTGTCTTTTACATACGATGGAAGTTTCTTTACCAAAGTTTGCAAAAAGAAATCCACATACCTGGAGGTGTTTTCCAAACAGCTCCCCCGGGATGTGACAATAGGTCTCCCCGGGGGATTCTGTTAGATTCTGTTGGTTTTTGTGGATTTTGGGAAGCAGATACAATGCTGAAAGTATGGGATGTTTACATTCTAAGAATTTCAACTCCTCCTGTTCCAGTAACCCCTTGTTTAACAGAGTGTTCGTATTCCATTCTGTTACTTCTGTCATACTTATCTTTTGCTGACAGTTGTCTCATCCCTTCATCAATATATTTTTGTTTAGACAGAACCACTACATTGCCTTCCTTATCCGATTTTTTTATCACCATTTTTTTATCATTTTTTAAACTTTCAATCACCTCTCTCTGTGCTTTCGTGACATTACTCCACCCCTGCCATTTTTTGTTGTTCGACAACTTCAGCAATTCCTGAGCTACCCCTTTCTCAAAGGTGTCAATACTTCATTTTTAATTTGTCGCAAAAAAACTAGACTTGGGTTTGAAATCACTTCGAGCACTCAGATCTAGGGGGACATTTTTGTTAAGTAGATTTACAAAAGGATCACTTTCAACATCAGCTAGAATATTTAAGGTATGCAGCATCTCAACATCAGCAATTTTAACATTACTAGTATATTCTCTCTGCAATTCAGCCTCTTTAGCAACTTTTGTCGCAAACCACTTTTTAATATGTAATTCACGTGTGAAATGGAATAGATCTATGCTGCTCTGAGTATAGTTAAAAACATTTGAGGGACAATAAGCGAGACACAAAGATTAAAGTTCTACCTCAATTTCGCTGAGTGTTTGCTTTGACAGGTTGATTACGGTTTTTCTGTCCATTATTTCGTCTTCATTTGGCCCCTGGTGCGCCTTCCCAGTGGGCTTCCTAGCTCTTCTAGCATCGATGCGTCTCTTCTTCTTCCGCCTCTGTTTCCTCTTCCACGATTTTGAAATCCACTTTGATTGTTGCCCACTTGTCTTCCTTTGGCAACTAGGCTGAACTCTGTTAAAATACTGTCTTTTACTCAAAGCAGAGCAGCAAGACACAAAGCATAAAATGATAATGACTCTAAGTTATTATTATTTTATATTTCTACTTGGAACTGCTTAGAAGCAGTGGGGCAACGCTTATCTGCCATATCGGAGGATCTGCCACTGGTAACACATATATATTAACCTACTACCAAAGCAAAATTAGTATACTAGGTGCACTACTACAGTGATACTACTTCTAACATATTATAAGTGAGTAGCTGTGTGAATGTATGTATCCTTCTGTGCATGGGTGTGTAAGTGACTGTATGGGTGTATACGTGGGTGTGCGAGTAGCTGCTTGGATGAGTGAGATGCTATGTGAGTGGCGGTATTTGTGAGTGTTAGACCTGGCACCATTGGCGTGGGTCTCCCTTCCATTTTTTGCTGTTGCCTCCTGTGTTTTTATTTGTTTTGCTGGTCTAGGTGCTTTGGGCACTGTGCCACTGCTATTCAGTGCCACAGTGCAAGTGTTCCTTTTTGTAAGTTATTCTAATGGATTAGTGACTCCATGTTTGGCTATTTGATTTACTAGTTAGACCCTAGTACAGTGCACCATGTGTGCCCAGGGCATGTAAATCAAATACTGCTAGTGGGGTTGCAGCACTGGTTGTGCCACCCACAGAAGCAGCTTGTAAAGTGTGTCTCAGGCTTGCCATTGCAGAGCCTGTGTGCAGTCTGTGACTGCCATGTCGACTTGGCAAGTGCACCCAATTGCCAGTCCCTAAACCTTCCCTTTTCTACATATTAGTCACCCCTAAGGTAGTCCCAAGGGCAGGGTGCATTGTATTTAAAAGGTAGGACATGCCCTGATGTGTGTAACATGTCCTGATAGTGACTTACATCCAATTTTGTTTTTCACTATTGCGAGACTACCTGTCCCCATAGGCCAGAACGGGCGGTTTGATTATAACATCTTATAATCCTAACTGACTCAGAGAACTAGGTAGAAATTCAAGTTAAGTATGCCTGAACTGAGAATGACAAAATACATCTTTTAGTGAAGTTGGTTTTAACTTTCTTTGTCTCAAAATACCACTTTTGGAAAGTAGGTATTTTCATGCCTAACCATCCAAGCTTGCCTCTGCTAGGTTGTGTGTTCCATGTCTTGTTTGTGAGTGACAGGGGCTGGGGTGGCTCCAGGAGACAGAGTGAGTCAGCACAAGGCTGAATAGACCTATCTGCATGAGGAGCAGTGGGAGGAGAAGCACCTGGGCCTGAATAGGGCTGTGCCTGCCTTCCACAATGCTGGCTCCACCTCCTGTGGTGCGTCTGATGACCCTGGCCCAGACTGTAAAAGGAAAGAAGGAGTCCTGTAAACAAAGTGCTCCAGGACTGCACAGAACTGGTTTTAACTAGGTACAGACACTCTCTGCCTTTAGAGGCAAAAGATTTTGTTGTATAAAAGAGGGGACCCAGACCACAGAATTTTAGATCCCTTCTGGGAATCAAGACAACCCTTTGCCAAGGAAAAGAACCAAAGAAGCTGAAGGAGGAGACTGCCCGTGTGCTGTGCTGTTGGGATTGGCCTGCAATGGTTACTTTATTGCCAAGGAAAGGAGAAAAGGAACCATGTGTGTACATTTGCAATCTTGAAGAAGAATCTCTAAGGGCTTGAACTGAGCTTGCCTCCTGCCTGTAGCCTCAAGGATACAAGACTTCACCACTAGCTCCACTGAACTCCCTTGCTGTGGAATTCTGCCTGCAGAGAGGTGCCTACTGTTGTTTTGGCCCTCTGAGAAGACTGCGAGTCGCTGGGAGATGGAAGCGCGACGCAACGAGGAGAAGCGTGTCACCGCTGCAGCAGTTGCCTTTGGATCACTGAAGAAGCATGCCACCGCTGCAGCTGTTCAACTTCGCATCATCGACGAAGCGCGTCACATCACCGGAGAAGCATGTCACCGCCACAGAGGTCGCCGTCGCATCACCAGAGAAGCGTGTCGCAGGGCCTGTCGTGGCTCAGAAGTTATCGAGTTCGCCGCACGGCTGTCGGACGTGCACGCATCACATCCAACGTTGTTGCATCGAGGAGCCATCTTGTCGCATCGCCCCGGATCTCAGTAAGAAACCGACGCATCACCTCCCCTGCGCTGCGGTAAGGAAGCAATGCATCACCTTCCTCAAAGCAAGGAACCAACGCATCACCTTCACTGCGACCATGTTGTTTGTATTGCGTGACGCATCCAAGGTACTTTGAGAGTAAAGTGTCGCATTTACCATCTACATTGAACTAAGCTTTTGTCTACCATTTTAGAGACTATGTTGGATTACGGTATTGTGGATTTTTGTCGTTTGGTCTTGTGTTAAGTCTAGTAAAGATTACTTATTTTTCTAACCTGGTGTGGTGTCCATTTGTAGCATTTTCACTGTATTACTGTATGTGTTCATAAATGCTTTCAACACTGCCTCTGAGATAAGCCTGTCTGCTCGCGCCAAGCTACCAAGGGGGTGAACAGGGGTTATTTTAGGAGTGTACCACCTTACTTTTTGGTAGAATTTTCCTTGGAACTTCTTTTTGCTTTTTGAGAACTGCCAACTGTTTTTCACCATAAGCAAAGCAGCATCCAACGCATCTATGGATCTACAGTTTGATGAAGATATTGTTGATGCCTACACTGTGTCACAGCTTAAAGCCTTCTGTAGAAAATGTAAAATCCCTGTGAAAGGCATTGCCACAAAGGAATAGTTGCAAAAGGCACTGAGGGCCTGGTTACAATCTAGAAATGCTATTGAGCCTCTTGAAGAGCCTAGGGAGGAGGCAGAGAATACAGATGGGCAGCTGGATGGGCCCTTGGGCCTGACTGGGGGGAAAGTACCTTCAAGGCCAGGCAGCAGTGCTTCTTCAAAAGGCCTATCCCCAGGAGAGCTGGAGGACAGGGAGAGAGATAGGGTGCATAGGATGGATCTGGCCAAGGTCAAAATAGGTGGGCAGATGGAGTTGGAGAGTAGAAGTTGTCCTTGGAGGAAAAGAGAATGCATTTGGAGCATGAGAGGATGTTGAGGGAATTGGCATTGAAAGCTAAGAGTTTAGAGATTTCTCCCTCTGGTGGCAGCGCACCCTCCATGCCTGTGGAAACAAGAGTGTTCCTTCCCAAGGATGTTATTAAGGAGTTTCATAAGAATGAAGATATTGGGCAATGGTTCAAGGCCTATGAGGTAGCTATGTCCTCCTACCGGGTCCATGAGAAAGATTGGGGAGTGGGCTTGTGGGGGCAGTTCCTCAGTGATGGGCTGGACACTTTATTAGATTTGCATTCTGAAGATCAGAATTCTTATGTACATATGAAAGAGGCCTTAATGTCCAGGTATAGGTTGAACCCTGAGCTTTATAGACAAAGGTTTAGGAAATGTAAGAAACTGGAGTCTAGCACTTGGGTAGAATATGTTTCTTTCTTTGGCAGAGCATTAGATGGTTGGGTGAAGGGTAGCAAAGTGAATGATTTTGAAGTGCCCGATAATTTGATTTCATGGGAGCACTTGTCAAATAATTGTTTCCAGAGCTACACCAGCACCTTATTGATAGCAAGCTGACTAACCCTAGGGAGCTTGCTGAGGAGGCGGACTGCTGGGTGAGCACCCGGGTCCACAAGGGTCCCCAGCAGAAGAGTGGGGGGGCAAGGGTAAACAAAGGGAGTTCCAGAAAGCGCGCCAAGGTAATCCCCAAGGGAACCAAGGAAAGGGTTGCCTGCCTCCCCCTGAGAAGAAGCCCAGGGCCCGACAGGTAAACCTGTTCATACGGGACCCCTGAAGTGCTTCCAGTGTGGTGAAGTAGGCCATAGGTATTATGATCCCCAGTGCCCACAGAGGGACAAGACAGCACCCACTGGTGCACCACCCCGGCAGATGGCAAGTGTAGCCCTGGGGAAGAGATTGGTGCCCAAGGTGGGTGGGGTCCAGCAGAGATGTCCCTTGTCTCTTTAGTAGACTGTGAGGTGGTCCCCAGAATACAGCTGCCTGATAACACTAAGAAGTACAGGCAATGGGTGACCATCAATGGCCATAGAGTGGAGGCTCTTAGAGACACTGGAGCCAGTGTGGAAGCTGTCAGGTGTCACCTGGTGTCTGAAGAGCAGGTGGTCCCCAATGCATTTTACCCAGTTGTTGCCGCTGACAACACAGAGAGTCACTGCAATGTGGCTCAGGTTCCCTTTGAGTGTGGGGGGTCTCTGGTACTCTTTAAGTAGCTGTGAGGCTAGCCATACCTGTTGACTGTCTGTTAGGTAATGATTTGGGGCGCTCCCCTTGGGCTAAGGAAGAGCAAAGTGCTCATTTGGAGATGTTGGGTCTGCCTGGGTGGGCGTGTGTGACCACAGGGTCCATGGCAGCCAGTAAGGGTGTTCAAGAGGACCTGGAACCTGAAAGAGTGGCCCAGGTGCCTGCCTTAAAGAGAAGAGGCTGGGGGCATGGGAAGCCCGCCCCCACAGTTCCCTCAGTCCAGGAGGAGGCAGACCTTGAGGGGGATGCACTGGATCTTAAAGGGGAGCTGGTAGCCGAACTGGGGGACCTGCCTGAGCTGACCCATTGGCAGCAGGAAGGAGGACCCTCCAGAGAGAAGTTCTACAAGGAGAAGAAGAGGTACCCTTCTCTTGAGGGTTTGCGGCGGCAGGCTGCAAACAAGGCAGCAGGTGATCAGTCTGGATCACACTGGAATTACTGGGAGAATGGTCTCCTGTATAGTGAGCCTAAGTTTGCTGATCCTGGGTCAGCCCGTGTGCTGGTGGTACCCCAGCGCTTTAGAGCTTTCCTACTGGGGATGGCTCATGATGTGCCTTTAGTAGGACATTTGGGGTAGGACGAGACCTTTGAAAGGCTTGTCACCCACGTTTATTGGCCCCTAATGCGCAAGAGTTCAGCTACTCATTGCAAGACCTGTCAGACTTGCCAGGCAAGTGGAAAGAATAGGAGGAAGCAAACGGCTCCTCTCCAGCCACTCCCTGTGGTCAGCACCCCCTTTGAAAGAGTAGGCATTGACATTGTGGGTCCTCTGGCTCCCAAGACAGCCATGGGCAACAGGTTCATCCTGGTCATGGTGGACCATGCCACCCGGTAGCCAGAAGCCATCCGTCTCAGGACAGTGACGGCCCCCGTGGTGGGACGGGCACTAATGGGGATTTTCTCCCATGTGGGGTTTCCCAGAGAGGTGGTGTCAGACCGTGATACAAACTTAATTTCCAAGTATATGAAGTCCCTGTGGTAGGAGTGTGGGGTAACTTATAAGTTCACTACTCCTTACCACCCCCAAGGTAATGGGCTGGTTGAGAGATTCAACTGGACCCTCAAAGGCATGATTCTGCGTCTTTAGGAACCCATTAGGTATAAGTGGGATGTCCTCTTGCCATGCCTTCTCTTTGCTTACAGAGAGGTGCCACAGAAGTCCTTAGGGTTCAGTCCCTTTCACTGCTCTATGGTCACCCTGTATGAAGATCTCTGAGTTTGGTAAAGGAAGGCTGGGAAAAAGCTCCCAGGAAACCTCCCCAGGATGTATATAGTTACATGCTGGCCTTCAGAAACCAAACCCGGCGTTTCAGGCAACTCACCTAGGCGAATCTGGAAGCTAGCCAGGAAGAGATGAAGCGGTGGTACGATCAGAATGCCACTTTGATTGAGCTTCAGCCTGGTCAGAAAGTTTGGATCATGGGCCCCGTGGAGCCCTTGCACTCCAGGATAAGTGGACCAGACCATTTGAGGTGGCGGAGCGCAAGAGTGCTGTCACCTACTTGGTGGACTTGCGGTCTCCAACGAACCCTTTGCGGGTCCTGCATGTCAACCGCCTGAAGCCCTACCTAGAAAGGTCCGAAGTGGACATGCTCCTTGCGACAGATGCTGGAATGGAGGAGGAGTCTGAGCCTTTTCCTGACCTCCTGTCTGCAACAGAGCAAATTGGGTCAGTGGATGGTGTTAACCTCTCATCCACCCAGAGTAGCAGAATGACTGTCGCCAGTTGTTGGGACAGTTGTCTGATTTGTTCTCCCTGATTCCCAGTGGCACTGATTGGCGTGTCTATGATGTAGACACTGGAGACAGTCCTCCAGTTGAGCACAAAACTTATAGAGTGACTGATAGGGTGAGAGCTTGCATCAAGGAGGAGGTCTCTAAGATGTTGGCATTGGGGGTGATTGAGTCCTCTAACAGTCCTTGGGCCAGCCCAGTGGTCTTGGTCCAAAAGGCTGCCGCACCGGGAGCTACGCCAGAACTCTGGTTCTGTGTGGGCTACCGAGGGCACAAATCAGTCACCAGGACTGACGCGCACCCCATCCCCAGAGCTGATAAGCTCATTGATCGGTTAGGGGCTGCCCGGTACCTCAGCACGTCTGATCTAATGTCTGGGTACTGGCAGATCGCCTTGACTGATGGGGCAAGAGAGAAGTCAGCATTCTCCAGACCAGATGACCACTACCAATTCCGGGTAATGCCCTTTGGGAAGAAGAATGCCCCTGCCACCTTTCAGAGGTTGGTCAACCAGGTGTTGCTGGACTGGAAGAGTTCAGTGCCACCTACCTGGATGACATTGCAGTGTTCAGCGCCAGTTGGGAAGAACATCTGCGTCACCTCTGGGAAGTGTTGGTGGCACTGCGGAGAGCAGACCTCACGATTCAAGGTGAGTAAGTACCAGATCGGGCAGGGTTCTGTGGTGTCCTTGGGACACCAGGTTGGGAGCGGCCAGGTGGTACCCCCTACAGCCCAAGATTGAGACAATCCTGGCTTGTGAACTCCCCAAGACCCAGACAGAAGTGAGAACCTTTTTAGGACTCACGGGGTACTACAGGAGGTTTGTCAAGGGATATGGCAGCATCGCTGCACCCTTGACAGAGCTGACTTCCAGGAAGCAGCCCAAGAAAGTGAACTGGACTGACACCTGTCAGAAAGTTTTTGATTCCCTGAAGACTGCCATGTTCACGGCTCCCGTGCTTCTGGTGCTCAACTTCTCTAAAGAGTTTATTGTACAGACAGATGCTTCAGAGCATGGGGTGGGGGCTGTACTTTCACAGATGAATGAGGAGGGCCTAGACCAACCTGTAGCCTTTATTAGTAGAAGGTTACTTCCACTGGAACAGAGGTGGAGTGCAATTGAGCGTGAGGCATTTGCTGTGGTCTGGGCACTGAGAAGATGAGACCATACTTGTTTGGGACTCACTTCTGGGTTCAAACAGACCACAGGCACCCCTGATGGTTGATGCAGATGAGGGGTGGGAATCCAAAGCTGTTGAGGTGGTCCATTTCCCTACAGGGGATAGACTTCACGGAGGAACACGGCCCTGGCACAGAACACGCCAATGCTGATGGTCTGTCCAGATTTTTCTGCCTTACTGAAGAGAACTCACAAGGGGTGGGTAGTTCTCTCCACATCTCAGCTGGAGGTGACACATGTTAGACCTGGCACCATTGGCGTGGGTCTCCCTTCCATTTTTTGCAGTTGCCACCTGTGTTTTTATGGGTTTTCTAGTCTAGATGCTTAGGGCACTGTGCCACTGATATTCAGTGTCACAGTGCAAGTGCTCCTTATTGTAAGTTATTGTAATGGATTAGTGACTCCGTGATTGGCTATTTGATTTACTTGTCAGACCCTCGAACAGTGCACCATGTGTGCCCAGGGCATGTGTAACAGTCGCTCCCCAACACTTCCGCATAACGTACGTGTGTAGCGTACACGCTTACACGCCCCATATGCAGTACGCACGGCTACGCAAATTGCGTAACTATACGCAAAAAGAGTAGAAAAATTACGAACATTACGCAAACCGTACGCTTACCGTACGCGCACTAAAAAAAAAAAAACAAGGAAAAAAGAATTTCTATGTTATAATAATATATCTTACCTGTTTGCTTAAAAAAAAGGAGAAAAATTAATATATTGCAGAATTTTATTTAAAAAAAAAAATAGTGTTTAAAGAGAATATAAAGTTAAAAAAAAAAAACTTGCATTTAAAAAAAAAAAACATATAATATAATAATTTATAATAAAAAAACATACAAAATCAATGAAAAAACCATGGGGATCACACATGTTATAGGTAAGAATTAGCATTTAAAAAACCATACAAATTCACTGAAAAAACCATGGGTTTCACACACGTTATAGTCAGGAATTAGCATTTAAAAAACCTTGCAAATTCACTGAAAAAACCATAGGTTTCACACACGTTATACTGATTATGTTATTGTAACTGGTATTGGTATGTCCATTGTTTTGACAATTGTAGTCTCTATTTTTGAATTTGTGTATCAAAGGTTATATTAGGGTGAGAGGAGGTCTACCACTCTGTCACAAGGATGATGTCATCAGTGATGTCATTTGAGATGTCATCAGTGATGTCATGAGTGATGTCACTGACCATGTCCAGCTAACTATAACGTGTGTGAAACCTATTGTTTTTTCACTGAATTTGCAAGGTTTTTTAAATGCTAAATCCTAACTATAACGTGTGTGAAACCTATGGTTTTTTCAGTGAATTTGCAAGGTTTTTTAAATGCTAATTCCTAACTATAACGTGTGTGAAACCTATGGTTTTTTCAGTGAATATATATATATATATATTCACTTAAACAACCATAGGTTTCACACATGTTATAGTTAGGTTGATATTTCACTCGTAAAAAACCAATGAAATTCCCCCGTTATAGTTAGTTGAGATAACTATAACTCGCGCGCCCGCAATCCTCTGCTCATGACATCACATATCACATCACCGTGCGCGCACCCCGCGATTTAAAAAAAATATATTTTTAAATGTTCCCTTATTGCTGGACTACATGGGCAGTGTACTTGAGACTGTCAGCTAAGGTTTTACTCATTGCTGGGGATTATTAAGAACTTTGGATGTCAGCAACACCCACTGGGGTTTTATTTTGTCGTTGCAGAACTTCAACCTCCAGAAGACACTTTGGTACACGCCCATTGGGGCGGGATGTTGGTATAAGTACTCTGCAATGCTGTTGCTGCTCCGTTTGTGATTTGCCTATGATTAAGAACGAGATGTTCGAAACGCGTCAGGCTCCCGAGGGAGGATTCCTGCTGTGAGTCCGTGTAACCTGCAAGTCCTCAATAAAGTGGTGAACTTACAGTGTGTGCAGTCCCATGCAGGGCAACCTTTTCTTCTCATATATATATATATATACGTGTATACATATATATATATATATATATATATATATATATATATATATATATATATATATATATATATTACCTACTGGCGGTCGCCAGTAGGTAGTTATAGTTAGGACCCTGTTTCCATAGGAAAACCGCAACATTCTATTTGGAATAACTTTGGCGCCGGTCGACGAATCCTCGCGAAATTTTCAAAATAGGTGGGGCGCTACGCTACGCTCCTACCCTGAAAGTCTCGGGGGGATTCGTCAAGCGGGGGCTGAGAAAAAAGGGGGGTCCCAAAACGCGTTTTTCCCATGCATTTTTCCATAGGACCTTTAGACACAGCTACAGCCCAAACGGCTGAACAGAGTTACTTGAAATTTGGCAGAGAGGTAGTCCTCAGGTCAAGGAAGTGCCTTTTGTAGGTGTGGTGTAAATCTGTTCAGTAGTTCCTGAGAAAATAGCATTTAAATCAATATATATATCTGTGGCAGCTTACGGTGCGCTTACGGTGCGCTTACGTAAGCTTACCGTACGCATACGGTGCCGTGCGCGAGCGCGATTCTGATTGGCTGTTAGATCTTAGTAAACATTCGAATCGGTCGAAACCAGGAAGCGGCGGCCGCCATTTTGTGTGTTACACACAGAAAAAAAAAGGGTGATAACTTGAAAAGGGGGCAAGGAAGAGAGTTACAGACCCCCTAACATTTGAAAGGGGGTCAAAGAAGGACAGAAAAGTAAAAAAAAAACATTTATTAATTTAAAAAAAAAATCGCGGGGTACGCGTACGGTAAGCTTACGGTAAGCTTACCGTACGCGTACGGTAGAAAAAAAAATAAAAAAATAAAAAATTCAGATTTAAGTGTTTAGATATTAGGGGGCTCTAAAAAGAGCTGTTGTGTTTATGAAGTGATTTGATTTTTTAGTGGTACCTACAAGTAAGTACCGACGCAGAGTCTAAGGTTCAAGAGGAAGACTCTGTTCCCTTCATCAGTGAAGTGTACACCATCTCCTCTATAAATGTCTTGCATGTCGTAACGCAAGTTGTTGTGGTAAATGGAACCCATACCATAGTCTCGGAGGAAAGCAGAAACAGATTTGTTGACGTGCTTTCTTGCTTTGTCAATCTGCGGACAAAAATGATTGGACCAGTTCCATTTTTGCCTTTGGCATATGTTAGAATACACAAAGGCAGTTTTAGGGAAAAGTGAAAACAGTTGTGCAAAGGTCTCCTTCATAAGCATTTCCAGACCTACCCCAGTCAAAGTGCCTAGGTCATTGCCACCACAGTGCACTATTATGAGGTCATGGTGTTGGATTTGCATGAAGGATTTCACCAATGGCATCAATTGGTGCCACTTTAACCCTCTCTGACCAATCCATTTAATGTCTACATTTGGCAAAGCAAGGTCTCTCACCATACCTGTTTTCTCTGCATACTTTTCACTCCAGAAGACATAGCTGTGCCCTACAATCCACACTGTGAACATCTTAAAAGGAGAACTGGATGCACTCAGGAGGTATCTTTCAGTAGAATGGGAAAAAAAATGAAAGACAGTTTGGAAATGGAGGCATACATATTTTTTTTTTTTAAAAAGAACTGATTGGCTGTTTCATACCATTCTACACTAAAAACTAGGCTGTATGTGTAAATTTATAGAAGCATGTTTTGTATTGGTACAGAAAAATGTGTTACCAAAGAACAGTACTATGGATTTGCTTTTAGGTTTGAAAAGTCAAGCACTCCTGCTCTTTGGAAATGAAACATTGTGTGGTGAACTTCTGACCTAACTCTACACAGCAGTGTTTCAAGAGCTGTTGCTATGGTAGCAGGCAGAAGTCAAGTTGGGGGAAGGGTACTAGGCTGAAGTCAAGTTGGGGGAAGGGTACTTTTGGAAAAGGGTTGGTTTTCAACCAATAGAAATGTGTGATTACATTTGAAAAAAAGGGGGAAGCACTGAGATTTGAAATTAACATGTATATGTGTGGAAAAAGAGAGGGAAACATTGCCATTATCTGGTTCTGCTGAGAGGAGAGAGGTGTACAGAACAGAGATCCTGGCTCTGATAATCTGCTGTTTGAGTGCCACATTTCTTTCACAACTAACTAATTTTAAAGGTGAGTTATGAGTTTGAGAGGGGATGTATATGGTAAATTAAGAAATGAATAATAGAATTGGAATTCCTTTTGTTGAAGTTGTGTTTATCGTTTTGTGTTTTGGGAGAAATTTAAATGTGAGGAACATGTAAAATAATATGGACTATGTTTTCACCATAAAATAAGGTGTATTGTTTTAAATGAGGAATACTTTTAGGGTTTGAGGTTCCAGTCAGTAATGCAAATACATTCAGCATCACTAAGGCTGGTTGCCCTTGCTGGAGTGTAGTCAATCACCCAGGTTACACATGTTTCTGGTCTGAAAAAGCTGTTTGGACATGTGCTTTTTTAAGAATCTGAAAAGTGGATTAGAAATGTGTCAGACTGTAAAAGTACTTATCACTTGCAAAAAAAAGAGTAGTAAGTGTGCTTTCAAATTGGCAGAGAAATTTCGTTTTCTGACTAATATGAAACCATGACTCTGTGTGCAAAGAGGAATTATAGACAGAGATTTATTGCGTATTACTCTGGTAATTTTACATTTGCATTAGTAGGAAAGGGGGAGCTATTTTTTCTGCAGAAGCAGACTCTTAGCACACACCCAGCTGCTTATCCTGTGGAATCATGCATAGTATTCACAACCGAGTGGGGTTTGAGGTTGCAGTCAGTAATGCAAATACATTCAGCATCACTAAGGCTGATTGCCCTTGCTGGAGTGTAGTCAATCACCCAGGTTACACATGTTTCTGGTCTGAAAAAGCTGTTTGGACATGTGCTTTTTTAAGAATCTGAAAAGTGGATTAGAAATGTGTCAGACTGTAAAAGTACTTATCACTTGCAAAAAAAAGAGTAGTAAGTGTGCTTTCAAATTGGCAGAGAAATTTCGTTTTCTGACTAATATGAAACCATGACTCTGTGTGCAAAGAGGAATTATAGACAGAGATTTATTGCGTATTACTCTGGTAATTTTACATTTGCATTAGTAGGAAAGGGGGAGCTATTTTTTCTGCAGAAGCAGACTCTTAGCACACACCCAGCTGCTTATCCTGTGGAATCATGCATAGTATTCACAACCGAGTGGGGTTTGAGGTTGCAGTCAGTAATGCAAATACATTCAGCATCACTAAGGCTGGTTGCCCTTGCTGGAGTGTAGTCAGTCACCCAGGTTACACATGTTTCTGGTCTGAAAAAGCTGTTTGGACATGTGCTTTTTTAAGAATATGAAAAGTGGATTAGAAATGTGTCAGACTGTAAAAGTACTTATCACTTGCAAAAAAAAGAGTAGTAAGTGTGCTTTGAAATTGGCAAAGAAATTTCGTTTTCTGACTAATATGAAACCATGACTCTGTGTGCAAAGAGGAATTATAGACAGAGATTTATTGCGAATTACTCTGGTAATTTTACATTTGCATTAGTAGGAAAGGGGGAGCTATTCTTTCTGCAGAAGCAGACTCTTAGCACACACCCAGCTGCTTATCCTGTGGAATCATGCATAGTATTCACAACCGAGTGGGGTTTGAGGTTGCAGTCAGTAATGCAAATACATTCAGCATCACTAAGGCTGGTTGCCCTTGCTGGAGTGTAGTCAGTCACCCAGGTTACACATGTTTCTGGTCTGAAAAAGCTGTTTGGACATGTGCTTTTTTATGAATCTGAAAAGTGGATTAAAAATGTGTCAGACTGTAAAAGTACTTATCACTTGCAAAAAAAAGAGTAGTAAGTGTGCTTTGAAATTGGCAAAGAAATTTCGTTTTCTGACTAATATGAAACCATGACTCTATGTGCAAAGAGGAATTATAGACAGAGATTTATTGCGTATTACTCTGGTAATTTTACAGTTGCATTAGTAGGAAAGGGGGAGCTATTTTTTCTGCAGAAGCAGACTCTTAGCACACACCCAGCTGCTTATCCTGTGGAATCATGCATAGTATTTACAACCGAGTGGGGTTTGAGGTTGCAGTCAGTAATGCAAATACATTCAGCATCACTAAGGCTGGTTGCCCTTGCTGGAGTGTAGTCAGTCACCCAGGTTACACATGTTTCTGGTCTGAAAAAGCTGTTTGGACATGTGCTTTTTTAAGAATCTGAAAAGTGGATTAGAAATGTGTCAGACTGTAAAAGTACTTATCACTTGCAAAAAAAAAGAGTAGTAAGTGTGCATTCAAATTGGCAAAGAAATTTCGTTTTCTGACTAATATGAAACCATGACTCTGTGTGCAAAGAGGAATTATAGACAGAGATTTATTGCGTATTACTCTGGTAATTTTATAGTTGCATTAGATGGAAAGGGGGAGCTATTTTTTCTGCAGAAGCAGACTCTTCGCACACACCCAGCTGCTTATCCTGTGAAATCATGCACAGTATCCACAACTGAGTGGGGTTTGAGGTTGCAGTCAGTAATGCAAATACATTCAGCATCACTAAGGCTGGTTGCCCTTGCTGCAGTGTAGTCAGTCACCCAGGTTACAGATGTTGCTGGTCTCAAAAAGCTGTTTGGACATGTGCTTTTTTCAGAATCTGAAAGGTGGATTCAAAATGTGTCAGACTGTAAAAGTACTTATCACTTGCAAAAAAAAAGAGTAGTAAGTGTGCTTTCAAATTGGCAAAGAAATTTCGTTTTCTGACTAATATGAAACCATGACTCTGTGTGCAAAGAGGAATTATAAACAGAGATTTATTGCGTATTACTCTGGTAATTTTATAGTTGCATTAGTAGGAAAGGGGGAGCTATTTTTTCTGCAGAAGCAGCCTCTTAGCACACACCCAGCTGCTTATCCTGTGGAATCATGCATAGTATTTACAACCGAGTGGGGTTTGAGGTTGCAGTCAGTAATGCAAATACATTCAGCATCACTAAGGCTGGTTGCCCTTGCTGGAGTGTAGTCAGTCACCCAGGTTACAGATGTTGCTGGTCTGAAAAAGCTGTTTGGACATGTGCTTTTTTATGAATCTGAAAAGTGGATTAAAAATGTGTCAGACTGTAAAAGTACTTATCACTTGCAAAAAAAAAGAGTAGTAAGTGTGCTTTCAAATTGGCAAAGAAATTTCGTTTTCTGACTAATATGAAACCATGACCCTGTGTGCAAAGAGGAATTATAGACAGAGATTTATTGCGTATTACTCTGGTAATTTTATAGTTGCATTAGATGGAAAGGGGGAGCTATTTTTTCTGCAGAAGCAGACTCTTTGCACACACCCAGCTGCTTATCCTGTGAAATCATGCACAGTATCCACAACTGAGTGGGGTTTGAGGTTGCAGTCAGTAATGCAAATACATTCAGCATCACTAAGGCTGGTTGCCCTTGCTGGAGTGTAGTCAGTCACCCAGGTTACAGATGTTGCTGGTCTCAAAAAGCTGTTTGGACATGTGCTTTTTTCAGAATCTGAAAAGTGGATTCAAAATGTGTCAGACTGTAAAAGTACCTATCACTTGCCAAAAAAGCAGTAGGAAGTGTGCTTTCCAATTGGCAAAGAAATTTCGTTTTCTGCCTAATTTCAAACCATGACTCTGTGTGCACACAGGAATTGTTTTTAAATATTTAATTTGTGAAGGTGTTATTGTGATTTTTGTAGGAAAGGGGTACATAGTATTTTAAGATTTGAAAAGATCATAAAAAATGTAGTAATATATTTAAATAAAATAAAGGAATTTTTTTTTAGTTTTTTTCAGGTATTGCTGAAGAGCAGTGAACAAAATTTAAGATGCCTACAAAATCCAGACTAAGGAAAAACCACAAAAAAAAACTATATTTGAAGACAACTGGAGGACCTAAGTTAGTTGGAGATGCTCATGTTGGGAAAAAGAGAAAGTCTTCTGGTAAGCAGACAAAAGAATTTTTAAAGAACATCTTCAAAAAAAGGAAAAATGTACAAAATGTCTGTACTGGAAAGAATGTTTTAATAGAAAACAACAGGAAAAAATTGAGCATTTAGTTAATGCAAATATACCGTCAGAAACAATAAAGATTAACTTAAATAGAAAAACAGCGTTTAAAGAGATACGTAGAAAAATGTTTCAGAGAAGAGTTATGTCCAATTTGATAAAGGATGTGAAGAAATATAAGCAAAAGGCTAAATTTTATAAGAGAAAAAAAGAAATTGAAGCCATTGCACCAAAGGCATTAGAATTAAAAAGGAAACTATTCATTTTAATTCTGAACAGGATGCGTACATTAGATAAAATGGTTAATGTACTGAAATCACAAAGCAAAAGGAAAAGAGTAGTGAAAAGAACAAACTTTTGTAAAGTGTTTTTAGGAGAATGGATGCATAGTTCAAGTAGTGAACCTTTTTTTAATGAAGAGAGTTATCTTCAAAGTAATAGTTTGCTGCATGCAGTTGACACCAGAGGTCGTGCTTATGAAGTGAAAAATGGTTGTATAATGGAGAAGGAGAAAAAGGTTCCAAGAGATGAGGTACAAGTGATGGCGGATGAGGCTATGGGGAGACGTCCTAAAGCCCCAGTGTACACTTGGAATTGTAGTAGTATTTGCACTGTGCGTCAGGAATCTATTGATAAATTTCGTGAGTTTCTAAGAGAATATAGTAAAAAAAGTGTTAAACAGAAGATTAAGGTGCTTCAAAGTCTAGATCCATGCAGAGTGAGAGAGAATACTGGTTTGCAGGGTCATTCTCTGGCTTGTCTATCTAGAAAAGTGTGTAAAAGTGTTTTTCATCATTTTAGGATGCTGGCTGTTCATCATACTGAAATGAGAAAGTTTGTGAGACGGTTGTATTTTGCTAAAAGTCCAGCAATAAAGTTAGATGAATTGAATAGGGCTCTGTTCCGTGGATGGGTATCAGATGTAGAGAAGGTTACTGATGAAATTCAGTTTTGTTACTTTGGTCCTGAACAAGACAGTGCAGAAAAGGACACAGTAAATGAGGAAGAACTGGAAGAGAATGTAGAACCCTCTGTAAGTAAGACATTTAATGATCACATAACAAAATTTGCAATAATCTCTAATGAAAGACCAAATATTACTTGTATTTGTTGCCGCAGAACTCATTATAGAAAACAAACCAGGAATGTTGATCTCTACAGAAAAAGTGAAAATGAAGAAAATTATAAGTGGAAGGATTTTGCCACATATATATTTCTTGAAATTTTGTTTTGAATTGGGTGAGGATCAGCGTATTTGTAAATACTGTTACAACAAGTTAGAGGAAAATAGAATGCCGACCAGAGCTGTACATAATAATTTAGAATTGGATGTTATTCCTGCCGAACTTTCTGAATTAAATACATATGAGTCTATACTTATTCAATGTGTTCATCCGTTCCAGACCATAGTACGTATGGAGCCCAAAACTGGTAAATTACCTCCTTCAGATTTACTGAGAGGTTTAAAAGGTAGAGTGGTGTATTTGCCCTTGGATTTGAAAAAAAATATGGAAACTATTGATGCAGATACTTAGGAAACTGAACCATTAGTTATTCTGGTTAATGGTGTACCTACAAAGAATAAGAAGATTTGACAGGAGCTGGTAGATGTACGGAAAGTACAAAGAGCAAATTTGTATTTGAAAAGGAATAACAAATGGTATGAATCAATTTATATAGAAGAAGAAGAAGAAGAAGATTTACAAGAAGACACAGAAACACCAACTGGACAAATTGAAAAAGTGGACAAGTCAAAGGAAGAAGAAATTTATGAACATTTTAGCATACATCCTCTTCATTCAAAAGAAGTTATGGGAGACAATATTGATCTGTTTCAGATGAAGAAAGCAAAAGGAACTCCTGTGAGTGTATGGGAGGAGAGCTTGGAAGCTCGATGTTTTCCCCAGCTGTTTCCTACAGGAAAAGGAGGACGATACGATGAACGTCCAGAACAGATTCCAGCTTCTGAGTATCGAACTACAAGACTATATGCAGAAGATCCCAGATTTCGACAAAGTATTCCTTATTTGTTCCATCTTTTATTTGAAAGCGACTTGTCTGCATTATCATATGCAGTAAATCACATTTTAAAAAGTGGAGTACATTTACAAAATGTGTCTGCTAAGGATTTTATGGAGAAAGTGCAGCACCGAGATGATCATTTGGAAACACAACTGATCAATCTGATGGCTTGTCAGCGTGGGACAAATGAATATTGGTACCGACGTCATGGTGAATTAAAATGCATGTTACGGAATTTAGGAACACCAACATGGTTCCTTACTCTAAGCTGTGCTGAGTACGCTTGGGATGATTTACTGGATTTTCTACGAGAGGCAAATTCAAACATTAAAAACATCGAATACAAGACAGCAGGAGAACTGTGCTCATTGGATCCGGTTAATGTTTGCAGATATTTCAATCATAGATTTGAGGCTATGATGTCCTTCATCTGCAATAAAAAAAATCCACCTCTTGGAGAAGTAGAGGATTTCTTTTGGAGAAAAGAGTACCAGGCAAGAGGTGCTCCTCATATTCATATGCTGTTGTGGATCAAGGATGCCCCAAAGTTTGGAACAGATACTGATGAAGCAGTGTTATCTTTCATTGAAGAATATGCAACATGTGCTATACCAAAAAGCTCAGAAGAGAAAAAGTTAAAGGAGCAAGTTTTACGTTTCCAAAGTCATCGGTGTGGAAAATACTGTCGACGGAAATACAAGAGCAAAGATAAATACTACACTAAATGTCGATTTGGATTTCCTAGACCTGTTCTTTCAAATGGAAGAGTAAACAGCTTTATGTCATCTGTGAGACATACTATTACAAGAAAATCACCTAAGAATACCTACAACCTTAAAAGAAAAGAAGAATCAAAAAATATAAATGACTACAACCCAGTCATTTTATCCATGTGGAATGCTAACATGGATATACAGTATGTAGCTGACAATTCCATTGCTGTTGCTCGATATGTTACGTCTTACATTACGAAATCTGAAAAAACTGAATTGAAAGAAATGTGGGAAGAGATTTCTCACGAGAAGACTGTCAGTAAGAAGCTGTACAGTTTCAGTTTAAAGATGTTATCGCATCGAGAAATTGGATCCTACGAATGTTCAGATAGGTTATCTTCTGCAAGTCTCTACTCGAAATCCAGAAGAATAATTTGGGCAAGTTTAGGCCTTGCAGCAATGAGAAATCGGGTACTGAAATCTGTTGGAGAAATTGAATATTTGGCCGAGAATGACCCAGAAAGTACAGATATTTTGAAATCAAACATGTTGGACACATATTATCCCAAGAGAAGTCATCATCTAGAGAACATGTGTCTCTATGAAGTGCTGCAGAACTACATTTATTCACGGAAAGCCACAGAAGACATCAACAATGGAAAATATAAAGTCATTGGTGAGGAAGGATGTTTGGTGAAGCAAACAAAAGGAAGTTTGATAAATCACGGGAAGCTCAGTTGCGACACTACTGACAAAAAGGAATTTTACTACTTGGCTCTTTTACAGCTGTTTAAACCATGGTGTACAGAGGATGAACTACTGGGAGAATTTCAAAGCTATGAAGATTCATTTAATGCTTGCAAAGACACCATACAATGCAGTACATTCACAAATTATGTGCAAATGTTAAATGAAGAAATTGAACAGGAAACTACAATTGCAGCTGAAGTAGCTAGAGACAGTTCTCAAGACAGCCAAAGTTCAGAAACACTCAGTCAAGATCCCCTAGGACAACCAATCGTTGAAAATGAAGCTGCAATAGCCATGAATGAAGTGGAAACGGCTATGAATCAAGCTCAAGAAGAATTTATAGACTTACCAAATTTGGAAAGACAACTGAATGAAGAGCAGCAACAAATTTATGAAGAGGTCAGAAACAAAATTGATCACGGATTACTACATGAAAAAAAAGAGTGCTCATGCACATCATTTCATCCAATCAGGATGTCTGTAAGCGGACAAGCTGGAACTGGAAAAAGTTTCTTAATAAAAGTCATCAGAAGCTACCTACAGCAAAAAACGGATTCAACTTTGTCCCGTGTGGTTACTGCTCCAACTGGGTTAGCAGCATATAACATAAAAGGAATCACCTTACATCGTTTGCTAATGTTACCAGTGGAGCATGAGAACAAAATACAATACCACAAGCTAACTGGAGAAGAATGCTTGGAAGTTTCAAGAGTATTGAAAAAGATGCAAGTTCTCATTATTGATGAGGTGAGCATGGTATCAAACTTAATGCTTGCCTTTGTGCATTTAAGAATGCAACAAATTCTTAAGAGAGACTATGATGTGTTATTTGGTGGAAAACATGTCATAGTTTTTGGGGATCTTCTACAGCTTACTCCAGTTAAAGGACAACCAGTGTTTAATACTGTGACACATGAAGACACAAAGAAGTCATTGGGAAGCATTGGTAATGCAAATATTTGGTCCTTCTTTGAGTACAAGGAACTTACTACTAATATGAGACAAGCAAACGATGAAGAATATGGAAGTATTCTGAAAGATATCAGAATTGGACTACTCACTGAAGCTGGCACAAAAGCATTACAGAGTCGGTTGCTACATAATTTATTTCCAAAGGAAGAAATAGTTGCAGAGAAGATATACAAGAACATTGCAGAAAAGAAAAGTGTCATCTGCTTAATGCCAACTCTACGTGAATGCTCAATATTCAATGAGGAGCTTTTGAAATTGGAAAAGGAAGATATCAGGAAATTGGAAGCAGTGGACAAAATTCAGGATGGAAGAATTACTATCACATTAACAGGCAA
This sequence comes from Triturus cristatus, assembly GCF_964204655.1. NCBI lineage: Eukaryota > Metazoa > Chordata > Amphibia > Caudata > Salamandridae > Triturus > Triturus cristatus. Next base: position 1,361,901,277 of record NC_140591.1, on the reverse strand, counting down.
ACTGAAAAATAAATTGGATTCACTAGAGAAGAACATTTCCAAAACTGCTGGATTAGAAAAAAATCTATATGTTTGCATGAACTGTAGAGTATTTTTAAGGAGAAATTTGGATGTTGAAAAAGGTTTAGTTAATGGAGCTATGGGAAGAGTTGTTGGTTTTATTAATTATCAGAAAAAAGATGGAATTGAATGTTTAAAAATAAAATTTGATCAGATAGAAGAAGTTATAGACATTTGTCGTTGTACAGTTCGTTTCCTGCTTGTGAAAGACTTATATGTACAAAGGAAACAGTTTCCGTTTTCTCTAGCATATGCTGAAACTATTCACAAATCTCAAGGATTGACTGTAGATTGTGCATTTGTAAACATTGGTTCAACTGTGTTCAAAGAAGGTATGGCTTATGTAGCTTTGTCACGAGTGAAAACATTATCTGGTTTATTCATGATAGACTTTGATGATTCAAAAGTTAGTGCTGATACAAACTGTGTAAAGGAGTATAATAGATTAAGAAGAACCTATGCTCCTCATTTAGGTCAGTATCCTGTGTTAGAGAAACGTGTAGTTTCTCGTAAAAGGAGAATTGAGAATATCTGTAATGAGGATGTAGAGAGGAGGAAAAAAAAGAGGAGTGATGTAATTGCAAGCAAAAAGAAAAAGGAAAATGAAGAAGAGGTTGTAGGATGTCATTTTGAAAATAGCTCTGGTGTCAACTGCTACGCTAATGTAGTGCTGAATGTTGCTTTTTATCTGGAAAGTTTGCAAGAGCAGATAATAGTAAATCAGAGAAAAAGATTCTGTTCTGAGTCGAGTCTCCTTTTTCAAAAGCTGAGTAATGATAAAACTCAAATAGAAAGTGCTACTGAAATTAGAAAACTTTTAGATGTATGTTCAGGACGAACACAGTTTTCTCAAAATGTACAGCAAGACGCACAGGAATTCTTGATGTATTTTCTTCAGGTACTGGAAGAAGAAGGGGTGCCAATTCAAAATATGTTTGGTGTCTCTTATAAAGGGGAACATAGTTGTGAAAACTGTTACAATACATGTGGCTCTAATGTTGATTCTGAAAGGTTTATTTATTTAACATTGCCAGACAGTAAAACAGTCACTTTTGCTAAATTAGTTAAAGATGCTAATCATAGCATGGAATGCGGTGAGTGTAAATCTGACATGTTTTCAACGTTAATTTTAAAGGAATACGGACAGTATGTAATTTTAATGATGCAACGATGTAAAGCTGATGGTTCAAAATTGGATACTTTAATAAAGAAGTTTATAGAACAGCAATTATCAATTTCAGGAAAAACTTTTGTAACAGTTGCAATAATTTTCCATGAAGGACCTACTGTTACTTCTGGACATTACACAGTTTATCTTAAATGTGAAAAAGGCTGGACACTGTGTAATGATTCCCAATTAATTTTCAAGCAACGTTTGCCTTTTGATTTAGCAAATTCCTATCTAATCTTCCTGAAACCTAAATTTTAGAGAGACTTGGCAAGATCTGTACAAAATAATTTTACCATTTTATTGGATTAGCATTGGAATTTTCAAAAAAAAAGATTTTTCAAATTACCATTTGGCCTAATGGAAAGGTAACCAATTGTAATGTGGACTTATTTAATTCCTAATGAATCTTTCGGAAACCAAAAATTTAGAGAAAATCGGTAACATCTGTACAATTGAAATTTTGGAATTTTATTGGATTACCATTGGAAATTTATTCAAAAAAGGTTTTTTAAATTACTATTTGGCCATAAGGAAAAGTAACCAATTGTATTGTGGACTTATTTAATTATTAATTAATCTTTCGGAAACCAACATGTTAGAGAGAATCGGTAACATCTGTACAATTTAAATTTTGGAATTTTATTAGATTACCATTGGAAATTTAATCAAAAAAGAATTTTAAAATTACTATTTGGCCTAAAGGAAATGTAACCAGATGTATTGTGGAGTTATTTGAGATATATTATTTTTGAGATTATGCTTCTGTAACAAAATTGTCAGACGGTATTTTAAAGAAATAGATATTGTTATTAGATGATATTTTTTTAGAATATTATGCATTTCTATAATGTTATGTTTAAGTAAAAAGAGATTCTGGGCTTTTTTAAAACAATCTTTGAGATTGTTATTTTTTTTTTGCCCGCTGTTCAGTGATGAATGCAATTGCTTTCACGATTTATAGTGAAATGCAATATATTCTGAAAACAGCAAAAAAAAGGCAAAAAATATTTTTTGAAAAATATGTAAAAACGTGTAATGAGTTATATAATGATTTATTAAATATTAATACTTTTTTCTTTTTTCACAGATTGTGAAAGAAATTTTCGAAAAAAACCAACCATTTTTTCAAGTAATTTCAATTAAATTTTAATTAAAAATTAAATTGTTGGGTGGGTCAGGTAAGTCAGAAATTAGATGGTCCCTTTCTTCAACTTCTCCTCAAACAGATTTTTAGTATTTAGTTATAAATTCCTCAAGGATCTTGAGATGTGGTAATTGATTTTTTGTGTTTAAAAAAAAAAATTACGCTTACCGTACGCGTACGGTAAAAAAAAAAAAAAAAAAAAGTTTTAAAGAAAAAATAAAAAAAAGTTGAGAGGTAAGGTTGGCTCTTAAAAGAGCCGTTGTGTTCATGCAGGGACAGAGGAAAGGAAGAATGGGAACATTAGCTGGTAGGACAAATGTGCTGGTCTATTTTGTTGTTAATGAGGGGAAGACTGGTCTCCCTATGAACAATTAGACCATGGCAAAATGAACACCGCATAGTAACCCTCGCAAACCGATGGATCGTTTCCACAGGATCAGAAAAAGGTGAATCTGCACCCACAGATGAAGGGCTCTGCTGAGCTTCCGAAGAAGGACTCGGCTGAGCTGCTGTGGATGTGCTTGCTCGACTTACCGAAGGGTTGCCTCTAGTATGTCGTGCATGTGTCCTAGGATGTACATCCTCAAGGTGTCTCAACATAGTGTGATTCCCAAAGGAATACTTCTTGTTGGGATTTCCTCTTGAAAGTACACGCTGGCACAGCTTGCAAGTCACCAGTGCAGCATTGACTTTTTCTCACCCTCAGGAAAACTGAAATACTCCCATATAAAAGAGCTCTTCTGTTTCCTCTTTCTCTGCCTGATGGTGGTGCTGCTAGCCTCACTCTCAGCAGAAGAGTGCTGGTCTGCCATCGTATCACAAAGACAAGTCAGCTCCTTCACCTAAGGGATCACAAGCAGAAATGAGGGGAATGGGTGTGGTGTAGGAGAGTTCTAGAACTGAAACTACTTTGAACCAATCAAAAGTTGTGTTTTATGATCACATGACCCACCGTGAGCGTACGTTACGCTTACGTTACGCTTACGGAGCGCTTACGGTGCGCTTACGGTAAAAGTACGCATGTGCGTAAAAAAGACACGCGCGCATGCGCATAACAGTCGCTCCCCAACACTTCCGCGTAACATACGCGTGTAGCGTACATGCTTACGCGCCCCATACGCAGTACGCACGGCTACGCAAATTGCGTAACTATACGCAAAAAGAGTAGAAAAATTACGAACATTACGCAAACCGTACGCTTACCGTAAGCTTACCGTACGCGCACTAAAAAAAAAAAAAAAAAAAAAAAACAAGGAAAAAAAGAATTTCTATGTTATAATAATATATCTTACTTGTTTGCTTAAAAAAAAGGAGAGAAATTAATATATTGCAGAATTTTATTAAAAAAAAAAAAATAGTGTTTAAAGAGAATATAAAGTTAAAAAAAAAAAAAAACTTGCATTTAAAAAAAAAAAAAAAACACATATAATATAATAATTTATAATAAAAAAACATACAAAATCAATGAAAAAACCATGGGAATCACACATGTTATAGGTAAGAATTAGCATTTAAAAAACCATACAAATTCACTGAAAAAACCATGGGTTTCACACACGTTATAGTCAGGAATTAGCATTTAAAAAACCTTGCAAATTCACTGAAAAAACCATAGGTTTCACACACGTTATAGTTAGGAATTAGCATTTAAAAAACCTTGCAAATTCACTGAAAAAACCATAGGTTTCACACACGTTATAGTTAGGATTTAGCATTTAAAAAACCTTGCAAATTCAGTGAAAAAACCATAGGTTTCACACACGTTATAGTTAGCTGGACATTTTACTCGTAAAAAACCATTGAAATTCCCCCGTTATAGTTAGTTAAGCTAACTATAACTCGCGCACCCGCAATCCACTGCTGATGATGTAACATATTACATCACTCATGACATGGTCAGTGACATCACTCATGACATCACTGATGACATCTCAAATGACATCACTGATGACATCATCCTTGTGACAGAGTGGTAGACCTCCTCTCACCCTAATATAACCTTTGATACACAAATTCAAAAATAGAGACTACAATTTTCAAAACAATGGACATACCAATACCAGTTACAATAACATAATCAGTAATTCTTAGATCCACATAAACAACCACTCATTCACCAACAGTCCTGTACAGTCAGTCATACATGTACTCACTCATCATATGTACTCATACACCTATACATCCTGTTACACATTGCCACTCATCCATGGAGTTACTCACACACATAGTCACTCATGCTAATAAAGAATCAAACATCCATTTACTTGCATATTCAGTTATACACACACCTCAACACGTACTTCTACAGAAACTTACACATACTTGCTCTTTTAAATAATCACTAATAAAAATACATACTTATTCATACAGGAACTATTTCAATCTCTCACTCTCACATATACTCACTTATATACAACAATAGTTAAATATACTTCTTTAAAACATATTAAGTAACTCATAAAGACACTATTGAGACAGTCATTCACTCACTAACACACCCATACACACACTCATCAAACCATACAGTCATGCACACATGCTGTCTTCAAAACATACAACCAGACAGACATTCATTCATGCACCTATGCACTACGTTAAATCCCCCACCGAACCATGCAGACACTCACACTGATACTCAAAAAACAACCTAAAATCCAATATAAACACCCATATAGCTACTCACCAACCCATGCAGACACTTATACACAAAGTGAGAGACTGATACAGAAAATTACATATTTAAACATTACTCATTAAGCCATGTATTCACTAAGATACACTTAATCAGTCAGTTACACAATCAATTTTTCAAAAACAAATCATCCTTTTAGACACTTATATACCCATTTATTCTTCCTTTGACCTTGAGATATACATATATAAAGCATATTTAATTTTAAGAAAAACACACATTCACTGGATGATGTCATCAGTGATGTCATTTGAGATGTCATCAGTGATGTCATGAGTGATGTCACTGACCATGTCACGAGTGATGTAATATGTTACGTCATCAGCAGTGGATTGCGGGTGCGCGAGTTATAGTTAGCTTAACTAACTATAATGGGGGAATTTCAATGGTTTTTTACGAGTAAAATGTCCAGCTAACTATAACGTGTGTGAAACCTATGGTTTTTTCACTGAATTTGCAAGGTTTTTTAAATGCTAAATCCTAACTATAACGTGTGTGAAACCTATGGTTTTTTCGGTGAATATATATATATATATATTCCCATACGAGTGCTCAACACTTGAGGGTGCACCCGGGAGACTGCAATCTTTCTCTGACACCGCCAGCGCTCCAACCACTGACTGAGCCTGACGCGTTTCGGACGTATCCTTAATCATAGGCTGACTCCAGTAACTGATATGGCAGCTGACATTTATTTAAATAATCTTCCTCTAATGGGATCGTTGATTCTTTACCGAATGCCTCCTGGGATTTGTAGTGTCTTGCTGCCAAAACTCTTGCCCCAATGGGATGTGGTAAGTAAAAGTTCCTTCAGCCCCATTGGGCCGTGAGGCGCAGGCAATGTCCATATTTAAAACACTCTCCCCACATATAGCGTCGACGTGATTTCGCGCTGTGGCCCCTTTAGCAATCCAAGGGTGGTGCTACACTCCTACGCCTGAGCCGGCGCGAAAATATTCCCATACGAGTGCTCAACACTTGAGGGTGCACCCGGGAGACTGCAATCTTTCTCTGACACCGCCAGCGCTCCAACCACTGACTGAGCCTGACACGAGAGGTTATCCCACGTGGGTCCTTAAAAAAGCAATTGACAGAGTAGCAGACATTGAAAGGAAGGATACTCTGACAGAAAAAACATCCAATTCAGAAGACACTATGGATGTGGACACCAGGATGATCCTTACTTTCAACTCTGAATCAGACAGCATCAAACAGATTTTAGCACAAAATTGGAATACACTAAAAAATGATGAGAGTATTGGCAATACAATCAAAGATAGACCCAATTTCACCTATAGAAGGGGTAGGAACCTTAGAGACCAGCTTTTACACAGTGACATCACTCAGATACATGACAGAAATATACAGAATCTCAGAGGTTTCTTCCCGTGTGGGCATTGTAAAGTGTGTTCAGCTAGTCCTTTCCACAAAGAATATACTAGTGGTCCTAATCAGAGAGAAATCACTCAATTTTTAACATGCAGCATCACGTTTGTTATATATGCAATAGAATGTCCCTGTGGACTGTACTACATTGGCAGCACCACTCTTATGGCTAAAAAGAGAATCCTAGAACACAAGCGAGCGATTACTAATAAAGATCCCAAGTATCCAGTGGCTCCCCATTTTCAAGAAAGACATTTCTCCAACTCCTCGTTGCTTAAATATTTTATTTTTGAAGGAGGAGGTAATAGAACACTTAGACTCAGGCAAAAAGAGTCTAGGTACATCATAGATTTACAGACTAGAGCCCCAGGTGGCATGAATCAGGATGAAGGACTTTCGGTACACCTTAAGAAAGAGTAGACCGCATCTCGCATCATGTGACTCTGTAATTTCTCTGATTCTGCTCCATGTTTCTCTTCTTCATTTTCTTGCATTTTATACTGTCTTTCAGGACGTGGGATTTAATGCTAAGCATTAGGTTCATGTGAGAAGTTATGTTTTGTGGAGCCTCCTCCATCCTTGTAACATGTGCATTAGGAACTGTGTTTCTAACAATTTTGACATTTCAATGTGTAATGTTATTTTGTTTTGTTTCTTTTGCAGGAGAGAAGGAAGGTACCTAACCACTACACAGGTTGCCTACCCTTTTCTTCGACTTCACTTTTTTGTTATCACTATTTTGGTTACATCTGGCGAATCTGATGTACAGGATGTTTTCACGGACAGTTCGCATTGATTACACCTGCGGAGGGTACCTTAGTTGTACTGTCTCTCCTTTTAGTGCGAAGATCCTCTGGGTTGTCAAATTGGTATTGTATTCAACTTTACATTTCTCACCACTTAGACCATTGGATCTATCTTAATTAACAGATAGTATATTTTGGTGCACTTAGCACAACATGATGTGATGGATCTTCACTTGCAAAGTCTGTTTTCCCTTGTAGAATTGTCTTTATTTCGAGACGATGTTGACTAATGATTGTTAGTACAAGACTTAAGAATACAATGATGTAGCACTTGCTTAGCCATTGTTTATTTTCATTAGGAATTTTCTCTCAATAATTTGGAAATATTTGCAGAGTGAATAGCACAATAACGCTCTTTGCTACGTATTCGAAGACGAGCACTGTGCCTTCACACTTTATGTCTATCTCTTACTGGATGAAACGCTGTACTTGTGCCTTTCTTTTCCTTTTATTTGACACGCACTAGACTGAGTTCAATATAGTGAGTAGAGAGTCAAAACTCATTATTCCACTATGGATGAGTTACTTTCTCGCTGTATGCAGTTAACATTCAGTTACCTTATTTTGTCACAAGACTATAATCACTCATCATTATCATGTGAGGTTACATATTACGCTGTATATGATTTACGTACTGACATTCATTTGACTTTTGTACAATTGTAACGTACAGTTTAGGCACTTCCAATATGGCTGCCAAGATTTTCACAGATAATGTCCTTTCTTTATGTTTATTTGTCTCATGACTATGACGCGATGTCCGTGATTACTTATTGTATGTTTTGTGCCAGCGCACCATATTCACGTGAGCAAGGCTGCGGATGCAGTTGAAACGCGTTGTGTGGAATAAAGCATAGTCGCATTTACTCGTGAGGATTGATTTCTTTGACTGAGAGCGTACCTACTTTGGATTTTTGCATTGAGGATTGCCAGCACGCTCCGCTGGCGTGTACGCCACTTTCCATGGGGCCAGCTGTCCAGAAGGAGCTTCGCTTTTAAGGATATATATATATATATATATATATATATAAAAATATATATATATATATATATATATATATATATATATATTACCTACTAGTAGGTAGTTTTATATATATATATTTTTATATATATATATATATATATATATATATATATACGCGTTCACACTCCTCCTCTTTTACAGATTCAGGAAAGCACTCAATGGGAACTTCTGCAGTCTTTCAAATCCTTTATCCTCTTCAGTGCCCATGACGAGATAGTCTCGTCATGGAGCACGGTTGCGCTGTGCCCATGACGAGACTATCTCGTCATGAACCCCACCCACTAATAAAACGCCCGGCACAGGAGGGGGAAAGGGCGTGGCACAGAAGGGGTTAATTCATACCAGCCACGGAAAGCATGAGAAACATGACGCGTTTCGGCTATGCCTTAGTCGAATGTTTTCATTAAACGCGCAATGAAGCGGCATACTTTAAATTACGTTATGTGAATCACGTGACATATTGAAGCATAAAAATCCAACAAAGGACTATTCCATTTCAGTATACGGCGCCATATTAGATTATAATTTTAGAATACTCAAATCCTCATCGTTAATGTCAATGTAGGATATGTGAAAAGCGTTACATATTTAATGCCTTCACGATTTGTTGATGTGTTTTAAATTTCATTGCCTCATATTGAGAAAAATAAACAAAACATCTTAAACCATTCTACCATGTATTGGCCTTACTGGTGCCTCAACTGAATGTCTGTGATTACGCCGTGAATCTGCTAAAGCTTCTACATGATTACATATCTTTTCAACAGTCCACTGATTCACAAAATGCAAAGAAAATTACAAAATAATTACAATAAAGCATATTACTGACATCACAAATTACCAAAAACAACAGCACTAAAAAAGCTCCAATACATGTACAGTCCCCAAGATGAACTGCCAATTCCTCCCCTACATTCATACCATATGGGTTCATAGTTCCCAGGTCAATAATATATCTTGATTCTAACCTGCGGAGTTGTCTGATTCTATCACCACCCATTATACTCATTGGTACATGATCCAACCCATAATAACGTAACAGCTCCCTGTTATTGTTGTGTTTCTCAGAGAAATGTCTCGCAACGGGATAGGTGACATCACCCTTTGCTATAGCCCGCATGTGCTCCAAAATTCGTATCTTAACTGAATGAATGGTGCTACCAATGTAGCGTAAGCCACAGGGGCATTCCAAGCAATATACCACATAGCTGGTATTACATGTGAAAAACGTAATAATGAGTCTAGGTTTCTTTAAACCAGTTACCAAAAAAGTGAGTGTCCTCTTGCTTCCCACACAGGCCTTGCATTTTCTACAAGGGAAGAAACCCCTAAGGTCCCTTAGGGTTCCAGCTGTTTTAGGTTTGATAAATAGATGACTCTGTACCAGACTATCCCTTAATGATCTGGCTTTTCTAAAAGTTATCGGGGGGCAGATGGAATATCTGAGCCTATAATGTTGTCCGTTTTTAAAAAGTGTCAATTCTTTCGCAAGATCTTCCTTAATTCATTGGCATCATTTGAGAAAGTAGTCACCATCCTGAATTTATTTTCTCCTGTCTCATTTCTTTTTGTTCTCTTTTTTTCGTTATTTAGCAAGGTGTCTCTTGACATGTTCCTAACCCTATTAAGGGTTATATCTAAGAATTCCTTTGTTATATCCTCTAACAATGAATCAGCTAGCACTTTCTTGAGCCGCTATTTCAAAATCCTCCTCCTAGTGCTGTTACGTTTTAATCGCAAAAATTCCCCGTAGGGGATACTTCTGACCAATCCAGGGAGGTGATTACTCGCGGCATGCAATGTAGAATTGCCGGCCGTAGGTTTGCGGTACAGGGACACAAACAATTGATTATTGTTCACTCTGATTTTAAGATCTAAAAAAATTGCTGTTTCAGAGCTAACTTCCCCACTGAATTCCAAATTCGCAACATTTCTGTTCAGGTTATTAATAATGTCAGCAGCTGATTCAAAAGATCCATCCCAAATTATACATAGTTCGTCGATATACCGATAACACAAAATGATCTTGCTCATGTCTATATCTCCGGGCACTATGGACACCTGCTCCTCCCACCAGCCCACTAACAAGTTAGCGTAACTGGGGGCGAAGCAGGTGCCCATCACCGTACCTGACATCTGGTGATAAAAATCCTCACCAAAAACAAAAATGTTGTTATTAAGACAGAACTCCGTGAATTGGAGAATCATTTTGTTATGTTCCATAAATTTCAATGGCTTTTTTTTCAAGAAATGTGCCACAGCTTCCAAACCATGTTCATGCCTTATCCTGGTATACAGACTAGTGATGTCTAACACAATAAGTTTATACCCAGGATCCCATTGCTGTTTCTCAATGTGCAGCATAAAATCCTGTGAGTCTTTAATATACGCAGGTAAGGTCTTCACTAATGGAAAAAGGAATGAGTCAATGAAGATCAATAAATGTTCTGTTAACCCACCCTGGGAGAAAACAATAGGTCTTCCAGGAGGGTTGTCCCTATTCTTGTGAATCTTGGAGATATGATAAAAAGTAGGCACTACTGGATTAAGACATCGAAGAAATAAATATTCTTCCATATACAACATGGATTTATCAAAAGCCATGATTTAATCATATCATGATATCTTTTTATGCTGACCATGTAAACATCTTTGGAGATTTTCTGATAACTATCCTCAACCGACAGTTGTCTGAGAGCTTCAGCCCTGTAGTTCTCCGTGGTTTGTAAGACCACGTTGCCTCCTTTGTCCGAGGGTTTGCAAATTATCGTACAGTCCTTTCCCAGACTTACGATGCCCTCTCGTTGCTCTTTGCTTATATTTTATTTCTTGTTAGAACGTGTTAGTCTTTCTCTCAAGGCTAAAAGATCCTTATTCACAGCCTCCGCAAACACATCAATAGCATCCGTGGGTAGCTGTGGTAGGAACTGTGAGGTCGGTTTAAACTGGCTCTCGTCCTTCTCTTGGTCAAATCCCGGTCGCGTTTATCTCTGCCCTTGATCACACTCCTGGATATTCTCATCCTGGTCATCCATTTGATTGTCTATCCGGAGTGATTCCATTGTTTCTAGGGTGGCCAAATCCTCCCCTGTTAAAGTGTCAGTTACTCTGATTTTGCTTGACTGTCTCTTCGGTTTTAGAAAGTTAGGTTTCATCTTGAAATACTTGCGAAGTTTGAATTTCCGAATTAATTTGAAAAGATCGATACGGGTCTGTGTGTATTCCATTTTACTGGAGGGGCAAAAGGTTAAACCCAATCTTAATACTTGCTGTTCCGCGGGTGTGAGAATCTTGGGTGTTAAATTGATAATGGTAAGGTTGTCTAAATCCATTTCTTCTCCTTCCTGTTGCGTGAAACTCTGGTAGGGGCTTTTGGCCCTTCGATTCCAGCCGCCCCTCCTTGTTTTTCTTTGTCACCCTCGGGCGGTCTGCTTTTGCCTCCTCTCAGCCACGTTTGCCTCATTATGCGGAATTCCTCCTGAAAAGGAGTCTTGATAGATCTTGACTGGCCTACTGCATCATCTGAGGATTTCCCGCCGGTAAGATCAGATTCTGAAGTTTCAATTCTGATTGTATCAGGTTCGTTTTCCCTTGCCTTCCATTCTTTGCGTGAACCCTCAAATTTCTTGGCAAACGTTAGAACCCTGCCCAAGGCATAATCACATTCATCACGTTCAAACTTTTCTTGTTTACCTCTTGGAACCCAGTCTACGTCAATATAGCTTTGCAAAGAGGTTGCTTCCCACCACTTCCGTTGTTCACCTTCATACAGTCTTTCCAATGCTGTGAACTTAGATATCAAATTTGTGGTTACTGGGGACAGTTTGCTACCTCGTTGCGTGATATCCGTAAGTATGCTTTTTTAAACATGCCTTGAGCCGCTTCGCGGTGTTCCGATACATTAAACATGCTTCCGTGTGAAAAGGTGCTTCTTTAAGGTTTCATGCAGAGCCCCTCGTCCTGCCACATAAGTATAAGGAATTAGCGAGTAAAAACGTTGGTGTCTCGCTTACCGGTCTTTGTTGCTACATTACCGACGTCCTCCGACCCTCCGATACCGCTATTGCTTCCGACCGGGTGTTTTCCTTTCTTTTAGCGGTGCTGCTGAAAATTGCAATCGCAGCTTCAACTGCACCTCAAGACAGCGCACTCTCTGGATGGGTGCTTCCAACGCAAAGGTGCATTCGCGTTACACATACGCGCTCACTCCTCCTCTTTTACAGATTCAGGAAAGTACTCAACGGGAACTTCTGCTGTCTTTCAAATCCTTTAATTTATACCAGCCACGGAAAGCATGAGAAACATGACGCTTTTCGGCTATGCCTTAGTCGAATGTTTTCATTAAACGTGCCAGGAAGCGGCATACTTTAAATTACATTACGTGAATCACATGACATATTGAAGCATAAAAATCAACAAAGGACTATTCCATGTCAGTATACGGCGCCATATTAGAGTATAATTTTAGAATACTCAAATCCTCATCATTAATGTCAATGTAGGATATGTGAAAAGCGTTACATATTTAATGCCTTCACGATGTGTTTTAAATTTCATTGCCTCATATTGAGAAAAATAAATAAAACATCTTAACCCCTCCAGTGCCCATGACGAGCTGGACTCGTCATAGAGCACAGTCGCGCTGTGCCCATGACGAGTCCAGCTCATCATGAGGCATTCCCTGGGGAATCCCTCTGGTGCGGGCACCAGAGGGATTCCCTTTAATTAAAAATAGCCTCGGGAGCAGGGGAAAAGCTTCCCCAGCTCCCGAGGCCCCCCCCTTTCACTGTAATGACATCATTACAGTGAAAGTGAACTGAAATGAGCCAAGAGGCTCATTTCAGTTTCACTTTCTACGTGCTCAGGGGGCTATCTCAGCCCCCTGAGCACGTAGAAAGACGGGAGAGGTATCGTTGGAAAGGGGAGAATCTCCCCTTTCCAATGGTACCCCCCAGTGGATCCCTGCTTGGGGATCACCACAGGAGGGCGACCCCCAAGCAGGGATCCACCCACTAGACACCAGGGAGGGGGAGCGGCCCCTTGGGCAAGGGCCTTTGCTCCCCCGAGCCTTTGCGTTCCCCCGGGTCTCCCGATAAAAACGGTGCCTCACTCATGTGGGAGGCCTAAGGACCCACCACGGGCAAGGGTCCAAAACGTAGTGAGGTGCACTACGTTTAGGACCCTTGCCTGTTGAGGCGCACTACGTTTTGGACCCTTGCCTGTCGCGGGTACTTGGGCATCCCACACGAGTGAGGCACCGTTTTTATCGGGAGACCCAGGGGAACACTGGGTGGTAGGCAATTTGTGTCTGCCCGGTGATGCCACAACTTTCCCACATAAAAATGTGTCAAAAAGCTGATTTTTTCAGCTAAATTTGAGGTTTGCAGTGCATTCTGGGTAAGGAAACGTTGGGGGATCCACTCAAGCCATACCTCCCTGGAATCACCCGGATGTCTAGTTTTCAGAAATGTGTGGGTTTGGTAGGATTCCTTAGGTGGCCGCCGTGCACCGGGCCAGAAACCCAAGTGAACCCCCTTGCAAAACCAGGTCGTTTTGAGACAGGCAATTTTCATGTCGCCTCACTATGTTGTGGGCCCTTGCCTGTCGCGGGTACTTGGGCCTCCCACACGAGTGAGGCACCGTTTTTATTGGGAGACCCGGGGGAACGCTGGGTGGTAGGAAATTTGTGTCAGCCCGGTGAGGCCACAACTTTCCCACACAAAAATGTGTGAAAAGGTGTTTTTTTTCAGCTAAATTTGAGGTTTGCAGGGCATTCTGGGTAAGGAAACTTTGGGGAATCCACGCAAGCCATACCTCCCTGGAATCCCCAGGGTGTCTAGTTTTTAGAAATGTGTGGGTTTAGTAGGTTTCCCTAGGTGCCGGCAGAGCTAGGGTTAAAAAACTACAGCTAGGCACTTTGCCAAAAAAAGTTCATTTTTCACTGCGAAATTGAGGTGTGTCCACGATGCGTTTTGCGCCGTTACCTGTCGCGTGCACTAGGCCGACCCACACAAGTGAGGTACCATTTTTCTCAGAAGACTTTGGGGAACACGGGGTGTGTGGAAATGTGTGGATCCACGCAGATTCCAGAACTTTCCACCACAGAAATGTGGGAAAATGTGTATTTTTGGGCAATTTTTTAGGTTTGCAAGGGATTCTGGGTAAAAGAACCTGGTGGGAGGCAGTCAAGTCACCCCATATTAGATTCCCCTGGGTGTCTAGTTTTCAAAAATGTATAGGCTTGCTAGGTTTCCCTAGGTGCCGGCAGAGCTATGGTTCAAAAACTACAGCCAGGCACTTTGCCCAAAAAAGTTCATTTTTCACTGCTTAATTGAGGTGTGTCCACGATGCGTTTTGCGCCGTTACCTGTCGCGTGCACTAGGCCGACCCACACAAGTGAGGTACCATTTTTCTCGGAAGACTTTGGGGAACACGGGGTGGGTGGAATTTTGTGGATTCATGCAGATTCCAGAACTTTCCACCAGAGAAATGTGGGGAAAATGTGTTTTTTTGGCAATTTTTTAGGTTTGCAAGGGATTCTGGGTAACAGAAACCTGGTGGGAGGCAGTCAAGTCACTCCATCATGGATTCCCTTGGGTGTCTAGTTTTCAAAAATGTATAGGTTTGCTAGGTTTCCCTAGGTGCCGGCAGAGCTATGGTTCAAAAACTACAGCTAGGCACTTTGCCAAAAAAGGGTCATTTTTCACAGCGAAATTGAGGTGTGTCCACGTTGCGTTTTGCGCCATTTCCTGTCGCGGGCACTAGGCCGACCCATACAAGTGAGGTACCATTTTTCTCGGAAGACTTTGGGGAACGCGGGGTGGGTGGAAATTTGTGGATCCACGCAGATTCCAGAACTTTCCACCAAAGAAATGTGGGGGAAATGTGTTTTTTTTGGCAATTTTTTAGGTTTGCAAGGGATTCTGGGTAACAGAACCTGGTGGGAGGCAGTCAAGTCACTCCATCCTGGATTCCCCTGGGTGTCTAGTTTTCAAAAATGTATAGGTTTGCTAGGTTTCCCTAGGTGCCGGCAGAGCTATGGTTCAAAAACTACAGCTAGGCACTTTGCCAAAAAAGGGTCATTTTTTGCTGTGAAATTGAGGAGTGTCCACGTTACGTTTTGCGCCGTTTCCTGTCGCGGGCACTAGGCCGACCCACACAAGTGAGGTACCATTTTTCTCGGAATACTTTGGGGAACGCAGGGTGGGTGGAAATTTGTGGATTCATGCAGATTCCAGAACTTTCC
The DNA here is from genome assembly GCF_964204655.1 of Triturus cristatus. Lineage (NCBI taxonomy): Eukaryota > Metazoa > Chordata > Amphibia > Caudata > Salamandridae > Triturus > Triturus cristatus. Next base: position 1,361,885,745 of record NC_140591.1, on the reverse strand, counting down.
ACCAGAAAAATGTGGGGAAAATGTGTTTTTTTGGCAATTTTTTAGGTTTGCAAGGGATTCTGGGTAACAGAACCTGGTGGGAGGCAGTCAAGTCACCCCATCCTGGATTCCCCTGGGTGTCTAGTTTTCAAAAATGTATAGGTTTGCTAGGTTTCCCTAGGTGCCGGCAGAGATATCGTTCAAAAACTACAGCTAGGCACTTTGCCTAAAAAGGGTCATTTTTTGCTACAAAATTGAGGTGTGTCCACGTTACGTTTTGCGCCGTTTCCTGTCGCGGGCACTAGGCTGACCCACACAAGTGAGGTACCATTTTTCTCGGAAGACTTTGGGGAACGCGGGGTGGGTGGAAATTTGAGGATCCACGCAGATTCCAGAACTTTCCACCAGAGAAATGTAGGGAAAATGCATTTTTTTGGCAATTTATAAGGTTTGCAAGGGATTCTGGGTAACAGAACCTGGTGGGAGGCAGTCAAGTCACCCCATCCTGGATTCCCCTAGGTGTCTAGTTTTCAAAAATGTATAGGTTTGCTAGGTGTCCCTAGGTGCCGGCAGAGCTATGGTTCAAAAACTACAGCTAGGCACTTTGCTAAAAAAGGGTAATTTTGCATTGTGAAAATGTGGTATGTTCACGTTGGGTTTTGAGCCATTTCCTGTCGTGGGCACTATGCCTACCCCTACAAGTGAGGTACCGTTTTTATCGGGAGACTTAGGGTAATTCAGATTTGTAAAGGAACTGTTATTACCTATTGACTTTCGATTCATTTCTGCTTCCAAATGAAAGACATTGTGTAAAAAAAAAGTCATTCTAAAAAATGACTGATAATTCTCATGCTAGTATGAGTATTCCCAATTTCGGAAATGTGCAAATATCTACTGTTTCTAAACTCTATATTTTGTTCCCATTTCAGAAATACATAGGTGTCTTTCATACCGATTTTTCCATGTACACATTTTTACAGAATAATGACTATATACCCGGTACATAATAAAAAACCATTGCAAGTTGCTGCTCAGTTTTTGGCTCTGGGTTCGTCGGGTTCTTGGTGAACCTACAAGTCCTATATATCCCCGCAACCAGTAATGTCCAGCGGATGTAACGGTATATTGCTTTCAAAGAGCTGTCCTAATTAGAAGAAGTTACAGGTGAAAACGTTGACACAAAAGGCTTTTTTATTCAACAGATTTTCAATTTATCCTATATTTAACTGTTAGTTTCTATAAAAAAACCTTGATGGATCTACACAAATGACCCCTTGCTAAATTCAGAATTTTGTCTACTTCTCTAAAATGTATAGCTTTCCAGGATCCATTATTGCTTTTGTACCCATTTCTACCATTAACTGGAAGGAGGTCGAAAGCTCAAAAAAATTGCAAAAATAGGCTATGTCCCAGAAATATGCCAAAACTGTGTAAAAAATGTTGGGTTTCTGACAAAAGTCTGGTATCCCCTAAAAGCTGGGAAAATGGTGATTTCAGCCCCACAAACCCTTTTTTGATAACACTTGCAGGGAAAAACCCAGAAGCTTTCATTTGCAGCCCGTTTTTCCCATTTTCCCCCCAAAAAACTAAATTTTGCTGTATTTTGGCTTATTTCTGTGACCCCTCCAGGGGAATCCACGAACCCTGAGTACCTTCAGACGCCCCATGATGTTGGAAGAAAAGGACACAAATTTGGCGTGGATACCTTATGTGGTCAAAAAGTTACAGGGGCCTCAGCGCGCACTACCCCAAATAGCCAAAAAAGGGCGTGGCACAGGAGGTGGAAAAGGCCTGGCAGCGAAGGGGTTAAACCATTCTACCGTGTATCGGCCTTACTGGTGCCTCAACTGAATGTCTGTGATTACGCCGTGAATCGGCTAAAGCTTCTACATGATTACATATCTTTTCAACAGTCCACTGATTCACAAAATGCAAAGAAATGAAAAAATTATTAAAATAAACTATACCAGTGCATAATGGGCAATATACAAGGTGCGTATGAAAACTAAGACATGATTGAAAACGTTACTAACATCAAATGCAAATAGCCTGTACAATATGCAAAATGTTTTCTTCTTGTACAAATGTAAATATGTTATGAAATGGTTAACAACTACTATTCCCATAATGCTGCATGAAGGTTAGAATGGGTTCAAATAGTAGAAACAAAGAAGGACTCACTAACAGCGAGCAAGGCCGTGAGAGGGCTGAAATGTGCTGGTTTGAGTGCTTAAACTCATATTAAATTAAGGAAAATTCCAAGCTTTGAGTGCCGCGTCCTTTGTATGAAAATTGACGTTTTGGGCCAGGATCCGGCCCCTACGCAGAGCACCCGCTGATGAGCGCGCTGGATCAGAGGGTCACATTGCAAGAAATATATATGTATATCAACAGCAGACGCGCTTAAGGACCGGGAAGCAGCAGCAGACGCCCTATTTTCTAATATTGCAGAAGTTGAGGCAGTATGTAATGACGAGACCCACAATGCAGTTATCAATAATGATGCCAAAACTTTATTAAAAAAACTAGAGAAACTCCATCGTACAGAAATGACAAAATGGTGGGAAAAGAAATCTTTGGAAAAGTACAAAGAGGTCGGAAGAGTTCCACGAGGTCTAAGGGTGATGATTGCTCCTTCTTTTGAAAATCCAAATCCAATGATGTTGAAGGAGTGGGCTACTAACAACTTAGATGCCTCGATGAATATGGTATCAATACTAATTAAATACGCTGAGATTGATATTGTAGGAATTCTTAAAGAAATTGAAGATGTCAATGCTTTATTGGAAAAAAACGAACATAAAGAACAAATCAAAAAGGAAAGGAAGATATTACAGTAAAATTAAAAAAGCATGAGGAAACTATAACGGAGAGAAAGATATATAAATTCGCAAGAGACAAACAAGACTATGAGACTGGTCGTGTTTTTACTTTCTCTAGAAAATTTGATAATATGAAGCGCCATGCGTTAACAAATGAAGGTAACAAGAATAATGCAACGGATGGTAATATTTCCTCTGTAGAGATTAGCAGTGTTGACAGCAGCAGTTTTGAATCTGATGATGGGGCAGGACAAAGGGTACCCCAAATACCAACTAATCTTGCACCAGGAGAGGAGCTTTCTTTTTTAGTGGAGGACCGCCGGCAAACTCTCAGACCGTGCAATCAGGCGCAGAAACCAGGTCTAGAAGAAATAATTGGAGAAAACAGAGGCGGAAAATCAAACTTCAGAGGCAGAGGCAGGAAGAATTTCAACAGAAAGAAATAAACCAGGCATCAAACAGTATGGGTGACAATACAGTGATTAACTTGTCAAATATTACATTATCAATGGCAGAAAAACAATTATTGGCTCTAGGTCTGTCATACTGCCCTATGAGTTGTTTCAAATATATGCAAACAAGAGTAGATGTGTTTAAATTAATTCGCAAATTAAAATTAAGAAAACATTTTCAACTAAAAAAAGCGGTGAATATTGCATCACAGAGTAGATACACACATGGGTTGTGTTCTAATCTTCAAGCTGCAGGTGTTGGCACCTTTTTAGCAGCACAGAACTTGGCAGATCTTCATGACGCACAGGGAAGTTCGACACAAGAAAACCTTCTGGAAGCTGGAATTATTTGTAACACTCCAATTGCCAGCCCATTTAGACCCCCATCTTCTTTTATCCCATTGATGCCAAGGGATGCAATCAATGTATTTAGTGATTGCATGATAGAGGATTTAAATTTAAAGAAGTTGAATCGGGAGGTTATGCAACACAATAGACAACGGAAACATTCTGAAATCCAATATACAAAGCTCATTCGAAAGTTACAACAGCACACAGAAGTCATCATTAATAAAGCTGATAGGGCGGGAACATTGTTCTATGGCCGAGAGCCATGTATTTGGAAGAAGCTTGGTTGCATCTTAATGATACTAACCGTTACAGAAAAGCCAGCTTCCAAAATTTAAGACTTAATAAAGAATATGTCTTCAGTGAATTGGCACAGTGGAAGCGTGTGGGTTGCTATCTAAAAATGAGTACAACTTTCTAAAAAATTAACATCCTATGACTCCCTTTTTATACTTTATTAAAAAAAGTACACAAGAATGTGGTACCAGTCCCAGGTAGGCTGATTATATCGGCTTAGAAAAGTTTATTAGAGGCAATGTCAAAATATGTTGATCATTTCTTGCATGAATTTGTAGAGAATTTGCCATCATTCATTAGGGACACAGGACATTTTCTATCTAAATTAAAAACTGTTACATGGGAGGAAGATTGTTTACTAATAGTGATGGACATTAGTTCGCTGTACACTAGTATTCACCACAGTGATGGCATTAATGCAATCCGTTATTATTTGGATAAAAGAAGTATTTATATGTATGAACATAATAAGATGTGGGTTAAAATGACAGAGATCTGTTTAACCCACAATTACTTCTTATTCAATAAGGAAATATTCCAACAGTTACGCGGAGTGGCTATGGGAGCATGCTTCTCCCCTAGCTCCGCGTGTTTACACGTGGGCTGGTGGGAGGAGCATGTACTGAGGGCCACCCACAAAGATATTTTTGATCAGCATGTTCTTCACTGGTGGAGATTCATTGATGACGTCTGTTTGATTTGGAAGGGCTCTCTAGAAACAGCGGAAAGTTTTGTAAAAGATTTAAATGACAATGTACTAAATTTGAAATTCACATCAGATATGAGTGAAGAAAAAGTTAAATTTTTGGATGTGGGAATCCTTACAAGTGAAAACAAGATTCATACCAGGTTACACAGTAAGTCAACAGCTGGGAACTCCGTACTTCATGCTGGTAGTGCACATCCCCAGCACCTTATACGAAGCATTCCTATGGTGAATTTTTAAGAATTAAATGCATTTGTAGTCATGATGTTGATCTAAAAGAATGCCAGACAGAAGCCTTTAAAAGATTTTTAAATAGAGGATACAAAGCCATAGAGTTGACCGAAGCACTAGATAAAGCAAATAGTGCTAATGACATTGGTTACTCTTCTAAAATTTCTGAGATTCCAACATCATCTGTGCAAATTGAAGGTGACACTGATACGACCATTGTTGAGTCAGTGGATTGCATAAGACTGATAACTAATTTTTGTAGACAAGAGAGACAGGTTCATAAGATTTTATACAAAAATTGGAAAATTATTCGAACAGATATGACAATGTCACGGATCTTGCCAGAACTCCCTAATTTAACATTCAGAAGAGCGCCCTCAATGAGGATGCACTTGTAAGAAACAGCCCAGAGGTTATAGTTTCCAACACCTGGCTATCAACAAAATCAGGATTCTTCAAATGTAGTTCATGCCGTGCATGTAAGTTTGGAAAAAATACTTCAGAATATACCACTACTTTTTGTTCAGAACCGGTTAAACTACAAGGACAGTATACTTGCAGAACAGAGTATGCTATATATGTCTTAGAATGTACTTGCCATCTATTATATGTGGGTAGCACCAAACTGCAAGTTTTTAACCGAATATTACAACACCTTAGAGCGGTGGTTAATTCTGATCCTAATTATCCAGTAGCACGACATTTAAAACTTGTTCATAACAACAACCTCAATGATCTCAAATACTATGTTATCAGTTTAGTGCCCAAAAATATCAGAGGGGGCAATAGAGAAGAAAGACTAAGACAAGTAGAATCTGAATATATTATGCTACTTGATTCCAAAATGCCAAATGGCCTCAATAACAGTGATGATTTGCACAATTTTCTATAAGTACAATTGAGAATAATAGCAATTGATGATGGTTCTCAGTCTGGCTTTTTAAATGGGTTTTTATTCCTACTCTATGGCCGGGTTTTAGTCTAGTTTTATCTGGATTTTAACTGGTTATGGTAGAGGATATTATCGATTTTTTTAGTCTTGAGATTTTATCCTCATTAATTATTTATATTGGCACTAGATTTTTAAGATCAACAGCTGCTATCTTGATGTTTTATATGTGTATATCTTATGAAATTGGTGAATTTATTCGGTGATATTCTCATTTTACTTCTGGATTTTATTAGGTTTTATGGGATTCTTGCCGGTTATTCTCATTTATATACTAGGTTAACATCAAATAAATGTAAATATGTGACTCATTTTCGGGATGCCAAGAATTATAGATAGGAAATCTGTAAGAAGTACGGGTAGAGAATGTATAAGGCAGTTGCTGCTATATGTAACAGATAAGGGTTGCCTTAGTTTAAAAAAAATTGTATAATTTCTCTTTTTTTCACTAGATACATCTAATTACAAGGTCTTGAAAATGGAACATGACTATATGCAACTGTGAAACTCATTAAGAGACTTAATACAAAGAGAAAATTTGAGGGACGTTTGTATATATGCTGCTATATTTAATTTTTTTTTGGTGGGTATTTATTTATGCACTTTTATGATTGCACTTTTTTGCACACAGTGATGTATCGATCAAATGAAACGTAAAAAAGTACCAGTGTCAACATATAAAAGAGCCAAAAATCGATATTTGTAACATATTTGTTAATGGGAAATTTAAGCCATTTGAAATTTAAATAAGAACATTAGGGTACATGTTTACTGATTTCTAATTGTAAGATGACTTGAAATCCATGAGTTGATTATTCTCTAATGCTGCATTGATAAAACTAGGAACACTATACCATCAGTTTTTATTTCTTGTAAGATTGAGAGAAGTATGTATTAGATTTCTATTTCATTTGTTTATGTATTGGAGTCGGTGGCCCTTTTAGCTATATTTGCACTGTGTCTTTAAAACCAATTTGATCAAAAGTATCATGTGATCATGTGCTATTGTTGAGTTCCACTATATATTTGCACTGATAGGTCCTGCGCGTCATGTGATCAAGACTGCCGTTGGGCAGTCGAAACGCTTCAGGCTGGGCACTTGCTTTATGAAGATTTTGCACAGGCACTTTTAATCTGCAACAAATAAAACAAAAACTTTTTTCCATACCGTGGTCCGTACCTGTTTTTGCAACTGAGATTGGGATCGTTTTCAGGATTGTGGCTTTTATATAAGCATTTAGGCTGATACTTATTAGCTCACATATATGACTCTCGCTGGTTCATGTCTGGATTTTGTGGCACTATATTGATACTGTTTTATTAGTGATATTTTATATCCTATTTATTGACAGTTTTTAACAATGTGTTACATCTTTTATCCATTCCAGTGTTGATGTGTAAATATAATCATATGTATTTGCATTTAGGTTATGTTCATTTTTTTTTTTATTTAAAATTTGGACCAACTGATATATGTTTTAAGTGATGCTTTTATATGTATTTATACAGCAATATTGTGCACACAAATTTAGTAAGAATAGATGTATTTAAATTTGTGGCGATTGTTTAAGTGACTTCACATAATCTGTCTTTGTGGAAATCTGTTTTCTGTGTCTATGATCACGTGACACAGTAAGCAAACTCACTTAGCATATTTAAATTGTAATGGCGGACTGTTACCAGTGTGTGATCAAGGGCTCGGCTGTGCCCGAAACGCGTCACTGAGAGAAGGAGCAGAATAAAAATCTACCTGCCAGTAATCGGGGTCCGTTTTCCTCTGTTCGCCGCTGCTGCTGCTGCGTGCGCATCACTGCGGAGGTTCGAGGAGTTTGAGTAACTGCATATATATATATATATATATATATATATATTACCTACTGGCGGTCGCCAGTAGGTAGTTATAGTTAGGACGAAGTTTCCATAGAAAGAGCATTTTTCGTTTTGCTTATAACTTAGGCGTCATTTGATGAATCTCTGTTCATATCAGCTCCTATTTGGTAAATTTGGGGGTGATTCGTCAACGGGGGGCTGAGACAAAAGGGGGGGTCCCAAAACGTGTTTTCTCCATGTTAATTTCCACAGGAAACTTTAGACAAGGCTATAGGTCGAACGGGTGAACGGAATTGCCCCAAATTTGGCAGGGAGAAGGGTTGTGGTCTAGAAAGCACGCTTTTGTTTATTTGGTGTAAATCTGTTCAGTAGTTTTGGAGAAATATCGGAATTTACAGATATCAATATTTGGAAATTCTACCATCTGATTGGCTGAGGCGTTCCGAGCACGAGCTTGCTGTTTATTGGTTGTGAGCGCTGCGAGCGGTTGCAACTAGGAAGTATTGGCCGCCATTCTGTGATTCCATCACAGTAAGGGGGAAAAAAGGGCAAAAAGAATAGAAAACAGCAGAATAGGAGCACTGTAACCTCTGTGGGGGAGTGCGAAGCGAAGTAGTCACACCTACCAGTTTGAAAGTGCGGTGTCGCTCTGACTGACATGGTGGTGAGAAGAGATGGTGCTACAGTTGGGTATGAAACCTACAGCTTAAACCGGGAGGTCATTGCTGTAAAGTGATGTGCTCTGGTGTTTGCAGCTTGCCTGTCGAAGTAGTGTTAGTAGGCGTTTATACCATACAGGGAGTGGGAAGCGAACTACTGAGCTCTACCATGTGTTTATACTATACCGGAAGTGGGAAGCAAAGTACTACACCTACCGGTGTGAACACTCGGGGATCAAACCGAGCTGATTGTTGTAAAGTGATGGGCTGTGGGGGCTGTAGCATACTGGCCACTGTAGTATAACTGTAAGTAGTGTTAGTATGCATTTATACTATACAGGGAGTGGGAAGCGAACTACTCACCTCTACTGGTCTGAAGACTCGGGGATTAAACCGTGAGCTCATTGCTGTAAAGGGATGTGGTCTGTGTACTATTTCAAAGTAAGTCATAGTACAATGTTAGTATGTAATGATACTTTCTTTAATGTAAGTATGTGATGTTAGAATGTATGGCTGTCATGAGGGGAATCTTGGGGAGTTTGTACACGGTGCTGCCTTGGTGTCTGGTCCTGTTGGTGGCTGTTTAAGCTGTCTTCTTTTCCTGCAATAAATCTACTTATCGGATCCACTGCTGTCTTACTGTTCACTAAATAAATTTGGCAACGAGCGGGAGAAGGTAAAAAGAAGGCAGCACTCACCAAGATTTTGCGCTTGCTTGCGTTGTGCTGAAGACCCGTTTTCTTGGGGAATCTGTTTCTACTCATCCCAGGGTCGTGTGCTGAAGACCCGTTTTCTTGGTTAATCTGTTTCTACTGATTCCAGGGTCGTCGGCTGATCGAACTATGTGATCCTACCTCTTGTAGGACTTATATATTTTGATTTTGGGCTTCCTCTGCCTCTTCACTACACTCTGGTTGCTGCACCACACGTGTGCAAGTAGTGTTAGTATGCTTTTATACTAATTCTGTAGTTATGCATTAAACAAAGCATCATGGTCCCATGGAGTGCCACCTCCCAGGCACAGGTCATACAATGTCCCGGGGTGTGCAAGCGCGGGACATTTATGTTTGCTATTACAGGGCGGGAGCATTGCTTGCACCCTGTGATAGTAAATTCTTGTTTGCCTCGTTGAAGCAAGAGGAGGAAAACCTGGTATCGTTTGAATAAAGTGGAACCGGATGGCAAAAAAGTAAAAAAAAAAATGAAGCAGGGCTCACCCGTTCATTTAAATGAGCCCACTGGTGGGTAATGTTCTGGGGCCAATCCTATTATTATTTTGTGGGGTCTCTGCAGCACTGGGGATCTTAATCTCACATGTAAATTAGGCGCGGGAGGGCACAGAGACGTTTCGCAAACTAGGGGATCGACACCTCTCCGGGTATTGTTTACGAATTGTTAGGGGGCTTCGAGGCCAACTCAAAAACGGGGATCAGCAACCTCCGGGGCTTTCCTTAAATATGCAGGGTGGGCTTCACCAGTCCTTGAGGCCTTGGTGGCCCTAGGCAGTGCCTTATTGGTTCTGAATTCACACGGGCAGTGCTCATGGTGTTATAAAGTGATAAACTCTTGCCGTTGTGCAATTACCCAGGCTTCATTTATGTAATAGTCTGTTAGTTTATATTTGGTAGGTGCACCGGAAAATTAAACAAAATTTCCCTTATAACCTACTATCAACCGCCGATTTTCAGAATAAACTACAGACAAGTATTGTCAGTAAAAGAAGACCCATACACTCAGTTATTTATCGGTAAAAAAAATAATACCTTTTATTAACAGAACACAAATAAATGGAAATGTAAGTTTATTCAAACAACAGTAAAACATTTGAGATGTCATCAGTGATGTCACTGACCATGTCATGAGTGATATAATATGTGACATCATCAGCAGTGCTTTGCGGGCACAGGAGTTATAGGTAGCTCAACTAACTATAACAGGCAAATTTCTCTGGTTTTATATGAGTCAAATGTCCAACTAACTATAACGTCCCTGAAACCTTTGTTTTTTTTTTATTTCATAGGTTTTTTAAATGCTAATTCCTTTTAAATGCTAATTGCTTTTAAATGCTAATTCCTTTTAAATGCTAATTCCTTACTATAACCTACTATAATCTTACTAAGACCTATGGTTTTTTCAGTGAATATATATATATATATATATACATACATACATATATGACAGTGATGTCATTTGAGATGCCATCAGTGATGTCATCAGTGATGTCAATGACCATGTCGTGAATGATGTAATATGTGATGTCATCAGCAGTGCATTGCGGGGACACGAGTTATGGTTAGCTCAACTAACTATGACGGCAGATTTTCTATTGTTTTGTATGAATCAAATATCCAACTAACTATAACATCCCTGAAACCCATGTTTTTTTCAGTGAATTTCTAAGGCTTTTTAAATGCTAATTTGTAACTATAACGTCCCTGAAACCTATGGTTTTTTCAGTGAATTTCCAAGGTTTTTTGAATGATAATTTGTAACTATAACATCTGTGGGAGCCGGCCTCGTGGCGTGGTCCTGTTTCCCCGCGCTAAGCCGCACGAGGTCCCATGCACATCGGGGCTCCTCCATCTTGGATTGCACGTCACTCCACGTGACCACCTGTATGACCCTGCTCTACCCGGCCTCGGTCCCAGCGAGGCCCGACATCTAGACGCCAACCCCTGGCTCGGGGGATACCACGTGAGCCTTCCCACTCTCGGCGGAGGGCAGTATCCATGGGACCCCCTACCGTCTCTCCACACCTGGGTGTGGTCACCCCACAGCTCTCTGGGGCCTGGCGCCTCTCCTCCTGGGCGTCTGGCCGCCCCCCTACCCGGCCTCTCCGCCCCCTCCGGGCGCACGGGTCCGGACAACAAAGGGCTCTCGTCCTATATCTGGGGCGACCCGACAACAGGGCAGGAGTTGTATCCTGGAGTCAAGAGCCCTGCTGATCGGATCGCGGCTGACCCTACGGAAGAAGACTCCCCCTGAACCACCCCTTGAGCCCAGCTGACGACGTCGCGGCTCCACCGTGCTTAAAGACCTTCACGAACCTTTGGGGCCCTGCTGACGCTGTCGCGGCCCGACCTTGTTGAACCTTACCACCAGAGCCCAGCTGACCTCGTCGCGGCTCGACCTAAGCGAAACTACCATCCGAGCCCTGCAGACGACGTCGCGGCTTTACACGTCCGAGCCGCTCTGAGACCAGCCTCCAAGGTCTGGCGCAGAGCCCTCCCATGCCTGGCTGGCACCAAGACTGTCCCACTACCCTATCCTCTTGAACGAACTCTGAGACTCTGACAGGATCCCTCGATCCCTCTGTAAATATTGCACGTATTACGGCCGATAAAGAATCTAATCTCGCAACTGCTATTGAGTCCTGTGTGGTGGTGTTACTGGGCCTAGTACGATCATAGGAGAAAGACCTCCCCGAGGAGGCTTCTCAGCGGCACTCGGCTATAACTTTGCGGTAGGAAGGTGCCGGAATAGTCTCCCCGACTACCCGGTGGGCCTCCCTCCAACAACATCCCTAAAACCTATTTTTTTTTCAGTGAATTTCAAAGGTTTTTTAAATGCTAATTTCTAACTCTCCTCACTGAAAGCTACTATTAATAATAATAGCTTCCATTCCATCAGTACATGACTAGTAACTGGAATAATCACAGTGCTGCAAACAGAGTGCATGATACATTTATAAGTGCTTTGGTATTGCCTGGATGGGTGACTGGAAAACTGCATTGGACTCACAGGAGGATTGCTACACTGCATGGGTAATAACTTCTTATTTAGAGTATTGTATTTATAATATATAGGTGGTTAGAGATCTGCATGGAGAGTGTCCAGAATATTGTAGCTGTACTTGTATTAGTAATTAAGCCATTCCATAAGCATGTGACTAGTAACTAGATGATTATAATGCAGTAAAGAGAGTGCATCATGTATTTATAAGTGTTTGGGTATTAGTGGACAGATTGCATTAGTATATAGTACTGCCTAGGTGACTGGAGATGGGTATGGGGAATTACAGTGTCTTTGATAGACTGCAAGGGTAGTACCTGAGTGAATTAATCTTACCTGTTTTGAAGTAGAAATCAAATTAATAGTAAATTATATTCACTTCTTTTTTTAATGCAAATGTAAAATACTTTAAACTTTAGTAATAAGGTCTGTAAAAGAGAAGAATCTTTTTTCGTTATTACATATAATTTTATAGTTTTTGCAACACAACATAAGTATAGAATTACATCACATATTCAATTCAGATTGTATTGAATTTCACCATAAACAGTGATTTCAATGTTAATCATCAGATGACAGCAGGCAAAAAAATACAATCAATAAGATTGTTAAAAAAAAACACATTTCTCTTCAAAATGTCTACAACAAACGCAGCTTGGTATTTACATTTTCACAAATGAACATCCTTAATAACATACTATATAATACAAAGATTAAATATATGACCACCTTATTTCGAACACAAGTTTCTAAATACAATCTGAAAGAACAGAATCAATAATTGAATCCGTAATTACCAACATCTTCCCAACTGGCCGAATGATGTTTCAGAAAATATTTCCATTAACTATATTGAAAATAAATTTTTGAATTCATATACACACCTTTCCAATAGGCCGAATGATGTTTCTGAAAACATTTGCAATGAGGATATCCAAGATAGAGTTCTAAAATCATATTCACATGCTTTCAATAGGGTGAATGATGTATCTAAAATCATTTGTAGTGGAAATATCCAAAATATAGTCAGTAAATTATGTTGATATTTTCTCAGAATTTTGGCATCAAAAATATTAAATATGAATGCGGTAATTCATTAGGCAACCGAAATGTATACTCTAAATGTGCATCATTACATAGTGTCCATCCTTTATTGCATTTTAAATATACAGTATAGAGTCCGCATGTTGAAAACAATAGCCACTGTTTTAATAGTTCTTCCTGAAATTGAAACTTGACCCGCCACAACATTTTTAATTTTGGTTTCCAATTTTGTACCATCTGCTCTACAACATTGCAGCATTAAAATAATATATTGTCCACATCTTTGTATAAATAATGTTGACAACATTTCTGATTTGCACTGAGTACATTCCATGTGTTGATTAGCTGATTTTACTAAATCATTGAAAGACACTTTTCAAATCTGGCATTGTAAAATATATGATTCGTTCAGTGTCTATTTTAGTAGTAGATGAAAATGAACAGCTGTCACATGTATGAACCCGTCTGTAACGTAGTCCAAACAGATTTTCAATTTGTATACCTTCATCTTCTAATACTGCAAGCATAAACATAGGAAATTCCTGAGCATATTGCTGTACATTCTGTGTAAATTGTGAAGATCCAGAACATGTATCCAGAAGAATCCGCACATCAGAAGCAGTATGGATTTTCTTTTTTATCAGTTCTCAACTTTTTCCTCGATTTTCCATAATTGCATGCTGTAGATTTTCTAAAAAAAAATACAACGTTGACGATTACATTAGCATAGCAGTTGATACCTGAACTATTTTTAAACTGATATCCTACAATATTAGCAACCGTGTTCCCTTCTATTTTCTTTCCAGACTCATCATTCTTTTCAATTCTTTTTTTCTTTGCAGTTTCAGTAAAATCTTTATCATATTTTCGTTTTGGACGTATTAAACATTTTTGATAAATAGGATATTCACCTAAGCTAGGTGCATAGAGTCTTTTAACCTATTGTGCTCTTTTACACAATTTACATCTGCACTAATCTTTTCTTCATCAAAATCAATCAAATACAATTCGGATAACGTTCTTACTCGAGATAATGCAACCTATGCCATACCCTCCTTAAACACAGAACTTCCAATATTTACCAAAGCACAGTCTACACTTAAACCTTGAGATTTATGAATAGTCACTGCATATGCTAAACAAACAGGAAACTGTTTTCTACAAACATACAAATCTTTTACAAGCAAGAAAGGAACAGTACAGCGTCCAATCTATTTCACCTCTTCAATCTGGTCAAATTTATTATTCAAAAATTCAATTCCATCTCTATTTGCATAACTAACAAAATCAACAACTTTCCCCATTGTTCCATTTACTAATCCTTTCTCAACATCTAAATTACGCCGTTATTTTACCCGGCAGTTTAGAGATACATATAAGGTCTTTTCCAAACCAGCAGTCTTAGATACTGATTTTTCCAAAGAGTCTATTTTTAACTGCAATTTCCCTGACAAAAGAATAGTTACTCCTTCATGTTCTATTTTATCAATAGCTACCATTTTCATTATCGTTTCATTCTCCAGTTTCAACAGTTCTTCATTGAATGTAGAGCATTCTTTCAGTGTTGGCATCAGGCAAATTATATGTTTCAGCTGTAATATTTACTTTTGAAAACAAGTTTCTTAGTAGACGACTTTCTAAAGCCTTTTTCCATCCTATGTTAAGACACCAATTCTAATATTTTGAAGAATATTTCCATAATCTTAATCATTTGCTTGTCTCATGTTCTTGATACGTTCCTTATATTCAAAATAACTCCAAATGTTCACATTTCCAATACTTCCCAAAGATTGTTTAGTGTCTTCATGAAGAAGGGTTTTAAAAACTGGTTGGCCTTTCACCGGTGTGAGTTGTAGTAGATCACCAAATACAATTACTTGTTTTCCTCCAAATAAAACATCTTAATTTTTTTTTTAAATCTGCTGGATTCTCAAATGTACAAACGCAAGCATTACGTTTGAGACCATGCTTACTTCATCAATTACCAGAAGTTTCATTTTCTTCAGTACTCTTGAAACTTCGAAACAAGCTTCTCCATATAGCTTGTGGTATTCCAACTTATTTTCATGTTCTACTGGTAACATAAGTAGATGATTTAATGTAATCCCTTTAATGTTGTTTTCTGTACAAACATTTAATCAAGAAACCTTTCCCTGTTCCAGCATGTCCACTGATGTACATAAGAATAGGTCTAAATGATGTACATTGGCAATCATTCTTTTAATGCAGTAATCCATGTTGTATCTGTTGTGTAACTTGGTGATATATCTCTTTCTGTTCAGTAGTCAAACGTTCCTCCAAATTTTCCAAATCAATATTCTCCTGTTGTGCTTGCTGCATCACCGTTTCCACTACACTCATTGCTATTGCCGCTTCATTTTCAAGTATGGCTTCTCCTAGTGGATCTTGACTTTGTGGAGCAGAACTCTTACTATCTTGAGAACTATCACTAGCAATTTCAGCTGCAATAGTTCTTTCTTGATTAATCTCTTCATTCAACATTTGTAGATAATTTGGAAAAATTGTACATTCAATGCTATCTTTACATGCAGTGAAAGAATCTATATAGCATTCAAAATCTACAAGTAATTCCATTTAAGTCTGCCAAGGTTTGAAGAGTTGCAGAAGAGCTAAATAGAACAACTCTCTTTTATCTGGAGTATCACAACTTAATTTCCTGTGGTTAATCAAATTTCCTTTGTCATGCTTTACCAAACATCCTTCAGATCCAATTACAGTGTATTTTCCTTCATGTATTTATTCTGTAACATTTTTTTAAAAAACTATAATGTTGTAGTATTTCATATAGACATATGTTTTCCAGGTATGGACTTTTATTTGGATAGTATGTATCCAACATATTTGATTTCAGAATATCTGTACTTTCTGGTTCATTCAGTGCCAAGTATTCAATTTCTTGTACAGATTTCAAAACTCGATTTCGTGCTGCAGCAAGGCCTAGACTTATCCAGATGATTCCTCTTGACTTTGAATATAAACTTGCAGATGTCATTCGATCCGAACATTCATAGGATCCGAATTCTTGATGTGAAAGCATCTTCAAGCTGAAGCTGTACAATTTTTTGCTAAGTGTCTTTCTCCTGTGAAATTTCCTCCCACATTTCTTTCAATTCTGTCTTCTCAGATTTCGTAATATATGATGTGACATAGCGAGCAACAGCAATTGAGTTAACTGCAGCATATTGTATGTCCATTTTTGCATTCCATATCTTTAAAATCACTGGATTGTAATCATTGATATATTTCAATTCTTCTGTTCTTTTAATAGTATGAGTATTTTTGGGGGATTTTTGAGCGATAGTATGCCTCACTGCAGACATAAAACTGTTCACTCTACCTTTGGAAATTACTGGACGTGGAAAACCAAATCGACATTTTGTATAAAATGTTTCCTTTGACTTGTATTTCCAGCAAAAATATTTTCCACATCGATGACTTTGAAATCGTTAAACTTGCTGTCTTAAGATATTTTCTCCTCCTGTTTTCGGAATCGCACATTTAACATAATCTTCAATAAAAGATAAAACAGTCTCATCCGAATCAGTTCCAAATTTGGGTGCATCCTTGATCCATAAAAGCATATGTATATGAGGAGCACCTCTAGCTTGGTATTCCTTTCTCCAAAAGAAATCAGTAACTTCACCAATAGGTGGATTATTTTTATTACAGATGAAAGACATCATAGCTTCAAATCTATGATTAAAATATCTGCAGACATTTACAGGATCTAGGGAACAGAGTTCTCCAGATGTCTTCAATTCAATATTTTCCATATTTGAATTTGCTCCTCGTAGAAAATCCAGTATATCATCCAAAGCGTACTCAGCACAGCTAAGTGTAACAAACCACGTAGGGGTTCCTAAGTTTCTTAACATACATTTTAGTTCCCCATGACGTTGATACCAATATTCATTAGTGCCACATTGACATGCCATCAAATTAATTAACTGTGACTCTAAATGTTCAACTCTTTCTTCAACTTTGTCCTTAAATTGCTCTGCAGAAACATGTGAAAGATGCGTTCCAGTTTTTAATAGATGGTTGACTGCAAATGAAAGTGCAGACAGATCACTCTCAATTAAAAGATGAAACAAATATGGAATACACTGATGAAATCTTGGTTCTGCTGAGTACAGTCGTAAAGTACGATATTCTGAAGCTGGAATCTGAATTCGTCCACCTTGTCCACATCTGTGGAAAACAACAAGCTTCCAAAGTTTATTCCCACAAACTCATGGGAGTTCCTTTTGCTTTTTTCATTTGGAAAAATTCAATAGTATCTCCTATCAGTTCTTTTGAATATAGAGGGTGTATAGTATAATGTTCATAAATTTCTTCTTTACTGGAATTCTCCACTTTTTCTATTTGTCCACTTGAAATATGTGTTTCATCTTCTAAAGTCATTTCTTCTTCTTCTACATTTACACTTGTTTTTCACCAGATATAATGTAGCCTTTTTGAATTTCGTGACATCTACTAATTCTTGCCATATTTTCCGACTCTTTGTGGGTACACCATTAACAAGAATGACTACAGGTTCAGTATCATCTCTTTCTACACCAACAGTTCCAAAAATTTTCTTAAAATATAAAGGTAAATACACAACTCTTCCTTTTAAACCTCTTTGTAGATCTGTTGGAGGCAGCACCTGTTTTAGGCTCCATACAAATTATAGCCTGAAAAGGGTGCACAGATTGTATAAGGATGGCCTCGTATGTTCTGGCGGTATAGCTACTAATTCTAAGTCATTATGGACAGCTCTAGCTGGCATTTTGTTTTCTTCTAATTTATTGTAACAATATTTACAAATACATTGTACAGTACCTAACTCAAAACGACCTTCCACAAATAGATAAGCAGCAAATTTTCTCCATTTATCATTGTTTTCCTTTTCACTTTTTAAAAACACATCTACATTCCTAGTTTGAATTTTATTGTGAGTAAGTCGACAACAAATACAAACATAGTTGGGATTTTTACAAGAAACTACTTTAAACTTTGTTATTTCTTTTTCAAACCTCACATCAGTACTATCTTCCATCTCTTGTTCAACACCTACACTTGTCAAACTCTCACTTTCTCTACACTCCTCTTGACCAGCAAAGAAACGTAACTCTATTTCATCACAATTTCTTTTTACATCCAACACTGAACCATGCAAAAGAGCTGAATTAATTTCATTTAGACATAATGCAGGACTTTTTATGTTGTATAATCTCTAACTAACTTCCGCATTTCGGAATGATGTACTGCTAACATTCTCAAATGATAAAAAACGACTTTGTCACAATTTCCTAGAAAGACATGCCAGAGAATGACCTTGTAACCCTGTATTTTTTCTCACTTTGCAAGGATCCAGTCCTTGTAATATCTTAATCTTCTGTTTCACAGTTTTTCTTCCATACTCTCTTAAGAAATGTAGTAAAATATCAATAGATTGTTGACGTATACTACAAATACTACTACAATCCCATGTAAACACTGGAGCCTGGGTACGTCTCCCTTGAACTTCCTCAGCTATTACTTGCTCAACATTTCTAGGAGCTATCTTTTCTTTTTCAATTGGACAACCATTTTTCACTTCATAACAACGACCACAGGTTTCAACTGCATGCAGTAATCTATTTTGTTGAAAATAACTTTCTTCATTAAAAAAAGGTTTTGTACTAGAAGTATGCTTCCATTCCCCGGAAAATATTTTACAAAAATTAGTTCTGTTTACAATTCTTTTTCTTTTACATTTGTCCTTCATACGCTGCATTATTGTATTTAAAGTCTTCAATCTTTTTAAAATGGTAATGTCGGAAGAGGGAGCATAAAGGGGATATCTCGCAGAAAGAACTGCAGTATATTTCCAGTGTTGGCTTGCAGAGGTAAAACTGCGGGCCCGGCGGCTGTGAGCCGAACAATGGTTTGCAGAGGGAGAGCTGTGAGCTGGCAGGCTGGCTTGAGAGGAAGACCTGTGAGCTGACTGACTGGCTCGTAGAGGGAGAGCTGCAGCCCGTGGGCTCACAGAAGGAGAGCTGCGGGCCGGCTCACACAGGAAGATCTGTGGGCCAATAGCTATAGGGAAAATTGCAGGCCGTCGGCTTGCAAATAATAGGTGCGGGACGGTGATGTGGGGAGAGGAAGCGTGAAGGGGGTATCTCATAGACAGAGACCTGCGGTATATTTCCAGTGTTGGTTTGCAGAGCTACAACTGCGGGCCCGACGACTCACAGACGAAGAGCTTCGAGCCGACTGGTGTTTCGCAGAGGGAGAGTTGCGAGCCGGCGGGCTGTCTTGTAGAAGAGCTGCAAGCCGACTTACTGACTCGTACAGGGAGAACTGCAGCTCGTCGGCCGGCTCGCAGAGGAACAGCTGCGGGCGAACTGGTATAGGGATAGCTGCGGGACAGTGATGTGGAGAAAGGGATCGTGAAGAGGGTATCTCGCAGAGAGACAGAGCTGTGGTATTTTTCCAGTGTTGGCTTGCAGAGGTACAAATGCGGGTTGGCTTGCAAAGGAAGAGCTGCGAGCCGAACAATGATTTGCAGATGGAGAGCCGGGGGCCAGCGGGCTGGCTAGTACACGAAAAGCTTTGAGCCGACTAGCTGGCTCGTAGAGGAAGAGCTGAGGCTGCTTGAAAAAGAACAGCTGCAGGCGGACTACTATAGGGAAAGATGCCGGCCTTCGGCTTGCAAAGGCATACGTGTGGGACACTAATGTGGAGAGAGGGAATGTGAAGGGGCTATCTCATAGAGTGACAGCTGAGGTATATATCCAGTGTTGTCTTTCAGATGTACAACTGCAGACTGCCTCGCAGAGAAAAAGCTGCAAGCCCACCAGTGGTTTGCAGAGGGAGACTTACGGGCCAGCAGGCTAGCTCATAGAGGAAGACCTGCGAGCCGACTGGCTGGCTTGTAGAGGAACAGCTGTGGCCCATCGGCTCAAAGGGGGAGAGCTGCGGGCCAACTCGCACAGTAACAGCTCCAGGCCGACTGCAAAAGGGAAAGGTGCGGGCCGTCGGCTTGCAAAGACATAGGTGTAGGACTGTGATGTGGGGAGAGGGAGCGTGAAGGGGGTATCTCGTAAAGAGACAACTGCGGTATATTTCCAGTGTAGCTTGCAGAAGGACAACTGCAAGCTAGCAGCAGAGGAAGAGCTGCGAGCCGAACAATAGTTTGCAGAGGGAGAGGTGCTGGCTCGTAGAGGTAGAGCTGTAAGCCGACTAACTGCCTCGTAGAGGAACAGCTGCGGCCCGTGGGCTCGTAGAAGGACAGCTGCGGGCCATCTCGCACAGGAGCAGTGGCGGGCCAACTGCTATAGGGAAAGGATGGGGCCGGCGGCTTGCAACTCATGGGTGCGGGACAATGATGTGAAGACAGGGAGCGTAAAGAGGGTAATTGCGGTATATTTCCAGTGTTGGTTTGCAGAGATACAACTACGAGCTGCCTCGCAGACAAAGAGCTGTGAGCCCACCAGTGGTTTGCAGAGGGAGAGCTGCGAGCCAGCGGGCTGGCTCATAAAGGAAGACCTGGGACCCGACTGGCTGGCTCGTAGAGAGAGAGCTATGTGCCGGCTCACAGAGGAACAGTTGCGGGCCAGCGGGCTGGCTCGTAGAGGAAGACCTACCAGCCGACTGCCTGGCTCATAGAGGGAGAGCTGTGGCCCGGCTCACAGAGGAACAGCTGCGGGCCGTGTAGTATAGGGAGAGTTGCGGGCCGTCGACTTGCAAAGGGATAGCTGCGAGACGGTTATGTAGGGAGAAGCAGCATGAAGGGGGTATCTCGCAGAGAGAGCTGCGGTATATTTGTAGTGTTGGCTTGCAGAGGTACAACTGCGGGCTCGAAAACTCGCAGAGCGAGAGCTTATTCCTAAAACCATGTAATCTTTCAAACATATGTCACGTCCGTTTTCTACCATTGAAACTGATAACCACCTTCTCTATACACTAAGATCCCACGAACACACCAAAAAAAGTATAAGTGCTATTTTTATACTAGATAAAGCTCTATTACTTAATTTTTATAAGCACTACTATAGGGTGCACAAAATAAACAATATGAGATGAGGAGAGTAAACGGAGGTGTAATTCATGAACTTTAATTATACCATTCCTTTAATATACGTATATTCGAGGGTTTCAGTGGGATTAAAAAATTACGGTTGTGTAAAAGCGGTAGCAGTGTTCAGCACCGGTAAGATCCGGCCCACATAAAGGCCTGCGTATATTCAGCACAGAGACACAACCTAACAATTTTCCTCACTTATGATAACAGTTACTTTACTAGTGTGAAATAATCGTACAGAAAATTTACTACAACTTTTTTTTTTCTTTTTTATCTCTCACACATTGATTAAATATCTCTTGCAAACAAAAGCCCCTCTCCACCTTTATTTCGTAAGAACGAGCAATAAATATTCCCTTTAGCAGCATCTAGTCTCTAACTACTAACACAGTGCAGTATACCCAGTTGTAAAGCACAAACACTATTAAGACTACATCTTAAAACATCATTAAATGATTCTAACCATCCAGACATCCAGACATACAGAAAGCAACATGTACGTTTACTTTGTCCTTTTACTCTCCATGTAATCTGTGCACATTTTCAACAGGTTCGCAGTATAACACCTATCTTACGATTTCCACAGCGTCTCAGCTTTCTTCGCAGCAACACAGGGACACGGACCACAGGATAGTGCCAATAATCGTTTTTATTTAGATGCCACCATAACGCGTTTCAACTCCTGCGAGTCTTGTTCACATGGTAACGTTGTTTAGCGGCAGAGACACTTTTAAACTTACAACGTGCTCCGTGATTGGTTCACACAAATCAATGGACATAGAAAAGGTATTTCAATTCGTCATATTATCAAATGCATTTCCTGACATTGATACTTCGCTTTTTAATGTTTCTACAATTCAACAATTGCTCCTCATGTTGTTAATAATTCCGTCTTTTGTCATAGTAAATTGTTGATTAATAATTGCTTAAATGCGGTTTCCGTTTTTGAAACATCATCTTAATAGAACTGCAATTTATCAGAATTAATTCATCGTATACAATGCCAATAGTTTGAAAAAAGAAGACCTGTGATCAAAATTGTGCAAATAGTGCTATAAAATGCTATATTAGTGGGAAGTAAAATGTGTCAGTGCGTTTTAAAAAACATTTTTGTTACAAATTTATATGTATATGTATATTACTCTTAGTTTCACCGATGTCACTGTTGGAGGTGTTTTCCTTTTGGATACTGTTACATTTCCGAATTGATTCTACTCGGAACGTATCCTGAGTAGTGTCCAGTGTTGACAGATTAGGAAGATGCATGGGTGAATATGTATGTAAATCATATGAGAGACATTAGTGTGGTTCCCGAACATACATCACAAATATATGGTGCAAAATCGCGCTCACATAAATATAAACATAAATATATAAATATACAAATAAATATATAATATATAAATATATAAATACAAAAATAAGCAAATATATACACCAATATTTACAATGTCCAAATATCACACATGTTAAAATTCCTCATAAAATTTCATAAAATTCTATACAGTTTTAATGTCATTATTTGGTTTATAGGAGTTCGTGCTGGACCAATAGGAGGTTATTCATATGCAAGTATAAAGATCTTCCGTGATGTTAAGACCACCTGGGGTCTTTGTGTCGAGGTTTAAGATGTATTGGGTTTCTAATTTTCTCAGTTTAACCTCTCTGTTACCACCCCGTCTACTTGGTGGAATACAGTCTATTAGGAAAAATCTTAAATCCTGACTTCTTGAGTTGTGGTGTTCACGGAAATGTCTGGCTACCGGATATGTATTGTCATGATTGTTGATGGTTCTAATATGTTGAAGAATCCGTTTGTGTGCTTGTAGCTTGGTGCTACCGATATATTGTAGCCCACATGGACATATTAGAACATAAATAACATATTCCGTCTTGCAAGTAAGTAACTTTTTTATTTTAACTTCCTCCTTACAAAAGGGTGTTGTGTATGTAGTCCTGTTTATGCCTAACTGGCATGCCTTGCACCTATAAAAACCATAATGTGTTTTGAGCCAACTACAAGATTCAATTACTTCTGGGCTTGTGGTCACAAGTTTGTCCCTCATAGACATTCCTCTCCTGTATGTGATAGATGCTTTTGTGGGCAAAGAATCACCTAGAACTGGGTCGCTAAGAATGAGTGGCCAATTGTTCATTATGATTTTTCGTAGCTCTTTGTGTTGGTTGTTGTCCTTTGCCACTATCCTCCATAGTATTTACTACTAAGGACTTTGCTTTGGGCTTAATTAAGTCTAGGCGATCACTGTTCATGGATTTTGCTATTGCCCCATCTATAGTTTTGTGGGAATATCCCCTGGCAAGGAATCTTTTTTTGGCAAGTGTTTGTTCCTGTCTGAGGATTATCTCGTCACTATTTATACGTCTCAATCTAAGCATTTCCCCATAGGGAATGCTGTTAATTAAGTGTCGAGGATGGGCACTAGAGTTGTGCAGAGTTGAATTGCCTGCTGTCTTTTTGCGATAAAGTTTGGTTTGAATTTTGTTTTTATCAATGTAAATGGTGGTATCAAGAAAATTAACAGCAGAGTTGTTAATAGTGCCAGTAAATTCGAGATTTAAGTTGTTATTGTTAATTGAGTTAAGGAATCTTTCTGCCTCACATTGTTCACCCTTCCACATTATAAACAAATCATCTATAAATCTTAACCAGATGATAATGTTATTTTTCATAGTTTCCTTGAATTCGCTGGCCAGAACCAGCTCCTCCCACCAGCCCATGTGGAGACACGCGTAGCTGGGGGAGAAGCTGGCTCCCATCGCTACTCCTGTTAACTGTTGATAATGCATGTTGTTAAACATAAAAACATTGTTATTTAAACAAAATTCGACCATATCTGTTAACATTTTACTGTGGTGAGTTAATTTTGCCGTCCCCCCACTCAAATAATGTCGGAGTGCCTGTAATCCATCACAGTGTTTAATGCTCGTGTAGAGCGATGTTACATCTAATGCCATCATTAGATAGTCCTCCTGCCATTGGATGTCTTTCAGTTTGTGAAGGAAATCACTTGTGTCTCTTACGTATGATTTTAAACCTTGTACATGACTTTGCAAGTAGTAGTCCACATATTGTGAGGTATGTTCCAGTAAACTTCCACGTGCCGATATGATTGGTCTGCCAGGTGGTTGAGTTTTGTTCTTATGAATCTTGGGAATAAAGTACATGGCTGCTGTTATTGGGCTGTCATTTTTTAGGAAGTTGTATTCATCCTTGGTTATAAGGTCTTTAATTCTCCAATTTAATAGTTTTGCATTATACTGCTGGTATATTGTTTTTAGATCTGCTCCATTTATTTTAGTATAACATTTTCCATCGTTGAGTTGTGATAATGCTTCCTTATGGTACTCCGTTTTCTTCCAGATTACAATGTTGCCCCCCTTATCCGAGTTTCGTATGACAATGGAGGGATCATTGCTCAATTTTGACATTAGTTTATTGTAATCCGCTGTACTCTTTTTATATCTCATTTTTTCATTTCGTACCCTCTTATGTAATTTTTTGATGGCCCCAGTTAAATGTTCATTAAAAACATCAATAGAGTCTCTCTGACTAATTGGTACGAAAGTGGATTTGGGTTTGAAAGGTGATGGAATTTCCGCTCCTTCCCTTCTGATATTACTGTCCGGCTCTGTTATTAGATCATTGTCGGGTTGTACATTACCCTCGCACCATGGGTCATTGAGAGTATCCAGTAGTATATTTTCTTGATTAGCCTCAGTTACCCCGGTTGCTGTTGTCTTTGTCGGATTTTCAGGATTTACTTTTTTTGTTTTTGTTTTCTCTTTTTCTTGTAATAGAAAGTGTTTTTTTAATTTTAGTTTTCTAATGCTCCTGTAAATATCCATCCTGGTTCTTGAATAATTGAAGTTACTCTCCGGGCAGAAAGATAGGCCTAAACTTAGAATTTGTTCCTCCGCTTTGGTTAAGTCAATGTCAGATAAGTTTATGATTGTTTGCTTGGTTTCGTCGTTTAAATTCACTTTCTCAACCATCGTCCCCTGCCTCGCCTTCTGGGATTTGATGGCCCGAATTCTCGCCTTGCGCCTCTGCCTTCGTTTGTAGTTTCTTGATTTTCTATTGGTTGGATTCGTGGGCGCAGGGTTTGCCTTCTGTCCATACATAAAAAATTAATCTCATCTCCTGGCTCCGGCACCGGTTCTGATATTCCCACCGTTTTGTCTCTTAATTCAGAGTCTGAACCACTGTCTATTGCGGAGCTTAAATCGGAATTGTATGTAGGGGTAACCAGGTTATCTCTTGTTGTTGTGTCTTTTGTTTGTTTTTCCCTTTGGTTTGCTCTGGTGCGTCTCAGAGAATCGTATTTCCTAGAGAAAGTGAAGATCTGACCCAGTTCATAGTCTTTCTTATCTCTTATGAATTTATAGGCTTTCCTTTCCTTTATTTTATCCTCCTCCCTTTTCAAGCGTGTTAACATTTCCTTACGTAATTTTTCAATTTGCGTTTGATTTGCCTCATGGTATAACACCTATCTTCACTTATATTCAAATATACCTCACAGTGTAAAATATAACATCACAACCAATGCATATGTAATATTTCCAACATAACACAGTGCAGTTATATACCAATGAAACTGATTGCACCATTCTCTATATAGTACATACCCTACCAATATGGCAATAAACTTAGAAGTGCTATTTTTATATTACAAAGAGCTGTATTAGATTATTTTTATAAACAGTACCGCTGGGGGCACAAAATGATGGTGAGAGCTGGCCAGAGTAAATAAAGGTGTATTTCCCAAACTTTTTCTGTACCATCCCTTTACTATACATATATTAACATTTTTAAGTGGAATGAAAAATTTGGCAACTGTCTTAAACGGGTGGCGGAGCTCAGTACCAACAAGACCCGGACCACTTAAAGGCCTGTGTATATTCAGCAGACAAACACACTCTGACAATTACCTTCACTAATAATCACATTTACTTTAGCACTGTGAACAAAATCGTACAGAAAATATACACAGAAAATTTTCTTTTTTTTTTTATTTCTCACATATTTATAAAAAATGTCTTCTGAAGAAACTCTCCCCAACAACTTCCATTTGATAACAACACCAAAATCCAAAGCCTCCCAGTAACACACCAGTCTTGACTGATATTGAAATCTACCTCTCACTATAAAAAATACCACAAATTGTCCACATAACATTTCTGGTTTTTGTTCCATTTCTGTTAAGTTAATAACACATGAATTTTCTACTCTTACCCCTTCTCCACTATTTCCATACTAAGCATAATTTAACTTATGTTCGTAGCTGGTATGCAGATTCCAAATGTCACAAACGCATGCAATTCTTTCTTTGTCACACAGTACATGTAATGCATCGCTCTCATCAAGAATGGAACCAGTAATGGCAGAATTTCCCTGTTGCTCCACACATAAATACATGTAAAGAACAAGTCAGAATAGTTCCTTGATTTTTTCAAATTGCAAAACTTCTCTCTATTGGTTATTTTTAAGCTTTCCATATAAACAGTTTTTTTAAAATTTAAGAACACATACAGGTGAGAAGTTAAACGTATTCTATCAACACACTTTCTATAACATTCTACTACACGTACAGGTTAAAAGTTAATATTTTTTTAAAACCTAACTATATTTTTTTGCAACATTTTCTCGGACATTTAACGCACCTGTAGGTTAAAAGTTCACCATTGTTTTAAGTTTGAACAGTGCCTTCCAAATGCAAGTAGCAGGTTTGGTTGAACTGAGAAAATGTTATCCTGTCATATATACTCCACTTTCAAACTGCTTTTTATTAACCAATGACAAAGATGCTTTTCAACAAACTAATATGCACCCTACTTTTAAGAAATGCCCCTTGACCTAGCCCACCCGGGGGCCTCATTAAAATAAAACGTGAGAACCCGCAACCCCAGTGCAAATTGCGCCGATTTAAAAAAAAAAATGCTTTTTTTGGCCCTGCCTTCTGGGACTCCCTGAGCAGGCCTAGGGGGTCAGGGTGTTTCTACCCTGAACCCTTCTCTTGTTTTATACCTTTGTTTCTCTGTTTTCTAGTGACTCGCTTGTACCGAGCCAAAAGATGGCTGCCAACACTTCCTGGTTTGGAGTGTTGGCAGCCAATCACAGTGAAGCTCGTGCCCGGGACTTAGTTTCCGCACAGATAGCAAAACTTTTATTTTTCTAATTTCTCAGCAACTACTGAACGGATTTACACCATTTAAAAAAAGTTGCTTTCTGATCCAAGCATTACCTTTTTGCCAAATTTGGGGTAATTCCGTTCAGTAGTTTCAGCTGTAGCCTTGCACAAATTTTCCAATGGGAAATTGATTGGAATTTCTCAAAAACTGCTGAACGGATTTACACCATTTTAAAAAAAGGTCGCTTTCTGAACAAAGCTCTAACTTTCTGCCAAGTTTGGGGTAATTCCGTTCAGCAGTTCGGGCTGTAGCTCGTCGCAAAATTTCCTATGGAAATTAACATGGAGAAAACGTGTTTTGGGACCCCCCTTTTTTCTCAGCCCCCCACTTGATGAATCAACCCCAAATTTTCAGGATGGGAGCTGAACTGGATAGGCTTTTTTTCCCGAAATTTCACGAAGATTCGTCAAACGACTAGGGGTGGGCGGAATTTGCGGAATTAACCTTCGCAAATTATCGCGAGAATGTTTAAAATTATCGCAAACAAGCAGAAATATCGCGAAGATGCGGAAGTTTTTTTCCGGCATGTTCGCGAGATTTTCTGCATGGTTGCGGGTCGCCAACTTACCTATGTGGTTGCTTGCGGGCGCGGCCATCTTGTTTTGAGTTGTTCTCGCGGTGCATGATCGCGAGAAGAAAGACGTGATCGCGCGACGCATGACGTCACTGCGGGCGCGAACTGTCGCGAGACAGCGCAAATGGCTAAAAACAATACAACATCTCATGGAGAACGCGACCGGATCAAGAAAACTTGTCGGCGAACGCAGGGATTCAGGTAAGGCGATCGCGCGCGCGCGCGAGAATGTATCATTTTACAGCGCGAGCAAGAAACAAATTATCGCCAAGCTGCGGAAACCGGAATTTTTGACATTTTCGCGCTCTCCGCGGAACGCAAAAATGTCAAATTATCGCAATTTCCGCGAACGGAACGAAATTTTTGCCCAGGCCTACAAACGACGCCAAAGTTATTAGCAAATCAAAAAATGCTTTTCCTATGGAAACTAGGTTGTAACTATAACTACCTACAGGCGACCGCCAGTAGTTAGTATACACACACATGCTGATCTCCTGCCATGCTCTTACTGAATCCACCTTGACATCCTCCAACCACATCCACCTCATGGAGTCGGTACAAGAAAGTGGGAGCAGGACCCACTATTTATAAAACAAGAACTGTGCATCACATATACCACAGGAAAATGGACTTGCACTCCCAAGGAATTACTGGTATGAAAAATTTAATAAGAAGGCTTAGTGGGAGATTTCCCTGTATTTGACAGCGTCAAAGGATTTGATTTCATTGGTTTATGGAGTAAGGAGTTGTGGATTATCCAGGAGTGTAAGATGTGCGTAGCTATTCGTAAGAGACTGGATGCAGCAAAGATCTTTTTGATGAGAATGAACAGGGGCATGCCGCAAGCACCAACAGCGTAACCTCCATCTTGCCTGCCACAGGAAGGACTTTGAAACAGGATTTAAACCAGTATGAAAAATTGTTGAATAAGGAGATCAATCGCAGCTGAGAAGTGATCTCCTTAAATAATTACATTGAGGTGGGCAGGGTAACACAGGATTTAAAAATTTTGATCAGTCGACTCACCACAATGTGCACCTCAAACTGCTAGAGGAATGGTCTCTTTAAATGGCCAGCACGTGTAACAACATGCTGGGTCAGTTATCTAAGTATGCTGCAATGGAGCTGGATGAAGTGGTCTTGGATATTAAAAAACGGAAGGACTCCTTGGAAAAACATCACAGGCAAGAAGAAGTATTAACCTTTATTAAAGAATGTGAACCAAGACTTGAAAAATATGAGGAGGAGATAAAGACCTAGAAAAAGCAAATTTTTGGGAGACAAAATTGATTATGCCTCCACAAGGGTTTTGACCTTTGGACGAAAGCATCATGTGACCAAAAAGTTCAGACAGTTGGCCTCACTTAGGCAGCAGGAATTAATTACGTTTGAATCTTGCTCTGATATCTATTCAGACATTGATGACTACCGGGCCTCTGGTATTTCCAGCTTTGTACCATTTACCATCCTAGAGCAATATAATTTTTTACAGCAGAATCAAATGCCCTGCAGAAAACCGCTAAGACCAAGAGGAGGCAACAACAATGGTGGAAGAAAGCCAGGAGGGGAGGCGCAAACAGAGGAGAAAAAAGACACTGCTACACATGGGAGAACAAGAGAGCCAAATAATGGGTGAGAAAGCTCTAACTGTCATAAATCTGTCTATCCATGAGCTAAGTAAAGAGGAACATTCACTTCCCACTGCAAATTTTGATTATTCCAAGACTAGAATTGATGCGTTCTTATTTATTCATAAGTTGAAACTGTTGAAACTGTTTGAACAGAAAAAACACAAACAAAAACCTGGAATGCTTGCTGAAATTGAAGGTCACTAGGGATTCTACCTTTGATAGTATCAGTATAGGGGGACATATAGGGCCTTGCTACATTTAGGAAATTTGAAATTGGAGGGAGAGTTTGGTTAACAGAGAGGGGACTGCTATGCAATTAGGGTTTGGAGATTGATAGGCCCTGTTGGAATCAATCAATCAAAAAGTTTATTGCTTCAGTTAGTTAAAACCATAACAATACATTTACTAAAACCGAATGCTGCGATTAAAATAAGTTATTTTTTCCCACTTTTTGCTTTTTTTGTTTTCCTAAACATTGTAAAAAGCCTTTCGTTTCTACTATAATTATGTATAAAGAATGACATTGTTTTTAAGAATAAATAAAGACATTTTAACACGCATAGTATACAGTTTAGTAAGTCTGGAACGTTAATTAGTAGCTGTAAATTGTTTCTCCCAATGATCTGATAGTATTCTACATTGTGTTCCAGAGTACGGTCTGCTTGTGAGTTGGCCGTCTTATTTGCTTTTTGCGAGCAGGGCACAGGGTTACTTTTTAGTGTTTGTGCATGAGCTAAGAGGAAATTTATTGGTTGGCAATTCAATGGAGTGTCAGTTGGGTCCAAGGTCGCCATAATTGCCGATCTGCATGTTCTTATGCCTCTAGGGTTGGAATGATTTTAAGCCCAAATCCAAATATAACCCAATCACATCGTATAATAATCTGGTGACTTTACATGAGATTGTTGCTGGGGATCTTATGCAGTTATGGTGTTCCAGTAGCAATCATTTTGCCAGAAATTTATCAGAGCCAGGCTTTGGACACCCTTACAAAAAATCCATCTTTTGTTATCAAACCTCCTGTCAAAGGGGGCAATATTGTACTGTGGTATGTCAACAAGTACAATAGGGAGGCACAAAGTCAGTTGGAGCTTTCTGGTAGTTACGAAAAGTCCTCTTTCCTACAGTACAAGCAAACCATTATGGAGTATCCTTCTCTTCTCTCAAGTTGGCATGGACAAGGCTTTTGTATGTTGATGAATTTTGTTTCCCATTGGTACAGAAACCTGTAGCACTGTGTTTTGATTTGCTTCCTAAAGTTCATAGGCATGGCACAGACCCTCCTGGGAGGTCCCTCATTTCCACAAATACCAGCCTGTTAGAGAACAGTTCCATCTATTTAGAATTTTTCCTTTACCTGTATGTTTTGAATTTACCCGCATATTGAAGGGAGAGCATGTGTTTTATTAATTAGATTCAAGCAATTGCTTGGCAACCAAATTATATATTGGTTACAATTGATGTTGTATCATTGTATACTTGCATCGATCATAATTTGGATGTACAGGCATGCAGGTATTTTTTTATAGATAAATCTCTCTTGTTGTACAATCCCTCCATGATGTTTAGATTCTATCTAGAAAATAGCTTCTTTCTGTCTGGTGACCAATGGTTTAGACACCTCACTGGGATGGTAATGGGATGCTGCTTTGTACCCAGCTATGCAGGAATATTTATGGAGTGGTGGGAGGCACAGCATATTTGGACAGAGGAGAGAGTAAGGGGGACACAACATTTGGCTTTTTGGACACTCTATATCGATGAAGTTTTGGCTATCTGGGATGGTCCACAACAATAATAATAATCCACATTTGTAAAGCGTGAACAATCACCCGTAAGGGTCTCTAGGCGTTGGGGGCCGTCGGGAAGATTAAGAAAGCTATTGCCCAGAGTCACATGGTGCTGGGCTAATCTGCCGCCGGCGCTGGGGATCGAACCGTGATCCCCAAATTCCAGAGTCAGTCGCACTGGCCGCGGTGCAACACCTCTTCCCTCAACAAACAAACAACAACAAACACAACAAACATTGGATTTCGTCCAACTCTGGCTAAATGAGAATAAGTTTTATCTGTCATTTACTCGTAAAACCCATAAACCTACTATTGAGCCTTGGACGTGTTAGTAACTGTCCAGGAAGACATTATTAATATCAGTCTTTGTAAAAAGACAATTGCAGGTAACAATATTCTCCACACCCACAGCCATCATCTTCACAAACTAGAGTGCAGTATTCCTTACAGAGAGTTGCTCAGGGCCAAGGACAATTGCAGCAACCCTGAGACCTTTAACCCCTTCAGTGCCACGCCCTTTCCCCCTCCTGTGCCGGGCGTTGCACTAGTGGGTGGGGTTCATGACGAGATAGTCTCGTCATGGGCACAGCGCAACCGTGCTCCATGACGAGACTATCTCGTCATGGGCACTGAAGAGGTTAAGGTGGAACAGAATCATATGGCCAACAGATTTAGAGCGATAGGAAGCCCAACCAAAGTAATCAAGATAGCATGTGATAAAGTATCTAGAGTGGGTGGGTACAGCGTGCTTAGACCCAAAAAGAAAAGCAAACCTGTAATGAAGTCAGATTCATCACTACCTACAACTATGAATCAGATGCTATCAGTAGGGTGTTGAGGAAACATTGAGGTCTGGTACAAACAGATCAGATAATTGGCAAAATGGTCAGCTCT
The DNA here is from genome assembly GCF_964204655.1 of Triturus cristatus. NCBI lineage: Eukaryota > Metazoa > Chordata > Amphibia > Caudata > Salamandridae > Triturus > Triturus cristatus. Next base: position 1,361,853,526 of record NC_140591.1, on the reverse strand, counting down.
TCGCCCGCATTACATAAAGAAGAGTAGGTCCTTGAGGGAAGTATTAGTATGTAGTTATCCCATTACAAACCCATTATAAAATGCCGGCTCATGGATCAGTGAATAACAGGGTTTCTTTAAGTGTGGGAGGAGCAAGGAAGGTGCACATATTGCCAACAGAAAATCATACACTCTACCCACGTGTGGGAAATGTAAAACCAGAAGAGTCATCACATACAGTACAGAGTTTATTGTGTAGGTTTTGGTTTGGCCTTGCAGGCTACAATGTGTAACGAGTACCATCTACCCTGTGTAGAAAGGGATTCTTGAACATATACATGCCATAAAAAATAATGGCTCAAGTTATTCTGTGGCGAGGCATTGGCATCAGATACATGCTCATGATACTGAAAAGATTTATTTTTATGACGTTGACAGGGTCCAGATGAATGCAAGAGGTGGTGACAAGGAACATCTTTTGAAGAAGATGGAGTCCAAATATATTATTACGTTCAACAATAGACATCCTGGTTGGCTCAACCAGGATGAGGAACTCCATGTCCACATCGAATGAGTCTCTTTTAATTATTGGACTTTAAAATTTTCAGATTTTTTCTGTGCTTTATTGTCTTTTGTTTCTGCACTTTATGAAATAGACCTATATCATGAAAGATTATCATTTGAAAATGTATCTTCTGATATTCCAGTGTGTGATCATTTATTCCTGGACTCACCATCATTCCAATAATTTTTTTACATGGATGTAATATGTGTGTTTTTTCCTTTTTTTATTTTTTATCTTTTAGAGATTCTTTCCACAAGTGTTTACACAAAGGGGTCAATTACGATGTCGCCCGGAAAGCATTCCTACTGATTCGGTCCCGGAATGCTTTCTGGGAGACTCGGATCCGGTGAGTACAACCGAGCGATTTGGATGTATACGGATGCTTTCGGATACGATTCGGTCAGACTCCCATTAACTTCAATATGAGACTGTGTTCCGAACAAGAACACAGGCTTCCATTGAAAAAATAGGTGGCTGGGGAAAATTGTGGTCCCTGAGGCAGGCACCCCTTGGTGCCTGCCATACTGTGCATGGTTGGAAAGGGGGGTCCCTTGGGTACCCCCACAGGCCTGATTTGGAGGGCCCTGGGTGAAGAGGGGCCTGGTAAAGACAGATTCTGGCAACCAATTTGTTCCAGATAAACCGATTTGGAATGGCTGTCTGAATCGGTCATTGTAATCGCTCACATGGAAACCCAGTCCATAGAGCTGTACGATCCTGCTCTGAAAGACGCGACCGGTTCAAATGCCTTTCGGAACTGATTCGGACAGCCCTAACAATTTACGGGCATCATAATCAGTCTTTGGGAAGTGTCTACGATTCGGTCGGAAACAAGGGTTCCTAATGGGATTAGGGTTCGGCGAATCCGATTTGGAGCCCTTCCGAACGGCATCGTAATCGACCTAATATTGTTTATATGTTTAGTGTTGTATTATCTGGCACACACTTACTACAGTTTTTGTTTATTGAGATGCATGATTATATATTTTCTTCCACTAGGCAATTTGTTGAAATCTATATTTGATTAAGAATGAATATGCATGTGCATGATACTTATATTATCCATTTTAATAGCCTTCAATGCAGGTGTTTCATCTGAAGTTAATAAACCACTTGGCAGGAGTATTTATGTTTAACCTGTTTATGCCAATACAAGTATTTTATCTGATGTAAGTAAGCCACTTGGCAGTTGTATTTTTGTTTAACCCGTTTATGTCTTTATATGTATAGGTCTGAAGACTTAGGGCCTTTTTCTGGCCAAATTAATGGTTACTGTGATGACAGGGTTACTGTTTACTATTGGGTGAAGGCATATGGCCCTGCCTCACTGAATGTTTTATGCTGGCTATCAATATCAACCTTATTACTGAATGCGGGCATTTCTATGTTTTTGACATCGCATTGCATATTTGAAGGTATGAAATATTTGCGGGGTTTTTATGAAATACACTATTGTATACATGTTTTTATGTACTAAAGTGTGTGCAGTTTGTCTTCTATGTTGATGATGACATTTTGTTTAAAGGGCACACATACACAAAATTATGTTATGGCTTTTGACCAGGACTGTGTTGGTTGAAACGTGTAAACCCTTCTTATTAAACTTTTCACTGCAGTAATTCCTCAGAAGTGCGACTTTTTCCTGTGGTATATGTGATGCACAGGGTTCTTGTTATCTATCTATCTATCTATCTATCTATCTATCTATCTATCTATCTATCTATCTATCTATCTATCTATCTATCTATCTATCTATCTATCTATCTATCTATCTATCTATCTATCTATCTATCTATCTATCTATCTATCTATCTATCTATCTATCTATCTATCTATCTATCTATCTATCTATCTATCTATCTATCTATCTATCTATCTATCTATCTATCTATCTATCTATCTATCTATCTATCTATCTATCTATCTATCTATCTATCCATGTATCTATCCATCTATCTATCTATCTATCTATCTATCTATCTATCTATCTATCTATCTATCTATCTATCTATCTATCTATCTATCTATCTATCTATCTATCTATCTATCTATCTATCTATCGATATATATTCACTTAAAAAACACAAAGATTAAAGGGAGGTTATAGTTAGGCTCTGATTTCACTCATACGAAACCATAGAAACTTAGCAGTTGTAGTTACCTGATCTAACTATAACTTACACCCCAACAATGCACTGCTTATTACCTTACATATTACATCACTCATGACATGGTGTCAGAATACATAATGAACTCTACAGACATCATTGACTGTTATTAACCTTGCCGAGGTACAGCTATCATAATCACCAATAAAACTAAGATTGATTCCAGTCAATGTATCCCTAAACAATTCTAAAATATAATTCCCCAACAGAGCTACCATTAAACAGCTTTTTCAAATCATTCCAGGTTGAACCCACCCAGATACATAGGTGTATCTGGCTGAGAATTCGATGAGGAAGCATGCCAATAAAATAACCAAAAGTGGGTGAGAGTTCTTCTTAATAGAAAAATGTATTTATTCCATGCATACTTAATTGCATGGTCAATGCATAGAGAGTGTATTCACTCTCCTTTTTCGTTTGGTATGTACAGTTTGGAGACTAAGTGCATGCACTTTGCTATACTTTTGCCTCCCTCTCTTGACATAATGTAACCATCAGAGACTCATCATGAGAGGAGATTTGCTCGTCCAACATGTTGGGAGCTCAGCGTACATGTTTTGGTTGGGCAGAATTCGTGTGCTTCCACAGCCGTGAAAATGTTCTTGATTTTTTCCAGCTTCCTGAGCTTGAACTTTTAAGGGCACACACATGACATTGTAATGCAGCTATCTATTAGTTAAATAGATAATTTGTGGTGTTTTACTCTTGTAGCAGAGCAGAAAGGAGGAGGGCAGTCATTAACTTACATACATTTTTATGTCTGTCTTAATAGTGCAACATTCACTTGACATTTTAACCTACACCAATATTATTCCACAGTGCTTTTGCTTCCAGTCAGATATGTAATCATTCAATGGTATTGACCTGTAGTGCCTTACATTACCATGCAACATTTCTTCAGCACAGACCTATTGGTAAAGCATAAGCTTGTTCCTTTTTTCTTGGCTGATGAGGCATTTAATTCTCAGAGCTGTTTCATTGTTTGCCAGCTTTAGGCAAGATCTTAATCCTGCGTGATGAATATAGTATTAATAGAGGGTCCAGCATAACTCTATCTGACCCAGAAGGCTTGGCCATTAATAATTGAGTTTCACCCATTGAAATTATGACTAGGCTGGTCAGGCACAAAATTGTATATTTCCGTCAGGCTTTACGAATGATCAATATATATACAAATACTCTCCAAGGAAATGTGTTCTATGTTAGGTTTTCTCCTACATGTTCTGTGCGGCTATCCTCAAGACAAATATGTTCCATACTTTTCTTTAGGTCTACAAGCCCAAGACTAATTCTAAGCAACTCCAAATGTTTTAAAATGTACGTTTGTTTAAGAAGGGGATAGAACTGATGTTGGTCAAGGGGATCTTAGTACTGGTAAATATGCATCTAGCACTGGAAATAAGGCCACTAACACAGTCTAGGGCTCAGAATAGGTCTCAGAAAGTATTCCCATACCATGGCTGCAAGCAGGCAGGCTTTACTGCAAGACAGGTATGTAAAGCATTTAAAAACACCAATTAAGAAAATAATTAAGACACAACACACAATAAAACACCAATACCAATTTATAAAAACAGGAAATATTTTTATATATAAAATCACACCAAAATGAAAAACATCCAATGTAGAGAATCGTAGTTATGAATTTTCAAAGATTTAGCACTATATAGCACATAGAAACCTACAGCACCCATTGGGAAATATGGTCACACAATACTGGGACAAAGTCAAAGTTTCAGGCTGACCGTGATGGAGCCCTGCGCGGCTACCCCTCATGGTAGGACTCGGTCACAGTTTTTACCTTCTTACTTAGAAACTTTCCTGGAGCTTTTTCTGCTAGGGTCCCTCGATGCTCTCCACCAGTCTAGATTTGGTGAGGGTTTGCTCTCGATCAAACTGGAAGTTGGACCTCCAGAGCTTTCCACTGGGATGAACCAGGGATCCAGGCCAGCTCAGACAGACAGAGCTTTCTGTCTCGAGGTCCCTCAATGCTCTTCATCAGGCCAGGTTCAGTGAGGGTTCGACAGCTTGGCTTTCGATTATCTCTCGGTCAAACTCTGGAAGTCAGACCACCGGAGCTTTTCAGCAGGACAAACCTGGAGGGCAGGCCCGCTCACGGTTGAGGGTTGCTGGCTTGGCTTTCCAAGTGGTGTCAGTCCACTTCTGGATCCTTTTTCCAAAGTTGCTTGAAACTACTGGAACTTCTTACTTAAGCTCCTCTGAGGGTCCCAAAGTGTCTAAAACTTACTCCAAAGATCTGGAGGCTCCAAGGTGGTCCTTGAAAGTTTTCAACTTCAGTTCCCACAATCCACTTTGCTAAACCCCTTGCAAATCCACTCCAGGCTGGGGATTTTTGGTGGTGATGTTCAAGGTGAGCACTGTTAACCTTGCAGGAAGTCCAATCATTATTCCTCTTGAAGCCAGTTAGGCCCACAGGGCTGTAGTTCCAGATTGTGCAGCAGGCACAGTCAGAGTGCAGGGCCTGCTGCAAATCAAACTTCCAGCATGCACCCTTCTTCTTTTCTTGTTTCAAGCAGCAGATCTGAGAGGCTCTGAGTGTACTCTGGGGTCAAGCAGGAGGGTACTCCTGTCGAATGAGGTGCAGGGCAAAACACCCCAGAGCATGACCATTTCCTCCAAAGTGTGGCACAATGGTCTCCCAGAAAGTGCATTTTTGTATGTCTGAAGTCTCAACAGAGAGGCTATAGCTAGCTAAACCAACTTCCAGTATTGCTCCTCTCCATAGCTCCCCTCCATCCTATATTTGTAAATTCCTTCCTTAAGCCTGTCATCTGGCTGGGCTCAGAGTGGAAGGGGGTAGATGGACCTGGCTGTCTCTGTCTACCTTTGAAGCTGATGCTTTATGACCCCTCCCCCCTGCTCTGGCATTCCTGTAGAGCAGGGCCCTCTTACAAGGGATAGCCTTTCCTCCCTGGATGCCACTTATCACTTCATCAAAGCAGCCTGGCTAATCCACCTAACCCTGACCAATCAGGGCAAACCACTGGAAGGCTGAATTTTGGCTTACAGACATGAAAGTATTATAACTTCTTGTCTGAACATTTTAGGATAAATTCAACAACATCATATTGTTGGATTTATCAATACCATTCTCCTAAATCCTTGAATTATATTTTATCGGCTGTCTCTTGTGGTAGTTATGGATTCATAAAATTTTGCAATGTTAACCTATGTGGCTGGGGATCTACAATGGGGAAAATGAAATGTCCAATTTCTCCAACCCCAGGGCCTATAAAACTGCTTTTATAAGGAACCTGTTTATAACTACATGACTCCCACACCCCTGGGACACCTAAGGGAGACTTTAGGGGTCCTGAATATACAATAATTCTGTAGATCTTCCCTCCACAGTGCTCCTAGTACAAAAGTCGATTTTGGGAAGCACTTTCCTACAATGAGGCATGTGAAATGTGCAATGTCTCTATCCCCACAGCATATAAAACCTGTCTGATAGGGGTTCTCCTTATAGGTACCTGGCTCTCCACCACTGGGACACATAAGAAAGACCCTAGGGGTACCTAATATGCCAGAATATTGTAGTTTATCAATTGTAAGTGACCCTAACACTAAAGTAGAGTTTTGACACAATGTGCATTTAAAAGAAGTTCTGCAACACAGGGCTTCTTTTAAAATGACCTCAGGCTCTGAGCAATGCACATATGCAAGTGTAGTGCAGAAAGAGCTGCTGGACCTAAAACTGCTATGCCCTATTATAAACTAGGGACTTAAAGGTAGTTTTAATCACCCTGCCCTGTTATATACTAGGGCCTTATAGTGAAAGGCATGTCAATCATAGGGTACCCTAACCCATAGTGTACCCTATTGTGTGTAGGTGCTTTTATTGTATGGTGAGTATTTTCGGCATGGCACTGGCCATGGGCCTGGTTAGCCAGAGCCCAGGGACCATCAGAGTCAGTTACAACCAGTACAAGTTCACAACAAAATAAATGGGGGTTGCCAAGGGTACAGGATGACTTTGCAACAAGTAAATCCTTCCAAAACTATAAAAACGAAAATAATAGCCATCAAGAATTGAAACCAATAATTTCCAATTCACAATACAGCTTATTTTAGTTTACAAACATATAAACTGTGTCATAATTTGTATACCTATAAAAGAAAAATTTCAAGTGCTATGTTCATAAAATATTACGAATATAGTTTTACAATGTTCCCTCATAAGTACACCTCAATGCGGGGGCGCTAGGTGGCGCTGGACCGACATGGCCGCACTTCTGTGAGGCTCCAGCCGGCCAGGCAAATAACGATCCGGTAAGCCCATCCTACAGGCCAGCAAATGACCCGATGACCATACCGGCGAGAGAAGGGACACCTTAAGCCTCTTCTGGGCCAGTTTGGTGGAGAACGGCAGCCGGGAGGAGGAGAAATCGGCTCCTGCAGGCCCGCGGCGACGGGACCGTTGAGAGGGGCGGAGCGACGTGGCGGACTCTGACACTGCTACAGGCCGGGGATCTTCGGCGACTGTTGGGCCACGGAGCTGGTGCCGTACTCTGATGCTGTGACGGATGTGGACGCACCGGTGAGCGGGCCGACATTACCGGACAGTCTGGTGCAAGTGCTGGGGGGCGCGGAGCCTCGGAGGCGGCGAGATCGCTCCCCACGAGCTGCCGGGAAGAAGCCTGCTGCGTGGGCCGGAGCGGCCATTGGTGACGCGGTCGCGCCGGATCCACCGAGCTCTGGTGCTGCTGGAGCGCTGCTGCCCGCGCTGAGTCCCGGCTGCGCCTCTGACGGCCCCTCGTCTACCCCGGTGATGACTGTGTTGGCTGGCGCGGGGCTGGGCGAGCGCCCGATCTGGGGAGAGGTGCCCTGAACTGGACGTGCTTGTAGGAGGCCTCCGCAGTGTGACACCACAACCCTACCCTGAGTGCGCGCTTTCCTGCCTCAGCAGCGGACCTGACGGGTGTGTGGCCGATTATACGGGGGCTGGAAAGGTGCGGAAGACGCTGCGTTCCCTACTAACTGGGGGTCAGAACTGATCACTTGGTGGCTATTCCCCGTCTGGCTGCGCCATTTGGTCCCAGCGGGCTGGCGTGGAGTAGTGACGCGGAGGGGAGTGTGCGCGGCCTGGGCTCGGTGCCGACAGCGTGCATCGTCCAACCCACTCCCCGCTTGAACTGACCCCAGCGGTGGCGGCTACTATGGGTAAGACGGACACGAAACAATCAACGCTACCTTTCAGCTCCGCGAAGGGGAAAAAAACACGCGCACAGAATGCGGATGGCGGGGAGACGGGCCCCGGCGTGGAGGATGATTTGGACTGGAAGTCCTTGCTCGTGGGCATGCAGCGGAGCCTAACCTCCATCGACACAAAGATTGATACTATGAATGCCAGGCTGGACACGGTGGTGCAGCGACTGGATCAGCACGGGGAGCGGCTCGAGGAGGCGGAGGGTCGGATCTCGGAGTTGGAAGATGGAGCCGAGACTAACGCCACCAAACTCTCCCAGATGGACCGCCTACTCAAAATCATAGCGGAGAAAAACGAAGATTTGGAGGCGCGTTCCCGGAGAAATAACGTTCGCCTGGTTGGTCTGGCGGAATCCAGTGGTGGTGGCCGCATGGAGGAGTTCATAGAGCGCCTACTGACAGATAAATTTGGACGGGACGCCTTTTCGCCTCAGCTGGTGGTGGAACGGGCCCACAGATCCTTGGGTCCTCGACCGGTCCCGGGAGCTCCGCCGCGCCCGGTGATTATCAAGTTCCTCAACTACAGAGACCGGGACACCCTGCTGCGCCTGGCACGAGAGCAACAACCGATCCAGCACGAGAACACTACACTCTCTTTCTTCCCGGACTTCACCCAGATGGTGCAGGAGGCCCGTCGCAAGTTTGTGGGAGTAAAGAAAAAGCTGCAACAACGCAACATCCCATACTCAATGCTTTATCCCGCTAAGCTCAAGGTCACGCATCATGGCAAAGTCCACTTTTTCGGTAACCCACAACAAGTGGAAGACTTCCTACGAGACCGTGGGTCCTCCGCGTCTCCGAGGCGCAGCCCCGGGGCGAGATCTGGATCCCGGTCCCCGACGTCAGCTCCGGACTGATGAGTATTACACCATGTTGTCTTAATGTCCACTTCTGTCTTCTCTCCTCTGTGTCCCTCTCACTCCTCCCTCTCCACTCTTGGCTGCTCCCCCTTACCTCTTCCCCAAATTTACTCACGCTCCCTTTCTGACTGTAAGAATGGACTGGCGGACTCCACGAGCTGGACTGTTTGGCTACACGGGAAAGTGTGTCCAGACCTTTGATTCCTGTCCGAATTGGGGGAGGATGGGGGGAGAATATGGAATTTGAGTGTCCCACTCATATCGCCATTTGTTATTCAGGAGGAGCTGGCGAGGTCGATGTGGCTGCTATTTGCCTTGGCACTCCCCCCTCCCACCCCACTTTCGCTCCCAGCCCTTTGGCGGCGGCGATATAGTGGGTGAAATATCGGGATAGGGGAGGGTAGGTCCAGCTCACTGGTGCTACCCAAAGAGGGAATACCCCATACGAATGGCTTTGTTTGACGGGGGGTCGGGGGGGGTATGGTTCCCGGCAGGATTGGGCTGTCGCGGTGGGAGGGGGTGGGGTGTGGGAGGGACGGGTTGTTGAGGGGACTGTTGATTGATAAGTTTTCCTCTGACGAGTTTGTTGAGTCGGAAGGAGCGGGTGAGGGGAGGGAATGTATATACAGCATTACACTGATCCATTGGACCAATCACACATATACATTGGAGTTGATGATACGGCGATACATGTGGTGGTGCCTGAAGTCGGTAGTGTGCCGCCTCGTTGGTCTAGAGGTGGATGGGCGACTGGCAGTTCGGGCATGGCTGAGAGCCGATCCGCAAGCGGGCATCTGGCGTCAGTTGGTGTGACTGCACAGGAGGGAGATACGGCGCCGCGCGACCCGCATAGTAGAGTGAATGTTCTGGCCTGGAATGTACGGGGGCTGGGTGACCCGCGCAAGCGCCGCCAGGTTCTGGGGTATCTCGATCGCCATCAAATACATATAGCGCTGCTGCAGGAAACGCATACGGACCCCCGGGGCATACCTCCCTTTGCGTCCCGCTGGGCGTCTTATAGCCTATTCTCCTCTTATTCTACCTATTCTAGAGGAACGGCCATTCTGGTCAAGAAGCACACCCCCTTTGTGCCCCTAGGAGAAAAAACGGATGCCGAGGGACGTTTCTGTGTCGCGTGGGGCCGCATGGGCAACGCCACGATCACTATTGTGTCCTCCTACGGGCCCAATCTGGATGAGCCCACCCACTTCATCTCCCTATGGGAAGTTATACTGGGGGTAGGATCCACTCACCTGCTCTGGGGGGGTGATTTCAATGTTACCTTGAATCCGTCTCTTGACCGTTCCAATGTAGATACTCCACACCACCCCCGCTCTCAGGCATATATCTCTGACCTGCTGACCCATCATTTGCTGATAGACGCTTGGCGCCGGATACACCCGGATGCCCGGGAGGGTACGCACTGGTCGGCGCTGCACTCCACGTGGGCTCGTTTGGACTACATACTGCTTTCTAGGGGCTTGGGGTCCTCTCTGCTGGCGGCGAGGCACTTACCTCGTACCTTTTCAGATCACGCACCGGTACTGATCACTCTGGCCAGGACGGGGATGGTCGGTGCACCGCTCCCATGGCGCATGCAACCTAACATCCTCCGGGATGGGCTATTCCAGCACGAAATGTCCCAGGAAATCACGGACTTCATAGATCGCAACAGAGGGTCGGTGGATAGCGCTGCGACGATATGGGAGGCATTCAAGGCCACTATGCGAGGGGTGTGCATCTCGAAGGGTTCGGGGGTACTGCGCTTTCTTCGCGCCACTCTGGCTTCCCTGGAGCGGGACCTGGGGGCGTTGGAAACTGCCCCAGATTTCCTGGAGGACCCCGGAGCGCAGCTAGAATATCGCACTAAGCTCTCGGAATATAAGCGCACCGCGGAGAGGGAGGTTCATTTCAGAGGGAAACACTTCACGGCGCGGGCATATGGGGAAGGGGAGCGACCCGGCAGATTCCTTGCGGGGGTTCTTCGCCCTCCGCAGGGCTCTAATCACATACTGGAGGTCAGAGCCTCGGATGGTTCCATATGCCGGGATACCCCCTCTATACTCTCCTCCTTTGTCTCACACTATTCGGGCTTGTACACATCCAGACGGGAGTCGCCGTTGGAGATGTCCGACTATCTCTCGGAGCTCACTCTCGGATGGTTATCCAATGCCCAGCGGGACCTCTTAGCGGCCCCTATAGGTGATGAATACAAGCCCCAGCTAGGCCCGCAAGAGACAAGGGTTCGCTCTTCTGTAACGAAATCTATAAGGAAGTTGGCACGGAAACTGCAAAGTACAAAAACAACGTTTATTAACCCTTAAGGGTGGTCCTACAATCCACACAACACTCTTCAGTATTGCAAGGAGTAGCACCCAGAACTTGCGTACACAGTCCCCTTTTATACACAACAGAGGGGCTCATGAGTGGGTGGATACCACATGAAGTCGAAGAACATTACCATTTAGGGTCATTCTCGATACTGAATCAATACATGGGCGGAGCTAACACACTCCTTGAGCCCGCGAAAACACATGGTCAAGCAAAGCTAATTATAACAGATGTGGTCAAGTCTGGGCATGCGCCAGATGGACAAGAGGGCTATTTATAAACTGTTGCTAGGCAGATTACAAGAGCAACTAACACAGAGGTCGGACTCTCCTCGTGGCAAACACGTGGCAGCGTGATGATACAAAATGGAGTCCGGACTTCGGCCAACATAGTGAAGGAAACACGATAAAAGGGGAAGCATTAATGTTTTCAGTAAATGCTTAATCACATTCTGCTTTAATTTACAACAGACGACCCTTTCAGCATTTACTGAAGACATCCGGCTTCCAAGAATAATCATCGTATATGTCAATTATCATCATTCCTTTAACCTCTTTAGCTAGACCCTTCTGGCGGGCAACATCGGCAATAGCTTTCTTATCTGGAATGCAAAATGAAATGCATACGGAACAGCATAATGGTCCACATTGAATACACATACAGAGAAAGAACAGAATTGCTATGTTAATACAGAGACCGGTTAGAACCTTCCAACCCCAAGCAGTAACCAACGCCCAAAACCATCCAGAAAAGGACCAAGTGCCGTTTTCTGTGTGGATTTCAGCTGCTATTTTATGCAGTTTATTAATAGCGCTATAAACAGATGGCGTATGATCAGGGATAAACACACAGCAGCTGCTTCCAATAATTTTACAGGCTCCTCCTCGATCAGCTAGCATCACATCCAATACCATACGATTCTGCAATGCAACAATCCTGGTTATCTGTAATTCTTCCGTAAGATTCCCAAGAGCAGCAGCAGTCTGATTAGTCACAGCTTCTACCACTCTCGTTAATCTCCGGATCTTCCTACTATTCAAAGCAGCTCCAACAAAGAAAAACAGTCCTAAGTTGAAATCAATATACTGTTGCAAGCTAGTATCAGTTTGATCCACATCATCAATCGATAAAGTACGTTTATATCTATTTACAGTCACATTATTCAACAACTTCAAATCCTTATGATATGACGCGGGTGCTAGAAATACAGGAGGTAATAGGAATGATACATAGCATACCCCAGACCACCCAGCCGGCAAACGGTAATAACCTTTATTTCCACATACGAAATAGGTATTATGGGATGCTAGGAAGGTGCTGTTGTTCAGCCCATCGATGTTTAATACGGTTATACAATCACTGACACCAACAGGGATAAAACCCACACTCTGGACACACAGGTCCGCTTGGGCTTGGGCCACTTGGATCACAAATTTTTCCTTCCCCACAGTGTCTCTGGTATTCGTGAAGATATAGGGAATGGATTCATTGTCCGGTCGGTACTCTTCCCATTCCCAAATTGTTCCATTTGCTTGTGGATATCCATTTCTGTCCTGATGACATTCTTTATTAAGTCTGAAAAGCAATCGTCCCACTGTCGGTTTCCGAGTAGCAAACAACAAAGTGTACCATGCTCTACAAGAGCCATTATGAGAGAAAGGAAGTGGTATGAATGGCGTACCTCCTTTCTTCTGATGGGCTGGCATCATCCCACATATCCAACAGTTCGTAGCGTTCGTAGCAACGTGGGTATGATGCAGCATCTGAATGAAAGTGTTATTCAAGTAGGACTGTCGATGCTTCAATTCTTGATACGGCAATGTATAAAAGTAGTGCTCCGCAGGCACCGGAGTCGTCAACACAAGTGTTTTCCGAGCAGGTGTGACCTCCTCCACAAACCATGTTGTTATGCCAACAATAACTATTGTTAGCATGAACCCCAACGCACAAAGGACTTTCTTCGTCTCCATGTCAAAAAGAAACAGTACCCTGATATCTTCCTGTAACTAAAAAGGTCTGTCAGAACTCTTCCCCTTGGGCAGCGGTTGATTTCTTCACCAGCGGGCCAAGACGGGTGTCACTACACTAATGCAGGGCTGATCCCCCCCCCTTGCCTCATCGGCTCTCCGTTTCACTAACCCAAGGGCCGTTCTGACAGTATGTCCCGGTACTGGAAACCTCGCTTCCTTGGTCGCAGATGATATCGCCTTCCTCCAGAAGTCGTGTGGTCCGAAAAGAGCTCCTCAGTGTCGTTTGGCCCCGCAGCACAGCCTGTCTCTGCTGCTAGGACTTCTCGTTGATCGGTCAGCACGGCAGACTCCACCAATCCGGGCGGTACCTTTCGACAGTGCAAGGAATGGATCCAATTCTTCCTGTTCGAGACTCGCACTGCCGTCCTTGTTGCAAGAAGGACTTGCTCAGGTCCGACCCATCTCGGCTCCAAACTGTTCGATCTGTCGAAAACCTTTATCATCACATGATCTCCGGGCCGGAGACCATGTCCTTCACCAGTAGACCGATCAGGGAGCGCCTCTCGGACCTGTTGATGAATAGAAACCAAGTTATCCGTTAACTGTGCCAGATAATCACTCATCATCACACAAGGTACATCATACACAGCCTTAGGTCTTGGTGGACCCCAAATATTCATTGGGCGTCCAAATACAATCTCATAGGGTGTAAGGCCGGTTCGAGAGTGTGGCACCGACCTAATTGACAATAACGCCAGTGGCAAGGCGTCCGGCCAGGTCAAAGATGTTGAAGCTTGGATTTTGGCGATCTTAAGCTTCAACGTACCATTATACTTCTCGACTAGTCCTGCAGACTGAGGGTGGAACACGGCGTGGAACTTCTGGGTGATGCCTAGGCCCTTCAAGACATACTTTATAACATCCGCTACAAAGTGAGGGCCATTATCACTCCACAGAAGTCTACAGACGCCGTATCGAGGGAAAAACTCTTTTAGCAGTAGCTTCGCCGTGGTCATTGCAGTATTGTCTTTCGTAGGGTACGCCTCAACCCATTTACTGAAGGCGCAAACCACTACTAGAACATACTTCAAATTGTTACAGCGCTCAAGCTGGATGTAATCCATCTGCAGAACCTCAAAGGGTGCAGTGGGCGTCGCAAATCCTCCTGCTGGAGTTCGCGTGCCTTTCCCTGGGTTGTACTTCAGACAGATCATACAGGTCTGCACCACCCTCTTTGCTGTGCTAGCAATCTCTGGATGCTCCCAGACTTGGGTAAGCAATTTCACAATTGCGGAAGCTCCAACATGTGCTAGCCCATGTGCCATTTGAACCATAGGTTGTACAAAAGCCGTGGGTAACTTCCATCTATCCATCTGTTTATTTCTCCAACAACCCTCGTCATCCAACTCTCCCTCGCTAGCCCATTGCTCCCGCTCTTTATCAGAAGCGGTCCTTTGTATTTCTCGCACTTCTTCCTTTGCATCACGCCATCTCTCCACCTGTGATTTCACTACATACATGGCAGTAGTACCGGGCTGCATCGCAGTCTCCCGTGCCACTCGGTCTGCTAACGCATTCCCTTCTCCAACTTTATCAACTACTTTCCTATGCGCACTACACTTAACAATGGCAATTTTCTTCGGGTATGTCAATGCAGTTAGAAGATTGTGGACTAACTCCCCATGCATTATCTGTACCCCATGTGACGTTAGAAACCCTCTCTCCTTCCAGAGTATGCCGAAATCGTGCGCTACTCCGAAGGCATAGCGGCTATCTGTGTAAACATTCACACACAATCCTGTACTGAGCTCACACGCTCGTGTTAACGCTATCAGTTCCGCTGCTTGAGCTGATTTCTGTGGTATGCGTGCTGTCTCCACTATCGTCCGCAACGTGGTAATTGCATACGCTGCTGAAGCCGTACCATCTGGTAGCTTCAGACATGATCCATCTACCCACAATTCTCCATCTACCTCTGAAAAGGGCGTATCCTGGAGATCAATACGACCCTTTGTTTGTTCCTCAGTCACAAGAATACAATCATGCGCTTTCTGTGCCTCCGGCTGGGTCTCGGGGTATGGCAACAATGTGGCCGGGTTTAATGTCACGCACCTTTTCAACGTAATATGAGGAGCCAAAAGCGTCAACTCATATCCCGTTAAACGGGCACTGGTCAAATGCTGCGTCTTTGTTTGATTAAGCAAGGCATCAACAGCATGGGGAACTAACACCAACAGTTTATGGGACAATACAATTCCTTCACTTTGGCGTATTGACACAGCTGTCGCCGCAACCGAGCGAAAACACCCTGGCAATGCGCGGGCTACAGGATCAAGTACAGCCGAAAAGTATGCACAAGGGCGTTGCTTATCACCATGCATCTGTACTAAAACTGATAATGCACATCCATCTTTCTCATGCACATACAACGAAAAGGGTTTCGCATAATCAGGGGTCCCTAACACTGGTGCTGAACAAAGGGCCTGTCGCAATTGCTGAAAAGCAGCATCACACTCATCTGACCAAGGGATTGGGATAGGCGTATCTTTTGTCAAGAGGGCTAGTAATGGCTTAGCCGTGTGTGAAAACCCCAGTATCCACTGTCTACAAAAAGAAACGAGGCCCAAAAATGCACGCACATCCTTCTGCGTGGATGGCCTCGGTGTGTCCAAGATTACTTGGATACGATCTGGTGTGAGTGCACGCCCCTCCTTAGACAAAAGGTGACCCAAATAAGTCACCTTTGGTCTACAGAATTGCAATTTCTTCCTAGAGACCTTGTGATTGTGGGAGGCTAAAAAGGAAAGTAGGGATAGCGTGCTTTTCTCGCACAACTCCAGGGTGTCAGCCGCCAACAAGATGTCATCGACATATTGAATGAGGGCGACCCCCTCGAGTAAAACAAAGGAGTCCAACTGTCGTTTCAAAGCCTGACTGTAAATACTAGGGCTTTCTGTGTAGCCCTGGGGAATTCTACAAAAACGATAAGATCTGTTGTTTAGTGTGAACCCAAAAAGAAATCGGCTATCAGGGTGAATGGGAATAGAAAAGAAGGCATTTTTCAAATCAATCACTGAGAACACAGTCGCCGTAGGCGGGACCAAGGTAAGCAACGTCGTGATATCGGAAACCACCGGGTACTGAGGTATCACGATCTTGTTTACCTCCCTCAAATCAATTATGAACCGATAGACCTTTGCATCCGTGTCCTTTTTCAGAATAGGGAGAATCGGACTGTTACAGATATTATAGGGAACTTCTTCCACTACTCCTACTGCGATCAAATCCTGCACAATCTGTATGAGAGCTTCCTCGCCCTCCTGGGAAATACGATACTGTGGGAGGCGTGGTAGCACCGCCCCCTCCTGGACACTAATGTGGACCGGAGGAATCACCATTTGTCCCACATCTGTGTCCGAAGTCGCCCATAAAGCGCGGGGGAGGGTAGCCAACAACGCATCCTCTGAGATCGTACACATCCGCCCAGATCGGGGGTAGTTGTCATTTAGAATCACCCTCACACCCTCAGGGGAACAGCGAATTGTAGCCCTAAAATGTTTTAACATGTCAAGGCCCAAAATGTTATCCGGTGTATACGGGGCAAGCAGGAACGGACAGGGCGCAGAAAAACAATCAACCTTAAATGCAAGGGGCTGTGAAAGAGGGCTTCGGGAGAGTGTACCGTCAAACCCTACCGATGTAACCATTGAGCCGGATGGGGGAGCCCCCGGAACCAAGTACCTAGACAACGCACTACGTGTCGCTCCTGTATCCACTAGGAACTGATCAGTAGAACCTAAAACCTCAGCCGATACATAAGGACCCGTCTGATCGACCGGCACCTCAACTGATTCAGACCCCCATCCAACGCATTCCTATGCATGCTGAGAATCATGATATCCCGAGTGATCGATGTCCGATACATGATACTGATGCTGGCGATCGAAAACGTTTGAGCTATCTCGGTGCTGTCCAGCAGTGTCGAAACGGACATTATCGTTAGAATTCCCTCTAAAGTTCGAGAAGCCCCCTCTACCTCTCTGGCCACCCGGAGTGTGCCCCTGCCGCGAAGCACGCAATGCTGGGCACTCCCTGGCCCAATGGCCCAACTGCTTACAGTACGCACATTGGTTCCTATTCAAATCAGATCGGCCCGAAGGGGGACCATAAGATCCGCCCCTTCCCCTATTATTATTACCCCGGCGGGGCGGGCCATATACTTGTGCTAACATCACTTTGGTTTTGAGATCTTTCGATTTCTTCTCCTCCTGGCCCTTCGCCTCGTGCTCCTGACGCTCATAATACTGAGCGATGGTCAGAAGGGCCGTCGGTGTCGCGGAGGACCAAGAACTCTCACTCGCTTTTAACCGGGCCGCAACTGCCGGCAGCAGATTGGCCACATATTTGTCCGCGAAAAGGTGGCGGCCTGTGTCGTCGGTAAGCGACTGGCCACTAAAGTCATGGAACGTTTCTTCGAAGCGCGTGAAGAAATCTGCAACTGACTCATCAACTTTCTGCTTACATGCCGCTAACATATTCCAGTCAATCTTTTTAGGGGGGATTATTGTTTTCAATTTAGCCACAATAGCAGCAGGGAGATCTAGAATATTCTGGGGTGGTTTCTGTGCGGGCTTCCGTTCCCTATCCTCATCCTCAAGCTCAGACCACCGGGCCTTAAAAGCAACTGCATCATCCACCTTTCGGACAGACCGCCACGTGTCCGGTGGTAGAATAAGGCCAAAGAACAGATCTATATCCGCTAAGGTCATAATGCAAGAATTCAAGGCCCCCTCGACTTCTTCATAGAAGGCCGCTGGATTCTTGCGGGGGTCAGGCAATGCATTCTTTAACGCCATAACATCGGCCCTATGCCAAGGAGTATAAACCCAATTATACACAAAATATCCCCTAGCATCGGCGGAGTTAATGTCCGAGCTAGTCCCTGCTCCTTTCGGAGGGACATACAAAGGTGCCGCCTCTCGCATCGGTTTAGCATGCACTACATTATCCTTATCTGACTGGGAGGTGGATGGGTGGCCCCCTGCCGCAACTGAATCCGACCGCTTCTCCTCCTCCGCTCGTTGGCGTGCTTTCTCTCGAAGGGCCAGCACCTCGTCCCGCAAGGCGAACAGCCGCCGAGCCGCCTCAGGAGCCTTAGAGGGAGAAAAAGCACCGTTACGTATTGCTCTGGCATCCGAAGACACTTCGTCAGGCTCAAAAACATGAGAATATTTTCGGAAAGCATTAATCACTTCATCCGCGAAATGACCCAGAAAATACACTTTATCTCTCTCCTGCCATGGCCCCCAAATTTGAAATAATTCCTCCATGGATACCTTGCCTTTAAGCGCACGGAAGGAAATTTGCCGAAGCTCAGCCATTTGCTCGGCCGGCAGCATGGACCGTGTGTCTACCTTACCCGAAGCCGGGTCAGAATCTTGCGGCCGCGGAGCGGATGCGCCAACATAAGGGGGCGGAGAGCGATCTAGCAAATAAAAATCATCATCAGGATTATTAAGGACAGGATAAAGCGGCTGGCGAACAACATATTGACCCGAAACTTGTAGCCTACGCTCTTTCTCTTGTCTATCCGTCTGCTCTTTGTCCTCCCGACGCTTTGCTTCTTGTGCTCGCACATGATCATTCTTTCGTTGCTCTTTATCAAACAGCGCTTTCTCACGCTTCTCTCGCTCACGCACTTCCTTCACCCATAATCGCACACACTCAAACATATCCTGACGAGCACGTCGCTTACACATACACTGTTCCACATACTCAATCTTACGTATATCAAACGATCCATACAAAGGCCATCGCAACTCAGGATCCTTCTTCGTGTATTTCCTCCATAACGTGCTGTACATTATGGAAGAAAGACCATGCTTCACGTACATATCCCTATTAGGAGTCCCCTCTGGGGGAGCTGGAGCAGATTCCTCGAGGTTCAACCGGTTACCCAAACAGCAGCACCACTTACGGAGTGCGCTAAAAGCAGGCATGCTAGGAATAATGCAAAATATGCAGTATTATCAAGAAAAATGGCACTTAATCGTTGCGCCGTTCCAAGTTTACACAGCTCCGGAGAAATTTCTCCACATTACCTGCCTATATGTGTTGCAACGCATATATTTTCACAAAAACAAATTCAAAATATGACTAGTCACCATCAATCAAACTCAAATAGCCAGACCAGGCTTCAAAACTCGGAGCAAGTACCGTACAACGGTTCTTACCAATCAAGAGTCCAGGTTCCAACTGCCAAGCTCCACAATCGCCCAAACGGCTCTCACGGCAGGACCGACAGAAGAGGTCTCAGTCGATGACCGGCGCCACCCAGACGGTCAGCTCGGAAGGGAAGGAAGAAAAACCTCGGGATGCCAGGGCTAAGACACCGCTGGCAGTGATCACGTCCCCGGCCAAACTCCTCACCTTCGTCGCGACCAGTCCTTCGAGCATCCGAGTCGCCGATGAGCCCCACGTGACGGGCGCCAATTGATGAATACAAGCCCCAGCTAGGCCCGCAAGAGACAAGGGTTCGCTCTTCTGTAACGAAATCTATAAGGAAGTTGGCACGGAAACTGCAAAGTACAAAAACAACGTTTATTAACCCTTAACCCCTTCCATGCTCATGACGGAACGGTTCCGTCATGAGCCACGGTTGAGCTGTGCTCATGACGGAACCGTTCCGTCATGAGCCCGCCCGCGCTCGAACCCTTCAGCACCGCGGCGGAATTCGCCCAGCGCTGAAGGGGTTAAGGGTGGTCCTACAATCCACACAACACTCTTCAGTATTGCAAGGAGTAGCACCCAGAACTTGCGTACACAGTCCCCTTTTATACACAACAGAGGGGCTCATGAGTGGGTGGATACCACATGAAGTCGAAGAACATTACCATTTAGGGTCATTCTCGATACTGAATCAATACATGGGCGGAGCTAACACACTCCTTGAGCCCGCGAAAACACATGGTCAAGCAAAGCTAATTATAACAGATGTGGTCAAGTCTGGGCATGCGCCAGATGGACAAGAGGGCTATTTATAAACTGTTGCTAGGCAGATTACAAGAGCAACTAACACAGAGGTCGGACTCTCCTCGTGGCAAACACGTGGCAGCGTGATGATACAAAATGGAGTCCGGACTTCGGCCAACATAGTGAAGGAAACACGATAAAAGGGGAAGCATTAATGTTTTCAGTAAATGCTTAATCACATTCTGCTTTAATTTACAACATAGGCCTAGCTGAAATCAAGGAAGCCATAATGCAGACTTTCTCCGGGAAGGCGCCTGGCCTGGACGGCTTCCCTATTGATTACTATAAAGCCTTCATTGACCCGCTTGCGGCGGTCCTGCGGGAGGTGTTCGAGGAGGCGAACGAGACTGGCTCGTTGCCACCCAGTATGTCAGAGACCCTGATAGTCTCGCTCCTTAAGCCAGGGAAACCCCCGGATTCCTGCGACTCCTACAGGCCCCTTTCTCTCCTCAACAGCGACGTGAAGATACTAGCCAAGGTTCTGGCGAACCGTGTTAACCTCCTGATTGGAGACTTGATCCTGCCGGATCAGTCGGGGTTCGTCCCAGGCAGGTCTACCTCCCACAATCTGCGGACCCTGTTCTCGGTCCTGAATAATGCGGATCCCTCTCTCGCTTTGGTGGCGGTGTTCTTGGATGCCACCAAGGCGTTCGACTCGGTCGAGTGGGACTACCTCCATTTGATTCTGCGTAACATGGGCATGCCCATAGCCTTCTCCAGATGGATCCAAATCCTGTATCACCGCCCCATGGCAAGAGTTCTTATTAATGGGTGGGTCTCTGAACCTTTCCTGGTCACTAGGGGCACTCGGCAGGGATGCCCACTATCGCCGCTCCTTTTTGCCTTGGCAATAGAACCCCTGGCATCCCGGCTCCGGCAAAACTATCTCGCGGCTTCCTTGCGCTGTCAACGGAGGCAAATCTTGGTGTCGCTCTACGCGGACGACCTCACGCTGTACATCAAACACCCCCGGGAACACTTGAACCCCATTCTCAGAGAGCTTGTCCGGTTCTCGTTGTATTCGGGAATACACATCAACTGGGGCAAATCGGCGGTCTTCCCCTTAACTGCGGGGGTTGACAAATTCCCACTTGACTTCCCTTTGGAGTGGTGTGACACTGACGTGAAGTATTTGGGGGTGTGGGTCTCCAGGGACCGACAGGAGGTTATGCGTATGAACTATGGCAAGACTCTGGAGGACATACGTACAAGTATAGTTCGGTGGCTGACCTTACCGCTGACCATGGCTGGGCGCGTTTCACTTATCAAAATGGTTATACTTCCCAAACTACTCTATTTATTCCTTAATATACCGTTTCATCCGGGGGGCTATTTTTTTAGGGCTCTGCGGACGGAACTCATCCGTCTGGTGTGGGGGGGAAGGAGGCCGCGGCTCCGATGGTCTGTGCTCACGCGCCCGTACATACAGGGGGGCCTCGATATCCCGGATTTTGAGCTCTACTACAGCTGCGCTCAGGCGCACTATGCGTATTGGTACCACCCTACCCCTTACATGCCACAGATTGCGGTAGAACACTGGTTGGCGGACCCTATCCCACTGGAGGGCGCGGCCCTCGCGGAGATCCCCTCGTCTCGGGCTGATCGGAATCCCGTTCAGGCCACGGCGCATGCTTGGAGTGTTCTGGCTGGCCATGTGGGTGTATCGTTTCTTTATTCCCCACTGATGCCTCTGGTCTACCATCCGGCTCTTCCACTCCTTGAGGAAGGTCTGTTCCAGCGCATCAAACTTAAAACGGGGATCGCGCGGTGGGGGGACTTATTCCATGAGGGTAGGTTTCGCGACCTCCCCCTCCTATTTGGGGCGGCTGTCCCAACTCCCCTGGAGGTCTTTGCGTTTATTCGGCTGCGCAGTGGCCTACAAAAAATACTGCCGGCATATCCGGCAGAGCCTGCAATCCTGGAGCCGTTCCATTACCTTCTCGACTCCACCTCCCCGTCGCACATGGTCTCCTTGCTTTACCGGCGCCTCTACTCTCACGGACGTGGGGACATTCTGAGGTCTCGGGCCGGCTGGGAGACTGAGATTGGCGCAGAGTTCACGGATAAACAGTGGGAGTACTGCTGTCTGCAAACCGAGATGATCTCCTCGAGTAGTAGGTTCCGCATTATTCACTACAAATTCCTACACCGCCTCTATTGCACCCCAGTCCAGATGCATAGGTTTCATCTCCGCGACGACGATCGATGCGATAGGTGTCACTCCCCGGGGTCTGATTTTTTACACCTGGCTTGGACCTGCCCGAGTATAGACGACTATTGGAACCAAGTCTATGCTGCCTTGGGCGAAATGCTTGGAAACCCGCTGCATCCCTCCCCTCTTCAGGCTTTGCTGGGATACACCCGAGATATACCCAAGGCGGATCGGCGCTTTGTTACCTGTGCGTTGTTGCTAGCCAAGAGACGTGTGGCATGTCGATGGGGGCGGGGGAGAAGCCCTAAGTTTAAGGAGTGGTTGCGGGATATGCTTACCTGTCAGGAGAATGTTCTACTGTATGCTGAATTGTTGCCGCCTGTGTCACGGCCCCCAGACATTTGGGCCCCTCTGACGAGATACCTCTCCGCTCATGAGGACCAGGATGCGCATTCTAGTGTCGCCGAGGGATAGTGTCGGATGCTTGTGTGTGGCATGGTGAGTGTGCTGAGGTACGCATCTGGTGAGATTACGGACCGCAGGGGCCCTGGGAGTTCTTGTATTTTTCTCTGGACTAAGGGACTACTAAGATCTAAAGACTGCCTCCAATGTAATGTAATATGTGAAATGGTGATATTGCAGTGTCTCCTTTTACTAATACGTGTAATGCTTGTTGGTTTCCTCTTGCTGTATAAATTAAAAAATAAAGAGTTAAAAAAAAAAAGTACACCTCAATGCATAAAAATGTAAATTGATTCACTAAATATTTCCATTTATGAAATCAACAAATCATGCATCATCTAATCAGCGCCTGTTTCACCTTCTAATGCTGTCTAATTAAAAATAAATCTCAAATGTTTTAATTTACTTAATTTACTACACTTACAAAATGTAAGTTCGAAAGTTTGCTCCTTACTCAAAATCAACACTTCCTATTATCCTCATTCAATCCAAGCCTGGTACCAATCACTGATAAAACATGAGGATTCAGGATACTCCATATACTTGTGTGCTCTTCTATGCCACACATAACGATCAAATAATGTAGCATTTTATCAGAATCATTCTTCTTAATTTCACTGACGACCTTTTTTCTTATTAATTATTGATATTCTCCACGTTCCTCCTAAATTGTCTCTGACTCCGATTTTGAACCAATTAAGGGCCAGGCTCCTCTTCCGTCCCCATTGTTACAATGTTAAGCCTTCAATTGAGTGATTTCCTGTCTCCTTGCTACAATTAAGTTGTATAAAAACAGGCAACGTTCTTCAACAGCAAGATACACAGCCTAAGTCCAACCTGCAACTGCGCATGCGGCGTCCATTTGGCATAAAACAATTGCAATTCTATTCTGATCTCAGGAAGCACGCATGAAGCGCTTGCTCATTTCAAATTGCTTAGGAATAACCCTAAAGGCATATTTTTAAAACTGCACAAAATAATGGAAAATAATGCCCAAATATAACGAGATGTGGTGAAACTATACTGCAAAGAGGACAGTTCCCACTGCAAATTGCATAATAAATCCCCCTGTCCTACTTTCAAAAACTCTAATGACACAAAGCTGTATTTTACAAACTAGACAATGCTACACACCTAAGTGTTTTAATAACAAAACACCACCACCTGGAATTAGGAATAATTGTCCAACAGAGTTTGTCACAGAGAAATCAACATGTCAATAAGCAGTAAAATCTCACAGAGGCTATCTTACTACAATTATCCTCCAGCAAGCTCCAGCCATTCCTTGTAAATCTAATAATGAGGCTCAGGTTATATACTCAATAAGCAGCAATGTACAGATAGGTGCAGTTTCTAAATGCTATGAGCACGCACCATATACGAAAGATGGAAAAACTGATTCCAAAGGTAGAAAAAAATGTGAAAACAAAAATAGTGGAAAATACTCCAAGAAAATGAGTACAAATAAATATAGTGCTGCTAGTTTAAATAACCTATTGAGTAAAAAACCTCATGAAAAACAGTAAATGTTTGAAGATTTTTATATTTCTTACTTGTAGGAAGTCTACAAACAAGAACAGGAAAAACACAAAAATATCTAAATGCACGAGTAGGATAACACATGGTACAGACTCGTTCAATGTATTTCTGATTAATTTCAGACCTGTATACTTATATTAGATACACTTCGGCCTGCAACTCTATGGCCCTGATGATTCACAGTTGATGCATCTCTACCCAAGTGCAAATACCCTAGTGTTCCTATGCCTGGATTTCCTAGATGCAACAAACAACCCAACTTTAATAACTGGTAATTTGGCTAGTAAAATGCCATACATATCAGGGAGGGGCTGGATGTTTCAAGAGCAGTCCAACACCTACCTGCCCCCACATAGAGTGCGGGGGGTCGAACGCTCCCCAAAGCCTGCCAACAGTCTGCCATGTCCACTGACACCTTGAACTGCTCCAGCCCAGACCCATGATCCCAGTTTTTACACCTGCTCTCAGAATGGGCACTATGCATCCTGTAAAATACCAGGTAATTCTGGGTCTGCATATTACATCTTATTCTGGGAACAGTGGGCCATATGTAGGAAGCTGTTTTGCGATCGCAAACACTGCGAATCGCAAAAAACAGGGTGTATGCGATCGCAAAACAGACCATTCCTATGTAGGAAACGTTTCCGCTGCCCAAAAATGAGAATCGCTAATTTAGCGATTACCATTTTAGCGTAACACAGTTTCTGCAAATTATTTTGCTAAATCGCAGTCTGCGTCACATCAACTGCGAAATTCGCTACTAGCGATCTCAGTAAATGCGAATTCGCAAATTCAGATGTGGGAAAAAAATCGCAATTAGCGATTTTACGAAAATCGCAAATTTGCACTTCTCTATTACCACCAACTCTGTGCAGGTGGTAACCAGGTGCAACCTATTTAAATAGGCCCACAATGCCACTGGGACTTCCCACCATGGCTGGCCTGTACGTGATAGCCAGGAGGCTGCGAATCAGAGATGCCACACAGAGAAGGAGACGCCAGGAAAGGATCTACAGAGCACGCATCACCCTCTTCCAACTGACCGAGGAGGAGATCCATGTGAACTACAGGCCGCTCCCAGACAGCATCCTGGATTTAATAGAGGAGCTGACACCCATACTTGAACACCCCACACGCAGGGCACACACCATTCCCACCCATGTTCAGGTCCTGTGCTCACTGCACCTCCTGGCGTCAGGGAGTTTTCATCGCCACAGCAGGAGGGGTCTCTCAAAGCGCACTTTCGTGCTTCTTCCACGCTTTCCTTGATGCAATGGTACAGAGGCTGCATCACCACATACAATTTCCAAGCACACAACAGGCACTAGATCAGACCAAGCAGAAATTCTACCAAATTGCCCAATTCCCCCACGTCATTGGCTGCGTAGATGGGACCCATGTCGCAATCTCACCACCATCACAGAATGAGTATATTTTTAGGAACAGAAAGTCATATCATTCCCTGAACATCCAGGTAGTGTGCAACGCCCAACATATAATCACTGATATTGTGGCCAAATACCCAGGAAGCACCCACGACTCATTCATGTTCCGCCACTGTGCATTACATCGCAGACTAACAAATGGCGAATTCGGAGAGGGCTACCTGCTAGGTAAATGCATGGCTTACAGACACAGAACCAGCAAAGTTATGTAGTGGCAGGACAGTATTGAACATAAATCTACATATACCCTGCAGGTGACAGTGCGTATGCTGTACGTGACTACATCCTCACACCGTACCTGAATCCAGCCAGTGCAGGTGAGAGGAGGTACAACAGCGCACACAGAGCCACACGCTGTGCCATTAAGAGGACCTTCGGAATCTTAAAGAGCCATTTCCGATGCCTCCATAAGAGTGGAGGTGCGCTACAGTACAGCCCTGAGACATGTTGCAAAATTGTGGTTGCCTATGCAATGCTACACAACATAGCTACCTAGAAAGGCACCCCAGTGGATCTGACAGACTCAGAATCATCAGATGAGGAGGGACCAGCTCCACGTCGCGGACCAGCAGGTGGGGCCGAGGCGGCTGCCGGGTGCATGAGACGAGTTGAGATCACACAGAACTACTTCTAAGTGAGTAATGAGGACACAATGCCACTGAATGGTGTTTAACAGTGATGTTTATTTCCTTTGTTGCAGGAATACATCTGTCACACAACGTGACTTTATTGTTAGTGCTTGCACATGTTTGTGCCACAGTGCAAGAATTTCCATCAGCCACTGAGTCAATATGGAATGTGTTGCTTCACACATGGCCATTAGTCCCTGGTGTATCTTCACCTCCTACGTGCACGCCCTATTGCCCCCTGCTCTGTCTGCCTACTGCTCTCCCTGGAGACATCATCCACTCTCCCCTGGCGCGCACTCCGGCATCTGTCCGGTGGAATTGGGGGAGTGATGCTGCTCCTGCTGGACTGTTTGTCCGTATCTATTGCACTAAGTGGGCCTATGGCACCTGTGGCAGCTGAGCGCATCTGGTCCACCGCATGTTTTACCTGCATCAGGACACTGCCCACGTACTGGCAGCAGTGGGCCATCTCACGCTGCATACTGACATATCTTCGGGCCAGCAGGGATGTGGCGGTTGACTGGCAGTTGACTGCTCTTGTGTACAAGTCCAGCCGGTTGTGATGGAAATGTCTCTTCCTGCGCCGGGCTGCCCTGTCCCGCCTTATCTCCCTGCAGAGTCCTTCCAAAGCACCAGTCATGGCCATTACCCCAGCACGCAACTCAGTGATGTTATGATTGTGTGCAGCCAGTTGGCGCTGTATTGATCTTATCTCCTTGACTTGCAGGTGCTGTTGTTTCAGCATGCTGCCCTCAAGGACCGAGAACGCCGTGTCCCCTTCGACAGGAGCAGTGCTGGTGGACGGCCGTGCCCTGCGTCTCAACCCTCTTCCTTCTCTGGATTGTTCAGGGGACTGTGTTGTCTGCTGTCCTGCACGCTGCCTGTGCACTGGCTGTACCTCTCCTGCTGTCTTGTGCCTGTGCCTCCATCAGTGGCAGTGGTGACACTATGTTGCGCCGCCTGCATGGTGCAGGGTTTGCTGGTCTTGCTTCACCCTGCTCCTCCTGCCCTGCCTCATCCTCCATTTCTGGTGTTTCCTCCCCTTCTGGCACGATTTCCTGTGTTGGTGGTGGAGCTGTGAATTTAAAGACACACATTAATTCTGTGTCCTGTCTCGCATTTGTAATGCATTAAAATTTACAAGTTAAAATTCACATGAGTACTATCTGTCTGTTTCCCTCTTTTCATGAAGGACTCATCCCTATTCCACCTAGCTGTGTCTCACTGGCCCAGTTATCAGTGCATGTGACTACATCTCCCATAATGCTTTTCTGGGTGTGCTGGTGGACATGTACTGGAGTTGCACTCAGGTTGCCTTTCGGGGGGTGTGAGTGGGTTGGGTATGTATCAGAGGGTTTTGGCATGCATCTTACCTTGTCTGGTGTCTGTGTGTTCGGAGCTGTCCGGGTCAGCCACGCCACTCACACTCTCAGGCTGAAGGGTGCCCTCCACCAGCTCCTCCAGGGGCTTTGGGTCAGTTGCTGTGGACGGCCCACCACCGGTCTTTTTGGCCTGGGCCAATCTTGTAGCCACCCTCTCCTTTGACCTTTGCCGCATGTCGTACCACCTTTTTCTGAGGTCTTCGACTGAGCGGTGTGTCACGCCAATGGCGTTTAATTTTTCCTGGATGTCACTCCACATTTTTCTTTTTCGTGCCTCCGGCACACGTAGGGAACTTTTGCCAAACAGGAGGTCATGGCTGCTGACTGAGGACCTTCAGCTTCCTTTCGCTACATTTTTGTTTCCTCTTCCTGGGTGGTTCTTCCTGCTGCTTCTCTGGCCCCTGGGACTCCATTTCTCTTGCTTTCAGTAGCTGAGCACAAATCTCCAACTCTCCTCACAGGCTCCCACTCAGCTTCTGTCTCTCACTCAGCTTCTGGCAATCAGGTGCAGCATGGGCAGGCACACTTCCTGGTTGTGATGTCATCATTCTGCACCTGAAATGCAGATACCCGGATTTGCGATTCCTTAATTGCGAGAACGCAATTAAGGAACTGCAATTTTGGTAATCTTAAAATAATTCTGCGATTTTTTGGGAATCGCTATTATTTTGCGATGATTTACCTACATCGGAATTTGTGATTCTCAAAATGCGATGTGCGGAAAATCGAAATTTCAGAATCGCAAATTGCTTTTTACCTACATATGGCCCAGTATCTTGTAACTGCATCATGAAAAGGGACATTTATCAGCTGGGCTCTATGTTTCCGGAGGTCATAATTTGAGCACCCATATACTATGCAATTTGCAATTAGTGTCTATGTCTACTTTATTTCCTAAGTTGGAGGGTACAATATGAATAAAAATTCTTTCTGTTATATCTCATAAATAAATAAAAAATACGCAAACCAAGTAGACACAATGTATACTAAAACAGCAAATTTCGCAAGTTTTTTTCAGACTTAACCAAGTTGATTAGACATAAAATAATTAGTGGGCTGGCGGTATGTCCAAATCGGGCCACACCTCAATCTCACTTCGAGGGGAGTTACACGAGATGGCAGCTGACGGACTTTATTAGGTTGATGAAGTTGCAGTGTGTTG
The DNA here is from genome assembly GCF_964204655.1 of Triturus cristatus. NCBI lineage: Eukaryota > Metazoa > Chordata > Amphibia > Caudata > Salamandridae > Triturus > Triturus cristatus. Next base: position 1,361,824,621 of record NC_140591.1, on the reverse strand, counting down.
GAAGGCGGACCCCGAGGAGTCGGTGAGACCACCAAGGGGGGGGGGCCCTCTCACTGCACGAAGTAGCCGAGCGCTGCCGAGAAGTCTCCTGAGAGATCCTTCTCCTATCCCGTACTAGCACAGTAACACCACCACACCGGACTCAAGGAGGTTGTCTCAAGACAAGCAATTCTTTATCATCAATAAAAAGGTTACGAGCTCAATATTTACACGAAGGGATCGAGGGATCCACCAAAAGTCTCAATGTCTCTTTGGAAGGGTAGGGGTAGCGGGACAGTCTTTGGCAGGAATGTGGTACGAGGGTACCTGGGGCCCAGTTCTTATCCTCACGCTGGAGGACCTCCGATCTCGGAGGGGTCGAGCCGCGACGGCGTCAGCAGGGCTCTGGCGTACAGTTCGTGGAGAGCCGCGATTCAATCAGCAGGGCTCTCAAGATGGTCTCTGTTCAGCTCGAGCCGCGACGTCGTCAGCAGGGCTCCGAGGAAGGTTCCAGCGAGGTTGGGCCGCGACGGCGTCTGCAGGGCTCCGATGTTCCAGGTGGTTCAGAAAAGGGTTCACAGGAGGGAGCCGCGACGCAGTCAGCAGGGCTCGTGATGGTTCCGACAAGAGTTCTTCTCCGTAGGGTCAGCCGCGATTCAATCAGCAGGGCTCTCGACTCCGGGATACAACTGCCGAGCTGTGGTGGGGTCGCCCCAGATATAGGTCTGGAGCCCTTTGATGTCCGGACCTATGCGCCCGAGGGGGCGGAGTGGCCGGGTGGAGGTGGCCAGATGCCCAGCAGGAGAGGCGCCAGGCCCATGGGAGTTGCAGGGCGATCACACCTTGAGAGGGGAGGACAGTTGGGGGTCCCATCGATACTGTCCTCCGCCGGGGCGATGAATGGTTCCTGCGGCACCCCCTGGCTAGTTCGTGGTGCCTCGATGTCGGGGCTTCGCTGGGGTCGAGGCCGGGTTGAGCGGGGTCGCGCCGGCTGGTGCACGGTGTGACGTGGATGCCAACAAGATGGCGGAGCCACGAGGAGTATGCGTCCACGTGCAGCTCCGGGTGAAGGGCCTTGGTGCAGTTCAGACGGGTGGCCCGTGAACGGGCACAATCCAGGGGGTTAAGGACCACGCCACGAGGCCGGGTCCAACACAGTGGCGGGGTACTTGTGATCAAAAGTCCATTATGAGTTGGTGTGCTGGAGCAAAATATACATAGGTAACCAAAAGATGGTCAAGATAGGAAGAACACTCCATTACAAAATATCATTTTTCTAAAAATAGCCCTATTGACTATTGAATACATGAAGGCTGCACCTTGAACCTCCATAGGACAAAGATCCCAGAGAACATGGGTAAGAGTAGGGAGGGCAAAAGATTGAGAAGCGCTGAACATGAGGCAGGGGAAAACGGAGTAATGATATGCACCTGCAGTCCATTGGTGTCAGTGCATCTTATTGACCGACCAGCGCCTGCACTAAATATCAGGTTGTATGTCAATTGTCATGCTTCTTAACCCATGACCTCAAGTAGAGAAGCCAGGTTGTACCTTTGATTAAAGAAACTGCCTTAGCTCCAGACTGCCATACCCAAATTAATTATAAAGATGGCTGTTAGGTTTCTTAGGGAGCCCTTGGTGTGGGCTGCTTTACCCCATTCTTCTCTAATTTAAAAGATCTCTGTAGCATAGACCACAGCTAAAGTAGCAATGGATAATTTTACAGAAACAAGTTTATTGCATTGCTGCAGCTCTAGATAAATGACACTCAGCTTGATTTAGAGTTTGGCAGAAAGGGTACATCGAGATACAGCGTTTCTTGGCCCCACTTGCTTAGGACTCTCTCTCCTATACATTAATCATCTAGAATTTCAAAGTCCAGAGGATTGTTATGAAACCAAGGACTAGGGACTTTCTATGAAGGAAGTGAGAACAGGACAAAAGAAAATCAAGCTATGACACACTAGCATCTCAGAAGCTCGATCAAGAGTCTTCTATGGGTCAGGAATAAGTGTTAGCCTAATCCACACTTAGAAATGAATCAAAGGGAAGCCTTGAGGTCTAATCCTCCTAAAAAACATTCAGGTAGTAGCGAATCCGGAAAGATGCCTGCAAGGAATTCGCATAAGTTCTGAAGGGGACAGAAGTCAGGAAGGAAGTCGGAAAGTAATCCCAATGGGGTCTGCAAAGCATCTCTGAAATTAGTCCAGGGGAAACAGTATATTATAACGCCTAAAGTACATAGGCAAGATCCCCTTAATCATCAGGGATCCAATACCCTCATCAGGTTTACAGGTTGCTGACTACAGCATCGCTGAATTATCCCACACTGGACATGGAAACAACATCTCTTTCTCAGACACACGGTTGATGCTCGGTTTCTCTATGTACCTTTGTCAAGGTTTCTTCCCATGCTCTTTACCCTTTCTGTATTACAGTAATGTATCTGTTTCAGACTAACAATATATGTGAATACCAGCAAGAAATGTCGTGTTTGCAGAAAATGGGAAACTGTATTTTATGAAATGGAGCATGGTGGACTACAGACCTAAACTGTTAAGACAATGTTGCACATTTAATATGAGTGTGCGCATTTAAACACAAATGAACATAGGATTCTAGTACGCTATTACATTTATACTACAGTAACTCTTTAAAATAAATCAAGTGTAAGAATGGCTATGAACTACATTTAAAAGCGTATACGTGCAACATTATGGAGCAAATTACATAAACCATCAGTTTCAGGAAAGTTCCCATTTTACACTTTTGAGGATGGTTAGAATCACAGCTTCAAGTCACTAAATGATAATCATAAACTATAGCACATGTTTAGGAAAGTTGGGTTTCTTCTTCAAGATAAATAAAGTATCTATTAAACAAGGATGGTTTTATATTCATTAAAACTTAAATGAAACACCTTCATTAGCATGGGTAAACACACACTTGTGAGTAGATTCTCTAATTCTATAGAAATGTACAGGAATGTTTTTCACCAAGGGGTTATGAGTGACGTCAGATAGACAAGAGCAAAGCGCGAGTTGTCTATGATGTCACTCAGAACCCTGAGGTGAAAAACATCCCATCTATAGTTTTATATTGTTTATGGCCCCCAAAATCATCTGCCCCTGCCCTCAATTACTGCAAAGGAGCAGAAGATAATGGAAGAGCTTTACATATCATTGCCCTCTCCTTCCTGATGCAAATGCTAAAAATAAGTATCTTACCTGCCATCCTTAACCAAAACCCACTACCTTCCCTGCCTTCCTTACCCCTCCTGCAGCTATGTTTTCTGCTTCCAGGCAAAGCAGACAAGCAGAGCCGTGCTGACAGGCTCTCAGAGAGCCCTATCACCTGGCCTGTAAGGCCATTATGACATCACAACAGTTAATAACCAGTTTTGTTATCAACTATTGTAATGGTAGAGCAGGGACCTATGACTTTCAGAAACTGAAATAAATGATAGAGACTCTACATGAGAGCCACACCTAAGAAAATATAATTAATTACAGTTGTGTCCTTGGGCTTAGGGCATTGATGAGAGAATAGGGAGGTTTGGGCAGTGAGAGTTATGAAGAGTAGAAAAATGCTAATTTTGGATGGTGGAGGATCGTTTGAAGTTAAAGGCAAAATAACACACTTCAAATAAACATGCAAAATTACCGTGCAAGCTTTAATAAAACTGAAATGCTTTTAAAACGTAGAGAAAATAGTCCTATTCACTTGTACTAGGTCTTAAATGGTGAAAGCTGTCTTTTGACTTAAAGTCGTTTGACCAATTTTGCCGAAATATGTATAAAATGTTTCATTCTGGACCTCTCCATGATCATATTTGTTTTTTCTCAATTATAGGTTCCACAAATATCCTCACATAACTCTGCTAAATGTTCCTACTTACAAAAGAAGACTGTTAAATGTTTGATTAAAAATCGTTCTTTATTGAATAATGAATACATCTTATATAAAATTCAGAATTTAAACTGAATCTGACCTCTTTTAACATGCTTATGTTATTTCCAAGGGATGATGTTGTGCGGAAATATATTCTTCCATAATGAAAATGTTCCAGCTTTTACATAGATTATTGTTAGCAAAATGTACAAATTGATAATTTAGAAGGTTAGACATATAGTTAGACGTGTGAGAAAAGAAATGTCACATGAGAAATGTTTCGCAAGAGTTTAAGTTGTTGTTTGGGGTAAGTGGAATGTCTAAAGGGGAAGTTTGTGCATATCCCCCTCCACACTATCTGTTGATGCCTCCGTTTCAGGATTCAATGTCTTTAATGTACGCAGAGGTGGGACCAGACCAGAGAGCCTGGAGAACCAGTAAAAAATAAAACCTACATGTTATATGACCTATTTGTGCACACGGCTACAGGAGTGGATTTGTTGCCAAATGATTTGTTGTATGATCAATAAAAAGAAGTTAAAAAAAAATGTAAGTTGCCACTTCACAGTAACAAGTTTAATGTTTGTGTTTGTGGACGATTGTATTTGTGTGAAAAGAAGAGGAGTGATCTTGTTCCCAGGAGAGCACCGAAAGCTGATTGAATGAGAGGAGGAGTAGATCCAACATTCACTACAACATTGTTTCTAACTTTTTATAATAGTGCATGTTCCAAGAGAAGAAAAGCACCAAAACACCATTATGCCATTTTCCCCATTGACTTTTGTAGTTGCAACTGCAACTGAACATTTACCCTGCCTTATTACCTGTTAATCAGAGACTACTAAATTTCTTTAATCTACATTTTTGGGGAATTCTGCTTTGATCAATGACTGATTTTTAAACTGATTTTTTAGCTTCATAGCTTGATCCCTCACTCTCTTGAATTTTAACTCTTTATGGGTTCCAGCTGACACTTTTTCACCCGATTCTTAGAATAAGGATGTTTTTCCTTTATGCAATAAACTTAATGCATTTATTATGAATTTCTAATTAACCAAATTTTATTATAATTTTCTGTTCATAATTGATGTAATAAAACTAAAATGAATACAGCTTATGACTTTGAATAAAGATGAGTTACTAAAAAGACTTGACAATTAATAAAACTCTTGAAACTCTCATTATTGGCTGAATAGAGATTGTGATTATAATTTTTTAGTTGATTTGCCCCTAATCTTGTCTAAAGCAGCAAAGGTCTATTGGACCTAAAAAATCCACGAGTGGGGATCTGCCTCTGAGATGGTAAACTGAGGTTTATTTAAACTGTTTCCCACTCAGGCCAAATTTGATAGAAGAGGATGGTTTACGTTTTGAGAAGAGGAGCTATAAATAATTGCCCACGTTCGGCTCATGTCATGTTAAACCTATCATCCTTAAGGTGGTGTTCACACTGTTCACCCAAACGTTTTGCCTGCTTACCTTCTCTTTGTGCTGTATCTTCAGGTTGGCCAAGGGACTCTGAGCTCTTTACCTCTGCTGGCCAGTGCTGAAATGCATGTGCTTCTCCCTAAACATGGTGACATTGGTATATACTCAATTGACATATTTAGTCTACGTGTAAGCCCCTTCTAAAGTGGTATAACCTATACCTAGGGCCTGTAAATTGAATGCTTCTAGTGGGCCTGCAGCACTGATTGTGCCACGCAGAAAAGAAGCCTTTTAAACCTGTCTCAGGCCTTTGCAAGTCCTGTGTGTACAGTTCACTGCCACTTCCACTTGGCATTTATAACCACTTGTTAAACCTTAAACTCTGCTTTTATTGCACATTAGTAACCCCTACGGTAGGCCCTAGGTAGCCCTAAGGAAAGGTTGCTGTATAAATAAAAGTTAGGACATATACTTTTAAGTTTTACATGTCCTAGTAGTGAAAAACAGCTACATTTGTTTTTCACTACTGTGAGGCCTTTTCCTCTCATAGGCTAACACTGGGAACACAATAAACACTTTTATGCTGTAATTTCCTGATTAGAAAGGAGTAGCTGCATCATGTTTCATATCTTCAGAATGGTAATGATAAATCGTCTTTACTGGTACAGTTGGATTTAACATTACTGTTTTAGAAATGCCACTTTTAGAAAGTACACATTTCTCTGCACTTACTGCCCTGTGCGCCGTGCAGCCTGTTTCCAATACATGTCTGGGGTGGGTGACAGCTACATTTTGTGTTTTTCCTCTAGATAGACACAAACACTGGAAGGGTGGGTGTGACAGAGAACTCATCTACATTCATTTGCATTCTGATAGCTCTTCCTGGGCAGGAAGGGGTGGCTGACACACCTGAATAGGCAGTGTCCTGTTTCCCACAGGAAGGGCTGATTAACCCCTACTAATAGTCTGGAGCCAGGGCTGAGAAGAAAGGGGGACATGTGCACTTAAAGGGCCTGCTTTGAAGTCACCCCCACTTCAAAGGCTGTATAAGTACTGAGCATCTGACCCTACCAAGACAGTACACTACTGGACCTGTGAAGAACTCTGCCAGGAGTAAAGTCTGCTGTACTACAAGGATTGTCACTCTGCTTGACTGCTGCTCTGGAAGAAATGATTTTCTGCTTTGCTGTGCTGTCCTGCTGTCTGTTGATCTCTGCCATGCTGAGTACAGGTACTGGACCCATCTTACTTGAACCCAGAGTCACTCCAAAGTCCTGCTGGCTTGTCCCCTGTTCTGAAGTCTCAGGACCATCAAAGACTTCCTTCAACCCTACAAACACCCCTGGACTCTGCCATCCTAAGTCTTGCCCTGTTGAGCGGTGCCAATCCAGTCCTGGGCCCTTGAAAGTTGATTTCTACTGTGCGTATCCAACAAAACTGGCTCATCAACGACTTTGTGCCAATCGAAACCGACAAACTGCCCTAGGGCGCCAATACGGCTTTTGCACGATGACATTGTTTTGACAGACTGTAAGCTCGATGATGGCAAACTGTTCGTCTTGATGATGATGCATTGCTGGTACCGAAAAGGTTTGTCGACAAAGCCTTCATCGGCTGTGTGGACAAAACTGACACTTTACCTCCATCTAGGGGATAAACGACTCTGCACCTCCTCTGCTCCTCCCTTTGAGTTTTCGATGCCAACACTTCCTCCATCTAAGAAACGTTTCCAGCTGGACCTGCATGAGTTCTGTATGCAGCTTTCCCTCCAACAGGGTCAACCTAAACTTTGGATTTACCCTGATCTAACATGACTAGATGTCTCCGGTTGCCGCTTTATGACTCTAAGAACTATATTTTCATTTAATCTCTAAAAATACGATGGTTCAACTTATTGGACTTTTTAAATGTTGGTCTTGTATTACTCATACAATTATAATCTAATTTTTCCAACCCTCTGTGGAGTTTTTCTATTGTGTTTTCATTGTGTTGGTGTGTGTGTGTTACACAAATGCCTCCTTAGATAAGCCTGACAGCTCTGTGCCAAGCTACTGGAGGTTGACCACAGGTTATCTTTTAGTCTGTTTTTAGCTTACCCCGACTTGCGTGGTGGTTCTTGCTTGGACCAGGTGTATCCCTCTGCCAACCAGAAAAAACATTTCTAACATGTCCGAATCCCAAAGCCCAATGCCCAGACCTTGAAGACTGATAAGGTGCAATTTCAAAGGTGGTTGCTGTATTGGGGGTGTGAGTACTAATAGGGTTATGTGTTGTGAATTGTGAATTGTGAATTATCTTTGTGTTTATTCATGAGATATTGGAGTACACATGTTGATTGAATTAATGATGTTTATGTGTTTACTGTGACGAAATTGAAGAGGTTATCAGGCATCATCATCATCATCATAGTCTTTATTCCAATTCACTAAGACTATACAGAATTTTGCAATAAATAATTAAAAAACAGTTTTAAATTGAGAATTAAACATATCAGTTGACTACAGATGAAGCAAAGTATTAAAAGAAAGAAGATAAAACAACTGGACAATATAGCGTCCCAGGATAGAACCCTATAAAGGTGGCGCCTCTGTTCCCCGTATAACGTTACATCTTAAGGACCATGCCCATCCCAGGTATTTAGCTAAGGCGATTGAGTGGACTGGAAAAGTGCTTGTGCTTAAAATCCTAACAGCGACAGCAGAACTCCTTGTGCCCAATAATTTGCACAAAGGAGTCAGCCACCGTCATCTGGGATTCACATAAACCGGGCAAACAAACAAAAAGTGGGCAATAGATTCTTTTGTGTCACCACAACCAGGACAAGTATCTTTGCCTATACCAAACCACCCACTAGTTAGGGACCTGAGTGGTAGGAAGCCTGCTCTAAGTTGGAAATAGAGTTTCCTGTCCCTAGGTGAGGTGATCAAATCCCAATATGGTTCGAAAAGTGGAGTGGCCTTTGCCTCCAAAAAACAACTAGTCATCAAAGAGGGGGCAGAGTCACTCCACACCCTATGATCTACCTTCTCCCAATAAAGCGTTTTCAAAAGCTTCTTAGCTGGAAATGCAGCAGTAGCGGGGTCGCTCCATAAATCTGTCAGTCCCAAATCTGCCAAAGTATCCCGTAGATTCCTAAGCCACCCTATCTTATGAAACTTGTCGGCCTGCATTACATCCATGATACTCATTGCATATGACCGAAGCTCTGGCGTAGTCCACAATCTCCTCCAGTATAGAACTGGACGGAGTTTGGCCAAATCCTTAAGGGCCTTTCTTCCTAGGTCATAGCGCAGTGGGACCAAAGGTGTGCTTTGTGGGAGACCTGTTATACAGCGAAAAAATTTGTTTTCAACAACTGTAAGAGTTGATAATACGTCAAAACCCCAGAGCTCTGCCCCATACAAGACTGCACTAAGGGCCTTTGCCTCGTAAACCTGGAGGACGGGCTTGACCGGCTTGGTGGATGATTTTTTATGCTCTTTGATCAATGTTCCCTTGATCTGTGAGAGTTTAAACTGTTTCCCACTCTGGCCAAATTTGATAGAAGAGGATGGTTTACGTTTTGAGAAGAGGAGCTATAAATAATTGCCCACGTTCGGCTCATGTCATGTTAAACCTATCATCCTTAAGGTGGTGTTCACACTGTTCACCCAAACGTTTTGCCTGCTTACCTTCTCTTTGTGCTGTATCTTCAGGTTGGCCAAGGGACTCTGAGCTCTTTACCTCTGCTGGCCAGTGCTGAAATGCATGTGCTTCTCCCTAAACATGGTGACATTGGTATATACTCAATTGACATATTTAGTCTACGTGTAAGCCCCTTCTAAAGTGGTATAACCTATACCTAGGGCCTGTAAATTGAATGCTTCTAGTGGGCCTGCAGCACTGATTGTGCCACGCAGAAAAGAAGCCTTTTAAACCTGTCTCAGGCCTTTGCAAGTCCTGTGTGTACAGTTCACTGCCACTTCCACTTGGCATTTATAACCACTTGTTAAACCTTAAACTCTGCTTTTATTGCACATTAGTCACCCCTACGGTAGGTCCTAGGTAGCCCTAAGGAAAGGTTGCTGTATAAATAAAAGTTAGGACATATACTTTTAAGTTTTACATGTCCTAGTAGTGAAAAACAGCTACATTTGTTTTTCACTACTGTGAGGCCTTTTCCTCTCATAGGCTAACACTGGGAACGCAATAAACACTTTTATGCTGTAATTTCCTGATTAGAAAGGAGTAGCTGCATCATGTTTCATATCTTCAGAATGGTAATGATAAATCGTCTTTACTGGTACAGTTGGATTTAACATTACTGTTTTAGAAATGCCACTTTTAGAAAGTACACATTTCTCTGCACTTACTGCCCTGTGCGCCGTGCAGCCTGTTTCCAATACATGTCTGGGGTGGGTGACAGCTACATTTTGTGTTTTTCCTCTAGATAGACACAAACACTGGAAGGGTGGGTGTGACAGAGAACTCATCTACATTCATTTGCATTCTGATAGCTCTTCCTGGGCAGGAAGGGGTGGCTGACACACCTGAATAGGCAGTGTCCTGTTTCCCACAGGAAGGGCTGATTAACCCCTACTAATAGTCTGGAGCCAGGGCTGAGAAGAAAGGGGGACATGTGCACTTAAAGGGCCTGCTTTGAAGTCACCCCCACTTCAAAGGCTGTATAAGTACTGAGCATCTGACCCTACCAAGACAGTACACTACTGGACCTGTGAAGAACTCTGCCAGGAGTAAAGTCTGCTGTGCTACAAGGATTGTCACTCTGCTTGACTGCTGCTCTGGAAGAAATGATTTTCTGCTTTGCTGTGCTGTCCTGCTGTCTGTTGATCTCTGCCATGCTGAGTACAGGTACTGGACCCATCTTACTTGAACCCAGAGTCACTCCAAAGTCTTGCTGGCTTGTCCCCTGTTCTGAAGTCTCAGGACCATCAAAGACTTCCTTCAACCCTACAAACACCCCTGGACTCTGCCATCCTAAGTCTTGCCCTGTTGAGCGGTGCCAATCCAGTCCTGGGCCCTTGAAAGTTGATTTCTACTGTGCGTATCCAACAAAACTGGCTCATCAACGACTTTGTGCCAATCGAAACCGACAAACTGCCCTAGGGCGCCAATACGGCTTTTGCACGGTGACATTGTTTTGACAGACTGTAAGCTCGATGATGGCAAACTGTTCGTCTTGATGATGATGCATTGCTGGTACCGAAAAGGTTTGTCGACAAAGCCTTCATCGGCTGTGTGGACAAAACTGACACTTTACCTCCATCTAGGGGATAAACGACTCTGCACCTCCTCTGCTCCTCCCTTTGAGTCTTCGATGCCAACACTTCCTCCATCTAAGAAACGTTTCCAGCTGGACCTGCATGAGTTCTGTATGCGGCTTTCCCTCCAACAGGGTCAACCTAAACTTTGGATTTACCCTGATCTAACATGACTAGATGTCTCCGGTTGCCGCTTTATGACTCTAAGAACTATATTTTCATTTAATCTCTAAAAATACGATGGTTCAACTTATTGGACTTTTTAAATGTTGGTCTTGTATTACTCATAAAATTATAATCTAATTTTTCCAACCCTCTGTGGAGTTTTTCTATTGTGTTTTCATTGTGTTGGTGTGTGTGTGTTACACAAATGCCTCCTTAGATAAGCCTGACAGCTCTGTGCCAAGCTACTGGAGGTTGACCACAGGTTATCTTTTAGTCTGTTTTTAGCTTACCCCGACTTGCGTGGTGGTTCCTGCTTGGACCAGGTGTATCCCTCTGCCAACCAGAAAAAACATTTCTAACATGTCCGAATCCCAAAGCCCAATGCCCAGACCTTGAAGACTGATAAGGTGCAATTTCAAAGGTGGTTGCTGTATTGGGGGTGTGAGTACTAATAGGGTTATGTGTTGTGAATTGTGAATTGTGAATTATCTTTGTGTTTATTCATGAGATATTGGAGTACACATGTTGATTGAATTAATGATGTTTATGTGTTTACTGTGACGAAATTGAAGAGGTTATCAGGCATCATCATCATCATCATAGTCTTTATTCCAATTCACTAAGACTATACAGAATTTTGCAATAAATAATTAAAAAACAGTTTTAAATTGAGAATTAAACATATCAGTTGACTACAGATGAAGCAAAGTATTAAAAGAAAGAAGATAAAACAACTGGACAATATAGCGTCCCAGGATAGAACCCTATAAAGGTGGCGCCTCTGTTCCCCGTATAACGTTACATCTTAAGGACCATGCCCATCCCAGGTATTTAGCTAAGGCGATTGAGTGGACTGGAAAAGTGCTTGTGCTTAAAATCCTAACAGCGACAGCAGAACTCCTTGTGCCCAATAATTTGCACAAAGGAGTCAGCCACCGTCGTCTGGGATTCACATAAACCGGGCAAACAAACAAAAAGTGGGCAATAGATTCTTTTGTGTCACCACAACCAGGACAAGTATCTTTGCCTATACCAAACCACCCACTAGTTAGGGACCTGAGTGGTAGGGAGCCTGCTCTAAGTTGGAAATAGAGTTTCCTGTCCCTAGGTGAGGTGATCAAATCCCAATATGGTTCGAAAAGTGGAGTGGCCTTTGCCTCCAAAAAACAACTAGTCATCAAAGAGGGGGCAGAGTCACTCCACACCCTATGATCTACCTTCTCCCAATAAAGCGTTTTCAAAAGCTTCTTAGCTGGAAATGCAGCAGTAGCGGGGTCGCTCCATAAATCTGTCAGTCCCAAATCTGCCAAAGTATCCCGTAGATTCCTAAGCCACCCTATCTTATGAAACTTGTCGGCCTGCATTACATCCATGATACCCATTGCATATGACCGAAGCTCTGGCGTAGTCCACAATCTCCTCCAGTATAGAACTGGACGGAGTTTGGCCAAATCCTTAAGGGCCTTTCTTCCTAGGTCATAGCGCAGTGGGACCAAAGGTGTGCTTTGTGGGGTACAGCGAAAAAATTTGTTTTCAACAACTGTAAGAGTTGATAATACGTCAAAACCCCAGAGCCCTGCCCCATACAAGACTGCACTAAGGGCCTTTGCCTCGTAAACCTGGAGGACGGGCTTGACCGGCTTGGTGGATGATTTTTTATGCTCTTTGATCAATGTTCCCTTGATCTGTGAGAGTTTCAACGCAGAAATCTCCAGGTGTCTATTCCACTTATTGTTGTCTGACACGTGGATGCCCAAATAGGCAAAGTTATTTACCTCCTCGAGGACTTGGCCATTCATTGTAAGTTTACCTGTTCTATAACTTGAGTGCGGGTTGAATGTCATGAGCTTGGTCTTGGACACATTGACCTCCAGACCATGTTTGTTACAAAAGTCTTCAAAGACTTTCAAAGCCCTTTGCATGCCACTCGGAGTTTTTGATACTATAAGGGTGTCGTCGGCAAACATTAGTATTGGGGTGGGGACTCCAGCCAACTTTGGAGCATCGGTGCTAGTTTGAAGCATATAGTCAACTATGCCATTAATATACAAAGAGAAGAGTGTAGGCGCCATGGCACACCCTTGGCGCACACCACACTCGACTGGAAACTCGGGAGTTGTGTCCCCCAAGCCTCCCCACTGTATTTTGGCAAAATTAGGTTCATGGAGCCTCCTGATTAAAGTCAGGAGTTCCATAGGAATGCCACGTTTTGCTAGTACCCACCACAGTTGTTCACGAGGGACGAGGTCAAAGGCAGCTCTTAGATCTACGAAAGTGACATAGAGACTGCCTTTTCCTAACGTGACTGTCTTCCACAGCAGTTGTTCAAAGCGGAACACCTGGTCCACGGTGCTGGTGAATTTTCTAAAGCCTGCTTGGAGATTAGAAAGGATCTGATTATCTTCGATCCAGACCAGTAACTCATTCAATACCATCCTCCCAATAACTTTTTGGATAGTATCGATAAGGCTAATAGGCCTGTAGTTTCCTGGAAGGGTTTTATCTCCCTTTTTGTGAATAGGAATTATAATAGCACCCCCCCACGATTTAGGTACCGGGGCACCTTCAGCCACAGCATTGGCCAGGAGAGCAATATAATTACTCCAGGGTATCTTGTTGTTAAGAAAAAGGTCAGATGGGACCCCATCTGCCCCTGGTGCCCGCCCGGCGGCTACACGAGCCAGAGCAGCTAAAACGTCCTTAGGACTAAAAGGGCCAGGCGAATAGAAAACATATGGGGTTGTCCTCAGGCGACTATAGAGGGGGTCACATGCGTATTGGGGTTTAAAATACCCCAGCCAATCTTCTTGGGTGACATGGTTTGAAGGTTTTTCGGGGGAGCCACCTCTGTTCCACTTGATCACATTCTAGAACAGTCTAGTGTCCCTGGCATAACAAGCCTCCTTCAGATCTAACCAAAAAGATTCGTCCCATCTTTTCTTAGCTTTATCTATACACTTCTTATACGAGGACCTGGCTTGCTGAATGTATACCTTGTTTCCGCTAGAGACAGCTAGTGAGAGAGTACTTCTAGTGCGTTTACGTTCATTATCATACCACCTCAGTTGCTTGCGCACTGGCTTATTGCCCTTATTGAGTGGTTTGAGAAAAAAACCGCGCAGGCCTTCGAAAAAGTATTCATGTATTTTGGTAACTTGGTCACTATTTCCTTTGTCATTCGAAGCGTCCTCCAACCTCAAAATGGTTGCGGTAAGCTCAGTGTCAATACTGGCAATGGTCGTGGGATTGGTCATTACCTGGGACCACTTTAACCTCCGCATGTCATTAGACACAACACATCCACTGGAAACCATAGGTGTCTCCTCACAACTCGAATGATCTCTCCCCCACCAACTGTGGGAGACACAAATAGGATTGTGGTCGCTCTCTAATCTTATCTCGACCACCATATCTATAAGTTTGCACCACATGCTCAATCCACAGAGCACATAATTTATCCTGCTCATTGAGCGGCCATTGTCAAAGGTGGAAGCTCCCATCCTATCTCCTGGGGTCCTACCATTCAGGGCCCTTAGGCCCCTCTCAAGGCAGAGTGCATTTACCTGCACTGCTACTGGTGACCATCTTTTAATGGGAGAGAGTAAGAGTGCTGGGATGCCCCATAAACTATCCTCTTCGGGATCAAGGCCACTTTCTAGATCGGGATCTAGTAGGGGTTCAAATGTGACATTGAAGTCTCCTGCAACAATCAAGTCTCTGTTACACGATTTAGTTTCTATAAGGCTAACCAAGGTATCCAACACCCTTGACGTTTTCCCTCTTGTGCCACGGAGGTATAGATTATAAATATCCAAACTACCCCCGTGGTCGAGAGTTAATCGTGCTAATTGAATATCTGGGGAGCCCGTATCAATCGTAACGGCGCTCGGGAATTAATCCTGGCGAGCCCAGATAATTAGCCCACCCATTGGACGCCCGAACGGACCTTGGGTGGCTGGGACGTGGAGGTTTACGTATCCCAACAGACACTGCGCCTCACAGGCCCATGTTTCCTGGAGGAGACAAACATCATATTTGCTTATGAAACTAACCCATTCTGGTGAATCTAGTTTGGTCTTAATACCAGCTAGATTCCAAGACAACAGGGTCCCTTGTTTAATAGTGAGTGATGCCATGTGAGATGTAGCGATCTGGCCTTGCGCGCTTTCCCTATCCCCCGTTCTAAATTTAGGCGGCGAAGGGGCCCCGGAGATTAAAAATGGTCCTATCGAATCTGGGGAGACAGCATCATAGTTGGCCGTGAGTGTGCTTTCATTGGCCCTCGGCTTATTAAGGGATAAAACGTTTGTCACAGAGTGGGATTGTCAGTAATTGGAGCCCTTGTTGTAGAAAAAGTTTAAATTATGGGCCTCTATCCCCGTTCTGGGTCCGTATGTTGGGTATTCCGTAATAAACCTTGGTAGACGTGCATCCTCGAAATTAACGATGATGGGTAGTTTTAGGTTGAGGGCCTACCCATTGTACTCTTCTGACAAATAGAATCCGCCCATTAAAGTGAGTAGGGATTGGCCTGTGTATATTCAGCCAATGACTCGTTTTATTTTTTAGTTGGTGAAAGGATTCAGATTTGCCAGTGGGGAGTTCAGGGACACCAGTTAAGATCACAACATAAGGTAGTGATTCGGGGGGAAGATGTATTTGTGTTGGAGATGCTCTGGGCGGAGTGCCTGGGGAAGGTAACTCAGTAGCTGTTCTCGTATCCACGGGTTTCTTAGGGTTTATAACTGGGGCTGCTTTACTTGTGCAACTTGTGCAACCCTCCTGCCCGAGTGGCTGATGGATAGCTGACATCCCCTCCCCCCCAAGTGACCCAGAAGGCTGGCACATGTTTGTAAGTTGTAAGGGCAGGGCTTTACCTAAGGCTATGCCTGCATCAGTTGTAACGGGACGTTTGTCTGTTGGAGACGGCATGGGGTTTATAGAACTTGTGCCATAATGGCAATTACTTTTATCAATGTCCCTTGTAGCTAGCTTAACAACATTCTTAAGTGAGCAAAAGTTGTCCAGAATAGTTTGTTCAAGTTTGTCCACCTTTTCTACAACTGTTTTTATCCTTTCTATTAAGGGTAAAATTAAGGAGCGAACGGTGTGTTCTAGCTGGGGAATCATATCATTGCCATTAGGCAAGGGGGGAGAAGGTGCGATTGTATCTGCTGGTGTAAGACAGGCTGGAGAGTTAGTAGAATCGAAAGTCAGAGTATTATTAGTAGATTTGGGGATTTTCGCCTGCCTGTCACCGTCAATTACCCCAGCCCTTTTCCTTTTATGGTGCACTGGTCTAAAAGGTTTCCCCCTGCCCTGGTCTGTGGTTGAGTGGTTTTGGGTTTAAGTGTTACCACAGATTCCACTGCTGAAACCAAATCCGTCATCACTGGAGATTGTGATAACCTCCCGGGAGGTAATAGCAAGTTTTCTGGAGATACAATCTCTATGTGAGAAGAAACAACCCCCCGTGTATGATCTGTATGTTTGTTTGGTGACTTGGCAAGTGCTATAGGGCCCAGGGAAGAACGTCTAGCAAACTTAGAATCAATGGAGAGGCGTCTTTCGGTAATAGCGATTTCTTGCTCAAGTACCGAGACAGCTCGGGTGATAAATTGGTCCATAGTGCCAGACACAGTTGAAGGGACCGCAACACGTTTCCCCATTCCAGGCATTTCTCACACGGCAAATGGGGTACCCAAAAAAATAACAGGATAGCGCAAATGTCAGACGTTATGCAGCGAGTCTTCCAAAAGGTCGGTGAGTGTACTCACTGTACAGGGGGGTGGCCCAGCCCGGCCTCTTCCGGCCCTGGACGGCCACAGACGGTCCCGCCCTTGTCCCGGGCTTCTCCCGGCGCTACCCGCGCGCGATCCCGCGTCGCGGGAGCGGTGACGCTGATTTAAGCGCCTCCAGGCGCGCAGCTGCAGGTCAGGTGGTGTATGTCCACTGGGGCTGCTGGGGCGTGTAGTCCTGACTCCCCACAGCGGCCGTGATGTTTAAAATACGGCGGCGGGAGACCAGGATCACCCAGAGAGCGGGACAACCAGGCAAGCAACAGGATCCACAAGTCCTCTCAGCGAGGGGAAACAAGCTGTCAAACGAGCTGCCAAACAGATAATCCTGCAAAAAGAAACCCGCTCTGCCGGAGCGGTGACGCTGATTTAAGCGCCTCCAGGCGCGCAGCTGCAGGTCAGGTGGTGTATGTCCACTGGGGCTGCTGGGGCGTGTAGTCCTGACTCCCCACAGCGGCCGTGATGTTTAAAATACGGCGGCGGGAGACCAGGATCACCCAGAGAGCGGGACAACCAGGCAAGCAACAGGATCCACAAGTCCTCTCAGCGAGGGGAAACAAGCTGCCAAACGAGCTGCCAAACAGATAATCCTGCAAAAAGAAACCCCAAAGACTTCCTTCAACCCTACAAACACCCCTGGACTCTGCCATCCTAAGTCTTGCCCTGTTGAGTGGTGCCAATCCAGTCCTGGGCCCTTGAAAGGTGATTTCTACTGTGCTTATCCAACAAAACTGGCTCATCAACGACTTTGTGCCAATCGAATCCGACAAACTGCCCTAGGGCGCCAAAACGGCTGCTGCACGATGACATTGTTTTGACAGACTGTAAGCTCGATGATGGCAAACTGTTCGTCTTGATGATGATGCATTGCTGGTACCGAAAAGGTTTGTCGACAAAGCCTTCATCGGCTGTGTGGACAAAACTGACACTTTACCTCCATCTAGGGGATAAACGACTCTGCACCTCCTCTGCTCCTCCCTTTGAGTCTTCGATGCCAACACTTCCTCCATCTAAGGAACGTTTCCAGCTGGACCTGCATGAGTTCTGTATGCGGCTTTCCCTCCAACAGGGTCAACCTAAACTTTGGATTTACCCTGATCTAACATGACTAGATGTCTCCGGTTGCCGCTTTATGACTCTAAGAACTATATTTTCATTTAATCTCTAAAAATACGATGGTTCAACTTATTGGACTTTTTAAATGTTGGTCTTGTATTACTCATAAAATTATAATCTAATTTTTCCAACCCTCTGTGGAGTTTTTCTATTGTGTTTTCATTGTGTTGGTGTGTGTGTGTTACACAAATGCCTCCTTAGATAAGCCTGACAGCTCTGTGCCAAGCTACTGGAGGTTGACCACAGGTTATCTTTTAGTGTGTTTTTAGCTTACCCCGACTTGCATGGTGGTTCCTGCTTGGACCAGGTGTATCCCTCTGCCAACCAGAAAAAACATTTCTAACATGTCCGAATCCCAAAGCCCAATGCCCAGACCTTGAATACTGATAAGGTGCAATTTCAAAGGTGGTTGCTGTATTGGGGGTGTGAGTACTAATAGGGTTATGTATTGTGAATTGTGAATTGTGAATTATCTTTGTGTTTATTCATGAGATATTGGAGTACACATGTTGATTGAATTAATGATGTTTATGTGTTTACTGTGACGAAATTGAAGAGGTTATCAGGCTTGACATAGTCTAAGATCTCGGGATATTGAGACAAATACTGAGGAAGGTGAGGAATACACTTTATGGGTTTTCTTGTCTGCTAAATATTATTGGTGTAGATCGTGAGTTATCATTGAATACACAATTGAAATAGTAACTATTCCGAACTGTTGTGATTGTACTAATATTGAATAATGAAGGCAGAACATAATTGCGCAAAACGTGAAGCTACATTGATTAGGGTGATTTCCTGCTGGTCAAGAATTCATTTGGATGTGTAAAAATTCTTTTGTGTGAAAAAGACAGCAAGCATTGTAAAAACCTTAATTTTCTGATTGTGGAATTGCTTTTGTTTTCTTTAGTTTAGCAGACAAATATTTGTTTGTTTATGTTTGATTAAAGTTGTAGAATTGTGTCTATGAGAGCAATTGTAAAAAAGGGTGAACCACTGCAAGGAGTGAGATCATTGGTTGGTGTACTGCTGTGCTGTTATTGGTTGATGATGACACAGAGCGCTTTGATAGAGGTCAATTGTTGTGTACGTGCTGCATTGAGATTGGTTAGTGAGTTTTCCAGAATTTGAGAGAAGGCATTTGACGATTATGAAATAGAATCATTATACATTGTTTTTTAATTGAGCATTTGTTGTTTAACTTTATGAAAATCATGAAATGTTTTAAAGACTTTAGAGAGTTTTGTGAGAAGTGATATTACAATCCCATTATGGGAAGGTGAAGCGGTGTAAGGAAATAACAAGACATCCAGCAGTTCCGCACAACAAATGAACTGATTTGGCCAGGAAACATGAAGTTGATCTTTCAAAAAGTTTTCCATTGCAGAAAGGTTTCAGGGTGAAATTAGATGATGACACCATTGATACAATGCATTCTTCAGGAAAGTTATTACATATAACTGAATTAGTAAAATGCATCTGTAAATGGAGTGAGAGTAAGAAATTGGAGAACAAATGGGCAAGAAAGTATGAGAAGAAAAAAAAACAACTAAAGAAACAACCAGAGATGGATAGGGAAAATAAAAAGCCATCAACAGGTTCCCAAGGGGAGGAAGAAGATTTGTCTTACTGTTCGAGAGAAATAGCAGGAGGAGTGTATGTTCATGTACCATGGAGCAGAGGCAATCTTGCAGTATTGCAAACAATTTTCCAAAATGGAGAGGCAATTCTGTACAGTGGTATACACAAGTTGACAGATTTGTCAAAATTTTCAAAAGTACTGTGGATTGATTTAAATATATACATTGATATTGTAGTGCCAAATGACTTGTGGGCTGAAAATACAATTGTTGTACAATGGCTGCATTAAGAGACAGTGGGAAATGCCCATACTAATGCACTGTAGTTAAGGAAAAATAATATGAAGCAGTGATCAAACTTTTGAAAGGTAAAGATCCCCCAAAGATATTAATTGGGTAAGATTAAAAGAACTTCACAAGAGCCAAAGGAATCAGTGTATGATTACTAGGAGTGGTTACTTGAGATGTTTCAACAACACAGTGGGAGTAAATATCCTGAATCAAGTGGTCTCAGTTTATTATTGGGTTAAGACCAGAGATCAGTACGCATATACACTGAGTGTGATTTGCTGGCAGACAAAATCTTTGTATGAGAGCGTGAGGTATGCAAAATACTGTAGTAATGAACAGGAAATGAAGCAGAGAAAGCTTAAGGAGAAATTCATGTTAGCACAGACAAAATGTGCTCAGAAAGGTTTTCAGAATCAGTTGTTTGCAGGACACCGTTGTGAGATGCAAGGTGTTGGTTTACAAGGGCACTAGGTGGCACACATCCAAGATGGCTCAGGAAGCTTGGCGACCATATCCGTAATTTATCCTCATCTGCATTTCTGTGGTGTCATGCACAGTTCTCTCTAGCTGTTGCTTACCTGCTCTGCTACCCCTGGACCTGCAATTTCGGATCTCGGGGCTGGCTGGCTTCTGCTGTGAGGTGGAGTTGTTGGTGGGGCTCCTCTGATCTGTTTCCTGGACCCGTCTCTGGCTGTGCCCACTACGCAAGGACCGTGGCAGGCCACGAGGAGGTCGGCCTTATTACCGGTGGCGGGTCTGGGCCGCGATCCTGCGGTCTTCTGCCTGTCGCTGATGCCTCGCATACTGCCGCTGCTCTCCCCTGCCTGCGGAGACCTGTTTTCACCCTGAGCGCCGGAGTGCCAGTGATTCCAGGTGCGCCTCTCCTTCATCCGATTCCTGCCATCCCGACCTGCGGACCTGATCCGGGGGGGTCTCTCCACTGCTGGTGGGCTTGCGCTGTACCCTGCAGCTCCGTCTTGGACTACTGCTGATATCGCGGTGATGGAGTCTGCCGCTTAGCCGCTGAGGTCTACGGCTGTCTCTGCTGTCGGAGGGGCTGGCAGACGGCGGCGCGCCTTGCTCCCCTGCTCCGCTCCGGTCGACTTGCGGCTGTGCCTCATCATCTTTTCTGCATCTGCCTAGTACCGGCCGTTGCATTGTGTGCCACGAGGGAGCGGCGCGGGCGGCCCTGTGTATACTGGACGTTGTTTTGTGGCGCCGAGATTGGGGGCACTAATCACTGACAAAAATACTGCCCCTATTGTGACTCCTGCGGCCCATTTGCCTGGCACTCCACTTGTTCCCTGGGGCCTGCTGGCGTCGATCCCGTGGCCCCTCCCCCATCTTGAATGGTGATTGCTGTACATTGGGCTGGGGCCTTCTGTGCTGGTCCTGCAGGTCACGCTGCTGGCGCTTTCCTGCTGTGTGCCCCATTGGAGCTTTGGTAGCTGATACTCATCTACGCTACTCCTCCTAGCATCATTTATTGTTACGCTGCACCCATCCATCGTGCCAGGGGTCTGTCTGACCACCCCTGGTCCCCCTTTGCACGCTCTGCTGGGGGGGTGGTCTGCGTCGACGTGGGTCTGTGGACTGCTCTACTTTACGGTCATCTTATTCCTGCCCTGTTGGCTTGGACTGGATCTCGTGCTTGGTGTCTGATTCCAGCTGTCGCCCTCTGTACGGCTTCGTCGCCTCATTATCCTGCACGTCCCGGTGGCTCTCTGCACGCTGTGGGGCCACAGCTGTAGCAGTTGGCTGGGATAGGGAAGCCTGATGGACGCCAGCCCCGTCTGAACTTCGAGGCAAAAAAAACAGCGACGCGGTCCACTTCTGCCGGTGCGGAGCCTGACATTATGGATCCCACACAACCCACTCCGTCCTCCTCCTCGGATGACGTTAAAACACTGCTCTTGGCAGTTCAACATAGCCTGACGGACTTATCAGGGAAAATTGACACCATGAATACTAGGCTTGACTTCTTGGTGCACAAGGTCGACAAACATGATGGGCAGATAAAAGAGGCGGAAAGACGCATCTCGGAGAATGAAGACGTCACTACTAGGAGGATGCAATCTCAGGTTGCCCAGATGGATAAACTCCTCAAAGTTATTGCGGCTAAGAATGAGGACATCAAAGCCAGAAGCCGCCGCAACAATGTTCGCATCCTAGGTATTTCCGAGAGCACAAATACAGGACGCATGGAGGTTTACATTGAACGTCTTCGGAAGAGCGTCTTTGGTGAGGACTCCTTTTCTCAGCACTTTGTGGTTGAGCGGGTGCACCGCTCCCTGGGCCCGCGTCCCCCCCCGGGGGATGCTCCTCGTCCCATCATCGCTCACCTCCTCAACTACCGAGATCGTGATGTGGCATTACAGAAAGCACGCGAACTGAAACCGCTGCAGTTTGAAGGTAATGCTTTCACGATATATCCGGACTTCACCCTTTCGGTGCAGGAGGCGTGCCGGAAGTTCATCACCGTTAAGAAAAAACTTCGGAATGCCCAGATTGAATATGCTCTTCTATACCCTGCACGGCTCCGGATTACACACAACGGGAAGCATGTTTTGTGCACTAATCCACAGCAGGTTGAGGACTTCCTGAAAACTATCTTGCGATGCCAGATCTTCTTCTCCACCGTTTGGTTGATTCTGCATTGGGCTGTCTCCTAACATGTGTTGCTCAGTGTTTTGAAATTCGTGTTTGTTGTTTGGGGGGTCATTGTTACTACCTGAGATTCTGCTTTTGTATCATTTTTCTGTTTAATCTTTTACCATTCGGCAACTCACCGCCCTTGCACAGTCATTTGTCCAGATAAGTACCCTTGGGCACCCTTTTTTAACTGAGGTCCAGTCGGTGTGTTAGCATTGCCTGCTGTAGGCTGTGCAGATGAATGAATAGCCACTTTGCCAAGCACCCTTCCCTTTAAGCGCCACTCTTTCTAGCCCTGGGGTGACGCCCAGGGACTGTGTTGTGGTTAGAGTTAAGCCCGAGAAGGGAGTTCTGTCCCCTGGCGCCCTCCCATGGGTAATCCCCTTTGCTGTTGGGGTTTTTTTTGTGTTGTTTTCTGTCACGTTACGCCATCATCATGCTGGTCGCAGTTGGTCATATGGGATCATCGGCCATTGTTTATCTTTTTGGGTGGGCTACACTATGCCGGCACGTTTGGGGTGCCGTTGTGGGGGGGGGGTGGGAAGGGTGGTTTTGTATCCCTGTAGTGATTTCCTACTTCAGTGCTTTGCTGCAAGAAGAAGGGTATGGGTTGGAAATTGTTTTACTTGTTTCCACGTTTATTGGACACATTTCCTTGACATACCCACACGGATGATGCCTGCTGACACTACTTTCTTCAGACTGCTTACATGGAACGTCAGGGGGCTTAGTGACCCCCGTAAGCGCCGGCAGATATTAGCATATCTCGATAGGCATCACATCCAGATAGCCATGCTCCAAGAAACGCACATCGATCCTAAGCACCCTCCCTTCTTTGGTACTAAATGGGCCTCTACAAGCGTATATTCGCCCTATTCCACATTCTCCCGTGGCACTCTTATACTCATAAAGAAAAATACACCATTCATTGTGAGGGGAACCTATAGTGATTCTGCTGGATGTAGCTGTATCCTCTGGGGTACGCTGGCTACTCAGTCTATTACGTTTGTTTGTACTTATGGTCCTAACACGGATGACCCTGGCTATTTCACTGCTCTCTGGGTTCAAATAATAAAAATAGCCTCCATGCATATCATATGGGGTGGGGATTTCAACACTGCTCTCTGTCCCTTCATGGATCGTTCTAATCCCCTCCACCATCACTATACTAATGCGCGGGAGACTTTGGCAGGACTCTTCCATGACCATTGGCTTGTGGATACAGGCGGTTTGTACATCCCGCTACTAAGGAGGGCACCTTATACACAGCGGGCCACTCCACATGGTCCCGGCTGGACTACTGGATCTGTTCTCGAGGAGTGACACCTTGGATTCGTAGTGCAGCGCATCTGGCCCGTATGCACCGGTAGAGCTTGAACTGCTACCTCTGAACTCTATTGCCACTCCTCATTGTTGGAGACTCATCCCTGAGGCACTCCACGATGCGGTGTTTCATTCTGAGCTGTGGGAGGAGATCGCTGACTTCTTGGCTAGAAATAAGGGCACTGTTGATGACATGGGCATATTTTGGGCGGCCTTCAAGGTCACGGTCAGCGGCATATGTATTTCAAAAAGTTCTGGAGTACTTCGAGACATTAGAACGAGATTGCGTGGCTTGGAATTGGAGATAAAGCAACTGGAGATTAATATGTGGGGTGTTAACTCCACCACTCAGCGGGCCACCCTTCATGAAAAACTTACTGATTATGTTGACACTGCGTCCCGGAGGTGAACACCCTAAATATCGATTCCAAAATATCGACTGCCCAGAATATCTAAGTTAAAATATAGAGTGGACAGAATATCGAATTATCAAAATATAGATAGATCAGAATATCGAAATTGGGGTACAAAATATCGATTTCCATAATATAGAATTAAAAATTATAGAATTCCATAATATCGATTTTTAAAATATAGATTACCATAATATCGATTTTAAAAATATAGATATCTATAATATCGAATTTTTTAAAGTGTTATGTATGGTAGTATATGTGTTAAAATTATGTATTATTTTTGTAATGTATGTTTAATTTATTAAAACTAATAAATGTTATGTAATTTAATTTTTGCGTAATTTAATTCCGTAGCGGGTTGTGGGTTTTTAGGGGAATAGGGTGGGAAGTAATTTAATTATGGTTAATTAAATATTAATTATATTTATATGTTTTGATAATTAATTGATTGATAATTAATTATTAATTGGTAATTAATTTATATTAATTGATTAATTGATAATTATGTTAATTGTATTTTTTAATATTAGGAGCGGGTTGTGGGTTTGTAGGGGAATTAGGTGGGAAGTAATTTAATTGTAATAAAGTTCAAAATTTTTTTTTTATATATGTGTATTGATAATTAATTGATAATTAATTATTAATTGGTAATTAATTTGTATTAATGGGTAAATAATTGGTATGAATTGCTAATTAATTTTTATTAATTGCAAAATTATTTTTATTAATTCATTAATTGATAATAATGTTAATTGTATTTTTTAATATTGGGAGTGGGTTGTGGGTTTATATGGGAATTGGGTGGGAAGTAAATTAATTGTAATAAGGTAAATATTATTTTATTTATTTATGTGTATTCATAATTGATAATTAATAATTAATTGGCAATTAATTTACAATAATTGGTCATTAATCTTTATTAATTGCTAATTAATATTTTTCAATGGTAATTAATTGTTATTAATTGGTAATTATTTTTAATTAACTTTTTATTGGTATTGATAATTAATGTAATCTTATTTTAAATTCAAATCATTACTTTCCCTACTTTTGCACTCTCGGGAGTGGGAATAGTATTTTTTACCCTCCACTATCCAACTCTTTCCCTACTGTTGCACTCACTGGAGTGGGAATAGTAATTTTTACCCTCCTGCTATCCAACGCTTTCCCTACTGTTGCATTCACTGGAGTGGGAATAGTAATTTGTACCCCTACGCTATCCAACGCTTTCCCTACTGTTGCACTCACTGGAGTGGGAATAGTAATTTATCCCTTCCCGCTATCCAACGCTTTCCCTAATGTTTCACTCTCTGGAGTGGAATAGTAAATTGTATCCTCCCGCTATCCAACACTTTCCCTACTGTTGCACTCTTTGGAGTGGGAATAGTAATTTTTACCCCTACGCTATCCAACGTTTTCCCTACTGTTGCACTCACTGGAGTGGGAATAGTAATTTTTCCATTCCCGCTATCCAACGCTTTCCCTACTGTTGCACTCTCTGGAGTGGGAATAGTAATTTTTATCCTCCCGCTATCCAAAGCTTTCCCTACTGTTGCACTCTCTGGAGCGGGAATAGTAATTTTTACCCCTACGCTATCCGACGCTTTCCCTACTGTTGCACTCTCTGGAGTGGGAATAGTAATTTTTACCCCTACTCTATCCAATGCTTTCCCTACTGTTGCACTCTCTGGAGTGGGAATAGTAATTTTTACCCCTACGCTTTCCAACGCTTTCCCTACTGTTGCACTCTCTGGAGTGGGAATAGTCATTTTTACCCCTACTCTATCCAATGCTTTCCCTACTGTTGCACTCTCTGGAGTGGGAATAGTGATTTTTACCCTCCCGCTATCCAACGCTTTCCCTACTGTTGCACTCTCTGGAGTGGGAATAGTAATTTTTACCCCTACGCTATCCAACGTTTTCCCTACTGTTGCACTCACTGAAGTGGGAATAGTAATTTTTACCCCTACGCTATCCAACGTTTTCCCTACTGTTGCACTCACTGGAGTGGGAATAGTAATTTGTACACTCTCACTATCCAACAAAAGCTCTACTTTTTTTACATTACTTTTATTATGTTTACATTTTAAGCTTTTTTATATTATGTATGTTTTATTTAATTGTTTTTAATATTTAATTACTTTTATATTATTTGTAATACATTTAAAAAATTCGATATTTTAGCTAACTATATTTTAACATTCTATATTTTGGAATCGATATTTTAGTACTAACCTGTTTGTAGATAGGGAGTCGATATTCTGTCCTTCTATACTTTGCTCCCTATTTGCAAGATATTGCTCTCGGCTGGCTGGGGGACTCTCAGCATGCATTCCTAGCGGCACACATTGAGGACGATGAAATATGCGAGGCCGTAATGCAACTGGCGTCGGGAAAGGCTCCAGGCTCAGACGGCATGCCCATTGATTTTTACAAAGCCTATATAGCTCAGTTACTCCCCGTTCTGAAGGAGGTTTTTCTTGAGGCCCAGAAGGCGCAGACCCTGCCTGCCACGATGCAGGAAGCGTTGATCACGTAGTTATTAAAACCTGGTAAGCCGGCAGATCACTGCGAATCTTATAGGCCACTCTCTCTTATCAATACGGAACAAAAATTCTGGCCAAGTTACTAGCCAATCGTCTGCGCCTTCTTATGGATAAGCTGGTGCTCCTGGACCAGTCTGGGTTTATCCCAGGAAGAGCCACGTCCCATAATCTCAGAACGCTGTTTTCTATTTTACAGGAGGATGACCCGAGACTGCATTTGGCAGCAGTGTTCCTAGACGCCTCAAAGGCCTTTGATTCTGTGGAGTGGGACTGCCTCTTCACCATCCTGCAGAATCTGGGCCTACCAGTGGGTTTCATTTTGTGGATCCGCTTACTGTACACTGCCCCCACGGCTAAGGTCTTAGTTAACGGTCATACCTCTTCCTCCTTTTCTTTATCCCGTGGTACACGACAGGGATGTCCGCTATCTCCCCTCCTATTTGCTTTAATCATGGAACCCCTAGCAGCAAAAATTCGACAACATTACAGTCATTTGGGCCTTCGGTGCTTGTTACGACCTATTCTCATCTCGCTATATGCGGATGATGTCACTTTGTATGTTAAATAAGGACCGGCACCTTAATCTCAACTCCCTCCTGCGGGAATTTATCAAATTCTGAGGATATTCTGGTATTCGAATAAACTGGACCAAGTCACTGATATTTCCGTTGACTAGCGCTGTTTCCCCCTTTGATACGGACTATCCGCTCAAATGGTGTGATACCGATGTTAAATATTTAGGTATCCATATATCGGTAGATCGTGAGGAATTAATGAGCACAAACTATGGATGTGCATTAGAACACATCACGAATTGCATTACTCTGTGGATCGTCCTTCCATTGTCTATGGCCGGACGGGTGTCCCTTCTAAAAATGGTTATCCTCCCTAAATTTTTATACTTATTTATTAATATTCCTTATGATCCTGGTCGCCATTTTTTCGCTTCGTTGCGTTCGGAATTGATACGCCTGGTTTGGGGAGGGAAGCAGCCACGCATACAATGGGATACCCTCATGAGGCCTTATTCCCAAGGAGGTTTTGATGTACCCAACTTCGAACAGTACTACCTCTGCGCCCAGGCCCACTTTGCTCATTATTGGTTCCACCAGCCTCGATATACCCCCCATGTTGCGACAGAGCATTGGCTAGCTGACCCTGTCCCGCTGAGTGGTGCAATCCTGGCCAGCATTTCCCCCGGGCATGCTGTCCCTCCTCAGTGGATTGCACGATCCTGGCCTGGTCCCGCATCCGTGATCATATGCAGGCCCCTTGCTTATTCTCCCCCCTCCTTCCGCTCACGTATCATCCAGATATCTCCCTGCTACAGGAGGGCATCTTTTGAAAGGTAGCGCGTGCACGTAAGCTACACTGCTGGAGAGACCTGTATCTTCATGGTACATTCCGCACACTCCCGCTCTGATCCGCCGCCGTCCTCCATGGAAACATTCTTGTATGCTCGCCTCCGGCACGGCATACAGGCCTGCACCCTGTCTTACCCTTCTGAGCCTGCGACATTGGCCCCTCTACATCATGTTCTACGGGCATCCTCTGTGTCACACCTTGTGTCCACTCTCTACCATGCACTCTATAGGGATGTGGAGTACCCTCCGAGTGCAGCGCGAACTAAATGGTCGCTGGAATTGGAACAAGATATTACTGATGAACAATGGCTGTTCTGTTGCAAGCAGACAGAACATATTTCCTCTAACAGCCGGCTTCGGCTGATTCATTACAGATTTTTGCATCGCAGTTACCAC
Source organism: Triturus cristatus (assembly GCF_964204655.1). Taxonomy (NCBI): domain Eukaryota; kingdom Metazoa; phylum Chordata; class Amphibia; order Caudata; family Salamandridae; genus Triturus; species Triturus cristatus. The sequence goes on along the minus strand of NC_140591.1, from coordinate 1,361,796,415 downwards.
ACCCCTGTTAAGCATCATAAATTTGGGTTGCGGGACACGGACAGGTGCGAGAGGTGTGGGGTGGAACATGCGGATTTCCTGCATCTGGCTTGGGGCTGTTCGGACGTCTACGCTTATTGGAGTCATGTCCTTGTGGCTTTGGATGCTATACCCAGATCCCCCCTTGTGGCCCTACTGGGGTATACTGAGCATATTCCTGCTTCATGTCATAAATTTGTTTCCTTTAGCCTAGCTATCGCTAAGCGGTGAATAGCCTGTAGGTGGGGACGAGGCAGGGCACCCAAGTTTAAGGACTGGCTTTCTGATATGATCTTTTGGCAAGATCAACTCCATACATATGCTGAATTGCTTCCTCGTTCTTCCCGTCCGCGGGACATCTGGGGCCCACTTCAGGCATACTTACTGCAACATCCCATTAGTGACACATACGCAATGTAGGTTATTTGCTGGTTTCCTCATTTACAGTACCCTGCTGGTCACTTTGTTGCTCACGTGAGGAGGACGCTCAGGACCAAGGCTATTTCCCAACCTCTAGCTTGACAATCCTCCCATCTCATCTCCCTTCACACCAAGATGCATAGCTGCCCTTTGTGCGCATATACTGAGTATGTGCGGTTGGCCACTGTCACCTGATGTACGCAGGCTCATGGCTGCTCTCTCCTCATTGGTTACTTGTCCATGTAATTGTGCCAGATACCTATTTGATTGCCTTATGGCACCATGTCACACTGTATAGTATGATGTCTTTTTCATATGTCCTCGCTAACTGTCATTTCCTGATTTCAATATGTTTATACGCATGCTATACTTCTAAATAATGATGAGCATATCTGCTATGATCGGCCTTGTGGTGGACAGGGGTCCTCAGACGCGTACAGTGGATGCTGCCTGCTGCGCATACCCACTGTGGAGGAATTGCAGCGTTAAAAGTCCCGTTTTACGCTGCCTCCCAAATGACGTTCCGCAAATTAGGACATGTTCATGTAAATGTCAGTAGGTTTTGTTCAAAGGCCTCCAAACTCTGATCCCTGATGCGGGCATATGTAATTCTTCTGTGTTTTTTGCTGTGCGATCCTTGTCATTACTGCAATGTTGTGTCTGCCGTCATATAATCAATAAATAAAGATAAAAAAAAAAAAAGGTGTTGCTTTACAAGCTGGAGTAAAAGGTACACAAGGAGGATTTGGTGTTCCACAGGGGAGAGGTAGAAGTGTTCCAGTTGATTCTAATTCTGGTGTAGATGTTATAACGCAGAAGATAATGACGCCTTGTTAGAGTAAATGGAAATGTACAAATGCAGGGAGGAAATCATAAGCAGATACAAAAAATGCCAGTTCAGCAAATAAAAGTGCAAATATAAAAACAGGTCCTAAAATGCATGTTCCACATGCCCTGGTGGTCTCACAAAATATGGGAAAACCTAGATATGAATCAGGTAACCAGAACCCATTTTAACAGTTTCCTATTTTTAGTAATGATGGATTTGGCTCTGACAATCCCCAAACATGGTGCCGGGGGGGGGGGGGGGGGAGATTGCATGCTTGGTGCAGTCTTAAAGGTAGACCAAAGTGGACAATTTGTTGAATGAGAAGCTAGTGGCAACCAAGTGCCATGATTGATTAACACTGGTGCAACCAGAAGTCCAGATCTACCTTTCCCGGGAAAGAAGATACAAGTTGTAGGAGTCTCAAATAAACAGATCACAAACCCAGTTTCAGATAAGGTGTCTGCAAAATTGGTTCATTTGAGGATAAACATCAGTTCATTGTCTGTAACTCGAGTCCTGGACCTGTTAGGGAGGGACTTGCTGTGTGAGATAAACTGCAAAATGTACTGTACACTGGATGGTGTTGAGTTTCAGACACATGGTGAGGACGTAAAGTTTAAAGTGGCCCAACATGACACAGCTGTAGGTTTGTCCCCAGTTAGAACCATAGAAGAGTTGCATCCAGATTTAAAAGAGACAGTGAACCCAGAAGTAATGGTGTAGAATCTGACCGTGTAATAGTAAAAACTTAATGCAGTGTATCCAAGAACACTGCCATACAACTTGACCCCAGAAATGATTGCACGAATAACATTCGTAATTGAAGCCAAGTTGAGTAAAGGGATTTTAAAGGGACGTGCAAATCTCTGATCATGGGTTTTCAGAAGCCCTATGGTAAATATCAGATTGTGCAGGATCTCCAAAAGTTTAAAAGCATTGTTGTCCCTTGATGCCCCTTTGGGACTGAATCCAGCCACTATGCTTTTTCAGATTCCATTCACAGCAGAATGGTACACCATTGTGGACCTCTGCCAGGCTTTCTTCTTTGTGTAATTAAATGAAGATAGCCAGTTCTTATTTTCTTTTGAAAGAGGATTTTGTCATGGTGCCTAGTTCCACAAGGGTATAAAGAGAGTCCGTCCATTTTTAACCAAATCTTGAAAAAGAATCTTGAGTCATTCCAGATGCCCTACAAATCAGTTCTTATACAGTACTTAGAGGACCTATTTGTGTCATCAGAAACACCAGAAGCTTCCAATCAGGGTACAATTGCCTTGTTGAATCACCTGGCTGAGAATTGGCACAAAGTGTCTCCAGGTAAACTGCAAAACTGTCAAAAGGAAGTCCAATACTTGGGACATCTCACTGAGAAAGGAACGAGAAAGGCGTCACCCGAGAGAGTGTAGGTGATTCTTCAAATAAATCCACCTCGAACACAGAGAAAAATCAGGATGCTTTTGGGAATGATTGTCTACTGTAGACAATGTATGGATACCAAATTTGTTTCTAATGACTAAGCCTTTACTAAGACTGACACACAAGGTGCAAACACAAGGAGAGGAGTTGGTCTAAGGGCTAGGGCAGTCGACATCGAATCTGGGGAACTGGGTTTGAGTCTCGGCAATGACGCTGAACATCCTGTGATTCTGGGCAAATCACTTTATCTCCCCATGCCTAACAAAAATGAATGTGTCCTCATTTAACGCAACGGGTGCTATGTAAAGCGCTCTGATACCCGATTCGGGTCAAGTTCGCGCTAGATAAAACTCTTTTAAAAAATAAATAAATAAAGTAGATGAAGGACAGAGCGGTGAAACTTTTCAGACACTCAACCCAGTCACAGATCTGGGTTTAATCCATCATCATTCTTTAGCTCACTTTGCCACCCCAGTTCAGACCCAGCTATATGCAAATCAGTCTGGACCCTGTTCCTTATGGTAACAGTCCAGCCCGATCTGCCATGCCAGGGCTTCCCTGGACCAGAAAAAAGCATCCTGAGATCAGGTTCGGGGAAACACCCCTCATCAGCCAGGCTAGCTTGAATCCATTGGCAAAGTGAGCAAGGGACCCACGTCTGGGCATACCCTGCCAACTTAGAGTGAACAAAGCAAGCTCAAGGAGATGACGGACGGAGCGCTGAAAATTTTCAGACACTCCCCCTAGTCACAGACTTGGGTTGAATCCATCATCATTCTCTAGCTCATTTTGCCACCCCACTTCAGACCCAGCCATATGCAAATCAGTCTATACCCTGTTCCTTATGGGAACAGCCCAGCCCGAGCTGGCAATACAGCTCTTTCCCGGACTGGAAACAAGCATCCTGGAACCGGTTTCGGGGCCAACTTAGGGCGATCAAAGCAAACACACAAAGATGAGCCTGATCCTCTTCCATGGGACAACCAGTGCTTGAAAGCTTTCCTAGAGTTGAGAGATGATCTCTGTTCTACCCTGGTACAGGGAATGCCTGAGTACAGTATGATGTTTACATTGCTCTGGAAGTGAGAGTGAGGGCTGCACTCCCTCAGTGCTTACTCTGATGCATGGTGCAAGAAGACTTGTGGGTTATTTCTCGATTACCCTTGACCCTGTACCCTCAGAACTCAATTGTTTTTGATGGCAGACAATGTGGTATTAAAAGGTTGTCAAATATTGAATCCTTCTAACCTACTGCCCATAACTGAAGGAGCCAATGATGAGAAATTGAACATGATTGTCTAGTTGTCTAAGAGTTGCCTGGCTCCACCTGCCCTTCCCCAATTCCTATGAGGAGCGCCATCTTGGAAGGGCTAAATAGCCCGTTTTAATGGTTTTATTAGTTTGTTCTCATATTTTGCTTTATTATATATTCCGCTCCCACTACATTTCCCACACAGGTGAGCCTGTGTAGGGTAAGCTGGGTTGCTGGACCCCAGTTTTGTCCCTTGTTTTAGTTGCCCACTTGTTTGTAGAACGCGATTAGCGCTGGTGTGTAATCACGCCCCCTCATATGCAACGCTATATGAGAACTTCCAATGCGTGTTCATAGGCGCGCCAAAGGCAAGCCTGTCTGCGCCCGTCCATGCCTGGACCATGCCTAGCGCTAGAACCCCTGACAGCTTTGCCTCCAGTTCTACGACTGGAATTTCGTTCTCAAGTGAGGAACTTCATAACTTATATAAACGGGCCTTTTTCCCTCGTTAACTTCCTTGATTTTAGCTTGAAAACACCTGGAAAATATGTCTCCAAGGATATAATCTGCACCCTAGTCAATGCACGTTCATTTTGAAGTAGCAGAACTCATTCATTCTCACAAATCTGACATCTTGTTTGTTACAGAAACCTGGTCTACTAATACCTCGATTCCTGAACTTCTCATACCTACGCCTTCCAGTTATCGTCTGCATAGGCAAGACCATCCACTTAAAAGAGGAGGGGGACTGGCTGTCATTTATCGGGAGAATTTTAGGGCTAACTTTACTACCATACTGTTCGAGGACTGTAAAGCACTGTCTTTCAAATTAGGGCTCACTAATAAACACACCTTAAGGGGTTCACTTATTTACCGCCCGGTCCTAAATCCCGCTTCCTAAGCTCTATCAGTTCCCTACTTGAGGCAGATATTTGTAATGCTAATTTTACTATCCTCTGTAATTTTAACTTTTGCTTAGAACAAGATGAAGTCAAGGACACAGTCTCCTTACTAGAAATCATGGATGCTCTTGATCTTAAACTTTTCAGCACGGATTGCAAACACAGCTAGGTCACACTCTTGATGCACTTTTTTTCTAATTATAATGATATCTCTAATCTCAAAGTGGTCCGTTTGACCTGGTCTAATCACTCAGCCACCTTTTTCACGATCATCTGCTCCGCAGTTAATACAGCTCACCCTTGCTCCAAGTCCAGACCTCCCGACACCCTCCTCCTCAACGTAGCCTATAGATGCTTTCGGCTGTGTCTCTATCTTACTAAAACCACCATCCCTTAGGCCCCTGCCATCCCACTGCTAGGAACGTCAAGCGGGCGTTTACACCACAGCGGCAGAGCTGCAGCACTGGGCCTCAGAAGGAATCCAGGACATAGGGGACCTCTTCCAAGACGGCTCTCTCATCGCATATCAAGAACTCATAGTGGAGGGGAATTTACGCCCTGGGTACTTTTATTGCATCGCGCACTTATAGCTTCCTTAACGTCTAGATCGGGCACCCTTGCACAGGAGCCCCCCATGCACTCCACTTTGCAACATCTTCACGTGATGAGTACAGGGAGACACCTGACACGCTGGTTTGCATCTTCCATCCGACAGCACAGGGAAGTCGATCTCACTCGACTTAGACACCACTGGGAGGAGGCTCTGGGTAGGGCATTCACATGTAGGGAATGGACCACTGTCCGTGGTAGTCCCACATATATCCCGCGCAATCAACGGTTCAAACAGATTCAATTCTTTGTGCTTCATAGGGCTTACATTACCCTTGCCCAAACCAACAGGTACTTCCTCCGTACTGATGCGATCTGCCCCCGTTGCCGGCAGTTAGGTGCTAAAGTTCTTCACATGCTGTGGCATTAACCGGTCTTAACGAATACTGGAGCAATGTGTTGACTACCCTGGAGACCTGCACCTCTCGTACCGTTTCATTTCAATGGGAGGTTTACATATTGCACCTATTTGGCAGGAACAAGAAGCACAGTGCCAACACTCGATTCCTAGACCTGGGTCTTGTGGTGGCCAAACGCTTAATTACTAAGCAATGGAAATCTCCCCTATCACCTCACACACTCGCCTGGTGCCGGTCTCTCCTTAAATGGGCTGAAGCAGAAGGGGTGGACCTCTGATGGGAAGACCTCCTTGGTCTCCACAAATTTCCCCTCGCGCCGCAGTGAGACACTATGGTAATGAAGCTCCGGGAAATGGTCACTAACGCAGGGGACTCCCACACGCTATCTCCGGCTGATAGCCACGGATTACCCTCTGCCCATACGGGTGTTGAATAGCACTGACTTCCGAGACACTATGACCCGTCGACTACAGAACCTCATTGTCGCTGGGTCCTGATGAGTCTGGGACTCACCTTCATCCCTCCCTTGGCTACACTAGACATGGCGGTAGGTCTCAAGTGACTCTCCTACCATTTTCTTGCTTATGTTGCCCTCCTTTTGTTGTATCCTATGTCCGCAGTTGATGCAATTTGTACCATGTCTGACTTATTTACATGCCAATCAGTCGTACCCCCTTTTTAGGCCCGATGCGCCTCTTGAGAGGCGCAGTTATTGGACTTTCTGTAGTCATTGTTATGCAATTCATCTGCTACACCCTCTCCTGTTGAGAGCTTGTTTCTGTACTATTAGCAAACATTTATTCATGATGTACGGGCTTTGATTGGGATGTCTACTTAAAAAAACATGCAAAATGCTAATAACAAAGATTTAAACAAAATAAAAGAGGATTATGTGAGCTCAGCATGGAGTCCGAGCAAAAGTTGATCAAAATCAATTATAGCAGTTACTGATTTCGACAACCCCACTGCTGTTGAAAATCCCGAGCTCCCAGCCGAGTCTTATTCCAACTGGCTCAATTCTGCCTTCTCTCAAATTGCCCCTATAAAAAAAAAGGGGCCAAGGCAAGACCCGTCCCTCTGCCTTCTGGTTCTCAGAAGCCCTTAGGCTTTAAAAACAATGCTGCAGACACCAAGAGATGAAATGGAGAGCCCAATATGACTCCCACGAGAGAGAAATGTATAAACGCTCTCTAACCAGATATAAATCCCTCATGGTAATAGAAAAGGCAGCTTACTTTTCATCGCAAATTGAATCCGCTAAAAATTCAGCCAAAGAACTCTATCAAGTCATCAATAAGCTCACTTAACAACCTGATTATAAAAGGGATTGGGTTAGCCAGTCGTTTTGCGATGACATCGCCTCTCATTTCAGGGGTAAAATCGCTTCAATATTTTACTTCTTTGATCACTCCGTCAACCTTCCTCCACCCAACATTCAAGACAATGGGGTAGGCATTTCTGATAATGATCTGTTCAGGAACTTTTTTGATCCGTTTTCCCCTTTCTCAATAGCGCAAATAAAAAAATCTTATCCTTACTACCAAGTCAGGTTCTCAGGATGATCCTTGCCCGCCCTCAGTTATTAAGTTGGTTCCCGACATTATTGCAGCTCATTTCTCAAACATGTTAAACCGCATGTTCAGAACAGGCATCTTTCCATTTCAATGCAAACAAGCCTCCATTCTGCCTCTATTAAAAAAATCTAACCTGGACCCCAAAGATCCTGCCAACTATCAGCCTATTTCTAGACTCCCCTTCCCCACTAAAATAGTTAAAAAAGTATTGAACATTCAATTAAATCAGTTCATCAAGGATTGTAATCGCCTGGACCATACCCAATTTGGGTTTAGATCGGATCCCAGCACAGAGACTGCCCTGATCAAGGCTTCTGATGAACTAAAGTTCATCTTGGATGAGGGGGGATCAGCTGCTCTCATCCTGTTGGACATGTCTGTGGCATTTGATAAGGAGGATCATTCCACTCTGATATAACCGTCTGGAAGCAAAAGTTATTAAAAACCTCACCTTGAAGCAAGTTTCCTCCCTCCTGTCAGACAGGGAAAACTTCATCAACATTGATGCCTTCTCTTCAAACTGTTTTCGCCTGCCCTGCGGTGTTCCACATGGTTCTTCACTCAGTCCTACCTTTTTTAATGTATGCATTACAGATCTGGCTCTTCTGGTTCAATCCTTCGGGTAATCTCTCACGTTGTATGCGAATGATGTGCAAATTGTGCTCTCAGCCTCTAATAAGGCAAACAACACCTGTCTTCGCATCTACAATTTCATGAAACATATCGATGGCTGGATGATTAAAACATCACCTTAAGCTCAATACCGGAAAGACCGAGGTGATCATACTCTGCAATAATCCCAACTTCTGGTCTGCCCCTTGTTGGCCTGCAGATGTGAGTCCCCTTCCAGTCCCTACCAGGAAAGTCAAGAGTCTAGGGGTCGTCATCGATGATCGCTTACTCTAAGGCAATCAAATCAACTTAGTGGTCTCCTCTTCCTGCAACACCTTGAGAATACTTTAAAAAATATAATTCTTCTATCTATCTCTATTAGGAAGTCAGTGCTTTCCACTTTAGTATTATCAAAGATAGACTACTGCAATGGCCTTTACATTTGTTTGCAGGCCCAATATCTGAAAAAATTGTAAGTTCTTCAGAACTCTGCATCCAGACTTTTACTATACCTGCCCAGGTACTATTCGGTCTCTGCTGCTCTTAGAGACCTTCACTGGGTGAAGGTCAAAAATAGAATCAAGTTCAAGGCCCTCTATCTGACCTATAAAGCCCTTCAAGATTCTGGACCCTCCTTCCTGAAGAAAGCCCTTTCATGGTACACTCTAACTAGAAACCTAAGATCAACAGGCACTTTCAGAATAAACTCTATTAGATTTTTTTTAAAAATCTAAATTGGGTGGTAGCAGCTTCGTGGCCAGAGCAGCTACAACATGGAACCTCCTCCCACTCAACTTAAGGTCAGCCCCTTTTTTGCTACAGTTTAGGAGATTCTTGAAAACTTGTTTTTTCAATCAGTAGGCTCTTTTTTACTGCTCTTTGTTGTTCATGGAATAAGCGCCGAGACACCTCTGGGTATACGTTGCGCTTTACAAATAGGGTAACATAACATACAATGGCATGTCACTGACCTATGCACCAAGCCAAGGCCAGGCATTAAAGATGAACCCCTGAAAGAGCCTGATTATATAATCTTTGCTGATGGTTCATGCCTAAGAAGCAACAATGGTACCCTGAGAGCAGCTTACACTGTCTGCACAATTTAGGATGTGGTATCAGCTTTATGGCTTTGAGGTATAACCTCAGAACAAGTTGCAGCATTGATTGCTCTTATTTGAGCATGCAATTTAACAGCCCAAATTAGAGTGACTATATTTGCAAATAGGCACTGTGGCTTTGGTGTTGTCCATAATTTTTGGCAGTTATGGTCACAAAGAGGTTTCATGACCTCATCTGGACCTCATATAAGAAATGGGGAACATGCAAGAAATTTGCTGAAGGCATTTCAGGTCACAGTGGTTAAATGTGCAGCTTACCCAAATGGAAATGGTTACATTGCACTGGCAAACAGATATGCTGACTGTTAGAAATGGGGGTCTCTAGATGGCAAGGGCTTGCACCTTTGTCCAAATAGGGACCCTTCTTCCTAGTCAGGATAAGGGAGTTACACTCCTAAAATAACCCCTGCTCACCCCCTTGGTACCTTGGCACGAGCAGTCAGGTTTATCTTAGAGGTGGTGTGTAAAGCATTTGCACATAACCAACAGTAATACAGTGTAAGGACTACAAAAGGGCACCACACCAGTTTATAAAAATATCCAATATTTTTATATACTTGAAACAAGACCTAAACGATAAAAATCAACAATACAGTACTTAAAAATCTTCAGTTATCAAAATAACCTTGAAAAAAAGTTCCTTGATGTTGATAGCTCTGTCTGGGGCTTTCACGGCATCGTGAGCAAACAAATCCAAACAGTTTTGGCTGACCGTGGTGTCGCAGGACTGCTACAGTGTCGGGAAGACCCGCAAACAGTACCTTTTAGAAATGCAGGGCATCGGCGACCTCTCGTTGGGCTTCCGAAAGCACGGTGTCCACAGGCGTCGGTTCCGGAGGTCAGTGCAGAAGTCGTCGGGGCCCTCGAAGTCACATGCGTTGCCGGTCAAACTCCTCTTTGTTGAAGTCAGATGAGCTGACGTCGGCAGGCATCCGGTGCTGCGGTACGAAGTGCAGCAGTGCGGCGTGCATTGCCCTCAGGTTGCGGTGCTAGCAGGGCTCAGTGGCGGCATCAGATCGCATCGTCGTTGAGACCAGGGTCGCGGTGCGAGATGAAAGCGGTCTTCACGGTGCTGGCAGGTCAAGGTGCAAGCAGCGACGTCGTCATTGCTGAAGCGCTGTCGTCGGCTGATGAACTGGAGTTGATGGTACCAGTGTTGGTAGGCCAAGCCTGCGGTGAGGCATGAGGGCAGTGGGTAATGTAACTTTACATGCGGTGCCCTCGAACCATGGTGCAAGCAATGGTGTTGTATCCGTCGTGGAACAGCATCGTCGGGGATACCAAGGCGTCGTGGTGAAGCGAGGCGGTGCGGAGTTCGGGGTTCAAAGGTTGCGGTGTGAGCAGCGACTCGGTGGCGGCATCAGCTGGCATCGTCGGTGAGACCACGGTCGAGATAGAATTGCATTAATCTCAGATTTAAGATGTTTGCAGGGTTTGGTGCCATCGTTGTGTGATGTGTTAGCAAATGAATGTAGGGAAAAGAACACCTCTAACACTGGGTCGCATGGAGGAATCAGGTGGTCCCTTCAACAGAATGCAAATGGCCTTCATTGAGATGCCTGTTTGTAATGGGTTGAGATTAAGCCTGGGCAAAGCACTACGCTACGCTCGCGTAGTTTGCAAAGTTTGCACTACTTCGCACTAGACGAATTGCACGTAGCACAGTGCAAATATGCGTAGCGTAGTGCAGCGGTCATCTTTTGCTTGCTCGCGGTCCTCAACGTCAAGTTGGCGACCGCAAGCAAGCAAAATGACATCCCGGCGAGACTTTTTTCTCGTTCGCGATCCGCAACATCAAGTTGCCGATCGCGAGCGTGGAAAATAAACCTCCCGGCGAGATTCTCAACGCGGGGAGGTCCGGTTGCTCGTGATGAGAAACTACCAGTCCGCGTTGAGAAAGCTGCCGCTCAAGTAAAAATCTACTTGAGCGTCAGAAAACTACAGCTCGCACTGTGCAAGATGCCGTTTTCAATGATTGCACAGTGCCGGATGCTTGTCCGCACTGTGCAATCATTGAAAACGGCATCTTGCACAGTGCGAACAGGGTACTACGCAGTTCGTGAAGTGCTACGCGTAGCTCGCGTAGTGCGAAGTGCACTTTGCTTAGCTACGCGTATCGCTACTTCGCGAACTACGCCCAGGGTTAGTTGAGATATGTCCTGCTTCTAGTCTACATTTTCTCTAGATGGGTGGAACTCTTCCCAACAAGGAGAAATGACAGTCTCACTTGAGCTAAACTGCTGTTAAGAGAGTTAATACCAAGGTATGACATGCCAGTTTCTCTGGAGTCATATCATAGGATTCATTTCAGTGATGAGGTCATGAGAATGCTTTGTGGAGCATTACAGATTGAGCAGAGATTGCACTGTAGTTATCGACCAGAAGCCTCTGGCATTGATGAACAGCTCAACGGAACCATAGTGTCTGGATCAGCAAAGGTTTTTGCTTCCACAGCCTGATGCCTTGCCTTTGGTGATGATGAGTCTTCGGAGTTTCCCTGACTGAAAGACTGGTATATTTCAGGGCCTGCTTTGAGTTTGCTGAAACTTCTGTCGGTGTCGATCACGGATTACCCAGTCCAATCTTTCCCAGTCGATCCCTGACTGACTTTAGACAAGGGGTCATACTAGCCCCCCCCCCCCATGGATTCCCATAACATGCTCTAGGGCCTTACGGATGATGAAGAGTTCCAGTACTGTTCATCTTCTCTGCCAGTACAATAGGAGTTTCAAGGCTACGCTATCCTTAATGCACCTTAGCCCATAGTATAGCCACAATGGGTGTAGTGGAGTGCTTGCTGGGAGATAATTTAGGCTTTTTACAAGAAAAATATTTTACTTGCACAAAAGACCCGACATCTGCTGAACCCCATATTTCAGCTCCTTGTGCTGGAGTAATTGGGTGATATTTGGACGCATGAAAAGACCTCAAAATAGCCCCACAGGTTTGCTCAAGTTTAATCTTGCACTGTTGGATGCGCGTTAGCCAATCAAATCGATCAGAGAGGGTCTCCCCCAGATAGTCAAACACTCTCCAGCCGATGCTGTTCACAAAAAAATTACATACAGACCGCCTCCCCTCAGCAAAACATACTTCCAATCTAACAATTGGAGGCGAAGGATCTTATTTATTGTTCCTATGCCTTCTCTAAAGTCTGCTTGCAATGGAGACAGAACATCTGCGCCTACCATCCATTCAGTCAGCCTGCCCAGTATAATACAGCTGAATAGTTTTGGAGCACTATCAATAAGACTGATTTGCCTGTAGTAAACAGCAGACGGTCATCAGCCTTTTGTTAAAATAGGGATTATCTCTGCCCCAGTCCAAGTTGAAGGTAGGGGAGCCCCAGCCAATAAAGTGTTGAAAAATAAAACAAAATAGGGGTACCAAATATCCTTAAATATCAGGAACAAGTCACCATGGACTTTATCCCGATCCAGAGCTTTATTAGATGTAATTATATCAACTGCCTTAGAGCTGCAGTACTGTAGAATAGTTATCACCATCAGCTATAGTGTGGCGTAAAACTACATTTACAAATACATATAAGAGTGGGTAAAAGAGAACTCATGCTGTACTACTTTCTGTACTCATAAATGTTCTGGTGTGAACATGGTCTTCTATTGGAATTCTCCAGGGCATATTATCAAGCCCATTATCGCAGCTTTAGCGGCAGTTTTCTGCCGCTCAACTGGCGATAATTTTAACACCCTCCTTGATAATATGCCCCATGGTTCCTTGTTATGACACCACAACAAAATCATTACTGCAGATTCCTAGGATATAGATACCATTAGCGAATCTTGCTCTCACAAGCGTACATTGATCAACCAGACCTTAGTGCCATCTACCGTTTTTCAGACAATAAGCAACCGGATCATGCAAATCAATGAACATGAGGGAGAGGTGTGGCGCCGCGGCCAGGGTGACTGAAGCTGGAATCTGGGGATCACGGTTCGATCCCCGGCGCTGACAGCAGATTAGCCCAGCACCATGTGACTCTGGGCAATAGCTTGCTTAATCTTCCCGACGGCCCCCAGCGCCTAGAGACCCTTACGGGTGATTGTTCGTGCTTTACAAATGTGGATTATTATTATAGTGTTTCTGCTCTGAGAATCAAATCTCAAACACTAAAATAAACTTTTCCTACCAGAATTGCCTCTGATTTACACTTTTGACTATCTTTTTAGCATTACAGTTTGTGAGCTATCAAGTGCTAAAAAACATGCCTGGTTCCTTCTATTCCTAGTCTAATTGAATCTCTTTTAGCTAGAAGTACCATATCAAAACCATCACAACTTGAATGTTAGGATACTGCTGAGACTGGTCTAGCTTTCTCTTTTTGGGATAATATAGCTCTCAGACCAATATCGGAAGAAACCGTTGATGTAGCACGGTTTTGGCGTAAATAAAACCTGCTTGAATTAATCCTTCCATAGTGTGAGTTATATCAAAGTTTGAAATTATTTTAAAATCATTACCATGCAGTTGAGAAAAAGAAATTAGAAAGGTGTGGGAAAATGACACTGTGACTGAGTAGGCCACAAACGATTTCTGTACCATGAGTAAAATACGAAAAAATGTGTGTTGTTTGTTGACATGATTAAGCAAATATTAATTACAGAATAAGAGTCTAAAGTGATTTTATTCTATTATACTAATGAAGAGATTGAAAAGAAAATATGAAATGGAGCTTTTGTTTTTGAATAAGTAATAAAATCATTTTTATTTCTCCTAGAGAAACTGCACGTTTTAGAAGAAGGCCTCAGCATTTGCGTTAGGGTTAATTTTGCTTTAGAATGTAGAAATACAGAAATCGAGTTTATTTCTTCTAAACTACCTATTGTGTTCTTTTTTCATGAGTGGCTGCTATCTGTCCAGTGTATCTATGATACTTCCTACTGTTGCAGGAAAAAGCGTGTTTCTAATGATAAACTGTACTGCTAAGGGACTGATTCCGATCTCGCTGGGAAAAGGTTCCGTCCGACTCGGTTTGGGAGGGTTTTCCGACCAACTCATGCTCCGGGGCTCCGAGCGCTCAAATACGATGCGAACAAGCCCTGACTGACACGGGTCGCTCGGAGCCCCATTGAAGTCAATGGGAGCCTGTTGTACGATGTGTACATAGGCTCCCATTGATAAAAAAAGGTACGTTGCGCACAAGTGCGCCTCCTGCAGTGGGGACGCGTCTGTGCCACCCGCACCATACATGCACATGTAGGGGGTCCCTTTGGTCCCCCCCGTGACTGACTCGTAAGGCTAAGACCCCCGAAGACGGCTTCCCAGAGTGTTTACATGTCGGAGGCTCCTACTAGATCCAGCTGTCCGAATCGTGCATCGTAGTGGCTCGGTCGTAAATCGCCTCCATTGCACGGCACGGTTTGCTTACGGACGAGAGGTACGGAGCGGTTCGGACCCGGAAACGAATCGGTCGCCGATTTTTGCATTGCTCGCATCGTACTTGCTTGCTTGCTTGTACAGCTGTACGAGTTGGACGGAAAAAACGCGGCCAGATCGCGTTCGGAGCCCTTCGAGCGAGATCGGAATCGACCCCTAAATGTTTTCAAATACATCTAAATATGCGTGTACTGAGGAAGGGGAACATTTGATTTCCTCTGCTGAAGGAGTATGATGAGAGTATGGAACTAAACAATCGACATTTAAGGGGGAAGAGCAACGGAAATGGTGTGATTTACCACCCTATGCCTGACAGCCAATCAGAGGAGGATTTTCCTGGATTTTGTTGAATGAGCCAGAATCGATAGACATTAGGGTATAATTCTTAGTGATAGATTCGGACGGGTAGGCTGAGGCAGAGGCAGAGAGGGAGAGAGGAGAGCGTTGGGGTTAGATTTATCAAAGGCGTTTCGTGTGATCTGATCTTTGATGTATTTGGCTGATGCGGTCTGTAAGCTGACTTCTTAACTTGTCTCCTCATATCTCTTGAGGATTGCACCAGCTTTTTCTCTCGGCTGGAGAGTTCTAGCTAATAGCACGCTGTGCTATAGTTTTCTAGGTTTGTATGAAATTCTGTAATTGCATTATTCTTATTAAAAATGCTCTTTTGTCTCTTACACTATCCACTCCACTCATGCTCCTTAATTGAGATGTTACTGTGATTATTTATATTGCATTCTTGAGTGAATATTCAGATTCAATATTGTGTTTCTGTTTGACCAAATTCTGTATGATTTCAAAGAAATCAGATAAAAGCAAACTAACAGAGATGCTGAGTTTGTCTTTATTAATTATGATGATGATAAAAAGATATATATATATATATATATTCACTGAAAAAAACATAGGTTTCAGGGGCGTTATAGTTAGCTGGACTTTTCACTCGTTCAAAACCATTGAAATCCCCCCGTTATAGTTAGTTCAGCTAACTATAACTCGCGCGCCCGTAATGCACTGCTGATGATGTCACATATTACATCACGCATGACATGGTCAGTGACATCACTCATGACATCACTGATGACATCTCAAATGACATCACTGATGACATCATCCTTGTGATAGTGTGGCAGACCTCCTCTCCCCCTAATATAACCTTTGATACACACATTCAAAAATAGAAACTAACATTTTCAAAACAATTGACATACCAATATCAGTTACAACAACCTATTCAGTAATTCTAAGATCCACATACACAGCCACTCATTCACCAACAGTCCTATACAGTCACTCATACATGTACTCACTCATCATATGTACTCATACACTTATACATCCTATTACACAACGCCACTCATCCATAAAGTTACTCACACACATAGTCACTCATGCTAATAAAGAATCAAACATCCATTTACTTGCATATACAGTTATACACACACCACCACACTTACTTCTACAGAAACTTACAAATACTTAGTCTTTTAAACAATCACTTATAGAAACACATACTTATTCATACAGGATCCCTTTCAATCTCACACTCTCACATATCCTCACTTATATACACCAATAGTCACATATACTAGTTTAAAACATATGTAGTTACTCATAAAGACACTATTGAGACAGTCATTCACTCACTAACACACCCATGCACACACTCATCCACCCATACAGTCCTGCACACATGCTGTCTTCAACACATACAAACAGTGAGTCACTCATTCATACACCTATGCACTACGTAATACCCTCCACCGAACCATACAGACACTCAGACACTCATACTGATACTCAAAAAAACAACTAATAACCTATATAGACACTCATGTAGCTACTCACCAACCCATGCAGCCATTTATACACTGCCTCTCAACAGTATCCCAATGAACAACTAGATTGCTAACATTCTATATTTATTACAAAAGTGTGAAACGCCTGACGTCATCTTGATGTAATCAAAACTGTAATACCTAGAGTATTTCCTTTAGAAATTACATATATGAGAGGGTCTTATTTGCATCAAAATTATGGTTAGTGCTCTAAAAAACTAAAATGAGGACATATTTTCTGAGTTTTTAAATAGCGACAAAGAACTTTTAAATTATTTGTAATCTTTATGTTATTTTATCCAGTTGACCACTTGATTAAATGTTGCACCTAGGGGAGAGGATGTGGTGTTACTTCCAGAGCTGCAGACTTTGCAACTGGGGAACCAGGTTGGAGTTTCTGCTTCAGCTCAACATTCTGTGATTCTGGTCAAATCACTTGATCTCCCCATGTCTACAACCAAAATGAATTTGATCTTGTGTGATGTAACCAATGCTCATGTAAAGCACTTGTAGTGCTGGCACTTCACACTTCCTTCCCCATAGTCTCCTGCCTAGCCTGTAGAATATTGACATCATGATGATGCATTAGAATGCTGCAGTGCTCTTGGTTGTCAGTTGAGAGTTAGGGCTGAGCTGGTACCATCCTGCTCCTGGTGGGGTTTGTATTTCCTTCATTTTCACTTAATGAATGTACTTTTTTCCTGTACCATCTACTTAAAATAAATATACTTGATCAACTACCTCGAATCCTGGTTCATCCTTCACTACACTTATTTTGGCGACGACCTGGACTTCAAACTCTGCGTGGATTCAAATTCTAAGGACTTACACTTCAAAGTAACCTTTCTTCAGCAACTAAGAAACCTACAAAGATTTTCAATTCCAAGCAGCTTCAAGGTAATGAACTTTGTTTTCTTTCTCAAGCATACTGGCTAACCCCACCAGTGACCAATCCACCGGTCGCCCACTTCTTCCATATATTGCCAGTCCCTGCTGTAACCTGCTGGCTTTGTGAGGATTTCCCTGCCTTTCTACTTGTTTTGTCAAGTTAAAAAACTCGGTGATTTACAATCTGGCATTCGTTTTCAAAACAAGCTGGCAGTGATTAAAGTACTTTAATATCTTAATTCGACAAAGTGTTAAAACTGTCTGCCATGATGACCACCTGTTATTTTCATGCTACCTTCCAACTATTTTTCTCACAGCTTTCTACAGCAGTGTTTACTTTCAATCCTGCTTTCTTCAAGCCTGCATTCTACATGCTCTGCTGCCCACTTGCCCCTTTGTCTGCCTGCCTGTGAGTGTATCATTCTCATTAAGGATCGGGTTTACATTCAACGATCCTGGGCCTTCTCTGAGAAACTGGCCATATAATTGGGCATTTTGGTGGGCATATGCGCGTATTTCTGAGGAAAAGACTGTGCCATTTTTTTTTCAATTTTTATTATTTTCAAAGCGCTCTCTGACTATGAGGAACGGCAGCGCATTATTTAAATTCAAAGCACACGCGCACGCTCTTCAACTTACTTCTAGCGTCGCGTGCATTCCTCTGTGCGCTTTGAGCCACCCTGCATTGCGTAAAGAAACGTACCGCCATCTTGCGGTTGGCACATGCCCTAGCATTCTGTATGTGTTCCACCTACATTGGTTTCTGCCTCATTTCACCTTCATCTTCAAAGGGGAGTTACTGCCAACCACGTTTTTTTTTTCAACAGTTTTTTCAACGTTCCTCAAGTACACCTTTTACCATGAAATCTTCTAAATTTAGATTGACTTCGGGGACATCGACCCTTTTCTCACCTCGCAGGATTGTTGTTCCTCAGTTCTTCTTAATGTACAAGTCATCGGCATTTTCAATGTTTTATTCCCTCAGCTACAGTTAGTGATAGTACTTTCTTCATTGAATAACCACAAAGTGCGTGAGTACTCTATTCCTTTTACATTTCTACGCAGACGACAACGGTGACTACTTCTTTTATTTTATTTTATTTTTTTCTTATTTTCATTCACCGGAGTCTGACTTTCTACAATTTATTGATTATATTGTGCTTAATTTCTGAAAGTCCTGCGTTGCGCTACTGTTTAGTGCTATTAATTACTTCTCTACCAATTTAATTATGTATGATGCAAGAATTAGTTCTAATTTTTAAAAAAATAAATATATATACATATATATATTATATGTAATTTGCCTTATCTCTTCTAATTGTCTATTCACCTAACTACTTATAAATCTGTATAAGTTATTTGATTGCTGTTATGCATAATTCTTGAATGATTGCAATTAATTTCTCTTTATTCATGAAATATTTTCAATGATATATTCAGTTTAAGTATAATCTTAATTTTATTGCTTATTCTATGTTCTGATATGACTTTCCATATTCTGTCAGATAGCTGTTCACATTTTCTTTGTATTTTGATGATGCATTTAACTTTGTATACTTGTTTGAATGCTTATTTATTTGCAGAATTTTTCGCACCTTCGCTTGAGTTCTTGCACAGTGCGTTTTCTCGCAAGTTTTATTTTAGAAAATGTTTCATTTTATGCTGTTTTATGGAAATTTCTTCTTTTAGGTTGTTGACTCCTGCATTTCTTATTTATTCACTATGTTCACTCATGAGTTTTACAGCGGTTCTGTGCACGGAACCCCTGTTGTTGAATGTTCTTCTTAAGTTATGCCAGGTTCTGTTTCATTTTGCGCAAAGTTTTCATTCTGACATTTTCCTGGCAAGCAAGATGTTCCTTTAATTCATTTATTATGGTTACTCCTGTTGGGTGTAGTTTTCTTTTACTCACCTTTCTTTTCACTTTTATGTTGGAGATCTCTTATGTTCTCCTGCTGGAGTAATTTTCTTGCTTTTATTTGTTCTGTTTTCTTTTCATTACTCTGCGTTCTTTGATTCATGCATCCATTCCAGTACGGCCAACTGGTGTGTCTCGTTGTATCTTGAACGTTTTTCTGTACGTGTTACCTTTCAGTGTATTCTTCGTTCTGTTTTTCTCTTTCTCTTTTCTATATTGTCGTTTAAGGAGAAGATGCCCTGTCTTCCTTCTTTCTTCCTGGTTTTGTTCTTGTCTTACTCATTGCACACTAGCATTGTTTCTTTCATCTTTTCTAGTTGTTTCTTCATGTGTTACTTACCTGTTTCACGTATGCTTTTATTGCTTTCTCTTATTCTCATTCTTGATGTGATTTTCTTGTTGTTCTTTCTTTTAGTGTTTTTCTTATTTTTCTCTTTGTCTTCTTCTTATTGCATTGTGTGAACCTCATATTTTTGTTGATATTGTAAAAGGGGAAGATGTGTAGTGATGGCACTTCACACTTCCTTCCCCATAGTCTCCTGCCTAGCCTGTAGAATGTTGACATGATGATGAGGTATTAGAATGCTGCAGTGCTCTTGGTTGTCAGTTGAGAGTTAGGGCTGAGCTGGTACCATCCTGCTCCTGGTGGGGTTTTTATTTCCTTTATTTTTACTTAATGAATGTACTCTTTTCCTGTACCATCTACTTAAAATAAATATACTTGATCAACTACCTCGAATCCTGGTTCATCCTTCACTACAGCACTCCAATACCTGACAAGTCTGCACTATATAAAACTGCAAATACACAAAAAATAAGTGTTTTGCACACTTCTGTCATTGGGCTACATGTGGGCTACATCTGGGTGATATTTGTGCAGCATTTGGGCTCTTTTGTCTCTGGTGGCCATCTTGGGAGATTTATTTGTTATGAAGTTTTAAGTGTTACCAGTTTATTCCAATCAAGATGGCTTCAGGTGCGGCATACTTTTGTCATAAGTAAGACACAAAGCGCTCTAGTTGTTCTTAAGAACACTCTGGGACATTCTGTCATCGGGCTATACTTGGGCTAGATCTGGGTGATATTTGGGCTACATTTGGGCTCTTTTGTCTCTGGTGGCCATCTTGGGAGATTTATTTGTTATAAAGTTTCCTAATTTCCTCATTTACTGCAGTCTCCTCAGTGGGAATACTTTCAGTTTTTTATTTTGGTTCCATCAAGAAGGCATTCAGATGTGTCACACATTTGCCATAAATTCTGAATGTTAGCACTCTAGTTGCTCATTAGATCACTGTAGTAAAACTACTGCTCACCAGGGAAGTCTGCTGCTGGTATTCAAAGTGCATGTGTCAGTCTGCATGTCAGAATTTGTTTATGAAATAGAAGAGGATTTGAGAAGTCAAAATGTGCCCTAATTTTTTTGCAGAACTCATTTTGTTCCTTTTTAAAATTCAATTTTTTAAGAGTTACCACTTTATTCCAACCAAGATGGCTTCAGTTGTGCCATACGTAGGACTGTTAGTGCTCTACTTGTTCTTTAGAACACTCTGGGAAGCTGCAGTAGAACACAAAGGAATCAACTGACAGTCTCTGCCCTTGTTGGATGTACATGTTTTATTGAGAATGTCAGACTTCATTCTCACGTGACTGAGAAAGATAATGTGAATTTACAGAAAATATGCTCTCAGTTTAGCTTATAGATCACCTTCCAAACCTCTGTGGCAAAAGCATGAGAAAATAGTTTTCGCTCAAACATGATTCATGATATCACAGCAGAAGGCTTTTTCACATGGTAAAATCACCTTAGAACACACCACAATACCTAAAATGAGTATGGTACCATCAACAAATGATTTATAATGTAACTAAAGTCTTAAAACCTTCTATTAACTGCAATGCTTTTTAATGAGGTGCTATCATGTATATTGGTCCCAAGATGGCTGCCAACACTTCTTGGATGAAGTGCTGACAGCCAATCAGATCTCACGATGAGATGTGTAGTTAGACTCCGCCCAGATATACATGTGATTTTACTTTTGATTTTCTCAGGAACTACTGAACAGATTGACACCATATATGCAAAAGGCACATGCCTGACCTGAGGACTACCTCTTTGCCAAATTTCAAGTAATTCTGTTCAGCCGTTAGGACCGAGTTCGCATAGGTAATCTGAAAATTCTATTTTGAATAACTTTGGCACCGGTTGACGAATCCTCGCGAAACTTTCAAAACTAATGGGGCGCTCCGCTCAGCTCCTACCCTGAAAGTCTCGGGGTATTTCGTCGGCTGAGAAAAAAGGGGGGTCCCAAAACGCGTTTTCCCCATGCATTTTCCTGAACAGAATTACTTGAAATTTGGCAGAGAGGTAGTCCTCAGGTCAGGGAAGTGCCTTTTGCAGGTCTGGTGTCAATCTGTTCAGTAGTTCCTGAGAAAATAGCATTTAAAAGCATATAAATATCTATAAGCGCGTACCGTGCGCGTACCGTGCGCGCACCGTGCGCGCACTGTGCCGTGCGCGAGCGTAATTCTGATTGGTGGATTTATGTCAGTCAACATTCGAATCGGTCGAAATCAGGAAGTGTCGGCCGCCATTTTGTCTGTCACACTGAAAAGGAAAGGTGGAGAACGTGAAGAGGGGGCAGGGTAGGGAGTTCCTGACCCCCTAGCCTTTGTCAGGGGGTCACAGTGGGACCCCGAAGTGCCAAAAAAAAGATTATTGTTTTTTTTTTTAAATTGCGGGGTGCGCGCACCGTGCGCGCACGGAAATTAAAAAAAAAAAAAAAGATTTAAAAAAGAAGATTAAGTGTTTAGATATTAGGTGGCTCTAACAAGAGCCGTTGTGTTTATTGAGTGTTTTTTGGTACCTACAAGTAAGTACCGATGCAGAGTCTAAAGTTCAAGAGGAAGACGTTGTTCCCTTCATCATTGAAATGTACACCGTCTCCTCTATAAATGCCTTGCATGTTGTAACGCAAGTTGTTGTGGTATATAGAACCTATACCATAGTCTCTGAGGAAAGCAGAAACAGACTTATTGACGTGCTTTCTTGCTTTGTCAATCTGCGGACAATGTTGGTTGGACCAGTTCCACTTTTGCCTTTGGCATATATTAGAATATACAAAGGCAGTTTGTGGAAAAACTGCCATCAATTGCAGAAAGGTGTCCTTAATAAGCATTTCCAGACCTACGCCAGTTAAAGTGCCTAGGTCATTTCCACCACAGTGCACAATCATAAGGTTAGGCTGTGGGAGATGTAGAAAGGTTTTCACCAAAGGCATCAATTGGTGCCACTTCAACCCTCTCTGACCAATCCATTTAATGTCTACATTTGGCAAAGCAAGGTCTTTCACAATACCTCTTTTTTCTGCAAACTTTTCACTCAAGAAGACATAGCTGTGACCTATAATCCACACTGTGAACATCTTCCAAGGAGTTCTGGATGCACTCAGAAGGTGTCTTTCAGTAGAATGGCAATATGAAATGAAAGATAGTTGTAAAATGGAGGCATACATACTTTTTTTAATGAAAAGAACTCATTGGCTGTTTCAAACCATTCTACACTAAAAACTAGGCTGTATGTTTACATTTATAAAAGCATGTTTTGTATTGGTTGTGAAAAATGTGTTCTAACAGAACATTAGTTTGGATTTGCTGTTAGGTTTGAAAAGTCAAGCAATCTTGCTCTTTGGATTTGAAACATTGTGTGCTGAACTTCTGACCTCTCTGCTCACACCAGTGTTCTATGACCTGTTGCTATGGTAGCAGGCAAAAGTAATGTTGGGGGTAGGGATCATTTGGAAAGGGTTGAAATTTGCAACCAATAGAAATGTGTGTTTCCATTTGAAAAAATGTGGGAAACACTGTGATTTGAAGTTAACATGCATATGTGTGAAAAAGGAGAGGGAAAGATTGCCATTTACTGGTTCTGCTGAGAGGTGTACAGTTCAGAGATTCTGGCTCTGATAATCTGCTGTGTGAGTGCCACATTTCTTTCTCAACTAACTTCTTTCAAAGGTGAGTTATAAATTTGTGAGGGGATGTATGTGGTGTATTTGGATATAAATAATAGAAATGTGATTCTTCTTTTAAAGTTGTGTTTTACATTTTATGTTTTGGAAGATATTTAACTGCTTTGAACATGTCAGATATTATGGAGTATGTCTTCACCATAAGTTAAGGTGTACTGGTATCACCCAGGAATACTGTTTTGTGCCTAGAATCACACCATGAGTCTGTCTGCACACAGGAATTCTTCTCAGAGATTTAATTTGTGTTGTTCTTGCTCTGTTAGACTTGCACTCGCAGGAAAGGGGCTGCTTGTTTTCTTGAACTGTGATGGTTAGCATTCAGCAGAAATCACTATCTCACAAATGAGAGGCAAATGCTAACACATTTGAAATTAGCATGGTACATTTTCCTTCCACTTTTAAAGTTGTGTTTTACATTTTATGTTAAGGAAGATATTTAAGTGCCTTGAACTTGTAAGATATTATGGAGTATGTCTTCACCATAATTTAAGGTGTTCTGGTAACACTCAGCAATACTGTTTTGTGCCTAGAATCACACCATGAGTCTGTATGCACACAGGAATTGTTCTCAGAGATTTAATTCATGTTGCTCTTGCTCTGTTAGACTTGCACTCGCAGGAAAGGGGCAGCTTGTTTTCTTCAACTGTGATGGTTAGCATTCAGCAGAAATCACTATCTCACAAATGAGAGGCAAATGCTAACATATTTGAAATTAGCATGGTACATTTTCCTTCCACTTTTAAAGTTGTGTTTTACATTTTATGTTTTGGAAGATATTTAACTGCCTTGAACATGTCAGATATTATGGAGTATGTCTTCACCATAAGTTAAGGTGTACTGGTATCACCCAGGAATACTATTCTGTGCCTAGAATCACACCATGAGTCTGTCTGCACACAGGAATTCTTCTCAGAGATTTAATTTGTGTTGCTCTTGCTCTGTTAGACTTGCACTCGCAGGAAAGGGGCTGCTTGTTTTCTTGAACTGTGATGGTTAGCATTCAGCAGAAATCACTATCTCACAAATGAGAGGCAAATGCTAACACATTTGAAATTAGCATGGTACATTTTCCTTCCACTTTTAAAGTTGTGTTTTACATTTTATGTTAAGGAAGATATTTAAGTGCCTTGAACTTGTAAGATATTATGGAGTATGTCTTCACCATAATTTAAGGTGTTCTGGTAACACCCAGCAATACTGTTTTGTGCCTAGAATCACACCATGAGTCTGTATGCACACAGGAATTGTTCTCAGAGATTTAATTTGCGTTGCTCTTGCTCTGTTAGACTTGCACTCGCAGGAAAGGGGCAGCTTGTTTTTTTGAACTGTGATGGTTAGCATTCAGCAGAAATCACTGTCTCACAAATGAGAGGCAAATACTAACACATTTGAAATTAGCATGGTACATTTTCCAACCACTTTTAAAGTTGTGTTTTACATTTTATGTTAAGGAAGATATTTAACTGCCTTGAACTTGTAAGATATTATGGAGTATGTCTTCACCATAAGTTAAGGTGTACTGGTATCACCCAGCAATACAGTTTTGTGCCTAGAATCACACCATGAGTCTGTGTGCACACAGGAATTCTTCTCAGAGATTGAATTTGTGTTGCTCTTGCTCTGTTAGACTTGCACTCACAGGAAAGGGGCAGTTTGTTTTCTTGAACTGTGATGGTTAGCATTCAGCAGAAATCACCATCTCACAAATGAGAGGCAAATGCTAACACATTTGAAATTAGCATGGTACATTTTCCTTCCACTTTTAAAGTTGTGTTTTACATTTTATGTTAAGGAAGATATTTAAGTGCCTTGAACTTGTAAGATATTATGGAGTATGTCTTCACCATAATTTAAGGTGTTCTGGTATCACCCAGCAATACTGTTTAGTGCCTAGAATCACACCATGAGTCTGTGTTTACACAGGAATTGTTCTCAGAGATTTAATTTGTGTTGCTCTTGCTCTGTTAGACTTGCACTCGCAGGAAAGGGGCAGCTTGTTTTCTTGAACTGTGATGGTTAGCATTCAGCAGAAATCACTATCACCCAGCAATACTGTTTTGTGCCTAGAATCACACCATGAGTCTGTCTGCACACAGGAATTGTTCTCAGAGATTTAATTTGTGTTGCTGTTTTTCAACTGTGATGGATAGCATTCAGCAGAAATCACTATCTCACAAATGAGGGGCAAATGCTAACACATTTGAAATCAACATGGTAGATTTTCCTTCCACTCCCGCAATGGGTGAGGTAGTTTTTACATGTACAAAACTCCAATTAACCTTTACCACACATGTACTCTTACATACATACAGGTGCTTCTCCTGCACTCCCATGCTTGCTATTCAGCACTGTGTGATATTTCAGATAGCAGTGTGTAACGCTAACACATTCAACGTCACCAAGGCTCATTTCCTTTGCTCTACTCTAATCACTCACCCTGTAACACATGCTGATGGTCTCAAGTAGCTGTTAGGACATGTGCTCTTTTCTGCCTCTCTAAAATATAAGGAAAATGTGTCAGGCTGCCATAGTAATTATCACTTACTCTACCACAGTAGTAAATGTGCTTTGAAATTGCCAAACAAAAATCATTGTGTGCCTAGAATCACACCATGAGTCTGTCTGCACACAGGAATTGTTCTCAGAGATTTAATTTGTGTTGCTGTTGTTTTGTAAGATTTGCACTCGCAGGAAAGGGGCAGCTTTGTTTTCTTCAACTGTGATGGATAGCATTCAGCAGAAACCACTATCTCACAAATGAGAGGCAAATGCTAACACATTTGAAATCAACATGGTAGATTTTCCTTCCACTCCCGCAATGGGTGAGGTAGTTTTTACATGTTCAAAACTCCAATTAACCTTTACCACACATGTACTCTTACATACATCTCTGCAGTCTTCATGCAGTTGTGCAAGCGTCCATGCAGATCTGTCTTGCACCTGACAATACACGGTCTCCAGAAGCACGCTCTTAGCACACAGACAGGTGCTTCTCCTGCACTCCCATGCTTACTATTCAGCACTGTGTGGTATTTCAGATAGCAGTGTGTAATGCTAACACATTCAACGTCACCAAGGCTCATTTCCTTTGCTCTACTCTAATCACTCACCCTCTAACACATGCTGATGATCTCAAGTAGCTGTTAGGACATGTGCTCTTTTCTGCCTCTCTAAAATATAAGGAAAATGTGTCAGGCTGCCATAGTAATTATCACTTACTCTACCACAGTAGTAAATGTGCTTTGAAATTGCCAAACAAAAATCGTTTTGTGCCTAGAATCACACCATGAGTCTGTGTGCACACAGGAATTGATGTTAGAGATTTAATACGTGTTGGTATTGTTCTGTCAGACTTGCAGTTGTAGGAAAGGGACAGCTCATATGATAGGATTTGAAAAGCTCAAATAAAAAATCGTAATGTATTAAAATTACATAAAGGTATTTTTTTTTTAGTCTCTTTCAGGTATTGCTGAACAACAGTGAAATTAATTAAAGATGCCTATAAAGTCAAGAAAGAGAAAAGAACAGCAACAACATCTATATTTGAAGAAAACTGGACAAAAAAAATTAGTTGAAGAACCTCATGTTGGAAAAAAGAAAAAGTCTTCTGGTAAGCAGACAGGATTTTTTTTTAAATATCTTCAAACAAAGAAAAAATGTTAAAAATATATCCACTGCAAATAGTGTTTCAAGTACAAAATAACAACAGTCATCAGAAAATAATAAAAGCTAATGTAGAATCAGAAGTAAGAAAGAGATTTTAAAAACATTTGTCGAAAAATGTTTCAGGGAAGAGTGATGTTAAATTTGCTAAAGGATGTGAAAAAATATAAGAAGAAAACCAAATTTTATAAAAAAAAAAAATATATTGAAACAATTGTTGCAAAGGCTTTGGAAACAAAAAGAAAACTATTCATTTTAATTTTAAACAGGATGCGTAGATTAGAAAAATTAGTCAAAGCAATGAAGTCACAAAGCAAAAGGAAAAGAGTAGTGAAAAAAAATAACTGTTCTTAGGAGAATGGAAGCATAGTTCAA
Source organism: Triturus cristatus (assembly GCF_964204655.1). Lineage (NCBI taxonomy): Eukaryota > Metazoa > Chordata > Amphibia > Caudata > Salamandridae > Triturus > Triturus cristatus. The sequence goes on along the minus strand of NC_140591.1, from coordinate 1,361,769,199 downwards.
GTACTGAACCATTTTTTAATGAAGAGAGTTATCTTCAAAGTAATAGTTTGTTGCATGCAGTTGACACCAATGGTCGAGCTTATGAAGTTAAAGATGGTTGTGTAATGGAAAAGGAGAAAATGGTTCCAAGAAATGAGGAAGAAGTGTTAGCTGATGAGGTTATGGGGAGACGTCCTAAAGCCCCAGTGTACACTTGGATTTGTAGTAGTATTTGCACCGTGCGACTGGAATCTATTGATAAATTACGTGACTTTCTAAGAGAATATAGTAAAAAGAGTGTTAAACAGAAGATTAAGGTGCTTCAAAGACTAGACCCATGCGGAGTGAGAGAGAATACTGATTTGAAAGGACATTCTCTTGCTTGTCTATCTAGGAAAGTTTGTCAAAGTGTTTTTCACCATTTTAGGATGCTGGCTGTACATCATACTGAAATGAGAAAGTTTTGGAGAACATTGTATTTTGCTAAAAGTCCAGCTCTATAGTTAAATGAGTTGAATAATGCTCTGTTCCGTGGATCTGTATCAGATGTAGTGAAGGTTACTGATGATATTCAGTTTTGTTACTTTGGTCCAGAGCAAAAAAGTGCAGGAAATGACACAGTTATTAAGGAAAATGTGGAAGAGAATGTAGAACTCACTGTTAGTAAAAATTTTGAAGATGAAATGACAAAATTTACTATCATCTCTAATGAAAGATCAAATATTACTTGTATTTGTTGCTGGAGAAGCCATTATAAAATTCAAACAAGTAATGTTGATCTCTATAAAAAAAGTGAAAATGAAGATAATTATAAGTGGAAGGATTTTGCAACATATATATTTCTGGAAAATTGTTTTGATTTGGGTGAAGATCAGCGTATTTGTAAATACTGTTATAACAGGTTAGAAGAAAATAGAATGCCAGCTAGAGCTGTACATAATAATTTAGAATTGGATGATATTCCTGCAGAACTTTCTGATTTAAATACGTATGAGTCTATACTCATTCAATGTGTCCATCCTTTTCAGACCATAGTGCGTATGCAGCCCAAAACAGGTAAATTACCTCCTTCGGATTTACAAAGAGGTTTAACCCCTTCGGTGCTCATGACGGAATGGTTCCGTCATGACCCACGGTTGAGCTGTGCTCATGACGGAACCATTCCGTCATGACCCCGCCCGCGCAAGATTCCGCCAGCACAGCGGCGGAATCTGCGCAGCATCGAAGGGGTTAAAAGGAAGAGTTGTCTATTTGCCATTGGATTTGAAAAAAAATATGGAAATAATTGATGCAGATAGATTGGAAACTGAACCATTAGTTATTCTGGTTAATGGTGTACCAACAAAGAATAAGAAAATTTGGCAGGAGCTGGTAGATGTACGAAAAGTACAAAGAGCAAATTTATATTTGAAAAGAAATAATAAATGGTATGAAACAATTTATATGGATGAAGATGAAGAAGAATTACTAGCAGACACAGGAATACCAACTGGGCAAATTGAAAAAGTGGATAAGTCAAAAGAAGAAGACATTTATGAACATTTCAGCATACATCCTCTTCATTCTAAAGAAGTTATGGGAAACACTATTGATCTGTTTCAGATGAAAAAAGCACAAGGAACTCCCGTGAGTGTATGGGAGGAGAGCTTGGAAGCTCGTTGTTTTCCCCAGCTGTTTCCTACAGGAAAAGGTGGACGATATGATGAACGTCCAGTACAGATTCCTGCTTCTGAGTATCGGACTACAAGATTATATGCAGAAGATCCAAGATTTCGTCAAAGTATTCCTAATTTGTTTCATCTTTTATTTGAAAGTGACTTGTCTGCACTATCTTATGCAGTAAATCACATTTTGAAAACTGGAGTACATCTACATAATGTGTCTGCAAAGGATTTTATGAACAAAGTGCAACAGCGAGATGATCATTTGGAACCTCAATTGATTAATTTGATGGCTTGTCAGCGTGGAACTAATGAATATTGGTACCGACGCCATGGAGAATTGAAATGTCTGTTACGGAATTTAGGAACTCCTACATGGTTCTTTACCCTAAGCTGTGCTGAGTACGCTTGGGATGATTTACTGGATTTTCTTCGAGAGGCAAATTCAAATATTGAAAACATCCAATACAAGACAGCAGGAGAATTGTGCTCATTGGATCCGGTTAATGTTTGCAGATATTTCAATCATAGATTTGAGGCTATGATGTCCTTCATCTGCAATAAAAAAATCCACCTCTTGGAGAAGTTGTGGATTTCTTTTGGAGAAAAGAGTACCAAGCAAGAGGTGCTCCACATATTCATATGCTGTTGTGGATCAAGGATGCACCCAAATTTGGAACAGATGCTGATGAAGCAGTTTTATCTTTCATTGAAGAATATGCAACATGTGCTATACCTATAAGCACAGAAGAAAAAAACTTAAAAGAGCAAGTTTTACGTTTCCAAAGTCATCGGTGTGGAAAATACTGTCGACGAAATTTCAAAAGTAAAGATAAATTCTACACAAAATGTCGATTTGGATTTCCACGACCTGTTCTTTCAAAAGGAAGAGTAAACAGTTTTATGTCAGCTGTGCGACATACTATTACAAGAAAATCAACTAAGAATACCTACAACCTAAGAAGAAAAGAAGAGTCAAAATATATAAATGACAACAACCCAGTCATTTTATCCATGTGGAATGATAACATGGATATACAGTATGTAGCTGACAATTCTATTGCTGTTGCACGGTATGTCACATCTTACATCACTAAATCTGAGAAAACGGAATTGAAAGAAATGTGGGAAGAGATTTCTCACGAGAAGACTGTCAGTAAAAAGCTATACAGTTTCAGTTTAAAGATGTTATCGCATCGAGAAATTGGATCCTACGAATGCTCAGATAGGTTATCATCTGCAAGTCTGTACTCCAAATCCAGAAGAATAATTTGGGTAAGTTTAGGCCTTGCAGGAATGAGAAATCGGGTACTGAAATCTATTCGAGAAACTGAATATTTAGCAGAGTACGAACCTGAAAGTACAGACATTTTAAGAACAAACATGTTGGACACATATTACCCACAAAGAAGTCATCATCTTGAAAACATGTGTCTCTATGAAGTGCTGCAGAACTACATTTATAAACGGAATGCCACAGAAGACATCAACAATGAAAAATATAAAGTCACTGGTGAGGAAGGATGTTTGGTAAAACAAACAAAAGGAAGTTTGATTAATCACCGGAAGCTGAGTTGCGACACTACTGACAAAAAGGAATTTTACTACTTGGCACTTTTACAGCTGTTTATACCATGGCGTTCAGAGGACGAACTACTTGGAGATTTTCAGAGCTATGAAGATTCCTTTAATGCTTGCAAAGATAGCATAGAATGCAGTACTTTCACAACTTATGTTCAAATGTTAAATGAAGAAATTGAACAAGAAGCAACAATTGCAGCTGAAGTAGCTAGAGACAGTTCTCAAGACAGTCAAAGTTCTAGGACGTTCAGTCAAGATCCTCTAGGACAACCAATCGTAGAAAATGAAGCTGCAATAGCCATGACTGAAGTGGAAACAGCTATGAATCAAGCTCAGGAAGATTTAATAAACTTACTAAATATGGAACAACAACTGAATGATGAACAACAACAAATTTATGAGGAAGTCAGAAAAAAAATTGATCATGGATTGCTACATGAAAATAAAGAGTGCTCATGCACATCTTTTAAACCAATCAGAATGTATGTGAGTGGACAAGCAGGAACTGGAAAACGTTTCTTAATTAAAGTAATTAGAAGCTACCTACAGAACAAAACGGATTCAACTTTGTCTTGTGTTGTTACTGCTCCAACTGGGTTAGCAGCGTATAACATAAAAGGAGTTACCTTACATCGTTTGCTAATGTTACCAGTAGAACATGAGAACAAAATGCAATACCACAAGCTAACAGGAGAAGCATGTTTTAAAGTTTCAAGAGTATTGAAGAAAATGAAAGTACTCATTATTGATGAGGCAAGCATGGTATCAAACATAATGCTTGCCTTGGTGCATTTAAGAATGCAGCAAATTCTAAAGACAGACTATGATGTCTTATTTGGAGGAAAACACGTCATAGTTTTTGGGGATCTTTTGCAGCTCACTAAAGTTAAAGGACAACCAGTATTCCATACACTTACACATGAAGACACGAAAAAGTTGTTAGGAATGATAGGTAATGTGAATATTGGGACATACTTTAGGAGAAATGTTTTCATTTCTCTTCATTTTTTCCTCTTTCAGTGCGTGCTGGATGCTACAGCACGCATTGAAAGAGGAAAAAGCCTCTTGTGATTGTTTTTGTGCAGGAAGGTGTCCCTTCCTGCACAAGAACAATCTCCCCACCAAGCAGGCATCCTTGTACCATGGTGTAAGGGAGCTTGCATCAGCGCATGGCTGCAGTTTGTGTACCAGCGCAGGGGAAGCATAGAGATGCGACAAATTATTGAAAATATGTTGCATCTCTGTGCTTTGAAACTAACGCAGCGCAGCAAAATTACTTGCTGCACCGTGCTGCGTTAGTTTGTTATAAATCTGCCCCTCTGTTTCTACCACTCTTCCTCTCTCCATCACTCATTTTCCACCATCTATGTTAATTTTTTAACCTTCTCTGTCGTTCTCCTTCCCTCACCTTCGGTAACTGTCACTATCGTTTACTCACAGTCACTCCTATTCTCCTAATTCACTTCCTCCTGTCTGTATCTCACACCCTTTCTCCTTTTTGCATTCTTTCCTTCAATCTCCCTCACTCTGCTTTGCTCATTGACATCCTGACTCCCTTTCTGTCACTCCAGTTTCCTAAATCCCTCCATCTCCTTACTCTCCATTTCTCACTTTCCCTTACCCCCTTTTCTAATCCTCATGCCCGTAAAAAAAGAAGAATTAAAAATCAAATTTAAGTGTTTTGATGGTGGTTGGTTCTAAAACGAGCCGTTATCTTTTTGGAGAGTTTTAGGGTACTGAACATTACTTTGGATTTGCTGTTAGTTTTGAAAAGTTAAGCACTCTTGCTCTTTGGATTAGAAACATTAAAGCAGATTTACAAGCCCCTTGAGTCATGTTAAAAGTGACGCAAAAGTGGCGCAAGGGGCTTGTAAATCTGCCCCATTTCGTGCTGAAGTTCTGACCTCTCTGGTCACACCAGAATTCCATGATCTGTTGCTATGCTAGCAGGTAGAAGTCATGATAGAAGTAGGAATCATTTGGAAAGGATTGAAATTTGCAAGCAATAGAAATGTGTTTCAATTAAAAACAAAGGTGGAGAACATGGAAAGGGGGCAGGGTAGAGACTTCCTGACCCCCTAGTCTTTGTCAGGGAGTCCCTGAAGGATCACAAAGGGTAAAAAAACCGATTAATTTTTTATTTTATTTTTTAAACCATGCGCGCACGGTAAAAAAAAACAAAAAATAGATTTTAAAAACAAGTTTTTGTGTTTAGATTTTAGGTGGCTCTAAAAAGAGCCCTTGTGTTAATGTAGGGACAGAGGAACAGAAAAACAAAAAAAATGTAAAGAACTATGGCCGGGTGCATGAGTGCTGCTCTATCTTCCTCTCAATGAGATCAATACTGGTTTCACCAAGAGAAATAAGAGCATGACAGTCAATGCACCGTGTATACAGCCTCCGAAAAGCAGGGCGTATATCCAGAGGTAAAGAAGTAGGTGAAGGCGCCACCGCAGATGAAGTGCTCGGCTGAGCTGCCAATGATGTGCTCGGCTGAGCTGCTGCGGATGTGCTCGGCTGAGCTGCTGGAGAGTTTTCACTAGCAGCTCGAGCAAAAGCCACATGATGTACTCCTTCAACGTGCCTTAACATCGTGTGAATACTAAAAGAGTATTTCTTATTAGCATTTCCACGTGATAAGGTCCGCTTACAAATAATGCAGGTGACTTTGGGAGCATTTACCTTCTTCTGCCCCTCAGGAAAAGTGAAAAACTGCCATATGAAAGAGTCTTTCTGCTTCCTCTGTCTCTGTGGCGCAAGAGTCTCCTGATCACTATTAGAAGATGGCTGCTGCTCTGCCATTGTATCACAAAAACAGATCAGCTCCTTCTCCCAGGGAATCAGAAGTAATAATGAGGGGAGTGGGTGTGGTATTGGAAGAATCTGGAACTGAAACTACTATGAACCAATGAAAAGTGTTGTTTCCTAATCACATGACTTGCCTGGGTGTGGTGTTGGAAGAATCTGGAAGTGAAAGTACTATGAACCAATGAAAGTGTTCTTTCTTAATCACATGACTTGCCTGGGTGTGGTGTAGGAAGAATCTGAAAGTGAAAGTACTATGAACCAATGAAAAGTGTTCTTTCTTAATCACATGACTTGCCGTGCGCGGAGCACGTGCGCATGCGCGAACGTAGCTCGCGTGCATGCGCGAACTTAGCGCGCGTAGCACGCACCCATGCGAGAACGTACCGCGCAGGCGCGAATTTAGCGCGCGTGGCACGCGCGCATGCGCGAACGTACCGTGCATGCGTGAATTTAGCACGCGTAGTACGCGCGCATGTGTGAACGTAGTGTGCGGAGCACGCACAATGTACGCATGCGCACACGAAGAACGTACGCATGCCTACGTAGTGCGCGCACCGAGCGCGTGCGAAGCACGTGCGCATGCGCAAATTTAGCGCGCGTATCACGCGCGCATGCGCGAACGTAGCGCAATGCGCACGCGCGAACGTAGCGCAAGGCGAACGCACGACGTACGCATGCGTACGTGGAGAACGTACGCATGCGCACACAAAGAACGTACGCATGCGTACGTAGTGCGCGCACCGAGCGCGTACGAAGCACGCACGCATGCGCGAACGTAGCGCGCGGAGTACGCACGACATACGCATGCGTACGTGGAGAACGTACGTACGGGCACAGCACCGAGCGCGTACGATGACGTAGCAATCACCGTGCGCGCACCGAGCGCGCACGGTAAAAACCCTTTAGAAAAAAAAGAATTAAAGTGTTTATAAGTTAATAGAAGATATTAACTATGCTGTTCAACTTTATCCAAATTTTTTTTTTAAAAAGCTGAGCCATTCCAAATTAAAGGATACAGGTAAGCTATAACTATATACATAGGTAACTTTTTCAGACATCTATTCTCAAAACCATAGATACTCCAATACCAATAACTACATACCCACTTATTAACTCTTAGGTTTACATACACCTCCACTCATTCACCTGTACAGTCACTCATTCTTACAGTCACTCCGTACAAGACTATCAGATGCATTTATGCACCAACATAGACACTCACACACCACCAATAATCCGTAGAGGTACTGTCACACCTAGTCAGTCATGCAAATAATGAATCACACTCCCATTTACTCATCTATGCAGTTATACACACACAAGTTCACTTACTCATAAAAATAGTACCACATTCTTACGCTCTTATACAATCATTGATACAAGCACACACTCATCCATACAGCCACTCTCACAATTACACACTCTCACATATACCCACTTATATACTCTTACACGCATATATACTGCCTTTCACATATGTAGTTAGTCACAAATGTACCACTGAGATATACATTCAATCCCTAACACACCCATACATACACTCACTCAACCATACAGTCCATTACAGATGCACTGTTAAAACCATGCACCCATGGAATCACCCACTCACACATCTATCGAGTCACACACAGCCTACCCACACAAACACTCAAGCACCAATACAGATACTCAGACAACTAATCGATAATCCATATAGACACTCATATAGCTATTCACAAAACCATGCAGCCACTTATACACCAACAGACAGAAACATGAAGACATTCACACAGTTTAGTCACTAGTCTGTAGTAAGATACATTTAATGACTCACTTTTCCAGTCAATTACGCACGTAGAAAATCATCCATTCACACACTTGTACAGCCACTCATTCTTCCACAGGCCTTTCACTATAAATATATAAAACATATTTAAAATTTACTGAAACACACAGTCACTGGATGATGTCATCAGTGATGTCCTCAGTGATGTCATTTGAGATGTCATCAGTGATGTCATCAATGATGTCACTGACCATGTCATGAGTGATGTAATATGTGACGTCATCAGCAGTGGATTGCGGGCGCGCGAGTTATAGTTAGCTGAACTAACTATAACGGTGGAATTTCAATGGTTTTGTACGAGTGAAATTTCCAGCTAACTATATATATATGTATTTATAGATAGATAGATTGATAGATAGATATATTATTATATTATTATATTATATATATATATTCTGGGTCCTCATAAAGGGAATCTTTTCATCCAAGACTTTTGTCCAATCCCTGTAAAATTCTCCGGTCCGTCGGAGGACCTGACGTAATATCGGCCAAAATGTAGTCTTATAAATAGAGAGAGAAAAATATAGGCAAATAGGCAAACTGATTATAGTGCGTGGTATAAATGGTTATAAGCTCTGCTTGGGTTACCTGAAACCCTTTTCCGATGTGCTGTGTGCTATCACCGTTTTACAGCATTTATAGCAAATGGAATATTTCTGTAAGGATGCTGCAAAATATACAAGTAGTTAAATACTAGGGGGCATATTTATCATTGTTTTTACATCACACTTGCGCCTCCTTATTGCTTCACCTTTGCACCGTGCTTGATGGTGCAAGGGCAACGCAACTGCAAAGTCAGATTTATCAAGCCATGCAAGGCCACCTTGCATTGCCCTGAGTGGCTTGATAAACCAAGAGGAACGCAACGCAGCACAAATCGCTGTGTTGCATTACTCTACACTTGTCAAAAACAAGATCCCTTTGGGCTCCTATTTAAAGCATACAGGTACTCCCAGTTCTCATGCATACACCATTCAAATCATCAGCATTCATGTGAAACCAAAAATGATAATATAAAGTAGGCCTGGGCAAAATTTTCATTCCGTTCGCGGAATTTGCGATAATTTGGCATTTCCGCGTTCCGCGGAGAGCGCGGAAATGTCAAAATTTCTGCATTCCGCAGCTTTGCGATAATTTGGTTCTTGCTCGCGCTGTAAAATAATACATTCTCGCGCCCGCGCGATCGCCTTACCTGAATCCCCGCGTTCGCCGACAAGATTTCCCGATCCGGTCGCGTTCTCCATGAGATGTTGTATTGTTTTAGCCATTTGCGCTGTCTCGCGACAGTTCGCGCCCGCAGTGACGTCATGCGTCGCGCAATCACGTCTCTCTTCTCGCGATCATGCACTGCGAGAAGAGTGAAAACAAGATGGCCGCGCCCGCAAGCAACCGCATGGGTAAGTTGGCGAGCCGCGAACACGCAGAAAATACCGCGAACGGGCGGGAAAAAAACGTCCGCATCTTCGCGATATTTTTGCGTGTTTGCGGAGATTTTAAACATTTTCGCGATAATTTGCGAAAGTCACTTTCGCAAATTCCGCCCACCCCTAATATAAAGCGTTATTTTTATTATTTTATCATGTATGGGTTTTTTTAAAATTCAAAATATATGAACAATAAATTCATTAAAACACATCATTAATGTACATCAAATGTTCAAAATGAATTACAATTATTTTAAAAAACAATCTATAAGACTGTGATGATTAATGGAGACATGAGACCCAATCTTATTGCATTGGCACACCAAGTCTTACAACCGGATAGTTCAAGGTCAACACAATTTCATATTGTCCTTTTTCTTAATGACCCCAGGGGATGCTTGGGTGCTCAAATGACACAAAGCTTTGTGTCATTTGAGCACCCAATGTCTCCAATATTCATTACAGTCTTATAGATTGTTTTTTAAAATAATTGTAATTCATTTTGAACATTTGATGTACATTAATGAAGTGTTTTTATGAATATATTGTTCATATATTTTGAATAAAAAAACATATATAAGAAAATAATAAAAATAACGCTTTATATTATCCTTTTTGGTTTCGCATGAATGCTGATGATTTGAATGGTGTATGTATGAGGACTGGGAGTACCTGTATGCTTTAAATAGGAGCCCAACGGGATCTTGTTTTTTGACAGAACAGTCTAATTTGGTGTCCTGCCCCTTTGGTGAGTAGGACCCCTCTCTCCTAATTTTGCATTACTCTACCCCAGGGAGGCAATCTATAGTTGGAGCATGGGTGTTCCCAAGCATCCACTATTGGATTTTGGTGCATTCTCAGATTTACCATTACTGGTAGACCTGGAAGTGTGCCAAAATGCTACGCCTCCCCAGATGAGGTGTAAAGGGGAGTAATGTCTTTCTTTCTCCTAATTGTTTCATCTTGCTATGTGTGCTGCATTCTTCATTTACCCTTCTTGCACAAAAACAACCCTGCTTACAATGTAGGCACCCTTGCACTGTGGTGCAAGTGGACCCTGTGTTGGCGCCAGGCAGTCAAGAGTGTGCAGTGCTTGGAAAAGACAGGGATGCGCAGTATGATGTTAAATAAGGCGCACTCCAGCCCTTCATTTCACAAAGCGCAGCAAGGTGGCTTGCTGCGTGTGCTGCTTGAAAAGTTGATAAATGTGTCCCTCGCTGTACTAGCCACTCACCTCTTCCGTTTGGTCATTTATTACACACATAGGAGCTTATTTGCAAGCCCCTTGCGCCACCAGTACGTCACTTTTACTATGGGAAAAAGTGGAGTACCAGCAGCGCAAGAGGTTTGTAAATAAGCCCCCTGCTTCCCACTCTTTAAGCAATAACCTCTGGATATCAATACTCAGAGAATAATGCATTTATAAACACTTGGTAATCAAAAAACCGTCTTACATCCAAACTATCACATAATATACAAAATCGTGTCCGTTTCCATTTTTACTGTCCACTGACAAAATACGTATGAAGAAGAATATCTTGTGCTGCTCAGCCCCATGATAACTGTGGCTTTTCTCAACCAGCACCCAACATTCCGTAGTGCATCACAGTACATAGGCATTCTACAAGAAGAGCAAGGAGTGAATAAAGGCATAGATGGAAATGTACAATAAGCAGGATACAACACCTGGGAACAGCTCTGCTCTCTGAAGACGGATTCTGTGTCAGCGATGCAATAGTCTTTCTGTCTAAAGATTGGATTTCTTTGTACCTACATGCATATGTCTCTTTGGGCCATTAGAAGAGCTTCCTGCTGACCCTGTCTGGCATACTGGGGATGCATGCGCTGATGATCTGAACAGAAATATATAGTCACCAGCGTTTCTGGTTTAAAAGACATATTCATGTGAATTACTCTGACTTTACACTCTTCTTACTGGCTGCTTGCTCTTGGTGTTCTGTCTCTAGATCAGTCCAGTATTGTAGGATGCCTGATCCTCAGCTTGTAGAGGTCGTAATGACACTATTACCTTGGTTAATGCCATCATACATATATGGTCATATATGGTGGCTAAATGGCAGAAGCCTTTATATGAAATATTAGAGACTGAGAGTTATGCAATGCTTTCCAAACTCCTTGCACTCTGGAGGCAAGGAGTCCCAAAAGCTCCCCAGCAGCTCCCCAGCAGCTCCGCTCACTGAGCCCCCTGCCTCTGAATTGGAAGCCCTTCGCACTCAGTGCTCCCTGGTCAGGTCTGCTCCGGCTAGGAGACTCGTCTCCTCCTCACTTTACATGTATGTATTTAATTAATTTTAAATTTCACCCGCATTCTGGGCACAGGACAGTATCCCTACTGGTCCTGTACCCATTCCCGGCACCCTTGTTCCTGCTGCTAGAGCCCCACGGCCCTGCCCACTGTTGCAGCCCCGCTCCTGCCTCCCCACTTCCAGTCCCGCCCCCCCCCTCCCCTACTTAATGGCGGCCGCGCGCAGCGGGTGCGCCTAAGGCAAGCCTGTCTGTGCCCGTCCATGCCCAGTGCCAGATTCGCTGGCCCCCAAGAGCGCCACAACACCCGACATCGCTACGATGCCCCCTTCCTCCACTGACTCAACACCGGCCGATCTCCAGTCTGCGTCCAGACCAACCCAAGGATTACCCACAGACCCTTCTCCTGCCAACACTGCAACTTCACCAGCCACTGAACACCTGCACGTCCCGCCCCACCCATCAGGACAGGTCGAATACACCTCAGATGCCTTCTACTCAACACCCGCTCCATCCACAAGCACGCCATCGAACTCTGGGACCTTCTCGACGTCGCCTTCCTAACAGAAACCTGGTTGAACTCCTCCTCGGCACCCGACATTGCCACTGCCATCCCAGATGGCTATAAGAGCACCAGGAGGGGCCGCAACAACAGACCTGGAGGAGGAATTGCCATTGTCTACAGGAATACCCTTAGAATCTCGACCAGCACAGCAGACACCTGCAGCACCGCCGAACATCTCCACTTCCAGATTCACACCGACCCCAACACCACCCTCAGAGGAACACTCGTCGACAGACCACTGGGGCCCCGGCCACAGTTCTACGATGCCATCTCCGACATCGTCAGCACGCACGCCCTTGCATCCACAGACTACATCCTCCTCGAAGACCTGAATTTCCACCCCAAGAAAACCGACAACAGCAACTCCATCGCCCTGCTCGACAACCTCGCCAACCTTGGACTCAAACAGCTCATCGCAGTCCCCACCCACACTGCCAGACACACGCTAGACCCTATCCTCTCCGCCAGCAAACACCTCACCTTCAGCCACACTGCCAAACTCCACTGGACTGATAACCAGTGCGTCCACTTCACCTTCAAGAAACCCACCATGCAGCACCACCAGCAACGAATCCCCCATCGCAGCTGGAACAGGATCACCGAAGACCAGCTCATCACCACCTTTGCCCGCAATCCACCTACCGACACCGCCCACACCGACACAGCCGCCCGCAACCTCAGGCAGTGGATCGACGACTGCGCCAACACTCTCGCCCCAATCAAAAAACCCTCAAACAGATGTACAGACAGAAAGACCAGCTGGTTCACCACCAACCTCCAGGAGTCCAAATGCAATTGCCGAAAACTCGAGAAGAAGAAGTGGCGCCATGAGCAGACACCGGACAACCACGCTGCCCTCAAGGACGCCAGCCGCAAGCACCACCAACTTATTCGAGCCACCAAAAGGACAGCCTTCCAGGAATGTATCTAGAACAACGCACACAACAGCGAACTCTCCAACCCCAACTCCAGCGCCAATGACTTCCCACCATCGCAAGACCTCTGCGACTCACTAGCCTGCTTCTTTCACCGCAAGTTCGCAGACATCCACGACAGCTTCAACACCCAGACCCTACCAACACAGCTAACACCATCGATTCACCACCCCCCAGCCTCACTAACCTCCTGGCCTCCTGGACCCACGTCAACAACGACGATACCATCAAGACCATGAACACCATCCACTCCGGCTCACCATCTGACTCCTGCCCTCACCACATCTTCAACAAAGCCAACCACTTTATCGCACCCCAACTTCGTAAGATCATCAACAACTCCTTCGAAACCACCACATTCCCGGAATGCTGGAAGCACGCCGAGGTGAACGCACTACTCAAGAAACCCACAGCGGTCCCAAAGGACCTCAAAAACTTCCGGCCCATCTCCCTGCTCCCGTTCCTGGTGTAAATCATTGAAAAGATCGTCAATAAGCAACTGTCCCACTTCCTCGAGGAAAACAACATCCTGGACCCGTCCCAATCAGGATTCCGCAGCAAGCATAGCACCAAAACTGCCCTCATCGCTGCCACCAATGACATCAGGACCATGCTGGACAGTGGCAAAACCATGGCCCTCATCCTCCTGGACCTCTTGGCCGCCTTCAACACCGTCTGCCACCACACCCTTTGCACACGCCTCCACAATGCAGGAATCAGTGACAAGGCCCTGTGCTGGATCACCTACTTCCACCCCCAACAGAACCCAGAGGGTCCGCCTCCCCCCATTCCGCTTTGAAGCCACCAAGATCATCTGTGGCGTGCCCCCAAGGATCATCCCTCAACCCTACCCTTTTCAACGTCTACATGGCTCCACTCGCCAACATCGCCGGCTCGCACAACCTCAACATCGTCTCCTACGCCGACGACACCCAGCTAATCCTCTCAGCCACCAAGGACCCCACCACCGCCAAAACGAACCTCCACGAAGGACAAAAGGCGGTCGCCGACTGGATGGAGATCAGTCGCCTAAAATTGAACTCAGACAAGATGGAGGTCCTCATCCTCTGCTCCTCCTCCTCCGCCTGGGATGACTCCTGGTGGCCGGCCATGCTGAGAGCCGCTCCGACACCCACCGACCACGCACGCAAACTGGGGTTTATCCTGGACTCATCACTCTCAATGACCCAACAAGTCAACGCCGTCTACTCCTCCTGCTTCAACACCCTCCGCATGCTTCGCAAGATCTACATTATTCATGTTTTTTAAATTTTCCACTGAATTCCACCGCCTGCCTTAAGTGCTCTATGGGCCCTGGAAGGGTGACTGGTGCATTTTTAATTAACATATTCAATTTTTGACTGTCAAAACTTCAAGATTTCCACCTTTTCCTGCCCAGGAGAAACAATTGGTATTTTATTGTTATGATGATGATAGTGATGCTGTATTGCTTTGTCAAGAACTGCCAAGTCTCACTCTCTTCCTTCATTTTATTTGCCTACAGGTGAACAAGAATTTAGTGACAGACGAGTATGCTGACTGAGACTAGGTCCAGGGACCTCTCTTTGCATTTAGAAGAAACACAGAAGACAGGTAAGTACAGGAACACATACTTTATTAAGGAACAAATTACAAGTAAGGGAATCCCACCAGGAGCTAGAATGTAACCAGCTTAGCCTCAAACTTTAGACAGAAACTCCAACTAACTTGGATAGAAACATTGCACTAATGACTTAACACATTTATAATGACTCTAGACATTACTGAGGGAAAAAAACATAGATTTCCCGTATATAAGGAGTATCGGACCTATATTATGTTAGCATGATGCATCTATACGTATACTCCCTGTTTGATATATATGCTTTTGCTTGGAGGAATTTCCTCCCTGTATATCTTTTGCTAAAAGAGTAGGCCGTAACCATACAGATGCCATCTTTACACATATGCTCGAGCACGGGCCGTGATCACTTGTTGATCACGTGCAGTTGTCAGGCCCCAGTTCATCTGAGTTACTGGTAGCAGCTGAAGGTAGGCTGTTTTACTCCACTGTTCTAAGACTCAACATCACATCTGGCTTAGGGGGGCGATAAGCACATTCCTGGAGGCGCCATGTCTACACTCCCAGGCACCAAGACGAAAGGGAGTCACCCCTCCTGACCTCCTCTGTAATAGATAGTCAAGCCTTTGTACTGATCTGATGTGTGACATATATGGTCCTTTCCTGGAGCTCGAGGGCCAACTGGTATTTTTCCTTTTACAGTGATTGTATGTGTTGAACCGAAAAGTATATAACCTCATGTTTGAATACGAGCCAACAGTCTTCTTGGCGCACCTGATGGGTGAGGTTCGGAGAGGCTCCTCTATAGAGTATTTTGCGATTGAACCTTCTTCACTGCCAACTGACTGATTATTTGGTAAATGGCACTGGGGCTATTGGTAGGTATAGTCCTATAGTTTATTTTTATGGTACTCCGCCGGGACTCCGTGACTGGGTCGTCCTCCCCGTAAACGGGTGGTAAGGACAAGGGGTAGATCTGGTCGAGCGGGTGGACAGAGAAAGGATCCTTTTAAATTTAGCCATCTTTGGTATGAAATTACTCCGCTCTCACGATCAGAGTATCCCCTGCTGCTAGTGACCCTTCACCGGAGTCCTACGGGCGTAACCCAGGAACTGACCATGTTGGTCTTCAGAAGTTGGCAGTGGAGAACACGCAATTGTACCTGTGTGCACCAGGTGAGTGGAATTATTTTGATGTTCTTGGCATGCACTGTTGAGCAGTGCTTTTGAAGCAGTTAACTGTGACAGTATTTGGTGGTCAGTGTACCACGGAGAATCTTGGGGGTCTGACGGGGCAGCATTGTGGTGGCTGCATGTACAGATGCTTCACTGACCTTTTGTGAATAATAGAGACGCCGATCAGACGCCTGGTGTGGCACGTGTGGTGCGCACCCGGCCGGACTGCTCTCGGAAAAGCCTGTGGCTGTACCTGGTTAGCCTTGGGAACACATCTGAAGCGGTGCTAATGAAGCGGGCTTAGTCAGAATAGTCCCAAGAGTGAACCAGGAATGCTGCAGGATGGTCTGTAGGTCGGTCTGTGGTTATACCTGTCTGACGGTCTCTTGGTAGTCTTTGGACTGCTTGATTTTAGTATCTGTCGTCTTGGAATTTGAATTTTATTGATTCTCCATGAACAGGAGTCGACGGGCTCTGTTCTTTGTTTGAAAAGACGTCATTTTGAATATTTTTGTATGTATATGTATATTATTGTCTTGTGTATGTTTGAACGAGCGTGAGTTTGTATGTCTTGTGAATGTTTGAACATGGCCATGTTCGGAAGTTTATTTTTATGATTGGATGAGGAACGCATGACGACAATAACCATGCTGTGTTTTAGCAAATTGAGTTGTTTTGGATGTTGTTGTCGCCGTAATGATACGAGTTTGGCTGAAAGTCAACCTGCCCCATCTGAGGGCAGCCCAAGTTATGATATGTATGTAAAGCATGGTTTTACACCTCTCTT
Organism: Triturus cristatus; assembly: GCF_964204655.1. Classification (NCBI taxonomy): domain Eukaryota; kingdom Metazoa; phylum Chordata; class Amphibia; order Caudata; family Salamandridae; genus Triturus; species Triturus cristatus. The sequence goes on along the minus strand of NC_140591.1, from coordinate 1,361,752,632 downwards.
GTTTAATACACTATGGCATAAATATACTGAAGATAATGTGGAATCACAATGGCCCTTAACCGGGTCTTTTGATGAAAAAAACGATACATTTTCTGCAGGATCGATTATTTTCTAAACGTAGTCGACAGTCAATGTTTGACTCCCTAAACCTGTGGCAGTAGGAAGCAAAGCATAGACGTATGCGGGAGGAGAAAGTATGTAGGGTGAAACGAAATCAGACGATTACGCAGAAAGCTATAGCCTATGATAAAGCATGGACTGAACAAGGGATTGATTGTGCAGGCAGACAATTTAGATTGCAAGTGGATAAGACCTATGTGGCTAGGACTGAAGCGGAAGATGAGATAGAGGATTTATTGGATACTCCTCCGCCTTATGCTCCGCAGCGTATATATCCTGTTGTTCCCCAGACTCTTGTACAGGCCCCTTCAGGTTCCGCCCCAGTTGATTCCTATTCCCTTGCCTCTCCGGGAACGCCCTCTGTTTTGTTTCCCTCAGTGTCTCAGATGGCTACTTTATTGCCTGTTACACTGCCGTCTTCCGTTACTGCCACAGCTGTTTTGTCTCCCCCCACCCCCGTGTGGACCTCCCTTTCTGCAAGCACGACCCCATCTCCAGCTGTTTCTACTCCATTTCGTGCTCCGGGGGATCTCGACGCACAGAAGTTGTTTATCCGTTCGGCTGTAGGACTGACTGAGAAATAGATGATTGCGGATCAGTCATCCCAGTGGATGCGACAGCCTATTTACACTATAACTGACATATGGAACACACTTCGAGACTATGAGCCTGTTATGCAGCAACATGCTTTAAAACACATGGCTGCACGTATCATTACTCTCTGGGAACAGTATTTTCCAGGAGGGATGGCCCCACAAGTGATGTATGACATCCGGGACAGGGCTCATAAGTCTGAACTTAGCCCGGGAGAAGTGTATAGAAATGTGGAGATTTTATTAAATTATCGTGAACGGATGCATCAAAAGTGTCCCTCGTGGGACTCTCAGCATCCTATGTGAGAAGTTCACCCTATCTTTCATCCTGAAATACCGGAACTAAAGGATGACCATGACGTGGTGACTAGACATCATATAGAGGCCCGAGTGCAGGAGCAATGGGTTTATACCCCCTGGAAGAGGAATGAAGTCCTCTCGCTAAAATCACAATTACCCGACCCTCGTAAGAATCCCACGGCTTATTATAAAGAACTCACAGACCTTAGCTGACATAGAGCTATTTTTTGCATTGTTAGATCCCGTTGACGTATGGCGTCAGGTGCATGATCAGGACCATGCTCAAGAATTCGAGGGAACATGGGATCAGATAAAAGATTAGGATAAAGATCGCAAGCCTGGGGATAAGCCGAGACCTGAATTATTGGCCTTACCTGACCGTATTATCACTTACATGCATTCCTTAATTCCGCCTCGTAAGGTGGATTGGGACAAATTGACCGCATGTAAACAGAAGAAAGATAAAAGTGTTTCTGATTTTTTTCACTAGATTTGAGGGCGTATATATTGATTTTAGTGGACAGGATTTATCCTTGGAAGGCGGTATACGATTATTTGTTAATCGTTTTGTGACCAATTTGTTACCAGAAGTCTCTGCAAGGTTACAAGCCGCTGAAAGTACCTGGACCACTTCCACCCCCTCGGTAATATTGAGAATGGCCCAATATTATGAACATAGAGAAAATGAGAGTAAGGATAAGATGGAAAAGAAAGCGAAGGATCTTAAAACACGAGTGTTGTTGCAACAAGTTGCTCAAGGACGAGGCAGAGAGAGAGGCTGTAGAGGATTCGTCCCGAGGGGGGCGGGGACTGGACGAGGCAGAGGGCCGGCTGTCGTTCTGGGAGTAAATCAGTGTGCTTATTGTAAGGAGGAAGGGCATTGGCGATTTCAGTGTCCGTTGTTGTTGGCCCAGAAAGGGGCTATGAGAAGTAGAGGAAGAGGTCGGGGAAGTGTGGATCGCAGTGATATGCGACGAGAAGAGGCAACGCAAGTTGGACAAGAAAATAATTTTTTTGATAATCCAAGAGGTAGGCAGTATTAAAATGAGGAGTGTGCAACGGATGCGACCGACGGGTATGCTTATACATGGGATAGCCATAGACAGAGTGAGGGCCAGTACCCGTTGATCAGCAGGGACCTTATGTAGAGGCGCATTTGATGGAGACATCTGAAAATGTTTAGTTGATACGGGTGCAATGAATAGTTCTATTTCTCGTTCCCTGGTCCTAGGGGCTGCTCTAACCGGGCACAATAATGTTTCGGTAGGATTCTCGGGAATTCCAGTGGTGAGCCCCATCTCCAAACCTATTCCTTTTACAATTGGTCCTGTTACGATAGACTCCCCATTTCTTTTGACTTCCCATTGTGGCGAAAATTTGTTGGGCTTGATTTTGTTGAAGAAATTACATGTTAAGATTCATTGTTCACCTGATGGTGTTTACTTGACAATTAATTCCCTTGGGCAGCATACTTTGCAGTGTTTCACTAAAAATGAACCCCTCCCTCCTGAGTTTGCTGCTATTCCAGCAACATTGTGGGCTACTGGTGACCCAGATGTAGGATTATTAAAGATTCCGCCCGTTTCTATTACTTCGAAGCAAAATGCTCGGCTTCCTCGTATACCTCAGTACAAAATTTCTCCGGCAGGCGAGAAGGCTTTGCTCTCCATTATACAAGATTTGGTAAAAAGGGGTGTGGTAGAAGAGACAGCTGCTAATGTGTGTAACAGCCCCATTTTGCCTATCTTAAAGAGAGCCCCTGTTGGAAGCGATCCTGACTATGCTGATACCTATCGTTTTGTGATTGATTTGCGTGAAGTTAATAAAATAGTGGTGCCCCAATACCCTGTGGTTTCAGACATCACTACTATTCTCACTATGATTCCTCATACTGCTAAATATTTCTCTGTGATTGATTTAAAGAATGCTTTCTTTAGCATTCCGATTCATCCTGTTAGCCGTCATATTTTTGGCTTCTCATTGTCTGGTCGCAGCTTCCAGTTCTGCCGCGCTCCCCAGGGGTACACAGAGAGTCCTAGTATTTATAGTCAAGCTTTGAAAACATTGTTGGATGATTTGGTCTTACCCCCCTGGTAATGTGCTTTTGCAATACGTAGATGATTTGTTAGTGGCTTCCGATACCGAGGAAGGTTGTAAGAAGGCCACCGTACTATTATTGTCTCATTTGGCTGCTAATGGCAATAAAGTCTCCCTTTCTAAATTTCAATATTGTCGACAGGAGGTGACCTATCTCGGTCATCCACTGTCGAAGTAGGGAAGGAGACTAACCACTGAGCGTGTAACTACCATTTTTAATATGTCTGTACCTCGTACTCAGCGTGATGTTCGTGCATTTCTCTGCATAACTTCTTACTGTCGCCAATGGATCCCTAATTTTTCCCTTCTTACTAAACTTTTTTTGTATCTAACCACTAAAGATGTGCATGAACCTTTACCCTGGACTGATGCTTGTCAAGATGCTTTTGACTCTCTGAAATCTGCGCTTTGTTCTGCACCTGTTCTTGGTACTCCTGACTACCGAAAATCTTTTGTGCTTTACGTACATGAGGTGGACGGTTGCTCGCTTTCTGTGTTAACACAAGGATTTGGTGGTAAGCAGAGACCTTGTGCCTATTTCTCAGCAGTGTTGGACAACGTCACCAGAGCACTTCCGAGCTGTTTAAGAGCTACTGCTGTGGTTGCCGTGGCTATTCGACAGTCGCAAGGGCTTGTTCTGAACACTGACCTCACAGTGATGGTACCGCATGCTGTGGATACATTATTGAACAAAATGAAGATCCAGCACCTCACGAGTGTGCGTCTTACTGGATACGAATTGACTTTGTTTGCTCCACATATTACGATTAAACGATGTGCCACTCTGAACCCTGCTACGTTACTACCCCTCCCTTCGAACGAAAAGAAGAATGACGTTCATGATTGTATATTTCGGACTGAGGAAGAAACTAAGGGATGGGTAGACCTGACTGACACTCCTCTATCTGACCCTCAAGGGGAGTTGTACGTCGAGGGCTCTTGTTTCAAGTTACCAGATGGCACGACAACTTCTGCATATGTGATAACTACTCTTCATACTATAGTTGAGGCTTCTCGAGTACCCTATCAGTCAGCACAGGCAGCTGAATTAGTGGCATTGTTTCGGGACTCCAACGTGAGAAGTTTGTTTTGGTATTATCTGTGATGAACGATATTTACCTGTCTGTGAGGCTCTAAACGGACACAGGAAAGAAGCACCCTCTGGCAGGTTGGACTGCATTGCCCTAGTTTATTGTTGGACTTTTAGTTAGCATGTATCCCTTTGCTCGTTTTGTTCCTGAAGAGGAACAGCCTTTTGTACCACGATATTTTCCTGCATATATGCCTGTTTTTTCTAGTTGGACCAATCGTGTTAAAATCGCATTTATAGCTACTATAGCAATATTGCTAATTATATTATTGGGAGTATTCGTATATTTAGAATTTCGCCACCCTATGCATACTGTTTTAGGAACAACTACCCCACCACCGGAACATGTGTTTCATACTTTAGCCCCTCATAAGGAAAGGCATTGTCAGACCGATGTGAAAAACGTATTCATTGAAATGCTTCATCAAGCACACAGTGCCACCAATACTACAAATTGCTGGGTTTGTGGTCTTTTACCATCTGTTATGCACAAGCACGACTTATTCATATCTCTACCTTTGTCTCATCTGGGAAGTTGCGAGGCTTGGTTCAAATTGCTTTCTATGATGTACATGCATTACACTGTGGAGGCTAAAAGGTTTTCAGAGAAGGATTATGAAATGATTTTAGCATATATTGAGGTTCATCAAGGATTTAACCCTGAAGGGAACAATGGAGAGGGAACTTTAGATCCGAATGCTTGTGTGAATATGTATACAACGTATGAAAATACCACTTGGTTGAAAGATGAAATTATGGACTTTGTTGAATTCAATTTCACTCAATATTATCAACACTTTCAGGACCGTAATGTTACTGAAGATAGGGCTATTCCAGTGCCTGTATTAAATAGTACCTCTACATTTTGTGTTCAAGGAGTAGGGTACATATCAGTAGGAGAAAGCCGATGTAATTACACTTATCGGTTGCGTACCTTTAACAGCCCTCCGTTGTTAACCCCTCCTAATGTATATTTTGTCTATGGAGAAAGTGGCTATTCTTGGTTTCCGTGAGGTTGGACTGGACGTTGCTACCTGTCCTTCCTGTACCCTCCAGTCTATATTGCCCCTTCTAATTATCACAAGGATCACCGACTAGATAAACGTAGTGTGCTTAGTAGGAGAAATAGAAGGGAGATAGATACCACCGATATAGATCAGACCGATACTCCACTGCAGCATTTTACCAACATTATGAAAGGGATGTTACCCTTTTGGGGGCCTATGTTTACTAGCCGCGAAGTGCGACGTTTGTCTAGAATAGTTGAAGGGGTAATCAACACTACTTCAGGAATACTGACCAATATAACAGTAGAGCTACAGGCGACCAGACTCGTTTCGCTTCAAAACCGTATGGTTTTGGACGTTATCTTGGCAGATCGAGGAGGAGCATGCCGTGTGATCGGCAGCTCTTGCTGTGTTTATATTCCTGACTCCGCCCCCTCCGTTCATCTGGCTATACAGAAGCTACATCGTTTAGCTTCCGATGTACATGAAGGAACTGGTACGTGGTCTCTCTCTGGTTGGTTCTGGGGTTTGCTGTCTACTTGGGGATAGAAAATGTTGATGGTGCTGGCATGTATAGCCGGTATCACATTCACGTGTTGTGTTTGTGTACAATGTGGACCTGTATGTTGCTCTTATTGCACAACAAAACTCACTTCTTCTGTGCCTGGTCCATCCCCAACAGCGGTAAAAGCTCAGCTAGTTCAACAGGAGCTCAAAGACTTAATGCAGATTGATGAGGGAATATTCGGAGATTGAACGGTTTTTGTTAGCTACATCATGCTAAAAGGGCCGTTCTGGGGGATAAAAAAATAGATTTCCCGTATATAAGGCGTATTGGACATATATTATGTTAGCATGATGCATCTATACATATACTCCCTGTTTGATATATATGCTTTTACTTGGAGGAATTTCCTCCCTGTATATCTTTTGCTAAAAGAGTAGGCCGAGAACCATACAGACGCCATCTTTACACATTTGCTCAAGCACGGGCCGTGATCACGTGTTGATCACGTGCAGTTGTCAGGCCCCAGTTCATCTTAGTTATTGGTAGCAGCTGAAGGTAGGCTGTTTTACTCGACTGTTCTAAGACTCAAGGTCACATCTGGCTTAGGGGGACGATAAACGTATTCCTGGAGGCGCCGTGTCTACACTCCCAGGCACCAAGACGAAAGGGAGTCATCCCTCCTGACCTCCTCTATAATGGATAGTCAAGCCTTTTTACTGATCTGATGTGTGCCATATATGGTCCTTCCCTGGAGCTCGAGGGCCAACTGGTATTTTTCCTTTTACAGTGATTGTATGTGTTGAACCGAAAAGTATATAACCTCATGTTTGAATACGAGCCAACAGTCTTCTCGGCGCACCTGATGGGAGAGGTTCGGAGAGGCTTCTCTACAGAGTATTTTGTTTAATAAACGATTGAACCTTCTTCACTGCCAACTGACTGATTATTTGGTAAACGGTACTGGGGCTATCGGTAGGTATAGTTCTATAGTTTATTTTTATGGTACATCATTACAGACAATGCAAGAACAAAAGACATAGCAAGCTAGAACAGAAGACAGGATACCACATTTCACTGAAATGTATTTTTGCTTGTGCTACTGAAAAACAGTAGAAGAAGTAAAGAAGATGGCTCCAAAGAAGCAGGCTCCTGCTATAAAAATGGCCAGTGAGGAGTAGTGGTCTGTTGCCCCACTGTTATCAAGCCCTCATCTTTTTCCCAGCAAAGCAGCATAACTGCTGCACTCTCGTATGTGTTTTGAGAAGGAGAACCCTTCGATCTCAAATGGCATCACCACACCCAAACCAGAACAGATGTCTCTAAGAGCTGCAGTGACTGTAGACAGAACTGAGAGAAGTATATCCAATATTAAATTGTCCCAGGAACAAACTGGGGGAGGATTTGCGAGTTTTTCATGCAACACAGTAGAGCAATCAAAGTTGCTGTGCTGCTCTGTGTGAAAAGGAGAGAGCAGAACAAGGCTATATGTACTAAGATATGGCATTACTTTTCTCTCTTGCTGTGCTGGTGCACTTTAGGCTGCATGTGCCAAAACCTGCACCTTTGTACCATAGTTCAAGGGTGTGTGCATTCAATCAAGCATGGGTTTCGTACTGGAAGGGGACCCTTGGAGTACAGAAACTATGTTTTAAATGGTTTCATATTTTTCCCACTTTGTAGATATGCTATACAGTGCAGCACACACGCAAAGATGGGAAAAATGGGCAGAGTTTTCAAACGTATTCTAATGTTGTTGGTGCAAATCTCTTTCTACAAATGTTAGATGATAGGGTTTGCCATCACATTCCATGGGTGGTTGCATGGGAATGCCCAATTACCACCCATCGTGCACACCCTTGGGATAAAGTAGTGCACAGCAGTAGTTTTCAGTACTTTGGACAACTCTCTAACGTAAACAATGATTTGCGATGGAAAGTAAAGACCACCGCTGAGTTTGTGATAGAAACGTAACCTAAACGCAGCACAAAGTGTCAGTAAATCTGGACCTTAGTGTTCTTCAGAGGAAAATGAACAACAATTATAGTCTGCAACACCTGATCTTCCAGAATTAAAAGCAAAGTGCTGAGATTGATGCACGGAGACAGGAAGGCTTTCTTAGAATCGGTTTATTCTTGAACTCGGCAGCAGTGAGGACAGGCTGGACTCTCCTCTTCCAGTGAAGCTCTGTCCACATATGACTCACAGGATTCACCAGCTCGAGAACACAAGAACTGGAACCCTGTGAGGCGATACGCCGGCACAGCTGACATAAACACAAGCCCACCCCTTTCTCACAAAAGAACACAATTGCAAGGAAGTTAAAGGAAATTACAATAAAAGAGAGAAACAAATAAAAGTAACATAAATACATATTTGCAGATAAGAGCTAAAGACGACAAATGTGTGTGACATAATCATTTGAATGCTTGAGTTTAACACAAGCTCTGCCAGCTCTGGTGAATTCAAAACTCTTCGAACAAATACACTCCTTAGGAAATGAAACCGCTTTAGATTTGCAGACTTCAGCATTGCTAACACTGGCATTACTGTGATCACCCACACAACCCTCCCCTTCTGTAATATTAGAAGAGGAGGATCCATGACCACCATCCTTAGTAACATCACATGACTCAGAACCAAAAGCACCCTCAGACGGAGTACAATCTTGAATCCAATCATACCCGATCAGGCGAATTTCTACAAGAGAACCATGCTGAAAACTCTTCACACAAACAGGGGAATCCTTGCCTCTAAACTTAGCAATCCTCTTGGCATGTCACACTTTCCCATCACTGAGTAAGGCAGAATTGCACATAACCTTGACAACCTTGAGAGGAGCAGAAAACGTACTTTCACCCCACATTTTAGTCTACCTTTCTTAACCTTAACCGTGTCACCTACACAAAGATGTACTTTTTTGTACCGTGAGATTGGTCATATTTGTCCCTTTACTTCAAATGAACAGCCTTCAAGGAATCTTTAATTTCTTGGCAGACCACGAAAGAGAACTAGTACACTTTAACCATCCAACATTATCTGATGCTAGGAGATCTGCCCCTCATTAGCTCAAAAGGAGAATGTCCAGAGACTCACAGCGTGTACCTCTGTATGCACAAATGGTATACCTTAATTCATCCTCCCAAACCAAATGATTGCTAAAGGAAAGTTCAATTATATCTTTGATTCCCTGTTAAAGCGTTCCACGCTACCATTTCCCGCAGGGTGGTACTGGGAGGTGGTCCTGTGGGTAATGCCATATTCTTGAATACATTTCTTGAAGATATCACTGACAAATTGCCCATCATTATCAGAAATAATGTCTTTAGGTAGACCGTCACGTCCAAACACATCAGCTAAGAACAAAAATACTGACTCAGAGTATGCCTTGTCAGCAACCTTGTATTCCGGCCACTTCAAATAGTGATCCACTAAGACTTGAATATATTTCAGCACCCCTACAGAGTTTTTAACAGCACCAAAAATATCAATACCCACTCTCTCCCAAGGCATGTCAGGGACAACAATGGGATGCAAGGGAGATTTGTGAGTAACCGAACTCTTGTCAGAATTTTTACACTGCACACAGTCTCTGAGAACTTTCTCAACTTCTTTGTCAAGACCAGCCCACCAATAGGATTGTTTGACTCTGGATTTGCACTTCACAATGCCTAAGTGGCATTTGTGGCACACGCTGACAATTTTATTTCCAAAATCCAAAGGAGGAACCAATCTACCACTCCTAAGTAGGAGATCATCTTCGACAGACAAGTTGTTTCTAACTTCCCAAAACGCCAAAAGATATCTGTCCAAATGTGCTTTTCCAGGCCATCCCTTGCGAACTTGGCCAAGGACAGAAACTAAAGTGGAGTCACGCAATAGTCCTTGGACCCACTCCATCATGGGAAATGCTTTGAAATTCATCACCAAAAATTGTAGCAACTAACCAATCATCCCACTCATTTTTTCCTTCACACGTAATAGGCAATGGACATCTACTGGGGAAATCAGCAATACTGTTGCGAACCTTAGGAACACAAATTACTTTGTACACAAAATCTAACAACTGGACAGACATGCAAGAAATTCTGGGTGAAACATTGCAAAGGCCTCTAGAAGTAAGTACCTTGTTCAGAGGTTTATGATCAGTCTTCACAGTGACACACGTGCCCCATATATATTGTCTGAAATGTTTAAGGGCCCAAACACAACCAAGAGCCTCTCATTCAATTACGGAATATTTCTCTTCAGTGCTAGTGAGGGCTCTGGAAGCAAAGGCAACAACACATTCTTTGCATCTTCTTGTATTTGAGCTAAAACTGCACCGAGGCCTTTCCCACTGGCATCGGTGGTAATGAGACTCTTAAAGCGTGGAGAGAAACCCATAAGTGCAGGAGCAGAACAAATAACATTCTTAACACAATCAAAACTCCACTGACATTCCTTTGACCATGAAAATTTACAGCCTTTTTTTACCTGAGAAGTTGTGTATAAATTCCCAATAAAATTCGGCCAACCATAGAAAGGACCTGACCTCATCCTTATTTTTGTGAATAGGTGAATTCTTGATAGCATCTCCCTGCTCAGATTTGGGAGAAAAGCCAGCAGAACTAATTTCATGACCAAGATACGTAACACTTCTCCTTGCCAGTTTGCATTTGGATTCCTCAGCAATAAGGCCATTTTGTTCTAAAGCCTTAACCAGAGTTTCATCATGTTCTGCTCTATCAGAGCCCATAACAAGAATATCTTCCTGGAAAAATACTATGTTTTCCATATCTTTGAAAATCAGGTGCATGAGTCTCTGAAATATGGCCGCGGCAGATGCTAATCCAAAAGGTATGCGTTTGAATTGGAAAAATGCCAATTGGAGTAACAAAAGCCCTAAGATGCCTGCTGTCAACGTGAAGGAAGACCTGGTGGTGAGGTTAAATCAATAGTGGAGAACCAGTGCATGTTCCTAGTGGCTGAAAGTAACTCTGAATTTCTGAGAAGTGGAAAAATATCAACAAAAATGTTTTATTGAGTTCTCGTAGGTCCACACAGAGACGGATACTGCCGTTGGCCTTGTGTGCAACCACCAAGGGATAACCCAGTCAATAGATTCCACACGTTTGATAAGTCCATTTTCAACTAATTTATGGAATTCGTTGATAACCTCTTCTTTGACACTCATGGGAATGTTTCCAACTTTGTGGATGCATGGACAAGCATCCTCTTTATGGACAATTTTATATGAAAAACCTTTCAATTCACCAACACTCCCCGAAAAGACTTTAGGAAATTTTGAAATAATCATTTTACACTCTTTACTTTTTAGTCTCAGACACACTTAAAATGGGATCATCACTGTTAGGATCAAGTATAAGCTCCAGTTCACCTTGATCCCACCACTCAAGGACGCAAGGTCCAGAGTTTGTGATGTAAAGCTTACATTCTGCACACCTTCCCTTGAATTCAAAAGACAGTTTTCGAAAACCAAGCAAATCAATGGGTTCCCCAGTATAACACACAGGGTGAATATCAGGAGTTTCCAAGAAATCCCCAAGTTTTTGTACAAAAAATTCAATCTAGGTATCTTGATTAATAATAGAATACGGAAAAATCGGCCATAAGTGTTACAGGTACACCACCAGGTACAATTTTACAGACAGGTTTTTTTCTAACTCTGCTCTCATTACCATAGGATCCTTCCCTAGTGCAGAGAATTTTTGACTCCTCAGCTTCGGACTCTGTACTATCTTCCTCATGTACAAGTTCCTCTACTACACATCTAACAGATTTAGATTTCCGACAAACACGAGCATAGTGTCCTAAAACTTTACAATTGGCACATTTTTACCCAAAGCTGGTGTCCTTTTATCATGTGCAAAATTAGAAGAACTCCCCACATCTGTAGCAATTTCCCTTTAATTCAGCAAATCTGTCATTTTGAAAAGGCTTAAAACTTTTTTTTCCTTACTCACATCTCTCTCAATTGTTTTCTTCCCCTGTTCATTGGAACGAACACGAGAACCTCTCGCAATTTTAATAACATCTTCACCTTTGATAACTTTAGAAGAAGAAACAACCATCTTGGCACACCTAGATGTAAGTTCCGCCTTAGAAATAATGGCAGTGATTTCATGAAGACTGGCATTCCTATTAATCCACAGTTTGTCTTGTAAATGGGCATTGTTACAATGTTTAACTAATTGGTCGCAAATTACCTCTTGTTCAATGACCCCAAATTTAGAAGGAAGAGCCAAATTCATCAAGGCAGCAATATAATCTTCAACTTTTTCATCAGCACCTTGTTTGCGATGATAAAGATTGAAACGATGTACAGCTTTACAGACAGTGGGTGCAAAATATGCATCAAGATCAGCTAAGACATGGGAAAAAACATCACCTTCATCACCAGCTCTAGCTTTTTTATCAATGCGATTATAAATGTGTAACCCACCAGAACCCAAACAGTGTAATAAGATTTTCTTTTTTCTTTCAGGAGATAATTCTTCACTTTCAAAAGCATCTCAATAGTTAATCAAATAGTCTTTCCACTCTTCCCACCTCAACCTGGACACTTCACCATCTTTCATCATGAAAGGTTGAGGAGCCGGTAGGTTCATTGTGGCCATGTTGAAAAAAAAAACCTAGCACAGGTAAAAATGACACTTGAAGGGATGTATGATGATACAATGCGTACCATCACAACGCGGTATGTTACATCGCGGTTTTGACAACGCAAGTCGTTACATCGACTTGCATTGGAGGGCGCTGGATTTAGGAATAGTGTCAATTACTATTCCAACTCCAGTCTACGTAGAGTAGGGAAGGTGTTGGAATAGTAATTCACACTATTCCTTAGTCTAGAGCGCCCTCCAGTGCAAGTCGATGTAACGACTTTCGTTGTAAAAACCACGATGCAACCATACCACGTTGTAATGGTTGCGTGGTAAAGGATGTTTCCCCACTTGAAGATAGGACCAACATAGGTAAATTAGGAAAGTAAAGTATTATGATATTACTGTAGAACTGCACAGTTAAAACCCAAAATAAAGTTAGAGTGTAACTGTTGAGAAATGGTATAACAGACACAGATACAGACAGTAATTATATAGGGTGCATAAAGGTAAGCACGCAGTGCATGTGTAATTAGACACGTTGGTGTGTATGTCACCGTAGAGTAAAACATGAAGAAGTCTTCAGGCCATAACCAAAATGGCTGCCACATAAGTACATTGTGTGCGTGGCACATGGTAGAGCTTCGTTCCTTGGAAACCAGAAGCTGTGGAGCGTAACTACGTTGCAACCGACATCACATCCAACACGTTGCCATCACATGAAGTGGAAAGGAGACGTCATGCGGAAAGCAAGTGAGCCAGGAGTGTCACGTGGGTAGAATGCAGGTAAGCTTTAAAACATGCAAACTCAACTACTAACTACAGACAAAGTCAAATGTACCAACCTCAGACTGCAACAAAATGTAGAATGACTTAACCTGAAGATCCTTGAAGCGAATGGATCAATGTAGATCAGAGTTGTCAGCGATGAATCCTCACGAAACAGTAGGTAACAATTGAAGTAGATACCAGACTCACGCTCTCTTTGGTAATGCATGAAATGTAGACACGTGGGTTTACCAAGTTCAAGCTCGGAGGATGAGCTTGATGCAGAACAGCAGGATGTTGTGACTGCTTAACCAATGGACACATAATCTTCACTAAAGAAGCACTCTCTGATCTTTTCCAAGCCCACATTAGATAACCAGTAGAACAGTGATATGGACCGTATACACGCAATGAATGCATGGGTACGGTGCATTCCACACGTACCCCTATGGCACCAGTAGAACAGTGATACGGACCGTACACACGCAATGAATGCGTGGGTATGGTGCGTGGCACACGTACCCCTACGGCACCAGTAGAACAGTGATACGGACCGTACACACGCAATGAATGCGTGGGTACGGTGCGTTTCACACGTACCCCTACGGCACCAGTACATTTGGGATACGAGGCGTACACACGCCAGGAATGTGGGCTTACGGACTGGCCCTGCATGTTACCTTCATATTGGGGTGTGTGTAGGTCCAGGCCAGCAGTGTACTGCTCCAAGGGGGTGGGTGGGTGGGTGGAGAGGATTCCCAGCAGTGGCCACACATATAGGGGTGGGTGCAGATTAATACCAGCAGTGGACAGAGACTTGGGGGTGGGTGCAGAGGACTCCCAGCAGTGGACAGAGACATGGGGGTGGGTGCAGATGAATACCAGCAGTGTCCAGACATATGGGGGTGGGTGCACAGGACTCCCAGCAGTGGCCTGCAATATGAGGGGTGTGTGCAGATGAATACCAGCAGTGTCCAGACATATGGGGGTGGGTGCACAGGACTCCCAGCAGTGGCCTGCAAGATGAGGGGTGTGTGCAGATGAATACCAGCAGTGTCCAGACATATGGGGGTGGGTGCAGAGGACTCCCAGCAGTGGACAGAGACATGGGGGTGGGCGCAGAGGACTCCCAGCAGTGGACAGAGACAGAGACATGGGGGTGGGTGCAGATGAATACCAGCAGTGTCCAGACATATGTGGGTGGGTGCACAGCACTCCCAGCAGTGGACAGAGACATGGTGGTGGGTGCAGACAACTCCCAGCAGTGGACAGAGACATGGGGGTGGGTGCAGAGGACTCTCAGAAGTGGACAGAGGCATGGGGGTGGGTGCAGAGGACTCCCAGCAGTGGACAGAGACATGGGGCTGGGTGCAGAGGACTCCCAGCAGTGGCCTGCAATATGAGGTGTGTGTGCAGATGAATACCAGCAGTGTCCAGACATATGGGGGTGGGTGCACAGTACTCCCAGCAGTGGACAGAGACATGGGGGTGGGTGCAGACGACTCCCAGCAGTGGACAGAGATATGGGGTGGTGTACATCATTATCAGATGACTACACCTACATGGTGGTATGGACGCATCCCTAACTTTGGACTATGATGATAGTGCTGTAACAACACATCACTGACAGCAGTGTCGCACTCCCAGGAGGATGGATGTCTTTCACACACTGCATGACACACCACATGTGGGTGTGAGGACATATAACACATGCATACCCACCCATGGGGATGCATCACAATACACACCCTGATATCATGCCACAAGACTGTATAGTCATGTAACTGCCTACAAAACTAAGATAGCCAAAGGGAACACACACTGTCACGCACATCCCAGGACTGATAGGAATGTCCAGGTGCTGGTCCAGCCACCAAGATGTTGTCTCTTATGGAAGGAATAGGGTGGAATTCCCCTAGATACAATGCCCACAATTGTCAGTCAGGTGCCCAAATACCCTGCATAACAAGTACCATTTGTGTGATAAGCCGTTATTACACACATGCATAGTGCTGAAAAAGGGGAATTTGTCCAAGAAGGCATTTCGACATACTCAAAACACAAGTACAGTGACTAGCAAGGATGGCACAGATGATTCAGCAGGAGACATTGGTGAGCAGGCATGGCCATTGTTGAAGGGATCCGTCACCAACAAAGGAAATGTTGACACAGGTCAGCACAAAAATTGTGCAACTGTTTGCAGGGAAGATGTCAGGTGCCACAGAGGAAGGAACACTCCTTGGGACAATATCTCTAAACAAAATTAACACACACTACCAATGATTCTTTGCAGAGACATTGTGATGGCACACAGATACCATGGTCCACCTCATGACCATCATACAAAAAAAATTCTCTGAACCCTAACACATTACCAGAACACCAACTCCAGGAGTCTCAGCACCAACCTCAAGTATCTGAAATGCAATAGTGTTAAAAGTAAAAATAAAGGCTTTATTCAGCACTAAAAAAAAACAACGAAAAATAGACTATGTACAGAGGCCAATGGCCAGTCCATATTTCAAGTCCAAGGGGGGACGTAGGGGACCGCGTCTACACATAGCTTGCCTGCACAAAGGGACCTCAAGGTTTGTTGACCGGGGGGGGGGCATCATCTGTGGCAGTACCAGGCACCGCAGGGACAGGAGGGGTAAGGGTAGGTGTTGCGGGTGCAGGGGGGGATGTCTCCACCACAGGGGGTGGGGCAGCGCCGAAGGTGGAGGTGAGCTCAGCACTGCACACCGCTGCCAGTGCCTCCATCCGAACCCCTGCACCTGAGGATTCCCCAGGGTCAACAGAGGGTGTGATGGGTGAGGGATGGTGTGCAGCACTCTTGGGGGAGGGGGTCGACCTGGTGGGGGACTCAACTCCTGTGCCCGGGGACCTCATCACCCACTTGTGGGGTGGTCGCTCGGTGGGGGTGAGGTCCAGCTCACCCATAAAGATATTCTTTGGTGAGAGTTTGGCAGGGGAGCCAAGGGGAGTGGTTTTGGAGGGACAGGGTTGTAAAGACTGCGGACTGCGACTGTGGCTGCGTGTATGTCATCTGTCCCCAGACCCTGTGGGTGTGCCTACATCCCCCTGAGTGTGCGTGCCAAAAGGTGTGCGCTTTGCCTTACTTGGGGGTGTGCTGCCTGTGTCTGATGGGGTGCGTGATCGTGACTGTCTGTGTGTGCATTGGACAGGAATGGGAGAGGGAAGTGTGGATGGGTCTGGGGTAGGGGGGGATGGAGCGCTGCAGGAGACTAACTGCTGCCGTCAAGGAAGAGTCCATGGACCGCAGAATCCTGCGTTGGTCAGACATCGTTGCTGACATGCTCTCTATGAACTACACCATCTGTGTAAGCAGTTTAGTGTGGCCATGGAGGACATTCAGCACCGATGC
This sequence comes from Triturus cristatus, assembly GCF_964204655.1. NCBI lineage: Eukaryota > Metazoa > Chordata > Amphibia > Caudata > Salamandridae > Triturus > Triturus cristatus. Next base: position 1,361,736,162 of record NC_140591.1, on the reverse strand, counting down.
CTGCCCAACCTGCAATGGCCGCAGTATGTCCACAGACTCTTCACTGAGGGCAGCAGGGGTGACAGGGGCAGGGGGTGCGGTGCCTGGACCAAAGGAGACATGGTGGGCCTCTGCACGGACAGAAGGGACGGGAGCAACTGGGAGGGCGGAGATGGTAACGGAGGAGGCGGGGACAGATGTGGGGATGATGCCAGGTGGTGTTGCAGCCTCCTCCTCCCCCAGGAGGTCAGCGTCGGACCCGTCGGCGTCGTAGCTGGTATCGTGTCCAGACAGGTCCTCTGACTGACTCCCCTCGCCTTCCGTGCCACTGCCTCCTTCTGACTCTACAGCACTGGTGGCACTGTCGCTGGGTCCCTCCTCCAGGTCCGTGCAGGTGTCTCCTTCGGTTTCCGATGATGATGCTGTGGGCAAGGAGAAGAAACAGAAATGCATCAGTCACCTGTATACATCTGACACATGAGCACAAAAACAATAGGTCACAGTGCATATCAGGCTATGCATCATGAGTAACGGCTAGATTACTCCGCACATTTGTAAGCCCTGTACTGCCCAGTTGGTAGACCCACTATGCCACTTGGACACAAGGAAAAAACAGAACACACCAGGCCACAACTTGAATGAGAAAAACACTGAGAAGCTAGTGTCTGTGAACAGGTGAGCACAGCAATACAATTAAGTCATGCCACCTCTTGTTTACCCTGAAAGAAACAGTAGTGGTGCACCCAACGTAAACTAACACACCTCACTACTCAAGGTGTCACCACACTCAGAGACCTGTAAGTACTTTGGAACACAAAACGGAAAAATGTTGTTACCTCACAATACTTTACACAATCGACATGTATTGAATGTGGCAATTCGCCATTTCATGAAAAGAACACCCATGTGGCTGCCTGAAAGATGTCTCCCAAGGAAGTGCACACAAAACTACATTTACACTGTCATTGAAGAAGCTGGCACCTTTTTCAAAGAAGCCACTGTTAGAAATAAATGGTGTTGCAGAAAGTACATATACATGGGCCAACGGAGGTCTTGATGTCTTTACACATGTTAGTTTGTATCACCAATAACAAAGGAGTTTCACAAAATCAAGACCACTATGGGAACATGTATACGGAGAATCTGCAACACCATTTAATTCTAACAGTGGCTTCTTTGAAAAGGTGCCAGCGTGTTCCATGAAAGTGGAAATGTCGTTTGGTGTGCACTTTCTTGGGAGACATCTTTCATGCAGGCACATTAGTGTTCTTAACCCAAATCATCAAATTACCACATTTAAAACATGAAGAACTGTCGACAAGTGCTGTGAGTGCAAAGGTACAAACATTTTTGACTAACAACTTGAATTATGTCAGTTGTCACATAGCCATCCGTTACCTGATGACACAGTTGGCTACACATATGACCCACTGCCTGTCATGCAGAGTGGCACACATGTCCAAACCCAGGACAATGCATAAGCTAATGGGCCTGCAATTGTGTTGTAAAAAAACATAGCTGTACTGTGGAGACACCCTCATGGCAAGCCAGAATGTCCACACAGATGTCAGCACACAAAGACCAAACAGCGTTGCATCTGAACCACACAGATGTACCAATAATATATGAGCAGTATTCATGTTGTTAAAAAAAATTACACATGCTGCAAAGCACGAACATTAAGCACTGGCCACCATCACCGGGGCACTGCATGGTGATTCTTTGTACAGCCAATTCTCACACACAGGTCAGACCTGGCAAGGAGAAATCAGGGATGCCCATGTAGGCCTCTTCCGCACAACCCCCCCATACCTGAGTCAATGTGATTGATACAGATCAAGAAGTGACACCTCTTAATCAGGGTTTCAAAAACTGTGCAGCACAATTGCTAAATTGACACAACATCACCTCGTGGGGCTGCCAACACATATTTGTGACAAACAACCATCAACAGATTGTTGTGAATAGCCACACAGGCACTGCCCAGTGGCAGTATGCACAAGCCAAATGGTGTATCCCTGTCCAGTGGACACATGTAGCACACATTGGAAATATACAAACTAGACCAGGGAACAATGCCACAGAGGCAGACCTATGCTAAACCCACAGAGAATGTGCACAGTGTTGGATGACACACATGATTAGGAGGGCAGGGTGTCTCAGGGGATTGTAGTGGGCACACTGCTCCGTGTTTCTGGAATGAGCTGACTGTACTATGAGCAACCGTCATGGCACTCTGCATATCTCCCACTCATGCACATCATGTCTGAGGCCACAACATTGGTCATGCATGCTGCAAGGATGTTCAGGTGAAACCTCACACTCCTATGTTGAGACTCATCATCAGTGCCAACAAATATGGACCCCCAACATAGTGAACAGGTCATGGCACAGGCAAGGTACCAACACATGTCACAGACCACCCTCCCACATAATGTGGAAAGCAATGTGCACTTTGATTTTCTGGCACCCTAGATGACCATGTGCAAATGTGATTACACACAGACCAGGGGACACATGTCAAGGAGGGGAAGGGATGAAAAAGAGCACCAGGTGACATTGGGGAACAGAAAATGCACTGCACTGCACAGATAAACTCTGGGAGTGTATCCAGGCTACAGAGCACTTCCAAAAGCCGGTGACACATAACACAACAAACAGCCATGTACCTACCCCCTCGTTGCTGCAGTCTCTCCTGTAACTGCCTATCAAGGTCAGGGAAGACCACCGCCAGAACACGGGTCATGTGGGAGGTCAGGTGTCGGCGTCAGCCGTGGGGGCAAGGAGGGTCGAGCCCCAGCTGGACCCGGGCGATCCGCCGGGTCCTGCACCGGATGTCCTGCCACCATTTTAGGACCTGTGGTAGGCGCCGACTGCGATCCCCCGCCAATCTCACAGCCCTGATGATGTCCTGCCAGATCACCATCTTCTCGTAGGCAGTTACCTGTCAGGATGACAAAGTGAGACAACATCACTACACCTGCTCCATGTCCCAGAGACACACATTTGAACATCTTTGATATGTTGAACAGGGCATAGGATGCTGACAGGAATTGCATCATTCTCAATGAGAAATTGGCCTGTGTGCAAGCCCCAATGCACTACATGGCATTGAAAGTCAACGGGTGGCATAAGGGGTGCAACACACTCACTGATCATGGCACACACTGTGCAGCACATGCAACAGCAGGCTGATGGACAGCACGTGCCAAGCAGTCACATGTCCCACTCCACTGACACACCCTCAGCAGACTAGACAGACACACCCAGGCACAGATCACTCGCCTGTCAGTGACAACAGCGGATACAACCCCCACTCTGCACATGTGCCACTTGCCTGTGGGGTGTCACAGGTGTCGTGCTAGCTCTGCAAGTCAGACACACAGCACGGCTTACTTGTCACATCAGATGGGTAGAGCTGTTGCCTCCTCATGCAGCTGTGGTGCAACACTTCACATAGACACTCACCCACATGACAAGGAACATTCACACACCTCAATGTCCATGAGGTCGTACAGATCATTTGGACACTCTCCCCACAGGTCCACTCAACTCATACACATCTGTGGGTACAGCCACCTGTTACACCGGGGGGACCACTGAATCACCTCAGGACAATAGGAAAAAAAGCCACCAACGATTTGCCAGGCTGAATGTGTCATGCACCATGCAGTGAATGTCATAGTAAGCACAATGCAAGTGAGGAGTGCACACAGGAACAACTACCTCATGCTCTGCATGAGAGACATAAGCATGCCCCCCGGGACCCACTCTAAACAACTGTGCATGTCTGTCACACCTGGGCACAATGCCAGAAGTGACAGTCACACAACAGGTGCATAGGGAAAGGTAGTGGAGTCAGCACTCACCTGCTTCCCTGGTCTCCCATACAGCTTGGGGTACTGTGGGAGGAGGACGTCCAGCAACGCCTCATTCTCCTCTAGGGTGAATGGCTGGGCCCTCTCAACAGTACGCAACATGTTCCAGAGGAAGCAGGGACAGCGGCAGTGTGGTCGACTGGAAAGTTGTGCCGGTAAGTGCCCTCTCATGGGTTCTGGCTGCCTTATATCTGTCTTGCTGAGGGGTATTCATTTAGAGGAGTACATAGCTACACATATGACCCACTGCCTGTCATGCAGAGTGGCACACATGTCCAAACCCAGGACAATGCATAAGCTAATGGGCCTGCAATTGTGTTGTAAAAAACATAGCTGTACTGTGGAGACACCCTCATGGCAAGCCAGAATGTCCACACAGATGTCAGCACACAAAGACCAAACAGCGTTGCATCTGAACCACACAGATGTACCAATAATATATGAGCAGTATTCATGTTGTTAAAAAAAATTACACATGCTGCAAAGCACGAACATTAAGCACTGGCCACCATCACCGGGGCACTGCATGGTGATTCTTTGTACAGCCAATTCTCACACACAGGTCAGACCTGGCAAGGAGAAATCAGGGATGCCCATGTAGGCCTCTTCCGCACAACCCCCCCATACCTGAGTCAATGTGATTGATACAGATCAAGAAGTGACACCTCTTAATCAGGGTTTCAAAAACTGTGCAGCAACAATTGCTAAATTGACACAACATTACCTCGTGGGGCTGCCAACACATATTTGTGACAAACAACCATCAACAGATTGTTGTGAATAGCCACACAGGCACTGCCCAGTGTCAGTATGCACAAGCCAAATGGTATATCCCTGTCCAGTAGACACATGTAGCACACATTGGAAATATACAAACTAGACCAGGGAACAATGCCACAGAGGCAGACCTATGCTGAACCCACAGAGAATGTGCACAGTGTTGGATGACACACATGATTAGGAGGGCAGGGTGTCTCAGGGGATTGTAGTGGGCACACTGCTCCGTGTTTCTGGAATGAGCTGACTGTACCATGAGCAACCGTCATGGCACTATGCATATCTCCCACTCATGCACATCGTGTCTGAGGCCACAACATTGGTCATGCATGCTGCAAGGGTGTTCAGGTGAAACCTCACACTCCTATGTTGAGACTCATCATCAGTGCCAACAAATATGGACCCCCAACATAGTGAACAGGTCATGGCACAGGCAAGGTACCAACACATGTCACAGACCACCCTCCCACATGATGTGGAAAGCAATGTGCACTTTGATTTTCTGGCACCCTAGATGACCATGTGCAAATGTGATTACACACAGACCAGGGGACACATGTCAAGGAGGGGAAGGGATGGAAAAGAGCACCAGGTGACATTGGGGAACAGAAAATGCACTGCACAGATAAACTCTGGGAGTGTATCCAGGCTACAGAGCACTTCCAAAAGCTGGTGACACATAACACAACAAACAGCCATGTACCTACCCCCTCGTTGCTGCAGTCTCTCCTGTAACTGCCTATCAAGGTCAGGGAAGACCACCGCCAGAACACGGGTCATGTGGGAGGTCAGGTGTCGGCGCCCGCCGTGGGGGCGAGGAGGGTCGAGCCCCAGCCTCACCCGGGCGATCCGCCGGGTCCTGCACCGGATGTCCTGCCACCATTTTCGGACCTGTGGTAGGCGCCGACTGCGATCCCCCGCCAATCTCACAGCCCTGATGATGTCCTGCCAGATCACCATCTTCTCGTAGGCAGGTACCTGTCAGGATGACAAAGTGAGACAACATCACTACACCTGCTCCATGTCCCAGAGACACACATTTGAACATCTTTGATATGTTGAACAGGGCATAGGATGCTGACAGGAATTGCATCATTCTCAATGTGAAATTGGCCTGTGTGCAAGCCCCAATGCACTACATGGCATTGAAAGTCAACGGGTGGCATAAGGGGTGCAACACACTCACTGATCTTGGCACACACTGTGCAGCACATGCAACAGCAGGCTGATGGACAGCACGTGCCAAGCAGTCACACGTCCCACTCCACTGACACACCCTCAGCAGACTAGACAGACACACCCAGGCACAGATCACTCGCCTGTCAGTGACAACAGCGGATACAACCCCCACTCTGCACATGTGCCACTTGCCTGTGGGGTGTCACAGGTGTCGTGCTAGCTCTGCAAGTCAGACACACAGCACGGCTTACTTGTCACATCAGATGGGTAGAGTTGTTGCCTCCTCATGCAGCTGTGGTGCAACACTTCACATAGACACTCACCCACATGACAAGGAACATTCACACACCTCAATGTCCATGAGGTCGTACAAATCATTTGGACACTCTCCCCACAGGTCCACTCAACTCATACACATCTGTCGGTACAGCCACCTGTTACACCGGGGGGACCACTGAATCACCTCAGGACAATAGGAAAAAAAGCCACCAACGATTTGCCAGGCTGAATGTGTCATGCACTATGCAGTGAATGTCACAGTAAGCACAATGCAAGTGAGGAGTGCACACAGGAACAACTACCTCATGCTCTGCATGAGAGACATAAGCATGCCCCCCGGGACCCACTCTAAACAACTGTGCATGTCTGTCACACCTGGGCACAATGCCAGAAGTGACAGTCACACAACAGGTGCATAGGGAAAGGTAGTGGAGTCAGCACTCACCTGCTTCCCTGGTCTCCCATACAGCTTGGGGTACTGTGGGAGGAGGACGTCCAGTAACGCCTCATTCTCCTCTAGGGTGAATGGCTGGGCCCTCTCAACAGTACGCAACATGTTCCAGAGGAAGCAGGGACAGCGGCAGTGTGGTCGACTGGAAAGTTGTGCAGGCAAGTGCCCTCTCATGGGTTCTGGCTGCCTTATATCTGTCTTGCTGAGGGGTATTCATTTAGAGGAGTACATAGTGATTGGTCAGACTCATTCGCATCATACGTTTACTCCAATCCCTTTAAACATACACCAATGGCTTTAAACATGCACCAATGACACGCATTCGCATCGTTCAAATTTTGAGCATCATGTCAAGTCAACAACCACTTTGCAACATTGTATTATTTGGCCAACTGACTGTTCCAGGACACCTGATGGACACATTTCAAATGAAAACTCTGTATCCATGACAACCATCATGCATTTTGGTCCTAATACTTGTCCCCTATGTGTCCCCTATGTAATTTTGAAATCCACACACATGTACGGTGCATTTCACACATACCCGTATGGCACCAGTAGAACAGTGATACGGACCGTACATACGCAATAAATGCGGGTGTACGGTGTGTTTCACACGTACCCGTATGGCACCAGTAGAACAGTGATACGGACCGTACATACGCAATGAATGACTATGTCAGGTGTGTGTCATGCTTGCTGTTAGTCTTCCGTCAACTGCATCTGCTGTTGGTGCATCCAACATGGGTCTGTGTGGAGATGGGCATGGCACACATCAACGCACACCATGCCACATGTGGATTCCCACGGCTGTAGGGTCTGTGTGCATTGGACATCATATTTTCCCAGGCATACATGTCTGCGTCGTCTCTATGGCTGTGTTTATTTGCTGTCACGTGTACCCCTTCATTGCAATGTGTTTCATATGTACATTTGACATTCCATGTGACCTGTGCGTGTGCCTTGCAGTCAACTGTCTGGATGAGATGACATCCTTCCAATGCTGCTATGTGGATGTGTGTCACTCCGGTGATATCACTGGCTGTTCACTCAGACTTGCCCCCAGCTCATTTCAGGGCATGTCATGTAGACTTGACAATCAACAGGTGTATCTGGCTTTCCGTAGGAGTGCCAGCAAGCTGGCATATGTGTCCTGGATGTATTGCACACACCAGACTCCATAGTTACATGATGTTTAGTAGCAGTTTAGCATGTTCTATGTTCATTGACATTGATGTTGGCAGACTCTCAATCTTCATAATTCCTAACAATGTCTTGCAGGGCACCGCCTGTCCCAAGAACAATGCCAGACTTGGCTGCCATGAGGGAACGTGCCTGCATCCGACGTTACAGATTCACTCAACAGTTGATGGAGGACTTGACTGACAAGCTGGCACCACACCTCCAACCGTGACACATGTATCCTACTGCGCTGACCCCAAAGATGAAGGTGATGGCAGCCCTATATTTTGTTGCCACAGGTACGTTTCAATTGACCATAGCTGATGTTGGTGGGATGTCACAGACAATGTTCAGCCATGTCCTGGGTGATGTTTTGGCAGCCATGTTGGAGCACCTTGATGAATTCATCAAATATCCTACCCCATAGAAGTTGACAGATGTGAAGGGTGATTTATATGCCCTGGGAGGGATGCCCCATGTCATTGGATCCATTGATGGGACACATGTGGCTTTGGTACCACCGCAGGCACAGGAGCAAGCCTATCGCAACCGTAAACATTACCACTCAATAAATGCCCTTGTGGTGTGTCTTGCTAACATGCTGATTTCCCTCGTCTGTGCACGTTTTCCAGGATCAGCACACAATGCCTACATCATGAGGCGTAGCAGCGTGCCACAATTGATGCTGCGGCTGCACAACGAACGAGCATGTCTTGTTGGTGGGTATACTCTGTTGGTCCTGTGTGTTGCGGTATCTTTGGCTCTTACGGCATCTTCTGACCCACTTATTTACATGATGTTTCCATGTAGGGGACTCTGGGTATCCCAACATGCCATGGCTAATGACACCTCTCCGCAACCCAAGAACAGCTTCAGATCACAGGTACAACAATGCACACGGGCAGACCAGGCGAGTGATTGAGAGGACGTTTGGCCTCCTGAAGAGCCGATTCCGGTGCCTTGACAAGACAGGCGGATCCCTCCCATATGCACCGGAGAAGGTCTGCAAAATCTTCATTGTGTGCTGCATGCTGCACAACATGGCTGGTGAGAAGGCAGTGACACTCATCCTTGATCCTGATGAGCAGCAACACCCACCCATGGAGGATCCAGGGCTTGGTTACGAGGCAAGTGATGAGGAGGAGGAGGATGATATCCGGAGTCAGCTCATACGCAACTTCTTCTCATAATGGTGAGTCACTGGGTATGAGTGTGCAAGCTTGTAGCATTGAGTGGCATGTGTTGCAATTTGTGTGTCCAGCTGACTGAATGCAAAGTGACTTTGATGTGTGTACTGATGTGTCACTCGAGTGATGATGTCATGCCACACAGTTTTGCGGAGAGACTTTCTTTGAAATTTACATGTGTCCAACATTGTTCATGTTTCGTAACTGACCATGTGTGCGGCGAGATTTGTTTTAGGTGACTTCTTGTGTGTCTGTCACTCCCAGGTTTTTGCCCCTGTTATCTGCTCGTGTCAACTTTTTCCTCCTGCTATTCCTCATGAGGATTGCAACGTGTGCTGAATCAGCGTTCCATGCACGGACATGTGGAAATGTCAGTTTGGGTAAGGATTGCAGCAAGGCTTTTTGGTGGTGGTACGGGTTGGGAATGTGTGGGAACTGCTTCTGTGCATGTTGTGGTACCATGCATACATGTCTTCTCACCATGGAGCCTATAACATGTAGCATTACTCCCATGACATGATAGTCACCCTTCTTGACAGTCATCTGTATTGGAGTGTGGAGTCTGATGAAGACATCAATGTGCGTAAACCTTGCCTCTGAAACATTGCTGATGCTACGGGTGGACATAGTGTGGGACATCACAACAACAGGTTCTATGGTGAATTGCAGCCTCTCCGTGTGCAGCAGGATGTGTTTGGCTCATCCCCTTAACTTGTGTGCCAGTTCATTGAGATTTACAACATCCGTGTTGTGAAGGGGGGGTCCAGTGTATGTCCCACATGTTCTGTCAACTAACCTGTGAGTCTGTTCGTATGGATGCATTTCCCTTTGTGAGAGTTTGTGCAAAAAAGGTGTTCAGCACAATCCAAAGTGCCTCATTTCTGTCACTGCAGATCTCTTGTCAGTTTGCATGCGTCATCTATGGCATAATTGTCAAAGATTGAGCATATGAGTGTATGTGTACTTCGGCAACATGCATGCATTTCTTCATGGCTAATAATCTCTATTGTGCATGAAGTACCTGGTTGTGTATGTATTTGTGCTGGCTGCTCCCCACAACGGGACGTCAACGCCTGCTGACGGTGTGTCTCCTGTGCGCAGCTCTGCATTTTGTTGCCTGATCCTGTAGCCGTCATATTTGTTGATTCTTTATACATTTTCTCGGAGTGACCCATGAGTAACCTGACACTCATTCCTTTACATACACCTGTTGCACTGTGCCTTTCTGACCTCCTTGTCTTTGTGTGCTACTTTTTGCCTAGTTTCTCACCCCTTCCGCCTGCTGCTGCCTCACTTGCGGCACCGCCCCACCGAGTGCCCTGATTCTGCAACCCGCACGCCTTCTCCCTTCCCCCCTCCACCCATTCTTAATGCAGCCAGCAGCTTGTCTGTTCCACTGTTGCGCCAACGCCCTTGCCAAAGGCAGGACTGTCTGCGCCTGCAATGTGCCCAGTGCATGACCCTCTGGTCCTTGCATGACCCACGTCACACAACAGGCTCCTGCTTCAGCCACCCCTCCAAGCAATGTCCACCAGACAAGCAACCGCCTGCTATAAGGCAACCCCTAAGCGCACACACAACACCTTTGCATGCTGAGTGTGCAACTCCAACTGCCTACACAGCGCTGCCCCGCCTACCAGACCCAGTCAGAACAACCAGGTCATGTGCCTCCTACTCCACACCCGCTCCATCCACCAGCACGCCATTGGACTCTGTTACCTCCTCAACACAACAGCCCCACACATCAACTTCATGACAGTAACCTGGATAAAAGCATCCTCAGCACACAACTTCTTCATTGCCATCTCTGACGGATACAAGATCACCCGCAGGGACGGCACCAACAATCCCGGCAGATGACTTGCAATTTATTCACAAGTACACCCTCAGAGTCACAAATCCGGTTTTGCACCAACCCCCTGGCAACCCTCAGAGTAACTCTCATCTACAGATCTCCAGGCCTACATCCACAAATCCCCAAAGCCATCAACACGTACATCTGGACACACGCCCTCACCTCCCCAGGCTACACGTGGCTGGGGGCAAGCAACTTCTTGCTGGAAGAGAACCACACCACCATCCATCATTGGTCCATCAACATTTGCATCCACGTCTCCGACAAGTAACACACTTCCCCACACCCCGCTACCGATCCCCCAAAGATGCTTGATGTAAGTCACCACAAACAAGCTGTGTGGGACACTCGAACCAACACCCCCGCCACACCCTGCAACCTCACACACTGGATCAGCAACTGATCCAACAATCTTGCCACATTGACGGACTTTCCTGTGAAGCACAACAACAGTTAAGCCACCTGGGACAAGGCAGACCTACTGGACTCATACAGATCTAGCCGGACTCTTGTGCAAACCTTGCAACACAAAGAATCATCAGTTACCTTACAGCCCTGGAAAACGCCACACACAGCCATCACCATATCATCAGCAAGGACAAGTGGAGATCCTTCAGATAGGGCCGAGGCACCACAACACACGACATACAGGAGCTCATCAGCATTGTGAGTGGACTGACAGCAGCTCTCCATCCAAAAGACACCCCACCCTTGCAAGGCAGATCAAATCCCTTGCAAATTTCTACCACTGTAAGCTCATGGAGATACACGACAGCCTTGGCACACAGAGGCAGACAGCACCATTATCCGCGGGACAAACCCCCCTCAGGTTCTGGACTTCCGTCAGCAGCAAATACACCACCTGGCTCATGTGCACCATCCACTCTGGCTATCCATCAGGCCCCTTCCCACACAACATCTCAACCACATCATTCCCAATCCTTGAAGCCCACATCCAGCACGTCATGAATGTCTCCTTTGAGTTTGCACCATTCCATGGGAGCTGGAGGCGTGCAGAGACCCAGGCCCTTCTTAAACAACGGACGGCAGTACCGCCGGAACTCCTGGAACATCACCCTGCTTCCCTACCCAGCAAATGTCATCAGGAAGACACTCAACGAGCAACTGACAAACTTCCTCCACGCAAACAGCTCCAGGCAACCGGCACCAGACCATCTTCCACAGTAATCACACCACAGCAACCGTCATAATTGCCACCACCAACAACAACTTTGCCTCAACAATGGTGAGACCACCCCTCTTGACCTCTCAACGGCATTGTACACCATGTGCTACCACACTGTCAGCTCACATATCTCCAACACTGGTATCCAGAGGAGGGCCCAGGATTAAATCAACAAGTAGCTCAACAGTAAGGCCCAGGGAGTCGGCCTCCACCCTTCCGCATGTGGTACACTGGGGTCATCTGGCCCATGCCCCAGGGCTCATCTCTCAGCGTGATGATCTTCAATGTCTCCATGACCCCCCTCTGCACCATCACATGTGCACACATCCTCATCATCATCTCGTATGCCATTGACACCCAGCTGCTCCTCATCCTCACCAAAGACCCAGCCATTGCCAGATCCAACCTTCAAGAAGGCATGAGATCCATTGACGAATGGCTGAACATCAGCCACCTGAGGCTGGACTTGGACAGGACTGAGGTCATGATCTGAGGATTGTCCCCTTACGGCTGGGTCAACTCCTTGTGTCCCATCGGCTTGGGCACCGCACCAGCACCCAGTGGCCACACAAGCAAGCTGGTGTTCATCATGGACTCATCGCTCACAATTACCATGCAACTCAACACCATCTGTACCTCATGCTGCAACACCCTCCGCATGCTGCAAATGATCCACAGATAGATCCACTCCAAGGTAAGACAGACCATCACCAAGGTCCACGACACCAGCCGGGTCAACTACAGCAACGCCCTGTATGGAGGGACAACAGCAAAACTGCAGGAGAACTTGTCCACATCCAGGTTGCATCCGCACACCTCATCTTCAACATCCCCCGCCCCAGCCACATCACCGTCCACCTGAGATAGCTACAATGGCTCACTGTCTGCTGCAGGATCACCTTCAGACTCCTCACCCACACTCAGGAGGTAGTCCAAAACCCCAGACCCAAAATCGACCTTGGACGTCTGTCATCCAACACCCCGTTGGCCCAACTCCGTGCAGACAACCTTTCCCTGGCCACCATTCATCACATCCACAGAACAACAGCATGCAGGAAATAGTTCTCCCACCTTGCCAAACAGACCTGGGACTCCCTCCCCGGGCACCTCCACATGACCCATGACCTCTACGCCTTCATGATACTCTTTCAAATTGGTCTGTCCGAGCAGTATTGCAAGCCCCCCATCAGCAGCTTGAGGCCATCACGGGTGAGTATTGGGCTCCATGTCTGTATTTGATGATACATTGTGACCCAGGTGTGTCCTCGACCGGACTCAGATCCCAGTGTATGGATGGCTGGAGGTAGTTCCACACTCAGGCATACTTTGACATATCCCCACACTTATGTTGTGGACTCATGCGAAATGACTGCAACATCAAATTTAATTTTTGTTTTATTATAGGTCTGGGACGTGATTTGTGCAAGAAAAAGGTGCAATACAGGGACCATAGAATCCAAAGTTCCCAGGGGCGGTGGGATCCTTGGCATTTGAAAGCCGCAGAGTCCAGACCACAGTGTTTGGTATCATTGGTCAGACTGTGACCAGCAAGTCCATGTGGCAGAGAATGTAAGTCAATGAGGTGATGATGTTGCACATGAAGGCCAGGTGCCAGGCCAGGTGACCTAGGTGATGTGGATGGCCCGCTACCTCTCACGGTCTTTTCCGTGGATGACCCACCTTCCTCGGGGGACCCTCAGATGCAGGCCTTGACGATGCTTGGGACGCTCCGTCGGACAAATCCTCCTCCTCCTCCTCCCTCCCTGTGGCTGGTGGTGGTCTTCGCATGGTGGCACAGGGAGGGTTGCTCATGTTGTCTGCGATCCAACAGAGTGAATGGCTTATGTCCCTTTGCACCGCCAGGAGCTCAACCAGTCTTGCCTCATCCGTCCTTGGTGTTCTTGTTGACTGGCATGTTGCTCGGCCTGCTGGTTCTTCATCTCTGTGATGGCCCCCTTTATCTATGTGAGTGTCCCAACTACCTGGCTGATCTCCCTGGTGTCACGCCGGTATGCCTCCCTGATGTTGTGTATGTGTGACATACCAGTCTCTTCAGCTGGCTGGTCAGGTTCTCGCCTCCACCTGCCTCCACTCCCACCACCCCTGCCCACACGAGCCTGGCCTGCCGTTGTGGGCACATTGGGTCTACGGGTCCCCTGAGGGATGGCAGTGATGGTGTTGTCTGCCTCCTCCTGGGTGCCCGGCGTACCTTGTCCCTCCTGGTCAGACTGGCTCAGTTGGTCACTCCTCGGTGTCTCCTGGGATGTGGCCGGAATGGGGGTTCCTGAACCAGGTGCTGCAGGAGCTTGGACAGCAGAGGGTCCAGGTCCGTCGGGGTCATCCGCGGAGTGTTGAGAGGCGTCGCTGCCGGTGGGATCAGGTTCCACCTGAGCCTGGGACTGTGATTCTTCACCCCCATTGTTGGGGGGAGATTCCTCACGTTGCCCTGTGTGTGAGAGACAGTCAATGTTAATGCTGTTTCATGCAACATCCATGTTTCATACACATTCTAGTTAGCACTGTTCCTCCAGGTAGTTGTATGTGCTTAGCATTCTCCTCAATGTTCACTTGTGGATGGGTATGTTGCGGGGGACAGATTGATATGTGTTCCTGAGTCTTTGACTTGTTGATTTTTGGCTTGGATGCTTCTTCGCCTATGTATTGGTCTTGTTGTGTTACATGTCCATTGTGACAGTGGGTAAATCCATTGCCTGTCCCGGGGTGTCTGCTTGTGTAAGGGGTGTGTGTGACAGGGCCTGCTGGTGGGTGTAGTGTAATTTTGCACTGGGGCTCCCAGGTGATGTAGCTGTCCCCCCATGGAGCATGCTGCCATGACAGTGAGTGTGAGTTCCTGTCCTAGATATCTGACCTTGTTGTCTTGGTGTTTGTGTTTGCACTGGTCACAGGAGAGCCTTGTGCTGCCTACACCAGGGCTCAGTGTCAGCTATCTTGTCAGTACTTTCCCAGTCTCTGTGCATTGAGCATGGTGCATGGGTATGTACCTGGGCCATATGGGATGAGGGCAATTGTGTCTAATTTGGTGTTCAACAATGCATTTTGTGACACCCACCCTCCCAGCATACCGGACATCCATTCTTGGGTTAGTGCTTCGTCTAGCATGGGACATAGCATGGCCTTGCTTTCTCAATGGAGCATACACATGTTAGTGGCATTGGCGTTGTTTTTGACTATGGTTCTGGCCAGTGAGTGTTTGGAGGTAGTTGCGTGCATTTTGTGTAGTTGGGGTGTGGATGCCATTACCCCCATGTTACATAAGTTGTTTGTGTACTAACCAGGCTCTGGAACTCCCTGAAGTCCATGTACTCCCACCGGCGGAAGCAGGACCATCACCTTCTCCTCCCAGGGATGGAATTGTACTGGTCTGCGGGCCCACCACCTCCAGTGATGTTGCTCTGGGCGTAGTCGTCATTCATTTTTCGCTTGACTGCCCACCGCAGATCGTGCCACCTGGTTGGCATTCAGTCCTGGTCCTTCTGATGGGTGCAACAGCATTCACCCTATCGCCGATCCTCTGCCACAGGCATGATTTTTTGGCTATTGTGGTCTGTCTGAACAATGTTCTAAACAGCTGTGGCTCGACTCTGATGACTTCATTGACAAGGATCTCCAGCTCCTCCCTTGTGAACTTTGGATTCTTGTCTGTGGGCATGATGTGGGGTGAGGGTGTGGATGGTTGTGGGTGTGTGGGTCTGAATGTGAAGGTGTGTGTCGGAATGTGAAGAGGTGGGTATGTGTGAAGGAGGTTGTGTGAAGGTGTATATGTTAAGGTGGATGGGTGCAGTTGTTGGTGTGTGCTCTCTAGCTGCAGTGAGTCTGTTGCAAAGGCTCATGGTTTGTGTGTGTGGGCCCTTTTTATTGGTCCATTTGTGGGTGGGCCTCAGTTTGAATTTTTGGTGGGTGTGTTATAAGGGGTGGTTGTGAGTTTGACCCGCTGTTTGCCTGTTTGGATGTGGCCAGGTCAGTTATTTCGATGTTTTGTGCACAGTAGACGTGTTTTGTGGTGTTGTGCGAGTCGGATAGACCCTCCTTGTGCTGTTTTACATTGCCTATGTACGGTGCGTATATACGCGATGTTGGGGTACGCACCGTATATACGCGATGTTGGGGTACGCACCGTACATGCACGATGATGTTGTTGTAAGGTGTGTACATACGCGATGTTGTTGTGAAGTGCGTACATATGCGATGTTGGGGTACGCACCGTACATACGCGATGATGTTGTTGTGGGGTGCGTACATACGCGATGTTGGGGTACGCACCGTACATACGCGATGATGTTGTTGTGCTGTGTGCGTACATACGCGATGTTGGGGTACGCACCGGACATACGCGATGATGTTGTTCTGATGTGCGTACATACGCGATGTTGGGGTAAGCACCGTACATACGCGATGATGTGGTTGTAAGGTGTGTACATAAGCGATGTTGTTGTGAGGTGTGTACATACGCGATGTTGGGGTACGCACCGTACATACGCGATGATGATGTTGTTGTAAGGTGCGTACATACGCAATGTTGTTGTGAGATGCGTACATATGCATGGGGCGCTGTACGACTCGTACCCCTGTACGACTCGCACCCCAGGAACTACTTTTCCTGGGATACGAGTCGTATAAAGTTTGCTTTGTAGCGGGTAAAGTCATTCCCCATGTACGGGACGTTTTCCGTACGAATCCTAAATCGGAAAGCCGGTCCGGATCGTACTTGTACGCTCGGACTGTATTTTTTTGATTCGTACGGAAAAGTGTCCAGGTCCATCTCATACACCTTTTCCCAATCGAATTCGTACGGATCGGGCCGATCCGTATGTATTTTTCCCGTACGAATCGTACTTCACAGGTGGGACGGGACTTTTACGATTCGTACGCGAAAATTACCGATACCAGTCATACGGGGAAAAAAAATTACAGGATCGGAATCAACCCCTTGGTGTGTGGCTAATGTAAAGAGTCTTAAATGATCCAGTATGAGTGACACTGAAAGGACGGTGACTGAGTGTTGAGCGGTGACAAAGAAAGAAAACGAATCCAACCTTAGGGTTAACCATAGACTTTGAAGAAAGCAACCAATAATATCTAAGTCAATCACTGGGCACCTTCAGAACATTCACTCCCCCCAAAAAAAATAGAACAAGCTACAAAGTGGGCAATAACACTCATTCTGACAAGCACAATGCCTCCTCAATTACCTGCTTGCCCAACAAGCATAAGGAAATTTCAAATCCCCCTAAAAATTGACACAGGAACATTTGAGTATACCTGCATTTATTTAGTTATTCACTCTTCACAAGACCTGTTTATTTTATCTTCCTCAAACTTATCAAAACTGTTGCTCAAAATCTCACAATTCTACTTTGCCGCTTCTACTAAGTTAAGATCATCAGTTTGCTTCTTAATATTATTGATTTCAACCATTGAATGAATGAATCAAAAGTTTCAGATTTGCAATAAAATTATTTTCTAATGTGTTCTCCTACCTTTAAACAGTATTTGAGACATTCCGCCATCCTAAGGTCAAAAGAGTGCAGTGAACCCACTTTCTTAATATTGTTGACCTTGAATAGATCTGATTGGTGACTCTTGCTTTTGTTAGAAGACTTTTCCCCTTTTTTCTACCCCGTCAATTGTTGCACTCACTCACCTCTGAACAGTATGATATAGTACACGCCAAACATCATTATAATGGAACATTTTATGAAAATATCTGTTGTGTATTGTTGATGTGTGTTAATATTTGAAAAAAATAAAAAACAAATGTATAAAAACAAATGCAGAAATTAGTATTACTACACTGATGATTCATATGTGATTCCCAAATTCTGGGTGTTTTCCTGGGACAAATTCCAACAGGTATGTCTTGATGGAATTGTCCATAACTATTACCTGTTGTACTATCACATGTATTAATACCATATGAGTTAATACCATTTTTCACTATTTACCCCTTGGTTTTGACCACACTTGAAAGTATTTTCTTTAAATGCCATAATTATTATGTCATTAAAAAAGGGAATTAAAGCTTTATGGGATGGGTAAAGGTTCAAGGTAAAAGAAAACTGAGTAGGGCTTTTTAGGGTTCGGAAGTGGTTATGGGGACAGTGTAGTAAGGTTATTTTGGAGTTCACGGTTGGATAAGGGTACTTGATAGTAAGAGATGTGTAAGGGTACAGTGTAGAAAGGGTATTAAAGGTGTTTTTAGAGTTTAGCAATGGGTAAAGTAATGGAGTAGTAGGACCACATTTAAAAGGGTAACATGAAATAGCATTGTGTTAGGATTGGAGTCCTCCAAAAAAACTATATAAATAAGTCTCTGAATTCTTTACTGACTGCCTGCTCCATTTTCCCACGGGTTGCAGCCAACTAATTAGGAGCAAGTTGGGCCAATCAGAACGCTCACATTTTTTCAATTGGGACTGTTGCGAGAGTCCTTTGAACCCTACTGTTCAGGTATCCCTAATATCTCTAAAACTACTGAACCCTTTATGTACCAAGATGCAGCTTCCTGCTAAATTTGCTGTAATTCAATTCTGCAGTTTTTGTGGTATCGCTTTCCAGAAAAGTCTTTGGAAAATGCATTATGAAATTTGGGTTTGGGGCCTCCCTTTTTTCTTGGCCCCGCCTAACAGATCACCTTAAAACTTTACAGGAAGGAGCTGAGGTGAATATACTTTTTGGGAAGGTTTTGTGGAGATTCATCAAACGGTGCTAAAGCGATTCTGTGGAAAATTCATGTGGGGTAGCAACTGATATTCATTATTACTGCATGCCTCACAATAATGGTTTGAATTATTTGAATGTTTTAAACTCTAGTTTCTGCACAAATCAATATTAAGATCCCACTTGTAAATGTCTGCTGTAGCTTTTTCACAACTGATACAAATGCTCTATATAGTAAACAGTTTGTGGGTGCCTGCATTTTGGGAGGCTTGCTCTCTCCCATTGTAAATCCTTAATTCAATTATATGCATTGCCTGCTTGACGCATGCATCGACTTAAGTCTAAGCCAATGTATCTTGAATTTGTTTAAGGGTATCATTTCCATACATCCAAAATCCCTAATGTTGGTTTGTTGCAAAAAGTCGGCAGATGTATTTGTACATGGGGGAACTTAGTACACATTTCTCTTTCAAATAAATACGTTTACATGGGTTTCTTTACATCTAACACGCTACAAAGTTTCACAAAGTCCTGGTTCGTCTGCTCACTAACTTGCAACATCCTACTTGAGAGATAAAGAAAAACTGATTCTGAAGCATGTGGATTGAGCTACTAAAGTTCCCTCTGTCTACAGGACATAATTATTTATTTTCATATTTCGTGCATTGTTTTAAAATAGAGACCTAAATCTTTATCTTGAAGAGAAATTCAGGACCTGGCTAACAAGTTCTCAAATAGTGGAATTTTTAAAATGACTTGATTTTGCACATTTTGCAGCCTATGAGGTAACCTTTTAAGTAGTCATTTTATGTACATATAGGTTGTTATAATCGAGTTTAGAAACAAATGATGCCCTTGAGCTAGTGGTAAATTAGCTGTATAATGAGATTGCTTCAATGTAGCATCCTCACATAAATTAAACAATGATAAAGCAAATTAGCTTTGCTTTTGGATTCTGCAGGCACACTGAGTGATGGAGATGCATATTCAAGTATGCCTGCACATAGGCAGACCAAGCAAAACACCTGCAGACATCATCAGACATCATCAGACATCATTTCAAACACACTGACTAATACTCATAAAATCAAGCAAGCACATATCAACAGATGAGCAACCACACACAAAAACGATATAAATTGTCATAAATGTTGTCTTAAGAGTTTCTCCTATCTTGTGCATTTTTTCAAATACGTAGAACACATATCACTAGTAATTTGTAATAGCATTTATTTTTATCATTGTACAACAATGTACTTTACAGGGAATACATTTATCATGTATTTTGATATCATGCTTCTAGTTCATATATTTATCAGGGGTGTACAGAATTCTATACATTTTCTTTAGCATAATTATGTGAAATATTTAGGGAACTGTGAAATTACTTGCAATTACACAAATGACACATATGTCATTTTGCAATATTTTAAAGTGAAATGTCTCTTTATATCCATTTTTGACGCAAGGATGAATTTTGTGCTAAAAAATAGGCATAAAAAACACACTTGCTGGTAACAACAGCCACACATTTTCTTGTTTTTCAAGTTGCCTCCGTATTCCCACTCTATAATTTTGCTGCAAATTGCAGTGTAATTACGCTACATAGCATAATGGCTTCATTTCAGGTGTTAACACAAAATTTACCAAATGATGCCAATTATGCCACAATAATTTAAATGTGACTTGGGCATAATATTCATACTTTCGTTTGAACAGAGTGTTCTTTGGAGAAAGCAGAATAGCTATAAATGTTCTACATCACATTCTAACTGTACTTTGAGACTAGTGTATCTTTTGCAGTTTAGGTTGACATAGGAAAGCTATGAGACATCTTAATGGCTATGTGTGCAACCACCTCCGATGCATTCTACTCAACACCCGCTCCGCCCACAAGCACACCATCAAACTCTGGAACCTACTCGACTCCTCCGCCCTGGACGTCGCCTTCCTGACGGAGACCTGGATGACCCCTCCTTGGCACCTGCCATCGCCATAGCCATCCCTGACGGCTACAAGATCACCCGCAGAGACCACACCAACGGAACAGGAGGAGGAATCGCCATCGTCCACAGAAACACCCTCAGAATCTGGACCAGCACCGACGACACCCTGAGCACCGCCGAACACCTGCACTTCCAGATCCACAGGACCCCAACACCACCCTCAGAGGAACCCTCATCTACAGACCCTCCGGCCCCCGACCGCAGTTCAGCGACTCCATTGACGACTTTGTCAGCACGCATGCCCTTACCTTCATGGACTACATCCTCCTCGGAGACCTGAACTTCCACCTCAAGAACACCAACGACGGCAACTCCACCACCCTGCTCAACCACCTCGCCAACCTCAGACTCAAACAGCTTGTCACGACTCCCACCCACTCCACCGGACACACACTCGACCGCATCTTCTCCACCAGCAACCACGCCACCTTCAGCCACACCACCGTTCTCCTCTGGACCGACCACCTCTGCGTCCACTTCACCTTCGAGAAGCCTACCATGCACCACCACACACAACAGGTCCCCCACCGCAGCTGGAGCAAAGTCACCGAAGACCAGCTAGCCACCACCCTCGCCCAAAACCCACCAACAGACGCCACCGACTCCGCCGCCCGCAACCTCAGGCACTGGATCGACGACTGCACCAACACTCTCGCCCCGCTCAAGATACCCTCAAACAGACGCACTGACAAAAAAGCCATCTGGTTCACCACCGACCTCCAGGCATCCAAGCAGGCCTGCCGTAAGCTCGAGAAGAAGTGGCACCACGAACAGACACCGGACAGCAACACAGCATACAAGAGTGCCATCCGCAGACACCACCAACTCATCCGAACCACCAAGAGGGCTTCCTTCAAGGAGCGCATCAACAACAATACACACAACAGCAAAGAGCTTTTCAACGTCGTGAAGGAACTCTCCAACCCCAGCTCCAACTCCAACGACATCCCGCAATCACAAGACCTCTGCGATGCCCTAGCCACCTTTTTCCACTTCAAGATCACAGACATCCACGACGGCTTTAGTAACCAGGTTCCCCCGACAGATACCGACACCTCAGACCCAATGCTCCCCAGCCACATCGTCCCTCTGTCTTCCTGGACCCACGTCAACGATGACAACACCATCAAAATCATGAACACCATCCACTCCGGCTCACCATCTGACCCATTCCAACACCACATCTTCAACAAAGCTAGCTCCACCATCACACCCCATCTCCGCAAGATCATCAACAGCTCCTTCGAGATTACCAGCTTCCCGGAGAGCTGAAAGCACGCCAAGATCAATGCCTTACTCAAGAAACCCAAAGCAGACCCAAAGGACCTCAAGAACTTCCGGCCCATCTCCCTCCTTCCATTCCCAACAACAGTAATCGAGAAGATTGTCAACAGGCAACCGACCGCCTTCCTCAAAGAGAACAACATCCTGGACCCGTTCCAATCTGGGTTCTGCAGCAATCACAGCACCAAACCAGCCCTCATCGCCACCACCGATGACATCAGGGCCATGCTGGACAAAGGAGAAAGCACGGCCCTCATCCTCCTGGACCTGTCAGCCGCCTTCGACACCGTCTGCCACCACACCCTCCGCACACGCCTCCACGATGCAGGGATATGCGAAAAAGCCCTGGACTGGACCACCTTCTTCCTCACTGGCAGAACCTAGAGTGTCCGTCTCCCCCCTTTTTGTTCCAAAGACACCAAGATCATCTCCGGCGTACCCCAAGGATCGTCCCACAGCCCAACACTCTTCAACGTCTATATGGCACCGCTCACCAACATCGTCCGATCGCACAACCTCAACATCATCTCATATGCCGACGACACCCAGCGGATCCTCTCCCTCACCAAGGCCCCCACCACCGCCAAATCCAACCTCCACAAAGGAGTGAAGGCCATTACCAAATGGATGATGAACAGCTGCCTTAAACTGAACTCGGATAAGATGGAGGTCCTCATCATCGGATCCACCCCCTCCGCCTGGGGCGACTCATGGTGGCCAGCCGCACTGGGAGCTGCACCAACTCCCATTGACCACACACGCAACCAGGGGGTAATCCTGGAATCCGCGCTGTCTATGAACCCAGCAAGTAAACGCCGTCTCCTCTTCCTGCTTCAACACCCTCCACATGCTCCACAAGATGTACAAATGGATCCCCACCGGAACCAGAAGAACAGTCACCCAGGCCCTCATCAGCAGCAGGCTGAACTACGGCAACGCTCTCTACGCAGGAACCTCGCCCAAACTCCAGAAACGACTACAACGCATACAGAACGCCTCTGCACTCCTCATTCTTGACATCCCCCGCCACAGCCACATCGCAGCCCATCTGAAAGACCTGCACTGGCTCCCTGTCAACAAGAGGATCACCTTCAAGCTCCTCACCCACCCCCACGAAGCACTGCACAACACCGGACCAGCGTACCTCAATGAACAACTCACCTTCCACACCCCGAACCACCAGCTCCGCTCCGATGACCTCGCCCTCGCCACCGTCCCCTGCATCAGATGAGCAACCGCCGGCGGCAGATCATTCTCCCACCTCGCCGAAAAAACCTAGAACACCCTCACCACCCGCCTGCGACAGACCCAAGACCTACTGGCCTTCAGGAGACTCAAGCAGTAGCGGCAACTCCGCCCCCCCCCAGGGCCTTGAGACCCTCACAGGTTAGTAGTGCGCTCTACAAATGAATTGATTGATTGATTGTGCAATAGCTGACCAGTATTTTGAGCGAATACCGCTGATGTCATAGAAATCTTTATGTGCGTACAATATTTGTTTATTATGTGGCATACCACTTAAGATTTGAGTGCAGAGGTGCCATATCATACAATTATAAATATATATGGGTGTGAGATATTGATTGTGGCTCTGCTGACTCTCTGCAGTGACTCAGAAATGTAGTATTGTAGTTAACAGAGCAGTTTTAGATCTATGGTAAATGTTGTTGTATAGTCTTCCTGTACGTTATGGGGGAAATTAGGAGCATGGCGGTCAGTCCTGTTAGCACGTCTGTGGCGGTCTAGCAACTGCAGCACCGGCAGTCTAACCGCCCTATTATGACTTTGGCAGTTGGACTGTAATAGGACTGCCGGCTTCCCTGATGGTGGTGAGGTTGTCAGGGGCTATGTAACATGCAGGTGGTGCCCCTGCAGCACCGCCATGAATATTACTAGTTTCAGGACCGCCAGCGGTTTCATGGAGGATCTATCCATGAACCTATTGATCCATCCACCTGCAATTGTGTCATCAACCAGAATGTGAATGTATCTGTATTTACAAGCAAAACGTGAATACGAGCTGGAAGATCCTTCATGGCCCTTTGGCAAGAACAAGTGTGGTGCAAATAGCCAATTCTGGGCTGAAGGAAGAGCCAAGTTAGGACAATGCATCTCCATCAGTTTACCTGGAGAAAATGCATATCTGAAATGTAAGAATGCCGGAGATTATCAGGCATATTTCTTCATTGCTGTTATGAGTTCTGTCAATTCTTCACCACAAGTGCGCTTATGCAAGAAACACACTGGGTTTTCTTCACAAAAGTAAACTAACACTTTTGTGTAAGTTTACAGATGTTTTTGTATTCACAAACTACATTCATAATTTTATGAGTAATGTCTTTATAACTGCAGAATCTCTGCACTCAAGGCGGAGAGTCTGCAGTCGGGGTGGAGCACAAAAAGATTGAACAAGCGGAGGTGTAAGACTCTGCACATAGGCCTTATAGCAGTACAAAATGCTAATAACAAATTATTTGCAGAGTCTTAATCCTCTGCCTGTCCTATATTTTCTGTGTGCAGTCCAGTTAGGAAACAGCAGTGTGGCCTCATGCATGTATTCATAGCAGGACTCAATGAGTGAGGGATACATGAAACTCAGGGGGGAAAAAGGACAAAACTTTTGATTCAATGTGAGGGGTATAGGGCAGAGCAAAGAGTTGTTTGGGGGGTTTAGATTGTTTTTGAAATGGGCCTCACCTACCCACAAAACAGTGACAGCATTGTTATTTACAGACTTAATTTGTATATTTAGAAGTAGGCAAAACCCAAAAATGTATGAAGTAAATCCCCTTTCATAGTGGGGCATTGCCAATCTAAAACCCTTACATATGTTATTTAGGTTTTATATCATCTTTCTTTTACATGCATATAAAAATAATGTAAACTGTTTAAGTCATTATTTATTATTTTTTTTCAATTTTGTTGTGTTTGTAGAAGTTTTGATAGATATATCAAAATAAATGTCATGTTATATAATCATGGTATTCTACAGCAATATTATTAGTTATGTTGTACAAACATTTCCATTTTCTGTTTAAATTAATAATGAGTTAATTGTTCTGTGTTTTATTTTTCTATGTGTTCATATGTGAATGTTATTCATAAGTTAAAACCTCGATTAAAAAATCATATATCCAACATTGTTTTAAACACTTTCCACACAACTGGTGAGTAAATTAGACATATTTTCACAATCTCCTCAACAATCTTGTTTGCCCAGTAGCCAATCACAGCAAAGCTGAATACATCGAAAAGGAGCAAACACTATGTCACTGCATGATTGCCCATTATTTGGTAAAGGAATAATCTGAGGAGGAGAAGGAAAGTAGAGAGGAAAGGGTGAATATCTCTATGGGATGTTCATCCAAGTAGGACATTTCAGATTCCACTTACCACAAGTTGTTACCTTGGACATGGTTTCTGAGTGGGAGCAGGATCTTAATTCAGATACATACCACTCCCATTTTATCCCAGCCTACTTGATAATAATAGGTGTGCTACATTTTCTAGATCTTTTCAAAGGGTGTCCAGGGACATTGTAGGCATCTCACAGCCAAACCAGTCCTGGTGCTTGGCTTGCATTAGGTCCTGAGATGCATCAATAGAAAGTGTATCTCTAGATAGGCATGCCACATTCACTGGCGGAAAAGCAAAGGGTTTCTAGGAATTTACAACTTCTTCTGTTGATTGAACCTGCATAGTACCACCTCACCACACATCATGCCTTTTACACCACAGATACCACTGGCATTCAATTAACATGTAGACTGTCTGTGATGTTAGTGGTTGCTTCATTGATATGTATGCTGTGTTTCCAGGTAACACACATGGCAGCTTCATTTTCTGCTGATCACTTCTTGCACGCTGTTCGGTTGCTGAATAATTTGGTGACGTGTCTTCTTGGTAAGTTCTCCCTCACTATAAAGGCCTCATATTCTTACTTGTTGGTAACTTTCCACAAACGTACAAAATGAATACTACACAAGCAACATACATAACCCTAACAAATACTGCATGTACCTTGCCATGCTTAATGTACTTTATATGCAAGAGAGGCCCATCAACAATGTTTTTTTTCTTTTCCTTTCAGGTGATGCTGCATATCCACTCCCTCCCCATCTGCTCATACCCTACAGCTGCCCGACACCAAAATCACAGTGGAGGTACAATACACAAGCCATTATATATCACACTTTTGATCTCCTTAAGTTGTGATTCCGATGTCTTGACTAAGGGTGGGCGTAGTGGGGCTACGTGAAGCAGCACGTAGTGTGCCCAAATCTACGCACACTACGCGCTTCCCGTAGCCCCACTACGTGCCACCCACGGCAGGCAGCTACGCTTCGCCCTCGGCGTGTGCGTAGCGCTGCCCTGCTTCGCCTACTTCGGAAAGTGCGAAGCAGGCAGCGCTACGTACACTACGTGGGCGAAGCGTAGTGCTACGCCCGGGGTTAGTCTTGACCATATAGGGGATACTGGTGTACTCCCCTGAAGCTGTGGCAAAGATTATATTAGCCTGTTGTGTATTGCACAACATTGCAATATGATCGGGCTTACACATACCTCTGAAACCTAACCAATGTCAAAATCCAGGGAACAGGGGTGTTGTTCAAGGTATGCAGGTGCATGATCAGCTGATCAACTCTTTTTGCTCTTCTGCTGCTAGTTGGGTTATATCCTTTATGTGGTTTGACAGTCAGTTGTCAATGATGATTGGTGGACATTTAAAACTCTATCCATTGATTCTATCATGAGACAGCTCTTGAAACCTTTCATAATGTATGCAAATTAAATGCTGTTTTCAACAGTTTAAAGATAGCCAATTGTTTATACTTTGTGGGATATGCTTGTAAACCATCATGGCAACAGAGTGAAGGACTCCATTACCCTAACGGAGTACCATTTCCCCTAATGTTGAGATGTCCCCATGCCCAGTGGACATCTCTAGCTTTGTCAGCAACAGTCATTACAACGTTTCATGTTGATTCATTGACAGATTGCGGGATGGCTTCATGAACATGATGGAGCCTTACAGGTTTACAACAAATATTTATGTTCTATTATATTTGTGCACATTAGGATTTAGTGCTTCACAAAAGATCAATCGATTTTACAGGTTCAATTAAATTTAGGTGCCATGATGAGTGATTAATTTTTACCTTTTCACTGCCCTTACCAGCAACATTTCCATGGGGTTGACAGACAGCAAAAGCTTCACTTTTTTTACTCACTCTACATTGTGAAACAAACAACTGGTGTTAAACCTGTCAGCCTTAGGGGTGTCTTCCCCAAACATTTGGCCTTTCTTCTTAATTTTTCTGATCTCGTTTGTTTTTTCCTTAAGACTCAGCACACTTTGCCACTGCTAACCAGTGCTATCAAGTGCTAAAATGCATGTACTCACTCCTCAGCATTTTAATATTGGTGTATCCCCAATTGACATATTGAATTTACTTGTAAGTCCCTAGTAAAGTTGTATTACATGTGTCCAGGGCATGCAAATTAAATGCTACTAGTAGACCTAGAGCACTGACTGTGCCACCATTAAAGTACTCCTTTAAACATGTCTCAGTCTTGCTGTTGCAGCTTGTGTGTGCAGTTGTTACACTGCTTTTTTGGCCTGGAGAAATAATCCTTTTGCCATGCCCAGAACTTCTATTTTAATCATATAAGTCACCCCTAGGAAAGGCCCTGGGCAGCACAGAGAGCAGGAGGCAATATATTTAAAAAGTAGGGCATGTACGTTTACCTTTTCCATGTCCTGGCAATGAAAAACTCTTACATTCGTTTTTCACTACTGCAAGGCCAACTCCATAGGATAACACTGGAACTGCATTATTGGGGTGTCAGATTTTAATTTGCAATTTTGAAAATGACACTTTTAGAACCTTGCCTTAGCCATTTAGTGCCTTTAGCCTGTACCTGGGTCACTTGACTGGGTGTAACTGACAGATGATCTGTGTGTATTCCTCCCAGACAGCCACACACAATAGGGAGATTAGGTGTGCCTGGATGGACCATCACTGGCAGGATGGTAGAGAAGAGCTGGGCACAGCCCCACTTACACTTAAATAGGCTATCTCCTGCCTCCACACAAAGGGCTACATAATCCCCAGCAGTTAGTCTGGAGCCAGGAGAGGGAAGGCAGGATGACTTGGGAATTCAAAGGGAAACCTCTAGCAGCTTCTCTCCCACATCAAAGGCACAAGTGGGTATAAACACTGGACCTCAGACACCAACTCTTCAATACACTTCTGGGCCTGTAAATACTCTGCCAGGAAGAAGGACAGTTGTGATGCTGAAGGACTGCCAGTCAGCTGGACTGCACTCTGCAGGACTACTGCCTTGCTGTGCTGCTGCTTTGCTGGACTGACCTGCGACCTGGTGGCCCCCTGCCTGGGTGAGAAGGACTGGACCTGCATCTCTTGAACCCATAATTCCTGAGTGCCTCCAAGGGCTAGTTTGCTGGCCTCCTGACTTCTGCCTACAGAAGAGAAGGCATAAACAACCTTGCTCTTGTACCTGGACTCTGCCATCTGTAGGTCTAGCCTGCCAAAGGGTGCAACCCCAGTGATGGACACTTGGTAGTGGGCCTAAGGTGCTTTGCCAGCCTCTGTGGATCCAGCGGAACAGGCGCATCAACTCAGCTGCATGGTGCAAGCCGGTGCATCACTTCTACTATGTAGTTTAGACCCATCACAAAGACCCACATTGCTGCCGCAGCCTTATCGGAATCACCACAGTGCAATGCATCCATGGCGCAGTCTGTCGCATCCCTCGTGGACGGCAGCCTTGACGACGACACCAGATTCCACATTACAGCCTTGCAGCTCCTTAGAATCAACACATTGCCCTGACTGCGTGTTGCATCCCTGACGCCCGACTTCGCATTGCATGCCCCAATGATGGGATCCTTGCTGAAAATGCAAGGCCCTCGCATTGCAGCCTTGCCGCATCTTGGACACAATGCTTCGCTTCCGGTTCACAGCGCATCTTCGATGCGGATCCTCACAACGCTCAGCAAACCAGGATTTAAGGTACTGTGTTCAGCAGGCCTAACTGGGTCCTTGTAGCTGTCCTGTGTTCGTTCGCGGTCAGCCTGAATTTGTGGCTTTGCGAAGTCCAGCGGGACCAGATATCCACAGTTGGTGCTTTACACCTTTTTTCACTATTTTGGGTAAAATCTTTAAAATTAAATATATCCAGTTCTACTGATTGGGTTTTTGTTGTTTTGGTCTTGTTTTATTTGTTAAAACTTCCTTGCTTTTTCCAACTCTGTTGTGGGCCCCTTTTGTGGTGTGTTTTCACTGTGTTACTATATGAAGTGTTTCACAAATACCTTACACATTGCCTCTGATTTAAGCTTGACTGCACTGTGCCAAGCTATTCAAGGGTTGAGCACAGTTTATTTTAGGGTTGCTTGTAATTTTACCCTGGGAAGAACTGTGGTTGCTGAATGAAAAGGGTTTCACCCCCTCAACCAGTATCCCAATTTCTTACAACTGGCAGCAACTCAGATGAGACTTAATGGTTTATTACATTTATGTCAGTGGTAGAGACAGAGGAGCCTCCGGCACTGACATTGTGAGGCTTTTGATGAGTATAAATGAGGGGCATGACCTTCAGTTCTGTGAACAGGGTATTATGATGCAGTTGTGACGAAGTACCTTCTCAGTCAAACTGTAAGGGGCATATATAATAGTCTTTGACAGAACGAAACTGGGCAAGTGAACTTGCTGCGTTGAGTTGCGTGAAAGGAAGGGGCCTGCAATGCTCAAAAGTTTACAAATTAAGTATCTTTTCTGCTATCTCTTTGTGTTGCTGGCTGCTCTTGTGGCAGTGCATCACCAACGCAGGCACCCTGATTTATGTGCAGGATTGCTTTTTAACGTGAAGGGAGTATTTCCTGCACCAAAATAATTGTTAAAGGGATTTGCTCCTTTGTATGTGTGATGCTAAATAAATCACACATAGAAATAATAGGTAATCAGGAGAAATAAATGTCTCTTCCTTGTACCTAGGTTGGGAAGGATTACTAATTTGTCTCAATCCCAGATTGACATATCGTTGTAAATCTGGGATTTTGTCAAAATCCTTAGGTAGATGCATGGGAATGCCCTTGCTCCACCCACTGAAGGACCACACGATGCAAGGGAATGCAAAGCAGTGCTCTGTGCTGTGTTGGGTTATATTTTGTTAACAAAGGCATAGAAGTTGCAAATTACCCCTTCAATGGCTTTGTTAATAGCAGATACGGCTTTACTTTACCTTGCTTTGCCACACAAAGAATTACTAAATGTGGGCATAAATTGTGTAAAACATTTCATATTATCGTTTTTTTTAATTTTTAAGAAAACCTAATCACATTTCTTACTGACTATATCCATGTATGATATTGCCCTTTGCCATGCTGAGTTCCGCTATGTAAATGAAGACTCTGCTCCATGCAGAGTCTCCACTCTGTGTACAACAACTCTGTACCATAGAAGGAGCTGAGAATCCATAGTCAGGTTCGAGAATGCACTCAAAATTACATACAGGAAATTACACACAGGAAGAGAAAATCAGCCTTTTTTTATTCAATCTGAGCCATCCTCTAGTCAGAGAAGCAGTGCCCTGCTGCTCCTTGCATCAATTATTCTCTTAACATGGCTGAAGGACTTAATGAGAAGGCACTGCCCTTCATTGAGAGTGAATTGCATATCACTAGTGAGGGGATGTTTGCAAAGTACCCTCAGCTTTATGGGGGACCAGATAGTCAGCTGATCAATGCAGCCTGTGCCCAAATATGGAAGGAAATTGCCATGCACTCCAGTGCAGTGGGAGTGTACAAGCGGTGAGGCAAAATGTGCATAGTAGCCCCCTCATGACCCCACTGTACCGGAGGGTCCTGCAAACTGCCTGATCAAACTTCTTTGTTCACTGGAAGTGTCTGTGCAGCAGAGAGACAACAAGTACATTTACTTTATCATTTGTCATATACTTTAACATGAGTGGTAAGAGCGATGGCCTGTCATGTAGGGTTTGTGATCTTTAACATAACTTGAGTCACAGCTGAAACATTGCTATGGTCCATGCATCAGTGTTTCATTCAGCTAATTTTTCTTTCAAGGGAAAAAAAACTGTGAGTGAAATAACTAGTGACACAAGGTAGGTGTCATCTGCATTTGAGCAGTTGGCAAGTTGATTCTTCACAAAATAACTATCTTCTTTGTATGCCATTTACAGGATCCAAATTGGTTAGGGAAGAATTGAAGAAAGTTGTATGCAAGTCCATCAAAAATGAAAAGCATAGCCAGCCCTTTAAATTCAGACACAAGGGTTTTGGCAAAGGTCTGTCTTTTACTTCAATAGGTCTAGATTTCAGCCTAAATCTCTGGGGAGTGAGTCCTCGCATCAAACCTCTTGGGGAAAAGATAATCCA
The DNA here is from genome assembly GCF_964204655.1 of Triturus cristatus. Classification (NCBI taxonomy): domain Eukaryota; kingdom Metazoa; phylum Chordata; class Amphibia; order Caudata; family Salamandridae; genus Triturus; species Triturus cristatus. The sequence goes on along the minus strand of NC_140591.1, from coordinate 1,361,704,817 downwards.
AATGAGCGATCCTAACTATACAAGTGCAGTAATCTCAGTTGAGGGTCATCTTATTTTTTTGGGGCACCAATGGGTTTGTAGAATCTCATCCAAATGGGTCCTGTTGATTGTGCCTCTGGGTTACACAGTACTGTTTGCTCCTGTCCTCCAAAGTATTGATTCTTCCTACACCTATTTCAGTGAATCCAATAAAGAAAGCAATAATTCAAGTTCCATTGCATCAAAGAAATGTGGCTGGTACTCAAGAAGATTTCTCGTCCAGAAGTAATCAGGGGAGAACCAAATGATTACATATTTGAAGGAAGTGAACATTTAAATCCCCACAGGTCATTTCAAGATGAGCTCCCTGCAGTAGGTGATTCCTGTGGTGATGCATGGAGATTTCTTAACCAAGACAGATTTGCAGGATGCTTACCTACACATACCAATTGCCCTGCCAAGTCAACAGTATCTCAGGTTCTGTGAGGGAGAGGAGCTTTGGTAATTCCAAGTTCTTCCTTGTTAGATAAATATTTCTCCAAGGGTGTTCACAAACGTTCTGGCCCCAGTAATTGCCCTTGTTCACAACAATGGTATAAGAATGTACCCATATATCAATGGCCCCCTCATTCAGGCATCTTCTTACTCTCTATATATGGTTCTCACAATGAGGGTCTGCCAGGAAAGGACAAATTTGGTTCCCTTATAAACCTGAAGCCAGTGATTATGGTCCAATTGGAGAAAATGGATTAGAAAGGTGCCAGCTTCAAGCTGTATGTTGGGAAAGTGTTCTTTACTTGTCAGAGAAGAAAGTAATTATGCTGAAATCTGAGGCAGATTTTGCCGAAGACTCTGGTGAGGGAGTGGCTTCGGGTCCAAGCAGATATAGTAACTACTTTAATTATTGAAATTACTTGCCTTGGTTATTATATAATTGCCAGTAGAAAGTGAGCTTTGTGTTTTCTTCTCTTATTTTCCTTTTTTAAAGGCGGCAACGGTTTTCATTATATCTTGGACTTGGTTACACCTGAGTCAGGTGGTTCGGGACATTTTGTAGCAGTTGTCTCCATCCTGTGATGCTGCCAGCATTCCATTGACTCCTTGCTTTGAAACAAAAATGGCATGCGGACTGGAGACTCAAGCTTTTTTAGGATTAGAGGGCCTGGTAGATAAAAGGCGGACCGCCTTTTATCTACCAGGCCCTCTAATCCTAACAACAGACATCAGCAGTCGCGGTTGCGTAGCAGCCCTGGGGAATTTATTGACTCAGGGTCTTTGGCTTCCTCAGCAGTCAAGGGGGTCTTCAAACTGGAGAGAGTTAATGGTGGTTTAGAAAGCAATGCATGTGTTTTCTCCATTTCAAGGTCTCAACAATAATCATCAGGACAACCTAGTAACCAAAGCATATATCAACGATGTGTTTGGGCTAAAATGCTGCAGTCTCAATCAAATTGTGTCAGACAATATGGTTTCGGTAGAGAAGAATCTTCAGTCCATAATAGGAGTGCACATTCAGCATCGCTTGAACATTGAAGTTGATATTATGAGTCCTGTGTTTCCCATTTCTCAAGATTACACAGTGACTTGATTGGTTTTTCAGGGGTTTTGACTCTGATGGGGGACTTGAGTGATATATCTCTTCATAGATCAGGCAAATTCCAATGTTCTTCTCAAGGTCACAAAGCAGTCAGTTGCTGGGAGTGGATGCCTTTCTGCATCAGTTCTGTACGCCTTTTCCCTTTCCCTCCATGGGTTTTGTTAGGGATTCAGAGGGAAGGGTTGGATGTCATACTTGTACTCCTATTTTGGCAGAGAAGAACATTGTTCCCCCTTCTTCGATCCATGGCAATAGGTAGGGAGTGGATTCCTACGCCTCCTCTGATCTCTTCTGTTTTGCCCCAGCTTCCCTGGAATGTCTTCGTCTACCAACTTTAAGCTTGAGAGGGAGGGACTATTAAAGTGGGACTTTCTCTCTATCCAAACTTCCAGGAGAGACTCAACTAAGAATTTGTATATTCACCATTGGGATTCTTTCATAGATTATGTACTGTGAAGTCTGCAATGGTCTGCAATCAGGGCTTTTAGGGCTGCTTGGGTTGTCTTGACATGGTGGAGTATTTGGTTTCTCTGCTTTTAAGGGGTTTCTTTTGATAAGGCTACACAACCCAGGAGTTTTTTTCTCCTTTGGACTTTCCTTCGGTGGTGTCATTTTTATAGGGTCCTCCCTCTGAGTCTTTGGAGGAATCTGTGGGAAAAAATAATTAAGACATAAAATCCTAAACTTATAGTAAGCTTACCTTTGTGAATCCGACCCTTTACTGTGGGAGCTGCAAGTGTGGTTTTTGTGCCTTTTTTAGCATGAAATGCATCATTGCATCACAAATTGGATGCATTTCACTCTAACAAATTTGATTAGGAGTAATATGTGAAATTTCAAGAAAATGATGTGAAATTACCAATTTTTACTCAAAATACAAATCCATCATATAGCACTATATGATGGTTTTGTATTTTGAGTAAGAATGGGTAATTTCACATATTTTTCTTGAAATTACACATAATTACTCCAAATCAAACTGCGTGAATTTATCACACTCCTGATGAATAGATGAACTAGAAGCATATTATCAGAACCATGATAAATGTATTGCCTGTAATACACATCATTGTACAATGATGAAAAAAATCCATCGGCTGTTGTCAGTGATTAATGAAATATGGTCCAAACAAGTGAGCAAATGCATGAAATGGGGGGGCCTAAAAAGATGTATAAGGCAACATGCATAACAATGTGTATTGCCCGTGTGTGTGTGTGGTGCTTTTCAGTTAACACGTGTGTGGGTGGCTTGCATGGATGTTTGCATGTGTCTTGCTTGGTTTGCTTATGTGCAGACACACGTTTATATGCCCTTCTGTGTGCCTGTACAATATAAAAGGAAAACCAGTTTCCTTTATCAGTGTTTAATTTATCTAAAGTTGCTAATTGAAGCAATCTCATTAAAACACCCATTGTAACACTGGCTCTAGGGCATCATTTGTGTCTAAACTGGATTATAACACACTATCTTTACATGGCATGACTACCTAAACGGTCAGTGCTTAGACTGCAGAGTGTACAACATCGAGTCCTTTAAAAACCTTCACTAATTCAGAATTCGTCAGCCAGGTCCAGATTCTCTCTTCAAGCTAAAGATTTGGTGTCCATTTTAGAACACGGCACAAAAGGTCTAAAAAGATAATTATGTCCTGTAGACACAGTAAACTTCATTAGCTCATTGCACATGTTTCAAAACGAACTTTTTATTATCTCTCAAATAGGATGACACCAAGTAGTGGCATTACTAAACGCAGACCTTTGGGGAGCTCTGCAGTCCTATGTTGTCATAATCTGTTTTGTGCTTCGCTCCTATACCTTTTATTGAACTCATTGAGACTGGAAACTCTTCTCCTGTATAAGCGTTAGTGATATCTATAATAATACCGAAGCTTATAAAGCGCGACAGCTACCCCAAGCAGGGGTGTCCCGGCGCTAGAACAACAGGTAACCATAGCGTCATAAAGGGTAGAGAGCCGCCTCCTATTATTAATCTGTCCTAAAAAGCCACGTGCAAACTGCATTGCCTACCACACTCTGAACCTCTGTACCCAGAGTAAATCTATAGTCCCATTACACATATTATATCATGGACATTATGCATTACATTGCTGAAACAACACACCATTGCCCAACTTCTCCCTCTGCCAGAATGCAGCCAGTCTTTGTGCTGAGACCAGGCTTCATTCTATGCTTACAAGCACTTGTTGCAGGTGGGACAGTTGAACATAATAATGCATAAATATCCAGTGCATGCAGTAAAACCACTAACTTTCACCATTGCACATCCTGTGATGGGCATGAAAGGTAACAGTGGTGTAGAGATGCCTGCCATCTACAGACTTCGGGGCCTATTATGTAAGAGTAACGCAGCGCAGCGAGTCACCTTGCTGTGTTGCACTAAGTTACAGCGAAAGAGCAGGAATGCACCATAATTGTTACAATGCAGCACATTCATTTCCTTCCCCCCGTGCTGGCATACAATGGGCTGCCTAGCGGTGACTGCGGTTCATGCAGGATTGTAATTGTGCCGGAAGGGGCACCTGCACAAAAATAATCCTGAGAAGCATATTCATCTTTCCTAATTTGCAGGACACATAGAAAGAGAAATAAAGATATTTCTCCTCATTGCGCCTCCCCTGAGAAGTTGCGTGGTGCAAACACAATGCAAACCCTTGATTTATAGGGCCCTTAAACTCTGTTCTTAAACTGTCCTATCAGCATGGCTTGCTGAATGCTAATAGTGAAAATGCAATTAAGACATACTTCTTACCCACACGCAGCTGATGAAGATGTGGCTTTACCAGGGCTGTTTCTGGTGATGGCTGAGTAAGGGGAAAGAGATTAACAGAATATCACATTTTAGATGGCAGTTCTGTTTTTTTTACAAACTTACATAAAGCACCACAGATAATACTTGCTAGATGAAGCCCTTCAACATAATGAATGCCAACACAACCAGGGCAATGAAATACAGAGATACAGGAATAGACTGTGTAGACACTGTGCAGTGTTCATTTTATTCTTGTTGATGGGACTATGCTTGCTATGGCCCTGGCTGTATAACAAAGTTATTAACATTCCTTATCCTGCTATCCAGTAGGTCCCTCAAATGTCACAAGTCTCCAAGTAAAAAAACAGTAAGGGACTAGCTACAAGTCTCCAGACTCATGGTGGCACGGTGGTGGTGGTCTTGCAAACACCACATTATGACCCTAGTGGTCGTGCCACCCTGGGACCACGACTCTACCAGGGAAATGCCATTACCTAGTGGTAGCACGGTGGTCCAGAGGTATCTATAACCTTGACGGGACCACCATGGTCCTGCCAAGCATATAATGACTTTCATCAATGAAAACAGTGACAGTGGGGTGAGGAAAGAAAGGGGGCCCTGCAGAGCCCCCTTGTGTCTCAGTCCTTGGGGATGCTCACAGAGGGACAAAATATGTGCCCCCCTGTGTGCAAAAGACACACAGTTGATGGACGGAATGCAGAACAAATCAAAACATTCACCCCCAGCCAAGAAATCTGGGTTAAATCAATCATTCTTTTGCTCACCATGCCACCCCAATTCAGACCTGACCATATGCAAATCAGTCTTAACAACTGTGCCCAATGGGAACAGTCCAGCCCGAACTGCCAGTCCAGGTTCTCCCTGGACTGGAATCAAGTATCCTACGTCCGGTTTCGGGGTTTCACCCCTCATCAGCCAGGATAGCTTGACTCCAGTGTCATCGAGAGCACGGGACCCATGTCAAACCAAGCCAAGCCAAGATCACAGAGACTAAGAGCTTGGTTGCTGCAATACAGGACAGCAATAGTAGAACCTAATGTTCTGTAAAACAATTATGACTATCTCTGCTATACATTAGAAACGTATATCCTAACACAATCCCTGTTTAAAGAACTGTTAGGAAACTCAAGAGACTCAGTTGTTTAAAGATTTCAATCACATTTTATACTTTTAGTAAATATCATAAATGCATCAAGCATTTATTAGGAAATTAGTTGATGAATTCAAAGAAAACAATTACAGATGCAGTGTAAATCTACATATTAATACAGAAACTGAAGGTAAAGTTCTCAAAGTCCCTAGACATGGATAAATCAAGCAATAGTCTCTAAATTGGCAAGTTCAAAAGGAAATCTGGGAAAGAGGGCATTTTTAGGATACGGTTCGGTCAGGAGTCCAAAGGAAGTTTGTAAGGTGGGAGATTTCTGCCTTTTTAGGGGCAGATAGAGTCTGTAAGTTCTCAGCAGTATACACAGAGTAAGAGAGTCACATCAATAGAGACGTCTGACCACAATCCTTGGATTATTCCACAGGCCAGCAAAATCACGATGTTAGAGGCACTTCGTTCTTAGTGTTGTCATAATTCCTTTTGATTCATCGTTTGATATTATACAAACGAATTGTGCAAAACAGTCAATGCGTTTTGCCAATTTGGGCTTCTTCAGGACGTAGTCAAATCCAGTGATGTCCCATAAGAAAGTAACCCAGTAATAAAATGAAGCTCTTTTTCAGAGTATGGTCCAAAATCTTAGATCCACCAGCAGCGCAAAACACTTCTTCCTCCACTGTGCTCAGCAGTTTCAAATATCTTTGCCAGGCCAATACTGGACAGTATAGCAATCACTCAAAGTGTGAAATTCAATGTTCGTATTCTGCCACTTGACAGCTTTGGAGGAGAAGGGTGCAACGCCTCCCTCTCTCTCCGTATTGACCGGCTGACCTCTGCAGCCGCGTCTTGACATCGCTAAAAACAGGACATGTTCCCTCACTTTGATGGCAATTAATCTTGGATCTTGGATCCCGGCTATCTTTGGCAGCCGGTTGGAGTTACATACATGGAATAATTTCTCTCCTAGTCAGATTCGGCAGTTAAGGTGCATGAATTTCATCAGTCCAGATGTAACATCCACGGTGTTACAGTATTACTATCAATCTTTGGTTTACCAAGTGCAAAAGTGCAAACATGTAGCTATTCTCTCATGGCATGCATGGGAAATGGGTGTCCATCTCAGGCACATGGTAAAACATAAAAGACTATTCATTGCTAGATCTTTCTCATATGCTTGTCGCAAATGTCCTGTTCTCATAGAGTATCAATAATTTGAATACTTAATGTATCTAGTCTCTTCATATCTAACAAGAAAGATCAAAATGTGTTACATGAGTGGTAACTAGAACAATATACTTCTCATAAACCTCATGAGAAAGTATAGGCCTAAAAACAAAGTCAAGTTAATTTCATATTAAATGCAGTATAACAGGATTTAATATATTTAATTTGAAAGAAGTAAATATTTTTGCTAGTGCAATCATCTGTTCAGCTTAAATGGCATAGATTTTAAATAAAGGCTTATTAAATAAGAAATACCGCCTGCTGCTATATTATTTGGAAAAACACATTTGTGTAACATATATGCATACATTTATAAATCAATATCACTTTAGGAAATCTAAGATCAGTCTTACATAAGGAACATTTTTGGAAAGTTTCAACCTGTTAACTTAAAGTATGGTGGAACTGCATCAACCTTTCAAAGTTCAATAGTGTACTTTAAAGTAACTAGAGAAATGGTGCCAAGCATCTCACATTTGAATTTATCATATAAATCATAAAGCTGTAAGTAATCTTAGTAATGTTTTATAACTAAATTTCACACATTTATTATTGCTAAAATATTATATTTCAAAAGCTTTGGTTTAATAACTAAATGTATAGAATGTTTAGCATTATCAAAATAAAAATCAGCTAAATCAAAATTTAAAAAGGAGGACGTATAGACGCATTTACATGAAAAGTCACAAATGAGGCAGTGGGAGGCCTGATTAGGCAACGAGTGGCCCAGACCTTGTGCTAGAATTAGCCAAGAACCCTGGGGGCTAAATAATTCTAAGAGTCCCTTGCAATTCACTGTGAAGGGAGACTCCACTCAGAACAAAGAGAATTCCTGCGTTCTTCTATTTTCTCTGGATCGCTTAACTATATGTACTTGATCCGTATCAATATTGAGGATCAATTTAGTGACCGGTGTGGTATTAACACTAAGCATAGACACAAGAGAGATATTTTGTTCTCTTCAAGAAGGTGGTCAGAACTGGTCTTATATCAACGAAATGTGTAGAAGCATATATGATGCTAAATTTGTGGAACATACTGGCACATTAGATGAGAACTTTGTCATAATCTTGTCCATGCATTGACTATATGTGTTTGTTTTTATGTCATATGTTGACTATATGTGTTTGTTTCTATGTTATGAATTTTTAACAAAAGTGAAGTAGGTGGAGCCTTTTTTAACTTTTAGCCTTTTATCCGTATTATGTACATGAAGGATATGATTAGTCTATATATATATATATTTATTTGAACTTTTATTTTGGGAAAGTGCACAACAGGCTCACTCGAGCAACACTACAACTACGGAGTCCAGAATGCCCTGCAAAGCGGCCACGCCCACTGGGGACGGATTTCCTGTTTTAAATGAAGTACACTGACTGTTGTGGCATTCACCTTTCACGAGACAGCCTTTGAAGAAGTGCGAAGCACGAAACGCGTCAGGCTTGTGACTAGAGGCATGCTGTGTGGTGTATCAAGTTCGTCATTTGCAGCCTCCATTAAACTATTCCATCAGCACAACTTACCAGTGTGACAGGCTCTTCCGTAGGGGAACTCTTTGCGGCTTGATATATATATATATATATATATATATTTATGTAACAATATCTTTGTATTAAAGATTTGATATAGTCAGTAACCTTTGTGGCATCATACTTGTTTTTTTGGGGTCATATGTATGAGTTGTGGATAAGTCTAAGACTATTTGTGAGATGGAATTTTATTTCAAGAGTTTATGTAGTGACTTGTCCTTCCAAAGGGAATATTTGGGAACTTTATAGTCTGATATGGAGCCCTGTCCCTTTGTTTTGAAGGGCCCCTCTAATTTCATTTCCTTCCTAGAATTTAGTATTACTCCTACAGATGGTATTAATACACCAAAAATATCTCATATAATTTGACTTGCACTAGCACCATTCTTCATTGTATCATGGCTCTTTAGAGGTCCCATCAATTAGTCCCACATGATAGATTTTCAGAACAACATTTCCCATACCATCCCCAGGTAACTTATGAAGGCAATTCTGCTGCAGATGTAATATATTCCAGGAAATACAGGATCTACTCAACCTCAATTACGTGTCCAATTTCTATAAGTTTCAAAAGTATGGTCACATTCACTGGTACCTACAACATTTCTGTTAGTAACAGATTTTCTCATGAATGAGCAAAGTTCGCCTTTATGTTGCAATTCCAAAAATAAAGCAGCCATTTTTCCCGCTATACTATGTTCTTATTTATGTGGTGCCCATGATGACACCTTTGAATGATTTGCAGCTTAAATCATACTAGCCTTTACGTCTATTTTCTACTGAATCTGTACATTTATTTTCTATTTCAGTCAGACCACAAGTTAAGTTGATTTGCATAAGCCACATCTAAAGACCAGCTTGGTATAAAGAAATATCCCATGATTTCAGCGTCCTTAGCTTCAGCGTGTCTGTCCCATAAAACAAGCTAGTTAGTAAACTACAAGACTATGTCAAAGGAATATAGTGGCATGTTAGACCCTCAGCAACTGAAGTAGGTAACTTCAGGCACCCATAACAGTCTATTGCAGACATAGGGGTCCATTAGGATGTCGTATGGTGGCACCACCACGGTGACGGTGGTGCGGAAAAAAGCTTTATTCCACCTGCGAGCAGCGGTCCTCACGCCCGCCATATTAGTATGGCCAAACATAGCCCATTTCCCGGCCGCCGCGATGCGCACCGCCATCAAAGTGCGCCCGCCACCGCGGCGATGGGTGCCAATGGAGACTCTCCGCCATGCAGAATGACGTCCGCCCCGCTCCACAAATTAGGATGACCGAAACAAGCAGACACACCGCAGCAGAGAAACCGCCCAAACAGAGACGGCAGAAGCACAAAAGCGGAGCGCAAAACCAGAGTCCCGGTCCACATCACCCAGTCACGACCGCCATGGACCCAGCTCTACACCTCTTTCCGGTGCTGTACCTGCTACATCACCAGGAACTCATGGACCACTGCGGATGCCGCCGCATGTACGCAATAACACAACACACAACACATGGGCTGACACAGGGTCCAAATCCACATGAGACACCCTGGTGGGGACAGGGACACATCCACAAGAGCACCCACACATCACCCACCTGCCACCAAATCACCCCTCTGCATCCTGGACACACAGCTACCGCCACCATGCAGCAATGTCCTGGTCACATCACCGCAGCGGTGAACACAAGGAAATACATGCACACAATGCAGAAGGCAGGGCCAGTGCCAGGCATGGGCAGGGCACAAAGACCACAGGGCCACACCCCCTCCCACCACACACTAGCACACCACATGGAGGCACATGCCATGTGCCCTTCCTGTGCACCCCATGCACAAAAACAAGCCAAGTCAAGACACACCCTGCACCACACAACAAACAACCAGGGAGACAGACACTGCAGGAGTGGCTGCACAGGAACACACAGCACAGTAGCACAGGGCCACGGAAACACACACACCACCACACCACCACACACAGGGCAACTAAAATGAGGACAAGTACCAAATGAACACCTACAAGGAACAAACATCCAAATGGACACACAGCCTGCATTGTCACACATACATACCACAGACTGACACACAGACACATACACACCCCACATGCCAACAGCAATGGAGCATAACAAATAGGAAAACCAAAGTGGGATGCACACAAATAGAAGACCAAGGAGACACACAGCAAGCATGTGCACATCACATGCAAGACAAGGAACAGAGAACAACACCCTCACACCATCAAAGCACACATGGCTGGTACAGTCAGTGAGGTCAAACCACAGACATCACAGTGCAACAACACAGGGAGACAGCAAGGCAAACCATGTAGAGGCACAAGGATGAAAGGAAGGCCCTGAAGTCAAACTGTGAACAGCCACACATCTATACAACTACTTCACAGGAGTACACCAGCAGCACTACACACAGGGACCATTGACACACACCATGACTGACAAACACCAGTAGGAATCTACACACATACCCCCCTCACACCAGCAGCACACAACACCAGTGCAAAACACACTGAAGGCTGGCAATACTTGGCAGTCAACACAAACACAAACAATCACACACCCTGGGGGTAGCCACAAACACCACACACACACAGGGATGCCACAACAAATGTCTGCACAAAAACAACACACAAACACATAACCCAACAGAAACACACACAGAACCACAACCAGAACAGACATGCCCTGTGCAACTAAACTGGGGAAAGGCAATGGGAGCACAGACACAACAGAAGGGCACAACATCATCACTCCGGAACACTGCACAGACAACATACCACAACACACACAAGAAGTGCACCATCACAGAAAAACACAGCCACATTAAACAAACAACAGATGCACAGGCACAAAAATCACACAGCAATCACAGCAGGACATCAGGGGATGCACACCAGGCAATGACAAGGCAACAGACACACACAGCACTGCATGCACAACAAGCAGTGTGTGCACACCAGGCATACCAGCCACACACAGACATCAGTGACAGAACAGCAACCCACACAACACCATACAGCACAACACAAAGACAACAGCACACCCAGGAAGTGAAGCAATAACACAGACAACACACATACATCCAACACAACACCAACAGATGCACAAGTCCGGGACACAAAAGTGGAATCAACTTGACCAGAGGACTGGGCAGCACACACAGTTGGACTGCATAGGAGCAACCATGACTGCCAAACAGCACCAGCACATCACATACAACCCATTGGGGAAATGCCCCGAGTGACACATTGACCCTGGACAAATAACTGCACCACAAAGCACAGTGTCACAAATGAAGTGATGGGGGGGCACACACACATGGAAACCAAGGGGACAGTTGACACCAACGTGAAGTGTACTGCATACCAGTAGGGCACATGGCAGGAGTGTACCATACACAAAGAGAGGGAGTGCAGACCCACAATGGGTAGGCATCTAAAGCACAGATAGGGGATGGCATGACAACACACACAACATGCCACACTGGAGGCAAGAAGGCACCATCTGACAGCAAGGCATGAGAAAACACAACCACAATGGCAGTGTGGAGCAGCAGGTCTGCACAGTCCCCACAAACAGCCACCAGACACATGGATGTGCAACAAAACACAACACTGACTCGCCAGTCACACACTCTGCATACTCACAAGTGACAAAAACAACAAGTAGGAGCCAGACAGAACTGCAAGGACACACCAACACACTGCACAGTGCACTATATACAACACACACATGTGCATACAACCACATCCACAGGGATGAACAATCAAAACAACAGGCATACAACTCCTGGGTGACACATGTGTGTAGCTCACAATGCAGGGGCTTGCACACATAAACACTCCCCCAAACTCACCCCTTCACACTGCACACCACCTGACCATCCAAGAGCACACATGGAAAAGAAGCCATGGGACTATGATGACATGCCATCACAAGATGACCACACTCATACACCACTGGGCACACATAAAGGAAGAACACACATACATGATGACCCTGGACAGCCTGCCTGCAAAACTGTTCGCAGAAACCCACTCTGTGCCGGCAGTGCCCCCCAACCTGACATGTGCCAATATAGCCAACATGAACTAATCAAGTAAATGACAACTGCTGCACATTGTAAAATTACACCATTGCCCCCACAAGTATCTGGTTCAGGAAGAACTGAAGACCCTGTCACCCCAGAAAACTGATTTGTAAGTGAGTCCAAACATTGCCCATGTTGAAGTGGCATGCAGAGCATGTGGTACAGTAAACCATATACACACAGCAAAAGAACTTTATTCAGTAAGGACACAGGAGCAACTGTCTTTGTTCACATATTGCACAGATAGGTACCATGACAAGAGAAGAGCAAAGCACAAAATGCAGAGCATGTCCATGAAAAGCTGCACAGACAGGGGGCACACAGCAGTGAACAACAAGGCCAGCGGGCAGGACAAAGTGCAGAGCATGTCCATGAGAAGCTACACAGGCAGGGGGCGAAACACAAGGCCAGTGGCCAGTCCAAGGTGCCGACTGAGTCCATGAGAAGCTGCACAGTCAGGGGGCACACAGCAGTGAATGACAAGGCCAGTGGGCAGGACAAAGTACAGAGCATGTTCATGAGAAGCTGCACAGGCAGAGGGCAAAACACAATGCCAGTGGCCAGTCCAAGGTGTAGACTGAGTCCATGAGAAGCTCCACAGTCAGGGGGCACACAGCAGTGCACGACAAGGCCAGTGGGCAGGACAAAGTGCAGACTGAGTTCATGAGAAGCTGCACAGGCAGGGGGCACACAGCAGTGAACGACAAGGCCAGTGGGCAGGACAAAGTGCAGAGCATGTCCATGAGAAGTTGCACAGGCAGGGGGCAAAACACAAGGCCAGTGGCCAGTCCAAGGTGCAGACTGAGTCCATGAGAAGCTGCACAGGCAGGGGGCAAAACACAAGGCCAGTGGCCAGTCCAAGGTGCAGACTGAGTCCATGAGAAGCTGCACAGGCAGGGGGCAAAACACAAGGCCAGTGGCCAGTCCAAGGTGCAGACTGAGTCCATTAGAAGCTGCACAGTCGGGGGCACACAGCAGTGAACGACAAGGCCAGTGGGCAAGACAAAGTACAGAGCATGTCCATGAGAAGCTGCACAGGCAGGGGGCAAAACACAAGGCCAGTGGCCAGTCCAAGGTACAGACTGAGTCTATGAGAAGCTGCACAGGGAATGTGTGTGACTGTACCTTTCCATGGTCAGCAACACAGTCAGGGGGTAACAATGTGCAGTACAGGCCCACCTGTGTGAGAGAAAGGTGTGTGAGGGTGACTAACACTCAGACTTGGCTGTCAGGTGGACTGGGAGCTGGCTGTGTCTTGCAGACTGTCGGGTTACCTGAACGGGGAGAGAGCAGAACAGTTGAGGTAGAGCTATCAGTGGCTTGGTAAGCCAGAGGGCTCCTTGGACCAGGTGGTGTAGTGGCACATGGAGGTGGAGTCATGCAGATGGGAGACACGTGGTGGCTTGGAGATTGTGGAGGAGTACCTTTCCACTTCTTGGGGATTCTAAATGGCTTTCCTGACTTTGGATAAATGGGAAGTGGTGAGGGCACAACAGGCACACTCACCACCAAAGCTGCATCAGGTGCAGGCGCAGGCACCCCCTTTGGTGATGTACTGGACCCAGCGGAACGCTTTGCCTGGCTTCGCCTCTGCCCCCCCTTCCACTGTTTACTAGGTGTTTCCCCTACAGTGCACTCCGGCCCCTGCTTCACTGGGCTTGGAATGGGAGTCGAGGTGGTGGGTGAATCTGCCATCGAGCTCTTCCTAGGTGTATCCTTGGCATGCACCACATCCTTGGTGGGCACAGACACTGTATGCTTCTCTTTGCGCGATGCTTTAGGGGCAGGAGAGTCCTTGAATGGGGATGCCCCTGAGGCATGTGTGCCTGAGGCCTACTGCTTTGCTTTGGTCCACTGGTGTCACCTGACGGGCTTTCCTCCCTGCTCTCTGGGGTGGCTTTGGTCTTCTGGGGGCATCGTGTCTGCGGCCGGGACCACTTGGGTTGCTGCTGCTGTGTGCTTCGTGTGCTGTATCGTGACTTTGGTGTATGTGGACCGTGGTCACTATCGTCAGATGTGGCCACTGCCAGGGAGGTGGACAAAGGGACCGGAGCTGGAATGTGAGTATGTGCCTGATGAAGGGCAGACATCACTGTCGATGACAAAGCCTGGACTGTCCGGTGCAGCCCACCCATGTCTGAATGTATGCCCTCCATGAAAGCAACCACCTGGGCCAATTTTTTGTTGTGGTCAATGAAGGCATTGAGGAGAGCAGTCTGGCCTACACACAGCTGGCGCAAAAGGTCCACAGACTCAGCACTGATGGCAGCAGGAGGGGCAGGGGCAGCAGTGCCAGGGGTGAAGGACACTCTTCCCCTCTTACTGAGGCAGACACGGGAAGCACCAGAGGAAGTGGCTGGGAGGATAGGCACTGGCCGCTGTGTGGTGGAAGACGATGCAGAGTCCCCGTTTCCTGTGCCCTCCAACATGGATGCATCCCTGCTGGCATCAGATGATGTGGTGCTTTGCGTATCAGGCTGGGATTCTTCCAGCAGACTCCTGTCCCCCTCTGAGGCGCTGGTGACATCTGAGTCACTGGGCTCCTGTGCAGCTCTTGTGCTAGTTTCACCTCCCACTGGTGTCCGTCCCCTCTCCCTCCGTGACCACAGGAGATGCTGCATGAGAGAGAGAGATGTAGAGTCAGGTCAGTGACAGCAACAGAACAAACATATGCAAGCAATGCATTACAAAAGATGACCACATCTACATGTTGCACACCACCCTGTGCAATCACATCGTGCCAACTCACTATATAGACTCAAGCAGTGCGTGGAAACTGGAAACTCAGGCATGAGTGAGCCATGTGATGACCACACAGCACAACACCCTGCTTGTGGCTCTGTTCAACCAGACACACAACTAGCTCTGAGCACACCTAGGGACATGATGGGGGCACACTACCTGTTGCCATTGACAGATCTAGATGGAACAGGAGGGGACAACACAGACCCAAACTACAACATGACAGTCCACAATGGACTTTAGCCCATGCCACCCACCATGTTGTACTGTGGGAACAATAGAATGGTGCACATTGCTGTCAGATGTGTAGGCCTCCCCAATCTGGGTGCATGCAATGAGCGCATTGATGAAGGCACAGTCAGATTGGGCACACTGTCGTTCCCTCCCATGGGATTCCCAAGACTACCCCAATGCAGAAGAAACCTGAAGAGCGCAACTCAGAATGTAATGTGAATGCACGGCATCCAAATCACCGTTGTTAGTACAGGTAGGGCAAATGCATGACACCAGCACTCAGCCCAGCAGCCACTTACATGCCACAGCATCACACTACCAACATCACATAGGCCTGCGCTGGAACAGGCTCTGTACACATGCAGCAACTCCCAGCCAAAGTTAGCCCTCCCCAAATGCTCACCCCTGGCTTGCTGCTGATGCTCCTTCAAACGTGCATCCAGCTCAGGCTGTGTCACTGCTCAGATGGGGACCCTAAGTGGTGTCATGCTGCGCCGTGCCAAACGCCCAGTGCGAGGAAGCAGCCCTAAGGTCATCTCTGCCACGTTCTTTGCCAGCCGGCTGATGTCATCCCACCTCTTGTGGCAGTCGGTGCACCGTCGGTTTGAGAAATCCTGAGCTCGAACCTTCGCTGCAATGGCCCTCTACACGGCCTTACGCGGGTGAACCTTGAGCTGTAGGCATGGGAGACAAGAGGGGGAAATGATCATTGACACAGTGTTATGTATCAACATCTATCAGTATAGCAACAAGATACAAACTCATCACATATCCAACAATATGTCTATCAGAGACTAGAGTACATCTCACATGGTACATCTGCATGGGAAAAGCTGATGTGAATGCATGCAGGTGTGAGGGAGAACACAGTCCCTGCACATCTCACACACATGCAGGATGTCAGCACTGGAACCCCTATGTAGCCTGCCCACATCTCCAGTCCATTGTTGGTTTGGGCAACACATACGTCACATATCAACCTGTGTTTGGGGGGTGACCCACTGTGTCCAAGACTGCGCAGCCCCAATGTCCCTGCCCTGTGAATAGATAACTGTGTCATGGATGTCACATTGAGGGACATGATCTCACAACTACAAAATGCCATTCAGAAGGGCGGTTGTGTGCAATCTACAGTGCTGGAGTGCAATGTGAAAAGACTGATGTCATACTCTGTAAGTGAAGTGATATGTCCTTGTCTTTGTAGACAGGGAGTGTGCTGCCCAGCTGGGCTCACACTGAGATGGACTACAGGGGCACACACAGCCATCCAGTCAAGCAATCACTGTCCTGACTACAGCATGAACAACCTTCTGTGTCACTGTATGGCTGACAACACAACACATGTCACTCATGCATACATATGCAGGCAGGGAAACCTGTGGCATTGGGTAGACACACCTTCCCCCTGGAGACAGCATGTCATGTGGTGCATGACACTACCCTACACTCCCAGGCACATACTGCATCAGTCCAACTACATGTGTTGCCCCCCTGCCCTCCCACCCGCTGACGACTTACCACAACATTTGGGGCACCATGTAGCCTTGGGTACTGTGTGAGCACCTCGCCCACCAGGACCTCCAGCTCCTCGCTCGTGAAGGGACTAGAATGGATCTTCTCTGCCCTTGCCATCACTGTGGACATGAGGCAACAGTGGTGGAATTGGGTGGTGAGGGGTCTCAGGCAGCAGTCCCTGGAGGCAGCAGCAGGTGAGGGGTCTCAGGCAGCAGTCCCTGGAGGCAGCAACAGGTGAGGGTTCTCAGGCAGCAGTCCCTGGAGGCAGCAGCAGGTGAGGGGTCTCTGGCAGCAGACTGTGGGAGCAGTGAAAATGTGAGGCTCAATTGCACACATATAACCCCCTGGGGTCGTTTCAAAGGTGCCAAGCTGCAGCAATTGGTGGTCCAGGTCTGCCACTTTCAAATGCATCCAATGACTGCCCCCGTGGTGGCGGAGCACGCCTTCCACAATTTTCAAAATTGCATCATGCCACTGCTATCGAGCTTCCCATTGGCTCTAGGGCAAGCTCCATGGCAGTCACACACCGCCGGGCCAGGCGGTAGCTACCGTAATATGGGTGGAGGAGCATGCCAACCGCCATCTCCCCATGTCTCCATGCCTATCACTACCGCACATGTGTGAATGGGGGTGCTGGTAACACACTGCTGAGGCCAGGCGGTAGCTACCGCGATATGGGTGCCATACATTGACACGAGGCACTGCCATTCAGGCGGTGGAGCATGACAACCACCATCTCTCCATATCTCCATGCCTATCACTACCGCACATGTGTGAATTGGGTGCTGGTGACACACCACCAGGGCCAGGCGGTAGCTACCACGATATGGGTGCCATACATTGACACGAGGCACCACCATTCAGGTGGCAGAGCATGCCAACCACCATCTCCCCATGTCTCCATGCCTATCACTACAGCACATGTGTTAAATGGGGGTGCTGGTGGCACACCGCCGGGGCCAGGCGGTAGCTACTGCGATATGGGTGCCATACATTGACACGTGGCACCGCCATTCAGGTGTCGGAGCATGCCAACCGCCATCTCCCCATGTGTCCATGCCTATCACTACCGCACATGTGTGAATGGGGGTGCTGGTGACACACCGCCAGGGCCAGGTGGTAGCAATCAACAATATGGGTGCCATACATTGACATGAGGCACCACCATTCAGGTGGTGGAGCATGCCAACCGACATCTCCCCATGTCTCCATGCCTATCACTACTGCACATGTGTGAATGGGGGTGCTGGTGACACACCACCAGGGCCAGGCGGTACCTACCACGATATGGGTGCCATACATTGACACGAGGGACTGCCATTCAGGCGGCGGAGAATGCCAACTGCCATCTCCCCATGTCTCCATGCCTATCACTACCGCACATGTGTGAATGGGGGTGCTGGTGACACACCGCCAGGGCCAGGCGGTAGCTACCGTGATATGGGTGGAGGAGCATGCCAACCGCCATCTCCCCATGTCTCCATGCCTATCACTACCGCACATGTGTGAATGGGGGTGCTGGTGACACATCGCCGCGGCCAGGTGGTAGCTACCGTGATATGGGTGCCATACAATCACAATGGCCATCTGGCAAACATCAACAGTGCACAGTGGTCAATGGCACATCATTGTGCACATGATGCCAATGTTCCATTTACTCCACTGATGGCTACACATGCCATGTTTGTGTGTGTGATTTCGTATATTGGCCTGTACTCACACTCACATGTCACTTATGGATTTGATGGTTGGTTGGACAGGACAGTGTTGTTCTGGACTCTACAATGTGTACACATGTCAATGTGCTGAGGTGCAGTGACAATCACAGCAATGCTCGTCTTAATGAATGATGATCCATTTTGCATTGCCTCTCATGTCTGCTCTTGCACACATTTGTCATTCCTGTGCCGACGGTGGTCATTGTGTTATGGATGTGTGCTAGGTTGTAATGACACATTAAGGTGTGACAGGTACAGCAGCTAGGTGTGAGACAGTGGGTTTGATTTGTTGCACATATGCTGGATGCTATACTCCCAGGCGTGCCCATGTGAAATGTGGCCATCTCCCTATGTGCATTCACATTGACCAAGGTTGTGTTTGAGGTAATTTTCTTGTGTAAGGTGACAGCTGTGCCCTTTGTGTAGCTGAAGGGTGTGCCTACATGTAAGCTGGTCAATATTGATGTCAGTCATTGTTGTTGTTGTGTCATCCAGAACGTGATATGCTGTGCACATCTCATGATGTATTGCATTGACATGTGTCCACTATCATCTCAAATAGGAGGAGGCCAAATTTGATTCGTCACTTGACGGTGCTGGAGGACATGGAGGATGTTGCGATCATATGGAAATGCCGTCTGGATAGAGCCACGCTGAAAACCCATTGTGATCTGTTGGAGCCTCACCTGCAGCCTCGCCGGACATATCCAGTAGCTTTCACCCCTACTTATAAGGTTATGGTGGCCCTGCATTTTTTTGCCACTGGATCGTTCCAAGAGACAGTGGCCAGCGCAGGTGGGATGTCAAGACCGATGTTCAGCATGGTGCTGCGTGATGTACTTTCCGCCATGATGATATACAAGGACAGATACATCCATTTCCCCAGGGGTGCTGAATTGCCAGCTGTGAAGGGAGACTTCTATCCCCTTGGACACATCCCCAATGTTGTTGGTGCCATTGATTGCACCCATGTCGGGCTTGTGCCACCACAGGCAAGTGAGCATATTTTCAGGAATCGCAAGCATTACCACTCCATAAATGTGCAGGTGGTGTGCCTGGCAGATATGATCATCTCCCACGTGTGTGCCAAATTCCCAGGCTCGGCCCATGACCCCTAAATCCTGCGGAACAGCTTTGTGCACCCAGCTGATGGCTAATCTGCTTCCCGAGCATGCATGGATTGTGGGTGAGTATGCCTAGTCATATTGCGTACTGGGTGTGTGAGCTGCTGCCCTCAGCCTCAGTGACATTGCAATGTTTGTCATACCTAGGTGACTCTGCATATCCCAACCGTCCCTGGTTTCTGAGCCCACTGAGGAATCCCAGCTGACGTCCGCTACAATGAGGCACATGGGAGGACACGTTGTGTGGTGGAGCGTACTTTTGGTCTGCTCAAGTCACGTTTCCGCTGCCTGGACAAGACCGGAGGTGCACTGTCATACTCACCTGGGAAGGTGTGTCAGATTGTAGTGGCATGCTGCATGCCCCACAACCTAGCCATTCGCAAGGAGATTCCCCTGCTCCTGGATGATGGTGAGGACCCAAGGCCCCAGCCTGCAAACCAACCCATGTCCAGTGATGAGGACAGTGAAGAGGAGGAAGGTGTTGACCTGTGTCAACAGCTCATCACACGCTACTTCACTTGAAGGTGGGTGACAATTAGGGGTGGGCGGAATTTGCGGAATTAACCTTCGCAAATTATCGCGAGAATGTTTAAAATTATCGCAAACAAGCAGAAATATCGCGAAGATGCGGAAGGTTTTTTCCGGCATGTTCGCGCGATTTTCTGCATGGTTGCGGGTCGCCAACTTACCCATGTGGCTGCTTGCGGGCGCGGCCATCTTGTTTTGAGTTGTTCTCGCGGTGCATGATCGCGAGAAGAAAGACGTGATCGCGCGACGCATGACGTCACTGCGGGCGCGAACTGTCGCGAGACAGCGCAAATGGCTAAAAACAATACAACATCTCATGGAGAACGCGACCGGATCAAGAAAACTTGTCGGCGAACGCAGGGAATCAGGTAAGGCGATCGCGCGCGCGCGAGAATGTATCATTTTACAGCGCGAGCAAGAAACAAATTATCGCCAAGCTGCGGAAACCGGAATTTTTGACATCTTCGCGCTCTCCGCGGAACGCAAAAATGTCAAAATATCGCAATTTCCGCGAACGGAACGAAATTTTTGCCCAGGCCTAGTGACAATGTGCAACATACCCATTGTCTGCTGATATTGCTGTTATCGTGAAGGGGCATGTGAGAATTGTAACAGCAGCCAGTTCTAGACTCAGCGGTGTTTGGCAATGTTTCTGGGACAGGTCATTTGGGAACATCTACAGGACGTGTATGTTGACACTTGTTGCCCATTGTGACGTGTGCATGTTGGGTTATCCTGATCGTAGGGGTTGTGTGATGTCTGTGATGCCACACCCAGAACAGTGAAAGTAGTTCTGTTGTGTTTCCCTAGTTGCCTTCAACTTCTCCTTGCCTACATGCAGCCCGTGCTCCTGGTACATTGTGATCATGTTGACGGCTGTACATCCTGCAATAAAGACGGAGCAGACACAACAACATGTGTGTAAGGATATTTTATTTGCAATGGTGAGATGCGGGGGGGGTGTACATTTCCTTTGGGGTAGTGGAGCAGTAAGTTGACAGTTGTGGTAGATGAGATAATCGAGTAGTCAACACATTGATGTAGTGACCCAGTCCAACAGACAGATGCCATTCACAAGGCAGTGTGGGGAAGGACAGTCCAAAAAGTCAATGCAGTGGTGGAAAGGGTTGCCATCGTGGCTGGCTCCGTAACTGGCGTCTGGCAGGTGCTTTGCCTCCAGATACTCCCAGGGTCTTCTTAGGACGGCCCCTTGGTTGTTTGTCAGGGGGGCCCTGCTGCACGGCCAGTGGGGTCTGAGGACTCACCCCTCTCTGTGGCCGCAGGGGAGGATGGTGAACTGTCATCCTATGGCCCACCAGAGGGAGGTGGAGGTGTTGTTTGTGGCGCATGCTTGTCCCTCAGTACCGCCACAGTACCGCCACTTGCTGGCCCAAGAGGTCCATGATTTGTCCCATGCGGGTGTCGATGGACCTCATCAGAAGTTCATCCGACCGGCCCGTTCGTCCCTGGGCCTGTTCGTATGTGCCCAGGACTCTGGTGATGTGTTCCAGGGATTGGGTCCCAGCCTCCTGGTGTCCGTGGGTGACCCTGCTCCTCCCACCTGCCCTGCTGCCACAGACCTGTTGCCTCACCACTGTGGGCACCCGCATCGTCTCCCTACCCTCCTCCGTCGGTGGTGTGTGCTGGTCATCCTCTGGGACAGGGAGGGTGTTGCAGGCAGCACTGGTGGTGGTGGTAATGGCGGTGGCTGCGCAGGCTGTGACAGCAGGGGTCTGCTGTGAAGTTGTTGTTGCCGCTGATGTGGTGGCGGGGACGATGGGGTCCTGGGACCTGTAGCTCCCTGGCACACCAGATTGGCCGGCTTCGAGCTCATCGTCCATGGAATCCTGGGAGTCAACATCCAAGAGTCCATGTACCGGGGGGGGAGACTGGCTCTGCAGGTTGCTGGTGTTTTCCTCTGTAGGGAGTTGTTTGTCACCTGTGGGTCAGATGGGAAATGGTCATTGTAGTGCACCCAGCAAGCTTTCTGTTAACTATGTGTCATACATTTTTTGTACACTGCACAATTGACAGATCATCACATTGTTTCCTATGTGCACTACTGTGCTTCCTGACATGGTGCAGTGGTACATGCATTACTTGTACATGGTGTAAGGTGTCAAGCAATACCATGTGACCCATGCACAATTAATGATTACAGGGACTTGTTGTCATCTAGGGCCTGGCACAACATGTTTTTAATTGAGGAATCATTGTTGATTTGTCTGACCTGGCAGGCGTCACATCGTTATCTCCTGCTTACCTTTGTCCTGTCATGTGCATATCCCAGCCAACTCTGCACCAGGACTTATGGCTCCAAGCATTGCGGTGACTCCTCAGACCGCGTCGGACCACTCCCTTGGAAACCCCTAATAAGAAGCTGAATCTCCCGTGCTGAGGACACAACCCTCCCCTTCTATCCTGGCTGGGATACTGCATTCGCACTACAGGACGCGGTCAGCGCCTACCGGACCTACCCGCGTCCACTCCTTAATTCCGGCTCGACGGACCCTGCATTGTTAATTCCCCCGAACGGGCTGAGGTTGTAGGAGCGCATTGCCGCCATTCCCCTTTCGCTGTCCGCGCACAGCAAGCTTTCCCAGGCATTCAATTCATTGTTTAGTCCTGAAGAGATCCCACCACTTCTATGGGGATCGAAACGTCGTCGACTCACGTCTCTAAACTCTTAACTATACGTTGTATTTTATAATCGAGTATGAGATGTTAAACTGATTGTGACTTTCTATATTTTCTATTCTGCAAACACTAAAAAGTCACATTTTAAGTCACTCGCCTGCGGTAAGGAAATCGTCTGATTTCCTTTTAACCTACTCACGGTTTGCTCACTTATCCCACCGCATATTACTTGTTTTTCACCGTATTGTTATTAAATTACATTTATTTCTCTATTTAAGAACGTGGAAATTCCAAGTTTTAACTGAAAAATTGTGATACTATACCCATCCCAGTTAAATGGGAACTTTGTTTCTTTTGAATATTACACTATACATCTTTGACACAAGGTTTCTGCAATCAATCTGAATCTTGGATTGAACCAAGTGTGCCTCAAAAAAGGATCATGGCATCCCTCCCTACATATGCAGGAACATGATATTGTCTAACCATTGGTGGTAACATGCTATCAGGTAACAAAGGTCTACCATCAGTTGAAACCCAAACACCATCTTCCTCTCTAAATACATCCAGCTGTTATACAACCTTACTGCTCTGCTTCAGGTACATCTTACTGTAATATTTTACCTTCTCCACAAGTATCAACAGCAGTCAATACAGATTGCAATTTGTGACATCTGATGTTTTGTTTATTGGATCACCATTAAAAATGCTGGTATTTAAAGCACAGTACCTAGCTATCTCATCAGCATAATGATTGCCAACTGTTAGATAGTCCGTCTCTTGCCTATGGGTGACACACTCCACCACTGCAATTTGACTGGCCACTGTCTCCATTACATATTGGTTAACCTGAGGAAGTCATGAACCCATGCTGTGATCACAATTGCCCAAAGTCATGTACAACACCAAGGGGTCGATTCCGATCCTGTATTTTGTTTTTCCATACGACTAGTATCCGTAATTTTTCCCGTACGAATCGTTCAAGTCCCGTCCCACCCGTGAAGTACGATTCGTACGGGAAAAATACATACGGATTGGCCCAATCCGTACGAATTCGATCGGTAAAAGTTGTACGAGATGGACCCGGACACTTTTTCGTATGAATCCTAAAAATACAGTCCGACCGTACAAGTACGATCCGGACCGGCTTTCCGATTTAGAATTCGTATGGAAAAAGTCCCGGAATGACTTTACCCGCTACAAAGCAAACTTTGTACGACTCGTATCCCGGGAAAAGTAGTTCCCGGGGTGCGAGTCGTACAGGGGTACGAGTCGTACAGGCCCCCCCATGCATATGTACACACCTTACAACAACATTGCGTATGTACGGTGCGTACCCCAACATCGCGTATGTACGCACCTCACAACAACATCGTGTATGTACACACCTTACAACAACATCATCGTGTATGTACAGTGCATACAACGACATTGCGCATGTACACACCTCACAACAACATCATCGCGTATGTACGGTGCGTACCCCAATATCGTGTATGTACGCACCCCACAACAACATTGCATATGTACACACCTTACAACATCATCGCGTATGTACGGTGCGTACCCCAACATCGCGTATGTACGCATCTCACAACATCATCGTGTATGTACACACCTTACAACAACATCATCGCGTATGTACAGTGCGCACCCCAACATCGCGTATGTAGTATGTACGCACCTCACAACAACATCGCGTATGTACACACCTTACAACAACATCATCGCGTATGTACGGTGCGTACCTCAACATCGCGTATGTACGGTGCGTACGCCAACATCGCGTATGTACACACCTCACAACAACATCGCGTATGTACACACCTTACAACAACATCATCGCGTATGTACGCTGCGTACCCCAACATCGCGTATGTACGCACCTCACAACAACATCGCTTATGTACGCACCGTACATAGGCAATGTAAAACAGCACAAGGAGGGTCTATTCGACTCGCACAACACCACAAAACACGTCTACAGTGCACAAAATATGGAAATGACTGACCTGGCCACATCCAAACAGGCAAACAGTGGGCCAAACTCAAAATCACCCCTTATAACACACCGACCAAAAATTCAAACTGAGGCCCACCCACAAATGGACCAATAAAAAGGGCCCACACACACAAACCATGAGCCTTTGCAACAGACTCACTGCAGTTAGAGAGCACACACCAACAACTGCACCCATCCACCTTAACATGTACACCTTCACAAAACCTCCTTCACAAATACTCCCCTCTTCACATTCAGACCCACAACTTCACATTCAGACCCACACACCCACACCCTCACCCCACACCATGCCCACAGACAAGAATCCAAAGTTCACAAGGGAGGAGCTGGAGATCCTTGTCAATGAAGTCATCAGAGTCGAGCCACAGCTGTTTGGAACATTGGTCAGACAGACCAGCATAGCCGAAAAATCACGCCTGTGGCAGAGGATTGTCAATAGGGTGAATGCTGTTGCACCCATCAGAAGGACCAGGACTGAATGCCAAGCCAGGTGGTACGATCTGCGGAGGGCAGTCAAGCGAAAAATGAATGATGACTACGCCTAGAGCAACATCACTGGAGGTGGTGGGCCCCGCAGACCAGTACATTTCTATCCCTTGGAGGAGAAGGTGATGGCCCTGCTTCCGCCGGTCGGAGTACATGGACTTCAAGGAGTTCCAGAGCCTGGTGAGTACACAAACAACTTATGTAACATGGGGGTAATGGCATCCACACCCCAACTACACAAAATGCACGCAACTCCCTCCAAACACTCACTGGCCAGAACCATAGTCAAAAACAACGCCAATGCCACTAACATGTGTATGCCCCATTGAGAAAGCAAGGCCATGCTATGTCCCATGCTACACGAAGCACTAACCCAAGAATGGATGTCCGGTATGCTGGGAGGGTGGGTGTCACAAAACGCATTGTTGAACTCCAAATCACACACAATTGCCCTCATCCCATATGGCCCAGGTATATACCCATGCACCATGCTCAATGAACAGGGACTGTGAAAGTACTGACAAGATAGCTGACACTGGGCCCTGGTGTAGGCAGCACCAGGCCCTCCTGTGACCAGTGCAAACACAAACACCAAGACAACAAGGTCAGATATCTAGGACAGGAACTCACACTCACTGTCATGGCAGCATGCTCCATGGGGGGACAGCTACATCACCTGGGAGCCCCAGTGCAAAATCACACTACAGCCACCAGCAGGCCCTGTCCCACACACCCCTTACACAAGCAGACACCCCTGGGACAGGCAATGGATTTACCCACTGTCACAATGGACATGTAACACAACAAGACCAATACATAGCCGAAGAAGCATCCAAGCCAAAAATCAACAAGTCAAAGACTCAGGAACACATATCAATCTGTCCCCCGCAACATACCCATCCACAAGTGAACATTGAGGAGAATGCTAGGCACATACAACTACCTGGAGGAACAGTACCAACTAGAATGTGTATGAAACATGGATGTTGCATGAAACAGCATTAACATTGACTGTCTCTCACACACAGGGCAACGTGAGGAATCTCCCCCCAACAATGGGGGTGAAGAATCACAGTCCCAGGCTCAGGAGGAACCTGATCCCACCGGCAGCGACGCCTCTCAACACTCCGCGGATGACCCCGACCGACCTGGACCCTCTGCTGTCCAAGCCCCTGCAGCACCTGGTTCAGGAACATCTGTGCCAACCACCACCCTCATTCCTGTCACATCCCAGGAGACACCGAGGAGCCCTGCCCGCAGTGAACAACTGAGCCAGTCTGACCAGGAGGGACAAGGTTCGCCGGGCACCCAGGAGGAGGCAGACAACACCACCACTGCCATCCCTCAGGGGTCCCATAGACCCGATAAGCCCACAACGGCAGGCCAGGCTCGTGTGGGCAGGGGTGGTGGGAGTGGAGGCAGGCGGAGGCGAGAACCTGACCAGCCAGCTGAAGAGACCGGTATGTCACACATACACAACATCATGGAGGCATACAGGCGTGACACCAGGGAGATCAGCCAGGTAGTTGGGACACTCACAGAGATAAAGGGGACCATCACAGAGATGAAGAACCAGCAGGCCGAGCAACATGCCAGTCAACAAGAACACCAAGGACGGATGGAGGCAAGACTGGCTGAGCTCCTGGCAGTGCAAAGGGACATAAGCCATTCACTCTGTCAGATCGCAGACAACATGGGCAACCCTCCCTGTGCCACCAGGCGAAGACCACCACCAGCCACTGGGAGGGAGGAAGACGATTTGTCCGACGGAGCGTCCCAAGCATCGTCAAGGCCTGCATCTGAGGGTCCCCTGAGGAAGGTGGGTCATCCACGGAAAAGACCGTGAGAGGCAGCGGGCCATCCACATCTCCTAGGTCACCTGGCCTGGCACCTGGCCCTCATGTGCAACAGCATCACCTCATTGACTGACATTCTCTGCCACATGGACTTGCTGGTCACAGTCTGACCAATGATGCCAAACACTGTGGTCTGGACTTTGCTGCTTTCAAATGCCAAGGATCCCACCTCCCCCTGGGAACTTTGGATTCTATGGTCCCTGTATTGCACCTTTTACTTGCACAAATCACGCCCCAGACCTATAATAAAAAATTTTAAAAAATTAATGTTGCAGTCATTTCGCATGAGTCCACAACATAAGTGTGGGGATATGTCAAAGTATGCCTGAGTGTGGAACTAACTCCAGCCATCCATACACTGGGATCTGAGTCTGGTCGAGGACACACATGGGTCACAATGTATCATCAAATACAGACATGGAGCCCAATACTCACCCGTGATGGCCTGAAGCTGCTGAGGGGGGGCTTGCAATACTGCTTGTACAGACCAATTTGGAGGAGTATCATGAAGGCGTAGAGGTCATGGGTCATGTGGAGGTGCCCGGGAAGGGAGTCCCAGGTCTGTTTGGCGAGGTGGGAGAAATATCTCCAGCATGCAGTTGTTCTTTGGATGTGATGAATGGTGGTCAGGGCAAGGTTGTCTGAACGGAGTTGGGCCAACGGGGTGTTGGATGACAGACGTCCAAGGTCGGTTTTGGGTCTGGGGTTGTGGACTGCCTCCTGAGTGTGGGTGAGGAGTCTGAAGGTGATCCTGCAGCAGACAGTGAGCCATTGTATCTATCTCAGGTGGACAGTGATGTGGCTGGGGCGGGGGATGTTGAAGATGAGGTGTGCGGATGCACCCTGGATGTGGACAAGTCCTCCTGCAGTTTTGCTGTTGTCCCTCCGTACAGGGCGTTGCTGTAGTTGACCCGGCTGGTGTCGTGGACCTGGGGGACGGCCTGTCTTGCCTTGGAGTGGATCTATCTGTGGATCATTTGCAGCATGCGGAGGGTGTTGCAGCATGAGGTACAGATGGTGTTGAGTTGCACGGTAATTGTGAGCGATGAGTCCATGATGAACATCAGCTTGCGTGTGTGGCCACTGGGTGCTGGTGCGGTGCCCAGGACGGTGGGACACAAGGAGTTGACCCAGCCGTAAGGGGACAATCCTCATATGATGACCTCAGTCCTGTCCAAGTCCAGCCTCAGGTGGCTGATGTTCAGCCATTCGTCAATGGATCTCATGCCTTCTTGAAGGTTTTTTTTTTTTTTTTTTTTTTATATTTTATTTATTAAGCATTTTCAAAGGAAAACAAAACACAGTAAGTCATGCATATCACAAGGTTGACATTGGACAGATTCAAGGCATCAGTATAAGGAAAGTCACAATTAACAATAGTACAGTAATCTTACTTGGCTGCCGTATCATATTCTCAGGAAGTCCCAGGGCTCCAAAGCCAGGCAACAGGGCACAGCCCGGGAGGGTAAACATAAAAAGAGAAATAAAGAGACAAAGAAAAGTGTGTGGGCCAACATCGTTCAATACATCGATCATCATTGTGTGAGAGCAAATACGTTGTGAGCGGGCCCCAGATATCTCTTGGTTGGGAGGTCGCAGGCAGCTCCTCCGCATAGCATGTAAGCTGATCCCGGCAATACGCCAAGTCCTGCAGCCACAGGGTGACCGTGGGAGCCATCCGGCTCTCCCAACAGATAGAAATACGTCGTTTAGCCATTAGCAGGGCAATGGATACAAATTTTTTGTGAAAAGGGCGGACCGCAGCCCCAACTCCCAAGAGGCATAACCGCGGATGGCAGTCCAGAGGCCCCTCAATCATCTGCCCAAGCACTCTAATTACTTCATCCCAATATGCAAATATCTTCGGACAGCCCCAAGCCAGGTGATAAAAGTCAGCCCAAGGCACGCCACAGCGCTTACAAGCATCGGACTGGCGAAGCCCAAACCGACATAACTGCGCTGGGGTATAGTACATCTGATGTAGGTACTTAAAATGCACCAATCTTAGATTGCCATTCGGTGTCAGGCGGCCTGTCAAACTACAGCTATCCAGCCACTCCTCCTCCGTGAGGGGCTCCGGCAGCACCTTGTTCCAATTGTCCAGGGCCTTGAATTCCACGGAGACCCCCTCCCTCTGCGATTCTTTATAGAGCCTGGTCACCAGCCGTGCTCTAGAGGCGGTCGTATAAATCAACTGCAGCGCCCCAAGTGCTGGCGGCTCGAGCGGGAAGTGTGGAATACATGCCCGCATAGCGAAACGCAATCTCGCATAGACGAAGCGCTGCATGGTTGACACCTCCCCCCGGGCCTCCAGGTCTGCTAGGGTTATAAACCGCCCTCCCGCGAACACGTCCGCCATGACATTAAGCCCCATCGCCGCCAGCGTCCGCAGCGTGCCCGTCTCCTGTGTCACCGATAGATCAGAATGATAGAGTAACGGCATTCCCGGGGCATAAAGCGGCAATCTGCCCGCGCGTTGCCCCAATGCTCGCCAGGCACCGGCGGTAACCTGTACCGTGTCAAACTCCCCCTTCTCATATATCGTGTATGTGTTGACAAGCATCGCTTTAAGGGGTATAGGATGGACCGCCCCCGCCTCCACAGCCACATGTGGGATAAAAGCCGGATCATGTTGCCAATAATAAGCATACTGCGCCTGTGCGCAGAGGTAATAGAGATAAAAATCCGGCGCCGCAAATCCACCCTGGGCATAAGGCAGGGTGAGAGTCCCCCAGCCAAGGCGGGACTTCCTCCCCCCCACGCCAGTGTAATCAGGAGAGAGCGGAGAGTGTCAAAGAAGGACCGAGTAAGCCGGACTGGGATATTGCAAAAATAATATAAGAG
The DNA here is from genome assembly GCF_964204655.1 of Triturus cristatus. Taxonomy (NCBI): domain Eukaryota; kingdom Metazoa; phylum Chordata; class Amphibia; order Caudata; family Salamandridae; genus Triturus; species Triturus cristatus. Next base: position 1,361,674,787 of record NC_140591.1, on the reverse strand, counting down.
GCGTGGTAGCACTATCATCTTCATCAAGGCTATTCGATCTGCAAAGGAGAACGGTAGTTTAATCCACCGAGTCACCTGCTCTTCCAGTTTGGTAACAGCTGTTCCAAAATTGGCCTGAATGACCGTCTGGGAGTCCCTATGCAGCCACACCCCCAAGTATTTAACAGCCTCCAGTCCCCACACCAAGGGATATTCCATGTCAAAAGGCCGGGTGCTATCAGTAAGAGGCAATACTGTGGACTTCGTCCAATTAATCCCCAAGCCAGAGATACGTTCAAATCGGACATATTCGCAGATAAGCGGCGCTAGATACTGTTCCGGTTCACGGACATACAGCACCATGTCATCCGCATACATGGATACTGCTAGGGGGCGCTGCAAAAACCGCAATGCGGACGCAGCGTGGCGCTGTCGCACCATGCAGGCCAGAGGTTCGAGCACAAGGGCAAACAGCAGGGGCGACAATGGGCAGCCCTGACGCGTACCTCGGTGGATCGCAAATTTCTCAGAGAGATGCCCATTAATTCGCACCCTGGCCTCCGGTCTAGTATGCAGCAACCTAATCCAGTTCGTAAAGGCAAACGGCACTCCCATACGATGCAGAACCGCTATCATGTAGGACCACGCTATAGAGACGAACGCTTTGGCAGCGTCAAGTAGCACCGCCACCGCCGGGAGCGTAGGAGTCAGCACATGCATGACCGCAAAAATGGTGCGGAGATTGTGGGATGTGGAGCGAGCGGGGACAAACCCAGACTGGTCCGGGAGGACCATAACCGAGAGGAGAAGTTGGAGCCTCGTGGCCAGCACCTTCGCCAATATTTTGACGTCCGTGTTGATTAGCGACAATGGGCGGTACAAATCGCATTGATCAGGAGGCTTGTCAGGCTTTAGAAGGGCGACCCCCAGCGCCTCCCGAAGGGTCGGCGGCAAGCACTGAGTCTCATACGCCTCCTCATAGAGTTGTAACAAGCACGGCGCTAATTGGTCCGCATATTCTTTATAAAATTCAGCCGGCAGGCCATCAGTGCCCGCCGCTTTACCACCAGGAAGCGCCTTAATAGCATCCTGAATCTCCCCAAGTGTCAAGCGGTGCATCAAAACCTCCTGTTGTCTACGCGACAGCCCCACCAATGCAACATCATCTAAATATTGATCTAACTCATCCAGCCCCGCCGTGGGCCGGTGACTGTACATGTCAGTGTAGTAGTCCGCAAACGCTCGCAAGATACTATCAGCATCATGCCGGGTCTCCCCATCAACCGTGATTCCCTGGACCACATGCGCCCGACGATGAGGATCCAGAATGCGAGAGGCGAGTGACCTCCCCGGCCGTCCGCCCTCCCCGTAATATCGCGCCCTGCTGCGCCGGGAGAGATGCTTGATTTCACGGTCTGCAGTATCATTATACTCTGAGATTTTTTCCCTTATTTGTGCTAGGATGGCTGGGCTAGGTTGAACACTATAGGAGTGCTCCAGATTCGTCAGTTCCCTCTCCAGAGCGATCATCTGACAACGGAGAGACTTCAAGACACCAGCCTGAAGGCCAATGCACTCCCCACGAATGGTCACCTTAAAGGCTTCCCACAGTGTCTCCATCGTCGTTACCGTGCCCGTATTCACTGCGAAGTAATTCGTTATGGCCTCACGAACCCCCTCTTTGAACACTGGGTCTAGTAAGCGGACTGCATACGCCACTGGAAAGGAGGTGGGACCCGCGCCGGCACCACCACGTCCAGTGCCACCGGTGAGTGATCAGATAGTGTTCTAGGCAAGTGTCCTACCCGCACCACCCAATTGCAGACATCAGGCGCTACCAGCCAGTAATCTATCCGGGACCAGGTCTGCCGGGCGTATGAGTGACATGTGCCCTCCATAGCCTGAGGATACCGTCTTCGCCAAATGTCAATCAGTCCCAAGGACCGCATCCCCTCCTGTATTGCACCCGGGGCTCTCCGGGAAGGGCAGACTACCGTGGTTTTGCGGTCCAGCGCCGGGTCCAACACCGCATTAAAATCCCCCCCACATATAACAGGCGCACATTGGGTATTGGCAAACTTACTCCAAAGAGCATCAAAGAACCCCGGATCATCTGTATTGGGTCCATAAATATTAACAATAGTTAACGGCTTATTATAAAGCGTGCCCTGTGCTATAATGTACCTGCCGTCAATATCAGCATCAACCTTGTGGGGTACAAAGGGAACATGTTTCTTGACCAGGATCATAACCCCCCGAGCATATGAGGAGTAGGATGCAGCCAGACGCACCCCGGCCCAACCAGACGCCACCTTCTGGGCAGTGTGCTGCGTGAGATGCGTCTCCTGCAGTAAAGCAATCTGCACATTTTGCCTGTCCAAATAGGCGAGGACTTGCCTCACCTTCCTAGCGTTGTTAAGCCCCCGGACATTCCAGCTCAGCCATTTTAGGGTTGACCCATTATTTGTCATCACAGCAGAACAAAGTGATATATAAACAATTAGCTAAGAAGCAGCCACGGCTGCAGCACCATACATTATGTAGCCTATCAATCTGCGTCACAGCAACATATTGAAGCATAAATCCCCAACCACCCCATCCCCCCACTGCGGCTAGCAATTGCTGCCACACATTCACCCTAGCATGAACCAGACGAACAGAGGGCAACTGTAATTTCCCAACACACAAGAACCAGAGAACAAGGAACATCAGTGCCCCAACATTGGACGCCAACCTGGCATCTACAAACACCCCAAACTGTGTGGGAAGTTCCCATAGCAGGGGTCACCAGCGGCTCCAGGCCCCACGCAAATGCAGGGTGGGTCGAGCTGAAAGGAAAGTGGCAGCCATCACAGGAACTTGACCAGAAAAAATAGGAGAAGTGTACAGCACCCGGCAACAGCCACCTGGTCCCACCAACATGAGCAGCCATAGCCCCCACACCGCCCCAGGCCACCCAGAGCCAGTGGCAGTCGCAGATCAATTACCACAGTCAATAAGGCACTATCAGACAGTGGAATGGCAGTGGGCAGCGGCATGGTCAGTCCTCTGAGTCGAAATGTCTACTGTTTTTGCCAGACGATTCCTGCCGCTCCAATTGCCGAGCATAGGCCATCGCCTCTTTCGGTGTTGTAAAGACGTGCGCCTTCCCCTCGTGTTGGATCCGCAGCCGGGCAGGATATAGCATGGCGTATTGAATTTTCAGGGATTGCAGCTTCTTCTTCACCGCCTGAAATTCACAACGAGCCTGCTGCACCGCCACGGTGAAGTCTGGGAATAGTTCTATTTTCATTCCCTGATATTCCAGCTTCCCTTTCTCCCGGGCCAGACAGAGAGCCACATCTCTGTCTCTATAATTGAGGAGCCTGGCGATGATCGGCCGGGGCAGAGCACCCGGAACGGGCTTAGGAGCCAGGGATCGATGAGCGCGCTCCACAACAAAGACCTTGGAAAAGTGTTCCGCACCCAGCAATGCCGTGAGCAGTGTTTCCACATATAGCTCCATGGGACCAGTGTTGGTAGTTTCAGCCACCCCCGTTATGCGCAGGTTGTTTCTCCGAGAGCGGGCTTCAAAATCCTCACTTCTGGCCTTTATAACCTCCAGCACTTTCACCATAGCAGCGCAGGACGTACTCATCACTTCCATGCGGTCTTCTGCCTCGGAAATGCGGGTTTCCGCTTCGACAATCTGTGCGCCCTGCTTGTCAAGGCGAGAAGCCATACTGTCCATACGGAGATTTAGACCATCGATTTTGGCATCTATAGTTTGCAGACTCTGCTGCATAGTGAGCATCATTTGCTCCAGCCGCGTGGGCGGACCCTGCTCCGGCCCCAGCTCCGGATTAGGGGCAGTAGCTGCAGGAGCCTTAGTAGACGCTTTGGTCTCAAACTGGAGTTTGCTCTGCTGCTTATCTGTGCGGCCCATGCTGACAGTGTCACTTTCCAAGCAGGGGAAGGGCCAACCCCAGTCCACCACCCGTCGGCACACTGCAGTCCACGCAAGTTCCACAGATGCAGAGCAGCAATCTAAATGACGGCAGGCCACACAGAAACACGATACAGGCACACACACGTTCAGCCAAAATGCGCCAACGCGAGCCCACCTAAAGGTAGACAACGATCAACCAGCGCAGTAAGGGCAGGCCCCCCAAGCCAGTCACAGCACGGGTCCCCCACCATCCAAATATGTTAGAATCACCCTAGCTGGCCGCAATAATGTCTAAAGAGGCCTCCCTGGGCCGCACCGCCAGTCTCCTCAGCACGGGGTCAGCGAACCCCCGACGCCGCAGCTAGCGCCCACTCACCAGCGCTCCAGGCCAGGCCGCCACGTCTAGATCCTCCGTAGGCTCCACAGGTCTGTCTAGGCCGCGTCGGAGGCAGGCCCCGAGCCTGGAGCCGCGCCGCAAAGCTGCCAGAGCCTCCACAGCCCGCGCTGCGTTCCTCACAGGGCATCGTCGGGACGGACGGGGCCAATCACCACACTAGGCCGCAGCTCCCCCCGCAGCACCAGACGCCGGAGCTCCGGGCAAGGGTCCGCCCCCAGCAGCAGGTGCCGGCCGGCACGCCCGGCCGCAGGAGCACCACCGGCAGGGCCACCGATCACCCCGTGCAGGCCACAGCAGGTACAGCCCAGAAAGCCGCCAAGCAGTCACCGCAGCGCAGAGCCGTCGCACACCGTCCACCAGCAGCCGACACAGGAGGCTCCGCAGGCGGGGTCAGCAGCCGGGTCTCCGCGCGGCCGCCATTTTCTGCACAGCATGGGTCGCCAGCACGCGTGTCGATTCCAGGCGAGAGGAGCAGTAAAGGTTAGCAAATCATTCACCAACAGGGTCCGCAAGTCAGGAGTGCCAGGTAGCCACCGTCAGCAGTCCCCATCAGCGCCAGCATGCACGGATATTATGCGGATAGATAGCTCGACCAGCGGAGCTGCACTACGGCGCAGCCATCTTGCTCCGGGCTCGCTAGCACCCCTCGCCTTCTTGAAGGTTGGATCTGGCAATGGCTGGGTCTTTGGTGAGGGTGAGGAGCAGCTGGGTGTCAATGGCATAGGAGATGATGATGAGGACGTGTGCGCATGTGATGATGGAGAGGGTGGTCATGGAGACATTGAAGATCATCACGCTGAGAGATGAGCCCTGGGGCATGGGCCAGATGACCCCAGTGTACCACATGTGGAAGGGTGGATGCCGACTCCCTGGGCCTTGCTGTTGAGCTACTTGTTGATTTAATCCTGGGCCCTCTTCTGGATACCAGTGTTTGAGATGTGTGAGCTGACAGTGTGGTAGCACATGGTGTACAATGCCGTTGAGAGGTCAATGGGGTGGTCTCACCATTGTTGAGCAGGGCAAAGTTGTCATTGGTGGTGGCAATTATGACGGTTGCAGTGGTGTGATTACTGTGGAAGATGATCTGGTGCCGGTTGCCTGGAGCTGTTTGCGTGGAGGAAGTTTGTCAGTTGCTTGTTGAGTGTCTTTCTGATGACATTTGCTGGGTAGGGAAGCAGGGTGATGTTCCAGGAGTTCCTGCGGTACTGCCGTGTGTTGTTTAAGAAGGGCCTGGGTCTCTGTATGCCTCCAGCTCCCATGGAATGTGGCAAACTCAAAGGAGACATTCATGACATGCTTGACGTGGGCTTCAAGGATGGGGAATGATGTGGTTGAGATGTTGTGTGGGAAGGGGCCTGATGGAGAGCCAGAGTGGATGGTGCACATGAGCCAGGTGGTGTATTTGCTGCTGACGGGCTTCGGGTCAAGTTCGCACTTTATAAAACTCTGCAAAAAAAAAAAAGTGGCATTTTACTGCATACCATATCACACCGTGGTGGCTAGTGAAAGGATGACACTAAATATATGGCAAGTGAGTGCGGTATGTACATAATAGACTATATTGTGTCATATGAAGTGGAGTAACCACAACTGAATTGGAAGTCAAGATATGAAAACTCCTGAAGAAAATCACAGGGCCCAAAATGTATGGAAATTGGTGTGGATGAGGGTTGCATTGATGCCAGTTAGGTTGTGTTATTTTTGGAGGGGTGTTTGGGCTGCTAAGGTAGATGTAGAGGAAGTGAAACATATATTATGTGGCTAAACTGCACAATGCAAATACCGTGTAGGCAGCAAAGATCCAAGATTCAACACTTTACCACAATATGTATGTCAGTTTGCCTCCTCTCCTACCATATTCCGATATATAAGTGACAGGATAATCTTTGAGGTTAGGATGTGTGCTGGACAAGACATCATCCATTGACAGCTATGTTATACCATGATGTCGTAAATGTAAAATGGGAACAGAGGACATCCAAAGATTGAACATAACAAATGTGTGATCTCACAGTTCTAAATGGGCGTTATGACTTCATGGGGAGGGAAGCACAAATGTGCTACAAAATGTACCTGACTATTGGACATCTCAAATATTAACTCTCCAATGCAATGATATGATGTGATGTGCAAATGCGAAACTCGTCTGATTGATGATCTACACTCCTTTAGATTTGTCAACAGACAACAGCATACTCTTGAGGGATGATGGGCCTAACAATGAAGGTGTAACCAAAGGTAGTCGGAGGCGTTCAGTATATTTATCCCCTTCCTTCAAATATCAGGTACCTTCCCATACATGTTTGTCTGTAAATGTGATATCTCAATGTCAGTGCTATGTGGGGGTAACAGCTGGCAACTGCTGCTGGTGAGCAGGGGCCCTGTGTAAAGTTCAGGTTGTAAAAAACATGCTGCACACTTGCCATAAATAGCAATGGTCTATGACAATGACATATACATGTTAAGTCATTGCGATCATCCTATGTACTTAAATATGGACATGTTAATCTCATAACCGCTGCTGGTAGAATTTCATCAGTGTTGCAGGTAACTTCATCTCGGGGTATGCAAGAAATCCTGACTGCAGCAATAAAAACCACCTGCATCTGTCCATCAGGTAAGCATGCCATAAAGTCTTTCCCTATTATGGATTCCAAATTCATTCCAAAGATCCAAATCCCCTTCTGCATTGCATCTGTAGTTGGTGTGTAAAAAGTTACATACATACCAATTCAGTTATGTGAGTGTTTGCTTTTAGTCATGCAGATCATTAAGTATGGTGTCACTTCTCTCTCCAGCAGTTGGATCGTGGACCGCTTCTTTAGCTACAACCATGAGGAGCCAGGTTCAGCAGTTGACATCAGGTGGGATCGCAAAGCAACACAAAGCTGTGGCAGGAGCTGGTGAGTTTGCTTGTGCATTGTACATCTCCATTCAACACCTCAGTGCTATGTCAAGTGTAGGTGTACCCAAAGCAGGTCGCATGTGCATCATCGGTAGAGGCAACGTGCAGTAGAGTCAACCCTTGTATTGCACCACATCCTATACTAGGTCAAATACTTATCCCGTTGCAACCTCTATCTTCCTCGAGATGAGGACAATGAGGACAATGGACCTTCCACCAGTGGTGGGTGATGGGCAATCAAAGGGGAAAATCTACTACTCTTGCAAGCAGCAATTTCAGCTGCCAGTACTGCGCAATAGGAGGAGGAGGAAGCACCAGAGGAGGCTGCTGAATTGGAGGATGATGGAGACTATCAGGCTCTTCTCACAGAGAATGAGGAGTCAGATACCCTGACCAGAACATTTGTTTCACTGGCCAAAATGTGTAAGGCCACACCCCGTCTGCCCAGCAGAGCGCCTCAACATCCAAAACTCATGATTGCCTGTCCTCAGCGTAGCACTAACCAGCCACAGCTCTCACAGACTCCAACACAGACATCACTCCATCACAGCCCTCACATCTAGGACAGATGTGGTGGTTCCCCTACGCACTCCTCCCTATACAGTGCATCTCAGGCATTCTCTCCACCATCTGAAGGAGGTACCACTGATGGTGCGGTGCGGGTATCCCCTAGGCACAAATCTCCTGTCCATAGAATACCACTTGCCACCCCCGCTGGTGGATTTGGCGATCTTATCCATTGCCGTACCATGGGGAGGGTAGCAGATGGACATGGTGGCCAGTGGGAGGATGACTTCTTCCATCAGCTGGCTGATGTGAGAAAGGACATTTGTGCCATAGGGGCTAACCTGTCAGACATGTCTGTGGCACTGCAGGACATGTGGCAAATCCCTCATGTGGTGGACTAAATGACCATGGATAGATCTTGGCAAGACATGTCCTTGAAGATCAATGACATTGTATCCATCGATAGAGAAGAGCATACAAGGCACCAACGCTTGGTCATGAAGATGATGGAGGGCATGCTGAAACGTATCCAAAGTCCTTTTTCAAGGTCAAAGCAGGTAGGGGAGCCATCACATCTACCTGCTGCACATCAAACCCACACACCTGTACCACCACCCCCTATCCAGGCACTCCACCCACCTGCACATCCGCCACCACCCTCTGTCCAGGCACCCACCCCACCTACACATCCACCACCACCCCCTGTGGCACCACTCTCTCCACCTGCATATACACCACCACCCCCTATCCAGGCACTTCCACCAACTGTACATACCCCACCAGCCCTTGGCCTTGAACTTCCCCCTATACAGGCAGATGCACCACACCAACCTGCACCTCAGCAACAACACAAACACACTTACTCACAGCATCCTCACTGCCAACTTTGCGAAGTCGCAAGCACAATCCCTCTTGATCACAGGAAAAAATATCAACCTGAGTGAATACATGTAAATAAAAGATAGATGTCCTCACAAGTCAAGACTACGTTGCATATTATGTACTGATAGCCAAATGTTTACCCCTCTGGTGGCCTAGAGAGGTTAGGATGAATGTGTGTGAGTGACACATTAAAAAATGTAACCCCATCAGTGCAACAAGCTATCATGTGCAGAGAAAATAACCACTCCCAAGGTATATGTCAAACCTTTAAACAAAACATTTACAATGAAGTTAACAAGATAGAGGAAGTTTGATTCAAAATATGTCTTTATGTAAACTAAATGGATTTGCAAAAATAAAATCAGTCCATTTGGAAGGGAGAAAGGAAAGCAAATAATGTTCAGAATGGACTAGTGGACTTGGAGGGGGTTCGGCAAAGTAAATAAAACATGTTAGGAAGCGTCAGGGAAACCAGTCTATATACAAGGGGCAAAGTAAATAAATGTCCAAAACAATGTCACAGTCCAAAAAGTCAACTCTCCTTCTGGTCATCCTCAATCACCACAATGTTCAGATCCTCTGAATCCGATACAGGCTTCTGGCTGGCCGGTGCAGGACCAGGCACCATACGGGCTGGTACACATGAGGAGTATGGGGGTAACAATGTGGGGCAACGTACAGGGGAAATATTAAGGGTGGTTTTGGAGAGATGTTGGGCTAGGACAGACAACATGGCTGCACCCAAGGAAGTAACACTGGCGGTGAAGGTGGCCGTAGATCATGCATGTCCTCTTCATCATATGCACCTCATCACAGATCTGCAGCATGATGCAAGAGGACATGTCTGGCTGACCCTCACATGCCCCATCACTTCCTGGGATGCAGCCTCAGGAGTTACAATACAGGGAGCAGTTTGGGTGGAACATGAGGAGTGTGGTGTCTCGGGGTCAGAGCCAGGTTTGGGTCTTCCTGGCAGCCACTTGGAGGGGGACTAGTAGTAGGGGATGCAGCTGGAGACCCCGATGGAATGGGGGCCTCGAGAGTCAGGGAGGGGCTGGTGGCAGGCCCAGGATGTGTTGTGACTTGCTCCAGGGACACCTCGCCAAAAGATAGTTGTGAATAGTTAGGGGTAGAGAAGATTGCCTCCCCCCCAGGCCAGGGGTGTCCTGTTCTTCACCCCCCCTACAATGTTCTCAGCCTCCACACAGTCCGCAGCGCTTGTGGTGTGGTCTTACTCAGTCCGGGTGGGGGCAATTCCCCTGCCCCTGCCTATTGATGTTGAATGTCCCTCCTTCTCCTCCTCTTCCTCTTAAGTTGTGAAGAGAGGTCGTGGCCACCTGTGCCCCAACAATGTCCTGCTGTGACCCAGGTCTTGGTTCTTGTCGTCTTGGCCAGATGGGCCCACTGAAATGGAAGACAAATCATGATGTAATGGTTGTACACATCAGAACGACACACATAACTACATGAAGCAAGGACAGACTTTGTTCTCCTCTGATCACACCATACAAATATGAGTGACCTGAGCCTAAGGTATGTGTATGTTCACTGTGATGTCCTAGTTAGACTCACACATAGACATCTTACTAGACATTTGATGGCTTACACTTCTGAACAGACCAACCATCACCTTCTGCATTCTTCTAATCTGTGTTTTATGTCATTGCTACATAGGCATCTTCCAATGCCAGTCTAAAAAAGGAGAACAGAGGCAGTCCGGATGAGATTGGCATGGTCCAGTGATATGAAGTTTCTGCACTCTTACAGTTTCTAACAAATGTCATCTGCTGTGTAGTATTGTATGAGACAACACAAATGCAGATTTGGGTGTACATATACAAATAGGAGCTGGGATATTAGCTTTGCTGAGTGGGGGGTCTAACAGTTTGAATTTCCCTCACAACAGCAGACAGTCTAGTGCCACATTTTTCATTCAAAAACTGCTCAAGTAGTGAGGTACCCTGGTTAACAGTTTTTGGCTAGTTGCTACAGCTACCTTGACTGGACAAATTACATACATGCCACTGTTGGGAAGACATGTGTATGTGGACCTACTTATAGAAGTTGGTATCACTTAAGAGTGAGGCAAGGTTCTCAAAGTCTATCTTAACTCCATGGCACATGATGATCTGTCTTAATCAGAACCCAATCTCACCAAATGCAATGCAAGTCACAGCATCCAACAACCAAAGACCTCTCATCCACACATTGGACAGTGTCTGTACCATTACTCACTCAAATCACACATCAGTTATAAAGCACTTGGTTCACTGGTAATAGTGCTGGCAGTGCAATTTAATATACAAATGCACATGTGTGGCTCCATTCCAGGGTGGCAAACAAAAACTACTGCACCCAGAATGCACTCTGCTCAGAGCCTTCTATGTGCTAAAGCGAGCCTTTGGCCTTATAATTACTACTGCCTTTACACAGAATAGGTGAATGGAGGTATGGTACACCTGATGGTACAGCTTTGTCATCCCTCACATCATACTTTCATACACATATTGCTGTTAATTCAGGTTCACTGACAGAACATCGATGTAAAAAATATCGAGTAAAAAATATAGACCAAAAAAATATCGACTCCTATACTTAAACAGGTAAGTACACAAATATTGACTAAAAAATATCGATGTAAAAAATATAGATGTATAAAATATCAACTTTTATATAAATATAAAATAAAATAATATATGTTAAATATATTACACATTAAATATAATTTAAAAAATAAAATGCATTAATATAAATTTTAATAAAATATAACAAATAAACGTAATAAAAAATAAACAAACAAACATAATAATTTATACATATATAATTACTTTAAAACAATTAATAAATTATTATTTTTAATTTATATTAAAAGTTAAAAATAATAAAAAAATATATATATATATTAATGATTGAAAATATAAAAAACATAAATCTATAATAAATTAAAACATTACACGATTATAAAAAAATTCAACTTACATTTCACAATATAATCAGTGCAACAGTTGAGAAAGTGATGGATAGCAAATGGGTAAAAATAACTATTACCACTCCAGTGAGTGCAACAGTAGGGTAAGTGCTGGATAGCGGAGGAATTAAATTTACTATTCTAACTCCAGTGAGTGCAACAGTAGAGAAAGTGTTTGACAGCAGGGGGGTAGAAATTACTATTCCTACTCCAGTGTGAGCAACAGTATGGAAAGTCTTAGATAGCGGAGGGGTAAAAATTACTATTCCCACTCCAAAGACTGCAACAGTAGGGAAAGTATTGGATAGAGGAGGGGTAAAAATTACTATTCCCACTCCACTGAACGCAACAGTAGGATAAGTGTTGGATAGCGGAGGGGTAAAAATTACTATTCCCACTCCAGTGAGTGCAACATTAGGGAAAGTGTTGGATAGCGGAGGGGTAATATGTACTACTTCCACTCCAGTGAGAGCAACAGTATGGAAAATAATGTAGGGGAGGGGCAAAAATTACTATTCCCACTACAAAGAGTGCAACAGTAGGGAAAGTGTTGGATAGCGGAGGGGTAAAAATTACTATTCCCACTCCAGTGAATGCAACAGTAGGGAAAGTGCTGGATAGCAGACAGGTAAAAATCACTATTCCCACACCAGTGAGTGCAACATTAGGGAAAGTGTTGGACAGCAGAGAAACAAAAATTCCTATTCACACTCAAACAATTAAAATATATATATATTTTTAAAAACTCATAAAAATAAATAAACAATATTTAAAAATGAAAACAATCAAATATAATAAATAAATAAAAAGAAAACATATTATAATATTAATTTAATATATCAAAAACCTACAAATATGATATAAAATAAACATTTTTTTAAAATAATTAACTGGAAAATATTGAGAAAAAAATAATTAATACATAAATGTATTTATTTTATTTCCAATCCTATAAAAACACACCAAAAACAAATCACTTCATGTTTTAAATTAAATTTACTTCCATAATGAACATAATTAATAATCAATTAAAAAAATATTTTAAATAAAAAACGTATCAACTTTATTTGACTACACACACTTTAACACTATAATATCCACAACACACATCTAAATTATACTATGAAATAATAAAACTCACTTAAAACTTATTTTTAAATTAAAAGCTATTTTAAGCTATTACTATTAACTACTAATGATAAAATAAAATGTTTTCAATACCCTCCCTTTACCCCTTTAAAAGTAAAAACAACTCTCAAAAAAATAAACATTTACCCAGAATAAATATCAAATAATTAACATTAATTAACAACTATATATTAATTAATCATACACAAATTACTTCCCATCCTTTACTCCTATGAGCACCACAACACACACCTAAAATGTATTACACAAATACCATAATAACATTTTAATTAATGTAATTAATATCAATTTAAAACAAAAAAGAAGAAATAAATAATCTACTCAATTCCCCTTACCACTATAAGCCCCAAAACACACACCTAAAATGTATTACACAAATACCATAATTACCAATTAAGGTGCCGATTCCGATCCGTCAAAAATATTTACCGTCCAACTCGTATTTTTTTACGTACGAATCGTACAAGTACCGTACAAACGGCCAAGTACGATTCGGATGTGAAAAATACCTACGAATAGCTTCGGGAAATGTCTACGAGAGAGAGTCGGAATTTTTTACGTCCGAATGGCCACGTGAAAAGTGTACGAGAGGGAGACGGACATTTTTACGTGCAAATCGTAAAACAAAAGTCAGAACACGCAAGTACGATTCGTACCGCCCGTCCGAATACACAACCGCATGTAAAAGGCCCTGTACGCAGCCAACGCAGTAGCACACCTGTACATGGGTAAACTTGTGCCCGTGTATGAGCCGTACAGCCCCCCCCACCCCCCAATATGTCAGCACCGTACACCCCCCTGTCCGCACTGTACCCCAGGCCTGCACACGTACACGCCGTACCCCCCAGTATGCGCCGTACCCCCGCATGTATGCGCCGTACCCCCACCCCATGTACGCGGGTACTCCAGGCCCACACCTGTATGCGCCGTACCCCCGCATGTACGCACCGTACCCCCCCCATGTACACGGGTACCCCTGGCCCACACCTGTACGCACCGTACCCCCGCATGTACGTGCCGTACCCCCGCATGTATGCGCCGTACCCCCCCATGTATGCAGGTACCCCTGGCCCACACCTGTATGCGCCGTACCCCCGCATGTAGCGCTATACCCTCCATGTACGCGGGTACCCCAGGCCCGCACCTGAACGTGCTGTACCCCCACCGCCCCAGGCCCGCACCTGTACGTGTGCACTCCTCACTTGCATTGTGCTTACTGTGACATTCACTGCATAGTGCATGGCACATTCAGCCTGGCTAATCCTCTTGGGCATTCTTGTTCTATTGTCCTGCGGTGATTCAGTGGTCACCCCGGTGTGACAGGTGACTGTACCCACAGATGTGTGTGAGTTGAGTGGAGCTGTGGTGAGAGTGGTGAGAGTGTCCAAATGATGTGTACGCCCCCTGGACACTGATGTGTGTGAATGTTCCTTGTCATGTGGGTGAGTGTCTATGTGGAGTGTTGCACCACAGCTGCATGGAGGAGGCAACTGCTCGACCCATCTGATGTGAGAAGGAAGCCGTGCTGTGTGTCTGACTTGCTGAGCTAGCCCCACACCTGTGACACCCCCCTGGCAAGTGGCACATGTGCAGAGTGAGCTTTGTATCCGCTGTTGACAATGGCAGGTGATTGATCTGTGCCTGTGTGTGTCTGTGTACTCTGTTGCGGTTTCGTCAGTGGCCTGGGGCATGTGACTGCTTTGCGGTGCTGGCCATCAGCCTTGTGTTGCTTGGTATGCACAGTGTGTGCCATGATCAGGGATTGGTTCGCACCCCTCATGCCACCTGTGTACTTACTATGCCATGTAGTGCATTGGTGCGTCCACAGTGGCAAATGTCCCTATGACTAAGGTGCTATTATTTGCCAGCATACTATGCCCTGTTCAACAAATCAAAGATGTTAAAATGTGTGTCTCTGTGACATGGTGCAGGTGTAGTGATGTTGTCCCACTTTGTCATCCTCACAGGTAACCGCCTACCATAAGGGGAAGATCTGGAAGGAGGCCGTCAAGGCCGTTCAATCGGTGGAGGGTCACAGTCGGCACCTGCCACAAGTGAGGAAGAGATGGCAGGATATCCGGTGCTGGACCTGGAGGATCGCCCGGGTCATGCTGAAGGAGGAGGCTCCCTGCAGGCATGGCGGGCGCCGGTGCCTGACCCACCAAATGAAGCGTGTCCTGGCGGTGGTCTTCCCTGACCTGGATAGGTGGATACAGGAGTTACAGCAGAAGGAAGGGGGTAGGTACATGTGTGTTTGTTGTGTTTCGCCAGCTTTTGTTGCTGCTCAGTCGCCTGGAGACACTGCCAGGGTATATATGTGCAGTGCATATCCTGTTCCCCCAAGTCAACCTGTGCTGTTCTTCCTCCCTTCCCCTCCTTGACATGTGTTACCTGGTCTGTGTGTTATCACTATTGCACATGGTCATCTAGGCTGCCAGTTAATCAAGGTGCACACTGCTTTCAGCATCATGTGTGGGGGTGGTATGCCTGTGCCCTGTCCTGTTCAGTCATTTGGGGGTGCATAATTGTTGGCACTGATGCTGAGTCTCAACATAGGAGTGTGAGGTTTCAAAAGAACAGACTTGCAGCATGCATTACCAATGTTGTGGCCTCAGACATGATGTGCATGAGTGGGAGATATGCATAGTGCCGGGACGGTTGCTTCTGTTACAGTCAGCTCATTCCAGAACCATGGAGCAGTGTGCCCACTACAGTCCCCTGACACAGCCTGCCCTCCTAATCATGTGTGTCATCCAACACTGTGCACATTCACTGTGGGTTCAGCATGGCCCTGCCTCTGTGGCATTCTTCCCTGGCCTAGGTTGTATTTTTCACATGTGTGCTACATGTGTCCACTGGACAGGGATACACCAGTTTGCTTGTGCATACTCACACTGGGCAGTGCCTGTGTGGCTATTCACAACAATCTGTTGATGGTTGTTTGTGACAAATATGTTTTGCCAGCCCCACAAGGTGATGTTGTGTTAATGAAGCGAGTTTTCAAGCACAGTTATTGTAACCATGAATAAGAGGTGTCACTTCTTGATCGGTATCAGTCACATTGACTCAGGTAGGTATGGGTGGGTGTGTGCGGGAGGGGCGTACATGTTCAACCCTGATTTTTCATTGCTAGTTCTGACTTGTGTGTGATAATTCACAGTACAGAAAGTCACCGTGCAGTGCCCCCGTGATGTTGGCCAGTGCTTAATGTTTGTGCTTCGTAGCCTGTGTCAGTTTTTGAAAATCATGTATCCTACTTGTACATTTTTTGCACCTGTGTGTGGTTCAGATGCTACAAAGTTGTGACTTTGTGTGCTGACATCTGTGGGTACATTCTGGCTTGCCATGAGGGTGTCCCCACAGTACAGCTAGGCTTTTTTACAAAACAATTGCAGGCCCATTAGCTTATTCATTGTCCTGGGTGTGGACATGTGTGCCACTCCAGATGACAGTCAGTAGGTCATATGTGTAGCCAACTGTGTAATCAGGTGACGAATAGCCATGTGACAAATGACATTATTCAAGTTGTTACTCAGAGAAATTGTCCCTTGGCAATCACTACACCTGTCAACATGTCTCAATGTTTCATATGCTTGACCTTGTTGTTTTGTTGTGAAGGACAATAATGTGCCTGCATGACAGATGTCTCCCAAGGAAGTGCACAAGACACCACCTTTACACTTTCCTGGGACCCGCTGGCACATTTTAAAGTAAGGCACAGTTTGAACAAAACTTGTTTAGAGTTCATACATATACATGTTCCCACAGTGTGGTTGCAATTGGGTTAGTCCTTGGTTGTTGCCGATACCAACTTACGAGTGTCAAGTCATCCAGACCACCGTGGTGCCATGTATATGTACTTACTGATACCCCATTTCTGCCTAACAGTGGCTTATTTGAATGAGTCTGGCAGCTCAGACAATGACTGTGTACATGTAGTTTGGTGTGCACCTCCTTGTGTGACTTCTGTTATACAGACACATGTGTGTTCTGTTCACAAAGTGGCACATTCACACATTCTAGACATGTCCATTGTGTAAAGGGTTGTGATTCTCCAGGAATCACAATGTATTTCTTTGGGGTTTCCTAAGTACTCACAGGTCTCTGAGTGTGGGGACACCTTCTGCATTGGCATGTGGTATTTGGCCTTGGGTGCGACATTACTGTTGGGTTCACAGTGAAGAAGAAGTGGCATGCCTTCATAGTCTTGCTGTGCTCAACTGATCCCAAACACTAGCTTCTCAGGATCTTGGGATTTCAAGTTATTTGCTGTTGTGTCCTAATTTTCATTTTTCCAAGTGGCATGGTGGGTCAACCAACTGGGGAGTGCAGAGCTTACATATGTGGGGAGAATTCTAGGTGTTACTCATGATGCCTTTCCTGTTATGCACTGTTGCCTATTTTGTTTGGACTCATGTGTCAGATCTATACAGGTGACTGATTTTTTCCTGTCTCTTCACCTTGCCCACAGCATCATCGGAGGACACCGAGGGAGACACATGCACGGACGTGGAGGAGGGATCGAGCACTGGTGCCACCACTGCTGAGGAGTCCGCGGACTCTAGTGGCACGGAGGGCGAGGGGAGTGAGGCGGAGGACCTGCCAAGTACCAACACTGACTACGAGGCTGACTTGTCCGAGGCTGAACTCCCTGAGGGGGCGGAGGCGGCTACAACAGCTGGAAACAGCACTCCATCCGTCACCGCCCCCTCCATTCCCATCACCGCCCTCCCACTTGCTCGGGTCCCTTCTGTCCGTGCTAGGCGACCACATGTCTCCTTCGTGCCAGGCACCGCACCCCCTGCTGCCCTCACTGCCGAGTCTGTGGACATTCAGCGGCAGTTGCAGGTTGGGCAGACATCGATCCTGACTGTCCTCCATGGCCACACCAGACTGCTGACCCAGATGGTGTCGTACATGGAGGGCATGTCATCAGCGATATCTGACCAATGCATGTTGCTGAGGTCCCTGGACTCGTCACTGACGGCAGTAGTGAGTCACCTGCACCGCTGCGTCCACCCCTACCCCTGCAGCATCCACAAGTCCCACACCCATGCCTGTCTCAAGCACACCAAGACATCCACACACACGCACCCCACCAGACACAAGCAGCACACCACCACGTAAGGGCAAGCGCACACCTCCTGACACGCACACTCAGGGGGAAGCAGGCACACCCACTGGGTCTGGGGCACACAGGCAGGCACGCAGCCACAGTCCTCGTCCACATGACTCACTCCCCAGTCCCTTCGATGTCACTCCCCTTGGCTCCCCTGCCCCAGAATCGGAGAAGGAGGCCTACTTCGCTGGGCTGGGCCTCAGCCCCACTAGTTCACCTGGACGCAAACGGTCAAGGCACTCCACGGGTAGGGGAGTTAAGTCCCCCAGCCTCTCCACCACCTCCCCCAGTAGCGCTGCAGGCCATCCCTCCGCCCCCCCTCCTTGGGGCCTGTTGCTTCTCCGGGTGCAGGGGAGACGCTTGAAGATCTGGCAGAAGTGTGCAGCACCGAGCTTGCCTCCACCTTTGGCGCTGCCCCACCCCCTGTGGTGGAGTCGTCCGTCCCTGCACCCACCACAGCTACCCTTCCCCCTCCTGTCCCTGCGGTGCCTGGTCCTTCCCCACATGATGCCCCCCCAGTCGCTGAACCAGAGGTTTAGTATGTGCAGGCAAGCTAGGGGAGACGCGTGGCCATGTGTCCCCCCTAAGGACTTCATATCTGGACTGGCCATTGGCCTTTGTACATAGTGTTCTTTACTACATCCTATTTTTTCATGCTGAATAAAGCATTTTCTTTTCCGTTTTGAAAAGTCTTGCATTTCATGTATTGATGTTGATGCTAAGGCTCCAGGAGTTGGGGTTGTGGGAATGTGTTATGTTTCATGGAAATGTTGTAGTCTGCATTTCATGAGGTGGAACCTGGTATCTGCGTGCCCTCACAAGGTCTCTGCAAAGAATCTTTGGTCGTGTCTGCTCTTTGTGTTTGGAGACATTGTCCCTAGGAGTGTTCCTTCCTCTGTGGCACCTGACATCTCCCCTGCAGAGGGTTGCACAATTGTTGTGTTGCCCTGTGTCGACATTTCCTTTGTTGGTGATGGATCCCTTCAACTCTGGCCATGCCTGCTCAGCAATGTCTCCGGCTGCATCGTCTGTGCCATCCTTGGTACTCACTGTACTTGTGTATAGAGTATTTTGCCATGCCTTCATGGAGAAATTGTCCCTTTTCCGCACAATGCATGTGTGTAATCCCAGCCTAGCACACATATGGTACTTGTTCTGCTGGGTATTTGAACACCTGACTCACAATTGTGGGCATTGTATCTGTGGGAACTCCAACCTATTCCTTCCATGACAGACAACATCTTGGTGGCTGTCCCAGCACCTGTACATTCCTATCAGTCCTGAGATGTGCGTGACAGTGTGTGTTCCCTTTGTCTCTCTTAGTTTAGTAGGCATTGACATGACCATACAGTCTTGTGGCATGATCTCTGTGTGTGTATTGTGCTGCATCCGCCAGGGGTGGGTATGCATGTGTGATTTGTCCTCACACCCACATGTGGTGTGTCATGCAGTGGGGGAAAGACATCCATCCTCATGGGAGTGGGACACTGCTGTCAGTGATGTGTTGTTATGGCACTATCAACATAGTCCAAATATCGGGATGCGTACATACACCCATGGAATTGGGATCATCTGATAAGGATGTACACACCCCCATGTCTGTGTCCACTGCTGGTATTCCTCTGCACCCACCCCCATGTCTGTGTCCACTGCTGGGAGTGATAGGCACCCACCCCCATGTCTGTGTCCACTGCTGGGAGTGATAGGCGCCCACCCCTCACATGTCTCTGTCCACTGCTGGGAGTGATAGGCACCCACCCCCATGTCTCTGTCCACTGCTGGTATTCCTCTGCACCCACCCCCATGTCTGTGTCCACTGCTGGGAGTGATAGGCACCCACCCCCATGTCTCTGTCCACTGCTGGGAGTGATAGGCACCCACCCCCATGTCTGTGTCCACTGCTTGGAGTGATAGGCACCCACCCCCATGTCTCTGTCCACTGCTGGGAGTGATAGGCACCCACCCCATGTCTGTGTCCACTGCTTGGAGTGATAGGCACCCACCCCCATGTCTCTGTCCACTGCTGGGAGTGATAGGCACCCACCCCCATGTCTGTGTCCACTGCTGGGAGTGATAGGCACCTACCCCTCACATGTCTCTGTCCACTGCTGGTATTCCTCTGCACCCACCCCTCACATGTCTCTGTTCACTGCTGGGAGTGATAGGCACCCACCCCCATGTCTCTGCCCACTGATGGGAGTGATAGGCACCCACCCCTCACATGTCTGTGTCCACTGCTGGGAGTGATAGGCACCCACCCCCATGTCTCTGTCCACTGCTGGGAGTGATAGGCACCCACCCCCATGTCTGTGTCCACTGCTGGTATTCCTCTGCACCGACCCCCATGTCTGTGTCCACTGCTGGGAGTGATAGGCGTCCACCCCCATGTCTCTGTCCACTGCTGGTATTGATAGGCACCCACCCCTCACATGTCTGTGTCCACTGCTGGGAGTGATAGGCACCCACCCCCATGTCTCTGTCCACTGCTGGGAGTGATAGGCACCCACCCCCATGTCTCTGTCCACTGCTGGGAGTGATAGGCACCCACCCCCATGTCTGTGTCCACTGCTGGGAGTGATAGGCACCCACCCCCATGTCTCTGTCCACTTCTGGGTGTGATAGGCACCCACCCCATGTCTGTGTCCACTGCTGGGAGTGATAGGCACCTACCCCTCACATGTCTCTGTCCACTGCTGGTATTCCTCTGCACCCACCCCTCACATGTCTCTGTCCACTGCTGGGAGTGATAGGCACCCACCCCTCACATGTCTCTGTCCACTGCTGGGAGTGATAGGCACCCACCCCCATGCCTCTGTCCACTGCCGGTATTCCTCTGCACCCACCCCCATGTCTGTGTCCACTGCTGGGAGTGATAGGCACCCACCCCCATGTCTGTGTCCACTGCTTGGAGTGATAGGCACCCACCCCCATGTCTCTGTCCACTGCTGGGAGTGATAGGCACCCACCCCCATGTCTGTGTACACTGCTGGGAGTGATAGGCACCCACCCCTCACATGTCTCTGTCCACTGCTGGTATTCCTCTGCACCCACCCCTCACATGTCTCTGTCCACTGCTGGGAGTGATAGGCACCCACCCCCATGTCTCTGTCCACTGCTGGGAGTGATATGCACCCACCCCTCACATGTCTGTGTCCACTGCTGGGAGTGATAGGCACCCACCCCCATGTCTCTGTCCACTGCTGGGAGTGATAGGCACCCACGCTCTGGGGCATGGGTACGGTCCGTACCACCATTGTAGTGGTGATGTAGGGGTACGCGTGTACGGACCGTACCCACGCTCTGGGGGGCATGGGTACGGTATGTACACGCGTACCACTACATCACCACTGCAATGGTGGTACGGACCGTACCCACGCTCCGAGGGGCGTGGGTACGTCCCGTACCACCATTGTTGTGGTGACGGGTACGCGTCCACGTCCACTTCCGTTGTGGCGGGACGTGGGATTGGTGGACACGCACCCCGAAGTGACCAGACCATGGAGGTAATTAATGTGCAGGATATATTTGTTTTTTGTGGGGTGTGGGTTATGTTTCCTGCCCCTTGCCCCCCCCCCTTTGCCCCTGGGGGTTGTTCTGACCTTCTGCGTCATCTGCGTCGGTTTCTGTACACAAGGTCGTAGGCTATGAGGGCCGGGATGACACGTAGGATGGGGTCCATGGCTGTCCGTTGCATACCGGTGCTCCTTGTTCGCGTCGTCCTCAATTTCCCGGGAGTTTTTGGTTGCCGTAAAATATTATCCGTGCGGAGTGACGTAGGTACGGATCGTACTTGCTGGTTCGTAAAACGCTGCATGACTCCGTCCGGACGTCACGTATGCGGTGTCCCGGATCGGAATTGTGGGTATTTTTTTGTCGGTCGGTCTTTTGTACGACTCGTACGGAAATTGTATTTCTGTACGAATCGTACTTGCGGGTTTGTAAGGTGTTTTACCCGGGGACGAGTCGGACGGAGAATACGCTCCGTACGACCATTCGTACCCAGCTTTTACAGGATCGGAATTGGCACCTAATTAATTAAACTTAATTAACAACCAATTATTTATTCATCAATTAAAAATAAAGTACTTCCCACCCTTTACACCTATAAACACCACAACACACACCTCAAATTAATTACACAATTACTATAATTATTTACCAATAATTAATTAAAATTAAGAACCACCAATTATTAATTTATAAATTCAAAATAAATTACTTCCCACCGTTTACACCTATAACCACCACGAGACACAACTAAAATTAATTACACAATTACCATAATTAATTGCCGAATAATTTAATACAAATAATTAACAACCAATTAATAATTAATTATTAATAAATTACACATTTAAAACTGTCAAATCTCAATTAAACAAATATTAATAACTACAAAATAATCAATTAATTTAAGATAATTAAATTGCTTCCCACCCTATTCCCCTATAAACCAACAACCCGCTATGAAAATAAAAATGCAAAATTCAAATAAATAAAATTATTAACTACTAAAAATGTAACACATACATTAAAAATACCAACAATTCTTATACAAAGAACATACATCACATACATATAAATATATACTCAAAAAATGATATTTTTAATAACTATATTTTGCAAACGATATTAAACACGTCGATATTTTTGAAAATCAATAATACTTACTTTAAATCGATATTCGTGACTACGACATTCTTCCTGTCAATATTTCTGAACCATGATATTCATTTCTCGAAATTTGTGCAACTCGATATTTTTTACTCAATTTTCTGTCGGCACACCGTTAATTCACTTACCATCCCTCTGCTGCTCATGCTCCTCCAGCAGAGCATGGAGGATTGGTCAGGCTGCCCTTAGGACCCTCCTGTACAGTGGCGAAAGGCAGGGCTGGTGCCCATGGTGCTGGGAGAACTTCCCCAAGATTTCCTGGCCCTTGATCCTAGCCCAGCACGTAAGGTCCTCCCAGCGCTTACGGCATGCCCTGCCCCACTGGGCATAGACACCCACTGCACTACAGCGCTCCCCAATGGTGGACCAGGGTCTGGCACATGCTGCATTGCTCAACTGATCCTCAGGACCCCCATACAGCTAAGGGAATTTTTCTAGCACCACCTCTACTAGGATACCCAATTCCCTTTCAGTGAAAGGGGGTGCTTTCTATTCAAGTCCCTCAGCCATGTTGGAGGTACTTGGGTTGTACTGAGCAGCAGGATGGCAGAGGATCTGATCCCCGAAGGCGGAGCATAGGCACCGTATGCAGAGCTGAGTCATCACATACGGAGCCTGCATTCCTTATGCGATGCCTAGGCTCTGTATACAGGGAGTACGAACTTGGGTTGGAGATTTCAGAAAATGTCCAGAACACATTCTATTCATACAGGAAATTACATACAGTAAGTGGTAGGCAGGAAATACATCACAGGAAGTTGCTGGCAGCCATTTTCTGTTCATTCTGAGTCCTCCTCTGTCACAGATCAGATCCTCTACCATCCTGCTGCTCTGTAGCAGATATTCAAAAAATAACACTTAGGTGCCGATTCCGATCCGGGTTGGAAAGCACTCCGACCGAGTCGGATCCGGAGTGTTTTCTGACCGAGCGGCACCCCTACGGTCCGACCGAGCCAGTACGATGCGCACATATGCTGTCGGACTCGGTTCGGTCGGACTCCCATAGAAGTCAATGGGAGCCAGTTGTACGACGTGTACATGCGCTCCCATTGACTGAATGGGTACGTCTCGAACAAGTGCGGCCCCTACAGTGGGTTCGTGTCGGTGCCATCCGCGCCATACATGCCTGTGTGTGCGAGTCCTACGGCTGCGGGTGTCGGGGGGTCCGACTCAGTCGAGCTGTCCGATTCGAGCATCGTACTCGTTTGGTCGAGAATCGCCTCCATTGCGCGTGTCGGTTTGCGTGTGACCGAGTCGGACGGATCGGGTTGGAGCCAGGAACGAGTCGGTCAGAGAATTTGCGCATCTTCGCATCATACTTCGTCGCCTGGACCCGTGTAGGGATCGGTCGGAAAAGAAACATCGGAAACGGATCCGCTACGGCCGAACCCGATTCAGTGCCCTTCCGACCGAGATCGGAATCGCCCCCTTAAAAGGAACATTAGAGACATAAGACAAAAGGTAGGATAGACCGTTAAATTATGTTTGGGCAGGAAAAAGACACAACATCACATCCCAGAAGAGTTTGCTCCCTTGCATTATGGTACATGTACTCCATATTTTGTGCTGAGATCAAGAGTTGACTGTAGTGCTAAGGTAAATTCGGGGAAAACAGTGCTGTGTATCCCATATACATAGGGCCTGATTCACAAAGCCCATCATCACTCACGGTGGGGACCCCTCAGTTGTGGGTGAGTCACTTCATTTGGGGGAAAATACTCCACAATGCAATAGTTTGGCCCCGTTGTGAATCAGATACCCATTGTCAAAAGGTCCTGGGATGTCTCACACATGCACATACATTTAATCCTCTGAGGCAATGGATTCCTTAGAGACATTGACAGCTGACATCTGACCTATTGCATGGCCAATCTTTTGACTCCTGTCAACAGCTGTGGTTTACCCTAATTGAGTGTGGCTTGCAAAGTAGTCTCAGGATGGGATTTTTGGACAGAGTCGTAAATATCCAGCTTTCATCATTGACAACGCACTGCAACCCACATTTTGTCTTTAACACAACAATTTGCTCAAGTGAAAAAAGTGCCAACCAGCTGACCACGGGCTTGCATACTTTGCCCTCTGCTTTGTGCAATGGCCCGGTTTACCGGATTCAGACCGAGCTGAGGGTCGAGAGGTATGTGTAAGCCATAACTTAAAGCTATGTTGTTCAAGACACAACAGGCTACTATGATCTTGCACACAACTTCAGGGGAGTACATCAACAACCCCGTCTGAAAATCTTCTCTACTCTCCTCATCCTCCTCCTCTTCCTCCTCAACTGTTCTTGCCGCATGGCAAGTGTCAGAGCAGCAAATACATTCAGCGACATGGTGTAAGGTTTCAGCGTCATTCAAGAATTCACCAACCCATGCAGCGAAGCCACAGACATCACCCCAGCCCAAGACCTCTGTGACAAGCTTGGAACCTATTCCCACCTCAAGATCAAAAACCTCTACGACAACTTCATCGAACATCCACCAGGTGCCACAGACGGCCCCCACCCCCAGAAACACCAGCCAACCCACCATCTCCAACTGGACACCGATCATGGCCGAAGACACCACCTTGACCATGAAAAGTATCCACTCGGGAGCCCCCACCGACCCCTACCCCCATCACATGTACCACAGAGCCGCAGCTGCCATCGCACCCGAACTACAACGCCCAATCAACACCACCTTCAAAACAGGCACCTTCCCAGACGACTGGAAGTGTGCAGAAGTCAGACCTCTGCTCAAGAAGCCCACAGCTGACCCCACTGACCTCAAGAACTATGGGCCCATCTCACTCCTCCCCTTCGCAGCCAAAGTTGCAGAGAAAACAGTCAACAGGAAACTGACACGATTCATTGAAGAGAACACCATCCTCGACCCATCCCAATCCGAATTCCGAAGCAACCACAGCACAGAGACCGCCCTACTCGCCGCCACAGATGACATCCGCACCCTCCTGGACTAAGGCCACTCTGCAGCCCTCAGCCTACTTGACCTATCTGCGGCCTCCAACACCATCTCCCACTGCACACTAGTCGCCAGACTACACGACACAGGCATACAAGGAACAGCCCTGGGCTGGATCCGTTCATTCCTCACCTGAAGAAGCCAAAGGATCATACTCCCACCCTTCCTCTCTGACCCCACGAAAATCACCTGCGGAGTCCCACAGGTTTCATCCCTACCTTCTTCAACATCTACATGGTCTCCTTTGCAGCCGTCGTCTGACAACATAACCTCAACATCGTATCCTACGCTAACGACACCCAGCTCATCCTCTCCCTCACCAATGACCCAACCACTGCCAAACTCAACTTCCAGAAAGAAATGCAAGATGTCGCAGTCTGGATGACCAACAGCTGCCTGAAGCTCAATGCCGAGAAGACAGAAGTCCTCATCCTTGGTACCA
Organism: Triturus cristatus; assembly: GCF_964204655.1. Taxonomy (NCBI): domain Eukaryota; kingdom Metazoa; phylum Chordata; class Amphibia; order Caudata; family Salamandridae; genus Triturus; species Triturus cristatus. The sequence continues at coordinate 1,361,648,877 of NC_140591.1, read as the reverse complement.
CTCCATAGCATGGGACAGCACCTGGTAGCCGACTGCCCTCGGAAGCCCACCTACCCCTCAGACCACGCCAAGAACCTTGGCATCGTACTCGACTCATCACTCACCATGAACCGACAGGTCAACGCCATCACCTCCAGCTGCTTCAACACCCTCCGCATCCTCTGCAAGACCTTCAAGTGGATCCCCCCTGAGTCAAGGAAGACAGTCACCCTCACACTCATCACCAGCAGTCTGGACTATGGAAACGCACTCTACGCCGGCATCAACAAGTCCCTACTCCGCAAACTACAGACAATACAGAACACCACCGCTAGATTCGTCCTCGGCATCCCCCGACACAAACACATCAGTCAACACCTACGAAGTCTCCGCTGGCTCCCCATGGAGAAAAGAATCACTTTCAAAATCCTCACTCACGCCTACAAATGCCTACACAACAACGGACCCAAATACCTCAACAACAGAATCAACTTCCACGTACCCAAAAGAAACCTCCAATCTTCCAACCTCGCACTGGCCGAAACCCTGTGCATCCACAGAGCCAGAGCAAGCGGAAGATCCTTCTCTCACATTGCAGCCAAGACCTGGAACGAGCTACCTGCAGACATCAGAAGCGCCCCCTCCCTGAACACCTTCAGGAAGACCCTCAAGACCTGGCTCTTCGGCTAAACAGATCTGTGGACCCCCCCCCTCAGTGCCTTGAGACCCTCACGGATGAGTAGCGCGCTTACAATTCCCTGATTGATTGATTGATTGATTGATTGATTGATTGATTGATTGATTGATTATGTGTTAGCTCTGCTTTTATGTTTGCTACAAGGCGGAGATTGTCTGTTGGACTACAGTGTTTCAGATGGAGCAGGGTCAGGGGGACGGTAAGCACTTGCACAGGTGTTTAGCATTAAAGACAATAACCTTCCGGCCAGGGTGCGAAGATTACGGCCCGAATTCAGAGGTTACGGCTCGAGTGCGGAGATTCCAGCCCAAGTGCAGAATATTCCAGCCTGGGTGTGGAGATTCCGCCCGAGTGTGGAGATTCTGCCCTAGTTCAGACGTAAAGATATGAGTCGGAAATGACTTAGGTGAATACCAAAAGTCGTAAGTGCCTTCTGTGAATACCAAAAGTCTTAAACTTGAACTTTTGTCTCAGATTACCTTTATGAATCGGCCCCAGTCTCTTCATCAGTTGTGTGAAATTCAATAACATTTGGGGTACAATACATTGAACAATTTAGTTTGCATAAGAGATCTCATCCAAGTAAATTCACAGGACTTGAATAACACACCACAAAACGATGTCGATCCTCAAAAGACCCAAATTTTACAGGTACTGCTTATGAAACTGGGCTAGTCATTTGGTTATTTGAAACTCCTACAACTTGAATTCATTCTCCAGAGAGGGGTAGATTAGGGGCCTCCGCTGTTCTAACAGTAGAGTGGGTAGAACCAGTGTTGACGAGGAATTAGACAAGGTTACCATTTACCTCACCATCCACATACGGACCACTCTGGTCAACCTCTAAATCTGAACCAAGCATGCAGACTTACTCCCCTCTCAAGCCCTGTCATTGTGACAGGTCTGAACCAGAATCACCTGTTTGAACTTTGTAGAACTGCCGAGTTCCACCCTGATTTGCAACGGGATTCGTAGTTATATTGCGGGTCGGATTTGTATTGTATCTTGGAAGGTATGTATTTTGCTGTGGCATCGGTGCTTGAGTTACTTGCATTGTTTGGGACACAATAGAATTTTGAACTCTTTATCTTTGAGCCTGTTGAGTTTGAACCATATTATTTCCTCAGGACTGTGCATACTCTCCATTCTGAACCTGACCTCCAGTATTATTTACATAAAATCTACACTTGCGCTTCCAAAGCCCTAATTTGCTGCAGATGTGACACGGATTTATTTTCTTCAAAGTCGGCAAATCAACACCTGTTCTGGGTTCCCTTGGTACACTACGACCTCTACCTTGTGACTGGGAACCTTGCTGCTGAACTCCATTAACACCTTGCCTCATAGGGAGCTGTTGATATCTTCCTTGTTGAGGACTCACATTTTCAACAAATGTGTTGATTTTGTCCTCTCTGTACAGCTTTTATTTGAGCCATCATCAGTTTCTCTTTCAATTTCTCATGTTTCATTTCTATCCCATTACCACAGTACTTTGCGTACCAAAGAATCTTATCAATGTGTTTCCTCTGCCAACAAATAAAATGCTGCTGACTCATTGCAGTAATCTCAGTTCTTAATTCATGCTAAAATATATACAAAAATGTAAAAAAGCTGCAACAACTTTTCATAGTAAGCATGAACTGTCTCCTTAATTTATTTAGTTGTTATGTCAATCTTAACCTAATTGATCTCTTTAGGAGAGATTTAGGATTTAAAAAAGGTAACCACCTTATTTGTTTCTTCATTTCCATTGGAGATGGAGAACCTCATTTAAAATCTCTTGTGGGCTCTATCTTAGGCCAACTCACAGCAATGCTACATTCTGTCCACAAATCACCTGGAACCACAATCTAAAACAAGGTATCAAAATCTTTCCACAGCACTTATGAAATGTTAACAAAACGCTTGACTTGTCTACTGGATTATCTCTCAGTTTCGGGACATCAAACATTCAAATTCAAACATACTTCCTGTTCTCCCCCATCCACTATGAATGGAGGCATCTGCATTCTAAAATTCTAGGTTTCCTTTTTCTTCGACCATCTGCCTGCCCATTTGTCTAGTTCATTCCATTTTAAAAGGACTGTCATTAATTTTTGAATCTGTAATTTCATTCTTGCCAGTCTCATGTTTGCAAAATTTAGGTCACTGAAATGAAAACAGTAAGTTATTTCTGAGCCAATTCAGTTAATCTTTCATGAGTTTGTCTGGATCATCTGGTAATATCTTTTATAATAATAATGGCTCCTCATTTCAATAATTATTCAGATGGGATGGGCTAAAGGTCCCAATGATTATTTCTTCTAACTCCACTTTTATTATCGCTATGTCCAGGAGTTTCTACTTTACTGTAACCTGAATATTGGTTCTGCTAATGCCACATTTCTCTCTAGCAAATGGGCTATCTTTTAGCTAGTCATCAGTTTCCTGTGGGGTAGGACCTGATTAGTCTGTTGAAGTATTTAAAGATACTTCTACATTATTTGTATTTCAGTTTATCTCAGATGGTGAATGTAAGAGGGACATGTCAGGAACTGGCGTCCCATTAGCGCTTCTGTCGCTGGGGAATTGTAATTCATTGCCAGTAATACACTTGAATTTTACACAGGTAAAGGTAGCATTCTCGGTGCAAACCTTTGGGACAAGTAATTTCCTGTCTGATTTGAGGCAGAAGTTGCATTGGAAACATCTAAAATGTTCCCTTGAGTTGGAATCATAGGGGTCTGAAGTACTTGTCGTATGGTTGAGTAAAAGGTGTATGCACATTTGAGTCTATAAGCACAGTAGGAACATTTGGGATTCCATCTGAATTTGTATTTATCAGTTCCCCAGATTGAGATTCAGTGTATGGTGGATGACGATTTATCACTAAATCATTTAAAAATGTGTCATCTAGGTCACATTCCCCATCGTCAACTACAATGTCAGTTTTGTCCTTTTCTGCGTTTTTCCTCTTTTCTTTTAGTTAGCGTTTAATTTCCCCTTCTACTTCTATAACTGGGTACATTCTGGTTTCTTGAGCTATGTTAGCTCTCTGAGCTTTCCTTTGTATATCCCATTTGGCCTCTGTGTAAGTATTTATAGGTCTTTTATATTTTCCCTAGTATTTCTCCCTTTCTTTCTGATGTGCCATGTGTCCCATTCATTCAGGGCCAGATGCAGCAAGCATATTTCTCCTCGCAAACAGGCCAATCGATTGCGATCGCGAAAAAAGCTTTTACGATGCATCATACCCAATTTTGCGATTTGGTAACCTGTAACGAAAGGGGCGTTTTTAGGGCTTCCCTTCCAAATAGCGAATCCTAACGGTATGCATGAATGTTTTATGACCGTGAATGCGGTTGCTAAATATTAGCATTTTACCACATACTTTAAGTAGGTGGTAACCCATTCGCAAATGGGAATGGGTCCCCAAGGGACCCCTTCCCCTTTGTGAAAGTTTGTAAAAGCATTTTTAAGAGCAGGCAGTGTTCCTTAAAATTGAAAAGAAAAGTTTTAATTTTTGTAAAGCATCTCGTTTTCCTTTAAGGAAAACGGGCTGCTTTACAAAGAAAAAGACTGCTTTATTTAAAAGCAATGACAGACATGGTGGTCTGCTGATCTCAGCAGTCCACCATCCCTGTGATTTTTGCGATTCCTTGGGAGTCGCAAATTGCAAACTACCTCAATAATATTACTACACACTTTTCATTCCAGTTTGTGATTCCGTAAATGCGAATCGCAAAGATTCGCAATTAGGGAACTGCAAAACATTTTTGTTGATACATCTGGCCCTTAGTGTCTTGATTTGAGTAGGTTTATGAGGCAGCTTCATTCCATACAGCATTCTTTTTAAATGTTCAATGACTCTCACCTTATATGTGCCATATTGTGGAACGGCTAAGGGACCATTGTTTTCTGTGATCTTGTACCATTGCTCAAGCCAGAGACATGTGTGATAACATTCATTTGATGCCATATAATGACATGGTGTGTCCTCAGGTGATATTGGTTCTCCTACCCTAACAGGTATAATCACATTTCACTGCATTAGTCTTCACAAGGGATAATTAAGTCTGGGCGTTGAACTCCGCTCGCAGAGTTTGCAGAGTTTTCTGCACTCCACATTATGCTGAGCTCACGGAGTTCCAAAAAACTCCACTTCTCGAAGCGAGGAGAATCCACCTCCTGGTGAGATTCATACTCAGATGTGATCATCAACATCAAGTTGGCAAGCGCGAGTGTGGAAAATCAACCTCCCGGTTAGATTTCTTAACCCGAGCGGTTAGATTTCTCATTACGAGTAGTCTCAAATGCTCGCGACCGCTCACGTTGAGAAACCATCCGTTCGTGTTGAGAAAGATGCCGCTCGAGTAAAAATTGACTCGAGAGGCATAAAGGAAGCAGCACCCGCTTGTGCTATTCATGGTGCCATTCACGATGATTGCACAGTGCGGACAAGCACCTGGCACTGAAAATCACCACGAACGGCATTTATCTAATGCACTCCGCTGCTCACGGAGCTCCGCGTAGCGTGGCAAACTTCTTTCGCACTTCGCAGAGTTCCGTGTAGCCGAACTCTGCCCAGGCTTAGGGATAATCACATCTCCCTGCATTAGTCTTCATATTAGTTCAAAGAATTTCATTTTCTTTTAGAATTGTCCAATATTCACAAATGACTTTCAGTAAAACCCACAAATTCATTTTTTCCACACTCCTCTGTTTGGCTATCAAAAGCAATAGCAATGCAACTCTTTGTGACGTATTCAACCAATCTTAGCACGGCTTTACACCAACTGACCAATACCAACGAGGCACACTATGACATACATCTCGCTCCTTGCAGCAGCTCATCCACCTTTAAAATTTTCCAAACGTGTTTCATATGCATTACATGCAAAGTCAATGCAAGCAACTTCTATAACTAAATTTGTCTGCTCCACTAATGAAAATATTTCAACCATACAAGGTAAATGGTAATAACACATTCTAACTTATACTAACAATCTCTTTCAGTGAAACCCTTGACCAGTGGGGATTCCACCGAGATTGATATAGTTACTCCCTGTGCACTGGTATCAACTATACCAACCACTTGTCACAACCTTACAAAGAATAAGCTCCTATCCACAAGATACTGTTGACGACGTCTCACAACAAGCACCACAACACAGTAGACAACTACACTCAGTGTTTTCTACACTGAAACCTGACCACTCAAGTGAATTACAACCAACACGTACGGAATACAAGCCGTGCAACCGAGCCGGAGAGAAAATAGTGATCCGGCCAGAAAACCGAAGCGATTTTCACAGACCGACACAAACCCAGAATCAACCCGACCGACCCGTACCCGCGATGTAAGATTAGCGCAGTACGATGCAGTGCGTGTAAAACTAGACCGACTCGCACGGAGACCAAGCCGTACAACCGACACGCACAGACAACCCGGCACACAATAGAGACCGCCGTGAATGACGCGTACGAAACACAGAAGACAGGCAGCGTGAACGAGGCGGAGAAGCCCGCACGAGACAACAGCAGCGTCTGTTTCCGTCACATGAACGTCTCCTTCATGCCTACAAAACACAAAGGAAAAAACACAAAAATAGGACCAAACAAGCAATGACTAAGCCAATGAATACCCTAAAAAATTAATTGGACAAAGACACACCCACAACTCACACTATATAAAGGACTACAATCACTACCATCATCCCTTGCAAACAGGAGACACAGCCAGCAGCAAACACCAGTACACAGCAACCACAGACACACTCACAACTCACCCATCACACAACTCACACACCATCAGCACCTCATACAAAAGCGCACACACACATACACACAGCAAAACCAACACCAACCCAACATCACTTGCACCCTCACACACACATCCCCCACCACCACCACTCATCACCATGCCTCCAAAGAAGAATCCAAAGTTCACAGATAGTGAGTTAGAAGTGCTGGTAGATGAGATCATCAGAGTAGAGCCACATTTGTTTGGTACATTGGTTCAAAGGACCCCCCATCTCACAGAAAACCAAGATGTGGGCGAGGATTGTTGACAAGGTGAACGCACAAGCACTAACGTTGCGCACAAAGGACGATATCCAGAACTGGTGGTATGACGTGCACAGGAGGGTCAAGAAACTCATCGAGAAAGATCACGCCTTGAGTCAGCGCACCAGCGGTGGCCCTCCTGCCAAACCAGTCTACTTCAGGACCTGGGAGGAGAAGGTGCGGGACATCCTACCACCAGAGAGCGTCCATGGCCTAACAGACATCCCAGAGACTGGTGAGTACACAAACAACATACCCAAGATTGTGTGGCAAGGGGAAAGTGAAACCATGCACCCCAAGCAAAGCTACACTAACCAATAGATAATCAACCCAATATGTGTATGCCAGTCACACAAACACAATACCTGCCATCTCATAGTGACTGGGGACTGTGTCATGACATGCACCAACCTACAAACAAATAGAGCAAGCCAGTGGCACTAAGCCAAATACACCCAGCCAGACAGTTTGCCACCACAAACACACCACCTCACAGTGCAGCTGAGTGTCAGGAAGGAATAGTGGGGATGCAGGTGAATTGAGTGTAGACAAAAGCATGATGGGGCCTGTAGTCACAGATAATGTTCCCCCTCCTGATTGGCCCATCAAGACCCCTCTGAAACATGCCCACATCACAGGGAGTGGAAAATGACTGACAAGATGGCTGACACTGGCTCCTGCTGTGGAGAGCACAAGGCCCTGCAAGGGCTTGTGTGCAAATCAGAAGCAGGACACCACTGACTGACATCCTGAAAGACAACTTGCACGCCCTACAATGGAAGCACGTTTCATGATGGGAAAGAGGACTGACAGCCCTGACCATACTAATTAGCATGGGGAGACACCCCCCTTCAACACAAACTTTACACAACTCACCGGGTACAATGCATTGACACACACCTCATTGAAATATCAGCAAAAGATACCCCGTACTGGGTGCTGCTGTGTGAAGCACAGGGGCTCACTTGGGACTTGTAGCCAAACAAGCACCAGGATTTCACATTCTGCCGTCTTGCCATCGATGTCACATCCCCTCACAGGGAAGCAGAGTCAAGAGGGAGGAAGCATGGGCATGCTGGGAAGGGAGGTGTAGCCAAGAGTATGATGGGACTCACAGTCACAGACAACCTACACCCACCCACATGGCCCTGCAAGATCAACCTGAACCATACTCGCCTCACAGGGAGTGGGAAGGGACTGACAAGATGTCTGACACTGGGCTCTGTTGTGGGGAGCACAAGGCCATGCTGGCAAATTGCCAACAACAAGATCAAACTCTGTCTGTGACAAGCTGGGAAAAAGCAGTGTACAGGCAGGCATCTGTATGAAAAGTAGAAAATATCATGTTTGTGAACCAACGATGCATGTAGAAACATAAATCACATTGTGTGTCTCTTCCAAACACAGGTCGTGCTGGGCACCCAGCGCCAAATGACGAGGATACCTAGTCCCAGACTCCGGTGGACACTGAGCTCTCTGGTCTGACTCTCTCACTGTTCTCTTCGGATGACGACGACCAACCTGGCCCCTCCGGTGTGAGCCATCATGCAGCAGCAGCAACATCTGCCCCACCTGTACCCACGCCTCGAGCATCTGGACACCGACAGGGCATCCCCGCCAACATGGACAGACCAAGGACAATCAACACCCAAAGCACAGGGACACAGGATCCCCCGGAAGCTACAGCCAACACCACCAGCAACACCACCCAAGGGGTCCCATTGTCACCTGTGTGTACTGCCGCTGGTCCTGCCCGTGTGGAGAGGGGTGCTGGGAGGGGTGGGAGGCACAGGGCACGCCTTGCAGAGGGGTCTGGACTGCATGATGACCCCCAACTGGCACGCATCTTAGAAGCATACCAGGATAGCACCGGAGGATTTGGCCAGGTACTGGGGATCCTCAAGGACATGCAACACGAGCAGGTCGTCCACCATGCCCGCATGGAGGCAAAGTGGGATGCCCTAACTGCGGTGCATCAGGACATACTACAATGCCTCCGCCAGATCAACACCAACCTGTCCCAACCCCCCGGTGTGCCCACACCATCTGCCAGTGCCACAGGTAGGGAGGAGGACTCTGGCGGAGAGTCCCCTGCACCGCAGAGTCCTGCACATGAGGATCCCCCCCCAGAAGACGAGGGGTCATCCGAAGAAGGACATGTGAGAGGCAGATGTCCCAGCACATTCCCCAAGGCCTCCAAACCTGTTCTGGACAATGTTCTTTGTGCGCAACCCGTTCACCTTGTCCAATCACACACAACTCGCCCACATAACAGGGAGGGTTCAAGTTGGGCCAATGTAGCAGACGATTGTGGACTTTACTCTGGACATTTCATCTACCAGCACTTCCAATTCCAATGTGAACTTTGGATTCCCAAACCACTGTACAGCACCCACCATCCTGTGCACTTCACTCACACATGTTTGTAAATAAACTCACCAGTACACCATACTTGCCTCTGTTGTGATTCCAACTTGTGATGTTCAGGGCAAAGTCGATCTGCTACACAACACAGTGCATGCCAAATACTGCAACAATGTGACCAACGTAAGGTGAGTCATGGGGATGTGACACATGTGAGGGAGACACACCACTATGGCAACACAAAACATACTCACCATGGCCATGTTACTCATCACACACAATGATGTTGACCTGAAACACATTGGCATGCACAGACACAACACCAACCCCAGTCAGTGGTAACAAGTCCACAGGTGAGGTAAGCAGATGTCACGCAGATGTGGGAAGACAGACAACGCACATAACAAAGTGTAGCACATGTTCATAACACATCGGCAACACGTTTATTCCACACTAGTTGCACGGTAATTCTACGTAACAGTGGACACACGCTCACAATGTGTTGGAGAATGGAAGTCCAGGGATTTGTGGTAGATCAGATGATGGGAATTGTCAACTTCCACACTGGTGTTAGCTTCTGGGTGTTGGGGGTCAGTGTTGAACACACAACAGGCAAAGGACCCTGGGAAGGACAGACAAGATACAGTCAAAAGCACAGACGAACAGGAGAGAAATGCTATACACATGCACAAAACATGTTGCAAAACACCTACACAAACACTAGTTAGCAGTACTACCCTATTGTGGAGTACACACCACCTGAATGGACACATCACAGCACGTATCCAGTCAAGTGGCACACAGACACACTCAGACAGCAACAGAGCTGGCTGAATACATTCCCGGCTACCTCCATACATTCACAAAACACCACTGGAAACTCACATTCAGGTGAAGAAGTTGTTGATGAGCTGGGAGCGGACGTCACCATCATCTTCATCATCACTGGCATCTTGGCCCAGGTCGGGATCCTCCACAGGTGCCAGACGTTGGTCGTCGTCATCGTCATCCTGGATGAGAGGCACCTCCTTCTGCACTGCCATGTTGTGTAGCATGCAGCAGACCAGTATGATTTTGCACACCTTTGCAGGCTCATATGGGAGGGCCCCTCCGGTCTTGTCCAGGCAGCGAAAGCGGCTTTTCAGGAGGCCGAATGTCCGCTCAATCACACTCCTGCTCCGACCATGTGCCTCATTGTAGCGCAGCTCGGCTGGTGTCACAGGGTTACTGAGGGGTGTCAGCAACTACGGCATGTTGGGGTATCCAGAGTCAAAACCAAAGGAAATGATGGACGGAGTGTTGAACATTTCAAGCACTCACCCCCAGTCAACTGATCTGGGTTTAATCCATCACCGTTCTTTAGCCCACTCTGCCACCCCAGTTCAGACATGGCCATATGCAAATCAGTCTGACCCTGTGCCTCATGGGAACAGTCCAGCCCGAACTGCCAAGCCATGTCTTCCCTGGACCGGAAACAAGCTTCCTAGGACCGGTTTCTGGCATTTCAGCCGTCTTCAGCCAGGCTTGCTTGAATCCAGTGGCAAAGTGAGCAAGGGACTCACGTCTGAGCATACCCTGCCAACTTATGGCGAACAAAGCAAAAACCGAAGGAAATGATGGACGGAGTGTTGAACATTGCAAGCACTCACCCCAAGTCAACTGATCTGGGCTTCATCCATCACCGTTCTTTAGCCCACTCTGCCACCCCAGTTCAGACATGGCAATATGCAAATCAGTCTGACCCTGTGCCTCATGGGAACAGTCCAGCCCGAACTGCCAAGCCATGTCTTCCCTGGACCGGAAACAAGCTTCCTAGGACCGGTTTCTGGCATTTCAGCCGTCTTCAGCCAGGCTTGCTTGAATCCAGTGGCAAAGTGAGCAAGGGACTCACGTCTGAGCATACCCTGCCAACTTATGGCGAACAAAGCAAAAACCAAAGGAAATGATGGACGGAGTGTTGAACATTGCAAGCACTCACCCCCAGTCAACTGATCTGGGTTTAATCCATCACCGTTCTTTAGCCCACTCTGCCACCCCAGTTCAGACTAGGCCTGGGCGGTAAGTTCCTATCCGTTCGCGGAATTTGCGGAATTTGCGTAATTTCGCATTCCGCGGAGAACGCGAAATTACCCAAAACTCTGCGTTCCGCGACTTCGCGAAATTTTTTGCTTGTTCGCGTTCTCAATATGCGTGTTCGCGAGATATTTCACCCCGAGCACGCAAACAGTGATCGCGAACAGGAAAAAAGTATCGCGAACAAGCAATTCCGCGTGTTCGCGGAATTTCTGCGTGTTCGCGGAGATTTTTTACCGTTTCGCGGAGATTTGCGTAACGCGATTACGCAAATTCCGCCCACCCCTAGTTCAGACATGGCCATATGCAAATCAGTCTGACCCTGTGCCTCATGGGAACAGTCCAGCCCGAACTGCCAAGCCATGTCTTCCCTGGACCGGAAACAAGCTTCCCAGGACCGGTTTCTGGCATTTCAGCCGTCTTCAGCCAGGCTTGCTTGAATCCAGTGGCAAAGTGAGCAAGGGACTCACGTCTGAGCATACCCTGCCAACTTATGGCAAACAAAGCAAAAACCAAAGGAAATGATGGACCGAGTGTTGAACATTGCAAGCACTCACCCCCAGTCAACTGATCTGGGTTTAATCCATCACCATTCTTTAGCCCACTCTGCCACCCCAGTTCAGACATGGCCATATGCAAATCAGTCTGACCCTGTGCCTCATGGGAACAGTCCAGCCCGAACTGCCAAGCCATGTCTTCCCTGGACCGGAAACAAGCTTCCTAGGACCGGTTTCTGGCATTTCAGCCGTCTTCAGCCAGGCTTGCTTGAATCCAGTGGCAAAGTGAGCAAGGGACTCACGTCTGAGCATACCCTGCCAATTTATGGCGAACAAAGCAAAAACCAAAGGAAATGATGGACGGAGTGTTGAACATTGCAATCACTCACCCCCAGTCAACTGATCTAGGTTTAATCCATCACCGTTCTTTAGCCCACTCTGCCACCCCAGTTCAGACATGGCCATATGCAAATCAGTCTGACCCTGTGCCTCATGGGAACAGTCCAGCCCGAACTGCCAAGCCATGTCTTCCCTGGACCGAAACAAGCTTCCTAGGACCGGTTTCTGGCATTTCAGCCGTCTTCAGCCAGGCTTGCTTGAATCCAGTATCGAAGTGAGCAAGGGACTCACGTCTGAGCAAACCCTGCCAACTTATGTCGAACAAAGCAAAAACCAAAGGAAATGATGGACGGAGTGTTGAACATTGCAAGCACTCACCCCCAGTCAACTGATATGGGTTTAATCCATCACCGTTCTTTAGCCCACTCTGCCACCCCAGTTCAGACATGGCCATATGCAAATCAGTCTGACCCTGTGCCTCATGGGAACAGTCCAGCCCGAACTGCCAAGCCATGTCTTCCCTGGACCGGAAACAAGCTTCCTAGGACCGGGTTCTGGCATTTCAGCCGTCTTCAGCCAGGCTTGCTTGAATCCAGTGGCAAAGTGAGCAAGGGACTCACGTCTGAGCATACCCTGCCAACTTATGGCGAACAAAGCAAAAACCAAAGGAAATGATGGACGGAGTGTTGAACATTGCAAGCACTCACCCCCAGTCAACTGATCTGGGTTTAATACATCACCGTTCTTTAGCCCACTCTGCCACCCCAGTTCAGACATGGCCATATGCAAATCAGTCTGACCCTGTGCCTCATGGGAACAGTCCAGCCCGAACTGCCAAGCCATGTCTTCCCTGGACCGGAAACAAGCTTCCTAGGACTAGTTTCTGGCATTTCAGCCTTCTTTAGCCAGGCTTGCTTGAATCCAGTGGCAAAGTGAACAAGGGACTCACGTCTGAGCATACCCTGCCAACTTATGGCGAACAAAGCAAAAACCAAAGGAAATGATGGACGGAGTGTTGAACATTGCAAGCACTCACTCCCAGTTAACTGATCTGGGTTTAATCCATCACCGTTCTTTAGCCCACTCTGCCACCCCAGTTCAGACATGGCCATATGCAAATCAGTCTGACCCTGTGCTTCATGGGAACAGTCCAGCCCAAACTGCCAAGGCATGTCTTCCCTGGACCGGAAACAAGCTTCCTAGGACCGGATTCTGGCATTTCAGCCGTCTTCAGCCAGGCTTGCTTGAATCCAGTGGCAAAGTGAGCAAGGGACTCACGTCTGAGCATACCCTGCCAATTTATGGCGAACAAAGCAAAAACCAAAGGAAATGATGGACGGAGTGTTGAACATTGCAAGCACTCACCCCCAGTCAACTGATCTGGGTTTAATCAATCACCGTTCTTTAGCCCACTCTGCCACCCCAGTTCAGACATGGCCATATGCAAATCAGTCTGACCCTGTGCCTCATGGGAACAGTCCAGCCCGAACTGCCAAGCCATGTCTTCCCTGGACCGGAAACAAGCTTCCTAGGACCGGTTTCTGGCATTTCAGACGTCTTCAGCCAGGCTTGCTTGAATCCAGTGGCAAAGTGAGCAAGGGACTCACGTCTGAGCATACCCTGCCAACTTATGGCGAACAAAGCAAAAACCAAAGGAAATGATGGACGGAGTGTTGAACATTGCAAGCACTCACCCCCAGTCAACTGATCTGGGCTTAATCCATCACCGTTCTTTAGCCCACTCTGCCACCCCAGTTCAGACATGGCCATATGCAAATCAGTCTGCCCCTGTGCCTCATGGGAACAGTCCAGCCCGAACTGCCAAGCCATGTCTTCCCTGGACCGGAAACAAGCTTCCTAGGACCGGTTTCTGGCATTTCAGCCGTCTTCAGCCAGGCTTGCTTGAATCCAGTGGCAAAGTGAGCAAGGGACTCACGTCTGAGCATACCCTGCCAACTTATGGTGAACAAAGCAAAAACCAAAGGAAATGATGGACGGAGTGTTGAACATTGCAAGCACTCACCCCCAGTCAACTGATATGGGTTTAATCCATCACCGTTCTTTAGCCTACTCTGCCACCCCAGTTCAGACATGGCCATATGCAAATCAGTCTGACCCTGTGCCTCATGGGAACAGTCCAGCCCGAACTGCCAAGCCATGTCTTCCCTGGACCGGAAACAAGCTTCCTAGGACCGGTTTCTGGCATTTCAGCCGTCTTCAGCCAGGCTTGCTTGAATCCAGTGGCAAAGTGAGCAAGGGACTCACGTCTGAGCATACCCTGCCAACTTATGGCGAACAAAGCAAAAACCAAAGGAAATGATGGACGGAGTGTTGAACATTGCAAGCACTCACCCCCATTCAACTGATCTGGGTTTAATCCATCACCGTTCTTTAGCCCACTCTGCCACCCCAGTTCAGACATGGCCATATGCAAATCAGTCTGACCCTGTGCCTCATGGGAACAGTCCAGCCCGAACTGCCAAGCCAGTTCGGGCTGTCACCTACACACACAAAAATGAACAAGTAGCTGAGTTTTGTAGGAGTGCGGAATACAACACTGACAAACACACACAATGACAGACAGTCAGTACACACCGACAAGCCAGGCACGCTGAGCTGGCATCTGTGACATACGCGTTGCAATGTGACTACTCCTCATAATGTAGGCATCGTGCGCCGAACCAGGAAACTCTGCACACACATGTGTGATCAACATGTCAACAAGACAGACCACCAGAGCATTGATCGAATGGTAGTGCTTCCTGTTCCGGTATGCCTGCTCATGTGCCTGTGGTGGTATCAGGGCAACATGTGTCCCGTCAATGGATCCAATGACGTTTGGAATCCTCCCCAGTGTATAAAAGGCATCCTTAATTTCAGGGAGTTCATCTTGGCTCGGGAACTTGATATACAGTTCGAGGAATTGCAACATCCCCTCCAAGACACCGTGTAGCACCCGACTAAACATTGTTTGCGACATACCACCAGCAGTAGCCACAGTGTACTGGAAGATACCGGTCGCAAAGAAGTGCAGGGCTGCCATCACCTTCACCTCTGGTGTCAGTGCTGTAGGGTATGTCCGGCCAGGTAGCAGATGTGGCTCCAACTGCTCCGCCAACTCCTCAATCAGTGGCCTGGTGAAGCGGTACCGTCTGATGCTGCCGCGTTCCTGCATGGTTGCAAGGTCTGGGAACGGCCGATGGACAGCTGGTGCCCTGCAGTACAGAGATGCACAAAGGAAGATTGTCAGTACATCCACCCATGTGGCCATGACCACGATCACTATCACATGCTAGTTCATGAAATTACACAATGTACTGAGGTGTGTGCTGTTGGGCATGGACACATATGTCACCTACAAGACCACCACCTCACATCTCAATTCCACATGTCCACATGAGTGCCATGTAGTGCAATGGGCTAATCATCTGGCTGTGTCATCCGACCTATGCGTTGCTGCACTGTTCAAAAAACCCACCCCAGTGACAAATAAGGACTCATGTCTCCCAGGCATCACAGATCATTGCCATGCAGAAACCCAGGGTCCCTGTTTTGCCACATCAACACAGCAATGGACATGGCGTAGCACGTACACACCACAAGGCAAGCGTAAGTCCCACAGGTAGTGGCCACTGTTGTTCCTGCCGGCCCTACATGTACATCTCTTAGACACACACACCATCAAGGTTGATACATATACCACATGGATGTGGAGACTGTCACCCATTCGTAACATGTGATCAGACACATCTGAGACACAACATGCACACAGACTGTGGGTGCACATCAGTATTGGGGCTCCAGGTCTCACTGTCACGTACATGCCATCACCCCCAGGACTCAGGGTGTATGTGACATGTCTTAAACATATCCAACCTGACACTGTGGCCTTCACTCATGCCCATTACTGTCCAATTGCACATCACAGTAATAATGTGCACAACACACAAAGGACTCTGCCCCCATGTACAAGATAACACAAAGTGCCAGACAAAAAAACAGCTGTGGCCCCCTCAAACACCCAGGGAATGCAGCCTCAAATGCCATGGGACACTGTGTGGGCAATGCTATAGTGTGGCAGGTGTGTGCAGGTGTTCATGGCCAGTATATGTGTGTTGCATCCATATGATAGTCACACTAATGAGGTCCGACGCGGGTGACAATGCGTACGCATTGCACGGGTCATGACTGAGCCATGCGTATGCCTTGTCATTGAATGCAATGGGGTCCGACGCGGGTGACAATGCGTACGCATTGCACGTGTCATGACCGAACCATGCGTATGCCTTGTCATTGAATGCAATGGTGTCCGACGTGGGTGACAATGCATACGCATTGCACGGGTCATGACCGAGCCGTCCGTACGCCTTGTCATTGAATGCACTGAGGTCCGACGCGGGTGACAATGCGTACGCATTGCACGGGTCATGACCGAGCCGTGCGTACGCCTTGTCTTTGAATGCAATGGGGTCCGACGCGGGTGACAATGTGTACGCATTGCACGGGTCATGACCGAGCGTGCGTATGCCTTGTCATTGAATGCAATAGAGTCCGACGCGGGTGACAATGCATACACATTGCACGGGTCATGACCGAGCCATGCGTACGCCTTGTCATTGAATGCAATGAGGTCCGACGTGGGTGACTATCATGCATACACATCGGACAGGCATGGTCCGAGACAGGCGTACGCCTTGGCCATTGAATTGTATGGAGACGGGTGCATGTGTATATTCAAAATACGCGTTGTACAGTCAGTTGAACGAGCCGGGCGCACCCATTGGCTCAGGACTGTCATGGAGACGGATGCGGATTCAAAACTTGTACGAGTTGTGCACTGGAAATTCAGTTGGATGCCTACAACAATGTTGCAATTTCAAGTGTTCCATGAAGGTTAAGATTTGAACGTTGCGGAAGGCGTGTACGAGTCGTACTTTTAAATGGATTGGCCAGATTCATAGGATGCAACCGTGTTGGACCAATCACTTGGGACACATGGCACAGAGCCTGCCTCTGCAGCACAGATATGAGTCTGGCTGGCCCCCAGGGAGCTCCCTTGCCTGCACTACATGCTACTGGACCACATCCCTGCTACCACTGCTGCTGTCTATGCATCCTCTGGCTCCTGCTATGGCACGTACCCTGGAGAGGGCCCCAGCCTTCACTGAGGAGGAGAACCAGGCCCTGCTGGATGGGCTCCATCCAGAGTACAGAAAGCTCTATAGGACACCAGGGGAGCAGGTGAGTGTGCTGTCCACTGCCTTCCTAATTATGCATGTTGTCTCACTAGCAGTACTAGCAGTGTGTACACCAGTGGCAAGCATTCTCACTGGCTAATTTCATCCACCAAAGTGTGTAGGTACATGTAATGAATAGTTTTCCTGCTGCTAAAGTGCATTGTTGCAAGCTTAAACTATCCAGGCATTGTAAACATGTCAGACATGCATGTGAGTTTTCATTCTCCATGTTTGCACTACCTGTGTAATTTATTTCCCTTTGTGATCATGACATGTATATCCAATTGTGTGCTGCACAAATGTGGGGCATGTGTGTTAATGTACTTTTCACTTTGTCATCCTCACAGGTTGATGCCCACCAGAAGCAGGAGATCTGGCTGACCATCGCCCGTGCTGTTCGGTCTGTGGGGGTCAACAAGCGCCGCATCCAAAACTGCAAGAAGAGGTGGCAGGACCTTCGGGGATGGACCCGGAGGATAGCTAGAGTCCAGCTGAAGCTGTCACCTCCACGCAGGAGGGGCGGACACCAGACCTTGACCCCCACATGCTCCGGATACTGGCGGTGGTCTTCCCAGACCTGGATAGGCAGCTGAAGGCCAGACAGCAGCAGGAAGGGGGTAAGTCCATGCCTGATCTGTGTACTATGTCTGACATGCAAATAGCAGTCTTTTGTCCGGGTCACACTTCCACATTACGTAGGTCTTGTAGTCCCAAAATCAGGTCCCTCATCTGTGTGATGCGCCCTCCTCATCTGTTCCACAGGTGTGGCCCCTACAGTCTGTTGCTTGTGTCACTAGGGCACTGTGTCCCTGCAGTCAGCTATGTTTCAGGTAACAGTCAGCATCAGTTCCCGTGACTCTGTTATGTGTTTCATGGGTGGGTCAATTGTTTACACAATGCCTGAGATCTGACATGTGAACTGTGTGTGCCCTTGAGATGTGTACCAATTGCTGGTCTGACTCGCAACATGTTTCTGGGGTATTCAAAACAAAACCATGCAGCAGGGGACTCCAATTTTGGGGCATCAGGAGTATGTATATCAAGTATGTCACAATTGCTTAGCCACCTGACTACTGTCCGGGGCAAAACACTGTTTCACTTAGTCCTGCCCAGTCATGCCCCCTCAAGGGCATTCAGAAACACTCTGTAATCCCACTCCTGTGTATGAAATTGCAGGTTGTGCTTAGTGACATGTGTCCTCAGGTGTGTGCCTCTGTGTCATTAGGGTGTGGCTTGTTGCTACGTACAACTGGGGTGTCCATGATTCAGAGGGTTAGCATGACATCTGCAATGTGACTGTGGGAGACATGACCTGTGTGACATATAGGTGTGTGATCATCTGACAGCGCACAATGGTGTATGCAACTGTGTCCCTCATGCAGCTGGGTTACATGCATGGCAGACTGTGATGTGTTAATGTACATGGATTTGTGTTTGCTGAGACTCATATGAATGATTTGCATGATGTGGGGTCTTCTGGGTCCTGGATATGTTGTTTGCATGGGATGGGCAAGTGCGCCGGTCAACTGCAGAGTAGGGGTGGGCGGAATTTGCGTAATCGCGTTACGCAAATCTCGGCGAAACGGTAAAAAATCTCCGCGAACACACAGAAATTCCGCGAACACGCGGAATTGCTTGTTCGTGATGCTTTTTTCCTGTTCACAGTTGCTGTTTGCGTGCTCGGGGAGAAATATCTCGCGAACACGCATTTTGAGAACGTGAACAAGAAAAAATTTCGCGAAGTCGCGGAAAGCAGAATATTGGGCAATTTCGCGTTCTCCGCGGAACGCGAAATTACCGAAATTCCGCAAATTCCGCGAGCGGAGCGGAATTTGCCGCCCAGGCCTACTGCAGAGTCAGATTTACCCCTGAGCTAGGATTGTGAGTCAGTGCATATTGTTGTTGTCTGGATGCCCTGTCCCTGTGACAGGAGACAGTGTTGACTGACTATCAGGGCATCCCAGTGCCATGGCATTGAACTTGCTATGAGTGAGCCTGTGTTGTGTTCAAGTGTGCACCATGCACCCCATTGTGGCCTTGCCCATCAGGACATGAGTACATCATAGTGTGTGTTGCTGGCATGCATCCCAATCATGTGAAATGAGTCTCTGCCCATCCCTTCATCCGGACACCTGTACTGAGTCAGTCACAAGAGATGTGCTGTGTGTCTAGTGACATACTCCTACATGTTCACTTGCATGTACAACTAATGTGTGGGTGGTGCATGTTGGCACATTGGTGTGTTAGCATCCAACATGCAACGGACATATGTGTGAAAGTCAAGGAGGGATATGTGTGCCATGGTTGATGTTGAGAATGACATTTGTCTCATCCTAAACAGTGTTGGCACTTTGAGCTGTGTTCAGCTGATGATGCGAGGGCTTGCCCTGTGATGTGATGTACTCACTGTGGTGTGTGCAGTCGTGCAGGTAACTGATGTTGTTCTCTTACTTCCTATTCCTATCCAGATACATCCACGGCCACAGGAGGGGACAGCTCCACGGACCAGGAGGAGCCAAAGAGCCTTACAGGGACAGAAGGAGAGGAGTCAGGTGGACCCAGTGCATGGAGGGTGAGTTGAGCCACACAGAGGAGTCATCAGCACCATCCCCCCAGCTGAAGGCCACAGCAGCTCTGAGGATGACTCCCCTGTGGAGGCGGGTGTCAGCAGCCACCAAACACCAGCTACTGAGGCTGTCTCCGCCACCACCACCCCCCTCCCATCGGCTTCCATCCCAGAGGTCCCTGTGGGCTCCCGTGTTCGCGAGCATGTCTCCTTTGTGCCAGGCACCGCACCCCCGGCCCCTGTGTCCCCTGCTGCCCTGAGTGAGGAGTCTGTGGACTTACTTAGACAGATCCATGTAGGGCAGACGTCGATGCTGAAGGTCCTCCATGCACACACAGGTCTGTTGACACAACTGGTGTCATTCATGTAGGGCATTTCCTCGGGCATGTCTGCCCTACAGAGGACCAACCAGTCCGTGGCCTCCTCCCTGATGGCAGCAGTGTCCCTCCTCCAACAGTCCCACACCCCACCTACCCCTGCACCACCCACGATTCCTCGCACCCTACCTGTCCCAAGCACAGAAACCCCCAAACCGAGGGCTAAACGTGCACACAAGCAAGCACATGGGACTGATTCCACACTCACAGGGGCTTGTTTGCTGACACACACACAGTCATCCACAACCACTCCACAGTCCTCCGAGACCTCTCCCTCCCAGCCCCCTTCCCTTGCCTCACCTGTAACCCCATCCCCCCAGTAGCTCTTCCTCTGTGACCTTGGCCTATTCCCCACGACCCTGCAGATCCTGATTACAAGGGGAAGAGGAAGTCCCCACACACAGAAGGGAGTGCCCCTCACACCCAGACACCCTCCCCCAAGCACAGTCAGACCGAGACACCCACCCGCAAGTCCCACCGGCGCAAGAAGAGCAAGACCCCCCCGCCACCACGCAGCTCCAAGGCAAAGTCTCCGTCCTCCATCCCCCAGGCCACAACTCCAGAGATTCCCCAGCCACTCCCTGCACCAGGTTGCCCCACACACAGATATGCCATCTCCAAATTGCTAAGGCCATCCCCCTAGCACTTGCTCCTCCACACCTGGTCAGACAGTTGGTGCCACTGATGTGGGGACCGTGTCCCCCCTGCCCTGCCGACCTCACCTGTCCCCCATTCTGCTCCCATGGATGTAGGCACTGCTTTGGAGTCCACGACCACCCCGTCTGACTTGGGCACTGCAGTGGTGAGCCAATCCACTCCATCTGACCTGCCCACTGGAGTTGTGCCGGCACCCCCACCATCTGACTTGTGCCCCACAGTTGTGACAGCACCCACCACTTCAGTCAGCTCCACTGAAGTTGCAAGTGTCTCCCCAGCATCCCCCACCTCTTCACTGCCTCCTTCTGTTGCGCCCTGATCCTGTCCCTGCGGTGCCTGGCCTGCCCCCATGTATGCCCCTCCGAGGGGATGACCCCGGTCCTTAGCAGTGCAGGCAAGCAAAGTGTGACAGTTGTCACTCTAGTTCACTCCTTGGCATTTTGACATGGACTGGCCATTGGCCTTTTGGTTGCACAGACTTTTAGCATTTCATATACTGAATTTGTCACTCTAGTTCACTCCTTGCCTTTTGGACATGGACTGGCCATTGGCCTTTTGTTGGAACAGACGTTTCACTTTTCATATGCTGAATAAAGCTTTTTACTTTGTCCCTGTGAACTTGATTTAGCTGTACATCATGTTGATGTTGTTTTACATGCCCTTGCACCTGTAACGCTTGGTTAACACTGTTGCATACTGATGTGTTGATGTGAGGTACTCCCTGTGGTCCCTGAGATATGTATCCTATTCTGGTGGGTATCCATGTCATCCTTTGCAGCTACCTGGGTGTGTCAGGAACAACTATTTCTGTACATCTCTCTATGAGCATTTCATTGGCATGGCCACATCTGTGGCTTGCACCCCTGCACATATGATGTGCTTCCCATTGTCCAAATTGTCACTTCCACATACTTCCTGCTCATCACTACAGGCGTGTGCATCATTGTAATAGGAGCAACTGGGTCCTCTGTGCAGCTTGCTAGACATATGTTTTGGGTATGTGCAGATGACTTAGGGGAGACTCCCATACCCAGGCTGTTGTGAAAAGAGCCTTGTGTGGTAACTGATGGCTGACTGACCAAGTGTTCTGCAGACATGAGTGGGACTTGCGGTGAATATGTTTGGCACAGCTGGGCTCCCACAGGAGTTGTGTCCCCTCAAGTTAGTGTGTTGTTCAGTGACATGGCCTGGGCCTATGGTGTGTGTTGTATGTGCATGTGTGTGTGTCCACATCCCTGTTCATACACAGATAGGGTTCCCTTGATATGTTCCTGTTGTTGATGCTTGCTGAGTGGTACTGGGTTCATCCCACTACTTTTCCAATGGGCTACCAGATGTGTGGGTGCATGACACACTACTGTTAATTGTTGTATCATTATTGTGATTTGTCAGTTCTGAGTGTTGATAATGTTGTCAGGCACAGATGGGACACAGTCAGGGTTCCTCAAGGCACTTGTTTGTTTGCAATATCATGTAGTTGTCCCTAGGTTGTAGTCTTCAGTGATTGAGACATTTGTATGTGTGTGTGACTGCTCCCACTTGTCGGGTTCACGTCAGCGATGCTGGCAGGTGGCAGCATGGGTGCCTTGTGTTCCTCCTTGGCATCTGCATAGTCCTGGGACTGTGGCAGGGATTCTGAAGGCTACATGACCTTTGAGGTCATGGCCATGTACCGCATACTGTGCAGTGTGTCTGTCATTCCCCAGGGTTATAAACAGTCCTTGTGTGATGTGTGTGCGCACCTTAGTTCCTGGCAACATTCCTGTGTTTGTCATGGGTGCATGTGCAATGTCATCTGTCCATGTGGACTTCACAGATACACACTGTTGCAGTTCAGGTGTGTGGTGTTGATGGTGGACTGATGTGAATGTTTGCATGGATGGTCCCCTAGCTCCCGTTTGTCCATGGATGAGGGGCCATGCTGAGTGATTTGTGTTTGTGTATGTGTGATGTACGTTTGTGGCACAGGACACATGTCTGGGGTTCCCAGTTTGTACGACATCTGCCTTTGTCATCACAGTGGAGGTGTCATGCATGCTTGTGTCACCCCACTGTCTGTTCCCTGGGGGTAGTGGTGTTGTGTGTCAGTCTCTTGCTGTGTTAGTTGGTGTTCATTCCAGTTTGTGTCACATGTGTCTGTTGTGCTTCCTCTCATCTCCCAAAGCCCGATTGCCCACTGAGGGTGTCCCAATGATAGTTTACCTTTGTATAGCACTGTGTCCACATCTGTGTCACTGTGGTTCAACCACCCCTCATGTGTTGTGTAGTTGCCTGGGGATACTGAGACACACACACACACATGTTGTGTCAGATGTGCAGTGTGAGGTTGCCTGTTTGTGATTGTGCATCTGCATCAGTGCATTGGTATTGCTGTCGTGGGCCATTGTCTGGATGCCGTTTCTGTGATTTTGCCTGCTGTCCCTGTGAGTCATATCACATAATTGTGCACATTCATCCTGGTTGTTAGGTGCCATTGCTGGCATGGAATGGGAGTTTGTGAGCTGACACCTACAGTCTACACAGGTTGTTTTGGTTAGTGTGTCTATTTTCGAGATGTGTGTATGCTTTGTGATGGCCACTTCTGCTCTTGTGTCATTGTACACTGTATGCATTGTCAGCCCCCATGTGTGGTGCCTGTCTGCACATGGTCGAGAGTGTGTTATGTTTTCACAGCACTGTTAGCCTCACCAAATCTCTGTGGGAATGGGACACAAACACTACTTCACCCCAGAAGTGTTTAATGTGTTGGAAGCAGGGTTCATACATGCTGTTTGTTATTTGCTGCTTTGACCATGATGACACTTACCTTTTGGTCACTGTGATGAGGGGGGGTTTAGACCCCATCCCCACAATGCTCAACATCTGCTGCAGTTTGGAAGCCCACACTTAACGTTTGTTCTACATAGTGAGGGGGTGTTCTTTTTTCATTGGCACAGTGCTATGGTGATGCTTGCCTTGTGTATGTCACACTCATGTGATGGTCACACATGTGCTGTTACTTACATTGAATGCTCGTAGCCATAATCACTGTTGTGGGCATTTGTCACAGACTACACACTGTTGTCATGATGTCATGGGGGATGTATTTTGAAGACATACCTGATGTTTGCGTATGCTGGATGTGTTGCGCATCACCCATACTATGGGTGTGGGTGGCAGGGCTGATGGGCAACAGGTCCCCTGTGAGTGGGGGTGGCAGGGGTGATGGGTAACATAAGCACTAGGGGTGTGGGTGGCAGGGGTGATGGGCAACATAGTCCCTATGGGTGCGGGTGGCTCTTGTGATGGACAACAGGTCCCCTGTGAGTGGGGGTGGCAGGGGTGATGGACAACATAGTCCCTATGGGTGGGGGTGGCAGGGGTGATGGGCAACATAAGCCCTGTGAGTGGGTGTGGCAGGGGTGATGGGCAACATAAGCACTAGGGGTGGGGGTGGCAGAGTGATGGGCAGCATAGTCCCTATTGGTGGGGGTGGCAGGGGTGATGGGCAATATAAGCACTGGGGGTGTGGGTGGCAGGGGTGATGGGCAACATAGTCCCTATGGGTGGGGGTGGCAGGGGTGATGAGCAACAGGTCCCCTGTGAGTGGGGGTGGCAGGGGTGATGAGCAACAGGTCCCCTGTGAGTGGGGGTGGCAGGGGTGATGGGCAACATAGTCCCTAGGGGTGGGGGTGGCAGGGGTGATGGGCAACAGGTCCCTTGTGAGTGGGGGTGGCAGGGGTGATGGGCAACATAGTCCCTATGGGTGGGGGTAGCAGGGGTGATGGGCAACATAAGCACTAGGGTTGAGGGTAGTCTCTATGGGTGGGGGTGGCAGGGATGATGGGCAACAGGTCCCCTGTGAGTGGGAGTCGCAGGGGTGATGGGCAACATAGTCCCTATGGGTGGGGGTGACAGGGGTGATGAGCAACAGGTCCCCTGTGAGTGGGGGTGGCAGGGGTGATGAGCAACAGGTCCCCTGTGAGTGGGGGTGGCAGAGGTGATGGGCAAAATAGTCCCTATGGGTGGGGGTGGCAGGGGTGATGAGCAACAGGTCCCCTGTGAGTGGGGGTGGCAGGGGTGATGGGCAACATAAGCACTCGGGGTGTGGGTGGCAGGGGTGATGGGTAACATAGTCCCTATGGGTGGGGGTGGCAGGGGTGATGGGCAACATATTCCCTATGGGTGGGGGTGGCAGGGGTGATGGGCAACATAAGCCCTGTGAGTGGGTGTGGCAGGGGTGATGGGCAACATAGTCCCTATGGGTGGGGGTGGCAGGGGTGATGGACAACATAAGCCCTGTGAGTGGGGGTGGCAGGGGTGATGGGCAACATAAGCCCTGTGATTGGGGGTGGCAGGGGTGATGGGCAACATAAGCACTAGGGGTGTGGGTGGCAGGGGTGATGGGCAACATAGTCCCTATGGGTGGGGGTGGCAGGGGTGATGAGCAACAGGTCCCCTGTGAGTGGGGGTGGCAGGGGTGATGGGCAACATAGTCCCTATGGGTGGGGGTGACAGGGGTGATGAGCAACAGGTCCCCTGTGAGTGGGGGTGGCAGGGGTGATGAGCAACAGGTCCCCTGTGAGTGGGGGTGGCAGGGGTGATGGGCAACATAGTCCCTATGGGTGGGGGTGGCAGGGGTGATGAGCAACAGGTCCCCTGTGAGTGGATGTGGCAGGGGTGATGGGCAACATAAGCACTAGGGATGTGGGTGGCAGGGGTGATAGGCAACATAGTCCCTATGGGTGGGGGTGGCAGGGGTGATGGGCAACATAAGCACTAGGGGTGTGGGTGGCAGGGGTGATGGGTAACATAGTCCCTATGGGTGGGGGTGGCAGGGGTGATGGGCAACATATTCCCTATGGGTGGGTGTGGCAGGGGTGATGGGCAACATAAGCCCTCTGAGTGGGTGTGGCAGGGGTGATGGGCAACATAGTCCCTATGGGTGGGGGTGGCAGGGGTGATGGACAACATAAGCCCTGTGAGTGGGGGTGGCAGGGGTGATGGGCAACATAAGCCCTGTGATTGGGGGTGGCAGGGGTGATGGGCAACATAAGCACTAGGGGTGTGGGTGGCAGGGGTGATGGGCAACATAGTCCCTATGGGTGGGGGTGGTAGGGGTGATGAGCAACAGGTCCCCTGTGAGTGGGGGTGGCAGGGGTGATGAGCAACAGGTCCCCTGTGAGTGGGGGTGGCAGGGGTGATGGGCAACATAGTCCCTATGGGTGGGGGTGGCAGGGGTGATGGGCAACAGGTCCCCTGTGAGTGGAGGTGGCAGGGGTGATGGGCAACATAAGCACTAGGGGTGTGGGTGGCAGGGGTGATGTGCAACATAGTCCCTATGGGTGGGGGTGGCAGGGGTGATGGGCATCATAAGCCCTGTGAGTGGGGGTGGCAGGGGTGATGGGCAACATAAGCACTAGTGGTGTGGGTGGCAGGGGTGATGGGCAACATAGTCCCTATGGGTGGGGGTGGCAAGGGTGATGGGCATCATAAGCCCTGTGAGTGGGGGTGGCAGGGGTGATGGGCAACATAAGCACAAGTGGTGTGGGTGGCAGGGGTGATGGGCAACATAGTCCCTATGGGTGGTGGTGGCAAGGGTGATGGGCAACAGGTCCCCTGTGAGTGGGGGTGGCAGGGGTGATGGGAAACATAGTCCCTATAAGTGGGGGTGGCAGGGGTGATGGGCAACATAAGCCCTGTGAGTGGGTGTGGCAGGGGTGATGGGCAACATAAGCACTAGGGGTGATGGGCGGCAGGGGTGATGGGCAACATAGTCCCTATGGGTGGGGGTGGCAGGGGTGATGGGCAACATAAGCACTAGGGGTGTGGGTGGCAGGGGTGATGGGCAACATAGTCCCTATGGGTGGGGGTGGTAGGAGTAATGGGCAACATAAGCCCTGTGAGTGGGGGTGGCAGGGGTGATGGACAACATACGCACTAGGGGTGTGGTTGGCAGGGGTGATGGGCAACATAGTCCATATGGGTGGGGGTGGCAGGGGTGATGAGCAACTGGTCCCCTGTGAGTGGGGGTGGCAGGGGTGATGGGCAACATTGTCCCCATAGGTGGGGGTGGCAGTAGTGATGGGCAACAGGCCCCCTATGGGTGGGGGTGTTAGTGGTGCTGGCCATGCGACCCCTATGGTGGGCTGTTGTTAGTGGCCAGGATATGGATGCCCTGTATGTGTGTGCCTTTTTGCGGGTACGTGTCTTTTGTTTTGTGGTAGGTGTCTGACTTACCGCCTGCGCTGTCGGCATCGGTCCCTGAGACGATCATAGATGTAGAGTACTGGTATGACCTGCGCGATGGAATTCATGATGTGTTTGTGTCGTACACGCTGCTTGTTGCTCCGTCTCGTACCCGCTGCAAGCTGGTCCGTCTTGTAGCCGTATATTGATTTGTGGCGCGAATCGTAGCTGATATGCTTGTTTTCCGGATGCTGTGACGTGCCGTACGTGATGACCCGTCCGGCGCGTAGGAATTATGCATCGTACTTGTCATGCCGGAAACTGCTATGGATACTGCTTCCGGGCGACACGGTTCCTCTTTGGGAGTTATGGCTCGGACGGAGAATGGGGCTTGATTCACAGCCTACGTGTCGGTCGTGTTTTTGGCAGTTATGCGCATCGTACTTGCTCTACAGGACGGACCGGCTCCGGGTACGTGTCGGTCGCACGGTAAGGCTACGGACAGCTGTCCGACCAGCTATCGGAATCGGCCCCAATGTATCTAGTCTCTTCATGTCTGATGAGAAAGATCAAAAAGTGTTACATAAGTAGTAACTAGAACAATATACTTGTGAAGTGTAGGGCTGAAAACGAAGTCAAAATATTTTCATACTAAAGGCAGAATAACAGGATTTAATATACATTTAATTAGAAAGAAGTAAATAATGTATCTAGTGTAATCGTGTATTCAGCTTAAATGTCAAGAAAAGCTTGTTAAAAAGGAAATACACCCTGCTGCTATATTATTTGAAAAAACACATACATGTTAGGTATATGCATACATTTATGAATTAATATTGTTTTAGAAAATCTAAGACCTCTCTTACATAAGGAAAATTTGGGGAACGTTTCAACTGTTTAACGCGGAACTGCACTACCTTTTCACAGTTTAATAGTGTACATCAAATTAACTAGAGAAATAGTGTCAAGCATCTTACATTTGAATTCATCAGATACATTTTTATAGCTTTAAGTAATCTTAGTAATGTTTCATAACTATATTTCACATATTTATTTTCCTAAATTATTATGTTTCAAAAGCTTCAGTTTGATAAGTAAATATATAGAATGTTTAGCACAAAACTGTTATGAATATCAACATTTTTAGTAAAGTAGTATACTTTCTTATTAAATTCAAAAGTTTAACAATCTTTTACTACGCAGGTATTTCATTTTCTCATAATCACAGTGTGCAAGGTGCGGATTCAGTTTATATGCCTATTGTCATTCTGATCAGAGTGTTTTTAAATGTTGTGTAAAGGATGAACAGTCTGTTCACTGAATCAGAAGCAATAATGGCTAATTAGGTGTACGGTCTCTCCGGAGCCAAATGGAGCCATATTTATCCGACATTTTAAATAGTGGCATCTTGTCTCATTTGAAGCCTATCGCCTCTCATCTGCTACAGTTTGGCTGTACTAGGAATCAGGCGCTGTTCTATGCAGATGATCTTTGTCTATTAGGCCACATAGTGGTGACCACCCTGGCTAACTATGCAAGGGAGAATCAACTAGAGTTTACATTTACATTTACATTACATTTTGGTAATTTAATCATAAAGGTTCATGGTTAATCAACAACGGTAGTCTGATTAATGGCCTCCTAGGGTTTAGAGGAAAGTTTGGTGGGGTGTATGTTACTCCATTAATCAGGGTGTCTTGTCATGTCGGGACAAGCACAAATGCTCAAAGCAGCCATTCCCTTTTTCTCCCTTCACAATTTCTCTCTTTCCATCCAGCCATTTTTTCTCTCTATTACCTTGTTACATGCTGTGCTTTTTAAGAATGTAGAATTCCCACAGATGTCAGGCTAAAGAATATTAGGAAAGAATGTTATGTTATGAAAGCACACACAGTGCGGTTGGATGGAATGCTGTTGATGATCAAGAACATTGGGGAGTCAATCCTAAATAAATCTGATTTACACCATCATAATGTATTTGCTCTCTACTTTCTGAAAGGAAACTTTAACATTTTGGTGACGATCTTGATAGAGCGCTAGACGCTCTTAACTTTGTATGGGTGCATGATATTTATGTACGAACTGCACTCGCATATATTCTATTGTTTTGCTGTAATTCGTGTTATTAGAATGAATTTTATATCTTCATATTAAATCAGTAGAATTAAACTATAAAGTTATTTACAGGAATGATCAGGATCTCGCCTGTGTTTAGAGAAATCATGTAATCATGCATGTGCATAATGAATATTAGGTCAAATAAATGTATTCATTGTTTATAAATGATTTGTATGGAGGCTTGTTTAACTGGTGCACATTAATGGATGTTTTTAGGTTAGTCACTTGTAGGCCTAACTTTTGTTTTCCTTAAGTTTTGTTTCTCCTCGGTTCTCTCAAGTTGAAAGTTAACCTTTCGCCCCTACTGCAGTGGCAGGAATTCGACCTCGTTATTTTAGATTCAAGAAGATACATGGGAGGAGAGGAATGTCTTTGAAGAACTTGAACAGAGAGATAGGAGGATACCTTTCGTGCCTGGTGAAACCTGGGAACTAAGGTCATCGGTGAAGGCCCAAATTGATTGGAAGGTGGTGGAAAGATACTCAAAAGAGGTGGTCATGGAATAGCGTTCCATGTGACTTGTTAGGGGTGTAACTTTGCCTTTTTGTATTAGGAACAAGGACAGATTGGTAGGACTTCTGCTTTTGACTGAGGAAAGGGAGCATCTTAGAACGAACTCTGTAGCTTCAAGCTACTTGACCCATTTAACGTGAGTGCACTTCTTAGGTAGTCAACACATGCTGACACCTTAGAGGGAAATTCTTCTGGAATTAGGAAGGGATGCCACTTTAGAAGTAGAGTAGGGACAGATTATTCTTTATGTCGGAAATACAAATGAAAAGGGATTTGGAAGCAGTGTCTATACTCAGTTGTGTTCTGATTCTGGAATTCATTTTTCGGTGCCTATCATACTGAATGAACTATATTCATAGATTGGGCTCTGTATTAGTATTCATGTATCTTTATACTCCAATTTTAAGGTGTGTCTATACCCTGTTATTTTTGGCTTTGTAATAAATTAACAAAACCTGAATCCAGAGTTCATGGTCATTTAGTCAGACGGGGAAGGGAAATGTATCATTGGTAACTTGATTTTTTTCATCTCTACACTTCTACAGCAGCCAATAAAGACCATCGGCCAAGGGTTCCTAAGTAAAATTTTCTAGGAAGGAGCCAAGAAATAATAATCGAGCACATCCAAATATTACACTTGAGCGCTTGTAAAAGTTACATTGAGAATTTACACTTCACTTCATTGCATCCTTTGCCTGCAAACTTAATGGAAATTACTGTTTGATGCGGTCAATTATATGGCAAAGTATAAGTTAAACAAGCATCTGCAATGTAAACGGTCTCGCTTGTGGGACCTTATAAGTATTTAGCTATGCAGTACATTAGGTATATAGCGCTTGCTACCCCTGACGGGGGGTTTTGAAGTTTTATTCTTTTCTCTTTTACGGTGAGTAGCACGCTAATTCGGAACCCATAAGGGATTAGTGGTGAATTAGTATAGTGAAAAATATTGAAGTAATTTGAGTGGTGGATATGTTAGTCAGATTATTTGGATTTAGAAGGATTGTGGAGGGATAGAGAATGCTTAAACGGATGAATAAACACAAGTAAACACACAGAGACACGTGAAACAAAGACACATAGACCGAAATGCAAATAAACTAGACAAGATATCACTACTTCTATGTCCCTGGAGTACACAAGTCCATCATTTTTAGGTTGTTCCATTTGAAAGGTTCATTGGAATAGCTATATGCAAACTGGTTTCACCATAACTATCGTTGCTGGGTAAAGTACACTTCTAGGTCCCGTACTCTCTGAAGTGGATAAGGAAACTACCTCAAATCCTAATGCCTGGTTTGAAAGGGGTGTCAAACCAACAAGGAGCAGCTTGAGTCTGTATTGGCAGAGAACAAGTGATCCACGTCTGAACTCCCTAATGGGGAGACGCATTAGTATAACATTCTTGCAAACAGCAGATCGAAGGCTACTAGCACACATGAATCAACACAGAAAATTAAAACCCAGCAATAAAGTCCTTTGCAACTATCAATGGGAAGTAGTGATGTGACGCAATGTTTTCTTCTTTGCACTACTCCTACAGCCGACATATCAAAGCTGCTACAAGGCTGCTCCTTGCTCTAATACAGGAGGTCTACTGCCGCTCCTGTGACCAGTCTCTTAAAGTCTCATTCGCTATCCTCTGCAATATGTTATTTGGTTCACATCAACAGCAAGCACCCAGCCCTGCCCGAGATGCATTGCAAATGCATAAAAACATAGGGGCATATCAACAACAACCGGCGATAATTGTCGCTGAGCGCACTTAGCGCCAGGATAATTATCGCCGGCTAGCGCCGATTTTTATCGCTGAGATAGCGTGCTATTAGCAACGCTTATCTCCTCAGCGATAAAAATCCTGGCGCTAACTGGCTAACGTGAGATTATCGCTGGAAACACAAACTTAGCCATGATATCCACCTTCCATAGGATATCATGGCTAAGTTAGTCCTGAAGCAGGTGTTAGGAAAGTAGCGATAACAGGTGTTATCGCTACTTTTCCTGATGCAATGCTTCATAGCGTTAGGCTTGCTGATAGGAGAAATGTCGCTAAGCGACATTTCTCCTGTCATGCCAGGTCAGGAACGCCCACTTTGCATCTCATTAGAGATGCAAAGCTGGGCGTTAGAAATCCTGACGCTAAAGCAAGGTTTCACGCGTTAGCGTGACCTTGCTGATTAGGCGATAAAATTATCTCCGCTTTTCGTCCGAAACCGCCCGCAAAAGCGGCGATAATTTTTTATCCCCTGCTTGTTGATATGCCCCATAGTTCTCTGGTATGCAAACTGAAACCATTATCTCCGTTTGCAATAGTAATTCGAGCAAAAGCATCTAGTATGCTATATTTTACTGTGCATGCTTCTTAATAGCATCACCTATAACCCAAACTAAGTCATCATCATTGTATCTTTATTCAATGTTATTTTTAAAAAAAACATAAATCTACAGTACATCATCTACAACAGCAACGTAAAAACAATAGCTATAACATCATAAACATTTTGAAAGTGAAGTGATGTGCATGCTGCCGAGGCAGGTAACAGACCACCGAGGCTTCTTAATCTACAATCCAAGATCTCTAAAACACAGTTTTGAAACAAAATGCCTACAAAGAATACAACAATAATGCTTCCAGCATAATCAGTTATAAAATTTACAAAGTAAAAGGCTTGCTGTTTGGCAGATGGCAGTGCAAGGAGGCCTACGGCTCAAAAATCAAAGAACCACAAAAACGCATTTCTAAAGCGAAACACAGAAGCTGAATCCAACAGTAATGATAATAGTAGGCAGCAGGGTCAAATCTACGGAGCCAAGTGGTGAGTGAACACTAATCTGCACATGAATACATGCATAGGATATCCAACAGCGTTGCATCCATGTAGGCATCAAAAGGCCTTCAAAACCATGGTAGAACTATAGCCTGATAGGTGTCTTCACATTTATAGGTATGTACCATGGCTAGAAAGAAGGGTCAGACAACCATAGCGAATCACGAGAGCTAAAATGCTATGGACGCAACTTCGGCCTAGAGGTCCCCCCTCTATTGATTTCCTACGCCTTGCTGCAACTTTAAACAAGCATTTGCAATGCAAACGCCATCCGCTCATAGTACTAAAATGGCAGATGTTGGCGTTCTTTTATTTGAATTCTAAAGCAGGCTGCGTCCCTGGCTCTGCTGCGTGCTCTCCCAGTGGGCTGCAGATACTCACTCCCCATGACTCGACCTAAAACTAATAGCTAAAATCATGAATAGAGAATACACCAGAAAACCTAGGATCAACTATGCCACAGGTATGTGTACAGTGATGACCCAACATCTCAGAGTTCAGTTTTGAGCCAAGGGCTGACTGAGAATCTGAGTGGAACCAGGACAGAACTTGAGCAGTTGCTCCGTGTAGTATCACCACCTCACATCAACTCAAATTTAGGACAAGAACAGTCCTCAGGCACTGCCCACACCACCAAGACTTAGGTAGTTCTGGGGGTGAGAGAGAACAACTAGAGGATGGCATTGACCTGCAACTCAAGACAAAACCAATAGCAAGGACTTGCTAGTCATTCAAGCACACACGCCTTCCACAGCATTTTTCTGAAGCTGTACTAACAAACTGTAAAAAACACTACTGGTAGAATTCCATCTTGAACATAAGTAAAATTTGTGAAGTTGGCTCATGCCAACTTCACAGGTCTGTTTTTAAAACTTAGCAAACTTCACGAAGCTCGCGAAGTTTTGATAAACATGATGTGTGAAATAATAAGCAAAATGTACAACATTATTCTGAAGAGAATTCTACTTTTTGTGGGAGAACACATCGACCACAACCTCCAATGGAAAACCAAAAATTCTCTCTGATAAACTACATGTACCATACACAGCCTACTGCCATCTAGGAAGAAGTTGCACGCCAGAGGTAAGGTACAAGCACACATGAAGAAGCAGCTGTAATTTACTCCAGTGATTTCAAACATACATTCGGCATTCACTCATAATTTAATGACAGCAAAACTTTAAAAAAAATCCTTTTCTCACCCGTAGAGAGACAATTCCCAATGATGTTTAGGAATCAAAGACACGGTTTGCCCTGGTCAGGGATCGTGAGAGTGATGCCATGGAAGTAGCGACGGTCGGGGTCGGCTAGTACCAAACACCCTAATGATTTGGCAGGGAAAAAAAATTGGAGAAACAAAATCAGAATTCTAGAAAATGATGTTTGAAGCGCCGATGCCTTTAAATGATCCCGAGTAATTGTGTTTGTGTAATCACTGAGGCTTAACACTGAGTGAATCTGATGCATAAGCGCAGCTTCCGTTTCTACTATGATTCTGGGATCAGTTTCACGGATAAGTCTCAGCTGTGGGGCGCATGTGATTTGTGGTGTGTTTATGATCAGGCAGAATACATTGCTGCTTCAATTCTACTGTAGCGCTGGCATGTTCATTGCCCCCCACCCAATCGCTGCTGCTTTGGCGCTACAGCTAATCCTTGATTGCAAGGGGCCGGATCCTTGCAAAGGTGGGGGCTGTCACTGTGGTGGTATTGGAGGCAGCAGTGGGGCAGGAGGTGCGGGGGCGGGGTGTGCTCATTTGAAGCTGAATCTCACGATATACACTACATAAAGAACAAGCTCCTTAAACAAGAAAGTGTAGGACGGTAGCAGGAACACAAAGGTGCCGGCAGCGCTGTGCTCTCCTTATCGGGTTTACTCTAACCCTGGGCGTAGTTCGCGAAGTAGCACTACGCGAAGCTACGCAAAGTGCACTTCGCACTATGCGAGCTACGCGTAGCACTTTGCGAACTGCGTAGTACCCTGTTCGCACTGTGCAAGATGCCCTTGTCAATGATTGTTATATAACCAATGGGGTAACCCAGTATCCCTCAGAACTTGGGCAGTAAATTGTTAGGAAAACAGTGGTTCCGTTGGGTGAAAAAATTTCTTTGCGCATAAAGCATTAGTCAAACGCTATCAGAATAATATGCGATGTCATATCGTAAGCAACACACCAAACAGTTTGTATGTTAATCTGATTGTTTATATAAATTGCATCATTCATATATACATCTATATTTTAGAGAGGCCGTCAGGTAAAAATGTGATAACAATAAGTGACACAGTCACAATTGGTGCTCAGTGACAACGTGCGTGATATATACACAATAGTTTAAAATTTTGAAAGTTTCAACTTGGCCAGTGGGTAGAATATTTTTAGTAGTAACGCTGCGAAATAAGAGAATTCGTTTTAACGCAGGTTCTATATACTGGTCCAAACGTAAAGTCGACGTTTCAACCCTGGTACTGCACTACTGATAGGTCAGTGCGGGTCTTCATCAGGACTTGGATAGAAGGTGACGGCCTGTGAGTGACAAAAGGACTTAGTCAGGTGTGTTGGCATAAGTGAAAGGACCTAAATACTAAGGGTGGCAGGTAACTCACCTTAGTATAATAGAAATTCAAAATGGTCTGGGCCTGTGGAGTTGGTAAACATCCAGCATAAATCTCAGGATGGGGTTCCAGTTAGGTATTCTGTGTTGGTGATGGGCCTGTAAATAATTCGGGATCAATTATATCAAGTGCATCCCAAAAAGCTAAGAATCAAGGTAAAGTGAGGAGGGAGCCTGACTTGTTCACCTATGTTGCATGCGAGAGCAGTTGAATCACTGGTCACGTAGCATTCGAGGCTCCACAGTTGCATCCATAAATAATAACGGGACGTTAGAATAATCATCCGCTACAAATCGGCCGATTAATGGGTCGAATAGTGCAGGGTAGGCGCTCACCTAATTTCATGCGAAGTGCTGTCTATAATCCAGGCGCTTCTAATCCCTTAATGTGGGTAGTAGGCAAAAAAGGCTCTTCAACCGAAGTTAACTGCAAGGAAGCAATAATCCAGTTTAAATTGATTAAAAGGCTTGGAGCCAACTGGGAGCAAAGATACACGACTTAAATTAAAGGGCGCTTAGGGAGAAGTAGCCCAATTACCTCATTCGGAAGATCGGGCGGCAGGCCGGGGGTCCTGGCTCGTCTGATTGAATCGGCAACAGCGTTCAGAGTGAGTCTGCATAAAAGGCCGAGGGTTACGTGCGCGTGTACGCCGAACGCTATGGGTTGCCTAGCAACGGTTAGCGCTGGCGCCAAGGAGCGTGCCTAATCGTCATGCGTTACCGAGGTAACATAGTAAACAAACACGTCACATAGGGATTGCGCCGTACGAATAGTCGGCTGGTGTGTAAGTAGTCAAACTCCTAAACCAATAATGGAATCATTATACATGACTACGGGTAATTTGCAGCAGTAATCAAATGCTCTACTAGGCACTCTGGAGGAACGAGTCACGTAGAGTGTACGTATCCAGCTCACGTAGAAACTCCTGCACCCATGTTAGAGTCTCGAGGCACAGTTAAAGGTGTACATCACTCGGATGTAATACCGAGGTGCAGAGTAAAAGTAAATAATAAATGTTAGCAATTGATATCAGTGACGGGAGTAGTATTGTCATATAGTCGTAGGCATTATGATTCCCGGTTCGAACGGTGCACGCACCTCAATGTATAGAGAGCTCCATACCCTGCAAGAAAAGCACCGTGTGAACACCTACTGTTAATAGTCAGCATAAACATCTGAGACAAAGATTGAAGTCTCCATACATGGTTCACATTGTGCTCGCGTATGTTGCCGAGGTACGAGTTACATGATACAAATAACACCAGTAATTCATGCTACATTGTACGGTTCACACCAGTAATTCATGTTATAATAACATACAGTTGTACATTCATGTGATCAGTACAAAGATACACTGATGTACTCTGAGGTTAAATCTATCCAGACAATGCAAGTTCGTACATAAACGAAGGATTCAGACAACTCCATGTTTTAGTCAAAACATATGTATACTGATATGGATCTGGCTGAGCATAAAGGGCTAATCAAAGTAGACCCATTTGTTTCGAGATCTCCTCCATCTCGTTCAACCCATTCTGGACTGAGTTAAGCAAATGGATCCATCTACACTCCTTGTAGTTCAGTATCCTCGCAATCGAACCGCCACTACTACTAGGGATGATTTTTTCCAGTACCCACCATGTGATGTTGTTGGGAGAGTTAATGTGTGATACATAATGTTCAACCATAGGTGCCCCGTGTACCTTACATCTTATCCTACTCATGTGCTGCAAAATTCTGACTTTCACTTTCTGAGTCGTTTGCCCAACATATATGAGGCCACAGGGGCATAGAATGGCATATAGGACGTTCGCTCTGTTGCAATTGGTAAACTGGGTAAGTCTGTATGTTCTGTCAGTGTACATAAATGTTGTTCCTTCATGGCATAGATCACAAGCCTTGCATTGTCCACATTTGTGGTGTCCAGTTATGGGTGGAAGACTCAGGAGATACCTAAAGACTGGTTGATTAGGGGCTTCCAAGTACGCATTTACCACGGAGTCCTTAATGTTTTTACCCCTTTTGATATCTGTAGCTCACTGGCAACCAGATTCCAATATTTTTTCACCACTTTTTTTATCTCATTACTCTTGGTGTTAAATGTAGTAACGCAGACAATCTTGTCTGTCTCTGATTGTTTTTGGTTGGTCTCCAGAAGTTGTTCACGGGGGCAATACCATGCCCGCTTTTTGGCCCGTTTTAGTAGACCAGTGGGGTATCCCCTCTCTCTGAGTCGGACCGAGAGTATTTCAGCTTCCCTGAAATAGTCCGTCCTTCTTGTACAGTTCCTTCTCAGTCTGAGGTATTGTCCATAGGGTAGATTGTCCCTCAGACTACGTGGATGATGTGATTCGTATTTTAATAATGAGTTTCTTTCCATGGGTTTGCGATACAGGTCACAGTAAAGCAGACCATCTTCCGTACGGAATGTCAAATCCAGAAAGTCAATTGCTTCATTATTGAATGTCATAGTAAATTGAATGTCAGGTGATCTCATATTCAACCAGGTAAAGAATCCATTGAGTTCTGTATTGCTTCCAGACCAGATCATTATCACATCATCAATGTAACGTTTCCATACGGAAATTGAATTGAGGTCAAGGCTATACCGGTGTTCCTCCTCATAGTGGTCCATGTATATATTTGTTAGACTTGGGGAATATGTAGCACCCATGGCTACTCCTTTACACTGGTAATAGAATTGTTTTTGGAATATGAAGTAATTCTTCTTCATAGCAATCTCCAACAGAGAGATCAGAAATTCTGTTGGGATCCAGTGTGGTCTTGGTCTTGTGTCCAATGTAGTTCTGATGACCTCTAGTGCAGCGTCTTGGGGAATTGAGGTATAGAGGGAGGACACATCCAGTGTGACCAGGAGTTGGGTGTGAGGATCAAATGCATGGCCTTCAAGTAGTTGTATGATGTGCATCGTATCTCTCACAAAAGATTTAGTTTTAGATACAAATGGTTGCAAGAAATAATCGATGAATTTATTAAGTGGTTCCAAAATCGAACCACATCCCGACACAATGGGTCTTCCTGGTGGTTTCTCCGCCCGTTTGTGTACTTTGGGTAATGTATATATGGTCGGTATACGGGGTTCTTTGCTGTTAAGAAACTCATGTTCTTGCTGACTTAGGAATCCTTCCGAGAGGCCTCCCTTAGTAATCCTCTCTATCATCGATTTCAGGAGAGGAGTTGGGTCGCGTGGGGTTGGTTGATAACTATCAACCATGCCAAGTTGACGTTCAAGTTCCTCTACGTAGTCGTCTGTGTTCTGTAATACGACCGCACCACCCTTGTCCGCTGCTTTGATGACGATGGTTTTGTCATCACTCAGGGAACGTAGTGCCATCTTCTCTTCTTTGTGGATGTTATATTTTATGTATTTTCTTTCATCTAGAATCTGCATGGTTTCATAGATAACAATTTTCTCATAGGCCAGTATTCTATCGCTCATCATGTAGGCCTCTGGAGTGAATGTCGAAATGGGTCTAAAGCTAGTCGCAGTGGGGGTGGGGTTGTAGGTATTCTTGCTGAAGTAGTACTTCAGTCTGATCTTGCGAAAGAAACGCTGGAGTTCGATTTTAATTTGGAACGAATCCGGAATACCTGTGGGAATGAAGGAGAGTCCCTTAGAGAGCACATCCCTCTCTGCCTGAGATATGTTATGGCTCGATAGATTGATGATTGGATCAGATGTGGTACTCATACTCTGATTCTTTCTCAAATGCATTTGCATTATTTCATTTGTTGTTTCTGTGATGTTGTTGTCAGGCTGGATAGGTGTAAGTTGCAAGTGAGTCCCTAGGGGGTCTAGAGGATCTTGGGGCTGGTCTCTCAGTGTGTGAGTGTCTACCATCTGTATGTTTGCCTCCGTGTGGAGATTTCTCCGTGTGTTTCTGGTTGATAGAATCGAACTCATGATGTGGCTTGCTGGGAGTTCCTGCCCCTGTTCCATCCTCCCGGTCTGTCCCAATTCTGAGCTCTCCTGCCACCCCTGTTCTGTTGGCGGTACCCCTCCCCTAAAAAACGTTGGCCCTGATTAGTTTGTAGGTTAGTGGAGGATCAAAGTTTTCAAAGAGACCTAAAACACTGGTCTTGTGACCAGTTTACATATGTAAGCATGACCACTACTGACTGACTTCGAGAGGTTGCATCACCTGTGAAGTGGCGGCTCCATACTGATATGTAGTGCCACTTGTGATAAAGGCGGTTCAGTTTTGTGCACAATGACGGCCCCCGGGGAAAGTGACGGTCGCAGACCAGTCTTCCCCCGGGGCTATTCGCCTGATGACCGGAAGGACAAGGTGTGGGAGGGTTTAGATGATTGGGGAAGGGGCGGGAGTTAGGAATGCATATAAGGTGTCAGGAGAGGAGGATCCGGCCTCTTCCTGACACCTTAGCATCAAGGGGGGGATTAGAGGTAGAAGTGTGTGTGAAGGTTGGTTTGGGTCAGAGGGCGGTTTGGCGAAGTGCGACAGGTGCCCAGGGGGCCACGGGGATACAGCAGGGACTCAAAGCGACACTTAAGGAGTCCATGGCGGGTGCGACGAGGCGTCGCGTGCTCCCAGGCCGGTTCATGTCCAACGGGGAGGTGTGTGGGGGGGTGAGGGGCGAGGGAGCTAACCCGGAGTCGCACTGTTTGAGGGGGGAGACGACGATCGGGATGTTCAGAGCTGTGGGGGGGTGCCAGCCAATAACCAGTGTCTGGCGGCCCATTTCGGATCGTAGTGAGGTAGCTGGAGACACTTTACCAGCAGCGGAGAGTGGCCGGCGGAGGCTGCAAATTAATCGATTGTGGCAGGCAGCGTCTCCCGCCCGGCCTGATCACCACTGAAAATGAGGGCTTGATTGGAACGGAGGCTTGTTAGGGCCCTGTCAATCAACAGGCAGCCGGCCCGCTTGTGCTTAGAGTCCCGCATTGACTTTGGCGGGGGGGGGCTGTCATTGAGGTGTGGGAGCCACTGTACCCGCATGCAGGGGTGTTGACACCTGGATATTGATGCCCCAGGATGCGGATGGAGGCGGGAATTTACTGCGCCAGCACAGCGCTGGGCTACAGCAAACGACACCACAGCATGGGTGCCTGCGGGCCCCAAACAGGCCTTCAAGCCTCGGTGGGAGTTTGAGTGGCGGGCTATACTCAGTACGGTGTGGCAGGTTTTTACGCCTTGCAGCCCGGGTTGGCTGTGCTGGGGTAGGGGAGGCTGTGTCAGGTTTTGTAGTTTTTTCTGCCAAGCCACCTGGCCTGTGGGTCACAGTGGTTTAATGGATAAGGCTTGGAGGCTTACACTCCTAGGTTGAGGGTTCTATTTCTAGGGTTTCTCAGAGTGGAGGAGGGAGGAACCCCAGGAGGGTCGGGGTTTTATGCAGCAGGTGGC
This sequence comes from Triturus cristatus, assembly GCF_964204655.1. NCBI lineage: Eukaryota > Metazoa > Chordata > Amphibia > Caudata > Salamandridae > Triturus > Triturus cristatus. The sequence goes on along the minus strand of NC_140591.1, from coordinate 1,361,608,422 downwards.
AGGCACGAGGGTAGGGGGATCCACACCCACTCCCTCCCCTCGGCCAGCGCAGCAAGGCGGGGGAGAGGGTCTGAGGGGTTGTTAGCTGCTTCACGGTCCCCAGGATAGGGGTGAGGGACTGCCAGTACGGCATGAGGCCCGGTGGTGCTTGGGACCCTCCAGGTTGGAGCGACCTGGGGGGGGGTCCAAGACCGGCAAGTGATACCGGCAGAAACCAGGGCATCGCCAGTGGGGCACACAACAGCCCCGGTGCGCTGGCCAGACGCAGTAGGGGGTCCACGATGGCCTTCCCTCCAACGAGGGCTCGCGCTGCGCAGATTACAGCGTGATGAAGGCAATTTGAGCTGGATGACCTGGATGGTGAGAGTTTCTGGACATGAGAGTGTGGTTGTATGAAGGGATTGGAGTGTTGGATGATGGCAGAAGTGCGAGGATGGATGTGGCTGAGTGGGGTGTTTAGGGGGAGGGGGGTTTAAGGTAACCACACTGTGTTAGTTTTGCAGGACACGGGTATGGTTTCAAATGGACCAGTGGACGTGGAGCAGAAGGGCGCAGCAGCGCCGGTCAGGACGTGGAGGTCTCGGACGGACACTCAGGTAAAGGAATAAGGCTGAGGGCAGGAGTCGAGGGAGCACAGGCAGGAGGGGATGTCAGCTGGTCAGCCCGGGGTGTGTGGGGGATTGTGAGGGATTTTGCAGGAAGGCAGGTGCAGCAGCGGCGTCCTGCAGGGGAATAGGGAGATTGGTGATTTGGTGGGGATGGGTCTAGATGGACAAGGGGGTACACACATGCAAAGAGGGGTCAACCAATGGGTCACATCTTGTTGTCAGCCAGGCTGGACGGGAGTGTCGAATGGGCCAGGGGTGCCCGTTAACCTGAATGAGGAAATCGGTCTCCACTGTTGAACCCACATCTTACGGTGTGGGGGGGGAGGGCTGGGGGGGCATGGCAATTGCCCTGCGAATACGCCATGTTTGGCAGCTGAGCAGCAGGAAGGAGAGGGGGTTTGCATGGCTGAGCAAGGCGGGAGGAGGGCTAAGCTTCGTCCTTGCTTGCCTGAACCACAAGCGGCCTCCATTCAATGTTCCGATTCTCCGCAAAGAGAGGGTATCATAGCGACATTTCGGTTTTCTGCGAGATCACTTAACCGGGGGCGGGGACTGGAGGGGCACCCATTCATAGGTGGACGAACGGGGCTACTTTGGAAGACCAGGGGACGATCATGACAAAAAGGAATTGTTTGGGGGGGTAGTCTGGGACTGGGGTTTCTTACACGGTCCGTTGGAGGCTATGGGTTTCTGACACCCGACGTCTCCAGATATGAAGCCGGTGCTACAGACAGGAGAGGTTCTCAGACGTGGGTTGAGGGTGATAACAGGTTCTCGAGGGTAAAGGGAGGCAGATGATCTGCAATGGGTGGACTGTGGCGTGGGATAGCAGATTCGGAGGGAACAGGGTCGTCGACGGCTGGGCAGGCATGGGAGCTCTGTGACAGACGGTTTTGGCACACTTGGGGGGGAGCTGTCAATAGGAGCTGCGGGAGGCCTGGGAACTGAGTATACGCGTTGTGCAGTAAGGTGAGGGGTGCGGTGTATCACCCATGATCGAGATGGGGTGGGGGCCCTGGTCAGACACTGGTTGACATACTTAGTGGGGTGACATATACAAGGCGGAGGGGGCCTGGGTCGTGAGAACCTGTGGGGCCCAAGGCCGGATTCCGTGTTTATTTGATGGTGACAACGTCACAAGAATTACTCACAGGGTATGGGGGAGGAGTTCACAGGGAGACAGAGTGCTGATGCCCAGGCATGGCTGGGGAGGGCTGGTGGTATCATAGAGTGGTTTCCGCATTTATTTAATTTTATTCATGAAGTCTTTATATCAGTGCTTGTGAGCCCCATGGGTATTAGAGAGCTGGACATACTTGCAGGGAGGGGCACAACTGCCTTCCAGCACAGGGCATGAGGACACATAAAGATATATGCAAAGGTTTCGGACCGATGTCTACAGTGCAGGGGGTTAATGAGCAGAGGGTTGAAACAGTCTGATGACCATCATCCTGGTGGGCTGAATTGAGAGGGGAGTCCAGTGGGTTGTTGACGTCTAGGTTGGTTGACTGGGTCGGTAATAATATTGGTTGGGGAGCACAAGTTTTAGGCCTTATTGAAGCCAGAGAAGTAGGGGTTGAGTTGTTGGAGCAGAGGTTGGGTGACTTGGTCAGTAATGTATTAGTTGAGGAGTGGGGTTTCAGGTCTTTGTTGAAGTAAGAGAAGGAGTGGTTGCAGCTGAGGTCAATGGGAAGTGCGTTCCAGATCCTGGGGCACATTATCAGGAGGAGCAGCAATGGGCCATTTTCATTTTCAGTTTCGGGGGATGAGAAGATGGGAGTTTGTGCTCTCCGACTTCTGTTTTTCCTGTTTGTCCCAGTTTGTGGTTAGATAGTTGGGGGGATTGGACCGGGGGTGACCAGGTTTGAGGTGGGACAGTGAGGCAGAAGGCAAGGGTGGCCTCGAATGTTGCAAGGGAGGAGGTTGGTGTGTCAGAGGCAATGTGGGTGTAAGCAACAGGAATCTGTGAGGCAGGCAATGGGCGAGGAAGGTTTGTGGATGTAGGGAGGGAGGGGCTGCACACGGTGGGGGATTCGAAAGAACAAGGATAATGGTATTTTTACAGAGGTCAGGTTGGACTGGGGTGTTTTGAGGAGGGAACCTTGGAGACGGGACGATATGATTGGGAAGGAGCGTAGGCCATGGGGTGGGATGAAAGGGTTGTTTGGTGAACCTGGTGTGTTGGGAGGGGGTCCATGGGAAAGGGTTTATTAGGCAGGGCAGACCAGGATCGGCACAGTTGAAGCATTTGTGAGGACAAGGTTTGTGCCTGGGGGACAAGGGTGATTTGGGAGCGTTTGAGTCGTTGTTTTGGACGCAGCGGATTGGTGCAGTGGAGCGTGGGGTCATGGACTACGGGTTCGCCAGGAGAGGACTAAGTGAAAGGGGGTTTAATTCTTGCAGAACTAATCATTCTTTTTCTACTAAAGGAATTGGGTATAGATCGGGCTCCAGGGCGGCCGCATGGTTGGGTGGCCATTCACCAGGACATTGGACAGCAAAGGAGGTGAACTACCAGGGTACAGATCTCACCGGGCGGGGAAGACAGTCATCGGGCTGTGAGATGATGGGGGAAATGGTGGAATGAAAATGGGGGGGAGTTGTGGCCAGTACGGTTGACATTGTGTGACATGAAACAAGAAGTTGCCACGATATGAGGATACATGTGGGAGAATGGAGTATTCTGGGATTTCAGGTTTGGCTTTACACTATGAGACATGGAAAGGGATATGGTCACTGAAATGGAACGTGGGGCAATTTTGGTTGCGTGAATGACTGGAGCCTTGCAGATGTGGGGTGCGGGATGCTATCGAACTGACTGGCCAGGTAATTGCCCGCTGGAGAAACAGGTGGTTTTGTTTCAAAAGGGGACACATTTTACGGACAATGGTTGGCCCGGATGTTACTTATTTACACGGGGCGCAGGTTTAGGTGGTGGATGGTCATTCACTGCGATGGGGGGGCACCTTTCACGGACAAGGACTGGCCCGACAATGTGACTGGTTACATATAGGACGCAGGCCCAGGTGGTGGATGGTCGTTCACCACGATGGTGGGGCACCTTTACGGACAAGGTTTGGCCCGGAAAGATTAATGGTTAGACGGGACACACTTTGAAGTGGTGGATGGTTGTCCACCGAGGGAATCGTTGGGTGCACAGGAATTGGAGAAGCAAATGGTCTTGCATAGGTTTGGCACCTTTTGCATCCAACGACTGTCCCAACAATAGTAATTTATACAGGACACAAGTTTCGGTGGTGTATTGGTCGTCCACCAGGTGCCTCAGGGTCAGCTGACGGGAGTCACATACGGGCGGATAAACCCCTTGGGGGGGCGGTGGGGAATGGTACACAGGTGACTAATAGTGGGGCACGGGAGGCAATTAAAAATGAAGGAAAGTCAACAGAGGATGCTTGGAGGGCAAGTGAAGGTGAAAATGGGGAGAGAAAGGAGGTCACTGAGTGAATGGGGAAGAGTCAAACAGGTGAGATGGTTTTGAGAAAGTTGAACGGAGAATGTGTTGGTATGGGATTTGAAAAGTATTTTCTTGCAGTTATGTACTGTTAATAAAGTCTAAATGATTGCAACCTTGTCCTAATAAAATGGCCTTTTACGGTTTAAGTAACAGCGTGGAGTGTAGTTATTGCGCGAGTGCATGTAGCACCTCGGAACAATAACCACATAAGCAAACAAGGATATTGGCGATGTCAGCACATGGAGAGCATCAAGTTTGAGTTTTTTATTTGGTACTCAAGCGAGATCCATATGAGCTGTTAAAATAGAATTCATTACAAGTGGGACTTTGTCAAAGAAGAACAAAATGTATTCAATACAAGTTTAAGAAGCATTTAAAAAAATTTAAAACTCAGGTACAAAACATTTCTTTGGGGGTAGAGAACATTAGAGAAAGGACTTCAGAAATTGTTCATGCATGGTATTTTAAAAGTAAAGGTCGCAGAGACTTACGTGGTAGAATATCATTGCAGGGCAGACTAAAATGACATGAATCAGGCCCTGGTCTGCATTATTACAGAAATTATAGACATTTTTGCTAATTTATTCTATTTTTAAGTTAAAACCTATTGAAGGAAAGTTCAGAATCGTCGTACCCCATGATCCATGGTCCAAATCAAGTATTGTTGAAATTTTCTCAGAATGAAAAAATTCATTGTGACATCAAAGTTTTCTCTTTCCTTACAAGAGGCCATGTGCAGACGTAAACTTGAATTAGGAGATGCTTGATGAAGACAGGATTTTAATTGTGCTTTAGACCAAGAACATACACATCTCTGTTTAGCTCAAACTAGGTTAAAGCAAGGTTAAAATTCCTTTAGAACAAAGATTTATCTGTTTTTCCTTTCACATGAAATTCCTTAGTGAGTTCATATTGCTTCTCAAAAGCTGATAGCCCCATCGAAATACTGCGATTAGACCTTGCACAAATACACTTTTAAAAAAAATGTCTTTATTGATTTTAATCATAGGTGTCAGTAGTCAAATACAACCAATACCACTTATCAGATTGACATCACAATTGGACCAGACAAATAGTATACAAATGATCCGAGCAGTGTACCTTAGTGGACACGGGTTTTTCAGACTCGTCTATATTTCTTTGACAACCTGCATGACCATGTTAAGACGTTTATGTTATATTACACTTGTCCTCCCTGAACCCCATCATCTACCGATTGGCTCTGTGGCTGAGTCAGGGGTATTAGCCTGTTCAAGGAGATAAGACTGGAGAGGGGCTCAAATGTCTCGAGGGCGGGAAGAAGGTGGTAAAAGATCCGCGTAGGTGACTAATTGTTCCCGGCAGTAGATAAGGTCATTTAGCCAGACTTTGAATTTGGGTGCCCTTCCCCTACCCTTTCTGCAGGCTACACTTTTTTTTGCTAGTAAGAGTGCCAAGTAAATGTATTTTCGCTGCGGGGCGGCCAGTGCTTCGGTGTAACCTAATAGTGCAACAAGAGTATCTTCTGGGACATGCAGTCCAGTCATATTATCAAGCGCCCCCAACACCTCCGTCCAGTACATGCGGATTGGGGGACAGTCCCAGGCCAAGTGTCTGAAATCTGCGCCTGCACTGCAACATCGGTCACAATGGCCGGTGTTACGGAGATGAAGGCGCATCAGGCGCGCAGGCGTATAGTAGAGGCAGTGTAGGTATCTATAGTAGATGATGTGCACCGCCTGCCAGCTGAGATTTTCCCGGTTTGTTGATCATCAGTGATAGGGGATTCTGGCTCGTCCTCCCAGTGAGTCCCGCCGGAAGGGGGTTGTATGTGCAGTCTTTTTGAGCAGTGCGATAAAGCATTGAAATCGCATGTGACGGGTTGTCTTTCTGTAGGAGATTATGCAATGGAGATAGTATAGGAGGTTCCTGTAGAAAGCACGGGGTGAGGGCTTTGACATCCTGTTTCAGGCGGATGTAGTAGAAGCGCTCTAGGGGAGTAGATGTAGTAGTGCCGAAAAAGTCTTTGCTGGTGCAAAATGTGCCATTTGTATACAGCTGATTCCATGTCTGAATGGCAAGCCTGTGAAGGAGATGGCAGCAACCACCTTCATGTGTGGCCAGAAGATTTAGCTGGCTTCGGAGAGGCAGTAAGGAGGAATATAGCGTGGTAGTTTGGAGGCGGAGAGCAAGGTTGTGCCAAGCGCTGGTGGTGCAGTCTACAGTGGAGGAGGCGAGGTGTCACGGGAAGGCAGGGGCGCTTACATATGTGGAGCTAGGGGTCGGGTCCATGTATCTGTCTTCGATTGCTAAGTGTGGCATGTATGGGAGAGGGTCCATCCAATATACCACAAAGTGGGCCTGAGCACAGTTATAATATAGCTCTAAATCCGGGATCTCAAACCCTCTCGCGCTGAAGGGCCGTGTAAGAGTGTCCCAACGCAGTCTAGCTTGTTTCCCTCCCCAGATAAGGGGATGAGCTGGGTTTTCATAGCTTGAAAGAAGTGTCTGCTAGGGGCAAAGGGGGTGTTGATGAAGAGGTATAGCAGTTCAGGAAGAATTACCATCTTTACAAGTGAGGTTCTCCTGGCCATTGATAGTGGCATAGCGATCCATCCATGATTTTTTCCGTAAGAAAAGACGCGTCCATAGTTTGCCACGATCAAGGCAGGGCAACTACGAACGACAGTGATGCCCAAGTATTTGATTGTGTCTTCACACCAAGTGAGTGGGTAGCCCGGGGTGAATTGTGGGGTGGCCTCAGTGAGTGGAAACATTTGGCATTTTCTCCAGTTAATGTTAACGCCTGATAGGTGTCCAAAGAGGATGAGCAGACGTAATATGGGGTTAAGGCTGTCTTCTGGGTTGCGTAGATAGAGGGTGAGGTCGTCGGCATCCAGGGAGATCAGTATCTGCCGTTCTGGGTAAATGAGAGCGTGGTCACGGAAATGTTGGCGGACTTTAGCAGCCAGGGGTTTAATTGCGAGGGCGAAAAGGATGGGGTACAGCGGACACCCCTGCCTGGTGCCTCCCGCTACAGCGAAGGGAGAGGATCTGGTCCCATTGATCAGGACTCTGGCCTGTAGGCTTGTGTAAAGTAGATTTATCCATGCCAGAAAGTGGGGGGGGGTGTTGGACTTGGCCCTTTTTGCAGGGTCATCCTTGAACTTTTTGCCCTCCTCCTATATTTTTTCTGACCTGTTGTTGGCTGTTTTATGACTCTGGGCACTTTACCACTGCTGATCAGTGCTAAAGTGCCTCTGCTCTCCCTATTGTAAATTGGTGTATGAATTAGTGATTCCATGATTGGTTGGTTTGGTTTACCTGTCAGACCCTAGTACAGTGCACCAGGAGTGCCCAGGGCTTGTAAATCCAAATGCTGCTGGTGGGCTTGCAGCACTGGTTGTGCCACCCACAGAAGCAGCCTGTAAAAGTGTGTCTAAGGTCTGCCATTGCAGAGTCTGCGTGCAGTCTGGTACTGTCATGCTGACTGGGCAAGTGCACCCACGTGCCAGTGTCTAAACCATCCATTTTCTTCATATCAGACACCCCTATGGAGGGCCAAGGGCAGGGTGCATTGTAAGTATAAGGTAGGACATGCCCTGGTGTGTGTGGCATGTTCTAATAGTGAATTACAGCCATTTTCGTTTTTCACTATTGTAAGGCTACCTGTTCTTCATAGGTCAGAATGGGCAGTTTGGTTATTACATCTTATAATCTAAACTGACTCAGAGAACATGGTAGAAATTCGAATTTAGTATGCCTGAACTCAGGATGATAAAATACATCTTTTAGTGAAGTTAGTTTTAACATTCTGTGTTTGAAAATGCCACTTTTAGAAAGTAGACATGTTCTTGTCTAACCATTCAAACCTGCCTCTGCTAGGCTGTGTATTCCTTTGTCTGGTGTTTGAGTGACAGGGCTGTGGAATTCCAAGAGACAGTCAGCCCAGTGGTGAATAGAGAGATCTGCATCTAGATTGGTGGGAGGAGTTGCACCTGGGACCTGAATAGGGCTGTGCCTTCCCTCCACAATGCTGGCTCCACCTCCTGGGGAGCGGCTGATGTTTCTGCCCTGCACAGTGAATGAAGAGAATGAATCCTATCAACAAAGTGTTCCAGGACTGTACTTGCCTTCCACAATGCTGGCTCCACCTCCTGTGGTGCGTCTGATGTTTCTGCCCTACACTGTGAAAGGAAAGGAGAAGTCTGGTAAACAGAGTGCTCAGGAACTGGTTTGGATTGGGCAAAGGCCCCTCTGCCCTCAGAGGACAAAGGATTTGGGGGTATAAGTATTGGGACCCTGATCCCAAGAATTTAGATCACTTTGGGAAAACAAGAAGAACCTCTGCTGAGGGAGGAACCAGAAGAAGCTGAGGAGGAAACTATCCCTGAACCTGGGGGATTGACCTGCAGTGGTTGCCTTACTGCCAAAGAGAGGAGAAAGGAACTTTGTGTGTACTTTTGCTCAACTTGTGAAGGATCTCCAAGGGCTTGGAAAAGAGCTTGCCTCCTGCTGAAGTCTCAGGAACAACAGACTCCACCCCCCAGCTCCCCAGAGATCTTTGGATGTGCCTGCTGCTGTTGTTGGGCCTTCTGAGGGACTGCGTGTCGCAAGGAGCTGGAAGCGCGAATCAAGAAGGAGAAGCGTGCCGCCGTCGGAGCTCTTGTCATCGCATCTCGTAAAGTGTGTCGCCGCTGCAGCATCGCATCGAGCGGAAGCGTCTCGCATCATCCAGGAAGTGTCTCGCAACGCCAAAGAAGCGTGTCACCATCGCAGCCATCATAGCTGACGCATTGCACCGCATCAAGGAAAGAGTCTCGTATCGAGGAAGAAGCGTGTTGCCATCGCAGCCATCGTAGTTGTCGCATTGCACCACATCAAGAAAAGCGCCTCGCATCCACAGAGAAGCGTGCCGCCATCGGAGCTGCTGTTGTCGCATCGCGTAAAGGGGTGTCGCCACTGTAACGTCGCATCGAGCGGAAGCGTCTCGCAATGTTGGTGAAGAGTGATGCTGCCAAGGCCGCTGTCATCGCATCGCGTGAAGTGAGTCGAGTCTTCTCACAACATCGGAGAAGCGTACCGCATCTGGAAGATCTTCACATCTTTATTTCTTTGCACCAAAATCTTCAATGCATCAACATCATTGCAACACTTTCGTTGCCCTGCGTGTCGCATCTAAAAGGTACATTGACTTAAAGCGTCGCATTTAAGAACTAAAGAGAACTAAGCAAAATTCTACCATATAAAGTAACAGTATTGTGTGCTTTTGTCGTTTAATGGTCTTGTGGTAAATCTATATAAAGAATACTTATTTTTTATTTAAAACCTGTGCGGTGTCCATTTGTAGTGTTGTCACTTGGTTACTGTATGTGTTCACAAATGCTTTACACACTGCCTCTGAGATAAGCCTGTCTACTTGAGCCAAGCTACCAAGGAGGTGAGCAGGGGTTATTTTAGGAGTGTACCCCCTTACCCTGACTAGAGGAGAGGGTCCCTATTTGTCACAGGTGCATACCTGTGCCAACTAGAGACCCCCAAGTCTAACAGGGGGTAACCCATGCGCTGCAGGACAAATGCCAAGTAGTCCCATTCCAGGAGTCAAACGCATTGGTGACGTCGAGAAAGACCGCCACCGCGTACATGTCAGGATCAATGTCTTGGAGGATCGCAAATAGAGTCCGAAGGTTATGGGAGGTGCCTCTGCTAGGCACGAACCCCGACTGATCAGGGAGAACCAGGGCAGTCATGAGGGGGCTAATGCAATTCGCAATTAAATTAGCAAAAATGTTTGCGTCTACATTGATAAGCGAGAAGAGCCTGTAGGAGTCGCATTGCGTGGACGGTTTTCCCGGTTTAGGTAAGGATAATATAAGCGCCTTCCACATGGATTGGGGAAGTATGCCAGTCTCTCTAAACTCTTCGAATACATGCCGCAGGACAGGGATGAGTATATGATGAAATGTTTTATCGAATTCAGCAGGGAGGCCGTCTGGGCCGGGGGCTTTGCCGCATTGCAGTTTCATTATGGCGGCAATAATCTCTTCGTCCTTGTGATGTGCAAGGAGAAATTCCCTCTGGTGGTACCCAAGCCAGGCAATTGTGGTATCTTTGAAGAAAGGGGTAAAGTCAGCAGGATGCGTTCAGTGTGAAGTGTCCAGAGTACTGTAAAATCTTTTAAAGGTAGCGGCCATTTCTCTGTGTGTGTGCCCTTCCTCGTCAGAAATCTCAAGTACATTATTGGAGAATCTGGGGGGACAAGCTAGTGTCGCCAGGGCTTTGCCTGGTCTCTCGCCTTCACCGTAACGACGAGCTTGAAAATATTTCCCTCTGAATTTACATTCCTCTTCAGCTGTCTCTTGGTAATCTGTGAGGAGTTTGCAGAGGTATTTTTGTGACTCAGGGGAAGGCGTAGCTTGCATCAGGGACTCAGTGTGTTTAATTTCAGTCTCTAATTTCTTGAGCGTAGAGCGGATGACCATCAAAATTCCCCCACCCTTGGCGATGCGTATGCCGCGCATGGTGACTTTACAAGCTTCCCAGATTGTGGAATATTGTGCGACTGAATTATCATTGTGGGGGAAGAAATCCTCAATTTCTTCTTCGAGTTAGGCTATAAAGACAGGGACTAGTAGGGTCTGTGCGGGCAGGCGCCAAGACAGGTACGGGGACTCTTCATGAGGGGCACTAGCGTGAGGAGAACAGGGGAATGATCAGAATAGGTGCGCGGTAAGTGGGAGGCATGGAGCAGCCACGGGATGAGGCCCCCAGTAATTAGCCATTTGTCTATCCGGGGCCAGGATAAATGTACAGTGGAAAAACAGGTTCCCTCTTTGTGCAGCGGGTGAAGGTTGCGCCATGCATCTATAAGGCGATGGTCTGTAATGACGTGATTAAGGGTATGGTGTGCATTGAAGTAGTGATTGGGTTGTGTGTGGGAGCAGTCAAGTGAAGAATTCGGGGTCATCCGAGTTCGGGCCGTAGCAGGAGACGAGCGTGATGGATTGTTCTGCTAACCTGCCCCATAGAATGCTATATCTGCCTTGCGGGTCAGCCAGAGTCCCAATGAGGGTAAAGGGGAATGTGTGCTTGAGCAAAACAACCGTGCTGCGTGCGTAGGTTGTTTGCCCAGCAGGAAGCAAAAGAGGATGGGGACGTGGGGGTGAGGTGTGCTTCCTGAAGTAGAGTGCAATGTATGTTGTGTCGGTCCAGATTTGCAAGTTTATGGAAACGTTTGCAGGGGTCTCCCAGACCTCTCAAATTCCAGGTCAAAAAGTTGCATCTGGGAGGACTAGATCGGGCCTCCAAGGCGACAGGTTATAAGTCTCCTAGTGTGCTCAGGCGGTGGTCAAGTAGGTCAGTGGTGTCAATCATCTGTTAGGTTGTCAATAAGTGGCAGCTAACACATTCTCCCCCCTCCCCCCACCCACATCAGCAGCCCAATCCTGCTGTGGCACAATTCCCTCCCTCTCTTTCCCAACGCCGCTTGCACCATGCTCCCAACAGGGGAGGATGTGTGCAGGGCCGCAAATTTAAGTAATCTAAGCAACATAGGGGTTCCCCGAGTGGGTAACAGCTATAGGGTGAACTAAAAAACACCTTGCCATGGCAAGGGTGCTCGGGGAAGGATAACTAGAATTCTCATCTTGTCCTAAGCTTATGAGGTGTAGTCTTCAGGTGGGGTAGCGGGTGTCTCACCCGCAGGCGAGGCACAGTATAAAGTCAATGTCGTACTCTTAATGAAGGGTGCTGCATAGCAAAGGGTGGATGGTTCAAGTTGGTAGCAGTTAGAGATGGTGGACCACGCCTGTAGAATAGGCAACATAACGGGGTGAGCTTATTACTTGACATCTGAGGTGACTCCAGTGTCGGGAGAGTGGGCAGAGGGGGAGGCGTGATCAGTAACCTTCGTGGACAGAGTTTGTATGAAGTCCTGGACGTGTTGGAGGTTTGTAAAGATGTGTTGCTTCCCCTGATACGTGACTTTAAGGCGTGCTGGGAAGAGCATGGCATAGGCAATATTCAGCTGTTGGAGTTTTTTCTTCATCGGTAGGAATTTTCTACGCTCTTCCTGAACTGCCATGGTAAAGTCAGGGTATAACGATACTGCCACACCTTCAAAGTGAACCTGGCCATGCTCCCTGGCAAGTCGTGAGCGGCATCACGATCCCTGTAGTTGAGGAGCCTCGCGTGATGGGGCGAGAGGGGGCTCCAGGTACACAGCGGGGGCGAGGGATCTATGTGCCCTCTCGACGATGAATACCGACGAAAAAGCCTCCCTGTCGAAGGATGCAATGAGCATGCGCTCCACATAGTCCTCCATTTTCCAACTAGCTGCTGATTCCGGTACGCCCAGAATGAGCAGGTTCTTGCGTCTTGAGCATGATTCAATATCTTGGTTCTATGCAGCTATGACCGTCAATACCTTTTCCATGTCAAGTGTCTTGTCAACGGTCGTGGTGGAGGTGTCCTCTAGGTCCGAGATGCGGCGTTCTGTTTCATTTATCCGTTCTTTGTGGCATTCATTTTTGTGCGTGAGGGTGTCAATGCGGTCGTTCATCGCATCCATTTTGGATTCTATGGATGATAGACTGGATTGTATTGTCAGGAGAAGTTCTTTCAAATCCGCTTATGTTCGCGCTGACTTGCGGGCTTCAAAGGTGAGTTTGGGCTGCTTACCATCCGACTTGCTCATGGTGAACGCTAATGACCAGGTGGAGGCAGTCTATGAGATGTCCGCTAATTGAGGTGTTACGGTTCTTGGGAAGGTAGCAGCGGATGGAATCTCGCAGACCGCCATGGGCAGGAGTCAGCGCCTGCTGGTATACCGACGTTGGTGGCGGGCCTCAGGGTCCAAAGGTGGCGTTAGGGTGGATGGGCCCCGCTGACAGAGAAGTGAGGGCAGGAGCGGCGGTCCGTGGTGGCCGGTATGAGTTGGAGTCAGGGTTCCCTTGCAGCAGCCTCAAACGCAGATAAGCGGGTGTCGATGGTAGATTGGAGGGCAAGACGGGCTATGAGTCCTCAGATGTTGCAGGTAAAACGTGAAGGCTGTAGAGACAGTCCTCCCTGGTGGCAAGAGCAGCACTGATCCTTGCGGGGAGAGTACCCGATAATGTGTGTACGCTAGGCCTGAGGGTACAAGGTGGTCACGCAGGATTTAACAATGTGGAGGTGGTGAGAATGAGATGACTTGCCAGAGAGGGGAGGATCCCTCCGGGAGGAGGCACAGTGGATATGGCGGGCTGTAAAGTTACTGCCGGGTGAAGAGGCCAGGTTGTCCCGGCACACCCGCACTCTCAAGGATGAATTGTGCAGTGGATGTGGACCATCACTCCATGGGTCCGGAGGGCGCAGCCGAGAGGAGATCATCAAGGGGACAGCGCATCTCATGCGGGTAGAGTAGGTCTCCGTGCCGCGGGTGTCGGGGGAGCACTGGGCAGCAGAGAAATGTGGCAGCAGCTGATGCAGGCAGACTCACCAGACCATAAGGCGCAGGGTGATTGTTTCCTTGGCACGGACAGGCCTGCCTGTGCCCAGGTGTGGCTGGGGAGGCACAGCCCCCCCTATGTTGCAGTGGCTATGTCGGATCTCCTGCCGGTTCAGGGCCGACCAGGTCAGCAGCGAGAGAAACTGCTTGCTCCGTTCCACCGCCCCTCCAGCAGCCGCCGCGTCCTGCGTCGCCGGACTAATATTAATCAATATATAATTTAGGTTATTAGTTACAATTTTCTCTAAAAATGTATAAGAATTAACTGTCTTCAGTCTTTCCTTACTTTGGTACCCGGTGTAATTAGGATAATTGTGAGCTCTTTTACCCTTAAAACATAACATTTTACTCTAAGAGATATTAATTTTTAAAACATGGGTGTCAGGGTACTGTCCTAATGAAACAAGGTGACTATTAGACCCTTCAGAGTCAACACAAAAACCACAGTGTTGTCTGCATACAACAGACAAGACACTGATCGGCCACCAATGATCGGGGGGTCTCCAGTCCCATTACTCAGGTAAGCAGGTAAGTCAGAAATATACATCAAGGGGGCTAGCAGTCAGCCCTGCTTTTGGCTATTGTTGTAGGAATTACATTAGATAATCCTTGATGCCCCGCCAACAACTCTTGACACCATGTGGAAGAATGTAAAGCAATAATAAAATTTAACAGTACCCCTGGCATACCGAATCTATATAATTTTTTCCGCTGGGTTGGATGATTCACTCAAGCGGCACATACCTTTTTTCATTAACGCAGGAATTATTATTGTTTAACAAGCATTTAGTGAAAATCTTTCCCAGAGCATCTAAAAGAGCAATTTGTTGGTAGTTAATTGGCAGGTTAAGTGCCCCGTTTTTATATGATGTGATAATGCTCCTAGTCCATGATGGAGGGACTGCAGAATGGAGATAGTATGTTTAAATATCAGGGTAAGGAGCACTGCCCATAACTTAATTTTTTTTTATATCAGAGATCAGGATTTCATTCAGCCCCATCGTTCCAAGTGATCTCGTAGAATTGACGAAATCCCTCATCTCATTCGTGGAGGGGGGCATATTTAATGAGCTTCAGCACGGGGGTGGCGATCTACCACAAAGATATTAACCTCAGAGCTAGCCGCATATAGCTCTATGATGAAACCTCTCCACTGATCTTCCTTAAAAGGTGAGGCGTGGGACCTCATTCTTGTCCCTAAAAACCTGTAGTAATTTCCCCAAATATCTTCATATTCTTACTAAATGCTGCCTCTCTGGAGGCAAACCATTTACTATCATATTCATGTTTCTTTAAACCAGCTAAAAGGTGTCTTCTTCTCCTCTTTAAAAGAGATATACATTTTTCTCTTTTAGCCATAAATGAGGCAAATCGCAACCTAATAAACCTATTTATCTCTTTATTTAGGGAGAAGAGGAATTGTTGTGGGGATCTGCATTGTATCTACTTAGGCTTATAACAGTCCCTGTGTGCCACCTGTTTCATAAACTGGGAACATTAATTAATTATATTCGAGTTCCAGGGTCTTCTTTTACTGTCAAAGCTTCCAAGGACCCTTTCAGTTGTTAAATTCTGGCTGGATGCCAGTGGGTTCTTCTGTAACCCTTTTCAAATTTAGATTGAAACTGACTGAATTTCCAATTTCCCACTAGTGCAGTACTAAACTCTAGCAAAAAGTAAAGGACTCTCTGGTCACTAAGAAGGCTGTCAATGATATTCATATCAGAAATAAGATAAAAGGCAGCACAAGAAACAATGAGATGATCAATTATAGAACATCCGGTAGAAGCAGGCACATCGGAGTCAATTCTACAGTTTGCAATTAAACAATAATTTCTTCTAAGTATATAGAGTAGTACCCAACCTGTTTTATCCGCTTTTATTCTGGCTGGAAAGCAAACAGGAGGTATTTTTAAGGCCTCTTCTCTCCCTTTATCGGCATATAAGCCAATGGAATGATTGGAAACCTTGCAATTTAAGTCAACTAAGAAACTCTGGTAAAACACCTCCTGTTCTATGATGTTATTGATTAACAGAAACAATAGAGATAACAATTTGTTATAGGTGGGTTCAGGAGGAATGCACACATTTACCAGTAAAACAGACTCCCCAGAGTTTATCCCAAGCATTGGACTCATTTTACGGCTTGAAAAAGGTTAGAAGCATCAGAATGGTATAACTATTGAAGGTTAGTACTTGAAAGAATAACTATATCACTTCTAACATAGCCTGTTCTTGAGGGTGCTGCATTATAACCGAGGACGAAATACCCATCAAGACAAAAATCATTAGAACTCCAGGGGCTGTATTACAGATGGTGCCCTGGGGACGCAACGGGCGTTTGCACTCACTTTGCATGCCCCCAGGGCACTTTGGTATAATAGAAGGGGACACAGACGCTTGTGCATCCCCTCCTATAATACCGATAGTGCTGGCGCACTTAAGGCACCAGCGCAATCAACAGAGGGTGTTCTCTCATTTGCATAGGGGCGTGCCTGATAGTGCTGGCGCACTTAAAGTGCCAGCGCTACCATCAGAGGGTGTTCCCTCATTTGCATAGGGGTGCGCCCTATAGAAATGAGGGAATTCCTTTGACTCTGCTCACACGCCATATTACAGACGCAGGCTCAGAGTCAAAGAAGCCCTCAAGAGGGGCACTGACAGTGTGCTATTTAAAAGGTGGCACACGGTCAGTGCACCTCCTGAAAGCAGCCATCTGCAAGGGGTAAAGGTGGTTTCATGGACCTCCAGACAAGGGGGATCTCCAAACCCCTTTGAAAATGCAGGCGGGTGCCTCCTGCACTGTGAAAATATGGAGCGTCTGCTTGTATTTTCACATGAATGTGTTTGCGGCTGCCCTGGGGGCAGCGCATACACCATGATAGGGCACATTATCATTGTTTGCAACTGGGACACTGTAGTATGTACTATAATTGGTAATTGTATCTCTTTAAATGCATGTGTGCATCTTTAATGTATTGTAGCTTTTTGAATGTGTTTTCCATTCTATGTTCAATCTTAGAGTTGTAATGGAATGTAGTAGGTACTGCAGCGAGTCAGTTTCTCCTGACAGCTGATCTTGTTAGACATGCTCATTTGTTTGGAATAAACTTACTTCTCTGGATTTAATCAGAATTGCTTCACTGAAGATTACTACATTTTATTGGCGATGTTTGGGATCTTTCCACATCTTTATTTTAATTGGGATTCCACCTCAATTTGGATTTTTTTTTATTCTCTCCACCAACAAAGATCGACATAAACAGCTTTCAGCAAAAATTAAGCGGAACGTGAGTAGATTGAGCGCACATTCATCCTCTCCCTCACCATCGCGTATTAAGCAAATGTGAGTGGTTTGAGCATTTTGTTACTCATTCAATCTATCTCACCAGCGCTTGTTTGCTTTTGAACTTTTCAGAGCAACTTTTTTCACGGCGAAATGTCAAACTCCCAACAGAAAGTAACTTTGGTGTGTGTTTTGTTTCTTGTACATTGAATTGTTAACACACCATCGTTGTTTACTTTTGAAGTTTCTTCAGTACCACCGTTGCGAACTGCACCTTCCCCGCGGTCTTCCACGCAGAACAATCTAACGTGCATAGCAACGTCTCCTTGGAAACCAATTACTTTGCACACTTCCCAACGTGTGTGCGCTTGATTATTTTCATCGATCGTGATCCAAAAGGTCACGCAACGTAACCCAACGTGGTAAACGTGCCGCCATTTTGGATTTTTTTCTCTTCTCTTCAAACAGCTTTTACCGAGCACGTCTGGATTGTGAAGACAGCGTCATTTTTCTTCTACTACAAGTAACAATCATTTACTTGTTATTTCACTTCAAGTAAGTTACATTTATTATTTTTATGATAACTTATATCCATTTTTCCGGTGGATTATTATGAGTACCAATACTTCTACAGATACTTCAGCTTCTACTTCTTCAAATACTGCAATCTCATCCTCATGTATTAATATTAATTTAAGCAATCCTAAAGAATTCTTAACTGCTCCAGGCGAACCAATTGTTAAATGGACAGAATGGAAGGAGTATTTTTTTAAATTACATTGCTACTTTGGAAGACAATGTCGGCACCTTGTCACCTGAAATAAAGAAAAGAATGCTTTTACACAGTCTTGGCCCTGAAGGTTTAAGAGTATACAATCAAATGCAAAAACCTGAAAGGTCTGGTGATTTTGACATTTTTAAAACAGCTATTTCTGATTTAACAGAACATTATTCACCCACAGTATGTATTGGAGTAACTAGACGCGCTTTTTTAAACGGAAACAACTGCAACACGAATCTGTGGAAGAGTATGTTTCTCAATTAAAATTGTTAGCGGCACATTGCAAATTTGGAGTGTTACACAATGAAATTATTAGGGACCAAGTAGTTGTTTGTTCAAAAAATAAAAGCATTCAGGATAGACTTTGGATTGAGGGTGAATCCAGTCTTAAAGACATCATTACGCTTATAAAAAAAGCGGAGCTTTCTGACAGAAGTTCCAAAGCTTTATCTGATCAAACTGAATCTACTCCTACCGTTAATAAAATCATAAATTACAAGAAAAGCAAAGAATCCGCAAAAAAAGGAACTAATAAGAATTTTCAATCAAAAGGTTTCAATTACAATTCTTCTGCAAAGTCAAAATGTAATCAAAATGATACATCTACTTTTGCTTGTTATCGTTGTGGTGACAAAAATCACAACGCAGGTTTCGAAAAATGTCCAGCTAGATCTACTAAATGTTCACAATGTGGAGTTTTAGGTCACTTTGCTAAAGTATGCAAGAAAAAACCTAGTCAACGACCTAAAGTTACTTGTATCACTGATACAGACTCATCTGATTATGACTCTGACTCACTCACATCTGCTCCCAATTCAAAAGAAATCAAACAATGTAATATAGTCTTAAATATTGATGATAATGAAAGAAGCAAACTTTTGTGTATTGTAAAATTCGGTGGCATTCCTTTACAGGTTGCAGCAGACTCAGGTTCGCCTTTCACTATAATTGCCAAAAGTGTCTGGGAAAAAGAATTAATTAATGATTTAGGTCCACATTTAGAACCCACTGATGTGTTACCTGAAAGTTTCACAGGAGATAAAATTGATATGTTAGGTTATCGCTCATTAGTATTTGAGTTCAAAAATCGTACTGCTGTATCTAAATTGCATGTTGCTTCTGATGGTCCTTCTGTTCTAGACTGGAAAGACCAAAGAGACGTACACATTATTCTGGACCCTAATAGTCCAGAACAAGTCCTTATTGCATGTGAGGGTGAGAATACCAAGAATTGGGTACTTAAGGAATTCCCAAATGTATTTTCTGGTAAGATTGGGAAATTGAAAGGTTTTTCTCATCGCATAAGGTTAAAAAGTAATGCCGTTCCTAAAATACATAAAGTGCGCAACGTTCCAGTCATTATTAAAGATGAAGTGAAGAATGAATTATTAAAATTACAAGAAAATGGCATCATCGAACCCACAGAAGCTGCAGAATGGATTTCTCCATTGGTCGTAGCTAGACTGGCCAATGGAAAAATGTGTTTATGTGTTGATTTAAGAAGCCTTAATGACAATATTATTGTTGATCAATATCCGTGACCTAGAATCGATGAAATTATTTCGTGGTGCTAAATATTTCTCAACGTTGGAATTATCTTCAGCGTATCACCAAGTTTCTCTGCATTATTCATGTTGTGATGTAACAGCATTTTGCACTCCTTTTGGGTGTTTTCGTTTTCGCCGCATGCCTTTTGGATTGGCTTCTGCGGCTTCAGTTTTTCAGCGTCTAATGTCACAACTTTTTGGAGATATGCAAGGTGTCATCTTCTTTCAAGATGATATTCTTATAATGGGAAAAATGCACACCAACATGACTCTAGATTAAGGAAAGTTTTAAGTGTACTTAATGACAAAAATCTTACCGCTGAAATTTCAAAATGCAAATTCTCAGAGAATAGTGTAGTTTATTTAGGACATGAGATTAGTGAACAAGGCATAAGACCAAAGACTAATTTGGTAAGAGCTATTTTGGATGCTCCTGCTCTAAAGAACAAGGATGATTTAAGATCATTTTTGGGTTTAGCTGAATTTTACTTAAAGTTTGTTTGTAACTTTTCAGCAAAGACCCATCTGATGAGGAATTTATTAAAGAACAAAGTCAATTTCTTTTGGTCAGAAGAATGTCAGCAAGCTTTTCTCACTATAAAGAAGGCCATCTGTAATGCTCCCAATCTTCAAGAATGTAATCCTTGTGCTCATACATTAGTGATGCTAGCTCCAAAGGTCTTGGAGCAGTTTTAACCCAAATTTCAGACAACAATCAGGAAGTGATTACTGCGTTTGCGTCCAGATCTTTGACTCCGACAGAAGAAAAGTATTCTGTGACAGAAAGGGAAACTTTAGCTGTAGTTTGGGGGTTGGAGCATTTTAGAAAATGTATATGGGGTAAAAGTTTCTGCGTCAGAACTGATCATAAACCTCTTACTAAATTACTCACTACAGAGGACCTCAACAAAGCTTCTGCCAGAATTGCAAGATTGTCCATGCGTTTGCAAGATTTCTTATTTGAAATTCATTATGTTCCAGGAGCAAAAAATCTTATTGCAGACTTTCTCAGCAGGTTTTCTTTGTTGAATCCGATCGTAATTCTTGGAATGATTTTTCAGTTGCTAATGTCATTTCTAATGACAAATTCATGAATAGTATTTCTCAGGACCAGTGGTTGGAAGCTGATTCCCAAGATAATATTTTATCTGATGTTAAATCAAAAGTTATAAACGGTTGTAGCAACTTGTGTAAAAAAATCTTAATGATGAGTAAGAGGTTTTTGGGAAGTCAGAGATGAACTTTCAATTTCTGACTATTTACTTCTTAGAGGGAACAACATTGTTCCTCCTGTATCTTTAAGAGATCAAATTGTACATTTGTCTCATAAAGGTCATCCAAGTATTTCTCGCACTAAATCTAGAGTTAGAGACCAATATTGGTGGCCTGGAATTGACAATAATATTGAGAGAATTTTTAGGTCTTGCATTAATTGTGAGTTGTCTGATAAATTTAAAAAAAAAACTTTAATCCACCTTTAGGTATAGTTACTCCCCAAATCTTCCATGGGAATATTTAGCTTTAGACATCATGGGTCCCATTAACTGGTTTGACAATACTTTAAGGTACATCATAGGGCTTGTTGATTTATTTTCTAGATGGTTTGAACTGAAAGTTGTTGACAAAGTTGACACTAAGAAAGTAATTAATTTTTTAGAATGCATTTTTTTACAAGAAGGTTGTCCATCCTCCATCTTAACTGACAATGGTGTACAGTTTAAATCTAACGAAATGCTAACCTTTCTAACTTCCAATGGTATTAAACATAAATTAACACCACTTTACCATCCTTCCAGTAATGGCACTGTAGAAAGGCTAAATAGAGTCATAAAAAATACTTTACAATTGTGTGTTAAATCAAAACATTCTTGGGAAAGTGAACTTAAAAAAATGATGTGGAGCCACATTCTTCGTTAGGAAAAAGTCAATTTTCTCTGATGAGATGTAGAGTTCCATTATCTAGGACTAATCCAGGTTGGATGAAAAGAAATTAAATGTCTTTCTATGACTTGAATGAAATTAGATCTAATCTTGCTACTTCACAAATCAAGAACAAAGTTTATTATGATACTAAACATCGTTCTAAACCTACAAATTTAAAAGATGGTCAGTGGGTTTGTATCAAAAGTGCTAAGAAGGTTCCGAAGGGTCACAGAAAATTTAGTACTCCAAAGAAGATTGCAAAAATCCATCATAATTCTGTGACATTGGATAATGGAGAAAAATGGCACATGAGTCGTTTAGCTTTAGCACATTAAAAAGATATGCATATATGATCTAGATACTTTTCCTAATTCCAAATCTCGTAGTCATTTTTGGTGTTATGACAACATTGAAGGAGAAAATTTACTTCATCATTCGTCTCCTAGCGTTGCAAACAGTGATAATGTCAACACAGAAATTTAAACACTGAGATTTTTTCTTCTGATGTGAAATCTTCTTTTGGCAGATGTGTCAAGAGACCTGTAAAGTACAATGAATTTATTTTTTATTAGTTGTATTTTTTTTCTTTTTTTTTCTCTTTCTTTCTTTTTCTTTTTCCATAAAGGGGAAGAAGTGTAGTATGTACTGTAATTGGTAAGTGTATCTCTTTAAATGAATGTGTGCATCTTTAATGTATTGTAGCTTTTTGAATGTGTTTTTCATTCTATGTTCGATCTTAGAGTTGTAACGGAATGTAGTAGGTACTGCAGTGAGTCAGTTTCTCCTGACAGCTGATCTTGTTAGACGTGCTCATTTGTTTGGAATAAACTTACTTCTCTGGATTTAACCAGAATTGCTTCACTGAAGATTACTACAGACACCTTTTGAAAGATGCGCCGGGTGCAAACAGTGATAATATGTAATATGGCCCCAGGTTTCCTGGATGCACATCACATCAGCTTTCAAGCTATTTCATAAATCCAGCTTGTCTGGGTTAATCAACAACCCGGCTGCATTCCGGGAGACTAGTTTTAAATTATTATTAACTAGATGTCTTAATCATCAGGCCCAAAGTATGATTACCATTAAAGGTGCCTGCCAACTAACTACATTTACATAGTTTTCCTCAATAATTAGTTCTAGATCCACCCCCTTTGAGTCTAACAATGTGACCTCCCTTCTAGTCTTTGCTAATGAGACCAGCAAATTTTTTGGATTCTCAAAATATATCTCTTTCACTGCCCAAGGGGGCCCTCTTCTAAGGCAAGCTCCATGTCTGCCAGGTGGAACTCGTATCTTATCTGCTCCCATGATCTGGAATTATATCAATTCCCCTCCACAAAATATATTCATTATTGTGCCGAATCAAATTCGTCACAACCCTAGAGTGGGCTGTTACTCTCATTGTATTTACCAGATGGGGGTGTAAGATATTTACAAGAGAAATATCACTACTTTGGATCCTCTTCACATCATCATTGTCAGCACAGCATGATGATAAAATAGAACAATTCAAAATTACATTATGATCAAACATATGTACATAATCAAGTGTAGTAACTGCATTAGGCACAAATGAGGTAGAGCATTTCCCCCGAGGGCTCTGTCTGTGATTTACATTTTTTACAACAGAATTGGTAAAGGATTTGGCTAAGGGATTAAGGTCAGTCATCAAAATATCCAAGACATAAGGTCCACCTTTTGAGTTATCTTTTTCAATCTTTACAGCTGAGGAATTCGATGAAGGATTGTCACAGGTTGGAGAATGTTCCCCCTGAGAAATCAGTTCACCAATATCAACTTTAAGTATCTCATCTAGCACTTCCATCTCTGAGATAGGCTCCATGATTTCCTTAAAATGGAGCTTGCCTGGGCATTTTTTTGGGAGTGTCTCAGTTTCTTTTTCTGCAAATTGCAATTTGTAAGTTTTTTTTACATCTTTAGTCTTGGTGGAAACAGGCAGTTCTGAACTTGCTTCTGTGATGGATTCATTGTTCTAAAAAACTTGGGAAGAGGGCAGTCCTAGGGCAGGGGACCACCTCTGGGGGGGGTCGAATCTACGAGACTCATAGAAGGGGAGTCACAAAGGGGCATATTATCAAGGACGGCGTTAAAATTATCGCCGGTTTAGCGGCAGAAAACTGCCGCTAAAGCGGCGATAATGGGCTTGATAATATGCCCTGGAGAATTGCAATAGAAGCCCATGTCCACACCAGAACATAGACTTCTATTGGAATTCTCTTGGATAATAAAGGCCCCTACTCATAATGCAGGGCACTGTCTGGATGGGATTTTTTCGGATAATCCTAATTTAAGATGGACTAGTTCGCTTCCTCGAACCTGGTCTGACCATAATGCAATTTTGTTTGAAATCTCACTACCAAATCAAACACTTGTGAAGCATCCTGACAAGTCAACCACTAGCCATCCCTGGAACAAAATAGAAGCCAAGCAACTTTAAGCATTGCTCAATCAATCCCTGCCTGTGACTCCCCCCAATCTCGACCAAGCGGTGGCTAATTAGTTCTCTTGGCTTAAATCAGCAACAATGTCATTAGCTCCCCGAGCAATCATCGGCGATCCAGGACTTTTCCTCCTGAACCTTGGTTCAATGATGCACTGAAAACTCAGAAACAAGCATGTTGGAGACTCAAAAGAAAATGGAGACTCTATTATAATATGCATGACAAAATAAAATATAAAGCCTCTGTTCAAGAGCTCAATCCTGAAAGAAAAAGCTTTTTACTATACAGAGAAAATTGAACCAAAAACTCCTAGAATTTGTCAGAAAATGTTTAACTCTCTGGCCACCTTCTTTCAGGATAAGTTAAAATCCGTTTACGACACCTTCCTGCTTCTGGATGAGTACTCTGCCCAGAGACCCATCCAACAGCAAAAACTACAACATTCTCTGTCTCTACACTCAGGCCCTGCAACGCACACTCTAAACATCCTCTTGTCATTCACAATGCTCACTGTAGATCAAACCCTGAATATTCTTACCTCCATCAAGTCAGGATCACCCTCTGATCCATGTCCACCGAGAACCATACATTTGTCGCCAGAGTCTAGCGACACATTCATTACCCCTTTATCCAATAGAATGTTCACGTTGGAACTCTTTCCCAATGAATGGTAAAAGGCCTCTGTACTTCCACTTTACAAAAAGCCAATTTCAGACATTAGCAATACCCTTAGTTGTAGACCGATCTCGAGGCTCCCTTTTCCCGCAAAGGTAGTAGAGAAACCCATCAATACGGAACTAACTATTTTCATCACAAACAACTTCATCCTCGATTCATTCCAATGTGCTTTTCGAACTTACCACAGTACAGTGTTAGCCCTGATTACTGCCACTGAAGAGCTCTGACAAACCTTGGACAGAGGCGGCAGCGCTGCCCTGATCCTTTTAGACCTATCAGCTGCTTTTGATACTGTCAAGCATAAACGTTTGGTTGACCATCTAGCCTCACTTGGGATCAAGGACAAAGCACTTTCCCTGCTAGCCTCCTTCCTATTGGAGCAATCTCAATCTGTTGCTTTGAGTGATAACATTTCACCCTCCTTTTAGCTTCCCTTCACAGTCCTTCAGGGATAATCTTTGAGCCCCACCCTGTTTAACCTTTCTGTCACCCCTCTGTCTAAACTAATAAAAGTTATGGTTTTGCACTGGTGTCTTATGCGGTTGACATGCAGTTAATTGTTTCAGTAAACAGCTCATCAAACTCAACAGCTGCCCGTTTTCATGACTGCGTGTGCCATATAGGCAATTGGATGTTAGATAATTGCTTAAAGCTTAAGTCATCCAAAACTGAGGTGCTACGTTTTAGTAACAGTCCCTGAATATGGACAGACAGGTGGTGGCCCTTTCAACATGGCCCTCTCCCAATCCCAAAGAACAAACAAAAACTTTAGGGAGTACTTTTCAACACCAAATTGTCATTTGAAGGTCAGATCAATTACATTTACTTCTTCAAGTTTATTCATTCTCTATGGTTCTGAAAAAGATACTCTCTTCCATTCCTTCTGACCTACAAAAAACAGTAGTCACTGCCCTCAAATCATCCAGGCTCGACTACTGTAATGCTCTGCACACAAAAGAACTGCATCAACAAACTCCAGATAGCACAAAATGCTGTAACACGACTACTCTCAGGGATTGCAAGACTCGAATCCGCTAAGGCCCTGATACAACTCCACTGGTTGCCAATTGCAAAATGCATCCAATTCAAGGCCCAATGCATAGTATTTAAATCTCTGCATGCCTAGGGCCAGAGCAGCTATCACTATATCTTAAGCCCTTCATTCCTGCAAGATCCCTCAGATCAGCTGTCAGTCGTAACCCTGTCATTCCCAGAGCTAGAACAGTGAGATGGGGCAGCAGGAGTTTCATCGATAAGACGGCTAAGCTCTGCAATTCTATGCCGCTAACACTTAAGAAGGAAACCAATCTGCTAAGATTTAGAAAGCGCTTAAAAACCTGGCTATTTAGATGCTGATCCTCTGCCAACTCCATAAGGACTTCTCTATCTGAAGGTAGCGCCTAGACACCTCTGGGTATATGTAGCTTTTTATACATTTTTCATTTAATTTCATATACCTCTATTCTTTTTTTTACTATCTGCGCAATCCATTGTGTAACATACTCCTCACATTTTGCATCCATTTATAAATGTAATATTGCTAGAAGGGAATCTAGCATATGATCTGAGGTATTTAATGCTTTTTCCAAGAGGGCAAGAATTGACGACAAAGGGGCATATTATCAAGAACGGCGTTAAAATTATCTCCGCCAGAACATGGGCTTCTATTGGAATTCTCTGTGGCATATTAACAAGCCCATTATCGCCACTTTTAGCAGCAGTTTTCTGCCGCTAAAGCAGCGATAATTTTAACGCCGTCCTTGAAAATATGCCCCAAAATTCTTTCCAAGCATTTAAGAGATTCGGAGTATTGAATGTAATGAACAGGAAAGTTACATGAAGAGTTCCCGAAGTAGCTCTAACTCAGGGGTGGCTGATATCACTGGTGAGGCTGAAGATAACTTAGTGGGGGTACTGCTAAGAAGCTTTAGCGCTTGTTTTTGCATAGTGCATCAAGGGGTAAACAGAAGAGCTTGCTCCTTTGTGGCTTAGTTCATCAGCTTGATATTAACATCGGGTAATGTAAAATCCCCGTTAAGGATCATAATATCCTTCACTACACCTAGTTTGCCAACTTTTCTTGCATATGTATTGGCCGGGCAGGGTAAATAGATTTTGGGGGGCTCAATGCGCCTAGGCTGTCTGGACAGGATAATAAAGCCTCCTGGGTGATCAACTGCTGGTTGTCACCACAGGTGGCAACATCCTCCTTTTGGAAGAAAGTAGAAATGGTATTGGAGCCCTTCAACATATTTAGATGGATAGATTTGTTCACTAACAGATTTAATTTGGTCTTTCTACAGGCCCTTTCAGGGATCACCCTTCCCGAGCGGAGTTTTTTTACTATCATATCCAGATGGATAGGACAAATAGTTGCTGGACAAACGCTCACAAATGGTCTCAAGAGGGTCACAGAGGGTTTCAGTATAAATGCTCCTCCCCTTTCATAGCTTCTTATTTCTGCTACTAGCTACTTCCTGTGAGGCTCATTAAAGATATCTCCTCTACCCGCAATTCAATAAATAAGGATCTGTACCCTTAAATTGAAGCCAACATGGGCCAGCTGTCCCAAATCTTCTTCAGCAGTGCCAACTCATGAATGGACAAAAGCTCTTCGGATGTAAATAAAATTCTGTCAAAGCAATTAAAAGTTGAACATTATTTAGCTTACCTAGAACAGACAGCAGTGACTACATTTATTCTTTTACTATATTATTGACTTTTCTTCCAATGCGTTATATGTTGTTAAAAGGATTTTGATCGTACTAGTTACACTGTTATACTATATACTGGTACAAACATTCAAGGATACACAATGTTTGAACAATGTCCCAAATGGTAACACCCCCACATTTTTTACCATAGCCATGGGAATGATTTTTGCTGGGAGGAGTAGGTAGACACATTGCCGGTGTATATGTTAGCTTCTGGTTGGGGAAAGTTAAATGATGACAGAAAGAAGGTCACATTACTACACTGTTTAGGTAAAGATGGATTGAGGGTTCATCGTACTTTACTTCAATTGACCCACAAAATGAGGGAAATACAATATTATTGTATGTAAAAACACAGTAGCAATTAGAGTTTTATTTTGCCAACAGTAGCAATATTATATTAGAATGCTATGAATTCGTATCTAGAGTTCAGGGGAAAAATTGACAGTTTTGTTACTGGTTTAAAAGCATTATTAGTCATGTGCGCGTTCATTGGTATTCAAGATGAGTATACATGGATCAATTAATGATGCACATGTCAAACAAAATCATTCAACATAAGTTATGGAATGTAAGAAATCTCACTTTAGTGGAACACTTAGAACTAGCAGGGGGAATAAGTTTCCTAGTAAATGTGTTAGGATCATGAATGAAGAATACAAGGGGAATCAAAATCCTTATTGTTACCAAAGAGACTAGTATGGAATCTGTTTCCATTGTATAGACAAAAGATGCATTTTCAAAAATTGCATCCACTAGCAATAAACCCACTGACCTAAAACCTGTTAAAAAGAATTATCATTTGGGAAAATGTTTAAGATTTAGAAGCTCTGACCATTGGGCTGATGATCTAAAGTCTCCTGCTTTGAAAAGTAACCTGCATGTAATTTAAGAAAATTAGAAATTATGTAGGGGTATGTTAAAGAATATGTGGCTGAACATCTGGTAGCAAGTGAGTAAGTACACTGGATGATATTGATCAAGATTGTATTCACTGTGAAAATGATGTTGCACCATAGAAGTAGTGAACAACACTAGTGACACAAAGCAAAGGAATGTAGGATTAGATCAGGATGTGTACAGCGAGAAAAGTATAAGAGACCCAAAATGCATCATTTCCATGGATGATGTTGAGTTTGATGTATTGGTGAATTCAAGAGTACGATATGCCATTGTGTTCCAGAAGGATTGTTGTCGAATCCTAATTTTGGAATTTGGAACGATGTGCATGAAACCAGCATAAATGTAAGAGGTTACGGTGGCAAAAACATTTAGATGATTGCGTACATCTTTTTAGATAACGTTTTTTAAAATAATATAATGAAAGAAAGAGTATAAATAGCCATGAACGGTGCACCCATTCTTGGCTGAAAACATTAAGCTGTCCTGGGAATGCAGCAATGGCCCGGGGCAAGGGAGAAAATCATGCTGCTTGAAATGTGGTGAAGATTTCGATGGTCAGTTAAAAGATATTCCAAAGTATCCAATAAAAAAATAAGAAATGTGGTGGGTTATAAGCACAAGATTGTATTAAAAAGGAACACACAACCCATAAGTCCATAAAATCAGGAGTCTGTTATTGGTCTGCAGAGAACAAGTCAAATGTGAGATCAAAAAGCTGTGTAATAACAATATTGTAGAAGAAATTGAAATTTCTAAATGTGTGGCACCGAATGTGGTGGTATGTAAACCAGAACTCTCGGTGAGGATGTGTGTCTATTTTCATAATATTACCAATGCCATGTGGGTCGACAGACATCCCCTACCAAATATAAATGAGATGTTCTCTATCACTGTTTAAGCTAGTTAATTTTCTAATATCGATCTATCCATGGCGTACGACCAGATTGAATTCAACTCATTATCATGCCACCTAATGTCCATTGCTACACCATTCGGGGCATTTCAGTTCAAACATATGCCTTTTGGCATTGCTTCAGCTAGCTCTGCCTTCCATAGGGTAATGCAAAATTGTTTTGTTATGTTATGTAACTGTTACTTCTAAAAGCGCAACTGTTACCCGAAGGTGTCCTGGTGCTGACTGAAGTCATACTGAGACCCTACTTGGTGGACAGAAACAGGAAGATATTAACTGGTAAAAAGCCACATTTTGAGGGCTTTCCTAAATGCAAGTAGATTAGTAATGCATCTGAGGTGCAACGGAAGACCATTCCATGCCTTGGCAACACCTTCCCCAAATCTTCTACTGCCCCAGTTGGCTTTCCCTACCAGGGGTAACGACACCAATTTCGCTTTAGCCGAGCGTAGTGCTCATGAGGGAGTGTACCATTGAAATAGCAATTGTAAATGACTAGGCCCAGTTCCTTGAAGGACTTTATGTACCATATATAGCGCCTTGAACTGTACACATTTCTTAAGTGGCAGCCAGTGAAGCCTTCTAATCTCTGGCGAGATTGAGGCATTTTTTTGCGTGCCGGTGAGCCGTCTGGCAGCTGCATTCTGCAGAAGCTGCAGTTTATTCATGAGCCCTTCTTGTATACTAAGTTACAAATTGTTGCAGTAGTCTAGTTTCAACATGGCTAAAGCCGTGATGACTGTCTGTTGGCAGTCTTTAGGCAGTAACTGCAAGATTTTCTTACAGGATTTAAGAGTAAATGAAACAGATGAAACTTCCGCATTCACTTGCTCCCAGAAGCTAAGTTTGTTATCTAAGTAAACTCAAAGGTTTTTTTACCTTATTAATGGGAATGGGTAAAGGGCCCAGTGTATCTGGCCACCATGCTGGGGTCCAAAAGTTCGGATCATTTCCAAATAGGACCACCTCTGTTTTATTGGAATTACGTTTTAGGCAGTTTTGAGCCATCCAGACACCTACTGCTGACTTGCAATCACGGAATTGGTGTGCCATTTCCTGTTGCCTGTCTGGTAAAACAGAGACCACAATTTGGGTAACATCGGCATATGTCATCAACTTAAAACCAAAGGATTCAATCAGGGAAGCCAATTATGACACATATATATTAAAAAGTGTTGGGCTCATCGATGATCCCTGAGGAACACCACAGGGCAGAGTGAATGGTTTTGCAGTAAAATTGCCAAGGGAAACAATCTGAAGTCTATTGGACAGAAAAGATTTAAGTAGTTTCCAGGCAGGACCTTGGACCCCAATCTCATGCAGCCGGTATCAAAGGCTGCTGAGAGGTCCAACATTATCATGGCCGCTTTTCCTCCCTGGTCGAGTATGACTCTAACTTCTTACGTGGATTTGAGAAGAGCTGTCTCCGTACTGTGACCCCCCCCCATAAGATAATAATGGGTGGGATCCAGCACCTGAGCCTCTTCTAGGATCAAACTGAGTTGAGAGTTTATAATTTTCTCAGTGATTTTTGCTGGAAGTGGGAGTCTAGAGATGGGCCTAAACCATACTTGGGAATCCGGAGCCTAGTGTGTGGAACAGGAGGTGACGTGATGCTGTTTTAAAAATAAAAAATATGGGTAGAAAGATGGATTGCCTGATGATATATGTAAATAATATAGTGACACTTAGTTTAACTTGGTCAGTAAGAGTGGACCGAATGATGTAGGCTAAACACAAGCGTGTTTGACATAAGCATGTTTGGGTGCCTGCATTATAAGGCACTTGCGCTTTGAGATGCAATTCCAGAGAAATGCGTGAAGTCTAACAAGAATAATGGCCCGGATGTGGAATGTGTGTTAAATAGTCATGGTTCCCATATAAACCGTACTTGGGAATCCGGAGCCTGGTGTGTGGAACAGGAGGTGACGTGACGCTGTTTTAAAAATAGAAAATATATCAAGAAAGATGGATTGCCTGATGATATTTGTAAATAATATAGTGACACTTAGTTTAGATAAGTCATTCACGATTTTTGCGTTATAGTGACTCGAACCACACTAAAGAAGAACTGAACATAAAGATTTTTGAACCCTAAAAGTTAAATTAACCCACGCTGGAGAAACATGTGGGTTGAAATTATCACCACATGCCAAGTATGTACAATTCTGGTTCAATGAATATGGACAGTATGTGTGTTTGGATTTAAGGATTTCTAGTATAGATGCTCATGCATCCTTTATTTTGTTTTCCTCTCTCTGATTGGATTTGTAGGAATTGGATCTAAAGACAGTTGAGGTTTGTGCATCCCGTGCGTGCTGCTTTTTATTGGTGGTTTTGGCACAAGGGTGACGTGTTTCAGGTTTTGGTTGTAGTTGACATTCTTTATTTTCTTAGTGCAAGTAACAGGGTGTGATAGTCCCACACTGAAGTATAAAGGAGCATATAACACATAATAGTGGGCGATTTGACCTTTAAATTCATCTGTGCACTAGACCTTCTTGTTGTGTATTCACATGTTACGGTGTAATGAAATCAAGATCATGATGTAAAACTTGCATGATCATGCTGTATTACCTTATTTGTGAATGCTTCTTGGTGAAGGCTTTCTTGAAAGATATCTATAGAAGTGTTTCTTTTAAGAATAAACAGGTGCTGACTATACAGCCTTAGTGATTGCATTTTATGTTTCTACTTAGCCTTGAAAAAGTCGCAGGTGTATTCAAAACAGAAGCGACGAAACACGTGTTGGGTTTGTCTTTCAATCTGGCTCACGATTCAGAAGAAACAATAAAAAAAGGAAAATAGAAGTAACAAGATGCTACTGTGACTTGTGTCTCTATATGCATTGACTTACTACTGCTACTGCTGTCTTTTGTTTTTTTTTGCATAAATCACTATAACGTGTGCTAGGGAATCAAAGCTCTTGAGTTGCAGCTAAGGCCACAGAATTTAAGGAGGTAGGTAGTTCTCCCCACCCTTTAGCACCGTACCTTTATAGACATATTACCGGATATTTAGTGGATATACCCATTGGGGCGTCCTTCCCTATACACTATACCACTGACTCTTCAGTCAATGTGTTTGTAACTGTAACTGGGGCAAAATTATCAAATTGTGGTGGTGCATTGGTTCCTGATTTTGGAGCTGCTGTGTCTGCTGGTACTCTATTAACTGTCGATCCAGCAAAGGTCGAAAAAATAGCCTCAATTTTGGCGAAAATAATTTTGCTATATTCTCACATAGTTCCTGGCTCGCCAGAATAGGTGGCGAAGCTGGGTGTACTAGTGCAGTTACAGTTTTAAACAATTATTTTGTCGAGAATTGAGCAGTATTTTTTATTTTTTGTATAATAATCTTGTTTAGTTTTCTGAAGCAGCTGTTTATATTGAGCTAGGCTAATTTTATATTCATTTTTATTAATTCTCGTTGTACTCCCTCCTGCAAATTCTTTTTTTCGATGTTTATAGGCCAATTTTTGCTCCCTTAATTCTTGAGTATACCAAGGGGCAGATGGTTGAGCCCTCTTAGGGCGTAGGAATCTCTTGGGGGCCAGCTTGTTCCCTACCACTTTCAACCAGTTAGTGTATGAAGCAGTGGCTTCGTCTAAATCTGTTGGTAGATCAATAGAATTAGGGATTAAAAGTTCTCTCAATTTATTGGCTTCTACCCCCCTCTCCCATGCAGGCTGTTTAAAGTAAAACAGAGATACTCTGGTGGTGTGGCTTTAACCAAATCAGGACCAGAAGCCTCATCCATCCATGATTCAGTGATAAAAGCAATTTTAACTTCCTCTTCCTCAATGAGAGAGGCACAGTCTAAGCTGTGTTTTACCAGTGATCTTGCGTGAAGAAGGGCACATTTCCAATATTTGTCCTTCTGACTTTTCCTATCCCTCCCTTGGTCTTGTAGGGCTTTGACCGGTTGGGATATAATGTCCGGCAGTTTTATACTGCACCCGGGGCACATGAGATGTTTGTAAGGGGGCCCGGAATCCGGTAGAATGCATTCACAATTTGAATTTGCTGTGGTCAAATTAAAGCTATGCAGAGTGTTACTAGAGTAGCATATCAAATTAGGATTATCTGTAACAAAATGGGCAGGGTGGCTGGCGCTGTGCACGGGCCGTCCGCGGACAGGCGCAGATGGGCTTGTCTTAGGCACGCCAGCAGCGCGCTCACTGCTCGCATCCGCTGCGTGCTTGCGCCAGCCTGAATTTAAGTACCTTCAGTGGAGAAAGACTAAAATGGCAGCTGCACGTGTCAAATGCGGACCCCAGGAGCCTAGTAATCCTGAACAGTGCAATAGCGCAATATATTCCCCCAATCCGGTGGAGAGGAGTTTGTGCAAAGTAAGCAAGTTTTACAGTTTTAAAAACAGATTTAAAACAAATTAAAATGCGAATCGGTGGTCTACTCCCAGCTCAAGCCTCAGGAGGACATCAGTGATGTATCTGGAGTGTGTTACATCCAAGATCACAATTTAGTGTTTGCAAATTCTGAGGACCAACATGATGAATGATTGGAGAAAGTATTGAACATTTTGCAAGGAGTGGGTCAAACAGTTAAAGCAGAAAAATGTACACAGAAATTAGACAGAGCTACTTATTTGGGATGTTTTGTTAATGCTAGAGGCATTAAGTAGGAGTATTCAGAATGCTACAGTACCAGATAGTAAGGATGAATTAAGGTCTTTCCTAGGAGTAGTTGATTTCTATTTCCAATTTGTAAAGATGTTGATTGGTACTACCAAACATATGTATCAGTTCTTAGGAAGAGAAAAACATTTTTATAGTGTCACAAGTACCATTGTGAATCTGAAAATATTGAACGCGAGATGAAGAAAGCACCACCTCTGGGAATGATTGACATTAAGACAAAACAATTCTGACAACTGAAGCAAGTGCACATGGTCTTGGAGCTGTGTTAATCAAATCCAGGATAAGAAAACCATTGTTATTGGTTATGTGTCATGTACACTGAATGATACAGAGAAAATATATTCATTGATCGAGAGGGAAATGTTTGCCGTATTTTGGGCAGTTAGACATGTCAGAACATACCTATCGGGAATTTCCTTCAAGTGCATTCAGATTACAAACCTTTAATACATCTGTTGACTAACACAGTACAGGATAGGGCCTCACTAAAGAATGCAAGCTGGTTAGCAAATATGGGGGCATCCAGTTTTGTAGTGGAATTCATGCAAGGGAAAAACAACGAGCTTAAAGAATGTTTTGCAACAGGAATGGGCGGTGAACATTACTGTGAGGATACTGGCTTTTTGCAGAATTCATCCAGACAGTTTTCCCCATCTGGACTACAAGCTGCTGTTTATTTTACTCTGGGAGTGACCTGAGGCCTGCTAATCAGACCTCATTGCCAGTGTTCTAACCTCTTACAAAGTGTATGTCTAATTGGCCACCCTCTATCGGCAAGTACTGCCGTACTTCTAAGTTTCTAGTTTATGATATTCAGGGTATCAAAGACATTTAAGGCAGAGCGTCCACCCCAGGCTGCAGCACTGATTGTGTCACCCTGTGTGTAACAAAGAACAAAATGTCTCCCAACCTGCCAGTGCAAACTGGAAGGGCAGTTGTCACACTGCCAGTTCGACTTTTCCATTCCCAGTAATGGCAAAGCTACCACTACCCTTAAGAATATATCTAAGTCTCCACTAAGGAAGGCCTAAAAACCCTAAGGTAGGGAGCTGTGAATTATTAAGAAGGACATGTATGTTTATATGTGTCTTAGCAGCAAAACCCCTCACATTGCCATTTTGCTGTGCCAAAATTAATAGCTCCATTTGCTACCACAGTGTTACTGGCTGGCACCTCAGCCCGGCTAACTACTGAATGGGACATCCTAACTGGGTACTGTAAGGTATCAAATTTATCGTGGCATTAAACATGACCTGATGCCCTGGTAGAATCCAATTAAAGTAAACTATAAACGTAAAGTAACTTTTAGAGAGTTGCCACTCTGGGGCCAAGCTGGTCCAGTAGTCTCACATGGGCACAGGCCCACAGACAGCTTTCTGCCTGCCTGGAGAGTGGTGTGAACAACTCCTAGGCTTGGAACAAATAGCAACCCACTGCAGGAAGAGTTGTCACCTCCCTCTTGGAAGAAGCCACTCAGGGTGTTAGCCCTAAAGGCAAAGCTGCCTTTGGTGGGCAAATGGTGATAACACTCTCAAGGGACTGCCCTTTGTTTACGTAGACAGGCTGGAGACAGGGACAAAGGGGAAGACTAGTGTCCAAACCGGTTTTCACGTGGGCGTGAATTCCCCAGGTAGTCACACCTCTATGGTGGGCTACATAGCTTCTAATAGCCGAGGAAAGGTGCAGACATCATGGGCAGAACGGTGCACTGTGTGATTGTTAGGCGCTACACATTGCTAGAAAGTCATCACCAAGTGGGATGTCCTTTGGCTGGTCCATTGGCTAGTGACCACGTTTTCCACGTTTTTCCCGGGATAAATGTGGCACTCCGGGCACACTAGACCTCACATCACCTCAGAACTGGAACACAGACCATGAAAGGACTGCCCTGCTGCCCCTGGACTTCACAAACAGAGGATGCATCGTCTGCTGGATTACACCTGCTGCACCTTGGGCTAGTGAAGTTAGGACTGTGGCTCCTGGCTAAGGGAAAAGTCATCCCCAGCCCCAGACCAAAGCAGTAACTCCTAATGTCAGTTGGCTGGTCCCCTGGAATAGCACCAGGGACATTAAAGCTGATGAAGCCCAAACTGGCAAGGTGGTAGCCACTTCATAGGAATCACAGCTGACTGCCACTGGACACCCCAAGAGACCGATCCTCAATGGCCAAAAGTTGCACCCAAGTCAGCTGGACTCAGAGTGTCATCAAAGTCCAGATTGGTCACCCAAGAGGGACACTAGCATTCATTAAAGGATTTTGCTATGACCACTGTGTTTGAAGACTGGTGACCCAACATCTGTTGGCCTTCTACAGTCTCGAAGATGACTTCTTGGGACCCCAAACTTTGTGGCAAAAATTGCCCAACATGACCTGTGTACTGAGTAATCACTACAAAGATACCAATGTCGACTGCATCACTACCGGAGAATCCTTGAGCATCTTTTCATCCTGTTTTTTCAGCATCAAGACCACTCCATTTAAGTCTATGGTGGTCGTGTTGAAAAAAATGCCTTGGTGGCTAGGTAACTGTCCAAATCTACTCAATTGGCACCCTAGATCTTCTCCCTGTTGGGTTTGGTTGCTCTGGAACCCTTTGGTGGATTTTGCTCAGCAAGGACTTTAAAAATTCATATCAATAAAATCTATTTATGTAAATGGGTGTTGTGCTTCGTTCATGTTGTGTGACTGTCTTATTTATTTGTCTGTTACTGTTAAATGCTTAACACTAAGCTACTTTGTGTAAGCCCTGCTGCTCGAATCCATAGCTACCCAGGGTTGAGCTTAAGATTGTTAAAATGTAATATTATTTATTAATTAAATGTATAGGGTGTGCAGCTACCCGGATGTTTCCCGGCGCCATCTGACACAATGCGAAAGAAAGAAGTAACATCTACTGATTAAATAGCCAAGATTTTAGGCCCTTACGAAAGTTTATATAACTGGTTTTGTGCCTAAGCGGCATGGGGAGCGAATTCCACAATGAAGGGGCCAAGTAAGAGAAAGAACGGCCACCCATACGTGTCCGTTTGAACCTGGGGACTAGAAATTTGTCCTGAGAACAAGATCGAAGCATGCATGTTGGAAGATATGAATGGGCTAAGGCATTCAAATATTGAGGCGCTGTGCCCAACTTGATCTTATGCATAGAGCATAGGGCCTTAAACTTAGTATGATTCTCTATCCTAAGCCAATGGAGGTCTCGGAGAGAACCTGAAACGGAGGACTTTTTAGGCACATGGCAGAGCAGTCTAGCCGCAGAGTTCTGTATTACTTGCAGTTTTCGAACCACCTCCTTATTGGCTCCTAAATACAGGACGTTGCCATAGTCCAGCCTTTGACATGATCAAGGCCTGTATCACTGTTCTTTGTGTGGGACTAGGCAACATCCAAGTATTTTTCGGATGCCATTTTAGGATGGTGAAGCAGGTTGAGTCCACCTTGACTGCTTGCTGCCTCATAGATAGCCTGTCATCTATGACTACGCCTAGATTGCGTGCTGTTTGTACCGGTTGAGGCAGATTGCCCATTTGTGAAGGCCAATAAAACGAGCCTGTCAGGACTTGAGACAGGTTTGTGGGATTTCTTTCCACAGTGAGGCTACACAGCCATAGCATATAATATACCCAAATCTTCACAATAACAAATGTAGACTTAAGTGCCATATCAGGGAATGAGTGGAGGCTAGCATATAATGAAGATGAAGAACTTATCAAATTGGTAAAATGGGTGCAATCAGAGTCGCCCAATTCTCACAAAGGTTTCGAGGGATATCATTGTGGAAAAGATGAATTGAGCAAATGTTTGTGAGATTTGTGCAGAGCAAGTAAATTGATCCCTCCCAAAGTGCTGTGATTGGCTCATCAGGGTCACATGGGAAGAAGTAGAACCAAATGTATGGTGAGAGATATTTTGATGGCCAGGCATGGATCAAGAGATTGAAGGTGAAGTCAAAGAGTGTTGCATGTATGTCAATAGTGATAAAGTACAATAAACACATGCTCAGCCCCTACAACTGGTGGAATTTCATATGAGTCCATAAGAATAAGTTATCATTGATATAACTGGTCCAATTGAGAGGCTTGGAATGCCAGAATAATATATCATATTGATGGTGAATTATTATTCAAAATGGTCCAGAATAGAGTTTGTTGGAGAAATCACATCCAGGAAGTTGATAAAATTCCTAGAGATGAATTATCATGAGTGGATGATCTAAGGCACTGGTATCCAATTCTATTCCATTGAGGTGACGAAGTATTTAGCAGATTGCAACATTGTGCACAAAATAACCACAGTCTAGAACCCAAAGCAAATGGTTTAGCGGAAAGGGTAAACAGCCATTAAAGAGAGTATACATTTGGCAAATAGTAGGTCAGTGAATGAACATGTAAATTAGACTGTGTGGTCAAAAGGACGACTGTTCACAACACCATGAAACATACTTCATGTGATTTAGCAAGAGGTAGAATACCCAAGACTTTGTTGGTGGTAGATGGTGTGGACTTGAGTAGCAGGTGTGATTGTAATGAAATTGATCGGAATATGAAGAGTATGCAAGGGAAATATAAGTCATGGTAAGATAATAAACGAAATGTGAAATTTACCTTAGTATGTGTTGGTCAAAAAGTATAAATGAAATACACCTGGAATGTACAGAAAGGTACAGAAAGGTGAAATGAAATTCTCCAAACGTATGGAAGTGACTAGCATGGGCCAGACATAGTCAATGTGAAGGATAAAACTGTATAGAACAAAGATAGAATTGGGGTGCATGAGGAAAAAATCAAAAGAAGAATGATTTACAGTGATAATAGGTAAGGAAGTAGGGTGTTTTTTAGGGTTTAGTGGCCAGGTTTAGGTACAGGGACGTATGGGATTTTTAGGGTTCAGTGATTGGTAAAGGTAAAGGAACATACAGGGTTTTAGGGTTCGAGGTAGGGAGAGGTAATGGAAGTAAAGGGTTTTAAAAAATAGGGTGTTTGGGCAGTTACCTCCAACAATAAAAGGAATGAAAAATGTAACACGCATTGGTTAATGCATTAGGTTTCCCCTTTGTGATTAATATATATGTATATATTTTTAAGTTCTAGCTTGGTGAGCTATTGTGCAATAAACTTTAAAGGAACTCCTAGGAAGGCCCTAGTCCTAAGACATAACGCGCATGATGGAACCAAAACTGTGTTTTTGTTGCCCCTGTGCAATATTAACATAAAGTGTCCGTGGGCACAAAATGCATACTTGTTTGATCTAAAACTAGCGTGAAATCAGTGCAACACAATCTTTGTACTGATGCAAAGCTGCGAGAGACATCCCCGGTGAATATTTCACTTGACCAGTTACAAATGTAATTTAAAGGACACTGTTGAAACCTAAGGGGTTTTGGACACTTGAGAATACATGAGCGTACTAAAAAAGAAAGGCAAACAATTGTAGAGTTTGTACAAAAAAATAACAACAAGGCAAACAATTCCATAGTTTATACAAAAATAACAACAATGGAAACGAATATTCACGAGGTCAAAAATGCAAGTGTATTCCTTTGGCTTTCAGTAGGCTCTCGAAAAAACATTTGCAGCTGGTCTACTTGATTTTCCGACAGGGCACTGCTATGCAGAAGGGAACACAGAACACCAGCAAGTGCTTTTATCCCAGCTCTGGAGGTTCGCTAGCGCCTGACCCGACCTGGGGTAACAAGTTGAAACAGAAGTCCTCTTGCTGAACTTCTCGTTGTTTTATGCTTGTTTGTTTTTTCAGAAGTAGCTCTCTTTTTGTTAAATACATTTTTATTGAAGATAGAAATGCACAGAATTACAAAATATGTACTGAACCAAGAAGGAGAAAATAGTGCAAAAAATAAAAAATAAAATAAAACAGGAGACAAAAACAGGGCTAGTATACACCAATGAATTACAAATATTCTAGGCGGATATAAAAAATAAATATAATAATTAAATAGGCGAATAATTTTTATATAAAAGAGAAAAGGAAAAAGAGACAAGGAGAGAAAGAAAAGAGAAAGAAAGGAAAAGGAAAAGAAAAAGAAAAAGAAAAGAAGAAAAAACAAAACAGTAAAGAAAAAGATAATAGGAGTAGATAGAAATTATGATGTTGATGATAGAAAAGAAGTAAATGGTAGCCAGAGAAGGTCAGATTTAACTTGTAAATGAATGGAGGATTGAGGAATAGAAGCAATTCTATGTTCATCACAAATGTAGTTCCACCAATGAAAAAAGGATAATTTAGAATTGTCCTTCCAGCAAGAGAGTATAACTTTAAAAGCAGCAGCAAAAAACAAATTCAGTAATGGTGAAACAGGAGGAATTAGATCAAAATCCGGCGATACAGTGCCTAAAAATACATTTTGAATATTAAGGTGCATATTATAAGAAAAATCAATGAACATTTTGACCATATATCATTCCAAAAAGTAAAAACCTTAGGACAGTAGAATAATAAATGTACTAAAGAACCTTCAGCATTAGAACATGACCAACAAGTTGATGTAACAGAGTGGTTGAATTTATGTAACATAAGGGGAGTAATGACGACTCTATTATAAATAAAAAGTAAGGATTGTGTGATATGAGCAGCTTTGGAGGTCTTAAATAATTTCTGCCAAAACGTATCCCAGTGAGATATGGAAAGGGATAAAGAGAGGTCATGTTCCCACTCCAGTTCCACCTTAGATTTAATCCGTGTACAGGGGGGAGTAGATAAAGATTTATAGATAAAGGAAGCACTAGGGATAACATCAGGAGATATTTGAGATAATGAAGAAACAGGAAGAGGGGAAGAAGGATGTGGAAGAGAGAGGAGTTTCTGGAGGCACCCCTGTAGTATTGGAACTAAAGTATCATATTGCTGGATGCAGGAATCAGGAAGGTGAAAAGATTGTTGTAATTGATGGAAAGAAAGAAGCACATCATTAACAATCAATTGATGCACATAAATAATGCCCTTTTCTTTCCATTGTTTGTAGTAGAAAGATTTGTGGCGAAATTTAATGTACTTGTCGAACCAAATTGATGACGCTAGAAAGGATTGGTAGGTATTCAGTTCCTTATAGAACAATGTGTTTAACAAAACTTGAGAATTTTTCAAAATAGGATATTTGGAAATAAAAGTACAGTTAGACATGTGAACAACATCTCGTATTGAAAAGTCATTTAACAATGAGCATTCAACTTTAACCCACGGAGGTTGAGGTAAGTCCCTATAGTCTTTGGACAAGGCAAAAAATTGACGAACCAAAAATGCATTATGGTATAAAATAAAATCAGGAAAACGTACCCCCCCTTCATTCTTAGGTCGAATCAGTTTAGGCAAAGAAATACGTGCATGTTTGTTATTCCATATAAATTTGGAGCATAACGAATTAATCTGAGAGAAATAATATTTAGGTATTTTAAAAGGTAACATAGATAAAATAAACAGTATCTGAGGGACAATCATCATTTTAAATGTATCAAGTCTACCCCACCAAGAGAGAAACAAGGGAGACCAGAGATTTAACAAATTAGTGATTTTAAGTTTTAAGGCAGAGAAATTATGAGATAATGTATCACGAATATTAGGGGAAAACCAAATGCCGAGATACTTAATTTTTTGAGGACACCATGTGAAATTAGACGATTCAAACATATATTGATAACATGAAGGATTTAAGGGTAAAATCTCCGTTTTAGAGAAATTTAATTTGTAACCTGAGACCTTAGCATATGATGCAATTTCCTGCAAAAAGGGGGGTAGGGAAGATACAGGGTTAGACATATAAATAAGAACATCATCAGCATAAGCAGACAACTTAATTTGGTGAGATTTAAGATGAAAACCATTAATGAGAGGATTATTTCTGATACGTTCCAGAAATGGTTCCAAACAAAACAGGAAGAGTAATGGTGAGAGAGGGCAGCCCTGACGTGTACCTCTTTGAAGGGAGAAATAAGGGGAAAAAAGGCCATTGACAAAAATACATGCTTTAGGGTTGGTGTATAACAATTTAACATATGAGATAAACTTCGGCCCAAAACCAAACCATCTCAAAGTATGAATCAAAAACTCCCAATTAACACGGTCAAAGGCTTTTTCAGCATCCAGGGATAAAGCAGCTAATGGGGAAGGATAATTTTTACTGAGAGCAAGGACATTGGAAAACATTCTGGCATTATCCGAGGCCAGGCGACCTTTAACAAAACCAACTTGGTCTGGGTTAATGAGCAACGGGACAATTTTCTCTAAGCGAGAGGCTAATATTTTTGCAAAAATTTTACAATCGTAATTAATGAGTGAAATGGGACGGAACTTTTTACAATAGGAGGGATCTTTATCTGGTTTGGGGATCACAATGATAAGGGCTTCCAAAAAAGAACCATCAGCTTGGGAACTGGATATAAAAGAGTTAAAAAGTTCTAATAATTTAGGCGCAAAAATTGAAGAGAAAGCAGAAAGCAATTCAATTGAAAAGCCATCAGGGCCAGGTGCTTTTGCTTTCTTCAAAGCTTTGAGAGCATCAGTTAATTCTTCTAAGGAAATATCTTCTTCAAGTGGTTGGAAATTATCTTGGGAAATTCTGGGTTTAGGGATATCTCGGAAAAAAGAGGCGAAATCTTCTTCAGAGGGCATGGTAGTTTCTGTGTATAAGAGATTGTAATATGATTGAAATGTGGCAGCAATAGCAGAGTCAGACGAAAGGAGAGAGTCATCCAATTCTGAATGAATGGGGCCAATGGCCTTACGCTCCGACTTAATTTTTAGATAATTTGCTAGCAATTTCCCAGCTTTGTTTTGGCCCCCATGATATTTTGACTTAATCTTGAGGAGAATATTGCAAGCATCGTTTGTTACTATTTTATTCAGGGTGGATTTAGCATTGATTAAGTCTTGAAGTGATGAGGGAGATTTGGAGGAATAATACGTGTGTTCTAATGATTTTATATGGGCTAATGTGTCTTTATATTTAATGTGTAGCAACTTCTTCTTCTTGGAGGAATAGGCAATGGTGAAGGCTCGAAAAGACGCTTTAAAAGCATCCCAATTGTATGAAGGGAGGTATCTGAAGAATTATTGAAAGAAAAGAATTCCTTAATAAAAGAGGTCGCTTCCGAAATAAAGGTAGGATCTGATAAAAGGAAATTATTGAACCGCCATCTGCCCTGTTTGCAAGTAGTAAGAGACAAGTCAATATGGGTGGAGACAGGGGCATGATCAGAGATAAAGATAGACCCAATGTCAGAGGATTGTAGACATGGTAACAGTGGTTTGGATACAAGAATATAATCGATACGGGACCTAGTATGATGTACAGGTGAGAAGAAAGTAAATTCGGAGGAATCAGGGTTACATGTTTTCCAGGTATCAAAAAGTGGGCGAGAAGAAATGGCTGTTTGAAATGATTTGTGGGTTTTGTCAGGTTTGAATTTGCACTTGGATTGCCTATCAGTGAACGGGTCCAACCAATTATTAAAATCACCCCCAACCACAATATCAGAAGTGGAAATT
Organism: Triturus cristatus; assembly: GCF_964204655.1. Classification (NCBI taxonomy): domain Eukaryota; kingdom Metazoa; phylum Chordata; class Amphibia; order Caudata; family Salamandridae; genus Triturus; species Triturus cristatus. The sequence goes on along the minus strand of NC_140591.1, from coordinate 1,361,565,504 downwards.
GACAGTAGTTTCAATTTTATAGATTGCCAAAATTCAGTGTCTGGCTTAACAGGACCATAAATATTGAAGAAAGTCACTTGTCTTTTATTTATGAGAACCTCAACCAATACCCACCGACCATTTGGATCACATTCAGATGATATAATCTGTGCATTAATAGACCTGTGAAATAAAATAGCGACACCACCATGACGATCAATAGCAGGAGAGAAGACAATCTGATTTACCTATTGGCGTTTAAGCTTAAGTGATTCTTTATCATTGCAGTGGGTTTCCTGTAAAAAAGCAACCTGGGTGTTAAGTTTAGCAAGGTGAGACAGTACCTTCTGACGCTTGACGGGGTGACCCAGACCACGAACATTCCACGAGACGACATTAACCATACTTCTGGATGCAGGGGAACGTATAGAAATAGGGCCACAAAACTGCGGGATGGACAAAATAAGAATAGGAGGGACATTTTACAATGAGTAAGAGAAAAGACCAAATCTTAAGAGACAAATCTTTACATGGAAACAAGGGTGAAACTGAGAGGAAATGAAGAGAAGGAAAAGAAAGGTAAAGAAGAGGGAGAGGAGGAGGAAATAAAAGTAAAAGGAAGAAATAGAGAAAAGTAAACAGATCAAGGAGAAACATCCAGACCTGTAAAAAGAGGGAAAAACTGAGAGCGGAGAACGTAGTGACACCGAAGGACGCGGACAAAAATAAAATAGATGCAGAAAATAATAAATGGGCTATGAGCCCAATAGGAATACAGAGGGACAGAAATTCAATGGGATGAAACAAGTAAATCAACCAGCACAATTAAAGAAGAAACAACCCCAACACTGTGACAAAAATTAAGAACCAGTATCCATGCCATGTGAGGAATGAAAAACAACATTAGAGAACCTGCAAATCGATAAGAACACAGAAAGAGGAAATAAACCAGCAATAAGATTGAAATCAAGAACCAGTATCCATGCCGTGAGAGGAGATGTTATGAATAAACAGCTTGAGTTTATCCGGATCCTCAAAGGAACGTGTACGACCCTCATGCGTGATTTTGCAAAGGCAGGGATGAAGAATTCCATATTGAATATTGAGTTGACGCAACTGAGGACGAAGTGCAAGGAATTCTTTTCGTCTGGCGTTTGTGGCATTGGAGATAGCTTGAGATATAAAAATGTTATGACCAGACCAGATAAGCCGACGTTTGAGTCTAACAGCCTTCACAACTTGCATGAGTTCAGTGAATTCCAGGAACAACATTATAATACCACGAGGTTTATTAGCAGATGGATTAGGACGACCCAACCGGTGTGCTCTTTGTATATTGAGAGGAGTGGACGAAGCCTGAAGGTCTAGAAGTTCTGGAAGGAGTTTTTGTAGAAATGATATTAAGTCAGACCCTTCGACATTTTCCGGCAGGCCAAAAAGGCGTAGATTATTTCTACGATTACGATTTTCAAGATCCTCGGTGTGGATTTTTAGCTTAAGGATTTCTTGTTCAAGGAGAGGAATCTTCGTTGAAATGTCTTGCATATCGCTGACACGTTGCTCAAGATCCAGAACCTTACCTTCCATGACCATCCATCTTTCCTCTATTTGTTTCAGTTTGTCGTTGGTCGCGGACTTGAAGGGCTGGAGACCTCTGACCTCATCTAAGATGGAGTCCAGGATTGGATTTGGTGATGATACAATTGGCGAAGGCGGATCATTTTTGTGTCTTTTCGGTTTTGTGCCAGAAACCGATGCTCTGGTCGCATGAGGATCGCTAGCCATCATCAGAAATAACAAAAAAGTCAAATAGTGAAGGAAACACAGAGCAGCAAAAATTTGACGGCACCGCAATGTAGAAAAATAGGTACGCTACTCAAAACAGGTGCACTGCAACAACCTAGAAAGAGCTGACTGGATATGGACGTAAACTTAGGTTAGAACAAGGCAGAGGCGCCCCAGGGCCAATTCTCCGATGAACAGATGAATAAAAATCAATGGGTCCAAGCCTTGAGTGAAAACAGGCCAGCAGTATCAGATAAAAAAGCACCAAGCAAGAGCAGTAAAGGTTTGAAGAAACCAGAAATAATAGTGGCATCACATATTCAGCAGAACCTGCGAGGTCAAGCAATATAAATTGAGACAGGAGGCAGGTCAGGGTATTTGCAGAACCAAGCAGCTGTGAAAAACGGTTGGTAACAGCGCTAATAGTGCCAGTGGTGGGTTACAAACATCACAAAAACACGTTGGAGGCAATAGAGCCTCAATTCAAAAGTCACCAATCGAAAACGAAATCATGAGAAGGAGATGCGAGCGCCGCGAAAAAACAAAATGGCGGCCGCTCGCATCTCTGAGGGAAAAAAACTGCCGTCATGAAGAAATATTGTGAACGGTGAGGAAATCCGAAGGTGAGGCGGTCAAAAGACTCACCGCGATGCCAGCATCGCGCAGCAGGTCCTCTCAGCAGTGAAACTGCAAAATTGAAGATGTAAGGTGGCTCCGAGTCCCGCGGTGAAGCGGAGCTCAAGCGGGATCCGCCATGACGCTTCGGCGCTCAAGCCACGCCCCCCCAGAAGTAGCTCTCTTGATAGAGCTTTTGTTTAGAGGAGTACATGACATTTTCCCCTGTACTGCGCTCTGCAGGCAAAACCTAAAAATGACTTTGGGGCATATTAGCAAGACCAGCGATACTGCAGGAAACTGCCGCTAAAACGGCGATAATGGGCTTGCTAATATGCGTTATAGAATTTCAATAGAAGCCCAGGTTAGATGTGAAGGACATCTAACATGGGGGAATATTAGCATAAGATGACGATAAATATCGCAAAGCGCGCTTAGCACTTTCATATTTATCGCCATCTATCGCTATTATTTATCGCCTGGTTAGCGCGTTATTTACAACGTGTATAACCTAGGTGATAAATATTCCAGCGTTAGTGCAAAAATGGGCCAACATCGCTGCAAAACCAGCGATGTTACATCCAAAACATAGCCTTGTTGATACGACCATAATCCACCTCCACCTCTCATGTTAGCTATGCCTTAGTCAGGAATTTAACAGACGTTAAATTCCTGCGTTAAGGCATAGTTAACTGGATTAAAAATATCGCTACCCCACGTTGATGATATCACAAAGCTGAGGTAGTGATATTTTTCCATGGTGTTTTGTAGGCCTGGGCAAAAATTTCGTTCCGTTCGCGGAAATTGCGATAATTTGACATTTTTGCGTTCCGCGGAGAGCGCGAAAATGTCAAAAATTCCGGTTTCCGCAGCTTGGCGATAATTTGTTTCTTGCTCGCGCTGTAAAATAATACATTCTCGCGCGCGCGCGATCGCCTTACCTGAATCCCTGCGTTCGCCGACAAGTTTTCTTGATCCGGTCGCGTTCTCCATGAGATGTTGTATTGTTTTTAGCCATTTGCGCTGTCTCGCGACAGTTCGCGCCCGCAGTGACGTCATGCGTCGCGCGATCACGTCTTTCTTCTCGCGATCATGCACCGCGAGAACAACTCAAAACAAGATGGCCACGCCCGCAAGCAACCACATGGGTAAGTTGGCGACCCGCAACCATGCAGAAAATCTCGCGAACATGCCGGAAAAAAAATTCCGCATCTTCGCGATATTTCTGCTTGTTTGCGATAATTTTAAACATTCTCGCGATAATTTGCGAAGGTTAATTCCGCAAATTCCGCCCACCCCTAGTGTTTTGTCAGGCACACCTCCTTTGCATCTTATTAGAGATGCAAAGCGAGACGTGAACAAAACGAGAGCTGAAACAAGGAAACACGCGCTAGGTGCGTGAACACAGTACTTTGGCTCCAGAAACTGATAAGAGCCCCTTTTAAGATATATTAAAAACAATAGATTTAACAAGCACAGTCAGTGGCGGTGCATCCATTGGGGCACTGGGGCGTTGCCCCACTAATGCCGCCGCCCGCCGCCATCGCCATCACATAAATATTAACTCACATTGCGCTGACTGCGCACGCACAGTGACACCGCTAATTTTAATTCATTTTCCACCGGGCCACGGCAGTGACGGCACGACCGAGGGCAGCGGCAATCCCACGCTGAAGGGGGTGGGGCTAGTGATGGGCCCTGCTGGCAGCATACAGCAAGTTACTCTGACAGTGACAGACAGATGAGGTTACTGTTACAGCGCACTATAAGCGCAGCAGGGAAGCAGCAGTGCGCATGTTCAGCTTTGGGCTGGTCATTTTTACGATCAGCCTGAACATGCGCACTACATTCCCCTTAGGAGAGCGAGGGTTGCTTCATGCCGCAGCCCCCGGTCTCCTAATAGGCAGGGAGCATCCCTGCTTGAGCCAATCCTGGCGCTGCTAATGCAGCGTCTGGATTGGCTGAGACACCGCAGGCACGCAGTGCATAAGTAGCCAGCATTACAATTGGGTGCCGCGCATGGGTGGCACTGGTGGAGCCTTTCAGAAAACCTATGGCCAATCACTGTGGCTTATGTGTAGCCATGCAGCAGTGATTGGCCATTCGTTCATGACGCTCATGCAGACACGCACCTCGTCGCAGACCGTCACTGCGCCACCACACCTCGTGCACTGCCACTCGTGTCGTGTACCCCTTGGATCAGTCAGCCAGCCTTGTTGCTTCGTAATCGTTAATCGCATCATTTCCGTCAATAAAACAGATATCCTTATCATCCACATTGTTAGAGGTCAGAATCTACTTCATCGTAAGCGTTTCCGTGAATTTTTAAAATAACTTTATTAAGTTGAGCTAGTGAGCACTATATCATGGGCCATGGCACTGGTGCTTTTACCCACACCCGCTGTTGTCAGCAGTTGTTTCCCCCCAAACTCCGTCCATCCCTTGATGTTGGCTTCAATAAAAGGTGCTAACACGTACTTTTATGTACAGAGTTAATCAAAACTTCGAAAGAAGGACATTGCCCAACTCGATCTTTTGATTAACTCTGTACATAAAAGTAATAAAGCACTATGAGGAGAACACGAATTACTGCTACAGTTAATATGCCTGTTAGGAAACCACGTATTAGCCCTTTTGCAGCCTGAGTCTGTAGGCGAGCGACGACTGTTGTAATTCAGTAATGCAGTAATAAGCCGCATGAAAGTATTTGTGATGCAGTAATAAGTGCAATTAGACTATTTGTAATGCAGTAATACGTGGCGCGAGAGAATTTATAATGCAGTTATACAACACCATTCTAAAAAAAAAATAATGTTAAACGCATTTCAATATTCATAGCACACAGGTAAATAAGTTTGAAGCCGACCGACTCTAAATGTAAATGAGGGACAGTGAGAAGCAATGCCTGCTAGTCGCAGATGACAGGAGTTTATGCACGGTGTGCTCTTGGGCAGTTACAATAATCGTTCCGATATGGTTTACTTGTTTACCAGGATTGTCAAAATTAATATGAGTGTTTAACCAACTCACATTGCATTGCTTTTTCCGCGCGTGCTGTGTCGCCAGCAGGATTTAGGACTTGTGATAATTTTCCGGCTGCAAGAAACCAGGGATCTTGTTAATGAGTTGCCCACAGTAGTCACAGTTGCCATCTCATATTTTGGCTTGCTTCCGATGACGCAGGTTTTCTATCACGCTAGGCCGGGTCTGCTCTGCTTTCCTGGTCGTTAAGGGCCCGACTCTCTCAGACTCCATGGCAAGGCCACAGACAATGTTGTTTGTCATTATATGCCTTCGTGTGGGGCCCACCAGCTCTCTGGGCATGTTTAAGTCACCAGTCTATGGGAACTGCCCTGTATTCGGTCTTCGTTTGTCTATAGTTGAGGGTTCTCGATCAAACTGTGGTTCAGTCATTCACCAGTCTGTAGCCACCGAGTCTGTGTGTGGTAATTGCAGGTCTGTGTTTGGAATCCTCAGGTCGGACTAATGTTTTAATTTTTAGCCTGTGATCGTTGACAATGCATGGTCAACATGAGCTGTATGCCCTCATGAGTGAGGGTTGAGTTGAGTGGTGAGAATACACTGGATGAGTGGTGTGCCCTTATGAGTGCATGGTGAGCAGTCTACTTTTGTGAGTGTAGGGAGAGCAAAACAGTGTGCATCTTTGAGTGAAGTGCAGCGAAGGGTGAGTGATGTCTGTGTGAGTGCAGATTGAGCAGTGTGCCTGTGCGAGTCCAGGGTGAGTCATGTGGATGGGTGAATTCAGGCTTAGTGATGTGTCAGGGAAGGGTGAGTAATGGGTCTATGAGTGCAGGGTGAGTAGTGTGCCTATGTGAATGCAGGGAGAGTGATGTATCTGTGCAAGTCCAAAGAGACTTGTCTGGCTACTCCCAGAGATGTGTTCACCAAGCCATCTCTTTCTCAAATTTGCTTGAAAATGCACCATTTACCAACTCTTTTTTCAAACTTTTCTCGGGGTGAGAACCCCCCCCGAACCTCCCGTAGGTGGTTACAGGCTCGATCGCTACGCTCGCTCGCCACAGTGCAGTATTTCCGGCTCACCACTTTCAAATGTCACCAGCCGCCACTGAGCACAGCGCAAGTGCATCCTAAAAAGGGGGCTTTGAGGGATTACTGTAGATATGGGAAAAGCAGGCAAGACCACTGCATTATGTGGGAAAGGCATGTGTTGTAAAGCCTTGCATTGTAACGTCTGAGATTCATCAGGAGTAGCCCTTTTGAAAAGCTTTAGCAGCCAAAAGAACATTTCCTAGGATAGTGTTCCATGTGTAAACGTATGTATCATTTGTGATGTCACACTAGGCATTATAAATCAACTGGGTATTTATAAATTGTCTCTCACAGCTCTTTTTGCATGCACACAGTTGAACTTAGGGGCATATTAGCAAGGGCTGGCGATATAATTATCGCCGCTTTAGCGTCCGTTTTCGGGCGGTAAGCGGCGATAATTGAATCGCAATATCATCAAGGACACGCTAGCGCGTGTTTCTTTGATGTAAACCCGTTTTTTCACAGCCTTGCATCGCTAATAAGATGCAAAGAAGGCGTGGCTGTGATAACAACACATGAAAATATTAACAAGGAGGTGCAGCGATAAAAGAAATCGCGCTATCTCGGCCTTAACGCTGGAATTTAACGTCTGTTAAATTCCAGACTAAGGCATACTAATAATGGTAGGTGGATTATGCTGATATGACCACAGGGTCGTATCAGCAATGTTATCGCTCTTTTCCATGGAACATCGCTTGAAAACCAGCGATGTTCCTTGGTAAACACCGCAATCGCTGAAATATTATCACCATAGCGCTATGTATTGTTAATATAGCGTTATCATGGCGATAATTTTCAGCGATAGCCGGCAATAATATTTCTACCGCTATGTGGGGCCAGCGATAATTATCGCTGGCCCTTGTTAATATGCTCCTTAGTTTCATCCAAATGGTTTCTGTCTAGTTAGTTGCCTCAGTTGTATTGGCCATGCCATGCGCTTTCCCTACATGTGCCCTTAGTTGTGAGTTTATGGTATATTTTGTCTCGTCCACAATTTGGGTGTTCTAGTCATAATATACCTGTTCATGATGCAAATATGCATTCACATGCATCAGTTGCACAGAAATGCAATGTGAATCCAAATTAAGCAAACCACCTCTATATTTCCCCACAGATGCATACAGTACATCAGGGAAATCCATGATTAATCTCTACCTATTAAGGCCACATCTCATAATTGTTGAGTCTAGTTGAAGAAGGCACGTTGTGTGTCTTCATCTCCATAGCGTGTTGCTTTGATATCGCTATAATATTTTTGAATTTTTTTTCTTTTCTTTTCAAACATAAGGGCAACTTGTCCTTCTAGCCTTGTGTAATAGCTGCCTCAGGGAATAATCTCCTGTGGTGTTAACAATCACATATATTTTAAATGTAGACATCTTTTGTTTTAAGATATCACAAGACATTTTGCTTAAATGTTTATTGCAGTTCTAGTCGGCTTAAGATAGCAAACAATTGCAAATATCACCTTTTTTCTCTTAAATATTTCCTACAAAAATGGTTTATTTTGACAATTGTTTAGAAGGTTTCATCAGCTCCAACTGCGGTAAATGGTTTCCTAAATATGCAGAGGTGCATGAAAAGACGCCAATGCTGTTTATCTCTGTTGTGGTAAATTTCCCAACCTTAGTTGCAGAATAGCTTCAACAGTGCATAGTTAAAGTAGTGTATTGTTTTATATTTCGCCACTTCCTGAGCTCTTTTCCCTGTTGGGGTTTTTATATACTGCGTTTCCAAAACGAGAAGATACATACAATGCAACATACTCCGTAGGTAGCACAATAAAAAAAAAAATCTTTTTATAAACGCTATTGGGAAACAGAAACACAGATGTCAATATATTAATATTACTATTGCTCCGGCATACAGTTTATAGAAATATTTTCCAAACATGCCATTACAGACACTGTCTTCTTTCAAGAGGTTTTCCCTTCAAATCAATGAGCTCAAGACTGTTAGTCTGATTGGTTCAATGGAAGCAAACTAAGACAACATCCAGCATGCCTTAGTGCAGCAAAACTGTGTTTTATGCAAAGTCACCTCAGATTTTTACCTTTTTCAGGACCCTATTTTTGCTGGTCCGGCAACTCTGTGCACTTTACTACTGCTAATTAGGAATAAAGTGCCTGTACTCCCCCTTTATGTTGTTAAATTGACTTACTCCTGATTGACATATGTAACTTGTCTAAAAGTCCATAGTATATGGTGTGGAAAATGGACCCAGGGCATGTTAGTTAAATGTCTTCTGTAGACAGCCGCAGCTATTGTGCCATCCACAGGGTTGGTTTTAGGTCTACCAGGTGTTACCTGACTGCAGCAGCCTAAAACCCCACCATCAAAATCTCAAAATATCTCTTTTTAACTGTTGGGAAATCCTGTGTTTAAATATTGAATCAGCCCTAAGTACTTCTTGTTGCCCATACGTTAAGGTGCCTGTATGAAATGGGGTTTCTGGTTGGCTAGGCTATGCACTTAAGTCAGGCAGAAACCACCACTCTAGTCAGGGTAAGGAAGCTACACATCCAAGATAGTCCATACTCATTCTGTAGCTTGGCCAGAGCAGTTAGGCTTATCCAAGAGGAGATGTTTAAAGTGTTTGCACAGCATACTCCCACCAGTGACACAAGAAACACACCACAAAAGAGACTCCACACAGAGTTATATAAAAATATAAAATATATTGTACTTAATTCATAGACCAAAAACAACAGCAATCATACATACTGTGCATATCATGCAAGTCCTGAATCCGTACTCAGTATCCTGGCACAGCAAAGATCAAAATGATATGCATTAGCAAACATTGGGGCATGAAATGCAGCAATTAAGTTAGGAAAAAAACACATAAATCAACATAAGTCAACTTAAGTACATGGGTCCCTAAATAACATCATAAGCTGAGGGTGCAGCGCTCCTGCACTCCTACCACATGACTTAGGGACAAAATACTTGCATTGTCAGGAAACTATAGGGCACAGAGCACCTGTGCTCCTATTAGATTGTCTGTGGTAATTTCTGGCAGTTTTCCCCAAATGTGGGAAGTTCCTAATCGGGGCCTTCATCAAGGGCTCATGCTGCAATGCCACCAAAGAACAGGTTTCCCCCACATTGAAGATCCCAACAGGTGAACCCCATTGGGTCTCCCCATGTGCAAGACTACAAAGGCAGATGCCCGCGACCATGTGGAGCAGCTGCCTGAGGCACAGGGCGCCCACAGTTTCACGATGCTCTTCGCAAGGGATGATGGGGTTGGGGCGAACAGCCTATGATCTCTCCCTCAAGTGTGAGTAGGGAGCCTGTATCCACAACACACTCATCTGGGAATACCGCAAAACAATGAGAGCGGCTGCAGCATCGCTGGAGGGGTCGCACTGAGGGAGGTTTTTGCTAGGCGGCTGCAAGAACATAAATGGAAGAGTGGTGCCTCTGATCAGCACAAATTCCTTTCAGCGCTGGCTTCAATGCAGGGCCAGCAGTGTCTTTGGTACACCCTCAGCTTCCATGCTGGTCCTGGGTGTGGGGAGGGGGTTTCAGACAGCCGGCCACTCTACTTTTCATGGCAGAGATGGTGTCACTAGCTGGCACGATACATCGTGGTCCCATTGCAGGAGATGGGGGGGCTCGCTTTAAATATTACACAAGCTGCTCCTGGTCAAAAGAAAGGAACATGTGGTATGAGACAACGAAGTCAGGGCAACTCCTGGCCAGAACCCCAGGTGATTTTGAAAAGTAAAAAGCGCGGTTCATATGCTTTTCTCATGGAGCCTGATGCACTGTCCACCATGCAAATGAGGTGGAGGAGTGCTCACCATGCACTGTCCCCTGAGGAGACCAAAGAGTAGTCACCAGGCAAACGCCACGAGCAGGCTACAGCACTCACTCTGCAAAGAGCTCCTGGCAGATGCAAGGTGGTAGTCCCTTCTGCAGACCAACACAGCAAATCAAGTAGTCCATATGACGGTTCCTCCTGAAAGCACAGCAGTCTCTGGCAATGTGCAGCATGTAGCAGCGCCTGGTTACAAGTCCCACGCAGTGTATAAAATCATGGAGTCATAACCCTTGGGTTTGCCGCAATACGTCTTTGATGTGGCGGTAACTTCAAAAGAGCCTTAGAAGTGCACAACAACCCCATTTAATCGCAGCCCCAGCTTCAGACATTAGTAGGGGGTAAACAAGCCCTGTGTGAGGGCAGGGCCCAGCCTATACAATTGTAAGTGCGCCCCACTTCCCCAGCCCAGGAAGACCATTCAGTATGTAGGTGAATGCAGATGTAGCCCTATTACAACTAACTCTTCCTGTGGGATAGCTGTCTGGAAAATATGCACAAAGCCTAGCTGTCACTGTGCCCTAGACGTGGATTGGAGTCAAGTTGCAAAGCACAAAGGGCCACATGTAGGTAGGCTGTGTTTTGCGATTCTCTAATTGCAATTTTTAGGGAATCGCAATTAGAGAATAGCAAAACGCTATGTAGGTAGGATTAGCAATTTTTTTTGCGAATCCCACCTATTCCTTATTTGCGATTCTCTAATTGAGAATCGCAAATAAGGAATACCTTGCCATTCATTCCTATGGGCTAAAAGGCCCATAGGAATGAATAGGAAGACATTCTCAAGTTGCGATTCTCAATTAGAGAATCGCAAATTGAGAATGCAATTTCAAGGTTGCAAGGGTGTCAATAGGACACCCTGTTGCACCCCTGTAATGAGCATGGGGGCACATGTGGCGCACATACATGCCCTAAGGGCATGTATGTGTGCCACATGGCACTTTGAATAATGCAAAAAACTGCATTATTAAAAGAAATCGCAAATTACCATCAACCTGAAGTTGGTGGTAATTTGCGATTCCTTAAGCCAAAATAGCACAACTTCGGTGCTTTCTACATTGCATTTAGGGAATCGCTATTTGGGATTCCTTAAAGGCATTTGCAAAATAAGGAATCGCAAATTTTGCGATTCCTTATTTTGCATGTGGGTTGTTGTTCCCTACATAGCATACTGCCCAAATTGCGATCGCAAACGCCGAAATTCGGCGAATTTCGGCGTTTGCGATCGCAATTTTGCTTTCTACATATGGCCCAAAGAGTCATAAGTACATAATTCAATTCAATATCTATTAAAGATTTGGAACTCCAATGAGGTCTACATAAAAGTTCATGCAAATTATTACATAAATATAATAAAACGTAAGGAAAACTCATTTCTCGGACCATCATAAATTATCGAAAGCCTACATAGCAGGTCTAGATTTTCCCTTACATAACATTGGTAGATATTGTCACTTACCCTAATAGGCGAAATAACTAAGGTTTTCAACAATAATACCATTTAGCTCATAGGCGAAAACAGAGGCCCGAAAGACCTCTACCAAAGCAAGTGACGTATATGTTTAGGACCGTACTAAACAATAACAGCTTCATGTAAGTTTAGGATAATATGCATCACATCAGTGCTTGATAAAAACATTTCAAACATTTAGGCAGCAACACATAACCGCTTCGGCAGAAAATAGAGTTTGGGATTAGCAGCAGGAGGATTGAAGTAACAAAGCATATCCCAGAGTGTGCAAAGAGCAATAAGTAGCAGCCAGTTCATGTGCAAAGTATAATCCAAAATCCAGCTTCGGCAGAAAGTACAGTTTAAAATTAGCAGCAAGAGAAAAGGAGTAACAGAGCATATTCTAACCTGTGCAGACAGCAATCAAGTATCAGACAGTTCATGTGCAAAATACAATCCAAAATCCTGCTTCAATTAAGTTTTTAAATTAGCAACAAAAGAAAACGTGGGAGATGAGCACAACATATCCCAATTGTGCAAAGAGCAATAAATAGCAGCCAGTAAATGTGCAAAATGCAATCTGACAGAGGAAAAACTATTAATACTCCATAAAAGGGTGACAGACATGGGGGTAACAGCACATTTCAAAGAATATATAAAAGATTTAAAATATATACATAAACTCCTTACAATAATTGAATAGTTTTACACAGACTGCTTTGTTCTTAGGGCAAAAGAGAAAGTCATGGGCTGAAGCTACATTTTTAACACAATTTTGTAAAAACATCGGCTGAAGCCAGCGACGACGACTCAAAACCAATGCTGGACAGACAAACAAGACAGGATCCAGGGTCTGAATGCTCAGCTTGCAGAAATTACACATTTTTCCAGTTTTAAAATTCTGGGACCAGTTTGCTGTTAAGTCATTTAAAGGTAAAAGATTCATACGACATAAAGTGAGTAATCGCAGAGTTCCATCTTCAAAATTCCAGAATAGATTTTTCTTTGAGATTCTCTGTGAGTTTGTCCTGGCTATTATCTTTAATCTCTCTTCAGAATTACAACATTTAATATTAATATCTCTATCATAGCTAATCTTGCCACTTAAGCTTTTTAAAAAAGATTTAAGTTCTAATGGCGGGAGGGTAATCACTGATTCTTCTTGCACACAAAAAAGTTTTAGTGCCAATGAGAAATCACGATAGAAGGAGTAGTTCCCTGCCATATCGCCGAACATTTCTTGACACATGAAACCTCCTAATGAATCAGGCTTGCTATTTTATAACTGATATCCCCAACGTAGAACCCTGGATAAACCTTGGATATAGGAGCTTATCAAGCCAAATTCCAGTCTAATAGCAGCTGATGGAAGTAACGTGTTACAATTGCATAGTTCACGTCAAATCTGACCTTCAATTCTATCTAAAAAACTCCAGTCCTTAACAGAGATTGATGCAACGGCATAGAGCAGGGTTGGAGGGATTTTTGCTTTGAAAACCATCATTAAATGTAAAAAATGCCTTCTGCCCATAGCACTGTAGAAAATATGCATACCATTAGCGGGATGCAGCTTTACAGGAACTATGTTCAATATGAAGTTTGTTCTTCGTGCTACCCGTTATTAGTTTCACTAAATAAAGGTATGAATCTACCACCTCCAGCTTTTCAGGACCAATTTGCCACTTAAAATTAATTGATTTTCTACTTTTGTTACATTTCATGATTAAGATTTTACTTTTAGATACGTTTATTTTCAAGAAATGGGCCACCGTGTAATTCTGTAGTGATATCAGCTTTCTATTTAGCCCAATTGGGGTTAGGTCCATCACTACTATATCATGTGCATATAGGAGACATGAAAAAGGCCGGCTACTTATCTTTGGTGCATCTCCCTCAGACTGAGAGAAGCAATCGGGTAAATCTGCTATATATAAAGAAAATAGCAACGGTACTAACAAGCAACCTTGTTTCATGCCAATTTCTGTAGGGATTACATCTGATAAACCTTGATTTCCTCCCATTAATATCTGGCACCAAGTTTGAGAATGTAGTGCGATAATTAAGGATATCAGGGAAGAAGGCAGTCCCATTTTTTGCAATTTTCTCCATAGTAATGGTCGATCTACCTTATCGAAGGCCGTTGAAAAATCTATGAAAGCAAAATATACGTTTGACCTACGAGAAATCGTGTGTTTCTCCTTAATTAGTTTCAACATGGAAATATTATCTAGGGTGCGATGATTTTTTCTAAAACCTGCTTGTTCTATAGGGAGGACCTTCTTCTCCATCACCCATTCAGTGAGTTGATCGAGTATACTACGTGCAAATATTTACCCCGCCGCATCTCATAAGACTATTTTCCGGTAATTACCCGGATGTGTTCTAGGGTCCTTTTCATAAGTACATAGGAATGGCCACTTTTAAAAAGTGCAAAAACAACAATTGATGGACAGAATGCAGAACAATGTCATACATTCACCCTAGTACAGAGATCAGGGCCTAAATCCATCGTTTTTTTGCTCACCATGCCATTCCAGTTTGAACCCAGCCATATGCAAATCAGTCCTGACCCAGTGCCTCATGGGAACAGTCCAGCCCGAACTGCCAAGCCAGGTCCTCCCTGGACTGGAAACAAGCATCCTAGGACCGGTTTCGGGGTTTCACCCCTCTTCAGCCAGGATAGCTTGATTCTAGTGGCATGGAGAGCACGGGACTCACGTCTGAGCATACCCGTCCCACTCGGGGTGACAAATGCAAAAACAACAATTGATGGACAAAATGCAGAACAATGTCATACATTCACCACAGTACAGAGATCTGGGCCTAAATCCATCGTTTTTTTGCTCACCATGCCATTCCAGTTTGAACCCAGCCATATGCAAATCAGTCTTGACCCTGTGCCTCATGGGAACAGTCCAGCCCAAACTGCCAAGCCAGGTCCTCACTGGACTGGAAACAAGCATCCTAGGACCGGTTTCGGGGTTTCACCCCTCTTCAGCCAGGACAGCTTGATTCCAGTGGAATGGAGAGCACGGGACTCACGTCTGAGCATACCAGTCCCACTCGGGGTGACAAATGCAAAAACAACAATTGATGGACAGAATGCAGAACAATGTCATACATTCATCCCAGTACAGAGATCTGGGCCTAAATCCATCGTTTTTTTGCTCAGCATGCCATTCCAGTTTGAACCCAGCCATATGCAAATCAGTCTTGACCCTGTGACTCATGGGAACAGTCCAGCCCGAACTGCCAAGCCAGGTCCTCCCTGGACTGGAAACAAGCATCCTAGGACCGGTTTCGGGGTTTCACCCCTCTTCAGCCAGGATAGCTTAATTCCAGTGGCATGGAGTTGGCAGGGTATGCTCAGACGTGAGTCCCTTGCTCACTTTGCCACTGGATTCAAGCAAGCCTGGCTGAAGACGGCTGAAATGACAGAAACCAGTCCTAGGAAGCTTGTTTCCGGTCCAGGGAAGGCATGGCTTGGCAGTTCGGGCTGGACTGTTCCCATGAGGCATAGGGTCAGACTGATTTGCATATGGCCATGTCTGAACTGGTGTGACAGAGTGGGCTAAAGAACGGTGATGGATCAAACCCAGATCTGTTGACTGGGTGTGAGTGTTTGATTGGTTCTGATGCTCCGTCCATCACCACCCCCTTTTGTACCGCTTTGTTCGCCATAAGTTGGCAGGGTATGCTCAGACGTGAGTCTCTTGCTCACTTTGCCACTGGATTCAAGCAAGCATGGCTGAAGACGGCTGAAATGCCAGAAACCGGTCCTAGGAAGCTTGTTTCCAGTCCAGGGAAGGCATGGCTTGGCAGTTCGGGCTGGACTCTTCCCATGAGGCACAGGGTCAGACTGATTTGCATATGGCCATGTCTGAACTGGGGTGGCAGAGTGGGCTAAAGAACGGTGATGGATCAAACCCAGATCTGTTGACTGGGTGTGAGTGTTTGATTGGTTCTGATGCTCCGTCCATCACCACCCCCTTTTGTACCGCTTTGTTCGCCATAAGTTGGCAGGGTATGCTCAGACGTGCGTCCCTTGCCTACTTTGCCACTGTATTCAAGCAAGCCTGGCTGAAGACGGCTGAAATGCCAGAAACCGGTCCTAGGAAGCTTGTTTCCGGTCCAGGGAAGGCATGGCTTGGCAGTTCAGGATGGACTGTTCCCATGAAGCACAGGGTCAGACTGATTTGCATATGGCCATGTCTGAACTGGGGTGGCAGAGTGAGCTAAAGAACGGTGATGGATCAAACCCAGATCTGTTGAGTGGGTGTGAGTGTTTGATTGGTTCTGATGCTCCGTCCATCACCACCCCCTTTTGTACCGCTTTGTTCGCCATAAGTTGGCAGGGTATGCTCAGACGTGAGTCCCTTGCTCACTTTGCCAGTGGATTCAAGCAAGCCTGGCTGAAGACGGTTGAAATGCCAGAAAACGGTCCTAGGAAGCTTGTTTCCGGTCCAGGGAAGGCATGGCTTGGCAGTTCGGGCTGGACTGTTCCCATGAGGCACAGGGTCAGACTGATTTGCATATGGCCATGTCTGAACTGGGGTGGCAGAGTGGGCTAAAGAACGGTGATGGATCAAACCCAGATCTGTTGACTGGGTGTGAGTGTTTGATTGGTTCTGATGCTCCGTCCATCACCACCCCCTTTTGTACCGCTTTGTTCGCCATAAGTTGGCAGGGTATGCTCAGACGTGCGTCCCTTGCCTACTTTGCCACTGTATTCAAGCAAGCCTGGCTGAAGACGGCTGAAATGCCAGAAACCGGTCCTAGGAAGCTTGTTTCCGGTCCAGGGAAGGCATGGCTTGGCAGTTCAGGATGGACTGTTCCCATGAAGCACAGGGTCAGACTGATTTGCATATGGCCATGTCTGAACTGGGGTGGCAGAGTGAGCTAAAGAACGGTGATGGATCAAACCCAGATCTGTTGAGTGGGTGTGAGTGTTTGATTGGTTCTGATGCTCCGTCCATCACCACCCCCTTTTGTACCGCTTTGTTCGCCATAAGTTGGCAGGGTATGCTCAGACGTGAGTCCCTTGCTCACTTTGCCAGTGGATTCAAGCAAGCCTGGCTGAAGACGGTTGAAATGCCAGAAAACGGTCCTAGGAAGCTTGTTTCCGGTCCAGGGAAGGCATGGCTTGGCAGTTCGGGCTGGACTGTTCCCATGAGGCACAGGGTCAGACTGATTTGCATATGGCCATGTCTGAACTGGGGTGGCAGAGTGGGCTAAAGAACGGTGATGGATCAAACCCAGATCTGTTGACTGGGTGTGAGTGTTTGATTGGTTCTGATGCTCCGACCATCACCACCCCCTTTTGTACCGCTTTGTTCGCCATAAGTTGGCAGGGTATGCTCAGACGTGCGTCCCTTGCCTACTTTGCCACTGTATTCAAGCAAGCCTGGCTGAAGACGGCTGAAATGCCAGAAACCGGTCCTAGGAAGCTTGTTTCCGGTCCAGAGAAGACATGGCTTGGCAGTTCAGGATGGACTGTTCCCATGAAGCACAGGGTCAGACTGATTTGCATATGGCCATGTCTGAACTGGGGTGGCAGAGTGAGCTAAAGAACGGTGATGGATCAAACCCAGATCTGTTGAGTGGGTGTGAGTGTTTGATTGGTTCTGATGCTCCGTCCATCACCACCCCCTTTTGTACCGCTTTGTTCGCCATAAGTTGGCAGGGTATGCTCAGACGTGAGTCCCTTGCTCACTTTGCCAGTGGATTCAAGCAAGCCTGGCTGAAGACGGTTGAAATGCCAGAAAACGGTCCTAGGAAGCTTGTTTCCGGTCCAGGGAAGGCATGGCTTGGCAGTTCGGGCTGGACTGTTCCCATGAGGCACAGGGTCAGACTGATTTGCATATGGCCATGTCTGAACTGGGGTGGCAGAGTGGGCTAAAGAACGGTGATGGATCAAACCCAGATCTGTTGACTGGGTGTGAGTGTTTGATTGGTTCTGATGCTCCGTCCATCACCACCCCCTTTTGTACCACTTTTAAAAAGTGGCATTTCCTTGACAGTAATGAAAAACCCACCTACAGCAATAAGAAAGATTTATCACCACTATTTCAAACATACCAAACATGGCAACACTACTCCTTTCAGATCCAAAATTAACAATCAAAAACATATCAGGGAAATCCCAGTGCTACCCTATGATAGGAGCAGCTCTAACTGTAGTGAAAAATAAAACAGGGTGCTTGTCAGTATCAGGACATGTCACATATGTCCTACCTACACAGGACCCTGCCCATAGGGCTACCTAGGGCCTGCCTTAGGGGTGACCTATATGTAGTAAAAGGGGAGTTTCAGACTTGGCAAGTAACTTTAAATGCCAAGTCAACGTGGCAGTAAGCTGCACGCGCAGGCACTGCAGTGGCAGGCCAGAGACAGGTTTGAAAGGCTACATCAGTTGGTGGCGCAAACAGCAATGCAGGCCCACTAGTAGCATTTAATTTACAGGCCCTGGATATATGGGATACCACTGTAAAGTGGACTTATAAGTCAATCAATTACACCAAACAGGTGTAGACCAATCATACCATGTTTAAAGGAGAGAGCACATGCACTTTAGAACTGATTTTCAGTGGTAAAGTGCCTAGAATCCTAAAGCCAACAAACACAGGTTAGAAAAAATACTGGAGGAAGGCCAAAGGTTTGGGGATAACCCTGCAAAAAGGGCCAGGTCCAACAGTGCCTGATATTTAAAAGTGGAACAAAATTGAAATGGACATGTTCCTTCGGTGACTACGCCCCTAAAGATATTTTTACTGGCAGAGCTTTAGCAGAATCCTAGAAAATGTCAAAGTACAGAACATAGACTTTAATCTGTAACATTTGACAGGGAAATGGCAAAAAAATTAAACATCCAATTCAATGGTAAATTCTGATTTTTCATAAATATTTAGGAAAACAAAGTATTGGAAAGTTACTGTTTATATGCCTGAAAATTATCCTACTGACAGATGGTCTGTCAATAGCCTGTGTGTGGGGAGGTGTTTTTCTCCCCTTCCAGAAATGACAGTTGAGGTGTATCCAGAAACGTCTTTGAGTTGTAAAGAAGCAAGGTGATGGCTGCCTTTTGTCTTCCAGGCAGATGAGAGCTAGGCTGGCTCCAAACCCGGAGGGGGAGGGACTGCAGCCAACATCATTTCAGAGTGGACACAGAGAGGAAGAGCACTTCTTAGTGGGCACAAAGGCTCTGCAGAAGAGAGGCAGGGTTCCTCCATTTTGGTATTTTGGAGTAAGGTGCTCAGTAGGACTGTTTGCAGTAGGGCAAACAGGAACTGATGAAAAAGAGGGTAGGGTTGCACCTGGAAAGCTTTATCCTGTTGGTTAGAGAGGAGCCTGGAGTCTTCCCACCCATCAGCTAGGGCCAACCATAAATGTGGCACCCCAAGGCACCATCCCCAGAACACTTTCTGGACCTGCAGAAGATCCGAAGAAGACTGAACCTGATGTCTGTCAGCTGAGAGGAACCCTGAACAACTGTATCTGGTCCCACCTGTACCCAGGACTAAGAAATGGACTCCAAGAGTTGGTTGGCTGATGTTCTGTGTGGCAACAGGGACACAATAGGCTGCAAGACACATTTATCCTGAAGTGACCGGGTGACCAGTACGAAGTGGACCTGGATTGGACCTTGTTGGTAGGCTCTTCTAGAATGATCCCTGCCCCCTTTGTGCTGTCCTGAAATTCTGAGAGTCTTAGAAGTCAACCAGAGGAGATTCTCTAGAAACCATGAAAAGTTGAAACCTCATAGCAAAGGTGCCTGATTTTGATGCAACTTTGTTGGATACAGATTTAGACTTGCCCTGCTAGAGTACAGGAGAATGTTGAGCTCTATAAAAAGGACAAAGCCAAAAGATAACATTTTTGACCAGGACATACCCGCTTGGTAAATCTGATCCATGCTCCACAGCGGTCGGTCTGAAATCGTGCCTAGGTCCTGGTCTACCAATTCCATGGACTATCATTTGTGGTAGGATGCTTGTTTCTGGTCCAGGGAGGACCTGGCTTGGCAGTTCAGGCTGTACTGGGCCCATGAGGCACAGGATCAAGACAGATTTGCAAATGGCCAGGTTGAAACTGGGGTGGCATGGTGAGCAAAAGAATGATGGATTTAACCCAGATCTCTTGACTGGGGGTGAATGTTTTGATTGGCTGGGTGTAACCCGGAATGGCATGGTGAGCAAAAAAAAGATGGATTTAGGCCCAGATCTCTATACTGGGTTGAATGTATGACATTATTCTGCATTCTGTCCATCGATTGCATTTGTCACCCCGAGTGGGACGGGTATGCGCAGACGTGGTTCCTGTGCTCTCCATGCCACTGGAGTCAAGCTATCCTGCCTGAAGAGGGGTGAAACCTCAAAACCGGTCCTAGGATGCTTGTTTCCGGTCCAGGGAGGACCTGGCTTGGCAGTTCGGGCTGGACTGTTCCCATGAGGCAACAGGGTCAAGACTGATTTGCATTTGGCCAGGTCTAAACTGGGGTGGTATGGTAAGCAAAAGAATGATGGGTTTAACCCAGATCTCTTGACTGAGGGTAAATGTTTTGATTTGCTCTGCATTCCGTCCATCAATTGTGTGTCTTTTGCTTTGTCACCCTCAGTGCGCCAGGTATGCCCATACGTGGGTCCCGGGCTCAGTGTGCCACTGGAATCAAGGTATCCTTGCTGATGAGTGGTGAAATCCTGAAACTGGTCCTAGGGTGCTTGTTTCCGTCCAGGGAAGACCTGGCTTGGCAGTTCGGGCTGGACTGTTCCCATGAGTAACAAGCTCAAGCGTGATTTGCCTATGGCTGGGTCCAAACTGGGTGGGATGGTGAGAAAAAGGACGATGGATTAAACCCTGATCTTTGTGACTGGGGGTGAATGTTGGCATTGTTCAACGTTTCATCCATCAATTGTTCCTTTTGCATTCGTCGCCCTAAGTGCGAAGGGTATATCCAGACTTCGGTCCCATGCTCACTGCGCCACTGGAATCAAGCTATCCTGGTTGATGAGGGGTGAAACCCTGAAACCGGTCCTAGGATGCTTGTTTCCAGTCCAGGGAGAACCAGGCTTGGCAGTTTGGGCTGGACAGTTCCCATGAGGCATGGGGTCAAGACTGATTCGCCTATGGCCAGGTCTAATCTGGGGTGGCATGGTGACCAAAAGAATTATGGATTTAACCCAGATCTCTTGACTGTGGTGATTGATTTGATTTGTTCTGCATTCTGTCCATCAATTGTGTGTCTTTTGCGCAAAGCAGACAGGCATAACTTAGGGCAATGTGTAAAGTAATTATGCAGTGCCAAAACAGTAATAATGTCAAAACAACAAACAATAAAAGTCCCATTGCCTACCTCATCGAGACACAAGTAAATGTGTTTGGATGAGATGTTTGTCACTGATGCAGAATGAAGACAATACCCTAGACTGCCATGAATGAAGATTCTGCCTCATTTTTTTTTACTTCAGGTACCACCCATAATGCATTCTGTGTTGTGCAACAAACAATTTATAAAGGTTTTTACTTAGACATCACATTGAATAATAAATGAAAAAATATACACATAAAATACAACATTATTAGATTATGAAACATAACAGCTTTACATTTATAAGTATCCAACATGTATAATCACATTTAGAGTTAATTGTGAGAGTGTCCAACTTTATTAACCAATGAAGGTTCTATGTAAAAAACCTTATAAATGTGTATTAATTGCTTGTTGCACCACTTAGAATGCATTATGGGTGTTGCCTTAAGTAAAGGCAGTTAGCCAAGTGAAAAGCATCTTCATATCTATATCATGTTTTCTTCTTGTGTCGTGTAAAGTGACAGTGCATGGATATGCGTCAAATGTAGATGGGTGGGAGCAGAGTGGCTAAAAACTTCTAGAAAGAAAATGAAGTAATGATTGACGATTACAGATACGAACAATCAGCATCATCTGTTACAAGCTATGCTAGGATGTATGGTGTACGAGTTACACACATTTTTAACACATTTAATAGAGATAGCACCATGTTTACCAATCCTTTTAACGCCCTTCTTTATGACGAGGCACACTTTGAACCTGACTAATGTTCTCGTTTTGAAATATTGAAGAAACCCTCCAAAAATGCTGAGTGGCAATTCAAATAAAGAAGCTGAAAAGAGTTTACACATTAACAACATCAGAGTGACTTACTGCGCTCAGAGAAACAATTTGTTGTTAGAAGCATTTGGAAATATAATGTGCTATATAATTATACAGATAAAGAGAGTAGGATGCTTGTTACTGGTCCAGGGAGGACCTGGCTTGGCAGTTGGGGCTGTACTGTTCCCATGAGGCACAGGATGAAGACTGATTTGCAAATGGCCAGGTCTAAACTGGGGTGGCATGGTGAGCAAAAGAATGATGGATTTAACCCAGATCTCTTGACTGGGGGTGAATGTTTTGATTGGCTGGGTCCAACCCGGAATGGCATGGTGAGCAAAAAAACGATGGATTTAGGCCCAGATCTCTATACTGGGGTGAATGTATGACATTATTCTGCATTTTGTCCATCGATTGTTTTTTTTGCATTTGTCACCCCGAGTGGGACGGGTATGCCCAGACGTGGTTCCTGTGCTCTCCATGCCACTGGAGTCAAGCTATCCTGGCTGAAGAGGGTTGAAACCTCGAAACCGGTCCTAGGATGCTTGTTTCCGGTGCAGGGAGGACCTGGCTTGGCAGTTCGGGCTGGACTGTTCCCATGAGGCAACATGGTCAAGACTGATTTGCATATGGCCAGGTCTAAACTGGGGTTGTATGGTAAGCAAAAGAATGATGGGTTTAACCCAGATCTCTTGACTGAGGGTGAATGTTTTGATTTGCTCTGCATTCCGTCCATCAATTGTGTGTCTTTTGCTTTGTCACCCTCAGTGCGCCGGGTATGCCCATACGTGGGTCCCGGGCTCAGTGTGCCACTGGAATCAAGGTATCCTTGCTGATGAATGGTAAGATCCTAAAACTGGTCCTAGGGTGCTTGTTTCCATCCAGGGAGGACCTGGCTTGGCAGTTCGGGCTGGACTGTTCCCATGAGTAACAAGGTCAAGCGTGATTTGCCTATGGCTGGGTCCAAACTGGGTGGGATGGTGAGAAAAAGAACGATGGATTAAACCCTGATCTTTGTGACTGGGGGTGAATGTTGGCATTGTTCAACGTTCCATCCATCAATTGTTCCTTTTGCATTTGTTGCCCTAAGTGCGAAGGGTATATCCAGACTTCGGTCCCATGCTCACTGCGCCACTGGAATCAAGCTATCCTGGCTAATGAGGGGTGAAACCCCGAAACCGGTCCTAGGATGCTTGTTTCCAGTCCAGGGAGAACCAGGCTTGGCAGTTTGGGCTGGACAGTTCCCATGAGGCATGGGGTCAAGACTGATTTGCCTATGGCCAGGTCTAAACTGGGGTGGCATGGTGACCAAAATAATTATGGATTTAACCCAGATCTCTTGACTGGGGTGATTGTTTTGATTTGTTCTGCATTCTGTCCATCAATTGTGTGTCTTTTGCACAAAGCAGACAGGCATAACTTATGGCAATGTGTAAAGTAATTATGCAGTGCCAAACAGTAATAATGTCAAAACAACAAACAATAAAAGTCCCATTGCCTACCTCATCGAGACACAAATACATGTGTTGGGATGAGATGTTTGACACTGATGCAGAATGAAGACAATACCCTAGACTGCCATGAATGAAGATTCTGCCTCATTTTTTTTTACTTCAGGTACCACCCATAATGCATTCTGTGTTGTGCAAGAAACAATTTATAAAGGTTTTAATTAGACATCACATTGAACAATAAATGAAAAAATATACACATAAAATACAACATTATTAGATTTTGAAACCTAACAGCTTTACATTTATAAGTATCCAACATGTATAATCACATTTAGAGTTAATTGTGAGAGTGTCCAACTTTATTAACCAATGAAGGTTCTATGTAAAAAACCTTATAAATGTGTATTAATTGCTTGTTGCACCACTTAGAATGCATTATGGGTGTTGCCTTAAGTAAAGGCAGTTAACCAAGTGAAAAGCATCTTCATATCTATATCATGTTTTCTTCTTGTGTCGTGTAAAGTGACAGTGCATGGATATGCGTCAAATGTAGATGTGTGGGAGCAGAGTGGCTAAAAACTTCTAGAAAGAAAATGAAGTAATGATTGACGATTACAGATACGAACAATCAGCATAATCTGTTACAAGCTATGCCAGGATGTATGGTGTAGGAGGTACACACATTTTTAACACATTTAATAGAGATAGCACCATGTTTACCAATCCTTTTAACACCCTTCTTTATGACGTGGCACACTTTGAAACTGACTAATGTTCTCGTTTGGAAATATTGAAGAAACCCTCCAAAAATGCTGAGTGGCAATTGAAATAAAGAAGCTGAAAATAGTTTACACATTAACAAAATCAGAGTGACTTACTGCGCTCAGAGAAACAATTTGATGTTAGAATCATTTGGAAATATAATGTGCTATATAATTATACAGATAAAGAGAGTGCATTGTGATCTTCATGCATAATTCTGTTTTATAATGTGTGTTTCTTTTCATCTGACCAAATGCTCTTCTAAGAAAGGGACAGAGAATGAATCCTGACGTTATGCAGCAGCCTGGGTGCATGAAATAGAATCTGCCTTAGCATAAGGTAACTGGTTTCCCAAACCTCTGTCCTCAAACCATCATCTGCTTGACTCTATAGATTTACTCATGTATGTATACTCCATATGAGAGAGATATGAAGCTGTTTTAATTTGTGAATGGCATGCTACAATGAACTAAATGAGCTCCAGGTCTGGTGGCCAGTCCTCAGTTCTGTTCGTAGCCTGTGCTTCAGCCTTAATACTTTGGTCTATGCCTATTTTTATATACGATAGATGGGCCCGATTCACAGAAGTAATCTGAGACAAAATCCTAAACTACTTTTGGTATTCACAGAAGGCATTTAGTAGTAGTAAAGTTGAGGATGTTGTCTTAAGTCTGTCTTAAGTCTGTCTTAAGTCTGTCCTAAGTTTGTCTTAAGTTTGTCTTAAGACTGTCTTAGGTCTGTCTTAAGTCTGTCCTAAGTTTGTCTTAAGTTTGTCTTAAGTATTTCTTAAGTCTGTCCTAAGTCTGTCTTAAGTCAAACTTAATACAAAATCCTAACTTTACTACTACTAAATGCCTTCTGTGAATACCAAAAGAAGTAAGTTTAGGATTTTGTCTCAGATTAGTTCTGTGAATCCGCCAGATAAGTTTAGGTAAGAATGGGAAGCCCTACATTAGAAGGTGAAAGAGTACGAATAATAGTAAAAATGACATTAGTAGGAACATGTAAGAAATTGGATTATAAGTTGATTGAGGTGAGAGCCTAATCATCAAATAAATACAATCCTTGGCAGTGTGAATCACAAAAGTCATTGAAATATACTGTACTTAACCCTCTGGTAA
The DNA here is from genome assembly GCF_964204655.1 of Triturus cristatus. Taxonomy (NCBI): domain Eukaryota; kingdom Metazoa; phylum Chordata; class Amphibia; order Caudata; family Salamandridae; genus Triturus; species Triturus cristatus. The sequence goes on along the minus strand of NC_140591.1, from coordinate 1,361,540,312 downwards.
GTTAGCACAAAAGAAGTCAGGCTTAAATTAGAGGCAATGTGTAAAGTATTTATGCAGCACTCAAACAGTAATAAAGTGAAAACACAGCTCAAGAAGAATCCCAAACCAATTCGGAAAAATAGAGAAACATCTAATAAATAAAATGACTTTCAAACAACAACAATTCAATTGGTAGAACTAGAGTTATGGATTTTTACATTTTTATTTGAAAATAGCACCAAACAGACAAATTGACGCTTGTGGGTTTCTGGTCATGGTAGACTGAGTCAAAGTCACAAGTTCAGGCCGACCATGATGAAGGGCAGGTTGCATACAGGGACCAGGTTTGTCCAGGTGAAGAGTTCCTCTCTTCAGAGTCCAAGTCCATGCGAGGAGCCTCAGCTGGAGGTTCTCATTGACGGGGGCCACAAGGAGGTCAATGTCGGTGCCAGGAGCAGTCTTCACTTGAACTTCGCATTGGTGGTAGATGTGGTGACCAGTGCTGATGCAAGGAGCCCGCCTGCTGTTCCTGAAAGCTGCAAAAGTCTGGATTTTTACCTGGAGCACTGTTATGCAGTAGAAAGTGTATTCTCTGATGCCAGCTAAGGGGCCAGGACCTGGGGACACTTCTTGGGGATCAGGACTCACTAAATCAGGGGCCAGCAGCAGGGCTCATATAGATGCAGGTCAGCTGCAAGAAGGCCGTTGATAGCTCATTGTGTCCCTGTAGCTCAAACATGATGTCAGCCTTGGAGTAAATTCTGGTGAACCTGGGTTCGAGGCAAACAGGTCCTGTCTCCCTTCTTTAGAAAGCAGGGCAGTCCTTCCTCTGATTCTTTCACAGGTCCAGAAGTGTTCTGATGGTGGGTTCTGAGGGTGCTACTCTTATTCCTAGTGCCAGCTGATGGGTGGGGGATGCCCCCTTTGTCTAACCATTATCCTTTCCTGGGTTTTACACCAAACTGTCTAGGGCAACAAAGGAGAGGCAGGCCTAGGTATGAGCCAAACTTGTCAGAAGCAAGGCAAGCAACCTCAGAAGTCAAGAAGTGGGTGGGTACAGTCCTCAGGCTGCCCTTTAAAGCTCAGGAAGGGCTGAGTACAACCCCAAGGACAACAGAGAGTTCATTTTTCAGTTTAGTTAAACAAGAACCACAAACTTTTTTAAAAGGTCTAAACAACTGTGAGAAACGTTATTTCTATTCAATGTGTGATTGAATAATGTTTCTGCCAAACATGCAATCATTTTAAAAGTTATGACCAGAACCTTATTTGTGAGGTTATATATAGATATGAAGAACAATTTCTCTTTTTCTTTGATCTCCCTTTCACCAGAACACCTAGGTTCATTAGAACACATGAACAGAAACTGTACCAATTTTTTGTCATAAGACTGTGTCAAACATACAAGCAAAAAATTATATGTTTGCTGTCTGCCTTCATTTAGATAGGTAAGGAAAGTACCTTTAAGTGTGAAAAAAAAATTATTGATTTTACTTATAGGAGATTTTGACGTTTATTACAATGTTTCTTTCCTTCCAAGGAGGTAGCGTAGGGCATGGATTTGACAGATTACCGAAGCTGCTGGAAGTTACACAGGGAGCAGTTGTACTGCTTAATGTGACTGAATGTGACATTCAGCATGGAGTACACATCTCACTGATTCTTGCACAGGAAGTTGAGACAGCATGAGCTGCAAATTGTATGGATTATGGGTCACAATGGAATAAATGACATCAAAACAACATATTATCATGAGATCTTCGATAGGCTGGCAACGGTAGTAGCGAAGGTAACCAAAACCACTGCATAGAATGTTTGATAAGGGTCTGAAGTGGCATGTGTAGCAATGTGCAAAAGTGTGTTTTGTCATATTGTTAATATTGCAAGGTTAAAAGTAGGCCTGGGCTAAATTTCCGTTTCGCTCGCGGAAATTGCGATAATTTGACATTTTCGCGTTCCGCGGAGAGCGCGAAAATGTCAAAATTTCCGCATTCCGCAGCTTAGCGATAATTTGTTTCTTGCTCGCGCTGTAAAATAATACATTCTCTCGCGCGCCGACAAGTTTTCCCGATCCGGTCGCGTTCTCCACGAGATGTTGGATTGTTGGTAGCCATTTGCGCTGTCTCGCGACAGTTCGCGCCCGCAGTAATGTCATTGGTCGCACGATCACTTCTTTCTACTCGCGATCATGCACCGCGAGAAGAGTGAAAACAAGATGGCCGCGCCCGCGAGCAACCGCATGGGTAAGTTGGCGAGCCGCGACCACGCAGAAAATACCGCGAACGGGCGGGAAAAAAACTTCTGCATCTTCGCGATATTTCCGCGTGTTTGCGGAGATTTTTAACATTTGCGCGATAATTTGCGAAAGTCACTTTCGCAAATTCCGCCCACCCCTAGTTAAAAGTGCTTTTGATGTACAGAGTTCATTCTTTATGATGTCACCTGTAGAATCTCTGTGTTGCCTAGTTACTCTGTATTTGTGATCAGTTGGGTCTTTAAGCTGAGCCTGGGGAGCTGTTTTCTACTGGCTCCATGACCATGTAGTTTCAATAAATACTATCAAGTATTTATATCTGTTTCCGACTCAATTACTACAAATTGATTGACAATGATCTCTTAAATACATGGTCACTTTTTACGAATCCAAGCGTGCAGAAATCCTTCTTCAAGAAAAAGAAGAAGCAAGCAAGGAAACCGACTACAATCTTCAATAGAAAGAAGAAGATCACCGTACTGTTATCAGTCTCATACAGCTTGCTCTTGGCATCATTTAAGTTTTAACGGCCACTTACTTCATCGTATTTCTTCGGCATATAGAACGGCAGCCATTATTCCTCACAGGAACATTCTTGTGTCGATTTTTGCATTCTGGGAGTTCCTAGATCCTTGAAGCGCAAAGTGTCAGTGTCCATTATCACGTTATGTGAATCTTCAAAAACTCTTCCTTGTGTTCCAAGTCTCATTGTGCTTACGTAGTCTGTGCGTTCCAGCGTCAGACCTGCCTATTGAGGAAAGGTTACCTTGACAACAGCATCGCGGCTGTATTTTCTTTTCTCTGTCCCAGACGCTCGTCGTGTATCGCTGCAACACATACTGTTCTCTATCCGCAGCATATCGTTTTGAAGTGTATCACAGTGATACACACACCTTCTTTAGTCAAACTAGAACATCTTCATTTTTATCAGCAGTTTTCAACATTTTCTACAGCAATCCCGTTTTAACCAACTTTGTGTAGTCCAGTGATATACACACCAACTAATTTTTTAAAATTACTGTCTCAAAAGGTGATATCTTCCTGTCTGTTACGCAGTGATACACACACCTCTTAATTTACTATGTGGTGATATATATATATAAATATGAGCGAGGAATTAGCCGTACATCTGCATGAATGAAAAGCACATTGATGTTTTAGCCTATGCTGTTTTATAACTCAATTCAGAATTTTAAATTGTATATTTGTTTATATTTCACACGGTGTCACGTGAACATTGAGGAACAAAGTCATTTTGAATGTAATGATTACATGTATCTATTGTCTAGGATCTGCTTATACTTATCGTGATTCAATAGTATGTTTTGTTTTTGATCAAAAAATTTGTTTTGCCTTAAGCCCACTTGGGCACTATAGGAACGACTGTATTGCATTGTCAAAGGGAGGAATTTCATTAGTGGTGCCGTGCCTTAGGAAGAACGCATATTCTAGCACCGTGTTTTCCCAATAAAAGGAAACACATTAGGGTTACATTTGGAATTCGGCATTTCCGCCAGATGTGAGCTAAGAATGTTAAACCCACTTAAGTGATTGGACAACAATGCAATTTACGTTTATTTGGTTAAGGTTTATCAGGATGATATTGAATAATGGTCACACAATTATAAATTATGTGTTAGCCATAACGAGTAGTTACCTAATTTATTAGAGGCCATCAAAGAGTGTACGGTGAATCACTGTGTTTACGCCCACTTGGGCGTTACTATACACGATTTGACATGATTACATGTATATATCATTATAATGAATTATTTTCAACTGTGTGATCTTGTATTTAGTGAAACTGCATCAATATGTTATTATTTGTATGTAACAACTGCACAGATACAATCTTACAAGATGGCCGCTTTAGTAACTTCGAACCTGCTGTTACATGAAAGTCCGTCTTTTAATGAACTAATGTATTTAAACATGGTGGTGGGTTGCATCTTCGAGCGTGAACAAGCCGTAAAGGTGAAACGCGTCGTTTTTGCACTTGGATATTAAAAGAATCTGCACGCAACTCTGGAGTCCGAGTTTATTTTTGCTACGGCGAAAGTAGGCGTTCTTCATATTTATATATATATATATATTTATTACCTACTGGCGGTTGCCATTAGGTAGTTATAGTTAGGACCTATTTTCCATAGGAAATCCGCAACATTCTATTCCCAATAAGTCTGGCGCCGGTTGACGAATCTTTGCGCAATTTTCCAAATTTTTGGCCAGCTCCAGTCCGCTCCTATCCTGAAAGTTTCGCGGTGATTCGTCAAGCGGGGGCCGAGAAAAAAGGGGCGTCCCAAAATGCGTTTTCCCCATGCATTTTCCCATAGGACCTGTTGATGCAGCTACAGCCCGAACTGCTGAACGGAATTACACCAAATTTGGCAAAGAGGTAGTCCTCAGTTCAGACTCGTGCCTTTTGCATAAATGGTGTAAATCTGTTCAGTAGTTCCTGAGAAAATTAGACAAAAAAAGATAGATATATCTATGGCTTCGGAGGATCCGCAGACCCTAAGCGCACCCTATGCGCTCCCTCCCCGAACCAAGCGCGCACCCTCCTGATCACGCACTGAATGCTAATTGGCTGTCAAGTGTCTGTCTACATTCGAAACCAGGAACTGTTGGCAGCAATTTTGTGCCTCGGTAGAAGGGAGGCTAAAGAAGTAAGGGGAATAAGTGTTTAAAACATATAAAGGGGGCAGGGTAGAAATATTCTGACCCTCTAGTGTTGCTTAGGGGGTCCCAGAAGGACCCCCTGGGGCCCCCTTTTTAAAAAAAAAAAATCAGCAAAATGCGCGCAGGGTGTGGATCCGGCCGGGGAAAAAAAAACCCGAAGCGCGGGCTTCCGTGCTTCGTTAATAATTAATACCCGGGTGGGCCAAATTCCGTGGTCAAAATGTTTGTAAATTAATAGGGGGAGGTGGGCTGCGTGGCCCCCCTCCTGGAGCCCTCCAGGGCCCTGGGGACTGCTACCCCCCAGGGCCAGCTCCTACAGTGTCCTGGGGTGCCCACCCCAGGACACTGTTGTTTGCTATGAGAGGGCAGGAGTCTCCCGCCCTCCCATAGCAAACTTCGTTAGGATTTTGAAAGAGAGATCAGGGAAACCTGCTCTCTCTTTCAAAATCCAAACGATATTGCTTTTCCACACGGGGAGCTGCATGTCAGCAGCTCCCCATGTGGAAAAGCAATGCCGGCTCCCGAAGGACGCGGGGAGCCGACTGGGACCGTGGGGGCGTTGGGGCTCCCCCCACGGTCTCCAACATTTTTTTATAAGGATGGGGTCCCCGGGGATAATAAAAATTTGTGATAGGGGCTATTTTTTTTTTACTGTAAAATTAGGAGTCGTGCATCCTAACGCGTTGGGTGCACGGTTTCTCTCGCGTTGGGTGCGCGGTTCCTAACGCATTGGGTGCGCGGATCCAAGGAAAAAAACCTGAAATTTTAGGAGATAAACATCCAGCTTAAGTGTTTTGTTCTTGAGTGGCTCTAAAAAGAGCCGTTGTGTTCATTGAGAGTTTTTGGTACTTATAAGTAAGTACCTATACAGAGTCTAAAGTTGTTGAGGAAGACTCTGTTTCCTTCATCAGTAAAGTGTACTCCATCTCTCCTATACATCTCTTGCATATGAAAGCGCAGATTGTTATTGTAAATGGACCCCATTCTATTGTCTCGGAGAAAAGCAGAAACAGATTTATTCACATGTTTCCTAGCTTTTTCAATTTTTGGACAAAAATGATTGGACCAGTTCCATTTCTGCCTTTGGCATATGTTAGAATACACAAAAGCAGTTTTGGGAAAAAGTGAAATCAATTCTGCAAAGGTGTCCTTCATAAGCATTTACAGACCTACCCCAGTCAAAGTGCCTAGGTCATTGCCACCACAGTGCAATATTATGAGGTAAGGGTGTTGGATATGCACAAAGGATTTTACCAATGGCATCAATTGGTGCCACTTTAACCCTCTCTGTCCAATCCATTTAATGTCTACATTTGGCAAACCTAGGTCTTTGTGAATGCCTTTGTTTTCTGCATACCTTTGGCTCCAGAAAATACAGCTGTGTCCCACAATCCACACTCTAAGCATCTTGAAGGGAGGTCTGGATGCACTCACATGGTCTCTGTAAATGAAGTGGCAGTTTGAAAATTAATATTTTTCTAAAATGGTGGCTAAGATGCAGTTTTGAAAAAAGACAAGAAATCATTGGTTGTTTGACAACCTTCTACGCTGAAAGGTAGGGTGCATGTTTCTGTTTTTTAAACGCATGATTCTTATTGGTTAACAAAACGTGATTGAAAGGAACATTATATATGATAAGCTGATATGTTGAAAAGTCAAGCACACTTGCTGTTTTGATTAGCAACATTGTGTGCTGTGTGCTCAGTTCAGTGTTCCATGACCTGTTTCTATGGTAACAGGCAGAAGGCAGATTGGGGGTAGGGTTCAAATTTATGTCATTTAGAAAGGGTTGAAATGTTTAACCAATAGAAATGTGTGTTTGCTTTTGAATTTATGTGGGAAGGAATGTGATTTGATGTTTACATGTATGTGTGTGGAAAATGAGAGGGAAACTTTGCCATTCTTTGGTTTTACTGACAGGTGCACAGTGCAGAGATTCTGTATAAGAAAATCTGGTGTGTGACTGATATACTTCTTAATCTACAAAACAACTTAAAAGGTAAGTTATTTAATTGTGAGGGGATGTATGTGCTGTATTTTGATTTTAATCAGACTAATGTATGTCTCCTGGTAAAGTGCAGGGAGTACTTTTTGCATGTAGAAATCAATCTGTGATAAGCATTTGTGTTTTTCATGTGTTTGCAGAAAGATTACTGTGCTGTTTTAATATTTTGGTACAATTAGAAATCAGTCATTGTTTATAAATTTGCAAAATGAGTCATGTTTCTACACTAAAATGTAGTATTCGTAGATTAAGAAATGTGTTTTGGTATAGTGCAAGGGATAGCGTTGTTTGTCTAGGAATACACAGTGAGTCTGTGTGCATTTAGGAATCTTTCCCCAAACCACAGGCTGGGCAGATATCACACACCCCACCTCCCCATTTCCGTATAAGACTTCTTAGGGGGAGGGCACCGGCTCTCAACTGGAAGAGAAGTTTTCTATCACCTGGTTTGGTTATAATATCCCAGTAGGGTTCCAGGGCAGGATACAATTTCGCCTCAAGGAATCCCACTGTCATGGACCCTGTGCTAAAGCTACTCATACTCCTAATGGCAACGTAGTCCCAATAGATATTTTTCAAGACACTCTTGGTAGGAAATGTTGCTCCTGCTGGATCTAGCCAAAGCGAGCTCAAACCTAATTCAAACAATGTTACCTTCAGCGATTTGAGCCACCCTATTTTATGGAATGAATCCGCTTTGATAACGTCTTCAAAACCATCAGCATAATGGGAAAGCTCGGGAGTCGTCCAGAGCCTTCTCCAGTATAGAATTGGGCGTAGTCTAGCTAGATCGGAAACTTGTTTCCTACCTAGATCATACCTTAAAGGCAACAGCGGAGTACTTTTCGGGGTGCCTGTAATTGCCCGGAAGAACTTGTTTTCCGAAGCTTGTAGGGTATTCAACTTCTCGAACCCCCACAGCTCCGCCCCGTAAAGAGCTGACCCAAGCGCCTTCGCTTCGTAAACCTGCAAGGCAGGCTTAACGGGTTTCGTCAAAGATTTTCTGTGTTCCGAGCTAATAGCACCTGATAATTGCTTATGCCTCAAGGTAGCAATATCTATATGCTGGCACCACCTACTATTGTCAGCAATGAGAATACCCAGATACGTAAAGGAGTTCACCACCTCAAGAGGACGACCACTCATGATAATCTTTGATTTAAAACTAGGATGGGGATTAAAAATCATGAGTTTTGTTTTAGTCACGTTGACCTCAAGACCGTGTTCCCCACAGAATTGATCAAAAATGGACAGAGCACGCTGCAGACCACTTGGGGTCTTAGATAGAATGAGCGTGTCGTCCGCAAACATTAGAATGGGAATTTTTGTACCAGAAAGCGAGGGAGCGTCCACCTGCGCTGATAGCATACGGGCGACCACACCATTAATATACAAAGTAAACAAGGTTGGTGCCATTGAGCACCCTTGTCGAACACCTCGTTCAACAGGGAAGTCCACTGTGACCATCCCCTGACCACCCCACTGGATTTTAGCAAAAGTTAACTCATGAAGCCGCATTATCAGTGACAGTAGCACCTCTGGCACCCCCAAATCCTTAAGAACAAACCACAGCTGAGACCGTGGCACCAGGTCGAAGGCAGCCCGTAAATCGACGAAAGCCGCATAAAGGCTGCCCCCCCCCCAACAACACAGTCCTCCATTGCAGTAGTTGAAACCGGAATACCTGGTCCACCGTACTTGTAGCCCTACGAAAACCTGCTTGGAAGGGTGACAGAGCATTATTATCATCAACCCAGTCAAGATGCCTGTTTACTATCACCCGCCCTACTATCTTTTGCACGGTATCAATGAGGCTTATCGGCCTATAGTTACCAGGCTTTGATCGATCGCCCTTTTTATACACTGGGATGATTATAGCACCCCTCCAAGATTTCGGAACCTCTGCTCCTTTCGCAATAGTTTTAATAAGTAGGTAGATGTATTTACACCACCGTTCCTTATCACTTATAAAAATATCAGCAGGTACGCCATCTAGCCCTGGGACGCGCCCACTATTTACTGAGCTTAGTGCAATCATAATCTCTTTATAACTAAAGAGATTATCTTGAGAAGTCGGTAGACAAATACTATCTACTCTTACATTCTGACATGTCTCAGCATACTGGGTGCTAAAGAATTTTACCCAATCATCCTGTGGAACATTGTTATTAGGGGGCTCCACCACTCCCTCACCTCCCCACTTGACAATGGTCCAAAACGCTCTAGAATCTTTTCTATCACTAGCACGTTTTAGTTCAGTCCAGTGGTGCTCGTCCCAGGCTTTCTTAGCCTTCACTATACAAGCTTTATAATCCTTCCTGGCTCCCTCTTCTTGATGGCACGACCTAAAGCAAGTCGTGCATTTCTACAGTTAGCATTGTACCATTTTGCACCTTTGCGGGCTTTCACCCCGTAACGCTTAGCAGGCTTCAAAAACTGATCTTTAATCATACTAAAGAGAGTGTCATGAATTTTGACCACACAACCCAGTCCAGCTGCAAAGGGATTAGCGGATTCCATAGCTAATATCGCTTTATCTGTTTCAGATTTGATTTTATCAATGGCCTGTTGATCGGTTGCTACCCTGTCCCACCTTAACCTCCGCATATCATTTGCTGGAACAACCAAGGGTGGAACAAGAGTATTAGGGCCTATGAGACCATTGGCAGCTAGCCACCATTCATGCTCCACGCATAAGGGGTTGTGGTCACTCTCACTTCTCCAAACAACCTCCATGTCGCAGACCCTAGGCCATAAGGTCATTCTACAGAATACATAGTCTATTCTGCTTTTGTGCCGCCCATTGTCAAATGTCATAGCCCCTTGTTTATCGGATTTTGTTCTACCATTCAAGGCTCTTAAACCCTTTTCAAAACACAAGGCATTCAGACCGACCACATCCTCAGTTCAGCATATAACTGGAGCCAACTCTAACCTAGGGATGCCCCAATGAGAATCCTCTTCGTCCCCAAGTGAGTCTTCACCAGCGACTAGAGGTTCAAAAGTCCGATTGAAATCACCTGCAATGACAATATTATTGTCTTGCGAATGCGTGTCAAGAAGGGTACCCAAGGCAATTAATACCTCTGATCTGCCTCCCTTGTTGCCTCTGGCGTAGATGTTATAAATATCAAGTTTTCCTATAGTGCCAGTAGACATTTTAATTAACTGGATATCACTATGACTAGTTTCCATATCTTTAATTGATAGATTTAGGGACTGCCGAACCCAAATAGTGAGACCCCCCATTGGTCTCCCCTTTGGGCCTTTTAGAGCGGGCACAGAAAAATTCAAATATCCCAACACAAATACGGGTTCACATGCCCAAGTCTCCTGAAATACACAAACATCAAAGGAGTTAACAAAGCTGAACCAATCACCAGAGTCAAGTTTAGAACGCAGCCCAGCAAGGTTCCAAGAGATTAATTTTCCCACCTCAGCCGCAGGACCAGCCAAGGCGTTCGGAACAGGGTCAAGATAAATGGCCTTACCCACTGAAACTGCAACAATTGTTCGGCCTCTAAACCCAGCGGCAAGAATGTCACCCTCTCCTTTCGGGTCAGTCTCAGAAGTACAGCGTACAAAAGATGCAACAGTATACAATTGAGGCTCATCTGACACATTACCTGGCAATGGCTTCTTGCCACGTACATTACTCTTCTTGGTGAGGGTACTTAAACTATTTGGGCCAGTTGGTTCACAAGGTACTACACTCTTGCCCCCAACAAGTCAGTCGCAATCGTTCAGATTAGATAGAGCTGAGAACCTATTTTCTATGTTGAGTCCCCACTCATTAATTTGGGTAGCCCTTCCCCGTTTGTTTTGTACCAAATTCCATTTTGTCCTCAAAATGCTCGGATTGAGGCCACTTCCCCTCCTTTGATAGAAGAAGTCAAGTGTGAGTGGAATGATATTGGTTGATCTACGCTGAGGGGGGAGTAAATTTGGTAATATATTAGTCAGTACTGCCGGGTCAGTAAAGTTCAACACAACACAGTCCCCCCTAAATCTTTTTGGACCACTTCCTATCCAATCCACCCTTCTTGCCATGACTAGTTCATCCACTAACTGGTGCTTACCCCAGGGGGTTATTACCATGTTATTAGTTAACCAGTGCAGTGCTTTGGTCAGCAGGGAAGATGTGGATTCCACCTGGCCAGACGTCAGTGGAGGAACATTAGCTAAAACCAAAACTAAGGGGGAGGCCTCAACAATAAGTTCCACCGAGCCTTTCAATGAATTCAGGGCAGTAGGACTTACTGGGGGAACCTCACCCCCAGACTCGTCTTCTCCTGCATTTATCTCAGGAGCAGTAGGACACTTGGGCAATGGATTCCCACCCACACCTCCATCAGGCCTCGTAGTTTTCCTTTCGGTCTCGACTCTCTGTACTACTTCAGCAGGCGTTTTTTTTACCTCAACTAAAGTTTTGTTCAGTAGCCCCCCTAATCTGGTCACTTCGTCCGTTAGCTTATCTATTTTAGCTACCAGAGGCTTGACGATACCCTTAATCTTTGAGTCAATCATGCACATAAACTTTTTAAGCTGTTCATTTGTTAGGGACACACGCGCATCATCAATCAATCCACTTTCGTCCGCTACATCAATATTACTAGGTGGGGAGGCGGGCCTTTTCCTGCCCGAACGTAACCCACCCCGTTTAGGCTGGACCTTTCTGCCTCCTCTAGTAGTTCGAGGGACAGGTACTGGGGACAGGGCTTTTTCCTCTAATATTTCTAACTCAGCCTCCTCTTCACTTCCGACAACATAATTCGTAGAGTTGTTCTGAGCAAAAATTTGGTCGTCTGCTTGATCGCATGCTGCTTCAATGATACCACTGTTATCGAGTTCTTGACGTTCGGCCCGTATAGATTCAGGAGGAGCAGACTTAGAGAATGAACCCAAGCCTAATGAGGACCTCCTCTCACTATTTATTTTAGCAACAACCTGAACTAAATAATTGTCCATGGTATTCGATACCGAGGCCGCCCTTTGCTTAGACATTGAATGCCCCAATACAGTGTAATCCTACTTAAGGCTTGAAAAACAACACTTACATAGAGGTCAAAATAAGCGACCAACCCAGATCACAGAGCAAGGCCAATAAGATAAAATACAATAACCCGACAAACGGATGGGGCGGCGCCACACCAAATACGAGCAGAGTGCACGGCCCAGTCCAGTCTCTACCAGTCGCTGACTGTCCCGCCCTTGTCCCGGGCTTCTCCCGGGACGCTCCCGCGCGCTCCCGCGCAGCGGTGAACGAGGTCACTTATGAAGGTGTGGAGGTGGTTAGGGGGCGTGGCAAGCAGGGAGAGCGTCCAGGTGCAGATCATTCACACAGGGACTCCTGGGAGATGGAGTCCCTGTTCTGTTGCTCGCAGCCCTGCTGCACTTAACACAGCCCACAGCGTGATAGCCTCACTCCAGGCACAGGTGATGACACGGTGATGCGGGACCCGCGTAGCGGGTCCGGCGAGCTTCTGAGGAAGTCAGATGAATGCAGCAGAATGCAACAAGCAGGAACCAGGGCGAGGTAGCTTTCAGCAAGATCAGTGACCCAAAACTGACCAGCAAGCGACAGCCTTTATCTCGGCGGTCAGGGGGCGTGGCAAGCAGGGAGAGCGTCCAGGTGCAGATCGTTCACACAAGGATTCCTGGGAGATGGAGTCCCTGTTCTGTTGCTCGCAGCCCTGCTGCACTTAACACAGCCCACAGCGTGATAGCCTCACTCCAGGCACAGGTGATGACACGGCGATGCGGGACCCGTGTAGCGGGTCCGGCGAGCTTCTGAGGAAGTCAGATGAATGCAGCAGAATGCAACAAGCAGGAACCAGGGCGAGGTAGCTTTCAGCAAGATCAGTGACCCAAAACTGACCAGCAAGCGACAGCCTTTATCTCGGTGGTCAGGGGCGTGGCAAGCAGGGAGAGCGTCCAGGTGCAGATCGTTCACACAGGGACTCCTGGGAGATGGAGTCCCTGTTCTGTTGCTCGCAGCCCTGCTGCACTTAACACAGCCCACAGCATGATAGCCTCACTCCAGGCACAGGTGATGACACGGCGATGCGGGACCCGCGTAGCGGGTCCGGCGAGCTTCTGAGGAAGTCAGATGAATGCAGCAGAATGCAACAAGCAGGAACCAGGGCGAGGTAGCTTTCAGCAAGATCAGTGACTTTCATCTAAGAGCCAAATAACAATAGATACCTTGAGGATTTATTCAGTAGAAATTAATTAATTAAATAGTCACAACACTGATCTTAATTTCCTTGAACTCAAAAAAAGAAAGAAACTCACAAAGTGCAATTTTCAAAAAAATGACCCAAGTTCATTTTTAGTTTTTTAACAAAAATAAATTTGTATTTTCAATATTTTCATCCAGTAAAGTGGTGAAACAATACACTTTACATTTCATGTATGGCAACATAAAACTACTGTCTACTTCAGAATCTCATTAGCAGTAGTCAATGACATTTCTTACAAACAAATCAAAGCCAACCACATATTTGGCCATGTGTTGAACTTATTCCGTACAAAATAAAAGGATTTTTTTCAGCTTCAAATGCCTATTAATTGTGTAAGAAAATGTCGCAGCGTCGACGTTTCGGTCTCACTCTCGAAGAACAATCACAGAGACCATCCTCAGGACCGAAGTTGCACCATGAATCTATTAAAATATATACATACATTCTGTTAATATATTTGAGTTCATAAGTTTGTATTGATTATACACGAAAGGAAAACAGGTGTGATCTGTTCCAACCACCCGAAATGTGGTGGCAATTTGAAAGAACCCAACACCTCTGCACCAAACCAGAAGACTCTCCCGTGGACAGTGCAAAACATAACCACCAAATGTATGGTAACAAAAAACTCAAAACTCACTGCAATGAGAAATCGGAAATTCAGCCTGTTCTAGGAATTAACAGCGTTTATACAGCGTTCTGTGGTAAAGAAAATACTGGTTTCAAAGAACCAAGAGAGACCACAGTTACTAATCACACCTTAAAATCCTATGTGAATAACGTGTTGTAGAGAAACTCCTCCTAAAACATACCGGCTGCTACTCGCTGACAAGACGGCAACACTCGTCTCTCCCGTAATAATCTAGGAAGACGATAAACATCCTTCAGTCACTGATTCTACCAGACCCGTCTGGGTATATACCAGTGGCATATACAGATGCGATATTAACTTACTTCTTAACGTCTGTTTCTAGCAGCTATGAATTCTGCGTCTCACTCTCCAAGTCAGTCGAGCCCCGAATGCACGCTGGCTCCGAGATTATAAATCCAGCGGCATGCCGGTCTCGATACGGAAAATCGAATCGGCCATCTTTGAGCTGTATTAATTCTAACAGGCCAGAACCCTCCTATTCGTAATACAGTTAACATTAAGGAACCAAACAGGCAGTACGCTACTACTAAATGTAGCTAATTCAAATATTACGTGTGTTACATATACATAGTGTTTATGTCCTAAGTATAATAAGTAAAGAACCAGCATTAGTTATTGTGTCGGCCATCTTGGAACTGTATCAGTTACTACCACAGTTTAATGGTGGGGGCCAAAGACAACCACTGCGGTCTCTAATGGACATATGTGTTTTCAGATTGCAGACACTAAATAATATAGCGTACGTTCAATATTTCACCATAACAAGCATAAGTAGGTGTCACAATTATAAGGTTGACAAGGTTTGCCATTCCACAAAGGAATTTAATCCCCTTTCCACTGTTTTAGCTGACCAAATCCACCTGTTTTCCTTTAATGTAAGCAAACGATCTACATTCAGCCTGCGTTTATTCATTTTTACAGTTTCCAGTACAAACCATTTCATGTCGGAGGGCATATGTTCCTTTGTTAAATAGTGTTCAACCATTGGTGCAGTTTCAATCCTGCATCTAATTCGTGATTGGTGTTGAATAATTCGTTTTTTTTACCTCCTGTGTAGTTTTTTCAATATAGAATAACCCACATGGGCACTCTATACAATAGATGACATTTCTAGTGAGGCAATTTGAGTGTTGTCGTAGTGTCCACTCTTTCCCATTCAGTACACATGATTTTACTACTGATGTGGTTGGACAAGCAGAACAATGACCACAAGGATAGTGGCCAATGATCGGGGGTAAACCCCATAGATTTGTCAAAGTGCTCGGGGTAGGTTCTTTATATGTTTTCACAAGGTAATCCCTTAGATTTCTCGCCCTTTTAAATGCAAAACGGGGTAGTGCCATTTGTGGTTCGGCTTTCTGAATCAAGTGCCAATTTTTAGTCACTATCTTTTTAATCGAATTAGATTCACTTCCAAATGTCGTGACACAAGTGATCAACTCTTGTTTTAGTGTTGACTCATCTTTGGTCTGTAACAGTGCCTCCTGTTCGTAATACCAAGCCCTTTTTAAGGAGTGTTTGACCAACCTATATGGGTAGCCTCTCATGACCAATTTTGTCTGTAGGATTTTTGCCTCTTTGAAGTAATTCTCCCGTCTGGTACAGTTTCGTTTAATACGTAAAAACTGACCAAACGGGAGATTATCCCGTAAGTTACGTGGATGATGGCTTGTATATTTGAGTAATGTGTTCCTTGCAGTGGGTTTTGTGAAGAGACTTAACGAAAGCTTGCCACCATCATTCCAGATCCGAAGGTCTAGAAAATTGATTGATTGGTCATCATGCTCCATGGTAAATTGTAAGTGACTGTTTTGTTGGTTTAACCAGAGGTGAAATTCTTGTAAACTTGTGATTGATCCCTCCCAGACAAGAAATACATCGTCTATGTATCTAAGATACTTTTTTATCTGATCTTGAAAGGGGTTATTGTTGTAAATCACCTCTTCCTCGAATGCTGCCACGTAAAGGTTCGCTATGTCTGGGGCAAAAATTGCCCCCATTGCGACTCCTTTTGTTTGTCCATAGAAATCCCCATTAAAAAGGAAATAATTCTGCTCCAGTGCAATTCTCGCGCACTTTGTAATAAAATCAGAAGGTACCTGGTGGGGGCGTGATCTTTGTTCTAATGTATCACTGATCACGGATAATGCCTCCCCTTGGGGTATGCTTGTATACAGGCTTTCTATATCCATTGTAACAAGGATATTCTGTTCTTTGTGGAATAACTGTCCCTCCAGTCCCATAATCACATGGGTACTATCTCTAGTATAGGATTTGGTCAAAGGCACAAAAGGTTTTATAAAAAAGTCAACATATTCTGCTAATGGTTGTAGAATGGATTGGCAACCTGCCACAATTGGTCTACCAGGTGGTTTTTTGTCATCCTTGTGGATTTTTTGTAGCGTATAAAACGCCGGTATCGAATAATTACTTTTATTCAGATATTCGAATTTCATATAAAGAGCTGCATACAACGCGATCCCCGTAGTGCAAACTCTCTCCACGGTGACCCGACGCTGTAATCTGCATTTAGGAATCATTTTGAGAGAAACATTTTGGTACTAATCTGTAGTAGTAGATTTTCAGCAATGTGTGCAGTCACCTTAGATCTTGTAGACTAGTAAATGTGTTTTGTACAAGGGATAGTTGTCTGTCTACAATCACACTGTGAGTCTGTGTGTATTTGGATAAGCATTGTGAGAGAAGCATTTGGTAAAATTATGTATTTGCTGACAGACAATTGTTTTAAAACTTGTCATGTTGTCAAGTTTTAGTAGCATTAAAAGCCAGTGTTTGCTTGTGCATTTATAAAATGAGTTAGGCTTTGACACTAAAGTTCAGTACTTAAATATGTAGATTGTGTGCAGTCCCCTTACCCCTTTCATAGTAGTGAATGAGTTTTGGTAAACTCCTCGTGATAGTGTTGCTTGTCTAGAATAACACTGTGAGTCTGTGTGCATTTGGGAACCACTGTGAGAGAAGCATTTGGTAACATCATGTGTTTGCTGACAGATAACTGTTTTAAAACCTCTCATTTTGTCAAGTTTTTGTAGCATTAGAAGCCAGTCATTGCTTATGCATTGATAAAATGAGTCAGGCATTGACAGTAAAGTGCAGTACTGAAATATGTAGATTGTGTGCAGTCCCCTTACCCCTGAGTTTTGGTAAACTCCTAGGGATAGTGTTGCTCGTCTAGAATCACACTGTGAGTCTGTGTGCATTTGGGAACCACTGTGAAAGAAGCATTTTGGTACTTCATATCTTTGAATACGCATAACTGCTTAAAAACTTTCCTGTTCTCAAGTTTTGGTAGAATTATAAGGTCGTCATTGCTTATGTATTCACCCAGGAACTGTCCTTGCAATACTGTAAACATTCAGTTAATATTCAAGTAGTAACGGAGTGAAACAGGCCTTAGCACATGCATTGATTCAAATGCTTATCCACCATGCAGGCACTTCTTTAACCATCTACACAGTTCTCTTTCTCTTTCACACCTTTAATTCCACAGTCAGTCCCATACACTTCAAGCAAACACCCTGTCACTCCCCATGTACTCCTCTAGTGACCCATTCAGCAGCATATACTAAACCATTCACTTCGCCAAAACCCAAACACTTATAAATTCACTCAGGCATTCTCTTTGCAGTACTCTAATCATTCAGTCAGTATCCAAGTACTCATGCAGTGAGCCAGGCCTTACAACATGGACTGCTTCAAACCCCTATCTAGTATGCATACAGGCCTCTAGTCACCTACACACTTGTCTTTCACTTCTTTAATTAACTAGTCAGTATCTATATGTACTTCAATAAACATCCTGTCACTAATCTTGCCCTCATCCAGTGACTGATCCAGTACCATGTACTAATCTTTTCACTGCGCCAAAACTGAAAAACTTAAAAGTTTTACCCAGACACTCTCCTAGCAGTAGTCTAATGATTCAGTCAATTTCCAGGTACTCATGTAGTGAACCATGCATTACCACATAGAGGGCTTCAAATGTCTATGCAGTATGCATGCAGTCTTCTAACATACTATATACTTGTCTTTAACAGCTTCAATTCCCCAGTCAGTATCCATGTACTTTCAGCAAACATCCTGTCACTCCCCTTGCAGTGTTCTAGTGACTTATTCAGCACAATGTAGTAATGCATTCACTGCGCTTAAACTGAAACACCTGTAAATTCACCTAGGTACGCTTCTTGCAATAGTCTAATCATTCAGTCAGTACCTAAGTACTAATGGAGTGAGGCAGGCCTTAGCACATGAATTGCTTCAAACGCCTATCCAGTATGCATGCAGTCCTCTAACCACCTACACACTTGTTTTTCTCACCTTCAATTCCCCTGTCAGTATACATACACTGCAGAAAACACCCTATCACTCCCCTTGCACTCCTCCAGTGACCCATTCAGCACCATGTACTAATCCATTCACTGCGCCGAAAGCCAACCATTTATAAATTCACCCAGGCACTCTCCTTGCAGTACTCTAATCATTCAGTCAGTATCCAAGTACTATTGGACTGAGACAGGCCTTATGGATGGACTCAAACATGTGTCCACTATGCATGTAGGTCTCTAATCACCTACACACTTGTCTTTCACACCATCAATATCCATGTCAGTATTCACACACTTCTAGGAAACACCCTGTCACTCACCCAGTGTGTCTGCTTATAGTATTGTAATCATTCAGTCAGTTAGCATGTAGTCTTTTAGTGATGTAGGCTTTAGGGCATGAACTGCTTCAAAGTAGTATGCACTATGCTTGTAGTGTTTTAACCATCGTCACACTTGTGCTTCAGGGCTATAGTTTCTTAGTCAGTTTTTATATAAAATGTGTTTCTACAGTAATAGAATAGTATCAATTTGAAAGATATTAATATACTTGTATTTGTGATTCTTTTTTACAGATACTGTTTTTCAACGTTAAAATAGAGAAATCATGCCAGAAAAATAAAAGAAAAGGAAAACAGAGACAGGAGAATTACTTGAAGAAACATCAACCACAAGTATTGAATGTACAAGATAATGTGGCTAAAAAGAAAAAATCTTCTGGTAAGATCACAAAGCAATTTATTAAAAATGTTTGTAGGAGCAAACAGAATGTACAGAATGCTGAAACCACTGAGAATGATTCAACTAGAAAAAAAATTCAAGATAAGAGGAAAAGCAAAAAAGTAAATGTTCAGTCTTAGGAGACAAAGTATGCTAAAAGAAGGCAAAAGCAGTGTAAGGAATTACGCAAAAAAATATTTTACAAGAGAGCAGTACATAATTTGCTGAAAGATGTGAAGAAATGTAAAAAGAGAGGTCTATTTTATAAAAAGAAGCATATTGAAAACATTGTTGAAAAGGCTTTTGAAGTAAAAAGGAAACTATTCATTTTAGTATTAAACAGAATTCGATCACTAGATAAACCAATGCAATTAAAGAAGGCCAAAAGGAGGAAAAGAGTAAATAATAGAAAAAAAAATTGCGATTTTTTTGGGGAGAATGGAAACACAGTTCCATTTCAGAGCCTTTCTTTAATGAAGAGAATTATTTACAGAGAAAAAAACTTACTGTATGCAGTTGACACCAGTGGTAGAGGTTATGAGGTTAGAGATGGTTGTCCAATTGAGAAAGAGAAAATGGTTGAAAGAAATGCAGAAGTGATAGCTGATGAAGTTCTAGGGAGACGTCCTAAACACCCTGTGTACACTTGGGATTGCAGTAGTATTTGTAGTGTACGACAGGAACTAGCAGAAGTTACTGAAACATTAAGTGGACAAATAGAAAAAGTGGACATGTCCAGATGTGAAGTAATCAATGAACATTACAGTGTACATCCACTTCATTCCAAAGAGGTGATGGGGAATACGATTGAGTTGTTCCAAATGAAAAAAGCAACAGGAAGTCCTATGAGTGTACGGGAAGAGAGCTTGGAAGCTCGTTGTTTTCCCGCAGTTGTTTCCAACAGGAAAAGAACCAGAAAGTACAGATATTTTGAAAACGAATATGTTGGACACATATTACTCAAACAGAAGTCATCATCTTGAGAACATGTGTCTCTATGAAGCGCTGCAAAACTACACTTTTAAACATAATACTACAGAGGACATCAATGATTGAAAATATGCAGTGATTGGTTCCGAAGGATGTCTGGTGAAACTAAGGAAAGGAAATTTTAATTAATCACAGGAAACTGAGTTGTGACACTGCTGATAAAAGGGAATTTTACTATTTAGCCATTTTGCAAATGTTCAAACCATGGCGTTCAGAACTGGAATTACTTTAGATTTTCAGAGCTATGAAGATTCATTTAATGCTTGTAAAGATAGCATACAAT
Source organism: Triturus cristatus (assembly GCF_964204655.1). Classification (NCBI taxonomy): domain Eukaryota; kingdom Metazoa; phylum Chordata; class Amphibia; order Caudata; family Salamandridae; genus Triturus; species Triturus cristatus. The sequence goes on along the minus strand of NC_140591.1, from coordinate 1,361,520,165 downwards.
GCAGTGCCTTTGCAAATTATGTGAAAATGTTGAATGATGAGATTGATCAAGAAGCTACAATTGCAGCTGATATTGCTAGAGACAGTTCTCAAGACAGTCAAAGTTCTGTTGCACTGAGTCAAGATCCACTTGGACAACCAATTGTTAAAAATGAAGCAGTAACTGCCATGAATGAGGTGGAAACAGCAATGTATCAAGCTCAAGAAGATGTAATACAGTTAGGAAACTTGGAAGAACAACTAAATGTTGAACAGGAACAAATATATCAACAAGTGAAAGAGCAGATTGACCATGGATTACTTCATGAAAAGAAAGGGTGCTCATGTACATCATTTCAACCTATCTGAATGTATGTGAGCAGTCAAGCTGGAACAGGAAAAAGTTTCTTAGTTAAAGTAATTACAAGTTATCTGCAAAAAACAACTTAGTCGCATTTGTCTTGTGTTGTCACTCCAACTGGGTTGGCTGCACATAACATTAAAGGAATTACTTTACATCGTTTACTAATGCTACCAGTAGAGCATGTGAACAAATTGGAATACCACAAGCTATTGGAGAAGCTTGTTGTGAAGTTTCAAGAGTCTTGAAGAAAATGAAACTTCTCATTATTGATGAGGTGAGCATGGTCTCAAACTTGATGCTTGCCTTTGTGCATTTAAGAATGCAGCAACTTCTTAAAACAGAGCATGACGTGTTATTTGGAGGAAAACACGTCATCATTTTTGGAGATCTATTGCAACTGACTCCGGTAAAAGGACAACCGGTATTTAAAACACTTGCACATGAAGATACCAGAAAGTCTCTTGGTAGTGTTGGTAATGTGAACATTTGGACTCATTTTGAATACAAAGAACTGACAACAAATATGCGACAGGCAAATAATGCTGAATATGGAAGTATTCTTCAAGATATAAGAATTGGAATTCTTACAGAAAATGGCAAACAAGCTTTGGAGAGTCGATTACTTTGCAATGTCTTTCCAAATGAAAATGTAGTTCCTGCAAAAGTGTACATGAAGATTGCTGAAAATAAATCAGTGATCTGTTTAATGCCAACACTGCGCGAGTGTTCCAGATTCAACGAAGAACTATTGAAAATGGAAAATGAAGAAATTATAAAAATGGAAGCCATCGATAAAATAGAGCATGAAAGAATTGAGGAAATTTGAATTTTTATGATCAATTGTGTCCCCTATCTTAGACCCCAACGGCTCCATGTACATGCTACAAGTACATGTATGTTCCCTAAACTTCCAGCTATGAAGACGCAAATACATATGCGTCCAACGTTAACATGTCCTCTTTCAGATCCACCATGAATGGGTCGAATATTCCGTTCTTAAGTATGCCTTGCCACCGTCTTTTATAGAGTACCTTTCACGTTTTTCAGCTCTGGCAAGTTAGGCCCTGAATTCTGCCATCGAGCTATTCCTGCTTTCTGCCTCTGAATGCTCCAGCCTGGACCTGTATCGGTATCCATGACCTTTGTCTTACTTCCTGCGCGGCTAACGGTGCCTGGCCCGGCCTGTTGCCTGCCAAGACTGTATTCAGCCTTCAAGTCATCTGCTCCGCTCCTCGAGAAAATGCATTCCTGTCTAGTAGTTTAGGTAAACATCCTTCAGCTGCAGAGCAAAGGGCCCGGCCTTACTGTCTCCGTGCAAGTAATTCATAGCTCCTGTTACCATGGTAGGCCCATGCCCCCTCGCATCTCATGTAGACACGTAGACACTTATACATGCACTAGAAGTCAGTATAGGATAGCCTCTGCCTGAGAGACCTTTCCTTCCAGATAATACAGTTCCTTAAACACAAGATATTAGATACGATTTGGGATTAGGTTGTTCTGACATCCCAGACTTCTGTCTCCTCATGTAGGGCTAAATGTCAAGTCCCCTTCACCCTCCAGTTACACGTCAATCACACGTCATGCTGCCGTGCGCGCACCTCTGCCATGTATTTCTGCTGACTTTGCAGGATTCTCTTATGGATCCACCCACCTGTGACATCCTCATAATGACGTTTCTATGTACACGCCTATTGTAACGCCTTTTTCATTACGTATGTGTATTCTTATCTCTCTTCTCAGCTGTTACGCCTCCTGCATTTGCCTTTACTGTAATGCATTGACTATATATATGACAACCTGTCAATAAAGTATTGCTCTATCCCTTCCCGAACCTTCGTGGTGACGGAATCCTATTGCCTGGTTCGAACCAATTCCTTTGTAAGGAATAAACCCCCTTTTAAAACCTCAAATACCACGGATTCTGCCTCTTATTTTTACTGAGTAATTCTTATTGAACTTTACCGCATAAATTAAGTCTAGGTAATTTAAATTTACCACATAATTGGCGCCCGAATAGGGACTCCTCCCCCACCCCACGCGCCGGAGGTGCATTGCAGACCCGGTCTCCTGCCACAGCCGGACGGACAACTACGCGTACCTGCAGGATTTCCTGTACCTCCCTCAGGCCAACGGAGGTGACTGAGGCTGCGATCAACACCCAGACGAGGCGGTGAGGAGTGCGGAAGATCCCGACCAGAGCCTAGCTGAGAGAGCAAGATCCGAGGTATACAGAGGCCCACCAGGTTCCGAAGTTCCGAAGTATCCACGTCACGAGTCGAGTCGAGTCCAGTCTGGTCTAGTCCAGACCAGAGTTTCCGAGGCCTTCTGTTCCGTTCCGTGCTTCCCGGTGAGTACCGTTGCTGGGGACGCATCTAGACGTGCGCATTGGTTTGTGCCGGTCAAGACGGGTTTGGGTACACAGATCCGGTCTGCACTGTTTTAGCGGTGTATCTGTACTGTTTAGCAGTACATCTAGTATTATGCAGTTAGCTAGTTTTATTCTAATTATTATTGTTCGTTTTAAAGTGTTTTAATATGTTTTAAATGTCGTGGTATGAGTGATTGTTCGATCTTCATTACTGTGTTTATTGTATTAATTGTGTTCAAGTCCGAGAAAGAATCAAGTAGCAAGGTTTAAGATGCCGTTATTCTCAAAATTAAGACAGATTAGAACTAGAAAAGGGATACTCGAGGAAGACATTCCCATTCCACCTAGGGACACTCCAGGGTACTTTATGTACCATAAACATGGCCTAGATGCCGTATTATATCTCGATTTGTGGGTGGACTACACCAAGGATTTAGCAGAGAATCAGAGATGGCTCGCCGCTGGGACATGGGATGCAGATTGCATCATGAGAGTAGAAGAAGCATTATGGAAAAAGAAAGCCAGACAGTCACAGAAAGATGCCATTGAATTATGGCGTAAAGAATCGCATAGACGCACAGAGAAAGCACTCAGAAAAGAAGAGAAAAGTAGGGAAGATTCAGACAAAGCCCGAGAAAACGTATTAATTGAGGAAGGTATCCGAGCAAAAGCAGAACAAGTAGACAGACAACGAAACACTCTTATGAATGGTATGTATCCTCTTCTGGCCGAGGGTTTACCTAAGGCCACCCTGGAAGTACCGAAAGATCTGCCACCTCCATTACTTCCGACTAAATTGCTCCCCAAGACCGCAAAGGACATTTTCCTTTCTTCCTATTTAGACGATGTAGCCCCCGAATATGTTAATGCTCCGCCGCCACGCACACCACCTGCTAACGGCGCTCGACCCCGAGATAATCTGCCCCCACTTCCGCAGCAACATACTCCTCCGTCCGTTCAAAACCTTCCGCCCGTTACTTCACTTGTTCCCGCATCTATTCTTCCTACCTTACACCCAACGAATCCTTTTGGACCTAGCACCTCAGGAGGTGCGACAGGAAGTTTTCATACGCCGCCATCAGCGCGTCGATTGACTTATAGGGATTTAGCACACCAACGTACACCTCAAACAGCGAATTATGACATATTTAAAGAGCCTCTTACAGATTGTAGATATGATCCAGTACCCGGTAAAGACGACAGAATGATGCTATCATCAGTACGTTTACGACGAGTTGCGAATTATTTAATGATATTACCAGGAATGATTGATCATCTAGACAAAATATATCACTTTGTCCAAACAGGGCAAGGTCCTGAAAGTATTGGCGAGGCCATGGCATACCAGAAAGTGGACACGCAAAAACTGTTGTTACGCTTCTTCATAAACTGCCTGATAAGACACAGAGATAGGCCAGGTGTAGACCCGGAAGAAATGAAAGCACTTAACAAATGGGGTCAGAATATAGCGGACGGAAAACATGATAAACAGAATAGTATAGAAAGTATGTACCGAAGGATCCGAAAAACAGTAGAACAAATATGTGAAAGAGAACGACCTGAACGAGAAACAGATGCAGATAAGACTGAGTCCTCGGGGGAGGAGGAACAACTAGAAATGACAACAGGACAATCACAATTACCAGCTAGAGAAATGATAGCTTATGTAGGTAAGGGAAGATCCTTTAATAATTCAATACGTCCGATAGGTCCAGAAAGTAAGAGAATGTTTCAAGCAGCCATGTCAAATCCAAAGACCCCTGAACATTTATTTCAGGCTACTGATAAAATACTTCAAGAACGAATGGGGTACCATGTACTCGATTCTATGGATGAACAAGAATTAGCCAGGTCAGCAGTACAATGGGCTGACAGTTCTGATAAATATAGTGATGACGCGCTAGCACACACGTTTTTGAATCTTTCACCAGACGAACAGCGTTTAGCTGGTATATACATGATACAACATCTCCTTAGATTGTCTAAAGGTCAACATTCCGATCCTGGTCCCCTACCTGATATTCTGATAGAACTACTCATGAATAAATGGAGAGGCCTAGGTACCGATCTAATTAAAGTAATTCTAGAACATCGGCACAGATACAGTGCCTTCCTGTGTCCAGAGCTTGATCCAGCTCCCTCCATGGAAAGAAAAATGTATTACATAGACAGACAGAATCCCTTACGCGAAGTGCACCCAGTTAGAAATGATGATAATACTTTTAGACGCGTGTTTGTGTACACGCCCATAACTAAAATAGAACTATTGGAAATGAAAAAGTTAGTGCCTAGCCATGACAGAGATCCAGCAGGTTTTCACCGTGAAATAAAAGACATGTTACTCATGGGTGATTATACCTATCCTGACATTATGAAAATATTAAAAGTATTATTGCCTGCTGGTATTTACGAGAAACTAAAAGAAAAAGAATGGGAGGTGGGAGAGCAAAAGATTGATTGGACAGCATTAGAAAACGAAGAAAATGCCCGAACTGCAGGCCTAGGGCTTGGGGACAAAACTAAAGCATTACCAGGATTATTAGTACAAGTATTGCCACGTTTATTAACCACGAAAAAGGAAGACTGGGGTGCAATCTCAGCTTGCAAACAGAAACCCGATGAAGACACTAGTGATTTTTATTCCCGATTTGAAAAATGTTTTGGTATTAATAGCGGCCTGAAAGCAAGTAGCGATTCATATCCACATCTTTTTGTAACAAAATTAGTCGAGAATTCCTTGCCCCAGGTTAAGAACAGAGTATTGAAAGTAGAGAGCTCTTGGCAAGCTAACACCCCGTCACAAATGTTACAAATGTTACAGTACCATCAGAATAGAATTAGAGAAGAACAAGAACACGCACAAAGACGTATGAAAGACACGAAAATGAAAATGCTCGTTGCTCAGTCAGTTCCAGCTGACAGTCATAAAAAGGGTGCGACACAGTCCAGTAATTCAGCGGTTCCTGTTAAAGGGACATGTAACTATTGTAAACAGCCAGGTCATTATATAAACGATTGTGCAGTTCTGAAACATAATATCTCTACGGGTAAAACCAAGGAGAGACCACGTCCACCTAGACAGGATCAGATCCAACCACAAGTACCTCAGAATGTACAGCCTATGCCAGCTTCACAACAGACCGTAGCGGTACCACAACCACAGCCTAGTGTCGCAACACAAAACACGACACAACAGATGTACCAGTATGCACAAAATGACTATCCCGATTATCAGCGATACACATGAAACAGCCTAGAGAGGGAGGTTGGCTTACCCCTTATTGAGGTTCCTGTAGATCAAGAGGGTCCTTATGTACATAGTCAAGTATTAGGGAAGGACAGAAAGTTTTTAATTGATACAGGGGCAAGCAGAACAACTATAAGTCACGACGAGGTTCCAGGGGCACCCCTCTCAGGCTCACAGAATGTTTCCCTTGGATTTTCAGGAAAGCCTATTGTTAACGAAGTATCGCAACCTCTTCTTCTTGCAGTTGGTCCATTGACACGGACTACAGATTTATTGCTTACAAAATCATGCCCAGAAAACTTGTTAGGTATAAAGACACTGAAAGCTCTAGGAGCTGTAATATGTTGTTCCCCAGAAGGGGTACGATTATTTTTGCGTGACTTTAAAGGTCACTATGTATTTAGAGATATGGATCACCGGTTACAGAATGTCCCTGCACATTTATGGGCACAAGGCCCCACTGATGTAGGTTGTATGCATATTACACCATATCGAGTTACACTCAAAGCAGGAGTGGTATTACCACGAATTCGACAATAAAAGTTACCTCCAGATGCTGTAGTGGCTTTGCTGCAAATCATTGACGAGCTCATTGCACAAGGAGTGGTTGTGGAAACCGACTCCAATGTATGTAATTCTCCTATTATTCCAATTCTTAAACGAACTGATCCAAAAGCACCCCCCGTTTATCGATTAATTATTGATCTGCGCGAATTGAATAAATGCATTTTACCACAGTATCCCGTGGTTCCAGATATCTCTTCATTATTAACAGCTATTGATTCAGAAGCAACGTTCTTTACTGTGATTGACCTCAAGAACGCCTTCTTTAGCGACCCAATCGATCCGGAAAGCCAATATTTGTTCGGATTCTGTTTAAATGGACAAAGCTTCAAATTTGCACGCGCACCTCAAGGATTCACAGAAAGCCCCAGCATCTACAGCCAAGCACTGAAAAGACAACTTGACAGTATCCACATGCCTGTTAACACTACCCTGCTTCAGTATGTCGATGATCTGCTGATCACCGCCCGAAGCGAGCCCGAATGTGAAAAAGCATCACTGACGGTTTTACATTTCCTGGCCGACAAGGGGCACAAGGTGTCCCCTTCGAAGCTGCAATTCTGTGTTCAGCAAGTTGTGTACCTTGGGCACTTGCTGTCCAAGGGGGGGAGACAGCTCACACCTGACCGCATCCAGTTAATTGTAAACATGCCACCACCCAAGACACAAAAGGAGGTGCGGGCCTTCATAGGTCTCACTTCATACTGTAGGCAATGGATTCCCCAATATGCATTTCTAGTGAAGCCACTCATTCAGTTGACAACCCAGGAGGCAGCGACTTCGACTGTCCTCCCTTGGACTCAGGAACATACACAAGCTTTTGAAGACTTAAAGAAAGCCTTATGTCAAGCACCTGTTTTAGCGACACCATGTTACAGTAAGCCTTTTACACTTTTTGTCACAGAACGCGAAGGTACTGCCTTGTCAGTACTCACTCAGGAACAAGCAGGTTCACACAAGCCGTGTGCTTACTTTTCTAGCACATTAGATCCAGTAGCCCAGGCTCTGCCTACGTGCCTGAAATCAGTCGCAGCGACAGCTTTAGCGATCAGACAAAGCGATTCCATAGTATTAGGACATCAATTGATAGTGCAAGTTCCACACTCCGTGGAAGTTCTGTTAAACCGAACTCAGACTCAGCACTTGACTATAGCACGACTGACAGGTTATGAATTAACATTGTTCCAGCCACACATAGAAATCAGACGCTGTAGTACATTAAATCCTGCCACACTTTTGCCATTAAGTGGAACAGACCCATTGGCACATGATTGTATTGAAGTCATTACTATTACGACGAAACCCAGACAAGACTTGACAGACATTCCATTACCAGATCCAGACCTGAAACTTTATGTGGATGGTTCATGCATGAGAACAAGTACAGGAGAGTTAGTGGCCGCTTACGCAGTCACGACAGACACCGAAATTATTGAAACAAATTGTATTGACACCTTGTCAGCTCAGGCAGCAGAGCTCATCGCTCTGACACAAGCCTGTATTCAAGCCAAAAATAAAAGAGTCAACATATACACAGATTCCCGTTATGCATTCGGAGTTGTACACGACTTCGGAGTCCTTTGGCGAGAGAGAGGTTATTTAACTTCTCACGGTGCCAACATTCAACACGGTCCCCTTATTCAAGCTCTGTTAGATGCAATACATCTGCCTACTTCAATATCTATCATGAAGTGCAAGGCCCATACAAAAATTACCGATATCATTTCCCAGGGTAACGACCTAGCAGACCGAACAGCTAAGCAAACATCACAGAATCGGACTCATGCAACGGACTTGACAAAGACAATAGTTCCAACATCGACACACTGCATGACAGTAAAGGATCCCGCCCTTGATGTAATCGACATACAGACACATGCTACACCAGAGGAAATAAAGAAATGGACTGAACTAGGAGGGATCCAAACAGATCAGGGATGGATGACGAAGGGAAAATCTACATGGTTTCTCCCCGACTCCATGGTTCAAGTTATCATTAACACAATACATAGTCCAGCACATCTAGGAGAGAAAGCTATGTTAGACAGTATTCGAAACATTTGGTTTAATAAACACTTACGAGCTGCAGCCAAACAGAAAGTGCGTACTTGCATGATTTGTTGTCAGTTCAACCCAGGTAAAGGCGTTCCTGTAGAGCAAGGTGGATTTCAACCTCCCGATCACCCTTTTGAAGTCCTCCAGATGGATTATATCCAGATGGAACGTTGTCGAGGATTCAAATATGTCCTCGTAGTTGTATGCGCACTTTCCCGTTGGACAGAAGCATATCCAGTCTCAGATTACACTGCCCCGACCACTGCCAAGCAGCTGGTTCGTGAATTCTTCCCACGGTATGGTTTGCCCCGTATCGTGTACTCAGATAATGGTCAACCGTTCTCATCCGAGCTAATGAAACACATTTCACTCCTGTTAGGCTATCAATGGAAATTCCACTGTGTCCGGCATCCCGAGGCAGCAGGTCTCGTGGAGCGTCATAATCAGACTCTGAAAATACGACTTTCTAAAATCTGCAGAGAGAAAGGCGTCGACTGGATAGTAGCTTTACCAGTTGCGCTCTTTTACATGAGAATGATAGCACATTCTCGAACAGGGCTATCCCCGTACGAGGTGGTCTTCGGTAGGCCACCAAATATGTGGGGGACGCCTATACCTCGTAAAATCACTGATGTTGATTGTAATATGCTGACAGATTACCTTGCTTCCTTGATGTCTGCACTACAATCTTGCCGTTCACAGGTAGCTGCAGCCTTTCCCGACAATACCGAGGTGAAGCCCCATGAAGTGGTTCCCGGAGACTTTGTTTTCATAAGAAATTTCGACAGGAGGAGCCCGCTGGAGCCTCGCTGGCAAACGCCGAAATTAGTACTCCTGACCACGAGGACAGCAGTGAAGATTGAGGGTCGCAAGGGTTGGCTACATTCGAGCCATATCAAGAAATTTCATGGACTGCCTTCTGATTTGAACTCTCAGCCCTACCCTCCTCCACAGACTGACTCAAAACTCCCCCTGGTCGAGAAAACTGCTGCCCAAGAATACAAACTGAAATTAAGGTCTAGCAAGTCAGACAATTTGACTGTTTAAGTCCTCTCCTAGGTGAATCGGTTAAATTAGTCTCTGACATGTATCCTCTAGACCAAAACAGAGAGAAAGATAGACAGAAACAGCTCAAGAAACGTGCATATTGTAAATTACTTCATAGTCACTGTATAGTGACATTATTGATTATGTTTTTTCTAAATCTTCTGATTATTGCTGCAAGTATACTGTTGCACATATACTACCCTATTTTCAAGCATGCACATTCTGCTTCTGATGTTACTGCCGAACACTATTTTAGCGAATTACCTCCACATGAGTTGCCCTACAGACTTGCGCTGCGCAATAACACATTCATTAGTATGTTACATCACTCCCATCAGGCCAACAACGCTACAAATTGTTGGATATGTGGCCGACTCCCTCCCTACCAGAAATACAAGGGAGTTCTGCCCCTCTTCCCATATCCATTCACACACAATGGCTCCTGTGGTGCATGGTTTAGTTTGATTAATTCCTTAGATTCAAATACCGTAGTTTACCAGAGCATCTGGGTATGGGGAAACCTGAACTTAGTTTTGCTTAAAGCCTGCTACCCTAACAAGGAGGGACTTCCCAAAAGGACAGGAACTGATCTAGAAAATGAAGTATATGGATTAGGTAATTTTACACTTAACCTCATGATTCTAAATGTTGAATCCGAAGCTGAACCAGTCTTGCCTGCTATGTCAGTATTACCAGTCAAAGGTGAATTATGTGTAAGAAAGAATGGTACAGTACACTTGGGTCATAGTAAATGTATTACTGTGATCGAATTCAGTGATCAAGGCAAGTCTACATTTAGAGCTTCCCGTCATTCCTACTTCGTTTGTGGTCATACCGCATATATACGTTTACCTCTAGATTGGGATGGTACCTGTTACATTGCATTCCTTCTGCCACCTGTTTTCCTAGCCCCTCCTGATTATCATAGAAACACCCATCTAGTACACAATAGACCCCAGAGAGATCTCCCGATTGTCGACTACACTGAAACGGCATGGGAACAATAAACAGACTTCAATAAAGGTCTCTTTCCCTACATAGGTGTTGTCTCTAATAGTAAACTGATACGCAGATTAACCAGAACCCTTGAAGCAGTAGTGAATGAAACTACCTCTGCCCTAGGCAACTTAACAGAGGAGCAGTCTGCGATGCGGATTGTTGTTCTCCAAAATCGTCTTGTCCTTGACGTCATCCTGGCCGATAGGGGCGGAGCCTGTAGAGTCATCGGATCAAGTTGCTGTGTTTTCATTCCAGAAAACGCGCCATCAGTATATAAAGCCATAACTCGTCTTCATAAGATTACAAGTCAGATACACCAGAATCCAGGCACCTGGACGTGGTCCGGTTGGTTCTGGAGCATGTGGTCAGCCTGGGGATGGAAAGTCCTATCCTTCCTAGGTATTGCCCTTCTCATAGTATTCAGTTGCTGCCTGTGTCTACAATGTGGACCAGCGATTTGCGGCCTGTGTGCCACATCATGTATTCCACACTCAAGTTCTCATTCAAAATCCCGGAAGACGAAAGAAGAACAAATGATGTTACATGAACAGATTGATGGATTCCTGAGGATCGATATCTCATGAAGGGTCCGTAGGGGACAAGGAGGGAATGAGGAAATATGAATTTTTATGATCAATTGTGTCCCCTATCTTAGACCCCAACGGCTCCATGTACATGCTACAAGTACATGTATGTTCCCTCCACTTCCAGCTATGAAGACGCAAATACATATGCGTCCAACGTTAACATGTCCTCTTTCAGATCCACCATGAATGGGTCGAATATTCCGTTCTTAAGTATGCCTTGCCACCGTCTTTTATAGAGTACCTTTCACGTTTTTCAGCTCTGGCAAGTTAGGCCCTGAATTCTGCCATCGAGCTATTCCTGCTTTCTGCCTCTGAATGCTCCAGCCTGGACCTGTATCTGTATCCATGACCTTTGTCTTAATTCCTGCGCGGCTAACGGTGCCTGGCCCGGCCTGTTGCCTGCCAAGACTGTATTCAGCCTTCAAGTTATCTGCTCCGCTCCTCGAGAAAATGCATTCCTGTCTAGTAGTTTAGGTAAACATCCTTCAGCTGCAGAGCAAAGGGCCCGGCCTTACTGTCTCCGTGCAAGTAATTCATAGCTCCTGTTACTATGGTAGGCCCATGCCCCCTCGCATCTCATGTAGACACGTAGACACTTATACACGCACTAGAAGTCAGTATAGGATAGCCTCTGCCTGAGAGACCTTTCCTTCCAGATAATACAGTTCCTTAAACACAAGATATTAGATACGATTTGGGATTAGGTTGTTCTGACATCCCAGACTTCTGTCTCCTCATGTAGGGCCAAATGTCAAGTCCCCTTCACCCTCCAGTTACACGTCAATCACACGTCATGCTGCCGTGCGCGCACCTCTGCCATGTATTTCTGCTGACTTTGCAGGATTCTCTTATGGATCCACCCACCTGTGACATCCTCAGAAAATGACGTTTCTAAGTACACGCCTATTGTAACGCCTTTTTCATTATGTATGTGTATTCTTATCTCTCTTCTCAGCTGTTACGCCTCCTGCATTTGCCTTTACTGTAATGCATTGACTATATATATGACAACCTGTCAATAAAGTATTGCTCTATCCCTTCCCGAACCTTCGTGGTGACGGAATCCTATTGCCTGGTTCGAACCAATTCCTTTGTAAGGAATAAACCCCCTTTTAAAACCTCAAATACCACGGATTCTGCCTCTTATTTTTACTGAGTTATTCTTATTGAACTTTACCGCATAAATTAAGTCTAGGTAATTTAAATTTACCACAGAATCACTATTATTTTGACGGGAAGGTTGAAAACAAAACTGGATTCTTTAGAAAAAAAATATCTAAAACAGCTGGTTTAGAAAAGACACTATATGTGTTTGTAAACTGGTAATTTTAAGGCGTAATTTGGATGTAGAAAAAGGGTTAGTTAATGGCGCATTGGGTAAAGTGGTGGATTTTGTTAATTATCAGAAAAAAGAAGGAATTGAATTTAAAAAAATTAAATTTGATCAGATTGAAGAAGTTAAAGAAATTGGTCGTTGTTCAGTTCGTTTTTTGCTTGTTAAAGATTTATATGTCCGTAGGAAACAATTTCCATTTTCTCTGGTATATGCAGTGACTATTCTTAAATCTCAAGGATTAAGTGTAGACAATGCATTAGTGAACATGGGATCTACAGTATTTAAAGAGGGTATGGCATAGGTTGCTTTGTCGCGAGTCAGAACATTATCTGGTTTGTTTTTGATTGATTTTGATGAGACAAAGGTTACTGCAGATGCAAACTGTGTAACAGAGTATAATGGGTTAAGAAGGGTGTATGCTCCAAATTTAGGTCAATATCCTGTATTTGAAAAGCGTGTGATTGGTCGAAAAAGAAGGGTTGAGAATATCTATTCTGAAGGTGTCGAGAAGGGAAAAGAACAAGATAATGTTGTGATTGCAAGTAAAAAGAAATTGGACACTGTTGAAGAGGTTGTTGGTTATCAGTTTGAAAATAGTTCAGGTGTCAACTGCTATGCTAATGTAGTGGTAAATGTTGTTTTTTATCTTGAAGGTTTGCAAGAACAAATTATGCAGAATCGGCAAAAAGATTTTGTTCTCTGTTGCATTCTGTTTATGAAAAATTGACAACAGACACAAGTAAAATACAATCTGTTTCAGATGTTCGTAATCTTTTGGATGTGTGTTCTGGTTCTACACAATTTACACAAAATATCCAAAAAGATGCTCAGGAATTTTTAATGTATATGCTTACAATTTTTGAAAATGAAGGTGTAGAAATAGAAAATATTTTTGACCTTTCTTACAAATGGGAACATCATTGTGAAAATTGCATGTATACATGTACCACTAATGTAGACACTGAGAGATTTCTGTATTTAACATTACCAGACTGTAAATCAGTGTCTTTCAATAAATTAGTTAAAGGTACAAATCAAAACACGGAGTGTAGCCAATGTAAATCAGAAATGTTACACACATTATTTTTAACAAAATATGGACAATACATCATTTTAATGATGCAACGTTGTACAGCTGATGGAAGAAAATTGGATACTTTAATAAAGCAGTTTGTAGCAACACAACTATCAATATCAGGAAGGACTTTTGAAGCAATTGCAATAATTTTCCATGATGGTCCTTCCACCACATCTGGACATTACACTGCCTATCTAAAATGTGACAAAGGCTGGACACTTTGTAATGATTCCCAGTTGGTTTTCAAACAACGTTTGCCTACGGAAATACCTAATTGCTACATAATATTTTTAAAGTCAAAGTTTTGGGAAGATAATTCATTCTCTGAGGAATTTATTATTATAATTTAATAGGACTACCATTGAACAATTTACATAAAAAGGAGTGCAAAAATACCATTTGGCCTCAAGGAAAGGAATATGTTTGAATTATTGATTTTTTGTGCTCATTGACTCGGTGAATATTTTTAAGCGACAACATTTATAGTTTTTATGAGTTAAACTTATAACATTTTGTTAGCCATAAGCATTTCATATATGTGTGATTTGTATCTTGTGGTATTTTACTGAGAATAGCATGTTGGGTGTTTTTAAACAATCTTTTTGATTGTTTTTTTCTGCCTGCTGTTAAGTGATGAGTACGATTGAAATCACTATTTCTAGTGAAATTCAATATATTCTGAGAACAGCAAAAAAGGCAAACAAATTACTTTATTGAAATTATGCTGTGTTGTAAAACATGTATTATTACATGTTACAACTATTTTTTCTTTTCTTTACAGATCCTAATTCTAAAATAAGCAGTTTACATCAATATACATTGCAAAAAAAATCTGAAAAAAATGTATACCATTTTTAATTTCTATTAGTGTGAAGGTAAGTTTAACTAAGTATTAATATGCAGAATGGGCAGATCTGCAAGAACCTACAAAGATTGAACAAGTTTTTAAAAACACTCTGTTTATACCGATGTAGTTTTGAAATCTCTCTGTTACCGGATATTATGTAACCTCCAAAAAAACAGATTTGAGTGGTTCATAATATTTCCCATTGCACCTATTGAAGGACCGCAATCATTTCAATCATTCTTGTTTGAGCATCTTGGCAGACAAAACTCTGTGCTTACCTTCTATCATTCGGAAGCAATTTTAAAACAGAAATATGTCACTTTTTGTAACATAGCTATTGCACAAGACACTCTTTCATATTTACAAAGAGAGGAAAAGGCGCTCTGTGTACTTTTTCAACTCCATGTAAATACAACCTCATCATACACACCACTTTACGTTGAAAGGGCTTTCTATAAGTGTTGCTGTGCGTAATTGCACTGAATACTCATAGAACAAGACACATCTCCAGATTTATCAGAAATCATAAATCTCGATATGTGTGTGAATGCTGCACCATTCTCTAATTGGTGTACGAAAGCACAACAAGGAGAATTGTTTTCATTTCTCCCCATTTTTAAATCTTCAATGAATGCTAAAATGTTCAGCATACATTGAAGGAGAAAAATGCGTTTACTGATTGTTTTTGTGCAGGAAGGTGTGTCTTTCTGCACAAAAAAAAACAACATGACACAGATATCCTTCCACCATGGTGCAAGGGTGCCTGTGTCACCACATGGCTGCAATTTAAGCAGCCGTGCAGAGAGAAGCATAGATGTGCAACATATTTATGTACATATGTTGCATCCCTGTGCTTCGGAAGTACTACAGCACACTGCAGTTAAAGAGGTTACTGTGTGATGCTGCAGCACATCCTCATAGTTCTCCATTATACATTCACCATACGCCATTAATACATTTATTCAGTCAATTACGTACTACACATACATTCATCTAATCTTTCACACACCAACAAACAAATATATAGCTCTTTTTTTCAACCAGGAAAGTTAGTTCTTAGAAGAGCTTTTTTTTCTTCTTTTGTCTTTTATATTGTTTTTTGTTTTTTTGAACAATTTTTAATTTTTGGGGGATTTTCTTGAAAAAAAAAAGGAAAAAACAGAACTGGAGGAACAAAACAATGAACTTCAGGGGAAAAAAAACAACAACAAAAAACGAACAATGATGGCTTTCTTGCATCCTGCTAATTAAGTCTCAGTAGCATAGCACTGCATTACACTTCAAGCAGAGGATTCTCAGTGTGGTAAACTGAGGACGGATGTCCAGGTGTTGGTCCGATGGATGCACGCGAGAAGTACTTGGCTCTGATGTCTGTGAAGGTCCAGGAAGAACTCTCATTCTTCGGCACTCTTCACGTGCCAGGTTTTTTGGATGTATGGTTTTGAGATGTTTTTTCATGCTGGCTGTACCACATGAGTACTTCTTTTCTGGATCGCCACGGGAGAACACTCTTTGACATATCTTGCATGTCACTTTGGTGGCTTTGGTCTTGGATTGCCCCTCTAGAAAAGTAAAAAATTTCCAGACGATAGATGAATATCTTTCCAGGCGTGGTGCTTCAACCAGAAATTCATCTCCAGAAGAATGTTGAGATGCTGGAGATCCTTCCTGCCCTGAAGTCATTGTTTTGCAAAAAAGATTGAACTAAGTTTAAACTTAGCGAAAAAAAGTTCTTCTCAGCAGAGAGATGCTCCTCCAAAGAAGGTCTAAGAAGAATGATTGAAATGGGCGGGGTCTTTCAATAGTTAGAACAGGAAGTGTAATGAACCAATCAAATCTCTTTTTTTCAGGTCACATGGGATCCGCACACCATGCGCTTACACAGTACGCACCAAGCGCGCATCCGCGAAATTGAATTTAAAAGGAATATAGGATTAGATGTAAAAATATATTACTTTTATGAGTAGTTTAGAGTTTGTCTGCAATTAATATTCACATGAAATACATATATATATGTTTTTTAAATGTTAAACATTTCGCGGGATTCGCGCACCACCACGTCATACATGCATATGACGTATCGCGGAAGCGCAGAAGCGTCGCGTAACGTGTATCGTACGTGTCGCGTTTAGGCTTGGAGTCGCGTACCGGTCGCATTGCAATCGCGCACCAAACACGTACCCAACGCATACCGTACACCGATGCTTTCACGTAGGGTTCGAGAAAGGTGCGCATAGGGTGCGCGGATCCCAAAAAAATAATAACGTTTTGAAAATATAGTTTAAAAAATATTTTTAAAAAAGTATAAATATATATTTTAACACATTAACAATTTTTTTTACAAAAACCCAATAAAAACAAATACTATTTTTTAATTTTTAAAAGAATTAATTGAAAAAACAAGTTAAAATAAAGGTGATAAAAAAGTATTAAAAAAACATAATTAAAGGAATTGAAAAATTTAGAAAATCAATGAAAATCATTAAACATCATAGCTTTAGAGATAAATTATAGATAGGAATTAGCATTTAAAAAACCTTTGAAATTCACTGAAAAAACTATAGGTTTAATGCACGTTATAGTTAGGAATTGGCATTTAAAAAACCTTAGAAATTCACTGAAAAAACCATAGGTTTCAGGGGCGTTATAGTTAGCTGGACATTTCCCTCGTACAAAAGCCTAGAAATTCCCCCGTTATAGTTAGTTCAGCTAACTATAACTCGCGCGCCCCCGCAATGCACTGCTGATGACGTCACATATTACATCACTCTTGACATGGTCAGTGACATCACTGATGACATCACTGATGACATCTCAAATGACATCACTGATGACATCACTGATGACATCATCCATGTAATAAATTAGTGCATCTTCTCACACCCTAATATAACCTTTGATACACCGACTGAAAATTTCAGACGGCCATTCTCAAAACCATAGATACTCCAATACCAATAATTACATACCCACTCTTTGACTCTTAGGTCTACACACACCTCCACTCACTTATCTGTAGAGTCACTCATACTTACAGTCACTCAGTACAGGACTATCATATGCATTTATACAACTATATAGACACTCAGACACCGCCAATCATCTATAGACATACTCACACACCTAGTCAATCATGCAAATAATTAATCACACTCCAATTTACTCACCTATACAGTTATACACGCACAAGTTCACTTACTCATATAAATACTACCACATTCTTACGCTCTTATACAATTACTGATACAAGCACACACTCATCCATACAGCCACTCTCACAATCACACACTCTCACATATACCCAGTTATATACTCTTACACACATATACCCTGCCTTTCACATATATAGTTGTTACTCACACATGTACCACTGAGATATACTTTCAATCACTAACACACCCATACATACACTCACCCAACCACACAGTCCATCACAGATGCACTCTTAAAACCATGCACCCATAGAATCACCCACTCACATGCACAGAGTCAAACACACCCGACCCACACAAACACTCAGGCACCCATACAGATACTCAGACAACCAATCAATAACCCATATAGACACTCATATAGCTATTCACAAAACCATTCAGCCACTGATACAACAACAGACAGACAGATACAGACATTCACACAGTTTAGTCACTAGTCTGCAGTAAGATACATTTAATGACTCACTTAAAGTCAGTCACGCACCTTAAAAATCATCCATTCACACACTTATAAACCCACTCATTCTTCCATAGGCCTTTCCCTATATATATTAAACATATCAAAACTTTACAGAAACACAGACACACTGGATGATGTCATCAGTGATGTCATCAGTGATGTCATTTGAGATGTCATCAGTGATGTCATCAGTGATGTCACTGACCAAGTCATGAGTGATGTAATATGTGACGTCATCAGCAGTGCATTGCGGGGGCGCGCGAGTTATAGTTAGCTGAACTAACTATAACGGGGGAATTTCTAGGGTTTTGTACAGGGGAAATGTCCAGCTAACTATAACACCCCTGAAATCCATGTTTTTTTCAGTGAATTTCTAAGGTTTTTTAAATGCCAATTCCTAACTATAACGTGCATAAAACCTATGGTTTTTTCAATGAAGTTATATATATCTATATATTTTTATACATTCAACGCTGTGAATTTTAAACTTTCACTTCTTTGCTCATATCTTATCTTTAACAGTGTCAATTCATTTAATTCAACCACCAAGTGTGGTATTATTATTATTACTTTATTGTTTGGGGGGTTTTAATATGAGTACAATGCAAACTGTTAACCCTCCTCCTTTCTTTTTGGACACTCCAGGTGAACCTCCAGTACATTGGGAAATATGGTTCGACGCCTTCGAAACATATTTAGGAGCAATAGGAGCATCAAGATATACTGCTGATAAGAAAAAATTCCTTCTCCTCCACTCTCTAGGGTTTGAAGGAAGATCTATATTTAAACATTTACCCATTCTTTCTCCAGAAGAAAGTGATGGTCTAGATGAGTATAGAGAAACCATATTGAAATTAAAAATAAGGTTCGATAAACAACCATATCTTATGGTTCGAAGACACACATTTTTCAAAAGGAAACAATTGGATGATGAAGATGTTTATTCTGAAAGCGATTCAGAAGTTATTTCTGTCATTCGCGAAGAGAATGAGTTATCCTCACAGAAGGGTAATGAACACATCATCTCCTCATCTAGTGTTATTGAAGGTGATCCTTCTGATTGCGTAGATTCCAATGTAGAGATTGGTATTTGCAACAAAATTCTCCATTTACTGGTAGACTCAGGTGTTCGTATCACAATGATCACAAAAAAATAGTTTGAAGAGACATGGGGAAATTCTATTGAGTTGTCCGCTCCAGACAGATCACCTGTATCTTATGAAGGTCGCAAGATTGATCTTCTTGGGATTTTTTGAAGATGTTTTGTCTTTCAAAGGTAGGCACATAAAGGGAAAAGTTTATGTGGCAGTCAAAGGTTTAAACATTCTTGGGTGGTTTCACCAGGGTTTATTTGGTATGATATTGAAACCTGGCGTGAACAGGTGTTGGTGGTGGAGTGTTGTGATGATCTAAAACAAAATTACATCAAACAAAAGTGGACATTTAAGTTTCCTTCCGTGTTTGGTGATCGCTTAGGTAAGATAAGTGGTTTCAAGCATTGGATTGTGGCTAAACAAGGTGCTGTGCCTGTGAAACACAAACTTAGGGGGGGTACCCTTTAACGTCAGGTCAGATTTAGAGAAGGAACTCAAAGAACTATGTGCTAAGGGAATCATTGGGCCTGCTGAATCTTCCCTGTGGCTTTATCCCTTGGTGGTGGCCTGCAAAAAAAATTGTCAGCGTCAACTTGAGATCTCTTAACAAGGAGATTTGTGTCGATTCCCATCCGCTACCCAAGATATCTGATTTGTTTGCTGCTACTAAGAGAGCTAAATGCTTTAATAAACTTGATCTTGCTAGCGCATATCATCAAGTTGAGCTTCACCCGGAATACAAACACCTCACCGCATTTGTGTCTCCTTTAGGGACTTTCCAGTACCGACGGATGCCCTTTGGCTTAGCCTCTGCGGTTTCCGTCTTCCAAAGAGTCATGAACAACATCCGTAGCGATTTTGACTCTGTACTTGTGTTTCAGGATGATGTTCTAGTATTTGGCAAAGACTCTCATTCTCATGATATT
This sequence comes from Triturus cristatus, assembly GCF_964204655.1. Taxonomy (NCBI): domain Eukaryota; kingdom Metazoa; phylum Chordata; class Amphibia; order Caudata; family Salamandridae; genus Triturus; species Triturus cristatus. The sequence continues at coordinate 1,361,499,997 of NC_140591.1, read as the reverse complement.
ATTCTTCAAAAGGTGTTCATTCAAGGAACATGGGGCTGTGTTAAAATCTGAACATTTTGAATTCAATTGTGACAAAGTGGAATACTTGGGACATGTAGTGTCCCAAGAAGTTGTGAATCCCAGACCAGGTTTATTGGAAGCCATCACATGTGCTCCTCCTCCATCAGACAAGACCGGTGTCAAGTCCCTGTTAGGATTGTGTGAATATTATTCAAAATTAATTCCTGATTTTGCCACTATTGTTTGCCGTATTAGTTCTTTGCTAAAAAATGGGGTATATTTTGAATGGAGTGAAGAGTGTGTTTCTGCCTTGGAACATGTGAAATCGTTGTTGTCCAATTATAAAGCTCTAAAACCTTTTGATCCCAATCATGACTCTTGCATCACTGTTGACGCTAGTCAGGTTGGTTTAGGGGCTATGTTTATCCAAAGTGTGGAAGGTGTTGAGGAAACTATTGGATTCGCCTCTAGAGTCCTCAGAGCAGCTGAAAAACAATATTCAGTCATCGAAAACGAGTTGTTAGCTTGCTGTTCGGCCATAGAAAAATTCCGACCATATGTGTGGGGTAAAAGGTTTTTACTAATTACCGACCATAAACCTCTTGTAAATATTCTGGGTGACAATGTGTGTAAGTGTTGTACGCCCAGGATTCTCAGAATGGTCACCAGACTTTTACAATATTAGTTTGATGTCAAACACATTGCGGATGGGAAAAATTTCAGGGCAGACTTCCTTTCCAGGTTTCCTGTCAGTAGAAAAAAACAAGACAACATCAAGTATAATGATCTCGTTGACGAAGATTGTGAAGATTGTTTTGTTGCCACTCTTGACATCCCTGAACTTAAAGTTGGTTCAGAAGAGGAGTGGAGATCCACTTTCCTAGATTATTCTGTTCTTTGTGATGTCTGTGACCTGGTTAAGAATGGATGGCCATGTGAGAAAGTTACTTCTCCATTATTACAACCTTTTTGCAAAATTGAAAGTGAGTTATCTTTGAAGATGGTTTATTGATGAGAGGAGAGAAATTGGTTCCTCCTTCTTCTCTCAGACTTAACATTCTGAAGAGGGCTCACAAAGGGCATTAAGGTGCCACACTAACTAAACGTGGTGTCGGAGATTCCTTTTGGTGGCCGTCCATGGATACCGACATAGAGGACATGGTTCGAGAGTGTTGTGTTTGCAAGAATTCAGACAAGTCTCTTAAGGTGTTTGTTAGAAATGGGATCTCTGGTTGGCTAAGGCTTGCGCCAAAGCCAGGCAGAGACCACCACTCTAGTCAGGGCAAGGGAGTTACACACCAAAGAAAGCCCCTGCTTGGTAGCTTGGCACGAGCAGTCAGGCTTATCCCGGAGGCAATGTGTAAAGCGTTTGCGCAACACACACACACAGCAGCAAAACACTAGGTACACCACAAAAGAAACTCCACACAAGGTTATATCAAAAATAGCCTTTGTATCATCATAAAAAACATTAGATGGTAATCACACAATATACACTGTGCCAACTGGCACTGGGCATTATTTACAGGGGATTATATACACCTGACAGGGCCACATGGACCACTGTCAGAATCATCACTAAGTAGAAATAGTAAAAGTAAGACTTATCATAAATGTAGAGCACAACCAGTAACTACTGGTACAATAATGACCTCAGCATTATTATATTATGCACAAACCATATTAGGATCACACATTATGCACCAACCTCAAACGTACATTATGTAAGAATCATGAGGCATAAAACAGATTAGGAGAACTCATTGCACAATAGGCATCACAAGCATAAATACATTATGCAATACCCAGCATAAACCTTAGGAAATAAATTGGCATAAAAACAGTGTGCCCCAATTGGGGGCACAACGCACTGACACTGGCCTCAGGCCAACTGGCCTCTCACAGGGGCTCAAAATTGCCCAATGTCAAGAATGTCAGGGCGGGCTGCAAAAACAGCAAAGTAAAGTGCGCAATGAACTTGCCTAAACGTAGCAGTTGCCCACTAATTGCTGGGCAGCTGTCAAAATGAGCATTGGCACCAGCGTGCCCCCTGAGCCCTCTCTGGGACTCTATCACCCAAATATGCCCCACTTTGCTGCTGCCTGAGCTCTCGCAGGGCAGCTGGAAAAACCACCAAAACAAGCACTGGCACTGCCGGGGCCTTAGGAGTCCACACTGGGACTCTCAAACTGAAATGGCGCCCACTTCCCTCTCCGGGACTTCTAAAAATAAATAGCCCAAGAGAGTACTGGCACAACTGTGCAAGTTACGTTGGAGTCCCGCTCTGGGACTCAGAAAGAAACCAAAACTTGCCCAAGCGTTGCAGCGGCCCGCAACTGTGGCACCACTGTATCCAGAGACCAACACGGGCACTTCTGGTGCCACTCTTGGCACCCGGGATCTCTTCTCAAGCTCGTCCACACGGGGACTCCGGACATCAAGAGAGGCTACCTCACTCACCGGACTCCCCTGCGGCATGCGGGGCTCGCTCTCAGCATACGGGAGCCCTGCTGAGGATCCGGGACCGGCACTCAGCTCTCTCTTCACCCCAGGAGCCCCACCTGGGGCATACTCGGTCGCGGCCTGCTCCGGGGTCCTCTCCCCTTGGAACCCGGGACTTCTCAATGGAGCAGTGGAGGTGGGGTAGGCTTTCATCCTTTCCAGTACGCCCCGGCGCGGGGTAGGATCCCGCCCGGGTTTTTCAATGTCAGTCATGCTTCTGGCCTCTTCCGCTTCCATACGCAGGCCCCGCCCACAACCAGGCAGGTCACGGATCATGGCGGCAGGGGTCTTCTCTTGGTGGCAACGAGGGGTAGGCTCCCTCTAATTAAATATACAAAAGCGGGGTGGGCACCTGCGTTTCTCCAACCAAAAAGCGGGGTGGGCACCCGCTCCGATTCCGGCAATTGCGGGGTGGGCACCCGCTGTAGATAACAGCAAAGGCAGGGTAGGTTCCCGTGCAGGATCGCTCAAAACAGTGGGGTGGGCTCCCGCTTCCTTAACTAAAGAGGATTGCGGGAATGCGGAGGAATCTCCACGCCGGGGATTCCCTTCTAAAATGATCGCAGCTCCGTGCAGCAGTTAAAAATAGAAGCACTGCTCCTCAGCTGCAGACAGCAAAGCGCTCTTTAAAAATAAAAGCCAAGCGCTCCCAAGGCGCTAGAATCAAAGTCCAGGGGGAGCCCTTCAGGAGAAAAAGGGGCAAAGGCTGGGCCCAGGCAGGCCAGCTCACAGGGCCCACCAGCAGGGAGGCAGTCCCTAGTGGCGGTTCCTCCTGGAGCCCAGCAGCAGGTCTCCCCTTAAGTCAGGAACAGCACAACACTTTCATGGGGTCCCAGCCCCTACATTTATAGGACATTTTCCTTTGTGTCACAGCACAGGGCTTGGGAAACCAGATGCAACTGGTTTTGGAGCACTCTGCTTACCAGGCTCCTCTTTCCTTTCACAGTGCAGGGCAGAGACATCAGACGCACCACAGGAGGTGGAGCCGGCATTGTGGAGGGAAGGCACAGCCCTATTCAGGTCCCAGGTGCAACTCCTTCCTCCTATCTAGATGCAGATCTCTCTATTCAGCCTGTGCTGACTCACCCTGTCTTCTGGAATCCACCAGCCCCTGTCACTCAAAAGCCAGACATGCAATTCACATCAGGCAGGCAGACACATAGCACACAGAAATGCCAACTTCTAAAAGTGGCATTTCTCTACCAGTCACCATAAATCTGCGCACACCATTGCGCAGCATTTATTCTCACGAATTCATACATACTAGACTTGACCACACTGCTCCTCTCATAACAGGAATTACCACTGACACACTCATCCCCAATGCATTCCTATGGGAGGGCAGGCCAACCTTACAAATGTAACACAGAGAGCGCACGCACTTTACACTGGACCACAGTGCTAAAGTGCCTAGAGGCCTAAAAACCCCAACACCACACAGGTTAAAGGCTAGGAGACAGGCAACAAGTTTAGGGATGAACCTGCCAAAAGGGCCAAGTCCAACAGTGTTCACCCCTCCTCTTTCGCCCTTCGAATGTCCGGATGGACCATGGGTTAAAGTAGGAATTGATATTCAAGGGCCCTATGACAATTTATGTGGACAGAATAAGTACATTCTTGTTCTTATGGATTATGCATCTAAGTGGCCTGAGATTAAGCTTGTCAAAGAAACCAATGCCAGAACTATCGTTGATATCCTCTCTGAAATATTTTTGAGGGAAGGTTTTCCAGAGATAGTGGTGTCTGACAATGGAAAACAATTTGTCAGCAGGGAATTTCAGCTTTTCCTACAGTCTTCAAGTATCAAACATGTTAAGAGCTCACTTTATCATCCCCAGAGTAATGGTTTGGTAGAGAGAATGAATCGTGTTGTTGGTGATTGTGTCAAATGGGCCAGAGTGGGACATCATAATGTTTACGTGCTCTCGATGACCTGATTTGGTTTTATAGGACCACACCACATTCTTCGAGCAAAGTTGCACCATTCGTTCTGATGAGAGGAAGAAAAGCCAATACGTTGTTTAAACCTGGTTGGATGTCGAAATTAAATCTGACACCAGTGTTGATAATCTAATGTCTCTTGTCAAGGAGAATGTGTTGGATACACAGTCAAAACAGAAAAATTGGTTTGACTCCAAGAGAGGTGCCAAATTGTCATATCCTAATGTTGGTGACTATGTCAAAATTAAGTCTCCTACTTATGCCAAGAAGGGGGAAAGCAAATTTGGAAAGCCCCTTCGTGTGGTTAAGATTTATGGCAATGCTGTTCAAGTCAAATGTGGGCACTGGTGGAATTTGTCAAACGTTTCTAAAGTTGTTTAGTGTTCTATTACGTCCAATACTAACAGTTCTGATGGGGTAATGGATGCTTGTTCTGAATCTTAGAAAAAATGTACTACTTCTGATTTTGTCGTTCAGCAACTTTCCTTGCCTACTCGTTCTGTGAGAAGAAGCTCAAGACTAGGCCTGGGCGAAGCACTACGCTACGCTCGCGTAGTTTGCGAAGTTCACGCTACTTCGCACTACGCGAACTGCACGTAGCACAGTGCGAACACGCGTAGCGTAGTGTTGCGTAGTGCTGCGGTCATTTTTTGCTTGCTCGCGGTCCTCAACGTCAAGTTGGCGACCGCGAGCAAGCAAAATGACATCCCGGCGAGACTTTTTCCTTGTTCGCGATCAGCAACATCAAGTTGACGATCGCGAGCATGGAAAATAAACCTCCCGGCGAGATTCCCAACGCGAGGAGGTCAGGTTTCTCATTGCGAGGGGTCGCGTATGCTTGCGACCGCTCGCGATGAGAAACTACCAGTTCGCGTTGAGAAAGCTGCTGCTCGAGTAAAAATCTACTCGAGCAGCAGAAAACTACAGCTCGCAATGTGCAAGATGCCATTTTCAATGATTGCACAGTGCCGGTTGCTTGTCCGCACTGTGCAATCATTGAAAACAACATCTTGCACAGTGCGAACATGTTACTACGCAGTTCGCGAAGTGCTACGCGTAGCTCGCCTAGTGCGAACTTCACTTTGCGTAGCTTCGCGAAGTGCTACTTCGCGAACTACGCCCACCCTTACTCAAGACCTCACACACTACCTGCTCGCTCTTGATAATTGTTTTTTTTTTCCCTTTCTTTTGTTTTTTGGTTTTGTTTAGGAACAAGGGAAGGTATGTAGTAATGTGTAAAAGTGTGTTTTGTCTTATTGTTAATATTGCAAGGTTAAAAGTGCTTTTGATGTACAGAGTTCATTCTTTATGATGTCACCTGTAGAATCTGTGTGTTGCCTAGGTACTCTGTATTTGTGATCAGTTGGGTCTTTCTGCTGAGCCTGGTGGAGCTGTTTTCTACTGGCTCCACGACCATGTAGTTTTAATAAATACTATCAAGTATTTATATCTGTTTCCGCCTCAATTACTACAGTATGATTCTTTAGCACTTCTGCAGTGCAGATGGGCGAAGAAGCAGCAAGATGTTCAGGAGTCTACTTGAACAGAGTCACTTTCCATTAACCATGCGACTAGATCATCTATTATCATCTCTACTTTACAAAAAATGACCACAAAGGAAATGCAATAGGAGCTTTTCAGTTAAGTGATGTCTACTTATAGTGCTCAATATTAAAAATAAGAAAGGTAGGCAAAGAAGCTGCACCAATGTTTCCAGACCCATTAGCCCTCAAATACAGATTTTGGGCCTCATTTATAGGGTGTTGGCATAGGGCTGCGCTGACCCACTTCAAAGTGAAAGGGAGGGAATGCATCGTATTTATCAATATTATCTAATATGGTCCATTGCTGCCGTTTCAGCAGCCTAGTGGTGCCTATGTTGTCCGCAGGATTGTTTCTGTGCAGCTTCATGCACAAAAGCAATCCTGGGAGGAATCTTTCTCTTTCTGTGTGTGCTGCAGAACACAGCACACATGGAAAGTAGAAAAAACGAGGAGAAATAAAGATATTTCACCTTGTTGCGCCTCCCCTGGGAGGATTACGTTTTTGAGGCAAATGCAGGTTTAGATGGTTTTATAAATCTGGGGAAGAGGTAAAATCCATAGTTGTTGCATGGGAACACCCACTTCAACACCCATGGCACGCCTCCCTAGCACAGAGTAAGGCAATGCAGCGATTTACGCTGCCTTACTCCATATGTATGAGGTCATCCAAAGCCAAACAAATTGGCTTTGCGTGACCTCATAAATATGATTTTGCAGCTTGTGCTGCCAGAGCATCAAAAAAAGTGATACTCCAGTGGCACAACTGGCACATGAATATGCCCCTTTGTGTGTGGGTCAGAGACATTTTGCAACACCTGCAGGAGTCACTAACCAAGGAAGCTTTCAATTAAGAAAAATGACTTTTCAGTAATAATGATCTCAAACCACAGGTAGGCAGTCTTTAGACATAGCGCCCATAGGCCTGGGCGGTGAACTTCACTCCGTTCTCAGTTTTGCCGAGTTTTCTGCACTCTCCACACCAAGGAGCTCGCAGAGTGCAGAAAACCCCGCTTCGTGATGTGCCACAGAGTTTTTTCCCCACTCATGATGGCGAACTGTAAGTTCGCAAACACGAAAGGTAGGTACGTGAGCGCGAGCTGCCGTTCAGGTAGAATTTCTACGCGAGCTGTAAGAATACCAACACAAACTGCAGTTCGCACTGCACTCCGCCACTCGCGGAACTTCGTGGAGTTTTTTGTAACTTCGCAGAGTTCTGCATTGCAAAACTCCGCGAACTACACCCTGGCCTATGCGGCAGCACATATCCACATTAAAAATGAAAACAGATTGCTTAAGTGGTGTCCCTTGTTTCCTGGAATGTTGCTTTTCTTTCATAGTATTGGCGGGATATCCACCCAATATTAAGATTGACTCCATGACTGTAAGCTTGTCCTCCTAAATCACAAAGACATCAGGAGTAGTATCATGAACGGGTGTGCTGGTGCCGAACATGGCCATTTGCCTGTTTGTAAGTCATTGTACTGTCTTAGATGTATATACTGAACTCAGAATTTCTAGTGCATAAGCTGTAGGCAGCACATCTTCGGTAGAGGGAAGGACATCTCCTGCTCCCTGTTTCCGGGTTAAGCTGTGAGCATTTCATTCACTAACTGCAAATTTCTGAAGTTAGGTGCAAGGGCCTTATACAGCGCAATGTCACACAGATCTGCTCTACCAGTGCACCCTTCATGGTGTAACTCATGCAGAGACAACTCAAATAATTTGAAAAACAAGACAATTAATACCATGGTGAATACGTTTGACTCTGCATTGAAGTTTTTCCTCATCACTAGGCATGGGTCATATGCTGCTGAATCCCGCCTGAAGGATTTTCAGCAGATTTGTGTAGCAGAACAAATGAAGAGGACTGTGGAGGCCTATTACAATAAGAGACCACAATTTGGATGTAGCATCGGAGGGGATTAACGCAGTAGCAGCAGCATCACGACCAGCAATTGCAGTCAAACATCAGCTGTGGATGACATCCAGTGGAACAGAAAGCATGCACTAAATATGCTTCTACTGAGCACCATTGTGATGTTGGAATTGCTGTGCTACTATGACCTTTTTTTATTTTTGTACAATGGATATCTGATTTCTTGAACTCTAAGCTGTGAAAACTGTTTTTAAAATTAAAGTGGCCTCTTTGTTATCGTTTGGTTGTTCATCTGTGGTGTGTGCTCAGACGGCACAGATGGCACGGACTGCGCCGTGATGAAGCTCCAGATGCAAACCTGCAGGAAGGTTTTACCCTTTGAAGCAAACTGCGGCAAGGGCTGAACAGCAGCCATGTGGCAGCACTGGCCAGGTGTGCTTTCACACAGCAAAAGAACATCTTTTTTTCTTATAAACTGCAATGTTAGATTTAACACCTTAGTAAATTAACTGTAAATATCCATTATAAAATTAAGCATGGATGCTTGCTGTTTATGTCTTAAAATTAGATGTAAATTGCATAAAAAATATAACAATGAATAGAGACCATTTTGTTTAAACAATTGGAGACCAGATGCAGTTTTAAAGTGTAATGTGTTTGAATAAAATGTATTTTTGTTAGCCTCTGTGAAAGAAAATAGCCATAAATTCCATTGTCACACCCTGTAGGTTAATGAGTGTAACAAATCCATTGAAAGGTTGGGTGTTTGTCATCTATACTACTAAAGTGACGTTTGTAGTGCTGTCACATTACTGGCCTCAATGTTTAGACTGTGCTAGTAGATGACATACTCTCTTCTCCCTGCCAGCCCGGTGTGACTCTCGTATTACAGCTTACCATCTTTGAAGTGTCAAGGTCAACTTACAAACTTCAAAGCTTCTCAGCACAATGACCTTCTTGCCACTTCAGACCTTATCCAGGCAAATGTAATTGTCAAAATAAGTATACCATGCGTTCCCTTTGTAAGAAATGAGCCTGCTGATGGAGCCAAGCCAGTATAATTTGGATATATTCTTGAGGGAGGGGCTTTTCTATGATTCTGTGCAGGCAGGAGTAGAATGCCCATAGGTAGCATTCTGGGTTGTGAGGGAGATCTTGGGAGGGCTTAAAACTGTCATCCTGTTGTGCTGTAGCAAGAGGCACTGAGGGATTGCATTAACACTAAGCCTTCCAGAGTTTGGCCAGGAGTATGCAGAAACCTAAGCCGGCGAACCCTCACCAAAGCCGATCTGGTAAAGACCATTAAGGGACCGCTGAATAAGCAGCTCCGTAAATGTTTCCAAGTCCGAATGTAGAAATGGTTCCCGGGACCAACACGAGAGCCAAGCCGCCCATCTTCAACTGCCAGCTAGCCTGGATCACTGGTTCATCCCGCTGGAAAGCTCCGGATGTTGGACTTCCAAAAGCTTGACCGGGAGCTCGTCACAAGGCAAGCCGGCACACCCTTAGTGAATCTTAACTGGCTGAGAGCCCTAGGGACCCCAGGAAGAAAAGCTCCGAAATATTTCTAAGTCAGAAGGTAAAAACTTTGACCAAGACCTACCGCGAGGGGTATCTGCGCAGGGCTCCATCACGGTTAGCTGGGGACTTTGACTTTGATCTGTATAGTGCTAAAACATAAAAACTTCATATCTTAGGCTCCCTATATTGGATTTGTATTAATTGGAGTTGGAGTTTATTGTGTATTATGTCTTAATTCTTTGCTGAATTTTTTTTTTTTTAAATGCTTTACATACCTTTCTTTGAGGGTAAGCCTGCCTGATCACAGCCTAGCTACCAAGGGTTGAACATTGGAATCATTTTCTAAGACCTGTACTGAGCCCTGTATTGTGATAGTGGCCTTATTGCCAGTGGTAGATATATATTAACCACTACTTTTAACCCACTCTCCAACATTGCCACTCAATCACCTATAAAGAGAGTGAAAGATAATTGATATTAATTCTTCTTAGTCATAAGAACATTGTATGTAGCGCCACACAAAAAGTGCAACAATCCATACTCAAGGGGGATAGGAGGAAAGCTTGCTGCAGTCAGTTGACACTGCACACTAATGATATTAGGGCTTTGTCCTAGAATTTCTATATAGAGCATTTGACTGTGAGAAAAAAAGCTTTCTGCAAAATACTTTATGAAGAAATAGTATTATATATTTCCTAGAGCACTTTACTTTTACCTCCCTAATACTTCTTTAATATATAAAGAATAAATAGTATTATACATTTCTTAGAATATTGGCTGTCTCTTCGGTCTACAAAAGCAGACCAGTGCATCTTAAGGTGCCTGTAGATGAGAGCTCTCTCTTAGACAAATATATGTGAATGGCACTTACCTTCTTGATTTGTCGTTTTTTTAAGTAGGTCTGGCATTAATCAAGACCCTTTGATTTTATTAATATGTGTTTAATATTACATGTATCATATATTCATAGGGGCTCTCACCCAGCTCTCTCGTCCATTTTTCTGTTATTGACTTATCCATCTTTTTCTTCAACCCACTACATCATTGATAATAGAGCAATTCTTTAGGCAAGTTCTGCCACTGGCAAATTTCACTGTGAGTGGGAGCATAAAGCTAGTGCGCAAGGTGCACATCCACAAAAAAAGCATTTACAGCCGTATTTATGAAATTTGTGGTGCAGGGAACCGCAGCAAGTCACCTTGCTGTGTTGCCCGGCATCACAGGAAAAGGGCAGGAATGCATCATATTTATCCAATATGGCGCATTCATGTACTTTCCCCCTGCACTGGTGAAGTTTTGGCAGCCAAGTACCAACGCAGGCACCGTTTCACAATGGTGCAAGGATGCCTGTGATGTAGGTAGGATGTTTTTGTGCAAGAAGGGACCCCTTCCTGCACTAAAACAATCCTGAGAGGTGTTTGCCCCTTACAATGTGTGCTGCAGAATGAAGCACACATAGAAAGAGGAAATAACAAGGAGAAATAAAGATATTTCTCCTCACTACACCTCTCTTGGGGATGCGTATCTTTTTTGCGCATTTTCACGTTTACAACACCTTGTAAATCGGGGAATTGGTCAAAAAACATCTGAGTTGCGTGGGAATATGCACCGCAATGTGCATGGAACACCTCTCTTGCCCAGAGTAAAGCAACGCAGTGGTTTGTGCTGCATTCACTTATGCGCTGCATTGCTTTACGCCAGATTTTTCAAGCCATTTAAAGCCATGCAAAGTGGCCTTGAGTGGCTTGACAAATTGGACTTAGAGGTTTGTGTCATGCATGTATCACTTTGTGTGATGGAGGCATGACTTAAAGCTCCCATAAATAAGCCCACAAATGTCTGGGCATACTGTGGCAATGCATGCTTTTTCATTAAAAAAGAGTACATTGACTCTTAGCCAATGCGTGTTTTAATTTGTATTCGCTAGGGCCTGGTTACTCCCCCAAAACTGCAGCCAAGATGACCCCTGCTATGTGTCTCCTGGTTAGGTAATCCATATTGATTCTTACTTGTGGAATCCTTCAACATCTGATAAATGGCCAAGCCTTCACCCATTCCACAGTAGGGTCTGTCATGTGATTAACTTATCGTAACTAAGTGGTTTGTGGGAAGCACGTCACACCAAGATCACTACTCTGGTGGGCTCTGGAATAAGGAGGGAGAGAGTTCCTCCGTATAGCACTTGAAGGATATTGTCAAGGCCAAGAAGAGATAACTCCACTTTATAAGCCAGATCTCTCCAGCCCCTGGTCAGCCAGTCATTAATGATCAATAATTGGGAGGTCCAGTAGTAGAAATGAATATTCACCATACCCATGTTGCTATCATAGATTGATTGGCAGTATTTATCCCAGGCAGTACGAAGAGGACGACAAGCCCAGAAGAAATATTGGATAAAGGCAGCGAGGTTGCGAAACCAAGGTGCGGGGATACAAAGTGGGAACATTTGGAGGATATAGAGAAACCTAGGCAGGACCATAATTTTGAACAGCGCCACTCTGCCGAGGGTCTGAAGTGGCATATGTGCCAAACAATTAAGATCCCATTTCATTCTGGTCAGAAGTGGGGAGGGTTTAAGGGACCAGGTCAGCACGGGTTCCACTGAGACATGCAGTCCCAGCTAGAGGAAGCTGAGACATTTGAGAAGGGTATTTGGTTGTTAGTTGATGGCCTCTGACCCTGCCTTAAGTGAGATCAGGAGAGATTTGTGACAGTTGGTAAGGAGTGTGGATGCTTCTCCATAGAGGAACAGGATGTGCATCACTCGGGCCTGACTTGTGATAGTTCCTTAAGTAAAGGAGACCAACATCAGCATGCAGTGTAATTGTGTCCTCATCTCCTCCTCGCCATCGGCAGTCCTGTACTTGGGCATCACACTTAATAAGTCAGGCCAGTGCTCATTTACCATGGCATAGGGGACAGTCCTGTCTGGTTACTTTATGGATGGGAGAGGGTTCGGAGAGCGTCCCATTGATGTGCACCTGTGCAGAGCGTGAGGAGCATAGTTTTTTGCATATCGGCAAAAATTTGTCTCCAAGATTCTAGACAAGGTAAAGGAAAGCACGCCAGTATTGGTAGGCCTCATCTAGGACAAGTTGGTGGAGTGTAGACATGGCAAGTTTCAATTGGTGCATGTGAGCAGGAAGGGGGGCCTCTATGTACTGGTTCTCAAGGTGTAGAATTTGGGACACTAGGGATGTCATTTGTTGGTACTTCTCCAATTCATGCCTGAGGAGCAGGGACTTGGCCCTACCTCTCACCGTGGCTTTACCTACTGCCCATAGAGTGCCCATGGAAGCATGCCTTGATCTTATCACCCAGGAAGGCTGAGTATTGTATTCTTTTTTTTAAACAAAGGTTATTGTTTTTTGTTGAATTATGAACAGTGCATGCATGGCATAATAAGGTGTGCATCTTTCTAGGCAAGAAGTCATACATTTGAGAGAAAACCTGTGCACTCGATAGTGCCATATGCACCTCAGAAAGAAGAAAAACGTTGACCATTGTGGTTTGAACGACAATATACATAACAGTTGCTAGTAGAGTGGCCTCCAATGGTGGGAATTGGATTATTTTACCACATGGTTGGCACAAAATAAAGCAAATTTAACTCAAAACACCCTCCTCCCCCCCATTGGCATTTCTGCCATATGCCTCACAGGTGTTTGTGTAACTGAATAGAGAAATTAGTGTTGGAGTGGAACATATACAACTAATTATAACAATGACATTAGTCTGGATGTCGTGATGTCGTACCGAACATAGGAGTGTGTGATGGAGTAAAGCATTGAATGACAGTGGGAAATTGTGATTGCTAATGAGTAGATGCAACATGTCAGTGGGCAGAGGGCAGCCAACGGGTGCTTTGCATGTTGACCAGGTTGATTGGCGCCTGCAGCAAAATGAAGAGGAGTCGTTCTAGCTCTTTCTGCTTGAGACTTGAATGGTTCAAGTATATCATCCCACACAATCACAGTGGGGTGTTTATGCAGACCATGGTATGATTCCCTGTGCAAGGCAAAACTCTCCACTGTACTCCAGTGCACCACGTACTCCTTCAATTGATAGATGCAGGGCACCGTGGGAAACTTCTACTATCTTGTCAATAGGTGTTTTGGTAATAACAGAGCTAGATCAACAAAACGCGACATAAACTTGACGCTTTTAGGACTGGGGTATGTCCTCAGCAGACAGTGTTTGACAGTGCCCCAGTGGTTAGACCCAGTCAGGTCTCTTAAGGTGTTTTAAATTGACGCCCAATAAGGAGAGAGTAAGAGGCATGCCCATAGCATGTGTAATACATACATGTCTTGTGCTTGGCAATGGGTGCAATTGGAGGAGGCAGTGGGGAACAATGAATGGAGTTTCTGTGGTGTGAGGTATGCTCTATGAAGAATTGACAATTGTAGAAATTTAAAGCGTGAGCTACAGCAGGTCCTACTAGGATATTCAGTGAGAAACTTTCACTCTTTGTCATGTAAAACACGGGATAGGTACTCTGCCCATTTGACGCAAAGAGTGATCAGGCGGGCAGTGAGTTGTGAATGTAAACCTCGGTATGACCATTTAACTAAATGCTGACCATGGCTTATAATATGCATTGCATGAATAAATTCATGAGTGGAAGATTTGGATCCAAGAGGAGCCCAAAATATGTGGATAAATCTGAGGATGCTAGCATGTGTCAGAAGAAGCGTCTCCTGCAGACAATGAATCCAGGTAAATTCCTGATGTGTCATTAAAGTTTGGTCTGCTTAGAGGTCTCCTACCGTCATGACCATGGCTTGTTCCCAGGGCGATAATCCATCTGCTGTCAGTGTACCTAGTGAGGTGGGCAGACCTCTGAGGAAGATACTCGTGGTGTAGTGTGGGGGCATGTCTGTATAATGTAAGGCGATCTTCCAGTAGACAAGGGCTATGGGAAACAGAATGGGCTTTGGAGAGGTTGGCCTCATGCCTGGTAAGAGCAAGCGGTATAACTTACCTAGTTTGAGCATGTGTAGTGTAGAGCCAATCTCGGTCAGGTGAGAGCCTGCCAGCCAATAGGATAGCCTCTGCAGCTACCCTGCCAATCAATAAACCTTAAAGTCAACAGCATCCATTGCGCCGTAACCGGCAATAGCTGCATCTTAGGTATGCCAACTGTCCTCCTCCCTGAGCCCTGCATCAGGTCAATTAATAAGAAGTTAGGTAGCTTGAAGACTGGTGCGGGAATGGCCAGAGGGCCAAGGGAGATTAACTAAGTGATACAACAGATGGGGCAACATGAACATTTTGGCCAGAGTCAGCCATCCTGTGACTGACAGGGGCAGGGTGACCCAGAATCCAATTTGAGATGAGTGCCGAGTATTGGTTATCGGCTAAGAACCAGGTGTTAAGATGCCAGATTGGCTTTGGGCTAGTGCAGGGCCCCTACGTGGTGGTGGACCAGGGAGTGATCGAAGATGCCTCGGGATAGCCTCTTCACTGTTGAGGTGTGCAGGATGTCCATGTGAGAGAGGGTTTTGTGAGCAGCATACATTTGTGTAAATTCTCTGTCATTTGGGTGCCACACTCTCAATAAATTACAGAGGCCAAGGGAGTTCATCCAGGATACCAATAACTTAGTGCTGCCTATCTGAAGTGTTGTTGGGCCTGCAGTGGAATCACATTCGATGTCAGGGACCATGTTAAAATCCCCCTGATGATGGGGAACCCCAGGGGTGACTTCAGGACCAGTGCACTGCATTGAGACAAGTGTAGCGTGGATGTCGGTCTCAGGCTAGTTAAGAAATATCCCAAAAGAAACTAAACAAAACATCAATCCCCCATACTTCCCTCCCAACGCATCTGTCACCCATAAACCTCCCTGAAAACCAAACATTGTCTCTATTGCATGGGGATCACAATAGAGGACCTCCAGATTCCTATGAGTGGTGGTGCTGCTGCTGCAACACATGGCCATAGGAGATGTGTCAATTACGAGTTCAGCCCCAGGAGTTGTGGGTTTACATCATCTGGGAGTCATCCCCTGTCCCAGTTGAGGCAGATCCATCTGCGCTCCAAAGGAGCTGGGGATCTTTCGGGGTAGGTTTCATCACTGGCATGACCTCATCTTTCATCGTGATCAAAGTTGGGGTATGTTCGGCTGCAGGTCCTCTTGCATCTCCAGAGGCCTCAACTCAGCTCCAATGTTGCAGCTGAGATTCTTTTGATCTGCTGCCCAGTCCCTGGCTTCCTCTGGGGTGCTGAAGAAGTGAACTCGAGAATTGTGCAATACCTTTAGGGTGTGCAGAACACCAATATGTTTTGGAGGCTCATTGCCCCCAGTTTTTGTTTGACTTCATCAAAGGATTTCCATTTCTGCTGGACTAATTTGAGTAGTCGGGGATAATCATTTTGCATGTAGATTGATACAAGAGGTCTTTACACACTTCGCAAAGTATTGAGTCCAATCCTGAAAGTTTATTATGCTGACAATCATTGGTTGTGGGGGGGCTCCCAGTGGTAGTTTTCATGGACACACTCTACTGGAAACTGTGGATAAAGGTGGGCGGTCAGGATGCAAGAGTTCAGCCTTTTCTCCACACATTTCTCTGGGTCTGCTCCTTCTGTAACTTCTGAGAACCCTACAAACTGGAGGATGTTCTGCCAGGATCTGTTTGCTGCATTCTCTGATCAGGTTTCAAGTTGTTTCACCGAGAGAAGCAATTTGTGGACGTAAGGTAGCCATTGTCATCATCCAAAATGGAGAACAGACTATCAGCCTTCGTGAAAAGGTTCGCCACCTTCCAGAGGGTCTGTCTAAGTAGGGTCACATTCATCCACACCTCTCCAATTTTTGTTTCCACAGCTTTCCTCAAGGCGTGGATTGTCTGCAGAATAGCCCCACTATCAGTTGACTGTGCCAGAGGGGGGTGCCCCATCAACCTATTTGTTGGCATACCACCCATGCCCATTTGAGCAGTGGTGAATCTATTCATTTGGTCAGAGCATGAGTTGACTGTAGGCCTGGGCGGTAAACTCCGCTCTGATCAAGATGTTTATGGAATTCAGGCACTTCGGGCTCTGCAGAGCAGTGCAGAGTTCATTAATTCTGCCTTTCCGGGCACGAAACAGATTTGTTTTAGCACTTGCTAGCGAGCTCACGCAATACTTTGTGCTCCTTGCATGGTTTTCGGCTGTGACAGCGCCAATGTAGTGCTGATCGTATATGCAATGCTCAAGCAGCTTTTCTGCTCGAGAAGCAGCTGAGAGGCATTTAGAGTGGATTTTCTGCTCCAATTGGCCACTGGAGTTGTTTTTTTGTGTGCGAGAAGCCGTTTTTTTGCCTTCATGGCCTTGTAAAATCCACAATCCCATTTGTTCGGGATGTTAAAGTGTAGAGAACTTGTAAGCAACCCTACACTCAGCCTACATATACTTCATGAGTTCTGACAATAGGTTTGTTCCCCTGTCTGAAACTAGATCATTGGGGAGCCGTGCTTGAATAAAGTTACCTAGCCGGGGCCCTGGCCACTACAGCAACAGTTACTGTCCTCAGAGGTACAGCCCCAGAATACAGGGTGGCATGGTCTTCCACCATCACCAGGATCAACCTTTTCCCAGCGGCTGTCTTAAGGTCCAGGGGCCTGAGGCCAAAGCAAGCAAAATCAGGCAGGAAAAACAAGCGAATTGCAATACAAATTGAGTCATTTGTTACTGTGGAGCACAATTGAAAAGATCTGCCCGTGTGAGGCTAACGTTTGTGAATGTCTTGCACTAATACATCTGTACAGTAATGCCTGATTTACACACGCAAATGATACTGGGAACAGTGTTAATTTTGCAAAATGATTCAGATTTTGACAGCCAAATTTCAAATGGTATGGACACGGGAAACTTCTTTGTTTTGACAAACTACATTTTAAGGAGTTAATATTAACAGGGAACGCATGCTCCTTTAAAAATGCAGCACATATTCCAGTGATGTCAGGTGTAAAACACATTATTGCCATCAACACAATTTATGTAATCCGATGGTAACATGTTTATATATTTATTTTTGGTAGGAGCTGGAGGATTACAGGAGACACTTGGTAACATTTTCAGGATAGGTGAGGAGATCTTAGACAGCAACCCCCCATTCCCCCCCCTGCTGTGAAAAAGGATCAATAACTAGTTATGGCCTTCCTTATTCGCATATTTGTCTCTTCACGGCCTTGTCACGGGGGATATACTTAAATTCCAATACAGTCCTATGTCCAAAAACCCACATGCTGACTTGCATCTTCTAGAAACCATTTGCAACTGGTCAACTGGATATTCAAATATGGAAAACATTTTCCATTTGCTTTTTATTAAAGCAAAACAACCCCTTTGAGAAGCAATGAATATGCACGTTTATTACAGTAACGCATGTAAAATTAAGTGAGGTGTTATTTATGCCCGTCTTTGGAACGCGCTCGGCTTGGTGACGTCCATTTGCATGCGCACTCAGTTACTGCTCGAGGATAATGATAAACACGGTCTGGCCCGTGCTTTCGGGACCCTGACAATTGTCTGATTACTCCTAAAATAATCTTCCTGGGCTTAGCATTCTGCAGAAGTGACTTGTCACGAGAGAGATGCAGCCAGGATTCATAGTGACAGCTGCTGATGTATTGCACCTGTGGGAGCGTATTTCATATCATAATCCTGTCTGGACTGCTGATGTGTCAGAAGCAGATGATTTCTCAATATGAGATGCTCGAAAATGTATTTTGATAAAAACAAAGCGTAGGAAACATATTTCATTGGAAGTTGAATTCCTTCAGAGCAGCATCTGGGCAGGACAATTATTTACCCGCTGAAAAGCGTTCATCTCTGGAGGTGCAGATAGAGGGATCTTGTGGAAGATGCAGACTGCAAATGTTGGAATTTATAATCGTAGAGCGAATGTAATGAATAAAAGCCCCTTAAACAAACTATATATGAGTATGATTCATAATAGCCTTGTTTGCATGTGCCAATGACCCTTCTAAAATTGAGAAGTAAATCGTCATTACAAGTTTCATGGTAATCTAGTAGAAGTGTGAGTGGGCTACCTGAAAATGTATGAATACATTGTGTGTACAGAAGTTCTGTCTTAATTGTCATTTCGTCCTTTAGAAGGTTATCGAAAATCATGTTGACCCTTTCCAAGCGTCATCAGTCTAGGACATGACTCATGTTCATTCAAGAATGGAGCCAGCTGCTTGATAATAGCTTTTATGGTTTTGCACGATAGAAAGGGCATGCAAGTAAGTCAACGAGAATGTGGTGGGCAAATAAAATGGTAAAAAACAAACGTATAACTTACAGAAGAGCCTCTAAGCTGGCTATACTAGGATTTGGTATTGAATTCACACTAGAGAAAGAAGATGTGACGTTTCATAATTCTTCGCCTTTTGAGTGACTCCGTTCTTTGAAAGACTGTATTTTGCATTTTGTTCAGTTCCAACTTGTTTATCTTTTTCGTCAAATGCTCCCAGTGAGATAGTTTGCTTAACCCTTTCTAGTTTTCTTAATGGAGTAGTTAAAGAAATAATGAAATCTATGTTTTATTATTATTTTGATATTACCTATGCAACATTTTTGATGTCCTCAGTGTTAATAATCTTATAGGATGTACACAATCCATAAATCCTACCTTATTTTACTATATGTTTAAACATTACAGTTGTATTTTTACCTATATGGTTTTAATTAATCGAATAAACAGGTAGTGACTGACTGTTGGAAGTTAGTTTATTAGTAGGTGCAGGTAGGTACCTACAGCTAGTAATATGCCAAAATCACAAATAGGGTCCAGTCAAGTCTCAATAAATGAATCCTCGCTCAACCCTTGGTGCGTGGCTGACGAGCAGTCAGGCTTAATTTATGAGTAGTGGCAGCTGGTGATTGCAAAAGTGGTAAGGCTTAAGTCCATATGTGGAATTGTACCATGCAAATGACCGACTCTCCCAAGGAGGGTTTGTGGGGTTTACCACTTGGATTTTTTTTGTTTAAATGGGCTAAAATAATGAACTTTACAGCAGACCATTTCGAAGAAGTTGACCAAAAACCACAATTATAATAGACATTTCTGAAAGAATTTCACTAAATGAGCATGACCCTTCTGAGGGAACCTCGGATCTTGGAAGAGGTCTTGTCAGATCATCAGAAACTCTGCTTGCAGATGTGGCCATTTTTAATAAGGCGATCTACAATCATTGTGAGCTGCTTCTTATCAAATGGCACCTGAAAACCAACTTCACTCGATGCACACCAGTTAAGAAATTAACCTTTGATGACACGTCTCCTGTGCATATCCAACAATCTATCCTGATCAACTTAGAACACTGTTTGGTTTTCTCTACTTACAATACATGGCATTTTGAGGACCTATTTAAAATCTGAGAATTAAACAATTGGAAAGCATAATTTTTTTTCTCTGGTTTAATTTTATTTTACAGAGTTTTATATAGTGCGATTTTGACCCAAATCGGGTATCAGAGTGCTTTACATAGCACCCGCTGCATTACATGAGGACACATTCTTTATTTTTGTTAGGCATGGGGAGATTAAGTGATTTGCCCAGAATCGCAGGAAGTTCAGCGTCTATACCAAGACTCAAACCCAGTTCCCCAGATTCGAGGTCGACTGCCCTAGCCGTTAGACCAACTCCCTGAAAGTGTGTACCTATGTTTGTGCCTGTGCAGTTCTCTGCCTTTTTCCTGTCCGTGTGTACCCATGTGTCTGTCTCAGGGCAGGCTGTGTGTGTGTGTCTGGTAGCCTATGTGTGTGCACAGTCTTGTGCCTGCTTACAATTTTTTGTGTTTGTCTGGGCTTGTATGTGCTCTATTTTTGTTTAGTGTGGATGGATAGCTCACTTTGGGCTAGCTTTTTAATAGCCAGTATTGACATTGAAACAGTGCCCTGTGAGATTCTGAGAACATCAGATTCTAAATTAAAGATAAAGCACTATACAATTTCTCAATACAAGTAAACATGCCCACTCAGATAAGGGGAGATGGAATGAGGAATTTGTTAATCTCATACTATGAAGCCAAAAGGCTTAAGGGTACTCATGTTATCTAACAGGATGAAATGTTGACGTAGTTTAACTGTACAATGGAGTCTTACACAGATCCTTCCAGTGAGAACCTTCCTTAGCGAGATGGGGAAGTGAAAGGAAAACAAATACTTAAACAGGTATTTAATCTGTACTATGTAGGCACTTAGAAATCAGAGATTGGAACTTACTTTTTTTATTATATACCAAAGTGCGCTGATTCAGTCATATCGTGGGTCATATCTTGAGGTCACTTTCATGCCTGTTTCGCAGCTGTGCCAATTCACTAGCATTGACAGCTGGGCTGAAATGATCATATCGGTTCTACTGGTATTCCTTTACTCCTTTCATAGCTGCTGGAATGCAGCATTTCATCCTGTCCTGTACTAATTAAAAACTTAGGGGCATATTTACAAGGGCTTTATCTCCGCTTTTTTGGCTTAAAAAGCCAAAAAAGCAGAGTTAAAAATATCGCCCTATTTACAAGAAGGTGCTAACATGCATAATTGGATGTTAGCACCCTTTTTCCCAAAGCCTCCCTTTGCATCTCTAATGAGATGCATAGTGGGCGTCACTGGGCGTTCCCCGGATGGACTACCTTGCAAATATCGCTGATGTTCACATCGCAATATTTACAAGGCAGCCCACAGGATTTTAGCACACGTTAGATTTTGGCGAAAACGGCTGTTTTCACCAAAAACTAACACCTGCTAAAATCCAGACTTACCTATGCTTTACATAGGGGGTGGATTATGCTGATACGACCACAGGGTCGTATCAGCAAGGTTATCGCCGTTTTGCAGGGAACATCGCTAGAAAACCAGCGATGTTCCCTGCAAAACAGAGATAACCTCGCTATCTCTGGAATTTTTATCGCCTTGGAGAAACGTGTTGTTAATAACGCGCTACCAGGGCGATACATTCCAGAGATAGCCTGCGATTAAAAAGTTATCGCTCAGCACGGCCAGCGATAATTATCGCTGGCCGTTGCTAATATGCCCCTAAAAGTGGATACGGCCTGGTATTCCAGAACAAGGAGTACGCAGTATTTCGTATTCTTCTAAACTCTTCCCATTTCGTCACAGTGTGGGGTGTGGTTATTGATGCTTCCTGATTCATCCCCACCCTATGACAAAATGGGAAAGGGTGGGGAAAGTATTCTTGATTGACGTTCAGCCTCCTGCAGCCTGAGCTGAAGAGTGAAATGCCCAAGGCTAATCTTAATCGCACTGTCAGAAAGAGGAGGAGACTGGAATGCAACGTCACCTGGGAACCGAGACAACACGAGGGCTGCATGTATATAAGTCCTTTTTATGCTACAGTGCAGCGTCAAGATGTACCCAAAGTATATGGGCCAACGCTCTTTTGCACCAGCCGCTGCTGCTTATGAGACCAATGTGTAAAGCATTTAATATCACCAATACCGTAAATAAGTCAAAGACACAACTAAATAAAAATACAAGAATGGTAGTAATATTCTTTTTTCTTTTTATTCTTTAATCTTCACATAGAATTATATCACTTCAGAAATTCAGTATTCATTCCAGTCTATCTTGTAGCCAACAAGCCTATTGTCAATGGTACATCAACCTTTTGACTTCATCAGGGCAACAAAAATAAACCGTAAGTTGGAGTTACAAATAGAACATATAAATGGTTTGTACAGTCAATTCTTTAAATGAAAAACCAGTTCTTTAGAGCTCTATAGTGCACTGCCTAAGACCAGACCTCTAGTGGGTTAGTAGTTCAGACTATGAACCCTATTCCGAGTTACCACATATGTGTTAAGACACCTTCATGTTCACAATAGAGTCTTAATAGACAAAGCATAGTACCTTTATGTATTAATGTGCATGTTATTCTGAAGTTAGTGCAGTATCCTCTTTTAACTTAACTTAGTCCCAAAATCAAATCCTCAAATATCGAGGTAATTTACATGTTTTGGTGTCAGGCCACCCCTAGTGCCACCATGCTGCCCTAATAACTAATGGAGTGCTTAGATGTTTGCTTACCAGTTCACCTGTTCTCTGATTGTCACACAGAAACGTATCGTCTTTATGTATTTAATCCAATTTCAGAGTCCTTATTGACCTGTTAGTAAGCACATGGCAAGAGCTGTAGTCAGTCACATCACTTAGCTAGTGAATTGTCTATATACATATTAATCCTCCTAATTTAACAGCTCACCGGTCATATCAGGAAAATTGTTTTCATACTTCATATACGTATCCAAATCCCAACTGCAGCGGTACTGTCACCCAGTAATCTAAAATGATACACCATTCAAAACCACAGATCCGTATGTTAGTCTAGACAGAATCCGTAAAAAAGTTCAACTCATTTGGGAATTCTTCCTGTCCTCCCGCATCTACCAACATGGAAGCGAACCACAGAAACAACTCAGTGCCGCTTCTGCGGGGAAGCAGAAGAGAGCATCATGCATCTACTATGCATCTGCCACGGTCTGGACCTAGAACGACGCTTGCTTCTGAAATCTATCTTTAACACCAAGAGGATAAGAACCTGCAGGCAAGCTGTGAAGGCTTGCTTTGGTGGAGGAGACATACAGCTGGCATGCCGGTTTGTACAATTTACGGTGGCGGCAGAGGAGAAAATGAAGAGTCCTGGCGCACCATAAGATAGCTCCAAATCAAGGGCTTACCATTCCTGGTCCCGAGACTGGCCTTCTTTTCACCAGGGATACGCCTGACACAAAAAAGCTTTTTTTCATTGCCTTGAAAAGCATTGGGCTCTGGAAAGGCCAAGGACCAGAAGGACCAGTAGTACCTATATCATAAATATTTAAACAATCCTGATAAATGTAACTATTAATTCTGTAATTTTTAAATATAATTGCTACTCTTGAGTTCTTTTAATCTATGTTTTTATATCACAACCTTCGGACTAAGGATTGACTAAAACTCACTTGATGAAATGGACATTCTGTCGGAGGAAGGCACATCCTATCTGAAAATAATACACAGGGCTAGGCCAAATCCTCCCATAGCTCTTTCCTTTTAATGTTTGCATAAATGATGAAATTGTAGCACATTTCTCCTTATTAATTTCTGATTTGAGCATTTTCCTCTTTGTAAAGGTTTTTATTAACTTGTACAATAAATATTACTTACTTACTTACCTCCTTTTCCTAACTATAATTGACCTTTAAATAAGTGATTGCTGCATATTTAACATTTTTTTCCATGTTAGTGCTGAGTCAAGTAAACAGCAGCCCAGTGCTGCTGCTGCCCAGACGGCAGCATTTAAAGGTCAGGAAGGCCGCATGTGGCCCCCGGGCCGTACTTTGAGTATCACTGCATTAGACAAACATCTGAATATGGAGGATCACATTAGCGCAGCCATCAAAGGGGCGAACTACCAACTGAGCATTCTACGGCAACTTAAACCCTATCTTCAACCTAAGACCTAAACAAGCAGTCCAAGCTCTTGAACTGCCCAGACTGCATTATGGTAGTGCCACACTATGTGACTTACCTCAATACAAGTTGGCCCCACTAAGAGCCGCCCTCAACCCAGCAACCAGACTTGTCTTCGGAACCAAAAGAAACACCCACATCTCCCCCAGCCTAAAATCATTAAATTGGCTACCATATGAAGCAAGAATCCAACTAAAGATTGCATGCATGACACATAAAGCGCTACACTTCAATACCCCCAGATATCTGGCTCAAAAGCTAAAAAAATCAGGGGGCTGCAGATCCTTGCGAAGTGCGCACACCCTGCTTCTGAAACCCCAACGAACCCACATAAAGAAAACGGGTGGCAGAGCGTTCTCGGTTGTTGCACATATGATATGGAACTCTCTACCACCGGATGTTTGCCTAATCTCCTCTACCGCCTCCTTCAAAAAAGAAGCAACCTTTTTTCTGCTGACTAAGAGGGTCATTACGATGGCGGTGAACCCGCCACCCATAGGTTGTCGGTAGCGGGTTCACCGCCATTGTGAGGCCATTTTCCACCCACCATATTATGATGGCAGGCAGTACCGTGGTAGTCGGAAACAGCGACCGCCGCAAATCCGATGGGCTTCTTGAGCCTGCCGGTACTGTGGATGCCCTCAGCATGTAATGCATGCCGGCTGTGCCTAGCAGGCACTGCCGGTCAGATTACGATGCTGGGTCCCCACCAGCCTTTCCATGGCAGTTCACCTGCCATGGAAAGGCTGGCTGGGATGGCCTTAGGGGGCCCATTGCGGGCCCCCCAAGTGCAGGGAGAGTTGGTTTTGGCACTTGGGGCCGCCGTGGTGGTGGCCGCATTGTAATAGCATATGTGGGACCCCTGCCTTATAGGCGGGTGGGCCCCAGCCCCTGGATGATGGTGGATGGACATTAGTCTGTCCGCCATCGTAATCAGGCCCTAGGTTTTTACCCTTAGACAATAGATCTGTGCCTCTGGAAATGTATCCATACTAACCTCTCTACAATGATTGATCATCTTATTATTGACTATAATGGAGATCAAGCTTTTTTCTCTATTTGCTATCATATATGATTGTCTCTCGCACAAATATTTTTTTGTTTAAGAGTCCAATTAATACCCTACTTCTCTTCATGTAAAGCGCTCTGATACCCACTCGGGTCATGTTCGCGCAATACAAAACTTTATAAATAAATAAATAAAAATTGGGATTACTTTTAATTCCAAAGTCGAATTTGGACACAGTTTTATTTTAAACCCATTCTGCAAGGTGGGGCTGGCTTTAGAATGACACCAGACACCACAGTAGTGCACACATAGGTGCATTAAGTCCACTGGGGTCCTTAAACCTACATGCCCCTACCATGTACTCGTTACTTACAGGTAGGTTGTCTGAACCAATTGCAATTACACCAATTCAAAAATATACCTTTTAAAAAGAGCAATGGCCCTGGGCCTGGTTAGAAGGGCACTCTCAGAGTCAGTAACCACAAGTATCAGTCAAAAAATGAGGGTGATCATGGCACAAAGGATGACTTTCCTAGACTGACTGACCGCACCATGCATGCATTTGGTTATCACACACCCCTATGTACATGCTTTACAAACAGAGATTGGTCTTATTTTAATATCACTGGTAGATAAACCAGAAGTCAATATGGTCTTGTTGGTCAAAAACTGACGGAGTGGCACATAAATACTAGACAGAGAATGTGCGCTAAAAAACTGTTGGACTTGGCCCTTTTGACAGGTTCATCCCTAAACTTTTTGCATTCTCCTAGCCTTTTTCTCAGCCTGGTGCTGGTGATTTTAGGCCTCTGGGCACTTTAGCACTGTGGTCCAGTGTAAAGTGTGTGCGCTCTCAGTGTACATTTGGTAAGGTTGGCCTGCCCTCCCATAGGAATGCATTGGAGATTCCCTGATAAAGTGTGTCAGTGATAATTTCTGGGATGGAGGAGCAGCGTGGTCGAGTTTAGTATTTATGAACGTGTATGAAAGTGTAAGAATAAATGCTGCACAATGGTGTGCACAGATTTATGATGACTGGTTGAGAAATGTCACTTTTAGAAGTTGGCATTTCTGTGTGCTATGTGTCTGCCTGCCTGATGTGAATTGCATGTCTGGCTTTTGAGTGACGGGTGAGAGATGTGTGTGGCACCAGGGGGGGCAGGGTGAGTCAGTGCTAAGCTGAATGGGACATCTGCAGTGGGAGGAGTAATCCCCTGACTCTGAATAGGACTGTGCCCAGCCTGTACAATGCTGGCTCCACCCCCTGTGGTGTGTCTGATCACATAGCCCCCACCTGACAAAGGGGAATAGGAGCTTGGAAAACAAAGTGCTCTAATTCCCCCCTGAACCAGTTGCATCTGGTTACCCCATGCCCTGTACTGCAGACAAAGGAATGCGCCGTATAAATATAGGGGCTGTGACCCCATGATTTTGGTTCTATGCTGGTGTGCTGTTCCTGACTTGCTGGGGGCTTGCTACTGCTGGGGCCCAGGAGGAACCACCATGGGGTCTTACCTCCCTGCTGGAGGGCCCTGTGTGCTGGCCTCCCTGGGCCCAGCATTGCCCCATGGACCTTTTGTTTCTTTTTATTCTCCAGGACCTTAAAGATTTCTTTGCTGCATCTAGCACCTCGTGAGTGCTATATTTTAATTAGGAGGAGAGCGTGGGCTGCGCAGCGCTGAGCTGCCGCCTTTGTTAGAGGGAATCCCGGCGTGAGGGATTGCCCTGTGATGCTGGAAACCACAGATGCCCACCCCGCAATGACTATTTTATTTTGGAGAGCGGGTGCCCACCCCGCTTCCATGGTATTTTAAATGGGGGTGCCCACCCCTCTTACGCCCTTTATGTAAAGCCGGTTCCACCCTGCATTGTCCTGCCGAGAGAAATCACCGTCGCGGCCCGATCGCCCGAACAGGAAGCCAGGGGGCCTTGCCTGACTGTGGGAGGCCCGTGAAGCGATACCGGCGAGCCGGGAGAGGAAGACCCGCCCGCCGGTGACGCCACGAGGAAAGGAGAGAGAGAGTCCCCGAGGAGTGGGGGCTCTCCCGAGCATGCCGATGGTGAAGAGGGGCTCCCATGTGCAAGGGAGAGCCCCGTGGTGTCAGCAGCAGGAGAGCAAAGCCTCCCCAGCGAGGGAGGAGACCGGAGGAGTCCTGCCCCACAGCCCCGGTGAGTAGGGGCTTCCCCAGTGTTGTGGTGCCTTTCGAGGCACGGTGCCAGTGCTTAGATTCTGAGCGGCCCCACCTGACATTGAGCCTCTCCAACGATGGGCATATTTGTTTTTAGGGCCCCAGTGGGGGTCACGAGGGCCAGTAGTGCCGGTACCTTCCTCCAGTTTGGGCATTCTTACAGCTGACCTGCCTGCAAAGGGACAGCTGCACCTATTGGGGCAATTTGCTTCAGAGAGCCCAGTGGAGGCCCCGAGGGCACAATCGTGCCAGGGCCCCTTCACCTTATTCTCAGCTGCACCACACCAGCGCGGGCAGCTGCAACGTTTTTGCATTTTTGTCCAGAGGGCACAGTGAGTGCCCAGGCCTACGTTCTGCTCACAGCTGCACAGCAATCAGTGTCAGCTGGAACGTTTAGGCCAACATTTCTTTGGGGGCATGTTTAATTAGATAGGAGTGAGATACACTCCTCTGCCCCAGCGCAATTGCGCTCTTATGGATTCTGCTGCATTGGCAGCCGCTCTGACATTTTTGGACATAGGGCATTTGAGCCCTCTGAGGAGGCCAGTTGGCCACGGGCGCTGTTCGTTTGATAGGGCGCTATGCCCTAATGTGATTTAGGTGGTGCACAGGAAATGTGATTCATGTACTTTATTTTATGTACTGTGATTTATGCCTCTACTGTGATTCATGTTAAGAGGTTTTGCATATTGTGGTTTATGCTTGGGAGGTTATTCTCCACTGTGATTTATGCCTAATGTGGGTTATGATTAGGAGGTTGTGGTCTAATATGCTTAGGCTTATGAGGTTGGTGTATAATTATTTTGCACCTGATATGATACTGTGCATAATATTGTTTGTGTTACAGGATGATGCTGAGTACAGCGTTTGCCAGTAATTACTGGTTGTGTTCTACGCTTATTATATGTTCTACATTTACTAAGTTCACTTTGTGATGGTTCTAACAGTGGTCCAGTGGCCCTGTCATGTGTATATGATCCCCTGTAAATATTACCTAGTGCCAGGTGGCACAGTGTATATTGTGTGATTACTATTCTAATGCGTTTTATGATATTACAAAGGCTATTTTGTATATAACCTTGTGTGGAGTTCCTTTTGTAGTGTGCCTAGTGTGTTGTTGCTGTGTGTGTGTTGGGCTAACACTTTACACATTGCCTCTGGGATAAGCCTAACTGCTCATGCCAAGACACCAAGGGGGTGAGCAGGGGTTATCTTTGGCGTGTAACTCCCTTGCCCTGACTAGAGTGGTGGTTTCTGTCTGGCTTTGGCGCAAGCCTTAGCCAACCAGAAATCCCATTTCTAACAAAAACGTTAGGAAATAACTACTTACTGGTCATCTTCATTATTTTGAGTAATCTTTGACTAATATGCTAAGCAGTAAACAAGCCAGTTTAGTTGATTGAGGTGTGTATTGTAGGCAACAAGATGGTTTGCTGTTCCTATTCATGCTAATAATACTGGAATAAAGATCCTGTGTACAATCATGGGCACAGCCTTAGACTAGCAAGAAATAGAAGATATGTCTTGAGAATCGAAAAAGAATCAATGCTAGCTTGAGCATCAGAGTCTGTCTGTTGCACTCCTTCTGCCTGTTGACGATGGATGATAGGGTAAGGGGAAAGTGACTTGAGTCACAAACTGAAGCATATTAACTGAGAGGTAACTGAAAGAAGCAGCGGTGGTAAGGTAAGGTGGGCCAAGCAAAAGTTCAACAGTAAAAAAAAGACAAATATTCATAATTCCAGCTTCACTTGAATCACCTTCAGCCATCCATACATCTTTTATAGGGATTGCATCCTCAATGCTAACCTAATACTAATTTTAATATTTAACCAGTAGGGTGTGACGGAAGTAACGAGAAAGCATCTTCTGCAAATTCATGTTGGGCTCCTCAGAATCCACTACGTGGGAGATTAAGTCTGTGCTAGTGGATCAATGCTGGGCAAGTGACATTAATGATGGTAAATGTATGACAGTGCCCCCTTTAAAACATCCCTATCTTGGCCTTGACACACTAAACAAGCGTAAAGTTATAGGAAAGTGGAGAGTGAGTTGACCAGAACCACGGATTGTGATCCTGCTTTACCCCACCAAATGAGCATACATTACTTAATTGAATGTCCAAGCCATACTGCCTCCTCATCTGCTACACCTGAAAAAAACACATAGAAATGAAGTTTTTGCCTTTAGTAAATAATAAACATAAATTCTTTAAAGCAAAGTTTGGAGCAATCATAAGATATTGACTACTCCTAAATGAAGGAAGATTGGAAGATGGACAAAAGCAAACAAGGGGTCTGATTCCTGGGAACTGAAATTGAGATTTTAAAAAAAGGCGACTGGAGGCAGTCCTCTGTGATAAATCAGTAAGTGATGATTGGCCAGGTCTAAAGATAGTGCTATGCTGACTGATACTTACAATACGTGTCACAAAATCCAGCATGCATTCAGTATAGTGTCCTTCTCTGTGTGCCAATAGCACAGAAATCTATTTACATTGTGATATATTTTTCATAGTTCCTTTAATTCTGTAATGGCTTTCAAAATAAAGGGTCACTGTAAGATGCATAACATTTAACAAAACATTAAAAGACCAAAATTAACAATCATATTTTGAAAATATTATAATCTGCACTCCCACTTAAGTCTTCACCAAGCCTTTCATTTAGTATATGCCATTAGTTTAGTTTAGCAATTAATTCATGTTACAGAAATAATAAATATCATTTAGACGTTCACCATGTTTCCTGCTAATAAGATCTGTATTGGTGTGCAAACGTGATTTCTAAAGAAGGGCTGGATCACTGGAACAACATGACTACTGCTTTCCTACAGGACATAACCTTCACTTTTTCCATACTGGTACACAAAAAATCTTTCTTTCCTTGTTTTGCCAGGATTATACTATGAAAAATTGCCACATCTTGGATTTTCTCTGTGTGTGGACATATCCGAATATATGTTTTGCTTGGAGTTTTTTGTCCCACTACTGGTGCACATAATTGGTGTAACTTCACTAGTCTGGGTCTTATTAAAGCAATGTGATTATTCAATGAGTATGTTTGGGCTGAATATGGATCCATATGATCTGAAATCACAAAGGAAACGTATTCGATAGCAACCTGTCTTGCCAAATGTCGTCCTCAACCTTTCCCTTGAGTTATGATCAGTAGAATTTCCAGAAGTATCCTTCTTGGACATTCTGGAACATTAATGAAATTATAAGGAAAGTAAGGCGTGACTAAATATTAGACTCCTTCCACTTTGTAAAGGGAAATGATGAGGGGTGTTTGTAAATGCCAACAAGTGCAACTGTTTGTGGGCAATAACAAACACCCATGGCTGGCCACTACTTGGAATGCCCATTTTCCCACCCAATGAGTGAGATTAACTGCCAAAGTGAGAGTATATTTGTGAACAGAACAATGGCCCTGGTGTCTAGGGAGTTTTCTCTCAGTGTGTGGAAATATATTGTGTTTTTTTCTCTGCCCCATCTGGCATGCCTTGCAAGGCGGGCATAAGCAGAGACAATATGCACAGGGTGGACCTTCGAAAACAGGGTTGATTTCAAAATACTTCGAAGGCAGTGACTCTCTGGTGGATGGGCCGCTTCCATTTATTGACTGCTGATAAAGGCTACACAATTAATTTGTGTTTCCTTCATATTTAAAAGGGAAGTGGAGAAAGTTAGTTTAGTGGGATGGGAAAGCAGCCAATTTGCCAAGTGTCTTTTATGCCACCAAACTTTAAATGACCCTTTAACACCTCTTTCATAGCACAAGAACAGACTCATGAGTTTGGTTATACTTGAATCTATAATGAAATTACATATAAATGTGTCACTGTGAATTGACCTGTGGTAGTGACATGCCTGCTGACAATACACACTGTTCTATTTCCCTAGACTGATGAAACATTATTATTCTTGCTGACTTGAAGAAACTTACATCTTATCCCTTTAATTTAGACAACATTGAAGATTGAACGCAAAGAGAAAAGTAAAACTTGTGCCGATCCTGTGACCAGTCGGATTATACTTCAGAACTATTTGAATCCTCTTTAGAATACTGGCTACATTTTGTAATCACCAAGGTGCCTGACATTACAATAGCTATTAGTACCAAAGGCTTTGCACCTTCTAGAATAAAACTGTCATCTAATCCCTTTATTTGCAAAGTTCCTCATACCTGCGAAGCATCAAGTCAGGCTCTTGTCTCTACTTTAGCACCCATGCCTATTTCAACTGCTAGAACCTCTGCTTATCCATCCTTTATGGAGTATCATAAAGTGTTATTTACAGAGTGCATAGTTCCAATAGCCACCAAAGAGACAATGGCAATTACCCTCTTGAAGAAAGTGGGATCTGACTCTAGCTAAAGTGTTGCTCAAGCTGGCTTTCACACCCCATATAGAGAAAATGAAAAAGTTATTTTGATAGCCTTTGATACTCTGAGGTTATCTGTCAATATCAACAGTCTCATTGCCATGAGAACTTTAGATCTACAGATGCATTTGACACTGTTCATCACTGTTTCTTGATTGACAGACTGGGGAAAATAAGTCTGCAAGCAGCAGCATTGAGCTGAATTCACTCATATGTAGCCGGATATTCACTAATCCCTCTTGTACCTCTATAAGCACTTGTGGACATAATTTCTTTAACATATATTGGGTCCTCGTCCACTGCCATCATCTCTAGCTGTACGGTATGCTTTCCTGCCTTGGAAGAGAAGACCTGAGTGAACCTGCCGTTCAAAACTGAATATTGGACTGGTAGTGGATTGGGAAGACTTGGCTAAAACGGAATTCAGAAAAGAATTAGCTTGCAGCGGGAGGTAGTAAGACAGATGGCTGGCCTCTGATTATTGGTCAGTGGCCATGGCACCATGCTTTACTACAGTTATGATACTGACAAACCATGGAGTCAAAATTCATGCTCACCTCTAACCTACTAGTCAAGTCCTCAATAATATTAGCATGCATGTTTCAGCAAAAACTTTATGGAGCATTCTGCTTTATTTATCTTTTGATGACCAACACGTGCCATGTTGACGTTCATTAGATCTAAGGGAGATTACGGTAACACTTCCTATTTGGGAATTATTCTTACACATTTTCACATGCTTCAAATAGTACAAAACAATGCAGCTTGAATGGCTGCTTTGGAATCTTTGTCCAGTTATGATATTCCCATTCTGAAGAATTTGCATTGACTATTCATTTCATTAGGCCCTGAATGGTAATTCTCTGTTACTCCTGACAAAACATATGAATCTCTACCTCCCATCTTGCTCCTTAAGGTACACCAGTGGAGATACATTGATTACATCTTTGTCCAAGACATCTATTGACTGGAGACATTCCTCCTTGGAATATGTGCCTGCTTTACGAAACTGCTTTACGAAACTGTATTTTTGGGCTTAAGGGAAATAATTAATAGCACGCTTCCTTCAAGAGCAGTCTCAGTAGACAGTATTTCAAATATATGCTGAATCCTACTCTTCCTCACTCCCATGATTTAACTAACTTCTTAGCATTAACAGACCTCATGGGTAATTAGAGTGATTTAGAAAATTATTTAACTTAACTTCATGGAACCACTCCCTCAACTTAGACACATAGTGTGACACTCTGAAGGGAATGGGTGTACACCTTGTTCAAATAAAGAGATAACATGTAATGTCATGTTATGCTATGTCCACAGACAAACATAAACAAGAACTCTTCAAACTCCTCACATTCACATACAAAGCCTTGAACAACATTGACTCCCACATACCTCAACAACTGCGTAAACTTCCACAAATCTACCAGACACCTTCGCTCAGCTGGACTCCTACTCTTTCACCCCCCCATATGCTGAACCAGATGTGGTGGCTGTGCTTTCTCCTAACTCATTCTTACAGCCTAGAACAACCTGCCCCTACCAGACACTTCCACTCAGTCGGACTCCTACTCTCGCACCACCCTGCATAGGCTGAACTAGATAAGGTGGCTGTGCCTTCTCCTACCTTGCTCTTAAAGTCTTGAACGGCCTGACCCTGCTCATCAGAGCCTCCTCCTCAATTCTTGAATTCCACAAGTAACTGAGGACCTGGCTCTTCACCTTGCCTTGACCCTGCCTCGGCCTATACAGCTCCTTCTTCAGCATACCCTTCTCGCTGAGTTGTGCTCTTTACAAATACACGTAACATAACATAACAATATTCATAATAATAGGTGTCAGCGGGCACAAGGATTTGCTGGAGGTTGAACATAGTCCCTCTTGAACTCAACATCAGAGGCCACATGGCATGCTAGAGCTCCTGCCCCCTAAATCTCCTGGGATGTATTGCCCTACTTAAGATGATTGAGCTCCCCTAGCTTCTGTACGCTCTACAGAAATACCCATACAGGATACCACCAAAATGGTTCACCAAGATACAAAGTGAGATCAATAGATATGTTTGGAGAGGGCTGCATCCGAGAGTCACACATAAAAAATTAATTTAAGCACCACTTGACAGGGGTCTAGGAGCTCTAGATGTGCAACTCTAATACTGGACAGCCCAAATGTTTCCATTTAACAACTGGATATTTCTGGACTGGAATGACCCGGTGTGTGAAATTGGGGTTGTTGGTTGAGTGAGGTGTTAAGCCTGCTCAAGCAATAGAAACAATCCATGTCTATATGAACCACAAAAAGTCACAAACTTAACCTGTGCTTAACCCTCTGGTAGCTTGGCACAAAACCAGTCAGGCTTAACTTAGAGGCCATGTGTAAAGTATTTACACATGGCCTCTAAAGTAAAGCAAGACCTCTGACCTCTGGTCTAAGACCTGCTCTCTCCCCAGCAGCTCGAATTTCTCTGACGCCACCACTGACCTCGTCTCACCTCCTCCTAGTAGGTGTTCGAGGCTGCCGCTGCCCCGGTCCGTCATTGTGCCTGTTCTCCTGCTGCTTCTGCATTTTACTGGTTGTACTTGTGACTGTGACTGTGCCTGCTTCTTGTTTGCTTATTGTGATTATAGTGCCTTGTTTTTATCTTTGTTTTGCTCCGTTTTACCTACATTTTGCCTCCCCACTGCTGCTGCACCTGCAGCCCCTCCCCCTGCTGGTTCCCTCTCCCACCTCCCGCCTCCCAGCTGCACGTCCCTCCCCCTTCCCTATTTCTGCGCAGCAGGCGCGTGGCTGGCGGGCCTATGGCGCACCAAAGGCAAGCCCATCTGTGCCTGTACGCGACCTGACTGCGACCAGTGCCAGAACCCCTGGATCTCCAACCACGCACCACTACAATCCTGCTGCCCTCCTTGCACTCAACCCAGGGAGGAAAAACAACTGCCAACTGTCCGATCTGGCGCCACCCACGGTCAGTTCTTCTGCCACCACTGCCACTAGACCTTCGCCTCCGACCATGCAATGACGGACACCGCCCCAGGACGAATGCCAACACCTCCGGAGCCCTAAACTGCATACTCCTCAACGTGTGCTCCCTGCACAGACACGCCATAGAGATATGGGACCTCCTCAACACCTCTCACAAGACGTCGCCTTCTTTACAGAAACCTGGACCAATGCCTCCTCCACCCCTGACAACATCACCGCTATCCCTGAAGGATACAAGATCCAGAGGAAGAACTGCCCCAACTGCCCAGGAGGAGGACTCGACATTGAACAGAAGAGCTCCCTCCAACACTCCACCTCCACCACAAGCAACTCCTTCTCCACCACCGAACACCTTCACTTCCAGATCCAGACCAGCCCTAGAATCACACTCCATGGCACCCTTGCCTACAGACCCCGCACTTTGTTCACCACTACCATCGCCGACCTCATCACACCCCACACCATCGCCTCCATGACATACATACTCGTTGGATACCTAAACTTCCACCTCAACAACCCCAGTGACCCCAACTCCACCACGCTCCTGGACAACTTCGCCAACATCGGACTGAAACAGCTCATCACCGTGCCTACCCACAAGGCCAGACACTGCCTCGACCCCATCTTCGCCGGAGGTAATAACATCCATTTCAGCCACACCACGCAACCCCCATGGATGGACCACCACTGCATGCACTTCCATGTCGACAAACCCACGCTGCCCTAACCCGCACCACACCCTCTGCGAAGGAACTGGAGCAAAGTCACTGAGGAGCAGCTCAACTCCACCATCAACCACGATGCCCCCACCACCTCGACTGACACCAACCTTGCAGCCAAAGAACTCCACAGATGGATCTCCAACTGCGCAGACAAGCTCCCGCCCCTACGCAACCCCAATAGACAGCGCCCTAGGAAGGCCACCTTGTTCACAGCCGACCTCCAAGAGCCCAGACGCATCTGTAGAAGTTTCAAGAAGAAATAGAGAAACAGAAAAACATTAGAAGACCGCACCACCAAAAGAGCCTGCATTCAAAACAAGATCCTTGCCAACTCCAGCAACTCCAAGGAACGCTTCAGCATCATCCAGGAATTCACATAGACCGACAGCAAAACCAAGGACATCACCTCTTCCCAGAGCCTCTGCAACAAACTCGGTTCCTACTTCCATCTGAAAGATCAAAAGTCTCTAAGACAACTTCAATGACCAGACATCTGACTCCGACACCACCCCCCTCTCCCGCAATGCAAGCCAGCCCATCATCTCTTCCTGGACCCCAGTCACCACCGAAGACACCACCTAGACAATGAAAGGCATCCACTAAGGGGCCCCCACGGACCCCTGCCTGCCGCACATCTTCCACAAAACTCGCAGAAGTCAGACCCCTGCTCAAAAAGCCATCAGCAGATCCCACAGACCTCAAGAACTACTTTCCCATCTCCCTCCTCCCTTTCATGGCCAAAGTCACCGAAAAGACCGTCAATGCACAACTAACAAAATTCATCAAAGAAAACGCCATTCTCGACCCCTCCCAATCCAGATTCCGAAGCAACCACAGCACCGAGAACGCTCTACTCGCAGACACTGACAACATCCGCACCCTCCTTGACCAAGGACACACCGGGGCCCTGATCCTACTCAACCTCTCAGCAGCATTCAACACATCTCCCACCGCACACTCACCACCAGACTACACAATGCCGGCATGCAGGGAACCGCCCTCGACTGTATCCGCTCGTTCCTCAACGCAGAACCCAGAGAATCAGACTACCACCTCTCCTCTCTGAACCCACAGAAATCAGCTAATGAGTACCCCAAGGATCTCAGCTCAGACCCATGCTCTTCAACATCTAAATGGCCCTCCTCGCCTCCATCGTCAGGCAGCCCGAACTCAGCATAGTATCTTACGCCAATGACACCCAGCTCATCCTCTCCCTCACCAAGGACCCCATTACCACCAGACTCAACTTCCAGGAAGGAATGAAGGACGTCACATCCTGGATGAGCAGCAGCTGTCTGAAGCTTAACTCAGAGAAGACAGAGGTCCTTGTCCTTGGACCCTCCCCCTCTGCTTAGGACAACACTTGGTGGCCCACCGCCCTCGGCAGCCCTCCCACCCCCAATATCCACGCCGAAACCTCTGCATTGTACTCAACTCCTCCCACTCCATGACCCGACATGTCAACGCCATCACCTCCTGCTGCTTCAACACCATGAGCATCCTCCGAAAGATCCTCAAATGAAGACCCCCACTGAATCATGAAAGACCGGCACCCACGCACTTATAACGAGCAGCCTCAACTATGGAAACGCCCTCTATGCCTGTATCAACAAGCCTCTGCTCCGCGAGCTCCAGACCATACAGAACACCGCAGCCAGACTTGTACTTGGCATCCCTCGACACAAATACATCACCCAACACCTCCGGAACCTCCACTGGTTCACCGTTGAGTTACTTTCAAGATACTCAGCCACGCCTACAAATGCCTACACAACACTGGACCCCAATACCTCACCAAAAGACTCCCCTTCTACTACCCAAGAGAAACCTCCAATCCTCCGACCTCACCCTCACTGAAACCCTACGCATCCGTAGAGCCAGAACAGGTGGAAGAGCTTTCTCCTACATCATGGCCAAAACCTGGAACGAGCTTCCGATAGACAACAGACGCGCCCCCTTCCTGACCATATTCAGGAAGACACTCAAGACCTGGCTCTTTTACTGAATAGATTTGCTTACCCCCCCACCCCCACAGCTCCTTGAGACGCTCACAGGTAAGTAGTGCACTTACAATTCCCCTGATCGATTTATTGATTGATTGATTGATTGTACAATACACAAACAGCAAAAAAGTTGAAACACAACAACTGAAAAATAGAACCACAACCAGAACAAACTCAAGCATCATGAACATCTAAAACAGGGCAAGAATCTTCAAAGAACTAAAGAGACATACTGAAGATAGTAATCTTTATCTTTCCAAGCCAATAAAACAATAACCAAAGCTTTAATTCCTACCCGAAGTTTAACCACAACTACTTCCCCAAACAGAAATCAACCTGTCAACAGATGTCTTTTTCGAAAAACATGTTTTATAATAATATAGTATTTTCTTTCTCTCAGCAGAATCACACGGAAAGAGAAAAACATTACCAATCTTCCAATTTAGCTTTTTTATATTAGTATTTTGTTTACAGATAATAATACTATAGTATCAAATGTCATACCTGAGTATTAATACAGTTCCCCACCTATAACCCAATTTCCTGCACATCCCACACCAAAAAACGAATTTGAATATTTGAAAAACATTAATACTATCATTTAATTAGATTGTAATTAATTTGAATTATTATTACTCAATTTTTAATTTTGACTTTATTAACAATGCTTGTCTCCACCTATAACCCCTATATCTTTTACATCCTGCTTGGAAAAATTATTTTGCTTATTTTATAAACATTATTGTTCTAGTTACATTTAATGTTATTTAATTTTAATTATTAATATTCCTTTTTTAATACCGGAGTATTAATAAACGTACACACCCATAATCCTAATAGCCCTTACACCCTGCTCTTAAAAATAATTTTGCTTATTTTTAAAAACTATAGTGAAATAAAATAAATAAATATAGATCAATTAATTTTAACAATTAATGCTCAAATATTTGAATATATATCTGGTTATTAATATCTATAACATCCCACACCTCATTAAATTATTAGCTATATACTTAACCATTCTTGCCTATATTTACCAATGTGCATGGTAAAGGCACTTGTGATAAAGGGATATGCGTGGAAAAGACGGCATTGTAAAAGCAAGTTGTTGTAAAGACTGCGCAGTAACTGCGGTTTCCCGTCTATTAATACTGTATATCCAATAACCTTTGTCCAATAGAAAAATAAAACTTGACATATGAATTGATATGCTATTTCTGTTAAAGTAGGAGCAAACGATTTGCATCCATTTCTAGCAGGATCTCCCAGTAAGTATGTTCATTAAAACCCACATGGATTCATATTTCTATATTTAGTCAGGAGAGATCTCCTGGGGAAAAAGTATAAAGTTAACTTTGAAGCACATTTTCAGATATATTTGAGAAGGATCAGAAGTCACTTGCTGCTCTTTAACTACTTAATCTGAGGCATTATCAGACTAAATAACAAAGATGGTGACTGAAAACATGGAATGTGCATGTCGCATAATGAAGGCCTCTGCTGCACCTGCAGCACAAGAGGGGAGGCAACACTTCACAGGCTCCCATTCAGCCCAAAGCCAAGTAGCGGCCGACACGGATCGGGAGTGGCGTGGCGGGGGGGTGGGGGGAGGGGGTGTCGGGAGGATCAGGGGATTCAAAAGAAAAATAATAAAATGTAAAAAAACTTACCTGCTTGCTGCTCTCCCACTCTCTCTCGCGTCATCTCTGTCTCTTCTCTCCGGGGCAGGAACAGGAAGCAGACAGGTTCCCTTTCCTAAGCCAATCACAATGCTGCAATGCAGCTTTGTGATTGGTCTGAGCGCCATGGATCGGCGCTCAGCCAGGGAATGGGGGCCTGAGCATGTTCTCCACGCAGGCTGTAAGGCAGCTTGCTATGGATAACATGCGAAGTGTGCATGACTGTTTGACCGGCTTGAGAGGGCCGGCCAAAAAGTAATGTGCACTTAGGAGTGGACAAACCATTCCTCCCCTGCTCTGAGAGCAGAGAAGCCCCGCCCGCTCACAAAGCTGCAAAGAAGCAACAAATACACTGATAATAACATTGAGTTATTATCATTGTATTTGTTCTTCCTTTCTCTGCTTTTCAGCAGTGGGGCGATGCTCCTCCATCTTAGCGGAGTAGCCGCCACTGCCACGGCCAATACAAATTTGGGAGATAGGGAAAACTCAAGGAGTCTTTTTACATTCTACTTAGGGGCCCCATCATTTTGCATTATGCCTCTGGAAAATGTGTTACTGAAAATATTAAAGTGATTCCAGACCAGGAGGATGGTGGAATAGCAAATACTGTATTTCTGAAGATGGGAGAAAGTTTAATAGGTTTCTACAATTGGCTGCATACAAGAGCCTGAACCGAGGAGTACCAAAGATCTTCAAGTCTCCTCCAAGGGCACCACACCAGACTTCAGTGACATTACCCAGGGAAACCTTGAGTTGGCCAGACCCATTTAAAATGGTGAATACGGTTTCTGGATGTTTTAATATATTTTCTCCAATACAATCACTGAGCTTGTACAACTAAAATGTCTAAAGTCTAGCCCGTTCCAAAAATCTGGGATTTAAAAGTGAGAACAATTGAAG
Source organism: Triturus cristatus (assembly GCF_964204655.1). Taxonomy (NCBI): domain Eukaryota; kingdom Metazoa; phylum Chordata; class Amphibia; order Caudata; family Salamandridae; genus Triturus; species Triturus cristatus. The sequence goes on along the minus strand of NC_140591.1, from coordinate 1,361,460,273 downwards.
AGTACATCTGCTGTGGTCATTCAAAGTGCTGAATTTACTTGGAAATGTAGCTGATGAGACTACGGGAGGTACATGGAAGAAATATGCTGAAGGTCCCAGCGTTGACATTGCTTCACAACACCTTAAGGATTGGAAGTCAGAATCAACATGCCAACAAATGGAACATGAAGGCTTCATGTTTGTCAAGTTAAGAATACTGTGGAGATGGAAATCACCTGATACCTAGATTGATGACATGTGGCAGGAAGAAAATTACAAGATAATATTCAGCTATTTGTTTATATACAGGCCATGCTATTAAGAAGGAAGCCTTCTGGGGTGCGTAGGCAATCCCTTTAATTTTGCCTGTCTAATGACATACAAAAAGAGGAGGATGAAGGATATAAAGAAAGGAACCTAAGGGGAATATAATCTTCAAGTAAAAAGGAAGTATCTGATGTAAGAATTGGTGTTGGACTGTAACTTGGAGTTTACATTTGCATATATGCTACAGTAATAGTACTAAAGAACAAAGTGATGGAAGGAATGCTTGTAATACTCCCAGACACTGGCTATTTCATGGGGCCACATTATAGTCTATAATATTTTGCCCACTGTTCCACTCCGGACAAATTAGGCCTTTTCCTGCTCCAATGTGAACAATCAAGACCTAGCTGCCGGGCCAGCTCCCCTCATGATGGAAACACAAGCAATACCTGACTGGTTTGGGACTAGATAGGACAACAAGGGACCGATTAAGATGCGGTCGGAATCCATTGTAATCTGGCGGTCGGATTCATTCTGACTGGCCTCCGATAGGCTCGGAGATCCCGTCCGCCAGTCAAAATGCTTTCAGTAATCCCAAGGGCGGCTCTTTCCGCCCATGGGATTATGATATTGGATTCCAACTTCCTTCTGGGCCTGCCTTTCTGACACAGAAAGGCTGTCGGAAGTTGACTTTGAGAGCCCCCAGCAGGGCCCCCATGGGTGCCCCAGTCTCTGGTTGTAGGCCAAGATTTCTGCACCCCATGGCAGGCACCTTAAGGTGCCTGCCACGGGGTACAGGGATGAACTGCACCTCGTATTTGGAATGCATGCTCCCATTGTGAGTTTTCAGAAATAGCACTGCCATCAATAGATTATTTTGGCTTACGTTCTCAAACCATGGGCCCGATTACAAAGATGCTGCTGTGACTTACTCTTGGAGAGCTGCTGATTTGCATGTTAAGTCATTACACTAAGGATATGCTGACCATGTATGAGCTGATTATGAGTCTGGCAGTCCACGGACCACCAGACTCTCAGGGAGACAGTGGTGGTGGTCTTCCAACCGCCCTATTATGACTCAGGTGCTCGGACCACCCTGGGACCGCCGCAACTGCCAGGGATCAGAGATCCCTGACAGTGGCATGTCAGACTTGAGGCCACAATATGCTTGGTGGGACTGCCACTGTCCAGCCAAGCATATTACGAGTTTCCACTCTGCCATGGTTTTCATTGCAGTTCCTCCTCCATGGAAATCGGGGTGGAGAGGAAACAAAGTGGGCTCAGAAGGCCCAATGTTGCCTCTGGTCAATAGGGAGCATGCAGGGGGGGTGTGCATGGTGTGCTCCACTGTGTGCATGCACTGCAGTACCTGGACAGCATGGACTGCAGCAATCCATGCAGTGCAGGTACTGACTTTGACATTCCCATTGGGGTGCCTATTTCATAGGCACATCCCTGGGAACGCCAAATAACCACTCACCAGACGTGTGAAAACGTGTAATCTGTCGGGCGGTTCGCACACAGGTTTGGTGGTACAGCGGTGGAGCAGTCCCGCCGCTGCACCTCCAAACTCATAATCAGGCCATTCGTTTGGCTCCAGCCATCCTTATTGAACAACTTTAAAGATACTGTATTCAACATACCACAGAGTGAGAGTAGAACCTGCCTCCTTTCCTGGATAATTCCTTGAATACATCTTTGTGAAAACAATGGTCAGTAGCTTAAGTGGATGATTCTTCAAGAGAGCTGTTAGCTTGAGAACTAGAAGTTTCAAAACTCTGAGAATGATCAAGTGGTTTGCTGCTGGATTTAGGAAAAGGGACTGGCACATCAGCAAAGTTGTACCTGGCCTTAAAAATGGCTAAGTACTTGCAAATGGAGGAAATGCATGTACAAGAAGCAGGTTCTCCCTTTGCCATCTACCAGTGGGAATGAAGACAAAAGGCCTGGAGAAAAGGAAGAATGGTTAATACATGGTCCTTGAGGATTGGAGCAATGACTAAAGCCATAGTAGTGTTGTGCAGGTAGATTAAGAGAATAAAATGATGAACCTGGGTAATTGATTCCTCATTGGCTTGTCCCTCAGGGTGCCCTTGATCACGTTTTAGCGCAGTTCCACTGAACACCCTATGTAATGACTTAAATGTTTGTCTATGAACACAGGAGAAATTCCCATCTGCCATTTTCCCAATGGTTGCATTTTGGTAAGAGGAGGGTTAGTGATTGCCAAGATGTCCTTGTATGAATATGGAAGTTTTATCTTGAAGAAGTATTTATGCACATAGATATTATAATTATTTTCCCTTTCTGTTTTTTTCACACCAGTGAAAAGATTTCAGCAAACATTTCATTCAGGTTTTCATATAGTACACATTCATATCTATATGGAAAGGCTTGGAGTGGAATTTTAGTGATTTTATATTTTGCTTAGCAACTTTCCCACACTCATTTGACCATTATCTGGTGCCCACAATCTAAGTACATGGGTAATACAGGTGTGATCATTTTCCTCACAAAAATTACCTATATCGAGTGTCTGCGATTTTGAATGCAGAATTGCACACTCTTCTAAATGATCCCTTATGGAATGGGCAAAAGCATGAGAAATGGGTATTTCCACACTGATGTTTTCATTCCGGAATTCTTAGCCAATTTTCCATGGACTAATTCCTCATTGTCTTACTTGCCAAATTCATCCCCATAAATGCCCGTAGTAATTTGTAAGAACTACCTCTTGTGAAATGGTTGCATTGTAATATTAATTTGGTTTGAAACTCTTTTTCAACTCAAATTAACATTAAGAGTAAGCCTGGGCAAAGCACTACGCTACGCTCGCGTAGTTTGCGAAGTTTGCGCTACTTCCCACTACGCGAATTGCACGTAGCACTGTGCGAACACGCGTAGCGTAGTGTTGCGTAGTGCAGCGGTCATTTTTTGCTTGCTCGCGGTCCTCAATGTCAAGTTGGCGACCGCGAGCAAGCAAAATGACATCCCGGCGAGACTTTTTCCTCGTTCGCGATCAGCAACATCAAGTTGGCGATCGCGAGCGCGGAAAATAAACCTCCCGGCGAGATTCTCAACGCGAGGAGGTCAGGTTTCTCATTGCGAGTGGTCCCGTATGCTCGCGATGAGAAACTACCAGTCCGCGTTAAGAAAGCTGCCGCTCGAGTAAAAATCTGCTTGAGCGGCAGAAAACTACAGCTCGCACTGTGCAAGATGCCGTTTTCAATGATTGCACAGTGCCGGTTGCTTGCCCGCACTGTGCAATCATTGAAAACTACATCTTGCACAGTGCGAACAGGGTACTACGCAGTTCGCGAAGTGCTACGCGTAGCTCGCGTAGTGCGAAGTTCACTTTGCGTAGCTTCGCGTAGTGCTACTTCGCGAACTACGCCCAGGGTTAATTAAGAGGCAAATCAGAAAGAATGCAATTGGACTAATCTGTGTTTTTTACTCAAATCTTCATTTTGATACTGGGGTGCACATTGCTTTTGATCCAAACAGGTAATTATCCACAGCCATTTGAAACATTAACAAATGGTTTAAGTCTGAAAATGAAGCGTGCCTGTTGGTGGGTTACAGTCATCACAAAAATATGCTCCTCAATTACCTCCAATGGCCCACTTTAATGTCATCTGTTCTCTGGCAACATTTGGCAAGAAAGGTGGGGCCAATTAACAAAAGCATTTATGAGTTGGGAAAGTAGTACTACAGGAATGCTCTTTTACATACTATTACAGGCATGTATTAATCAGCCCCAAAATGCCCAGCTCCCAAGTAGTGAATGTGAATTTGAACTCATTGTATATTATAATATCTCCTTAATATTATAATTTCATGCTTCGAGGCCAATTCACAAAGCAAAGTAAGTGTACATGAAAGAGAACTACAGGAGTACTTTTTTACATTCTAGTATATGCCTTGGAATACCAGCTCCATGTCTGGTTTCCTTATGTGTGATTGTAGATTAGGGTTTGATGGAGAGGTTGACAAATACTTTCCTAGTGAATGTAACATGCACAGGAAGAGCAAGCTCTGTTATGCAAGGCTTTTTGGGTTATGCAACATAATCTCAAATGAATTGCAAACTACTTACATTTCAAATCCTGCAAATCTTGTTATTTTCAAATGAACTCAATTTTAGGGCACTGTTGGGTGTTTAGTGATTATTTAAACAACAGATCAAATTGAGATGAAACGGTGAAACTCATCAGACAAATTACTAGCAAGTGTGACAAAAAATGATAGAACAGTGTTCTTGTGAACGTGACTTTTTACTGGTAAGAATAATTAGCTGTTGATGTCAATTATGAAAACTGGAGCAAGAGGTACTAAACTTTACACAGAAGCCATACAAATCTTCAGTGCTTTGTTTCATGATTGACAAAATTGCACAGCATTTTTGTATAAAGCCACACGCTGATGGTCTCACTGGCTTGAACTAAAGGTAAGCTATGTACAGTGTGTAGCTCAGTGGCAGCTGGTAATTCGAGTGAGGGGCTCTGTGAGCCACACGCAGACACATGCACACCCAATTTCTCAAACCCATGCATGTGCACGCACCCATAAAAATGCACAGATGCCCTCAACAAAAAGAAATAACACTTACCAGGCCGAAGCAGTGATCTCATGTACTGAGAGGGAAGCCTTGTGAATCCCGACGGTTGGTTCTGCCACCTCCTCTCAATGGCTGACCTTGTGGTGGGTCAGCCAATGAGAGGGGTGGCAGTGCCTTACTTGTCACAGAGTGGGATGGGGTCAGTGAGACTGCTGATCCCACCGCATTCTGTGACAAGTGTCACTGATACACACTTAGCCGTAGGTATTTCAGGGCTTAAAACTGAAGTGCCCCATTCAAGGCTATCAATGCCGATCCCCCTTGTCATGAGGGGGAGGACCACCAAGTGCTTTGCCAGGCTGAGGAGGTCACACCGACAGGGCTGTGATATCTTCAACCTGGCAAAGTTCAGCTCAGGCAGCCAGGCACCAGCAAATTTAGCGCAAGTACAGCATCTGGCTGCCTGACCTGAACCCGAAAAGAGTCTGTCAGGCTGACTATTGCTCAGCCTGACAGACACTCTTCATGCTTGGAAAAAGGTGGGGTGGCCTGCCCCCCCTACTGCCGCTGGTGTAACTAAACAATATTCTTCATGCTTCTTATTGGCACCTGGTTTCACTTGGCGCTAGGATTTCACACAACACCTGGTCATGCTATTTTACTATTATTTCCAAAGACTGTTGGTATACTCTATGTTCTGCACATCTATATACAACAGTAATTCGTTTCAACCGTGTCCTTGTTCCTACAGTATTTTAGGGTGCTCTCATGGTGTCATAATACCCACCCACCAGGGTATAAATCAACTAGGACTGAGGACAGCCTAGAACAATATTCAACAAAAGACACCAAAGCACACCAAATGATTGTCACTATCATCCAAGTTCAAAATTCTGTAATTCAACCAGTCACAATGAATGTCCTTTAGAAGAATTCCACAACAATTATTGTGTCAGGTCCCTTTGTTTGGTTTATTCCTTGTCATTACATATAGTATTCAGCAGCAGCCGACGTATGTTTCGCCCCCCTGGGATTTCTCAAGGCTTGAATTCAATAAGCTGAGTCCACTTTCAAGTCTCAGATCGCAATATTCCAATTGTGTCCATTAAATCGTGATTTGGCTGCTGCTGAATACGTAATGACAAGGAATAAACCAAACAAAGGGACCTAACACAACAATTGTGGTGGAATTCTTCTAAAGGACATTCATTGTGACTGGTTGATCCACAGAATTTTGAACTTGGATAGTGACAATCATTTGGTGTGCTTTGGTGTCTTTTGTTGAATGCTATTTTACTAGATCAATATGTGTGCATAATCCTACGTTTATGTGTGCTCCTCTGACCCATCTATGCACATTTGCACAGATCATAGCGGGGTTGGGGCGCCACTATGCAGAGAGTTTTTTTGTGCTGCCCTTCCATGAACCTATGGCCCAAAAAATCAACTGAGCATCAAATTTGATTAGTGATGTAATTTGTGGTGTCATATATTGCATGATTTTATAAGCTGAGTATAGTGAACCTGGCCCTTGGTATTCTTCAAAGAATCAGTAAAAGGCCAGGATGAAATTTTAGGGTACCTGAAAAACAAGTTGTCATACACCCCCCCAAAACAGTATAGCACAAAAGCAAAATTAGAAAGGCAGCAGCTCACTCGCTTTTTTTAGGTCACGCCTATGCAGCGCGCATGCGCTACATAGGAAAAAGACCTTTAGCCATCGATTCCCTTTTTCAGGCAACAACGTGCACGCGTTGCATTGCTTTGAATGGCAACGCGTGCATGTTTGGAGATTCCTTGCAGAAGCGAGCAATGGTTCCTGCTCACTCCCACAAGGGAAACCGGCACAGGCCCCCTTCTCTCTCCCCTCCCCCTGCTGCCTCCTTTCAGCGCGAGGCACGCGCACGCTTGTTCTGTCTTATAATTTCACCGTATGCAATACCATTTCCACAGCAACTCGGCACCTGATTTGATTTTTATGATGCCCACGCTATGGAGGTAATGAATGCATTTTCTACAAACTGTTATGACCACATTGGACCACTTATGAAAGGTTCCCCACTAATGTCATTACTAGGAAGCATTTCTAAACTGTCTGTGCATTTTTTCTTGGTGCTTATTTTTGCATAGCTGTTTTCTTCCTCAGGAGTAGCAAGCCGAGTTTTATCAGACAGTTCGGCTTGTGGTGTCCAGCAAGAGATTACAAAGATGACTATTACTTAGTAGGTTGCCTCCCTGTAAAAGTAGATGTCCCTAGTTGGGATACTCCCAGAGTCTTATTCGACATGGCAACTGTGCTTCGATTGGCTGTGCGGTGTGGGCCTGCCTGCCCTTGTAAGAGATGCTGCTGGAATATGAATGAATGGTAGGCTCGCATTAGCACCAGCGCTGTTACCATGGCAGACTTGCTTCCCTGAACTGCTCCATTTGTGCAGCTTTTCAGAAGGCTGGTGATTTCTATTTATTTGATACCGTGCATGCAGTGCCAGAAACAAATCGAGCTTCAAGGTGCCTATGCGGCTTCTCCCAATTATAGCAGATATGTGCTTTATTATTGTGATTCTTGCATACTTGAAGAGTCATGTCTTATATAGAGTTTCAGGCCAGATGCTGAAAAGATGCTCCCATCAGACTAAGCGTCGAAGTGTCGCTCTGGAGACCTCAGTTTACCTATAGAAAAGTTGCATCCAATTGAGGTAACCTCAATGCCGTGAATTGTGGTATGCATAGTCATACTTTGCAACACGGAGCTGCGGTAAGGCAAGTCTTCGACCCATTCGAAAAACAAGGAACTCTGAGCCCTCTTTGATTTATCAACCCTGTGATTTTGCATAGATAGACGTACTTGCTTCACCTTCCTTTTTAGTGAATGGGTCACACCTTCGTTGATAATAGGCTCTTTGCAAGGAGTCTGTAGCATATCGGTATGTAATAAGTACTACATTAATAATGATGTGTGTTTTATTATATAGGGTTTACGCACCCAGACTTTAATCTTTGAAGCACTATAAATCGTAGCGATTACCACTACCCCAACTCATCATCATCATCAAATAATCTTTATTCAGCCAAGTGTGGACATAAAAGATACAAGTCAATACAGTACACTCAAGAGTGATCATAAAGCAAATGAAAAACTACATAATTATCCCCTGCATTATTACGTAACATTAAGATAGTATGTTAACCCTTATTTCATACACGCAAATCATTCTGGCAGTATGTTAACAGCAGCTTATATATCAAACTATTAGCAGCATACTTATAAAGTGCATATAAGATATAAGTACAACATAGTCAAGAACAATAAATGTCTAAAACTAGGGTGCTATTATATAAATAAAACAGACGTTGTTATCTTTCCATTGCAGCTTTAAAAAAAACACTCACCCTAAAACAGATAATTGGTGTATTCAATGATTGCAACTTGTCTAAGGCCTGTACACATCTACGGTACCCTAAATTTTTTTATATGGTTATAAGAAAAAACTTTCGCGAGTAACTGAAATGATTTCAAAATAAAATGTAGCGCATTAGTTATTGCGTAGAGACCCAGTCACAAGCCCGGGTAGTACGTCTCAAGGCATCAGCTGGCTTTCCGATGCTCATGAGTCGCCACACTGAGCCAGATCTAAATCAAAAAAGGAGAGGCCTTTCCCATTGTGTTAGTTCTAATGAAAGGTAAAAAGAACAGGCTCCGAGCTAGCGAGAGTCTGATAATAACTCATCACAGTACTTTTCACTAATTCCTTTTACAGCCTTTTTTCAGCACAAAGATCTAGAAACTTGTGATTTGCCTTCTTTCTTTAAATTCATAGGGGGCAAGAACAGAGAAGACAACCACAGATCCTGAAGTAATGTAGAGACATATTTCAGCCAAGAATTGAAACCCCAGTTATCCAAACTACGACAATCTAAGCTGACATCGCTACAGAACTTTGCTTGAGGGTTTGTCCATATGTTGATCCAGAGTAACAAAGGGGCCATTTGGACACTATCCTCAGTATAGCTCTGGTTTAGCTCTGCGTGTAAAATAAAACTAGACCAAGCAGGGATAAGCTATGAAAACCTTCTACATATGCAGTTTTTTCAAGATGAAGAGGGGAACACGTATAAAACAAGCATTAGCATCGCTGTGAGACTTGGGGGTCTCTAGTTGGCACAGGTATGCACTTGTGACAAATGGGGACCCTCGCCTCTAGTCAGGGTAAGGGGGTACACTCCTAAAATAACCCCTGCTCACCCCCTTGGTAGCTTGGCACGAGCTGACAGGCTTATCTCAGAGGCAGAGTGTAAAGCATTTTTAAACAAATACAGTAACCAAGTGACAACACTACAAATGGACACCACACAAGTTTTATATCAAAATAACAGCAGCAGGCACTTCCAAAGAACTCTGGGGAGCTGGGGGTGAAGTCTGTTGTTCCTGAGACTTCAGCAGGAGGCAAGCTGTTTTCCAAGCCCTTGGAGCTCCTTCACAGGTTGAGCAAAAGTACACACAAAGTTCCTTTCTCCTCTCTTTGGCAGTAGGCAACCCCTGCAGGCCAATCCCCCAGTTTCAGGGATAGTCTCTCCTCAGTTTCTTCTTGGTTCCTCTCCGCAGCAGAGTTTCTTCTTGTTTCCCAAAGTGATATAAATTCTTGGAATCAGGGTCCCAATACTTATGCTTCAAAATCCTTTGTCCTCTGAGGGCAGAGGGGCCTTTGCCCAGTCCAAAGCAGTTCTGGAGCACTCTGTTTACATGACTCCTTCTTTCCTTTCACAGTGCAGGGCAGAAACATCAGATGCCCCAAGGTGCAACTCCTCCCTCTGCAGATCTCTCTATTCACCACTGGGCGGACTCACCCTGTCTCCTGGAATTCCCCAGCCCTGTCACTCAAACTCCAGACAAGGAATACACAACCTAGCAGAGGCAGGTTTGAATGGTCAGACAAGAAAATACCTCCTTTCTAAAAGTGATATTTTCAAACACAGAATGTTAAATACAACTTCACTAAAAGATGTATTTTATCATTCTGAGTTCAGGCATACTAAATTCGAATTTCTACCATGTTCTCTGAGTCAGTTAGGATTATAAGATGTAATAATCAAACTGCCCATTCTGGCCTATGGAGAACAGGTAGCCTTGCAATAGTGAAAAACGAAAATGGCTGTAATTCACTATTAGAACATGCCACATACACCAGGGCATGTCCTACCTTATCCTTACAATGCACCCTGCCCTTGGGCCTAACATAGGGGTGTCTAATATGAAGAAAAGGGAAGGTTTAGGGACTTGCAAGTGGGTGCACTTGCCCAGTCAGCATGACAGTACCAGACTGCACGCAGGCTGTGAAATGACAGACCTTAGACACACTTTTACAGGCTGCTTCTGTGGGTGGCACAGCCAGTGCTGCAAGTCCACGAGCAGCATGTGGATTTACAAGCCCTGGGCACTCCTGTTGCACTGTACTAGGGTCTGACAGGTAAACCAAACCAACCAATCATGGAATCACAAATTCATACATTAATTTACAATAGGGAGAGCATATGCACTTTAGCACTGATCAGCAGTGGTAAAGTGCCCAGAGTCATAAAACAGCCAACAACAGGTCAGAAAAAATATAGGAGGAAGGCAAAAAGTTCAGGGATGACCCTGCAAAAAGGGCCAAGTCCAACAAACCCCCTTCCAGCCAATACGCAGGGTAGACCAATCACTACCTTGATGGGCTTCCCTGCTTTGGGTGATAGAACCTGGACCTGGCCCGCAACTGCAGGGGCATATTCCAGTTCTACGCCAATCTGAACCCATTTCAATTCCTCTGTCCATACTCTCAGGGCCCACCAAGCTAACCCATGTGGAACCCTTTTCCTGTGGACCTCACCTGTGCAGCATATAACCTTAACTTGCTCACCGGTGTGTCCCAACAGACAGACAGCAAAATGCCACAGTGGCCAATGACGGTAGTCAGGGATGAGACCCAGGCCTTATGCCTCTCAGGGCTCTCAAACCTCTGTGGCGCCAGGGAGTGGGGGGGCAGTAGCCCCAGATGCTTGGCACCCTTTGTTCATTCTCCTGTCAGGTCAGGTATGACATCCTGGCACTGACCCACTAGCCCCAGGCCTGTACCCGGCAGCTGGACCAAAGACTGAGGTTGCCTCTCCCACACCCGGTCCTCCTCCCTCGGGCTCTGTACCCTCCCACTTGGAGTGGTACCCCCTTCCAGAATTGCCAGGCCACCTGTGGGAGGTGTCCTGTGCAATTTGCCCACCAGTTCAGGGGTTCTATCCTGCAACTGGGCATCCAGGTCAGGGGGGCACCCTGAACCTGGCCCTCCAACCTAGGGTCTAAACCCTTCAGTTGAGCCGGGGTCAGAGGCGAGGACTCCCTCCCTCTGCACCCCCTTCCAGATGGCTGTACCCTCCCACCTGGAGTAGTACACCAAGAAGACAGACTGGTAGGGACACTGATTACAGATGTCCCTCCCTCCAGGTCAGACAACACCTTAACCTGGCTCTCCAACATAGGGTCTAAACCCTCAGGCTGCACCGGGGTCAGAGGCAAGGACTCCCTCCCTCTGCACCTCCTTCCAGTGTACTGCATCCTCCCATCAGGAGCGGTACCCCCAGAAGCTACATCGGTCACTGATTACAGTGGCCCCTTCCTCCGGATCAGTCAACACCTGAACCTGGCTTCCCAACCCAGGGACCAACCCAGGGAGCACGCATGCCCCCACGGAGGGTGACACATAACTTATGTGTCGTGTGACAGTCTGCCTGGCGTAGATCTCCCGCCCCTGTCCATCTGACAGTGCGTGAAGATCCCCCAGGACAGAAGTGGTGTCACCATGGTCATTCACTGGTGACACAGCCCTTCTGGCTGGCCCCTGACCCATTGTTCTTCCACTGGGGACTCTTTCCCCCTCTCACCCCTCAATCTGGACTTCTGCACCCTCCCAACTGGAGCGGTACTGCCAGACACCAGAACTGAGGGAGGCCTGCTTACAGACACTCCCCGTTCACCAGACACTAGGGGATCCCGCACAACGGGCAGCCCCTCAGGACAGACTAGGCTCCCCACCTGGTGTTCCCTTAAAGAACCATCCAGGCTCTGAGACTGAGGTTGGGCACTACCGGGGCATAACCCATTCTCACTCCTTCCCCTTAAAGACAGGACGTGAGGCCCTACACCCCTCTTACTACTACAGGACCTAGCTGGGCTAATCTGAGCCACTTCCACCACACTGGGTTTGAAGATACCTGAACCACTCATCCTGGGATCACTCCCCAATGCCTTTCCAGACCCTCTAGACTCCACCAAAATGTCTGCCTCCAATGTGAGCTCCCTGCGGACAGAGAACTCACTCTCCAACAGGCATTGGCATAGCTCTGGAAAACAAGGACTTACAATATGCTCTAACATAATTCGATTACACAGCCCCCTACAAGGGTTTACCAAACTAAACTTTACCTCACCATTCAGTGCCTTGCTCACGTACTTCACACCACTCTCCTGAGATTGGCAAGACAGCATCTGACTGTCTCTGTCGCTCAACCCACACTCTTCTGGGTGGTCTTCACACTCACACACCAGGACTTCAACCATGGGGGAACCCCTCTCCCTGCACCTCTCATCTAGAGTCAGTAGAGTGTCCCTCCCGCCACTAGGACTATGAACCCCTGTGCCAGTTCCCCAATCTATCCCAGGGACACTGCGCACTACTGGAGCTACCTCATATCCGTGTACCTAGTGGTGTATGTTAACCCCCTCCTTCAAGTCAGGCGCCAAATCTCTAGGTGTGTGGACTACTCTCCCAGCACTAGATAACTCAATATTGCTGCCACCATCTGAGCTGGATTCCACCTCCAACTCAGCAAAGCTCACTCTCTGAGCTACACACATGTCTTGTTGCTGGACTGAGACACTCATGGCCTCAAGCCTCTCGAGCTCTAAATCAAGCTCCCTCATTCTCAACTCATGCTCCATTTCCATTATCTTTTCTTCCAGGGCCAATTTCCTAATTTGCAATTCAATTTCCAACTGCCCGTTTAACTTGAGCTTGGTCAGCTCCATTTCGTGCATCCTACACTCTTTTCTATCTGCCAACTCCTCTGGAGACAGATTCTTAACAGAAACACTGCTACCGACAGGGGAAGGTGCTTTCCTCCCTCCTGGGCCCAATGGCCCCTCCAGCTGCCTTACATTGTAGCATCCCAGTTTCTCCTCTTCACAATCATAATCAGCTGATGCCATGGATGCTGTTTTCTCCATGGTGGTTAAATTTGGCAGTTCTTTGCAAACATAGAAAATCCCAAAAAGACAATCTACCAAAAGTATGTGGTTGCGTTATGGTCTGCACTCACTAAGTAGTGTTCACCAATCACTGTACATGAGTCACAAATGCAAGTCCAGAATCCTATGTCTATGTCTATGTATTGGTTTTTGTAAGGCGCGTATATCACCCGAAGGTCTCATAGCGCCGACAGATGTTCAGATGGTGAGGTAGGAGACGAGCAGAATTAGAATAGCCATGTTTTTAGAAGTTTGCGGAATCTCTGATGGCTGGGTTCAAGTTTTATGTGCAAAGGTAGAGTATTCCAGCTTTCTGGGGCAATTTTGGAGAATCCTCACCACTGACCACCAATGTTAGACTTAGGGGTCTCTAGTTGGCACAGGTATGCACTTGTGACAAATAGGGACCCTCGCCTCTAGTCAGGGTAAGGGGTATACTCCTAAAATAACCCCTGCTCACCCCCTTGGTAGCTTGGCACGAGCAGACAGGCTTATCTCAGAGGCAGTGTGTAAAGCATTTGTGAACACATACAGTAACCAAGTGACAACACTACAAATGAACACCACACAGGTTTTATATAAAAAATAAGTATTCTTTATATAGGTTTACCACAAGACCATTAAACGACAAAAACACACAATACTGTTACTTAGATGGTAGAAGTTAACTTAGTTCTCTTAAGTTCTTAAATGCGACACTTTAAGTCAATGTTCCTTTTAGATGCGACACGCAGGGCAACGAAAGTGTTGCAACGATGTTGATACGAATACGTTTTTGGTGCAAAGAAGTGAAGACGTGAAGATCTTCCAGATGCGGCACGCTTCTCTGATGTTGTGAGAAGACTCGACTCGATGCTTCAGCTGCAGCGGTGACACACTTTACGCGATGTGACGACAGCGGCCTTGGCAGCAACACTCTTCTCCGACGTTGCGAGACGCTTCCGCTCGATGCGATGTTGCAGCGGCGACACCCCTTTACGCGATGTGACGGCAGCAGCTCCAACGGCGGCACGCTTGTCCGTGGATGCGAGGCGCTTTTCTTGATGCGGTGCAATGAGACAACTACGATGGCTGCGATGGCGACACGCTTCTTCCTCGATGCGAGACTCTTCTCTTGATGCAGTGCAATGCGTCAGCTACGTTGGCTGCGATGGCGACACGCTTCTTTGGCGTTGCGAGACACTTCCTGGATGATGCAAGACGCTTCTGCTCGATGCGATGTTGCAGCGGCGACACACTTTATGCGATACGACGACAACAGCTCTGACGGTGGCACGCTTCTCCTTCTTGAGTCGTGCTTCCAGCTCCTTGCGACATGCAGTCCCTCAGAAGGCCCAACAACAGCAGTAGGCCCTTCCAAAGAACTCTGGGGAGCTGGGGGGTGAAGTCTGTTGTTCCTGAGACTTCAGCAGGAGGCAAGCTGTTTTCCAAGCCCTTGGAGATCCTTCACAAGTTGAGCAAAAGTACACACAAAGTTCCTTTCTCCTCTCTTTGGCAGTAGGCAACCCCTGCAGGCCAATTCCCTCAGTTTCAGGGATAGTCTCTCCTCAGTTTCTTATTGGTTCCTCTCCTCAGCAGAGTTTCTTCTTGTTTTCCAAAGTGATCTAAATTCTTGGGATCAGGGTCCCAATACTTATACTTCAAAATCCTTTGTCCTCTGAGGGCAGAGGGGCCTTTGCCCAGTCCAAAGCAGTTCTGGAGCACTCTGTTTACATGACTCCTTCTTTCCTTTCACAGTGCAGGGCAGAAACATCAGATGCCCCACAGGAGGTGGAGCCAGCATTGTGGAGGGAAAGCACAGCCCTGGAGCACTTTGTTGACATGATTCCTTCTCTCCTTTCATAGGGCAGGGCAGGGACATCAGACGCACCACAGGGGGTGGAGCCAGCACTGTGGGGGGCAGGCACTGTCCTATTCAGGTCCAAGGTGCAACTCCTCCCTCCCATATAGATGCAGATCTCTCTATTCACCACTGGGCGGACTCACCCTGTCTCCTGGAATTCCCCAGCCCTGTCACTCAAACTCCAGACAAGGAATACACAACCTAGCAGAGGCAGGTTTGAATGGTCAGACAAGAAAATATCTCCGTTCTAAAGGTGGTATTATCAAACACAGAGGTGCCGATTCCGAGCCTGTAAAACCCGGGTACGAACCGTCGTACGGAGCGTTTTCACCATCCGACTCGTACCCGGGAAAACCACCTAACAAACCCGCAAGTACGATTCGTACAGAAATAAAATTTCCGTACGAATCGTACAAACACCGACCGGCTAAAATATACCCACAATTCCAATCCGGGACAGGCAGCGTTTTACGAACCAGCAAGTACGATTCGTGCCTTTGTGACTCCGCGCGTAGCATTTTTTTACGGGAGCCAAAAACTGCCAGGAAATTGAGGAGGACGCGAGGAAGGAGCACCTGTACGCGACGGACAGCCATGGACCCCATCCTATGTGTCATCCCGGCCCTCATAGCCTACGACCTGGTGCACAGGAACCGATGCAGATGCCGCAGAAGGTCAGAATAACACCCAGGGCAAAGGTGGGGGGCAGGGGCAGGGGCAGGAAACATAACCCCCAACCAAGTCAAAATGTATACATGCCCTGTACATACCGTACCTCCAGGGTCTGGTCACTTCGGAGGGGGGGCGTGTCCACCTAGGCCTGCGTCCCGCCACAACGGAAGTGGACATGGACGCGTCCCGTCACCACAACAATTGTGGTACGCACCGTACCCACGCCTTAAGAGCGTGGGTACGGGTTGTACCCCTACGGCACCCCAACATTGGGGGTACGGCCCGTACCCAGGCCTGAAGAGCGTGGGTACGGGCCGTACCACCATTGTTGGGGTGACATAGGGGTAGGCGTAGTATACCCAGTCCCCTACGGCACCCCAACAATGGTGGTACGGCCCATCCCCACGCTCTTCAGGCCTGGGTACGGGCCGTACCACCATTGTAGTGGTGATGTAGGGGTACGCGTGGTACGGCCCGTCCCCACGCTCTTCAGGCCTGGGTACGGCCTGGGTACGGGCCGTACCACCATTGTAGTTCTGATGTAGGGGTACGCGTGGTACGGCCCGTGCCCACACTCTTCAGGCCTGGGTATGGGCCGTACCACCATTGTAGTGGTGATGTAGGGGTACGCGTGGTACGGCCCGTACCTATGCTCTGAGGGCGTGGGTACGGTCCGTACCACCATTGTAGTGGTGATGGAGGGGTATGCGTGGTACGGACCGTACCCACGCTCTGACGGCGTGGGTACGGTCCGTACCACCATTGTAGTGGTGATGGAGGGGTACGCGTGGTACGACCCGTACCCACGCTCTTCAGGCCTGGGTACGGGCCGTACCCGTACGGCACCCCAAAAATGGTTGTACGGCCCGTACCCATGCTCTTCAGGCCTGGGTACAGGCCGTACCCCTACGTCACCCCAACAATGGTGGTACGGCCCGTCCCCACGCTCTTCAGGCCTGGGTACGGTCCGTCCCACCATTGTAGTGGTGATGGAGGGGTACGCGTGGTACGGACCGTACCCATGCTCTGAGGGCGTGGGTATGGGCCGTACCACCATTGTTGGGGTGACGTAGGGGTACGGCCCGTACAAAGGCCTGAAGAGCGTGGGGACGGGCCGTACCACGCGTACCGTTTCATCACCACTACCATGGTGGTACGGACCGTACCTAAGCCCTCAGAGCGTGGATACGGTCCGTACCACGCGTACCCCGCAATCACCACTACAATGGTGGTACGGCCCGTCCCCACGCTCTTAAGGCCTGGGTACGGGCCATACCCCTACGTCACCCCAACAATGGTGGTACGGCCCGTCCCCACGCTCTTCAGGCCTGGGTATGGGCCATACCCCTACGGCACCCCAACATTTGGGGTACAGCCCGTACCCAGGCCTGAAGAGCGTGTGGGCGGGTGGGTGGGTGTCGTGCTACGATCCACATCAGTGGACAGAGACATAGGGGTGGGTGCCTATCACTCCCAGCAGTGCCCAGACATATGAGGGGTGGGTGCATATCACTCCCAGCAGTGCCCAGACATATGAGGGGTGGGTGCCTATCACTCCCAGCAGTGCCCAGACATATGAGGGGTGGGTGCAGATGAATCCCAGCAGTGCCCAGACATATGAGGGGTGGGTACATATCACTCTCAGCAGTGCCCAGACATATGAGGGGTGGGTGCCTATCACTCCTGTTAGAAATGGGATTTCTGGCTGGCTAAGGCTTGCGCCAAAGTCAGGCAGAAACCACCACTCTAGTCAGGGCAAGGAAGTTACACGCCAAAGATAACCCCTGCTCACCCCCTTGGTAGCTTGGCACGAGCAGTCAGGCTTATCTCTGAGGCGATGTGTAAAGCGTTTGCGCGCGCACCCAGCAACAACACCCAAGGCCCACCACAAAGGAAACTCCACACAAGGTATTCTATAAAAATAGCCTTTGTATTATACACAATACATTAGATAAAAACACACACTCTACAATGTGCCAACAGGCACGGGCAGAATTTACAAGGGATTATATGTACAGGGGACAGGGCCACATGGACCGCTGTCCGGACTTAGCACTCTTAGAACATAGCACTTGGAACATAGGAAATAAAATTACTGTTGCACAAAATTACACCTAGCACACAACCAGTCACTACTGGTATCAGGTAAGTACCACCTACGCAACCCTAACCACCTTAGGACAGTATTGCGCAGGGAATCAGGACCTCACTAGCACCACCTGTACTAGGGAGAAAACAACCACCTAAGTATCACAATACCTGTAGGGGTCTAAGCACCTAAACACATGATGCATAACATTCAGAGGTGTAAAGCAAAGCACATGACGCAAAAACACATTCAGAGGTGCAGAACAGGTACAATGGCGCCAAAACTCACATTAGCCACTACCTGTGGCAGTCCCTAGGCCAACTGGCCTTGAAGGGGCAAGGACGCCCTGTGTCTAAATGTTAGGGCAAGGCTGCGCAAGCTGCGCCAGCCAAAGTGTACCGGGGCACAACCTAAACGTGGCAGCTGCCCACTAAGTGCTGGGCAGCTGTATGGACTGAGGCCTGGGCACCTCCGGGCCCTCAGAACGATAAAGAAATGCCCCCGTTAGAGCCTCACAGGCTCTGATCGATAATGCGCTCCTTTGTTGGAGCCTCACGGGGCTCGTGGTCGCCAAGGAGATGCCCCCGGACTTCGGTGGAGCCTCGTGGGCTCTGAAAACAATAGGCTCCAAACAAACGATCTGGGGGACGTTGGAGCCCTCTAGGCTCTTTAACCTCTCTGCCCCCTTCGTTGGAGTCCCTCTCGGGGGACTGGTGAGCCTCGCAGGCTCGTGCAGCAAATGGGAGAGGGCGAACCCGGTTCCCCCCTCAGCCCCCACTCACCCGGGCTTCCCCGGACTGCTCCGGTCTGGCGATGGGGACAGCTGCCAGGATCTTGCAGCGCTCCTACCTCCGCGGTGGCTGCGGGGCTCTCCTTTCTTGTCTGCCGCTTCTTTCTTGGGCAGAGTGCCTCGGGGCGCAGGGTAGGCTCCTGCCTGCTACGGGGCTCTGATCAGCCGCGACGCTCGGTAGGAGGCGGGGTAGGCTCCCGCCCTCCTTCTTAAGTTCCGGTGGTCCCGGAGGCCCGCCCTCGGCCCGCCTGACTTCCGGCTGAAGCCCGGCTGCGGCGGTGATTTCTGGATTGCGGTGATGCGGGGTGGGCACCCGCGAAGGCTGGCAATACGGGGTGGCACCCGCGTTCGTTGTCAAGGCCAAAGGCACGCAATGAAGCGGGGTGGGCACCCGCTATGGAGGTAACAATGCCGGGTGGGCACCGGCTTCCAGAAATACAGCGCTCCTAGCGCTAGGGAGAAAACGTGAAAGCGCTCTGAGCGCTAAAAGGCAATTACAAGCGCTTCCAGGCGCTTGAGGGACAAATAAAGCGCTCCCAGCGCTTTGGCAAATTAAAGCGCTCCCAGGTGCTTTGGGGAGCAGGAAAGTACCAAAGTCCAGCAATGTTCTTCCCTGCATGCAGCAGGGCAGGGGTGGGGGGGCAAGGCTGGACCCAGAGCCAGCTCACTGGGCCTCCAGGCAGGGAGGTAGTCCAGGTGGCGGTCCTCTGGTCCAGCAGCAGCAGCAGCAGCAGCAGCCCCCCTCAGGTAAGATCCTGGCAGAGAACAGTTTCTGTGGGGACACAGCCCCATTTTTATACAGGCAAACCCTTTGTTCTGGGTTCAGGGTGAGGGGGAAAACCAGTCGCAGCTGGTTGGGGAGCACCCTTGATGTGCTCAGCCCCTCACTCTATTCACTGGCAGGGCTAGGGTCGTCAGTCGCACCACAGGGGGCGGGGCCAGAATTGTGTGTGGAAAACCCTGTCCTATTCAGGACCCAGGTGTACTCCTCCCACCCATCTAGCTGCTGATCTCCCCATTCACCACTGGGTGACTCATCCTGACTCTGGGGAATCCCTAGCCCGTCACATGACACGACCAGCCAATCACGCGACAGACACACTGCACACAGAAGTGCCCACTTCTAGAAGTGGCACTTCCACACTAGGTACATGCACGCCGCACACATCATCGCGCAGCATTCACTCCCACAAGTCCGCACATACCAAACTTGGGCCTGCACACCCCACGCATCAGGAACTACTAGGGACACATACACTCCCCATGCATTCCTATGGGAGGGCAGGCCTATCTCACCACATGCACTCAGAGCACGCACGCACTTTACCCTTGGACACAGGGAAAGTGCGCAGAGACCAAACAATTACCACACCAAGTCACCAATAAAAAGCCAAAAAGTCCAGGGGTGAACCGGCCAGAAGGGCCAAGTCCAACACAACCCCCTTCCAGCCAAAACACAGGGCAGACCAATCACCACCGTGATGGACTTCCCTGCTTGGGGCGATAGAACACGGACGCGGGCCCGCAACTGCATGGACACCCTCCGGTTCTACGCCACGGTGAACCCATGGAATTCTTTTTAACACCACTGTCTGGACCAACTGGGCTACCCCACTGGTACTCCCAAGCTGTCCGCGGCCAAGACCAGGCCCTAGGCCACCCAGGTGCCACTGGTCTTTGCCTAACCATAGAGTGGGGGGTAGTAACCCCTGGCACATAGCGGCCATTCTCCACTCTTCCTCTCTGAAAGACAGGACTAGACTGCCACTGGTTCTCCAGCCTAGGGTCTACACCCTCAGGCGGACCAGGAGTCTCAGGGGAGGCTCTCCTCCCCCTACCTCTTCTCCTAGGGTTCCTCCTCCTCTGGCGAGGGGTACACCTAGATCGCCATTCCCACCCAGGGTTTAACCCCTCAGGTTGTACCGGGGGCAGAGGTGGGCTCTCCCACCCTCTGCACCCCCTTCCAGAACCCTTCTCCCTACCAACTGGGGCGGTACCTCTGGAAGAAGAACTGGTCGGGACGCTGATTACAGACGTCCCACCCTTCAGGTCAGGCTGATCCTGAACCTGGCCTCCCAACCTCCGGCCTAGAACCTTTGGTGGAATAATTGCCTGGCACTCCAGGACTTCTGGGGATTTCCACTCCATCCCCCTGAGGCTATCAAAGGACACATACGTCAAGCGACTGTCTGTCTGGCGCTGATCTCCCGTCCCCTGTCCACCTGACAGTGCGCGGAGATCCCCCAGAACAGAAGTGGTGCCACCCTGGTCACTACACGGGATCCTAGCCCAACTGGGTAGTCCCTGACCCACAGGCTCTTCCACTGGGAAACTCATCCCCCAATCACTCCTCACACTGGACTCCTGTACCCTCCCTACCGGAGCGGTACTGCCAGACTCTAGAACCACAGGAGCCCTGGTTACCGGTGCTCTAGGTCCTCTACTCACCAGGAGATCTCCCTCAAATGGGCTAACAGGACAGCCTAGGTCCCCAACTTGGTGTTCCCTCATGGAACCATCCAAGTCCTGAGGCAGGGTTTCGTACGTCAGGGGACCCTCGGTCACCCTCTCACTCCTGCTCCACTGAGCCAGGCGGTGAGCCCCTACACCCTCCTCGCTATCCTGGGACCTAGCTGGGCTACACTGAGCCTCTTCCACCACGCTGGGCTGGAAGATACCTGACCCACTACTTTTGGAGTCACTCCCTAATGACTCTAGAGAACCTCTAGCCCTTTCCCAGCGCTCTGCTTCATCCGCAAGGTCAAATGGCTCAGACAATCCACACCCCAACAGGTGTTGGCGCAGCCCCGGCACACAACAACTGAGCAGGTGTTCTTTGAGAACCAGATTACACAGTATGTCAAAATCACTTGCTGTGGAAATCCAATCAAACATTGCATCCTCACATCCATCCACAAACTCCTCCCAAGTCTGGTGAGACAGTTTCCTACTGCCCCTGAATTTCAACCTTCACTCCTCCTCCTGGGGAACAGGTACCAGACTGGGGGAACTGGGACTGGGATTTCCTACACTGGAATCTACATCGCTACTACCACTGAATTCAACCCTCCCTGGGGAGCCCAGAAAATTAAAACTGCGCGCAGGGGATAGTCTACCCTCCAGAGCTACTTTGCCTCTGGTGGAGGCCCTCTCAGCCTCCTCTACCCTCTCCCGCGCCAAGACCCACTCAGTCTCTCGCTGTTGCTTCCTGGCCTCCAGCTGCGCCATAGCCTGAGCATGCTCTAACCTGAGCTTCTCTAACGCCGGCTGGTGCTCCCTTTCTTTCCTCCTATCTTCCCACTCCTCTGGGGACAGGGAAAGGGATGAGGCGCTGCCTCCTACGCTGGACCCAGCAAGGGACGCCCTACCCATGGGGTCCTCACTCTCTACTGGCGTCCAGGTATTGTCATCCTCTACCTCCTCTTCTGACTCTTCCTCTGTACAGTACCTTTCTAACTCCTGCCTCTGGCGCCAAGCTAGCTCATAGGGATCACAAGCAGGCTCCATTCTGGCGGACGTTATGGTAACAATTATACAGGGAACCTAGGGGTCTGAGTTTCACACAGGAGCACACAATTCACAAAAAGATTCAGCAAGCTCTCTATCCCAGAGAACTCACACTCACTTGCCTAGTGCCACACACCACTCATCCACACACAACCCTCCCCTCGGACTGGTAAGGCAGTTTCTACCACCCCTGATTCCTCAACCTTACCACCATGTGACACAGGTACCAACTCTGGGCGCAGGGCGGGGGACAAATGTACTGGACACTATGACGCTGCCACCACTGGATCCCACCCTCTGGTGAATCCAGAAAACACAATGCACTAAGGGGGATGATCTACCCTCCCGAGCTAGGGACACCTAACTCACAGTGCACAAAACCACATTTCCAAAGAAATGACAATTAAAAACAAACTTTAAAACAATAATCCCTATACCATGTGATTTATCTAAATGCAGAGTTTTGTAGTGCGGCCAGTTGCCGCTGCGGTACAGCGCAAACGCAAGTCCAAATCCCACCGCTGATCACCAATGTTAGAAATGGGATTTCTGGCTGGCTAAGGCTTGCGCCAAAGTCAGGCAGAAACCACCACTCTAGTCAGGGCAAGGAAGTTACACGCCAAAGATAACCCCTGCTCACCCCCTTGGTAGCTTGGCACGAGCAGTCAGGCTTATCTCTGAGGCGATGTGTAAAGCGTTTGCGCGCGCACCCAGCAACAACACCCAAGGCCCACCACAAAGGAAACTCCACACAAGGTATTCTATAAAAATAGCCTTTGTATTATACACAACACATTAGATAAAAACACACACTCTACAATGTGCCAACAGGCACGGGCAGAATTTACAAGGGATTATATGTACAGGGGACAGGGCCACATGGACCGCTGTCCGGACTTAGCACTCTTAGAACATAGCACTTGGAACATAGGAAATAAAATTACTGTTGCACAAAATTACACCTAGCACACAACCAGTCACTACTGGTATCAGGTAAGTACCACCTACGCAACCCTAACCACCTTAGGACAGTATTGCGCAGGGAATCAGGACCTCACTAGCACCACCTGTACTAGGGAGAAAACAACCACCTAAGTATCACAATACCTGTAGGGGTCTAAGCACCTAAACACATGATGCATAACATTCAGAGGTGTAAAGCAAAGCACATGACGCAAAAACACATTCAGAGGTGCAGAACAGGTACAATGGCGCCAAAACTCACATTAGCCACTACCTGTGGCAGTCCCTAGGCCAACTGGCCTTGAAGGGGCAAGGACGCCCTGTGTCTAAATGTTAGGGCAAGGCTGCGCAAGCTGCGCCAGCCAAAGTGTACCGGGGCACAACCTAAACGTGGCAGCTGCCCACTAAGTGCTGGGCAGCTGTATGGACTGAGGCCTGGGCACCTCCGGGCCCTCAGAACGATAAAGAAATGCCCCCGTTAGAGCCTCACAGGCTCTGATCGATAATGCGCTCCTTTGTTGGAGCCTCACGGGGCTCGTGGTCGCCAAGGAGATGCCCCCGGACTTCGGTGGAGCCTCGTGGGCTCTGAAAACAATAGGCTCCAAACAAACGATCTGGGGGACGTTGGAGCCCTCTAGGCTCTTTAACCTCTCTGCCCCCTTCGTTGGAGTCCCTCTCGGGGGACTGGTGAGCCTCGCAGGCTCGTGCAGCAAATGGGAGAGGGCGAACCCGGTTCCCCCCTCAGCCCCCACTCACCCGGGCTTCCCCGGACTGCTCCGGTCTGGCGATGGGGACAGCTGCCAGGATCTTGCAGCGCTCCTACCTCCTCGGTGGCTGCGGGGCTCTCCTTTCTTGTCTGCCGCTTCTTTCTTGGGCAGAGTGCCTCGGGGCGCAGGGTAGGCTCCTGCCTGCTCCGGGGCTCTGATCAGCCGCGACGCTCGGTAGGAGGCGGGGTAGGCTCCCGCCCTCCTTCTTAAGTTCCGGTTGTCCCGGAGGCCCGCCCTCGGCCCGCCTGACTTCCGGCTGAAGCCCGGCTGCGGCGGTGATTTCTGGATTGCGGTGATGCGGGGTGGGCACCCGCGAAGGCTGGCAATACGGGGTGGCACCCGCGTTCGTTGTCAAGGCCAAAGGCACGCAATGAAGCGGGGTGGGCACCCGCTATGGAGGTAACAATGCCGGGTGGGCACCGGCTTCCAGAAATACAGCGCTCCTAGCGCTAGGGAGAAAACGTGAAAGCGCTCTGAGCGCTAAAAGGCAATTACAAGCGCTTCCAGGCGCTTGAGGGACAAATAAAGCGCTCCCAGCGCTTTGGCAAATTAAAGCGCTCCCAGGTGCTTTGGGGAGCAGGAAAGTACCAAAGTCCAGCAATGTTCTTCCCTGCATGCAGCAGGGCAGGGGTGGGGGGGCAAGGCTGGACCCAGAGCCAGCTCACTGGGCCTCCAGGCAGGGAGGTAGTCCAGGTGGCGGTCCTCTGGTCCAGCAGCAGCAGCAGCAGCAGCAGCCCCCCTCAGGTAAGATCCTGGCAGAGAACAGTTTCTGTGGGGACACAGCCCCATTTTTATACAGGCAAACCCTTTGTTCTGGGTTCAGGGTGAGGGGGAAAACCAGTCGCAGCTGGTTGGGGAGCACCCTTGATGTGCTCAGCCCCTCACTCTATTCACTGGCAGGGCTAGGGTCGTCAGTCGCACCACATGGGGCGGGGCCAGCATTGTGTGTGGAAAACCCTGTCCTATTCAGGACCCAGGTGTACTCCTCCCACCCATCTAGCTGCTGATCTCCCCATTCACCACTGGGTGACTCATCCTGACTCTGGGGAATCCCTAGCCCGTCACATGACACGACCAGCCAATCACGCGACAGACACACTGCACACAGAAGTGCCCACTTCTAGAAGTGGCACTTCCACACTAGGTACATGCACGCCGCACACATCATCGCGCAGCATTCACTCCCACAAGTCCGCACATACCAAACTTGGGCCTGCACACCCCACGCATCAGGAACTACTAGGGACACATACACTCCCCATGCATTCCTATGGGAGGGCAGGCCTATCTCACCACATGCACTCAGAGCACGCACGCACTTTACCCTTGGACACAGGGAAAGTGCGCAGAGACCAAACAATTACCACACCAAGTCACCAATAAAAAGCCAAAAAGTCCAGGGGTGAACCGGCCAGAAGGGCCAAGTCCAACAACTCCCAGCAGTGCCCAGACATATGAGGGGTGGGTGCAGAGGAATCCCAGCAGTGCCCAGACATATGAGGGGTGGGTGCCTATCACTCCCAGCAGTGCCCAGACATATGAGGGGTGGGTGCAGAGGAATCCCAGCAGTGCCCAGACATATGAGGGGTGGGTGCCTATCACTCCCAGCAGTGCCCAGACATATGAGGCGTGGGTGCATATAACTCCCAGCAGTGCCCAGACATATGAGGGGTGGGTGCAGAGGACCCCCAGCAGTGCCCAGACATATGAGGGGTGGGTGCAGAGGACTCCCAGCAGTGCCCAGACATATGAGGGGTGGGTGCATATCACTCCCAGCAGTGCCCAGACATATACCGGGTGGGTGCCTATCACTCCCAACAGTGCCCGGACAAATGAGGGGTGGGTGCAGAGGACCCCCAGCAGTGCCCAGACATATGAGGGGTGGGTGCCTATCACTCCCAGCAGTGCCCATACATATGAGGGGTGGGTGCAGAGGACTCCCAGCAGTGCCCAGACATATGAGGGGTGGGTGCCTATCACTCCCAGCAGTGCCCAGACATATGAGGGGTGGGTGCAGAAGACCCCCAGCAGTGCCCAGACATATGAGGGGTGGGTGCAGAGGAGCCCCAGCAGTGCCCAGACATATGAGGGGTGGGTGCAGAGGACTACCAGCAGTGGACAGAGACATGGGGGTGTGTACATCATCCTCCCAATAGCAAAACTCCATGGGTGCATGAAGGCATCCACAATGTGCGCCTATGTTGATAGTGCCATGACAACACATCACTGACAGCAGTGTCCCACTCCCATGAGGATGGATGTCCTTCCCCCACTGCATGACACACCACATGTGGGTGTGATGACAAATTACACATGCATACCCACCCCTGGCGGTGGCAGCACAATACACACACTGAGATCATGCAACAAGACTGTATCCTCATGTTAAACCCCACTAAACTAAGAGAGCCTAAGGGAACACACACTGTCACCCACATTCCAGGACTGATAGGAATGTACAGGTACTGGGGCAGCCAACAAGTTGCTGGCTCCCATGGAAGGAAAAGGGTGATGGACGACTCCACCACAGGGGGTGGGGCAGCGCCAAAGGTGGTGGTCAGGATGGCGCTGCACACGTCGCAAGGTCTGCCAGCGTCTCCCCTGCACCCGAAGGAACCACAGGCCCCAAGGAGGGGGGGGTCAGAAGGATGGGTTGCAGCGCTATTGGGGGAGGTTGTGGACAGGGGGGGAACACAAATCCCCTGCCCGGGGACTTCCTCGACCGCTATCGGGGTGGTGTCACACTGGGGCTGAGGGACAGACTGGCCATGAAGGACCCTTTGTCCGACTGTTGGGCAGGGGAGCCAAGGGGAGTGGATTTGGATGACGTGGGTCATGAGGACTGTGGACTCCCACTGTGGCTGCATGGCTGCCGTTTGCCCCCCGACCCAGTGGGTGTGCCTACTTCCCCCTGTGTGTGCGTGACAGGAAGTGTGCGCTTGGCCTTCCCTGTTGGTGTGCTGCCTGTGTCTGGTGGGGTTCGTGCATGGGGATGTCTGGGTGTGCTTGGGACAGGCATGGGGGTGGGAAGTGTGGATGCTGCAGGGGTAGGGGGTTGACGGAGCGCTGCAGGAGACCCACTGCTGCCGTCAGTGATGAGTCCATGGACCTCAGCAACATCCGTTGGTCAGACATCACTGCTGACATGCCCTCCATGTACGACACCATCTGTGTCAGCAGTCTGGTTTGGCCATGGAGGACAGTAAGCAGCGATGTCTAACCAACCTGCAACTGCCGCAGGATGTTCACAGACTCGGCATTGACGGCAGCAGGGGAGACAGGGGCAGGGGGTGCGGTGCCTGGCACAAAGGAGACATGTTGTCGCCTAGCACGGACAGAAGGGACCCGAGCAAGTGGGAGGGCGGTGATGGGAATGGAGGGGGTGGCGAGAGATGCACTGCTGCTTTCAGCTGTGGGAGCAGCCTCCGCCCCCTCTGGGAGCTCAGCCTCGGACCCGTCAGCGTCATAGTCGGTGGTGGGACTGGACAGGTCCTCCGCCTGACTCCCCTCGCCCTCCGTGCCACTTGCTGCGCCAGACTCCCCAGTATATATATGAAACATGAGTCCAAACTACATAGGTCACAGTGCATAGCATGAAGAGCATCATGAGTAACATCTAAAATACTACGCACAAATGTAGGCCCTGCACTACACAGTAGGTTGACCCACCATGCCACTTTGAAACTATGGAGAGCATGACACAACAGCAAAGAACTTGACATCGAATTATATAGAGAAGCTAGTGTCTGTGGACAGTCGAGAACAGTATCTGGTACACACACCGTTGCCAAATATGGATGAGCAGGAACCATGTCTTTTAACTTTTGACACATGTTGCAAAGCACAAACATTAAAGCCTGCACAACATGACTGGGTCAATACTTGTTGAGTGTCTGTTCAGACTATCATCACACACAGGCCAGACCTGGCAAGGAGACATAAGCTTTGGATATGTAGGCCTTGCCCGCACAACCCCCCCCCCCTACCTGAGACAATGTGATTGAGACAGAGGAAGGACTTACACCTCTTAATCAGGGACCACAAAAATGGGCTCCATAAAATCCGAATAGCAATCTAACTACCCCTCGTGGGGCTGACCACACATATTATTGACAAACAACCATCATCAGATAGTTGTACACAGACACACAGGCACTGGCCAGTGTCAGGATGCACAAGCCACATTGGGCACCCTGTACAGTGGACACATGTAGCACACTTTACGTAAATACAAATGAGGCCAGGGTACAATGCCACAGAGGCCAACCTATGCTGAAGACACTGAGAATGTCCACAGTGTTGGATGACACACAAGATTCCTAGGAAAAGGTGTCTCAGGGGACTGTAGTGGCCACACTGCTCCATGGTCCTGGATGGATCTGACTGCAATAGGAGCAACCGTCCCCGCACTATGCATATCTCCCCCTCATGCACATCATGTCTGAGGCAACAACATCGGTCATGCATGCTCCAAGGCAGTTCATTTTAAGCCTCACACCCCTATGTTGAGACTCTGCATCAGTGTCAACAATCATGGACCCCCAAATGACTGAACTGGACAGGGCACAGGCAAGGTCCCAACACATGTCACAGACCACCCCCACACATGATGCTGCAAGCATTGGGCACTTGGATTAACTGCCAGCCTAGATTACCTTGTGCAAGAGTGACTAAACACAGACCAGGGAACACATGTCAAGGAGGGGAAGGGAGGAAGAACAGGACCGGTTGACTTTGGGGAACAGGATATGCACTGCACATATAAACCCTGGCAGTGTATCCAGGCGACTGAGCACTTCCAAAAGCTGGTGACACACAATGTAACACGCTTCATTTGGTGGGTCAGACGCCGGCACCCGGCGTGTTTGCGTGGAGGTGAGTCCCCCAGCAGGACCCGGGCGATCCTCCTGGTCCAGCACTGGATGTCCTGCCAGCGTTTCCTCACCTGCGCAGGCGCCGACTGTGACCCTCCACCGACCTCACGGCCCTGACGGCCCGCTTCCATATCTTCCCCTTGGCGTAGGCAGCTACCTGTGAGGATGACACAGAGACACATATTAGAACAATTAGGCTTGTTTGAACAGGGCATAGTATGCAGCTAACTCATTGCACCTTTGTCATAGGGACATTATCCTCTGGGGAAGGCCAAATGCACTACGTGGCTTTTAAAGTACACAGGTGGCATGAGTGGTGCGACAGAATCAATGATCATGGCTCACACTGTGCATCACAAGCAACACCAGGATTATGGACAGCACCTCAAAGCAGTCACATGCCCCAGGCCACTGACGCAACCTCAGCGGAGTACACAGACACACATAGGCACAGGACAATCACCTGCCATTGGCAACTGCGGGTACAAACATCACTATGCACATGTGCCACTTGACTGGGGTAGTCACAGGTGTGGGGCTAGCTCAGCATATGAGACACACAGCACGGCTCCCTGCTCACATCAGATGGGTAGGGCATATGCATCCTCCATGCAGCTGGGGTGCAACACTCCACATAGACACTCACCCACATGACAGGGGACTTACACACACACCAATGTCCAGGGGCTGTACACATCATTTAGACACTATCACCACAGGTACACTCAACTCACACACATCTGTGGGTACAGTCACCTGTCACACTGGGGGGACCACAGAAGCACATCAGGACTATAGAAACAGCATTCCCAAGAGGATTAGCCAGGCTGAATGTGGCATGCACCATGCAGTGATTGTCACAGTAAGCACAATGCAAGTGAGCAGTGCAGATATGAACCACATCAGGCTCTGCAATGGAGACATAAGGCATTACCCCCCTGGGACCCACCATGAACAGCATTGCATGTCTGTCACACCTGGACACAATGCCAGAAGTGACAGACACAAAAAAGGGGCACAGTCACAGCTAGTGGAGTCAGCACTCACCTGCTCCCCTGGTCTCCCATACAGGCTGGGGTACTGTGGGAGGATGACGTCCAGCAACGCCTCATTCTCCTCCTGGGTGAATGGCTGGGCCCTCTCCACAGACCTGCACATGGTGCCAGAGGAATCAGGAGCAGCAGCAGTGGTGTGGAATGAAAGGTTGTGTAGGCAAGTGCTCTCTCATGGGTCCTAGCTGCCTTTTATCTCCCTTGCTGGGCTGTTTTATTTCAAGGAGTACAGAGTGATTGGTCACTCTCATTTGCATCCTACGTTTCCTCCAATCCCTTTAAACCTACCCCAGTGAGGGCCTTTGCATGGTTCAAAATTTGAGCATGATGTCAAGTCAACAACCACTTTGCAACATAGTATATTGTCTCCAACCGACTTTTGCTGGCCACCTGATGCAAAATTTTGAACTGGAAACTTGGTCTCCATGACAACCAGCATGCATTTAGGCCCTTATACTTGTCCCTCATGTGTCCCCTATGTAATTGCACTATCTACACACAGGTACGGTGCGTTCCACACGTACCCCTAGGGAACCACTACTCCAGTGATACGGTCCGTACCCGCGTGTGTAGGGCCCGTATCTCTATGGTAGTGTTGCCGTAGGCATACGCCATAGTGCTACGGGCCGTACATCTGCGTGTACGGCCCGTATCTCTATGGCGTATGCCTACGCCAACACTACCATAGTGCTACGGGCCGTACCCACGTGTGTAGGGCCCGTAGCACTATGGTAGTGTTGGCGTAGGCGTACGCCATAGAGATATGGGCCGTACACGTGTATGTACGGCCCATAGCACTATGGCGTACGCCTACCCCTACACTACCATTGTGCTACGGGCCCTACTCACGCGGGTACGGCCCGTAGCACTATGGTAGCATTGGCGTAGGCGTACGCCATAGTGCTACGGCCGTACATACGCGTGTACGGCCCGTATCTCTATGGTGCATGCCTATGCCAACACTACCATAGTGCTACGGGCCCTACACACGCGGGTACGGCCTGTAGCACTATGGTAGTGTTGGCGTAGGCGTACGCCATAGAGATACGGGCCGTACATACGCGGGTACGGACCATATCTCAATGCCGTATGCCTACGCCAACACTACCATGGGGATAGGACCAGTGTGTACACGTACGTGTTTACGGTCCGTGCACACACGCGTACTCCCACCCAAACCCCATATAGTGATATGACCGTACACACGCCCTCAGAGCGTGTGTACGGTGCGTTTCACAGCTTACACTGGTGATAGGAGGCGCACAGGAAAGGAATGGAGGTGTATGACTCGCACAAGGATGGACATCAAGTCATTGTCAGTGCAGTGCATCATGTGTAGGGCCTAGGTGTGTCAGGCAGTGAGCTGGCACATGTCTCCTCATGTTTTAACCCAATAGTTGTTTGCTGACCTGTGTACACATGTCACGTGTGATGGGGCACCATGTGGCGCACTTCCCCTTCACACCTTTTACATGTGTGCATGTAGTTCTAACTTGTCAAGCACTGCATCACTGGCATGGCACAGTCCCCAACACCCACAACTGTCCCCTGATGCCAGGTACATGGATGATGACACCTGACATCTCACTACCAGCATGCCACGATGTGACTATGTCATGTGTGTGTCATGTGTTCCCATTATCTTGCTGTTGGTGTTCCGTCAATGGCATCTGCTGTAGCTGCATCCAACATGTGTCTGTGTGTAGATGCCCATGTCACACTATTATGCACACCAGGACACATGTGGAATAACATGTGATGTATGTCTGTATGCATCTGACAGGGACTTGCGAGCTTAGGACATATCTGCGTAGTCACAATGTCTGTGTGATCATATTTGACATGTACCCCTTCATGGCAAGGTGTGCGGTCTGTCCTTTTTCCATGACATGTGACCTGTGCGTCTAGCTTGCCGGCAGCTGTCTGTATCAGATGACATCCTTCAAATGCACATATGTGGAAGTATGTCACTCCTGGAATGTGTCTGGCTGTTCACTCACACTGGCCCACAGCTACTTTCATGGCATGTCATGTAGACCTTGACTATCCATGTTTGTAGCTGGCTCTTGGTAGGAGTATCACCTGGCTGCCATACGTGTGCAGGATGTATTGCACAGACCAGACTCTGTATGTGACATATGTGTATTAGCTGTTGAACATGTGCTCAGTTCATTGACATTGGTGTAGTAATGTACTCAATCTTCGTTATTCCTTCCAATTTTCTGCAGGGCACCGCCTCTCCCCCGACCAATGCCAAACTTGGCTGCCATGAGGGAACGTGACTGCATACGCCGCTACCGATTCCCCCAACGGTTAATTGTGGACCTGACAAACAGGCTGGCACCACACCTCCAACCGCGACACAGTTATCCGACTGCGCTGACCCCCAAGATAAAGGTGATGGCAGCCCTACACTTCTTTGCCACTGGTACGTTTCAATTGACCATAGCTGATGTGGGTGGCATGTCTCAGACCATGTTCAGCCGTGTCCTGCATGATGTTTTGGAAGCCATGTTGGAGCACCTGGATGAATTCATCCATTTTCCAACTCGTGAGCAGTTGACAGGTATCAAGGGTGAGTTCTATGCCCTGGGAGGGATGCCCCATGTAATTGGGTTCATTGATGGGACATGTGTGGCTTTGGTGCCACCACAGGCACAGGAGGTAGCCTTCCGTAACCGTAAACATTACCACTCCATTAATGCCCTTGTGGTGTGTCTTGCTAACATGGTGATTTCCCATGTCTGTGCACGTTTTCCAGGGTCAGCACACGATGCCTACATCATGAGGCGTAGCAGGGTGCCAGAAATGATGCTGCAGCTGCACAACGAACGAGCATGTCTTGTTGGTGAGTAGACTCTGTTTGTCCAGTATTCAGCGGTATCTTAGTATGTGACGGCATCTCCTGACCCACTTCTTTACATGATATTTCCATGTAGGGGACTCTGGCTATCCCAACATGCCATGGCTGGTGATGCCTCTCCGCAACCCGAGAACAGCTGCAGATCACCGTTACAACCACGCCCATGGGCAGACCAGGCGAGTGATTGAGAGGACGTTTGGCCTCCTGAAGAGCCGATTCCGGTGCCTCCACAAGACCGACGGGTCCCTCCCATATGCACCGGTGAAGGTCTGCAAAATCTTCCTCGTGTGCTGCATGCTGCACAACATGGCAGTGGAGAAAGCTGTGCCACTCATCCTGGATCCCGATGAGCAGGAACATCCACCCGTGGAGGATGACGGCCTTGGTCACGAGGCAAGTGAGGAGGAGGAGGAGGAGGAGGACATCCGGAGTCAGCTCATACGCAACTTCTTCTCATAATGGTGAGTCCCTGGGTCTGAGTGTGCACGGTTGGAGCCTTATGTGGCATGTGTTGCAATGTGTGTGTCCAGCTGACTGTATGCTAAGTGACTTTGAGGTGTGTGCTGATGTGTCACTCGGTGCTGATGTCATTCCACACATTTTAGCTGACACACTCAATTGACAACTAGCATGGTGTCAACCTTATTCATGTAGAGTACATGACCATGCATGCGGATGACTATGTTTATCCTGACTTCTTGTGTGTCTCTCATCCCCAGGTAGTTGCGCATGCTGTCTGCTCGTGGCATTGTTGTGCTCCTGCTATTCCTCATGAGTAATGCAACGTGTGCTGAATCAGCGTTACATGCACAGACATGGTGAAAATTCTCCTTTGGGTAAGGATTCCAGCAAGGCTTTTTGAGTGTGGTAGTTGTTTGTAATGTGTGGGCACTGCTCCTGTGCAGGTTTTGTTGCTATGCATACATGTCAACTCACCATGGGGCACATGACATGTGGCATGACTCACATGAATTGATAGTCACACTTTGTGACAGTTATCTGTAATGGGATTGTGGTTTGTGATGAAGGCATCAATGTGTGTACAACTTCCCTCGGAAACATACGGGAGGATACGGGTGGACATATTGCGGGACATCCCCATATGATGCTCAATGGGCAATTGCAGCCTCTCCGTGTGCAGCAGGGGATGTTTGGCTCAACCCCTTCACTTGTGTGCCAGTACAATGGATTAACAGCATCTGTGGTGCAAAGGGCGTGTCCGGTGTAGGTCCCACATGTTAATCCAATAGACCTGTGAGTCTGTTAATGTTGATGCTTTTGCATAGGTGTGAGCCTGAGTCATAAAGGTGTACCTCAGCCTCCAAGGTGCCTCATCTCTGTCAATGCAGGTCTCTTGCCACTGTGCATGCGGCATCTCTGGCATGGTTGTCAAGGATTGTGCATATGCGTCTATGTGTAGATTAGCAACCTGCATGCTGTTCTTCATGTATTTGATTATCTATTGTGCATGATGTCCATGGCTGTGTATGTGTTTTGGCATGTTGGTCCCCCCCACGGGCCGTCAACTCCTTCTGGGGTGTGTTTCCTGTGCGCAGCTCGGCCTTCAGTTTCATGATCCGGTGTCAGTCATCTTTGGTGATTGTGCATCCTTTGTCTCTGGGTGTGCCATTGAAAACCGGTAACTCCTTCCTTGACATACACCTGTTGCAGTAGTCCTTTCTGACATCCTAGTCTTTGTGTGGATATTGTGGCATAGTTCCCAGGACATGCGGCCTGCTGTTGCAGCCACTGCAGCAAGGGCACACGTAGTTTCCAGATTTGGCAACACACACACATCAAAGGTGCTCCTCCCTTCCTCCCTCAACACATTCATTTGGCTGTCTTCAGCTTGTCTGAGCCACAGTTGTGGCCACACGGTACCAAAAGCTGGACCGTCTGCACATGCAACGTGCACATTGCACGACCCTCAGGTCCTTGCATGACCCACATCACACTACAGTCTGCTGTTGCAGCCACCCTCCAAGCAAGGTCCATCCACACATCTCCCGCCTGCTCTCAGGCATGCACTGAGCGCACACACAACACCTTTGCATGATGAGTATGCAACTCCGACTGCCTACACAGCACTACCACACCTTTCAGGACCTGTCACACCCACCAGGTCATGTCCCTCCTACTCCCCACCGGCTCTGAATCCCTGCAAGGCCATGGGAGTGGGACTCAAGGCTTCGGCATGTAGTATGCTTTCGTCGTGAGGCACATGGCACAGGTATCATCTCTCAGCGTGTCAATCTTCAATGTGTCCAGGACCCCCCTATCCACCATCACATGTGCACACGACCTCATCATCAACTCGTATGCCATTGACAGCCAGGCGCTCCTCACCCTCTCCAAGGACACAGACATTTCCAGTTCCAATATTCAAGATTGCATGGGATCCATAGATGAATGGCAGAACAGAAGGCACCTGAGGCTGGACTTGTACAGGACTGAAGTCAACATCTGAGGATTGTCCCCTTACAGCTGGGTCAACTGCTTGTGTCCCACCCACAGAAGCCCCGCACAGGCACCCAGTGCCCACGCACACAAGATTTTGTGCATCATGGATTTCTTGCTCAAATTTGACATGGTAATCACCAGCATCTGTACCTCACACTGCAACACCCTCAGCATTATGCACATGATCCCCAGATAGATCCACTCCAGGGTAAGATGGACCATCCCCCAGGCCCACGACAACATTCATGTCAAATTCTGCCCTGCTCTCTACAGAGCAGCCACATCCAAAATCCAGGGACACTTGTCCACATCCAGGCTGCATCTGCACACCTCAGTGTCAACATCCTGTGCCCCAGCCACATCACCGTCCAGCAGAGTTAGCTGCAATGGCTCACTGTGTGATGCAGGATGACCTTCAGACTCCTCACCCATACTCAGGAGGCAG
Organism: Triturus cristatus; assembly: GCF_964204655.1. Taxonomy (NCBI): domain Eukaryota; kingdom Metazoa; phylum Chordata; class Amphibia; order Caudata; family Salamandridae; genus Triturus; species Triturus cristatus. The sequence goes on along the minus strand of NC_140591.1, from coordinate 1,361,424,872 downwards.
GCCACAACCCTGACCCAAAACCAACCTTGTACCACTGTCATCCGAGACCCCGTAGTGCCATCTCCGTGCATCCAACCTTGACCTGGTCACCATTCTTCTGATCCACCGTACTCCTGCATGCAGTACATAGTTCTCCCACCTGAGAACACATACCTGGGACTCCCTCACCGGCAACCTCCAAATGAGGCATGACCTCTTCGCCTTAATGTTACTCTTCCAAATAGGTGTGTCCTCACAGTTTCCCTAGCACCCCCTCAGCAGCTTGAGGCCATCACAGGTGAGTATTGTGCTCCATGTCTGCACTGACTGATAACATGTGACCCATGTGTGTCCTGTACCAGACTCAGATCCCAGGGTATGGATGGGTGGAGTTGGTTCAACACTCAGGCATAGTTAGACATTTACACACACATATGTTGTGGACTAATACCAAATGACAGCAACATCTCATGAGAATAAAAAAAGAATTTATTTTTGGTGGGGTGAGTCTTTTGGTAGATGTGCGAAGGTGCTCGACCGGGTGCATAGAATCCAAAATTCACAGGAGGAGATGGCATCCTTGTCAGTTGGAGTCATCAGAGTCCAGACCACAGTGTTGGTCATCATTGGTCAGACTGTGACCAGCAAGTCCATGTGGCAGAGAATGTCATTGGGTGAAGTGCTGCTGTTGCGCCAGGGATCCAGGTGCCAGGCCAGGTGACCTGGGAGATGTTGATGGTCCGCTGACTCTCACGGTGTTTTCTGTGGACGACCCACCTTCCTCGTTGGATCCTCAGATGCAGGCCTTGACGATGCTTGTGATGCTTCGTCCGACGAATCCTCCTCCTCCTCCCTCCCTGTGGCTGGTGGTGGTCTTCGCTTGGTGGCACAGGGAGGGTTGCCCATGTTGTCGGCGATCCGACGGAGTGAACGGCTCATGTCCGTTTGCACCGCAAGAAGCTCAGCCAGTCTTGCCTCCATCCGTCCTTGGTGTTGTTGTTGACTGGCATGTTGTTCGGCCTTCAGGTTCTTCATCTCGTCGAGGGTCCCCTTGATGTCTGTGAGGCTCGACACAACCTGGCTGATGCCCCTGGTGTCACGCCGGTATGTGTCCAGGATGTGGCGCATGTGTGCCATACCGGTTCCCTCAGCTGGCTGGTCAGGTTCTCGCCTCCGCCTGCCTCCACTCCCACCACCCCTGCCCACATGAGCCTGGCCTGCCGTTGTGGGCACATCAGGTCTAAGGGACCCCTGAGGGATGGCATTAGCGTGGTCGTCTGCCTCCTCCTGGGTGCCCGGAGAACCTTGTCCCTCCTGGTCAGACTGGCTGTGTTGTTCAGTGTGAGCAGGGCTCCTGGGTGTTTCCTGGGATGTGGCAGGAATGGGGGTGGTGGTTGGCACAGATGTACCTGACGCAGGTGCTGCAGGGGCTTGGGCACCAGAGGGGCCAGGTTGGTCGGGGTCATCCACGGAGTGGTGGGAGTCGTCGCTGCCGGTGGGATCATCTTCACGCTGAGCCTGGGACTGTGATTGTTCCCCCCCATTGTTGGGGGGAGGTCGATGACGTTGCCCTGTGTATGAGAGAGAGACAATGTTAATGCTGTTTCATGCCACATCCATATTTCATACATATTCAAGTAGTCACAGTTCCTCCAGGTGGTTGGATGTGCCTAGCATTCCTCTCAATGTACACTTGGGGATGGGTATGTTGCGGGGGACAGATTGGTATGCGCTCCTGAGTGTTTGCCAGTAGATTTTTGGCTGCTATGCTTAGTTGGCTATGGATTGGTCTTGTTGTGTCACATGTCCATTGTGTGAGTGGGTAAATCCGTAGCCTGCCCCGGGGGTGTGTGCTTGTGTGAGGGGGGGGGGGTGTGACCGGGCCTGCTGTTGGGTATAGTGTGATTTCTCTTTGGGTCTCCCAGGTGATGTGTCTGTCCCCTCATGGTGCATGCTGGCATGACAGTGTGTGTGAGTTCCTGTGCTGGGTATGTGAGCTAGTGGAGTTGTTGTTTGAGTGTACAGTGGTCACAGGAGGGCCTTGTGCTGCCTACAGCAGGGCCAAGTGTCAGCTACCTTGTCAGTACTTTGCCAGTCCCTGTGCATTGGGCATGGTGCATGGGTATGTACCTAGGCCATATGGGCTGTGGGCATTAGTGTCTGGTTCTGAGTTGCACAATGTGTTGTGTGAGCCCCACCCTCCCAGCATCCCGGACATCCAGTCTTGGGTTTGTGGTTGGTGTGGCCTGGGACATGGCATTGCCTTAATTTGTGAATGGGGCATGGAGACGTTAGTGGCATGAGCGTGGTTTTTGGGTGTGGTTGTGTGCAGTGAGGGCTTGGGGGTAGTTGCGTGCATTTGGTGTATTTGGGGTGTGGATGCCATTCCCCCCATGTTACGTGAGTTGGTTGTGTACTCACCAGGCTCTGTGACTCCTTCGACTCCGTGTACTCCCACCGGCGGAAGCGTGGCCATTACCTTCTCCTCCCAGGGATGGTAATTTACAGGTCTGCGGGGCAGCCCGCCTCCAGTGATGTTACTCTGGGCGTATTCCTCGTTCATTTTCCTCTTGACTGCCCTGCGCAGATCGTACCACCTGGCTTGGCATTCATGCCTGGTCCTTCAGATGGGCGCAACAGCATTCACCTCATCGACGATCCTCTGCCACAGGCTGGTTTTTTGGGCTATGCTGGTCTGTCTGACCAATGTTCCAAACAGCTGTGGCTCGACTCTGATGACTTCGTTGACAAGGAGCTCCAGCTCTGCCGTTGTGAACTTTGGATTCTTGTCTGTGGGCATGGTGTGGGGTGTGGGTGTGGATGGTTGTGGGTGTGTGGGTGTGAATGTGACAGTGTGTGTGTGAAAATGAAGAGGGGGTGTTTGTGAAGGAGGTTGTGTGATGGTGTGTCAGTTAAGGTGTATGGGTACAGTTGTTTGTCTGTGGTGTCTGTGAGCAGTGGGTCTGTTGCAATGGCTCATGGGTTGTGTGTGTGGGCCCTTTTTATTGGTCCATTTGAGGGTGTGGCTGTGTTTGAATTTGTGGTGGGTGTGTTATAAGAGGTGGCTTTGATTTGGGCCTCTGTTTGCCTGTTTGGATGTGCCAGGTCAGTCATAGAGATGTATTTTGTCATGTTGACGTGTTTTGTGGTGTTGTGCGAGTCGAATTGACCCTCCTTGTGCTGTTTTACAGTGTCCTGGTTCTGTACGAGTCTTTTTCGCATAGGTACGGTCCGTACCTACGCGATGCTGGGTGAGGGTGCTGGGGTACGGTGTTGGGGTACGGTGCGTACAGGTGAGGGGCTGTGCTACGGTGCTGGGGTGTGGCGCGTACAGGTGCGGGCTGTGCTACGGTGTTGGGGTGCGGCGCGTACAGGTGCGGGCTGTGCTACGGTGTTGGGGTATAGTGCGTACAGGTACGGGGCTGGGGTGAGGTGTTGGGGTACGGTGCGTACAGGTGCGGAGCTGTGCTACTGTGTTGGGGTACTGTGCGTACAGGTACGGGCTGGGGTGAGGTGTTGGGGTACAGTGCGTACAGGTGTGGAGCTGTGCTACGGTGTTGGGGTACGGTGCGTACAGGTACGGGGCTGGGGTGAGGTGTTGGGGTACGGTGCGTACAGGTGCGGAGCTGTGCTATGATGTTGGGGTGCGGCACGTACAGGTGCGGGCTGGGCTACGGTGTTGGGGTGCGGTACAGGTACGGGCTGTGCTATGGTGTTGGGGTACGGTGCGTACAGGTACGGGGCTGGGCTACGGTGTTGGGGTATGGTGCGTACAGGTACGGGGCTGGGCTACGATGTTGGGGTACGGGGCATACAGGTGCGGAGCTGGGAGACGGGCCTGGGGTGCGGAGCGTACAGGTGCGGGCTGTGCTACGGTGTTGGGGTGCGGCGCGTACAGGTGCAGGCTGTGCTATGGTGTTGGGGTGCGGCGCGTACAGGTGCAGGCTGTGCTAGGGTGTTGGGGTGCGGCGCGTTCAGGTGCGGACTGTGCTACGGTGTTGGGGTGCGGTGCGACCATTTACGAGGGGTACCCCAGATACGCAATAAAAAACCGGTTTATGCGGGGTTAGAGACAATCAACTGAAGAAGAGAATCAAAAACCGGTTTCAGAGATATCAATTAGGGCCTAGGAAGTAGGTCCCTGTTATAGAGCAAGACACAACTGGAAAAACATAAATCAAAAAATAGAATACATCAGACAACCACTCAAGATGTGAATATAAGTATAAAGGTAAGGATATATGTACACCTTATTACTAGTTTTTTTTGGTATTTTTAATTCAGTGATTTATTTTAGTAGTTCATTTCCATTGATACAAAAAGACATTCTTAATCTAATAAATACATAACAATAAAACATACATTTACAAAACATCAATATATGTGTGATCATAAAAGACAAAGTTCAAGGCCCCATAAATAAACAGTCAAATTCATACACCTACTCATTCAATCTAAATCACATTCATCAATACACATCACCAAATACACAAATTATCCTTGGGTATATAGATGGATATGGTCGTTGGTGTATCTTCCAACGATAGCCAGATGGTACATAAAGAGAAAGGAGGTCGCCAAATCAAGCGCCAACGCGCGTTTCGGTATCGGACCCACAGAGGGATCCCACCTTCATCAGGGCAAGGACCAAGGATAATAGGGGACAAGAACACACCTAGGAATTTAAGAAAATAAACACAAATAAACCATATATAGCATCAGCCAACAATAATACGCAATATTAAACGCAAATTTCTTCAAAAAAGAGTGGGCATTAATTATTGATACAAAAACAATTTCCAGTTACTTGCAAATATAAATCGATCACAAAATTATTTGACACGGCCCAATGGGTCCGTAGGTAGCTCAAACAGGCATTTACCAAAAAGGTAAGAGATGTGTAAAAAAGAATAGTAAAGAACCCAACACCAAGGTATATACCAAAGAGATTCAAACAGTGACAAAACAGATCCAATAAGATCGTTAAAGAATTAAAAAGATAATGACAGAAAGACAGGATAGCACCTGTATCGAGAATCCCAATTAGGAAGTGTAAGGATAGAAAAAATAATAACCCCGTAGTGATAGCAGAATTAGCTATAGCTAATACATACTGGACACACAGGTCCTCGATAAAACGTTGGTGCTGATGAATCGCACCCAAGCTCAAAGCGTCGTCAGACGACGGACAGAAACATCTCGTCTTTTCTACACAGAAAAAAAAGGGTTTAGATTGGTCATTGAAGACTATGTGATAAAAGAAGAACCTTCAGATGGTAAGGGGGGGTCACAATGTCTTAACAATAGGTTACATAAGCAAAAGTCAAGGTTAATAACCTACTTAGATGAATATGGCGAGTAGAAAAAGAAGGCCAAAGCTGTACAGCGGGTAACGTCTGGCTAGTGAGCGTAGGGAAGCAGGAGTAAGTGCTTGAAGATCAAAAGACCAAGGTTGAAGCAACAATGGTAGGGATGTATGTACAGATCTATGTTGGAGAAAAAATATATCAATGAATATGATGGCATATTAATGTCCTCAATCTTCGTTATCGGGAAGGTGCTTAAGACCAAGATTTAAAATAGGTCTAAATCCGCCTCGACAACGACAAGTCGGTATCCCTCCTAAGGGTACTGTGAGGTGCGAGAAAACAATGTGTTACCGGCAAGTACCCCACGGGGTATCCAAGCCACAAAACTACAAACTACTCCCCGTTAGAGTATGTAATAATCACGGCATTCATCAACCATAAGGTCAGACAAACAATCAATTCCCTTTGGTATCTGCTCAATGTAGGCAACAAGGAGATGGGGATTCCCAAACCTCTTTTTGCTTTTAAACGCAATAAAAACTTGAAAAACTGCCTGATTCGAGGCAAGGTATCGGACAAAGAGAATAAAACCTTAACTCAAACAGCCATTGTCGGGACTAAACCTGTCGAAGGCAACCACAGATGTGGTATTTGCCAAGCATGCCCTCAGGCAATTGTAGGCAGCACTATTGACATTAACAATCGAACAGTCATGCTTCAAGGAATGACCAACTGCCGGTCATCCAATGTGGTATATACCATTATTTGCCCCTGAAATCTCCCCTATATCGGGGAAACTGGTCGGGAGGTAAGATTGTGAATATGTGAACACAAATCAAATATCCGGACCAACAAAACATCAGCCCCTTTAGTCAGCCATTGGCTTAGCAAGAACCACAAAGATACTGCGCTGAGATGGACTATCTTGGAGAAGATACACACCCCGCTGGGCAGAAACCCTACTTCCATCAGAAAGAAAAGAGAAACTTTGGGGATTTTTTATCTGAACTCTGTCCAATGTGGTTTAAATGAAACCATCTCTTGGGAAAATGCTATTATATAATTGCCTGAAAATGCTATTATAGAATTGTCTGGTTTTTGAACATCATTTCTTTCCTTTTTTCTTTTCTTTATATCGGGTATTTGTTTCGTTCATGCCAGTAAGAGCTTCCTGACATAGCCCTTGACATTGTAATCACATCCTTCGATGTGGATTACTTTGGAGGTATTTATCTCTATCTATCATCGGACCCAATAGCCCGTTTAAGATCAGTACTATACCCTTTATCTGATACACTGTTCTGGACTTCATACATCAGCAACCAGTTCCAACATGGCGCAGAATTTACGGTTCCACCGATAGTACGTCAGTCCTCTTTCCATGGGAATTCTTCCACCTTTCACCTTGTACCCTATTGGCCCACGATTTAACTTCTAAGCGTACTTATTATGGCGGGACAGTTTGATCGTTTAGCGAGGAATTCATTCCACATCCATCTATGCTGTGCGTGAAACATTGAGGGAACGCGATATCTAAATACTCGATCAGCTAACAGGTAGGCTGTGACAAGCCTCTTGCTGCCCTATTAACTACCTCGTGACTATCATTTGCCGTTATGGAGATTAACTTGTAGTTTAGTTGCTTTGGTATTCCGTGGGACATATACTGGTAACATATATTGTCTTCGTACCTTATTTTATTCTTAGGAGAGATGTTTATTTAACTCTGCCGAGACGACTGCCCACGATTTAACTGCTACACGCCTCTATCATGGCGGGACTGTTTGACCGTGTAGCGAGGAATCTGTCCGACACCGATATGTGCTGTGCGTGAAATATTAAGGGAACGCAACATTCTAATTCTTGATCAGCTAACAGGTAGGCTCTGATTAGCGTTTAGCTGCCTTATTAACCTCCCCGTGATTATTACATACTCTAACGGGGAGTAGTTTGTAGTTTTGTGGCTTGGATACCCCGTGGGGTACTTGCCGGTAACACATTGTTTTCTCGCACCTCACAGTACCCTTAGGAGGGATACCGACTTGTCGTTGTCGAGGCGGATTTAGACCTATTTTAAATCTTGGTCTTAAGCACCTTCCCGATAACGAAGATTGAGGACATTAATAAGCCATCATATTCATTTATATATTTTTTCTCCAACATAGATCTGTACATACATCCCTACCATTGTTGCTTCAACCTTGGTCTTTTGATCTTCAAGCACTTACTCCTGCTTCCCTACGCTCGCTAGCCAGACGTTACCCGCTGTACAGCTTTGGCCTTCTTTTTCTACTCGCCATATTCATCTAAGTAGGTTATTAACCTTGACTTTTGCTTATGTAACCTATTGTTAAGTCATTGTGACCCCCCCCTTACCATCTGAAGGTTCTTCTTTTATCACATAGTCTTCAATGACCAATCTAAACCCTTTTTTTTCTGTGTAGAAAAGACGAGATGTTTCTGTCCGTCGTCTGACAACGCTTTGAGCTTGGGTGCGATTCATCAGCACCAACGTTTTATCGAGGACCTGTGTGTCCAGTATGTATTAGCTATAGCTAATTCTGCTATCACTACGGGGTTATTATTTTTTCTATCCTTACACTTCCTAATTGGGATTCTCGAAACAGGTGCTATCCTGTCTTTCTGTCATTATCTTTTTAATTCTTTAACGATCTTATTGGATCTGTTTTGTCACTGTTTGAATCTCTTTGGTATATACCTTGGTGTTGGGTTCTTTACTATTCTTTTTTACACATCTCTTACCTTTTTGGTAAATGCCTGTTTGAGCTACCTACGGACCCATTGGGCCATGTCAAATAATTTTGTGATCGATTTATATTTGCAAGTAACTGGAAATTGTTTTTGTATCAATAATTAATGCCCACTCTTTTTTGAAGAAATTTGCGTTTAATATTGCGTATTATTGTTGGCTGATGCTATATATGGTTTATTTGTGTTTATTTTCTTAAATTCCTAGGTGTGTTCTTGTCCCCTATTATCCTTGGTCCTTGCCCTGATGAAGGTGGGATCCCTCTGTGGGTCCGATACCGAAACGCGCGTTGGCGCTTGATTTGGCGACCTCCTTTCTCTTTATGTACCATCTGGCTATCGTTGGAAGATACACCAACGACCATATCCATCTATATACCCAAGGATAATTTGTGTATTTGGTGATGTGTATTGATGAATGTGATTTAGATTGAATGAGTAGGTGTATGAATTTGACTGTTTATTTATGGGGCCTTGAACTTTGTCTTTTACGATCACACATATATTGATGTTTTGTAAATGTATGTTTTATTGTTATGTATTTATTAGATTAAGAATGTCTTTTTGTATCAATGGAAATGAACTACTAAAATAAATCACTGAATTAAAAATACCAAAAACACTAGTAATAAGGTGTACATATTTCCTTACCTTTATACTTATATTCACATCTTGAGTGGGTGTCTGATGTATTATATTTTTTGATTTATGTTTTTCCAGTTGTGTCTTGCTCTATAACAGGGACCTACTTCCTAGGCCATAATTGATATCTCTGAAACCGGTTTTTGATTCTCTTCTTCAGTTGGTTGGGGTACAGTGCGTACAGGTACAGGGCTGGGCTATGGTGTTGGGGTATGGTGCATACAGGTGCGGGCTGGGAGAGGGGCCTGGGGTGTGGCGCGTGCAGGTGGGGGGCTGGGGTGCAGCCCGTACAGGTGCGGGGCTGTGCTACGGTGTTGGGGTACGGTGCGGAGGGGGGGTACGGTGCTGACATACGGGGGTACGGTGCTGACATGTGCGGGGTGAGGGGGCTGTACGGCTCATATTCGGGCACAAGTTTACCCGTGTACTTGTGTGCTACAGCGTTCGCTCCGTACAGGGCCTTTTACATACGGTTGTGTATTCGGACGGGCGGTACGGATCGTACTTGCGCGCTCGGACTTCTGTTTTACGATTTGCACGTAAAAATGTCCGGCTCCCTATCGGACACTTTTCCCGACGCTATTCGGACGTAAATATTTACTGCTCCCTCTCGGACCATTTTCCCGACGCCATTCGTATGTATTTTTCACGTACGAATCGTACTTCGCCGTTTGTACGGTACTTTTACGATTCGTACGTAAAAACATGCGTATACGAGTCGGACGGTAAATGTTTTTTAACGGATCGGAATCGGCACCAGAATGTTAAAACCAACTTCACTAAAATATGTATTTTATCATTCTGAGTTCAGGCATACTAAATTCGAATTTCTACCATGTTCCCTGAGTCAGTTATGATTATAAGATGTAATAATCAAACTGCCCATTCTGGCCTAAAACGAAAATAGCTGTAATTCACTATTAGAACATGCCACACACAACAGGGCATGTCCTACCTTATCCTTACAATGCACCCTGCCCTTGGGTCTACCATAGGGGTGTCTGAATGAAGAAAAGGGACGGTTTAGGAACTGGCAAGTGGGTGCACTTGCCCAGTCAGCATGACAGTACCAGACTGCACGCAGGATCTGCAATGACAGACCTTAGACACACTTTTACAGGCTGCTTCTGTGAGTGGCACAACCAGTGCTGCAAGCCCACCAGCAGAATGTGGATTTACAAGCCATGGGCACTCCTGGTGCACTTTACCAGGGTCTGACAGGTAAACCAAACCAACCAATCATGGAATCACAAATTCATACATTAATTTACAATAGGGAGAGCATATGCACTTTAGCACTGATCGGCAGTGGTAAAGTGCCCAGAGTCATAAAACAGCCAACAACAGGTCAGAAAAAATATAGGAGGAAGGCAAAAAGTTCAGGGATGACCCTGCAAAGTGGGCCAAGTCCAACGCACAATAGGTCTCGCCTTTGGGACCTTATAAGTGCTTAGCCATGCAACAGTTGATGTTGCACCAAGAATATTGTGCTGCATTACTAAATACTTATAAGGTCCCAAAGGCAAGACCTATTGGCTATGCCAATGCTTGTTTTTTTTTAGTTATGTAGGACTTTTACTACGAAAGAACGTGTACATCCTAAGATGCTAAAGCGTGTGTTTCAATGGAAGAGTGACATGTTAAATTACGGCAGCATGCTTAGTGGGTAAAAGGCTTTTTCTCTCATCTTTTCAGTGTCAGAAAAGTGGAAAAACACACTGTCCCGTGATTGTCTGCACCGTCATAGGACAGGTCAGATCAATAGAGAGATTAGCCTGTCCTTCTGTAACACTCCCGGAACTGCAGCATTGATCACCCTGACAACAGTCCGTCCGGGGGTTTTGAGGTGCGCTAACGGCTGCCGATCCAGTAATTACCTGCAGCATTCTGAGAAGCATTGCGCAGTTTTGAGAGGAAATGGAACGGAGACAGAAGATTGCTCCTTCGTGCAATTTGTTCACATTTTCAAATCTCCGCTGTCCTTCGGATAGTGCGGCTGAAAAACAGGCCTTTTCATTGCCTGGCTGGGACCTAGAAGCAGGGTAATGCCAACTTTAGGATACACCATACAAGTGCTGGGGGTACATTTAGTCTCTGCAAAGGTGTTTGGGTGAGATTTCCCTGAAGATTATTGAGGGGAAATGAGAAATAAAAGCTGAATTTGTACTGCAAGGGGCAGATTTACAAGCCCTTTGTGCAACTTTTGCGTCACTTTTCCCATGCTGAAAGTGACACAAATATGGCGCAAGGGGCTTGTAAATCTGCCCCTAAGTCTGCAGCAGAACCCTGGAGGAAAATGGCACCAGGGACGTAACTGGCGCCCCTGAGGTGGGGGTGGGGGCTTGACCACCCTTCAGTGGCCTCTTAACTGTTCAGGGGCCCGATTTAGCACAACAACAATGTGGGCTACGGGAGACGAAGGGGCCCCTCTTCACATTCAGGGAGGAGGGCATAAGATTGCGTTACGCCACTGATTATGTCATTATGGCGTAGCTAAGATGCCTTGGGGCATAGTGCAAGAAGGCAAACACCACCCTAAATGCAGTGGTCGAAGTGGGGAACAAAAAGTAGGGGAACTGTGGGCGGAAGATCAGGGGGCGGTAATAACCAGAGGATTGGGTCAATGGGCGGAGTCAGAGGTGTGGCTAGAAAGAGTAAAACATACCAATTTTTAGTATGTTTGGTATTTCACTGACCAGTTACACCTTAGAATGTTATTTAATGCAACCAATAGATACACATTTATTTGAGGTTTAATATATGAGTTATTGACATTAAAATACATTTACAATGTGGGATATTTTTTAAATCACAGAATGTCCTATATACGCCTATAAGTGGAATCATAAGCCATTTGTATCCGAGCCATGCAGTTTCTTTCAACAGCACTTCTCCCTTTTTCAAACCATTTCTGAACATAAAATTTGGGTTTAAATTCTATGACAGGAGACCCCACGTTTTGGGGAGCACTATTGATTATATCATTCTGTGCCCCACGGTCAATGCAAAATCGTAGTCCTACATTTTTTATGTGCTTCACGCAACATGTCATGAAGCCAGCATTAGATGCCTCTTTGTTTCCTGTTATTGTAGCTAGACATAGCACTCAAAAGTGAATATATACACCTAAAACAACCCAGACATGTTGGTTTTGCAGATGCTTTAAGCAGTATCAGATGAATGAGATACAACTATTATATTAGTAGATTGTGTAATTACTCAAGGTAGTTCGCATTGAGAATTGCAAATGTATCAACTCTGGAATTAAGAGTGTAGGAAGCTGGCTCTGTGTACACTATACCTTACTTTGGTATAGTATATAAAGAGTCCAATGGATCCCCAAAGGCTTACAAAGGTAAAAGTAGATAATACCTTACTCTCTATTTATGGTAGTGTGGGTGAGCAGTAATGCTTTAACACAGGGTAGTGGTGAGCATTTATTGTACACACTCATGCAAGAAATGATAGCACACACTCAAAGAATGAACTCAGACCAATTGTTTGTATAAAAACACTTTTTATTGTATTTTATTTTTAGAACCAAGCAGGACTTGGTAATGTTAAGTAAAATTGTAATTTCACAGACAGGTTGATAAGAATATGCAAACTGAATGAATTTGACTTTGTTACAGGTTGGTACTATGCTTAAAAACAGTTGTACTTACTTTTGGATTACTTTGTGATTACTTTTTAGGTAACTTTTTCTACTAAGTGTGATATGCCTAGATATCACACTCGGACATTTCCTATACAAAGGTAAGTAAAACACTTTTACATTAAAAACACAGTTACTTAGGTTTCCATACAAACACAACTCAACACAGAACTTTTTCAGAGAAAAACAGTCTATGCAATCCTATGGAGAAAAATGTGGTTATCGGTTTGCAGGGAAGTAATCGGTCTTGAGGGTTGAGTTTCAGGGGCTAGAACAAGGAATACCCCAGGGTCAAGGATGAACTCAAAAAGCATCCTCAGCGGCACTAGGGCAGCTGGGAGTAGAGTGCTGATGCCCAATGTTAGCCTATGGGGCTAGGGGGACCTCTGGTTCGTGGCTGCTCACGGGCAGGCTACTTGGTCTTGGGATCCAAGCTCCTAGGGTTAAGGTCAGGGCGAAGGGGGTCCCAGGTCAGCACTAAGTCCACAACACAAGCGATGCCAGGGCTGCCGAGTGCAGAGTGCTTAGGAGGAGTCGTGAGCCAAATGTAATCCTATGGCTATTGCCTGTTTTGTTTTATAGCTGCAGGCTCGGTCCAAGAAGACTTCCAGGAGGAACCAACAGCTGGGCAGGTAAGTTTGAGGGTTCGGAGACATAGGTGCACCTCAGGTCCTCTTTTCCAGGGTGCAGGGCGGCCGGATGCAGGGGTGCCTTTTGAGGTCAGATTTCACTTTTGCGGGCCACTCAAGGTTGGGGGATTTCCTTAGAGAGGCTGCAGGCAATGTCAGGGAGTCCTGGAGGGGTCAACCCATAGAGGACTTGGACTCTGGAGCGCTGGGGACCTCGCTGGGACTGGTGGGCCACTTGGACTTGGATCGTTGACGACGGTTAGAGTGGTGGTTCTAGGCATCGGGTTTCTTTGTCTTCAGCAGGTTCAGAGTCTTTCTTTGGGGTTTCTTTTGAACAGAGTTGCTGTTCACAGGATATCCTTTGTTGAAGGCAGTCAGTCCTCTCAGGGGTTCTGGAGGCCGCTGGCTGCAGGACAAGATGACTTCTGGGGCAGGACCTCTGGAAACTGCAGACGGGCTGGGGCCAAGTCAGTTCTCCTTTGCTGTGCATCTTCTTTTGTCCTTCTTCGTAGGTTATGGGAATTTCCCTTCTGGGTCCAGAGCAGCCCCCAAATCAAAGTATTTAGGGGGTGTTTTAGGGGTCTCGGATTAGTAACCAATAGGCTACTGACCTTAGGGTGACTGCATCCTTGGTGTGCTCACCCCACGTGGGGGAGTGGGCACAATCCCTAACTCGGATTGGAGAGTGCCTGCCATCCGCAAGATGGCAGGCACTGAGCAGTGGGCTTCACGTCGCCTCCTCCACCTGAGGGGTGGGGTTGGCAGAGGTGGGCACACCTTCTATGGTGTCCTAATTTTGCCCTCCTGTCTTCCCGCCGAGAAGGAGGTGAGGCAGGAAGGGGGCTGGCTCCTGATAGCAGGAGAGACTGGGGGTGGCGTTGCAAAGGCGGCAAGGCCTTTGAAGCTCCCCTCCCACAGATGGCTCTCCCTGACCTGGGGGAGGTGTGAACACCTCCGCCCAAAAATGGCTTTGTTTCTGGCCTCAGAGAGCGAAGGCTCCCAACCTAAGGGGTCCAGAAACTTGTCTCGTGTTAGCAGGCTGGTGTCTACCAGTCAGGGAACCCACCAGAGGCTGGTTGTTTTTCAGGTGGCATCTCTAAGATGCCCTCTGAGTGTAATCTAGAATAAATCACACACTGGCATCAGTGCACCTTTCTGCACAAAAACAATCCTGAGAGGCTTTTTTCACTTTTTATGTGTGCTGCACATATAGAAAGAGGAAAACACAGGGAGAAATAAAGATATGTCTCCTTGTTGTGCCTGCCTTGGGGGAGGCGTAAGATTTTGATGCATTCCCAGATTTACAAGTCCTTGTAAATATGGGAATGCGTCAAAAACCATGGAAGTTGAGTGGGAATACCCACTGCAATGCCTTTCTTGTGCAGAGTAAGGCAAAGCAGCAATTTGCGCTGTGTTGCATTACTCCATATTTATTAAACCATTCAATGCCATGCAAAGTGGCCTTGCATGGCTTCATAAATATGACTTGGAGATTTGTGTCATGCATTTAACATGTTCTGTGGTGCAAATATGACACAAGGCCCTCGGAAATATGCCCATTAGTTTGTTATGCATGCACATCCTGCATTGCTGATCCCTGGTGAGTTGCACTACTACTGCTGGAACAAGGCCAATGGAGGCACCAATGGGTGAGGTGGACTGGCCTCAAGGGTCCTGTAACCTCAATGACAACTTCTCTGTTGATCTAGGGTGTGCTGCTTTGTAGACCTGCCTCCAAGACTGGAGGTGAACCTAAATATGGATTGTGGTGGACAGGGCTTAAAGGTTAGCCCACACTGGCCACTGGTAGGGTCCACCTGCTGGTGATAAGAGACCAGGGTTTCTATGGTCTAGCGGGGGCCTTCTACGGTCCAGTAGGGAAATGTGCTCCCTCAGGATAGTTGTCTGGGTGACTGGCCATGATGCCTGATCCTGGTTCCCCAGTTCCAAATTTGGTAGCTCTGTCCACAGTGCCAGATCCTCTTCCCCCTGAACACTTTTCTGCCCCACTGAGAGAAACCTGCACTGCCTTCAGCTACAATCCAATTGTGCCCTGTTATTAACGCCTGGATGTGACTCAATTCAAATTATGCACTGCCTGGAAAAATATAACATCTTGCAAAAAGCAAACACTCATAGGGCATGCAAGATTTTGTAAAGCATGCGAAATATAAGCAGGAACAACATGGTTACCTTAACGCTTTAACACTCACTGTTCAGAAATCAATGATTGTCTTTTGCCTCAAACGTTGAGGACATGAATACAGGGCTCCTCCTGTACACAGGTGTGCCTTTGTTGCACACTTATACAGCAAGGAAGGGGTTAAGTAGGGCTCAGAAGATAAAGGGACTCTTCAGGAAAATCTGATCTGACTCATGGAAACCCACTAGGGCTTCTCCACATTGATGTCAGCCAGCTAGCTGCTCAAACATCGACATTATGTATTCAAGTGTCCTGCAAAGGATACTTTTTGAACTGTCCAGCTTGGCTAACTCTCCTTCCCACAAAAAAACTTGAGTTCTTGAGAGTATAATACAAAAATTATATTTTCATTTGGGAAGTGAAGGATACATCCAACTTTATTTTTTTGGGTGACACTATAGTATGTTAGTGATGCTGAAAAGCGTCGCTAAAACAATTCACAAACCTAAGAGGTTCCAAATACAAGAACTATTGGCTTTGCCACTGCTTGTTTAGATATCCCAGTTTACTAAATGAAGTAGATTGGGTTTAACGTGAGAAAACTGCGCCTTTTTCAAGTAGGCGTACGGAAGGAGAAATGCTTTAATTTATCCTTCCTTTTCCGACTTTGTATGCATGCTGCACTGTGCAGCACGCATACAAAGAGGGAAAAACGTTGCATGTGTCTGGGCATCGTATTTTGTACAGGAAGGGTACCCTTCCTGTACAAAACCTATGCAGGACTCAGTCACACACCCTAGCGCTATGGTGTGTGTGTGGCGCACGGCAGCTGTAATGAGCGCCGGCGCAAGGGAAAGGGGAGGAGTGAGCCATAGCTCTGAAAATATGGCCCTGTACTTGAAAGTGCAATTTTCTCACGCTAAACCCAATCTACTTCATATAGTAAACTGGGTCTACTGTGAGAAACCCTGGGAGGGTGCTTGGGAACACCCATGCTCCATCCTTGATATGCCCCCATGGCGCTAAGTAATGCGAAGAAGCGCAATGCGGTGCTTCACATTACCTTTCCGTTCTTTCCAGCGCTAAACAAGTTTAGCGCTAGAAAGTAAATTGTGGAAAAAAGATTTTGCGCCGATTTGCATCACTTTTGTTACACAAAAACTGTGCAAAATCTTAGTAAATCTCCTCCTTAGTGTGCTGGACAGCCCTGCTGGTTTTGTTACTGGGGGACGGTTTTGCAGCCCCAAGTGACAAAACCAGCCTCCCACTCCTCCAGCCTCCCTCCCTTGGAGCCTGGGCCTATTTGTTTTCACAGTCCGACCCTGGATGGGATCCACAATGGGCTCTGGTGCTCGGGTGTCACAGAACTGGACACCTCGGGGTGCTTTTATGTTATATCCTTAAAAAAGGTAAACAGTATTTTTTAAAATACCACATCCCTGAACACAGACAGAGCAGCAGTACACAATCTATCAAATAAAATAAGGAAGACATTAAACTTTTTCAACGGCTTTTTTTTCTTTTTTTTTTTTAAAGCGCCATGGTTAGGGCACAGTCTGCCACAAATTCCACACTGGAGTCCTCTTCCTTTTCTTGTGGCGTCGTCAGTCTGCATCCTGATGTGACAATTTGTATTACTCACAGTGGGGGGGCAGACCGGTAGCATCGTGTAAATGAGATGTAAATCATTGCAGCAGCAGGGCCATCATTGGAAGCCACTTTTTCATGCTGCTGGATTGCTCCCACAGTGCAAAACGGCTACTATGGTGTTCCTGGGCAGGCCCCTTTCCACAGATACAGAGGGGAAGGGGGAGGAGGTCCTGCAACTGCAGAGGTTGTCTTCAATGTGCACCAAACAGGGCTTGTAATACTTTTTTCAAGTTCGGACCATTCCTGCCACCCAGGGACGCATTTTTAAAAAAAAGAAGTAGGGGAACGGGCTTTGGGGCATATCAGCATCACCCGGTGATAATTATCGCTCAGCGCTCTTAGCGTGAGGATAATTATCGCCGGGTAACTTGGATTTTTATCGCTGAGATAGCGTGCTATTAGCAACGCTTATCTCCTCAGCGATAAAAATCCTCACGCTAACCGCCTAACGTGAGATTATCGCTGGAAACTCAGCGATAATCTCACGTAGTGTGGCGTTAGCTTGCTGATAGGGACTCACAAACTTAGCCTTGATATCCACCTTCCATAGGATATCATGGCTAAGTCAGTCCTTAAGCAGGCGTAAGGAAAGTAGCGATAACAGGGGTTATCGCTACTTTTCCTGCCGCTATGCTTCATAGCGTGGGGCTTGATGATAGGAGAAATGTCGCTTAGCGACATTTCTCCAGTCATGTTAGGTCAGGAACGCCCACTTTGCATCTCATTAGAGATGCAAAGCTGGGCGTTAGGAATCCCCATGCTAAAGCAAGGTTTCACACGTTAGCGTGGCCTTGCTAATTAGGCGATAAAATTATTACCGCTTTTCGCCAGCTTGTAAATATGGCCCTTTGTTACATTAAAAAAGTAGGGGCACGCCGTGCCCTTCCGATCCCGCCCACTTCGACCACTGCCTGAATGTTGTTGTGTTGTAAAATACAGCAACATCCGTGGTACAGTGGCCTCCTCACGCGTATGAACCCGGCCCCACTGTGCCTGTCGCTTCATCATTACTACGTCACTGCTGGAGAGTCTTCGCTGGTACAAAAGCTGCCTCATTCATTGCAGCAATTCACCAGGGAATGTCATGACTCTCCCCTCTGTGGCCCCCGAGGGTTAGCTTGGAATCAGCAAACCATTAATAAGTGTTTTCTTTATTTTGCTAGGTAAGTATAGGATTCAAAGTCAGTTCGAGCCCTCTTACTCTCCTTGGCGAAAAAAAGAATTTTGCTAAAGAAAAAAAAATGAATCGCTTTGAGCTCTTCTGCCATTTGAAATGAATCATAGCCTACACACCCGCTGTATTGTTTATGAGGCATTTAATCAGCGCCAAGAGGCAAATCAGTTAGTGCTGTGCGCTATATAAATTTTGCGGTTGACAGAATGAGTCACTCACAAGAGCGGTACGGAAACACGAAGCAGTCGGCTTTCACGGTGACATAGTAACACAGAGGTAGCAATGGCATAAGATTTCTAGCACAATAGCGCCGTCGCCGAGGGAAAACGAATCTGTCAGAAGCGGAAACTTCAGGAAATCCAGGACTGCGGCTGTCTATCCCTCACTGGCGCCCCGCAACACGGCTGCCAGCGCTGGGTTGTTTCAGCCGCGTGTTATTTCCCCGAAGAATGCTTTCCAATCTCAGTTTAAACGCGCTCACACAGGGCTTCATTTCATCACTTCCTTCGGCGCGTGATTTAACGGACTCGTCAGTGGTTTATATAAAAAAAAGAAAGATGGTTAATATTCCTTTTAATCCACCACACTCCCTTCAGCTTTTGCCCACGGCCACTCTCTACGCCTCCGCGCTCTGGAAAATATATTGACTTCTGCCTCGAATGTGGGCAGCGCAGGGGCAGTTTATTGTACGGAACGCATCCAGATTTGACCTGCATTTAAAAGCAATATCGGCAGGGTCCGATTGGGAAGGCGGCATTTGGGCACTGGGGGCGTGGCCGGTACCTCAGAGTCATCTGTGGGCCGGTTGTTTAAGGCCTCCTCTGTAAACCCGCCCACAGAGACTAACTGTCTCCCCCGGTCCCATCAGACCACTGTAGAGTGTCGCCAGTGCCTGCTGAGGCTGGGGGGCGGGGGGGGGCAGGTGTTGTTGTGACCCTTAGGACATTCTCACTTCTGCCCCCTGCCTCGTGTGGACCACCTGGCCCAGAAGCAGTGCAGTTTCTCTACTGGGACATCACTTTCTGGCCATGGAGTATGCAGGAAACAGCTGTTTTACCACGCATGCCGTTACAACGCAAATGGCTTGTTGCAAGGGGGTATAAGGTGTTGGATTTAACTCCAACACCTTCCCTACTGTTGCACACACTGGAGTTGGAATAAAATAAAAATAAAAAAAATATTCCTACATCCAGCACACCCCCAACAGCAAGTCGTAGTGAAAATGTGTGTTGTAACGGTATACGGGGTAAAAGCATGTCTTGTAACGTCATACAACCGGAGTATGCTGGGACCTCGCAAGGGGAGGCATTCTCTCTAAGCATCCCTGTAGAAGCAGCATCAGCCAGTGTTTTTCTTGACCCCCTCCCCCTCCAGGTCATACCCTAAGGCTATATTGGGATGAGGAGGGAGCTAGTTAGAGAAGGGGCCTCGTTAGGGGCCAGGTGTTGTCACCTTGGTCCCAGTGTCTTAGGCCTTGGTGGAGGGGTGGACAGTGTTGGCATAGGCGGAGCTGTGAGGTCACCTTTCCCAGACAGAGACATTTTAAGGCATGGTCTAAGTGGGCTCTGGCCCAAGACCCCAGCCTTTCAAGCCCCCCCCCCCCTAGAACCTCTCTTGCCCTGATTACCTTGAATAATTTTAAAAGAGATATTTGTAAATATAATTTTCCTTCAATTTATTTTCATTTGGTTAATGTGTGAGAGTCTATTACATACATTTTGCAGATGTTGCGTTTATGTTTCATGCAACAGTCATAAAAAAAGATTCATTTAGATCCAAACAGGATCTCACATATGAGAAATGGGTCGGTGTCACTGGAATTATTTGCAGTAATGTTACACACATATCACTATACTGGAAAATTAGATGTAAACAAATTTGGACCAGTGTGCCTGTGCACTGTCAGTGACCTGGCCAAAGAGATCATGAAAGAGCTGAAACTGGATCAGAGATTCAAAGCTGATCGAAACAAGGGCCCCCAAATACGTTTGACCCCGGGCCCCCAAATTCCTTAAGATGTCACTGGTCTCACAGGGAAAAAAATAGGATGTAGCATTAGGGTCTCAGAGCTGCTGACATTGGCATTAGGGAAGTACCCTCCAGTTCTGGCATCAGTTCAACATCCAGTGACACTGAGCAAATCACTTAATCTCCCTACCTAAAGTAACAAGCATTTGCAATGCAAATAAGTCTCACATTTGTGAGTTAGAGCTATTGATATTGTAAATGACAATGTTCTTTACCTATACTTTTTTTGGGGGGGTGAATGTATGTGGTGTGGAGAGTAAATATGTGGGTTGGATTGGAATTGTTAGTTATTGAATTGTGTATAGTGGAATTGTGTGATGTGGAGTGGGTTTGTGTAGTGGAATAATATGGCAAAGTGTGCAGTGGAATTATGTGGATAGTAATGATGTGGTATTAAGTGTACTGGAATGATGTGGAGTGGGATTGTGTGTCATGGAAAGTAATTATTTGGAATGGTAATGTGCTTTGTGGAGTGGTATGCAGTGGAGTTTACTTATGTGGTGTGCTGTTGAATTTTGTGGCATGATGTGGAATGTTGTGGTGTGGATTGGATGTATGTGGTGTGTTGTGTAAATGTGTTGCTGAGTTGAATTATGTGGTTTGTTGAAGTATGTGGTATGGAATGGAAATGTGTAGAGTTGAATTGTGTGGCATGGAAGTGTGTGGTGTTGAATGAAAGCTGTTGAGTGGTATTATGTGGCATGATGTAGAGTGTATTTATGTGGAGTGTTGCTATGTGGCATAGACTGGATTTATGTGGTATGTATTTATGTGCTATGGAGTAGAGTGCAATTATGTGGAGGTGAATTATGTGGTGTTGTGTGGTATTATGTGGAGTGTAATTATGCTGTGTGGTGAATTGCGTGGGGCTGAATTGTGGGCCGTTGTGTAGAATTATGTGGCATGGTGTGATGTATAATTGTGCGGAGTGGAATCTTGTGGCATGTTGTGAATTCATGGATAGTGTTGTTTTCAATATTGTAACAGCAACAGGTCACTGATATTACTGGAAATAATCGGTGCCACCCTCCCATTTCTCATGTTATGTCCTATTTTGATGTAAAAGAAACGTGTTTTTATGGATGTTGCATTAAACAAACACAGCGTTTCTCTGCAAAATGCTATCAAGTATCAACTCGGCCACCTGGAAAAAAACCTGTGATGGGCAGTCACAGGGAAAGCCACCGTATAACCATCACAACTCAAAATGATTGACTTGTTAGGGGACAGTAAGCAACTAATTATTTCCAAACATACCAATAAAATGTAGATATTTTGTAGAATTGGTGCTACAGGAAAATTCGATGAAAACATTGCTTAATAAACCTGAGAAAAGACCATGCCTACTTTGCCAGACATAAAGCCCCATATACATCGGGAAATAAAGTTTTGTATTACCATTGGACCTAGATGTGCATAAGTCGTATGCCATGCACCAGCCACATTATGCTTGCCAGTGAATGTGATCAATAAGTTAAGATAGCCCATGCCATTGTGCAACTAGCCTAGCTCATTTGGAGGTGAATTGGCATTTCTGTTTTAAAGGAACTTCGCTCAGCACTCCGAAAACAATCTTTGTGTATGGAATGAGGGTAGTAAAGAGACACGTAAACGGACACAAACAGAGCAAACTGACATCTGAATCACAGGAAGAAATGGTTTGTAACACAGACACCAACATTAAATCTGCACCAAGGAATCCCTCTAGAATGCACACCACATCAACTGGCTCTCAAGCTTCAAACAGTGCTGAGAGGCCGTTGTGAATAATGGCTAATAAACTGTTTGAAAATGTTGTAGCAGAGGGCTTCTTTTGCATGGAAAAAGTCTATCTCAATGCATGAATCAATCCTTTCTGCTTAGGTTTTGTGATTAAATATGTTTACTGTCTATATTTATATACAAGGACTGTATGTGCTATCACTGTAAACACGTTTTTTTAAAATCTCAGGCCCAGGTGCAAATAAATATTCTGGATTTCTGTACAAGGTTTGCCCCTGTATTCCGTAGTACTAGATTTGGAGGAAGCCTGTAACAATGTTGTCTGTCCTTGAAAGTTCTGACCTTTGGAAGCTTAAAAGCAAGCTCCAATCCAAGCCATCAACCTGCGGCCAAGGTTTTCACGGGTAACAAACTGTTCAGCCTTGCCTGCTGACTCAGAAGTTTTTTTTTTTAACTATATGGTAAATTTATGAATGTCTCTGCCTCCGTTTCAGCTGAAACGTCTAACTTCTGTCTGTAGAGAAAGCAATTGATGACAAAACGGTGTGATCTGACTCAAGCCCCACCCTGGTAGACCAGTTGGATTGATGGTTATTGCTTCCTCTTTCTAGCGCTTTGAGCTGCTGAGTTTAGCTACTGCAGTTTGCTGTGTTATGATGTGTCATATCCAGAAACATTTGTATGCCATGACATTACTGCTATTAGGCCTCAGTGCTACTCACAGTGGATGAGTCATTTGCTTTCAGTTTAAAGGTCACATCATTTTCATTAACAATGTGTGCGTTCACCAGGGAAAATACCACAAGATTGGAAGGAACTAACATGCATCCACGCATACCTGGTACACAGTTCTTTTCCTAATTAACTATGGACTTTTTTAAGCTTCATCTCATTACGGTACACATGAACTCCCACGGATGCAATCTACGACAATAAAAGCAAAACAAAACCACGTTCAGTAAAGCATTCATTAGGAGTTTGAAAGTAAGCGAATGTAAAGTTGCACTACTACTTAAACAAGTAATACAACACAAAAAAGTTAAACAAAGCAAGGTGTTTGTGGAATGGGTGCTGCGCTCATAGTTAAAATGTTTACAGCGCAGCGCCAGGGGGGGCATTGTTGACTGTGAGCCTGTGTTAATGTGAAAGCAGGCGCCGTGCTGAAACCTAAAGTGCGGCGCCCAGGGGCGGAAGGGGGCTGCAGGCGCTGTTAGTTTAAATATTAAAATATCGTATTTTTGCTGAGTGCACAGCAACAGAAACATACGAGTGCCCTATGTAAAGTGCGTTCTGAAAGAAAAAAAAAGTTTTCCTTAAATGAGAGAGCATGCTGCTTCTTCTGAGCATTTGGAAGCAATGAAACAAGGCTGGTTTAAACAAGTGACGGGCTGCTTGGAAAATGAAAGCGCCATTGCATGCTGAATGTTGCAGGAAAGCATGTGGTGCCTGAAGTAGTAAAAACTAATTAAAGAAAGTAGTGCGTACAGACTTAAAAAGACGTACTGTGTAACAACCGGAAAACATCATATCACTCAACACCACCCTAATGTATACTCAAAACTGGTTAACTGAGAACCATCTCCTGCTCAACACCTCAAAAATAGAATTCCTGCTCCTCTCCCCTCAGAATTACACCCCCAATCTTGACCTCTGGCTGAGCCACCTCACTGCTTTCAACTGCACCCCGTTCATCGTAGACTCAGCCAAATCTCTAGGAGTCACCATGGACAAGAACCTGAATATGAAAAATCATATCAGCAATACATGTAAAGGAGCAAACCACTTGATAAGGACACTCAGAAATATCAAACCTTTCCTTCCACTTAAGGATTAAAAGCAGGTGGTTCAAGCGCTTGTCCTACCGAGGCTTGATTACGGGAGTGCTACCCTCTGTGGCCTGCCCAAATAAACCCTGGCTCCGCTAAGGGCTTCACTGAATGCTGCTGCTAGACTGGTTACAGGCACCAAACGCAATGAGCGCATATCGCCAGTCCTTAAAACTCTAAATTGGCTCCCATACGAAGCACGAATCCAGCTAAAAATTGCCACTATGACGCACAAAGCCATCCACTTCAAGACGCCCAGGTACCTGGCACAAAAACTTGATCTATCTTGCAGTGTAAGAGCCTCTAGAAGCGCCTCTACCTTACTCTTGAAACCAATTATCCTTAACAAAAAGAGAACCTGTCACAGAGCCTTCTCTGGCGCGGCTCCAAAGATTTGGAACTCTCTTCCTCCAGAAATATGCAGAATCTCCAGTTCAACGGTGTTCAAACTGGAAGTCAAAAGATTCCTGATGAATAAATTCCTTCAGTAATTGGGCTAGGCTCCCTGGCCCATTGACATTGTTCCTATTTCCATTGTTTCAACATTTTCTACTACACCTTTTTTTTTTGTTGACATACTGTGTCCCACTTTCATTTACCCTGTACTTCTGTTTATCATAACTTCCATTTGAATTTTCGTGTACCTTATGATCATTTGTGTTTTTAATTTGTTGTTGTTTACATTATTATCCTTCTAGTTCTAATTCGACTGTAAAGCGCTCTGATATCCCTTGGGATCTTGTTCGTGCTGTATAAAACTTTATAAATAAATAAAATAAATAAATAAATAAAAGGGCCAGTAACCATGGGAGGTTGCAAATGAAGACAAGGCCATACTAAGGAGGAACTAACAAGCCAATTACTGAATCAGAAGCCAGCATTTACGAAGGACAAAGACACAAGCCAATGAAAAATATGGGCAGAGAGTGGGCATGGCATCTCTTCCATACTCTACTACAGCAAGTCTCGCAGAGCAGTGCATTTGCGCTGACTCAGGCACAACCTAAAAATGAATTCGATTTTGTGCAATGTTGCTGGTACTCATGGTCATTGCACCAATGCCTTTGGACGGAGTTTTATAAATGGGGGTCTCTAGTTGGTAATCGTTTGCACCTTTGTCCAAGTAGGGACCCTTCTTCCTAATCAGGGTAAGGGGGATACACATCTAAAATTACCCCTGCTCACCCCCTTGGTTGCTTGGCACAAGCAGACAGGCTTATCTCACAGGCAGTGTCTAAAGCATTTGTGCATGCATACAGTAACACAGGATGGCTAAGCAAGAACAAACCCACTTTCTAAAAGTGGTATTTTCAAACTCAGAATGTAAAAATTACCCTTACTAAAAGATGCATCTTTATATTCTGAGTTCAGGCATACTAAACTTCATCTTCCTATCTTGTCCCCATGTAAAGTTATATGTATAAGATGTTATAAATAAACTCCCATTCTATCCTGTGGGACAGATAGTCTTTCAATAGTGAAAAACAAAATACACTATTTCACTATCAGGACATGTCACACACATCATGACATGTTCTACCTTTCACCCACACTGCATCCTGCCCACAGGGGTACCTTGGGCCTAACTTAGAGGTGACTCACATGTAAGAAAAGGGAAGGTTAGGGCCTGGCAAGTGGGTGCACTTACCAAGTCTACATGGCAGTACCAACTGCACACAGACACTGCAGTGGCAGGTCTGAGTTACATTTACAGGCTGCTCATGTGGCTGGCACAATCAGTCCTGCAGGCCTACTAGCATCATTTGATGTATAGGCACTGGGCACGCACAGTGCACTGTACAAGGGACTTACCAGTAAATCAAATATGCCAATCATGGAATCACCAATCCATAACATCAATTTACAAAGGAGGCACTAGCACTTTGGCACTGAACAGCAGTGGTAAAGTGCCCAAAGCATCTATACCAGCAAAAATTAAGTCCAACACAGAGTAAAAACACTGGAGGCAAATGCAAAAATACAATGGAAACCCACACCAAGGATGCCAGGTTTAACAAGTGTCCCCTCCAGCTGAAATGTGGGGAGAATAACCCACCCTCCCATTGGGAGTTCTCTTCACTAAGGCGGAAAAATCTGGACAGACCATCAGCAGTGGCATGTTCTGTACCAGGGCGGTGTCCCACTGTAAAGTCCATCCACTGTAGAAAAATGGACCCCCTCAACAACTTTGGGTTCTCAACCCTCATCTGAATCAACCATCTGAGCGGCCTGTTGTCGGTCTGAACCTGGAAGTGAGTCCAAAACAAGTAGGGCCTCAGCTTTTTCGGCACCGAGACCACAGCAAAAAACTCACACTCAATCACACTCCACCTCTGTTTCCGGGGAAGTAACCTCCTACTAATGAAGGCTACAGGTTGGTCTAGGCCTTCCTCTTTTAGTTGTGAGAGCACAGCCCCCACACCATGCTCTGAAGCGTCTGTCTGCACCACAAATTCCTGTGAGAAGTTGGGTGCCTTGAGCACGGTCACCGTGCACATGGCAGATTACAGGGTATTAAAATATTTCTGACAGGCATCAGTCCAGTTCAACTTCCTGGGCTCCTTCTTGGAAGTCAACTCTGTCAAGGGGGCAACAATGGTGCATTATCCCTTGACAAACCTCCTGCAATACCCGATGAGGCCTAAAAAGGCTTTCACCTCTTTCTAGGTCTTTCCAAGCCAGATTGGTATCAATCTTTGGAAGTAGGGGCCCCACCTGGCTACTTCCTACCTGGTGTCCCAAGTAAACCACTGATCCCTGCCTGACTTGGCACTTGCTGGCCTTGATCGTGAGGCCACCCTTCTGCAGAACCTTCAACACTTCCCAGAGGTGATGCAGGTGTTCCTCCCAAGTGGTACGGAACACTGCGATGTCATCCAGGTAGGTGGCACTGAAATCCTCCAGCCCGGCCAACACCTGATTGGCCAACCTCTGAAAGGTGGCAGGGGCATTATTCAACCCAAAGGGCATCACCCAGAACTGGTAGTGCCCCACTTTTGTTGAAAATGCAGACCTCTCCTTTGAACACCTGTTAAGGCAATCTGCCAGTACCCAGACGTCAAGTCAAATGTACTAAGGTACTTGACAGCTCCCAACTGATCTATGAGCTCATCAGCTCTGGGGATGGGCTGCACATCAGTTCTCGTGACTGAATTGAGCCCTTGGTAGTCCACACAGAACTGAAGTTCTGGAGTGGCACCTTGTGGGGCAACCTTTGGGACCAAGACCACTGGGCTGGACCAAGGGCTGTTGGAGTGCTTAATTACCCCTAGAACCAGCACCTTGGAGACATCCTCCTTGATGCTAGATTTGACCCTGTCAGTCAACCTGTAAATTGTGTGTTTTACAGGAGGACTGTCCTCAGTGTCCACATCATGGACACACTACTGAGTGACACCAGGGATCAGGGAGAACAGAGCAGCAAACTGTCCCAACAGTTGGCGGATGTCACTCTGCTGTTCAAGAGCCTGGGTGAGGGAGAGGTTTACACCATCCACTGACCCATTGTGCTCCTTAGCAGACAGGAGTTTAGGGAGAGGCTCAGTCTCCTCTTCCATTCTATCATCTGTCGCCAGGAGCAGGCCACTTTGGACCTCTCTAATTGGGGCTTAAGGCGGTTCACATGTAGGACCCGCAAAGGGTTCCTAGGAGACCGCAAGTCCACCAGGTAGGTGACTTTATTCTTGCACTCCACCACCTCAAAGGGTCCAGTCCACTTATCCTGGAGCACACAAGGCTCAATTGAGGCCATGACCCACACTTTCTGGCCAGGCTGAAACTTGATCAGAGTGGTATTCTGATCATACCACCATTTCACCTCTTCCTGGCTGGCTTTCAGATTCGCCTGAGCGAGTTGCTCGAGTTGCTTAGTCTGGTTCCTGAAGGCCATCATGAAGCTATATACATCCTGGAGGTTTACTGGGAGCTTTCTCCCAGCCTTCTTTGACCAGACTCAGAGGTCCTCTTACAGGATGCCCATACAGGAGCTCAAAGGGACTGAACCCTAAGGACTTCTACGGTACCTCCCGGTAAGCAAACAAGACACATGGTAAGAGGACGTCCCACTTACGCCTCATGGGTTCACCTAGACCCACATTCATGCCCTTCAGGGTAAGGTTGAATCTCTCAACCAGCCCATTTCCTTAGGGGTGGTAAGGAGTGGTGTGCTTAAAGGTAACACAGCACTTCTGCCACAGGGACTTAATATACCTCGATATGAAGTTGGTCCCCCCGTCAGACACCACCTCTCTGGGAAATCCCCCACAGGAAAAGATCCCCATCAATGCCTGACCCACCATAGGGGCCATCACAGTTTGCAGAGGGATGGCCTCGGGGTACCAGGTGGCATAGTCCACCAAAACCAGAATTAACCTGTTGCTCATGGCTATTTTGGGGTCCAGAGGCCTCACAATGTCGATGCCACCCTTTCAAAGGGGGTGCTGATGACAGGGAAAGGTTGGAGAGCAGCCTTGCACTTCCTCCCACTCTTACCACTTGCCTGGCAAGTCTGGCAAGTCCTACAGTGAGAGTCAGAATACTTGCACATTCGGAACCAAGGAAAGTGGATGACAAGCCTTTCAAAGGTCTTGACCTGCCCCAAATATACTGCCCTGAGGCACACCATGAGCCAGACCCAGTAGGAAGGCTCTGAAGCACTGGAGAACCACCAGCACATGGGCTGACCCAGGCTCAGCAACCCTAGGCTTACTGTACAGGACCATTCTCCCAGTAAATCAAATGTGACCCAGACTGATCACCTGCTGCCTGGTGTTAGAAATTGAGCTTCTGGTTGGCTAAGGTATGCGCATAAGCCAGACAGAACCCACCACTCTAGTCAGGGCAAGGGAGTTACACACTGAAGATAACCTGTGCTCACACCCTTGGTAGCTTGGCAGAGCAGAGCAGTCTGGCCTATCCCAGAGGCAATGTGTAAAGTATTTTTGCAAAACACCCACACCGCAGTGACACACTAGGCACACCACAAAAGAGACTCTACACAATGTTATACAAAAATAGCCTTTGTATTACCCATAAAAGCACATCAGAACACAATCACATGTATATCACTGTGCCACTAGGCACTTATCATGACTTCACGGGGATTACATAAATCACTTAACCAATTGTGCCACTGTCACAACCATTACTGTTATGGCGACCAGTAATTACTGGTAGGATCTGTACTTAGCATAACACATTATGCATAAATGTAATCAGCAGTGCATCGTAATGAAAACCTGTAAAGTACACACATTGGAAACACATCCCCACTGAGAATAACCAGTACTACTCCTCCTTCTCCCTTAGTGAGGAGTGGGTGCTTCCATCGAGGTTTCCCCCTTATGCCTCCCCCAAAGGATGCACAACATGTGCCCAACCCTAGGGCACAAATGCCGCCAGTAGACAGGGAGGATCCCCATGTACCTCTCTGGCGGCTGCTAACAAATGTCCCCGGCGCTCAGTGCCACAAGCAAGGGGACAGGGGTGCAGCTCACCCTGTCTCCTTCTATGAAGAATGCCCCCAGTGTTGCAGATAAGAATGCAGCTGCCCACAACCATGTGGCGCAGCTGTAACAATGCCAGGAATGCAGTACATTTCTAATCAGTGGCCTCCTTTGAGGTCTCACCCCAAGCTCCTCTGCTCCAGTCGACAGGAAGGCTCCTCTGGGGTCTCTCGCCTGTGAATTCGCGATTGGAGCAGCCCGCCATTCACGGTGCCGTCATGGTGCCTCACCTCACTGGCCAGTTACAGGAAGACTCAGGTCGGGCCCCGTTGGGCTGGAAAGCCACGGAGCCCACAGGGGATGGAGTCCCTGAGGCTCTGCTTTATCTCTTTGCTTGGGCAACACACAGGACTCTCTCTTCCTTGTGGGGGCCCCGCCCATAAAGAGGCTCAGGCAACACACAGGGCTCTTCTCTTCCTCGAGTTAGCCCCGCACATAACCAGGCTCAGCTTCTGCCTGGCTTCTGGTGGCTTCTCCCTTCTTAGTGCAGCCCTCTTCATGACACGAATGCACTCTGCACCCGCCGCAGGTTGAAGGTTGAGCCACTTCTCAGGCTCAGAGGACAAATTTGGAAGCACCCACCACGCGCTTCTTGTGTGCGGGCTCTGCACTTTGCTGATGAACACCCCTCACAGGGTCGAAAAGCACACATGCTCACCCGGGCGCTGCTTTAATTTATCCAAGGCTAGGCGCCCAGCCCTGGTAAGTCCCAGAAAACAGGGCTCAGGCAGGTCAGCACACCGCATCTCTTTAGCAGAGCAGCAGTCTCTTCGACTTACTAATGGGCAGCAGGCTCACTCCCATGAGTAGGGAGTCCCAGATGGTGGTTCCTCCTGGCGCACATCCGTCTTTTTCTTCTGTGCTTCCAGTTCAACTAACATAGTGTCACAGCCCCAATATTTATAGTCCACATGTCTTTGTTTCCCCCTGGCACAGGGCTCTGAGCCCAGTCCATACCAGTTCTGAGGGCACTTTAAAAATACAATTAACAGTGCACAATACCCTCCATTTTTAGAGTAAGCCTAGGCTCCAGACACAGCACGGGGGGCAGAGCCATCATTGTGGAAGGCAGGCCCTATTCAGGTGCAGGTGCAACTCCTCCCACCACTCCAAATGCAGACCAGGCCTATTCAGGTGCCAGAGGAAACTCCTGTCGCTACTCTAAGTTCAGCAAAGGTCTATTCAGCCTAGTGCTGAGTCACCCAGGCAGGGCAGGACACACCTCAACCCCCAAAGGACTGGCTGGAGTGAATGCACATCCCTCTTCCCTGTCCAGCAGAACCAGACGGTCACTACACATCAGGCAGGCACAAAGACAAATAGCACACAGAAATGCCCACTTCTAAAAGTGACATTTCTAAAATAATAACAAATCTGCTTTCACCAATAAGCACGATTTATTACTACTATTCCAAATATACCAAACTTGATCACGCTACCCCTCTCATGTCAGGAATTACCACAGAAGCACATATCAGGGAATCCCCAATGCAAACCTATGAGAGGGCAGCCTCACAGCAGTGATAAACCAAATAGACTGTTTGTCACTACCAGGACATGCCACATGGCTAAGGCACATGTCCTACCTTCTACCTACACCCCACCCTGCCCATAGGGCTACATACGGCCAACCTACGGGGTGACTGATACGTAGTAAAAAGGAAGTTGCAGTTGTGGCATCCACTTTATGTGCTACGTCACAGCGGCAGTAAACTGTGTGGACGCAGGCCCTGCAGTGGCAGTGGCAGAGGCCTGAGACAGGTTTGAAAGGCTAGTTAGGTGGGTGGTGCAAGCAGTGCTGCAAGGCCACCAGTAGCATTTAATTTACAGACCCTGGGTATATGGAATACCACTGTACAAGGAACTTAAAGATAAATTAAATATGCCAAACAGGTGTAGACCAATCTTACCACATTTACAATAGAGAGCACATGCACTTTAGTACAGATCAGCAGTGATAAATTGCCCAGAGTCATAAAACCACCAATATCAAGCCAGAAACAAGCATTGAAAATGCAATAGGTCTCGCCTTTGATTAAGTTAAAGCCATTTGCTGTGCTAATGGTATTGTATAGCAAAGCAAATGGATTTAACTTAATAAAAGGTGAGACCTATTGAATTTTTAATGCTTTTTTTGTGGCAGTGCCAGCTGCTTTAAGTATAGGAGCACTTACTTACTTACTTATTTTTTATGTTAACTGCACCCATGCGGCGCTTTCACATGTATAGAGTCTGCGCCCCTTTCATTACACAAACTGTGTCTAAAGAAAAGTGGGTGGCCGACATTGAAGTGAAAGCGCGGCATGGGCCCTTTGACCCCAAAATATATCTGTTTGTCAAGTTGACAAACACATCTTTTTTTTTTTGTGAAAGCCCCGATGCCACTTTTAACCTTAATGTTGGACCCGCCCATTTCTTTGGACACCGCTTGTCTAAAGAAAGGGGTGCGAGAGTTTAAGTTATTGCATTGCCAATAGCTTAAACTCTAATAAATGCTAGACTGATTGCATTGCAAATGCTTGTTATGGTATGGTACACATATATGCTAATAATAAAGAGTGATTGATGATGTTTTCTGTGCAAAGGAAATAAAGGAAATGTGAGTGTATTTAAGACTAACAAACAATAATACATATAGAGAATACATGGATCTATAGTTTGAGCCTAGCCAAAGTGCATTGAAAATTGCAGTATCTCGTGAGGAGACAAATGAATACATTTGTATTTGATCAACACACAGACACCGTGAAAAGAGCTTCTATTTCACTTATTTTTCTAAAAGGGAAAAGCACACAGAGACGCACACATGGAAAGGCTTGTACACGTAAAATAAAAGTGCACATTTCCTTCTGATTGGATGTTAATGCAAGCTGGATACGGACTTGTCATATAGGCCTAGTTAGGCTAACTTAAATACATCTGAAATAAGATTTTCTAATTATTAAAAACACTTCTATACATCATACAGTAAAACATTTGACTTTAGTCACAACAAAATACAGTACAGATGCTATTATGTAATTATGTAGAAAGCACAAGCTGCTAGTATGACCTGGGCTTCACCAATAATTTGGTGAAACTTGTTCCCATATACAGGCTGCAGTGAAGGTTACCAGTTATTCACGGCCAGCAGGGTATTCCGGTCAAGTCTGGTAATTTCTAATGCAAATTTAGGCAGATCTGCTGTGTACAAAAAAAAAGTATTTTACATGAACTGTCATTATTGGCCCATCTCCTGGCCTTTTGAGAAACCCAGAATATGCACAAATGGTTGGTATTTTTCTTTGAGGAAAATGACAACCCTAGCTATAGCGCACCATGCATGCGTTGGACTTGGCATTTACCTTTGTGATTACTGTAGCTCTTCATAGGCGAGCCTCTAGCTGCTGCAGCTACACACACAAGATAGCATATAGTAGGTCTCCTTGCATATTCTGCAAAATCTTAGCATGCCTGACTCACTGCAGCCGCTGCCGTTAAACCAGACACGCTCACTACGTGTACGGATCTCCTCGTTTAAGGCAAGCCGCCCAACAGTAATAAGTCTGATTCTACTGTCATATGTCACGTTACCAACACCATCTCTACACTTACTAGTTCCGGTGTTCGAGTGTAAACATAAGGAATGTCTCAGTTTCCTTCCCTCTATCACTCCCGTGCATGTTAAGAATTCAAAAAGCTCATCTTCACAGCTTCTGACAAATAGGATGCGACGACGCCACTTCTCCCTGTAGTTGAACATCGGCGGATTCCTCTACTTGCATTCGTGAGCCCCAGGTGGTCAAAAGACGAGCAGCGCATTTTAAAGCACAACCACGGCGTATCCTACTCACCATGGCTCCGTCTACAAGGAAAAGGGCCTCCTTCTTTCCGTCCAATGCTGATAATGCTCCCCGGTCTACGGCAAGCCAGACATGCGTGTGGTGTTTTGTCACGCATGCGTACGATGTAAGGCATCGCGCGCATGCGAGACATGACTCAAATAGGAAACAAGCACTGAAAATGCAAGAGGACGCGTATTTACACAAGTCCTATTGCATTTTTAACGGAAGTGCAGATGTAAAAGAAGGCACGGACAGGAGGGGGTGGGAAGGTGTTGGTGGTCAAAGAAGTCACAGAGTACGGAAGGGAACGGGGAGAGGCAGGGGAGCAAAACTGTTTATGAAGTAAAGGGGCCGATAGCCTCAGAAGGGAAAAAATTATGACATGCCCGTCAGGAGGCGGGATTACCAAGCCAAACACCAATCAGAATGCAGAAAATATGATGCAAGCCAATCAAAATAAGGCTGGAAAGTGGGCGGAGCTTCCCCCACTATACTGTTTACAGCATCTCTCGACGAGACAGCGCATGCGCTGCCTAGGCGAGACCTAAAAATGCAGAAGGAAGGCAAAAAGTTCTAGATGACACAGCAATAAGGGCCAAGTCCAATACCTGACTTGCATCCTGCTGCTGCAAACCAACAAGATAAGAGCATTCCTGCTGCTCCTTGCAGAATTCCTCCCAGGAGGGTCCCCCTTCCTGCTGCCAATGGGTCAGCTCTGTCAGGTCCCCCATTTCGGCCATTTGTTCCACTGTAGGTTCAAGGGCATCCCCACAAGGTCTTCCTCCTTCTGGACCGTGGGAACTTTGGGGGCAGGTTTTCCGTGCCCCCTGCTTTCTCTCTTTTTGGCAGGCACCTGGGCCATTCTTCCAGGCTCCAGGTCTTCTTGATTGCCCTTACCGGCGTCTGCCATAGACTGAGTGGTCACACACGCCCACTCAGGCAGACCCAACATCTCCAAATGAGACTTATGCTCCACCTTCTCCCAAAGGCAACTCTCCAGATGTTGCCGAGCAGACAGTCAACAGGCATGGCTGGCCTCACAACTATTTTTAAGGTGCCTGAGACCCCCCTACTCAAAGGGAACCTATGCCACTTTGCAGAGGCACTGTGAGTTGTCAGCTGCAACTACTGGGTAAAGAACGTTGGGGACCACCTGCTCTTCAGACACTAGCCAACAACCTGGCTCCAGTGTCTCTCAGAGCCTACACCCTATGACCATTTATGGTCACCCACTGCCCATATTTCTTTGTGTTAGTTGGCAGGTGATTCCTTGGGACATCTCACTGTCTCCTAGTGAGACCAGGGGCAACTCTGCTGGCTCTCACCCCTCCTGAGAACCCAACTCCTCCCCCAAGGCTACACTAGTCAACCCATGGGATGGTGCTCCTGTGGGTGCAGTGGTGGTCTTTTTTGGACACTTGAGATACTCTATGAAGCGGCCCTCCTGATCACAAGCATAACACTTATGGGGACCCTTTTCTGCAGGATTACCTGAAGAGACCCATGGCTTCTAACTACCTGGGGACTGGGAACCTTTCCCTTGGTTCACTTGGGAATTACTTTGGGGCCCTGTTTGCAACTCCTTCTGTTTACACTTGTCCCCCTCACTCTTCTGCTGGGGACCTTGGCCACCTTTGGCGGAGTCTCCCACATAACCTTTGTGGACCCCGGTACTGACCCAGCGGTCCGCTGCACCAGCAAGCTTCCTGGGATCAGTCAGCTTACTGTCAATCAAATGCTGGCATAGCTCTGGAAAACAACTACCAGAGAAGTGCTACCATGCAACCAAATCATAGAGCCCCTGAAAATCAATTACCTGGCTACCATTCACCCAACCATCCAGTGTTCTGCAAAAATAGGAAACATACTCCAGCCAAGCGCTTGACTCGAGCTTCTTACAGGCACTCAACTTCTGCCTGAACAGTTCTGGGGTTAAACCATACCTCCTGATAAAGGCTTCCTTCATGGGAACATAAGACATCTGCTCCTTGCCTAGTAAGCCTAGCAAAGTTTCCCTTCCTTCTGTTAGGAAGCAGATCCAGAACCCCTCTCCCCAGTCTCTCTCAGGTATTCTATTCAACATCATTGCTACCTCATACCCCTTGAACCACTGACCAATGTCATCACTCTTCACGTTGTCCTTGATTACTTCCTTGGGGAAGTACACTCTCCCTTTTCCAGGCACTGATGGTATGCTGCCACCATTGCAACTAGACTCTGCACTCTTGGCCTTAGGGTCCAGCTCTTTCAGACCTCTTTCATGCTCTAAGAGCATCCTCTTTTCCTCTAGAGCCAATTTCTGCCTTTTTAAATCCAATTCCTTATCCTCCTTCCCCAGCCTGAGCTTAAAAATCTCCCTCTCATGCAGTCTATTTCTCTCTGTCTTCCAGCTCCTCTGGAGACAGACCTCTTGAAGACACACTGTTGTCATCTCTGGAAGGTACCCTCCCCCTGGCAGATTCAACAGCCCCTCCTGTGGCCAATCCAAATTCTCCGTCTCCACCAGAGGATCCTCATCCTGCCCACTGGCATTTCTGGATTCCAACCAGGCCCTCAGCGCCTTTTGGTATTCCTCCTTTCTGGTGAGGCCTCTTACAGAGATTTTAGATTTCTTGCAGGTAGCTTTCAGTTGAGACACAGTGTAGGTTTCCACCATATCTTATTCAAATTTGATGTCAATAGATGCAATAGATGCTGGCTTGGTCATGATGAGCGAATTGGCAGCCCTCAAGTTGCAGAAAATTCCAAATAAATAGTTCATCAATAATATGTGGTTGCGTAATGGTCTGCACTATACTAGTAGTGTACACCAATTACTGCATGTAAGGCTCAAATGCAAGTCAGGATCCTCACTGCTGACCACCAATGTTAGAAATGGGGGTCTCTAGTTGGCAATGGTTTGCACCTTTGTCTAAGTAGGGTCCCTTCTTCCTAGTCAGGGTAAGGGGGATACACTTCTAAAATACCTCCTGCTAGCCCCCTTGGTAGCTTGGTGTGAGCAGACAGGCTTATCTCAGAAGCAGTGTGTAAAGAATTTGTGCATGCATACAGTAACACAGGATGGCTAAGCAAGAAAATACCCACTTTCTAAAAGTGGTATTTTCAAACACAGAATGTAAAAATCATTCTTACTAAAAGTCTTAGTTCAGGCATACTAAACCTTACCTTCCTATCTTATACCCATGGAAGTTATATTTATAAGATGTTATAAATAAACTTCCATTCTCTCCTATGGGACAGATAGCCTTTCAATAGTGAAAAACAAAATACACTGGATTTCACTATCAGGACATGTCACACACATCGCGACATGTCCTACCTTTCACATACACTTCACCCTGCCCACAGGGGTTCTTTGGGCCTGCCTTAGGGGTGACTCACGTGTAAGAAAAGGGAAGGTTATAGCCTGGCAAGTGGGTGTACTTGCCAGGTCAACATGGCAGTCCTAACTGCTCACAAACACTGCAGTGGCAGGTCTGAGTTACATTTAGAGGCTGCATATGGGGGTGGCCATCAGTGCTGCAGGCCCACTAGACACACAGTTGATGGACAGAATGCAGAACAAATCAAAACATTCACCCCCAGTCAAGAGATCTGGGTTAAATCCATCATTCTTTTGCTCACCATACCACCCCAGTTTAGACCTGGCCACATGCAAATCAGCCTTGACCTGTGCCTCATGGGAACAGTCCAGCCCGAACTGCCAAGCCAGGTCCTCCCTGGACCGGAATCAAGCCTCCTTGGACCGGTTTTGGGGTTTCACCCCTCTTCAGCCAGGATAGCCCGAATCCAGTGGAACAGTGAGCCCGGGACACACGTCTGGGCATACCCAGCACACTTAGGGCGAGAAAGCAAAAGACACACAGTTGATGGACGGAATGCAGGACAAATCAAAACGTTCACCCCCAGTCAAGAGATCTGAGTTAAATCCATCATTCTTTTGCTCACCATGCCACCCCAGTTTAGACCTGGCCATATGCAAATCAGCCTTGAATCTTTGCCTCATGGGAACAGTCCACCCCGAACTGCCAAGCCAGGTCCTCCCTGGACCGGAAACAAGCATCCTAGGACCGGTTTCGGGGTTTCACCCCTAATCAGCCAGGACAGCTTGAATCCAGTGGCACAGTGAGTCCGGGACCCATGTCTGGGCATACCCGGCGCACTTATGGCGAGAAAGCAAAAAAAACACAGTTGATGGACGGAATGCAAAACAAATCAAAACATGCACCCCCAGTCAAGAGATTTGGGTTAAATCCATCATTCTTTTGCTCACCAAGTAGAAGTGGGCCTCAGCTAGGCCTACCAGTGCAAGGGGTTCACCCTTCTCTGCACAGAGTCCTCAGACCAATAGGAAGAAGTTGGCACAGAAACTGGAATAGAAAATACAACGTTTAATAAACCTCATGAGGTGGAACTACATTCACACAGCACCCTTCGGTATTGAATGAAGTAGCACACCAAACAGAAGGAACATGGTCCTTTTATACCCACACAGGGGCTTGAAAGAGGGCGGTCCAAGTACAGCAGAAGATTTTATGTACATATAAGGTCATATAGAAATGCACAGTCGACAAGTAGGAGGAGTTAACAGTTTGCCAATGCTAGTAAACACATCCTGACAGTTACATACTACTAACAGCTGCAAGGACAGTTGAAAACTCACTGGGCATGTGCAAAGGTGGAAGATGCTAAATATAGTTTGTTTCTAGGCAAATTACAAGAGCAGTCAATACTGAGGGAGGACAAAGCACATGGTGAGCACATGGCAAACAAAATGGCTGTCAGAAATACAAAATGGATTCCGCAAAATGGACAAGATAGCCTCAAAATACAAGATGGATTCTGCTAATGCTAAGCCAACCGCTGCCAATTTACAACAGAAAACCCTTTTAGCATTAGCTGAAGACATCTGTTCCTCTGGGGTAATCTAAATATGCATCCCGTACATCTATTAGCATTATTTCGGCCACCTCTATATTCAACATTTGTTGGGCTTCTGTTTCTGCAACATTCCTTTTGACAGGTATACAGGCAGAGATGCAAATGGAGCAAAGCATTGGACCACATTGGATACATACACAGCATGTAAAAAGTATCGTAATCATTACACACAGGATAGTCAGTAGCTTCCAGCCCCAAGCAGAAACAAGAGTCCAAAACCATCCAGCAAAAGTCCAAGTACCAGTCTCTGGATGAATTTCTGCGGCAATCTTATGCAGTTTTGATATTGCGTCGTATACTGAAGGTGAGTGATCCGGTATGAATACGCAACAGCTGCTACCGATGATGCGACATGCACCACCTCGATCAGCCAGAACCACATCTAGAACCATTCGGTTCTGGAGAGCTACAATCCTTGCAATTTGCAGCTCCTCCGTAATGTTCCCAAGTGCCATAGCTGTCTGATTGGTAACAGCTTCCACAACTCTAGTTAATCGTCTTACTTTCCTACTGTTTAATGCAGCACCCACAAAGAAGAACAAACCTAAATTAAAATCAACATATTGTTGCAGAGTGGTATCAGTTTGGTCTTCTTCGTCAGTACTTATTGTCCTCTTGTATCTATTTCTAGAGATATCGATAAATAATTTAAGGTCCCGGTGATATGATGCAGGTGCCAGAAACACAGGGGGCAATAGAAAGGACACATAGCACACACCTGACCACCCAGCAGGTAGTTGATAATATCCGTGGCTACCACAGACAAAATAGGTATTATGTGAGGCTATAAAACTGCTATTATTTATACCTTCAATAGTCAGAATTACAGTACATTCGCTTTTCCCCACTGGAATTCTCCCAATACTGCTTACGCATAGATCTGCTTTAGCTCTAGTAACAGAAATCACAAATTGTTCATTACTGGTAAAAGTTCTCATATTTGTGAAGACATATGGTGTTGAAATATTGTCCGGTTGATACTCTTCCCATTCCCATTTGGTCCCTTTGACTTGAGGATAACCATCTTTATCTTGGTAGCATACTTTATTAAGGCGAAAAAGAAGCCCGCCTACTGTGCGTCTTCCAGATGCAAACAAAAGCGCATACCAAGCTTGACAAGAACCATTATGAGAGAAGGGATGAGGAATAAAAGGTGTTCCTCCTTTTTTTTGATGTGCAGGTATCATCCCACACACCCAACAGTTGGTAGTATTTGTGGCATTATGAGTATGATGCAACATCTGGATAAAGGTATTATTTAAATAAGATTGTCGATGCTTCTGCTCATGGTAGGGAAGCGTATAGTAGTGGTGTTCAACTGATACTGGAGTAGTGGCGATCAAAAGCTCTCGAGCAGGAGCCACTTTCTCAACGAACCAGGTTATTACTGCTGCAACCACCATAGCAACAACAAACCCTATAGCACAAATGATCTTTCTCTTAGCAACAGTTGATTTCATTGTGGACATGATCAGCTTGTCGTTGAAAACAATCGTTGGCGCTCTTATCCCTGGGCAGCCGTTGGTTTCTTCACCGAGGGTCAAGACGGGTGTCGCTACACTATACAAGACTGATTCCCCCCCTTGCCACATCGGCATTCCGTTTCACTAACCCAGGGCGGTTGCTCAACCAGTCAATTTCGACGATGCGGGCTCTTTCCCTTGTCTCAATTGGTATCGGGATACTCCAGGAATCCTGTGGTCCGGGAAGACTCCCTCAGGTTCGTCAGGTGATATGGCTTGGCCTTTCTCTGTATCCAGGATGTCCCGATGGTCGATTAAGGCAGCAGGATCCACCATGGTAGACGGCACTTTCTTGCAGTGGGTAGAGTGCACCCAGTTCCTCCTGTTCGTCACTCGGACCGCAGTTCTCGTTGAAAGGAGCACCTGCTCTGGGCCACGCCACCTCGGTTCCAAGCTGCTCAACCTCTGGAACGATCGGATCAGCACCTGGTCTCCAGGTCGAAGTCCATGGCCTTCACCTGCAGACCTATCAGGAAGAGCTTCTCGAACCTGTTGATGAATAGAAACCAAACTGTCAGTCATTTGTGATAGGTAGTCACTCATCAACACACATGGTACATCATGTATGGGGCGTGGTCTAGGAATTCCCCAAATGTTTATAGGCCTTCCAAACACCACCTCATATGGTGTAAGACCAGATCGCGAATGTGGCACTGATCTAATGGACAACAGTGCCAAAGGTAATGCGTCTGGCCAATTCAAGGATGTGGAAGCCAGTATTTTCGCCAGTTTCAATTTAAGTGTGGCGTTATACCTTTCCACTAGCCCTGCTGATTGTGGATGGAAAGCAGCGTGGAACTTGTGCTTAATTCCTAATCCCTTCAGGACATAGTCGACAACTTGGCCAACAAAATGGGGTCCGTTATCACTCCATAAAAGCTTACAGACACCAAATCTAGGGAAGAATTCCTTGAAAAGTACCTTTGCTGTAGTGAGAGCTGTATTGTCCTTCGTAGGGTATGCCTCTATCCATTTACTGAAGGCACATACCACTACCAAAACATACTTTAAGTTGTTACAGCGCTCAAGCTGGATGTAATCCATTTGCAAAACTTCAAAAGGTGCGGTTGGCGTAGAAAACCCTCCTGTAGGAGTTTGTGTCCCTTTACCAGGATTATGCTGAAGACAAATCAGACAAGACTGCACCATCTTTTTAGCTGTGCCGGCAATTTCTGGATGCTCCCAAACTTGCATGAGCAATTTCGTTTTCGTGGAGGCTCCAACATGTGCCGGCCCATGTGCCATATGAAACATAGGTTGTAAATAGGCTGTAGGCAGTCTCCACTTGCTCATCTCTTTATTCCTCCAACAGCCCTCATCGTCCAATGTTCCCTCCTTAGACCATTGCTCAATTTCTTCTGCAGAAGCAGATCTCTGCATATCTAGCACTTCCTGTCTGGTATCATGCCAACGTTCAGCCGGTGACTTCACCACATACATAGACGTGGTGCTTCGCTGCATGGCAGTTTCACGGGCTGTTTGGTCTGCAAAAGCATTGCCTTGTCCTATCTTATCAGTGGCTTTCTTATGTGCGCTACATTTAACAATTGCTATTCTCTTCGGGTATGTTAAAGCAGTCAAGAGATTATGTACTAATTCTCCGTGCATTATTTGCATCCCGTGGGATGTAAGAAAGCCCCTCTCCTTCCAGAGTAGCCCAAAATCATGAGCCACTCCAAAAGCATAGCGGCTATCTGTATAAATGTT
Source organism: Triturus cristatus (assembly GCF_964204655.1). NCBI lineage: Eukaryota > Metazoa > Chordata > Amphibia > Caudata > Salamandridae > Triturus > Triturus cristatus. The sequence goes on along the minus strand of NC_140591.1, from coordinate 1,361,383,847 downwards.
CACAGATAAGTCAGTACTAAGTTCACACGCTTGTGTTAAAGCTATTAGCTCAGCTGCCTGAGCTGACTTCTGTGGAATACGAGCTGTCTCAACTACCGTCTGAAGTGTTGTAATTGCATATGCAGCTGACGTTGTACCATCTGGTAACTTCAAACAGGACCCATCAACCCATAGTTCCCCATCAACACTTGAAAGGGGCGTGTCTTGCAAATCGACACGACCCTTTGTCTGTTCCTCAATAAGGAATGTACATTCATGAGACTCCTGTGACTGAGACTGTGTCACCGGGTATGGCAACAAAGTGGCTGGGTTTAGTATCGCACATCTCTTTAGTGTAATGTGAGGGGCCAACAATGTCAATTCATATCCTGTCAGACGAGCACTAGTTAAATGCTGCGTCTTCTTCTGATTTAAAAGGGCATCAACCGCATGGGGTACTAGCACCAACAGCTTATGTGACAAAACTATCCCTTCACTCTGACGTATTGACACAGCTGTTGCTGCAACTGAACGGAAGCATCCAGGTAACGCACGAGCAACAGGATCAAGTACTGCTGAAAAATAAGCACAGGGACGCTGTTTGTCACCGTGTGTCTGCACTAAAACTGACAATGCGCATCCATCTTTCTCATGTACATATAGTGTAAAAGGCTTCGTATAATCTGGAGTACCTAAAACTGGTGCTGAACAAAGAGCTTGTCGTAACTGTCAGAAAGCAGTCTCACATTCATCTGTCCATGGGAGGGGCATTGGAGTATCTTTAGTCAAAAGTGCTAGCAAGGGTTTAACAATGTATGAAAACCCTAATATCCATTGCCTACAAAAAGAAGTAAGACCAATGAATGCACGGACATCTTTCTGAGTAAGGGGCACTGGTGTGTCTAAAATAGCTTGAATGCGATCTGGTGTGAGTGCACGGCCCTCCTTAGACAGAAGGTGACCTAAGTAGGTTACCTTCGGTCTTCAATATTGCAATTTCTTTTGTGACACTTTGTGATGATGGGAAGCAAGAAAAGATAGCGAGGACAAAGTACATTTTTCACACTGTTTAGGGGTATCGGCTGCCAACAAGATGTCATCGACATATTGTATGAGAGCCACACCTTCAGGCAAATCAAAAGAATCAAGTTGTCTTTTTAATGCTTGACTGTAAATACTAGGACTCTCAGTATAGCCTTGAGGAACTCTACAAAATCTATAAGATCGATTATTCAAAGTGAAACCGAACAAATATCGGCTATCAGGATGAATAGGGATCGAAAAGAAAGCATTCTTCAAGTCCATCACAGAGAATGTAGTTGCTGTCGGAGGAACCAAAGTAAGAAGTGTCGTTATGTCAGAAACCACGGGGTATTGTGGTACTACAATCTTGTTAACTTCTCGCAAATCAATAATGAATCGGTAAATCCTAGTGTCAGTATCTTTTTTCAGAATAGGAAGAATCGGACTGTTACAAACATTGTAAGGAACTTCCTCAACAACCCCCACTTCAATGAGATCATGGACAATACGTATGAGTGCTTCTTCACCTTCCTGTGAAATTTTGTATTGAGGCAAACGTGGCAGCACAGCGCCCTCCTTGACACTAATATGTACTGGTGGAATAACCATTTGCCCAACATCAGTGTCTGAAGTAGCCCACAAATTACTAGGGAGTGAAGCTAATGCAATATCCTCTTTAACAAGACAAGCTCTCTCCTTCACAGGATGGTTGTCATTCAAGATAACACGTACACCTTCTGGAGAACATCGTATCGTAGCCCTGAAATACTTGAGCATATCAAGACCCACAATATTGTATGGTGTATTCGGGGAAAGCAAAAATGGACATGGAGCAGTAAATTCATCCACATGGAATGCAAGTGGTTGTGACAATGGGCTAAGGGAAGGGGTTCCATCAAAACCTATCGATGTAATGGTTAAGCCAGACAGGGGAGCCCTTGGAACCAATTGTTTAGACAAAGCGCTACGAGTAGCTCCTGTATCAACCAGAAACTGATCAGTGGAACCCAAAACATTTGCTGTAACATAGGGACCCCTCTGATCTACTGGAACTTCAACTGATTCCTTACCCCATCCTAGGCAATCCTATGAATAAGCAGAATCTTGAGAATCAGACGGCACCTAGTCGGACATTTGATATTGGTTCCTTCTATCAAAAGTGTTAAACCCATTCTGCCCACGTATATTAGCAGCAAACCTAGCACGATCACCTGTGCTTCCTCTAGGCCCTGAATATCCTGAACGATTTCTCATTTGTCCCCGACCACGTGGACACTGCTGAGCACGCAGTGCTGGACAATCGGAAGCCCAATGCCCAAATTTCTTACAGTACGCGCACTGGTCAGCAGACAAATTCAAACGAGTATAAGAAGGGAAAGACGAACCATAAGATCCACGTCCACCTCTATCCCTACCTCTAAAAGGCGGACCATAAGCCTGAGCCAACATAACCTTCGTTTTTAATTCTTTAGTCTTCTTATCCTCATTACCCTTTGCTTCTAATTCCTGGCGTTCATAATACTGAGCCGTAGTCAAGAGAGAAACCGGAGAAGAGGTAGTCCATGAACTCTCACTGGCTTTTAAGCGACTAGCTATTCCTGGCAACAGGTTTGCGACATATTTATCGACAAACAGATGTCTGCCCGTGTCATCTGTCAATGACTGGCCACTAAAATTGTGGAATGCTTCTTCAAAGCGTGTAAAGAAATCAGAGACCGATTCATCTGCCTTTTGCTTACAAGACGCTAAAACAATCCAATCTATCTTTTTAGGGGGAATAATCGTTTTTAACTTAACTAATATAGCTGCGGGAAGATCTAAAATTAACTGACATGGCTTCTGTGCGGGTTCCCTTTCTACATCCATTTGTTCTAACTCTTTCCATAACGCCCCAAAAGCAGCACGATCATCAATTTTACGAACAGTTCTCCACATATCAGGCGGTAATATCAATCCGAAAAATAAATCAATATCAGGCAAAGTCATAGTACAAGAGCTAATAGCACCCTCAACTTCCTCTTCAAAAGCGGCTGGATTTTTCCGCGGATCAGGCAATGCAGTTTTAAGTGCCATGACATCCGTCCTATTCCAAGGAGTGTAAACCCAATTATAAATAAAATAACCCTTGGCATCGATAGAGGCCTTATCATCACTTGTACCCTGTCCTTTAGGAGGAACATACAAAGGCGCGGCCTCCCGCATAGGTTTCGCATGAACTATCATAGTCTTATCTGTTCTGGAGATAGAAGCTTGTGCCATGCCGGTCTGAGATGTCTGTGCAGCTACGTCTGCAGCCTTTTTCTCCTCTCGCAAACGGACTACATCAACACGCAGATTAACCAAACGCCTGATTGTATCAGTCACCTGGGAGAAAACAAAAAGACCATCACACATTTGCTGACAATTATCTGCTACATCGTCGGGCTCTAACTCCTCAGAAAATTTCCTAAACAGCTCAAGGACCTCTGCGGCAAACACCTCAGTAAAATACAGCTGCTCCCTTTCCTGCCACCCTTTCATACTATCTAGAAGTTCAGAGGCAGGGGCAGTGCTACGCACTGCTGTACGAGCAGAAGATCTAAGCTGGGGCGCATGCTCAGCGGTCAACATAGAACGAGTTTCTCGTGCCTTGTGTTCCTCTGAACTGGAGTCCTCATCTGACTCATGAGGGGCAGAAGGAACAGTATACGGAGGTGGAGGACGATCTAATAATAAGAAATCATCTTGTGGTTTATTAAGTATAGGATAAAGGGGCCGCCGAACAGCATATTGGCCAGTTACCTGTGAATTGAGCTCCCTATCTTCTCTCTCTTTTAACTCTTTTATTTCTTTGTTCTTCAGCTCTAATGCTTTCACATAAATGTTCTTTCGCTGTTCTTTTTCAATCAAGGCTTGCTCACGCTTCATTCGTTCACGCACTTCTTTCTCCCACATTCATACACAATCAAACATATCTTGCCTAGTCTTTCGCTTAAACATACATTGTTCCACATACTCAATCTTTCATAAATCAAATGACCCATACATAGGCCAACGCAACTCAGGATCCTTACGCGTGTATTTATTCCATAATGTGCTGTACATTATTGAAGAAAGACCATACTTAATATACATATCCCTATAAGGCGTTCCCTCCGGGGGGGGCGGTTGTGCTTCATCAAGTCTCACATTGGTACCGCTACAAAGGCAACACATCCTACGAAGTGTGCTAAAAACAGGCATGCCAAAAATAGTGCAGAATATGCAGTATTATAATCAAAGTAGCACTTAAGGTACCTTTAGTAGGATGTGCCGTTCAAATCAATTCAAATAGAGAAAATTCTCCTCATTACCTGCCTATATAAATTGCAATTTATATATAAGTCACATAGAAATTCAAGTTGGCCAACACAAATTCCAAAATACAAAAGCCGCAGTAAGTGTTACTAAACTACCTTACCAATCCCAGGCATAAAAACCAACAGCAAGCGCCACAGAATGACACTTACCAATCACTTGGTGTCCAGATTCCAACTGCCAAGTTCTAAAATCGACCAAATGGTCACTGCACGGCGAATCAACAGAAGAGATCTCAGTCGAGGACCGGCACCACCTAGATGGTCAGATCAGAAAGAAAGGAAAAACGCTGTGGTTGCCAAGACTCGGGTCTCATCGGGCAGCGATCGCGTCCAGAGCGAGATTCCAATCCTTCGTCGTGACCAATCCTTTGGGCATCCGAGTCGCCGATGAGCCCCACTGGTTGGGCACCAATTTGTAGAAGTGGACCTCAGCTAGGCCTACCAGTGCAAGGGATTCGCCCTTCTCTGCACAGAGTCCTCAGACCAATAGGAAGAAGTTGGCACAGAAACTGGAATAGAAAATACAAAGTTTAATTAACCTCATGAGGTGGAACTACATTCACACAGCACCCTTCGGTATTGAATGAAGTAGCACACCAAACAGAAGGAGCATGGTCCTTTTATACCCACACAGGGGCTTGAAAGAGGGCGGTCCAAGTACAGCAGAAGATTTTATGTACATATAAGGTCATATAGAAATGCACAGTCGACAAGTAGGAGTTAACAGTTTGCCAATGCTAGTAAACATATCCTGACAGTTACATACTACTAACAGCTGCAAGGACAGCTGAAAACTCACTGGGCATGTGCAAAGGTGGAAGATGCTAAATATAGTTCGTTTCTAGGCAGATTACAAGAGCAGTCAACAATGAGGGAGGACAAAGCACATGGTGAGCACATGGGAAACAAAATGGCTGTCAGAAATACAAAATGGATTCGCAAAATGGACAAGATAGCCTCTAAATACAAGATGGATTCTGCTAATGCTAAGCCAATCGCTGCCAATTTACAACAACCATGCCACCCCAGTTTAGACCTGGCTATATGCAAATCATGACTGATGAGGGGTGAAACCCCGAAACCGGTCCTAGGATGCTTGTTTTCATTCCAGGGAGGACCTGGCCCGGCGGTTCGGGCTGGACTGTTCCCATTGGGCGCATGGTCAACACTGATTTGCATATGGCTGGGTTCAAACTGGAATGGCATAGTGAGCAAAAGAAACAATGTATTTAATCTCAGATCTCTGTATTGGGGTGAATGTATGACATTGTTCTGCATTCTGTCCATCAATTGTTCTTTTTGCAGCAGGCCTACTAGCAGCATTTGATTTACAGGCCCTAGGCCCACACGGTACACTGTACTAGGGTCTTACCAGTAAATCAAATATGCCAATCATGGAATTACCAATCCATAACATCAATTTAAAGACGGGGCACTTGCACTTTGGCACTGAACAGCAGTGGCAAAGTGCCCAAAGCATCTAGACCAGCACAACTAAGTTCAACACACAGTATAAAACACAGGAGGAAAAGGCAAAAATACAGTGGAAACCCAAGCCAAGGATGCCAGGTCAAACATCGAGTTCATGCTATATAAAGCACAAAAAATAACACCAATCATTTGGGAATGTGGGTCACTTTTTGGGGATGTGCCTAGGCCGAATTGTGATCCCAATCCGACCCTGAATATTGGGGAGTTCCGACATGTTTTTCTTTCTCGGATATGCAATAATTAACAAATAGCCAATTCTAGACAGTCTGTTGAGAAAGTCTGCTAATCTTAACATTAGCTAATGTAGGCCTCTATTTCAAAATGGCTGGTGCTGCTTGCAGCCTTCTTCTCAGTACACGGTCATCTTTTTGTCTTTGTCTCTCTTTTCAGTGATTCATGAGTAAATAACCTAATATGGGAAAACAATAGGAGAGCGAGGAAAAAAGGGTAATCAAAAAACTTGGACGGACCCACAGAGAGCAGTACCACTTGAGTTGACTCACCTAGCTAGTAGCAGGGTGAGCATCAGAGCACTGCACAACGCGCAGCATGAAAAGAAGGTAAAATTGATGCCAACTGTGTTTATTTGTAAATGTTCTGTATGTCTTTTATGTTGTGTGTTTTCTTTTTACCAATATCAAACAATGCAGTGGGTCCGTAAGTACAATTTTCCCACAACACTCACAGCACACTTTAGGGTGTGTGCTGATATTTCACACACATGGTTACCTCCACATTTGTAACCACTTAACTGTTTTTTTCAACTTTTTGGTCCTGATGAAAGCCTAACGACTAATGTAAGAGGCTGAAACATGTTGACCAGTCTTTAAGGGATATAGAAATACAATCTATTCTTCAATATATCCCAATATTATTTTTTTATCATGTCCTAAGACCATTTTAATTAAGTTTTTCACCTGGTTGTATCTTAGAGGCATTTTTAATCTCACCACTCTCTGAGCACCCTACCCTCAGTGCACTCACTTCACTCCATCAAACCCACTCTGCTGTAACCAGGCGTCGTAGCACACCTGGGTTGCATTCGGCAACTCAGCTGGGACCCCAATGATGAAGCATGCCACCAACTAGGTTGGTGGGTGAGGGGTCTTCTTAAAAATGCAATGGATCTTTGCTCTCTCCTACTAGATAGGTGAGTCCACTCAAGTGGTACCGCTCTCTGCGGGTCCGTCCAAGTTGTTTTGATTAAGTAACTTAATAAACACTGTTTTGAGACATCATGTCACTTTCCTAGCTATAGAAGGATGATTCTTTTCTTAGAAGTCTGTACCACTATTGTTTCAAGGCCTCACCTATTGAGGCCATGGTGTGTTTCTCATGAGATCCTGTCCTTATACTAATTGTACTAATTACTGATGTGCCTAGAGCACCAGGGATAGGATTTGCATTATTTTAATTCGTGGGCTAATACTAAATAATGTGCTTTCACAAACTGAATCATTCTTTCTTTAACCTGACTGATCCACTTTGTGGAATCTGTACACACTAGTATTAATGTAAAGTTGTATTGTATTTTGCATTATAAAAGAAGCCTCATCTTGAGGGTTGTAGGCTCACTCGCCCTCGATTCTAGGAGGTGACACTACAACGGTCTGACCTCTGCTTTATAACTCTGGTCCTGCTTAGACATGTCCTTTATTTTATTCTGAGCAGCATCATGCAATTAATTCATTTAAATAACTGACTGATTCTAGCCAATTAATTTGTGTTTTCTGCAATAATCTGAATCCTTTAATAAACTCTAATTGTTATATTTTAAATTCTTATCTCGTTTTCATAGTACAGCCTAATGTGCTTTACCGTTTACATTTAAATTTGCAATGAATTTAGTTGGACAGGTCCAGTTGAGGACCAGCAACATCCTCAGGGGATTAACACCATTCATTGTGCATTAGGAGGGCTTTACATTTGTATTAGCAGTAAACGCATGCTTCATCCCTGGCTACACATGTATGCCTCGAAGATCACATAGGCGGTGAGCAGGGAGCCTTTAATGCAAAGAGCCATCGTGTCAAGGGACGCCTTTGGTTATACTAAAGAATACCTAAGTACATTCTGCATTATTCTTATGCAGCTTGTCTCTATTCCAATTATGATATAGTCATCTGCCCCAAGCATGTCTCTAAGGCCAATGATGTTGCCGAAGAAATGATGTACAAAGGACATTACTTCTCTTAAAGAGGCTTTTCTCGGAATCCTGAATCCATTTGCTAGCCTGCATTGCCACCACAGATAACACACAAAACATTGCACAGACCTTTCATTGAGATTAGGACTGCCTTGTGTCTGGCTTACCTTTGACAGAGCCATTACCCATATCATAAGCCTTACAGCCACAATCCACAAGCGATCTTATCATCCTTACATAGAGCCACAGACTTAATTTTTAATTTCCCCATGCCAGGTTAATCCTTCAAGCTACGCATCCCATCAAAGCGACCACTCACCATCAGCTTATGAACTTCTCGGTTACAATGTTAACTAAATTGACAGGGGCAAATGACTTGCACATTTTAAATCTTAGATGTGTAATGGGCAGTGCCTAAAGCAATGTCTCTGCTACACAAAACAGGACACAGATATCTGAATCTATAAACATGCATAAAATGACACACAGTTCCATAATTTATACATATATAAGTATATATACACAAACACATATATGTATATATATATGTATATATGTGTGTATATATACGTATTTATATATATTTATATAAATATGTATATATGAATGTGTGTGTGTGTGCGCTCTATAAGGAGATGGGGGACATGCAAGGGAAAACGTACCATTTACTATACATTAAAAAGGTCCGAGATCACTGCCCTAAATTGCATCACAACGCGCGAATATCCATCCAAACCTTAGTAGATATGCTTCATAATGTTCACAAATTAAAGATTCTGAGAATCACAATGGCTGTGTGTGTTCCCGCTCAGAAAGGTGAGACCACGGACGGGAATATGTTTTTTTCTGCCAGAAAATAAATTATTAAGCATAATTTTATTTAGTCTCTTTTAACTCTGTGACCTTAATCAATGGTGACAGAGTAGCAAATTAGAAGAACCTTCCCTTTGGAGGCGTTGCGTCCAACTATCAACAATGCTAACAAGAAGAGACAAGTGCCTATTAAATGAACATGAACAGGAAATGTTCAAGGGCAGATTTTGGACCACAGAAGCGAAGAAGTTCATTCTCAGTCTACAAAAATATAACAAACAAGTTAGTCGAATAAATAAGAGAAGGATGCTCTACTCCGGAGGCAGGATGTATACTGCCGTAGGCCAAATATCAGAACATCTATGTACCTATTACTTATGTACCATGTATTATCTGTAGGGAATCTTACTGTCCAGTGATGCTGAAAAGGATTTTAGAGTGGAGTTGCTGTCCAGTAGCAGTCGCCTCACCTAAGGCATAAGGGATATTTGACAGTGCTTCTTTTGGAACACACTATTTGTGCCCGAAGAAAACCCTCTGGAAGGCACCTTTATTATTCATTCTCCATCTAAACCTTTTCAGGTTTTATGTGGACACCTCTTGCTCTCTTAATGCTGGAGGTGTCGCACTCTAAGTCCCAGTGCAACTGCGTTTGGGAGGCTATGGGAGAAGGAAGTCAGTCTTGAGAGCTAACAAGCCCACACTTAAGGATGGCAAGATGCGCCCCTCTTGTGGTGTGATTGAGGCACTGTGTGTAACAAACCCAACCAAAAATAGTATCCATAGAGAAATTAAGAACGGGGTGGGGGCGGGCAATTATGTGTAATTAGGCCACCAGCAAATCACACTATATTTTAGGGTGAAAAAGGACATATTTCGCGCAAAAAATAGTGTAGAAAACAAAAAACAGAAGCACAGCGAGCAACAGTTCCTTGCATTCTATTGTTCACATGCATTTGTGGCAAAGCACAAATATCCTGTTAGTGGTACATGCTGACCACAAATGATGCATCATATAAGACTTTAATGGGAAACAATGGCAAAAGAAGCATGTTTATGCACATTGCATGACGGTGATTGGTTGTTTTTATAGGTTGTTCGCAGTAGCCGCCCCCTCCCTTCGAATGGGCAGCACACAACAGTTAAAAGTTGTACTTTATTATAAACAGACATACACAAAACATGCATAACTTTTCTAGTGTAATAAATGGAAGTACACGGCAACACCTAGCCCATCGGTTTCTGCTTTAGTCTTCAAAGAGTGACATTTATACAAATAGGGGCAGATTTATGAGGTTTTGCCGTAGGGAAGCGCAGCAGGCCTTCCTGCTGCGCTTCCCTACGGCAAAAGAAAAGGGCAGGGATGCGCCGTATCTATAAAATGCGGCGCATTCCTGTCCTTTTCCCCTGCGCCGGCGCACAATGGGCTGCCTGCGCCAACGCAGGCACCTCTGCACCATGGTGCAAGGGTGCCTGCGTTGCGGAGATGAATTTTTTTGTACAGGAAGGGAAACCTTTCTGTACAAAAATAATCACAAGAGGTTTTTCCTCTTTGTATGGGTGCTGCAGAATGCAGCACACATAGAAAAAGGAAAAACGAGGAGAAATAAAGATATTTCTCCCCGTTGCGCCTCCCTTACGCCTCCCCTGGGGAGGCGGAAGCTTTTGGCGCTGCCTCAGATTTAAGATTTCTCGTAATTCTGGGGCAGTGTCAAAAGGCCATGGATGTTGCTGGGAACGCCCCCAGCAACACCCATTGCACGCCCCTTTAACGCAGAACACTGCGTTAAAGGGACTGATATTTATGAGGCAGCATTAAGCCACAAAAAGTGGCTCAGTGCTGCCTGATCAATATCACGCAGGCTTCTGCGCCACGGAACGTCACAAAAAGTGACGTTCCGATGGCGCAACGGGCCTCATAAGTCTGCCCCAAAGTTTCTGACACATGTTCCATATGGACATGGAGTATTGTGCATACACAACTACGGGGCATATTATCAAGAAACGGCGTTAACATTATCGCCGCTATAGCGGCGATAATGGGCTTGAGAATATGCCGCAGAGAATTCCCATAGAAACCCATGTTCTGGTGTCAACATGGGCTTCTATGGGAATTCCATAGAGCATATTATCAAGTCCATTATCGCCGTTTTAGCGGCAGTTTTCTGCCGCTAAAGCGGCGATAATTTTATCGCCTGTCTTGATAATATGTCCCTTACAGAAACAAGCGCATTTGATATATTGGATTATTTGTTGAAAAGATCTTTAATCAAAGGACAATAAATACAAGGTATGCTTTGACCAGAACATTAGATAAATGAGGAATGTCTGCAATCACTATCCAGCTTTTTATTTCCTGAAGAAATTAGTGTTTAGGGGGCGTTTCTTGGAGGGACAACTGTCTCCTAGCAACTAGGCATGGGGAACACATTGGAATACAGAATAAAGTGCTTGATAGAAAATTTCCAGAATGAGCCCTCAGCTTGGCTCCCATTACAGCAGAATGAATAAGCACTTAATCTGAATAAGAATACGTTCAGAGACCCAAAGTTCTGTTCAGAAGACCGCGGTCGGCGCTATCGAAGATCGGGGTGAGTATTCTTGATTCCACCTCATGCTTCTTTCATCCACCACCATAAGCTCCTGGACTCTTTATCCCACGCATGTACATTCTTTCCCATCTCTGTTTTCTACCTTTGTCTGTTTTTCGTCTTTCCGTTCCTCCTTCATTCCCCCTTTTGTGTTTTCCTCTCTTCCTCTTGATCAACGTCTGCTGAGGAAAAGCAAGTGTTGCCAAAATTTGAGTGCTAGTGGAACCTACCTGCAACCACCGGCTCAAATTAAGCACTGAACAGTAGCTCTAAAATTGCGATATTATAGCAGTCGCAGCTATCTAGTAAATACATTATTTCATTTGACAGTAACTGGCCTCAACTGCCACAATTCATTAGCATAATATTTGTATGTAGTTTTGATGAGTTGTCTGCCTGGGGAACTGTAAATATTAACCTCCTGAGCAGAGTAGGAACTGCACTCTTCTGACTGTATCCCTTCATGTAACCACTGGTGGGTAAAGGCGCTGCTGGCAGGCTAGGGCTCATGCGTGCTCATGAGGCAAAAGACAGGGCTGCTGGCATAATCAGTACTAAATGAGTAGGACAGAGTCTGCTCTTGAACATTCAGGGGAAGATTTACTTTGATTTCACATCAGGGTTGCATTGCAATTGTGGCGCAGCCACAGCGCAAAACCATTTTTGGCATTTTCCTGAGCCACACAATGCCACTTTGAGTGGGTCAGTAAATACGAAGCACTGCAGCACAGTGAATAGCATTGTCTTGCATAACTTAACGTTATGTAGGTTTTACATCAGTGGATTCTGGGCGTTCCCATGCTTCCACCCATATATTTTGATGTGAACCGAGATCTACAAAGACTTGTAAACCTGGGTGTGCACCATGATGGTGAGCCTACCCGACAAAGGCAAAACTAAGAGAAAGATCTTTATTTCTCATAGTTACTTTCTCTTTCCATGTGTGCTGCCATTCTGCAGCACACATGGAAAGAGGGACATGCCTCTAAGGATTGTTTTTGTGCAATAAGGTATGTAGATAAGGTGCCTTTCAGCTCTCTCCCATTCATGCAATGCAGTGCATCAACTTGCCTTGCTGCACTGCGTTGCATCAATTCTAAATAAAACTCTCCCCAAGTATATAATAAGCAAGGAACCTGGGGTCTTCCTTCTGAGTCCACTCATTTTGGGTTGAGGATAGAGCATGGGATACAGACATATAAACAGGGGTTTAGCTTAGTCAGTGAGACTTGGGAGGTGTGAGTTGAGAGGTGTGAATCTAAAATCTCTCAACTAAAAATGCAGTGGCTGCAGGATGAGGGGTGAGATGACCAAGGTTTAGGATGGGCTGTTTCTATGAGGAAAAGGATCAGTACAGATTTGCATTAGGTTGGTCTCTGTGTGGCGTAGCAAAGTGGGTGAAAAACGATTTCATGGAATGCCGCTGCTAGACCTGACATCCTTGGCATGGTTTCCCCTGACTTTTTGCTTCTACCTCCTGTGTGATGCTGTGCTGGATTTAGTTTTTGCTGGCTTAGATGCTTTGGGCACTTTGCCACTGCTAATCAGTGTGAAAGTGCAAGTGCTCCCTGTGTAAATTGATACTGTGATTGGTTCTCCCTGATTGGCATATTTGTTTTACCAGTAGGTCCCTAGTAAAGTGCACTAAGTGTGCCAGGGCGGGTAAATCAAATGCTACTAGTCGGCTTGCAGCACTGATTGTGCCACCCACATGAGTAGCCCGAACAGATATCTCAGGCCTGCCACCCCAGTGCCTGCGTGCAGTTTGTTAACTGCCATGTCGACCTGGCCTGTGCACCCACTTGCCAGGCCTTACCCTTCCCTTTTCTTACACATAGGACACCCCTATGGAAGTCCCAAGGTACCCTCCTGGACAGGGTGCAGTGTATGTGAAAGGTAGGACATGTACTGGTGTGTGCAGCGTCCTGATAGTGAGATACTGCTACATTTGTTTTTCACTATTGAAAGGCTATCTTTCTCATAGGACAGAATGGGGAATACTTTGTAACATTTTACAAGTATATCTTCCCATTGGAGTAATATGAGAAAATGGAGTTTGGTATCCCTGAACTCAGGATTTCATAACACATCTTTTAGTAAAGATGGTTTTTAAATTGTGTCTTTGAATATACCACTTTTAGAAAGTGGCTATTTTCTTGTTTAGTCTTTCTGTGTGCCTCTGCCTGTTTGTGGATTGACTGTCTGGCTTTGGAGTGACAGGGGCTGGGGTGGCTCCAGGAGTCTGGGTGAGTCAGCACTAGGCTGAATAGGCCTGATCTGCACTCGGAGTGGTGGGAGGAGTAGCACCTGTACCTGAATAGGGCTGTGCCTGCCTTCCACAATGCTGGCTCCATCCCCCTGTGGTGTGTCTGGAGCCAAGACTCACAATAACAAAGGAGGTTGTTGTGCACTGGCAGAGTGCCCCCCAGAACTAGTTTGAACTGGGCTCAGAGCCCCTTGCACAAAGTGAACAAATACATTTTGGGGTATAAGTATCAGACCCAAAACCCCAGACTTTAGATCATTCCTGGAATTCAAGAGGAACCTTTGCCAAGGAGAAGACCTGGAGAGACTGAGGAGAAGTACTACCCTTGCTATGTCTTGGTTTGGCCTGCAGTTGCTGTTTCTGCAAAGGAAAGGAGAAGGAATTTGCTGTGTGCTGTGTCCCCTGCTTGAAGGAGATCTCCAAGGGCCTGAAGAGAGCCGGCCTTCTTTTCAGAAGACTCAGTGACACAAATACTTCACCCCTCAACACCCCTAAACTCTGCTGCTGTGTGTTCTGACCTGCCTTGAGGTGCCTGTGCCAGTTTGGGGCCTCTGGAGGCTGTTGCTGCTGTTTGGGAGCTGGAAGAGAGAAGAAACTCAAAGAACTACAGAAATTGACGCATCGCTCTTCTTGCGACTGTTTTTCCGACGCATCTTCAAGGCACAAGAAGAATTTCCGCGCATTGCTGCGCTGCTGCGAAAACCGTTGCAGCGCCTCTCGTTGCTGCAAGAATCGATGCATCGAGGCTGAAGAGGACCGAGGCAGCGCGGCGTAACGCCACTGTATCTCGAAGATCCACGCATCGTACCTGTGTGCCACGATTCCTCGACGCATCACCTGCGGACCAGAACCGGCACGAAGAATCGACGCATCACTCCCCCTACAGACCGGAATCGACGCAACACTTCCTCTGCATGAAGTGTGACTGTCGCATCGCCTCCTCAGGGTCTCAGGAGTGTCGCATCTCTTTGTTTTCCGACGCTGCAGCTGTTTGGCTTGCTGAACTTTGATGTAACTACAGGTACTTTGGTGAGAAGTCACGCATCCATAGTTTTCTATGGTACAAGTTCTTGAAACCTTTTGAAAGTCATATTTTTAACTGTGTATGTTGGATTTTTGTCGTTTTGGGCTTGTTTAGTTTAGATACAGATACTTTATTTTTCTAAACTGGTGTGGTGTCCTTTTGTGGTGTTTTCACTGTGTTATTGTGAGTGTTGGTACAAATACTTTACACATTGCCTTTGGGATAAGCATGTCTGCTTGTGCCAAGCTACCAATGGGGTGAGTAGGGGTTATTTAAAGTGTGGATCCCCCTTAACCTGACTAGAAACAAGGGTCCCTATTTGGTCAAAGGTATCTACCTCTCCCAACTAGAGACCCCCATTTCTAACAGCCGCTCTGAACATTTGCTACTGGTTAGACTATTTGCAAGCATTCATGCATGAATGCCAGTAGTATGCCTGGAAACTATAGGCTAGCACAGCTTTCTAAGGCTACTATTGCAAATGTTTATGGATTCAAACTTTTTGTAAATTTGCATCTATTCACTGGGTGCAGATTTTCTACATTTTAGGTAAATCTGTCGGGACATATATTTAAGATCCAATAGAAAAAAATAACAAGGTAGAACCTCTTCGTGAAAAGAGAATGAGGAGAAAAACCTACATAGACATAGCAGACTCAGGGCCCCCAGACCCAACTACCGAACCAATAATGTATTTGAGAAGTGTCACACCCCAAATTCCCCTGCTGAAGCTACACTCCTGTCCATCCCACTTGGGCCTGGTAGTTCTCTTTGGGAATTCATGACTATGGTCACATACAACACAATGGCCTGGAGTCCCTGCCCTGGGATCACTTATTTTCAATGTATCCTCCCTGCATTCACCCTTCATCTCTGCTACAAGAAGCCTTGATGACATAGTTGTCAAATCGGTGCATGTGATCAGGGCTAAATGTTGCTAGTATTCAAGTTTTACACATTATTTTATCAAGAGACTGACTACCCTATGTACTAAGCCTACGTCGGAAATAGAGAAGGCCACACAGGCAAATGAATAGGGGGAGCTGGGCCAAGTCACATGCTAAGCCATGTAAACATTTGCCATGTATATCCTGCAACAAACATAATATAAAAAGATGACAATCTCTTCAAAATTGAAAAAAGTTAATTTCTTTTCCATTATCAGTTATCATATTATTTTTAGAAACATTCATGGCTCACCTCCAATAACAAAGCTATTAGTGACCTAAGAGGCAAGTGAGTAGTCATGTGAACCCTAAACGTGGCCTAGATTCTAATTATGGATGGAGCAACATTACAGTCTATTAAATCAAGTATAAGATGTGCTTTTACAGTGCACATACTGAACTCAAGTATTTAAAAGTGTGCTCATAAAAGATAAACAAACAGGAGGTTCTGTGAAAAAATTATGTGTCTAGGATCACACAATTTGGACAAGCAGGGAAGCCTGTATTAATTCCAGGTTATCTAGTTTCATATTTTGAAATTCAGCGACCAGGGCCCCAATTATATATCAGGCGCACTGTTCATGTTTGTGCTACGGCTCACATTTAAACAGGTGGGGCGGGCGCAAACATGAACAGTGCACCAAATTCCATAGAATGCACTGCCCTAGGGGCAGCCATGAGCTTAGAGCTGCCCTGAGGGCAGTGCATTCAGTGAAATACTGAGCGCCTGCTTTAATTAGACTCTCTGTGTTTCACTGCGCAGGCAGCACCCGCCTACACTTTAGAGAGGGGACAGAGATGCCCTTGCAGGCAGGTGCAATGAGTGACTGCACCCTCTTGCAGTGGGATGTCTGGGGGCTTCATGGGACACTCTTTGACCCCTTCAGAGGGCTGCCATCAGATGACGCATTGACAGTGCACCACCTTTTTGTGGCGCTCTGTCAGTGTGCTGTCTGACGGCTTCTTTGCCTTTGCACCCATGTCTATAAGATAGGGTGGGCACAGAGGCAAAGAGAGTTCCTCATTTGCATAAGGTCAAGCCCTTCTGCAAATGAAGGAATGCCCTCTCTGGATAGAGCTGGCGCCACATGTGTACCAGCGCAATGCTATCAGTATTACAGAAAGGGTCTCACAAGCATCTGCAGACCATTTTGTAATTCCAATGTGTCATAGGGGTGCACAAAGTAGGCACACATGCCCATTGTGCCTCCAGGACATTTATGTAATATGTACCCAAATGAGTATCAATGTCTCTCTCTCTCTTGTTTACATCAAAGTTCACTGTTTTGCCTTTCATTTTCGGATCACTATGGGAAAAACTGACCCAGAGATAGCAGACCTGACTCAGGGTCCCCAGATCCAACTACTTAGCCAATTATGCATTTATTTACTTTGCCACTCGACTGATTGAACCATGGAGTTGAGATTATTGGACTACTTGATGCTCGTCGAGAAACACATTTTGTTCTGCTTTTGTCTGAAATTGATGTTGTAGCCTGTCTTGAGAGTATACACTTTGGGGCTGGGCCTGTGGTGCGAGAAAATCATGTAGTCTGATTGTTTGTCATTCCTGGGGACATGATTTTTGCACACAGTGGGTTGAGGGCCAAGGATTAGGACGTGTTAGGGTGTCTAAGGCTGCTGTGTCCAGTGTGAGATGTGATATGTGCCTACCCAGTTTTACCACCTGCAGCGCTAGTGCATGTGTTGAATTTGCTTAGTGTGACTCCATTGTGCTGTCATACTTCCAATAGACTTCTATAGTTTTTATGCTGAATCCGCTTCTGTGTGGTCTAAGCAAGTCATATAAAAATAATGCCAGTATATCACTACACCCGATTTCACTATGGACATTTTGATTTGTTCTTCTTTGTTCAATTATCTTCTTAGGCTATGTTAGTTAAATATGAGTCAATGATGGGCCATTTAGATCACCCTGTATCACAAGAAGCCACTAGATCTAATATCCCTAAATTCAACCTCCTGATGAAAATCAGGTATACGTTTTAATAATGTTCCTGTATGAATCCGTGAACAAATGGTTAATTTAATAGGCATTGTTTTGCTCATAGTATTTATCGCAAAGGTGTCAGAAAAGTCAACACAAATCTATCATACTCTCCAAGGGAAATGTCATATAAAAGTCTTAAAGCCAAGAAAGGTTTTAGCTCACTTAAATCTTGTATGAAATCATTCAAACATTGACCAAGCTTACATTCAAGGATGTGTACTGTCCAAACTCGTCACTTCTTGTTCAACATATGATTACATAGTATGATGTAATGATCAGCCTATTCGGCCAAAGTTGGGGAAATTGATAAGACTGGAATAAATAAGCATGCGTAACTATAGCTTAATCAATGAACTTTATGTACCAATTAGTCCTAAGGGATCATATTTGTTAGGAAGGTATTGAAAACTGAATAAAGACATTTACTGAAAATATCTTTGGGAGGTTATTTTAAAAACAATTATGGATAAGACTGACACACAAAAAACACCAGAGCCCTTATTTATAAGAGGCCTGCACCACCGGAGCATCACTTTTTATGATGATCCGATGGTGCAGGCCTCTCATTCATATCTATGAGGTGATGCAAAGCTACCCTGCGTGGCTTTGCATGGCCTCATAGATATGGAGTAAGGCAAGGCAAAGCTTTTTGCTCTACGCCAAGGAGGCCTTCCATGGGCGTGGACCGCCTGACTCATAATAAAGCCCTTAGGCACTGCTTAAGTATGCATATATCTCAGTGAGTTGGGCTCACTCTGAGAAATGCCAAAACATTGCCAATGGGAGTAAGCGTAAGGATTAAAACACTATGGAGTCTTACATAGATTCTTTCACAGTTCAATTATTTTATTGATTTAACTGAGATGCTTACATAAATTCATACCTACACCCCAGGGACTGGGGATGTGCAATAAAACATTTATTCAAACTCCTCCTAACCCCCCAACCCAATCAACACCAATTTCCTAGGGAATACATCCAAGCCATGGAATCCACTAAGTCTCAGACGTTATAGGCCTGATTATTGGTTACAATGTTATTCACATCACACGTAAGTGCCTGGGGTATATAAGCTCCCTTAGTTCAGAGGATAAGAAGTATTGTAGTAGGAGTCATTGCAGCTCATAGTATTTCAAAGTGCCTCTAAGAGTGTTAGCTATTTTCTCCATCCCTATGTGTGCCAGAGATGATATGGCCACTCCCTAAAGACTCAGAGCTTTATTTATGGCATTTTGGCTTAGGGCAGCTTAGTAAGGCCCAGCTATGCATCTCTATGCCAAAGTGAAGGGGCAGGAATACACAATATTTAAGCCATACAGTTCATTCCTGTCCTTTGTGCCTGTGCCATTTTGGTGGCCTAGCTCCAACTGTAGGCACCCTTGCACCATGGTGCAATGGTGCCTCCATTGCAGGCAGGATTGTTGTAGTGCAGGAAAGAGCACCTGCCTGCACAAAAGCAATCCGATGAGGCATTTTCCACTTTCTCTTTGTGCTGCACAATGCAGCAGACATGTAAAGAGGAAAACACAAGAAGAAATTAACACATTTCTCCTCATTATGGCTCACCTTGAGAGGCATATGGACTAGACACTTTCCCAGGTTAATATCACTTTGCGAATCGGGGCCTGCATTGGATTCCATGGTTGTTGTGTGTCTCTATAGACTTCCTCCCCTTGGCATCCGGACATTTCTTCCTTAAGCCTGCCATCTGGCTGAGTTCAAGTGTAGGGGTATTAATAAAACTGGTTTCTTCTGCCTGTCTCCTCCTTCATTTGAAGATCATTGTTTAAGACCCCTCCCCCTTGCTCCGGCTTTCCTATGCAGCAGAACCCTCTCCTCCCATAATTGCTCTTTCACCCCAGGGGCTACTTATCACCTCATCAAAGCAGTTGTCTAATCCACTTTACTATGACTAATCAGGGCAGATCACTGGAAGGCTGAACTTTGGCTTACTGACAAGAAAGTCTTACAACTTCTTGTCTGTCCATTTCAGAAAAAATGCAACAATACCATATTGTTGGATTTATCAATACCATGATAATGAGTCCTTGAATAATATTTTTGGGGATTTTCTGTCCGTAATTATTAATTAATAACTTCTTGCCATGTTAATCTAGGTGGCTGGGGATCTGCAATGGGGAAAATTAACTGGGCAATTTCTCCAATACAAGGGTTTATATAAGCACATTGCCTATGTCTACAGTAGCCCCCACCACTGGAACACATTGGGTAGACTTTAGGGGTTATGAATGTGTACAAATATTGCAGATCGTCACTCCACAGTGCTCCTAGCACAAAAGTCGATTTTGGGATGCACTTTACTAGAATTTGGGAAGGGGAATGTGCAATTTCACTAAACCCAAGGCATATAAAACCTATTTTATAAGGCTCCTCCTTATAACTTCCTGACCCCCCACCAGTGGGACTCCTAGGGGATACTGTGGGGATACCTAATATGCCAAAATATTATTGCCTATTCATTTGTAAGTGCCCCAAAGACCAAAGTCAAGTTTGGGCACAATTTACAGGTTAAAAGCAGTCCTGCAACAGGGCTGCTTTTAAACTGACCTCAGGCCTCAGCAGTGCACACATACAGGTTTAGAAAGGGCTGCTAGCCTCTAAACTGCCATGCCCTATTATATACTAGGGACTTAAAGGTAGTTTTGATCCCCCTGCCCTATTATGTACTAGGGCCTTATAGGGGATGTCATGACAATAATAGGGGTACCCTAACCCATAGTGTATCCAAGTGTATGTAGGCGTTTTCACTGTATTCTAAGTGTGTTTTCAGCATGGCACTGGCCCTGGTCCTGGTTAGACAAAGTCTAGGGACAGTCAGAGGCAGTTACCACCAGTACCAGTCAGCAAAAAATGGGTGCCCAGGGCACAGGATGGCTTTGCAACAGTCGCCTTACTGATGATTTGAGGCCACTCAAAGCCATGCAGAGTGGCTTTATTTGGCTTCATGAATCTTTATGTGAGCCCTGGATCACGCTTATACCACTTTAGGCATTGCAAAAGTGACGCATGGCTCTCATAAATAAGGCCCTCGGGGTCTGTTTTTGCCAGTGAAGGACATTATTATCTTGAAACAATGTGGGTTTTGATGCAGCCAACAAAAGGGACATAATCTTTCCTTTCTCCGATGGCGAGGGTAGGTTTGGGGGTTGACATTCCCAGTAGCTCATATGCTTGGCACTAAGAATCTGAACCCCAGAGACTGTGTTTATTTAATTCCCACTTTTTACAAATGCTATGTAACCGTTAAGTTGCTATTTTATATAGCGTTTGCTGAATAAGTGCAGTCCTTGCCTGTTGTGTACCCTGACATAATCGTCCGGATGCTTTTTGGGGTGATAGTTCTCAGCCCAGTTCATTCTCCCAATGTTTTTTCCCTGGGGTATTATCAATTGTTCAATACTGTTTGAGTAATTTGTATATGTCCATCACACGTTTTGCATTCGTTCTTCAGGGCAAAAGCCAGCATTGAAACTTCATGAGGAATCTAGAGGTTTGTACCTTAATGGAGGGGGCGTGGGATGCAATGCGTGACCTTTGTGTACTAAACCATTCAGTTAAATCTTTAAAAATTCATTTCTCCGGTTCCCCTTATTGGATTTGTGTTGTTTTGTAGTCATTTTATTTCAATAATTTATACTCCAGTTTTAATTTCGGTTTGATATTTGTATTGTTTGATGTTTTAACTTTATCACTGTTTTAATGCAGCATAAGTACTTTATGCATTGTCCTAAATTGAGCATGTCTGATCTGTGCCATAGCTACCAGGGGGTTGAGCTCAGGTTAATTGAATGGCTTTGAGAGTTCAACCTAACGATTTTTGTGATTATTCCTTGAGGTGGGCACTCTCCCACACCTAATATTAATCCAATTTCTTACAGAGGGAGAGTAAGAAGGCCTTCTTTTGAGTTGTGAAAAATTGTCTATATGGTGCTTGAGTGATTTACTATTATCTTCAATGGTCTCCCCAGGAATTAAATCACTTTGGTCTGATTCAATAAGGCTGGGCACAATTTCCTGAGTCTATTAGATAGGATCCCAGTGAAGACTTTAAAGTCAGAATTCAGAATGGAGATTAGATGAGAGGGAACCACAAAGGATTCTCTTTGCCTGATTTGGGTATAACTGATATGAGTAACTGTGACAAAGTGTAAATTGTCCCGTTAGAAGATGTGAACATACTGTAGAGATGGGATATCCTTGGGGCAAGCTGGGTGGTTAAAGTTTTATAAAACAAAGGGATAAACATGTCCATCTTTGGTTCCTTGGAAAACTTTAGCTTGCTAATGGCCAACATGACCTCTATGATCTGTACAGGGTCTTCTAGATGGGCAGCTTATTCCTGTGTAAGTTTGGAAAGCTTGGTGGATTCTAGCTAATCATTTATATCTCTCTGTGATGTGACTTTCCTGGACAGATGGATCCATAGTATTTGCTAAAGGACTGTGCTATTTATCGGTCTGGTGTTTTTTGTGGCCTGATCCATCCAGGATATTTTAGATTCTCTTGCGG
The DNA here is from genome assembly GCF_964204655.1 of Triturus cristatus. Taxonomy (NCBI): domain Eukaryota; kingdom Metazoa; phylum Chordata; class Amphibia; order Caudata; family Salamandridae; genus Triturus; species Triturus cristatus. The sequence goes on along the minus strand of NC_140591.1, from coordinate 1,361,361,688 downwards.
GTCCTTTTCACCTCTAATTTGCTAGCCAATAAGATCTCTGCTCATTTGCTGCCATCCTAAATCTGTTTTTTTTATTTTAAGAGGAGATATTCTGCCATATCTGAAACAAGAGCTTTTACTTGGATGTGCAAAGCAAGGACTTTTCCCCTCATTTGTGGGAGCCCGCCAATTTATGTGTATATTCCAGCTCCTTAAACTGAGATTCAATTTGGGTTCAAACCTCCAATCTTTCCTTTTTCATTCTCGCTGTGTGGGAAATAAACTGCCCCTGATCTACTGCCTTTAGAGCCTTCCAAGTGTTGTTGGGATTGAATTGCTTTGGGAGAAAGTTGGTGATGGTCTGCTTGACTTCTGCCAGGGAATCGTTATTATAGAAAGCAGTCTCCAGTTCCTGTTAATATGTCTTTTCATGAAAGAGAACAACACGAGCAACATTGGGGTGTTGTGAGATACGGAGATGTGCTACATCTTTGCATTTTGTACACTAAACATCAGAGATGAGAGATAAGGAAGTGGTCAATTCAAGCTTAGTCGTATGAGGTGCTGAGTAGTGTATGCAATCTTTTTAGTAGGATGTTGTTTCACCCATATGTCTACCAGCCCTATTTGTTGCAGCCATGGCCTAGTGCCAACCAAAAGCGACCCCGTCTGTCTCACCCTTTAAGCTGACCAGTTTGGATGCCCTTCATTACAATGTTGAGGTCCCCTCCAATAATTAAGTCCCCTTCTGACTACTGAATTATTATTTTTTCATTGGCTTCCCTCAGACATCTTCCTAGGGTTAGGTTGGAGGCATACAAGGAAACCAGAGTAAAGATGTATTGTCCCTGTCTCACCACGAGGGCCAATAATCTCCCATCATCTTTACTCCACTTTCCCTTTAAAACGTTTAATCATAAGTATGCCCACTCTGCCCCTTTTGTTTGCCCCTTGAGTGATATATTGGTGGGGGAACAGGTATGACCTGAGCCTGTGGCAATCTTTCTTGAGTAGGCGAGTTTACTGTAACAGACACATCTCGTCCCTGAGAAAAAGCAAAGCTGCTTCAGGAACACCAGCTGCTTCGGACGCGAATTCACACCTCTAGTGCTTAGAATAATACATGTGTGGACCATAGTTAGATCACGTTATGCTCTTTCGACTTTTGCAAAACACCACTCCCCCTAGAAATAACTCAAGAGAAAAAAAGAAGAAAAAAAAACAACAACTCCGTAACCAACAACATACGGATCTTAACAACAATCAAGTGTATGCACACAGACGTGGCCAAAAATGTAAGGTCATGGAAGAGATTTCATACACTTTATAATATTGACAAGCTCAAGACTCTCCCTGCTCACAGGCCCTAGTTATTTTACATGGATTCATTTAAATAACAGGTTTAACAACATATTGGCCAGCTGTTCTAATTTCACATTGTTTCAGATTTGGGATACGGAATATGGAGCCCTTTGCAGTTTGATAGTTAATTCGAATTTCTCAGGCTGCTGTAGGAATACATTCACTTGCCAATTTATTGAAGCTCTTTTGCAATCTTTACGATTGCAGAAGCAAATCTCATTAACATACAATGTTATACAAATATTACAACATTAAAAAAATAATATAAACTAGACTCCTTAGTCTTTCCTTTTGAAAAAGTCACTGATTTTTAAATGCAGGAAGAAATGCTGCTGCTTAAAAAACACAATGAAACAAACCTAAAGAAAACATGACAGTTTCACCTAGCGTTTAGCATTCTGATGAGCATCATGCACTGATCATAATCTAATCTGGATTCCAATCCTTATCCCAGGCAGGCAGAGCAGTGTGAATGAGAATATATTGCCTTTGCAGTCGCTGTCTCTAGCCTTGCGAATAAATGGATGGCCCTACACTCTAATGCCATCAGTCCATTTCACTTTCACGGCCGCACGGTATATTGCAGTTTTTTAGCTTTCGTGGAGTTGAAAAAATAATGGATGGCTCAGGCTGAAACTGTGGTGTGGAGGTGGTAAATGACAACCATTTGGATTTCATCTCACCAATAAATATTAAACACTCCTGGGACAATCTGAGGAATCACCCATTTCGATATCACTTTACAGTTTAAATGACATAAAAAAAGTAAACACGCATGAATGCTGCATGGTGCTATCTGAGGGCTAATAAAGCATCCTGGACACCCATACATTGATTTAAGATGCCATTTGCATGGAGGCAGTCTAGTTATTGTTTTGCCATAGTTCTTCTTTACAAAACATAACCACATAAAATAATGTTTTGCTTTGATGTTTATACTATCAGAAAGCAAGAGGCGTGTTGACCCAATACCTTGGAGCAATACCAATCCCTTTGTAATATTACATGCAGAAACGGCGCAGTACATGCTACATGAGGACTATTTGAATGTCACAAATGGCAGTTCCATGCTAACATTCTAACCTCCACATGAATAAAATTGTTCTCTTAACATGTAATATATGGGATAAATTACCCCCTGCTGGATATTATATGAATATTGCAAGTCATTGGGGGGGAGGGGGTTCTGCGACTATATAGGGGAAGGAGTTAGAAAGTTGAGTTCCGTTATAAAATCATGGACCTCAGAGGTGACTTGCAATATCCTTCTAGCACTGAGCACCAAGTATTTTATTCCTCAAAATACATTGACACACAATCACACTTCCCAACAACCACTTAAATCCTTGGTGTTCTGCTCCTTCCTTTGAAAGAAAGTATGGCTGCAGACATTAAGATTAAAATGAAATTTGTGTTGGATATTTAAACACATTGAAAAGCAGTAAGTAATTTGTTGCAAAAATATATTAGAAGCAATTTCATGTATGTAATTAAACATTTTGTAGTTCAGAATGCGTATAAACATATCTTTCTGTAATGGCCAACATTGCTTAGGTAGTCCTTACATAGCTACAGCTGTATTGATGCTGGGATTCTACAGAAACATTCTGACTTGATTTTGTGGTGAACACAAAGATGACTAGCTCATAAAAGCCCGGACTGCGGAACTAAAGGCACCCCTGGCAAAAATGCTCAACCCAGCCCTGAGCCACTTGTCTTCTCAAGCAATCTCTCTCTTTCCATCCTTTCATTCACCTTACACTGTTCTCTCTCTCATTCGACCACCCCCCTGCCCTCTATCATTCTGTTTAAGCCTTTTTAAATGCTCGCTGTAATATACCTCGGAAGATGGGGACAACCAGGGAATGCCCAGTGGTTTAAGAGGCCTCTGCGGCCCTGATCTCATGTAAATGCACATTCGTAATTGTATTTGTGACTGTTGGACTTGGCCCTTTTTTGGCTAAAGTTCCCTAAACCTTTTTGCTTACCTCCCAGACCTTTTTTCTGACATGGTGTTGCTAACTTAGATGCTTTGGGCACTTTGCCACTGCTGATCAGTGTCAAAGTGCAAGCGCTCCTTGTGTAAAGTGTAATGGTAATTGTTTGTCCATGATTGGTATGTTTGCCTTACTAGTGAAGTCCCTAGTAAAGTGCACTATGTGTGCCAGGGCTAGTAATGCAAATGCTACTAGTGGTTCTGCAGCACTAATTGTGCCACCCACATAAGTAGCCCTAAAAGAGAGAACTCAGGCGTGACACTGCAGTGCCTACGCACAGTTTGTAAAACTGCCATATTGTTCTGACAAGTGTACCCACTTGCCAGGCCTCACCGTTCCCTTTTATGCACATCAGACTGGTAGAGCCAAGGTACCCCCCTGGGCAGAGTGCAGTGTATGGGAAAGGTAGGACATGTACTGAGGTGTGTGCCATGTCCTGACAGTGAAATAATCTCCATTTCGTTTTTCACTGTTGAAAGGCCATCTTGCCCATAGGACAGACTGGGGAGGCTGTGTAATATGTTTCCAGCCTATCTTCCCATAGGCTTAAGATGGAGAGGTGAAGTTTAGTGTGCCTGAACTCACAATTTAATAACACATCTTTTTGTGAAGGTGGTTTTTGCATTGTGTCAGTGCCCCCTTGAACACTTAGACTTCAAAGACATTTAGGGGTATACCTATGAGAGCTGAAGCCCCTGAACGTTGGAATGGAATGGAACTGTTCAAGACTGTAAAGGATTAAGACTACTTTGTGGTCAAGAGGAACCTCTGGCCTGCAGTTTGCTGATTTAAACAAGGAGAAGCTAAGGGACTTTGCTGTTGTCTGTGTCCCCCTGCTTGAAAGGACTTTGCTGTGTGCTGTGTCCTAAAGTAACTTGTCCCCAAGGGCCCAAGTAGAGCTGGCTCCCTGTTATGGAAGCTCAGGAACATAAAAGTTTCCAAGTGTGTGTCAGCAACGCTGTGGGCGTGTGCTTTTTGCAGCCTGAGACCGTCGTAAGAACTGCCCCATGATCATGTGCGCCCGGAGTCCAAGTGAGTCTCAGCGACGCTGTGTGCATGTGCTTCATGCAGCCTGAGACCTTCGCGAGGATTGTCCTGTGATCGTGTGCACCCAGAGTCCAAGTGAGTCTCAGCGATGCTGTGTGCTTCGTGCAGCCTGAGACCTTTGTGAGGATTGCCCTGTGATTGTGTGCACCCGGAGCTCAAGTGAGTCTCAGCGACGCTGCGTGCTTCGTGCAGCCTGAGACCTTTGTGAGGATTGCCCTGTGATTGTGTGCACCCGGAGCTCAAGTGAGTCTCAGCGACGCTGCGTGTGTGTACCCTGTTGTAGCCTGAGACCTTCGTGAGTAATGCCCCGTGACTGTGTGTCCCGGAGCAGTCATGTTCTCTACTTCGATCAACAGCGTGACCAGAAGTGCTGCGATCGTCTTTGCCATCGGCCCGAACCGGCATCTCCAGAGGAGCTGTGCCGCCGGCCTGAGCCTGCCTTTACCATGGAGAGACCTTGAACCATCCCCGTGGGGGGGTCCAAGTTTCACTGCCCAAGATCATCGAAGTTGCACCGGAGTCCCAAGTCGCAAGGAGAGGAGAGTGAGATCGCACCCCCCAGGTAACGCTCAGCAAGCGGGCGTGTGTCACCGCCTGGGGTGGGGGCGGGCTACGAGAGAAACGCTCTCGGCCTTTCCCATCTTTGCAGCGTGAGCCTCCGCTCAAGTCCCTATCGTGGCCCGTACGTGCCGAGGAGTGGCAGTACCGGGGCTGGAGTGTGGCGCTACACTTTGGTTTCCACCATACCCGTGTTGGGGGCATATGCTGGCAGAAGCTGACGGCGAGTCAGTACGTGTGGCATAGAGCCCGTCCAAAGCACCGTGATCAGTGCTGGGGTGCATTGCGCATTGCATTATTTTTGCATAACGAACTGCCTGATTGTTGCATTACGCATTGCATTATTTTTGCATTATGAACTGCCTGATTGTTGCATTACGCATTGCATTATTTTTGCATAATGAACTGCCTGGGTGTTGCATACGCATTGAATTATTTTTGCATAACAAATTGCCTGATTGTTTCATTACACATTGCATTATATTTGCATAACGAACTGCCTGATTGTTGCTTAACGAACTGCATTATTTTGACATTACTGATTCTTGATTTAAGAACTGCATAGCATTGCATTAGGACTGCAGGGGATCATAGAGAATTGCTCATTAATACTGCAAGAACCTACAAGGGCTTGCTGGCCTAATAACTGCAAGGTGAAATATTACACATACGCATATGTTGGATTTTTATCCTGTGGTCTCATTATATATCTTTTTATATAAACATATAATTGTTTTTTTATGAAATTCGTGTGGAGTCCATTTGTGGTGTCATCATTGGGTTGCTGAGAGCGTGGTTGCAAATACTTTACACACTTGCCTTGAAGATAAGTCTGGCTGCTCGTGTCAAGCTACCGAGGGGGTGAGCAGGGGCTATCTGAGAAGGTGCCCTTCCTTTCCCTGACTTAGAAGCAATGGTCCCTATTTGCCTAAGGCACCTACCTCAGCCAACTAGAGAATACCAGTTCTAACAGTGACATAAGAAACCTTCAGACCCAATTGTAACATATATATTAATGCATCCTTTTTTTCACAGATGATTATGCCTGACCATATTTTCTACCTTCTCTCTGTTTGGCCATCGCTACACCTTTTAAAAGTTCGAACTGAGGGCACATCTTAAAACTTAGAGGCTGATTTCGATTTTTGCAGACAAATTGTACACAGTCAGAGTGACAGAGTAAATTACTCTATCATCCCAACAGAGTACCCACCTGCCAAAATTTGAAATGTCTGTCAATTTGACAGATATTTCACCCATGGACAGGAACAGCTGTCAAGTCTGTTCCTGCTAATTTATTTGAACTTTTCGGATGACTCCATCAATCATGACAGAGTTGAACATAACGTTTCAAAACGTTTTTTTACTTTGAAAAACAAAAACCCACATTGGGGTTTTGTTTTAGAAAAATAAAAAAAGATGCACCCTGACCATGGGAGCCATCTCCAATGGTCAGGGGGCATTTTTAGTTTTTTACTGCCCCCTTTCACTAGGGTTTTCCTAGCAGTGACATGCAGTAAAAACCAGTTATATAAATCCACCCATCTAAATTGGGCCATCAGAGAAGTTTGGCCATGATGGAAACAGAGTAGTCTCCACTGTTGTCAGACTATTGTCCGCCCACATCTAAATTCTGCTGGCAGACCATCATATTGGTGGTAAGGATACTGTTGCAACAGAGTATGCTTACTGCCAATACATAAATCAGGCCCTTAGTCTCATTGAACAGATATAAAATCTACTGAAGTCATGCTTCATATGCTTGTACAACTGTAGGGGAGAGCCCATTCTGTACTCACCAAAATAGTGACCAATATTGTATTGGCCATATATGATTTGCACAGCATCACATTGCGTCAGGCAATCCACACTGATGTAAACTCTGGGTTACGCCCACAATCAGGTTGCATCAGGCAATATACATTGATATCAACTCTGGGTTATGCCCTCAATCAGGTTTTCAAGCTACAGCACAGTAAGGAGGAAAGAGGGTGATTCTGAGCAATTATCAGTTTGCTTGAATTTTTGCCTGAATACCCAATGTATCAGATCTTTCAAATCCACATGGCAATGTGAATGTTAGAGAGTCATGGTTTGACCACAAGAATCATTCATTATGCGGACTGTGGTGTCTGCTATGTGGGTCCAAAGCACCCTGCTATGTTTTAAAACCCTGCATGGAAAATTGACCTTGACTTAAACGTTCAATTTTTGCCTCCCATGTTTATTTTGAATGGCCCTCTCCCTTCCTTGTACCTTCTGAATCCCTCTTCTATCTATCAACGATGCTAAATCACATGCCTATCTCAATATCTCTTTTTTGAAACCATATAGCTGTAACCTAACAATATCCGTTCATTCCATCAAACATTTGCTTCTCACATACCCCACTGGAATGATCACACTGAAGTTATTAATGTATCACAAGAAAACTGGAGCAAATGCTGGAGTGTTTTGAGAGCACAAGACTAACCCTAATATAAAATGGATTGACCAATAACATTGAACACCCGGGCAGCATGCTGCTTCCAGTAAAGCATTTCAATGCCTCAGGGGTAGTAAGTGCTAAGAAAAGCAATTCAATCTGACTGATGAATAATAGTTTACAACCATTGGCCAACAATGTCATCCTGACATGCCTATGTTAGCATGAAATGGTAAACGTAGGTAAATATACTCAGTATCAAGACATTTCTCATATTATCTTTCCTGCACTCCAAAGTAGCAGTCGAATCACATCAAAATCAATATGTCAACTGTAAACATGGAGTTTACAAAAGCATGGAGCTAACAAAATAAATGAGTGCACATCATTATATAATCTTGCAACATGTCCATCACTACATGCACATAGTCATAAATATAGCCATCATCAGATATAATCCTGATCACTGAATGTAATACACAATTTCATGGAATTAGATCCAACTGCAATATTTTCAACCATTGTAGTGGAGTTTCTTTTTATCAGTACCCACTCCTAGCTATCCAGATACACTTCTAAAACCCTGATTTGTTATACCAGTTGTCAAGTGTGTTTGTCATTTCTTTGTAGTGCCTGTGTACCAATTTGTCCGGCGGAATTATAATTCCTCTCATGGAGTTGGCAGAATTCGGTAACTCTGTGCTATGTAATAATGGGGAATTCCCAGAAAATTACTCCATCCGGTATATGGTGGAATTATAATACTGTTGGTGCACACGAGGCTTGTGTTAGTTAGCACGCACTGGCGAGCAAGCGAGATTTGCCAGCCGCTAGTGCAGCATCCGGTCACCACGTAGCCTTCCAGCGCCATTTTCGTGATGCTGGCTAGTGACCGCAGCTGCAGCTCCATCAGAGCAGATTTTCTACTCAAGAAGCAGCTAAATCAACACAGACTTTCTCTTCTCCTGCATGACAGGCAAAAGCCCCATAACACTCCGGCTTACCTTACCAGACCAGTTCCGCCATGCACTCAAGATGGAAATTCCAAGAAGTATGCAGATGCACCGCCCAATTTGACATTTTTATACCATTTCGTTTTTTGTTTAACAATCATAATTTTCAGAACTGTGTGGGTTCACACCTCCATAAATTTTTAATTTTCAAAACTATATGACAGCACATTTAATTATGCAATAAATTTGGTCTCTGGGGCTGAAGGATTCTTTGCAATGCATTTAACTGAACTGCCATATCGTCACTTCCTTCCACAACAGATTTGATGATGATGATGTGCTGCTTATCTACCAGATGAATATTGATGTTGTGTAGTATTTTTCTTTGTCACACTTTTTCCCAATTACCTGTTCCCATCCATTCATCAAAACCCTAACCCTCTTGCCTAGGCTGTGGATCAGCTGCGGTCCATGCAGGTAACAGCGGTGAGGCCAGGCAAGTGGGGATTTCCAGGGACGATGCAGAGGGAAAATTAAATAAATAATTAATTTTCCCTCAGCATCGTCCCTCGAAAACCCCCCTTACCCGGCCCCACCGCCCCACCGCTGTTACCTGCAAGGACCGCAGCTACTGTGAATATATATTGAGGTGTGACTTATGAATTTACACCATAACTGGATCACACACTTGGTGGGGCATATGTGGTGAATGCAACACCAACTCACTGTGGGATCTTCTACTACCTGAGCAATAGCCCACACTGCCCCACTTACCCGCTCACGCATAAAATGGACCCATAATTTACATATATAACATCATTCATCAACATCATTATTTGGGGCTTGTGCTACATAGATTCTTACATTTTCCTGAGTCAACTTCTCCTGTCTGGAGGATTTCGTAAGATTAGTTTTAATTATTTTAATAAATTAAATACTAGCCCCCCTTTGCTCAGAAAAAGTTACTACCTACCGATAATAAATCAATGCACTATTATGAAAACATGAACATTTTAGTATCAAGGTTCTGCATATCTACTGCTATTTAAGCATCATTACTAAAATTCCTTTTTTCAACACCTTACCTGTCAATCTGCATGGCTATTGGCCTGCCAGTCATGACTGACAACATTTAGAATTACTAAAAAAAAAATGAAATGTTCATTTTTATCCACATTTACAAATAAATACATGCAGGAAAATAAATGATTTTCTGTCTGTATTTATCAGTAAGAATCATCCGTAAGAATGGAATGGAAAACCCAGAGCCTTAGTTATGATATAAATAAGTAACCCACTAACTCTGTGTTTTCTTTCAATCTAATGGCAAGTGATAGATAATCCTTCGCATTAATTCTACAGTTGGAGTTCATATAGGTGGGAGTGGGACCTCGCTTGTGATGTCACCCTTGTTAGCACACGAGCCTGCTACTACTACTACCACCACCATTAAGAAGGCATGTTGGAAAACACTGCAATAAGGTTTTGAAAGATTGAGAGAGGTAGCATCCATCATTTCATCTATTCAGGTAGGAGACCTATGGAGAGAAGTGCACTAGTTTTGTTAAAAACTAATTTCTACTGAAGATTAAGTTTTTTTGAATATGTTGCTGTAGGCAATATAGGCATAGGCATTCACCCTTTGTGGTTTATATAGTTACAGAGGGTAGTAGGACAAGGGTATAACTAACTGGTATACACTTTGATAAGTGGAGTAAAACAAAAAACAGACTGTGCTTAAAGCAGTGCAAAGTAACACAAGAAAGACACATTTCCATCATAAACCAGTCCCATTTATTTTTTTGACAATAAAACCCAGCCTTTCAACCCACAACAGACTCACTCCCTCCCCAAACAAATAAATAAATCACCCGAACCAACGCACAAAGAAACTAAAGTACAGCAAAGTCCTTCTTGCCCCAACTGCCCTTCCCAATTCCCAGCCTCTCCACCTACAACAAAAGTCCCTACCACCAAAGCAAATATATTTAAAAAGGGCCTTAGAGGGCATCAATCCAGGCGTGAAGGCATGCCACCTCTTGGCAAAGCAACGACATCTCATGTATGACGCTGCGTTGGTAGCAGTCTGTAGATAATGATGAGGAGGACGAGCAGAAGTGGTGGATCCCAGCAGCCATCAGCACTGCTGATTGTGTGGCTAGGATGGAGGGGCTGATGTCTGGCTGGAGGCACAGGGGGGAGTGGCACATGCCTCCACCTCCTCTTCCTCCTCCAGAGCCACCAGCCAGCGATATTTGGTCTGGATGTCCTCCATCAGGTAGTGCCTCAGCCAGGCTACTCTCTACCGCTGAGATGGTTGACCAGTTGGAGTAGTTATATCAAGAAAGAAAAAAAAGACAAATTATAAATACTACTCAGTGCATATACTTGCTTATATAGTGGCACAGTAGCAGAACATTGCTGGTCCCCTATGGCCTGTGCAATTTTTGGTGTGATTAGAAACAGGGCCAAGTTTTCCCTGCACATGCATCACATAAAAAGCACTGACTGCAAGGAATTAAGCCAGAATACCACCAGATGGAAATTAAGGGATTTTTTCCCTTTAAATGACTTCCTAAAATAAAAAAACAGACACTTTGTGTGTAAAAATAAAAAAGCATTTCCTACCATTAATGAGTAAGGCATTATGCAGCACAATTAGTAGTTTTCTCGCTGTGCAGCATTAATGGACGCATGTTAGTGTCAGGTACTTTGCTATTCTCTGCAGTCTGCAGCTGGTGCAGCTGTAATGACCAATTTATTATCTTACTTTAATTTCAATGGCCCTGCTTCTTCTCTGACTGCCCTTCAATTCTACCCTGACTCCAAAGTGGCAGATGAATAATAATAATACTGTGTCACACACGTCACTTATAATGCAGATATCCTGTCTGCCGTAAGTACAGAGTGGAAAAAAACAATGCACTGCTGAACAGGGAATGGAAGAAGATAAAGATTTTATTTGACACATTCATCGCAGAGTATCCCATCTGCCAAACTCTAAATCAGGCATTTAGACATACTTTACTCCCTAACCGTGCCCTCCACCACAAATTATTTTCAACAAATACCTTTGCTTGACAGTAAGGAAAGTTATTCTACTTCCTGGCAAGTTAGAGGGATTAGGCAAGGTAGAGGTTTTGCTAAGAGTGGGGTGACACTGATTATCATGTGCCAAGCTTTGAGTCAGTCAATGTAGTTGACAAAAACAAAAGGGAAAAGTCTGCACAGGCGTAAATCCATCAAGGAAGCCATGAAATATAAATAAATCACTTGGCCAGAAAACTGTGGCATATGCCACAATTAATTATTTTTTTTTGGTAGGCTGGGTTAGAACTTAGGAAAGAATAATGGAGTGAAGTAGTAATCGGAAGTAAGAGAGTGGGCTTTGGGAAACACACCTTGCTTTCCGTGTGTAATACACTGAAAACATTGTAGGGCTGCATTTAATGAAGCAGAAACACATTGCACAGCCAACACTGCAGTGCTGAATAAAAGCATGCTGCAGTTAGGCCACGGGCGGTCAAATGCCATGGGCAGGGATGTGATGAATGATGACGGGTGGGTTATCTTCCTTGCTATACAGTATATAATTTGAAAATAAGCAAGCAATATGACTTAGCACCGCCCGTCCCTGCCAACCGCTTCCTGGGCCACCTACGTCGCACTGCGCTGGCACTGCCGGCACCAGTAGTTGTGGTCTGTGTGGCTGAAAAGAAAATTATACATTTGAGATGCCAGATTTGCTTCTTAAGTGATTATTATTTTTAAACAAAGTACAACTGCAATACCTTACTACAGTTTGGTTAGCAGTATCTTCTATCAAAGCTATCACTTTGGGGGAGGTTTGTTGGTCGACAATGTTAGAAAAGGCAGGTAGTCAAGTTTTTTAATGGAGGGGGAGGGCTATGTTGACTCTGTCACTCTATCGCAATGAAAGGGTGTAATGGTCAATGAAGGACATATGGTCTTGGTTGGCAAGTGCAATGGGATCTCATACTTTGCTGCCATGCTGCACTGTCAAGAAAACTGCTGGTATATTGTATAAATGAAAGATAACACAATATTGGAGGGTCCATGGCCATGGCCACTCTCTCATTTTTGACTGATTGATCATAAGCAAGAAACTCTTCTCAACAAACATGTGTGGTGAATAATAGCTTACTTGGGTCTATAATCTTTACAATACAAATCTGTTCTCTTAGATTTACAGTGCCACAACATACATAAGTGGAGGGAAAGCTCACTAAAAAAGCAGAAGAAAGCTACAGGGTACAGACAGGAGGAAGACAGCTACAGAAACATGAAATATAGGAAAAAAGGATAATGCAGTGATACAAGAATTTAACAAACATAAGATAGAGGAGTTGAATAAAAGGAGACAGCATAAACCAGCATTGGCATAGTCAATATGTCTCGCCTTTGGGACTTTATAAGTGTTTAGCCTTACAGCACACTATCCTGGGTTCTGTGCTGCCAGGAATGACTACACACTGGATCATGCAGTCTGATTTAGAAAAACATCTCTATGGACAACTGTAGTGCCTCAAGAACAAAATAGTTATACAGTTACAATAGGAGGGTTTCAAATTAAAACAAGGAAAGGGGCTGTGAGAGCGAGTTGAGTGTCTGGTTAAAGACAGGTTTTTTCCGGTCAAGAGTATGAAGGAGAGACAGACCATGAGATTGTGAGCGCGGCTAGAGCTACTAGATATGTGTGGTCATCTGCTCCCTTATGGCCCTTCGGAAAGCTTAACTGGTTATCTTTCAGTTGCTTACTACTGTACTTAGCTGTTAATCTGGTAATAATGAGGTGAAGTTATTTTACCACTGCCTCTCTTCCACAGTGTCACTTTCCACTTCTGTGCCTCCTCAGTGGATGGGTTCCTACATTAACAAAATATGTGAAAATTGGAATGTCGTGGCAGATAAACGAGCGGAAAGGATGAGGTGCACGCAGTGTGGCAGCAAATAACATATAGGTGGGGGGAATGCATGGACGATCCCTCACATTCCAAGTGCAGCTCTCGGGGGTCAAAATCAAGGCGCAGTTACAATAAACGAAAGTGTTGCCGCCCACTGACGCCGTTCCGTGGAGGGCAAAGGAAAGCTGTGCAACAAGAGCCAGGGTGCAGGAACCCCTTGAGAGCTCAGGCTGCATGGACTGCCTCTAAAGTGCGCTGCGGAGTGGGCCTGGCACACCTAACAACAGCAGCCTCACTCAGCTTAATTAAACTGGCAACCTCTTTGTTGAGCCAACTCCCTGTGTTCAAAAATATGGCGATCTACCGAAAAGCGCAAACAAACAGAGCCAGTCATCATCGAACTCCCAGAAGTGTCACCAGAGGCCAAGAGACAGAGGAAAAAAGAAAACAAGGAGGTATTATACTTTCTTTTTTTGTAGAGTTAGTGTGGGTGTGGCTTAATGGACAAAGCGGATGACTTTGAAGCTGGGGAACCAGTTTCGAGCCAGGCGAGAGGCTCAAACATCCTGTGATTGCGGAATAATTACTTAATCTCCCCATGCCTAAAAATAATAAAAAATGAAAAGTGCTGCTAAATACATCAGGCGAAAAGCAGCACTGGGCGGAAAAAAAATAGTTCTCTTAAACTAATAGAAAAGCACTGCAAGGGTACTTAGCCGGTGCTCCTGTGCTGCACAAGGTAAGTGATATATAGCTGGCTGGCAAGTTATGAGGCAGTAAAGAAGAGCTACGCAGGAGTTTAACCAATGGTGAGTAGCAGGAGGGAATAGAGTGGTATTGGTGATGACATTAGGTCTTGCTGACAACGCATGCGCACTGGCTAGGCTCGACCTAAAAATAAACAAGGCAACATTTTTCAAATAGTGGGTAGACGTAAAATGGAAATAAAAATAATGACAGGACTTACTGGGGCCCGCAAAACCATTGTCTGTGACTGCTGCGTTGGTGGTGTTCCCAGTCACTGCACTGGTGGTGGTAGCCCCTTACCCTGCTGTGATGCCCGCTTGCCTTTGGGTGCTTATATAAGAAATAAAGAAGATAAAAAAAGATAGATTAGTGGTACGGTAGTTAATCTGCATAAAATATTTTGACAGGCAGAAGCAGTAGCATTGTACTTCTCTAGATCAGATCACATATAGTACTAGTAGTAACCTATTCCTAATTTCCTAAACCTAAGCCCTAATTTCCTAAACTACATTTTGAATTACTAATGCATTCCAACAAAAGATCTTTGCTTCTCAACCCACTGGGATGGGCCAAATCAGTCTCCCTTTTCAATGCATAGATGCTACACATCACTGGGAGATTGGCGCTGTATGAGCCACATAGAGAAAGGCACAGCAAATGCTAACTACCTGATAAACTACTAATATCTTAGTAACAGGTCAGAGGAGTCTGCATGACTTCTTGGCAGTTCGCAGTTCAGGCTGGGAAAGCTGTGGAATCAGCTAACTTGCCAAGCTCATTGGGAAGAAATGAGGAGAGCGAGTGATGTGAGGATAGTGGGGGTCGATGAGGCAGGCAATTTAGTCCTGCAGTCCCAGAGGTAGTCCCCGGTGCACTAGGTGTCAAGGCATGAAGGTTTGGCTTGGTACCACATGGAAGTGGCCAGCTTAGCAGTCGGTGCAGTTTGTGCCCACCAGGATCCCCTGCCTCTTGGTACCTTCCCGTCCCCTCACCCTCACCATCATTCCTGCCCTGGTGACAGCTTTCAGTCACTCACCAATTGCCCCTCAGTCTTAGGGCACTGAGACCTAGGGCCATATGTAGGTAAATTACATTTACCGATTCTTAAATACCGAATTTTACCGATTCGGTATTTATGAATCGGTAAATGTAATGCAGGTAAAAAAATACCGATTCGGTAAGTGTCGGTATTTTAGAATCGGTATTTACCGATTCAGTAATGGTAACTTGTTTTCCATTGATTCCTATGGGCCAGGAGGCCCATAGGAATCAATGGGAAGCCAGTTACCATTACCGAATCGGTAAATACCGATTCGGTAATGGGGGGAGCACAATCAAGGGTGGCAGGGTGTCACAGTGACACCCTGTTGCACCCCTGATTCCTGCATGTGTGCACATGTGGCACACATACATGCCCTAAGGGCATGTATGTCTGCCACATTGCACACATCTAAGGGACAAATAATGCATTTACTAAGACATTCGTCATTTACCACCAACTTTCAGTTGGTGGTAAATAACGAATCCACACTACACCCACACACTCCCCCTACATCTCATTTCAGGATTCGGTATTTACCGAATCGGTAAAATTACCGATTCAGTAATTTTACCGATTCGGTAAATTACCGAATCCTGAAATGTCCCCCCTACATACCGAAAGCCTGAATACCGGTCGGTAACGTGATTTTTACCGAAAATCGGCCGTTACCGACCGGTATTGGGCTACCTACATATGGCCCCTAGAGTCAAAGTCTGGATCGGTCGCTCCCTGGCCTTTATATCTCAGAAAGAATGAATGTTTATCACAAGGCACCCTTAAGCATTCAATCAAAGCCCAATCAAAACCCATAGAGCTGAGTCCATAGGGCATAAAACTCGTATTAGGCTATACTAGGCCTCAACAGGATCATAGAAGTTAGCCCTGCCTTCTGGGCAGTGGTAAAGACATGAACAGCTATAGAGGAAACTCCCTAATAACACTCAGAACTCAAAAGTATTGGTCCATACAAAAGTGAACAGGTGCTTCTGGTTAACAGAAACTCATGATGACACGTGACTAGGCTAGTTTACAGGGTAGCAGTAAAAGGGGCGGCAAAAAGTGAACTGAGCAGAAAAATTACACAACTCAGTCCAAAAACAAAAAGTATCCAGTAACAACCAGTTTAAAAGGTCTACACTCTGCAATACTAGTCGGCAGAACAACAAATATGCAAGTTGTACCACCCTAGTAGAACAAGCTTGGGGCAAAAGCCAACCCCTAAAGGAAGACACTGAGATGGCCTCAACTCAGCTACCAACAGAGACCAAAATGCCCACAAGCAGCAGCAAACCCAATGCTGCTCTGCTAACACCCATCAATAGAGTTGCAAAAGCAGACATAGGACTCAGTATCCCGTGTTCTATGTCCTCCCCTACAAGAATGAAGACCCCACACAAGTATTGATACAGCATATAGTCAGGGGAGCAGGCAGAGGGGCTCCCAAGTCCGTTTTCACTAAAACGGATTAACCCATATAACTTGGGGTTCAGGCACATCTCAACACCAACAAGGAAAGAGGAGCATAAGCAAAGGTCACATATCCCAGTCACAACTAATAGGCCGCACAAAGTCAATGATGAGCCTAACCCATGAAATCCTAGGAGAAGTCCAAATAGAGACTGCCTGAACCAGGTGACCTGAAACCCATGGAAATCACCTTATAACATGGACCAGGGGATGAAAGTGAAAACATTACCTCATTCACTGCATCACATTCCAACGTGGCACATCTGGAGTGCATGGAAATTAGCCTAAGAGTCTCCACTTTGATGCAAGCTCAAGGGTTTCATCAATACAAATACAAAATGAGCTCCTGAACTGCACTCCGCCATGCGATTATAAAAGCTACAATAAAGCTGTCAAATCAAAAAAGGAAGATCCCTGGTTATCTCTCCTAGCACTAGTTCAAACAACTGTTGAGGCCTTAAACTTCCATTCTGAAAATCTAGCAATCCAAGAAGAGCTATTAAAGATGCTGGTGATGTAGGTGACAGGAATTGATGCTAAACTAGAATCCCTTGCACAGAATCTCTCCCTCTGCACAAATTCAACAGAGGCCAACTCCATGGCATGCTTACGTTCACTCCTCATTGACAAACTCAATCAATGAATCAATCAATCAAGCGTTGGTTAAGTGCTACTACTCACCCGTCAGGGTCTCAAGGTGCTGGGGGTGGGAGTGTGCAGGTTCCAGTCCATTAAGGAGGGGGTCCGTTGAAGAGCCAGGTCTTGAGGTCTCTTAGATGTTGTCTCTCTGAGTTGGAGTTGAAGGGCGTTCCAGGCCTTGGCCATGGGGAAGGAGAAGGAGCAGCCTCCCGATCTGGTTTTTCTGGTGCATGGGACCATGGCGTAGGAGAGCTGGGCTGATCGTAGGGTCTTTTGGGGTGTTTGGAATTTGAGTCAGCTGTTCAGATATGCTGGTCCGGTGTCGTGGAGGGCTTTGTGTGCATGGGAGAGCATCTTAAAGGTGACTCTTGCCTCGATGGGGAGCCAGTGGAGTGTGCGCAGGTGCTGGGAGATGTGGCAGTGTTTTGGCAGGTTGAGGACCAGTCTTGTGGCAGCGTTCTGGATGTTCTGTATCATGCTGGTGAGGTTTTTGTTTATTCCAGCGTAGAGTGCGTTGCCGTAGTCGAGTCTGCTGGTGATCAGGGCGTTTAGTGACTGTCTTTCTGTGTTCAAGGGGGATCCATTTGAAGGTCTTACGTAGGAGGCGGAGGGTGTGGAAGCAGGAGGATGAGACTGAGTGGATCTGGTGGTCCATTTTGAGCTTGGAGTTCAGGATGATTCCCAGGTAGTGTGCTTGGTCCATGGGGGTGGACGGGTTTCCGAGGGCGGGGGTCCACCTGGTGTCGTTGGAGGCATCGGGGTTTGGGCCCATGATGAGTACTTCAGTCTTGTTGGTGTTTAGTTGTAGGCAGTTGTTTTTCATCCATTTGGCGATGGCTTCCATGCCTTCTCGAAAGTTGTGTCTGGCGGTGTTGGGTTTGTTGGATAGGGAAGGATGAGCTGGGTGTCATCTGCGAATGACACAATGTTGAGTCCGTAGGTTTTGACGATGGGGGCGAGTGGAGTCATGTAGATGTTGAAGAGCGTCGGGCTGAGAGAGGACCACTGAGGGACTCCTAAGGTTGTGGGTGCAGGGTCCGAAAGGAATGGGGGCAGTCTGACCCATTGCGTTCTGTCAGAGAGGAAGGAGCTGATCCAGTCGAGGGCCTTGTCCTGGATCTCTGCATTGTGAAGTCTGTGTATTAGGGTGTGGTGGGAGACTGTGCTGAATGCCGCTCAGAGGTCCAGGAGGATGAGGGCTACTGTCATGGTAGTCAGAAATCCCACTCATGTTCAGCCTGCTCAACCCTCTTAAATCCCACTCATGGCCTCCCTCTTAACTCCCAAACAGAACTTCCTCTCCTGATTCCTCCACTAACCGTTTTCCGTTTGTATTTATGCTCTCTTGATTGCATTGTAATGTATAATTCAGGGTATTGGTGTTCATGTTGATTCATATGGTTTAGTTAATATGCAACATATTGTAAACTGATTCGATAACCAATGCTTGCAGCAAATATTTCTCATTTTCTCAAACATTAGAAAATACACGGGTGTAACTTCCACTGCTGGTAAGAAACACGTTTCAAACTGTCAAACATTTGCATTCACGTGCTAGGACGATTTGAGAACCATCCTGCACTTTACAACGTATGAACCGTTAACCGATCATCATTTACATTCAAGTGTTGAATCATCGTCTAGCACTCACGCGGCATACGCGAGTGGTTGGAGGGTATTTAAACCGCTCAAGCACACCACTCTGTGCTTGGTCTCGTCTCAGAAGCCCTTACCTGTTTTCTCCTGCATCTGCCGAGCAGCTTCTGTTTTTCCGTATTTCACCGCTCCTCCGGTTGGTCTTCTTGACTTCTCTCGGACTCCAGGACGACGCTTCCTCTTCTGGACCGGCTGGGGATTCCTCTTCGTTTCCGGTTCCTGCAAAAGCAAAAATAAACAAGAGATAAGTAAGACGCTCATAATAAGGACTGTAATATAAAACGTGAAGAAACGATCGTGAGTTGTTTTTCTGATTTACTTTTAAAAGCATGAGACTTGCTTTATGGTGCAATTGGAACGCTTGCAAAGCGCTTGTTAATCAAGAGTTTAAAGGATAATTTCAGGACTTATTAATGACTAAAAATCAACGCGAGGATAATATTCTCTACAAAGCCTACACAACTCTTAATGAGCAATATTATTTGGTTGTATTCAAAGACTGCACAAGTTTTATGAACATTATTATTTGGTGGTAAGAATAATTATCACACATCAAAGGTAAAGATTTACCACTAAAATGTGAAGGATTATTTAAGACTATTGGTTGCATGTAGTTAAGGTGATTGAACTTGCTTATAATTTCTCTTTTCACAGGACAAGAAAATTAAGGCAACAAGTTACAGAAAATGTTTTTAAACGTGTAAAGAGACAGTACTTCACATTTAGGTAATAATACAGTTCTTTAGAATTTTAACGTAAGAAACAAGTTAGTCAGGAATTCTTATAAGTGATGTCATCTCTAATGTGTTGTTTGTTTATTTAGATCATAACTTGGATGTGGCCAGTACAGGGACTATCAACCATTACACAGTATGGAGACGTGAACTGTGAGTCACCAGGTCTCTCAAGTACCAACAGTCAAACAGTGTCTCTTTTCTTGTCTTTTGATTCCCATCCCCCTTTCCCCTTGGGGGCTTTTCAAGCTTCAGAGTATTTACTTATCTCTGCTGTTTGGGGAGCTTCTGAGGAGACTGAGGTTCGATCGTCATTAAGGAAGGACAAGGAGAACAGGTGGGTGGTTTGCTTGACAGCTACTGTTTCTCCTTTGTCTAGTAGGGTGCGGATGTCGTCTGTTGCGGCAAGGAGGGCAGTTTCTGTACTGTGGTTTTTCCTGAAGCCGGATTGGGAGGAGTCGAGGATGTTGTGCTCTTCGATGAATGTGGCGAGTTGGGTGTTGATGGCTTTCTTGATAACTTTCGCAGGGAATGGGAGCAGGGAGATGGGTCTGTAGTTTTTGAGGTCAGTGAGGTCAGCTGAGGGTTTCCTCAGGAGGGGGTTTACCTGGGCGTGTTTCCAGTCATCGGGGAACAAGGCGGTCGCCAGGGAGTGGTTGATAGTGTGGCAGAGCATGGGTGCGATGGTGTTGGCGGCTCTGTTGAAGATGTGGTGGGGGCAGGGGTCTGTGGGGGTCCCGGAGAGGATTGACTTCATCGTCTTCAGTGTGTCTTTGGTGGTGAGGGCTGTCCAGCTGTCAATGGTTGGCTTCAGGGTGTCAGGAGTGGTTGGTGGGGGTTCCATGTGTTAGTTGTCTTCATCAAAGTTGTCGTAGATGCTCTTGATTTTGTGGTGAAAGAAGGTGCTGAGTTTGTCGCAGAGGTCTTGTGAGGAAGGGATGTCAGTAGACTCGGTGGGTTGGGTGAACTCCTTGATGATGTTGAAGAGTACTTTGCTGTTGTATGCGTGTGTGGAGATTCTGTCTTCAATTGCTTTTTTCCTCGTTTATCTGATGAGTTGGTGGTGGGCGTTGGTAGCAGCTCTGAAATTGTTGTGAGTTTCTGTGGATTTGGTGTTCCTCCAGGCCTTTTTGAGGCAGCGGCAGGTGCATCTGGACTCTTGAAGTTCGGTGGTGAACCATCTGGCTTTCTTGGAATGGGTGTTGTTGTTTTTCTTGAGGGGGGCTATGGTTTTGGCGCTGTCGGAGATCCATTTGTGCAGGGTTTGGGCTGCTGTGTTGGGGTCGTCGTTTTCCACGATGGTTGGGGTGGAGTTGCTGAGTGAAGAGGTAAGCTGGTTGTTGGTGATTCTGGTCCAGTTTCTTTGTGGGAGCAGGTGCTGGTGTCTGTGGATGATGGGCGGTCTGAAGGTGAAGTGGACGCATGGGTGTTCGGAGGTGTGGCTGAAGGTGATGGAGTTTCCTGTTGTGAAGAGGGGTTTGAGGGATGCCAAGCATCTTGCAATCCATAATAAACAAATAGATTCAAGTTAATTTTAAAAAGCCCATCTGCAGTACATAAATCAAGAGAAAGCACCAAGTCAATCTGTACATAAAAACAAAAACTCTAACCCCGAGTAGTCCATCCTCCTCCTTCTCCAGAATTGAAAGATTTGAGCCAGTCAATGGAGTAAGACATACAAAGAGTACTTACATATGCAGAGAGAGCCAAAAAGAAGTCAACATCCATCTATGTAATGGGTGAAAATAGAATTACCATCATGGTGACAGTGATACACAGTGAAAGAGAGATAAAAGCTATATACCCATTGAGAATTCCAGTTTCATTCACTTCAGTAAAAGAATCTCTCAATGGACCATCTAATCACAATAAAACTGATTGGAAATCTCCCAATCTTCAGGGGCATCTCCCTGAAAACCACGTTTTCCGCTCCACCCCATGAAAAAGCACTTTCGGGATCGCAAACAAAATTACAACAGATCTTGATGGGCAAAAGGATGACACATTCAGAGGTTGAATTCCACTGTCACCATGTGACTCGAGTAAACACAAATTATCAAAACGTCAATGTAAGAGATTACGAAACAAAACACTTCCCAATTTTCTTAAAAAGGGGCATTTGACAAGTGGCTTTCCGGGCTGCCACAGAAGAGAAACAAATCACAGGCAGACAAACAAAGTACGGACAGAACGGCCTCAGGGGGAGAGAGCCCCCCCGCACCAGCCCAACAGATAATTATCTAGGCCAGGAAGAGCCCAAGCCAACAGAGGCTGCAGAAGAAATACAGGGAAAAACAAGGCTCTCATTAATTCACATGAAACGCCAGTACCAGTTGACCCACATAACTAATAACCTCAGAAAAAATAAGACGGCTACAATGAAAAGGGCAAATCTGAAATGAAATAGCTACAGACTTTTCAATCATTCTTCTCCATAAATTAACACAAGGGGATAACCCTGTCCAAAAGTGGGAAACAATAACTGATACTTTGCTACATAATTTCAAGTTAATTCTAAAAAGTAGATTCAGGGGTCTACCTGACTCCCGATCCACCCAAAGTGCATCGCCGGAAGGCCTGCCTTCGTGGTAACTCCCACTAAATTTTTCTCTGCAACAGCAAATATTGTTCAGCTGCTTCTCGCTGAAGGGATACCTGGAATAGTGATCTATCATCTGTTACGGCCTGCAGCTTCGTCCCATTGGAGATTTTTGACTTCCAAAAATGTGACAATGTCCGAACTTAGAAATCATCACAGCAACTTCATCCACCTGCTCCCCAACGATGATGCCTCCTCCTCGGACACCACCAGCTGCATTGCCCACTGAACTTTACCTTCTCAGGCATTTTATCCTTGAAATTTCTTCTAAGTCTGAAGGTGAGCCAAGACCATGCCCAATCCACTGTGTCTTAACAACGTAGTCAGCCATAACCTTTGACATGTCCCCAGTCTCATGCGACTAGATGCACCCAGTTGGCACTTTGATCTTTTAGGTGCTAGTTTTTACTAAAATGGTTTAAAACTCATACCTACAGATTTATGTTGTTTGATGTCAAATAATGTATACAGTATTCTCTATTTTCTAAATTTTTCTGAAAATGTTCATGTATGGTGTTTTGATTCTATTACTGTTTGTGTGCTTCATACATACCTGACACGATGCCTCTGAGGCAAGGCTGATTGTTTTTTTGCCAAGCTACCAGGGAGTGAAGCACAGGTTCCTTTTAGGAACTTTTTTTGGTTCTCCACGAAAGGGATTGTGGTTGTTGCTTAAGGAAGGTGCATGCAGCCGTGACCAAAAACCCAATATCCCATACACAGTACATCCACATTAAATATTAAGGTCTCACACTCTAGGTTGCATGTTGGCTGTTGCACAACCTGTCAATAACTTGAAGAAATACACACAAAATTCAACATATATGCATGTTTAGTTTTCTGTTGGTATGTCAAGTTGCCCCTAGTGCATGGATTGCAAGTTTCATTCCAATTTAACAAGGAGGGGATACATTTAAAAGTGGGGTCAAAGCATTTATTTGCAAATAGGTTTGGAACTCTTCAAAAAAATCTGCAAGATAATCTGCAGGAAATGATATGTTTACTTTTTTATTAGTATGCCAAGTTTATTGTTCATATATTTAAAAGGGCAGATTTAAAGGGGAGTTTCAAAATGATAATTCACTGACGACTTTGACTTTGTTTGATGACTCAGCACAAATCAATGGAAGTCATTTAAGAAGTTAAGCTTGTAAAGTTTGCAGACTTGAACTAGATTCCTCAGACTTTCCGTCAACTTTAAAAGAATGCTGAAGATTTCATTATATAAAAGTTCACATATCTCAAATCCAGTCCTTATTTTTTTTTTTAAAGTGCCAGGGCTCTCGTCAGGATGCAACTGCATCTTGCATCACACATCGCCCTTGCCATGCTGCCAATAATGGTAACAGCACAAATACTAACCATAACCATCTTTCTCCTGAGCACCGGAAACCACTGCCTCCACCACCGCCTCAAATAAAGCACTGCTTCCACCACTTTCAAACATGCTTGTTTTCTAGAAATAGGAGTTACATCCTATATATTCCATATAGGTACCCTATATAGGTGCAGGTAGCATTGCAAACTTTCACCTATATTCTCCCCTACACTACATACATAACAGTTCATAGGGACTGGCCTTTTACCTAGATACGACACTGCATTCAGAACGCAGGTTTTTCCCTAGTTCGAATCTCATACATTATGCAGGAGGCTTCTTGGAAGCACAGCAGAACTAACAGTACGATGAACATCTCCTGTATATTATCTCTGTTTAAAGTTCAGGCCCAATGTCATCCTTTAGGCCAACACAGTAACTCAGCAAGGTAGGACCCCCGGGGAGACCTATGGGTATATATACATCATGTCGTGCTTAGAGAGACAGAGGAGACCGAGACTTCCCGACTGACACACTGACCAGAGACGCTGAGGTTCCTGCATGCAGACACTCCACCTAGCAGTGGTCTAACTTCCCTCGTGGAGTGTCCAACTCGAGACCAGGACAGGGTCCCATATTCTCTCATTCGCATGTAATGGGGTTGACTAAATCCTAGAGGGATTCTTGGCATAACACCTACACAGATGTTATGTACATTTAGGTACATCTAGTTAGGGAGGCATCATAGGGGTATGCACCCTTTTATCAGGTGTTTTATATACTTGTATGTATTCATGATTGCCGCAAGATGGTAGAACTATATCATCCATTTACTTTCTTAGTGCTACTACTCATATATTTCTGCTACAGTCTAATGGTTGTTGCAGCTCATCTATTCTACACTATACTGTTCAATACATTCTTATTGAAACGCCCAGCCTGTTTATTCTGTGTATCTCTGAGACAAACCAAGTGAGCACGAGTGACTGAGCGAAAGCTAGTATATTGTGTCCACGAGTCTGAGGGATCAGGGTTGTCATGTTCTGAGGTTGCCGGAATCTATTCTCTGCTTGGTAAGAGGAGATTATAGTGGCACTGTGATCTAGCTGATACTGAAAGGCTAACGTATCCGGTGGGGGTGCACGGAATCAGTCCGCCACCAGTCCCACAGTTTATGTTGTCCAAACACGCAGATCCTGTATAGTGTATATAGGAACTGAACAACAAGGCGCTGCCAACGTTGGTTGGGTACTTATTTAACAGTAGAATCTGAGTAGTTCAGTCGTGCTATTCTCAGAGACCCCTTTCCACAAAACACCAGAGACGTCTGCAGTGGGTGGGCACAAACTCTGTCACAGCTGAGTAGGCTAAAAATTAGGCCTGGGCGGTAAATTCTGTTCCGCTTGCGGAATTTGGGAAATTTCTCGTTCTGAGGAGAATGCGGAATTGCCAAAAATTCCGCGATCCACGTCTTCGTGGAATTTTTTGCTTGTTCGCACTTTCAAAATGCGTGTTCGCGAGATATTTCCTCCGGAGCATGCAAACAGCATTCGCGAACAGTAAAAAAGCATCGTGAACGGGCAGAACAAGCAATTCCGCGTGTTCGCGGAACTCTGCGTGCTCGCGGAGATTTTTTACCGTTTTGCACAACTTTGCGTAGCGTGACTACGCAAATTCCGCCCACCCCTACTAAAAATCCTATTTATTGGTGGTTGGTTAATCAAGCTTGAAGGACACAGTGTTCCTAAATGATGTGCAAGAAAACACCTTATCTTCGTTTCCTTGAAAAATTCTTCTACCTCTAACACGTAACTGAAGTCGTAGAAAACGCGGGGGGAGTTGTGCATGATTTACACCTCTGAGGAAGAAAATGCAGATGCAATTCCGATTGCAGAGAATTTTAGAAATACAGTCACCCTTAAACTACTTGCGCATGGTGTTTGAGGCACACAAATCAAATAGAACAGAGGTATTTTATTTGTGGGTTACATTCCCAGCAGCATGGAAAGCTGACGCAGAGTCTGTCCCTGTCAGTTGTAGTGCGAGCACGCTGTTTGTTTGTTCCTACTTTATTCTTTTTGTGTGTGGAGGGAGTTCCTGGTGATATTTTTCCTTCGCTTCCCCACTCCCGGTTAATTTGAGGGGGCCATTTTGTAAGGGGCTGACTAGTCTTTTAGTTGGGCACACCTATAAAAAGAGACCTATGGCACCGTCACGCAGCGGATGCGCGCAGTGGGCGCGCCAGTGGCACGCCAAAGACAAGCCCGTCTGCGCCCCTCCCCAGATAAAAAAAACATGTTAGTGTATTTAGTCTTAATTGTCGCTCTCTAGGTAAACATCATGCGGACGTTCTGGATTTGTTAGAGGAGGCCTCTCCTGACGTCCTCTTTTTGACCGAAACATGACTCTCAGATGACATGACCGCTGAACCTAGCCTTGCACTCCCTTTGGGGTACAATTTTCTTTCGGTTAGTAGAACTACTAGAGGTGGGGGTATAGCGATGATTTTTAAATCATGCTATGCATGCTCTTTTACTAAGCAAAGGATCATTGGCTGCGAGAGTGCCCTTTTTAAGGTCACCTTGAGCCCCACCTACAACTTATCTGGGCTCTTGATATACAGGCCTCCAGGACCGTCCCTTGGCTTCAGGGAAGCCTTGGTAGACATGGTCAGTACTCTAGCAGTTTACACCGCTAACTTTACTATTTTGGGGGATCTGAACCTTCACTTGGATAAAGTAGAGGATACCGATATGGGGAATTTTGTGGCCGACCTAGCAGCCTGCCAATTGTTACAGCTAGTAGCGGGCCCTACCCATATTGCAGGGCATCTATTAGATCCAGTTTTTACAAATATATCCCACATCACAATGCATACACCGTTCAGGTTAGGTTGGACAGACCATTTTCTGGTTTCTATGTCCCTTCACAATGCCACTCCTACTCAGACTGAGGGTCAGTCCTCCATCTGGAAACGGCCATGGCACAAACTCAATTGGGACTGTCTGGATGCCTGCCTCTCAGCTACTCGCCCGAATCTGCGGCCAAAGTCATCTATCGGGCAGCAATTAAGAGCTACCATAAGGCCATCTATCGGGCACGTGCTGTTTTTATTTCCAATCAAATATGTGAGAGCGCCAATCCTTCCAAGAGTACTTTCTCTATTATGGCCAGTCTGCAATCTAAACAAACCACAGCTGGGTCTACCATTAAGTCCAATAAGCAGTGTGAGGATCTTGCCCTATTTTTGGTGGAAAAGGTGGACTCTATTTATCGGTCGTTTCCGTCCATCAAAAGCACCACGCAGGAGCCACGTGGCTGTCAACAGGCCAACACCCTCTACACTTTTCTGCCTGTCACGGCTGATCAACTCTCTGCTCTCTGCTATAAGATCAAGTCAGGTTCTCCTGCCGACCCACTTAAACCTGACCAATTTAAAAAGGTACTGTCGACAATTCTACCGCCCCTGAATTAATTGTTCCCTTAGAACAGCTGTGGTGCCCCGGGCCTGGAAACAGGCTAATGTGATTCCTTTACTGAAGAAACCTTCCCTTGACCCAGACAGACCAGAGAACTACTGCCCCATCTCTCTGCTTCCATGGGCAGCCAAAATCACAGAGGCCTATGTAAATTCCATTCTATCAGAGTATCTGACCGCTAATAATCTTCTGGATTCTTCTCAGAATGGTTTCAGGCCGGGCCATAGCACGGAGTCAGCACTCTTAGCAGTTACAGAACATCTCTGGTCAGCTGCTGATGAGGGTCGAACGTCGGCGCTGATTTTGTTTGATCTGAGAGCCGCTTTCGACACGGTGTCGCATGACATAATGCTGAGACGCCTTGCGGAGGCTGGAATTTTGGGCTCGGCTTTGGAGTGGCTGGGCTCATTTCTCCATGAGAGGTCATTTACGGTTATTGCTCACCCGTTTGCCTCTGATAAACACCCAGTTAAACAAGGGGTGCCTCAGGGCTCCTCCCTCAGTCCCCTATTGTTCAATATATATGTTCGGCCTCTAGCGGCAGTTGCCAGCAGTAGAGGTCTGACCATGGTCTCCTACGCTGACGATACTCAGTTGGTGGTGGCACTCTCTAATAACACCGAGCAGGACGCCCTTAAGTTTCAGGGTGACCTTGCAGCAGTGGCTGAGTGGATGAACAGCAGCTGCCTCCAACTGAACTCTAATAAATCTGAGGTAATGTTAGTGGGTAGGGACCATGGTCGGTGGAGTGATCTCTGGTGGCCAACTAGCCTCGGTAAGCCCCCTTCCCCATAAGAAGGTAGTAAAAACCTCGGGGTATGGCTTGATTCCTCCTTCGACTATCAAGTCCAAACGAAAAAAAACGCTGGGACATGTTTTGGACTCCTTCGGGGGCTTAGACCACTGTTAAGCCTTTTCGACGCCTCTACGCGTCAGGTCATCATTCAGGCGACGGTCTTATCCAGGCTTGACTATGCCTGCTCCCTTTATTTAGGGTCCAACAAGGCGGAGGTCCTGAGGCTGCAAAGGGCTCAGAATGCAGCCACCAGAACACCTCTAGGTCTCTGCAAATTCTGCTCTGTGTCTAATGCTTTTCGCCGTCTGCACTGGCTACCTGTAGCCAGACGCGTTGAATTCAAAGCCCTATTCATGGCCTTCAAGGTTTTGAAATTGGCCTCGCCTCCCATTCTGGCTGATCTCTTGCTACCTTATGTCCCCTCGCGACATCTTCGCTCACAGGGTCAGCATTTGGTGGTGGTTCCCCGACCCCATAGAGTTCGGTCTGGCGGCCGCTCCTTTCCCTACAGAGCCACCAAACTTTGGAACTCTCTCCCTGTGCAGATCCGTGGCCTTGACAACTACTTGGCTTTTAGAAAGGCCATTAAGACCTATCTTTTCCCTGCCCCTTAGTTTTTCTGGTGGGCTCTCTGCTGTGTTTGTCTTTCCTGCATTAGCGCCGGGACGCCCCCTTGCTGGGGCAGCTGTCGCGCTTTACAAGCTAAGATAACATAGCATAACAAATGCAAGAACAAAAATGTTTCACTCCTACACAGAAGGAGATGCACCAGTGGAATATTGTCCGTTTGAGGACATTGAGGTTCCGCTCACATACCAGGAAACGTATACTGGTTTAAGGGCGCCCTACCCATATAAGAAGAAGAGTAAGACTCGGCCCGCTCGGAGGAGAAGGGGCAACATGGACGATATTAGCGGCCTACACACCACATCCTGACATTGAAACAATGCCAGTAGGAGACTTACTCACACAACACAAAGATTCAATCAAAATCTATAGAAACTTGACGTAATTCGTCATGAGGACACTTACAGGCCAACCAGCAATAGTTGCAAGAAATGGAACTCAAACTCAGGGTACAGCAACTAAGATCACACCACAAGCATTACACGCAGTAATGGGTAAAAATGCCCACAAAACGTGAACCAATGCCATTCTGGGTACCTCAGAAAATAACACAGCTAGAGGTAGTATTTCCGAATGCTACCCTGTATGAGAAACACAGAATGTTAACAATCTGCTTGCCCATGGGGATAACACCACAAGTAGAAGATTGTACCACTTGGGGTACCGTCTGTGCTGCCATTTATACCAGGACTCATGGTATCCTGTCATTAGCAGTGGTACCAGATGTTTTGAGACAAACACAGATCGAGTACAGAGAGGTGCCTGCTCTGAATTTAGGGATGAAGTTACTAGGGGGCTGATTCACAGAACTAATCTGAGACAAAATCCTAAACTTACTACTTTTGGTATTCATAGAAGGCACTTGCGATTTTTGGTATTCACAGAATTCACTTACGACTCCCAACTTTACGTCCGCACTTGGGCCAGAATTTCTGCACCCGGACTGTACTCTCCGCACCCAGGGAGTACTCTCTGCACCCGGACCGTACTCTCCGGCTAGGGCCGTACTCTCTGGCTCGAGCCGTAATCTCTGGCTGGGGACGGATAAAGTCTAATCAATGGCCCGGATTGGAATTTTTACAAAAAGGAATATTAAGAATGTATGATAAATGGTAGAGAAGGTCATGAAAAACAGTTTGGGCAGTGAAAAGGGTACGGCCAGGCACTACACCATAACACAGAAAAGTTTTCTCCTTTGCTCAAACTGCACAACAGCAGTATCCAATAAAGCAAGAAGCTAAAAAACAGGTCAGGGAGATCTTAGATCAACTTGAATACCAAGGGGTGATCAAAAATTGCACCTGAAACCTGACAATTCAAATTGTTTAGTTTTAGATTACAGTCATTTAAACACTTGCACTAAGACATTTGCCGTCCAAAGTGCACACAGTGCAGCATTAATGAATAACATTGTGCGGAAAAAATATAAAACAACACTTGATATCTCAAATGGATTTTTCTGCCAAAATATAGTGCCTGAAAGCAGGTATCTAATAGCATTCTCAGCACTACGGTCATAGCGGCAATTTTGTCGACTCCCCCAAGGGTATTAGAACAGCCCAGTGTTGCTTTTGGCCAGGGTAACTGAGTTACTTCAAACTTTGGATGAAGAGGCATTGTCCTATGTGGATGATATCTATCTAATGGACAATGACCCAGAGGAGCACTTGAACAGAGTGAATACCATAATTTTGGGATTTGCATCTGAGGGCTACAAATTCAACTTTAAAAAAATGAAAAATTGCCCGCCTTAGTGTCCTGTTTTTAGGATATGAGCTTTCAAGAGATGGGAAAAGCCTGGCAGCCAATTTTGTAGAAAAATGTGCACTGCTCCAACCTCCATAATCAGTAAAATACTTACAATCAATCCTGGGATTCCTAAATTTTGTTAGTACATACATTTTAGATTACGCACAAAGAATAAAACCCTTCTACGATTTAATAAAACCTGATTTTTCAGTAAGATAATGGACATAGGAACACACGGATATCCTTCGGTCCCTACAAGCTGACATGATAGCTTCCAAACACATACAGACATGCGTTAATGTACGTAACCTGGAGATCCGTATAGTTTTGGGTCAACCTTTCTGACATATAATGAAGGTGAAACAGTACCAATTGCAACAAATCACATTTATACACAAATGCTGAGATGCGCTTTGCATCCACAGAAAAGATTCTAACGGCAGTACAGACTGCTATAGTGAGAGAAAGAGCACTGGCTCAGGGGAAACGATTAATAATAGTGACTCCAGTTCCAGCCTTAGAGGCTGCGACAAAGGCGAGCGTTCCAAATGCTAAAGTCTTACATCCGAGATGGATACAATGGGCTAATTCTCTCACTGCAACAGATGTAGAAGATAGGTACGATAGGTACGACCCAAATCTAAAGACACAAGCATGTCTCTACGAACAAAATTATGCCTCTAGATCAGTATGAATATATTATTTACACAGATGAATCTGCTCAACCGGCCATAGGAAGTAAGCCACAATATAGCGCGGCATGCGCTATCGTTAAAGATCGCATGCGGGATGGAACGTTCCATTCAAGTTGCACAAATACGCAATCTCTAGGAGACTGCATGGCACAGCAGGCAGAGTTAAAAGCTAAGATTCTGGCACTGGTAAATACGGATCGAGAATTCCCCACACTAATTGTGTGCGATTCATTTTACTGTGTACAGTCGAATATGTGATGCTACAACGCGATCAAAATGATCGCGGTATGTAACATTGCAGTTTTTGCAACGCAAGTCGTTACAACGACTTGCGTTGGAGGGCGCTGGACTTAGGAGTAGTAAGATTTACTATTCCAACACCAGTCTACGTACAGTAGGGAAGGTGTTGGAATAGTAAATCTTACTATTCCTTAGGTTATTGCGCCCTTAAGTGCAAGTCGATGTAACGCTTGCGTTGTAATGGCAGCGCTCTAAATGCATTGCGGTGTAATCACCGCGATGTAAACGATGCTTCCCTGTACAGTCATATAACGAATACTTACAATCCTGGGTTCAAAACGGGTTCACAAATGCAAACATTGGCACAATTAAGCATAAAATGCCGTGGAAACAGGTAGTGAAGTTTAAATTGGAACTACCAAGGACTCATGTGATACATACTCTGAGTCATCAGCGTGATGGCGTTCAAGTTGAAGGGAATTCATTGGCTGACGAAGCCGCAAAGGGGCTGTACGCATGGCTTCCGTAGCTGCAATCACTCGTTCTAAAACAAGAATAGATGGTGAGATTATGGTGGTTGTCATTGCGTCACGCAAAAACAGCAAAGCACTACCTAAAAATTTCCACTCAAGTACTCATACAAGTTAGATGCCAATAACATTCCATTTGCTCAGATTCCTGGAGTGAGGGATAGAGTAATTCCAAACATGGATCGAAGGTTAGGTTTAGTTCTAGCAGCACACGTAGGGATAGGTTCTGCACATGCAGGAGTTACGGTGACTGTTTCTTTATTAAAACAACCCTATTGGTGGCCTGGATTAACAAAGCACACTAAGGACTGAGGGGATTATGGTGGCGGAACGATCGCCACCGCTGGCCCGGCGGTGAGGTCTGCCAGCACTGCAGACTGCGATTCTCCCACCGCCAGATTACGATGGCGGTGGGATCCAGACCGCGGCGGAGGCAAAGCCCATCCACCACAGAACCACCACAGGCAATCTTTACGATTGCCTGGTAGAGCGGTCTGCATCCATAAAATAGTGGCGGTGCCTAGCAAGCACCATCCGCCAAATTAGGATGAGGTCTCCAGCCAGCCTTTCCACGGCAGTGCAACCAACATTGAAAGGCATGCAGAGTTTGGTTTTGGGGGCCCGTTGCGGGCCCCCCTTGTGTAGGGGGGAGGTGTGGGTGCACTGGGGGGTACCCATGGTCCCCCCTACATTTCACTGCACCAAGTGGCAATCACAGTGTAGTGCCTGCCAAGTAGTGCAGTGAAATGCACAACATGCTCTTTTTGACATCGTGGAGGTGCTGCTATCAGCAGCCACCACCGCAATGTTAAAGGTGCGGAATCTGACCGCAGCAGTGGCAGTCCCATCCTAATCGGGTATGCAGAACCACCGCATGCATGGCAGATGGTCCCGGAGCCCAGTCCGTCGGCCATCGTAATCGGCCCCTATGTCTTGAAATGCGACATCTGCCAGGCAGTGTGCGCCCACCCCCCTCCTACTTGAAAAGGCTCCCTTGAGCTAACGACCTGACGAGCTCTGGTTGATGCACCTGCACCCAGCGAATGGTACTGAGACCTGAGAAGATTTTGGGCAGCATTTCCAATACCCCCAAAAAAGTGTTGCTCTTTACTGAAGAAGGACAATTATCCTGAAACACGTGTCTAGAGATACACAGCACTGGCTGCACTAACAAGGGTGAAAAACTAAAGCCTGACACCAAAGAAAGTATTATCATGCACTGCATTTATTATGATGCATCGGGGTAAACTGAGTGCTGGAGTGTGAGGCAGTGTGTGCCCACCCCCCTCCTATTAGGTAAAATACCGAACCAAAGTCCAACTTTATCTCAACTTCTCCCCCACTTTGTACACAAATAAACAAAAATACTAAAAGTGCTTATTTTTCTACCAACAGAAATATCAGCAAGAAAACTGCAATCAAAAATCAAAGAAAGCGCATCAGCATTGAAAACGACTTCATATAAATGACAATGCATGTATCTAAATAATTTTTATATACATTTTTCTTAGCATTTGCAACATCACAATGACTGAAGGTACCCAATTTATAACGTCACAAAAAGGAAACGTTTTTCTATGCTACATTGGGTATGTGTATACCCAAGAAAAGCAAAGTAGACTGAAAGTAAACTGGAAATGTAGTAAATACTATTCTAATAAATGTTATGGGAGGGCTACAACTAAGGAAACAACAGTTCTGTATGTTAAGGAGCAGAAGCACCCCCTCATATTAGTGAAATGGAGGTTAGAAATGCTTTGGACAATATAAAAGAAGCTAGCACTAGGTCAGACAAATCTACCATTGAAATACTAATGGAAAAGTTGCCCAAAATACCATAACAAGCTACTAGCCAAATGCCCTCAATTTTTTCCCTGAAAAGAACAATAGCTAGACCAAAAAAAGCTACTACCACTACCACACCTGCCCCAAAAACATTTGAAGAAGTCGAAATTCCCCCAGAACTCTCCATTACACATAATGAAGAACAATTTCTTCTTTATGATAATATATCAAAGGATAAAATTATGTTTGCAACTGCTAATAATTTACTAAAACTCCAACAGTGTGAAACTTGGATGATGGACAGCACTTTTAAAATATGTCTCAAACCATTCTATCAATTATATACTGTCCATGCACTATTCCAAAATACAAAGATATCTTTTCTCTACGCTTTATTACCAAATAAGCAAAACTCCACCTATATTGAAGTACTGTCAAAAATTAAACAGGAAACCAATAATTATTTTCCCCCAAAAATAATTATTGACTTTGTGCAGGCAATGATAAATGAAATACTAAAAACATCCCCACACATAGCAATTCAGGGTTGCTACTATCATTTTAATCAATGTATTTGGGGACACCTTCAAAAATCCACACTAAGGGGCACATTCCGACCCCGCTCGTAACGCCTTCCGACCAACACGGACTGGAAATGTATTCCGACCGACCCATACGCGCGCTGTCCGACCAGCAGAGTACGATGCAACGCGTGTCAGATACAACCGACTCGCATGGAGCACAATACGGATGGCCGACACGTATGGGAATCAATCTGTCTGAGTACATCGTCCAGAAAACAGCCCAACGCGACCATCTCGTTCACGAATGCTGCAACATAGCATACCGTGAATGGGACAGACTCGGACTACCCCGCCAATGCTTAAAAAACATCCGTTGCGGTCAACTGAAAAATTTCCGTCATGCTCAACGAAATAAAACAGAATCAGACAGAAAAAGTCCAAACACTGTCAGCCATTTTGCCAGCACTGTTTCACTCACTCACAGGGAAGCTGAGTCACAGGAAGGAAAGTAGGGTTTGCTGGGAAGGTGGGTGTAGCCAAAAGCATGATGGGAGTCGTAGTCACAGCTAACAATCCTCCTCACACATGGCCCATCAAGCCCACCTTGAACTATGCCCATCTCACAGGGAGTGGAAAAGTACTGCCAAGATGGCTGACACTGGGCTCTGCTGTGGGGAGCACAAGGCGCTGTTGGGAGTTGTACACAAACAAACACCAGGCCACCACTGTCAGACATCTTGAAAGTAAACCTTTAATCATGGTCATGGAAGCATGGTCATGGTGGCATACTTGCTCGGGTGGGAGAATGAGTTTCATTAATGACTTCAACTACTATCAAGGCCTGCCCAACACACACCTTCACAGCCAGATCAAATAGCACTCTTGTGACTAGTCAGTCAATGACAGTGAAAAGAAATGTACCGGCAAGATGGCTACCACATGGGGCTTATGTATGAATTGGCCACAAGTCACACCTAGGCTCTGGCCCTCTCACACCAGTCCACACTCTACAAAATCTTCACTGTACATTTCCACGCACTGTCTGGGGATGCATTGCCCAGGGGTGCCCCATCGGCTGGCTGTGAAGGTGTGTGGAGTACATGACATGTGGTGAGATGCAGACATAGCACACATCAACACACACACACAAAGCAACATATCCATCATTGACAAGGGATACCTGACAGTGAATGGAATGGCTACAGCAAGATGACTGACACTGTTGCATGGTGTCATTTACACAAAGCACTGTTGTGTGCTGCATTCAACTCCTACATCATGCAGCATTGTCAGCATCCTTGCCACTACACTCCCCTCACTGTCATTGACACTTTCAACACGAGGAATAATCTGGACTGGGTGGGAGGAGGGGTACAACTCACAGCAGCAAAACACAAGCACACAAACCGCTGTACCTCGCAGTCCTGAGCATGGAAAAGCAAGAAAGCTGCCTTGGTTAACTCATCTGTCCATGAAGGACAAGGACAACATACATGATGTTATGAGGCACAAAACTAAGCAGCAAAACCATTTGCTAATGAAACAAATTCACATGTGTGCAATGAGATGAGAAATAGGAAAACATATAACAAAATAGTAAATCTCAAATACTCCCATACATACTGAACTGTGAGTGTGTTGGTAGCCACACCAATGTGACTCAAAGATACATGCACAAATGCCAGCACACGTGCACAAATCATGCAACACATCGTAAGAGGAAGAGTACGTATGTCATCGTAAAAGCACAAATGTCGGAAATACCAACACACCTGTGTCAAGCACAGGGTGGCACTTGACTTTCAATGTCTATGTACAGTCCAAAAAACAATACATGACCTATTTATGCACAAAGCTCAACATCTTGTTAAAATTACAATGTTCTTTACTAATGTAGGCCTGTGTCTGTGACAATTGAGGATAATGCAATGTACATACACTCATCATAATGTACCATAGCAAATGTAATGTGTAAGATACATTGACCTGTGCAAAAACAAAACATACATTGTGTCTCTCTTGTACCCACAGGGCATGCCGGAGACACTGCAGGAACCGAACAAGAATTCCAGTCCCAGACTCTGGTTGACCCTGAGCTCTCCAGTGTGGATGTCTCTCAGTTCTCTTCAGACGACGATGAATGTCCTGGCCCCTCCGGTGCAGATCAGCATGCAGCACCAGCACCTGTAACTTCAGCACCCCCTGTGCCCACTCCCTCAACATCTGGCAATTCCCAGATGACCTCTACCAACACAGACACAACAAGGCAAGAAAACACTGACAGCACAGCAACACAGGGCACTGTGGAGTTGGCGGACAACAACATAAGTGTCAGCAATGAAGGAGGCTCAGGGTTGTCTGAGTCTGCAACAACTGGTCCTGCTTGTGTGGGTAGGGGTGGTGCGAGGGTCCACGGGGTAATGACATGTCATGAAGATGGTGCTGCTGAACAAGCAGACCCACAGTTGGGACACATTCTAAATGCATATCGAGAATGCACTGGAGACTTTGGCCAGGTAGTTGGGATCCTCAAGGACATGCAACTGCAGCAGGCTGCCCATCATGCCAAAATGGAAGCACAAATTAACAAAGACGTTACAAAATCTTCTGAATTGAGTGTGTGGCACAGCTTCCTGATCCCAAGAAATGTTGCACTCTGTGACAGCATTGTGTGTTTTGCAGGTCACATGTCACCATACAACAGCCAAAGGACCCTGTGAAGGAGAGACATAGAACAATCTTTACATACCTAAAATTCTGCATTTATACACAAGTCTTATGAATTGTGAACACTAGCTAGGAGTCATGTCAACACTGTACTGGTGAACATACTAACTCAATGGACACATAACAACTCCAAGGATCATGTCAAGTATCATGCACCCACACGTATGCATAGATATTGTACAACAGACACATATCATGGAAAGAAAAAGCTTAGTCAAGTCATTATTGTATACATACAATCATGAGAATTTTTTTTTGATGAGCTGTCTCCGAACATCCTCCTCCCCCTCATCATCACTGGCAACATGACCCAGGGCTGGATCCTCCCCTGCTGGAGGCTGCTGGTCCACGTCATCTTGGATGATAGGTAGCACATTCCTCACTGCCAGGTTGTGTAGCATGCAACACACAATGATGATCTTACACACCTTTTCTGGTGCATATTGGAGGGCCCCTCCTGTACGGTCCAGGCAGCAACATCTGCTTTTCAGTAGCCCAAATGTCTGCTCAATCACTCGCCTGGTCCGCCCATGTGCCTCATTAAAACTAGACTCAGCAGGGGTGACAGGGTTCCTGAGTGGTGTCAGGAACCAGGGCATGTTGGGGTATCCAGAGTCAACTAAATTTAAACAAAAACATTTCATGTGTCTGAAAACAGGGTACAACCTGACATACAACCAAAACACAACATAAACAGACATTACACACCAACAAGCCAGGCACGCTGATTTGGCAGCTGAGACATCATCTGTGGGATCCTATTGTTTCTCATAATATACGTCTCGTGTGCTGATCCTGGGAAACGTGCACAGACATGTGAGAATGTCATGTCAGGCAGACATACCACTAGGGTATTTATTGAGTGAAAATGCTTATGATTCCTGTATGTTTGTTCATTTGCCTGTGGTGGGACCAAAGCCACATGTGTACCATCAATGGAGCCAATGACATGTGGCATTAATTTCTTCCTAAAGTATAAAAGTCACTCTTGATGTCAGCAAATTGTCGTGGTGTTGGGAATTTGATGTACCAGTTCAGAAAATGTAACATTGCCTCCAGAAAATCACAAAGCACACAGCTAAACATTGTCTGTGACATCCCACCAGCAGTAGCCACAGTATACTGGAAGGTTCCGGTGGCAAAGAAATGTAGGGCTGCCATCCCCTTCACCTTGGGGGTCAGCTCAGATGGATATGGGCTTCCAGGTAGCAAATGTGGGCCCAACTGCTCTGCCAACTCCTCAATGAGTGATCTGGTGAAGCGGTAATGTCTGAGGCTGTCACGTTCTACCATGGTCTCTAGGTTGGGGAAGGGGCTGTGGACAGCTAGTCTCCTGCGGTATATAGGTGACAAAGAAACATCAATTCACTTTCAATTGTGGCAAGTAATATGCTAAGTATCATGTGCAACATCAAAGCAAGACTCAATGAAGTCAGGTGTCTAATGTTGAGTATTGACACAAAGGCCTGCTATGCGACCCTCACAGAACGTTTCACGTCATGATGGTTTTACAACAAGTGCAATGTTGTGCTGTGACCAATCAATGGTGTCTGTCACAGTCCATGTTAACAAACATCACATACTAAACACACACCTAAGAAACTATCAAAGATATATGTGTGTAACAACTGACACAAGGTGGAAAGATACACACACAGGGATCATGCATTGCCACCTGGACACTGTCATGATGTAATGTCTGACATACATGTACCACCACACACATAAAACACCCATGATGTGTATCACATTTTGTTTGCTTAACAAACAGGTATGTCTGTGACACACAGACACAACAGCAACTCACATGCCAAATACAGATTGATCTTTAAAGTGAATATCATCAACAACCTAAACAATGGAGTGTGGACATTGTACAATACTCGGATACTGTGGATTCACTCACAAATACTGCATCCAAAGAACTTTGTAACACACAGTCCAATACAGCTGTGATTCAGGGTATATGTATGTAAGTTGTGATAACACAATGGGCCCCTGGGACTGTGACCAGGCCAAGGAGGGTGATCTCTAATGTGGTCACTCACAGTTGTGATGTGCATCACAAACAATGTATTTGATGCACATGAAGGTTAGCTCATCATGGGAGTGTGAGATATCAAGAGCTCTGTCCAATATGACATGTTAATCTATGTACCCATACATGCCATAAAACAGGACATGAAGCTTCCTAAACTGTCCGACATGCTTATTAATTGGTGTAGGACACCTGAGCCTCAGCTAAAACAGTGTGGTTTGC
The DNA here is from genome assembly GCF_964204655.1 of Triturus cristatus. Lineage (NCBI taxonomy): Eukaryota > Metazoa > Chordata > Amphibia > Caudata > Salamandridae > Triturus > Triturus cristatus. The sequence continues at coordinate 1,361,322,828 of NC_140591.1, read as the reverse complement.
ATCCTTTGGCTGTTGACCGTAATGGAGACAGACGCGGGTGAGTATTCAAAAGACACATCGGATACTTCAAAACCAAGCCGGACGCACACATTCGCTGTTGACTGTAATTGGGACAGACGCGGGTGAGTGTTCAAAAGACACATCTTACACTTCAAAACCAGGCTAGACACACACATTGGCTATTGGTTGTCATAAGGACAGACGCGGGTGAGTATTCAAAAGGCGCGTCATACACTTCCGAACCACGCCAGATGCACACATTGGCTATTTGTCGTCATGGGGACAGACACGGTTTTGCTTCGTGGACGTATCACATGCTAACAAATTCTGTTGGCTTACAACAACAATGTATCAAACTCAAGGCATGTCCAATGCGTGCAATGTTATGGATTGGCCAAATTCGGATAATGTGAACATCTCGGACCTATCTCTTTGGACGCAAGGAACAAAATCCACCTCTGCAGCACAGATATAAAGCTGTCTGTTCCCAAGAGACTTCACTTGCCTGCACTACATGCTACTTGTCTACATCTCAACCTACCACTGCTGCTGTCTCTGCATCCTCTGGGATCTACAATGGCACGTACTGTGGAGAGCGCACCAGCTTTCAAAGAGGAGGAGAACCAGGTCCTGCTGGACAGCCTCCTTCCACAGTACAGCAAGCTGTATGGAAAACCAGGGGAGCAGGTGAGTGTTGATTACACTGCCTTTTAAATTCACCATGTTTTAAAACAGGCACTACTAGCATTGTGATCCCCAAGGGCAAGCATGCACACATAGTTATTGTAAGTCTCACAGTGTGTGGATTCATATCTGGACAGGTACAGTGATGTAAAAGTGTAGTTTGTGGAATTGATTTTCATGCACTCTTCTCATGTTGTTAAGGCAGCCTTGCACACAGGACACCTGCCCCTGATGATACTTGTACAACCTGTATACATGATATGCCCTTCTAACAATGACCTATATGTCCAAGTTTTTTCTGAACAAACATGTAGCATGTGTAGTAATGGTGTGTCACTATGCCATCCTTACAGGTGAACGCCCATCAGAAGCAGAAAATGTGGCTGACCATCTTCCGGGCTGTGAGATCTGTGGAGGTCTTCAAACGCTGCATCCGCCACTGCCAGAAGAGATGGCAGGACCTCCGTGGCTGGACCCGGAGGATTGCAAGAGTCCAGCTGAAGCTGTCACCTCCTCGCAAAAGGGGTGGACGACGGACTCTGACCCCCCACACGCTCCAGATACTGACTGTGGTCTTCCCTGACCTGGATGGGCAGTTGAAGGCCAGACAGCCGCACGGAGGGGGTGAATTTGTGCCATTTTGCTGACCTATGTCTGACATGCATGTTACACTCTCTCAGCCTTGTAACACTCTCGCAGGTCGTCTGTCTGCTGAGACAACACTTATATGGCACAATGAAATGATGCCCCATTTTCATCTGATGCCCAGGTGTGTCCCTTTCCCTCTGTGACATGTGTCACTTGGGTCCTGTGTAGTTGCTGTAGTCCAAGGTTAATGTGAACAACACCATATACAACAGGTGCATTGAGTAGACCATCATGAGTGAGGTAATTGTCTAACATGTGTCAGCACATTGACTGAAATATGACCTGTACTCTTGTTGCAGGGATTCTGCACATATACAGAACTATGCGCAGGAAACGAGGACCTTAGTGTGTAGTGGTGCACCAAAATACCCACCTCGGTACCCAGAACCCCAATCCGACTAGCTATAGTGTCTCATTCGTTCTCTGTGTTACAGTGAAGCTACCAATGATTAGACATCCTAGAACATGTTACTCCGTCCATCTCAGGATACGTGGGAACAAGAACACTCTTTCATTCAAACTCTCGTACTTGTCCACAACATGAGTAAATAGAGTCAAGGAATAGTTTAAAATGTTTATTTTAACTAACGTGCTCTATAATGCAGTACACTAGCCAATACTAGCAGCAATATGCATAAGATCAAACAAATCAGCATGGTTACAATTCCATTTAGAACAAAAGGGGAAATCATATTATAATGATGGTGGACACAGGACTATAGCACCTGGTCACCCTCCCCGTGCTAGAAGCTAGTTTATTATAATTATAGAATACCTCCAGGCTTTGTCAGGGGGACCCCATACCTCTGAGTTCAGATGCAGGAATTTACATTTCCAGACAAGCACAGCTCTTCTATCCTGGAAAGCGTTTCTCCAAGTGTGTTAATATGCATGCAATGCAATATTAAAAGCACCAGATATCCAGGTGTGCAGCTGTGTTCTATGTTATGGCTAGGGATGTGAGACTGACCAAATCAAATCAACAGAGCTCAGTGTTTTTCGACCTTGAACACGCTGTACAGACAAGTAGCAGAGTGTTCAACTAAATATGTGAAATGCAGACAGTTCTCATGTGAAAGCAAGCAAGAAAAGTGTTTACGGGAAATGTGGCATGCAGTAACGTGAGCAAAAGCGGCAAAATGGCGGCCATGCATATACTAACTTATCCTAACTTAGCAATGTCCACAGGTGTGTCCATATCCTCACTACACGCTGTGTGGTACATACATAAATGTTCGAAATGCTGATCTGGGTCAACACAGGTTTGTGAGAAATATACTACACACCCGTGTAGCAGGTAAGACCAATATTGATGCCTCAGACAAATGAAATGGATAATTCAATCTGAGATACACCTAGTCCTTTTCTGTACATTATATAAAAAGGAAAGGAAAGCCTACCCGATGCCGATTTTAAACAAGACGAGGTTTACACAATGTCGGGTGGCTTTATACTTTTTAAAATCTTTACCAGACCCATTTGTCTGTTTCTCAATGGCCTCTTTCTTATAGGCTTGTTTAAATAAGAGAAAGGGGTTGGTTACGAGATCTGCGAGACGTATCCTGAACAGTAACTGATCTTTTTATGATTATGTGTTAATATGATTGGATTTTAATGATGCTATTTTATGAATGTGGGATGTGTATGTGTTTATTCTTTTATGATCATTTTAAATTTTGATCGAATAAAGAGTTTGGATGATGAAATGGATAAGTGTTCAAAATGCATAGTCACCTGCCTAGTGCTCTGGGTAATCCCATGTTTCACATCCACCAAGGACAGGTATGCCAACTCAGGCCATCTGAGACACATCCTGTCACATCCTATTTTTGGGTGTCAGGCAAGACTTTAACCATTGTAAAACTGAAATTTATGTGTCTGACTCTATGTCAGTGTGTACAGGCAGAACTTTTATAATTACACATGTGGCGAATATGTTAAATATGGACAGACATCAAATGTATGGAAATTGGCTCAGAAACACAGGACAAAACATGTGTGTGTTATCCCTTGACTCTGCATAATGGTGGCTTCAACATATATGTGTATGTTGCACTACTTTGTTCTTGGGAGCTTGCAAAATGTTCATGTATACAGATTTGTTAATTCATATACTCCAATGTCTCAGTAGAACAACGTGAGCTTGTCAAAGTATTAAATTTTGTGTAGCACATAGGGGACATGTATACTTGACCGCTACAGATGTTGCTTTAACAGTGAATAAATGAGTGTGACACAGTGCTGACTGTAAAGTCGGGATTCACCGCCCCTGTAACAAGAGTCAGTACAGACTGTTTAGCCAGACAGGCCTGTGACATAGTGTGCCACATAAAAATTCTTGAGGATGCAGTATTTGTACTTGTCTGTTTTCCTGCATGCAGACTTATTATAGCATTGACGTTCAAGACATAACCCCATCATGGTGACTGGGGATGGAAGTATGTTCATCATGTCAACTTATGAATTTATCGATCCCATTTACTGTGCCACTTCCAGACTCCCTTGCTGAGATGAGACATGTTTGTAACGACACGTGACACTCAGGAGCATTACAGATCAGATAACATGCAAAATAGTGCTTTGTTGGCCATGTATTTAGTAGAATTTGAAATACATCTAACAGATGGTTCCACTGCCATCATGTGTTTGGAAACCATGATTCACTGGCAGACTGACAAGTGCCATGTTTACATAGGTGTAATGAATATGAAAAGTGGCATGAACATTATGCAAGGGCTTGCTCTGTGATGTGTTGTGAAACAACTTATGTGTCAAGTCTAGGCAGATGACTGATGTGAATCTGTTTCTCCCCCTTGTTCACAGCATCATCTACGGCTACTGGAGGAGGTGGTTCCACAGACCAAAGCGGCTAGCCAGACTGGGTCCACTGTGGAGGAGGAGGAGGGACCCAGTGGCACAGAGGGTGAGGGGAGCCACACTGAGGGCCGCTCTGAAACATCAACATCAGCTGAGGACCAATCCAGCTGCAGTAATGACTCCCTTGTGGTGGTGGGTGTTACCAGAGCAGAGGCCACAACAACAGAGTCTGTCCCCGCCACCACCACCATCTCCACCCTCCCAGCTGCTCCCATTCCAAAGGTCCGTGGACACTCCCGTGTTAGGGAGCATATCTCCTTTGGTCCAGGCACTGCACCTCCTGCATCTGTCACCCCTGCTGCCCAGAGTGTGGAGTCCGTGGACTTGCTCAAACAGATACATGTGAGGCAGATTTCCATGCTGAAAATCCTCCATGCACACACCAGTCTATTGACACAATTGGTGTCATACATGGAGGGCATGTCATCACAAATGTCTGCCCTACAGCGGACAAATCAGTCCACGGGCTCCTCACTGATGGCAGCAGTGTCCCTCCTACAACAGTCCCTCACCCCTCCTACCTTTGCCCCATCCACAGTCCACACTAATCTTCCTGACCAAAGCACACTCACACAGGCACATGCACAAACCCCAACAGACACAAGCAGCACACAGCAATCTAAAACAAAGTACCAATCAAACACGCACAAGACTGACATCACACACACAGGGGATGGGGAAAAAACACACACACAAACCCATCCACAACCACTCTGCATTCCTCAGCTACCTCTCCCGTTCCCTCCAAAACCCCTACTCTGGACTCTCCTGCAACCCACCTTCCCAGAGTGTCTTCCTCTGTGACTTTGGCCTCTTTCCCACTGACACATCAGACCAGACTCACAAGGGGAAGAGGAAATCACCACACACAGAGAGGAGATCCACCACTGCACGCACACCCTCCCCTAAGAGTAGGAACACTGAGGCCCCCAGTCGTACATCCCCCAGGACAAGGAAAAGCAAAACCCCACCACCATCCCACACTTCCACCACGAAAGCTACATCCTCCCGAGCCCCGGCCACCCCTCCCAAAATTCACACATCAGAAGCCATCCCAGGTTCACCCACACACCATTACACAATCCCCAAGATAATAAGGCCCTCCCCCCTACCACAAGCACTTCCACTCCCACAACACCACACCCTCAGTCAGTTCCAGACACTGCAGTGGAGACCCTGGCCCCCCAATCTGACCTGTCCACTGCAGTGGAGCCCCCATCCACTCAATCAGACATGGGCACTGCAGTGGAGCCTCCATCCCCTCAATCCAACATGTCCACTGCAGTGGATCCACAACCCCCTCAATCCAACATGTCCACCGCAGTGGAATCTCAACCCCCTCGATCCGAAATGTCCACTGCAGTTGATACGTACACTCCAGTAGCCCCCATCCCTCCCATAACCCATACTGGTACACCCTAATCATGTCCCTGCGGTGCCTGGCCTGCCCCTAAAGATGCCCCTCCAAGGGGAGATGTCCCTTAGTTATCACAGTGCAGGCAAGCAATGGATGACGACTCATCATGTTTACCCCCTGAAGGACTCATTAACATGGACTGGCCATTGGCCCTGTTGTTATTCAGGATTTTTTTATTTTTTATATGCAAATGCTGAATAAAGCTTATTTTTGTTATTTTGCATTTCGTGTACATAATGTTGCTGATGAGGGTACTGAAATTGCTGTTGAAATATTGTATAGTGACACAAATAATATAGTGATGTAATGGACTGCATTGTTCATGGTATATGTGTCATATTACAGTATGTATCAGAGTCATCATTTACAGCATTTGCAGGTTGTCAGGATCCACATTGTTTTGGACAAGGAGTGTGACATTCTTTTCACAACCTCCCATCTTTGGCTTACACTTTTGCACATATGTCTGGCTGACATTTGTACACATTTAAATGTTTTTAATGGTACGTCCGTCTCCAATGGACATGCAGAATAGCGCATTGATGATGAACAAGTCATCTGTCTCATCAGTGCAACTTGGTAAACATGGATTTTGACTATGTGCAGATGATTTTGGATACACACCTGTACACAGGCTGATGGGACCAAAGAATTCTGTGTGTTGTAATTGTTGGATCAATGTCTGAGTCACATTCTGACTTGGTAGACCCCTGCCAAGACAAAGCTTGACACAGCTGACCTTCCACAGTAGTGAAATCACCTCTTGGCAGTGTGTTAATCTGTGACATTTCCTGACCCCATGGTGTGTGTTCTGTGAGCATGACTCTCTGTGTTCCAAGCCCTTTTTCTACCAAGACCAGTGCAGATGTTCCTGTTTGTGAAGCTTGCTGTGTTGTCCAGTGCTTTGTCAACCACTTTGACTTTGAGTGTACAGGAAGTGGGTGCATGGGAAAAATTGAGTCATTATGGTGTCATCCCTGGTTAGGGTTGATATAAGGGCCTGCACTGTGGGCAAACTCACATTTGATGTTTTTTGGATTCCCCGAGTCACATTTGTGATACCAAAATCAGCGTGTTTTTAATCTTTCATCTGTTTTGGGGAGTTTGGCACTTGTATTTGTGTATGACTGCTCACACTCAGCAGATTCTACCCTCCTCTGTCGCCTGATGGCAACATGTCTTCTTTGTAGGTCTCCTTGAGTGTTTCATTGTTTTGGCACAGTGTTAAATTTTCCAATGTGTCTGATACATTTCACGTTATGCACATGTACTCCATCCTAAATGGTGGGACAAATTTCACCAGGTGTAATGACTAGCTATGTGTATTGTGTTTGTAAAACACAGATCCATCCACCACCTCTGGGATTGTCATGGGTGCATGTGCAATGTCACCAGTCAATGTAAGCTTAGCTGATGCACATTGCTGCTGATCAAGGGATGTGGTGTTTAGACTGGCCAAATGTGACTTGTCTCTTGGCAAGGCCCCTACCTACATTGTGGCCTTACATTACAGGCCATGCCCTGTGAGTAATGTTTGGGTATGTGTGATGAAAGTTGTTCTGTCAAGACACGTGACACAGTGCGCAAGAGTGAGTGTGCTCCGAAGTATGGGCCACATCCTAATTTATCATCACAAAGGGTTATCAGACAGGATGCTGTCATCACAGTGTAGTGGCATTGAGAGTACTGCGGTAGAGAGTCAGTCTCTTGATGTATTGTTTTTTGTTCCACCAAGCTTGTTTCACAAGTGACTGTTGTGAACCCACTCAACAAACAATGCCTGATTGCCCACATTCAGTAACACAATTCTGGAGATACTTCTGGATTATACTCAACACACATATGTCTCAGTGGAGTTCAGCCCCCCATCGTGTGTGTTGGCGTAGCCTAGAGACACTTCCACACACACACACATGTTGTTTTTGTTCTGCAGTATGTGGCTGGCTGGTTGTCTTAGTGCATCTTTTTTTCCCCCCTCCTTCTTGTTTTTCGCCCCCACAGGTCTTCTATTGCCCAGTATAGATCTACTAGGGCTTCACTCTACTACGTCTGGTTACCTTCCTACACTTTAGGAGCCAGATTACCAGTAGTGCACCACACATCTATTTAGGTCCTGAAGAAGTGTCAAACAACTTGTTAGGAATGACAAAGGCACGAAACATGTCGACCCACGACATTGCGACAGCCTGCTAGGAACATTGCATCCACATAGGGCGTCCACACTCTTTTTAATTAAGCAGGATCTACCTAAACCATTAAAATTGTTTTTGAATAGGACTGATCCAGACTTATTTTAAGATCCACCTCCCATGCACTACACCTGCCCTGCCCTCTTACCCGCACGCACCCCACGGCTTCTTCAAAAGATCTCCGGCAATGAGCCCCGTTTACGGTGAGGCCGTCAGGCATTGCAGCACCGGCCCGACAAGGAGAAAAGCCCAATGATGAAGCATGACATCCTTCGGGGTGTGTGAGGGCATCATGAAGAAAGACCTGTCTCTCCCCCGTCCCCTTTAGGAACTGCATACCTTTTGCAGCTTAGTGCATCTTCACCCATGTATTTCTACTGGCTTTGAGGGGTATTGAGTGGATGTTTGAGTTTTTTAATCTACTGGCCCTGGGACATCTTCAGTCTGCACATTCATCATGTTTAGAATTTGCCATTGCTGCCACAGTGTGGAACAGGATCTTGTCAAAACTGTGGTTTCCGAAGGATTCCTTTGTATGTGTGTCTGTTTGTGAACAAATGTGTGTTTATGCATTTTGATGGTCACTTCTTACATTGTCTAATTGAACATGGCAATTATTGGATGCTCATGGCTGAGGGTATTTTTTAAAGCGCAAAGTTTGCCTCAACAGATCTGTGTTTGTTTGGCACACAACCACTACTTTGTCACTACATTGCTTGTGGTTTTAGGCTCAAAAATCATACTTGATTGTTTGCACATGCTGGGATTTTGAACCCCACACTCACTGCAGTGATGGAGGCTTATACCCCATTTCCTCTATGTGCCTGACAATGCTGGGGGTTTGAACTCCACACTCACCTTCTGGTCACTGCAGTGAAGGGGTTATACCCCATATCCCCTATGTGCCTAACAATTCTGGGGGTTTGAACCCCACACTCACCTTTTGGTCACTACAGTGATGGGGGTTTCTGTAAAAAAGTTTTTATGTGTCAGTATTGCAGGCAGTTTACACAGAAAACCACAATCTTGGCATGACAGTAGTGGGGGAGTGTTCGGCCTCCACCCCTTATGGTGTGGAGAGTGCTTTAGGGAAGGACATCCACCCCCTATGGGGTGGACATTGCTGGTAGGGATGGACACCCACCCCCCATGGGGTGGACGATGCTGGTGGGGATGGACATCCACGCCCTATGGGGTGGATATTGCTGGTGGGGATGGACATCCACCCCCTATGGGTGTGTTGCCTTTCGCGGAATCGTGACGTTTTTGTGTGTGGTAAGTGTCTGGCTTACCGTCTGTGACGAACACGTCGGTTATGGTTGTTGAATCGACCGTAGGCGTACAGTATAGGGATGACATGCACGATCGGATACAAATCTGCTTCGTCTCGTATTAATCTACTTTATAAAATAATATGTCTTTATTAAATATATATAATATATTTGTTTTAATTAATTTAACCTATTGTATTATTTATACACATTCCCACTATACACTACATTCATTTTTTTAGTTTTCAAACCTATCAACATATATAAATAACTATTCCCACTCCAATTAGTATTAAATCTGCGTAGGGTGCTGGTCAGTAAATATATATAATTTACTATTGCCACTCCAATTAGTATTAAATCAGGAAAGGTGCTGGACACTAACAATATATAATTTACTATTCCCACTCCAAATAGTATTAAATCTGGGAAGGTGCTGGACACTAACAATATATAATTTACTATTCCCACTCCAATTAGTAATAAATCTGAGAAGGTGATGGACACTAAACATATATAATTTACTATTCTCACTCCAATTAGTATTAAATCAGGGAAGGTGCTGGACACTAACCATATATACTTTACCTTTCCCACTCCAATTACTATTGAATCAGGGAAGGTGCTGGACGCTAACCATATATAATTTACTATTCCCACTCTAATTAGTATTAAATCTGGGAAGGTGCTGGAAGTAAACATATAACATTTACTATTCCCACTCCAATTAGTATTAAATCAGGGAAGGTGCTGGACACTAACCATATATAATTTTCTATTCCCACTCCAATTAGTGTATCATTTTGCCTTTATTGACTTGAATCCATTTCAAACTCTTAATAAGCTTGGAAATGTCTGCTTTTTCCACAATATCCTCAATGACACTTAATGACCATCTGAAGTCTCTAGTCTGAGAAGTTCATGTTAGAGTATTTATACAGCACTTCAAACAGTAATAAGGTGAAAATGCAACACAAGAAAAATCCCACACCAATTCGGAAAAATAGAGAAAAAAAAAAAATCAAGAACAAAATCCAATCAGTAGAACCAAAGATTTGCAGTTTTAAAGATCTAAGTGGAAATAGTTCCAAAAAGCCCAAAGCACCATTTGCGGCTATCTGGCTATGCAAGACTGGGAGAGTCACAAGTTCTCGCCGACCGCGATGAAACATGAGTTGGATACAGGGACTAGGGTAGTCCTGCTAAAAAGTTACCTTCTTGTTTACATTCTTGTTCCCATTCACAGTGGAGGGGGCTGTCAAGGGGCAGGGAAATATCATAGACAGTCGTCGTTGCAGCGCGAAGAGCAGGATAGGTGTCGCGGGCAGTCATCCCCATAGTACAAAGATCCTGTTGTCATTGCAGGCAGTTGCACCAGACCTTTGTGATGGTGCCCCTCGATCAGTGGTCAATTCTGAAGTGCGAGGAGTTGGGATAATGGAAATTCACGCTGACATGCAGTGCGAGTGACTAGGTTTTGGCACCAACTGGCCCATTTGCAGTCACAAACAGCCCAAAAACTTAAATTCAACCCCACTGAAGCCCCAGCAAGGGTCCATGACCTGAGGGGCACCACATGGTGATCAGGGGTTTGTTCTAGCTGGATCTGGGTGCAGGTTCAGGTGGTTGGGAGCCTGTTATGTCCCTGTGGCTTTGAACGGAAGGCCAGCAGACTAGCGCTTGGAGTCCCTCTGGAATTCCTGAGTTCAGGCACAGATGCGGGTCCAATCAGTCTGACTCAGGCAGGAGGGCAGCAGGGCAGCAATACAGCAAGGCAGCAGTCTAGCTAGGCAGTAGACCTGCAGGGGAGCAGTCAAGCAGAATGGCAGCTCTTTCAGCAGAACAGAAGTTCTTCTTTCTTTCAGAGTCTCCTTTGAAGTAGTAGAAGCTTCTGGAGGTTTCCTGTTGAAGTGCACAGGTTTCTTGACTCGTCTGCCCTGGCTCCAGACTAACTACATGGGGTATGTAGCCCTTTGTGCAGAGGCAGGACAAAGCCTTTTCAAGTGAAAGTAGGACTGTGCCTAGATCCACCCTCCCATCCTACCAGTGAGGGCCCATCCAGGCACACCTAATCACTCTGTTGTGTGTGGCTATCTAGGAGGTATACACAAAGCTCAACTGTCAGCTACACCCAGTCATGTGAACCAGAGATAGACTGCAGGTACTAAATGGCTAAGGCAGGAAAATTCCAACTTTCTAAATGTGGCATTTTCAAAAATATAAGTAAAATTCAGACTTTACTTTAAGAGGGGGATTTTCATTACAATTCAATGGCACCGGATATGAACTGTGTACATGTTCCCATTTGGAAGCTACAGCCTTATAATACCGTAACTCCAATGTTATCATACGGGTGAGGTAGGCCTTGTAGTAGTGAAATAATTAATTTAAGAGCTTTACACTACCAAGACATGTAAATCTTAAAAGTACATGTCCTACTTTTTAAATACACATCACCCTGCCCTCAGTGCTGGCCAAGGCTTACCCAATGGGTGACTTATATGTATTAAAAAGGAAGGTTTGTGCCTGGCCAAATGTTTGCCAGATCGAAGTGGCAGTTTAAAACTGTACACAAAGGGGAATATTCTCAAAGAAATATTGCCGCTTTAGCGGCACTTTTCTGCAGATAAAGCGGCTATATTTATAACGCAATATTCTCAAGCTGACGCTAAAATCCTTTATTCCTTAATTCCAGGGGACCAAAAACTGCAACTAGAGGCAACGTATTTGGCTTTAGCACACGAGTGATACGCCCGCTGTGCATGGGCGTCCAGCGTACGCCATTGAGAAGTGCTAGGGGGCATGTTCTCCATGCAGGCTGTAATGCAGCCTACATTGTGAACAGAGATGTGCGCATGACTGCTTTGTGAGGCCTGAGTGGGTTGACCAAGCAGTCAATGCGCACTTGAGTGGGCATGCCAATCCGCACATGCCCTGCTCTGTGTTCTGGAGCAGTCCTATCCACCCTCCCACCCGCTGATCATCATAGATGATTGTTCCTCTTCTGCACTGCTTGAGGCAGTGGGACACCGCTCTTCCGCCATAGTGGAAGAGACGCCACAGGGGAGGCATCATCTACGTGTAATAGGCCTGAGCTACTCGCCCCACGGCCCTCAGGCGCTACGCGTCCCACCTTATCCTTACCTGTACATTGATACTGTGGCCCAATCCACTGCACTCTCTCTGAATCCTTGACTCAGCCAGCATGAGCATTAGTCAAGTGTGATTTCACTAGGCTGGGTACTGCAGTCACCAGCAAGTCCGCTGGTGTGCCTCCAGATGTAGTTGATGCCGCAGGGCCCCCTAAGGCGTGACGTTGCAGTGCTCACGCAACACAAGTTCTGTGTAGCACAGGGGCCTCACCCTCCAGAGAGTATGGCCAGCACATCATCATCCGGCCTGTAATGCAGTCAGATGGCACACACCGTTGGTAATCCCCTCCATGCACCCTGGTGTAGTGGTGGATCATAGTATGCGATGTGTACCTCACTACGTTGGTGCGCATGAGCGCCTCTACCATTAAAAGCTCCAAGGGTCGCAAGTTGATCTTCTCACACAGGTCAACAACGTGTCTCCATGTGTCCTGCCAGATTTCACTACCAGGTATGGGCGATCATCGCGCATCAATGTTTAGCGCCACGGATCATCGACTCCACAGCTCCTCCACATCCCACTCCAGGCTCCAGACGCAGGTCCAGTGGGGTATCAAGGATCCAGACACAGTTCCAGCGAGGTATCAAGGATCCAGACGCAGGTCCAGCAAGGCATCATGGCTCTCATCCTGGGCATCCTGGATTTTGGATGGCTTGCAGGGGTTGTTGATGTGAGCTGCAGTTGTTCCTGTCTGCTACATTCTGCATGTTATTGTATTTAAAGCCTATTTACTATTGGAGGTTGACTGATAGGCAATTGTTTTCATTGGAGTCAAGAAAAATGTAAGTTGGGCTGACTAACGTGAGTTTTCTTTCCGCTAATGGGCCTATCGCTAGTTTTCGCCCGCTAACGCAGGAATTCCTATCTCCATTGCGCTGATGTTAGCGTGAGTTTTCACTCCCGTTCCCTCTTACTATCGTCATGTACCGTCGGCTTGTTAATATGCCACTAACATGGCGATAGTTTTCAGGGTTAGGCGGAGATAACAAAACTGCGTATATCTTGCGTTGGCGATAGATGTTGCACGTCCTTGAGATTATTCCCCATGTCTCTTGCTACCGTGAGTGAGGCACACTCCAGCTCAACTTAAAAGCCTGCATTTAAGCAGCTACGGCAAAGTGACCTGCGTTATGTTCCATATCTGTGCTAGTGGATAACTTCAAATAGATATGTAACACGTGTCTTCTGATTTATAAAGGATGGGTGAATTTTCATGGCACGCCTTATAAAGTTTATACGCAACAAAGGATTTTAGTGTAGAGTCGTGCTCGCAGAGGTGAGAACTGTGCACCTGTTAATGCTAATACAGTCATTGCCAGCAACTCATATTTTTTCCTTTGGCTAATTCTCCTTCTGGGTTTAAAGGGTGCAGCAGTGTACTGCAAAAACAAATAATTCTTGATAAATAGGCAATTGCAGGTAACTTGGTGGACAAAGGGGATCATCTTAACTTTTTACTGCAGGAAGTAAGCAAGGCTTTAACAAGCATGTTTACTCTCTGTAGTTCCACTTGCCCTTCATACAGCTCATGGGGGAGGAGAAGGGGGTCATTGAGGGCCTTAAAGTGGGACAAGAAATCAACTCTTTATTGTCTTTAGATATCTGAGATTGTGTGCTTGTTTAATGTTAACTCTGGTATTTTGCAGGTGGAATGCGCCAACCCACGATCTGTAATGTGAACTAGTGGAATCTGGGGGCATTTCATCATTCTGGTGACGTGTGAGCAGCTCATGAGCAGAACTCACAAACCAATTGTTAAACTCGACCACAGACCTTATATAGGGGTCATCAGAGATAGCAGCTGCTACTCCAGGCTTTTCCCTCGTGACCTCTGTCCTCCTGCATCTCCCACTGACACATAACACTTTCAGGGACATGTTAACAATGCGATATCGCCGGGAGTGAAGATGGGACTTTTCTGGCGCTAAGGGGCCGATTGCCAGGTATCGCCGGGTAACACCTGATTAACTATCGCCATCGCGCATATGTTATCGGCTGTTTTTACCGCCTAACCCTAGTACTATCGCCATGTAGTGTTGGCTTGATAATACAGAGCTATCATGGCGATAATTTTCAGGGTTAGGCGGCGGTAACATTTCTGCCGATAACTGACGTTGGCGATAGTTATCGCCCGTCATTGTGAATATCCCTTACAGGCTGCAATGGCAGGCCTGAAGCATGTTTAAAGGTTAGTAAGGGGCATATTATCAAGCCAGGTGATAAAATTATCGCCGCTTTAGCGGCAGAAAACTGCCGCTAAAACGGCAATAACGGGCTTGATAATATGCTCTATGGAATTCCAATTGAAGCCCATGTTAGACGTCCTTCACATCTAACATGGGCTTCAATTGGAATTCCATAGAGCATATTATCAAGCCCATTATCGCCGTTTTAGCGGCAGTTTTCTGCCGCTAAAGCGGCGATAATTTTATCGCCTGGCTTGATAATATGCCCCTTAACTGGTTGGCACAATTTTCTGCAGGCCACTAGTGGCATTTACTTTACTGGCCCTGGGCACATGAAGTACCAATTTACTAGGGATTTACAAATAAACTAATTAGGCCAATTGGGTGTAAGGCCATTCTGCCACGTTTTCAAACATTAACTCTAGTTAGCAGTGGTAACATGCGTAAAGTCCTAAGGCCAGAAAAAACAAGTCAGTAAAACAGGAGATATGATGGCAAAAAGTTAGGGGATAACAAAGCCAAAGATGCCAGGTCTAATAAGGTCATAGTATATAAGCCGTTTATGTAACCATTCCAGGTCACAATCTGCAGTTTAAATGTACAATAGATTGGGTTAAAGAACACAAAATACATTAAAATTGCCATTTTGGAAGCCTCATATTTCTAGAATGGGTAAAGCTACATATCATAATAGGAAATATGATTTGACAGAAAATGAAGCTTATATTTGAAAGGGGAACATTGTTTAACTAACCATGTTATTCTGTATTTAAAAAATCTCTCTAAAGTGCCAATTTTCTTTAAAATAGATAATTAAAAGTTGCATTGGTCGTACACTCTAAAAATACAATAAATAAGAACAAATGCATTTTGTTTCTCATCTAAGAACTCTTAATTCAGGACACTAAAATTATTTCTATTACATATCTACTCATAGGGTCTCTCAGCCACAAGTCTTCCTCCACTGGTATTTTGTCAGCCCACCTCAGCCATTGGGTAACTTTACTATGAGTGACAACTTTTTTTTCCTTTCCACACTGAGCTCATCAACAAACTAAGGGGTTCATTACGATGCCGGACGGAAGCCCATCCGTGCTGGTGGCGGTGGTGGAAAATGTTCATCTACCCGCTCCAGGTGCGGACATTGTGACCACCAAATTACAATGGTCCAACAGAGGCCATTTTCCGTCCGCCGCGGTCTGTCAGGCTCCGCACATTTTTTGCGTACACAAGGGTGGCGAACGGAGCCAATATAGCAGAACCGGCATGCGGAAACACGTTACATCCGCCCACCAGATTACAATGTTGCAAACAGCCCTTCCCACTGCAGCGTAAAACCCACCATGTCGCGGATGGCGGAAACACAACAACAGAGAGGAAAAGCCGATACAGTACCCATCTAAACCACCGGAGCCGGCATGGATCCTGCACCACAGGCCTCCACGCTGCTCTTACACACAAATGGAGCCAAGGGGGTCAAAAAGGCAGGTCGCCCCCCACTCATGACCATATACAAAAAAGGACCTGCCTCGTACTAATCCTTGTTTCAAGCACAGTGTACACACTCAACACTTTATACTCAACGTACTGGCTTCTGCACAAACTGTTGCTCTTAAGCCGTCTTTGCGGCCCTGATTGCCATTCGCTGAGGAGTTCTAGTGTCGCTGGCTATGTAAATGCCTGAAACTAGGTATATTTAGAAAAGTGTTTCCCCTAAAAAGCTATTATATCCCCACCGCTATGTGTGAGAAGAAAAGAGGAAGAAAAAGCGAGTTCAAATTCAAATTCAACAGAACCCTCGAGTATAGTCTCTGTTCCAATACCTCAAAAGAAAGAAGTGCAAAAAAGTGAGGAGGACGGCAGTACCTCACGGACGTAACCCCGACGAGGTTTATGCAGACAGGTACTCGCCCGCTACCTCACGTTCTCATCATAGGCGACTGCCGTCCCAAATGAAGATAAAGAATAAATCAAAAGTTGTTGTGTCTATTCTAATACCTAATGTGGAGTGGAACTAAAAATCTAAACTGTGTCTATGTTCCAACAACAAAAAAGTGGGTGTCGACCCTAAGAAACAGGAGAGTGAGTCTGATCAGGACCCAAGACACTCCAAATTAAAACCGGGCAAGACCACACTAGCTAAATCAGACTTTTATTTAGTGCTGTGTGGCTGTCCACTAAAACCAACATGTTTTGTTGCCTGTATGGATTGGCGGCAACTTCTTCAGGGCTAGGGTCGATTAGCCTCTCTGCTTTAATAGCTCTGACCAGTATAGTATCTGTCAGGACCTGTGGGAAACATAAAATACAAACACACACATTCAATACGGCACCCCAGTTACCTGTAAAGGGTAACACACATTCAATCAGGCACTTTAGCAGTTTGCATTGATTAACTGCAATGAACACAGTGCCTGCATCATCTGTATCAATCATATTTACCGTTGGGGTTGCTCATTTACAGCATACCTCAACCCTCAGAATAGGAGCGTCTGTGCTACCTCGGGTACTTCTGAGCTGCTTGCCCGCAAACCGCGGATTCGTATATCTAAAATGCATAGGAACAGAAAGTTATCTTATTGCATACCAGTATTGAACACCTTACACACATATGTTAGTTACTAACTATGTGTAGGACCGCTATCATGTAATGACCAGGATCCTGTGATTTCCCCATATAGCTAACACACATGTATCATTTAATGCCTAACACGTCCCATCACGTTAGGATGGCCACATAAATTAATACGCTTCGCTTCCTCGTTGTATTCATGGACCTATCCAAGTTGTGCTAGCTGTATATGGTTAAGTTGTGATGGCGGGGTATACATAGTGTGGGCTCTCCGATGACACCGCCCCGCCCTCCGAAACCGGGGAGATTGGATGTATTAGACGGCCACTAACGGGAACTAAGAGTATGCATTTGCTCTATTCTGTGTTCAGTCTACCACACCCAGCCCGCTATCAGTCTCACCTCGTCAGTCTTGCGCTCCGGGTTCTATCCAGCCTCCATCGCGGGCTGTGTGGCTCTTTCTTGTTTAAATGCTACGCGCGTGTTGACTATGCCCATGCGCAAGCGTGTACTGAAGGCAACAGCGGCCATCTTGTGTAAACTGGAATACGCGCCCAAAATGGAAATAGCGTATATGGTGTCATAGACATGTGCGGACGTGCACTGAGGGCAATCGCGGCCATCTTATGTACACCGAGACACATACCCATAATGGAGCTAGCGTGTATGGTGTCATGATGTTATTAACCAATGCACCACATTCCCCAATTGGCTTAGTGAGATAATTAACTGGCTGCAACATAGCACACACTCCAGGGCCCTTCAGTTGTTATATATTTACAGTAGGGTCCTAACAATGTGTCATGCAAATGATTACCGATACTGTCACAGCCCATGAATGGCCCTCCGAGATGTCGACAGGACAGTGTACTCAAATGGTGTGCAGGGACTGCATGGGTTGCCCTAACCACCCTATCACTATATGTATGCTTGCTGATATACAAAAAATGTATGCAGTTCATTTGGATGAGGTTTGCAATGTGATGTAAATTATTGATTTGCAACCTTGTTCCACTCAATGTAATCATTAAGGCCGTGTAGGTCTGCTCCCTCCTGGTAAATCCAACGTGACTCCTTCATTGTTAGTCTGGCTTCCATGTTATAAATGTCACCCAAGACCCGCTCCACTACGACCCAACGTAATTCGTGAGGGTCATGTCTGGCCGTCACGAAGTGCTGGACCAACTTTGTGGTTAATTTGCCCATCCGAATGGTACTTAAATGTTCTTGTACACGGACCTTCACTTTACGCGTGGTCAATCCAATGTAGTGAAGGCCGCATGGACATGTCAGTCTATATATAACGTTGTTCGTATTACAATTGCTGAACGCATTCAAATGCCAAATCTTCCCACTTGCCAGCATGACACTCTTAGTTGGAGTGGTGAGTTCGCATACATTACAACCACCGCATCGATAGTGTCCTGGCGGAATCCCTGTGGACTTAATCTCACCCTTAGGTCGTGAGTGCACAAGGCGATCGCGTAAACTGGTAGAGCGTTTAAAGGCAAAGCGGGGTTGTGGCATGGTCATGGTAGAAGTGTGTAGAAGTGGCCAGTGTTTCCTGATCACTTGTCTAATTTGTGTCGACAAGGGGCCAAAGGTAGTGACTACGGGGTGTCGTACTTTAATCTCTGTTACCGCGTAGGGGACAGGGCCCCACCCCTGTCTATCCTGGTATTAGCAAACCGCAAATGGTTAATGCGGTATGTACGAGTGCTTTATATATCGTTCTAGCTATGAATGCACTGTGTACACGTTATTCTGCTTCACTACGCGGGTCCCATTTTGGAGGCAGTGGCCATCTTGTGATTGCCCTCACATAGGCTATAATGAAGCAACTACGGGCCTTGGTATCCATGTGCCTTTCCATGACTCTTCTGTGACATGGGCAGCTTGGCTCTGCTGCCCCAGGTCAAACTGGTCTCACAAGCTCCCCTTCCTCCGGCCACCTGTGATTAGCATCAGGGCTCAGCGCACCATAAAGTCCTTTCATCACACACAAGCCTCCGGCTAATCACTTTCGCACCTGCTTGTTCCTGCTTTATGGCTTGTTTCCCAAAACAGGAGATGCTCATGTTTATTGGGGCCTATCGATTATCTAATGTGGGATCTGAACCTTGCTGTGTAAATAATGGTGGGCTGGCTTAACTGGAATGTGGGATGGTCATCATGACTCTGCTCTTTCGTTTGAACTGTACACTTGTTTATTGCCGTATCATAAACTTAGGAATGTATGCCTGAGGCAGGGAAAACTGTATTTAAGATGAAGTCCGTTTCCATGATTTTCAGCAGTCTCCTGAGAACATACACGCTGTTGTACTTCTAGGATACCTGTAATTGGTCTGCAGCCAATAAACGATCTTTGACTTCACCCAGAAGACTCTGTGTTTCTGTAGGTCTGGAACAGGGTGAACCCAGAAGTCATAGGGTGTGTGCCCCTGCACCGCTGGGTCTAAAATACCCAGTACTTCAGTTTGGCGCCCAATGTGGGGCCGATTTCAGCGGTACCGGTCCAAGCCAGAGGTTCGTGAGGAGCTTCGTGTGGAAATTCTGGAGGAAGGCCGCCACTTCATCGACCCCTGCATGTCGACGTGGTCCGAAAGTCTTTTCTGCGAGGTTCTCCGCGTCCCGACGGCTACGAAGGACTGCTGCCCTGATTAATCGACCTGTTTTGGACCCTTGACGAGTTTTGAGAGAGCGAAACAATCGAGAGAGTCTTCTGGTGACGCCATCGATCAGCAATATTCAGTTAAGTATAAGTGGAGCGTCTCCCATTTGTTTGGTATCTCTCGGGATCGTTTTGATTTGGAAATTTGGAGTTTGCAAACGCCAAAGCCAGAGGACTCGTGTATTCACGAGACTATCGTAATCGATAATCCTCTGACGTTTAGATCTAGACTAGTGAGCGAAGATGCCTGGTTCTAGAATATTTGGTAGAATATTTTGTTTGGGTTGTGGAAGAGATTTCCAGCTGGAGGAATCATGTCCGGTTCCTCCGGTTGGAACTCCAACTTATGAGCTCTATGTAAAACATGGCGTAGGCCCTATTGCATATAACGAAGTGTGGATCCACTACACCAGAAAAGACGGTGTTTTAAAATGGCCCCAAAATGGTAGTTTCGATACCGATATTTTAGATAATTTGGAAATTAAATTGTTTAAAAAGAAAGCCCGGCCGGCGATGTTTGATTCTTTCCGCTTATGGCGAAAGGAAGCCAAACAGAAGGAAATTAAGCTAGCGAAAAAGAATAGGAGAGAGAAAGGTATGACAGTAATGCAAGCAGCTGTACAATTCAAAGACAATGAGGAGGAGCAGATGAATGAGCAATTGCACAGGCAGCGTAAGTTAGGGATCGACAAATGTTACCCAGTTTTACCGCACTCTAAACAGAATGAGTTAGAAGAAAAGGAGAAAGATCCCCTGATGTCGCATTTGTTGAGTTCGCCACCCCCGTATGCTCAAAATGCCACGGCGTCTCCCCAGCTTGTGAATATGCCACCCCCAGTTAATGTGCTGCAAGCCTTGCCACAGCCGCCAGCCGCTTTGCAGCCGGCTCTTATCCCTATAGCGCAGCCTTCTCAAGGGCCGCCAGTTGTGTTTCCAACTGCCCCCGCGCTTCCTGCGACTTTGCCTAACATATTGACTGCCTCCCCTGATACTCTTCCTTGCACCACTCCAGTACCTGTTTCTGCATCCTCTTTTCTCCCCTCTGTTTATCCCCCTGTTTTCGCCTCAGCTTCTCCTTCAGCGCGACAGCGCTTAGCTAATGTGGTTACTACATTAATGTCACCTCTCTTTGAGTCATCCGGTGCGACTCCTGGTTTACAGCGTAAGCAATTGCGCAGTCAATTGCCTAACCCCGATGAGAAAAAGGTAATAGATCGCATGGCGCGTAGATGGATTGTTTTCCCTTCACTGTATGATGTGGAATCAGTTGTCAACGTTTTCCATCAATGGGATGCCCCAAAACAGAGATATGTGTTTGAGAAAATGTGCGAAATTCTCTGTGAAGAATTGGAGGATAGTGGTAAAGACCCGAGCCCGCAGGAGTTGTGTAGAGTGAGGTTCGATTTTGGAACTGGTACAATTGTGGATCGCGAGGTAGATAAAGCAGTTGCGGTTGTATTATCCTTCAGGAATGATGATTGTCAACAGTCGTTGTTTGAACCTGATGTCCCTGTGGGAAAAAGGGTAAAAGCACGCCAATATCCGATGCGTGAGGTTCCCCCAGTTTGGAGACCTGCTGAACCAAATGCTAATCCACCTGTCTTAGCACATTTTCAGCGTATTTGGGTACATGTTCCATGGAAAAGATCTGAGGTGTTAGCACTTAAGCAGACATTGCCTGATCCCCGTAAAAACCCTACCGGTTATTAAAAGGAGTTGTCACAAACTGCAGCATCCTGTGTAATGAATCTGGCTGATATAGATATGCTGTTTGGGAATGTGGTTCCACAGCCTTTGTGGGGATCCATTCGTAATATGGATCATGCTGCAGAACTAGGGGACACATGGGCTAACATCATCGCTGCTGACGCTAGACAGATTGGTGGCGCGAAACCAGAGCCTTTAATAGCAGAACTCCCTAGTAGAATCATCACGTATATGAAGACAATAATGCCCGCGATGCGCGTAAATTGGGACAAGCTATCTGCATGCAAGCAGAAGAAAGATGAAACAGTGTCAGACTTCTTTACCAGGTTTGAAGAAACGTTTATTGATCACAGTGGGCAAGATATGAGTACTGAGGGTGGCCAACGGTTATTTGTGGATAAATTTGTGCAGAATTTACTTCCTGACCTGTGTAAAAAGGTAAAAGATTCAGAAAGTTCTTGGGCTGTTTCCTCTTCAGCGCAAATACTGGCTACTGCACAGTATTACGAGAACAGAGATAAGGATGAAAAAGATAGAACAGATAAGAAAACGAAGGAACTAAAGACAAAGGTCCTTTTGCAGCAGGCCTATCCGCCACGTGGAGGTCAGAATAATTATAGGCAGCCCCAAAGTGTCTATCACCAACCCCAACAATTTCAGAACAATCAGCAAATGAATGGGTATTATCAACCACGTGTCCCTGTAGGTCCCAACCAATGTTCATACTGCAAAGAGGAAGGTCATTTTAAATATAGTTGCCCTAAATTAATGCAGCGGAACGGTAATGCTTATGGCGCAAGAGGTAGGGGTGGTCAGCAAGCTCCTAGAGTCAGAGGGCGTGGAAATGCTCCCCAGAACGCGCGTCCTCTGCCGCCTCAAAATACCATCAATAGTTTTGACCAGCAAGCTAACGCGACTAGTAATACAGCTCAGTACTACAATAATGATTATTATGCAGAGGACGGCGATGCAGAAAATAATGATTACTAGGACAGCCGTAGACAGAGAGAGGGAGTTGTTTCAGTGCCAGTGGATCAGAGCGGACCGTATGTTGAGGTGACTACAGCAAATGTAACAGAGCCCTTTCTGCTAGACACTGGTGCTGCACAGAGTTCAATTATGCATTCAAAAATCCCTGGCGCACCTTTGTCTGGCGATATAAATGTTTCAGTAGGTTTTTCTGGCGCCCCAGTTAGAAACCCGATTTCTAGTCCCATGTCACTTTCTATTGGACCTTGCGAGCTGAAAGCACCCCTGATTCTAACAACAGGTTGTGGTGAGAATTTGCTAGGGTTAGATTTGTTGAAAAGATTGCATGCTACACTGTATTGTTCACCGTCAGGGGTACGACTTACATTAGGCAGGAAAGTGATTTCCCCGATGTACTTGTCTAAAAATACAATGCCACCTGAATTGTCATCCCTTCCGGATGTCCTTTGGGCTACTGGTCCCAATGATGTGGGCCTCTTGGAGATACCGCCATACGTGGTAACTTTAAAGGCTAATGTCAGACTGCCACGTATTCCCCAGTACAAGATCTCTAATGAAGGCCAGAAAGCATTGTTAGACATTGTCAGCGATTTGATTAATAAGGGTGTAATTGAAGAGACAAGAGGCAACGTTTGCAACAGCCCGATTTTACCTGTTTTAAAACGAACGGACCCTTCACAGCCACCTGTTTACAGATTTGTGATTGATCTTAGAGAGGTTAATAATATTGTTGTGCCACAGTTTCCAGTTGTCCCTGATATAACTGCCTTGTTAACGATGATTCCAGCCTCTGCTGCATGGTTTTCAGTGATCGATTTAAAGAATGCTTTCTTTAGCATCCCAATTGCAGAAGAGAGCAGAGACATTTTTGGCTTTAGTCTGGGAGGCCGAAGCTTCCGCTTCAAATGTGCTCCCCAGGGCTACTGTGAGAGTCCATCCATATACAGTCAAGCTTTGAAAGCGCAGCTTGATGCACTTGTTTTACCTAGTGGCGCTATTCTGATTCAGTACGTGGACGATTTACTAATCGCCGCGGATACTGAAAAGATCTGCAAAGAAGCCACATTGTCATTGTTGCGCCATTTATCTGCTTTCCATCATAAAGTGTCTCTCTCCAAGCTGCAATATTGTCGACAAGAAGTGACCTACTTAGGTCATCTCTTATCGAAGGAGGGAAGGAAACTGACCCCAGAAAGAATTCAAGCTATTGCGCAGTTGAGTGTGCCAATAACACAGAGAGAAGTGCGTGCTTTCTTGGGCATTACCTCATACTGTAGGCACTGGATCCCAAATTTTTCCTTGTTGGCAAAACCTTTGTTAGCCTTAACATGCAAAGACACACCGAATCCTATCCCATGGTCGGAAGAATGCCAGAAAAGTTTTGTGGAATTGCGCAATGCATTGTGTTCAGCACCTGTGTTGGGTACTCCTGACTACAGCAAGCCTTTTACATTGTATGTTCACAAGAAAGATGGTTGCGCATTATCAGTGTTAACACAGCCTTTTGGTGACAGACCGCGCCCATGCGCATATTTTTCATCAACCTTGGACCCTGTAGCGAGGGCATTGCCAAGCTGTCTGAGAGCGACAGCTGCTGCAGCTATGTCTATCCGACAATCTGCTGGTCTGGTAATGGACAACACATTGATCGTTATGGTTCCACATGCTGTAGACACATTATTAAACAGTACCAAGACACAACACTTCACTAGTGCGCGATTATCAGGCTATGAGCTCACACTGTTAGCAAACCACATACACATAAAGAGATGCAACACGCTGAATCCAGCTACGTTATTGCCAAATCCAGCAGACCTAGATGAGAATGAGCAACATGACTGTCTGTTCAGAACAGAAGAAGAGACGAAAGGGAGAGTAGATCTAAAAGATACTCCTCTGGCTGAGTGTGATGGTACTTTATGGGTGGATGGTTCGTGTTTCAAGCTCCCTAATGGTGATACGACTGCTGCATATGCTATCACGACGTTACACACGGTCGTGGAAACTGCACGAGTGCCACATAATTCGGCCCAAGCAGCAGAATTAATCGCCCTCACGAGAGCGTGCGTGTTGTCTGAAGGAATGAGAGTGAATATATACACAGATAGCTTGTACGCCTTTGGCGTGGCTCACAATTTTGGACGACTGTGGAAAGAACGTGGGTTCCTGACGTCGCATGGAGCTAAAATTCAGAATGGCAAGTTGGTGAATGATCTCCTTGAATCACTGACCCTACCATTACAAGTTGCGATTGTGAAATGCAGTGCGCACAGGAAAATCACAGATGATGTTGGACGTGGGAATGCGTTTGCTGATGAGATCGCGAAAGAAACAGCACAGAATGTAAAGACTAGAATGTATGTTGCAGGCCCCGCAAGATGGGTTGATGATGTTGGGATGTGTGAAAACACAATAGAGAGTGTGAAGTCGCTTCAAGCTGAAGCTACAGAGAAAGAATTAAGCAAGTGGAGAGAAAGTGTGGGTAAGTTAGATGAGAATGGTTGTTGGATTGATCTGACAGAACATAGGCGATGGTTGTTGCCCGATGCATATGTGCTTCCAGTAGTTACAATGGCACATGGGATGGCACATATCAGTACGAAAGGAATTTGTAAGTTGTTGGCTCCAGTATGGCAGAATGCTGGGATTCCCAAGTGTGCAGAGAATGTGGTCAAGAATTGCATGGTATGCTTGAAATACAACCCTGGTAGGGGAACCCCAACTCCAGCTGGTCATTTTGCACCCCCATCATACCCATTTGAAGTTTTGCAGCTGGACTTTATCCACATGGAAAGGTGCAACAACCTGAAATATGTACTGGTGGTTGTTTGTGCTTTCTCAAAGTGGATAGAGGCTTATCCTCTGAAAGATAACACTGCCCTGTCCACGGCCAAAGCCCTTGTGAAAGAATTCTTCCCTAGGTTTGGAATGCCAAGAATGGTGTGGTGTGATAATGGAAGTGAGTTTGTGGGTAAAGTAATGAAGAATGTGTGTGAGGGTTTAGGCATCAAGCAAAAGTTCCACGCTGCAAATCACCCCCAATCAGCTGGATTAGTAGAGCGCTACAACGGTGCTCTAAAACTTAAGCTGGCCAAAATACAGGCGAGCACCGGTCTTAAATGGCCTGATGCTCTGCCTTTAGCACTCCTGTCCACCAGAATGACCATACACTCACGAGTGGGACTTAGTCCCTATGAGGTCGTCTTTGGCCGCCCGGCTAATGTATGGGGCGTGCCAAGACCGGCGAAATTCAGTGAGATCGAGCATCCAGTACTACTCGATTACTTGTATGATTTGACTGTTAAACTGCGTGTTTTACATCAACAGGTGCATGATACTCTTCCTCAAGCTTCTGAAACTCCTGGACACCCTATCGACCCTGGCACATGGGTGCTGATTAGAAACTTCCAGCGCAAGAGCAACGACGAGCCTCGCTGGATTGGCCCTCACCTTGTCCTTTTATCAACAAGATCAGCGGTGCGAGTGAAGGGGAAGAAACACTGGATCCACGGCACCCACTGCAAGGTAGTTCCCTTGCCCCTGCCATATGACCGGTGGGTCCAGAAGGGTATCGCCGACTCTGAGACAGACACTGTACCTCGTTTTGTATCATTCAGTGATGCACGCATAAAAGGCACAGTTTCAGACCAAGAGAGTGACAATATTCTGCAAGAGGCTGTGCCACTGTCAAATCGATTGGACACCACAGAGCCTGAACTTTTGTTCCAAGACCAAACAGCACCTGGCCGTCTCCGCTATAATTTGAAACCAAGGCCTATGGACAAATAAAGATTTCCTTACTATTTCCTTTTTGACATTTTAGCTCTCCCATCTGAAGGACTTTCTTGATTTTTGTTTTTCGAACCACCATCCGGGTTCAGCCGCAGGGTCGCGGTGCCAAGACTTTGGGGTACAGGCCGAAGACGTTAGGTCAACGGTTCTGGTTGGTCTAGGGCGTTTCCCTGGACTGACAGGCGTACTCCTTAGCAGAAGAAACTCATCCGCCGCGAGCGGCCCGATTAGAGGATGGAGTTTTTTAAGATGGAGAGACCCATTGAGGAAATGAACTTTAAAGCAAAGATATGTAAAATTATGAGAAGTAAATGTTTTGTATTTCTGTGCCTATTTATACTGTGTAGTATGATAATGTTTACTGTGGGATTTGTGTTTTTCTCCTCCCAGGAGCCCATTGCACCCACTGTACAGCCTATACCTCTTTCTACTGCCTCCTCACACTCTTTTCACCCTCTGCCTGAACATGAACAAACCAGACGATCAGAATTTGTAAATAACTCGTTTATTCAGCTCTTGCACCAACACCAACTAGTAATGAATACGACCAATTGCTGGGTCTGTGGGTTAATGCCACATACCATTAACAAGGGTATTCCCTATTTGGTGCTGCCCTTTAGTTACAATGGATCGTCATGGGCATTCCAGACCATGTTCCTCTACGCTCTAGATGCCTACTCCCCGCGACAACCGCGTTCCATCAGACCTAGTACAAATAATAAAGCCTTAGTGAGAGGAATTGCCGATATGAGTAGGGATATTGATGCATACTCATCCATTCCCAAAGAAGAGCTGAGAGCTTATGTAGGGTGGAACGCGACGGGGTATAGTATTAGTCTGGGTGAAAGACAGCGAAAAATCTCATCTCCAATCTGGGTCGTACCCCACATAGGTCGGTTCTGCTTACAGGGTAATGGTCAGAATCCTAGAGCCCAACTGGGAAGAAGTGACTGTACTGAAACGTACACTTTCCCGTCACAGTTTTCCCCTGCGTTTTTGGATGCCAAGGGTACATATTTCATCTGCAATGAACGAGCATACACATGGTTGCCCCCTGATTTCTCGGGCACATGTTATATTGCGAACTTGCTACCGCCAACATTTACTGCTGCCGCTGACTATCACAAGACCAGAGTTGTGAGGGGCGTGATTAGTAAGGAGGATACCGCCGGTCAGGAAGCAGGAGACTTCTTCTTGGGTTTCCTGCCATTTTGGGGACCTATGGTAAATAGTAGGAACCTGAGACAACTGACTCGTGTGGTTGAATCCACTGTCAATGTAACGGCTGGTGCCCTTGGTAATCTGACCGCTGAGCTCCAAGCGGATCGCCTTATGACTTTGCAGAACCGCATGGTTCTAGACGTTATTCTTGCAGACCGCGGTCGGGTATGTAAGGTTATCCAATCCAGTTGTTGCATTTTCATACCAGATAACGCTCCAACAGTCTATCAAGCCATCTCCAAACTCCATAAAATATCTGAAACCATACACGTGGATAAGGGAGACTGGTCACTGGTGGGGTGGTTCTGGGAACTGATATCTGCCTGGGGTTGGAAAGTTCTAATGGTCATTGGAATGATCTTAGCCATTCTTTTCCTGTTCTGTCTGTGCATACAGTGTGCTCCTGCGATATGTGGCCTCTGTGCTACCTTATGTGTAAGGAAACCTGTATCGAGGGACGAGCTAAGTAATAGGATGATGTTATAGCAACATCTCCATGACTTTGTGAACATTGACCTAGACTCGGATTAAGATGAGTATAGTGATTGCCTATGTAAGGGCAAAAGGAGGGTCTGTCGTACTTTAATCTCTGTTACCGCGTAGGGGACAGGGCCCCACCCCTGTCTATCCTGGTATTAGCAAACCGCAAATGGTTAATGCGGTATGTACGAGTGCTTTATATATCGTTCTAGCTATGAATGCACTGTGTACACGTTATTCTGCTTCACTACGCGGGTCCCATTTTGGAGGCAGTGGCCATCTTGTGATTGCCCTCACATAGGCTATAATGAAGCAACTACGGGCCTTGGTATCCATGTGCCTTTCCATGACTCTTCTGTGACCTGGGCAGCTTGGCTCTGCTGCCCCAGGTCAAACTGGTCTCACGAGCTCCCCTTCCTCCGGCCACCTGTGAGTAGCATCAGGGCTCAGCGCACCATAAAGTCCTTTCATCACACACAAGCCTCCGGCTAATCACTTTCGCACCTGCTTGTTCCTGCTTTATGGCATGTTTCCCAAAACAGGAGATGCTCATGTTTATTGGGGCCTATCGATTATCTAATGTGGGATCTGAACCTTGCTGTGTAAATAATGGTGGGCTGGCTTAACTGGAATGTGGGATGGTCATCATGACTCTGCTCTTTCGTTTGAACTGTACACTTGTTTATTGCCGTATCATAAACTTAGGAATGTATGCCTGAGGCAGGGAAAACTGTATTTAAGATGAAGTCAGTTTCTATGATTTTCAGCAGTCTCCTGAGAACATACACGCTGTTGTACTTCTAGGATACCTGTAATTGGTCTGCAGCCAATAAACGATCTTTGACTTCACCCAGAAGACTCTGTGTTTCTGTAGGTCTGGAACAGGGTGAACCCAGAAGTCATAGGGTGTGTGCCCCTGCACCGCTGGGTCTAAAATACCCAGTACTTCAGGGGATGCAATCTCCTGTGATTTTCGGTGTTCTCTCCAAGAGGGCCGTTCGTGGGGTATTCAGGGCTCGTTTTTTAGCCTGCTTGATAACCTTGATAGGGTATGCTCGTGCCTCCAGTTTACATGATAAGGTTTCTGCTTGTTGTACAAAGTCCTCAGTGTTCGAACAGTTCCTGCGATATCTCAGGAATTGTCCTACAGGTAAGTTGTCCCTCAATGCCCTAGGGTGGTAGGATCTATAGTGCAGGAGGGAGTTCTTGTCGGTAGGTTTCTGATGGACATTAGTGACCAATTTCCGATTTACTACACTGATATCGAGATCCAGATATGTGGCTGAAGTGTTGCTGATAGTCCAGGTAAATTTGAGGCATTCATTGAGGCCATTAAGCCACTGAAGAAATCTGTCAAGATCTGCAGCAGAGCCTGTCCAAATACTCTCCACGCTGCTCTACCTGATGCACCTCCAGCACAGAAGATGCCGCCACGTTCAACAGCAGAGGTGCGTACCAATCATCTCCAGGCATGCAACCCCTGAACAACTACAAGTCCCAGCAAGCATAGCGGCACCACAATGAATGTAGCAGCCTGCCAAATGAAAAGTGCAAGGCCCACCCAATCCCATGAGTGACCCACGGTGCCCCGGAAAGCAATTGGGGCCAATGCCGAGCACTGCAGTTGCAGAGCGCACGGACCGCTATATCAAAATATGTACGCCAAAGGCTCACATTGGCTGAAGGCTCATTCGCAAAGTGGTTGCTAAACCGCGGCGGCAGGGAAGCTGCGACCGCAACCCTGCATCATTCAGTTAGGGCCAATGCCTGTTATCGCTGCGGATGCCAGCTACTGCGCATGCGAACACGTACTGCATTTGCATTGGTGCCATGCGAATTGCATCACACATCACAACTCATTCGCCTAAAGTGATTGGTGCACCCCATGTGTAATGTTGTGGGCCACGAGGCCCCCATGCATATCATGTAACCACACACACAGACACTGTACTTGTATGGGAGAACTGGCCAAAGGCATTTGCGTCCGGCCCCGTTTTTTGGCAGGGTCACATGTCCAGTGACACCTGTGCTGGGTGGCTGTGGGGTGGGGGTAAGCCGGCCCTCTAGGAGTGGCTGGTACATCAGAACAACTAGAACAGTGACTAGCTGTCACTACCCTGTGAAAGTATGAGAGAGTGTGACCTTTGAGTCAGGTCTTCACACACATGGTATGTTCAAGAAAAGGTGACTGAAATTACATACATAGTCATGCCTTGTGACCAGCATGGACTGAAATGAGGGAAGGAGTCAAAAAGGACAAAGGTCTCTCACACTGTACCAATGTTGTGTAATGAAACATCCAACCTGTGAACATCACTTGTATATCCCTTGACATCTGACTGGTGTATCTTGGCCAGGCGTCGTCTTGTGATGGGCCAGTGATGTAGGCAGACAATTAGAGGTGTCCATTGTCTGCAAATCAGACATACTTAATCCCTAGCACTTCCAACACACGTACTGGAGTGACGTGCAGTCTGCCCAGCTGCCATTGCCTGTAAATGTTCTCACACACGTCATAGGAGTGCACATGTGGAACAAACAAACATAGCTCTGACCGACATCATCGGACATTGGCAGCCATGTGGGCAAGTATACACAATAAATGTGCATTTGTGCCTCATTCAGGTGAACATTGCAATGTCTGTTACGCTAAATCCTCACACACTCACGCAGGACTGACCCCATGATGTCCGCATGTGTCTGTCCCCGTGCTGTTGAAGAACCAGGGCCTTATGGGCCTGGCGGCACAGGGCACACCTTAATCTCCTGAGTTCATCTGCTTTGTTGAACAGAGACACAGGACATTCTGTCGAGCGTAGAAGATCAGGTTTATTAGCTGCAGCTAAGTACAGTTGTCCCAGAAGTACACTCAGTATGTTCTTAGGAGACTGCCACTTTACTCCGTGGCACACAATCTTTTATAGCGCATAGATTCACCAAGAACACTCCCAATGGAAACATGGTTATCCAATGAGAAGAGTTTGAAAACAAGATATATCCAATGAGAAAAGTTTGAAAACAAGATATCAAGTAACCCAAATAAACCTCTCTTCCAAACTGTTTTTGTCACCCCTCCCCACAAGGTAATCAGTGGTAGTGTCTACAACTCAACTTGCAGGTGGCAGGGCATATTTGTATGCTTTGGAGGACAGTTGTGAAATGAGAGAATACAAGTAGAGAATAGCGAAGGGCAGAAGATAAGATAAAGTCAGGAAAGAATGGTGTGAACCGACAGACAGTTGAGACAGGGTTTAGTCAAACCAGATGAGGATTAGTGGACTCAGCCAGTCCCTGACATCAGTCTCGTAAACAGAGGCAGAAGGTTATTTGACACGTCGCAGTAAGATCAGCAGAAAAACTTAGTTCATTGTGCTGCCTGAGTGAGGGCAACACAAAATGGCGGTGGAACACCAATGAATACAAGCGAGATCGAAAATCGAATTTCCTCAGACCCTCCTTTTGCCATAACTCAGGCAAAACACACAGATTCACGTTAATCTGAATCAATGTCAATAGCCATGAGGTCGTCAAACTGTTGCTGCAACATCATTTTAATGTTCTCTGTTTTCTGTGACTCAGGTATTGGGACACACAGAGTGGCACAAAGACCGCAGATGGCGGGGCCACACTGCATACAGAGACAACAGGAAAAAATTATGGCCAAAACCACTCCAAGGAAGGTTAGTACCTTCCATCCCCATTTAGATAGTAATCCCCAAAACCATCCTAGTAAAGACCAATCTCCTTCGTCTTGATGAATCGATTCGGAGATCATGTGTAATTTGGAGATGGCTTGGTATACCGCAGGGGCAACATCAGGTATATTAATACAACAGCTAGATCCGATCAATTTACAGACTCCACCACGATCTGCAAGAATAACATCTAGTGCAATCTGGTTCTGCAAAGTCATGAGACGATCCGCCTGAAGTTCAACTGTGAGATTACTCAAGGCTCCCACAGTGACATCTATGGTAGTCTCAACAACACGAACCAGTTGTCTCATGTTTCTGCTGTTGGCCATTGGGCCCCAAAAAGGAAGAAATCCTTTGAGGAAATCACTTCCCTCTTGTCCTGCCGTGTCTTTAGAATCAATAATTCCTCTGCCATATCTGTTTCTATGATGGCCTGAAGGAGCAGTGTATGTAGGAGGGAGAAGAAAAGCTATATAGCATGTTCCTGAAAAATCCGTTGGTAGCCACGTGTAAGCTCTATCGTGGCAGACAAAATATGTGCCCTGGGATGGCACTAACGGCGGTGAATTCAGAGACGTGTAGATGTATGTATGGGAAAAAAAGCTTTTTCTTTGTCCAGTGTCAGTAGTCTGGCCATTCATTTGTAAACAGAAATTACCTTAATAAGTGACAGTCCAAATTGGTGGAGATTTTCCTTGTTTAGTTTTATCTGTAAGGCTAGTAATGTAACGAGTCACGTTCCAATTAGTATATGTTTGTCTCTCGTCAACAGGAACCTTATTATTCTCCACAATTTTAGTCATAGCCACCATTCCCTTTATCAGAGAATTATGACTAAAATCTGGCTTGCTACCAAAGGAACCAACTGGACATCTAAATCGGCTCTGATATGCAATTGAAAATATTACAAAATAGGCCCAAGCGGATCCTTCATAAGAAAATGGAAGGACTAAATATGGCATCCCTTTATCTGTGGTATGAGGCATAAGTCCACACACCCAACAGTCGGTTGTGTTGACTACCAATTGGTGTTGGTGCAACAATTGGATATATAAATGATTAATATATTCTGTTCTCCTGATTAGTTCATGTTGGGGAAGTGGATATAATTGATGTGGGGAGATAGTAGAATGAAGAGGCAAGGAGATAGAATTAGGGACAACTTTTTGCTGCATAGCATGAATAACCCAACCTACACAAGCCAATAAGATACACAAAAATATAGAAACACACAATGTTACGCCAGATCGACTGTACAATATTTCACAATATTTCTTTCTCATCTCTTCCTTATTATCCTTCTTTCCTAATTTAACATCCATCCTCTAAAATTGTTGCTCACGGCAATATTCCTTACTCACTTGGCTGTGATTATTATCCGTCCTATGACACTGCAAGTCCTGGGGGCCTAGCCATTATACAGGTCACAAACCAAGACTCCTACCGTGACCCTGCAACCTGGACAGATGATAAATGTAGCAGAAGAGATGGAAATCTCAGGTGTCCTTGACCAATCTAGGTCTTAAATTGTATCTAGTCCTTGTTGGTACAGTTTGGTCTTGAAATAGGGTCTGTGGCTCTGTAGTGTTTAATCGGAGATGGGAAGGTACGGCTTCTTGTAGAATGTTGTCATCTTCTTTCTCCGATCGAGTTCCATCCAGGTGTGCACTACTGAAAGGTATGAATCGGGGGACTTTTTCTCCTTCAGAATCACCTATACCCTTACGAACCCACTGATCAAAAGGAAAGGGCAAGGGCACTTTCTTGTAGTGCACGCGGTGGATCCAGTTCGTTTTCCCTTCGAGTTTTACTGCTGTGCGAATTGTCAGGAGAACTTGTCGAGGCCCCTTCCAGCAAGGTTCCAAATTCTTTGTCCTCTGAAAATTTTTCACACAGACCCAGTCTCCAGGTTGGATAGAATGACCTGGGTCCGTGGAGGCGTTTTGCGTAATCGCGTTACGCAAATCTCCGCGAAACGGTAAAAAATCTCCGCGAACATGCAGAAATTCCGCAAACACGCGAAATTGCTTGTTCGCGATGCTTTTTTCCTGTTCACAGTTGCTGTTGCGTGCTCGGGGAGAAATATCTCGCGAACACGCATTTTGAGAACGCGAACAGGAAAAAATTACGCGAAGTCGCGGAAAGCAGAATTTTGGGCAATTTCGCGTTCTCCGCGGAACGCGAAATTGCCGAAATTCCGCAAATTCCGCGAGCGGAGCGGAATTTGCCGCCCAGGCCTAGTTTTGAACCTGTTGGTGAAGAACACGTAATTTAGTGGTGAGGTCATGTAAATACTCAATCAGCATTGGATACTGTATATCAGAATACTTTCTAGGGCGAGGGACTCCCCATACATTAGCTGGGCGCCCGAAAACAATCTTGTATGGGCTGAGTCCCAAACGAGAATGTACAGCTGTTCTAGTGGACAGGAGAGCCAAAGGTAAAGCATCGGGCCAAATAATACCTGTGCTGGCTTGTACTTTTGCAAGCTTAAGTTTGAGAGTGCCGTTATAGCACTCTACCAAACCCGCGGACTGAGGATGATTTGCCGCATGAAACTTCTGCCTTATACCAAGACCGGTACACACCTTTTGCATAATTTGGCCTACAAATTCACTTCCATTGTCACTCCAGACAATGCGCGGCAAACCAAACCTAGGGAAGAACTCTGTTAGAAGAACCTTGGCAGTGGACAAAGCAGTGTTGTCTTTCAGGGGGTAGGCCTCTATCCATCTGGAAAAGGCACATACCACTACCAGAACATATTTAAGATTGTTACATCGATCCATGTGAATGTAGTCGATTTGCAACACCTCAAAAGGATATGTTGGGGTGCAAAATGACATATCGGAGTTGGGGTTCACTTTCCCGGATTGTACATCAAGCAAATGATACAATGCTTAACCACATTATCTGCACATTTTGAAATCCCTTCGTTCAGCCACACTGGAGCCAGAAGTTTACATATTCCTTTTGCACTGATGTGGGCTGGACCATGCGCCATATTAACTACAGGCAGTACATAGGCGTCTGGTAACAGCCAACGCTGGTGTTCTGACAATTCTATCCAACATCCTGTTGCGTCTAACATTCCTGTACTCTCTTTCCACTTTCTCAACTCTTTCTCTGTAGCATCTCCCTGAATCGATCTCACACTTTCTATTGTGTCCTCACACATCCCTCTTTCCTTGACCCAATTCGCAGGGCCCGTAACATACATGCGACTTGTAGCATCTCTGGCTGTCCTTTTTGCTACCTCATCCGCAAAAGCATTTCCGCGACCAACATCATCAGTAATCTTCTTATGCGCACTACATTTCACAATTGCTATTTGGGTAGGCAAAACAAGTGACTCAAGAAGATCAGTTACTAATTGACCATGCTATTTTAGTACCATGGGAGGTAAGGAATCCTCTTTCCTTCCACAAACGACCGAAGCTATGCGCCACACCGAACGCATACTGGCTGTCGGTATACACTTTCACTCTCTTTCCTTTAGATAACACACACGCTCTGGTCAAAGCTCTCAGTTCAGCTGCCTGAGCTGAATTATGTCTGATGCGTGCTGTCTCCACGATTGTATACAAGGTGGTAACAGCATAAGCTGAAGTTGTCTCACCATTTGGGAGTTTGAAACAAGACCCATCCAGCCATAGGATCCCATCTGGATCCACTAACGGCGTATCTTTCAAATCAATCCTGCCTTTTGTCTCCTCCTCATTAATGAGAAAACAATCATGTTGTTTCCGAATATCTTTCTCTTCTGGAAGAGGTAACAGTGTGGCTGGATTTAAAATATTACATCGTTTGATGTGCACATGACTAGCCAAGAGCTTCAGCTCATATCCAGACAATCGAGCACTTGTAAGATGTTGTGTTTTCGTCCTATTTAGCAAGGTATCCACTGCATGTGGTACCATAACAATGAAAGTATTATCTAGCACCACTCCAGCAGACTGACGAATAGAAATTGCTGATGCTGCTGTAGCTTTGAGACAACTAGGAAATGCCTTGGCTACTGGGTCTAATGCAGCTGAAAAATAGGCACATGGCCGCTGTTTGTCTCCAAATCGTTGTGTTAAGACTGACAACGCACAACCCTCTCTTTCATGGACATAGAGCGTGAAGGGCTTACTGTAATCTGGAGTACCCAACACAGGAGCAGAACACAGAGCAGTACGTAAATCATAAAAACTCTTCTAACATTCGTCAGTCCAAGGAAGGGCTTGGGGTGTGTCTTTCAAAGTGAGTGCTAACAAAGGTTTGGCCAACAAAGAAAAATTCGGAATCCATTGTCTTCAATAAGAAGTGATTCCCAGAAAGGCGCGCACCTCTCTTTCTGTAGATGGCACAGACATTTGCGCAATTGCTTGAATTCGTTCTGGGGTTAGTCGCCTTCCCTCCTTTGATAAGAGATGACCCAAATAGGTAACTCGACGGACATATTGTAGTTTAGAAGGCGAAACCTTATGATTAAGATCAGACAAGTGACGTAACAGTGCAACAGTCACATTCTTGCAGACATCCTCTGAATCAGCAGCAATCAACAAATCATCCATATATTGAATAAGAGTAGCACCTGGGGGCAAAGGAAAAATATCGAGCTGGCATTTCAGAGCTTGACTATAAATGTAGAGGCTTTCACAATAGCCTTGGGGTGCGCGCTTGAACCGGTAACTTCGGCCTCCTAGAGAGAAACCAAAAATATCCCTACTCTCTTTGGCAATGGGAATGCTGAAGAAAGCATTTTTCAGATCAATAACAGAAAACCAAGCCGCTGAGGCAGGTATCATAGTTAACAGGGCAGTGATATCTGGAACAACAGGAAACTGTGGTACAACGATTTTATTGATCTCCCGAAGATCAATCACAAAACGATAAACAGGAGGCTTAGAAGGATCAGTGCGTTTAAGAACAGGAAGAATAGGACTATTACATACATTTCCTCTCGTTTCCTCAATTACACCCTTCTGAACCAAATCATAAATGATATCCAAAAGCACTCTTTCACCTTCATTGGAAATTCTGTATTGAGGAATGCGTGGCAATTTAGCATTGGGCTTGAGAGTAACAACATAAGCCGGGATCTCAAGACAACCAACATCATTTGGGCCCGTAGCCCAGAGCGTTGCAGGAAGAGAGAGCAATTCAGGTGGGAATTGATCTTTAGACAAATACATTGAAGAAGTCAATTTCTGCCCTAAAGTAAGATGCACACCAGACGGAGAACAATCTATCGTTGCATGCATTCTTTTCAATAGATCCAAACCCAACAGATTCTCGCTGCAACCAGTCGATAAAAGAAGAAGAGCTTCCATATCATAAGGGCCAATTGAAATAGGCAAAGGACAGGAGACCGGGTTACGAACTGGGGCGCCAGAAAATCCTACCGATACATTTGTTAAGCCAGACAAAGGTGCCCCAGGGAGTTTAGAATGAATGATAGAACTTCTCATCGCACCAGTATCTAAAAGAAATGGCTCTGAAACATCCATTGTAGTGACATTGACATAAGGCCCATCCTGATTTACTGGAATCGATACAACTCCCTCATTTTGTCTATGGCTGTCCTAGTTAGCGTGAAGGCTTTCATTTTCACCTTCAACATGATAATCATCATTGTAATACTGTGTAGACTGAGTATTCTGCTGATCGAAGTAGTTCGTAGAATTTGGAGGCGGTAAGGAACGCAGTTCTTGAGGCATCACTCCTCGACCTCTACCCCTGTATATTATCTGGAAACCACCACGGCCTCGTGAAGCAGATAGTTCTCCCTTACATTGCAATAAAACCGGGCAGCTAGTCTTTAAATGACCTTCCTCTCTACAATAGGCACATTGGTTAGGACCTAATAAAGGTCGCGGAATAATGGGCTCAGGCTTTTGATACACCCTCTGAAACTGTGGAGGCTGTTGAAACTGGCGCTGAGTTAACGAGGAGGTTAAGCTTGTTGCAGAAGAACCTTCGTTTTTAATTCTTTCGTCTTCTTCTCTTGCTTATCTTTCTCCTCTTTATCCCTGTTCTCATAATATTGAGCAGTAGCCAATATCTGGGCAGAAGAAGAAACAGCCCATGAACTCTCGGAGTCTTTCAACTTATGTGACAATTCGGGAAGCAAATTAAATACGAATTTATCTACAAATAATCGCTGTCCACCCTCCGTAGTCATATCCTGACCACTGTGATCAATAAACGTCTCCTCAAAACGAGTGAAGAAATCAGAGACACTCTCATCTTTCTTCTGCTTACACGCAGCAAAAGTCTGTGAGGAAAATAAGGACCTAAAAGTGACAAGTGTCCTTACGGCATCCTCAACCTTAGAACCCACAATGAGTCCCTGATCGAAATTAGCCTGAACATCTAACAAACCCTGAGGAAGTAAACCCAAATCCATATCCTCCCATTCTTTAGCGAGAGTGTCACACATAACATTAAATACATATCTCTGCGTGGGCGCCTCCCACTGATGAAAGGTGGTCATGATATCTTTCACACTATACTGGGGACTCTTCTCGATCCATTTGCGAGCAAGAGAGTCCAATACCACCCGTTCGTCGGAACCTGGGAGTTGACTACGAGACTGTCTTCGAGAAATAGCCGGAGACATATTCAAAGTCTCAAAGAAAGGAGACAGAAACCCAGAGAGAGTATCTGTGATTCGTTTGCGCACAGTAGGAGAATTAGACATAAGAACAGGGGACAAGGTATTAGGTGAACTAACAGAAGAATTAACAGTTATACGGGGAACCGAAGGCAAAGGAGATTGATGTTCAGGAAACGGAGGCAAAGAAGTCGGTGGCGGAAGAGGTGGGGGTGGCACTACCGGAAGGGGAAAATGCGGAAGAGCCGGAGCAGGCGGAGGCGCAACTAATGGCTGAACTGGTTGTAACAATGGGGGTGCATTAGCACCTTGTACATAGGGAGGAGGCAATCTCAATAAGTGAGACATTAAAGGGTCTTCCTCCGGATCCTTACTTTTATCAGAAGGGGAAATAGGCAACACCGGATAGCATTTATCTATCGCCATACGATGCTGTCTCTCTGAAATTTCCATTTCATGATTAATCTCATTATCTTTAAACTGCTGGGCAGCCTTTATAATCGTCATACTTTGTGTTTTCTTATCTTGTTTTGCCTGTTTAATTTCTCTCTGTTTGGCTTCCTTACGCCAGAGGCGGAAAGAGTCAAACATTGCCGGCCAGGCTTTTCTTTTAAACAAAATTGCTTCCAAATTATCTAATATGTCAGGCTCAAAGCTACCATTCTGTGGCCAATGTAGAACACCATTGTTCTTTGTGTATCGGATCCATGCCTCATTAAAGGCAATGGGGCCAACACCATGTTTAGCATAAAGCTCATAAGTGGGAGTTACAACCGGAGGAATTGGACAAGAGTCCTCCAGCCGGGAATCCCTATCACAACCAAAGCAACAAAACTTTCTAAACTTACTCAGACCAGGCATCGTTATTTCCCTGGACTGTTCACAAACATCAAGGGGTTAAATCAAATAATATAGCACAAACGTACTCATCCCTCGGCTTCGGCTTTTGCAATAGCCGAATCAAAGACCCAAATCAAAACAACAATAGTGGGAGCTACCCACCAATACTTAACTAAGTGTCTTCTTACGCCAACAGAGGCCCGTCTAACGTCTCGCGATACCATACATCACCAAAAGGGGCCAAAGCAAGGCGTCAGTCAGGGCAGCAGTCTACAGCAGCCGTCAGGAAGGAGAAACCGCACTGAAAAAGACCTTCGGACCACTTCGACATACAGGGGTCGCTTGACGTGGTTCGCGATTCCTCCAGAATTTTCTTGCGGGGTTCCTCACGACCCTCAGGCAAAATCGCTACCTCTGAAGCCGCCTCACAGAGGGCACCAATTGAAGAACCAGGGCCTTATGGGCCTGGCGGCGCAGGGCACGCCTTAATCTCCTGAGTTCACCTGCTTTGTTGAACAGAGACACAGGACATTCTGTTGAGCGTAGAAGATCAGGTTTATTAGCTGCAGCTAAGTACAGTTGTCCCAGAAGTACACTCCGTATGTTCTTAGGAGACTGCCACTTTACTCCGTGGCGCACAATCTTTTATAGCGCATAGATTCAGCAAGAACACTCCCAATGCATACATGGTTATCCAATGAGAAGAGTTTGAAAACAAGATATAACCAATGAGAAAAGTTTGAAAACAAGATATCAAGTAACCCAAATAAACCTCTCTTCCAACTGTTTTTGTCACCACTCCCCACAAGTTAATCAGTGGTAGTGTCTACAACTCAACTTGCAGGTGGCAGGACATATTTGTATGCTTTGGAGGACAGTTGTGAAATGAGAGAATACAAGTAGAGAATAGCGAAGGCCAGAAGATAAGATAAAGTCAGAAAAGAATGGTGTGAACCGACAGACAGTTGAGACAGGGTTTAGTCAAACCAGACGAGGATTAGTGGACTCAGCTAGTCCCTAACATCAGTCTCGTAAACAGAGGCAGAAGGTTAGGGCAACACAAAATGGCGGTGGAACACAACTGAATACAAGCGAGATCGAAAATCAAATTTCCTCACTGTACAGCCATGTTGCGTTGTCCAGATGACATTCACTGGCCCCATTCTGTAATGTTGTTGTGAATACGGGGCTAAAGCTTGAGGCCGTGCGGTGACAGCAGCTAGATGCAACTCAGCACTGATACTGGGAAACACAAGTGCTGTGCCATCTAAACACAGGTGAGCTCATCCTTGATGTAGCAGTGTACTATATGGCATACACATTAACTTCTTTGGATGTTGTAGTATCAGTATGGCGAGTGAGTGAAGAAAAGCTACGTCTGCATGCAGGTCACTTGTGAAATTCACTTGACCATGAGTCCTCTCAATGTTGTGGTTGTGTGAGTCTCTGGGAAAGCTGTTCACCACATCTCATTTATAATTCAGCTCATGCTCATGTACCCTGACATACGTAGGAGGAGACCACCCATCCTTCGACCTGTCCCAGACCTGGCCACGATGGAAGACATTGAAATCATCCAGAAATTCTTTTTGGATCGCCGCACACTACAGAACCTATATGCCCATTTGGAGCCCCATGTGAAGTCCAAAAGAATACATCGGGCTGCATTGTCCGCCACAGTGAAGGTTATGGCTGCACTGCCTTTCTCCGCTACTGGGTCTTTACAGTACACTGTGGCCAGCGCCAGTGGGTTGTCACAGCCCATGTTCAGCATGGTGGTGTGTGACGTCCTGTCAGCATTGATGCTTCACAAGGACAGACATGTCCACTTCCCAAGGAGGTTTGAATTGGCAGCTGTGAAGGGGGAGTTCTGTGACCTGGGAGCAGGCCCGGTTCTAGCGGTTGGGCCGGGAGGGCCAGGCCCACACAAACATGAGCCTGGCCCACCCAAACATGAGCCGTGGCCCTGGCAGTGATTGCACGAAGCAGTAGTAAATGGCCACTTTCATGTGAAACATTCCTCCGAACGTTGAGTATCTTCCTGTTCTGGGAGTTGCAGAATTGGGCCTGAGCCCTCTCTCACAGGCACCCCCAATCACACATCTCTTTTCAGAAAGGTGGGCTGTGTCCCTGCCGACTTGTGCAGGTAAAATATGGGCATGGCGAAGGGGACAAATCCTCTCTTCTGCACGGGTAAACTTAACCGTTCTGTGTGTGAATATTTCTTTTCAATTCCACAGGGAGAAGAAAACTTTATTTCCCCGCATTCACCTAACCTGGCCACTGCAGCTGCTTATCAGATCGGACAGTGAGTAGGAAGCGAGCAGGTGAGAGAATGTCTGGCTATTTGTTCTTCAAAAAATCCTCAGGCAAGGCCCAGCAAGGCACATACTTCCTGTATACCTAATTTAAACATTTTGTATCACAATCAAGTCCCTGCCACGGATGTAAGCCAACAATAAAAATGTAATCACAGAGCTGCATGATAACCTAAATTAATAGTCAGAACTTAGCTTTATTTCTGGGTTGTAACATAGTCATAACTTCCCCAGTCTTCCATCATATGAATGTTGCCATAACAAGTTTGTTGGGGCAGATATGCACCTTTATCAGCAAAGCCAACCCCTAACCACTGGGGTGTGCATTCAATCCGGAGTAAGTGCTTCTTCAGACCAAACGCCCTTAAAATATACTGCCCACCAGTATGGATGACATGTGATTCCCACACCTTGTAATCCTCATTGGCTTTTGTGACATTCCATGTGGACTGATTGACTTACATACCTGCATGATTGATTGTCTCTGTACAATGTGTGCATGCTCTAAGGTACTGTCACAGCCTAAACTGATATGAGTTGCGCTATACAACAAATTAAATGCATATGAGAGAGTGGCTATGGAGAGATGAGGGGCGATGGAGGAGGTCAATAAGGGGAGGGGCTACGGAGAGATAAGGGGCACTGGAGGAGGGTGGGAGAGAGGGAATCCGAGGAGGGCATGAGTGACAGCCTGAGAAGTGTCACTTGCCTGATACTCCCACCTCATGAAACTACTCCTCATATCCGAAGGACATTATTTGGAAAAATCACTTTCTGAGAGGGATAACATCTAGAAAGAGATTTTAGAAGAAAATATTGCATCTCACTGGCTCTTGTAAAACTGAGGAGAGATAAAAGAGGGCCCTGAAGCAGGCCTGGGAGAGACATAAGTCACAAATCTGGCACACAGTGGCACACCCGATTGTATCATTGGCCCACCCAAATAAATATTCCTGGAGCCGGGCCTGCCTGGGAGGCATCCCAAATGTTGTGGGAGCCATTGATAGTACCCACATTGCCCTTGTTCCACCACAGGCAGGTGAAACCATATCTAGGAACCGCAAACACTACAACTCCATCAACGTGCAAGTGGTATGCCAGTCGGATCAGGTCATCTCACACGTGTGCGCAAATTATCCAGGGTCGGCGATTGACTGCCACATCTGGTTTGAATCAGCGGGCCTTCTCGCTAGACTAATCGAACGTGGCTACCCTGTGCGCCTTTTGAAAAAGGCACGTAAACGGGCCTGGCACAACCACCGAGATCTGCTTCTGACCCCCAAGACCAATGCCAAATCCAAGGAAGAAAGGCTGGTATGCGTAACCACGTTTAATACTAAGAGTACCATCATTAAAAAGGTCATTAATCAGCACTGGCACCTGGTGTCCGATGAACTAGGCAGTATAGCAACTCCACTTCATGCCTTTAAGAAAGGCAAGAACATAAGGGACCATCTGGTAAAATCCCTCTTACCCTTTTCTAAGACCCCCACTCAAACCACCCTTTGGGGACTCCCTTCGGTAAGGGGACACTACAAATGCGGCTCATGTAAAGCCTGTCCTCTGACCAGCAACATTCAAGAATTTACCCATGATAATCACACATATGTCCTCAGTGAGCACAGTAATTGTAACACATCAGGAGTGATCTACGCGATTGTGTGCCCGTGTGAGTTGTTATATGTCGGACAGACAATCCAGAGGGTGAAATGCCGGATCCTGCAACATTGCAGTCGTATCCGTTGCAAGACACCTGGGGCCCCTTTGGTTGAACATTTCACGAATGCTGAACATAATGCTGATAGTTTGAGGTGGTGGATTATTGAAAAAGTCAAGCCTAATCCCAGAGGCGGCGACTTCACTGCTATCCTCAACAAACGTGAATGTAGGTGGATACATTCTTTGGACACAATTGCTAAAGGTTTGAATTCATTTGAGGAGATCACCAAACAGGTGGCCATTATCAACAGTAGATAATTCATCCCTACTCAGTCCTTCCCAATTCTGTATCCATATATGACTATTGGAATCACTAGCATGACTAGATGTACGTGTTATCCTGGATAGGATATTATCTAACTGGATGTTTATATATAATTGCTTCAAAAGTTGTTTATGCCATTAATGTATTGTTCCAATGTTTTGTAATTTATGTGTTCTGTCCGCCGTACAATCACTTTAACACTGACTAATGTATTGTACTTATGCTTTTTTGTCCATTGTAACAAGAATTATACGTGTTACACTTGACACTCTGTATTTGAGATTAATTATACAAATTGTTAACCAACAGTACATCACGGTGGCACTATCCACGGAGCGCCAACCGTGGCCCGTAAATTAGTCTTTTTACTCTTTCTCCGGTGCATCTAAATATCACGCTGCCGGTTGCTCCGGTAACCGACGTCCTCGCGGTTCAGCGCGGAGTCATTCACCCGCGCGTTGGAAAATCTTGTACACCGATTAACTCGGCGTTTGGTAAACTCATTCCTTTGATTCTGACTAACCCATCCAGTCCTTGAATGTCAGTTTCTGTAAAGCTAATGAATCCTCTTACTCACCAATAGCTCAATTTTATACTCTGAACCTGATTAATTGAAGAGGTTTTCACTCCGCTGAGATCAGAAACCAGGTAATTATGGTTTCTCCTTACCTGACCATCGGAAAATCAAACGTGTGACATATTGCTCAATGATACCATGTATATAATTTTCGCAGACGATCGACCCCTACATCACAAGGGACGTCTGGAACTTGTCACCGCACATGCCCCTAACGATGACGGGCTCCTGTTAAGTCAGGTAAGCGGCCTCTCAGGCCCTAAAAAACCCCGCTTTTTAAATAACTCACCTTCAATTTGCCCAACATCCTGATCACCCCTTGTTTTTAATTCCCTAGGCACCCTCCTGCGTCTAGGAGGCACTCAGGTTGCCCTTCTGGTCCTGATGAAGACCCGCACGGGCGAGGTTCAAATCTCCCTCCAGGCCCCCTAGTCGGGTCGAAACGTCGACGCCCCCCCCTCCTACCTGGGACACACCATTTTCTCGTGCCAGACAATTGAACTGTCTCCAAATAATCATGTACTATGAATTGTTGTGAATCGTGTATGTGACCAGGTTTTGTCAGTGACGGAGAATTAATCACCGCTCATTTCTGTGAATTCAAAGAATATCTCTCACAACCTTGTTTTATTACTCTTTTCCTTCTATATTCACCTCTTATCACTCACACCTACTGCACGTTCCCTCTGGAGCAACCTTGAGTCTAAAC
This sequence comes from Triturus cristatus, assembly GCF_964204655.1. Lineage (NCBI taxonomy): Eukaryota > Metazoa > Chordata > Amphibia > Caudata > Salamandridae > Triturus > Triturus cristatus. The sequence continues at coordinate 1,361,278,246 of NC_140591.1, read as the reverse complement.
ACTGCATAAAAATTGTTATTGAATTGTCCAAACTAAGTAAAGATTTGGTGATCTATAATTTTGGATGTTGTGGTTCATATTCAAAGACTAGATTGTACACTGTGAGCTTCCTATAATTGGTTCTTTCGAGCTCATGACTTAGTAGATCAATCAACTCATGTAAGTGCCTTTGCCACTTTGCTTGAATTATTAATTTGGGACCATTGTCTTTTGTATCAACATCTGGTGGAACAGCACCATCCCCCCGCTCCCAACACACACATGCCCAGTGATGATGACAGTGGTGAGGAAGAAGGCCTTGACCAGCATCATCAGCTCATCGTCAACTACTTCCGTCGAGTGTAAATTAACAATGAGCGACCATGACTGTGTCTGTGTGCCTTGCTGTTGTCTCACGAATTCTGACAATTGTTCCTGAGATTTTGTACACATACTGGACCATGCGCAAGATTACAGAACTTGGGCATGCAGGGACTGAGCACCCTGAAGCACACCTAAGCACAGGACTCAATTGCTACACTGCCTCATTAGCTCTCCAACTCACTCAGAGGTAATCAAGCGCCTGTACACAAGTAGATATGTTGAAGACAAGAAACGGTTTTAAATGTGCAGTATTTACTACGGTATCAAAGCATGCAACATACCTGAAACAACAGGTTGAGAATGCAAGACTATCTAACCAGTAACCACAGTGACATATCCATTTACCATCAAGCAAGATGTCGCATCAATAATTCCTCTTTACGAAGACCCACAAGCATATCCCCCCACCCCTTGCATGAAGGAGTTGTATGGGATGTCCCTGGTCTATGGGCTTTGTCAGCAGACCCCATTACTCAGCCTATATATGGTGAAATTTACATCACATTTGCTGTGTCACTCTCATCACTGGATGGCATCCAGCCCGTCTTCCCATGACATCTAAAGGGGATCCGTGTCCTCTTGCGGCTGTGGGACTTTGTTGAGTCGGGGTGATAGGGCCAGACCAGAACAGAATGACAAGGGACAATGTTCTCCGACCACGAACAGAATGTTCAGACAGTACTCCTGGACAACGCAGGGAACAAGCTGTGCGGACGCTTCTCATGTGACAGACATATACTAAGGTGCATGGAGGGCACAAGTCCTATAAAAAGAAGAGGGGACTGACCAAGTAAGACAAAATGCTAATGACCTCACAAGATGAAGATGTAGCGCTATGAAAGAAGTTAAATTGTGCGACTAAAATGATTTGTGAAAATACTGGGACAGACTAACCCATCTGGCAGTCTTACAGTGTCTGCTTTGATATACAGGGACAAAACAAAGGCAAATGCATGCCGCTCTTAATTACCTGTGAAGAGAAGGCAAGCTGTGTGCCTATGTTTCCCTGGGGCATTTACATTTAAATCGAAGGTTCAAGACGGCCCCCAGGCAGCATATACAAACAAAAGGAGGCCAGGTGGCCACTTAACTTCGGCCCAGCTGTAGGTGAAAAAAGGCTCCCTCGCTGCCTGCACGTTGCTGCTGGGAATGGAAAGCAGTCAACGTGCAGGTGCTGCTGAACGTGTCCCGGTGTCTGGAAAGTACACCGGGACAAGTTCAGCATATTTCTGTGGGGCCCAACTTCTTGGCAGTGGGGATGGCGTCCACCCTGTGAAAAGAGGGGGTATGCCATGTACCTGTGTGTACCCCGAACTCAAGCTCTGGGTACTTGCTAAACAAATACACCATGTAATATTCATGCGCTACAGCTGCATAATGGAAGCTGGGCTCATGCCAGACAACAATGTCCACGATGGTCAGATGACAGTCCCCCTTGCTCAGGTCTGTGGTACCAAGCGAAACAGACCACAGAGCTCAGCATAGTAAAAGCCAATGCAGACAGGGCTAAAGTCAGTGAGCTGGATGACAATTCTTGTCAGGAGGCGTGAAGAAAGGTAAACAAAAATTGAATAATTCACCAACAGTTGTTGTTTCTGTTAAGTAGTTACGAATCCAAGAAGGCACATGCAGCTTCAAAGGCAATCAGTTCCAAAAGATGATCCAAATCATCTTCAGCGAAAATAACCGCCATCCAATCCGGCAATATGGAGGAACAGATGTGCTCCTCGCACCACGAGGTTGGAAGGAGCATCCCATCGCAACCTGGGAGAGGTTCGATGTAGGAATGGAGCCATTGCGCAAACGCACAGGCGCAACTGTCAACCTGTCTGACACATTGAAAGGCATCCCATAAACGTGTCTCACCGAAGCAGTCCTGCTCGCGGGCCAACAAAGGACTCACCCTCAGCTCATGATCCAGGTCAGCAAGGTATGTGTTTGAAAGGTAGACATCCATGGCCCACTCAAACAGACATCTTCTGCAGGAAAAGACAGGTTGCACGCAGTTGAAATAGGCATAGCGGAACGTTAGCCTATAACTGATGCGCAGCACAGCCAATGGGACACGTCCAAAGAGAAGCTGCATGCGGTCACGGTACAGTTGCAACTGACTGGGCTCAGCCCACAGGATGGTCAGACATGGCATAAGAGCACTCTTAGAACCAGCGCTCAGCTGTACAGCCAAAGTAATGATCTGCAACCGCTAAACGCAGTCTGGAATTTTGAGGAATGACACCCGGTGGTACTCCAGGAAAAGCATGGAAGGAAGGGACAAGGCCAGAGCCCACAATTCTGAAAAAAAGTGTGCAATGGCCTTCAGTATCAGGCGATATCAATAATTTGTGTGTCAGTTCACCAAGAACAAAGTAGGAGTGCAGTGTTCAGCAGTGACTGAATCGCGTGGGACGGTCAAGACACCTGCAATTTGAAGGTCTCCGAACTGATGTGGGAGCGACTACTTGTCTAAACAGAGGCCCATTGTGCATGCACACTTATTGAAGTATGCTTTCGCTGTGGGAATGTGAGGACACAAATGACTATCCACAATCACATAAGGGGGAGTTAGGAGAACATTGCCACAAAAAGAACACATTGTGCAACAGTTCCTATATACGTTATGCCTGGCCTGTGCACACAGCAGTTGTGCTCATGCAGGAGAAGCTAACTACGTTTGGAAAATAGATTTAGTGTGGGTATGTTGTCAGGGACTGGTGCTCATGTGTATAAACAATCATAAATCACACATGTCACATGAAAAGCCCTGTGCAACAGTACTTGAGTGTGTGAATGCGACAAGGTCACCATCGTCCACATGACAGGATGTGGTGTAATGCTGGCTCTTGTGGGTACACTGCTAGGGATTTCATTGTTCTGCCCTATGTGATCTGTGACAACTTCCGTCATGTCCATGTTGATGTTATCAGGGGGATGAGAGCACACTGCTTCACCTCCCAGCACAGTCCATCCCTTAACATTCTGGTAAATGCAGTTCAGTCATGATGCTTACTTGTCATGGGACTAAAGTGTCTCACCAGGTTGGGCAGGGAGAGGTACAGAGACTTGAGTGGATAGTGGCAGCTTCCTCAGCAGATACAGATCACAATGTATCTTACCTCTACTGATGTAGGATGATAATGGCTGAACTGTATTTACCAGGATGCTAAGGGGTGAACGGTGTTGGGAGGCATAGTCATGTGGTCCAGTCCCCCTACTGTCCAAGTTAATGGTGTTATCTGTAATGCATATTGTACAGTGTTACCTCGTGGTGTACTTTTGCGGTTATTCCATAATATGTCAACGCACTGTCATTTCCTTTTGTCTTTCTTTGATGAAAATGCTCTTTACACAAAGGCATACTGTTGTGAGTTGTGTTCATTGGACAATGTGTGACAGGTGAGAGGTGAATTTGAAAGTGATGGTACACAGATTGTTAGTGTAGAAGAGGTGTGGCGCTGCGGCTAGGGCGACTGACTCCAGAATCTGGGGATCACGGTTCGATCCCCAGCTCCGGTGGCAGATTAGCCCAGCACCATGTGACTCTGGGCAATAGCTTGCTTAATCTTCCCGACAGCCCCCAGCGCCTAGAGACCCTTACGGGTGAGTGTTTGTGCTTTACAAATGTGGATTATTAATATTATTATTAGAATACACAATGGTAGAGTTCTAAAGTCCAACCGAACACCTCCATCCTTGTGGCAATGTGGGTTCTGATTTACAACAAAGTCAATGGGCCCGATTCACAGAACTAACTTAAGACAAAATCCTAAACCTACTACTTTTGGTATTCACAGAAGTTAGGATTTAGTCTTAAGTTTGTCTTAAGACAAACTTAAGACAGACTTAAGACAAACTTAAGTTTGTCTTAAGTCTGTCTTAAGTCTGTCCTAAGTTTGTCTTAAGTCTGTCTTAAGTCTGTCTTAAGTTTGTCTTAAGACAAACTTAAGACTAAATCCTAACTTCTGTGAATACCAAAAGTAGTAAGTTTAGGATTTTGTCTTAAGTTAATTCTGTGAATCGGCCCCAGTGTTCGGTGTTACAGTGGTGACATCAGCGGTTTCTCCGAGAACTGGTGCGGCACGGTGCTGTGCCACGTGATCGTCCCGGGGTCTTTCTCGGATGCCCCCTCTGCCGTTTGCCAGGGGGGAACCTGCTGCATGCTCTGAGGTGTCTGAGGCTTTGCTGTGGTGTGACTCACCCCTCCCTGTGGCCACTGCTGCAGTGGTGTGACTATCATCCGGCTGGCTAGGGGGGGCAGGCAGCTATTATAGCAGCTGGCATATCCCACAGATCACCCACGTTCTGGCCCATGTACTCAGCAATGTGTCCCAAGTGAGTGTCTATGGACCTCTGTAGCAGGCGCCGATCCTGCACTTCTTCAAGGACCTGGCCCATCTGTCCCTGGTTCTGCTGGTATGCACCGAGGACTGTTTGCACGGAGTCCAGGGCCTCTGTCTCATTGTCCTCCTGTGATTGTCCTCCAATTGGCCTGCCACCTGCCCTAAAGCCACAGACCGGTGGTGTTGCCTGGCACCGCCACCACGCACCGTCCCCAGCATCCCCGGTGTGCCTTGTGGTATTCACAGATGCTGGTACAGGGACAGTGTTGGAGGCAGCGGTGGTGATGGTGGAGGTGGCTGCCACACAGGTCGTTGCTGCAGGGGTCTGTGTTGGCGGTGCAGCTGTTGTGGGAGTCGTGCTGGTGGTGGTGGTGGGGTCAGTGAGGGCCCGAGGATGGGCTGTCCTGGGCACGCCGGTGGGGCCAGGTTGGTCCTCCTCACCTGAAAATACCAGGGACCCTGCATCTGAGGTTTCACCTTCCTGGGGAGGACTGGCTGGTCTCGTCCATGGTACGGTCGCCTGCTGTTGCTAGCAAGTCACCTGTTGGAGTGAGGTTATATTGTCAGCATGTTTGGCATACAGCACAACTTTGAAGTTCTTGTTTGGCACATTTAATTTGAGATGACCTGAATTTTACCTTGGCATTACTAGGCATTCATGTCAGTTTTTCAGCAGTCGCACATGATGTTGAAGTACACACAGGGCTTTAAGTGGGCCGGGTCTCACCGGTGCTGGGCACCGTCATGTATTTAAGGGGCCCTCGATACAGGTCTCTATCGGGCTCTGGTTTGTGCCCTGCCACAGGCGGTCTATTCTTTTTGCTTGAATGCAATGACAGCAGGCACATTGATGTGCGCATGGTCACACTCCTCACTAGTGGAGGAGTTACGGCATGACGTCATGCCAGGTGAGCGTTGTGGGGAAGTGAAATCCTTTAAGGATTCATTTTGTGTCTGGAATTCACTCCTTTGGAGGCTCAATAGCAGAAACATTGTTGTGGTGTCACTAGGGCTTTAAGTGGAAGCTTTTTCAATGTTATATGCAAGCCATTGTTGCTGCTTCTTTATCTTATGCAACTGACAAACATTGGCAAAGCCAGTAGTCCAGAATTGTAGTAGGTATCATGTTACTTGTTGTATCATATATCTGGGTGCAATGGCAGTGACAGAAAAATGCAAGTCGGGTAGCCCAATATGCCCAGCACAGATTTTTAGCTAAGGTTTTTCGGCCATGCCCTTCATTACATTGGCCACGCCCCTTTGAGAGACCCCCCAGTTTCCTCATCCCACTTAAAGCCCTGGGTGCCTACATTGCTTGTTAGTGATGTGACATGGCTGAAGGGCTAATTTCATATGGACAGATATTGTATTTCCGAGGACATGTCCTCTGGTACTAACTTGTTGCTCATCCAATTCAGTTAATGCTTGGACATTTGGGAATTTTCTATCTGTATTTGACTACTATGCCGCAACTTCATGATTTGTGTTGTGTTTTATGTGATTACCTCCTGTGGTTTGTGAGGGCTTACAGAATTTCCATGCATGTGTTGTATTGACCCGAGTCTTTCAGCTTTGAGGCAATGGGACTTGCACATTGGCTTTTTGTGGTCGCGTTCTTGTATTCTACTTTGCAGTTGCATGTGACTTCATCATTGACACTGTGAATCATGTGGCCTCTCGAGGGTATTAGCTGTATGTGCACGGCCTAAAACTTATGGGGGTTCCCAGAGTTAGCTATCAAGTGCGGTATGTGGGAGGCATTTGGCTCCATGCTGTTTCTGAGGGGAGACAGAGGACCTTGTGGGAGTTATGGTCTTGCTGTCAGGTCTCAACAACCACTTCCCAGTAAGATGGCTAGCTACCTGTTGGGAGACACTTTCGACGGTGTTAGCTGCCACATGGCTATGGGGTGAGGAGGGTGAGCCATGCAGTTTGGGAGGGGGGCCAGGGTGCATGAGCTGACAACCTACTTGTGAGATGGAGCTGATTAAGGAAATGCTGTCTTTGTGATCCATTCGTATTAAAAGTTGCATTCCGCATGATTTTGATGTGGGCGGGCGATTGGAGCTCACTTGTTGTGCACAACAGTGCATTGTAATATGATGTGATCATTTTGTTGGTACTTACCAGCCTCCAGTCCCCCCTGCTTCATATGAGACTCTCTGGATGCATTATGGCAGGCACCTTCTCCTCCCATTCAGTGAAGGTTAGTGGTGTAATGGGAGGTCCACCACCAGTTCTCTGTGCCGCCGCGGGTTCCTCTGGGCCTGACGCTTGAGCCGGGCCTTGGGGTGGAGCCACCGCATCCTGATGTCACACACATAGTGTAGGGTGGTCCCTGCGGCCTTGACTTTACTGTGGATCCTTGCCCACATCTGATTCTTGCACGCAAGTGGGGTATGTTGGACCAGGTTCCAGAACAAATGTGGTTCTCTCGATTCTCTCGTCTGCTATCACTTTCAACTTTGACTCAGTGAATTTGTGTTTTTTCTTGGGTGGCATGTTGCAAATGGATGAGGGGTGCAGGGTACAAGGTGGTGGTGGAGAGATGTGATGTGTGTTAGGTGTGTGGGTGAGAGTGTTGTTGTGTGGAGATAGGTGGGTGTGATGTGCTGTGTGAGTCAATTGTGTCGTCTCTCTGTCTCGGCTGGTGTGTAAAGGATGTTGGTCCCAGAAGGGATTGGTTTTCTACTGTGGTATGTGGGTGTGTCAACATGTTTGGTGACCTCCAGATGTCTATTCCATGCTGTCCATGTCTTTCCTTACCAGGAGCAAGTTGGGGTGTATCATTGTGGCGTGTGTGTTGTGATTGAAGGCAGCAGGGAGTGCAGGCAGACTTCGGACGTTGTTGTGGGGTTGGTTCCATCCGGCATTCATTTGGCTTATGTGCATCTGCGGCAGTCGGATGCAATGCTCGGTCCGCCAGCTTCGCATTCTCATCGCAATTAGACGTGCAGTCATACCACGGCAGGAGCGGCCTTTCCAGGCCGTTGTACAGCTTTCCCCAACCGCCGCGGTCGGATTTGCAGCTTACCCGGCTGTGGTGGGCAGTGTTTTGTGTCATCCGACCGCCGTGGTCTGATTTGGCCTACATTGCATTGTGATTTGACCGACGGAAATGCCGTGGGTCATGCAGGAGGTATTTTTATGACTATAACAAAAGATGGTTCGAAGCCAAAGGGTCCAAGGGAAAATTTTAAAGACCACTCAGATTTTATTCCCCAATCTAAGTACAAGCAACAAAATGAAATCCTGGGGTCTATAATAGTGTTACAAAAAGTGTGGAAAGGACCACTACATACAGTTTTAATCAATGAAAAAGTGTATATGTAAAGTGAAACAAAACCAGAAACTAAGCCCAACTGAACTAACCGTGGGCACTTCCCTTTAAAGGACAAAATCCCTCACTCACCAAGAGGTGACATGCTTCATCATTTGGGATTCTCCTCCCAGAGGAAAAGCCTAGTTCCTCTGGGGGCTACAACCCAAAGTCTGTACCTCTGCTTACGTGCCTGGTTTGTTGGAAGTGGACCCAGATACTTGCACCAGAGAAATTGATGCATCTCCAGTCTACGTGTGGCAGAACCGGCGCATCGACCCTGTTGCGGGAGTAGAATTGGTGCATCACACTCAGAACCGCTGCACCGCCTCTGGAACCATCACCTCAGAAGCAATGCATCATCGCCACTGCGTGTAGAAGACGGGCACATCGGCTCTTCATTGAGGATTAACCGAGAAACACTGAAAATCCTCCCTTGTGGCCTATCTGTTCATTATATTTAGAGACTTAATCTCTCCTAGGCTACATAATACATTGAATCACAACAGTGACACTCAACAATTTTATTCTCATTTATTTTATTATTTATTTTTCTTCATATATTTTATAAAATTTCATTTTATTCCTTCTTTTTTCATTTTATATGTTTTTTAAACAAAGAAGACTTTATTGTCCATCTCAAGAGACAAAATCACTTCTATAATTACAACAAATACATATAATACATATTTACATACATAAATTCACTTAAAGAAGAGAACAACCCCTGGACACACTCAAATAAATACTTCCATATCACAAAACCATTCAAACACATCCAAACTCACACAGACTTCATACAACTGCATCTGAACAAGGGGAGGGTATAAATGACAAAAAAACCTCCACGACCTGATCGAATTTTATGCTCAAAGCACAGGGCTGAACACAGGGGCTACGCGCGTTTCAGTGGTATGTGAAGAGTAGTTGGACCACCTTCATCAGGACATATCCAGATACCCACATAACTTTCACAGCAACCAGGGGACAGAAGTAGAAACAAATGTAGATTCAGGACCAATGGCACCTATCCATACGTTCCACTTAGCAGTAGGAGTGCCTTTCTATTTTTCTAATGAGATGCCGACGCTCTATCCAAAACTATGTCTCTTTTTAGGGGTGTGGTGTTCAATTCACCATACTTGTTCGTAGGGACCCGTGCGTGGTAACAACAAATAATTCACAAGAATGTATTAGATAGATTCTGGAGCCTTTCTCATGTTTTTCCTCATAAGTCAGTAAACCCGATTTTTCAGATATTCCTCAGTTCATGTCAATATTTTGTGCAGCAAACGTGCTTCCTATCATAAGAAATTCGACCTTCCTCCACGAGACACCCCTCATTTCCCAATCCGGATTGGACAACTATATAGTTCATGCATTGAACACTCAGTGGAGGTCCAGTGGTCAGGCTTATTTTGATCAGCTGAATGTTATGCGGTGACATTGTAACTGTGTGACCATTTGCTGAAAATGGTCTTATGATTCTTTCCTGGAGAAGATGTGATGGAATGAGCACAAGCTACTGCAGAGACAAAGATTCTGCAATGTAATTGAAAACAAACCCAATTTTGAACTAAACTAAGTGAAAGGAAATCATCATATTACTTTCTTGGCATGACTTGTATATTAATCAGATTGGCATTCAAGGAAATGAGGCAGGGTGGTGGAATGCTGCGTAAATCCTCTTTTCCAGAGACAATTAAGATTGGCACATGCATCATTTGCAAAGATCAGATATTCATCAGTCACATCATTGAGAAATGGGTTGTGTTATAATAATGCTACATGCCTGTTATCACTACTGAGGCATTAGCATTCCTAGACTTCATGACTAGAGGACATTCAGACATATGATTGTTCTACATGCACTCGAATAGCCAATGTGGACCCAGCATCTGATCACATGTTCTGCGCATCATAGACAAATGCCAGTGTTTCAAGAGCACTGAGATGATGGGTTCAGAATGGTAATGAAACATGCAGGTTGTGTCCCAGAAGTTTGTTTATAGCTTTGCATTTTCCTGTCGAATATCCTACGGACAGTACCATAATGCTCCTCCTGACATCACCATGAAAATTATTGTGACCTTGCTTGATGTTTGAAGTAGTGAGTAGCAGCTGCTATGAGTGAGTGGGTCGCTATATCACATTCAATATTTTGCAAGACACTTATGTTCATCTACCAATTTCTTGTTGCTGCCAGAGACACTCCACTGAATGATTTTTATTTAGTCGTGAGTCTGTCCTCATTTTCAGCAGCAGGCATTGCAGGTTTATATATCCCCCTGAATACTCTGATTAAAAGAGCATTATCAACATTTATTTCCTCTATGTTCAAGCACTGCTCTTCAAAAGAGTTATTGGCAAAAAATATTTTGAGCTTAGTAATATTAACTTTAGTACCTTTGTGAAAAAAAGTACTAAAGTTGATATTATTTATAAAACAAAATCCAAAGTTCAGCAAGATTGTTATTTTTGTTTCTGAATGGCAGTTATATACTCACACAGTCTCACTCTTGGTGCCTATACTAAAGCATTGCCCTGCAAATGGTAAACAACAAAAGCATGGACAGTGGACCAGTTCGCTAACAAGGGCACCAACTTTGAAAATTATACCAAAACTTTATATGTCACTTAACTAATTTGTGTGCAAGCCTCAAAGGTGCCCTCTGTCCAAAGGCACCACCCTAGACCCCAGGGTAAATCATATATTTAAACAATATTGAAGCTGCACCACATGTCAAATTGTAATCAGAGCAAATCAGAGCAAATCAAATTGTTGAAGTCCGTATTGTAAGAATATAATGTTGCTTCTTTATTGATTCCTTATTAGAGACCACAGCCAACACGTTTCGTTCTGAGAAGAGAACTTCAGGGCTGCAATTTAAAAACACATATAAAAACACATATAGAAAAACACATATAGAAAAAAACATACATGTTTCATACTATAACACATACACACATAAAATTCCTGATACAAACAGCGTATATATGACATAACCTATGTATATACACACCAATACATATTGTGTATATACATATCACAAAGTCATTCCTAATCATTTATCTTACATGGGGGGGATTTCACCATCCCACATGTTTCAAATAAAGAGCAAAATATCTCCATAAGTCTGTCCATATATTAAGACATGCCACATTGCATATATAAAATTCAATGAGATAATATAATCCGACAAAAAAAAGACACATAAAAACAACAAATACATATATTTTGAATAGTTTATACAAAATATATACATAAAACATATAAAACTAAACTAATAAGTGCCTATATTTATTTAGAGACTCTACAGGATGTAATCCTAAATCTTCAAAGTCATTAAGTTGAGACGTATATATGTCTATGCCCCAAATGGGCTTCTTACTACTAGACTAGAAGGAAATTAGGGTCTCTTTGATCATTACTGTGAAAACTAATATACTAACTGACATAAATATTTCAACTAGTATTAAGCCAAACAGCTAGAAACATAAAAGAGGGCCCAATACCACCATGTGAAAGAGGAGAGAAAAGAAAAAATGAAAGTAATATATGTAAATAGTATGGTAAACATACCGATTGGAATATCAGCAAATGCATTAGCAGCTATATGGAAGTGTGATCGCAATTCAAAATATTCCTTAGAGATGGCACTCAAGTGTCTGCGTTTGGAGGAGATAAAAGAGGGAGATATATATATAACCCAACTTACACTCAAAAAGAAGTTCAAATTTAATCCAAAACCAATACAACGTCCGGCCATGAACAATGTGAGAAAGCCTACCTATATTATGTGCTTGCGTTGTTTGATCAAACCACCTTATGAAATCAAATTCATCTGTTTTTAATAATTATTGAGATGCAGGTATCAGAGAAGTGATATAATAATCACAGCAGCCAGTCCCAAAATGTATATACCATGGGACATCCACCGGTCCTGCAAAGATCCAAGGACACACATCAGGGCCATATTTATAAAGACTCATAACAATATTCAGTATGTCAAAAATTGTGCTTTCCAAATTATTTCCAATACGATAAAGGAATGGCAAGAAAAGTTATTCAGCCATTCTTGGTACAATAATATCGTATTCACGATACAAAATATGGAATGAATCCATTGACATTGTATTTATATAGTGAGTCCCATCGTAAATATACGGAAAATATCACATCAGTGTTGGCCAAAAACCAAATCTGACGGGCTTTCAAAACCCCCCCTCTTAAAGCGTAATGATAACACCACTTTTGCAGATTAACTCCTGTCAGCGTTACCCAATATAAAGTCAAAAGTGTCCCAATTCGGACCAATACAAACATTTAGCAGGTCCCCACACGCAAAGCGGCAGGGAAATCTCCCCAATCTTACCTGAGAGTACAGTCCTTACTCCTAATCCGAAACCCCGGTTCCCGCCCGTGGTTCAAAACCCGGTTCAAAACCCGGGATGCCGAATCCTACCATCTAAATAGACGCAAAAGTGCGTCAAGATTGTACGCACATATGTGCGTCATAGTTGTGCATACAAAACATACTGGATTGTAATACTAGATCATGAAAGTGTAACCGCCATTTTGAAATGGCTAAACACATCAGATTAAGTAAATGTATATACTCTCAATTTGTTAAGAATGGAGAAAATGATTAAGATCTTGACGATCTATTTCCTTAGCGAACCGGTGCATGAACTCAATAGTAACTATTAAGCACAACCTCTCAAACGCAAACCACATCATTTCAAATTATATACTTATACTTCGAAATATGCGCACGCAACGTGGTTGAATATAGTACTAATTGCTGAATATATAATAACCATTTTGAGGTATGTAACATTGTCATACTAAACAACTTGCCACACTTATCAACTAATCTGAAGGGATTTTTGAAATTCAAAAACAAAAAATACAATTAATCCCTACAATTCCAAGGTATATGGAAAACCACCATTCTACGTGATGGCCAAGTTACAAAACATTTGCCAAGCAACAAATATGAAAGCGTCATATTCCCACCTACTTTTAACATACAGATTCATCATAAATATTAGATATTGAGTACAATCTCTCAAACGCAAACCACAATATCTCAAATACTATACCTGTACCTCGAAATATGCGCACGGAACGTTTTTGAATGTAATACTAGTTACCCAATGTGAAACCGTCATTTTGAAGTGTATAACGTTGTCGTACTCCCCCAAAAGGCAATCATGTCAATCTAGGGGGAGGCATATTTTCCCCAGGCATGCTCCCTCTCCCACTAGCCCATGAATAGGCCGGCGTACGAGGATGCAAACCTGCTCCCCATCGCAGTTCCCTGTACCTGATGGAACCAAGTTCCATCATGCAAAAAGAAATTCTGCGATAGGATAATGTCAATCATATCTACAAACATTTCATTGTGATCGGCATGGTCTGCCGTGCGTGTTGCCAAAAAAGATTGCACGGCTATCATCCCAAAATGCTTTTGGATACCAGTATACAATCTGGTCACATCAAGCGTAACGAATGTCAGACCTTCTGACCATGATAAGCCATTGAATTTATCTAGAATATTTCTGGAATCCTGTATATATGCAGGTAGATTTGTTACAAGAGGCTGGAGAAAACCATTCACATACTGCGAAAGTCTCTCAGTAGGTGAATTGATACCAGAAATGATGGGGCGCCCTGGTGGAAAGGCGCCTCCCTTATGAACTTTTGGCAGAATGTAAATACAAGGGGCAAGTGGTTTATTTACAGGGAGATACCTGCGTTCCTCATCCGAGAGCAGGCCACATTCACAGCAATCATATATCCTAGCATTTATGTGCGTGACAAGGGTGGGAATGGGAGTTTCAGCAACCCGTGGATCCCCGAGTTGTCTTTTAATTTCATTTGTGTAGTCCATGGTGTTCATAATCACTACATTCCCACCCTTGTCTGCCTCCTTGATGGTGGTAGAACCATCATTTTTTAGATCATTCAATGCCTTCCTTTCTATTTTGGTCAGGTTGTTTGGATGTTGTGTATATTTACAAGGGGTATCAATCAGTTTATACAGATCTTTAGTAACTTTTTCTTTAAAGACATCTATGTTCTTATGTGTGTTATTAGGAACAAATTTAGATTGTGGTTTGAGGCCACTAGTGACCCCAATATTTTCCCTAATGTCCAAGTCATCCCTGATTTCTTGAATAGAAATATTTTCACCACCCGGTATCGATAACAACATTTGAAGATTTAATAAATCGGAAACAGTATGTGTTACCATCCGTGTGGGTTGTATATTCGAACAAACATTGAAAGGAATATCATGGAAATGATCTTTTAATTTCAATAATCGTGTAAATTTAAACAAATCAACCAGCATTTCGGATGGGTCCCCCCACTGTGAGGGACAAAAACTTAGGCCTCTCTGCAACACATCAATTTCCACATTTGTCACTAAACGATCAGATAGATTCACAATTGTCACAATTGTCAGAACATTCTGTTCAGTACCATCCCGTACATCCTGTGCATCCACACCTGTGTTGTTTTGGATCGAGTGTCCATAGCGTGGGTCGTTTCTTCCTTTTTGTTTTTTGGCTTGCCACTTCTTTCCTCCCCTCCTTGTTTTTGATCTTTTCTGATAACTTTGTTGCCCATCCTGATTCTTTCCATCTCCACTAAAAAATTCCTACGTCCCGGAGAGATAGCTGGTATTACTCCTCCATTATGTGAAGTACCGCTTTCAACTGACGAACCACTACTCACCTATTAGATATCTGATGATTCCTCCCTGGATCTCTTTCCTTTCCCTGTTTGTTTCACATTATCTAATTTATGGGCGAAAGTGTAAATCCGCCCATTTTTATAATCAGTATCATCACGCTTGATTTTTCTTAATTACTCTTGGTGGGGCTCAATGACTCTATCATATATCTCATAATTTTTCTTAATACCATCCTTCAGGTTCGAGCACTCAATCTCCCTCTCCAAGTTGATTATTTCTTGTTTTAAACTAGCCACCTTTTTATCTGAGTGTCTAATTAAAATTTGCATCATTGTATTAGATGCTTGTTGTAAGTTGTCTTCCCAATCCTTGAGTGCCTCCTCATCAAGATCCTCAAAGGTTGGGAAGATAAGTATTCTCAAACCTCAAGGGATTTTGTCATTATCAAGATATTTTTGCAGAGTGATACCGTCCCACCAGCAAGACATTTCCTGTTTTTTCAACCTCTCTAATTTTTGAAATTGGATTCTTAGACCCTCACCTATTGATTCTTTGCTAACATTCGAACTCAATGGTTGCACATTGGAAAAAAGGCCTAAGGCCATTTCTTCTCTATTATCATTAAATTTTGACATTATCAAACAGATTTGATAAGACTAGTTAACTCCTCTGAGATTTCCAACAGTTATTATAGCTTGGCCCAAAATGTGCCCCTAAGGTCCTAGAAAAATTGTAAACAAAAAAACATGGACAGTGGACCAGTTCGCTAACAAGGGTACCAGCTTTGAAAATCATACCAAGACTTTATATGTCACTTAACTAATTTGTGTGCAAGCCTCACAGGTGCCCTCTGTCCAAAGGCACCACCCTGCAAATGCGTGGTCAGGTTGATCAATCAATCTTAAAATAAATTCAATGACTAAAACCATCAGCTTCTTTAAGCAAGCAGAGATCTAAATGCAATTTAAGTGTTTCAGTCACTGTTAATGTTGAAAGCACCAATGCCAATTTCCAGCACCTACTCCCCAAATTACTATAGTTAATTGAAATATTAAAATGTGTTATAGCACTATTAGGGCAATTTTACTTGTAAAGGTCTTCAATAATGGACCACCAACATGTGTCTGGGCATTTGATTAAATCTACTCAATGCTAAATATTCAGTGCACCTAATTCTACCCAAATGTCATAACTTGTAATATTCTTACCAGATCTGGCGTGTTGGAGAGGTTCTCGACTTCGGTTCTTGAGAGTTCTGGTCGGTCCAAGGTAAGGGCGACCCTTTCTGGTAGCCACATTGCTGCTGACAATTAAAAGCCAAAGCAGACTGTGCCTTCCAAAAGGAGTCCCAAGAGGAAAAAAAACTGTAGGGAAAAACCTCTGTTGAAGGCGGAGACTCCAGGAAAAGAAAGGAAGAAAAGAACCCACAAATAGGAGCAAACACCAGCAAAGAGTGGAGAATAGAAGGCAAGATTTCCATTTAGAAGTGTAAGGTTAAAAGGAATCCAAACTGGAACATGAATCGCCAACCGGAAACAAAAGTGCGCCAGGAAGCAAAAATACTCCATCTAGGAGCAAAGGTAACCAACAGGAGTGAGGACACAATAGCAGGAAAAAGGAGTGTTGCAACGCAAGGCAATGGAGGATTCAGCCCCTTATATACCCATAGGCAGAAAGTGATGCAACAGGAAGTGATGTAACAGGAAATAAGTAGTTGCCATCTTAGATAGTGAAAAAGAAATATAAGGAATAGGAAAGATCGCCATCTTGGAAAGGGTAAAACAAAGAACCTTCCCAAGGCCCTCTGGGAAACAGGACTGAGGACTCATGGGAAGAAAAAGAAGTAACAAAATGTCACCAGGAGAATATGCTGGAAGCCGCAGTGAAATGTGCAAAACACAAGGTGAGTGAAAATATGCCCCAGAGAATTACAAGAAAATTCCAAAATTGGAGTATTTCTACTGTGTATTAATGAGCATTAATGGGCTGCCGCGTGGTGTTGTGGCATTCCTGACAAGACATAAGTGTTGGGGAGTATAACCGCGATGCTGAAACAGCAGGCATTGCAGCACAGCGACGTGCCGAGTAGGAGGCACCGTGGGGGGCGTTGCAGGCTGCACCGCGATGATGAAGCCGGTAGCGCCACGGGCTGAGCCATGGAACGCAGTGAAACACCAAAGCTCAATTTGTAAAACATTAGGAGATGGAACCCAATCTTTTTCTTAGGAGCATACCACAGGCACTACTAAATGTCTGGGTTTCTAACTACTTGGTTTGACTAGCCTTAAATCCACCTTATGCCCAGTGATGTTAGTCATTTTGCAGGGCCTGGGTCAAAAATGTCATGCTTGTGCCATAAATAATGATTACAAAAGATATTTACTTCAGGGAAAGAGAAAATAGGGCAGCTCCAGAATTTGGAACCATCTAGTGGTATACATCTGTCCTCATCCATAATATATAAGACAGGTGTCCTACAAAATATATAAATTAGTTTTGTAGCACGAGCTTGGGGCCCTGTATGAATCATGCCATCTCAGCCTCGCTTTTTGTGATAACCGTGATCACGCCTCTTTTTCCACCACTCTTCAATTACTAACCTATTATCTCACTCTTGATCCCTGTTAGTTCCTTCATCACTGTTTTCTTATCTTTAGTGTCTTCCTTCTTTCCCTTCTCTGCCGTTTCTCTCTTGCTCTTGCTCTGACTCCAAGTCTGATGATGAAAAATAAGTACACGTTCCCAAAAATGAGTGCCATTGACACTACCTAAAACCGTCTGTCCAAATTGAGCACTGCCTTTCAAGGTTTTTTGATGCTCAAAGAAAAGGTAGTTACAACACTACATTCCAAAGTGATTAATGGCAGACACAACTTTAAGGGGAACGTTCTTTAGTAACTATATGAATTATGTGCTCTTCTTGGCAAATGCGGCCACTATTTCTTGTATGTCTGCAAGTCTATTTACCTCACTGTGTTGGCCAAATTGCCAACCTGTCTCTGAAGGCAAACTGCTGTTTGATTCATAACATGGATACCATCAACATGCAGTTAGCTATTGCCTCAGCCTTGCCCTACCTTGAGGGAAATGATCCTATGTTTTGCGAGGACATCGCGAAGATCTGATCTGAATTTTCTCTAATGAATAACCTTCAGGATCTACCTGCCCCTGCTACCTACAAGAGGAATACAGTGTTGCAGAAGGCAAATATCCCCCCAAAAAAACAAGGAGAAGTTCACACTTTCTGCAGTCCTTTTTCAGTCCATGTTATGCGAACCTACACCCTCATTAAACAAATAGCACAGAGGTAGACATAGAGGGATACAATAATTATGCATCTACACATCCATATGAATAGGCGAAGCCCTTCATTTGTCAAACAATGCTGGCTGATAATGCTATTTGTTTTTTCAATATTCCTGAATAGTTGAAGGATGCTGTGGCATTCCACACTGAGATGTTGCTAGGTAACATGTACCATGACAATGTCATATTGGAATCCCTGAGGTCATAGATTGTTGTAAATAGGAATGTTCTGTAAAGTCAGTTGTTTCAAGATATGCTGGCTGATGGATGGGATCTTCTTTCATGGAATAAACCCACTACAACTTCTTACCTGTGTATCTGATTCCTTTAACATGGAGAATACTTCACTGGCGTAGTCGGCACAGGAGTTACAGGAAGAGAAAAGAAGATCTCAACAACAATTTGCTGGATTTATTGCCTAAAAGGAGGAACTTAACTATTGATCTCTTTTTAAAGACAATACAATATTTAAACTGCTCTCGAACTTGGAGAAAGGTAGAGCGCTTTGTTTGAATTTCATTCTTCACAACGGAGAGCGTAGAGGAACTCAAAGGGAATTCTCAAGTGGTGTCTGGGTTATCTTTACATCGCTAAAAGCTGCGAGTAACGTGGTAATATTGAAACACGTTTAAACGGAACCTGTTCATCACGTGGTTGCATCGTGGATATACATGAAGGATCGGTATTGAAGTGGTGTTTTAGTCATATATCCTTCACTGTATCCTGCGAGTAACGTGGCTCTATTGATGCATGCTTAGACAGTTCCTGTTCACTACATGGTTGCATCGTACAAACGCATGAGGGATCGGTATTCACGTTCACACATGAAGGTGTGGTGAAAATTGAGAGAATTTTCACGTTAAGATCGTTCCCCGGCATGTGAGTACATTTGAATATTTCGAAGATAAACATCGGTATCCAAGGTGAAGTGGCATCCGCCTACCTGGAATCTGGATCTTCATTCTGTTTGTTCCATGTTCTGCTTCTTCGTTGCCATGGAGAAATAGAATCAGCACTTCTGGAACTTGAAGCTACCGTCATCGTCTACGACTCGAATTTTCAGCCTCTCTCTGCGTCTTCAGTGCCTCGAACGCTCTGGAGAGTGTCATCACGCATCACGCTGTTGTTCGTGCGTGCGTGGTGGCCATCTTGGTTACTGTATCCTGGCAACGACACAGAGTTCATCGTCGGGCTGTGAACAGTGCGCACGGAGTCATTGACCTTGTTTTCATCGTTTTAAATAAGTGAAGGAAGATTGATCATTCAACACAAGGGAGGCATATAAAAGGGATCAGTAAAAAGTTCATTTTCCTCCTGATTCCGTATTTTAAATAGCTTGTGATAATTCTGGGGTACTTTGGTATTTTTTAATATATAAATTCAACACTTTTTTTTTTTGTTAGAATTGTATATTCAACATAATAATATTTGGAATATACGATTTTATTTTTTTTAAAAAAAAGAGAAAGAGAAAGAGATTTATATACTGTTGTATACTGTATCACACATTTGACAATGAAAAAAAGCTTTTAGAAAGTGTGACATTGGTGTAAAGTAGATCATTTTATGTAACTTTGCGTTATTTACAACACTGAGGCTTACATCAATTAGAGTTACAATACGCTGACATGCAAAGTGTTACTGCAGCTCCATTCTTTTTGTCGTGTCCAGGGTCACCTCCCATAAAGTGGAAAAAATGGAAGGTAGTTTTTGAGAGGTATGCTAGAGTGTATGGACCATCTTTGAGCGCAGAAAGAAAGTCATCTCTGCTTCTGCATTGTTTAGGTTCTGAAGGTCAGGATGTATTTGATCATTTGCCAGAACTTCCAGCTTCAGAGGCGGGGAGATTGAATGATTATGAAGTATGTATTAAGAAACTTGACAAACATTATCTTCCGAAAGTCAGCACAATTTTAGAAAGATATCAATTTGCAAAAAGGATGCAATCAGCTGATGAAACTATTGAGGATTATATAACCCAACTAAGAAAACTAGCGTCATCATGCAAGTTTGACAATTTAGCTGACGAACGTATTAGGGATCAATTTATGTTTGGTTGCACCATTGAGAAAATTAGGGAGGAACTGTGGTTAAAAGATGAACATACGCTGGATGAAGTGTTAACTATTGCCAAACGAATTGAGCATTCGTTAAAGTGTGTTGCCGTTATTAAGAAGGACTCAGAAAAAGGGTCTAATGTTGAATCTGTTAAAGTAGAGCCAAAAAATCGCAATAGTGAAGTGAAAAGTAATCCTGAAAAGGTGTGGTCTGAAAGAAAATGCTATAGATGTGGTAAAGTGGGACACCTAGCCAATGACAAGAGATGTCCTGATCTCAACCAAACATGTTCCAAATGTAAATTAAAGGGGCATTTCACGGCATTATGCAAAACAAAATCTAAACCTAAGGTGAAATAAGTTGAGATATACCAAAGGGAGTTAGGACAGTCTAATTCGGAGGATTATGTTTGTGGGCAGATAGTAATACAGGTTGATAATAAAGGCAATACTAAAACTTGCCCTTATGATGAAATTGTAGTAGATGGAGAAAAAACGAGGGTACTATCTGATTCTGGAGCAAAGATTACCATCGTCTCTAACGAATTCTACAACTCAAAGCTCAAAGGAAAGATTAGTTTAATGAAACCAGATATCATTCCTTTGGCATATGGAGGAGATCCAATAAAACTTCATGGATATTTTGTGGGATTGATTGAATATAAAGACAGGATGGCATCGGGAAAAATTTACGTGTCAAAGCGGGGAGATAGTATTATTAGCTGGATTCACCAGGGTGATTTAGGGGTGTTTTTAGATCCCAACGCTAATCCGTGTATACAGCTAAGGGATAAGATCCAATCAGTGGATAGGAACGTGAATGAGGAGTATGTCCAGAATTTAAAGATGGAGTTTCCAAATGTATTTAAGGAAACTTTAGGCTGTTTAAAGGGGTATCAACATAAAATTCAGTTAAAAGCTGATGCAATTCCCGTGTGTTGTAAAGTGAGAAGTGTGCCATTATCAGTTAAGGAAGACATGAAGATGGAAATACAAAAGTTAAGCAGTTGTGGAATAATTGAGGAAGTAGAGGGATCTGAATGGTTGGCCCCAGTTGTGGCAGCACGCAAACCCAATGGCAATTTGCGTTTATGCATCGATTTGAGACAACTTAACAAATCTATAGTAGTGGATAGGTATCCATTGCCAAACATAACTGAGTTGTTGACCTTACTCGATGGAGCTAAAGTTTTTAGCACCATAGATCTCACTTCGGCATATCACCAAATAGAGCTAGAAGAATCGTCACGGGACTACACATCCTTTATCACGCCCTTTGGAACGTATAGGTTTAGAAGAATGCCTTTTGGATTGGTGTCTGCCTCTTCAGTGTTTCAAAGGGTGATGGAAAGGGTGTTAAAAGATCTACCAGGGGTATGTGTATACCAGGATGACATCTTGGTGTTTGCAAAAGATGAAATGGAACATGGCATTAGGTTGAAATCCGTTTTGAGGAATTTGTGCAAATATAATCTTACGGTTAAGGTGGAAAAGTGTAAGTTTAGATCAAACAGCATCAATTATCTGGGACATAGTATTTCTGGGGAAGGAGTGAAACCTAAATCTGATTTAATTGAGACTATTACGAGGATGTGTTCTCCTTCTGACAAAACTGAATTGATGACATTTTTAGGCATGATAGAATATTATGCAAAATTTGTAATGGACTTTGCTGTGGCAACAGTGAACATGAGGCGGTTATTGAGGAAAGGTGAAGAATTTGTATGGTCAGAGCTGTTGGAGAATGAATTTGTGGCCATTAAAAAGAAGCTCAGTCAGGCTCCTTCTTTAAAAAGTTTCAACCCTGGAAGTAAATCCATCTTGGTGACTGATGCGAGTGAAAAAGGCCTTGGAGCAGTTCTGAAGCAACATGGGATTGATGGCATGCGCACAATTATGTTTTTGTCAAGGAGTCTCAGAGATCCTGAGACACGATATTCTGTGGTGGAAAGGGAAGCTCTAGAGGTATCTTGGGCTGTCAAGAAGTTAAAGAAATTTTTGTGGGGTGTAGATTTTGAAGTTCATACAGATCATAAACCCTTGATTGAAATATTCAGTAAAAAGGGATTAGACCTTATTTCTGGAAGGATAACTAAATGGATTATTGGATTACAGGAATATAATTTTAATATAAAATATATTCCTGGGATTGAAAATGGAATTGCGGATGTTCTTTCAAGCTTAGTTCCAAACAGCAGTGTGCATGAAGACTGTTCAGGTGATGATGAGGATGATGAAATAGTTTGTGTAGTAGATCATGATATTATTTCAGAAGAAAGGTGGTTGAAGGAATTGAAAGATGATGTGACATTGAGTGAAGTGACATCTTTGTTAAAGAAAGGGTGGACTTCTAGTAGAGATGGGTCTGAAGGCACAACATCATTTTGGACAATACGTAATGAATTATCTGTAGATAATAACTTGCTGTTTAGGGGAACAAGATTGGTTCCTCCTGCTAGCCTTAGAAAATAATTAATTGATCTAGTGCATGTGGCTCATTCAGGTTTGTTGAAAAGTAAAGAGAGACTTTGCATGTCATATTGGTGGCCTGGAATGGACAACATGATAGAGCGAATTATTAGGGACTGTGTTGCTTGTGCAGTGAGTGATAAAAATAAATGTATTCATGTGCAACCTATGGTCTTGAGGAAACAACCTAATGGTCCATGGCAGGAAATTGTTTTGGATATTGTTGGTCCTATACATGAGAAAGGATCGCTGATTTACATTTTGGTTGTTATAGATATGTTCTCTAGGTGGCCTGAGATTTTCTTTTTATCAATGATTAATACTTCTAAGGTGATTGAATGTTTGAAAATCTTATTTGCTAGAGAAGGTTTCCCTACATCTATATTGCCGGACAATGGTGTCCAACTGGTTTCTAGGGAAATGGAACCATTTTTAAATGCTAGAGGTATTGTTCACAAGACGTCTGCTCTTTATCATCCTGAAGCCAATGGGATGGTGAAGAGATTCAATAAGGTGATTAAAGAAACCATTGCATTGGCTAAAGGTGTGGAGTTGGATTGGAAAAAACAGGTTTTGGAGAAAGTTGAAGAGTACAGATTAGCTCCTCATGCAACAACAGGGAAGTCTCCTTTTTTGTTGTTTCGTGGTAGGATACCCAATACTAGTGTTGAACCATATTGGGTTAACAAGTATGAACTTGCTAAAGGCAAAGAGAGTGAGTGTGATGGTGAATGCATGCTGAGGGTGGAAGAGGAGAAGGCTAAATCAAGAAAGGCATACTTTGATGTGAAACATGCAGTAAAGAAAACTAAAGTAAATGTTGGCGATTGGGTCAGGATTAGATGCCCTGGGTTGTTGGGAAGTTCTGCGTCAAAATTCATGAAGCCCATCAAAGTAATTAAAACATTTAATAATGCTATTCAAAAGACCATCGAATTTGGAATTTGAATAGAGTTATAGTGTGGAATAGTATGCAGAACCTAATCAAAGGGTTAGTTTCTGCTAAGGATGTGGAGGACAAGGAGTTAAACTCTCAAAGAAAGTCTTCAAGGATGGTTAAAAAACCAAGTTATCTTGCTGATTTTGTGTGAGGTAATATTTGCAATTGTATTCAAGGAGGGGTGATGATGGGTGACATTTTGAGATGTGTGTAGCTTAGTTGATGTTGGGTTAGGTACAAAGGTTAAGTTGTGTTAAAATAATCTGGATGTTATCATTAAGTTAAGTTTCTTTTGGTGTTTTTATCAATATGATGTGCATGTATGTTCTCTTATGAGGAAGGGAGATGTGTGGCATTCCACACTGAGATGTTGCTAGGTAACATGTACCATGACCATGTCATATTGGAATCCCTGAGGTCATAGATTGTTGTAAATAGGAATGTTCTGTAAAGTCAGTTGTTTCAAGATATGCTGGCTGATGGATGGGATCTTCTTTCATGGAATAAACCCACTACAACTTCTTACCTGTGTATCTGATTCCTTTAACATGGAGAATACTTCAGATGCCCACTTGCTGAGGACCCAAAGTCCTGAATAGTTGAAGGATGCTCACTTGCTGAGGATCCCAAGTCCTGAATAGTTGAAGGATGCTCACTTGCTGAGGATCCCAAGTCCTTTGGTCACTCACTGTAATCGATGGTCAGTCCAGATGTCCAGAAGCTCTAATCCATAGATTGCAGTGCTGCTCTTGTCTCCAAAAGTAAGTGGTCTTCATGTGTTTTTGAAACAAGGTGCTGGCAGCAAAGAATCCCACAAATGGAAGAAGAAAATATTTAATGCAACACAGTAAAAAACAAGTGCACAAAAGAGAAGAATCATCGACATGCAAGAAATGAGAAGAACACATAGAGAAAGTCATTGAACCATTAGTTTAATCTCATCAATCAGGTTGTGTGACTTTAAAAAAAATCACAACCTCTTCTCTGTCACCAACTCCATGAGTGGCCACGACTGCAGACATGAAACTCCAAATATGCTCTACTGGTGTGCCCTAGAGCAATGCAGTTTTTGTAGATGTTTAACATTGCACTACAACAAGCTTACAGGCCTAAGACCCCATTGTGGACTCTCCCCTCCCTTTTATGTAAAAAACACCATCTGTGCTCTGGCAAAGAATAAAGCCAAGAGAAGCTAAAATTACATTTTTTTCACCCTGAATATCATTGACACTGTTACAGCACATCCATCCGACAGACAAGAACAAATGCTCAAGGACTCCTCCAGATGGGCAGATTAGCAAAATGTATGTGAAATAATTTGTTCCTATCTAGCAGGGACATGGGGAGTCGGGCACACTTGCACTGCCATATTTTCTATGGAGGTCACATATATGCGCTGTGGACATAGTGAATGTTTGCTCATCACCACAAAAGACAAATATATAACAAATTACTCATTGATTCACCTCTGGGAATTCGAGCCAAATGTACTACTTCACTGCTGTGGTTATCACAATGCAATATTCAGAGCAATGTCAGTAGCATGCCAACTCATGTTGTTTAGAGTGAAGAAGTCAGCCACTCTCCTCAGTTTGAGAAAATTCAGTTAGAGGCATGAAGATCGGTTGAAAAAGATGGCAAGATGGGTAGTGAACTAGTGTGTCCTAAAATAAGTCACTAATCTTATAATGATGTAAAAGTAACACACAATATTATGCGCATTCTCATTAACAGAGACCTCTTTGATCAGATTATGCTCTCATTCCAGTGCAACAATAAACTAAGGGGACATTTATGAGAGCCTTGCCTCATGTTTGCACCACACAAAGTGGTAAATGTGTGGTTCAAGGCTCTGAGTCTGATTTATAAGCTACGCAAAGCCACATTGTGTGGCTTTGAGTGGCCTCATAAATCTTGAGTAAGGCAATGCAGTGCAAATCGCTGCATTGCCTTCTGTTGCGCAAGGGAGGCATTCCATCAGCTTTGGACTGGCCGTAGCGGGCACCGGACATTTCTCCGGTGGGCTGTCAGGGTGGGGGCCGGTTTTAGACTCCTGGGGGCCGTTTTTGTTACTAGGCCGGTTTTGCAGCATAGCTGCAATATCAGCCCCAGCAACAAACAAGCATTTGTAATGCAACGGTCTCGCCTTTAGGATCTTAAAAGTATTTAGCCATGCAGCACATTATCCTGGGTGTTATATTAACTCTTATCATTTAGCCTTACACAACTGCTATAACCGGATTAAAACAGCATTTGTTCTCAGTGGGGTGCAATGGAAAGGGGTTAAGGTAACTATTAGTCCCAAACAATAAAGTTTTACAAAAACCAACATGCATTGACAAAGCTAATGTACTGACAAAGTGAAAAGGCTGGCAGCATAAGGCGGACCAGCTTGCTTTGCAAATGCTTGTGTTGCTTTGTCAGGGAGGTGGAGCAGCAGAGGAATGTGGAGGTAAAGAACAGTGTGGTATGAAACTGAAACTGATCATGAGCAATAGCTAGACTGAAACAGAAGCGTGTTCTGTACTCGAGAACGACACAAGCCGAACTTGAAATATGATCTGTGAAACAAATATGATCTGTGAAACTTGTTATGGTTTGAGATCGGGCTAACATTCGCTGGAATGTCAAGGTTGAAAAAGCACTGGCAACAACATTAGGTCTGGCTTTAAATTTAAAATAATGTTGTATTGTAATGTGAAAAGAACAATTGATGGACAGAATGCAGAACAATGTCATACATTCACCCCAGTACAGAGATCTGGGCCTAAATCCATCGTTTTTTTGCTCACCATGCCATTCCAGTTTGGACCCAGCAATATGCAAATCAGTCTTGACCCTATGCCCAATGGGAACAGTTCAGACCGAACTGCCAGGCCAGGTCCTCCCTGGACTGGAAACAAGCATCCTAGGACTGGTTTTGGGCTTTCAGCCCTCATCAGCCAGGATAGCTTGACTCCAGTGGCATGGAGAGCACGGGACTCACATCTGAATATACCCGTCCCACTCGGGGTGACATATGCAAAAAGAATAATTGATGGACAGAATGCAGAACAATGTCATACATTCACCCCAGTACAGAGAGCTGGGCCTAAATCCATCGTTTTTTTGCTCACCATGCCATTCTGGTCCCAGGATGATTGTTTCCGGGTCCAGGGAAGACATGGCTTGGCAGTTCGGGCTGGACTGTTCCCATAAGGCACAGGGTCAGACTGATTTCCCAGATCAGTTGACTGGGCGCGAGTGCTTGCAATGTTCAACACTCCGTCCATCATCCCCTTTGGTTTTGTATTGTAATGTGAAGCATTACAAGTTGATAGCATGGAAATGGATAGGTATTTGTGTGGATGCAAAGAATCGTAGAAGAATATGAGTAAGGATTAAAAGGTCGGGTGCCAAACCTCAATATCCATGTAGGTTACTGACTGTCCTCCTACTATCCGTGCTGATGCCAGAGAAAACCACCATAAATTATTTCGTTATCGAAGACATGTTAATATACGCGGTCATGTGTGTGCCCCTGAAAGCTGAATTCCAGGCAGCTGGATAAATAAACAAAATGATTACAGCTGTGTGGAGGGCAAGCACGTTTTTGTGGAAGCACATGACTTCTGTTCAATCAAAACATGTACTTTTGGCTCCCAAGATGTGGGTAGAGCCAAAGCCTCTTCTCCTGGTGATTCTTTTTCACATAATTTTCTGGCGATAGTTTCGCTATAAGCCAGGCGAGGCCATAAACACATTTTTTAAAAGAGAACTGACCGAAAGGGTGGTATTTTAGTAGTGAAAGAACCATGTGTTAAAATCCCAATATTATAGGTTGTGGATTAGATTGTGAAACTTTCTATTTGGCTTTAGTGATATTAAGAAACATTCTGACCAGGGCAAAGAAGCCTGGGCACCAACTAAAGGCATGGTCCCTGATTCTGCTAGGTTTGCTTATCGCTTGTATCAACAAGTTGTTTTAAAACCTATTTATTTTATTAAAGATCATTATGAGACAAGAGTTTTAGCATTTGCTCTGAGGCCAGCAGAAGTGTGCAGTATTTTAATGTTATGTCAATTTAGAAAGGCAAATTTCAACCAGGATGACAGCAAAACGTTAGAACCAAATTTCTTCAACAGCAACAAAGATGCTGCCTGTCCATATAGCTTTAATTCTGCCTATCAAAATTTGGCATAGTGAATTCAATGGAAATGCTGGGTTTATTCAGTACTTTTCAAATACTGTGTTCATACCTCAAGTTGGTGCAGACACATCAGCAATTGGGATTCTCTCATTTACCATGTAGGCACTCCCTTATGCACGAGGTCTCAGCAACCATTGAGTCTACACCGTCTGCTAAGGCAGTCCATTTCTTATTAAAGAAGGGACTATGCAGACTTTTTGTAAATCAGCTGTGCACCCCATACAAGGCATAGGCTAGAAAAAACCACAATAGCATGTAAATTCGTGTCTTTTCTGCAGATGATAGGATCAAGTTAGTTTGCAGTGTAAATTGACTATTGACTTTGGTCGTGTAATTAAAAGCACCTGCCGGTTACCATTAAAAACGGGTTTAAAATATTTGTCAATGAGCACCGGAGCCAACCTAGATTTTTAAGACAACTATTAGTTATGTAAACTACTGTTATTTGAATGTATTGAATGTAAATATTTCTAAGCTGGATACACAAATTCTCTCTTAGTTAGGCACTCAATATGTTTAAATGGCCAGATTACTGTTCTATTATAAATCTCAAGCATGTCTTTTTTAACAATGTTCTACATTTTCAGTTTGGTTCCAGGTAAGGAGAAATAGTGTGTAAGGTATTTTTACTGGAGAATTTTTTTTTTATACCTGGAGAGGAAGCTATCATTGTGACATGATTTTTCCTCCTTAGTTGTGGGCGTGCTCAGTCAACAACGTGACATCATAGCTGCAGGCTGTCTTTCATGCAGTGACATGGGAACAGGCCTCACGGGACACCGTATGTGAAAGTACCGCAAAACATATCAACAATAATAATAACACAAATAGTAAATAACAATTACCACGAAAAGTAGTAGTGACAGCATGATGTTAGGATGCATTTCCTGTATTGAGTTATTGACCATAAGTCAATCGTGAATAAACATACACAAAAAACCTCACAGGTCGAGAGACCTATCTGATAACCCTTATGAAGGGGCCTCTTTTTCCAAAAGAGGTGAGGTTGAGAGCTGTAAGTGCCTAGGTTACTCATTACACAAGCACATACCCACCCTTTGGTAAGGGCGTGATACATAGGCACATACTTCACAATTTTCCTTTTTACAGTAGTCGTAACGTGATTCAATACAGTTTTAAAACGGCATTTCATTCCATTACTGTATCACAAACCATCTTGATATTACGATGGATGTCCCATGTGTGGAGTTAGTAGTTCCTCCAGTCCTGGTATTTTCTTTGCACTGTGGTATGTGTACTTTTAATCTTCCTAGTTATTATACAGTACTATAAGTACCACAATGCACATAAAAATAACACCTGGCATAGGACAGCAGGAGAAATCTGCATTAATGTAGTAATCGTATCAGAGCGTTTACTTGGACGCTTCAGTACGATCTGAGAATGCCATCTGCCAGTTGTGGGTAAATGGCCATATTCTAACTGTTTTTGCTGTTGTCTGGTAGGTGCAATCGTAAATGTGTTGCGGGTGAGACCTCCCTACCAGTGTCCAGGATGCATGGGACGTTCAGTCTCCTTTGCTACATTGCAAGGAATGTCGAGAGCGGGCTGGGCAATCAGACACTTCAACATTCAGTCTGTAACAGCTGATATTGGACTGCTTTGGAACAAACTATTTCAAGTTCTAGTTAGGGTATTAGTGTTCTACGACGGGCTGTCAATATTGCAGATAGCGGCACCGAGGCACAAAAAGATAAAACGATTTGCACAAAATTACACAATAAGGGAACATAGAGACGCCGGGATTAGAGCTCAGGCTCACCTGGTACACACATCATTCTCTCTCGCTCATCTCGCTCGCTCTCGTAGTTTGTCATTTGTGCTCTCCTCCTGCACCCTCACTCGCTTTCTCTCCTCCTCTCGCTCTTTCATTCTCTGTATTTGCTCTCTTTATCTCCCTCACTCTTTTCACTCGCAGTCCTCTCGTCCCTTCTCAAACCCGCTGTCTATAACATACCCACAAGGAATCCGTCCCGTTAGAACAGCGGCCAAGCGGATGTGCCCAGCCAACAGAACAAAACTACCGCAAGTGGGCTGTGCCCCTCCCCACCCCGCGCCTACCCCCAGCCAGACACAAGAAACAATAGTTAAAATGCAATTTTCCTCGAGATTTCTTGGTCGGCTTCTGATGCACTGAAACTTTCAAGAAGGAAAAGTCCGATTGTGCTGTTACATGTGTCAAGATAGGACGGAGGGGCTGCTCAGAGAGGGGAGTTGCGAACGGGGCCCCTACGGGACTGCTGGGGCCTGCCTTGGGGGGCGCTCCATCTGCCATTTCCGGCACGATGCCTGAGCAGCCCACTTACCCAGACTCAGGATTCTTCGGCCTCTGTGATTAGCTGCGCCAGGGATGGCCGCACCTCCACTGAGAGAAGGCACTCTCCCTGCGGCTGCACAACAAGTTGAAAGTTGAAACAGCACCGGCTCGATTGTCCGGATGCTTAGAAAGTGAAAGCGCGCACAGCATGCTAAAGGTATACAAAGCACGTCGTGATTTACACAAGTTCTATTGCTTTGAAAACACAATTAGACATGAACGGGAGTGGGGGGAAGGGGGAGGGGGCGAGAAGTCACAGACTGAGGGAGGGTTCGAGGAGGGGGAAGACAGGGAAGAAAATAGTCTTAGGCGTAAAGGGGCCAATAGCTGTGGAAGGATACAAATGATGACTGAGGAGGGACTAACAAGCCTCAAACCAATCGGGAGGAAGCATTTAAGACAAAAGCCATTGGACAGAGAGTGGGCGGAGCTTCCACAAAGCTTCCACACTACAGTGTATACTGCATGCCTCGCAAAGCGAGGGCATCGCATTTGCTCTGCATCGCTAGGTGAGACCTAAAAAGTAGCACAAGGCTTTCTGGTAAAGCCACCCCCCCCCCCCTACCCTCCTCTGTGGGCCGGCCGAGCTCTTTGCCAGGGCCAGTTTCTGTCACCAGTCCGGCATTCTATGGGTGTTCCCATGCAACTCCCATGGGTTTTGATGCTTTCCCAGATTTACAAGGACTTGTAAACCTGGGAACACATAGCAGGAGAAAAGCCCTCTCTGTATTGTTTTTGTGCAGGAACACTAAAACAATCCTGCCTACAACACAGGTAGCCTTGCACCATGGTGCAAGGGTACCTGCGTTGGCTGCTAGGCTGTCGAAATGGCGCCAGAAAAGGGGAAAGGACAGAAATGCACTGTTTTTAATGAATATGGTGCAACAAGGTGACTTGCCGCGCTGCCCTAAACCAAAACTGTATAAATGAGGCCATAATTGTGCCATTCATGCAGGTTTCCAAACAGTGAAACAACATCAAATGTTATGCAAAATGTATATATTTGTAACTTTATTTAATTTTGCTTGCTATAAATTCATTTGTAAACAGTTTCAGAAAGTATAGTTAGCAAACACACAGCTATAGTGTATCCTAATGTGAACCCTTGCCATTGGTTGTGTGCATATACTCGCACGATGATGATGCAATCATGAGTTTAAGTTTAGTTCTTAATCTAATTCAATTTCGACCTAAACTTTTGTTTCTCAGACTGCTTTCACCTTTACCGGTGTGCAGCCTGTCTTTATCCCCATTGGGATGCGTGCTGGCATCTTACCTACACAGGGTCTGAGTTCTGTGAAGTGTATCCATCCGGCACCAGACGCTGGAATTCAATTTCTGACATCTTATAAGCTTGAGAAGATGCCTTGTCATAGTTATAAATCAGCGGACACTACTCACCTCATTTAACTCCTCTGAACAGCAAACAACCAACATTTTTCTATTTTTGTTTGCAGCACACTGGAAGCGACTGTGATAACATTCTGCATGGAGAACTGCTATAAAGCACCTTATGCATAATTTATCACAAAAATAAGTTGAAAATATGCAGTATTTGCAAACATAAAAGTGCTTTGAGAACAAAATTCAATTGACCTACTTTTTATCTTGCTGAGAAGGAAGAAAGGCTCAATTAACCTTGCTGTTTTCCAAGCGGTGACCTTCAGCTTGTGCATGTGTTAAAGGAGGGCAGCAGCTGACTCAGCTGAGTTATCGCTGGGGATGGTGGACTGAGAGTGCCTCTGAGTGTGGTGGAACCACAAGGGAGGTGGCTTCGGAGCGCTATGATTAGAACTAAATTTAAGACCCCAAGGTTGCTACTATGGAATTATTTAACCTTTATGCCTTGATTTGTTTTTGTTCTTTTAACACGGCCCATTTAGAATAATTGGTCTAAATGGTACTAAATAGGACCAGACGCTGTAAGGACATTAGTCATTGTGTAATGCACAGATGAATCATTCTATGTGCTGCACTTTTTGGTGAGGTAAAACTGCACAGGGAAATACAAATACTTCATGTTTTTTTCTGAATACCTTATAACTGCAATCATTTGGGTTTGAACTTTGCTATACGGTATAATGGGGTTATACTGCATGTTTCCCTATATTCTAGAAGTTAGACTTGGAGTCCATTTGCTTGTTCCTGCCTGTATATATTTCTCTTAGTTTGACTTCACCACTTATTGTTCCAATTTAGGCAAAAACTCTAGTTTGCATCCAAATTGGGAGAACAACAGGTTTCTAGTGAGGCCTTAAACAAAACTAATGGTGTTGTTGAGGACAGAAACTTTGTCTGGCACTCGCTGTTGGTTGTTAATACCTATGAATTTACAGATCTATTTTTCAGGTGCTGACCAACCTAGTTCTACAGGGAGAAGGGGCAGGTACAGTAGTTGCTTCACAAAATAGGTAGGAGCAGATGGTGTCCCACCTGATCACCCCATGCATCTTCCTCTTTCTAAGACACAACTTTCCTTTTTTTAATAAAGTAGGAAAATCTCAAGACCAGAAGCTCCTATCATGCTTGTTTATAGCATATCAACAACAGCATTAGAAAAATGAGGAACAGACTTATAGTTAAGTAGAAACTACCAAAGGTAGAAACGTATTACCAATGTGCACATTTGAGATTGTCCCCAATACTGGTCCCAAAACAAAAGGTTTTAGAAGCCATTTATCCACTGATGGAATGAGCCCGAAGCTATCCTTGTCTATCACAGCAAGACTCAAGAGCCAACAAATCCAACATGCTAAGGATGGGGATGAATACATTGGTTTGTGCTGTTTCCTGACATATAATAAAAGCTGGGAAGATGTTTGTTTTCTGTTCATATATTTTAAGACAGGTACCTTCACACAACTCTGGATGAAGAAAATATGGATAAAACAAAACCCTTAAATTGGTTGTAGTTCTTCTAGGAATGTTGAAACAAACCCCTGATGATGAATTTTGTCCAGCAGAAATATTCAATGAACAAACGTCCGACTGAAACTAAACAATGGAATATGATTTGCTTTATAGACAACGTTTTCGGATAGAAGAGCACATTGTCTGCTAAATATACATCCCACGTTTATTTGTACTTTGGAATAGGAAGATTAGACAAAAGGACTCCCTTTTGCAGCTGATATTCCAGATGATGTTCTCAAACTGGGGGGGGGGGCATATTTACAAGAAATGGAGCATTGCTGCGCCAACAATTCTTGCGACTGCATGAAAAATCCTTTTAACGGTATGAATGAGCCATATTTACAAAACAGGGCTCCATGGTGCAAGGTCCCAAGGATGTCTCAGAAATTCTGATGTATCCATGGGAAGGATGCCACAAGGCATCCAGCCCAAAAGTGGCGCATTGCTAGAGCTGGTCATAAAACTGACTTAACTACAGCAATGCATCAAAAAACAAAGGTGATGCATCAGTTTTGACTGACGCAAGTAGCCTACTGTATGGAAACCAATGTAATGGAGGGTTAAAAGGTGAAAAACTCATATTGCACTCTATTACATTGGTCCTGGATGTCATGCATACAAGTGGGCATAGTGTACTTCTGTGTACCACTATGCCTATGTATGTTTGACAAAAGTCATTAATGGTGTGTAATGTGTGAATTACTGTGTTACCTAACTTATATGTGCATTTACCTGTTGAGGAGATGTGACTTGATATCAGATTATAGAATATGTCTCTTCACCCCGCATACTATTACCCCGCATGCTGTCACAACGCGGTCGTAACAACGACCGCGTTGTGACAACGCATACCATTACCCCGCAAGTCGTTACAACGACTTGCGGAGGAGGGGTGCTGGATGTTGAAATAGTAAAATGTACTATTCCAACTCCAGTCTGTGCGGACTGTAGGGAAGGTGTTGGATTTTAAATCCAACACTTTCTCCCCCCACCGCAAGTCGTTGTAACGACTTGCGGGGTAATGGTATGTGTTGTCACAATGCGGTCGTTGTTACGACCGCGTTGTGACAGCATGCGGGGTTACGGATGCGGGGTGAAGGTTGTTTACCCAGATTATACTGTTTCAAGTCACTTCGGCTGGTCAAATTCCCTTGAAACAGCCAATTTGTCATTCAAACACCTGGTTTTAGAGGTGTAGTAATTTTGATGCATTTCAAGCTCAGCCTCCTGAAGATGCAATACTTTGGGAAAAAGTCATAAATTCCACTGCATCAGTTTTATGAAGGATTTTAGGTAGGAACACCTACCTTCCATATATTAAAACAAATGCAACACAGCTGATTCAGATGAAGGAAAAAAACAGCATAGGCTGCTGAAAAGTGATGCATCACCCTAGATGCATCATTTTGTAAATACGGAGCAATGATAGCGCCACCGCTGCATCAAAAAAAGTGATGTAGTGGCGGTGCAAGCTCCATGTAAATATGCACTTGGTTTTCCATCCACTCAGATATGTTTTAGCAGAGATGGCAGAATAATTCGGGCCAAATTCTAATGCGGTTTGGAAAGCTTCCCGACTGAATGGGTTTGGGAATGGTTTCTGACCGAGTACGATGCATCCAGATGCTTCCAGACACAGTTTGGTTGGACTTCCATTGTCTTCAATGGGAGCCTTTATTCGGACCAAATGCATAGGTTCCCATTGAAGAAAGGGGTGGCTGGGCCTGATGGGGAAGGCTCCGTGCGAAGGGGGACCCATTATGGGCACCCAAAGTCTGATTCTGACTGCTGATTCCAGTCAGACAGCATGATTTGGAAAGGCTGTCCAAATCCAGTATTATACTCAGTCATTAGGAAATGCGGCCCATAGAGACATACGATTCTGCTCTGTAAAGCTGGGTCATTCCAAATGCCGTTGGGTTTGGATTGGAATATTCCTAATGCCTAACTCGCATCATACTCGGTTGGTCGGAAACCTTTCCTAGTCGGTCAGAAAGACACGTTCCCGATCCGATTTGGATGGAGCAAATGCTGTTAGGAGGCCTTCCTAACCGCATAAGAATCAGTCCCTAAGTGTTAACACTGCTATAGGCTTTTCTTGACTGGCTATGAAAGGTAGGAAATTCACAACTTACACTACATCTGCTGAAAAAGGAATGTCAATTTTAAAGTTCACCAGCAGGTTTTAGAGATGCCTATGTCCAACACTGGCAGGAAAAATGAGCAGCCTCTGACGTTATGCCTAAAACTCTCCATGCTGATCTGAAATTTTCCAAACCAACAGGATGAGGGACTGATTCAGAATTAGATCATAGCATTGACCTTGTGAATTTCAAAGATGATTAGGGAAGGAAATAATTCAAATAGGGCATTCTGTTTCCAATTATATTACGGATAGATACCAGACTTGGGACTGGCAAAAGAAAGGTATGAATACATAAAATGCTTTCTGTCTCCGGACTAGAGCAAAATCCATGGCAGACTTAATAAAGGGGGAAAATGATAAAGATCTAGACATCAGTAATGTAACTATACATCTGCGGCAAGACCTTGGGAATCTGGTCTCCATTTGAAAATGGAAGGAGGTGGCTAATCAAAAGGCAGGCAAAAAGCCTATTGATAATAGACCCAATTTGAGAAAAAAAAATGGTTGAAGGATTCAGATGCCAATCACACCAATCCGAGGTGGTATTGGGATAATTCAGAAGATACTCTGCTTGGACAGAAAGTTTATTTTGTAGACAAAACTCATAGAAATTCTCGGCTAGATTTCTCCCTACTTAAGGGATGTATCTGACTACTTCCAGGTAGCCCCTATGAAGAAGGATTGAACAACTTACAATGTTTTTGGTTTAGCTCTGGATTGTAAAGGATGGTGCAAGCTTCGCTTAACTATTGATCTACAAAGATGGCTTCTTTCTGGACCATGTGCCCCCAGTCAAAAAGTAGCCACATATTGGGCCCCAACCTGTAAATCTTTCATCAGATTGTAATGCATGATCTGGAGTGGTAAAAAAAATCACTCTGCCATTCTAGGCATCTAGAAGATCTAACCATCATTGAAGCCGTGACTGAGCCTCTGGGTCTAATGAAATGATTTCCTAATTGGACAACCTCCATCTGAAGTAGTTGATCCTCAGTCTCTGGAGGGGTCCATACTGTATGGGACCAGGAAACACCATCTGTAGGGAAACACTTAATAAATCCCCTATTCCAACCAGAAGACTACATGATCTTGACAATCTATACTTCTTCTGTTGCACACTTGAATTGGGGAAAATTAACAATAGCTTTTTCTGCTTGGAGGGAACTAAAATACATTTCTCCTAATTGAGCACAATGCCCCAGACATTACATCAATTGACTTGCAGTTGATAAATGCTGCTGTGGAAGCACTTTGTTTTAGGCTAAGGAAAGATACATTATAAACTGGATGCCTTTCACTCAAAGATAACAAGCATTGGCATAGCCAATAGGTTTCGCCTTTGGGACCTTATAAGTGTTTAGCCATGCAACAGTTGATGTTGTTGCACTAAGGATATTGTGCTGCATAACTAAATACTGATAAGGTCACAATAGAGAGACCTATTGGCTATGCCAATGCTTGTTGGGGATTGAGGCTAATTTTTCATCAACAGACTTTGGCCAAGAACAAGTGGGAGAAAGACAACAGGAGGAAGAGAAATGTAAATAAACAACGGGAGAAAGAAGGGATGCCCAGGATCCGACAAGAGTCAGATAAAAGGAATAGAAGTGTAGGGTGGTGGCAGAAAAAGGCATTAGGTGAAATCAAGATTGGGCAGCCTTGGTGTTCAGCATCCGTCAGCGGTAGACTCCTCAGACAAACTTCAGACCTCTTCACCTCAGTAGTGTAGCACGAATGCCACGGGCCCTGGTGCAAACAAGGAAAATGGCCCTTTTGTCAGTTGTTGCGGTAGTAAAACACAACAATTATCAGGCTTCAATAGGCCATTCGGGGCTCTGGTGCCACTGTACCTGCTACACCTGGTAGGTACACCTCTGCTTCACCTATATTTTTTGCACTGCTTCGTAATTCATATGTCCCAAAATGTCACAAAGATCCATCACCCACTGAAGCCACCTGTGCATCCATAACGTTCTTTCTATTGAATGAATGTCATATCACTTTGGATTTGCACTGTGGCAGTGAAGCATACTTGTGCAATTCAGATTGAGATGTGGAAATGGTAACACAACTTCACCACATTCCAATGCATTGAATAACTGACAGTATTTTTCGAGGGACTGCTTAGCCAATAGAAACTCTTTGATTTATTAATCATGCACTAATGAAATGACTACTAGAAAGCAACAGGGGAAGCAGAGGGAGGGGACTTGATCGCCTCCCATGAAACTACCAAACGTTATTCGTGGGAGGCTAAACAGCGTGAACATGCCTTCCATGAATGAAAGATATGACGAGGAGGTCATTGAGGCATTTACAGAGCTCGAGAGCGACAATTTGTTGAACAGGCAGACAGGATCAGCAGCCCCAGTGCAAGGGATTATGGGAAAACAAAATGGCCCTGGTGTTTCTCTCAAATGGCGGCAAGCCTTTTCTGATTGGGCCCCACCACGTAGATATAAATGGATGGCAGTTCCATCATCAAGTGCGAAAAGCAAATAAGCAGAATATTTTTTCTTTGAATATGTATGGATTGAGAACCAGGTTGGGGGAAACGCTGCTTTCTGGCATGTCTCCCTTTTGAAGATTCAAGTCATAGTTTTTTAGGAAACGAGTTCCCATGCGGGGTCTGCTTAGCTTAATTTCTAGCAGCTTTCTCTTGATGGCTTGTTTCCTATGGGTTGCCGCAGACCTACAACGGTTATGTTTTTCCCTAGAATCCTCCCTGTTTATAGCTCACTGGGGCAAACAAAGCAGACTCCCACCCACTCTAACCAGCCCGTTCATTCTGCAGAGCATTTTTGAAACAGTTTGTAAAATGATACGATCCGCGTTCATTCAAGTAGGTCTAAATGAGATATAAAGAACACATTCACGCTTTCTGTCTAATAATAGTCTATAATAGCCTCTCTGCATGAGATGATTTTGCCCCTAAGAAACCCAAAGGACAGTCCAAAAAACATGGAGACACATAGCCATTTCAGCACAAGAAACTGAAGGGTGGAGTCCTCTCAACTGCACACCCAGTTACAACAAGCATTGGCCGAAAGTGAAAGTGATCGCGTCAAAGAAATCACTGAAAGTCCCCGTGCCTAAATAAAACAAGCACTCGCTCATGATCTAAATGGCAGCTTCCTGTTTGCTGTGTGGAAACTGCTGCTACAGCGATAAACGATCTCGGCGCAGCTCAACATCGTGTGATTCTGGGCATGTTAAAGAAATCACTGAAAGTCCCCGTGCCTAAATAAAACAAGCGCGCGCTCGCGCTGCAAGTTTAAACAAGCATTGGCCGAAAGTGATCGTGTCAAGAGGAGGAGCGAGGCGTGCGCGCTTGTGAGCGTAATAGCAAGCGGGTGGCTGGCAAAAGCCTTTGCGCTGGCTCTAGCGATACCTAAAAAACTACTGGTTTCATGGCCATTGTGAAGCACGATGGGTGGGAGGTTTGAATGGAGGGGGGCACGTGAACAAATAGAACTGACTGTTCAATTGAAACTGTAAGTACACCCTGCATCTATTTTGATAAATAAGCATCTTGGAGAGCTAGAAGGGTTATTAAATCTGCCACCCCAAAAAAACCCTCATGCTGGTTATCATTTACAACTTCCAATGGTAATTATCCAAGAATGATTATAGTATCTGATAAATATAACTACACATGATGTCTTGTTTTTCCTTTGAAGTAATTTGACCATGTTGAGGAAATCTGTGAGTTTCATGATCTTGTGAGGAATTGATAGACTGAGAAAGCATGCCCTGTAAAGAAACTGCATAAAGTTCAATATAATATCCCTGAACTGCACTTGTAATGAAGGATCTGCTCTAATGCATTACCATGTTGGAATAAAATACATAAATGTGTTAGGTCCATTATGGCAAGAATGCCAGAAACTGAAGGACTCACCTGAAGATTAGTTTCCTCTTTGAACACATGAGCCCTTCTGACATTCAGAGATTGGTACTGGGAGCTTCTGAAGTAGGGATTGAGTTTTTGATTCAAGCAGTCAGTAAAGAAGATTCTTCCTTTGCTTGCCCACAAAAAAACCCAACAAACAAAAACGTTTAAAAAATGGGTTTTGTGTAGAAATGTAAACGTTGAAACATATTATCTGGATAGTTTAATAAAACTCTCTCCCAAAAACATAACATTGGTCTGAAGCCCTAGTTCTTTTGCCACCAAACTTCCCTACTTATTATGTGTTTGATGGTGGGGAGCAGGACCACCCTGCACTGCCAAAGGTGTGTAGGACCCGCCGCCAGATCAGTTCTTTGCTTGTCCGGTGGGTGTTTTTTGGGCATTCCCAATGCAGTGACTATCAAATAAGCACCGCAATGGGAACATCAAAGGCAGTACCTGCACAGCATGGACTGCTACAGTGCATGCTGTGCAGGTACTGGTGTGGATGCACACAGAATGGCACATGTTGTGCCCCACTGTGTGCATCCACATGGTGAGAGGCACCCAGGGACCCCGTAGGGCCCTCTTTGTTTCCTCACTGCCACACTTTTCATGGTGGTCGCACTGCCATGAAAAGTGTGGCGATGAAGAAACTCGGAATATGCTTGGCGGGGCCTCATTGACCACGCCAAGCATATTGCAGCCACAAGACCACCATGCCACTGCCAGGGATCTCTGATCCCTGGCAGTTCCGGTGGTCCCAGAGCAGCGTGACCACCCTGTTCCTAATAGGCGAGCTGGAAAAACAGCAACCGCCGTGCCCTAGAGAGTCTGGCAGTCTGTGGCCCATGGGACCTGTAATAAGCCCTTACGAATCAGTTTACAAAAGAAGGCTTTTCCTTCTCTTTTGGGCTATATCCATGTTAGCATATTCAAGGAGGCACTCTGCCCTTAGGGACCAATTTTGGTAAAACAGTTGCCTCATTAGCGGTTCCTTTTAGCCTAGCCTCTTCTGCAATCTAGGAATCTGGTAAGAGGACCAATTGCATCTAACAATTTGTTGTGATATGTTGACTGTTCTCTATCAGCCTGCTTTTATTGTTAGGATCCTTACTGATTCCAAAAAAAAAGTTGTAATCACTGCAGAGTATGCAAGGGTGCTCACTGGTATGCAATAATTTTTAAACACTGCAGTAGGAGGGTGCTGTCCCTCTAGATTTAGAAACCATATAATGCACTCAATGCCCTTACATACTGTAGTGATTAAACAAAACACCCTAAATACTGATCGCACTCTCAAACTTCTCACAGACTTGGGACACACATTACCAGAAGCAATCCTGCACCCCTCATAAGGTACTAGTCACTCAGTACTGGAAGCATTCTTACAGCCCTCATGTACCAGTATTCTGGTTCTAATACCAGAACTTCTCAACTCATCACAGAAGAAGTCACGTATGCAGAGTAGTTCTCTAATCTGATTTAAAACACTGAGGGCCAGATGTACAACCATGACAATTTGCAACTCGCAAATTGTGCTCGATTTTGAGTCGCAAAATGCCATGTACAACAGTGTGTGAGACACTGTTTGCGATTCCCAATGGGTTTGCACATTGCATGCCTCATAAATATTCATGAGGCACTCGCAATGTGCAACCCCATTGCAAGTGTTTTGCAACCACAATTGCGGTTGCAAAACATTCATACATGGGGTAGTGAATCGCTATTAGGAAGAGACACCCTTGAAACGCCCCTTCCTGATAGGGAGTCGCAATTCCTATTTAGCGAGTCGCAAATACATTGTGACTCGCTAAATAGGAATTGTACATGGCCCTATTCGCTTTTGCATGTGCAAATGGGTTGCTAACCCGTTTGAGTATGAAATTTAGGGTTGTACATCTAGCCCTTAGTGGCAAGTAATATATAGCAAAAAAGGGGGTGGGGGGCTCGGGGGGATTAATCTCTTATTAAATTATACACAAGAAACAATAAATTATCTTGGTACAAAATATTTACTTATATCACAAAGTTTTGGATAATTTTTCAGAAGCGAATCTCTCAATAGACATCCATGAAAAGTACACAAAATATATACAGATTGTTATACATTTGGACATACAAAAAACAAAAATTCACCAAACACCTCTATATACAACTTCATCAAACATATAACACATTTTATATACACAACATATACATTCCCCTAATTCTTGCTCAAAACGATGTATACTACTTTTTGCAGTAATACAATCAGAGGTCGTCCTCTTGGCGTCAGAGGTTCTACTCCTCTCTAAATCTTTTATGTAAGCGCCAGAACCATTAATTTCTATATCTGTGGACTCCTCATGAATAAATGTGTCGACGCGTTCGCGTTTCAGCCTTCTATTATTTGGCTTCCTCAGGACGGGGGTTGCAAACTGTCTGCTTTTAAATATTTTGTTGTATATGGAACTCCAGGCCAGCTATTCAATTCAGCGCCTCCGCGCGTATGAGACGCTGCTCGCCGTATTTTGAATGTCCGTGGACTTTTATTATTTCTCGTCCAGTAAGTTCCGTCAGTTTCATCCAATGATTTCTTTCGTAGTTTCCCCGGCTATAATCCGCTTCAAGCTTCGGTGCTGCAGGTTCGCATCGGAAGACCGCCAAGTGGCAAGTAGGCATGGCTGTGGCTTGTTTATACATTACTTGCATTGGTGTCCACCATGCACCAGAACACAATTCACTTATGTCCAAAGGCCCACAAATATTGTGGTATAATGTTGATTGCTTTTGTTGCATTATGATAATATAGTATCAGAGTATGTTGTTCATATTTTATTCATTATGACAATGTGCCTTTAGTTTCTGTATTCTTACAGTCTCTATTATTTTAGTCACGACCTAGTGCTCTCCTATATGGCTATTAATATTTAGGAATATAAATCTTCTATGCAATTCATTCACATAGTCAGTAATTGTAGGACACAATCTCATGATAGCCCAGTGATACAGTAAAATTACAGTGTCTTCAGCTCTATATTCAGAATGGCTTATCTCGGTTTCCAGGGAACTTGATCCTCCTCTGCCAAAGACATTGGCTGATAACAAGCTGGGCTCTCTCATACTGAGCCAGACCTTGGGGGCAGAGAGCAGCCTGCCCATACAAAACAGACATGTCGATGATAGGTGTTTAAAAGCTAAAGCTAATTAGCAAAGCCTCAGTCAGAAGCGAATTACAGAAAATAACATATTTCTTTTTGTTAATATTATTTATGTTCTCTACATTCCAAATGAACACAATCATGATTGCTTACAGGTTGGTGCTTCACTTAAAGGTACGTAGTAGAAGCCCGACTTTATCAATAAAACCGCTTTTATTATAGACCTACATGCATGTTTCTATCTTCTCAACAAACATGTTCATCTGCACTATAGCATATCAGGCATTTGTACCTTGCAGAACATGCTCATGATGTTTCATGAAGTCTCCTTATCAATGTTTCCAGAACAGAAACTTAAGTCATCAGCGTGAGGCATGTGTGATAGATGTGTCCTACCGATGTGACTGTAATCTCCCAATGCAGATTTTTGTTGTTTGATAGAAGCAACTGCCAATCGTTTATCAGATAAATGTGTCTTTAATACATTGAACTACTTTATTTATTATAAGCATTCATGGCACATATGCCTGCGGAATCCAGTTGATAGCAGGATCCACCTTTAAGGAGCTTCACTTATACTATATAGTTCACTCATAAAATAAAGGAAGCCTGAAAAATGTGCCATTAAGTGGAAACACTCCTTCTGGAGGTTGGTTCTAAGTCAGGGTAGTTTAAAATATCACAGTTCCTATGGCAATCCCTTGAAATATTCGCAAAGGATTCTTGGGGTCAGCTCTTCACATTTAACCAACTAGCTCTTCTAAATCTTTTAGCTATTGGGTATTCACTCAAATGGCAAAGCAGAGAGCATAGTCTTTGTTCCTATACCATATGTGTACCATTTTAAATTATGTGGGCTGTGTCAATACTATCCTGTTGCACAGTACCTTGGATGAAAGCTATAGATTAACTACTCAAAATAGCCAGCCTGCAACTTATCCGCAGAGCAGAGACGGAGTTATTACAGATGCAGCTGATGCTAGACTGACTCTCAGTGAGTCATTTGGCTCCATTCCATGTCATTTCCACCAGTCATTAGAAATAGATGCTCAAGAACATGAATTTCTTGGCCAATAT
Organism: Triturus cristatus; assembly: GCF_964204655.1. Taxonomy (NCBI): domain Eukaryota; kingdom Metazoa; phylum Chordata; class Amphibia; order Caudata; family Salamandridae; genus Triturus; species Triturus cristatus. The sequence goes on along the minus strand of NC_140591.1, from coordinate 1,361,235,052 downwards.
TAGATATTATGTATCTGACAGCTTGTCCCTGTGCTGGGAAGAGTGCTACAGTGAAAGACAAAGCTGGGGTCTGAAACTTCAACTCTGTTTTTCAGTGCCAGAAGGGCACAGATTCGCCATCCAGTGGGTGCAATTTATGGAAGGATTCTTGGGTCTCCTGTCTACCCGAACCCAAAGATTGCCCTTGATGGGGAGGTACACTGATTGTGTGCTACCTCATATGTGCACACAGTCAGTGCATTCCAGGTAGCTTCTGGCCTCTCTGCACTAGCATCTAAAATACAATCCTGGCCACAAGGACATTGATGATCACTTCTTCTTTTTCTTTGGGGGGGTGGACCAGCGCAATTTAGACACCAACCGCACATGTCACTGAAATGCAATTTTATATGTACATTTGACATAGTCACTGTGTGCTTTAACTTCATTAATGTGTGTGAAGCAGTAAAATGCATTCATGAAATGTATTTAATGTACAGACTAGAGATTTGCACGTGTGCACTAATGTTCAGTTTAAACATGAAAGCATGAATTCTTTATTCCCTTTTTTCACTTACACTTCAAGTTATATTTGCATTTGTAAACACGTTTTACTCATGTTTTACATTTATTCTCAAGTTACATATGTGCATGTATAATCATGTATTCAAAGTGTACATTAAATGCTTTGTTAAAATTAGCCAGACTACAGGCCACAGTTGAAATGCATTTTGCTTTGTCAGGATGTTTTCATTTTTTCTTCTAGTTTACTATTTCAATAGTGAGAGAAAGGCCTTGTGTCTGTATTATACTGCTGAGAGAGAGGCCTGGAGGACAACATGGCAGTAAACATGGAGAAACAATGAGCCAAAGAGGCTTTCTGTTCAGGATGGCAAGATGTTCAAGGTTGAGAACTGCAGTCTCAGCTCGAAGCATTGGGAAATTGGAGCTTTGTTGCAGATGCAATCATGTAGTGGTCTGATTGGTTTCTGGTGGTGAGAATAGAGAAACAGATGTTTCTGCATCTCCTGTTACATTTTTAGAGCTGTGTTCTCACGGTTGGAAGATATGCAGATTCCCTTTACACTTTGAGAAGTATAGACCTCTCTGCTTACCTTATTCTTGCAAGTGTGAAGCTTTATGCTAAACACATATTTCGTTTTTTCCAAAGACTTCTGCTGGAGTCTGATTATGCTAACATCTTCTATGCTTCCTAATTGAAGACTCTTGATAGATGACCCTATATCTAACTTATGTTTAGAAAAGAGAAAGGAAGCTTCTTTATGAAACACTTGTTTGCTTTAATTTGTTTCTATATTTAGGTGAATATCCCAAATCTGTATCTCACTTTGCTTTGCCTCAACTTACTGAGGTATTTCACCTTGCCTAATGTACTGAGGTACCTACTAAACCTATTTTTTACTTGAATATATACTGATTGATTGGTAACCCTAATAAAACCTGTTAAACACATTCAGCAATTCCTGGTCATTATTGAGGAGTTTCAAGTTAGAAATGCTTTGTTGATGTTTTCTCCCTTTCAATACTTCATGTCAGTTAACAAAGGTCCATATGACCAATGACGAAAATCTTTAACTACTTGACTAAAAGATTACATTGTAATGCCCTGCGCTCTATCAGGGCAAAACTTGTGTGCAAATGAGGAAACACCTCAATCAAGCAGGGTCTTGTATAGCACAGCTACTCACCGTGAGTGCCTCAAGGCCCTGGGGGAGGGGGGCTTCTGGTCGTACTGGGTGGAGGATCATTAGAAGAGCCAGGTCTTGAGGTCCTTCCTGAATTGGGTCACCTGCCTGAGATTATGCCTGTGCACATTTTGTGCCAGCACAATTAATAATTGAGAAAAGAAAGCAGAAACATCCACCACCTTTTCTGCAACAACAAAGAGGCTCAGGGATGCTAAAAGTCTAGCAGTTGCCAGAATCAGCTGCTACAGTCCTATGAAACTATCTGTAAAATGGCCTCAGGTGTATGAACCGCGCTGGTGGTGCTGTAATACAATAATCAGTAAAGACGCATTTTATAGTCCCCTTAAAATATATACATCACAACATTGCAGTAAGGATCTGAAACTAATGCCTAATGAGAAGAGCATACATTTGAAGATAATAACGATGATGATGAGTAGCATTTTAGGATGAGTTGTGGTTGTGACCTCCTTCCTGTGACCAACACTCATCAGTGTTTTTGCCAAAACCTGCCATAGGTGACGCATAAGGTTTCCGCACTATTTTATATATTTCGTTTTCTGGAAGTATCCAGAAGTATCATTAACTCCTTCAGTGCGTCAGTGCATCAGTGCTCATGTGCGTCGGACAGCCGCCGGCCGTCCTATCACATGGTGCAGGATATTCCTCTGGTGCTGGGAAGAGCTTCTCCAGCTCCCGAGGCTGCTCCCCTGGTTTCCCTGAAATGAAGATCAGCGTGCATGTTGCGTTGATGTCATTTCAGTGAAACTGAAACTGAAATGAGCCAAGAGGTTCATTTCAGTTTCACTTCCTACCTGCTCAGGGGGCTAGCTCAGCCCCCCGAGCAGGTAGAAAGACGGGAGGAAAGGGGAAAATCTCCCCTTTCTAATGGTGCTCCTTACTAGGGGATCCCTGCTTGGGGATTGTCCCAGGAGGGCGATCCCCAACGGGGATCCACTTGCTAGACACCAGGGAGGGGGGAGCGGCCACTTGGGCAAGGGCCTTTGCTCCCCCCCTAATTTTGTTCAGCAAAACAGTCTTTCTGCCTCCCCTGGTGGGAAGATGGTGGCAGTAGTCCTAAATCTGCCCCCTGAGGGACAGAAAGCCCACTAGAAACCAGGGATTTGTTTTATTTATTTTGGGGTGGGAGCTGCCCAAAATGAGCACGACAATGTCCCCACCCCTGCCCCAGAGAAATTCCAGTCTTTTTGGTCCCCCAGGGGGCAGATGGAGGCAGTACCCCCCAATCGGACCCTGGGGGGGAGAAAGCCTACTAGAAACCAGGGATTTGTTTTCTGGAGATGTAGGGGTGTAGGCTGCCCAAAGTGGGCATGACAATGCCCCCATGCCCCCACCCTCCCCAAGAAATTCCAGTCAATCTGCCCCCAGGGAGGAAGATGGAGGCAGTAGCCCCTAATCTAAGCCCGGGGGGGGGCAGACAGCCCACTAGAAGCCAGGGATTTTTTTGTGTGGAATGTTTCTTAAAGTTTGATTTGGGGGTGGGGGCTGCCCAAGATGGGCAGGCTAATGCTCCCACGCCCCCAAAAAAAGCGGCTTAGGGAACCATTGGGGGATCCACACAAGCCATACCTCACTGGACTCCCCAGTGTGTCTAGTTTTCAGAAATGTGAGGGTTTGGTAGGTTTTCCTAGATGGCCCGAGCCCGGGGGGAAAAACCTAGGTGTCCCCCCTGCAAAACCAGGTCATTTTATGATAGGTAATTTTGAAGTCTCCACAATATGTTTTCGGCCCTTGCCTGTTGCGGGTACTTGACCCATCCACAAGAGTGAGGTACCATTTTTATCAAGAGACCTGGGAAAAGGCTGAGTGGTAGTAAATTTGTGTCAGCCCGGTGAACCTACAAGTTTCCCACACAGAAATTTGAGAAGAATTAGATTTTTGGGGCAAAATATGAGGTTTGCAGGTGATTCTGGGTAGGGAAACATTGGAGGATCCATGCAAGCCATTCCTCCCTGGACTCCCCCGGGACTCTTTTAAAAAATGTGTGGGTTTGGTAGGTTTCCCTAGATGGCCGCTGAGCCCGGGTCCAAAATCCCAGGTGCCCCCCATTGCAAAACCCGGTTATTTTGGGCCCTTGCCTGTAACGGGTACTTGACCCTCCACACAAGTGAGGTATCATTTTTATCGGAAGACTTTGGGAAGTGCAGGGTGGGTGGAATTTTGTGGAACCATGCAGATTCCGGAACTTTCCATCACAGAAATGTGAGGAAAATGTGTTTTTTTTTAACAAAGTTTGAGGTTTGCAAGGGATTCTGGGTAAGCGAACCTGGTGAGAGCCACACAAGTCAACCCATCCGGGATTCCCCTGGATTTCTAATTTTAAAAAATGTATAGGTTTGCTAGGTTTCCCAAAGCGCAGGAAGAGCTCGGGTTCAAAATCTACAGCTAGGCACTTTGCCAGGAAATGGGCAGTTTTCACTGTAAAAATGTGGTGTGTCAATGTTGCGTTTTTAGGCATTTCCTGTTGCGGGCACTAGGACCATCCACACAAGTGAGATATCATTTTTTTTAGAAGACTTTGGGGAATGAGGGGTGGGTAGAATTCTGTGGATCCAACAGATTCCAGAACTTTCCATCACAGAAATGTGAAGAAAATGTGTTTTACTTTTTGTTTTACAAAGTTTGAGGTTTGCAAGGAATTATGGGTAACAGAACCTGGTGGGAGCCAGACAAATTACCCCATCCTGGATTTCCCTGGGTGTCTAGTTTAAAATTTGTTATAGATTTGCTAGGTTTCCCTAGGTGCCAGCAGACCAAGGGTTCAAAATCTACAGCTTGGCACTTTGCAAAAAAATGGTCAGGTTTCACTGTAAAAATGTGGTGTGCACATTGAGTTTTGGGCCGTTTCCTGTCACAGGCAAAAGGCCTACCCACACAAGTGAGGTACCATTTTTGTTGGCTTAGGGGAACACATAATTGTAGAGCAACTGTTATTACCTATTGACTGTCGATGCATTTCTGTCTTCCAAATTTAAGACAATGTGTAAAAAAGAAATCAGTTTGAAAAATGTCCTATGATTCACAATTTCGGAGATATGCAAATAGCTACTGATTCTAAACTCCATAATTTGTTCCCATTTCAGGAATAGATATCTGTCTTTCATACCGATGTTTCAATGTTTATATTGTCCCAAAAGAATTGCTATATGCCCGGTACACAATAAAAAACCATTTCAAGATGCTGCTCAGTTTTTGGCTATGGGTTTGTCGGGTTCTTGGTGAACCTACAAGTCCTATATATCCCCAAAACCAGAAGAGTCAGCGGATGTAATGGTATATTGCTTTCAAACGTCTGTCATACTTAGAAGAAGTTACAGGTAAAAGCATTGGCACAAATGGCTGTTTTTTTCAACTCATTTTCAATATTTCCCCTTTTTCTACTGTTAGTTTCTATAAAAAAAACTTGAAGGATCTACACAAATGACCCCATGCTGAATTCAGAATGTTGGCAACTTTTTGTTAAAAGTATAGCTTTCCAGCATCCATTATTGCTTTCATACCCATATGTACCATTAATTGCACAAAAAATGGCAAAAAAAGGCTATGTTCCTGTATAATGCCAAAACTGTGTAAAAAATGTTGGTTTTCTGACAAAAGTCAGGCTGTCCCTGAAAGCTGGGAAGATGGTGATTTCAGCACCACAAACCCTTTGTTGATACCATTTTGCGGGGAAAAAACTTTCACCTGCAGCACTTTTTTCCACTTTTTCCCCCCAAAACAAAATGTAGCTGTATTTTGCCTAATTTCTGGGTCCCCTCCAGAGGAATCAACAAACCCTGGGTACCTTTAAAATCCCCATGATGTTGGAAGAAAAGGACGCAAATTTGACGTGGATACCTTATGTGGTCAAAATGTTACAGGGGCCTAAGAGCAAACTACCACAAATAGCCAAAAAAAGGCTTAGCACGGGGGGAGGCCTAGTTGCGAAGGGGTTAACCTCCTCAGTGGCGTTCTTTAGGAGTTGTGTTCTGGTTTTGGGTATACTTTTCATCTTGAGGCAACCAAATTGTCCCCATCTTTCCCCCATCTTCTCTGACAGAATTTTTAACTCATTGTTTGAAAACCAGCCTTTATTGTGTTTGACCCTTCTGAAATCTGTTAATAGTCCTGTTATTAAGGATCTGTGCAGATGTTTTCATCTCACTGAACTGTCACGCAGGAAACTGTGGTTTAAACAAAAAAGTAGGGGGCACATGGCCTCCGTTCTGGGCCCTTCTCGGCCCCAGGGACCACTACCTCCCTGAGGTAGGCCCTAGTCTCGGAAGGATGGAGGGCTGTGCGCCCCCCTCCTTGAGCTCCACATGGCCATGGGGACCGCCACCCCCCAGGGCCAGCTCCAGCAATGTCCCGGGGTGCCCACACCCAGGGCATTGGAGTTTTCTAGGGCATGGCAGGAGGGCACCCGCCTTGCCATAGCAAACAAGTGATCTGCGTTGAGCAAGCAAGAGCATTTTGCAGGCCGGGACCGCAGGGGCCATCAGGCTTCCCACGCCGTCCCAGACATGGAAAATGTGGTCCAGCAGGGGGGGGCCTCACTCCCCCCTTCCATTTGTTTAATATATATATATATATATATATATATAAAAGGGGCAGGTCCTGGGGAGGTGGCAACCCCGGGCCGAAAATGGCCCGGGAGGGGGGCCACTTTGCACACCTCCATTAAAATAAAAAAAATAATGGGCAGGGATGGGGTTCTCGGGGCCAACATTGGTTGAGGGAGGGGGGCCCTCTTCCATTAAAAAAAAATATACCTATACACACACATATATATATCTATATCTATCTATAGGGATGTGGACCCCTGGGCCGAAAATGGCTCAAGGAAGGGGGACCATGCAGCCACCCTCCCGTAATAAATTTTAAAAAGAAAAGAGAAAAGAAAACCTCAGGCAAGTTGCCGGAGGCTGCGCCCCCTTCACCACCACTCTGCAAACGCACCTCTTGGCGCAGTGGTGGTTGAGGAATGAAGTCTCCTATGATGTTGAGGGTCTACAGGGTCTAGGAACCCGTTCTGTTACCCCCAGAAACTCACAGAGAGCAGGATTGCTGAGAGAACTTGGAGGCCAGGCCCCCTTTCTCCATCACTCTGCAAATGCACCTACTGGGGTTCTGCTGGTTGGGGAATGAATTCCACTCTACTCCTGAGAGTCTAGTCAGGGGTAAACCTCCTGTTATCGCCAATAAGTCCCACACAGCAGGATTGCTAAGAGGTGGCTCGAGGTGCACTGCTGGTTTGTAGGTTTGCTAGTTTCCTATTTGTTTATTACTTTATACGAGATGCTATATAGAGTTTATTCACACTCTGGAATGGGGTGTGTGATATTCTCTCCTAGTTAGAATCAATATAAGCAAAACCTATCCAAAATGGCTATCACTATCGTAAGTAACAGAAACACTGGTATAACCTATATTTACTGACATGATAATATTTGGTTTAAAATAGAGGCAGTATCCCACGAAAGATGGTCTGCAATAATGTGGGTGCACATTTAAGACCTTTGCAGACTGTGAATATAAATAGAAATATAGGGCCGATTAAAAAGCCCCTTGCGACCCATTTGCGCCGCCGTTGCGTCACTTCTGTGATGCGGCGGCGTGTAACTCATGCACCACGTTGCGACTTATTTACAATGTGATGCATCTAGGCAGACGCGTCACATTGTAAAGCACTACGCTACATGAAACCTGCATCAGGTTTCATGTGGGCGTCTCATCGTAGGGTGGGCGTTCCGTCGCAGGAAAGCCTTGTAAAAGTGACCCGAGTCAGTTTTACGACACTGCTGCATCAAACATCAAATGTCAAATGTCAAACCCTTATGCCGGCTTGAAGCAGGCGTAAGGAGTGATGCACCATGTTAAGTATGGGGGCCCCTGAGCATTGCTGGACTTGCGTCGTGCTTGCGACACGACTCCAGCAATGCGCCGCCCTTACGTGACAAAATGCGACACGCATATGCCTATCCTTGCGCCATGGTGCGCCGCATTGTGGTAAATTTAAATTACCTAGACTTAATTTATGCGGTAAAATTCAATAAGAATAACTCAGTAAAAATAAGAGGCAGAATCCGTGGTATTTGAGGTTTTAAAAGGGATTTATTCCTTACAAAGGAATTGGTTCGAACCAGGCAATCGGATTCCGTCACCACGAAGGTTCGGGAAGGGATCGAGCGATACTTTATTGACAGGTTGTCATATATATAGTCAATGCATTACAGTAAAGACATATGCAGGAGGCGTAACAGTTGAGAAGAGAGATAAGAATACACATACGTAATGAAAAAGGCGTTACAATAGGCGTGTACTTAGAAACGTCATTATGAGGATGTCACAGGTGGGTGGATCCATAAGAGAATCCTGCAAAGTCAGCAGAAATACATGGCAGAGGTGCGCGCACGGCAGCATGACGTGTGATTGACGTGTAACTGGAGGGTGAAGGGGGCTTGACATTTAGCCCTACATGAGGAGACAGAAGTCTGGGATGTCAGAACAACCTAATCCCAAATCGTATCTAATATCTTGTGTTTAAAGAACTGTATTATCTGGAAGGAAAGGTCTCTCGGGCAGAGGCTATCCTATACTGACTTCTAGTGCGTGTATAAGCGTCTTCGTGTCTACATGAGATGCGAGGGGGCATGGGCCTATCATGGTAACAGGAGCTATGAGTTACTTGCACGGAGACAGTAAGGCCGGGCCCTTTGCTCTGTAGCTGGAAGGATGTTTACCTAAACTACTAGACAGGAATGTATTTCTCGAGGAGCGGAGCAGATAACTTGAAGGCTGAATACAGTCTTGGCAGGCAACAGGCCGGGCCAGGCACCGTTAGCCGCGCAGGAAGTAAGACAAAGTTCAGGGATACAGATACAGGTCCAGGCTGGAGCATTCAGAGGCAGAAAGCAGGAATAGCTCGATGGCAGAATTCAGGGCCTAACTTGCCAGAACTGAAAAACGTGAAAGGTACACCATATAAAGACGGGGGCAAGGCATACTTAGGAACGGAATATTCGACCCATTCATGGTGGATCTGAAAGAGGACGTGTTAACGTTGGACGCATATGTATTTGCGTCTTCATAGCTGGAAGTGGAGGGAACATACATGTACTTGTAGCATGTACATGGAGCCGTTGGGGTCTAAGATAGGGGACACAATTGATCATAAAAATTCATATTTCCTCATTCCCTCCTTGTCCCCTACGGACCCTTCATGAGATATCGATCCTCAGGAATCCATCAATCTGTTCATGTAACATCATTTGTTCTTCTTTCTTCTTCCGGGATTTTGAATGAGAACTTGAGTGTGGAATACATGATGTGGCACACAGGCCGCAAATCGCTGGTCCACATTGTAGACACAGGCAGCAACTGAATACTATGAGAAGGCCAATACCTAGGAAGGATAGGACTTTCCATCCCCAGGCTGACAACATGCTCCAGAACCAACCGGACCACGTCCAGGTGCTTGGATTCTGGTGTATCTGGCTTGCAATCTTATGAAGACGAGTTATGGCTTTACATACTGATGGCGCGTTTTCTGGAATGAAAACACAGCAACTCGATCCGATGACTCTACAGGCTCCGCCCCTATCGGCCAGGATGACGTCAAGGACAAGACGATTTTGGAGAACAACAGTCCGCATCGCAGACTGCTCCTCTGTTAAGTTGCCTAGGGCAGAGGTAGTTTCATTCACTACTGCTTCAAGGGTTCTGGTTAATCTGCGTATCAGTTTACTATTAGAGACAACACCTATGTAGGTGAAGAGACCTTTATTGAAGTCTGTATATTGTTCCCATGCCGTTTCAGTGTAGTCGACAATCGGGAGATCTCTCTGGGGTCTATTGTGTACTAGATGGGTGTTTCTATGATAATCAGGAGGGGCTAGAAAAACAGGTGGCAGAAGGAATGCAATGTAACAGGTACCATCCCAATCTAGAGGTAAACGTATATATGCGGTATGACCACAAATGAAGTAGGAATGACGGGAAGCTCTAAATGTAGACTTGCCTTGATTACTGAATTCGATCACAGTAGTACATTTACTTTGACCCAAGTGTACTGAACCATTCTTTCTTACACATAATTCACCTTTGACTGGTAATACGGACATAGCAGGCAAGACTGGTGCAGCTTCGGATTCAACATTCAGAATCATGAGGTTAAGTGTAAAATTACCTAATCCATATACTTCATTTTCTAGATCAGTTCCTGTCCTTTTGGGAAGTCCCTCCTTGTTAGGGTAGCAGACTTTAAGCAAAACTAAGTTCAGGTTTCCCCATACCCAGTTGCTCTGGTGAACTACGGTATTTGAATCTAAAGAATTAATCAAACTGAACCATGCACCACAGGAACCATTGTGTGTGAATGGATATGGAAAGAGGGGCAGAACTCCCTTGTATTTCTGGTAGGGAGGGAGTCGGCCACATATCCAACAATTTGTAGCGTTGTTGGCCTGATGGGAGTGATGTAACATACTAATGAATGTGTTGTTGCGCAGCGCAAGTCTGTAGGGCAACTCATGTGGAGGTAATTCGCTAAAAGAGTGTTCGGCAGTAACGTCGGAAGCAGAATGTGCATGCTTGAAAATAGGGTAGTATATGTGCAACAGTATACTTGCAGCAATAATCAGAAGATTTAGAAAAAACATAATCAATAATGTCACTATACAGTGACTATGAAGTGATTTACAATATGCACGTTTCTTGAGCTGTTTCTGTCTATCTCTCTCTCGATTTCGGTCTAGAGGATACATGTCAGAGACTAATTTAACCGATTCACCTAGGAGAGGACTTAAACAATCAAATTGTCTGACTTGCTAGACCTTAGTTTCAGTTTGTATTCTTGGGCAGCAGTTTTCTCGACCAGGGGGAGTTTTGAGTCAGTCTGTGGAGGAGGGTAGGGCTGAGAGTTCAAATCAGAAGGCAGTCCATGAAATTTCTTGATATGGCTCGAATGTAGCCAACCCTTGCGACCCTCAATCTTCACTGCTGTCCTCGTGGTCAGGAGTACTAATTTCGGCGTTTGCCAGCGAGGCTCCAGCGGGCTCCTCCTGTCGAAATTTCTTACGAAAACAAAATCTCCGGGAACCACTTCATGGGGCTTCACCTCGGTGTTGTCGGGAAAGGCTGCAGCTACCTGTGAACGGCAAGATTGTAGTGCAGACATCAAGGAAGCAAGGTAATCTGTCAGCATATTACAATCAACATCAGTGATTTTACGAGGTATAGGCGTCCCCCACATATTTGGTGGCCTACCGAAGACCACCTCGTACGGGGATAGCCCTGTTCGAGAATGTGCTATCATTCTCATGTAAAAGAGCGCAACTGGTAAAGCTACTATCCAGTCGACGCCTTTCTCTCTGCAGATTTTAGAAAGTCGTATTTTCAGAGTCTGATTATGACGCTCCACGAGACCTGCTGCCTCGGGATGCCGGACACAGTGGAATTTCCATTGATAGCCTAACAGGAGTGAAATGTGTTTCATTAGCTCGGATGAGAACGGTTGACCATTATCTGAGTACACGATACGGGGCAAACCATACCGTGGGAAGAATTCACGAACCAGCTGCTTGGCAGTGGTCGGGGCAGTGTAATCTGAGACTGGATATGCTTCTGTCCAACGGGAAAGTGCACATACAACTACGAGAACATATTTGAATCCTCGACAACGTTCCATCTGGATATAATCCATCTGGAGGACTTCAAAAGGGTGATCGGGAGGTTGAAATCCACCTTGCTCTACAGGAACGCCTTTACCTGGGTTGAACTGACAACAAATCATGCAAGTACGTACTTTCTGTTTGGCTGCAGCTCGTAAGTGTTTATTAAACCAAATGTTTTGAATACTGTCTAACATAGCTTTCTCTCCTAGATGCGCTGGACTATGTATTGTGTTAATGATAACTTGAACCATGGAGTCGGGGAGAAACCATGTAGATTTTCCCTTCGTCATCCATCCCTGATCTGTTTGGATCCCTCCTAGTTCAGTCCATTTCTTGATTTCCTCTGGTGTAGCATGTGTCTGTATGTCGATTACATCAAGGGCGGGATCCCTAACTGTCATGCAGTGTGTCGATGTTGGAACTATTGTCTTTGTCAAGTCGGTTGCATGAGTCCGATTCTGTGCTGTTTGCTTAGCTGTTCGGTCTGCTAGGTCGTTACCCTGGGAAATGATATCGGTAATTTTTGTATGGGCCTTGCACTTCATGATGGATATTGAAGTAGGCAGATGTATTGCATCTAACAGAGCTTGAATGAGGGGACCGTGTTGAATGTTGGCACCGTGAGAAGTTAAATAACCTCTCTCTCGCCAAAGGACTCCGAAGTCGTGTACAACTCCGAATGCATAACGTGAATCTGTGTATATGTTGACTCTTTTATTTTTGGCTTGAATACAGGCTTGTGTCAGAGCGATGAGCTCTGCTGCTTGAGCTGACAATGTGTCAATACAATTTGTTTCAATAACTTCGGTGTCTGTCGTGACTGCGTAAGCGGCCACTAACTCTCCTGTACTTGTTCTCATGCATGAACCATCCACATAAAGTGTCAGGTCCGGATCTGGTAATGGAATGTCTGTCAAGTCTTGTCTGGGTTTCGTCGTAATAGTAATGACTTCAATACAATCATGTGCCAATGGGTCTGTTCCACTTAATGGCAAAAGTGTGGCAGGATTTAATGTACTACAGCGTCTGATTTCTATGTGTGGCTGGAACAATGTTAGTTCATAACCTGTCAGTCGTGCTATAGTCAAGTGCTGAGTCTGAGTTCGGTTTAAAAGAACTTCCACGGAATGTGGAACTTGCACTATCAATTGATGTCCTAATACTATGGAATCGCTTTGTCTGATCGCTAAAGCTGTCGCTGCGACTGATTTCAGGCACGTAGGCAGAGCCTGGGCTACTGGATCTAATGTGCTAGAAAAGTAAGCACACGGCTTGTGTGAACTTGCTTGTTCCTGAGTGAGTACTGACAAGGCAGTACCTTCGCGTTCTGTAACAAAAAGTGTAAAAGGCTTACTGTAACATGGTGTCGCTAAAACAGGTGCTTGACATAAGGCTTTCTTTAAGTCTTCAAAAGCTTGTGCATGTGCCTGAGTCCAAGGGAGGACAGTCGAAGTCGCTGCCTCCTGGGTTGTCAACTGAATGAGTGGCTTTACTAGAAATGCATATTGGGGAATCCATTGTCTACAGTACGAAGTGAGACCTATGAAGGCCCGCACCTCCTTTTGTGTCTTGGGTGGTGGCATGTTTACAATTAACTGGATGCGGTCAGGTGTGAGCTGTCTCCCCCCCTTGGACAGCAAGTGCCCAAGGTACACAACTTGCTGAACACAGAATTGCAGCTTCGAAGGGGACACCTTGTGCCCCTTGTCGGCCAGGAAATGTAAAACCGTCAGTGATGCTTTTTCACATTCGGGCTCGCTTCGGGCGGTGATCAGCAGATCATCGACATACTGAAGCAGGGCAGTGTTAACAGGCATGTGGATACTGTCAAGTTGTCTTTTCAGTGCTTGGCTGTAGATGCTGGGGCTTTCTGTGAATCCTTGAGGTGCGCGTGCAAATTTGAAGCTTCGTCCATTTAAACAGAATCCGAACAAATATTGGCTTTCCGGATCGATTGGGACGCTAAAGAAGGCGTTCTTGAGGTCAATCACAGTAAAGAACGTTGCTTCTGAATCAATAGCTGTTAATAATGAAGAGATATCTGGAACCACGGGATACTGTGGTACAATGCATTTATTCAATTCGCGCAGATCAATAATTAATCGATAAACGGGGGGTGCTTTTGGATCAGTTCATTTAAGAATTGGAATAATAGGAGAATTACATACATTGGAGTCGGTTTCCACAACCACTCCTTGTGCTATGAGCTCGTCAATGATTTGCAGCAAAGCCACTACAGCATCTGGAGGTAACTTGTATTGTCGAATTCGTGGTAATACCACTCCTGCTTTGAGTGTGACTCGATATGGTGTAATGTGCATACAACCTACATCAGTGGGGCCTTGTGCCCATAAATGTGCAGGGACATTCTGTAACCGGTGATCCATATCTTTCAATACGTAGTGACCTTTAAAGTCACGCAAAAATAATCGTACCCCTTCCGGGGAACAACATATTACAGCTCCTAGAGCTTTCAATGTCTTTATACCTAACAAGTTTTCTGGACATGATTTTGTAAGCAATAAATCTGTAGTCCGTATCAATGGACCAACTGCAAGAGGAAGAGGTTGCGATACTTCATCAACAATAGGTTTTCCTGAAAATCCAAGGGAAACATTCTGTGAGCCTGAGAGGGGTGCCCCTGGAACCTCGTCGTGACTTATAGTTGTTCTGCTTGCCCCTGTATCAATTAAAAACTTTCTGTCCTTCCCTAATACTTGACTATGTACATAAGGACCCTCTTGATCTACAGGAACCTCAATAAGGGGTAAGCCAACCTCCCTCTCTAGGCTGTTTCATGTGTATCGCTGATAATCGGGGTAGTCATTTTGTGCATACTGGTACATCTGTTGCGTCGTGTTTTGTGTTGCGACACTAGGCTGTGGCTGTGGTACCGCTACGGTCTGTTGTGCAGCTTGCATAGGCTGTACATTCTGAGTTACTTGTGGTTGGATCTGATCCTGTCTAGGTGGACGCGGTCTCTCCTTGGTTTTACCCGTAGAGATATTATGTTTCAGAACTGCACAATCGTTTATATAATGACCTGGCTGTTTACAATAGTTACATGTCCCTTTAACAGGAACCGCTGAATTACTGGACTGTGTCGCACCCTTTTTATGACTGTCAGCTGGAACTGACTGGGCGACGAGCATTTTCATTTTTGTGTCTTTCATACGTCTTTGTTCGTGTTCTTGTTCTTCTCTAATTCTATTCTGATGGTACTGTAACATTTGTAACATTTGTGACGGGGTGTTAGCTTGCCAAGAGCTCTCTACTTTCAATACTCTGTTCTTAACCTGGGGCAAGGAATTCTCGACTAATTTTGTTACAAAAAGATGTGGGTATGAATCGCTACTTGCTTTCAGACCGCTATTAATACCAAAACATTTTTCAAATCGGGAATAAAAATCACTAGTGTCTTCATCCGGTTTCTGTTTGCAAGCTGAGATTGCTCCCCAGTCTTCCTTTTTCGTAGTTAATAAACGTGGCAATACTTGTACTAATAATCCTGGTAATGCTTTAGTTTTGTCCCCAAGCCCTAGGCCTGCAGTTCGGGCATTTTCTTCGTTTTCTAATGCTGTCCAATCAATCTTTTGCTCTCCCACCTCCCATTCTTTTTCTTTGAGTTTCTCGTAAATACCGGCAGGTAATAATACTTTTAATATTTTCATAATGTCAGGATAGGTATAATCACCCATGAGTAACATGTCTTTTATTTCACGGTGAAAACCTGCTGGATCCCTGTCATGGCTGGGCACTAATTTTTTCATTTCCAATAGTTCTATTTTAGTTATAGGCGTGTACACAAACACGCGTCTAAAAGTATTATCATCATTTCTAGCTGGGTGCACTTCGCGTAAGGGATTCTGTCTGTCTATGTAATACATTTTTCCACCATTTTACCCACCACCAATATAGCCCATAACACCCAATGGGTGGGGTTGTCAGCCTTCTGCCATCATTCAGGGAGCTGAGAGATCTTGCAACAGAAGCACCACCATGGCACGTATGGGTTACTCATCTCAATAACTACTTCAAAGCCACAAAATAGATCAATGGAGAAGTCATGAAATCTCTGCTTCTCTATTATGCGAGGGAATACATTTTCTGATTATTCAAAAATCTTCCCAACACTTGAGGTGACAGTGGCTATGACGGAGCCTTCGCAGCTCTGAACATATATTTTGACCCGCAGATGAATACTGACTTTGAGTGCTTTAAATAATGACAGGCTCACCAGCACGAGTGAGAGTACCATGATGTATTCTGTTATGTTTCTGGAACTAGCAAGCACCTGCAAGGATGATAACTCCCTAAAGAAAGTGAGAGCACAACTGATTAAAGATATATATCCTCCAAAAGCCAGACCATAGAATCTCCAAAAGCCAGCCATGACACATTATGAGATTGTCACTCTTTCCTGGTCTTGCAAACTGTCAAATGACGCGCCCTGTAGATGAAGATTGCTTGTAGCAAAATAGCCATCCAAAAAGAAGTGACCCAAGACTGATCAAAACTGAGGCTATTTCTGCCATTGCAAAAGACTAAATCCCACCTGCACCAGCCAAGCTAACGAATGCAGACATGCCTACAGGGAAGGATTCAGGTAATGGTTTCAGCCCACCCCGTAAGAGTGTTCAGCAAGAGGAAAAACTTGCTTGAATTTCCAGCATCCTAAACATTTTGCAGGAGTTTGAGGTGAGACTGCTGTATGGTGGCTCCATGAGCAAGGGTAACATCATGACACTATGAAGCACTAGTAGTGGAGGCTGAGACGGCAGCCCGTACGTGGGATCTCTCCACCATGCAGAACAGTCACGAAGAAGGTGAAGATGATGGACTGTTCATCTTATGCATAATCAGCAGCCAAGAAACATTTGTCAAACTGTGACCTATGTGCTGGATCCCCAATAATATAACTAATAGACACAGGAGCATTAGTCAAAATCCTGAGCAAAAGACATTTTGCCAAATTGAACCTCTGGTCAGCACTGCAGCTCACTAGAGTTAAAATATTTGAATCTGGAGGAGTCTCGCCCTCTACCCTTGAAAGACATGTTCAAGTGCTCTGTGTCCCATTGTAGTACGACAATTAGTGTCTCACGAGGAGTAGATACACTGTTTTGCTGCTCCGTGACTGATTAGCTGAAACTTATCCAATTTGTAACAGCATACAATTGAGGAATGTGAATGAAGCACTGGCACACTTTCAGTACCTTTTTAAAGGGCTCAGCTGGTTGCAGGAAACTCTAGATTCAATTTACAAAGACTCAACTGTAAAACCGGTTGCTCTCTTCAACCGGCGGTGGAGGCAGAATTGCAAAAGCTTGCAGATTTTATGGGGACCAAGAAGGTCTTGAGCCTAACTTTGAGTCTCTCCCATGGCGGTCGCCAGCAAGCCCAGACAGCCAGGAAGAATCAGAATATGAAGTGATACGAGATTACCGATTAAAGCTAGAGTGGGACATCAGTCGAGCAACAGACAATCTTTTTAATGACCTAAATGATGCTTGCTGGTTTTCTAAACTACATCTACACTTTGATTTCATCAGCTTGAGCTTTATGAAGTGTGCCCCTACATAACAACTTTCCCCCCTATGGCTGGCCTCAAGCAATATCGCAGTATCAATTTTGGCATTTCTTCATCAGCTGAAATATTTAAAAAAACAATCCAAGAAGTTCTATCATGGCTAATTGGCATCAAAAACATCTGAGATGACATTCTAATTTATGTCCCCACCATCCTAGATCACCAGAAGAGTTTAAAAGGAGCTTTGCAGATAATAACAGATATGGGACTAACTCTTAACCTAAAAAAGTGAAAAATTATTTCACCAGGAGGTGGAGTTTTACAGTTATATCTTCTCTGGAGAAAGGGATAAGGGTAGACTCTGCTAAAAGGTTCGACATCAGAGAGGCTGAGGAAACAGCATTTACAAAGCAGTCAAAACCATGAAGTACGTTTACAATGAAGTCATAACCACGCTTTAGTCTTCACCACGTAGGTAATTACAATGCATATGTGTTTACCACAAGTGCCATTACCAGGCATGTCTTTTTGCAAAGTATTTTGGATATAGACAGTTACCATGCATCTATTTACCACAAGTGTCATTATCACATATTTCTCATCACTAGTGTCATTACCAATATGTAAGTATATGGGTAAGTATATAGCAAAATATATGTTATAGATATTTGGTAATTTTTTAACCCCTTCGCTGCGGCGGGAATTCCGCCGCAGCGCTGGGGGGTGTTTGGGGGCAGCGCGGTGGCGCTGTGCTCATGACGGAGCCACTCCGTCATGAGCCACGGTTGAGCTGTGCTCATGACGGAGTGGTTCCGTCATGACTCCGCCCACTGCGCTAATCGCCTGCACAGGCGGGGAATCAGCGCAGCGTGGGAGGAGCAGCGGCCAACGGCCGCAGCATGACGGAACCACTCCGTCAAGAGCACACAGCACCCGTGGCTCATGACGGAGTGGCTCCGTCATGAGCGCTGAAGGGGTTAAAGTAACTTTTAGGGACGGGATGTAGTGGATATAGGAGTATCGGGTGAGGAAGTGTATTAATACAGAGGTATTAAAGTTAATACTCGAGTATCAATATTTCAATAATGTAATTTATGTTAAGTCAGATTAATATTAATAGTTACAAAAATAGCAATTGTAAAACAAACATTTGGGGATGGGCTGCAAGGGATATAGGGTATTGAGTGGGAAGTGTATTAATACTCAGATATTAATTATAAAACTTCAATATAAATATTTAAATATTGCAAGGGATATAGTGGTATTGGTTGGAAAAGTGTGTTGATTCTCAGGTATTAATTTTAATTCTTCAGTTTTAATATTGTAATATTGTCATTTATGTAAATGCAGATTAATATTAATAGTAATATTATTATAGCAATTGTTGTTTAAACGTTTAGAGATGGGATGCACGGGATATAGGTGTATTGGGTGGGAACTTGTAATAATGCTCAGGTATAAAGTTTACTACTTGAATATTCATACTTAAGTATTGTAATATTACACTTTATATTAAAATTAACTTTAAGTATAATTGGAACAATTGTAACATTACTATTTAGGGATGGAATGCAAGGGATATAGTTGCATAGTTTGGGGAGGTGTATTAATACTCAGGTATTCATTATAATATTTGAGTATCATATTTAAGTATTGCAATTGTCATTAATTAATTTTAATATTACATTAAGATGTATTTTTTACAACGGTAACTCTACTATTTAGGGATGTGATGCAAGGAATATAGGGGTATTGGGTGGGGAAGTATATATATAGATATATTCACAGAAAAAACCACAGGTTTCAGGCACATTATAGTTAGTTGGACATTTCGCTCGTACAAAACCAGAGAAATTTGTCCGTTATAGTTAGTTCAGCTAACTATAACTCGCGTCCCTGCAAGCACTGCTGATGATGTCACATATTACATCATTCATGACATGGTCAGTGACATCACTGATGACATCTCAAATGACATGTAGAAGAAGGGTGACGCAGCAGCTATGATACCTGACTTCAAACAACAGCGTTCACAGTTCAATTCCCAGCTCCGGCGGCACGCTAGCCCACCACTATGTCACTGTGGGCAATACCTTGCTTAATCTTCCCGATGCCCCCGAGCGCTGGGACACCTCTCTGGAGGTAGCTGTACGCTTTACAATCATTGGCATTTTTTTAATTTAAAACCATAGTGATGAGAAATATTAGCACGTATTTTCTTTTTCTTCTATTGTTAACATTTATTTTTAATGTCTTCTATTTACAATTACGGCAATTAATAGATGTTTTTAGTCACGAGAAAGGAAATTACACGGTTTGCCGGGTAACAGTTTTTAAGCTCTCCAATGTATGCACATATTAAGGAGCTTATAGGATCAAAATCGAAACCTTTACCGCTTCACATTTTGCAACTATTCCCAACACGTGCACAAGTTAAACCGTGAAAACCCGAGCACGTGTCAACTGTCAAATGTGACCTCTAAATGGGCAGAACCGCATGTTCCTTCCATAGACTACTCAATAATCAAAAAGTATATAAACCACGCCCATTGATCGATTAGTTTTGTTTTTGCGAGTTATTTACGCGTGTCCATTCTGTGATTCAGGTTCCGTTTTCTAGCGTCGGATTCTTCTTTTGCGACAACAAAACATATTACGGAGTTGTAAGTTGTTTGATTATGGCATAGCAGATATTTATAATACGTAGCTATTTGTGATTATTTAAAGATTTGTATTTAGAAAAAACTGTTAATAATTGTTTTGCCATTTATATGTAACATCAGCAGATTGTATTGGGAAACAGACAGAATAGATAAAACACTGTTCCTTTTCTAGTTCCTTTGAGCTCATATACTGTGACTTTGTATATTATAATATTGACACTATACTTGACCTCAGAGGTGTTGGTGACCCATGGGCACGAAGACTAAAGATTTATATGTAACATCAGCAGCTTCCCCTTCTTACTCTGTTTCCCCCCTGAGAACATATAGTGTGGATATGTATATTGAATGTAATATTCACATTCATACTGACCTCAGTGGAGTTCATGATCCGTTGACGCGAAGACGAAAGGTTTCGAAGTCCCAGAGAAAAGAAGCTTTGAACATATTCACCGCTGGAAAATATTTTGTTATTCATCTTGTTTTGTGTTCATGACTTTATTTTCCTTTTCCTATTGTCTGGCATCAGTGACACTCTGTATATTGTAGTACAGTGTTATTTTTTTCAGACAACAAGAGTTGGAGATTTGTTGGCGCCAGGAGTAAACCATCTGAAATACAGCTTACTGACCTCTATAACTTACTTGATCAGATATTTTTACAGTGAGAATATTTTTAGGAATTGCACTTTAAAAAAAGATTGTTTGCATAGATACTTTCTTTTTGAATGCCGTTGATGAACCTTACATTTCTGAATGATACTTTGGTATTTATCTTTTTCTCTGTTGTGGTTCCTAGTCTCCTTCTCCATATAAAATATATACCATTAGTAGTGTATATTATACTACTATTGTATATGTTCTTAAAAGAGTAGGTGATCTCTTAGCGGAGCAGTGAACGACCTCTAAGCACTACGACAGAACCTTCCCGAGATCTACAGGATAGAAATTGTAAAAATTTAGATTTTTCTGTTATGGTCCTTATTCTTGGTCTCCTGTGGAATACTATAAACTCACCCTGTATATTTTAATACTGTGACTTTCTGGTAGTTCAAAGGGGTTGGAGATCTATCTGTGCGAGAAATTTACAACATATACAACAGTTAGTTCTGTTGATAACTTACTACCTCACAGTTTGTAACACTGCTAATGTTTTATAAAATAGGAGTTGCTAAAAAAATTGTATACATAGTGCTTTATTTAATATTTTGATAAAACATACATTTCTATGTAATATGACGTCATTTGTGTTTAACTGTTTTTTACCTGTTATTGTTGTTGTGACCTGAGATGATGTAGTACGGGAGTGTTTCTTGTAGTACTTCTTTTCTACTTTATCTAGAAGTAACTGATGCCCTTTTATATTAACAAAAATATGGGGCAACACTTTTACAAACTATAGGCGACAAAAAAAAGTCAGGGTGTGGCCACGCTTAAGGGATATTTTATTAATTGTGTTTTTATTTGTCCCCCCTCTGAAATATACAGCTTCACGTTCCTAAGAAAGTATATTTGTGATTCCTTAATAAAATCTGTTTCAAACCTAGACTGAAATTTTTGCAACGCAACCACACCTCCCGTCAGAAAAGTAAACACCACATTCTAAGTAAATAGTGCTCCTGGGAAGAATTCCACCCACGGAATTAGTAAAAAGAAAACCGCAACACACTCTGTTATTTTCCCGCCGTGATTTGTAGGCCCCACGCAAATTATATAAATGGCCCTTAAAATAGATAAAAAATAGTTCTTACCTTCACAGTCCCTGTCCACCACCTTGTGACCACTGTCTGTGTACTGAGTTAATAGTCTTCCTACCCTCCCCTCTACTACTTCCTACTTTTTTTCTCGTACTCCTTTGAAGTGCCTCACAAAATGGCTGACAACAGTGAACCATTCCCAGCCAATAAGGAGCAAACTTGTACTCAGAACCCGTTAGCCAATAAAATGCACATGGTGTTCCGCAGAGGGGGAGGGAATGGCTGCCAACACTTCTACTTTTAATGCTTCACAGCCAATGAACATTAAGCTTGGGAACGTCCTGTTTGGAACACGTTACCCAATCAGATGTCCCTGATACTCCGCGGAGGGGAAGGGAATCGCTGACAACACTTCTACTTGCAATGGTTTACAGCCAATGAACGTTAAGCTTGGGAGGTCCTGCTTGGAACACATCAGCCAATCAGATGTCCTTGCTACTCCGCGTAGGGGAAGGGAATGGCTGGCAACACTTCTACTTTCAATGGTTCGCAGCCAATGAACATTAAGCTAGTTGTTGGAACACCTCAGCCAATTGCACGTTAATTTTGTTCCGTGCACAGGGACAGAACATGCCCTCCCACATAATTTTAAATTTCCTCCAACAAAGTGACACTATCCATGATAAAAGTGAACACCGCATTATGAGTAAACATTACCGTACATTATATTAAAGGAAGAATGCAATACGGCACATTGTTTTTTTCCCGATATGATTTCCACAAGCCTACTGAACATTGCCGCAACCTGCTGTGGTAACAAACTTTTCCCTCTTGGACATGAGATTAGGGTACCAGGCTTGTGGCCTTCCATTCCTACCTTTAATGTCAACTTTGACAAGCTCTATTGTTTCAGAAACATATGGCGCTTACATATGCCTGCGAAACTTTCGAGTTTCAAGTTCATCCTTTTAAATACAGTAGCTGTTAATGTTAAACACCAAGGGGCTTATTTGCACGCTCCTTGACCTGCCTGTGCATCACTTTCAATATGGGGAAGAAGAGATGTAGCAGTGGCACAAGGGGCTTGTAATAAACCCCCAATTTTCCAAGACTTTTCGGTGAACTCTTGGCTTACATTTTTAATGTGTCAAACACCGCAGGTGTAGTACACTTTTTTTAAGTGATTGGGTCTGGGTTTGTCAGCACTTTCCAGACAGTTTTCGGATTGATCTCTTTTTTATACACTTTTGATTTTTGAGTGTATTTTGAGGCATACCTCTTGTGTGACTCCTAATTGGTGGTATCTTAATATTACTTTTCTGCTCCGCAATGGATGTCCCATCTGAAAGCCAAATGGTGATGGAACTACCATACATCCAACTGTGTCGTGAACACATGATACAGTACATTGGAGTATCATTATTGGAGGAAAGTCTTTGTCTTTCTGACCAGTATGATTCTACTGTGAGCAGCCTGTGTTCCTCCGGTCTCCGTGCCCTTTAGATGGTGCACTCGACGTTTGTTTTGAAATGCAATTGTTACTATCCACAGACATGAATCTGCTTATGTCCCTGTTAAGGGTTAATTTTTAATGCTGCTCTGTGAGACTACGATTACTTTGGGATGCCTTTTATGAGCCATTGTACATGGATATTGTAGCTACGGCTCCAGGTGTCCTACCTTTAGGCTTATCTACTGGAGACACTGACAGGAGGCATGCACCACGACATCGGCTGCTGCCTATGACCATGTATGTTCCTTCCACCTACTTGTGGTTCTGTAGTCTGCAGATGCTGAATCCATTCTGGATTCTATTGACACTGTCAATATGGATGACATTTTGGAGGCCTCCACTAACTTTTACATTTGTCACTTGTTTTTAGCAAATTGTTTCTGTTTTTAATTGGCTTATTTTATTTTGTCTTTGCTTGTTGGAGTGAATATTTTTATCCTTTTAAAACCTTTTTACTTGATCAATGGATCAATGGACACAAAGCGTTTGTCTTTACAATCAGGAGCGGGTGGTAAAATCACTGTTCCGATACCTGGAACTCCAAGGATTGGTACCGGTACACTGTATGATGGACAAAGTCCTTCTTTATCGCAATCTTTTTTCAAACCAGATCCACAACGTTTGGAATCCAAACGTTAGGTGCTGGGTTTTCCCTCACTCCTGGCAGCATGCGTGGTAGAATGCCTATATCAGAAAACTTGTAATTCCTCTAAGACAGTGACACGTTCATCGATGTCAAAAGGTGTTTCTGTCACCACTGCACCAGGACTATATAGATCTGGGACATACATCTGGGTGCCAAACAGGATTTCATAAGGTGTTTGCCACCCAAATATCTTCTAGGTCAATTATTTAATGCTCTCTGGACCCCATGCAGGTGGTGGATACAACTATGGCCTGCACCTAATACTGTAGCTGTTAAGTATTGCTTTAAGGCTCAGTTTTTCCTCTCAGCTATAGAATTTCCCTTGGGGTGATATTGGGAAGAATAATGTGCTGCCACATCCAGGTGTCCTTGTATGCTTTAGAGGCAACAGCAGGGCCCTGGTCCTAATGGAATGCAGCTACTGCATATGTCCAGATACAGACTTGCAAACCTTTAACAACAGGGTGCAGAGAAATCTGGAACAAGAATCTACTGCAGGTAGATTGTTTTTAAAAGCACCATCCAAATTTAGGGGGACATAATGGTCTAGATACATGCATTAGAGGTTTGTTTGAAACTAAGATGGGTGTCTGCGATAGGCATATGATGGTGGAATGTTTAATTTGTTGGCAAATGTCACAACTAAGGATATACAGCTTTGTCAGTTTTTATGGACCATGCCACCCATAAAGATTTTTAATAGAGATACTGTGGCCGCCACATACGCATGTGCATATACAACACCCTCATGTGCTGCCTGAATCAATTATACCCTGTGGTGCTGGTTGGGGATTACCTGATCACACATCCCCAAAATGGTTGCATAAAGGTTTGTTTTGGCACTAAAGTGGTACTAATATTTTGCTGGATATGCTTTTGGCACAGTAGCACCAGTGCTCAAAGGATTGATGACAGTGATTATTTCTTCATCTAACCTGAGAATGAGCAATCACAGCTACAGCAGCAGTCTTGACTGCAGATTTGGATGCCTCACCAACCAATGAATTCCCTACAATATGTATTGCAACATGTTGATGACTCAATGTACGCATTACATGAGCCCGTGACAGATTGTCATTGAGTTCTGCTACTTTTCCCCAAAGCACTTTTTTGCTTGATAGTATGTCCTTTTAAGGATCTGAATCTATTTAGAGGCCAGTAATGTACATTTTCATTCAAAGCCTGGACTCAGTAATATGAATCACACATTATAGGAGTGAGAAATTCAGGATCCATATGTTCCAGTGACAGAAATAAAGGTTTTAGCTCCGCCAGTTGTGCAGTGCAATCCCTAGGGACTGCATAAATGTTTATTGAGGGCTGAATTTTCCATCCCTCATTACTCCATAAACAGCTGTGCAAGCCACGGAGTATTGGCGTTTGGTTTGAGCTGTGCCATATCAAAAAAGGGGGCAATAAAAGGAAATTCCCAAAGGGGGGTCAATCCTCCTTATTAGTACATGTCGATAAAAGGGGGTCCTATTCCATAAATAGTGTGAAAACTTCTACAGGTGGCAAAAGCGCAAGTCTTTTTTTGTGTAACCAAAATCCACCAGGGTTACCCTTTGATGGCATCCTTCATCATTGTGTTCTCCCCGTTCTAGTGGAAGAATGGGAGCACTGAATGGTAAGTACATAAAGATGGATAGAAGTGAGTTTAAAAATACCTACCTGGTAGGGAGACTGTGCTTTATTTCATCCTCCAGATGGTATGATCAAAAAGGGGAGTAAAGTAGAAGGGATGCTTGGTTTTAATGACTCTTCCTTCTAGCAGGTCTACATTATTCAAGCATCCTTCCCTGTGTCTATCTTCTGGAGCAAGGATCTACCTCCCTGATTCTACTCCTAATTAATTAGCACAATGACTACAGGGTGTGGTGACTTCCCACACTCTGCATGCTCAAATACAATTTACACCTACTTTTTGCGGTGTTCTTTCATATCTGTAATATATAAAGAGAAAGTCAGCCTGCCATGAGCCATGGTGCAATTTTGGGATGCTTCATACAATGTGGTAAGTATTGGACGCTGAATATATTTGCTTTGTACAAACACCTAAACATGATTAAAACCCCATGCAGGCTAATGAAGATATTTCATATGCTCTTTTAAGTGAGCACATCTACTTAAAATAATGATAATCCCTGTCACTCAGTAACAACACACACATTCAACAGAACAATACATGTATGCAAGATATTACACACAATAAAGGACTGATGAATACATATAAAAAGAAAGGAGTTTGCTTCATAGGTGGAAAGGCGATATCATTGAGAAAATCATCGACCAACTGTGTGATCATAGATCAGATATGCCGTACTTACTACACCAAGGTCTCTGCTAAGTAACTGCTGGAGCATCACTGGGTCTGAATGTTACCTATTACCCCCATTAGTCAGGTTTTAGGAAAGAGAGAAAGCGTGCATGTGTCGCACGTGAGATGCGTCACCTGCTTGGTGCCAGAAAATCTATTCCGCGCACTGTCTCAAGATTGTGACACTTGATGGAACCATTTCCTGATTCCCATTGTGCTGCCTTTTGCCATTCAGAGGCAGCACATGCATTGTGTTTAATCAAGACCAGCACGACTGACGAGCATCTGCGCTGTTAAAGATGCCTGCCTGAGTTGAGGTATTTCTAAAAATTATTGTCCGATTCACAGAACTAACCTAAGATAAAATCCTAAACTTACAACTTTTGGTGTTCACAGAAGGCATTTAGTAGTAGTAAAGTTAGGACTCCTAACTTTACTACTACTAAATGCCTTTTGTGAATACAAAAAGTAATAAGTTTAGGACTTTATCTCAGATTAGTTCTGTGAATTGGGCCCCTCTGTGATAAAATCATTTAATTATTGCACCCTTGACTACAGTTTTACTCTGCAAAAAATAATCACATCTTTAAAAGTTGGGGAGATTTTTAACATAAAATGTGGGATTAGTGTAGTGAAAAAACTGACAAGGAAATACCACTGCATAAAAATGCTGTGGTTTCAAAGGCAAACTTTCGACATATAGACTGAGCTGAACCCTCAGTATAAACAATAAATTTATACTGATTGAGAAGCAAAACGTTAGTGGACCTGGGATATTCTTTTTCATACTGGAAAAATTATTGCATCTATAACATTCGGTCAAAAACATAGTCTACATCAGTGGCAGCCATCTAGGATGTACGGCGTTCGCCTTTGGACTGCTCAACTTTTTGACAGTCTCCAAGGCTGGAATGGGAGTAACAACTGATGTGTTTGCCCTGAGACAGTGGTCTTTCCTTTATGATAGCCATCTGAACTGCCAAACCTTGTGGAGTAGATGCAAAACGCATTCCTGAATTTGAATATAAATGCAGTTTATATGCAATCAACACTATGTCATCTTCATTAAATGTATGACGTGAGTGAAGCAAATGGCACTCGGTATTATCCGGGTGACCAATTTTGTTTTGTTTACATGTGTGTGTAAGTGTTGTTCTGCAAGCATAGCAGGCTGCAATTATTTGAGAATTTGTGTATGTTCTGGTGTCCAATTTTTACTAGAAAAGGCTGGACATATCAAATTGTGTAATGGTTTTATGCATTGTGCAGAGTCTGGAATGTAAGTACTGCCAAAACTGAAGAATCAAAATAAGGATTGTAGCTTGTTAATAGTGTTTGGGGGTTGTAGTTGAGCACACTTCTCTAGGAAGTGAGGTGCCAGGCTTTTTCCCTCATTTGATAACTCGTATCCCAAGAACAGGGCACTGAAAAAAGCTATTTTAGTTTTCCAGAAATGAAATTTGTAGCCATGTTCAGCAAATTCCATAACAATGAGATCCACTCTGGCCAGATGGGTATGTAAGTCATCGTCCATTAGATATGTCATCAACGTAGGACAATGTTTCTGGATCAATATTGTTACACGGGCAGTAAACAGTCCAGGACTGTTCTTATACCCCAACAAAATTGACACTGAAAGCCAAGCACGAAAAAGTTGTTAGGTCCCTGCTTTTAGGTGATATGGGAAATATCCAGGGTCATTTTGTATTTTTACGGACAATATTATTTATTGAAGTTGTACTGTGTGAATTTTGTGTTGCAAATGTGTGTCTGTCTGTGACTGTTTAAGTACCAAACTCATAATAAGGCTCTTAGACTATGATAAGGCTCTTAGACTATATCTATAATCTAAGAGCCTTATTACGAGGCAGTGTTCAGTTCAATAAACTTTATTCAGGATGTGAAACAATCATAAAAGCTTTTGCATAGTAAATAACATTCTTTAAAGATCAATTTACAGCGACAATACCTTCTCTTACAAAGACAGTACCTTCCTTACATCAATTGCTTTCTGATATTATAATTCACCTTAAAAAACATATTCCAAAATAAATAATATTCTTTCAAAATCAACATACTGAACTGAACTGAGTTTGGCAGTGTCGGAGCGGGACTCCCCGCTCCCACACCGCCAAACCCATGTACAAACTGCCTGCCGGATTCGGAGGTTTCTCCTGTCTGACGAGCAGTTCTTTGGCATTCCCAGAATGGTGCCTCAATACCACTGTGCCACTGTCAGGGATCTCTGATCCCTTGCAGTTGCGGTGGTCCCAGGGAGGCCCGACTCCCTGGTCCTAATGTGGCGGCTGGAAGACCACCATAACGGCGCCCCCATGAGTCTAGTGGTCTGTGGACTACCAGACTCGTAATGAAGCCCCATGGCTATCCTATAGGAATGATCCAGCTTAGCTACTGAAAATAATGGGTTGTTCATGGATGAGACACAGGGTTCAAATTACTCCTTGGTACTCAAGTTCTGGCAGAATTTCTCTCATTGGCACTTTTGTTTCATGTTTAATTGGGTATTTGGGTTGCACTTGTGGAATGGACCATGTGGGTATCACATAATAAGGTGAGTAATTATCCCAACCTACATGGTTGTGGTATAGTGCTGGGTCATGTGCAAGAGCACATTATGCGGCATAAACTTGTTTTACTTCTTCCGGAAGGACAATGAAAGATTGTAATATTACAACTTGCCCTTGTGGAAGGGTTCTAACGAACTCTGAAGGCCAATTCTTTTCAGACAAGAGAATGTCATAACTGAAAGTGTTGGTGTTTCCAAGAAAATTACTTTAATTGTGCATTTTATGTCCCCCTCAATCAGCATATTCAGTTTATACACTCAGTTGAGAGGGACGACTGGCTGATCTGGGGTTTTGACTTCAATGCAGTCATTGCATTTTGTTGCTTTTGTATCCAGAAAACTCTCGAAGATTCTGGTGAACTCTTGTGGCATCTGCCACACTATCTAGGAGAGTCACTACCCACGTCCTGTTCTGAAGACATGTTCTCAGCATGTGTGGAATATTTAGCTGAAATGTCCACAACCTTCTTTTTGAATTACGGTTTCTGTTGTGAAAGTTTCTCTTCCTTTTTTGTTATCACATCAGATGAGCTTTGTGAGTACTTTTTTAGTTTCATGTACTCTTCTTCTCTGCATTATGACAGCCCACTTCTTTTAGACTGTTTGAGAGGCGAGTCCTGAAAAGAATAAGAAGAGTGTGTATCGTTATACTGATACCTGTCAGGTTGTTTTAAATTATCATGGTTATGTAAATTATAATGTTCCTCGGAGCTCTTTTCTATGGAAATTCTCTGCATGACTTTGTATTTTCTTTATTATTTCTTTGTTTATTCCACAGTTTCTTAGAGGATTCGAGAGATTGATTGATATTATCCTTTTCAGGATTAACTTTAAGCTGTGATTTATTTGGTGTGGCCCCTAGATTATCGTGACTAATAGGTGTATAGGTCTTGGCTGTAACTTTTGGTTTGGCTGTAACTTTTGGTAGCTCATGCTCGTGGACCATTAATGGAACCTGTGTGAAGCATTGGAGAGCCGCCAATGCAGCTGCTTCCACTTTAATATTTCCTAAAATCTTTGAGGAGACAGTTTGAAAGTTGCTGATTAGTTTCCTTCCCAAGTCCAGGGCAGGGTCCACACCCTATTCATTTTGTATCAGTTTTTCACATCTAGTAAGACAGCAAGAGATGGTGTATCATGAGTTATGGTATAGATTGCAACAAATACTATACCCTATGTGACACGGTCATCAATTGAAGTGCCCGTCCCAAGTGGAAAGCAGATTGTAAGAATTCTATGTTTATTTGCGGTCCCGTAAGGGGAACCACTGCTTTGACCTGATTTGTTTTTGAGCGATCCAGAACAGAATTTCCTCCAATCTGGTGGGTACTTTACCCATAATAGCATTAATTGTTACTGGGTTTATCTCAGGCATAGCCAATTGTGGTTAGATAGCTTGATCAACCCTTGGTGGGGCAGTTATTTAGGTGTGCATAACAAATTGTGTTAAACGTCTGTATTATCTAACTAAGTGATTATATAAAGGGCACAGATCACCCAATGTTACTCTTTGTATATTGGGGTATGGTGTATAGCCTGCTAGAACTGGCCATGTGGCCCCATCATTGCCAAGGAGACACAATTCAATGCTCTCCACAATGTGTGGTATAGAACTTGGAACTATTTTTTGTGTTCTTGTATTGCCTGGTGGGTTGGACACTGTGTATTTATGAAATGTATTTGTGTTGGCATTGACTGCAGAAAAAGTGACCCATGAGTGACCCATGAGAATTCAGTTTTGTATGCATCGTGTGCCTCAACAACAAAGGTAATGTCTCCACCACAATTAGTTAGTCCATCTTGCAGTAAATGTTGTGTAACAGAATGTATGCAGCTGACAGGAATTATAACTGGATTCACCATTTTGATCATGGGATTCAGAGCAGAAATAAAACGAATTTGAGGTTCAAGCTTGAACAATCTAAAGGCATATGTAGGTACTTCCTATAATGCTGAGGAGAATACAATCCCTAACACAACAGGCATCTCCATATTAGGATGAATAGGGGCACTTTGTGCACACAAGAGAAAACGACTTAGTAAACCTGTTAAATAAGTACCTGACCTTTGCACTTTGGTGGCGTCATGTTCTACGGTTCCTAATATAATAATAAGATTGCGTATTAAGACGACGGAATTTCAGAATATACATGGTTGAGTCCTACCACACCATCAGAAACCACTGGCCCAATTCCTGGCTACCTCACAGCGCCTCACCTAAACTCCCAGCCCTGCTGGGGTGACCAGCAATTGTGGCAACCTGAACATGACACTTTGACTCCCCAGGGAAGTAGTGGAAACGTTTTTGCTGTATTGCTTATGCATGCCCAGGCAAAACACTATGGGCCAGTTATAGGAAGCCAAATTGCGATCGCAAACGATGAAATTCACTGAATTTCAGAGTTTGCCATCGCAATTTGGCTGTGTGCAATGTAGGTAGGCAAATACCCACTCGCAACATAAGGAATCGCAAAAATTGCGATTCCTTATTTTGCGCAAGCATTTAGAGAATCGCAATTTGCAATTCCCTAAATGCTATGCTAGTAGGCATTGCAAATTGCGATATTACCTTAAGGAATCGCAAATTACAACCAACTTCAAGTTGGTGGTATTTTGCGATTTCCTTTCAAAAAGCACTTTTTTGCTTTTTTCAAAGTGCCATGTGGCACACATACATGCTCTCAGGGCATGTATGTGCGTCACATGGACACACATTTCAGGGGCCTCTTGGTCCATAGGAATTAATGGGAAGGAATTCCTTGATTGCGATTCTCAATTTGCAATTAAGGAATATTAAGGAATTGCAATTATTTTTGCGATTTCTACAGACACTCCATTTTGCGAGTCCTTAATAGCGGTTCGGTAAAAATCGCTATTAAGGACTCGCAAAATTGACTTTACCTACATCTTGCCCTATGTGTGCTGCAGAATGCAGCACACATGGCGAGAGGAACATATGAGGAGAAATAAAGATATTTCTCCTCGTTATGCCTCACTTGGGTAGGTATAGTGTTTGAAGCATTCCCAGGTCTACTACTAATGGTAAATCTGGTAATGCATCAAAATCCATGTGTGGATGCTTGGGAACATCGGTGCTCCAGCCATGGAATGCCTCCCTGCTGCAGAGCAACACAAGGCAGTGATTTGTGCTGCCTTGTGTTTCTATAGATTTATCAAGCCATGCAGGGCCATGCAAGTTGGCCTTGCGTGGTTTGCTAAATTTCACTTAGGGTTTGCGTCACAAAAGCTTGAAAAATCTGGCCCACAGCCTTCAAGGCCACTGAATGTGTGTCCTCAGCTGATACGGATGGTCTCTTGGCAGCAAGGCAGGCTGCAATGATACACCCACTCATTCTGAGGGAGAGGGGATTCCTAATGTCTCAGGTCCAAGCATGCTCTATAAGTGCTGGGTTCTCCAAATTCTTTTTGAGGGTTTTCTTGCAGTTTCTTGATGGTGGACACACTCCTAGTGACCTGGTCTCCTCCATTCAGCGTGATGGTTGACGTCCCCTGCCTCCTCATATTAACCAAGAAACATCTCTCAAATAGATAATATTAGAAAGTAACTACGGCTGACTACTAGTTCAGCACTTCAATCACAGTACATCAAAATTATATTAAGTTCCTGTGCACAATTCTTCTGGAGTTTGCCGTAGAAAAACTCCACTGAGAGCCAGATAAGGAAATTGAAACCAAAGAGGAAGGTGCACCAGCAAAAGAGTCCAGATCCAAAGTGAAAGCCTTAATATTTCTTTTATTCTTGTAGTACAAAAAAGTGTGATAAAACCTCAGCCAACGCGTTTCGTTCTATACAAGAACTTCTTCAGGGCAAAAATAAAGGAGATGTTCACCACAACAGATACGTTTTGGGTCATGTCCCCAAAGTTCTCATTGGGTCACTCCATAATAAAAGTACACAGACCCATAGATAGGGATCCAAGAGTCTAGGAAGTCCCGCGGCACCGAATGGCAAC
The DNA here is from genome assembly GCF_964204655.1 of Triturus cristatus. Classification (NCBI taxonomy): domain Eukaryota; kingdom Metazoa; phylum Chordata; class Amphibia; order Caudata; family Salamandridae; genus Triturus; species Triturus cristatus. Next base: position 1,361,202,764 of record NC_140591.1, on the reverse strand, counting down.
TCGATAGATGACGGTGTAAAAATAAATATTAAGGACTTCACTTCGAATCTGGACTCTTTTGCTGGTGCACTTTCCTCTTTGGTTTCAATCTCTCAAATAGATGGCAAAATGTTCCACCACTTACTCTGTTATGCACTGGTACTCATTCATCAATGAAAATGCCTGACTCTAAAGAGTGTCGACCTCAACTCATCTGGTCATTATTATCTGGCCTTTGCTTTTGGCTAGAACTTGCATCCATCGGTATTGAGGTTCAGAACTTCGCCTGAGGGATCACGTTTTGTATAGCTCATTCAAACATTATGTCACCTGGTTTTTGATGAGAAGTTTTGTTTGGTGATCATCTGTAGGCACTTAGGAATCAAAGGAGCTTCACCTTACATCCTCCTGCTGCTCCATGTCAATGTGGATGGCTTTGTTTAGAGTTCTCATTATGTGGTCAAACTCTCTATTGGCTTGGAGCCAACTCTGTGTAATGTTGCAATGAGTGACACCCAATGACTCCAGATAGTCCCTGAAATCATTTCCCTGGAACAATGGACAATTGTCTGTTCTCAATGTTTTCAGCAATCCAAACATTGTGAATATCTTTTCTAGCTGGTTCTATATTTGTTCAAAATTGGTGCTGGTAAGTATCTCTAGAATGAAAAATTTGAAATAGGCGTTTAATAACATCAACATGTAGCTTCCATCTGGTAGAGACCAAAAATCCTCATTGATGTCCTGCCAGGGATCATCACTTAGGTCCTCATGGCTGATAGGTGCAGGCAGATCAGGCGTACCATTGGCTTGTTACCATTGATATCTGGCTACTAGCTCGTCAACGCATGCATCATGTCAAGATACAACACCTTCTCAGCCAGGATTTTACTTTTTATTTTCTCCTTGGTGCCCCACACGTGTGAGACCTACAATTTGATATCAGGGAGCTCGGGAGTTGGAAATTTGGTTACTGGTTGAGGGGGGTGAGACCCTACTCAAGCAGCAACCAACAATCTCTGTCAGGGTGAAGTCACAAGCAAGCCCCTATTTGTAACCCTCGGGTAAATTGGCACAAGAATTTAGGTTAACTTAAAGTTAATGTGTATTTCTTCAGTACTTCAAACAGTAATAAAGTGAAAACACAAACCAAGAAAATCCCCACAACAATTGAGAAAAATAGGGTAACATTTAATAAATTAGTTGAGATCAACATTACAAAACTTCCTTTAGTAGAACCTAAGATATGCAATTTTAAAGATGTATGTGAAATTAGTGCCTAGAAGCACAAAGCACTAATTGTGGTTATCTGGTCACGCCAGATCAGGACAAAGTCACCTTGTCAGGTAGACCACAATGGAACATGGGCCGGGTACATGGAACAAGTTAGGCCCGCTGAGCAAAGTACCTTAAATCCTGGTTTGCAAAGCATTGCAATATCCTGCATTGAAGATGCATCATGCAGAAGCGATTCCAAGGAGAAGCAAGTTGTGATGCAGAGTCCTGCATCATCATGGAGGATGCCATTAATGAGGGGGCTTGCGATGCAAAGTTTGGTATCGAGGATGTGTAAGGCAGCGACAGTTATGGAGAAGCTGTGGGGCTGCGATGCGGAGTCCAGTGTCGTCATTGAGGATGCCCTCAACGAAGGGCTTGCACTGTGATGTCCTGCATCCAGAATGTGTAGTGCAACAATGATTCTGAAGAGGCTGCAGGCTTCAATGCGAGGTCCTGAGTCAGAGATGCATCACACGGCAGCAGTTCCAAAGCAGAGCTGCGAGGAGATGCGTCACGCTGCATCAGTTCAGCCCACAGGATCACAGCTGGGCTGCTAGAGCACCTTTAGGCCCACTTCCAAGGGTCCAGGACTGGGGTGGCACCCCTGGGGGGTAGGACTAATAGCCAACAGAGTATAGGTGCTGGGTTCAAGGTGGTTGGAGAATTTTTTGTCCCTGATGCTCTGATGAGGAGGCCAGCAATCTAGCCCTTGCTGTCACTCTGGTGGTCCTATGTTGAAGATGCAGGTCCAGTCCTTTTCACTTGGGGAGCAGGGAAGCATGGCAGCAGGGCAGCAGAGTAGTAGTCCTGCTCGGAGACCAACATAGCAGTCCTTCTGAGTCTTCCACAGGTCCGGAGTTGTACTTAAGAGTTGGGTCTGAGTGTCCACTCTATTTATCTGGTACCCACTTTGATGTAGAAGAAGGTTTTTAGATTTCTACCCTCAGAAGTGATTGGAATTTCCTGCCTCCCTGCCCTGGCCCCAGTTTGTCTGAGAACACAAGAGGCAAGTGTCAAAACCCTTTGGGAGTGTACTGGGCAGAACTGTTGTGATGTGAAAATGTGGTAGGTGACATCTCCAATGACGCATCAAGTAAGAGCTGGTCCATCCTGCCAACACCTATTACCCCATTGTATCACTGTTTGGGAGCAATACACAAAGACCAAATGCCAACTACACCTAGTCTTGTGACCCAGGATACAGACTGCAGCCACCAAATGGTAGGGACAAGAAAATGCTGCTATATTTTCAGAATTGTGACTTAAAATCTGACTTTACCGTTAAAGAAGGTTTTAAGTTGCAATTCTTTAAACACCCAACTCGACATTCCTACCAGCTCCCATTGAAAGTTATAACTTCTTAAATGTAAATAGTAAACCCAGTGTTATGCTAGAGGAGCGGCAGGCTTTGCAGTACCCATACAAGAATTTAAGAGTTTTTGACTACCAGAACATGTAAAAGCTAAAAGTGCAGGAAAACCTTTTAAATGCACTGCACCCTGCCCCCTGGCTGTTTAAGCCATCCCCTAGGAGTGACTTAAATATATTAAAAAGTAAGGTTTAGGTATGGTAAAAGGTTTGTTTTAAAAAATGCTCAAGAGTGGCGCACACCTTGCTTTGCCTATATATATCTGAAGTGAGAACAGATATATCACACTTTTTGCATGCTGCACTGGGCCAGGGAGCTGCCTGTCTCCCATTAATGTTATCGAAGTGTGTTTCAAGTAAGTGTTTACCTGAATTCCTGTGCGCACTGTGGGATGTACTTAACATTCAATTTTAATCATATATACACAAAGTTTTTCAAAAAGAAATATTCATTTTATCAGATGTACAATCCTCAGAAATTAGATGCATATAGCAAAACAATATTCATCTAAATAACAGAATAGGTTAACCATAACATAATATAATATCCAAATATTCTTTGTATGTAGATTCCCTTACATTCTTGCATTGCCCTATGCATTTCTGGACAAAAGTCCTTCCTCAGGGGCCTGTTTGTGAAAATAAATCCTGAGAACATACTTCTGTCAAGCCAAAGCTTACTGTCCAAGTGTAAACAATAGCAATAATCCATCTAGATTGTCAAGTACTTCCCGTATCCAAGTCCCAAGTGTGAGCATCAACATTATGATCAACCAAGTTGATGGTCATTTAATGTGATAAAACATGCCCATGATGTGTTTATGTCATCCCATTCAACTGGCTTCAAACCATCAACAACCAGTGCTATTCAACAAGCCTCAGCCAACGTTATGCAAACCATACGTGGTGAATAACAAAACACTACTCCATGGTATTACCCTTGGTGCATGCCACCATTACCATTTGCTCACATACTCACACTGTAATAAAATCTTCAATCCTTCCGACAAGGGAAAGCTCATCCAATCCTTCTGTAGATTAACATAGGCCGTTAGCAAGCTCATTGGCACTAAGCTCCTAGTATCAGTTATATACAAAACCTTGACATACCTCATGCTAATATTCAAGTGTCATAAACCTCGGTCTAAATATGTGTGCACATGGTCACCTCCGCTGGTCTATATCCACCTTAACCAACAAACAAACCAACATTACTGGCCCGTGCTTGTGTAGCAAGAACCGTCATATCTGACGATTTTGCTGTGCACACTCATACCCTGATCAACACCGTCCTTTCTCTACTTAAGCCACTTTGACAACAGCGACGTCAGCCTTCATCTAATACACTTCTTCAACCGTCTCATAATCGTGGCGTCTTCTGCATACCAACACATACTCACAATGGACTATACAACCCTCCAATGTACTCAGCGATGATCACAGCCATGTCTTCACTGTCACTAAAGCAGACATGTGAAGTCCTACAACGTGGTTCCAAACTCTCATCAACTCGTCACATCTTGCAATATGTTGTAAGATTATCTACTGCCATGATTAACTGGATTACCACAAGTGGTCAGAAATAAAGTCTCATTTCTTTTATTGTGAGATGTGAGTAGAAATGTGGAGAAATTACGCCTCCATCTTCCAGCGTTGAATAGGTAGTGAATGTGAATAAATTGTCTTATCAATTAAACAATATGGTTGTATATAACCCAGTGTTGGGTCATTGCCTCATCGTACCTGCTTATCAATTTATCAAAACATAGGTAATACACTCTACACATTGTGCCATGCCTAAATGACAATTTGAATAGGTGCTTGCTTATTACATTTTTCAACCTTACAAGTGTGTTACACTCCAATGATTATAACATTCCTACATGACATTCTAACATCATCCTTCTTTTCAATATCAAAACCCAATTTCACTTGAAGTGGATGCTGGTAATATGTTTTGAGTATGTCAGATCATTGTGTCAGTGTGTTGCTGTATAGAGTGTGTATAAAAGAAAGCAGCTCATGTCCAGCATATCATTGAGTCCAAGGGGACTCAGGGTGTTAAATTCTTTTATGTAAGAGATTTCTCTCTGCAGTAATGTTTTGCCAGGATGAACTCCTTCTTGTGAGGTCGCTATTACTAATATTAGAAATATTGTGTCGTTGTCCTAGCCAGTGTTCAACGAAGTTGGATTTGGTATTTTTGTTGTGGATCATGCTTTTGTGTTCTGTGATACTGAGTTTAACTCTCCTCTCTGTCTCGCCGATCTACAGTAAACCACACAGACACTTTATGCAGTAAATTAAATTCACTGTATTGCAGTATGCTGACTGTTTAAGGGCCACTGGTTGTCCAGTTCAGCTATGCGTGATGGTGTTGCCCATGATTATGTTATTGTAATTAACCCCTTCGGTGCTCATGACGGAATGGTTCCGTCATGACCCACGGTTGAGCTGTGCTCATGACGGAACCATTCCGTCATGACCACGCCCGCGCAAGATTCCGCCAGCACAGCGGCGGAATCTGCGCAGCATCGAAGGGGTTAATGCAATTGTGAAATTTTGTCATGCCTTGTAGGGTTCTATGTTCTGTTTTGCTTTTTGATGCCAGTAATTCTTTGATGTTTCTGGTTCTAGTGTAAGCACACAACGGTGTTTGAATTTTTATTTGAAATCTGGCTCTGTTTGTAGTAATTCCCAATAATTCAAAATTACTTTTTGGATGCACTCAGATTTCATGGAGAATTTAGATATAGAAACCATTTGATCTCTATCAGGTTAAATTTTTTTCTTTAACAATTCTTGGCATTCTCGTAGTTTGATGCGTTCTTCAGATTGCTCAACTGTGGTTATAGGCCACCCTTGATTTAAATATCTTTGTGGTAGAGCAAAACCTTGTGGGATGGTACTGCTGCAGCCTTCCCACCCCCATAGTTGGAGCAGTACTTTCTGGGAGCAGAGGGGTTTGCGAGGTTCTGCATGTAGAGCGGGGAGTGTGGTGAACGTGGGAGCTGACTCATGAGACTAAGTACTCAGGAAGGCGAAGGCTCAAGGATGCTGAGGTGCACATATTACGTACTGGCGAAAGATGCCAAGAGAAATGAGGAATGCCCTGGAGAATGCTAGTGTCGGATAATGTTAAATGCTCAGCAAAAATCATATAATCATATAGTGGGAATATGCAAGGGCTGTGTGGTACGTGGACATGAAAGAGTTATGGGGGTGGGGCGAGTGCAAGAAGCACTCATGCTGTGGAATTGACTGAAGAGGGGCCCTGGGCCTGCCATGAGGTTGCATTTGACAGACAGTGTGGTTGACGACAAGTGCTCCATTGCGCACCTTTCAGGCTCCTTCTGTAGATGTTTGATGGGTGGTGCCACTGCAGGCAGCTTGAGAAGCCTGAACGTAGGTAGCAAGTGCCACCTTCATACAGTGTCCGGTCTTCTAATTTCCAGACTAAACAAGTACCTAGTGCACGTGTGTAGAACACTTGATCTTCACAGCATTAGCTGATTTCACTGCTGCTAGAATCACTGTGTTGCACATTTGTGCTAAGACCAGAAAGAAAATTAGTGGACCTGATTGGGGTAGGTGCTGGGGCAAACTCCACCATGCAGCGGAATCTGAGTTTTTTTGCCAAACTCTGCTCTCCCAGCAGAGCATGCAGTTGACAAAAGTCAACTTATAGAGCAAAGTTTTCCACCCAACCCTAGTTTGTGATCTGTCATGACGTCAAACAGATTGCCCATAAAAGTAGATGTAAAAATCAGTGCAGCCTCATTTGATGGTGAGTGCCTCCTTTATGCATAGCATATTTCTGTGTTCAATGGATGCCAAGTAAGCCACAAAAGTGTCTGGTAGCCAGGCTTCTGTGATGCAAAATATTGACACTTCTGTCCCTGCCGAGACGCAATGGATTGTTTTCTTGGTCAGTTCTCAAATTACTATTGTAACTCCACCAGGTACTTACCACAAGGAAGGTGCTGGACAGTGCCTAGGGGACAAAATTACTATTCTGACTCTGCTGGGTACTTACCTCAGGGAAGGTGCAGAACAGAGGCTGGCAGCAAAATTACTATTCTAACTCCACCAGGTATGTACCTCGGGGAAGATGCTGGATAATAACTAGGGGGCAAAATTACTAGTCTAACTCCAACAAATACTTAACTCTAAGCAAGGGCTGAACAAAGGCAGTGGTTGTAAAATAAATCCTAAAATAAAAACAACAACAACCTGTATTTTTTCATATTGACACAAATACATCTACCGACAATAAAACAACAAATACATCAAACTACAGTACACTTTCCACCTAAAAATAACCGTTTTCCATGTAAGTATTGTAAAAAACCATAAGAAATTCACCACAAATTTCAAAGCCAAATAATAAATCATAATAATATCCAGGTATAGTGACCTGTGTTTTCAATATTGCAGCACAGCAGCAGCTAATTAATATTACTGCAGTGCTTCAAGTCAGCGATGGGGGATTTCAGGTTGCAAAAGCCTTAGGGCCCAGGACGAGGCTCTGAGTGCTTTCCCCACACATGGCTACAATCAGTGCTATAAAGCGCATTCCTCATCCCCGCAGTGTGGGATGACCACTGCTTGAAGTTGGCAGTGGAGGACTACAGGTTCCAGCAGCCTCAATCTCCAGGATGTGGTTCTGAGTACTTTCCTCACATGTGGCGGCAATCAGCTGTATAAAGCGTATTCTTCATCCCTGCAGCGCGGGATGCCCAGTGCTTAAGTTGGCAGTGGGAGAATTCAGGTTCAAGCAGCCTTAGGCCTCAGTAGGCGATGCACGATTTATGCATCCTGGCGTAGACCGTGTCAAGAAGGGGCCCCTATGTGCCCTTCCATGGCTGGACGTGGCTTGTCTGGGCACTGTCTCTTGGCTTTAGGGTCTGGAGTTTGTGGAAACCCATACAGTCTGGCTTCACAGAATTAAAGAGATTAGGGCACATTTTGTTTATCCTGTTTTCAAGTTATTCTTTGAAATGGGCCAAAAAATTAACGTTGCCAGGAGGATTCTGGCAGGTAGAGTGCTCCCCCACACAGCCCCAATCACAATTTACGTTACTTCTGTGATAAGCGCTATTTCCTCCAAGCTGGAGATTGTAGAAAGCTGTGTAGATGCAGTACAAAAATGTATTGTTTCAAAAGATTCCACGGGTCCCTCTGCAACCACAGATGCTAGCACCTCACCCAGTAACCCTGATTAAAACGTGGAGGCCTTGCCTGCCCCATTTAGATCTTAATGTGGTCATTCAAAATCCTTGTATTACTTTAGATGCACTGTTAAACAATCTGCCCATCAGTGAAAATAACCAGAGGCTTCCAAATCATCCCAAGGCAAGAGGAAAAGAGTCACTGATACCAACCCAAAGGATGCAACAGGTGCCAAAAAGCCACATTCAAAGCTCAGTGAGCCCCCGCTCCACCCTGAATCTAATGCAGCCCTATTAAAGGTGTGTAAACCCTTTATTTTCAACTTGACATCTCTCTTGTTGGAGCTCTGGAATGAGATCTCTGCTCAGTTCAAGCACTAAAGTCCCAAAGTCATTCCTTTTTTATCAGATGTGGACAATTCCCACCAACGTCACCCTTTGCCGATTGCTTTCTGCGCGCCCTCAAGGGGTACACCCCCGCTTGTGACTGGTTGTTCCCGAATGATAAAGCCAGTCTATCCTCAGAGTCTTAATTCAACAGCACTGACTTTCTCTATACCTAATCATGCCTTGACGGACCTGACAGCAAGGGTTCATTTGTCAGTCAAGTTCCCTCACAAAGAGTCTCGGCTTCAAGGCTAGAGTGCATGGATCATTTGCAATTCCCACCAGATTGTATACCATATGTCATTATCCTTGCGTTTTCCACCAGACCAGACTGAAGGGCAGAAAACCTGGTATAGTTTCAAGAATAAGGTTGCCTAAAACATACTCTGGCTGGTCGACGAATCTTGCTAAAGATATTGATATAGACAGGAGGGTTGGGTGGGTTGGGTCAGAACACGATCAGTTGGGATTTTGTATTAATACACTTTCAAAACTCCTTTATGGTAAGGCACCTTTTGCACAGGATTAACAACCATCATAAAGACCCTAAAGGCCCAAGTTCGATCTGTGCTCTACCACTGGGTTATTTTTATTGTTCCTCCCTGCCATCATCTCCCTCTCTACAGAGGCCCATGGGAAGTGAAAGCTCCATATTTGTTCCAGCCTTTACGCATCCTAATTGCTTGGCTGTTTTGGAGGGGCTGTCGGAGGTAGATTGACTGGCTGAACCACTGGCACCAAGCTTAACTCCCCCTTTGAAGACCTCTCTGGTCTCTTATCAAATACTATAGCCATTCACACCATAGATACACTCCACTTCATTTCCAGGAACATCGCTTCCTTTAGCAATAAACAGGACAATCCTGATTGGCTTGAGTTTAGTAAAGATTTGGATGTGGCCGGTTGTCAGGAGACCTGGTCCCAGGTGGACTTCTTTCTAGAAGGATTTCAATCCTCTTGTTTACCGGCTTCACCATCTACTTTACGTCCTGCCAAGACGGGTTTGGAGGTCTTCGTTTCTCTAAAGAATGGACTCCTGAAAACCAAAGAAATTGGGGGGGGGGAGGGGGGGGGGGGGGGACCTTGATGCCAAATCCTGTGTCTTGTAATTCCAGGTTTTCCGGATGTTCTTTTGATTAATTTCTATTTGAACTATTTTGATCATCACCCTATTGATTTGGTCAAGGATTTGAACGTATTTGTGTCACACGAAACTACTGCCACCTATTGTTGATGAACACGCTGGTGCAAACGTGCACCCTGTCCTGGATCCTCCCATCCCCAGACATCTGCTGGAGTCCATCCCCCACCCCCCAGGAAACTACTCTGACATTAATTTCTTCAGTTAAAAGTGGCTCAGCTAGTGACCCTGCTCCCGAGAATGTTTTGGAAAAAGCAGCATCCATAGTTGCCCCTACTGCCACAATTGTAATCAATGCCTCACTTGCCACAGGAGTAGCCCCCAGCTGGAAGAAAGCAATGGTAAAAGCACTCCTGAAGAAGCCACATCTGGATCCTGCCGATCTGGGCAACTACCACCCCATTTCCCTTCTCCCAGGGATGGCCAAAATCGCCGAAAAATATGTTAACCACACTCTTTCAAACTTTCTGGAATCCTCAAGCTTGCTTCTTCCCTCCCAGACAGGATTCCGCCCCCGCCAAAGCACGGAAACTGGTCTGCTGGTGATGGTGGAGGAAAGCAGGAAGATTTTAGATTCAGGAGGGTCGGCAGCCATCATACTCCTCGACTTGAGTGCAGCATTCGATACGGTGAATCACCACGCTCTGATTCACCGTCTCAGGAACATGGGAGTAGTTTCAACTGCACTAAGGTGGCTGCGCTCCTTCCTGGAAGGATGCTCCTTCCAGATCTTTGAAGGAAGTGTGAGCTCCAAACCCAGGCCCCTGCTGTGTGGCGTTCCCCAAGGCTCATCATTAAGCCCAACCCTTTTTAATGTACATATGGCCCCTCTAGCATCTGTTGTGGCCCCTTTTGGGATCCACATGGTTACCTATGCAGATGACACCCAACTGGTCATATCACTGAATCAAGCGACATAACACCCGGAGGCCCTGAACACCTGCCTATCCGAAGTCGTTAAATGGCTGGGTGCGTCCCACCTGAAACTTAACGTGGAAAAGACGGAGATAATGATCATTGGCAAGCCCCTATATGCGACTCTTAGGACCATATGGCCAGCATGTATGGGCCCAGCACCAGCTCCCAAGTCTGAAATAAAGAGTCTAGGTATCTGGGTTGACCAGAACCTGACATACAAGACGCAAGCCAAGAAGACGTTTGCGACATGCTTCGGCCTGCTCAGGTCGGCCAGAAAGGTGCTCCCCCTGCTCCCCCCTCAAGCAAAAAAAATCCTAGTCCAATCTCTGATACTCTCAAGGATAGACTATGGAAATACACTCTATCTAGGGGCCCCGACCGCAGCAATCAATAAACTGCAAATTGTCCAAAACTGTGCGGCATGACTACTGTTGGGTATGTCAAAGTGCCTCTCAGCTAAACCAGCCCTCTCCTCCCTCCACTGGCTCCCAGTGAGGGAAAGAATTGGCTTTAAAGCTCTCTGCATCGTCCATAATTCCTTGCAAGGGAAGGGTTCACTACTAATTTCGGCCATGATCCACCCCTATATAAAGCGAGGAGGAAACTACGCTCGGATAACCTTCACCTAATTGAAACCCCAAGGATCAAGAGGTCTAGAAGCGGTGGTCGACGATTCACCCTCAATGTGGCAAAACTCTGGAACGCACTCCCATTCCATCTCCGCAGGGAACCTAGCCACCATATCTTTCGTAAACAACTAAAAACTTTCCTGTTCCCCTAATGTCGGTTTTTCTGAGTACTGGTCATGCCCAGCGCTGGGGGGCCTCCGGGTAGCCATGCGCTTTATAAGTGCCACTTTCATTTCATTCATTCATTTAATTTCACTACAATTTGAGTTATAGAAACCCAATTGGCAAACACTAATCATTATATATGTGTAATTTGCAGTCACAATATTCAACTCTTCAATTACTGTGTTTCTTCTGAATTTGGACTCCACACGTCAGTATGTTATTTCAAGTCTTGGACTCTATAAGTCATTTGTTTTGCTTGTTCACAAAGCTGATTCTTTCCAGTAGCCAAAAAGTGTTTCGTTGAGAATTTTGACTTTGTTAGGGCTGATATTCTGAGAAGATTCACTTTAGCAGCATATTCTTTTTTTTTAACCTCTTTCTATTAATGAAAGCTAGAGAAATCACATTACACAGTGTAAATGTCATGAGTACATTAAGTTCCATTTGTAGAGATACATAAGCAATACATTCTCGGGCAGGGCAGGCTCCCACGTCATCCATTTTCACAATACTATGCTGCTTCCAACAGCCCTCTGTATCTTCTCCAAGGCGCCCACACCTTTTCCCATTTCCGGGCACACCCCCTACTCTTGTACACTGTTTCCTCCGCATTTTGACACCAATCAAGATCACGTTTCCATTCCTCAATCAGAGGGGTTGCCGGCACCCCCAACTTTTGGCGATGTTACGCTTTGCCACCCCCGCTGACAGTGCTAGCCATATACTCGCATACCTGGGCCAGTCTGCCTCCCCCTGATCATTAAGAGAAGCCATTTTGGTTCAAGGGGGACAGGTGCATCCACCACCTCCGACATAACTTCCGTGACCCTCTGCCAGAATATGGACGTTTTGGGACATTCCCACAAGATGTGTATGAAGGTTCCCTCTTCCCCTCACCCCCTGATGCACCCCGCGATGGGACACGACCTCAGGAATAGAGATGGGTGGAAGGGTAGAAGGTGCGATGCAATATCTTGAGCTGTACCAGCCTGAATCGTACGTGCATAGCCACCTCACTAGGACTCTGGAGCGACTCCTGCCAGTCCTCATCATCTAGTGTCCCTAGGTCTCTAGCCCGTGCTTCTCTAAGGGAGATCAAGGAATCCAGAAGGTTGTTAAACAGTTTGCGGTATATCATAGAGGTTGGTTTCCCCTGTATGGGGTCCAACAGCAAACGATCCTCCAGCGGTGAATAATCCAGAATAGAGACTCCCCATTGGATGTAAATGTAAATGTGCAGATATTTATATAGCGCAAATCACCAACCGGTCTCTAAGCGCTTGCTTAGGGAACCCGTCCTGGTATTCCCCTGTGAGATAACCCAGCAGGGCATCCACAAGGTGAAAGCCAGGCATCCCGCCACGAGGGGCCATTGTGGAGATTAAGCAAGCTATTGCCCAGAGTCGCAGAGTGTGAACCCATGAATCGAGTATGCACTGGAGCAAGAATTATCGAGTCCATGGACAATTTATGGACTCAAGACCCAGCCGAGCCGGGAATTGAACCCTGGTCCCGGGCTGACCTCTGCTTCCAGGTCTGCCTACTCTAACCAGTGAGCCACACTTCTCCACAGAGAACCCATGAGGATGTGGGCATGCAGGGCGTGTAAGAGCCTCAGGTGCGTGTAGCGCTGCGAGTCATGCATGTTGTACTCTTTCTGTAGGTGTTCAAATGTGCGTGGGGCTTCTCCCCTGCATACATCCCCCAGGTATTCAATACCTATTAGGCGCCAACCCCTAAATCCAGATAGCTCGGCTACCTCTCGAAGGGGATCTCCCGCCCAAAGCGGAGATTTGGCTGTCAATCTCCCCGCCCAGCCCAGCAATTTATTGGCGTCCTGCCAGCACTGGACCACTACCTTTGTGTGTTCCGGCCAGCCCTAGCCCATCTGCCGGGAATACAGAAGGGACTCGCAATCGCCCTGCAACATCGCTGCCCTATCTACTCTGTATGCCGGCTCATCCATTCTGACGTATACCCAATCATTAATCACCTGCATTTGGGAAATCCAGTTATACAACCTGACATCTGGAAGTGCAATCCCACCATCGAAGACCCCCCTGTGCAGCTTGTGTAAGGCAATTCTCGGCAACCCCCCAGCCCACAGCAGAGTTCGCACTTCCTGCGCTATATGCTTAAAAAGAAGCTGTGGTACCTGATAGGGAGTATTTTGTAATACTTAGAGTAGCCGCGGTAGCATCAACATCTTGTACAGGGCCGCCCGCCCCATAAGAGAGAGTGGGAGAGAACGCCAATGGCTGACATCGGAGGTGAGGTGCTCCAATTGGGGCCCCAAGTTTTTTGCTAGGAATTCTTTCTGACACCTGGTAATGAAAATCCCTAGATACTTAAACCCACCCAGCACCACCAGAGCCACGCAGCACCGCGGTACCCTAGGGGGAGAGCCCGAGAGAGGGAAGATTACCAATTTTGACCAATTAATATTGTATCCTGAGTAGCTACCGAACAACTTGAAGATGTGAAGGATCCTCGCTATAGAATAATATGGCCTCGCTAGGTATAGTACAATGTCGTCGGCGTACAAAGAAATCCGTTCCTCCCAATCCTCCGGTGCCCGCAACCCCCAAATCTCAGGATCTCTTCTAACCCAATGAGGCCGGAGGCTCCAGCACCAGGGCAAACAAGAGCGGGGAAAGAGGGTACCCCTACCGCGTGCCCCTCTGAAGCCGAAAGGATCTAGACAGAGTACCATTCACCCGCACTCGCACCATGGGCCCCTCGTACATAAGTCTGACCTAGCTGCAGAAAGAGGAGCCAAAGCCCATCCTCTGAAAGACCATTCTATACTGTCGAAGGCCATGGAGTCATCAAGCGACATCAACGCGGTCTGCTAAGACAGGTTCCCCTCCATCATATGCAGAACCCCGTAGAGCCTCTGCAGGTTGTGCCTGGTGCTTATACCCAGCATAAATCCTGACTGGTCCACATGCACCAGGTCTTGGATTACTGACAGCACTCTGTCTGCCAGCACCTTTGCCAGGACCTTCGCCTCGACATTTATGAGGGCAATTGGCCGATAGGGGCTGCATTGGAGAGCCGGTTTGCCCTCCTTGTATATCACTACGATCGTGGCAGCCATTTGGTCAGCCGGGAGACGCCCTCTCTCTCGCGCTTCTTGCAGCATCTCTAGGAGTGGGGGGAGGATGATCGGCACCTGCTTCTTATACATTTTTACCGGAAGCCCATTAGGTCTGGATGCCTTACCCGGCCGAAGCGAACTCAGAGCCTTACCCAATTCGTCTACCGTTATGTCTGCCTCCAGGCCGTCATATTTTTCCGAGGGGACCATTGTCTAGTCAAAGTCCCAGAGAAATTCCTCACAATCACTCGTGGATCTCGCACTTACTGGAGCATATACCTTTTCAAAGTGCGCCCCAAATGCCTTCACGATACCAGGACTAGTAGACCGAAGCGCCCCTTTCGAGTCTCGGATTCCAACCACCCAGGATCTGTCCCTGTCATGCTTTTCCAACCATGCCAGGTGTTTGAGGGCCTTATCCCCAACATCATAGAGGTGATGCTGGGTCACCAGCTCATACGCCTATGCCTCCCCGTCCGCCCAGGCCCGTTGTTTCTATGTCAGCCAGTGTCGCGCCTCCACACTTGTCAGCAACGCCGCCTCACCCTCCATCTGGCTTATCTCCTGCTCTAGCTGCCTACATTGCAAGGTCTCTTCCTTCTTTTTGGCCCCTATAAACGCTTGCGCCTGTCCCCGCAGAACCGCCTTATAGGCTTCCCACAGCGTGACGGTCGATTGTACTGTCCCCCTGTTCTCTTTAAAATAAAGCTCGGACCCCTCCCTCAGTTTGTCACTCACTGTCGGATCGCACAGTCCCAACGCATCTATCCACGGGAAGGCCGCCCTGTCAATTAATGGGCCTTTGAGAGTAACACAGACTGGCGCATGATCCGATATCCCCCTCGCCATATGCTGGGCCATAGAGAAGTCACCTACTTTGTCTGTGTGTGTGAACAGATGATCATTCCTAGAGAAAGAACCATGCCTAGCCGAGTAGAAAGTATATTGTCTCAGTGCAGGGTTGTGTGCCCGCCATAAGTCCACCAAGCCCAGTGCCCTCACAAACTCTGTTAGGCTCCGTTCCGCCTTCGTGCTCAATCGAGAGCCTGACCTATCCATTTCCAGGTTCATTACTGTGTTGGTGTCACCTCCGAGAAGCAGAGTGCCCACGGGGAGGTCTGTAATAAGTGAACAGAGCTGAGTGAGTATCACAGAGTGGAGCCCCGGTGGTACATAGCAGGACCCAAATATAAATACGTGCCCCTCCCACCAACCCGCAGCTGTGGCAAAACACCCCGCCTTGTCTGACCAAGTGCCCATGATCACTAGGGGTAGCGCCCTGCGCACCAGAATACCCACTCCCCGCGCTCCGGACGTGAACCCAGAGTGTGCAGCCATCGTGTACACAAAGCGGTCCAGGGCTTTACAGCTGTTGCCCCTCAAGTGCGATTCCTGAATGAGAATGATGTCTGTGGAGTACCTCTTCAAGTCCTGCATCTCCAGTGTGCGCCTGATCTTATTACCCAGCTCATTTTCATTCCATGACCACACCTTCACCATGGCTGGGTCACCCATAAGCCTTGTGACAAGCTAATGACAATGGGGCCCCCCATGCCCTCGCCCCCCCGCCTCGTACTCCATGTCAACTCACGACGTTTGTTGGATGTTTAGTTCTTGAGCATCCCCCCTGCAAACAAAAACAAATAACAGTCCCAACACTCCCCTCCCTGCATCCCTGCTTGGTGAGCCCCCAACCTCCCACCACCCAAACTTGCAGAGTGCCTGTCGCCCTGTAAACTCCCAAAAACCCATTTGTGGAAGGTCGTAGACTATCTGTCTGCTGATTGGGATCCTAAGCCCCACGACCATACTTTGCTGAGCCAGCACATGTTAAGTTATCCCTTCAGCACCACCGTCACCTCTATCTGGCAAATATCAACTTTACACATTTTTATTGTCTCGCCTGCAAGAGTGCGTACCTCAAATCACACAGTCTTGGCAGCATCAGAGATCCCCCTGCTCCCAAAATCCCCCCCCCCAGAGCCACAGTATAGTCTTGGCACCCCCCGGGAGAATCGCCATAGGTACTCATTTGTCCCTCAGCAGTGCCTCTAGCCAGTGGGCGAGGTCTCGGCCTCCATGCCCGACTCTTCGCCACTCTGATCAGCCGCCTATCTCCTGCTCCCGCCCTTGCGGCTGATGGTGTGCCAGCCCTCCAGCCAGTCGCTCGCCTCCTCTGGTTTATCAAAGACGTATGCCTTCCCATTGTCCTGGATTTTGAGTTGGGCTGGAAAGAGCATCATATATTTCACTCCCTGTTCCCGAAGCGGTCGTTTCAATCCGGCAAAGGAACGTCTCTGGCATTGCATGTGCAGCGTGAAGTCCAGAAAAAAACGGATTGTGGCGTTTTCGTAACTGTGGTCTCCGTGTAGCTGTGCGGCCTGTGATATGGCATCTCAGTTCCTAAAATTTAGGATGTGGGAAATGATTGTGCATGGGGGGGCCCTGGTCAGGGCCTCCCCCCAGCACCCTGTGAGCCCGCTCTATGGAGAAGAACTGCAACAGGCGTAAAGGCTTGAGATGATTCAGGATCAAGTCCTCCAGGAAGAGATCCACGGCAGGGCCTTCCATGCCCTTAGGCACTCCCACTACCCGGAATATTGTTGCGGCAGGCCCTCCCTACTGGTCTTCGGCCGGGCGTAGATGTCAGACTGATTCTTTGTGAGGGTCAGTACCTGTTCCTTCAGGCATTTCATTTTGGCATGAACGCCCCCAATATCTGCTTCAACCGTTGCCACCTTTTCTGAAATTTTGCGGAAGTCAGCCCACAGGAGGTTTATCTCTTTGGTGACAGAGTCCAGTTTTGGTTCCAAGGTTTCCTTCAGTTCACAGATCGCCCTCATGATATTTTTCAAGGTCGGACCTGGGCCCTGGTCAAGCTCCTCCTCATGCGTGCCTCTACCAACCTCACCCTCCTCACGTCCCATGGCTAATGTATATTTATCTATCTGGTTGGCCTGTCTGGGCCCAGCCCTCTTATTGCGGGCCATGTCGCTGTCCGTGGCGCAGTCGAGGCCCCCACCTTCCTGGACACAGCCTGTCTCTCTGCAATCCACACCAGTTAGGGAAGAGGAGTCAATGCCAGCCGGTAACGGCCCATCCACTGCCCAGTCTCCTATGGAGCTTCACCTGTGAGTCTGCGTCAGGCTGGGGCCCACCACTGCCAGTAGGTGGCTGTTAAAAACTCTCCCCGCTCGTCTCGCTCTCAGGCCAAGGTCGTTCACCACTCCCCAACAGTGGGTATGATTATGCAACCACAGGCGGCTCGCCATTCACCAGACAGAAATGGGGGGGTGGGAAAGGTCCACTCCGCACCTCCCAAGGCCGCCGAGACGGTAAACTCACTCCCCGCCGGATGCCACTTCCCCGGGCGCAGAGTCCCCACCACCATGGACAGTCCTAGCTCAACACTATCCCGCTACAACCATGCTTGGCTGGGTCTGCGTCTAAATTGCTCCGCCGGTCACCTCACACACTCCACCAGGACTCTGCTGCCGGTGCTGGCCCACCTGTGGGCTCGCCGCAGGCCCTCTGCTCTCGAGCGGACGCTGGGAACCCTCTCGTAGGTGTCTCTCTGGCCGCCTCCCAGCTGACTCACCCGCATTACACCAGTCAGTACTTCACAGGAGGATGGCCCTCACCTCCACTTTCGGCCTCGGCTTCAGTCTCCTGCATCAAGCGTGCCCTCACTGCCCTTAGGGGACCACCTGCTGGATGCATACTCGACCGCTTCCACTCTCCTGAGGCTCCGTAGCCAATCGGGAGGCCGCGCTGTTACCAGGCCGCCTCTGCCAGGATCCAAGGTGGCCGCTCAGGGGTGATCATTTTACCACTCTTGGCCCGCTGGTATGCTCTCCTTCTCCGCAGGTCACCACAGTTCCGCCACCGGTGGCGGCCGGGACACAGCTCGTTCCCGCAGTGGTGATTCCAACAGTGGCTCCTTCTACTGCGTC
The DNA here is from genome assembly GCF_964204655.1 of Triturus cristatus. NCBI lineage: Eukaryota > Metazoa > Chordata > Amphibia > Caudata > Salamandridae > Triturus > Triturus cristatus. The sequence continues at coordinate 1,361,184,675 of NC_140591.1, read as the reverse complement.
CGGAGGGTCGCCATCTTGGCAGCTGTCGCAGCCAGCTGCCGAAAGTTCCCCGGCTCCACCTATGCCGATAAATGCCCAAATTTCACAGTGTGACAGATGCCGCTGCCTCCCGATATGCTCATCCCCCGGAATCAGTGCTCCGAGGCAGGATTGTGATGGATGTATGGGGCTAATAGTGCTGGCCGCTAGCGCAGCACACTCAGACTGCGGCCATCTTCCACGGTGGCTAGCCACGCCCCTGTTAGCAGCATATTCAAAACCCTCCTTTTTAGGCTTCACTTTTAAAAAACTGCTTTTGCAGTGTAGTGATAGGCCAGATTCCAAACTCTTGGAAAAAGGGTAAAAGAAACCTCCCCGCCAGCTAAAGACCCAAATCTCAATTGTATTCAGCTGATAAAATCTTACGGAGGGTAATCCTTCATCTTCTCCCTCTGTGTCACAATTTGGCATATAGCATTTATGGATTTTTCCAGCACTTTTGACCCGGAAAAACGACAATATTCGTGGGAAAAAAGATATATATAGCATTTTACAATAACAAAATGTTTTATATTTTTGCAAAATTTGTTAAACTGTTCAATATTTATTTACGTTTTGTCCATTTTTATACTTTTTATAATACAAATATGATAAATATTACCCCTTGTGTTATTTTTCCACTTTTACCATATCATTATAAAAAACTTATATTCATAGGAAAAACATTTTAATTTACTTAATCTATGTTTTTAATACTTTAGATATATTCCTACTTAATTCCACTGAGTTTTAGATTTACTACCACATTTTTCAAGTAAATAAAATTCCTTTTCTTATTAAAATTCAGCAGTGGCGTAGCAAAGGGGGAGGGAGGGGGTAGGACCTCCCCGGGCGGTAGGAGTTTTGGGGGCGGCAGCCTCACCCGCGCTCTTACCTACGGCAATTATGGGACAGCAAAGACAGGAATCGCCAGCACCCCCTCGCTCTCACTTTTGGCTACCGCAGGGGCTGCCACAGGTAGCAAAAGATTTAGTCATGCCACTGATATTCAGGTACTAAAATGAATACCTTAGTATTAATATACTTCCCCACCTAATACCCCTATATCACTTACATCTCATTTGTAAACAGTAGTGTTACAGTGGTAGAAGGGGAAAGCTCTGGTTAATGATGGAGAAAGCCTGGATTAACCCAGCACTGATTGACGTCTTGATAAGACTGCTCCCGGGTATGAAGACATGGGTTTGTTTTGACATAAACGGATAATGTACCCCTTTTTTCCTTTCAAATAAAGGTGTCAGACAGGGCAGGATTTTTGCACCTTCTTTGTTTCTTTTTACATGAACTTATTAATATTCAGGTACTAAAATGAATACCTGAGTATATATATATATATATATATATTCACTGAAAAAACCATAGGTTTCACACATGTTATAGTTAGCTGTAGATTTAACAGATAAAAAACCAATGAAATTCCCCCGTTATAGTTACTGTAGGCAACTATAACTCACGCGACCGCAATCCTCTGCTGATGCTAATACTGTATTTAGACACTTATTTGCCCATGTCTTCTTCCATTAAATTTTAGCTATACATATATTACAAATATTTTTTTTTCATAAAGACACATATGTCATCAGCAGAGGATTACGGCAGTAGGTAATATATATATATATATATATATATTATCTACTGGCGGTCGCCAGTAGATAGTTATAGTTAGGACCGAGTTCCCATAGGAAATCTGAAAATTCTATTTTGAATAACTTTGGCGCCTGTTGACTTATCTTCGTGAAATTTTCAAAACTAATGGGGCGCTCCGCTCAGCTCCTACCCTGAAAGTCTCGGGGTGATTTGTCAAGCGGGGGCCGAGAAAAAAGGGGGGTCCCAAAACGCGTTTTCCCCATGCATTTTCCCATAGGACCTTTAGTCGAAGGTACAGCCCGAACGGCTGAACAGAATTACTTGAAATTTGGCAAAGAGGTAGTCCTCAGGTCAGGCATGTGCCTTTTGCTTAAATGGTGTAAATCCGTTCAGTAGTTCCTGAGAAAATCAAAAGTAAAATCACATATATATATGGGGGGAGCCTAACCACACATCTCATCGTGAGATCTGATTGGCTGTCAGCACTTCATCCAAGAAGTGTTGGCAGCCATCTTGGGACCAATATACATGATAGCACCTCATTAAAAAGCATTGCAGTTAATAGAAGGTTTTAAGACTTTAGTTACATTATAAATCATTTGTTGATGGTACCATACTCATTTTAGGAATTGTGGTGTGTTCTAAGGTGATTTTACCATGTGAAAAAGCCTCCTGCTGTGATATCATGAATCATGTTTGAGAGAAAACTATTTTCTCCTGCTTTTCCCACAGAGGTTTGGAAGGTGATCTATAAGCTAACTGAGAGCATATTTTCTGTAAATTCACATTATCTTTCTCAGTCATGTGAGAATGAAGTCTGACATTCTCAGTAAAACATGTACATCCAACAAGGGCAGAGACTGTCAGTTGATTCCTTTGTGTTCTACTGCAGCTTCCCAGAGTGTTCTAAAGAACAACTAGATCGCTAACAGTCCTACTTATGACAATCGTATGGCACACCTGAAGCCATCTTGGTTGGAATAAAGTGGTAATTCTTAAAACATTTAATTTAAAAAGGAACAAAATGAGGGGGTTCATTTTGCCATAGAAAGCATGATTAGTGCTGCAGAAAGAAAAATTAGGGCACATTTTGAGTGACTTCTCAAATCCTCTTCTATTTCATTAAAACATTCTGACATGCAGACTGAAACATGCACTTTCAATACCAGCAGCAGACTTCCCTGGTGAGCAGTAGCTTTACTACAGTGATCTAATAAGCAATTAGAGTGCTAACATTCTGAATTTATGGCAAATGTGTGACACATCTGAATGCCTTCTTGATGGAATCAAAGTAAAAAACTGAAAGTATTTCCTACTGAGGAGACTGTAGTAAATGAGGAAATTAGGAAACATCATAACAAATAAGTCTCCCAAAATAGCCACCACAGACAAAAGAGCCCAAATGTAGCCCAAATATCACCCAGATGTAGCCCAAGTATAGCCCAATGACAGAATGTCCCAGAGTGTTCTAACGAACAACTAGAGCGCCAACAGCCTTACTTATGACAAAAGTATGGCACACCTGAAGCCATCTTGAATGGAATAAAGTGGTAACACTTAAAACATTTAATTTACAAAGGAACACAATGAGGGGATTAATTTTGCCATAGAAATTATGATTAGTGCTGCAGAAAGAAAAATTAGGGCACATTTTGACTTCTCAAATCCTCTTCTATGTCATAAAAATATTCTGACATGCAGACTGAAACATGCACTTTGAATTCCTGCAGCAGACTTCCCTGGTGAGCAGTAGCTTTACTACAGTGATCTAATGAGCAACTAGAGTGCTAACATTCAGAATTTATGGCAAATATGTGACATATCTGAATACCTTCTTGATGGAATCAAAGTAAAAAACTGAAAGCATTTCCTACTGAGGAGACTGCAGTAAATGAGGAAATTGGGAGACTTCATAACAAATAAATCTCCCAAGATGGCCACCAGACACAAAAGAGCCTAAATGCAGCACAAATATCATTCAGATGTAGCCCACATGTAGCCCAATGACAGAAGTGTGCAAAACACTTATTTTTTGTGTATTTGCAGTTTTATATAGTGCAGACTTGTCAGGTATTGGAATGCTTTACATGAGCATTGGTTACATCACACAAGATCAAATTCATTTTGGTTGTAGACATGGGGAGATTAAGTGATTTGACCACAATCACAGAATGTTGAGCTGAAGCAGAAACTCCAACCTGGTTCCCCAGTTGCAAAGTCTGCAGCTCTGGAAGTAACACCACATCCTCTCGCCAAGGTGCAACATTTAATCAAGTGGTCAATTGGATAAAAAAACATAAAGATTACAAATAATTTAAAAGTTCTTTTTCGCTATTTGAAAACTCAGAATATATGTCCTCATTTTAGTTTTTTAGAGCATTAACCATAATTTTGATGCAAATAAGACCCTCTCACATATGTTATTTCTAAAGGAGATACTCTAGGTACAGTTTTGATTACATCAAGATGACGTCAGGCGTTCCACACTTTTGTAATAAATATAGAATGTTATCAATCTAGTTGTTCATTGGGATACTGTTGAGAGGCAGAGGCCAGGGGCACGGACTCTGAAAATTGAAGGCAGGTAGGAGAGTGCAGAGGCAACAAGTTGACCACACTGGGCAGGCAGGAAGGGCAGTGGCAGCACAACAGACTATGGAGGGCAGTGGAAAGGGGGGCAGGGGCAACAAACCAACAATACAGGACTGGCAAGAGAGGCTGTGGCAATATAATAGACCATTGTGGGCAGAAGGAAGAGGCAGTGGTAGTACAAGCATACATGCCAACAGACCCGTTTCAGCCAGGAAACGTCCCATGTTTTTAAGCTCAAATGGGCTTTATTTGATCTGTCTCCTTTCTACAATCTCCTCTTTTTCAATGTAACTCAAAGGGGAAAATCAATACCCCAGCTTTTTTTTAAAATCTCCCTCTTACCAAGTTCAAAATGTTCGCAAGTATGGTACATTGAATCATGGTAGGCAGGAGGAATTGGGGTAGGGACATGGACTCGGATAACAGAGGACAGGAGGGACATGGAGAGGTGCACCAAACTGACCCTACAGGGCAGGCATCAGGGTTTGCAGCAGCTCAATACACCACACAGCGCATGCGGGACGGGAGTGCAGCACAACAATCCATAGAAAGCATTAGGGAGGGGACAGGACCATGCACATGGACAACAGAGAACAGATGGGAAAGAGGCAATGGTAGCTAGCTGACCATAATAGACAGACAGGAGAGAAAGCTGCAGCATAACAGACCATAAAGGGCAGGAGGGACGGATCAGGGGCATTACAATGGAACAGACAAGCCAGGAGGGAGGGACTAGGGGGTCTGCACATGGAAACAGAGAGCTGGGGGCAAGGTGGCAGGGCAGGAGCAGCAAGATGACCATGGAGGTCAGGCAGGATGGGCACTAGAAACAAGACACATTATGGAGAGCAACAATGAGACTATAGTGGCATACACACAGACCATGGAGGGAAGGTGGGAGGGGGTCAGGGGCAGCTAGCTGACCACACAGGGAAGGTGGGAGGGGCCATGGCAGCACAGAAGACCATGCATGGCAAGCGGGAGGGTTAGTGGCAGCACAATGGCTATGATGGGCAAGAAGGAGGGTGCAGGGGCATGCACAAAGGACCATGGAGGATAGAAGGGAGGGTCAGGACCTGGGCACAGACAAGAGAGTTCAGGGGAAGGGGCCTCACAACAGACCGCGCGGGGCAGGCAGGAGGAGCAGTTGCAGCACAACAGATCAGGGAGGGTAGAAGGGTGTGGCAGTAAAATGGACCATGGAGGACAGGAGGAAGGGGATAGGGGCATGGCATGTGGACAGGCAGGGTGAAGGTGGCAGGGACAGGTTACAGTCCTCTGACAATGCTAGGCAGGTGGGAGGGGAGTGGCAGCTCAACAGAACACTCAGAGTAGATAGGAGTGGCAGGTCCATGGAACATAGTGGGCAAAAAGGATGGAACAGGGGCATGCACAAAGACATCGGAGGGCAGGGGGAAGGAGAATAGGGGCAGCAAACTAAGCACAGAGGCTAAGCAGGAGGTCAATGATGGGCCATAGAATTGGGCAATGGAGGGCAGTGGCAGCACATCAGACCATGCATGGAAGGAGGGAGGAGGCTAGTCCATTGATTCAGACAACAGAGGATAGGGAGGAGGTGGATGGGGCAGCAAGCTAACTGTTCAGAGAAGGTGGGTATTAGGAACTTTATTGTTTTAAAATGTGTTTCTGTGCGAACTACTTAAAATATGAACAAGTATGCAGCATAATCTCACTTTTATTCAGGAAGAAGAGGACGTTTGTGACTGTGACTCCGGGCTCACTTGGCAGAAACACCCCCTGACCCTCCACCCCCATCACAAAATGTAATTCCCGTGAAAAGGGTAGGTGGACGCAGTGTTATATAGAACATAGTCCTGAGAGCACGATTGAAAATGAAAACTAGATTTAGTATATGGTATAAACTATGCACCAAAAAGTGTGATATATATGAACCGGGGCGTGAAATATAATATGCAATACATTGTGCGCAATGACAGATTAATTGGAGAGCATGAGATAGCACAGGCACTAGCGCGTGCTATGCGATATGCACCTTGGAGTGTAATATGCACAGGGCAGTGTTGTGTAACATAACTAGTCTCTAAAGTTGTAATATAAAATATGTGCTGGGGAGTGTAACGTTGCATATGCACTGTGACAAAGATATGGATCCTAGATTGTAATATGTATGGCATAGCGCTGTGCGTTATAACATACACATCGAGGAAGGCACGTTAGATGAGTCAATATAACCCGTGCGAAGGCAAGTGTGGCATGAAATATTCACGGGGTGGTATTACAGTGCACATGGGCTAGAGAGTGTCATAGCATACGCAGTAGCTGGTGGAATACAACACAGAGGTGTGAGCCAATCGGCGGGCACTGGTGGGTGTAACACAGCATTGGGCTCAGCCAGGAGCACGCTGTGACTCTCAAGTGAGGTTCGTCTCCTTTCCAGAGAGTAAAATAAAAAGTATTACACATCCGGCGGTGGATGTGTTTTTTATTAACCGTGAGGGGGGTTTCTTGCATAGTTTGGTCGAATTTTTGTCGAATCCCCTTTGAATGGATTGGTGTGCGTGTATATTAAATGTGCCCGTCAATAGCTACCCATGTTTGTATATGTAAACGACAAGGGTGTCTACTTGGAGAGTACCCACCGGCGGGGGCGCCGGGATCAGGCACGGTAGGGCGTCAGACACGTCAGAGCTTCACTAGCGGCAACGCAGCCCCCTTCTAAAGAATTTAAATTTAAAAAAGGCCATGACCCGGGGGTTGGGGTCCCCGGGGCCGATTAAGGCCTTCGGAGGGCCAAATTTATTTTTTTTCAACAAAAAAAATTAGGGTGCAGGCCCTGGGGGATGGGGTCCCCAGGGCCAGTAAATTAGAAAAAGAAGGGGGGCCACACAGTCCTCCTTCTTAAAAAAATAAAATAAATAAAAGACCGGCATCACGCTGGAGGCCACGCTTCCTCCTTGCAGCACTCTGCAAATGCGCCCCCTGGCCAGTTGTAAGTTGGGGAATTAATTCCCCTTCAATACTGAGGGTCCCTGAGGGCCAACTAGCCCAACAGGTATCTCCAGTGTGCGCCAGGGAGCTGCGTTGCAGACAGGTGTTCTGAGGCCACGCCCCTTTTTACACCTCTATGCAATGCAGCTCTGTGGCGCTTACTGGAGGTACCTAGTGGGCTAGTTTGACCCTAGGGATCCTTAGGATTCAAGGGGACTTAATCTCTCAACTTAGAACGGCCACAGGGCGCGTTTACACAGTGGTGAAGGGAGGGGATGGGGCCTGAGGTGACGTGTGCAAACACGCCCTCTGGCGCGTTTTAAGTCGGGGAAATAATTCCCTTTCAATCCTGACGGACCCTGGGGACCAACTAGCCCACCAGGTGCTTCCAGTAAGTGCCACTGCTCTGCGTTGCAGAGAGGTGGTGCAGGCCGTGCCCCTTTTTACACCTCTCTGCAATGGCGCTTAGTGGACGTACCTAGTGGGCTATTTTGCCCCTAGGGATCCTCAGGATTCAAGGGGACTTAATCTCCCAACTTAAAAAACGGCCACAGGGCATGTTTACACAGTGGGGAAGGAAGGGGACGGGGCCTGAGATGACTTGTGCAAACACACCCTATGGCGCGTTTTAAGTTGGGGAAATAATTCCCCTTCAATCCTGAGGGACCCTGGGGGCTAACTAGCCCACCAGGTGCTTCCAGTAAGCACCACTGAGCTGCGTTGCAGAGAGGTGGTCCAGGCCGTGCCACTTTTTACACCTCTCTGCAATTCAGCTCTGTGGTGCATACTGGAGGTACCTAGTGGGCTAGTTGGACCCTAGGGACCCTCAGGATTCAAATTAACTTAATCTCCCAACTAAAAATGGCCACAGGGCTTGTTTACACAGTGGTGAAGGGAGGGGACAGGGCCTGAGTTAACGTGTGCAAACAAACCCTGTGGCGCGTTTTAAGTTGGGGAAATAATTCCCCTTCAATCCTGAGGGCCCCTGGGGGCTAACTAGCCCACCAGGTGCTTCCAGTAAGCGCCACTGAGCTGCGTTGCAGAGAGGTGGTCCAGGCCGTGCCACTTTTTACACTTCTCTGCAACGCAGCTCTGTGGCGCATACTGGAGGTACCTAGTGGGCAAGTTGGACCCTAGGGACCCTCAGGATTCAAATGAACTTAATCCCCCAACTAAAAACGGCCACAGGGTGTGTTTACACAGTGGTGAAGGGAGGGGACGGGGCCTGAGTTAACATGTGCAAACAAGCCCTGTGGCGCATTTTAAGTTGGGGAAATAATGCCCCTTCAATCCTGAGGGACCCTGGTGGCCAACTAGCCCACCAGGTGCTTCCAGTGAGCTCCACTGCGCTGCGTTGCAGAGAGGTGGTCTAGGCCGTGCCCCTTTTTACATCTCTCTGCAACGCAGCTCTGTGGCGCATACTGGAGGTACCTAGTGGTCTAGTTGGACCCTGGGGACCCTCAGGATTCAAGGGGACTTAATCTCCCAACTTAAAACGCCCACAGGGCGTGTTTACACAGTGGGGAAGTGAGGGGACGGGGCCTGAGGTGACGTGTGCAAACACGCCCTGTGGCGCGTTTTAAGAGGTAGTTTTAATCCCCTGCCCTATTATATACTAGGGGCTTACAGAGGAGGTCATGCCGATCACAGGGGGACCCCAACGCATAATGTTCCCTAGTGTATGTAGGTGTTTTCACTGTATTCTGAGTGTCTTTTAACATAGCACTGGCTCTAGGACTGGTTAGTCAGACTCAGTTACCACCAGTAACCGTCTAAAAAAGTTGAGGGTACAGGATGATTTTGCAACAAGGCTTCTTTATGCTCTTCTGTTTGTTCTTTCTGCACGTTATCCTTCTTCCTGCACTTTTCTTCGTATTTGAGGACTTCTGTTGCTTCTTTCTGCATTTCTTTTTTTTCTTTCTGTGCGTTTTTTCTTCTTTCTTCACATGTCCTATCTCTGTAGGCATAGTTAGAAATTAGCATTTAAAAAACCTTTGAAATTCACTGAAAAAACCATAGGTTTCAGGCATGTTATAGTTAGGAATTAACATTTAAAAAACCTTAGAAATTCACTGAAAAAACCATAGGTTTCAGGGGAGTTATAGTTAGCTGGACTTTTCACTCGTACAAAACCATTGAAATTCCCCGTTATAGTTAGTTCAGCTAACTATAACTCGCACGCCCGCAATGCACTGCTGATGACGTCACATATTACATCACTCATGACATGGTCAGTGACATCACTCATGACATCACAGATGACATCTCAAATGACATCACTATTGACATCACTGATGACATAATCCTTGTGATAGAGTGGCAGACCTCCTCTTCCCCTAATATAACCTTTGATACACACATTCAAAAATAGAAACTACAATGTTCAAAACAATGGACATACCAATACCAGTTACAACAACCTATTCAGTAATTCCAAGATCCACATACACATACACTCATTGGATGTATGACGTTACAACCCATACATTTACATCGCGGTACATTACAACGCGGTTTTTACAACGCAAGTCGTTACAACGACTTGCGTTGGAGGGCGCTGGACTCAGGAGTAGTATAATTTACTATTCCAACTCCAGTCTACGTACAGTAGGGAAGGTGTTGGATAGTAAATTATACTATTCCTTGTCCTAGAGCGCCATCTAGCGCAAGTCGTTGTAACGACTTGCGTTGTAAAGACCGCGATGTAATGGCATCGCGTTGTAAAAGTTTCGTTGTAAAGGTTGTTTACCACACTCATTCACCAACAGTCCTATACAGTCACTCATACATGTACTCACTCATCATATGTACTCACACACCTCTACATCCTGTTACACAACGCCACTCATCCATAGAGTTACTCACACACATAGTCACTCATGCTAATAAAGAATCAAACATCCATTTACTTGCATATACAGTTATACACACACCACCACACTTACTTCTACAGAAAGTTACACATACTTAGTCTTTTAAACAATCACTTATAGAAACACATACTTATTCATACAGGGCTCTTTCAATCTCTCACTCTCACATATACTCACTTATATACACCAATAGTCACATATACTAGCTTAAAACATATGTAGTTACTCATAAAGACACTATTGAGACAGTCTATCACTCACTAACACACCCATGTACACACTCATCCACCCATACAGTCCTGCACACATGCTGTCTTCAACACATACAAACAGTGAGTCACTCATTCATGCACCTATGCACTACGGAATACCCCCCACCGAACCATACAGACACTCAGACACTCATACTGATACTCAAAAAACCAACTAATAACCTATATAGACACTCATGTAGCTACTCACCAACCCATGCAGCCACTTATACACAAAGTGAGAGACTGATACAGATATTTACACATTTAACAATTACTCACTAAGCCATGTATTCACTAAGATACACTTAATCAGTCAGTTATACAATCAATTTTTCAAAAACAAATCATCCATTTAGACACATATACCCATTTATTCTTCCATCGACCTTGAGATATACATATATAAAACATATGTAATTTTCAGAAAAACACACATTCACTGGATGATGTTATCAGTGATGTCATTTGAGATGTCATCAGTGATGTCTTGAGTGATGTCACTGACCATGTCATGAGTGATGTAATATGTGACGTCATCAGCAGTGCATTGCGGGCGCGCGAGTTATAGTTAGCTGAACTAACTATAACTGGGGAATTTCAATGGTTTTGTACGAGTGAAAAGTCCAGCTAACTATAACGCCCCTGAAACCTATGGTTTTTTCAGTGAATATATATATATATATATATATATATATATATATTTAGGTAGGCAGTTATAGTAAGGACCAAGTTTCCATAGCAAATCATTTTTTGATTTGCTTCTAACTTTTGCGTCGTTCAACAAATCTTTACGAAATTTCCCCCCAATATGATTTTTTCAGATCATCTCCTATCTTGTAGATTTGGGGGTGATTCGTCAAAGGGGGTCTGAGGAAGAAGGGGGGTTCAAAAATGTGTTTTCTCCATGCAGTTTTCATAGGAACTTTAGACAAGGCTACAGGTCAAAAACTACTTAACGGAATTACGCCAAATTTGGCAGGGAGAAAGGTCTTGGTCCAGAAACCATTGTTGTGTTTAAATGGTGTAAATCTGTTCAGTAGTTTTTGAGAAATATCAAAATTTACAGATATCGATATTTGAGAATTCTGACATCTGATTGGCTGAGGCGTTACGAGCACGAGCTTGCGGCTCATTGGCTGTGAACGGTTGAAATTAGGAAGTGTTGGCAGTCATTTTGTGACTCAGTTGAAAGGAGTAGGGGTAAGAAAGAGAAAAATTGTATAAGAGGGTTTAGTAGGAACACTGTGGACTTAGTTTAAGCAGTCTGTACGGTGCAGAGGCAGGGAGTTTGAATCTTGCGTATTTATTTATTTAACTTATATAGCGCACAGATACCCCAACGGGGTGTCCCGGCGCTTGTGTGAGAACGTGTATAATGCTCGCTGCAAGGTGAAGAATTAGCAGAATAGAAAAGTTTTCAGGGCTTTCCGAAAGGGAGGTTCGTCTTGAACGCTCCTGATGTACAAGGGAAGGTTGTTCCAATGGGAGGCAGTGCAAACTTGGAACGTTTTCCCCCCAGATCGTTTCTTTTTAACCCTTGGGGTAAAAAGAAGATGTTGAGAGCTCGATCGGAGTGAACGGGCGTTGCTGTAGGGGCGGAGACATGAGGACAAATGAGCAGAACCCTTCCCGTTGATAGCACGGTGGGCAAGGGTGAGGGCCTTAAATTCCGACCTTTTATGTACTGGGAGCCAATGCAGCCTGAGGCGGTGGGGGGTAATGTGTTCTCTAAGGGGGAGACCACAAACCAAACGGACTGCGGCATTTTGAACTGTTTGCAAGCGCCTCAGGAGACCTTTAGATAGTCCCAAATAGAGGCCATTGGCATAGTCAAGATGGGAGGTGATTAGCGCCTGCACAATTGTTTTCCTAGTTTGGTTAGGGATGAAGTTGATGAATTTTTTCATCATCCTCATTTTAGAAAAACAGGCCACAGATACAGATTGAATCTGCTTCTTGAAGGAGAGATCACTATCCCAAATGACTCCCAGGTTTTTGACGGAGTCCTTCGGCAAAGGAGGGGCGCTCAAGTCAAGAGGCCACCACAGAGTAGGATCCAGTGGGGAGGGCTGATGAAAAAATATTACTTCTGTTTTGCCAGCATTAAGCCGGAGGCAGTTGATATCCATCCAGTTGGCAATGCTCCGAAGGCAATTTTTTAGTGGGTCGAAGGTAGACTCAGAGGGGGAGTCATATGAAAAAAGAAGCTGTATATCATCCGCATAAGATGTGGCCTGTATTCCAGATTGGGAGATGATCTCGGCCAGCGGAGAAAAATATACATTAAACAAAAGAGGGCTTAGTGAAGAGCCCTGAGGGACGCCCCACTTGAGAGGACGACTGCATGAAGTGAAGGGGGGAGTGAATACAGCCTGGGTCCGATTGGACAAAAAGGAGGCAAGCCATTCCAAGGCCTTGCCCTGAACACCTTTTTCCTGTAGTCGGTTGAGGAGGATCGGGTGAGATACGGTGTCGAATGCTGCTGAAAGGTCTAGCAGCACCAACACCGCTCTAGAACCCTCGTCAACTTTCCACCTAATAGCGTCCGCCATCTCCAGGAGGGCAGATTCGGTACTATGACCCGGCCTGAAACCGTGCTGGGAGATGTGGAAGGCGCCGCTCTTCTCAAAGAACCCAGCCAATTGGCCATATACAAGTTTCTCCAGCACTTTGGCTGGGGCAGGGAGCAGGGAGATGGGGCGGTAATTTGCTGGTTCAGAGGGGTCTGCGGTTGCCTTTTTGATGATTGGTACCAGTCGAGCATGTTTCCAAGAGTCTGGAAAGATACCCGACAGGAGAGAGTCATTCCATATTTCGTTCAGTACTGGATTGAGCAAAGGAGCGAGAGGTGGAAATCACGTCCGCAGAACAACGGTGCGCGGTATTGCAGCAAGGTTGCGTTGTCTCTGGAAATCCTGTCAGTGAAACAATGCACCGTATTGCGGCAAGCAGTGTGTAGGTTGCACACACAAGTAGTGTGAATGTTGTGTGGGCCGTGGAAATCACGTCCACAAAACAACTATGCGCTGTATTACTATTTGAGAAACAGAATCCACATAAAGGACACATGCTCTCATCCCACAACAGCCTTGATCATTCTACACCTAATGACTTCTATTGGAAAGTAACTGAAACACTTGGCGAATCAGTGAAACTGGTACTCCCTCAAAGTAACATGTCAGATTGGCCATGGACGAGTTACATACTTTGTGTAATGTCACCTGTTTACAAATAAATTAGTGACTTAGAGAAGTTTTGCATTCGTTTCTGCTAAGAAAAACTTTCTTTTCCCCGCTCATAAATTTATAATCAACTGGCAGTTCCCCCACCCCGTGAATGAAAATCACCGTGACTGGCAGCAGGATAACTACGTGGATTAGCCATACTGCTTATGGTGTTCCTATCACTATAAAAGGCAATTTCTCTAACTTTTCTATATCAAACATAGTGTATGTAGCATCTTTCTTTGCCATTATCTGTTGTCTATGACATCTTTGTCTAAGATATCTTTGGTCCTACACAAACTATTCAACAGCAGTGGATTGAGATTGCTCTTTGGAAGGGAAATATCCAGTCAAATGGATGCTGCATATATTCCAAAGAGAAATCTCAAACCACTGCTGTTAAAGGCAGTGAACCTCTCTTGAGTGGGCACCCTGTTTGATGAGCTCATTCAGGAAAGATTTTAGGGAATATTTACAAGCCCCTATCGCCACCACAATGTCGCTTCCAGTGACGTTGTGGTGGCAATAGGGGCTTAACATTATTAACAAGGCATCGTTAAGCTACTTAACGTGGCTTAACGCTTCCTTGTAAATAAGACACCTTTACACGCTGTACTTATCGTGAAAGAGGAGGGCAATGGGCATAGATGGTGCGTTCTAGTTTGGGTGCGATGACGGTGGTGGCTCTGTCGAAGCTGTGCGGTGGGCAGGGGTCCGTTGGGGCTCCTGAGTGGGTTTTCTTCATGGTAGCTGTGATGAGTTTGACGGTAGTGGGATCCCAGGACGCGATGGTCGGTTTATCGGCAGCGGTGAGTAGGGGGTTGGTGCTCGTCATCGATTCGCTGACATTGTCGTAGAGGGCCTTGACCTTCAGATGGAAGTAGGAGCTGAGCTTGTCGGCGCAGCGGGAGACGCAGCGGTGAAATTCCCTGGCTGCTGCGTTGGGGTCGGTTGCGGCAATGGGGGGTATTGACAGAGGGTGGTGTTGAGGTGCTCCTCTGTGACCTTGCTCCAGTTCCGTCATGGTGGGCGTAGGGCGGGTTTGGGTGCGGTGGTGGTGTTGAAGGTGAAGTGGACGCAGTGGCGGTCAGTCCAAAGGGGCTGGGTGGTATGGCAGAAGCAGATGTTTGTTCCTCCCGCTAAGATGGGGCCGAGGTTGTGACCTGCTCTGTGGGTGGGCGTGTTGACTAGCTGCTTCAATCCTAGGTTGGTGAGGTTGTCTAGGAGAGTAGTGGAGTTGGGGTCGTTGCCATTCTCGAGGTGGAAGTTCAGGTCACCAAGTAGGATGTAGTCCATGGAGGTGATGGCATGGGGTGCGGCGAGTTCGGCAAATATGTCCCTTTGCTTCTCAAAAATAAACTCTCAAAGCAGCGGGTATCCTTTAAGAAAGCAACATTGGCCATATAACAATCTGAAATACAGCAAGGCTTCTCCCTGCCCTTAGCAGCCATTGAGTGTTTTTCCTGCCCGGGACTGCAATGTCTCACACCTCACATTCACGTACTGGGTGGGGAAATATAGAGATAGTGACCCGACCCTAAATAGGGCGAGAAGACTTAACTATGACCTGATGTCCCTGTGGCAGACAGTTAATCAAGTCAGAGGTTCCTGAAGAGGTGCACTTTTATGTGCAGCCATTGAAAACCCAACACTTACGATGAAATCGATGTGGGGGAATCATGTGTTTGGTGGCGCAACTACTTACATAGGAGGTATGCAAAAACACAAATGTAAGCAGCTTCCCACCCTGCAAATTAACATAGTTTAGTCTGGTAAAAATCTTCTGTGCAAATACACAGATTTGCCAAACCTTTCCTATGGCTTCTCCATCCTGCAGCACACTCACAGCAGTACATTTAATGCAGCAGGTGTAGAATGTTGATCCGATTTTCTGTGCATAGTTATTTTTTTTTGTT
Organism: Triturus cristatus; assembly: GCF_964204655.1. Lineage (NCBI taxonomy): Eukaryota > Metazoa > Chordata > Amphibia > Caudata > Salamandridae > Triturus > Triturus cristatus. The sequence continues at coordinate 1,361,169,220 of NC_140591.1, read as the reverse complement.
GTAATTCTCAAAAGTTGGAAATCCACTCAAATTACAGGTGAAGTTCTGCAAAGTATACATTTAAAACTATTGTGTAAGTTGTAACACTGGCTACTCCATTTCTTACTCCATAAATACTGTCTACTTGTTAGCAGCCTTTCTAGTTGGCCAGACATTGAAATTCCCTAGAAGTGTGTTTTTGTTGCACTCCTGGAAAAATAGCAGGCTTGTCATAATGTTATAGCATGTATTATACATCTTGTCAGTGACACAAATAAAATAGGCATTTATATATCCTTGGCTCTTGATTTAATTTAAGATAAACCTGAGCGAGCTGGGAATAGAACCGCTGAGAGAGGCTGGTCAGCAAATTTGTTCATATTGCAGGGGACTGCAGTGCAAATGAATGCCTTAGGTTTTAGTAACCTTCAGGGTTTCATAATTCTGTTTCCAAATAAAACATAACTTTGGTTGGAACTGTACACTAGGGACTCTTTTCTGCATAAAATACATTGCGTATCCATAACAGATGCTGTATTGGAATTTCTATTTATTTTGCATTTTTCTTTTGGCTTAACATATTTAGGAGAATGTTGTCAGGGAGAAATGAGTGGCTTTCTACAGCTGTGTGGATAATTTGCTGCCAGTTACAAAAACGCCCTATTTAAAATGCAAGTAGTCATGCTGTGAAATTCTATTTTTTTAACAATTTGTGAATATTCATGGTATTCTGGCTGATCGAGGATTTTCTTTCTTTATCTATTGTGCGCGAGATATGTTTCCATCACGCACTGGAAATTCTAATTATCACCACATTTACTTTACACGTTACACGTCAATATTTTGGAATTACAAAGGCAGTAAAAAGCACAAGCAAATGCAATTTGTGTGACTCTCAATCACTGGCTATTGGGATCAATGTTAAACTATACACATTATTCCAGAATTCAGTATTTGTTAGTGGGGAACCTGCACATTCATTTTATAGTGGAAATAAAATGAAACGAAAGGCGTCAAGTTTGCCCAAGTTTTGATTTTTCGTCTCATATTGTATAACAATTTATTTCGGATACAGAGCTCCATAAAACACGGTACAGCAAGTAACCAGATAAAACAAATAAAACTAGCAATCTCATATAAACGTCAATACCACAAAAAAATAGGAGAGAAAAAAATAAAGCAAGGAGGCTTCAGAGGAGATGGAGCAGCATCTACAAGAAAAACATGTAATACAAAGTTCACTTTTCTTCAACACTTGATACTGCGTATGTGGGTAATCCAGGCAGCGTACAAACATTTTGTCATCCTAACAACAATTACCTCTCTTGTGTCTAAACTTGAAGTGCATAGTGCATGAACATAATGACCAAAGCCCAAAAGATTACACAGTGGCCTCAGCCATAGTTTTCGTGGCCTATCATAGGCTAGACAGAAAAAGGCAAAATGTCGCAGAGTTTATTCCGCTGAATTACATGGGGGTCCCGCTTCGCTATCGGGGACAGGAGTGTTCTCTGTTGCTGCTGTTGCCTAGGAGGGGCTAAGCCTGCTGCCATCGCCATCGCCATCGCTGTGCTCACGGAAGGTCTTTGCACGGGACTCACTCACCCAGGAGTCCGTGCGCGTCCACAGCTGCACCGAGGTCCGCCCTCCCGCCATTGACCTTTAAAACACCTCGCGGAACCCGCTGGCGCGGGTCCCGCTTCGCTATCGGGGACAGGAGTGTTCTCTGTTGCTGCTGTTGCCTAGGAGGGGCTAAGCCTGCTGCCATCGCCATCGCTGTGCTCACGGAAGGTCTTTGCACGGGACTCACTCACCCAGGAGTCCGTGCGCGTCCACAGCTGCACCGAGGTCCGCCCTCCCGCCATTGACCTTTAAAACACCTCGCGGAACCCGCTGGCGCGGGTCCCGCTTCGCTATCGGGGACAGGAGTGTTCTCTGTTGCTGCTGTTGCCTAGGAGGGGCTAAGCCTGCTGCCATCGCCATCGCTGTGCTCACGGAAGGTCTTTGCACGGGACTCACTCACCCAGGAGTCCGTGCGCGTCCACAGCTGCACCGAGGTCCGCCCTCCCGCCATTGACCTTTAAAACACCTCGCGGAACCCGCTGGCGCGGGTCCCGCTTCGCTATCGGGGACAGGAGTGTTCTCTGTTGCTGCTGTTGCCTAGGAGGGGCTAAGCCTGCTGCCATCGCCATCGCTGTGCTCACGGAAGGTCTTTGCACGGGACTCACTCACCCAGGAGTCCGTGCGCGTCCACAGCTGCACCGAGGTCCGCCCTCCCGCCATTGACCTTTAAAACACCTCGCGGAACCCGCTGGCGCGGGTCCCGCTTCGCTATCGGGGACAGGAGTGTTCTCTGTTGCTGCTGTTGCCTAGGAGGGGCTAAGCCTGCTGCCATCGCTGTGCTCACGGAAGGTCTTTGCACGGGACTCACTCACCCAGGAGTCCGTGCGCGTCCACAGCTGCACCGAGGTCCGCCCTCCCGCCATTGACCTTTAAAACACCTCGCGGAACCCGCTGGCGCGGGTCCCGCTTCGCTATCGGGGACAGGAGTGTTCTCTGTTGCTGCTGTTGCCTAGGAGGGGCTAAGCCTGCTGCCATCGCCATCGCTGTGCTCACGGAAGGTCTTTGCACGGGACTCACTCACCCAGGAGTCCGTGCGCGTCCACAGCTGCACCGAGGTCCGCCCTCCCGCCATTGACCTTTAAAACACCTCGCGGAACCCGCTGGCGCGGGTCCCGCTTCGCTATCGGGGACAGGAGTGTTCTCTGTTGCTGCTGTTGCCTAGGAGGGGCTAAGCCTGCTGCCATCGCCGTGCTCACGGAAGGTCTTTGCACGGGACTCACTCACCCAGGAGTCCGTGCGCGTCCACAGCTGCACCGAGGTCCGCCCACCCGCCAATTGGTTCCTGCCCTCTATTAATATCTTCGCCTAACGCGGCGCGGGACGCGCGCGGGACGCCCAGGACGAAGCCCGGACAAAGGGCGGACAGTCTGTGACAGTCCGGGACAGGAGCGGGTAGGAGTGGGCTACCAACTTTGATTATTTGCTGGTCAGCATATGTATGCAGTCAATTAGTGTGCCAGTTTGTGTATATTTATATTGATTGCGTAATAGCCGTTATCTAAAATGCCCAAAGCTAAACCAGCGTCTACATCGTCCACTATGGACAATTATTTAGTAAAAATGGTGGACAAAATTAACCAGGAAAGGAGAAAGTCCCTAGGTCGACCGGGGCCACCTAGTTTAAGCCATTGTCCTCCTAATGAGTCAGCTTCTCAGCCATCCTCCCCCCTAAATGTTAGTGTCCATACGAATTTATCAAACAGCCCCATTTTGGGTGATCTCAACGATTCTACAAGTGAGACCGCAGATATTATCACGCCCACAGTTGAATTAGCACCAGCTGCGGATCTGTCTCTAGATCCAACCCCAAATGTGCAGGCCCCTAGGACACAAAGATCATTACGTTCTTGTAGAACTAACAGTAAAACCAACCAGCCCAAACGAGGGGGGAATCGCCCTGCGAAAAGAATTGACCCCTCAACGTCTAATATCCAGCATGATCTAACTAAGCCACAGGAAGGGCCTACGATCAGTTTGGATAAGGGGCAACTAGATTTTTTGCTGAATGCTCTAGAGGCCAAGCTTGACTTCCTAGTTAAACCCCTACTGACCAAACTCGCCACAATCACTAGTGAAGTAGCCAGACAGGGTGGTTTAGTGGATACCCTCATAAGCTCAGTAAGTTCCATTAAGACAGTATCTGTAGTTGATAAAGAGAAAGTATCTGCTGCGGTGTCCTCCAACCACCATATATCTGACACAACGAGGACCGATCGTATTATTGTTAATTCTGAGAATGTTCGGGTAACAACCCCTGCTGTGCCGGTCATACCTAATTCCCTTTCGGAGCTGCCGGCTCAGGCCAAATCCACTCTTAATTTAGTATCGAGGATAAACATGGACCCCAACTTAAGTCACGCCAGTCTTAGCAGACCCCAGCCGGATTTACCACCGTCCTGTGCACCATTTGTAGCAGTTTTAACAAATGTCCCCCCTTTTAATACCTCTGGAAGCAACCACGGGTTTGTTGAATCACATTCATCTTTAAAGAACAGAACCGTGGATTGGCTCCATAGGCAGTGCGGTTTCCCAGTTGCACTTTCGGGGGATATTCTAAGCACTAGGAGAACGAACTGGGTGGGGAAATCACCCAAGACTTGTGAAGGGGATTGTGTAGTCATCAACTTTCGGAACCCCCAACTTACATCTACAGTGCTGATTAAAGCTGCTTCTCTTCCGGCCCGGGATGGAGGAATATCCCTGCGCCCTTTGGGGTTTTTTTACAGGGATTTCCAAATTCAATCTGACGTTGAGCGCTTTCAAGCGAGGTCTAGTGGCCTGAACATGTGCGACGGCCCTAGTATCTCTTTGTTTAACAGATTTCAGCCCCTGAGTGGCCTTGATTGTAATGATTGACTGGGGCTACCTTTGGTGGTTTCAGAACCTGCTATTGTTTCCTTGGGAAGTGGAAATTGTAGTCCGATCAAGGGGGCTCACGAACTAGCTGACACCATTTGTAAAATAGACTCTAATGTTAAACTAAATGATGTCCTAATGGACAGCAGTATTGTAAGGCCAGCCAATGGCGTTGCGGATAGGACTGACCAAATTATGCCTACCACATTAGACAATAGAGGCCGGTGCACTATTGCATGTTGGAATGTTGCTGGTCTCTCACAAAAGGATACTTGTCTAGGATGGTCTGATTTTATTAATAATTTTAGTATTATTTGTTTTCAGGAAACCTGGAGTTTGGTACCCATTAATTATTCTGGTTTTGTTTCTTACCACTTACCGGCTGTGGCATCCACTTCAGGCAGAGCTAAGGGTGGGCTTCTGACTCTGATTTCTGTAGAGGTGCCACTTATTGTAAAGAAACACGTAACCATAGGGGTCCACTCCCAGGTTTTATGGCTTTCTGAGGAGCTGGGTAGAAATATCCTTTTAATCAATTTTTATAATAATGTGTTTGATAACACCAGACATGAGGTGGCTTCTGCTTTAGAATCCGCTTTGGCGGACATAGTAACGGGTAACAATGTTATGTTTGATTTTATTTGGCTAGGGGATTTTAACACTGTTGTCTGTCCACCTCTGGTTCAAAGGGCATGTGGTTTTGTTAATTGTTGTGGGGAAGGTGTCTGTCATTTTCCCCACAATCTATATGGAGAATCACTTAATAAAATCCTGGTGACCTACGATATGGAACCGTTGGAGAATCTGACAGGGAACTCTGGTGAAACTATCCCCACTTTTACGGGCCGGAATGCAAATACTGTGATTGATTTTATTTGCATTTCATCCAGCCTTAACCAGTGGTGTACAGCCCCTCTGATAGTGGAAAACCTTATCAGTGATCATAATTGTTTAACTATGGAAGCTGTACTATGGAAGGAGATAAGGGGTCCTAAACCTAATATCATTTTTAACATTGAACCCCATCGTCCCAATGGCATTAGAATTAGGTGGAAAGGGGGTAAAGCAGATATCTTGTCCAACTCCATTATTAATAGCTGTTTAAACGATATTATTGCTATTTTAGAGAACAACGAAGTATCGGATGTAATCATCCCTAAGTTTACAAATATTAACACTGTCATAGATGCCAAATTTACAGTGTATCTAAAGGGAAAATCTTGCAGGTCTAGAGGATGGTTCGATCATGCTAGTACCAATGCACTTAAGGGTCTCAAGGAGGCGCTTGCCGCTAAACCTAGAGACATAAATTTGGTAAGGGAACTAAGAGCCAGCTATCGGTCTTCAATTAATAACAGGAAGGCCGAATTAAGATCAGAGGCATGGGATAAGTTAGAACAAGCTGCCGAAACCTCAGACTCTTCCCTATTCTGGGCTACCGTTAACAGTCCATTCCTTAAAAACGAAGAAATGCCAGAGCTGACCGCTAACGTCAGCGTGGAAAGCTGGGTCTCCCATTTTTCAATGATTTTTGAGTCTAACATAAACTCGGATGTAGTCCGAAATGATTGGTCTGCCATTCCCTTAGATATTTCCATCATTGAGGTTGTGAACAGTATCTCTGCCAGTAAGGGAGGCAAGGCCCAGGGGCCAGACGGGGTACCCATTGATGTCTACAAAAAAGAGCCAGAGATCTGGGGCCCGTTATTAACGACTGTGTTTAATGCAGCAGTCTGCCTCGGTGTCCCACCCTCATGGGAGGAATCTATCATAGTTCCAATATATAAGAAGGGGGACAGAAGTGATGCTAAAAACTACCGCCCAATCTCCCTTCTTGATTCCTCCGTGAAAATCATGAGTAGGGTGCTATTGGTTAGACTTGAAGAATGGGCTGATTCTAATAATATCCTGGCTAGTTCTCAATATGGTTTTAGGAAGGGACGGGGAACAGTAGAACAGTGTCTCAATCTTGAACTTTTAATAGGGAAATATACGAGGGCAAAGAAAGGATCCCTTTATCTCTGCTTCGCAGATCTGAGCAGCGCCTTCGATATGGTGAACCATAAGATCTTATGGGAGAAACTCCTGGAAATGGGTGCTCCTGAGGGCATTGTTCATTTTCTGGCCAGGCTTTATGCCAATCTTAGATCGAGCGTACGTTACGGCTCGGCTGGCGAATGTACCCCTAAGTTCCCCACAAGACGTGGTATCAGGCAGGGTTGTGTACTGGCTCCCCTGCTTTTTACACTTTTTATCAACGAGGTTGATTCGGTCCTAAAGACCGTTGCGGCCGACACCCCTAAAACCCCTGATTTTTATATTCCTGTCCTACTTTATGCAGACGATGCCGTTATTTTATCTAGGACTCCCATCGGTCTGCAACGTCTAATGGACAGATTTTCTCTGTTCATTAAGGACAGGAAGTTAAAGATTAACAAATCTAAAACCTTTGTCATGGAGTGTGGCAAAAGTTGTAAAAAGCCACATTCCTTTTTTATTGAAGGACAAAAGGTTTTAACAGTGGACACTTTCAACTACCTAGGTATTACCTTTTCTAATTCTGGTAGTTGGAATAATGAGATTAATTATGTAAGGGGTAGAATGGCGAAAAGTGCCCATGGGGTTTTTCAGTTCGCCTCTAAATTAGGGGATAAACGGCTCATGGACATGTTAAAAATTTATCAAATGAGGTGTCTTTCTATTACTCTCTATGGTGCCGGTATCTGGGGGCATGCATCGAGTAGCAGTCTTCAAGTGGAAGAAAACACCTTTCTCAAAAGACTTTTAAGTTTACCTACTTCGGCCTCCACTGATCTAGTGCATAGGGAGTTTGGGATCCAACATCTCTCAGACCATGTAGCCCTTAGACCGCTTATGCTTTGGCGTGCAATATGGATAAAGGAAGAGACATCTCTAAATAGAGCCATCATTGAAGATTGTCTCTCCATTGATAAGCATCTATTGATTCCATGGGTAAAATATGTCTCTGAAAGTTTTTCCAAAATTTTTGATCTCAATATATTAGAGGATCATCATGCAGCCTCTTGTTTTACCAAAAACGAGCTGAAATCTACTTATATGAATCACAGAAATGAGAAGCGTGGGAGGACCAGTGACAACTTAATAACCTGTCGTTTTTATGGAAGTTTTAGTGAAACGATAGGGTTTCAACCTTATCTGAGTTTTGTCTCTAGACCCTCCCATCGATTTGTATTGACAAGGCTCCGTTTTGGTATTGTTCATCATCTGGTCGCATTTCCAAGCATTAAGAAACACCCAACAGGCCCTTGCCCATGTGACCATATTACCGCACAAAGTACTGTACACTTCTTATTGTTCTGTTCATTTTATGGAAACCTCCGATCAGCTTTTTTAAAACCTGTTTTTAAGAAACATGGAGTCAGAACTGTAAAAGACACTATGAACCTGCTATTTAACATGCCACCTGATGTTTGTTTCTTTATTGCCACTTTCCTTTTGCGGGCTATCAAAGCAAGGCCTAATCTGTCATTTTAAATAGTTTTTAATGTATTTATATATCTAATTGTTAAAATGATGAAGTTTTTACGTATGTTTTGTGCTTTTATGGACTTTTGTTTTTAAGCTCCGAATAAAGCCTTATGAACTGAACTGAACTGAACTGACATGAGGGACACACACATTAGAATTGCAATACAGCACACCCCATTTTATAAAAAAACTTTTAAAGGCAAAACCCCGTTGTTAGACCTGTCAGCCCTTTGGGTGGTCCCTCCTCATCATTATTTATTTTGTCCCACTTTTGCCTCAAACCCTGTTTGAATTTTTCCTTTTTGGGAACCACCAGACTTTTTCGTGTTGCTACAGATTCAGGGAGCCATTTTAGCTACCCCTGAACCTTCTGTCTGAGGGCCTGAAGCACAAAATGGTGGCCTCCCATGACATCACCAGCATCCACTGGAACCTACCAGCACCTTCCAGAACCTTCCAGGAGATTCCAGAACTGTGTGACAGTTGGAAACCGTTTAGAATGTTGGGAGGATAAGAGAGGCAGTTGGCAGTTGGAGCTGGCAGTTGGCACCTGACTGGTGAAGAGAGAGGAGCACAACAGTGAAGGAGGAAGGAGTGAAGCAGCAGGGGTGGAAACTTGTGCCTGGAGTGGGGTCCATAAACCCACCCTTGATACTTGTCCCTACTGATGGATCCCAGCCTATAGCCCTGTGTGGGAAGAAGACAGAAGAAAACCATCCTAAGGACCTGGACAGCAGGAACAGGCCTTAGAACCAAGAAAACAGCAAGATTCTGACCTGAGAACTGGTTTCCCTGGAGCCTGGCGTCGAGTAGCCGAAGACCTGGAGCCCGAGGTGGAGAAGCGGCGCTGACTGAGGTAGCAGACGTCGTACCCGGAGCCGCCTGAGGTCGTAAGAGGGCGCCGGCGGAGGTCGAGAGGAATACCAAGGGTCGAGAAGGAGGTGAACCGAGGTCGAGTGAGCGGCGTCATCGGAAGGGTGAAGTCCGCCCTCCGGAGTCGTCGGAGACCGAGGTAGAGGAGCACCGGAGGTCGGGAGTGAGGATCGCACTCCGGAGTCGCCCGGAACCTGTGAGGAAGAGCACCGGAGGTCGGGGGTGAGGATCGCACCCCGGAGTCGCCGGAAGTCGACAGCGAGGCCAGGCCGGCCGACGTCATCGGAGCCGAGAGCGCCATCGGACCGGAGCCGCCCGAAGTCGACATCGTGAAGAGACTGCCCGACGCCGTCGAATCGGAGGTCGAGATCGAACCGAGGCCACCGACATCGGACCGGAACCGCCTACCGGCGTCGACAAAGAACTGACACTGTGCCGAGGCCGCCGAGACCGAACCGGAACCGCCTCACGGCGTCGACACGACTCCAGCGGCGTCGGAACATCAGAAAAGGGCAGTAAGTGGAGTAGAGGGCGCCTAAGGCCCTGTGGAGACCTGAGAGACTACTCTAAGGGGCTAGGGAGGTGCTGAAACCCATCTGACTGTGCCTGGGGTGAACTGGGACTAACCTAGAGAGGTTGTGTGGAGAGGAAAGCCAGGGTATTGGAATTCCCCCCTTTGATCTACCTCAGTTTAGGCCTCAGCCTTTGCCTCAGCCAGGGAGTAGGACCCCCCAAGCCTTCAACACCCTACAAGCTGTGCCTGGGCCAAATCAGCCCTTAAGTATTGGAGTGTCATCTGATTCATGAGTGTTATTGTATACTTCTAATTATTTATTGGGGAAACTGTATTTATTAAATTCTTATCTATTTAATGCTGCACTGTATTTATAGGTCCACAGGACTTGTTGGTGTACAGTATTTATTGGTACAGTATTTATTGGTACAGTATTTATTACCTCAAAGTATTTAATTGTCTGTATATATTGCACTTGTATTTATGCCCTGTTATTTATGATCACCCCTATTTATTTCAGCAAACAGCAAATATTTATTTGACCTGCTCTATTTAAGAATTTGTATATTGTGATTGTTATTTATTTTCCCAATCAGCAACTAAGAGAAAAAGATAAAGAAGAATATTTTCATAATTTTTACGGTGTAGAGTCGTTTTTGGAACGGATGCACGCATGGTTATTGTATGGGTATATTGTATGCTTAGCACTGCGCCTGTTTCCTGACCACTCGAGCCAAGCTACCCCATTGTGTCGGGAAGGCCCTCCACCACCCTGCGGAGTGGGAGTGGGGCTGTTTCCAACATAAATTGGTGGCAGCGGTGGGATAGAGCTGTGCCTACATATACTCAACAATAACTGTGGGTAGTCCATAGGCCTACACCGGGAGTTTTCTCACAGCGGCCTTCCTAATTGTGGGTTTTTGTTTTTTCCAAATTTACTCTGGTGGTGGGAGGAGGTATTATTAAAGGTACCCCCCTGCATTGTTACTGCACAAAACCTGTCCTCTAACCTGAGTGGGCAAGATGGAGTTTGTTCTTGAAAATCTAGACACGTACACTGTGGCCCAACTCAGGGAGTTTTGCCAGCGAGAGGGGGTGTACTGTCCCCCAGGAGCAAAGAAGGGTGCACTTCAAACCAGCTTAAGGGCTTGGGGGGAGGCACGCAGGGAAAGCAAGGCTGAGGAAGAAGACAGGGATGGAGAGCCTGACCCCGAGGGGGCTGAGATGTACCAACCTGAGGTGGGGAACCTGTCCGCAGGGCCCAGGACACTTTCTAGGGGGGGCAGCCGTGCCTCTAGCGGGGGCTTGTCTGAAGTGGAGTTAGCAGACCGGAGGGAGAAAAGACAGCTCACATGGGACTTAGCAAAGCTGGAGAAGGAAAAGGAGGAGCAGAGGATGGCCCATGAATTGCGCCTGAAAGAAATAGATCTTCAGATTTTGCGAATCGGGGCACAACCTGTTCCCAATGGTGGCAGCCAAAACCAAGAGTCCACCAGGGAATCCAAACCTTACCTGCCAAAGGACATTGTAGCGAGCTATGGGGCAGGTGACGACATCGCCAAGTGGCTAGCAGCCTATGAGGTCTCATTGAGGGCCCATGGGGTTCCAGCGAAGTATTGGGGAGGGGGACTGTATAAATACATGCCTCCAGCTGGTAGGGATGCTTTATTGGCCCTCGAAGAGGATGAGCAAACCCACTACCCCACCATGAAACTGGCGCTCATCAGGAAGTTTGGACTTACTCCGGAAAAGTACAGACAGAAGTTCAGGGGTAGTCACAAACTGGGCACACAGAATTGGGTGGACTTCCTGGACTATGCAAAGAAGGCACTGGAAGGTTGGATTCAGGGCAGTGAAGTAAGGAACTACGAGGAGCTGTTTGACCTAGTGTTGAAGGAACACCTACTCGAGAAATGTTTCCCTGAACTGCGGCAACACCTGGTGGATAGCAAGCTGACCAGTCCCCGGAAGCTTGCTGAGGAGGCGGACATTTGGGCTAGTACCCGGGTGTCCACAAGGGGGACTGGAGGGGATACTCAAAAGGCCGGACAGGGCGCCCCCCAGAAGAAAGAAGGAGGGGAAAAGAAAAAGGAGTTCTCCAAAGGCCCCCAAAATAACTTCCAAGGGAAGGGAACAGGATTCACCTCTAAGGCTAACCCACCCAGAAACCCTAATCCTGGCCAGAGTCAGCAGCCAAGGGTTGTCCATTGCTACGAGTGCGGTGGCGTTGGACACTATAAAGGAGATCCGAAGTGTCAGAAACGCTCACCCCCTCCCACTGGAGGAAAGCCCCCCGGAGTAGCTAGTGTAGTGCTCGGGGAGGAGATGCCCTTAACTAAGGGAAGGGAGTGGGCGGGTGTCACTTTAGTGTCCCTGGGAGAACGGGAGATGGTTCCTAAGATCCAGGTGCCCGCAAATACTGCAAAGTATGGGCAGTGGATCACCATCAATGGCCAAAGAGGGGAGGCTCTGAGAGACACAGGAGCCAGTATGACTATGGTACGTAGCCAACTGGTGTCTCCAGAGCAAGTCATTCCCGATGTACTCCACCCAGCCGCGATGGCTGACGGCAGAACCGGCCACTATCCCGTGGCTGAGGTTCCCTTTGAATGGGGGGGGGTTGCAGGTTCACTTCGAGTTGCCGTAAGCCCTGCCGTGCCAGTCGATTGTCTGCTGGGCAATGACATGGAGCACAACGCTTGGAAGGAGGTGGAATACCGGACTCATACCGAGATGCTGGGTACACCTGACTGGGCCTGTGTTAGCACAAGGTCCGTGACTACCCGAAGAGGGAGTTCATTCCGGCTGGAGCCTGGAACAAAGGCCCAGCCAGCTGCCAGTCAAGGGAAGAACCGAGGGCAGGAGGAGCCTGCCTCGGCGTCTCCACCCCGTAGGACGGATAGGCCACCGGAGGTGGTGGACCAGGAGTCTGCGGAGGGGGACGTTACCAACCTGGAGGACCTACCCATCCCGGCCGAGTGGCACGTGGAGGGAGGCCCGTCCAGGGAGGAATTCTGCCAGGGCCAGAGGGAGTGCCCTACCCTTGAGGGGCTGAGGCGACAGGCCGAAGCCCAGGCAGCAGGGAACGTTGAAGGGAACTACAGTGTTTACTGGGAGGATGGCCTCCTCTACAGTGAACCCAAGGCACCCCTACATGGATCGTCACGAGCCTTGGTAGTCCCTCAACGTTATCGAGCCTTCCTTTTAGAGTTGGCTCACGAGATACCATTGGCAGGACACCTGGGGCAAGACAAGACCTTCGCCCGTCTTGTCCCACACTTTTATTGGCCTCAGATGAAAGTGTCGTCCGATACCTACTGCCGGACATGTGTGTCTTGCCAAGCCAGTGGGAAAACAGGGGTGAAGCTGAAAGCTCCCCTGGAACCACTTCCTGTCGTTAGCACCCCCTTTGAAAGGGTGGGCATCGACATTGTGGGTCCATTAGATCCACCGACTACAGCTGGTCACAGGTTTATCCTGGTTCTGGTGGATCATGCCACACGGTACCCAGAGGCAATACCTCTGAGGACCATAACAGCACCTGTTGTGGCTAGGGCCCTGATGGGAATCTTTACCCGAGTGGGTTTTCCCAAGGAAGTTGTGTCCGACAGGGGGACCAACTTCATGTCAGCATATATGCGGGCAATGTGGAAGGAGTGTGGAGTGACCTACCGGTTCACAACTCCTTACCACCCCCAGACCAATGGTCTGGTGGAGAGGTTTAACAAAACCTTGAAGGGCATGATCAGAAGTCTGCCTGAAAGCCTGCGGAGGAAATGGGACGTCCTCCTACCCTGTTTACTTTTTTCTTACAGGGAAGTGCCACAGAAGGGAGTGGGCTTCAGCCCCTTCGAGCTTCTGTATGGGCACCCTGTACGTGGACCTCTTAACCTGGTGAGAGACGGATGGGAAAGAACTCCCAGAAAGCTCCCCCAGGATGTGGTGAGCTACATGCTGGCCTTCCGGAGCCAAATGGCTAAGTTGTGGAAGCAAGCTTCTGACAACCTGGAAGCCAGCCAAGCAGTGATGAAGGCGTGGTATGACCACAACGCTCACCCGGTGGAGTTGGAGCCTGGCCAGAAGGTGTGGGTGATCGAACCGGGAGAGCTTAGTGCCCTCCAGGATCGCTGGTCAGGACCCTTTGAGGTGTTGGAGAAGAAGGGTAAGGCTACCTACTTGGTGGACCTGAAGACCCCTCGTCAGCCCCTGCGGGTGCTGCATGCCAACCGCCTCAAACCCCACCACGAGAGGCCCGAAGTCATCTTGATGATGGTGACTGACGGAGGAGAGGACGTGGAAAGCGAGCCTCTCCCTGATCTGTTTGCGTCTCAAGAAAAGGATGGGTCGGTGGAGGGAGTGATTCTCTCCCCATCTCTAACTCCTGAACAGCAGGAGGACTGTCGCCAGGTCCTGGGGCAGTACTCTTCGTTGTTCTCCCTTGTCCCGGGTAGGACTCACCTGTGCGTCCATGACGTGGACACAGGAGACAGCCCACCTGTGAAGTCCAAGATCTACCGGATGTCAGACAAGGTGAAGGCCAGCATTCATAGTGAAGTCACTAAGATGCTGGAGCTAGGAGTGATTGAACCTTCTAGCAGCCCCTGGTCTAGTCCGGTGGTGTTAGTACCGAAAGCTGCACCACCGGGTGCCCAACCAGAACTGAGGTTCTGTGTGGACTACCGGGGACTGAATTCAGTGACAAAGACTGATGCACATCCGATCCCAAGGGCGGATGAGTTGATTGACCGGCTGGGAGCTGCCCAATATCTAAGTACCTTTGACCTTACTTCAGGGTACTGGCAGATCTCGTTGACTGATGGAGCAAGGGAAAGGTCAGCCTTCTCCACGCCCAATGGCCACTACCAGTTCTGTGTGATGCCCTTTGGGCTCAAGAACGCACCTGCCACGTTTCAGCGCCTGGTAAACCAGATCCTCACCGGAATGGAGAGTTTCTCTGCTGCTTATCTGGATGACATAGCCGTCTTCAGTAACAGCTGGGAGGATCACTTGCGTCACCTGCAAGCTGTTCTCCAGGCCCTGAGACAAGCTGGATTGACGATCAAGGCCAGCAAGTGCCAGATCGGGCAGGGGTCGGTAGTGTACCTTCGACACTTGGTGGGTAGGGGAGCGGTGCAACCCCTCCAGGCGAAGATCGAGGCCATCATGGCCTGGGAACCCCCCAAGACACAGACTGAGGTCCGAGCATTTTTGGGCCTCACGGGATACTATCGCCGCTTCGTGAAGGGGTACGGTACCATCGTAGCCCCTCTCACGGAGCTCACGTCCAAGAAACAACCTCGACGGGTAGTCTGGACGGAGGCTTGTCAGCAAGCCTTTGAGAGATTGAAGAAAGCCATGTGCGAGGCCCCGGTCTTGAGGGCCCCAGACTTTTCCAAGAAGTTCATTGTCCAGACAGATGCATCAGAACATGGCATTGGGGCAGTGTTATCGCAACTCAACGAAGAGGGTCTGGATCAACCCGTGGTCTTCCTATCCAGGAGACTACTTCCCAGGGAACAGAAGTGGAGTGCAATAGAGCGTGAAGCCTTTGCAGTGGTATGGGCTCTGAAGAAGTTGCGGCCATACCTGTTTGGCTCGCACTTCCTGGTTCAGACCGACCACCGACCCCTTCGTTGGCTGATGCAAATGAAGGGGGAGAATCCCAAGTTGTTGAGGTGGTCTATTTCCCTACAGGGGATGGACTTTCAGGTGGAACATCGGCCTGGAGTGGACCACGCCAATGCAGACGGTCTCTCAAGGTATTTCCGCCTTAGTGATGAGAACTCCCAAGGGGTTGGGTAGCTCTCCCCACTTTCAGCTGGGGGGGACGCGTGTTAGACCTGTCAGCCCTTTGGGTGGTCCCTCCTCATCATTATTTATTTTGTCCCACTTTTGCCTCAAACCCTGTTTGAATTTTTCCTTTTTGGGAACCACCAGACTTTTTCGTGTTGCTACAGATTCAGGGAGCCATTTTAGCTACCCCTGAACCTTCTGTCTGAGGGCCTGAAGCACAAAATGGTGGCCTCCCATGACATCACCAGCATCCACTGGAACCTACCAGCACCTTCCAGAACCTTCCAGGAGATTCCAGAACTGTGTGACAGTTGGAAACCGTTTAGAATGTTGGGAGGATAAGAGAGGCAGTTGGCAGTTGGAGCTGGCAGTTGGCACCTGACTGGTGAAGAGAGAGGAGCACAACAGTGAAGGAGGAAGGAGTGAAGCAGCAGGGGTGGAAACTTGTGCCTGGAGTGGGGTCCATAAACCCACCCTTGATACTTGTCCCTACTGATGGATCCCAGCCTATAGCCCTGTGTGGGAAGAAGACAGAAGAAAACCATCCTAAGGACCTGGACAGCAGGAACAGGCCTTAGAACCAAGAAAACAGCAAGATTCTGACCTGAGAACTGGTTTCCCTGGAGCCTGGCGTCGAGTAGCCGAAGACCTGGAGCCCGAGGTGGAGAAGCGGCGCTGACTGAGGTAGCAGACGTCGTACCCGGAGCCGCCTGAGGTCGTAAGAGGGCGCCGGCGGAGGTCGAGAGGAATACCAAGGGTCGAGAAGGAGGTGAACCGAGGTCGAGTGAGCGGCGTCATCGGAAGGGTGAAGTCCGCCCTCCGGAGTCGTCGGAGACCGAGGTAGAGGAGCACCGGAGGTCGGGAGTGAGGATCGCACTCCGGAGTCGCCCGGAACCTGTGAGGAAGAGCACCGGAGGTCGGGGGTGAGGATCGCACCCCGGAGTCGCCGGAAGTCGACAGCGAGGCCAGGCCGGCCGACGTCATCGGAGCCGAGAGCGCCATCGGACCGGAGCCGCCCGAAGTCGACATCGTGAAGAGACTGCCCGACGCCGTCGAATCGGAGGTCGAGATCGAACCGAGGCCACCGACATCGGACCGGAACCGCCTACCGGCGTCGACAAAGAACTGACACTGTGCCGAGGCCGCCGAGACCGAACCGGAACCGCCTCACGGCGTCGACACGACTCCAGCGGCGTCGGAACATCAGAAAAGGGCAGTAAGTGGAGTAGAGGGCGCCTAAGGCCCTGTGGAGACCTGAGAGACTACTCTAAGGGGCTAGGGAGGTGCTGAAACCCATCTGACTGTGCCTGGGGTGAACTGGGACTAACCTAGAGAGGTTGTGTGGAGAGGAAAGCCAGGGTATTGGAATTCCCCCCTTTGATCTACCTCAGTTTAGGCCTCAGCCTTTGCCTCAGCCAGGGAGTAGGACCCCCCAAGCCTTCAACACCCTACAAGCTGTGCCTGGGCCAAATCAGCCCTTAAGTATTGGAGTGTCATCTGATTCATGAGTGTTATTGTATACTTCTAATTATTTATTGGGGAAACTGTATTTATTAAATTCTTATCTATTTAATGCTGCACTGTATTTATAGGTCCACAGGACTTGTTGGTGTACAGTATTTATTGGTACAGTATTTATTGGTACAGTATTTATTACCTCAAAGTATTTAATTGTCTGTATATATTGCACTTGTATTTATGCCCTGTTATTTATGATCACCCCTATTTATTTCAGCAAACAGCAAATATTTATTTGACCTGCTCTATTTAAGAATTTGTATATTGTGATTGTTATTTATTTTCCCAATCAGCAACTAAGAGAAAAAGATAAAGAAGAATATTTTCATAATTTTTACGGTGTAGAGTCGTTTTTGGAACGGATGCACGCATGGTTATTGTATGGGTATATTGTATGCTTAGCACTGCGCCTGTTTCCTGACCACTCGAGCCAAGCTACCCCATTGTGTCGGGAAGGCCCTCCACCACCCTGCGGAGTGGGAGTGGGGCTGTTTCCAACACCCGTACATCCATTTTAAAAAGAGTTACATAGGAATGGGATCTGGGAGAATGTCAAAAAAAGATTCATAGGCAGGGGAGAGCTTGATGTCTAAAAAATAATCAGTGAGACTACCTGCTTTGACATATTTCCGACCCCTCAGCCACAAATACTATTTTAGTCGTTCTTTGACCAATGAGCGAGGGGCTTGTTTTGCCATGACTGGGGTTTCCTAAAGCAAAAGCAAACCTATTTCATACAGTGTGGCTTTAATATAGGCAAACCAAGCAATCCTCTTGCAACCCAGAGATTTAAGAAGACCCCTGATCACAATTCTGTAGGATTCTATTTCATTTGTGGGCCAAAGTCTGTGCTAGTTCAAAATAGGCCAACACATAATAAGTTGATTTATAGAGCAAATCCCCAGGAGTTGGGGGAGATGAGGGGCACTCTGCTAAAGGTTAAGAATGCTCGTCACAAACTTATTTTCGGTTTTGCCAAGTTTATCACTTTTGGTGTGGCACCACAGATCTACACCATACCTGGCTGTACTTTTTTGCTTTGATGTTGTACATCTCCACCACTGGTTCAAAAGAGTACGCTTAGGCCTCTCTGTGCAGTTTGGCTACATCGCCAGTTTCTTGTTGGAGTTTTAGTGAGCATGTTTTGATGTGTGTGAACTAACTCATTTTGTGATTTAAGCCGACCCCCAAATTCACAAACTCCTGCTTTTGATATAATGATCGGCATAGTTTCATTCGCCGACGACACCTAGCTCATCCTCTCCCTCATGAAGAACCCTGAAGACACCAGACTCTGCTTCCAGGAAGGAATGAAGGATGTCGCGCACTGGATGAAAGACAGCTGCTTGAAGCTCAGCTCGGGGAAGACCGAGGTCCTCATCCTAGGACCCTCCAACTCGTCCTGGGACAACACCTAGTTGCCCCCTTCCCTCGGGAGTCCACCCACCCCTACAGACCACGCAAAGAACCTCGGCATCATCCTGGACTCCTCCCTCACCATGACCCGCCAGATCAACTCCGTGGCCTCCACCAGCTTCAACTGCCTTCGCATTCTCCGAAAGACCTTCAAATGTATACCCCCCAAATGCAGAAAGACCGTCAGCCGCACACTCATAACCAGCAGACTGGACTAGGGCAACGCCTTCTACGCTGGAATCAACAGAACCCTGCTGCGCAAGACTCGTCCTAGGGACACCACGACATGAACACATGAGCCAACACCTACGAGACCTCCACTGGCTCCCCATCGAGGAGAGAGTGACCTTCAAACTCCTCACCCAGGCCTACAAAGCCCTCCACAAAATCGGACCCAAATACTTCAACGAGAGAGTCTCCTTCTATGTACCCAAGAGGAACCGCCACTCTGCTGACCTCGCCCTGGCAGAGACCCCCTGCATCCGCAGAAACAGAACAGGCGGACGAGCCTTCTCCTACATCGCAGCCAAAACCTGGAATGGTCTCCCAGCGAACATCAGACGCTCCCCAAACCTGCACACCTTCAGGAAGAACCTCAAGGCGTGGGTCTTCAACTGACCAGAGCTGCCCCCCAGCTCCTTGGAACCCTCACGGGTGACTAGCCCGCTTTATAAGCCCCCTGATTGATTGATTGAATGATCATAAATGCACAACATGATAAACAATCAGATATATGACCCACACCTCAAAATTCTACATTAATATAGGCCATCAGATAAAAACAAAAATAAAATGCTTTGTAAATGTATTGCAAATTCATAGGATTATTATCCAACAGAAAGTGCTCTAAATAGGATGATGACTTCATCTCACAAATGTCTATTCCTCACATTAGTAGGGTTTTCTCAGTGTTTAATTTCTAAAAGAAAGTGCCAGAACACTTTTCAGGAGGCCACTGCAGCTTGCACCACCCATTGCCCCTGCCAGCACTGCCAATGACAGTACAGACACAACTGTTAACCATCAGACAATTTCAGGCTACCTAAAGATATGAGAATGGCATGGACATCAGTTAATATTATTTTTTAATGTATACTGATTGACTAAACTTCTGTTGGTGTGCTCATCTTAAATGTAGAGAAACAGTGCCACCATGTGTCAGACTGTCATAAAAGCTGGTGTTGCGAATGCAGTGCTGGTGCTGAGCACAGGGAACCACCTGCTGGAATTAAGCCCTGGTTCTTCTTAATCTGTTGAAACAGCCTTAAATTTGATAGAGGGCTAACACATGCTTCACAGTTCGAACATAAGCTTTAAGATCTGAGTTTCTGAGATTCTTTAGTAAACTTTAAAAACAAAACCTTTTAAAAAAAAGTATAACTAGTAAGTGTAGAACTACCCCAGAGTCTGACACCAAAAACTCCGCAGCCATAGCAAGCCCGGTGAAAACTGCCACACTAGTTTGTGCGGTAAGTTCAAGAAACAAGGGGATTTGGCTGACACACCAAATACTACCAGTGATCAGGAGGGCCATGGGGCATTCCAGTCCTCCCCCACAGCTTTAAAAGCACAGGCAAGAGGGCCATATTCATGGAACAATTCCTCCTCTAAAATAATCAAGTTTCAACACTAAACTCACTACCAGTTCCGCCAAAGCTAAACTACATCTCCCACTAATCCTAGTTTGTAATGGATTCTGCCCACATACAAGCTTATTAGCATAAACCCTATGAAGAAATAACAATTATTTGTTGCGTCTACCATAGTGCTTCATGAGCTATTGCAACACTGTAGTCGGGAAGTTTTCACTAGACATAAATGATTCATCTGAGGACTCATGGATGAACATGGAACTGGAGGTCAGAAAGGGATCAAACTATGATAGGTGTCAATCAATATGTATGACCTGTAAGACTTCATATCAGAACACATGTACTGCAACACATGGAACTGGTGCACACAGCGTAAGTACCAGATATGGATATAGTTCCGAAAGCCTTCTCTAAATGATATGAGTGACTGTTTAACAAAATATCCCTCAAAAAGTCCCTCAATTAAGAAAAATACTATTGGATCGCTAACAAGAGCAAAGAGACAAAATGAAAATTGGCATCTAAATCCTAAGAACATCAAAAAGGTAAAAGTCTAAGACAAGAATAAAAGTCTTTCATTAAAAACATGAAAAATTAATTTAGGAAACATCAGTGTTGCCTTGTCAATGAAGCGTCAATGACAAACAACTGCAAGGAATTTTGGAGGCTAGTAGCAGATGGTAAGGGCAATTCACAAAGCAATATGAATGCCACATCTCCAGTGGTGGACAGCGACCCTCCAATAGTGGGGGAGTGGGCGTCCAGGGGGCCAAGAGACAAACCCAGTGGGGGAAAAAAGATAGTAAAAAACATAATTAAAATTTGTTTTCCCACGTTTTACTTTTTTTCTGGTGTCAGCGAGATGGCAGGCCCATCAAGGAGACTCAGGCAATCACCTTCTGTAAATCCTGACTCTGCTTTCATGCTACAGATGAGCAGCATGACAGAAGCCCCAGGATTGGCTGGAGCAGGCTGCCTAGATGCTCCTGGAGGCAATGGAGTCCTGAGACAACTAGGTGGAGGGGTTTACACGGCGGAATTCTCGCAGGCCGTCGCAAGAAGGGCAGCCATAGTGACTTGCGCAGTGTAAACTGTTGAAGTAAGCACCACTCCTCTGCTGCCAGTCAGCAGCAGCCCCACCTCCAAACACTGCTCAGGCTGGGAGCAGTGAAAAATAAGACATAAATTAGTTTTATTACCGTTTTATTTTTCACTTTTGCTGCACTGGCAGCAGGGGGGTGATGCTTTTCCGCTCTAATGGGAGGGGGGGGCTGTTGATGCACATCTCAGCAGAGAAATCTACAGCATATTTCCTACACATTTTCAACAACAACTAGTTCTCATATTTTCAGACTTATGCCAAAAAAGACATAGTCAATCAATAATAATTTTATTTGGAGGCTTTCAGCCATCCATAAAAGCAATACATAAAACTATAAAAGTATAGAAAACATTAAAAAGATACAGTACAAGTCATATATTCAGCTCAAATTCTATACATGATAAAACCTTGTGACAAATAAAAAGAGATTTTCATTTGATATCAGTTCCACAATATATTGGCACACAGATTTAATCATCAACACTTATGAATTAAAAGTAGCTGATGAATTGTTTACCAGAATTAACGCAGAATTGCTATTACATGTGTGCATTAAGCCCACATAGCCACCCAGCAAAAAATCATAGAGATAACACTGAAAAACTTTACTGTGGAGATGTTAAAAGGTCTTCTTTCTAGGGTACGGGACCGACCCACATAATGGATGCCATACTATAACCGATCGCCAAAGAAGGCAGAGATTATACATATAAAAACGGAGGTCGACATTGCATAAAATGTGCATCTCTCAAAATTGGTATGATGTAGTGCTTCCGCTGATGGTTATAAAACTTACAGAAAAGCACCACATGCATGGTGTTCTGGGCCACTGCAGGGGCAACTAGGTAGGATTGTTGACCAGTTATTCATTTGTGGAAAGCTGACCAATCTATGGAAAGTGCCTAATCTTAAATGAATCAATCAATCAATCAATAGCTTTATTTCGATAACATGTATCATAAAAACATGGTTCGACAGTTGTACAATAAATAAAAAACGAGTGCTCTATGGTAATAGATCATTGAATACATAATTTCACTAAAATTGTAGTGACACAGTGTTTTGGACATCATGTTATACTACAAAGCATTAAAAAACAAATATCATTAAAAACATTTATCTAAAAAGGTGTGCATACAAGTTTCTGCGAGTTCATTCTATAGAAAGCACACTTGGATAAAGATGAAGTATAAAAAAATTGATTTAAACAAATAAAAGCAGTTCATCACATTGGTGTTATGTAAAGTGCAGGTGCTTAGTCAGTCTGAAGAGACTTTCTTGGGTTATGGTGACGTCCCGGTATGATCTAAGATTTGGTGAATGCGGCATCACGTAGCATTTTACCTACCTCCGGTGTCGCCCAAGGCCTATGATTAGGTCACCTCACGCAGGGCTTTATGCCTGACTACCCAAGCGTGGCTTAAAAACGTAGCCACCCTGCAAGAAAAAGGACGCTTGGGTTACATTTCAGGATACGCAGAGCAACCTGGAGGTCGCTGGTGCCAAAGTCTCTGCAAATTGGTTTTAACTAATCAAGATAAACCTATGTCTTGGGTTTAAAATGACTATTAGGTAAGGTTGCATATTGGGAGCTGTTAAAATCAATTAATCTTTCACAATGCTGGATTTGCAAATTTCAGTAGTAAGTCTATTATTCTCCAGGTGTAACATAATTTCCTTTTTTAAAGTGACTCTACTAATGAGGGCTAGGGTTTCTGGCTTCTCGAAATACTCTGGGTGGCCCAGGTCATCACAGAAGCATTAGATGTAAACTAGCCACAAGATACGCTGGTATAAGCTAGATTTTAGGCAATCTTTAATTATGGCACACTTTAAATTAGTGTGTGCAGAAGTCCATACTTTATACCAGAGTAACATAGGCTGCAACATAATCAGATCTGTTATGTACGTGGCTCCGAGTTCTGCATGACAGATATGTACTGAGGCACTTTTAGGGGTGGTATGGAGGTACCTGAAAAAGTTGTTCCCATCCAGTTGTATTTCACCGCATTTATTGTGTCCCCACACACCCACCCCATAAAGTGCAACACTAAGATATTTAGCTTTATAGACTGTCATCATAAGCTCTGGTGAATTTGAACCCAGTCGTATGGAAAACCCACGAAGTGCCATACTGGTTTTACTGAACTGTAGTTTCCTACTGGAGATTGCCTTCTACCATAGGCACTCTTTATCAAATAGGATTCCCAAATAGGAAAACGTATCAGTAAAGCATATAGATTTACCTTGAATTTTTAAGTCCTGGCACTTAGCAGATTTATTCCCGCACTTCAGCACAAAGGTTTTTGTTTGGTCTACTAGAAGCTCAAGGTCCTCCATATAAGCAGAACAATTTGTCAGTAAATGCTGGAGGGCAAGTGGGGCACGTGCCATGAGGACAGCGTTATCGGCATAATGAGGGCCCGGTACAGGGCGTGTCCCAACTTGCGGTAGATCTTTAGACGAAGCAGCCAGCACTGCCCCCACTCTATTTATATATAGAGAGAACAGGAAGGGGGCTAGGACACAGCCCTGTCTCAACCCCCTCTCTACCTTGAATGATTCAGTACATTCCCCTCTAATACCGTATTTGACCCTTGCATTGCATCCTGATTATAAATCCCACAGAAAGCTAATGATTGAAGTGTCTACCTCCAGCTCTTTCATAATTGACCACAATTTGGCATGTATGACACAATCAAAGGTCGAGAAGAGATCAACAAAAGCTAAATAGATGTTCGCATCTTTCATTTTAACATACTTCCAGAGTAGCTGAAATTGAGGCTCTGCTCTATTGTTCCCACCCCTGTATGGAAACCATGTTGTAAATCTGAGAGGATATTGTTTGAATCTGCCCAGTCTTGTAATCTGTTCCGGACGATACGTCCTGCGATCTATATCAGGGAGTCAAGTAAAGAAATTGGCCTACAACAGGACGTATTTGTTCCGTCTCCCTTTTTATAAATAGGGAGGATAATAGATTCGACCCATGTTGGCAGAGATACAGCTGTACAGCATGCTTTAAGGACCAAGGCCAAAAAAAGGCCCCATAGAGAAGTGTTTGCTTTGAACGAATCAACTGAAATCACGTCTGGACCTGGAGCTACGCCACCTTTACTGGCTAGGATTGCCTTGTTAACTTCTTTCAGACTAAATGGAGTCATGGAGATAGGCTGAAGGGTATCTGTCATGTGATTATGACCTTGATCTAATGGTGGTGCCATATTGGGTAGAAAGTAAATGGTGGTAAAATGCGCTATCCAATCTTCTACCATAATAGCCAGCTCTATCCTGGGTACCTCCTCTGCTATAAGTGGGGCAGAATTAATTATTCTCCAGAAGGCTTTAATATCCTTCTTGACAACTGCCTCATGTAGAGACTCCCAGGCCGACTCCCTAATCTGTGATTTTCTCAGCTTCAAGGCTTTCTTATAATCTGTTCTGCAGATCAGGATCTCAAGTCTGGAAGATTTATGGAGTGGCTCTTTTAATTGTTTGAGGGCCCTGGTACATGTAGTGTCAAACCAGCCCTTATTCTCCTGTCTAGCATTTTTACTTACAGAAGACAAATTCTCCCTCAATCCCTGTGCAATCGACAAAAAGGCTTCAATGATATTACTAGGTGCTGCTAAATCATCTGAGTAAATCTTGAAGGCCTCGCTTTTGCTATGTACAAGTTGCTTAAGGAACCCCTCCGGGACAATCTGCGTCCATCGTAGTGTATACCCATTAACGTTAGCCAATTATATTCCATTTATTTTTGGAGAAATGTTATTGTTTCACTGCTTAAAAAATAGATTTGACGATATATCAATACTTAGTGGATAATGGTCGCTAAGTGTGATTGCGTGAGTAAGAAAATTAAATACCTGGTCAGCATATCTATTAGATAGCAATATATGGTCAATAATGCTATGTGCATTTCTCCTGTTAAAGGGGCCTTTACACGGAACGTAGGGGTAGGACATCTCGTTTGCGAAAGCCAAATCAAATTTAAGCAGCAGTTCATTAATCTTTTCCCCAGGGGCACTATGGTTAAGGTGGGTTTGATCTGCTTTTTCAATGCTTACAATACCACATGCCTTATTTGTCTGAGCATTACACAGACGTAAGTTGAAATCTCCACCTCATGAGATGATCATGTACTTGCTGTTTGTATAAATATGCTCCAAGTCTTCGTTCAGATTCTGTAGGATATCTATAATGGCCCTTGCAGTAGCATTGCTATAAAAAATGAATTATTGCTAATTTCTAGCAGGACCGGATGAGTCACAGATTATTAGCTGATAATAAGGGTTGTTTTTTATCATATAAATATTGGTGAAGTGTAGGCTATTGGATGCATACGTGCACAGTCCACCCATTGGTCTACCATGGGCAGATGGAATGGCAGGGGTAAAGTATGGTCTATATCCATTCATATGGATGGGCTCCATTAGCCAGGTTTCTTGTAAACAGATAAGCTGAGAGCCAGTTACAAAATCTAACCATTCTGGGTTTTGCCCCTTACTCTGCAGTCCTGCCACATTCCAGAATACTGAATTTAAGTGTTCAGGCGATGCCGATACGGAGCTATGTTTAATGTTATTATCCAAAGGCACTAGCGTAGTTCTGGTCAGGGTTTGTCTATAGTTATCCTGTTTAGCCAAAAATCCCTTTCTGTCTGGATTAGGAGTGATCCTTTGGTCATATCATTAGGAACACACACAACGCCAATACTGATTTACATTGGAGGCAGTCCTGGACGCAGTAAAAAGCCTCAAAACAAAGAAAGCATCTGGACAAAATTCATACCCCAAAAAGTGATTTTTATATTATGCTGGCCATTGCAAATTCTTGCAACATTCTTAACAACATTTGACTACAAATGTTGCTTCATAGAATAAGGTAAAGACAGCTTCATTGTGGCAATTAAACGAAAAGGAAAATATGTGATCCAAGATCCTACAGGCAAATACGCATCATTGAAACAGAGGAAAATGTTTTCACAAAAATAATCCTCATATATCTGAACTACTGAGATAAAGAAAATTATATTCCAAAAACCATACATAATGGAATCAAGAGTGTCTATCAGCCATAGACCAGCTGTTCAACTTAAACCCTATAATCCATCAACTTTCAACTACAAGACACATGTCACTGTTTGATGCAAGCCTTTGATTCCATCATTCAGTCAACCACTGACTACCAGAGAGCAACCAGAAATAGGTAGGGTATATGTCTAGATCTCCTGAGAATTGTAGCAGGCCTGTGCAGGGACTCAACAGTACAAGTCTGGATCGGTCTAAACAGATCAAGGTCAAACTTATTGACAAAAAACAGAAGAGTGAATCAAGGTTGCATCCATGCTCAACTTCTTTTTAACTTGTACAGAAATTACATGTTCACCAAACCTATGAGAGTTTCTGACAATGTCCCATGCATGAGCAATGTGAAAATTCATTTCACTATTGTTTAAGAGGACAACTCAATATTACTACCTAGAATTCAGTTTGATACCAGGGAAAATAACTGTGCCATCAACCAATCAAAATCCATTGTAACGACTTGATCCTCAAAATCATAATAGAGACTATGGAGACTGGCTACATTGTGTAACAAAAATGTTGAACATGGCAGCACATGCACATACCTATGGGTAACAATGACTGACCAACTACTGTAAAATTCATCTGAATACCAGCCTAGCAAAAGCACAACACTGAGCCAAAGGATTAATGCATTTTTTAAGGTGACATGACAATGTGGGTCCAAAGATCTTGGAAAGAGAGAGACAAGCCGTAATTGGTGGCATTATGCTACAGAGTGCATATTTGGGGTAACCAGCATATCAGGAATATAGCGCCTCAGGAGAAGCACTGGGAAAAAAAACGTTTGGACTCCCACAATGATCTACAACAGTTTCTCTTGAAAATGACCTATTGGATGCATCGATTGATACAAGAACTGCAAACACCCCCTCTATTACTCCGTAAAAAGACAATTTAATATATCGCACCAGCTTTTCAACAGAATATGATCAGACACCATCAAATCTAGAAACTACATAAACTCACAGATCCAATTATGGAACACCTCTTTTACCACAAAGAGGCAAAGAACTTCCCAAAAAATCTATATTGAATTACTGATGATGCAATGACTACAAGACAGAAGATTAATATCGTTAATGGAAAGATTACAATCTAAAATAGCATACCTATTCATGACCAATGCCAAAAGGGCAATGTAATTAATTGGATTATTCGTGGGGGAGTGGAAGCCCCTCTCAGGCTACATCCACCATCCATGTGAGGGTAAACTCCAAAAGTCACACCATTATCCTGAGCTTAACCATATGGTAGCTTGGCACAATGCATTGATGTTTAATGTAGAGTCAATGTGTGAAGTATTAATGCAGAGTACAAACAGCAATAACGTGAAACCACTACACAAGAAAAAACCCAAACCAATTTAGAAGAATTGAGTAAATTAAAACAAATAAAATGATACCAGAACAACAAATGGCCAATCAGTCAAACCAAGTGTAGGCTATTGGATGCATACGTGCACAGTCCACCCGTTGGTCTACCATGGGCAGATGGAATGGCAGGGGTAAAGTATGGTCTATATCCATTCATATGGATGGGCTCCATTAGCCAGGTTTCTTGTAAACAGATAAGCTGAGAGCCAGTTACAAAATCTAACCATTCTGGGTTTTGCCCCTTACTCTGCAGTCCTGCCACATTCCAGAATACTGAATTTAAGTGTTCAGGCGATGCCGATACGGAGCTATGTTTAATGTTATTATCCAAAGGCACTAGCGTAGTTCTGGTCAGGGTTTGTCTATAGTTATCCTGTTTAGCCAAAAATCCCTTTCTGTCTGGATTAGGAGTGATCCTTTGGTCATATCATTAGGAACACACACAACGCCAATACTGATTTACATTGGAGGCAGTCCTGGACGCAGTAAAAAGCCTCAAAACAAAGAAAGCATCTGGACAAAATTCATACCCCAAAAAGTGATTTTTATATTATGCTGGCCATTGCAAATTCTTGCAACATTCTTAACAACATTTGACTACAAATGTTGCTTCATAGAATAAGGTAAAGACAGCTTCATTGTGGCAATTAAACGAAAAGGAAAATATGTGATCCAAGATCCTACAGGCAAATACGCATCATTGAAACAGAGGAAAAAATTTTCACAAAAATAATCCTCATATATCTGAACTACTGAGATAAAGAAAACTATATTCCAAAAACCATACATAATGGAATCAAGAGTGTCTATCAGCCATAGACCAGCTGTTCAACTTAAACCCTATAGTCCATCAACTTTCAACTACAAGACACATGTCACTGTTTGATGCAAGCCTTTGATTCCATCATTCAGTCAACCACTGACTACCAGAGAGCAACCAGAAATAGGTAGGGTATATGTCTAGTTCTCCTGAGAATTGTAGCAGGCCTGTGCAGGGACTCAACAGTACAAGTCTGGATCGGTCTAAACAGATCAAGGGCAAACTTATTGACAAGAAACAGAAGAGTGAATCAAGGTTGCATCCATGCTCAACTTCTTTTTAACTTGTACAGAAATTACATGTTCACCAAACCTATGAGAGTTTCTGACAATGTCCCATGCATGAGCAATGTGAAAATTCATTTCACTATTGTTTAAGAGGACAACTCAATATTACTACCTAGAATTCAGTTTGATACCAGGGAAAATAACTGTGCCATCAACCAATCAAAATCCATTGTAACGACTTGATCCTCAAAATCATAATAGAGACTATGGAGACTGGCTACATTGTGTAACAAAAATGTTGAACATGGCAGCACATGCACATACCTATGGGTAACAATGACTGACCAACTACTGTAAAATTCATCTGAATACCAGCCTAGCAAAAGCACAACACTGAGCCAAAGGATTAATGCATTTTTTAAGGTGACATGACAATGTGGGTCCAAAGATCTTGGAAAGAGAGAGACAAGCCGTAATTGGTGGCATTATGCTACAGAGTGCATATATGGGGTAACCAGCATATCAGGAATATAGCGCCTCAGGAGAAGCACTGGGAAAAAAAACGTTTGGACTCCCACAATGATCTACAACAGTTTCTCTTGAAAATGACCTATTGGATGCATCGATTGAGACAAGAACTGCAAACACCCCCTCTATTACTCCGTAAAAAGACAATTTAATATATCGGACCAGCTTTTCAACAGAATATGATCAGACACCATCAAATCTAGAAACTACATAAACTCACAGATCCAATTATGGAACACCTCTTTTACCACAAAGAGGCAAAGAACTTCCCAAAAAATCTATATTGAATTACTGATGATGCAATGACTACAAGACAGAAGATTAATATCGTTAATGGAAAGATTACAATCTAAAATAGCATACCTATTCATGACCAATGCCAAAAGGGCAATGTAATTAATTGGATTATTCGTGGGGGAGTGGAAGCCCCTCTCAGGCTACATCCACCATCCATGTGAGGGTAAACTCCAAAAGTCACAACATTATCCTGAGCTTAACCCTATGGTAGCTTGGCACAATGCATTGATGTTTAATGTAGAGTCAATGTGTGAAGTATTAATGCAGAGTACAAACAGCAATAACGTGAAACCACTACACAAGAAAAAACCCAAACCAATTTAGAAGAATTGAGTAAATTAAAACAAATAAAATGATACCAGAACAACAAATGGCCAATCAGTCAAACCAAAGATATTCAATTTAAAAAATGTAAGTGAAAATAGTGCCCAACAGCAGAAAGAGCCACTTGCAGTCAACTGGTTGCGCTGGACCGGGCGAAAGTCACAAGTTCAGGTTGGCTGCGATGGAGTGCAGGTCAGATACAGGGACCAGGTTAGTCCCACTGGAAAGTTACCTTGTAAGCCCAGCGCAAAGATTTGTTTTCACAGTTTAGGAGGCTGTTAGGAGGAGACTGAGCGCCATGGATGGTCGTCAATGTAACACGACAGCAGGTATGTAGTGTTGTGAACATTATTTGCTGTTGCACAAAGAACTGGTCATGCAATATGATCAGTCATTACCGTAGCTTCAAATTGGTGGTAGCCGCGAGGTGCCGTTAATGTAGCGGAAAGTGTGGGTCTTGCATTTCCATTTGGTGCAGACAGTCATTGTTGGCACGAAGAGCAGGTTACACCAAAGATTTGTATTGGTGGACGCTGTCAGCAGAGTTGTGTTAAGGACGTGCCCAACTTCAGGACTTTCACTTTTCTTCAGGGGGCGTACACTCTGTCGCCAGCCAAGGGCTCAGGACTTGGTGGGCATGTCTTGGGGATAAGAACTCACTCCAGCAGAGGCGAGAAGCAGGGCTCAGGAAGGTCCACTTGTAGGTCCAGGCAGGTGTCAGGGTTCAGGCATCTTGAACACTGTTTCCACTACATTACTGTTTAACTACCCACCCATGGTCCTGTAGAAAATATTAGCCTTATTTAGGAATCTTAGTCCCCCGGCACTGGGGCAAGAGATATCAGCCTCCCAACACCTAATATATGGTATGTAACAGTGTGTTAAGCAGTAGCGTCTACACAACTTACATGATATGTTGTTGCAAATTTCCATGTATTACTTGTGCCACTGGAAGGTGTCATCAGTGCTGCTCAAGCTTGATTTGCATCACCCATTGAATACCGCAAGATTTGCTGAAATCTCGCAAGAGCTCAGCAAGTCTCAGTGACCATCTTGGGAGTGGCTCTGCTATTAAGTCACACCCAGGGCTGAGTCAGCGATTTACCTCTACAGTTTTGGAGAGGTCACTCTCTGCTTGCCTGGGTCTTGTTGCAGCCTGGAATCTACAAGACATCATAGAACTTACCTGCCACAGCCGCGTTAGCCATCCTCGCGACACCTCATCAGGCACAAACCCAACATTGTTTCCTGTCATCACCACTTGGGAACAAAGTGAAAAAAGAAGTTAATTAAGCATTTACCACCGATAACAAGAAGCGCAAGGTATTGAGACATAATAATCCATTACAAAACAAAGAGCTGAGTAAATGCTGAATGCATAGTTGGTACTATTGAACTACAATCAAGTAGACAGTGTTTTACTCCTTACAAAGGCATTCTCAGGGACATTTTACAGTGTGATGTAACACCCGAGCTTAAAATACTTGTAGGTAAGACAAAAACTGTACATGTACTTGAGTTACGGTACACAGTAGTAGCCAAAAGACATAAAGAGAGTGACTGTAACAGATATGTTTTAGTTTTCATGGTAGTTCCTCAAGGGGGTCTCAATCCTACTTCCAAAGAGAGACATCAGACCAAGAGGATCATAGGAGATTATCTGATACCAATCAGTGAAGAACAATTGCAACTCCAGTTGATCGCAGGTACAGATATGGGGGAAGTAATCCAACCACTAAGAAGGGTTTGAGGGAGGGTAGAGAAATCCAGAGAGGATTAGGCTGGACCTATGTAATCGACTGCTTCTTTCTCCACAAGGTTCGACAATGGAGTCTAACAGAAGGAAGAGAAACCCCGACAGACCAGATCCTCTTCCTCATGCTTGACCGATTTTTTTTTTTTTAATATAAGTCACCAGAAGAAAAGTAGGGCATAAAGGAAGTGGGTCCATATCGTCTCTGTGACACTTCCGTATGAATCCTCAAGGTAAGGTACTTTGTAATGTTAGTATGTCAGCAGCTCCAGTTGCAGCAGTTCAGCTTGGCAGTTGTAGGGAGACTTCTGAAGCATGTTGTGTCCCTCTACTTCACACAGGAGGCCAGTCAACTGACCCTTGGAGTCACTCTGGACAGCCTGGAATGAAGGCAATGTGGTCTAATCTTCCTTCTCAAACCGCAAGGACGCCCTTCAAGCAGCAGGATAGTCCTTCAAGCAGCAGTGCAGTCCTCCGGCAGCAAGACAGACCTTCTTTGGTAACTTCTGTAACTTACACAGATCCATGAGTGTTCAGATGAGTGGCACTGGAGTTCCAATATTTATACCTTGTGCCAGCCTTTGTCTGTGTGGGTCTCCCTAACTTACCATCACCTCTATCTCTGGAAAGTTCTCCCCCTGCTCCTGTCAAGGCGTCAAACTCTCTGAGAGTCACAAAAGGGAGGGCATGCCTGGTTCAGGTGCCTCTTCATGGACAGGAAGGACAGCCCTTTGACGTGTAATGTCAATGATGGGCTGGGCACAGCTTCTCCCTCCCATCCTATGACACTTTAGTTTCACTGTCTGGAAGCAATACACAAACCTCAGCAGCAGAAAAGATGTTGGGGCAGGAAAATGCCAACTCTCTAAAAGTGGCATTTTCAGAATTGTGGCTTAAAATCTAACTTCACCATTAAAAAGCATTTTAAATAATTCATTTGAGTGTAAACAGCATATCCCTATCTATAGTAATGAGGAAACCCACTGTTAGTCAATGGGAGAGAAAGGCCTTGCATCAGTGAAAAATACCTTTGAGAGTTTTGTACTACTCAGGATGCCATCCTGCTGCTGCTGGGACTTAAACCCACAATCCTACAGATGCTTGTTTGAAGCACATGAAAATCGTGCTTGGAGAAAGAGGCAAGGGATGAGTACAGGATGTGCTCTGACACGACCCTGCTGATGACTGGGCCCTGTCTTTTCCCATCATCACTGGTAAAAGGCGGAGCCACAATTCCCCTCTCTGGCTTTTTTAGACTTCTAGTGGTCAACATTTAAGGTACTGTTCACTTATATAATGTGGTGCTGAGGGTTAGAGTAGGGATGTGTTCTTCTTCCAATCCTCTTCTTACTATATGTTAATGGTTTAGATGACGGTATTGGTTTTAAAGAATTGTGATGTGCAAGTCATTAGGCTAGGGCCATCCTCCTGTTAACATATGCAGGTGATGCTATTTTGCTGCCTAAACACCCAGCGAGCTCAGAATCTTGTTGGATGGCTACATTAACTATTTGGCCATGCTGAACTCGGAAGTTAACACTACTAAAACCTTTGTTATGGTTTGTGGCCCCAGGAATTCTAAAAGGCAGTCCTTATCTATCCAGGGTAAAACGATTGTGAGAACTAATGAGATCTCATACTTTGCATTGGAAAGGCCAGGTTATGTTTTTTGAGATTCTGTAGGGGTTGTGTCTAACTTGGAATCGACCATAGTTAAGAAACTGATTGTCTCACTTTTAGAAGTGTACATGAGAAAATGCTTACCTGTTCTAACTTGTAGCTCTGGTTTTTATATAGTAAAGTTAGTGGCTTACAGACTGAGAAGAATTGAGCCTGTAAACACATTTTAGGCCTTGTTCAAGGTTGTTCTACTTTTGCCATCACCAGCAGGTTGATTTAGACCAAGTGGAAGATCAGAATAACTTGGCCCCCTAATATTGTGGGGTCTAATGTGGTGTAACCCCATGCCTCAATTAACAGGGAGGATATGAGGACTATTTGTCCTGTGATTTGGACCATCATATCTCCTGGACGGATTATCTTAAGCAGCTGTGTACAAACCTGGGCAGATCAACTATTTTTCTAAGCTATGAGAGATATACAAAATAGAGAGATCCAGGATTATTTATAAACATTTATGCACTGGAGGCAGCAGAACAGGGCAGTAGAGTTATCCGTGATCTGGATTTGGGAATATATTTTAATTGAACCTACATGAGGCCTGGAGCTGTATCTTAATTTTTGACCAACACATGTGATAGAGCTCTTGTAACTAGACTTAGGATGGCAAATATTATATGTCATCTCTGATTAACTCTTGGATAATATGATATATTTTCCATTCCTTGCTGTCCCTGTGATGAAAGGTCACCACAGAGTCTGCTCCATTTTAATTTGTTTTTTAAATGTTATTGTCGTTTTACTAGTAATTTTTTATTCTATTCTGATGGGTACTGGCCTGTCTAAGTGCAGCTCCACTTTGTTCTAGTTGCAATTGCTGAATACACCTGTGATTTGTTTTAGAGTTTGCACCTGTCTTAAAATTGCCCGATGTGTTAGGAATCTCATGCGTATTTGAACCAGGGACGATTGATCTTATTTTATTTTATAATATTTGCTACTGTCATATTTATTCATCTATTGTGCTGGATTCTTTGTTTTATAATCATGTCAATGATTTTGCTAGTCTGTATTATTTATTATGTCAATATGGATTGTATTCGCTTACATGACCATTATCAAATGTTTGAATAAAGGTATTGAATTGAACGACCTAATTACACATGGGCCACTTTTTTGATAAAATGTACCCAGACCTACGAGACTTTAAGGCCTACCTTAGGGGTGACTAATCATTGTTAAAAATGAAGGTTTTGGCCTGGTAAAATGTTTATTTTGCCCGGTCGAAATGGCAGTTCAAAACTGCACTGCATGCTGGCGTGGCAGGCCTGAGATATGTTTGAAAAGTCTACCATAGTACGTAGCACAAGGAGTGCTGCGGCCTCACTAATAGTATTTAATTAAGAGTCTCTGGGTACATGTAGTACCATCTACTAGGGAATTACAAGTAAATTACATGTACCAATAAGGTACATGCATCCGCGGCCAGTGCAGGTAAAAGCGGTGGGGTGGGGGGAGTCTACAGACAATGACTATCAAAAATTAAATTAAAAAAAAGAAAACCACATACCTTGCGATCACCGTGCTTCTTTTAAATCCAATTTTCCCTCATCGTCTATTGACTCCCCCATCCCACCGCCTGCTCCTCCGCTCTTACCATCACTGGCCGTGACTGGGTAGATGCCAAATATGCTATGGTAGAGATCAGAAGCGATTTACCACTGGTTAGCAGGGAAAATATGTGAACAAAAATAGGTTCAACAACAGAAAGTAAAAAAACTGAGGGTGACCCTGCATCAAGGACCAGATAAGCTACCTGTCTCAAAATATCCTGGTAGCACATAACAGGTTGTTTTTAATGTCACATAGTCACAGGGACGGATTACAATGTCGGTCGGAAACTAAACCACCTGACTCCTTGTCGGATTAGGTTTCAACCGACTCGCCGTCGGCGGGTCTGCATGACCAATTACGATGCTACCGAACACCGTTCGGAAGGTCTCCCATTGACTTCAGTAGGAGCCTGTGTTCCGACTGACAACACAGGCTCCCATGGTGAAAAGGGGGAGTTGCAGAAAACCTTGCACCCTGTCGCAGGCACCCTATGGTGCCTCCCACGCTGTGCATGGTTTTACAGAGGGGTCCCTGTGGTACCCCCACTGCCCCCAACCAGAGGCCTCCGTATGAAGGAGGGCCTGCTAGGGGTCCCCAAAGACAGTTTCCGACAGCCTTTTCGTTTCGGACAAACAAAGTCGGAAAGGCTGTCAGAAACCTACAACGAAATAGCTCCGTCGGTAACAGTGTCTGTAGAGCTGTACAAATCCGGATCCGACCGACTCAGATTCTCCGAATGCCAGTCGGAACCGATATGGAATGTCTCAACGGTTTCCTTTCCTTTACGACCGTGTGCATCGTAATCGGCTGGTCGGATTTGTTACCGACCGAGTCGGTCGGAAGGGTTCTGACACGATCTAGAGGAATCCGACTGTGAGTCGGAGGCTTTCCGACCGACATCGTAATTGGCCCATTAGTATTAAGCTGACTTCAGGTGAAGAATGATCAATCACTCTCTTGGCACATACAAGCTCTTGATATCTCTTAGGATTTCAGATCCACTTCAATATTCAATGCAGAGCATACCAACATGCCACCAAAAGGACAGCTTGCTCACAAACAAAAAACTGAGGCTGATGGAACACCCGACCAGCATCTTTATTACCCTTGTCAGGGCAGGAAGGCGAAGTGACTACCTCCATAAACCAATTGCTCGATAAAGTTTGGCTATACTGTGAAAAAAAACTGAGAAACAGCCAAACTTTAGTGAAAACTGACATATGAACTTGCCCCACTGGAATTTGCCATTTCTTTCTTTTTTTGTCAATTTTACTGTTCTCTTATCAACTTTATTTTATGTCCCGCAGTTAACAAAAAAGGCCCATGACCAAAAGTGTTAAAATACATTTGAATTCAGACATTCCACCCTACGCTTTTTTCTCAATCAAATACAGCACCAACATGGAAAATGAATATGCTCAAAAATCTCTTCAGAGTTGCAGACAGACTAAATTAAATGGTAACATCCTGGTGATAATAAACACAAACATTTGGCAAGAAGTAGCAAACATTACTGAGCAACAAGTGCTAAAATGACTTTGATCGAGATCACTGCGAGGGCGAGCATTGAAACACTTCACAATATATCGATCGTAGAAATGTTATCAACAGTTATCAATCAAAGACATTTGGATTATCCTTGAACTCTTTTTGACCAAAATTATGAAAGCTGCTAAAAGAGCATAGGCCCAATAATAGCAGATTTTGTTTATAGGTAGCACAGTATACCAATACAGTAACCACTGAAGCATTCTATGTTCACACACTTCTTAAAGTAGCCAAAACTAAATTCTGCTGAATTCTCAAAGACTACCCAAATTCACAAATTGCTGCTTTTGCCAAATTTCATATATTTACTTTGTAAATCATATTCGCATTGGTTGAGTGAACGAATATACTAACAAGCAAAATGGAGCATTTTACAGAGCCATAAAAAGAAATGCAATTTACGAATCAGAAAAAATACAAGGAACAATAAAAATTACTGGTTCAATTAATTTGGGACAGACAGTGGTGTTTGAACACATAGGTCCAAATGAACCTTATTATTCACTATGTGACTGATGAAGTAGCTGGTTGCCTCCTAAAATGGCTTCCTAATCTTGAGACTCCACTATGCCCCTGTCCTGTCAGCCCTCAAATTAATACTACATTTTAAAATTCTCATGATACAATAATTTCACTGTTCACCTAAAGCCTTGCTGGCACAAGGAATGCCAAATTACAGACACTAAAGCTTAATCTGATCAATTTTTATGTGATGAAACTGAGAGATTTGGGCAATATTATTGTAAGGGTGTAATCTCCTTTTTCTGTATGTCATCAACAGGAAGCACACGAGGGTGAGGGACATAAAAAAATAATGCTATTACACATTGAGAGAAACTTTTCACTGCATGTCGGTCATTAATTTGTTGGGTGTTTCAGACACAGACCCCTATTTTGAGAGTTTAGTTTTGAAAAACAAAATGTGATGAAAGTTTGGTAGATGGCCGCCAAAACCGATAGCTGCCACCAAAGCCTTTTCTGTTGAAGGTAGTCGCTGTGACAATATGTTGATCTTGTTCAGTATCCTGATGTGTCAAAGAGGGTTTTACAGTACCAAATATCCTTCTATTAAACAATGATACCAAAGAGATAGGGTGAAAATACCACACAAAGACATTATTTTACCTAACTCATTGCACAGAGTCAGCACTCTAGGTCCCAACCATCTCGACCCTGGACTAATTTACTTCCTTGTACTTTTTTACACTCATGTTGGCAATAAAATGTTTCAGCTCCATAATGGAAATGGTAATCGCAAATGTCTGATGTCACCCCCTAAACCCTTCAATTTGAGACAGACATGAACATTCACAGCAGATCACTTGCAAAGGTAGAACACATATTAAGAATAATGGATTAAATATCTTCAGGTGACAGCTAGGTAATTGACAGTACCTAACAGGTATATAGACCAGGTACAGGTGACATTTTAATCACTCTTGTAGACATTGCACATTACATGAAAATTGTGAAATTCTCAAAATTTTCTTTATGACATGTTGCGTGATTGTTTCCTCACTCGAGACCGGTTTATTTAGAAAATGTCTTGCCGAGAGGCATTTCTTTGGTGACATGTTCATGCTAGGTATGACTGTGTATGAAATACTCATGCAAAATACCGCATTTTGCCCCATTCTCGTAATTTTACAAAACTCGGGCAAATCTATGTGGTTTTGCAAACCCCTAATTTACATGACTGCTGTCAAAGAGGCAATATTCAGTTTTTTGATGTGTCAGAAGGCTTGAAAGGAAATGCCTTTCACGAAGAAATGTATACCTACAGTAGTTACAATGGGAATTCTAGTTAACCACAGTGACCCATTACGATTGCGGAAGCGCTTGTGTGCTGTAACGCTGAGTGAATCATTCACGATCTTTGTATGCAGGCGCGAATCAAGTAGGATTTTAAATAAGAATTAGCTGGATTTTAAAAGAAATATGTACACTATGTTGCACTGTTTTCACTGACCTGTGCTGGAATTTGAAAGAGCGATTTGCGTAATCACCCGCCCTGGTCCAACCCGGCTTGTGCCGTTGTGTGGAGGGCAGGGCTAACCCCAACAGTATTCACTTCTGGTCTGAGGAGGCGGGACTTCCTACCCGGGACTCCTTATTAGACCGAAGTGCACACAGCGCAGCGAGAGACCCATTACGATTGCGGAAGCGCTTGTGTGCAGTAACCCTGAGTGAATCATTCACGATCTTTGTATGCAGGCGCGAATCAAGTAGGATTTTAAATAAGAATTAGCTGGATTTTAAAAGAAATATGTACACTATGTTGCACTGTTTTCACTGACCTGTGCTGGAAATTGAAAGAGCGCTTTGCGTAATCACCCGCCCCGGTCCAACCCGGCTTGTGCCGTTGTGGGGAGGGCAGGGCTAACCCCAACAGTATTCACTTCCGGTCTGAGGAGGCGGGACTTCCTACCCGGGACTACTCATTAGACCGATGTGCACGTGTACGCGCAGCGGACGCACGCAGCGGGTGCTCCGTCTGCGCGCCGAATGCACGCTAAAGGCAAGCCCGTCTGCGCACGACCGAGCCCAGAGACCAGAACCCCTGGTCCAAGTTGTAGGATCATATTCACAGCAGACGATCTACGTAAACTAGAAAGACCCTGCAAACTCTATGTAAACACACCATATTCGCTGACAGCAGAGAATTGAAGTGCAGACACTGTCAACTAATCCTAACACCCCAACCAAACAAAATACAGGCGGGAAGCTACACCTAGCACTATTGAATTGTAGATCGCTAGCTAAGCACAAATTTGAAATCCATGATTTATTGAGAGAACGAGATTTGGATGCTCTTCTCCTGACTGAAACATGGTTACATGAAGGCTCCACCCCTGATATTCTGGACGCCATTCCTAATGAATACATAATAGCACGGCAGGACTGAGCTGGTCAAAGAGGCGGAGGTATCGCTATTGTCTACAAATCAACATTGAAATGCATAATTAATAAGGCCGACATTAAAAACTGCGAGGCACTTTTTTTCTCCCTAGCAGCTACGGAAGATTACACCACTGCAGGCTTTTTGATATACCGGCCACCAGGACCACTAGCACAATTTATAACAAGTCTAGATGAGGAATTAATACATCCAGTCCTTCGTCATAAGAACCTCCTAGTTCTAGGAGACCTAAATATACATTTTGACAATGAACTAAATCAAGAGGCTAATGCAATACGTAGGGACCTACGGATGCATAATCTAGTACTAAAAGTAGAGGCACCTACGTACCAAGGGGAACATACCTTAGACCCTATTTTTTCAAATATCACAAAAATAGAGGTAGAAACTCCATGGCCAATTCCATGGTCAGACCACCACCTAATTCAGTTCACGATACCCTCCCATAGGGAGAGATCAGAAATACAGAGCAAGAAAATAACAACCAGGTAATGGAATAATTTTAATTCTACCTCCTTCACTAGTGAACTATTAAAAAATAGACCTACGCTTGATTTAGATATCAACATAGCTAATAGCCAAATAGAAACATGGATTACTCATGCACTTGACAGGACAGCATCCTGGAGCGTTAGGACAAAATGAAACTGCCCCTTGGTTTAATGTGGAGCTAAAGTCAGCCAAAAAGACCTGTAAGAGGCTTGAGAGAGTATGGAGGAAGGACTATGGTAGCAAAGCCAAAGAAGACTACAAAAATGAATTAAAACAATATCACACACTGATCAAAAAATACAGATGTGCCTTCTACACAGATAGAATTGAAGGGGCCAAGAATTCGTAGAAAGAAATGTTTGCCATACTAAAATCTCTTAGGACACGTGAATCGAAGGACGATTCGACCACATCTGCGGATAGCTGTAACAGGGTAGCCGAATTCTTCGCAAAAAAAGTGAATAACATTTATGACACATTCCCGAATAATGCAAAACAAGGCACAGGGCTTGCTGTTGAAAGCCAGACCATGTTTACGGGAATGATGTTAGAGGCTTTTAAGATCCCTGAATTGGAGGAGCTTACAGCCATAGCAAATAATATCAAATCTGGCTCCCCTCGAGATCTGGCACGACCAGATATAATAATGGAGGGCGCCAAAGAAATCATGCCATATATATCGGATCTCATCTCCAGATCATTCCAAAGCGGTACGGTCCCGACCAAATGGAAACAAGCCATTGTTAAGCCTCTAAAACAAATAGCATCAGTCGACCTAACCATACTAGAAAATCTCCGCCCCATCTCACTGTTACCATTCGTGGCGAAAATTGCGGAGAAGGCTATAAATAAACAGCTAGTAGAACATATAGACAGGAATGAAATACTCCATCCGTCACAATCGGGTTTCAGAAGAGCCCACTCCACTGAGTCAGCATTGCTTATGGCCTCTGAAACCTTGAGAATGCACGCAGATGACGAACAGACAGCGGCACTGATTCTACTTGACCTCAGTGTGGCGTTTGAAACCGTCTCTCACAAACTCCTCCCCTATAGACTAGAGATGTGTGGTGTGAGACATCTGGCACTACGCTGGTTGACATCTTTTCTCTCCTCGCGAGGTTTCCAAGTCTCACAGAAAAGCTACACTTCAGAGAGCATCCCATTACACCAAGGGGTACCTCAGGGGTCAACCCACCTTATTCAATATCTATGTGGGACCGTTAGCAGAGTGTGTGGAGAAACATAAGGTGTCAATTGCACCTACGCAGATGATACACAACTTGTTGTGATGCTATCCCAAAATAACAAGGACCTTGCGGCAGCACGCTTCTCCAATTGCCTAAAGGAGGTAGCCCAGTGGATGTCCAACCATTGCCTCAAACTGAACGGCAATAAAACGGAGGTGTTGATAGTGGGAAAGACTCCGTCAATCTGGTCAACAGCTTGGTGGCCGGACTGTTTGGGCCATATACCTACCCCCAAAACAGAAGTTAAAAATCTAGGGGTATGGATAGATTCCAAATTGACTTTTGAGAGCCAGATCCGTAAGGTGGCCGGGAAATGCTACTCTGCGATGAAAATTCAGCGACAGGTCTTAGATCTCCTCCCTTCTAAAGCAAGGAAGACCATTGTTCACGCAGTAGTAACCTCCCAACTGGATTATGGCAACGTACTATACCTGGGCACTACCAAAAGAGGGCTAGAAAAACTTCAGACAGTACAAAACGCAGCGGCACGCCTAGTCCTGGGCATGCCAAGAAGAACCAATACTAAACAAACCTTGATTGCTCTCCACTGGCTTCCAGTGGAAAAAATAATCAGATTTAAAGCTATCTGCCACGGCCACCGCATCCTAAGAAGGAAAGGGCATAGCTACCTCCTACCTTTAATCACGAGATATACACCAGGACGTAGCCTGAGATCACTGGACAAGGACCTAGTGACGGTTAGGCCTGGGCGAAGCACTACGCTACGCTCGCGTAGTTTGCGAAGTTCGCGCTACTTCGCACTACGCGAACTGCACGTAGCACAGTGCGAACACGCGTAGCGTAGTGTTGCGTAGTGCTGCGGTCATTTTTTGCTTGCTCGCGGTCCTCAACGTCAAGTTGGCGACCGCGAGCAAGCAAAATGACATCCTGGCGAGACTTTTTCCTTGTTCGCGATCGCGAGCATGGAAAATAAACCTCCCGGCGAGATTCCCAACGCGAGAAGGTCAGGTTTCCCATTGCGAGGGGTCGCGTATGCTCGCGACCGCTCGCGATGAGAAACTACCAGTTCGCGTTGAGAAAGCTCCAGCTCGAGGAAAAATCTACTCGAGCAGCAGAAAACTACAGCTCGCACTGTGCAAGATGCCATTTTCAATGATTGCACAGTGCCGGTTGCTTGTCCGCACTGTGCAATCATTGAAAACAACATCTTGCACAGTGCGAACATGTTACTTCGCAGTTCGCGAAGTGCTACGCGTAGCTCGCGTAGTGCGAACTTCACTTTGCGTAGCTTCGCTAAGTGCTACTTCGCGAACTATGCCCACCCTTAGTGACGGTACCTAGAGTTGTGAGAGCTAGAATGGGGGAGAGCTCTTTTAGGTACCGAGCGGCAAAGTGCTGGAATAATCTCCCATTAGAATTAAGAAGAGAGCCGTGCGAAAAAAGATTTCGCAAGCTATTAAATACCTGGCTATTTGTACAACCTCAGCCATGATAAACATAACGATCTCTCTTGATGCAAATTGCGGTTTCAGACACCCTCTCCACTCCCTCTGGTGATCTCTTTAGCGCGGGGACACACCGTTGGGTGTAACCATGCGCTTTATAAATGTATTATAATAATAATAATAATCCAAAATGAGATTGATTTAAACTACATTAACTGACTGCAGAAAACTCCCTAAATATTCTTCATATGCCTTCTAGGACACAAATATATATAGCTAATGATATAATCCACCAAGAAACAATGAGGACTCTTTGTATGCCAAAGGCACAAAATATGTATGCCTGCAGAATATAATAAACAGAAGAAATTCCTGCAAATGCACCCTATTTATGCTAGAGCTGATAGAATTGGCCTCTTGGAGCCAGCCAGAATGGTTTCAAGCAAAGATAAAGAAACACAGAGTTTGCTAAATCTGAATATTTGGTGGACTTATTGAAAAGACTAGATGAGTCAGTAGTAGATGACTCTCCTTCAAAAGCTCCTGAATATCAACCAGATCATCCAAACAGCATGTTACCAAAGAAGGTAGGTGGGAGAAATTTAGCTACAAACAAACAAGACAAAGCGGAAAATTCATGCAAGAGTTACATTACGGGTCTGTTTTTCCTAAAGAGGTTCATGCTATGGACAAATGAAGATCTTGATTTAGAAATTCTCATCTGTGCACAGGCGAAGAGAAGCCGAGAACAGCTTTTATTTTTTGCTTATAAGTTTGGTGCAGTTTGATGAAGCGTCACGAAAGTTTACCCACAAAAAGCATCTACCTCAGCTCTCTCTTCTGAGCTTTGAGGAGATCTGTCAAGCGGGGACAGAAAAAAAGGGGGTCCCAAACATGCTTTCTCCATGCAATTTCCAATAGGAACTTCAGACAACATTACAAGCAATACCACTGAATGGCATTACACCAAATTTAGCAGTAAGCTAGGTCTTTCCCCAGAAAGCATGCTTTTTGTGATTTAGTGTAAATCTGTACTGCCATTTTAGAGATATTACGGTTAAATAAAGTTAAATATTATATATTAATAGATATCTGGCACCACTGGACTCCCACAGCAAACATTTATGAAAAGGAGCATTGTGAATGGTAAGGTCTGCAGGATTAAGAGCTGTAATAGGGTGGCTGGCCACAGCATGAAGAGAAATAATGCGACTCCCATTTTAGGTCTCTGTTTTCGACATTCTGAAAAAAATATATATATAGAGATATGGGGGCAGGGTAGAGAAGTACCATGATGAATTTCGCTGGTGGAGTAATATGGAATTTTTTTGCAGCACGCCAATACAGCGGGTCCCATAGATAGAACATATGGTAGGAATTGGTCTGCTATAGGGGGTTGGCTACCCATGCACAGCAGGGGGTTGGAAGCAGACACAATGTAATAAGATCTTACTTTACTAAAACAAAAACTGAAAACGACTGAAAAAACTAAGATTAAAATGGAGATATTAACTCATCTTAAAAAAACCTTAGAAATTCAATAAAGCAATAACTTATTACCAACCCTTCCACCGTGGATGCTCTACACCACCCCCAACACCCATCCCACAGTTTTAATTTTTTGATTTATTTTACCTGTCTAAAAGGAGTCTTTTGGAACTCCCTCTGGGTGCTCTTGGAGTCCCACCAAATCGTTTCTCCTAACTGGGGGTGAGTGGTGTGGAGAAGTGTGGCTCAATGATTAGAGTGGCAGACCCTGATGCAGAGGTCTAGCCCGGGACCAGGGTTCAATTCCCCGCCTCGGCGGGTCTTGGGCCAAAAAATTCCACGGACCTGATAATTCTTGCCTCGGTGCCTAGTCCCACTCTGCAACTCTGGGCAATAGCTAGCTTAATCTCCACAACGCTAAGGATGCCTGGCCTCCACCTTGGGGGTGCCCAGGAGTGGACGCCTCACAGGGAATGCCACGATGGGTTCCACAGCGGTATTCGTACAAGCGCCTTGAGACCCTTGCGGGTGAGTAGTGCGCTATACAAGTATCAAATTTACATTTATAGTGGTTGAAAAGTTTCAGCACTCCATCCATCATCTTGTTGTGTTTGCTATGTTCACCCTAAGTGACCAAGGGTATGCCCACACGTGGGTCCCTTGCTCATTGTGCCACTGGATTCAAATTAGCCTGGCTGATGAGGGGTTATACACCGAAACCAGTCTCAGGATGCTTGTTTCCAGTCCAAAGAAAACCTGGCCTGGCAGCTCAGATTGGACTGTTCCTATGAGGAGCTGGATCAAGACTGATTTGCCTATGGCTGGGTCGAAACTGGGGTGGCATAGTGAGCAAAAAACAATGGATTTAACCCAGATCTCATGACTGGGGTGTGCGGTTGAAAAGTTTCAGCACTCCATCCATCATCTTGCTGTGTTTGCTAAAAATGAATATCCAGGTTTCCATACATCAAAAACAGTTTTTTTGACTAGTGGCATCTCTGAAAATAGACTTCAAAATCATGTAGTGTGTTTCCTGCACCATTCCAAATTATTGCAAATGCAGCACTACCACATTTTTGGTGAGATTTTAGTTCTGACTTTTCCAAATCAAAATAGACAAAATGTTATTCAGTGGCATCAACAAGAAGTCATGCTTAAGTTCTTTTAAATCTTTCACCACAAAATTGTTTCAACAGCCTTGTTTGGGATGCTACCATATAAAATGTCCAGTTTACATGTAGACAATAGATCTACAGTTTCACAAGTAAACTCTAGCAACCTTAAAAGTAGGTCATTCTTATCTTTCAAGATCTGTCATTTTCAAAATAATTTTTTCTAACAAATAGCCCACAGGTTTTGCACTATTGCAAAAATGGTGTAATTGCCCAAATGTATTGGTAAATCTTAAGAGATTGGAATTATAGGCTGTTTTCGATG
This sequence comes from Triturus cristatus, assembly GCF_964204655.1. NCBI lineage: Eukaryota > Metazoa > Chordata > Amphibia > Caudata > Salamandridae > Triturus > Triturus cristatus. The sequence goes on along the minus strand of NC_140591.1, from coordinate 1,361,124,254 downwards.
ACAAATGCTACTGTAATAATGTCTCTTTTATTGCCCAGATTGCTACATGTTGACGTGATTTCTGACCGTATTTCAGTGATGAATTGTGATCTAACAATGTGCCTCTAAAAGTCTATAAACACGTTCGTTTTATCAACTTCTTTTTATTATTAAGTACCACCTCATTTTACAATCAAACATGTTCCTTTTTTGTAGTTTTGTTAAGGATTGCCACTCTGATAAATGAAGTGTAAACCTAATTTCCTTTTCACGTATTACATTTTTAATTATCATTCATTACTTAATTTTTCAAAGGAATCTATATATTACCAATGGTTCTTTTGTGGTTTTCACCTCAAACTGAAATATTGCCATTCTTCCTGATGTAAAATGTTCCTGATTCAGTTCCACAAAAAAACACTTCCAATCCTTATGTCACAATTAATGAATGCAATAGTCCTGTTTGTAAGTTTGATTTACACTGCTTAGAATTATTTTAAATACTAGGGTACATATTTATCAACACTTTGCTTCAGTGCAGTGTCACAAGAAGTAAAACAAATCAGTACATAATGTTGATTTAGGAATTATATTAAAGTAGCACTGTGCACTGCTTTCCACTACTTTGCATTAAGGGGGGTCCTCCAATGAATGGTACATGGGTGTTCCAGTGCAACTAAAGATGGATTTTGAGGAACAGCTCTATCTACTAACTTTTGTAGACAGGGCTTTTCACCAAAACGTTATGCCTCTGAAAAAGAGAAAATAGTTTAGCAGAAGGATGTGATTTATTTTGAGGTGCATCAAAGAACAATGAATAGCATAGTAATGCAGGTATATTCACACTATCATACAGTGTGAATCCAATACGAGATTAATAATATATTTTGGTGAAAGGGGTACAATATTCATTTGAGGAGAAGATGTTAGGTTTCCTGCACAGGTGTTTCTCTTCTTTGTGTTGTCATTCTTCAGATTTCTCTTGAAGCCATTGCCCTTTGATGTATTATTCATTGAGATATCTCAAACTTTTATAATAAAGAGGACTCATCTATATCAGAAATTATAGATAGAATGGTAGAAGCAGTGTCTAAAAGATCTTTTTCTTTCCTAGCCTGGACAAAACATTTGTCTAGGAGAGACATTGTGCATTGAATTTTATAACCTATTGTTTATGATTGTTTGAGACAGTCCTGGGATTAGGAGAACCTTCTAAATAAAGTCTCCAAAGTGCACATGCTTTTTGAATAGATACAAATTCACAATCATAATTTACAGTGCAGTGTTTTTTACAGTTAGTCAATGTTCAGAAAAATAATCCCCTGAGTGTACCATTTCAGTGACTGGATCAATCTCTATAATAAACTTTTTGGGGGGATTGTGCATTTTTGAGGCTAAAGTGAATGCTTTTAAACACTGTTTACTGTATATTGTCCCTATGGACATATTTCAGGTTCTTGGTTAATTCTGTGATGAGGGCTACGATCTCTGAGAATCGCTCATGAATTGGAGATAAAAATTAGTGAATTCTTTAAATCTTGGGATTATTTTACTACAGACTATGTCAACCCATTTTAAATTGCTTTATTCTTCTTTTTTCCATACAGATACCTTTAACCAAGATAACAAAGCCCAGGAAGGAGACAGAGTAAACATACCTTTTTCTGACTTACCTCATAGGTCTTGCTTCAGGAGATGGGACAGAACATCCCTCATATGTGGTTGGTGGTCTTCAAAGGTGGCTAACAAATCATACATATAACCAATTGTGTAACTGCCCAGAAATATCTCTGAAGTCTGTGGGGCCAATTCACAAAGGGCCTCTGCACTCATGGTGGAGCCCCCGCAGTCAAGGGGGGGCCTGCACTTGCCCTGCCATGGTATATTGCAATTCAAATGTTCCGACACAATTGTGGAGGCCTCCGCCACGAATGAGGCCCTTTGTGAATGAGGCCTAGTGGGAATAATATGCTGGGAAGTGGCAGGGGTATAGTACAAGCCAAAAACCATCATTAGGTATTAGTATTTTATTGCCATCTTTCCTTGGTCCCCTTCCTGGATACTGACGGGGTGGGAGGAATGGTTCACTCCACCCATGGAATCGGCGGAATCTGGTGAAGAGTAGTGTGGAGTTCCAGACATACTCTGCCAATTGCCGTGTGGTAGAAATGTTGCCAGCGTGGCTCCAGAAATGTGAGCTGCTGAGCGATATTTGGCATCCCCTAATGCAATTTTTAATCGTGCGTGGTCACGAGCGGTCGTGTTCAGAGGTCTGCTTGTTCAGTAAATTTGCTAGTGCTCAGGTAGATTTTCTACTTGAGCGGTAGCAAAATAAACAGGAACGGCCACGCGCTCTTGAGCACTGCATGATGGCATTCATGCTGATTTTTTAGCGCTGCTCACAGTACTGGTGCTAAATTTCAGTGCAACATGCATATTTTCTGCCCATTGGTGGAACTCCATGGAATCTTGCTGAGTTTTTATGTAACTTCATGGACTTCGGCAAAGTGAAACTTTGTGAGTTCCGTCCACCCCTAGCTTCTGATTGTTATATGCCTCTCTCAAATCTACATTACAAAATGCACCAACATCCTTGGTCTGATCCTGAAATACAGGAATCAGAGGCATTGATTAGCTAGTATTGATTGTTTGAGCTAAGTTCTCATTAGTCAATGCAAGGGCTGAAAGTAACATCATGTTTGGGGAGGGAGCCCCTGCTGGAAAATTGAAATGTTGCATAAAAACTTTGTGAAATGTGCATACAAAGTGAGATGAAGCTGTCTATGACAGCTGCAGCTGTAATCTTATGGAACCTTTGAGGGTGATGATGTAATGAAATGTGGGGGGCCAGGAGGAGTTGGCAGTTAGTGGGGAAGGAGCTGATTGTCTACCATTGTGGCTGGATGAGACCTTTTTGTTTGGAGGATAAATACTTTGACATCTACACCACATGTCCTGAAATATTTTAAATGAAGCTTGCCACACTGGCCATGATGGGTGGGCATTGAGTAGTATGACAAGGAAGGTCTCAACAGTTTAAGGTACCTGGTTTGTTGTTAACAAGACTTCTCTGAACAACGCCTGGTAGGAATTACATTTTCTACTACCATTTTGGTGGGTAAAAAAAATAAAATGACTTGGAACTGTCTGAGTTTAAAGGCGGTTATGCTGATGTGGATCAAATTTAAAGTGGATTTGTTTCAAGGCTCTCATTTTTCAGACAATTGTTTACATTTGTTTTCCTAAGTGTGTGTATTTTAAAACTATATCTTTGAAACTTAAGTGCAAGAGTGACTCAACCGCTAGAGTGACATTACAAAACAGAGTCTGTCTTGAAACTCTTTTGTCAGAGCACTTCAGTATTTGTGATTGTGAAGTGACACAAGGTGAGAGTCTGAAAGGCAGCAAAGAATTGTCTCTTTCTAAGCTTTTGAAACATGTGCCCTGCAGTCTTGTACATGAAGCTTGTCAGACACTTCAGTCAAAGTCTTCTCTATATATTCCTTCAACACTTAGGTACTGATTCAGAGTTTGGCATGTGTGTTACTAGACCACAAATGAAACGGATATCCCATCCACCTGATTATTAACATCTTTAGTGTATAATTGTCTTGTAATTAGGTGGACGGGATATCCGTCACATTTGTGATGACATAACTTGTCCGCCAAATTCTAAATCAGGTCTGGGATCATTTTTGACTGTAAGAGTATAAATCTAACCACAGGGGCCATCATTCCCAAGTATTCACTTAATTGCTCAATCATAACTGATAAGCTGGCAATTCGTCTGTTCCCCCTTGCTAAATACATCACAGAAACCTTGGTAAGCTGAGGTAATCAGCAAGTTTCAGCAACTGTGAAGAAGAACAATCATTTTCTTTGAGAATATATTGAGGCTTACTTGGAAACAAAGTCGATCAACTATCTTATGTGTGAGTTCAGTAGTCATACCCAAATAGTGCCTTGCACTGCAGGAACAGATGGTGAACCAATGCGATTAAAACATATTTCTTGCATATGACAATTCTCCATAGTCATCAGCTATGGTGGGGTTGTAAGGTAAACTGCTTCTAAATTAAGTGTTGTACCCTTGATTACCTTGATATCCTCTGCTTGCTTCTTAATATCTTCTAATGAGTTCTGCCATGAAAACTTGTATCCATAAAACAAGTAGAGGTTCCTGAATCAATTAAGGTCCATAACAGTAAGGGTCCAGCAAAAGTTACCAACATGATCTGTAGTAAATAATGTGCCCTAATGTTGACAGATTTAATACTGAAGAAAATATCCTCTTCTGGTCTGATATTCATGGTCAAGTGACCTCATTTCCCCAAAGTGAGTGGCAATTAGGAGAAAAATTAACATTGTCTCCAGAAAATAAACACAGTCCATTCTTTCTTCATCTCTCCTTCTATTCAGATGCCAAGGTCTTTATAAAATTTCCCACAAAGGGGCCGATTCCAATCCGTGTCGGAAAGCACTCAAGCCGAGCCGGATCCGGGGTGTTTTCCGACCGAGCCGGAGTCCTGCAGTCTGACCGAGCGAGTACAATGCAGCCGTATGCTGTCGGACTCGGTTCGGTCGGACTCCCATAGAAGTCAATGGGAGCCGGTCGTACGCCGTGTACATGGGCTCCCATTGACTGAATGGGTATGTCGCGGACAAGTGGGCCCCCTACAGTGATTACACGTTGGTGCCATCCGCACCGTACATGCCTGTGTTGTGGAGACCCATGGGTTTCCCCCTGTGTCCGAGTCGTAGGGCTGCGTGTGACAGGGTGTCCGACGCGGATCCCCGAAGGCAACGACCCGGCCGATTTGCGAGTCAGACACTCCGGCTCACACAGGCTGTCCGACGATTGCATTGTACTGGGTCGGTCGTAAATTGCATCCATTGCACGCCACGGTTAGCTTCCGACCGAGACTTATGGAGCGGTTCAGACCCGGTAACGAGTCGGTCGGTGAATTTCATGTAGCTTGCATCGTACTTGCTCGCTCGTACAGCTGTACGAGTCGGGCGGAAAACACGCATACGGCGCATAGTTTTTCCGGCCGGATTGCGTTCAGTGCCCTTCCGTCCCGGATCGGAATCGGCCCCAAAATGTCTCAAACGTTCCTGCTTGATCTACCAGTAGCCTTTGATGCAGTGAATCATGGGCTGCTGATGGAATGATTGAGTGGCATCAGTGTGACCTGCTCAGCTTGCAAGTTACTGAACTCATTTATTGTGGGCCAGGCGCAATCAGTCAGAATTGGCTGGTTCTCATCTTCACCTTTCTCCCTTCCGTGCTGTGTTCCCCAAGAGTAATCAATTAGTCCTCTGTTATTTAACATCTATGTCACTCCCTTTGCTGAACTTAATAGATCATTTGGTTTCGAGCTGATGTCATATGCAGATAACACACAAATAATTGTGTCTCTGGAAACAGAGGACAGGGTTGTGGCACTGCGTTTCTGTGAATGCATGAAAGTAGTGGGACACTGGATGGTGAGAAATTGTCCCAAATTGAATTCCGCAAAAACTGAGGTACTAGTGTTTGGTGCCCAGCCATCGTTCTGGATGTCTGATTGATTGCCCTACAAGCGTGGTCCTCTTCCATCTCCGGTCAGTTGTGTTAAGAAACTTGGGGGCATATTATCAAGGTCCAGCGATAAATATCGCTTAGCGCGCTTAGCGCTTGCATATTTATCGCCCGTTATCTCTGGAATTTATCGCCCGGTTAGCACGTTATCCACAACGCACATCGCCGAGGCGATAAAAATTCCAGAGATAGTTGGGATATCGCTGTTTTCCATGCTGGAAAACTGCGATATCCTAGATGATAGGGCCTGTGGTTTTACCCACACAATCCACCCCCTATGTTAAGTATGCCTTAGTCAGGAATTTAACGGACGTTAAAATCCTGCGTTAAGGCGTAGTCAGCTCGATTTAAAAAATCGCTCACCTTCCTTGATAATATCACGAAGCTGCCTTCGTGATATTTCCCCTGGTTGGTTTCATAGCCACGCCTATTTTGCATCTCATTAGCGATGCAAAGTTAGGCGTACTGGAAACGGGGCTAAATCAGCAAAACACGCGATAGCGTGTCTTTGCTGAAAAGGTGATGAAATTATCGCCGTTTTTCGGCCGAAAACGGTCGCAAAAGCGGCGGTAATTTCATTGTGTCGTCTTGATGATATGCCACTTGGAGTTTCCGTAAATAACTTAGGGGCATATTATCAAGGTCCGGTGAATGTCTAGAGATACTTGCCAGAAATCTTTCAGCTCCTCACTCAGCAAGTAGTTCTCCCAGACCCGGTATGGCTTTTCCATCTTTCTGTCTACTGCAGCCAGGAGATGATTATACCAATGAGCCACTTCTTTCTTCCTCGGGGGCAAATCTTGTAGTTCATTTTCCATGGTATTATCTTCCAACAGGGACGAGCATTGACTCTTACACCAGGATGAGATCTGGTAAAATTTTAACCTCGAAAGAGTACCTCTCGTAGTGTGGCTCCAAAAATCCCAAGGATAACATTTATTACCCACTACAATGTCCTTCCAATGCGAGACTCCAGCCTCTTTTTAAAGGGCGAGCTAGAGCATTAAATATGTTCCAGGGGTGTTCCAGGGGAGTCCCACACTTGGGCCCGGTCACTATAATAAGAAAGTGCCAAGCAGACTCGACAGTCCGACCATAACTTGGCCGCCATATGCAACGTCTTCAAACAAAATTTGGAGGAGCCGAACTTATACATGAATCCTAGGTTCTCTGAACCAACTAGCATAGCTTTAAACATGCTACCAATTAACAAGTCATCTGGAGTAAGCAATAACATCCTGCAGTTTTTTAATTGGTAAGCCCAACAGTATAGCTGGAAATCTGGTAAACTCACGACTCCACGCAATAATTTGCGTGTTCATTTTTTTCAGGACAGCCTGATCCCTTTACCTGCCCAAATAAAGGAAGATATCTTGCCCTAATTCAAAGCAGGTCAACTTTTGCGAATTCTAGGGGGATGTTCTTAGACAGATAAGTATATTTAGGAAGCACACACATTTTGATCAAATTAACCTGTCCATAATGGGAGAGCGGTATACTCTGCCATCTTTTTATTAAAATATTAACCTCTTTTGAAACTCCATCTAAATTAGTTTTTAGAATTTCTCCAGGATCCTGAGTGATTATGACTCCAAGATATCGAAACTCCCTGGCGAAAATCCCCTACTGATCAGTAATGTTCCATGCCATAATCTCAGTTTTATCATTACGAAAATCTTTCCCTGGTGTGTGTGCGTCTGTGAGTGTGTGTGTAACCCAAACCAAAGGTGCAGATAGCAACTGACTACAACCCCTGTCCTAATCTAATTGGGGGGCATCTGGCTGGGCATCAAGGAAGCGGGGGCTGGCCTGAGTCCTGTGATATCTGTTCTCCTGCTTTTGAAGTCCCGCTTGTCGCCCCCGCCCAATTCCTTTCCATGGCTTTTCTAAGAAGCCAATCTTCTCATCTTCTCCTAACAAATGACTATATTGTTGTAGGCCCAGGCCTCTTCACACCTACTAAGGGAGCAACTTGGCACAGGCTGTCAAAGTCAGACCAATCGGAAGAGGCAACTACAGGTAACATCAGGATATGATAGGATAGGATATCAGTTTATAGAGCACTCGAATGCCGAGGCGTCTTGGCGCTAAGAGTGAGAAAGAGATCTAAGAGTATTAAAACTAATCAGATTAAAACCCCAGAAATAGCCATGTTTTATTTGCTTCCTGAAAACTGTCATACTTGGTTGAAGTCTGAGCGTAATGGGCAATTGGTTCCACAACCGAGCTGCTCAACGTGACAGGCTTCTACCCCCCCATCTAACTCTACGGACTTTGGTAGTACAAATAAGGCCAGCGTCTGCCAATCTGAGACTTCTGTTAGGGATATACCACTGAAAGATTTTTCTCAGATCAGAATCAACTCCGCCGTATAACGTCTTATGCATTAGGCATAAGGCCTTAAAATCCATGCGTTGCTGTATTGGATGCCAATGTAGCGACTTCATAGCTGCCGAAGTGGGGTGACCTTTTGGGATATTCAAGAGAATTCGTGCAGCTGCATTTTGTATCCACTGCAGTTTGGCCTTCTGTGCCTTGTCAGTACCCACGAAAAGAGCATTGCAATAGTCTAATCGGGATAAGACTAAGGGCACAACGACAGTTTTTCGAAGCTCATGAGGAATAAAAGGGAACACCTTCCGCAATAGCTTCAGAATGTAGATGCAAGTGGAGGTTACATGATTGATCTGAGCAGAAAACCCCAGTTGATTGTCAAAAATGAACCCCAGGTTCTTAACTTTCGTAGATGGTATTGGGCAAATGCCCACCTCTACCGGCCACCAAGTGTGATCCCACAGGGACGGCCCACCACCAAACTCCATGACCTCATTGTTATCTGTATTGATCTTAAGGAAATTATTGCACATCTAGCTCATGATGTGCCTCAGACACAAAACACAAAACGCTGGCGTGCCGAAGGCGTGCCTAAGGCAAGCCCATCTGCGCCCGTCAGCGTCCCGGAGGCGGCTGGCGCTGGAGTTTCTGCCGGTTTATCTATGGAGCGGACTACACATATCAAATATGAGAGGGAAAACCTACTCAGTGTTAGTAGGCGTATGAGCTGCAGGCCCCACTTTCCCATGCCGTTGAGTGAGGAGGCTGTCCCCTGCAAAGATTGTAATTGGCAGGTCTCCCATGCATTAGGGATTTGTAGTGGAACACCGATTCCAGCGACAAACATAACCCAACGGGGAGGGGGCGGCATGCACCTACTAGTGTCATTGCTTAATACAAGCTCAGTTAAAAAACATGAGCTACAACTTCAGGAACTATTAGTGGACTCTAGCCCTGACATGATGTTTTTAACAGAAACATGGTTGACCGAGGCATCTAACCCCACTATCGCCGGAGCGATCCCCTCGGGTTATCAGATTCTGAGGAAAGATCGATGCGAAGGGTGGGGTGGGTGGGTGTCCCTTATTTATAAAAGCACCCTCAGATGTGTACCTTTAGTCCTTACAGAGATTGAGGGGGCTGAGTTCTTGGGTTTCCTCTTAACCATCTCGGTCCATCAGTCCATAGCTGGGGTGGTTATCTACCGCCCGCCAGGGCCTGCCGGGAAGTTTCTGGAGGCGATTAGCCACATTATCTCCCCTTAGCTGCTAAATATAGTCATCGCCGGGTCCTTGGGGATTTTAATTTACATATGGATAATATTTTAGAACCTGAGGCCCTCAAACTGTGTGAATCCCTCGACATACTAAATCTGATCCCTTTTGTACACCTACCTACGCACAATAAGGGCCATACATTAGACCAGATTTTCTCCTCCAAACTGATAGAAGTTGAGGCCCCACTCTCCCTTACCTGGTCTGACCACTGCCTGATAAATTTTAGAGTACCTAGGGAACTTAATAGGTCCCGATCCCAGGAAAAGGTCCGTGCCAGTAGTTTTAGGCCTTTTAACCTAATCACTCCTGAGGCGACGCAAAGTGCTTTGCAAACCCACCCTATTCCAACTTGTGGGATTCTTGAAAGCGATGTGCACTCCTTGGAGTAATGGCTGTTCCTTAGAGCCTCAGAACTTGCCCCCCCCTACTCTGAGAGTGGCTAAGGCGAACCGTGCTTCTGCCCCGTGGAATACGGAAGCTCTAAGGAAAAGTAAAAGTGCATGTAAACACTTAGAAAGGATATGGCGAGCAAACTACACGGCCCACGACAAACTTATTTTTAACGCAGCCCTAAGGGACCATCACCGGAAAGTTCGCGAGGGTAAGAAACTCTTTTTCTCTATGAAAATTGACCAGGATGGCAATAAAAGTAGAGAACTTTATAACATTGTCAAAACCTTTTCATCGCCCGCAGCTATTAGATGCCCGTTTGCGCCAACCAGTGAATGGAATAATATGATGGCCTCTTTTTTCCACGATAAAATTAGAAAAATACAAGACTCCTTTGAAACGCAGCTGTTGGTTCTAACAGCAGATCTAGATTCCCCTAGTATTGCTGTAAGCTCAGAATTCTCCCTTATGCAGTTCCCTGTTATTTCTATGGACCAATCATTAACTCTCATGAAGTCCTTGAAATCAGGCTCTCCTGCCAACCCCTGCCCTGCCAAGGTGTTGTCGGTAATGGCAGAGGTGATTAATCCTACAGTGAATCGGATCTTAAACAACGCCTTGTGGGAAGGATATATGCCTCCCTGCTGGAAACATGCCAGAATTCTTCCTTTGTTGAAAAAACCCACGGCTGACCCTGAGGTAGCTGGTAACTACCGCCCTATATCCCTGCTCCCTTTTTTTGCCAAGTTCTTGGAGAAATATGCTAATTCCATATTACTGAGTACATTGAGACTAATCATCTTTTGCACTCTAGTCAGTCAGGTTTTATGGCAAACTTTAGCACTGAATCAGCCCTATTAGAAGTGTCTGAAACTATAAAAGCCACGCTAGACAGGGGAGGCAACGCAGTCTTGGTACTATTGGACCTCTCCGCGGCTTTTGACACCGTGCCCCACAACAGACTGGTGCAAAGATTGGTGGAGGGCGGTGTCGGTGGCACTGCCTTGAGCTGGATCAGGTCATTTCTTAGTAATCGTCTCCAAACTATATGCCCCCCCCCCTTTTTCTAATGTTATTCCTCCTATGAATGTCAGGGTCACACAGGGCTCTATTCTGAGCCCAACTTTGTTTAATCTATATATGACCCCTATTGCCCTTCTTGCTGAACGACATGAGGCAAAGATCGTATGGTATGCAGATGATACTCGGCTGTTGTTCACTTGTGAGAAGGGTGCTGAGTTTGATGGCCATGCAATAGATAACTGTCTCTCAGAAGTTTTTTTGTGGCTGAAAGATAATCAAATGAAATGTAATCCTGAGAAGTCCGAGATTAACTTTTTCGGCCCTAGCCCCTGTGAGACTTGGCACAGCTGGTTGCCGCAGGATTTGTCCCCCCCAGGTCGTCCGTGACTGTGGTTAAGAACCTCTGAGTCAGACTAGATGCTACGCTTTCTATGAAATCCCAGACCCAATCTGTAGCTGGGACCTGCTTCGGGATTTTAACAATGGCGAGGACCTTTTTGCCCCTGCTTTCTGTCCTTCACAGAAAAACCATTGTCCAAGCTCTGGTAACCTTGTGACTGGATTATGCTAACTCTTTGTACTTGGGACTTCCCAGCTACTTGATTGCTCGTTTACAGGTGATTCAAAATACGGCGGCTAGGGCCATCTTTCTGGCCGACCCCAGGACTCATATGTCCCCTCTTCTGTCATCCCTGCATTGGCTTCCTGTTCAGAAAAGAATCCTATTTAAAGCTTTGATTCTGGTTTTAAAGCCTTTAATCAGATTGGAGCCCCTTACCTTAGACAAAAACTTCCCCATTACATCCCTCAATGTACACTGAGGTCCTCTACTCAACTCCTGATTCCTGTTCCGAAAGTTGCACTTGCTCGGGTCAGCGGTAGTTCTTTCCCGTCTATGGAACAGCCTTCCTTTGACCCTCAGACAAGTTCAGGATCTGCTCACTTTTAGGACAGGGCTTAAGACATGGCTCTTCCAACTCTAATTTGTTCTGCTGGTTTCTGCTTTTGGTGCCCTCTTTTTTTCTGCGGCTATGTGGTTTTTTGGTTAGCGCCAGGGCACTCCTGGGAGTAGCTGAGCGCTCTATAAATACCAAATTAACATAACATAACTCATGAAATCTAGCCGCTACCGACTCTGACTGTTTTGATACCGAGATGATAATTTGGGTATCGTCGGCGTACGACACAAACGAGAACCCATGTTGTCTAATGAGACTGGCGAGAGGGTTCACATAGATATTAAAGAGCGTTGGTGACAGTGCCGAACCCTGTGGGACTCAACATGGCAGATGGAAGGTTTCTGACTGCAGACTCTCCTAGTATAGAGTTTGCTCCCTATCTACTAAAAAAGAGGAGAGGAGGGACAGAGCCACCTCCCCAATCCCCACCGCCTTCAGCCTTTGCACCAAACTGTGTGATTCATGGTGTCAAATGCAGCTGATATGTCGAGGAGGATGAGGATCGCTCTCCCCCCCCATCCACCTGTCTCCGAATCTCCTCCGTTGCTACGACTAACGCCGTCTCAGTCGAGTGTCCTGACCGGAAGCCATGCTGACTGCAATCCGGCAGGTTATTGCTGACTAGATAAGATGGGAAGTCAAAGGGGAATAAAGTATTCCATACCCAGACTTTAACCTAGTGAATGTAGGTGCACAAGGGAAGGGAATCCCTTAAGGGTGGAACTAAAACCGGGTTCGGCGACGCGGGCAGGTTTACTCACCTCCAGGGGATGTTTACTAAGGAACGATTGTGTTTCTCCCCCTGTTGACGCGCCATGCACCTGATGATGAGCTTTTTATAATATGAAATGGTGACCCCCTTTTAAATCAATACATAAGGTAGGGGCGCCTATTAAGGGTTGACCAACATATTAGTTTTCACCCTTGTTTTTCTCACCACACTGTAGATAGTTTTTTTGAGCACATTTCACTTTAGTATTATAGGTCCTGACGAAGCGCCACGAGATCCTTCTGACTAACTGGGCGCGAAACATGTTGACCAGAAAAGTTGAGCGTAGCTAGCCACTCCTCCTTTGTGAGCATATATAGCTTTTACGCCACTCACCCCCTTTTAATTAGGTGGTTGACTGAGCCAATAAACTTTTATTTCAGATTAACCAACCTTTTTTAAGTCACTTACATCTACACTCCCGGGCCCTCACACGCATGCACCATACGGCAGGGAACAAAAGATCTCCGACAAAGAGCCCCTGTATGGGTGCCCGTCGGGTATTGCACCGCCGACCCGACGAGGAGCAGAACCCAGATGATGAAGCATGACACCTAGCTTGCTGGGTGTGTGAGGGTTTTAGTTCCACCCTTAAGGGATTCCCTTCCCTTGTGCACCTACATTCACTAGGTTAAAGTCTGGGTATGGAATACTTTATTCCCCTTTGACTTCCCTTCCTGTAGGAACTACACATCTCTTGTTGATACAGTTACTTAGGGCCTATGTGTAGGACCTCTATAAAAATAGCCCACCTTTCACTCTCCTTCCCTTTGTCGTACATGACTAGATAAGATGTCAGCTCCTGGTTAATTGCCCTCTCAAGGATTTTAGCAGACATCGGTAGGCAAGAGATGGGACGATAGTTTTTAACCTCTAATGGGTCTAGTGCTTTTTTTTTTTTTCAAAACCTTTATTTAGCATATGATGTCCGTACACAGCATAATGCCTACAACCACTCTTGGCCGGCAGTGTGCTATATTAAGAAAGAGGCAGAAGTGTACACAGCGTATCGCCAACAACCCAAAATATACCGCGTCAAAATATATGTAGGTTTTGCTGTTTAATGGAACAAGGGATCACAAACCCTAATAGCCTTAAATAACAACAGACTAGGAACACAACCAACTAGCCTCACGGTGAGAGTGGTTCAAGAAATTAAAAAATCGCGATTCAGAGAGCGCCTGGAACAACAGAACACAGTCTTAAGGGCGTAAGCATTGCAGTGGATATCTCAGCATCATGATCAACTCCTCATGCCACCACATCAAGCACACCAGCACACCCAGTAGGCCGTGTAGCCACCCCGAATCCCACAGTTTCCAACCAACCTCCGTAGGTGCCCGACTACTGCGAGGCATTGGGAGCAGTATGCAGCCTCGTCCTCCAGGGGTGTCAGATGCTGCTGTTTGCATACCCATCAGCGGTCCGTACCCCAGGTGCTCCCAAGGTCATTCTCACCTCAGCTGCGTGTAGCCTAGTGATCTATCTGGATGGGGAGGAGGGGGCAGCTTCGCCAGGTACCAGTGGGGTCAGCAATAAGTAATTCTTCAGGGGACCCCATATGTCTCGGGGTCGGGAAGCTGATGGAAGGAGGTCAGAGTATAAGGCAAGCTGATCCTGCCAAAATATCATCGTTTCTAGCCAGTCCTTGAACTTAGGTGCCCTCCCTCTGCCCCATTTACAGGCCACCCTCCACTTAGCAAGAAGGAAGCAAACAGAGGCGAATTTCCTATGTACCCCAGGGAGCCGCTCCGTGTAGCCCAGTATGCCCATCAACGGAGATGGTGGTAGGGGAGTATCCAACATTTTCCCAACTGCTTCAAATATCTGTTCCCAATAGTCCTGAAGGGCCGGGCAGCTCCAGGCCAGATGCAGCATATCAGCGCCATCAGCTCGACATCTGTCGCATCTGGCATCCTCTCGCAGCCCAAACCGGTACAGGTGAGCGGGTGTGTAATAGTATTATTGCAAGTATTTGAAGTGCGTGATACGCAACCTGCTGCTAGCAGACACTTTCTCTGTCTGCATGCAGCAATAGAGCCACTCCCGACCATTTAGCTCGGGCAGCGCTCTGCGATGTGCCAATTTCTACGTATATAGATAGACCTATAGAGGATGGACACCATGTGGGACGCAGTTTTCGCGGTTCCTGCAGAAATTCTGGGGTACAGGCCTGTATTCCCTCTCGCAGACGGGCATAAAGGAATGTTTCCATAACATTTGGTGGAGGTTCGGCACACAACTGCTGCAGTGTAGCAAATTTCCCATTTTGATACATATCTCCCCATGTATGAATTCTCCGTTGTCGTTTGAATTTTTTGAAGATACCCTCCTGCAGGATAGTCAGTTGGGGATGAAACGTCAGCGGCAACCGGGGGGAGTAAATCATTGGGGCTTGCATTTTGTGTGCAATCCACTTCCATGCACGCATCGTGCAATCTACAGTTGTGGGGACCCATTCGCGCTGTGATGTCTGTTGCAAGAGTGCCCCCTCTATCGGGACGGGGTCAGCCAGCCAATGCTCCATGGCCACATGAGCTGTATATTTCAGGCCATTAAACCAGTAATACGCATAGTGCGCCTGCACGCACATATAGTATAATTCAAAGTTGGGCAGCTCAAGCCCTCCTACCGCGTATGGACTGGCCAGCGTCTTCCACTTAATCCGTGGCTGCTTACCACCCCACACAAGGCGCAGAAGTTCTGTCCTCAGCGGCGACAGAGGGCACCCTTGCCTAATGCCCCGAGTCAGTGGTATTGCCTTAGACGTGTGGCCATTAATTTGCACACGGGCCACCGGAGCATTATAAATCAATTTAATCCAAGCAGAAAATCCTACCGGGAACCCCATGCAACGAAGTACTGCGTGTAAATATTCCCATTCTACCGACTCCAATGCCTTGGTGGCATCTAAAAAAATGGCCGCCAGCGGCAATTGCGGGGCCACCTGTTGGATAATCGAAAAGAAGGTGCGGAGATTGTGGGAAGTGGATCTTCCGGGAATAAAGCCCGCCTGATCGGGTAAAATTAACTTATGCATCAGGAGATTCAGTTGATTAGCTATCATTTTTGTGAGAATTTTACTATCCACGTTGATGAGGGACAAGGGCCGGTATGAGTCACACTTGTTAGCCGGTTTCCCAGGCTTCAGAATGGACATAATAAGGGCCTCTCTCATTGTGGGCGGCAATGCCTGCGTCTCCAGTGCCTCTGCGTACACCTCCTGCAGAATGGGGGCAAGCTGATCCAGATATAGTTTATAGAAGTCGCTCGGAAGCCCGACCGGCCCCGGTGCCTTCCCGGACCGCAACTGAAGGACCGCCTCTCTCAATTCATCACTCGAAAATGGCGTACATAGAAACTCTCTCTGATTGTCTTCCAGAAACCATAGCGTGATGTCCCCAAAAAAGCGCGGGAAGTCCACTGCGTTGATCCCCTTAGAGCTGTAAAGCTCCGCGTAAAAGTCAGTAAAGGTCTGCAGTATCCGGGCACTGTCCTTCTGGCAATTACCCTCTCCGTCCTCCACCTCAAGTATATAGTTAGCATACCGGGGCAGTCTGATATCCCGAGCTAGGGCTTTCCCAGGTCTGCCTCCCTCCCCATAACGTCGTGCCTGGACATACTTCCCTCTAAACTTCGCCTCTTTGTCTGCCGTTTCCGTGTATTCTGTCAGTAGCTCCCTCATCTTAGCCCTTCCTTCCCCGGCACTATTCTGCCAGACATCCGCCTCCAGGTCTTTAAGTTCTCCCTCCAGCCGTCGTAGCTGTCGGCGGATGCCCCTCAGTACCCCAAAGCTTTTGGACATACAAATCCCCCGTATAGTCACTTTAAATGCCTCCCACAATGTCCCCACCTGCTCGACCGATCCCCTGTTCTGCTTGAAGAATTCAGCTATAGCCTCTCCTAGTTCTGTCTTGAAAACCTCATCGAGCAGCGCCTCAGGGGCAAGTCTCCAGCACATGGGACTGGCGTTCAAGTTGGGGATGTCCAGAGTGAGGCACACCGGGGCAGGGTCGAACAGTGTACAAGCTAGGTGATCAACAGCACGCACCCAAGGGCAGATCCCCCTAGACCCAAGCCATTAATCCAGCCTCGACCAGGACTCTTGTATTGACGCTTCCTGGACAGCCAGAGTAAAATACAGGTAAAAAGAGAACGGGTTCCCTTCGTATTGCAGCTCCGGATAGTTAAGCAGCCTTGCCACTATAGGTCTCGGTGGTGCTCCAGCCGGCGGCTGTGGGACCAACTATCTGTGTGCTCGCTCGACTATCAGATGCGCTGAGAAGGAGTCCGCCCCCAGTGTGGAGGTGAGTAGCCGTTCCACATAGTCCTCCATTCGGCCCGTGGCTGTGGTCTCCGGAATTCCTATCAGGCGAATGTTATTTCTTCGGCTACGTGCTTCGAGATCCTCGGTTTTGGCCGCAATCACATTCAGCAGCAGCTTGTCCATTTGTGACATTTGCTTGGCCGTGGTATTGTTCTCCGTCTCCTTAAGCTGTTCTTCATGTTTTTCCACTTTCAACACCAAGAAATCGAGCCGGGTGTTCATGGTGTCCATTTTCCCTGAGAGGGCATTTAAGCTCTGCTGTATTGCTATGAGCATGGTCTTTAGTTCCTCACTAGGAGAGGCTTCCGGAGGATTTGTCAGCATCGGGGCGGGTTCGCCCGCATCTTCGGCAGTGGAGCACGCAGTCGCTTTTTTCTGCTCGAAAGGCAGTCTTGATTGGCGTGCTTCCGCTTTCCCCATGATGCTAGCCACGCAAATACCTGTTCGACAGGGCTCCCCCACAGCCTTCGCAGAAGTGAAGTGCCTCCCCAGGCGCAGCAGTGATCCGTTCCCGGCACTATCTGCACTCTCCGTCATTCAATTAATATGCTCTTCTCTGTATATTAGCTTCTCCCTCCTGTATTTATTCCCCATCTCTGCTTTGTTGTGTTGTTGGGATTTTCCCACATCAAGCAGCACCTCAGTCCTCTATGTGGAATCGTATGCCGCCTCTCAGGTAGTGCCCATCCAATATGCAGGCCCGTTAGCACCTCGCGCCTGTCTCATGTGCCTCACCGCAGCTGCCGAAGCGGGGCTCAAACGGTGCGTCACTTTTCACAGGCCTCGCTCCGAGGCGGCAAGGCGAGCGCCCGCTCCGCCACCCGCTCGCCCAGGCTCAACCCAGTGCTTACAGGCGTCCGCAGCTCTGCCTCGGCGTCAGGGGCGATCCGTCCCACTCCACCACAGCGAGTCCTCGATTCCCTGGCTCCGGTCACAGCCGCGCAGCGGGGGCCCCCCAGGTGCCTCACCCACGGGGCAGCAGGCTTCTGGTCCTCGCGCCAGGCCCAGCTATCACCGCCACCTCATATAGGCGAACTGCAGCAGCACCCGTGCCCAGGGGGGTCCGCCAGCGTCAGGGTGCAGGTTGTGAATCGCCTTCGCTTCACTCTTCTTCTGCGCGGTCCGCCCGGAGGAGCCGCGGCGTATACAATGTGGTCTCAGGCCCAGTACCGCATGGCCGCACTGGCGCTAGCGTAACACCAGTGGCCGCAGGGCACTTCCAGCAGAAGCAGGCGTCACTCCCCCGGGCCGCAACCAAACCGGATAACTTCAGGATGAAACCGCGTAGCGGCTTCAAACTTACAGCGAGTCTTCAGTGTCGCGCTGGGCTCATTTTCGCGGGTGGTGCGACTGTGGGTGAGGGGTCCTATGGCAAATAATTAAAGCATAATCGGGTCAGGCAGCCAGAGCCTCATATAAGCACGGCCATCTTGGTCCGGTGCCACCTAGCGCCCCCCTAATGGGTCTAGTGCTTGCTTTTTCAAAATGGGTCTGATGCAGGCCTTTTTCCAGACCATCAGATAACTCCCTGAAGTGATCACTTAATTAAGAATGGGAGTTAGATGTTTACTAATGGTCTGGGCCGCCTGATGTATCACAGCTGACAATGCAACGGCGTGTCCTCCGTAGTGTCTTATAAACCGTCATCGCCTCCTTGCCTGTTTTTCTGAAGTTCATCATAAATCATAGTGATCTTATTTTGATAGAAATTGGCCATTTTATTGCAAAAAGCGGAATCAGGGCTAAAGCGGGTGTTCTGACGTGATTTCAATAGTAATTCAACATTTTTAAAGAGTTGCTTAGTAGAATTAATTGCCTCCGCTATTTTAGCTGAGTAATAGGTGGTTTTAGATAAAATAATGGCTTCTTTACACTGATGAAGCGCAGAATTGTAAGCTATCTTATATTCCATCCTATATTCCATTTTCCAAGTACGCTCGGCTTTCCTGCATAGAACCTTCAACTTTTTCAATTCTGGACAGTACCATGGAGATGGTGCCAGTGCTCTTATAGTATAGTAGGATAGTAAGTTTTAAAACAATTTTCCTGTAATAGTTAGATTAAATCTGACCTTGGCAAGTTTGGGGATTTATTTTAACCATTATTTTGATACTTTGAATGACATTGCTAGCTAGCTACCAGGCGAAGATATACTTCATTATTTTTATTTAATAAAGCCTTCCACATTGGGCTAGCAGCACTACATTAGGGAAAAATGGCTTTGGCCATTTTTCCTTACTGGGGCATATAAAACATCTTCTAGATGGTTCCTGCTTTTGATAACAATGCACCCTACACCCGGGCACATAGAACAGACCTTAGGGGTGACTTATAAATAATAAAAAGGTAGTTTTTGACTTTGAAAGTACGTTTGATTCCAAAGTTGAATTTGGACATAGTTTTATTTTAAAACCAACCTGCAAGACAGTCCTGGCTTTAAAATTACATAAGACACCACAGCAGTGCACACTTAAGTGCATTACGTTCAATGGGGTCTCTAAATCTACCTACCCTACCATATACCAGGGACTTACATGTAGGTTGCCATTGCCAATTCTAATTATACCAATTACCATGTAACTTTTAAGCAGTCCAAAAATGGGGTCGATAATGGCAAAAAGGATGATCTTCCTCAATGCTCCCCATGGTGATGGGCAACTAACCTACACTTGGTAGGCCTCATCGTCTAAGTGGAAAAACCTGGAAAATCTATCTACATTGGCATGGGCATTCCTATGTCTGTGTTCCATTGTGAAGTCCATTCTGTGTAAGGAAATGGATGACCTCAACTATTTTGGGCTCTCCTCCCTCATCTGCATGAGAAATCCGAGAGGTTTATGGTCACTTTGAACAAGAAAGTGAGTATGAAACAGGTATAGTTTTAGTTTTTTCAGGGACCATACCACAGCAAAGGCTTTCCTCTCAATGCTACTTCATCTTAACTTTCTGGGGAGTCGTCGCCTGCTAAAGAAGGCCCGGTGTTGATCGTGGCACTCTTTATTTACTTGTGCCAGTACTGCCCCAAATACCTTGCTCTAAAGCATCTGTCTGGACCACAAACACTTTATTGTAGTCAGACGCTAATACGACTAGTGCTGAACACATACCATCCGAGTGCCTGCTGACACTCTGGGGTCCAAATTGCCTTTGTTGGACTGTTTCTTTGAGGTAAGCTCTGTCATGGGAGTCACAATGGTCCCATAGATCCTCAGAAATCTTCTATAATACATCATCAGGCCAAGAAAGGCCCTGAGCTTTATCTGGGTCTTAGGAGCTTAGAAGTCAGATCCGATGGTCTGGCTCATGGGCTGCAGAGATGGTACATGGCCTCCACCTACAAGGTGGTTGTTGTGTACTACTGAACTCTGCCCTATCTGTCATTTGTTTGCCTTGATAGTCAGGTCCACCTGCTGCGGGGGACTGAATCACTTCCCTTAGGTGGACCATGTGCTCCTTCCAGGTGGAAGTGAATACAGCTATGTCATCCAGAAAAGCAGCAAAGAAAGTGTCCAGCCCAGACAAGACTCTGTTCACCAACCTTTGGAAGATGGCAGGGACATTTTTCAGGCCAAAGGCCATCACTTTAAACTGAAAGTCGCCAACTGGAGTAGAAAATACTGACCTCACCTGCTCCAATGGACTTGGGGTCAATCTGCCAAACATTTGAGGCCAACTCAAATGTAATCAATTACTTTGCAACCTCAACCTGCCAATGAGCTCATCCTCTCTAGGTATGGGGTGATCATCTATCTTGGTGACTGCATTCAAACCTTTGTAGACCACACAAAACCTTAATTCTTTCTTTGCCCCTTGGGGATTAGACATGGGCACCAGTGCCACTGGACTGGCTCATAAACCGTCAGAGGGCTCAATTGCCCCCAACTCAAGTATCTTGGCTACTTCAACCTTAATGCTATCCTTGACCTGGCCAGACAGCCTGTGCAGATTGTTCTTGACAGTTAGGCTGGCTCCAGTGTTAATATCATAGACACACCAAGTGGTGAATCCAGTGGTCAGGAAAAACAGACCAGCAAACTGCTGCAATACTTGATTGCAGTCTCTCTGCTGCTGGTCTGTCAGCTTGGGGAGAGCCCCCCACTCTCCATTGACTCATCTTGTGCGTTGTGGAGGGGCAGCCTGGTATAGGCTCACTCTCTTCCTCTTTCCCTTCATATGTGGCCAGCAGCATGATCATGTCTGCCCTGATTTGGGGGGGTTTCAATTTGTTGACCTAAAGTACACAGTGGGGACTCCTATTGGTGCCAAGATCCATCAAGTAGGTAACCTCACTTTTTTCTCCAGAATAGGGTAGACCCCAGTCCATGTCTCTTAGAGGACTCTGAGAACCACAGCATCCAAAAATCACACCAACTATCCTACTCAGGCATAGTTGCCTGCTAGTCATACCAGAACTTAATATGCTCCTAGCAGGCCTCCAGGTTGCTGTTTGCTCTCTTCTTGCACTTGAAACGGGGACCGCAGACCTAGCATATTATCCAGCACAACTTATTTTGGCTCCCTAGGAGCTTCTTCCAAGTTTCTCTAACCAAGCTCAATGGCCCTCTTACAGGATGGCCAAACAGTAACTCAAATGGGCTAAAATCAACCCCTTTTTGGGTCATCTCTCTGAAAGCAAACAGCAGCCATGGGAGGAGAACATCCAATCTCCTCCTGAGTTAATCAGATAAGCCCATGATCGTGCCCTTTAGGGTCTTATCAAATCTTTCCACCACCAAAGGTCTGGTGAGGATATGGGGTGGTGAGGTTGTAGGTAACACCACATTTATCCAACATCACCTTTAGATAGGTTACCATAAAGAGAGCCCCCCTGTCTGAGACTACCTTCTTTGGGTAGCCCACTCTGGTGGAGATGCCAAGTACGGCTCTTGTCACTGGTCGAGCAGTGATCGTCCTGATGAGCATTGCTTCTGGGTACCTGGTGGAATGATCCACTACCACCAAGATATACCTATTTATAGAGGCAGTTGGCAGGTCTAGGGGACCAACAATGTTAATACCCACCCTCTCAAAGGGAGTACCAACCCCTAGCAGAGGTACCAATGGCTCGTTTGGCTTCTTCCCTGTCTTGCTACTGACTTGACAGGTAACACAGGAGCTGTAAAACTCCTTTATCTTTTCAGACATAAGGGGCTAACAGCAATAGTTGTCAAGCCTGTTGCAGGCCTTGGTCTGTCCCAAATGTCCTGCTAAGGGGATGTCATGAGCCAATACAAGGAGAAAGTCTCTATACTTCTGGGCGAACACTACTCTCCGAGTTTCTAAGGTTTGCGGTCCATGGACTCAGTTTAGAGGATTCCATCCTCCTAATAGGCTTTGTGGAAACCACTGATATCTCCCTTCTCTTGTTTGACTCAGGCCCTTAAGAGTGGAACAATCCCTTTGCCCCTGCCACATCTCCTCCTTGGAAGGCCCACCTGCTCCCTGAAATTCTGAGAAGTCGGACAGATCTTTCAGAGGTGAAGTACCTTCTTCTGAGGCCAGAACCTCCCCCTCAGGATTGTATTTTTCCTGGACCTCTTGAGGTGAATGGGCTGTTTCAACATACTTTTTGCCCTTTTTCCTGAACTTGAAGGCTTTACTTATTGTTCCAGGGTCCAAGTGTCCATTACTGTTGTGTCCTGTGACCTTATCTTTGTAGTGTCAAAAAGCCTTCCCTGATACCCTTTCGCCTTGGAAGTGGATTGGCTCTGGGAACTCCCTCCTTGGGCTGATGTTTGGGGATATTTTGAGGAGTCTTTCTGCTTGTTAACTTGGCTACACAGGGCTTTCATACAACAATCAAGAAACCCTTGGGTCTAAACGATAATAAACAAATGTCAAAAGAAAGACTTAGCTACAAAAGGGATATAACTTTGAAGGGGCGAATTCCTTCACCCAGCAAAGGTGGCATGCTTCAACACTGGGAATCGCCTCGTGCCATAATGCCTATTCACGGCATGGGCTACAACCCCCTCTCTGAGAGGGAGGAGCTAGGGGATGTTTTTTGTGTAATGGAGGGTATACTAAATACCACAGTGATGAGCTCAAGGCAATGAGGGTAGCAGGGCAAATGGAAGTGATAATTGAAACTAGCTCCAAGGGACGCAATAGAACTTTATGCATGCGTCCCTGGGCCAGGATTAAAAACAGCGCACTCACTGGAAAAACATATATCAGGGGTTAGTGTCAATATGTGGCCGACATGTTTCATCTTAGTCACCCTCACATAAAGGTGAGTTGCTTTCTTCAGGACCCACTTGTTAGTGATGCTACTTAGAGTGTGAATCAAAATAAAACTGCAAAAGGTTTCAAATATATACAAAACCATCCAGTGATCCTCTATGGTCATCATTGATCATCATAGATTGGTGGATTTACTGGTGGTACCTAGAGAAATGCATACATAGGAGAAGATTAAGAAATTAGTATATATAGTCTATAGGTAGTATAAACATTTAAAACACAACAGTAGGCCATATCTTGGCACAAGAGATTGTAAAGGTGGAGCTTACCCGCTGATGTCAGGGAACACACCTCGCCTCACCCTGCCATGTGGATCAGGGGGACTCACCACCCAGAAGGAAGGGATGCTTTGTAGAGACAAACAACACCCAATGGTCTTCTAGGCAATCTACACATGTAGTGAATACCAAACAAGGCAATCTTAGACAGACAGCTGGACCCAATCTGTGCACACAACTCAAAGTTAGCCTAATGTGCGAAAGAGAACCTTGTTCGGCAAGAGAAAAAAAAGAGGGGGAAACGCGGCTTGATCATTCCACCCAGGCGCGCTATACTTAAAATGTGCAAGTATAAACAATATGCTGGCTCAGTAAGGCAGACATGTGTCCTACATCCCTATTGGCGCCAAGCTGAAAGATTCCCAAAGCCAGGCAATGTATACTACTGCTAACAGAGAGATCTTGTTTTAAAAGGGTCCAAGAAGGGCAATGTATGATATTAAAAAGAGGAATTTCTCAATGAGAGAGTGTGCTCACAAGAAAGAGACCACTTACATAATAATTCAAGAGGCCGACCTCATCCGAAGGCCGGGCAGTGTATGCTGTCAGTTAAAAGGGATTTCTAAATGTAACTCTAAACTCCTGCGCAAGACGTACACTTCAAAATTATTATCAATCGCAGAACTCAGAGTATGATGCCACCATGTTCACACATGCATCCAATTGCAGACTGGGGAGTGCATATTTTTAACAACCATTGTGAAACATCAAAGAGTCAAACATCTTCCATGCCACAGCTAGAGGAGGAAAGGTCCAGCAAAGTGGCTGCCATATAAATAACAGTCTGGCACTGCCACAAGTTGGGACAAATGTGTGGAGAGACTGTTGGTTGCAACATGAGTGCATCGCATACATGCAGTCATGTGTACTGATCACTTGGGAATTGTAGTCACAGAGTTAGCACCCTTCTCCTCCATACTAGGCCTGGGCGGTGAACTTCGCTCCATTCGCGGAGTTTGTGGAGTTTTTTCCCCGCTCGTGATCGCGAACGGTAAGTTCGTGAGCGTGAACAGTAAGATTGCGAGCGCGAGCTGCTCCTCGGGTAGAATTTCTACATGAGCTGCAGGAATACTAACACAAACTACAGTTCGCACTGCACTCTGCCACTCGCGGAACTTCGCGGAGTTCCGTGTAGCAAAACTCCGCGAACTATGCCCAGGCCTGCTCTATACCCAAAAAGATCATCTGTAGTGTCACCCAGGGTTCCTCCCTTAGCCCCACCATCTTCATTGCCTACATAAGGCAAGTTACTGACATTGCAAGCATCCACGGAATCAACATCATCTCATAAGCTGAAGACACACAGCTCATCCTATCCCTCACAGAAGACACCAACACCACCAGAGCTAACTTTCAAAACACCATGTTTGCCATCGCCACGTGGATGAAGTCAACTGCCTAATGCTCAACACAAACACAATTAAAGTACTCATCTTCATAAATAAGTCTTCTCCCTGGGACGACAACTGCTGGTCCACCAAACTCGGCCCTCTCATCTACCCCCAACAACCACACACGTAACTTCGGAATCGTCCTGAACAGCAAATTATACATGAAGCAACAGATGAACAGGATCGCCTCTGCCTGCTTCAGCACTCTCTGCATGCTCCACAAGATCTCCCATTGGATCCCCAACTCCACCAGGAAAATGGTCACCCAAGCCCTCGTGTCCAGCGGCCTTGACAAACACAAAGCACTCTATGCTGGATCACTAACTAGGTCCAGTCAAGTCTCAGTAAGTTAATCCTTGCTTAACACTTGGTATGTTGTCAAATGAGCAGTCAGGCCTAACTTAGGAAATAGGCATGTGTGAAGCATTTAAAATCATCAAAACAGCAAATAAGTGAGACACAACACAATGGAAGTCCAAAGTAAAAATTTAAAAATAGAGAATATTTTTATCTTCAAAATGACTCCATAATGACAAAACATCCAATGTAGGGAATCGGAGATATGAATTCCTAAAGATTAAATAACAAATTGTGCATTCTAGCGCCAAAAAGCTTAATGTACTACTCGTGGCTATCTGGTCGTGTTTGACCAGGACAAAGTCAAAGTTTCAGGCTGACCTCGATGGAACATGGGTCGAATAGGTTGAGGACTAGGTTCCGGTCAAAAGTTTACCTTTGAATTTAGTCCTTTTGTTAGCGCTTTTCTCTCGACAACGAGTCCTAGAGTTTTACAAATCCAGAATTCGATTTGACAACAGAGGCCTGCTGCACTGCAATACCTTGGTCTGGATTGCCTCTTTGGGGCTAGGACTCAATTTCCCACAATGCACCTGCACAGTCCAGGAAAATTCCAGTCACCACTTGCTAGCTGGGTATTCCTCTCTTTGTCTTTGCAAGTGACTTCTTCCAGCTCTGTTGTACCTGTTGATGATCATGGAGTCCACTCCTTTCTCTTTAAGTCAGACACAGTTCACTCTTGGTGGAACCTTTCGAGTGCAGAGGGTCTTTAAGAGTGTAAGCCTTTTAGGGTGCAGTCCAGGAGTCCAGCGGAGCTGTCCGTCCTCTTCTGTTGTTCCAGGCTGTGATCTGAGGAGCTCCTGCAGTTCATTCCTTATTTATTTTCCATTCTGGGCTGGCGGGTGGGGGGCACCTTAACCAATAGGGGTAAAGCTACCTCTCTCTGCTATGAACACTTTATGCGAAGTGTGGCATATGTTTGACCCAGAATGCACTATTCTCCCAAAAAACTAAATAGAGAAAATCTTTCCTTGCTGTGTGTGTGAACCCCAACCCAAAGGTGTGGATAACAATAGACTACAGTTCCCTTACAACCCCTCTCCTAATCTATTTAGGGGTGTGTGGTAAATGAAGCTGGACACCGAGATATCGGAGGTACGAATTACTGGAATTACTGGAATTACTGGTTTATTTCAGTCAGAGAGTTAGTAGGAGCGGATTCCTCCCAGCTGGCCCGGGAACAACTGACAAGCTGAGGAACGGTCTGAGGCTGAGGAACGGTCCAATTTAAAACATCACATAGAACACTATAATGCCAATATTCCAATTTTCCAAAACACTGGAAAGCATATAAATATAACACATCTTCCCTCATTCCACCCACCAAACCAGAACACGAAAAATAAAGGAGAGAAGAAAAGGAAAACAGAATAACACAAAAAACAAAATAACAAAATAAATATAAGCCAAACATGTTCATCGTACAAAGTCTTTCAGATACAAAGGTGGTTTACGGCTCCTTGTGCATCTTACAAAAAGGGATCTCTCAGCATCAAGACAGGAATCTTCAGCATCAAGACAACCCGAGACACAAGAGGTCCCTGAAGGAAGCAATGTGGAACCCACACCTCCCTCTGCAGGCATCCCAAGCCTAGCTGACACACCAAAATCATCAACCTCTTGTGCCAAAACATACCCACTACTGCATAAAACCTCCTCCCAAGAAACTCCACCATCTTCCTGGTAAAGTGCCACACGGCAAATATTCCATCTCATGCCATTCTCCAAAAACACTGAATGTTCAAAAACATTTTTGACCCTGTATGATCCCTTAAATTCAATCTATTAAAAATTAAATCTCATCCTCATTGCCAAAATATGTGTAAAGAAGGCTGGACACCGGGATATCGGAGGTACAAAATACTGGTTTATTTCAGTTGGAGAGTTAATAGGAGCAGACTCCTCCGAGCTGTTCAGGGAACAACTGACAAGCTGAGGAACGTTCCGCTTTAAAACATCACACAGAGCACTACAATACCAATATTTCAAAACACTAGAAAGCATAATAAGTATAACAGGGGGCTCCCCTCTGGCTGGGTATTAAGGGAGTGGGGAGGGGCGGCCTGAGTGCCGTGATATCTGTTCTTCTGCTTTTGAAGCCCAACTTATCTCCCCAGCCCCATTTCTCTCACTGGCTTCTCCAAGAAGCAAACATCCCCCATCCAAATGGCTTTTGTTGTAGTCCCAGGCCTCTTCACACCTACTAAGGGAGCAGCTTGGATCCAGCTGTCAAAGGCTGACTGATCAGAAGAGCTTGCTACAGGTCTGCTTTGGGTAACTTCAGGATAGTAAGTTCTAAAATGACTTTCCTGTACTAGTTAAATTTAATCCAGCATTGGCAAGTTGCTGTATTTATTGTGATCATTATTTTGATACTTTGAATGGGGTTGCTAGCTAGCTCCAATGCAAAGATAGACTTTATAAAATGTAATAATGCCATTCTCTATGTTAGCCTATGGGCTAGCAGGACTACAATGGGTAAAAAGAACTTCAGCTGTTTTTCCTTACATGGGCATGTAAAACACTTGGGGCACCTAGGGTGGACCATAGGGGTTACTTATAAGTAATAATAAGGTAGTTCAGGACTTTGGAAGTACTTTTAATTCCAAAGTTGAATTTGGACAAAGTTTTATTTTAAAACCAGCCTGCAAGTTTGTCCTGGCTTTAAAATGACATCAGACACCACAGTACTGTACACTTAAATGCATTAAGTCCACTGGGGTCTCTAAATCTACATCCCCTACCATATATTAGGGATTTACAGGTAGGTTGTCTCTGCCAATTTGAATTATACCAATTACCATATCACTTTAAAGGACATAGCACTGTCTCTGGGCCGAGTTAGCAAAGCCCAGAGCACTTTTAGAGTCAGTAACCACCAGCATCAGTCCAGAAATAGGAGCGATCATGGCAAAATTGATGACTTTCCTACACCTCCTTTAGCAGAACAAGTGGTGTACAAGGCTGCCTTTGTCTTCTTGAGCTGCTTTGAGCAATGCGATTGCCTGAAATTATGTTATTGATCAGCAGTGAGTGGAGTGCATGCCGGTAGTTATGTCCTTGAGCTGCAGTAGTCATCTTGAGGTATAGCAGGTGGTGAGCAAGCCTGCAGGATTCTTCTTAAGATGCAGTGGGTAGAGTATAGGTCTGTATGTTCTTCAGCAGGAGAGAGCAGTGTATTTGCCTGTGGTTATGTTCTTTAGCTGAAGTGAGTGTTGTGCATACCTGCAGTTATGCTTTTGATTTGTAGTGAACATGTTCTTGCAAGTTGGTATGTTCTTGAGCGACAGTGAATATTGTGCATGCCTATAGCTGTCTTCCCTGAGCTGCGGGGACAGGTGTGCATCCCAGTCATTAGTCAGTCAGTGCACTCTTTTCTGTTCAAGATCATGCTCACTTGCATGCACTCGGCACCCTGCATATATAAAGAACATAACAGCATTCCTGCAGGGAGCCCAGTGAAGCTCTAGAAGATAGCTGCAGTCAGGCACACTACTCACTGCTGTTAAAGAAGATAACAAAAGGCATACACTCCCTCAATGCAGCCCAACTAGATAATGACTGGCATGCACACCTGTCAGGGAAGACAGCTATAGGCATGCGCAATATTCACTGTTGCTCAAGAACATACCAACTTGCAAGAACATGTTCACTACAAATCAAAAGCATAACTGCAGGTATGCAAAACACTCACTTTAGCTAAAGAACATAACCACAGGCAAATACACTGCTCTCTGCTGCTGAAGAACATACAGGCTTATACTCTACCCACTGCATCTTAAGAAGAATCCTGCAGGCTTGTGCAGGCCTGCGTCTATGTTCTTGAACTACATTCATTAGTATGCCTTTGTATCTTATGTGTGAATAAAATTCAGATTTCTTTTTTTTTTTTTTAATTTTTTATTAAAGAGTATCATGACACAGATATCCTTCATCACAAATGAGAACGTCACCAAAGAAAAAAAAGAAAAAATACAGGCATCTAACCACAACTTTCATTATCTACATAATCTGTATCATGACTCTTATTTTAACCATTTTACACCTGAGACCCCTCCCTAGACCCCACCCAACCCACCCCTGAGGGCTGAGGACTGGAGATATACATAGAAGAAATCAATTGAACCGTAAACCAATTATCTCAATAAATTCATAGCTACAAAACACACAATATATACAATATACACAATATATATACATTACTATCATACTTCATTAATTTCAAGAATCATTAATTTGCACCATCCAGCCAGTTAATCAAAGGTGCCCAAATCAATTCCCCATTTCTGCGGGCCCTTGGGCCTCTCTTTCTGAAAACCAAAAGCTCCCACTTCCCAAAATTTATAAATTTACTAAACCACTCATATTCTGAAGGAGGGGATGGATCTAGCCAAGCAGTTGCTAAACATAATCTAAGTATAGCCATAGAAACAAAAAATAAATTTTGCTCGGGGAGCGTCATATCCACATCAATTACCCCTAATATAACTGCCTGAGATGAAAGTTGGAGCGTACGGTGAAACAATATCTCTAACCATCGTTTAACTTTGTTTAACAAAGGAGTTAAATTAGGACAAGAAGAGAACATATGAATAATATCAACCGCCAGCTCACCACATCTTGGACAGTTAATTCCCATAGTCCCGCCCCATTGATGTATGCGCTGTGAGGTTATATACAAATTATGCCAGGTTTTAAAGCATTGGACCTGGAGATTTGCAGATAAGGTGGAAATATGGTTAGCCGTAATGACTTTTCACAGACCTCCTGACCAGCATGCAATCCTATATACCATCGGCCAAAGTGTTTATCTAAGTCATCTTTCCTTCTTTCGTTGATCAATTTATAAATTGAGGATATAGTGGAATGTCCACCTTTGATAGCCTCAAGTAACGAAAAAGAAGTACAACTAACCGTCTTCCGGGAAAGAAAATCCCGGATCTGTAGAAACTTAAAAAAATGTTGGTTATTTAAATTGAATTTCTGTTTTAGATATTCAAAGGTCCTGACCCCATCATCTGATACTAAGTCCCCTAGCTTGTTAACCCCATGGGCCCTCCATTCTCTAAAATATCCATTAGCAAAGATTTGAGGCAAAAGAATATTTCCATTGACTGGAGTATATATATGTATTCTACCTATATTAAATAATTTCCGGATAGAGGTCCAGACTTTGAAAGCAGCTAATAGACCTTTAAACCTCACACGTTTAAAGTATGCAAAATCTATGTGCTTAAATAAAACCCCTGACACTTCTTCTCCATAAACAAGTTTGTAAATTGAATTCTCCCGGTCCTCAAAATCAGGACAGTCTAGCAACACAGAGATATGTCTCAAAGTGATTGCCCAATAATAGATCTGAAAATTAGGCACAGACCAGCCACCCCTTTCTCTTGATAGCGTCATAAATTTAAAAGCTCGTCTGGGTCTTCTCCCTGCCCAAAGAAACCATGAGACAATACGTTCTATTTTTTTAAACCAAGTTAAATCGAACAAAACAGGGATAGCTCTGAGGAGATACAATATCTATGGTAGAAAAAGCATCTTTACAACATTGCATCTCCCCATGAGTGTTAGGTGAAGATTATTCATCCTACGAGCATCTTTTTCAATCTTACACAACATAGGATTAAGATTAATCTCCACGATTACTTCTGGATTTGAATTTATTACAATTCCAAGATATTTTGCGGTCTCAGTAACCCTAGAGTCCACCAATACGATCTTATCATTGCAAATAATTTGGGTTTTAGATTCATTAAGATGATAGCCAGACAATTTGCCAAACTGAGATGTCAATTTTTGAATTTCCAACAAGGCCATTTCAGGCAAATCTGTTAAAATAGCAAGATCGTCTGCATAGCCCAATATTTTAGTTTCACCACCCTTAGATCTCACTGGACTGATCAAATTATTCAAAAGAAATTTTTTAATTAAAGGATCTATATAAATGGCAAATAATAAAGGAGAGCAGGGACAACCCTGTCGAGTACCTCTTGAGATATTGATAGTTCCCGACTGGGTCCCCATAATAGAGATTTGCGCTGTGGGTTGTCTATACATAATTTGTATTGCAGTAATAAATCCTTCTCC
Organism: Triturus cristatus; assembly: GCF_964204655.1. NCBI lineage: Eukaryota > Metazoa > Chordata > Amphibia > Caudata > Salamandridae > Triturus > Triturus cristatus. The sequence continues at coordinate 1,361,093,253 of NC_140591.1, read as the reverse complement.
AAAACCATAGTGTCTCAAAACTGCCCATAAAAAGGGCCAGGAGACCCTATCAAACGCCTTCTCCGCATCCAGCAGAATTAAGGCCATAGGGTCCCCTGCAACCCTAGTGTAATCAAATAATGTAATTGTGCGACGAATATGATTGATTGTTTCCCGTCCTGGGACAAAGCCATGTTGATGAACAGAAACCAACAACTTGATCACACCAGAAAATCTCCTAGCGAGCACCTTTGCATATATTTTAACATCACTGTTAATAAGCGTATTTGGGCGGTATGATCCCATGTCCGTTGGATTTTTATCTTTCTTTAAGAATGTAATAATTCGGGCCTTTTGCCAGGATTCAGGGGAAGATTCCCCCTTCTGCACTATCTTAAATAAAGCCAACATAACAGGAATAAGTTGAAGACTGAATATTTTATAGAATTCTCCTGGCAGATAGTCTGGGCCAACAGCTTTCCTCCCCGGCAGAGAATCTATAGCTTGTAAGAGCTCTTCCATACTTATCTCAGCCTCTAATACATCACGTTCTTCCGAAGGTAGTGTATTAACACCTATCTCCCGCAAATACTCTTGTATTTCCACCTGATGCATATTATTATTGTTAATATCTTCACTATACAGATGTTGATAAAACTTTTGGAAAGCAAGCAAAATGTCCCCATCCCCGGACACTAAACCAACATCTGGATCTTGGATATTTTTAATACGCGTTACTATTTCTCTCTCTTTGATTCTTGAGGCTAACAGATGCCCTGCTCGCTCACTATTTTCAAACATTTTGGATTTCCAGATTAAAAATTTGCTGGCTGCCTTAGCCTGAGAAAGTTCAGTTATATCTGATTTCGCTAAAATAATCAGAGTTTGAGCAGAATCGCTATCTCCGCCCGTCCGTATCTGAATAACCAGGTTCTGCTCTGCTTCTGCCAGTGCTGTATATAGTCGTTGCAGTTTGGCCTTTTCTTTCCTTTGAGATTCCCAACCAAACCGTGTTGTTTCACCCCTTACCCCTGCCTTTAATGTATCCCAGACATTCTGAATACCTGTACTATCGATATTTTCTTCCAAAAACCTAGTGATCCATAAAGACATATTATCAATATATTCTGTATCCTTAAGCAGGGAACGGTTAAACGTCCAGATGTTAGTTTGAGTTCTACAGATCAATGTGTTTATTTCAAGCAAGAGCGGATTATGATCCGACATTACTCGCGGAAATCTAATAATACCAGAACCCTGAAGTAAAACGGGTGAAACAAAAAAATAATCCAACCGTGAGCATATTCTATGAGGTGCAGAAAAATATGTAAAGCCGGGATCATCCGGATTGAAGAAGGCCCATACATCCGTTAAACCATGCAAATCTATTAAGTGTTGTAGAGCGCGGTATACCCTAGGCTTTCTCCCAGTATATACACTCCCTATCTGATTTAAGGTTCCACAATCTATATTGATGTTCAGATCTCCGCATATAATAAACGGGGATGGCCAGCCTATCAACTCTAGGCTAAGCCAATTAACTATGGTAGGGTCATCCAAAACAGGGCCATAAATGGAACAAAGTGTGAAGTTTTTGCCCTGAAAATTACCGTAAACTATTACCCAACGACCCAAACTGTCCGCTGCAGAGCGGGTAATATTGACCTTTCCTCGTCTTGCTAGAATTGCAACACCCTTAGTTTTAGCCTCAAGTTTAGTCCAAGACATAAGCTGGAATCCCTCAATCTCCAAGAATTTATGCTTACTGGCTTCGACATGCGTTTCCTGCAGACAGAGAACATCTGCCCGCAGAAAACGCAGATCTTCCCTTATACGGCGTCGTTTAGACGAATTATTAAGTCCACAAATATTTATTGATACAATTCTTAAATTAGCCATACAGAGAGAATTTTTTTTTTCTTTTAACATCCAGTAGCCATTTCTCGGCCCCTTGTACAGGTTCAAATTTAGTTGAATTATCATAAAAATCAGATCCCGTCTCCTCCCAAAACAAATCTCCGTCAGCAGCCCCCCACCCCTCTAGAGCTATTCCCTCCCCCCCCAAAAAGCAGGCATGTGATGGCTTCCGTTACCCGAGTGTCCCAAGGTCTCTCCCTACCTCTAAAGTCTATAATTCAGCATACCCACTGCATACCCACAAGAAGGAAGAAAAAAAAAAAAAGGAGGGAGATCCCCCCCTGTCCAAAAACTAATTAAATCTTCAACCTTCCCCAAGTTCTTTTAGATATTCTTCAGCCTTAATCTCTGATGAGAATACCTGAATTCTGCCAGAAAATATAACCTTTAGGCGTGCGGGGTTCATAAAAACACCTCACACCCTTTTTTTTTAAAAGGAGTAATAAGGGAGCGGAGTCGCCACCTCCTTTCCACTGTTGTGTGGCAGAAATCCGGGCGAACAAAAAAAGTATGCCCTTCTACAGATCTTTTGGCATCAGGAAGAGCTTTCTCAAAAATAGCTTGTCTCAATAAAAAGTTCCCAAAAAAAATCAGAATTGCTCTTGGTTTAACTCCAGAATCTGGGCTGTTTTTCAACATTAAGGGGAACCGATGGACTCTCTGGATCTCCGAATCCCATGACCATTGAGAGAGTTCTGGAAAGGCAGCTTTAAATAATTTCAAAACAAAGCCTCTAATATCCGCCCCCTCTACATTCTCTTCTATTCCTAATAATCTAAGATTATTTCTTCGGAGTCTGTTCTCGGAGTCCTCAAGTTTCCACATAATATCAGCTAGTCTATCATCATTTGATGTAGCTTTGATATCAGTCTTTTGGAGCCCCTCCTCGAGATCAACAATTCTCTCCTCCAAAGCCGTAGTCCGGGCAATGACCTCAGAGCATGCTTTTGTGTTTCTTCGAATTGCACCCTGAATCTTCATCGTAGCAAGTTGAGCCCTTTTATGCTCTTGACGTGCCTCCCCTTGTATTGATTTTAACAAGGCATAAATCGCAGAATTAGAAGGAGGAGAATTTTCTTTTTTGTGAGCACTAGGTTCCTCTAAAACTGCCAAACTCATTGCAGCCTGAGTGTAATCCCACTGAAGTTTATTACTAATTTCAGAGCCGTCGCTGTCTTCATCCTCTAAGCCATGCTTTGAATCAGTTTTAGAATTATTGCAGCGGATAAAGGCCTTCTTAGAGGTGCTTGCCGTTCTCGGGGGGCTATCAAGCTCACCACTTGAAGTTGAGTTATCGTTAATAACCTCTCCCTCAGATTCAGTATCTGACTCTTCTGCCACAGAAAAGAAGCTGTCCCCTTCGATCAATTCCGGCAGAGGGCCTTTGTGCTTTTCTAACCTCCCGCCAATGGGGGTTTGAAAAATGTAAGAGGTTACAGCAGAGTCATTTGGCCCCCCAGATTTTTCTCCACTCACTGCTTCATCACTTATTTGGGGAGATTTAGCATTTAGTGATTCCACAGAACGTTCACTGTTAACCAGACCCCCTGCAATTCTAGCATCCCCTTCATTATTCTCAATCACCACATCCGAAACGCCTTCATTACCCTCCATTAAAGGACCAGCAGCCTTCATTGCGGATACTGAAGAAACCTGTAACTGACTTTTAACTACTAGGCTCTTTCCGGCAAACATCCCAGGGACCGTTAACATTTTTACCATATCAGAGCTGCCAGCAGAGGGTGTCATTCCTGTTTGATTAACAGCTTTAGAATTGTTGCAGGGCGGTTTCTCGAGGGCTTTGTCCACCTTATCTCCTTGCTTTCCTCTAATCAACGCGGCTTTGCTCACACTCACCGCTGGGATCCTTCCGGCCGGCTTCCCCAGCTACTCCGACTTGCCTGAGGTGTCCGCTTTGTTAGCGGCAGTATTTCTCCTTCCCCCAGCACCCGAACCGACCACAGACAGCTCTCCTGTCAATTTCGCTGCAGAGCTTCCACTTTTACGGATAGGCATCCTGACAAATGTGATGTCCTCGTTCCTCCTTCCAGCTACGACCCATACCCGCCAAGCCCTCAGGTGTGCGCGGCTCAGAGAGGCGGAGACTACCCGTAGCCAGGGCTGGCGAACGTAGAGAACGGTGAGCATGTTTGTTTTTTGTTTTTTTCCCTTTTCTTGATTAAGTCCAAAAACGAGAAATAACTAGTTCCTCCAGGGGAGTCGGGTCAGCATTGTATTGTCAATAATGTAAATCCGAGACAAACTTTTAGCTCCTTAAACGAGTATGCGAGCAACTGCTGTTCAGACCGGTCAGCGGGAGCGACCTTCACTCGGTATCAAGCGGCCGCCATCTTGCCCGTGCTTGAATTGCCCACAAAATTCAGATTTCTTCTTGAGGTGCAATACTGGTATTGTGTATCACAAAATCTCTTCTTGAACTGCATTAAGTACTGATGTATACTTGAGTATATTCTTCTTGGCTAAGAGTGCCCATTGTGTATTCCTGTAGTTGTCATCTTAAGCTGGTGTGAGAAAGTACCTGTTTGGGGGTATATCCTGAGCCACAGTAAAGGTTATGAATGCTTCAATATTGTCTTTCTGAGCACAACTGAATAGAGTGTGTCTGTGGTTGTCCTTTGGAGCTGCAGTGTCCGTGTTTGAATATATCTTGTAAACAGCAGTGAGCACTGTCAATAACTGTGGTTATGTTCTGGAGCTGCAGTAAGTAGTGGGCATTTTTTACCCTTCTTGCTATGTATATTTAGATTTCAAATGAGATTACATGGTCACTGAAGTAATGGATGGATCCTGATGCCCATTGGGTCGAAAATGTCTATTATGTTTACTTATTTATTAACCAATTGGCTGACATGATCTGCCAAGTAAACTTTGCTTTTGAGACTTTTGATTGGCCCAAAGGAGTGTGGGCTCAAAAATATGAAGTGTTTACGGACCACACCTTAATCACTTATTTCCTTGAACCCCGGAAAACACTGACTGGCGTTGTCAATGCTTGATTTTTATATGTGCCAAATAGGAAATTAGGAATAGTTATCAATGTTCCTTATTATACGTTTTCTGAGTCGATATCCCAGGTGGATGTAGATCCAGTAAACTGCAAGTTTTCCGGTGCCTCCGGGCACAAAATTATAGGCCTCAAATCCCCAGTCCTGCCAATTGCAGGCCCAGAAACACCAGACCCAGAGACTTGTGAGAAGCTGCAGGGGCTGTGGGCAGCTGCTGCTCCTAGCCTCTACCTACTTGAATACTTCTGCATGGAGGAAGAGGAAAAATCTCATCCATCTGAAGGTAATCTCTCCATATGCCACACTCACCACTCACCTCTGCTTCCCTTCCAGGGCCACAAAAAAATGCCCATGCAACTTTTACCACCTCCTGCAAGCTGCTGGTAAATACATTTGTACAGATTTGGGGCCATTATTTCTCCCCAAAAGTGGGAAAATACGTATTTGGATCCAGCATTTATGGGCCACTGTGTTATTCCCCATTCTGGGGAAATGACTTGCAATAGGTATGTCTATCCTGTTCTGGCCAGAGTTAGAGAACTTGTTAAATAGCATATCACAGAATGTTAAACCCAAGATGAAAGTTCTACATATGACTGCAAAAACAAACAAAGAAAATGGATGGGCAATGAAGGGAGTCCAGGGTGAAGCCACAACATTACTAGGTATTGTGCATACCTGAATAATCCTCCAGCTGATGTAGGACTTTCAATTACGCTTGACTGCACAGAGCATTGGGAAAAGTCTTGTTCAAATACTAATGCTCTGCAACTGCCATTGCAACAGCCAAGCCTTGGCTGAATAAATGTACCTAGTGAGCTAAAAAGGCACACACACCAAAACAGCACAGTTGCAAAGATAAAAAGGGAAAGCAGTGGGGCATATTCACAAAGACATTCATGAGAATGTGATGTATTATATGAGTACTCTCAAACTCCTTTGTAAATTAGCCACCTACTCACTCTTAGTAAGAGTGCAAATATTGCAAATCTCTCTACTGTATTAAGTGTTAATGAATATTCCTTGAGTATTCACATTGTATTACCATTTTAGTCGCTTGTGGCCAATTCACACTTGCATTTAAGAATATGCTATATAGCACTACAGGAGTACTACTTCACATACATGTAAATATATGTTTGTGAATAGACTCCTAAATATTTACCTCTATAGACAAGGGGACCCTTGAAGTTAAATGTAGGTAGAGACGCAGGGGAAAATAACAGCCAAAATGTACAAAAGAAGAACTCTACCTATCTTAATTTACAATATGCTAAACGTCATATACTTTCATTGACCACTGTGGCTAGACCATCATAAATATTGACATGATTCAAACAAATGTAGGCATTGTTTAATTTATTATTCTTTTGACATTTCTATACAAAAACATTAATATATTCATAAATACTGACCAAACAGGTTTTTTAGGAAAAAATAGATCCCATTGATCAACAGCATACAGTCACCTTCATACCCAAACATCCTCACACGAAACCACAAATACAAACATCACATATATACCAATGCAGCAAGATATGCCCCAAGTTCCCTCTCAATAAGCACCAGTGTGCAGTGTGAATTTTCTGTCAAATTGGATAACCAATGATTCACTAATTGATTTGACAGTTAATTTGATATCATTGAAGACACATTTTTTAGGCTGAATATAATCAGACAAAAATATTCTCAAATCAATAAAGAGCTTTTAAATATGAATAAATAAGTTTTCAGAACAAATGAAGAAGGGAACTTATTCAGAGCGCCTGAATATTCAGCCTAAAAAATGTGTCTTGAATGATATGAAATTAACTGTCAAATCAATTTGTGAATCATTGTTTATCCAAGTAATCCTTGCTCTACTGGGGACTGGACATACATTTTGCAAAGGACATTATAAAATATTCTCAATTTTGAAACTTACTACATGATCGTTTTGTTTCTATTCTTTTATGAAATATGCAAGTGTCGCAGTGCAAGCATGGTAAAATGTTATGACTCTCTTTACTACACAAATCCATACTGGGCCCTTTACGATTAGACAATTTGCAGCATTTCCATTTACCAAAGAGGCAATCATCCTCTGATGGATCTTTCTCTGGCAATTGGAGGGGTGGTAATGAGGACCATTAACTGACAGCTAACTCTCAAATTTGAGATCAGATTTAGGTACCTCACTCTGAAGACCATGTTGTAAAAATAAATTATAGCAAAGGGAAGATGCAACCTGCTGAAGTAGTTAAGTCGGACTAGAATTATGCAGACCAAAAGCTCTGCAACAGCAAAACAGAACAAAAGAAGTAATACTTGATGTTCTGACAGAGCTTGTTGATTTTCCCAACAAAACATTTAAGTCATCAGTAAAATAGCACTGTTTAAATGGAAGAACCAACAAGACTCAAGGAAGGTATTAGATTAATTTGGTTATTGTATTAAAGATTCAAAATCCATAGCAATAAACATTCTTTTGAGAATTTCAGATAAGAATTTCACAGCTTGCATTAAAGCGCCAACCATTTAGGCAAGACTTTCAAAGTTCCACTACTATTAAAGGCAGAAGGATAGCTTGTTTGTCTAACAATTCAAATCCTACGAAAAAAGGGGAAAGGGTGCAGATTTAAAGTCCATTAAGGGCGAGTCCATTAGCATGGAACAATTGAAATAAAGGATAATTAAATGTTTCAGCAAAAATGTTTAAGTCCTTCAGCAATGACTGTAGCATCCGCAAAGTAGTCCCAAAGTAAGAGGATAGTTCTTATTAATCATCAAAAATCGATCAGCATAGCTTTCGGGTTTCTGAGTAAGAAAAATCAGAATGATGGTGAACATTATCAAGTAACAAAAATCAATGATGTTGAGTGTTGCCCCTCCTTCAGGGCTTTTTTTCTCTTATAAAGTCTTTAACAAAGTCCCAGTGATGTAGCATCACACCTCCATCAAAAGACGTTTATATACTCAGAGTCACATAATGTCACCTAGGACATGTGCAACAGTAAGATGCTTTCCCATGCTGGTCATGAGAAAGAAAAGATTCGAAAGTTCACATAGGCCTAACATCAGTGTAAAAGAAAAATCAGTCTATAGTAGCAGGGAAAATCCTGTTCCCACAGGAATAATTCACTGTGAAAATTCAAGAAACATTTAGGAATGTCAAAATGAACACGTGTACTAGACACATAAAGCAACATTTCACTGGTTGTAAAATAACCTTTCAGTACGTCTGGGAAAGTTCAGCTTTATAGGAAAAACATTTTTGAAAAAGCCTTTTAGATTGGTATTACACATTTCAAATAAAAAACTCTAAATCAATATCAAATATAATGTAATAAAATCAGTTCAAATACGAAACATATAGAACTTTTACCAGACATTATTACATGGAAGTGCCTAACATTAAAAATACCCCACTTCCACCATTTCTCTCAATATTCATATAAGTATATAATTCTCTAAATTCGCACTACAAAATTTGTTTTTTGCTTTTCATAAACTATAGAATCTCTAGTATTATTTTGTGAAATTTAAAGTGGTGCATTCTAACAGAAGGCATTAGAAACACTAGGGCACTTTATTAATAGCACAATTTATATCAGCAAATGCTAATAAGCAACATGTTCATAAGTAATTCTCATTAGTGCGACTGGTTATATGTATTAGTATTACTTTGTATGTTTACTTCATCTTACATTTCAAAGCACGCTTTAAGGGTGCTTCTACTACGCTTGTCTCCATTTCATGTGTCATTGTGTCTAAGGTGTGCACAGTGTACTTTTAGCTTTCCGTGTCTTTGATCAGTAAAAGCTTGCGTCATCAAAACGAAAGTCATTTTTATTTCTACTCGATCCCTAAGCTTTGACTGAATCTGATACATTGTCTAATGATCTGCAAGGTGGAAGCTTTTAATGAGACTTTACTACCTTGTCTAGCTTGTCATCGCCTCCAGGGAACATTTAGTACTGGCGAAGAGTTGACACGGAAATCCATATCTCATTCTCAACCCACATTCTGAACCTCTGCCATTTTTTTCGTGATTTCATTATTAAAATGGAAAAGGCAATAGAAAAAAGATGTCAGCAAATAAAAGGCCCTATCCCAGATTTGTCCAATATGGAGTGATTTGTGACCCGTTCTTCAAACAGAAGTGAGAAATGCAGACTTAATTACTGGCATTTAGTATAAATTGTCAATATATGTGCTTATACTCAAACATACAGATACACGTAGCAGAAACCGTTTTCCTTGTTCTGTTCTTTATTTTCTCTTTCTCGATACCACCCATTTTCTTGCTTTCTCTCTCAATCTGTTCTCGTTTCTTTTGCACTCTTTCTCTACCTATCTACTTACTGACCATACTCTACTGACTCGTTTAACTCGTATTGCAATTAGAAAACCATATACATTTCCTCTTCCGCAAGCATCATACAGGTTGATAATGGAAGTGGCCCACCTAATAAATACAGAAACTAGGGGGCAGATTTATGTTCCCTGGCGCATCCCTGCAAATCAGCATGGATGTGCCAGGGAAGATGCGTCACGCAAGTTTGCCCTTGCGCCAACGCAGATGCGCCGCATTTACAATGCGGTGCATCGTGCCGCAAGGACAACCAGATGTGTCACGCATCTGCCGGCGTAAGGTTGGCGCAGTGCTGAAGTTGCGTCGCAAGCGCGACGCAACTTCAGCACTGTTCCAACCTACCCTATCCCTGACATGGTGCGTCAAGCCTTATGCCTGCTTCAAGCAGGCGCAGGGTTTTGACGCATCAGCGTTGGGAAAGTGACTCAGTGAAATCTTATAGATTTCACTGAGTCACTTTTCAGGGGCGTTCCTGCGACGGAACGCCCCCCCTGAGTAGAAACGCCCACATGAAACCTGACGCAGGTTTCATGTGGCGCAGGGCTTTACACCGTGACGCATCTCCATAGATGCGTCACGATGTAAATGGGGCGCAACAGTGTTTACGCCGCCGCTGCGTCACAAAAGTGACGCAACGGCGGCGTAAAAGTGGCGCAAGTCTGATATAAATCTGCCACTAGCTATTTTGTTCTGTAACTAGAGTGAAATGGTCTCCTTTTTGACATTTGACTGCTGGAATCCACAGCTCTTCTGAAATATTAATAAAAGCAACGAGTCCAATCTACATTTCAAATGTCATGTCTGCCACGTTCGTGTGCAGACCGTAACCAAGCGGCTTATCTTTTCATCCAGAGCAACTGGTACCAGTATGATTTTTGTCATAAAACATTCTCATGGTTTTGATAAGCAGGAAAGCCTGCATAGTTAAGATCAGAAACTTTTGCAAAGTGTGGCTGCAGGGTGCTTGCCTGCATTTCTCTGTACTACAAATAATCCCCGAGCACAGAGCAAAATTAATAGGCCGGGAAGAGTGGAGCCTTTGAACTTGCTGTGTTGAAAAGCTTTGGTCTTACAACAAAAGGTGAAATAGATGGCCTCAGGAATTTATGAATCTGTGACATTTATTCCTAAGAAAAAAAAGATCAGAGTTTCAAAGGAAAGCTACTGAAGTGTCTGCGTTTCAAGAAACAGAAAAGAGAACATGGGCAGTGAGAATCATCCATAAATAAGGGTTTTTATTTACATTAGAAAGTTCAGTCTTTTGATGCAAATTAATGCGACGGTGCATATTTTGCAGAATTTGAATTTGCTTTGCTAAGAAGATTGTATTTGGCCTCACTTAGATTTGTCCTTCTCATTAGCTCTTGTAAAGCAATTAAGAAATGAAACTCTCAGGGGTAAGTAAACCTGTTTAGCTGTGCACCAGCTCTGCTAGATGCAAAAGACTTCAGGGTTATTCGGGGATTGTTGAAGTGCCATACTTACAACAAATGGAGGGGCCGGTCAACGGAAATATCTCATCTTTTGTTTTGATTTGTTTGTGAATGCACTTCCGGGCACACCGGAAGTGCCATTTCATTCTGTGGTCGGAATCTTTGTATGGAAGTGTTAGTATGAACTGGCTGGTTCCACGGTATGCAGCGGCAGCAGAAAGATGATACACCACAAACTTTTCTGGAAATATTCTATAAAGATGGTGGGTCGGTTTTGGCAGGGTGAGACTTCCTGGAGATCATTCAAAGAACACAGTTAAACCACGGTTATCGATTGCTGACCTTGTAATAAATATATTATAGAAACCCATGGTTTGTTTCAAAACGTAATCCCCAAGAGGTGGGACACAAAATAATTACTTTAGGGTTGAACGGTAGGGTCCTTTTGTTGAAAAGGAGGAGAGCAAAATTATATTACAATAGAGGAGGCTGTTCAGACAGTCAAAGGTGTAGTGTTTATGACATAATTGAGACATCCCATGCAAGAAAAGGCATTGTAGGTTAAAGGTGTGAAACTCCCCAACTATCTATGCAGTTCTTTTATCTCCACCATTGTTCCTTTTTCTTGCAGTGTTTTCCCTGTTTTACTCATCTTGAAGGGTGCCTAATCCTTACAGACCCCAGAAAAATGCAGTAGACTTACCCAGAACGAATTGCACCTGCCCTTCACATATAAATTAGGTTGTGATTTATTTCAAACGGTGCACCGATTTTTTTTTAATTAATGTACTAATGAGTATTGAGACCAGAAGCTCAGAAGACTGATCTTACAACAAAGCACAGGTGCACCACAAGGACAGATTAAAGTTCACATTTGGGAGAAAAAAAAAAGTTGTCTCCAAAAAAGCTGATTCTTCAGAATATTGTCATTTATTCCATTTTCATAGCATGTTGAAAAAACAAACTTCAATTCTTGGTAGGCAACCAACAAAACAGCCGACGCGTTTCGTCCTGATGCAGGATCCTAGTTGCGAGAAATACAGATATTTTCCCACCAGATCAGGCCCAAGGAGATTGGCACCAAATCTGCCAGTGTGTCTTAGGAGCAGGGTAAGACCAGCTATAACTAAAAATCCCTCAGATGGGGTACGCCCTGACTAAGACAGGGTATCTGGGATAACAAACATTATAGATGCAACAGCACTGATTTCAATGGACTGCTGTCTAATTGCAATGGAATGTGATTGTAAGCTGTAGCATCACCTGGCTCGCTGAAGAACTACATTGACAAAGACCTACTATGATGTGGTGATCCTGAAAAGGTGCTTACTGACAAGGAGTTTTGTGCTACCTATGTCCTTCAAGACAGGATTAAACCTGTCCTTTACTGAAGCCCTGCTGTCATGCCATAGAGCTAACCTTGCCTATATGGGTGCCCTCAAGCAGCTCATGCATTTCAGAAACAAGTCACAATACATCATTAAGCCACCTCTACACCTTATGAAGACAGGAGGGTTGAGTAAGGATCAATAATCTAGAAGTTAAGCAAAGCTGAGCAAATGCACCTTTGATTCAGATTGCCTCCCTGTACCAACATTTTGCTTTTGACTTTAACAACATTGTCAGACTCCCCCACTTTCCTTTTCATGGTACTGGTATGGTGTGGTCACCTGATCATCTCAAACCTAAACAGTGTGGGTGCTGAAAGAAGTTTCCTCCAAGCGACCCTGTAGGGGTCCCTGATCAAGCTCTCCTGTGCATTGGTCAGCGTTCGGCTACTCATTAAGCTACTTGGATCTCCCTTTTCTAGTGGAGTCCATATCCCTATGGGCACACAAGCTATTTGCTCTAGTGCATTTGATTCCCATCTGGCTCCTTCAGCAACCACTTTGAATATCAGAAGACGCAAAGAGCAATTCCCAGTTTCTTTGTTTAAACTGTGGCTGTAGGTATACTCCGCGAACTGAAAACCACATATAATATGGCAGCTTGTTTATTCATATGTTTTACTGGAATAAAGACACAATGCCTAAATGAAACAAAATATTATTTGAACAGAACAGCGTCACCCACCTGTTTGTGGCATGCTTCATCATTGGCCAGTCCGACTCACCATGTTAAAATAGTACCAATGTGGTAGTACTTGACCTCTTGAGGAGGGAGAGCAAAACAAATGTGTACTGGTCATATAAGAAGTCCAGATAGTGATAAAAACAACCTCTGTGTAAACCCAGGTATTCCCTTTATTTTGTGGGTGCAGGAGGCTGGATTAAAAACAAAACAGGATGCTAACATGCGCCTATGTCTCAAGCATACTCTCTATTTGATATTTGCCAGCATGTTTCGCCCACAATAAGAATGTAATGTAATGTAATGTAATGTAAAAGAGCATTTATAGAACGCAAACTGTCACTCCGCAAGGAGCCTCCTGGCGCTAAAAGGACGGAGTGAAGAAACTGAAATGGGAAGAATGTCAGGGAGAAATTAGATTAGTGCAAAGCAGAACCCTTGAAGGAGGGTCTAGGGCCTTTGTCATGGCAATCAAGGTACCCCTAATGTCTGTCCCAAGTATTCATTTGTACATGCAGTTCAGATAAAGTCTTACCTCTAACTGTTCAGCAGTTTTTTTACCTGTAAATAAACAAGTCAAATTAGGATTATTGTCATGTCTGTTTTATTCATCAGGTATCTCCTTAATTTTAGTAATTTATTGTTTCGTATGTATGCAACTGTCTCCTTTAGAATTGTTTAGTGCACAACTCGTCATACACCTGTGGGATCATTTCACACTTGGTACATGTGGAAAAAACAATGATGAGCATGCAAATTAGTGCACTAACTCACCCTAGTATTACAGGGTTTAACCTGGAAGTTCGTGAACATGGGACGACTAAATCTGGAGAAACCCATGTTCTCCTTCTGGAAGGCAAGGAGCATAAAGGATCTAGTTGCACTCACAAGACCTAGGAAACAAGAGATGATCCCAAAACAAATAACCTTATGTGGCACACACACCTGCTCTGACGCATCATTCTCTGTGCGCCCACTGTAATGTGTGCCAGGGACTTCGTTTGGTGGCTGTGGATTCTTGCCTGCAGCAGATGTGAGAGATAAAAACTGGGAAACACATAACCAAACACAGACCCATGCATGTGTATGTTTGTAGAGCTTCAGAACTACTGTTGAGTTGATTAAATAAACAAAAAATTGTATACTGATTGAGTTCTAATTTAATTCATCTGCTTCTCCTCAATCTGCCCCCATAGAATTTTTAGTGTTGAATTCAAATTCTAAATATGTGTCATTGTTTCAAACAGAAGGCATGCACATTTTGTCTTGACCAATCTATCATATAACTAAAATTGTACTACTTAGACAACTTTGTCAAAAGAGTTCATGAAGCATTGCTACATTACATATGTGTACATGTAGTAGATAATATATGTTCCACTGGAAATCACCATGACAATTTTCTGCACAATAGGTCCGTGATATTTTTCTTTTTCTTAAAATAAGCACGGGAGATCTTCAGGCAAAAAGCATACGTTGGCTTAGTTCCATTTTCTTGAGCAGTAATGTTTCTCCACTCCACTGTCTGAGTTCATTCTTAATATGTTGTGCTTTACACACACCACGCGGATCATATTCAGTAGTGAACTGTTAATATATGTGAATCAATATAATCCTTGAAGCATAATTTTGTTTTGACAATTTGTAGTTTAATTGGAAGACGATGTACAAAAGCATGGCTGGGTTGGCAGTAGCGGGCATCAGGCTTTTCCCTAAGAGGCTGAAAGGGTGGGGGCCTGTTTTGCAGTGGTGGAGGCCCCTTTTGGTGCTGGGGGCCTGTTTTACAGCAGTGCTGCACTGTTTTGCTGTGGTGGAGGCTCTTTTTGGTACTGGTAGCCTGTTTTGCAGCAGTGCTGCACTTTCGGCCTCTAGTAACGATACTTGCATCTCACCGGCCCCCGGGGGCTGGTCCGACAAAATTGCCAGGGCTGCTTTGGGTTCCCAGTCCAGTCCTGTACAAATGTAGTACTATGAAACAATCAACATGTTTCATTCTTATTGAACTGTTTAAGCAGGTATGCACAAATCGATTCAAACACAGTCTATTGTAAAGTATGTCTAAACAAAACTAGCATTATGAATCTCCCATTTGTGAGCAGGACACAATGGTGCATTAAGTCAATCTGTCTAGTCTAAAAGAAACATGCAGGGGGCGTGGCCAAGATGGCGGGGTGAGCGGACGCTTCCTCTGTCGGCTCCCGCTCCGCTGAACCCCTAGCCCTGATTCCGCAGCAGGATCTCCCCCCAACCTGAGGCTCAAACCGGCGGAGGGGACGGCGGAACTGAGGGGGAAGCGGCTCAGAGACCCGGGGCCTCGGGGAGGTCACGGGAGTGAACGGAGGGCCGTGGAAGCTGGGACGCCGAGACGAGGCGGAGCTTAGCGCCGGGGGAGACGGCAGCACTCTCGGCCGGCACGCCACGAGAGAGCCCGAAATCGCGGAAGAGGCCTAGCGAAAGGCGGAGTGGTGAGCGAGCCCGCGATGGGACGCGAGAGGAGAGCGGTCCCATGCTGAGCAGAGAGGTCCCGTAGACAGAGGGGGACGCAGCCCGGCCGCGTGGACGAGTTGAAGCGGACGAGGGAGCTCCACCTGAGAGAGCCCGGGGAGACCACCAAAGGCCAGCAGACGAAGGGGAAGGAAGCGGCGACCCCAGTCGGTGGGGGCTCCACGTCAGGAGTCCCCTGGTGGGTCTCGAAGGGGAAAGACTACAGGAGCGGCGAGGCCATCGGGGCTGGAGCACACGCGGGGCCCCTCTCCCGTCCGGGCCCCCCCCCCCCGAGCCACGTGGACCGGTGGATCGGTGGCAGAGGGGGAGCAAGCGAGGGAGCTGAATCAACCGCAGCGAACCGGGGACCGGAGGGGCTGGCACGGAGACTGACTGCAGGACCAAGCTCAAGGGAGAGACCAGGCGCAGGCCGAGAACACGGAGGAGGCCCACAGCCACGTGCAGAGGAAGGCTTAGGCCCGAGAGTCGGCACCGGCGGGGGCACCGGCGATGTGACCCCTCCTCAGAGGTGGATAGGGGGGGTCTAGCCTTGTGTGGTGCCCCTGCGGCGGTGAGTGGATGATGCCCAGCGGCCGAGCGGCAGAGGCCGGAGCGCGAGCCACCGTCGCGACGGATGGACCCGGAGCTGGTGTAGTGGCGGCGCAGAGCTGCTGAGGGCAGCAGAGACCGGCGGCTGAAGCACCAGGGTGAGCAGAAGCGTGGACGTCGCTCCCCCCAGACAGGCGCTACGGCGGAGGAAGGGCAGAGGGCCCGGTGCCTAAAATGAAGGGCGGTCGTGCAGAGATCGGAGTAGCCCCCCGGAGAGCGGGGATGACCCGGAGCAGCGAGGACAGCTGACGCGGCAGGGGGGCCGAGCCAGTAGGGATCGGGACCGTCGGGAGTCCAGTGAGAGCACCGGGTGAGGACCGAACGGAGAGCGCAACCGGGCTCGCAGCGACCACAGGCGCCCGTTGTCGGGAACTTCGTCCTGAGGAGGAGGGGCTGGAGGGCGAGGGACAGGTGGCCCAGAGGAGTGCTCGGACACGGGACGCCCGGGGGACAAACCAGGCCCAGGGTCAGCGAAGCGGTAGAGACGCCTGGACTTCCGACCCAGCGGACATGGCGGGAAGTAGAGGTGGACGGAAGGGGGAGCGTACTCTCCCCGAACTGTTGGGCCGGCAGTCGCAAAGGCTGGACAGAGGGCAGCGGTCACCTCAGGCCCCCGGACCGGCAGCAGACCCCGAGGGGGGGGAGGCCACGCTCACCAGATCCTTTATGGAATCCCTCTTCGGATCTCTGCGGGAAGACTTTCAAGTCCTGAAGAAGGAAGTGGCCAGTGAGGTGAGGGAGATCAAACGAGAGGTGGACAGATTAGGCGAGCGTGTGGCCACGGTGGAAGAGACTAGCCAACAACGGGATGAGGAGGTTGAGCACTTACGACAGGAGGTATTGAGGCTACGTGACCAGCAGATCGATCTCCAGGCCCATGCCGAAGACCTGGAAAACAGGTCTCGGCGAAACAACATACGGGTCCGGGGAGTCCCATCGTCGGAGGAGGGAACGGACATTGCTGACTACTTGGGGGCGCTGTTCCGAGAGGTCCTAGGAGAACCAGAAGGGTTCCAAGTTCGAATCGGCAGGGCACACAGAGTGGGGGCACAGCGGAGGGGACCAGCGCCGGCCCCGGACATTCTAGCCTATCTCCCAGACTTCCCACTTAAAGAGCGGATCATGGCAGAGGCGCGGAGGCGGCAGCCTCTGACCTTCCGGGGGCACTCGGTGGCCCTCTATCAGGATTTGTCGGCAATCACGCTCCAGAAACGGAGGATGTTCAAACCAGCCACCGATTTTCTACGAGAAAACCAGGTTCCCTATGCTTGGGGCCACCCCTTCAGGCTCATCTTTAGGTGGAACAGGGTTCAGCATCAGCTGCACTCCCTGCGGGAAACCTGCGGAATCCTGGGCCTGCCAGAAGGAGAGGAAGATGCACCTACCCCACGTCGGGGGCGCGCCAGAGGAGGAGACTGGCGGCGAGTGACCGGGCGGCACTCCCGGGACCGTCCGACGAGGCGGGACGCGCCCGCCGATCGGGCTGAAGGGGACAGAGTGGATCCAGAGGTGGTCGAGAACACTGGTCCCGGCGACGTCGCGTTAACGGCATAGAACTGCTCCGGGGGGAGATCACATGAGGATACATCAGCTTCCAGGTTCAGGGTAGGGGGGGAGGGGGAGAGGGGGGGCTGGCGGGGGGGGTGGTAGGTGGCCTAACGTCCACTGGAGAGGGTTACCAAAGACTTGTCCTCTAGAGGACCGGACTTGGACTATGCAGACAGGGGAATTGGGGTTAGGGAGGGGGGTGTTGTTGGGGCAGTTGTTGGATTGAGTTTGTAGACCGGGTTGGGGGGCGGGAGGGGGAGGTGGGGGGGGCAGTTGAGGTTTCGGCGAGATGGGGACGAGAGAGCGGGCACCACACCAGGAAGGGGCGCAGGGGTGGCAGGTCACGGGGTGGGGAGGGGGCACCGTCCAGAGCAGGACAGATTGCAAGACAGGGAAAGAGGGCAAGACAGGAACAGCGACCTCACGGAAACGCCGTTTGACACCGGGGGAGCACAGAGCGGGAGAGACGCTACTACTACATGTCACCCACAAGTTTAAAAATAGTGACACTTAATGTGCGGGGCCTTAACAACCCGACCAAACGGCGGGCGGTGCTCTCTTTATTGGACGAGACTCAGGCGGACATCTGTCTACTTCAGGAAACGCACCTCCTACCCAGGGATTGTGCCAGACTGCGTTCTCACAAATTCCCCACGCAGTTCTTCTCCTCTAATAACACCAAAACGGCGGGGGTGGCGATACTGGTGGCTCGACGATTTCGGGGAGAGGTCCTCCACAAGCTAGCGGAGCAGCTTATTGGTCTACAGATTCCGGGTGGCGGGCACAGCCTTCACAATTGGATCTCTATATAGCCCGAATGACCGGCAGGATAGATTTCTCGAGGCAGCGCTGGGGGAGGTGGCGGCTACACCGGACAGACACATAATTGTAGGGGGAGACTTTAACCTCGTTTTCGATTCGACACTGGAGAGATCTGCCCAACGGTCGCAGCAGGCAGGGGAGTTCTCAGCGGGCAGCAAGGCTCAACTAGTAGACATGGGACTGAGGGATCTGTGGCATCACTTGCACCCGACGGAACGGGACTACACCTTCTACTCACATGCACATAAAACTTACGCACGGCTGGACCACTTTTTAGTGACCGAGCCAGTCAGCACGCTGGCCACGGCGGCGGACATAGGAGTAATCTCCATGTCGGATCACGCCCCGGTGGCGGCCATCTTCTCGGTACCGCCGGTGTATAATACCCCTGGAGTGTGGCGCCTTCGGTACACCTTACTATACAGAGGGGACGTCATTAAACAGGTGATCGCCGTGATTCGGGAGTACTAATCCCACAATGAGAACACGGAAAACTCCAGGGCGACGCAATGGGCCGCCCTGAAGGCAGTCTTGCGGGGGGAGTTCATTGCGATATCGGCGGCGGATAATGCACATAGACGTAGCAAACGGGAGGAACTTACGCAGAAAGTCAGAGAACTGGAACAAGTGCATCGCCGAACGGGGGCTCCCCGGATATGGCGGCAGCTCCAGGGAGCGAGAAAGACCCTGGTCGCTTTGGATATGGATCGGGCGGAATACGCTGCGCTTCGCCTTAAGCATGCCTACTACGCCGGGGGGGATCGGTGCGGCCGCTTGCTAGCGAGTAGGCTCCGAGTGGCGAGACAGAAGCACCGGGTGAAGGGGATCACCGACCCCTCGGGGTCGACAGTCACGGAGGACGGCCTCATCGCGGAAGCTTTCCTCCAATACTATGCGGACCTTTATGCTGGGGACCCCCCGGACGGGCGTGCCACGAGAGGGTACTTGGAATCAGTCTCGCTGCCCACGCTGACGCCGCTGCAGGCGGAGGGACTGGACAGGGACATTAGAGTGGAGGAGGTGATCTCAGCCATTGCCAAACTCAAGTTAGGTAAATCTCCGGGGCCGGATGGCTTTACCGCCCTCTTCTATAAAACGTATGCACTACACTCGCACCGATCCTCGCACGCCTCTTTAATACCTTCGCGGAACAGGGGACTATGCCACGGGACTTGCTGCGGGCGTCACTTATGGTTATCCCTAAACCGGGAAAAGATGGCTCACAATGTGGCTCCTATAGGCCGATATCCTTATTGAATGTGGATCTAAAAGTATACACGGGGATCCTAGCGACCCGATTAGCCCCCCTGCTGCCGGGGCTCATAGGTCCAGATCAGGCAGGCTTTGTTCCCGGGAGGCAGACAGTGGACAACACCAAACGGATCGTGCACATCATAGAAAAGGCGTCACGGATCCGGGGAGAGAGAATGCTGCTGGCGGTAGACGCCGAAAAAGCTTTCGATCGGGTGCACTGGACTTACCTAGAGCAAGTGCTCGAGAAAGTGGGGATACGGGATAAATTCCATAACATGATATTCAACTGTTACGGGACTCCAACCGCGGTGGTGAGGGTGAATGGCTGCAGCTCCGGGAGCTTTCACATTGAGAGGGGCACGAGGCAGGGCTGCCCGTTGTCACCCATACTGTTTGCCTTGTACATGGAGCCGTTTGCGCAACGTATTAGGGACAACCCAGAGGTGAGAGGAGTGAAAATGAGCGGGTTCTATCAAGCTGTCAACCTATATGCGGACGATGTGATTTTCTCTCTGGAGGAACCGCTCCGGGCCCTGCCGGCATGCCTCGAGGAACTGACCTCGTTCGCTGCAGTTTCCGGATTTAAGATGAATATGGGGAAGTCGGTGGCCCTGGGCCTGTCGCTTACGCCGGTGACCCGGACGCGACTGTAGCGTCTAGCCCCGATAGTCTGGTCAACGGGCACGATCCCGTACCTGGGGATACAGCTGGCCCCCACCTTGCCGGAGATGACGGCGGTCAATTACGCTACCCTGGGTAGGAGGATACGGGACGAATTGGCTAGGTGGGACCACGGTACTCTGTCGTTACTAGGCAGAGTGGCAGCCATAAAAATGACTATCCTGCCCCAGATACTCTATCTGTTCCGGGCGCTCCCGTTGACGCCGCCGGTTGGGTGGATCCGGCCGATGCAGTCTGAGCTGGGGCGGTTTGTGTGGCGGGGAAAGAAACCGAGGCTACGACAGGCACTCTCCCTGCTGGCGCCTGAGGAGGGAGGCCTGGCCGTCCCGGATCTCCGCAAATATTTTCAAGCAGCTCAGCTGCGATACCTGGTGGAGTGGAATAAGTGGGAATCGGATAAACATTGGTTCTTCCTGGACCAGGCGGTGGCGGGTAGGCCATTGCAGGAAGTGCCGTTCCTGCGAAGGGCCCATCGGCCAGCTAACCTCTATGCCTCCTTTGTCACCAGAGTGCCACTGAGGGTGTGGGACGCCACAAACCTGGCATACGGGTTGACCTCGTTTCCGTCCCCGCTGACGCCCTTGGCAGACAACCCGGACTTTACGCCGGGTATGCAGAGGGGAGCAATCGCCCATTGGCGGGCGGCCGGCTGTAGAGCTCTGTGTCATCTATACACTTCGGAGGGGATTATCCCCTTCTCGAGCTTTAGGCAGGAATACATGCTGCCCGAAGCTGAGAGAATGCGATATCTGCAGGCCCGACATTGGGCGCTGAGCCCTCAGGTGAGAGAGACCGCGGATAGGAGACTATCCCAATACGAGCGCTGGCTCATGACTCGGTCGTCCGACGCGAAGCTTATCAGTGATCTCTATAAATTCCTCCAGTTACCTTCCTCACACTTTTATCACCCGGGCCGGGCGCGCTGGGAGACAGAACTAGGCAGGACACTGAGCCATAAGGAGTGGGAACAAATTGCGTATAGGGCACGGCACTCGGCGTATCACACAGGCCTGACATAAACTCTCACGAAGGTTTCTATGTATTGGTACTACACCCCGGCACGCATTCACGCAATGGACAACAGTAAAGACTCGAGATGCTGGCGACTGGCACTGACCCACATTTTGTGGGAATGCCCGCGACTGGGGGACTTCTGGAAGGAAGTGCTGGACTCCCAGTTTAACATTGAATTACCACGTCTACCGGCCTACATCCTGTTGGGCCTCCCTAACGCATTGATGTACCCGCTCAGATCTCGCAGAGGGAGGCAGATAGCGATAACGCTAGGATCAGCCATTCAAAACATTCTCACACACTGGCGAACACCCACGCTCCCCACAGTCACAGGGTGGTTGCACAGACTATGGTACGTGCTAGGAATGGAGAAACTGTCACTGACAGCAAGGGGAGTGGCCGAGCAGTATCGGGAGATCTGGGAGCCGTTTATTTCTTTGCTCGCCAACGAATTCAGAGAATTGACATGTCCCAGATACCTCAGACTCCTACGGCTTGCGGAACCGGAAGGACAGGATGGGTGAGGTCATCTGAGCAGGGAGGCACGGCTGGGTGACGTAGCAGAGAGCTGGGTCTTTGGACAATAGCTATGGACGGGGAGGAAGGGGGAAGGAGGAGTGGTGCAAAGGGGGGGGGAAGGGAGGGAGGGTTAAAAGTTTGCCGGCACATGGCCCCAGGAAGTAGGGAAGCTCTCAGAGGATGATATGAGGGAAGGGGGAGTAAAGGGATCACCCCGACAGGGCGACAGGGCCTAGGGGGGACCAGGGGGAAGAGGACGTTCCATGTGATACTTGCCGGCCCCAGCGGTTGTAGGCGTAGGCATGGACTGTTATGGATGATGCTGGTTTGTTATTGGTACTTAATAAAGAGATTTAAACATAAAAGAAACATGCACAGATCTTCTATTAAGTGCTTAAGTCCTTTTTCTATTGTCTGAAGCATAAAACAATAACTAAACAATGGAGCACATTGTTCATGTTTCTGCTTTACAGTAGGCGTGGGCGTTTGAATAGTAAATTATGACAGCGCCGACCTTTATCATTTACAACATTTTATAGGCATAAGCCACATTTTATACTTTAACGTTTGATAATTTCGAGTTCATGCTCTCATAGTTTGAACAGAGGCTTGCTCACGATTTTAGTACACACTTCAATCTTGGCTTTCAAGAGAGTCAGAATGAAAAATATGTATTCTTTTAATGTCAAATTGCTATTTCATAAACATCTATTTATCTAGTACTTTGGGCAACCTTGCCGTGTTTGGCTTAAAGTTAGCAGTAGCACATTCCTTTAACAGTCCTCTGAGTTATTCACCTCCTTTACATTATGTAGCTCACATATAATTGTACTAGACACAGCCAGGAGTGGCTCGCGTCAGGGAAGAGAGGCATGGTGGGGTGGGGGACAACAGAGACAAATAAAAAGCAAAGAAAAAAGAACTTACTTGCCCCCCTCCAGCATTGCATTTCGCTCTGATGCGCCTCTCCTCTCCACTGCAGGCAGGCACAGGCTCCTAGACTGCCCTGCAGCCAATTCTGAAGCTGCTCTCAGGCAGGAAACAGCGTTTACAATGCTCTCTCCACAACGCAATGCCAGTTGTTACAACGACCACTTTGTTAGTACGCAATCCCATTACATCGCAAGTCATTACAATGACCTGCAGTAGGGGGCGCACTGGTATTGGATTTAAAATCCAACACCGTCCCTGCTGTTGCGCAAATTGGAGTAGGAATAGTAAATAATACTACTCCTAAGTACAGCGCGCCCCCTAGTGCAAGTCGTTGTAATGATTGCGATGTAATGGCATTGCATGCTAACAACGTGGTAGTTGTAACAATCGCGTTGTAATAGCATGCGATCAAATCACATGCGTTGTAAGGAGCTATATTCCTCAGTTGCAGGATTGGCCTGAGCGCTGATGATATTCACTTCAGGACAGACTGGGAGCCTGTCCCCGCTTTCTCCAAGACGAACGGCCAAACCCACATGCTCAGTGAATCGTAGTGCCCAACACTCCCCCTCCAGTCTGTCCCCACCCTGTCCTATCCCTGAGCCTCAGCACAAGAAAAATAAAATGATAATAAAACGGGTTTTAAACCCATTTTATTATTATTTTCTTTTTTTATGTTTTGTAGGTGCCGGCAAAGGGGGGGGGGGGCGCTGCTCCTCAGCCATAGTGGAGGAGCCACTGCTGGACATAGCTAGACAACAATCTTCGACTTGCCTTGTGTAGTCATTCTTCTTTCATTTTTTCAGTAATGAATAATGAATGTGCTTCAAAAAATCTGAGTGTTGGGGCCTTCAGGCTGCTGTTGTAAGAAATATCAGGCCACCTTGCACTGCAAACATGAGTTATTGTACTTCTTAGTCCATTAAACAAAGTTCTTGATGTGTGACCTGAATTATGATGATTTTGAAGTATTTGGCAATGTATTTGAACCTTTCTGTGTAGCTAAGCACAAACTTCAACAAAGAAAAAGTATACATTTTATCGGAAATATTCATGTGATTTCCTATAAGCGCAACATAATTTATCAATAAAATTTGCAACTGGTCGTGGTGGGGGGGGGGGGCAAAACCTGACTGTGAAGGGGATGTCTGATGTCTAGGAGGATCCACTACCAGCCGCTCCAATACTACTGAAAGCAGTGCTTAATTTGAGCCTGTGGTTTCCGGCGCACAGCACTGGCACTTAATTGTCACCACCGGTACTTATGACAGCTGCCACTTTGTGGTGCTGTTTGTGAAATTTTGAGATAAGCAGGATAACAGTTGTTTATTAATTAAAAACAACTGAAACCTGTCTCCCAAGCCATTCTTTCTAGATTTGGGGTCCTCAAACAGTCTGAATTGTCACACTTGTAGCAGTGTGATGATTAGTAGTTGTGTAGGTACTGTCGTTGCCAGTGACAATGGGTGGTGCAAACTATGGTGGTACCCTGATGAGGGCCCTGGCAGTTATTTTTGTACAAATTAAGAACTTGCTGAATCTTACCAGAAACTGAAATATGTAACTGGGACACAGTTGGTATGATTATTCCGAAGTTTTGGGAAAAAGAATGAACTTCTCTTCAAATTGCTGAAGCAGAGAGTGACACTGCAATCCTGTATCAAATCCTTGTGCACCTATGAAGAGATTTCTAGAGTACAATCATGCATACTGCAACATAGAAAGCGCAAATTGGTTCTATTATTTACCATGATTTTGACACCAACAGACTTAAAGAGGCACTGGGGGTGCTGGTGCTGCCGCAGTGAGTCCTAGTGGTAAGCTTCCCCAATCTAATTTAAAAAACGTAATCCGTGGTGAGACAAGGCATAAGGAGCCATAGTTGAGAGTGCCTGACAATACCCTCGACATAGCAAGTGAGGTGGTTTCTTCCCCTCCTTCTTTGCCTCACCGATGAGTGGCCACATCCTGGTTTGCAACCATGCGAGCCAATTGACGTTATATCACCCTCTGGGGGTAGCCATCCTTTTAGCACAATCAAAGCATACACCACAGTGCACCCGCCTTCTATAGAGGCTGCTCCTGCCAAGTGCTGTTGCAGCATGGGTAAGACTTTCTCGGGCTTGAAACAGCAGGACAGTGTAGTCACTTAACTATTCTCAGCTTTTCATGCTGTATCACTGGGGCACTGACACTAGGAATTGCTGTTGGTAGGAGCCTTCAGAAGACTGTGTTTATTGCATAGCAGTGCGTTCCATACACTGTTAAGACAGGCACTACCTGATGCCACTCATATCTAAGAATAAATGTTCCAGGGAATCGCTATTTTTTGTGGCTTTAGTTGGTGGGAGAAGGAAAAAGACTGAGAAATCACAGACATGTTGGAGAAAAAACTTGACGTGCACATGAAGGGTCTTAAAGACATTAAAGCTTGTATAACTGCAGCAGAAACATGGACAGCTGATATGGACAAAGAACTGGAATCACTGCATGCAGAAATGTTTTGTGATGGCTGGAGGAGACCCCCGGATTTGGGAAAAGAGTTCTGAATGCTACAAAAAAATGTGGCGGACCTCGAAGATCAGAGTTGAAATGACAATATATGACTACCGTGTTCCAGACGTGTAAGGTCACAATATGGTACCATTTCTCTCTATCCTTATACTGAAGATGCTGGATATAGGATTTTGCCATCCACTAGACTTCCAGAGAGCACATACATCCTACACTATGAGGAACACAGGGAGAGATACCTCCAGACCCCTTATAATGTGCCTTCTCAGGCACCATCAGATCAGGCAATTTCTCCAAATGGCAAAAAAGAATTGACCATAATTATTTAAAGGCAACAAGATCTCATTTGCAGCAGATTTTTCCTTTGAGACTAACATGGTCAAGAAAACGTTTCACACTAGGCATCTCCTCTGCAAGCTAAAGTACAGCTTTCTGGACCCTGCAATCATTGTTACCATCAGGTCCAGAACCAGGGAATTTGATCATTTATAAGAACTAGAATCCTCCATAGAATCCCTTTATGCCACTCAGATGGAAGTGTCCACCACAGAAAGCCATACGTTACCTTGTGTCTCAACTACACTACAGATTGATCAGACCTCAGAAGATGGAAAAACCTCTACCTTAGCCCTAGAAACAAACACCTAATCACAGATACAGCTGAGGAAAAACCATCTCCATGGGATAGACATGAATCTCAATCCCCCCCAATAATTATTAGTCAATGTATGTGAACTATTGACTCCCAGATGATGCCCATAAACAGATGCTAATGCATAGTTGACTCACCCTGTATCACTAGCTAATGGAAGATTATCGTACCAGTTTTGTAAGAGATATAGGATGAGGACACTAAAAAGAGGCTGGTAGCGTGACATTAGATAGGCTTGCCCTTCTAAAGTTTAGTTTTTTTACATTACTTCTTGATACCCAAAACACCCACTGCATTTAGGTACAACATTTTTCATGTAAACCCTTTTTTTCACTGAGGTTTGTTTTGTCTTACCTTTATTGCTCAAGACAATGCACTTTTAGACTAATCACTGAAACATACAATGACAGCTATTGGAAATATTTACAACAGTGCTCAACTCTTTACTATAAAATCTAGTACCTAACACTGAATACATGTCTACGATTAGGGATTTTATACTTTGTTTGCTCAATGTGAATGGTCTCACAAAAAGCGGACATCATTCTGTAACAGGAAACACACCTGTCACAGCAGGAAGCTTCAAATCTGCAACAGGAGTGGGTGAAGCATGTAATAGCTACCTCAAGATCAGATAAACTTGAAAGCACATCTAGTTCTCATCAACGTCCATGTAGAAAAAGTGGAATAGCCATTCTAATCTACAAGACCCTTCCCATCAAATTCCACAAAACTTGGAGTGACATCCCCAAGGCAATATGTGTTTGCCAAAATAATAATTCAGGGATACACCCTCTTTCTGGGATCCATATATGCCCCAAATGAAGCAAAACTGGGTTTCTTCTTTAGCCTAAGCAGATTGTTCACAAATGTTGCTGCATACCTCCCTTCTTGGAGGCCACAGGAATTTAACAGTTGATTCTATTCTAGCAGGTCTGTTCATCAAGATGTTAGAAACATTAATGACAGAGGATGCATTTGGGTCCCGTAGAAAGACCATTACCTTGTGGAACTATGGAGACACCTACAGACAACTGAGAAGGAGCACAATTTCTTATCCTGCCCCCGTGCTACTGAGACGGGAAGAGGCTACTTTCTAAGAAACTCCAACATACTTCCAAAGATTTTCTCTTGTGAAATAGAGGCCAGATGACTCTCAGATCCTACACCTGGAATTGCAACGCACAACTCTCAAAGCCAGGACTTGGGGAAAAGATATTCTAAGACTTCAGATGCCTGAGGAAAAACAGAAATTAATGACATTCCTCAAGGAATATTTGGGCTTTGACATAACATGGAAACTACTACCCAGGTTCTAAGGACAGTGTGAAAATCCCAAGTAGCCTATCATGTTTGTGACAAAATAGGTACTCCAAACTGGAAAGATAAAAGGGACCTGCAGGAAGGTGCCATGGGTGTCCAAGTAATCTTTAAGCACATGACCAAAATAGATGGCACACAGACAAATCCCACTGTTATGAGTTCCATCAGATCAGGTTGGACTGAAACAGGGTTATGAAACAAACTATTTTTTCTGAACATACAAGCCACTCTATGGTTTAATGATGAGTTTCGCATCCAAGTTCAATTGCTCATCTGGCTTTCATGGCAATGCAAGGGTATTGACTCCTTTAAACATATTGTATTGGGAGGTACCTCTAATACATTTGCGGAATCACATGAAGAACTTACATTGAACACCCCCAATATTGACAATACATTCAATTTAAACATTTCCTGTCTGGAAAACTAGATCGGAATTTAGCATATCTAACGACTGCTATATGGCACACCTTAACAAGAGAGGCAGGCTATAAAAACTGATATCCAGAGTTGTGAGACTCTTATAGAAGAGATATTCCCACAGCTTACTGAGAAGCTGCTGCGGCTGAAGACCCCATGGCAATCTAGGATACAGAAAACATACACAAAGCAGGAGTAGCCTGAAATACTCTTGAGAGGCCCGCTTAAAATGTAGCTGCTTAAAAATTATACTAGACTGGCATTCTTCACCATATAAACTATATAGGGCTAAACTGAGGTGGAATTGCCGTCATTTTAAAATCTAGTTTTCAGTATTACATTGAACCCTTGATTGCAAAAGATTGTGAAGGCTAATTATTTTCTCTTAAATTAATAGGAGAAATATACTGTCAGGAGCCTTACTATACAGCTCTCTGGCCCTGCTAGTCACTGCAGTTCAGTGATAGCTGAGACCATCGTTCCTTTTGTTATGAATTTTGCAAATTTTACTATCTTGGGTGATCTCAATATTCACTTAGATGAGCCTAGCAATGATTTAGTTGCCGCTTTGTATGAGACCTTTCCTATCATTGGCTTACTGCCCTTAGTACATACTTCAACACATTCTGCGGGTCATATTCTTGGCCTGGTTTTTTCTGAAATGTATTCTCTTTCAGTGGCTAGTCATTTACCTCTACATTGGATGGACCATTATGCAGTTTCCATATAACTTCAAATTCAAGAGATAATGCATCCTGTATCTATCCAGATTAGGAGTGATCGACCATGGGGAAAACTGAATACAAGAATGCTCAGTACCCCTTCCACCCATTTTCAGGAGGAATGACCCATTATTATGGGCATTCTGGATAAGGATGTTGTTGCTATCAACACATGGATTCATGCCTCCATTGATAATATCCTGCCATGCAAGGTAGAGTTTGCTATAAGTAATTGTGTGCCTGCTCCTTGGTTAAATAATTCTTTACTACTACTAAAAAAAAAGAAAAATGCAAGCAGCTAGAACGAGCGTAGTGAAAGACCTATAGAGAGGAGACCGAAAGTAAACTGAAGGTACTTGCTGAAGACGGCTGAAATGCCAGAAACCGGTCCTAGGAAGCTTGTTTCCGGTCCAGGGAAGGCATGGCTTGGCAGTTCGGGCTGGACTGTTCCCATGAGGCACAGGGTCAGACTGATTTGCATATGGCCATGTCTGAACTGGGGTGGCAGAGTGGGCTAAAGAACGGTGATGGATAAAACCCAGATCTGTTGACTGGGTGTGAGTGTTTGATTGGTTCTGATGCTCCGTCCATCACCACCCCCTTTGGTACGCTTTGGTACTTGCTAAGGAAGACTTGAAAGCCATCCAGTGTGTTGGTCTGCACCTGGACGTCTGCAGCGGCCCTATGATGAAGCATGCCACTGCATAGTGGGTGAGGGCAGTATTAAGAAATCCTTCGATTTTCCTTCACTCTTTGTTTCTCGTTTTAGCTATGACCTATAGATAAAATAGGGGATAGGAACCTCATAATTCAATCTAGGTTAACACCCTTGGCCCTAATCTTTACAGTCCCTCTCTCTTTTGTGAGTTCAAAGACTTGAAAGCCTGCCACAGATCATTGGCAGACTATTACTCAAATAAAGT
This sequence comes from Triturus cristatus, assembly GCF_964204655.1. NCBI lineage: Eukaryota > Metazoa > Chordata > Amphibia > Caudata > Salamandridae > Triturus > Triturus cristatus. The sequence goes on along the minus strand of NC_140591.1, from coordinate 1,361,064,056 downwards.
CTCTAACGCTCACATTTCATCCAAAAAGCTTTTTGGGGTCATTCAATCTTTGTTAGATCCTGTGCAAGTTTCCTCGCCCTTCTTATTTTCTAGTTGCAAGGACATTGTAAAGTTTTTCTATAATAAGATAGTCAACATTTATTCATACTTAGCCGCCTCTGGAGAACTAAGGCAGAGGGCAGTTTTTAAGTAAGAGCTTAATATTCTTAATTCCACCTCGCTTGTGTCCTTGTTGGATTCCATTAGATCAAGTTCACTTGTGATCCCCTTCCTCCTTAGCAGATGAGGAAGATTAACAATGTGTTTTAACCTCAACTTTTGCAGCTCCTAAATTCTTCCTTAACGTAAGGTAGAGTTCTCTTAACTTGGAAGCATGCTATAGTTGTTCCTCTACTTAAAAAGCCTATTTTAGGCCCCAAAGTCTGGGCTAACATTCACCCAATTACATTCCAGCGAATATGTGCTAAGATAGTAGAAAAGCATGTTAATAGCAAGTTCTCATTCTGTCTAGAGAACCATGGCCTACTGCATCCCTCCCATTCGAGATTTTGCTCTGGCTTTAGCATGGAGACTTCTCTTCTGGGAGCAGAAGAGCATGCCAGGAAACAATTGGACTTTGGTGTACCACTGCTCTCATTGTCTCAGATCTAAGTTGATCCTTCAACACAGAATCTCATTCGCTTCTGGATCTGAGACTGACAGATATTGGCATCCAGGATTCTGCCTTTTCCTGCTTCTCACCATTCCTTCTGGACCACACTTTCCCGGTCCTTTCCAAGCTGCATTAGTCCTCTACTTTTTATCTTCTGTGTGGTGTATGAAGAGCCCTACATTTTTTAACATGTTTCGCCTTTGGTTGACCTAGTTGAGGGCTATGGCCTGTTTCTGTTCATGTATGCTGATGACACCCAGATCATTGTAAAACTCAGTTCTGAGAATAGGAATGGGATGACCAATCTTCGCCTCTGTTTTACAGAAGTAGAAAGCTGGATGAGACCTAATTTTCTTAAGCTGAATGGTAATTACACTGAGATGCTGGTGGTTGGTAATCAACTCCAGCTCTAGGGGCCTCAATGGTGGCCTGTCGATCTTGGGACACCACCTACTCCTTGTAAGGTAGTTAAGACCCTAGGCATTTGGCAGGACCAAAGCTCTCCATGAATGTTCAAATTGCCAAAACTGTATCCTACTGGTTTTGGCTACTTAAGATCCTTAATAAAAATTATTTGGCTTCTCCCTCTTTTGAAAACAGAAAATGGTGGTTCAAGCTTTGATTGAAACCAGGTTCCATTGCGATAACATGCTCTATTGGTTGCACTTAAAAAAAGGTGAAGAAACTTTAGATTGTAAAAAATACTGCAACAGGTTTGCTTTGCTACGTTCCAAGGAATTTCATTTTTGCTACTCACCTTCGCTCTCTGCATTGTTTGACCATTGGAAAGTGCATCCATATTAAAACATTATGCATAAGGCCCTGTATGATGGTGCCCACCCTCATCTTAGAGGGTTGGTGCAATTGTATTCCCCCAAGCCTGATCTTCGCTCTGGAAGTCAGTTCTTACCTTCCATTCCTCGCTATAAATGTTTGAGGCAGAGTGGCAGGTCTTTTACAGTTCTTGTTCCTATGCTATGGAACAATCTCCTTCTAAAAATTCAGACTTGAACTTCTTTTATGGACTTTTGTGGATTGCTGAAAACCTGGCTTTTTTTTAGATTCTTGCTGTCTCTTCCTTTACTAACATTATTGGACAAATCTTGTAGGGTTACCATGCACTCTAGAAATGTATTGATCTATTGACTGAACCTGATTCACACCTCATAATGCTGGGGATGCGATCACCTAGTAGAAGATATGCTGCATATCGTATGGTCCAGTTCAATTCTAAAGACAAACTGGAGCGGAATATAGTCCTAAGCAAGGGGAACAAATGGTCTGGATCTAATTCCCTCTTTAAACTTGCACTTCTCCATGATACCAAAGGCATGATAATTATCAACAACCACTGAAAAAGGTAGCTGGACTCTGCTCTTTTGGTGTTAAATGTATGTGTGCTGAAGCATTGGAAATCCACCATTCTACTGACATTGCAGGAATAAACAGAAACCATTGATGACAGTGGCCACTTGAAAATGATTAATCTATAAACTGAATGATTAAACCTACATGTTTGAGGAGAACTGGGACTTATATGTGAATAGATGATGCAGACAGCCTCTAGAGAATCTTGGAGATGATTTATGACCAGCACCAAGAGCATAATGGAGCCTTTGTACTATGGAACACTAGCCAATAACTGGCTGTGACAGCTATAATATTCTAATTATTATAGCCTTCTTTTCTTTTCTGTTTCGAGAAAGTCGCTGACCTTGAGCATGGTTAATCTGCCTTTCCTTCAGTTTACTTTTACTTCTTTCCCTTTCCCCATTCTCTCTGTAGTTGACCTTGTGGAGGTGAACTGTCCCCGTTGAGAATTAATTGTGTATAAGTGGCTTTCCTTTCTATGTTATGGAGCAGAGAATTGAGTGTTCATGTGGTGATGTAAATAAGGGATTTCTCTATGTCTGTGTAATGTGATTTACTTACTAAAAATATTAATAAAATATGCAATTTGAACTGTTTAGGTGTAGATTTTCCTTCTTACTGTGGACACTTGGATTGTAGAACTGCTCACTCATGGGCTAGTGATTAGGCAACTGGCACCTTAGCCACTACCTTCTCAGAACATCCCTGGATGTGGGTGAGAGAATCCTGACTTCTGACTCCTAACTCCTGCTGGGAGAAGAGGACTTACACAATGACTTAAGAACTCCTAAATCCAGATGATATCGAGGTACAGGAACTGCACAAAATGAGTCAAGTGGTTGGCCTCCTGTTTACCTGCCACACGGGACAACACACATAAAACTCCTGACTTTAAGATGGCCAAGTTGACTAGGTCCTACATGGGACCTTGCTGGAGTAAGACCTGGTTCCTAGAGAAGGTAGAGGTTGCAGGAATGACCTGGAGAAGCTTACTAGCAGTTGGAGACTGTATTATTTAGTATTTGGCAGATGGGATATTCAGTCACAAAGGTGACGGAAATCCCATCCACCACATTGCAAGTGCATAATAGCAAATGGCACTTGTAATAATTGCAGACAAGATATTCACCAGGGTTTGACAATGTTTCCTGTCTGCCAAAGTGCAACTTTAAAATCAGAGACCTTTAGCTATACTTTACAAAATCTTCATGTTTCAAGGCCCAGAGTTAGAAAGAGTTTGCATCATGTTTGTGTTTCTTTGTTAATCCAATCTGATGCAAAATCTTCTGCTGGGATTTACAAACCAACACAAATACATATTTGCATTTGGTCTGTAAACCAGGGTAACACAAGAGAGTGTTCACATGCAACCATCCATGGGCTTTGATGAAAATCTGTATCTACAAAGAAATGTGCCAAAACCCGGCACCTTCCTGAGGCAGGTGTAATGTGGAGAAATGCTTTCAAGTAAAATAACCATAACTCATACTCCATCATGCTCTGCTTATTATGTTTGATATAACATCACTCATGACATCTTAAATGACATGATAGCATGATATTTCACCACGCCTCCTGTGCTTTTTGGAAATTAGATTTGTTCCTTTTTTAGGGAAGAGATTTGCTAACTACCTTTCATCAAGAAACTTCTTCTAACTCTTTGATGTTCTTCTAGCTATCTGGTCCGACTATCAAAGATTTGTAAATTAGAATGGGGCAGTTAACCCTTAGGGTTGCTGTTTGTGGTGTTATAGCATGCACGTTATTTAGTCTTCAGGCTGAAACAAATCTGTTACTTTTCAGTAAGAAATTAGGCATTTTCAGCATGAGAATGGAATTTCAAAGTTCTTGGCATATATTTGAAGGCATCAGTTAGTAGCCATCATCTTTCAGATCTACATTCTGCCAATAGATGTTCCGCAGAGGTTATGTGCTTTTAAACTCAACAATGTTTGGTTTAGATAGAGACATCCAGGCAGTTCACTTCAAGAAAACATACTATCATGTATGTGTCTGTGTAAGGAAAGTCACGAAGCTCAAATTGTAGGATGAAACCGCAATTAGTAAATTCCTTACTTCCTAGAAAAATGCTTTTTGAACCAGTCCTGCTTCTCCTAACTGAACCATTACAAGAAGGTATGCAAATATACAGACACAACAAATCAGATAAGCCCAATGCTTGGGCCCTGCAAGTTCAGAACAGCTACAGGAGAGGTCCAAATGACTCTGTAGTATCCTGCATATGTACTGTAATATATTTTCCACCACCTGCTCAGCCAGTGCCTGTGCTCTGAACACAATAGAATGTTGTAGTCTGATGAGCCTCGGAATGTTGGGACACAGAGAGGTGAAGTGACAGTTGGGCATGGGCTGAGCAGCATACAGGCTGCTCCTGGTGGGTCTCCCCTTCACAACTCAACTACCTGTTGTCTGGAACTATTCAACATGTTACCTGCTTGAATAAAACATCTTTATTTACTACCTTCCTGCGTGGACCGCCTCACTACATTTATTTGGCGACGAGCTGGCGAAGAACCAACATGTTACATCTGCACTTCAGAGGCCTGCCAAAGAAAAGAGGATCTGAAAACTACAGAATTGCAGACTACTTTTGACGGCGGAAAAAAAGTACACGAGGAGGTATCCACTGTAAACTAAAGGATGCCAACATGAAACTAGCGTGTTCTAATATCAACATGTTTGATCACAACAAGCGAGAAACAAGCATCAAAAAGAAAAGAAAAGAAAAGAAGAAAACAACACAAGCAAGATGAAGCACTGCGCCGTTCAGCCCCACCTGTGTCCTCACCATCGGACAGCCCTGCCCAGGCATGTTGTGCTCATCTACTTTACATGTTCTGGACATTGGAACTACCACTACAGTCTGTAGTATGCCTTCTTCAACTTTTAGTCACCTGTTTTTTCCTCCACTATCTCAAGTCTGTGGTAAGAGGATGTGTTCGTGAAAGGTCTGTCTCCTTTCTACGTTGAACAGTATGGGAGTTTCTAGTGACCTACTAAGAACTGTGTGGCAGATGCTTGTGGTTTGCGCTCCCTGCATTGTGTGACCTTGTGTACATTCTGGTGATTTTTGTGAGGGGTGGCACTGGTGTTTTCTGCAGTGTTTCTTCACGTCGCTTAGCTGTTGGCTACAATCAGCCTCTACGGTGCTCCACAGCTGTTGCCTCCTACTGAGAACGAATTTCATCAACTATGTTGTGGCTACACGTGTGTGCGTGGTTACACGTCATTACATCACCCTTGTGTTTCCTCAAGACAATGTATTGTCTGAGATATTTACTATGACCAGTCTTCGTTTGTGCCTGTCATATAGGGCAATCTGGTGACTGACTTTCTATCTTTGCATCCCAAGGAAGTATTAGTTGTGTCTGTGCATTATATTGTGCGTGTCACGGACGCTGGGACATTTACTCCATTCGCTATGTATTTTGTGGTCTCTACTGCCAGTTATGTCTCCACATTCATTTCAACGCATTATCAGTTTTGCGGACGTTTTAACCGTTAGTTTGGTTGCCTGTTTTCCCCAACTGTCATTTACCTCACATGGAAGCGCACAGAATATCGCCTCTTCTACCGCCTTCCATCACGTCATGAGCACCAACGTAGATTCTTTTCGCTCAGTGACTATGTTTTTGGAGCTCGAGTGTGACGGGAGCCACCCGGCGCTGCGTACCCTGTGCACCACCATTGTTTTCCTCAAAGAATCCTCCATTGCAGCGCGCGATGACTGGAACTGCACGTTACATTTTTCTGTGTGACAGAAAGACTCGTTCACCTCACCAATGCCTACTTTGGCATCATTCTCTGCTTGCTCTGCCCGTGTTCTGCTCTCCGTGGACCTGGTCTTGTGTGCGACTTGCAGACGTATGCGTAGTACTGGATGTGATCCTCCGTTACTGACACTTCACCATGGACAATCCACCAGGCAGTGGACACTATGGGTTTATGTAGTAAGATTCTTTGGCGCTTACAAGGACATGCTCTATTTGTGTGCCATTCTCTACTTTTCTTTTCTTGGACTGAGATTCAGGGCTACTCGGCTTTCTGGTTTTCCTTCCTGGATTTGTTTAGAGAGGTCTAGTGACACGCTCACAATCATCTTTTTCAGTCAGCTAATGAAATAGTAATGTATTTCATAATGTACGCACTTTTGACCGTCTCATACACATGCATGGGGTACACACCTGTTAGGTTCATTAATTAGCATTCAAGGACATTGGGTACACTTCTGGGGCTTTTGGATCATTTCCCTTGTGTACACCTTACACTTTGTTTCTTCCCTACACAGGGATGGGAATAGTACCAGCCCCATTTTTCCACATACTCTTGCCTACATGAGCTACACACGGTTGTTTCCTTTACACAGGGCACCGTTGCATGGGTCACAGTCCTATTTATATGTATACAGCTACCCTCACACAGGGCACAGTTTCATGGGTCACAGTCCCATTTACATTTACACCATCACCCTCACTCATGGCGTCTTTGGGTTATAGTCCCATCTTTACAGGGTAGTACTGTTTTCCTCTACATGGGGGCTTGCTTTACACGGCCTACATTGTCATGGGCTTTTGTCCCATCCACAGTGCTCCTCACTCTTTAACATTGGGGTTGAGGAGGGTCATGGGTATTAGTCCCATTGACTGTTTTTTTACTTTCATAAACATTTTCTATGATGTTACATTGCTGTTTTATATATGCAAAGTTACACTTTTATCTTATTTGAATTGTCCATTTGGAAATGGGGAGGAGTATATTGACACTGTTTGTGTCTCTTCACTTTCTCTCTATTTCCCCGGTTCAGATTTCATAGAGATGTTCTTTTCCTTTTTATCTATGGAATCTGCACCATACACATTTCACTGTTATTTCTTCTTTGGTCTTCAGTCGTTCTCTTTCTGTAATGTTCTTGTTCTTCTTCCTTGTGCAGGAGGAATCTCTTCCTTCTCTTCTCCCATTGCGTGGGTATGTCTTCTGTTCTGTTCCGGTCATGCCTTGTCCTTCTTTCCTTCCTTTATTGCCTGGCCAGTGGGTGTGCATGGGGGTTGTCCTAGGTACGACTATCTTTCTATTTCGTATTTTCTCTCTTGCGTCTCACTGTCTTATTTCTATTTCATTGTTATAAAGGTTGGGATTTCCTTTTGCTTACTTACACTTTACCTTGTCCTCCTTGTCTTCTCCCATCTATTTCCTCGCACTGTTTTGTTCACTCTATTCCTGGACGTTCTCTCTGTCTTTCCATTGTTCCCTCCTTAGTATCTCTCCCTTGTCCACACTTGTTATATTTTATCTTATATTGCATTTGTTCTTCTGTTGGAAGGAAAAGGGATATTTAGTATTCTGCATATGTATTGTAATGTATTTTCCACCACCTGCTCAGCCAGTGCCTGTGCTCTGAACACAATAGAATGTTGTAGTCTGATGGGCCTCGGAATGTTGGGACACAGAGAGGTGAAGTGACAGTTGGGCATGGACTGAGCAGCATCCAGGCTGCTCCTGGTGGAGCTCCCCTTCACAACCCAACTACCTGTTTTCTGGAACTATTCAACATGTTACCTGCTTTAATAAGTCATCTTTAATTACAACCTTCTTGCTTGGACCTTCTCACTACAGACTCAAATCTCCAATGCCCCTGGAAACCCACTGCCTCTTTCACTGATCAAGTGTCCAAGAAGCAGGTTTACTCAGGCACAAAATCAACAAAATGAAGCAAAGCACCACAAACACATGGAAGGAGATGTACTTTTCAACTTAAAAGGTCTTTTTCACTGGAAAGGAGTCCTTTTTCAAGCGAACATAACAATTTGCTGTGGTTTTAATTGCTTTTCACTACTTTACATCAAGAAAGTGTTACGTGGGTGTTAAATCTGTGGGTCACTGCAAATACTCTTAGGGGCTGATTCACTAAAGGTTTTGACAGTCGCAAAGTAACTCAAAGTAAAACAAAGCCACACAATGTCTTGGAAGGGTATATACTTTGAATGTAAAAGGTATTTTGCACTGGAAAGGTGCCCTTTTATTGTCTCAAATACAGCTTTGTGATACTTTTCACATGGATGTGATATGGATGGATCGTAACAAATATGCATATATTTTGATGCAAAGCCCAATCTACTAAGATAGACCAGGATTTGCATAAAAAAGTGACACATCATCGAAGCAGGCAGTAACTTGCAAAAATGTTTTATTTTCCCTAACATTTTACACATTGCATGTGCGCTCTACTACACACATCCAATGTGTGGAACACATCACAGTTTTTCTAAACATAGGATTTTGTACTGGAAGCATACGCTTCCAATACAAATCCGATGCTAAACATCATGCACACTTCTATGCACCATGATGCTACAGCTGTAGGCAGCTTTAGGCAGTCCCAATGTGCACCAGCGCAGGGGACAACAGCAGGAGCAGGCCATTTTAATAAATATGGCTGTGCTTACTTCCCTTTGAACAATGCAGCAAAGCAATTTTATATGAACTAAAAATGATTAATCTGCCCTCAAGAGCTCTATATTTTGCTTGCTGTAATGTACAGTTCCCAGCGTTGTGAAGCATTCTCGGAGCATTAAAAGTGTTTTCTGCGCCTCTGGTCTTTGATTCTGCATTATGCCAAGGGGATTAAAGTGTTCAACTTTCGCCGGCATACTTTCATTTACAAACGTTTGAGATCTGAAAAACAAAGAGCTATAAAACTATACATCGAAGTAAACATACAAAGTAAAGCAAAGCTTTTAATATGATTCATTTACACACGTGAATCCTTAATAATCCTTCTGTAGCACTTATGATTTGCAATGAGCGCCTCGGCAATCAGTGCAGGCATTTTATGTATAAATCTGAACCTCAGAACACGGTATAAGTACTGGAAAGTTCGCGTCATACATATTCATTAGAACGCATGTTTCTTCCTATTTGATTTATCAAGCTTCATCTTTTTTGGAGCTGAAAAAATCACTGTAAAATTAGGTATTATAAACTTCACTCAATTCTGTGCCGCATATCACAGATCAGCGGTGCAAACGGGCAACAGTTTGATTTCGAGGAGTTAATGGACACATGGGGGCATATTTATCATTGTGACGCGTCACCCTTGCGCCCAGCAAGGCGGGGGTGGGGGGGGGGGGCAAAGGCGACACAAGCTAAAGTCAGATTTATTGTAATTGTATTTTTATTGCATTTACCACCCTTGATGAATCGTAGAAGCGCATTTCAGCGAGTAGCATGCTATTCTGGAACCCAAAAGAATTAGTGGTGGATTAGCATAGGTAAATATTAGTTAAGTGGAGCAGAGTACATGTGAGTCTGTTAGTTGGATTAAATAGGATAATAGAGAGATAGAAGAGGAAAGAGTCAAGGAAGTAATATTTGGGAGATCATAGTAGTAAGATGAGGTTTGGGATGAGTCAAAGGAGAGATAGATGAGGGAAGAATTTAAAAGGGGTTGTTTGGAAGATCATAGCAGTAAAATGAGGTTTGGGTGATCCAAGAGGGTTAGAGGAGGGAACAGTCTGGTAAGTGTTGGAGGAGGGAAGTGTTTCTAGAAAGGGATTAGGGTGATCATAGTAGTAAAATGAGGTTTGGGATGAGTCAAAGGAGGGATACATGAGGGAAGAATTTAGAAAGGGTTGTTTGGAAGATCATAGCAGTTAAATGAGGTTTGGGTGATCCAAGAGGGTTAGAGGAGGGAACAGTCTGGAAAGTGATATTTTAGAGATCATAGTATTAGAATGAGGTTTGGGATGAGTCAGAGGGTGGAGGTAGAGGATATTGAGAAAGGTATAGGGTGAGAGAGAATAGTGCACCGGAGAGAGTGCAAGCTTTTTTTTCTTTCTTCTAGAGTAGGAGTTAAGTAATAAATATACAGATACATGACTACATGGAAAGCGTATACATGTATAGGAAGATGATGTATTGAGATTTAAAGTTGCATTGTATAAACTCAGACTTCCAAGTGTAGCCGTACTTGAAGCTAATTTCTTTGTGTATTTTTGCATAATTCAATTTTTTGTTTTATTTAATTGTTTCAATAGTGAAGTACTTGCAGATAAAATAGTTATGATAATATTTACATATTGTGATAGATAAAGTATACAGAGACCCATATGCATCCAAACAAATAACTTTAAAACTATGCAGTGACTTATAGAGATGTTAAGCATAATCAATCTTGAGCGGAGCTTCCTATGTTGAATGTATTCAATGATTTTATTCCTGATGAAATGCTTGCCTGATCCATGTATTGCTTTGTGGGTGATACAAAGCAGCTTGATGGTGGATCTTCTGACAACCAGTAACCAATGCAGGGCCATCGAGGCTGGGGAGATGTGAGCTTGTGCCTTTACATGTAGGAGAAGTATGGCAGCAGAGTTCTCAATCTGTTGCAGTCTTATCATAGTTGATCAAGATGATCCGTGTTAGAGGTCATTGGTGTAATCGAGTTTAGACAGTACAAGAGAGATTGCAGCCTGGACCTTGTGTGGAAATCCCAGGTGGTGAAAGATGCATTTCAGAGTTTTTATGGTGATGCGTGGCTCTGCATGTCTTGATAAATCTGGAGTAATGCAAGGCAGCGCCGTTAGACATTGGATCTCTAGTGGCAGAGGTATGCACCCTGTCCAAGTAGGAATCACAAACCTAGTCAGGGTAAGTCAGTCACACACCATACATTAACCTGTGCTCACCCTCTGGTAGCTTGGCACAGATCAGGCAGGCTTAACTTTGGTTGCAATGTGTAAAGTATTTTGTAACACAACATACAGTAACACAATGAACACACCATAAAAAGACTCCACTGTAGGTTAGAACAATAGATATGATTTGTATAAATAAAGCAAGATAAAAATGACAAAAATCCATTGAGTAGAAGTCGAGATATGAATTTTTAAAGGTTAAAAGCAAAGACAGCACTCAGAAGCCTTAAGCACCAATGGGGGTAATCTGATCACGCTGGACTGGGAAAAAGTAAAGAGTTCAGGCCCACTGTGATGGAGCGCAGGCTGGATAGCGGAGCTATGGAATGCTAGCTGAACAAAGTACCTTGATCCTGGTTGCAACAGCAAGATCCAGGGTGCAGCCGGGTGATGTGTCGGTGTCGAACTGTCGTTCCCACAGTCTAGGTGATGCAGTTATTTTATCTATGCAGCGATGGCAATGCACCAGTTACCAAACACTAAGTGCGGAAGGTGAGATGCATTGGTTTCAAAGCCGATGCGCCAGGTTTCTCCATGCACTTGAGGGGATGTGTCGATCTTCTCCTACTGCAGCAGTGGCGATGCAGCAGTTGTGGATTTGGATGCGGCAGTTCTTGAGGGGATCTTCTGATTGTGCGTGTGATATGCCAGGTCTGTTCCCTCAATAGGGACGATGCATCAATTCTGCTTCAAGCAGCAGAGGATGCGTCGGTTTTACTGGATTAAGCACATGGATCCACTTTCAATGGGCCAGGCACAGGAACAGGAGGGAGACTTTGATATCCCTGAGTCTCAAAACAGGAGGCAAGCCAGCATGACCTTGGAGATCAATCTGGGTCCAAGTAAGAGTCCATTTCTACCTCAGCAGGGGCAGAGGGTAGCAGGCAGCAGGAGGGCTCAGCAGAAAAGTAGTTCTCCCAGAGAACCATTCCAGCAGAGTGTCAGTCTTTGTAGCAGCACATCAGTCATTCCTGGCATCGTTTCTTTACTGGTCCAAAAGTGTCTGATTTCATTGGGCATGAGACCCAGTACTTATACTAAGTTGTGACTTTGAGGTGGGGGTGACTTCAAAGAAGGGTTTTTAAAGTGTACAGAGGTCCTTTCTTTCCAACCCTGGCTCAAGACTCACTACAGAGGAATAATCAACCCCTTGAGTGGGTACAGGACACTGCCTATTCAGGTATGTCAGCTGCTCCCCGCGATCCTGCCCAGTATGAGCCATCAAGATGCAGATGGGCACTCAGGTACACCTAACCTTCCTTTGTGTGTGCCTGTCTAGATGGACTGCGCAAAGTCAAGTTGTCACCAACCCTAATGTGTACTGGAGACAGGCTACAGGCACACAGCGCTTTAAGAGCAGAAGGATGTCCACTTACTAAAAGTGGCATTTCTAAAATAGCAATGTTAAATCCAACTTGATCAGTAAAAATAATTTATCATTAACATTCCAAAGATATAAAACATGAGAGAGCAACTTAATAGTCTAATAAGGAGTCCCCAATGTTAACCTATTAGATGAGTAAGTCGCACAGTAGCGAAAAATGAATTTGAGTGTTTTTCACTACCAGGACATACAAAACTTAAAAGTACATGTCCTACCTTTAACTTATGTGATTAAACAAAGAGGACTAGCTTAAGTTGACCAGAGTGTTACAGTACTCAAATTTAGTTCTGTCACGGGCACCTTGTTGGTGTATTCATGAAGCCCTCACCCACCAACCTAGTTGGTGGCATGCTTCATCATCGGGCCCACCCAGTGACACCTAGTATGTCCCGGGTGTGCTACGACGCCTGATTACAGCAGAGCTGGTATATTGCTGAGAGTGCAGTGAGGTTGGGTGAGTTGTGATTTAAAACGGCTTGGTGGTGGTCCCAGTACCCGAGGGTAAATTAAATTTTAATAACTGGGCCGTCACCAGTGGTTAAAAGTAAGGCTACAGGACGCGTAAGGGTGGCGAGTTACTGCCCCCTGCGTCCTTCAGATGGTCGACATGTTTCAGCCAGTGCCTTAGAGTGTTCTGGCTTACCTCAGGACCGTTTTTTAAAAATGTGTGGTGAAATAAAACAGACTTAGTGTTGTGGTACAGACTATGTGATACACTCACTAAGGCGTTTTTCTATATGTGAGAGGGGGATTCCCTTCTCATGCATATGCTTTGGGTTATTAGCCAATGCTTCCTGGAGGGAAGCGGTAAGGGGATGACCAGTCTTTCTTGTCAGTGCCTGCCTTGTACCTGTTGTCCCGCCGAGGTAAGCCAGAACACTCTAAGCCTTTGTCATCCTCCCAAAGGTAACCTCCAGCAGCACTGAGACCTGACCGTCCTGATTGTAGTTACACAACGGACTTTGCGGATCTAAACATTTGAATGAAGAGCGCATTTGGATTAGCAAAAATTACTACTTTCAAAAATACGAAAGGGTAAGCACTTTTTTCATTTCCTATACGTAAGTGGTAAAACACCAACCCTACAGCCCTACGCAATGCCATGCATTCCAAATAACTGTCAAAAAATTTTTTTTTGCTCAGACAGATATTGACCTTTGGTCGACCAGACAGACAAGATTGCGTCTGAACATCACCATTGTGACTAGCTTCTTAACTGTGCACTCTGATTTTTGCAATTCAGGTAGTTCTTCTTATGAATATTTCCCTTTCCTTTGGCTTTCTGGCCTCATTCACGCTAATAAATTAAAAAAACTTCTCGGTGAAGGCTTTATACTTTTCTATCCTTTTTAGGGTTTTTTCTCACTTCTTCCCTAATCATGGCTAATTCTTTTTGGGCTTGCAGCACGTATTAGGTGATATGAGATGTAGAGACTGTGGATCTACTCAGGCTACATGTAGTCCCAACGTATTGTTTAAAGCGTTTCCTGCCTTATTCTAAAACTGGTATATTTAATTTTATACAGAAAACCCAGACCCATTTTTTAGGGCTTGTAGCCCCTCCTGTTGGTGGCCCTGAAGAAGGTGTTTCTCCACCGAAACGCGCGTAGGCCTACCCTACCCATCTAGAGGAGAGGTCCCAAGAGACCCAACACCATCAGAAAAGAACTTTGTCAACTGTTGTCTCTCTCCCCTTAAGATCTTATGGGACCGTGCTAAGCCTCTAAATGTTTCTTGCTATTTTAAAAGTATGAGTATGACTGATGTATGATTGAGAGTATAATGAGAATTTGTTTTGTGCCATATTAGTGGCTGGGTTATATACATTTAAATAATAGTGTTTTCTGCTTTGTAGATCACCCAATTAATATATATGTGAACTGTGTATAAAATAATGGATACTATTTTTTAAATAGATCTCACCTAACTGAAAAAAGTGAAAAAATAAAAATGATTATTAAATAATTTGCTATTTTGCTTATATTTTCAATTACCCTTTCATGGTTGGCAGGAGAGAACTTGCATAAGTCTCCGTTAAAAGTAATATAGATCCTGATAGAGATTTCTCAGTTTATTGTCACAGTCTGGATGACCAACAGTTGCCTGAAGCTCAACACCAAGAAGACAGAAGTCCTCGTCCTCTGTACTACCACCTCTGCATGGGACAGCACCTGGTGGCCAACCACCCTCGGAAGCCCACCTACTCCCTCAGACCACGCCAAGAACCTATGCATCGTACTCGACTCATCACTCACCATGAATCAACAGGTCAATGCCATCACCTCCAGCTACTTCAACACCCTCCGCATCCTCCGCAAGACCTTCAAGTGGATCCCCAGTGAGTCAAGGAGGACAGTCACCCACGCACTCATCACCAGCAGACTGGACTATGGAAATGCACTCTACGCCGGCATCAACAAGTCCCTACTCTGCAAACGCCAGACAATACAGAACACCGCCGCCAGACTCGTCTTCGGAATCGACCCGACACGACCACATCAGCCAACACCTATGAAGTCTCCACTGGCTCCCCGTGGAGAAAATAGTCACTTTCAAAATACTCACTCATGCCTACAAATGCCTACAAAACAACGGACCCAAATACCTCAACGACAGAATCAACTTCCACGTACCGAAAAGAAACCTGTTTGTCTTAGGCTTAGCTTGAACTAAGAGAAAGTCTCACATAAGTCATGTTGTTCAAATAAGAACTATCATGGATAAGGAAAGGGGGAAGGAACTAAGTGCTAGTCCCTCACTGGTTTTCAGAGTCAGATTGGGGTAATGATATCATCGTAACAGTCAGAAAAGATTTGGGACATTCCTGAAAGAAGCATAGCATGTTTCTTTCTCCCTCACGGGTTGGATGAAGATATATTCCAGTCAAACTGAGGAAGAGAAACAACATTAGGAGCAACTTAATCCAAATCTGGACTTTTCTGAGGAGATCTTGATGCAGTGACTAGCTGTAGCTGGGTTTCTGATACCTTCCCAGCATACTGCTACTGTGCTTAAGTTCTGTTTCATGGTTTGGCCTAAAAGTAAAGACTACTGTTTTCCATTTGTCATTTCTCTGGGTCCTGCGAAATATCAATATAATCAGGAAATGGGTTTTCAAAAGCAGGCTAGCTGACTTGTGGACACAAAACAACCTGTATTACCGTTCAGCAATTTTTAGCCTTGCCTGACGTTTATCACCATGGCCCAGCTTTCTTGTCCCCATCACTCAATGAAGGTTTAGTCACTATGCAATGCTTGTTTAACACCAATACATTGACAAAGAATGGTCTGGGACCTCATCTATTAAAATTGTAGAGAAACACTGAAATAACTGTGTATGATGCAGAGTTAAAAATGCTCAATCAAATAAAGTAAGATACATTTTCTGAGCTCTGAGCAGCGATCTAATCTGCATGGACTTCCGTTTACTTGCATCTGCTTTCAAAGACATTAGGCAGCTCTTCATAATAATAGACCACTTTGCCAGGTATGCCTAGTCATACCCATCCCAATGATCAGAAAGTATTTAGGGTTGTACAAGTCCAGTGGGAAAGGTTATTTTGCCAAGATGAGTGGGCACTAAGAATGAATTCGAATCAGGGCAGATACTTTCAAAGTAAGCTATTAAAGAAATGATCAGTTTGTTTGAAGTTGGGAAAAAAGAGAAACCCTTTATCCTACCTAGGACAAGTGGGTTGAGATTAGTGGATTGGCAGTAGGCCACAGCCATTATTCAGCTATGCAGAAAATGTATATCTGCAATTATATATGGCAAGCAAATATCCCTCTGAAATTAGGAGTTCAGCAAAATAACGGAATGAAAGCAAAATGTTTGGAGGAATACCATGCAAAGGATGTCAGATCTAACATGTGTCTCCCAGCTGAAAGCAGGGAGAACTATCCACCCTCAAAGCTAAAAAAAGATTATGATTACAAATCACAGATTTGTCTATGTTACGTGTTTTATAGATTTATTTTCAGAACAAGTTTAAGCATATTGGAAAGAAATTGAGAGATGTGTGTGGTGGATTACAATTTGACAACTTTAATGGCACTAATACCCAATTTAGGGCATACTTAGGGGCATATTATCAAGCCAGGCGATAAAATTATCGCCGCTTTAGCGGCACAAAACTGTCGCTAAAACGGCGATAATGGGCTTAATAATATGCACTATGGAATTCCAATTGAAGCCCATGTTAGATGTCCTTCACATCTAACATGGGCTTCAATTGGAATAATTTTATCGCCTGGCTTGATAATATGCCCCTTGGTTCCCAGAGTAAAGATTTGTCTAAAAAAGAAGGTGAAACAAACTACATACGTGAGCTTTGCATCTCTTAGAGATGTAATCAAATAAACAATTTAACACACTTTACATATCTGAATTGGAAAAGCAACCATTATTGATAATGATTGAAATGAAATAGTGCCGAATGGAGCATACATTTTGGCCATGTTTAATTCAGGCGGTATAGCCTTATGGCCAATAGATGTTGATACATATTTGTGCATGTTTTTCACCTAACCTGCTGGTCCACTGGCAAGTAGACCAGACCCTATGTATAATATATATTCTCCCATGACTGTAAGATATGTACAGCATTGGAAAGCTATGTCAGAGATGGCTATCTCATTCTAGTTTGAGTAAAAGAACATCTATCACAGCTTAATGATGATATGGATTTAAGTAATTTTCTTCTGGGGCAACATGGCTGACAAAGAAAACATTGCTTCAGGTCTACCTGTGAGCAAGCATGTCATGATGGCCCATTTTCAAGGGAAAGAACCCTACTTTGAGATATTAAATAAGTCACCCCTAAGCAGGCATTTAGCCCACAATGTAGGTACCTAGTATTTAAAAGTGGTACATGCAAAAAGTTATATTGGCATGTACCTGCAATGGCTAGTACCCAAAAGTTAGTTTCACTTTATAGGCCTATAGCTGTTCTATATGACACAAAACCAAAGTTCAGAAAAAATCATAACTCTGCCATCTCTGGTTTGGTACAAGCTAGAAGAATTAGCCAAACACTATTTTTATTGTTTATTGAAATTTGAATTCAATTGTGAAGTTGGAATTTTAATACATATTTAGGAAACATGACTTTTAATAAGTTAGATTTAGACTGCATGAACCTTCAGTAGGCTAACCAGCATTAGCCTGCTGGCAGATTGCCCTGCCAGTGCTTCTTCTTTGAGTTCAAAAGGTTTTTATTGAATAAGTAAAGGTGTCAATACATGAGAAAGAATACAAACATATCGTCAAGTAGAGGAGAAAAGTAAAACATGGTGATGAAAATATACAATTGATCAGAGGATAACAAAAGTTTGAGGCTAAATAACAAAAAGCAGCGTTGGTAATAATGAGCAATAAAGTAACTTATATAGAGAGAGTAGTGCAAATGAAAAGCAATGTCACTCAAGGAGGCTTAGAGACCTCTTGCTGAATAGGTGATACATGAGAGGAGCGTTTAGCACAGGTATCTAGGTACAAGGTTACAGGAAGCCATAAATCATGTCGTTTAGCAGCTAAACTAAGGGGGTGCACAAAAACAGTATCTAGCCTGTGATTATAACAAACATTGTACCACCATGCTTTAAAAGAAATATTCGTAAAGTTTTTCCAGTTGACGGTGATTTGCTGGAAAGCAACAGCTAACAACAAATCAACAATTTGCGTGTTAAGATCAGTGTCATCCCAACAAGGAGAAAGGCTCCCTAAAAAAATATTGACAAAAGAGAAGGGGGATGTGGTGTGGAATATGGCATTGATTTGGGCCCAGACTAGTGTCCAGAAATCTTGCGTGAAAGTGCAAGAGAAAAGCATGTGAAAAAGAGTGGCGTTAGGAGCAGAACAGGACCAACAGAGATCCGGTGTAGAAGAAAATCTCTTATTCAACACCTGGGGAGAAAAGAGAAGTCTGTTGTATATGAAGAAAAGAGTTTGTGTAAGGGAGGCAGCTCTAGATGTCTTGCGAAGTTTGGTCCATAATTTATCCCAAAGGGAGGTGGGCCAAGAAATGGCAAGGTCAGATTCCCACTGTTCCTCAACTTTGGATTTTGGTCTAGGTGTGAGGATTGTATGAAATGAGTGGTATAATGAGGAGGCTGTAGGGTGAGTACGCAAGAAGGAATGAAGCTGTGAGGTAGGATTGGGAGGGTGAGGATGCACGCGGGGGTTAGAGAGAAGAGCATAAGTGGACATGACTGCATTTTTAACCCCTTCCATGCGGGGCGGATTCCCCCGCTGTGCTGAGCGCTGCTTGCGCGGGTGTGGTCATGACGGAACGGTTCCGTCATGAGCACAGCTCAACCGACGCTCATGACGGAACCGTTCCGTCATGAGCGCCGAAGGGGTTAAGCGCAAGATACTTGCAGGCAAAAGAACGGGGAAGATGAAAGTGTTGGCTGAGGACGGAGAAGGATAAGAAATCAAAATTAGAGAAGAGTTGAGATACCCAGATTAAACCCCTCTGTCTCCAGGTTTTCCAGTAAAAGGGCTTGCGATTGATGGTTATACAGTTGTTGTGCCAGATAGTAGAGTTAAGAAACTCTGTTACAGAGGAAGGGGGGCCTGGGGAGGTGGAGAGAAGCAGCTTGGCTGTAAACTTATGGATAGGAATGGAGGAAAAGTGAGGCTTACGAGAGAATGAGAGGTATTCAGCAAAAGTGAAGGGGGATAAGGAAAGTCGCTCAATGGTAACCCATAAGGGGGACGGCTCGGCAGGGTCTTGCAGCCAATGGGAAGCTTGCCGCAGAAGGAATGCCTTGTGGTAAGCGGGAAAATTCGGAAAATTAACTCCACCCTCAGACTTGGGGAGCTGCAATCTGAGCAGGGACATACGTGGTTTTTTGCCGGACCAGAGAAAGGAAGAGAGAATAGTGTTAATTTTCTTAAAGAACTTAGCAGGGATAGGAATTGGGATGTTGGAGATGGTGTAGAGGACTAACGGGGAGAGCATCATTTTAATCGTATCAAGACGACCCCACCAGGAGAGGTATAATGGGTGCCATCTGGAAGTGAGGTCGGATAATTTCTGGATGCATTTATTGAGGCACAACGAAACAGTGTCAGAGAGGGAGGAAGTAATGTGTAAACCTAGATATTTGATGTGTGAGGGGCTCCAAGTAAAATTGGACGCCATAAAGTCCGGTTTAAAAGTGAACTTAGTAAGGGGTAAAATCTCACACTTGTCATTGTTTAGCTTATAGCCTGAGATCTGAGAGTAATCATGGACTTCAGTTAGAAATGCGGGAATGGAAGTTGTGGGGTTAGACATAAATAATAAAATATCGTCTGCGTAGGCAGCAAGTTTAATGTTAGTGTGGGAAACTTGGAAGCCGTGTAAGTTGGGATTCTGACGAAGCTTTGAAAGAAAAGGTTCCAGGGCCAAATTAAAAAGAAAAGGGGAAAGAGGGCATCCCTGACGAACGCCCCTACCTAGATTGAAAAAAGAGGAAACTAGACCGTTGGCGCAAACCGCCGCTCTAGGGCTGGAGTAAAGGAAGGAGATAAAAGAGATGAAACGTGGACCAAATCCAAACCATTTGAGGGCGGAGAAAAGAAAAGTCCACTCCACCCTATCGAACGCTTTTTCTGCATCTAGGGCAATGGCTGCTAGTGAATGTTGGAACTGTGGAGATTTAGAAAGGACATTAAACAAAAGTCTGGTGTTATCTGTGATGAAGCGACCTTTGACGAAGCCAGATTGTTCAGGGCCTAGCAACTCGGGAAGATAAGGGTCCAATCTAATGGCGAGAGATTTGGCATACAATTTATAATCAATGTTGACCAAAGAAATTGGTCTGTAATTCTTACAGTGCTGGGTGTCTTTGCCTTCTTTGGGGATGATACAAATGTGGGCGTCTGAGAATGTACCTGAGGAAGAGCCATTTAATATGAAGGAATCAATAAGGGAGTGGAGTCTGGGTAACAACAATTTGGAGAAATGCAGATAAAATTCAACTGTGAATCCGTCTGGCCCAGGGGCCTTGTCCCTCTTGAGTGACTGAAGTGCTGTAAGTAATTCATCGCTGGAGATTGGTGATTCAAGGGCGGATAAATCAACAGGGAAATTGGAAGGTGGTTGGATGGTGGCAAAGAAAGTAGCAAGAGAATGAGCAGTGGGGTGCGTCTCAGAAGAATAGAGCTTGGAATAAAACTGGGAGAATTGCTCTAAAATATCAACATCTGTATGCTTTAAAACATAATTAACATCGTAGACAGATTCAATATTCAGTTTGTTTTGTTTGACTTTTAAATAATTGGCTATGACCTTCCCCGCCTTACTTTTACCTCCATAGAATTTAGAACTGGATTTCAACAAATACAATGAAGCAGCCTCAGTGGATTGTTTGTTATATTGCATCTTAGCAGCAATGAGAGCAGTCAAACTTTCTTGCGAGTGGGATGTATAGAAGGAATGCTCTAACTTTTTAATCATGCAAAGGAGGTCACTGGTGCGTTTACGAGCATTCTTGCGTTTAGTAGCTATAAAGCTGATAGTAAAACCTCTGGCTGCTGCTTTATAGGCGTCCCAGACAACGTGGATAGGCATAGTGGGTGTGTCATTAATGGTGAAAAATTCTGTGGTGAAGTCTACAAAGGAGGCGGAGAATTTGGGATCGAGGAGTAAGGTGTTGTTGAAGCGCCATCTCTTTGGTCCAGTGGACTTGGGTAAAATATCAATGTTTATCGAAACGGGGGCATGATCAGAAAATAGGATGGGGCCTATGTCAGCGTGGGTGAGGGATTGGGACATATGGTGGGAGAGGAAAACATAATCAATACGTGACTGGGAGTGGTGAGTCGGGGAATAGAAGGTGAATTCTTTAGAGGTAGGATTGCAGAGACGCCAGGCGTCAATGAGCTTATGTTGGGATATCGCTTGAGTGAAAAGCTTGTGAGATTTATTAGGGATAAAAGGTGCCTTGGAGTTTCTGTCTAAAAAAGGATCAAGGGGTAGGTTACAATCACCTGCTAAAACAAAATTATCATCAATATATTCAGTAATACGGGAGGCCATTGCGCACCAAAAAACCTGATCACCACCAGTAGGGGCGTAGATATTAAGGAGGGAGAGAGGGACGCCTTTTGAGGAGAGTTTGACGTACAACCATCTACCTTCAGGGTCTGATTCAGAAGCTAAGAGCAAATGAGCAAGAGACTTGCGAACCAGTACAACCACACCATTTCTCTTGCCATCACCCGGAGATGAAAATACAGCACCCACCCAACCTCTCTTAAGTTTAGCAGCTTCATCATCAGACAGATGTGTTTCTTGTAAAAAGGCAATATCTACATTTAATTTAGCTAAATGAGAGAGAATTTTTTGTCTCTTGATAGGAGAATGCAGACCTTTAACATTCCAGGATATAATTCGAACTGACATTAAGGATTAATCAAAAAGTGGGTAAATTGGAGAGTAGGACAGCAAGGAAATGCCACGTAGCGAGCAAGGGCACAAGAAAGAAAAAGAATGAGGTGAGAACTGACGTGATGAAGTAAGGAAAGAAGAAAAAATGAGAGAAGAACCAGTGAAGCCATAAATATAGGGGAGAGCCAAGAAAAAAGACAGAATGGTAAGAAGATACAATAATTCTGAGAAATAGTGGTAAATAAGGTCCAAGGGAGAATCAAATAGGTAAAGGGAGATGAATACGAGCAAGAGAGCCAGTATACAATGGGGAGAAGAAGGAGTGACGAAAGAGAATTGGAGGAGAGCCAAGGAAAAGGTAACAACACCAATAAATCTGAAAGTAACGAGGGAAGAGGTAAGATAAGAAGATATATAACATAGCAAAACATGATAAATAAGGAATAAAGGGTACTTACGAGGGGTAGCAGGGGAAAAATACAATCAGGAGCTGGGGACAAGCGGAAACACACGTGGAGATGAGGGGAGGGAGGTAGGGCCAACTGGGAGAGGCAAGGCATTCGGGGTGAGGGAGACGTCTAACCAGAGATAACACAACGGAACGCAAAACAATGATCTGTGAGGGGAGAGAAAGAACATGGTTAGAAACTCGAATACGACAAAGGTAAGAAACAAACATGTGGCCAACTGAGGAGCCAGAACAACAGTATCAGATGAAAAAATGAAAAATATAATCTTAACTAGAAGTCATATAATCTGAAGAACCTGCAAAAAAAAAAAAAAAAAATGAATGGATTAAAGCAGAACAAATTAGAGAGTCCAATTGCAACCACAAAAGCAAGTCATGGTGGGTGGGAAGAGGGACCAGCTATCTCCATGTCAGGTTGACCACAGGAGTTCAGGACACTTCGAAGTCGTGCAGGATCTTCATATGTCGTAGTCTTATTATTATGAGTGACCTTAAATAGGCAAGGATGAAAAAGTCCATATCTGGCACCAATGGAGCGAAGGTCAGGTCTCATATCTAGGAAGGCCTTGCGACGAGTTGCAGTGGTCCTGGCATAATCCTGCGCAAAGAACAAAGTGGAGCCTGACCATGTGAGGCGAGGAGAGGCTTTGGCGGCTAAGAGGACTTTCAGTAAGTCTGTGTACTCTAGAAAGTACATTATTACACCTCTAGGCTTCGTTGACGTGGAAGGAGAGGAGGAAGCTCGACCAAGCCTGTGGGCACGTTGGATATTCAGTGAAGTGTCTTCAGGTAGGTGAAGAAGCTTCGGGAGAAAGGACTTGAAAAAACTGATGGGATCATTTCCTTCACAACCCTCCACCAAGCCATAAAGACGGAGATTGTTACGTCTGTTGCGGTTTTCAAGGTCCTCCACCTGCTTCTGAAGAGAAGAAATCTGCGTGTGCATGTGGGAGATCTTGGACGCGGATTCCTGAAGAGAGGAAACGTCGCGCTCCACCAACGACACTCTTTCGTCCATCAAAGCCCAATTGTCAGTGAGAATCTGCAATTTAGCATTCGTCTCCTCCATGTAAGGGCGCAGGGCCCGTATCTCTTCGAGGATTAGCTCCATTGAGATGGGCGAGGAGGACTTAGGAGGCGAAGGCGGGTCTTTCTTTAACCTCTTAGAGTTCACTTTTGCCGAAGGCTGTGAGGAGATGTCCGCAGTTGATGTCATCTCGGTTGAAGATAGGGACTGGGAAGCTTCCAAATGAGCCAGTGCCGTGAATAATTTGGAATTCTTAATATAACTACCTTTTTGAACTTGACTGGAGCAATGCGCCATCAGCACGCTAATGGAACGTGAGGTCAAAAAAAAAAGAAAAAATATCTTATTGCCCAGCTGGAAAAGGACCAGGGAGCAAATTAAAAAAAAAAAAAAAAAAAGGAAGGAAAATGCCAGGCCACAGAATTGGAGTCAACAATGTTGGAGGCTAGAGTCATAAAGATGGCCGCCGTATATGAAGAAAATTGAAAATTCCAGTCAGCTGAAAAAGGCAGCGAAAGTAATCATAGTTGGAGAGAGAAGAGAAAAGTCACCTTAGAGTGCAGGTTATCCACATCTGTGCTTCAGGAGGTGCTGGGGACAGTAGTAAAAGCGTGAGGCGTCCAGGGGATCCATGCGCGGTAAGGCGCGCTGCTGAGGCGATCACAGGCGAGAGTAAACAAGATGGCAGCCGCGGCCGATAACGAGCCGCGACCGAAAATAAAATGGGCTGTAAGTCCTAAGATAACTGTGCCTCAGCGCCGAAAAAGGATTAAAAATGATCCTGGCATGTTCCGGCAGGGAAGACTGCCCTTTGTTGGTGGAAATTGAGGCGCGAACCGCCGGCAGACCCTGGTGTGGACGGAGCTCCTAGCCGAACGCCGCCATCTCCTTCGGGCGCCAAGCCACGCCCCCCAGTGCTTCTTCTTAATGAGGTATGAAAACTGATTCTCTCCAACCAGAAACAATGGCTTAGGGCTTTTGGTAGGTAGACCTGGGTGTGAGGTATGTAACACATATCATCTCAGGAAGAGCAGCTGGGGAGGGTTCATTAACTGTATAGACTTGAAAGGGACCAGGCTGAGGAAAAACGTTTTGTCTCCTGGGGTCTCTATATTCAGCAATGGGAAGGGCAGCTAGTCCCAGAACCAGCTTGGTTTGGTTGAGGAAGAAGGAGGTGTTCATTTACTTAAACGCGCCCTAATTGGCATCTCCAAGGGCAGAAAGACTGTACAATTTACTATTTTAATATGCACTATTTTGCATCAAAGGTAGTTGTGGGAGAAACATTCCTCCCCACCGGTCGAGTTCACAGAGTTCTGCCCACTCCGGTTCTGTCAAAGTTCCACCAACTGCCACAGGGTTCGGTTTTTTCTTGCATATGCCTCGTCAACGTTAAGTTGGCGAGCAAGAATTTGCATCCCCTAGTGTGATTTTCGCGGGTTAAAATCCTTCCTGGTGAGATTTCTCAACCTGTGAGATCAAGACAGGTCACAACATTTGCATTGAGAAAGCTGTCGCTTGAGTAGAAAATCAACTCAAGCGACGAAAAGAAGTGGTGCCCCCGGTACACCGCGTGGTGCCATTCACACTATTTTACAGTGTGGCACAAGTTGCCAGGGCTAATACTCAGTGCAAGCAGCGCAGCATGCTGATTTCCTCCTGCTCGCGGAACTCTGCTGAGTCTTGTGGAGAATTTATGTAACTTCGTGAAATTCCGCAGAGTGAAACTCTCTGTGTTCTGCCCACCCCTAATCAAGGAGGCATTTAGTGGGTGGTACACTGGAATTCCAATATGTTTTGATGCAAATCCCTATATACTAACATTTGTAGGTATCCATAGACAGATATTTGGGCCAAACAATATGCCTTTTGGAGGCAGGCATAATGTTGAGAAATATTTTAATTTCTATTTATTTTCATGATTTGCATGTTTTGCATTGTACAGCACACATACAAAGTGGGAAAAGCCTTAAAGCATAGTTTGTCTAGTGAAATTCTCCCATTCTTTTACAACACCTACACTTTAGAGAACACACATCCCTGCACTATAGTGCAAGGGTGTGCATTGGCACAATGACATTCAAAAGTAGCCAGTGCTGGAGAGATAACATTGTGCCATATTAAAGAAGATATGGTGCATTTTGTCGCTCTATTTTTGACAAAATTCAGCTCAGCTGCTTTTGTTGCTTCCCTATGTTTCACCAATTAATGGTAAATCTGGGCCAAAGTTTGAAGGAATAAACTTGACCAGGCAACGGTGCTAAAAGTATCCGCTCAATGTGAGGTCTTCCGTGGATGTGAAATTAAAATGTTTCCCACGCTGAGCTTTTCCCATCAAAAGCAATGGCTTCTGCAGGACCGTATCGATTGGCTATGTGGCTTCATGACGTCTTCTTCTGTTCCTCTTGTTGAATTTCTGTCATTTTGCTCTCTACATTTTCCACTATTTTTAGAAATTATGTGTTCAATTTTGTAAGACATTTTGTTATTAGTTGAGGGGTTGAGTATCCACCCCAAATAATAACCACAATACAAGATTAACCCTGAAAGTCACTAAATTAGCCTAAGTCAACCCCATGGTAGCTATGTCACAGAGCATTTTAACAAACAAAGTGACACTAAAACGAAAAGAATCCTCTAAGGGAAAATGGAGTTTAGAACAAATAGAGTAAATGTTTATAAATTGACACCAAAGGACACATATCCAATAAGTAGAAGCTGAGATACAATTTTCTAACGTTTTATTCGAAATAATGAATTAAAACATGATTCTGGTAATCTTTTTGCACTGGACCAGGTCAAATTCAAAAGTTAGGGCCAACAGCAACTGAGCGCGGGTCAGATATAGGGTGCAGGTTTGTCTGAGTCGAAATTATACTTTATAACTGAGCCGAGTTTCACATGAGAAGCACTTGTCGGTGACGTTGTAGGTGGTCAGGATACAAGCTGGGTCCTGAGAGGGGCTCATTGACGGCAGGTTGCTGAATTCTAGGCCTCAGTCGGAACCTCTTCCAGAGGTGGGTATATGTCATATACCCTTCAGAGATTTGAATGCAAATGGATTCATAAATGTGACTCTATAAGGAATGGATTAAACTCTATGGAAGAATGGCTTAATCTATTTGCTCTAATGCACTAATATATGTATCCACTTAATAAACAGCACTCTCCGCTTTGATGACAAGTTGAGCCTTGTAACAGACACACATATTAGTTCCACATACCCAGGCTGCATGACATGTATTTCTGTCTGTATGCATTGTATTATATACTGTACTGTACAAATGTCTAAGTATAGATATATGGTTAAGTTGCAGAAAACGTAAAAGGTTGTATTTTGTGTTTCCCAATCAACAAGGCAATGACGGCATGCCTGTAAATCCATCTCTCCCTTTGAGTCTCAGAACCTAGGAAATCAGCAGCACCAGTCATGGGATGCCAGCATCCTCTGTCTGAATCTGGTTTCCTTCCCTTCTCTTTTTATCTCCTTTTCATACACTCAGGTCTCCGCCTAATTGCATTTAAATCTCGCACCGAGCCTGGGCTATCAAATATCACCTCTTTTCGAGCACCTGGCTTGCAACTGAATTATGAATTATTTATTAGGGATCAAGGTTTGATCCCTGATGGACCACTTTCTTTGAAACTCTTCAATGTATTTTTCCAGAATAATTTACCTTTGGTGTACCTATATAATGGCCCAATTCATGAAAGTAATTTAGCTTCTGCTCCACACTGAACGTGGCCTGAGAAACCAATGCCCAGAGCATGCAGGCCTCCACCTCTCTTAGCGTGATTTGTCATGAGGCTGCAGTGTGCTATTGAATAGCACTAACCTTTGAGCCATGGCTCAGAGGTCTAAAGTTTCGAGCTCAATACCCACCAGCCCACCTTTTTGACTTTTACCATTTATTTTAACAACATAATTAAATTGGAAACAATTGTTTTATTCAATTTCGTAAAGCAAACAGTACACTCTCGTCTACCTTAGATTTACCTTCACATGTGTTGTTCCTGCTTCAAACATGCCTACTGACACGCACCCAGGCAGTTCGACTGCGAGGATGTAATGCAACCTTCCTGCCACATCTTTATCTTCCCATCGTGATCCTATGGCACTGGCATCACACTGCAGGGGGTCTTTAATTGGGAGTCTGCCCCAACTGGCCCTCATCCATCCCATTATTACAGGTAAGGAAACACCCATTATTTCCCAATGGCACAAATCAGCATACTAGTATACTCTACCAAGGAGGACCCATTCCCCTTCTTTATTTAAATATAATCCATGCAGGGATCAGTGCGCAAGGCAATTCCTGCAAATGCTCTCCCACTGGGAGTCCGCCCAACATGGCCACCCAACCCAAGATTTATGGGAAAGTAATGGCAGACTTTTCTTCCATCACAACTAAGTTCCATAGTAATTCTCCCATCTGAATGTGCCACCCTTTTATTTCAACAGTGTTCGGCATGACTGGCTGACATTCATACCCAGTTCTAATTCCTGCATTGGTCTTCTACATATGAGTAAGAAACTTTCAATCCTCCTTTTTTTCTCGATCTCTGTTCCTTCATGATCCTTATTATCCCTACTCTCCCCTTTTTAGACATTCTCCAGGGGCATTTCACAAAACCAACATGGTACAATACCATTTGCCTGCCTAGCTATCAACATACACCAGTTCGAGGTCTTCCCCTGGTGTTGAGCTGATCTTGTATCCCGGGTCCACTCCAGTGGCTTCTAATGAATGCACAAGACTACTTTCTATGAAACCACCTGTATGTACCATCTTAAATATACCTCCTCCTCTTTACGTTATGAGTCCTGTTTAGTAATTGTACATATTTCCTTAGTTCCTCAGGTTCATCTCTGTCCTGACAAGACCATGATATCTGACAGAGGCTCGAAACGCTGTCGACACCAACAAAGACAGACCTTATTTTTGAGTGAATTAACACTGGGATTCTACCCACTGTGTTTAAAATAGTTGGGATCCATTTTGCCTGTCTTTTTGAGAAATAACTAGGCCGGCGCGAAAATTCCATTCCGCTTGCAAAAATTGCGATAATTTGATATTTTCGCGTACCGCGGAGAGCGCGAAAATTTCCGCAATCCGCATCTTACCGGAATTTTTTTTCTTGCTGGCACTGTAAAAAAGTACATTCTCGAGTGCGCGCAATCGCCTTACGTGAATCCCCGCATTCGCTGACAAGTTTTCGCAATCCGGTCGCGTTCTCCACGAGATGCTGGATTGTTGGTAGCCATTTGCACTCGTCTCGTGACAGTTCGCGCCCGCATTAACGTCATTTGTCACGCGATCACGTCATTCGTCATGCGATCACGTCATTCGTCACGTCTTTCTTTTCGCGATCATGCACCGCAAGAGTAAGAGATGATTGAGATCTCGAACACGTCATTCTCCACCGCGAGCGAGAGCGTGAGGACGCGGGCATGTCATATCGAACTCGAGTGGGCGGGACAAGTGAAACAAGATGGCCGCGCCCGTGAGCAACCGCATAGGTAAGTTGGCGAGCCGCGATCACTCAGAAAATACCGCAAATGGGCGGGAAAAAAAACGTCCGCGTCTTCGTGATATTTCTGCGTGTTTGCGGAGATTTTAACATTTTCGCGATAGTTTGCGAAAGTGAATTTCGCAAATTCCACCCACCCCTAGAAATAACCAACATACAATTTATGTTCACTTACATTGTCACTTTTTTCTTTGATGGTTTTGGTTCCTGTCACTTGAGGTTCTTGTAGAACATCTCTTCACCACTTACTTAACTGTTTAATTTTTTTGTACTCTCTAGTTGTTATTTATGAAATAATAAACTTTGATTTGCCTGAATAGAATTTATGCTGAATGCTCATTGGTTTTCTTTCTTTAAGACTGAATCGGAACAGAATTTCTTTTCTGTAAAAATATTAATGCTCTTCATGAGATTCATTCTATCCAGGATTTTCTGTAGTATCATATTGTCTTTTTGAAAATGAGTTCCATGTGAACACTTGTCCCAAGTTGGAAACTTTCTAAAACTGGCATTTTCAAAACAGTAATTTAAATCCAACTTTTTCATTAAAGAGGATCTTAAATTACAATTCAGATGAGTGGAAGAATTATTTCTCTAGATGATCCCAAACTGAAGGCTAGCTTGCTAGTTTATAGGCCCTGGCAGTAAGAAAATCCCCAAACACCATTTTTCACTGAGCTAGGCTAGCTCTCCCATAGACTAACATTAGTTTACCTTATTATATGTAATAAGGTATTATATATAATAAGGTAACCTAATGTTAGTCTATGGGAGAGCTAGCCTAGGTCAGTGAAAAATGGTGTTTGGGGGGTTTCTTACTGCCACGGCCTATAAACTTCAGTACACTTGTCGTACTTTTTAAATACCATGCACCCTGCTTTAAGAACCTGTAGGGCTTCACTGAGGACTGTAACATGGCTAGATTTGGCCCACAAGGGAAGCATTCTGATTGGCTTACCAGCTCCCAACATTTAATAAAAGGTGCTAGTTATCTTGCATACTGTGTTGCCTGGGAAATTAACAACTATTAACAACTACTTGTTATAATTAACAACTATAAACTGGAGCTAATTGCATGAACAAATACCACTGCAACTTCAATTTATGGTCAGCTACAAATCGGTGCACTTTTTTAGCACATGCTTAAGGTCCAAAGGACCCTGTAAGTGTGCACCACAAAATAATAACTGAACACATATTATTTTATTGGCTTTTCTTCTCACAATTAGATCAATACATTGTGAATAAAAATGATAAACAAGTGAGCATGCAATAATTACATTAGAAATGCACAGAAGGAAGTGTTTGTTTTTTCCATATCCCTTACAGAAAATTCTGTTCGCAGAATCCTTTTGTAGTAAAGAAAATCTAGATGGTTGATGTTATTAAAATTACCATAAAGCAGGTAAACAAATCCACAGCTGAGCGATGCAGCCTTTATCTAAAGAGACAGCCATTACAGGTGATGTTGCTGCTAATAACGCATGGCTGAGGAGATAGCCTTCCCTATTTAAACTGAACTGTGAATCCTGCAAGGCAACGGATGTTATCTGTGCAAAATAGGCTTACAGCATTTGTCTTTAGCTGAATACACTGGAAGAAAGAGTCTCATGAATATATTTTTCCAAGCGAATAGAAGGAAATAAAAAGTTTGGGCTGGGAAACATTTACTTTATACTACTGTAACTGGAAATGACAATTGAAGTTAGAGGGAAATCCAGATTCAGATCCACCTTCTCTCTTTTTTTCTCACTCTCTCTCTGTCTCTCTCTCTGTCTGTCTCTCTCTCTCTTGCTCTCTCTCTTTCTCTTTATCCCCCCTCTCTTATATGGCAAATCTATCAGAATTAAATTTTGAACAACATGTTGGTCCCTTTTTTCCTACTTTAGATAAATGGGAACGTACAATAAAGTAATTCATGAATTGTAGATACCACTAGATATGTTGTTCATTTAATTCTATACTACACACAGTCCAAATAAATCGTCATCATGTACCTACCTTGCGTATTGTGGAGATCATAATGACACAAATTACTATTATTGTTACAGCATTTTTTAAAGTAACTTTCATGTCATCTAAATATTTTTTAAAAGTGCATCTAGCAGAATCTGCATCAAACTGGAAGGGTTAAATGTAGGCTGTGGCGGAGAACTCTGCGAAGTGTCATTTGAACTCTGCAGCACTACTCGGAGTTCCGAGAGCATGCGGACTTGCTCTCCGCACCCGTACGTGCAATATTTTACCTCATACGCAATCTGAAATGACGCGTGAACAGCACCACGCAGTTGGCATGGGCACGGCCATCTTGTGTTTTGCCCTGTTATGGTGCTGGTGCCTACTTTTGAATCCCTCCTTAATCTGTGAAATCATACCTCTCTCTAATTTATCTACCTATCATTTTTATTTATTATCTTACCATTTCTGTTTGTGTATTTCACCTCTTTTGTTATTTTTATGTCTTTTTTGTGACTTTTGTACTTTTTCATTTTTTGCTTTACTTTCACATTTTATTTCCTTCCTTCCTTCCTTCCTTCCTTCCTTCCTTCCTTCCTTCCTTCCTTCCTTCCTTCCTTCCTTCCTTCCTTCCTTCCTTCCTTCCTTCCTTCCTTCCTATACTCTTCTCTTCCTTCCACCTAGCGCCACAGCAAAGCAAGGGAGCGGCAGCGCCAGGCCCCCATGAACCAGCACCACCAGCCACCAACCTTGTGGTTGACGTTGTCGTGAAGAGGTGGAGCCTTGTGCCATTTTCTCAGAGGTGACAGCCCTGGCAGTGGTTACGGCCTCCAGGAGCGTAGGCAGTGCTGGGAGAGGGTGTGCTGGGCTGTGTGTCTCTGCTCTGGGGTCTGGCACATCCAACAACAGCTTACGCACCACCATTCTGGATAGACACCAGGACCTGCTCAACCAGCTGGGTGTGGAGGCCGCAGGGCACAGAGAGTAATAATTATATATTTGCTGTGTTCTATCTATGCTGATATTTTTTCCCATATAGCAAGCATGCTCCTCACGCTCAGGTAAGTTAAGTTGATATTACAAATATTATGTGATCATCATCTAGATTAGACAAGTGCTTGGCTGAACTACCTTATCCTACTCATTGGTACTCGCTTGGGCTGTTTATTTAAGGAGTCATGCAGAGACTCCTCTGTCCTGTCACTAAGACAGTGGTAGTTATTAGTGTGAGTGAGTTAGCCCATTCTCTCATTTCTCTGTGCCTTTATTTTTTGTTGATCGGGCGGTACCAACCCCAAGCAATTTCCCATGGATGTGTAGCATGTATGCATCAATGCATTGAAAAAAAATGCAGACTGAGTTGGCCCATCAAAGGGGTTTGAGACTGCGAGATTGAGAATGAGATCACAAGCAAAGATCATTCATTCCTATTTATTAGCAGTTATTATGTGTTTCCCACCCATTATCAATCTTCACCCCCCTCCCCAAGCATCAAATTTTACAAGTGCTACCCATGATGACCTAACTGTTGCATGGTTCAATTTGTCACTGCAGTGTTGGCTGTGCAATGTGCATCTGCTTGAGTTAATGTGGCATTTGCAAAGTTTTCAATGCATAGCAATACAAACAAATGTGTTTCCCTTCCCTTCTGGTGCCCACTCATTAACTTTCTGCCAGTAATTCACTCCTTTATTCTTTCCCAAGTTCTGTTCCAGCCTTCCCAAAAATTTGAAAAATGCATTCTTTTCATGAGCTACATTTTTCTAGCCAAGTAATACATTTCATCATGGCTTCCATAATGGACTTACGTCTGTTCAGATTTCTACCTTTCAACATTGTCAACCGAAGTGACTCAGTAGCCAGAGCTTAGGCACATGATAATGATCAGTAACACATCTACTACTTACTTCCTCAGCCTAATCCCTCTAACTTACCCTGCAGTAGAGTAAGTTAGATAAGTTACCTTTCCTTACTGCATCACAAATGTATTTGTTGGAAAACTAAATTATAAAGTGTGGTGGAGGGTGAGGCCAAGGGGGAAAGTGGGTCTCAATGCCATGACCTTTGCAGATGTGATAGTCTGTGATGAACGTGTCATATACACTCTATATCCCATTACTTAATCCTTTCCCTGTACTGCAGTGCATCGCTTTTCCCACTGTGTACTTACAGCAGACAAGATGTCCGCATGATTCATTTTATACGTGATGTGTATCAACATTCATCTGCCTTGTAGTCAGGGTAAGATTGAAAGGTATTTTGGAGAAGAGAAGGGCCATTGGAATAACATATTTGTCTATTACAGCTGGCCCTCTACCTTCATTGGGATTCTGCCTCTTATATATATTGCTTGTCTTTGTATATAATCTGTTTTATCTGACATCTGGATTGTATGAATGGTAAGACTGGTGGAAGTATATGCTTATGTCTCTGCCTTTTATGTTTGTTCTATTGTTTAGAGCTCTTTTGTGGGGTTAGAGAGACTTAGCCTGTTAATTTAATTATTCTTATGATCCAGGCATATCTGTTTTGTATGTTTATTCTATATATTTTTTTGTGCCCATTGCCTTCTGTTTTGCTCCGTGATTTCTTATTTGAAATTTAAAAAAATGTATTAACGCTATTTCTAAATAAAAACCTTTTGTATTGTATCCTTGTTTGTTTGTAATTTTGCTGTGCATTTGTTTCTCCTCTGAACAAAGTGAATTGCTAATTTTTATCTGTTTGAGACGTTATTACACTCCATTAGTATCCTGTGGTAGGAGACACCTTCCTCCCTTGTCCTCGAGGGTGGACTACTCCTTATTGGATCACATGGAAGCCAGGCAAATCAAGATGGAGGGGCATCTTAAAAAGCTTCTGGCCCGTCATAAGGGCCCTTTTCTGCCCCTTTTTTTATCCTTTGTTTTGGTGGGTGGGACTTGTTGTAGGTGGGTTGGGAGTTGGGATGAGGACAGGTAAGACTTTAGTTTTACTTTTTTCAGACATTTTGGACATTGTTTGGGGACAGGGAGAATTTTTGGGGAGAGGGGTGGGCCAGTTTAGGGTTGAACGAGTGGGTTTATATTGTTGTTAGGGTAATAAATATTGTTATTAATGCTTCAAAACATTTTTGGGGTATTTTACTTTGCACTGCTTCCTTTTAACTCTGCAGCAGCCTGTTTTAATATCTGCTGATAGCGCATAACAATTAGTTATGTGGTAACCTTGTCCTACTACTACTCACCTAGTCTCAGCAGTCTGCAACTATATTGACCACCAAGGGGAGGTGGGATGGGGGTTTCCAACTTTCTGTTGCCCATATTGCCTACAAGTACAACAAAGCTCCATAGTTCTCTTACCTGAATGGATAAAGCAAGGGCTCCATGGCTTTCCAAGGTGCCATGGTGGTGGTAATGGCTAGCACACTAACAGTGAAGGTGAAGCGAGGTCCCACTCAAACCTAGGTAAATCCAACTGAAAGATTAATCTGAAGGATGATTCATCGCAGACAACTAAAGTGAAATAAAATCTGAATTAGTGGGTTATATATAATATTATATAATAGCATTACAAACAATTGATACCACACTACTATGCAACAAAGAATACTTGTTAGTGAAAATACAACATGCAGTACTAAATTATTCAGAGCAATGGTGGGTTAGTAGGTTGTAAATATTCGAATCATGAAGTGGACTACGATCATCATTGTTCTTTTATATCTAAAATATTGATAATTTTTATGCATGGGTGGGAAAATGGGACTAGTGTGGGCTACTGTTTAGGTAATGAGCTGGTGTTGCTTTCACCACATCCGCCCCACCAAGTGTGTGACCAATTAATAGTGTAAATTATAAAGTCATCCCTCAATATATCGCACAGCCTGGGGGAAGAGGGTTAGTAATTTGATGAATGGATGGGAAAGGGAATTTGGGGAAAGGTGTGAAAATGACAAACACTACACAAAGACAATATTCATCTGGGCGATGAACATCCAGGATCCAACCATCATCAATCTGTTTTGGGAGGAAACGAAGGAATGAATATGACAGAGTTAACATAGTTGCAATGCAAAGTTTGCAAACAGTCAGTCAGCCCCAGAGAGACAGTTATATTATCACATATCTAAATGCTCTGTCACATAGGTTTGACAAATAGGAAATAGAAATAAGTGGGAGTGAAGCGAACAACACTCAATGTTCTAAAAAATGATTATTAAAGGAAAAATTATATTGTTTGGCCAAATTGGGTGGTGCATCTGCATTCTTCTTGGAATTTCCATCAATCTTGTTTGCCTGGTTGAAGTGGTCCAGGAAGTAAGCATGAGTGTTATGGTGCTATTGCCTTTTGAGCAGGAGAAGAGAAGGCCTGCGGATTGAAAAACAGAAATGATAATATAGAATCAAGCAGAAGGACAGAAGGTAAACTTCATGTGGCATGTGCACAGAAGACTCAGAGGCAGAGCAAGAGCATAGTCCTTTGCAGTCATTCATTTTAAGACTGATGTGCAATTAATTAAGTGAGAGCAATACAATTACAATACAAAACAACCAACAATCAAAGACAAGTGGCTGTATGTGTCCGGATGATCAAACTCACAACTGGAATGATGCTCATAAGCACACACACTCAGCAGCATTGCATTTCCCAAATCAAGTGTCAACACAACTCTCACCAGTCCACAGAGTTAAGTGGTCCTATTAGGGTCATCACTAGGCCATGTTGGTGTCTGTGAAGTTGGTAACTTCCTTCTACTGGCAGTTGTTCAAGTAGTTGCACCCTGAGTCCTTCCATTATCCTCCTGACTCCGAGAAACAAATATGTCCAACTCTGCACTGACTCCAGTCCTGACTGAAATGAGAGAGATAGACCTGTAGTGAAATGCAGCTGATGAACAACAAGAGAAACATTGAGTCATTTTTTTGTGTAGACTAAATTTGTGTTTGTAAGCTAAAGGGACTGGTCGGATCTTTGAGGAGTGTGAATCAGAAAAGAAAGCAGTTTGGACCCGGCAAACAAATCTCACTGAGTGTCAAAGGGAAAGAAAAAATCTACCTTCGAGAAACAAATGATCACCTTTCATTAGTCCACCAGCATTGTAAATCATCCGAAACACAATCAAGCTTAATACTTACAGTTAAACACCCACTCTCAGTGTCTGCCACCACCACATGAAGCATCTCAACAAACTCACAAATAACAATCACTCAATATATATCAACCTTTGGTGCATGCTATTTACCTGTTGTAATTCATGCCTGGTGGTACATTGCCAATCCTCTTTGATTTATAAAACACCCACTGGCCATTCTTGTATTCTTGTATATCAAGTATTGTAGGGCAGTCCTGCTAGGGGAATAAGGAAAGGATAGATAGGCACAGGATAGATGCAGGTATTGTCTCTTCAATGTCCTGGAAGGGCATGGGGGAGGCTTCTTCACTGCACACTGGTCCAACTCCAATTCAGCCATACTTGTGTCTAAAATGGTGGGCGTTCATTAGTCAGACACAATCAAACAAAATATTATAATGTATATATATATATTCACTGAAAAAACCATAGGTTTCAGGGGCGTTATAGTTAGCTGGACTTTTCACTCGTACAAAACCATTGAAATTCACCAACCCATGCAGCCACTTATACACAAAGTGAGAGACTGATACAGATATTTACACATTTAAACATTACTCACTAAGCCATGTATTCACAAAGATACACTTAATCAGTCAGTTATACAATCAATTTTTCAAAAACAAATCATCCATTTAGAAACTTATATACCCCTTTATTCTTCCATCGACCTTGAGATAGACATAAATAAAACATATGTAATTATCAGAAAAACACACATTCACTGGATGATGTCATCAGTGATGTCATTTGAGATGTCATCAGTGATGTCATGAGTGATGTCACTGACCATGTCATGAGTGATGTAATATGTGACGTCATCAGCAGTGCATTGCGGGCGCGCGAGTTATAGTTAGCTGAACTAACTATAACGGGGGAATTTCAATGGTTTTGTACGAGTGAAAAGTCCAGCTAACTATAACGCCCCTGAAACCTATGGTTTTTTCAGTGAATTTCTAAGGTTTTTTAAATGATAATTTCTAACTATGCCTACAGAGATAGGACATGTGAAGAAAGAAGAAAAAACGCACAGAAAGAAAAAAAAGAAATGCAGAAAGAAGCAACAGAAGTCCTCAAAGACGAAGAAAAGTGCAGGAAGAAGGATAACATGCAGAAAGAACAAACAGAAGAGCAGAAAGAAGCCTTGTTGCAAAATCATTCTGTACCCTCAACTTTTTCAGACGGATACTGGTAGTAACTGAGTCTGACTAACCAGTCCTAGAGCCAGTGCTATGTTAAAAGACACTCAGAATACAGTGAAAACACCTACATACACTAGGGAACACTATGCGTTGGGGTCCCCCTGTGATCAGCATGACCTCCTCTGTAAACCCCTAGTATATAATAGGGCAGGGGATTAAAACTACCTCCTAAAACGCGCCACAGGGCGTGTTTGCACACGTCACCTCAGGCCCCGTCCCCTCACTTCCCCACTGTGTAAACACGCCCTGTGGCCGTTTTCAGTTGGGAGATTAAGTCCCCTTGAATCCTGAGGGTCCCTAGGGTCCAACTAGACCACTAGGTACCTCCAGTAAGCGCCACAGAGCTGTGTTGCAGAGAGATGTAAAAAGGGGCACGGCCTAGACCACCTCTCTGCAATGCAGCGGAGTGGTGCTTACTGGAAGCACCTGGTGGGCTAGTTGGCCCCCAGGATCCCTCAGGATTGAAGGGAAATTATTTCACCAACTTAAAACGCGCCACAGGGCTTGTTTGCACACATTAAATCAGGCCCCGTCCCCTCCCTTCACCACTGTGTAAACACGCCCTGTGGCCGTTTTTAGTTGGGAGATTAAGTTAATTTGAATCCTGAGGGTCCCTAGGGTCCAACTGTGGTAAATAAAATTCATTACCGGGACTTAATTTGATACGGAAACATAATAAAATAGCTCAGTAAAATGAGAGGCAGAATCCGTGGTATTAGAGGTTCGGAATGGGCTTTATTCCAATGAACGATTATAATCGGTTGCTCCAAGTTCCATCACCACGGAGGTTCAGGAAGTGAAGTACATACTTTATTGACAAGAAATGACTTTTATAGTACATACATTGCAATGAAGCGAATGCAGTAGGCGTAATAATTGATAAGGAAAATGACGATTCATATGCGTAACCGAAAATGGGTGTAATAAGGAGTAAAAAGGAACATAATTGGTTATGATGTCATATATAGGTGGATCTATAAGATAATACTTGGCATAGATGCGCGCGCAGCAGCATGACGTGTGATTGACGTGCAACTAGGGGGTGAAGGGGACTTGACATTTAGCTCTACATGTGGAGACGAAAAGTCTGGGGGGTCAAGTCAACCTAATCCCAAATCATATCTAACATCCTATGTTTAAAGAACTATGTTATCCACAAAAGAAGGACTCTCGGACAGAATCTATTCTATACTGACCGTGCGTGCGTGTACAAGCGTCTAAGTGTCTACACTAAATGCGAGGGGGTAGGAATATTCCATGGTAACAGGACTATGAATTACTTGCATAAAGACAGAGAAGCCGAGCCCTTTGCTCGGTAGCTGGAAGAATGTTTACTTAAACTACTAGGCAGGAATGCATTGGCTGAGGGGGAAGCAGATAACTCGAAGGTGAAATACAGTTCTTGGCAGAGAATAGGCTGATGTCAGGCTTCGTGAGCCGCGCAGAGAATGAGACAAAGTTCATGGTCACAGATGCAGGCTCAGACTGGAGTTTTCAGAGGCAGAAGGCAAGAAGAGTTTGATGACAGAATCAGGGCCTACTTGCCTGGACTGTAAAATGGCATAGGTGAACCATATAAAGCCGGTGGCTTTTCATACTTAGGAATGGAATATCCGGCCTATTCATGGCGGATCTGACAGAGGACATGTTGACGGTGGACGCACATGTGTTTGCGTCTTCATAACTGGAACTGGAGGGAACATACATGTACTTGTGATTCATACATGGAACCGTTGGGGTCCAAGATAGGGGACATAACTGACCAGAAAAATCCATATTTCCACATTCCCTCCTTGTCCCCTACTTGCCCGTTAAGAGATATCAATCTTCATCAATCCATTGATCTGTTCATATAACATCATTTGTTCTTCTTTCTTCTTCCGTGACGAATGAGATCTTGGTGGTGGAATACACGATGTGGCACACAGACCACAGATCGCTGGTCCACATTGTAGACATAGACAGCAACTGAATAGTATGAGAAGGCCAATACCTAGGAAAGATAGGACCTTCCATCCAAGGGTAGATATTATACTCCAAAACCAACCGGACCAAGTCCAGGTGCCTGGGTTCTGGTGTATCTGGCTTACAATCTTATGAAGGCGAGTTATAGCTTTATATACAGATGGCGAATTTTCTGGTATGAATACGCAGCAGCTTGACCCAATGACCCTACAAGCTCCGCCCCTATCAGCCAGGATGACGTCAAGGACAAGACGATTTTGAAGCACAACAATCCGCATAGCAGACTGTTCTTCTGTTAAATTGCCTAAGGCGGAAATAGTTTCATTCACTACCGCTTCAAGGGTTCTAGTTAATCTACGTATCAGTTTACTATTAGTAACAGTACCTATATAGGGAAAGATGCCTTTATTGAAATCTGTGTATTTTTCCCATGCTGTTTCAGTGTAATCGACAATTGGGAGATCTCTCCGCTCTCTGTTGTGTACTAAATGAATATTTCTATAATAATCAGGAGGAGCTAGGAAAACAGGTGGCAAAAGGAATGCAATGTAGCAGGTACCATCCCAATCTAGAGGTAGACGCATATATGCAGTCTGACCACATATAAAGTAGGAGTGGCGATAAGCTCTAAATGAAGATTTACCTTGATCACTGAATTCTACTGTAGTAGTGCATTTACTATGGCCCATATGTATGGAACCAACTTTTCTTACACACAATTCACCTTTCGCTGGGAATACTGACATGGTTGGTAAAACTAGTTCAACTTCGTATTCGACATTTAGAACCATGAGATTAGGAGTAAAGTTACCTAATCCATATACTTCATTTTCTAGATCAGTTCCTGTTCCTTTGGGGCGACCCTCCTTGTCAGGGTAACAGACTTTGAATAAAACCAGGTTCAGATTTCCCCACACCCACTGGTCTTGATAAACGGCTGTATCTGAGTCCATGGAATTGATTAAACTAAACCATGCTCCACAGGAGCCATTATGTGTAAACGGATGTGGAAAGAAAGGCAGGACTCCTTCATAATTCTGATAGGGAGGGAGCCGGCCACACACCCAACAATTAGTTGCATTACTAGTCTGATGGGAATGATGTAACATACTAATGAAAGTGTTATTGCGCAGCGCAAGTCTATAAGACAATTCATGCGGGGGTAAGTCACTAAAAGAATGTTCAGCAGTAACATTGTAAACATTTCTGGCAATAGGGTAATATATGTGCAACAATATACTTGCAGTAATTATTAAAAGACTTAAGAAAAACAAGATTAATAATGTCACTATGCAATGGCTACGCAGTGATTTACAATACGCCTGTCGTTTCATCATTTTTCGCGACTGTCCATGATTCAGGTCTAGGCGATACATGTCGGAGACAGATTCAACCGCTTCACCTAGGAGAGGACTTAAACAATCAAATCGTCCGACGGCCTAGGCCTTAATTTTAGTTTGTAGAGTTCTTTACTGTCGACCTCAGCCAGAGGTAGTTTTGAGTCAATTGGTGAGGACACACGAGGTGGGCTGTTTACATCTGAAGGAAGTCCATGAAATTTCTTGATATGACTTGAATGAATCCATCCTTTCCTGCCTTCAATCTTCACGGCTGTCCTTGTGGTCAGCAAGACCAACTTGGGTGTCTTCCACCTGGGCTCCAGCTGAGTCTTTCGGTCGAAATTCCTCACAAGGACGAGGTCCCCCGGAATTACGTCATGGGGTTTCACCTCAGTATTGTCGGGAAAGGCTGCAGCTACCTGTGAACGACAAGATTGTAGTGCAGACATCAAGGAAGCCAAGTAATCTGTCAGCATATTACAGTCAATATCAGTTATTTTGCGTGGTATAGGCGTCCCCCACATATTTGGTGGTCTGCCGAAGATCACCTCATACGGGGATAGCCCTGTTCGAGAGTGTGCTACCATTCTTGTGAAAAAGAGTGCAACTGGTAGTGCTACTACCCAGTCGACACCTTTCTCCCTGCATATTTTGGACAATCTAATTTTCAGGGTCTGATTATGTCTTTCTACGAGACCTGCTGCCTCAGGGTGTCGGACACAGTGGAATTTCCACTGATAACCTAACAAAAGTGAAACATGTTTCATTAATTCGGATGAGAACGGCTGGCCGTTATCTGAGTGAACAACACGTGGTAAACCGTATCGTGGGAAGAATTCTCGAACTAACTGTTTGGCAGTAGTCGGGGCAGTGTAATCTGAAACCGGGTATGCCTCCGTCCAGCGGGACAGAGCGCAGACAACTACGAGAACATATTTGAATCCTCGACATCGTTCCATCTGGATATAATCCATCTGGAGGACTTCAAAAGGGTGATTAGGAGGATGAAATCCACCTTGTTCTACGGGAACACTTTTTCCTGGGTTGAACTGGCAACAGATCATACAGGTACGGACCTTTTGTTTGGATGCTGCTCGTAAATGTTTATTGAACCAAATGTGTTGAATGCTATCTAGCATAACTTTTTCTCCTAGGTGTGCTGGACTATGTATAGTGTTAATTATAACTTGGACCATTGAATCAGGAAGGAACCACACAGACTTTTCCTTCATCATCCATCCTTGGTCCGTTTGGATCCCTCCTAATTCAGTCCATTTCTTTATTTCGTCTGGTGTAGCATGTGTCTGTATGTCAATTACGTCAAGGGTAGGATCTTTAACTGTCATACAATGTGTCGGCATCGGGACTATTGTCTTTGTCATGTCGGATGTTTGGGTTTGAGCAGTCTGTTTAGCTGTTCTGTCGGCTAGATCATTGCCTTGAGAAATGATATCAGTAACCTTCGTATGAGCCTTACATTTCATAATTGATATTGCAGTAGGTAGATGTATTGCATCTAATAAGGCATGAATGAGGGGTCCGTGCTGAATGTGGGCACCGTGGGAAGTTAAATAACCTCTCTCTCGCCACAGCACGCCGAAGTCATGTACAACTCCGAATGCATAACGTGAATCAGTGTATATGTTGACTTTTTTACTTGTGGCTTGAATACAGGCTTGTGTCAGAGCGATGAGCTCTGCGGCTTGAGCTGACAAAGTATTTATACGATTAGTTTCAATGACTTCAGTATCTGTTGTGACTGCGTAAGCAGCCACTAATTCTCCTGTATTTGTTCTCATACATGAACCATCTACATATAATGTCAGGTCTGGGTCTGACAATGGGACATCGGTTAAGTCTTGTCTAGGTTTCGTCGTTATAGTAATAACTTCAATACAGTCATGGGCTAGTGGGTCTGTTCCGGTTACTGGCAAAAGTGTGGCAGGATTCAATGTGTTACAGCGTCTGATTTCTATGTGTGGCTGAAACAATGTAAGTTCGTACCCTGTAAGTCGCGCTATAGTCAAGTGTTGTGTTTGTGTTCTATTTACAAGAACCTCTACTGCATGTGGTACTTGAACTGTCAATGGATGTCCTAACACTATGGCATCGCTTTGTCTGATTGCTAAAGCTGTCGCTGCCACTGATTTTAGGCATGCAGGCAAAGCCTGAGCTACGGGATCTAATGTACTAGAAAAGTAAGCACATGGTTTGTGTGCTCCTGCTTGTTCCTGTGTGAGTACTGACAAGGCAGTACCTTCGCGTTCTGTAACAAAGAGTGTAAACTGTTTTCTGTAACATGGTGTTGCTAAAACAGGTGCTTGACATAAAGCTTTCTTTAGGCTTTCAAAAGCTTGTGTATGTTCCTGGGTCCAAGGGAGAACAGTCGATGTGGCTGCCTCCTGTGTTGTCAACTGAATGAGTGGTTTTGCTAGAAATGCGTATTGCGGGATCCACTGTCTACAGTATGAAGTGAGGCCTATGAAAGCCCGCACCTCCTTTTGTGTCTTGGGTATTGGCATGTTAGCTATTAACTGAATGCGGTCGGGTGTAAGCTGCCTTCCCTCCTTGGACAGCGAGTGTCCAAGATAAATAACTCGCTGGACACAGAATTGCAGCTTAGAAGGGGACACCTTGTGCCCCTTTTCGGCTAGAAATTGTAAAACTGTCAGTGATGCTTTTTCACATTCCGGTTCACTTCTCGCGGTGATCAACAGATCATCGACGTATTGAAGCAGAGCAGTGTTAACTGGCATGTGGATACTGTCAAGTTCTCGTTTCAGTGCTTGACTATAGATGCTGGGGCTTTCTGTAAATCCTTGAGGTGCGCGTGAGAATTTAAAGCTACGTCCATTTAAACTAAATCCGAACAAATATTGGCTTTCCGGATCTATTGGGACGCTGAAAAAGGCATTCTTGAGATCGATTACAGTAAAGAATGTCGCTTCGGAATCAATAGCTGTCAGTAATGACGAGATATCTGGGACCACAGGAAATTGTGGCACAATGCATTTGTTTAATTCGCGCAGATCAATAACCAATCGATATACTGGCGGGGCCTTTGGATCTGTTCGCTTAAGAATCGGAATTATCGGTGAATTACATACATTGGAGTCTGTTTCCACAACTACTCCTTGGGTAATGAGCTCGTCAATGATTTGTAGTAAAGCCACTACAGCATCTGGTGGTAACTTGTATTGTCGCATTCGTGGTAGCACCACTCCTGCCTTTAATGTGACTCGATATGGTGTAATATTCATGCATCCAACATCAGTAGGGCCTTGTGCCCATAGATGTGTAGGTAAAGTCTGAAGTCGGGGATCCATGTCTCTAGACACATAATGACCTTTAAAGTCACGTAAAAACAACCTTACTCCTTCCGGAGAACAACATATTATAGCTCCTAGAGCTTTCAGTGTTTTTATTCCTAACAGATTTTCTGGACATGATTTAGTAAGCAATAAATCTGTAGTTCGGGTCAAAGGTCCTATCGTAAGTGGGAGAGGCTGTGATACTTCATTAACAATAGGTTTTCCTGAAAAACCAAGGGAAATATTCTGAGAGCCTGAGAGGGGTGCCCCTGGAACTTCACTACGTTTTATGGTTGTTCGACTTGCCCCTGTATCGAGTAAAAATTTTCTGTCTTGGCCTAATAATTCACTATGTACATAAGGTCCTTCTTGATCTACAGGGATCTCGATAAGGGGTAAGTCAACTTCCCTCTCTAGGCTGGTTCATGCGTATCGTTGATAATCAGGATAGTCGTACTGTGCGGTCTGGTACAGTTGTCGTGTCGTGGTGTGTGTGGCAGCAGCGGGCAGCGCTGGTGCAGCTGGCACAAACTGTACAGACTGTGGTGGAGCTGGCATGGACTGTGCATGCTGCGGGGCTCCTTGTTCATTCTGGTCCTGTCTAGGTGGCCGTGGTCTTTCTTGTGTTTTACCTATGGCGATATTATGTTTCAAAACTGGACAATCGTGTACGTAATGACCTGGCTTTTTACAATAATTGCATGTCCCTTTTACAGGTCCGGCTGAATCGGAATGTGTCATACCCTTTTTATGTCCTTCAGCTGGAACTGTCTGAGAAACTAACATTTTCATTTTTGTGTCTTTCATGCGTCTGTGTTCATGTTCTTGTTCCTCTCTAATTCTATTGTGATGTTACTGTAACATTTGTAACATTTGTGATGGAGTGTTACCTTGCCAGGTACTCTCGAATTTTAATACTCTATTCTTTACTTGGGGCAGAGCATTTTCTACTAATTTTGTTACAAACAGATGTGGGTATGATTCGCTACTTGCTTTTAGGCCACTATTTATACCAAAACATTTTTCAAATCGGGCATAGTAATCACTAGTGTCTTCATCTTGCTTCTGTTTACAGGCTGAAATTATACCCCAATCTTCCTTTTTCGTAGTTAATAAACGTGGCAGTACCTGTACTAATAAACCTGGTAGTGCTTTAGTTTTATCCCCAAGTCCTGCTCCTGCAGTTCAGGCCTTTTCTTCTGCTTCTAATACTGACCATTCTATCTTTTGGTCTCCTACCTCCCACTCTTTTTCCCTGAGTTTCTCATAAATGCCAGCAGGCATCAATACCTTTAATATTGTCATAATGTCGGGATAGGTATACTCTCCCATGAGTAACATGTCTTTAATTTCTCGGTGAAAACCCGCTGGATCTTTGTCATGACTGGGTACCACTTTCTTCATTTC
Source organism: Triturus cristatus (assembly GCF_964204655.1). Classification (NCBI taxonomy): domain Eukaryota; kingdom Metazoa; phylum Chordata; class Amphibia; order Caudata; family Salamandridae; genus Triturus; species Triturus cristatus. Next base: position 1,361,019,233 of record NC_140591.1, on the reverse strand, counting down.
TAACAATTCTATTTTTGATATGGGCGTATATACAAATACGCGCTTAAACTCGTTGTCCTCGCCCTTTATTGGGTGCACTTCTCGTAAGGGATTCTGTCTATCCATGTAATACGTGGTTCTTTCCTTGATGGGCAGTGAAACATGTTCTGAACATACAAAAAGAATGTATTGCTTTCTTGATTCTAGTATTTCTTTAATTAATTTAGTACCTGAACCTCTCCATCTATTCATAAGTAATTCAGTCAATATGTCAGGTAAGGGACCAGGGTCCGAATGCTGACTCTGATATAGTATAATGAGTTGTTGAATCATATAAATCCCAGCTAACCGCTGTTCATCTGGGGTGAGATTCAAAAATGTGCGTGCTACTGTATCATCACTATATTTTCCGGGACTGTCAACCCAATGGACAGCTGACCTGGCTAATTCTTGTTCATCCATAGAATCGAGAAAATGATAACCCCTTCGTTCTCGGAGTAGTTTGTCGGCGGCTTGGAACGAATGCTCGTTAGACCTTATATGGACTATGGGTGTTGGGAAACCCCTGTTATTGTCTGGACATATCGGGCGTATCGGGTCAATAAGACATCTATTACTATTACAAGATCTTCCTCTACCTACATAGGCTATAGTGTCTGACTGTCCTGTGGGCAGTCCTGATCCTTCTTCCTCGTTTTGTTCGCACTCGTCTACCGCTAATCTTTCTTCGTGTAGGCGTTCTATTTCTTTACGGATCTTTCGGCACATGGCTATTATACAATTTTGTTTATCATGTCTACCTTCTGATATATTCTGGCTCCATCTGGTAAGAATTTGCATTGCTTCCGGGTCTACCCCCGGTCGGTCTTCATTTCTGATCACACAATTTATGAGGAAACGCAACAGTTCCCCCTGTATTTCCACTTTCTGGTATTCCATAGCTCTGTTAATACATTCTGGATCTCGCCCTGTTTGGACAAAATGGTATATTTTATCTAGATGCGCAGTCATTCCTGGTAATTTCCCTAAATACACTGCGCTCGTCTGATACGTAATGATGCCAGGGTCATTTCGTCCTCTTTGCCGGGCACAGGGTCATATCTGCAATCTATAAGAAGTTCCTTAAGCGTACGGGCATTTATGAGTTTGGGGGTACGTGAATGTGCTGACTCTTGAAAAGTAAGTTTATTTATTCTGGGTGGCGTAGAAAAAATGTTACTAGCACCTCCCGTAGCCCCATCTGGGGTGTCGGGTGTGAAAGGATTCGTTGAACGTGACACAGCAACTATAGGTGTGGACACAGCTATAGAAGCAGCTGTAGGAACAGATGTAGAAACAGATGTGCTTGTCGGAACTTGTGACACGATCTGTTGCTGTAGGGATACGGGTACTGGATCTTGGCGTTGAACCTCCCTGATAGGCGGTCTATGTGGGGCGGAATTAGCATACTCGGGAGCTGCGTCATCTAAATATGAGGAAAGAAAAACATCTTCTGCGGTTCTAGGATGCCCTTTGGGATGTACCTTTATTGGGAATAATGGGGGCGGCAAGTCTTTCGGTGTTTCTGGAGTAGCTTTAGGTAATCCTTCGGCCAGGAGGGGATACATACCATTCATAAGGGCATTTCTTTGTCTGTCTACTTGTTCTGATTTCACTCGGATACCCTCCTCAATTAATAGATTTTCTCGAACTTTATTGGAATTCTCTTTACTCTTCTCCTCCTGTCTACGTGCTTTTTCTGTTCGTCTATGTGATTCTTTACGCCATAACTCAACGGCATCTTTCTGTGACTGTCTGGCTTTCCTTTTCCATAACTCTTCCTCGACTTTCATGATGCACTCTGCATCCCAGGTCCCCGCTGCGGGCCACCTCTGACTTTCTGGTAATTCCTTGGTGTAGTCTACCCATAAATCAAGAAATAATATGGCGTCTAGGCCATGTTTATGATACATGAAGTACCCTGGAGTGTCCCTAGGAGGAATGGGAACGGCTTCTTCGAGTACCCCTTTTCTTGTAGTGATCTGTCTTAGTTTCGAAAAGAGCGGCATATTGAGAACTGATCTGATACTTAATCTTGAACACACTAACTGATCTGATTCTTAATCTTGAACACACTTAGTACAAAAGCACAATAATGAACAACCATTCATACCACAATATGCAGGACGTTTAACACATTAAACATTAAACATTAAACATTTTTTAACCTTTAAAGTAACCAACAATGATGATCGTCTGCATAACTAATCACCAAGCATAATTCTTTGACAATAACCAGATACTTCGGAATACTTGATATACTGCTAAACAGTACATATACACTGCTAAAACAGTGCAGACCGGATTTGTGTACCCAAACCCGTCTTGACCGGCACAACCTATGTGCACGTCAGAAATGCCTCCCCAGCAATGGTACTCACCGGGTAGCTTCGGAAACGGAAGGCCTCGGAAACTGGACTTGGACCGGACTGGACTCGACTCGACTCGTCGGAAACTGGACTCGACTTCGAACTGGTGGGCCTCTGTATACCTCGGATCTTGCTCTCTCAGCTAGGCTCTGGTCGGGATACTTCGCACTTCTCACCGCCTCGTCTGGGTGTTGATCGCAGCCTCAGTCGCCCCCGCTTGACCGGAGGGAGATACAGGAAATCCTGCTGGTACGCGTTATTGTCCGTCCAGCTGTGGCAGGAGACCGGGCCTGCAACTCACCGCCGGCGCGTGAGATGAGAAAGTGTCCCTGTTCGGGCGCCATTCTTGTGGTAAATAAAATTCATTACCGGGACTTAATTTGATACGGAAACATAATAAAATAGCTCAGTAAAATGAGAGGCAGAATCCGTGGTATTAGAGGTTCGGAATGGGCTTTATTCCAATGAACGATTATAATCGGTTGCTCCAAGTTCCATCACCACGGAGGTTCAGGAAGTGAAGTACATACTTTATTGACAAGAAATGACTTTTATAGTACATACATTACAATGAAGCGAATGCAGTAGGCGTAATAATTGATAAGGAAAATGACGATTCATATGCGTAACCGAAAATGGGTGTAATAAGGAGTAAAAAGGAACATAATTGGTTATGATGTCATATATAGGTGGATCTATAAGATAATACTTGGCATAGATGCGCGCGCAGCAGCATGACGTGTGATTGACGTGCAACTAGGGGGTGAAGGGGACTTGACATTTAGCTCTACATGTGGAGACGAAAAGTCTGGGGGGTCAAGTCAACCTAATCCCAAATCATATCTAACATCCTATGTTTAAAGAACTATGTTATCCACAAAAGAAGGACTCTCGGACAGAATCTATTCTATACTGACCGTGCGTGCGTGTACAAGCGTCTAAGTGTCTACACTAAATGCGAGGGGGTAGGAATATTCCATGGTAACAGGACTATGAATTACTTGCATAAAGACAGAGAAGCCGAGCCCTTTGCTCGGTAGCTGGAAGAATGTTTACTTAAACTACTAGGCAGGAATGCATTGGCTGAGGGGGAAGCAGATAACTCGAAGGTGAAATACAGTTCTTGGCAGAGAATAGGCTGATGTCAGGCTTCGTGAGCCGCGCAGAGAATGAGACAAAGTTCATGGTCACAGATGCAGGCTCAGACTGGAGTTTTCAGAGGCAGAAGGCAAGAAGAGTTTGATGACAGAATCAGGGCCTACTTGCCTGGACTGTAAAATGGCATAGGTGAACCATATAAAGCCGGTGGCTTTTCATACTTAGGAATGGAATATCCGGCCTATTCATGGCGGATCTGACAGAGGACATGTTGACGGTGGACGCACATGTGTTTGCGTCTTCATAACTGGAACTGGAGGGAACATACATGTACTTGTGATTCATACATGGAACCGTTGGGGTCCAAGATAGGGGACATAACTGACCAGAAAAATCCATATTTCCACACAACTAGCCCACTAGGTACCTCCAGTATGCGTCACAGAGCTGCGTTGCAGAGAGGTGTAAAAAGTGGCACGGCCTGGACCACCTCTCTGCAACGCAGCTCAGTGGCGCTTACTGGAAGCACCTGGTGGGCTAGTTAGCCCCCAGGGGCCCTCAGGATTGAAGGGGAATTATTTCCCCAACTTAAAACGTGCCATAGGACGTGTTTGCACACGTCACCTCTGGCCCCGTCCCCTTCCTTCCCCACTGTGTAAACATGCCCTGTGGCCATTTTTTAAGTTGGGAGATTAAGTCTCCTTGAATCCTGAGGATCCCTAGGGGCAAAATAGCCCACTAGGTACGTCCAGTAAGCGCCATTGCAGAGAGGTGTAAAAAGGGGCACGGCCTGCACCACCTCTCTGCAACGCAGAGCAGTGGCACATACTGGAAGCACCTGGTGGGCTAATTGGCCCCCAGGGTCCCTCAGGATTGAAAGGGAATTATTTCCCCAACTTAAAACGCGCCACAGGGTGTGTTTGCACACGTCACCTCAGGCCCCGTCCCCTCCCTTCACCACTGTGTAAACGCGCCCTGTGGCCGTTCTGAGTTGAGAGATTAAGTCCCCTTGAATCCTAAGGGTACCTAGGGACAAACTAGCCCACTAGGTACCTCCAGTAAGCACCACAGAGCAGCGTTGCATAGAGGTGTAAAAAGGGGCGTGGCCTCAGAACACCTGTCTGCAACGCAGCTCCCTGGCGTACACTGGAGATACCTGTTGGGCTAGTTGGCCCTCAGGGACCCTCAGTATTGAAGGGGAATTAATTCCCCAACTTACAACTGGCCAGGGGGCACGTTTGCAGAGTGCTGCAAGGAGGGGGCGTGGCCTCCAGCGCGATGCCGGTCTTTTATTTATTTTATTTTTTTAAGAACGAGGGCTGTGTGGCCCCCCTTCTTTTTTTTATTTACCCCATCCCCCAGGGCCTGCATCCTAATTTTTTTGGTTGCAAAAAAAATAAATTTGGCCCTCCCAAGGCCTTAATCGGCCCCGGGTACCCCAACCCCCGGGTCATGGCCTTTTTTTAATTTAAATTCTTTAGGAGGGGGCTGCGTTGCCCCCCTCCTCAGGCCACTTATGGCTCTGGGGACCCCATCCCCCGGGGCCGGCCTTTGTTTTTTATTATTTTAAAAATATATATATTTATAGAAACACCTAGGACATGCTGGACAAACCGTATGTACCTATCACCATGACGATTTGCGTGATATTCATTAAAAGGCGACTATGCATAGAATGAATCCACATGGAATGTATTTACACCGCTAGTGAAGCTCTGACGTTTCTGACGCCCTACCGTGCCTAATCCCGGCACCCCCGCCTGTGGGTACTCTCCAAGTAGACACCCTTGTCGTTTATTTATACAAACATGGGTAGCTATTGACGGGCACATTTATTATACACGCACACCAAGCCATTCAAAGGGGATTCGACAAAAATTAGACCAAACTATGCAAGAAACCCCCCTCACGGTTAATAAAAAACACATCCACCACCGGATGTGTAATACTTTTTATTTTACTCTCTGGAAAGGAGACGAACCTCACTTGAGAGTCACAGCATGCTCCTGGCTGAGCCCATTGCTGTGTTACACCCACCAGTGCCCGCCGATTGCCTCACACCTCTGTGTTGTATTCCACCAGTTAGTGCGTATGCTATGACACTCTCTAGCCCATGTGCACTGTAACACCAACCCGTGAATATGTCCTGCCACACTTGCCTTCGCACGGGTTATATTGCCCCATCTAACGTGCCTTCCTCGATGTGTATGTTATAACGCACAGCGCTATGCCATACATATTACAATCTGGGATCCATATCTTTGTCACAGTGCATATGCAACGTTACACTCCCCAGCACATATTTTATATTACAACTTTAGAGACTAGTTATGTTACACAACACTGCCCTGTGCATATTACACTCCAAGGTGCATATCGCATAGCACGCGCTAGTGCCTGTGCTATCTCGTGCTCTCCAATGAATCTGTCATTGCGCACAATGTATTGCATATTATATTTCACGCCCCGGTTCATCTTATATCACACTTTTTGGTGCATAGTTTATATCACATACTACATCTAGTTTTCATTTTCAATCGTGCTCTCAGGACTATGTTCTATATAACACTGCGTCCACCTACCCTTTTCACGGGCATTACATTTTGCGATGGGGGTGGAGGGTCAGGGGGTGTTTCTGCCAAGTGAACCCGGAGTCACAGTCACAAACGTCCTCTTCTTCCTGAATAAAAGTGAGATTATGCTGCATACTTGTTCATATTTTAAGTAGTTCGCACAGACACACTTTTAAATACAATAAAGTTCCTAATACCCACCTTCTCTGAACAGTTAGCTTGCTGCCCCATCCACCTCCTCCCTATCCTCTGTTGTCTGAATCCATGGACTAGCCTCCTCCCTCCTGCCATGCATGGTCTGATGTGCTGCCACTGCCCTCCATTTAGCATGATGTACCAGTCCACTCCTCCTGCCCTACATTGCCCAATTTTATGGCCCATCATTGACCTCTTGCTTAGCCTCTGTGCTTAGCTTGCTGCCCCTATTCTCCTTCCCCCTGCCCTCCGATGTCTTTGTGCATGCCCCTGCTCCATCCTTTTTGCCCACTATGTTCCATGGACCTGCCACTCCTATCTACTCTGAGTATTCTGTTGAGCTGCCACTCCCCTCCCACCTGCCTAGCATTGTCAGATGACTGTAACCTGTCCCTGCCACCTCCACCCTGCCTGTCCACATGCCATGCCCCTATCCCCTTCCTCCTGTCCTCCATGGTCCATTTTACTGCCACACCCTTCTGCCCCCCCTGATCTGTTGTGCTGCAACTGCTACTCCTGCCTGCCCTGCGCGGTCTGTTGTGAGGCCCCTTCCCCTGAACTCTCTTGTCTGTGCCCAGGTCCTGACCCTCCCTTCTATCCTCTATGGTCCTTTGTGCATGCCCCTGCACCCTCCTTCTTGCCCATCATAGCCATTGTGCTGCCACTAACCTTCCCGCTTGCCATGCATGGTCTTCTGTGCTGCCATGGCCACTCCCACCTTCCCTGTGTGGTCAGCTAGCTGCCCCTGACCCCCTCCCACCTTCCCTCCATGGTCTGTGTGTATGCCACCATAGTCTCATTGTTGCTCTCCATGGTGTGTCTTGTTTCTAGTGCCCATCCTGCCTGACGTCCATGGTCATCTTGCTGCTCCTGCCCTGCCACCTTGCCCCCAGCCCTCTGTTTCCATGTGCAGACCCCCTATTCCCTCCCTCCTGGCTTGTCTGTTCCATTGTAATGCCCCTGATCCATCCCTCCTGCCCTTTATGGTCTGTTATGCCGCAGCTTTCTCTCCTGTCTGTCCATTATGGTCAGCTAGCTACCATTGCCTCTTTCCCATCTGTTCTCTGTTGTCCATGTGCATGGCCCTGTCCCCTCCCTATTGCTTTCTATGGATTGTTGTGCTGTACTCCCGTCCCGCATGCGCTGTGTGGTGTATTGTGCTGCTGCAATCCCTGATGCCTGCCCTGTAGGGTCAGTTTGGTGCACCTCTCCATGTCCCTCCTGTCCTCTGTTATCCGAGTCCATGTCCCTACCCCAATTCCTCCTGCCTACCATGATTCAATGTACCATACTTGTGAACATTTTGAACTTGGTAAGAGAGAGATTTTGAAAAAAAACTGGGGTATTGATTTTCCCCTTTGAGTTACATTGAAAAAGAGTAGATTGTAGACAGGAGACAGATCAAATCCATTTGAGCTTAAAAACATTGGACGTTTCCTGGCTGAAACGGGTCTGTTGGCATGTATCGTTGTACTACCACTGCCTCTTCCTTCTGCCCACAATGGTCTATTATATTGCCACAGCCTCTCTTGCCAGTCCTGTATTGTTGGTTTGTTGCCCCTGCCCCAATTTCCACTGCCCTCCATAGTCTGTTGTGCTGCCACTGCCCTTCCCGCCTGCTCATTGTGGTCAAATTGTTGCCTCTGCACTCTCCTACCTGCCTTCAATTTTCAGAGTCCGTGCCCCTGGCCTCTGCCTCTCAACAGTATCCCAATGAACAACTAGATTGCTAACATTCTATATTTATTACAAAAGTGTGGAACGCCTGACGTCATCTTGATGTAATCAAAACTGTAATACCTAGAGTATTTCCTTTAGAAATTACATATATGGGAGGGTCTTATTTGCATCAAAAGTATGGTTAGTGCTCTAAAAACTAAAATGAGGACATATTTTCTGAGTTTTCAAATAGCGACTAAGTACTTTTAAATTATTTGTAATCTTTATGTTTTTTTATCCAGTTGACCACTTGATTAAATGTTGCACCCTGGCGAGAGGATGTGGTGTTACTTCCAGAGCTGCAGACTTTGCAACTGGGGAACCAGGTTGGAGTTTCTGCTTCAGCTCAACATTCTGTGATTGTGGTCAAATCACTTAATCTCCCAATGTCTACAACCAAAATGAATTTGATCTTGTGTGATGTAACCAATGCTCATGTAAAGCATTCCAATACCTGACAAGTCTGCACTATATGAAACTGCAAATACACAAAAAATAAGTGTTTTGCACACTTCTGTCATAGGGCAACATGTGGTCTACATCTGGGTGATATTTGTGCTGCATTTAGGCTCTTTTGTGTCTGGTGGCCATCTTGGGAGATTTATTTGTTATGAAGTTTCCTAATTTCCTCATTTACTGCAGTCTCCTCAGTAGGAAATGCTTTCAGTTTTTTACTTTGATTCCATCAAGAAGGTATTCAGATATGTCACACATTTGCCATAAATTCTGAATGTTAGCACTCTAGTTGCTCATTAGATCACTGTAGTAAAGCTACTGCTCACCACAGAAGTCTGCTGCTGGTATTAAAAGTGCATGTTTCAGTCTGCATATCAGATTTTTTTAATGAAATAAAAGAGGATTTGAGAAGTCACTCAAAATGTGCCCTAATTTTTCTTTCTTCAGCACTAATCATAATTTCTATGGCAAAATGAACCCCCTCATTGTGTTCCGTTTTAAATTAAATGTTTTAAGTGTTACCAGTTTATTCCAATCAAGATGGCTTCAGGTGTGCCATACTTTTGTCATAAGTAAGACAGTAAGCACTCTAGTTGTTCCTAAGAACACTCTGGGACATTCTGTCATTAGGCTATACTTGGGCTACATCTGGGTGATATTTGGGCTACATTTGGGCTCTTTTGTCTCTGATGGCCATCTTGGGAGATTTATTTGTTATGAAGTTTCCTAATTTCCTCATTAACTGCAGTCTCCTCAGTGGGAATACTTTCAGTTTTTTATTTTGGTTCCATCAAGAAGGCATTCAGATGTGTCACACATTTGCCATAAATTCTAAATGTTAGCACTCTAGTTGCTCATTAGATCACTGTAGTAAAACTACTGCTCACCAGGGAAGTCTGCTGCTGGTATTCAAAGTGCATGTTTCAGTCGGCATGTCAGAATTTGTTTATGAAATAGAAGAGGATTTGAGAAGTCAAAATGTGCCCTAATTTTTCTTTCTGCAGAAGTAATCATAATTTCTATGGCAAAATGAACCCCCTCATTGTGTTCCTTTGTAAATTAAATGTTTTAAGTGTTACCACTTTATTCCAATCAAGATGGCTTCAGGTGTGCCATACTTTTGTCATAAGTAAGACTGTTAGCGCTCTAGTTGTTCGTTAGAACACTCTGGGACTTCTGCCATTGGGCTATACTTGGGCTACATCTGGGTGATATTTGGGCTACATTTGGGCACTTTTGTCTCTGATGGCCATCTTGGGAGATTTATTTGTTATGAAGTTTCCTAATTTCCTCATTAACTGCAGTCTCCTCAGTGGGAATACTTTCAGTTTTTTATTTTGGTTCCATCAAGAAGGCATTCAGATGTGTCACACATTTGCCATAAATTCTAAATGTTAGCACTCTAGTTGCTCATTAGATCACTGTAGTAAAACTACTGCTCACCAGGGAAGTCTGCTGCTGGTATTCAAAGTGCATGTTTCAGTCGGCATGTCAGAATTTGTTTATGAAATAGAAGAGGATTTGAGAAGTCAAAATGTGCCCTAATTTTTCTTTCTGCAGAAGTAATCATAATTTCTATGGCAAAATGAACCCCCTCATTGTGTTCCTTTGTAAATTAAATGTTTTAAGTGTTACCACTTTATTCCAATCAAGATGGCTTCAGGTGTGCCATACTTTTGTCATAAGTAAGACTGTTAGCGCTCTAGTTGTTCGTTAGAACACTCTGGGACTTCTGCCATTGGGCTATACTTGGGCTACATCTGGGTGATATTTGGGCTACATTTGGGCACTTTTGTCTCTGGTGGCCATCTTGGGAGATTTATTTGTTATGAAGTTTCCTAATTTCCTCATTTACTGCAGTCTCCTCAGTAGGAAATTCTTTCAGTTTTTTACTTGGTTCCATCAAGAAGGCATTCCGATGTGTCACACATTTGCCATAAATTCAGCATGTTAGCACTCCAGTTGCTTATTAGAACACTGTAGTAAAGCTACTGCTCACCAGGGAAGTCTGCTGCTGGTATTGAAAGTGCATGTTTCAGTCTGCATGTCAGAATTTTTTAATGAAATAGAAGAGGATTTGAGAAGTCACTCAAAATGTGCCGTAATTTTTCTTTCTGCAGCACTAATCATACTTTCTATGGCAAAATGAACCCCCTCATTTTAAATTAAATGTTTTAAGAGTTACCACTTTATTCCAACCAAGATGGCTTCAGGTGTGCCATACGTTTGTCATAAGTAGGACTGTTAGCGCTCTAGTTGTTCTTTAGAACACTCTGGGAAGCTGCAGTAGAACACAAAGGAATCAACTGACAGTCTCTGCCCTTGTTGGATGTACATGTTTTACTGAGAATGTCAGACTTCATTCTCACATGACTGAGAAAGATAATGTGAATTTACAGAAAATATGCTCTCAGTTAGCTTATAGATCACCTTCCAAACCTCTGTGGGAAAAGCATGAGAAAATAGTTTTCTCTGAAACATGATTCATGATATCACAACAGAAGGCTTTCTCACATGGTAAAATCACCTTAGAACACACCACAATTCCTAAAATGAGTATGGTACCATCAACAAATGATTTATAATGTAACTAAAGTCTTAAAACCTTCTATTAACTGCAATGCTTTTTAATGAGGTGCTATCATGTATATTGGTCCCAAGATGGCTGCCAAAACTTCTTGGATGAAGTGCTGACAGCCAATCAGATCTCACAATGAGATGTGTGGTTAGGCTCCGCCCAGATATATATGTGATTTTACTTTTAATTTTCTCAGGAACTACTGAACGGATTTACACCATTTAAGCAAAAGCCACATGCCTGACCTGAGGACTACCTCTTTGCCAAATTTCAAGTAATTCTGTCCGGCCGTTCGGGCTGTACCTTCGACTAAAGGTCCTATGGGAAAATGCATGGGGAAAACGCGTTTTGGGACCCCCCTTTTTTCTCAGCCCCCGCTGGACGAATCAACCCGAGACTTTCAGGGTAGGAGCTGAGCGGAGCGCCCCATTTGTTTTGAAAATTTCACGGAGATAAGTCAACCGGCGCCAAAGTTATTCAAAATTGAATTTTCAGATTTCCTATGGGAACTCGGTCCTAACTATAACTATCTACTGGCGACCGCCAGTAGATAATATATATACATATATATATATTTCCTACTGGCGGTCGCCAGTAGGTAGTTATAGTTAGGACCTATTATCCATAGGAAATCCGCAACATTCTATTTGGAATAACTTTGGCGCCGGTTGACGAATCTTCGCAAAATTTTCAAAACTGGTGGGGCGCTTCGGACCGCTCCTATCCTGAAAGTCTCGGGGCGATTCGTCAAGCGGGGGCCTAGAAAACAGGGGGGTCCCAAAACATGTTTTCCCCATGCAATTTTCCATTGGAACCTTTAATCGTAGCTACAGCCCGAACTGCTGAACGGAATTACAACAAATTTGGCAAAAAGGTAGCCCTTGGTTCAGAGTTGTGCCTTTTGGTTAAATGGTGGAAATCCATTCAGTGGTTCCTGAGAAAATCAAAAGTAAAATCACATATATATCTGGGCAGAGCCTAACCACACCTCTCATCGTGAGATCTGATTGACTGTCAGCACTTCATCCAAGAAGTGTTGGCAGCCATCTTGGAACCAATATACATGATAGCACCTCATTAAAAAGCATTGCAGTTAATAGAAGGTTTTAAGACTTTAGTCTATAAATCATTTGTTGATGGTACCTTACTCATTTTAGGAATTGTGGTGTGTTCTAAGGTGATTTTACCATGTGAAAAAGCCTTCTGCTGGGATATCATGAATCATGTTTGAGAGAAAACTATTTTCTCATGCTTTTCTCACAGAGGTTTGGAAGATGATCTATAAGCTAAACTGAGAGCATATTTTCTGTAAATTCACATTATCTTTCTCAGTCATGTGAGAATGAAGTCTGACATTCTCAGCAAAACATGTACATCCAACAAGGGCAGAGACTGTCAGTTGATTCCTTTGTGTTCTACTGCAGCTTCCCAGAGTGTTCTAAGAGAACAACTAGAGCGCTAACAGTCCTGCTTATGACAAACGTATTGCAAACCTGAAGCCGTCTTGATTGGAATAAAGTGGGAACTCTTAAAACATTTAATTTATTCAAAAAGGAATACAATGAGGGTGCTCATTTTGCCATAGAAAGTATGATTAGTGCTGCAGAAAGAAAAATTAGGGCACATTTTGAGTGACTTCTCAAATCCTCTTCTATTTCATTAAAAAATTCTGACATGCAGACTGAAACATGCACTTTCAATACCAGCAGCAGACTTCCCTGGTGAGCAGTAGCTTTACTACAGTGATCTAATGAGCAACTAGAGTGCTAACATTCTGAATTTATGGCAAATGTGTGACACATCTGAATGCCTTCTTGATGGAATCAAAGTAAAAAACTGAAAGTATTTCCTACTGAGGAGACTGTAGTAAATGAGGAAATTAGGAAACTTCATAACATATAAGTCTCCCAAGATGGCCATCAGAGACAAAAGAGCCCAAATGTAGCACACATATCACCCAGTTGTCGCCCAATTATTGCCCAATGACAGAATGTTCCAGAGTGTTCTAAAGAACAACTAGAGTGCTAACAGTCTTACTTATGACAAAAGTATGGCACACCTGAGGCCATCTTGATTGCAATAAAGTGGTAACACTTAAAACATTTAATTTGCAAAGGAACAACATGAGTGGGTTCATTTTGCCATATAAATTATGATTAGTGCTGAAGAAAGAAAACTTAGGGCACATTTTGAGTGACTTCTCAAATGTTCTTCTATTTCATTAAATAATTCTGACATGCAGACTGAAACATGCACTTTTAATACCAGAAGCAGACTTGTGTGGTGAGCAGTAGCTTTACTACAGTGATCTAATGTGCAACTAGAGTGCTAACATTCAGAATTTATGGCAAATGTGTGACATATCTGAATACCTTCATGATGGAATCAAAGTAAAAAACTGAAAGCATTTCCTACTGAGGAGACTGCAGTAAATGAGGAAATTAGGAAACTTCATAACAAATAAATCTCCCAAGATGGCCACCAGAGACAAAAGAGCCCAAATGCAGCACAAATATCACCCAGATGTAGACCACATGTTGCCCAATGACAGAAGTGTGCAAAACACTTTTTATTTTTTGTGTTTTTGCAGTTTTATATAGTGCAGACTTGTCAGGTATTGGAGTGCTTTACATGAGCATTGGTTACATCACACAAGAACAAATTCATTTTGGTTGTAGACATGGGGAGATTAAGTGATTTGACCAGAATCACAGAATGTCGAGCTGAAGCAGAAACTCCAACCTGGTTCCCCAGTTGCAAAGTCTGCAGCTCTGGAAGTAACACCACATCCTCTCCCCTAAGTGCAACATTTAATCAAGTGGTCAACTGGATAACAAAAACATAAAGATAACAAATAATTTAAAAGTGCTTTGTCGCTATTTGAAAACTCAGAAAATATGTCCTCATTTTAATTTTTTTGGAAAACTAACCATAATTTTGATGCAAATAAGACCCTCTCATATATGTAATTTCTAAAGGAAATGCTCTAGGTATTACAGTTTTGATTACATCAAGATGACATCAGGTGTTCCACACTTTTGTAATACATATAGAATTTTAGCAATCTAGTTGTTCATTAGGATACTGTTGAGAGGCAGAGGCCAGGGGCACGAACTCTGAAAATTGAAGGCAGGTAGGAGGGTGCAGAGGCAACAATTTGGCCACACTTGGCAGGCAGGAAGACCAGTGGCAGCACAACAGACTATGGAGGGCAGTGGAAAGGGGGGCAGGGGTAACAAACCAATAATACAGGACTGGCAAGAGAGGCTGTGGCAATATAATAGACCATTGTGGGCAGAATGAAGAGGCAGTGGTAGTACAACCATGCATGCCAACAGATACGATTCAGCCAGGAAATGTCCAATGTTTTTAAACTCAAATGGGCTTCATTTGATCTGTCTCCTGTATACAATCTCCTCTTTTTCAATGTAACTTAAAGGGGAAAATCAATACCCCAGTTTTCCCCAAAATCTCCCTCTTACCAAGTTCAAAATGTTCGCAAGTATAGTACATTGGATCATGGAAGGCAGGAGGAATTGGGGTAGGGACATGGACTCGGATAACAGAGGACAGGAGGGACATGGAGAGGTGCACCAAACTGACCCTACAGGGCAGGCATCAGGGTTTGCAGCAGCACAATACACCAGGCAGGGCATGCGGGATGGGAGTGCAGCACAACAATCCATAGAAAGCAATAGGGAGGGGACAGGACCATGCACATGGACAACAGAGAACAGAGGGGAAAGAGGCAATGGTAGCTAGCTGACCATAATGGACGGACAGGAGAGAAAGCTGCAGCATCACAGACCATAAAGCGCAGGAGGGAAGGATCAGGAGCATTACAATGGAACAGACAAGCCAGGAGGGAGGGAATAGGGGTCTGCACATGGAAACAGAGGGCTGGGGGCAAGGGGGCAGGGCAGGAGCAGCAAGATGACCATGGAGGTCAGGCAGTATGGGCACTAGAAGCAAGACACACCATGGAGAGCAACAGTGAGACTAAGATGGCATACACACAGACCATAGAGAGATGGTGGGAGGGGGTCAGGGGCAGCTAGCTGACCGCACAGGGAAGGTGGGAGGGGCCGTGGCAGCACAGAAGACAATGCATGGCAAGCGAGAGGGTTAGTGGCAGCACAGTGGCTATGATGGGCAAGAAGGAGGGTGCAGGGGCATGCACAAAGGACCATGGAGGATAGAAGGGAGGGTCCGGACCTGGGCACAGACAAGAGAGTTCAGGGGAAGGGGCCTCACAACAGACCACGTGTGGCAGGCAGGAGGAGCAGTTGCAGCACAACAGTCCAGGGAGGGCAGAAGGGTGTGGCAGTAAAATGGACCATGGAGGACAGGAGGAAGGGGATAGGGGCATGGAATGTGGACAGGCAGGGTGAGGGTAGCAGGGATAGGTTACAGTCATCTGACAATGCTAGGCAGGTGGGAGGGGAGTGGCAGCTCAACAGAACACTCAGAGTAGATAGGAGTGGCAGGTACATGGAACATGGTGGGCAAAAAGGAAGGAGCAGGGGCATGCACAAAGACATCGGAGGGCAGGGGGGGAGAATAGGGGCAGCAAGCTAAGCACAGAGGCTAAGCAGGAGGTCAATGATGGGGCATAGAATTGGGCAATGGAGGGCAGGAGAAGTGGACTGGTACATCATGCTAAATGGAGGGCAGTGGCAGCACATCAGACCATGCATGGCAGGAGGGAGGAGGCTTTTCCATGGATTCAGACAACAGAGGATAGGCAGGAGGTGGATGGGGCAGCAAGCTAACTGTTCAGAGATGGCGGGTATTAGGAACTTTATTGTTTTTAAAATGTGTGTCTGTGCGAACTACTTAAAATATGAACAAGTATGCAGCATAATCTCACTTTTATTCAGGAAGAAGAGGACGTTTGTGACTGTGACTCCGGGCTCACTTGGCAGAAACACCCCCTGACCCTCCACCCCCATCGCAAAATGTAATGCCCGTGAAAAGGGTAGGTGAACGCAGTGTTATCTAGAATATAGTCCTGAGAGCACGATTGAAAATGAAAACTAGATATAGTGTATGGTATAAACTATGCACCAAAAAGTGTGATATAAAATGAACTGGGGCATGAAATATAATATGCAGTACATTGCGCGCAATGACAGATTCATTGGAGAGCGTGAGATAGCACAGGCACTAGCGCGTGCTATGCGATATGCACCTTGGAGTATAATATGCACAGGCCAGTGTTGTGTAACCTAACTAGTCTCTAAAGTTGTAATATAAAATATGTGATGGGGAGTTTAACATTGCATATGCACTGTGAGAAAGATATGGATCCCAGATTGTAATATGTATGACATAGCGCTGTGCGTTATAACATAGCCATTGAGGAAGGCACGTTAGATGGGGCAACATAACCCGTGCGAAGGCAAGTGTGGCATGACATATTCACAGGGTGGTGTTACAGTGCACATGGGCTAGTGAGTGTCATAGCATTTGCACTAGCAGGTGGAATAAAACACAGAGGTGTGTGGCACTCGGCAGGCACTGGTGGGTATAACACAGCATTGGGCTCAGCCAGGAGCGCGCTGTGACTCTCAAGTGAGGTTTGTCTCCTTTCCAGAGAGTAAAATAAAAAGTGTTACACATCCGGTGGTGGATGTGTGTTTTATTAACCGTGAGCGGGGTTTCTTACTTAGTTTTGGTCGAATTTTTGTCGAATCCCCTTTGAATGGCTTGGTGTGTGTGTGTATTAAATGTGCCCGTCAATAGCTACCCATGTTTGTATAAATAAACGACAAGAGTGTCTACTTGGAGAGTACCCATCAGCGGGGGCGCCGGGATTAGGCACGGTAGGGCGTCAGACACGTCAGAGCTTCACTAGCAGTGTAAATACATTCCATGTGGATTCATTGTATGCATAGTCGCCTTTTAATGAATATCACGAAAATCGCCATGTTGAAAGGTACGTACGGTTTGTCCAGCATGTCCTAGGTGTTTCTATAAATATATATTTTTTAAAAATTATAAAAAACAAAGACCGGCCCCGGGGAATGGGGTCCCCGGGGCCATAAGTGGTCTGAGGAGGGGGACAACGCAGACCCCCTCTTAAAGAATTAAAAAAAAAAAAGGCCATGCCCCGGGAGTTGGGGTACCCGGGGCCTATTAAGGCCTTGGAAGGGGATCTACGCAGCCCCCTTCCAAATTAGATTTTTCTATAAAAAATTAGGGGGCAGGCCCTGGGGATGGGGTCCACAGGGCCAATAAATTAGAAAAAGAAGGGGGATCATACAGCCCCCCTTCTTAAACAAAAAAAAAAAAAAAAACGGCCTCGCGCCGGAGGACACGCCACCTCCTTGGAGCACTCTGCAAACGCGCCCCCTTGTGAGTTGTAAGTTGGGGAATTAATTCCCCCTCAATACTGAGGGTCCCTGAGGGCCAACTAGCCCTAAAGGTATCTCCAGTATGCGCCAGGGAGCTGTGTTGCAGACAGGTGTTCTGAGGCCACGCCCCTTTTTACACCTCTCTGCAACGCAGCTCTGTGGCACTTACTGGAGGTACCTAGTGGGCTAGTTTGATTCTAGGGACCCTTAGGATTCAAGGGAACTTAATCTCTCAACTTAGAACGGCCACAGGGCACGTTTACACAGTGGTGTAGGGAGGGGATGGGGCCCGAGGTGACGTGTGCAAACACACACTATGGCGCATTTTAAGTTGGGGAAATAATTCCCCTTCAATCCTGAGGGCCCCTGGGGGCTAACTAGCCCACCAGGTGCTTCCAGTAAGCGCCACTGTGCTGCGTTGCAGAGAGGTGGTCCAGGCCGTGTCACTTTTTACACCTCTCTGCAACACAGCTCTTTGGCACTTACTGGAGGTAACTAGTGGGCTAGTTGGACCCTAGGCAGCCTCAGGATTCAAATGAACTTAATCTCCCAACTAAAAACGGCCACAGGGTGTGATTACACAGTGGTGAAGGGAGGGGACGGGGCCTGAGGTGACGTGTGCAAACACGCCCCGTGGCACGTTTAAGTTGGGGAAATAATTCACCTTCAATCCTGAGGGACCCTGGGGGCCAACTAGCCCACCAGGTGCTTCCAGTAAGCGCCACTGCGCTGTGTTGCAGAGAGGTGGTCTAGGCCGTGCCCCTTTTTACATCTCTCTTCAACGCAGCTCTGTGGCGCTTACTGGAGGTACCTAGTGTGCTAGTTGGACCCTAGGGACCCTCAGGATTCAAGGGGACTTAATCTCCCAACTTAAAATGGCAACAGGGCATGTTTACACAGTGGGGAAGGGAGGGGACGGGGCCAGAGGTGACGTGTGCAAACACGCCCTGTGGCATGTTTTAAGAGGTAGTTTTAATCCCCCTGCCCTATTATATACTAGGGGCTTACAGAGGAGGTCATGCTAATCACAGGGGGACCCCAATGCATAGTGTTCCCTAGTGTATGTAGGTGTTTTCACTGTATTCTAAGTGTCTTTTAACATAGCACTGGCTCGGGGACTGGTTAGTCAGACTCAGTTACCACCAGTATCCGAAAAAGTTGAGGGTATAGGATGATTTTGCAACAAGGCTTCTTTCTGCTCTTCTGTTTGTTCTTTCTGCTCGTTATCCTTCTTCCTGCACTTTTCTTCGTCTTTGAGGACTTCTGTTGCTTCTTTCTGCATTTCTTTTTCTTTCTGTGTGTATTTTCTTCTTTCTTCACATGTCCTATCTCTGTAGGCATAGTTAGAAATTAGCATTTAAAAAACCTTTGAAATTCACTGAAAAAACCATAGGTTTCAGGCACGTTATAGTTAGGAATTAGCATTTAAAAAACCTTAGAAATTCACTGAAAAAACCATAGGTTTCAGGGGCGTTATAGTTAGCTGGACTTTCACTCGTACAAAACCATTGAATTTCCCCCGTTATAGTTAGTTCAGTTAACTATAACGTGTGTGCCCGCAATGCACTGCTGATGACGTCACATATTACATCACTCATGACATGGTCAGTGACATCACTCATGAGATCACTGATGACATCTCAAATGACATCACTGATGACATCATCCTTGAGATAGAGTGGCAGACCTCCTCTCACCCTAATATAACCTTTGATACACACATTCAAAAATAGAAACTAAAATGTTCAAAACAATGGACATACCAATACCAGTTACAACAACCTATCCAGTAATTCTAAGATCCACATACACATTCACTCATTCACCAACAGTCCTATATAGTCACTCATACATGTACTCACTCATCATATGTACTCATACACCTATACATCCTGTTACACAATGCCACTCATCCATAGAGTTACTCACACATATAGTCACTCATGCTAATAAAGAATCAAACATCCATTTACTTGCATATACAGTTATACACACACCACCACACTTACTTCTACGGAAACTTACACATACTTAGTCTTTTAAACAATCACTTATAGAAACACATACTTATTCATACAGGGACTCTTTCAATCTGTCACTCTCACATATACTCACTTATATACACTAATAGTCACATATACTAGTTTAAAACAAATGTAGTTACTCATAAAGTCACTATTGAGACAGTCATTCACTCACTAACACACCCATGCACACACTCATCCACCCATACAGTCCTCCACACATGCTGTCTTCAACAGATACAAACAGTGAGTCACTCATTCATGCACCTATGCACTACGTAATACCCCCCACCGAACCATATAGACACTCAGACACTCATACTGATACTCAAAAAAACCAACTAATAACCTATATAGACACTCATGTAGCTACTCACCAACCCATGCAGCCACTTATACACAAAGTGAGAGACTGATACAGATATTTACATATTTAAACATTGCTCACTAAGCCATGTATTCACTAAGATACACTTAATCAGTCAGTTATACAATCAATTTTCCACAAAAAATCATCCATTTAGACACTTATATACCCATTTATTCTTCCATCGACCTTCAGATATACATATATAATACATATTTAATTTTCAGAAAAAACACATTCACTGGATGATGTCATCAGTGATGTCATTGGAGATGTCATCAGTGATGTCATGAGTGATGTCACTGACTATGTCATGAGTGATGTAATATGTGACGTCATCAGCAGTGCATAGTGGGTGCGCAAGTTATAGTTAGCTGAACTAACTATAACGGGGGAATTTCAATGGTTTTGTATGAGTGAAAAGTCCAGCTAACTATAACGTCCCAGAAACCTATGATTTTTTCAGTGAATTTCTAAGGTTTTTTAAATGCTAATTCCTAACTATAACGTGCCTGAAACCTATGGTTTTTTTCAGTGAATATATATATATATATATATATATGGGAAGAAAAGAGTTGCCCCTAGTTGAACCGCACTCCCAGGAGGCATGTAAAGATCAAGGGAAGTCCCAGCAACACACCGCGTCTCAGCCGTTCCCTGACGCGTTTCAAGCAGACGCTCTTTATCAAAGGTTGTAGGCTGTACCCCTGGCTCACCAACAATGACTCGACCAGTATATTCGCTCTTTAGTTTCTTTTATTTGATTATGCTCCGGTGTAGAATATCAGCGGCATTATGGGACTGGAAGTTCAAAGTAAAACCCACGTGGGCTGTTGGTGAATTAGGCATCGCAAAGTTCACTGCAAATCCCGGCGTGGAGCCCAGGTACCTCCCTCAGTGCCAACAATCGTCCTCCTGCTCCGTTACTCTGTCACAGACAGCGGCGGACCCGCCTTTCCTTCGGCGGTGGTGTCAGTTCCCGACCGGGCAGGCCGTATTAATGGGAAGAAAAGAGTTGCCCCTAGTTGAACCGCACTCCCAGGAGGCATGTAAAGATCAAGGGAAGTCCCAGCAACACACCGCGTCTCAGCCGTTCCCTGACGCGTTTCAATCAGACGCTCTTTATCAAAGGTTGTAGGCTGAATATATATACACACACATATTGTCAAAGCTGTGTAGGAATAAAAAGTTCTGGTGGCCCAGGCCTAATCAGTACAAGTCAGGGAAGTAGATTCCTCAAACGAAGGTGGTTTCCACAGACGTTGGTCAACTAACACACTACTACCATGACCTGAGTCTGACCAATCTCCCTCATCCTCCTCCTGTCGTACTTCAGGTATGTGTAATTCGGTGGTATAAAGTGCTGATTCATTTTGATCATCGTTAATCTCTCCATGTTGTGGGGCAACATACTGGTCCTTCTCACTGTGACAACTGCACCAGCTGCACTGAACACATGCTCAGCAGACACATTGTCTGCCAGGCAAGCCAGATACTTTATTGCCAACATGCTGAGCATTAGCCATTGGCGCCTCTTCCCATACTATTACTCCCATGGGTTTTGATCAAGATAGACCTCTGTTGGGTCATCCAGATAGGCCTGAACCTTCCTCTCAATAGCCATTGGTGCTCCACCGTGCTCGACCTCTTTTGTCTTTGCCTCTGCACTGTACTTAAGCCCTGCCTTTAGAAACCATTCAAATGCAGATTTTTGTGATGATGCTCCTGTTGTTGCCGGTGTTGCTGCTGTTGGTTTTTGCTGCTGTGAGCTAACAGCACTGCCCTCAGGCTCTGAAGTTGAAGGCTGCACTGCAGACTTGTGCCCTGGAGTACGCCTCTAATTCTCAGACGTTCTTTTGCTAGGTCGCTGGCTTGTTCAACAATCCACGTCTTGCAGTTTGAAACATCTCTGTCTGAAAAAGGGTTTAAAGTGGCCAGTAATTGTTTCTACCATGGATTAAGAATTGCGGAACAGATGTAATGTTTCGATGACACAATGTCTCTTTGCACCCTTGTATTAACAGGTAATCGAATGATTAAGTTCTCCACCAACTCATGTGCACTTTTTTTTTGTCCACACCTTTCAGACACCTCCTTCAGAGTTCCAGTAGCAAATGTAACAATGGATAGCTTGGCCCATGGTACTGTCCTCCTTTTCGACTTCCTCTGTGAAAACCTCAAAAGGAAGCATCATCTCTCTCAAGCATTTGACTAGGCCCAAATGGTCTAGCTCAATGATCATGCCTTTCACAGTTGCATCCCTTCTTTACATGACATATTTATTGATCCGTTTCTACTGCTCAAACAGACGTTGCAACATGTAATAAGTTGAGTTCCAATATGTTGGCACCTCCTTCATGAGTGCTTTGACTGGCATTCTGTTATCATACTGAAAAACCCTTAGCTGGTTATGGGCTTTAAACGAATGACTGAAATGAGTGCAGATTCTAAAGTTGCTGACTCAGTTTTCTTTCTTGAGAATGTCCTTTACAATAATTTTGATGCAGTGTGCCAAACACAGGACCCTCAAATGGCCACCATCTGCCATGGCATTAACTATATTTCTGCCATTGTCCGTGGCAACAAATCCAATAATAAGCCATCTTGGTTGCAGACATTTAAAGTCCTTGCTGTTAAAGTCATCCAAGATATTTACCGCTGTATGGGATTTCTCCATTGCGAACATTGCTACTGTTGCATCCTTCGAGCTCCATGAGAAATTTCAGCAGTGTCAACACCTGCAGATATCATTTCTATAACCATCACAAAAGAGATCCAGTGTGCAGAGATGCACATGTGATCAGTGGCTTGGCAACTGGCCCGCATCTCAGTCATCAATTGGATAGTGTGAACAACACTCTGTTGTAAAGCTTGTCCAACCAATTCCAGTACATCATGATGTAGAGCTGGAACAGCAACTCTGGCAAAATAGGTCAGGTTGGAAACCTTCCATTTCGGACAGATGGCCACTGCAAATTCTAGAAAACGCACTCCTTTCACAAAGGAAAATGGGAGGAGATTTAGCGTTAAAATTTTAGCCAGCTTTTGGTTGTACAAACGTGCTATTTGGTGGTTGCCTAAACATGCCAGGAATAGTAGCCTGGATTATTTTCTTTCCTGGTGCCACTGATGCAGGCGACTTCTTCTTGAGACTGAGAGCAGAAGGTGCTAGGCTCGATGTGCATCTCAGCGGGGCAGTCTCTGTATGTTCTTTCCTTGGTGTCTCAACCAAATTCTGGTGCCATTGTGATGTTGCTGATGCTGCGATAGTACTGTAGTGCTCGGGACAGAACTGATTTGCCTAATGAAAAGGTCACCCTCCTCTTCACCTTCACCTTCCACCATGATCGGAGCGGATTCAGATTCCCTGCTCTCACCACCTTCACCAACACCAATTTGAGTTTTTTGGCTAAGGTACTCCTTCAAGTGGATTCTGTGGTGTTTTCTCAAATGGGTTGTTTTGTCTCCAGTACCATAGTTTGTACCAAGCTCATTTCAACGTCACTGCTTGTCGGCATTGCCCTGATTAGAGTGGCTGCCTCTTTGCCAGACATGGGCTTGGGACTAGGTTACGGGTGAGTTTCTGATGCGGGGTTGCTGCTCCCAGCTTGCTCCCCGGTGGCCGGTGCGGCGGGCACAAGTTTGCAGAAAAAGGTCCTGGAAGTGACACTTCCGTGCTGTGTGGTCACGCATCACGTCGTGCACAGGTCTTCTGTTCTGGCAGTACTGTGGGTGTTGTTGTCTCTTCTCTCCTGCACCTAAAAGCAAAAAAGCAAGAAGAAGATCTGTGAAATGTGACATTGTTACAGTTGAATTAGTAGTATTATTTAGTGTGGTTACTTAAATTATAAATATTTAACACAGAAAATGGCCACCAGCCACATGGTCAAACAGAAAGCAAGGAGGCAGGCCCACAAACAAAGAACACATGCAGGCATATAGTAAATGCACACTGGCTGGGCTACACAAAATGGCCACCGACCACATGGTCAAACAGCAAGCAAGGACGCATGGCCACAAACAAAGAATACATACAGGCCTATGGCAAAAGCACACTGGCTGCCTACATTAAATGGCCGCCAGTCACACGGTCAAACAGCAAGCAAGAGGCATGGAAACATAGAACACATGCAGGCCAGCGGGCACCGACTATACATAATGCCCCCTGGTCACATGTCATAGGAAAAAAGACAAATGGTGGCCAATGGCAAACACTCTCACAGACAGGCCGGACAAAGGATGCATGGTGAAAAATGTTTACAACAACACACATCCTCCACAGGCCTTACCCCACCTATGCACTGTTTGCAGAAAAATAAAGTGAAATACCCCCAAAAACACATTTTGTATTTTAATCCAATGCCATCTACGGCCTGAATGATGTATCAATTCAACAGACACCACAGAAACAGCTGTTTCATGCACCCATGACTTGTACTGGGCCTACTGGCTGGAAGACCCATTGGCAGACTTGGCCAAATAGTGAAATAAATGAATATTGATAATTTATTTTATTTTATTTGAGAAAATGTACTAAACTGTGCAACAGTTTTCCTTTACAAAAGAATAACAATTATTTGCAAAAAATATCTAGGCCCCTTCTGAAACTGCAGACCACACCCACAGCACTAAATGTTGAAAATAAATAAAAATACAAATAAATCCTGGTGCATGCCCTCTATTAAACAAACAAAACCCTCATACAACAGTTTTTTAACTTACTTGTGAAATCTAAAATACAAAGCCCTTAAATCCAATGGTATATATGCAGCAAACACAGAGAGTCATCCTTCTAGCCACAAATCCAAATGAACAGTTACCAGGAGATGGCCAAAGCACTGGGAGGAACCTGCTGGACAGGAACAGGATGTTGGAGACTCTGGGGCACTTCCTTTCTGTTGGTAAAAAAGGTTTAAAAAAAGGACTTTTCACACAAAAAAACAATGTGTACGGTCAATTCAAGAATGTTTTAAACTCCAGATTGTCTTTTTGAGGAGATTTAACTGCTTCTTGAGGAGAAAATCTTCCCCAGGTTGCAGCCGTGGTCGATCACACTCACTCACAATCGTGTAGTTCACAAAAGAAGTGCCGGAAGCCACTGGTGCGGCCTAAAGCCATGTTAGTAGCCACAAAACTTTGCTGGAGCTTGCATGCGGCTAGTAAATCTCATGGTGCTAGTGAACGGCTAGTGAATTTTGTGTACAAGCACCCAGCAAGTCACTCCGGCATGCATAAAAATCTAAATTTTTATCCCATCAACGAAAAAAAATGCTGCTCACTTGTGGAGTTTATTGGTAACTCTGCGTTTTCCACAGACCACGGAGTTGCTGAATTCTGCAAATCTACACGTGGAGCAGAGTTTAACGCCCAGGCCTAGTTAAATATGGGTATGATGTACAGTATTTTAATTTGGTTCATACTGCATGTGTAGAGCCTGGAATGGTTAGAGATAATTAAAGAGTTCACGAAATGTAAATTTATATATCTTCCTTAACCTGGTTTATAATGCTGTTGCCATGGTAGAAATGCTTTTCAGAGCCTAAATCATACATTATCCACTAGCATGGATAAATGGATGGATAACTACTGGATGCATATATAGGCCTTTCAAACAAGAAGGCAATACTATGTAATAAGCCTCATCAGAAACTATTGGATCCAGCTCTGCCTTTTCTATGTCTTGGCCTCTCTGTCATGACACAACCAGCAATCCAATAACACCAAAGGGGGCTCACAGGAAAGCAAGAAACATGGACACAAAGTAAAAAACACACACATTACTCATGTAGGGACCGTCGGAAGCGGTAGGCTTTTATGACATAATAGCGATGCAAATAATATTACAATACAAAATTATCATTAAAAGTATCAAACACAAAAACATCACCATACTTCACATATAACACAAAAACACAAACATTGACCACAAAAATCTTTTTATTTTTTCCTTATTCACCTCAGGTTCAAATGACTTTTACCCTTTCCTTTCATTGCGAGAGAGAGACCATGGACCCCCCAAAGGGGAGAATCATTGGGTTCAAACACTATCCACTTTCTGGTAAATCTCTCTCAGATCGTCCAATGTTGCGGCATCTGTATCGTATCAAGCCAATATATAGTGGGGCCCCTTGCAGCAAGAGAACAGAGAGTTATGCAGGTATAATCATTGGACAGATATTTCTTCTTTTTTAGTTTTTGCTTATCCATTAACTTCAATTCACCCTTATTCAATTCTGTAACATAACCCAACATCTTTTTTTCTTTTTGAACCCATTTTCCAACTGATCCATTCTAGACATATAAAACATGGACTCTAACCACTCAGAGTGTTGATGTGCGGTTTCTCTTACCCAATTACGGCAAATATCTGTTCTAGGCAGTAGGATTGGATAAAACAACAGATCTCTAGCAACTCCTAAACCACAAAAATCTTGCTGTAAAATTATCTAAAACACCTAAATATGAAAAACACAAATAAAGAAATATAAAATATCGACATTTTAGTTAACCATAAGAAACATGATCAATACCATGAAACTAAAAATATCGCCAATCAAAATATCACTCAAATTCATTACAAAAATGAATAGTTATTCTTATTTCTCCCAAAAAATATTCACAAATTCAGAATCTATTACAAAATTAAAAAACAATAAAGCCAAAAAGAAATGGAAGCAGCCTATAATAAACTCCTAAAGTGATTCAAACCCCCCAAAAAACTAGCTAGGCCCAATTCTTTTATTTCCAAGAAATAAGTCTTACAGAAATGTAACAGATTTACCAATTCATTGCTATCATACAATTAGAAAGACCATAAAATCTCCAATAAATAGGACTTAGCCATATCAATGCAGCCAGCACATAACACAGACA
Organism: Triturus cristatus; assembly: GCF_964204655.1. Classification (NCBI taxonomy): domain Eukaryota; kingdom Metazoa; phylum Chordata; class Amphibia; order Caudata; family Salamandridae; genus Triturus; species Triturus cristatus. The sequence continues at coordinate 1,360,992,607 of NC_140591.1, read as the reverse complement.
TAAAAATAAATATAAATTGGTATATAAAATACATTCTCAACTAAAGTGCAACTTGGGGGGATCTGTAATCTCTTTATGCCATACATATCAAATTATTTCTAAGTGCACCGGTTTAACATATTAAGATTCAAAACTAGTTCAATTGCTTTGGTAGCAAAAGTGCATTGTGCAGGGGAACATTGCATAAACTGACCAGGGGACAATTCACATTTAAAATACCTTTTAAAAGTACAGTGTAGGTATATCTACAGCAAAACACTTTCATATGCACACATATCATATTCAAGTAAAAACAGTTTGCTGTCTCGTAATATGAGCAGCATAAAATCTCAATTATAACTTATAAAAAGATTGTACATGGCCATAATTTCCAAAGCCTTCAACATGTTCAGCCTTACTAAAGAAAGGGTCCTAATAATCCAGTTTCAAGGTCAATATCATACCCAGGGCATCTTCCTAATGTAGTCGGCATTTTCCCTTTTAATTTAAAGATCATTCCAGTATCCCAAGTCAGGACTTCAATGCTAATCTAGAGCAGCTCAGAAGAGGAAATACTGGCATAAGATGATACATTTTTGCACAAATATTGGTGTATGGCAATGGCTGCATCTTGGTGTCTCAAACCACATGTCAGGTTAACCACATTTCTCTCAACAGTATCCCATATTTTTTGAACTGCTCATAGTATCTTCTTCCTTTCCGCTATGAAAAATACACAATCCACCAGTAGGTGGCTCGCTAAATATGTTTTATCCCGCTTACACGCACACAGACCATTGTTCTTGACTATCCGTGTTTTCAGCCCTGCATCCACAACCCTGGATAAATTGTCACCCTTAGAAGCAGAATTTCATTTTGGAAAGTCCTATCTGGATTTCTGTATAAATACGGAAAGAGGTCAGTGCCCTCCTGGGATAATACAATCTGAGACACCTAAGCAGTCTATAATAACTCTGGATTCCTCTTACCAGGGAAAATTGACATTACCTCAGGGAGAATTAACAAGGATAGTTTATTATATGGAAATCCATGTTTAATCGAAAAATAAAATCGCAGGGCCCTTGCATCCGCCAGAGCACTCCAGGCTACAGTTTTCAACTCCCACCTTATAGTTTGAATCGTTGCATTTTTTGGAGGGTAAAGCACTGATTTCAGGATGCTTCCTTCTAATCCCTTCCATGTAACCCGTCTATCCATTGCCAGCACTTCTGCTCTATACAGACCTGAGGAATTATTTTAATCAATATGACTTTACTTAAAGGTATAACTACTATATTTGCTGTCAAACTGTTTGAAGCCACTCACTTCAGTCATCAGTGCAAACCTTCGACTAGCCAGATGTTTGTGCGATCTTAAGTCTTCTAAAAATTTAATTCCTAAATATTTGTACTCCTGGACCTGCTCCAACCTCATATTGTTTAGAAAAAAAGAGAATCTCTTTTTCTGCTTTGTGAAAAAAAACAGGGTATTTGTCTTCTAAATATTGAGCATCAATTTATTTTCTAGGCAATCAGAGCTTAATGCATTTAATTTGGGCTAGAGCCCAATGGATGTAAGATCCATCACCACCAGGTCGTCCGCATACATAAGGCAACTAGTGTGCCTACCCCGATCTTAGGAGAGAAACTATGGGTAGCACTTAGTACCTGGGGGAGTTCCACTATGAATAAACTGAACACCACAAGAGGTAAAATACATCCCTGGATTTTCCTTGACAGCTACCTGCCCCTTCAAGATCAACCTGTACCCTGTTATTACAATGTAGTTTTAGCAGGAGATCAAACAGGGCCTCACGTGTGTTCCACTGTCAGAGATTAGGCTGTAGCATCCCTCTGTCCATCCTGTCGAATGCCACCTGGAAGCCAAAGAAGCAGCAGCAAAGACTACCTACCAAGTCCATTGACCTCCTTGCGACCCCCCACAGAGTGAAACAGTGGTCTGTTGTTGAGTGTTTTGGCCTAAATCCTCCCTGCTCCACAGGGATCAATCCGGTGTCAAAAACCCAGATGGCTAGGTGCTTTAAAAAGGTTTGACCAAATAGCTTAGAAGTGATATCCAACAAAGGTATCAGACGGTAGTTGACTGGCTGGTCAGTTTCCCATTTTTATGAATGGAATTCAATTTGGCTCCCTTCCATCAATCTGGAATTATACCTGTAATGTTACCCACTTAAAGAACCCATTCAAGATTTGACCCCCTTTTAAGGATAACAGATGGGAGGCCATCTGGACCACCAGCCTTAAAGGATTTTTTATTACAGATAATTTTAGACAGCATCACTGCTGTCCAGGAGTTTGCAATAACCTCTATATCAGGTTGGGAAGTAACTGGGGTAACTGACCAATTTCTTGAGTTTTCACCACTGTAGAGGGACTAGATAAAAGTATACCAATCACCCTTACTTATCTGTGCCTCAAGGGAAGATGGTGAAATAAGAGTAACTGAATTCACCAGCCACCAAAAATGCTTACTATTCTTCCCAGCAATTGTTGCTAACATTAGTTCCCAATTTACTTTAAAAATTCCCTTTCTTTTGTGGGCACATAAGGAATGATATGCAATTTTCGAAGCCTTCATCGCTTCTCTTATACTTGCATTATTTGGATTTGGATTAAAGCATCAATGCCACTTGTTCACAGTTCTTCTTCCCTCCCAACAATCATCGTCAAACCAGTGATTCCCCTTTTCTCTACTTCTACAAATTGACTTTGGACCACCCTTTGACAGTTTGAAATGGGCTAATGTTTGCTTCATCAATCTGCTGTATCAAGCAATCTCATCAACTCCGACTTCCATGTCTCAGAGCTCAAATTCAATTGGAGGTAGAGCCTGGAGTGAGTCTTCTGTGACCAAAACCCACATTCTTCATGGTAAACTACCTCAGGGGGCAAGGTTACGTTTACTCGAGACACAAAGGGATCTTTAAATTGTAGGCTAAGAGCATTATAAACACTAAGCCCAAGTCAAGTACTCTACATATTTTACCAGATGAAACTGATAAATTGGGACAGATACATAGTCAATGAAGGTCCGTTACCATTAATCAAGGTCTGCTGAACTAGGCAAGGCAGACTCTTCACATCGCCTTTGGTGGTACTTGCGGGAAAAATAAGATTAGGGATATTTAATGCCAACAGCTGCTCCTTCAAGGCATAATCAAAAACTTTTAAGCACTGATTTCCCATTAAACCCCCCTTAAAACAAAGAGAGCATGTGGATAATCCAGAGACAGTTTTTGCACATTAACCAAATTCAACAGTTCACACTCAGGTATGGAGCAGGCTGTGGAACATATAGACAGACCATTTGATTCAACTCCACAACATCATTCAGTGGGTCAGTTAAGCAGGCAAGAACCCATGCATACGCAGCTTGATGCTTTGTTACTTTCCTTCCACAGCAGAAGGATACCAGGATTAGTAATCAACCTGCAGCTCTTTCTCAGGTAGAGGCCTTGCACATTTGTGCAATAGGGACATAACCCTCAACAACTGGGCACTCTTACAGCCAGGTTTTCTGGAGGAACAATACATGGTAATTACTCAGGACCTCTCTATATTTTTCCATTTTCATGAAAGATTTAAACCAATACATGTTCTATACCATTACAAGTCATGGCAGTAGAAGCCCTGCCTCCTACCAATCAATCTCATCAGCTCCTCTATTGCTCCTGGTTGAGGTATGATAACCTTTCATGACTTTGGGACGGTGACTCTCCACTCGCCAAGAACTTTATACTGAAAGCTGGGGCCCTCATTTCTCCAGAGATTATGGGGGTGTCTATTTACATCAGGATGGTGAGTTGGATCTTGATTGCCCTTAATTTGGACTCTGCCATTTTGAAACATAATGGTCACTATTCTTTCTCGCAATCCAACCCTTTCCCATCAGCTCCTTCCTCCACTTGTTTTCTGTCCTACACCCAAGGACCTAGATGCGAATACCTGACTGCAGTTTAACCCACTGTTTTCAGCTAAGAATGGAGCTTTCTGGGGACAACCACTATCCCATGGCTAGCTGACACTCTCCCACTCTACCTTCATATAGGCAGATGCAATTTGCTACCACGACAGGTGTTAAGGCTTCAACTGAACTCTTCACCACCTCAGAGACAAACAGTGCTCAAATTAGCTCCATATCTGCTACAGTCTTTAGGCCCACCAGTACAAAGTCCCTTAAGGAAATATTCTTTCATCTTTTTATATTTACAAAAGTACTTAAAAGCCTAGATCGATTCAGAGGATGGCTAGCAGAGGGCTGTGCCTTTCTCTTATATTGGGGTGTAAAAAATAACTGCAGTGGTGTCCTAGACCTGGAATCATCTCTTACTTAATCTGATAGGGATTTTTTTTTTTAACAACCTTGGCTTCTCTTACCAGATTTACTATTACCAGATGTGGGATTAAGGGGGTGTTCTTCCTGTACTACTCCCCCCCCCAGTTTCCTCCTTTCTTTCTAATCCTGAGTTTTTCCTCCCCCATAGAATTTTCCTTGGCATTCCTATGCCTATCTTACAAGGCCTCTCTCTTGGAACAAATTGCTTGCCCTTCGCAGAGTGCACTACTTTAGAAGGTAACTCAGGAGGTTGCCTATGAGCTGTCACTCCATGCACCTTGTGCCTTCTGCCATGTTTTACACTTCTTCTCCTACTGGTAGATTTCCTTTCACCCCCCATTCTGCACAACAAGTTGATATTAAACTTTGACAGGACTCTTCTCTTCCCAAAGACTCTCTCTCTTGTCAGAACTTGATTTGTTCACTTTGAGATAAAAGACCCACCCATAACAACATGTGGGGTAGATGACATAACGTCTAGGGGCCTAGGAAGAGCTCCTGTCTCTGGGATTCACCCTTTTGACCCTACTGGAAGGGTACTTGCATTAGGATTAGAAGTTTCAGCATTGACAGGTCTTGGGAAAACTCAGATACATTTCACTAGGAGTTGGTCTCGTCTGTAAATTCATAATTATCTCCTATGCCCTCCCTCCTCAAACCAAAATCTGACTCCTCACGCTCAGTAGAGGTTATCCCCTCTGTTTGGGTGTTGTGAGATGAACTATTCAACAGTAAGCCAAAACCATCTTCCCGCACCAATATTGATGAGCACGAGGATCTTGGGTGTCTTCTCCCCATGGAACCTCCCTGCCGGATTTGAAACAATTCCATCAAATTAGATAAGCTTAATAGCTTCAACTCTCCTGCTACACGTAGGGCACTAGTAGGAGGATGAATGGGTTCAGCAACAATCACCTATTCGGCAGAAACGTTGTTTTGAATAGTCTCAGGTACCCTGTGGATGGAATGATTAAGCTTTCTGTACTTATTATTTATGTACTTATCCACCAAAGGAGCATCACCCCTGCTCTGGGATGCACTCTGGGATTCATCAACACACTGCTTCACAGATTATCCACAATGTTGCCTCCTAAGGTCATTAGGTAAAGCATTGACATTACCTATCCCATCATCGCCAACAGAACACTTTGCTGGAATGGAAGTCTGCATTGCAGTTTATTTGGCTGTTCTATTTTGTCATCTGTCCTTACTGCATTGACATAGTCGTTATTATCATTGTTGTTACCCACCTTCATATTACCCACCAACTCAGTCATCTTGGTTGTCGGGCTTCTTGCTTTAGAATGCTTCATAACAAAGTTGTGCAAGAAGGAAGGCAACCCTGTGACTGACCTGACCAAATTCTGCTTCTGATTCGGCTTCCATTTGGTCGCTGGAGGATGGACATCAGTCCTACTGTTTTTAATGTATTAAATAAGAGCTTACACGAGGGCCCCACTGTCACCTCCTGTTCATCTTGTTTAGATCTAAATGTGAGAGATGCAGGGGAGTTCCCTTAGATGGGCAACAGAGACACAAACGCCCCTGAACCCTGAGTAATGTTCGGAGAGTCAGGAACACCTGGAGGATCCACATTTGCCAATTCGACAAGAGCACATACTGTCAATTAAATATCCTTGGTAGCATCCTCTAGGGCATATAAAACATCAATACCAATAGCAACTAATCTCTGACAGTCTATAGTTCTCAACAACCCCCCATGTCGATGGTCCTATAATGGCATCCTCAGATATATCAAGAACAGGGGGAGAGAGTACTGGGAGAGATTGTTCTGAGGCATCGACTCCTACAGAATCTGCCAGCAGGCATTTCTCACCACTGCACCCTTTAGCAATGTCAACCCCAACTGCCTTACATTTTGGTCTCAGCAAGCTCTCCAACATGATAAGTTTTAGTGAGTAGCTCAGTTGCCAAGACCAGGCTAGTGACTGAAGTAGCTGAAGAATCGAAAATAGCTGTAACAATGGGCGATGGTAGATGATTTACAGTCACTTCACAGTAGCTTGCTGCATGAGAAGAGGATTAGACCAAGGGCTCACAGGATCATTGCAGCCTCCCAACTACGACCAAAACTGGGTCCTATTTTCCAGCACTATTTTGGGAAGTTGTTAGGATACTGCAGGGGTGCTATCAAATGCTTCTGTGCCTCACTCCTTGGCAGTACTAGTGAGATGGAAAGTGTCCTGGGAGTGGCCTAGACAAACAGTTGACCTTTTAATCAAGAACAGGGAAAACAGGAGCCTCATCAACCTCTAGGGTGGCCACTTCTGTGCACTGAGAAAGCGCACTCTCTATGTGCCAAGTACACCCTGCTTCTCTGCCTGCTTTCTCCCACTCCTGCGCCTCCTTTTCTCAGATATTCTGAGAATGTTTTGAGGCTCTGCTATCACTACACCTTAGCCTCAGGAATCAGGTCTTACTGCTGGCTTCACCTCTGCTGGCACCAGCTCAGGCTCTGACATTTAATTGAGACTCCGTCTCTCAATGAACTCCAGCATTTCTGGCATTAATTTGTGGCATGCAATGGCCACAGTGTCCAATGTGAAGCGAGCGGTAAATAAGCAGAGGGTGAAGGGTGGGGGGCTATCTTCTGGCGATGTTGGGGCTTCAAAGGGGGTTAAAAAGGGCTTTAGAGAGTTTGAATGGGGTTCTGGTGGATTTTTGTGACCTATGCCATCATCATCCTGTAATCTACCCCACAGCCAGCTCTTCCTGCTCCCGACCACCACGCCTGACCTGCTTATGTCTCACTGCATTACACCCGCTCAACAGAGCATGTTTGCTCTCACTCAGCTTCAGCATCTGCCTGCTTTCTCTCACTCTGCATCCACTCTACTTCCTCTGTATCCACTCTCTTTCCTCAAAATATCATTTTAATCCATAAAAAATGAATACTTATTTTAGTATTAAATCGATTTTATTGGCAGAACACAAGGCATGACAATACAGGGCAGTGTCGGCTACAACCCAGCGGGCCGGCCAACACCTAGGCAGTTCAAGATATTGAGGCAATGAAGTAAAGGCACACTTGAGCCGGTAATTAACACAGCATACCGCCTACAATCCAGACAGGGCCGGAGACGTTTAGAGAGAAGGAACCGGAAAGCCGGTCCCACTACAGATGAGTAGCTGCAAAATCAGATACGCTGCAATGTTTGTGTGCAATAGTGAGCCCTAAGCCTGTAACAAATAGTGTAATTACAGTGATTTTGCTTTTGACAAAAACAAAGAACAATAAAATAAAGGAGTAAACTCCCAAACCCACCACCTCTCCCCCTCTCCAGTGAGCAAGAAATAAAGAAAAAAAAAGGATCCATCTGGTGGGCACTGTGAAATGCGGGAAACCACTAAGTAAGAGGGGTACCAGAAGACCGGTGGGGGATAAGCCCGCTAGGCAGCCACACTGTCCTGGGGAATCGATTTCAAAATCCAGAGATAACTAGGACAGGACAGTTCCCGGAATTCAGTGGAAAGGATGGATATAAAGGGGGCCCAAATCTCGGCATAGTATGTGCTCTTCCCCAACCTAACCATTGAGTATCTCTCCATGCCTATGAGATACCATTGTTGATGTAACCATTGTGCGTGCTCCAGAGTCCTGTCCGATTTCCATCCAGCCAGAATCACCCGATGCGCGGCATTCAGCGCTAGAGCCATCTATCTCCCTCTAATAGAGTGCAGGGGAAAGGTCAGCGCATTGGGCAACCCTAAGAGAGTGTAAGCTGGAAGCCTGGGAATGGTGGCATTAAAAGCCTTGTCAATGTCATCAAGTATTCTCTCCCAGTATCCTGTGAGCTTTGAGCAGATTCATAATAAGTGGAGGAGGGGACCGGGGCTACTGCAGCCGCACCAACAGAGGCCATCGCATTGAGGGTGCCACTTGGCTAGACAGGCTGGGGTATAGTACCAGTAGGACGCAATTTTAAAAGCAGTTTCGGCATGACCCATGGAATGTGCTGTGTGGTGGGACCTGTAGAAGACATCCTGCCATTCCTTATAGGACAGTGTGCGTCCCAGCTCTGTCTCCCAGCACCTCTGTACAGCCGTGTGGGCCTTCCTGGTGCCTTGGGTGAGAAATGAGCATATTTCAGAAATAAGCCCGCGGTCGTCCTTCTTGCTGATGAGCCATTTTTAAAATAGCCGCATTGGTCTAATAACCAGGGGTTGCGTTGTGGCACCCGACACCCATTGTGAATGTAAAAAGAAATTGGAGCCAGAAAGGCTGTAATCCCTCCGCAGTTCTTTGAAAGGGATGATACCTTGAAAGTCAAATAGATGCCCCAAGCGCTTGCAACTGCCCTCTAGCCATCGCGCGGTGACCCTTTTGTCTATCCCAGGTGGGAAGTTAGGGTTAGAGAAAATCGGAGTCATTGGCGAGGGGTTCGAAGTCAGTTTAGCCCTTGTAGAGACCCTGTCCCAAACGAGAAAATTGGGGCGAGTGACTGGTGAGGAGTAAAGCCCCCAGGTGCATGCGGGTTTCGGCAGCCCGGCGTCTCGCCAGATGTGATGGCCCGCCACCGTCTGGTCCATGAAGACCCAGTATTTCTCTATCATAGGACGGTTCCATTCCACAAGGTACCGTAACAATGAGGCTTGGAAATAGCGTGTAATCTCAGGTAGGGCACGGCTGCCCTCTTTCTTAGGACGTTGTAACAAAGTCCTCTGCAGCTGAGGAGAGATCGGACCCCACACAAAGCGCTCGATCGCGATCTGGATGTCACGGAGCGAGTTATGCGGGGGCTCCAAAACGAGCGTCTGAAAGAGGTACATGGCCCACGGCAGAACGTTCATTTTAACAGCAGCCACCCTCCCAAACCACGTCAAAGGGAGGCGCCACCAGCGAGGACCAGCCCAAGGTAAGTAATACCGTCTGTCACGCAGTCGAAGGCGAAATGGGCCCGAAACGCGTCCACTGTCGGTTGGGCCGCGGTGAGATTCAGTACTTGTGACTTCTGCATGTTTATTTTAAAGCCAGAAACCTGGCTGAAGGCCTGAAGATCATCCACAATAGCCGGCAATGCGATCAGGGGGTGAGCCACCAAGAAGATGACGTAGTCAGCATAAAGGCTAATGAGGTGGTGATCAAGCGCAAACAGGACACCCTGTGCCAAGGGGCTATCCCAAAGCCGTTGGGCGAAGGGCTCCATATATAGGGTGAAAAGCAGAGGGGAGAGAGGACGGCCCTGCCTCGTCGACCTCCCCACTGTGAAGCCGTCCGAGAGCAGGCCGTTGACCCACACAGCCACTAAAGGAGCGCTGTAGATGCTCACTACCCATCTCTGAAAACTGGCCCCAATCCGAAGCGCTCGAGGGTGGCAAATTAATATGGCCAGTGCACGCGGTTGAAAGCCTTTTCTGCGTTGATCGCTAGCAGTAGGGCTTCTTCTTTAGACCGTTGCACTTTATCAATCAAGTGGCTAATCCTTTTGGTGTTGTCCCCACACTGCCTTCCGGAATGAAGCCGGACTGGTCAGGGTCGAACAAGCTGAGCATGTGAGAGTTCAATCCATAGGCCAGAATACTAGAGAACAGCTTTGTGTCAACATTCAGCAGGGAGATCGGCCGGTAGGAGCTACAAAGGGGTCCTTCCACGGTTTGGGAATGACCGAAATAGTAGCTTTCAACATGGAGGGCGTAAGGGAACCTGTATCCCTAAAAGAGTTAAACAGACGGGTAAGCAGTGGGGTCAGTTCGACACAGAAGGTTTTATAAAAAAGAGCACTAACGCCGTCGGGGTCCGGGGCCTTCATGAGCTTCAACTGGGCGATAGCAGAGATCACCTTCCCCACCCTGAAGGTACTCATTGGGATCAGTCAGAGTGGTGAGATCTGCAGAAAAAAGGGTTTGTGCAAAGAATGGTAGGCCGCCACTATCCCAGCATCATCCGTAACCGCCGACCTGTTCCATCCCCGTAGCGCCTTGACAGCCTGTGCCGCACGTTGGCTACGAAGGCATTGAGCTAGCATGCAGCCCCACTGGTTAGAACCCACATAGTATTTGTGCTTCAGCCGAACCACTGCGTGCTCAGCTCGGTCGAGATCAAGAAGCTTTAACTGGAGTCACTCCCTCTCCAACTACCGCCAAATTCTAGGGGCTCCGGTGCGCTTATGAATAGCTTCCAGTTCTCTAACGTTTGTTTCTAATTCAGCGCGCTTGGACTGTCGGGTCTTGATCTTGTAGCCTGCTTTGGCAATGAGGGCCCGTCTCACGACCAGTTTAAGTGCTTCTCATACCGAGGACAGCGGCGTGGAACCCACATCGTTAAGCGCTAGGTAGTCGGTCAGGCAACGCCTGATGTCATCTACCACAGTCGGAGATCGGAGCAGTGAGTCTCGCAAGCCCCAGTGTGAGGAGGGGAGGGCTGCATGGAGGGAAAGCGCAGGGTAAAGGTAATGTGCTCGTGGTCAGACAGCGAGAGGGCTTCAATGGTGGAATCTGTGGTGCAGGCCCAAGCAGCTGGGGTAATGAGAAAGTGGTCCAGGTGTGCATAGGTTTCATGGCCAGCTGAGTTGTATGAATAGTCCTTCCCGTTAGGTTGTAAGCAGCGGCATGCATCCCTGAACCCTGCGTTGCACAGCAAATCACCACCACCCACTGACAAGGCTCCCGCACCCCCGGTCCGCAAGCCACACCGGTCCAACCCAGCATCCATCACTAAGTTGAGGTCGCCACCCACTACCACCATAGAGTTGGGTGTGTGAAGAACGTCAGCATAGGTGTCCAGCAGACATTTCTCTGGGCGTTCATTTGGGGAGTAGATGGACGCTACAGTAAAGTGAGAAGGCCCCATACAAAAGCGCCACGCTAGCAGGCACCCTTTGATCTCAGCGATAGGTCCCACCACCACACCGCTGAATCACCTGGAGAGCAGAATATCCACCCCACACTGTTTACTATTCCCAGAGGACCAGAACGGCAGGGGAAAGTGACTATGGCGCATGCAGTGGGTGTTGCTATGAAGTAGGTGGAATGCCTGAAGAAGACAAATATCACCTCCAGAGTGTTCAAGCAGGGAGAGGACCGCTTTCCGCTTGGTGGGGTTGTTAAGACCCCGAGCATTGTGGCTAACTACTTTAATTCCATACATGAAGGATGGACCTACCAATCCTACCAAGAAGGCCATGGGAGGCGCGCTTAGGGACAGAGCCTAAAGGGGGCCCCGGGGAGGAGGAATGTGGGACTATCTGGACAAAAGTGTGTGCAAAGAAAAAGTGCTCACTAGAGAGAGAACCCCTCCACCCCAGAAATAGAAAACAACCCCTTGAACAACAGAACATTAACCATATCAGGCTCAAGAAGTCCAACCTGAAGAAGGTCAGGAACAGTCAGTGTCTGCCAAGAGAGCAGACCCACTCCCATCCAGACAGGGGGTTGGCGACTAACTCCCATCTGGGCTACATGAGTCTGGGAGCGGCGGCCCTCCGGCAACGTCACAGAGAACCATAATGGGATAAAGTCACCTCACATTCAAGCAGGGGACAAGTGCTCCGAACTGGTGGATAGCGAAGAAAGGACCACCTCCCTTTCTTTGGCCATAGTCTTGGTATTCAGCTTGTGGGTAGCAGAGCGCCTTCCCACCGTCTGCCATCGGTCGGGCCTGGTGCCAGGTCAATCCGCGGGCTTGTGCTGATCATCAGGTGAGTCTGGGGACAGCGGCCACAGGACGGCCCTGGCCTCTCGCAGCGAACTAAGCTGCCATCATATTTGAAAATGATGCAGAAGGGATGACCCCAGGCGTAAGAAATCCCTTTCTCTCTCAGGTAGAGGGTGACTGGACGGAATTCTCACCGTTTGATCAAAGTGACAGCCGCTAGGTCCTGGTAAAGCATTGGGGAGTGGCCCCTGAACTGCAAGGGATTTCAGTCTTGCGCTTTCTGCAGAATGAGCTCTTTCAACTGGAAATCGTGGATGCAAGCCAATGTATCCGGAGGTGGGGCTGTTCCGTGGCACGGTAGCCCCACACAGTGGACCCTATCAATCTGGATGTCGCTCATGTGCTCCGAACCCAGCACCTGGCAGAAGAGGGCCCGAGTAAATTTCCTGATGTCGTTACCTTCAGCCCCAGATTTCACTCCGCGGATGCGGATGTTGTTGGGACGGGACCGGTTCTCCAAGTCCTCCGTGTGTCACTGGAGCTCGACGTGCTGTTCCTTGAGCTTAAGGATCTCCTGCTGCATCATCTCCATTTCCTCATCGCGGGATGTCTCATGGTCTTCCAAAGTCGCCACACGGTCAGCGATTTCCTCCACATCTCGTTTCACCTCTTTAAGGTTGGCCTTTGAGCTCTTGTAAGTCCTTTCTCAAGGCGGTGAAGAGTGACATCATGAAAGCTTTTGTTGCAGGCGCGTCGGGCCCTTGCACTAAACCTGAGGCCTACCCCTCCATGCACCCGGCCATGCCGTGCGGGGGGGCCCTCAGCAACATCTCCTTCACTGAGTGTTCTTTTTCGATGTGCTCCTTCTTGAGTCTAGCGCTCACCATTGGGGCCTCGGCTAGGACCCTGGACCCTCTCTGCTGGTGCCAGGTATTGTGGACTTAACAATGTGAATGTGTCGGACCGCATGTAGGCCCAGCACCGTTGCCTTGGGCGCACGCTTCTCTTTTCCCAGCCTCTAGGGGGCCTCGCAATCCGAGTGGTCCAGTGGACGGGCGGTCACAAACTGGCGTGTAAGCTCAAACCTCAGGTGCCATGGGGGCAAGTGCAGAGGGTCACTGAGGTGTGCAGGGGGACTAAGGCAGCAGGTGGGTTGGTACCCAGTTCAGTCAGCGATCCCCCGCTCTGTGGGGGGCCAAACAACTGCCTCTGATGTCCGACCTCAGCAGCAAGCTCTGTAGGCACTCAAATGGCAGTGTTTATGGGGCCAGGTCCTCGATGCGGCGGTCCCCCGTGTGCATCCACCCACGGCAGGAGTCAGTGGCAGCAGCCCTCATCGAGGCTAGCACCCCACGGCCGTCCGGCCCCATGGCCCAGTCTCACGCTCAGCAAGCAACTTCCAGGCCTACCTCTGCCGTCCTAGAGGAGTAGGCTGTGTCCCCGGGCCCAGGCTGAACCAGGTGTCCCGGCGACCAGTGGGGACCCGCTGCAGGTGACTGATGTTCCCCTCAAGGAGCAAGGGCTTGTCACAGGTTCCGTAGATTAACAGGTGCAGCTCCGTCACTGTGCTGTTGTTCCCGGACCGTGGGGTCCGCCACTGATCACATGGGGGAGGACCGGAACACCGCCACTCAAAAGCTCCAAAGCCGGGCACATCAGCGGGTGCGCCGATGCTTGTGTGCCACTGTCACAGGCCGCACAGGCACGGGAAATCGCTGGCTCTCAGTCCCCACCAGGAATCGCCGCTGCTGCCGTGAGCGAGTCCACAGCTCCTACTCGCCTCGAGGGAAGACCGGCTTGTGTTAGGGGCAGCTCCACGTCCATCTGATCATAAATCAGCCTAGATGGTGAGCATTAACAAAGCTTTTAGTTCTCAGCGAGGCTGGGGGGACCTCAAGACACGTCCTACACGGCCGCCATCTTGGCCACGTCCCCATAATACTTATTTTAAACAAGCTATGATTTCTACTGCCTTAAAAATGTACCCAGTGACACAGCAATACAAGTGTGCTACTACTACTTCAAACCAAGTATATTGAGGCACTTCCACAAATCCATACTTACTATACATTAGGACACAAAAGCAGATTTGTCCTATGTAGTCAAATAATTAACAGCATTAGCCTATGTCCCTGTCGCAGCAATAACCAAATACAACAACATGCCAATATATTCCCCGTAATACCAAAGTAAAGAAATGGAAACAAATTCTTACCTCTAAGTGACCATTTTGAAGTCACTTGAGTTTGCCATCAACAACTATCAGGAACAAGGCGAAATCCAAATTTCACAATCAATGGTGGAATGTCAATCTCAGCACAATGTTTCAAGAAACCAAAATTAACAATGTAGTGGAAGAGTGGCACAATTCCTTCCAAGGAACACATTTGAAGAAGCCACTAACACTCAGAAATACTTAAAGAACAACAAAGCTACCAAGAACTAAGACTAGATAAATCTTTGCTAGTACTTTTTTTTTTTTTTTTTTGAAGTTCCAAAACCTTTATTAGTATTCGACACAGTTATACATTTCGCGCCTACAACCGCCTGGGCCGGCTCAGATGACAGTTCTCATTACGTTTCATCCCCCTGTACACAGCCTTAAAGCCGATAACCCGGAGGTCCGGCGGCAAATCCCTGTTGTTCCAATACATCAGTAGTGTTATATACTGTGCCGTGTATCCCGGGCAAGCCATGGAGCAACTCAACCTTCCGGCGTATCCCCTTGGTGCACTACATGGAATTCCTAGGTGCAGACGTCTCGGAGCACAACTCCCCAACACACTCCACAAGCATGACATTCAGTCAGGACAATCATGCAGCCCCTACTAGGTAAACTCCCCAACTCCAGGGCCACCCTCAGCTGATTCCTGGTGCTCTCCCTCCGTGGAGGCGGTATACGCCGCCAAGTACTCCTTGAACGGGTCCCAAATGTCACTGGCTCTGCTAGTTAATGGTTGCGTCTCAGCATAGATAGCACTCTGCTCCTGACAGTGTACTAGATCCCCTATCCATTCCTTGAATTTCGGTGCTCTCCCCCTGCCCCAGCGACACGCAATTCTCCGCTTCGCTAATAATAGTGCAACGTTTCCCAGTTTGCGCGTTAACTTAGGTATTGATACTGTGTAGCCCAGCAGCATCACCAGCGGATCTAGTTCCACTACATCTCCCAACATGACCTTCAGTGCCGAATGTACCTGCAGCCAGAAATCCGTCACTCTCGGACACAACCATGCCAAGTGCATGAAGTCAGCCCCTTCCGCCTGGCACCTCTCACATCTGTCACTGTCGGATAGCCCAAATTTAAACTTCTTAGCTGGTGTGTAATACATACGTTGTAAAAACTTGTAATGGATAATACGCAGTCTGCTACTGGGGGAGATCTGGGAGGTGAGTTCGCAACAATACGTCCATTGCTTATCTGTGATATCCCTGCCAAGTTCAAGTCTCCATTGCTGGAGTGCCCTACAGTCCGAGGTGCCACTGTGTGCCCGGATACTGCCGTATAATTGGGAGACTAAGTGCTTACCATCCGAAGACGTAAGCAGCAATTGTAAAGGCCGCACTACTTCCGGTTCCCCCGGAAAATCTGGCAGTATCTTCCGCAGCCCCCGCCGCAGCCGGATATAATAAAAAACATCCAACGGGGTAGGCTGATAGCCCCCAAATAGTTGTTCTTTCGTTTTGAGCCGTCCGTTGGCGAAGAGATCACCCCAGTGCCGTATTTTTATTTTGGCACACATCCCCTGAAACCCTCCTTCCTGCAGTAACGACAGATCCGGGTGATAAACCAGTGGCAGCGTCGGAGCATACATGAAGCTGAGCGCCAGGCGACGTAGTATACGCTGCCATGCATCCACCGTGCACGGCACCGTAGTGTATAGTGTATCAAAGGCACGACTGGAGCCATGAAGGACACCCGCCAGCGGCAGAGGCCGTGAGAACCAGTCCTCTACCGCCAGCTGTGGCAGGAACGGCGCAGGTGCAAACCAATGGTATGCAAATTGAGCCTGGGCGCTCAGGTAATACGTTAGAAAATCAGGAACATCAAACCCTCCAGCTTCGTATGGCCGAGTGATAACCGACCACGCCAATCTAGGCTGCTTACCGGCCCAGAACAGCCGCAGCAGCTCTGTACGCAATGCGCGAAAGAAGTACGCCCCCGGATAATACGGGATATTCTGGAAAAAATATAAAAAACGGGGTAATACCACCATCTTGATAAGCGAAGCCCTGCCCGCCATGGAGAGCGGGAGAGACACCCACCGAGTCACATCGTCTGTCAGCCGAGTCATGGCCGTACCATAATTCAACCTCAACGTCTCCTCTCGATCCTTGGAGATCTGGACCCCCAGATATCTAAGATCCGATTCACACCATTCCAGCGGGTAGTCCAGAGGAAAGCGCCCCACTGCAGGCGTCAGGGGAAAAAATTGCGACTTTTTCCAGTTTATTTGAATGCCCGACAGTCGTCCAAACACTAAAAATTCTCGAAGTAATGGGTTAAGGTTAACCTGTGGATCCACCACGTACAACGTCAAGTCGTCAGCATAGAGAGAGACATCTATCTGCCGCTGGTAGCATTTGAAAGCACTTTGTTTATGCAGTTGCCGGATACGGCATGCCAGAGGCTCAATCGCGATAGCGAAGAGCAATGGGGAGAGCGGGCACCCCTGCCTGGTACCTCTAGTGAGCAGAAACGACTCAGACACTTCACCATTGATGAGCACTCTCGCCTTCGGAGCCGTATAGAGCAATTTGATCCAGGCGACGAATATTTTGGGAAAGCCCATCCTGTACAAGATGGCAAACAAGTAATTCCACTCAACCGAATCAAATGCCTTGGTGGCATCCAGAAATACCGCCGCCACCGGCAGTTCCGGCGCAATCGTGTTTATCAAGGAGAAGAGCGTACGTAAGTTACAAGCAGTTGAGCGACCCGGGACAAACCCAGATTGATCCGGGAGGGCAATTTTGGTCATAAGCAGGGAAAGTCTAGTGGCCAGTACCTTTGCCAATATCTTCGCATCACAATTAATTAGGGATAGCGGCCTATATGAATCACACTCTACCGGGTCTTTGCCGGGTTTTAACAGCGAGGTGATCAGTACCTCCCGCATTGTCCCAGGCAGCACTCCTACCTCCAGTGATTCCTCGTACACCTCCCGCAGCACCGGCGCCATGACATCTATATAACTTTTATAGAATTCCGCCGGTAGGCCATCGATCCCCGCCGCCTTACCATTACTCAGGGACATTATCGCTTCCCGTATTTCATCAAGTTCAAATGGGGCCCCAAGGAATTCCCGATGATCATCACTTAACCAGCATAACGCCACATCATCCAGAAAGTCCCCAAATACAACCTCCCCGCCGCTGCATGCTTCATATAATTCCTCATAATGCGCTGTAAAGCGAGCTAATATGCCCTTCGTATCTTGCTGTAGGGTCCCACCCTGCCCTCTGATCTCTAAAACACGCGTGGGTCCCCGGGCATGTCTGGTAATTTCCGCTAAGGCACGCCCTGGCCTTTCTCCTTCACAATAACGACGGGCCTGCCAATATTTGCCTCTAAATTTGGCCTCCCTATCTGCTTCCTGCTCGTACTGAGTAAGCTTTTCTCGGAATTCCTTATGGACCGGACCCATTGGTTCCTGAGCCATCCTGGCTTCCAGCTCCGCTAGTTCAGCCTCCAACTTGGAGAGCGAACCGCGTAGTGTTTTCAGGACGCCGAAACTTTTCGAGATGTAGTACCCCCGGACCGTCACCTTAAACGACTCCCAAATGGTCTCGACACTGTCCACTGACCCCTTATTGCGGGGAAAGAACTCCGCTATCTCGTCTCCTAATTCCGCCTGGAACACCTGATCCAATAATGCCGTGGGTTGCATACGCCACCTAGGTGCTGACCCACTGATCCCCGGGATCGCCACCTCCACCAGTACCGGGCAGTGATCCGAGTACGTCCGTGGTAAGTGAGCCACTCGACCTAAATCAACCGCCAAGCCTGTAGACAGAAAGCAGTAATCCAGCCTAGCCCAAGAGTTAGCGTATGTCGTGAAATGTGTTCCCTCCCGGACCCCAGGGCGCGCAAACCTCCAACTGTCCACAAGTCCTCCTTCTACCACTATACCTTCCATGACGTCCCTCGCACCCTTATGGTATTGCGGGCTACCATCCGATCTGTCGAGCTCTGAGGACATTGTGAGATTGAAATCCCCCCCCCATATTACATGCATGGAACCAACGTTCAGTATTTTACCCCAGAGCATGGCAAAGAAGGCAGGCGAATCCACATTCGGCCCATAGCAATTCGCAATTGTGACTGTATCCGTGCCAAGTCTGCCCCACACCAAAACAAACCTCCCTTCCTTATCCGTAAGATCCCCCAGCATCACAAACGGCACCGTCTTCTTGACCAGTATCGCCGTACCCCTGGCATATCCTGAATACGAGGAGAAACTCCGGACCGCCGCCCATTTACCTGCAAAGGTGTACGTGGCCCGGGGACTAAGATGCGTTTCCTGTAGTAAAGCAATTTGCACCTTATGTTGTTCCAAATAAGCCACCACCCTCCTACATTTCCTGGCGTCATTTAACCCCCGAACATTCCAGGAGGCAACAGTGACACGTGACTTACTCAGCCCACCCGCCATGCGTCGTCAATTGCACAATCATCAAAGCAATCCTCAGGTTCCTTCCACCAGTCACACCCCTGGTATGTGTCATCCAATGTCAGCCCCCTCTCCACCCCCGCAGGTCGAATATTCACAAGTGCCCCGTCCCACAGTGTATTGGAAACCAGCCTATTCACTCCCCCATACACCACCCACCCTCTTCTGGTCCTACGCGCTCTCACCCGTTTTGGAACTTCCAACAGACAAACCATCATAACACCCCTCTCACCCGCCCCCCTCCCACTGAAGCAAACCCCAACCTGCCAGTTCTGTACCCTCCCCTGCCCACCCACAATTGCCCCAAACAGCAAGGCAAGTACATTCCCCAAACTCCCACCATATACTAGGGTATTTCCCGTCAGGAAACAAGTCTAGGTGGCTCCACCAGTTCCTCCCCAGAAACGCCAGCCCGACCACACAACGTGCAGTCCAGCACAACGCGACGAGGAGGTGGCCGGCGCTAGTACTTATGTCACCCGGGTCTCACAGCAAACTGACCCCTGCCTCCTTCAAAAATAGCCATTAATGTGTCCCAACGTGTGTAGTCTGTGGCGGAGTCTCCTGCAGTGTGAGCACCCCCACACCCCCAACAACATCCCTCCATGCTTGCAGCTATATGGCCCAACCATCCCCTATCGCAGTGTCTCAGGGCCAGCTACCCCCTTATCAGTTCACAGGGACTCCCTTAGCCGCACAAGTAGTCCAATATACCATCTATAGGCACCCCACTCACAGTTCGCCGTCCACCAGCTCCTCGCGCACAGGGTTCTCAGCGTTCTCATCTCCATCCTCCGACCTGCGGGAACGCTTGTACTGTTTGATGAAATCCTCCACCATCTGAGGATTTGTGAAGAACTTCTGCCTCCCCTGATATGTGATCCGCAGGCGCGCCGGGTAAAGTAGTGCATAATCCAGTTGTAAGTCTCGTAGTTTCGCTTTGACTGCCACAAATTTTCGCCGTTCCTCTTGCACCATTGGTGTGAAGTCCGGGTAGAGCGTGAAGGAGTTGCCCTCGTAGGATAATGTACGTGTGCCACGTGCGGCCCTCAAAGCGGCGTCACGGTCGCGATAATTGAGTATCCTGGCGATGATCGGCCTGGGCGCCGTTCCCGGCTTAGGTCTGGGGCCCAAGGCCCGGTGTGCCCTTTCCACAATAAACTGGGGGGAGAACATCTCCGATCCGATCGCCGCCACCAGCATCTTTTCCACGTATTCCTCCATTTTGCCCACATTCGTCGATTCAGGAATTCCTACAATGCGTACGTTGTTACGCCTACTCCTCGCTTCTAAATCCTCATTCTTAGCGGCAATGAGGCGCAGCAGATTGTCCATCCTGGAGAGCTGCGAGGTGTGCCGCGTCACAGTATCTTCAGTGTCCGATATACGCTGTTCCGCCCCCGAGATCCGTTCTTCTTGGGCGTCCAATTTTTGTACCACCGCATCCATTCGGGACGACATCCTGTCCATTTTGTCTGCAATCATTGCAAACCCTTGGCGCATTTCACGCAATACATCATGTAGATTGGGCGCCGCATCTGCTGACCCTCCTGCCGTCGCCGGCGGTTCACGTGTCTCCTCCACTGCCTTGGGCGGCTTCTTGCTAGCCTCAAACGAAAGTTTGGGCTGCTTCGCATCCGTCCTGCCCATTCCGGCCTCCGGACCGTCCCACCTGGCCGCAGCCGCAGACAACCCCCTGGGATCAGCAGTAGCGTCCGCACTCTCTGCGCACTTCCCAGAAGCTACTGGCTCCCTGCGCTCCACCGTTCCAGGCTGACCGCGTATTCAAGCGCCTTATGGCAGCCCAGCATACACCCGCTCCACCGGCCGCTCCCTCCGTTCAATCGTTACGACCATCCGGCATCCAACCGGAGCCGCCTGCCACGTGGGGACCAGGTCTCCGTCAAGCGCTACACCCTCGACCTCCTCTTCAGCCCCCGGCAAAGCAGGTCGCACCTCGCTGCTCCTTCTGGGTCCACAGCGGTACTCACGGCTCATCCAGGTCCCCCTATGCCAGTGTCCCAGCTCAGGGCCCCCTCACACCTGCATTCGCAAGCCGGTCTGGGTATACTCTGTGTCCGGGAGGGGGGTGCCTCCTCTCCAGCGCTGCCGATATTCCTCAGGCAGAGGGGGCAGGAGGGGGGGGGCAGGGGGACCACCAACACGCACCTCGAGGGAGCCCCGATGCCACTAGGCTCCCTCGCAGCACCCCGTCTCTAAGCCCCAGCCGGGGACACCGAGGTCCGAGTTCATCCAACCGTCAGAGGGGGGGGGGGGGGGGAATGCGCCACCAGCGATGCCTTCCACTGTTAATGCTGCCGTGTTCCGCAGCCTTTGCGTTTCCGCCGCGTCCCCCAGGTGGCCAGGCCAGGTCCCAGCTTCCGCGGCCTGCAGCCGTTAATGCAGCCGCGGTGTTGCCTGCCAGCGCGGTCCGGCAGGACGTCCCAGCCTTACCACGCCGTCCGCTCGCCTCTGCCAACGGCGCTTTGTTCTTCGGCGCCTGCCGTCCGCCGATCCTCAAACTTGGCCAGCAGTCACCGGACACCTCGCCGCTGCCTCTCGCTGAGCTGCGACCCCCGGGCGACACAATTAAGGATAAATAAACGGATAAATCGCGCCGTCCTGCGGGAGCCCTACTCGGCAGCCGCCATTCACCAGCGCGCCACCTAGCGTTCCCCCAAATCTTTGCTAGTACTTAAACTAAAAATATGAAAGGAAATCACACAAATGCACCAAATAAGAGCAAGTAAATGATAACAATTTACTAACAATCAAGGTGTACCCTACCTTGAAACAGTTGCCCACACACTACCATATAAAATATCACCAATAGATAAATCCAAATAGAACCTGACTTAAATGAACTAGACAATAGAGACCTGCAAAGGTTTATGAATAATAAATTATTTTCAATGTGTGTATCATTCTGAATAATATAAAAATAAAAAGTAACATAAATTCAGGATACTAATAAGATAATGATTATTACTTATAACAACTACACCCCCAAATAAAATAAGTATAATACAAGAAAGTCAACAACACATAAATAACAACTGTACATTACATAACACAATACCATATTTAAAAATTGCAAAATATTAGTAAACACAATACAATTAAAACATCGCATGGAACAAATGAATTATTAAAAACATAGAATTACTCCTCAATTTGAAGCTGAAGTCCTCTGCAGAAAACATAACATCCATAGAAAAATACAATGTATAAAATGTAGCCCAGCATAATGCAGAAATGCATAGTAAACATATTTTTATCCATCCAATCTGACCAATTAAAACATTTAAATCCCAAGAAGCAACTCAAAACCTGAAAAACATTAAAAAGAGAAAAAGAGTTCAAAATACATTCACCATTAAAAAAGAATCTTAAAAACTCAGAAAAATCAACCCTGAAAACAAAACATACCCCACGCAAACACCAAGAAACAATTTAAAAAAACTTTTTCTAAATAGAACAAATTAGCCATCAGTGAAAATACATACAGATTAAATCACATTTAAATACCATTTAACTTAGTGCATGCACCACATATAACTATGAGAAAATCACACACTAACTATAATCTAAAAATACATAAAGATAAACATAATGACCTAACTAGCAATATAGCTCACCAAGAAATATTAACTGAAGAAAATAGATTAAAATTGGAGAAGAGCAATGAGGAATTGTTAACCTGTACAGTCCCCAGCATACTAAATGGCTAATACCATCTACAAAATAAATCAACCAGTACAAACTAGATAGAGTAATAAAAATGAAAAACACAACTTTCTTAGAATGCAAACTAATGGAATAAATAAATGTCATGTATTTGTTCTCTAAAAAATGCACAAAATATATCCAAAAAAAAAGTCTAAAGTTGTTTAGAAGTATTGTTATAAAATGCTGTTAAAATTCAAAATAATTTATATACAGTATTTTTACCATTATAACAAATGTAAAGATATATCAATGAAAACATTTAAAAGCTGTTGAAACATGCAAACACCAATATGAATGTGAATGTCTCTAAATAAAATCTTACAAAAATGTATATGAACATTTTTAACTTTTTTATGATTACATACATCTGAACTTCAATACAAATTATTATAATACATTGTGCTTATTTTGCTAATTACAAAAATGTATAAAAAGAATATACATGTAAAAAATGTTAAATAAAGTGAATATCATGACAAAATTAAATAAAACTATATAATCTCCGGACTAACCAACATATTCCAACCAGACCCTATTCCTTTAATTTTTAATCAATTTTTCCAGACAAACTTAACTATATTCGGAAACATCATGGATTTTTGGGGGGATGGGTGGGTCAGGTTTACTATTTCCAATCCAAACTTAAGCAAATTTATGAAAGTGTTGAACTATGGTCCGGGAGGGCCACATTAAACTTTGGGGAAAATGATGGCTTTTGTTTGGGGCAGTCACATTTACTACACCCACTCCAAACTAGCTATATTTGGGAAAGTGCTGGTGTTTTGGGTGGCTAGATTTACTATTCTCACTCCAAACTTAACCACACTGTGGAAAGTTTTGGACTTTGGAGGAGGTCACAATTACTATTCCCACGATCAGCTCAACTACATTGGGGAAAGTGTTGGACTTTGGAAGGTCAGATTTACAATTCTCACTTCAACTTGACCACATTGGGAAAAGTGTTAAACTTTCGGTTGAGTCATGGTCAGATTTGCTATTTCCACACCAAACAAGACCAAATTGGGGAAAGTGTTGGACTTTGGAAGGAGCAAACTTACTATGCCCAATCCAAACTTAATAAGTTTGGAGACAGTGTTAGATTTTGAGAAGGTCAGATTTACTATTACCCAGTCCAAACTTAACTATAATGTAGAAAGTGTTAGACTTCGGAGGGGTTAGAATTACTATTCTCACTCTCAAATTCCCCATATTGGGGAGTGTTGGACTTTGGAGTGGGTATATTTACAATTCCAACTCCAAATCTAAACACAATGGGGAAAGTGTTAAACTTTGAGTTGAGAGGTGGCCAAATTTACAATTTTCACTCCAAACTTACCCAAACTAGGAAACAGAAAAATAGAAACCATAAACAAACTAATACTTATTAACACATGACAGACATATTTCACAATTTAAGCATTTTTAACTAAAAGCCCCAAAAATACTATTTAAAAAAAATAATTTCAAAAGAAGTTCAAAACTAAAAACCACTCTCTCAAAAATATACTAAAAATTAGCAAACAATAAAAATTATATTTTTTCACTTATACATTTAAAGAATGGTTGAACAATTTACAAATAATAAATGAGAAAATACTTCCTACCTCACCCAATTCCCCTACTCACTCTACAGCCAGCTCCCAGAGCACTTAAAACATTTAGGGGCCAATTACGATGTCGGTCAGAAAGCCACCGACCACTAGTTGGAAGCTTTCTGGCTGCAGTCGGATGCTTTCCGACCTAAACGATCAGTTTACGGTCCAACCACCTGATTACGTTGTCGTCAGTCGGAACATAAACCGGCGGGTCATTTCGACTCGGTTCTGAATGGCTCTCGGAGTCTTCCAGCTAGTCGGAACCTCACTGTAATCCCCTATGGGATTACGATGCAGGTATCCCAAAAACATTCCGTGCCGGCCTTTCCAACATGGAAAGGCAATCGGAAAGTGACTTTGGGGGGCACTAGCAGGGCCCCCTTCACCCTACGGCCTACGGTTGGTGATCAAGGGGGTACCGTACCTATAGTACCCCCCTTTAAAATCATGCACTGCCCAAGGGTGCAGGGTTTTACACACGCACCCATTTCTCTATAGGAACCTAAATTAAAGCCGGTTTACAGCCATGACACAAGCTCCCATAGAGAAAAGGGAGTATGTGATTGAACAGTGTTTGGTCGTATTATAATCAGCAGTTGGAAAAGACGACCTCAGGTCAGTCGGTTCCGAGCCTGAGACGGTGTCGGTCGGACACATCGTAAAAAGGTCCATAATGTACATTTTAAAACTAAAATTAAATTAATCACATAAAATAAACAAAACATGTTGAAAATAGAAAACTCTAGAAATTCTATAATTTACTAATACATTAAATAAAAAGTATTACAGTTTTAGTTAAAAATATTCCAAAAATACTACTAATTTAATTTCAACTATAAATTATTTTTGGAAAATGTTATTTGTTTTTCATAGATTTTTAAATTAGACGGTGTACACTAAGGAGATCACCAAATATACATTATTTTAAAATATAATTTCAGAACCTAATTTCAAAATTAATAATCAGCCTAAAAAAATGTAATTCTACACTTTATTTTACAAATACTCATTAATTAATCAAAACTCTATTTAGAAGGTGTAGATAATAAAAGTAAATCAAACTTATTTAATTATTTTAAATGAAAGTATAAAGCATTTAAAATGTTTAATATAAAAAATAGAACCATTAAAAAACACTTCCCATCTAACCTTACTAACCCTACACATTATACAATTTTAACAAATAAATACGTTAACAATAATTAACATAAAGTGCATGATATTAATTCTGATGATAGTTAAAAAACTTGATGTTGTATGTAATATTATAAAAATCTTTAAAAATCAATATTCTTTCCTTTGATTCAAAAAATATCCCAATATAAAACACATACCAATATTAATGCCACGATAATTATACCTGACAATATTTTTTCACAATATTAGGTCCTTTACTAAGGGTAATCAGACAAACACAGACCCCACAACCTCATCGTAGAAGCTGAGCATAAATTCAGAAAGCAGGAGGAAAAAGCAGCTGTATATTTATATATCCTAGTGCAAACATGGAGCAATCAACATGTGAACAACCCTATCACCAACAGCAAAGGACTACACTTCCATAGTATTATAGCACACTTGGGGCAGATTTACGTAGATTTTGAGCCAGATTTGGACAACAAAAGTGACACCAAC
Source organism: Triturus cristatus (assembly GCF_964204655.1). Lineage (NCBI taxonomy): Eukaryota > Metazoa > Chordata > Amphibia > Caudata > Salamandridae > Triturus > Triturus cristatus. Next base: position 1,360,967,024 of record NC_140591.1, on the reverse strand, counting down.
CAGCACAAAAGGTTCATTTGGAATTCACTTTGCGGTGCGAAACTTGTAGATATAGCTCTGTCAACCTCTTTCTCTCTCATGCAATATAGCAACTTTTCTTCTTTGAGTTTTCAGTAGATCTATCTCAGAATCATTAGGGTAATTTACGTTCTCCACCTTATCTTAGCAGAATAGCAAATATAAAAAGTAAAAAAGTGTAGACAAAACCTACTTCTACCCCACCACGGATACAACTACTGTAAAACAATTATCAATTTTATCTCTCTGGTATGGAACAAGTTTACTCTAACTTGCTTCTCCTACGTATTTTAAGTGGTGGCCCATCAGCATGCAATTCAAGTATAATAATTGAACCTTTTGCCCAGAACATGTGTTGCATTTCTCCTCCTCATGCACAAAACACCTGTACCTTAAGTGATATACACTGGCATAACGAAAATTGAGGGGGCCCCCCTGCAAGGTACAGGTAGGGGCCTCCCCTGAACTCAATCAGGGGCTCTTCGGCCAGAGTACAGTGCGGAGGGGCCCATAGAGCTTGGAGACCCCACCACCGCGGGGGATGCAGGGGTCTGTGTTACGCCACTGGTGATATAGTAGGTGGATCATTCTCTTTCTTCTTGGGTGGCTCATCAGCAAGTAATGCAAATATTATCACTGCCACCATGTGGGCTGAGCAATTGTTAACATAAGTATACTTTTACCAATCCTGGGCAGCACATCTGTAATTTACTACTGTAAGTGATTCATCTTTTCCATCCTGGGTAACAGATCAGGGTGCAATGCAAATGTCATAACTACCCTAATGAGTCAAACATGACTAATGTAATTAACACTTCTACCTGTCCTGGGAAAAATGAATGCGACCTCAAATGTCAGATCCAGTCTCTGCTAGACCTGGCAGAATGGAAATACCAACAGGTGGGATTACCAGTGAGTCCTCCAGCACAAGGTAGAAGCTCAGGAAATTAGTCTACCTTGCTTAAAGATGTTGCCAAATTCCCAGTGATGTGGCATTTGTTCCTGAAAAGTGTTTGACAATTAGTTTTCAACGTAAGGGGCACATTTATAAACAAATTTCACAGCGCAGCAAGCCACCTTGCTGTGCTTCATGATGAGGAAAGGGCAGGTATTTGACAGTATATTGCTCATTCCTGACTTTTCATTGTGCTAGTGCACAATATGCTGCCTTGCAGCAATACAGGCACCTTTGCACGATAGTGCAATGGTGTCTGCATTGTAAGCAGGATTATTTTTGGCCAGGAAGGGGCACCTTTCTGCACAAATCCTCAGAGGCATCTTCCCCTTTGTATGTGAAATGCAGCACACATAGAAAGAGGGGAAAAAAAGAGAAATAAAGAGATTTCTCCTGGTTACACCTCACCTGGCGAGGTATAGCATTTTAACACATTCCCAGGTCTAACAGTAATGGTAAATCTAGGAGTGCACCAAAATCCATGGGTGGATGCATGGGAACACCCATTCTCCGCCCATGGAATGCCTCACTGGGGGGGAGTAACGCAATGCAGTGATTTGCGCTGAATTGCGTTACTCTAGCTTTATCAAGCCACACAGGGCCACGCAAGTTGGCGTTGAGTGGATTGATAAATCCTATGTAGTTGTTACGTTGCCCTTGCGGCCCACTCTGAGGCTCAAGGGCAACCCATCTGCTTGATAACTATGTCCCAAAGCCTGTGTTGTACCAGTTTTATTTCACAACTGTACAAAATATGTGCGTATTGCAGCAAGGTATGCAATTCAAATATAAATGTAAGTTTTATAATGGTGAACACTCTGATTGTTTATAAGTTTGTGTTTTGGATAAGAATGTTTGGCTTTTCCATGGTAACAATGACAAGTAAGTTGTTTCTTATAACTTTGTACTTGATACGTTTTCCAGTAAGAGCGGATAATGCAGCTACAAGTGTTCACAGAAAATTTTCATCTTGCGCAGTGCTAGAATGTATTTATTTTTCTGTTTTTCTTAACTTAGAAATGGTTAGTTATCTACCAGAACACACAGGAAATTACTGAGGTGAACTGGAAGGAAAGGTATTTGCCTCCTCCATATCGAGGGGTAAAATGCAGTAATGTAACTAATATGCGTTATGCATTTTCCTAAATCAGCTGATTGAGTGCTGTTAGAAATGGGGTCTCTAGTTGGCACAGGTTTGTACTCTGTCCATGAAGGGACCCTCCCTTCTAGTCAGGATAAGAAAGTCACACACCCAAGATAACCCCTCCTCACCCCCTTGGTAGCTTGGCACGAGCAGTCAGGCCTATCTCAGAGGCAATGTGTAATGTATTTGCAGATAACATACACAGTAACACAGTGAAAGCACTGCAAATGGACACCACATCAGTTTTGAAAAATAAAGTATCTTTATCTAAATGAAACAAGACCAAAATTACACAAAAATCAAAATACAGAACTCAAAATATGACTTTTTAAAGGTTTCATAAAACTCTGTCCATAGAACTCTATGGATGCGGTGATTTTACACAAAGTAAACACAACAGGATGATGGAGAGCTGAAGCTTTTCAACCACTCACTCCCAGTCACAGCTCTGGGTTTAATCCTTTTCTTCTTTTGCTCACTATGCCACCCCGGTTTGGACCAAGACATATGCAAATCAGTCTTGACCCTGCTCCTCAAGGGAATAGTCCAGCCTGACCTGCCAGGCCAGGTCCTCCCTGGACTGGAAACAGGCATTCTGAGACCGGTTTCGGGGTTTCACCCCTCATCAGCCAGGCTAGTTTAAATCCAGTGGCACAGCGAGCAAGAACCCACGTCTGGGCATAGCCCTGGCCACTTATGGTGAACATTGCAAACACAATATGATGATGGACGGGGTGCGGAAACTTTTCAAACACTCACCCCCAGTCACAGAACTGGGTTTAATCCATTGTTCCTTTGCTCACTATGCCACCCCAGTTTGGACCCCTCAACAGCCAGGCTAGCTTGAATCCAGGCACAGCAAGCAAGGGACCCACGTCTGGGCCACTACTAGCATTTGATTTACAGGCCATGGGCACCCATAGTGCACTTTACTAGAGACTTACGAATAAATCACAGATGCTAATCATGAAGAACCAATCAGAATCACAATTTACACAGGGAGCACTTGCATTTTAGCACTGATCAGCAGTGGTAAAGTGTCCCGAGTACATAAACCAGCAAAATGGAAGTCAAGCATAACATCAAAAATACAGGTGATGGAGGCAAAAAACACAGGGGAAACCACACCAAGGAGGCCAGGTCTAACAATTGTCACTGCCCTTGTCACTGTTAGGTTGACCTTGACAGTGCAGACATTTCGGTACCTTACTGATTCCTTTTGATACCTGGCTCCAGCTCCACAGAGAAGGGGTATTTCTCTCTCACCTCATATAGGGCCTCATGTAGGTAAATAAATTTTACCGGTTCTTAAATACCGAGCCGTACCGAATCGGTAAATTAGAATAGGTAAGTTATATGTAGGTAAAAATTCGGTAACAGTTACCGATTCGGTAACATTCGGTAAATACGAATCGGAATTCACCGATTCGGTAAATACCGAGGTGATAATTACCGATTCGGAAAATACCGAGGTGGTATCTACCGAATCCGAAAATACCGAGGTGGTATCTACCGAATCGGAAAATACCGAATCGGTATGTACGGATTCGGTAAATAACATCACATGACTTGACGAAACAGCTAATCCTGTGCAACGACAGCCCACCCAACCAGGAACTGCCCACACCCAGGCAGGTGTACACAATTAGCCGAAGTGGCCACACCCAGGCAGGTGTACATAATTAGCCGACCCTGGAGAGGCTTGGAGTGCAGAGGAGAGGCAGGGAGCAGTTGCATGTGCGAGCGGGAAACGAACAGCATGTCCAGCCAGAGAACACAGAAAGACGGAGGGGAAAGGAGGAGGAAGCTCAAATTCAGCCCCAAGGAACTCCAGGTGCTAGTGGAGGAGGTGGTGAAGCAGCACCAGAAGCTGTTTGGGAGGCAATCCCTGCAAGTGCCTGAGGCCGAAAAGCGCAACATATGGCTGGCCATCCAGGCGCAGGTCAATGCTGTGGGAGTGACCCACAGGGACATTGAGGTCCTCAAAAAGCGCTGGTATGACCTGAGGATTGTGACCAAGAGGAAGATGGGCGACATCCAGAAGGAGGCCAGCCAGACCGGAGGTGGAACCAACAGGGCACCTGCCCTCACCGAACTGGAGGAGCTGGTGGCGGCCACAATCGAGCAAGAGAGCGTCGTGGGTCTTGGGGACGCCGACAGCTCTGCCAGAGCCGCAACACACCAAGGTAAGACGAAAGCACAGCAATGTAGCCTCCCCTACCCCTATCCCACATTCCCCATTGTGAAACGAGAATCACACTGCAGTCCACACGTGTCAGTGCAGACAGGCAATGCATTCCGGGAGATGTAGTCAGGGCAACACTAACCATGACGTAAATGTTACAGGGCAACAAGGCATGTCACGCACTCGAGGCACAAGGAGACAGAGGACAGATTGGAATGTGAAATGATTCATTGTGACGCTTGCAATGCAGCCCTTCGGGGACACTGAGCCAATGTTGTTTTTCTGTCCACAGATGTGACATCATGCAGTACAGGGCATGCTGCAGGGGAGACGGCACACCGGCCTCAAAAATCACCTCTAGCCAGCACGAGTTCAGACCAGGGAGCAGGCCCACTTGCAGCCGCACCACCAACACAGCCAGCCTCGCCGCACACAGAGCCAGCATCACCTCACCGAGAGCCAGCATCACCACAACCACAGCCAGCATCGCCACTCATGTTCGAATCACCGGCCACATCTCCGCTTGCAGGTGTGAGAATGAGGAGGCGTCCAGCAGCCAGGCTACGAGCCTTCGACACCTCGTCAGACGACAGCATGGGCCCAGAAGACCGCACCGGGCACCAGGAAGGGAGCCATCCCACTGTGCCCCACACCTCACAGGCAGCACAGACGGGAGCAAGAGGGCGCCGCAGGTCGCGTGTCCAGAGTCCACCAGCACCCACTGACGGCCATGGTGTCTTCTTGGGGCTCGAGGGCCAAATGTTGAAGCAACAGCGCCTGCAATCAAAGGCAGTTATGTCAGTCCAGAGGCACATGCGGGTGATGAAGACAAGCTTAGTCAACATGGACACAAACATTGGCGGCATGGCTGCGGGCATTCGGGACATGTCCCAGTCAATCCAGCAGTTGTGCAGCAAATTAGATGCTGACATCGAAGCACGGCGCCGGGAACGCCAGAGAAGGGACACTACCAGCAGGGCACTCAACCGTCTGGCAACTGCGACTTCCCTACTTTGCCGGCGCTCTGTGACGATGCAGGAGGGCCTAACACAGTGCTGCAGCGACCTGTCTCGGGGGATGGTGCAGGTGACAAGTGCACTAGGGGTGCTATTGACTAGTCAGGCGTCGACAACTGCTGCAGGGGATGCTGCGGAGAGCATCGACACCAGCAGCAGCATCACACCCCCCGTCCCCGAAGCACGCAGGAGCAGCAGGCGGCTTGGGGTTGGCTCTAGTGAGGATGCACAGGCCGTGCAATCCACCACTGCAGCGCGTATGCGCAAACATTGATGTGGCCCTGCTTAGCCACTTCCCATTGGGTGACGTAACCCTGGACATACTCCTTGTATAGATGGTATATTGCCAGATTGGCCTGTTCATGTGTTCATGGCGTGGTGCCACATTAAACTACGTCATGACTTCTCACAACTCGCTGTGTCCCCTCACTTACTCAGAAATAGTTGCATGTGATCTCTGCCCGTCTCTCTCTCCCATCGATTGCAGTTGGCACTCTAGCTGCGCTGCCCTCTGGCTGGCCTGACTCATCCTCGTTGTCCTCAAAATATGTTAGTTCCACATCTGTACCTTTTTTCGTGGCAAGGTTGTGCAGCATTGCACAAGTGGCAATAATCTTGCAGCAGGTGATGGGTTTGTACTGGCGTGCGCCTCCGCTCTTGTGGAGGCAGCGGAACCTGCTCTTCAGTAGTCCAAACGTGCGCTCCACCACATTGCGTGTTGTTTTGTGGGCCACGTTGTATCGTCTCTCACTCTGGGTTGCTGGGTGTAGGTAGGGAGTGAGGATGAATGAACGGCATGCATATGCACTGTCGCCTGGATGAGTAAAAGGGAACCATCAGTTACATGCCTCTATACACTCTGATTTGCAGGTTTCAAGGGGCGTCACTGTTACTTACCCAGCAGGTATCCCTCTCCGAATTCTCCGGCACTCAGTCGTGTGTAGATCCCACTATTCTGGAAGATGTAAGAGTCGTGGGTGCTCCCAGGAAACTTTGCAACAATATCTGTGATGATGTTCCCTGCATCACAGGTCACCTGCACATTGATGGAGTGGGTGGACTTCCTGTTCCTGTAGATGTGCTCTGTATCAGCTGGTGGACAGATTGGGATGTGTGTACCATCAATACAGCCGATGACATGGGGGAACTGTGCCATGTGATAAAAGTCTGTTTTTGTTTTCTGCAGTGCAGCCTGTGTGTTTGGGAAGCTTATGTAGTGGTGCATCCTCTGCATCATGGCATCCAGGAACTTCCTGAAGAAACGGGACAGGCAACTCTGGGATACACCACCCACCGCAGCTATCACCACCTGATAACTGCCGGATGCCAGTAGATGTAGGCTGCAGAGCACCTGCACATGTGGTGGTATGGCGTGCGCCCTTCTTGTTGGCTGGTCCAGGAGTGGGTGCAGGTCCCTTATCAGGTCCATGATGGTTTCGGGGTGTAGCCTGTACCTCTCATGTATCTCTGCATCAGTCAGCTGGAATAGTGTGATGCGCTGTCTGTAGATTTGTTCCTCCCGTCGCCACACCCTCAGTCCTGCTGCCTGTAGACGTAGGCGCCTTGCAATGACGTACATGGCGGCCATGTTGTCCACGCTGTTGCATTTTGGGATTGCTTATGTGCATTGTTGATGGTTACCACCTGATTTCAATCCGTGTTAATTACCGACTCTTATTTACCGATTTTCCTGGATTTCTTAATTACCGACTGCTCCTACATGTCATTTTAAATTTTTACCACTTCATATTTACCACTTCATATTTACAGATTCGTTAATTATGTATTCGGTAAATATGAATCGGTATTTTAGAATTCGGTAACTATGAATCGGTATTTACCGCCTCATATTTACCGAAAAGTGGTTTTTGGACTCCTACATCTCACTTGTCTGGTCTGGATACCGGTCGGTAACGGCATATTTACCGAAAATCGGCCGTTACCGACCGGTATTTCGCTACCTACATGAGGCCCATAGTTTGCTGTTTGGTGCATCATTTGGACTCTTGTGGATTGCTTGAAAGCAATGCTTTAGAGACTATTTTATATTTAAAAAGTACACTGAATCTCTACTCCTTAAATTCAATGTTATATGTGTATTTTTTAAGACTCTATTTTCTTTCTTTTCTCTGCTACAGGCCTTTTCAAATGTTGTAGTCATGCCTCGTATTTTGTCTGCTGCAACACACCATATGCATGATAATCAAGCTTTAGCAAAGCCGAACTGTCTGACTTTAATATGCAAGTATATAGACATGCCCACAATAAAGCCAGACCTACTAGCTTTGCCAATGCTGTTTTCTTTTGAGGAACTGCGTTTGGTGCGTCACGGACACACTTGTGTCCTCAACCTACTGTTGTCCCACCTAGGTACGGTTGCCACTATTCTGTCTTTTTGTCTTTCACTGTTTCGAAAAGCTCTCATGCTAATTGTGCTGCACACAATAATCCATCATCGTTTCTCCTTACCATTCATATGACAGTATAGGGATGAGAAACATTGGAACAAGCTTTTTCTTTTTATAAGAATGGTATTCAAGCAAACTGGATAGTTAATAAACAGGGAATGGCGCAAAAGGTGCTGCGTACTGTCAGGGATCGCGGTGAGTAAAATAAAGATGCTTTTGTGCATCAGCAACACGTTCCAAAGATGAGCACATGCAGCTACCCTGGGACCAAAGGGTCGAAGGTGGGTACTTGGCGTGTTTGAGAGCCATAATAAGGCCACATGAATACAGGATCCCAATAGCAAATGACCGCAACCATTCCAGTTGTGGTCCAGTAGTTTTTGTCTGTCTTCTGGCCATTTAAACCAGGGAGGACGGGAGCATACTGCATCACATCTTAGCACTCAGTTCACTCAGATGCATAGTGGGAAATGTGATGCATGTTAACACTTACTTCAAGAAAGACTTTAGTTTTCACCATTGTTGGTGCAGCCAGTGCTGTGTATCTCTAGACGAGTGTTTCAGGCAGGGCCAGCTTTCGGGCGGTGCGACCGGTGCGGCAAAACTGGGCGCTGACCTGAAGACGTGCATTGACCTCAGGAAGGGCACTGTGTTTAGCAATAACTTACAATTTAACATCAACTGCTGCAGAGTTCCTTGTGTGTCCAGCTTTCAGGCAGAATATAAATGTCAATATAACTCTTGTGATTAATGTTCCTACTAGAGAGAGAGATGGGAGTTTTGTGTAGTGCCAGTGTTAACTTGCCATAAAGTAGCGCAGAGGGTTAATATGCCTGCTGTAAAGAACATAGCTGTATTTTATGTGGCTAGTTGAGTGAATTAGTAAAGCCAGCCTTAACCAGCACTTTACAACAAATGAAATGTATGTAAGAGAGGGTCTGTGGAGAGATGAGGGGGACCGCGTGGTAGAGAGGGAATCCGAGGATTGATAGGGGTGGAGGCGCCAATAAACATTGTCACACTGGGTGCCACCAGCGCTAAAGCCAGCCCTGGTTTCAGGATTGTTGTCCATCTTCAGTACAGAGTAACATGTTATTTTAGAGGTGCTGGAAATTCTGCAAGCCACAAACAGCAAGCCACGTCCTCTTCACAAAATATGTGAAACAACCTTATGCAATCCCTTTAAATAGTTGTATAAATTGAAGCTTGCTAAAATATTGCCCCCTCACCTCTTTCAGTGTTCATTGGGCGGAAGAGAATGGTTCAGAGAATTTGAAATGTTGGTGCAATATGAGAAATTGAATCCAATCCCCATTGGACAGCTTCCACATTATTTAGACAGGAACAACGATGGGTGTTCAAACTTAGAAGCAATAAAGGGGGACTCAACGAAGAGATACCTTGGGTCGATCTTTCTCATTAAATTTTCATCCATGTAAAGACCTCCCATTACTACATGTTATACATTATACTGGGAACTACTATATGGCTCAGTGCTTCCCACCTTATCACCTTGAGTCCAGCAGCTCACTCCAGTATTACCAGTTCGGTCATTCCCTACACGCTAATAGATATCTGCTAGCTAGAGGGAGAATGCAGTGGATTCCACCATACTTTCTAAAGTTACCTTTGTATAGGCATCTTCGTCACCTTACACTGCCACTATAGACATCTTTTTAGAAACCACGAGCGAACCTACTAAGGAGTGGTTTAAAAATATAATTTTTTAGAGATTTCTGTCTGTGTACAAAAATTTAAAAAAAATGTTGGGGGGTACGAGGCATATATGATGATTTTTTACTCATATTTTTCCTTTCTCTTTTAATAATTTTCAGCACCCCGTAGCAAGGGATCTCCCCCTGTTCGACACTATTGAACACCCAGATAAATTGTTATTTGGGGCCTGTTGCATCTGGGTCGAACTAAGAAACAGTATCTCTGCTGACTTATCCCCCGCTGGCAATAGGCTCTTCTACCACATCCGCAACCACTGTAAGATGGCCGCCTCCTTCTACAGCCAAGTTGTATCTACACCTTCCTGACGCAGCGGGATGACGTCGTCACCCGCTTCCCGCTACTCACCCGGCAACGGTATTTAGTCCATCGTTTTTCCTGTAAGCAATGTCACCGGCGGCACTGCAGGACGGGTAGGTTTCCCGTGACGTGAGGACAGACCTCTAGTAAGTACTTCCACCCCTATCTAACCCTTTTCTCTCCAGGCAACACCTTTACATTACGGTATCGCTAATGTTTGGTCTACCTCTTATGTAGCCTCACTCCGCAGTACGGCTGACGGAGTCCATCTTCGATTCGGGGAGGGTAGGCTCGCATTTCCGTTATTTTGTGATTACGCATGGATTTGTGACGTTTGGATGTGTTTTTGGCATGGAAAGAGCATAACACCATGGGGTCCTCACTGTATTCCCCCACCATTTGAGATGCGCCTTTGTTGCACTTCTATTATGCCTTCCATTTTCAGGTTGTTGTCTTCACCTCGTCTATCCCCTTTAGGGGCAGGCGCTGTTACTAGGACAATATCTAGTCACTGGTGAACCGTCATTCTAACACGCCACAGGTTCCGCTTTCAGACATTGTTCCTTGGGGTGTCATCCATACTAGTTTTAGCTACCGCTATCATTTGGCACGTTCACACGTCATATTATCCCTCACCTTATCGTTGCACTATTTATTCAGCGATTCTAGGTGTACACCCTTTGTACTTACCCCTTTGCCACCACAACAACGCGGCGGCACAGGACACCATTAGAATCCATGATCACTGCTAGATACAAGGATCACTACTGCTTCGTTTCACCTTTGCGTGTGGCCACTATTAGCACCACTATTGAGAAGCATGAACATAGAGGCGTGCACATGTCCGTTGAATGTTTCATGCTCTTGGCACTTGGGCACATATTGTGCACTTGTGATTCCAATTCTGTAAACCAGTACCATTTACAATTGATATGTTACTATGTTCCCTTTTTTTCCTTTTTCTTGTTTTTCTTCCCCCCACCCCTCCCCCTCATATAATAACGTGCCCCTAGACAATAATTGTCAAGCATACCTGACCCAGGTTATACATGGGAATACGGGTTGTCTCTTCCTGATTCCTGTTTTCCGAGTTTTCTATATGGTCCTGATGAAGCGCTCTGGGATCCACTAGGGACCACTTTAGCGCGAAACATGTCGACCCTTTTCTAAAACACTCCAGTTACACACTACACGGGTTGAGAGAAGTGGGATTCTATTTGGTCTTGTTTCCCCTCTCTAAGTGGCACTACGGTGCATCTCCATCCCCGTGGATTTTTTACTTTGAACGAGGGGTCCTCCGAATAAACTAACTAGGGATTCCTGGCTCATTTTAACTTGCACTCACTATCACTCCCCTACCTCATACCCTCAGACACAAATGCGGCAACTCCTGAAAAGATCTCTGCCAGAGAGCCCCTGAACAGGGCCCGTGAGGGACTGCAGCGCTACCCCCACAAGGAGCAATTTTGCCCAATGATGATGCTATACACTCGTAAGGGTGTGTGAGGGCACCACGTACCATACATAGGAGTACTTTCTCTCCTCTCCGCATACTCACTTATCCTATGGAGACATTTTCTATAATTTACAGCTTATCTGCCTGCTGTAACTCCCTTTCTTTGAAGGAACTGACACCATCCTTTGTGATCATGTACTACTTTTAGGAGCATTGGTTCAGGACCTCTTTCTAATAAGCTCCTTGTTCCCCCTCTGTTCTTTTATTTGGTGCAGTATGAGAGGCATTGACCTGCATGTAGTTTTACACAGTGGCTGTTCACCAGTTTCACAGGATGGTCCATAAGAGTAAAAGCATTAAACCATTCAGCTATGCCCCAATACTCATAAAAAGAGGCAAGTAGACAGAAGCCATGCTAAAACCCTTATGTGCATCGCCTGTTAATGAACTAACTCGAAACCCGATGCAGAACTACCTTAATTGCCATTTCATGCATTAGTCAACATGCCCCCTGTTGGTATGTCCCACGTGGAGCAGTCACATACGCCAGCCAAGATCACGATGGAAGTCCTCAGCAAAGTTGTTTTAATGTTTTACATAAAGATCTTTGGCTGTTGTCGTTGTTTACTCCGATAAAGGCAGTAACTTTGCTGTTGCAGTGCCACGTGACAACTATTTCCTCACTTTTTGTTTTAAAGGATGGTTCAATCTGATTTTCAAATAGAGACTTTAAACGCAAAGAGCAAAAGTTGTAAATTGTGTGTTAATTTCAGTTGTTCACATAAACCCTCAAAAATGATGACCAGCTTTTCTTTATGCTAAAGTGGTGATCTAGCGCTATTTCAAGCTTCTGGGCCGCTACAAATCATAGGAACCAATCAATGATTATGGGATGCAAGACAAAGTTGTGGAAGGGTCAAGCATGTATTTGAATTCACTACAAGTGTGGTTAGAGAAGCAGCTCTTCTAGATGTTCATGCTGTTTGACTGTGCGCCATGTTATATCATCAGCGCCTGACTCATGACACTGGTGCATGTGCTGGGTGAGTAGGTCAGTCAGTCAGTCAGTCAGTCAAAAAGGCTTTATTTCGATATGAATATATCTTAAAAAGCAAAACTACAACATTGTACAATAAGAAGATAAAAAGGAATCAGTGCATGGAGAGATAGACAAACATTTCATACTGCTACTGATGCCAATAAATTAGCTAAAAACAGGTAAGAATATTGGATAAAAAAAACAGATTAAACAACATACAAAAGCCTAGATGACCTGATGCGCCAAGCCCATCCTAGGAACTTGGCTAAACCACAAGCAAAGAGGGGCCTTGGGTCATTTTTTAATATTCGTAGGGCTTCTATACAATGTCTGGTTCCAAGTTCTCTGCAAAGTGGTTTTAACCACCTACTCCGGGGGGCTGCATAAGCCGGACATTCAAACAAAAAATGAGGAACAGACTCAGACCTCTTATCACAAAATGGGCAAAGGGAAGTTGTTTGAGATGGAACCTTCCACCTGGATGTTAATTCTCCAACAGGGAGTAAACCTATTCTGAATTGAAAATATAGGGCCATGTCTTTACGATTGGAGATGACATCCAGGTAAGGTTCACAAAAGTAAATTTCTTTGACCAAAAGAAAGTCCAAAGTGGACCTGCACAGATTGACATTACTGCTTCTGATGCCCGCCACCCAGCTCCAATAAATCTTTTTCAGCTCAGACTTAGGAGGTGCGGTTCTGTTAATCCAGGCCTCGCCAAGACCAAGGCAGAAGAGGAGACGCTTGACCTCCCTCAGCCAATGGATCTTGGACCAGCCTGGTGACCCCAGCACCTCGGTTAGGCCATCCGCGTAACTGGATAATTCTGATGTTCTCCATATTCTCGCCCATAAGAGTAGAGGGCGGAGCCTAGCCTGATCGCTGATTGGCCGAGTGCCCAGATCCAAAAGCAGTGGGAGAGTTGGAGTGCTATAAGGGAGCCCCATAAGATCTTTATGGAATTTATTTTCAGAACGGGACAAGTGGTCCACCTTATAGACCCCCCAAAGTTCAGCCCCATAGAGAGCGGCGCTAACCTCCCTTGCCCTATATATATCTAGGACAGGAGCAATGGGTTTCAGGGATGAGGCACAATGTTCCTTAAGCAAGGCACCCACCACCCTCTTATGGGTCAGCAACATCATTTGATGGTGACACTTCCAGCTCATGGAGTCGCAGAGGCGAATACCGAGGTAGTCGAACTCTGACACTCTCTCGAGGGTAGCTGAGTCCAAAGGCGGTGGTTTGGCCAACCTTTTCGGGGGGTTAAGGACCAAATACTTGTTCTTAGCTGTATTAATAGCCAACCCTCTCATATCACAAAAAGAGTTAAAGTTAGTTAATAGACTCTGCAAACCCACCGGGGTTTTAGAAATCAGAAGGGTATCATCTGCAAATAGAAGGGTGGGTATTCTTCTACCGGCCAGGGATGGTGCATCTGCGGGGTGTTGTAGCAGATGCTCCACCACTCCGTTGACATACAATGAGAACAGAGTGGGGGCAAGGACACAACCCTGGCGTACCCCTCTATTTACAGGTATACGTGCTGTTTTTTGCCCCTGATTTCCCCACCTAATCTGGGCAAAATTATCAGAATGGAGGTTTATCAACAAGCTCAGCAAATAAGGTGGAATACCCTGTTCGCTGAGAACACTCCATAATTGGCTACGGGGAACTAGGTCAAAGGCAGTCCGCAAATCTATAAAAGCAAGATACAGACTGCCTTTGCCCAGTAGAACCACTTTCCAGTATAGCATCAGAAGACGAAAGGATTGTTCTATTGTCCCCGTGCCTGTTCTAAAACCAGCCTGAAAGTCTGAGAAAATACCCTTTTCCTCTACCCATTGCAGTATCCTTGCCAAAACCACTTTTCCAGCCACTTTTTGTGAAGTATCTAAGAGGCTTATTGGGCGATAGTTAGCTGGGTCGTTGCGACAGCCTTTCTTAAAAATTGGAACGACCTCAGCACCCTTCCATGAAGTCGGAAAGGATGCCCCTTCAAGACTGAAATTCAATAAGGCGGAGATGAGTTTTCCCCATTCGTCTGGGTTGATGCGTAGCAAATCTCCTGGGATGCCATCCGGGCCAGCAGCTTTATTGGGCGCAAGGGTATTAATCGCCTCCACCACTTCCTTAGAAGTGAACACAAGCTCGTCCATAGACTGAGAAGGTGCATGAGGGTGGCATATTCTCAAGCTTTCCCCCTGGTCCTGGGTCGTTGAATAGAGTTGGGAAAAATGATTAACCCACGCGCACTCAGGTACGTTACAGGTGATCATTGTGTCCACAGGTCTCTCTCTAGTTCTGAGTAGGTCCCAAAATCCCTTTGCATCCTTCCTTAGACTAGCGGCCTTCAGGTCACACCAAAACTGGTCTTCCCAATCTGTCTTTGCCTTTGTTAAAACCCTCCTGTAATTGCCCCTCACGGCACAAATCAGAACTCTATTCTTAGATTTTACTGCCTTTAGGAGTTCCCGTTTGGCCATACGACATGCAGCTGAAAACCACCCAGCAGGGCCCTTCCTGCCACCACTCTTATTGGCCCTCTTCCCCCCAGTGGGGGCTATGAATAATTCACCTATAGCCTTTGTGGTTTGTTTAAAAACTGCAGGTACCTCTTGCACACTGAATGAGGGGGAGTCTAGGCAGGGTATAATATTAGCCATTACAGATTGTACCTCCAGCATCTTGGCCTCATTACCAATGATATTTTTCCATTTCAGGCGCCTACCACAGTTAGAGGGGCACACTTCATGGGTTGTTTTCCACACATGCGGGGTTAGGAGGGGAGACCAACCCTTCCACAGTGGGGACAGAGACAGGGTCAGAGGATTGTGGTCGCTATCAATAGAAGGCCGAACCTCCATGTCCACCAGGAAAGACCACAACCGAAAATTCAGCATAATGTAGTCAATCCTAGAGGAATGCCCTATTCTGTTAAACGTATGTGCCCCCATTTGGTCTGATTTGGATCTACCATTAGTTGCTCTGAGACCATGCTCCAGACAAAGAGCATTGAGGTCAATTGCGTTTTGGGTCCACCTTCTAATAGGAGTAATTGACAACGGAGGGATGCCTCTCCTTGCATCATCGTCACTAATGCCCAGCACATCTTCCACAGCAAGAGGTTCGAATGTGCAGTTAAAATCCCCAGCTAATAAGACAAGGGAGTCTGGATCACAGCGCTTAAGTTCCTCGTCAATGCCAGATGGGGCAAGAATAGATAAACCACCTCTAGTGCTTCTAACATAGATATTGAATATTTCAAGCACTCCTCCACCAGACGGGCCTCTTACTGATAGTCTCAAAAGGTCCGGGTAATTAGTGGCTATACATTTAATAGAATACCGCAGGGAAATGCTTACCCATATTAGCAGGCCTCCGGAGGGGCGCCCTTTGCCTCCGTTCGGTCGAACTGCTGGTGCAAAATAAGTAGTGTATCCCAGCTTATGTTGTGGATCCATGCACCAGGTTTCCTGGAACAAACAAATCGCAAAAGATTCGATAAATATGTTCCAGTCTGGGATGCTTATATTCCGAGCTAGGCCGGCAATGTTCCAGCTTACTACCTTCAGAGGAATGCTGGGGATCTCTCCCTGCCCTAAAGCCAATACTCCTGTAATGGGAGTATAATCCATGGCAATATCCTTATCGCCGACAGGTGATACCACAGCAAAAGGAGTTTGAAAACCTTCAACAGGCGTCTCCCCACTAAGCTGGGACAACGCCTGTAAATGTCCCCTAGTTGTAAGAAAAGGAAGGAGGGTAGTGATGGAAGAGCTCACCTGCGGCTCTCCAAGGGGTAAACTTGCAATTAATGACTCCCCAGATGGTTCAATGTATAGCTCACGTATAGAGGGAATTACCTGTCAATAACCTTTCCAAGATCGACCCTGCAAATGGCCAGGACCATTATTAAATAGGCTGAATTGAGAAGTACAGCCACGAATTTGTCTACTGTCCCGACCTTCCCACATATGGGTTCCGGTCTGCCTCGACAGAGTTGAGGGATTAAAATAGCTGAGGTCACAAGTGCCAATTGAACCCATGCTTCCTACTAAGCTATGTTCCTTCATGGGACCTCTACATATGAAACTGGCAATCCTTGGGTCTTCAAAATTCACTATGATACAATCGCCACAAATAGATTTTTCCCTAGTACCAATCCAACCAACTCTACGTACGTGTAATATCCTGCCCCCCCAAAACTCGGGCAGGGGTCTGTTCTCTTTGAGCCAGAATAAGGTCTTATTGAACAATTCAGTATAGGACTCACTCTTACCTGGACTAAGAACCGGAACCCCGGTCAGGACGACTACATAGGGCTGGCACTCAGGGGGGAGATTTATAATAGAGTCCCTCCCACAGGGAGGGGCCTCACCTGGATGCATCACATGGGCTTTTGCAGTTTCCACTAAGTTGGAAGTTGGGATCTCTAGTGCGCTATCAGCTAATGGAGATATAGCTGTAATAGTAAAATTTCCCTCACCTGCGCTAGCCGAGGCCGGGGGACAAACCGTCTTTTTGCCTGGGATAGTGGTAGTAACTTTGGGGGATTTGAATTTCTCAGCAGGCTTAGGGAGAGACAGGCCGATGGTACTGGAGGTACCAGCGACAGACACCGTAGAGAGCAAGTTATGATTAATCGCTTCCAAAACAGCTGGTGAGTTGTCGACTGTAGGAACTAAATTGTGTTGGGCAGTAGACGTCACCTTTTTGTCAAAACCCCCGCCTAAGCTGTCATCCCTAGATCTTAGCTGCACTTTTATAAAAGATTTCAATGAGAAAAAATTATCTAGGGTTGTCTGCTCCATTTTATCCATTCGCTCAGTTAGCCCTCTAATTTTATCTAATACTGGCAAAAGTAAAGATTTCATTATTTCCTCCATTTTTTTAACCAGGGAAGAATCTGGGGAGAGGGGCGCTACACTACCAACAATCTGAGTATTGAAGGCGGTAGTTGCATTCCCCTCAGTGGTGCCCTCTTCTTTATCTTCCTGGAATAAACTAGAGTCCCCCCCTGTTACCCTATTGAAAACGCCCCTCCTAACAGCCGCCCGCCTCTGGTTTTTACAGGTTTTAGAGAGTCTATTTTTCTGTAGGGTAATAAATCTTCTAGTCTTTAGGGGGACTGGCTGGATTTCCGCCTGCACCATGGTAGTCACCGGGGTAGGTGAGATTAGGAGAGTAGTGGGGTCAGCCGAGTGAGAAATAGAAATGGGTGACTTGCTTACTGCTACGACTGGGGCCACATAACTTTGGGCATTAAGTGCCGTAGCCGACAGATTCTCAAGCCCTTCTATATTGGCTCTCAAGGCCGCCACACGAGGATGGTCCAAAGGAGAGGGGGCAAGAGGGTGCGGGAGTGAGTCCAATACACGCTCCAGTGAGGGTATCTGAGCTATCGGGCCGATCGAAGATCGTCTATCACCAAATGGGCTACCAGATAGCCGCCGCTCAGCCATAGAAATTTCTTTGTCAATGACATTGGTCACACGGGTAATAAACTGATCCATAGTTCCCGCCATACCCTCCACGCTCCCCCTCAGGCTTTTACCTGAGCGAGTTGACATTAGTAATACAGGGGCAAACCGTGAAGCAAATCAAAACAAACCCCAGCAGAGTGTATACTAGGCAAGAGGTAAATAAAGGATATATGTGGCTGGAACAAGCAAGTATCAAGGAAGGGAGGCCCAGACACATGAACACCTAACATATGTAATGCGGCTATTTCAAGTAATGTTCAATAGTCACAACCCAGTCCGAATCCACAACAGGGGGTGATTAACAATGTTCCTTTCCCAGGTCGCTAGGGTAGATGGGATATGTGGTTCCTCCACTCTGCGGCCGCTTCGGATGTCAGCGCGGCGGCGGGAGGAAAGGCGATCCTCCGTCAGTATGCCCGGGGCAGCAGCACTCGAATATCAGGTAGGCAGGTCTGTGCTAATGTTTGGCGATTGATTAGTCCCCCGCTCCCCCGGAGTACAGCAGCAATTTATGGCGCCTCCAGGCGCGATGAGGTTGCTTCCGGGTTCCTTTCCCAGGTCGCTAGGGTAGATGGGATATGTGGTTCCTCCACTCTGCGGCCGCTTCGGATGTCAGCGTGGCGGCGGGAGGAAAGGCGACCCTCCGTCAGTATGCCCGGGGCAGCAGCACTCGAATATCAGGTAGGCAGGTCTGTGCTAATGTTTGGCGAGTGATTAGTCCCCCCATTAGGTTCTAATGATACAAAGCATATTCAGGGGCAGCGATGGCTGGGAAGCTCTGGCTCGAGTAAACAACGTACCAAGTCACTCACTGACAGATACCAGGCACTTATTGGCTAGAGAGCAGTGCACCTGTGCCACTCTTTTGAGGTCATTCTATAGATTGGCACTCGTCTCTTTTCTTCCCATTTCAGAGGATGCTGATGCAAAATATACAAGGAGGACGCTCCTCCCGACCCCCTGATTAGGAGTTGAGTGATGTGAAATCTCCATATGGAATGCCACTCCACTTAATCATGAGTGGGTAATTTTCCCACATCCAGATTTACCGGGTGCTAGAACAATGGACTCAATTGTACCTGCCTGGTAATCCAGAAGTAGTGAGCAACTCGTAATTGGAGCCATGGGTTGAAAAAAGCATTTACTGTCAGCACTACGCTCTCAGCAAAGAAGCGGTGGGTAGTTTTTACATCCATCATCAGTGCACATAGAACAATTTCAAGAAAATACTTGGTTCTCTTCGGATGAAGAGCTATTACTATGTAGTCATGCTAAAAAGGAGACATGACCCCCAACTAAGCAGAATTCCAACAACAGTTATTTCGTGGTCTGATGTCAGCAACATATCCTCTCCTTCTCTTTACAGTGTGTTAGAAATGGAGGTCTCTAGTTGGCAGAGGTAGGTACCTTTGTCCAAATAGGGACCATTGTTTCAAGTCAGGGTAAGCAGGATACACACTTTAGATAACCCCTGCTCACCCCCTGGGTAGCTTGGCGCGAGCAGACAGACTTATACCAAAGGCAATGTGTAAAGCATTTGTACTCAAAACACAGAGTAATACAGTGATAACATCACAAATGGATACCATATCAGTTTAGAAAAATAAAGTACCTTTATCTAAACTCAACAAGACCAGAACGACAAAAGACCAACATACATGTATTAAGAATGTGACTTTAAAAAGGTTACCAGCAACTGGGTGCATAGAAAACTATGGATGTGTGATTTCTCACAAGTACCTGCAGATGCGTAAAAATTCACCAGGCCAAACAACCGCAGAGATGTGAAGCATCGAGAAACAAAGAGATGTATCAGTTGATGATACCTTGGGGAGGCAAAGAGACAGTTCTGCTGAGAAGTGATGCGTCGTGTCCGGTCTGTGGGGGGAAGTGAAGCGTCGACTCCAAGACGATTCTGGTCCGCAGATGGTGCATCAGGAAAACTTGCCACACAGGTATGATGCATGGAAATCCAGGATGCGTCGGCAATCAATGCAGCCGCGTCGAGCAGTGCTGCATCGATTCCTTAAGCCACGATCCCTCGATGCATCAGTTCTTGCAGTGGCGACATGCGCTGCATCACTTTCGGCAGAGGCACAGCAATGCATGGAGATTCTTCTCACACAGCGGTGCTGCGTCAGAAAAACAGCCGCAAGAAGAGCGATGCATCAATTTCTTCAGTTCTTCTTTTCTCCCAGCTCCCAAACAGCAGGAACAACCTCCAGATGCCCAGAACTGGAACAGGCCCCTCTTGGCAGGTCAGATCTCTTAGCAACAGGTAAGCTGGGGTTGAAGTCTTCGTGTTCCTGAGACTTTAGAACAGGAGGTCAGCACACACAGGCCCTTGGAGAGCTTCTTCAAGCTGGTTCAAAGCAAGAGTCCAGTCTTTGTACTCTCCTTGGCAGAAACAGCAACTACAGGCCAACCCCACACAGCACACGGCAAAGGGGCTGTACTCCTCCTCACAGATCTTGAGCTCTTCTCCTTGACAAAGGTTCCTCTTGAGTCCAGAAGAAATATAAAGTTCTGGGGTTTCAGGTGTAATACTTATTCCCCATAATGTCTTTGTTCTCTTTGTGCAAGGATCTCTGAGCCAAGTCTAAACCAGTTCTGTCCTCGCTGGTGCAGTATGACCACCGGGGGTGGAGACAGCATTGCGCAAGGGAGACAGGACCTATTCAGGTGCAAGGAAATCTCCTCCCATTACTATAAATTCAGCCAAGGTTTATTTAGCTCAGCTCTGAGTCATCTAATAAGGTCCAGACACACCTCACTCCCCCAGTGGCTGTCTACAGTGAATGCACATCCCCAGCCCATGTCACTCCAAAACCAGACAGTCACTACATAAACAAGCAGAGGCACACAGAATGGTTAAACAAGAAAATGCCTACTTTCTAAAAGTGGCACTTTCAAACACACAATTTAAAAACCATCTTTACTAAAAGTTGTGTTATTAAATTCTGAGTTCAGTGAGCCTAAACTTTATTTCTCTATCTTGCCCATTTGGAAGTTATCCTTGTTAGATGTTACAATGCATTTCCCTTTCATCCTATGGGGCAAGATAGCCTTTCAATGGTGAATAACTAAATTGGCAGTATGTCACTATCAGGACATGTCACACACACCCGTACATGTCCTACCTTTCACATACACTGCACCTTGCCCAGGGGGGTACCTTGGACAACAACTGTGCACAGACACTGCAGTGGCAGGTCTGAGATACCTTTTCAGGGCTACTCATGTGGGTGGCACAATCAGTGCTGCAGGCCCACTAGTAGCATTTGATCTACAGGCCCTGGCACACTCAGTGCACTTTACTACGGGCTTACCAGTAAATCAAATATGTCAGTCATGGATAACCAATCATGATAGCAATTTACACAGAGAGCATTTGCACTTTAGCACTGAATAGCAGTGGTAAAGTGTCCAGAGTCGTATAGCCTACAAACACAGGTCAGGAAAAAAATAGAAGGACAAAGCAAAACGTTTGGTGATAACCCCGCAAAAAGGGCCAAGTCCAACTCAGTGTATGCTGGGTGGAACACAATGTTCATAAAGGAGACTCTTACATTGTATCTGATACAGTTGCTTTCTTGTGGATGATAGAAAAACTCTTAGGTCACTTTAAAGAACAGACTTTTAGACAACTTTATGGAGGAGGATATACACTGTGCTTGAACAAGGTCGGATTGGCCTATAGGGCAACCAGACAGTGCTCATTGGGCAGGTCTGGCAGATCAGTGTGTGGGTCCGTTTTTTACCAGCTTATGGGCCTGTTTTATGGCCAGGTGGCCATTTTTTTCTGTTGATTTCCCAAATATTGCCTGCAGTATACACAAATCCATGCAGTCTCCCATACAATACAAAATACCCATGCAGTATGTCTTTGCAAGTTCAGAACTGACCTGATTTGCAAATGTGGGCCACTTTTAGATATCTGGTTAGGTCACTTTTATTATCAATTTAATGTCCCTGTCTGATCCTGTCCTTGCTGCAAAGTCTGGCTTGTTGATGCTGAGGTTCCAATTTCTCTAAACAAAAGAAAATTGCACCATTACATAGCAATACACTAACATATAGAATTGAAATCGTCTTCAAATGAAGACTTCGTGAAATTAAAACACACTCGTCATGCTTAAGTGTTATGTTTATGCTATGCTATGCTATGTTATGTTTTGTTTTGTTTTGTTATGTTATGGGAATTGTTTCATGTGCATCTACACACAGGGATCTGTTGGCGTTATCTGCAAGACATGATTAGAGATTAAAGACTAAATCGGAATGTCTTAAGCCTATTTCTAAAATAAGACAGAGCAGGAATCGCCCTCAGTTCTTGGGCACAATTTAACAGGTCATCTCCAGAGTAGGGGACCTTCTCCACGAAGGCCTTTGTGTGCAACGCACATGGAATGCAAGTGTTTTTCTTAACATCAAACGACTTCAATGAAGAGAATTCAAATGACTATAATACTTGCATGAGTGAGACTGCTGACCCCTTTCAAAATTGTAAACTCCTTTGTCAACCCAAGAGACTCGACCATGCTCCGAGTTACTCCTGCCAATGCACTGCCTTTTCGCATGTTATTCGCTTAAGTGGCGGTCCCAATTCCGTCTGAGTGGGTAATGCGTGTGCACATTATTTATTGAAAAACATTTTTTTTCAAGCTGTGTTTTTCTGGCGGTTTGGGCAGGGACATTTTAAGGAGTTTGGGGGCCCTGGGCCAAACATATTTTGGGGGCCCCTGTTCAGAACAGCTTTGAATTTATGATCCAATTTGAGCCTCTATTTCCCACGCCGTTTCCGCTTCCTCAGCTGCGTTAGCGATCCATTAGCCTATATATATTCCCGATGTAAACGGATGTGCGCAGCTGACAGCAGTAGGATTTAGTGTTTCCTGCCCTGCTACTAGGTTTTTAATACTTTTTAAATTGTATATGTGTGGCTGAATTACTCTGTGCTTTTTAACAATTTCTCCTACCTACGCGCACTCTCACTTTACTTTATTCTGCTTGCCTACACCTCCTTAGCTGCTCCGATGCGCATCTCGCTTTTTCTCCAGTCCTGGTCCGCCGCAGCTGATACACCGATTGTGCAGAGGGCTGGGGCTAATGTCAGGCTCCTCACTTCTGCCCACGCAGTTTCCGCTTCCTCAGCTGCGTAAGCGATCCAGTTTGCATCATAGTCATTAGCCTATATATTCCTGATGCATGCCAAAGGCAAGCCCGTCTGCGCCTGTCAGCATCCCGTAGGCGTCCGGCACCAGCCATGCTGCCCAGTTCCTCTCCAGTGAGTTTATTCCACTATATTACAATAGGGAAAAACTGCTTAGCCTTAGGCGGCTACCATTATGTCAGTGTACAGCGGCTGGTCCTAGCTTGGAGGTAGACTTTCGATGCAATAAGTGCAACTGGTCTCTCCTCTAGCCCAGGAAACTCGCACCCTAAGATCCTCCCACTCAACAATAAGTGTAAAAACAATAAGAAAACAGAGGACTTAAAGGCCACCCTTTTAAAATTGTCACTCTATGCAAAAGCATGAACCACACATTTATGACCTACTTTTAGACGAACAGCCTGATCTTTAATTTCTCACTGAGACCTGGCTGTCTGAAGCCACCAACTCTACTATCACCTTGGTTTTCCCTACGGTTTATAAAATCCTTAGAAGGGACAGACCGAGTGGGAAGGGGGGCGGTGTAGCCTTAATTTACAATCAAAAACTAGACTGCTCTCCCACCCCAATGGAAAACATCGAGGGCGCCGAGTCCTTAGGCTTCACTGTACCTTATCCCCCCATCATATCATAGCTGGTTTTCTGATTTACCGACCTCCTGGTGCAATTGGAAATTGTATTACTACGCTTAATACAGCCACCACCTCCCTGGCCTTAAAATACAACAACTGCCTTATTCTGGGAGATTTGAATATACATATGGACAATGGAAAAGACCCTCAAACAATTTCCTTGTTGGAGACGCTGCAGGCCTGCAACATGTTTCCATCTATTTCTTCAGCCACCCATGAGGAGGGCCATACCCTAGACCAAATCTTTCACAACTTTGACATATCAGTAAGCCTACCTCTTCCCATTACCTGGTCTGACCACCTCCTATTAAAATTCGTCATTCCCAACTCTACCACAACCCCTCGGGCTAACGCATGGCAGAGCGTCCCTAATTACAGAACGTTCCATAAAATATCCATCCCGATGTTAGCAGATGCCCTCGGTCGTTCCTCACCGGAGCAGTCTGGCTGCCCCAACTTGGACGCCCTCTCAATAGATTCATGGCTCCATACCAACATTGGTGCAGCGGTACCTGTTGTTTCCCGCTCCTCAAAGTGGTCGGCTCCACCAGCTCCATGGTTTAACGATTCCCTCAGATCTAGCAAAAGAAATTGTAGAGAAATGGAACAGAAATGACGTAAATCCCATCTACCTGAGGACAGAAAGGTGTATAAAGACACCTTAAAAGCTCATTAAATTCTTGTGAAGGCAGCCAAAAAAAACTTCTTTCAAACCAAGACAGAAAATGCCCAAAATAAGAGTAAGGAAATCTTTAGCACAGTTAAATGCTTGACCGCCACGAATGCCGGCACAAAGGAAGGGCCATGCATGGAAGAATGGTCTAAGCAAATAGCTAAATTCTTCCACAAAAAGATCTCCGTGATCCAACAAGCCTTCGCTAACATCTCAGAAGGAGAACTGACCTTCTAATAGCAAATTTCACCTCTTGGATTCTCCATCTTTACTAGCTTCCCCCGAGTTTCAGCTTGAAGAGTCACTGACCCTTCTCCAAAGCATTAAGTCTGGCTCTCCTACCGACCCAGGTCCAGCGAATATCCTGAACCTATTAGCTCCCACCATAAACCCCACGTTAAACCAGCTCTTCAATGCTTCCTTCTCTCTCTCCTCAGTCAACATGCCGAAATTATGGAAGAATGCTAAGATTCTTCCCAGATAAAAAACGCTAACGCCAAACCGACGGACCCTGCCAACTAGAGGCCAATCTCCCTTCTTCCGGCCCTCTCCAAAGTATTAGAGAAGCATGTAAACAAGGCCCTCCAAAAACACATTGAAGATGTGAAGCTCCTTCATGAGTCCCAATCCAATTTTAGGGCTACAGTATGGAGTCCGCTCTTCTGGAAGTGACTGAATTTCACAATGGTAAGCTGGAACAGGGAGGCAAGGCTTTTCTGATACTGCTCGATCTGTTGGCGGCCTTCAATACGTTCCCACATAAGAGGCTCCTGGAGAGACTTGCTAACATCGGCCTGGGGGGACCGCCTTAACATGGATGTCATCCTTCTTGGCAAATTGATCTCAGGACATCTGGCTCCCCCTTTCTCATCCCCAGTTCCGGCCATGAATGTAGGTGTCCCTCAGGGCTCTATTCTCAGTCCCATCTTTTTAAATATATATCTATCACCCCTTGCATTTCTAGTAGAGGAAGAGGGCGCCAAAATTGTTTCCTAAGCTGATGACACTCAGCTGATTTTTACATGTGAAAATGGAACCGACTTTGATGGGGCAATGATTAGGTCTTGCCTCACAAAGGTTTTTAACTGTCTTAAGATTAATCAGCTGAAGTGCAATCCTGACAAAACTAAAGTTGTTTTCTTTGGTAATCCAGAAACACCTGACTGGAGCTCTTGGTGGCCGAAAGATCTGCGCCCCCTCCCGCGGAAAAGGAGAAAGTCAAAAACTTAGGAATTGTCATAGACAAGACACTCTCCATGCGCTTTCGAATCCAAAATCTAACTTGCGCTTGCTTTGGCATACTCCGGATGCAAAAACAAATCCTGCCGCTGTTACTGCTTGAGAGCAGAAAGATCGCGGGGCAGGCTCTGGTGAGATCAAAGCTTGACTATGTCAACAGCTTGTACCTCGGGCTTTCCAAATCCCATATCCAGCGCCTACAAGTGGTACAAAACGCGGCGGCCAGAGCCATCCTGAGACCTAAACCCAGATCTAGCATGACCCCTATTCTTAAGTCTCTACACTGGCTCCGCATAAAAGAACGGATCGACTTCAAAGCGATGACCATCTTCTTTAAAGCTTTCCACGGCTTAGGAGCCGGCTACCTAAATAAGCGTGTTAATCGCTATACAACATCTAGACCCCTAAGATCTTCCAATGCCAACCTGGCTATCGTGCCTGAAACATGCTGTGCCTGCACTGGAAGCAGATGCCTCAGCTTTCTTGGTGCAAAATTGTGGAATAGACTCCCTGAGTCTCTGAGACTAACCACAGACCTACTCTCTTTCAGGAAGAACTTAAAAACTTGTTTTTTTAATAACTGATGGGTCTTTTACGTATATGCTTTCCCCCCGCTGTCACGCACCATGACACTCTAGTCTGAGTAGCTGCGTGCTTAATTAAATACACTATTTCATTTCATTAGGTCCCTGACAGTGCAACGGAACACTCGTCCAAATTCTAAAGGCCTTATTTATGAGGCCTTGCTTCACTTTTATGCCGCCAATGTGTCACTTTTTGTGACGCACCGGCAGCGTTAAAAATGTGCCATGTTGCGCTCTATTGACAAAGTGACGCATCTAGGCAGATGCGTCACTTTGTAAACCCCTGCACCACATTATACCCGCGCCAGGTATAATTTATGCAGGGTGGGTGTTCCCCCGCAAAAAGAATTCGTAGAAGTGGCGCATTGAAATCTATGACAACTCAGTGCGCCACTTCTAGGGCGCCATTGCTTCAATATCTTACACCTGCCTCACAGCAGGCGTAAGATTGATGCAGGCCCTTTCACATGGGGCTTGCCCCATGTGAAAGGACACATTGCTGGAGTTGCGTCTATTTTCAGACACACTCCAGCAATGCATCACTTTTGCGCCTACAGATACGTCAGAAATACTAACATATCTGTAACATGATGCGACATGATGCGTCATACAGTAAATATGACGCATCCATCATGTCGCAAGGAGGGTGCACTAAGAAGTGACGCATCCCTGTTTTCCCACAGCCATGCATCACTTCTCATAAATAAGGCCCTAAATGTGTTTACATCTAATATTCAGGGATAGTTATGTGTGTTTTCAATATTGTAACACAGCAGCAGCTCACCAATATTACTTCAAATAATCTCTGTGACGCCCTCCCATTTCTTATATGTTAGGCCTCATTTTGATCTAAAAGAAACTTTTTTTATGTATATTGCATGAAACATAAACACAACATTTCTCTGCAAAATGGCTGTACTAGACTCACACATCAGGTACACAAAAAATAAATTAAAGGAAAACAGTATTTAAAACAATCTGTTAAAGAAATATTCAAGGTCATTAGGGCAAAACTCTGGAGAACGGAGCTGACTCTGTCAGGGGGCCCCCTGAAATGCTGGGGCCCGGGGCCAGAGCCCACTTTGCCCATGCATTAAAACGTCTCTGGGTTTGGGTGAAGGCCGTGTCAGCGGTTCTGGCAGTGGAGCACATTGCAGGAAGAATGTGCTGCGCTCGCTGCAGCTCTGAACTTTGCCTTCCCTTGTGTTTTATTTAGAACAAAGTCTTCCCTAAGGAAACCTACCTGCGCCGAGTCCAGCACGGTGACTCCGCCGGGTGAAGGCTGCCACTGACGAGGAACAGGCTTCAAACCTGCGCAAAGATGCAAGAAGAGGTTTTATGTCTTTTTATGTCATTGTTTAAATTCTTTTGGCAAATATGAGCGTCCAGGGATGGGAACACTTATCGAAATGCTTCGTTTAGCGGCAAGCTTCCTTTCCAACCTGGGAGTGGTTACACGGTGTGATTTGTTGTCTCCTGTCTTTTTTAATACAATTGAAACATTGAATACATGACTGTCTTTTAAAAAAAGTTCGAGGCAACGCCACCGTAGAATAAACATCACACATGAAACAGTCACCTCAAAACTCGTAGTAGTCAGTGGTCGAAGTGAATATAAAAGTATTGGATCTATAATACTGAGTGTAATAGGGGCAGGGCCGGTGAGTGTGGTGGCAGGTTCAGAGAAGAGGCTTAAACAGAACATGATATTCTGTAACAAATCTATCGGCCTTCCACCTTCAGGTAAACACACACTTTAAATGAAAAATAGATGGAATTGTAAATAATCGGCGGGAAATGCACTTTTCTACCTTAAGAAAGCTCAATTTGTTAATGGGATCACTGCAGATGTTTACATGTGTAACCAGGATGTCGCTGACCCTTCACGGCCCCTTAACCCTTCAAGGGAGACCTCATTTAGCCAAAGACCAATGAATATCATCTTCTGCAGGGTGGCCCCATCGTTTGGTGTTACCCCACTGACTCAGATGCTAACACCCATACATTACCGCTCCAAAACAATACATCTTGGTCACCTCAAAGCTTCAAAGAACTCCTATTGATTAAAGCAATGTATTGGCTCACAAGCATCATTTAGGTCTGCCTCAGATTGGAGACCGCCCAGACGTCGTCAATGTTCGCGAGCTGGCTAGCCTGCCATGGCATGAACTCATCCAACACTAGGCTGTACTGTAGTAGGAAAGTATAGATAAATCCAAGCTGGTCGTACGGAAACGCGATAATATACATCTAAAATGGCCACTGGGGCTAAAACAAACACGCGGTCTAGTGTTTTAGGCGTAGATAAACCCATGCAAGTCGTTACGGAACGCAGAACTCTGCACTTGACGAAGAGAAATCCACCAGGATCCGGTCTACTTTTTTTTCATATGCATCTTTTATATAGCTCGAACTCGACCCGAAGGTATTGGAGCGCTTTACATGAGCACCGTATTTACATTACATATTTAGGCACGGGGAGATTCAGTGATTTGCCCACAATCACAGGATGTGGACGCGACCCCGAGGCTCGATCCCTGGTTTCCTGCACCAAAGTCAGCAGCGCCGACCAACCCCTAAGCCACCAGTATGCGTGATTGTTACACCTTACTCCTTAACGCTGCATCAGACACTGGCTAATCCTTTTAAGATTCCAAAACTTTCCATCATCGTTTTCAATGTTATTCTTACTGACCTACGTTCAACTCAACCTCGACGTACTCTTGCATAACAGAATCGACAAACGCTCCTATTATCTCACATCCAAGATCCATATTTCGCACATCACATCATTATCACATTTATTTTGTCACTTGATCATCACGCACTTTACTGAGACATCAGCAAAGATGGTATATTTCTCGACATACAATGAAAACAGACAAATACTTAACTAGCAAACGCAGCATTTAAAACTTCCTTCAAAAGTAAACAGAAACCAATCAAATGTTAGGCAAGAAGAAAAAACAAGCATTTGACAAAGCCAGTTGCTCTGGCCCTTGTACAGCATATGCACTCAAAGACACAACATGCAGCACTCCACTCAAAACAGTCAAATTGGGTACTCACATTGCTGACAAGACACACTAAATGGCCACAGAGATCACACACACAAAGCAACATGCTTGAAGCACATGCACAGACCAACAACAGACAAGCTGAATGCAAGCAAAACACACTTTGAAGCACTCACACAAACACTGGTGTGTACCAACATGAGGGCACTAATGAACAAAAAGCAACTGAAATTTGGATACATGCAATAGATTGCACATACAGACAACAGATTTTAAACGTGTTAATACTACAAAATAGCACAAAGACACAAGCGATGGCCAAGCAAAAAGGTCTGCGTTGCAGTTCCAAGATAAGCTTGGTGTGTTGGCTTTACCAATGTCTCCCTAAGAGGTAAAATGACTGAAGACAGTGGGATTAACAGATAAACTGAGCAGCAATAGCTTCTCTTTTTATGTGTGTAAAATACAAATTACACCTGCTTAAAAAGCATTTAAGACAAACATTTTATTTTGCCATAAGTTGAAATGTGCTCCACGCTACAAAGGGGATTGATTTACACTGGTATCTCGACATTGTAGGATAACCAACATGCTGGAAATTATAGCTGACTAGTAATTCAAGGCTGCTACAGCCAGTTGATGGGAGCCAAATTCTTAACAAATAAAAAATAAATCCTATGTGTACACGTGAGAAAACAAAAAAACAACACAAGAAACTACGGAGTATTAAAAAAAATCAATGGTATTTTCTCCATTACAGGAGCCATTATAATCCCACTGCAATTGGTCAACTGCATTTCCAACAGGATTCACACTTCATGTTGAAAGATGTTATCAGTCCATTCTACACTTACCATACCTTCCATCAGGAGCATATACCATGACATTCTATCAAGAACCCGTACCACCCTGACAAGAAAACATTGCATGACGCAGCACAAGGTTCATCATAAGCGTTTGAAAGTATAAACAAGCATTGGCATAGCCAATAGGTCTCGCCTTTGGGACCTTATAAGTGTTTAGCCATGCAACAGTTTATGTAGTTGCACCAAGGATATTGTGCTGCAGAACTAAATACTTATAAGGTCCCAAAGGCGAGACCTATTGGCTATGCCAATGCTTGTTTAAATGTTAGTTCTCGGAAAGAGAAAAGCCGAACTAGATAGTAAAATCTGCTTGGGAGAAATCCAGGAACATAAGTCTCTTATAAAACGAGAACCCTAGTTATGAAGAGCCTTAAAACTTTCCCACAGGCTTTTGAAAACAATGCACCTCTGAACTTGGAGTTCGTGTGGAGTCTGCAGGTATTTGGAAATGAGGTCAATCTGCAAAAGACAGAGGAGGCGCTGAGCTGTTGAGTTTTGTACCAACTGCGGATGCTGAATGGTATATGCTGGAAGTTGCAGATACAAGGCATTCGCATAGTCATGGCGCCAACCCACTGATCCATAATGTAAGCGTGGAGGTGTGTTTATTTTCTGGTAAGGAAGGCAGCGTCTTACCTAGAATCTCCAGATGGCAAAAACAAGATGAATTGACTTTACCCACCAGTGCTTTGAATGAAAACTCCTCATGAAACACAACACCAAGACAGTTCCATGATCTTAGCAGGTGATCAACATTAGCCCAAGGAACTAGACCTAAAGAATCAGGCCACCAACCAGTCGACCAACTGGCACAATGGCCTTTATTTTGTTCGAGTTCATCTGCAAGCAGCTAGTGGACATCCATGCTGCCAAAGCCCATAGTGGTCATAGGAATGGACCTTGCTGCGGTTGACGTCCAGTCACAGAATTATTTGACAATCATAGGGGAGAGGAAGTGGCCTTATGGCATGAGCTTTTGGCTTTGAAGCTGGACAATCAAGTTTGATCCTCGGCGTCGGCTCACCATCCTGTGATTCTGGGCAAATCAATTAATCTCCCCGTGCCTACCAGAAATGAATGTGCCCTGGTAAGTAAGTAAGTAAGTAAATATTTTATTTGTACATGATTAATTAAAATCTTTACAAATCGAGTAAAAACATTGAAAAAGAAAATTAAAAATTGCAAGGACAATTAACCAGAAGATGTTTAAAAGTTCTCTCTGTCCTGTGAGTTTGCCAGTGTAATTCAGATTATAGTTTACCATTATTAAAATCAACTGTCCTCAGGCTCTCATGTATCTGACCCCAGCAAGATCAAAAAATTTTACGACCTGACAATTTAATTTTGTTTTGCTGGGATTAAAGCAGAGTTTGACTGCCTGTCTACATGTCCGGATGCCGTGAGTTTTGAATGAGTCTCGCAAGAATTTGCATCTCAGGTCTTTCAATCTGGGGCAAATACACACTGTGTGGACAATGTCTTCCTTTCCAGCTTTGCACAGGCGGCATTGTGGTTGGAGATTTTTCCTTATCCAGGGTGGTAAGTGAGGATATACAGGGATTACGCCCAGGCGCATTTTAATTTTTTTTTCTTTCTTTCTTAAGTTCATGCCAACATTAAGGTATGCCTGTGGTTGCATTGATCCGTAGTCATTGAGGATTATCCATCCGTGTGCTTTTTTTGTCAGGGCCTCCTTATCTTCAACTGTGGAAATAAGTCTAACTGCTTTTTTGGCTGTTTTTTTAAACGTCACGTGGTCTGTTGGAATGCCCCACAAGTTGGATAGGCCCAGCACTTCGAGAGAGTCAATTAAGTACTTCCTCTCTGATGAATTTTGATGCCGAAGAGTCTCTTCCCAGATGTTATAATTTAGGGAATCTTTATCGGCGTTGCGTATCTTGTGCCAGGCAATGACGTATGCACACCGTCTTTCTAGAGTTTGTTTCGTGATGCCAAATTCCAGTCGTATTTGTGCAGAGGAAACTTGTTTTGGCAGATTAAAGATGAGCCTGTAGGATTTTGATATGACTATGTCCAGGAGGGGGCCATCTTTCCCTTGAAGAGGTTCGCTCCCGTAGGTGAGTGTTGGTAGTAGTTTTGCACAAAGTACTTGAAGGAGCGGGAAAAAAGTCAGATCTGGGAGTTTAGTTTTTAAGGATTTTAAGGCAAGGGAGGTTGCCATTCCCTTGCCTCGCAAGGAGTCCAGCTGAGGTTTAAAGGTGATCTTCGAGTCCAGTATTATGCCCAAGTATTTGTCTCCATTTATGTACCAGTTATATTCCCTTTTCTTTTTGTAATTTACTGCCATTGCCTTAGACTTATTAACATTTATTTGTAGAGCATTTTTATTTGAGAAGGCGTAGGTGGTATTTAGCAGGTGCTGGAGACCTATGGGTGTCTGGCTGATGAGCACCAGGTCGTCTGCGTACAGCAGGTTGGATAGTGTAGTCTTCCCTAGCTTTGGTGCGTGGCAGAAGCTTTTATCTAGTTCGCCCGGTAGGTCGGCTAGAAAGAGATTGAATAGCGTTGGTGCTAAGACACAGCCTTGTTTAAGGTCCTTTGTTGTTTTTATTGGTTTTGAAAGATGTGTGCCTGCGCCAAGTTTGATTTTAATTCAGGTGTTAGAATGTAATGCTATCAGTACATTTAAAAGATGATCAGGTATACCCCATTTGACCAATTTTTGCCATAACATGTTGCAATCCACATGATCGAATGCAGCAGTGTAGTCGATGAAAGAGAGATATAAAGGTTTATTGTTTTCTCTTGCTGTTTCCATCAGTAGAGTCAGGGCCATGATGTTTGTGATTGTTCCTTGACCCTGACGAAATCCGGTTTGGGTGTTCGGGATTACTGAGTTTTCTGTGGACCATGAGGTTAATTCCTCTAGTATGTTCCCTGCAAAGTATTTAGCTTCAACATCAATTAACGCAATCAGACGGTAGTTTTTTGGGTCTTTTTTGTTCGAGTGTTTGTAAATTGGACTAATTATTGAACCGTGCCATGACTCTGGTAGTATCTGAGTAGTTTTTGCGTAATTGAATAGCGGTGTTAGGGCAACGCTCCAGAACTCTACGTCGTTTTTGTACAGCATTGATGGTAAGCCATTGGGTCCAGGGGCTCCAGTTGGTCTTCCTTTCGCTATTTGTCTTCTGATGTCGTCTGTCCCAATGGTCGATACCTGTGGGTCTGGGTCTGAAAAGATGTCAACGTCAGACTTTGAATCGTTCGTTTTAAGATGGGGGTGCTACATTTGTTGTTTATTTCTCTTTGGTGATAGCCTAATCCTTCCGCCACGTCGTCCGTTCTCAAATTCTTTGGCGCTACCTCTTTAGTTGTATCCTCACTATTGAAGTGCCTAGCTAGATAGTTTGTCCACACTTCTTCTGTGATGTTTGAGTCTATACCACGGTGGTCTGGGTTTTTTATTTCCTTTATCATTCTCCAGAATTTAGAGCTGTTTTTTTGATTCGCTTCGTGGAATAATTTTGCCCATAGTTGATCGTTTTTATTTTTATGTTTCTCCCATTTCTTCTGTTTTAGGGATTTTTTGGCTTCCCACAAGGTTATTTGCAAGTCTTTGTTATCTGGATCTTTCCGTATCTTCCTCAGTGTGTGATTTATTATTCGTTTTTGGATCTTCATTCCTGGAGAGAGTGATGTTTTGTTTAGGTTCCCCTTTCCGTTTGAAAGCTTCTTTGTCGATCCCTTTGATAATTTAGCGGCGACTTTTTGGATGAAGTTTTGCCATTCTTCTGATGGAGTGTTTAGGCACTTTACTGTTTGAGTGTATAAGGATTTTGCCTCGAAACTTATTGTAGTGATGTTGTTGGAGTTACATCGGAGTCGCCTTAAGTTTGATGTTGTGTCTATCTCAGGACCGGTGTATGGCTCTACGTTAAGTAATGCTCTTGCTTTTATAGAGACTTCTTGGGGGAGGTGATCGCTAAGGCCGTTAACCCCTATCCTAAATGTTGTTATCATTGAAAACATGTTTAAGGATGTAAAGGTATAGTCCAGGTGGGAAGAATGTTTATTGGAATGGAACGTGGGGGCCGGTGGATTGTCGTCGGCAAAGCGCCCGTTCAGTGCCCTTAGGTTGAGGTCTTCTAGTTGTCGCAGTAGTTTTTTTGAGTTAGTTGTTGATCTGTCGATTTTAGCCATGCTTTGTCTTGGAATACCCCACGCTGTGCTAAGTTCTTGCTGAATGTTGTTATCATATTCTGTGTTGATAAGGAACATGTTGAAGTCACCACAGACTATGATCTGGTCGGACAGGTCTCCTTCGGAGATTTTTTGCAGTACCTTTATCAGTTAATTTGCTGCCTTTCGTTTTTGTGTTGGATGAATGTAGGTGTTTATTATTATGACCTCTTGAGTATGTTGTTGTAATGTTAGCTGAATTTTTACCGTCAAGATTCCACTTGGGGGGGTTATATAAAATGTGCCCTGGTGTAACGTAGCTGGTGATCATGTAAAGCCTCCGATACCTTTGGGTCTAGTTCGTGCTATATAAATCTGCAGAAAAAAATAAATAAAAAGCATATGCATACCACACGCAGGTAAGATGATACTCCTTGATCGACTCTGCAAGATGTGCTAGGTATTGATCAAAAAGGCTTAGCTAGGATCCTGTGGGACTCCACATAGCACAAGGCTCGACGAAGGTTGAACAGGTGACATAAGTACTGTCTGGCTGTGGTCATTTAAAAAATTATTAACTCCGGCTAAGGACCTTGCCACGCACTTTGACCCCTGAGAGCCTACTGAGCAGTATACTATTGCTCATGATAATGAAGGCTGCAGAGTGGTTGTCAAGGATGAGAGCAGCAAACCCACATTGATCCAAAATCGTCCTTAGTTCATTCTGGATAGCAACCAGATCCTCCTCCTTTCTGTGGGAAGCAGAGAACTTGAATGTGCAGGCCTGATGAGGGAGAGAGCTGTAATAACCTCTGTTAAATGAGAAAACACTACTTTCTCTAGTGACGTGGTGCAAAAAGGCAGTAGCGATCTAGAGACTATGGATGAGATTTACTAAGATTTTGTGCCGTGCTTAAGTCACAAAAGTGATGCAAAATGTCTCAAAATCTTTTTTTCCTCATTTACTTTCCAGCACTAAACTTGTATAACGTAAAAGTAATGCGAAGCAGTGCATAGCACTGCTTCACATTACTTTGCGCCATGGGGGCATGCCAAGGGTGGTGCATGGACGCTACCATGCAACCACCCAAGGTTTCTCACTCTAAACCCAATTTACCAAATACAGTAGATTGGGTTTAGCGTGAGAAAACTGTGCCCTTTGAAACTAGGTGCAAGGAAGGAGAAATGCTTTCATTTCTCCTTCCTTTTCCGACTTTTCATGCGTGCTGCACTGTGCAGCACGCATACAAAGTGGGAAAAGCTTTACCTCGTGTCTAGGCATAATATTTTGTACAGGAAGGATACCCTTCTGGTACGAAACCTATGCTGGACTCACACACACCCGAGTGCTATGGTGCTAAGGTGTGTGGGTGGCACACTGTAGCTGTAATCAGCGCCACCACAAGGGAAAGGGAAGGAGAGAGCCATATCTCTGAAGATATGGCCCTCTTCTGCTCCCTCTCTGTTGCGCAATGCTGCACAGCCTCACGGGAGTCTGAGCTGCATTGTGTGGAGATTTGGTAAATCTTCCCCCTGAGTTCCTTAACACTCACAGATGCAGGAAAGGCAGTTTTAAAAAAGGGAGGACACAAGCCAATTTCCAATTTAAAACAGCAAGCAAGTCAGAAGTGAAGAATTTACGAGCTAACAGACCGAAGAATACATAATGCAACTTTGATGCTGAAAAATATTGTCTGGGCTAGGGTTTTCTGCTTCTCATGTAACGAGGCATGCGTGGTCGGTGTTTGAATGGGACCTGAAATCATGTCTTAAGATGATGCTTCAGGTGGTTGGATTGAGAAAGGTTGGCAAATAGTCAGAATTTTATTGTAAAGAACTTGGATAGAGAATAGATGGAGAAACAGTTCGTAGTGCACTTCCGGAAATAGTGAATACTATAAAACTTTTGACAACAAACATTATTGGTAGCGTGCAAGTGTGATGCTTAGAACTGCAACTGTTCTTTTTTGATATGTGTTTTGAGGATGTGGCCTAACAGCTAGAGCGGTCAAACTCGAAGCTGGGGAACCGTGCTCGAGTCTCGGTAGGGACGCTCATCATTCAGTGATTCTGGGCAAATCATTCAATCTCCCCTCCCTACCAAATGAATATGTTAGTCTGTAACGCAACTAGTACACATGCACAGAAAGCGTTCTGATACCTTGGAGTTGAGTTTGTGCTATATAAAACTCCCCACCCCCCCCAAAAATAAAATTCTAAGAAGAGCCGTATATTCCAATCTTGCCTCAGCATGGTAGTTGCAATTTTAACTTCTCTAGAGCAATTTAAAAGCTTGTTTGGCTGCTAACAGCTCAGGAGTATAGAAAAGAGCAGATATCCTATTCTGATAAGACTTAACGGCTAACACTAGTGCAATTGCATTTAATGGAGTCGAAATCTCGAACTTAGAAGTAGCCTTAATAATGTTGACATTACTTCCTAACAGCAAAAGAAAGCTTCAATCATAGCTCTAAGATTTTCAGCATTTACTTTGGTCAAGTTGCTCTGATACACAGAGAATTACAATGAAAATGTACTGACGTAGAGTTTAGCAAGAATAATAAGGCGGCACGCAATGAACTACTTTGCTACAGAACTATTCTTCTAGAATGATGAAAAGAAGACAATTACATTTATGCTCACATTGGCAAACATTTGTAGCAGTGCATGTCTATTTGAAAGTTTGACTCAAGTGTCAGAAGTCAAAAGAACACCCACAACTCAAACAACATCTAGCCAAAGATCACCTTCGGTGTCTAGCGTCCTGCCAGTCTAGGAACTCACCTACGAACTTGCCAATAACAACGCCACACACAGAGAGCAGCTGTACACATCTTTATTTTGCTGTGTGTAAGTCAGAACTCAACATTCTAAGCCTACCTTCAACTCATCTCTCCAATGCTGAGGTCACAGGCCTAAGGTGTACAGTGGGAACCAAATGAGTTCCAGCATTCTTTTATCACAAGACACTACATCTCTAGCTTTGTAAATAAAAAGTTACAAATTTTTAAAATCAATCAATAAATAAATAAGTATACAAATAAATATATGAATAAATTCATAGATACACTAGCAATTACAATTCTACACTTAAGCGA
Source organism: Triturus cristatus (assembly GCF_964204655.1). Classification (NCBI taxonomy): domain Eukaryota; kingdom Metazoa; phylum Chordata; class Amphibia; order Caudata; family Salamandridae; genus Triturus; species Triturus cristatus. Next base: position 1,360,929,858 of record NC_140591.1, on the reverse strand, counting down.
TGTGGTGCCAAAATCACTCACCCTGATCAGGTCACTGGAAACAGGGAACTGGTAGTCGAAGTTTCAGTGATCTGCATAGATGAGGTTGAATTGCCAGCAGGTACAGAGTCATCAACAGTCTGTCTAGACCCAGTCTGTACATTAGCATCAATGTTTAGTGGGTGATGGGCCACATGCCCAAAATTAGAGGAATATCTCATAAGGGCAGTCATCATGTGTACTTTGGTGTTAGTGACAGTTGAGGCTTTAACCTCAAAAGGAGTATCATATCTGCTTTTCCTGTATTGTCTCAAAGGCACTGGCTCTCCTGTTAAAAAAGAAATGTTCTTTGCATGACATAGATGACATAAAGAACAACAGATACCATGGAGCCACAGAACATGCATCCTGTAGCCCCAAGAGGGCAACAACACCCACCGCCATCACCCCCAGGACCCCACCTCCCCCTCCCGGGTCTCACTCCAGGCACCCCCACCCACCTCGGACAAAGATATGTCACATTAACCACATGGAATCATATCCCAAATAACCCGCATGATGTCGCACAATCACATCTGGTGACATGCATGTGTCGTCACAAAAATGAGCTTCACACATTCACCTTTGGTCCCCTCGGGACAAACCGTAGGTCACAGCCTGCAAGACAAAAATTATGATGAGAAGGTGTGTCCTGCGCACATCAAGAGACAGAAAGAGAGCGAAGGAGAGAGAGAGAAAGAGAGAGATAGACGGACAGAGAGGGGGAGAGGGAGATAAACGGACAGAGAGGGAGAGAGAGAGATAGACGGACAGAGAGGGGGAGAGATAGATAGACGGACAGAGTGGGGGATAGAGAGATAGACGGACAGAGAGGTGGAGAGAGAGATAGACGGACAGAGAGGGGGAGCGAGAGAAAGATGGACAGAGAGGGAGAGAGAGAGATAGACGGACAGAGAGGTATATACGAACAGATGGGGAGAGAAAGAAAGAGAAAAGAAGAGAGGGACAGGGAGAGAGAGTGCCGACACTGCGCACCCAGGCCACACTGCCCACCTGCAGCCACCGGTGTGTCTCCAACCACATGCCGGTGTGTAGTGCAGTCCACCAGGTCCCACATCTGAGAAAGACCCGTCATCTGAAACAGATTCCAGATACCTGAATGGCAAAGTATATACAATTCCACAAGACATCATCCCCTGACCACCCCTGCACACCCAGGCAGCTGCACCCCAGCCCCTCCCGCCACCCACCGGTGCTTCCCCGCCCCTGAGCACCCAGGCTCACTGCTCAACCTTCAGCCACCGGCGTGTAGAAAAGAGGGCCCACCACGTGCCACTGTAAGCCACAAGCCCAGGGCCTGCAGGCATGGCACCCTCCACATCATGCAGCCCCGCTCCGCAGGCCACCAGGTCTCACATTTGGTGCTGGGTCTTGATTACTCCATGGCAGAGGACATACCAGTGCACCCGGCATCATCGCAGGCTGCACACCTGCTCAGCCTCATAGGTGCCACTAACTCTGTGAAGCAGGAGGCGACGCCACCTGGCGGTAGGCCCGCGCTGCCCGCTGGCTCAGGCCTACACTGCGGTCAAGCAGGGCACACAAAACCTGAGCCGTCCGGACCGCCGGGACGAGGCATCATTGCAGGCTGCACACCCACTCAGCACTTAAGGTGCCCCTACCTCAGTGCACCGAAAGTCACCGTCCTATGGCGGTGTGCCTGTGCCTGCCACAGTGTATCTAGTGCCACTAAGTCTGTGCCCCCACAGTCATGGACCCTCTATGATTGGGTATCGTGGTGCGGACGCCATCATGTCCCCTCCGAGCCTGCTGAATGTGCTGTCGCAGGCCCCTGGGCCCCCATGCCTACATGCACACCACATGGATACACCCCGAGAGAGGTTGGAAATGGCGTCATGCACGTGCGCCAGGCCCGTTTTATTGGCAGGGTCACATGTGCTGTGATGTGTGTGCTGGATGGGTGTGGTGTGGGTGTAAACCAGCCGTGAGGGAGTGGCCATGGCATGCTGACAACTAGACCTGTGAGCAGCAGATCACTGCAGGGGAGTCCTGGCACATGTGGTGTTGTTGTTCCCCGTGGAGCGTAGGCGTAGTGGGCTGGCCTGCTGTATGCCAGTACAGCTTAAGGGTTTGAACAATAACCCCAGGGCTCTGTGTGTGGTTCCATACGGGGCTGGACAAGGAATTTACAAATGCGTGTGTCGCTGTTGTTGCGTTGGCGGCACCCGGTCGACAATCAGCAATGTGTCACCCTGTGACCCAAGTCCAAAGACATGAGCCACAAGAATGTACGAGAAATTCACTGATTCTACATTCATCCATACTAACACACTTGAAAGACCATAGAGAAAACACATCTGTGTGATTCGTAATTTTTAATGCACATTCAGTGGAGTGTTACATCTGGAGCAGTACAGGGCCATGCACACCCCACTTTCAAATATTTGCCTGTGGAGGGCCAGCCAGAGTCATTCAGGGAAAGACAGGTACAAAGGAAGTGGAAGAGTTCAGTCCGCAGTCTGATAGCTGGGTCTTTGGCGATCAAACAGAATATGGCGGTCCATTGCGAGGTCCAAGGTGAGTGTCGCAGAGTGTGTCGGGGGACAGTGGAAGGTGATGATGCAGAGGGCAGAACCAAGCTGAAACAGGCCATGAGGCGGAGACGAATGCTACCGCCTCCTTCTGACCACAAGGGTAGATTAATCTGCATCTTCGTCCTCTGCTATCTCATGTGCCTCACGTGTGGGGGTGCTGGCCTCTCTCCAGCACTGTGTGGCAGTGCCACCTCAGGGGCCGGAGGTTGAATGTCTTCCGCACTGTGTGGCACTGATACTTCAGGGGGTGGAGATGTGGATGTAGCGGTAGCAGCAGCATGCATCTGCGCCAGGCCTTGTGGCAGCAATGCCATGAGGATGGTTTTGAGGTCATTGTGGAACCCAGCTACCTCTTTCTGGTGTGCAGCTGTGGCAGCCACTCTTTCGGCATTGGCCTGCTCCGTTTTCTCCATGAGCCTCCGCATGAAACCCAAATCCTTGGCGAGCTCGCTGGAGCCACTCTGACTAGACAGATGGTCTTGTCTCACAGTCAGGACTCTATCGATTTCAGCCATGGTTCATTGGAGACCATGGAGCGGACTGTTGGTGTCCGTTAGGGACTGTAAGTGGTCCCTGATGGGACTTAAACAGCCACATATGGCATCTAGTTTGACTGCCATGCGGTCAAAGCCCCCCTGCACCTGTTCAGCCAGCTGCTCCTGGCATCCCAACACACGGCGTTGGAAGGCCATGTGTTCTTTGTCGGGGTCCTGAGAGGCAGCCGTGGTGGTGGGTGCTGCCTGCAGTGTAATCTGTGCAGGGGGTGGGTATTCCTCAGTGCAGCTGGGCTGCCCTGCTCCTGGAGGTGTGCTGCGGAGACTGTCAATGAACTCTCGGAGGGCGTCGGAGTCAAAGGTGTCTTGGTCCCCTTCGTCATCAGAGAAGAGAGGTTGGGACTGCTCTGCAGGAGGTGGTGATTGTCGCAATGTGAAGGGGAGATGCAGTTTAACAATGTGTTCACATGTTTGTTGTCGCATTGTACATCTTTACATACAGACTGCATGACTGTGTACATCGTGGCTGTTTCGGAGGGCCTGCCCATTTGCTGTGGAACAGTGGACATTCCGACAACATCACGGCTGTGTGTTTGTTCTTGTACATTATCAACTCAGATTTCTCTGCAATGCCACTTGTGATTGGCCAGTGTCTACACCCAGTCTGCACCAGTTGTGTCCTCTGTTCTGTGGTGAACGTGTTGTGGTTTGTGCCACTTCGTTGTCAATGTTGATGTGTTGTGCATGTGATGTGTGTGAGCCGCATTTTGGGGGAGTCGCCCCTGCAGCTCCAATTTGGCTGCCCCTTATCCCTTACATGCAGTGTCCCTCTGACTTCTGTGCTCATACAGTGCTGAGATGTTGCATACCTCGGTACATAGTTCTCTTTGTGGGAGTTTGGGTCTGGGGAAAGATTTGTCTGCAGCTGTGCTCTACTTACTTGTGCATGTGTGCCATTGTGCCCATCTCCCCTGTCCCCCCAGTCCCTGGTCATTACTCGCTTCTTCCTGCTCTTTTTGTCCTTGCCCTTCCCTGACCCCGAGGTCCCAGGCAGGTCCTCCAGGGGGGTTGTGGGGTTCAGGTTCTCCTCTGTACTTGCTCCGGCAACATCCATTGTGCTTGTCTGTTGTTTGGCATGTGTTTGTCAGTTTTTGTTCTACTTTTATGGTGATTGTTCCCACCTGATGCGTGTGAATTGCCGGCCTGTAGCTGGTTTTCGCAGATTTTTGTATCGCGATTGTCCTCATCGCAGCATTTTTTGCGTTCGCGTCTCGCATTTTTGCGCCGTGGCGTTGATTTTATCACGGTCAGTTGACGCGTTATCTGGTGACTATCGCATGGTTCCACCGTGCTGTGAATGCCTGGTTAACACTGCGTAAAATTCCTGTGATCAACTGCGATGTTGTAGGTTGCTTTAGGTAACTTTTGCGATGGTTATTACACGTTCTTGAGAATATGCCCCACTGTCTCTTTTGGGCAGTACTACAATGGGAGAAACCCATAGTGTCAGACCAGTGGAGCGTTCAATGATGTCATGTTTAAGTAACAAGTTAAGTTCCTTTTTAATGACGTCTTGCAAAGCAACAGTATGAAGATCCTTATTTATGTGTAACTTTACTTTCTTTATTTTGAGCTTTCCTAGCCCATGAAATAATAAAGGAAATTGACTTACAAATTCATGATGAGCATTCATATTGTAGTTTACTGGAATCAGTCCCAAATCAGCAGCCATATTAAATCTCAGCAAACACGCACTTGAAGCTGCTCCTTGAAGTATATGAATAGGTGCTTGTACCATATTTTTCTTGTAAAACATCATGACTACAAAAGACCCATGACTCTTTAGTGTTTTCTCACATTCGACTAGTTCCATAATTGCATGCATTTTTGAGGTAAACATTGACATCACACAATTATCATTGTCACTTTCACTGGAAACTAAGTCTGAGGCACTTTTTGTTGATGATTCAGACAATCATGATCAACTTCATTTGGTGTTGATTTGCCTCAGTTGATGTGACTGCTTGGCCTTGTGGGAGGCCATTTTGTCTTCATGAATCAATCATTCAATCAATCATAGCATTTGTATAGCGCGCTACTCACCCGGAAGGGTCTCAAGGCGCTGGGGGAGAGGGGTCCGTTACTGCTCGAAGAGCCAGGTCTTGAGTTGCTTCCTGAAGGAGAGATGGCCCTGGGTCAGCCGAAGGTGGATGGGGAGGGAGTTCCAAGTCTTGGCTGCCAGGTAGGAGAAGGATCTTCCTCCGGCGGTGGCTCTGCGGATGCGTGGTACGGCGGGGAGGGCGAGGCTGGTAGATCGTAGCTGGCGGGTGGGCGTGTAGAAGGTCAGGCGGTTGTTGAGGTATGTGGGGCCCAGGTCGTGGAGAGCCTTGTGTGCGTGGGTGAGGAGCCTGAATGTGATCCTCTTGCTGACGGGGAGCCAGTGCAGGTCTCTCAGGTGGCCGGAGATGTGGCTGTGTCGGGGGATGTCCAGGACGAGTCGTGCGGAGGCGTTCTGGATGCGTTTGAGTCTTTTCTGAAGTTTGGCTGTGGTTCCGGCGTAGAGGGTGTTCCCGTAGTCCAGTCGGTTGGTGACGAGTGCCTGGGTGACCGTCCTCCTGGTTTCGGTGGGGATCCATCGGAAGATCTTACGGAGCATGGGCAGGGTGTTGAAGCATGATGATGAGACGGCGTTGACTTGTCTGGTCATCGAGAGGGAGGAGTCCAGGATGAAGCCCAGGTTGCGTGCGTGGTCCATTGGCTTGGGAGTTGTGCCCAGGGCAGGGGGCCACCAGGAGTCGTCCCAGGCAGAGGGCAACGATCCCAGGATGAGGACTCCCATCTTGTCTGAGTTCAGTTTCAGGCGGCTGTTCTTCATCCATTCGGCGACGTATTTCATCCCTTCCTAGAGGCTGGTTTTGGTGGTGGCGGTATCGTTGGTGAGGGAGAGGATCAGCTGGGTGCCGTCGGCATAGGAGATGATGTTGAGGTTGTGTTGGCGTGCGATGGCTGCGAGGGGGCTCATGTAGATGTTGAAGAGGGTTGGGCTGAGTGATGATCCTTGTGGTACGCCGCAGATGACTTCAGTGGCGTTGGATCTGAACGGGGGGAGGCGGACTCTCTGAGTTCTTCCGGCGATGAACGAGATGATCCACTTCAGTGCCTTCTCTTGGATCCCGATGTTGCTGAGGCGCTGTACTAGGGTGCGGTGGCAGACAGTGTCGAACACTGCAGAGAGGTCCAGGAGGATGAGGGCTGCTGTTTCTCCGTTGTCGAGCAGGGATCTGATGTCATCGGTGGCTGCGATCAGTGCGGTCTCGGTGCTGTGGTTTGCTCGAAAACCGGACTGCGAGGGGTCGAGGGAGCTGTTCGTCTCGAGGAAGGCGGCGAGCTGTCTGTTGACGGTCTTCTCGATGACTTTGGCAGGAAAAGGGAGGAGCGAGATGGGGCAGAAGTTCTTGAGGTCGGTGGGGTCCGCTGGTGGTTTCTTCAGGAGGGCGCTGAGCTCGGCGTGCTTCCAGCTCTCCGGGAAGGTGGCGGTGTAGAAGGAGGTGTTGATGATGTCCCGGAGTTGGCGTGCGATGATGGAGTCGGCCTTGTTGAAGACGTGGTGGGGGCAGGGGTCGGTTGGAGATACGGAGTGGATGGTGTTGATCGTGCGGGTGGTGTCTTCGGTGCTGACCGGGGTCCAGGCGCAGAGGGTGGTGGTGGGGGGCGTTGGTTCGGCGGTAGGGTGCGTGGTTGGTGCGCCGAAGCTGTTGTGTATGTCGGCGATCTTGCGGTGGAAGAACGAGGCGAGTGAGTCGCAGAGGTCTTGTGAAGGAGTGATGACGTTGTTTCCGGCGCTGGGGTTGGAGAGCTCTTTGACGATGCTGAAGAGTTCCTTGCTGTTGTGGGCGTTGTTGTCCAGTCTTTCTTTGAATGCTGCCTTCTTGGTGGTTCGGATCAGCTGGTGGTGCTTGCGGGTGGCGTGCTTGAGGGCGGTCATGTTGTCTGTGGTCTGGTCGTGGCACCAGGCTTTCTCGAGGGTGCGGCAGTTCTTCTTGGAGTCCTTGAGTTCGTCGGTGAACCAGGGGGCTTTCTTGCTGCCGGGTCTGCTGGGAGGGTTCTTCAATGGTGCGAGGTTGTCGGCGCAGTCGGTCAGCCACTGTGTGAGGTTGCTGGCTGCTTCGTTGGGGTCCGTTGTGCTGGCTGGAGGGTTCTGGCTGAGGGAGGTGGTGAGCTGCTCGGTGGTGATCTTGCTCCAGCTCCGGCGAGGAGCCTGTTGCGGGTGGTGGTGGGTCGTGGTTCTTCTGAAGCTGAAGTGGACGCAGCTGTGGTCAGTCCAATGAAGTCCGGTGGAGTGGCTGAAGGAGATGTGCTTGCTGGAAGAGAAGATGGGGTCAAGCGTGTGGCTGGCGTAGTGGGTGGGGGTGTTCACCAGTTGCTTGAGTCCGAGGTTGGCGAGGTTGTCCAGCAGGGTGGTGGTGTTAGAGTCCTTGTTGTTCTCCAGGTGGAATTTGAGGTCCCCTAGGAGGATGTAGTCAGCGGAGGGGAGGGCGTGCGGGCTGATGAAGTCTGCGATGTCTTCGCTGAATTGTGTGCGTGGTCCCGGGGGTCTGTAGATGAGGGTGCCTCTGAGGGTCGTCTTGGGGTCAGTGTGTATCTGGAAGTGGAGGTGTTCGGCGGCGGTGAAGGTGTCGTCGGAGTTGGTCGTGATGCGGATGGTGTTCTCGTGTACGATGGCGATGCCTCCTCCGGTCTGGTTGACGCGGTCTCTCCGGGTGATCTTGTATCCGTCCGGGATGGCTGTGGCGATGTCGGGCGCTGAGGAGGTGTTCATTCAGGTTTCTGTGAGGAAGGCGACGTCTGGCGATGTTGTGTCGAGGAGGTCCCAGAGTTCGACGGCGTGCTTGTGGACGGAGCAGGTGTTGAGCAGGATGCACTTGAGGTGGTTGTTGCTGGTGTTCGGCTTGGTGGGTGCGGTGCAGGTCCGGAGGCAGGTGAACTTGCAGGTTTGGCAGGTGAAGGGTCCGTGGGCGCTTTTCGGGGTGGCTTGGTAGCAGGCGGGGTTCCGTCCGGCGTTGAGTGCATTGAGGGTGGCGGCGTCGTAAGTCCGTCGTGTGGGCTGGCATCATCGGGGGCCAGCGGTCCTGGTGCTGGGCGCAGTCCAGGCGCGGACGGGCGTAGACGGGCTTGCCTTTGGCGCGCCTTCGGCGCACAATCGGCGTGCCCGCTGCACACGTCCGCTGCGCTTCCGTGCGGCGACCTCCATAAATGGCCAATTGGGAGGGAGGAGCAGCTGGGAGGCGAGAGCGGGGTGTCCAATGGGCGGGATACAAAAGAAAAGTAGGCGGGGCCGCAGGGGAGCAGCGGCGGGGAGCGGGGAGGGGGTGAAGTGGCGGGAAAATCACGGGGACGGCAAAAACAGAACAGCAGACTGGCAATACAGGGGCACAGGCTCTGGCACAAAGAAATACAAATGACAAAGTACAGGGGCACAGGCTATGGCACAAGAATGCAAATTATGAGATACAGGGGCACAGGCTAAGGATACTGGCAACAGCACTGCCGGCACACGGCTCTAGCGAGGCAGCAGCAGAGGGGTCAGGGGTCCTGGCACTCACGGGGGGAGCCACGCGGTGTGTGGAGCGACCGACCCTGCAAGCAGGGACAAGGTCACAGTTCACCACCATGCGGCGACCTCCATAAATGGCCAAGTGGGAGGGAGGAGCAGCTGGGAGGCGGGAGCGGGGTCTCCAATGGGCGGGATACAAAAGAAAAGTGGGCAGGCCGCAGGGGAGCAGCGGCGGGGAGCGGGGAGGGGGTGAAGCGACGGGAAAAACACGGGGACAGCGAAAACAGAACAGCAGACTGGCAATACAGGGGCACAGGCTATGGCACAAAGAAATACAAATTACGAAGTACAGGGGCACAGGCTATGGCACAAGAATGCAAATTACGAGATACAGGGGCACAGGCTAAGGATACTGGCCACAGCACTGCCGGCACATGCTGTAACTTACTTTCCTCTTCACCCTGCAAGTCATCAAAATAATTGTTCACTTTACCAAAGCCTACGCATACTTTTTCAATAGGCGGACATTTACTTTTGTGTGGAAATGACAATCCACATCTGTAACACATTCTCTTTTTATGTAGGGACATCGCCTTGTGTTTCTCAGCCTTGTACCTTGGCTTACTTTTCATGCTCATTACTGATGCACTCTGGGCGCCTCTGGACTCCATGTCAGTCTCTTGATGATCAGCAAACACTTCAGCATGAGCAGCCTTGAGGACTTGTTCTAAACTCAGAGTTTCTTTCAGCATTCTTTGTCTAAAGGAATCTGATGGACGTCCATCAATTACTCTGAGACGGGTAGCTCCCTCTTCATTAAATTCATTAAATTTACAGAACTTCACCAGAACATACAGTCTCTCCATAAACTCATCAATGGTTTTACCTGGTCTCTGGCTCTCTTGACTGAATATGTATCTTTCATAATCCAAATTTGGCACTGTTTTAAACTTGACACTCAAGGCTGTTTTGATATAGTCGTATATCTCTTCACCGTTTTGTGGTATCTTTTTCATGGCTTCTTTCACTCCTTCACCAGCCATGTTCCGCAGATACTTTATAATCTTTTTATAATCTTTTCTTTATCTATTTCATCCATGACATCCTCAAAAGTCTCTATTCATGCCTTCCATCTACTGACAATATTGTGTTTCTTGGCAGTATCAAATGAAGTTGCCAGTTTTAAGCATGCTCAGCCATGTAAAATGTTTTGGACAGTAGTTGTCTCTCAGGGGTTTCTTGCGGGACTTGATGAGGCAGAGCATCTCTAACACCTTGTGACGTACTAGCTGCATGGTCAGCCTTACCAACTTTTGAAGCTAGGATCTTACTCTTGCTCTCCTTTGGAGCTCTTGATGGTATGGCAGTCTAAGAAGTTGTTCTGGAACCCTATGCAGCAACTTTGGTGGTGGTGGGGCTCCTTTGGAGTAGCAGCTCCACAAGTACCATCTCCAAATCTGTTTCTGGGGTTGCTCCGCAGCATGTTGTAGCAGGACGATTTGTTAATTGTTTTGGTAAGTAGATAGACCTTCTATTTTACTAGTACATTCAAGCAGATAATGTTATGATTTTTGGTCATCTTTGTACTTAAATGTTTCTTCACAACCTCCTTATATCGCTGCTTCATAGCTTATGAGTTTCAATTTGATTTGCCCAGACGTATTGCTGGGTGCCGCTTTTGCAGCCCGGTTGCATCCATCTTTAACTTTTTTACTCCATATAGCATATGGCAATAATGTTCATAATGTTGCAGTACATTTTATGTGCAGTCATTTCATTCATTTCCTGGTCACTGTCACGTAGAATTTCAGTGTTGCTTTTTTTATCTTCAAGCATTTTATACAGGCTGGCATTGCACTGAGACTTCATCTGTGCCAGCATTGATTCTGCAATTCAAGTGAGGCACATGTGGCAGGCACGAGCAGTTTGCTGGACCATCACAAACTCTCTGAAAGAGCACTTTCAGTGTACAGACTTCAGATCCCCTATCTTGTCACCAGTTGTAGCATCCTACCAGCCTAGGCACTCACCAATAACAACCCCATACATGGAGAGTAGTTGTACACATTTATATTCTGCTGCCTGTAAATCAGAACTCAACATTATAAGCTTACCTTCAACTCATTCCTGCAATGCTTAAGTCACAGGCCTACGGTGTACAGTGGGAACCAAAAGAGTTCCAGCGTTAAAAAAATTATACTTGTCAGAGGTCGACATGTTTTATTGCTCAAAGATTAATAGCAGTTGCATCAGGAACAGAGGACAAACAGGCCCATTGTGGGTGTCATGTGTACACACCCGGAAAGCAAACAGAGAAAAGACATAATGAACCTGATTACAATGTCGAGTTTATCGCAAACAACAGGCCGTCGGGTGCAGTCCAACCGACATCTGCTGCCGCATTCCGACCACTGCATTGTGATACCGGTCGTCAGAGGCATTGAGCGGAAGGACCGACCGACTCAAGGAGCCTGTCTGACCATCGGTTGGGACGTAATACCCTATCATAGGGGCGGTTCTTGCTCAGGCACCGCCGTGTGGATTACAATGTCCCTTTCAGGGACCCTTTCTATGGTGGTCCGACCGCCATAGAAAGGCTTACGGAAACAGGCTTTGGGTGTCCGCAGCAAAGCCCCTGTCTCCCCATGGCCTCTTCTAAGAAGCCTGGGGGGGACCACATCCATATCACAGGCACACATGGTGCCTGGCACATGCTGTATGGATGTTTAAAAACACAGATTTTACTAATGCTCCTGTGCTGCGGGCCTTTTCCGGCTGCAAAACAAGCCATAATGGAAAAATTGATATTTCTGACTGGCTCATGGGTGGATGCATCCTAATTTGTCAGATAGAACCGCCGACTACTAGTAAGATATCTGACCGGCATCGTAAAAAGGCCCTTAGTTGGCTGAGTGGCAGTTTACATTAACAAATCAGTAAATCGCTGTTTGAAAAAATGAGCACTGCAATATGAACTGAATCAAAATCTGTTTAGTAGATCGAGCCAGTGTTCATGATTTCATGCCATGGGAACATGATTTCATGTCATGGGGATGTGATTCCCAAGGTAAATAAATATATACAACATGAAAATTTAATTCCGTAGCATGACGGTTAAAAATAATTTGAGCACAATGATGCAACATGTTGAATAAGCTGTGCAGACATTTAAAGATCCTCCATGCATCAATCATATCAGAATGTGATACATGGCAGTTACGTACTTAAGGGCCTAGTCACAAACTACGTTGTATAGTATGTTTAGTAGTACTACAATAACACTACTCACAATGTACAAAATGCTATTCTCTAACATGGTATTCAGACAAAATATCAAAACCAAGATATCGTCATACCAAAATATTGTGTCAAAAATATTGTGATATAGAAATATCATCTGCAAGAATATTATGTTAAGAATATTCATTTTAGGGTAAATAAAATCATTTTGAGAATATCAAAATCATTCATATCTTTAAAACAAATATTACTGTTAAAAAAATTGTTTTAAAATTATTGTTATGTGCTTTAGTTTATATTTTAAATGTATATGCAATCAATGTTTTGTAATTATAGTTTATGTTTTTTAATCTAGTTGTTACATTTTTTGTAGTTTTTAAATTTAGTTTAATAAATGTATGTGATTTTTGCACTGTAGCGGGGTGTGAGATTTATAGGGGTGCAAGGTGGGAGGTAATTTAATAAAAATTACTTATTAATACATGTTTTATTAATATTAATTATTGATAATTAATTATGTTAATTTTGTAATACCTTTTTAACGTTACATTTTAGGTGTGGGCTGTGGGTTTTGTAGAGGTATAGGGTGGGAAGTAAATTAATTATAATTAATTAATTATACATTTGCATTCAATATTAATTATTAAATTGCTAATTTATTATTTTAATTGTTGAATTTATTTTTTTTACATTCAATTTTAGGTTCAGGTTCTGGGTTTTGTAGATTTATAGGGTGGAAAGTCAATTAATTGTAATAAAGTAATAATTAATTTCTAATTATTTTGAATCACTCAATTTATAAATATTTATGTTAATTTTGTAATTATTATGTTTCTTTAAGTTAAGTTTCAGATGCGGGTTGTGGGTTTTGTAAGGGTATAGGGAGGGAAGTAAATTAATTTTGATTAATTCATATTTATTTTTAAATTAGTATTTATTAAGTAATTGATCATTAATTTTGCTAATTGTATAATATATATTTTTTTTAATGTTAAGTTTTAAGTTTGGGTTGTAGGTTGTGTAAGGGTATAGGGGTTGCACTGCCTAGAGTGGGATTAGTAAATTGTACGCCTCGGCAATCAAATACTTTCGCTATTGCTGCATACATTGGAGTGGGAATAATACATTTTCCTCCTCGGCAATCTAACATATTCCCTACTGTTGCATACACTGGAGTGGGAATAATAAATGTTTCCCCTATGCAATACAACACTTTCTCTATGGTTGCACTGACTGGAGTAGGAATAGGAAATTGTACCCCTCTGCAATGCAAAACTTTCACTACTGTTGCACTGACTGGAGTGGGAATAGTACATTTTAGCCATCCTCAGTCCAACACTTTCCCTACTGTCCATTTTCTTTCCTTTTCTCTTCACATTCAATGTTTTCAATGTTCCTATTCTTTGGCAGGGTTGCAGAATATAGAAGATTATACCATTGATTCTATGGCAAACATTCAGCAAGGAATGTAAAACAAGATATATATATATATATATATTCACTGAAAAAACCATAGGTTTCACACACGATATAGTTAGGAATTAGCATTTAAAAAACCTAGCAAATTCACTTAAAAAACCATAGGTTTCACACATGTTATAGTTAGGTGGATATTTCACTCGTAAAAAAACAATGAAATTCCCCCGTTATAGTTAGTTCAGATAACTATAACTCGCGCGCCCGCAATCCACTGCTCATGACGTCACATATTACATCACTCATGACATGATCAGTGGCATCACTCATGACATCACTGATGACATCATCCTTGTGATAGAGTGGCGGTCGCGCGTGTTATAGTTATCTGAACTAACTATAACGGGGGAATTTCATTGGTTTTTTACGAGTGGATTGGGTACCACGCCGAGAGAGAACTATTGAGGAGGTGAAGGGGACAAGTAGTAAAGATGTGACGGAGGATGTGGGCAGGGCAGGGATCTAACGGAGAGCCGGATTTGACAAGGGGAATTATGGAGGTCAGGGATTCCTTGGTCAAGGAAGGGAAAGTAGTGAGTTGTCCCTTGGGGGGAGGACACTGGGGATCCACAAAGGTAGGAGAGGGGAGAGGGATATTGGCTTTAATAGTGGCTATTTTCTGAATGAAGAAATTGTTTAGGGAGTGACAGAGTTCCTGGGAAGGGGTGGGCTTCAGAGTGGTTCTGTCGGAGAATGCCAGGTTGTGCACAATCGAGAAGATTTCCCTCAATTGGTTCTCAGCTGTGAGAATTTTTGAAGAAAAATAGGTTGTTTTGGCCGCCAAGATAGCCTTTTTATAGTCAGAATGTTAATGAACTCCAATCGCAGTGAGGGGCAGTAGTTTCTCCTCCAGGCCCGCTCCGCTCGACGTACCGCTAGTTTGGTGGCCTTAAGATCTTCATTAAACCACAGGTTGGCATCCTTCTCCCGCTTTGAGGTGACCCGTTTCAAAGGGGCAATAGAGTCGCAGCCTGAGGAGAGCCACTGTTCAATGGCCGTGAACTGGGAAAGGGTGGATAGACCTTGTAGGGAGGGGTAGGAGGTGGTGAGTAGGGTGGATAAATTTTCAGGGTCTATTCGCCCCCAAGCGCGGACCCAGATGTTCTTAGGAAGTGGGGGCTTGGCCGGAGGATGTGTGGGAAGGGCAAATGAGATCAAATGATGGTCTGACCACGTACAAGGTGAGATGGATAGGGACTCTACGGGACAGTTCAAGGACCAAATCTGGTCTAGGATGTGACCCTTGACATGGGTAGGAGAGTGAATATGAGATGTGAAGTTAAGAGATTGAAGGGTGTCTGAAAATTCTTTTGAGGATGGGCATTCTGCGGGGTCTGAGGGCCAAAAATTAAAATCACCCAGGAGCAAAATGGAGGAGTTGTTAACTGTGATCGTGGCCAAAACTTCCAGAAAATCGGGGAGAAACAATAAAGGGGATTGAGGGGGACGATAGTTAAGTATGCAAGTGAGGGTAGGTGTAATAGAGGTGGTACGGATAGCCAGGTACTCCGTAGTGGCAATATCTGGCAAGGAAAGAGTTTGAAAGGGGAGGTCAGTTCGGGCGATGACCGCAACACCGCCCCCAGCTCTACCATTATGGCGATCCGCACGTAGAGCGTAATATGGGGCTGGGAGAGTGGCCAATAGAACGGGGAGGGAGTCATCGCAAAACCATGTTTCTGTTAAAAAAAGAAGATCTGGTGCATGAAGGTCTAGCAGCACCGATAGTTCATGCGAGTGGGCTACTGCAGACCGGGTGTTTAAGTAGTATACCGAAAGGGTTTTAGAGGATCCAGGGTTAACATCACCCACGGGGGGTGAGGGGGAATGTGTTGAAGGGGAAGGATGGCGGGAGAAGGAGCAGGAGACAGGCTGAGAGAAGAAATGCGGGAACAGGTAGTGGCTGGTAAAGTATGCTGACTTTTTCCTCAGGGAATGTGTGATCACGCAGCCCTCTTACGTCCAGGACACCACCGACGTATTAAGGATTCTCCAGGACATTGACTATGATCCCCTGAACCAATTCCTGGTCACAATTGATATAGAATCATTATACACCAGTATTCCCCAGGCAGCCACGCTGGTGGCAGCAGCTAGGGCCTTGGAATCGTGTGAATGGTTCTATGATGTCCCACAATCTTTTGTGCTCCAGTGTGTTGAGCTGGCCCTCACTAGGAACTTCTTTGCCTATAAAAACCAACTCTATTTGCAAGTATCCGGGACTTCCATGGGTGCGACATTCGCTCCAAGTCTAGCATGCATCTATGTGGGGCAATTTGAAGCCGGCTATGTCCTACACAATGAAAATCCCTTCCAGAGGAATATTGCCCTCTGGAAGCGATACATAGACGACGTGCTATGTATTTGGACTGGACCGAGAACTGTGTTGGAAGAATTCCTTGTGTGGCTCAACAACTTGGATCGTTGCCTGAAATTCACCTGGACCATCAGCGATACCACAGCCATATACTTGGATTTGGACATTAGGGCCGAGAACAACAAGTTGGTCACTAATGTCCATCAAAAACCAACTGACAAGAACTCCCTGTTGCATTACAGGTCGCATCACCCGAGAGCCTTAAGGGACAATTTACCTGTGGGACAGTTCTTGCGTTATCGCAGGAACTGTTCGTCTACAGAGGAGTTCATGGAACAAGCCCAAGTCCTATCCAGTAAGTTGGAAGAGAGAGCGTATCCCACGAAAATTATTAAAGCAGCTCGTAAGCGAGCCTTGAACACCCCGAGAGCTGCTCTATTAGAAAGAACATCTAAAACTAAGAGCGACTGTATCCCGGTGGTCACCACCTTTGGCCCCTTGTCTACTAAAATTAGACAAGTTATTAGAAAACACTGGCCTATACTCAGCACCCAGTCCATGACGATGCCACATCCGCGTTTCGCCTTTAAGCGGTCCACGAATTTGCGTGACCGTTTGGTACACTCGCGATTCCAGCAGAAGCCCAACGATACTGGGATTCCATCAGGGCATTATCAATGTGGGGGGTGCTCCGTGTGCGAGCTTACCACTGTAACCAAGCATGTCACTTTGAACGGTGGGAAAACCTGGTATCTGAATGCATTCAGCAATTGTAACACCCAAAACGTCATCTACAGGCTGACATGCCCGTGTGGTATGCACTACATTGGTCTTACCACCCGTAAGGTGAAAATCAGAATACAGGAACACCTAAGCACCATCAGGGCAGGTAAATTGACCACCAAACTGGTACAACATTTTATGACATTGAGACATAATCCCAGAGATGTCAGGTGGGTAGTGCTTGAACGTGCCACGGGTGATCTGTACAATATGGAAGCCAGGCTCTTGACCAAAGAGGCCCGTTGGATTTACCAAGAGAAGGCAGACCAACAGGGACTCAATGACCTCATTGAGTGGAACAGGGTGGTACTATAGCCTGTAAACCGCAAATATTGAAATATGTAACAACCGGACATCTGCGGTCACAGGCCCCTTATAGTTACTAACCCTATATTATATTCCAGGCACTCAGTAGGGCCAGGTACACACTCGTCCCCACGTCTAAACATCTAAGTGTGAGCCGGCTCATGAAGAAGGATGCCAGTACCATCACCATTGCGCACACAGACAGCCCGAGGCAGATGAGTTATGAACATCCCGGGTTAGCTGCATTAACATACACTCAGCCTGTGGAATAGATCACCTCAATGTAGCCTGCTAGTCTTCCGGTCAATTAATAATCTCAAAAGAACAGGTACAGGACCGATATAAGGAACTTGACAATAGCGGTTTTACAAAGATGGCCGCCTCTTCCGTCAAAGACTGCTTCACATTAGGCCAAAATGGGTATTTACTTTTTTTGTACTTTTTGTGCAAGGAGTTACCACAATGCATCCTGACCCTTTTCTCAGTCAGTAGCTGACAATAATATATTATACGATCAGGCTACTAATCGTTTTCATATATACGAAAGTAGCGGTTTAATAAATATGGCCGCCCGGTCCTTCAAAAAACCTCTCCGCGCATGCGCTACACTGTTAACCACTCCAAATGGTAGCGCGGTTCCCGCGCGACTTCCGCATATAAGCCGGAAGCTGGCCGACCACTAGCGATCGAGGGCGAGTTACGACCCGAGGCTCAGACTGACGAGGTAAGACCCGGTTTCCGGGCCAAGCAGGGGGGATGATGCTCCTTATGAGGCGGGGGTATAGCCGGTTGTCCATACATGTCTTACCTCCAAGTGCTATTTGACCACAGCAGTAGGTCCACAAAAATATAGATAGCGCTAATCGATATCCACATGCAACCATTCATTATACTACCTCCAGTACGTGGGTATTTAACGGTGGATCGTAAACTAGTTACCATGACGATTCTCGACCAATGGCTAAAAACATTAAACACCTTACACCCAAATAGACTAGTCTTAACAATGGGTTAAAAAGTAAATAGTATGTGTTGTCAGCGATGTTGATACACAGATTCCTTTGTTGTGCCTTTTCTAGAAACAAAGTTCCGCAGCTCTGGTTTTAACAGCCAAAAGGGCCGGTATACAAATACCCAAGACACTTACATGATGGAGGTGCAGGTATGCCGCTACACAGCACCTCGAGGGTAAATATCTTTGCAAAGCATGAATCGACTACTTTGAATGAGGAGCATTTTGCTCGGCAAGACCAGGCATGACCTGGCAGAGGAGAGTACATGTGTGTGTTTGATTGTTTTTATTGTTGTGTCCTCTCCAGGTGCTGATTTAAAGATATCACTGGTACACATTAGCGTTCGCAGAGAGACCAGTCGACCCAAGCCCTGATGAAGTTGCCGGTAAAGTAATACGGCAACGAAACATGTTGGTTTTTAAATGAGCAAGCGACACAGCTGAGAATAAAGCACCATATAGCTAGTGTTATGCTGCTCGGTTTTACTTCTGAGTGACTTGAGTCCTGATCAGGCTCAACTCACCAAATCTGGGTCGACACTTCCTGTTATTGCAGATTAGCCCACACCACCGCAACACATAGGTTGCCTGATAAGATAGGAGTCATTAGGACCATCACGTAGAGTTTGAGTGCAGTATACTACACATTTCTGTTCCACCTTTACTATTTCTGTTTGGGCGGCAGCGACCGATGATGACAATAGGAGGTAGTAGGCGAGTACCAGTCTACGCATACCTCGTTGGGGCTGCTTCCGTGAGGCGCTGTCGTCCTATCACACCTTTTTTACTTTCTCTACTTATCTTGAACAAGAACTAATCACTAGTAAGGTTTTTATAGCACCATTTGACACAATGTTTTTATGACACATGTGGTAAGCACACCAGTGACGTAGAGTCAGGCAGGCACTACATAGATTGAGCACCTGCTCACTACTTAAGAAATTTTTATAAACTTGTTCATAGGGTAGGTCTTGTTGTATTTCAGTGGCTGGTAAAGACCATGGGCCCTGGAGGCTGCGGAGTTGGGCGGGGGAATGGGTGATAAATTGGGCAGAGTGACGTGCCCCTAGCCCCGGACAAACGCGGACGGGCGCAGACGGGCTTGCCTTAGGCGCGCCTTCGGCGCGCAATCGTCGCGCCCGCTGTGCCCGTCCGCTGCGCTTCCGGCCCATACACATTGTTTTATAGGGGCGTTTTAGAGGGAGTGGAGAAAAAAAAAAGGGGGCGTGGCCGGCGAAGTGGGCGGAGCTAGCTCGCTCGCTGTTGATGGCGGCAGCGAGGGAGGATTCCCCGTGACAGCGTCAAGATCGGCTGTCTGGGTGTCAAGAGTCAGGCTGGAATCCTAGCTTTAGTGTAGGTAAGTAAAAACACAGAATTACACAAGTTTTAAAATTCAATTAGCAGCGCTCCCGGCTTTCCGCCTCAGGAGAATGTTAGAGTGGACGCGCTAGTGATCAGCGCGCCCTTTTAGCCTGGAAGAAGGGGGCGTGGCCGGCGAAGTGGGCAGAGCTAGCTCGCTCGCTGTTGATGGCGGCAGCGAGGGAGGATTCCCCGTGACAGCGTCAAGATCGGCTTGGTTTCTAACCTGCGAAGCAACGCTTCCCTATTACCTCCACGCCTGCTAGCTGGTATTGCATCAATGACATAGAATGATAATTCTTTGTTGTTACTGCTGTGTACCTCCTTAAAATGACGGGCCACCGGATACGTATTGACTTGATTAGTAATGGCCCTAAGGTGTTGTAGAATGCGTTTATGCACTTCTAACTTCGTACTGCCCACATATCTAAGTGCACACGGGCACTGAAGCACATATACAGCGAACTCAGTTTTACAGGTTAATACCTTTTCAATTTTATGTTTCCTTTCACTGAATCCATCCTTATAGGTTTTAGAATTGACCCCGTGTGTGCATGCCTTGCATACCTCACATTTGTAAAATTCCCCGTGGGTTTGCAACCACGTTGATTTTTCAATGGTCTCAGGGTTAGTGTTAACAAGACTATCCCTCATTGAGGGGGCCCGACTGAAGGTGAGAGTGGCCCTTCGAGGTAGAGTAGGTCCTAGGACCGGATCACTTTTTAACGTGGGCCAATTCCTATTTAAAATACGGTACAATTCCCGATGTTGTTTGTTGTACCCTGTGATGAATCTAAATTCATTGAGTGAATTAGCTGTGATCACAGGGTCAGAGTCACTGGTAACAGGTTGACCATATTTCACCAATAACCCCTGTCTCTCTCTTGCCCGAGATTTGGTTATGGCCTTATCAATCACTGACTCTGAGTAGCCGCGTTGTAAAAATCTGACCTTACTTAATGCCTGAGCTTTATTCAATTCCTCCTCATTACTGCAAACTCTACGGAGGTGCAGCATCTCCCCAAATGGTATGCTTGCAATCAGATGTTGTGGATGGGCACTGGCCGCATGCAAAATAGTGTTGCCGGCCGTTGCTTTCCTGAATAGTCTAGTTTCAATTGCACCATTCTCAATGTAAACCTCCGTATCTAAAAACGTAACATTTGTTTGGCTCATGGTAACAGTAAAGCTAAGGTTCAATGTATTGATGTTGATCGCATTGACAAATGTTTCAACTGATTCCTTGTCACCCTGCCAGACTCCAAATAAATCATCAATAAAGCGGTACCATGCAATAATGTTAGTTGTCATGACCTCTTCAAATTGTACTTTGAGGACCAGTTCCTCCCAAGCTCCCATGTGCAAACATGCGTAGCTTGGAGAAAAACTGGCCCCCATAGCTACTCTCTGTAGCTGACGGTATAACAAGTTATTGTACATGAATACATTATTATTCAAACAGATTTTGAGCATTTCCAATAGCATAGCAGTGTGGTCTTTAAACTGTTTCTCTCGTCTAGATAGGTAGTACACCACAGCAGCTATACCATCCTCATGTACTATACTGGTATAAAGTGATGAGACATCCAATGCTAACATCCAGAAATCTTTCTTCCACTGGACCGCTTGTAATTTAAACAAAAAGTCCCCTGTGTCCTGAACATAAGAGTCCAATGACTTCACAGCTCCTTGTAAAAAATAGTCTATGTAGATAGATGTCTTTTCCAATAGTCCACCCCTAGCAGAGATGATAGGCCTGCCCGGGGGGTTTTCCATGTCTTTATGTACTTTAGGGATAAAATAGATGAATGGAGTTATTGGATGCTCATTCCTTAAAAACTTATATTCATCATCTGTCAGCAATGCCTTGTTTCTCCATCTGGACAGTTTCTTATGGTATTCGACTTGCAACTGTTTCATCTTAGATGCATTGATCCGTTCGTAGTGATCCCTGTTGTTAAGCTGGGAATAAGCCTCACGATCATACATTGTCTTCGTCATTAGTACAATATTTCCTCCTTTGTCACTTGCCCGTACCACAGTTTTCATATCCTTACCAAGTTTATGAATTAAGGACTCATATTGGTTTTTTCTAATGTCAAATTTGGGTTTCCTGTGATTATTCTTCTTATGTATCTCTTTGATTTGCGAGATAACATTCTCATTGAATAAATCGATGGAATCCCTTGCCATAATTGGGTTGAAAGTTGAGGTGGGTTTGAATGGAGTGACTGGTGCTATTTGTTTTATGGGACCCACATCACTTGGATCATCCGTTTCCCCAGTTTGGGTCACCATGGAATCCAATCCTTCACTCATCCAAAGATCAACAATGCCACTGGGTATTACCGTCCCCGATACTGTGATATCGTCAGAAGTCTGAGGTGCTGCTATCTCAGCCATGGTTTTATTTTTCATAAGATGGAATTTACGGAGTTTTAATTTACGTACAGCTTTGTATATATCGAATCTTGTATTGATATAGTTCATGTTTGTTGGTGGGGCATAGGAGAGGCCCAATTTTAAAATATTCTCCTCTTCCTCAGTGAGTATTGTCGCTGTCAGATTAATTATTGAGGTTTTCATCAGTGATTGCTTGTTGCCTCTCCATTGACCTCTGCCTCTCCTCTTGTATGACATGCCGCCTCCTTGTCCTGTACCTCTGCCTGCGCCTGTAGTTTGCGTATTTCCTCCGTAGTTCCTTTGGACGCGGGGCCGCAAAGTTTGCATCCGTTCCTGGCATAAAAAATGAATCTCATCTCCCAGTTGTGGTTTGGCCATATCATTGGTAGCTGGTTCCCTCAGGTCTGACTCCGATTCACTGCCAGTCACTGAACTTATATCAGACCTCGTTGACTCTCCTTGTTCCTTGTTCCTTGGTCCAGATTTATGTTGGTTCTGGGTTTTATTTTTATTGCCCCGGAAAGCATCATATTTTTTAGAGAAAGTAAAGATCTGTCCCAGCTCATAATCACTGCGATCTCTTTGAAATTTATATATATATATATATATATATTGTAGCAAACAAAAGGCACTGAGGCATTTCAGAAGGGCTCACCATGTCACTCCAACCATCCGGCCTTCCTTGGCCCCGCAGGCAGCCTCACAGCCTCTCTCCACATTAAACAAGGTTCGACGCGTTTCGGGGCCAGAACGCCCCCTCCTCATGAACACAGTACAAATGGATGCACAGCTCACCTCCTTAATTCAAAAAACATTTTATTGAATTAGTCCGCCCTAAGTGGGTGTGGCTTTCATGGCTTCAATCTTCAGGAATGCTGGTTGCTGTAGTCCTTCGAGGTGAGTATAATTATTACCTTAAGTAGGTTGCATGCCAATGTGCACAATTATCAACAAAATTAGAATCCTTTAGTAGGGAATGAGAGCAGGTTGTAAAGCCACAAGTTCCAACGGAGTGTCGCGCTGCCATGCGAGAAAGGGTGATCTTGGTGCAGTCTTCTCTCCCATGCAGTGTCTGTAGCCGCACGTAGAAGCGGAGCTCCTTCCCACGACCAGAGCCAGCCGTGTAATTTATGGTAGCAAACAAAAGGCACTGAGGCATTTCGGAAGGGCTCACCATGTCACTCCAACCATCCGGCCTTCCTTGGCCCCGCAGGCAGCCTCACAGCCTCTCTCCACATTAAACAAGGTTCGACGCGTTTTGGGGCCAAAACGCCCCCTCCTCATGAACACAGCACAAATGGATGCACAGCTCACCTCCTTAATTCAAAAAACATTTTATTGAATTAGTCCGCCCTAAGTGGGTGTGGCTTTCATGGCTTCAATCTTCAGGAATGCTGGTTGCTGTAGTCCTTCGAGGTGAGTATAATTATTACCTTAAGTAGGTTGCATGCCAATGTGCACAATTATCAACAAAATTAGAATCCTTTAGTAGGGAATGAGAGCAGGTTGTAAAGCCACAAGTTCCAACGGAGTGTCGCGCTGCCATGCGAGAAAGGGTGATCTCGGTGCAGTCTTCTCCCATGCAGTGTCTGTAGCCGCACATAGAAGCGGAGCTCCTTCCCACGACCAGAGCCAGCCGTGTAATTTATGGTAGCAAACAAAAGGCACTGAGGCATTTCGGAAGGGCTCACCATGTCACTTCAACCATCCGGCCTTCCTTGGCCCCGCAGGCAGCCTCACAGCCTCTCTCCACATTAAACAAGGTTCGACGCGTTTCGGGGCCAGAACGCCCCCTCCTCATGAACACAGCACAAATGGATGCACAGCTCACCTCCTTAATTCAAAAAACATTTTATTGAATTAGTCCGCCCTAAGGAGCTCCGCTTCTACGTGCGGCTACAGACACTGCATGGGAGAAGACTGCACCGAGATCACCCTTTCTCGCATGGCAGCGCGACACTCCGTTGGAACTTGTGGCTTTACAACCTGCTCTCATTCCCTACTAAAAGATTCTAATTTTGTTGATAATTGTGCACATTGGCATGCAACCTAATTAAGGTAATAATTATACTCACCTCGAAGGACTACAGCAACCAGCATTCCTGAAGATTGAAGCCATGAAAGCCACACCCACTTAGGGCGGACTAATTCAATAAAATGTTTTTTGAATTAAGGAGGTGAGCTGTGCATCCATTTGTGCTGTGTTCATGAGGAGGGGGTGTTCTGGCCCCGAAACGCGTCGAACCTTGTTTAATGTGGAGAGAGGCTGTGAGGCTGCCTGCGGGGCCAAGGAAGGCCGGATGGTTGGAGTGACATGGTGAGCCCTTCCGAAATGCCTCAGTGCCTTTTTTTGCTACCATAAATTACACGGCTGGCTCTGGTCGTGGGAAGGAGCTCCGCTTCTACGTGCGGCTACAGACACTGCATGTGAGAAGACTGCACCGAGATCACCCTTTCTCGCATGGCAGCGCGACACTCCGTTGGAACTTGTGGCTTTACAACCTGCTCTCATTCCCTACTAAAGGATTCTAATTTTGTTGATAATTGTGCACATTGGCATGCAACCTACTTAAGGTAATAATTATACTCACCTCGAAGGACTACAGCAACCAGCATTCCTGAAGATTGAAGCCATGAAAGCCACACCCACTTAGGGCGGACTAATTCAATAAAATGTGTTTTGAATTAAGGAGGTGAGCTGTGCATCCATTTGTGCTGTGTTCATGAGGAGGGGGCGTTCTGGCCCCGAAACGCGTCGAACCTTGTTTAATGTGGAGAGAGGCTGTGAGGCTGCCTGCAGGGCCAAGGAAGGCCGGATGGTTGGATTGACATGGTGAGCCCTTCCGAAATGCCTCAGTGCCTTTTGTTTGCTACCATAAATTACACGGCTGGCTCTGGTCGTGGGAAGGAGCTCCGCTTCTACGTGCGGCTACAGACACTGCATGGGAGAAGACTGCACCGAGATCACCCTTTCTCGCATGGCAGCGCGACACTCCATTGGAACTTGTGGCTTTACAACCTGCTCTCATTCCCTACTAAAGGATTCTAATTTTGTTGATAATTGTGCACATTGGCATGCAACCTACTTAAGGTAATAATTATACTCACCTCGAAGGACTACAGCAACCAGCATTCCTGAAGATTGAAGCCATGAAAGCCACACCCACTTAGGGCGGACTAATTCAATAAAATGTTTTTTGAATTAAGGAGGTGAGCTGTGCATCCATTTGTGCTGTGTTCATGAGGAGGGGGCATTCTGGCCCCGAAACGCGTCGAACCTTGTTTAATATGGAGAGAGTCTGTGAGGCTGCCTGCGGGCCAAGGAAGGCCGGATGGTTGGAGTGACATGGTGAGCCCTTCCGAAATGCCTCAGTGCCTTTTGTTTGCTACCATAAATTACACGGCTGGCTCTGGTCGTGAGAAGGAGCTCCGCTTCTACGTGCGGCTACAGACACTGCATGGGAGAAGACTGCACCGAGATCACCCTTTCTCGCATGGCAGCGCGACACTCCGTTGGAACTTGTGGCTTTACAACCTGCTCTCATTCCCTACTAAAGGATTCTAATTTTGTTGATAATTGTGCACATTGGCATGCAACCTACTTAAGGTAATAATTATACTCACCTCGAAGGACTACAGCAACCAGCATTCCTGAAGATTGAAGCCATGAAAGCCACACCCACTTAGGGCGGACTAATTCAATAAAATGTTTTTTGAATTAAGGAGGTGAGCTGTGCATCCATTTGTGCTGTGTTCATGAGGAGGGGGCGTTCTGGCCCCGAAACGCGTCAAACCTTGTTTAATGTGGAGAGAGGCTGTGAGGCTGCCTGCGGGGCCAAGGAAGGCCGGATGGTTGGAGTGACATGGTGAGCCCTTCCGAAATGCCTCAGTGCCTTTTGTTTGCTACCATAAATTACACGGCTGGCTCTGGTCGTGGGAAGGAGCTCCGCTTCTTCGTGCGGCTACAGACACTGCATGGGAGAAGACTGCACCGAGATCACCCTTTCTCGCATGGCAGCGCGACACTCCATTGGAACTTGTGGCTTTACAACCTGCTCTCATTCCCTACTAAAGGATTCTAATTTTGTTGATAATTGTGCACATTGGCATGCAACCTACTTAAGGTAATAATTATACTCACCTCGAAGGACTACAGCAACCAGCATTCCTAAAGATTGAAGCCATGAAAGCCACACCCACTTAGGGCGGACTAATTCAATAAAATGTTTTTTGAATTAAGGAGGTGAGCTGTGCATCCATTTGTGCTGTGTTCATGAGGAGGGGGCGTTCTGGCCCCGAAACGCGTCGAACCTTGTTTAATGTGGAGAGAGGCTGTGAGGCTGCCTGCGGGGCCAAGGAAGGCCGGATGGTTGGAGTGACATGGTGAGCCCTTCCGAAATGCCTCAGTGCCTTTTGTTTGCTACAATATATATATATATATATATATATATATATAAAAATCCAAATTGGATCCTCTTTCGACGTTGGCAATCCTCATGTAGCGCGGTGCGTATCTCTTCGGCAGGATCCAGCCGATATCTATACACCAGACTTAGTCTCTCAGTCTCTCAGACTAAGAAAGAGCGCGCTCACTTGTAGATTTTTATGAAAACGGCTTTATTTTTCTTGCCAAGCCCAACGCGTTTAACCTCTTCCAGAGGCTTGATCACGGGATGAGATCACATGACAAGTACGTTTCTTTTATGTTTAGCATGTATTGACTTCCTGTTCTATTTTATCTAGTGCATTGTGGTTAGTGAAGTATTTTAAAGTGATATATATTAAGTGCTTGCTGTCAAGTGAAATTAAAAATTATTGCCACGCATGCAAGTCTATGACGATTATATTTCTAGTACTTTGGTATACTTTTTCCTTTCTTGTCATACATCGTTGATCGCCTCTTTTGTTGTACAATCCTCTATTACATTTTCATTTTAATTCTTTAACTTTATCAGTTCAGAAGTCTGTCATCCTCTTTTCAGATTTTGCTCTTTTTTGCTCTCTGGTGAGCATAACATTCCGAGCTTCATGTAATTACAAGGGGGATGAATGTCTGTTGTTTATAAATGAACATAAAGTTCCTCATTCTGATTCAAGCCTCTTGGATCCAGAGTTCTAAAGGTGAGAATATGTTTAGATTCTTTTTGTCGGAGGATTTTTAGACAATCTCCTCCTCTTTCTGATGTTGGTATCTGTTCCAAAGCCCAATATCTCAAGGCTTCCCAATTGCCGTTGTGAAACTTTTCCATGTGTCTCGCCACTGCATTTGTTTGATCTTTATGAGTCGTGGCTCGAACATGTTCTAGGATGTGTTTTTTGACTTCAAAGATTGTGCTTCCTATGTACCTTTTGTGGCAGGGACATTCAATCATGTATATCACATAAGAGCTTTTGCATGTAAGATGTTGTCGTATCTTCCAGGTCATGCCCTTTTTGATGCTCACTTCCTTCAACGGAGTAGCAATTTTGCAGACCTTGCACTGTTTACATGGCCAGAAGCCTTCCCTTTGTAGCCATGTTTTTTTAGGAACATCTTGGAAGTGGCTGTGGACAATTTGATCCCCGATGTTTCTAGCACTTTTATACAATATTTCTGGATGGTCTCCTATAATGTCCGCCATTGTTGTGTCCAATTTTAAAATGCCCCAGTGTTTTCTGATTATTTTGATCAGTTTTTTGTTCTCTGCACTGTATGTCGTAATCAGTCTGACTTTATGATAATTTTTTTTTCTTTTTTCTGTTGTAAGATGGTATTTTGATCTTGGATCAGCACTCTGTTCAGGCATTTGATGACTAACTTCTTTGGATATTTTCGAGCAAGGAAGCGATTACTTGCATCTCTACTATTCCTGAGAAATTCTTGGCTATTTGAGCAGTTTCGTTTCAGTCTTAGAAATTCCCCATATGCGATGCTCCACTTCAGATTTTCATCGTGGAAGATATCCCCATGTAGTGTGGCGTTTGTTGCAGTGCTTTTTCTGTGCAACGTGGTCTGTAAAGAGTCATTCTCTATGTATTTTTCTGTATCTAGGAATATGACTCTTTCTGAGCTTATGTCATATGTGAACTTCAATTTAGCTGAGGAATCGTTCAGTTTATCAAAATATCTAATAAACTCTTCGTTGGTCCCATTCCAAATAATCAAGAGATCATCTATGATTCTCAGCCATAGTATGATTTTCTCTCTCTACTCATAATTTGCAGTATTCCATGCTAGATTTTGTTCGAACCAACCTATCGTGAGGTTCGCATAATTTGGTGAGAACGAAAATCCCATTCCACATAGGAAAATGTTGTTGTTTAGACACAGTGAAATCATTTCATTCAACATCTCATTGTGTTCTTTGTACTGTATGTTGCGTTTTCCCATATAATATTTACAGGCTTCTATTCCAATAGGGGTGAGAAGCTTGTTTAGTTTACTTTGTAGTTTTATTGAAAAATTTGCAAGACGACAAAACGATTGAAATAAAACCGGCAGACAAAGGCGGTAATATTGTTATTCTTAACAAAATTGACTATATCGAAGAAGTAAAACGCCAACTGTCAGATGTGGAATGTTATGCACTATTAAATAAATATCCGACAATAGAACTACAAAGTAAACTAACCAAGCTTCTCACAGACTGGCGACAAAAGGGCCTGATTGATGAAGATGAATACAGATATCTTGATAGGAAACATCCAACATTACCAACTTTCTATTGCCTTCCAAAAGTGTATAAAAATCGAGAAAAACCTCACATCTTATCTAAAAGACACAACAGATTTACTGAAGAAATTAGATAAAGTGAAATGGAGATCAGGCTACAAATTAATCACAATGGATGTGGTATCATTATATACCAACATTGAACATTCTATTGGAATAGAAGCCTGTAAATATTAACTGGGAAAATGCAACATACAGTACAAAGAACACAATGAGATGTTGAATGAAATGATTTCACTGTGTCTAAACAACAACATTTTCCTATTCAACAAACAGTTCTATAGACAGACAAGGGGATGTGGAATGGGATTTTCGTTCTCACCAAATTATGCGAACCTCACAATGGGTTGGTTTGAACAAAATCTAGCATGGAATACTGTAATTATGAGTGGAGAGAGAAAATCATACTATGGCTGAGATTCATAGATGATCTCTTGATTATTTGGAATGGGACCAAAGAAGAGTTTATTAAATATTTTGATAAACTGAACGATTCCTCAGCTAAATTGAAGTTCACATATGACATAAGCTCAGAAAGAGTCATATTCCTAGATACAGAAATATACATAGAGAATGACTCTTTACAGACCACGTTGCACAGAAAAAGCACTGCAACAAACGCCACACTACATGGGGAGAGCTTCCATGATGAAAATCTGAAGTGGAGCATCTCATATGGGGAATTTCTAAGACTGAAACGAAACTGCTCAAATAACCAAGAATTTCTCAGGAATAGTAAAGATGCAAGTAATCGCTTCCTAGCTCGAAAATATCCAAAGAAGGTAGTCATCAAATTCCTGAACAGAGTGCTGATCCAAGATCGAAATACCATTTTACAACAGAAAAAAGAAAAAAGAAATGATCATAAAATCAGACTGATTACGACATACAGTGCGGAGAACAAAAAACTGATCAAAATAATCAGACAACACTGGGGCATTTTAAAATTGGACACAACAATGGCGGACATTATAGGAGACGATCCAGAAATATCGTATAAAAAAGCTAGAAACATCGGGGATCAAATTGTCCACAGCCACTTCCAAGATGTTCCTAAAAAAACATGGCTACAAAGGGAAGGCTTCTGGCCATGTAAACAGTGCAAGGTCTGCAAAATTGCTACTCCGTTGAAGGAAGTGAGCATCAAAAAGGGCATGACCTGGAAGATACGGCAACATCTTACATGCAAAAGCTCTTATGTGATATACATGATTGAATGTCCCTGCCACAAAAGATACATAGGAAGCACAATCTTTGAAGTCAAAAAACGCATCCTAGAACATGTTCGAGCCACGACTCATAAAGATCGAACAAATGCAGTGGCGAGACACATGGAAAAGTTTCACACCGGCGATTGGGAAGCCTTGAGATATTGTGCTTTGGAACAGATACCAACATCAGAAAGAGGAGGAGATCGGCTGAAAATCCTCCGACAAAAAGAATCTAAACATATTCTCACCTTTAGAACCCTGGATCCAAGAGGCTTGAATCAGAATGAGGAACTTTATGTTCATTTATAAACAAAGGACATTCATCCCCCTTGTAATTACATGAAGCTCGGAATGTTATGCTCACCAGAGAGCAAAAAAGAGCAAAATCTGAAAAGAGGATGACAGACTTCTGAACTGATAAAGTTAAAGAATTAAAATGAAAATGTAATAGAGGATTGTACAACAAAAAAGGCGACCAACGATGTATGACAAGAAAGGAAAAAGTACACCAAAGTACTAGGAATATAATCGTCATAGACTTGCATGTGTGGCAATAATTTTTAATTTCACTTGACAGAAAGCACTTAATATATATCACTTTAAAATACTTCACTAGCCACAATGCACTAGATAAAATAGAACAGGAAGTGAATACGTGCTAAACATAAAAGAAACGTACTTGTCATGTGATCTCATCCCGTGATCAAGCCTCTGGAAGAGGTGAAACGCGTTGGGCTTGGCAAGAAAAATAAAGCCGTTTTCATAAAAATCTACGAGTGAGTGCGCTCTTTCTTAGTCTGAGAGACTGAGAGACTAAGTCTGGTGTAGATATATATATATATATATATATATATATATATATATATATATATATATATATATATATATATATATATATATATATATATATATATATATATATATATATATATTTGTGTCTTCTTTTACTGGCTGGTTCTGCCTACTGGGGCTGAATTGGATAATTAAGATGTGAATACTTGTATCCAGATTCGTGTTGATTCATGAATGTGCAATGACCACACAATCTTATTAGTAGCATTGCCTACTTGAGCCTCAGGATTAGATGGAAATGCTTCCTCTCCATTTAGATACATAGTTAGTAGAAATTATACCTGCTGGATAAATAGTTAGACTGTGCATGTCTCAATTTCATAGGGGGTGCAGCTTTGGTCAGGAGTTCACTCCCTTTTAAATCAAAGAGCAGATGAATATGTAATGTATACTCTTTGTTAGCAGCTGCCACAATACAGTGTTTTTTAGGTTGTGCCACTAGTTTTTGACTCGGATATAATGTCACATGTTTGTGACACTATACATGTGGGGTGACATTTACAAGAACAGGTGTTTCGCTGCAAAAGGACAACAAAGACATTACCGCTGTGGTACAACTGATTCCAATACCATGTTTGCACTGTATTTACCATACGGCGCACCATGGTATTAAGAAGAAGCCGGCATGGTAAAAACTAGAGCTGTTTTGTGCACTGTGTCATTAGGACATTTGAAGATAATGCTGCAAAATTGAAGCTCGGACAATTTGCATCTAGAAAATAGATGATAGCCGTCCTAATATCACTTTTGTGAGCTTATCAGGATTTTTTTTTTTTTAAACACTGCTATGTCAAAAACAAATGGCACACTCAACTGAAAGCAGCAGTGGATCAGCCAAAAGTAAGCACAGTCCAGGACAACAACCCCAGCAACCCCTGTACCAGCCAGGATGACCAGACAATTTCCCGGTGATGAGGAAGTGCAAGTTTAGTGAGGAGGAAAATTAAATCTTGATCACAGAGGTGACGGAGCACCAACACCAGCTCTTTGTCACCTTCAAAATGTCACTGGGGAAGAAATAGGAAATATGGCAGACCATTGTGGACAAGGTGAACAGCGGTGCTGAAGTTAGGAGGACAGTGAGGGACTGTAAAAAGTGATGGCATTATTTCAAATGCAGGAGAAAGGAGAAACAGGCAACTAATCTCAAGGCAGCCATTCAGATCGGAAGTAGTAGTCCAGCACCCCAAGAGCAGCTGGATCCCTTGTAGCAGTGGGTGTCAGTTGTCATTTCGAGGAGTCAGTGGTAGGAGTAGCTAGACAGTTCAGTGCTGGCTATGATGAACTATAACAGCAACATGGTAAGTTGTAACAAGGGGCAATGTGGGTAACTATCTCATGTTGTAAAGTTCAGGCAGCTATGTCCCAGCGCTCTGCTGCACTGTCTGCAGGTCAAAGGGTAGAATGCTGGCTCATCTGTGGTTAAACATAACAGAAATGGATGCCTCATGGGCGTTTTGACAATATTTTGACATAGGGAAGGTCCGCAAGTCTTCTAGTTGTGCTGCCCTATGTTAAAAGAAAAGGGCAGGAATGGAGCAGGGGGACCTGCGTTAGTGCTAATCAGCATATTGGGCACCCGAGCAGAGCACAAGATGTGTTATATTGTTGCAAATATAGAACATCCCTGCACTTTCTCAATGACAGAGCTTGGTGCCACAAAACATTTTGAGGTGTTGCGCTACACCATGTTTTGGAAATATGCCCCTCTGTCTCACCTGGGTCAATGCCCACTTACTTAGCCAGCAAATCCATGGCCTATAACGGGTTTGCCAAAAGAGAAACTATCCACCTGAGGGGTGGGGATATGTGGACCATGGGTAGTATCAACATATAGGGACATTTCAAGAGCCCCGCCCATGGTAGCCTAGATTAAACTACATTGCACGTAGCTGTCCTGTCATGGATGGTCAGAGCTAACCCTGGGCGTAGTTCGCGAAGTAGCACTTGGCGAAGCTACGCAAAGTGCAGTTCGCACTACGCGAGCTACGCGTAGCACTTCGCGAACTGCGTAGTACCTTGTTCGCACTGTGCCAGATGTCGTTTTCAATGATTGCACAGTGCGGACAAGCAACCGGCACTGTGCAATCATTGAAAATGGCATCTTGCACAGTGCGAGCTGTAGTTTACTGCTGCTCGAGTAGATTTTTACTCGAGCGGCAGCTTTCTCAACGCGAACTGGTAGTTTCTCATCGCGAGCATACGCGACCACTTGCAATGAGAAACCTGACCCCCTCGCGTTGGGAATCTCGCCGGGAGGTTTATTTTCCATGCTCGCGATCGCCAACTTGATGTTGCTGATCGCGAACAAGGAAAAAGTCTCGCCGGGATGTCATTTTGCTTGCTTGCGGTCGCCAACTTGACGTTGAGGACCGCGAACAAGCAAAAAATGACCGCAGCACTATGCAACACTACGCTACGCCTGTTCGCACTGTGCTACGTGCAGTTCGCGTAGTGCGAAGTAGCGCGAACTTCGCAAACTACGCGAGCGTAGCGTAGTGCTTTGCCCAGGCTTAGTCAGAGCACACAGGTTTCAACTGCCATGGCAGGGACCACCTGAACTTTATTCATCTTCTAAATCTGACTGGGTGTGGGGGTGAATGCAAGTGATGTACACCAGAAGACTATCGGGCACATATATAATGAAATGGTGCAGAGCATTGCTGCAAACCTTTCATTCAGCTGCACCGAGCTGCGTCGTTTACAAAATGCAGGGATGTGCCATATTTACAAGAATATGTGACACCCCTGTGCTCACCCCTGTCTCAGTGCAAAAAGAACACCCTGGGGCCAACACAGACACCCTTGCACCATGGTGCAAGAATACCTGCGTTGCGGGCAGGATTGTTTATGTGCATGAAGGGACACCTTCCTGCATATAAACAATCAACCCTGAAATGCAGGCACCCTTGCATCATGGGGCAAGGATGCCTGCAATAGCCCACAGCTGTTCTTTTTGCAACAGTGCAGGGTAGAGCACAGGGGTGCCCCATATTCCTCTAAATAAAGAGCATTCCTTCCTGCACATAAAAAACACATTAATGGTGTTTTACTCCTTCTATGTGTGCTGCAGACTGTCAAAGTATCTCTAGTAATTGGCCCACTCTAAAGCCTCCTTTTGAAAGGCGTTAGCTTTTAGCGCAGGTTCAGATTTATGAATACCTGTCAATCTGGGGCAGTGCCAAAAAGCAATGGGTGTTGTGTGGGAATACCTACAGCAACACACATTGCACGCCCCTTTGATGCAGAAAACTCTATCAAAGGGTAGGATGTTTACAAGATGGCGTTAATCTATGTAAAGTAGCTTAGTGCTACCTTGTAAACAAGAAGTAGGGCATTGCGTTCACAGAGTGTAGTAAGAAGTGATGCTCTGGTGGTGCAATGCTCTTGTAAATGTACCCCATGTGTGTATAAATGAGGATGTACGACCTGGGGGCCCCTACTAGTGCAGTGCATTGTATGTGCTTGTTGTGCCTGTCAAACTGCCACTCTGCCTGAATAGGGAGACATTGCATTGCAAGGAGGTGAGAAGGAACATGTGGAGGGCAAGGTACCCTCATAAATACACATGCACTGCTGTGTCTGACTGGGTCACACTTGTGTAGCAGCTGGTTAGGGATGACAAACAGTTAATTATGGTACTACATTCTACATGTCTTATGAGCCAGGGTGAAGATGTAGTATGTGCCAGGAGGGAATCTGGCCCAAATTTGTCTCACTGTGCCACATGTACAAGACGAAGGATGTCACACAGGGAACTGTCATAGGATAGGTTGAACTACTGAGCCACCACAAGGAACACAAGCCTGGGAAGGTCAGAGTCTGAGGTGGTTTTCTAATAAAACTGGGTATGTACATGTCACCATACCCAGCACTACCACTATGTGGAGTGCTGCCTGACCCATATCACTCTAAAACAGCATACCATGTCAGTCCATTGGATATGGTAGCACATAATGTAGGTGCTGTAGGCACATGAGAGTCAATGTATGACCTGGGTCCCATTACTGTATGGCAGTAAGTCAGCTGCCAGGACCAAGTTGGGACAGCCACAGGAGGCATGTACACATACCAGCACATGGGTCTGAATAAAGCGATGTGTGACACCCCCAGATAACCAACTGAGGTAATATTTAAATGAATTAAACGTCAGTGATCATAATCTGACTAGTATGACAGGGCCCAACCACTCAGAGTAGGCACACAGTGGTAGTTAGAACAGTGCTGAGATTCAGTATCTGAAAGGGAAATACAGTGCAATTTTCAATCCATACCCTTATGTAACAGGTTTCCTATACATCAATGAGGAACTGAAAGTGAAATGTACAGAACCTTGATTGTCAACTGGATTACTCATGTCAACATCTAAGAGAGATCAGTAATGGCATTTCTGCATCTCATCGGAGAGGATGAACAGTTACCTCCTGGCCAGGATGCTGTCCCGGACTTCAGCAATGATGGGGATGACAACCTGCAAACCATTGACCAGGAAACCAGCCAAGAACTCCTGAACTCCATTGAGACACCATCTCCAGACACCGGGAGTGTCAACAGTCATGGGGTCTCAACTTCTGCCTTTTATCAACCAACAGGCACCACCTGCCACCCCACCCAAAGTCCTGGACGAAGAGGACCCGCAGATTACTTTCCAACGTGCTGTAGAAGGAATCCAGTGGGAGATGGTAGAGCAGATATGGGTGGCGATAGAGACTGTGGTGGCCAACCTAGAGGGAGTCCGCGGGTGCCTTAGTCCCAATAGGGACAACACTGCTGCCAAAAGAGATAGCTACTCTCCGCTCCATGGCCTCCAGCAGTCCCTGGCTGACATCGCTGGTGTCATGAGGCAGAGGCAGAGAGAGAGGCATGAACGAATGCCCTTCCAAAGTGGCATCAGCAAGGTGGGCAACCAGCCATGGGCTATAAAACCATCTTGGAGTCCATGAAGTGGAAGCAGGACTCCCACTTTGCTGCCATATTTTTATGTTTCATACAGGTACCCCAATATAGGCTTAGGTAGTAACCAAACCTTTCACCTATATTTCCTCTGTCATTATACTACATAACAGCTCTTGGTACTGACCTTTTACGTAGTTACAGTACTGCTATAATGACATGGGGTTTTCTCTGAAAACTAGCCTCATTCAAAGGATGTATGACGTTACAACGCATGCTGTTACAACGCATGCTGTTACAACGAAAGTTTTACAACGCGAGTGCATTGACAACGCAGGACATTACAACGCAAGTCTTTACATCGACTTGCACTAGATGGCGTGCTAACATTAAAAAAGTGTAATTTACTATTCCAACTCCAGTCCACGTAACAGTAGGGAAGGTGTTGGGATAGTAAACTACACTATTTTTAATGTTAGCACGCCATCTAGTGCAAGTCGATGTAAAGACTTGCGTTGTAATGTCCTGCGTTGTCAATGCACTCGCGTTGTAACAGTTTTGTTGTAATGGTAGTGCGTTGTAAAAGTTGCATTGTAAAGGTTGTTCCCCCATTCAAATGCATGAGGATTCTTGGAATCTCAGCAGGACTACCATCTCCTGCATAATAACTATGTATAAGGGTCATTCCACCCGTCATCCTAGTCTGACATGACACAGAAAGGTAGATCCCCTGAGGATACCACTTTGGGTATATAAACACCATATCTATGCTGAGGCAAGAAGAGGAGAAAAAGGACTTCCATGCTGACACACTGACGCAAGACGCTGAGGTTCTTGCACGCGGACACTCCAGCTCGCAGTGGCCTGACATCCCTCGCGGGGTGCCCATCTCGAGACCAAGATGGGGTCCCACAGTCTCTCACTTCAGGCAATGGGGTTGGCTTCAGCCTAGGGAGATTCTTGACTTGACACCTACATACCTGCTAGGTACACGTAGGTTCATGTAGTTAGGGTTGCATCGTAGGAGTACACATTATTCTGTGAAGTATTTATATACCTGCCTGTATTCAGTGCTTTAGCTCCATGGTGGGAATCTACCATCCTTTTACTATGTTGGTACTTGTAATCATTTATATCTGTTTATGTCTTATAGTTGTTTCAGCATACCTATTTTACACTGGGATGACTCTGGTTCAATAAATGCTTATTGAAAACGTCCCTAACATTTATTCTGTGTGTCTCTCTAAGACAAAGTGCACACGAGTGCCTGAGCGAAAAGGACTGTTTCCACAATTGCTGATGGGACAGAGTTGTCATGTTCAATAGTTGCCAAGAACTATTCTTTCCTTGGTAAGAGGAGTTTACAGTGACACTGTGAGCTAGCTGGTATACAGGCAAACATACCCGGTGGGGGTGAATGGAATCAGTCTGGACACAAATCCCACAGTCTATGTTGTCTAAACACGCAGATCTCAAATAGGTTTATTAGAACTACACAACAATCTCTACCTACCACCACAACATTGCTGGTGTTTTGCAAAACCAGCAGATCCTCCCTACTGCTGTGCTGCCTCATGTGTTGAAAAAGATAAATTCTGCTGCAGGCACAGGATAAACATCTTCTGCCCCTGATGTGTGTGTGCCTCCATCAGCTGACACACCTACAATCCCTGCCTTCTGGGAGACATCACATACAATAGTGGAGGAAGATGTGCATTGCACTTCTTTTTCATGAAAAAGTGTCTGATAGCATTCATCTGTGCCACATACCCAGTTTCACCTTTACCCTGTGCTTATGAAAATGCCACTGACAATCAGCTGACATTATCCACATTTTGCTTACGCCCTGTTCACCTCAATCATTTCTGGACTGTCATTGTGGCATTTCCTTCCTAATGACATTGTGGTCATCCTCCTCACTGAAGCACTCCTCTCCTCCTCATGTCCCATGACTCTGTTTGGACATCCACTGGCTCAAAATGTCTTTTGGGGTTGTTATCCTATGAACTGTCCCTGTGAGCCACATAAGTATTAGCACATGTAAAAGAATGCACTTAGTACTACCAGTGTGTTCTCTGTCTGTTGGAGTCTGGAATACGCTGACCATTGTACATTCTGTGAGGCAAAAACACCAACTACTTGGCAAAGGGAGACATGTTGTTTGGAGTCCGGTACAATGCAAGACAGTAAGAATGAAACATATTTGGTTAACCTTATGTGTGTGTTGACTAGCAAGTGGTTGCTCAAGGTTGCAAGTATGAAGTGCAACAGGTGTCTTGCAGTCAATGTTAATGGTGAATGAAGTCACACCACAAGAGCACGGTCTACCCATGGTTGCTAGTAAGCAAACTACATTAGGCTGACAAGTAAGCGCTGCAAGTGCGAGTGTGTACGGGGCAGGCATCAGTGTGTGAGTCCAAAAACCTTTAATTTGGGCAAATGTTTAGACCACAATGTACCCAAACAGAGGAATCTTATGTGATACTTGTTACACTGTGTTCCATTTCCATCATGATTGCCAAGTGCACTACTCAACAATATCTGTAGATAGATAATGTAAATCCATGGCCAACCTTACAGTTGCCTGTCAATAGGTAAAACACCTACTCACACATGTTGACAAACACTGCTAACAAATACAAATGCATGTACATAACATTACCTGAGCACACATGCTAAATCTCACACAGTAAATCATTATGTGTACTTGTATGTAGCAATCAATTACATTTAATGTCAACAAAAAAACTTAAAATGACTAAAATAACCTAAGCTACGCTAACTAACTAATCAACCCTAACCTTCACTACCTTTCCCTCTACACTACCTAAAACAACATCAACTTAACCTAGCTTACTCTATACATTTAGCACAAAATGATAAACATCACCCCCCACCGCCCTTAAGACACGCCTTCACACAAGGACAACAGACACTACACCTAAACATCAACTAACTACATACAGAATCCTAAAAAATCATATTTTTTGTCATTTTTTACAGCACATATATAACACATTAACTCCCACCCCAAAAACACACAGTACCCCTACCCACTGAAATTGATCATGTCCCTTAAAAAACACTAAAACTACTACTCCTACACTATAACTATATTAATTCACCCAAACTAAGCTATAAAACCATTAGGAACAACATTCAAACTATGTACAGTGGGAAGGGCAGAAAGGCTCCTTACGCCTGGAATGTGGCTAGGGTTTTGCCAATGCCTGCTTCACTTCCTGGAACAGTGTAATTGCCTGGTTCATCTTGTGCTCAAGCACCACCACCCTCAACTTTAGGTCCGGCAGGTCCTTCATTATGTCTTGCCCAAATGAGCTGGACCCTCCTGTGGGCTGAGGTGTAGGGAGTGAGGGTTATGAGGATATGCTGGTGGAGGAGCTGGTTACCGGTGCCTTGGAAGTACCCTGGCCTGACTGACCATTTTTTCCTTTGCTTGTCTTATCCAAGGTCGGTGGTCTCTTAAGGAAGAATTTCCATTTGCCCAGAGCCTTCACCTCCTCATCTTGCTTCCTAATCGCCCTGTGAGCTTTTGCGACTCATCAAATGTGGAGGTAGCGGCCCTTACTGAGGCGGTCCTTTCTTAAATACTCTGGGGTCATGTTGTCTGTTTAAGCATAAAGAAAAACTGTTAGTCAAAGGGTGACTAGGAAGAGGTACAAACAGCATGAAACAAAATTATTTTCACATCAAAGATAGCAGCCCTTACAGCCTATATTCATCTTGCAGTTTAAAATGAGCATACAGATGCCTATTATTATCTATCATCTAAGATTTACTAAGGCCAAAGTAAAAAGGCATTTGCACCACCTTGGCACATCTAGGTATGACCATGTCAGTTCATTGTATGCTTAGGAGCAATGCTGTTTTATACCCATGGTATGGTATACATGTCATCTTTACTGAACATTAGTGTGCCTTCTGCATCCTGCAATGGCCCATAGGCCTTGGCATTTGCCACAGTAAGATATGCAATGTGTGCAAATTACATGTATTGTCTCACAACGTAGTGTAACTGATATGGCAATGACCCATATCAGTACACATGGCTAACTATACTGAACACTTGGCAGGTATTATATGTAACAATGGATGCTGGATCAGTACCTCGCATTACTGAAAAACATATGAAACCTCTCTTATCTGAAATGTTGTAAGTCAGTGGTGGACCATTCAAACGCCCATTAGATGCTCCTAATATCATAGCATGTGCAACTGACTTGCATTCTGAATTGTTCACATTCACAGCCATGTTCAGATGTATCCACTACCACATATTTTCACGTTGGGCCCGATCCACAGAACTAACTTAATACAAAATCCTAAACTTACTACTTTTGGTATTCATAGATGGCATTTAGTAGAAGTAAAGTTAGGATTTTGTCTTAAGTCTGTCTTAAGTTTATCTTAAGTCTGTCTTAAGTCTGTC
This sequence comes from Triturus cristatus, assembly GCF_964204655.1. Lineage (NCBI taxonomy): Eukaryota > Metazoa > Chordata > Amphibia > Caudata > Salamandridae > Triturus > Triturus cristatus. The sequence goes on along the minus strand of NC_140591.1, from coordinate 1,360,890,202 downwards.
TTAAGTCTGTCTTAAGTTTGTCTTAAGACTGTCTTAAGACTGTCTTAAGTCTGTCTTAAGTCTGTCCTAAGTCAAACTTAAGACAAACTCCTAACTTTACTACTACTAATGGCCTTCTGTGAATACCAAAAGTCTTCCGTTTAGGCAAGTCGTGCCAATCATAAATCCGTTAGGCTTGTAATATAACCCAATCGTAGTATGTGAAAGCTGCAGAGCAAGACAAGTCCGTTTAGATGCACACAGCTTGCTCAAAACCCCCCTGAAGTCAAAATGGAACTTAACGGGTGTTCACGTAATGTAGGGCAGGCACAGCACAAGGTGACATAGTCAAGTCTACAAGCTACTGCCGCGAGAAAGGATACCGCGCCTGATAACGCTAAGTTAGCGTTATCATGATTGGCACGACTTGCCTAAACGGAAGACTTACTTATTGGATACGCTTTTATGGATCTTTGAATCATGAGTAACACTTATTGGATACTAGTTTACTTTGTATATACTCCGTTCCTGCACATTGCCTTGAAAAAGTCGTTGTACTTACCTTGTACAGACGAAACACGTGTTGGCTGTTTCCCTTTTTTCAACATGTATTGAAGAACATTAAAATCATCAAATATACCCAGAATTTTGTTGGATCATCATATCATCATCCTTGAACTTTTCGGATAACCTGCAAGTTGCACAAGAACTTTGGATTTAATAGCCATCATACTGCTACTGGTCTGTGTAATATATGCAGTGTGCATGACCTAGCTTTTTATATATGGGAGTGCTGTCCAAGCCAATTTTCCTAGAGAATTTTCCGGCATTTTGTGATCTCACTTTGCTTACGGCACTTCAAGGTAGTAAGTGCCTTTGGCTAATTGAGCACCCCTTGATACCTAGAGTTATGTTTTACAATATATGCCTTTACTTGAATGTTGTGACAATTGTTTGATGTGCGGTCCATTCCCAGCTTGGGAACACTACTACCTTTCTGTTCAATTAGTTCCTAATTTATATTGTGAATAAAGACAGCCAAAACAATATATAAAAATACTCTTGTCTCATGCGTCATAAAATTAAAGTGCCCTTTCATACGATGTGACACGCCGACAGCATGGCTGTTGATATTTTGGTAATGAAATCTTACCTATATATTAAAATATCCTAAAGTCGACATCCAGGTGAAATGGGGAATAGGAATGGAGTCTGTGATAAGCTCCTTTTCTGAAAAGTAAGAAAAAGATGGAGATAGTGATTTCCTTCACTCTAGAAGGTTGTATAGCTAGCAACTTGTCTATGCATCTCTCGTGAAGCCCCAAGTGTATGTAAATACGCAGTAAAAACAAAGAAGTTGTAAAAAACAAAGGGTCACCAATCACGTGACCAGTAAGTATTGAATGTTAAGGATATGCACTAATTAGTCTGTAAATTTATCATATCTTTATAAAAAGAATATTGACCTAAAAGTTAAGTTAATCGAAGGTAGAAATCTATACATTATATATGGCATGCAGTCTTACCTGGCCATAGTATTCCTCGTGTCTCTGGCACCAAAGTGCCTGGCTGCATGGGCGCAGTTTAACCATGTGGAACGTAGAGTACGCGTTCCCAGAAATAGATAGTCGCCCGTGATCTGGAAACATACTGTGGAGGCCATCTTTGACCAGCGATGTGTTGTATTTGTATATACCCCAGAATGAATAGTAGAATGTGTTGTGTTGTCTCTATAATATGTCAAGAGTATGTAAGAAAGTAATGCAAATAGAGATACATTTTCAGGAGTATCGTTGTATCTGCAAAGAGGATCCAGCTTAAGGTGTGTACACCATGATGTCTAAAGAGAGTATTGTTGGTTCGATGCAGAAAGATGTGAAGACAACAGAAAAATACCTTGACCAAAGTTAGTATCTAACGGTGTATATGTGAAGTAGTACATGTTTGTAAAATAATACATTTCCAATTCCTTTCAAATGGTTGTATATGTTACATTGTATTACAACATAGGATTATACATATTAAACTTGTTATGTGCATATGCAATGTATTATCTACTTGTGTTTGATATGTATTAAGATTGACAGAGGATATGTGTATTGCTGATCAGTGTAGGATGAATCAATGTTTATAATGTGTAATTATTATTAACATTGCAATATTTAAGACAATGTGGAGCACATACGCCCTGACCAATAATCTGAAGTAAAGAACAATGGTCATGAATTGCATGAGGAAGCAGATAATTTTAGTCAGAAACAATGTTTTCTGTTTTTTTATGTACTTACATACACATAGCATCAAAGCAGATGTCAAGCAAAAATGACATACAGTCGTGTATAACATTGAGACCATAGATTCTAAGAATCTAGGATATTTGTGTAATGCTATGCATCCTGAAACATTGTTAATCTGTAAGAAACACATTAAGTTCTCTGTATACATTAAGGCCCCTATCTACTGCTCATAATATTTTTAAGGATGTGTTAAGTTCACATCAAATGTATATTAAAGACAAAAATAATGAGGAAGCTGAGGAGAGATGAAAATAACTACAAGTATTTACCTTTGCTCACAAATTGTATGATGTTAAATCTCAAACAATTGTCTGACAATGGTGTCAACCAAGACGAATGGGAGGAACCTAGAGAAGGATGACTGGGATACTACTGCCACTCTGGCAGTGCTGGGTTGGAAAGTTCCCGATGCCTGCATATGTAGGACAGCCTGTAGCATGGCCTTCGGTGGGATGTTTGTGCACCATTGCATTGTTGGCTGCAGCCTTAGTGCAATCTGATGCAGGAGGCAGACAATGGACTCTCTCCTGAGCCTGTAATGGGCAATGACCTCCTCCTCCCTAAGGTCAATGAGGGTAATCCTCTGGCAGTATGCCCGCTCCCTTCTCCTGTGCTGCCACCGTGATGATGGTGGTGATGATGGTGGAGATGGTAGTGGTTGTCGTCTTGGTGCTCAGAGCTGCAATAGGAGTCGGTCCATAGTGCCGTTGAGCTTGCCAGAGTGATTTGGGTATGTTTTGCTTTTATACCAGTGGACATGTGTCATTTTTGCAACTGTTTTTCCATAGCACTAAAATTTCTGCCGCTATTGGGTCTCTCTGCATCTTTTCCCAAAGTAGGATCATTATCCAAAATCGTTATACGTAATACAGCTGCGTCAGTTTTGCGTGGCTTTTAAGGAGGAATGCCTACCTTGAATATCATTATCGCTAACTGCCGCAACAGGATCTGGCGCTGTGAAAAATAGGCGTAGGTGTTCAAAAAGAGACACTAAAGGCCTCTACCATCACTTTATAACTACAACACCAAAAAAAGCAGCAGCAGTGTAAAAAAATGATGCTGCAGCAACACAGCTCCTTGTAAATCTGCCCCAATGGGTATATAGTGCACAACAACAGAGAATGGTAGTATCGGACAGGCATTTTCATTTGTGACTGTGCAAGCTTAAGAGGTAGCAGTGGCCACTTAGGCTGTACTATAGGAAGACTGAACTGCTTACCTGATCACATATAAAATGCACATGAATTCATCTGATTATATTACAGTTATCAAATGTGTGCCTCAAATGGATACCAGATACGTTTGTGATTACAATTGCACTGCCTCTCGAACCTGTATACAGTTTTAAAACTGTCACCAAGCCTCATTAATTATTGCTAAAGTGGCGCCCTCTGTGTTCTTACATCCTTCTTGATTTTGTTCCTGTGCATTTGTTTCTTTTCACTCTGTCCCTGATTCCTTCTGTGCCTGTTATTTTGTATGTGCATTTATATTGTTTGTGCCTGATATTTTGTTTACCTTTGACTGCTCCTTGCTGCCCACTCTTATCACCATTTGCCACTTTTCCTGCCGCAGCTTGCTACCCGCCTCTCAGCGCCCCTCCCAGTCCTCACCACATCTTTAACCTTGGGAGCAAGACGATTGGTGAAGAGCTCAAGAAAGTCCTCAACACCTCCAACATCTTGGTCTCCTTCCCTCAGCACTGGAAACAAGATGAAGGGAGACCCCTTCTGAAGAGACCATCCACTGACCCAGCAGAGCCGAGGAACTACTGGCCCGTCTCCCTGATCTCCTGTCCAGCAAAGGTTCTCAAGAAGGCAATCAACCAGCAACTCACCGAACACCTGGAACACAACAACCTCCTGAACCACTCTCAATCCAGATTCTGAACCAACCACAGCATTGAGACAGCGCTGTTCGCCGCCACTGATGATATAATGCCCTCCTAGACGAGGGAGAAACAACAGCCCTAATCCTCCTTGACCTGGCTGCTGCCTTCGACACTGTCTCCCATCACATCTTTATCAACAGACTCCACCACTTTGGAATCCAAGGAAATGCCCTCATATGGATCACCTCATACCTCACTGGAAGAACCCAGACAATCGGTCTCCCACTGTTCATCTCAGAACATAGGACGATCATCTGCAGCGTGCCCCAAGGATCATCCCTCAGCCTCACCTTCTTTAACACGTAAATGACTCTTGTGGCCAACACCGTCTGATCGCACACACTCAACATCATCTCCTATGTAAAAAACACTCAGCTCATCCTCTCGCTGTCAGAAGATCCCGCCACCACAAGAACCAACTTCCATAGATGTATGATAAACATCACTGACTGGATGAGGGTAAACTGTCTCAAGGTCAACACAGACAAGATGGAAGTCCTCAACTTTGTGACCAACACCTCTTCTTTTAACGACGCATGGTGGCCTACTGAACTTGGCCCAATACCCCACCCCAAGGCACCACACCTGCAACCTCGACATCATCTTGGACAGCAAGCTATCTATGAAAAAAACAGGTCAATGCAGTCTCATCTATCTGCTTCCCTAAGATCTTCAGGTGGCTCCCAGTCAACACCAGAAGGACCACCATGCAGTCCCTCATAACCGGAAAGGCTAGACTACAGGAATTCACAATACATAAGAATAACCGCCTGCCTCCTGAAGAGACTACAGACAATACATAACTTAGTGGCTAGACTCATCCTCAAACTCTCCAGATGAACCTACATCACAACCCACCTCAAGAAGACAAATTGTCTCGCGATCCAGAGGAGATGCAAGCTCAAGATGATGACCCATGCATACAAATCCCTGCACATCAAAGGACCTGCACACATAAACAAATGCATGACGTTCCACCAACAGACCAGATACCTATGATCTGCCACTCTCTTCCTCGTTGACACGCCCCAGGTCTGGCGATGCTACAGCGGAGGACACTCCTTCTCACACCCAGCAGCCAAAGCTTGGAATGCCCTTCCTCTACACCTCAGGACTGCCTCATCACTCCAACAATTCAGGAAATGGCTCAAGACCAGCCTGTTTGAATGAACAGATCACGGTGAATCAGCTAGTAACTCCAGTGCCGTGAGACCCTCACAGTTGATTTGCAGCACTTTACAAATCCCTGATTGATTGGGATGAAAATGTATGTGCTTAAATGATAAAGTATATAGCTAAAAGTATGGCACAGAGTTGAAGGCATCAACATTATCCATTTTGGGCCGACCTATAGTTGTAAGGAGGGTCCCAACAGAGCAAGAGGACAGGCTGTAGAAAGACATGACCTGATGTTTGCCAACAAAAAGCAGAACATTAGATGATATCTGCATTCCTAATCCCAGTCCTTAGTCTGTGAGAAGTACCAGCTCCAAGTTCCGCCAACATACAGCTCCAACGTCCTCCAACATACCACTAGAAACTAGAAAAATCAGTCAGTGTGTCCCAGAAGGATCAAAAGATTGAGAAGACAGTGGGAATGTTCAGGAAAATGGACCTCCAGGAGGAAATAACAAGATACAACTGACCCAGATGTCAAGAAGAACCTACATGAAACTCCACAATCCAATAAACCTGTATGACCATGGGCCAAAAAACTGGACCATATAAACTAGAAACAGAGGGCAAAGGACGGCAAGCATCATCCTCCAGGCCAAAGCATTTGGGTGAAGCCAATACCCCAGCAACACCAACAAGAGAAAAGCCAGAGCCCAGGAAAGAAGTGGCACCACCCAACTGGGACCTTCAAACTGGAAGTTACTGCAGAGAGTGTTACAAAGATGAGCCACTTCAAATTCTAGTTACCATGTACTACCTAGGTCATCCACAGGTGCTCTTTCTAGTGAAGAGATCACATAACATTTGGAACCATGACAGAAAGAAACCCTTTAAGACAACGCAGACCAGCAAGGCACTGTCATAGCCACAGAGCTGTGCCAGGAAAGATGCTCTATCATGTCAGGAGAACAAAGAAACCCAGGCAATCAGCATGATCTGCAAGAGCAAACCATAGGCTAGAAACCACAGGCACAGCCCACAAGATGCACACAGTAGTACTTTGGTAAAAGAATCAGAAAATCAAATAAAAACCACCTTGAAGCTGGTGGCCAACCAAACTAAATCCAAAGTTGTCATCTTCGGCCATTATCCAAAAAAGAAACTAGCTAGATGGAGCCTCGGCCAGTTGACATTGGAAAGTGCACAAAAATATAACTACTTGGGCGTCTGGCTCACAGAATCAGGGCGGCCGTCTGCTCAATTGCACAAAATCCAAACGAAAGGGAAATGCATTATTTATGCTCTTTGCAAACTACAAGCCACCTTGCACAGCCCAACCACGACGGCCATCCGGAGAGTTTTACGTGCAAAACTAATGCCCGCCCTAACCTACGCCCAACTAGCATTCCCCGGAAAACTATCGAAAGAACTGGAAAAAATACATTGCAGTGCCCACAAAAGGCTGTTCCATCTACCTGCGTGCACCCGCAACACATTAGTGCGCTTAGAATTCTCTTTGAACCACCAACTACTGGAAGAGCTGGCCTTTCTGTGTAAATACTATTTTCTCACAACAGCGGCCCAAGAGAAATCTATGAAGGCGGTTTTAAAACACATTTTCTGTGTACCTGGGAACCCATGGTCAACTGCACTCGCAGCCGGAGCAGACCAGCTTAAACTCGCCCTGGAGTCCTGGAACCCCAAGATCATTAAGTACTCCGCCATCAAGTGCACACTCAAAAAACAAGTTCGTATTCACTCTCGCGCCTTAGATCTGGATCTATTGGATAAAAAAGGCCTGCACGAAAGCCAAACCTTGCCACAAAAAGGGTTCAACTCTAAACCTTACCTTACGCAGGCCGTGGGCAGAGCAGCCTTACTCAGGATCTTAGCATCCAGATTACATCCTCTGCCACTTCAAGAAATATATAACACTAAACTGAGAACATTGATGAGCAAGGGCTGCCGGCTCTGCGATTACAAACACGAGTCACTGGCTCACCTTCTATTTTGCTGCCCCGCCTTGCGCACAGCCCGCAGTTTCTATCTACGGACAATTTTATTACAACTGGGTACCCGCACAGCCAAGGAGGCGATTCATAAATTGTACACATTGAACACAGTAAAAGATATGGCCTCGTTTGGCAAATTCATGCAACAGACTCGAACCCTGCTGACGACTCCACCACTTGGAGCCTCAGTCAACTGCAAGCCTGCCTGATGCCCATGGACTTTTAACTATTGTCTTCTTTTATTAGCTGATATTTTCTGTTTTATGCTAAAGTTTTATGTTATGGTTTTAAGTAACCAGCAATAAATACTCATTCATTCATTCATTCAACCACCTTGAAGCCATGGAAAAGGTGAAACAGAAACTAGTCTAACCCAGTGCAGCACCATGGAAAACCCAGCTATGAAAGTTTGAAATCAAAGGAAAGTGCCTCTAAGCAAGTGCCTCAAAAAGCCCTCTCACCAATGACTCATAATTCAAGGGAGATATACAAACAGGTTACAAAGTCAGAACCACTCTTAAACAGGCAAAGCCTCAGGAAAACCAACAAACGGGTGGGGAAACTTAAAGCCAAAAACACTGACCTAGCAGTTCCTCACAGTTTCTCCATATAATAGAACTGACAGACAAGGCTCAAATTACTAATGGACTCAAGCTTGGTCTTATGCATAGGCAAATGCACAATGCCAGCAAGAATGATCCACAAACCTATTCTGCAGGGGAAGGTCAGGTTACCTGGAACACACTGCAGGCATCGAGATAAAGAAACACCATGCATAACTATTCTTAAAGTCAGACAAGCATGCATTTCCAAAAGCCAGATGGAAAGCAAAAGCCTCCTCCTGAGAAGCCAAGACAATCAGCCGGAGAGGTCAAGAGTAAGCCTGGACGGTGAACTACGCTCCGCTCACGGAGCTTGCGAAGTTTAGGTAACTTCCCGATTCACGTAGAGAGCGAAGTTGCAGATTGCTACGCAACCTACCATGTAGCGTAGTAGTTTTGCTTCCTCGCGTGCTCAATGTTCATTCTCGCGCGCGCAGTAACGTCTTACCGTGATTCTGCGTTCACCAACTCACTTTTCTGTCCGTTCACGTGCGCCATGAGATTTCTAATATGGCCGCCCGATCCCTCGAGAGTGTGCGAATGCGAACACGTCATTCGGACGCGCGAGCTGACTTCCGGCGGCTGTCTTTGTAAGATCGCGATTCCGAACATGCAAAAACTACAATCTGGCGAAGAATATCTCTCAAGCTTCATAAAACCTTCTCGAAAATGATCATTTTGCTCAGAAAAACTCCTCAGATTGTGATTTGGCTGTAGTCTTTTGTGCAAGGAGTCCTTTATTTTTTTTACTCTTTTTTTCAAGAAGAAGGAAGTGCCCCTGAGTCTCCAGCTTCCTGTTCCTGTCCAGCAGGCTCCTCCCAGTGCTTTGTCCATGTGCTGTTCACTTTCATTTGGATTTGGAGCTGGAAGGATCACTTTTTGTGTATGTCTGCTGTATCATACCATTGGATTGGATTTATTTGAGGACTTTTTGATTTGAGATTTAATTTTACAAGTAAGTTGGAGAATTGGTGTACATGTTTGTTTCATTTGGGCTTGTTTGTACCTACATTTTCTGGGATTTTTAAAAATTATTGTTGTGGGTGGGCTGTACTTTCAATAGGGTCCTAGTTGTTTTTCTTTGCAATCTCAGCCAATAGGGTACCCATGGGTCCATGTTTCTGTGGTGTCTGTTGAATTTAAACATCATGAAGGACATGGATGGTATAGGATTGAAATGCTAAATGTGGCTGTGGTGTATTTCACTGTTTGTGTGTGTGTGTGTGTTAAATACCTTTGTTGGATGTGTGTGCTTGATGTGTAACTTCTTTCCAATCCATTCAAATCCATGTTGATTTTCATTTTTGTATTAAAGCTGTGTTGTTTAGCAGGCCTCCTTTGTCTGGTCATATATAGGCCTGCTTCAGGTCATTGTTTTCCATGGCCTGTTGTGACTGTGAGTGCCCATGTGGCTTGGGGCAATTTTGTGGTGGTAGTTTAGTAGTGTGTGCTTCTTTTTCCATAAAGGCCTGGATTTCTTTTCTTTGTTCCCCTTGGCTTATGCTTGTTTTTGTTGTGTCCTGGCCATGTGTGTGGCGGCCATTTTGTGAAGGCAGGCATTGTGCTTTTGCCATAGACTTACATTGTCTGTTTTCCATTTCTTGTTGTTGTGGGTGGGTAGCGGCCATTTTGTGGAGCCATCCAAGCAGCGTGCTTGCTTTTGCCATTCTGTTCCAAGCTTGTGGCCTAGTCTGCCAGTTGGCCCAGAGGTAGTCATCCTCAAATCATGGGTGTATAATAACAGCTTGTGTTGTCTGTTGAATTTTAACACCATGGATGGCTTTGGATTGAATTACAAAAGGTGTTATTTGGGGTGGAATTGCAGTTTTTGAGTGTGTGTTAAATAAATAGGGCTTTTCAGCCAGTAGGTAACCCTAGGAATTCAGCTTGCGTACTTTTGGCAACTCTGCACAGCGCGACAACGCGGATTTACAGATTTTGTCATTTTCGCGCTCTCAATATGCATGTTCGCGCACGCGATAACGACTTTTTGTGCAGTTAGCGATGCCGAACACGCAGAATTTGCAATCTGGCAAACAATATCTCGCGAGCAACATAAAACCTTCCCGAAAACGCTGATTTTGTGCATTTTGCTAAAAACAATCCTCAGGTTGTCATTTTGCTGTAGTTTTGGAGCACGGGGTCACTTTTATTTTTTTAAAATATTTTTAGGAGAGGAAGTAAGTTCCACAGAGACTCCAACTTCCTGTTCCTGTCCTTTGTATTCACTTTTTTTGTTATTATTGTGGTGGGTGGCTTGAGCATGTGGGTGGTGGCCATTTTGTGAAGGCAGGCATTGTGCTTTTGCCATAGGCTTACACTGTCTGTCTTCCATTTCTTGTTGTTATGGGTGGGTAGCGGCCATTTTGTGGAGCCATCCAAGCAGTGTGCTTGCTTTTGCCATTCTGTTCCAAACTTGTGGCCTAGTCTGCCAGTAGGCCCAGAGGTAGTCATCCTCAAATCATGGGTGCATAAAAACAGTTTGTGTTGTCTGTTGAATTTTAACACCATGGATGGCTTTGGATTGAATTGAAAAAGTTGTTTTTTGGGGTGGAATTGCAGTTTTTGAGTGTGTGTTAAATAAATAGGGCTTTTCAGCCAGTAGGTAACCCTAGGAATTCAGCTCGCGTACTTTTGGCAACTTTGCACAACGCGACTACGCGGACTTACAATTTTTGTCATTTTCGCACTCTCAATATGCGTGTTTGTGCATGCGATAACGACTTTTTGTACAGTTCCGATGCCGAACACGCAGAATTTGCAATCTGGCAAACAATATCTCGCGAGCAACATAAAACCTTCTCGAAAATGCTGATTTTGTGCATTTTGCTAAAAAAACTCCTCAGGTTGTCATTTTGCTGTAGTTTTGGAGCACGGAGTCACTTTAATTTAAAAAAAAAATATTTTTAGGAGAGGAAGTAATTTCCACAGAGACTCCAACTTCCTGTTCCTGTCCTTTGTATTCACTTATTTGTTATTATTGTGGTGGGTGGCCTGAGCATGTGGGTGGTGGCCATTTAGTGAAGGCAGGCATTGTGCTTTTGCAATAGGACTGCATTGTCTGTCTTGTATTCCTGACCTTTTTTGTTTTTGTGAGTGGCCTGGCCTGGCCATGTGGTGGCGGCCATTTTGTGGGACCAGCCACTGTGCTTTTTCCATAGGTCTCCAAGCTTGTGGCCTAGTCTGCCAGTAGGCCCGGGGTACTACTCATCAATCATCACGGGTGCATGGAAGTTAAACAACTGTTTTTGTGTTGTGCATTGAATTTCAACATCATGTATGGCTTTGGATTGAATTGCAAAAAGTTGGGCTTTACTTTTTTTCTGGGATGTATTTCACTTTTTGGTTGTTGTAAATAAATGCCTTTTTATGTGTATATGTTCATTGTTGTTGCACCCTGATGCTGCATCCATCCCATGTGATGCACACATTTTTATTTAGGGCAAACAGGCTACACTACATTTATATTTTGTTCTTTGCTATTCTTATTCTTCCTGAGTGTACACATTGCAGTAGTACACCAGGGGCCCTGGCCTTGTCAGTCTCATAAATGGCTATACTGTTGTTGTTCACTGACTTAATAAAATTTAATAATTGTGACCACCCACCACACACTAAGAAGTTATATATTATATTAGTTTGATTGTACTATCTTTTGACTGATGTTCTTCTGGCTTTTTTGCTTTTAGGTGCACTAAAGACGGAGGAGGTGTGTCATCATCGTTGTGGTGCCAGACCGACGTCCTGCTGCTGTACACAATGTGACAGTGACCTGACCAGTCATCTCTGCAACTTGTGCAACTGAGTGCTGTTTTGACATCTGAAGAAGATGCCCCCAAAGAAGCAGATAGCAGGTCCTCCGGTACCAAGAAAGTTGCCATGGAGAAGAAGGAACAGAAGAAGAAGGAACTGTCACTTAAGTCTGGTGTGCCTCCCAAAACCTTTTTTGGGACACAAAAAATTACGCCTGCAGCAGCGGTGTCCGGGGGCCAAGCTGAGGGCAGCACCTCCGCATCAGTGGGCCCAACCCACCAACCCAGGCCCAAGCAGATGAGTGTGGAAGTGGTAACCAGCCTAATGGTGGAAAGCAGTGATGCTGAGCCTGAACTAAACTTATCGCTTATTCAAAGTAGTACACAATCAACGCAGGAGGGAACACAGCAGAGAAGTGGTCAACAACAACAGCCGCAACCACCGCCCGCAATAGTAGCTGTTGTTCCTCCCGAAGTAGGCGCAGTTCAGGAAATTGAGCCTCATGCAGAGTAAGAAGAGGAAGCCACTCCTTCAGAAGTTCCATTGTCTTCCAAATCCCCAGCAAGTAAAAGGAGGGTGAGTACATCAAGTTCTTCGCCAAGCCCCCCTTCTGATGATCTAGATGCCACTTGGAAGCCACAAACTGAGTCTGAGAGGGAGACACGTCACAAGAGCAGGCATGGGAAAAGGAAGGTTCCAGAAAGCCTTACACTTATGGAGGTTGATGTAGAAGAGCAAGATGATGATGATGATGATGATGAGCAAGTCATTACGAACATCACTGCCGGCCCAGAGGAGATGGAGACCAACATTTTTACACTATCCAAAATGGCTGCAAGGGATGTAGCACACACACTTCCAACATAGGTAACACCAACACAACCTTCAGCTTCCATATTTACATTAGCAAAGGGCCGGCAGCGTCCTACATCCAGCACAAGCACCACCTCAGCAGAAGTAGGAAGTGGTACTGCACAGAATCAAATTCAACACACACCCTCCAGTTCATCCGGCATTGGAAGTGGCACCTCCAGCAGGAGACAAAAGTTACGCTCCCCAGTGTGGGACTTCTTTACGGTTAGCGGAAAGGAGGAGAACATTGCTATATGCTCCGTTTGTCATACCTCTGTTAGTCGTGGTAAGCTTGGTATAAACTATGGTACCGGAGGCCAAATGACCCATCTCAAAAAACACCATGCAATCCAGTGGGAGGAGCACCTTCGTCGTATAAAAACTGGAACCATTGCTGTTGGTGGGGATAAACGAGCAGAAAGTCCGCTCACGGTGGAACAGGAAGAAGAAGAGGGATACATTCTCTGTGGTTGTAGTACACATAGTAGCCCTGTCCCCAGCACTGCAGTGGTAACGCCCAAATCCTCAGCAACATCTCAGTGGCACAAGAGTAAGAGTCAGCCTGAGTACTGCTTTTAAAAAAAGTGCGACATTGAGCACAGGAAGGAATACCACGCAGCCTACCATTCTTAGCATGTTTACTAGGCCAGAGGGGCAGTACAAATGCAAACACCCAATAGCACGTTTGTACAATGCAAAGCTGGCTAAAATGTTAGCACTGGACCTTCTCCCTTTTTCTTTTGTTGAAGGGGTGGGTTTTCTGGAATTTGTGACAACCTGGAAGGTTCACAGTGCTACTATTTCGCAAGAGTTGCTGTTCCAGCACTACATCACGGCATGCTGGAATTGCTTGGAAAAGCCTTAAAACAGAGTGCTGTTCAGATATCCACCTGACAACAGACATGTGGGCCAGTTGCCAAGCCACTGATTACATGTGCATCACTGCACACTGGGTTTCTTTTTCGGGTGTTAAAGATAAGATATCATACGGTGTTGTTGATACCACTGAGATTTTTAAAGACACTCGCAAACATGTAACTGTAGCCATGTTTGCTATGGAGAAATCTCATACTGCTGCAAACATTTTGGATGAGTGTAACAGCAAGGTGTTTGAGTGGCTGCAACCAAGAGGGCTTACCATTGGTTTTGTTGCCACGGACAATGGCAGTAATGTAGTTGGGGCCATCAAAGATGGTGGCTATTTCAGGGTCCCGTGTTTGGCACACTGCATTAACATTGTTGTTCAAGATTTTCTGAAAAATGAAAGCAAAGTCAGCAACTTACTGACTACCTGCAGAAGAATATGCACACATTTCAACCATTCTTTTAAAGCCCGGAAGCAGCTGAGGGTCATTCAATGTGAGCATAAAATGCCAGTCAAAGCACACATCCAGGAGGTGCCAACATGTTGGAACTCAACTTACATGCTTGAGCGTCTGTTTGAGCAGTACATTCCACTCATGCTAATGTCATGAAAAGGTCAGGAGATCCTACTGTGAAAGGCATGACCATTGAGATGGCCCAATGGGACCTCGTTAAATGCCTGACAGAGATGCTACTTCCTTTTGAGGTCTTCACACGTGAAGTCAGCAGGGAGGACTGTACTATGGGCCAAGCTATCCCATTGTTGTACATGCTGGAGCAAGAGCTGAAGGAGGTGTCAGAAATGTACGCAGGTGTGGATGACAAAGTAGACGCATATTATTTGGCGGACACCTTAGCCACTCGCTTATCTGACAATACAAGGTTTCAAAATAACATTGTGTCACATCGACATTACATTACTGCCTCAATTTTGGATCCACGTTACAAATTATTGCTGAGCAGTAATGAAGTAATTCCTTTTTCAGAAGTGGATGTTGCCAAGTACAAAACTTTGAAAGCTGAGGAAGACACTGACTTTGAAAACAAACGGATCTTAATTAGAGGCCCGCCACCCCAGGGCAGGAAAAGTACTACAGGGCACCCAGGGTCAAGTTCTACTTCAGAGTCCGAGAGCAGTGTGTTTGCCTCCCAGCAATCAACAACACTGCCAGAAATAACATCAACAACAGCACCAACAGGATCATCAGCCACATTTAAAAAAACGGCAGGTGATTGGTTTCTACGGAAAGGGTTTTTGTACGTCCATTACTGATGCAAAGGCAAAAGAGGCCAAGCAAATCAGAGCACCCCTGAACATTGAGTGGATGGTTCAGGCCTATCTAGATGACACAACAGAGGTCTTCATGGAGCAAAGCCCATTGGTGTATTGGTATGGGAAAAGAAGACAATGGCCAGTTCTCAGCAGGCTGTCGATAAAGTATGTGGCTTGCCCTGTTGCAAGGGTCTCTTCAGAGCGTGTTTTCAGTGCTGCTGGTGCCATTGTTACTGTGAAAAGGACCAGTCTCTCGCCCAAAAAGCGTGGAGAGGTTAACCATGATCAAAATGAATCAGCACTTTATACCACGGAGTACAAAATACGTGAATCACAGCAGGAAGAGGAGAACGACTTTGATGACATAAGTAGTGGGTTATTACATGAGGTACTTCTGTCCAAACCACCAGAGTTTGAGGACGACTAGTCTTTCAAATTGTTCTTCCTTCCTTTATTTGTGTGTGTATCTGTTTTTCTGGTTCAAATCTAATCACAACAAATCCATCAACAGTCTCCTCTTTTTATTTCCCTATTGGAGTTGCACGTCTGTGCATAACTGTCCACTCCACTCCTCAGAGTCCTGCTCCATCTTCCTTACTCTCCCTAAATACGTTTCAAGCAAGCCAGACATTGGATGGAGATGGAGAATAGTACAATACATGTTGCCTCTAACACTACCTCCATAAGAAGTGAAACATAACTAGAGCTATATTCCGTTTTGTTTCCAAGCCGAAAGAAACTCATCACTGACTGTCAGAAGGCTAGGCATCCGATCTGACAGCCAAAGAGAAGAACAAGACAGGTAATGATTATTTTGAATGATGGCATGCATTGCATTGGATGCTTGCTGACTACGAGTGAATGTGCATGAAGTCGAACTATACTAGTTTATCTACAAAGTAAAAGTGACTCAGGAGACAGTCAATGTTTCCTTGTTGTTTAATAACCACATTGTACTCCTACCACTGCAGGAACCGGCCAATATCCTTTGCAATTTTGTAATATGGACTATATTATAAACTTAATCAGTCACTACAGACTATCTTTGCACACAGTCAGTCAGTTGGATCGGAGATAATTGATGGCATAACTGTGTTTCATGGACTGCCTTAAAAGGTAAACAATTTCAACAAGAACCTCAGCAGACCTTTTCTACATGTCTGTGTAGTGGTGTGGACTGGAGTAGAGTGTAGTGGTATGAGGGACAGTGGCGCATTGATTTAGTAACTTCATTTGGAAAATGCTAGGTTGCTGCAGTGCATATGCCTTTTGTCTGGCTCTGTCAAAATTTAAGGTAAATGGGGGTAGGGTGCCTGGCCTGTGCCGTGGTTGGCCTGTTCTGTGCTGGCTCCTGTCCCATTGTTGTTGTAGCTTAATGCTGTAGAGTAGACACTATGTATCCAAGCTGCCTCAGTCTGAAAGTGTTCTCTCAAGAGTCTTGTCTTCTCTTCTTGCACTCCACTGTAATTGAGTTTATTTTTTTTAATTCAGTTATTTTTCAATACCCCTTTTATTTTTCCATCTACACTTACAGGCCGGCCTTTAACCTGTGCTATAGTGGGAGAAACAACTCACACTTACCTTACCAATCCTCATCAGGCAGGCAGTGGTACCCAAGATTGATGTGCGGAGTGTCCATGGAAGGGAGGACCAAGAGGAATGACGAGAATGATGCAACTCCACATTTGGTCCAGGATAATACAGTAACTTTAGTATCATTCATCATTCGTCTTTAAATTTATTTGATTCCTTTTTTCTCTTCAATCATTATGACTGTGTGTTGTGGTTTGTTTGGTAATTGATCCCTACAACTATTTTTTCATTTCCTTTGCTAGCTTGAAAAATAAAAGTAAGCCCAGTACAGCATGTAATTTGGTTCACTCTGAGGGCAAACAGGCAAGGCACATTTCATATTAATAATTTCTGCCCTGTACAGTCTAATTGTGTAGTAGTAGTTAGTAAGTACAACTCATTATCATTAACCATCAAGTTCTTTTCATCATCATGCATGCATTTCCTTTTTCTCACTTTATAGATTCCTTTGATAATGGATCATGGTCGGATTAGAGGCAAGATGGCGCCTGCGCGAGTCTTCGCGCTGGTTGTGCGAGCTGACTCTCCTCTGTCCCACAGCTTTGCTCTGCTGTGCCTCGCTCGCTCGCTAGCGATGAGATGAGTACGGGTGTGCGCTGCTGAAGAGAACGCTTTTCATAGAAAAGCCGCTTTATCTATCTTCCGCGCTCGGACTGACAGAAATATCAAAAGCTTGCTAAAAAACGCCGGTATCGTTTGAGGCGTGGATGCTGGAGGCAGTCACCGCTGTTGCCGCGCTGTGGAGGCTGCGAAGAGCGTGGTGGGCGGCGGCCAGCACAGGTGTGCCGGCTTGGCTTCGTGGCGAGTACTTCGCTTGCAAGGAGACGGCTTTGCTGAAGACGGGAGAAATGGCTCCAAAACAGGTTCGCAAGGGTCGCGGACAGGACTTAAAGACTTCTATTCCCGCAACTAAAAAAGGTGAGAGAGATTCCGGCGTTCACCCAGGGAAAGTTAAGCATACAATCATGACTCTGTTCTCTAATACTAATACTGAGCAAAACCGCTCGGCGATGCCGACTAGTGAATCCTCACTGCTTAACAACTGCTCTATACCACAGTTTGATGTTTCTGCTACAAATGAAGTGCTGAACGACGGGGGAGATAGCAACATAGTAGCAGTTGCAAGCAATAACGTAACTACAGAGAAAGAATCTAACTGTTTAATTCCTCTTGAAGTCGTATCTGTAACGGATAATTTAACCCTTGAAGAGCCTGTTAGACCTATGCCGATAGAGGCTGAATCCGGAGATTTCTACTCTGTCTCAGAGAATTCAGCGTCTTCGTGTGAGGATTTGGTAACACAAGGTATGAGTCAGATGTCTTTTGAAGGGGAACGTGAGTCTTTTGAAGACGAGGTGAATGCCAGTGGCGAGCCTGGGGAAGCAGACACCCCTATCACAGTAAGAGGCCGGGATACACCTTCAGTGGCTGGTATTCTCGGTGCTGCCGATTTTCAAGCAGCCCAATCGGCTGATATCACCCTTACTACAATTTATCAAACAATTTTGAGCCACATGGACAAAACTGCATTAGATTGCCAGAAGATACAAAATTCATGTCGGAAATTACAAGGCTCAATCAGGCGGCTCGTGAAGGCTCAATCTGACTTTGGGGAACGATTCACTGAAGTTGAAACACGTATTTCTAATATAGAAGATGAAATGTCCAAACAAAAAAAAACTACAGAGCTTTTGGGTAGCAACAGAGACGATGTCCTTTGGCGAATGGCCGATTTGGAAAATCGATCACGACGGAATAATCTAAGGATAATGCAGATTGCGGAAGGTGATGAAGGGCAAGATCCACGGAAGTTTGTGGTGGATTTGTTTCAGAAGGCTTTCCCTGGTCTAAATAAATGGGATTGGGATAGAGAAATTGAAAGGGCCCACCGATTCCCTTTTAATGTTCAGTCTCGACCCGGGCAAAGCACAAGATCTAGACCGAGGCCGATCATTGTTGCCTTTAACAGCTTTCGAGCAAGAGAAGATATCTACTTACAAACCCGATTGAATAGTAAATCTATGGCTGACGGTTACACTTTTTTTGCGGTACCTGACTATTCGAAGTACACTATGGATATTCGTTGGCAACTGCGCCAACTGGTGGATTTATTTCAAAAGCAGGGTGCGCAGACTTACATTATGAATCCCGCAAAACTTAAAGTGACTTACAAAGAGAGTTCAAGATTTTTCACCAACGTCGCTTTAGCAAAGGAATATTTACATTCTTTGAAGAACCCTTAAAATATACAGCTATATTCTGATTATAACTGGCGAATGTATTGGATTTACCAGATCTATTGTGGTGTGTTTGATGCTTTAGATAAATATATTTTTGTGATGGCTAGTATGTTTAGTATCGTTTTGGGTGGTTAAGTACCTGCCAAGAAAGGCGGGCAAGACCAGATTAGGCAAGATTGCGGGGGGGCATAGAAGGTAGGGGGTAGTTCCCCCAGAGTTGATTTTTCTTTTTTCTTCACAATAGAGCAGGTAGAGCTGTGGGGACCACAGAGGGGCTGACACTCACTCCCATCCTTAGGACTGGGTCCTTTAGCCTCGTTTAAGGGGGAGGGGCAGGGGTCACCGGGGTTGGGGAGGCGTGGAGGGGGGGGGGGGGTTTGGGATGGTGATGGTGGTGGGGGAGGATGGGGAATAAGGGGGAAAAAGTCCTTGGCGGTTTCAAATGATAGTTTAGTTGCGGATACTCTGGAAAGATTTACATGTATTAAGAGCTTATGTTTGTTTAATCCCCTGTTTGAGCGGAACGATACTGTATTGAGGACACTAAGAAGAATCCTTAATGTCTCGTAGCATAAAAATCTGCTCGTTTAATGTATCTGGGCTTAACTCCAGCAATAAAAGAAGGCAAATAGCCGCAGAAGTTCGATTCATTAAACCTGATATTCTTTGCCTACCGGAAACACATCTTTCTTGGGATAATAGGCTTTTGATAGCAGATCTTGGCTACACGCTGAATGTAGCCTCCCAACAAACCAACAATACTAGAGGGGTTATGATTTTATCGAGACCAGGATATTGCACAGTTGGGCGTAAATTAGCTGACAAATGGGGTAGATGGGTGATTGCAGAGTTTATAGTGCGGGGTAAGATTTTTACTATCTGCTCCATTTATGGTTCTAATATGGATGAGGCTGAAGTCCTTGAGTTTTTAAATATAGAGTTAGCTAATTGGGGAGAACCGCTAATTTTATGCGGAGATTTGAATATCAACTTAAGCACCACGGAACTAATGAAAGGCTTAGTTCATTATCAGGGACGCAAACCACGAGTTTTTAAAGCTTTATATAACTTAGTTAAGGATCATGGCCTAGTGGATATCTGGAGCAAAAAATACCCTTCTCTTCCTGGATATTCGTATTACTCCGCACCTCACAAGAAATTAGTTAGACTAGACTATTTTTTTATATCCTCTAGTATTCACACAGTCACAAAGATACAGATTTATCCCAGAGTTACTTCAGATCACTCTCCCCTCATGATTGATTGCTCAATTTTGGCTGAGATGAACACTGTAAAAAACTTCTCATTTGATAGGAAGCTTTGTCTTGATATACAATTTAGAAACCACATAATTGAATGGATGACAGAATTTTTTAGGATTAATCTAGGATCGGCGAATATTTCGATAGTCTGGGATACATTTAAGGCCTGTTTGACAGGAGAAACGACGAAATTTGGACTATATAATCAACATAAAATACGAGTGCAAATGAGAGGGTTTTATCAGCGATTAGAGGCAGCGGAAGTGGGTTTGGCTACAGCTTTGGCAAAAAAAGATAACTTAAATCAGATATTGCTTATGGAAGAGACAATTGCACAATGTAAGGCTACTATCACAGGAGTATGGGCCGAAGAGATAGCGCGTAAATATTTAACAAATAGAAGACACATCTATGAATATGGGGAAGCTATCGGCCGCTCTCTAGCTTTGAGATTAAAAATGAAGTCCACCTCTCGGGTGATTTCAAGAGTTCAGGATCAAGATGGGGTGGTTCGGGAAGCCCCCTCGGAGATTCTACAAGTATTTCATCAATTTTATTCGGAACTGTATACTCAGCAATCAAACTCTACCATGGCTCAGATCCCTGATTGTGCAGTGTTAAAACAACTAAATACATTGAAGCTGATATTTTAGATAGCCCCTTTACTATGGAGGAATTAGAGGAGGCTGTTAGTCAAATACCTAATGGGAAGGCTGCCGGCCCTGACTTTATTCCGGGGGAGGTTTATAAATGCTTTTTTGAACCACTGAAGAATGTATTGTTATCAACATTTAGGATGGCACAAAAGGGAACAGCACCCGCTACCTGGAACGACGCCTCTATTATTGTTTTTAGTAAAAAAGGGAAACCTCCTGAATTACCAGGATCCTATCGTCCAATATCTTTACTTAATTGTGACAGCAAATTATACTCTAAAATGCTGGCCAATCGTATGTCTAAGGTTATATCATCATTAGTTACTACAAATCAGCATGGCTTTATACCTAATAGAGGAACGGTCTCTCATATCAATAAAGTTATTACTTTATTTGACTATGCTGACGTGAAAAAAAAGGATTTAGCTCTGATACTTCTAGATGCTGAGAAAGCTTTTGATCGCGTGGAATGGGTCTATCTGTGGGAGGTGATGAAACGGATGGGTTTTGGAAGTGCTTTTTTAAAGGCAATTCAGGTATTATATAGTGCACCAATTGCCAGAATCTCAGCTATGGGCTTAAAGTCAGAGGAAATCAAAATTACTAGAGGAACGAGGCAAGGGTGCCCTTGTTCCCCTTTATTGTTTGCCTTATATATCCATCCTTTCATCATAAGCCTACAGAATTCTTTATGTATCAAACCCTTTACAGTTGCTGATACTTTATTTACCGTATTCGCATATGCGGATGATATAGCCATAGTAACTACTGATCCCAGGGAGGCAATAGTGGAGATTGAATCATTGGCCAAAGATTATGGAAGTATGTCAGGATACAAATTAAATGCGGAAAAAACCCAAATTCTTTGTACAAAGAATATACAATTTAATGATTGTCGGGTTACTAATGAAGTAACCTATTTGGGTATTCTAATTAAAATTCAAATGCAGGAAATTGTCGAGAGAAATTGGGAAGTGAGCATAGCCCAGATTAAACAGTCATTAGATAAATGGAGCAGACTTCAATTATCCATCATTGGAAGGGGGAATATAATCAAGATGAATATTTTAGCTAAAATACTATATCTATTTCGCAGTATACCCCTGGAATTTCCACTTAAACATATACAGTATTTACAAAATATCTGTGGGAAGTTTGTTTGGGCCCCCGGTAAACCGCGTAGATCCATGAAATGGCTTACATTGCCGGAAGAAAGAGGAGGACGCGGTATACCTGATTTTCTTTTTTATTATTATATTTGTTTTTTACAAAAAATGGGATATATATTGACAGGGGAATCTTCAAAGAATGAGGCGGATAGCCCATCTATTTTCTTTTTACTTTTAGGAGCACAAGCAAAAGGATGTCTATTAAAAGAACTAGAGGGCAATTATTACAAACATACACGATTCAAGACTCTTGCCTCAGCATTTAAAGTGTGGAGAAATGTTAAGAGAATAATTAAACTTGGTAAAATTACATATTATACTCCTTTTGAAGCCTATAAACTACTCCCCTCGGTGTTTTGGGATGATATCGCTAAGATATGGCTTAAAAAAGGGATTTCAAGAATTGGGGATTTATATCATAAAAATGCTATATTCGTAACATATGCAGAATTATCAGATACATTTCGGCTCTCACCCGCGTTCTTTTTTAAATATCTTCAAGTCCGGGATTTTTGTTTAAAAAATCATATTGAGGCACTTCCTAATGACTTAGTTGAGGGAATTCGGCTCCAGAAAAGGATTGGTCCAGTATATGCGATTTTAAATGATTACAAAAATGATGACATGCAAAAATACAACCAGTACTGGACTATACAATTGGCAGACCCTCAAATTGATATAGGGGAATCGCTATGTCTTGCTAAGAAAATTTGTTTGGCAGCCAATTTAAAAGCCCAAGTCTATAAAACTATTTTTAGGTTATACTATACTCCTAAACGTATGGCGACTTGGGGCAAAAAATATGATGGTAAATGCTTTCGGTGTGGAGCACAAGAGGCAGACATGGTGCATATCTTCTATAAGTGTACAAAACTGATGCATTTTATTGCTGAGATTGAAAAATTTATTTCATTGGTACTTGGTTGTCCGGTAAAGATCTCTCCATCACTGATGATATTAGGAAGATGTCAAAGTATATATAGCCATCAGGTCTTAAAAGAACATTTTTATTTTATTTTTCTTGCAATGACTGTTGCTCGGTTATGTATTGCAACAGAGTGGTTATCACTTGAGGCTCCTACGTTTGAATTTTGGAGAGCTAAGCTGTATCGTATGTATGAAATTGAAATGCATTTATATGCCCTAAAAGGGATCAGGCAGAAACGTTTAGGTATTCTAATCTGGGGAACCCTTATGAATTTTTTGTCTGATGATATGGGTATGTTGTAGTATATGTGATTTGTTTTTTTTATTTCTATGCTCTTTTTCTCTATTTTTATGCCTCACTTTGTTACATCAATTCATGTATGTTTATATTTGTGAATCCGCCTTGGAAACAATAAAAAAAAAAAAAAAAAAGATAATGGATCATGGTCGTTTTCCAAGATTGTGTTTTACTTTTGTTGTGTCCAGGCATACTGTCTGTTTTTCTTTGTCAAACCTTTCCCCAAACCCCCCTTCCCATCCATTCATCAATCCCTAACCCTCTTCCCCCGGGCTGTGTGATTTATATTGAGGTGTGATGTGACTACATTAAATGTACACCAACAATTGATCACACACTTGCTGGGGCAGATGTGGTGAAAGCAACACTAATTGAATTTCAACTAAGGCAGGGCAAGGATCTTCTTCTGCTTGCCCACCCAGGCTGTAATTTCCTTTGTTCTACTACTCCTCCCACAGTCTGTCTCAGTCAAGTGAGTTTCTCTTTCTTTTTTTCAAATGCTATTGCCAGTGTCTACTACTACCACCACAATAATGGCATCTTCTCCATTCATTTGGGAAACCAACCATGCAGCCATCACTGTGCCGAACTTCATCATCATCAATCACAGGTAAGATACGTTTGGTGGGAGGTATAATGGACTAGGAGGAGAGACTGACAGTACTAGTATGACAATTAAAAATAACTCAGTGATGGGTACCGCATCTATCTGTTTGTGTGTTACAAAATCGGCAGATCTTTTAAATCAAACACTGGCTGCAGGCATGCAGCAGCAAGGAAATAAAGTAACAAACCATGTGACGTAAATTGAATTCATAAAACAGTAACCCACCACAAAACATTAATATTGTATGTTTAAGTAAAGAATATTAAATTTAATATACCCTAAAAAAAATAAACTATCCCGCTCTGACCTGACCCACCTCCCTCCCTAACCCCAACCACTGTCCAAAACAAAAGTCAAAGTCCAAAATGTCTGTAAAAAAGTTAAACCCCAACGCCCAAAACCCACCCACCAACAAAAGGAATTAAAAAAGGGGCAAATTGACAAGGTCCTATAGTCGGCTGGCCTTCAGGTGTTTATCCACAAGGATTTTGACACGCTCCTCTAGGTGCTCCTCCAAGCGGGCCATCCGGCGGAGCATCTGGCGGCGAAATGCCCTGCAGTTACATGCAGGGTGGGGGGCAGCAGTGGTAGATATTGAGGCACGGCGGCAGGCGGCTGCCGGACCACGGCGCCGTAAAACTGGAGGCAGTGCCTGACTGGGGCCCGGGGCATTGGAGGAGGCTGCAGCTGCAGACGCTTCCTCCTCCTCTGTCTGAGCCACCAGCCGCCGATATTCATCGCAAATGGCCACCAGTTTACGGCGCCGGGCCCTGGCTGCCAACTCCTTTCTCGTTGGTTTTGGTTGGGAAGGAGTTTCTATATCAAGAAAGAAAAAGAACATGTTGTAACCAATACTCTTAGCAAAACAGAAACACAAAATTCATTCAACACATAGTGGCACAGTATCACTAGCAAGCACAGTACATAACATTTGTGATTTGTTGGTAAGCATCTATACTCCTACTCAGCTCAGTCAGCTAAGCTTGCACCCAAGAGAAACAGATATGAGTCACATGATGCAGACTCATGTTAGTTTGATTTACTACTACTGTCTGCAGGTGGGGAAGCTCATATTTTTGTATTACGGCCAGTGGCACTGGCCACACTCTGTCTGTTACATGAAGGCAAATGTTCAATTTCACTTTCACCCTGCCCTGGGTACTACAAAAGGGCTGAATATTTATCGGATCCAATGATCGTTGCTTATATTATAGATGGTAATACGACATCAGGTCAGTAGCGTTCGGTGGTGGGAGTGCTGCCGGGCGGTGACGTGGGAAGGTGCAGGGTGGGGGTAGAAAACTATGGATTACAGACAATCACAGTTAATTAAACAATACATATGAATAAATAAAACAAATTTCGTTGCACACACTGCATCGCATTTGGCGGTGCAGTGCACACAATGAAAATCATTTTATTTATTTTTATGTTTACTTACCTGTATTTTGCCGTAATACATAGTTTACTTACCACCCACCCTGCCCCTCCCGATGTCACCGCCCGCCAGCACTCCCACCGCCGACCGCTTCTGCATAGGATACTTTGCTTTCATTGATTGTGTATGTGTAACCCTTTGCAGGCTGGCTGACACAATCAAAAATACATTAACATAGGTAGGGAGTGGTCCTCGGAGTCGGAGGAAGGCACTTTGGCTTGATAATATATTTATATATATAAGATGTGCTTGCAAACTACTGCGAGTCAACTGTATTCTGAAAATACTACCTATATATTCCCCTCCGCTTTGCTACTCTGGCGCAGTTTCTTTTACATTTTCTTCAAAGTAAGACTCTCCAGTGACAGTCTCCACCTATGCTGTCTATTGATGATAGTACATCCAGGCATACATCCATGAAAGTAAATGTCTATCATCCTTTTTTATATATCTCTTCTTAACAAACCTTAGTTGGTTTCACCAACAACCACCCATGCGTCCGCTCCTTCCTTGCTTGCCTTGGCTTTGAGTTTGAACCAAACACCACTGATTCTTGCTATCTAGTACTATCCACCCATACTGTGTCGCCCACCCAGGCAGGCATCCTCTTTCACCTTCCACCCATCCTTCAACAACCCATGCATCTGATCTGATTACTATCAGCCACCTATGCATGGTTCCAACATATCCTTCTCTGCCAGTCAGTCATATTATTTATCTCGCCCGTCCTTCCACCCTTCTTTCCCTCTTTGTTCAACACATCCATCAAGGTCATCTGATCTGAATTTGTCTTCACCATAAAACCTTCACATCTGAGTTGGAGTCAGATAGAAGAGGCCATTGGTTACTCAACTCATGCTGCTAATGCTAAGTAAAGGGTGTCTTCTTCAACCGTTGTATAATGTTCACTACAACTTAATAAGTCGCACAGTACAGTGAGTGAAGTAGTAAACACACTTCCATCTAGTAGTAATGTCAAGAAGTAATGAATATAACTTACCACCGCCCGCCACTGCTGCTGGCTCCCCCCCTGTCACTCCTGCAGGTGCCGCCAGTTCTCCCGCCCCCTCCGGAATGGCCGCATCGCCATCGCCGCTGGCCCCGCCGGCACTGGTGGTTGGTAGTATGCCTAGTATAAACATTACACATTTTTAGATGCCTGGAAACCTCCCCCTATTTTATTAGTGTTCACTTGGAAGATTGAAAAAAAAGTTAATACAACATACATCGGCACTAGAGTAGTACAGTCAGTAGAGAGGCACTAGTAGTGATATGGTTCCTAGGGTCATCTAGTCCTACTCTACTGAAAGTTAGCCTGTGCCATGTGTAACCCTTTTAGATTCATCATGTCGACTACTACTCTTTTTGTGCATATTTAATTATACCTCGCAGCTTATTGACATGTGCAGTAGACGCCTTTGAGGCCACATGAGGGTTGCGTACAAGTGAAGAGGTCGAAAAACAAGCCACTTTGTTATGGAGTTTGGTTAGTCCGTACTGCTTAGCCATCACATACATGTTACACTTTTTGCCATGACTGCGAAATGCTTGCATTATTGCAGTATACTATCTAACGTGCAGCATTTTTCTCATATAATAGGCGGAAGATTCCCTTCTACAAACCAGAGATTTGCAGAGCTTATGATGCATGATGTAACCAGTATTTCCACTTTCTATGGTGAGGGGTCTTCCAGAATTCAACAGATCTTTTGTCTTGTTCTTGTTGTCCTGCACTTGTAAATGTTTACTGTTTTAATCATATGCTTTTTGCTGGCTTATTGACGATGGCTGTAGTAAAATTTCATATAACGACATACAGAGCTTGTTACTTGTTTCAAATAAACCTTTTGAACTTACACTAGACTCTGTGGTATTTGGTGTGGTGGGACGGACTTACACAAGTGAGTAAGCAAAAGGGTGTTATGTTCTGGGTTGTCTGTCTCAGTCATCATCATTGTGTATCTTCTTCGTGGGGGGGGGGTCGGGAGTGGGACCTTAATGTGAGACACTATAGCTAGTCGGTCGGGGGATCACGGGTTCTTCGGACTGAGGTGTGATGAGTAAGGCCCAACCTCCCATCACCAACATCCTATTTTGTTGTGCATAGTTCTCTATGTGGCTCTGCAGAATCACTACAACAGTAGTAGTATGTACTATCCGATCCAAAATACTATTCAAATATCTGGTTCGGCATTTTGTTTGTGGGAATTGTCAAAGCCTCAACATTAAGAAGACTAGAAGAGGACAACCCAAAGGACAGGACACAGTGGCTAGAGCTATTGGTCAATCTGAGTTTTATTATTCCAAAGAAAACCTTCAATAAAGAGTGGGCAACAGTGCCTGCTTCGCTACAGACAGAATAATAGTAGAAGTAGTAGTACAGAGAGTCATAGCAGAGACAGTTAGAAGGAACTTAGTTAAAGGCAGGGATAAACAGAATTTGGAAACAGATAGTCAAGGTTAAAGAAGCTTTTGTAAAAAATAGAATTAGAAAGTGGAACCATAATTTACAGTTCGGAAAAAAAGATGCAGTAAAAGTTAGGGAAATATAATTGTTAATATAACCACTGGAGGACTTACTGGGGCCAGCAGCAGGAGCCTCGATAGAGGAGCGGTCCTGTGGTTGTCCTGCCGACTCGGACCCCGTCTTCTGGCCCCTGGGTGGTGCTGATGAGCATGTAAAATATAATAAAGAAAGAGACATTTGTGCATACATACAACAAATTGTGGGTGTGTTGCATGATTCTGATGTAGTTCTGCTACTGACTGACCCTGCTAAGCCTACCACTCACTAAACAAACTACAAAAGGTTCTACGGAGGACTGGGGTAAGCAGCACTCAGTGACAGAGGAGGCGTCACGCAGACCGCGTAAAACAATTATTAACTAATCCTAACTAAACCTAGTATCCAATATCCATCCACCACTATTTCACAGGAGGACAATGGAAGGACTAGAGTCTCTCTAGCAATAGCATTACCTAACTTCAGTTCTCTAAAATAAACTCTTACATTAATCAGCATAAGTTAGCGCAAAGTTGCAAACAAGTAAGAGAATCAACTGAGCACCTGGGTCCTAAAATCACAGAAGATTTTGATTTTTGAAACAAAATTTACCAGCAACGCGTAGCACGCAGCAGTAATCTTGCTATTCCTCAAAAATGTAATTTATACACAATAAGTTACTCACCAAGCACAATGACCTCGACACCTAGCAGGTCCAACAGGTCCTGCTCCCGGTCCAGGATGTCAGACCACCGGTGGGCCAGCTGATTATGGGTGCGCCGGACACTGCCCAGCGCACCTGCACCCACCGACGGTGACGCTCCTGGGTAGCGTACCCAGAGCCGGGCCTGCTGCCAAGGTCAAGGGGAGGTGGCGCTGAATGAAAAAAACAAGGGCGGCCACCTCCGCCTCACCAAAAAGTTGCGGGCCTGCACCCAGGACGCATTCTGCCGCAAGGCAGGCGGCTCTTGGCCGCAGGCCCCTTGCCCTTTGCGCTAGAGCTAGATGAAGATGATGTGCCCTTGGCCATGGTTCTGGGGTGGGTGGGAGGCAGAAAAGAAAAGTTAGAAGGGGAAAAAAAGTTAGGGGGAAGAAGTAAGAAAGAAGTAATAAAAGTAAAAAAAACACAGAAAAAGTAGAAATAAAATGAAAAATATAAACTTAGGGAAAGAGAGAGATAGATGATAACTAAAAAAAGTCAGAAAAAAATGTTTTAAATACTAAGGATTACAAAGATTAAGGTAGGATAGTAAAGTAGGCCCAGAACCATAGCATAGAGTGAAAAACAAGATGGCCGCGCCCATTCGCGACCACGTGGGTAAGTTCGCGCGATTAACTCGCGAACATGCAATAATCGTCGCGAACAAGTAAAATGCCCGGACACGACATGCGCATCGCGAACACGCTATACGCGTAGCTCACGTAGTGCAAGAACATCTTCGCGTAGCTTCGCGAAGCGCGACTACGCGAAATACGCCAGGCTTAGTCTAGAGCAATAAACAGAAATTAGTTAAGTCTATGAAAAGGCTGAACCACTGCCAGAATCCCAATAGAAAACATTCTCAAGGAAAAAGGAAGAACTTACAATAGCTGGGCCTGACCTCAAGCTGGCAGACTGAGAGTTAGCGACCACTGTAGCAGACCACCATGGACTCAGTAACCTGGAACATGGTAGCACATCAGCAAATGTATTACTCAAAGGAGAAACACCAAATGTCATTACACTAGACAGTAATATGCAAGCATCCTAAAAAATACCAAAATTAGACGTTAGCTGGAGGATATAAGCATCAAAGAACAGAAATGAACCAGCCACAGGGACCAGATGAACCCAGCAGTGGGGCATACATACCGACCACCAGATTTAGAGGCAGGAGTCACAGAGAATAGCACTTAAAGAACAAAGTGCCAAGGCTCAAGGGTGATGCAAGTCCTTAAACCACTGGAGCTGACAAGAATGCAAGAAACCCTCCAACAACATGGCCTCCAAAAGGATGGTAAATTGCAGAGAGGCAACACAGGAACACTAATATTGTACCACTAAGTAACGTGTCACCGAAAAGAGAGACCCTTGGTGTAATAGGCACTCGGTTCCCTACATAGAAAATAAAGCTATTCAATTAAATAAAATGGTGAATTATTTTTCTCCAAATGCTGTTTCAGATGCATTTTCACCCTACTATACATATGGGTCCCTAGACTATCAGTAAGGGAGTTGGGCCCCCAAGCCTGTGCTCCAAAATCTGTTAATTGACTTTGGCTGCTCTGTTATTGTATTGTATTGCATTGTAATTGCATTTGTATAGCGCTTACTACCCCTGACGAGGCGTCCAAGCGCTTTTTCTGCGAATAGCACTCTACTCCGGGACCCATAGAGGATTAGTGTTAAATTAGTATAGTGAAACATGCAGGTACATTTTAAGTGGTGGATAGGTTAGTCAGTTATTTGGATTCGGAAGGATAGCAGAAGGATAGAAGAGGAAAAAAGAATTGTATTTATATAGCGCTTGTTACCCCTAATGGGGTGTTGAAGCACGCTACTCCGGAAACCCATAAAGGATTAGTGGTGAATTAGAATGGTGAAATATGAAAGTAATTTGAGTGGTGGTTATTAGTTAGTTATTTAGAGTGAGAAGGATAGCGGAGAGATAAAAGGGGAAGAAAGGTTTGCATTCAGATAGCACCTGTTACCCCTGATGGGTGTTGAAGCGCTTTTCTGGCGAGTAGCACGCTACTCCGGAACCCATAAAGGATTAGTGTTGAAAATTAGTGAAATATGAAGTAATTTGAATGGTGGGTATCTTATTCAGTTATTTGGATAGAGAAGAGTAGGTGGCGGGATAGAAGAGGGAGAGAGGATTGTATTTATATATCGCTTGCTAGCCCTGATGGAGATTTGAAGCGCTTTTTTGGCGAGTGGCACACTGCTCTGGAACCTATAAGGATTAGTGTTGAATTAGTATGGTTGAAACATGAAATTAATTTGAGTGGTGGATATGTTAGTCAGTTATTTGGATTAAGAAGGGTTGGGGAAGGGTAGAAAAAGGTTTGCTTTTACATTGCGCTTGTAACCCTGATGGGGTATTGAAACGCTTTATTAGCGAGTAGCATGCTACTCTGGAACCCATAAAGGATTAGTGGTGTATTAGTATGGTGGAATATGGAATTTGAGAAGTGAACATGTTAATCTGTTATTTTGATTGAAAAGCTGTAGGTCATAGCAGTAGGAGGAGGCTTTTGGATGAGTTCAGTGCGTCTAGGCCAGTGAATATTGTTTTTGTATGGGTCATATTGGATTTGTCAAACCAAATGTTGAGGTCACCCAGAACGTTGGAGGTTGGAGTGTATTATTGTCAGGTTTGAAACTGTGTCTAGAAGTGTTCTGGGAATGTCGCCTTGCTAGGTGGAGGTCTGTAAAGGAGCAGGAAGTTAAAGGAGGCAGACGGTGTAGGATTGCATCTTGTCAGAAGAGCCTCACAATTCTTTATGGAGAAGTTGTCAACTTTAGTGATATGTAAAGTTTGCCTGAACACAACAGCTAGACCACGTCCTTTTTTACCTATACGATTTTGGGTGATCGCTTGACAGCCTAGAGGAACGGCATCATGCAGGACTGAAGCCATATCATCTCCCGACCATGATTCAGTTATGAATAGTATGTCTGGTTTTGTATCTGTGAGAAGTTCGTAGTTGTGATGTTTCTCTTTAGAGAGGGATCAAGCGTTTATTAGTAGACAGTTTAGAGAATGGCCTTTGGTGATAATGAGACTTGTTTTGTAGAAGAGTGATGAGAATTGTGTGGGTGTGTAGCAGGTGTGTTTTTAGTGCTGGCATTAGCTGTATTAGGATAGCAATCGTGTAGCTGTTCTGTATCATGTTCATAATCCAGCATGTTAAGAAGACATTTTGATGGGTCTGTGTGTGTATGTGGTAGAGATGGTGTTTGAGAGTGAGTTGGTGTGCTGTGTTGTTTTCGTTGTGTAACATTGTTGTGCAGTAGACATGGGGAAGCAAAGTTGTGAGGTGTGGCACATTGCTTACATTGTTTGTGTGTGTTTAGGACAGAAGGTGTATGAGTCAAGGGTGGGGGTGCAGCATGTGGGTCATGTAGTAAGGTTCTAAATTGTCCAAAGGATGAGAGGCGGTTGGAAGAGAGTTGTTGTTTTGCTGTATCTGTTTTAGGTGTGGTGTAAGAGAGAGAAAGCTTGGCATTGGAGTTTGTTCCTTTGTGTGGTTTGAAAGGTGGGTGTATGTTTGTATTTTGTGATGGTAAATATCAGGAGGTGTTGTGGTTTTAAGATTTTGTTGTGCTGGTGTGTGTGGTATGTTTTGTTTTTGAGTAGTAGTAAAAAGGGGTGCTGGTGTATTTATTTCATGCAATGGATTTGGTTGTATTGCATTGTTGTGAGAGGAGGTTATAAGGTAAAGGGGTGGTGATGTGTTTATGAGTAGATTGTATGTGGTGTGTAGGAGGGAATGAAGTAGAGGTAAGAGTGTTTGACTTAAACTGGTTTGTTGCAAGCGTTAAAAAGTGTGGTGGTGTGCAGTGTATGTGTTGTGCGTTAGTGTTATTATGGTAGAGGGAAGAGCAGGTTGTTGGTTGGACAAAAGATGAAAGGCTGATTATATGTTTGTTAGTGAAAAAAGATGGTATGTTAGGAGTAATTAGAGCAGGGAGCGTCTCTGGATGGGATGTAGTTATGTATGGTGTTGAATGGCGTTGTGTGAGTGATGAGTGGATTGGTTAGTGGTATAGGATAGAGTTGTGTACTGTTTGTAGGCGATGGTGGGTATGTGTGATAGTTGGGATAGAAGGGTGTATAGATGTGGTTTGGTTGGTTTTGTAGTGTATGCTGGTATATTGATTTGTGCATAGGGTTGTGTGTAGTGTACACTTGGTGTGAGTGTGTTACTATGTTTGTAGATGTGGATGGTGTGGGGTGGGTATTACTGAATGGGAACATGGACATCATTTCTGGCCCTGGTTCCGACCAGTCTCAAACAGGCTCAAACAGGCAACTGCCCGTGTCCTCTGCGCCCTTAGCTGAGACGCCCGGGTTGAGATGCCCTAAGCCTGGCCTTTTATAGCCCTAGTATTCAGGTGACCCCTTCAGCCAATGGGCACCCTAGCCCTCACACTATCCAATCACAACACTACCCCGAAAACCTAGAACCAGTAGGAGCCCAGGACCTTACAGCCAATCTTAGCCCTAGTCCAAGCACCCAATCAGTTTCAAAACCCTGATCTCTACGTCCAATAGAGGCCCTAGCCCTACCCGTAGTCCCAACCCAAGTCCAAGCAACCAATGGCACAGGAAGCCCTACTTCCTACTTCCAATAGAAAGCCTAACCCTACTCTTAGTCCCACACCTTGTCCAGCAACCAATCACACCAGAAGCCCTAATCGCTACCTTAGCCCTAGTCCCAACAACCAATAACACAGGAAGCCCTAGTCCCTACTTTCAATAGAAATCCTAACCCTAGCCGTCGTCCCAACCCTACATTGATTGAGTCACAGACCCAGACACCAATCAGAACCCTCAAATACCTAACCAATGAGGACTCTGACCCTAATCCAATAGAAAAACCAGATAGAACCACCAATCAGTGTACACATGTACCAAACAATAGCAGACTATATAAGGTCCCAGCTACCTGAGACAAGGTTTGATGGCCAGGGAGTTGGAAGCTGCTCCTCTATTCAGAAATCTTCTAGGAGACAGACAGGCTCAATCCACACTTTGGACTTCTGTAGGTAAGGGCCTAACAAACTTGTCCTCTAACAATACTGTTTGTATAAAACTTTACTCTCTCTCCTGGCCAAAAAATGAAGTGCACAGTCCCTATTAAACACAGTTTAAACAGCTCACAGCAGATTACTGCTGTCCCAGAGAACTCTCTGACGTAGAATATCCCTGTTGCTGGTGGGAGGTAAGGGGGTGCTGGTTTCACTGACTTGTTAACACAACATGATGGCTGGGGGTGCACTGCTTAACATACAGGTCTTAGCACAGAGCAAAGGAGAAATTTGGAGGGAAAAACTGATAGTCACGGGGAATGAGAGGGAAAAACTACAGAGTTTGGATTGCAAATCCCACAATTCAACAGGTTAAATGGAAGCTTCATGACACGCTTGTTATAAGGAGGGACTAACAAGCCTAAAACCAATCGGAAGGCACATTTAGGACCTAAGCCAATAAAAAAGAGGGGCGGAGAGTGACCCGAGCTTCCACAAAGCTTCCACGCTATACTGAATACTGCATGCCTCACAAAGCGAGCAGTGCATGCGCTGCAACGCTAGGCTCAAACTGAAAATGAGGGCACTGAATGTCCGTGCTACCAGCGCACCAAAAACACAAGCCCGTCTGACTCCAGACACCAGAACCCCTGAAGCTTTTGTACCAGTTAAAACTCTCCTACTCAAGCGACACTACTAACATTGAAAAGGCTCTCTCCACATGAACCTGGGTCCTTCATGTTAGGGGTGTCTGGGAAGATAGAAGGCTCTTTTTCATGCTGCAACTGTAAATGGGAAGGCTGGCCCTACAAGGAGCCTCCCATTAATTGAAGTCTCCCGCTAATTGAACTAATAATCCAGTAGAGTTCACTCTAAAATGTTTGTATTCCAACGCCAGGTCCGTACCTAAATACTTTAAAGAGATTTGGGACATTATTACCAATACCAATCAAGACGTAGTCTTTTTCACTGAAAAATGGCTCACCAAGCATAGCCTACCCGAAATCTTGCTTTAATTGCCCATAGGTTACAAATCTTTGAAATGCAACAGAACAGGCCACCAGTGAGGATGCACAGCCATTATATTTAATGCTCCACCCAATATAGCTCCTCTTCAGCCCAATGTGAAATGCTAGCCTTCCAGCTGTCAGCCAGTCAGTCAAAGTAACGTTTATTTAGACCGTAGGTCTGTAAACAATAACCCTGAGTGGAGTTCGCGGAGTTGCACTACACGGAGCTATGCAAAGTGCAAGTGACGGAGTACGGTAGAAAAATGCCGTTCGTGGTGAATGCACAGTGCCGGATGCTTGTCCGCACTGTGTAATCATTACGAACAGCACCATGCACAGCTCAAGCTTACCTTTTCTACCACTCAAGTAGATTTTTACTCGAGAAGCAGCCTTCTCAATGCAAACTGGCATACGCGACCACTCTTAATGAGAAACCTGACCCCCCCGCGTTGAGAAATCTCACCGGGAGGTTTATTTTCTACACTCGTCAACTTGATTTTGGCAATTGCAAACGAGGAAAAATCTTGCCGAGAGGTGGCTTTTCCTCGTTCGCACTCACCAACTTGATGTTGGTGAACACGAGCAAGGAAAAAAACTCTGCAGCTGCACGAAGCAGAGTTTTTCAGAACTCAGCGAGCTCCGCGTAACGCAGAGTGCGGGAAACTCCACAATCTCAGGGTTAATAAACAACATAAAAACCTAAAACTTTATATATTCTAAAATCATCCCCAATTCATCAACAGTTGCCATTACAATAGACTAATTTCCATGCACTTCCTTAAAGAATTACACAATACTCAATAAATAAATCATAGCACACCTGTATATAAGCATTGATACTTTAATAGCAATAAGAATTCCTATTATAAAATATCTTTCTAAAAACTTTATATAAGGTAAAACTACCTAAAATCCTTTTCCATCATAGCTTTCAGCACTTCATTTCCATTTCCGTGAGAAACCTTTTTACGGCATTCATATATCTTGCAATAGCTATTGCAATTTCAAGGTTAGGCATATCTGTAAGAAGTTCAATAGCTTGTGCACCCAATTCGGTACCGTATTTTAAAAAGATGGGGCATAAAAACTGTTTCTGCAGTGCTAACACTTTAGGCAGTCCACTAATATGTGTAATATGTGTAAAATATCACATTTTGTGCCCAACCTACATGTGCATTTATCATCGGATTGCATCATCCGTGGCACCGTGGCCAGGGCGACTGACTCCAGAATCTGGGGATCACGGTTCAATCGCAGCGCTGGAGGTAGATTAGCCCAGCACCATGTGACTCTGGGCAATAGCTTGCTTAATCTTCCTGATGGCTCCCAGTGGCTAGAGACCCTTACGTGTGATTGTTTGCGCTTTACAAATGTCGATTATTATTAAATTATCATTTCTATTTTTATTCTCACATTTGTCATAACAGGGTTAATCCCAATTCTCAGTCTTAAAAATTCTGATCTAAGTCATTGATTAGGTAATGTATCCAGATAGGGGTACCAAATTTCTTTCACCCAACTATTTATCATTCATTTCACTGATTCTTTCTTTCTCAGATACTCCAAGTCTCCCATCCTAGACAATTCCTTCCCTAGAGTTCTGAGTTTACTCTTTGTTACTTCTATTTTTAGGGTCTGCTGATCAATTCTCACCATTAGGTTTTTACAAACAGAATGCAGTTTCTTTCTGACCTCTTTTGGCTCCTTTTAGGTCACTATGGTGGATCTCATTTTTGCACCATTGCGACACTTTCAGGGACTCTCCTGGACCCAATCTTTTCCAAAATCTTACTAGGGCCATTTGAGCCTGTACATTCCATGATGTCATACCCATCTCTAATCTAATTGCCTGGATCATAGATGAACCCAGTAATGACATTGGGGATTTTATGCATTTCTCGTCCTCTATATCCCATCTATTCATGGCAGCTAACATCTCTTTAAACTAAAATGAAAGGCCTGGAATACTATTTTTGACCCAGGCACCACAAAACCTTCCGACATACCTTGGGACCCCCCCCCCGTGCCTCTGTACTTGGCCTCTTCCTCTCTTCATCTAGTAACCAGCCACCTTTCAGAACTTCATATCCTCGTTCATGGGATTTACCAATTGGAACAGATTTACCCTACCTACCACTTCTTTGATGTTTGCACACAAATCTTCTTCTCACCAGATATAAGGCTTCTCTCAAAATTCCACCAACTCACTTCCTTGCCTAACTAAACACATGCAAATCTCAGCCATGCCATTTCCCATCAGGTCAGCACATGACCTCAAAATGAGAGCTTCCCCTAGCCTTGGTGTGTTTAAACTTCACCCCATTCCCCACACCTAGTCAATTGAAGGAGACAGCAATACCTTTGACTGATGTTCCAGATATTGATCAACCAAGCTAGTCCGGACACCAAAGAAACATACAAAATTCATGACTATTGTGACCTACTGGAGACTTAATGAAATGTGATGCTGCTTAGGTGATTCTAATGGTGCTTGTTATTAATACCCCAATCACAACAATGTTTCCCAAATACTAGTAGCATGAGCAACCAGGCAGTTAAGACGTAGATAAATCAACCACATTTATCCATGTCAAATACTTATTTACACATTAAAAATACTCACAGCCACCAGTGGTGGAACATCATTAAGGGTGAGATTTTTTATTGCCTGGCTCTTGGTGGGTTTTACTCAAGGTTTGGTAGATAATCCCAACACTCTGCTTGCCACATTGTGTGCTACACTTCGACTCCTGACTTCTGGCTCTCAATTTTGACCTCTTTTTTCACCCACATGTTCTTTATGACACGATCAGACAGATATGTTCTTCTCACTCCAATGGTCAGAGTGAATGTTGAAAAACATATTGGATTTGTCAAGGCGCATCATCTTTGAGAAACTAACTCTCCTCTTCAGCATCCCCATAATCCAGAGAAATTTGAAGCAAAGAAAGAAATGCAGAAGAGACATCAAAGCAGCACAGGCAAGTAGCAAATTGGTGATTCCAGTTATGAAACAGACCTCAAGCCCATATCAATGTCAGCAGAAGCACCAGCAAGAAACTCATGCAATAGTTTAGTGAGTATGGTGTGGTACTTCCCTTTCATTTTAGTAACACAAGCGTCAACTAATTACCTTTATTTGACTCACTATTTTGCTAGCATTTCTAAATGTTCAAATTATTAGAAATCAAACAGTTATTGATATTTTAATCCTGCTGCAAGGTTGTCATTACAATTTAGCACAATGCATTGTTTTAATACATTATGGCTGCTCTCAGAGCTACTGAGGACAACTGTGGGGGTTTGGCCTTTCACTGCTGATGTCCTGGGGCCCTGCTTATTACAGACCCTGAGCAACTGGGCCAAGTACCCCTCTTGTACTGGGCTCTCAGTAGTTGCATGGGTCGAACAGTCCCAGTTTTTTTTAAGGGTAATGGGTAAACAAAGGGAAGTAAACACTGGCTCACAACTCAAAATACATTAACCCCTTCAGCGCTGCGCGGATTCCCGCGCGGTGCTGAAGGTTCTGAGCGCGGGCGGGGCCATGACGGAACGGTTCCGTCATAAGCACAGCCCAACCGACGTGCATGACGGAACCGTTCCGTCACAAGCGTCGAAGGGGTTAATCTTCAGCAATAAATGAGTGTCCAGTTAAATGCTTGCTTTTAACCCCTTGCCTGCTCATGATGGAACCACTCCGTCATGAGCCACGGGCGCCGTGTGCTCATGACGGAGTGGTTCCGTCATGCTGCGGCCGTTGCGGCCGCTCCGCCCACGCGGCACTGATTCCCCACCTGTGCGGGCGAATAATGCAAGTGGGTGGAGTCGTGACGGAACCACTCCATCATGAGCACAGCGCGCCCGTGGCTCATGACGGAGTGGTTCCGTCACGAGCATGGCGGCGCCGCGCTCACCCCGAACCCCCCCAGCGCCGCTGCAAAATTCGTGCCGCGGTGAAGGGGTTAAGAAAAAAGTAGTATTTATACACAAACACAAAGTAAAATATGACATTCACAAACAATGCATACATTCTCCTGATTTCAAGGCTCTAATATTTTATGTGCGGGTTCCCTGTTGCTAGTGGTGGTGATTATCCTCCATTCACAATGATAAACATTCAGGTTAAGCCTCATAAGTAGTCCGAACATCAAAAGTCCCACTCTAACATTTTAGTGAAGTCAAAAGTGATCCGTACTGCTTGCCTTGTCACGGTGGCCACCTTAGCATTCGGGTTCACCGTCTTTACCTATCTCCGCACATAGATTACAGCTCAATTGGCAAGGCAGCACTATTCATGTTGACCCCTCCTGGCAATGGGGCCACAAACTCAGCTCTGTGCATGGGCTACAGTCCGCTTGGCACAATAGCACTCTTCAAAGTGGTCCCACCT
This sequence comes from Triturus cristatus, assembly GCF_964204655.1. Lineage (NCBI taxonomy): Eukaryota > Metazoa > Chordata > Amphibia > Caudata > Salamandridae > Triturus > Triturus cristatus. The sequence goes on along the minus strand of NC_140591.1, from coordinate 1,360,851,733 downwards.
GGCATATGGGGTTACTGACTTACAACCTGGACATAGGCAATGACCCAATCAGTGCAGCAGTTTTCACAGCTCAGTTCATGGTGGACATCATGCCGCATACGGGAGTCACCAACTTTTCCCTGCACACCAGCAATGCCCTGATTGGTGCATCAGCCACCTCCTCACACCTCTCTACAGTTGTTCAATCAACAGGATCCCCCACTGGGCCTCCATTCCTCTAGTGCTCTCCTATTATGCACAGGGCACAGGGGTCTTGGTAAGCAGGCAGGCACTGGTTCTGCAGGCTCCAGGAGGAGGTGGTCCTGAAGTCCTTGGGTGATGGTCCCTCACCCAGCTGGGGGACTGGCAGTCCTTGTCCTCCCGTCCTGGTCAGAGTCTTGCAGAGCTTCTCCTAATTGCACAGCCCGACAGGCTCCACTTCTTACAGTCCATTTCCAAACACCAAATGTGATTTAGAATCTGAACTTTGAAGTTTATGTAGGAGGTCCGCTTCCTTTTGAAGTGCCCTGTACTCTGCCCTGCACTTCATCCGGAAAGCAGTCTGTCACAGCAGGATGGAATATAAAACTGAGAGCCCCACAACACGGGCCAAGGGAATGGCTACAGGTTCACATCTGGATGTCAGCCACAGTGATGTGTGTATCAAAAAGTTACCCCAGGACCTCAGCCTCACTCTTTATGATTCTTCTTATAAGTCCATATTTTTCTGAGATGTGCCCAGGCTCATTACCAGTGACCTCTCTCTGAATCAAAGAGCACTCTATGAAGTTTACTGAAGAGCCTGGTTCTTCCCTCCCTCAGAGTGTTGCACCAGGCTCACAGGAATTCAGCAATCCACAAGTTTGTCTGGGGGGATTTCTCTACCACCTCATGTTCCTTTAGTTAGTCCTAGGGCTCCTAAAATGGAACCCAGAATATTCTATGTATTGTGCCATTTACAGGCATGCATACACTCAGCACATTCATGTAATATGCATGCATTTCAGAGCACTACATCCTTCATGTATTGTACCATTCACAGGCACACATACACCCAGCATATGCATAACACACATGCACTATTCAGCACTACATACCAAACTGATGTAGGCAAAGAGTGAGCTAGGCACACAGCATCCTGACTTTAACTGCGTGAGCCTGTTGTCCTCACTCCAGTGACACAGGCAAAAAGGTCTGTTAATTCTACTGATCACTACACAGTATGCTGCTTATCTCATGGCAATGTCAGTTGCCTTTCACCACTAGGAGGTTAGCACTTTGGTCACCCGCACAGGTCTAAAAATACTGCAATTCAAGAGACAGGACTATTGTCATGGTGCACACACACAGTCTCTTTTCACCCATGGCAATAAAAATCAGCATTAGGGATCCAGTCATCGTTACTAGGCCTGGGCGCTGTTCGCAGAGTTTTACTCCGCAGAATTCCACAAAGTTCCTGAAAAACTCTGCAAATGTCGATGAGTTCCACGAGCAGGCAGAGTAACTTGTTTTGTTTAAAATTGTCTTCTTTGGCACAAGTCAACAAATGTCCAGTTCTGTATCTGCAGTGCCCTGAGTATCAAGGGGAATTTGGCCACATTTAGTGGCAAAGAGAATCATGCTGGGTTGTTTATTATTCATGAGCTCTAAAGTTTGTGCTGGTACTTTAAAGTTATTGTAATAACCTGCTTCTGGTCAGGAGCCAAGTCAGTAATTTAGCAGCCGCCAGCTTTGCACTTGCGCAGAATTGAAAATATTATCTTGTACGCCGCGAACTGCAGTGACCACTAACAAGCAACAATTAATTACCTCTTGTGCAGGAAACTTGCCTTCCTTGTGAGGTGGAATGTGAGGATAAATCAATCAGCCAGCAGGCAGCTACACTGGCATAGACAGCACCCACCTATGGACAACTACAATGGAGCACTGACCACTGATAAAAATAACATTTGAATGGCTACTGGTCTAGTGATACACGCATAGCACCCTGCCTTGTGTTACCTTGACCTATGCACTGTGGACAAAGTGCTGGGGGGTGTAACTTAACTTTATTTTGTGACTCAGGGACTGTACCTGGGACTATGTAATGTGTGACAGCCACTGGCACAAACTTGGAGCTGTTTAAAGCTTTGCAGCGTGTACAAGTATAGCACCAAGACCTGTGTGACCTTGAGCAATACACAAGTGACAAAGTGCTAATTATCTGTATCAATCTTCTAAGCCACAGACAAGGAACCTAGGGATAGTAGAGTTCTGTGCACTGTGTAACGCAGTGCTGTGCAACATTGAAAAAGGGTCATACAGCCACAGAGCTCTGTAAAGATATGCTCCTTGCACTCGGAGCTATACGATCTGTGATTAATACCAAAACAGAACACCTTGTGCTCTGTCCTGACAAAATGAATAAAAAAGACCTCTAACTCTGTTGTTTGTCATGAAGAAAGTACCTACAGCTGTGTTACTGTGCTTTATTCCACAGACAATGCTACTACCAATATGCAAATGTGTAACCTAACGTGTGCTTGTAACTTGTACCTCATCCACAGCAAAGTGCCTAGAGTAACGCTGTTACTCTGTGCTCTGTGCCATTAATAAACAGACTTAGAGCCGCACCCACTCTGCATGCCACCACAATCCAGACAAAGCTCCTGGTGCTATGTAAATGTGTAACCTAACTTTCTTCTTGTCAACTGCTGCAAGACTCTCCTTTCTGACACGGAGGCCCCCTTTGCTAGTGTGGCCACAATTCGCTCCGTGGGAGTCAGTAGGAATGTGGATACTCAGCGGTCGTGGCACTCGTTGGCCGCAGTCTCGATGCTGCCAGCTCAGGCCACTGCAGTATAGCAGCTCTGGAAGCCCACATTGATGTGCAATATGAGCATGGCACACACAGATCAAGCAGTGCTATGTGTGTACTAGGAGGTAGGTTGCTTTGGTACACATGACTAATCAAGAGCTACCATTCATGTAGCCATCCACATGGGAATGGTAAATATCATATCCACCCAGACCCAAGACAAACAAGGGAAAGACAATAAATGTCTTAATACTGCCCTCACACACTTTGCAGTGCCATGCTTCATCATAGGGCCGCATCATACATCTATGTGCAGACCAACACTCTGGATGGAGCACAATGATTTTTTTGACGAAGAACAGTGGTGAGGGTAGAGAAAGTAAGGAAAAGTGATAGAACACACAAACACCACGTAACAAACGTGACACAACTTAAAGAAGGGCACGCGATGGTAGACTGGCGTGAGGACAAGAGCGTTCGTGTCTCTTGTGACTATGTGACGGCGAGAGCACAGTCCCACTAAGGTCCCGGGTTCAGAGAATTCCTTCTGAACTCTTGAATTTGTTCCCTCTCGGAAAATCCCAGAGTATATAAGAATTGGATATTGTTCCACAGACTGAAAAAGAAGGTAAACGCCCGAATAGGGGTGAAGACCAGAAAGGAAGGGCCAACACCCTGATGAATGCCAGAGCGATCCTTGTGGGCGCATAATATTGGCAGAAACATGTTGGTATTTGCAGTGGGACCATAGGGGTCGTTACCTCCCCTTTATATCCCTGATCTCCTTTTTAATCCTACCAGGGGTTAACAGACACAATAAAATACTATGTACTGACCCTTAGGTTGTTTTAAGTATATGTATCTGCACTGTATGGTCCCGTCTCCCAGGGGAATACATTTCCCCTCTTTAAGTTGTGTCACGTTTGTTATGTGGTTTTTGTGTGTTCTATCACTTTTCCTTACTTTTTCTACCCTCACCACTGTTCTTCGTCAAAAAAATCATTGCGCTCCATCCAGAGTGTTAGTCTGCACCTGGATTTATGATGCGATCCTATGATGAAGCGTGACACTGCAAAGTGTGTGAGGGCAGTATTAAGACATTTTTGTCTTCCCCTTGTTTGTCTTGGGTCTGGGTGGATATGATATTTACCATTCCCATGTGGATGGCCACACGAATGGTAGCACCTGTCTACCTTGGATCCCAGGGGATAGGATATTGTTTGCAGGACTTCTCTTGTTGCAGAGATTCTGCTTATGCGCAGAACTATGCACAGGAACCCAGGACCTCAGTGAATTGTGGTGTACCAAAAACTCACCTCAGAACCCATAACCCCTTATCCGGCCAGCATCAGTGTCCCATTCGTTATCCGTTGTTTAGCTCGGCGGTCCCAATGTATAGACAACCCAGAACAAGCGACTTAGTATATTTCTCAGGAATGGTGGGAATCAGAAATACCTTTTCGTAATTATTCTCATACTAGTCCACAACAGAATAAACAGAGACACGGTAAAAGTTTAAAAAGTTTATTTTATAAACCTCGTGTCCTAAGATGCAGCAGTTTGGATAACATTAGCAGACAAACGATTAAAATCAAAACCATCAGCATAGTTACAATACCATAGAAAATGAAAGGAGCAATCATACTAAAATGACAGTGGATCTAAGCCACCTTCCTTTCTCTAACACACTAATAGTATTATAATAAAAGGTCTCTAGGCTTGAATGGGGAACCCCATACCGTAAAAATAAGCTCAGAGAGTTCACATCACAGGATCAGCTATGCTCTGCTCCTAGGAACGCTCTTCTTCCGAATGTAATGAAAACATGTAACACTGCAATATTAAAAGCACTCGACTTTCAGGTATTTGCAGCTGCGTGCGTGTTATGGCTAAACTAGTGGGCCGATCAACCTGAACTCAACAACATGCACCGTCTAGCGACCCAGACTGTTTCTTTTACACTGTGTACAGACCAAGGTCGCTGCTCACTGTTTGGGATGTTAACAACAGACAGTTCTCATGTGAAGCAACGTCGAGTAAGCATTTCTCAATTTAATAACATGTGACTACAGTGTCGTGTGCAAAAGCAGCAAAAGCGGCAAGATGGCTTTCTAACATCTAACGCGGGTATGCTAACTTAGCATTGTACATATGTAGATAACGATCTTCACTACACTCTGTTGTGTAAGATTTATACTGTGATAAGGAAGTCAGAGAAGTCTTAATCCTTTGTCTCTTCCAATTTGTGACTTTCACACATGACTAATCTCCAGCCACACAGTGCTCCAAGTCAAGTGCTGTCACCCTCCACCACACAGCATGCAATTCTCAACCAAACTGCATAAAGCACTGGTATCCCCGACCGGTGGTTGGGGTCTATTGATCCTTTAGCTAATGATTTGAGACATACATATGAATGACAAAAAACAAAGCCTCTTGAATGGCTCTTATTAACTTTCAGCCCTGAAGGGGGTGGAGGCGGGATGCCCATTTAAAACTAATCTGCTCAACGCCTACTGGAATGATGGGTCACCCTGCCAATTTTCTTCTGCTTGCTAGAGAAGAAGGTGGCTTCTGGGTGCGGTTTGGCAGCAGGTTGCTGTTGGTGACACAGGCAAGAGAGGTCGGAGTGGCAAAACTCTGTGAACTATAACGCGGAGTGGAGTTTACCGCCCTGCCCTAATCAGTACATTTGGAGCATTCAGGGCAGTGGTACACATCCATCACCATGCAAGACACTTTTTCAGCATAACAGCGACAAATTCCAATGGTAGGAAATTGAATCCACCAGAAACATGGGAAACTGCAATTTTACAAACTATACAAACAATAATTTAGAACATTTGTACAGAAGGGATGAGGGGAATAATTTTGTATATCCTTACTCTGGCAATGCAGATAACCATGTCTTACAGCATTTTGCACAAAAGTGTACACCATCAAAGCAACTGAAGATCAAATTTTTCTGTATTCATTTAGCTGACCGACAACAGAAGACTAATACAGGTGATCACTTCTGTGGCACCTTGAAGTTCATATGGCCCTACCCTGGCAAGCATTATAAGTGGCATTAGCAATTTTTTTCAATAAATTGTAATCAATTTTATATATATATTAAGAACTGATTTCTTGTCCGGTTCCATTAATGCAAATTCTCCCCTCCTTTTCAGTGGTATCTCCAGAAGTGAATTTTAGGACGGCAAATAATGAAACATTGGACCCTCAGATTCAACAGGTGGGATCATCTACAAAGGCTATATATATATAAATATATATATATTATCTACTGGCGGTCGCCAGTAGATAGTTATAGTTTGGACCGAGTTCCCATAGGAAATCTGAAAATTCTATTTTGAATAACTTTGGCGCCGGTTGACTTATCTTCGTGAAATTTTCAAACCTAATGGGGCGCTCTGCTCAGCTCCTACCCTGAAAGTCTCGGGGTCATTCGTCAAGCGGGGGCCGAGAAAAAAGGGGGGTCCCAAAACGCGTTTTCCCCATGCATTTTCCCATAGGACCTTTAGTCGAAGGTACAGCCCGAACGGCTGAACAGAATTACTTGAAATTTGGCAAAGAGGTAGTCCTCAGGTCAGGCATGTGCCTTTTGCATATATGGTGTAAATCCGTTCAGTAGTTCCTGAGAAAATCAAAAGTAAAATCACATATATATCTGGGCGGAGCCTAACCTAAAATCTCACCGTGAGATCTCTTTGGCTGTCAGCACTTCATCCAAGAAGTGTTGGCAGCCATCTTGGGACCAATATACATGATAGCACCTCATTGAAAAGCATTGCAGTTAATAGAAGGTTTTAAGACTTCAGTTATATTATAAATCATTTGTTGATGGTACCATACTCATTTTAGGAATTGTGGTGTGTTCTAAGGTGATTTTACCATGTGAAAAAGCCTTCTGCTGTGATATCATGAATCATGTTTGAGAGAAAACTATTTTCTCATGCTTTTCCCACAGAGGTTTGGAAGGTGATCTATAAGCTAAACTGAGAGCATATTTTCTGTAAATTCACATTATCTTTCTCAGTCATGTGAGAATGAAGTCTGACATTCTCAGTAAAACATGTACATCCAACAAGGGCAGAGACTGTCTGTTGATTCCTTTGTGTTCTACTGCAGCTTTCCAGAGTGTTCTAAAGAACAACTAGAGCGCTAACAGTCCTACTTATGACAAACGTATAGCACACCTGAAGCCATCTTGGTTGGCATAAAGTGGTAACTCTTAAAACATTTAATTTAAAAAGGAACAAAATGATGGGGTTCATTTTGCCATAGAAATTATGATTAGTGCTGCAGAAAGAAAAATTAGGGCACATTTTGAGTGACTTCTCAAATCCTCTTCCATTTCATTAAAAAATTCTGACATGCAGACTGAAACATGCACTTTCAATACCAGCAGCAGACTTCCCTGGTGAGCAGTAGCTTTACTACAGTGATCTAATAAGCAACTAGAGTGCTAACATTCTGAATTTATGGCAAATGTGTGACACATCTGAATGCCTTCTTGATGGAATCAAAGTAAAAAACTGAAAGTATTTCCTACTGAGGAGACTGTAGTAAATGAGGAAATTAGGAAACATCATAACAAATAAGTCTCCCAAAATGGCCACTAGAGACAAAAGAGCCCAAATGTAGCCCAAATGTCACCCAGATGTAGCCCAAGTATAGCCCATTGACAGAATGTCCCAGAGTGTTCTAACGAACAACTAGAGCGCTAGCAGTCTTACTTATGACAAAAGTATGGCACACCTGAAGCCATCTTGATTGGAATAAAGTGGTAACACTTAAAACATTTAATTTACAAAGGAACAAAATTAGGGGGTTCATTTTGCCATAGAAATTATGATTAGTTCTGCAGAAAGAAAAGTTAGGGCACATTTTGACTTCTCAAATCCTCTTCTATTTCATAAAAAAATTCTGACATGCAGACTGAAACATGCACTTTGAATACCAGCAGCAGACTTCCCTGGTGAGCAGTAGTTTTACAACAGTGATCTAATGAGCAACTAGAGTGCTAACATTCAGAATTTATGGCAAATGTGTGACACATCTGAATGCCTTCTTGATTGAACCAAAATAAAAAACTGAACGTATTCCCACTGAGGAGACTGCAGTAAAAGAGGAAATTAGGAAACTTCATAACAAATAAATCTCCCAAGATCGCCACCAGAGACAAAAGAGCCCAAATGTAGCCCAAATATCACCCAGATGTAGCCCAAGTATAGCCCAAAGACAGAATGTCCCAGAGTGTTCTTAAGAACAACTAGAGCGCTTACTGTCTTGCTTATGACAAAAGTATGGCACACCTGAAGCCATCTTGATTGGAAAAAACTGGTAACACTTAAAACATTTAATTTAAAAAGGAACACAATGAGGGGGTTCATTTTGCCATAGAAATTATGATTAGTGCTGAAGAAAGAAAAATTAGGGCACATTTTGAGTGACTTCTCAAATCCTCTTCTATTTCATTAAAAACTTCTGATATGCAGACTGAAACATGCACTTTTAATACCAGCAGCAGACTTCCGTGGTGAGCAGTAGCTTTACTACAGTGATCTAATGAGCAACTAGAGTGCTGACATTCAGAATTTATGGCAAATGTGTGACACATCTGAATACCTTCTTGATGGAATCAAAGTAAAAAACTGAAAGCATTTCCTACTGAGGAGACTGCAGTAAATGAGGAAATTAGGATACTTCATAACAAATAAATCTCCCAAGATGGCCACCAGAGACAAAAGAGGCCAAATGCAGCACAAATATCACCCAGATGTAGCCCACATGTAGCCCAATGACAGAAGTGTGCAAAACACTTATTTTTTGAGTATTTGCAGTTTTATATAGTGCAGACTTGTCAGGTATTGGAGTGCTTTACATGAGCATTGGTTACATCACACAAGACCAAATTCATTTTGGTTGCAGACATGGGGAGATTAAGTGATTTGACCAGAATCACAGAATGTCGAGCTGAAGCAGAAACTCCAACCTGGTTCCCCAGTTGCAAAGTCTGCAGCTCTGGAAGTAACACCACATCCTCTCCCCTAGGTGCAACATTTAATCAAGTGGTCAACTGGATAAAAAAACATAAAGAATACAAATAATGTAAAAGTTCTTTGTCGCTATTTGAAAACTCCGAAAATATGTCCTCATTTTAGTTTTTTAGAGCACTAACCATAATTTTGATGCAAATAAGACCCTCTCATATATGTAATTTCTAAAGGAAATACTCTAGGTATTACAGTTTTTATTACATCAAGATGACGTCAGGCGTTCCACACTTTTGTAATAAATATAGAATGTTAATCATCTAGTTGTTCATTGGGATACTGTTGAGAGGCAGAGGCAAGGGGCACGGACTCTGAAAATTGAAGGCAGGTAGGAGAGTGCAGATGCAACAATTTGACCACACTGGGCAGGCAGGAAGGGCAGTGGCAGCACAACAGACTATGGAGAGCAGTGGAAAGGGGGGCGGGGGCAACAAACCAACAATACAGGACTGGCAAGAGAGGCTGTGGCAATGTAATACACCATTGTGGGCAGAAGGAAGAGGCAGTGGTAGTACAACCATACATGCCAACAGACCCGTTTCAGACCGGAAACGTCCAATGTTTTTAAGCTCAAATGGGCTTTATTTGATCTCTCTCCTGTCTACAATCTCCTCTTTTTCAATGTAACTCAAAGGGGAAATTCAATACCCCATTTTTTTTTCAAAATCTCCCTCTTACCAAGTTCAAAATGTTCGCAAGTATGGTACATTGGATCATGGTAGGCAGGAGGAATTGGGGTAGGGACATGGACTCGGATAACAGAGGACAGGAGGGACATGGAGAGGTGCACCAAACTGACCCCACAGGGCAGGCATCAGGGTTTGCAGCAGCACAATACACCACACAGCGCATGCGGGACAGGAGTGCAGCACAACAATCCATAGAAAGCAATAGGGAGGGGACAGGACCATGCACATGGACAACAGAGAACATAGGGCAAAGAGGCAATGGTAGCTAGCTGACCATAATGGGCAGACAGGAGAGAACGCTGCAGCATAACAGGCCATAAAGGGCAGGAGGGACGGATCAGGGGCATTACAATGGAACAGACAAGTCAGGAGGGAGGGAATAGGGGTCTGCACATGGAAACAGAGGGCTGGGGGCAAGGGGGCAAGGCAGGAGCAGCAAGATGACCATGGAGGTCAGGCAGGTTGGGCACTATAAACAAAACACACCATGGAGAGCAACAATGAGACTATGATGGCATACACACAGACCATGGAGGGAAGGTGGGAGGGGGTCAGGGGCAGCTAGCTGACCACACAGGGAAGGTGGGAGGGGCCATGGCAGCACAGAAGACCATGCATGGCAAGCGGGAGGGTTAGTGGCAGCACAATGGCTATGATGGGCAAGAAGGAGGGTGCAGGGGCATGCACAAAGGACCATGGAGGAAAGAAGGGAGGGTCAGGACCTGGGCACAGACAAGAGAGTTCAGGGGAAGGGGCCTCATAACAGACCGCGTGGGCAGGCAGGAGGAGCAGTTGCAGCACAACAGACCAGGGAGGGCAGAAGGGTGTGGCAGTAAAATGGACCATGGAGGACAGGAGGAAGGGGATAGAGGCATGGCATGTGGACAGGCAGGGTGGAGGTGGCAGGGACAGGTTACAGTCATCTGACAATGCTAGGCAGGTGGGAGGGGAGTGGCAGATCAACAGAACACTCAGAGTAGATAGAAGTGGCAGGTCCATGGAACATGGTGGGCAAAAAGGATGGAGCAGGGGCATGCACAAAGACATCGGAGGGCAGGGGGAAGGAGAATAGGGGCAGCAAGCTAAGCACAGAGGCTAATCAGGAGGTCAATGATGGGCCATAGAATTGGGCAATGGAGGGCAGGAGGAGTGGACTGGTACATCATGCTAAATGGAGGGCAGTGGCAGTGCTCCAGCGCGGAGTGCAAAATCCCTCCCTACCGTTGCGGACCAAAAGTTCTCACACACGCACACTATCCATACATTCGCTGGTGGGGCCCATAACACCAACACACACTCACCATCAGTCCGTACGAGAGGCGATTATCCTTCCAAGTGCTGGATAATGAGGGAGGAAGATACCACTTTACCCTAATGAGCAACAAACCTACAAACCCTTCTTATACTCATTAGGCCCTAGATTCTACATTTGGTATTCCCCTCATGACCAGCATGGATCTGTTAGTTGTAGATTTAAGTGAATTTCTAATACTCTAATTAACCTTTTCATTAACACATTTCAATGAATAAACAACCCAACTCATTTCTGTAGATGTTCAAATCCAAATTTATATTAATATTGCAGATTAAATCATTCATTTGATCAAGTTGCCATTCATATTTACCTATTCTGGCTAAAGTCATCCTCTATGTCAAATCTGGCAATCTCGCAAATCTATGCCCATCAATTTAGCAGGTTATGTTCATCAGGATTTTGGGCATTAATTCAGTCCGTCAAAGATTCAGGCTAACAGCTGTCCTGCAGTGTCACCGTCCTCTTCGTCAGCATATCATCAGGAAATCGAAGGAGCGACCCTCCTACCTCTCTATTCTATGGGTTTTATAATAATTTCAATAGCAAAATGTAACAATATTGAGTTTTAAACTGTTCTGATTGGCTGATCAGGGGTCAACCTCTCCATTCCCATAAGGTTTAGTCAATGTTGTCAGCATACTTGCTGGTTCCGGTTCTTTAATAAAGCCTTTTGTCTGTAGCACTGGCACCTTTCTCAGTGGCCTTGATAAGTACAGCTTGCCTGGGGTCAAGACAGGGCCATTGTTGCTCATCTTTTAGCGCAGGCGCACTTCACCCAAGCCTGGTTCAGCGTCCGCAGTTGGGTTAGGCACCAAAAGCAGCCATCATTTGATAGACCAGAATAGTCAACTTAAGCAAAGAAACACAAAAACGTAATTAATACGTAGAAATGACTAATTAAATGTTATTCCTTCGCTAACTAGTCTCTAAAGTTGTAATATAAAATATGTGCTGGGGAGTGTAACGTTGCATATGCACTGTGACAAAGATATGGATCCCAGATTGTAATATGTATGGCATAGCGCTGTGCGTTATAACAAAGGCATCGAGGAAGGCACGTTAGATGGGGCAATATAACCTGTGCGAAGGCAAGTGTGGCATGACATATTCACGGGGTGGTGTTACAGTGCACATGGGCTAGAGAGTGTCATAGCATACGCACTAGCTGGTGGAATACAACACAGAGGTGTGAGGCACTCGGCGGGCACTGGTGGTTGTAACATAGCATTGGGCTCAGCCAGGAGCACGCTGTGACTCTCAAGTGAGGTTCGTCTCCTTTCCAGAGAGTAAAATAAAAAGTATTACACATCCGGCGGTGGATGTGTGTTTTATTAACCGTGAGGGGGATTTCTTGCATAGTTTGGTCGAATTTTTGTCGATTCCCCTTTGAATGGCTTGGTGTGCGTGTATATTAAATGTGCCTGTCAATAGCTACCCATGTTTGTATAAATAAACGACAAGGGTGTCTACTTGGAGAGTACCCACCGGTGGGGGTGCCGAGATTAGGCACGGTAGGGCGTCAGACACGTCAGAGCTTCACTAGCGGTGTAAATACATTCCATGTGGATTCATTCCATGCATAGTCGCATGAATATCACGCAAATCGTCATGGTGATAGGTACATACGGTTTGTCCAGCATGTCCTAGGTGTTTCTATAAATCTATATTTTTTTAAAATAATAAAAAACAAAGGCCGGCTCTGGGGGATTGGGTCCCCGGGGCCGATTAAGGCCTTGAGAGGGCCAAATTTATTTTTTTCAACAAAAAACAAAAGAAGGGTGCAGGCCCTGGGGGGTGGGGTCCCCAGGGCCAGTAAATTAGAAAAGGAAGGTGGCCACACAGCCCTCCTTCTTAAAGAAATAAAATAAATAAAAGACTGGCATCGCGCCGGAGGCCACGCCCCCTCCTTGCAGCACTCTGCAAATGCGCCCCCTGGCCAGTTGTAAGTTGGGGAATTAATTCCCCTTCAATACTGAGGGTCCCTGAGGGCCAAATAGCCCAAAAGGTATCTCCAGTATGCGCCAGGGAACTGCGTTGCAGACAGGTGTTCTGAGGCCACGCCCCTTTTTACACCTCTATGCAAAGCAGCTCTGTGGCGCTTACTGGAGGTACCTAGTGGGCTAGTTTGACCCTAGGGACCCTTAGGATTCAAGGGGACCTAATCTCTCAACTTAGAACGGCCACAGGGCACATTTACACAGTGGTAAAGGGAAGGGATGGGGCCTGAGGTGACGTGTGCAAACACGCCCTGTGGCGCATTTTAAGTTGTGGAAATAATTCCCTTTCAATCCTGAGAGACCCTGGGGGCCAACTAGCCCACCAGGTGCTTCCAGTAAGTGCCACTGCTCTGCGTTGCAGAGGGGTGGTGCAGGCCGTGCCCCTTTTTACACCTCTCTGCAATGACGCTTACTGGACGTACCTAGTGGGCTATTTTGCCCCTAGGGGTCCTCAGGATTCAAGGGGACTTAATCTCCCAACTTAATAAACGGCCACAGGGCGTCTTTACACAGTGGGGAAGAGAGGGGACGGGGCCTGAGGTGACGTGTGCAAACACGCCCTATGGCGAGTTTTAAGTTGGGGAAATAATTCCCCTTAAATCCTGAGGGCCCCTGGGGGCTAACTAGCCCACCAGATGCTTCCAGTAAGCGCCACTGAGCTGCGTTGCAGAGAGGTGTTCCAGGCCGTGCCACTTTTTACACCTCTCTGCAACGCAGCTCTGTGGCGCTTACTGGAGGTACCTAGTGGGCTAGTTGGACCCTAGGGACCCTCAGGATTCAAATGAACTTAATCTCCCAACTAAAAACGGCCACAGGGCGTGTTTACACAGTTTGAGGTTGAGTTTAAATCATTTCTAAAGCGCGCGTACACCTGGCGGTTTCATGGCGCTGCAGTTCACTGAGCCTCAGAGAGCGGGGAGGTCCGGGGGGCATAGGGAGGAGTTATTGTGGGAAAGCCTGTAGAAAGAGAAAGGTTTTTAGTGCCTTTCGGAAGAGAGAGTATTGGATGGAGGATCTGAGGTGGGCCGGGAGAGAATTCCAGAAGGTGGGGGCTAGAGTGGAGAATTTTGAGTCTCCCCATTTATTACGCCGAAAACGAGGAACAGTCAGCAGGTGTTGAGAAGATGAGCGCAGTTCCCTTGCGGGGGCATAGGCTTTAATCTCAGATGAGATAAAGGCAGGGGCGGAACCTGACTGAGCCTGAAAAGTGATGCAGCCCATTTTAAACTGGGAGCGTTCACGGATAGGGAGCCAGTGCAAGGATTTTAGAAGCGGGGTGACGTGATGGGATTTGGCCAAGTTGTAGACTAGACGAGCGACCTGGTTCTGAACCAGCTGTAGCTGTCGAAAGTTGTATGCGGGCATGCCGCTGTATAGGGCGTTGCCGTAGTCTAATCGAGAGATGACCATAGCTAGTACAATAAGTTTTAGGGCAGAGAAGGAGAAGAAGCGGGAGACCTTGCGGATGGTGCAGAGTGAAAGGAAGGAAGAGGACACCACTGTGCTCACCTGGGAGTGCAGAGTGAGTTGATCGTTCAGTTTGATACCAAGCGTTTTGACGGAGGAAGAGGGGGACGGAGGGGGACCAAGGGAGGGGGGCCAAAAGAGGGGGGACCAGGGACTGGTCAACCACCTGTCAAAACCAGTTCGGTTTTGTCTGGGTTTAATTTCAGGTGGTTGTAATTCATCCAGTCCCGGATGAAGATCATAGTGGATTGAAAGTTAGACATGGAGTCAGGGGATTGAGATAGGGAAAATACAAGCTGGAGGTCATCCGCATAATTATATACGGAGACCTCCATTTGCTGAAGAGCAAAGATGAGGGGGGCTATGTACAGATTGAACAGTAGTGGGGAAAGGGAGGAGCCCTGAGGGACCCCGCATGAAACCTTACGTGGTTCAGCCGAGAAGTCGCCCAGGCGCACCGCTTGGGTGCGGTCCCTTAGGAAGGAGGACAGCCAGACCCGGGCCGAACCGCCGACCCCAGCTGCCCCGACACGGGAGAGTAAGATGGAGTGGTCCACCGTGTAGAAGGCGGCGGAGAGGTCAAGGAGGACCAAGGCCTGGGGAAGGTTGGTGTCCATGCCTTCTCTAAGGTTGTCGAGGACGGATAACACCACAGACTCGGTGGAGTGAGCGGGGTGAAATCCGGCCTGACGGAGGGCTAATACTCGGTTTTCTTCCACGTAGGCGGTGAGCACTCTGGTCACATGTCGTTCCAGTACTTTCCCTAAAAAGGGTAGTAGAGAGATGGGACGATAGTTGACAGGAGCAGAGGGGTCAGCGCCAGTTTTTTTTAGGATGGGAAGAATTATAGCTGTTTTTAGAGTTGGGGTAACAACGCCCTGAGACAGGGAGCTGTTGAGAAAGGTGAGCGGGCGTAGCACACAGGTTGTGAAGATGTGCCTGAGGATGTGAGCAGGGAACGGGTCTAGAGGGGATCCTGATTTGACCAAGGGGAGAAGGGAAAGAAAGGATTCTTCCGTTAGGAGGGGGAATGAGTCAAGACGACCCTCTGCAGGAGGACAAGGGGGATTGAGAAAAGAGGGAGAAGGGGAAGGGATATTGGCTTTGATTTTTGCGATCTTGTCCAAGAAATAGGTGTTCAAGGAGTCACATAGAGACTGTAACGGGGGAGGTTTGAGGGTGATTCTATCGGAGTAAGCAAGATTGTGGACTATAGAGAAGATTTCTCTGGGCTGGTTCTCGGCGGCTAAGATTTTCGAGGAAAAATAGTCCGTTTTGGTGGTCAAGATAGTTTTTTTGTATTGCGACAGGAGAGAGGTGTACTGGGCTTTGAGGTTGGGGCAGTAATGTCGTCTCCAGGCTCGTTCGGCATGGCGGACTGTAAGTTTTAGGGCCTTCAGTTCCTCGTTGAACCAGCGGTTGGAATCGTTGGCCCGTCTAGAGGAAACTCGTCTGAGAGGGGCGATCGAGTCGCAGCCTGACAGAAGCCAGGAGTTGATGGATTCTGCTTGTGCTGAAATAGGTAGGCCAAGTAAATCTGGGCTAGAGGGAGAGAGTGTGGTGGCTAGTAGGGCCGCATCCACCCGGCCCCAAGAGCGTGCCCAGATGTTTTTGGGAAGCGAAGGCTTGGTGGCTGGGCCAAGTTGTAGAAAAAAATAAATCAGGGAGTGGTCGGACCAAGAGCAGGGGGAGGTGGAGAGGGACGCTATAGGACAGTTGAGGGACCAGATCCGGTCGAGGATGTGGCCCTGAATGTGGGTAGGGGTGTGGACATGAGAGTTGAAGTTGAGGGAGCGAAGGGTATCTGAAAATTCTTTGGAGATGGAGCATTCTGCTGGGTCAGAGGGCCAAAAGTTGAAATCACCTAGCACCATAATGGAGGAGTTGTTAACCGCTAGGGTGGCCACAAGCTCTGGAAACCCAGGAAGGAAGACTTGAGAGGGTTGGGGGACGGTACATAAGTAGGCAGGTAAGAGGAACTATGAGGGAAAGGGAGCGGATAACTAAGAAGTCTGAGGTGCCGATAGGGGGGAAAGTTAGAGGCTGAAAGGGGAGTTCTTTGCGGGCGATCAGGGCGACACCTCCGCCCGCTTTACCAGAGGGTCGGCCGGTGCGAAGCGCGTAGTAAGTGGCAGGGAGAGCTGCTAATAAAGAGAGGAGGGAGGTATCACGGAACCAGGTCTCTGTAAGGAATAAGAGATCAGGTTTGTGCTGGTCAAGTAGAACAGAGAGTTCATGATAGTGCTTGACAGCAGAGCGCGTGTTGAGATAGTAAATGGAGAGGGAAGTAGGTTTGGGTGCAGCAGGGGAATCGGAGTGGGAAGCAAGGGGGAGAGAGGGAGGGTGGGACGGGGAGGGGGGAGAAGGAGAAGGGCTTAAAATAGACAGTCCCAATCTATCGATGTAGTTGGTCACGGAGTCATCGATCGGCCACGGGCCTTGGAGTCCATGTAGTTGCGCCGACGAGTATTGTCTCGTTAGGGCATGGTGGGGTGGCCCTAGGCCCGGTCGGTCGCGGACGGGCGCAGACGGGCTTGCCTTAGGCGTGCCTTCGGCGCGCCATCAGTGCGCCCGCTGCGCGTCCGAAAGAGGCACATATTTAGTGGTGGGAGAGGCAGCGGTGGGGGGCTAGACACAAGTGGTGAGGAACAGTTTAAGAAAAACCAAGTCGCGCTCCCGGCTTCCGCCTCAGGACGTTCAGGTGATCTGGTTAAACGCTTGTATTCAGCACCCTTTTATGCGCGGCAGCGGGGGGCGTGGCCTCTGTGAAGGGGCTTGGCCTCGGCGCTCGCCGGAATGGCGTCCAGAGGTGGATATGTTAGGTTTCTTGCCGCAGCAGCGTTAAGTCGGCTGCGCGGGGAACACGGATCGAGTGGTGAGTGATTTAAAAATGCTAGACACAAGTGGTGAGGAACAGTTTAAGAAAAACCAAGTCGTGCTCCCGGCTTCCGCCTCAGGAGGTTCAGGTGATCTGGGTAAACGCTTGTATTCAGCGCCCTTTTATGCGCGGTGGCGGGGGGCATGGCCTCTGTGAAGGGGCGTGGCCTCGGCGCTCGCCGGAATGGCGTCCAGAGGTGGATATGTTAGGTTTCTTGCCGCAGCAGCGTTAAGTCGGCTGCGCGGGGAACACGGATCGAGTGGTGAGTGATTTAAAAATGCTAGACACAAGTGGTGAGGAACAGTTTAAGAAAAACCAAGTCGCGCTCCCGGCTTCCGCCTCAGGAGGTTCAGGTGATCTGGTTAAACGCTTGTATTCAGCGCCCTTTTATGCGCGGCGGCGGGAGGCGTGGCCTCTGTGAAGGGGCTTGGCCTCGGCGCTCGCCGGAATGGCGTCCAGAGGTGGATATGTTAGGTTTCTTGCCGCAGCAGCGTTAAGTCGGTTGCGCGGGGAACACGGATCGAGTGGTGAGTGATTTAAAAATGCTAGACACAAGTGGTGAGGAACAGTTTAAGAAAAACCAAGTCGCGCTCCCGGCATCCGCCTCAGGAGGTTCAGGTGATCTGTGGTGAAGGGAGGGGACGGGGCCTGAGTTAACATGGGCAAACAAGCCCTGTGGGGTGTTTTAAGCTGGGGAAATTATTCCCCTTCAATCCTGAGGGACCCTGGGGGCCAACTAGCCCACCAGGTGCTTCCAGTGAGCCCCACTGCGCTGCGTTGCAGAGAGGTGGTCTAGGCCGTGCCCCTTTTTACATCTCTCTGCAACGCAGCTCTGTGGCGCTTACTGGAGGTACCTAGTGGTCTAGTTGGACCCTAGGGACCCTCAGGATTCAAGGGGACTTAATCTCCCAACTTACAACGGCCACAGGGCGTGTTTACACAGTGGGGAAGTGAGGGGACGGGGCCTGAGGTGACGTGTGCAAACACTCCCTGTGGCGCGTTTTAAGAGGTAGTTTTCATCCACTGCCCTATTATATACTAGGGGCTTACAGAGGAGGTCATGCTGATCACAGGGGGACCCCAACGCATAGTGTTCCCTGGTGTATGTAGGTGTTTTCACTGTATTCTGAGTGTCTTTTTAACATAGCACTGGCTCTAGGAATGGTTAGTCAGACTCAGTTACCACCAGTAGCCGTCTGAAAAAGTTAAAGGTACAGGATGATTTTGCAACAAGGCTTCTTTCTGCTCTTCTGTTTGTTCTTTCTGCACGTTATCCTTCTTCCTTCACTTTTCTTCGTCTTTGAGGACTTCTGTTGCTTCTTTCTGCATTTCTTTTTTTTCTTTCTGTGCGTTTTTTCTTCTTTCTTCACATGTCCTATCTCTGTAGGCATAGTGAGAAATTAGCATTTAAAAAACCTTTGAAATCCACTGAAAAAACCATAGGTTTCAGGCATGTTATAGTTAGGAATTAGCATTTAAAAGACCTTAGAAATTCACTGAAAAAAACATAGGTTTTAGGGGCGTTATAGTTAGCTTGACTTTTCACTCGTACAAAACCATTGAAATTCCCCCGTTATAGTTAGTTCAGCTAACTATAACTTGCGCGCCCACAATGCACTGCTGATGACGTCACATATTACATCACTCATGACATGATCAGTGACATCACTCATGACATCACTGATTACATCTCAAATGACATCACTGATGACTTCATCCTTTTGATAGAGTGGCAGACCTCCTCTCCCCCTAATATAACCTTTGATACACAAATTCAAAAATAGAAACTAAAATTTTCAAAACGATGGACATACCAATATCAGTTACAACAACCTATTCAGTAATTCTAAGATCCACATACACATACACTCATTCACCAACAGTCACATACAGTCACTCATACATGTACTCACTCATCATATGTACTCATACACCTATACATCCTGTTACACAACGCCACTCATCCATAGAGTTATTCACACACATAGTCACTCATGCTAATAAAGAATCAAACATCCATTTACTTGCATATACAGTTATACACACACCACCAACACTTTGTTCTACAGAAACTTACACATACTTAGTCTCTTAAACAATCACTTATAGAAACACATACTTATTCATACAGGAACTCTTTCAATCTCTCACTCTCACATATACTCACTTATATACACCAATAGTCACATATACTAGTTTAAAACATATGTAGTTACTCATAAAGACACTATTGAGACAGTCATTCACTCACTAACACACCCATACACACACTCATCCACCCATACGGTCCTGAACAGGAATGCTGTCTTCAACACATACAAACAGTGAGTCACTCATTCATGCACCTATGCACTACGTAATACCCCCCACCGAGCCATACAGACACTCAGACACTCATTCTGATACTCAAAAAACCAACTAATAACCTATATAGACACTCATGTAGCTACTCACCAACCCATGCAGCCACTTTTACATAAAGTGAGAGACTGATACAGATATTTACATAATTAAACATTACTCACTAAGCCATGTATTCACTAAGATACACTTAATCAGTCAGTTATACAATCAATTTTTCAAAAACAAATCATCCATATAGACACTTATATACCCAATTTATTCTTCCATCGACCTTGAGATATACATATATAAAACACATGTAATTTTCAGAAAAACACACATTCACTGGATGATGTCATGAGTGATGTCATGAGTGATGTCATTTGAGATGTCATCAGTGATGTCATCAGTGATGTCACCGATCATGTCATGAGTGATGTAATATGTGATGTCATCAGCAGTGCATTGCGGGCGCACGAGTTATAGTTAGCTGAACTAACTATAACGGGGGAATTTCAATGGTTTTGTATGAGTGAAAAGTCCAGCTAACTATAACGCCCCTGAAACCTATGGTTTTTTCAGTGAATTTCTAAGGTTTTTTAAATGCTAATTCCTAACTGTAACATGCCTGAAACCTATGGTTTTTTCAGTGAATATATATATATATATATATATATTACCTACTGGCGGTCGCCATTAGGTAGTTATAGTTAGGATCCTGTTTCCATAGGAAAACCGCAACATTCTATTTGGAATAACTTTGGCGCCGGTCGACGAATCCTCGCGAAATTTTCAAAACTAATGGGGCGCTACGCTCCGCTCCTACCCTGAAAGTCTCGGGGGGATTCGTCAAGCGGGGGCTGAGAAAAAAGGGGGGTCCCAAAACGCGTTTTTCCCATGCATTTTTCCATAGGACCTTTAGACACAGCTACAGCCCGAACGGCTGAACAGAGTTACTTGAAATTTGGCAGAGAGGTAGTCTACAGGTAAAGGAAGTGCCTTTTGTAAGTCTGATGTAAATCTGTTCAGTAGTTCCTGAGAAAATAGCATTTAAATCAATATATATATCTGTGGCAGCTTACGGTGCGCTTACCGTGCACTTACGGTAAGCTTACCGTACGGTGCCGTGCGCGAGCGCGATTCTGATTGGCTGTTAGATCTTAGTAAACATTCGAATCGGTCGTAACCAGGAAGCGGCGGCCGCCATTTTCTCTCTCGCACTCTGAGGGGGGGAGGAAAAACAAAGGTTGAAAACATGTGAAGGGGGTTGTTAGACAGCTCCTAACCACCTAGCCTTGATTACGGTGTCCCAAAAGAACCCCCAATGCCAAAAATTCAATTTTATTTTTTTTCGAAAAAACGCCTATTACGCTTACCGTACGCGTACGGTTAAAATTAATTATAAAAAAAAAATGATTCACATTTTCCCTCCCCCGTGTGCAAAAGGTGCCCGTACGACACCTTTAGTGCATGGCATATCATTTAATGGAACAATTAATAGATTACCTTTCACAACGAAGCGCATAATATGTCCTCCGTGTGCGGACGGTGCGCGAAGCGCATCGTGCGTACATGGCCCATCCAGCGTAACGTGGGCACGCGGTGCGCGTAGCTCACCGCGTGCCCACCGTGCGTGCACGGCACTAACTGCGTAAAGTGGGCGCGCGGTGCGCGAAGCGCACCGCGTGCTCACTGTGCACGCACGGTGCGCGAAGCGCACCGTGCGCGCACGGAACGAACTGCGTTAAGTGGGCGCGCACGCCACGAACGGCGTAAAGTAACTTAGCATTTAAAAAACCGTACAAATTCACTGAAAAAACCATAGGTTTCACACACGTTATAGTTAGGAATTAGCATTTAAAAAACCTTGCAAATTCAGTGAAAAAACCATAGGTTTCACACACGTTATAGTTAGCTGGACATTTTACTCGTAAAAAACCATTGAAATTCCCCCGTTATAGTTAGTGCAGGCAACTATAACTCACGCGACCGCAATCCTCTGCTGATGACATATGTGTCTTTATGAAAAAAAAATATTTGCAATATATGTATAGCTAAAATTTAATGGAAGAAGACATGGGCAAATAAGTGTCCAAATACAGTATTAGCATCAGCAGAGGATTGCGGTCGCGTGAGTTATAGTTGCCTGCACTAACTATAACGGGGGAATTTCAATGGTTTTTTACGAGTAAAATGTCCATCTAACTATAACGTGTGTGAAACCTATGGTTTTTTCACTGAATATATATATATATAGATATATGATACATATATATACACACACAAAACCATAAGAATCCAACAGTTATAGTTATACTTATCTCAAGAAACTACAACTCGTGCCCTAAGGTAACTATAACTTGTACCACCGCAGGCACCCAACCCCGTGTACGGCCTTCGGCTGTGCTGGGTGAGGGATCAGAAAACCCCCACATGCAGGCAACCAAGGAGGGGGGCACGTAGCCCCTATACCCGGGCTGATTAAAGTCACAAGAACCTCATCCATATAGTATGGAGGAAGGGACCCCCCTTCCCCGGGCTGATTTTGGCCCCAAGGACCCCATCCCTGGAGCCCAGTCAATTACTGGAAGGTGCCATACAACCGCTCTCCTTGGGCCAAATGCCCCTCTCTGAGCAGATTTTGGCCTCTGGTCCCCATTTCCAGGGGCCTGACCAGCCAATGGTGGGTGTCCGGTCCCATCCAGGGCACCCACTTCACCAATGTTGGGGGCCGTGGGAGGTCCCAATGTCCCAGTGGCACCTGCCAGCTCCCCACCTCCAGAGGAAAGACAGCAACGCTCCTACATGCAAAGGAGAAGCAAAAAATACTGCTCTGTGTGTGCAAGAGCAATTTTTTCATCTGTTTCCCTATCTGCTTCATGGTGGGCAGATAAACAGTTGAAAAGTCTGTTATCGGTTAGCGGGAGAATTTTTAATGTATCCGACCGCTGGGAGTGGACTTACTGTTTGCTCCGGAGCTTTAAATTGCTCCCGCCAAGCGAGAGCAAACAGAGGTTTTTCTCCCTGCACTAGTGTGGGCAGGGAAACTGCTATGTCCCATGTGTGGGCACCCCGAGTAATAGCAGGGGCCTGGAACTTGGGGATAGGATCCCCAGGGCCAATAATGGCTCAGGGAAGGGTGACATGTTAACCCCCTCCATATTATGTATATTTGCCGGCTGGTTGCCGAAATCAGGTTGTGAGAGGGCTGCACAGCTCTCCTTACCCAAATTAGATTGTGGCTGGGCACCAGGGGATGGAGTTCCCTAGGCCCAACGTTGCCAGGGAGGGAAGCCGCGTGGCCCTCCTCGCTAATGTCATATTTGTCCTCACCCTTGGAGGTGGCAGTCCTCATGGCAGATATCAACCCAGGAGGGGGGCCACATGCTCCCCTCCAAAATTTAATAAAATCATAGTACCCCAGGTCGGGGCCCACCCGGGGGCCAAAATTAAATACAAGCACGGGAGACCATGCTTGTTTTTTCTGAAATATTTGCCTTGGATTTGCGAATTTGTGGCAACAATAAAAAAAATGTTTTTGGGCCCTAGCAGGACCACTAGGCGTGGGTGGAAAGGTATTCTTACTCTCCCTCCTTCCTTTTTTTCTACCTTTTTTATTGGGAATTTGATGAGTCTGAGTCCCAAGAGGACTGCCAACACTTTCTGGTTGAAGTGTTGGCAGCCAATGAGATCTCAGAATGACATCTTTCGGATCCACAAAGGATTTGTGTTCCTAAATATACAAACTACATTTTCCTTCATAACTCCAAAGCTACTGAACAGATTTACCCAAATCAGAAGAGCTCTTTCTAGACCAAGAGACAGCTTTCTTCCAAATTTGGTGCAATGCTGTCCAGCAGTTCAGACTGACGTCATGTCTAAACTCCCTTTGGAATATTGCATTGTGAAAACATGTTTTTCTTGAGCAACGCTTGACAGATTACACCAAAACTTTAAATATTGCATCTGAAGTGCATGGCAAACTAGTTTGAACATTTCGTCAAGATTCGTAAAATGAAACCAAACTTTATTAGCCAACTAAAAACGCATTTACAATGGAAACAAAATCTTAACTATAACTATAACTGTAGTGTATATGCATATATATATATATATATATATATATATATATATATATCTTCATTGAAAAAAAACATAGGTTTCAGGGGCGTTATAGTTTGCTGGACTTTTCACAAAACCATTGAAATTCCCCCGTTATAGTTAGTTCAGCTAACTATAACTCGCGTGCCCGCAATGCACTGCTGATGACGTCACATATTACATCACTCATGACATGGTGTTCTGCTTGGGTTTTCGGATCAGATAGAACCCGCTCATCAGAGCCTCACTAACCCAGCCAGAACGTTACCCCCTCCCTCTCCCCAGGGCCTATCTACAATAGGTAACCACATATATCTTACCACCTAAGGACAGGGAATTCCTACTATACATACCAAGACCTCTTATAATCGGCGGCCTCGCGATCCCATACGGATCCAGACCTCTCTGCCCATACGACAGTATCACAAGTGGCGGCCTCGCGATCCCATACGAATCCAGACCTCTCTACCCAGACGGCAGTATCACAAGTCACAATCGGCGGCCTCGCGATCCCATACGAATCCAGACCTCTCTGCCCATACGACAGTATCACAAGTGGCGGCCTCGCGATCCCATACGAATCCAGACCTCTCTACCCAGACGGCAGTATCACAAGTCACAATCGGCGGCCTCGCGATCCCATACGAATCCAGACCTCTCTGCCCATACGACAGTATCACAAGTGGCGGCCTCGCGATCCCATACGAATCCAGACCTCTCCACCCAGACGGCAGTCTCAGCACAATCGGCGGCCTCGCGATCCCATACGAATCCAGACCTCTCTGCCCATACGACAGTATCACAAGTGGCGGCCTCGCGATCCCATACGAATCCAGACCTCTTTGCCCATACGACAGTATCACAAGTGGCGGCCTCGCGATCCCATACGAATCCAGACCTCTCTACCCAGACGGCAGTCTCAGCACAATCGGCGGCCTCGCGATCCCCTACGAATCCAGACCTCTCTGCCCATACGACAGTATCACAAGTGGCGGCCTCGCGATCCTATACGAATCCAGACCTCTCTACCCAGACGGCAGTCTCATACGACAGTTCATCCTATGATCACCATAACATACAAAAAGGGAATCAGTCTCACTATTCATCAGATCACACAAGGATTGCCAGTTCGAGCATAGCCTGTTCTCCGGTTCGAGGGGCTCCTCTTTCCCTCATTCAGTTACCACTTACCTGATCAGGGTTAACATCTGTTCATGTAGCCGCAGCTGACTAGAAGAATAGGCTACCCTCTCATACAAGAACACGCAGCACATGTTGGTTCACTACAAACTGGGTACTTTATTACTCATTACATACACAATCACATAACATTACGATATAACACATAACCTGCAAAGAAAAGTGAAAGATTAAGTTGTACACTCTAATAAGAAAGGGTCAACATCACCTTAGTAGTATGTAGCCTGCACTCAGTGGTCATCTAGGTTCCCTTCTCGTCTGTGCCTCGGCTCGCCTGGAAGTCACACCTCCGCAGTCACGGATACATGTCTGCACCACTATGCGCTGTTCTCTTCACCCTTCTCCGAGTCACTGGGACCTCTTCCTTCTCGGCTACTCTCTCCTCTCTGGCTATTCTGCTAGGAGAGTATCTGTCTCTCAGTTCTTCTCCGCCTTCAAGATGGCGTCTGTCTTCCCTGGAATAAGTAGTAGCTTTACTGCTAACGGCTAGATGCCGCCTACGGACTGAACATGTAACTGCCTCAGACTTTCACTAATATAGAGGTGCGTTTCCTCATGGAAAATTCCGGCCTGTAACCTGCCGCCCACCAAATTCTTGTACCTCCCCGTACCAAGGACACGTTCCCAGCCGGCCGGCCTGATGTAGTGTCTTCGGCATGAAGAAAAATACAATCCTTCGATAAGGGCCGGCCTGAACCGGTTCTCTCCAAGCGAATAACACCTCATAACTAAAACATTACATTTGACCTAGAAGCATCCCAAGCTGCCGGAGCAGAAAGAAAGATGGAGTCTCTCCCGTTTGAGGCCTACCAGGCCTGAATTCAGCACGGCTCCATGAAATACCCTCACTACAGGACAGGTTATCCTTAATACTAACAAATCTATCCCCTAGGCTATGTGTGCAAGCCCTGATCTATGGGGAAGAGCACAGAATCATGTCGAAGTGCCTAGTAAATAGGCTCCATTCACTACTCTAACCCTTAGACTTGAATGATAAGAGACTGAAGTCACATTCAATCATTGTTCCTCACAAGAAGGCCGGGAAAATCGAGCAGAACATTTCACCCTTGACTTCAGTCTATTATACATTCATTAAACAGAACTAATATCTGTGGAAGAATAATATGAAACAAGACTAACTGATCTATGTCTAGTACCAGGTGTGCAGAATTGAAGTAGTGAAGGAATACACTGAATAAAGCAACAGATAGAAATCAAAATGCCGATAGTAATCAGAATACCTCCTAATATCTGACGTAACATATGCAAATCAGGTAACCAATTAAAGAGCCAGTCAAACCAGCCCTGGTCAATGTGTTTTCTAACTTCTTCTGTCAAGTCATGTAGTTTATCAATGTGAGCTTGAATGGATTTTGTATGATCCATCAAGTTAAAACAACAAAGACCCTCAAAATCAGAACAATCGTGTCCATGTTTAAGCAAAAGATAATCAATGGCCGCTCGATTTTGCAAGATAGCCCTACGTTCACCCTGGGCGTCTAATAGCATGTCAGACAGGACTGTAGAAGTATGATTGATGGATTTTACCATCCAGCAGGCCATTTTCCCAATAGATTTGGCATTATAAACTGCCAGAGCAGGAACACCAACAATTGAAATAGCCAGGCTAAGGTATTCAGACTTGGAATATAAATGCAAAGATGAGTCACAATCCTCCTGTAACCTCACTGTATCTCGAATCACACGAGAGTTGGCATTCGGATGTGATGAAAACATTAACAAGCTCAGTCTAGTAATGGCACAAGGGCCTCCAGAAATATTTGCGGGAATATATGGCCAGGAAGTATTACCACATGAGAAAAGCCATCCGGCAGGTAGTAACATCGTGCGATAATGACTGGGGGTAACTACCAAACTCTTGCAAGTCATGTTATTCTGAACAGAAGTACATGTTTTCGGTGTCCTTCGAAGGCACAAAGTTCGTTCATGAGCGGTGAATGAAGTGGCACCTTTCAATATTAAACGCATACATTCAGAAATCGCACTAGGATCACAAGTAAGGAAAAAACACAAATCACCCTGTGTGATATTATAGGTAACTATTTGGGACTGGATGGGGGGTATCGGGTCTGACAGTACAGTACATAAGGGGCAATACTCATGGGTGGCAAAATCGCCCAGAAGAACATTGGGGCGAGCATTCGATATATTAAAAATATGAGTCAAAGTCTCCAATGAAGCAGGAACAGCAACTAAACAAGTCACTAGAATATCAGTCACCGATCTCATCGGTGTCAAGCAAAAATGAGGGGCTTTAGTCACCCGTTTTGCTAACGTAGTCCAAAAGTTCGACGACGAATCCCACGCAGCGAAGGAACGCGACACTCGGGTTCTCAACTCAGCCCGGGTTGATGGGATCCCTCCTCTCTCGTCGTACCAGCCCAAAAGGAGTCCAACGCCGACACATCCTGCAGCAACAGTCCAAAGAATGATCTGAAAGAGAATCAAATACAAGCATTATTCATTCTCGTAAGTAACATTTGTCAGCCGGGACTGCTTCCCAGCTATCTTTCCCTGGTCTCATAACTAAAATGGTGTTGTCTTGACCGGTTGCAATGACTTCTGCTTGTTCAGGGGGATTCTTAGGCGACTGCACCCAAACTCTGGCCCCAGGATTATCTGTGGAGCCAAAACCTTTCTGGCCTCGTACAGTTAGCAACGTTGGGGCAGTGCCTTTTGTGATCTCACCACTGAAAACAGGCATTATTAGCAATTGAGCCACTCGGTCAGTTTGATGTATCAGTAAGTCAACCTCACTGCTATTCAGCAGGAGCACCTTAATCTCTCCCTGATAATCACTATCAATGATTCCTCCAAGCACCTGAATGCCTTTTACAGCCAGCCCCGATCTAGGGGCGATTAATCCGAAATTTCCAGTTGGTATATGAACACCAACACCAGTTTCAATGATGACTCGATCCTTACTTTTTATAACGGTGTCATCCATGGCATGCAAGTCTAAACCTGCCGACCCTGGGGTCGCTCTACATGGAGCCAAAGCTCCGGGAGTAATTTCCCAGTACATCACAGTCTCTCTGATTTCATTGGGCTTAGCATCAACATTCGGAGGAAACAAACGCATAAGTGGGGATTCAGCATTTAGAAAAGGACGGTTATTCAAAATCAATAACGCTTGAGGCAAAAAGTCTCGCCAATTCTTATACTTGTCATCTGTTAATTTACGTAATTGATCTTTCAGCAGGCCATTCAACCTCTCCACAAGACCCGAGGCCTGTGGATAATATGGTATATGAAACACCCATTCAATATTGTTTTCCACACAGAATTCCTGTACCAATCTTCCACGAAAATGGGATGCATTATCAGATTGAATTTGGAATGGCACACCATAATACATCATAATCAATTCCAATGTTTTAATAATATTCAATTGGGTAGCTTGCTTACAGGGAAGGGCCACCAACAGGCCACTGTATGTATCAACAATAGTGCAAACATATTGACAATTCCTACTCATAGGAAGTGGACCGATGTAATCAATCTGCCAAATTTGAGCGGGCAATTTCCCGCGATGTAAATGACCTTTAACAGTTTGGGGCACTTTGCGCTGCCTGATATGCTGACAAATGGGACAATGTAGAATAACATTTTTGATTAAATCTAGGGGAATATAAATTCCTCGATCAGCAGCCCACCTGCTAGTGGCTTTCTCTCCAAAGTGTCCTGCTTTCTGGTGGGCTCATTTCGCCAATCCCGCAATATCAGAATCTTGCCTGTCCACCACTGCCTCAGCAATTTTAGATTTTTCATCTGCAATATTATGAAAGAATTTGTCAAGAGAGTCTATCGGGGTATGAGCATCCACATGGAAGATTGTAACAGTACTCTGTGGGAGCATTTCCCAAATCTCCTGCCATAATTCTTTTCCCCACAGTTCTTTTGAATGGATTCTCCAACTATGGGAATGCCAAGTCGGTAACCAAACTGCCAGCCCATTGGCAGTAGACCAAGAATCGGTGAAAATATGACATGTGCCAGGTAACTCTTGTTTCAGAACTTGATAAACAGCATAGAGTTCA
The DNA here is from genome assembly GCF_964204655.1 of Triturus cristatus. Lineage (NCBI taxonomy): Eukaryota > Metazoa > Chordata > Amphibia > Caudata > Salamandridae > Triturus > Triturus cristatus. The sequence goes on along the minus strand of NC_140591.1, from coordinate 1,360,822,847 downwards.
GCAAATTGACTGCTCTTACCCTCACCAGTTGTACTCAGCAATTTTTGTGTGATCGGATTATAGGACACCGCCTTCCAATGCCGTTTCGTCCCTATGAACCTTGCTGAACCATCCGTAAACCAGACATGGTTTCTGTCCTCTGCGGACAAATCATCAAAAGGTCTACCCCACTTAACAGGAGACTCCTGTACTAAAGGTACGGAACATTCACTCTCAGTCTCAGTTGATGGCGCCCGTGCCACCTGCTCATGCAAAGATGCAACTCCTTTTTGTCCCACACGTGCCCTGTCTTGTATATACCATTTCCATTTAATCACACTCGCCTCTTGAGCGTGTCCAATTCGGTGAGTTTTTGGCGAACTCATAACCCACTGCATGATAGGAATTTCAGGTCGCAAAACTATATCATGTCCCAAAGTCAATTGCTCGGTATCCACCAGAGCCCAATAACATGCAAGTAACTGTTTCTCAAAAGGTGTATAACGCTCACCAGCATCAGGTAACTTTTTAGTCCAGAAACCTAACGGTACTCTACTCTTGCCTTGTTTCTGCCACAAACTCCAATTCGCATAAAGGCCTTGTACAGACACATTCAAATCCACATCACCATCACATACAGGCCATAAATCCAGAGCATGCTGAATTGCTTCTTTTGCCAGACTGAACGCATCTTGCTGTGGTTCATCCCATTCAAATGCATTCTTTTTACGAGTGACCTGGTACAAAGGGGCCAATATTTGACTCAAATGAGGAATATGCTGGCGCCAAAAACCAAACAAACCAATGAAGCTTTGGGCTTCTTTCCTATTCCTCGGAACTGCAAAATCAAGAATTTTCTGTTTAACCTGAGGGATCACTTCTCGGTGCCCCTCATGCCAATTAATACCCAAAAATTTCACAGCCTGGGACGGACCTTGTAACTTATCCGGGTTTATTTCCCAACTTTTCTCACGCAGGCACTCAATGACTCTGTCCAATTGGGTCTGAACTTCCTCTTGTGTTTCGCCTTGGATCAAAATATCATCAATATAGTGACATATCTGAATTTGCGGATGAACCAGTACCTCAGCCAAATGCTCTGCAACCAGCCGGTGACATATCGTAGGACTATGCACATAGCCCTGGGGAAGACTTCTAAACGTCATCTGACGCCCGTTCCACGTAAAACTGAATTGTTCCTGACACTCAGGGGCAATCGGAATCGAAAAGAAAGCATTAGCAATATCAATGGACGCATACCATGTACCTGGATGTTTTTGTATTCTTTCAATTAGGGTAATAACATCCGGTACTGCAACAGTCAAAGAGGGTGTGTGTCTATTCAATTCTCGATAATCAACAGTCATGCGCCAAGAATTATCACTCTTACGTACAGGCCAAACAGGATTATTCCAAGCAGAAGTAACTGGGGTTATAACTCCTGCATCCACCAACTCCTGAATAGTGGTACTAATCTCTTCATGACCACCTGGAATACGATACTGCTTCTGACGAACCACTTTTGTCGCCTGGAGAACTTTTATGGGGGGCATTCTTAAACGACCAACCCGTACAGGCCTGGACGATATATAATGTTTAGTTCCAAATTGGTAACATCCATCATCTAAGTGCAAAGTCATTCCTTTCAAAATATCAATTCCAATTATGAATTCTAAGAGTGGTACCACTAATACAGAGTATTCTTTTCTAGGAATTCTACCTATTCTCATTTCAAGTAAAGTTTGAACTGCGGGAGTTTTCTTTCCACCTAATCCGGTAATTGTAAAAGGCTGACCTTTAAACTTCTTTGATTTTCCATGAATAAGAGTGGCCTCCGCTCCTGTATCTACCAATGCTCGGGCCCTTTGGACATTACGATGTCTCCAATAAATATCAATATCTACATAGGGTCTATTATCTCTGTGAGCCCATCTGTGTACTGGAGCTTGACCTATTTCCTAGTCATTTTTACTGCGTTCTGTGTACCAGGATAAATCAGGATAGAGACTCTCACGTTTCCCAGGTATCGATACCTCCTGTTCATATCCATCTCCATTACGAAATGGATTCCTGTTCTCTGCATTGTACTGCGGGTTTCGATCGGCCAATCTGTGTCGATCCTCTCTCCTTCTCAACTCAGGGGATTGATCCCTATCATCTCTACGTCTGCTGTTAACATAATCATCTCTCCCCCTCTCTCTCTCTCCCTCGCTCTCCCTGTCTCTCTCACGACGGGGGGACAAATCACGTACAGAACGTCGATCAGCACGACGATCAGAGCGCCCACGGCGGTCGTCATCACCGCTACCGTCAGAAAAACCACGATCACACTCAGTCGTCCGAACACGCCGGGCACCCTCCTTTCGATCCAAGCCACGTTTGCGAAAAATTTCCCACAAACGAGAAGTAGTCTCACCGTCAATGTCCTCCTTCCGCACACCATCGGCCATAAGACCAAAAAACATATCACGTCTAGTAAGTTTATTGTCACCAGGAGTACGAGTGTCAGGCCGGGATTGCCGTTCAGGTTTAAACCATTCACCCAACTCACCGAGTTGGCGTACCGATTCCAGCACCATAGACAATATGTTACCAGTCTGATTAATCAATAAAGTCATCATGACCTGCTTATAAGCAACAGGGGAAGAACGAATAATACGATTCCGCACAGAAGATGTCAACAAACCATCAAGCAACCTGTCAGCAGTATTCAGAAAAATTGCCGTTTTCATCACCTCCTCTTTGAGACGTTGTGCAGCATCGCGCAAAGTATACCACGGTTTGTCATTCACAGGCCAGTCAGACTCAGTAGGATATTTTTGATTACAACCCTCAGTCGCCAATTGAAGCAAAGAAATTTGACCACCAACATTAAAGTTACGAAAATGATCCTGTACAGTAGAATCCGAACTCAAGGAACAAAACTTCAAACAATCGCCAGCATCCAACATAATGCCAGCAGCGCCCAGTTCATAAAGGCGCACCATCCATGTGAGTAAGCTCTCACCAGCTCGCTGCCGAAATCGCTGCAAAATATCACTAATTTCTTGTTGAGTAAAATCCTCCAAAGAGTCTAAACCAATACCATTCGGAGCACCGGGAGCCTGCTGCAACTTCCGCCGAAAGACTGGATGCACCGAGACCGCGGGACGAGCATCACAAGGAGCTCGACCAGTACACGTAGAGGAACAATCAGTGTAAGAAGCATCGACCCCACTCGAAGGACGAGCGCAATCATGGGGTGCACCATCAGAGGCGCAAGAAGCAGACTTACAATCACGGCCGGAGCGAGAGGACTCGCGCTTGGCAGACTCCTCACCCGAGGAAGGAGAATCACTCGAGTTCCAGATATTACCATCCCATTCATCAGGATTCCAATCCAGTCCGGCTTTCGCCACGACCAGACGCACCTTTCGCGTCGAAACCCGACCACGCCGATTCTTGTATTTATAACGAGCAATTCGCACAGCCGCCCTCTCGGCAATAGTTTGGTACGTCTCAAGTTTGTCAGCAAGCAACTTATTTTGACACCGTAACAAAGTATGAGCATTCTGAATCTCGACAAAGTTCGCTTCCACATCCTTATGCGATTTCTGTAACTTCAACAACCTCTCATGCAGAATCCTGTACGCCGACAGAACAATCCAACCTCTGCGCCCCAAAACGGGAAGCTCATCACCCTTAGATACCGGCGCCTTCTGTAAACAAGTAATCACATTAGCCGGCTCCACCAGCTCCAAAAAAGAATTCCAATTCTCACTCAAACCAGTAGAATCAGCCCACTCACGGGCTAAGGCTTCATAAGGCGTTGAATCCCAGCCGGGAATATCAACGGGCAATTTAAAAGTAGATTTCGACTTTCTAGAAAACATCTCGGAAAAGAAAGAAAAAGAGAAAAAGAGAAAGAAGAAAAAAAAGGAAAAAAAAACTACACACACAATTATATACAAATAATATACAAATGAAACCACGCACGCGCCGAAAGCAAACACGATACAACCACAACGCACACAGGTTTCGTAAACGGTTCGTGACGCCAAATGTTCTGCTTGGGTTTTCGGATCAGATAGAACCCGCTCATCAGAGCCTCACTAACCCAGCCAGAACGTTACCCCCTCCCTCTCCCCAGGGCCTATCTACAATAGGTAACCACATATATCTTACCACCTAAGGACAGGGAATTCCTACTATACATACCAAGACCTCTTATAATCGGCGGCCTCGCGATCCCATACGGATCCAGACCTCTCTGCCCATACGACAGTATCACAAGTGGCGGCCTCGCGATCCCATACGAATCCAGACCTCTCTACCCAGACGGCAGTATCACAAGTCACAATCGGCGGCCTCGCGATCCCATACGAATCCAGACCTCTCTGCCCATACGACAGTATCACAAGTGGCGGCCTCGCGATCCCATACGAATCCAGACCTCTCTACCCAGACGGCAGTATCACAAGTCACAATCGGCGGCCTCGCGATCCCATACGAATCCAGACCTCTCTGCCCATACGACAGTATCACAAGTGGCGGCCTCGCGATCCCATACGAATCCAGACCTCTCTACCCAGACGGCAGTCTCAGCACAATCGGCGGCCTCGCGATCCCATACGAATCCAGACCTCTCTGCCCATACGACAGTATCACAAGTGGCGGCCTCGCGATCCCATACGAATCCAGACCTCTCTGCCCATACGACAGTATCACAAGTGGCGGCCTCGCGATCCCATACGAATCCAGACCTCTCTACCCAGACGGCAGTCTCAGCACAATCGGCGGCCTCGCGATCCCCTACGAATCCAGACCTCTCTGCCCATACGACAGTATCACAAGTGGCGGCCTCGCGATCCTATACGAATCCAGACCTCTCTACCCAGACGGCAGCCTCATACGACAGTTCATCCTATGATCACCATAACATACAAAAAGGGAATCAGTCTCACTATTCATCAGATCACACAAGGATTGCCAGTTCGAGCATAGCCTGTTCTCCGGTTCGAGGGGCTCCTCTTTCCCTTATTCAGTTACCACTTACCTGATCAGGGTTAACATCTGTTCATGTAGCCGCAGCTGACTAGAAGAATAGGCTACCCTCTCATACAAGAACACGCAGCACATGTTGGTTCACTACAAACTGGGTACTTTATTACTCATTACATACACAATCACATAACATTACGATATAACACATAACCTGCAAAGAAAAGTGAAAGATTAAGTTGTACACTCTAATAAGAAAGGGTCGACATCACCTTAGTAGTATGTAGCCTGCACTCAGTGGTCATCTAGGTTCCCTTCTCGTCTGTGCCTCGGCTCGCCTGGAAGTCACACCTCCGCAGTCACGGATACATGTCTGCACCACTATGCGCTGTTCTCTTCACCCTTCTCCGAGTCACTGGGACCTCTTCCTTCTCGGCTACTCTCTCCTCTCTGGCTATTCTGCTAGGAGAGTATCTGTCTCTCAGTTCTTCTCCGCCTTCAAGATGGCGTCTGTCTTCCCTGGAATAAGTAGTAGCTTTACTGCTAACGGCTAGATGCCGCCTACGGACTGACCATGTAACTGCCTCAGACTTTCACTAATATAGAGGTGCGTTTCCTCATGGAAAATTCCGGCCTGTAACCTGCCGCCCACCAAATTCTTGTACCTCCCCGTACCAAGGACACGTTCCCAGCCGGCCGGCCTGATATAGTGTCTTCGGCATGAAGAAAAATACAATCCTTCGATAAGGGCCGGCCTGAACCGGTTCTCTCCAAGCGAATAACACCTCATAACTAAAACATTACATTTGACCTAGAAGCATCCCAAGCTGCCGGAGCAGAAAGAAAGATGGAGTCTCTCCCGTTTGAGGCCTACCAGGCCTGAATTCAGCACGGCTCCATGAAATACCCTCACTACAGGACAGGTTATCCTTAATACTAACAAATCTATCCCCTAGGCTATGTGTGCAAGCCCTGATCTATGGGGAAGAGCACAGAATCATGTCGAAGTGCCTAGTAAATAGGCTCCATTCACTACTCTAACCCTTAGACTTGAATGATAAGAGACTGAAGTCACATTCAATCATTGTTCCTCACAAGAAGGCCGGGAAAATCGAGCAGAACACATGGTCAGTGACATCACTCATGACATCACGGATGACATCTCAAATGACATCACTGATGACATCACTGATGACATCATCCAGTGAATGTGTGTTTTTCTGAAAATTACATATGTTTTCTATATGTATATCTCAAGGTCGATGGAAGAATATATGGGTATATAAGTGTCTAAATGGATGATTTGTTTTTGAAAAATTGATTGTATAACTGACTGATTAAGTGTATCTTAGTGAATACATGGCTTAGTGAGTAATGTTTAAATATGTAAATATCTGTATCAGTCTCTCACTTTGTGTATAAGTGGCTGCATGGGTTGGTGAGTAGCTACATGACTGTCTATATAGGTTATTAGTTGGTTTTTTGAGTATCAGTATGAGTGTCTGAGTGTTTGTATGGTTCGGTGGGGGTATTACGTAGTGCATAGGTGCATGAATGAGTGACTCACTGTTTGTATGTGTTGAAGACAGCATGTGTGCAGGACTGTATGGGTGGATGAGTGTGTGCATGGGTGTGTTAGTGAGTGAATGACTGTCTCAATAGTGTCTTTATAAGTAACTACATATGTTTTAAACTATTATATGTGACTATTGGTGTATATAAGTGAATGTGAGAGTGAGAGATTGAAAGAGTTCCTGTAAGAATAAGTATGTGTTTCTATAAGTGATTGTTTAAAAGACTAAGTATGTGTAAGTTTCTGTAGAAGTAAGTGTGGTGGTGTGTGTATAACTGTATATGCAAGTAAATGGATGTTTGATTCTTTATTAGCATGAGTGACTATGTGTGTGAGTAACTCTATGGATGAGTGGCGTTGTGTAACAGGATGTATAGGTGTATGAGTACATATGATGAGTGAGGACATGTATGAGTGACTGTATAGGACTGTTGGTGAATGAGTGGCTGTGTATGTGGATCTTAGAATTACTGAATAGGTTGTTGTAACTAGTATTGGTATGTCCATTGTTTTGAAAATTTTTGTTTCTACTTTTGAATGTGTGTATCAAAGGTTATATTAGGGGGAGAGGAGGTCTGCCACTCTATCACAAGGATGATGTCATGAGTGATGTCATCAGTGATGTCATTTGAGATGTCATCAGTGATGTCATGAGTGATGTCACTGACCATGTCATGAGTGATGTAATATGTAACGTCATCAGCAGTGCATTGCGGGCGCGCAAGTTATAGTTAGCTGAACTAACTATAACTGGGGAATTTCAATGGTTGTGTACGAGTGAAAAGTCCAGCTAACTATAACGCCCCTGAAACCTATGGTTTTTTCAGTGAATTTCTAAGGTTTTTTAAATGCTAATTCCTAACTATGTGTATGGAAATGCTGTGTTACACCCACCATTTCCCGCCGAGTGCCACACACCTCTGTGTTGTATTCCACCAGCTAGTGCATATGCTATGACACTCTCTAGCCCATGTGCACTGTAACACACCACCCCGTGAATATATCATGCCACACTTGCCTTCGCACGGGTTATATTGCCCCATCTAACGTGCCTTCCTCGATGCCTATGTTATAACGCACAGCACTATGCCATACATATTACAATCTGGGATCCATATCTTTGTCACAGTGCATATGCAACGTTACACTCCCCAGCACATATTTTATATTACAACTTAAGAGACTAGTTAGGTTACACAACACTGCCCTGTGCATATTGCACTCCAAGGCGCATATCGCATAGCATGCGCTAGTGCCTGTGCTATCTCGCGCTCTCCATTGAATCTGTCATTGCACACAATGTATTACATATTATATTTCATGCCCCGGTTCATCTTATATCACACTTTTTGGTGCATAGTTTATACCATATACTATATCTAGTTTTCATTTTCAATCGTGCTCTCAGGACTATGTTCTATATAGCACTGCGTCCACCTACCCTTTTCACGGGCATTACAGTTTGCGATGGGGGTGGAGGGTCAGGGGGTGTTTCTGCCAAGTGAGCCCAGAGTCACAGTCACAAACGTCCTCTTCTTCCTGAATAAAAGTGAGATTATGCTGTATACTTGTTCATATTTAAGTAGTTCGCACAGACACACATTTTAAATACAATAAAGTTCCTAATACCCACCTTCTCTGAACAGGTAGCTTGCTGCCCCATCCACCTCCTCCCTATCCTCTGTTGTCTAAATTCATGGACTAGCCTCCTGCCGGCCGCCATGCATGGTCTGATGTGCTGCCACTGCCCTCCATTTAGCATGATGTAGCAGTCCACTCCTCCTGCCCTCCATTGCCCAATTCTGTGGCCCATCATTGACCTCCTGTTTAGCCTCTGTGCTTAGCTTGCTGCCCCTATTCTCCTCCCCCCTGCCCTCTGACGTCTTTGTGCATACCCCAGTTCCATCCTTTTTGCCAACCATGTTCCATGGACCTGCCACTCCTATCTACTCTGAGTGTTCTGTTGAGCTGCCACTCCCCTCCCACCTGCCTAGCATTGTCAGATGACTGTAACCTGTCCCTGCCACCTCCACCCTGCCTGTCCACATGCCATGCCCCTATCCCCTTCCTCCTGTCCTCCATGGTCCATTTTACTGCCACACCCTTCTGCCCTCCCTGGTCTGTTGTGTTGCAACTGCTCCTCCTGCCTGCTCTGCACGGTCTGTTGTGAGGCCCCTTCCCCTGAACTCTCTTGTCTGTGCCCAGGTCCTGACCCTCCCTTCTATCCTCCATGGTCCTTTGTGCATGCCCCTGCACCCTCCTTCTTGCCCATCATAGCCATTGTGCTGCCACTAACCCTCCCGCTTGCCATGCATGGTCTTCTGTGCTGCCATGGCCCCTCCCACCTTCCCTGTGTGGTCAGCTAGCTGCCCCTGACTCCGTCCCACCTTCCCTCCATGGTCTATGTGTATGCCATCATAGTCTCACTGTTGCTCTCCATGGTGTGTCTTGTTTCTAGTGCTCATCCTGCCTGACCTCCATGGTCATCTTGCTGCTCCTTCTCTGCCCCCTTGCCCCCAGCCCTCTGTTTCCATGTGCAGATCCCTATTCCCTCCCTCCTGGCTTGTCTGTTCCATTGTAATGCCCCTGATCCGTCCCTCCTGCCTTTATGGTCTGTTATGCTGCGGCTTTCTCTCCTATCTGTCCATTATGGTCAGCTAGCTACCATTACCTCTTTCGCCTCTGTTCTCTGTTGTCCATGTGCATAGTCCTGTCCCCTCCCTATTGCTTTCTATGGATTGTTGTGCTGCACTCCCGTCCCGCATGCCCTGTGTGGTGTATTGTAACCCTGGGCGTAGTTCGCGAAGTTCGCACTACGCGAGCTACGCGTAGCACTTCGCGAACTGCGTAGTACCTTGTTCGCACTGTGCCAGATGTCGTTTTCAATGATTGCACAGTGCGGACAAGCAACCGGCACTGTGCAATCATTGAAAATGGTATCTTGCACAGTGCGAGCTGTAGTTTTCTGCTGCTCGAGTAGATTTTTACTCGAGCGGCAGCTTTCTCAACGCAAACTGGTAGTTTCTCATCGCGAGCGGTCGCGAGCATACGCGACCACTCGCAATGAGAAACCTGACCTCCTCGCGTTGGGAATCTCGCCGGGAGGTTTATTTTCCATGCTCGCGATCGCCAACTTGATGTTGCTGATCGCGAACAAGAAAAAAGTCTCACCGGGATGTCATTTTGCTTGCTCGCGGTCGCCAACTTGACGTTGAGGACCGCGAGCAACCAAAAAATGACCGCAGCACTACGCAACACTACGCTACGCGTGTTCGCACTGTGCTATGTGCAATTCGCATAGTGCTAAGTAGCGCGAACTTCGCAAACTGCGCGAGCGTAGCGTTGTGCTTTGTCCAGGCTTAGTGTATTGTGCTGCTGCAAACCCTGATGCCTGCCCTGTAGGGTCAGTTTGGTGCACCTCTCCATGTCCCTCCTGTCTTCTGTTATCCGACTCCATGTCCCTACCCCAATTCCTCCTGCCTTCCATGATCCAATGTACCATACTTGCGAACATTTTGAACTTGGTAAGAGGGAGATTTTGAAAACAAACTGGGGCATTGATTTTCCCCTTTGAGTTACATTGAAAAAGAGGAGATTGTAGACAGGAGACAGATCAAATAAAGCTATTTAAGCTTAAAAACATTGGACATTTCCTGGCTGAAACGGGTCTGTTGGCATGTATGGTTGTACTACCAGTGCCTCTTCCTTCTGCCCACAATGGTCTATTACATTGCCACAGCCTCTCTTGCCAGTCCTGTATTGTTGGTTTGTTGCCCCTGCCCCCCTTTCCACTGCCCTCCATAGTCTGTTGTGCTGCCACTGTCCTTCCTGCCTGCCCAGTGTGGTCAAATTGTTGCCTCTGCACTCTCCTACCTGCCTTCAATTTTCAGAGTCCGTGCCCCTGGCCTCTGCCTCTCAACAGTATCCCAAAGAACAACTAGATTGCTAACATTCTATATTTATTACAAAAGTGTGGAACGCCTGACATCATCTTGATGTAATCAAAACTGTAATACCTAGAGCATTTCCTTTCGAAATTACATATATGAGAGGGTCTTAATTGCATCAAAATTATGGTTAGTGCTCTAAAAATCTAAAATGAGGACATATTTTCTGAGTTTTCAAATAGCGACAAAGAACTTTTAAATTATTTGTAATCTTTATGTTTTTTTATCAAGTTGACCACTTGATTAAATGTCGCACCTAGTGGAGAGGATGTGGTGTTACTTCCAGAGCTGCAGACTTTGCAACTGGGGAACCAGGTTGGAGTTTCTGCTTCAGCTCAACATTCTGTAATTCTGGTCAAATCACTTAATCTCCCCAGTCTACAACCAAAATGAATTTGATCTTGTGTGATGTAACCAATGCTCATGTAAAGCACTCCAATACCTGACAAGTCTGCACTATATAAAACTGCAAATACACAAAAAATAAGTGTTTTGCACACTTCTGTCATTGGGCTACATGTGGGCTACATCTGGGTGATATTTCAGCTGCATTTGGGCTCTTTTGTCTCTGGTGGCCATCTTGGGAGATTTATTTGTTATGAAGTTTCCTAATTTCCTCATTTACTGCAGTCTCCTCAGTAGGAAATGCTTTCAGTTTTTTACTTTGATTCCATCAAGAAGGTATTCAGATATGTCACACATTTGCCATAAATTCTGAATGTTAGCTCTCTAGTTGCTCATTAGATCACTGTAGTAAAGCTACTGCTCACCACGAAAGTCTGCTGCTGGTATTAAAAGTGCATGTTTCAGTCTGCATATCAGAATTTTTTAATGAAATAGAAGAGGATTTGAGAAGTCACTCAAAATGTGCCCTAACTTTCTTTCTTCAGCACCAATCATAATTTCTATGGCAATATGAACCCCCTCATTGTGTTCCTTTTTAAATTAAATGTTTTAAGTGTTACCAATTTATTCCAATCAAGATTGCTTCAGGTGTGCCATACTTTTGCCATAAGTAAGACAGTAAGCGCTCTTATTGTTCTTAAGATTACTCTGGGACATTCTGTAATTGGGAAATACTTGGGCTACATTTGGGCTCTTTTGTCTCTGGTGGCCATCTTGGGATATTTATTTGTTATGAAGTTTCCATATTTCCTCATTTACTGCAGTCTCCTCAGTAGGAAATACTGTCAGTTTTTTATTTTGGTTCCATCAAGTAGGCATTCAGATGTTTCACACATTTGCCATAAATTCTGAATGTTAGCACTCTAGTGCTCATTAGATCACTGTAGTAAAGCTACTGCTCACCAGGGAAGTCTGCTGCTGGTATTGAAAGTGCAAGTTTCAGTCTGCATGTCAGAATTTCTGCAGCACTAATCAAACTTTCTATGGCAAAATGAACCCCCTCATTGTGTTCCTTTTTAAATTAAATGTTTGAAGAGTTACCACTTTATTCCAATCAAGATGGCTTCAGGTGTGCAATACGTTTGTCATAAGTAGGACTGTTAGCGCTCTAGTTGTTTGTTAGAACACTCCGGGAAGCTGCAGTAGAACACAAAGGAATCAACTGGCAGTCCCTGCCCTTGTTGGATGTACATGTTTTACTGAGAATGTCAGACTTCATTCTCACATGACTGAGAAAGATAATGTGAATTTACAGAAAATATGCTCTCAGTTTAGCTTATAGATCACCTTCCAAACCTCTGTGGGGAAAAGCATGAGAAAATAGTTTTCTCTCAAACATGATTCATGATATCACAGCAGAAGGCTTTTTCACATGGTAAAATCACCTTAGAACACACCACAATTCCTGCAATGAGTATGGTACCATCAACAAATGATTTATAATGTAACTAAAGTCTTAAAACCTTCTATTAACTGAAATGCTTTTTAATGAGGTGCTACCATGTATATTGGTCCCAAGATGGCTGCCAACACTTCTTGGATGAAGTACTGACAGCCAATCAGATCTCACGATTAGATGTGTGGTTAGGCTCCGCCCAGATATATCTATCTTTTTAACTCTAATTTTCTCAGGAACTACTGAATGGATTTACACCAGTTAAGCAAAAGGCATGAGTCTGAACTGAGGACTACCTCTTTGCCAAATTTGGTGTAATTCTGTTCAGCAGTTCAGGCTGTAGCTGTGTCAACAGGTCCTATGGGAAAATGCATGGGAAAATGTGATTTGGGACCCCCGTTTTTTCTCAGCCCCTGCTTAACGAATCACTGTGAAATTTTCAGGATAGGAGTGGACCGGAGCTGGCCAAAAGTTTGGAAAATTTCACGAAGATTCGTCAATCGGCGTCAACGTTATTCCAAATAGAATTTTGCGGATTTCCTATGGAAAATAGGTCCTAACTATAACTACCTACTGGCAACTGCCAGTAGGTAATATATATATATATATATATATATATATATATATATATATATATATATATATATATATATATATTACCTACTGGCGGTCACACTTAGATAGTTATAGTTAGGACCTTGCTTCTATTCAACACCCATTTTTTCTTTTGCCAATATCTTTAACGCCATTTCACGATTCTTCACCACATTTTCAAAACCAATGGTTCACTCAGGTCAGCACCTGTCTTGAAAGTTTTGGGGTGATTCGTCAAATGGGGGCAGAGAAAAAAGTGGGGTCCCACAACGTGTTTTCCCATGTTAATTTCTATAGGAACTTTTGACAAAGCTACAGCCCGAACTGTTGAACGGAATTACACCAAATTCGAAGTAGGTCTTGGCTCAGAAACCGTGCTTTTTTATAAATGGTGTAAATCTATTCAGTAGTTCCTGAGAAATTTTAAAAAATAAAAATATTTATATCTGTGAGCCGAGGAGGGTTTGCAAAGACTCCCGAGCATGAGCTTCATTGTTATTGGTTGCCAACACTCCCAACCAGGAAGTGTTGGCAGCCATCTTGTGACAAAACTGAGTCACAAGACAGTGAAAAAAAACATAAAAAACAAGAAAAGGGGGCAGGGTAAAAACACCCTTGGCGCACGGCCAGAGAAGCAGTCCGCTAGCCGGCATGTTTGCAGAGTGGTGTACAAAGGGGGCGTGGCCTCAGACATCAGAAATCCAGCTGTGTGGGGCTTACTGGAGGTACCTGGTGGGCTAGTTGGCCCCCAGGGGCCCCTCAGGAGGCAAGGGTCCTTCATCCCCTAACCAAGAGCATTCCAGGAGGCACATTTGCAGAGTGGTGTAGAAAGGGGGCATGGCCTGTGTCCACCTGTCAGCAATCCCACTATCTGGGGCATACTGGAGGTATCAGGTAGGCAAGTTGGCCCCTAAAGACCCCCAGCAGAGAAGTGGACTTTAATCCCCATCCAAGAGCGAGCCAGGGAGTCTAGAGGACGCCGAGTTACCGTTTCACTTATACAAGACAGCATTATACGGATCAGGGAAACACTCTGCCCTTTATGACTTAACCACAGGATCGACGTAACAGAAATGAAATCTTTCTTAATATTTAGGCACAATGCACGTGTCAGGGGACACAATTAGCAATTATGCGTTTTCTCTTTGCTTTACCTTCTTTTGTCGATATCGCACTATTTTGTCAACCTTCTAACAAGAGGACTTATCAAGGTCCGAAAACTATTTGAAGAAATAAAAGGGTAATTCTTTCCGTAACTGTTTGGTAACTTCTAAACCAGGACGCGTTATGGCTGAACATACCGACATCATATAAGACTATTGAGCTTTCGTCCGTGATTCGGGGTAAGAAACTTTTATGGTTTTTATTTGGATTAACCAACATCAATACACTTTAACTCTTATCACCTAAGTTGGTTGTCAACTCCTCTCTTTTCTAGAATTATTCAAGCACGAGATCTGTGCACCACAATTAGTGCAATATAAGACAGGATGCATAGCGTCGAGATTTAAGGTGAGGTGATTATGTGATACGTAGGGCGCGTGTTATAGAACATTGAGACTATTCTGCTTTAGTTGTTCCTTTCTCCTGTGGTTCTAATTACTTTTATTTCGGTGGTGGTCTTTTGCAGGCGGTGGTGTAATTTTCATTTCTCTAGTATATCACGATTGGATGCTTGTCAATATGTGACACTGTTTTAAGGGTGACTACTTTCCATTTATTTGTTTTCTGTTTGTGATTATGGGATTGCCTTTACTAGTACAAATCTAGAATGGGTGATACACCCATTGTGAGTGGGAAATTGTATATGTATTGTGTCATCTAACAGTATGCTAATAGGAGGGCATTAGCATGAGAGATTTTTTGGCTACATTTGTCTATTAATTGCATTGTGTTTTTGTTTAATATGAACCCATTAGAATGGCAGAGTACTTTGTTCCAACATTTCCAGCTCAAAGTATAATCAGATCAGGTTATGTGATTAAGAATGTGCTGATGTTACTTACATATTAACGTGTAACTGCAATTGTATTGTTGTTCAAAGGGCATCTACAAAGCTTTTAACTTTATTGTGACTTGAGATGGTCACATATGGTCTTTTTTATCATTATTGTTATATATGTATTCTTCTGCAGCCTTGAAAAATCCCAGGGGGGCGAAACGTGCGTCGGCTGCTGTTGATCTGTATGTTTCTTGACCATTAAAAACTCTGCGACAGGACTTGATTGAAAAGTTTTTGTGCCATTGTTGCAAAGGACATTTGAGTAATTGATTCATTGATACTGTGCTCAGGTTTCAAATATACCTATGGATTATAGATACTACAATTGGGTGTGCTCAGGTGTATTTTGAGTGTGTATGTTGCTTTAGGATTTGTCCTAACGGTATTATACCCTGATGGGTGGGTATTGCTAACACCATTGTAGCACCCCTAAAAGAAAGACACGAGTTAAATAGAATGATGTCCAATTGACTATTTTTTAATGGATGTGCAGATCCCTAAGCAAATACCCATAAAGTGTTTGATGGAAAAGTGTTACAGTGTGGTTGAAGGCACTTTGCAAACCTAGAATGGTCACCTGTTACTAATTGCTAAACGTGAGTGTTAAATTGGTACTAATTGTGTGCAAACCACTCTTGCTTCTTTCTGCGCCTCTCTTGCCACTTTCAGCATTTCTGTTGCTTCTTTCTGCAACTTTCTTTTTTCTGTACTTCTTTTGCCCCTTTCTGATAATCTCTTCTACTTTCTGAATCTCTCTTGCCTCTTTCTGTACCTCTTTTGCCTCTTTCTGCACCTATGTTGCCTCTTTCTGCACCTCTCCTGCCTGTTTCTTCACCTCTCTTGCATCTTTCTATACTTGTATTGCTTCTTTCTGCACCTCTACTGTTTCTTTCTGCACTTCTTTTGCATCTTTATGTACCCCTCTTGCCTCTTCCTGCACCTCTGTTGCTTTAGTCTGCACTTCTCTTGCTTCTTTATGCACCTCTGTTGCCTCTTTCTGCACCCTCATGTTTCTTTCTACACTTTTGTTGCCTCTTTCTGCACTTGTCTTGCTTATTTCTGCACCCCTCTTGCCTCTTTCTGCAACCCTCTTCCCTCCTTCTGAACCTCTATTGCCTCAGTCTGCCCACCTGTTCCCTCTTTCTGTACCCCTCTTGCCTCTTTCTGTACCCCTGTTCCCTCTTTCTGCACCTCTCCTGCCTGTTTCTGTTCCTTTCTTGCCTATTTCTACACTTTCCTTACCTCTTTCTGCACCTCTAATGTTTCTTTATGCACTTCCGTTGCCTTTTTCTATATCCCTATTGCCTCTTTCTGCACCTCTTTTGCTTCTTTCTGTACTTCCCTTGCTTCTTTCAGCACTTCTTTTGCTTTTTTCTACACCCCTCTTGCCTCTTTCTGCAACCCACTTCCTTCTTTCTGCACCTCTGTTGCCTCACTCTGCCCACCTGTTCCCTCTTTCTACACCTCTATTGCCTCTTTCTGCACCCCTCTTGCCTCTTTCTGCAACCCTCTTTCTGCACCTCTCTTGCCTCAGTCTGCCCACCTGTTCCCTCTGTCTGTACCCCTCTTGCTTCTTTCTGTACCCCTGTTCCCTCTTTCTGCACCTCTCCTGCCTGTTTCTGTACCTTTCTTGCCTATTTCTACACTTTCCTTGCCTCTTTCTGCACCTCTAATGTTTCTTTATGCACTTCCGTTGCCTTTTTCTGTACCCCTATTGCCTCTTTCTGCAACTTTCTTGCCTCTTTCTTCAGTTCTCTTGCCTCCTTCTGTACCTCACTTGCCTCTTTCTGCAACTCTTTTTCCTCTTTCTGCAATTCTCTTGGCTCGTTCTGTACCTCTCTTGCCTTTTTGAACACTTTATTGCCTGTTTCTGACCCTCTCTTGCCTCTTTCTGTACCTCTTTTGCCTCTTTCTGCACCCCTCTTGCCTCTTTCTGTACCCCTCTTCCCTCTTTGTGCAACTCTCTTGCCTCATTCTATAACACTTGTCCATCTTTCTGCACCTCTCCTGCCTGTTTCTTCACCTTTCTTGCATCTTTCTACACTTGTCTTGCTTCTTTCTGCACCTCTAATGTTTCTTTCTGCACTTCTTTTGCATCTTTCTGTACCCCTCTTGCCTTTTCCTGCACCTCTGTTGCTTTAGTCTGCACTTCTCTTGCTTCTTTATGCACCTCTGTTGCCTCTTTCTGCACCCTCATGTTTCTTTCTACACTTTTGTTGCCTCTTTCTGCACTTGTCTTGCTTATTTCTGCACCTCTATTGCTTCTTTCTGCACCCCTCTTGCCTCTTTCTGCAACCCTCTTCCCTCCTTCTGAACCTCTATTGCCTCAGTCTGCCCACCTGTTCCCTCTTTCTGTACCCCTCTTGCCTCTTTCTGTACCCCTGTTCCCTCTTTCTGCACCTCTCCTGCCTGTTTCTGTACCTTTCTTGCCTATTTCTACACTTTCCTTACCTCTTTCTGCACCTCTAATGTTTCTTTATGCACTTCCGCTGCCTTTTTCGATACCCCTATTGCCTCTTTCTGCACCTCTTTTGCTTCTTTCTGTACTTCCCTTGCTTCTTTCAGCACTTCTTTTGCTTTTTTCTGCACCCCTCTTGCCTCTTTCTGCAACCCACTTCCTTCTTTCTGCACCTCTGTTGCCTCACTCTGCCCACCTGTTCCCTCTTTCTACACCTCTATTGCCTCTTTCTGCACCCCTCTTGCCTCTTTCTGCAACCCTCTTTCTGCACCTCTCTTGCCTCAGTCTGCCCACCTGTTCCCTCTGTCTGTACCCCTCTTGCTTCTTTCTGTACCCCTGTTCCCTCTTTCTGCACCTCTCCTGCCTGTTTCTGTACCTTTCTTGCCTATTTCTGCACTTTCCTTGCCTCTTTCTGCACCTCTAATGTTTCTTTATGCACTTCCGTTGCCTTTTTCTGTACCCCTATTGCCTCTTTCTGCAACTTTCTTGCCTCTTTCTTCAGTTCTCTTGCCTCCTTCTGTACCTCACTTGCCTCTTTCTGCAACTCTTTTTCCTCTTTCTGCAATTCTCTTGGCTCGTTCTGTACCTCTCTTGCCATTTTGAACACTTTATTGCCTGTTTCTGACCCTCTCTTGCCTCTTTCTGTACCTCTTTTGCCTCTTTCTGCACCCCTCTTGCCTCTTTCTATACCCCTCTTCCCTCTTTGTGCAACTCTCTTGCCTCATTCTATAACTCTTGTCCATCTTTCTGCACCGCTCTTGCCTCTTTCTGTACCTCTCTTGCCTCTTTCTGCACCCCCTTGCCTCCTTCTGCACCTCTGTTGAATTCTTGTTTGCACTTCTCTTCTTCTTTCTGCACCCCTCTTACCCCTTTCTGCACCTCTGTTGCTTCTTTCTGCACTTCTCTTGCCTCTTTCTGCACCCTTCTTCCCACTTTCTACACCTCTCTTCCCTCTTTCTGCACATCTCTTGCTTCTTTTTGCACCCCGTTCCCTCTTTCTGCACATCTCTTACATGTTTCTGCAACTCTCTTGCCTCTTTCTACAGTTTTCTTGTCTCATTCTGCACCTCTCTTGCTTCTTTCTGCACTTCTCTTGCCTCTTTCTGTACCCCTCTTGCCTCTTTCGCCATCTATCTTGGTTGTTTCTGTACTACTCTTGTTTCATTCTGTAAGTATCTTGCACAATTCTGTACCCCTTTTGCCTCTTTTGGCACCCCTCTTCTGTCTATCTGTGCCTCTCTTGCCTCTGTCTGCACCCCTCTTGCCTCTTTCTGCACCTCTGTTCCTTCTTTCTGCATTTCTCTTGCTTCTTTCTGCACCTCTCTTGCAAATTTCTACACCCCTCGTGCCTATGTGCGCACCTCTCTTGCCTCTTTCTGTTCCTCTCTTGCCTCCTTCTGCACCCTCTTGCATCTTTCTGCACCTCTTTTGCTTTTTCTGCACTTCTCTTGCCTCTTTCTGCACCCCTCTTGCCTCATTCTGTGCCTCTGTTGGTTCTTTCTGCACTGCTCTTGCTTCTATCTGCTACTCTCTTGCACATATCTGCACCCCTCTTGCTTCTTTCTGTACCTCTCTTGCCTTTGTGTGCACCCCTGTTCCGTCTTTATGCACCTCTTTTGTCTGTTTCTGCAAATCTCTTGCCTCTTTCTATACTTTTCTTGCCTCTTTCTTCACCTCTGTAGCTTCCTTCTGCCTTTCTCTTGCCTCTTTCTGCACCCCTCTTTCTTTTTTCTGCATCTCTGTTGCTTCTTTCTGTACTTCTCTTTCTCCTTTCTACACCTCTCTTGCTTCTTTCTGCACCCCTTGTGCCTCTTTCTGCACCCTTCTTCCCTTTTCCTGCACGTCTCTTGGTTCTTTCTGCACTGCCCTTGCGTCTTGCTGTACCCCTCTTGCCTCTGTCTGCACCTCTTTTGCTTCTATCGGCACTTCTCTGGCCTCTTCCTGCGATCCTTTTGCTTCTTTCTGAACCAACGTTGGTTCTTTATACACTGTTCTTGCTTCTTTCTGCACCTCTGTTGTTTCTTTCTGTACTTCTCTTGCTTCTTTCTATACCTCTTTTGCTTCTTTCTGCACCCCACTTGCCTCTTTCTGCACCCTTCTTCCCTCTTTGTGCACCTCTCTTGCCTCTTTCTGCACCTCTCTTGGCTCTTTCTGCACCCCTCTAGCCTCTTTCTGCATCCCTTTTGCTTGTTTCTGCTCCTCTTTAGCCCCTTTCTGTACTCCTCTTGCCTCCTTCTACACCTCTGTTGTTTCTTACTGCACTGCTCTCACTTCTTTCTGCACCTCCCTTGTAAATGTCTGCACCCCTCATGCCTCTTTCAGCACCCCTCTTCTTTCTTTCTGTACCCCTGTTCCCTCTTTCTGCATCTCTTCTGCCTGTTTCTGCAGCTCTGCTACCTCTTTCTGAACTTCTCTTGCCTCTTTCTGCATCTCTGTTGCTTCTTTTTGCACTTCTTTCACCTCCTTCTGCAACCCTCTTCTCTCTTTCTGCACCTCTTTTGCTTCTTTCTGTACTTGTTCTGCTTCTCTCTCCACCTCTCCTGCTTCTTTCTGCACCTCTCTTGTCTCTTTCTGCACACACAGGGTTACTTTAAAACTGACCTCAGGCTCAACAGTGCACACATGCAAGTGCAGAAAAGGGCTGCTGGCCTCTAAACTGCCATGCTTTATTATATGCTAGGGACTTAGAGGTAGTTTTAATCCCCCTGCCCTAATATGTACTAGGGCCGTACAGGGGAGGTCATGCCACTCACAGGGGTATCCCAACCCATAGTGTACCCTAGTGTATATAGGTGTTTTTACTGTATTCTAAGAGTATTTAAACATAGCACTGGCTCCGGGGCCGGGCCTGGTTAGGCAGAGCACAGTGTCAATCAGAGTCAGTTACCACCAGTACCAGTCAGCAAAACATTAGGGGGTGCCCAGGTCACAGGATGACTTTGCCACTAGGCCTCTTTCTGCACCTCTGTTAGTTCTTTCTCCATATCTTTCTTCCTCTTTCTGGGCTTCTGTTACCTCTTTCTGCATTTTTCTTGCTTCTTTCTGCACCTTTGTTCCTCTTTCTGCACATGTCCTACCTCTGTAGTCATAGTTAGAAATACGCATTTAAAAAACCTTAGAAATTCACTAAGGAAACCATAGGTTTCAGGGACGTTATAGTTAGAAATTAGCATTTAAAAAACCTTTGAAATTCACTGAAAGAACCATAGATTTCAGGAACATTATAGTTAGAAATGAGCATTTCAAAAACCTTAGAAATTCACAGAAAAAACACAGATTTCAGGGACGTTATAGTTAGTTGGACATTTCACTTGTACAAAACCAGAGAAATTTGGCCGTTATAGTTAGTTGAGCTAACTATAACTCGCCACACCGCAATGCACTGCTGATGACATTACATATTACATCATTCATGACATGGTCAGTGACATCACTAATGACATCACTGATGGCATCTCAAATGACATCACTGATGACATCATCCACATGATAATCTGATGCATCTTCTCACACCCTAACATAGCCTTTGATATACTCACTCTAAAATACAGACTTCCATTTTCTGAACCATAGACACACCAATACCAGTTACTACATACACACTCACTGATTCCTAGGTCTACACACACATCCACTCATTCACCCATACAGTCACTCATACATGCAGTCACTCATCAATACAGCACTATCATATGCACTCATATACATATACAAACACGCATACACCGCCACTCATCCTTAGAGTTACTCACCCACCTAGTCAGTCATGCAAAGAAACAATTACTCTCCCATTTACTCAACTATACAGATATACACACACCACCTCACTTATTCATACAGATCCTAACACATACTTACTTTCTTATACAATCACTCATCCATACAGCCACTCTCACAATCACTCACTCTCACATATAGTCATTTATATACTCTGACACTCACATATACTGCCTTTCACATATGTAGTTACTCACACATGTACCACTGAGACATCCATTCACTCATCAACACACCCATACACACACTCACCCACCCATACAGCCCTTCCCAAATACACTCTTGAACCCATACATACAGTAAATCACCCACTCACACATCTATTCACAGAGTCACACGACCCCCACCCACCCACACAGACACTCAGACACCCATGCACATACACAATGAATCAATAACCCATATAGACACTCATGTAGCTACTCACCAACGCATGAAGCCGCTTACACACAACTGACAGACTGATACAGACATTCACCCAGTTTTTTCACTAACTCATGCATTCAGTAAGACATGTTTAATCACTCACTTATACAGTCAGTCATGCACCTACTAAATCATTCCTTCAGACACCTATACACTCACTCATTATTCAACACACCTTGGCATATCTATATATAAAATATACTTAAACTTTACAGAAACACAGTCGCTGGATGATGTAATCAGGGATGTCATTAGTGATGTCATTTGAAATGACATCAGTGATGTTATTGAGTAATTATGTGACATCATCAGCAGTGCGCGCGATGGGAGAGCGAGTTATAGTTAGGTCAACTAACTATAAAAGCTGAATTTCTCTGGTTTTGTACGAGTGAAATCTCCAACTAACTATAACATCCCTGAAATCTTCAGTGAATTTCTAAGGTTTTTTAAATGCTTATTTCTAACTATAATGTCTCTGAAGCTGATGTTTTTTTCAGTGAATATATATATATATCACATGTTTGTTTAAAACGTTTACATCTGACTTTGCATGTAATTACCACTAGATGTATATTTAAATATAGAAATATATACACATACACAGAGAGTCATGATTCTATAATTGAAACAAACGCTGCTTTGCGATGAAATGTTGTTGAACTAATTAATGTGAGTGGCAAGAGTGTGTTTTTTTCTTTGTCAATATTCTGGCACATTCAATGGCTGTAACGGTGAGTCACCAGGAGGGGCCAGAGCAAATAGCACTGGGCACGGGCCCCATCTGGCACCCTTCTGAAAACACAAAAGCTCCTTTTGGCATGAGCACTTACTCTTCCTGGAATTCATGCTATATATCGTGCTCACCTTCTAGATGATGTGCCCTGCACTCGAGTTCACCTGCAGTTATGACCTTAAATGCTGTGTTGTGTTTCTCCTTTTCTTGAAACAGTTCAATTATTGAAAGTGTTACACTGGTAGCTTTGAAATTTGTTAAAGCTGCATTAGTTTGTGTTAGCCAACAACATCCTTTCGCTTTAAGCTTGATCGTTTTCTGTCTCACAGGGCTGCAATGTTTTGTGAACCAAATGTGCTTATTTATTTTGTCATTCTGAATACAGAGAAGGTCAGTGATGTTTTAACTCTCTCTCAATAGGTCATATATATATATATATATATATATATATATATATATATATATATATATATATATATATATATATATATATATATATATATATTCACTGAAAAAACCATAGGTTGTAGGGAAACTTATAGTTAGTTGGACATTTCACTCATACAAAACCAGAGAAATTCCCCCATTACAGTTAGTTCAGCTAACTATAACTCGCGCCCCCGCAATGCACTGCTGATGGCGTCACATATTACATCACTCATGACTTGGTCAGTGACATCACTGATGACATCTCAAATGACATCACTGATGACATCACTGATGACATCATCCACTGACTGTGTGTTTCTGTAAAGTTTAAATATGTTTAATATATATAGGGAAAGGCGTATTGAAGAATGAATGGGTGTATAAGTGTCTGAATGGATGATTTAGTAGGTGCGTGACTGACTCTATAAGTGTGTGATTAAATCTATCTAACTGAATGCATGGGTTAGTGACTAAACTGTGTGATTGTCTGTATCTGTCTGTCTGTTGGTGTGTAACCGGCTGCATGGGTTTGCGAATAGCTTCATGAGTGTCTATATGGGTTATAGATTGGTTGTCTGAGTATCTGTATGGGTGCCTGAGTGTTTGTGTGGGTGGGGTGTGTGTGACTATGTGCATAGATGTGTGAGTGGGTGATTCACTGGTTGCATGGTTTCAAGAGTGCATCTGTGATGGACTGTATGGGTGGGTGAGTGTGTGTATGGGTGTGTTAGTGAGTGAATGTATATTTCAGTGGTACATGTGTGAGTAACTACATATGTGACAGGAAGTATATATGTGTGTTGGAGTATATAAATGGCTATAAGTAAGAGTGTGTGATTGTGAGAGTGGCTGTATGGATGAGTGTGTGCTTTTATTAGTGATTGTATAAGAGCGTAAGAACGTGCTAATATTTGTATGAGTTATTGAGCAGCTGTGTGTATAACTGTATAGGTGAGTAAAAGGCAGCGTGATCAATTATTTGCATGACTGAGTAGGTGTGTGAGTATCTCTATGGATGAGTGGCGGTGTGTGAGTGTCTATATAGGTGTATGACTGCATATGATAGTCCTGTACTGAGTGACCATAAGTATGAGTGACTGTGTGTGTGAGTGGATGTGTGTGTAAACCTAAGAATCAGTGAGTGGGTATGTAGTTATTGGTGTTGGAGTGTTCATGGTTTGGGAATGGCAGTCTGTAATTTAGAGTGGGTGTATCAAAAGTTATATTAGGGTGTGAGAAGATGCATCAAATTATCACATGGATGATGTCATCAGTGATGTCATTTGAAATGACATCAGTGATGTCATTGACCATGTCATGAATTATGTAATATGTGACATCATCAACAGTGCACGCAATGGGGGAGCGAGTTATAGTTAGCTCAACTAACTATAACAGCTGAATTTCTCTGGTTTTGTATGAGTGAAATCTCCAACTAACTATAACATCCCTGAAATCTTCAGTGAATTTCTAAGGTTTTTTAAATGCTAATTTCTAAAAATAGTGTCTCTGAAACTGATGTTTTTTCAGTGAATATATATATATATATATATCACATGTTTGTTTAAAACGTTTACATCTGACTTTGCATGTATTTACCACTAGATGTATATTTAAATATAGAAATATATACACATACACAGAGAGTCATAATTCTATAATTGACACAAACGCTGCTTTGCGGTGAAATGTTGTTGAACTATTTAATGTGAGTGGTAAGAGTGTGTTTTTTTCTTTGTCAATATTCTGGCACATTCAATGGCTGTAACGGTGAGTCACCAGGAGGGGCCAGAGCAAATAGCACTGGGCACGGGCCCCATCTGGCACCCCTCTGAAAACACAAAAGCTCCTTTTGGCATGAGCACTTACTCTTCCTGGAATTCATGCTATATATCGCGCTCACCTTCTAGATGATGTGACCTGCACTCGAGTTCACCTGCAGTTATTACCTTAAATGCTGTGTTGTGTTACTCCTTTTCTTGAAACAGTTCAATTATTGAAAGTGTTACACTGGTAGCTTTGAAATTTGTTAAAGCTGCATGAGTTTGTGTTGGCCACCAACAGCATTTCGCTTTCAGCTTGATCGTTTTCTGTCTCACAGGGCTGCAATGTTTTGTGAACCAAATGTGCTTATTTATTTTGTCATTCTGAATACAGAGAAGGTCAGTGATGTTTTAACTCTCTCTCAATAGGTCATATATATATATATATAAATATATATATATATCACCTACTGGCAGTCGCCAGTAGGTAGTTATAGTTAGGACCTATTTGCCATAGGAAATCCGCAACATTCTATTTGGAATAACGTTGGCGCCGATTGACGAATCTTCGCTAAATGTTCCAAACTTTTGGCCAGCTCCGGTCCGCTCCTATCCTGAACATTTCACGGTGATTCGTCAAGCGGGGGCCGAGAAAAAAGGGAGGTCCCAAAACACATTTTCCCCATGCATTTTCCCATAGGACCTGTTGACGCAGCTACAGCCTGAACTGCTGAACAGAATTACACCAAATTTGGCAAAGAGGTAGTCCTCAGTTCAGACTCATGCCTTTTGCTTAAATGGTGTAAATCCGTTCAGTATTTCCTGAGAAAATTAGAGATAAAAAGATAAATATATCTGGGCGGAGCCTAACCACACATCTCATCGTGAGATCTGATTGGCTGTCAGTACTTCATCCAAGAAGTGTTGGCAGCCATCTTGGGACCAATATACATGATAGCACCTCATTAAAAAGCATTGCAGTTAATAGAAGGTTTTAAGACTTTAGTTACATTAAAAATCATATGTTGATGGTACCATACTCAGTTTAGGAACTGTGGTGTGTTCTAAGGTGATTTTACCATGTGAAAAAGCCTTCTGCTGTGATATCATGAATCATGTTTGAGAGGAAACTATTTTCTCATGCTTTTCCCACAGAGGTTTGGAAGGTGATCTATAAGCTAAACTGAGAGCATATTTTCTGTAAATTCACATTATCTTTCTCAGTCATGTGAGAATGAAGTCTGACATTCTCAGTAAAACATGTACTTCCAACAAGGGCAGACTGTCAGTTGATTCATTTGTGTTCTACTGCAGCTTCCCAGAGTGTTCTAACGAACAACTAGAGTGCTAACAGTCTTACTTATGACAAAAGTATGGCACACCTGAAGCCATCTTGATTGGAATAAAGTGGTAACACTTTAAACATTTAATTTACAAAGGATCAAAATGAGGGGGTTCATTTTGCCATAGAAATTATGATTAGTGCTGTAGAAAAAAAATTAGGGCTCATTTTGACTTCTCAAAACCTCTTCTATTTCATTAAACAAATCTGACATGCAGACTGAAACATGCACTTTGAATACCAGCAGCAGACTTCCCTGGTGAGCTGTAGCTTTACTACAGTGATCTAATGAGCAAATAGAGTGCTAACATTCAGAATTTATGGCAAATGTGTGACACATCTGAATGCCTTCTTGATGGAACCAAAGTAAAAAACTGAAAGTATTTCCTACTGAGGAGACTGCAGTAAATGAGGAAATTAGGAAACTTCATAACAAATAAATCTCCCAAGATGGCCACCAGAGACAAAAGAGCCCAAATGTAGCCCAAATACCACCCAGATGTAGCCCAAGTATAGCCCAATGACAGAATGTCCCAGAGTGTTCTTAAGAACAACTAGAGCGCTTACTGTCTTACTTATGACAAACGTATGGCACACCTGAAGCCATCTTGATTGGAATAAAGTGGTAACACTTAAAACATTTAATTTTAATAGGAACACAATGAGGGGGTTCATTTTGCCATAGAAATTATGATTAGTGCTGAAGAAAGAAAAATTAGGGCACATTTTGAGTGACTTCTCAAATCCTCTTCTATTTCATTAAAAACTTCTGATATGCAGACTGAAACATGCACTTTTAATACCAGCAGCAGACTTCCGTGGTGAGCAGTAGCTTTACTACAGTGATCTAATGAGCAAATAGAGTGCTAACATTCAGAATTTATGGCAAATGTGTGACACATCTGAATGCCTTCTTGATGGAACCAAAGTAAAAAACTGAAAGTATTTCCTACTGAGGAGACTGCAGTAAATGAAGAAATTAGGAAACTTCATAACAAATAAATCTCCCAAGATGGCCACCAGAGACAAAAGAGCCCAAATGTAGCCCAAATACCACCCAGATGTAGCCCAAGTATAGCCCAATGACAGAATGTCCCAGAGTGTTTTTAAGAACAACTAGAGCGCTTACTGTCTTACTTATGACAAACGTATGGCACACCTGAAGCCATCTTGATTGGAATAAAGTGGTAACACTTAAAACATTTCATTTTAATAGGAACACAATGAGGGGGTTCATTTTGCCATAGAAATTATGATTAGTGCTGAAGAAAGAAAAATTAGGGCACATTTCGAGTGACTTCTCAAATCCTCTTCTATTTCATTAAAGAATTCTGATATGTAGACTGAAACATGCACTTTGAATACCAGCAGCAGACTTCCATGGTGAGCAGTAGCTTTACTACAGTGATCTAATGAGCAACTAGAGTGCTAACATTCAGAATTCATGGCAATTGTGTGACATATCTGAATACCTTCTTGATGGAATCAAAGTAAAAAACTGAAAGCATTTCCTACTGAGGAGACTGCAGTAAATGAGGAAATTAGGAAACTTCATAACAAATAAATCTCCCAAGATGGCCACCAGAGACAAAAGAGACCAAATGCAGCACAAATATCACCCAGATGTAGCCCACATGTAGCCCAATGACAGAAGTATGCAAAACACTTATTTTTTGAGTATTTGCAGTTTTATATAGTGCAGACTTGTCAGGTATTGGAGTGCTTTACATGAGCATTGGTTACATCACACAAGACCACATTCATTTTGGTTGTAGACATGGGGAGATTAAGTTATTTGACCAGAATAACAGAATGTTTAGCTGAAGCAGAAACTCCAACCTGGTTCCCCGGTTGCAAAGTCTGCAGCTCTGGAAGTAACACCACATCCTTTCCCCTAGGTGCAACATTTAATCAAGTGGTCAACTGGATAAAAAAACATACAGATTACAAATAATTTAAAAGTTCTTTGTCGCTATTTGAAAACTCAGAAAATATGTCCGAATTTTAGTTTTTTAGAGCACTAACCATAATTTTGATGCAAATAAGACCCTCTCATATATGTAATTTCTAAAGGAAATGCTCTAGGTTTTACAGTTTTGATTACATCAAGATGACGTCAGGCGTTCCACACTTTTGTAATAAATATAGAATGTTAGCAATCTAGTTGTTCATTGGGATACTGTTGAGAGGCATAGGCCGGGGTCACGGACTCTGAAAATTGAAGGCAGGTAGGAGAGTGCAGAGGCAACAATTCGACCACACTTGGCAGGCAGGAAGGGCAGTGGCAGCACAACAGACTATGGAGGGCAGTGGAAAGGGGGGCAGGGGCAACAAACCAACAATACAGGACTGGCAAGAGAGGCTGTGGCAATATAATAGAACATTGTGGGCAGAAGGAAGAGGCAGTGGTAGTACAACCAAACATGCCAACAGACCCGTTTCAGCCAGGAAACGTCCGATGTTTTTAAGCTCAAATGGGCTTTATTTGATCTGTCTCCTGTCTACAATCTCCTCTTTTTCAATGTAACTCAAAGGGGAAAATCAATATCTCAGTTTTTTTTCAATATCTCCCTCTTACCAAGTTCAAAATGTTCGCAAGTATGGTACATTGGATCATGGTAGGCAGGAGGAATTGGGGTAGGGACATGGACTCGGATAACAGAGGACAGGAGGGACATGGAGAGGTGCACCAAACTGACCCTACAGGGCAGGCAGCAGGGTTTGCAGCAGAACAATACACCACACATGGCATGCGGGACAGGAGTGCAGCACCACAATCCATAGAAAGCAATAGGGAGGGGACAGGACCATGCACATGGACAACAGAGAACAGAGGGGAAGAGGCAATGGTAGCTAGCTGACCATAATGGACAGACAGGAGAGAAAGCTGCAGCATAACAGACCATAAAGGGCAGGAGGGACGGATCAGGGGCATTACAATGGAACAGACAAGCCAGGAGGGAGGGAATAGGGGTCTGCACATGGAAACAGAGGGCTGGGGGTAAGGGGGCAGGGCAGGAGCAGCAGGATGACCATGGAGGTCAGGCAGGATGGGCACTAGAAACAAGACACACCATGGAGAGCAACAGTGAGACTCTGATTGCATACACACAGACCATGGAGGGAAGGTGGGAGGGGGTAAGGGGCAGCTAGCTGACCACACAGGGAAGGTAGGAGGGGCTATGACAGCACAGAAGACCATGCATGGCAAGCGGGAGGGTTTGTGGCAGCACAATGGCTATGATGGGCAAGAAGGAGGGTGCAGGGGCATGCACATAGGACCATGGAGGATAGAAGGGAGGGTCAGGACCTGGGCACAGACAAGAGAGTTCAGGGGAAGGGGCCTCACAACAGACCGTGCTGGGCAGGCAGGAGGAGGAGTTGCAGCACAACAGACCAGGGAGGGCTGAAGGGTGTGGCAGTGAAATGGACCATGGAGGACAGGAGGAAGGGGATAGGGGCATGGCATGTGGACAGGCAGGGTGGAGGCGGCAGGGACAGGTTACAGTCATCTGACAATGCTAGGCAGGTGGGAGGGGAGTGGCAGCTCAACAGAGCAACTCATAGTAGATAGGAGTGGCAGGTCCATGGAACATGGTGGGCAAAAAGGATGGAGCAGGGGCATGCACAAAGACGTCGGAGGGCAGGGGGGAGGAGAATAGGGGCAGCAAGCTAAGCACAGAGGCTAAGCAGGAGGTCAATGATGGGCCATAGAATTGAGAAATGGAGGGCAGGAGGAGTGGATTCCTACATCATGCTAAATGGAGGGCAGTGGCAGCACATCACACCATGCATGGCAGGAGGGAGGAGGCTAGTCCATGGATTTAGACAACAGAGGATAGGGAGGAGGTGGATGGGGCAGCAAGCTAACTGTTCAGAGAAGTTGGGTATTAGGAACTTTATTGTTTTTAAAATGTGTCTCTGTGCGAACTACTTAAAATATGAACAAGTATGCAGCATAATCTCACTTTTATTCAGGAAGAAGAGGACGTTTGTGACTGTGACTCCGGGCTCACTTGGCAGAAACACCCCCTGACCCTCCACCCCCATCGCAAAATGTAATGTCCGTGAAAAGGGTAGGTGGACGCAGTGTTAATTGAAAACGATTGAAAATGAAAACTAGATATAGTATATGGTATAAACTATGCACCAAAAAGTGTGATATAAGATGAACCGGGCGTGAAATATACTATGCAATATATTGTGCGCAATGACAGATTCATTGGAGAGCGCGAGATAGCACAGGCACTAGCGCGTGCTATGCGATATGCGCCTTGGAGTTTAATATGCACAGGGCAGTGTTGTGTAACCTAACTAGTCTCTAAAGTTGTAATATAAAATATGTGCTGGGGAGTGTAACGTTGCATATGCACTGGTACAAAGATATGGATCCCAGATTGTAATATGTATGGCATAGCGCTGTGTGTTATAACATAGGCATCAAGGAAGGCACGTAAGATGGAGCAATATAACCCGTGTGAAGGCAAGTGTGGCATGACATATTCACGTGAGGTGTTACAGTGCACATGGGCTAGAGAGTGTCATAGCATACGCACTAGCCGGTGGAATACAACACGGAGGTGTGAGGCACTCGGCGGGCACTGGTGGGTGTAACATAGCATTGGGCTCAGCCAGGAGCACGCTGTGACTCTCAAGTGAGGTTTGTCTCCTTTCCAGAGAGTAAAATAAAAAGTATTTCACATCCGGCGGTGGATGTGTGTATTATTAACCGTGAGGGGGGTTTCTTGCATAGTTTGGACACATTTTTGTCGAATCCTCTTTGAATGGCTTGGTGTGCGTGTGTATTAAATGTGCCCACAATAGCTACCCATGTTTGTATAAATAAACAACAAGGGTGTCTACTTGGAGAGTACCCACCGGCGGGGGCGCCGGGATTAGGAACGGTAGGGCGTCAGACACGTCAGAGCTTCACTGGCGGAGTAAATACATTCCACGTGTATTTATTTTAAGCATAATCGCCTTTTAATGAATATCACGCAATTCATCATGGTGATAGGTACATACAGTTAGTCCAGCATGTCCTAGGTGTTTCTATAAATGTTTTTAAAAAAATATATAATAAAAAACAAAGGACAGCCCCGGGGGATGGGGTCCCCGGAGCCATAAGTGGCCTGAGGAGGGGGGCAACGCAGCCCCTCTCCTAAAGAATTATAAAAAAAAAAAGGTCATGACCCGGGGGTGGGGTCCCCGGGGCCGATTAAGGCCTTGGGAGGGCCAAATAAATTTTTTTCAAGAAAAAAAATTAGGGTGCAGGCCCTAGGGGATGGGGTCCCCAGGGCCAATAAATTAGAAAAAGAAGGGGGGCCACACAGGCCTCCTTCTTAAAAAAATAAAAAAAATAAAAGACCAGCATCGTGCCAGAGGCCACACCCCCTCCTTGCAGCACTCTGCAAACGCGCCCCCTGGCCAGTTGTAAGTTGGGGAATTAATTCACCTTCAATAATGAGGGTCCCTGAGGGCCAACTAGCCCAACAGGTATTTCCAGTATGCGCCAGAGAGCTGCATTGCAGACAGGTGTTCTAAGGCCATGCCCCTTTTTACACCTCTATGCAACGCAGCTCTGTGTTAGAACGGCCACAGGGCGTGTTTACACACTGGTGAAGGGAGGGGACGGGGCCTGAGGTGACGTGTGCAAACACGCTCTGTGGCACGTTTTAAGTTGGGAAAATAATTCCCTTTCAATCCTGAGGGACTCTGGGCGCCAACTAGCCCAACAGGTGCTTCCAGTAAGCGCCACTGCTCTACGTTGCAGAGAGGTGGTGCAGACCGTGCCCATTTTTACGCCTCTCTGCAATGGCGCTTACTGGACGTACCTAGTGGGCTATTTTGCCCCTAGGGACCCTCAGGATTCAAGGGGACTTAATCTCCCAACTTAAAAAACATCCACAGGGCGTGTTTACACAGTGGGGAAGGGAGATGACGGGGCCTGAGGTGACATGTGCAAACATGCCCTATGGCGCGTTTTAAGTTGGGGAAAGAATTCCCCTTCAATCCTGAGGGCCCCTGGGTGCCAACTAGCCCACCAGGTGCTTCCAGTAAGCACCACTGAGCTGCGTTGCAGAGAGGTAGTCCAGGCCGTGCCACTATTTACATCTCTCTGCAACGCAGCTCTGTGGCACTTACTGGAGGTACCTAGTGGGCTAATTGGACCCTAGGGACCCTCAGGATTCAAATGAACTTAATCTCCCAACTAAAAACGGCCACAGGGCGTGTTTACACAGTGGTGAAGGGAGGGTACGGGGCCTGAGTTAACGTGTGCAAGCACGCCCTGTGGCGCGTTTTAAGTTGGGGAAATAATTTCCCTTCAATCCTGAGGGATCCTGGTGACCAACTAGCCAACCAGGTGCTTCCAGTAAGCACCACTGCGCTGCGTTGCAGTTGAGGGTACAGGATGATTTTGCAACAAGGCTTCTTTCTGCTTTTCTGTTTGTTCTTTCTGCACGTTATCCTTCTACCTGCATTTTTCTTCGTCTTTGAGGACTTCTGTTGCTTCTTTCTGCATTTCTCTTTTTCTTTCTCTGCGTTTTTTCTTCTTTCTTCACATGTCCTATCTCTGTAGGCATAGTTTGGAATTAGCATTTAAAAAACCTTAGAAATTCACTGAAAAAAAACATAGGTTTCAGGGGCGTTATAGTTAGCTGGACTTTTCACCATTGAAATTCCCTCGTTATAGTTATTTCAGCTAACTATAACTCGCACGCCCGCAATGCACTGCTGATGACGTCACATATTACATCACTCATGACATGGTCAGTGACATCACTCATGACATGTTATGTTATATAGACTTATAAAGCGTACTGTTACCCGCGGGTGTCCTAGCGCTGCACACTGTTTACCTGAAAGAGAATGCCCCCCCCAAGATTTACCAGTTATTAAGCTGAAAACAGCCATGTCTTCAAGTTTTTTCTGAAAGTTAGGAGTTCCGTAGCTGACCTTAAATAAAACGGAAGCTCATTTTAGGCGGTGGTGGCTTTGAGCACAATGCTCTTTCCGCCCCAGCTGTCCTTTTTAACCCTGGGAACTGCTATCCGTTTGGCTTCCAATGAGCGCAGTGATCTCCCTGGGACGTATCATTGGATATGTTCTCCTAGATCTTTAGGTCCTGTTCCATGTAGGGCTTTGAAAACCATGCAAAGAGCCTTAAATTGGGCTCTTTTTTTGATTGGGAGCCCATGAAGGTCAGTAAGGCCTTTTCTAATTGATACCGACCTAGGAGTGCCTGTGAGCAGCCTAGCTGCCGCGTACGGAACCATCTGGAGTCTGTTAAGATGTTTATTATTAATCGTCAAATACAGACTGTTGCAATAAGCCAAACGGGATAAGACTAATGCAGAGACAACCGATCGAAAACTTTCTTCCTCAAGGAGCAGTTTGATTTTTTTCAATGTCCTTAGGATGAAGAAGCATGTTGATACCACTCTGCTGACCAGGTCCCCAAACGCGAGGGTGTTATCCACGGTCACACCTACGTTTTGTACTGTGCGGGCGGGTTCTGGCAGGAGGCCCATCTCCCTGGGCCACCATGCCGGAGTCCAGAGGTTAGGATTATTCCCGAAGATTATCACCTCAGTCTTGCCTGAATTGAGCTTCAGGCAATTAGCTGACATCCAGCCTGTAATGGCCACCATACAGTCCTGGCAACTGGTGGCCAAACCCTCTTCTTTCCCTCTCTGTAGAGACAGCACAATCTGGGTGTCATCTGCATAAGAGGTAATAAGCAGGCCGAAGGAACGTACAAGGGCAGCCAGAGGTTTCGCATAAATATTAAAAACAGTGGGGCTAAGGGAAGATCCCTGAGGGACTCCACAGGGAAGGGCAAATGGTCTAGATCTTTCCCCATCCAGGTCCACTGTTTGACATCTCAAATGACATCACGGATCACATCATCCTTGTGATAGAGTGGCAGACCTCTCCCCCTAATATAACCTTTGATACACACATTCAAAAATAGAAACTAAAATTTTCAAAACAATGGACATACCAATACCAGTTACAACAACCTATTCAGTAATTCTAAGATCCACATACGCATCCACTCATTTACCAACAGTCCTATACAGTCACTCATACATGTACTCACTCATCATAAGTACTCATACACCTATACATCCTGTTACACAATGCCACTCATCCATGGAGTTACTCACACATATAGTCACTCATGCTAATAAAGAATCAAACATCCATTTACTTGCATATACAGTTATACACACCACCACACTTACTTCTACGGAAACTTACACATACTTAGTCTTTTAAACAATCACTTATAGAAACACATACTTATTCATACAGGGACTCTTTCAATCTGTCACTCTCACATATACTCACTTATATACACTAATAGTCACATATACTAGTTTAAAACAAATGTAGTTACTCATAAAGTCACTATTGAGACAGTCATTCACTCACTAACACACCCATGCACACACTCATCCACCCATACAGTCCTCCACACATGCTGTCTTCAACAGATACAAACAGTGAGTCACTCATTCATGCACCTATGCACTACGTAATACCCCCCACCGAACCATATAGACACTCAGACACTCATACTGATACTCAAAAAACCAACTAATAACCTACATAGACACTCATGTAGCTACTCACCAACCCATGCAGCCACTTATACACAAAGTGAGAGACTGATACAGATATTTACATATTTAAACATTACTCACTAAGCCATGTATTCACTAAGATACACTTAATCAGTCAGTTATACAATCAATTTTTCAAAAACAAATCATCCATTTAGACACTTATATACCCATTTATTCTTCCCTCGACCTTGAGATATACATATATAAAACATATGTAATTTTCAGAAAAACACACATTCACTGGATGATGTCAACAGCGATGTCATCAGTGATGTCATTTGAGATGTCATCAGTGATGTCATGAGTGATGTCACTGACCATGTCATGGGTGATGTAATATGTGACGTCATCAGCAGTGCATTGCGGGCGCGCGAGTTATAGTTAGCTGAACTAACTATAACAGGGGAATTTCAATGGTTTTGTACGAGTGAAAAGTCCAGCTAACTATAACGCCCCTGAAACCTATGTTTTTTTCAGTGAATATATATATCTTCATACATATATAAACAGATATATAATCTTCATATCTATATAAATACAAATATAAATGCATGCATACATATACATATATGCATACATATGCATGTTTTCTACATGAAAGTTTGAAAAACACTAATACAAGCAAAGCTAAAAAGCCACCTAATTACAAACGGAATTGCTTTAACTTAAATGAGGGCAAGACCTATTGGATTTTCAATGCTTGTTTACTTTGGTTCCATCAAGAAGGCATTCAGATGTGTCACACATTTGACATAAATTCTAAATGGTAGCACTCTAGTTGCTCATTAGATCACTGTAGTAAAGCTACTGCTCACCAGGGAAGTCTGCTGCTGGTATTCAAAGTGCATGATTCAGTCTGCATGTCAGAAGTTTTTTAATGAAATAGAAGAGGATTTGAGAAGTCAAAATGTGCCCGTAATTTTTCTTTCTGCAGCACTAATCATACTTTCTATGGCAAAATGAACCACCTCATTTTGTTCCTTTTTCAATTAAATGTTTTAAGAGTTACCACTTTATTCCAATCAAGATGGCTTCAGGTGTGCTATATGTTTATCATAAGTAGGACTATTAGCGCCCTAGTTGTTCTTTGGAACACTCTGGGAAGCTGCAGTAGAACACAAAGGAATCAACTGACAGTCTCTGCACTTGTTGGATGTACATGTTTTACTGAGAATAACAGACTTCATTCTCACATGACTGAGAAAGATAATGTGAATTTACAGAAAATATGCTCACAGTTTAGCTTATAGATCACCTTTCAAACCTCTGTGGGAAAAGCATGAGAAAATAGTTTTCTCTCAAACAATGATTCATGATATCCCAGCAGAAAGCTTTTTCACATGGTAAAATCACCTTAGAACATACCACAATTCCTAAAATGAGTATGGCACCATCAACAAATGATTTATAATGTAACTAAAGTCTTAAAACCTTCTATTAACTGCAGTGCTTTTCAATGTGGTGCTCTCATGTATATTGGTCCCAAGATGGCTGCCAACACTTCTTGGATGAAGTGCTGACAGCCAATCAGATCTCACGATGAGATGTGTGGTTAGGCTCTGCCCAGATATATATGTGATTTGACTTTTGATTTTCTTAGGAACTACTGAACGGATTTACACCATTTAAGCAAAAGGCACGACTCTGCACCAAGGTCTACCTTTCTGCCAAATTTGGTGTAATTCCGTTGAGCAGTTCGGGCTGTAGCTGCGACTAAAGGTCCCTATGGAAAATTGCATGGGGAAAACACGTTTAGGGACCCCGCTTTTTTCTCGGACCCCACTTGACGAATCACCCTGAGACTTCAGGATAGGAGCGGACCGGAGCGGGCTACGAGTTTTAAAAATTTTGCGAAGATTCGTCAACCGGCTACAAAATTATTCCCTGTGTATGTCACTTCTCTGCATAAGCACATCACTCTGACAAGTGTAAGTGCAACATTTAGTGCTAACAATCTCACAAATGGCACAGATGGTGGGTGTGTCTGTACAGAGAGGGGGCCCGATTCACATAACTAATTTAAGACAAAATCCTAAACTTACTTCCATTTTGGTATTCACAGAAGGCACTTACTCATTTTGGTATTCACAGAAGGCACTTACTCATTTCGGTATTCACAGAAGTTACGAGTCCTAACTTTAGGACTCCTAAATGCCTTCTGTGAATATCGAAAGTCTTAAAATTAGGATTTTTCTCAGTTTAGTAGTAGTATAGTTATATAACAGGGGGTGTTTGTGCACGTGGATGTGTCAGAGTGTGACCTGCTCCTTTACGGGTGTGGTCCACACTCAGCTACCTCTGTGTCGTGGCGTGCAACATGTCATGATATATTGTCTGCAGCCATGCTCTTTGTCATGCAGTGTCACTTGCATTGTCAGTGTAGCTCACAGACACGCCGCTTTGCTGGGTTTGGCGCATGTGCATGGGTTGGTTGTGAGATTGGTGATGTGTGGGAAGCGCCCCCTCTGGGCACATAGTCGACGGAGGCATACTTGATGCTTCTAGGTGTGCTGCAGTGTGCCAAGGGGATCAAGGACATGATCCAGAGTCATTGTGGGTGTGCACTGTGCTATACTTATTTGTTCATGTGTGCCATTGTGCCCATCTCCCCCCGTCCCCCAGTGCCTGGTCGCTACTCACCCTGTTGGGTCTGGTCATGTTGAGCAGTGCCCGGTCCCCTAACTCCTGCCACAGTCTCCCCACTGATGACTGTGGACACCATTTCCTCCATCTCATCCAGCTCCTCCTGTTGCGCTGGACTCCCACCTCCAGCCTTCATTGCTGCCTTCTGGTTGTTGCCGAGTTCCTGCTTGGTTTTGCGCTTCATATCACTCCAGCGCCCCTTGACCTCTTCCATTGTCCTCCTCAGCACTCCGACTGCATTCACCTTGTCCACGATGGACTGCCATATTCCATTTTGTTTTACCAATGACACAGTGGAGGTAACAAACAGTTGTTGATGGTGTTCTATCACCTCCGTTATCGGGATCCTGTTTTCCGGCGGACTGAACCGCATCTTCCTCTTCTTATTCTCCTTGCCCTTCCCTGACCCCGAAGTCCCAGGCTGGTCCTCCGTGGGGCTTGTGGGGTTCTGGCTGTCCTCTGTACATGTTCCGGCTATCTCCATTGTGGTTCGCAGTTGTTTTGATTTTGTTTGTAGGTTTTTTCCTGCTTTTATAGTGATTTTTCCCACCTGACATGTGTGAATTGCAGGCCTGGCGCAGCTTATCACTGATTTTTTTATCGCGGTTGGACCCATCGCCACTTTTTTCACATTAGGCTTGGGATTTATCCTGGACATTTGACGCGTTATCGGGAAACTATCGCATGTTACCGACGTGTTGTGTATACGACGTTAACACTGAGTTATTTTCCCGCGATAGACGGTGATGCGAAAAATTGCGTCAACCTATTTTGGTGATGATTATCGCACGTTCTTGAGAATATCCCCCATAAACTTTTTAAAAACACTCTCAGTCAATGAATGATGTCATGAGTGATTTCATTTAAGATGCCATCAGTGATGTCACTGACCATGTCATGAGTGTTGTAATAAATGAGGTCATAAGCAGTGCATTGCGGGGGCATGAGTCATATTAGCTCAGCTAAACATAACTGCTGAATTTCACAGGTTTTTTTATGTGTGAAACCTGGGCCTAATTATAATGATTTTGTAAATTTTGTTTGTTTTATTCAGTAAATATATATATATATATATATATTTTCCATATGAAAAGCACCAACAGTTGGAGACCCACACTCATCGTGTCAAATGTATTTATTCTGCGAGGCAGCATAGCACAACATCTACGGAGGCACAGCATGACTTGGCACCAATCTCCTTACGCGTTTCGAGCGTGTCGCCCTTGTTCACAGGAATGGTCCAGTGAGGGGATGCAGTGAACGCAGGGGAGTTGTAAGTGTATTAAATCAAGTTCCGCCTACAGGGCGTGTTCGCTCAGTGCATGATGGTATATGGAGTTTTCCACAGTTAAACCTTTAGTAGGATCGCTGCTATCTGCCATAAATAACAATAAAATACCACAGTGGGTTGCTGCATCACTTCAGAGTCGAGTGCCATGCTGTTTCACCCTCACAGAACAGACACGTTGCTCCTTCAGTGCTGCACTCGTGGTAGCACCAGACCTGCTCATCCGCAGGATAGACCGCATATATTCCATATGAAAAGCACCAGCAGTTGGAGACCCACACTCATTTTGTCAAATGTATTTATTCTGTGAGGCAGCATAGCACAACATCTCCGTAGGCACAGCATGACTTGGCACCAATCTCCTTACGTGTTTCGGGCGTGTCACCCGTGTTCACAGAAATGGTTGAGTGAGGGGATGCAGTGAACGCAGGTGAGTTGTAAGTGTACGAGGATGTTGTGCTATGCTGCCTCGCAGAATAAATATATTTGACACGATGAGTGTGGGTCTCCAACTGTTGGTGCTTTTCATATGGAATATATATATATATATATATATTCACTGAAAAAAACATAAAACATATGTAATTTTCAGAAAAACACACATTCACCGGATGATGTCATCAGTGATGTCATCAGTGATGTCATTTGAGATGTCATCAGTGATGTCATGAGTAATGTCACTGATCATGTCATGAGTGATGTAATATTTGACGCCATCAGCAGTGCATTGCGGGCCCGCGAGTTATAGTTAGCTGAACTAACTATAACGGGGGAATTTCGATGGTTTTGTACGAGTGAAAAGTCCAGCTAACTATAACGCTCTTGAAACCTATGGTTTTTTCAGTGAATTTCTAAGGTTTTTTAAACGCTAATTCCTAACTATAACATGCCTGAAACCTATGGTTTTTTCAGTGAATTTCAAAGGTTTTTTAAATGCTAATTTCTAACTATGCCTACAGAGATAGGACATGTGAAGAAAGAAGAAAAAAACGCAAAGAAAGAAAAAAAATAAATGCAGAAAGAAGCAACAGAAGTCCTCAAAGACGAAGAAAAGTGCAGGAAGAAGGCTAACGTGCAGAAAGAACAAACAGAAGAGCAGAAAGAAGCCTTGTTGCAAAATCATCCTGTACCCTCAACTTTTTCAGACGGATACTGGTGGTAACTGAGTCTGACTAACCAGTCCTAGAGCCAGTGCTATGTTAAAAGACACTCAGAATACAGTGAAAACACCTACATACACTAGGGAACACTATGCGTTGGGGTCCCCCTGTGATCAGCATGACCTCCTCTGTAAGCCCCTAGTATATAATAGGGCAGTGGAATAAAACCACCTCTTAAAATGCGCCACAGGGCGTGTTTGCACACGTCACCTCAGGCCCCGTCCCCTCACTTCCCCACTGTGTAAACACACCCTGTGGCAGTTTTAATTTGGGAGATTAAGTCCCCTTGAATCCTGAGGGTCCCTAGGGTCCAACTAGACCACTAGGTACCTCCAGTAAGCGCCACAGAGCTGCGTTGCAGAGAGATGTAAAAAGGGGCACGGCCTAGACCACCTCTCTGCAACGCAGCGCAGTGGCGCTTACTGGAAGCACCTGGTGGGCTAGTTGGCCCCCAGGGTCCCTCAGGATTGAAGGGGAATTATTTCCCCAACTTAAAACGCGCCACAGGGCTTGTTTGCACATGTTAACTCAGGCCCGTCTCCTCCCTTCACCACTGTGTAAACACGCCCTGTGGCCGTTTTTAGTTGGGAGATTAAGTTCATTTGAATCCTGAGGGTCCCTAGGGTCCAACTAGCCCACTAGGTACCTCCAGTAAGCGCCACAGAGCTGCGTTGCAGAGAGGTGTAAAAAGTGGCACGGCCTGGACCACCTCTCTGCAACGCAGCTCAGTGGCGCTTACTGGAAGCACCTGGTGGGCTAGTTAGCCCCCAGGGGCCCTCAGGATTGAAGGGGAATTATTTCCCCAACTTAAAACGCGCCATAGGGTGTGTTTGCACACGTCACCTCAGGCCCCGTTCCCTCCCTTCCCCACTGTGTAAACACGCCCTGTGGCCGTTTTTTAAGTTGGGAGATTAAGTCCCCTTGAATCCTGAGGATCCCTAGGGGCAAAATAGCCCACTAGGTACGTCCAGTAAGCGCCATTGCAGAAAGGTGTAAAAAGGGGCACAGCCTGCACCACCTCTCTGCAACGCAGAGCAGTGGCGCTTACTGGAAGCACCTGGTGGGCTAGTCGGCCCCCAGGGTCCCTCAGGATTGAAAGGGAATTATTTCCCCAACTTAAAACGAGCCACAGGGCGTGTTTGCACACGTCACCTCAGGCCCCTTCCCCTCCCTGTACCACTGAGTAAATGTGCCCTGTGGCCGTTCTAAGTTGAGAGATTAAGTCCCCTTGAATCCTAAGGGTCCCTAGGGTCAAACTAGCCCACTAGGTACCTCCAGTAAGCGCCACAGAGCTGCGTTGCATAGAGGTGTAAAAAGGGGCGTGGCCTCAGAACACCTGTCTGCAACGCAGCTCTCTGGCGCATACTCGAGATACCTGTTGGGCTAGTTGGCCCTCGGGGACCCTCAGTATTGAAGGGGAATTAATTCCCCAACTTACAACTGGCCAGGGGGCGTGTTTGCAGAGTGCTGCAAGGAGGGGGCGTGGCCTCCGGCACGATGCCAATCTTTTATTTATTGTATTTTTTTAAGAAGGAGGGCTGTGTGGCCCCCCTTCTTTTTCTAATTTACTGGCCCTGGGGACCCCATCCCCCAGGGCCTGCACCCTAATTTTTTTTGTTGAAAAAAATAAATTTGGCCCTCTCAAGGCCTTAATCGGCCCCGGGGACCCCAACCCCCAGGTCATGACCTTTTTTAAAAAAAATACTTTAGGATGGGGCTGCGTTGCCCCCATCCTCAGGCCACTTATTGCCCCGGGGACCCCATCCCCCGGGGCCGGCCTTTGTTTTTTATTATTTAAAAAAATATATATTTATAGAAACACCTAGGACATGCTGGACAAACCATATATACCTATCACCATGACGATTTGCGTGATAGTCATTAAAAGGCGACTATGCATAGAATGAATCCACATGGAATGTATTTACACCGCTAGTGAAGCTCTGACGTGTCTGATGCCCTACCATGCCTAATCTCGGCACCCCGCCGGTGGGTACTCTCCAAGTAGACACCCTTGTCGTTTATTTATACAAACATGGGTAGCTATTGCAAGGCACATTTAATATACACGCAGACCAAGCCATTCAAAGGGGAATCGACAAAAATTCGAACGAACTATGCAAGAAATCCCCCTCACGGTTAATAAAACACGCATCCACCGCCGGATGTGTAATACTTTTTATTTTACTCTCTGGAAAGGAGACAAACCTCACTTGAGAGTCACAGCGTGCTCCTGGCTGAGCCCAATGCTATGTTACACCCACCAGTGCCCGCCGAGTGCCTCACACCTCTATGTTGTATTCCACCAGCTAGTGCATATGCTATGACACTCTCTAGCCCATGTGCACTGTAACACCACCTCGTGAATATGTCATGCCACACTTGCCTTCACACGGGTTATATTGCCCCATCTAACGTGCCTTCCTCGATGCCTATGTTATAACGCACAGCGCTATGCCATACATATTACAATCTGGGATCCATATCTTTGTCACAGTGCATATGCAACGTTACACTCCCCAGCACATATTTTATATTACAACTTTAGAAACTAGTTAGGTTACACAACACTGCCCTGTGCATATTAGACTCCAAGGCGCATATCGCATAGCACGCGCTAGTGCCTGTGCTATCTCGCGCTCTCCAATGAATTTGTCATTGCGCACAATGTATTGCATATTATATTTCACACCCCGGTTCATCTTATATCACACTTTTTGGTGCATAGTTTATACCATATACTATATCTAGTTTTCATTTTCAATCGTGCTCTCAGGACTATGTTCTATATAACACTGCGTCCACCTACACTTTTCACGGGCATTACATTTTGCGTTGGGGGGTGGAGGGTCAGGGGGTATTTCTGCCAAGTGAGCCCGGAGTCACGGTCACAAACGTCCTCTTCTTCCTGAATAAAAGTAAGATTATGCTGCATACTTGTTCATATTTTAAGTAGTTTGCACTAACCCTGGGCGTAGTTCGCGAAGTAGCACTTCGCGAAGCTACGCAAAGTGAAGTTCGCACTACGCAAGCTACGCGTAGCACTTCGCGAACTGCGTAGTACCTTGTTCGCACTGTGCCAGATGTCGTTTTCAATGATTGCACAGTGCGGACAAGCAACCGGCACTGTGCAATCATTGAAAATGGCATTTTGCACATTGCGAGCTGTAGTTTTCTGCTGCTCGAGTAGATTTTTACTCGAGCTTCAGCTTTCTCAACGCAAACTGGTAGTTTCTCATCGCGAGCGGTCGCGAGCATACGCGACCACTCGCAATGAGAAACCTGACCACCTCGCGTTGGGAATCTCGCCGGGAGGTTTATTTTCCATGCTCGCGATCGCCAACTTGAAGTTGCTGATCGCGAACAAGGAAAAAGTCTCGCCGGGATGTCATTTTGCTTTCTCGCGGTCGCCAACTTGACGTTGAGGACCGCGAGCAAGCAAAAAATGACTGCAGCACTACGCAACACTATGCTACGCGTGTTCGCACTGTGCTACGTGCAGTTCGCGTAGTGCGAAGTAGCGCGAACTTCGCAAACTACGCGAGCGTAGCGTAGTGCTTTGCC
This sequence comes from Triturus cristatus, assembly GCF_964204655.1. Lineage (NCBI taxonomy): Eukaryota > Metazoa > Chordata > Amphibia > Caudata > Salamandridae > Triturus > Triturus cristatus. Next base: position 1,360,779,755 of record NC_140591.1, on the reverse strand, counting down.
CAGGCTTAGTTTGCACAGACACACATTTTAAAAACAATAAAGTTCCTAATAACCATCTTCTCTGAACAGTTAGCTTGCTGCCCCATCCACCTCCTCCCTATCCTCTGTTGTCTGAATCCATGGACTAGCCTCCTCCCTCCTGCCATGCATGGTCTGATGTGCTGCTGCTGGAGTGGGTTATGCAAAATTTGTATATACCCATCCCATTTTGCATGTCGTTTTATTAATTAGATTAATTAATTAATCATAATCGTACTAATGGTTTGGAGTGATGTGGAAATAACTAATCAACCTTATTAATGACCGAAATACACGTGGGATTTGCATCTGCATGGCCTAATTAATGACGTGAACTAAATTTCGTACGCATATTAATGAAAGATAATTAGAACATTGCATGATATATGTCGCTTTGGTGATGAAATTGTGATTCGTGCTTTATTTAGTAAGTATAGACCGCATTGAGTGTTGCTTTTGGCTAGATAAATACACACACATATGGGTATTAGCGAGGGAGAAACATTTAATTAGTCATTTCTATGTATTAATTACGTTTTTGTGTTTCTTTGCTTAAGTTGACTATTCTGGCCTATCAAATGATGGCTGCTTTTGGTGCCTAACCCAACTGCCGAGGCTGAACCAGGCTTGGGTGAAGTGGGCCTGCGCTAAAAGATGAGCAACAATAGCCCTGTCTTGACCCCAGGCAAGCTGTACTTATCAAGGCCACTGGAAAAGGTGCCAGCGCTACAGACAAAAGGCTTTATTAAAGAACCGGAACCAGCAAGTATGCTGACAACATGGACTAAACCTTATGGGAACGGAGAGGTTGACCCCTGATCAGCCAATCAGAACAGTTTAAAACTCAATATTGTTACATTTTGCTATTGAAATTATTATAAAACCCATAGAATAGAGAGGTTGGAGGGTCGCTCCTTCGATTTCCTGATGATATGCTGTCGAAGAGGAAGGTGACACTGCAGGACAGCTGTTAGCCTGAATCTTTGATGGACTGAATAAATGCCCAAAATCCTGATGAACTTAACCTGCTAAATTGATGGGCATAGATTTACGAGATTGCCAGATTTGACATAGAGGACGACTTTAGCCAGAATAGGTAAATATGAATGGCAACTTGATCAAATGAATGATTTAATCTGCAATATTAATATAAATTTGGATTTGAACATCTATAGAAATGTGTTGGGTTGTTTATTCATTGAAATGTGTTAATGAAAATGTTAGTTAGAGTATAAGAAATTCACTTAAATCTACAACTAACAGATCCATCCCGGTCATGAGGGGAATACCAAATGTAGAATCTAGGGCCTAATGAGTATAAGAAGGGTTTGTAGGTTTGTTGCTCATTAGGGTAAAGTGGTATCTTCCTCCCTCATTATCCAACACTTGGAAGGATAATCGCCTCTCGTACGGACTGATAGTGAGTGTGTGTTGGTGTTATGGGCCCCACCAGCGAATGTATGGAGAGTGTGCGTGTGTGAGATCTTTTGGTCCGCAACGGTAGGGAGGGATTTTGCACTCCGCGCTGGAGCACTGCCACTGCCCTCCATTTAGCATGATGTACCAGTCCACTCCTCCTGCCCTCCATTGCCCAATTCGTGGGCCCATCAGTGACCTCCTGATTAGTCTCTGTGCTTAGCTTGCTGCCCCTATTCTCCTTCCCCCTGCCCTATGATGTCTTTGTGCATGCCCCTGCTCCATCCTTTTTGCCCACCATGTTCCATGGACCTGCCACTCCTATCTACTCTGAGTGTTCTGTTGAGCTGTCACTCCCCTCCCACCTGCCTAGCATTGTCAGATGACTGTAACCTGTCCCTGCCACCTCCACCCTGCCTGTCCACATGCCATGCCCCTATCCCCTTCCTCCTGTCCTCCATGGTCCATTTTACTGCCACACCCTTCTGCCCTCCCTGGTCTGTTGTGCTGCAACTGCTCCTCCTGCCTGCCCGCGCGGTCTGTTGTGAGGCCCCTTCCCCTGAACTCTCTTGTCTGTGCCCAGGTCCTGACCCTCCCTTCTATCCTCCATGGTCCTTTGTGCATGCCCCTGCACCCTCCTTCTTGCCCATCATAGCCATTGTGCTGCCACCTACCCACCTGCTTGCCATGCATGGTCTTCTGTGCTGCCATGGCCCCTCCCACCTTCCCTGTGTGGTCAGCTAGCTGCCCCTGACCCCCTCCCACCTTCCCTCCATGGTCTGTGTGTATGCCATCATAGCCTCATTGTTGCTCTCCATGGTGTGTTTTGTTTCTAGTGCCCAATCTGCCTGACCTCCATGGTCATCTTGCTGCTCCTGCCTTGCCCCCTTGCCCCCAGCCCTCTGTTTCCATGTGCAGACCCCTATTCCCTCCCTCCTGGCTTGTCTGTTCCATTGAAATGCCCCTGATCCGTCCCTCCTGCCCTTTATGGTCTGTTATGCTGCAGCATTCTCTCCTGTCTGCCCATTATGGTCAGCTAGCTACCAGTGCCTCTTTCTCTCTGTTCTCTGTTGTCCATGTGCATGGTCCTGTCCCCTCCCTATTGCTTTCTATGGATTGTTGTGCTGCACTCCTGTCCCGCATGCGCTGTGTGGTGTATTGTGCTGCTGCAAACCCTGATGCCTGCCCTGTAGGGTCAGTTTGGTGCACCTCTCCATGTCCCTCCTGTCCTCTGTTATCCGAGTCCATGTCCCTACCCCAATTCCTCCTGTCTACCATGATCCAATGTACCATACTTGCGAACATTTTGAACTTGGTAAGAGGGAGATTTTGAAAAAAAACTGGGGTATTGAATTTCCCCTTTGAGTTACATTGAAAAAGAGGAGATTGTAGACAGGAGAGAGATCAAATAAAGCCCATTTGAGCTTAAAAACATTGGACGTTTCCTGGCTGAAACGGGTCTGTTGGCATGTATGGTTGTACTACCACTGCCTCTTCCTTCTGCCCACAATGGTGTATTATATTGCCACAGCCTCTCTTGCCAGTCCTGTATTGTTGGTCTGTTGCCCCTGCCCCACTTTCCACTGCCCTCCATAGTCTGTTGTGCTGCCACTGCCCTTCCTGCCTGCCCAGTGTGGTCAAATTGTTGCATCTGCAGGCTCCTACCTGCCTTCAATTTTCAGAGTCCGTGCCCCTGGCCTCTGCCTCTCAACAGTATCCCAATGAACAACTAGATTGCTAACATTCTATATTGATTACAAAAGTGTGGAACGCCTGACGTCATCTTGATGTAATCAAAACTGTAATACCTAGAGTATTTCCTTTAGAAATTACATATATGAGAGGGTCTTATTTGCATCAGAATTATGGTTAGTGCTCTAAAAAACTAAAATTAAGACATATTTTCTGAGTTTTCAAATAGCGACAAAGAACTTTTAAATTATTTGTAATCTTTATGTTTTTTTATCCAGTTGACCACTTGATTAAATGTTGCACCTAGGGGAAAGGATGTGGTGTTACTTCCAGAGCTGCAGACTTTGCAACCGGGGAACCAGGTTGGAGTTTCTGCTTCAGCTAAACATTCTGTGATTCTGGTCAAATAACTTAATCTCCCCATGTCTACAACCAAAATGAATGTGGTCTTGTGTGATGTAACCAATGCTCATGTAAAGCACTCCAATACCTGACAATCTGCACTATATAAAACTGCAAATACTCAAAAAATAAGTGTTTTGCACACTTCTGTCATTGGGCTACATGTGGGCTACATCTGGGTGATATTTGTGCTGCATTTGGGCTCTTTTGTCTCTGGTGGCCATCTTGGGAGATTTATTTGTTATGAAGTTTCCTAATTTCCTCATTTACTGCAGTCTCCTCAGTAGGAAATGCTTTCAGTTTTTTACTTTGATTCCATCAAGAAGGTATTCAGATATGTCACACAATTGCCATAAATTCTGAATGTTAGCACTCTAGTTGCTCATTAGATCACTGTAGTAAAGCTACTGCTCACCACGGAAGTCTGCTGCTGGTATTAAAAGTGCATGTTTCAGTCTGCATATCAGAAGTTTTTAATGAAATAGAAGAGGATTTGAGAAGTCACTCAAAATGTGCCCTAATTTTTCTTTCTTCAGCACTAATCATAATTTCTATGGCAAAATGAACCCCTTCATTGTGTTCCTTTTTAAATTAAATGTTTTAAGTGTTACCGGTTTTTTCCAATCAAGATGGTTTCAGGTGTGCCATACTGTTGTCATAAGTAAGACAGTAAGCGCTCTAGTTGTTCTTAAGAACACTCTGGGACATTCTGTCATTGGGCTATACTTGGGTTACATCTGGGTGATATTTGGGCTACATTTGGACTCTTTTGTCTCTGGTGGCCATCTTGGGAGATTTATTTGTTATGAAGTTTCCTAATTTCCTCATTTACTGCAGTCTCCTCAGTTGGAATACTTTCAGTTTTTTATTTTGGTTCAATCAAGAAGGCATTCAGATGTGTCACACAATTGCCACAAATTCTGAATGTTAGCACTCTAGATGCTCATTAGATCACTGTAGTAAAACTACTGCTCACCAGGGAAGTCTGCTGCTGGTATTCAAAGTGCATGTTTCAGTCTGGATGTCAGAATTTTTTTTTATGAAATAGAAGAGGATTTGAGAAGTCAAAATGTGCCCTAATTTTTCTTTCTGCAGAACTACTCATAATTTTTTATGGAAAAATGAACCCCCTCATTTTGTTCCTTTATAAATTAAATGTTTTAAGTGTTACCACTTTATTCCAATCAAGATGGCTTCAGGTGTGCCATACTTTTGTCATAAGTAAGACTGTTAGCTCTCTAGTTGTTCGTTAGAACACTCTGGGACATTGTGTCATTGGGCTATACTTGGGCTACATCTGGGTGATATTTGGGCTTCATTTGGGCACTCTTGTCTCTGGTGGCCATCTTGGGAGATTTATTTGTTATGAAGTTTCCTAATTTCCTGCAGTCTCCTCAGTAGGAAATACTTTCAGTTTTTTTACTTTGGTTCCATCAAGAAGGCATTCAGATGTGTCACACATTTGCTATAAATTCTGAATGTTAGCACTCTAGTTGCTCATTAGATCACTGTACTAAAGCTACTGCTCACCAGGGATGTCTGCTGCTGGTATTCAAAGTGCATGTTTCTGTCTGCATGTCAGAATTGTTTTATGAAATAGAAGAGGATTTGAGAAGTCAAAATGTGCCCTAATTTTTCTTTCTACAGCACTAATCATAATTTCTATGGCAAAATGAACCCCCTCATTTCGTTCCTTTTAAAATTAAATGTTTTAAGTGTTACCACTTTATTCCAATCAAGATGGCTTCAGGTGTGGCATACTTTTGTCATAAGTAAGACTGTTAGCGCTCTAGTTGTTCGTTAGAACACTCTGGGACATTCTGTCATTGGGCTGGGTGATATTTGGGCTACATTTGGGCTCTTTTGTCTCTGGCGGCCATTTTGGGAGACTTATTTTTTATGATGTTTCCTAATTTTCTCATTTACTACAGTCTCCTCAGTAGGAAATACTTTCAGTTTTTTACTTTGATTCCATCAAGAAGGCATTCATATGTGTCACACATTTGCCATAAATTCAGAATGTTAGCACTCTAGTTGCTTATTAGATCACTGTAGTAAAGCTACTGCTCACCAGGGAAGTCTGCTGCTGGTATTGAAAGTTCATGTTTCAGTCTGCATGTCAGAATTTTTTAATGAAATAGAAGAGGATTTGAGAAGTTACTCAAAATGTGCCCTAATTTTTCTTTCTGCAGCACTAATCATACTTTCTATGGCAAAATGAACCCCCTCATTTTGTTCCTTTTTAAATTAAATGTTTTAAGAGTCACCACTTTATGCCAACCAAGATGGCTTCAGGTGTGCTATACGTTTGTCAGAAGTAGGACTGTTAGCGCTCTAGTTGTTCTTTAGTACACTCTGGGAAGCTGCAGTAGAACAAAAAGGAATCAACTGACAGTCGCTGCCCTTGTTGGATGTACATGTTTTACTGAGAATGTCAGACTTCATTCTCACATGACTGAGAAAGATAATGTGAATTTACAGAAAATATGCTCTCAATTTAGCTTATAGATCACCTTCCAAACCTCTGTGGGAAAAGCATGAGAAAATAGTTTTCTCTCAAACATGATTCATGATATCACAGCAGAATGCTTTTTCACATGGTAAAATCACCTTAGAACACACCACAATTCCTAAAATGAGTATGGTACCATCAACTAATGATTTATAATGTAACTAAAGTCTTAAAATCTTCTATTAACTGCAATGCTTTTTAATGAGGTGCTATCATGTATATTGGTCCCAAGATGGCTACCAACACTTCTTGGATGAAGTGCTGACAGCCAATCAGATCTCACGATGAGATGTGTGGTTAGGCTCCGCCCAGATATATATGTGATTTTACTTTTGATTTTCTCAGGAACTACTGAACTGATTTACACCATATATGCAAAAGGCACATGCCTGACCTGAGGACTACCTCTTTGCCAAATTTCAAGTAATTCTGTTCAGCCGTTCGGGCTGTACGTTCGAGTTAAGGTCGTATGGGAAAATGCATGGGGAAAACGCGTTTTGGGACCCCCCTTTTTTCTCGGCCCCCGCTTGACGAATCACCCCGAGACTTTCAGGGAAGGAGCTGAGTGGAGCGCCACATTAGTTTTGAAAATTTCACGAAGATAAGTCAACCGGCGCCAAAGTAATTCAAAATAAAATTTTCCGATTTCCAATGGGAACTCGGTCCTAACTATAACTATCTACTGGCGACCGCCAGTAGATAATATATATATATATATATATTCACTTAAAAAACCATAGGTTTCACACATGTTATAGTTAGGTGGACATTTCACTCGTAAAAAACCAATGAAATTCCCCCGTTATAGTTAGTTCAGATAACTATAACTCGCGCGCCCGCAATCCACTGCTCATGACGTCACATATTACATCACTCATGACATGGTCAGTGGCATCACTCATGACATCACTGATGACATCTTCCTTTTGATAGAGTGGCGGTCCCGCGAGTTATAGTTATCTGAACTAACTATAACAGGGGAATTTCATTGGTTTTTTACGAGTGAAATCTCCACCTAACTATAACATGTGTGAAACCTATGGTTTTTTAAGTGACTTTGCAAGGTTTTTTAAATGCTAATTCCTAACTATAACGTGTGTGAAACCTATGGTTTTTTCAGTGAATTTGTACGTTATTTTAAATGCTAAGTTATGTATTTATTATTATATTTTATATATATATTTTCCAATAAAGTACGTATTCATTTAAAAAAAAAATTTTTAATGGTTTTTCACAGTGCGCGCACGGTGCGTGCACCGAGCGCGCACCCCGCGATTTTTTAAAAAAAAATTTAAATGGTTTTTTCTGCCTTCGGGGTCCTTCAGGGACCCCCTGACAAAGGCTAGGGGGTCAGAAACTCTCTACCCTGCCCCCTTTTCACGTTCGCCACCTTTCTTTTTCACTCTCGCACTCAAAACAAACAAAATGGCGGACAACACTTTCTGATTTCGACCGATTCGAACGTTGACTGACATGTAACCACCAATCAGAATTACGCTCGCGCACGTTAGGGTGCACGGTGCGCGGCTATAGATATTTATGTACTTTAACTGCAATTTTCTCAGGAACTACTGAAGAGATTGACTCCATATATGCAAAAGGCACATCCCTGACCTGAGGACTACCTCTTTGCCCAATTTCAAGTAATTCTGTACAGCCGTTCGGGCTGTACCTTCGACTAAAGGTCCTATGGGAAAATGCATGGGGAAAACGTGTTTTGGGACTCCCCTTTTTTCTCGGCCCCCGCTTGACGAATCCCCCCGAGACTTTCAGGGTAGGAGCTGAGCGGAGCGCCCCATTAGTTTTGAAAATTTCGCGAGGATTCGTCAACCGGCGCCAAAGTTATTCAAAATAGAATTTTGAGATTTCCTATGTAAACACGGTCCTAACTATAATTATCTACTGGCGACCGCCAGTAGATAATATACACACATATATATATATATACAAATATTCACTGAAAAAAACAAGCGTTTTTTAAATACCTCACTCAGATATTTTTTGAATGTTGGTAAGTGAGGGATTTACGGTCTAAAAAAGGGGGCAGGGCCAATTGGATTTGCTAAAATTGTTGTAGTTGACAGCTTGGCAGATACTAGGGATACTTTGATCGGGGTTATTGATAGTCTTCTTACCTCAGCGATGCAAAACGATGTGGAGAAATGCCCTAAAAAGTGTCAAGAGAGGGTCAGGATATCAGACACATCATTCCTCCAGTCTTTCAAACTGGCCCAAAATATTTTAATATTTGCTTGACTGCAATCACAGTACTATTTATTTATTTTATTTATTTATTTAGGTCACTTATATCACGCATGAATCATCCCCAAGGGGCTCTCTCGGCACTGGAAAAAGAGGTTAGCGGGCAGAGGGGGGAGAGCCTTAAAAGAGCCATGTTTTGAGCAATTTTTTAAATTGAGCCAGATTCGAACATTGGCGGATTGGATCAGGAAGGCTGTTCCACAACTTGGGGCCCAGGTGCGAAAAGGAACGACCCCCCCATCTTTACCTTCCTAATTCTATGACCACACAGTGTTTTACAATTACTAGATCTGAGCTGCCTTGTGGGTTGATACCATTTAAGTTCATCAGAAAGATAAACTCAGCATTTTAAACGTGGCCCGTTTCCTTACTGGAAGCCAATGTAGTTGGTGTAGAAGTGGCAGTGAGGGAGTTTGTGCTGGTTTATCAAGGGCGAGGCGGGCGGCAGTATTTTGCACTACCTGCAATTTGGAAAGAAGATCCTCCCTAATTCCTATCAATAAGGAATTGCCGACCACCTCCGGGCTGTGTACTCCCCAGTGACTGACAGGGATGAGGACGACTCTCGCCTTCTACTGAGGGATATCGCCTTGCCCTGCCTGTCCGTTGAGGACCGTGAGCAGCTGGACGCCCCCTTGTCGGTGGATGAAATAGCGACCGCGATCCGCTCCCTTCGCTCGGGCAAGGCTATGGGTCCCAACGGTCTGCCCATTGAGCTATATAAATTGCGCCCTGACAAGCTTGCGCCCTTCCTCAGTCGCATGTTCCGTGAGTCTCTGGCGGCGGGTTCCCTCCCGGCCGATCAGCGTTTGGCCACGATAGTCGTTATCCCCAAGGAGGACAAGCCGCGAGATCGCTGTACTTCTTACCGGCCTATTTCACTGCTCAATGCGGAGCCTAAGATCCTGGCGAAAGTCCTTGCCAATCGTCTGTTGAGCGTCGTGTGCGATCTGATTCATCCGGACCAATGCGGATTCATCCCGCATCGTAACACCGCTCTTAACTTGCGGCGTCTTCATGGCGCCCTTGCCAGGGCGGAGCTCCTCTCCGAACCGGCCGTGCTGGTTTCTTTGGATGCCACGATGGCTTTTGACACCATCGAGTGGCCATTCCTCTGGGCTGTCTTGGCTAAATTTGGCTTTGGGGAAGGGTTTATTGGCTGGGTGAAGCTTCTGTACACGGGGCCCATGGCTCAGGTGGTGGTGAACGGGCGGGTCTCTCGGCCCTTTGCCCTCGGCAGGGGCACGAGGCAGGGATGCCCGTTGTCCCCTTTGCTCTTCGCTCTCGCCCTGGAGCCACTCGCGGCTTGGCTCCGCTGGGAGCCCTCGCTTCAAGGGATCCGGTGGGCCCCGGGCTTTGAAGATCGGGTTTCGCTGTATGCGGACGATATTCTCCTATATCTCACCTCACCGCGGCAGTCGCTCAACGTCCTCTTTGACGTTCTGACTTCCTTTGGGAATAATTCGGGTCTCACGATCAATTGGTCTAAATCCTGCGTCTATCCGATCTCCGGTGGTCCTCCACTCCTACCGCCTCGGCTTCCGATCCAGGTATCACTGAGCGGCTTTAAGTACCTGGGGATATACGTTTCGCTGGACCCGGTGGCTCGCTATGAGCTGAATCTCCTGCGACCGCTTCGGCGATTGCGAGAGGATACGGCCCGGTGGTGCAGGCTGCCCCTGTCCCCGCTGGGTCGGGCCGCGCTGTTCAAAATGATGTCCCTTCCCAGGTTCCTCTATGCACTCCAGAATTCCTTCGACGTCATCCCAGTGGCCTACTTTCGGGAGGTAGAGAGCCTGCAGAGGAGACTGGTGTGGGACGGGCGGGCGCGTATTGCTCTTGCTAAGCTTACTCTCCCCTGGTATGACGGGGGCATCGCGCTTCCCGACATTCGCAGGTATTATTGGGCCGCGCAGCTTTCGGCCATCAACCATGCCACGTATGCGCCTGGCCTGAACCCGGCGTATGAGATGGACAAGTTCCTGCTTCCCGGCGGGGACTATAACAGGGCGCTGTACTCCCGCTCGGCTGGCCGGACCCTTACGGGTCCTACTAAGATTGCTGTGCGGACCTGGAGGGCCGCCACTGCTGCCACGGGCTGGGGTGAGCGACTGACATGTGCTACTCCTTTGTTTGCCTCCGATCGCCTGGGGAGCCTCTGGACTACGAAGGGGTTTGACCAGTGGGACACGATTGGCATCAGCAAAGTGGGAGACCTGTGGCATAAGGGCGCGGTTAAGACTTTCGCGGCTCTTCAGGCCGAATATGAGCTTACGGATAGGGAGTTCTTCCGCTATGCCCAGGTTCGACACGCCCTGCTCTCGGTCTTTGGAGAGGGGACCACGATCCCGGTTTCCTCGCCCCTCGAGGACCGCATACTTGACGGACATGTCCCGGACAGCACTATTTCTTTAATTTATAAGAAACTGATTAATCATCGGGCTGACCTCTTGGTGCGCCTTCGGGAGGCGTGGACGGGGGATGGGGTGGAATTGGACGACGAGGACTGGCAGTCTGCACTGTCGTCCCCCAAAGAGGTCGCCATTCCGGCCCGTCTCCGGTTGGTACAGCTTAAGATTCTTCACCGGGTGTATGTGACGGGTCCTCGCTTGGTCTCGATGGGATATTCCGACGATGGGCGCTGTAAGCGGGGTTGTGGGCTCAGTGCCACCTTTCTCCATATCCTGTGGGAGTGCCGCGAGGTGGCGGACTACTGGCGCCGGGTACATATGGTTATGGGACAGGTCACTGGGGTTGTGCTGCTGCCGGAGGTGCGTCGTTGTGTTCTGAATGTGTGGGAGCCCAATGATTATAGCGCGTCTCAGACTCGGTGGGCGGCCCTGGGGAACATGATTGCCAAGAGAGATATAGCGCAGCTTTGGGGTGCCCAGCGGCCGCCCACCGTGTCGGTATGGAAGGAGAATATGGACTGGTGTATGTTCAGGGAGAAGACTGTGTATGTTGCCCGTGGTAAGCCGGGGGCATGGGGCAGAATCTGGGGGCAATGGAATGCTTATCGCGGGGGTATCTGTACGCCCCCCCTGGTGGACACCGATATCGCCATGTCCCCCTGACCCTTGACGGTTCCGGGCACCTTTTGGAATGACTATATATGGACGTTCAGTTCCCTTGGCCCCCCCCCCCCGTCCCCAGCCTCCCGGTACTCCTTCCTGTCGTGTGCTGCTTAATGGTCTGACCTGGAGTTCCCCGGAGGAAGCCTGCCCTGCGCCGTTTGTCTTTATGCCTCGCCTTTTGTTTTTCTTTTAGTTTTCTGTGTTTGTTTGATCTAAGTCTCCTGTGCCTCTAGAACTATCCGGACTCACTACGGGGCCGACCCCCGGGAACCGACTGCAGCTTTGATAAATGTATATTTCATTCTGTACTTAGCGGCCGGCCCTGGTGGTTGTAGGCCCGTGCTTGTAATTGACTTATTGTTCAATAAAACTTTAAAACACAAAAAAAAAAAAAAAAAAAAAAATAAAATAAGGAATTGCCGTAATCCAGGCGACTCATTAGCAGTGCCTGAATAAGGATCTTTCTCGCACTCAGCGGGATCCATGGGAAGATCTTCCTCAACATCCTCATGGTCCCAAACAAGAGGAAGCCAGTGTTTTTACTTGTATCTCCATTGAGAGCTGGTTGTCTCGGCTGATCCCTAAGTTCTTTGCCCAACTTCTAGGGACGGGGGCCACACCCAGTTCTGGTGGCCACCAGTCTGGAGTCCATAGATCCGCAGCTTATCCACAGCAACTATAAGACCTGTTTGTCCCTCTATTATATCCCATATAAGATAGCTAAATGGGGGAAGGGTAAAGGGACATTTTGACCTCGATGTGTATTGCACTGAGCAGATACTGTTCATATTTTTGCTTCTTGTAGTCTGCTCACAAACTTGAAACATGAAATTACTAAATTCCTCGGGGGCGTTGAAACTAGAATGTACCCGTTACTATCTTGCTAGGAGTGGCAGGGGAAGTGGTATATATAGGAGGGCGTGATTTAATCTTCATTGCCATGACTATTGTTATGCTGTGTTTCGCCTCAGGATGGCTACATCCCAACCCTCTGGGATTTCAGCAGTGGTTGGACCGGATTCAAGTGGTTTATAACTTGGAGAAAGATGTTTATGCAAGAAAGGGGGCAGCACTCAGCAGAAAGGCTTAAGAATTTGGGCTCCTCTGACAGAATCGGTTGAGAGAGACCATAATACTTGCATGGGCAGATCGGAACACTAATAGATTGATGATACTGCACAGGGTACTTTAGGATAGTATGGAGGTTTTTTTTCAGAGTGTAATTGCTTGCTGCTTTTTCCTGTTTCCGATTCCAGAAGGTTTTATGGATTATATAAAATGTATTGTACTGTATAAGAGTGTTTCCTACTTGAGAAGGTTTTATGGATTATATAAAATGTATTGTACTGTATAAGAGTTTGATTGTTTCTTTTTCTAAGAATGGAGAATATAATTGTAATTGTGATATCTCAACAGCTGGGGGGAGGTTGGAGGTCGGGTTGCTTGGGGTTGTTTTAAAATGACAAAATACCAAATATAGAAGATTTTAAAAAAACAACTAAAGGTTACAGGGACGTTATAGTTAGGAAATATAATTGAAAAAACATGGAAATTCACCTCTTTTACTATAGGAGTGCCATTCTTCATTTCATAACATCGTCCTCTGTAATCAATAGCATGAACTAATCTATTGTACTGGAGATAGCTTTCTTCTTTAAAGAAAGACTCTGTACTAGAAATACGTATATATTTTATACTAAAAACTGTACAAAAGTTACTTCTACTCACTAATCTTTCTTTCTGGTTTTGACTCCTAATGTACAACACCATTTCGTCAAGAGTCTTCATTCGATTTATAATCAAAATAAACAGCTTCCTCTTAAAAGCAAAAGCCTTATCAACTACTCTCGCAACTCGTTCTTTCTTTTTCAGTGCCTCTCTTCTTTTTCTATACTTTTTCATTGTTGATTTATAACTACTCTACTACAAAACATCCTGGCTCTGATTCCCTTAAACACAGTGTGTGAGTAAGTATGCAAAGAGACGTTCTGTTGTCACATGTAATGGGGGACACCACTTCAGGACTGCTACCGAATTTCACATTTCTACACACAGCCCTATTTAATACATGGACGTGAGGCTACTTTGGTGGATAACGAGATTGTTGTTCATGTGCAATGAGGCCACAGCTAGTTCACACCTCCACAGTCATCTAATTGGCCTTGTGGGTCAGGGTCCAACATGCGCATTGATGACATTTACCAGGTTGTACCATTTAGTGCAATCAATGTCCCTACATTCATCCATACTTTTATGCATGAGTGAATATAGACATGACACATCTGTGTGATTTGGAAAGTTTTATTCACATTCTAGGAAGTGTCAGAGCTGGAGCAGGACATGGCCACTTCAAGCCCACATAACATGGTTGCCCAGTCCACCACTGGTCCTTGGGGTAATGCAAAGTTAAACTGAAGAGGAAGAGTTCAGTCCGCAGCCGGATTGCTGTGTCATTGGTACCAGAGCAGATATGGCAGTCCATGTCGGGGTCCAGGTGAATGTCGCAGAGTGTTTTGGGGGACAGTGGGAGGTGTTGTTCCAGGGCATGATGCATATGGGTGAACCAGGCAGGGACAGGCCATATGGCGGTGATGGATGCTACTACCTCCTTCCTCACGCAGTCATTACCCTCCACATGTTACTCCTCTGAGACGTCTCTCCGCGATGTAGCTGGGCTGCCCTTCTCCGGGGGTGGGGTGCGGAGGCTGTCCACTAGCCATTGGACGGTATCTGTGCAAATGTGCAGGGTGTCCTCTTCATCATGACTGAAGAGATGTGTGGTCTGCTCTGCAGAAGGTGTTGATTGTCCCTCTGCAATGTAAAGGGGAGATGTGGGTTAACAGTGTGTTCCATGTCCATGTTGACGCATTGTAGATCTTTACATTTAGGCTGCATGACAATGTACATTGTGACTGTTTTGGTGGAGCTGGCTATTTGATGGGAGACAGAGAACATTTCGACTACATGACAGATGTGTGGTTGTGCTCATACATTATCATCTCACAGTGTCATGCAATGCCAGATGTGATTGGCCAGCTTCTACGCATGAGCGGCATCAGTTATGTCCTCTGTCCTGTGGTGTAAGGGTTGCACTTTGTATCACATTGTCATCAATGTTGATGTACTGTGATTGCTATGTGTGTGTGCGCTGCATTGTTGGTGAGTCACCCCTGCACCTCTGATTTGGCAGACCCTTATCCCTTCGAGTCGGTGTGCCTTTGACATGTGTGCTTTTTGGGTGCTGGGATGTTTGCGACTTGGGTCATTTGTGCTCTTGGACGTTTTTTGTACTCTTGTGCATTGTTTGTCTGCAGATGTGTTTTTGACATCATGGGTTGTATGTGAACGTGGATGTGTCAGAGTGTGACCTGCTCCTTTATGGATGTGGTCCACACTGGGCCACCTCAATGTCGTCTTGTGCACCATGTCATGCATTGTGACTGCTGCCATGCTATCTGTCATACTGTTTCACTTGCTTGTCAGTGTGGCTCACAGAGGTGCTGCTTTGCTGGATTCAGCGCATGTGCATGGGTAGGTTGTGGTATTGGTGATATGGAGGGGGGCCCATTTGTAAACATTGTGGACTGGGGCCTACTTGGTGTTTCTATGTATGCTGCAGTGTTCCAAGGGTATCAGGGACATGTTCCACACTCATTGTGGGTGTATAGTGTGCTGCACATGATTGTGCATGTGTGCCATTGTGCCCACCTTCCTCCGTCTCCCCAGTCCCTGGCCGTTACTCACCCTGTTGCTGTTGGGTCAAGTCATATCGAGCTGTGTCCAGACCCCCAACTCCTTGTACCGTCTCCACACTGATGATTGTGTCCACCATTTTCTCCAGCTCATCCAGCTCCTCCTGTGGCGCAAGACTCCTACCTCCTGGTGCCTTTGCTGCCTTCCTGTTGGCAGCGAGATTCTGTTTGGTTTGGCTGTGCACTTCATGCCAGCACCTCTTGAACTCCCCCATTGACCTCCATGACACTCCGACTGCATTCACGTTGGTGATGATGGACTGCCATATTTCCGTTTGTGTTGCCAATGATGCAGTGGAGGTGACGAACAGTTGTTGGTAGTGTTCTCTCACCTTCGTGACAATGATCCGGTCTTCCTGCGGACTGAACCCCATCTTCCTCTTCCTCTTCTCCTTGCCCTTCCCCGAACACGGGGTTCCTGGCTGGTCCTCCGTGGGGCTTTGGGGTTTGGGTTGTCCTCTGCACTCTGTCCAGGTGCATCCATGGTGCTACACAGTTCGATTTGGTTTTGGTGACATTTTTTTTTGCTTTTAAAGTGCATTTTATCGCATGACGTGTGGGAATTGCAGGCCTGTCGCAGTTTGTCGCTGATTTTTGCATCGCAATTTGGGGCATCGCAGGTTTTTTCACGTTCGTGTATCGCATTTTTCCGATGTTGCGTTAATTTTTAGGCGCTCATTTGGCACGTTATCCTGCTACTATCGCATGGTGCCTCCGGGTTGGGAATACAACGTTAACACAGTGTTATTTTGTCGCGTTAGACTGCGATGAGTAGAGTTGCGTTAAGCTAATTTTGCAATGTTTATCACACGTTCCTGAGAATATGCCCGCTATGTTTAAAATTGAGGAGGGTTCGCAGTGCACAATGTCCCTTGAGAGTTCTTGTGCTAGCTTCACTTGATGTGTAACTTTTCTTTGAGAAATGCCGAATATATGTTTTAAAGACACAAGATATATTTGTGAAATGATGTAGGTATGCTATTAAGAAAAGGTTTTGTGCTTTGAAAAAGTAAGAATTGTTGTTCTCAGTTTAAGAACTGCACTAATGCATGTGCACACTGGGTAGCAGAGCAATGTATGCTCTTAAAGACCCATGTATGCAATTATATGTTAAATGTGATATCTAGAACTCTTCTGAACATGCAGGCACTAAATATGTACTCATTGAGCTACGCAGGCAACACCCATGTCTTCATCCGATCACCCAGATAGTAGCAATATAGTCATGTGAATACATAGGCACTAACTTTGCAGATATGGGACCACCAATGTAGTTCCTACATACTCTGGGAATCATGCAGGCACTGCCTATATTCTGAGGGAATCACCTAGGCACTATCTATGCACTCGTCTAATCATCTAGAGAGTTTTGTTGTACTCAACCACAAAATGTATTTTCAAGTTTTAGGGCCATATGTAGGTAGCCCAATACCGGTCGGTAACGGCCAATTTTCGGTAAATATACCGTTACCGACCGGTATTTAGGCTTTTGATATGTAGGGGGATCATTTCTGTATTCGGTAATTTACCGAATCGGTAAAATTACTGAATCGGTAATTTTACCGATTCGGTAAATACCGAATACAGAAATGAGATGTAGGGGGAGTGTGTGGTGGGTGTGGGGATTCGTTATTTACCACCAACTGAAAGTTGGTGGTAAATGACGAATGACTCAGTTAATGCATTTTTTGGCCCTTAGATGTGTGCAATGTGGCAGACACACATGCCCTCAGGGCATGTATGTGTGCCACATGTGCACACATGCAGGAATCAGGGGTGCAACAGGGTGTCAATGTGACACACTGCCACCCTTGATTGAGCTCCCCCCATTACCGATTCGGTATTTACCGATTCGGTAATGGTAACTGGCTTCCCATTGATTCCTATGGGCCTCCTGGCCCATAGGAATCAATGAGATACAGGTTACCATTACCGAATCGGTAAATACCGATTCTAAAATACCGACACTTACCGAATCGGTATTTTTTTACCTACATTACATTTACCGATTCATAAATACCGAATCGGTAAAATTCGGTATTTAAGAATCGGTAAATGTAATTTACCTACATATGGCCCCATGTGAGGAATATGTACACTTTTAGAACCATCTGGTAAATTATATATGTAACCTGTCACACACTGTTTGCATGTACTTGGAAGAACTAGAGAGCTATATGCTGTGATACAGATTAATGTGCAGATTTGTTATGCAGTGATTCTCAACATTTAAATCTAACACATCTAAGTAAAAAAGTACTGAAACCTTAAATCTACTAGTGCCACAGTGTTAGAGAGGCACAGAAATAGCTATTATGTTATGTTTTCAGATTTACCGTATTGAGACACTGTATTTACTTTCACACGTTGGTTGATGTTTATTTTAAAATTTACTAAAAGGGGATAATTTGTTTTTTACCATGTATAAGCGAGAACTGAGATATGGTGCAGCTGTGTTGCAGGAGATGGAGCTATATAATTAAAATGTAACTAATAAATTAAGTTGTATGTTTTGGTTTGGGTTTGGTACATTGAAGTAAATGTTTGAAGATATGTAACTAGGTTCATCTGTAGATTTAAAACTGCAACATTACATAAAAAATGTTTTTGTATTATGTATAAGCCAGTTGTAAAGTAGTTGGTACATTGGCTTGAATAAAAAGACAAAAATACATTTATTTACAGAACAATATCTGTATAACTACAAACAGAATGCCTACAAAAGCTTGGAGGAAAAAGAAACAAAGCAACTATAGTGTATATGCATAACTGAGACTCAAAAAGGGCAAAATGAAGATAAAGTGGTACAGGAAAAAGAGCTACTGGTAAGAGGACAATTTCTTAAAAATGTATGTGAACTTTTAAAAGATTACAAAATAATGAAAATAAAATTCAGACTATGAGAAAGAAAATGAGTGGACAAAATCCATATAACGAGAACAGGAAAGAATGTAACAAAGATGGACACACCTTAACCAGGAGACTGAACGAGTTTAAGGAAATCAGAGCCAGGATGTTTTGTAGTAGAGTAGTTATAAATCAACAATGAAAAAGTATAGAAAAAGAAGAGAGGCGCTGAAAAAGAAAGAACGAGTTGCGAGAGTAGTTGATAAGGCTTTTGCTTTTAAGAGGAAGCTGTTTATTTTGATTATAAATCGAATGAAGACTCTTGACGAAATGGTGTTGTACATTAGGAGTCAAAACCAGAAAGAAAGATTAGTGAGTAGAAGTAACTTTTGTACAGTGTTTAGTGTAAAATATATACATATTTCTAGTACAGAGTCTTTCTTTAAAGAAGAAAGCTATCTCCAGTATAATAGATTAGTTCATGCTATTGATTACAGAGGACGATGTTATAAAATGAAGAATGGCACTCCTATAGTAAAAGAGGTGAATTTCCATGTTTTTTCAATTATATTTCCTAACTATAACGTCCCTGTAACCTTTAGTTGTTTTTTTAAAATCTTCTATATTTGGTATTTTGTCATTTTAAAACAACCCCAAGCAACCCGACCTCCAACCTCCCCCCAGCTGTTGAGATATCACAATTACAATTATATTCTCCATTCTTAGAAAAAGAGACAATCAAACTCTTATACAGTACACAGTATGTTTTGATGGATAACCTTGATCTACATGGCAAAAAGTTGGACACCATACTCACATCGCTGGAGACATGAAAAGCACAGGTCTGCCAGCAACTATCCCAACCAAAATGTCTGGCTCACAGAGATGGAGCTGTCAATAGGGACTCACCCCCAATTTGCAGGCGTAAGTCAATCCGTCCCTATGTACGGACAATGCTCATGGAGGCACACGATTTGTCATTGTATTCAACACACAGTTGTACACTAGTGAAGTTGCGTAGACTTTATTAGCATGTGTGTGTTGGTAGGGGCCAGGCAAGAACCACAACATGCAGACCAATGTTTAAGACACTTGCAGGCAGCTTAGGGACATGTCAAGGTGCAAGAAATGGGGTGGCAATAATGAACACAAATCATGACGGATGTCAATGGTCGCAGCCCACTTTCCTTGCTGGACGAGTGATGTTTGGCGTCACAGCCCATGGAATCTGCATAGTGCTGTACCACCAAACTGCGCCGACTGTGTGCTCTGCTGACAGCGAGCAGGTGAAAAGGTACTACAAGGTCACATGTTGTACTACATTTCTCCGATTTTGGAACATTGCCAAACGACGCTGTGCAGCCCCACCCATGGAACTGCATCACCTCACACAGGTAGGTCCACACACATGCATTCTGAGTCCATGCATAGGTAGACATGTCCACTGTTGTGGTGGGATATATGACCATTCCTCCAAGATGCTACAAGGTGTGGGGACCTGTGCTGTGGGTGTCAATCTGTTGTGGCTGCAGGAACGTAGTTACTCGTCCATGAATGCCAGTGCAGCTTCATGGGCAATCTGTTCAAAGAGTACATCGTTGTCGAGTTCAAGGAACACGAGGATGAGCCAATCCATTAACTGGTCCGGTCAGCTGTGCTCTGTCCACATTGTTTCACCAACACAGCCCAATAGGGGTGTGCCTCGATGTGGTCACTGCACACGAGGAGTTGTGCAATGTCCCATGCCCAACTGCCTGCACATACGCCAAATAACAAGGCATCCCATGCACGGGTGTCACGGTTACACTCCTCGTTCGTGGGCCAACAGGGGGCGCACACACCAGTCATAATCTAGTTCAGCTACCATTGTGTTAGATAGGCAGACATCCATGGGCCAATCGAATGTGCATGATCGACAGTGGAACCAAGGCTGTACGCATGTGACGCATGCATGACGGAAACTCAGACGGTAACGGATGTGCAACACTGCCAGTGGCAGTGATCCCAACAGATGCAGCATTCGTGCACGGTACAGTTCCACGTGCCCAGGATTGCCAGTAATTTCCTTTGTTGGTCTCGTGGTACCGGCACTCTTCTGACAGGCGGAAGTTATGTGGATGATATGCCACTGCTCGGAGCAATGAGTCGTATTTGTGTGCATCGTTTGGACGTATGGGTTGTTTTTTACTTACGTGTCAAGTGGTTCCCATGCAGGTGTAACTCAAGCAGGGACAAGTGTGTGTGGGGTGTGGACATGTTGGTCTTTCGTTTGCACAGATCGTGGTGTGGCAGTCGTCAAGATCTGGTATGGTATCTCTCGCAGGGAGTGCCAGCAGCATTCAAGACCAAGGTCGGGGGTTCAGATGTGCTTCCGCCTTGTGTATTGAGACAAAGGAGCTTTCATACCTAATGTTCATATGACTACTGCTTGCATTTTTTAAATGTGGCCTTCACGTTGTAATTGATGCCAGGCCCTTAGTTTGCAGCAATAGTGATACACACACAACAGTTGGCATGTATGAGCCAAGTGCCCGATTGGCCTTGCGCTCCTTGTACAATCTCTCTCTTTCTCTCTCTTTCTCTCTCTCTCTCCCTCTCTCTCTCTTCCGCTCGCTCTCTCTGTCCTTGGATGACCGCATGACACACCTTCTTATCTAGGATTTTGTTTTGCAGTCTGTGACTTACAGATTGACCTGAGAGGACCCACCACAACTCTTCTAAATAGTTGTTTTGTGTTTATTCTGAATGAAACAGATTATTTGGCAATTCTAAGATGAATGTATGATTCTCATTTTTCTGAACACATATGTATGTTAGGTGTTGTAATTGTGCGACATCAGGCACATTGTTTTGTTCATGATTTCGCAACGTTGATGAGACATATCTTTGTCTGGGGGTGAAAGGGGGGTGCCCAGAGTGGGGGCCCGGGGGGTTTGGGTCCTGAGGGTGGTGGCGGTGGGTGTTGTTGCCCTCTTGGGGATTGGGATGCATGGTCAGTGGCTCCATGGCATCTTTTGTTCTTCAGGTGTGGCTCTGGGCTTTGCTCCCTTTGATGGTGCAGGTTGTCATCTGACTTTGTACCAGGTCAGAGCAGGTGTTAGATTCCTGCTGCTAATGCGCCTTATTGCATGATTTGTGATCTTATCGCCGATCTGGCTGGTCATTGAGAATGTTGTGGAGTGGTGTTGTTGCGGCTTTTTGCACGGGAACGCCTACTCTGCATCTCATTAGCGTTAGTTGCTGGGGTCATCTGTGGCGATGTTTTTTTAGACTACTATCGCAGGTAAACTTGTGATATGGGCTGTTAGCACCAGCTTGTGAATGGGGCGACCAATTTATCGTGACTTTGGCTGCGGTAAAGTGCCGATAACTTGGCGATAGATCCTTGAGAATATGGCCCAGCATGTTTAAAAAAATACACAACCCTCACCTTATACATGACATTTTCAACAGCCGTAAAGAACACATATCACCATGTAAGCATACATGTGATTTCATAATAGATATACACCTTCAGGCTATCTTTCCAAAAATGTATAGTTCTCTGCATCTTCAAGTGAACTCAAGAGTCTCATCATACATATAACTATCTGCAACCACAAAAGCCATATCTCACCATCTAAGTATATGCAATTCAGTCACATAAGTTAAAACCCACTTTGACAAACACTTCCTAATACATACCTAACAAGCATTACTACTTTATAATTCATATACAGAAGCAGCACATTTTCTTATCTTTTATTTTTGACTAAACTACTCCTGTTTAATAATGTGACTAAAACTACCATAACTCCCAGAATGCAAATAATATAGATGTATATATTCTGCACATAATGCTTAGACATTTAAACCATTGTCATTTTTAAAGGCATTGCTCATTGTCATTTTCAACAGTACTAACATCATGAACATATACCTGCTGCCTGAGACAGTTCATCTGATATATATTTTTTACATCACTGTGATACTCTTGCTAATCAAACTCTAATATACAACTTCATTTCTAATGTAAATTTTTTTAATAATTAACTAAGCACAAGAATAGCACAACACTCTCAAAGAAAGCAACTATTAAATGGCAACCTCTTCAACTTTCCACTCTATGATCACGAGAAAGGCAGCAAATGAAATCATGTATTTCATTTTAGACTACTGCATCTCCACTTGTGAAAGGTTATCCTCTGTTAACACTTTCCTCTGTTTAAAAATGAAGTTCCTGTCTCCTTATGTTCATGATGATATCGGAGAAGCTGCAAAAAAAAATGGGAGTGCAAACCTATATTTAGCTTCAGTTTTTTTAAATGTACATACTGCACAAGTACTGAGTTTGAAATTTAAGTTTGCCATTACTTAAATTGTGTCATAATTCCTCAACTTTTTAAATAATGGTCTGTCTCTTTAACACCATTCCCACCAACACACTCTTAGCTCACTGTTTATTATGATTTATTTTAGCCCCAGGGAAGTGGCATCCCCCGGGGCTGCAAGGAAGGCGTAAGGCCTCTCCTGCATTGTTGAAAAAAAATAGTTATTTAATCTATGTGCCCTGAGGAGGTCACAGTCCCCGAGGCAGCAGGGGGGCCAAGTGAGCCCCCACATTCTTATACAATAGTGATTTATTTTAGTGTTGGGGAGGTGGTGGTCCCCGGGGTAGCAGGGGAGCTGTGAGGCTCAGCCCTTATATCAATTAGTTACTGTACCAGGGAGGTGGTGGTCCTGGGGTTGTGGGAGAGGCTCTAGGGTCTCCCCTGCATTATTTTTAAATTACATTTGTGCCCCGGGGAGGTGGCGTTCACCAGGGCAGTAGGCGAGCTGTGAGGCTCCCTGCATATGTTAATGATGCTGGCCCAAGGAGAGGGCATTCCACGGGTCCTTGAATAGCCATAGGAGAGGGCACCCCAACTACATTTACACAAATCCCCGGGACCTGGCCCATCGGGAGTTATTCTATAGCAATCGCGGGAGCCCCTGATGTCTTTTTAAAACAAAATCTGTGAATTCGCAAACCCACCTGCGAGTCTTCATCAAAATACATTTTTAAAATGCTTTTTCTCCTGGCGGGGTCTGAGAGGGACCTCTCCACCATATCTGTGTGGTACGGTATTCCTACACTGCCTCCTTTTGTTTTAACTCTTTTTCTGGGACTTGGCTTTAAGCTGAGTCCCAAGATGGCTGCCAACACTTCCTGGTCAAAGTGTTAACATCAAATCAAATTTTAGTAGGGTTTGCGAGATCATTGCAAGGACTTAAGTCTCCAGATATCTATTGTTTTTTAAAGATAGATACTACTGAACAGATTTACACCTAATCACAAAAAGCACACATTCTGGACCAACAACTAGCTTTCTGCCAAATTTGGTGTAATTCTTTTCAGCAGTTCAGGATGTAGTCGTCTTCAAGAAATGAAAAATCCCCACTGACTTGACATGGGGAAAACGCATTTTGGGGCCCCCCTTTTTTTAAGGCCCCCACTTGACAGATCACCCTGAAACTTTCAAATTTCAACACAGCAGCTGAACCACAAAGGAGAAGTTCTGTGAACATACAATGGAAACTTTGGTCCTAACTAAAATTACCTACTGGTGACCGCAAGTAGTATATAGATATATATATATTTTCACTGAAAAAACCATAGGTTTCAGGGACGTTATAGTTAGTTGCACATTTCACTCGTACAAAACCATAGAAAGTCCACCGTTATAGTTAGTTCAGCTAACTATAACTCGCACCCCCGCAATGCACTGCTGATGATGTCACATATTACATCATTCATGACATGGTCAGTGACATCACTGATGACCTCACTGATGACATCTCAAATGACATCACTGATGACATCACTGATGACATCATCCAGTGACGGTGTGCTTCTGAAAAGTTTAAATAGGTTTTATAAGTATATTGGCCAAGGTATATTGAAGAATGAGTGGGTGTATAAGTGAGTGGATGGAAGATTTAGTAGGTGTGTGACTGACTGCATAAGTCAGTGATTAAATGTGTCTTACTGAATTCATGGGTTATTGACTAAACTGTGTGAATGTCTGTATCAGTCTGTCTATTGCTGTGTAAGCTGCTGCATTGGTTGATGAGTAGCTACATGAGTGTCTATATGGGTTATTGTTTGGTTGCCTGAGTATTTGTATGGGTGCCTGAGTGTGTGTGTGGGGGGTGTGTGACTTTGTGCATAGATGTGTGAGTTCTTTATTCACTGGGTGTATGGGTTCAAGACTGCATGTGGAAACAGCTGTATGGGTGGGTGAGTGTGTGTATGGGTGTGTTGGTGAGTGAATGGATATCTCAGTGCTACATGTCCAAGTAACTACATATGTAAAACACAGTGCATGAGAGAGTTGGAGTATATAAATGACTATACGTGAGAGTCAGTGATTGTGAAAGTGCTGTATGGATGAATGTGTACTTGTATCAGTGATTGTATAAGAGAGTAAGTATATGTTATATCACTATGAATAAGTGAGGTTGTGTGTGTATAACTGTATAGCTGAGTAAATAGAAGTGTGATGGATTCTTTGCATGACTGACTAGATGTGTGAGTAACTCTGGATGAGTGGCGGTGTGTGAGTGTTTGCATAGGTGTATGAGTACCTATAATAGTGTTGTATTGATGAGTCACTGCATGTATGAGTGACTGTATGGGTGAAGGAGTGAGAGAGAGAGATAAAACAATGTTTATTTAGACCATAGTCTTTAAACAATACATAAAACATGATTAGGATCCGCATAGTGATAACAATATTAGTTCTATAAAGAATAAATAAGCAATTTAACCTACAGAGGAGCAAATATAACCCCCTGAAACAATCATAGTTCATTTAGCACAATTTACGAAAACCTAAATCCATAAAATTCACGTTAATGGAAGAACACTAAAAGCTTTTAAAATCAACGCCCCACCTTTAATTTCTCCCTTACAAAGTATTTTGTTGCCTTCAGAAATGTTCCCAATGCAATTGTAATATCTAGATATGGCATATCCGTAAGTAGACAAACTACTTGGGCACGTGAGTTCACCTTGTATTTAAAAAATATTGGACATAAAAATACTTTCCGTATTGCTAAAGTCAGTGTGCAATCAAGCAATATATGCAAAGTACCATTTCTTATTCCTAGGCCGCATTTACAAATGCCATCTGATTGGATCAATACTGCCTTTATTTTTCCTTACGTTTTCCAAGGATTAATACCAACACGAACCCTTAGAATTTCGTGTCTTCCAACTTCCAAAGACAGCATGGCTCCTCAGCCACACAATACCTGAATGTTGCGAGATGTGGCAACGAAACATGTTTGAAGGACGCAAGTCACCCACCAAAAATAATGCACACAATACCAAGTGTAGCGGTGATGTGATGGACAGACCTCACTATGCAGAGCACAAACCTCTCCATGTGTACATATACTGCTGGTGCTTGTAGTGTTGTGGACAGTGGACGCAACCATGTTACCTCAGGCAGTGGGGAAGATATCGGTTATGTACCTGTGTCATTGTTCCCTGTAAGCAGAAGTGCAGTGGGCTGGTCCAATGTACGCCACTCCGGCACAGAAGTGTGAATAAATAGGCCAGGGCTCTGGGCGTGGTTCACTTGTGTGAAGGCCAACGCGTCTGCCAGAGCGGCCACCCTCACCCTGCCACATGGCTGCCGCCATGACCGCGGGCCTCCTCGACACAGGCCCACTACGAACACAGCGGCACAGCAACGCAGAGTTACAGCTGTACACACTACTGCCTTCAATCTACACTGCAGACAGCAGGGCTCACATTTCAGATGGAGTCATGATGGCAGATGACACAGTCCAGTAGGCACGACACATTGCTCCCAGTATGGCCCGTACAGACCACGCATCATCGCATGCTGCGTACACGCCGAACGCCAGAGGTACCACTAACTCAGTGCACCACAAGTCACCGCCACTTGGCCTTACTGAGGCAGAATTCATTAGACAAAAGACATTGCTACCAGTGCGGCCCTCCCAGACCACACATCATCGCAGGGTGCGCACACGCTGAGTGCTTCAGGTGCCACTAACTCACTGCACCACAAGTCACTGCCACGTGGCCTTACTGAGGCAGAATTAATTAGACAAAATGCATTGCTACCAGTGCAGCCCGCCCGGATCACACATCATCGCAGGGTGCGCACACGCTGAGTGCTTCAGGTGCCAATAACTCACTGCACCACAAGTCACTGCCACATGGCCTTACTGAGGCAGAATTCATTAGACAAAAGACATTGCTACCAGTGTGGCCCACCCAGACCACGCATCATCGCAGGGTGCGCACACGCTGAGTGCTTCAGGTGCCACTAACTAACTGCACCACAAGATATCACCACGTAGCCTTACTAAGGCAGAATTCATTAGACAAAAGACATTGCTACCAGTGCGGCCCGCCCGGACCACGCATCATCAGAGGCTCCACACATGCTGGTTGCTTCAGGTGCCACTAAGTGTGCAGCTCAACTCAATGCCACGTGGCTATGGGCCCTTGCTGACTGCTGCCTCCGGCCTACACTGCGGTCAGCAGGGCTCACAATTAAAATTGAGTATTGATTCAATAATTACAGAGTCCAGTAGGCAACAAACTACAATGTCTTCGAAACCTAAATAATATCCTTTTAGTATCCTTGCTTCAAGAACTTTTTTATATCAATTCTAGCTTTAGTACAATGACCAAATTCATCCTGCAAGTCCAAAGGAACACTGAATGGCAGTATACACTGCGGACAGCAGAGCTCACAGTTCAAATTCAATTTTTATTTATTTACTGCAGAGTGAACTGTACTCTATGTCATTGGATTTTCTCAAGAGGAAGTCACAAAAAGCATTCCTCGATGTCTGATGTGACTACTGCCTCCGGTCTACACTGCGTTCAGCAGTGCTCACAATTCAAGATTAGTACCGATGCAAATTGTGTAAGAGACTATAATTGGTTAAGAAAACCAAATGCTCCCAATCTGTGCAGCTAAATCAACGCCACGTGGCTGTGGGCCTTTGCTGACCACTGCCTCCGGCCTACACTGTGGTCAGCAGGGCTCAAAATTCAAATTCAGTCTTGATTCATTAATTTCAGAGTCCAGTAGGCAACTAACTTTAAAGTCCCCAAAACCTACACATTTCGACAATGTATTCCATACATATTTCATCTTTTGTTACCTACACTGCGGTCAGCAGAGCTCACAATTTACATTGAGACATGATTTATTAATTGCAGACAGAATTGTACTCGATGTCCTTGGATTTTGTCAAGAAGAAGTGACAAAAAGCATTCCTCGATGTCTGTGCTGACTACTGCCTTCCAACAATTCAGATCGAGTCGCAATTGCAGATGACACAGTCCAGTAGGCCAGAGACATTGCTCCCAGTGCGGCCCATCCGGACCATGCTTCATCACTAGCTGCGCACACGCTGAATGCTTCTAATGCCCCTATCTCAATGCAGCACAACTCATGGACCCTTTATGATACATTTTGTGTATAGTTTCACATCTGGTGCCCCTACCTCAGTGTACCACAAGTCATGGACCCTTTACAATATAATCTTTTGTGTATTATTTCACATACGGTGCCCCTACCTTAGTGCAGCACAAATCATTGACCCTTTATCATTGAATCTCTGTGTCTGATCCAATGATTACTGTTGTACTTGTTGCCAGCACTAACCATTCCCGGAGGGCTGGCTTACACTCACCCCACACGCATCCAGCACAGACATCACTGGACATGTGACCCTGGTAATATAAAGGAGTCGAGCGCACGTGCCCGTACCCAGTTCCACTATCTATCTGTGTCCGTGTGTTCATTGTGTATGCAACATGCTGCCCCTGGGCCCTACCACATTACATTGTGCTCTGGACAGCGTATGCAACCAACTTACCT
The DNA here is from genome assembly GCF_964204655.1 of Triturus cristatus. Taxonomy (NCBI): domain Eukaryota; kingdom Metazoa; phylum Chordata; class Amphibia; order Caudata; family Salamandridae; genus Triturus; species Triturus cristatus. The sequence continues at coordinate 1,360,751,884 of NC_140591.1, read as the reverse complement.
TTGACAGTGGGAGAAAACTTTGGTTATGTAACTTTGACTCGGTCATTGTACAAGTATGTACGTAGAGACTGGAAGATTAGAGTACTGCAAGGAGAGTGTATAATGAATTTATAAGTGCGTGGGGATTGGCGGAGTGATTGTATAAGTACATATGTTGGCGCAGCCTAACTCCGACAATGAGCTTGTCTCTAATTGGCTGCCCACCATGTCCCAAAAACTGAAATTTGGGCTTTGCATGGCCCTGTATTGCTACAGCTGCAACACTCCACTGAATGTGCAATAAACATTCACATCCACACAGATGTGTCATGTCCACCATCTTTCTTGTGTGGAACTATGGATGAATGTAGGGTCAGTGATTCCCTGTACCTTCCATGTTGGCCATGTTGTGGGACTTGGTTCACAGAGTGACACATTGACGCTTGCGACCCGGGTGACGGCAGCACTACAACAAGAACACGACGCATCAATTGATTTCTCATACAGCTCACGATGGAGCCATGCCCATCACTGTATTTAGACACTTATTTACCCATGTCTTCTTCCATTAATCTTTAGCTATACATATATTACAAATATTTATTTTTCATAAAGACACATATGTCATCAGTGATGTAATATCTGATGTCATCAGCAGAGGATTGCGGTCGCGTGAGTTATAGTTGCCTGCACTAACTATAACGGGGGAATTTCATTGGTTTTTTACGAGTGAAATGTCCAGCGAACTATAACATTTGTGAAACCTATGGTTTTTTAAGTGAATTTGCAAGGTTTTTTAAATGCTAATTCGTAACTATAACGTGTGTGAAACCTATGGTTTTTTCAGTGAATTTGTACGTTTTTTTAAATGCTAAGCTATGTATTTAATATATTTTTTTTTCAGGTTTTTCACCGTGCGCGCAACGTGCGCGCGCTGTGGGCACTCGGTGCGCTTAGCGCACCGAGCACCCACGGTTCGCAGTGCGTGCCGTGCGCGCGCGGTGCGCGCACCTCGCGATTTTATTTAAAAAAAATGTTTTTTTCTCCTTTGGGGGTCCTTCTGTGACCCCCTGACCAAGGCTAGGGGGTCAGGAACTGTCCACTCTGCCCCCTTTTCACGTTCTCCACCTTTTTTTTTCACCCCCTCAGACTGCGAGAGACAAAATGGCGGCCGACACTTCCTGGTTTCGACCGATTCGAATGTTTACCGACATCTAACAGCCAATCAGAATTGCGCTCGCGCACGGCAGGGTGCGCGCACAGTGCGCGCACGGTGCGCGCAAATAGATATTGATATGCTTTTAAATGATATTTTCTCAAGAAACACTGAACAGATTTACACAAGACCTGCAAAAGGCCCTTCCTTGACCTTATGGCTACCCCAAATTTCAGGTAATTCTGTTCAGCCGTTCGGGCTGTAGCTGCGACTAAAGGTCCTATGGAAAAATGCATGGGGAAAACGTGTTTTGGGACCCCCCATTTTTCTCGGCCCCCGCTTGACGAATCACCCCGAGACTTTCAGGGTAGGAGCTGAACGGAGCGCCCCATTTGTTTTGAAACTTTCGCGAGGATTCGTCAACCGGCGCCAAAGTTATTCAAAATAGAATTTTGAGATTTCCACACGTAGAGTTGTTATTTATATTTTATTGAAATATCAGCTACGTTTGAGAACTATTGCAAAGTGACTACCAATCCCACAAGGCATGGCATCTTATTCTACTCACCTGAGGTAAATGAACTCTACGTGTGGTTATTTATGGTGAGTCCCTTAATGTGAACTTTCACTCAAATGCTGCTGGCCCGTGAACAAGGATGTAAAATTTGAAACGCGTTGGGCATAGACATTAAAAGGAATTGACACGTTGGCCTGTTGGTGCGCTGCAAATGATGATTTCTGGTGCGAGTGAGTCTCGTCTTTTGGACACTTGTGAAAAGTAATAGAGACGGCAGTCCAAGCCGTGGAGTCGCACCACTGCCGACAATCTGAAAGGCGGTTCTGGGGCCCTTTGAATATGGAGCCTGGCAGAGCACCAGATTGCGATATTTAGCGCATCTCAGACATCGTGCCTCTTCAAACTTATCATGGTTATTTATATTGTATTGAAATATCAGCTACGTTTGAGAACTATTGCAAAGTGGCTACCAATCCCACAAGGCATGGCATCTTATTCTACTCACCTGAGGTAAATGAACTCTACGTGTGGTTATTTATGTTGATTCCCTTAATGTGAACTTGCACTCAAATGCTGCTGGCCCGTGAACAAGGATGTAAAATTTGAAACGCGTTGGGCATAGACATTAAAAGGAATTGACACGTTGGCCTGTTGGTGCGCTGCAAATGATGATTTCTGGTGCGAGTGAGTCTCGTCTTTTGGACACTTGTGAAAAGTAATAGAGACGGCAGTCCAAGCCGTGGAGTCGCACTGCTGCCGACAATCTGAAAGGCGGTTCTGGGGCCCTTTGAATATGGAGCCTGGCAGCACCAGATTGCGATATTTAGCGCATCTCAGACATCGTGCCTCTTCAAACTTATCATGGTTATTTATATTGTATTGAAATATCAGCTACGTTTGAGAACTATTGCAAAGTGACTACCAATCCCACAAGGCATGGCATCTTATTCTACTCACCTGAGGTAAATGAACTCTACGTGTGGTTATTTATGGTGAGTCCCTTAATGTGAACTTGCACTCAAATGCTGCTGGCCCGTGAACAAGGATGTAAAATTTGAAACGCGTTGGGCATAGACATTAAAAGGAATTGACACGTTGGCCTGTTGGTGCGCTGCAAATGATGATTTCTGGTGCGAGTGAGTCTCGTCTTTTGGACACTTGTGAAAAGTAATAGAGACGGCAGTCCAAGCCGTGGAGTCGCACCACTGCCGACAATCTGAAAGGCGGTTCTGGGGTCCTTTGAATATGGAGCCTGGCAGAGCACCAGATTGCGATATTTAGCGCATCTCAGACATCGTGCCTCTTCAAACTTATCATGGTTATTTATATTGTATTGAAATATCAGCTACGTTTGAGAACTATTGCAAAGTGACTACCAATCCCACAAGGCATGGCATCTTATTCTACTCACCTGAGGTAAATGAACTCTACGTGTGGTTATTTATGTTGATTCCCTTAATGTGAACTTGCACTCAAATGCTGCTGGCCCGTGAACAAGGATGTAAAATTTGAAACGCGTTGGGCATAGACATTAAAAGGAATTGACACGTTGGCCTGTTGGTGCGCTGCAAATGATGATTTCTGGTGCGAGTGAGTCTCGTCTTTTGGACACTTGTGAAAAGTAATAGAGACGGCAGTCCAAGCCGTGGAGTCGCACCGCTGCCGACAATCTGAAAGGCGGTTCTGGGGCCCTTTGAATATGGAGCCTGGCAGAGCACCAGATTGCGATATTTACGCATCTCAGACATTGTGCCTCTTCAAACTTATCATGGTTATTTATATTTTATTGAAATACCAGCTACGTTTGAGAACTATTGCAAAGTGACTACCAATCCCACAAGGCATGGCATCTTATTCTACACACCTGAGGTAAATGAACTCTAGGTGTGGTTATTTATGGTGAGTCCCTTAATGTGAACTTGCACTCAAATGCTGCTGGCCCGTGAACAAGGATGTAAAATTTGAAACGCGTTGGGCATAGACATTAAAAGGAATTGACACGTTGGCCTGTTGGTGCGCTGCAAATGATGATTTCTGGTGCGAGTGAGTCTCGTCTTTTGGACACTTGTGAAAAGTAATAGAGACGGCAGTCCAAGCCGTGGAGTCGCACCGCTGCCGACAATCTGAAAGGCGGTTCTGGGGCCCTTTGAAAATGGAGCCTGGCAGAGCACCAGATTGCGATATTTAGCGCATCTCAGACATCGTGCCTCTTTAAACTTATCATGGTTATTTATATTGTATTGAAATATCAGCTACGTTTGAGAACTATTGCAAAGTGACTACCAATCCCACAAGGCATGGCATCTTATTCTACTCACCTGAGGTAAATGAACTCTACGTGTGGTTATTTATGGTGAGTCCCTTAATGTGAACTTGCACTCAAATGCTGCTGGCCCGTGAACAAGGATGTAAAATTTGAAACGCGTTGGGCATAGACATTAAAAGGAATTGACACGATGGCCTGTTGGTGCGCTGCAAATGATGATTTCTGGTGCGAGTGAGTCTCGTCTTTTGGACACTTGTGAAAAGTAATAGAGACGGCAGTCCAAGCCGTGGAGTCGCACCACTGCCGACAATCTGAAAGGCGGTTCTGGGGCCCTTTGAATATGGAGCCTGGCAGAACACCAGATTGCGATATTTAGCGCATCTCAGACATCGTGCCTCTTCAAACTTATCATGGTTATTTATATTGTATTGAAATATCAGCTACGTTTGAGAACTATTGCAAAGTGACTACCAATCCCACAAGGCATGGCATCTTATTCTACTCACCTGAGGTAAATGAACTCTACGTGTGGTTATTTATGGTGAGTCCCTTAATGTGAACTTGCACTCAAATGCTGCTGGCCCGTGAACAAGGATGTAAAATTTGAAACGCGTTTGGCATAGACATTAAAAGGAATTGACACGTTGGCCTGTTGGTGCGCTGCAAATGATGATTTCTGGTGCGAGTGAGTCTCGTCTTTTGGACACTTGTGAAAAGTAATAGAGACGGCAGTCCAAGCCGTGGAGTCGCACCGCTGCCGACAATCTGAAAGGCGGTTCTGGGGCCCTTTGAATATGGAGCCTGGCAGAGCACCAGATTGCGATATTTAGCGCATCTCAGACATCGTGCCTCTTCAAACTTATCATGGGTATTTATATTGTATTGAAATATCAGCTACGTTTGAGAACTATTGCAAAGTGACTACCAATCCCACAAGGCATGGCATCTTATTCTACTCACCTGAGGTAAATGAACTCTACGTGTGGTTATTTATGGTGAGTCCCTTAATGTGAACTTGCACTCAAATGCTGCTGGCCCGTGAACAAGGATGTAAAATTTGAAACGCGTTGGGCATAGACATTAAAAGGAATTGACACGTTGGCCTGTTGGTGCGCTGCAAATGATGATTTCTGGTGCGAGTGAGTCTCGTCTTTTGGACACTTGTGAAAAGTAATAGAGACGGCAGTCCAAGCCGTGGAGTCGCACCGCTGCCGACAATCTGAAAGGCGGTTCTGGGGCCCTTTTAATATGGAGCCTGGCAGAGCACCAGATTGCGATATTTAGCGCATCTCAGACATCGTGCCTCTTCAAACTTATCATGGTTATTTATATTGTATTGAAATATCAGCTACGTTTGAGAACTATTGCAAAGTGACTACCAATCCCACAAGGCATAGCATCTTATTCTTCTCACCTGAGGTAAATGAACTCTACGTGTGGTTATTTATGGTGAGTCCCTTAATGTGAACTTGCACTCAAATGCTGCTGGCCCGTGAACAAGGATGTAACATTTGAAACACGTTGGGCATAGACATTAAAAGGAATTGACACGTTGGCCTGTTGGTGCGCTGCAAATGATGATTTCTGGTGCGAGTGAGTCCCGTCTTTTGGACACTTGTGAAAAGTAATAGAGACGGCAGTCCAAGCCGTGGAGTCGCACCGCTGCCGACAATCTGAAAGGCGGTTCTGGGGCCCTTTGAATATGGAGCCTGGCAGAGCACCAGATTGCGATATTTAGCGCATCTCAGACATCGTGCCTCTTCAAACTTATCATGGTTATTTATATTGTATTGAAATATCAGCTACGTTTGAGACCTATTGCAAAGTGACTACCAATCCCACAAGGCATGGCATCCTATTCTACTCACCTGAGGTAAATGAACTCTACGTGTGGTTATTTATGGTGAGTCCCTTAATGTGAACTTGCACTCAAATGCTGCTGGCCCGTGAACAAGGATGTAAAATTTGAAACGCGTTGGGCATAGACATTAAAAGGAATTGACACGATGGCCTGTTGGTGCGCTGCAAATGATGATTTCTGGTGCGAGTGAGTCTCGTCTTTTGGACACTTGTGAGAAGTAATAGAGACGGCAGTCCAAGCCGTGGAGTCGCACCACTGCCGACAATCTGAAAGGCGGTTCTGGGGCCCTTTGAATATGGAGCCTGGCAGAACACCAGATTGCGATATTTAGCGCATCTCAGACATCGTGCCTCTTCAAACTTATCATGGTTATTTATATTGTATTGAAATATCAGCTACGTTTGAGAACTATTGCAAAGTGACTACCAATCCCACAAGGCATGGCATCTTATTCTACTCACCTGAGGTAAATGAACTCTACGTGTGGTTATTTATGGTGAGTCCCTTAATGTGAACTTGCACTCAAATGCTGCTGGCCCGTGAACAAGGATGTAAAATTTGAAACGCGTTTGGCATAGACATTAAAAGGAATTGACACGTTGGCCTGTTGGTGCGCTGCAAATGATGATTTCTGGTGCGAGTGAGTCTCGTCTTTTGGACACTTGTGAAAAGTAATAGAGACGGCAGTCCAAGCCGTGGAGTCGCACCGCTGCCGACAATCTGAAAGGCGGTTCTGGGGCCCTTTGAATATGGAGCCTGGCAGAGCACCAGATTGCGATATTTAGCGCATCTCAGACATCGTGCCTCTTCAAACTTATCATGGGTATTTATATTGTATTGAAATATCAGCTACGTTTGAGAACTATTGCAAAGTGACTACCAATCCCACAAGGCATGGCATCTTATTCTACTCACCTGAGGTAAATGAACTCTACGTGTGGTTATTTATGGTGAGTCCCTTAATGTGAACTTGCACTCAAATGCTGCTGGCCCGTGAACAAGGATGTAAAATTTGAAACGCGTTGGGCATAGACATTAAAAGGAATTGACACGTTGGCCTGTTGGTGCGCTGCAAATGATGATTTCTGGTGCGAGTGAGTCTCGTCTTTTGGACACTTGTGAAAAGTAATAGAGACGGCAGTCCAAGCCGTGGAGTCGCACCGCTGCCGACAATCTGAAAGGCGGTTCTGGGGCCCTTTTAATATGGAGCCTGGCAGAGCACCAGATTGCGATATTTAGCGCATCTCAGACATCGTGCCTCTTCAAACTTATCATGGTTATTTATATTGTATTGAAATATCAGCTACGTTTGAGAACTATTGCAAAGTGACTACCAATCCCACAAGGCATAGCATCTTATTCTTCTCACCTGAGGTAAATGAACTCTACGTGTGGTTATTTATGGTGAGTCCCTTAATGTGAACTTGCACTCAAATGCTGCTGGCCCGTGAACAAGGATGTAAAATTTGAAACACGTTGGGCATAGACATTAAAAGGAATTGACACGTTGGCCTGTTGGTGCGCTGCAAATGATGATTTCTGGTGCGAGTGAGTCTCGTCTTTTGGACACTTGTGAAAAGTAATAGAGATGGCAGTCCAAGCCGTGGAGTCGCACCGCTGCCGACAATCTGAAAGGCGGTTCTGGGGCCCTTTGAATATGGAGCCTGGCAGAGCACCAGATTGCTATATTTAGTGCATCTCAGACATCGTGCCTCTTCAAACTGATCATGGTTATTTATATTGTATTGAAATATCAGCTACGTTTGAGAACTATTGCAAAGTGACTACCAATCCCACAAGGCAAGGCATCTTATTCTACTCACCTGAGGTAAATGAACTCTACGTGTGCTTATTTATGGTGAGTCCCTTAATGTGAACTTGCACTCAAATGCTGCTGGCCCGTGAACAAGGATGTAAAATTTGAAACGCGTTGGGCATGGACATTAAAAGGAATTGACACGTTGGCCTGTTGGTGCGCTGCAAATGATGATTTCTGGTGCGAGTGCGTCTCGTCTTTTGGACACTACGTGTGGTTATTTATGGTGAGTAAGGGTGGGCGTAGTTCGCGAAGTAGCACTTCGCGAAGCTACGCAAAGTGAAGTTCGCACTACGCGAGCTACGCGTAGCACTTCGCGAACTGCGAAGTAACATGTTCGCACTGTGCAAGATGTTGTTTTCAATGATTGCACAGTGCGGACAAGCAACCGGCACTGTGCAATCATTGAAAATGGCATCTTGCACAGTGCGAGCTGTAGTTTTCTGCTGCTCGAGTAGATTTTTCCTCGAGCTGCAGCTTTCTCAACGCGAACTGGTAGTTTCTCATCGCGAGCGGTCGCGAGCATACGCGACCCCTCGCAATGAGAAACCTGACCTTCTCGCGTTGTGAATCTCGCCGGGAGGTTTATTTTCCATGCTCGCGATCGCGAACAAGGAAAAAGTCTCGCCAGGATGTCATTTTGCTTGCTCGCGGTCGCCAACTTGACGTTGAGGACCGCGAGCAAGCAAAAAATGACCGCAGCACTACGCAACACTACGCTACGCGTGTTCGCACTGTGCTACGTGCAGTTCGCGTAGTGCGAAGTAGCGCGAACTTCGCAAACTACGCGAGCGTAGCGTAGTGCTTCGCCCAGGCCTAATGGTGAGTCCCTTAATGTAAACTTGCACTCAAATGATGCTGGCCCGTGAACAAGGATGTAAAATTTGAAACGCGTTGGGCATAGACATTAAAAGGAATTGACACGTTGGCCTGTTGGTGCGCTGCAAATGATGGTTTCTGGTGCGAGTGAGTCTCGTCTTTTGGACACTTGTGAAAAGTAATATATATATATATATATATATATATATATTATCTACTGGCGGTCGCCAGTAGATAGTTATAGTTAGGACCGTGTTTCCATAGGAAATCTCAAAATTCTATTTTGAATAACTTTGGCGCCGGTTGACGAATCCTCGCAAAAGTTTCAAAACTAATGGGGCGCTCCGTTCAGCTCCTACCCTAAAATTTTCGGGGTGATTCGTCAAGCGGGGGCCGAGAAAAAAGGGGTGTCCCAAAACGCGTTTTCCCCATGCATTTTTCCATAGGACCTTTAGTCGCAGCTACAGCCCGAACGGCTGAACAGAATTACTTAAAATTTGGCAGAGAGGTAGCCATAAGGTCAAGGAAGTGCCTTTTGCAGGTCTGGTGTAAATCTGTTCAGTATTTCCGGAGAAAATAGCATTTAAAAGCATATATATATCTATACGCGCGCAGGGTGCGCGCAGGGTGCGAGCACCGTGCGAGCACCCTAACGTGCGCGAGCGTAATTCTGATTGGTGGTTACATGTTAGTCAACGTTCGAATCGGTCGAAATCAGGAAGTGTCGGCCGCCATTTTGTTTGTTTTCAGTGCGAGAGTGAAAAAGGAAGGTGGCGAACGTGAAAAGGGGGCAGGGTAGAGAGTTCCTGACCCCCTAGCCTTTGTCAGGGGGTCCCTGAAGGACCCCGAAGGCAAAAAAAAATTATTTTTTTTTAAAAATCACGGGGGTGCGCGCACAGTGCGCGCACCCTGAAACCCCCCCCCAAAAAAAAAAATATTAAAAAAAAAAAAAAAGAAATCGCAGGGTGAAAACCAAAAAAAATAAAATACTTTTTAATACGTAGTTTATTGTAAAATAAATATATATAAAAAAAAAATACATAAATAAATTAGCATTTAAAAAACCGTACAAATTCACTGAAAAAACCATAGGTTTCACACACGTTATAGTTAGGAATTAGCATTTAAAAAACCTTGCAAATTCACTTAAAAAACCATAGGTTTCACAAATGTTATAGTTAGCTGGATATTTCACTCATAAAAAACCAATGAAATTCCCCCATTATAGTTAGTTCAGATAACTATAACTCGCGCGACCGCCACTCTATCACAAGGATGATGTCATCAGTGATGTCATGAGTGATGCCACTGACCATGTCATGAGTGATGTAATATGTGACATCATGTGCAGTGGATTGCGGGCGCGCGAGTTATAGTTATCTGAACTAACTATAACGGGGGAATTTCATTTGTTTTTTATGAGTGAAATATCCAGCTAACTATAACATGTGTGAAACCTATGGTTTTTTAAGTGAATATATATATGTTTAAAGTTTCCTCAAGTAACAACGCACACTCAGGAGTCCATTGCATCCACAGAGGTTTATTTAAGTGAACCGCTACATGTTTCGACACCAAGAGTGTCTTGATCACACGATTTCCACAGTGCTTCATGACGTGTATTTGACAACAAAAAACATAGAAAAGGCACTACAATTGGAGCATCCACTTCTGCCCCGTTCTTTGGCATCCATCTTGGAAGTGTAACCACTGTCAGTACTACATACCTTGCCAATGTAGAATTTTAAATTAATGTCTACCAAAATGACAGATAATGCAGACAAAATTGATAAATCATGATAACATATTGCTCAATTCATGATTGATACAAAAACTAAAGTAGTATTGAAAAATGCAATAAGTCGACATTATCATACATTGTATATATATAACTGGTTAGTTGCATGATTATCAACTTAGATCAATTGAGCCTAGGATCTGCAAGTGCAAATTCATATAAAACATCTCTAAATAGAGAAAAGTATTATTACTGCAACTAAACACAACTTATTGTCAGAATTTTCAGACATCAATAAAGTTCGAACAAGGTTTCCTAGGCTAGTGCCCTGAAAGTACTGTGTTGGTTATAAACAAGAGATGGAACTGTATCAATATAGACGCCCTAGTGGCTCTGATCAAGGCCTTAAAATGATTCTTGTAAACAAAACCACAGGTAGCTCCACAAAACATATAGTCTTGCACAGTGAAACATTGGCCCAAACTAAAGTGAATAAAAGTGAAAATTGAAAAAGATAAAGATAAAAAAAGGTACATTTTTTTTTTCTTATCGTCACTTTTCTTGATGGAGAGTGCCTAGATGATTCTGATGAAGAAAAGGGTAGGGTACCCGTGAAATTTATGCCCACCAGTGCCAGTGAAGGGTCCCTTCCTTTCCTCCTAAAATACAACAAGACAGAGCACACAGTTAAAACCACAATCTTTACAATACAGCTATAAGATATGATCACAGGATTTATGTACAGTTAATCCAAAATCAACGTAGTTTGAAAACAAAGAATTTCTTAGTCCTCATGCAAATGGCTAGCTAATTCTTCATCGAGATTATGCCCTCCTGGGAATATAGTTTCCAGTTCTATAATCCATTTAGATTCCTTTTTCCTTAGGGCTAACTCTCTATTTCCGCCCCTTTTGCCTATGTTGACCTGTTCAATGGCAAAAAATCTCAAAAGGGAGTTATTAGATTGATGTTTGTCTTGGAAATGGCGGGCAATAGGATAATGTAAATCTTTGTTGGTGATGGCCCGTAGATGTTCCTGAACTCGTTTTTTAACCATGCACGTCGTGCTGCCGACATACCTCAATTTACAAGGGCATTCCAAAACATATATCGTAAAAGTAGTGCTACATATCAGGAATTGCCAAATCTTTCTGTTATGTTCCATGCCTGGGATCTCAAAGTCCTGCACCATATGGCTAGATTTACAAGCCCTGCAGTGCCCACAGGGATAGAAGCCTTCAAGGTTATGGATGTTTCTATTAGGGATTTCAGAGATATCGCCTTTAACCAGGATGTCCTGCAGACTCCTACCTCTCCGATAAGTAACCAGGGGTCTATCTCCTATACTGGAACCTAACACGTTGTCAGTTTTTAAGATTTTCCAGTTATCGGCCAGTATTTTCTTGATCTTTTCAGAGTCATGGTTAAAAGTAGTGATTACTCTGGTTACAGTCCCTTCGCTGGATATAGGTTGTTTTGTTTCCAGGGTGCTTGATCTAGTGGTTTCCTTGATTCTATTTATAGCCCTGCTAAGAGCCCATTCTGGATAACCCCATTCCCTGAACCTAACAAGCATCTTTTCTTGTTCGCACATATACATGTCGTCAGTACTACAGTTCCTCCTTGCCCTCAGTAACTCACCAAATGGAATGCTCCATTTAAGAGCTTCTGGATGAGCACTGAGGGCATGGAGGAGGCTGTTACCAGCTGTTTCCTTCCTGTGGAGACTGGTAGCTAGCTTGCCTTGTTTTACAATAACAAGAATTTTTTAAGTTCAAAAGATTTTTATTGGATAAGTAAAGGTGTCAATACATGAGAAAGAATACAAACATATCTTCAATAGAGGAGAAAAGTAAAACATGGTAATGAAAATATACAATTAATCAGGGGATAACAAAGATTTGAGGCTAAATAACAAAAAACAGCGCTGGTAATAATGAGCAATAAAGTAGCTTATATAAAAAGAATAATGCAAATGAAAAGCAGTGTCACTCAGGGAGGCTTAGAGACTTCTTGCTGAGTAGGTGATACATGAGAGGAGCGTTTAGCACAGGTATCTAGGTACAAGGTTACAGGAAGCCATAGATCATGTCGTTTAGCAGCTAAACTAAGGGGGTGCACAAAAACAGTGTCTAGCCTGTGATTATAACAAACATTGTACCACCATGCTTTGAAAGAAATATTCGTAAAGTTTTTCCAATTGACGGTGATTTGCTGGAATGCAACAGCTAACAACAAATCAACAATTTGCGTATTGAAATCAGTGTCATCCCAACAAGGAGAGAGGCTCCCTAAAAAAATATTGACATAAGAGAAGGGGGATGTAGTGTGGAATATGGCATTGATTTGGGCCCAAACTAGCGTCCAGAAATTTTGCGTGAGAGTGCAGGAAAAAAGCATGTGAAAAAGAGTGGCCTTAGGAGCAGAACAGGACCAACAGAGATCTGGGATAGAAGAAAATCTCTTATTCAACACCTGGGGAGAAAAGAGAAGTCTGTTGTAAATGAAGAAAAGGGTTTGTGTGAGGGAGGCAGCTCTAGATGTCTTGCGAAGTTTGGTCCATAATTTGTCCCAAAGGGAGGTGGGCCAAGAAATGGCAAAGTCAGATTCCCACTGTTCCTCAACTTTGGATTTTGGTCTAGGTGTGAGAATCGTATGGAATGAGTGGTATAATGAGGAGGCTGTAGGATGAGTACGCAAGAAGGAATGGAGCTGTGAGGTAGGATTGGGAGGGTGAGGATGCATGAGGGGGTTAGAGAGAAGGGCATAAGTGGACATAACTGCATTCTTAAGCGCAAGATACTTGCAGGCAAAAGAACGAGGGAGATGGAAGTGTTGGCTAAGAACAGAGAAGGATAAGAAATCAGATTTAGAGAAGAGTTGAGATACCCAGATTAAACCCCTCTGTCTCCAGGTTTTCCAGTAAAAGGGCTTACGATTGATGGTTATACTGTTATTGTGCCAGATAGTGGAATTGAGAAACTCTGTCACAGAGGAAGGGGGGCCTGGGGAGGTGGAAAGAAGCAGCTTGGCTGTAAACTTGTGGATAGGAATGGAGGAAAAGTGAGGCTTACGAGAGAATGAGAGGTATTCAGCAAAAGTGAAAGGGGATAAGGAAAGGCGCTCAATGACAACCCATAAGGGGGACGACAGAGCAGGGTCTTGCAGCCAATGGGAAGCTTGCCGCAAAAGGAATGCCTTGTGGTAAGCGGGAAAATTCGGAAAGTTAACTCCACCCTCAGACTTGGGGAGTTGCAATCTGAGCAAGGACATACGTGCTTTTTTGCCGGACCAAAGAAAGGAAGAGAGAATAGTGTTAATTTTCTTTAAAAACTTAGCGGGGATAGGAATTGGAATGTTAGAGATGGTGTAAAGGACTAACGGGGAGAGCATCATTTTAATCGTGTCAAGACGGCCCCACCAGGAAAGGTATAATGGGTGCCATCTGGAAGTGAGGTCGGACAATTTCTGGATGCATTTATTAAGGCATAACGAAACAGTGTCAGAGAGGGAGGAAGTAATGTGTAAACCTAGATATTTGATGTGTGAGGGGCTCCAAGTAAATTTGGACGCCATAAAGTCCGGTTTAAAAGTAAACTTAGTAAGGGGTAAAATCTCACATTTGTCATTGTTTAGCTTATAACCTGAAATCTGAGAGTAATCATGGACTTCAGCTAGGAATGCGGGAATAGAAGTTGCGGGGTTAGACATGAATAATAGAATATCGTCTGCGTAGGCAGCAAGTTTAATATTAGTTTGGGAGATTTGGAAACCATGTAAGTTGGGGCTTTGACGAAGCTTTGAAAGAAAAGGTTCCAGGGCCAAATTAAAAAGAAAAGGGGAGAGAGGGCATCCCTGACGAACACCCCTACCTAGATTGAAAAAAGAGGAAACTAGACCGTTGGCGCAAACCGCCGCTCTGGGGCTGGAATAAAGGAAGGAGATAAAAGAGATGAAATGCGGGCCAAATCCAAACCATTTGAGGGCGGAGAAAAGGAAAGTCCACTCAACCCTATCGAACGCTTTTTCTGCGTCTAGGGCAATGGCTGCTAGTGAGTTTTGGAACTGTGGAGATTTGGAAAGGACATTAAATAAAAGTCTGGTGTTATCTGTGATGAAGCGACCTTTAACGAAGCCAGATTGTTCAGGGCCTAGCAATTCGGGAAGAAAAGGGTCTAATCTAATGGCGAGAGATTTGGCATATAATTTATAATCAATGTTGACCAAAGAAATTGGTCTGTAATTCTTACAATGCTGGATATCTTTGCCTTCTTTGGGAATAACACAAATGTGGGCGTCTGAAAATGTACCTGAGGAAGAGCCACTTAATATGAAGGAATCAATAAGGGAATGGAGTCTGGGCAACAACAGTTTGGAAAAATGCAAATAAAATTCAACTGTAAATCCGTCAGGGCCAGGGGCCTTATCTTTCTTGAGTGACTGGAGTGCTGTAAGTAATTCATCACTAGAGATTGGTGATTCGAGGGCAGATAAATCAACAGGGAAATTGGAAGGTGGTTGGATGGTGGCAAAGAAAGTAGCAAGAGAATGAGCAGTGGGGTGCATCTCAGAAGAGTAGAGTTTGGAATAAAACTGGGAGAATTGCTCTAAAATATCAACATCTGTATGCTTTAAAACAGAATTAACATCGTATACAGATTCAATATTCAGTTTGTTTTGCTTGACTTTTAGATAGTTGGCTAAAACCTTCCCCGCCTTATTTTTACCCCCATAGAATTTTGAACTGGATTTCAACAAATACAATGAAGCATCCTCGGTGGATTGTTTGTTAAATTGCATCTTGGCAGCAATGAGAGCAGTCAGACTTTCTTGCGAATGGGATGTATAGAAGGAATGCTCTAACTTTTTAATCGTAAAAAGGAGGTCACTAGTACGTTTACGAGCGTTCTTGCGTTTAGTGGCCACAAAGCTGATAATAAAACCTCTGGCTGCTGCTTTGTAGGCGTCCCAGACAACATGGTTAGGCATAGTGGGTGTGTCATTAATGGTGAAAAATTCTGTGGTGAAGTCAACAAAGGAGGCGGAGAATTTGGGATCGAGGAGTAAAGTGTTGTTAAAGCGCCATCTCTTTGGTCCAGTGGATTTGGGTAAGATGTCAATGTTAATCAAAACGGGGGCATGGTCAGAAAATAAGATGGGGCCTATGTCAGCGTGGGTAAGGGATTGGGACATATGATGGGAGAGGAAAATATAGTCAATACGCGATTGGGAATGGTGAGTCGGGGAGTAGAAGGTGAATTCTTTAGAGGTAGGATTGCAGAGACGCCAAGCATCAATGAGTTTATGTTGGGATATCGCTTGAGCAAAAAGCTTGTGAGATTTATTAGGGATAAAAGGTGCCTTGGAGTTTCTGTCTAAAAAATGATCAAAGGGTAGGTTACAATCACCTGCTAAGATAAAATTATCATCAATATATTCAGTGATGCGGGAGGCCATTGCGCGCCAAAAGACCTGATCACCCCCGGTAGGGGCATAGATATTAAGGAGGGAAAGAGGGACGCCTTTTGAGGAGAGTTTGACGTACAACCATCTACCTTCAGGATCTGATTCAGAAGTCAAGAGCAAATGAGCAAGAGATTTGCGAACTAGTACAACCACACCGTTTCTCTTACCATCACCCGGAGATGAAAATACAGCACCCACCCATCCTCTCTTAAGTTTAGCAGCTTCAGCGTCAGACAAGTGGGTTTCTTGTAAAAAGGCAATGTCTACATTTAATTTGGCTAAATGAGAGAGGATTTTTTGTCTCTTGATAGGAGAATGCAGACCTTTAACATTCCAGGAAACAATTCGAACTGACATTAAGGATTAATCGAAAAGTGGACCAATTGGAGAGTAGGACAGCAAGGAAATGCCTCGCACCGAGCAAGGGCACAAGAGAAAGAGAGAATGAGGTGAGAACTGACGTAGTGGAACATGAGTAGAAGAAAAAGTGAGAGAGGAACCAGAAAAGCCATGTAAATAGGAAAGAGCCAAGAAAATAAAAAGAATGATAAGAAGATATAGCAATTCTCAAAGATAATGGTAAGTAAGGGCCAAGGGAGAGTAAAATAGGTAAAGGGAGATGAATACAAGCAAGAGAACGAATATACAATGGGGAGAAGAAAGAATGAAGAAAGAGAAGAGGAGGAGAGCCATGGAAAAGGTAATGACACCAATAAACCTGAGAGCAACGAGGGAAAAGGTAAAATAAGAAAATATAGAACATAGAAAAACATGATAAATAAGGAAGGGAGAGTACTTACGAGGGGTAGCATGGGAAGAATACAATCAGGAACTGGGAATAAGCGGAGACATACGTGGAGACGAGGGGAGGGAGGTAGGGCCAACTGGGAGAGGCAGGGCATTCGGGGTGAAGGAGATGTCCAACCAGAGACAACATAACGGAACGTAAAACAATGATCTGTGAAGGGAGAAAAAGAACGTAGTTAGACACTCGAATACAACGAAGATAAAAAACAAACATATGACCAACTGAGGAACCAGAACAACACTATCGGACGCTAAAATGAAAGATGTAATCTTAACGAGAAGTCATACAATCTGAGGAACCTGCAAAAATGAAAGCATTAAAGCATAACGAATTAGGGAATCAAACTGCAACTGCAGAAACCAGTCATGGTGGGTGGGAAGAGGGACCAGATAACTCCATATCAGCTTGACCGCAGGAGTTCAGGAAACTTCGAAGTCGCGCAGGGTCCTCATATGTTGTAGTCTTGTTATTGTGAGTGACCTTAAATAGACAAGGATGAAAGAGCCCATATCTGGCACCAATGGAGCGAAGGTCGGGTCTCATATCTAGGAAGGCCTTGCGACGGTTTGCAGTGGTCCTGGCATAATCTTGCGCAAAGAACAAAGTGGAGCCTGACCATGTGAGGCGAGGAGAGGCTTTGGCGGCTAAGAGGACTTTCAACAAGTCTGTGTACTCTAGAAAGTACATTATTACACCTCTAGGCTTCGTTGACATGGAAGGAGAGGAGGATGCTCGACCAAGCCTGTGAGCACGTTGGATATTCAGTGAGGTGTCTTCAGGTAGGTGAAGAAGCTTCGGGAGAAAGGACTTGAAAAAACTGATGGGATCATTTCCCTCACAACCCTCCACCAAGCCGTAAAGACGGAGATTGTTGCGTCTGTTGCGATTTTCAAGGTCCTCCACCTGCTTCTGAAGAGAGGAAATCTGCGTATGCATGTGAGAGATCTTGGACGCGGATTCCTGAAGAGAGGAGACGTCACGCTCCACCGACGACACTCTTTCGTCCATCGAAGCCCAATTGTCAGTGAGAATCTGCAACTTAGCATTCGTCTCCTCCATGTAAGGGCGCAGGGCCCGTATCTCTTCGAGGATTAGCTCCATAGAGATGGGCGAAGAGGACTTAGGAGGCGAAGGCGGGTCTTTCTTTAACCTCTTAGAGTTCACTTTTGCCGAAGGTTGTGAGGAGATGTCCGCAGTCGATGTCATCTCAGTTGAAGGTAGAGACTGAGAAGCTTCCAAAAGGGCCAGTGCCGTGAATAATTTGGAATTCTTAATATAACTACGCTTTTGAACTTGACTGGAGCTATGCACCATCAGCACGCCAATGGAGCGTGAGGTCAAAAAAATAACTTATTGCCCAACTGAAAAAGGACCAGGGAGCAAATTAATAAAGGAAGGAAAATGCCAGGCCACAGAATTGGAGTCAAGAATGTTGGAGACTGGAGTCATAAAGATGGCCGCCGTATATGAGGAAACTTGAAAATTCCAGTCAGCTTACATAAAAGAAAGGCAGCGGAAATAATCATAGTTGAAGAGAAAAAAGTCACCTTAGAGTGCTGATTATCCACATCTGTGCTTCAGGAAGTGCTGGGGTCAGACGTGTAAGCATGAGGCGTCCAGGGGATCCATGCGCGATAAAACGCGCTGCTGAGGCGCCCACGGGTGAAAATGAACAAGATGGCGGCCGCGGCCGATGACGAGCCGCGACCGAAGATAAAATGGGCTGTAAGACCCAAAATAACTGTGCCTCAGCGCCAAAAAAGGATTGAAAGTGATCCTGGCATGCTCCGACAGGGAAGACTGCCCTTCGTTGGTGGAAACTGAGGCGCGAACCGCCAGTAGACCCTGGTGTGAACGGAGCTCCTAGCCGAACGCCGCCATCTCCTTCGGGCGCCAAGCCACGCCCCCTTACCATAACAAGAATGTCAAGAAATTCCAATTTTTCTTTGTTGATGTTAGAGGTAAGTGTAATGTTGTATGGATTAAGATTGAGTTTGTCAATGAATGCCCGTGCTTATGGTTCCGTACCACTCCAGACAATAAACAGATCATCAATGTACCTGATCCAAACCACAACTGAATTGAAATCAAGTTTAAGATTTTCATCCATGCGAATTTCCTCCTCCCATTTGCCTAAGAACAGGTTAGCAAAGCTCGGCGCAAAGCACGAACCCATTGCGGTACCGCGTATTTGTTTGTAGAGATCACCGTCAAACATAAAGATATTATTGGTCAGACACATCCTCAACATTTCTACAATCATGTATGTGTGTTCCAGATACCCTATATCTCGATCCTGCAAAAAAATGAAAACAAGCCTCTATACCTTGGTCGTGATCAATGATGGTGTATAGCGAGCTTACATCCATTGTGATTAGAAGATACCCGTTGACCCATTTAACACTTTCAATTTTGTTAAGGAAATCTTTCGTATCTTTGGTGTAGGAAGGGAGGAGTGTGACATACTCTCTCAAAAAATGATCAATGTACTTGGATATGTTCTCATTCACACTCCCTATTGATGAAACAATGGGTCTACCTGGTGGTTTAGTTGCGTTTTTTATGAATTTTAGGCAACAGATATATTATAAGTAGTTTAGGGTAGTCTTTTTTGAGAAAACAATACTCTGGCCATGTAAGTAAACCGGTTTCTTGCCATAAAGCCAGTTTCTCCCATGTATTGGTTATACTCAAATTGTACTCTGCAGTGTTACTGACAACATAAAAGTTGCTATCACTAAGTTGTTTGAGTACTTCTTCGATGTATAGCTGTCTTCCCCAGAGTACAATATTCCCTCCTTTGTCTGATGGTCTAATGATAACATTTGTGTCTTTAGCCAGAGAGGTGATGAAATCCATTTGTTGTCTAGTTAAGTTAAACCTTACATTATTGGTTTTGACTGTTTTGCACTTGTGTTTGTTGAGTTCTCTATTAACAACTTTGTGGAAAGTATCCAATGAGTCGTGAGGGAGAACCGGACAAAAGATAGATTGAGGTTTGAAAGGAGTACATGCTGCTCTGTCTGTGCTTGTATATTGTGAATGTATACCATCTTCATCATTGGTTATTACACCACCCAAGTTATATACAGTTTGTAGTACAGTAGCATCGCCTACAGTGAGTTCGGGAAGATTACTTACTTCATCAGGTGTATTTGTCACATTTACAGTCTGTTTGTTGTTAAATAAAGAGTGCCATTTTTTTAACTTCAATTTACGAATGAATTTGAAAATATCTACCCTAGTATTTGTGTAGTTAAACAGTTCGGTTGGACAAAAGGTCAGCCCTAAACCTAGAGAAGTTTTTTCATTTTGAGTCAATGTTCTTGATGATAAATTAATAATAGTTTGATTTACCATTGTCACATCCATGTTCACTTGGCTCTTCTGTAGCCTCCACGTCTGGTTCCCACTGGCTCTCTGTTTAAGTCTCCTCTGCTGTCGTTTGAGGCGTTTCTTCTTTGAGCGTCCCTGCCTCTTGCTCTTCCTCTCCCCCAACTCCGTCCTCTCGCTCCTTGGGGTGTTGATTGCGACTGTTCTTTTTGTCGACGTGTTCTTAACACCCGAAACTCGTCTAAAAAAGTTGCCGGTTTAGAGGTTATTTCCACATCAGAGGTACTGCTGGTTGTTGTTCCTGACACATCGGTGTCTGTGTCACTAATCAATACATGATCTTGTGTAGTTGTTGGGACAACAGAATTCGTAATGTCTTCTGCACGAACACCTTCTTGACTATATAGATGGTCATATTTTGGACTATATGTTAAAATACGGCCACTCTCATAGTCACCACAGTCCCTATGTAGTTTTCTTTGTTTCCGGAACTTAATGTCATCCTCATATTTCTTTAATCTCCCTTTAAGTTCCTCCTTGAACTTCTTGATGTTTTCCTGTTCTGTGCTATTGTTGAACTCCTCGTCCAGCTGTTTAAGTTCATTGATAATAGCTTCTCGATCTTCCCATGCATACTTCATCAATATGCCCAGCATATTTTTTGAGCTGGCTGCTGAATTTGCTGCCCAGTCGTCAAGCATCTTGGGATTCGGTGATTCATGAGATGGAGTTATGTAAATTCTCAGTCTGCGTGGTACCATATCTTTCTCCATATAATCTTGTAGGGAGATCGCCTCCCACCATTTTGAGGTTTCTTGTTTTTTCAATTTCTCATATCTTTTCAGTTTTATATTTAACAAGCTCCCATTGGATTTATCTGCCACTGTGATCACATTTATGCCTTTCCCTGGTGCTCTGGCAAATAATGTTTGTGCCTCTCTCCGCCTACCATCTTCGTCATCCATGTTAGTTTCACTGTGTCAAGAAAGGAGTCTTGTACAGTCTACCCAAAGTTGTACACGTCACGAATAAAAGAAAATATGCGGTTATAGATCACCGCTCCTTTAAATCTCTATTTAATGCAATGGCTCCCCTGCCTCACGTAGGCAGTTCCTGGTGCTGAATGTAATTTAGGAGTTCCGTGGGTAAATGAACCATAGGCAAAGAAGGGTCCGAGAAATCTCGCTACCCTGAATATGGATTCAAGTCTTCTAATCAATTCCCCGCATGCTAGCTCATAATATGGGAAGGCACAGTCCGAAGTTACCGCGTCCCCGTCAACCCGGAAGTCCGTACGAACACAAGTGTACGAACGTCTCCCAGTCGGCGTTTCCGCAACCCCAGGCTCACCTTCACAGTTCGTAGCTGCAGCGTATTCCACGATTTCCTTTTGCTGATGAGTTCTTTATTTCACAAATTCAGCCGGCATACGATCCCTTCAATAGTAAGACAGACGAAATGCGGGTCCTTCCGGGATCAGTCCCGTCGCCAGGTGGTGCGTCAGCCGGCAGAAACCCAAGCCGGTATATCAATGTTTAAAGTTTCCTCAAGTAACAACGCACACTCAGGAGTCCATTGCATCCACAGAGGTTTATTTAAGTGAACCGCTACGCGTTTCGACACCAAGAGTGTCTTGATCACACGATTTCCACAGTGCTTCATGACGTGTATTTGACAACAAAAAACATAGAACAGGCACTACAATTGGAGCATCCACTTCTGCCCCGTTCTTTGGCATCCATCTTGGAAGTGTAACCACTGTCAGTACTACATACCTTGCCAATGTAGAATTTTAAATGTATGTCTACCAAAATGACAGATAATGCAGACAAAATGCACCTTGTTCGAACTTTATTGATGTCTGAAAATTCTGACAATAAGTTGTGTTTAGTTGCAGTAATAATACTTTTCTCTATTTAGAAATGTTTTATATGAATTTGCACTTGCAGATCCTAGGCTCAATTGATCTAAGTTGATAATCATGCAACTAACCAGTTATATATATACAATGTATGATAATGTCGACTTATTGCATTTTTCAATTCTACTTTAGTTTTTGTATCAATCATGAATTGAGCAATATGTTATCATGATTTATCAATTTTGTCTGCATTATCTGTCATTTTGGTAGACATAAATTTAAAATTCTACATTGGCAAGGTATGTAGCACTGACAGTGGTTACACTTCCAAGATGGATGCCAAAGAACGGGGCAGAAGTGGATGCTCCAATTGTAGTGCCTTTTCTATGTTTTTTGTTGTCAAATACAAGTCATTAAGCACTGTGGAAATCGTGTGATCAAGACACTCTTGGTGTCGAAACGCGTAGCGGTTCACTTAAATAAACCTCTGTGGATGCAATGGACTCCTGAGTGTGCGTTGTTACTTGAGGAAACTTTAAACATTGATATACCGGCTTGGGTTTCTGCCGGCTGACGCACCACCTGGCGACGGGACTGATCCCGGAAGGACCCGCATTTCGTCTGTCTATATATATATATATATATATATATATATAGACACATATATATATATATTCACTGAAAAAACCATAGGTTTCAGTGGCGTTATAGTTAGCTGGACTTTTCACTTGTACAAAACCATTGAAATTCCCCCGTTATAGTTAGTTCAGCTAATGATAACTTGTGCGCCCGCAATGCACTGCTAATGACGTCACATATTACATCACTCATGACATGGTCAGTGACATCACTCATAACATCACTGATGACATCTCAAATGACATCACTGATGACATCACTGATGACATCATCCAGTGAATGTGTGTTTTTCTGAAAATTACATATGTTTATATATGTATATATCAAGGTCGATGGAAGAATGAATGAGTATATAAGTGTCTAAATGGATGATTTGTTTTTGAAAAATGGATTGTATAACTGACTGATTAAGTGTATCTTAGTGAATACATGGCTTAGTGAGCAATGTTTAAATATGTAAATATCTGTTTCAGTCTCTCACTTTGTGTATCAGTGGCTCCATGGGTTGGTGAGTAGCTACATGAGTGTCTATATAGGTTATTAGTTGGTTTTTTGAGTATCAGTCTGAGTGTCTGTATGGTTCGGTGGGGGGTATTACGTAGTGCATAGGTGCATGAATGAGTGGCTCACTGTTTGTATGTGTTGAAGACAGCATGTGTGCAGGACTGTATGGGTGGATGAGTGTGTGCATGGGTGTGTTAATGAGTGAATGACTGTCTCAATAGTGTCTTTCCGAGTAACTACATATGTTTTAAACTAGTATATGTGACTATTGGTGTATATAAGTGAGTATATGTGAGAGTGAGAGATTGGAAGAGTTCCTGTATATATAAGTATGTGTTTCTATAAGTGATTGTTTAAAAGACTAAGTATGTGTAAGTTTCTGTAGAAGTAATTGTGGTGGTGTGTGTATAACTGTAATTGCAAGTAAATGGATGTTTGATTCTTTATTAGCATGAGTGACTATGTGTGTGAGTAACTCTATGGATAAGTGGCGTTGTGTAACAGGATGTATAGGTGTATGAGTACATATGATGAATGAGTACATGTATGAGTGACTGTATAGGACTGTTGGTGAATGAGTGGATGTGTATGTGGATCTTAGAATTACTGAATAGGTTGTTGCAACTGGTATTGGTATGTCCATTGTTTTGAAAATTTTAGTTTCTATTTTTTAATGTGTGTATCAAAGGTTATATTAGGGGAGAGGAGGTCTGCCACTCTATCACAAGCACAATGTCATCAGTGATGTCATCAGTGGTGTTATTTGAGATGTCATCAGTGATGTCATGAGTGATGTCACTGACCATGTCATGAGTGATGTAATATGTGACGTCATCAGCAATGTATTGCGGGCGCGCGAGTTATAGTTAGCTGAACTAACTATAACGGGGGAATTTCAATGGTTTTGTACGAGTGAAAAGTCCAGCTAACTATAACGCCCCAGAAACCTATGGTTTTTTCAGTGAATTTCTAAGGTTTTTTAAATGCTAATTCCTAACTATAATGTGCCTGAAACCTATGTTTTTTTCAGTGAATTTCAAAGGTTTTTTATTTGCTAATTTCTAACTATCCCTACAGAGATAGGACATGTGAAGAAAGAAGAAAAAACGCACAGAAAGAAAAAAAAGAAATGCAGAAAGAAGCAACAGAAGTCCTCAAAGAAAAGTGCAGGAAGAAGGATAACGTGCAGAAAGAACAAACAGAAGAGCAGAAAGAAGCCTTGTTGCAAAATCATCCTGTACCCTCAACTTTTTCAGACGGATACTGGTGGTAACTGAGTCTGACTAACCAGTCCTAGAGCCAGTGCTATGTTAAAAGACACTAAGAACTCAGTGAAAACACCTACATACACTAGGGAACACTATGCGTTGGGGTCCCCCTGTGATTAGCATGACCTCCTCTGTAAGCCCCTAGTATATAATAGGGCAGAGGATTAAAACTATCACTTAAAACGCGCCACAGGGCGTGTTTGTACACGTCACCTCAGGCCCCGTCCCCTCCCTTCCCCACTGTGTAAACACACCCTGTGGCCGTTTTAAGTTGGGAGATTAAGTCCCCTTGAATCCTGAGGGTCCCTAGGGTCCAACTAGACCACTAGGTACCTCCAGTAAGCGCCACAGAGCTGCGTTGCAGAGAAATGTAAAAAGGGGCACTGCCTAGACCACCTCTCTGCAACGCAGCGCAGTGGCGCTTACTGGAAGCACCTGGTGGGCTAGTTGGTCCCCAGGGTCCCTCAGGATTGAAGGGGAATTATTTCCCCAACTTAAAATGCACCACAGGGCGTCTTTGCACACATCACCTCAGGCCCCGTCCCCTCCCTTCACCACTGTGTAATCGCGCCCTGTGGCCGTTCTAAGTTGAGAGATTAAATCCCCTTGAATCCTAAGGGTCCCTAGGGTCAAACTAGCCCACTAGGTACCTCCAGTAAGCGCCACAGAGCTGCATTGCATAGAGGTGTAAAAAGGGGCGTGGCCTCAGAACACCTGTCTGCAACGCAGCTCCCTGGCGCATACTGGAGATACCTGTTGGGCTAGTTGGCCCTCAGGGACCCTCAGTATTGAAGGGGAATTAATTCCCCATCTTACAACTGGCCAGGGGACACGTTTGCAGAGTGCTGCATGGAGGGGGCGTGGCCTCCGGCGCGATGCCTGTCTTCTATTTATTTTATTTTTTTAAGAAGGAGGGCTGTGTGGCCCCCCTTCTTTCTCTAATTTATTGGCCCTGGGAACCCCATCCCCCAGTGCCTGCACCCTAATTTTTTAGGCCACGTGGCCCCCCTCCCAAGGCCTTAATCGGCCCCGGGGACACCAACAATCGGGTCATGGCCTTTTTTTTTATTCTTTAGGAGGGGGGCTGCGTGCCCCCCTCCTCAGGCCACTTATGGCCCCGGGGATCCCATTCCCCGGGGCCGGCCTTTGTTTTTTATTATTTAAAAAAATATATATATATTTATAGAAACACCTAGGACATGCTGGACAAACCGTATGTACCTATCACCATGACGATTTGCGTGATATTCATTAAAAGGCGACTATGCATAGAATGAATCCACGTGGAATGTATTTACACCGCTAGTGAAGCTCTGACGTGTTTGACGCCCTACCGTGCCTAATCCAGGCGCCCCTGCTGGTGGGTACTCTCCAGGTAGACACCCTTTTCGTTTATTTATACAAACATGGGTAGCTATTGATGGGCACATTTAATACACAAACACACCAAGCCATTCAAAGGGGATTCAACAAAAATTTGACCAAACTATGCAAGAAACCCCCCTCACGGTTAATAAAACACACTTCCACCGCCGGATGCGTAATACTTTTCATTTTACTCTCTGGAAAGGAGACGAACCTCACTTGAGACTCACAGAGTGCTCTTGGCTGAGCCCAATGCTGTGTTACACCCACCAGTGCCCGCCGAGTGCCACACACCTCTGTGTTGTATTCCACCAGCTAGTGCGTATGCTATGACACTCTCTAGCCCATGTGCACTGTAACACCACCTCGTGAATATGTCATGCCACACTTGCCTTCGCACGGGTTATATTGCCCCATCTAACGTGCCTTGCTCGATGCCTATGTTATAATGCACAGCTCTATGCCATACATATTACAATCTGGGATCCATATCTTTGTCACAGTGCATATGCAACGTTACACTCCCCAGCACATATTTTATATTACAACTTTAGAGACCAGTTAGGTTACACAACACTGCCCTGTGCATATTACACTCCAAAGCGCATATCGCATAGCACACGCTAGTGCATGTGCTATCTCACGCTCTCCAATGAATCTGTCATTGCGCACAATGTATTGCATATTATATTTCACGCCCCGGTTCATCTTATATCACACTTTTTTGTGCATAGTTCATACCATATACTATATCTAGTTTTCATTTTCTATCGTTCTTTCAGGACTATGCTCTATATAACACTGTGTCCACCTACCCTTTTCACAGGCATTACATTTTGCGATGAGGAGTGGAGGGTCAGGGGGTGTTTCTGCCAAGTGAGCCCGGAGTCACAGTCACAAAGGTCCTCTTCTTCCTGAATAAAAGTGAGATTATGCTGCATACTTGTTGATATTTTAAGTAGTTCGCACAGACACACATTTTAAAAACAATAAAGTTCCTAATACCCACCTTCTCTGAACAGTTAGTTTGCTGCCCCATCCACCTCCTCCCTATCCTCTGTTGTCTGAATCCATGGACTAGCCTCCTCCCTCCTGCCATGCATGGTCTGATATGCTGCCACTGCCCTCCATTTAGCATGATGTACCAGTCCACTCCTCCTGCCCTCCATTGCCCAATTCTATGGTCCATCATTGACCTCCTGCTTAGCCTCTGTGCTTAGCTTGCTGCCCCTATACTCCTTCCCCCTGCCCTCCGATGTCTTTTTGCATGCCCCTCCTCCATCCTTTTTGCCCACCATGTTCCATGGATCTGCCACTCCTATCTACTCTGAGTGTTCTATTGAGCTGCCACTCCCCTCCTACCTGCCTAGCATTGTCAGATGACTGTAACCTGTCCCTGCCACCTCCACCCTGCCTGTCCACATGCCATGCCCCTATCCCCTTCCTCCTGTCCTCCATGGTGCATTTTACTGCCACACCCTTCTGCCCTCCCTGGTCTGTTGTGCTGCAACTGCTCCTCCTGCCTGCCCCACGCGGTCTGTTGTGAGGCCCCTTCCCCTGAACTCTCTTGTCTGTGCCCAGGTCCTGACACTCCCTTGTATCCTCCATGGTCCTTTGTGCATGCCCCTGCACCCTCCTTCTTGCCCAACATAGCCATTGTGCTGCCACTAACCCTCACGCTTGCCATGCATGGTGGTCTGTGCTGCCATGGCCCCTCCCACCTTCCCTGTGTGGTCATCTAGCTGCCCCTGACCCCCTCCCACCTTCCCTCCATGGTCTGTGTGTATGCCATCATAGTCTCACTGTTGCTCTCCGTGGTGTGTCTTGTTTCTAGTGCTCATCCTGCCTGACCTCCATGGTCATCTTGTTGCTCCTGCCTTGCCCCCTTGCCCCCAGCCCTCTGTTTCCATGTGCAGACCCCTATTCCCTCCCTCCTGGCTTGTCTGTTCCATTGTAATGCCCCTGATCCATCCCTCCTGCCCTTTATGGTCTGTTATGCTGCAGCTTTCTTTCCTGTCTGTCCATTATGGTAAGCTAGCTACCATTGCCTCTTTCCCTTCTGTTCTCTGTTGTCCATGTGCATGGTCCTGTCCCATCCCTATTGCTTTCTATGGATTGTTGTGCTGCACTCCCGCATGCCCTGTGTGGTGTATTGTGCTGCTGCAAACCCTGATGCCTGCCCTGTAGGTTTAGTTTGGTGCACCTCTCCATGTCCCTCCTGTCTTCTGTTATCCGAGTCCATGTCCCTACCCCAATTCCTCCTGCCTACCATGATCCAATGTACCATACTTGCGAACATTTTGAACTTGGTAAGAGGGAGATTTTGAAAGAAAACTGGGGTATTGATTTTCCCCTTTGTGGTACATTGAAAAAGAGGAGATTGTAGACAGGAGACAGATCAAATAAAGCCCATTTGAGTTTAAAAACATTGGACGTTTCCTGGCTGAAACGGGTCTGTTGGCATGTATGGTTGTACTACCACTGCCTCTTCCTTCTGCCCACAATGGTCTATTATATTGCCACAGCCTCTCTTGCCAGTCCTGTATTGTTGGTTTGTTGCCCCTGCCCCCCTGCCCACTGTCCTTCATAGTCTGTTGTGTTGCCACTGGCCTTCCTGCCTGCCCAGTGTGGTCAAATTGCTGCCTCTGCACTCTCCTACCTGCCTTCAATTTTCAGAGTCCATGCCCCTGGCCTCTGCCTCTCAACAGTATCCCAATGAACAACTAGATTGCTAATTCTATATTTATTACAAAAGTGTGGAACGCCTGACGTCATCTTGATGTAATCATAACTGTAATACCTAGAGCATTTCCTTTAGAAATTACACATATGAGAGGGTCTTATTTGCATCAAAATTAAAAAACTAAAATGAGGACATATTATCTAAGTTTTCAAATAGCGACAAAGAACTTTTAAATTATTTGTAATCTTTATGTTTTTTTTATACAGTTGACCTCTTGATTAAATGTTGCACTTAGGGGAGAGGATGTGGTGTTACTTCCAGAGCTGCAGACGTTGCAGCTGGGGAACTAGGTTGGAGTTTCTGCTTCAGCTCAACATTCTGTGATTCTGGTCAAATCACTTAATCTCCCCAGTCTACAACCAAAATGAATTTGATCTTGTGTGAGGTAACCAATGCTCATGTAAAGCACTCCAATAACTGACAAGTCTGCACTATATAAAAACTGCAAACACACAAAAAATAAGGGGCAGATTTATTACGGACTTGCGCCACTTTTACGCCGCCGTTGCGTCACTTTTGTAAACCCTGCACCATGTTGCGCCCCATTTACAACGTGACGCATCTAGGGAGATGCGTCATGTTGTAAAGCTTGCGCCACATGTGGGCGTACCTGCACAGGGGGGGGGGCGTTCCGGTGCAGGAACGCCTCCGAAAAGTGGCTGAGTGAAATCTACAAGATTTCACTCAGTCACTTTTCCGTCCATGCTGCGTCAAAACCCTGCGCCTGCTTGAAGCAGGCGTAAGGATTGACGCAGCCTTGTAATGATAGGGCACCCCTGAGCCTTGCTGGAGCTGCGTCGTGCTTGCGACGTAACTCCAGCAATGCGCCAACCTTCCGCCATCAGATGCGTCACGCATCTGTTTATCCTTGAGCCACGATGCGCTGCATTGTAAATGCGGCGCATCTATTGTGGCGCAAGGGTAAACTTTCGTGACGCATCTTCCCTGGCGCATTGATGCTCATTTGCAGGGATGCGCCAGGGAACATAAATCTGCCCCTAAGTGTTTTGCACACTTCTGTCATTGGGCTACATGTGGGCTACATCTGGGTGATATTTGTGCTGCATTTGGGCTCTTTTGTCTCTGGTGGCCATCTTGGGAGATTTATTTGTTATGAAGTTTCCTAATTTCCTCATTTACTGCAGTCTCCTCAGTAGGAAATGCTTTAAGTTTTTTACTTTGATTCCATCAAGAAGATATTCAGATATGTCACACATTTGCCTTAAATTCTGAATGTTAGCACTCTAGTTACCCATTGATCACTGTAGTAAAGCTAGTGCTCACCATGGAAGTCTGCTGCTGGTATTAAAAGTGCATGTTTCAGTCAGCATATCAGAATGTTTTAATGAAATAGAAGAGGATTTGAGAGGTCACTCAAAATGTGCCCTAATTTTTCTTTCTTCAGCACTAATCATAATTTCTATGGCAAAATGAACCCCCTCATTGTGTTCCTTTTTAAATTAAATGTTTTAAGTGTTACCAGTTTATTCCAATCAAGATGGCTTCAGGTGTGCCATACTTTTGTCATAAGTAAGACAGTAAGCGTTCTAGTTGTTCTTAAGAACACTCTGGGAATTCTGTCATTGGGCTATACTTCGGCTACATCTGGGTGATATTTGGGTTACATTTGGGCTCTTTTGTCTCTGGTGGCCAATTTGGGAGATTTATTTGTTATGAAGTTTCCTAATTTCCTCATTCACTGCAGTCTCCTCAGTAGGAAATACTTTCAGTTTTTTACTTTGGTTCCATCAAGAAGGCATTCAGATGTGTCACACATTTCCCATAAATTCTGAATGTTAGCACTCTAGTTGCTCATTAGATCACTGTAGTAAAGCTACTGCTCACCAGGGAAGTCTGCTGCTGGTATTCAAAGTGCACGTTTCAGTCTGCATATCAGATTTTTTTTATGAAATAGAAGAGGATTTCAGAAGTCAAAAGGTGCCCTAATTTTTCTTTCTGCAGCACTAATCATAACTTCTACTGCAAAATGAACCCCCTCATTTTGTTCCTTTGTAAATTAAATGTTTTACCACTTTATTCCAATCAAGATGGCTTCAGGTGTGCCATAGTTTTGTCATAAGTAAGAATGTTAGCGCTCTAGATGTTTGTTAGAACACTCTGGGACATTCTGTCATTGGGCTATACTTGGGCTACATCTGTGTGATATTTGGGCTACATTTGGGCTCTTTTGTCTCTGGTGGCCATCTTGGGAGATTTATTTGTTATGAATCAAGATGGCTTCAGGTGTGCAATACGTTTGTCATAAGTAGGACTGTTAGCGCTCTAGTTGTTATTTAGAACACTCTGGGAAGCTGCAGTAGAACACAAAGGAATCAACTGACAGTCTCTGCCCTTGTTGGATGTACATGTTTTACTGAGAATGTCAGACTTCATTCTCACATGACTGAGAAAGATAATGTGAATTTACAGAAAATATGCTCTCAGTTTAGCTTATAGATCACCTTCCAAACCTCAGTGGGAAAAGCATGAGAAAATAGTTTTCTCTCAAACATGATTCATGATATCACAGCAGAAGGCTTTTTCACACCTTAGAACACACCACAATTCCTAAAATGAGTATGGTACCATCAACAAATGATTTATAATGTAACTAAGGCTTAAAACCTTCTATTAACTGCAATGCTTGTTAATGAGGTGCTATCATGTATATTGGTCCCAAGATGGCTGCCAACACTTCTTGGATGAAATACTGACAGCCAATCATATCTCACGATGAGATGTGTGGTTAGGCTCTGCCCAGATATATCTATCTTTTTAACTCTAATTTTCTCAGGAACTACTAAACGGTTTTACACCATTTAAGCAAAAGGCATGAGTCTGAACTTAGGACTACCTCTTTGCCAAATTTGGTGTAATGCCGTTCAACAGTTCGGGCTGTAGCTGCATCAACAAGTCCTATGGGAAAATGCATGGGGAAAACGCGTTTTGGGACCCCCTTTTTTCTCATCCCCCGCTTGCCGAATCACCGTGAAATTTGCAGGATAGGAGCGGACCGGAGCTGGCCAAAAGTTTGGAAAATTTCGCGAAGATTCATCAATCGGCGCCAACGTTATTCCAAATAGAATTTTGCGGATTTCCTATGGAAAATAGGTCCTAACTATAACTACCTACTGGCGACTGCCAGTAGGTAATCTACATGCACACACACACACATATATATATATATATATATATATATATATATATATATATATATATATATATATATATATATATATATATATATTACCTACTGGCGGTCGCCAGTAGGTAGTTATAGTTAGGACCACGTTTCCATAGGAAAACCTCAACATTCTATTTTGAATAACTTTGGCGCCGGTCGACGAATCCTCGCGAATTTCTCAAAATAGGTGGGGCGCTACGCTCCGCTCCTACCCTGAAAGTCTCGGGGGGATTCGTCAAGCGGGGGCTGAGATAAAAGGGGGGTCCCAAAACGCGTTTTTCCCATGCATTTTTCCATAGGACCTTTAGAACGAGCTACAGCCCGAACGGCTGAACAGAATTACTAGAAATTTGGCAGAGAGGTAGTCCCTAGGTCAAGGAAGTGCCTTTTGTAGGTTTGGTGTAAATCTGTTCAGTAGATTCTGAGAAAATAGCCTTTAAATCAATATATATATCTGAGCCCGCTTACGGTACGCTTACCGTACGCTTACGGTAAGCGTACGGTGGCGTGCGCGAGCGCGATTCTGATTGGCTCTTAGATCTTAGTAAACATTCGAATCGGCAGAAACCAGGAAGCGGCGTCCGCCATTTTGTCTACCGCACTGAGTGTTATGTATCAAACATGATGGCCAAAAACATGTTACGGGGATGTTTTGACAACTCCCTCTCACATAGTCATGTTGAGGGAGTCCCCAAACATCCCCCAAGAGCAAAAACGGCATTATTTTTTTTTCGGCAATTTCGCGGGGTACGCTTACCGTACGCTTACCGTAAGCGTACGGTAAAAAAATAAAAATAAAAAAAACACTATCCACACTTTCTCCACCCCTTGTGCAAATGGTGGGCGAAGGCCACCATTTGTGCATGGCTTATCAGAGCACAGAAATTTCCCAAAAAATTTCAACAGATTACCTATCACAAGGAAGCGCATAATATGTCCTCCATGTGCGCACGGTGCGCGAAGCGCATCGTGCGTACATGGCCCATCTAGCGTAACGTGGGCACGGCACTAACTGCGTAAAGTGGGTGCGCGGTGCGCGAAGCGCACCGCGTGCTCACTGTGCGCGCACGGTGCGCGAAGCGCACCGTGCGCGCACGGAACAAACTGCGTTAAGTGGGCGCGCACGCCACGAATGGCGTAAAGTCACTTAGCATTTAAAAAACCGTACAAATTCACTGAAAAAACCATAGGTTTCACACACGTTATAGTTAGGAATTAGCATTTAAAAAACCTTGCAAATTCACTGAAAAAACCATAGGTTTCACACATGTTATAGTTAGCGGAAATTTTACTGATAAAAAACCAATGAAATTGCCCCGTTATAGTTAGTGCTGGCAACTATAACTCACGCGACCGCAATCTTCTGCTGATGACATATGTGTCTTTATGAAAAAAAAATATTTGTAATATATGTATAGCTAAAAATGTATGGAAGAAGACATGGGCAAATAAGTGTCTAAATACAGTATTAGCATCAGCAGAGGATTGCGGTCGCGTGAGTTATAGTTGCCAGCACTAACTATAACGGGGCAATTTCATTGGTTTTTTATCAGTAAAATTTCCGCTAACTATAACATGTGTGAAACCTATGGTTTTTTCAGTGAATATATATATATATATGGTTACTCAAAGAGAAAAGAGCGCGGCACACCTCTTGATGGTTTATAGTTGTTTATTCAGTTCGTGACAAGCTTCCCTACGCGTTTCGAACCGTAGTTCCTGATCACGGTAGTGTATAGCTTGGTCCTTTCTCAATTTCTCATTATATACATTTTGATTTTTATTGGTGCATTATGGGTTTAGTAGTTATATGATAGTTTTTTGAATACACAAAACTTTATTTAAACTTTGAAGTGCACACTTATTGGTGATGATGGCGATTTAGACAGTGTTAGAGTGAAACTCATGTGTTTAATCATAATCCTTATTAGTGAATATTTTAATCCACCCATGTGAGTCCAGGTGGGGGCCCAATTTTTGGTAATTGGCCAATTACCAAAAATTGGTACATGAGTTTCACTCTAACACTGTCTAAATCGCCATCATGTCATCCATTTTGAGATCATTCAACGCCCATCTGTCATCCTGAGTCATGTTACCATATTTATCATGATTTTTTCTCCTTTCTTTGATGTAAATTGTCCGTAGTTCTTCGGTCATTAGTTCCTGGAAAATGTCAACTCTGTTGCCTGCAGGTAGTTGTGGGCAGAATCGTGATCTGGATTTGCATTGACTGCTGATGGTTAGATTTGTTTCAATTGCTAGCGTTTCACAGATCTGTTTGTTCGTCCTGTCCATTGTATCTGCAGGTGTGTTAGTGTCATCTTCAAATAGCAAATTGTGTGCTGTTGTTAAGGGCACGAGATCGTCCAGAGTCAACGGTGTCAATGGTTCTGATATTTGGTGGGACTTGCTTTTTGTTGGTAATGATGCAAAATGTTATATATATATATATATATATATATATATATATATATATATATATATTACCTACTGGCGGTCGCCAGTAGGTAGTTATAGTTAGGACCACGTTTCCATAGGAAATCCGCAACATTCTATTTTGAATAACTTTGGCGCCGGTCGACGAATCCTCGCGAATTTTTCAAAATAGGTGGGGCGCTACGCTCCGCTCCTACCCTGAAAGTCTCGGGGGGATTCGTCAAGCGGGGGCTGAGATAAAAGGGGGGTCCCAAAACGCGTTTTTCCCATGCATTTTTCCATAGGACCTTTAGACAGGGCTACAGCCCGAACGGCTGAACAGAATTACTAGAAATTTGGCAGAGAGGTAGTCCTCAGGTCAAGGAAGTGCCTTTTGTAGGTTTGGTGTAAATCTGTTCAGTAGATTCTGAGAAAATAGCCTTTAAATCAATATATATATCTGAGCCAGCTTACGGTGCGCTTACGGTACGCTTACCGTACGCGTACGGTGGCGTGCGCGAGCGCGATACTGATTGGCTCTTAGATCTTAGTAAACATTCGAATCGGCCGAAACCAGGAAGCGGCGGCCGCCATTTTCTCTCTCGCACTA
Organism: Triturus cristatus; assembly: GCF_964204655.1. NCBI lineage: Eukaryota > Metazoa > Chordata > Amphibia > Caudata > Salamandridae > Triturus > Triturus cristatus. The sequence continues at coordinate 1,360,717,533 of NC_140591.1, read as the reverse complement.
AGAGTGATGTTTAAAATATAAAGCACAAAAACATGTAAAGGGGCTGTTTAGACAGCTCCCACACACATAGCCATGTTGAGGGAGTCCCCAAAGATCCCCCAAGGCCAAAAACGGAATTTTTATTTTTTCGGTAATTTCGCCGATTACGCTTACCGTACGCGTACGGTAAAAAATTATTAAAAAAAAAAAATTATCCACACTCTCCCCACCCCGTGTGCAATTGGTGGCCGAAGGGCACCAATGGTGCATGGCTTATTAGACATGTGATAAACTAAAAAAAATTTTTAAAAAATAATAAAAAAAAAATTATCCACACTCTCTCCACCCCGTGTGCAAATGGTGCCCGAAGGGCACCATTTGTGCATGGCTTATAACATATACGAAAAATTAAAATATTACCTTTCAAAACGAAGTGCATCATATGTCCTCCATGTGCGCACGGTGCGCGAAGCGCATCGTGCGTACATGGCCCATCTAGCGTAACGTGGGCACGCGGTGCGCATAGCGCACCGCGAGCCCACCGTGCGTGCACGGCACTAACTGCGTAAAGTGGGCGCGCGGTGCACGAAGCGCAGCGTGCGCGCACGGAACGAACTGCGTTAAGTGGGCGCGCACGCCACGAATGGTGTAAAGTAACTTAGCATTTAAAAAACCGTACAAATTCACTGAAAAAACCATAGGTTTCACACACGTTATAGTTAGGAATTAGCATTTAAAAAACCTTGCAAATTCACTGAAAAACCATAGGTTTCACACATGTTATAGTTAGCGGAAATTTTACTGATAAAAAACCAATGAAATTCCCCCGTTATAGTTAGTGCTGGCAACTATAACTCACGCGACCGCAATCTTCTGCTGATGACATATGTGTCTTTATGAAAAAAAAATATTTGTAATATATGTATAGCTAAAAATTTATGGAAGAAGACATGGGCAAATAAGTGCCTAAATACAGTATTAGCATCAGCAGAGGATTGCGGTCGCGTGAGTTATAGTTGCCTGCACTAACTATAACGGGGGAATTTCATTGGTTTTTTATTAGTAAAATTTCCGCTAACTATAACATGTGTGAAACCTATGGTTTTTTCAGTGAATATATATATATATATATATATATATTACCTACTGGCGGTCGCCAGTAGGTAGTTATAGTTAGGACCACGTTTCCATAGGAAATCCGCAACATTCTATTTTGAATAACTTTGGCGCCGGTCGACGAATCCTCGCGAATTTCTCAAAATAGGTGGGGCGCTACGCTCCGCTCCTACCCTGAAAGTCTCGGGGGGATTCGTCAAGCGGGGGCTGAGATAAAAGGGGGGTCCCAAAACGCGTTTTTCCCATGCATTTTTCCATAGGACCTTTAGACAGGGCTACAGCCCGAACGGCTGAACAGAATTACTAGAAATTTGGCAGAGAGGTAGTCCTCAGGTCAAGGAAGTGCCTTTTGTAGGTTTGGTGTAAATCTGTTCAGTAGATTCTGAGAAAATAGCCTTTAAATCAATATATATATCTGAGCCAGCTTACGGTACGCTTACGGTACGCTTACCGTACGCGTACGGTGGCGTGCGCGAGCGCGATTCTGATTGGCTCTTAGATCTTAGTAAACATTCGAATCGGCCAAAACCAGGAAGCGGCGGCCGCCATTTCGTGTGTTTCACTCAGAAAAAAAAGAGTGATAACAAGAAAAGGGGGCAAGGAGGAGAGTTACAGACCCCCTTACATTTGTGAGGGGGTCAAAGAAGGACAGAAAAGTACAAAGAAAACATTTATTGATTTTAAAAAAAATCACGGGGTATGCGTACGGTAAGCGTACGGTAACAAAAAAAAATAATAAAAGAAATGAAATGCAGATTTAAGAGTTTAGATATTAGGGGGCTCTAAAAAGAGCCGTTGTGTTTATGAAGTTATTTTTTAGTGGTACCTACAAGTAAGTACCGATGCAGAGTCTAAGGTTCAAGAGGAAGACTCTGTTCCCTTCATCATTGAAGTGCACACCATCTCCTCTATAAATGTCTTGCATGTCGTAACGCAAGTTGTTGTGGTAAATGGAACCCATACCATAGTCACGGAGGAAAGCAGAAACAGATTTGTTGACGTGCTTTCTTGCTTTGTCAATCTGCGGACAGAAATGATTGGACCAGTTCCATTTTTGCCTTTGGCATATGTTGGAAAACACAAAGGCAGTTTTAGGGAAAAGTGAAAACAGTTGTGCAAAGGTGTCCTTCATAAGCATTTCCAGACCTACCCCAGTCAAAGTGCCTAGGTCATTGCCACCACAGTGCACTATTATGAGGTCAGGGTGTTGGATTTGCATGAAGGATTTCACCAATGGCATCAATTGGTGCCACTTTAACCCTCTCTGACCAATCCATTTAATGTCTACATTTGGCAAAGCAAGGTCTCTCACCATATCTGTTTTCTCTGCATACTTTTCACTCCAGAAGACATAGCTGTGCCCTACAATCCACACTGTGAACATCTTCAAAGGAGAACTGGATGCACTCAGGAGGTGTCTTTCAGTAGAATGGCAATATGAAAAGAAAGACAGTTTGGAAATGGAGGCATACATATTTTTTTCAAAAAAAAAAGAACTGATTGGCTGTTTCATACCATTCTAGAATAAAAACTAGGCTGTATGTGTAAATTAATAGAAGCATGTTTTGTATTGGTACAGAAAAATGTGTTACCGAAGAACAGTACTATGGATTTGCTGTTAGGTTTGAAAAGTCAAGCACTCTTGCTCTTTGGAATTGAAACATTGTTTGGCGAACTTCTGACCTGACTCCACACAGCAGTGTTCCAGTCAAGTCAAGTCAAGTCACAAAACTTATATAGCGCACTACATACCCATAGGGTTTCAAGGCGCTTAGGAAGGGGAGGAGGATTACCTTTCAAATATCCAGGTTTTAAGTTGCTTTCTGAATGCTAGGTGGTTCTGGGTGAGGCGAAGGTATGCGGGGAGAGAGTTCCATGTTTTAGCAGCCAGGTAAGAAAAGGATCTGCCTCCCATGGTGGTCTTGTTGATGCGAGGGATAGTGGCGAGGGCTTGGCTGGAAGAGCGTAGTTGGCGGGAGGGGGTGTAAAAGGACAGACGTGAGTTGAGGCATTCTGGTCCGATGTCGTAGAGTGATTTGTGTGCGTGGGTAAGCAGTCTGAAAGTGATCCTCTTATTGACGGGTAGCCAGTGGAGGTCTTTGAGGTGACCAGAGATGTGTTCGTTGCGTGGGATGTCTAATATGATTCTGGCTGAGGCGTTTTGGATTCGTTGGAGTTTCTTCTGGAGTTTTGCGGTAGTACCTGCGTAGAGGGTGTTTCCGTAGTCCAGTCGGCTCGTGACCAGAGCGTGGGTGACAGTTTTCCTTGTTTCGGTGGGGATCCAGCGAAATGTTTTTCTGAGCATGCGAAGAATGTTGAAGCAGGAAGAGGATACGGCGCTGACTTGTCTGTTCATTGAGAGTGAGGAATCCAGGATGACGCCTAGGTTCCGTGCGTGGTCCGTCGGGATGGGTGCTTTTCCGAGGGCTTCCGGCCACCAGGAGTCGTCCCATGAAGAGGGGGACGTACCTAGAATGAGTACTTCAGTTTTGTCTGAGTTCAGTTTCAGACGGCTGTGTTTCATCCATTCGGCAACTTCTTTCATTCCTTCGTGTAGGTTAGTTTTGGCGGTGCTGGGGTCATTGGTGAGAGAAAGGATAAGTTGGGTGTCATCCGCGTAAGAGATGATGTTGAGGTTGTGATGGCGTGCGATGGCCGCGAGGGGGCTCATGTATACGTTGAAGAGGGTGGGACTGAGTGAGGATCCTTGTGGTACGCCGCAGATGACTTCATAGGCCTCGGACTTGAATGGTGGAAGGCGGACTCTCTGGGTTCTTCCGGTGAGGAACGAGGTGATCCAATCAAGTGCTTTTCCTTGGATCCCGATGTTTCTGAGGCGCTGTAAAAGGGTGCTGTGGCAGACTGTGTCGAATGCTGCAGAGAGGTCAAGGAGGATGAGGGCGACTGTGTCTCCATTGTCCAGTAGAGTTCGAATGTCGTCTGTTGCTGCGATGAGGGCGGTCTCAGTGCTGTGTTTTGCTCGGAAGCCAGATTGTGAGGGGTCGAGGGATTTGTTGGCTTCGAGGAAGGCGGCGAGCTGGTTGTTGACAGCTTTCTCGATGACTTTGGCCGGAAATGGAAGAAGCGAGATGGGGCGGTAATTTTTGAGTTCGGTGGGGTCTGCTGTGGGTTTTTTCAGGAGGGCAGTGAGTTCAGCGTGTTTCCAGTCTTCTGGGAAGGTAGCGGAGTTGAAGGAGCAGTTGATGACGTCTCGGAGGTGCGGTGCTATGACGGAGTCTGCTTTGTTGAAGACGTGGTGAGGGCATGGGTCTGTGGGGGATCCTGAGTGGATGGAATTCATCAGGCGGATGGTGTCCTCAGTGGAGATTGGGTTCCAGGCGTTAAGGGTGTTCACGGGGGGAAGGTGTACAGCAGATGGTGGGGTGGGTTGGTTTCCGGGTTGGTTGTCAAAGCTGTTGTGGATGTCTGCAATCTTGTTGTGGAAAAATGAGGCTAGGGAGTCGCAGAGGGTTTGAGAGGGGGTGATGTCGTTGGAGTTGGCCGAGGGATTGGAGAATTCCTTGACGATGTTGAAAAGTTCCTTGCTGTTGTGGGCGTTGTTGTCAAGTCGATCCTTGAATGCTGTTTTCTTGGCTTTTCGGATTAGTTGGTGGTGAGTACGGGTGGCGTTTTTGAAGGCGTCCTTGGTGCTGGTGGTAGGGTCTTTTTTCCAGGCCTTTTCGAGGGAGCGGCAGAGTTTCTTGGATTTCTTAAGCTCATCGTTGAACCATGAGGCCTTCTTGTTGCCGGGTTTGTTTTGACGTTTTTTCAGTGGAGCTAAGGTATCAGCGGTGTTGGATAGCCATAGGGTGAGGTTGGCGGCGGCTTTGTTAACGTTAGAAGAGAGGGCTGGGGTGTTTTGAAGGAGTAATGCGGAGATTTGGTCCGTGGTGATTTTGTTCCAGTTTCTTTGCAGAGTTGGTTGGAGGTGGTTGGTGGGTTTGGGCTTGTTGTAGGTGAAGTGGACGCAGCTGTGGTCAGTCCAGATGAGATCCGTAGTGTGGCTGAAGGAGACATGATTGCTGGAGGTGAAGATGGGGTCGAGTGTGTGACCTGCGATGTGGGTGGGGGAAGTGACCAGTTGTTTAAGTCCGAGGTTGGCGAGGTTGTCCCGAGGGTGGCGGTGTTGTGGTCGTTGATCTTTTCGAGGTGAAAGTTTAGGTCTCCCAGAAGGATGTATTCTTTGGAGGGGAGCGCGTGTGGGGTGATGAAGTCCGTGATGTCTTCACTGAATTTTGCGCGGGGTCCTGGTGGCCTGTAGAGGAGTGTGCCTCTGAGTGTGGTCTTGGGGTCGGTGTGGATCTGGAAGTGAAGGTGTTCGGAGTTGGCGAGGTTGGCGTCGGAGCTGGTTGAGATGCGGATGGATTTCTTATGGACGATGGCGATTCCTCCTCCTGTGTGGCTGGTACGGTCTTTGCGAGTGATCTTATAGTCTTCAGGGATGGCAATGGTGATGTCTGGTGCGGAGGAAGCGTTCATCCATGTTTCCGTAAGGAAGGCGATGTCCGGAGAAGTGGTGTCTAGTAGATTCCATAGGTCGATGGCGTGCCTGTGGACCGATCGGGTGTTGAGCAAGATGCATTGTAGGTGGTTGGGGTCGGGTATCTGTGGTGTGGTCGTAGTGGAGATGTTGTTGGTGCCGCTGAATTTGCAGGAGAAGCAGGAGAAAGGACCGTGAGTTTGTCCAGGGGCGGCTTGGACGCAGTTGGGGGCGCGACCGGGGTTAAGGGCTAGGAGGGAGGCGGCATCGTAGGTAATGCGGGGGGGCTGGGCAGCGCGAGGGGCAGGGGGTCTGGCGCTGGGCGCGGTCCAGGCGCGGACGGGCGTAGACGGGCTTACCTTTGGCGCACCTTCGGCGCGGGTTGGGCGCTGGCGCTGCGCGTGAACGCTGCGCGCGGGAACAACTGTCATATATGGATAGTGGAGGGGGAGGGGCGAGGGCGGCTCAGCTGGGAGGCGTGGCGGGCTCAAGGGAACAACAACAACAGTAACAGAGCCAAAATGGAGGGGAGGGCAGAGCAGGGCGCCGATAGCACACGATGTCAATTACACAATGCAGGAAAGTAATGGAGCGACCAAGCAAGCATCCGGTGAAGCAGTGACCAGGCGGTGGGAAATGATAATGATTCCTGGCGCTGTTTAAATAAATAATTAAATGCTCACACGCTCTAAAATCTTTTCGCTATGCAAATATAAAGTACCGCAACTCTGAAACGCTGAAACGCTATGGCGCTATTACAATCAATGAATCACTCAGCTTTGTAGCACAATACCGCCTTTCAGCAGCAAGCAGGCAGGGGAGCGACCACTCGACGCAGGAGCAAGGAGTGGATCACGGAGCACAAAGGTCAGAGGGCGCTCTATATTGTTAGTGGGAGGGCGGCTCAGCTGGGAGGCGTGGCGGGCTCAAGGGAACAACAACAACAGTAACAGAGCCAAAATGGAGGGGAGGGCAGAGCAGGGCGCCGATAGCACACGATGTCAATTACACAATGCAGGAAAGTAATGGAGCGACCAAGCAAGCATCCGGTGAAGCAGTGACCAGGCGGTGGGAAATGATAATGATTCCTGGCGCTGTTTAAATAAATAATTAAATGCTCACACGCTCTAAAATCTTTTCGCTATGCAAATATAAAGTACCGCAACTCTGAAACGCTGAAACGCTATGGCGCTATTACAATCAATGAATCACTCAGCTTTGTAGCACAATACCGCCTTTCAGCAGCAAGCAGGCAGGGGAGCGACCACTCGAGGCAGGAGCAAGGAGTGGATCACGGAGCACAAAGGTCAGAGGGCGCTCTATATTGTTAGTGGGAGGGCGGCTCAGCTGGGAGGCGTGGCGGGCTCAAGGGAACAACAACAACAGTAACAGAGCCAAAATGGAGGGGAGGGCAGAGCAGGGCGCCGATAGCACACGATGTCAATTACACAATGCAGGAAAGTAATGGAGCGACCAAGCAAGCATCCGGTGAAGCAGTGACCAGGCGGTGGGAAATGATAATGATTCCTGGCGCTGTTTAAATAAATAATTAAATGCTCACACGCTCTAAAATCTTTTCGCTATGCAAATATAAAGTACCGCAACTCTGAAACGCTGAAACGCTATGGCGCTATTACAATCAATGAATCACTCAGCTTTGTAGCACAATACCGCCTTTCAGCAGCAAGCAGGCAGGGGAGCGACCACTCGAGGCAGGAGCAAGGAGTGGATCACGGAGCACAAAGGTCAGAGGGCGCTCTATATTGTTAGTGGGAGGGCGGCTCAGCTGGGAGGCGTGGCGGGCTCAAGGGAACAACAACAACAGTAACAGAGCCAAAATGGAGGGGAGGGCAGAGCAGGGCGCCGATAGCACACGATGTCAATTACACAATGCAGGAAAGTAATGGAGCGACCAAGCAAGCATCCGGTGAAGCAGTGACCAGGCGGTGGGAAATGATAATGATTCCTGGCGCTGTTTAAATAAATAATTAAATGCTCACACGCTCTAAAATCTTTTCGCTATGCAAATATAAAGTACCGCAACTCTGAAACGCTGAAACGCTATGGCGCTATTACAATCAATGAATCACTCAGCTTTGTAGCACAATCCATGAGCTGTTGCTATGGTAGCAGGCAGAAGTCAAGTTGGGGGAAGGGTACTAGGCTGAAGTCAAGTTGGGGGAAGGGTACTTTTGGGAAAGGGTTGGTTTTCAACCAATAGAAATGTGTGATTACATTTGAAAAAAAGGGGGAAGCACTGAGATTTGAAACTTACATGTATATGTGTGGAAAAATAGAGGGAAACTTTGCCATTATCTGGTTCTGCTGAGAGGAGAGAGGTGTAGAGAACAGAGATCCTGGCTCTGATAATCTGCTGTTTGAGTGCCACATTTCTTTCACAACTAACTAATTTTAAAGGTGAGTTTAGAGTTTGAGAGGAGATGTATATGGTAAATTAAGAAATGAATAATAGAAATGTAATTCTTTTTGTTGAAGTTGTGTTTATTATTTTCTGTTTTGGGAGAAATTTAAATGTGAGGAACATGTAAAATAATATGGACTATGTTTTCACGATAAATTAAGGTGTATTGGTATAAAAAAAGAATAGTTTAAGGGTTTGAGGTTGGACTCAGTAATGCAAATACATTCAGCATCACTAAGGCTGGTTGCCCTTGCTGGAATGTAGGCAGTCACCCAGGTTACACATGTTGGGAAATATAGGCAGAGATTTATTGTGTACAACTCTGGTAATTTTATATTTGCATTAGTAGGAAAAAGGGGGAGCGATTTTTTGGTGCAGAAGCAGACTCTTAGCACACACCCAGCTGCTTTCCATGTAGAATCATGCACAGTATTTACAAGCGAGTGGGGTTTGAGGTTTCAGTCTGTAATGCAAATACATTCAGCATCACTAAGGCTGGTTGCCCTTGCTGGTATGTAGGCAGTCACCCAGGTTACACATGGTGGTGGTCTGAAAAAGCAGTCTGGACATGGGCTTTTTAAAAAATCTGAAAAGTGGATTCATAATGTGTCAGTCTGTAAAAGTGATTATCACTTGCCAAAAAAAAAGAGCAGTAAGTGTGCTTTCAAATGCGGAAAGAAATTTCGTTTTGTGACTAATGTGAAAACATGACTCTGTATGCAAATAGGAATTACAGGCAGAGATTTACTGCGTTTTGCTCTGGTGATTTCACAGTTGCATTAGTAGGAAAAAGGGGGAGCCATTTTTTGGTGCAGAAGCAGACTCTTAGCACACACCCAGCTGCTTTCCATGTATAATCATGCCCAGTATTTACAAGCGAGTGGGGTTTGAGGTTTCAGTCTGTAATGCAAATACATTCAGCATCACTAAGGCTGGTTGCCCTTGCTGGTATGTAGGCAGTCACCCAGGATACACATGGTGGTGGTCTGAAAAAGAAGTCTGGACATGGGCTTTTTAAAAAATCTGAAAAGTGGATTCATAATGTGTCAGTCTGTAAAAGTGATTATCACTTGCCAAAAAAAAAGAGCAGTAAGTGTGCTTTCCAATTGGCAAAGAAATTTCGTTTTGTGACTAATGTGAAAACATGACTCTGTGTGCAAATAGGAATTACAGGCAGAGATTTATTGCGTTTTGCTCTGGTGATTTCACAGTTGCATTAGTAGGAAAAAGGGGGAGCCATTTTTTGGTGCAGAAGCAGACTCTTAGCACACACCCAGCTGCTTTCCATGTATAATCATGCACAGTATTTACAAGCGAGTGGGGTTTGAGGTTTCAGTCTGTAATGCAAATACATTCAGCATCACTAAGGCTGGTTGCCCTTGCTGGTATGTAGGCAGTCACCCAGGATACACATGGTGGTGGTCTGAAAAAGCAGTCTGGACATGGGCTTTTTAAAAAATCTGAAAAGTGGATTCATAATGTGTCAGTCTGTAAAAGTGATTATCACTTGCCAAAAAAAAAGAGCAGTAAGTGTGCTTTCAAATTGGCAAAGAAATTTTGTTTTGTGACTAATGTGAAAACATGACTCTGTGTGCAAATAGGAATTACAGGCAGAGATTTATTGCGTTTTGCTCTGGTGATTTCACAGTTGCATTAGTAGGAAAAAGGGGGAGCCATTTTTTGGTGCAGAAGCAGACTCTTAGCACACACCCAGCTGCTTTCCATGTGGAATCATGCACAGTATTTACAAGCGAGTGGGGTTTGAGGTTTCAGTCTGTAATGCAAATACATTCAGCATCACTAAGGCTGGTTGCCCTTGCTGGTATGTAGGCAGTCACCCAGGATACACAGGGTGGTGGTTTGAAAAAGCAGTCTGGACATGTGCTTTTTAAAAAATCTGAAAAGTGGATTCATAATGTGTCAGTCTGTAAAAGTGATTATCACTTGCCAAAAAAAGAGAGCAGTAAGTGTGCTTTCAAATTGGCAAAGAAATTTCGTTTTGTGACTAATGTGAAAACATGACTCTGTGTGCAAATAGGAATTACAGGCAGAGATTTATTGCGTTTTGCTCTGGTGATTTCACAGTTGCATTAGTAGGAAAAAGGGGGAGCCATTTTTTGGTGCAGAAGCAGACTCTTAGCACACACCCAGCTGCTTTCCATGTATAATCATGCACAGTATTTACAAGCGAGTGGGGTTTGAGGTTTCAGTCTGTAATGCAAATACATTCAGCATCACTAAGGCTGGTTGCCCTTGCTGGTATGTAGGCAGTCACCCAGGATACACATGGTGGTGGTCTGAAAAAGCAGTCTGGACATGGACTTTTTAAAAAATCTGAAAAGTGGATTCATAATGTGTCAGTCTGTAAAAGTGATTATCACTTGCCAAAAAAAAAGAGCAGTAAGTGTGCTTTCAAATTGGCAAAGAAATTTCGTTTTGTGACTAATGTGAAAACATGACTCTGTGTGCAAATAGGAATTACAGGCAGAGATTTATTGCGTTTTGCTCTGGTGATTTCACAGTTGCCTTAGTAGGAAAAAGGGGGAGCCATTTTTTGGTGCAGAAGCAGACTCTTAGCACACACCCAGCTGCTTTCCATGTATAATCATGCACAGTATTTACAAGCGAGTGGGGTTTGAGGTTTCAGTCTGTAATGCAAATACATTCAGCATCACTAAGGCTGGTTGCCCTTGCTGGTATGTAGGCAGTCACCCAGGATACACATGGTGGTGGTCTGAAAAAGCAGTCTGGACATGGGCTTTTTAAAAAATCTGAAAAGTGGATTCATAATGTGTCAGTCTGTAAAAGTGATTATCACTTGCCAAAAAAAAAGAGCAGTAAGTGTGCTTTCAAATTGGCAAAGAAATTTCGTTTTGTGACTAATGTGAAAACATGACTCTGTGTGCATATAGGAATAACAGGCAGAGATGTATTGCGTTTTGCTCTGGTGATTTCACAGTTGCATTAGTAGGAAAAAGGGGGAGCCATTTTTTGGTGCAGAAGCAGACTCTTAGCACACACCCAGCTGCTTTCCATGTGGAATCATGCACAGTATTTACAAGCGAGTGGGGTTTGAGGTTTCAGTCTGTAATGCAAATACATTCAGCATCACTAAGGCTGGTTGCCCTTGCTGGTATGTAGGCAGTCACCCAGGATACACATGGTGGTGGTCTGAAAAAGCAGTCTGGACATGTGCTTTTTAAAAAATCTGAAAAGTGGATTCATAATGTGTCAGTCTGTAAAAGTGATTATCACTTGCCAAAAAAAAAGAGCAGTAAGTGTGCTTTCAAATTGGCAAAGAAATTTCGTTTTGTGACTAATGTGAAAACATGACTCTGTGTGCATATAGGAATTACAGGCAGAGATTTATTGCGTTTTGCTCTGGTGATTTCACAGTTGCATTAGTAGGAAAAAGGGGGAGCCATTTTTTGGTGCAGAAGCAGACTCTTAGCACACACCCAGCTGCTTTCCATGTATAATCATGCACAGTATTTACAAGCGAGTGGGGTTTGAGGTTTCAGTCTGTAATGCAAATACATTCAGCATCACTAAGGCTGGTTGCCCTTGCTGGTATGTAGGCAGTCACCCAGGATACACATGGTGGTGGTCTGAAAAAGCAGTCTGGACATGGGCTTTTTAAAAAATCTGAAAAGTGGATTCATAATGTGTCAGTCTGTAAAAGTGATTATCACTTGCCAAAAAAAAAGAGCAGTAAGTGTGCTTTCAAATTGGCAAAGAAATTTCGTTTTGTGACTAATGTGAAAACATGACTCTGTGTGCATATAGGAATAACAGGCAGAGATTTATTGCGTTTTGCTCTGGTGATTTCACAGTTGCATTAGTAGGAAAAAGGGGGAGCCATTTTTTGGTGCCGAAGCAGACTCTTAGCACACACCCAGCTGCTTTCCATGTGGAATCATGCACAGTATTTACAAGCGAGTGGGGTTTGAGGTTTCAGTCTGTAATGCAAATACATTCAGCATCACTAAGGCTGGTTGCCCTTGCTGGTATGTAGGCAGTCACCCAGGATACACATGGTGGTGGTCTGAAAAAGCAGTCTGGACATGTGCTTTTTAAAAAATCTGAAAAGTGGATTCATAATGTGTCAGTCTGTAAAAGTGATTATCACTTGCCAAAAAAAAAGAGCAGTAAGTGTGCTTTCAAATTGGCAAAGAAATTTCGTTTTGTGACTAATGTGAAAACATGACTCTGTGTGCATATAGGAATTACAGGCAGAGATTTATTGCGTTTTGCTCTGGTGATTTCACAGTTGCATTAGTAGGAAAAAGGGGGAGCCATTTTTTGGTGCAGAAGCAGACTCTTAGCACACACCCAGCTGCTTTCCATGTGGAATCATGCACAGTATTTACAAGCGAGTGGGGTTTGAGATTTCAGTCTGTAATGCAAATACATTCAGCATCACTAAGGCTGGTTGCCCTTGCTGGTATGTAGGCAGTCACCCAGGTTACACATGGTGGTGGACTGAAAAAGCAGTCTGGACATGGGCTTTTTAAAAAATCTGAAAAGTGGATTCATAATGTGTCAGTCTGTAAAAGTGATTATCACTTGCCAAAAAAAAGAGCAGTAAGTGTGCTTTCAAATTGGGAAAGAAATTTCGTTTTGTTACTAATGTGAAAACATGACTCTGTATGCAAATAGGAATTACAGGCAGAGATTTATTGCGTTTTGCTCTGGTGATTTCACAGTTGCATTAGTAGGAAAAAGGGGGAGACATTTTTTGGTGCAGAAGCAGACTCTTAGCACACACCCAACTGCTTACCTTGTGGAATCATGCACAGTATTTACAAGTGAGTGGGGTTTGAGGTTTCAGTCTGTAATGCAAATACATTCAGCATCACTAAGGCTGATTGCCCTTGCTGGAGTGTAGGCAGTCACCCAGGTTACACATGGTGGTGGTCTGAAAAAGCAGTTTGGACATGTGCTTTTAAAAAAATCTGAAAAGTGGATTTATAATGTGTCAGTCTGTAAAAGTGATTATCACTTGCCAAAAAAAAGAGCAGTAAGTGTGCTTTCAAATTGGCAAAGAAATTTCGTTTTGTGACTAATGTGAAAACATGACTCTGTGTGCATATAGGAATTACAGGCAGAGATTTATTGCGTTTTGCTCTGGTGATTTCACAGTTGCATTAGTAGGAAAAAGGGGGAGCCATTTTTTGGTGCAGAAGCAGACTCTTAGCACACACCCAGCTGCTTTCCATGTGGAATCATGCACAGTATTTACAAGCGAGTGGGGTTTGAGATTTCAGTCTGTAATGCAAATACATTCAGCATCACTAAGGCTGGTTGCCCTTGCTGGTATGTAGGCAGTCACCCAGGTTACACATGGTGGTGGACTGAAAAAGCAGTCTGGACATGGGCTTTTTAAAAAATCTGAAAAGTGGATTCATAATGTGTCAGTCTGTAAAAGTGATTATCACTTGCCAAAAAAAAGAGCAGTAAGTGTGCTTTCAAATTGGGAAAGAAATTTCGTTTTGTTACTAATGTGAAAACATGACTCTGTATGCAAATAGGAATTACAGGCAGAGATTTATTGCGTTTTGCTCTGGTGATTTCACAGTTGCATTAGTAGGAAAAAGGGGGAGACATTTTTTGGTGCAGAAGCAGACTCTTAGCACACACCCAACTGCTTACCTTGTGGAATCATGCACAGTATTTACAAGTGAGTGGGGTTTGAGGTTTCAGTCTGTAATGCAAATACATTCAGCATCACTAAGGCTGATTGCCCTTGCTGGAGTGTAGGCAGTCACCCAGGTTACACATGGTGGTGGTCTGAAAAAGCAGTTTGGACATGTGCTTTTAAAAAAATCTGAAAAGTGGATTTATAATGTGTCAGTCTGTAAAAGTGATTATCACTTGCCAAAAAAAAGAGCAGTAAGTGTGCTTTCAAATTGGCAAAGAAATTTCGTTTTGTGACTAATGTGAAAAGAAATGTAGTAATATATTTAAATAAAATAAAGGATTTTTTTTTTAGTTTTTTTCAGGTATTGCTGAAGAGCAGTGAACAAAATTTAAGATGCCTACAAAATCCAGAGTTAAAAAAAACCACAAAAAAAACCTATATTTGAAGACAACTGGAGGACCAAAGTTAGTAGAAGATGCTCATGTTGGGAAAAAGAAAAAATCTTCTGGTAAGCAGACAAAACAATTTCTAAAAAACATATTCAAAAAAAGGAAAAATGTACAAAATGTCTGTACTGGAAAGAATGTTTTGAAAAGAAAAGGACAGGAAAAAATTGAGAATTTAGTTAATGCAAATATACCTTCTGCAACTGAAAAGATTTACATAAACAGAAAAGCAGCGTTTAAAGAGATACGTAGAAAAATGTTTCAGAGAAGAGTTATGTCCAATTTGATAAAGGATGTGAAGAAATATAAGCAAAAGGCTAAGTTTTATAAGAGAAAAAAAGAAATTGAAGCCATTGCAGCAAAGGCATTAGAATTAAAAAGGAAACTATTCATTTTAATTTTGAATAGGATGCGTACATTAGACAAAATGGTTAATGTACTGAAATCACATAGCAAAAGGAAAAGAGTAGTGAACAGAACAAACTTTTGTAAAGTGTTTTTAGGAAAGTGGATGCATAGTTCAAGTAGTGAACCTTTTTTTAATGAAGAGAGCTATTTTCAAAGTAATAGTTTGCTGCATGCAGTTGACACCAGAGGTCGTGCTTACGAAGTGAAAAATGGTTGCATAATGGAGAAGGAGATAATGGTTCCAAGAGATGAGGTACAAGTGATGGCGGATGAGGCTATGGGGAGACGTCCTAAAGCCCCAGTGTACACTTGGAATTGTAGTAGTATTTGCACTGTGCGTCAGGAATCTATTGACAAATTTCGTGACTTTCTAAGAGAATATAGTAAAAAAAGTATAAAACAGAAGATTAAGGTGCTTCAAAGTCTGGATCCATGCAGAGTGAGAGAGAATACTGGTTTGCAGGGTCATTCTCTGGCTTGTCTATCTAGAAAAGTGTGTAATAGTGTTTTCCATCATTTTAGGATGCTGGCTGTTCATCATACTGAAATGAGAAAGTTTGTGAGACGGTTGTATTTTGCTAAAAGTCCAGCAATAAAGTTAAATGAATTGAATAGGGCTCTGTTCTGAGGAACGGTATCAGATGTAGAGAAGGTTGTTGATGAAATTCAGTTTTGTTACTTTGGTCCTGAACAAAACAGTGCAGAGAAGGACACAGTAAATGAGGAAGAAGTGGAAGAGAATGTAGAACCCTCTGTAAGTAAGACATTTAATGATCACATAACAAAATTTGCAATAATCTCTAATGAAAGACCAAATTTTACTTGTATTTGTTGCCGCAGAACTCATTATAGAAAACAAACTAGGAATGTTGATCTCTACAGAAAGAGTGAAAATGAAGATAATTATAAGTGGAAGGATTTTGCCACATATATATTTCTTGAAAATTGTTTTGAATTGGGTGAAGATCAGCGTATTTGTAAATACTGTTACAACAAGTTAGAGGAAAATAGAATGCCGACCAGAGCTGTACATAATAATTTAGAATTGGATGCTATTCCTGCTGAACTTTCTGAATTAAATACATATGAGTCTATACTCATTCAATGTGTTCATCCGTTCCAGACCATAGTACGTATGGAGCCCAAAACTGGTAAATTTCCTCCTTCAGATTTACTGAGAGGTTTAAAAGGTAGAGTGGTGTATTTGCCCTTGGATTTGAAAAAAAATATGGAAACTATTGATGCGGATACTTTGGAAACTGAACCATTAATTATTCTGGTTAATGGTGTACCTACAAAGAATAAGAAGATTTGGCAGGAGCTGGTAGATGTGCGGAAAGTACAAAGAGCAAATTTGTATTTGAAAAGGAATAACAAATGGTATGAATCAATTTATATAGAAGAAGAAGAAGAAGAAGAAGATTTACAAGAAGACACAGAAACACCAACTGGACAAATTGAAAAAGTGGACAAGTCAAAGGAAGAAGAAATTTATGAACATTTTAGCATACATCCTCTTCATTCAAAAGAAGTTATGGGAGACAATATTGATCTCTTTCAGATGAAGAAAGCAAAAGGAACTCCCGTGAGTGTATGGGAGGAGAGCTTGGAATCTCGATGTTTTCCCCAGCTGTTTCCTAAAGGAAAAGGAGGACGATACGATGAACGTCCGGAACAGATTCCAGCTTCTGAGTATCGGACTACAAGACTATATGCTGAAGATCCCAGATTTCGACAAAGTATTCCTTATTTGTTCCATCTTTTATTTGAAAGTGATTTGTCTGCACTGTCTTATGCAGTAAATCACATTTTAAAAAGTGGAGTACATTTACAAAATGTGTCTGCTAAGGATTTTATGGAGAAAGTGCAGCACCGAGATGATCATTTGGAAACACAACTGATCAATCTGATGGCTTGTCAGCGTGGGACAAATGAATATTGGTACCGACGCCATGGTGAATTAAAATGCATGTTACGGAATTTAGGAACACCAACATGGTTCGTTACCCTAAGCTGTGCCGAGTACGCTTGGGATGATTTACTGGATTTTCTACGAGAGGCAAATTCAAACATTAAAAACATCAAATACAAGACAGCAGGAGAACTGTGCTCATTGGATCCGGTTAATGTTTGCAGATATTTCAATCATAGATTTGAGGCTATGATATCCTTCATCTGCAATAAAAAAAATCCACCTCTAGGAGAAGTAGTGGATTTCTTTTGGAGAAAAGAGTACCAGGCAAGAGGTGCTCCTCATATTCATATGCTGTTGTGGATCAAGGATGCCCCAAAGTTTGGAACAGATACTGATGAAGCAGTGTTATCTTACATTGAAGAATATGCAACATGTGCTATACCAAAAAGCACAGAAGAGAAAAAGTTAAAGGATCAAGTTTTACGTTTCCAAAGTCATCGGTGTGGAAAATACTGTCGACGGAAATACAAGAGCAAAGATAAATACTACACTAAATGTCGATTTGGATTTCCTAGACCTGTTCTTTCAAATGGAAGAGTAAACAGTTTTATGTCAGCTGTGAGACATACTATCACAAGAAAATCACCTAAGAATACCTACAACCTAAAAAGAAAAGAAGAATCAAAAAATATAAATGACTACAACCCAGTCATTTTATCCATGTGGAACGCTAACATGGATATACAGTATGTAGCTGACAATTCCATTGCTGTTGCTCGATATGTAACGTCTTACATTACGAAATCAGAAAAAACAGAATTGAAGGAAATGTGGGAAGAGATTTCTCACGAGAAGACTGTCAGTAAGAAGCTGTACAGTTTCAGTTTGAAGATGTTATCGGATCGAGAAATTGGATCCTACGAATGTTCAGATAGGTTATCTTCTGCAAGTCTCTACTCGAAATCAAGAAGAATAATTTGGGCAAGTTTAGGCCTTGCAGCAATGAGAAATCGGGTACTGAAATCTGTTGGAGAAATTGAATATTTGGCCGAGAATGACCCAGAAAGTACAGATATTTTGAAATCAAACATGTTGGACACATATTATCCCAAGAGAAGTTAACATCTGGAGAACATGTGTGTCTATGAAGTGCTGCAGAACTACATTTATTCACGGAAAGCCGCAGAAGACATCAACAATGGAAAATATAAAGTCATTGGTGAGGAAGGATGTTTGGTGAAGCAAACAAAAGGAAGTTTGATAAATCACAGGAAGCTGAGTTGCGACACTACTGACAAGAAGGAATTTTACTACTTGGCTCTTTTACAGTTGTTTAACCCATGGCGTACAGAGGATGAACTACTGGGAGAATTTCAAAGCTATGAAGATTCTTTTAATGCTTGCAAAGACAGCATACAATGCAGTACATTCTCAAGTTATCTGCAAATGTTAAATGAAGAAATTGAACAGGAAACTACAATTGCAGCAGAAATAGCTAGAGACAGTTCTCAGGACAGCCAAAGTTCAGGAACACTCAGTCAAGATCCCCTAGGACAACCAATCGTTGAAAATGAAGCATCAATAGCCATGAATGAAGTGGAAACGGCTATGAATCAAGCTCAAGAAGAATTTATAGACTTACAAAATTTGGAAAGACAACTGAATGAAGAGCAGCAACAAATTTATGAAGAGATCAGAAACAAAATTGATCACGGATTTCTACATGAAAAAAAAGAGTGCTCATGCACATCATTTCATCCAATCAGGATGTATGTAAGCGGACAAGCTGGAACTGGAAAAAGTTTCCTAATTAAAGTCATCAGAAGCTACCTACAGCAAAAAACGGATTCTACTTTGTCTTGTGTGGTTACTGCTCCAACTGGGTTAGCAGCATATAACATAAAAGGAATCACTTTACATCGTTTGCTAATGTTACCAGTGGAGCATGAGAACAAAATACAATACAACAAGCTAACTGGAGAAGCATCCTTGGAAGTTTCAAGAGTATTGAAGAAGATGCAAGTTCTCATTATTGATGAGGTGAGCATGGTTTCAAACTTAATGCTTGCCTTTGTGCATTTAAGAATGCAGCAAATTCTGAAGACAGACTATGACATGTTATTTGGTGGAAAACACGTCATAGTTTTTGGAGATCTTTTGCAACTTACTCCAGTTAAAGGACAACCAGTGTTTAATACTGTCACACATGAAGACACGAAGAAGTCATTGGGAAGCATCGGAAATACAAATATTTGGTCCTTCTTTGAGTACAAGGAACTTACTACTAATATGAGGCAAGCAAGCGATGAAGAATATGGAAGTATTCTGAAAGATATCAGAATTGGACTACTCACTGAAGTTGGCAAAAAAGCATTACAGAGTCGGCTGCTACATAATTTATTTCCAAAGGAAGAAATAGTTGCAGAGAAGATATACAAGAACATTGCAGAAAACAAAAGTGTCATCTGCTTAATGCCAACTCTACGTGAATGCTCAATATTCAATGAGGAGCTTTTGAAATTGGAAAAGGAAGAGATCAGGAAATTGGAAGCAGTGGACAAAATTGAGGATGGAAGAATTACTATCACATTAACAGGCACGCTGAAAAATAAATTGGATTCACTAGAGAAGAACATTTCCAAAACAGCTGGATTAGAAAAAAATCTATATGTTTGCATGAACTGTAGAGTATTTTTAAGGAGAAATTTGGATGTTGAAAAGGGTTTAGTTAATGGAGCTATGGGAAGAGTTGTGGGTTTTATTAATTATCAGAAAAAAGATGGAATTGAATGTTTAAAAATAAAATTTGATCAGATAGAAGAAGTTAAAGACATTTGTCGTTGTTCAGTTCGTTTCATGCTTGTGAAAGACTTATATGTACGTAGGAAGCAGTTTCCGTTTTCGCTAGCATATGCTGTAACTATTCACAAGTCTCAAGGATTGACTGTAGATTGTGCATTTGTGAACATTGGTTCAACTGTGTTCAAAGAAGGTATGGCATATGTTGCTTTGTCACGAGTGAAAACATTATCAGGTTTATTCATGATAGACTTTGATGACTCAAAAGTTAGTGCTGATACAAATTGTGTAAAGGAGTATAATAGATTAAGAAGAAGCTATGCTCCTCATTTAGGTCAGTATCCTGTGTTGGAGAAACGTGTAGTTTCTCGTAAAAGGAGAAATGAGAATATCTGTAATGAAGATGTAGAGAGGAGGAAAAAAAAGAGGAGTGATGTAATTGCAAGCAAAAAGAGTAAGGAAAAAGAAGAACAGGTTGTAGGATGTCATTTTGAAAATAGCTCTGGTGTCAACTGCTACGCTAATGTAGTGCTGAATGTTGCATTTTATCTGGAAAGTTTGCAAGAGCAGATAATAGTAAATCAGGGAAAAAGATTCTGTTCTGAGCTGAGTCTCCTTTTTGAAAAGCTGAGTATTGATAAAACTAAAATAGAAAGTGCTACTGAAATTAGAAAACTTTTAGATGTATGTTCAGGACGAACACAGTTTTCTCAAAATGAACAGCAAGACGCACAAGAATTTTTGATGTATTTTCTTCAGGTACTGGAAGAAGAAGAAGTTGCAATTGATAATTTATTTGGTCTCTCTAAATGGGAACATAGTGGTGAAAACTGTTATAATATATGTGGCTCTAATGTTGATAATGAAAGGTTTATTTATTTGACATTGCCAGAGAGTAAAACAGTCACTTTTGCTAAATTAGTTAAAGATGCTAATCATAGCATGCAATGCGGTGAGTGTCAATCTGACATGTTTTCAACGTTAATTTTAAAGGAATACGGACAGTATGTAATTTTAATGATGCAACGATGTAGAGCTGATGGTTCAAAATTGGATACTTTAATAAAGAAGTTTACAGGACAGCAATTATCAATTTCAGGAAAAACTTTTGTAACTGTTGCAATAATTTTCCATGAAGGACCTACTGTTACTTCTGGACATTACACAGTTTATCTTAAATGTGAAAAAGGCTGGACACTGTGTAATGATTCCCAATTGGTTTTTAAGCAACGTTTGCCTTTTGATTTAGCAAATTCCTATCTAATCTTCCTGAAACCTAAATTTTAGAGAGACTTGGCAAGATCTGGACAAAACAATTTCACCATTTTATTGGATTACCATTGGAATTTTCAAAAAAAAAGATTTTTTAAATTATCATTTGGCCTAATGGAAAGATAACCAATTGTAATGTGGACTTTTTTAATTTTTAATGAAACTTTCGAAAACCAAAAATTTAGAGAAAATCGGTAACATCTGCACAATTTAAATTTTGGAATGTTATTGGAGTGCCATTGGAAATTTTTTCAAAAAAGATTTTTTAAATTACTATTTGGCCATGCGGAAAGGTAACCAATTCTATTGTGGACTTATTTAATTATTAATAAATCTTTCGGGAACCAATATGTTACAGAGAATCGGTGAGATCTGTACAAATTAAACTTTAGAATTTTATTGGATTACCATTGGAAATTTAATCAAAAAAGAATTTTAAAATTACTATCTGGCCTAAAGAAAATGAAACCAGATGTATTGTGGAGTTATTTGAGATATAATATTGTGATTATACTTCTGAAACAAAAATATCAGACGGTATTTTAAAGAAATAAGTATTGATATTAGATGATATTTTTTAGAATATTATGCATTTCTATATTGTTAAGTTTAAGTAAAAAGAGATTCTGGGCTTTTTTAATACAATCTTTGAGATTGTTATTTTTTTTTTGCCCGCTGTTAAATGATGAATGCAATTGCTTTTACAATTTATAGTGAAATGCAATATATTCTGAAAAAAGCAAAAATAAGGCAAAAATATTTTTTGATAAATATGTAAATATGTGTACTGTATTATAAAATGTTTTAAAAAATATTAATACTTTTTTCTTTTTTTTCAGATTGATATAGAAAATTTTCAAAACCTAGAATCATTTTTAAAGCAATTTTTTCAAAAAACAAATGAATAAATATTTTTTTGAGCGAGTATGGTAAGTCAATAGTATCATGGTTCCTTTTTTTCCACTTCTCTACAATCACATTTGCAGTTTTTAATTGTAGTCTCTCAAGGACCTTGTAATGTGATAATTGATTTTTAGTGTTTTTAAAAAAAAAAAAAAACAAATTACGCGTACCGTACGCGTACGGTAAAAAAAAAAAAAGTTTTTAAAAACATATATAAAAAATAGATGAAAGGTAAGGTTGGCTCTTAAAAGAGCCGTTGTGTTCATGCAGGGACAGAGGAAAGAAAGATTGGGAATATTAGACGGTACGACAAGTGTGCTGATCTATTTTACTGTTTACTAGGGAAACACTGGTCTCCCTATAAGTAATTAGATCGTGACAATGGGCGCACCGTACTTCAACCCTCGCAAACCGAGGGTTAATTTCCAGAGGACCAGAAAAAGGAGATGCTCCCCCCACAGATGAAGGGCTCACCTGACCTGCAGAAGAAGGACTCGGCTCTGCAGATGATGGTCCAGGCTGAGCTGCTGTGGATGTGCTTGGTTGATTTACTGAAGGGTTACCTTCAGTAAGTCGAGCATGTGTCCTTCTGTGTACATCCTTAAGGTGTCTCATCATGGTGTGATTCCCAAAGGAATACTTCCTGTCAGGATTACCTCTTGAAAGTACACGCTTACACAGCTTGCAAGTCACTAAGGGTGCATTTACCTTTTGCTGGCCTTCTGGAAAAGTAAAATAATCCCATACGTAAGAGGTCTTTTGTTTCCTCGCTCTCTGCCTCAAAGTAGTGCTGCTAGCCTCACTCTCAGAAGGGCTCTGCTGTTCTGCCATCGTATCACAAAGACAACCCAGCTCCTTCTCCTAAGGGATCACAAGCAGAAATGAGGGGAATGGGTGTGGTGTAGGAGAGTTCTAGAACTGAAAGTAGTTTCAACCAATCAAAAGTTGTGTTTCATGATCACATGACCTACCGTACGCTTACGGTACGCTTACGGCAAAAGTACGCATGCGCGTTAAAAAGACACGCGCTTGCGCTTAACAGTCACTCCCCGACACTTCCGCGTAACGTGCGCGTGTAGCGTACACGCGTACGCGTCCCACGTGGAGGACGCGCGGCTACGCAAATTGCGTAACTATACGCAAACAGCGTAGATAAATTACGGACGTTGCGTAAACCGTACGCTTACCGTAAGCTTACGGTACGCGTACTAAAAAATAAATAAAAAAAAGGAAAAAATGTATTGCTAATAAATTTTACATGTTTATTTTATAAAATATATTAAAAAAACATATTATAGAATTTTAAAAATTTAACCATAGTCTTTAAAAAAGGATAGAAAATTAAAATAAAAATATGTAAAAAAAAATAGAAGAAAAAAAAAAAAATTTGCATTTAAAAAACCTTGCAAATTCACTGAAAAAACCATGGGTTTCACACATGTTATAGTTAGGAATTAGCATTTAAAAAACCTTGCAAATTCACTGAAAAAACCATGGGTTTCACACACGTTATAGTTAGGAATTAGCATTTAAAAACACTTAGAAATTCAATGAAAAAACCAAAGGTTTCACACATGTTATAGTTAGCTGGACATTTCACTCGTAAAAAACCAATGAAATTCCCGCGTTATAGTTAGTTCAGCTAACTATAACTCGCGCGCCCGCAATGCATCACTGATGACGTCACATATTACATCACTCATGACATGGTCAGTGACATCACTCATGACATCACTGATGACATCTCAAATGACATCACTGATGACATTATCCTTGTGACAGAGTGGTAGACCTCCTCTCACCCTAATATAACCTTTGATACAAACATTCAAAAATAGACACTAAAATTTTCAAAACAATGGACATACCAATAACAGTTACAACAACCTATTCAGTAATTCTAAGATCCACATACACATCCACTCATCCACCAACAATCCTATACAGTCACTCATACATGTACTCACACATCATATGTACTCATACACCTAAACATCCTGTAACACAATCCCACTCATCCATAGAGTTACTCACACACATAGTCACTCATGCTAATAAAGAAACAAACATCCATTTACTTGCATATACAGTTATACACACACCAGCACACTTACTTTAACAGAAACTTACACATACTTAATCTTTTTAACAATCACTTATAGAAACACATACTTATTCATACAGGAACTCTTCCAATCTCTCACTCTCATATATACTCACTTATAAACAACAATAGTCACATATACTAGTTTAAAACATATGTAGTTACTTATGAAGACACTATTGAGACAGTCATTCACTCACTAACACACCCATGCACACACGCATCCACCCATACAGTCCTGCACACATGCTGACTTCAACACATACAAACAGTGAGTCACTCATTCATGCACCTATGCACTACGTAATACCCCCCACTGCACCATGAAGATACTCAGACTGATACTCAAAAAACCAACTAATAACCTATATAGACACCCATGTAGCTACTCACCAACCCATGCAGCCACTTATACACAAAGTGAGAGACTGATACAGGTATTTACACATTTAAACATTACTCACTAAGCCATGTATTCACTAAGATACACTTAATCAGTCAGTTATACAATCAATTTTTCAGAAACAAATCATCAATTTAGACACTTATATACTCATTTATTTTTCCATCGACCTTGAGATATACATATATAAAACATATTTAATTTTCAGAAAAACACACATTCACTGGATGATGTCATCAGTGATGTCATTTGAGATGTCATCAGTGATGTCATGAGTGATGTCACTGACCATGTCATGAGTGATGTAATATGTGACGTCATCAGTAGTGCATTGCGGGCGCGCGAGTTATAGTTAGCTGAACTAACTATAACGGGGGAATTTCATTGGTTTTTTACGAGTGAAATGTCCAGCTAACTATAACATGTGTGAAACCTTTGGTTTTTTCATTGAATTTCTAAGGTTTTTTAAATGCTAATTCCTAACTATAACGTGTGTGAAACCCATGGTTTTTTCAGTGAATATATATATATATATATATATATATATATATATATATATATATATATATATATATATATATATATATCACACACAGGGAAAGCTCCTTCCGGGCAGCTGACACCCTAGGAGGGTGGCGCACACGCCAGCGGAGCACACTGGCAATAATCCAAGAATTAAACACAAGTCCGCGCGCTCTCAGGTACACCAACAAACACCATCCAGAGTGAAACAACCAGGTTTATTACACAACGCTTTTCAACTGCCTCCGCAGCCTTGGTCACGTGTATTACCAGTGCACAAACTTTGATTGGCTACCAGCAAGATGAGAAAAATGTTGCTGGCAGCCATTTGTGGACATGGGGAATTAGTTCCCTGTACTGAAGTTATAAAAAACATATATATAAGGGGCAGGATAGGCAACCTTGACTCCGTAGGCCCCAGGGAGGGAACCCAGAGGAACCCGCCGCAGTCAAAAAAGAGAACAATTGGCAGAAAATTCAGTGATCCAGCAAGAACCTCACAGGATCAACAACAATCAAAACAAATAATGACAGCTGGGCCACATTTAATCACATTAGGCCCTGGGGAGCCCTGTCCCAAGGCTGCTTTCATATGGGAGGCTGTCTCCTCAAGCCTCTTAAGGCTTCTGGGAGCCCAATCTCAAGGTCTAAACTTTCTAAAATAAAGAGGGGGCCCCACTGCCTGCTCAATGAGCCTCAAAAGGCCATGAGGAACCCAATTCCCTGGGCTAAAACTTAACAAAAAAGGGAGGAGGGCATGCTGCCCTCCTCCCCTTCTAAATAATGCTGTGCCATGGTGGATTAGGCCCCCGGGGTTGAAATTGACCCATGAGCCCCACCTGTGCCCCCTTTCTAAAAAATGCTGCAGGGCCCCAGTGAATGGGGTCCTCGGGCCCGGCAGGGGGATCTCGTGCCTATCTCCCCTGATAATTGCACTGGGTCCTGGGTCTTGGGAATAGGTTTACGGGGCCAAAATCGGTCTGGGGCGGGGGCCATATAGCCCCCTCCTTAAACAAGCATTCCAGGCCCCGGAGAATGGGGTCCCTGGGATAAAACTGGCCCAGAGATGGGGGCTGTTTGCACCCTCCCCAAAAAAGTGCACCTGACCCCGGGTGCTGTGGTTCCCGGGGCCAAAATTGACATGGGGAGGGGAGGCGCATGCACCTCTCACCATGATAATAAAGCTGGGCCAAAGGGGTTGGGGTCCCTGAGGCTAAAATCAGCCCAGGAGCGAGGCCATGCCTCCCAACCTCCAGGAAAATGCACTGGGCCCTGAGGATAGGGCCCACTGGGAAGAAATTGAACTGGGCATAGGGGCTGTGTGTCCCACTTCCCCTGTAAAATGTGCCAGTCCCCGGTGTAGAAAAGTGTTGTAATATGTGTTTTATGGACAATAAGCAATTGACACAACTCAAGATAAATCCAACACCAATTTATAAAAATAGAGTGTGTTTTTTTCTTAACGTTGACATCAAAACGAATGGAATAGCATACATATTAATGGAGTTATAGATTTTTGAAGCAATATCAAATCAGTGAAAAATAATACAGTGAAAATGTAACATTGACGTCAATGGAAAAAACAACTAGTACAATTGGTCACTTGCAGGTCGAGTTTTGCTGCACCCTGCAGGGTAAAGGTGATGTGGGTCCCAGGACCAAGCCATGACAATCAGTTCAATTTTACCTGGCCCGTGGAACCCGGGTGCAGAGCTATCCTGGCTGTCGCTGGTGCTGAACAGGAGCTGCAGGAGAGCTGCCTTTACACCACAACAACGGGGCCGCTGCTGAAGTCGTATGAATGTTGGATGGAGGCCCCACTTGTTGCAGCATCAAATCTAGCAGTCGATTGCTAGACTGGCAACCAACAGGCCATGACAGTGGTAAGTGGAAAAAAAAAGTTACTTTGGAGTCTGGTAGCCCCGGGGAGCGCGCTAGCTGTCTGTAAGTTTGTGGAAGGCAGGACTACAGTTCCCACAATGCACTAGACAAGAGGTCTTCAATCTGTGGTACGCGTCCCCCAGTAGGGCCGTGGAGTCCTGGAAAGTAGGTTGTGCATTCCCCAGCTTCACTTGTGCCATCAATCCGGAATGTTTGCTTTCCTTTTGGAAAAAGACAGCCGTCCCGAGACAGCTAATTTAAGTTGTTATCAGCTGAGCTTTTATCAGTTGAGTCTCCAGTGCTGTGAACAGTTTTCGTGCCAGGGTGCCGGCTTGCATGAATAAAATTACTTAATCTTCAAGTGTAAAGGGTGCTTGGGAGCCTGGTCTGTCTTTAATTGTTCAAATCACTCCAAGCTTTGTGATAACAAAGATCTGTTTTTTTGAGTGGTAGTGCAAAGAGTTAACAACTGGGCTGTGAAGTGCCTGCTTTTAATTTTAACTGCATTAACACAGCCCTCAGTACCACTTAAGAGGTGTTGAATGGACAGTTATGCAAAAATAAATTGCATTACATACCCTCTTGTATCACTAAAATCTACATTTTGGAAGCACTATCTTATTGTAAAGCTATTTGCACGTCTTGTAGCACTTTCTCTTACACTGTGTGTAATGTAAGTATAAAATAATGACTTGCATATTCACAGTGCTTTCTGTCATAGGCTGTGATCTCTTAGCACTGAAAATACATGTCACTATACTCCACTGCACCAATCAAGATTGAATTCTGTGGTTCTCCAGTTACACAGAGACCTCTGCAGTGAATTAATTAATAGAGGTTTCATAATGTACTACAGTGCATTTCCCACTGAGTAACAACGTTTAAAATGTATTTTTCATTACACTGCCTAATATTTCATATGTAGATACCTGATGGTGAAAAACCTAAAAACGTACAGAATATTTTTGAGATTATTTATGAGAGGCTTGCATCGCAAGAGCAGCACTTTTTTAACGCTCCGGTTTCATAAATGTCCCAACCATAACTATGAGGTGGTGCAAAGTCACCCTGCATGGCTTTGCATGTCCTCATAGATATGAAGTAAGACATAGCTGTGCAAGTCACTGCGTTGCCTTACTTTGAGTCAAAGAAGAGGTGTTCCATGGGCTTTGCGTGGGGTTCCCACACAACACCCATGGGTTTTGATGCTGACCCATATTTACAAAATCAAGTAGCTCCAAAAACGGACCGCTACCCAGCAGAGGCGTAACAAGGAGAAATGTTTTCATTTCCCCTCGTTCTTTCCTCTTTCCATGTGTGCTGCATTCTGCAGCTTACATAGAAAGAGGAAAACGCCTCTCGGGATTGTTTTTGTGAAGGAAGGTGCCCCTTCCTGTTCAAAAACAATCTTGCCGATGTTGGTGCTATGTAGCAATTTGTGTGTCGACGCAAGGGAAAAGGACAGGAATGCACGATATTTCATAAATACAGTGCATTCCAGCTGGGAAACAGTCAAACACCGCGATCTAAACACGAGTGTTCCAACTTCGCAAGCCCTACCACCCATGCCTTAACCACGCATATGCCTTAACCACGCATGTTCATGGTTAAGGCATATGCGCAGTCCAGCTGAGGAGCAGACAGACGGAAGCAAGAAGCAGGGAGAGGTGATGTAAGTGGGGCTTGGGTGGGTTGGGGTACTTCTGTGGGCTGGGGTGGGTCTGGGATGTTTTGTGGACTGGGGTTAGATCGGGTTGATTTGTGGGTTGGAGGGTGGGTTGTGTTGTTTTGTGGGCTGGGGTGGGTTGGGTTACTTTTGTGGGCTGGGGGTTCTAGGGTTGTTTTGTGGTCTGGGGCTGGGTCAGGGATGTTTTTTGACCTGGGGGTAGGTCAGAAATCTTTTGTGTTCTGTGGACTGCATTGGACGGATGCAGGAAGCAGGGAGAGATCCGCTGTGAGGTAAGTGAGGCTGGGGGATGGGTCGGGGTACATTTGTGGGCTGGGGGTTGATGGTAGTTATGTGGGCTGGGAATGTTTTGTGGGCTGGGTCGGGGTTATTTTGCGGGCTGGGAGTGGTGTAGTTCAGGGTGGGGTGGGAAGTGGGTAGTTTTGTGGGTTGAGGTGGTTCAGGGTAGTTTTGTAGGCTTGGGGATCGGGGTAGTTTTCTGGTCTGGGGTTGTTTTCTGGGCTGGAGGTTAGGCCGGGTAGTTGTTTGTGTTAGGAGTGGGTCGGGGTGGGTTGGGGTTCTTTTGTGGGCTGGGGGTTTGGGGTTGTTTTGTGGGCTGGGGGTTGGTTGGGGATGTTTTGTTGGCTGGGGGTAGACCAGGAATCTTTTCTGGGCTGCTGGCTGCATTGACTGGAACAAGGAAGCAGGAAGAAATCCGCAGTGAGGTAAGTGGAGCTGGAGGGATTGGTCGGGGTACTTTTGTGGGCTGTGGGTTCGAGGATAGGTATGTGGGCTGGGGGTGGGTCAGGAATGTTTTGTGGGCTCGGGTGGGACAGGGTAGTTGTGGGCTGGGGTGGGTGGGGATAGGTTTGTGGGTCGTGGGAAGTTTTGTGGGTTGGGGTGGGTCAGGAGTAGTTTTGTAGGCTGGGGCGTTGGGGTAGTTTTGTGGGCTGGGGTGGGTTGGGGATAGTTTTGTGGGCTGGGGGTTGGGTCAGGGGTAGTTTTGTGGGCTGAGGTTGGGTCAGGGGGGGTTTGTGGGCTGAGGGTAGGTCTGGGTAGTTGTCTGGGCTGGGGGTTTCAGGCTAGTCTTCAGGGCTGGGGGGTTGGAGGTAGTTTTCAGGGATGGGGTGGGGCTAGGTTTCAGAGCTAGGGGGTGGGGCAAGTTTTCAGGGTTGGAGGTTCAGGGGTAGTTTTCAGGGCTAGAGAGTCGGATACTTTTTTTGGCTAGGGGAGTGTTGGGGTAGTTTTTTTAATTAGGGGTTAGGGTATTAGGCCTCAGAGCAGGGGAGAGGAATAGGTAGTTGGGGTACTTTTTAGGGCTTAGGGGAAGGCGGGCAGTTTTTGGGGCTGGGCAGGGTCAGGTTAAGGGACAGGGCTTTAGGCATCAGGGCAGGGTGAGGGCACTGCATAGGGGTTTGGAGGGATAGGGGTATTTTCACCTCTGGGGGGCAGGGGGAGTTTGTACCTTAGGGCAGTGGGGAGGGGGCTGGCGACCTTAGTCATGCATGCCCCTTTACCATACATGCCTTTACCATGAACATTTGTGGTAAGAGCATGCGTGGTAAAAGAATGCATGGTTAAGACATGGTCGGAATTCAGACTGCGTTGTTTATGCATGCGGGGATGAGGAATTCGTGGTTGCAGCATACCATCATTCCAGCCCTTCCACATTGGCATATGGCAGCACAGCAAAATAACTTTGGGTGCTGCACTACGCCAATCATAAATTAGGCCTTTTGTTTTTAGGTGCACCTTTGACTACACCCCCATGCTCACTGACCTTTGGTTTGCTGAAAACTGTTTAGTATTGTTTCCCCAATGCAAATAATATTTGTTGTGGGAATTTGGGGTATTTATAGTTGTCAATATTTATCGATGTTGAGGAGCACCAGGTTCTAGAAATCTTTTGTCAGAAAGGGGTCCTTACGCCTGAAAAAGTTTGACAAGGGGATCTCGGCATCAAAGCTTTTGAAGAACTCTGCACTAGACCATCTGGATTTGGGTGATCCCTCAAAGGGTCTGAAGGCCAGTGATTCTGCAGATCTGGAATGTTGCTTTACCCAAAGTTTGCAGGGGATTAGTGCCACTAATTCACAGGAGTTTAAGGCTGCTTCAGGCTTCCACAGGGGTATCTCTGTCTGGGGAACCAAGAGATAGCCAAGGACGAGTCTCGATCAGGCAGATCCAGGTGTAAAGCCACAGGTACAGGGTATCCCTCTTTTGCTTGGTGCTAGTCCTGGTGTTGCTGACACAGGTCTCCTCTTGAGTTCTCTTTGATGCAGGTTGTTCAGAACTGAGGTTCTGCTATCAGGGGTGTCACTTTAATCCTAGATTTAGGGGAGTTAGGGGTATGAGAGTAGGTAGCCAATTGGATATTAGTCCCTGCTGCTACTCCACCCCTAGGATGACCACATCCGGGGCTGTATGTCACCTATTCTATCCAGACCCCGCTATTCTGCCACTCCTAAAGACGACAGAAATCTAATTTTAGTGTACAGGCCAGGCTGCACATCCTAGAAGTGTGTCTAGCCTTCATGGGGCATACACCTCCATGACTAACTAATTTCCCACCTGTCTGGGTGCCAATGTGCCTTGGGCAGGAGAGCACTGTTTCCTCCGCTGGGTGTCAGCCCTGATGCATATCAGAGGTGGTGCAGCCTTTTAAGCTCACTGCTGTGATGTGCCACTTTGCTAGCCTGCTTGGGAGGAGGGAGCTGTAACCTCCATTCTGTTCAAGCCGTTGTTGCTGACTTCTGGGAGTTATTACATTGCTTGGCTAGAGGTCAATTCCTGTCTGGGCAGCAAGATGCGCTGGCTGCCCACCAGAGCACAGAGAAACTGGGGCAACCAGGTGGGCAACCTCTAAGGTAGCCACCTTGGTGCATGCCACATCGCCCTGGACACAAGATTTATGTCAGGGGTGAGAAGGCACATTGTTTGATACTACACATAACATATCATAGAAGTCCCAAAATGGAGCTGCAAACCTTGGGTTTGCCAACGTGCTAACCAATGTTATCCTATGGACCGTCTATGGTAAAGGTAACTATAGGGACATATAAGCTTGCACTTACATGCCCACACCTTTAACATAATGCCTCCTGGGCTTTAGGAGACCTGCCTTGGAGTTGACTGGCTCATATTAAAAGCAGTGCATTGACTTTGACACACATGGTGAGAGTAAAATCTCCTTGGAGCAGTTCACACTGTACATACAATCTGCCACTGTGGGCATGCAGTCAGTAGCTTACTTGGGTCAATCAGGGTGGTGGAACCAGTACTGCAAGCCTTGGGGAACCCCTTTACCACCCATGCCCTGGATACTTCTGGTACCATATACTAGGGACTTATAAGCAGGGTGAAGTTCTTGTCAATTTGTATTGCCAATTTACACATAACTGTTTTAGGGAGAGCGCACTTGCACTGGGGTCTGGACAGCAGGCCCAAGTTCTGTAACAGAGTCATAACCATCAGCAGTGGAGCAAACAGTTGGGGGGTTAACAATCCCATAAAAAAACACTTCCATACATTGGGGCCAATATTTGACCTGGTCGGGGGGTCCACGTTCCCCTCCATAAAAATGATGCTATGCTCTGAGGGAGGAGGTCCCCATGGGCAAAATTGGCCTATAGAAAGGGTGCCACACATGCCCCCTCCCCCTACTTAAAAGAGAGGCCATGTGGAATGGGGTTATGGGCCCGATAACAGCTCGGAAAAGAGGGGACGTGGCCCCCTCCCCTTTCTTTCAAAATGAAAGCACCATGGGGATGGGGCAGCCCCCCGCCACGCACAGAAGGCATTGCGCAGTGGGGGGTTGCAGTCACAAATTAGTTTATAATAATGTTATGAATATATTAGTGATAACATCAACGTTCTGAAATTTTAAAAAACTCAGAATATCACTATAGTTAGAAGGGCTAACTATAACTTTCACCTCTGCCATGCCTCAATATGACCTCAAATATTATATCGCTTATGACATCTTCTATAACATCCTTAATGACATCACTAATGACATCTCAAATTACACAATTGATGTCACCATGTAGATAATAAAAGTCTTCATTTATTATCTCTGCATTTAAATAATGAACTGTGACATAAGTCAAATGTATAACTGAACACAGACATTTAGAATTTTTGCCCTTCTTCATCCAGCTTAAACAAGTATAGTATACTGTACAATTCATTTAAATAACTCAATATTCTAAACTGCGTATTTACAAATTTATATTTTGACCATTTTGTCAAATTATTTTTTTGTTTGGCTTGTGGATGACTACTACATAATAAGCAGATTTAGTGGTATGGAAAATAACCAACAATATTTAAATCATTATATTTACCTTCATAGTTAAAGCATGATTATATAAATATTTCGATGAGCCAACCCCATGTTTAACTTTGAAAATGCTATTAGGAATATCTACCAATTTTATTTTTTATATTTTTTGTTATAATTTCTATAAGAACCATGCTGAAATTCTTGCCTCTGATAAATGCCTTAAATACATGCCAAACTAAATATGTTTTTATGCTCAAACTCATTGAGCTCAAAGTAGGCCTGTCTCATTTTCTGTATTTAAATATTTATACTTCATGAATTTCAAACATTTAGCCCCCCACCTTCAGACCACTCTCTCAAAGGTTAGGAAAGAAGAAATGTACATATACATTAACATTTAAATGAACATACATAGACATGATTTGAAAACACAAAAAGGTTGATTCATCATGAATCATCCAATTTATTCTTTGCATACAATAGTGAACCACAAGTGAGGATTTATCACTCTTGGTAACCCCTTGCAACTTGCAATGTACTGCAAACTGTGCTTGGCTGCTCGTAATGGTAATTACACGTCACAAAGCACTGTTTATTGAGAAATTGGACTTTCCATTTGTAAAATTTGAGAGCCTCCGGACAGTGACACATTTTTGCTCAAGAGAACTTTGCTTTGGGAGATCATCTTCACAAGAACTAGCTGAGCACAACTATTAAGCCCACCTGTAGACCTAACATTCTTCTTCAGGCCACTGCAATGTTTCATTGCCAACCTTCACCCTCCTTCAAGTGCGTTTTCATAACTTCATAACTACTTTCTGGTGAGTGCCTATTGAGTGTATACAAGAACACAAAGACATTTGAGACCGATCTCTCTTCTTCCCTTTTTGGGCAAATTAATAGAGAAGTTTGTAAACCGTCACCTGTCGACATACATCAAAAAAGCAGGGAGACTGGAACCTTCCCAGTCAGGGTTCAGGCCTAGACACAGCACTGAGACCACCTTGCTGTCCGTCGCAGACGATCTATATATGTTCCAGGACAAGGGTTATTCCGTCATCATGGTGCTGCTGGATCTGTCTGCGGCGTTTGACACCGTGTCGCATAACATCTTGACTTCCAGGCTAGTTAACAGTGGCCTGGGAGGTAAGGCGCTTGCCTGGCTGAGGAGTTTCCTAACAGATCGTACCCAAAGTGTCATCTTGGGTACATTCCGGTCAGAGGAGGTGAGGATCTCCAAAGGGGTGCCACAGGGCTCTTGTTTGAGCCCCACCCTTTTTAACATCTAAGTGGCCCCCTTGGCTAACATCATGAGATCCCATGGGTTCATCCCGGTGTCTTACGCGGATGATACCCAACTCCTCTTTCCATTTAAAACACTCACTACAGAGACTAGGAACTCTTTTGCCCAGGGAATGAAAGCAGTGGCACACTGGATGGCGTCCAACTATTTGCAATGTAATGTTGCTAAAACGGAGGTGATGCTATTTGGCGAGGCTAAACTCCTGTGGACCCCGGACTGGTGGCCTCAAGATCTTGGGCCAGTCCCTGAGCCTAAACTGGTAGTGAAAGATTTGGGTGTTAGGTTGGACCAGGAGCTTTCCTTAAAACAACATGTTAATCAAGTGGTGGGCTCATGTTTTCATATCATTGGGTTGCTTCGGAAGGTGTTTCCGTTACTCCCAGATGCCACAAGAAAGACCTTGGTGCAAGCGTTAGTGTTAAGCAGACTAGATTATTGTAACGGCCTGCTACTATCTGCTAACGAAGGAGTCATCTCAAGATTGCAGGTGGTGCAGAATACTGCTGCCCGCCTTGTACTAAACGCACCCCCTCGAACACCCTCAAAACCTTTGCTGATTAAACTTCACTGGTTACCAGTGAAACAGAGGGTGAAGTTTAAAATATGTTGTATCATACATAAATGCCTGACGGGGTCAGTCCCGGCTTACCTGGCCAACAAGTTCATTCCATATGTTCCCACACGCTCCCTTAGATCTCGTGAACGGGCTTTGTTATGTGTCCCCAGAGCTAGGAAAGTAAGACAGGGGTTCAGAGCTTTATCTGTGGCAGGTCCCACATTGTGGAACAGCCTCCCCATAGCTATTAGAGCGTATAGAGAACATCTTCCTTTTAGGAAACAATTAAAAACCTTCCTCTTCCAAGACTAACAGATTTTATTAATGTTATAATGTACACGGCCAGTATTTGTCTTGACATTGATGATGCTAAAGGGCGCGGAGATACTCCTTAGGGAGTCGATTCTAGCGCGGTACAAACTTGCAAATAAATAAAATAAATAAACATTCTGAGACTCAGTGCTACTTGAGTGATTAGAGCCACAAAAATGTTTCTGAGCATGACAATAAGGGGCAGATTTACTTCTTCTGGCGCATCTCTGCTAATCAGCAGGGATGGGCAAGAAGAGTTGCGACGCATCTGCCCACCCGTGCGCCACCACTGATGCGCCGCATTTACAATGCGGTGCACTGGGGCGCACGGATGGGCAGATGCGTGTCGCAACCCCCGGCGGAAAGGCAGCGCATTTCTGGAACCGCGTCGCAAGCACGATGCAGCTCCAGCAGGGCTTGGGGTGCCGCTATTCCCAACATGCTGTGTCAATCCTTACGCCTGCTTCAAGCAGGCGCAGGGTTTTGACGCAGCATGGCCGTAAAAGTGACTGAGTGAAATCTTGTAGATTTCACTCAGCCACTTTTAGGAGGCGTTCTTGCGCCAGAATGCCCCCCTCCCCTGTGCTGGAACGCCCACATGTGGCGCAGGGCTTTACAACGTGACGCATCTCCCTAGATGCATCACGTTGTAAATACCCCGCAGCATGGCGCTGGCTTTGCGCTGCCGCTGCGTCACAAAAGTGACGCAACGGCGGCGCAAATGTGCCGTACGGGGCTTGTAAATCTGCCCCTATATGTTCAGTGTGCTCAACCTTTATTATATGCTACTCTATACTCGATGTATCCTGCCATAGCTCTGATCCTACACCATCAAAAACAAGCCAATCTTCTAGGGCTCTATCCCCAATTGTGACAGGACTGTAATTTGTATCCTGATTGCCTGATCGTAATTTTTGCATTCTTTCAACCAGTGGACTACTGCTATCTGTAAATTGTGTTCATATCTGTAGACTGTTTCGTAGTGTGTTGCTTCCTACTGAAAATCCAGGCATGTCTTATAGTGCAGCGGTTGTTAACCTGGAATCTGTGGACTCCTGGGGGTCTGCAATGCATTCTCAGGAGGCCTGCAACTGTTTTGAAAATTGAATAAAATTAGCAGACTAATGTAATATACAGTCAAGTCAATAAAACTTTATTCGATCTAGTTAGATGACATAGATCATGAACGTATACAAATTTAAAAACAAAACAGTTAAAAACATCCATTCATAAAAGATTAACAAATACAAGTGAAAAGTTAACCCCTTCGCTGCTAGGCCTTTTCCCCTCCTGTGCTAAGCCTTTTTTGGGCTATTTGGGGTAGTGCGCGCTTAGGCCCCTGTAACTTTTTGACCACATTAGATATCCACGCCAAATTTGCGTCCTTTTCTTCCAACATCTTGGGGATTCTAAAGGTACCCAGGGTTTGTGAATTCTCCTAGAGGGTTCCCAGAAATTAGTCAAAATACAGCAAAAGTTTTTTTTTTTTGTGAAAAATGGGAAAAACGGGCTGCAAATGAAAGCGTCTGGGTTTTTCTCTGCAAATGGTATCAAAAAAGGGTTTGTGGGGCTTAAATCACCATTTCTCCAGCTTTTAGGGAATGACAGAATTTTGTCAGAAAACCAACATTTTTTACACAGTTTTGGCATTTTTCTGGGACATACCCTATTTTTGCTATTTTTTGTGCTTTCAACCTCCTAATGGTAGAAATGGGTAAAAAAACAATAATGGATCCTGGAAAGCTATACATTTTTGAAAAGTAGACAAAATTCTGAATTTAGCAAGGGGTCATTTGTGTAGATCCATCAAGGTTTCTTTATAGGAACTACCAGTTAAATATAGGAAAAATTTAAAATTAGTTGAAAAAAGCAGCCTTTTGAGTCAACGTTTTCACCTGTAACTTCTTCTAACTATCACATCTCTTAGAAATCAATGTACCGTTACATCCACTGGACCTTCCTGGTTGTGGGGATATATAGGACTTGTAGGTTCACCAAGAGCCCAACGAACCCAGAGTAAAAAACTGAGCAGCATTTTGTAATGGTTTTGTTTTTTGTTCCGGGTATATAGCAATTATTGTGAGAAAATGTATACATGGAAAAATCGGTATGAAAGACACCTATGTATTTCTGAAATGGGAACAAATTACAGAGTTTAGAAACAGTGCATATTTGCACATTTTCTAAATTGGGAATACTCATACTTGCATGACAATTATTGGTCATTTTTCAAAATGACTTTTTTTTTACACAATGTCTTTCATTTGGAAGGGAGAAATGCATCCAAAATCAATAGGTAATAACAGTTGCTTTACAAATCTGAACTACCCTAAGTCTCCCGATAAAAATGGTACCTCACTTGTGTGGGTAGGCATAATGCCCACGACAGGAAGTGGCTCAAAATCTAAGCTGAACACACCACATTTTCACATTGAAAATTTACACTTTTTTTGCAAAGAGTCTAGCTGTAGTTTTTGAACCCTAGCCCTACCGGCACCTAGGGAAACCTAGCAAACCTATACATTTTTGAAAACTAGACACCCTGGGGAATTCAGGATGGGGTGACTTGACTGCCTCCCACCATGGTCTGTTACCCAGAATCCCTTGCAAACGTAAAAAAATGACAAAAAAAACACATTTTCCCCACATTTCCTGGATGGAAAGTTCTGGAATCTGCGTGGATCCACAAATTTCCACCCATCCCGCGTTCCCCAAAGTCCTATGAGAAAAATGGTACCTCACTTGTGCGGGTCCGCCTGGTGCCCGCGACAGGAAACGGCGCAAAACGCAACGTGGTCACGCCTCAATTTTGCAGTGAAAAATGACCCTTTTTTGGCAAGTGACTAGCTGTAGTTTTTTAACCCTAGCCCTGCCGGCACCTAGGGAAACCTAGAAAACCTATACATTTTTGAAACCTAGACACCCAGGGGAATCCAGGATGGGGTGACTTGACTGCCTCCCACCATGGTCTGTTACCCAGAATCCCTTGCAAACGTAAAAAAATGACAAAAAAACACATTTTCCCCACATTTCTGGGATGGAAAGTTCTGGAATCTGCGTGGATCCACAAATTTCCACCCACCCCGCGTTCCCCACAGTCCTACGAGAAAAATGGTACCTCACTTGTGCGGGTCGGCGTAGTGCCCGCGACAGGAAACGGCGCAAAACGCAACGTGGTTACACCTCAAGTTTGCAGTGAAAAATGATCCTTTTTTGGCAAAGTGACTAGCTGTAGTTATTGATCCCTAGCCCTGCCGGCACCTAGGGAACCCTAGCAAACCTATACATTTTTGAAAACTAGACACCCAGGGGAATCCAGGATGGGGTGACTTGACTGCCTCCCACCATGGTCTGTTACCCAGAATCCCTTGCAAACGTAAAAAAATGACAAAAAAAACACATTTTCCCCACATTTCTGGGATGGAATTTTCTGGAATCTGCGTGGATCCACAAATTTCCACCCACCCCGCGTTCCCCAAAGTCCTACGAGAAAAATGGTACCTCACTTGTGCGGGTCGGCCTAGTGCCCGCGACAGGAAACGGCGCAAAACGCAACGTGGTCACACCTCAATTTTGCAGTGCAAAATGACCCTTTTTTGGCAAAGTGACTAGCTGTAGTTTTTGAACCCTAGCCCTGCCAGCACCGAGGGAAACCTAGCAAACCTATACATTTTTGAAAACTAGACACCCAGGGAAATCCAGGATGGGGTGACTTGACTGCCTCCCACCATGGTCTGTTACCCAGAATCCCTTGCAAACGTAAAAAAATGACAAAAAAAACACATTTTCCCCACATTTCTGGGATGGAAAGTTCTGGAATCTGCGTGGATCCACAAATTTCCACCCACCCCGCGTTCCCCAAAGTCCTACGAGAAAAATGGTACCTCACTTGTGCGGGTCGGCCTAGTGCCCGCGACAGGAAACGGCACAAAACGCAACGTGGTCACACCTCAATTTTGCAGTCAAAAATGACCCTTTTTTGGCAAAGTGACTAGCTGTAGTTTTTGATCCCTAGCCCTGCCGGCACCTAGGGAAACCTAGCAAACCTATACATTTTTGAAAACTAGACACCCAGGGGAATCCAGGAGGGGGTGACTTGACTGCCTCCCACCATGGTCTGTTACCCAGAATCCCTTGCAAACGTAAAAAAATGACAAAAAAAACACATTTTCCCCACATTTCTGGGATTGAAAGTTCTGGAATCTGCATGGATCCACAAATTTCCACCCATCCCGCGTTCCCCAAAGTCCTACGAGAAAAATGGTACCTCACTTGTGCGGGTCGGCCTAGTGCCCGCGACAGGAAACGGCGCAAAACGCAACGTGGTCACACCTCAATTTTGCAGTGAAAAATGACCCCTTTTTGGCAAAGTGACTAGGTGTAGTTTTTGAACCGTAGCCCTGCCGGCACCTAGGGAAACCTAGCAAACCTATACATTTTTGAAAACTAGACACCCAGGGGAATCCAGGAAGGGGTGACTTGACTGCCTCCCACCATGGTCTATTACCCAGAATCCCTTGCAAACGTAAAAAAATGACAAAAAAAACACATTTTCCCCACATTTCTTGGATGGAAAGTTCTGGAATCTGCGTGGATCCACAAATTTCCACCCATCCCGCGTTCCCCAAAGTCCTACGATAAAAATGGTACCTCACTTGTGCGGGTCGGCCTGGTGCCCGCGACAGGAAACGGCGCAAAACGCAACGTGGTTACACCTCAATTTTGCAGTGAAAAATTACCCCTTTTTGGCAAAGTGACTAGCTGTAGTTTTTGAACCCTAGCCCTGCCGGCACCTAGGGAAACTTAGCAAACCTATACATTTTTTAAAACTAGACACCCAGGGGAATCCAGGATGGGGTGACTTGACTGCCTCCCACCATGGTCTGTTACCCAGAATCCCTTGCAAACGTAAAAAAATGACAAAAAAAACATGGAAAGTTCTGGAATCTGCGTGGATCCACAAATTTCCACCCATCCCGCGTTCCCCAAAGTCCTATGAGAAAAATGGTACCTCACTTGTGCGGGTCCGCCTGGTGCCCGCGACAGGAAACGGCGCAAAACGCAACGTGGTCACGCCTCAATTTTGCAGTGAAAAATGACCCTTTTTTGGCAAGTGACTAGCTGTAGTTTTTTAACCCTAGCCCTGCCGGCACCTAGGGAAACCTAGAAAACCTATACATTTTTGAAACCTAGACACCCAGGGGAATCCAGGATGGGGTGACTTGACTGCCTCCCACCATGGTCTGTTACCCAGAATCCCTTGCAAACGTAAAAAAATGACAAAAAAACACATTTTCCCCACATTTCTGGGATGGAAAGTTCTGGAATCTGCGTGGATCCACAAATTTCCACCCACCCCGCGTTCCCCACAGTCCTACGAGAAAAATGGTACCTCACTTGTGCGGGTCGGCGTAGTGCCCGCGACAGGAAACGGCGCAAAACGCAACGTGGTTACACCTCAAGTTTGCAGTGCAAAATGACCCTTTTTTGGCAAAGTGACTAGCTGTAGTTTTTGAACCCTAGCCCTGCCAGCACCGAGGGAAACCTAGCAAACCTATACATTTTTGAAAACTAGACACCCAGGGAAATCCAGGATGGGGTGACTTGACTGCCTCCCACCATGGTCTGTTACCCAGAATCCCTTGCAAACGTAAAAAAATGACAAAAAAAACACATTTTCCCCACATTTCTGGGATGGAAAGTTCTGGAATCTGCGTGGATCCACAAATTTCCACCCACCCCGCGTTCCCCAAAGTCCTACGAGAAAAATGGTACCTCACTTGCGCGGGTCGGCCTAGTGCCCGCGACAGGAAACGGCACAAAACGCAACGTGGTCACACCTCAATTTTGCAGTCAAAAATGACCCTTTTTTGGCAAAGTGACTAGCTGTAGTTTTTGATCCCTAGCCCTGCCGGCACCTAGGGAAACCTAGCAAACCTATACATTTTTGAAAACTAGACACCCAGGGGAATCCAGGAGGGGGTGACTTGACTGCCTCCCACCATGGTCTGTTACCCAGAATCCCTTGCAAACGTAAAAAAATGACAAAAAAAACACATTTTCCCCACATTTCTGGGATTGAAAGTTCTGGAATCTGCATGGATCCACAAATTTCCACCCATCCCGCGTTCCCCAAAGTCCTACGAGAAAAATGGTACCTCACTTGTGCGGGTCGGCCTAGTGCCCGCGACAGGAAACGGCGCAAAACGCAACGTGGTCACACCTCAATTTTGCAGTGAAAAATGACCCCTTTTTGGCAAAGTGACTAGGTGTAGTTTTTGAACCGTAGCCCTGCCGGCACCTAGGGAAACCTAGCAAACCTATACATTTTTGAAAACTAGACACCCAGGGGAATCCAGGAAGGGGTGACTTGACTGCCTCCCACCATGGTCTATTACCCAGAATCCCTTGCAAACGTAAAAAAATGACAAAAAAAACACATTTTCCCCACATTTCTTGGATGGAAAGTTCTGGAATCTGCGTGGATCCACAAATTTCCACCCATCCCGCGTTCCCCAAAGTCCTACGATAAAAATGGTACCTCACTTGTGCGGGTCGGCCTGGTGCCCGCGACAGGAAACGGCGCAAAACGCAACGTGGTTACACCTCAATTTTGCAGTGAAAAATTACCCCTTTTTGGCAAAGTGACTAGCTGTAGTTTTTGAACCCTAGCCCTGCCGGCACCTAGGGAAACTTAGCAAACCTATACATTTTTTAAAACTAGACACCCAGGGGAATCCAGGATGGGGTGACTTGACTGCCTCCCACCATGGTCTGTTACCCAGAATCCCTTGCAAACGTAAAAAAATGACAAAAAAAACATACATTTTTGAAAACTAGACACCCAGGGGAATCCAGGATGGGGTGACTTGACTGCCTCCCACCATGGTCTGTTACCCAGAATCCCTTGCAAACGTAAAAAAATGACAAAAAAAACACATTTTCCCCACATTTCTGGGATGGAAAGTTCTGGAATCTGCATGGATCCGCAAATTTCCACCCACCCCGCGTTCCCCAAAGTCCTACGAGAAAAATGGTACCTCACTTGTGCGGGTCGGCCTAGTGCCCGCGACAGGAAACGGCGCAAAACGCAATGTGGTCACATCTCAATTTTGCAGTGAAAAATGACCCTTTTTTGGCAAAGTGACTAGCTGTAGTTTTTGATCCCTAGCCCTGCCGGCACCTATGGAAACCTAGCAAACATATACATTTTTGAATACTAGACACACAGGTGAATCCAGGATGGGGTGACTTGACTGCCTCCCACCATGGTCTGTTACCCAGAATCCCTTGCAAACGTAAAAAAATGACAAAAAAAACACATTTCCCCACATTTCTGGGATGGAAAGTTCTGGAATCTGCGTGGATCCACAAATTTCCACCCATCCCGCGTTCCCCAAAGTCCTACGAGAAAAATGGTACCTCACTTGTGCGGGTCGGCCTAGTGCCCGCGACAGGAAACGGCGCAAAACGCAACGTGGTCACACCTCAATTTTGCAGTGAAAAATGACCCTTTTTTTGGCAAAGTGACTAGCTGTAGTTTTTTAACCCTAGCCCTGCCGGCACCTAGGGAAACCTAGCAAACCTATACATTTTTGAAACCTAGACAC
This sequence comes from Triturus cristatus, assembly GCF_964204655.1. Lineage (NCBI taxonomy): Eukaryota > Metazoa > Chordata > Amphibia > Caudata > Salamandridae > Triturus > Triturus cristatus. Next base: position 1,360,675,510 of record NC_140591.1, on the reverse strand, counting down.
CCAGGGGAATCCAGGATGGGGTGACTTGACTGCCTCCCACCATGGTCTGTTACCCAGAATCCCTTGCAAACGTAAACAAAATGACAAAAAAAACACATTTTCCCCACATTTCTGGGATTGAAAGTTCTGGAATCTGCGTGGATCCACAAATTTCCACCCACCCCGCGTTCCCCAAAGTCCTACGAGAAAAATGGTACCTCACTTGTGCGGGTCGGCCTAGTGCCCGCGACAGGAAACGGCGCAAAACGCAACGTGGTCACACCTCAATTTTGCAGTGAAAAATGACCCTTTTTTGGCAAAGTGACTAGCTGTAGTTTTTTAACCCTAGCCCTGCCGGCACCGAGGGAAACCTAGCAAACCTATACATTTTTGAAAACTAGACACCCAGGGGAATCCAGGATGGGGTGACTTGACTGCCTCCCACCATGGCCTGTTACCCAGAATCCCTTGCAAACGTAAAAAAATGACAAAAAAACACATTTTCCCCACATTTCTGGGATGGAAAGTTCTGGAATCTGTGTGGATCCACAAATTTCCACCCACCCCGCGTTCCCCAAAGTCCTACGAGAAAAATGGTACCTCACTTGTGCGGGTCGGCCTAGTACCCGCGACAGGAAACGGCGCAAAACGCAAGGTGGTCACACCTCAATTTTGAAGTGAAAAATGACCCCTTTTTGGCAAAGTGACTAGCTGTAGTTTTTTAACCCAAGCCCTGCCGGCACCTAGGGAAACCTAGCAAACCTATACATTTTTGAAAACTAGACACCCAGGGGAATCCAGGAGGGGGTGACTTGACTGCCTCCCACCATGGTCTGTTACCCAGAATGCCTTGCAAACGTAAAACAATGACAAAAAAAACACATTTTCCCCACATTTCTGGGATGGAAAGTTCTGGAATCTGCGTGGATCCACAAATTTCCACCCATCCCGCGTTCCCCAAAGTCCTACGAGAAAAATGGTACCTCACTTGTGTGGGTCGGCCTAGATCCCGCGACAGGAAACGGCGCAAAACGCAACGTGGTCACACCTCAATTTTGCAGTGAAAAATGACCCTTTTTTGGCAAAGTGACTAGCTGTAGTTTTTGATCCCTAGCCCTGCCGGCACCTAGGGAAACCTAGCAAACCTATACATTTTTGAAAACTAGACACCCAGGGGAATCCAGGATGTGGTGACTTGACTGCCTCCCACCATGGTCTGTTACCCAGAATCCCTTGCAAACGTAAAAAAATGACAAAAAAAACTAATTTTCCCCACATTTCTGGGATGGAAAGTTCTGGAATCTGCGTGGATCCACAAATTTCCACCCACCCCGCGTTCCCCAAAGTCCTACGAGAAAAATGGTACGTCAATTGTGCGGGTCGGCCTAGTGCCCGGGACAGGAAACGGCGCAAAACGCAACGTGGTCACACCTCAATTTTGCAGTGAAAAATGACCCTTTTTTGGCAAAGTGACTAGCTGTAGTTTTTGAACCCTAGCCCTGACGCCACCTAGGGAAACCTACCAAACCCAGACATTTCTGAAAACTAGACACCCGGCGGCTTCCAGGGAGGTATGGCTTGCGTGGATCCCCCAAAGTTTCCTTACCCAGCATCCCCTGCAAACCTCAATTTTTGCTGAAAAAATCACTTGTTTCACACATTTTGGGGTGGGAAAGTTGTGGCATCACCGGGCTCACACAAATTTACCACCACCCAGCGTTCCCCCAGGTCTCCCGATAAAAATGGTGCCTCACTTGTGTGGGAGGCCCAAGTCCCCGCTGCAGGCAAGGGCCCAAAACGGAGTGAGGCGACATCAAAATGGCCTATCGCAAAACCACCTGGTTTTGCAAGGGGGGTCACATAGGTTTTTGGCCCGGTGCGCGGTGGCCATCTAGGGAAACCTACCAAACCCACGCATTTCTGAAAACTAGACACCCGGCGGCTTTCAGGGAGGTATGGCTTGCGTGGATCCCCCAAAATTTCCTTACCCAGAATCCCCTGCAAACCTCAATTTTTGCTGAAAAAATCACTTTTTTCACACATTTTGGGGTGGGAAAGTTGTGGCATCACCGGGCTCACACAAATTTACCACCACCCAGCGTTCCCCCAGGTCTCCCGATAAAAATGGTGCCTCACTTGTGTGGGAGGCCCAAGTCCCCGCTGCAGGCAAGGGCCCAAAACGTAGTGAGGCGACATCAAAATGGCCTATCGCAAAACCACCTGGTTTTGCAAGGGGGGTCACATAGGTTTTTGGCCCGGTGCGCGGTGGCCCTCTAGGGAAACCTACCAAACCCATGCATTTCTGAAAACGAGACACCAGGCGGCTTCCAGGGAGGTATGACTTGCGTGGATCCCCCAACGTTTCCTTACCCAGAATCCCCTGCAAACCTCAATTTTTGCTGAAAAAATCACTTTTTTCACACATTTTGGGGTGGGAAAGTTGTGGCATCACCGGGCTCACACAAATTTACCACCACCCAGCGTTCCCCCAGGTCTCCCGGTAAAATTGGTGCCTCACTTGTGTGGGAGGCCCAAGTACCCGCGGCAGGCAAGGGCCCAAAACGTAGTGAGGCAACATCAAAATGGCCTATCGCGAAACCACCTGGTTTTGCAAGGGGGGTCACTTAGGTTTTTAGCCCGGTGCGCGGCGGCCATCTAGGGAAACCTACCAAACTCACGCATTTCTGAAAACTAGACACCCGTCGGCTTCCAGGGAGGTATGGCTTGCGTGGATCCCCGAACGTTTCCTTACCCAGAATCCCCTGCAAACCTCAATTTTTGCTGAAAAAATCACTTTTTTTCACACATTTTGGGGTGGGAAAGTAGTGGCATCACCGGGCTCACACAAATTTACCACCACCCAGCGTAGGACCTGGGGGAACGCTGGGTGGTGGTATATTTGTGTGAGCCCGGTGATGCCACTACTTTCCCACCCCAAAATGTGTGAAAAAAGTGAGTTTTTTCAGCAAAAATTGAGGTTTGCAGGGGATTCTGGGTAAGGAAACGTTGGGGGATCCACGCAAACCATACCTCCCTGGAAGCCACCGGGTGTCTAGTTTTCAGAAATGCGTGGGTTTGGTAGGTTTCCATAGATGGCTGCCGTGCACCGGGACAAAAACCTAAGTGACCCCCCTTGCAAAACCAGGTGGTTTTGTGATAGGCCATTTTGATGTCGCCTCACTACGTTTTGGGCCCTTGCCTGCCGCGGGTACTTAGGCCTCCCACACAAGTGAGGCGCCATTTTTACCGGAAGACCTTGAGGAAGGCTGGGTGGTGCTAAATTTGTGTGAGCCCGGTGATGCCACTACTTTCCTACCCCAAAATGTGTGAAAAAAGTGATTTTTTCAGCAAAAATTGAGGTTTGCAGGGGATTCTGGGTAAGGAAATTTTGGGGGATCCACGCAAGCCATACCTCCCTGAAAGCCGCCGGGTGTCTAGTTTTCAGAAATGCGTGGGTTTGGTAGGTTTCCCTTGATGGCCGCCGTGCACCGGGACAAAAACCTAAGTGACCCCCCTTGCAAAACCAGGTGGTTTTGCGATAGGCCATTTTGATGTCGCCTCACTACGTTTTGGGCCCTTGCCTGCCGCGGGTACTTAGGCCTCCCACACAAGTGAGGCACCATTTTTACCGGGAGACCTGGGGGAACGCTGGGTGGTGGTAAATTTGTGTGAGCCCGGTGATGCCACTACTTTCCCACCCCAAAATGTGTGAAAAAAGTGATTTTTTCAGCAAAAATTGAGGTTTTCAGGGGATTCTGGGTAAGGAAACGTTGGGGGATCCACGCAAGCCATACCTCCCTGGAAGCCGCCGGGTGTCTAGTTTTCAGAAATGCATGGGTTTGGTAGGTTTCCCTAGATGGCTGCCGTGCACCGGGACAAAAACCTAAGTGACCCCCCTTGCAAAACCAGGTGGTTTTGTGATAGGCCATTTTGATGTTGCCTCACTACGTTTTGGGCCCTTGCCTGCCGCGGGTACTTGGGCCTCCCACACAAGTGAGGCACCATTTTTACCGGGAGACCTGGGGGAACGCTGGGTGGTGGTAAATTTGTGTGAGCCCGGTGATGCCACAACTTTCCCACCCCAAAATGTGTGAAAAAAGTGATTTTTTCAGCAAAAATTGAGGTTTGCAGGGGATTCTGGGTAAGGAAACGTTGGGGGATCCACGCAAGCCATACCTCCCTGGAAGCCGCCGGGTATCTAGTTTTCAGAAATGCATGGGTTTGGTAGGTTTCCCTAGATGGCCGCCGCGCACCGGGCCAAAAACCTAAGTGACCCCCCTTGCAAAACCAGGTGGTTTTGCGATAGGCCATTTTGATGTCGCCTCACTACGTTTTGGGCCCTTGCCTGCCGCGGGTACTTGGGCCTCCCACACAAGTGAGGCACTATTTTTACCGGGAGACCTGGGGGAACGCTGGGTGGTGGTAAATTTGTGTGAGCCCGGTGATGCCACAACTTTCCCACCCCAAAATTTGTGAAAAAAGTGATTTGTTCACCAAAAATTGAGGTTTGCAGGGGATTCTGGGTAAGGAAACGTTGGGGGATCCACGCAAGCCATACCTCCCTGGAAGCCGCCGGGTGTCTAGTTTTCAGAAATGCGTGGGTTTGGTAGGTTTACCTCAATGGCCACGGAGCACCGGGCCAAAAACCAAAGTGACCCCCCTTGCACAACCAGGTGGTTTTGCGATAGGCCATTTTGATGTCGCCTCACTACGTTTTAGGCCCTTGCCTGCCACGGGTACTTGGGCCTCCCACACAAGTGAGGCACCATTTTTACCGGGAGACCTGGGGGAACGTTGGGTGGTGATAAATTTGTGTGAGCCCGGTGATGCCACAACTTTCCCACCCCAAAATGTGTGAAAAAAGTGAGTTTTTCACCAAAATTTGAGGTTTGCAGGGGATTCTGGGTAAGGAAACATAGGGGGATCCACGCAAGCCATACCTCCCTGGAAGCCGCCGGGTGTCTAGTTTTCAGAAATGCATGGGTTTGGTAGGTTTCCCTAGATGGCCGCCGAGCACCGGGCCAAAAACCAAAGTGACCCCCCTTGCAAAACCAGGTGGTTTTGCGATAGGCCATTTTGATGTCGCCTCACTACGTTTTGGGCCCTTGCCTGCCGCGGGTACTTGGGCCTCCCACACAAGTGAGGAACCATTTTTACCGGGAGACCTGGGGGAGGGTTGGGTGGTGATAAATTTGTGTGAGCCCGGTGATGCCACAACTTTCCCACCCCAAAATGTGTGAAAAAAGTGATTTTTTTCAGCTAAAATTGAGGTTTGCAGGGGATTCTGGGTAAGGAAACGTTGGGGGATCCATGCAAGCCATACCTCCCTGGAAGCCGCCGGGTGTCTAGTTTTCAGAAATGCATGGGTTTGGTAGGTTTCCCTAGATGGCCGCCGAGCACCGGGCCAAAAACCAAAGTGACCCCCCTTGCAAAACCAGGTGGTTTTGTGATAGGCCATTTTGATGTCGCCTCACTACGTTTTGGGCCCTTGCCTGCCGCGGGTACTTGGGCCTCCCACACAAGTGCAGCACCATTTTTACCGGGAGACCTGGGGGAACGCTGGGTGGTGGTAAATTTGTGTGAGCCCAGTGATGCCACAACTTTCCCACCCCAAAATGTGTGAAAAAAAGGATTTTTTCACCAAAAATTGAGGTTTGCAGGGGATTCTGGGTAAGGAAACATTGGGGGATCCACGCAAGCCATAACTCCCTGGAAGCCGCCGGGTGTCTAGTTTTCAGAAATGCATGGGTTTGGTAGGTTTCCCTAGATGGCCGCCGAGCACCGGGCCAAAAACCAAAGTGACCCCCCTTGCAAAACCAGGTGGTTTTGCGATGGGCCATTTTGATGTCGCCTCACTACGTTTTGGGCCCTTGCCTGCCGCGGGTTCTTGGGCCTCCCACACAAGTGAGGCACCATTTTTACCGGGAGACCTGGGGGAACGCTGGGTGGTGGTAAATTTGTGTGAGCCCGGTGATGCCACAACTTTCCCACCTTAAAATGTGTGAAAAAAGTGATTTTTTCAGCTAAAATTGAGGTTTGCAGGGGATTCTGGGTAAGGAAACGTTGGGGGATCCACGCAAGCCATACCTCCCTGGAAGCCGCCGGGTGTCTAGTTTTCAGAAATGTGTGGGTTTGGTAGGTTTCCCCAGATGGCCGCCGAGCACCGGGCCAAAAACCAAAGTGACCCCCCTTGCAAAACCAGGTGGTTTTGCGATAGGCCATTTTGATGTCGCCTCACTACGTTTTGGGCCCTTGCCTGCCGCGGGTACTTGGGCCTCCCACACAAGTGAGGCGCCATTTTTACCGGGAGACCTGGGGGAACGCTGGGTGGTGGTAAATTTGTGTGAGCCCAGTGATGCCACTACTTTCCCACCCCAAAATGTGTGAAAAAAGTGATTTTTTCAGCAAAAATTGCGGTTTGCAGGGGATTCTGGGTAAGGAAACGTTCGGGGATCCACGCAAGCCATACCTCCCTGGAAGCCGCCGGGTGTCTAGTTTTCAGAAATGTGTGGGTTTGGTAGGTTTCCCTTGATGGCCGCCGAGCACCGGGCCAAAAACCTAAGTGACCCCCCTTGCAAAACCAGGTGGTTTTGCGATAGGCCATTTTGATGTCGCCTCACTGCATTTTGGGCCCTTGCCTGCCGCGGGTACTTGGGCCTCCGACACAAGTGAGGCACCATTTTTACCGGGAGACCTGGGGGATTGCTGGGTGGTGGTAAATTTGTGTGAGCCTGGTGATGCCACAACTTTCCCACCCCAAAATGTATGAAAAAAGTGATTTTTTCAGCTAAAATTGAGGTTTGCAGGGGATTCTGGGTAAGGAAACGTTGGGGGATCCACGCAAGCCATACCTCCCTGGAAGCCGCTGGGTGTCTAGTTTTCAGAAATGCGTGGGTTTGGTAGGTTTCCCTAGATGGCCGCCGAGCACCGGGCCAAAAACCAAAGTGACCCCCCTTGCAAAACCAGGTGGTTTTGCGATAGGCCATTTTGATGTCGCCTCACTACGTTTTGGGCCCTTGCCTGCTGCGGGTACTTTGGCCTCCCACACAAGTGAGGCGCCATTTTTACCGGGAGACCTGGGGGGACGCTGGGTGGTGGTAAATTTGTGTGAGCCCGGTGATGCCACTACTTTCCCACCCCAAAATGTGTGAAAAAAGTGATTTTTTCAGCAAAAATTGAGGTTTGCAGGGGATTCTGGGTAAGGAAACGTTGGGGTGTCCACGCAAGCCATACCTCACTGGAAGCCGCCGGGTGTCTAGTTTTCAGAAACGTGTGGGTTTGGTAGGTTTCCCTAGATGGCCGCCGAGCACCGGGCCAAAAACCTAAGTGACCCCCCTTGCAAAACCAGGTGGTTTTGCGATAGGCCATTTTGATGTCGCCTCACTGCATTTTGGGCCCTTGCCTGCCGCGGGTACTTGGGCCTCCGACACAAGTGAGGCACCATTTTTACCGGGAGACCTGGGGGATTGCTGGGTGGTGGTAAATTTGTGTGAGCCTGGTGATGCCACAACTTTCCCACCCCAAAATGTATGAAAAAAGTGATTTTTTCAGCTAAAATTGAGGTTTGCAGGGGATTCTGGGTAAGGAAACGTTGGGGGATCCACGCAAGCCATACCTCCCTGGAAGCCGCTGGGTGTCTAGTTTTCAGAAATGCGTGGGTTTGGTAGGTTTCCCTAGATGGCCGCCGAGCACCGGGCCAAAAACCAAAGTGACCCCCCTTGCAAAACCAGGTGGTTTTGCGATAGGCCATTTTGATGTCGCCTCACTACGTTTTGGGCCCTTGCCTGCTGCGGGTACTTTGGCCTCCCACACAAGTGAGGCGCCATTTTTACCGGGAGACCTGGGGGAACGCTGGGTGGTGGTAAATTTGTGTGAGCCCGGTGATGCCACTAGTTTCCCACCCCAAAATGTGTGAAAAAAGTGATTTTTTCAGCAAAAATTGAGGTTTGCAGGGGATTCTGGGTAAGGAAACGTTGGGGTGTCCACGCAAGCCATACCTCACTGGAAGCCGCCGGGTGTCTAGTTTTCAGAAATGCATGGGTTTGGTAGGTTTCCCTAGATGGCTGCCGAGCACCGGGCCAAAAACCAAAGTGACCCCCCTTGCAAAACCAGGTGGTTTTGCGATAGGCCATTTTGATGTCGCCTCACTACTTTTTGGGCCCTTGCCTGCCGCGGGTACTTGGGCCTCCCACACAAGTGAGGCACCATTTTTACCGGGAGACCTGGGGGAACACTGGGTGGTGGTAAATTTGTGTGAGCCCGGTGATGCCACAACTTTCCCACCCCAAAATGTGTGAAAAAAGTGATTTTTTCAGCTAAAATTGAGGTTTGCAGGGGATTCTGGGTAAGGAAACGTTGGGGGATCCACGCAAGCCATACCTCCCTGGAAGCCGCCGGGTGTCTAGTTTTCAGAAATGCATGGGTTTGGTAGGTTTCCCTAGATGGCGGCCAAGCACCGGGCCAAAAACCAAAGTGACCCCCCTTGCAAAACCAGGTGGTTTTGCGATAGGCCATTTTGATGTCGCCTCACTACGTTTTGGGCCCTTGCCTGCAGCGGTTACTTGGGCCTCCCACACAAGTGAGGCACCATTTTTACCGGGAGACCTGGGGGAACGCTGGGTGGTGGTAAATTTGTGTGAGCCCGGTGATGCCACAACTTTCCCACCCCAAAATATGTGAAAAAAGTGATTTTTTCAGCTAAAATTGAGGTTTGCAGGGGATTCTGGGTAAGGAAACAGGGGATCCACGCAAGTCATACTTCCTTGGAAGCCGCCGGGTGTCTAGTTTTCAGAAATGTGTGGGTTTGGTAGGTTTCCCTAGATGGCCGCCGAGCACCGGGCCAAAAACCAATGTGACCCCCCTTGCAAAACCAGATTAACTATTGTTCCTACAGCGTGAGAATTTTGGAATAATATTGCAAAGAAAATGTGGCAGACATTTTGAGGTTTGCAGGACATTGGGGATAAAAACATTTTTTGAATTCACAAGAGAAACATCAACATGAACTCCCATGGGTTTTCGACAATATCTACAGTTGGTGGGTTATTCTTGCATGGAAAGTGTACCTTGGCAGAGAAACTAAAGACAAAGATTCCTGCACAACCATCTATTCCTCAAACACACACACATACTGGTTGGATTTGGCACGAGGGCGAGTCATGGTTCAGTGTATTAAATTTTATTAACAAGAGATTTCACAAAAATGAAATGCACTGTCAATAATTAAATTCACAAAAAACCAAACCAATGACTCGCAGCTCGTGAGCTGTAAAGCCACATCAAGGCACCAACCACTTTACAGGCCATTCACACACCTTTCATACGTGATACAAACAAGACCATTCGTACCACCAGGCACAAAAGCAACACATTACAAAATTTACCAAAAAGGGACAAGGCACACCCTGCTTCAGAAAGACAAATATTACTGCACAGCCATCTAATCCGCAAGCACACACACATACTGGTTGGATTTGGCACGAGGGTGAGTGATGGTTCAGTAGATACAATTGTATTAGCAAGTGATTTCACATAAATGAAATGCACTGGTAATAATTGAAAGGGCGAGAAACTGAACCATTGACTCACAGCTCGTGAGCTGTAAAGCCACGACAAGGCACCAACCTCTTTACAGGCCATTTATACACCTTTCAAACGTGTGAGACATACAAAACCATTCACACCGCCAGCCGCGGGCCCATCACATAACAAAACTCACACCAGCACACAGCGCCATTCAAGGGCCCATCACTTTCACACGCCCACAATCCAGACACAGCAACTACACAGGCTGATGGATTGCGTGGAGTGGCACTCAGCTAGCAGTGTGTGTAGTGACCAGCAGAAAGTCACTACTCACACACAGCCAGCCGCGCACCAGTCCACACACACCGCTAGCCAAACACCAGTCCACGCACACCGCTAGCCAAGCGCCAGTCCAGGCACACCACCAGCCAATCACCAGTCCAGGCACACCGCCAGCCAATCGCCAGTCCAGGCACACCGGCAGCCAATCGCCAATCCACGCACACCACCAGCCAAGCTCCACTCCACGGACACCACCAGCCAAGCACCAGTCCGCACACACCACCAGTCCACGCACACCGCCAGCCAAGTACCAGTCCACGCACACCGCCAGCCAAGCACCATTCCACGCACACCGCCAGCCAAGCTCCAGTCCACGCACACCACCAGCCAAGCTCCAGTCCACAGACACCACCAGCCAAGCACCAGTCCACACACACCACCAGTCCACGCACACCGCCAGCCAAGTACCAGTCCACGCACACCGCCAGCCAAGCACCATTCCACGCACACCGCCAGCCAAGCTCCAGTCCACGCACACCACCAGCCACGCACCAGTCCATGCAGACCGCCAGTCCATGCACACCGCCAGACCACGCACACCGCCAGCCATGCACCATTCCACGCACACCACCAACCAAGTGCCAGTCCACACACACCAACAGCCAAGCGCAAGCCTACACACACCCCATCACAGGATTTTTAGAAAAAAATTAAAACAAAAACAAATCGCAAATCGATACAAATCTTCTAACAGAAAATCAGCAACTAAATACATTGCACTAACACCAACCTTGAAACAGAATCAAATTATCCAAAGAATACAGACCAGGCAGTTCACTTTACCACTCATGAATGCTCCCAAAAATTCTTTCGCGTGTGGTACGCTCTAAAACAAGCAGGGAGACACAGTGCAGGATGAGAAGGATAGTCGGGGCAGTACATACGACTCTCCTTCCGTGAACCTCTTCGCCAACAGACTCTACATCTCCTACTGGGAAAATCTTTTGCGGGTGTGGGAGGAATGTGATCTGGAAAGTGGCGTTCTTTCAATCTAGCAACATCCTCCACCACTCCAACTCTAGGAACACTTGCCTGTTCCACTACAACAAGGCTGCCTATTACAGACTGCTGAAACTTAGCAAAAGTCATCTTTGACTCAGGGCAAGAATCCTGGAAGACAACAAAAGCATTAAACATTGCCAAGTGGAAAAGATGGATAGCCAACTTCTTGTACCAAATGTAAGCCTTACGAAAAGCAGTGTAAGGTTCCAACCTCTGATCTACTCTGTCAACACCACCCATGTGCCTATTATAGTCTAAAATGCACACAGGTTTGCGCGCTTCAGCGACCTGACCCCAAACAGTCACAGGTGCAGTGCTTTCATCATGGATGGTAGTCAGCATGTAGACATCTCTCCTGTCTGTAAACTTTACAGCAAGAAGCTCCTGGCAACGCAACGCACTGCACTGTCCCCGCACAAGTTTTTGACAAACAAGTTCTTTCGGGAAACCTTTATGGTTAGAGCGGATTGTGCCACAAGCAAGAGTGTCCACTTTGGCCAATTCCCTGAACAACCGCACACCAGTGTAGAAGTTATCTACATATAAATGGTGGCCTTTGTTAAAAAATCCTCTACCAAGTTCCCAAACAATTTTCTCAGTCACTCCAAAAGTGGACGGACAACCAGGGAGGTTAATCCTAGATTCCTTACCGGTGTACACCCTGAAATTAGAGACATATCCAGTCCTACTGTCACACAGCATATACAGCTTTATTCCATAGCGTGCCCTCTTATTAGGAATGTATTGCCTAAAAACCAAGCGGCCCTTGAACAACACCAAAGACTCATCCACTGCAATTTCTTTCCCAGGGGCATAAATCTTAGAAAATCGATCAACAAAGTGATCAAGGACAGGCCTAATCTTAAAAACGCTAAACCATTATCAACAAAATGCATCATCCGAAGCAGAAGCAAATACCTGTCACGAGTCATGACTGCCGGAAAAATAGACGTTGCCATCAAGGGACTGCTAGACCAATATGAAGACATTGATGGCTTCCTTAGCAAGCCCATCAAAAAAGTTAAACCCAAGAACTTCTTCATCTCTTCAACATTTGTGGGAGTCCACCGGGTAGCTCTAGAGTAGGGCCTAAGTCTGGCACTGTTGTCCCTCAAAAACTGTTCGGCATACAAATTAGTCTGCTCAACAATCTCTGCCAAAAACACATCGTCCATAAACAACTGAAAAAAATGTACCGGCAAAAAGTTTTCAGTATTCACTCTAGACCCTGGAACACCAGTAAACTCTGGCAATGCCGGCTGCACCATGCCAGGGGCAACCCAGAGGTCATCACTTTCAAAGGGAAGCCTTGCAGCCCCAGCCTGCAGCCCAGATGCCTCTTGCCGCACTACACCAACGGGAAGCCTTGCAGCCCCAGGCTGCAGCCCAGATGCCTCTTGCCGCACTATCGGCACATCAGTCTCCTCCTCTAACACAGGCACTTCATCCGTACTAAGAGTATATTCATCATCCAATGACTCCATACAGAGAGACAACTCACTGCCAGAATCGTCCCCTGCCTCCTCTCCCTCAGATGCAGAGTCAGTCTCTGAACCATGGTCAGAGGAAGACTCAAACAGCAAACCAACAACCTGCTGAGCAGTAATCCTGCGGCTAGCCATTATACTTACTAAGATAGAAGACTGCACAAACAAGTCAACAACAACCAACAATGTGCAAACCAAGTAAGTAAAGTAATGTGTACCTTTATCAAAAAGATCAATGTACTCAAAAACTATACAATCCAATTACAAGAGACAGCTGCACTCACCAGAAACCAACTCTGCAGTGACACAGCAAAAACCAACGATATCAAACTAGAAAGAAGAAAAAAAAACAAATTACTCACAAGACAACAAAATACACATCGAGCACCAATGCAAAAAGTTTTTGACACTCAAAAACCAAACATACTGCTATTATTACACCATTTGCAAAAAAAAAACAGGCAGAGAAATCAAACACATTTACATTGTTCAAAAAAAAGTCTCTTACCAAACTAATCAAACAGCAGAACAAAACGGCAAGCTGAAAAGAGGAAAAGCCTTCACCTAGAACAAAAAAGTTAACAAAAAAAAACATTCCAATTGCAATTCACAAAAAATATAACAATAAACATTATAACATGCTATGTCACTACCCAAATGGTCAATCAGGTTGTGTGCCAGGTGGGGCAGAAAACAGCAGGAAAAAAAAGGCTACTCAGTCCCGGGGCGGCTGAGCCAAATACATATTATAACAAATTGCACCCTGGAAGCGAGGGGTCACTTCTATTTTTATTTCAACTAATTCCCTGGTGTCTAGTGGGCTTTTCTGCCCCCCCTGGGAGCAGAAACGGCGAAAAAATAAAACCGATCTGCCCCCAGAGGGGGCAGAAAAGTCTTCAAATGAATTAGGGGCCCAGGAACCGACCCTTGCCCAAGGGGTCGCTTCCTACAATGATAATCAGATCCCTGGTGTCTAGTGGGCTTTTCTGCCCCCCCTGGGAGCAGAAACGGCGAAAAAATAAAACCGATCTTCCCCCAGAGGGGGCAGAAAAGTCTACAAATAAATTAGGGGCCCAAGGAAGCGACCCTTGCCCAAGGGGTCGCTTCCTACAATAATAATTAGATCCCTGGTGTCTAGTGGGCTTTTCTGCCCCCCCTGGGAGCAGAAACGGCAAAAAAATAACACCGATCTGCCCCCAGAGTGGGCAGAAAAGTCTTCAAATAATTTAGGGGCCCAAGGAAGCGACCCTTGGCCAAGGGGTCGCTTCCTACAATAATATTTATATCCCTGGTGTCTAGTGGGCTTTTCTGCCCCCCCCCTGGGAGCAGAAGCGGCGAAAAAATAACACCGATCTGCCCCCAGAGGGGGCAGAAAAGTCTTCAACGCATTATAGGGGCCCAGGAAGCGACCCTTGCCCAAGGGGTCGCTTCCCAAATACAAAAACACACATCCCTGGTGACTAGTGGGGCATCCCTGCTCCACGATCGCGACGCTGTGCGCGATTGTGGAGCAGGAATGCCCTGTATTGAGACATCAGGGGAGAGGAAATACTCTTTCCTCTCCCCCGATGCCTCAATACACTCCAAAAGGCCCCCGCCGCCCCACCGGAGCGCACAGCACTCGCCCTCCCTCTGTGGACGCCTGGAAGCAAATGGCTTCCAGGCGTCCCAGCGCTTCCTGATGACGCCGGCGCGCGCTGTGCGCGCTGACGTCATGGGGAAGCATGGGGGAGCTCGGGGGTGGCAGCGGAAACTCTTCCGCTGCCATTCCCCTCTGTGGGGTCACGATCGATGCCCCAGGGGGGGGAGTGCCAGCGCTTCCCCTGGGGGCTGTGCTCATGACGGAGCGGTTCCGTCATGAGCACAGCCCAACCGATGCTCATGACGGAACCGCTCCGTCATGAGCATCGAAGGGGTTAAAACTCTCTCTAGATGTTGAGGAATTTAAAACAAGAAACTAAAAATTAAGTTGGTATTCTAAGCTTGATTCAGTAGAGTAGCATGAGTACAGCAAAATGAATTTAGAAAGGACGTTTGGTTGTCCGATTTGAAGCACGACTATGTGCCAACAAAAAGAAGACATGCTTTGGAGAAAAATGACAAGTTTATATGATACGATTTGTAAAATCACTTTGTCTTTTAGATATAAATACACATTTTGTAAAGCTCCAACATTCCCATTAAATTTAAAAGTTACATTTTTTTAATGTTATGTTTGCGAATTTAATCAAATATTACCAAGTTGTTGTATGTGTTAGTTATATATTTTTACAATATTTTTGTGCATAGGGATTCTATGGGGGGTCCACAGAAGTCAAAAAACGTAAAAGCACGTTTGTAGAGGAAAGCATTGACAATGACTTGGCTAATAAAAGAAGGGCCCATGGTAAGCTAACACATTTTGTCTCACCTTATTTATTTTCAATGTCTTTGTTTTGATTTCTTTGGGTTTGGATACCAGGGCAGAACGTATTAAGCCAAAAAATAAGGGGGGATATTCACAAGGAAGTGGCAGAGAGAGGCGTTAGCTTTCTTGGCTTAACGTCTCTCTCCGCCACTTCAGAAGCTGCATCATATTCACAAGCATATGGTGCAGCCTTGCGTTTCCCGCTGCAATGGCGCTAAGTTTAACAACTTAGCGCCAACGCAGGCACCCTTGCACCAGAGTGCAAGGGTGTCTGTTTGCAGGGGAGTATTGTTTATGTGTAGGAAGGTGTCCCTTCCTGCACATAAACAATCCTAAATGCAATTCTCTCACTTTCATGTATGCTGCTATGCAGCACAAATTGAAAGTGACAGAATGGCATTTTTAAAAAAGGTTTGTTTATGCACAGGAAGGGTCACCTTCCTTTACATACACAAACCATGGCAATTTGCTTTTTCCATGTGTGCTGCACAAGACAGCACAAATGGAAAAAGCAAAAACGAGGAGAAATAAAGCATTTCTCCTCGTTTCGCCTGTTTAAGACCAGGATTTTCCTGGTCTTAATTTTGGCGTTGCCTCCTATTTACGCTCCCCTTGTGAATAGGGGCCATCAACAAAATCAACGGATGTTGCGGTGGAACGCCCACTGCATCACCCATTACCCTCCCCTTTCATGCTAAATACAGAGTGAAAGGGTGCCTTATTCACAAGGCAGCGTTAAGCCACATTAAGGCTTAACACTGCCTTGTGAATAAGGCGAGGCCGTATCGCCATCACAACGTCACTGGAAGCAGGGGCGTAACACAGGCCCCAGCATTCCCCATGGTGCGGGGGGCCTGAGCTGCAGGGGGCCCCCTCGACACAGTACTTATGCTTGAGCGCTCTGGAATAAATGCGGAGCGGGGGCCCCTCCGTGAATGCCATTGAAAACAAACTCAATTTGCTCCCTGTAATATATGATTGCGCTTTTGTTTTCAAATCTCAGTGTTAAATAAATGAAGTTGTGAGACAGGTTGCGTCATCAATGCATATAAATGCTGAAGAATTATGGAAATGCAATAAGTGTGCTTAAAACACGACGTGCATCTTCGCCCTATAATTGTCGCCTGGACACCTCGAGCGCTATAGAGAAAAGCGCTGCTTAGGGATCACGCATACACACTCTGTCCTTCCACTGCAGAGAGATACTATTACCACAAAATGTGTTTGTTGGTAGTTTTATAGATATATATTTTTGGGTGAGCACCCAAGTGGCTCATTGCTCATTGGTCTGCTGGACACAATATCACTAACGTGTCAGTGTCGTCCTCCTCTGACACTCTGTTTGCCGTCCGCTCACAATGATTAATGATACAGGCACCTGCGCCATTAGATTTTATCACAGAGAAGGCTGTGTTGTGAGGCTGACCATGACCTATTGAAGAGAGTAATCATCGTTAATCAGGATGTTTAATCCCTTTCAAACACAATAACGACCTTAATTTGTCTAAAAATAAAATGTCATATCTGGTGAAGAGACGTGCACATCTAGAACCAATCAAAATTTAGCAGCTCTTGTCTAAGAGAGAAAAAACAACATCTCTTGTGTTGCTACCCTTGCCATTAGCAGTAAATAAGCAATATAAACAACAGCATCTGTCCTTCAGTAAGAATGAAAAATGCAAACATGTAGGTGCAGCATCAACAGAACCTCTCAACTCTGATGCCTGCAATAGCAGAAATAAGAAAACACAACACAAAGTTCAAGGACCCGACTTCTCGCAGACAGCGCATCCTTGACTCATTATTTTTCAATCTCCGACAAAGCAGGCAGAAGTTTTAGCATGTTATTATTAAACACAATAGTCTCCTATTAGATTAAAGTCTGAAGTCAACATCCATTATCTAAAAACAAATTTTTTTTTGTTCGTCGAAAAATGGACTGTAGTTCTTTCAACAAGATTTTTGTTGTCAGAACAAAAATGTGTGCCCAGATTATGTCACGACGTTGAGAGACTATTGGGTCTGTAGAAGCGAGGTGAGTACGTTCAGCAAAAATCAGAGCTCGGTTCAATTTAGTTTAATTTAGTTTTATATGAACCCACTTCGATTATTTGATATTTTTTTCCCAAAAAGGAATTTACTCACATGCATGAAGCACTGACTTCTATCTCAAGAAAAGCCACACTAGTTGAGATGATCATGTATATTTATATTTATTTATTTTCTTGTTTATGTTTTTATTCTTTAGTAACATGCTCAAGGGAAGGTATAGAATTTGAAAAAAACACAGACTTTGTTCGTCGTTGTGGAAGAGAAGGATTCATAGGCCAGCAAGTGGAGCTCACAAAATACATGTATCTAAGTTGCACAACGTATTATCAAACAACATTAATTCCATCCCCTTTCCTGTTTTTGTCTTCTCCCACAACAAAGACTATTACACTGCTTTCTATTCTATACCTCGAACTGCACTGTTTGCTCTTAATCTTAACTTTATTGGATTAGGGCCTGGTTCACAACGGTAAACTTCCAATCTTGAAGGTTGGGGTGTCTTTGTAGCCACACAAAGGTCACCTAACTGACCCCTGGTGTCCAATACTTTGTCCTGGGTACAAGGGGTAGCACGTACAATACTTTCAGTTCACAGACATCAGGTCCAGTGCTCTTCTGTTCTTCTGCAGGTACAGGTGGTGTTCTGTACATTTGCCCAACAGGTGCCACATTTATGTCTGGCACCAGCTAGTTTTTTGTGTTGACTCCTGCACACTCTTAGGGGCAACTCTGTACACGTTTTCAGTAAGTCCTGCTTGCCTTACTGTTAATAGGCCCAAAATGCCATGTAACAGGGCACTTTCAAGATGGGAAATGTATTTGGCCACACTCAACCTGGGCGTTGAGGTCTAAGGTGGTGGAGTATCAGGAAAATCACCATCCTCCTACATCTACAATTAAAATCCAGTTAGAAGGAAGCAGGCCTGGCCTACAGCGTGCCAAGACACAGAAGGTTAGTACAACAAAGCAATGTTCCGCAGTGTGCAGGCATGTGATACACAAACATTGCTCTCTTGTTCTGTTTTATCCCTTTCAGAACACAATATATATATATATATATATATATATATATATATATATATATATATATATATATATATATATAAGTATATATATCTTTTAGAAACAAACATCCCCGGATTGAAAGTGCACTCAAAACCAGCTCTTTTGCACAAGTAGAACAGCGTTTATTCAAATAAGAGTTAATTTCTTTGCCTTACGCGTTTCGGGGCTTCAATCCCCTTGATCACAGGCATCGAAATGTAGTGGGATACAAAGAAGGCACTTTGCAGCATGTGACTTTTAAACCCTCCAATAGGCAGCAGGTAATTACAACATGGTGTTGCATGCTGGAAAAAGAAGTCTGTAATTATTTTCTGTTTGAGTACTATTTAAATACCTTCATGCATAATTGTTTCCTTAGTAGGCTCTGTCCCATTACAGCATTTCGTCCTTTTTGTAAACCCTCCAATGGGCCTCCAGAATGAAAGCTGTTTGTGTTAAAAGCCAACTGGTAATCCAAAAGGGAAACTCTGAATAATTCATCTGTCTCCATGGCCCCCAGACTTCAGGGACGGTGCACTTTCGCGGCTGGACTGCCGCCATAAATTTATATATATATATATATATATATGTGCTTCAGACATACCTATCAGGAAGAAAATTACACTGTTGTGTCAATAGGATGCACCCCCCAAGCTGAATGTTCTATGGTGCCCAGAGGGGTCATTCTTGCCCATTTAGGTTAATCTGTCAATCAAACTGACTTACTGGGTAGGTCTTGAGAGGAATATGTCACCTCATTAACACTTCATTTAGGCCAAATACTGGCTGGGATTTTCTGGATAATTAATGTAAATTAGCTTCATGGAACTTTAAGCAGTTTACATGCAACCTTCTAAAAGTTACTTTTGTATCCAGTAAAAATAGGGTTTCACCATTGCATTGGATTTTTAATAGCTATGAATAATAATGGTTTAATTATTTTTGCAGCTAGTCCATTTCCCGAGTTGGCAGCATTAGTGTTTTGGTCTGTACTCTGGCTTACTACATAGGACAGCTAAGCCTGCAAGAGTGAAAATAGCTTTTTGGGGTTTGTTACTGAAGGGACATGGTAATATTAATTTTCTACCTCTCCCATTTTTAAATACTGTGCATCTTTTCTTGTGGCCTACAATGTCTATGTATGAATTACTTTCTAATATTTAAACTGAGGTCTTAACCTCTCATTAAGGGTTATTTTGACAGGCTGCAGCAGTGCACGTTTTATACTCCGGCAGTCAAGCTACATAGGGTACAGCTGAATCCATTTGCACTGCTAATATAGTGGATGTCTCAAAAGGGAGAAGCAGTCACAACTGGCATATACCTCCCAGGCCCTGGTTGCATTTTCTACATCATATGCTGGGGTCATACAGGTAATTTAAATTCTCAAATCAGGGATAAGCCAATTTAGGCATCTTTGAAGGGAAGCAGAAGCACTTCACTCCTGGTTAGCAGGGGTAAAGTGCACAGAGTTTTGAAAATCATCAAAACTAGTATCTAGAAAAAGGTGAATAATTTGGGATGACAATGCAGAAAAGGCAAATGTCCTACATCCCTCCATTTTTAAGCCCTGGTATGTGCTTTAACAGACAGCACAATATTCTTTTGTATGCAAATCTACACGTGTACTATCAGCCTGTGCAGTACCAACTAATCATTGACAAACATATTATTAAACAATACCACCATTCTTTCATTGCCTATCCTGAACATCACTTTTTTGTTGCTTAGTTACTCTTTTGGTGCTTAGTTCATTTCCCCACAGTGTGCTAGCAGCACTATCTGAAAAAGAATCCTAAGGTAATACTATACCATCTCTCCAACTAGCCCTCTGGTCACTCCTGAGACCAACATCATCCTTTCCATTATGGACCATAACCTGCTGAGCCAGACTCATTAGAAAACATTAGCAAGCAGACTGGCTTTTAACACGAACACTGAAGAAGGCCCACGCCGAAATGCATTTGCGCAATAAAATCACTGAAAACTCCCGAGAGTGCTCCGAGACTCGTAGTTGTTGTGTAACAGATGCGGTTCACCCCCCGCTATTGGAAGCACCCGCCGAGTGTTCGACAAGCCTGGGTGAACGAAGATGTTGTTTAAATTGGCAAGTCTGAACCACTGCTAGCGGCTCCCGGCAACCGAAGAGGATGTGGGCTATAGAAGTCCAAGGCTACCTACCATAAGAGGGATACCTACGGGACACCGTGAAAAAGAACTTTGCAGCAGGCGAGGAAGATAGGCACAGCAAGCAGACTGGAGCGACACTGAGGCGGCATAATATTCATCAATGGGGTATGGCAAACAACAAAATACACCAATGTGGGATATGACTGTGGAATAATATTGCATTATGGGACATTGATGCCTTTCCAGGTTGCCATGCCGCCCTATGATTGGTCAAAACTCCACCAATAGAAAAAGAATGAACATTTAAAAGAACGCAAGCTGTGCCTAATTGTAATGATTTTACGCACTGAAGAAGGCCCACGCCGAAATGCATTTGCCCAATAAAATCACTGAAAACTCCCGAGAGTGCTCCAAGACTCGTAGTTGTTGTGTAACAGATGCGGTTCACCCCCTGCTATTGGAAGCACCCGCCGAGTGTTCGACAAGCCTGGGTGAACGAAGATGTTGTTTAAATTGGCAAGTCTGAACCACTGCTAGCGGCTCACGGCAACCGAAGAGGATGTGGGCTATAGAAGTCCAAGGCTACCTACCATATGAGGGATACCTACGGGACACCGTGAAAACGAACTTTGCAGCAGGCGAGGAAGATAGGCACAGCAAGCAGACTGGAGCGATTCTGAGGCGGCATAATATTCAGCAATGGGGTATGGCAAACAACAAAATACACCAATGTGGGATATGACTGTGGAATAATATTGCATTATGGGACATTGATGCCTTTCCAGGTTGCCATGCCGCCCTATGATTGGTCAAAACTCCACCAATAGAAAAAGAATGAACATTTAAAAGAACGCAAGCTGTGCCTAATTGTAATGATTTTACGCACTGAAGAAGGCCCACGCCGAAATGCATTTGCGCAATAAAATCACTGAAACTCCCGAGAGTGCTCCGAGACTCGTAGTTATTGTGTAACAGATGCGGTTCACCTCCCGCTATTGGAAGCACCCGCCGAGTGTTCGACAAGCCTGGGTGAACGAAGATGTTGTTTAAATTGGCAAGTCTGAACCACTGCTAGCGGCTCCCGGCAACCGAAGAGGATGTGGGCTATAGAAGTCCAAGGCTACCTACCATATGAGGGATACCTACGGGACACCGTGAAAAAGAACTTTGCAGCCGGCGAGGAAGATAGGCACAGCAAGCAGACTGGAGCGACACTGAGGCGGCATAATATTCAGCAATGGGGTATGGCAAACAACAAAATACACCAATGTGGGATATGACTGTGGAATAATATTGCATTATGGGACATTGATGCCTTTCCAGGTTGCCATGCCACCCTATGATTGGTCAAAACTCCACCAATAGAAAAAGAATGAACATTTAAAAGAACGCAAGCTGTGCCTAATTGTAATGATTTTATGCACTGAAGAAGGCCCACGCCGAAATGCATTTGCACAATAAAATCACTGTAAACTCCCGAGAGTGCTCCGAGACTCGTAGTTGTTGTGTAACAGATGCGGTTCACCCCCCGCTATTGGAAGCACCCGCCGAGTGTTCGACAAGCCTGGGTGAACGAAGATGTTGTTTAAATTGGCAAGTCTGAACCACTGCTAGCGGCTCCCGGCAACCGAAGAGGATGTGGGCTATAGAAGTCCAAGGCTACCTACCATATGAGGGATACCTACGGGACACCGTGAAATCGAACTTTGCAGCAGGCGAGGAAGATAGGCACAGCAAGCAGACTGGAGCGACTCTGAGGCGGCATAATATTCAGCAATGGGGTATGGCAAACAACAAAATACACCAATGTGGGATATGACTTTGGAATAATATTGCATTATGGGACATTGATGCCTTTCCAGGTTGCCATGCCGCCCTATGATTGGTCAAAACTCCACCAATAGAAAAAGAATGAACATTTAAAAGAACGCAAGCTGTGCCTAATTGTAATGATTTTATGCACTGAAGAAGGCCCACGCCGAAATGCATTTGCGCAATAAAATCACTGAAAACTCCCGAGAGTGCTCCGAGACTCGTAGTTGTTGTGTAACAGATGCGGTTCACCCCCCGCTATTGGAAGCACCCGCCGAGTGTTCGACAAGCCTGGGTGAACGAAGATGTTGTTTAAATTGGCAAGTCTAAACCATTGCTAGCGGCTCCCGGCAACCGAAGAGGATGTGGGCTATAGAAGTCCAAGGCTACCTACCATATGAGGGATACCTAAGGGACACCGTGAAAACGAACTTTGCAGCAGGCGAGGAAGATAGGCACAGCAAGCAGACTGGAGCGACTCTGAGGCGGCATAATATTCAGCAATGGGATATATATATATATACATTATATATATATATATATATATATATATATATATATATATATATATTATATATATATACATATATATTCACTGAAAAAACCATAGGTTTCACACATGTTATAGTTAGCTGGACATTTTACTGATAAAAAAACTATGAAATTCCCCCGTTATAGTTACTGTAGGCAACTATAACTCACGCGACCGCAATCCTCTGCTGATGCTAATACTGTATTTAGACACTTATTTGCCCATGTCTTCTTCCATTAAATTTTAGCTATACATATATTACAAATATTTTTTTTTCATAAAGACACATATGTCATCAGCAGAGGATTACGGTCGCGTGAGTTATAGTTGCCTACAGTAACTATAACGGGGGAATTTCATTGGTTTTTTATCAGTAAAATATCCAGCTAACTATAACATGTGTGAAACCTATGTTTTTTTCACTGAATTTGCAAGGTTTTTTAAATGCTAATTCCTAACTATAACGTGTGTGAAACCTATGGTTTTTTCAGTGAATTTGTACGGTTTTTTAAATGCTAAGTTACTTTACGCCATTTGTGGCGTGCGCGCCCACTTAACGCAGTTCGTTCCGTGCGCGCACGGTGCGCTTCGTGCACCGTGCGCGCACAGTGAGCACGCGGTGCGCTTCGCGCACCGCGTGCCCACGTTACGCTACATGGGCCATGAACGCACGATGCGCTTCTCGCACCGTGCGCACATGGAGGACATATGATGAGCATCGTTGTGACAGGTAAAATATATGTTTGATTTACTTCATATTGGCCATGCACAAAAAGGTGCCCTGCGGGCACCTTTTGTACACGGGGTGGGGAGAATGTGTATATTTTTTTTTTTTTTTTACTATTTATTACCGTACGCGTACAGTAAGCGTAATCGGCGAAATTTTCAAAAAAATTGAATTTGCCTTTTTTCACTTGGGGGATCGTTGGGGACTCCCTCAACATGGCTAGGTGCTTGGGAGCTGTCTAAACAGCCCCTTTACATGTTTTTGGACTTTGTTTTGCATCCCCCAGTCAGAGTGCGAGAGAGAAAATGGCGGCCGCCATTTCCTGGTTTCGACCGATTCGAATGTTTACTAAGATCTAACAGCCAATCAGAATCGCGCTCGCGCACGGTAAGCGCACGGTAAGCGCCCCGTAAGCTGCCACAGATATATATATTGATTTAAAGGCTATTTTCTCAGGATCTACTGAACAGATTTACACCAAACCTACAAAAGGCACTTCCTTGACCTGAGGACTACCTCTCTGCCAAATTTCAAGTAATTCTGTTCAGCCGTTCGGGCTGTAGCTGTGTCTAAAGGTCCTATGGAAAAATGCATGGGAAAAACGCATTTTGGGACCCCCCTTTTATCTCAGCCCCCGCTTGACGAATCCCCCCGAGACTTTCAGGGTAGGAGCGGAGCGTAGCGCCCCACCTATTTTGAAAAATTCGCGAGGATTCGTCAACCGGCGCCAAAGTTATTCAAAATAGAATGTTGCGGATTTCCTATGGAAACGTGGTCCTAACTATAACTATCTACTGGCGACCGCCAGTAGATAATATATATATATTTATATATATATATATATATTACCTACTGGCGGTCGCCAGTAGGTAGTTATAGTTAGGACCACGTTTCCATAGGAAAACCTCAACATTCTATTTTGAATACCTTTGGCGCCGGTTGACGAATCCTCGCGAATTTCTCAAAATAGGTGGGGCGCTACGCTCCGCTCCTACCCTGAAAGTCTCGGGGGGATCCGTCAAGCGGGGGCTGAGATAAAAGGGGGGTCCCAAAACGCGTTTTTCCAATGCATTTTTCCATAGGACCTTTAGAACGAGCTACAGCCCGAACGGCTGAACAGAATTACTCAAAATTTGGCAGAGAGGTAGTCCCTAGGTCAAGGAAGTGCCTTTTGTAGGTTTGGTGTAAATCTGTTCAGTAGATTCTGAGAAAATAGCCTTTAAATCAATATATATATCTGAGCCCGCTTACGGTACGCTTACCGTACGCTTACGGTAAGCGTACGGTGGCGTGCGCGAGCGCGATTCTGATTGGCTCTTAGATCTTAGTAAACATTCGAATCGGTCGAAACCAGGAAGCGGCGGCCGCCATTTTGTGTATTTCACTCTGAAAAAAAAGAGTGAAAACAAGGAAAGGGGGCAATGAGGAGAGTTACAGACCCCCAAACATTTGTAAGGGGGTCAAAGAAGGACAGAAAAGTACAAAAAAAACATTTATTGATTTTAAAAAAAATCACGGGGTACGCGTACGGTAAGCTTACGGTAAGCGTACGGTAAAAAAAAAAAATAAATAAATAAATGAAAAGCAGATTTAAGAGTTTAGATATTAGGGAGCTCTAAAAAGAGCTGTTGTGTTTATGAAGTCATTTTTTAAGTGGTACCTACAAGGTCTCTCACCATACCTGTTTTCTCTGCAAACTTTTCACTCCAGAAGACATAGCTGTGCCCTACAATCCACACTGTGAACATCTTCAAAGGAGAACTGGATGCACTCAGGAGGTGTACTTATTCCAAAAAAAAATTTAAAATTACTATTTGGTCTAAAGGAAATGGAATCAGATGTATTTTGGAGTTATTTGAGATATCATATTGTGATTATACTTCTGAAACAAACATATCAGACGGTATTTTAAAAAAATAAGTATTGGTATTAGATGATATTTTTTTAGAATATTATGCATTTCTATAATGTTAAGTTTAAGTAAAAAGAGATTCTGGGCTTTTTTATTACAATCTTTGTGATTGTTATTTTTTTTTGCCCGCTGTAAAATGATGAATGCAATTGCTTTCACAATTTATAGTGAAATGCAATATATTCTGAAAACAGCAAAAATAAGGCAAAAATATTTTTTGGAAAAAAATGTAAATATGTGTACTGTATTATAAAATGTTTTAAAAATATTAATACTTTTTTCTTTTTTTCCAGATAGATATAGAAAATTTTCGAAAACTACAAACATTTTTAAAACTATTTTTAAAAAAAACAAATGAATAAATATTTTTTCAGTGAGTATGGTAAGTCAATAATAATAATTGTAGTCTCTCAAGGACAATGTAATGTGATAAATGATTTTTAGTTTTTTTTAAAAAAAAAAAAAAAAAAAAAGTACGCGCACCGTACGCGTACGGTAAAAAAAAAATAAAAAAAAGTTTTTAAAAACATATGTAAAAAAAAGATGAAAGATAAGGTTGGCTCTTAAAAGAACCGTTGTGTTCATGCAGGGACAGAGGAAAGGAAGCATGGGAAAATTATTCAAAGCGACAAATGTGCTGATCTATTTTGTTGTTCACTAGGGAAACACTGGTCTCCCTATGGCAAATTAGATCTTTACAAAATGTGCAATGAATATCAACCTTCCGAAATCGTGGGTTCATTTCCAGAGGGCCAGCAAAAGGAGATTCTCCCCCCACAGATGAAGGGCTCACCTGACCTGCTGAAGAAGGAGTCAGCCCTGCAGATGATGGTTCAGGCTGAGCTACTGTGGATGTACTGGCTCGTCTTTCTGAAGAGTTACCTCCAAAAAGATGACCATGTGTCCTTCTGTGTACATCCTGGAGGTGTCTCTTCATGGTGTGATTCCCAAAGGAATACTTCCTGTTAGGATTACCTCTAGAAAGTACACGCTTACACAGCTTACAAGTCACTAAGGGTGCATTTACCTTTTGCTGGCCTTCAGGAAAAGTAAAATAATCCCATACATAAGAGGGCTTTTGTTTCCTCGATCTCTGCCTCAAGACAGTGCTGCTAGTGCTAGCCTCACTCTCAGAAGAGCTCTGCTGTTCTGCCATCGTATCCCAAAGACAAACCAGCTCCTTCTCCCAAGGGATCACAAGCAGAAATGAGGGGAATGGGTGTGGTGTAGGAGAGTTCTAGAACTGAAAGTAGTTTCAACCAATCAAAAGTTGTGTTTCATGATCACATGACCTACCGTACGCTTACGGTACGCTTACGGTACGCTTACGGCAAAAGTGCGCATGCGCGTAAAAAAGACACGCGCTTGCGCGCATGCGCATAACAGTCACTCCCGGCACTTCCGCGTAACGTGCGCGTGTAGCGTACACGCGTACGCGTCCCACGCGGAGTACGCGCGGCTACGCAAATTGCGTAACTATACGCAAGCAGCGTAGGAAAATTACGGACGTTGCGTAAACCGTACGCTTACCGTGAGCTTACGGTACGCGTACTAAAAAAAATAAAAAAAAAAATTAGCATTTAAAAAACCTTGCAAATTCACTGAAAAAACCATGGGTTTCACACACGTTATAGTTAGGAATTAGCATTTAAAAAACCTTAGAAATTCAGTGAAAAAACCATAGGTTTCACACATGTTATAGTTAGCTGGACATTTTACTCGTAAAAAACCAATGAAATTGCCCCGTTATAGTTAGTTCAGCTAACTATAACTCGCGCGCCCGCAATGCACTGCTGATGACGTCACATATTACATCACTCATGACATGGTCAGTGACATCACTCATGACATCACTGATGACATCTCAAATGACATCACTGATGACATCACTGATGACATCATCCTTGTGATAGAGTGGTAGACCTCCTCTCACCCTAATATAACCTTTGACACACACATTCAAAAAGAGAGACTAAAATTTTCAAAACAATGGACATACCAATACCAGTTACAACAACCTCTTCAGTAATTCTAAGATCCACATACACATCCACTCATTCACCAACAGTCCAATACAGTCACTCATACATGTACTCACTCATCATATGTACTCATACACCTATACATCCTGTTACACAATGCCACTCATGCATAGAGTTACTCACACACATAGTCACTCGTGCTAATAAAGAATCAAACATACATTTACTTGCATATACAGTTATACACACACCACCATACTTACTTCTACGGAAACTTACACATACTTAGTCTTTTAAACAATCACTTATAGAAACACATACTTATTCATACAGGAACTCTTCCAATCTCTCACCCTTGCATATACTCACATATATACACCAATAGTCACATATACTAGTTTTAAACATATGTAGTTACTCATAAAGACACTATTGAGACAGTCATTCACTCACTAACACACCCATACACACACTCATCCACCCATGCAGTCCTGCACACATGCTGTCTTCAACACACACAAACAGTGAGTCACTCATTCATGCACCTATGCACTACGTAATACCCCCACCGAACCATGCAGACACTCAGACTGATACTCAAAAAACCAACTAATAACCTATATAGTCACCCATGTAGCTACTCACCAACCCATGCAGCCACTTATACACAAAGTGAGAGACTGATACAGATATATACATATTTAAACATTACTCACTAAGCCATGTATTCACTAAGATACACTTAATCAGTCAGTTAAACAATCAATTTTTCAAAAACAAATCATCCATTTAGACACTTATATACCCATTTATTCTTCCATCGACCTTGAGATATACATATATAAAACATATTTAATTTTCAGAAAAACACACATTCACTGGATGATGTCATCAGTGATGTCATCAGTGATGTCATTTGAGATGTCATCAGTGATGTCATGAGTGATGTCACTGACCATGTCATGAGTGATGTAATATGTGACGTCATCAGCAGTGCATTGCGGGTGCGCGAGTTATAGTTAGCTGAACTAACTATAACGGGGCAATTTCATTGGTTTTTTACGAGTAAAATGTCCAGCTAACTATAACATGTGTGAAACCTATGGTTTTTTCACTGAATATATATATATATATATATATGTATATATATATATATTATCTACTGGCGGTCGCCAGTAGATAGTTATAGTTAGGACTGTGTTTCCATAGGAAATCCGCAACATTCTATTTTGAATAACTTTGGCGCCGGTCGACGAATCCTCGCGAATGTTTCAAAATAGGTGGGGCGCTACGCTCCGCTCCTACCCTGAAAGTCTCGGGGGGATTCGTCAAGCGGGCGCTGAGATAAAAGGGGGGTCCCAAAACGCGTTTTTCCCATGCATTTTTCCATAGGACCTTTAGACACAGCTACAGCCCGAACGGCTGAACAGAATTACTAGAAATTTGGCAGAGAGGTAGTCCTCAGGTCAAGGAAGTGCCTTTTGTAGGTTTGGTGTAAATCTGTTCAGTAGATTCTGAGAAAATAGCCTTTAAATCAATATATATATCTGAGCCAGCTTACGGTGCGCTTACGGTACGCTTACCGTACGCGTACGGTGGCGTGCGCGAGCGCGATTCTGATTGGCTCTTAGATCTTAGTAAACATTCGAATCGGTCGAAACCAGGAAGCGGCGGCCGCCATTTTGTGTATTTCACTCTGAAAAAAAAGAGTGAAAACAAGGAAAGGGGGCAATGAGGAGAGTTACAGACCCCCAAACATTTGTAAGGGGGTCAAAGAAGGACAGAAAAGTACAAAAAAAACATTTATTGATTTTAAAAAAAATCACGGGGTACGCGTACGGTAAGCTTACGGTAAGCGTACGGTAAAAAAAAATAATAAATAAATAAATGAAAAGCAGATTTAAGAGTTTAGATATTAGGGAGCTCTAAAAAGAGCTGTTGTGTTTATGAAGTCATTTTTTAAGTGGTACCTACAAGGTCTCTCACCATACCTGTTTTCTCTGCAAACTTTTCACTCCAGAAGACATAGCTGTGCCCTACAATCCACACTGTGAACATCTTCAAAGGAGAACTGGATGCACTCAGGAGGTGTACTTATTCCAAAAAAAAATTTAAAATTACTATTTGGTCTAAAGGAAATGGAATCAGATGTATTTTGGAGTTATTTGAGATATCATATTGTGATTATACTTCTGAAACAAACATATCAGACGGTATTTTAAAAAAATAAGTATTGGTATTAGATGATATTTTTTTAGAATATTATGCATTTCTATAATGTTAAGTTTAAGTAAAAAGAGATTCTGGGCTTTTTTATTACAATCTTTGTGATTGTTATTTTTTTTTGCCCGCTGTAAAATGATGAATGCAATTGCTTTCACAATTTATAGTGAAATGCAATATATTCTGAAAACAGCAAAAATAAGGCAAAAATATTTTTTGGAAAAAAATGTAAATATGTGTACTGTATTATAAAATGTTTTAAAAATATTAATACTTTTTTCTTTTTTTCCAGATAGATATAGAAAATTTTCGAAAACTACAAACATTTTTAAAACTATTTTTAAAAAAAACAAATGAATAAATATTTTTTCAGTGAGTATGGTAAGTCAATAATAATAATTGTAGTCTCTCAAGGACAATGTAATGTGATGAATGATTTTTAGTTTTTTTAAAAAAAAAAAAAAAAAAAAAGTACGCGCACCGTACGCGTACGGTAAAAAAAAAATAAAAAAAAGTTTTTAAAAACATATGTAAAAAAAAGATGAAAGATAAGGTTGGCTCTTAAAAGAACCGTTGTGTTCATGCAGGGACAGAGGAAAGGAAGCATGGGAAAATTATTCAAAGCGACAAATGTGCTGATCTATTTTGTTGTTCACTAGGGAAACACTGGTCTCCCTATGGCAAATTAGATCTTTACAAAATGTGCAATGAATATCAACCTTCCGAAATCGTGGGTTCATTTCCAGAGGGCCAGCAAAAGGAGATTCTCCCCCCACAGATGAAGGGCTCACCTGACCTGCTGAAGAAGGAGTCAGCCCTGCAGATGATGGTTCAGGCTGAGCTACTGTGGATGTACTGGCTCGTCTTTCTGAAGAGTTACCTCCAAAAAGATGACCATGTGTCCTTCTGTGTACATCCTGGAGGTGTCTCTTCATGGTGTGATTCCCAAAGGAATACTTCCTGTTAGGATTACCTCTAGAAAGTACACGCTTACACAGCTTACAAGTCACTAAGGGTGCATTTACCTTTTGCTGGCCTTCAGGAAAAGTAAAATAATCCCATACATAAGAGGGCTTTTGTTTCCTCGATCTCTGCCTCAAGACAGTGCTGCTAGTGCTAGCCTCACTCTCAGAAGAGCTCTGCTGTTCTGCCATCGTATCCCAAAGACAAACCAGCTCCTTCTCCCAAGGGATCACAAGCAGAAATGAGGGGAATGGGTGTGGTGTAGGAGAGTTCTAGAACTGAAAGTAGTTTCAACCAATCAAAAGTTGTGTTTCATGATCACATGACCTACCGTACGCTTACGGTACGCTTACGGTACGCTTACGGCAAAAGTGCGCATGCGCGTAAAAAAGACACGCGCTTGCGCGCATGCGCATAACAGTCACTCCCGGCACTTCCGCGTAACGTGCGCGTGTAGCGTACACGCGTACGCGTCCCACGCGGAGTACGCGCGGCTACGCAAATTGCGTAACTATACGCAAGCAGCGTAGGAAAATTACGGACATTGCGTAAACCGTACGCTTACCGTGAGCTTACGGTACGCGTACTAAAAAAAATAAAAAAAAAAATTAGCATTTAAAAAACCTTGCAAATTCACTGAAAAAACCATGGGTTTCACACACGTTATAGTTAGGAATTAGCATTTAAAAAACCTTAGAAATTCAGTGAAAAAACCATAGGTTTCACAAATGTTATAGTTAGCTGGACATTTTACTCGTAAAAAACCAATGAAATTGCCCCGTTATAGTTAGTTCAGCTAACTATAACTCGCGCGCCCGCAATGCACTGCTGATGACGTCACATATTACATCACTCATGACATGGTCAGTGACATCACTCATGACATCACTGATGACATCTCAAATGACATCACTGATGACATCACTGATGACATCATCCTTGTGATAGAGTGGTAGACCTCCTCTCACCCTAATATAACCTTTGACACACACATTCAAAAAGAGAGACTAAAATTTTCAAAACAATGGACATACCAATACCAGTTACAACAACCTCTTCAGTAATTCTAAGATCCACATACACATCCACTCATTCACCAACAGTCCAATACAGTCACTCATACATGTACTCACTCATCATATGTACTCATACACCTATACATCCTGTTACACAATGCCACTCATGCATAGAGTTACTCACACACATAGTCACTCGTGCTAATAAAGAATCAAACATACATTTACTTGCATATACAGTTATACACACACCACCATACTTACTTCTACGGAAACTTACACATACTTAGTCTTTTAAACAATCACTTATAGAAACACATACTTATTCATACAGGAACTCTTCCAATCTCTCACCCTTGCATATACTCACATATATACACCAATAGTCACATATACTAGTTTTAAACATATGTAGTTACTCATAAAGACACTATTGAGACAGTCATTCACTCACTAACACACCCATACACACACTCATCCACCCATGCAGTCCTGCACACATGCTGTCTTCAACACACACAAACAGTGAGTCACTCATTCATGCACCTATGCACTACGTAATACCCCCACCGAACCATGCAGACACTCAGACTGATACTCAAAAAACCAACTAATAACCTATATAGTCACCCATGTAGCTACTCACCAACCCATGCAGCCACTTATACACAAAGTGAGAGACTGATACAGATATATACATATTTAAACATTACTCACTAAGCCATGTATTCACTAAGATACACTTAATCAGTCAGTTAAACAATCAATTTTTCAAAAACAAATCATCCATTTAGACACTTATATACCCATTTATTCTTCCATCGACCTTGAGATATACATATATAAAACATATTTAATTTTCAGAAAAACACACATTCACTGGATGATGTCATCAGTGATGTCATCAGTGATGTCATTTGAGATGTCATCAGTGATGTCATGAGTGATGTCACTGACCATGTCATGAGTGATGTAATATGTGACGTCATCAGCAGTGCATTGCGGGTGCGCGAGTTATAGTTAGCTGAACTAACTATAACGGGGCAATTTCATTGGTTTTTTACGAGTAAAATGTCCAGCTAACTATAACATGTGTGAAACCTATGGTTTTTTCACTGAATATATATATATATATATATATGTATATATATATATATTATCTACTGGCGGTCGCCAGTAGATAGTTATAGTTAGGACTGTGTTTCCATAGGAAATCGCACAATTCTATTTTGAATAACTTTGACGCCGGTTGACGAATCCTCGCGAAATTTTCAAAACTAATGGGGCGCTCCACTCAGCTCCTACCCTGAAAGTCTCGGGGTGATTCATCAAGTGGGGGCTGAGAAAAAAGGGGGGTCCCAAAACACGTTTTCCCCATGCATTTTCCCATAGGACCTTTAGTCGAAGGTACAACCCGAACGGCTGAACAGAATTACTTGAAATTTGGCAAAGAGGTAGTCCTCAGGTCAGGCATGTGCCTTTTGCATATATGGTGTCAATCTGTTCAGTAGTTCCTGAGAAAATTGCAGTTAAAAGTACATAAATATCTATAGCAGCGCACCATAACGTGCGCAAGCGTAATTCTGATTGGTGGTTACATGTCAGTCAACATTCAAATCGGTCGAAATCAGGAAGTGTCGGCTGCCATTTTGTGTGTTGTGTGTGTGACAGTGAAAAAGAAAGGTGGAGAACGTGAAAAGGGGGCAGGGTAGAGAGTTCCTGACCCCCTAGCCTTTGTCAAGGGGTCCCTGAAGGACCCCGAAGGGTGAAAAAACATTTTTTTTTTCAAACAATCACGGGGTGCGCGCACGGTGCGCTGTGCGCGCACGGCAGAAAAAATCAATTAAAAAAAATAGAATTAAAAATCAAGTGCAAGTGTTTAGATGTTGGTTGGCTCTAAAAAGAGCCGTTGTGTTAATTGAGGAACAGAGAAAGAAAAAAACCCAAAAGTTATGGGGTGGGGCATGTGTGCTGCTTTATCTTGGTCTCTATTAGGTTAATGCTGGTGTCACCATAAGAGAGAACAGCATTGCACATATTGCACCGTATATGAACCCTCTGGAACAGAGGGTGGATATCCAGAAGTCGAGAAGAAGGTGAAGCTGCAGCCGCAGATGAAGTGCTCGGCTGAGCTGCTGGCTGAGCTGCTGGAGGGTTGTCTCTTGCAGCTCGAGTACACTCCCGAGCATAGGCCACAGGATGTACTCCACTAAAGTGCCTTAACATAGCGTAGATACTAAAAGAGTATTTTTTTTTAGGATCTCCTCTTGATAAGACCACTCCACAAATAGTGCAGGTGACTTTAGGAGCATTCACCTTCTTCTGGCCTTCTGGAAAAGTAAAATATTTCCAAACAAATGAGTCTTTTTGTTTCCTCTGTCTTGGTGGCACAAAGCTCTCCTCCTCACTCCCAGAAGATGACTGCTGCTCTGCCATTTTCAAGTACTGGAGTACTGGAAAAGCTGCTCAGCTCCTTCTCCCAGGGAATCAGAAGAAATAATGAGGGGAGTGGGTGTGGTGTTGGAAGATTCTGGAACTGAAACTACTATGAACCAATGAAAAGTGTTATTTCGTAATCACATGACTTGCCATGCACGCACCATGCGTGCACCGTGCGCGCACGGAGCACGCACGACGTACGCATGCGCACACGGAGCACATACGCATGCGCACAGGGAGCACGTATTCGTGTGCGCACGGTGCGCGCACCTTCAAAAACCCTAAAAAATAAAAAAAAGTATTAAAAAAAAATTAAACTGTTTATAAGTTTATAGAAGATATTAACTATGCTGTTCAACTTTATCCAAATTAAAAAGAAAACAGAGCTGAGCCATTCCATATTACAGGATACAGTCAATATATAACTATATACATAAATTGTAAATTGAAAAATTGATACTTGTATACCGCACTACTCACCCGCAAGGGTCTCAAGGCGCTTGTTCAAATACCGCTGTGGAACCCATCCTGGCTTTCCCTGTGAGGGGTCCACTCCTGGGCACCCCCAAGGTGGAGGCCAGGCATCCTTAGCGTTGTGGGGGCCGTTGTGGAGATTAAGCAAGCTATTGCCCAGAGTTGCAGAGTGGGACTCCATGATTGGAATAGGCACCGAGACAAGAATTATCAGGTCCGTGGAATTTTTGAACCCAAGACCCGCCGAGGCGGGGAATTGAACCCTGGTCCCGGGCTAGACCTCTGCATCAGGGTCTGCCGCTCTAATCATTGAAGTTATTAGCAGGTATGAACCTGTTTAAAACTGCGCACTGTGCTCTAATCATTGAGCCACACTCCTCCACATAGGTAGCTTATTGTAAAATAAATATATAAAAAATATAATAATACATTCATAAATTAGCATTTAAAAAGCCTTTGAAATTCACTTAAAAAATCATAGGTTTCACACACGTTATAGTTAGAAATTAGCATTTAAAAAACCTTGCAAATTCACTGAAAAAACCATAGGTTTCACACACGTTATAGTTAGGAATTAGCATTTACAAAACCTTGCAATTTCACTGAAAAAACCATAGGTTTCACACACATTATAGTTAGGAATTAGCATTTAAAAAACCTTGCAAATTCACTGAAAAAACCATAGGTTTCACACATGTTATAGTTAGCTGGACATTTCACTCGTACAAAACCATTGAAATTCCCCCGTTATAGTTAGTTCAGCTAACTATAACTCGCGCGACCGCAATCCACTGCTGATGATGTCACATATTACATCACTCATTACATGCTCAGTGACATCACTCATGACATCACTGATGACATCTCAAATGACATCACTGATGACATCACTGATGACATCATCCTTGTGTAAAAGTGGCAGACCTATCCTAATATAAACTTTGATACACACATTGAAAAATACAAACTAAAGTTTTGAAAAATAAAGAGATACCAATACCAGTTAGAACAACCTATTCAGTAATTCCAAAATCTACATACGCATCCACTCGTTCATCAACACTTCTATATAGTCACTCATACATGTACTCAGTCATCATATGTACTCATACACCTATACATCCTGTTACACACCTATACTCATACATAGAGTTACTCACACACATAGTCACACATGCAAATAAACATCCATTTACTTGCATATACAGCTATACACACACCACTACACTTACTTCTACAGAAACGTGCACATACTTACTCTATAAAAAAATCACTTATATAAACACATACTTATTTATACAGGAACTCTTCCAATCTCTCACTCTCATATATCCTCACTTATATACATCAATACTCACATATACTAGTTTAAAACATATGGACTTACTCATAAAGACACTATTGAGACAGTCATTCACTCTCTTACTCACCCATACACACACTCATCCACCCATACTGTCCTGCTCACATACTGTCTTCAAAACACATACAAACAGTGAATCACTCATTCATGCATTCCCCACAGAACCATACAGACACTCATTCTGATACTCTAAAAACGAACTAATAACCCATATACACACTCATGTAGCTACTCACCAACCCATGCAGCCACTTATACACAAAGTGAGACACTGATACAGATATTTAAATTTTTAAACATTACTCACTAATACTTGTATTCACTAAGATACTGTTAATAAGTCAGTTATACAATTAATTTTACAAAAAAAACATCCATTTAGACACTTATTTACCCATTTATTCTTCCATTAACCTTTAGATATACATATATAAAAAGTATTTATTTTTCAGAAAGACACATATTCACTGGATGATGTCATCAGTGATGTCATCAGTGATGTCATTTGAGATGTCATCAGTGATGTCATGAGTGATGTCACTGAGCATGTAATGAGTGATGTAATATGAGACGTCATCAGCAGTGGATTGCACTCACGCTAGTTATAGTTAGCTGAACTAACTATAACGGGGGAATTTCAATGGTTTTGTACGAGTGAAATGTCCAGTTAACTATAACATGTGTGAAACCTATGGTTTTTTCAGTGAATATATATAGGCGGTCGCCAGTAGGTAGTTATAGTTAGGGCCTATTTTCCATAGGAAATCCGCAACATTCTATTCCCAATAAGTCTGGCGCCGGTTGATGAATCTTCGTCAAATTTTCCAAACTTTTGGCCAGCTCCGGTCCGCTCCTATCCTGAAAGTTTGGTGATTCGTCAAGCAGGGGCCGAAAAAAAAGGGGGGTCCCAAAACGCGTTTTCCCCATGCAATTTCCTATAGGACCTGTTGACAAAGCTACAGCCCGAACTGCTGAACGGAATTACACCAAATTTGGCAAAGAGGTAGTCCTCAGTTCAGACTCATGCCTTTTGCATAAATGGTGTAAATCTGTTCAGTAGTTCCTGAGAAAATTAGGGTAAAAAAGTTAGTGATATCTATCGCCTCGGAGGATCCGCGCACCCTACCCGCACCGTAAACGCACCCTCCCCTAACCAAGCGTGAACCCTCCCGATCACGCGCTGAATGCTAATTGGTTGTCGAGTGTCTGTCTACATTTCAAACCAGGAACTGTTGGCAGCCATTTTGTGCCTCGGTAGAAGCGAGGCTGAAGAAGTAAGGGGAATAAGTGTTTAAAACATGTAAAGGGGGCAGGGTATAAATACTCTGACCCTCTAGTGTTGCTTAGGGGGTCCCAAAAGGATCCCCTGGGGCCCCCTTTTTAAAAAAAAAAAATCGGCGAATTGCGCGCAGTGTGCACGGATCCGGACGAAAAAATAAAAAAAAACAGAAGAGCGGACTTCCGCGCTTCGTTAATAATTAGCCACCGGGTGGGCCAAATCCCGGGGGCAAAATGTTTATATATTATTAGGGGAGGGGGGCTGCGTGGTCCCCCTCCTGGAGCCCTCAAGGGCCCTGGGGACCGCCACCCCCCAGGGCCGGCTCCTGCAGTGTCCTGGGGCTCCCACCCCCAGGACACTGTTGTTTGCTATGAGAGGGCGGGAGTCACCCACCCTCCCGGAGCAAACTTCGTTAGGATTTTGAAAGAGAGAGCAGGTCCTGCTCTCTCTTTCAAAATCCAAACAATATTGCTTTTCCACACGGGGAACTGCATGTCAGCAGCTCCCCATGTGGAAAAGCAATGCCGGCTCCCGAAGGACGAGGGGAGCCGGCTGGGACCGTGGGGGCGTTGGGGTTCCCCCCACGGTCTCCAACATTTTTTATAAGCCCCGGGGGATGGGGTCCACGGGGATAATAAAAATTAGTGATAGGGGCTATTTTTTTTTACGGTAAAATTAGGAGTCACACATCCTATCGCGTTGGGTGCACGGTTCCTCCCGCGTTGGGAGCGCGGTTCCTAACGCGTTGGGTGCGTGGATCCAAGGATAAACATTTTACATTTTTTGGGAGATAAACATCTAGCGTAAGTGTTTTTTTCTTGAGTGGCTCTAAAAGGAGCTGTTGTGTTCATTGAAAGTTTTTGGTACTTATAAGTAAGTACCTATACAGAGTCTAAAGTTGTTGAGGAAGACTCTGTTTCCTTCATCAGTAAAGTGTACTCCATCTCTCCTATACATCTCTTGCATATGAAAGCGCAGATTGTTATTGTAAATGGACCCCATTCTATTGTCTCGGAGAAAAGCAGAAACAGATTTATTGACATGTTTCCTAGCTTTCTCAGTCTGTGGACAAAAATGTTTGGACCAGTTCCACTTCTGCCTTTGGCATATGTTAGAATACACAAAGGCAGTTTTGGGAAAAAGTGAAAACAATTCTGCAAAGGTGTCCTTCATTATCATTTCCAGACCTACCCCAGTCAAAGTGCCTAGGTCATTGCCATCACAGTGCACTATTATGAGGTCAGGTTGTTTGATATGCATAAAGGATTTTACCAATGGCATCAATTGGTGCCGCTTTAAACCTCTCTGTCCAATCCATTTAATGTCTACATTTGGCAAACCTAGGTCTTTGTGAATGCCTTTGTTTTCTGCATACCTTTGGCTCCAGAAAATATAGCTGTGTCCCACAATCCATACTCTAAGCATCTTGAAGGGAGGTCTGGATGCACTCAGATGGTCTCTGTAAATGAAATGGCAGTTTGAAAAGTAAGATTTTTCTAAAATGGTGGCTAAGATGCAGTTTTGAAAAAAGACAAGAAATCATTGGTTGTTTGACAACGTTCTACACTGAAAGGTAGGGTGCATGTTTCTGTTTTTTAAACGCATTATTCTTATTGGTTAACAAAAAGTGTGTGAAAGGAACATTATATATGATAAGCTGATATGTTGAAAAGTCAAGCACACTTGCTGTTTTGATTAGCAACATTGTGTGCTGAACTTGTGACCTGTGTGCTCAGTTCAGTGTTCAAAGACCTGTTGCTATGGTAACAGACAGAAGGCAGATTGGGGTTAGGGTTCAAATTTATGTAATTTGGAAAGGGTTGAAATGTTTAACCAATAGAAATGTGTGTTTGCTTTTGAATTTATGTGGGAAGGAATGTGATTTGATGTTTACATGTATATGTATGGAAAATGAGAGGGAAACTTTGCCATTCTTTGGTTTTGCTGAGAGGTGCACAGTGCAGAGATTCTGTATAAGAAAATCTGGTGTGTGACTAATATCTGGTGTGTGATTGATATACTTCTTAATCTACGAAACAACTTGAAAGGTGAGTTATTTAATTGTGAGGGGATGTATGTAGCCTATTTTGATTTTAATCAGACTAATTTATTTCTCCTGCTAAAGTGTAGGGAGTACTTTTTTTTGTCTACAATCTTATTGACAGTAGGTGTGCATGTAGAAACCATTCTGTGATAAGCATGTGTGTTTTTCATGTGTTTGCAGACAGATAACTGTGCTGTTTTTATATTTTGGTACAATTAGAAATCAGTCATTGTTTATAAATTTGCAAAATGAGTCATGTTTGAACACTAAAATGTAGTACTCGTAGATTAAGAAATGTGTTTTTGTAAACTCCTAGGGATAGTGTTGTTTGTCTAGAATCACACTGGGAGTCTGTGTGCATTTGAGAACCACTGTGAGAGAAGCATTTGGTAACATCATGTATTTGCTGACAGATAACTGTTTTAAAACCTGTCAAGTTGTTAAGTTTTAGTAGCATTAGAAGCCAGTCTTTGCTTATACATTGATAAAATTAGTCAGGCTTTGACAACAAAGTGCAGTACTTACATATGTAGATTGTGTGCAGTCCCTTTACCCTTTCCACAGTAGTGAATGTGTTTTGGTAAACTCCTAGAGATAGTGTTGCTTGTCTAGAATCACATTGTGAGTTAGTGTGCATTTGGGAACCACTGTGAGAGAAGCATTTGGTAACAT
Organism: Triturus cristatus; assembly: GCF_964204655.1. Lineage (NCBI taxonomy): Eukaryota > Metazoa > Chordata > Amphibia > Caudata > Salamandridae > Triturus > Triturus cristatus. The sequence continues at coordinate 1,360,636,104 of NC_140591.1, read as the reverse complement.
GATGTATTTGCTGAGAGATAACTTTTTTACAACTTGTCATGTTGTCAAGTTTTAGTAGCATTAGAAGCCAGTCTTTGAATATGCATTGATAAAATGAGTCAGGCTTTGACACTAAAGTGCAGTACTTAAATATGTAGATTGTGTGCAGTACCCTTACCTCTTCTAGACTAGTGAATGAGTTTTGGTAAACTCCTAGGATAGTGTTGCTTGTCTAAAATCACACTGTGAGTCTCTGTTCATTTGGGTAAGGATTGTGAGAGAAGCACTTGCTAACATTATGTATTTGCCGACAGATAAGTGTTTTAAAACCTGTCATGTTGTCAAGTTTTAGTAGCATTAGAAGCCAGTCATGGCTTATGCTTTGATTAAATGAGTCAGGCATTGACACTAAAGTGGAGTCCTGAAATATGTAGATTGTGTGCAGTCCCCTTACCCTTTCCATACTAGTGAATGAGTTTTGGTAAACTCCTAGGGATAGTGTTGCTTGTATAGAATCACACTGTGAGTCTGTGTGCATTTGAAAACCGCTGTGAGAGAAGCATTTGGGAACATCATGTATTTGCAAACAGATAACTGTTTTAAAACCTACCATGTTGTCAAGTTTTAGTAGCATTAGAAGCTAGTCTTTTCTTATGCTTTGATAAAATGAGTTAGGCTTTGACACTAAAGTGCAGTACTTAAATATGTAGATTGTGTGTAGTCCCCTTACCCCTTGCACAGTAGTTAATGAGTTTTGGTAAACTCCTAGGAATAGTGTTGCTTGTCTAGAATCAAACTGTGAGTCTGTGTGCATTTGGGAACCACTGTGAGGGACGAATTTGGTAACATCATGTATTTGCTGACAGATAACTGTTTTAAAACCTGTCATGTTGTCAAGTTTTAGTAGCATTAGAAGCCAGTGTTTGCTGATGGATTGATAAAATGAGTCAAGCTTTGACACTAAAGTGCAGTTCTTAAATATGTAGATTGTGTACAGTACTTTCACGCCTTCTACTCTACTGAATGAGTTTTGGTAAACTCCTATGAAAGTGTTGCTTGCCTAAAATAACACTGTGAGTCTGTGTGCATTTGGGTAAGGATTGTGAAACAAGGATTTGGTAACATCGTGTATTTGCTGACAGATAACTGTTTTAAAACCTGTATTGTTGTCAAGTTTTAGTAGCATTAGAAGCCAGTCTTTGCTTATGCTTTGATTAAATGAGTCAGGCATTGACACTAAAGTGGAGTCCTGAAATATGTAGATTGTGTGCAGTTCCCTTACCCCTTCCATAGTAGTGAATGAGTTTTGGTAAACTCCTAGGGATAGTGTTGCTTGTATAGAATCACACTGTGAGTCTGTGTGCATTTGGGAACCACTGTGAGAAAAGCATTTGGGTACTTCATATGTTTGAATATGCATAACTGCTTAAAACATTTCCTGTTCTCAGGTTTTGTTAGAATTAGAAGGCAGTTATTGCTTATATAATCACCCAGGAAGGGTCCTTGCAATACTGTAAACATTCAGTTAATATTCAAGTAGTAACTAAGTGAGGCAGGCCTTAGCACATGCATTGATTCAAATGCTTATCCACTATGCATGCAGTCCTCTAACCATCTACACACTTCTCTTTCACACCATTAATTCCACAGTCAGTATTCATACACTTCAAGCAAACACTCTGTTATTCCCCATGTACTCCTCTAGTGACCCATTCAGTAGCATATACTAGATCATTCACTTTGCCAAAAACCAAACACTTATAGATTCACTCAGGCACTCTCTTTTTAGTACTCTTATCTTTCAGTCACTATCCAAGTGCTCATGCAGTGAGCCAGGCCTTACAACATGGACTGCTTGAAACCCCTATGCAGTATGCATACAGGCCTCTAGTCACCTACACATTTGTCTTTCACTTCCTTAATTAACTAGTCAGTTTCTATATACTTCAATAAACATCTTGTCACTCATCTTGCACTCATCCAGTGACTGATCCAGTACCATGTACTAATCTTTTTACTGTGCCAAAATTGAAAAACTTAACAGTTTTACCCAGGCACTCTTCTAGCAGTTGTCTAATGATTCAGTCAGTTTCCAGGTACTCATGTAGTGAACCATGCATTACCACATAGAGGGCTACAAATGTCTATGCAGTATGCATGCAGTCTTCTAACATACTATACACTTGTCCTTAGCAGCTTCAATTCCCCAGTCAGTATCCATGTAATTTCAGCAAACATCCTGTCACTCCCCTTGCAGTGTTCCAGTGACTTATTCAGCACCATGTAGTAATGCATTCACTACGCCAAAACTCAAACACTTGTAAATTCACCTAGTTACGCTTCTTGCAATAGTCTAATCATTCAGTCAGTACATAAGTACTAATGGAGTGAAGCAGGCCTTAGCACATGGATTGATTCAAATGTGTTTCCAGTATGCATGGAGGCCTGTAAGTACCAACACAATTGCCTTTGAGACGTTCAATTTCTCTGTCAGTATCTATAAACTGCAATAAACACTCTGTCACTTTAATTGCACACCTCCACTGACTCATTTGGCAGTAAGTACTAACCTATTCACTGCAGTAGAATCCAAAATCCATTATGCATGTAGGTCTCTAGCCACCTACATACTTGTCTTTCAAACCTTCAATATCCCAGACAGTATTCATACAGTTCCTGCAAATACTCTCTCACTCTCCTTATACTACTCCAGTGACCCATTCAGCACCATGTACTAATCCATTCACTGCACTGAAAGGCAACCACTTATAAATTCACCCAGGTAGTCTCCTTGCAGTGCTTCAGTCAGTATCCAAGTACTCCTGCAGTGAGCCAGCCCTTAGCACATGAATTGCTTCAAACGTCTATCCAGTATGCATGCAGTCTTCTAACCACCTACACACTTGTCTTTCACATATTTAATTCCCCACTCAGTATACATATAGTGCAGCATACATCCTATCACTCCCCTTGTACTCCTCCAGTGACCCATTCAGCACCATGTACTAATCCATTCAGTGCGCCAAAACCCAAACACTTATAAATTCACCCAGGCACTCTCTTTGAAGTACTCTAATCATTCAGTCAGTACCCAAGTACTCATGCAGTGAGCCAGGCCTTAGTACATGAATTGCTTCAAAGGCCTATCCACTATGCATGCAGTCCTCTAACCACCTACACACTTGTGTTTTACACCTTCAATTCCCTAGTCAGTATTCATACACTTCTAGCAAATACTTTGTCACTCCTCTTGGAGTCCTCTAGTGACCCATTCAGCACCATGGAGTAATCCATTCACTGTGCCAAAACCTGAACACTTATAAACTCACCCAGGCATTCTTCTTGCAGTACTCTAATCATTTAATAAGTATCCAAATAGTATTGGAGTGAGACAAGCCTTCACATATGAATGGATTGAAACATGTGTCCAGTATGGATGTAGGTCTCTAATCACCTTCACAATTGTCTTTCACACCATCAATAATCATGTCAGTATTCATACACTTCTAGGAAATACCCTGTCACACACCCAGTGTGTTTCCTAATAGTATTGTAATCATTCAGTCAGTTAGCAAGTACTCTTTTAGTGAGGTAGGCTTTAGGGCATAAACTGTTTCAAAGTAGTATGCACTATGCTTGTAGTGTTTTAACCATCGTCACACTTGTGCTTCATGGCTATAGTTTCTTAGTCAGTTTTTATATAAAATGTGTTTTTACAGTAAAAGAATAGTATGAATTTGAAAGTTATTAATAAACTTTTATTTGTGATTCTTTTTTACAGATACTGTTTTTCGACGTTAAAATAGAGAAATCATGCCTGAAAAAAAATGAAAAACAAAATAACAGAGACAGGAGAATTACTTGAAGAAAAGTCAACCACAAGTATTGAATGTACAAGATAATGTGGCTAAAAAGAAAAAATCTTCTGGTAATATCACAAAGCAATTTATGAAAAATATGTGTAGGAGGAAACAGAATGTACAGAACGCTGTATCCACTGTGAATGTTTCAACTAGAAAAAAAAATAAAAAATAGGAGGAAAAGCAAAAAAACTAATATTCAGTCAAAGGAGACAAAGTGTTCTAAAAGAAGGCAAAATCAGTATAAGGAATTACGAAAAAAAATATTTTACAAGAGAGTAGTACATAATTTGCTGAAAGATGTGAAGAAATATAAAAGAGAGCTCTGTTTTATAAAAAGAAGAAGCATATTGAAAACATTGTTGAAAAGTCTTTAGAAGTAAAAAGGAAACTATTCATTTTAGTATTAAACAGAATTCGAACACTAGATAAACCAATCAATTTAATGAAGGTCAAAAGTAGGAGGAAAAGAGTAATTAATAGAAAAAAAATTGTGATATTTTTTTGGGAGAATGGAAACACAGTTCCAGTTTAGAGCCTTTCTTTAATGAAGAGAGTTATTTACAGAGCAAAAAAGTGCTGTTTGCAGTTGATACCAGTGGTAGAGGTTACGAAGTAAGAAATGGTTGTCCTATTGAGAAAGAAAAAATGGTTGAAAGAAATGCAGAGGAAGTGATAGCTGATGAAGTTCTAGGGAGACGTCCTAAACACCCTGTGTATATATGGGATTGCAGTAGTAGTTGTAGTGTACGACAGGAATCTATTGATAAATTATGTAGTTTTTTTACAAGCATATACTAAAAAAAGTGTTAAACAAAAGATTAAGGTGTTGCAAGGACTAGACCCTTGCAGAGTGAGAAAAAATACTGGTTTGCAAGGTCATTCTCTTACTTGTCTTTCTAGGAAAGTTTGGGAAAGTGTTTTTCACCATTTCAGGATGCTGGTAGTACATCATAGTCAAATGCGGAAGTTAGTGAGAAGATTGCATTATGCAAAAATCCAGCACTAAAGTTAAATGAGTTGAACAGTGCTCTTTTACGTGGCTCAGTACCAGATGTGAAGAAGGTTTGTGAGGATATTGAGTTTTGTTACTTTGGTCCACAGCAAGAGAAACTGTGACATTAGTAGAAGAAAATGTTGAAGACAATGTAGAACCTGTGATTACAAAAAATTTTGAGGATGAAATCACAAAGTTTAAGGTAATTTCAGGTGAAAGACCAAATGTTTCTTGTATTTGTTGTCGGCGAACTCACTATAAAAATTATACTAGGGGTGTCAATCTGTATTTAAAAAGTGAAATAGAAGATAATGATAAGTGGATGAAATTTGCAACTCATTTGCTGGTAGAGGATTGTTTTGATTTGGGATCTGAGCAGCGTATTTGCAATTATTGTTATAACAAATTAGATGAGAATAAAATGCCTGCTAGAGCAGTTCATAATAATCTAGAGTTGGTTGCTATTACTCCAGAGCTGATAGATTTAAGTACGTATGAGTCTATTCTCATTCAATGTGTTTACCCGTTTCAGGCAATTGTTCGTATGGAGCCTAAAACAGGTAAATTACCTCCATCAGAGTTGCAAAGAGGATTGAAAGGAAGAGATGTGTATTTACCGTTAGACTTAAGGAAAAATATTGAAACTATTGGTGTAGACCATGCAGAGAATTAGCCACTAGTCATCCTAGTTAATGGTGTTCCTACTAAGAATAAGAAAATCTGGCAAGAGTTAGTGGATGTTAAAAAAGTGTAAAAGGCATCATTGTATCTGTTAAAAAATAATGAGTACTATAGAAATGTGCTTGTAGAAGCAGAAGAAATAGATTTAGCAGAAGATACTGAAACATTAAGTGGACAAATTGAAAAAGTGGACATGTCCAGATGTGAAGAAATCTATGAACATTACAGTGTACATCCACTTCATTCTAAAGAGGTGATGGGGAATACAATGGAGTTGTTCCAAATGAAAAAAGCAACAGGAAGTCCCATGAGTGTATGGGAAGAGAGTTTGGAAGCTCGTTGTTTCCCGCAGTTGTTTCAAACAGGAAAAGGTGGACGATATGATGAACGTCCTGTGCAGATTCCTGCATCTGAATTTCAGACAACAAGATTATATAAGGAAGATCCAAGATTTCGACAATGTATCCCTTATATGTTTCATCTTCTGTTTGAAAGTGACTTGTCTGGACTTTCATATGCAGTAAATCACATTTTAAAAACTGGTATGCATCTGCAAAATGTAACTGCTAAGGATTTTATGGATAAAGTGCATCAGAGAGATGATCATTTAGAATCTCAGTTGATTAATCTGATGGCATGTCAGCGAGGGACTAATGAATATTGGTACCGTTGTCATGGAGAACTGAAATGTATGCTACGTAACTTGGGAACTCCTACATGGTTTGTTACACTATGCTGTGCTGAGTATGCTTGGGATGATTTGCTTGAATTTCTTCGAGAGGCAAATTGCAATATAAAAAATATTGAATACAAGACACCTGGAGAATTGTGCTCATTGGATCCTGTTAATTTATGCAGATATTTCAATCATAGATTTGAAGCTATGATGTCTTTCATCTGCAATAAAAAGAATCCTCCTCTTGGAGAAGTTGTGGATTTCTTTTGGAGAAAGGAGTATCAAGCAAGAGGTGCTCCTCATATATATATGTTGTTATGGATCAAGAACGCCCCCAAATTTGGAACAGATTCAGATGAAACTGTTTTGTCTTTCATTGAAGATTATGCCACATGTGCTGTACCCAATAGCTAAGAACATAAAAGCTTAAAACACCAAGGGCCATATGTAGGAAGCCTAATACCGGTCGGTAACGGCTGATTTTCGGTAAATATCCCGTTACCGACCGGTATTTAGGCTTTTGGTATGTAGGGGGCACATTTCAGGATTCGGTAATTTACCGAATCGGTAAAATTACCGATTCGGTAATTTTACCGATTCGGTAAATACCGAATCCTGAAATGAGATGTAGGGGGAGTGTGTCATTGGTGTGGGGATTCGTTATTTACCACCAACTAAAAGTTGATGGTAAATGACGAATAGCTGTAAAAAAGCATTTTTGTGCACTTTGAAGTGTGCAATGTGGCAGACATACATGCCCTTAGGGCATGTATGTGCGCCACATGTGCACACATGGACGAATCAGGGGTGCAACAGGGTGTCAATGTGACACCCTGCCACCCATGATGATGCCTCCCCCATTACCGATTCGGTATTTACCGATTCGGTAATGGCAACTGGCTTCCCATTCATTCCTATGGGCCTCCAGGCCCATAGGAATGAATGGGAAGCCAGTTGCCATTACCGAATCGGTAAATACCGACTCTAAAATACCGACACTTACCGATTCGGTAATATTTTACCTACATTACATTTACCGATTCATAAATACCGAATCGGTAAAATTCGGTATTTAAGAATCCGTAAATGTAATTTACCTACATATGGCCCCAAGTCTTACGATTCCAAAGCCATCAATGTGGAAAATACTGTCGACGAAAGTACAAGTCAAAGGATAAGTTCTATACCAAATGTCGTTTTGGATTTCCACGTCCTGTATTATCCAAAGGAAGAGTGAACAGTTTTATGTCAGCTGTGCGACATACTATCACAAGAAAGTCTCCGAAAAATACCTACAACTTAAAAAGAAGTGAAGAATCAAAATACATAAATGACTACAATCCAGTTATTTTATACATGTGGAATGCTAACATGGATATTCAGTATGTTGCGGACAATTCCATTGCTGTTGCTCGGTATGTAACGTCCTACATTACTAAATCAGAAGAGATGGAATTGAAAGAAATGTGGGAAGAGATTTCTCACGAGAAGACTCTAAGTAAGAAATTATACAGTCTCAGTTTCAAGATGTTATCGCATCGTGTAATTGGAGCATATGAATGTTCAGATCGGTTATCATCTGCAAGTCTATATTCAAAAAGTAGAAGAATCATTTGGGTGAGTCTAGGTCTTGCAGGACTGCGAAATCGGGTACTGAAATCTGTTCAAGTAATTGAATATTTAGCAGAAAAAGAACCAGAAAGTACAGGTATTTTGAAAACGAATATGTTGGACACATATTACCCGAACAGAAGTCATCATCTTGAGAGCATGTGTCTATATGAAGTGCTGCAAAACTACACTTTTAAACGGAATACTACAGAGAACATCAATGATGGAAAATATGCAGTTATTGGTTCTGAAGGATGACTGGTGAAACAGAGGAAAGGAAATTTAATTAATCACAGGAAACTGAGTTGCGACACTGCTGATAAAAGGGAATTTTACTATTTAGCCCTTTTGCAAATGTTCAAACCATGGCGTTCAGAACTGGAATTACTTGGAGATTTTCGGAGCTATGAAGATTCATTTAATGCTTGTAAAGATAGCATACAATGCAGTGCTTTTGCAAATTATGTGAAAATGTTGAATGATGAAATTGATCAAGAAGCTGCAATTGCAGCTGAGATTGCTAGAGACAGTTCTCTAGACAGTCAAAGTTCTGCTGCACTGAGTCAAGATCCACTAGGACAACCAACTGTTGAAAATGAAGCAGCAACTGCCATGAATGAGGTGGAAACAGCAAATGTATCAAGCTCAAGAAGATGTAATACAGTTAGGAAACTTGGAAGAACAACTAAATGTTGAACAGAAACAAATATATCAACAAGTGAAAGAGCAGATTGACCATGGATTACTTCATGAAAAGAAAGGGTGCTCATGTACATCATTTCAACCTATCCGAATGCATGTGAGTGGTCAAGCTGGAACAGGAAAAAGTTTCTTAATTAAAGTAATTACAAGTTATCTGCAAAAAACAACTGAGTCGCATTTGTCTTGTGTTGTCACTGCTCCAACTGGGTTGGCAGCACATAACATTAAAGGAATTACTTTACATCGTTTACTAATGCTACCAGTAGAGCATGAGAACAAATTGGAATACCACAAGCTATCTGGAGAAGCTTGTTGTGAAGTTTCAAGAGTCTTGAAGAAAACGAAAATTCTCATTATTGATAGGCCTGGGCTAAATTTCCGTTCCGCTCGCGGAAATTGCGATAATTTGACATTTTCTTGTCCTGCGGAGAGCGCGAAAATTTTAAAATTTCTGCATTCCGCAGCTTAGCGATAATTTGTTTCTTGCTCGCGCTGTAAAATAATACATTCTCACGCGCGCGCGATCGCCTTACCTGAATCCTCGCGTTCGCCAACAAGTTTTCCCGATCCGGTCACGTTCTCCACGAGATGTTGGATTGTTGGTAGCCATTTGCGCTGTCTCGCAACAGTTCGTGCCCGCAGTAATGTCATTGGTCGCGCGATCATGTCTTTCTTCTCGCGATCATGCACCGCGAGAAGAGTGAAAACAAGATGGCCGCGCCAACGAGCAACCGCATGGGTAAGTTGGCGAGCCGCAACCACGCAGAAAATACCGCGAACGGGCGGGAAAAAAACTTCTGCATCTTCGCGATATTTCCGCGTGTTTGCGGAGATTTTTTACATTTTCGCGATAATTTGCGAAAGTCACTTTCGCAAATTCCGCCCACCCCTAATTATTGATGAGGTGAGCATGGTCTCAAACTTGATGCTTGCCTTTGTGCATTTAAGAATGCAACAAATTCTTAAAACAGAGTATGACTTGTTATTTGGAGGAAAACACGTCATAGTTTTTGGAGATCTATTGCAACTCACTCCGGTAAAAGGACAACCGGTATTTAAAACACTTGAACATGAAGATACCAGAAAGTCTCTTGGTAGTGTTGGTAATGTGAACATTTGGATTAATTTTTAATACAAAGAACTGACAACAAATATGCGACAGGCAAATGATGCTGAATATGGAAGTATTCTTCAAGATATAAGAATTGGAATTCTTACAAAACATGGCAAACAAGCTTTGGAAAGTCGATTACTTTGCAATGTCTTTCCAAATGAAAACGTACTTCCTGCAAAAGTGTACATGAAAATTGCTGAAAATAAATCAGTGATCTTTTTAATGCCAACTCTGCGAGAGTGTTCCATATTCAACGAAGAACTATTGAAACTGGAAAATGAAGAAATTATAAAAATGGAAGCCATCGATAAAATAGAGCATGAAGGAATTACTATTATTTTGACGGGACACTGTATGCGTGTGTAAACTGTCTGGTAATTTTAAGGCGAAATTTGGATGTAGAAAAAGGGTTAGTTAATGGCGAAATGGTAGATTTTGTTAATTATCAGAAAAAAGAAGGAATTGAATTTTTAAAAATTAAATTTGATCAGATTGAAGAAGTTAAAGAAATTGGTCGTTGTTCAGTTCGTTTTTTGCTTGTTAAAGATTTATATGTCCGTAGGAAACAATTTCCATTTTCTCTGGCATATGCAGTGACTATTCATAAATCTCAAGGATTAAGTGTAGACAGTGCATTGGTGAACATTGGATCTACTGTATTTAAAGAGGGTATGGCATATGTTGCTTTGTCGCGAGTCAGAACATTATCTGGTTTGTTTTTGATTGATTTTAATGAGACAAAGGTTACTGCAGATGCAAACTGTGTAAAAGAGTATAATAGGTTAAGAAGGGTGTATGCTCCAAATTTAGGTCAATATCCTATATTTGAAAAGCGTGTGGTTGGTCGCAAAAGAAGGTTTGACAGTATCTGTTCTGAAGCTGTTGAGAAGGGAATAGCACAAGATAATGTTGTGATTGCAAGTAAAAAGAAATTGGACACTGTTGAAGAGGTTTTTGGTTATCAGTTTGAAAATAGTTCAGGTGTCAACTGCTATGCTAATGTAGTGGTCAATGTTGTTTTTTATCTTGAAGGTTTGCAAGAACAAATTATGCAGAATCGCCAACAAAGATTTTGTTCTCTGTTGCATTCTGTTTTTGAAAAAATGACAACAGACACAAGTAAAATACAATCTGTTTCAGATGTTCGTAATCTTTTGGATGTGTGTTCTGGTTTACACAATTTTCACTAAATATCCAACAAGATGCTCAGGAATTTTTAATGTATATGCTTACCATTTTTGAAAATGAAGGTGTAGAAATCGAAAATATTCTTGGACTTTCTTACAAATGGGAACATTATTGTGAAAATTGCATGTATACATGTAGCTCCAATGTAGACACTGAGAGATTTCTGTATTTAACATTACCAGACTGTAAATCAGTGTCTTTCAATAAATTAGTTAAAGCTGCAAATCAAAACATGGAGTGTAGCCAATGTAAATCAGAAATGTTGTCCACATTATTTTTAACAAAATATGGCAAATACATAATTTTAATGATGCAACGTTGTACAGCTGACGGAAGAAAATGGGATACTTTAATAAAGCAATTTGTAGCTGCACAACTATCAATATCAGGGAGGACTTTTGTAGCAATTGCTAACATTTTCCATGATGGTCCTTCCACCACATCTGGACATTACACTGCCTATCTAAAATGTGACAAAGGCTGGACACTTTGTAATGATTCCCAGTTGGTTTTCAAACAACGTTTGCCTAGGGAATTACAAAATTCCTACCTAATATTTTTAAAGTCAAAGTTTTAGGAAGATAATTCACTCTCTGAGGAATTTATTATTATAATTTAATAAGACTGCCATTGGACAATTTACATAAAAAAGGAGTGAAAAAATACCATTTGGCCTCAAGGAAAGGTATATGTTTGAATTAAGGGCTTTTTGGTGGTCATTGATTCGGTGAGTATTTTAAAGCGGGAACATTTACAGTTTTTATAAGTTAAAGTTATAAAATTGTGTTAGCCGTAAGCATTTCATATATGTGTGATTTGTATTTTCTGGTATTTTACTGAGAGAATAGCATGTTGGGTTTTTTTAACAATCTTTCTGATTGTTTTTTTTTTTTGCCCGCTGTCAAGTGATGAGTACGATTGAATTTCTAAGGTTTTTTAAATGCTAATTTCCATCTATAACATGCCTGAAGCCTATGGTTTTTTCAGTGAATATCAAAGGTTTTTGAAATGCTAATTATAATGTTCATAAAGCCTATGTATTTCTCAGTAATTTTGAAAAAAAATGTGATGTTTTGTAACTTTAATATCCTAAAAATTGTTTTTGTATTTTTTTATTTATTATTTAATGTCTTCTTGTTTTTTAAATATTAAACAAGTACATACAGTATGAAAGGGAGCCCAGCCCAGAGCCACATCTGAAGACCAACACATGCCATAGACCTACTGATCAAGCAGCTCCGACACCCAAGAATGCCACAACCCCCAGGACCCCCCCCCCCTCTACCACCGAGACAGCGCAGACCAAGACAGCGAACTTTCCGAAAACAGCATGGCCCCTCAGCCACACGGTAGCTGAATATTGGGACAGGTGTGAACAAACTATATGTGAAGGAAGCAATTCACCCATGAATAACAATGCACACAATGCAAAGTGTAGCGGTGATGTGCTGGACACATGCAAAAACACACACCTCTTCATGTGCACAAATACTACTGGTGCTTGTAGTGTTGTGGACAGTGGACCCAACCATGTTACATCAAACACTAGGGACGATCTCAGTCATGTAGCTGTATCGTCTCCCCCTGTAAGCATAAGCGTAAGCGAGTGGGCTGGTCCAACGTACGCCACTTCGGCGTAGGAGTGTGAATAAATAGGCCGGGGCTCTGGGCGTGGTTCACTTGTGAACTGTGAAGACCAACGACTGTGCCAGAGCAGCGATCCTCACCTTGCCATGAGGCTGCCACCATGACCACGGGTCTCCTCGACACAGGCCCCCTGCGAACCCAGCAGCACAGCACCATCTGTACAGACTACTGCCTTCAATCTACACTGCGGACAGCAAGCCTCAAAATTCAGATGGAGTAGCGATTGCAGCGATTGCAGATGACGCAGTGCAGTATGCAAGATACATTGCTCCCAGTGCAGCCCTCTCGGACCACGCATCATCGCAGGGTGCACGCACGCTGAGTACTTCAGATGCCACTCACTCTGTGCACCACAAATCATCGCCACGTGGCCTTACTAGGGCAGGATTCAATAGACAAAAGACATTGGTCCGAGTGCGGCCCTCCCAGACAACGCGTCATCACAGGGTACGTACACGCTGAGCGCCAAAGGTACTACTAACTCAGTGCACCACAAGACATCAACACGTCGCCTTACTGAGGCAGAATTCAATAGACAAAAGACATTGGTCCGAGTGCAGCCCTCCCGGACAACGCATCATCGCAGGGTACGTACACGCTGAGCGCCAAAGGTACTACTAACTCAGTGCACCATTAGTCATCACAAGGAAGGGTGAACAGTTTTATGTCAGCAGTGAGGCATACTATCACTCAAAAATCACCCAAAAATACTTCTATAAAAAGAACAGAAGAATCAAAGTACATTAATGATTACAATCCAATAATTTTGAAGATGTGGAATGCAAATATGGACATACAATATGTTGTAGATAACTCAATTACTGTTCCTCGCATACTATCCAAATAGAAGTCCATACCTGGAAAACATATATCTATATGAAATACTGCAACATTATAGTTTTATAAAAAATGTTACAGAAAAAATAAATGAAGGGAAATATGCTGTAGTTTGAGCTGATGGATGTTTCTTAAAGAATGCCAAAGGAAATTTGATTAATCACAGGAAATTAATTTTTCTATTTAGCTCTTCTCCAACTCTTCGAACCTTGGAGCACTGAAATGGAATTACTTGGAGATTTTGACTGCTATGAAGATTCTTTCAATGCATGTAAAGACATTGCTACCAGTGAGGCCCGCCCGGACCATGCATCATCGCAGGGTGCGCACACGCTGAGTGCTTCAGGTGCCACTAACTCACTGCACCACAAGTCATCACCACGTGGACTTATTCAGGCAGAAGTCAACGCAAGCCGCAACACATGGTGCCACTAACCCTGTTCAACACAAGCCGGCGACACATGGTGCCACTAACCCTGTTCAGCACAAGCCGAATGATCCGACATGTGGAGCTGTGTCCTGAGTCCTGAATGGCAGTGACCCCAAGTCCATGGCAGCGACCACAGCACCAGACTCCCTCTGATTAGTTAGGCATATTTCCATATGCAAGGCCGGTGACACGTGGTGCCACTAACCCTGTACAACACAAGGCGCGACACATGGTGCCACTAACCCTGTTCAACACAAGCCGATCCCACATGTGTAACTGTCCTGAGTCCTGAATGGCAGTGACCCCAAGTCCGTGGCAGCGACCACAGCAGCATACTCCCTTTGATCAGTTAGGCATATTTCCAAATGCAAGGCCGGCGACATGTGGTGCCACTAACCCTGTTCAACACAAGCCAATCCCACATGTGTAACTGTGTCCTGAGTCCTGAATGGCAGTGACCCCAAGTCTGTGGCAGCGACCACAGCAGCATACTCCCTTTGATCATTTAAGCATATTTCCATGTGCAAGGCCGGCAACACGTGGTGCCACTAACCCTGTTCAACACAAGCCGATCCCACATGTGTAACTGTGTCCTGAGCCTTGAATGGCAGTGACCCCAAGTCCGTGGCTGCGACCACCAACCTATGCATGTGGCTGTGGGCCCTTGCTCACCGCTACCTCTGGCCTACACTGCGGTCAGCAGAACTCACAATTCAGATACAGTCGCGATTGCAGATGACACAGTAGGCAAGAGACATAGCTCTCACTGCACCAAGCAGCATCACAACCTCATACACTTTGACAGTGCATTCTATACATATTTCATCTTTTCATGATACGCCTACACTGTGGTCAGCAGGGCTCACAATTAAAATTAAATCTTGATTCATTAATTACAGAGTCCACTAGGCAAGTAATATCACAGGCCTAAACTCTACATAATATCCTTTTAGTATCCTTGCTTCAATAACTTTTTGATATCAGTTATAACTTTAGTACAATCAACAATTTCATCTTCAAGCGCAAACAACCACTCAATAACAGTCTACACTGCGGGCAACAGAGCTCACAATATGAATTTTTGACACATGGTGCCACTAAACCTGTTCAACACAAGCCGCAACACGTGGTGCCACTAACCCTGTTCAACACAAGCCGATCGCACATGTGCAACTGTGTCCTGAGTCCTGAATGGCAGTGACCCCAACTTCGTAGCAGCGACCACAGCATCAGACTCCCTTTGATCAGTCTGGCATATTTCCATATGCAAAGCCGGTGACACGTGGTGCCAAAAACCCTGTACAACACAAGGCACGACACGTGGTGCTACTAACCCTGTTCAATACAAGCCGATCCCACATGTGGAACTGTGTCTTGAGTCCTGAATGACAGTAACCCCAACTTTGTGGCAGCGACCACAGCACCAGACTCCCTTCAGTTTTATTTGTTGTTGTTTTGTTTAAATAAAATGTTTTATATGTAAATCTATACATGACTAAGATTCTTCTTTGTCCAACCGCACAGGGACAATTCTGGGCTGAAGAATGTTGTTGGGGGTATGTTGGTAATGTGGGAAGAGGGTGTTTTACTTGCTGATGTAGGGAGAGGTAGCGTGAAAAGGGTATCTCTCACAGAAAGAACTCCAGTATGTTTTTAGAAATGCCTCGGGCAGATACCAGCTGACGGACTGAATCACAAAATCCCTTTTCAATGCTTATGTAGTGTGACTTATGAACAGTTTGCACCCAGGCTCGCAGAGGGACAACTGCGGCCCGTCCGGTCGACTCACAGACGCAGTACTACGAGCCGTCCGCTCCCAAAGGAACAGCAGCGTAGTAGCTCGCAGAGGTACAGGCACAGCAGCGTACTAGCTCGTAAAGGTAGAGAGCCGCGAGCTGACGGACTGGCTTCTAACGCTATAGCTGCGAAGTGGTGAAGTTGAGAAGAGGGAGTGTGAAAGTGTTATCTCGCACAGAAAGTTGTCTTCATCATCATGTAGCTGATAATGACATGGTGGGAAAAAGGAGACTGTAGAATTCAACTCCTCCTTATTGCCTGTTTCTGCTCGCTCTACCCTCTGCATCATGCCCTGGATGTACACCTTCCACTGTCCCCCGTAACACTACACAGCATTCTCCTTGAACATCAACGAGGACTCGCTCAGCTCTCGTGGCCCTACCACAGTGCATCGCAAGTCACTGTCCCATGGCGGTTTGCCTGTGCCGGCCGCAGTGCCTCCGGGGCCACTATCTCTGTGCAGCTGAAGTCATGGACCCTTGCTGTTTGAACTTCAAACTTCTGATTGTCTGATCACTGTTGTAGTTGTTGCCAGCACCAAACAACCCCTGAGGGGTGGCTTACACTACCCAACACCCATCCAGCAAAGGCGTCATTGGACATGTGACCCTGGCAATAAAAGGTGCCGGGCGCACGTGCCCATAGCCAGTTCCTCCAATTATCTCAGTGTGTCCGTGTGGCTATTATGTATGCATTAGGGCTCTGGGCCATACCACATTACTTTATGCTGTGTTCAGCAGTCGCAACCTTGTCACCTCAGGTAGTAGTGTAGACCTGGGACATGTGGCTGTGTCAGACCCCCCTGTGAGCGTAAGGGAGTGGACCACCGTACAACAGCACGGCGTAGGGGTGTGCTCATTCCACAAGTGGCTCTGGCTGTGGTTAAATTTAGGCCTTGCCAAGTAACTAATGTGTGTGTCTCTGGTGTAGTGTTGGCGCCACTTGTCACGCAATATACAATGTTACTAAGTAGCATGCCCCCACAGTGCAGACTTGGCTGAGAAGAATATGAGGGAGCGCAAGCCCGCTCGGTGTCAGGGGTCAGACATGCCAACTCTGTGTGTGTCGCTATTTCTGCAGCATAAACCAAAGGTCTACCCACAAACGCATGGTGAGTTCAGCTAGGCATGAACTCTAAATCTGTGTCCGCCCTGTCCTTACCATAGACCTACGCACACGTGGCAACCCACCTTCAGCGCATAATATCACTGTGTCATTGTCAGGCTTGTGGACATGCGCAGACAGGCATGACAATGGTGTGCCGTAGGGGTGCAAGTGATGCAACCGCGCTTTGCACACTAGTGAATAGGCCCGGGGGGAGGGAGGAGCAACAGTGAGGCTACGTAATACACATTGATGCCGCTCATTTGCAACAAGCAGTACATGTCATACAGGAATCACAAAGTCACACATATCACACACCAATGAAACAGTAAGCCTGCCAACACATCATGCAGAACCAACTATTGACTCATGTCTCTCTGCACTGTCACGGGTGACCAAGGACATGCACTCTGCGCTTGGATGATGACACCCCTCCGAGCCCGAACACACAGGCCCAGAGGCAGTGCAATGCGGCGCACAAACACACCAGGGGCATCCTGGAATGCACATTTGGCATGTTGAAGTCAAGTTTCAGGGCCTGGATGTCGCAGGTGGAAGGCTCCTGTACAGCCCAGACATCGTATGCAAGATGATCGTTGCATGTTGTTTGTTGCACAACATATGTGTATGCAGCAATGCCCCATGAATTTGAGTGCCAGATGCACCAGACGATGATGATGAAGATGAGGCAGGTGGACCACACCCCACTGCAGCCGCAGCAGGAGTAGCCTGTAGGAACACCATCATTGACAGTTTCTTCAAATGAGCACGTCACATTGTGACAGTCCTTAGCCATCATGGGACTGTACAAAATGAGCACAGGCACATCATGTGCAAATAAATGCATTTCAAAAACACATTCCCTGAGTGCATGTCACTCATCTGTACAGGCACATCACTCAGACAAGTGTGAGTGCAACATGTATTGCTAACAATTTTATGATTTGTTCATGGATGGTGGGTGTGTCACCTCTGTGCAGAGAGGCTGTTTAGGGTGTCATGTATTCGGACTGCAAGTTCTGTGTGTCACAGTTAGTAGGGAATCTCACTCTTCGGCATTTCACATGTGTCTAAATTCATTCCATTTGGGCTGCCATTTGTGACCTACAGGTGACAACAAGGCTCCTTTTGGGGTCAGATATGTGCCACCATGATGCAGGGATGCCCCCTGTGACTCAAGTCCCACAACATGGGCAACAGGTACAAAAGTGGGAGTCACTGACCCAACATTCGACCATGCTTTCATAATTGATTGATCATGGTCATGACACGTCTGTGTGCAGGAGGGGTTGCTTGTCCCTCTGCAATGTGAAGGGGAGATGCGGTTTCACAGTGTGTTCCATGCATGTTTCAGCCTTGGCGCTGTTTACATGCAGACTGCATGTCAATGTGCATTGTGACTGTGAGGAGATGCCTATTTGATGCTTTTATTCTTCATTTTTGTGCATGATGCGTGGGAATTGCAGGCCTATCATTGGTTATTCGCATTTTTCCGGCGTTGCGTTCATTGTTACACAGTCATTTGGCATGTTATCGTGGGACTATCGCGTGGTACCGTTGAGAATACCACATTAACACAGTGTTATTTTCCCACGATAGACCGTGATGTGAAGAGTTGCGTTAAGCTAATTTTGCAGTAGTTATCACACGTTCTTGAAACTATGCCCCATAAAGTAATATGGGACACCAAACGTGAAACACAGCAACATAGAACTCTACTAGGAGTGTAGATTTAGTACTGCTGCCCAGCTGAACTCCATCCCCAATATCCACTGGCCACAATGACTTCTGCCATATAATAAGCATGACATGTCATAACAGAAACGTACAGACTTATGCTTGCAGCTGTGGTACTAGATATGACTGCAGCATGCCACTG
Organism: Triturus cristatus; assembly: GCF_964204655.1. Classification (NCBI taxonomy): domain Eukaryota; kingdom Metazoa; phylum Chordata; class Amphibia; order Caudata; family Salamandridae; genus Triturus; species Triturus cristatus. Next base: position 1,360,617,602 of record NC_140591.1, on the reverse strand, counting down.
GCTGATTTGAGGGAGACGGAATGAAAAATAGCTAACACAATTTAACCTAATATTTGAAAACTACCAGTTATTGAGTTGGAAAATTATAAAAAAGAACCTTGGATAATGATGCATTTATTTGAAAAAGACAGGCTCCTGTGGTTAGCAGCAATAAAAGTATAAGGCCGCAGACCCATTTGTAGACTGTGGCATTCTGTCACTAGTTCTTCTCACCTTTGATTTTTTATAATATATTTCCCAAAGCTGGTATCCAAATATATTAGGATAGAAAGTATTAAATTAGCATTCAGCCACACCATATGAATTAATGTTAGTGCATAGAGAATGGGAGACCAGGATCTAGCATTCTCTATGGCAATCTCATTATGGACCATGGCAGGGCAAAACCTGTGGTCTTTTCTAGTTACATTTTTGCTGTCAGGATTAGAAACTAATCTGCAGGATGAAAATCTTCAGTATGGCAGGGCTGGCAAAAAGAAACTTTACCCTAACAGTAATCCCTTTAGTCAGATAGGTCTGTAAATAAACTTACTGCAACATATAATTTGAGGGAAAATTCAGGGGAATTAAATTGCTATGATCAAACTATTGAGGCCCAGTTGTCTTTGCACCACATATTCCCAACATAACTACAGAAAATGTTCTGTAAGTTTAGTTTCTTTACCAGAAAAGTGTGCAAGCGGGGGCGTGGTTTAGTCGTCGTAAGGAATGGCTGCCTTTCTGGGACGCTCCGAGAGTCCGTGAAGTGACGGGACTTCTCCGGGCGTTCATGGTGCTTGTTCAGCCGCGAAACTGCCCATGTATGCGGCGGAAATGCTCCTCCATGCAGTATTAGCGGAGTGGGGGCGCGGGGTGAGCTAATTTGTTTTTTCAGCGTTTCTCATCAGCCGCGGCTCGGTATTAAGTAGCGGCCACCATTTTGAGATCCTGCAGCTCACCGTGCGTCCCGCGTCTGCTTTGCTTTTGTTTACCCCTTCGCTCTACAACGAATGAGAGCTTAAACGAGGACTGCAATTTAAATGTTCCCCTCAGATATTGAATTTCCTGCATCATTTTGAGACAATTAATATCTTTTGGCTTTATGGGGACTTTTTACTTATCCCCTCAGCATAGGCTGACTCCATTTTAGCTCTGCAGCCTATATCTCTTCATTACTTCCTGCCATGTTTGCTGCAATTTAACCTAGTTTGCTACTTATTTTTCATCGTCAATGATCTTCTAGGAATATATTTTGGGCAAGGATTTTGTTTTTGGCACTCAATAACTGAATTTTAGTTCTACTCATCTCTGAGACGCCATTTTGGAACCTTGCGCTTGCCTGCTAATATCCTCCTCACTCACGATTGTGGTAATGATGGCTCGCTCTAACCGCAGCAATTCTCAACATATTAATGATAACTGCGTCCCGCCAGAAGACATCAACACATTTAGTGTATTGCAGGATAATATGGACGACACAGTGAATGACTCTATTGGAGTAAAAAATTCCTCTCCTAGTTCTTTTCGCTCAAATACTAAACCTAATTCCAAAATACCTTCCACATCAGGAAAGCGGGTGAAGACAAATCCTCCGTCTCCCACTAACACATCTTTGTCTGTATCCATGGAACTTCTCCTTGATGAGATACGCTCTCTTAAGCCTTATATTCAGCGTCTAGAGGATAATTGGTCTCATACTGACCAGCAAGTTGCGGTCCTTGAAAGGAAAATGACCGCAGTACAGGTAATCTCTGACCAGGTGCCAGGAATACATAGAGAAATACAATCTCTTAAACAACAGGTCAAAAATTTGGAAAACCGAAATAGACAAAATAAACTACGTATTTACGGTCTTGCGGATGGGCTTGAAGGCTCCAATCCTATACCTTTCTTCCAATCCTTCCTGCCAACACTTCTAGGTCTCCTGAGTTCTCCTCCCTTGAATATTCAATGAGCACACTGTTTAGGTCAACTTTCTCGTTCTGCCAACTTCTCTTCCACTTCGACGAAACCCAGAGGCGTCATCTTGTATTTCCTAGAGTATCCGGACTTACTCAAAGTTATCCAAGCTGCTAACCAAAAAGGGAAAATCACATGGCATGGTTCTAATCTCTTTTTTGCTCAGGATTACGGTAAAGTTACTGCAGATCACCGCAAAATTTTCTAGATATGAGACCTTCTCTTCGTTCCCTGAATGCGCGTTATGGACTGTTTCATACTTGTCTCTTTAACCCCTTCGCTGCTGCGGACATTCCGCTGCAGCGCTGGGGGGGGCAGGGGGGCAGCGCGGTGGGCCTGTGCTCATGACGGAGCCGCTCCGTCATGAGCCACAGTTGAGCTGTGCTCATGACGGAACGGTTCCGTCATGACTCCGCCCATTTGCGTTGTCGCCCCGCACAGGCGGGGAAACAGCGCCGCGCAGGCGGAGCGGCCGCCAACAGGATTGTCATGACGGAACCGTTCCGTCATGAGCACACGCCAACCGTGGCTCATGACGGAACGGTTCCGTCATGAGCGGGGAAGGGGTTAAAGTGACTTACAATAACAAAACGACAAACTATGAAGATCCTGCACTTCTTCAGCAATTCCTCAACTCCTGCAGAGATGAATCTATGGACTCTCCCCGATTATAATTTAAGTTGATTGTCTCATGAAGTTTTGTCTATCCTTGTCTATATTTATTTTCGTTTTTGCTGTAGTTGTGATATCTTGAATTTCCCTCTTAATGTTTTCCTTCTTGTTACCAGGTGCAGTTTTGTGACCCTTTTGATGTCTGCCCGCTTCGTCCTTTGCCCGGCGGATGTTCTCCCTTTGCCGCGCCCTCTTGGAGTTTTCCGTTTGGTGCGTCATTTCTCTTATGTGGTTCCTCCATCCCCACTCTCATGGTCCTTTTGTGGTATGTCTTTTTGACATTTGTATGCTTCTTCACTTAATGTTTGATCTGTTTTGTATTCTTATTCAGTGTTTTCTTTTCTTCTGTCCCTCTTCCCTCCCCTCCTTTCTTCCCTCTTATCTCTCCTTTCTCTTCCCTTTGTATTTCCTTCTTCTTATTTTTGATGACAGCCTCTTTATTCCAACTTCTTATCTATTTTTATCCTGGCTTTCTTATTTCCGTTTTTGTTGCTCTATTTTTTCAGTAATGCATTTAGTTTTCTCATTATTCGTATGAAATTGCTTCGACTTAATGCTATTCAAGTACATATTTGTTCTGATTTTCAACAGCTCTCTAGCAACCTGTTTAGCTTTTTTAGTTTCTGCATCCTAAATGTTCAAGTTAAGTTTTGCTGGTTTCATGTAGAGTTGTTACATGGAACGTTAAGGGAATGAACAACCCTATAAAAAGACAACGTATATTAACCCATTTGGTTAAATTAAATGCTGATATAGCTTTAATTCAAGAAACACACTTATCTGGCGCTGAAGCATCTAAACTGAAAAGAGGTTGGGTAGGTAATGTTTTTTCTTCTCAAGCCCTAGGCAAAAAAAATGGAGTGTCTATTTTGTGTCATAAAAAATATCAGTTATCAATTACTCATCAAGAATGTGATCTGGAAGGTCGTTGGATCATAGTTAAATTACTCATAAATCAAATACCCTTAGTCCTTTTTAATACCTATGCACCAGTTATAGTTGACAATACTTTTTGGTCCCATATTTCCGAGAAACTCCTTTTGTTGGGCGATGATTATATTATTTTTGGGGGTGATTGCAATCAAGTTTTTGACCCCATATCTTCCGTTCGATTTTCCAACACCAAAATGCACTCTTAATTTACTTCCACTATACGACGCAAAGCCTTGGTTGATATTTGGAGGCTTTGTAATCCTGATACCCAAGAATATAGCTTTTATTCCCCCTCACATCACTCACAATCTCGCATAGATTACCTTTATCCTAGTAAGTCCCTATCCCAACAAGTTTCCCATTCCGAAATTGGTTCCATTTTAATTTCAGATCATGCCCCAGTTTTCATTGGTTTTGATTTGTTGCCCTCTACTCCACATACTCGCAGTTGGCGTTTTAATAATATTTTATTATCTGACCCCAACTTTACAAGTCAATTCAACTCCTTTCCTTCCGAATTCTTTTCTCTCAATTCTGTTCCTGCTTCTTCTCCTGTTATGGTTTTGGATTCCTTTAAAGTGGCTGCCAGAGGTTTTATTATACATTTTGTCTCTCACAAGAGGAAATCCTCTCAGGCCAAAACTTCTCAAATGCTTGCAGAAATTAAACAACTTGAATATATTTATTACCATTCAAACTCGGATTCTTCATTAAAAAAACTTAATGACACATAATTCAAGTTTAATAAATCTTCCACTGAAGCCGCTTCTACCTATCTTTTAAAGAGTAGTGCTTGTTACTATTGTAGTCAAAATAAAATGGGGAAGTTATTGGCAAATTATTTGAAAATACGACGAGACCGGACTAAAATAGAGTCCATACAGAACAATGCTGTTATTTCTTTATTTAAAGATTCCGACATTTTAAAGGAGTTTGTTTCTTTTTATCAAACTTTAGATACTCCCGAACAACAACCGACTTTAGTCAATCTTTCCACTTATTTTCGGAATATTCCTCCTCCTTTACCTCACAATATTAACTTTTCCTCTTTAGAAGGGGATATCACCCTGTCAGAAATCACACATGCAATTTCAGTACTAAAACGGGGAAAAGCCCCGGGTCCTGATGGCTTTACTATTGAATTTGATGCACACTTTACTAATATACTTCTTCCTCGTCTTCTGTTACTTTTCAATTATTTTATTACAAACAACACTTCTTCTGGCACCTTTCAGGAAGCCATGATCTGTTTCATACCCAAAGACAACAAAGACCCCTCTTTTTATAAAAATTATCGTCCCATCTCCTTAGTTAACCTTGACTATAAATGTTTTGCGAAAATTCTTGCTCCTCATATTGCCCCCATCTTACCTCATCTAATCGGAGAAGAACAATCAGGTTTTGTAAAAGGTCGTTTATCCTCCGATAATTCCAGAGTCTTTTTTAATATTCTTAGTAAAGCTTCCTCTCTTCCTTATCCCATAGCTGCCATTGCGTTGGATGCTGAGAAAGCATTTGACAGGATTGGTTGGGATTTTATGCTCCACGCACTTGAGTGGATAGGGTTCCCCCCTCTTTTTTCAATTATCTGGCTATCGTCTCAACTCCGATAAATCTCAAGTGCTTCCCCTGAATGTGCTATGCCTCAAACAAGATTTCATCTCTACTGGTTTTTCTTGGCAAACTTCTAAGATAAAATATCTAGGTTTGTGGTTTTCTTCAAACATTCCAGAAACACTTAAACTTGGTTTTGACCATGTAACTAAGACTTTATATGACTCCATTGATCGCTGGCATCTGCTTTTTCTCTCTTGGTGGGGTCGACTTGATTCCATCAAGATGATGCTCTCTCCCATAATTCTATATAATATTTCTATGATTCCTGTACGTATTCCTGGATTTTATTTTTAAAAAATTGATACTCTTTTAATGAAATTTCTTTGGAAAAATAAAATACCTTGAATAGCCTTGTCCTCTTTAAAGAAGGACAAATCTTCTGGCGGTCTCAAGTTTCCCGATTTCAAACAATATCATAATGCGTTCTCATTAAAACAATCCTCCCGATGGCTGTCTCCGGATCAGAATATACATCCACCCATTTGGTTGACTATAGAAAATCACTTTTTATCACCCTTTAATTTTAATGAATCTCTCACCTTTACTAAAAATATTTATTTATTACGGACTACAGTCATCTCTCACACCCGTAAAATTCTTGCTTCATTGCTATCCTCCTCCTTTCCTTCCTTTTCTTCATTAAATCAGCAGCCCATTTGGCATAATAATCTGTTACGTATTAATAATCGTTCTGTTTACTGGAAAGTTTGGAGAAACAAGGGTTTGGTTTGGATCTCACAATTAGTATTAAATAATACTCCTTTGTCCTTTTCAGATCTTCAAACACAATTTTCCTTACCAGCTTCTTGTAAAGTTCAATATGATCGTTTATATCCGGCACTCTGCCAATATCTTCTTTCCTTACCGTCGACTTCTACCCGGTCCTCCAGATGCTCCTTGCTTTACCCCTTACAATCTAGTTCTTCTTCTGCCTCATCTCTCTATAAATGTTTGTCTCTTTCCTCAGATAGGAGCAAATCAAAGGTTGAATTGGCTTGGGAAAAGGATCTTTTGGTTTGTTGGACAGTCCCTCTTTGGGATAAACTGTGGCTCAAGATCCATAAAACGTCCCGGCCTGCTAACACCTCTCAATCCCTCTTTTTTGTTTATCAGCGTATTTTATTCACTCCCACAAAATTATCCTCCTTTAATGCAGATGTTACTCCTACCTGTTGGTCCTGCCCTTGCACAAATGCTGACTTATTTCACATGCTTTTGAACTGCACTCCTGTCAAATGTTTTTGGCAATTAGTTTGGTCTCAAGTTAACAAAATGTTTAAAACAAATGTCCCCTTTTCAACTTCTAATGTTTTTCTAGGCCCTTTATCACCACATTGGCCTCAGTCACCTTCTCACTTTAAGCTGGTAGATTTATTATTAGCAATAGCTTTTCACTTAATCACCTCTAATTGGAAACAAGCTGATAAAATCACTTTCAGAGCCTGGTGGAATACAGTCTGCTTTCATCATAGACTTGATACCAATTTCGTTACCCCTGTGTCTGTATCTATCAAAAGAGACGTTTTGTGGCTCCCTATATCCTCTTATTTAACTTTTATTGCCTCACATAGTGCTTCATTCGTCCAAACCGCTGATGAAGTTCGGAAACCTCCAAGATGCATTTGTTGTCTTTTACTTACTTTAAACTATGTTCTCGATGATTTCCCTGTTGTTATGCTTTTTATTACTTATTTGATTAATAACATTGCCTTTTTTACATGCAGAAATTGATCATATGTACTATTATTTCTTGAATACTATAATAGTGTTATGGGTATACTAGTTTTTTCTTTCCCCTGTTCCTCTCTCCCCTTTTCCTCCCCTTCTATCCCCTTTTTTCCCACCCTTTCATGAAATATTTTATTATTATTTCCATGCATTTTATTCCAGTATTTTTGCTGTTTTTTTTTTTTTCCTACCTTGTATGATATTGGATTTCTGATAAATAAACTTCTATGTTTAAACTTAAAAAAGAAAAGTGTGCAAGCTTTCAGGACTGGTTCATCAAGCTCAACACCATGGGACCAAGTTGCGGGGAGACTGGTCACAACTCTATTTCAGGTTTACAATGCAAAAAAGAGACTTACTACACCATTTCCTTCTTCAATATTGAGACATTTTGCAGTATCTCTCTTTACACCACCCGATAATGCTTCAACTCACCCAGAATTGCCTTTTGTTATACCCCGCCTGAGTATGACTGAAGTTGATATCTCCATAATTGCCTTAATTTCGCAAGTGTGCTCTGGGACTAGGCTCTAAATTCCACACTATTGTACTGATAATGACATGAGCAGACGTGCTATTCCCTTGTCAAAGTGAACCCTCGTTGGACCGGAACATATTCTCTCGCTATCTAAATGTACAACCAGCCTTCTTGTCTCTTTGTCTTTACTACTGCTTCACTGACAGTGTTCACTCTGTATTTCGGGCAGGGAGTGTCAACATACTGGTTTCAAAAAGTGCTTGGAATTTGCGACCAGTCTTTTTGCAACCAATACTTCATTTTGCGAACTGATCAATGTACTAATAGGTCAGTCCGCTCAATTCCAGATTGGAGTGGGTAACAGTCCAATCTACCTCATTAATACTCACACGGTAAGTCACAAATTGTGCCTCACAATGGTGGTGGCAATTGCATGGATGGTGGGCCTGTGATTGTTTTGTCATAAATAATAATTTTTAAAAAAAATCGTTTTTGTTGAGAGTTTACGGTGGTCTGCTGGTCTATCCTGGACTATTGCCTTCTACCCCTCAAACTCTTTCCACAATTTGCAAAAATGAAAGGGTACATAGTGGGTGACTTAACTTTTGTGAATGTTTTGCCATCTCAACTTGGGAGTAGGTAACATTTCAATGGTTTGTGACTGGAATTTTGGTCTCAAATCATTCACACATATAGTACCAATACTCCACTTGGATAGGATACCTACACTATGCACAGCCAAACAGCGAAATGGATAGCATTCGGAAACATATTTTAGAGTTGAAAATTTTTATCAGGTCCTAAAAAGGGCTTCGTATAAGAAATTCCTTTTTTTCAGAGACACTCCAATTTTGTAGATTGGTGTGTTTACGACTGCAAAATAGGTTTGCACATCTGGCCCTTGTTGTTTCCAGCTGACTACCGGCTTGTTACTCATGTATATTTCATAGATTACTCTTCCACTTTCCTCACAGTTCCAAGTCACTGCACTTCCACTTTGTTTGATGATCTCCAACATCCCCTTCGTAGATTATGGAATACGTTTTAAACTCTGCTTTACATGGTCAGCGTGCCATATTGTGCTAAAGATTCCCCTTTCTTTGCTTAGTATTTCACTATTATTATTTTTTTACTTTTTATTGAGCATCTATTTATTAAAAAAATTGTCATAAGTATTGAACCAGGCTTATTGTTCACAAAAAACAATATATAATTCCAAAAGCATGCTGCATAACTATTGTAGGACTTAGTAACCCTGAAATCTTTTTCATTTTATTTCAAGGAAAGGGTTTACAATTTTGATACTGTACAGAACATTTTAAGGCATATGGTTGGATTAAATGTCTTATTGATTGATTACATTTCTCCGACTGTTAAGAAGAATGAGAATTTGTTTGCAACAACATTCCCGGCCAAGGTATTGCACAAATTGAATCAGGAGGCAGTCATTTTAGTGTTGGGCTGTCAGGACACTGACTGCTTACCATAGCAGTCAGAAAGTGACAGAATCAGCATTTGCTATTTCTTAAATAATGGCTTTCACTGTGCTTTGTGCTAAAACACTCTTGTGGGTTGCAGTTCCAGTGCAGTATTTCAGCTTTAGGATTTAGATTCCAGAGGCTCTATTGTTGTACACAATGGTATCCATTGACGTTTTCAATCTGGTGGGTATTAATTGTTCGAAGGCTATCTCATGTTTTGTGCAAGCCACAATGGTCTGGATCTACTCTTTTATTATTTTTCAGATCAGATTTTTTTTTAAATATAAGTATAGAAGTTATTGGCAGAATGTTCAAAAAAACATTGGAAGTTTGTGAGAAAAATTCCATTGCAATTTCTTACATTCTGAAAATTAATAACACTGAAGGGATAAGCAAGATCACATTTTTTTTATTACATTTTAGTGAGAAACACAGAAGAATACAATACACAGAGGATGTCATTTGAGCATGTGATTCAAAGGATAAATGCATATATGTTACATATACAGGAGCACTGCACAGAGTGGAAGAGATGCAGATACGGCTAATACTTGCAAGCACCAAAGTTCACAAAATTACAACAATTACAGATGTTATGAATCAGTCTTATCACACGTTTGCAGTAAATAGGGCCTGAGGGGGTCCCAAAAGTCTCTAGTACAGGCTGTGGAATGTAAGTCCAAAGGATATGTCTCCGCCTGCTCACTACAAAAAATATCATGTCCTCCAGTCAACAAGCTGTTGAGAGGCCCTTTTCCAGTGGCGGACAGCTCAGGTAGGCGCAGTGGGGAATCGGGGCGGGGAAGTTAGTGGCAGGGGGTAAGCCAAAGGATGATTGAATAGGTATTATTTTTGTTTAATTATACCTATTCTGTCATTCGTTCGCTTCCCCCCTGCCACGCCCTGCCCCACCTCACCAAGCTTACCTGAGCCGGCCACCACTGTCTTTTTCTGCATCCATACTAGTCCACATTAACAGCGGCCTGTCCGTACAGGCTGAGGAGCCACACACCCTACCTTTCTACAGGCAAGATGAGCTAGGCATGCTCTAAATGGTTAGGTTCCCCGCTGCCTGAGCTCAACTTTGGCAGGCTGAGGATTTCACAGCCCTGTGGCCGTCACCTTCTCAACATAGAAAATGTGCCTTGAGCATCACCAATTGCCTTGGTCCTGAGTGCTTCAGTTTTAATATGGAAGTACCCGGGGCCGAGTGTCAGTGACCCTCATCACAGAGTGGGATGAGGTCAGCAGTCTCACTGACTCCATCCCACTCTGTGATGAGGTTGGGACTGCTGCTTCCCTCATTCAGTCCTAACCCTGCATGGACCTCAGAAGATTGGGACTACTGCCTTTAGTAAGGTCAGCAAATGAGGGAAGGCAGCAACCCCAAACCTCATGGGACCTCTGAAGCTTCCCTCTGGGAAAGATGCAGTTATAGTAAGCTTAACTTTTTTATGTATGGTGAGTGCAAACATATGAATGTATGTGTATTTGTTAGTGAGTGTTGTAAATGGGTGTGTGTGCACGTGTATGAAGGCATAGGTGTGAGTGAGCTGGATATATGCTTGTGTGCCCTACCCCCTTCCCTGGTAAAATTACTGGTTGCCAATGGTCCACATATAAAAAAATAACATGACGTTTACCCCTAATCTGTACATCATGTGCAGAGTGAAAATCCTAGACAAAACAGGCTATTGGTTTATTAGTGAACACAAAAAGCGGCAACAAGGAACACACCTGTCATGTCCACCTGTCTATAGAAATACGCCCAGAGTGCAACTTATGTATCTTGATCCTGGCAGTTGGTGTGGTATATAAGAGAGTAATACAATTTAAGAAATAGATTTCCAGACTGAGTCACCGGAGAACTTGCATCACAAATGGCCATTCTATTGAATCAAAGGCCTTTTCAGCATCTAAAAATACTGATAAAGAAGGAAGTTGTGAATTCCCCCTGTGCAGGATAACTATCAACATATGCAAGATAAAGGTTGTTGACCTCTGGGGTATAAAACCAGATAGTTTTGGAGGGCAAGCAATTGTATTAGTGGCTGTAAGTGTTGCACCAGTATTTTAGCTGATATTTTATTATCTATAGTCAATAGCATAAGTGACTTTCAGGAGGAGGAAACAGTGGGATCTCTACCAGGCTTCAGTTAAAAAGCAATTGTAGCCTCCATCATGGAAGGTGGAAAACAATCCCTAGTGATGTCGGAATTGTAAAGATTCAAAAAGTCAATATATTCTTTATGAAGTTCAACCGGTAGGATATCAGCTCCAGGAGTCTTGCTACTAGAGAGAATCATGATGGCACTTTTCACAACTTTCAGGCACAGGAATGAATTCAGCAGCTTCCTGGCCACACTCACCACCCACGCCAAGGCCACTTAATCCAAGTATGACAATATATCTGCCGCGTCCGCACTCCTTCCCAGGGACTAGAGGTGATCATACAATGGTTGAAACGTAACTAGAAAGTCTGCAGGTGCACAAGATATTTTGGTTTCACCAGTGCCGATATAAGAGATCTGTCACTAGTTACTAGTAGCTGTGTTCACCCATGCTCATATCTTGTCTTGAAAAGCAAAACAAAACTGAAATGTATCAGCTATAGTTTACTGAACTATGCATACACTCTTTTTGATTGACATTAGTAGGTGGTCCTGCACGTTTCATCGTATGCCCAATGTCTGCAGCCGCTTACAGTTCACTACTAGACATGGTCCTTGTTAATATGCTACCAGGTCATAGAAAGCAGAATATGGGTTTAAACCTTTTATAGGGCACAAACTATTAAGAGAAAGATGTCTTAATGGCCATAGGTATTGGACAATATAGATGATAGGTTTAGGCAACTGGTGGCAACCTCTACAATGAACACAACATCCACATGTGCTTAACAAATCATGCTATCCTCCTTGGGATTAGGTCAAATTTAAATGATGAAAAAACACTCAAATTTCAGTAGGTGATTGTTAGACATCTTTGGAATGTTTTTGTCCTGTCTGTTTTTCTTCTTACCTGTTTTTGACTGTCTGTTGCATTTTGCTTTTCCTGGTTTTAGGACTCTGTGTACTTTACCACTGCTGACCAGTATAAAGTGCAAGTGCTCTCTTTTTTGGTGATTGGTTTATTCATGATTGGCCTATTCAATTTATTGGTATGTGCACTGCTTGTTCCCCGGGCCTGTAATTCAAAAGCTACTAGTAGGCCTGCAACAGTGATTGTGCCACCCACATGAGTAGCCCAGCTATCACTTGCCAGGCCCAAACCTTCCCTTTTACTACATGAAAGGCACCCCTAAGATAGGACCAAAGTAGCCAGGTGGGCCAAGTACTGGCATGTCTTACATGTCCAGATAGTAAAATACTGCAAATTTTGGTTTTTTTCTATTGCAAAGACTATCTCTTCAATAGCTTATCATTGGAGCTGCCTTGTAACCTGTCCAATCCTTGTAACCTTTCCAATCAGTAAGAGATAGAATGTTAGGGTTTTGGCTCCATGAACTCACAATTTAAAAATACATCTTTTAGAGGAGTTGGATTTTAAATGTCATGTTTGAAAATATCACATTTAGAAAGTGGGCATTTTATTGCTTTACCATTCTGTGCCTCTGCCTGACTGTTGAAGGGAGAGTGACAGTTGGAATGTTTGTGAATTCACTCTAAACAGTCTCCCGGCATGTCCTGATGGCCCCTCACCAGGCTGAATCTTCCTGAGCTAGAGAGGTGGGAGGAGTTGTCATTACCACTTATGGGTTGTAGAATGCCAGCGGTGTTCATAATTAGGGATCATAGCCCCTATATAGTTTACACATACCGCGTTTTTTGTATAATGATGCATTTATACGAACCACCTTGATGCGGCAATTTAGTGTATCACTTTCGGGCAATTATATTTAATTCTTCCCCCTCGTACATAAGGCTAACCAATATCCCGGACGGTACAGTCTTTCATCCCTGTCTGATACGTACCGGCGTCATCCCCGTGCGAATGACGTCGCGCACGGTTTAAACCTCGGAGTGGCAGCCGCTATCCCCCTTCTAGTCACACCAACTTGGGAACCGTTCGCACCCGTACACAAGGTAATTACACCTACTGGGCCTTGAGGAGGCTTCTGCCCCACTAACGCTCCTGGTTTATTTATTTAATTCCCCTTTTTAACTCTTCTGCTCCTTGCAGAGATGAACTTGGCATTGAATGCCCCCGACACAGTCGCCTACAGTGAGAGACTGTTTACCTTTCTACATGAGCAAGGTAACTATATCTTCACCTCCTTCCACTTTAGCGGGCATTGGTTTTGAACTTCCGCACCCCTGGGGGGCTATTTAATTAATTTATCGCTTTCAATTGTAGGCCTCTATACTGATGCGCAATTATCAAGCGATTGCTGGGCCTAAAATCCGACGGACCCCTATTCATTAGGACCTGCATCTTATAAGCCTTTGACGGGTAAGCCTTAACCCGTTTGCCCCTTCTTCCTTTTAAATTGCCTCTAATCCCCAGTGCAATACCTTGATTCTCCCCCTTTCTAATTTGCCCTTTAGGCTCATGATTAAGACCAATATAGGAGTTGGTTGCCCCATTTCCGTCCTGAGGAAGATCCGCAAGGCCGAGGCTTTAAATACCCTCGTGGCCACAAGATGGATCGAAACGTCGACGCCCCTATAACTTGGTCTGGACCACACACGCTTCCTTAAACGTGCAACACAAGAATGCATTTCTGTGTTAATTCAAATTCAAAATTGTGGACTGTTTACTATACATGTGGCCAGTCCCGATAGGACGGTGAATCACAACTGGTCCTTCTGTTCAGAAATTATCAATGTTTATCTCCCTTATGCCACTACTTTGAAGTCTTTTCACAATTCCTCTTCACCTGAGCACTTTTCTTTACGCACGTTCCATCTGGAGCAACCTTCTACAATTAATGATCAATGATTAAATTGTTTTTTTTTCTCTTAAAACGAATATATTAGAACTGTATACCATTGGCATGAAGAATTAAATGCATGGTTAAGTAAACATTGGGTATTGCATTTTTATTGTTTATATGTTTTGTTTGAATAATGTATCTAATACTTTGAGCGGGTGCGGCTGCACTTGAGAACGCTCATGAAAATTGTTAATTGCTGGAAACTAAAAGAGAATTGACTTATGCTCTTTTAAAGAAGGTCTAGGACCACTGTTTTTTGTATTGCTTTTCTACGCACAAGCAGACCCAGTTGTGTCCTCTGTTCTGCAGTGTAAGTGTTGCACTGTGTACCACATTGTCGTCCATGTGGCTGTGCTGTTATTGCTATGTGTGTGTGCTGCATTGTGGGAGAGTCGCCGCTGCAGCAGTAATTTTGCTGCCCCATATCCCTTGGAGGCGGTGTGCCTTTGACTTTTGTGCTTTTAAGGTGCTGTGATGTTTGCGACTTGGGTCATTTGTGCTCTTGGACGGTTTTTGCACTCTTGTGCATTGTTTGCCTGTATATGTGTTTTCGATGACCTGGGTTGTAGGTGCACGTGGATGTGTCAGAGTGGGACCTGCTCCTTTCCAGATGTAGTCCACACTCAGCAACCTCAGTGTCATGGCATGCTCAATGTCATGGTGTTTGTACTCCAAAAGACACACAATTGATGGACGGAATGCAGAACACATCAAAACATTCACCCCCAGTCAAGAGATCTGGGTTAAATTCATCATTCTTTTGCTCACCATGCCACCCCAGTTTAGACCTGGCCATATGCAAATCAGTCTTGACCCTGTGCCTCATGGGAACAGTCCAGCCCGAAGTGCCAAGCCAGGCCCTCCCTGGACCGTAAACAAGCATCCTGGGACCGGTTTCGGGGTTTCACCCCTCTTCAGCCAGTATAGCTTGATTCCAGTGGCACAGTGAGCGCAGGACCCACGTCTGGGCATACCTGGTGCACTTAGGGCGAGAAAGCAAAAGACACACAATTGATGGACGGAATGCAGAACAAATCAAAAAATTCACCCCCAGTCAAGAGATCTGGGTTAAATCCATTATTCTTGTGCCCATCATGCCACCCCAGTTTAAACCTGGCCATATGCAAATCAGTCTTGACCCTGTGCCTCATGGGAACAGCCCAGCCCGAACTGCCAAGCCCGGTCCTCCCTGTACCGGAAACAAGCATCATAGGACTGGTTTCGGGGTTTCACCCCTCTTCAGCCAGGATAGCTTGATTCCAGTGGCACAGTGAACCCAGGACCCATGTCTGGGCATACCTGGCGCACCTAGGGCGAGAAAGCAAAAGACACACAATTGATGGACAGAATGCAGAACAAATTAAAATATTCACCCCCAGTCAAGAGATCTGAGTTGAATCCATCATTCTTTTGCTCACCATGCCACCCCAGTTTAGACCTGGCCATATGCAAATCAATCTTGACCCTGTGCCTCATGAGAAGAGTCCAGCCCGAACTGCCAAGCCAGGTCCTCCCTGGACCGGAAACATGCATCCTAGGACCGGTTTCGGGGTTTCACTCCTCTTTAGCCAGGATAGCTTGATTCTAGTGGCACAGTGAGCCCAGGACCCACGTCTGGGCATACCTGGTGCACTTAGGGTGAGAAAGCAAAAGACACACAATTGATGGATGGAATGCAGAACAAATCAAAACATTCACCCCCAGTCAAGAGATCTGGGTTGAATCCATCATTCTTTTACTCGCCATGCCACCCCAGTTTAGACCTGTGCTACGGGGATCAGGGACATGACCCAGGGTCATTGTGGGTATGCGGTGTGCTACACATCATTGTGCATGTGTGCCATTGTGCTCGTCCCCCAAGTCCCTGTTCGTTAGTCACCCTGTTGATGATTTGTCAGGTCATGTCGAGCTGTGTCGAGACTCCAGACTCCTTGCACCGTCTCCACACTGATGACTGTGACTGCCATTTACTCCAGCTCCTCCTGTGTTACACGACTCCCACCTCCATTCGCCATAGATGCCTTCCTGTTGGCATCGGGTTTCTGCTTGGTTTGGCGTTTCACATCATGCCAGCTCATCTTGGCCTCCTCGACACTCCGACTGCATTCACGATAGGATGCCGTTTTTCCTTCTGTGTTGCCAATAACACAGTGGAGGTTACGGACAGTTGTCTTTAGTGGTCTGTCACATCCGTAACAGCAATCCGGTTGTCATGCGAACTGTACCCCGTCTTCCTCTTCCTCTTCTCCTTGGTCTTCCCCGAGGTTCCTTGCTGGTGGTCTGTGGGGCTTGTGGGGTTCACGTTGACCTGTGCACTCGGTCCGGGTGCATCCATGTTGCTATGCAGTTTATCTTGTTTTTGGTGTTTTTCATGTTCTGCTTTTATAGTGCATTTTCCCGCATGACGCGTGGGAATTGCAGGCCAGTCGCTGGTTTTTGCTGGTTTTTGTATCGCTATTGGCCTCATCGCAGCTTTTTTTGCATTCGTGGTTCGCACTTTTGTGGCGTCGCGTTGACTTTATCACGGACATTTGACGTGTTATCGTGAGCCAATCGCATGGTACCGCCGGCTTGAGAATACCACGTTACCATGGTGTTATTTTTCCGTGATGGACTACAATATGCAAAGTTGCGTTACGCGAATTTTGCGATAATTATCACACGTTCTTGAGAATATCCCCCCTAGATTTTTGATGCATCATTCCTGGGTGCCAATTTCTGCATCAATATCACCCAGCAGTAAGGAACCAACTCTGCATGTACGCAGATTGATGCATCGCCTCCTCTAACAATTAGAAACCAACCAATCACCTCCTCTGACAGTAAGGAAGCATCACCTTGCCTGTGCTGCAGTAAGGAACCGATGCATCATCTCCCCTGACAGTAAGGAACTGATGCATCATGTCCCCTGGGAGACATTACTCAATGCATCGCTGCTATTATGGTGCCTCACCTCCCCCGCGCCTGTTTTTGTCTATGAGTTTGACGCATCCCAGGTACTTTGTGCTAAAAGAAATGCATCCATAGATCTGTATGGACTGAACTTAATTTACCCTTGAAAAGTGATATCTTTACTTGTGTATGTTGGAGTTTTGTTGTTTTGGTCTTGCTTCATTCTGATAAATATTAGTTATTTTTCTAAACTGGTGTGGTTTCGGTTTGTAGCCTTTTCACTGTGATACTGTGTGTGTATGTACAAATGTTTTACACATTGCCTCTGAGATAAGCCTGACTGCTCATGCCCACGGTACAAAGGGAGTGAGCAGGGTTATCTTTTTTTGGAATTTTATATAGAGCGAACCTGATCCAAAGGTATCAGGGATAAGACCTCTTTACATGAAGGCCAATTGTGTTACACAAGGACGCATCCCTTTTTGTTAGGCATGGGGAGGGTAAGTGATTTGCCCAGAATCACAGGATGTTGAGCGTTGTTGCAGGTTCCCCAGTTCTGAAGTTGACTGCCCTAGCCATTATGCCACATCCTGTGTAATACCCTTATTCTGACTAGGGTTAGGGTCCCTACTAGGACAGGGTGCAACCACTACCAACTAGAGACCCTGTTTCTAACATTGAGAGGCAATAAGAATTAACCCACAGACTTTCTCTTGTCTAAAGATTTTGAAAGGTAAGTCAATATATGGAAGTATATATTTACTATTCTTAACTCCATATCTATATACCTTGAAATTATATATTATATAATATATTATGACAGGATAGCTCTCTTGTCCCATGAGTGCTTTGCATCTTTCTTGGAGCCTGAATAATTTAACATGACTTACCCACACGTCTGAGATGAATGGCACCCCCATGAGTTCGGCAGCCTATGGGTGATATTTGGAGCATCTATTGTTTAATGTGGCTGTCCCGCAGAGGATCAAAGAGAGCCATCCTGTCAGCCACCGCTGCCAATTATCAAATTGGAGGTTGTCCGTAATCCATATTGAAGCCTGTGGGGTGTGCAACATTTGAATTCTGGGCAGGCGAGGGACTGGAACAAATGACTGTGGCACCGGCAATCTGGAGGCACAACGGCTGATTCAGCTTCGGAGGACCGGATGTGTCATGCGGCATGTGAGCAACATCTAACTTTCCAATTGTAAATTGTCTATGAGAGACTGAGAACCTTAACAAAGAAAAGTAACAAAATGTTCACCATCAGGTTGCAGGCCATCAAAGACATGCTCCCACATTTCTCCCACCCTACTATGCACACCTGCCATCCGAGAGATAGGTCTTACTCCCCACACCATTCTATGCACACTTGTCATCCCAGAGAGACATCTCATCAGAGAGGTCAGTCCTTCCCCACATCATACCATGCACACTTGTCAACCTGGGCAGAGAAATCAGAGGAGCGGGTACTCCCTACACACACTCTCCTAAGCACACCCATCTCCATGAGGAGACGTCCCAGCATAGAGTCAAGTCCCTCCCCACACCCTACTACGCACACTCATCACCCAAGTGAGAGGTCTGACCAGAGAGGTCATTCTTTTCTCACCCCCTACTCTGCACTCTTTTTGTTTAAGAGAAAGCTCTCCCTAAAGAGGGCAGTCTCTTGCGACAATCTACTGCACACGCCCATTGCTCTAGGGAGAAGACTCAGCAGAGAGGTTAGTTTGTGCCACATTCTAATAAGCACACTTGTCATATAGGCGAGAGATATCAGTGGAGAGCCTAGTCACTCCCCAAAACATTGGTTCAAGGCCAGAACTCTCCCAAGCAGCTTCGCCTTCCAGCAGGACCGCTCCAGCACTGAGCCCTCTCCTGAACAGGGTTTCAGCCGGCAGTCCGTCCCTGCGCCGCAAGTCTCTCCTTGCCTGCAATTCCTCCATTTTGTAGGGTTTTTTCCCCTGTTCCTCATTATTGCTCCTCACTGTTTGCTTCTGTATTTTATGGTATTCTCTGTTTGCCTCTGTATTTCATGTTATTCTGTGTGTGTTTTGTTTTTCCCCACATCACCCGGTCAGTTTCTTCCTGCCGCTGCTGCCCTGTGGCCCCGCCCCCCAATCCAGCCCGCTCCCCACTTCTGCTCTCGACTCCCTTCCCTACATATGGCGACCGCTGCGGGGGAGCACATGTGAAACCTTGACCCTTGGTTTATGGACTGCACTCTCCCCAGCAGCTCCGCCTTCCAGCCGGACCACTCCAGCACTGAGCCCTCTCCTGAGCAGGGTTCGAGCCAGCAGCCCGTCCCTGCGCCGCAAGTCTCTCCTTGCCTGCAGTGTATCCATTTGTAGGGTATTTTCCCCTGTTCCTCATTTTTGCTCCTCACTGTTTGCCTCTGTATTTTACGGTATTCTCTGTTTGCCTTTGTATTTCACGTTATTCTGTGTGTGTGTTGTTTTTCCCCACGTCACCCGGTCAGTTTCTTCCTGCCGCTGCTGCCCTGCTGCCCCACCTCTGATCCAGCCCGCTCCCACCTCCCCACCTCTGCTCCTGTCCCCCTCCCCTACATATGGAAACTGCTGTGCGGTCACGCCGCCGCACCTAAGGTAAGCCCATCTGTGCCCGTCTGCGACCCGACTGCGACCAGCGCCAGGAAATCTGGTTCTGGTTAGCAGGCAGCGCTACGTAAACTCCGTGGGCGAAGCGGAGTGCTACGCCCGGGGTTAATTGAAACAGCTCGTCAACACGCCCACCCACAGAGCAGGTCACACCCTTGACCCCATCTTCACGGGAGGAACAAACGTCTGTTTCAGCCACACCACCCAGCCCATCTGGATGGACCACCACTGTGTCCACTTCACCTTCAACACCACCACCGCACCCAAGCTCGCGCCTGCCTTGACGCAACTGGAGCAAGGTCACAGAGGAGCACCTCATCACCACCCTCTGTCAATACCCCCACAGCACCACGACCGACGCCAACTCCGCAGCCAGGCAACTTCAGCGATTGGTCTCTGGCTGTACAGACAGGCTGGCACCCCTCTGCCACCGCCAAACTATGCCTTCTGAAGGCCGCCTGGTTCACCACAGAACTTCAAGAAGCCAGACGCTCCTGCAGATGCCTAGAGAAAACCTGGCGAAACCAGAAAACCACGGAAGCACGGAACAACCGACGGAATACCACCAGCTCATAAGAGACACCAAATGGACCTTCATAAGAGACAAAGTCCAGACCAATGCAGACAATGTCAAGGAACTGTTCAACATCATACAGCAGTTCGCACAACGCACCTGCGAATCCACGGTCATCACACCTTCCCGGGAACTCTATGACAAGCTCAGCTCCTACTTCCATCTGAAGATCAAGGTCCTCTACGACAACTTCAGTGAACAAGCACCGGAAACCACCCTCCCACCCACCGCCGCTGATAAGTCAACCATCACGTCTTGGGATCCTGCGACCATCAAACTCATCACCACAACCTTGAAGAAAACTCACTCAGAAGCCCCAATGGACCCCTGCCCACCACACATTTTCCACAGGGCCGCCACTGCCATCGCACCCGAACATGGACGGATGATCAACACCTCCCTCAGATCCGGCATCTGCCCAGACGACTGGAAACGGGCGGAGGTGAAACCCCTCCTCAAGAAACCCATGGCCGACCCTACTCACCTGAAAAACTACCGGCCCATCTCTCTCCTCCCCTTCGTGGCCAAAGTCGCTGATAGACTTGTGAATGCCCAGCTAACCACCTTCATTGAAGAGAACTCCATCCTAGATGCCTCCCAGTCTGGATTCTGCGCCAACCACAGCACCGAGACCGCCCTCCTTGCTGCCACTGATGACATCTGCATGCTACTAGACCAAGGACACACTGCGGCCCTCATCCTTAACAACACCTCTGCAGCCTTCGACACTGTGTCACATCGCACACTTGCAGCCAGACTCCATGACGCGGGGATACAAGGAGTCGCCCTTGACTGGATCCAATCATTCCTCTCCGGCAGAACCCAGAGGATTCGACTCCCTCCCTTCCTCTCTGAACCCACGGAAATCAACTGCGGAGTACCCCAGGGATCTTCACTCAGCCCCACGCTCTTCAACATCTACATGGCCCTTCTCGCCACAGTCGTCAGACAGCATGGCCTCAGCATCGTATCCGACACCGATGACACCGAGCTCATTCTCTCGCTCACGAAGAATCCCAAAGACCAGACTCTGCTTTCAGGAAGGAATGAAGCATGTGGCCGCCTGGATGAAAGACAGCTGCTTGAAGCTCAACTCAGAGAAGATTGAGGTCCTCATCCTCGGACCCTGCACCTCTGCCTGGGACAACACTTTGTGGCCCTCCGCCCTCAGGAACCCACTCACCCCTACAGACCACGCTCGAAACCTCAGCATCATCCTTGACTCCTCCCTCTCCATGAACTGCCATATCAATACCATCGCTTCCACTACTTCCAACTGCCTTTGCATCTTCCATAAGACCTTCAAATGGATCCCCCCCAACTGCAGGAGAACCGTCACCCACACGCTCATAACCAGCAGACTGGACTACGGCAACACCCTCTATGCTGGAATCAACAGGAATCTTCTACACAAACTCCAAACCATCCAGAACACTGCAGCCAGACTCGTCCTCGGACACCATGTCACAAGCACATGACCCAACACTTGCGAGGCCTCCATTGGCTCCCCATTGGGAAAAGGGTCACCTTCAAACTCCTCACCCACGCCTACAAGTCCCTCAACAACATTGTACCCAAATACCTCAACGAGCGAGTATCCTTCCACGTACCCAAGAGGAACCTCCGCTCCCCTGATCTCTCCCTGGCAGAGGTCCTAGGCATCCGCAGAAATAGAACCGGCAGGAGAGCTTTCTCCCACATCGCAGCTAGGACCTGGATCGAGCTCCCTGTGAACATCAGATGCTCCCTGACCCTACACATGTCCAGGAAGGAACTCAAGACCTGGCTCTTCAACTGATCCGGAGCCGCTTCCCCCTCCTCCCAGTTCCTTGAAACCCTCACGGGTGAGTAGCGCGCTTTACAAACCCCTGATTGATTGATTTATTGACTAATACTCACCCATGTTGCCTGACGGAGAGGTGCCAGTGAAGAAGCTACTCCTCCCAACAATCTATTATGCATTCCCACCACCATGGGGAGATGAATCAGCGAAAAGGCCACTCCCTCTGTCCATCATACGATGCACCTCCATCCCCATTGGAAGAGGTCTCAGTGAGAGGTCAGTCCCTCCCCATATTCCAACTATGCACAACCATCATTCAAGACAGAGTTTTTAGCAGAGAGAAAGGTCTCTGCCCATACTCTACTATGTACATTTGTCACCCTGGGGAAGCTATCACCAGAGAGTCTAGTTTCTCCCTACACCCAACTACATGCATCTGTCACCCAAGATAGATGTCTCACCTATGAGCCCAGTCCCTTCCCACTCCCTACTATGCATATTCGTCACCTCAAGAAGATGTCACAGCAGAGATGCCAGTCTAATCCCACATTCTACTATACACATTTTTCGTATAGGGGAGAGGTATCAGTGGAGAGGCCAGACCCTTTCCACGTCTACTAACACTAATGCCATACATTATTAAAAGAAGTGACTAACTCAATTTTCTCATTTACTATCACCTTTTTAATGTAGAAACATCTACACAGCCCTTGAAGGATCTTCAGTTAAATTATTATTAAACTTTATGAGAAGATGTCAATGATATAATTTGAGTTGTCGTAAATGATGCCACAGAACATGTCATGAATGTTGTAATATGTGAGGTGATAAGCAGGGCATGGCAGAGATGCAAATTATAGTTAGCTGTGCTAACTATAACCGGTGAATTTCTGTGTTTTTTTAGTTCATCATCATACATCTTTATTTCAACCTGAAAGGTGGCCACAAAAGCAGATACAAAGACAATAATCAAAAACACAAAACCACTTTTCACAGATAAAGGTACCTAATTTATACAATAAAAATGGTAGACTGCTGAGATCGGATAAAACAGTTGTCAAAACAGCAATTGCGTAATTTTAACTGCCCATTTTCAAAATAAGCCTATTCTTAAACATATTTCCTGCCAACAGTGACATGATAAAAGTGCGGCTCTACAGTTGATAATCTTTGCTTTCCCAACCGCTGGACTGAGCAGGCTTTTTGATAAATCTCTGTAAATCAGACAAAAAAAACAGGAAGTGCAAAATAGTTTGATTAGAGGATTTATCACAAGGGTAATGACATATGGTGGAAGGGTCGTAAAACCCAAGGGGAAAACACATGTTTCATCTTACAGAACCCAGACAAAATCTTTTGAAAAGTGATCATTCCCATGCATGGCTGACCCACCCTAGGTATGGTTTGGTCCAGGGGCAGATTTGACTTAACACAAATTTACTAAAGTAATCAGAAATAGAGAAAGTCACCTCCCTATCCCTAAACCATTTCAATGGAAAGTGTTTCTCCACCCACCACTCGTCCTCCTTCTTAATGGAAGCTGGGTTAGTAAATAGACTGGGTCTTACAACAGTAGAAAAGTTAGTCTGTAAGTACTGTAGCTATGGTACAGAAGAGCCCATCGCAAATGCAAAACAGTCTTCAATTACCCCTCTACCCAGAGAGACCCATGTATTGTGCCAAACAGAACACCAAAGTAAAAGAGGGAGCCAATTCAATATGCAAAGCATGATGGAAACAGGACATGATTTCACATTCTTGGGGCCGCAGACCATTACGTTTGTTTTCTATCAATTTGTTTTCAAATTGAGGCTCTCCAGAAAGCAAACAAAACCATAAAGGAGGGCCTTGAGGCCATGGGTGTTCTGGCTAGCAAATCAGCATCATACGCATAGAGGAGAGCCAGTCCCATTTTATTTTTTATTCATCTATGCCGGTCAGGATGAACTCCAACTTATTAATATGCAGGAGGAAAAGGATTGGTTCTAAGATGCACCTTTGCCAAACCCCTCGCTGGAGGCAAAAAGGTTCAGAACATTGCCGTTACACTCGTATCTCACTCTTGCCTGGAGTTTCTCATGCTGCTCTCTTGGGAAAAGTTTTAGCCCCATCTCTACCCCATAGAGGTCATGAGGTCCCACAGCTTAGATCTATTGACACTGTCTAATGCACTTGACGGGTCCATGAAAGCGAGATGGATCGCATTACGCTTGCAATTTATACTTGCAGATTATAAGGTGCAGGGTAAATCATTGTTCAATGGTCCCTAGGCGGGGCAAAAGCCAAGCTGGACAAATGGTAGGATGCTATTTTCACTGATCCAGTGTTCCAACCTGTCTAAGATGATACATCCTACGACCTTAACTGACAAATCTATACGTCGGATGGGGCGGTAACAAGTCAGGCCCTATCTATCCGCTTTTTTGAAAACTGAAACAGTGGTGGTGGACCTCTAAGACTCAGGAAAACCTGCGGCACAAGAGGAGTTAAAATGATTTGTCAACAAAAGAGCCCAAAAGTTGATATTGTCTTCATACAGGCACAATGGAACATCGTCAGGACCCAGGGATATATTAGCAGGGCTGCACTGGATGGCAGTTACAACCTTATCCAACAAGGAGGTAATTTCAATAAGTAATTGAGATTGGGTATGGACATGCCCATTAAAATCATTCTTGTTCAGGGCATATATATATAGTCCTCCAAGGGAATATTGCAGTTTAGGGCTGCCTTGGGTGCATCTACCAGAGATTAACAGTTAACTAGGTTCCAGAAGATCCTAAAATCTTTTAGACTACAGGCATGAACCAATGCGTTTCAGTGTGTATTTCTCAAGTCATCTTTCATCGCCACTAGGGCTTGTGTATATTCTTTCCTGCTTTCCTACTAGTGATTTCCATGCTTTGGAATTTTCCTCAGCACAGTGTAGCTTCAGACTTTACAACCTACAGGCTTTGTCAAACCAGAAAGCCACTTTTTGGTCATTTACCTTAATCTTCTTCATACAAATTGCTTTTACGGTGCATCCCACGGACACAAAAAAGTCTACAATCAGGTACTTGTCTGCTTCTTATGATGGGCAATTTAAGATGTTAGTCAGATTACTAGCTACAATCTTGGCAAAGACTGAGGTGACATCTACATGCCTCCATACCAGTCTGCACAAGTTGTCTTTGGCCTTTTTTTAAGTAAGTTAGCAATTATGGAACACTGGCCTCTGCCTGTATATGCGGCTGCCTTAGTAATGTCACAGTATAAGAAGTCAAAGGCACAAATTATGACTAGCAAGCATTGGAAACAATTAAGCACCTCTAGCATCTTGCCCCTAAAAAGAGTAATATCTAAATAATTCAGATGGTTGGGATCCAGTTAAATCCTCCAAATTAGCATTGAAACCTCCAGCAACTGACACATTAAACCTTCCCTCTGTGCACAGAGAGCTGGTGCCTAAAGAATCAATAATAGAGAAGAGGGTTGTAAAGTTCTTGTTAGCCTTAGCAGAGAAATCACCATTATAAAAATTCAAGAGAAATGGCCCAGCATTTGGTGCCCATATTAATTAAAAAGCTTTGATGAGACTGCTTCCTGTGTCAATACTAGTTACAGAGCAACCCAAAGTTACCTTAAACCAGCCGAATAAACAAGCACTACCCTCACCAGATGTAGAGTGTAAAGCATGTTATGAAAAACTAACAAAAATATCACAGAAAACGTCCTCCGTGACCCAGGTCTCCTGCAGTAAAACAATGCCAATTTGCTTGACCAGTTTAAACCACGCCTGGGATCCCAACTTGGCTTTAGCCCCTGCAATGTTTCAGCTGAGCACGCTAAGACTCTGATGTGCGGCATCAACTTTCTTTACAATATGGGTTCAACCTATATTAATCTGGGTAGGCATGGATGTGGAAGGCGTTATATGAATAGGAGTCATGCTGGGGATCCCACAGTACATTCCTGGATGGCATTCAGCATGGGGGCATCTTGCTTACAAGTGCTGCACCCCAGATCAAAAAGTCAATCCACCTCAAACAGGTCAGACAAAGGCTCAAATCTATTGAAGGTAGAAACCCCGCATATATAACCTAATTAGGTAGAGCTGCAGGGTATGTCAACCCTTAAGCCTGAGCACTATAGAACAGGTGTCTCCAACCAGTTAGTCACAAGCTACCAGTAGCTCTCAGACACTAGCTCATAGCCTTGAGTTCATTAAGGACATGGTCACATTCTTCTTTCAAATTTAAAAGAAGGCTGTGTTTATGTTACAATATTATCATCAGGCTGCAGATGGCAGAGTCTGATAATGAGCATGCTGGAGTCAGATTTATGACCCAGGGCACAAAGGTGAAGAACTCAAGCCCTGAGGTATTTACCTCTTAAAGAAAAGTCCTTGTAAACTCAATATTGAAGCTGAGAACAACATTATCTTTCTGAATAATTTAAATGGGAGAAAATGTAAATGAAAAGATATCTTCATGATTAGCTCTTCATTTTAAGTTTCTCCCAAAATTGTCACATTTACAAGCATATAAATGCAATATTTATAACTGATAGCAATCAATCAATCAAACAATAAATCAGTTAATCAATCAAATCAACATTATTCAGCTGGCATACAGCCATAAAAGTACAAAATAGAAACAATGAAACAATGTTAAACCAGAGAAAAAAACATAAATCTACTCATACATATTCAGTTATAATGACTACGGTCTACTTAGAACAGCTTACAACTTAGAACAGCTGTAGCTTAAAGTGCTATGTGCTTTAGGACACTCAAACAGCACGTTAATCTGAATTTCACCCTTATGGTTTTTAAAAAAAACACCATACAAATTTGAATGTCTCTAGCATACAGTAGCCCCTAAAAATAGGATTACATACAAGCATGTTTCATCATCATGAAGTTGTTTCAGGAAAAGTAATGACTGAGTACAGTGCGTCAAATTTCTAGACCTAATAAAAGGCATCAAGAACATGTTGGCATATTTCTGATAAAAACAACTGGAGAAAGCAAAATTGAATATTAACTGCTTAAAAATAATATTATATGGGTAAAGACACAATTCAAAACTGTGCTGAAAACCTAAAGGGAAGCAAAGTAGGTATTTTATTGTGTGAGCCCGAAAGTTGAACAGTAAAGAGCATTCCCATCTTCCTCTCACAGTAATCAAAATAATTGTTAAGGGTATTGTCATGGTTCATAAGTTGAAATAGAGGTTTTTAATATTTCCATGCTTGACCTTTTCTCCCAGGTGAGAGTTAGCAATAAAGATTGAGCTCCTCGCTGATTTGCAACACCATCAACAACTCCAGGAGTATTTTTAACATATTAAACAGCGTCACTAACCCGGAGTGCTCCAAGAATGCGACTGTCCCGTCCCAAGATCTCTGCGACAATCTTGCCGCATTTTTTAAGGAAAAGATCGAACTCATCCTTAAAGATCTGGATATGCCTCCGGAGCTTGGCCCTCCATCTGGCCTGAGCCCTGTTTTGCCAGTAGAACGATCAACTAGCTCTGCCCTGGCTACGAGTGAACTGCTACTCGAGTTCCCTCCACTTACTTATGAGGCCTTCACTAAATTAGCCAGAGGGATCGTCTCTGGCTCTCCTTTGGATCCGGTGCCTCCCAAAATTTGGAAGGAATTTGAGGATGAACTATTCCCCCCTCTTCACCAAGTCTGTAATCAATCTCTGGTGACTGGTACTGTTTCTGTGGAAAAGGGCGTTAGTCTCTCCTTTGTTAAAGAAGCCCTCCTTAGACCCTGACTGTTCTAAGAATTATCGACCCATCTCCCTGCTGCCTTTCCCCGCCAAGATAGTTGAGTGTTTTTTAGTAACACTCTTTCCAACTATCTCGAACGCCATCTATTATTGGATGGGGATCAATTCGGTTTTCGGCTTGCTCATGGGAACGAAACAGCTCTTATCACCGCTATGGACGAGCTTCAAAGGCGGGCAGACAGAAGACAGGCAGCGTTCCTGATCCTGCTCGACATGTCTGCCGCCTTTGACACAGTGAATCATAGGATCCTAATGCGGCGGCTGTGGGAGGCGGGAGTGAGAGATTCCGCACTGCATTGGCTCAATTCTTTTTTGCAGGATAGGCAGCAGGCAGTATCCATGCCACCTTTCCAGTCAGCTTTTTCCCCGGTATTACATGGAGTCCCTCAGGGCTCGGCAATCAGCCCAATTCTTTTTAACATATACCTTAGACCGTTGATCTCTCTCATCAAAAGCTTCGGCATCAAGATTGTGAACTATGCCGACGACACGCAGATGATTTTCTCCCTGGAAGGCGAGGACTCGACTTCCGTGGAGGCTTTACATAATTGTCTGCGTGAAACGTCTAGTTGGCTGAAGGATAACTCCCTTCAGTTTAACGCAGGAAAGACGGAGGTGCTTTTCAGTGCAGGTACTAGGATTCCCCAACCTTTTCCAACTAATTTTTGGCCTCCGGAAACAAGGTCCAGCGTACGGCCGGTGGAATATGTGCGCAACCTTGGGGTCATGTTGGATCAGAGGCTCACAATGGAGACGCATGTTCCAAAAACGTCTGCCTGCTGTTTTGCCATCCTTCGCTCCCTAAGGAAAGTTTTGCCCCTCTTACCTACCTTTGCCCGCGCCCAAGTGGTTAGATGTACCATTCTCAGCAGGTTGGATTACTGTAATGCCCTCCTGCTCGGGTCCCCTGAGTTCTTGCTGGACAGGCTCCAGAGGGTCCAATCAGCTGCAGCTAAACTGGCTTTGGGGTGGCCGCGAAGTTCTCATGGAGCGTCCGCATTGGCAAAACTGCATTGGCTTCCTATAAGGCAGAGAATTCATTTTAAGGCCCTCTGTATAGTTTTTAGGGCTCTTCATGGAGCTGGTCCAGCTCGCCTGCAATCTAAATTTGCCTGGTATATCCCCTCTAGACAGCTTCGATCTTCTGTCGCTAAACTGGTAGTTGTTACTAGATTCAGGAAGGTCAGAGCCGGGGGCAGATCCTTCGAAGTGACTGCCGCCAGACTGTGGAATACTCTCCCTATCGAGATTAGACACACCAGCGAACTCCTCCCGTTCAGAAGGAAGATTAAAACCTGGCTTTTCCCCTGCTAACCCGCTTTCACTATAGTCTCTTTTTCTTTCAGCGCCATGATGCCTGCAATGGTGACAGCCGCGCTCTACAAATGTCTAAAATAAAATAAAAATTAAAACAATTTCAACAAAATCTACAAATTGATATTTTGGTGTACATTCAGTAGAGCTGTATTTAAACAAATACACTGTTATTGTGGATCACTTCCCACTTGTATTGTGACAATTTCACACGGAACTGTATTCAATCAATTGTGCATTAATATGCATGACTGTACAATAATTCCTTAGAAAATAACATTCTGGATTGTTGTTGTTTGATAAAATGAGCCTTCTTTAAAGTACATGGATATGAATGCCCAATGCATTTGGAGATGGAAATCCCTTCTTAAGGGGCTGCTGTAAACGTGAGTAATGAGAATACTTTTTGGAATTATACAGGAAGAAAATGCTGCATGTTGAGGCGTGTTATTCATTAAATCCCCCTATTGAAGTGTGAAGTTGTTAGTTTGTGCGTGGAAAGGCAAATCCTCCACCAATATGACTGCATGTTCGGAAATCTCTGCCTCTCTGAAATAGTGACACTAAATACTGAAAATTAAGTTTTAAGACTGATTCAAGATGTCGAAGAGAGTACGCCTGTTGGAAAAGTGCACCCGACATGTACATCAATGAGGACGTTGTATCACAATCAAAAATAAACCATGGAGATCGAGGAGTGATCACTTACTTAAAGTGAACGTTAAAGTATAGATAGATATAAACAATCTTGACTAGTGCAGGAACATGACCTGCAAAATAATGCACTGAATGTGGTTGAGTGGAAAAGAAAGAACTGAAACAAAGAAAAAAAACAATACCTTGAGCTGTTGCTCCGCTTTGGGAAGCCGTTTTATACCCAAGCGATTCTGCCCTTGTAAGTTTAAGCTCACTGAATCTGCCAAATAATGATAGGATGCTGATGTAAACTCATGTCTGATAAATATACAGCATAATATTCCTATTTTCAGTGTTAAAGGAGAAAATCTTACCCAAAAAAAGAAGAACGTGTCTCTATGCGGGAACGTCACGTGTTGAGAGAAAATATATTAGACAGCCAAAAGCCTGAGTTTATTAAGAAGCAACAAAAATAGAGACAGGACTGAATAGGTGAAGTGGTGTCTGAGTGAAAAAATGTGGTCGCCATCTTAAAAGGGTGCCAAAGTTGTAGTGCTGCAAACCGAATTCTAACTTGGAAAAGAGTATTGACCATGTTTGCTTGTAGACAACGCCAATGTGGAATCGGTCGAGTACCCAAGTTATAAAAGCAACAATGTGAGAAGGAATCTGTGTTGAATCAATGTCATCGTGCCATTTGGAGAAAATACTTGTGTGCCTTCTTAGAAATGAAGTGTTGAAAAAGTGTGCTAAATGAAAGATCTGTAATACTCAAAGACGTGTGTGCTGTCTAAATATATAAAATTTCATCCAAAAATGTACTTGGAATGTAGATTAAAAGTTGATAGTCAAAAGTAAACAGAAAATTTTGACCCACTCATGTATAGAGAATGGTGTGTGCACCGCATTGGGGATGGCAACAAAGCCCTTTTACCAGGAAGTGAACAAGTGTACATTGTGTTCAAGTGGGTGTAGTGAATAAAAAGAAACAACTACAAAAGCTTGTGAAAATACATAGTATAGCATTATTGCAGTTCAACAAAAAAGAATGTGGTTATGCAAAATTATGCTTCGTTGCCATGGGTTTAAGAGAAATCACGAGCCTTCTTATACAACTTTAACAAATAGTCACTTTTAAACTGATTGATATGACATTTTGTCATGGGTTTGAAAACAATGACGAGCCTTCTTTTTCTCCTTAACATGGTCACTTCTAACCTGATTCTTATGGAGACTAATATCATTATCTCAAGTGTCTATCTGTTAATACACTGATTCAAAGCACACATTTATGTCTCATGTGAATTATAAAAAAAACAAATCATGTCTATTTTGACATTTAAGCCAGCAGGACCTATTGTGTTGAATTTTTTAATCCACCATATTTCTCTTTGAGATAGCAATTTTATAATATCTCTATCAGGACTGATCTGTAATGTCTCTAGAATGAGGAACCTAAGTTGAGCAATGTTATTTTTGGGTTCTAGCCAATGTACAACTAGATTGGAGTTCATGTTTTGATTTCTTATCATTCTTTTGTATTCTGTTATTCTTATTTTGATCTTTCATTCCGTCTCGCCAATGCACATTAAACAGCAAGGACATATAATGCAATAGATAACGAATGTCGAGTTGCAATCAGCTGAATACCTCAATTGCACTTTTTTCCCGTCTGTAGATGTGTGATAGAGTTCCCAGTAATAATATTGTTGCAATGTACATAGTTATAAAAAATGTCATGCCTGTTTCACAAATGCTTCATCAAGGTTTCATATTTTTTAACATCTCTTTGATGTTCTGACTTCTTGTGTATGCGAAAAAAGGCTTCACCGCAAATATATTGTCAATATCCGGTTCATGCTGAAGAAGTTCCCACCGGTAATTGATGATCTTTTTTATTGTATTTGATTTGGTTGAAAATGTAGAGACAAAGACCATGCGGTCCTGTGGAGCTTTTACTTTGGATGTTAATAGGTCGCATCTTGATATGGAAGATATTCTATCCTCTGCTTTTTTCACTATGGAGTCAGGGTACCCACTTTATATAAAGTTGCATTTTTGTACCAACAGCATCCCTTTCTTGGACGTTCAAGTCACTAAAACCGACACAAGGATAGAAACCTCTGTCTACAAGAAAGAAACAGAGCGGACATATTTATTATTATTCCACAGCTTTCATCCACCTAATCTAATCCAAAATGTACCTTTTTCACCAATACTAAGAACAAAAAGAATATCTTCAATACAAGAATCTTACATGATAGCTTTAGCAGAACAAAAACGCAACTTTAGTCTAAAGTTCACTAATAACACACCTCAACACGCAGCATTTCTTTCTGGTATATATAATCTTAACTCCAAAAATTATTCTTATAACTTATGTTTACTAGGCCTGGGCGGTAAATTCCATTCTGCTCGCGGAATTTGCAGAATTTGGGTAATTTTGCGTTCCGCGGAGAACGCGGAATTGCCCAAAATTCTGCATTCCGCGGCTTCGCGGAATTTTTTGCTTGTTCGCGTTCTTAACATACGTGTCCGCAAGATATTTCCCCTCAAGCATGCAAACAGCGATCGCGAACAGGAAAAAAGCATTGCGAACAAGCAATTCCTCGTGTTCGCAGAATTTCTTCGTGTTTGCGGAGATTTTTTACCGTTTCGCGGAGCTTTGCGTAGCGCGACTACGCAAATTCCCCCATCCCTAATGTTAACAGCCACTCCTAAAGAAGGGATTTCCATCCCGAAATGCATTAGGCATCCATATCAATGCACTTCAAAGAAGGCCAATTTTGTCAAACAACAACAATCAAGTATGTTATTTTCTAAGGAATTATTGTACAGGTACGCATATTTATGCACGATTGATTGAATACAGTTCCGTCTGAAATTGTCACAATACAAGTGGGCAGTGATCCACAATGAAAATTATAGTGCAATTGTTTAAAATACAGTTTTTCTGAATGTACACTAAAATATCAATTTGCTAATATTGTTGAAATTATTTTAAGCTGTGAGGTCAGATAACAAGTGATTGTGTACATTTGCTCCTATTAAAATGTATGTCCTGTGCCACAACTACATGAGACACAGTCTCTTAGTCACCCATACACATATATACCATTCATACGCACATGTGTTTATACATCCACAAAGACCACGCTCTGACTGACACACATGGCACACATGGCAGCCCTGTCATAGTGCCACTAGTCAAAGTACTTTGTTCAAAGAATAGCATCTGGCTCTATGGACATTATGGTTAAAGTTAATGAAGCTGGGCATTGGGATGTCTGGTTAGAATACAGGAGTTGCTTAGCCTTAAGTAGCTCACAATGATTGTAATTGATCAGAAGTAGCTTTCACTAAAGAAAAGGTTGGAGATCCCCGCTGTAGAAGTATGTTAGGGACAAAATCTGAACGAAGTTAGACTTAGTCAACCCCCTTTTGCCCAGGGATTATAGGCCATCCCCAAACTTGGGCAATCTGAAATTGACAACTACACAATCCTCATGAAAACATTTAGATTTATTAAAACATGGGTCTACCAAACATGGTCCCGGGACCAAAACTCCCCAGACCATTAGAATGCCCTCTGCAAAGCATATAAACAAATTAGTCTTTAAAATTAGCCAGTGGGTAGCCTTGTTTTTCAGTTTGGTGGTCCATTCAGTAGACCCCATAGGCAAAACAGGGACATTAACTATGACAATCACATACGGGTTAGATGCAGACAGCAGATTTAGGATGGAGACTCCTTCCCTTGTGTGACACCATCGTATCGTAAACCCCAATGGCAAGGTGCTCCCAAGTGTAGCAGTGAACTCATTTCTACAAGGACAGTCTTCCGAGTGCGCAGGCCAGTGTGACATATCAGGAGCGGAAGTAAGATCGCAACCACCAGCTGTATGGAAGTAACAGAGTGATCGTTACCAGCTTCCTTGTTTTGCCTGACCAGATGCACCATAACACCCGCACTTTCTCCCTTATGTTTTATAATCATGCTCAGTCTGGTTTCAATAGTCATCACAAATACAACAAGGGCCTGGCTTTTAAGAGGGTAAACAGAGTTTTTCAGTGGAAAGGCTTGTGCCGCGAGGATATCTACCTCCAACTAGTCTCTGGCAATATGTCCAGTATAAGCCAATCCTAGAGCCATCGACCATTTAACTTTCTTAAACATGAACTGCATACAGTCAATCCGCCAACACAAACCCTTACCCTCAACATGTGAGTAAAGGATGCTTATGAAAATATAATATTAATAAGTGAAAGAGTGAGTAGGCGCCTCACATACGCAACACCTGGGAGGCTACCGGCAGGTTCTCGCCAGTATGCCCACATTTGTCATCATTGGTTGCCTACTCATTGGAAAATCAGAATTGTGTCCAGCAAGAAGACAGAAAGTGAGGAGAAAATAATTGTAATTCACTCCAAAACAGAAACCCTGTGATGTGTAAAGAACAATGTGCTCCT
This sequence comes from Triturus cristatus, assembly GCF_964204655.1. Taxonomy (NCBI): domain Eukaryota; kingdom Metazoa; phylum Chordata; class Amphibia; order Caudata; family Salamandridae; genus Triturus; species Triturus cristatus. The sequence continues at coordinate 1,360,583,750 of NC_140591.1, read as the reverse complement.
TCAATTAAAATTGAGATAAGACTCATGTTTCGATTTGCCCTCTTTATTCATAGTTGTGAGCTTACTCAAATTAAAAGCACTGCATGTTGCAAACCTTGTTAAAGTAGGCCAACATGTTTCATTGCCATTGCTAAGTCGTGGCAAATTCGTCAGAGCTTTGTTATTTGTCTTACTGGACAGTAAACCTTGTGATGCGGATTAGCACGTGGGAGCCAAGGGCATTCGTACCAGCTGCCAACATGCCATAAGGGGTTAATTTCACTTTTTGTAAATCCTTCCAAGGATTGGGTCAAGTTTGGCACACAGAATGGTGTTAAACTCAGCCTTAAGTAGATCAACCAACGTATCAATTGGGTTTGAGGCCAGTTAGGGTAGGTTGTCAGTTAGTGACTCAGAGATGTTTTGGCAGAGTATTGTTTTGGTTGTGCGGCCCGCCTCCTAGGTTTGTTCATTGGACTGGGCACTGTGACTGGCTAGGCTCATGGATAGCTATGTTTGGCAGATCTAGATCTGATAGGGTACACAGACTCAGACAAGGGCTTCATTTTCCACTGTAGGGCATTTTAAGTCTATGATTAGTAGTGCAGGGCACGTTGGAGAGTCGCCCAGAGAAAGGAGCAGGCTTGAAAGTCGAAGAGGGAGAACTTCCTATGAAAGGGAGAGGTGATGCTCTGTTAGTTCAATCTCTTTTGCCACAACCTCCACAGCACATGCCAAGAAACCATCGATAGTGGGGAGACTCAGGACCATAGGAGAGGATAAGGATTAAGATGAATCCTATTCCTCATGCTTCAAAATAGCTTCCAACTACAAGGATAACAAAATGCTGACTAGGCCAAATCAAGCAGCAATGAACAGAAGCAGTACCTTTCACTGTCCAGGAGGAGAAGGAATGGGGTGGCCCAGCCCAATTAATGTTGGTCAATGACGGGCAAAGGCAGGCCGGTCTTTACCTATTCCTGGCCGGGGCATGCGACTTGGCGTAACAGTTGTATTGACACGTTTCCTGGCTTTGTGTATCTGTGGGCAGAATGTGTTTGACCACTTCCATTTCTGCATTTGGCAAATGTTGGAGAACAACAAGGCGGTGTGAGGGAAAAGTGCCAATAATTGACCAAAGGCATCCTTTATTAGGATTTCCAGTCCTACCCCATTAAGTGTGAGTAGGTTTTTGCCACCACAGTGCACAATCATGAGATCTGGATGTTGTTGATATGCAATGCTTTTAAACAAAGGCAGCAATTGATGCCACTTTAACTCTTACTGGCCAACCAAAGTAATGCCCATATTAGGCAAACCCAAATTCCTGTCAATGCAACTCATTTTATAGCACTCGCCCATAACACAAAGATGCAGCCCAAATTCCATACTCTACCAATTTTGAAGGCAAAGAGAGTCGCACACAGGAGAAGGCTGGGGTTGAATGAGACAGTTTTCAAAACGAAAAGCCATTCAAATGGAGGGCAGCATCTAATTTAAATAAAACATATTTCATTGGATGGTGTAAGTATGCAGATAGCTAAATGTAGGCAGAGATTTTCATGAGAAAGTAAGTAGATCTGTGATTGGCTTTGGAAAAATTAAAAATATGTTATGCTATTTTGGGTATGTTTAGATTATACTTCAAAACTGTCAACCACACTTGCTACAGTTGAATATGAAGCTATTACACTGCTCATAGAAAGTGTTGTGAAATTTTGAACTACTGGTACATGAGAGTGTTCTAAAGGAGGTTGCTAATGAAACAGAACTAAAAGAGTGGAGTGGGAAGGGTTCTAAATAGACTATACTTTCAAATATATAAGGAGAGGGATTTAGACACATTGCTTATTATGGAGAACGTATTTTCTAAATGAGCACTATCCTATGAAGTAAAATAAAAATGCAAAGTCATAGTAGTACAATCTTAAATGCTTTAATGGAGACCCATACGGATTTGCAAAACTACCGCAAAGTTACACGGGGGCCACGTTAAGCGCCACGGCAGGTCCAACAAATCTGCCAAAAACCCTACCAAATTAGGCTTTCTTTAGATTAGTTTTAGAAAGGGTTAATCATACTGACCATTTGTAAATGTTTCCATTAATGGTTGCTTTGTATGAGAGTTGTGTACCATTCTTATGCTTAGATTTCACATTTTCAATAAGAAGAGTTTCTACCTGATACTGAGAAAACAATTACAGGATTGAAAGTTCACTTAACAGGCATGTGAATTAGGGTGTAAAAGAATGGTGTTTGAAAAGGTATGTGTGTACAGGAGGTGGATTAAACTGTCTATGATATGTACAAAAGTAAAAGGGAATATAAAATGGAGTGTACATAAAGATAAAAAGGAAGAGTACAGTCACCACCAAATGAGGCGGATGAGGCGGAAAAATGTATAGAGTGTCAAAAGTTATCTTATCAAGGTGCAAAAAAATTAATGTGTTTTAGAAGTACATGTAGATAACTGGTTACAGGGAATAAATGTATAGTTGCATATTGTGTACAAAGAGAGAAACAAAAGCAGGTTGTACATCAATATTCAGTTTTACAGCACCAGTATAGCTAGACAGTAAGTGACATTTTGTAGTAAAATAGTTTTTGAGACCCCCATACAGACATTGTGTGATTCACTCATAGAGATATAGACAATTCTGAATGAGAAAATAACTCTGTTACAGAAAGATGTAGAAAAGCAAACATCCAGGTGTAAAAGTACTCAATGACTAATTTAGCTACTGATAACCCCGTTTTTAAAACTATACACCCCCTTAGACTGGCTGTCATATGATGACAGAAAGATTTACACATATACTGTGATATGCAGAGAGCAGCTCAAAACAAAAATAGACACTTTATACACTATTTCATACACCAACATTCACTAACACAGCTAGCGACCACTCCATAGAGGTACTTAAATACCCACTTAGAGACCCATACAGTTCCTAAGGCAGACAGTCAAACACTGAAATAGTCGCTTGCAAATCAAGTGAGATAGCCACAGAGGCACTCATACAGCCACTGAAATATGTACTCAAGTACTGATACACCTTGTCACTTATCCATAGAATAACTCATAAACGTATCTATAAATTCATAGTGCATGTTATACATTGCATAATTGCTGCTCTTATACACCCAGGTATAATATCAGAAAACCGCTTAGGAACACAAAAATGGGATTGTTAGACAATAACTCACTCAGTGAGAAAGAGAATAAGAGAAGTATTCACACACCCATTAAATCCACTAACATACTCACTGACACTAATACAGCCACTGGCACATCCAGGTACACACTGATCCATACACTGAGAAAGCCAGGCATACACAGATACATACACTAACAGACCCAGACCCACACTGATCCATACAGTGAGACACCCAGGTACACACTAATGCATACACTAACACACTCAGGCACATACTAATATGTATAAAGTGAAACCCAGGCACATATTGCTGCATACAGTGATATGGCCAGACATGCACTGATGCATACACTGACACACCCAGACACACTCTAATGCATCCAGTAGAACACCCAGGCAAATACTGATGCATACACTAATACACGGAAGCACATACTCATGCATACACTGACACACCCAGGTACACACTGACACATACATTGACACACCTAGGCACACACGTATGCATACACTGACACACAAGCACATACTGATGCATATGGAGACATAGTCACACACACACTTAAAGATACACTGACACACCCAGGCACACACTGATGCATACGATGATACACTTAGGCACACACTCATATACACACTGACACATTCAGGCACACACTGACACATACACTGAGACAGCCAGGCACACACTCATGCTTACACTAACACTCCCAAGCAGCACACACTTTTGTATAGACTGACACACCCAGGCACAAACTGACGCATGTTGTGACACACCCAGGCACACACTGATGCATATAGTGATACACTCAGTTGTTTAAACATGAAAAGTACGAGCCTTAAACTGGCTATAGCATAGTGACATAACTGTTTATGTCAGTACTTAAAGGCTTAAATATATTATTTAATAGTATATAATAAAAAGCTAAATGTATTGATTTGTTTTTTCTTTCCAGACACTTGTACATAAAAACAGAAAAAGAAAGAAACAGAGGAAAGGATAGTATCGCCTCACAACTGAAAGAGAAAGGGGACACAATAAGGAGTATGTGGTTAAAGAGATAAGAACAGCTGGTAAGAAAACTAGGAAGTTTCTTGAAATAGTGTGCAGAAAAATGCAAAGTGAGCAAAACCCTCTGAATAAAAAGCAAGGTTTCAAATCAATGAAGAAAGTAGATCAACTAAGTGATATTAAAAGAAATAATTATTATAGAAATAATTTTTATAAGAAAGCAGAAGACAGAAGCAATATAACGAAATAGGAGTCAGAATGCTACTTAGTAGGGTAATACAGAATTTGGTATGAACTATGAGGTCGTATAAAAGGAGAATAGAAACAGTCAAATAAAACCAACATATTGAGACTGTAGTTGATAAGGCATTTTGCCTAAAGAGGAAACTATTTATTTTGATACTTAGCAGAATGAAAACACTGAGTAAAACAGTGTTGTCTATGAACAGAAGAAGCTAAAAAAATACTTGTGAATAGAAGTAATTTTGTAAAATTTTCAGAGGTGAATTGAAGTATACGCCCATAACTGAACCTTTCTTTAATGAAGAAAGCTCATTCCAAGAGAACACAGTAGTGCATGCAGTTGAAATAACTTAGAGAATTAAATACTTATGAATCAATTCTCGTACAATCAATACATCCTTTTCAATCAATAGTTCATTTATAACCAACAATTGGGGGACTACCGCCAACAGAGCTGTAGAAAAACCTTAAAGGAAGACTTGCCTCCTTTTCTTTAGATTATAAATGGAATATTGAAACTGTGAGTGTAGAGAGAGATATTGATGAAGCAGTGATCAGTCTTGTAAATGCTGTTGCTACAGAAAACAAAAAATCTGGCTTTATACCGGAAACAAAATAATATCTTATGTTGTTGGAGATGGAGGTTGTATGGAGGATTAAATATTACCATCAAGTTGACAGAATGAATATCCAGCCACTGCATTCCAAAGAAGGTATTGTGCTCCAATGAGTGTGGGGAAAAAGTGCTTGGCAGTTCAGGTTGGGACTACACTGGGGTGGCATGGAGAGCTAAAGATTGATGGATTTAACCCAGATCTCTTGACTGGGGTTGAACATTCGATTTGTTCGGCATTTCTCCCATCATTTGTGTATCTTTTCCTTGCCTTGCCCTAAGTGTGCAGGGCATGGCCAGAAGTGGATCCCACGCTCACTATGCCACTAGATTCAAGCGTGCCTGGCTGATGAGGGGTGATACCCCGAAACCGGTCCCAGGATGATTGCTTCTGGTCCAGGGAGGAGCTGACCTGGCAGTTCGGACTGGGCTGTACCCATTGGGAGCAAGGTCAAAACTGATTTGCATATGGCTGGGTCTAACTTGGAATGGCTTGGAGTGAAAGAAGTGATGGATTTAAGCCAGATCTGTGACTTGGGTGAAAGTTAGATTCATTCAGCATTCCGTCCATCATCTGTTCTTTTTGCATTTGTCACTCTAAGAGAGAAGAGTATGCTCAGACGTGGGTCCCATGCTCGCTAAGCCACCAGATTCAAGCTAACCAGGCTGGTGAGGGTTGATACCCCGAAATCGGTCCCATGATGCTTATTTCTGGACCAGGAAAGACCTGGCATGGCAGTTTGGGCTGGACTGTACCCATGAGGAGCAGGCTCAACACTGATTTGCGTATGGCTGAGTCTAAACTGGAATGGCGTGGCATGCAAAAAACTAGGGCTGGGCGTAGTTCGCGAAGTAGCACTTCGCGTAGCTACGCAAAGTGAAGTTCGCACTACGCGAGCTACGCGTAGCACTTCACGAACTGCGTAGTACCTTGTTCGCACTGTGCCAGATGTCGTTTTCAATGATTGCGCAGTGCGGACAAGCAACCGGCACTGTGCAATCATTGAAAATGGCATCTTGCACAGTGCGAGCTGTAGTTTTCTGCTGCTCGAGTAGATTTTTACTCGAACTTCAGCTTTCTCAACGTGAACTGGTAGTTTCTCATCGCGAGCAGTCGCGAGCATACGCGACCACTCGCAATGAGAAACCTGACCTCCTCGCGTTGGGAATCTCGCCGGGAGGTTTATTTTCCATGCTCGCGATCGCCAACTTGAAGTTGCTGATCGCGAACAAGGAAAAAGTCTCGCCGGGATGTCATTTTGCTTGCTCGCGGTCGCCAACTTGACGTTGAGGACCGCGAGCAAGCAAAAAATGACCGCAGCACTACGCAACACTACGCTACGTGTGTTCGCACTGTGCTACGTGCAATTCGCATAGTGCGAAGTAGCGCGAACTTCGCAAACTACGCGAGCGTAGCGTAGTGCTTTGCCCAGGCTTACAAAAAACAATGGAATTAACCCGGATCTGTGACGGGGGAGAATGTTTGATTTGTTCAGCATTCTGTCCGTCATCTGTTCTTTTGCAGTTATGGATAAAAGATGCACCAAAATTTAGAACAGACAGTGATGACTCAGTACTCTCTTTCATGGAAAAGTATGTTACATGTACCATCCCAAAAGACAGTGATGAAAAAGGCCTGAAACAGAAAGTTCTGCACTTTTAACCACATAGATGTTGAAATCACTGTCATCAAAAATACAGGGCGAGAAGAACATTTTTCTCAAATTGCCAAGTATATTAATGACTATAATCCTGTGGTTCTCAACATATAGAATGCCTATATAGATATACATTTTGCTACAGACAATTCCATCATTGTTGCTTGTTATGTTACTTCATACATAACAAAATCTGAAAAGATGGAGATAAAGGATATTTGTGAAGAGATATTGGCTAAACAGTCTTTAACCAAGAAATTGTATAGCTTCAGTTTGATGAGGCTTTCTCATAGGGACATTGGTTCCTATGAATGCAGTGATCATGTTAGCTCAGCCAGTTTGTACTCAAAGTCAAGGGGAAGTGTTTGGGTATGTCCAAGCCTTGCTAGCATACAAAATAGTGTTGAAGTATTTTCTGGAAATTTGGTACGTAGCAGAGTTTGACCTAGAAAGTACAGACATTTTGAAAACAAATATGTTGGATACTTATGTATTGATCAAAAAACCACAGAAGAGATTGTGTTCTTCACTATCAGGATTGTTACGTTTATATAGTGACAGGATTGTAACGCATTCTGTTTCAGGCATTCAAGACCTTGTGGATACATTTAGTGGATCAGTGCTATATAATCCAAACACTCAAAAGGATGCACAGGAGTTTATAATGATCAACCTTGGAGTTGTAAAAGAAGAGGAAATATGAATTGATAAGTGTAAATCACTTGTCCCCCCCCCCCACCCATGCCTACCAAAAAGGACGGTGTCCTTCTGTAATGGATTGACTGCTCTGCGGACACCACAGGGTGTACGAGTTTTGGAGGCGGGACTAGAGATTGAGCGAGCAAGCGAGCAGCAGTCAGGTGCACGGACCGTGGATCTAGCAGCAGGCGCAGAAGGAAGAGAGCCGTAGAGCCGTACAGAGGTACCTACAGGCCCGGAGACATCGGTGACAATTGTGGTGAGCGGTGTTAGGGCTGTCACGGGAGTAGGGGGAACTGCAGAGAACCGCTGAGAAGCAGCCAGAGCCTCGGGGTGTGAGAGGGGGCCAGTGGTCTGTTTCGCGAACCCCCCCCTGAAGCCTGCATAGGAAGGCACAGAAATATATCCGGGATAACAACACCCAAAATTGAACTCTTTTCTGACCTGATTTCATTCCACGTGTCCAGTTGGCGGGTGTGTGTACCTCGGCCACTCCTAATTTCTTTGAATTCCGATATAGTTTTCATTGAAAAAGCAGGACTACAAGGCCCAGAGTGCAACAGTTAAAAAGTTCTGCATCGTCTACACGTCCCTGGAACAGAACAACTTGTGACATTTTCTATTGAAGGTGGACGGTCGATACCTGCAACATCATCGTCCTGTGGTAGAAGGCACCCCTAAACCTGACTAGTGAGAGCGCCGATTCGGGTCTGCGAGGAGCTACAGACGCCGAGATCCTGGAGGACAGGACTTTGTGCACCTTTGTGCACCTCCTGCCTGGTGTTCCCGGCCTTGTCTGGCTGTTGTTCATCCGCAGCGCTGCCCCCGCCACCAGGGAGATGGGAGACGGGAATGTCCCGCGGAGTGAGCCACTGGAGTTGTTGAGGGATTATTGCATCCAGCACCACAACTGATGCACGCCGCAACGTCACCATCCTGCGCCCGGAGGCGCCTGTCAGCGGCAGGAGGAGGTAGGGCAGGGCCCCCTCTCATACAACTGACAGCGCGGACAGGAGTGAGGACCTTTCTTGCCTGGTACCATAGTGCTATTATATACTTTGTCACAGTTGGATGTTGTTTCCGCCCATGATGAGGTGGTATTGATCCTCCTAATGATCCTCCTATTCCCTTATACAAATAGCAAAAGCAAGGGGTCTGTGGGGGTCAAAGGGACACTGGATGCATTTATTATAAGGGCCGAATCACTGCTCAATCATGAAATTGAACTTACGGAGAGGAGACTATTTTTAGATCCCTCCTCCCTGCAGAGGCGCTCCTCTTTAAGTATTGCTGCTTCAACTACCCCTCTAGCCTGTTTGATAGCCACTCCTCAGGGGACACCCCAGGCTACATATATTCATGAACCGCAGACCCCCACTACAGACATCTCCAACGAGCCAAGTATAACCTTAAGGACTCGAACCTCTTCAGAGTGATCAGACGAAAAAAGACCTTACAGCGAAGGGTAAACGGGGCAAAGGCAAGGACATACACAAGACTAAAGTACAAAAGTATTCCCGGCATATTTACCCTGCATTGATCCCAACAAACTCTATAAGTACTCAGACCGATGATCTCTTGCCCCTAATATCCGGTATCCCTTTAAAGAATGCAACTATCGAGGCTGGCAAGTCTGCTCTGGATAATGCTCTAAACCAGCTTACAGATCAGATTGACATTAATCTTGCCAAAATGAATGAACACCTAGAACATATAGACATGGTCTTGAATACCTTGAAGTTGATTGATCAAAAAGTGCTTCAGAGTGTGTCTTCTTATATTGCTGATTCTAAAGGTGAGGGTTTGGGTGTTGATAATTTATTTTCATTGGTTAAAGTTCCCATCGAGAAAATACTGGATAGGGTTTCTGCTATTGAGAATGTATTGAGAAGAGACCAAGGGGCACGTTCTGCGAATAATTTAAACACCATCGTAATACCCACTCCTAAATCGGATAACGATAGGACAATTCTTGCCTCTCGTGAAGATATTTCTCATAGCTTAGCAAGGGTACCTGAAGGGCATGAGAATATCATAAATATGAAATACACGAAAGCCTCAATAAACAGTAACTCTAGCCGCTCCAACCACTGCCTAGGGCTCATGTAGCCCACACGAATAGGGAGAATAAGGAAGGGGCGAGATTGCATTTGCCGCCAGAAGTTACACCATACATAATAGTACCGGCAAATGTACCTTCTCTTAACCCCCTGGCCAATGAAACCTGGGAGGCACTAAATAACAAGGCGCTCTGCTAGCTTGGAACTAAGACTGGGCTAACAGAAGCTCTGATTGCCGAGTTCAAAATGGTAAGAAGGGTGGGCTGGGTAGGGACAAGGGAGAAAACACTACATGGTGATTGTATAGTTCCTACACTTAGATCCCCCAGTTTAATACGGGAGATCTTGCGAAGACTTGGTAGTGTTCATGTAACAACTAGAAGCATAAACATAGTTCCTCTAGGGTTTTTCTACCCTCCAACAATTCATGTCCAGCATCAAGTATTACAGCAGAGACCTACACCCTCAAATATTCATCTTCAATCTAGTATCCCACTACACAATAGATTTGACATATTCTCTTCCCTGGAGGAGATAGATTGACTTAATCAGTCACCTAGACATATAGTGCAGAGTCGGCCCATTGTAAGCCACCCACATGAGGCAACTCCAAGTTAGATGACCAAAAAACCTGCGATGTCATCCAAGATGACGGAAATTTGTGCAGAGCTGGGCCATCGGCTGATATCCTTTTAGATGTCGAGGGTGAAGGTGATAGTAATGAACTCTGTTACAAAGAACACAGCTTACATCAGCTAAATATAATGATTCCCTGTGTACCTTTAATTACACCATATAATAACAGTCCTCCTCTCGATGCCTCTTCCCCCTGCAATAATTATGACGCCTCCAGCAGGAATTGTGAAGATCAGGGTGTTTATAGGTGTAGTGCAGAAAAAATCATTCCTGGCAACTTGGCTTACAATACTATTGATCTATGTATGCCAACTGCAAATAATATTGTTGCTACTGGTGATGACAATAAGACTTTGATAACATCACCAGGGAATAGCTTTAGTATTGTAAGTTGGAATGTGGCGGGGCTACGCAGTAAATGCAGTAATCTGGAATGGTTGGAGTTTATGACAGCCTTTGAGATCTTGATGGTGCAAGAATCCTGGGCTAACAACCCTATACATCTTAATGGGTATAAGACCTTTCACTCCAAAGCAATCCCATCCAGCCACGGAAGATCGAAGGGCGGCCTCTGGGTTTACGTATCTAATAAACTGGCCTCAACTAGTGCTATCATACACCCACCCAATTTGTTTTATCAAATAGTCCAGGTCGTGTGTACAACATCCATTTCTCTGATATTAGTTAATTTGTATAATAATGCTTGTGATTTGGACATATTAGATTCTCTCTGCCAACTTGATGAGGATTTGGAATCTCTTCTGGACAAGGGTCCTAATGAAAAAATCCTGCTTTGGGGGGGTGACTTCAACATTCAACCTTACCAATTTGTGGCTAATAAAGTTTGTGGTATGATTTCTGGAAAGGGTAGCGATGTCACCCACTTTTCTCATTCAGGGTACGGAGAGAAACTCAACGAGTTGCTTTTTAAATATGATTCAGGCTTTAGTAACGAATTTGGAGGCAGCCCGGTCATTGTACCTTGTACATTTGATGGTAGCCGAGGAAGGAGTGCCATTGATTTTCTTTTATTTTCCAATCGCTACTCAGCCCTAGTTTTTAACTTTATATTACATAACATCGCATTAAGTGATCACTTTCAACAGAGTTTCTCACTGGAGATCAGATTTCAAGGTGAGCCTAGCATAGGGCAACCCACCCTTGCAGCCGAAAATGTTGCCCTCTTTCGTCTAAACGGCTTTGCTCTGCGCTGGTCAATGGTCGATCCATCTCGATTTCTACAGAAAGTATGTACAAATCAGAGTAGGGCTTTGAGGTCTGTTTGGATAAAACTGCAGATGCCAACGCAGTTGTGAAGACCTTTGGTCATATTAGGGAGGAAATTAGTGCAGGGTTGACTACTAACCAGATTAGTAGAGCCACTAAAAAGCACGGGTGGTTTGATCATGAGTGCACTCTTGCGCACAAGAAGTTAAAGCGGGCCTTGAAGGAGGTACCCAGGAATATCTCCGTAGTACAGAACTGCAGGCAGGTTTATAAGAAAGCTTTAAATCATCGCAAAACGATTTTGAAAGAGGTGGCCTGGGATCATCTGCAGGAGGCAAGCCAGAACAAGGACTCTAAACTATTCTGGCATGTGGTAAATTCACCATTTTTCTGTGACGACGATAAGCCTAGTATAGAGGTAGCAATCACAGAGCAAGAATGGATGGCCCACTTTGCGAAACTATATATGGGCCAGCTGAGGAAAGACAAGATAACTCTATGATAGGGATGAGCGGTGTCCCTACTGGCCTTTTTTTTCATGGCTATATTTTGATTTTAATTTCACACTGGAGGAGGTGATACGGGCCCTCTGAGCGAGCAAGGGAGGAAAGGCACCCGGCACTGACGGGATTCCGATTTCTATTTTTAAGGACAATATTGATCTCTGGGGTGCTCTTGTGACCCTGGTTTTTCAGTTCTTTCGGGAAGTTGGTTTCCCAGAATCATGGTCGGAATCACACACCTAATGCACATTAACATCTTTTAGATAAATTTGTTAATTTTATGGAGTATCTGGGTCTTTTAATTAACATAGGTAAAACGTTTGTAATGAAAGCTGGCCATAAGTCAGCTAAGGGACGCAACATTTTAATAGGAAATGAGACTTTACCTCAAACACTAAATTTTTCGTACTTTGGAATAATGTTTGATAGTAATGGTAACTGGAAAAGTGCAGTAAAATTAAGAAGAATGCAGTTTCTCAGATCAATTGTGGGTCTGAGCAACTTTTCCAGGAAACTGGGTCGTAAACTCCCTAGGGACATGTTGAGCATTTATAACGCAAAATGCCGGTCAATAGCTATGTACGGTTCTGAATTGTGGGGACATGTAGATGTTGAGTCTCTACAGCTGGCAGAAAATGGGTTTCGTAAAAATCTGTTAGGGCTGCCTAAAAGCTGCTCTAACTTTGTCTGTCATGCAGAATTGGGCTTAAACTACTTGGAGGACCTGATAAGGGTGCAGCCAGTCCTCCTATGGCACAAGTTATGGACATCGGATCACATGACTTTTAATAGAGCCATTTTACAGGATTGCTGTGTCGCTGATCATGCAATGAAAATAACATGGTTGAGATACGTAAAAAATGTCATGCATGATATTTGTCACCCTGAATACTATGCAAAGCCTGAATCTTTACTGCATATATCCAGAGAATCATTAAAACGAGTATGTCTGAACAACCAGGAGGAAAAAAGATTACCATTGGAACTTGTGAAGCCCATCGTACTACATAATCAAATGATATTGACCTGTTATACGATACAACCGTATTTAATCGGTGTTTTAAATGCCCAACATAGATTTGTTTTGACACGCTTCAGACTGGATATTTTTCATCGCTTGACTAGTTTCCCCAATAGAAATAATTGGTCTCCTCGATTAATATGCTGTCCTTGAGACCAGATCTCCAGACAATCAACCATTCATGTATTGTTTTTTTGTAAATTTTATTCTGATTTAAGGACTACTTTTACCAAGCCTTTATTGAAATCCTTAAACTTCAGACAATTTAGAACGGCCTATATATTTTTACAACTGCTTCCGGATTTGTTTACTCGTGTGGTAGTGGCAAGGTTTTTGAGGTCCATGATTACCAGAAGGAAGTTTTTAACTGATGCATCTTAAATTTGTAAATGTATTTAATTGAATCGGTTTATAATGATTGAATAACTTTCTCTTTTTAAATTTGTATTGAACTGCAAACTTTTATGATTCTTTCTATGAATCGAATAAAGTTAAATTGAATTGAATTGAATTGAATTGATAACTTATTTGGACTGACTTGCTAATTGAACCCTGAGTGTAAATATTGTTCTTTCTCATCTAGTACACAAATGGATTTGAGTGATTTCTTTACTTAACACTACCGGATTGCAAAACTATTTCTTTTGACAGATTGTTCATAGAGGCTACAGATAACAATACCTGCCCAAATTGTTTATCAGATCTTATGCAGTACAAATATCTTTTTCTGGAAGAACTTATAGTGATCTTATATGAACAGTTTGTGTGCAAAGAAGTGGAAAGTATCTTATATTATTGGAACAGCAATTCGGAGCAGATAAAAGTTAATTGGATACAGAGATTACAAACTTCAATACAGAACACATATCTATTTCTGGAAGTACTTATAGTACTATGGCTATGATCTTTCATGAAGGACTTATTGTCACATTTGAACACTATACAGTCTATTTAAAAAGTGAAGCTGGGTGGACAGAATATAACAACTGCAACCCTAAATTCAAACAAAATCTGCCTTTTAAGATACCAAATTCTTACCTTTTGTCAAAAAAAGGGGCATATTAGCAACAACTTGCAATAGTCATCGCAGACCGCTCTTAGCGTGATTTTTTATATCGCCTCCTATCGCTGGATTCTATTGCGCAGTATTACCAACGTTTATCTCCACGGCGATAAAGAATCCAGCGATAGCGGCGAATCCCATCTTTAACGTGAGATTTCCAGCGATAATAATCCTATCGCTAAGGAATATCTCGCTAATAGGCAAGTGGGGACTTAGCTGTAGAATCCACCTCCCATTGACTATTATGGCTAGGTCAGGTTTTTACCAGGTGTAAAATCCTGGCGCTAATCGCGGTTAGCGCGCGTTTTTTTATCGCGCTGCGGGTATTGCTAATAGGCGATATTTGTGTTAGCGACTGCTTTCAGTCGCTACCAGTTTGGATATGCTCACTTTGCATGTCATTAGCGATAAATATCGCTGACAGGCAAAGCGGGCCCCAAACACGTCGCTATCGCCTGGAAGCTGTCGCTAACTGCTGTTAGCGACAGCTTGGTAATTGGGCGATAAAAAAATCACCGGTTTATCGGCAAAAAGTGCCGATAAAGCGGCGATCTGGCCCTTGCTAATATGCCCCAAAGTTCTATTGCAGATTATATTTGTGAAAGTGGTATAGGTTATTTGTTCTAAATCCATTGTGAGAATTCATGACATCATTCGGCCTACAAGGGGTGAAGTCTTTGTAAGGCTTACCAAATACTGGTGTGTTTAACATATCTATTAGTAGTTCAGATAATGAGGATATGTTTTTCAGTATAAGGTTTCTTAAATGTATAGTTTAAGTATAGCTAAAATAATAGATTGTAATGCACAGAGTTTCTTAAATGCAATGACATTGTGTGTAGTTTTGTTTTTTTGTACAATGTTTATGATTGTTTTTCCCCACTGTTCAGTTATGATTCTTTCAAAAATACATCATTTACGGTGTACAAGTATAGAAACTGGGAACAGTAAAAATTTGAAAAATGAACGCTTAGTTATATTATAACATCTGAATTGTGCAGTGATTTCTTTCCATTATATCCTTATGGGTTGGTCAAATGATAAGTTAATTTTGTAAATCTATACATTTCAATCCTAATTAATATTTGTGTATGTATCCTTTTTATTCAGGTCAATGGCACCATCTTTTGGAATAATGTACTTTATTGATGAGTTCTGCCAGTGTTTGTTCACAGCTTCACATTTTTAGGGTACACACCCAGGCACACATCGATACAGCCCCTATTACACCCATCACAGATGCAGGCACTGACACATCCAGTCAAACATTGATACATCCACTTACACACCCAGGCACATACTTATATAGACACTGACACACCAAGCCAAACACTGATGCAAACACTGACACACCGAGGCACACACTGATGAAAGCACTGACACATCCAGACACACACTGATACTGCCACTGACATATGTCACAAACACGGTTACAGACACTAACACATCCAGTCAATCATTGATACAGGCACAGACAAACCCAGGCACACTAATACAACCACTGACACACCCAGGCACACGTTGATATAGCCACTCACACAGTCACTCTCCTATACAGCCACTCAGGTCACCACTTACACACCCATACAGCAACTCACAAAGTCACTCACTCACCCATACAGTCACTCACACACCCACTCACTCCCCCATACAGCTACTCACACAGGCACTCTCTTACTGATACACCCACTTATACAATAATGCATCCAATAACACACCAAGGCGCACACTGATGCATGCACTGACACACCCACAGACATATCAATGCAGACACTGACACACCCACACATACATCAATACAGACATTGACACAGCCAGTCAAACACAAATGCATCCAATGGCACACCCAGGCACACACTAACATGAACACTAACACACCCAGGGACAGATCAATTCACACACTGGCACATCAAGGCACTCAGCAATGTAGACACTGAGACACCCAGCCAAATACTATTGCATCACATAACACACCCATCCACACACTCATGCCTACACTAAAACCCACAGGAACACACTAGTGCATATACAGAGACATCCAGGTGCACACTCATGCATACACTAACACACCCAGGTACACACTAATGCACACACTTACACACCCAAGCGTACACTTACGTATACACTAACACACACAGGCACACACTTTTGCATACACTGACACAGCCAGACACACAAGTTAAAGTGACATTGCTGTTAGGTGAAAATGTCAATGATGATGTAACGTTCTGAACTCAAACGATTACAGAAATTCTCCCGTTATAATTTGCAGAGCTAACTATTACGTGTGCCCATGCCATACACTGCTTATGACCTCACATATTACATCACACAGGACATGTTCTATTAGATCATTTATGAAATCAGTGATGATATCAGAAATAACATCATTGATGACATCACTGATGACAAGCTACTTTTGTACACATTGCTCTATAAATAAGTATGGCAGTAGAGGTGTGCAATTAGTACCAAATAGTTCAGAATAACATAAAGCATTGTTAATGCCATAACGCATACCCCCTTTGGTGAAGCAAACTTCTGTTATGTGCCACATTGAGCCTATTTATTCACATCACCTGAGCTGATGGTGAAAATCAACCACACATAGATAGGTAACCCCTACTGCACATAGTGTTCAATCTGTATACAACCTTTTGGAGAAATTCAACTTCTTCCAGACACTCAAGCCCATGTGTAAAGAAGTGGGAATTATAAACAGTATGTAACTTATGCAGAGACGTTACCCAGTACCACACAGTTTGCTGACAGCCAAACTCTTATGAGAAATGTACCACAGATTATTAAACATTATCTACTAAGAACAGTATTCACTCTATGCAAAACCTCTCCAAAGAGACACTGCTCACTGTAAACAGACAAGGACTGAAGGTGTTAAAGGTCACAATGCCCACACCCTTTATGTTCTGAAGACTTTACACATAGATTACTCCATTGTACTGTACTCCACTCTATGCAACTCTACTGAACACCACTCCACTCAACACCACTCCTCTACATGCTATTGCACTACACGCAACTACACTCTATGCCACTCAACGCTATGCTAGTCAACTCTATTTCACTCCACCGTACCCCACTCCATTGTACACCACTCTACTCTATGCAATCCCGCTATGTGCTACTCCGCAATACGCCAATCCACTCTACGCCACTCTACTCTATGCCACCCCACTGTACACTATTCCAAACTACACCACACCCCTCTACGGTGCTCCAATTTACACCGCTCCACTGTATACCACTACACTCTATGCTACTCCACTTTGTGTTATTTCAGTGTATGCCACTATACTGTATGCTATTCCACTGTATGCCACTCCACTCTGCTCCACTCCCCTCTACGCTATTGCACTGTAAGCAATTCCACTGTATGCCACTTCACTCAATGCCAGTCTGCTCTATCCCACTCTCCTGTATGCAACTCCACTTTACGCTATTCCATTGTATGCCACTCCACTCTACCCAACTTCACCCTATGCCACTCTGCTCTACAGCACTCCACAATATGCTATTCCATTGCACGCCACTCCACTTTACCCCACTCTACTCTGTGCTATTCCACTGTATGCCAATACAATCTATGACATTTCACTGTACACTATGCCATTCCATGACCTTCCACTCTACTTAACTGCACTCCACACCACTTGTACAACAATGTACTCCTCTCAATGACACTGTACAGCACTCTACTTTATAGCACTTTATGAAACTCAACTCCCCTCTACTCCACTCTACTCAACTCCCTCTATGCCGCTCCACCCTTGTTCATGTACTCTATTCTATGAGACGCTATTCCATTGTACTTCACTGCACTCCTCCACTGCACTTTATGTCACTCCACTGTATGCTCCTCTATAGTACTCAACTGTAGACAGTCTATCCCACTGCACTCTACCATACTGTACCACACACTACTCTACTCCATGCCCCTCCACTGTACAACACTTTAATCCAGTCTGTGACACTCGACTCCAGACTTTCAGTCACTCTCCAACAAACAAGTCATTTCCACTGTACCACACACCACTCCACTCTACAACACTTTACTCCACTGTATGCTAGACATTACTCCAGTCTTCTCGACCCCATGCTACTGTACTCTATAACACAGCACGCCACACAAAGCTACACCACTCCACTCCACTGTACTCCCCTACACTCTACTGCACTGCACAATATATTAACCCACTCTATGGCATTTCACAACACTCCACTCTAAACCACCCTACTGTACCACACTCTATTCCACTCTCTCTAACTCAACTCTACAAGACTCTACTACACTCTGTGGCATTATACAACAATGTACTCTACTGTATGACCCTACACTACACTGGAGAACCTCTACTCCACTCAGTGCACCTACACCATAATGTGCAACACTCTACACTACAACACTTTTCATCATTCTCTGAAACACCCCTCCTCTGTACTGTACAAGACGCCACTCCAATTTATAACAATGTATTCAACTCTACACTATGCCAGTCCACTCTAGTGTACTTCACTGTATTATACAACATGTCACTACACAACAACCTACTCTATTTAATGGTAAGCCACTCCACTCTACTCCCCCCACTCTACTTCACTCCATGACATTCCACTCTTCTCTTTTCCACTTTACACCACTCCACTCTACCCCACTGCATTGTACCCAACTCCACTCTACGCCACTCTCATATACACCACTCCACTGAACTCTATTCCACTGTATGCCACTCCACTGTATCACATCCTACTCTACTCCAGTCTACTCTAGTCAAGTCTATGACACTATAGGATAGTACACTGTACGATACTGTCCTCGACTCTACTGTGCCAGAGTCCACTTAATGACACTCCACTTCACAAACAGTAAGCTCTAAGATTTGAGCCAATTTGTTTTTCAAAATAAGAAAAACGTTGATATTCAGTTTAAAAACAAGGTAACATTTTTGTTATAGTTGGAAAACTTTTTTTATATACAAAACAAACTTAAAATACACAAACATTACAAATTCTTAAGTTACAATTATGTCTTAAACTATTCATTTAGGCACCACCGTTATTCTTTATCTTCAAACCAAGCTTAAACTACACAACAATTTTAATTTCTAAATGTATACCTTTAATCTATAATGTATGTAACACCTTCAGATTATTTTAACTTGCGCAGTTTGATACACGGTGTATTCAACTAGGCAGCCAGAGTAAGGATCAAGATCTATTGAAACATTCCTTTTCCGATTCACAATCATGAGTGTGATTGCCCTTTCATGCACCTTCCTATTTGTAATTCAGAAAGCGTCTCAGAGGTCTTTGTTTATCGGCTTTTGTGCATTGTGAAAACCCCTTACAATGTTGCAAAGCCGGTGAATTTTTGTGTTGCCTTTTAAATGTGGTTCATAGATGGTTGTTGGGAGCATTGGTGACATATGACATTGATGTCTGTGAATCTACAAGGTGCAGACTGATCTTTGGAGAACGATCATGCAGTAAATATTAACAGTTCTCAACAATAATCCAGCTGTTATTGCAGGGACTGAGGCTGCTGCATTGGCACAGTGCTTCAATGCCATTTTATCACGGATGTTGGTTTTGTAAAGAACACCAGGCAGTTTTGATTGGAAATACACAACGAATTTTGCTTAAGGAAAGCTTTTCAAAAGGGTTCTGAAAATGTTTCCAGAAGTCAGATGTGTGCAGTTTAATCTTTAAAGGCGCCCGGAGAAGAGCTGACAGCTGTTTCGGATGATCTGCCACACAATTTTAGACAACTGGAGAGAATGGGTCTTTTTTGTTAATTCTTTTTTTGCCGATGGCAATGGATGTTTTGACGAAAGAGTGCTGTTTTGCTGGACACATCAAAGCAAAGGCAGTGATTATGTAAATACCTATGTTTTACAGGAAATATTTATCTCTGATAAATAAACCACCTGCGACAATTGGAAGCGTCTCAGACCAGAGAGCGTTTCTATTCCAGGGCCTCAGGAATGAAAAGCCCAGGGCGGAGTCGCGTTTAGGGAAACCTGGTATTACAGATTCTATCTTCACACAGAATTTCGTTTCATTTGCAATTACATGGCGCAGTGCTTCGGAAAGATTCATCGCCTGATGTGTCTCATCCATTCCAGTTAGTCTCCGTTGAAGGTGTTAGGCTTTCTGGCACACTGATCTTGATGTACAACCTTCGGTTAGTTTACATTTTCTTCTACACACCAGCACTCACCCGAAGGATAAAACAAACACTATATCTATTTCTTTGGTTTCGGTCGATTCTCCTCTGGCCTGCTACTGGTTGACGGCTGCAATTTTATGTCTGGCTAGAGATTGATTTAGCTGTCTCGCAGACCTTATATCCTCAAAAGTCGGAAAAGGGTACAGTAGCTACACTGCAGCGTGCCAATAAAGTCACTTGTAGTTAAAGTGTCGCTCAAAGTTTGATGAGTCTGCACCCCAACCATTGGATGATGGAACTGCCAGTCAAGAAGTATGGATGTTTACCATCTCAGGTGTATACCAGCATGTTTACAGTAGTTGAATTCGTCTGCATAGGGAGGGACATCCTGTTTGCATCCCTTTGTGTTGTGCAGTGAGGTCAGACACCTGTTATTTGAGAATGAATCAGATGTATGCTATTACTCGACTAACATATAGTAAATGTCCTTTAATTACGGCACGGAGGACCAGAGATTAGGGACAAAGCTCTTCACTGTTCAGTAGGAGGGACCTTTCTTGTAATGTTGGGAAAGCGGCAGATTTTGAATTGGTTGGGGTTGTCGAAGGGAGCCCTCTTTACTCATTGGTAGTTGGGCGTCAGAGGATATTTTGTCTCTTGGAGCAAACTGGTGGTACTCTTGCCTGTTTTCCAGTAGCTTTTAGGGGCATATTTACGAGGAAGTGGTGAAGTGCGGCGTTAGCCACCTTGGCTTAACGCCTCGCTCTGCCACTTCCAAAACTCAGGGCTGCACCGTATTTACAAGGACACAGTGCAGCCCTGCGTTTCCCCCTCTGCTGGGGCTAATTTTAGTCATCCAGCGCCAACGTAGATACGCTTGCACCATAGTGCAAAGGTGCCTGAGTTTTAGAGGAAGATTGTTTTATGTGCAGGAATGTGTCCCTTCCTGCACATAAACAATCTGAAATGACTTTTTGAAACTTCTATGTGTGCTGCTTAATGTAGCACACATAGAAGTTGCAAAATGTCATTTTATTATTAATTCTTCATTTGCAGGTAAGGTCACCTTCCTGCACATAAACAATTAATGGCCTTTTGCTGTTGCTGCACAACGCAGCACAAATAGAGACAGCAAAAACGAGGAGATATAAAACATGTCTCCTCATTGCGCCTGTTTAAGCGCTGCCCTATACCTATGCTGGCCTTGTAAATATGGGGCAGCATCAAAATCAATGGGTGTTGCGGTGGAATGCCCACCGCAACACCCATTGCCCACCCCTTTCACACTAAGTACAGTATGAAAGAGGGCCTTATTCACAAGGCGGCGTTAAGCCACGTTAAGTGGCTCAACGCTGCCTTGTGAATAAGGCGAAGCCACTATCGTCACCAGGTCAGAAAAAGTGACATTGTGGTGGCAATAGGAGCTTGTAAGTATACCCCCTAGTGTCTTTGAGGTTGAACAAGCTCAGCACTGAATTCACCTGCTGTATGTGAAGTCAAGTGAGTTTACTTTCAGTGCTTTTATGATTTATATATATTAAATCGAATAAAGCTTGTTTGACTTAACTTGACTACCTGATGTATGCCCTCACCTTCTGTCAGTGGTAATTCTCTCTTCATATCCCCTATTGATGACCAGCAGCAGTCCTGAGATGGCTGTAAGAAGAGGCACACATCAGCACAGGACTGCTGCTGGTGAGATGTCTTTCTCCGCACAGTGAATGATTCTTCTATGCCACCAGACAATGAGTACAGCAGCCACTGAGTACTACCTGAGTTCCACTTATGGTGCACTTCAGTTGACACAGAAGCTGCCATTGGAGCAGAGATGTAGTCTACACACAAAGACCATTCCCATTCTCTTGTGTGATGAGTTATCCACAGGAACCACAATAGCATGACAAAAGAAAATTGGATGGATCAGAACCAGCTCCTCATTCTCATTGATCTGCACAAGCACAGATATTTATTTTTCTGTGCTCAAAATGTTTATATACGCAATAGCGGAAAGACAGAATTACTGATAAAGAACGGTATGACAGGCTACAAACCAGTATTTACCATTGGCAAAAAAGAGAGCGGCCTCCATATTACGCAGTGACATGTTTATGGAATTATATATGTATCTAACTTATATTTTCTATATATAACAACAGAATTCAGTCCCTGTGTACCACATGCTAGAACCTTGTAATCTGAGACAACTATATGCATGCACTGAATTTTGCTGAGTTGTTGTGCAAATATTATAATGCACTAAGTATGAATGCTTCCTGGTGCACATCAGTGCATTAAGTCAATGTTTTGAGTGTTTCAGAGGGATAGGGCTAATATGGGCAAACACTCATTTTTTCTCAGAGATGTTGCACCTTGCCAGCATGCACTGATTGTAAGTGAGTGATGGTGCAAATCTTGGTATGTACCGGTAATTTGAGAAAGATACTACAAATTGTAATGCAGGTGCATATCTGATCATGCACAAGCATCACTGAGTAGTGGGGCACATTTAAATGTGAACTAATATTGAGTTATGGTGAAAGTCTGGTGATGCTATCAATTCTTCTATGTGATGGGCAAGTCTGGGCTTTCACACCCATGGGGAGAGTTCAAATCTGATCATGCATTCACGATTAAAGAGTGATGGTGTAAATCAGGCACTATCAGATTTCAATATCCACTAATGATTAAGGAGTGGTTGGCTCATTGGAACTGGAACATGCACCATGGATTTATGAGGAAGAGTACAAATCTAAACATGCTTATGAGTGTACGTGCAAATCAGAACATGTACTAGAATAACTGATTAATTGGTGTTAGAAATTGGGTTTCTGTCTGGCAAAGGTATTCACCCTGTCCAAGCAAGAACCACAATCCTAGTCAAGGTAGGTCAGTAACACACTCTAATTTAACCTGCGCTCACCCTCTGGTAGCTTGGCACAGAGCAGTCAGGCTTAACTAAGAGGCAATGTGCAAAGTGTTGGTGCACACAACACACAATAACACAGTGTGAACACCACAAAACAACTCCACGACACTTTAGAAAAGTAGCCAATATGTTTATGAGCAAAGCAAGACCAAAACAACAAACATCCAATAAATAGAAGTCATGATACTAATAATTTTTAAAGAACAAACAGTTTGTAGTGCTTAGGAACAAATGGCGTCTGGGCTCTCTGGTCATGCTTGACTGGGGCAAATTGAAATGCTCAGGCTGACTGCGATGGGGCACAGGTCAGATACAGGGACCAGCATTTGCCTGCTTAACAATAACTTGGATGTGTCGACGTCAAGGGCGATGCATGGAGCAAAGGAGTCAATGCCTCGCTGTTGATTCCGCAGATGTATGCAATGTGTTAGTTCCGACCCGTGCAAAGTCGGAGATGCGTAGAGAGTAAGGATGTGATGATCATCGGGGTGATGCATCTTCATTAAACCGCTGAGCTGCAGACGATGCAAGCAGCACAAAGCGATGCGCTGGTGCAGAGGCAGAGATGGGTTGGAAACAGGGAATGTTGCGTTGCGCAGTCGGCGATGTGGTGTCTGCGGTTTGTGCTGCAGTGGTGATGCATCAGTGTCAAAGGAAATGCACCAGTTCGAATTGGAGCAACATCAGCGATGCATGGATTTTCTGGGTTGTAGCACTGAAAACTCACTTCCAAGGGCCCATTACTGGATTGCCACCACTTGGAAGTGCAGGACTCACAGCAGACAAAGTGCAGGTGCTGGTTTCAGGTTGCAGGGTGAAGTCTTTGATATCCTTGAGATTTCATAAACAGGAGGCAAGCCTGCAAGCCCTTGGAGATAGTTTGGTTCTGGGATGAAACAAAGCAGGTCCAGTACTTCTCACTCCCAGAAAAGAAGCAGCCGGTGAAAGGCCAACACAGCAAAGCAGTTCAGCAAAGTGGCAGTCCCTCCTGGCATCAGTGCAGTCCTTTATCTTTTTTTTTATTTTTGGGAGTTGTATATAGCGTGAACTCGACCGGAAGGTTGCAGAGTGCTTTACATGAGCACCAGTTCCATTACAGATGGACACATTTATTTTTGTTAGGCACATGGAAATTAAGTGATTTTCCCAGAATCACAGGATGTTGAGCATCCCTGCCGAGACTCAAACCCGGTTCCCCAGCTTCGAGGTCGATTTCTTTAGTCTTTTGGCTACATCCTCTCCCACAAGATATCCCTTCCTAATAGATTGTTTTCAGTTCCGAAAGTGTTCTGATTTGGTGGTGTCAGAGGTCCAGTACTTATACCCAGTTGAGCCTTTGAAGTAGTGAGACTTCAAAGAAATGTCTTTGAAGTGCGCAAGACCCTGCATTTCCTGCCTTGGCTCCAGACTCACTACAGGGGGTATGCAACCCTTTGTGTGGGGACAGGACACAGCCCTTTCTGGTGTAAGTGTATCTCCTCCCTCCCATCCTTCTTAGGATGACCCATCAGCATGCAGATGGCCACTCAGTCCCACCTACCCTTCCTTTGTGTGTGGCTGTCTAGAGGAAATGCAGGAATCTAGCTGCCATCCACCCCAGCCATGTATTCCAGAGAAAGGCTGAAAACACCAAATGGTAACAGTAACAGCCCGTTCACTCTGGCGTAGGGCAGCGCAGCAAAGTGTCTTGCTGTGCTGCCCTATGCCAAAATCCCATACATTAGGGCATAAGAGTATTTCATTACCAGGACAAGTAAAACATAAAAGTACATTGCCCTACTTTTTAAATACACCGCACCCTGCCCATGGGCTGTCCAGGGCCATCCTTATGGGTGACCTATATGTCATAAAAAAAGAATATTTGGGCAAGGTAAGTAAGTTAACATGCCCAGTCAAAATGGCAGTTTAAACTTGAACACTCAGGCTCTGCAGTGGCAGGCCTGAGACATGTTTAAAGGGCTACTTCAATGGGTGGCACAATCAGGACTGCAGGCTCGCTAGCAGCAGTTGATATACAGCCCCTGGGCACTTGTAGTGTACTTTACTAAGGACTCAAAAGTAAATCAAATATGCCAATTGTGTATAAACCAATGTTACCATCTTTTAAGTAAAGAGCGCATGCTCTTTAGCACTCATTAGCAGCAGTAAGGTGCCCTGATTCCTAAAGCTTACAAAAAATGAAGTCAGCAAAACAGTCAAAAACAGGAGGTCACATGGCAAAAAGTCAAGGGAAACCACACCAAGGATGTCATATCTAACAATTGGGACAATCTAAACTGGCACAAAGGTTGTTATGAGTATAGTGGTGCTCAATTGTAGTTTCTGTATAGTGCTAGCACTTACTAAGAGTGGTAATATTTGAGGTTTCTGTTTATATAAGACAAGGACTATGATTATTTTTCAACTTATTAGTATATCTGATTTTAGTGTTTATTTTGCAAGTACTCAATATAAATGTTAAATCTATTGTAAATACTTTAAAGTAATCAACATAATAATATACTAATCTTGTGATATAATGTGGGCACTCTTGACACCCGAGTAAAGCAATGCTTTCACGGGCATAATGGTGGTAATTTTTAGCTATCTAGTTATTTTAACAAAGTTAATATTACTGCTATCTGAGGCCAGTTCCTGCAAAATTGGCGAAACCTCTCTGCATCACAAACTCATCTACCAACTGACCGTAGGAAAGTGCCTCTTTTTGTTTAGTTATGTCAGAAACTGAGTTTCTGGTTGGCAGAAGTATGCACCCTTCCCAAGCAGGAACCACAATCCTAGTCAGGGAAAGTCAGATTCACATCATAAATTAACCTGTGCTCACCCTCTGTTAGCTTGGCACAGAGCTGGCAAGCTAACTTAAGAGGTAATGTGTAAAATATTTGTGCAACACTTAAAACACTAACACAAAACAACACAAAACAACGCCACACCTATTTAGAAGAATGATTTACATCTTTATGAACAAAACAAGAGCAAAATGACAAAAATCCAATAAGTATAACCGGAGTTATGATTTTTCGAAGATTCAATGAAATTGTAGTGCTTAAAGGCTTAAAGTGTCAACTGAGGCTTTCTGGTTGCGCTAGACCAGGGTAAATCCAAAAGTTGAGGCGAACCGTGTTGGAGCATGGGTCAGATAAAGGGACCAGCATTAGCCCGCGGAAAAGTACCTTGAATGCATCGACATCAAGGACAATGCGGGGAGCAGAGGAGGTGATGCATTGTCATCAATCCTTATGATTTAGGTGATGCATCGGATTCGAGCTTCACAAAGTCGTGGTGTGTCAGAGAAGGAGGCAATGCATTGAACAGTTTACGAAGTGATACCCTTGAGCCGCACAGATGGAGCAATGCGTTGTCATTGATGGAAGTGCGCTGGTTCAGTGTGGCAAAACGGTATTGAGCTGTCGTCGAAGCGATCTACTCTATCCTCACCTAGTTGAATCCGCATTAGTTTCGATCACTGCAATGGCATCGATGGGTTGACTTTAGCGGTTTCAGCACTTTATGCCCATTTCCAAAGGCCTAGGATTGGATTGTCACCACTTGGCAGGGCAAGACTTGCAGCAAGTCCAGGTGTTGTTGTAGGTGAATGAGAGGTCTCGGATATCCCCGAGACTTAGAACAGGGGGAAAGCCAACATGCCCTTGGAGTCACTCTGCATTCAAGCGAGATGGGTCCAGTCCTTCCTCAGCAGGGCAGAGGGTAGCAGGCAGCAGCACAGCACAACAGAAAAGCAGTTCTTCCAAAGCAGCTGTCCGGCAGAGTAACAGTCCTTGGGGCAGCACAGCAGTCCTTCCTCCCGACAGAGTTCTTCACAGGTCCAGTTGTGTACTGATTTGGTGGGGTCAGGACCCAGTACTTATACCCAGTTGTGCCTTTGAAGTGGGGGTGACTTCAAAGAGGGGATCTGAAGTGCTCCGAGGTCCTCCTTCCCAGCTCTGGCTCCAGACTCACACCACAGGGTTATGCGCCCATTGTGTGGGGACAGTACTTAGTCTATTCAGGTGTAAGTATCAGCTGTTTCCTCCCATCCTGCCCATGATGACCCATCAGGATGTGAATGGCCACTCAGTCGCACCTAGGTGCCCTGCTGTCAGCCAGCCCAGACGTGTATTGAAGGCAGGCTGCAGGTACGGAGAGCTAAAAGGAGAAAAATGCCATCTTTGTAAAAGTGGTGTTTTAAAAAAGTAATGAAAAATTCAAGATTACCAGTAAAGAGGATTTATCATCACCATTCAAAATGATATGAAACATGTAAGATTTACTCCTTCTCAATTAGGAATTACAGCCTATAAGTGTAACAAGGAATTCCCATAGTTAACCTTTGAGAGGGGCAGAACTCACAGTAGTGAAAAACAGATTTGGGTAATTTTCACTATTAGGACATGAAAAACTTAAAAGTACACGTCCTACCTTTTAATTATATAGCACCCTGCCCTATGGGCTACCTAGGGCCTACCTCTACTAGGGATGTATAGATAAATTAAATATGCCATTTGTGGATAAGTCAATCAAACCATGTTTTAGAGGAGAAGCACATGCACTTTAACACTGGTTGGCAGGGGTAAAGTGCTCAGAGTCCTATGGAAAAAAAAATAATTCAGCAAAATTGGGGGCAAGCAGGAAAAAAGTTTGGGTAAAAGACCACCCTAAGGTTGACAGGTCTAACATATGTCCACCCAGCTGAAAGTTGGGAGCGCTACCCAGACTTCTAGGAGTTCTCTTCACTAAGGCAGAAGAACCTGGAAACATCATATACCAGAGGTCTGTGTTCCACCATAAAGTCCACTCCCTGTAGGGAGATAGGCCACCATAATAGTTTTGGATTCTCACCCCTCATTTGCATTAGCCACCTGACGGGCCTCTGGTTTGTGTAATTCAGGTGTGCTCTCAACTTCATCAATGCCCAGACCACAGCAAAGTTTTCCCATTCAAAAGCACTCCAACCCGTTCCCTGGGAAGTGACAAAAGCTCCAGATTATTTTAGGCCCTCATTATTTAACTCTGCTAGAACTGCCCCTATGCCATGTTGTGAGGCATCTGGTTGTACAATGAATTCCCTGGTAAAGTCAGGGGCCTAGAGCACAGGGGCTGTGCACATGACCTGCTTAAAGGAGGCTAATGCTGTTTGGCATGCCTCTGTCCAAAGCGCATTTCTGGCCTGCTTCTTTCAAGTCAGCTCTTTCAAGGGCGCATCAATAGTGCCATATCCCTTGACAAACCTCCTGTAGTACCCTTTGAGGCTCAATAATGCTCTCACCTCAATTCGGGTTTTGGGGGTCCCCCAGGCCATGGTAGTCTCTATCTTGGTCTGGAGGGGCCAAGATAGCGACTTAGCCCTGCCCACTATGTGTTCTAAGTACACTACAGACCCCTGCCCTAGCTGGCTCCTACTGGCCTTAATAGACAGGTCTGCCATTTGCAGGGCCTGACACACTTCCTGCAGGTGAAAAAGAAGGTCATTCTAGCTGCTACTGAACACAGCCATGTCATCCAATGAAGCAGCACTAAAGCCCTCCATACCAGCCAAACCCTAGTTCACCAGCCTCTGGAAAGTGGCAGGGGCCTTCATTAGTCCAAAAGGGCATCACTCTGAAATGGTAGTGGCCCTCTGGAGTGGAGAAGGCTGACCTCTTCTTAGTTCCTTCAATTAGGGCAATCTGGCAGTACCCTGAAGTAATATCAAAAGTACTCAGGAACTGGGCAGCCTCTAATCTATCAATCAGCTCATAAGCTCAAGGATGAGATGAGCATCAGTCTTGGTGACTGAATTGAGCCCCCTGTAATCTACACATAACCTGAGTTCTGTTGTAGTGCCCGGTGGGGCAGCTTTTGACACCAGCATCACAGGGCTTGAGCAGGAGCTAATGGAGGGCGCAATCACCCCAACACCAGTGTTTTAGAAACTGCATCTTTGATGCTGGCCCTCACTTTGTCAGACAGCCCATAGATTTTATTCTTAAGAGAGAGGCTGTCTCCTGTATCCACATTATGGGTTCACAGGTGGGTAATCCCAGAAGTGAGGGAATACAGAGAGGAGAACTGTCCCAGCAACTGGTGACAGTTCCTCTGATGTTCTGAAGTCAGGGTATAGGAGAGGGTCACACCTTCCACTGGCTCATCCTTATCTTTGGAGGCTAAGAGATCAGGGAAAGGTTCACTCTCCTCTTCCTCCTCTCCATCTGTCACCAGAAACATGGTGACCTCACACCTCTCAAAGTGTGGCTTGAGATGGTTGATATGGAGTACCTCTGGGGGTGTCTTGGGGTCTTGAGGTCCACCAGGTAGGTGACCTTCCCCTTCCTCTCAACAGTCTCACAGTACCTAATCCACAAGTCTTGAAGGGCCCTCGGCTCCATGGTTCCATCACCCACACTTTCTGCCCAGGCTGTAATTCCACTGGGGTAGCTGTTTGACCATACCACTGTGTTGTCACCTCCTGGCTGGTCTTGGCATTGACGGAAGCGCTCTTCCACAACTTAGCTATCTGACTTTGGAAGGCTAATATTTAGCTAACTACATCTTAGGGAGGTTTCTTGGGAACTTGCTCCCACACCTCCTTCACCAGACTGAAAGTTTCCCTTACAGGATGACCATACAGAAGCTCAAAGCAGCTAAATCCAACCCCCTTCTGTGGCACCTCTCTAGAAGCAAAGAGAAGCCATGGCAAAAGGACATCCCTCTTACGGCTCAGGGCCTCAGACAGGCCCTTGATCATGCCTTTGAGGGCCTTGTTGAATCTCTCAACAAGCCCAGTGGTTTGTGGATGGTATGGGGTGGGGAACTTGTATGTAACTTCACACTCCTTCCACATTGACTGTGTATTAGCAGACATGAAGCTGGTGCCAGACACCCTTCCTTGGGGAAAATCACTCTGGTAAAAATCCCCATTTGTGCCTTAGCCACTACCGATCACTTGCAGTACTCAGAGGTATGGCCTCTGGGTATCTTGTGATGTGGCCCACCAGTAAGAGGATAAACCTGTTACCATAAGATGTCTGGGGATCCATAGGCCCTAAAATGTCGATTTCTATCCTTCCAAAGGGGGAGAGGCAATGACAGGTAAGAGATTAAAGGGAACTTAAAGCCTCTACTGTGTCTTCCCACTGGTCTGGCAGGCCAAGCAAGTCATACAGAATGTGTCTAATGAACTCTTCATCTGGGTCCAATAAAAGTGGGGGGAAGCCTGACAAAGGTCTTGTCCTGCCCCAGATGTCCTGCCAGGGGTAACAAATGAGCCAACTCTAGTAGGAAAGCCCTGTAGCATTGGGAAATGACCAGTGTCCTGTTGCCACATGTACTTTAGGCTCACTATACTGGAGGTTTCCCTCCTAGTAAATGTGGTGATTCATAGAGGCATAACCTGCTGCCTGGGCTTTGGCCTGTTGCCTCATGCAATCCAGAGTTGGGCATTCTCTTTCAACTGGCAGAACTCCTTCCTGGTGGGTCCCTCCTCTACTTGCCTTTCAGCAAGTTCAGGTAGGTCCCCAGGGGGCGGCAATGGCCTCCTCAGTGGGCTCCAGGGAATTCTCCTCTGGTGCTTCATCCACCTCAGCATGGAGATATTAAGAGGCTGGTTTCCCATACTCCTTGTTCTTCCGTCTGTTGGCGGCTGTCTGGGCCATTCTTCCAGGCTCTAGGCTTCCTTGACTCCCATCCTAGGCAGCCATGGGCCTGGTGGTAGCACATATATACTCAGATAACCCTAACATTTCCAGATGTGACTTAAGCTCCACTTACTTCCAGGAGGTGTGCTCAATATCATTCCCTAACAAACATCCACAGGCATGGAAAGGCTCCCAGCAACTTTCACAAGACCTGAGATCCCCCATTTAAATGGAACAAGGGCCACTGGATAGCGACCCTCGCGGTTGTCAGCTGCCACAACCCTGTGGAATGCATTGGGTATAACTTGCTCTGGGGGCCACCAGCTGGCTACCTACCATAGTCATATTGGCTCCTGTGTCCCTCAGTGCCTCAACACCTTGCCCATTGATGATAACCTACTGCCTATACTTTGCAGTATTGGAAGGCTCCTGGGTTTTAGGAACTATCTCAATGTCACCCCGGGACACTAGGGTAACCTCACTGAGTTCCCCCCCAGTTACTGATGCAAACACCCCTCCAAGCACTATAACTGCTACCCCTGGTGTCTTACTCCAGGGTGGAGGTTGTGCTCTTTTTGGGCACTTATGATCTCCCTTGTAATGCCCATACTTGTAGCACTCATAGCATTTGGGAGTCTTTGTAGGACTCTTGTCAGGGAAGCTCCTTTTCTGGTGGCCAGATTTTGAATGAATCCCTTTCCCCTGTGAGTTGTTTTGGGTGCTTTAAGATAACTCCATCTTTTCATCTCCCCCTCTTTCTTCTGTTGGGAACCCAAAGCACCCCTTTAGGAGTCCCCCCACATACCTTAATGGACATTCTGGTGCTGACCCAAATATCTGCCTTCTCAGCAGCTTCCTTGGGTCAGTCAGCTTCCTATCAACCAGGTGTTGGCGCAGCTGTGGAAAACAAATATCAAGCATGTGTTCCTTCAAAATTAGGTTGTACAACCCAGAATAGTCATCAGCCTTGCTACCTCTCTCCCAGATCTTCGGTGCCTTGCTAGCATATTCAGGAATGTCCACCAAGGTCTGTGTAGCAATCTTTTGGCTGACCCTGAACCTCTGTCTATACCTCTCAGAGGTCAGCCCACATTCACTAAGAAGTATGGTCTTTCACAGGGGTGTATAGTGTTTGATCCTCCACCTCTAGTGTTAGGAGTGTGTCCTTCCCCACCATGGGCATGTATCTCAGCAAGCTACCCCCAGTCCTCCCCAGGAAGCTTATGCGCCCTTAGAGCCTCCTCATATCCGGAAAACCTTTGTCAATAGCATCCCCACAACAAAAATGGGTACTAAATATTATGGGATGTGAGCCTTCCCTTCTCCAGTGGGCACTGCAGGAACGCTGCCACCATTACTGCAGGGCTCGGCTTGCATGGCTATGAGATCCAGCTTCCTGAGGCTTAGGTCATAGGTCCTTATCTTTACTTCTATGGCCAGCCTCTTTTCTTCCAGTTTGTTCTCTCTCCATCTTCAATTTGGCAAGCATTGTTTGAGATTTCTCTTCTCCCTCCTGTCCTCCCGCTCCTTGAGGGGCAAGTTCCTAGATGACACACTGCTCCCTGCATGCCGATGGGCTTCCAGTCCTGAGAGGATGTTCACACGCTCCCCAACAGGTCACATGTCAAGACCCTCAGGCAGGTCTTGTTCCATTTCCTCCTCTGTTTCTGAATCTACCTCCTCATTGTCTGTGCGGTCTGGGTGGGCCTCTGCCCACGCTCTCAAAGCCTTTTGGAGCACTGCTTGTCTTGTGCTCTGTTTGGCCAGCAACCCCTCCCCCTAGCAAAATCACCTGAGCTGGGCCACAGTGTTGGCCAGCTCAAACTTCATCTTGGCAGGTGAGGTCACAGACACAACAGAAACAATAGGAATAGGGAAAATTTAGAAACATCAAAAAGTGTCAATCGTGGAGAATTCACTCAAATTAGTCTAGATATGGAGTAGTAGTGTACATCAAGTCACTGTATGGCATTGCACAAACCCAAGTCCTATCCTCACCACTGATCACCAATGTTAGAAATTGGGTTTCTGATTGGCAGAAGTATGCACCCTGTCCAAACAGGAACCACACATCCTTGTGAGGGTAAGTCAGATACACACCAACTAAATTAACTTATGCTCACCCTCTGGTAGCTTGGCACAGAGCAGGTAGGCTTGACCTAAGAGGAAACGTGTAAAGTATTTGTGCAACACTTCAAACTGTAACACATTGCAAACAGCACAAAAAGACTTCAAACCAGTTTGGGAAAATAGATTATGTTTTTATGAACAAAACAAAACCAAAACAACAGAAATCTAATAATTATAACAGGACTTTTATATATTTAAGAGCAAAAAATTGCCATCTTTCTAAATTTTAAAAGGGTAATTGTTAGAAATTGAGGTTTCAGGTTGGCAGAGTATACAACCTGTTCAAGCAGGAGCCCCAATCCTAGTCAGGTTAAGTCAAATATACAACCTAAATTAACCTGTGCTCACCCTCTGGCAGCTTGGCACAGAGTAGTCAAGCCTAACTTAAGAGGCAATGTGTACAGTATTTGTGCAACACTTCAAATAGTAACACAGTCAAAACCTCACAAAAAGACTTCACACCAGATTAATAAAGGAGAATAATTTTATAAAGAAAACAAAATCAAAACAACAAAAATCCAACAAGTAGAATTCTAGATATGAATTTTCAAAAAATAAACTGTAAAATAGTGCTTAAAAGCAAAAAATGCTTAAATGTGTTTTCTAGTCACACAGGACCAGGGCAAAGTCAATAGTTCAGGTCGATCGCGATGGAGCGCAGCAGGATACAGGAAACCCACTTAGGCCCACTGAACAATGGTAGGCCTCGATCTGGAATTGCATCAACATCAAAAATGTGAGGTGCAGCCAAAGTGAGGCATCAGTGTCGAGCCAGACAGTGAGAGAGGTGCGTCAAGACTCTCCATGCAATGGTGAAGATGCATTAGTTCCGAGTGTGATGTGTTGGTTACCTAGGCAATGTACGGCTACTGCTCCTGCAGCAGGAGATGTGTTGATTTCGAAGGTGATGCACTGCTTCTGAATGCGATACCTTGGCTCCATTCCATGCTTTGACGAGGATGCACTAGTTCCCACTTATGCAAATGTGAAGATGCACTGCTTCTGAAGGAGATGTGTGGGTTGGATTGAGAAAGCACCTTAAGCCTCACTTCCAAGGGTCCACGACTGGGCTGGCACCACTTAGCAGGGCAGACTCACAGCTTGAAGAGTCCAGATGCAGATGTAGGTAATTGGAAGAATGTTTGTATCCCTAAGACTTCAATCAGGAGGCAAGCCCTTGGAGTCAATCTAGGTTCAAGTGATGCTGGTCCAGTCCTTCTCACCCAGACAGTAGAACAGCAGGCAGCAGAGCAGCTCATCAAAACAAGAGCACAGCAAGACAAGAGTCCAGCAAGGCAAGAGTTCATCAAAGCATCAGTCCAACAGAGTAGCAGTCCTTCCAGCAACGCAACAGTTTTTCTTCCTGGCAGATTGGTCAGAGGTCCTGAAGTATACTAATGTCATGGTGTCAGAGAACCAGTACCTATACCGAATTGTGCGTTTGAAGTAGGGGAGACTTCAAAGAAAGCTTTGAAGTGCACAGAGGTCCTCCCTTCCTGTCCTGGCTCCAGACTCAGTACTTGTTGGAATTCAGCTCTTTGTGTGAGGATAGGACACAGCCTATTTAGATGTAAATGTGAGGCTCTTCCCAGCTACTCCCTCCTATCTCCCAGGACATCCCATAAAGACACACCTAAGCTCCCTTTGTTTGGGGCTATCTAGAAGGAATACACAAAGCCCAGCTGTTACCCAAACCAAACTGAACAGAGACAGGCAGCAGGCACCAAATGGCTAAAGTAAGTTAAAGTGGCATTTGCCAAACTGAAATTTAAAATCCAACTTCACCACAAGTTGTGATTTTTTAATTGGGAGTACAGTGACACCAAACTTGAAAAGTCTCTCTCTTCGCAATTGGGAGTTACACTTAAAAGGTGCAATAAGGTAATCCCAATGTTATCCCATGGGGAAGATAAGCTTTGCAGTAGTGAAAAACTAAATTGGGAGTTTTTCACTACCAAGACACGTAAAGCTTAAATGTACATGCCCTGCCTTTTAAATACATTGCACCCTACCTTAGGGGTGACTTGTATGTACAAAAAGTTAAGGTTTTTGCCTGGCAATTGATTTACCTTGTGAGGTCGAAGTAGCAGTTTAAAACTCCACATACAGGCTCTACAAGTTCTGCATTGGCAGGCCGGAGCTATGGTTAGAAGGCTACTTGAGCTGGAGGCTTAATGAGTTCTGCAAGCCCAGGGCACATGTAGTGCTCTTTACTAGGGACTTATAAGTAAATGAAATATGTCAATTGGGGTTAAGCCAATATTACCATCTGTACGGGAGAGAACACAAGCACTTTAGCACTGGTCAGTAGTGGTAAAGTGTGCAGAGTCCGAAAACAAGGTCAGAAAAATGAGGGGGGCAGGAAAATCGTTTGAGGGAAAACCACCCTAAGTCTGTCAGGTCTAAAAATGACCAACATTAAAAGACTAACAAACATTAAGCTGTAATTATGCACAGTCCATCTGAGTAGCTGCGCCCTACACCAAGAAACCCAACTTCGACCAACTCCGACCGAACCTTAAGATGTGATTGACTGTACCCCCTACCCCCAATGACCTCCACTGCTGAGATTTCTGAAGTCAGTTAGATCCCCACCTCGGTCCGGTGAAGACTCTGTGCCATTACCATATCAAGTGACCGTCGAGGTCCACTTCAAACGCCTCATCCCAGCCTGTGCCATTTGTCTGTGCCTTTCACCCCCCTCAGAGCAGAGTACCAACCTGGTATGCCAAGCTGTGTCACTCGGCACGCCTCTTTGGCGAGCACTCACTGACAGTGCAACCAGTCACACAGCAATACCCATGAGGTTTATCACGCCTGGATGACTCTCAACCAGGTTCTACACCTGTTCTCTTACCAAACAGTCCATTATACCCACCTGCACCATGTCAATCCCTTCCAGGCACCTTCCCTAGACCAAGGAGCTCTGCTACAGCCTGTCTCCTGCTCTACCCACCATCCTCTGTGGCTGAAATGAGCCCCAACAGCCTTCTCCACTTGTCCTGATGCATCACTCTGCACCCACAGAGGATACTGACTGCAAACTCCTGCAAGGACCATGTGCCCATAGGTTTGGGCTGCAGTATTATTAGGGAACCTCCTATAATCCAAAGACTGGTTAATGTGGCCAGAAGGTGACAGGCTTCACTAATTGCAACTTTTCCTGTGTTTCGTGGACTTTTATATAAATGGAGTGGCAATTGACTTATTTGAAGAATTATAATAATAGTCTGACAGTCTTTATGGTGGCCTGGGGCATGTGGCAAAGTACAAAAGAGCAGAGCAGGGAACTGTCACTTTGCCTTGCATCTTGTGAGTACTGAACTTGTGATTCACCTCAATAGAGAGGTGATGAACTCCAGACCTTGAGGGCAGCCAAGGACTTTTGATATCATGATAAATAAATACCATAGTGCCAAAAAGAGGACAGCATCTCTCCTCCAGTACTAGCCATGTTGTGTGATGATAGACCTTTTGGGGAGTCAATGACAGAGTAAAGGACTGTCTCACTGATCTGAGGGTGGTCATGTCAGAATGGGATATCCTTCCTGAGAGCTCCAGCAAATCGCATTGTTGTCTTATCCTCCCCCCATTATTTGCACTGTGACTTTTTTGTGGGTTGAGGTGAACCACATTCTTATGTTTTCTATTTCCCCTTAAATTATGGACTGGCTTAATCGTTGACTCTGTCCCCGACACGGGAAATTCGGTGCCCTCTGTCTTTGCCAGCCAGGAGATGACACAGCCTACTGTAACCCAATGACCACGATCGTAAGTAGAGGTTGCGATTTGTCAAGCCCATTCTGTGCCATTAGTTTCTACTATTGATCTACAGGGGAATGCCAAGAAAGATGCAAATATAGGCCACAACCAGTGATGACTTTCTCCTATTTGTACCTTTTCACTGTCTAACATCCCCTTTGAATGAAAAAGGAATTACCCTCCCCCTTGGCCAACCCAGTAACCTCACAATTTCCATTGTCATTAATGGGAAAATCATGCTCCAAGTAAATATTAAGATCCTAGCCTTCATTGAAAACATCTTTTCTTCTCTCAAACCCCTCCCAGCCAAATTAACATCTCAACCCTTCTGTTGCTCACCCTCTCACCTTACTCCCCTTTCCTCATCTTCTCTCATCATTAGCCACTTTACTCCTCTGACTACTCCACCACTCAACACACCCTCAGCCATCGCCAACTCTTCTGGCCGCTCACCCTACTGTTCCTCCCTCATTTTCTCCTAAAATTAAACATTTCACACCTCTGTCTTCTCCTCCAATCCAGAGATGCTCTTCTAACTCCAACACCTCCCATTATTCCCATTACCTTCATTCACCTCATACTCCCCAGCTTTTTTCATCCACCCATCAAACACTCCAGCAGGATCTAGACACCTACCCCCACACCCATCACCTTCAAGCAGAGTCTACACAACCTCCCAACCATTGCACAAAACCCACCTTCTCCCTCAACTTTCTCTCTATACCTCCATTAATTTGCTCAAGTGCAGACTAACGTCAATCGGCACAAAATATTGTAATCCAGCTTGTGTTTTACAGTGAATAGGTGTGAAGCACTCTCCCTCATGAGATGGCTAAACTGATGTTCTCACCACCTTTAATCTTACATGCATAATTTTTTCTATTTGATATAGATACGTTCCGCTTTAATGTGAAGCGCTCTGATACCTACTGGCCATGTCCGTGCTATGGAAAAAACCATAAGAAATAAAGAAATAATAAATAAATGATGAATAATTTCTTTTTCAGTTTATTTTTGTTTTCTTTTGCTCATTTGTAACAGCTTTATTTGCAACAGGTGGCTGGTGTAGCCAATCATGGGCAGCTAGCCCCTGGTGTGGAACTCCTTTGGTCATGGACAGTGGGTGTTAGCCAAAGGGACTGACCTGTGACCAGTCCCTCTGCCAGACCTTTTGTGGATGGTCAAACATCACTGAGGATGGCCATTAGCCATGCAAAGCAAGGGTGGGCCACAATCCTTGGCCTTTAGCTGGATCCAACACACAAACCTCCATGGAAGACCAACCACCTTTGCACACAGACTTTGGCCATGCTCAGGGGGGTTGGTTACAGATGGTCCGGTCCTGTCCCCCACCCACAACTTGTGGTCAATTGACAAGGCCTTCTGCTATATACTGCAGGGGATGGACCGAGTGCTCCATTCTGCCACAGGCATCTAACTCCCACTGGGCACGGCCAAAGGCAGAGTTGGAGAGAGGGACCGGATTGTTTCTCGACTCACTACTAATCTGCTGTGTGCTTTACATATCTATTTTGAGGGATATGGATTGCAGTCCTAACTGCACATTTTAGTGTTTTTTCTTGGTTTCAATTTGCAACCACATCTCCACTTTAAAGGAGTTATTTCAGCAAATACATATATGTATAAGTATATATGCCA
Organism: Triturus cristatus; assembly: GCF_964204655.1. Lineage (NCBI taxonomy): Eukaryota > Metazoa > Chordata > Amphibia > Caudata > Salamandridae > Triturus > Triturus cristatus. The sequence continues at coordinate 1,360,545,601 of NC_140591.1, read as the reverse complement.
TGTATACTTAACATCTGTACTGTTAACCCAACACCCTGTAGCCAGAGCTCCATACCTTAACCCCTTGTGTGCCACGCCCTTTCCCCGCCCTGTGCCGGGCGTTGCATTAGCGGGAGGGGTTCATGACAAGCTGGACTCGTCATGGGCACAGCGCAACCGCGGCCCATGACGAGTCCAGCTCGTCATGGGCACAGAAGGGGTTAAACCATGTACCCTGGGCTCTGCACATTGTATCATGAATACTGTTTCCTTCATGTTTTACTTTTCATCCCATACCCTTCACCATGTAAAACACATAACCTGAATAGTAATCCCTGTACCCTAAGCCCTGCACCATTAACTCCATTTTGTTTAAATCGTGCACCCTTCACACTATACACCTCACCCTATATCATCGCCACTTAACCCATAACCCAGTACCCTTCATCCTGTATTCTTAACTTAGCGCTCTTAACCCTGTGCCCTTAACTTATAACCCTATACCCTGTTCGATTAACCCTGTTCCCTTTACCCTCTACAGTAAATCCTGGACCATTCACCCTGTACCCTTAACTCTGAACCCTATGTCCTTAACCTTCCACCATTTACCCTTTACAAATAACCTGTAGTCTGTTATCTTTGCCCTGAACCCACTTGTCTTAACCCTGTACCCAGTTCCCTGAACACATTACCCTTCCCCCTTAACCCTTTACCCATAAACCCATAAACCCATACCCATAGCAATGCACTTTTCAGCCTGTATCCCTCACCTAGTACCCTTGGCCCTGCACTTGTAATCATTAACATCTATCCTTAACTTAGTGCTCTTAACCCTGTGCCCTTAACTTATATCCCAATACCCTGTTCCATTAACCCTGTTCCCCTTACCCTGTACAGTACATCCTGTACCATTCACTCTGTACCCTTAACTCTGAACCCTATGTCCTTAATCTTCTACCATTTACCCTTTACTCATAACCTGTAGCCTGGTATCTTTGCCCTGAACCCACTTGTCTTAACCTTGTACCCAGTTCCCTGCACACACTACCCTTCACCCTTAACACTTCACCCATAAACCTATACCCATAGCCATGCACTTTTCAGCTTGTATCCCTCATCTAGTACCCTTGACCCTGCACTTGTAATTATTAGCATGTATCTTTAGCCATGAATCCCTAACACTTTACCCTTAACCTTCACAATTGTAATCATTGCACAGTAACTTCTCCCTCTGTCCTACACCCTTAACCATGTACCCTGTACCCATAGGCCTGCACCAGTTACCCTGGAACCATATCCCTGTACACTTAACTCTACCCCCTTCACCTTGTACACCTCACCCTATATCATAGCCACTTAACCAATATCCCAGTACCCTTCATCCTGTATTCTTAACTTAGTGCTCTTAACCCTGTGCCCTTAACTTATAACCCTATACTCTGTTCCTTTAACCCTGTTCCCTTTACCCTGTACAGTAAATCGTCAGCTGAGGAAGGATCAGGACAAAACTCAGGCAAAATCACCTCGTGACTGACCTCCTGATGGGCCTCTGCCCATGCTCTCAAAGCCTTTTGGAGCACTGCTTGTCTAGTGCGCTGTTTGGCAAGCAACCCCTTCCCCTAGCAAAATCACCTGAGCTGGGCCACAGTGTTGGCCAGCTCAAACTTCATCTTGGCAGGTGAGGTCACAGACACAAGAGTAACAATAGGAATAGCAAAGATTTAGAAACATCAAAAAGTGTCAATCAGGGAGAATTCACTCAAATTAGTCTAGATATGGAGTAGTAGTGTACATCAAGTCACTGTATGGCATTAAACAAACCCAAGTCTTATCCTCACCACTGATCACCAATGTTAGAAATTGGGTTTCTGGTTGGCAGAAGTATGCACCCTGTCCCACCAGGAACCACAATCCCTGTGAGGGTAAGTCAGATACACACCAACTAAATTAACCTTATGCTCACCCTCTGGTAGCTTGGCACAGAGCAGGTAGGCTTGGCCTAAGAGAAAATGTGTAAAGTATTTGTGCAACACTTCAAACTGTAACACATTGCAAACACCACAAAAAGACTTCAAACCAGTTTGCAAAAATAGATTATGTTTTTATGAACAAAACAAGACCAAAACAACAAAAATCGAATAATTATAACATGACTTGTATATTATTAAGAGCAAAAAAATTCCATCTTTCTAAATTTTAACAGCTTAATTGTTAAATATTGAGGTTTCAGGTTGGCAGAGTATACACTCTGTCCAAGCAGGAGCCCCAATCCTAGTCAGGTTAAGTCAGATACACAACCTAAATTAACCTGTGCTCACCCTCTGGTAGCTTGGCACAGAGCAGTCAAGCCTAACTTAAGAGGCAATGTGTACAGTATTTGTGCAACTCTTCAAACAGTAACACAGTGAAAACCTCACAAAAAGACTCCACAACAGATTAATAAAAGGAGAATAATGTTATAAATAAAACAAAATCAAAAAACAAAAATCCAATAAGTGGAATTCTAGATATCAATTTTCAAAGAATAAACTGTAAAATAGTGCTTAAAAGCAATAAATGCTGAAATGCGTTTTCTAGTCACACAGGACCAGGACAAAGTCAATAGTTCAGGTCGACCGCAATGGAGCGCGGCCGGATACAGGGACCCACTTGGGCCCACTGAACAACAGTAGGCCTCGATCTGGAATTGCATCAACATTGAAAATGTGAGGTGCAGCCAAAATGAGGCGTCAGTGTCAAGCCTCACAGTGAGAGAGACGCGTCAAGATTCTCCATGCAATGGTGAAGATGCATCAGTTCCGAGTGTGATGTGTTGGTTACCTAGGCTATGCATGGCTACTGCTCCTGCAGCAGGAGATGTGTTGATTCCAAAGACTATGCACTGCTTCTGAATGCGATGCGCTGGCTCTATTCCATGCTTTGACGAGGATGCAATAGTTCCCACCCATGCAAAGGTGAAGATGCTCTGTTTCTGAAGAAGATGTGTGGGTTGGATTGAGAAAGCACCTTAAGCCTCACATCCAAGGGTCCAGGACTGGGATGGAACCACTTAGCAGTGCAGACTCACAGTTTGAAGAGTCCAGATGCAGATGTAGGTAGTTGGACGAATGGTTGTATCCCTAAGACTTCAATCAGGAGGCAAGCCAGCAAGCCCTTGGAGTCAGGCTAGGTTCAAGTGATGCAGGTCCAGTCCATCTCACCCAGGCAGGAGAACAGCAGGCAGCAGAGCAGCTCAGAAAAACAAGAGCAGAGCAAGACAAGAGTCCAGCAAGAAAAGAGTCCATCAAAGCATCAGTCCAACAGAGTAGCAGTCTTTCCAGCAACACAGCAGTTTTTCTTCCTGGCAGATTGGTCACAAGTCCAGAAGTATACTAAAGTCATGGTGTCAGTGGACCAATACCTATACCGAGTTGTGCCTTTGAAGTGGGTGAGACTTCATAGAAAGCTTTGAAGTGCACAGCGGTCCTTCCTTCCTGCCCTGGCTCCAGACTTACTACTTGTTGGAATTCAGCTCTTTGTGTGAGGATGGGACACAGCCTATTCAGGTGTAAGTGTGAGGCTCTTCCCAGCTCCTCCCTCCTATCTCCCAGGACAGCCCATAAAGACTCACCTAGGCTCCCTTTGTTAGGGGCTATCTAGAAGAAATACACAAAGTCCAGGAGTTAACCAATCCAAACTGAACAGCGACAGGCAGCAGGCACCAAATGGCTAAAGTAAGTTTAAGTGGCATTTGCCAAACTGAAATTTAAAATCCAACTTCACCACAAGTTGTGTGATTTTTTAATTGGGAGTACAGTGACACCAAACTTGATAAGTAGATATCTTCGCAATTGGGACTTACACTTAAAAGGTGTAATAGGGTAATCCCAATGTTATCCTGTGGGGGAGATAAGCCTTGCAGTAGTGAAAAACTAAATTGGGAGTTTTTCACTACCGAGACATGTAAAGCTTAAATGTACATGCCATGCCTTTTAAATACATTGCACCCTGCCTTGTGGGTCATACAGGGCCTACCTTAGGGGTGACATATATGTATACAAAAAGTGAAAGTTTTTGCCTGGCAAGCGATTTTTCTTGCGAGTTTGAAGTGGCAGTTTAAAACTCCACATTCAGCTCCAGCAAATCGCATTGTTGTCTTATCCTCCCCCTGTTATTTGGACTGTGACTTTTTGGTGGGTTGAGGGGAACCACATTCTTATTTTTCTACTTCCCCTTTAATTAGGGACTGGCATAATTGTTGATCGTAAGTAGAGGTCACGATTTGTCAAGTCCATTCTATGCCATTAGTTTCTACTATTGATCTACAGGCAAATGCCAAGAAAGATGCAAACATACTCCACAACCAGTGATGACTTTCTCCTATTTCCGCCTTTTCACTGTCTAACATCCCCTTTGAATGAAAAAGGAATTACCCTCCCCCTTGGCCAACCCGGTAACCTCACAATTTCCATTGTCATTAATGGGAAAATTATGCTCCAAGCAAATACTAAGATCCTAGCCTTCGTTAAAAACATCTTTTCTGCTCTCAAACCCCTACCAGCCAAATTAACATCTCAACCCTTCTGTTGCTCACCCTCTCACCCTACTAACCCCACTCATCTTCTCTCAGCATTAGCCACTATACTCCTCTGACTTCTCCTCCACTCAACACACCCTCAGCCATCGCCAACTCTTCTGGTCACTTAACCTACTGCTCCTCCCTCATCTTCTCCTAAAATTCAAAATTTCACACCTCTGTCTTCTCCCCCAATCCAGAGACAGTCTTCTAACTCCAACACCTCCCATTATTCCCTTTACCCTCATTCACCTCATACTCCATAGCTTCTTTCATCCACCCATCAAACACTCCAGCAGGACCTAGACACCTACCCCACACCCATCACCTTCAACCTGAGTCAACACACCTTCTCAACTATCGCACAAAAACCAACCTCCCCGCTCCACTTTTGCAGTATACCTCCCATAATTTGCTCACTGCCAACTCACCAGACTATTAACCTGTTCACCCTAACCATATCATCCAACAGGAGCCATCTCTTTCTTAAACCACCTCACCTGAACTCCCTACTTCTGCCTTCTGATCTCAGACACATCCAGCTCCTTGGATCAACAAGCCCTTTCCAACAACTACTACAAAAGAGCATCATGAGCTTTAGTCCTCCCCTGTAACCACTGAACTCCTTTCTCTGCTCTCCTGCCCTCTATATCTTACCTCACGAAGAAAATAGACATCCTTACTCAAGCCTTCTTTCATTTCAGCAGCTCAATATCCTCTCATAAATGCGAACTACCTCACCTGGCAAGAACCTCTCTCCAATCATGATCCCTCAGGATAATCGTTCTCCCCAGCCAAAGGGGTGTACCCCACTCAAAGAGTACACCATACAAAACCTTGTAAAAAAGCTATGAAAGCATCAATACCTCCACCATTCAGTCCCCCAGTTAAACACAAAATAGCCTCCCTATCCCCAGCATTGTCCCCAACCATAAGTGAGACCCATTCCCCATCCCTCCCCAAAATCGTAACTTATCCTCTAACCTGATCCATATCACCAGTCTTCCTCTCGGGCAAACTGAACACAAGCCTGCCATTTCCTACCGTACTTGCATGCAGCACAATTGCCACTCTGCAGTCAAATACTGGCTTGAGATCTCAGACATGATAACTGAACACAACATCAACATCCTGATGCTAACCAAACCCTGGCTGAACGATACCACAAACAGCATTCTTCTGCTCCTACTACCCCCTTACTCCATTCTGAGAAGTGACTGGGAAGGCAAACAGCTGTCATATACTGAAACTCTCTGAGCTGCAGATTACTCCCGAACATCCGCTTTCAATTATTCAAGTGTTCATTACTAGATTTCATCTTAAAAGCTTCCTCTAACCTCAGGTTGAATGTGATATACCTCCCTCCCAGTCAAACCGGCACCTTAATTGAAGAGTGAATGGGATACTTCGCAGCACAATTAATCAACTGACAACATTATCTTTCCGGGTGGCTTCAACCTCCACTAGAGTTCTGCAGGAAATAAACCACTGAACCACTTTGCAACTTTTCTAGTGGAGAATGACCTCCACCAGCACTGCCAAAAATCAACACACTGCAAAAGCGCCACAACCTAATGTTCCACAGATGACCTCTCCTCCCGACCAGTGACCCCATCCCGGATGATTGGGATGCTCACCTACAGATTCCCTACATAGTGTGTTTCCCAAACAAGAACACCTTTGGTCAACCGAAGAAAAAGAAATCTGGTTCAGATATACCAGTAACATTGATACTGAAGCTATGGCCAACATAGCCCTATCAAGCGTAATCTCTACAGCACCTCAGCTTGACATCAACAAAGTCACAGACAATTTTAACTCCTGCATGGACTCCCTGACCAAGGTATTGCACCCATCAAGAGTAGATAGAGTAGACCCAAACAGTTTTGCCCATGGTACTCCAAAGCCCTCTATGAATAAAGGATAAACATCAGAAAATTGGAGACAGACTAGTGGCGAGCATCCGCACCATTAAAACTAACATAGCTTTGAAGTTCAAGACAAAAATACAAAGACTACCTCTCTACAGACAAAGCGTTGCTTAGCAGATTCCTCCTTCTTGCAGTCAAGAATAAGCCCCAAAAACTATTTGAGGTAATTAATCAAGTTCTTTGTCAAACAATGAAAGACATTGACACCTCCCTTCCTATCAAAGGCAACAACATTATCAAAGAGTTACTGCCTCGCAAGGCATTATGTCATGGCCATCTTCCTCGCCAATCGTTAAGGAAGATTTACTACAAATTCTACCAACCCTGTAACCATCTTTTCAAAGCTTTTCCATGCTCCATCAGAAAATCCATAGTCAAACTGATTCTCCCAATTTGGACAATCCTGGTTAACTTATCATTGTTCAGGGCTTATTCCTAGACATTCCAAAATGGGTCACATTTCTCCTCTCCTAAAAAAGCAATCTCTGTACCCCTACAACTTCAACAACTTTTGCCCAGTATCCACCCTGCCTCTCCTAGGCAAGGTGATTGAAAGATGTATAGCCTTCCAACTGCCATCCCACATCCAAAACAACAGCCTCCTTGACTCTCGTCAATCTGGATTCCATCAGGGCAACAGCACAGAGACTACATTTTAGAAGATTATGGACAATGCTTTCTGCATACTAGACACAGACAATTCCTGTCTGCTAGTGCTCCTCGACCTCTCTGTGGCATTTAACACAGTCAACCATCAGGTGCTGCTAGACACCATAGAGCATCCAATTGGTGTTGATACTGTCATCCTTAAACGGTTCACCACATACCTAACTAACTAAATTGTAACCTTTGGAAATGTCATCTCGGTTTTGAACAGCCTGCAACAAGGAGTCCCACAAGATTCAATTCTCGTGATAACCCTTTTCAACATCTATCTGAAACTACTCCGAATACAAACATCAGGAACTCTGGAATCCTCTTTCACCTATAAGGTGATGACAACCAAATATAACTGATTGTCTCATACCTTAAGACTACACCCACTTACCAAAGTGCCTTAATAGAATTCAAACATGGGCAATAACAACCATCTCAAATTGAACCCAGCGAAAACAGACTTTTTTCTCATCTCTCCAGAGAAAGCAGTCCTGCCAATCCAAGATTGGATGGACCTCCTTCCAGACATGGATTGCTGCCCTTCCATCATTAAGAATGCCAAATCTTTAGGATTCACCCTCAACAGATGTCCGAATCTCCAGAATCATATCACCTGCAACTCCTTAAGAGTGCTCGCTTCCAACTAAGTCTTCTTTGGGGAATCAGGAACCTCATCACTGCACACAACCTTAAATCTGTTGTCCAGGCACTTGTGCTTTCCAGACTCGACTACGGAATGCCATTTATTTCCGGCATTCCCAAAGTCCACTTCTCAGAGCAGTCCTACATGTGGCAGCCCGTTGTCTGACCGGACACAAGAAACTCAACCACATCTCCCCCATTCTTTGCTCCAATCAGTGGCTTCCCATAGAAGCGAGAGTTCAATATGAAACTGCATGCATCACTCATAAAGCTCTGTGCTCCTCTTTACCCTATTACCTCTCTGAGAAACTGGAAGTAGTAGATGTCAGCCGAGACTGACAAAACACTAAATTGCTCCTCGTTCAACCTCCATCTTCAAGAAGGAGCGATACATGAGCCAGTCCTTCTTTGGAAGCACTACAAGATTTTCAAACTCACTCCTGCCGAGCCTCAACCTGACCATGTCATGTCACCCTCAAAAAAGAACTCAACACTTTCCTCTTTGAACCATTCTTCTCTTTAACCTGCTCTTACAAACTCATGGTCTGGTCAAGTGTAGACTAACGTCAACCGGCACACAATATTGTTATCCAGCTTGTGGCATTGTACCACCTGCCTGTCACTGATATGTTTTACAGTGAATAGGTGTGAAGCACTCTCCCTCATGAGGAGGCTAAACTGATGTTCTCACCACCTTTAATCTTACATGCATATTTTTTTCTATTTAATATAGATACGTTCCACTTTATTGTAAAGCGCACTGATCCCTACGGGCAATGTCCGTGCTATGGAAAAATCAAGACGAAATAAAGAAATAATAAATAAATGATGAATACATTTTTTTTCCAGTTTATTTATTTATTTTTTTGCTCATTTGTAACAGCTTCATTTGCAACAGGTTGCTGGTGTAGCCAATCATGGGCAGCTAGCCCCTGGTGTGGAACTGCTTTGGTCATGGACAGTATGTGTTGGCCGAAGGGACCAGTCCCTCTGCCAGACCTTTGTGGATGGTCAAACATCACTGAGGGAGGTCATTAGCCATGCACAGCAAGGGTGGGCCACAATCCTTGGCATTTAGCTAGATCCAACACAAAAACCTCCATGGAAGGCCAACCACATTTGCACACAGACCTTGGCCATTTGCAGTGGGGTTGGTTACAGATGGTCAGGTCCTGTCCCTCACCCACAACTTGTGGTCAATCTCTCCTTGCACAAGGCCTTCTGCTATATACTGCAGGGGATGGTTTTCTCGGTTTCAATTTGCAACCATATCTCTACTTTAAAGGAGTTATTTCAGTAAATACATATATGTATAAGTATATATGCTGGGTATACTTAACATCTGTACAGTTAACCCAACACCCTGTAGCCAGGGCTCCATACCTTAAACCCTGTACCCTGGGCTCTGCACATTCTATCATGAATACTGTTTCCTTCATGTATTACTTTTCATCCCATACCCTTTACCATGTACTCTAAAACAAATAACCTGCACACTAATCCCTGTACCCTAGCCCTGCACCATTAACTCCGTTTTTTTTAATCGTGCACCCTTCACACTGTATACCTCACCCTATATCATCTCCACTTAACCCATAACACAGTACCATTCATCCTGCATTCTTAACTTAGCACTTTTAACCCTGTGCCCTTAACTTATAACCCTATACCCTGTTCCATAAGTCCTGGACCATTCACCCTGTAGCCTTAACTCTGAACCCTATGTCCTTGACCTTCTACCATTTACCCTTTACTCATAACCTGTAGCCTGTTATCTTTGCCCCAAACCCACTAGTCTTAACCCTGTACCCAGTTCCCTGCCCACACTACTCTTCACCCTTGACCTATCACCCATAAACCTATATCCATAGCCATGTACTTTTCAGCCTGTATCCCTCTCCTAGTACCCTTGACCCTGCACTTGTAATCATTAAAATGTATCTTTAGCCATGTATCCCTTAACCTTCACCATTGTAATCATTGCACAGTAACTTCTCCCTCTGTCCTACACCCTTAACCATGTACCCTGTATCCATAGGCCTGCACCAGTTACCCTGGAACGACATCCCTGTACACTTAACTCTACACCCTTCACCCTGTACACCTCACCCTATATCATCGCCACTTAACACATAACCCAGTACCCTTCATCCTGTATTCTTAACTTAGCGCTCTTAACCCTGTGCCTTTAACGTATAACCCTATACCCGGTTCCATTAACCCTGTACCCTTTACCCTGTACAGTGAATCCTCAGCTGAGGAAGGATCGGGACAAAACACAGGCAAAATCACCTCCTGACTGAGATGATACTTACTGGGCAAAGCCACCATTTCACCTAAGCGCCTAGCAAAAGTGATGGCAACCAGAAAACATGTCTTAAAAGTCAAGAGTTTTAACTCAAGCCCTTCAAGGGGCTCAAAAGGAGGGCCAGAAAGGACATCCAATACAATGTGCAAATCCCATAAAGGAAAATAATGAACTGGCTGATGAAACAGGTTCAACAGAGCTTGAATAATCGGGGCGGCATGCCCTTGCCCTTCCATGAATTATGCCAGGAGCCCTGAAAAGCCTGAATGGCGACCCACTGCACCCACAGAGAAGCCACTGACAACCCCAAATGGGCACCATCCTGCAAGAACTGCATCACCAAAAAGAGGCCAGCCTCTGTGGGATCAACCACCTTAACAGCACACCAGGCTGAAAAGCCCAGCAAGTGCCTAGCATGAGAGAGAAGCATAGAGGACCTACAAGAAGCCTGCAAAGTAACAGCCAAATGGTCAGGCACCCCCACCCAAGCTAGGCCATTCAACCGCCAGGCCATCAAGTGTAACTTCCTCAAGGTGCCCTCGGGAAGAGCTGGAAAAATCAACGGAGATGGAGCCACAGGAAGGACCCATTCCAGGTCGCAACATAACCGAGCTAGGGGAGGAAACCAATTCGTTCGAGGTCAACAGGGCACAATCAACACCACCTGAGCCTGATCCCTCCGGACCTGAACCAGAAAGGCCCGGAGCAGTGGAAAAGGAGGAGAAACATACAGAAGACCCCGAGGAAAAGAACAAGTCAAGCCGTGAAGTACAGCGTTTTTAAAACCCAGCGGTGCAGGGGAACACACCCTAAGACTTCGAGTTCTTCCTGTTTCAGACCCACAGAAACACAGAGTCTTCTAGGTGAAGTCAAAGATCAATTTATTGGCTGCAGACCAATTACAGGTATCCGAGAAGTACAACACAATGTATGTTCTCAGGAGACTGCTTAAACTTACAGAAACGGCCTTCTCCTTATTTACAAAATATCATGCTTCAGGCACACATTCCTCGTTTTACGATATGGTCATTCATATGTATTCATTACAAACGAAAAGGCAGAGTCATGATGACCATCCCACATTCCAGTTAAGCCAGCCCACAATTATTTACCCAGCGAGGCTCAGATCCCACATCAGATATCAGCAGACCCCAATAAACACGGGCACCTCCTGTTTGTGAAACAAGCCATAAAGCAGGAAGAGTCAGGTGTGAAAGAGATTAGCCGGAGGCTTGTGTGGGATGAAAAGGCTTTATGGTGTGTCAAACCATGATGCTAATCACAGGTGGCCGTAGGACGGGGAGCTCGTGGGACCGGACTGACCTGGGGCGGTGGAGCCAAATCGCATAGGTCACAGAGAAGTCAATAGAAGGCATATGTGTTCTAAAGGCCTGTACTTGTCCTTAATGTGTAGCCTATGTGAGGGCAACCATAAGATGGCCACCGCTCCAAGATGGAACCCACGAAGTCAATGTTTAATATCGTATACAGAGTGCATTTATCGATAAAACGTTACGCAAAGCACTTGTACATACCGCATTGGCCATTCGCGGTTCGCTGATGCCGGAATAGGCAGTGTAGGGCCCTGCCTCCTACGCGGTCCCAAATTTTAAAGTACCACAGACGTCAATGCCCAGAGCCCTGGGACACCAACCCAGAGAACAAAACAGGCTCACCTTGGCATTCCCTGGGTCTGTAAACAGGTCCACCACATGGAGGCCCCACCGACCCATCAATTGGTCGAACAAACTGGAAAGGAGATAAAAATCTTTGGAACTGCTTAAGTGATCGGCACGAACATTCTCCCCACCTGAATGTAGAGAGCAGATAGCCCCAGAACCCAGTTCTGAGACCACTGGAAAATGGTGCGCGCTACCAAGTTCAAAGACCTGGACCTGGTCCCCCCTGTCTGTTGACATAGGACTTTGCCACCAGATAATCTGTCTGAACCAACACCATCTGGCCCCGCAGAGAGTCTTGAAAGCAAAGCAGTGCCAGCCAAATTACCCGCAACTCCCTCCAGTTGGAGATATCCGAGAGTCCCGCAGGGACTAGCACCCCTGAACCTGCTCTGACACCAGCCACTCACCCCACACAGACAGGCTGGCATTCGAAGTCACAATCAGTGGGGCCGGGGGAGACAAGGAGATTCCGGTAAGAAGATGACGCTGGCATAGCCACCAAGAGCTGATCCTCCTGGATCCGATCTGTCATTGGCAGGGGAGACAACAGACACTGAGCCCCCAGAGACCAACCCCTCATGATCCAGTTGGCCAGGCGTAGAAGGTGAGAATAGGCCCAGGGCACCAGAAAGACCCCTGAAGCCAAATGCCCAGCATCCTAAACCACTCCACCACCGGAGGAGCCTCCTGGGACATCAAGGCCAGCACCTGTGACTGAAGGGAGGCCAGGCATCGGTCGGACAGAGAAACAAGGCCGACCAGAGTTCGAAAACAAGCCCCGATGAAAACCATGTCCTGAGATGGGTTTAAAGAAGACTTCTCCCAGTTCACCAAAAATCTGCGCCCCTGAAGAAACTTCAAGACCCTCTTGAACTGAACGCGCAAAAGAGACTCCTCGGCAGCATGAAGCAAAAGGCCTTCTAAATAGGGATGAATGAAGAAGAGCCATGAGTGGTGCCAGGACCTTTGTGAAGACCCTGGGAGAGGACATTAGGCCGAAGGGGAGAACACAAAATTAACAAGCATTGGCATAGCCAATAGGTCTCGCCTTTGGGACCTTATAAGTGTTTAGCCATGCAACAGTTGCATAACTAAATACTTATAAGGTCCCAAAAGCGAAATCTATTTGCTATGCCAGCGGCCCTGCGCCCACGAAAGTGATCGCGATCGTGATCAAACATCAAAGCGGGCGTGCGGCCGCGAAAGTGAAAGAAATTGCGGTAAAAGCGGTGCGCGCCCCCACGCACATGCACTGTAGCTCTAGGCTGGCCTGGTAGCACTTTTTGGACCCATGGCTGCAGTAGACTGAAGCGCACTCAACCCAACAATCCTGCCGCTGACCAATGAAAAAGAATCCAAAAAATACCCCCAATCAGAAAGAAACAGCCAGATGTTAAAAAAAGAATAAAATAACAGGTCCAAACCTGTCCTACAAGGACTCTACGAGATGTTTAGCAGCGGGTGAAGCGGCCGCACCGTGACCGTGACCCAGAACCATAGCCCCAGCCGCTCGAGGACCACCAAACACGGAGAGATCTCAGAGAACATCACACAGCCAGTAGAACGCTGCCGAGAGCACCGCCAAGGCAGAGAACAGGAAACGAAGACTACCTGCACCGCCACAGAGAGGAAGACCAAAGGTAAGTCTCACCTAGGGAGACAAAAAATAACAGGAGAAGGTGGGGCGGGCAGAGTTTTTTATAGGCTAGGGATGGGTCTGGGGGAAGGCGGAGGGCCTCACATGTTAAGAAGGAAGACGCGGGAGGGACGGAAGGTAATGCTTGTAAGGTCTGCGATTTTGTGGCCTCAATGTAGTGGGTTTGCAGGTTTTCATGGCTGCGGTGCGAGTTTTGGTAACATGAAATGTTTGAAAGACATAAATTTTGAGGTGATTGTCAACATGTCAAAATTATGCATGGCCCTGCCATGCACAGCTATGGAAGGATTTCATAAACGACAACTACAGTTCAGTGATGTGCAATGAAGAAGTTCATGCGTTTACCAGTGACACACAGTGGGAATCTGAAGTGCAAACCAACTCACAATATGGATGTTAAATGTCTTCTCACGCCTCGTATTGCAGTTTTATATATGATGTAATGTGCTAATCTGAGGTGTAAACTTTCATCATGTTGAGGCTCCCTTAAAGGAACCTAACATAGAGATCACTGGTTTGAGCAACTTTACTTAATCAAATCGATAATGTTTGCTTACTCATTAAAGTTAAATGAGTTTATGACACGAATAGGCATAGGACCATGTTGGAAAGAAGAGTATTTCTTTTAACATGATTAGTGCAACACACACACACATACACACGCGCACGCGGCACAAACTCCAAAATCAAAGGGGGGGGGGGAGTTAAAACAATGGACAGACAAACACTACAGTCTATTGGAAAAAATGTCAATGTGAAATTATTGTAAGCCCATAACTCAAAAAAATGTGTGATTAAATTATTGGGTTCATGGCGAAGCGCATGTAGCGCCGAATACCTCGCAAATTTGACTAATCGAATGTGCGTGTCCTGATTCGCATATTCTCGAGAGGAACTGGATTGTTTTGCAAAAACAAGCCCATAACTTGTCCTTGGATGCGCCTGCACAACAAATCAACTCGTCTGCAAAAGTTATAACTCTTTACTGCTGATCCGCCTTATAAGTGTGTCATGGTTAAGAAAGCAATTTAGTATCTCAATAGGCTCACTGGCTTCTTTTGTTGCCAGGCCCTCAATTTCAATCAGTCCTCCTTAGCAGCGACAGAAAACCCTAGGCCCCCAGAACTGACAAGTGAAAGAGATTAGGTACTTATAACTCAGCCGCCTGCGGTCCGAATCCCAAAGCGAATCCAAGAAGAATGAAAAGATGACTTCAGGCGACGGCGAAGCCGGAGTGAGGGGAAATCTCTTATTTGCAGCTGCTGATGTATGCAGAGCTGCCAGCCATTTTGAAAGCGAGGCCAGCCAGGCTACCTTGTGTTTTCCCTGAGCAGTTCCTACAGTCATTGCAACTAACCAAAATAAAAAGGCTTTCAGGGGTATGGTTCTCTGTGCATGTTCATGTAAAATGTACTGCGTTTGACGTGTGGCTTTTACCAACAGAGTGAGGAATGTCACCTGTCGAAGCACACTATCTCTCCTTTGCTCATTCCAAGGAAATTAAATGCATTGCCTACTAGTGATGCAGAGGTGGTCAAGCTTTGGTATCAAAAAAGTGCATGCTGTGTTTTAATTAAATGAGTCTAGAAGGTTACAAAATAGTGCATATAAAGTGGAGAAAATGAACGGAAACCCGTGTACCTTCCTTTTCGCACTTGCTCAATGCCAGTTTTAAAGCTGTGTAAGGTTTGATAGATCGAAACCATCCAGGACGATTTGTTAGTAATTAATGCTAGTTCTTATCCCTAAAATACAGTGTTACTAAGCATCTTGTGACCACAACATCACTATCTTTACAAGCTCCCACCCCTGTCGAACTCAAACTTTCTCCAATGCCTTTCAAGCACAATGTGGCCCCCCACAAACACTTGCCGACTTCCTTGCTGGACAACTGGTAGTCAGACATTCATGTCCTATCCACATCAGTTTTACTCATGAGGCGAGGCCAGGAGTACGCAGGAGCCCTGAATAGCTGTCCGTCTATGCTGCCCTAATTTCATAACCCTGCTAGCATTGACAACCTCTTTTCTGAAGCCCTCTATCACTAATTACTGTACCTCATACTTTGCACCTTTCCTCGTGCCATTAGTCCAACTATTCCTTGTTCCCAATGAATCCTCCATTCTCGAAGGCAGCCGATGTCCCCATCATCTGTTGGCCCTCACAGGAAAAGACTTGCATATGTGTCAATGTCACCTCTAAACTGCTGCCTACACCAACCTCGTTTAGGGCCATATGTAGGTGGCATACACTTTACTGATTCTTAAATACCGAATTTTACTGATTCGGTATTTAAGAATCAGTACAGTGTATGTAGGTAATAATTCGGTAAATGTTACCGATTCGGAGAAATTCGGTAATTACCGAATCGGTATTTACCGATTCGGTAATGAGGCATACCTTCCCATTGATTGAATCAATGGGGAGGTATGCCTCATTACCGAATCGGTAAATACCGATTCGGTAATGGGGGGAGCACATTCAAGGGTGGCAGGTTGTCACATTGACACCCTGTTGCACCCCTGATTCCTGCATGTGTGCACATGTGGCGGACATACATGCCCTAAGGGCATGTATGTCTGCCACATGGCACTGTTATTTCAGCAAAATATTGCTTTGTGCAATGTATTCGGTATTTAGCACCAACCTATATTTGGTGCTAAATACCGAATTCTTTTTCCTAGACATCACTCATTTGAGTGTTACCTACATATCATTTCACGATTCGGTAATTTTACCGATTCGGTAAATTACCGAAACCTGAAATGTGCCCCCTACATACCAAAAGCCTAAATACCGGTCGGTAACGGGATATTTACCGAAAATCGGCCGTTACCGACCGGTATTAGGCTTCCTACATATGGCCCTTAGTATCTTGGGTAGCATTACAAAGGGATTTCTCTTATCTTCCAGAATTTAATTGATTCCATTAATTAAACTTCAATCACTTGGAATCTTTTGATGACCTAGTTAGTTGCTAAATGCACCACAGAGCTGGACTTTTTCATTAACCGCACAGTTGTCCACCATCATTACAAATGCCATGATGACATCTCAACGGTTGCTTGGATTTAAATCAGCACCTTCTTCCACCCTAAAGGCACTTATTGGTCCTGGGATATTTGAACAATAGGGTGGAGGACAACAGAGAACTTATGATCACAAGAAGTGGAGAAAGCTATTGACAACTTTATGTTCTATCATTTTGTGGGCTTTACCACTAAAGACACACGTCTCATTCTGGACATCTTCACTCAGTTAATACATCTCAGCTTCAATGAGTACCAAGTTCTCTCTTTGCTTGACTGTTACCTGATCCATTGTTCCACCAAAGTCAAGTAATTTTTAACACAAACATCTGCTCCATGGTGTCCCAAAGGTTGTCCGTCAGCCTTTCTGCCCTCCTTACATGGATAAAAGAAGCCAAAGTTGGCTACACTGGATGGCCTCATCATGGCTATGGTATCAATACTAATGATTCCCATCTAGTTATAATGAAATTATTTATTGGCATTTGGTAAATTAACATTGGCATTTGGCAGATTAACAAAATAAAATAAACAAAGAAAAATTATGCTTTCCATGTACCATTAACATACAGTCATTGTGAACAAACACATGCACCTACAAGGAGAATTCATTGTCAATGCAGAGAGAATACAGAACAATAATTCAATTGCTCATTCATTTGTGATACCCTAAAAGTTCATCCATTGTTTCCAATTTTCTTATGTTATGCGGAGATCCCTGTATATCGCTTACTACAGGATACCAGAGTCGCTCATCACTGCCGCAAGCAGCCTGCACCTTCCTCAGGGGTATTCAAGCCCCAGTAAGCCCTGTGCTGCACCTAGAGGCGCTGACGACAGTGGGTGCGCCCGGATGTGCTTAAATTAAATGTGCGGCACCCGCAGCACGCAACACACGCGGGCATGCCTGGGCCAAGGGCAGGGCTGCCTGTGCCCGTCAGAGCCCGAAGGAGGCTGGGCTGGGCCACCCCTCTAACAACGGTGGCACGGGACACTAGGACTTGGCTTCACAACCTTCAGGTACTGTGGCGTACTTGCGCCGTTAGCTTTAACCCTAATCGGTGCCTGTAGTGTTGCTTCTTTTTGCTTCTACAATGAGAAAATGTAAGGGAGTTGTGGGGACTTTGGATGCTTTTATTGTAAGGGCCAAATCAATGCTCAGTCATGAGATTGAACTGACTGAGAGGCAACTCTCCCTTGGTCCTCTATCCTTGCAGAGGCACTCTTCTTTGGGTTCATTTATCTCGGATTATGTCTCTCAGACTTGCTCGCCCCCATTATACAAGGCCAGCTGCAGTCTTCTCTTGCACCTCCTCCTGCTCCTGTATCTGACTTGGAAGCTTCCTCTCCAAATCTTGTAACCAGGCCAAGTATAGCTACAAGGACATCAACACGGACTTCAAAACCCCATAGTAAGTTCAAAATGAAAGAGCCACCAGTGAAGCGAAGATGGGGTGCGGGTACACAAAAATCAAAACAACAGAAAGGGATCAGGCATGCTAATCCTGAGGTGATACAAACTTGTACCATCTGTACGCAAACCGATGCTGCTTTCCTCGTACCCATCTGTAGCACTCCTGGTGGTGTTACTCTGGACAACGCTGGGGAGTCTGTTCAGGACACTCTTTTTGCACGGTTTAAAGAATTAATAGACAATTGCCTTGTTCCACTTTGGGGGCGTTTGGACCATCTGAATTTTACAATGAGTAAACTGTTTGGCCAAAAAGATCCACCTCAGCCATTAGAGTCCACTGCTGACACAGGGGAGGATACAGGCCCAGGTGTTCCTCATATATCTCCAGGCGAGTTTGGACCCCCAAGAGAGGCACTTCTAAACATGCCAATGGAAGCAGCCAATAGAAAAGAGGCCCGCACCACTGAGCCAGCAGTAACTACTGTTCCCTACTAAGTAGGGTCCGATTTCAATCAAAATCAATCATGGAGGTTTCCTACTGGCCCCAGGGGTTTTACTACTCCGAACGGGACTTTTGAACCTGTCTCCCACATGATGGACCCTAATGCTAAAGTGCGTGCCAAAATAGAGCCGGGCGGATTGTGTAGGTGGTGTTTCCTTGGTGGCTAACAAGGAAGGTCTTGGATACAAGAGACTCCCGACTATTAACCTACCCCCAGCTTCACTTCCATATGTTATTATATTGACTGGGGTACCCGAGATCACAGCATGTGACAAGGAAACACAGTTGGACTTAAGGAACAAGTGTCTATTTTGGCTGGCTAAACATGGTCAGTTTTCCTATGACTGCAGGAGAGATCTGAATGGTTCGTAGAGTTGGCTAGGTGGGTACGAGACCTAAAGCAATCAAGGGGACTGTATTGTTATTCATTTTAATAACCCACAGACTGCTCATGTCTTGGCTAGCCATATTCTTTGCCCCCAAAAGTTACCAACGGGTGTCAGGGCCCATACCTTGGACTACTTCTATCTTCATAGTCGCAATCATAACAGGTCCATCAACACCTGTGCCCCAGTCAACAGGTCATCAGGGCAACCTCTAGTGGCCCCATTCCCTAGACCTCTCTTTAACATTCCAGTGGTGAACAGGAATGGGGTTTTAGATGAGGTGGATTGACTTGTGTGGAATGGTGGTTCTGATCCACAAAGTGGGCGTAGGAGTCTAGGTAGGGAACCAAGGGACCTCAACACCGGGCAGATGATACAGGCTACTTTGTGTGGCACCAGGGATGTTCTAGGGGTCTCTCAAACTTATTACCAGCAGGAAAATCCACTGTTGGATGTGCAGGACTTTCCATTCTCTGGCACAGCTAGCAGCGGTTCCCCAACGGAAGGAGTGGAAGCAGTCCCTCTGGCATCCCCTTTGGTCCAGCATGAGAACACCTTAAGCCCTGATTTTAACAGCCTTCTCCCCTCTGCTGAATGCACTAATTCTGACCATAAGTTGAAGATTCTGTCCTGGATCATTGCCAGAATTAAAAACAAATTGGACTCCCCAGAATGGGGGCTCTTTGTAAGTAGTTATGATTTGTGTATGTTCCAGGAAACCTGAGCCAGGGAAAAAATTATGAGGACCGGATATGCAAACTTTGATATTTTAGCTACAAATGGGGGGGAGAGGTAGACCTTCTGGGGGCCTTTGTACCTGGGTTGCTACACATTTGGACTGCAAAGTGGATCACCTGAACACCTTGTCTAATGATATACAGTGTACCATACTTACCTTTCCACCCAGCCTCAAAATTGCCCTTATTAATATTTACTCTCGATCTGTAAGTATCTGCCATGAATCACAGACCTCTGAACAACTGAACACCTTCGTTGGCACTGTTCCCTCAAATATAAGACTGGTTTTAGGGGGTGATTTTAATTGTTAATTTGAGCCTTTTGTTGCATCTTCTGATGCACTTCCCAGTGCTGAGGATTGGCTATGGCTTATCCCTGACCCCCAAATACAAACAATCAAGGCCTGGACTCCGCTTGCCCTTCGGATTAATGCAGTTACACTAACCTATTCTCTGAGAGCTTGCAATGGCCGCACAAAGCCAGATGGAGCAGGGAAGTCAACTTTTAATAGACCTGGACAATCCTCTTTGCTGGATGACATCTTAGTTGAAGCAAGATCCTTGAAATGGGTGGCTGATTTCGCTGTCCTGCCACGACAGGACAGAGATCATAATGCCTTGAAATTGGAGCTATGGCTCCCAAATTTCAACAACCCTACGGACAGTAGCACCCCTGCATCTAGCAATGTAATTCTTGCTAATAATAGGAGGAAAATTAGATGGGGAACACTAAAGCAGTCTCCTGATAACATAGCAGCACTATTCTCTCTAACTATAAAGCCTATTCAGGAAATGGGGGAGATTGTTAAGGAAACAAACTCTCCTCAATTTATAGATAGAATAGAGGTGCTGCATACAGAACTAACAACTAGTTTGGCTAACGTATTTAACCCCCCGCCACATTCCAAGGCAAAGCAGGGTTTCAAATCAACCTGGTATAATAACACTTGCCGCAAGGCCAATAGAGCCCTCCTTGATGCCATTAAAAGTAATGATAGACACCAGATCAAGAAAATGAGGTGTTTCTATCGAGATTGCATTAAACAAGCAAATAAGGACTGGGGGTCAGATAGATGGGATTCATTAGATAGCCCATTCAAACAGAGACATGAAGTTGTTCTGGTCACTAGTGTGCTCAGATAGGAATGAAGGCCAGCCAGCTCTAGAGCCTAACATTGCTGCAGCGGCATGGAAGTCTCACTTCCAAGCCTTATATTCCATGGAAGTGGGCACTGACCTAGAACCCGGCAGGCTCTCACCAATCCCTGGGATAGCAGCTGTTGAGGATCAAGGAATCACCCTTGCTGAGGTTTTGAATGCAATTAGGAAGCTCTCTCCTAGTAAGGCATAAGGGCCTAGACTAGATCCTGGGGGACTTATATAGGAAAGAACCAACAATCTGGGGACCCTACCTCTGGTAGTCTTTAATGCCATCTTGCGAGGCATGGCAATCCAGACACCTGGCTGGGTGCTGATATTTACCCAGTCTTCAAAAAGGGCTCACCCCTTTTGTCGACCAACTATAGACCGGTCAGTTTGATCGATCTCAAATGGAAACTGTTTGCTAGGGTCCTCCTAGACCACCTTCAAGTATGGATGGAGGAGTGTAAAATCTTGAGTCCCTACCAGGCAGGTTTGAGGAAAAACATCTCCACTATTGGCCAAGTTCTAAGGCTACAGCTACTATACTGAAAGACGGTATCAATGGAGGGTGGCAGCCTCTATTTGATATTTGTCAACCTGAAAACTGCCTTTGATTTGGTACCATGAGATAAATTGAGGGAGGTTCTCGAACAACAGGGAATCCCCCGTATCTCCTGACATTGATCATGAGACTGCACATGGGCAATTATGCCCAAGTAAGTTACGGGATATTTGGGGAACTAACCCCTCATTTTCAAGTCAATAGAGGAGTAAGGCAGGGGTGTGTGCTTGCCCCAACTCTCTTTTGTCTTTTCATCAATGCTCAGGTTGCCCATTTAATTGAGGTAGTGGACAATGATGCCCCTAAGCTGATGCATAGCAAGGTGCCAGCAATGATGTTTGCGGATGAATCCTTGCTCCTCTCTAAGTCACCTATGGGCATCCAGAGGGTTCTTGAAAGCTTTGTAACATTCTGTGCAACTAGGGGGCTGGAGATTAAAACTCTCAAAACCAAATTTATGATTTTAATCCAGCTAAAACCTCCCGCCCTAACCCTTCTTTAAATGTTTAAATAGTACCGTGCTAGAGCGGGTGAAAGTTTTTGACTATCTTGGTGTCACATTGTCTGAAAAGTTTGACTGGGGCCCACAACTTGCTAAAGCTAGCCTAAAACTTGCCCAGATGGTAGGGGGACACTAAAAACTTATAGTAGCTCCTCCTGCAAACCGGCTGCCACGGTGGCCGAGATTTATAAAGTGAAAATTATGAGCGCTGTAATACATGGGGCTGATCTTTGGGGGCATTGTACCCCCAATGGACTGTCTGAAACTGAGAATAGCTTCTTGCAGCAGTTCCTGGGTCTTCCACCAAGTGCCCACCTTATTCCTTTACGTATGGATCTTGGTATTAGACCCTTAGCAGAGGAGATTGGTCTCCGCCCATTAACATTCTGGCGCAGACTGTGGGTTACCCCGCAACTTGCAGGTTATCAGTCAGAGTTTAAGGAGATTTTGGGCCTTGCGGGTGTGGGTAATCTGCCATGGCTTTCATATATAAGGGGCACATGCTATAAGCTAGGCCTTCCAAACCTATGGAGTAATCTGGAAGAAGCGTGTCAGGCCACTTCACGTCTTGCACTAGTTAGAGCATATAGATCGCTCAAACTAGCTGACATCCTGGGAAATGCTCAACTTGGTCGACTAACAGCTGACTTTTTAAACAACAAGGCTGAGTATCACTTTGAGCACTTTTTGGATGCCATTCAACCTTTCTTGGCAAGGAAACTTTATTTTCAGTTCAGAAAAGGGACTCTGACGCTTCGTGCCTTCACGAACACATGGTCAAAAGCCTTCCCCTTGGGGTGTCCTGCATGTAACTGCACCAATTAGACTGACATTCATGTTTTCTTTTTTTGTCCTGGGTACAAAATTGCTAGACGACGTTGGTTAGTCCCGCTTTTCATGAACCTGGGGTGTAGGGAGTATGCTGAGGCATTCAGAATATTGCACACGGACTCCCACCCACCCACAGTTTTTGCTGTTTTTCGCTTCTTGAACTCCATGTGGCACAATTGGAGGTCATTGTTAAACTCAGATTTGGAAGTCTAAAATATCTAAAGTATCTTCTTTATTGTCCATATTTTGTTATTTTTTTATTTACCAGAGTTATTTTAATGTCTCAAATTACTTTTAACCAGCTTCTAATTTGTTACATTCCAAATACCAACATCTTTGCACAGTGGAAACCTGAAGTTACCAACTTGATAAGGGGCAATCAGTGGTTGCTTACTAGTATATGATTTTTATTAAACTCCTTCTGTCATGATGAATTGTACTGGAGTTTTTAACCAAGTTTTTTCTCATTTTATGCTTATATATTGGCTCTTCCATGTATTTTATCTATTATTGTTTGTTTGTTCACTTTTTAAAGCCTCTCAGACCGAAATAAAGATGTTATAATGGTAACGGATACCAAAGTTAGTAAGGCCTGCCTTCTATTCTAGTCAGGGTGAAGATGCTGCCCTTTAATCCTGAGAATTATCTGCCTTCATCAAGAGTAGGGCTGAGCCTAGGAAGGACTACTTGTATCTAATATACCCTAACTCCTCTGGAACATTGAGAAATGTTGCCTGGTAGTCAAGTACAATCTATTGGTCCAATCCCATCAAAAGCATGTTGGTTAACTTGTTCCAGTCAGGCATTGGCATCTGGGATACCAGGGGAATCAGCATAACACCTTCCTCTTTTAAATTAGACACAATGCAACAAATTGAATATAGTTAATTTAATATATTGTGTCATAAAAGCAACATCCCTGTGGGACATGAAAACTTTTGCCCAGTCTTCCTCCTACATTTCCCCTAGATCCCTCTCTTTGGCCTGTCTGTGGAGATTCGATTAAATGTATGAATGACTAGTGATTTGTGTACCTTACATCCGGTCTTACAACTTGGACATGATGAATTTAGCCTCCAGAGGCCTAAAGCCAGGGGCACCTCTACATTAAACAGTTATGGTAGCAACACATGACTTTGTTGCAAATAACAGGGGAACTGGTTTAGTGGAGCCTGAAATCTTCCTGGAGCTCTGAAAAGAGTGTAATGTTATTATGAGTGAATACAGCTCCAATATGGAAAATCCACTACTTGGGGAAGTTCTGTGCCTACCTGCAAGGGAGCACCTCCTCCCCATTCCCCCATTCAGTTTCCTTGTCCTATGCAACTTGAGACCGCGGAGGACTCGGCCCGATGCTGTGTACACGAGCGGCGCTGGCATTGCAACCGCCACGGACGTGAGGAGGGGACGGCCGATGCCATCTCGAGAGCCGGCCCGATGTGCACACGGGGCGGGTCGTGGGTGGCTCTACACTCTGCATCCTGCTCCTGTCCCCCCCCCCCCGATCTCTACAGAAACATCATTAATGGTGCACGGCACGGAGGGGTGAGTCGCTGTGCTGCTCTGAGGTGACGATCTGCCTGCTGTAGAGGAGAGAGTGCGGCGGCCCCGACGAGCACATGTGGGGGGGAGAGTCTACTGCCATTATTAACGAGTGGATGGATGCCCCTGTATGCGCCTGCTGTGGGTCATAAGCGGATGTCCTGGGGTGAGGCTGAAGGCTATTGCTTACCACTGAGGGGAGGTGTGGAGGTTCCTGTCTCCTGAAGCGGAGTCCTGGAAGGTGTTGATGAAGACTTCCGTCACCTTATAGACGCACTGTGAGGGGCTTATTGTGGATTTACCTGGAGCTTACTGTGTTGCCTCGTTGCTTCATCCCTCCTTGGACTGCTGTGAGTTGCCGGGTGGCATGGGTTGCTGATATTTGAGACCGGTGTCCTTGCGGCCTCTGCTGTTGAGCTGCCCTGGATGACGCGCGCTGGGGAAGGTTGCCCGATGCTGGTGCCGGCGGCTGCTGGATGCATGAGCGCACCTTAGAGCTGCTGCTGGTCGAGGGTGTGCGGGGGGTGCCTGCTCCGTGCGCTGGTGGATCAAGACGCTAGTGCCGCTGGTTTGACCCGCCGGGCCCTGCTGCTCCTGATTTCTTGCACGGATCCGCTTCGATATTCGCTCATTGCTTGAGCGCTAGCTGCCTGCGGGGACATGCTGCCCAGTGTCGCTGCTGAGGTGAGCTGCTGGTCGGGCTGGATGAAGGTTGCGCAGGACAACGGCGTGGCCTTGCCTGCTCATTGAAGAGGTTGCGCTGGCAGAGTGGAGTGCTTGGATACCCTGTGCCGCCCATTTCAAGTAGAGCATTCTGAGCTGCCTGTCTCCTTCACTATGGGTAAGCCTGACACGAAGCAGGCAAAGATCATTTTTGATAAACGATCCATGCGCCAAACTGAGTCCCCCTCGGATGCCCATTCAGCTGACCATCAGAACTCACAGGTGGAGGATCGAGGGGAGGACCCTTATGTTGGAAATGCACTCAAGTTTACGTACCATTGACTCCAAGCTGGATAACCTGTCTGCGCAGCTGGACTCCATCAAAACCCAAGTGGCAGTGCATGAAACTCGCCTAGACGTCATGGAAAACCGACAAACTGACTTCCACGAGTCATTAGGGACAAGAACGACGATTTAGAAGCGAGGTCGCGCAGGAACAACCTGCTCATTACGGGAATTCCGGAAACAACTGCTATGACCAGAATGGAGACCTTCGTCTCAGACCTCCTGCATGAGCTGTTCGATCCCCACTTATCACCTGTATTTGTGGTTGAAAAAGCGCATAGATCTTTGGGCCCTAAGCCTCCGGTGGGAGCGCCGCCTCGTCCGAATTTGGCCAACCTTTTTTTTTTTTTTGTCCTCATCTCACCAAAGACTTCCACAGATTTGACAAGCCAACATTATCTCATTCCTGAGGGCCTCTTTGGCTCACTGTTTCCATCTAGGCCCCACGGCCTTCCTCTCGTATTTGAGGACTGGTGTAATCATGGGACCTTGTAGGTAAAGCTCTTTTTGTTTTTCGATTCGTTGGTAGATCGAATCGAGTCAAATCAGGTGTCTCTGCCGTGCCCATCTTATCAAGGGTTGCCAAATGTTATGATGACTGTCGTCCCTGGTGTCTTGGTCTAATCGCGCCATTTTTATGGCGGCTCTCAACCATTCTTCCTTGCCCGGAGCGATGTTGTCCTTCCACTTAATACAGATTTCTCTTCTTGCCAGGAGGATCAGGTATAAAACGAGGATCATGTGATCCTGTGAGAGCACGCCACTGGTTGAATCGTTCTTACCAAAAAACACCAGGGATAGATCTACTACTATGTCTACTTCTAATATAGATGACAGTACATCTTCCAAGCCTTTCCAATATGCTGTTAATCCGGGGCACTGGAAGAAAATGTGTAGATCATTGGCTTGAACAAGGCTGCATCTTGGGCAGCTTGGGGGCGGGATTGGTGCAAATTTTGCAATTTTGGCTGGAGTATAGTATAACCTGTTTATTACAAAAAAGTGATTTTTCTTCAGAGATGCCGGCTTTATATATTTATACAATAATTTTAATGATGGATTAAATAACTCCTCAATGCGAGTGTCTAAAGGTGTTCCTTTCCAAACTGAGGAGGGAGGAGGGGTCTTGATTTCCTCTGCTTCCTGAATTCGAGCATACCATAAGGCTATCTCCTTCTTCCTCGGGGACGTATCTTGTAATAGTTGTTCTAGTGCCCAGTTTCCGGCGATGTCGCGCTTTTCTGACTCATACCAACTTTTTAATTGTAGATATTTAAACCTTGAAAAAAGAGGGCCTACTTTAACTGATAGTATTTCCCAAGGAAGGAAACCCTCTGAGTCCACCAGTTCTGACCACCTCTCCATACCTGAGTTTCTGATTGGTATTGCCAAACTGTCACACATACAGGGAGGGGTCCCCGGAGAATCCCAAATTGGAGCAAAATTCGAAAAGTAACCAATACCCCATATCCTCCTCATTTGATACCAATTTAATAAGGCAGATTTCAATACCTTTAGCCGGACCCTTTTAAAAAACCTTGGTGACCCGTATTTGTACAAAAACCCGCCTTGCCGGCTGCCGCCCTCGACTAACACCATTTCCCCCAGTACTCTCCCCCATATAGTTGTGTCTGGGTAGGTTAATAGCATTCTAACAGCTTTAAACTGGAAGGCCATTAGATACCAGTTAATGTCAGGTAGGGCTAATCCTCCTTTGAGTAACTTCCTCCTAAGCTTTTTCCACGACATCCTAGCAGTTTTTTGACCCCAAATAAAGCTACCTATTTTACCCTGTATCTTGGCTATGGTTTTACCAGGAAAAGTTAATGGAATAGCATTGAAAATATAGGTTAGTTTAGGGAGCACAGACATTTTGACCAAGTTTACCCTCCCATAGAAGGTCAAAGGGAGGTTCTTCCATTTGGCAAATAGATAATCTATGTCCTTTCTGATTTTCCCAAGATTTATCTGAGTTGGCCCGATACCCTGAGACCTTACCAAATTCCCTTAACGTAAATTCCAAATGTGGGATTGCATTCTCAGGATCGTTAGTGTAAACTATCACGTTTTCTGCATAAAGTGCCAATTTACATTCATAGCTTAATGATTTAAAAGGGGTGATGTCATTATTCAGTCTGATTGTTTGGGCTAGGGGCTCTATATAGAGGTTAAACAAAAGGGGAGACAGGGGACATCCCTGCCTTGTCCCTCTCTGAATAGGAAAGCTAGGAGTTAGTGAACCATTTAGGAGGATTTTAGCCAAGACGCCTGAGTAACAGTGCTTAATAGTTTGTATAAATACGGGGCCTATTCCCATGACCTCCAAAACATGCCACAGATATCTCCAACACATGCGATCGAATGCTTTGGCGGCATCAACTGCCACTACTGCCAGTGGGTCTTTTCTCGCTTCTGCCAGATCGATGTTTCCGATTAAAAGTTGGGTTTGATCTTGAATAACCCTCCCTTGTATGAAGCCTTTCTGGTCAGAGTTAATTAAACTAGGAGCTAACTTCGCCAGTCTCTCTGCTAATATGCCCATGAAGATTTTATAATCTGCATTGAGCAGAGAGATTGGACGGTAGGAATCTGCCGCCAAGGGGTCCTTCCCTGGTTTTAAAATTAACACTAACGTGGCCTCACACCATGATCTGGGCATCACCCCATTGAGACAGTAGATTGAGTTGAAAAGCCCGTGGAGTGTTGGTAAAAGGTCGTCTTGAAGTAATTTGTATATTTCGTTAGGGAGGGCATCGAGCCCAGCAGCTTTTTTGTTTTTTAACCGCTTTATTTGGATCGATATCTCCTCTGTAGTAATGGGAGCATCCAGAACCATCTTGGAGGCCTCCGTTAAAACTGGAAGAGACTTATCTTTTAACCAATTAGATATCTGGGCTTGGGAGGGTTCGAGGTCTTCCTTATATAGGTCTGAAAATAGTGTTA
This sequence comes from Triturus cristatus, assembly GCF_964204655.1. NCBI lineage: Eukaryota > Metazoa > Chordata > Amphibia > Caudata > Salamandridae > Triturus > Triturus cristatus. The sequence goes on along the minus strand of NC_140591.1, from coordinate 1,360,517,591 downwards.
GCAAAGTCTTCTGTATTTCCTCCGGGTTACTAGATTTATTTCCGTTACTATCAATAAATAACTCATTGATATCATTCTTTGCCCTATCTAATCTTGCCTTCCAGGCCAGAATTGCCCCCGCTTTCTCTCTGTATTCGAAGACCTCCATGTTTCTAGTCTGCCATTGCGCCTTACACTTCTTATCTAAAAAGAGCCTAACGTTTTGTCTTGCCTCCTCCAATTTACTATTTATCAGATCTAATTCCCCCGCACCTCCCATTAGAGCCTCCCTCCTTTCAGTCTCCAACGTAGCAATCTTTCCCTCAAGGGTATTTAATTCCTGGGTCTTTATTCGATTTTTTAAACTTATTTGTACTTGTATTAGACCTCTTAGGTTAGCTTTATAGGCATCCCATACATGGTCTATGGAGGTTGATCCCAGGTTAATAGAAAAGAATTCTAAGCAAGAGCTACTGATAGATTGGATTATTTCTGAGTTCATTAACATTGCTCTGTTCAGGGTCCATCTGGTTTGGAAACGTTTATCGCTAATCTCATAAACTACTAATAAGGGTGCATGGTCTGATAAGTGTGTTGGCAAAACCATAATGCTTGTAAAACTTTTTAGTGCTTCTTTATTCACCAATATATAATCTATCCATGAAGAATGATTATATTTGTTCCTATAATAAGTGAATCCCTGGGTATTGCTTACCTTGGCTCTCCATAAATCAACTAAATTTAAGTTTGAGATTAAGTTTTTCAAGACCCTTCGTGATATTGGAGTTGCTATAGTATGACTTGCGTGGGAACTGTCTTTTACTGGATCGAGTTTTACATTAAAATCCCCTCCTACTATCAGGGGAGGATTTGCTAACATTAGGCTACCTTGTAGTTTAACTAAGTAAGAGGGGTCATCTGAATTTGGTCCATAGTAGGATGAGCATTTCATTTCAACTCCCCTGATATCTAGGAGGGCAATTATCCATCTACCTGATTGGTCCGTTTGGACTGACTTAATCCTACATGGGAGCCCCTTTTTTACTACGATTGCTACCCCTCGGATGTTCGTTACTTGTTGTGAAGCACAAAAGCACTGTACCCATGGGGTCTTTGAAAAGACCGCTTGAAATTCAACTGAATTTAAATGTGTCTCTTGCAGTAGACATATCTGTGCTGGTGCGAGCTCTAAATATTTTAATATCAATCTACGCCTACGCTCGCACCTCAGACCGTTTAAATTCCAAGAAATATAATGAATTTTACGGACTTTATTCATCCTACTGGTTGTTACCATGAGTTTTCCTTAGAATAGACATTCTTCCTTATTGCTTTATTACTGTTAAATAAACCTAAATCTTGGTGTGATGAGGTATTTTTATTTTTATTTTTCCTCCCCTTACTCTGCTCCCCACCTAGTGTTACCCCCCTCTCAACTCCCCTCCCACTCCTACCCCCTTAATCTCCCCAACGTGGCCCTTTACCCTCCCATTATTCCCTAACCCTTGAGGAACCCTCCCTTCTATTAGGCTGATCTAAGCCTGTTCGGGTGCTTTCCTCTCGTGCTCTCCCCTATCTAAAGACTGAGATATATATTATGGGCGGAAAAGGACCAAACCTTCAGGTTTTAGCATCTATATCTCCCTCCTGTTATGTTACCCACCCTTTTTCTCTTGCTGGATTTTAGCAATGAATGTATCGACATCTTCCAGTGTCCGTAACATGTGCATGTGGTTCTTCCACATAACCCGAAGGGTGGCTGGGAATCTTAATTGTGCTTTTGCCCCAAGCTATTTATCTCTTCTAGCCTCTTCCCCATTTCCCACTGTCTTGTGGCTGTTATGTGGGAAATATCGGATCTTATAGTGAAGGAAAATGTGGGATTAACCGTTGGTGGCGAAGATAGTGTCCCGTCTTTTAATGCTGTGAGGATTAGCTCTTTGATGGAATAGGTTAAGAAATTCACCAGTATCTTACGTGGCTTCTGTTTCCCAGTCTTTCTTTTAAAGGGGTCTCTATGAATCCTTTGAATGTCGTGATTAAGATTAATATTCGGCAAGTTTTTGAGGATAGTTGCCTTTAACAGAGTGATCAGAAAACCTTTCAAGTCACCCCCTTCAAGTGCCTCTGGGACATTTAAAATTTTTAGATTGTTTCGCCTCGAGTGATTCTCTAGACGTTCCAGGTCATCCTTCAGTTCTTTATTCTCAACAAAGAGAGAGTCTAACCTTGCTGTGGTAGTCTCTAAGGAATCTTTCAGTTTTGGTATCTCTTCTTCAAGAGTCTCGGTTCTAGCCGTGACCTCTTCCAATTTTTTAGCCAGAGCATCACATGAGATCCGGATAGCTGCCTGATTTGCCTCTGAGACGGAGAACCGCGTAGCCATCTCCGCTTGATTTGTCTCTGAAATAGTGAACCTGGATGTCATTTCTTCCTTCATTGCTAACAACAGATCTGCTAATGAGCATGGGTTAGATGTTAAGGTATCTAGAGTGGGACGACTTGAATATCTCTGATTAATCGCTGGCCCAATTTCCATTTCGCCTTGTTCTTGATCCTTGACCTTGTTATGGATTTCTTCCTCTTGGTCCTCCTCTTGAACCTCTAACACTGAGAATCTATTGGAGAGGACTGTTCCTGTAGGCAGATCTTGTTCCGATGACATTGTAGGGGCGAATTTTGCATGTTGTTTGTTTAGCTCTTGATTTAGACCCCTATTGTCGCTAATTGTAGCCTTCTTGGTTGTCTTAATCTTTACTGACCTCCCCACCTTCTCTTTAGGCGTAGAAATGAGAGACAGATCTGGGGGTGACGGTAGTATATTCGGCGTGTCTGTTGGAGGAGCTGCTCCCTCCTGTTGCATAGGGCTAGGCATGACTTTGCTTAGCGGTAGGGGCGATTTGGCTGAAGATATGAGTGAGATAACCTGGTAGTATGTTTTCAGTGATGGAGTGACTTTAGTTTTAATTACAAGGTTTTTTTTTACTCTTTTCTAACAATCTTGACTTCCCCTTTGACTGCCCGTGGATTGACTCCGTGGGCAGCTCTCGAGCTGTGACCTCGGGGATTATTGCCACAGGCGCTGGAGCCCTCTGGGAAAAGTGTAAAAAATCCCTGTTAGCAGCTAGGTGTGCTGCTCTTGCTCGCAAGGAATATCTACTTAACTTGGGTGGGGAAATGTCCTCATATAATTTTGTGCTTTTCTCCATACAATCCAATGAGCGGGCGGCCCCCCCTTTTGAATAGCAACCCCTACACAGACCACCGCAACAAATACACTCTTCACCGGACTCCTTGCTGAACTCAAAACCGCCAGCAAAGTGGTAAGGGAAACCAGCCTCTCGACATCCCAGTACTTCGAAGAAGAAATCCCCCACGGAGACCTCGGTCTGGGTTTTGCACTCCAACCGGGCCCCCCCTACCTTCAACACGAAACTGTTGACTCGGACGTTGTGCTGGGCTTCCCCACAGTGACCGCCAAAGCTGCGAGTGCAGAGCGTTGCCTCCTCACGCTGCTGCCGCCACCTCCCACTTACAGCGCGAGTTCCCGGAGACGGCTCCGCCTTTGTCCCGGGGGTCGAGCGCGTTCCCCTTGATCAAGAGAGGACAGGGCAACCGGCGCCTACAGCACTCCTCTCTCATCGCCAGGACGATCACCGGAATCAGCGTTCGATGTTAGCCGAAGGGTGACCGTGTTAGTCCGCCATCGCACACATGGAGGAGAGCGAGAGAAATGCACCCGCGACCGCTCACACTACGGCCGCCATGTTCCTCCCCCGATTTTGGCCAAGCTTTTGAACTAAAAGGATCGAGACACCATTCTGCGTGTGGTGAGGGAAAAGGGGCACATGACGCACGGAGGTAATACCATCTCATTTTATCCGGACTTCACGCTGGCGGTGCAGGCGGCGAGGCGGGAGTTCCTGCCGGCTAAGCGCATCCTTCTACAGGCGCAAATTCCTTATTCTTTGCTTTACCCTGCCAAACTGAAAGTCTCCCATGACGGAACCGCGCATTATTTTACTGATGCGAAATCTGCCTTCAAGTTTGCAAAACATGTTGGAGGGAAGGCGGCTACAGACTCACGTGGTGCCGGGGCGTCTGGTTCCGGCCGTCTCAGTGATAATGACTGATTGTTTTTGTCCCACAGCCTCTTCAGTCTGAGATTTTGAGGTGCCCATGCGAGTGGTAATCTATGTACACCCTGAAATGAGCTCTAGTATACATGGCTCTTTGGCATTTAGGTTAATTGGGGTCGTTGGGAAGGGCCTGTAATACATGCTGCAGTATTTCCAGCCACCATGTGCGAACAGGGGAAACTGCTGAAGCCACTATGTCCCCATGTGGAGTTCCCCTTTTTCATATAAACGATTGTTATGCCTTTGGCTGTTTAGGGGGGGTCTTCTACAATCTGATTGGGGGGTTGGAGTGGGTGGTGGATGGAGGGTAGGGGTTCTTATTTCATTTAATGCCGGTAAGATTACAGGACGTTGGGTCACACTCACAGCCTATGTCACGGTGTTACTGTGTCCTGGTGGTTCCCACTGCAATAATTGGTTCAGTATTATTAGACACACGCTGTAACCCCAAATTTTTTAACGTGGAACATCAGAGGGTTGAATGATGGCAGGAAAGCTAGGCTTGTGCATGCCTACCTATCTAGACATAATATTGATATCTGTTTAGTGCAAGAGACGCATTTAAATGTCGCACCATCGCAGAGGTTGTGACATAGCAGGTGGGGGCATGTATATTCAGCTATTTATTCCAATTATGCTAGAGGGGTGGCAGTGTTGGTGAGGAAGGGGTTGGACTGGCGTGAGGGCAGGGTGTACAGGGATCCCGAGGGATGGCTCGTCATGCTACACAGGGTGTTAGGAGGGATCTCATTGGTACTGGTTGCCATTTATGGTCCAAACACTGACTCTCCCGAATTTTTTCAGGACATATGGTCCAGAACTGTAATGACTGGCTGCGATACAATATTATGGGGCGGGGACTATAATGCAATCCTGAACGATGCTATGGATAGGAAGGGCGGGGCTCGCTCGCTACACCCGACGGCCACTGCCGCTTTACAGAACATTGTTGCGGAGGGGTGGTTAGTGGATATCTGGCGTGACAGGCACCCCCTGGTGCGGGAGGGTACGTGTATGTCCGACCACCATAGAGCCTGGTCCCGATTGGACTAATGGCTGGTCTCTAGGGATGTGGCTGCATGGACTTTGGTGGTTTCCCACTTACCGCGTACATTATCCGATCATGCCCCTTGTTTATTGCGACTATCCCTCCCTCGGTCACGTCCTCGGGCATTTACGTGGCGCCTACCGCCACATGCCTTGATGGATTATGCCTTTAAGGAAGAAATTAGGGCGGACATTGTTGACTATTTCGATACTAATGTGGGCTCAGTTCAAACTGAAGCCTCTCTTTGGGAGGCATTTAAAGTGGTAATCAGGGGCCAATGTATCACTCGTCAAGCGGGAGTGCTGAAGGCTCTCCGGGGCACGTTGCTAGCCCTGGAGTCCCAAATCAGGCAGCTTGAGAAACAATATTACTCTACGAATGAGCCTGGCATCACGAAAACTTTGAAAGATAAACTGCTGGAATTTGCGGAAGAAGCCCAAAGAGAAGTGAAGTTTTTGGGGAAATATGCGGAGGCGCGCAGGTATGGTGAAGGGGATAGACCAGGGCGCACATTAGCTGGGCTGCTTCGACCATCTAGATCTGCCACATTTATCCATGCAGTCCGGACCCCAGGGGGAACACTTGTTCGAGGCCCAGAGAAAGTCTTAACTGAGTTCTCTATGTACTATACTAGTTTATATACTACAAGACAGGGTATACTTACTGAGGAGCTGCAGGAATTATTAGAGTCCGTGGCCCTAGTTTGGTTAAATAATAATCATAGAGCATATATGGACCTCCCGTATACAGTGGCAGATGCAGCACAAGTGATTAAAAGCTTGCCCCTGGGTAAGGCCCCGGGACCGGACGAGCTGACTACTGCCTTTTATAAAGGTTATGTTGACGAATTAGCACCCCGACTACTGGCGGTCTACGGGGAGGCATTGGAGGGAGGGATATTGCCCCCATCTATGAGAGAAGCGATTATCATTACTCTCCTCAAGCCCGGGAAGCCAGAGGAGAACCTGGATTCATACCGGGAGTTGTCAATGATAAATGTGGATGTCAAGATCCTGGCTAAGCTTGTTGCCAATCGATTGCAGCCTCTGCTGCCAATGGTGGCCCTTCCTGACCAATCAGGATTTATCCCGGGGAGATCCACTTCCCATAATTTGAGGACTGTTTTCTCGGTGCTGCATTATCTACACCCCGACGGGAGAGCTGCGGTTGTATTCTTGGATGCCACTAAGGCGTTCAATACGCTCGAGTGGCCGTATCTTTTCACGATTCTGGGTTGTATGGGATTTAGCCCACTGTTTATACAGAGCATACGGCTGCTATACACGCTACCTAGCGCATGCATACAGGTAAATGGCCTGCTTTCTGATCCATTTCCAATCTCGTGGGGTACGAGACAAGGATGCCTGCTGTCCCCTTGCTCTTCTAATTGCGATGGAGCCGCTGGCGGCCCGCATCCGGCAACATCATACCACAAGGGGCATTGGATTCAGCTCTAGAAGTTTGCTCATTTCACTCTATGCAGATGATGTTACTCTTTATCTTACTAATCCAGAGGAGAACCTTGATCCCCTCTTGAGGGAATTCATCCACTTTGGGGGATTGTCTGGTATTTTTATTAACTGGGCCAAGTTGGTGGTTTTTCCATTGATGGACAACACCCCACCCCTGACATCGGAATTCCCCGTTAGGTGGGAGGCGGATGAGGTTAAATAACTAGGGATCTGGATAAGTAGGGACACGCAGGAGGTGTGGAGATTAAACTGTGGTCGAGCGGTTACATGGTTGGAGGATAAGGTCAACGTTTGGTCTAAACAGCCTCTATCGCTTGCTGGCAGGATTGCTTTGGCCAAAATGGTAATATTACCAAAATTCCTGTACCTCTTTGTGAATATTCCGATTCCCCTCACTCTGCAGTTCGTCAAGTCCCTGAGATCCCTGCTGATCTCTTTGGCATGGGCAGGCAGACAGGCTAGAGCCTCCTGGGACCTGTTGACCCTCCCACTGTGGCAGGGTGGCCTGGGTGCGCCGGACATGCAGTTATATGCATTTTGTGCGCAGGCACACTTTTTGCATTTCTGGGTACACCCCACCCCCTTCCAGCCACACGTGGCGGTGGAGATGGCTGTGGTGGCCCCCATCCCACTTAATGTGGCATTATATCAGAAAGCCCGCAGCCCTCAAGGAGATATTGACTCTGCGGGTACGCTGTGTTGGGCATGGGAGGAGTTGCGCAGGCGTGCACGTATACCGGTGCTGTTTGCTCCTTCGATTCCTTTGATGCATAATCCAATGCTGCCTTGCATGCATGACAGTGTTAGCAAATCGCGGGCTCTGGAGATGAACCTTATCACCTTTGCTGATTTTTATCCTGGGGACGAGTTCAGACCTCCCCCGTGGCATCTGAGGGCAAACCGATGACATTTGGGGAACTCTTTCTGTACCACAGGGTGCGCGCAGCATGTCGGTCCTTATGGGACGGCTTTCCAAGGGTGCCACCGCAGTTACCTGCTTTGGAAAACGTATTGAAAACTCCACCCCCACGTAAACTTATTACGCGACTATACACACGCATGCAAGACACTGCCCCATTGGTAGTTCCTCCGTCATTCAATAACTGTAATGCAGATCTCAAGACACCTCTGACTGATGCACAATGGAGTTTCTGTTGCGGGCAGCTAACTGAACTATCTCCCAACTACAAATTAAGGCTGATCCATTTTTAGTATGTGCATCGGCTTTATAGAACACCAGTTAGCCTCTATCTCATGGGTTTACGTGACACTGACAACTGCTGGCGGTGTGGATGCAGTTCAGCTGCTTTTTTGCATATAGCATGGGACTGCCCCAGGATTGCTAGATATTAGGCATTGATTTTGACTCCATAAATTCTATCCTGAATGTATCGTTAGCCCCCTCCCCTGCTTTGGGACTCTTGGGATATGTTAAAGACACACCGCCTAAACTGAGTAAGCTGCATGCCCTTTTGTTGTTGTTTGCGAAAAGGCAAGTTGCGATTCATTGGGGCAGAAGACGGGTGCCTGACATTAGGGATTGGGTTCGAGATGTCACGTATGGGCACACACAATTGGGAGTGTTCTGGGAATTGATGCCAATGTCTTCCAGACCCCATGATATATGGGAGCCTTTTTTGGCATGGCTCCAAAGGCAGCAGGAGTCGACTGAGGGGGAGGCAACGATTGCGACACTGCCAGGAGATGGTCATGTTTAGATGACGACAGATAGCCCCACCCCTGGGGGATAATCCTTGGGGGAACAGGTGGGGAGGACATGTCGGGGTTGGATTTTCTTTTTGAACCCACCAGGCTGTGTAATGAAGTTCGCTCTTATTGCTGTCACATTTGGTCCTCTACGATATCATTTGGGTGAAGGTCGCATGTTGATTTCTATGATGGGGGTGGGATACTGGGACACTTGCTTTCTTTTTGATATGCATTTTTGTGCAATTGTGAGATTGTGATTCTCTTTCTGAGCTCCTATATTGATCTCTATGCCGGCTGGTTGTATTGTTTGGTAATTTTGTTGTTTTTGAAAATGTCAATAAATAAAAAAATAAAATAAAAAAAAGGTAGGCCCAGGGTACCCTCATCGGCAGAGTGCAGTGTATTTGAAAGGTAGGACGTAAACTATGTCCTCATAGTAAAATACTGCCAATTTCGTTTTTCACTATTGAAAGGACTAGCTGTCCCATGAGCAATTATTGAAACTGCCTTGTAACCTCTTACAAATGTAACTTAAAATTGGGAAAAAATAGAGATTTGGCGTTTGGGCTCTCTGAGCTCAGGATTTATTAGCACATCTTTTAGTGAAGGTGGTTTTCAAATTGTGTGTTCGAAAATGCCACTTTTAGAAGTTGTTAACCATCCTGTGCCTCTGTCTACCTGTGAAATTAAGGTCTGGTTTAGAATGATAGGGTCCTGTTTGTGCATTAACTCTAGACAATCACACAAAGAGAGTTGAGGTGTTCCCTGCATATCCTGATGGACCATCACCAGGCGGATGGGCCTTCCTGACCTAGAGTGGTGGGAGGAGCTGTCACCTGCACCTGAATAGGACTGGGCCTGGACTCTCACAATGCTGTCTCCACTCCCCTGGAGTGTTTCTGGAGCAAGACCAGGAAGAACTACTTCAAAGGCCAAAAGGGGTATAAGTATTGAACCTAAAACCCCAGACTTTTAGAACACTTCTGGATCAAGAGGAACCTCTGCCAAAGAGAAGAGCTGAAGAGCTGTAAGAATGAGCACTGCCCCTTTGTTGTGTTTTCTTTGCTGGGTTGGCCTGCAGTTGTTGCTTCTGCTTTGGAGAGGAAAAGGACTGGACTTTGCTTTGTATCCTGCTTGTGAAGTTTCTCCAAGGGCTTGTGTGAGCTTGCATCATGTTAAGAAGTCTCAGGGCCAGCAAAGACTTCACCTGCACCATCCCTGAATTCCATGGCTGGGAGTTCTGACCTGCCAAGTGCTGTCAATTCCAGTTCTGGGTCCTTGGAGTTTGTTCCTGCTGCACAGACCTGCTTGAAACCATCAAAATCGATGCATCACCTTTCCAGTGCCTGTTTTACCAATGCAGCACTGCTGTGCAGAAGAAGTGTGCATGCATCGCCGCCGTGAGGCCGAAGAAATCGCCTCAGCACCTGCCCGTGACCAAAGAAACCACGGCAGCCCAAGTTCACAGGCCCTTCTGTGCAACTGACAAGATTGATGCACTGTTGGACAGCGGCTGAAGAAACCAACGAAGTGCCAGTTTGCAACCACTGCATCGATCTCCAGTGCATCCAGATTACCACACATCATACCTGTGCGATATGTTTCTTGATGCCAGAACCCTCTTGGATTTCAATGCATCGCTTCTCCCTACAATATGGAATCGACCAACACTTCTCCTGCGTGCAGCATTGACGCATCGCCTCCCCAAGGATACAGGAACTGACACATAAGTGTGTTTTCCAATGCTTCCCTCCTCTGCAGCTGTTTTGCCTTGTGGAGTATGATGCAACTGAGGTACTTTGTGTGACATCAGCACATCCATAGAGTTCTATGGACAGAATTGTTTGAAACATTTTTAAAAGTCATATTTTGAGTTGTGTAAGTTGATTTTTGTCGTTTTGGTCTTGTTTGGTTTAGATGAAGATACTTTATTTTTCTATACTGGTGTGTTGTCCATTTGTAGTATTTTCACTGTGTTACTGTGTGTGTTATGTACAAATACTTTACACATTGCCTCTGAGATAAACCTGACTAATTGTGCTAAGCTACCAAGGGAGAAATCAGGGGTTATCTAGGTGTGTACCTTATCCTGACTAGAAGGATGGGTCCCTACATGGACAGGCTGCCAATAAGAAACCTCCATTTCTAACAACCCTAATAAATAATGCCTAATTAAGAAACGTAGTAAGGGAATAAATGTGGTATATACACATATTTTACCATCCACCAGCATCAAAAACCAAATACCATTCAGGTTGAAACCTTTTCCTGGAATTGCTCATGTGATCCCATTTCCTATGTCTTCTTAATGCTCATCTAATGATCACTCTTTTACACCCATGCATCACCACAACCTCTCCTGGTTTCTATTTCAGACATCATCAATGATCATCAAAATGTATGCATCTTGGGCATATTTAGCACGTTTCAACAAGCAAGATCTGAATCACCCCATTTTGCTCACATCTAACTTTGAAGTCCTTGACCTACGCCATCACAGCACTAGGCCGATTAACTCTGCTGCCCACTCTCTCAAAGCAATCAAAGCCCCAAAAAGACAGATCTCACTGACAACGTCAGTACCAGGAGTCATCACCACATCGCCAACTTTGATATCAGCCTTCCCGTTACACCACCTTGCATTAACATCTTCCCTCCCAAATATGCTGAGAACACATTGGAAAGAATCTCAAACTGGATGCATTTGGGTAGAGCAGTCTCCTAAACTTCAGCTGAACCTTTTGATGACTGCCAATTGATTGTACAAATGGCTAGCTGAGATTTTCAAAAACGTGGTTCCCCTCAAAAGCTTCACAAAACAAATTACACTATTGGGGGTGACTTAATAAATTAAGATATAGAACCACAAAAGACATAACTAGAACTCTTGAAAGACAGTAAACACATGATATCAATAGGAAAATTCAATTACAGACCCAGTAAATAATTTATAAAGCAATCATCAAAAGGTAAAGATACTTACAGCTCATTTCTGGATCACACTGGAAAACTAAGGAGCTCTTTAATATAAGCTCTCAATTCGGTGATCAGAATGACACCTCCCACAGCAAACACTACTCTGTGCAGATCAACGAACAGTCAGATATTTACTTTCAACAGAGAAAACCAGTGATAGCACATCCATTCAAATTCTACATTCTAAAACCACTCATACAAAAATGTATGCTGAACGTACTCACCATAAGAGGAACCACTAAACTAATTAAGTCTAATTCCAGATCACCATCCCAGGTACTTGCCCGGATACCTCGTGTTCGCCTCCAAAAAATGGGGGTAGGTCTCTTGCCTTTAGGGCTGCCACAGCTTGGAACGCCCTTCATTACTCTTTGGGTCAATTTAAAAAACAGCTCAAAACATTCCTGTTTCAATTTTCTTTTTTCCTCTTCTTAGCACCTCAAGGTTCACGCAGAGACACTCCCTAGAGTATCTGTGTGCGTTATAAGCTCCAGTAACATAACATAACAACATCTCACACATGCTCCCAAATATAATCAACACGCATCACCTGCTATCATTCTGGCAAACTGAATAATTTCCTTATCCCATTAAAGAAGGAAGTTCCAAAATAAATTTAAAACTTCTTACGTTAGGCCAATGAAAAAAGGGAAGCAACGATCCCATCTCTGCACTTCATAACACAGACAGTGCTTGCAGGCAAAAGACACACGGATGCATAATCACCTGACGCTCAAATCCTGAAATATAGAGATCCTTACTTGTGGACTGTGGCAAAGCCTTGATTATACCACATTCTACTATAAGGAATTAGGACAGACCCTGACATATGGGCCGAAGAACCCAAGTGTGATCACGTACTTCAAGTTCTCACATGTTAATCAAGTGTTAAACAAGTGTTAATGTTAATCAAGTGAGCAAAATGTGTTCTACACCATGCCAATCCTATTTTCCTGCAAAAATTATAACACACCGACAAGCTTATTTTTGGCAGACGTGTTTTCCTCCTTTTTATTTTTTCATCCTCTCCAAACATAATAACATTCACACACATGCTAGCAGTCAACAGTTGTATAGCCTTTATAGTTACAAAACTATAAAGGCGACCTATAACAAACGAATTCGGTTATGCTGGCCATGTTATGTATTTCCTGTTTACGTGAACAGAAAGATATCATTTCAACTTTATTGTTGACACTAGCGGAAAAAGAGCACTAATACTCGTTCATCACTTTTGCATTTTTTTTTTTTAATTATAACAAAGTAGATGAGAGATAATCTAACATTTACCATGTAATGTACATGCAAAATAGGTTTTTGTACATGGCATATTCCATGCCACCAGTGAGATATATATATATATATCAATTCACAAAGTTACTCCTTAGGTAGGTTTATTTACATCATACCGGCTGTAACGCGTTTCACCCGTCAAGCGGCCTTGTTCACACAGCGTGTCTGCCAAAAATGCCACAATGCATACTGTTCCGTTACAAAGTCGATAACATCAACAGAGGACTTTTGCAAATGCATGATGTCTGCAAAGTTACGTTTCCCTGGGCGCCATTTTGTAGTATGTTCATAGTAATCGCTAATGCTATACACCATTACAGAATTATGGTTATCGCTCTTTCCAAAAGTATACACCATGATACAATGTACCTTAGTTATATTTAGGCTTGTATTCCGTCTACTTGCGAGAAATTCGTATCCGCTATATGACTGTAGCACATGTTGCCCATAAATATTACACACATCGTCCTTGATATAACAATATTTTCAAATCATTTTAGTAACATGTCATGGTTGAAATTCATAAAATTGGCGCTAATGTTATGAAGCCTCTAGTCGTGATGTAACACTTACGGGTTTAGTCCTTCAGATTCATAGTACCGACTTTTGAATACAACTTTACGAGAGCATTAGATGACATGAACAGAGACAAAATTATTATGCCTAATAGTGGCAATGAGCAATTGATATTACGTCTGTGTAATAATGTCAGATTATGGTGTTTTGACAACTATCAAGTAACCTATTGAAGTTTGAAGTTCCTAGCTTATATCAACAAACTATTGCGTAAATGCTGTACATAATAGGCATATTAGAGAATGTGACCTCCAATTTTGCCTTTGTTAATGAACAAGAAAAGATGTTCTCTTCCCTCTCTGTCTTCTGTATGAATTCGTCCTTTTTTAATTATCTGATTTTCACTGATGGGTGATCAATTAGGAAGTTAGTTTGAATAGGATATGCACAATATGCCACTTACGTAGTTCCGTTGTAGACACTGGACGTCAATTGGACAAGCTCAGAATACTACCAATACGAGAATAAAGTGTTATACAGATCTTTCTATGATCATGTCTGAAACTCCTACCAGACTAGGATATTACTGGAAATGAATCCATAGATTTATTGTTTTCTGCCACTATAAGGCGTGATACGTATGGTTTTGCTCTTACAATCAATCGACCGAATAGAGTTGTATGACAGAGAGCACTTAGATTTATTAATTAAATTAATATTTCTTTTACAGATTTTCTGTAAGAATGACGGTGGCTACTTTAGTCTTATGACACTATTCACATTATTACACAGACGTAATATCAATTGCTCATTGCCACTATTAGGAATAATAATTTTGTCTCTGTTCGTGTCATCTAATGCTCTCGTAAAGTTGTATTCAAAAGTCGGTACTATGAATCTGAAGGACTAAACCCGTAAGTGTTACATCACGACTAAAGGCTTCATAACATTAGCGCCAATTTTATGAATTTCAACCATGACATGTTACTAAAATGATTTGAAAATATTGTTATATCAAGGACGATGTGTGTAATATTTATGGGCAACATGAGCTACAGTCATAGCGGATACGAATTTCTCGCAAGTAGACGGAATACAAGCCTAAATATAACTAAGGTACATTGTATCATGGTGTATACTTTTGGAAAGAGCGATAACCATAATTCTGTAATGGTGTATAGCATTAGCGATTACTATGAACATACTACAAAATCGCGCCCAGGGAAACGTAACTTTGCAGACATCATGCATTCGCAAAAGTCCTCTGTTGATGTTATCGACTTTGTAACGGAACAGTATGTATTGTGGCATTTTTGGCAGACACGCTGTGTGAACAAGCCCCTTTGACGGGTGAAACGCGTTACAGCCGGTTTATGATGTAAATAAACCTACCTGTGTCGATGTGACCATCCGTTTCCCTGGTATTGATTATTTGCTCCACGAGCGCGTTTGGGACTCCGTATGGGATTATATATATATATATATATATATATATATATATATATATATATATATATTACCTACTGGCGGTCGCCAGTAGGTAGTTATAGTTAGGACCACGTTTCCATAGGAAATCCGCAACATTCTATTTTGAATAACTTTGGCGCCGGTCGACGAATCGTTGCGAAATTTTCAAAATAGGTGGGGCGCTATGCTCCGCTCCTACCCTGAATGTCTCGGGGGGATTCGTCAAGCGGGGGCTGAGATAAAAGGGGGGTCCCAAAACGCGTTTTTCCCATGCATTTTTCCATAGGACCTTTAGTCACAGCTACAGCCCGAACGGCTGAACAGAATTACTTGAAATTTTGCAGAGAGGTAGTCCTCAGGTCAAGGAAGTGCCTTTTGTAGGTTTGGTGTAAATCTGTTCAGTAGATTCTGAGAAAATAGCCTTTAAATCAATATATATATCTGAGCCAGCTTACGGTGCGCTTACGGTGCGCTTACCGTACGCGTACGGTGGCGTGCGCGAGCGCGATTCTGATTGGCTGTTAGATCTTAGTAAACATTCCAATCGGTCGAAACCAGGAAGCGGCGGCCGCCATTTCGTGTGTTTCACTCAGAAAAAAAAGGGTGATCTCTTGAAAAGGGGGCAAGGGAGAGAGTTACAGAACCCCTAACATTTGTAAGGGGGTCAAAGAAGGACAGAAAAGTACAAAGAAAACATTTATTGATTTTAAAAAAAATCGCGGGGTACGCGTACGGTAAGCTCAACGTACGCGTACGGTAGAAAAAAAAGAAAAAAAAAGAAATGAAATGCAGATTTAAGAGTTTAGATATTAGGGGGCTCTAAAAAGAGCCATTGTGTTTATGAAGTGATTTGATTTTTTAGTGGTACCTACAAGTAAGTACCGATGCAGAGTCTAAGGTTCAAGAGGAAGACTCTGTTTCCTTCATCATTGAAGTGCACACCATCTCCTCTATAAATGTCTTGCATGTCGTAACGCAAGTTGTTGTGGTAAATGGAACCCATACCATAGTCACGGAGGAAAGCAGAAACAGATTTGTTGACGTGCTTTCTTGCTTTGTCAATCTGCGGACAGAAATGATTGGACCAGTTCCATTTTTGCCTTTGGCATATGTTAGAAAACACAAAGGCAGTTTTAGGGAAAAGTGAAAACAGTTGTGCAAAGGTGTCCTTCATAAGCATTTCCAGACCTACCCCAGTCAAAGTGCCTAGGTCATTGCCACCACAGTGCACTATTATGAGGTCAGGGTGTTGGATTTGCATGAAGGATTTCACCAATGACATCAATTGGTGCCACTTTAACCCTCTCTGACCAATCCATTTAATGTCTACATTTGGCAAAGCAAGGTCTCTCACCATATCTGTTTTCTCTGCATACTTTTCACTCCAGAAGACATAGCTGTGCCCTACAATCCACACTGTGAACATCTTCAAAGGAGAACTGGATGCACTCAGGAGGTGTAATTCAGTAGAATGGTAAAAAGAAATGAAAGACAGTTTGGAAATGGAGGCATACATATTTTTTTTATAAAAAAAAGAACTGATTGGCTGTTTCATACCATTCTAGAATAAAAACTAGGCTGTATGTGTAAATTAATAGAAGCATGTTTTGTATTGGTACAGAAAAATGTGTTACCAAAGAACAGTACTATGGATTTGCTGTTAGGTTTGAAAAGTCAAGCACTCTTGCTCTGTGGAATTGAAACATTGTTTGGTGAACTTCTGACCTAACTCCACACAGCAGTGTTCCATGAGCTGTTGCTATGGTAGCAGGCAGAAGTCAAGTTGGGGGAAGGGTACTAGGCAGAAGTCAAGTTGGGGGAAGGGTACTTTTGGAAAAGGGTTGGTTTTCAACCAATAGAAATGTGTGATTACATTTGAAAAAAAGGGGGAAGCACTGAGATTTGAAATTAACATGTATATGTGTGGAAAAAGAGAGGGAAAGTTTGCCATTATCTGGTTCTGCTGAGAGGAGAGAGGTGTAAAGAACAGAGATCCTTTCTCTGATAATCTGCTGTTTGAGTGCCACATTTCTTTCACAACTAACTAATTTTAAAGGTGAGTTTAGAGTTTGAGAGGGGATGTATATGGTAAATTAAGAAATGAATAATAGAAATGGAATTCCTTTTGTTGAAGTTGTGTTTATCATTTTCTGTTTTGGGAGAAATTTAAATGTGAGGAACATGTAAAATAATATGGACTATGTTTTCACGATAAATTAAGGTGTACTGGTAAAAATAAGGAATACTTTAAGGGTTTGAGGTTGCACTCAGTAATGCAAATACATACAGCATCAGTAAGGCTGGTTGCCCTTGCTGGAGTGTAGGCACCCAGGTTACAAATGGTGCTGGTTTGAAAAAGCAGTTTGGACATGTGCTGTTTTCAGAATCTGAAAAGTGGATTCAAGATGTGTCAGTCTGTAAAAGTGTTTATCACTTGCCAAAAAAAAGAAAAGTAAGTGTGCTTTCAAATTGGCAAAGAAATTTCGTTTTGTGACTAATGTGAAAACATGACTCTGTGTGCAAAGAGGAATTACAGGCAGAGATTTATTGTGTATTGCTCTGGAGATTTCACATTTGCATTAGATGGAAAGGGTGAGCCATTTTTTTTGTGTAGAAGCAGACTCTTAGCACATACCCAGCTGCTTATCCTCTGGAATCATGCATAGTATTCACAACCGAGTGGGGTTTGAGGTTTCAGTCAGTAATGCAAATACATTCAGCATCACTAAGGCTGGTTGCCCTTGCTGGAGTGTAGTCAGTCACCCAGGTTACACATGGTGCTGGTCTGAAAAAAGCAGTTTGGACATGTGCTTTTTTAAGAATCTAAAAAGTGGATTCAAAATGTGTCAGTCTGTAAAAGTACTTATCACTTGCCTAAAAAGTAGTAGAAAGTATGCTTTGCAATTGGCAAAGAAATTTCGTTTTCTGTCTAATTTCAAAGCATGACTTTGTGTGCACACAGGAATTATTTTTAGATATTTAATTTGTGAAGGTGTTATTGTGATTTTCATTTATAGGAAAGGGGTTTATAGGATTTTAAGATTTCTAAAGAACATAAAAAATGTAGTAATATATTTAAATAAAATAAAGGATTTTTTTTTTAGTTTTTTTCAGGTATTGCTGAAGAGCAGTGAACAAAATTTAAGATGCCTACAAAATCCAGACTAAAGAAAGACCACAAAAAAAACCTATATTTGAAGACAACTGGAGGACCTAAGTTAGTTGGAGATGCTCATGTTGGGAAAAAGAAAAAATCTTCTGGTAAGCAGACAAAAGATTTTTTAAAGAACATATTCAAAAAAAGGAAAAATGTACAAAATGTCTGTACTGGAAAGAATGTTTTCAATAGAAAAGGACAGGAAAAAATTGAGAATTTAGTTAATGCAAATATACCTTATGTAACTATAAAGATTACCTTAAACAGAAAAACAGCGTTTAAAGAGATACGTAGAAAAATGTTTCAGAGAAGAGTTATGTCCAATTTGATAAAGGATGTGAAGAAATATAAGCAAAAGGCAAAATTTTACAAGAGAAAAAAAGAAATTGAAGCCATTGCAGCAAAGGCATTAGAATTAAAAAGGAAACTATTCATTTTAATTTTGAATAGGATGCGTACATTAGATAAAATGGTTAATGTACTGAAATCACAAAGCAAAAGGAAAAGAGTAGTGAACAGAACAAACTTTTGTAAAGTGTTTTTAGGAAAATGGATGCATAGTTCAAGTAGTGAACCTTTTTTTAATGAAGAGAGCTATTTTCAAAGTAATAGTTTGCTGCATGCAGTTGACACCAGAGGTCGTGCTTACCAAGTGAAAAATGGTTGCATAATGGAGAAGGAGATAATGGTTCCAAGAGATGAGGTACAAGTGATGGCGGATGAGGCTATGGGGAGACGTCCTAAAGCCCCAGTGTACACTTGGAATTGTAGTAGTATTTGCACTGTGCGTCAGGAATCTATTGATAAATTTCGTGAGTTTCTAAGAGAATATAATAAAAAAAGTGTGAAACAGAAGATTAAGGTGCTTCAAAGTCTAGATCCATGCAGAGTGAGAGAAAATACTGGTTTGCAGGGTCATTCTCTGGCTTGTCTATCTAGAAAAGTGTGTAAAAGTGTTTTCCATCATTTTAGGATGCTGGCTGTTCATCATACTGAAATGAGAAAGTTTGTGAGACGGTTGTATTTTGCTAAAAGTCCAGCAATAAAGTCAGATGAATTGAATAGGGCTCTGTTCCGTGGATCGGTATCAGATGTAGAGAAGGTTGTTGATGAAATTCAGTTTTGTTACTTTGGTCCTGAACAAAACAGTGCAGAAAAGGACACAGTAAATGAGGAAGAAGTGGAAGAGAATGTAGAACCCTCTGTAAGTAAGACATTTAATGATCACATAACAAAATTTGCAATAATCTCTAATGAAAGACCAAATATTACTTGTATTTGTTGCCGCAGAACTCATTATAGAAAACAAACTAGGAATGTTGATCTCTACAGAAAGAGTGAAAATGAAGATAATTATAAGTGGAAGGATTTTGCCACATATATATTTCTTGAAAATTGTTTTGAATTGGGTGAAGATCAGCGTATTTGTAAATACTGTTACAACAAGTTAGAGGAAAATAGAATGCCGACCAGAGCTGTACATAATAATTTAGAATTGGATGCTATTCCTGCTGAACTTTCTGAATTAAATACATATGAGTCTATACTCATTCAATGTGTTCATCCGTTCCAGACCATAGTACGTATGGAGCCCAAAACTGGTAAATTACCTCCTTCAGATTTACTGAGAGGTTTAAAAGGTAGAGTGGTGTATTTGCCCTTGGATTTGAAAAAAAATATGGAAACTATTGATGCGGATACTTTGGAAACTGAACCATTAATTATTCTGGTTAATGGTGTACCTACAAAGAATAAGAAGATTTGGCAGGAGCTGGTAGATGTACGGAAAGTACAAAGAGCAAATTGGTATTTGAAAAGGAATAACAAATGGTATGAATCAATTTATATAGAAGAAGAAGAAGAAGAAGATTTACAAGAAGACACAGAAACACCAACTGGACAAATTGAAAAAGTGGACAAGTCAAAGGAAGAAGAAATTTATGAACATTTTAGCATACATCCTCTTCATTCAAAAGAAGTTATGGGAGACAATATTGATCTGTTTCAGATGAAGAAAGCAAAAGGAACTCCCGTGAGTGTATGGGAGGAGAGCTTGGAAGCTCGATGTTTTCCCCAGCTGTTTCCTAAAGGAAAAGGAGGACGATACGATGAACGTCCAGAACAGATTCCAGCTTCTGAGTATCGGACTACAAGACTATATGCTGAAGATCCCAGATTTCGACAAAGTATTCCTTATTTGTTCCATCTTTTATTTGAAAGTGACTTGTCTGCACTGTCTTATGCAGTAAATCACATTTTAAAAAGTGGAGTACATTTACAAAATGTGTCTGCTAAGGATTTTATGGAGAAAGTGCAGCACCGAGATGATCATTTGGAAACACAACTGATCAATCTGATGGCTTGTCAGCGTGGGACAAATGAATATTGGTACCGACGCCATGGTGAATTAAAATGCATGTTACGGAATTTAGGAACACCAACATGGTTCCTTACCCTAAGCTGTGCTGAGTACGCTTGGGATGATTTACTGGATTTTCTACGAGAGGCAAATTCAAACATTAAAAACATCGAATACAAGACAGCAGGAGAACTGTGCTCATTGGATCCGGTTAATGTTTGCAGATATTTCAATCATAGATTTGAGGCTATGATGTCCTTCATCTGCAATAAAAAAAATCCACCTCTAGGAGAAGTAGTGGATTTCTTTTGGAGAAAAGAGTACCAGGCAAGAGGTGCTCCTCATATTCATATGCTGTTGTGGATCAAGGATGCCCCAAAGTTTGGAACAGATGCTGATGAAGCAGTGTTATCTTATATTGAAGAATATGCAACATATGCTATACCAAAAAGCCCAGAAGAGAAAAAGTTAAAGGAGCAAGTTTTACGTTTCCAAAGTCATCGGTGTGGAAAATACTGTCGACGAAAATACAAGAGCAAAGATAAATACTACACTAAATGTCGATTTGGATTTCCTAGACCTGTTCTTTCAAATGGAAGAGTAAACAGTTTTATGTCATCTGTGAGACATACTATCACAAGAAAATCACCTAAGAATACCTACAACCTAAAAAGAAAAGAAGAATCAAAAAATATAAATGACTACAACCCAGTCATTTTATCCATGTGGAATGCTAACATGGATATACAGTATGTAGCTGACAATTCCATTGCTGTTGCTCGATATGTAACGTCTTACATTACTAAATCAGAAAAAACTGAATTGAAGGAAATGTGGGAAGAGATTTCTCACGAGAAGACTGTCAGTAAGAAGCTGTATAGTTTCAGTTTAAAGATGTTATCGCATCGAGAAATTGGATCCTACGAATGTTCAGATAGGTTATCTTCTGCAAGTCTCTACTCGAAATCAAGAAGAATAATTTGGGCAAGTTTAGGCCTTGCAGCAATGAGAAATCGGGTACTGAAATCTGTTGGAGAAATTGAATATTTGGCCGAGAATGACCCAGAAAGTACAGATATTTTGAAATCAAACATGTTGGACACATATTATCCCAAGAGAAGTCATCATCTGGAGAACATGTGTCTCTATGAAGTGCTGCAGAACTACATTTATTCACGGAAAGCCGCAGAAGACATCAACAATGGAAAATATAAAGTCATTGGTGAGGAAGGATGTTTGGTGAAGCAAACAAAAGGAAGTTTGATAAATCACAGGAAGCTGAGTTGCGACACTACTGACAAAAAGGAATTTTACTACTTGGCTCTTTTACAGCTGTTTAAACCATGGCGTACAGAGGATGAACTACTGGGAGAATTTCAAAGCTATGAAGATTCTTTTAATGCTTGCAAAGACAGCATACAATGCAGTACATTCTCAACTTATCTGCAAATGTTAAATGAAGAAATTGAACAGGAAACTACAATTGCAGCAGAAGTAGCTAGAGACAGTTCTCAGGACAGCCAAAGTTCAGGAACACTCAGTCAAGATCCCCTAGGACAACCAATCGTTGAAAATTAAGCATCAATAGCCATGAATGAAGTGGAAACGGCTATGAATCAAGCTCAAGAAGAATTTATAGACTTACAAAATTTGGAAAGACAACTGAATGAAGAGCAGCAACAAATTTGTGAAGAGATCAGAAGCAAAATTGATCACGGATTTCTACATGAAAAAAAAGAGTGCTCATGCACATCATTTCATCCAATCAGGATGTATGTAAGTGGACAAGCTGGAACTGGAAAAAGTTTCCTAATAAAAGTCATCAGAAGCTACCTACAGCAAAAAACGGATTCTACTTTGTCTTGTGTGGTTACTGCTCCAACTGGGTTAGCAGCCTATAACATAAAAGGAATCACCTTACATCGTTTGCTAATGTTACCAGTGGAGCATGAGAACAAAATACAATACAACAAGCTAACTGGAGAAGCATGCTTGGAAGTTTCAAGAGTATTGAAGAAGATGCAAGTTCTCATTATTGATGAGGTGAGCATGGTATCAAACTTAATGCTTGCCTTTGTGCATTTAAGAATGCAGCAAATTCTAAGGACAGACTATGACGTGTTATTTGGTGGAAAACATGTCATAGTTTTTGGGGATCTTCTACAACTTACTCCAGTTAAAGGACAACCAGTGTTTAATACTGTGACACATGAAGACACAAAGAAGTCATTGGGAAGCATCGGTAATGCAAATATTTGGTCCTTCTTTGAGTACAAGGAACTTACTACTAATATGAGGCAAGCAGACGATGAAGAATATGGAAGTATTCTGAAAGATATCAGAATTGGACTACTCACAGAAGTTGGCAAAAAAGCATTACAGAGTCGGCTGCTACATAAATTATTTCAAAAGGAAGAAATAGTTGCAGAGAAGATATACAAGAACATTGCAGAAATGAAAAGTGTCATCTGCTTAATGCCAACTCTACGTGAATGCTCAATATTCAATAAGGAGCTTTTGAAATTGGAAAAGGAAGATATCAGGAAATTGGAAGCAGTGGACAAAATTGAGGATGGAAGAATTACTATCACATTAACAGGCACACTGAAAAATAAATTGGATTCACTAGAGAAGAACATTTCCAAAACAGCTGGATTAGAAAAAAATCTATATGTTTGCATGAACTGTAGAGTATTTTTAAGGAGAAATTTGGATGTTGAAAAAGGTTTAGTTAATGGAGCTATGGGAAGAGTTGTGGGTTTTATTAATTATCAGAAAAAAGATGGAATTGAATGTTTAAAAATAAAATTTGATCAGATAGAAGAAGTTAAAGACATTTGTCGTTGTTCAGTTCATTTCATGCTTGTGAAAGACTTATATGTACGTAGGAAGCAGTTTCCGTTTTCTCTAGCATATGCTGTAACTATTCACAAGTCTCAAGGATTGACTGTAGATTGTGCATTTGTGAACATTGGTTCAACTGTGTTCAAAGAAGGTATGGCATATGTTGCTTTGTCACGAGTGAAAACATTATCAGGTTTATTCATGATAGACTTTGATGACTCAAAAGTTAGTGCTGATACAAATTGTGTAAAGGAGTATAATAGATTAAGAAGAAGCTATGCTCCTCATTTAGGTCAGTATCCTGTGTTGGAGAATCGTGTAGTTTCTCGTAAAAGGAGAAATGAGAATATCTGTAATGAAGATGTAGAGAGGAGGAAAAAAAAAGGAGTGATGTAATTGCAAGCAAAAAGAAAAAGGAAAATGAAGAACAGGTTGTAGGATGTCATTTTGAAAATAGCTCTGGTGTCAACTGCTACGCTAATGTAGTGCTGAATGTTGCATTTTATCTGGAAAGTGTGCAAGAGCAGATAATAGTAAATCAGGGAAAAAGATTCTGTTCTGAGTTGAGTCTCCTTTTTCAAAAGCTGAGTAATGATAAAACTCAAATAGAAAGTGCTACTGAAATTAGAAAACTTTTAGATGTATGTTCAGGACGAACACAGTTTTCTCAAAATGTACAGCAAGACGTACAGGAATTCTTGATGTTTTTTCTTCAGGTACTGGAAGAAGAAGGGGTTCCCATTGAAAATTTATTTGGTCTCTCTTATAAATGGGAACATAGTTGTGGAAACTGTTACAATATATGTGGCTCTAATGTTGATTCTGAAAGGTTTATTTATTTAACATTGCCAGAAAGTAAAACAGTCACTTTTGCTAAATTAGTTAAAGATGCTAATCATAGCATGGAATGCAGTGAGTGTCAATCTGACATGTTTTCAACGTTAATTTTAAAGGAATACGGACAATATGTAATTTTAATGATGCAACGCTGTAAAGCTGATGGTTCAAAATTAGATACTTTAATAAAGAAGTTTACAGGACAGCAATTATCAATTTCAGGAAAAACTTTTGTAACAGTTGCAATAATTTTCCATGAAGGACCTACTGTAACTTCTGGACATTACACAGTTTATCTTAAATGTGAAAAAGGCTGGACACTGTGTAATGATTCCCAATTGATTTTTAAGCAACGTTTGCCTTTTGATTTAGCAAATTCCTATCTAATCTTCCTGAAACCTAAATTTTAGAGAGATTTGGCAACATCTGTACAAAACAATTTTACCATTTTATTGGATTACCATTGGAATTTTCAAAAAAAATGATTTTACAAATTATCATTTGGCCTAATGGAAAGGTAACCAATTGTAATGTGGACTTTTTCAATTTTTAATGAAACTTTGGAAAACCAAAAATTTAGACAAAATCGGTAACATCTGCACAATTTAAATTTTGGAATGTTATTGGATTGCCATTGGAAATTTATTCAAAAAAGATTTTTAAAATTACTATTTGGCCATGCGGAAAGGTAAACAATTCTATTGTGGACTTATTTAATTATTAATTAATCTTTCGGAAACCAAAATGTTACAGACAATCGGTGAGATCTGTACAATTTAAACTTTAGATTTTTATTGGATTACCATTGGAAATTTAATCAAAAAAGAATTTTAAAATTACTATTTGGCCTAAAGGAAATGGAACCAGATGTATTGTGGAGTTATTTGAGATATATTTTTGTGATTATACTTCTGAAACAAAAATGTCAGACGGTATTTTAAAGAAATAAGTATTGATATTAGATGATATTTTTTAAGAATATTATGCATTTCTATAAAGTTATGTTTATGCAAAAAGAGATTGTGGGCTTTTTTAAAACAATCTTTGAGATTGTTAATTTTTTTTTTGCCCGCTGTTAAATGATGAATGCAATTGCTTTCACAATTTATAGTGAAATGCAATATATTCTGAAAACAGCAAAAAAAAGGCAAAACATTTTTTGGAAAATATGTAAATATGTGTACTGTATTATAAAATGTTTTATTAAATAATAATACTTTTTTCTTTTTTTTCAGATTGAGATAGAAAATTTTCGAAAACTTGAACCATTTTTAAAGCAATTAAAATTAAATTTAAATTAATAAATAATTTTTTGAGTGGGTATGGTAAGTCAAAAATTTCATGGTCCCTTTTTTCCACTTCTCCACAATCACATTTTCAGTTTTTCATTGTAGTCTCTCAAGGACCTTGTAATGTGATAATTTATTTTTAGTGTTTTTTAAAAAAAAAAAAAAAAATTACGCGCACCGTACGGTAAAAAAAAAATAAAAAAAAAGTTTTAAAAACATATAAAAAATAGTTGAAAGGTAAGGTTGGCTCTTACAAGAGCCGTTGTGTTCATGCAGGGACAGAGGAAAGAAAGAATGGGAATATTAGTCGGTACGACAAATGTGCTGATCTATTTTATTGTTCACTAGGGAAACACTGGTCTCCCTATGACAAATTAGATCATGACAAGTGGCGCACCGTATTTCAACCCTCACAAACCGATGGTTTGTTTCCAGAGGAGTAGAAAAAGGAGATGCTCCCCCCACAGATGAAGGGCTCACCTGACCTGCCGAAGATGGACTCGGCCCTGCAGATGATGGACCAGGCTGAGCTGCTGTGGATGTGCTTGGTTGACTTACTGAAGGGTTACCTTCAGTATGTCGAGCATGTGTCCTTCCGTGTACATCTTTAAGGTGTCTCAACATGGTGTGATTCCCGAAGGAATACTTCTTGTTGGGATTCCCTCTTGAAAGTACACGGCCACACAGCTTACAAGTCACTAAGGGTGCATTTACCTTTTTCTTGCCCTCTGGAAAGAAAAATACTCCCATATGAAAGAGGTCTTTTGTTTCCTCCTTCTCTGCCTCAAGGTAGTGCTGCTAGCCTCACTCTCAGAAGAGCTCTGCTGTTCTGCCATCGTATCACAAAGACAACCCAGCTCCTTCTCCTAAGGGATCACAAGCAGAAATGAGGGGAATGGGTGTGGTGTAGGAGAGTTCTAGAACTGAAAGTAGTAAAAACCAATCAAAAGTCTTGTTTCTTGATCACATGACCCAACGTGCGCGTACGTTACGCTTCCGGTGCGCTTCCGGTGCGCTTACGGCAAAAATAAGCATGCGCGTAAAAAAAAACGCGCACGCGCGCATGCGCAAAACAGGCACGCCCCTTCACTTCCGTGTAACGTGCACGTGCAGCGTACGCGTGACGCGCTGTGCGCGCGTGACGTGCGTCTACGCAAATTGCGTAAATGAACGCAAACAGCGTAGAAATCTAACGTAATGAAAGCAAGACGTGCGCTTACCGTACGCGCACGTAAAAAAAAAAATTACAAAAAAAAAGGAAAAAAAAACCAATATGTTATACTAATAAATCTTACCTGTTTATTTTATAAAAATGGTAAAAAAAAAACATATTGTAGAATTTTTAAAATTTAACCATAGTCTTTAAAAAAGGATAGAGAATTAAAATAAAAATATGTAAAAAAAAAAAAAAAAAAAAAAAAAACAAATTAGCATTTAAAAAACCTTGCAAATTCACTGAAAAAACCATGGGTTTCACACACGTTATAGTTAGGAATTAGCATTTAAAAAACCTTGCAAATTCACTGAAAAAACCATGGGTTTCACACACGTTATAGTTAGGAATTAGCATTTAAAAAACCTTAGAAATTCAATGAAAAAACCAAAGGTTTCACACATGTTATAGTTAGCTGGACATTTCACTCGTAAAAAACCAATGAAATTTCCCCGTTATAGTTAGTTCAGCTAACTATAACTCGCGCGCCCGCAATGCACTACTGATGACGTCACATATTACATCACTCATGACATGGTCACTGACATCACTCATGACATCACTGATGACATCTCAAATGACATCACTGATGACATCACTGATGACATCATCCTTGTGATAGAGTGGCAGACCTCCTCTTCCCCTAATATAACCTTTGATACACACATACAAAAATAGAAACTAAAATGTTCAAAATAATGGACATACCAATATCAGTTACAACAACCTATTCAGTAATTCTAAGAACCACATACACATCCACTCATTCACCAACAGTGCTATACAGTCACTCATACATGCACTCACTCATCATATGTACTCATACATCTATACATCCTGTTACACAATGCCACTCATCCATAGAGTTACTCACATATAGTCACTCATGCTAATAAAGAAACAAACATACATTTATTAGCTTATACAGTTATACACACACCACCACACTTACTTCTACGGAAACTTACACATAGTTAGTCTAAAAAACAATCACTTATAGAAACACATACTTATTCATACAGGAACTCTTTCAATCTCTCACTGTCACATATACTCACTTATATACACCAATAGTCACATATACTAGTTTAATAGATATGTAGTTACTCATAAAGACACTATTGAGACAGTCATTCACTCACTAACACACCCATACACACACTCATCCACCCATACAGTCCGGCACACATATTGTCTTCAACACATACAAAGAGTGAATCACTCATTCATGCACCAATGCACTACATAATACCCCCCACCGAACCATACAGACACTCAGACTGATACTTAAAAAAAGAACTATTTACCTATATAGATACCCATGAAGCTACTCACCAACCCATGCAGCCACTTATACACAAAGTGAGAAACTGATACAGATATTTTCATATTTAAACATTACTCAGTAAGCCATGTATTCACTATGATACACTTAATCAGTCAGTTACACAAAAAAAAGTCAAAAAAAAGCATCCATTTAGACACTTATATACCCATTTATTCTTCCATTGACCTTGAGATATACATAAATATAAAACATATTTAATTTTCAGAAAAACACACATTCACTGGATGATGTCATCAGTGATGTCATCAGTGATGTCATTTGAGATGTCATCAGTGATGTTATGAGTGATGTCAGTGACCATGTCATGAGTGATGTAATATGTGACATCATCAGTAGTGCATTGCGGGCGCGCGAGTTATAGTTAGCTGAACTAACTATAACGGGGAAATTTCATTGGTTTTTTACGAGTGAAATGTCCAGCTAACTATAACATGTGTGAAACCTTTGGTTTTTTCATTGAATACATATATATATATATATGTATCAAAATACATTCTAAGTTTTAAGTGCACAGTTACCATCACGTGGTAACATTGGAATAGATAACATACTTCAAAACCATGAAAATCTGGTCAGTTTTTACACTTACATTTTTATGTTTTGTGTTTTACAATTTTTCTTTTATTTTTTTCTCAATTTTGTTCAGTTTGCTTTCCGTTCCCCATGTTTGAACAAATTTTATTGTACCATAGTTGTTAGACCGTTGTTAGTGCCAGTCCTTCAATGTATCACTTCATAGTACATCTGCTTGCATACGTATTTGAAAGCGTCAGAATCCCGCAGCAGGCACATAGCTTTTTGGATCTGGTATATGCTGGCCGTGTTATATAGTACCTGTTTATGTGAACAGAAAGATAACATATCAACTTTATTGTTGACACTACCAGAAAAAGAGCACTAATACTCGTTCATCACGTTTGCAACTATTTTTTTTAAATTATAACAAAGTAGATGAAAGATAATCTAACATGTACCAGTAATGTACATGCAAAATAGGTTTTGTACATGGCATATTCAATGCCACCAGCGAGTGATATATATATATATATATATGTACACACACACACACACACACACTGTAGATTCAACTTTTGTTGTAAAATGATCCCTCATTCATCTTCGCCATCGCATTGGTATGGTTGAAACTGCCATAATGTCACATTGATTAAATAGAAAGCGCATAGATCAATTTCACTTCTTTTGGGTTCTATTTTCCATCTATTCATATTAATTTCAGTTTTGAATGAAGCTAGGATTACCCAAACAATTGCAAGAACTCGACGAGAACCAAGCTTCAGCAGGAAAGGACGGAACAGCATCCTTCACACTTCGCAAGGAAACTAATGAAAATATTTACACATCGCGTTCCCATCTTTTCAGCTTGATTAGCATCATGCTGATGTGTTTAGGTTGTTACAAAATTATGTGAAGTGGCTGAGTTAAAATTACCCTGAGGCAAGAAGCAAAGCTGGTATAATTTCACTCCAGCAGTGTCACAGAGTACACATCGCTCGCACTCTGTATGCGTGGTATCAAATACTTAGAACTCTGTAGAGATGTGTGTGTGCGTTGAAATAAAGATATGTTTAGATAATTTTCTGATTCAAATGTCAATGTTAAACCTGATTAATTCACTTGCTGAAACATTAGAAGACGATCTCTATTTAATCTCATTTTTAGCCAACAATGGTGGAATGAATGGTGCTAGGAGTTGCAGAGCTACAAGCAAAACATACTTGTTGCCTTCTGGAGTACTCACAATGCACTGAAAATAAATAGATATGTTCTGGCCTTTTGCACTAATTGGGACCACACTGGTGGCACATCAAGGCTGCTTCTTAATCTCGCTGTATGGAAGTGGCAGGCTGATTAGTCGTGTGGAACATGCTCTTTTTCAAAAAAAGTAGGGCCCATTTCACAAAGATAAACTGAGACGAAAGTATAGCTTTACGACTTTCGGTATTCACAAAGGGCATTTATGAGTAGTAAAGTTAGACTTTTGTTTCAGTTAAACCTAAATTTTGGTCTTAAGTTTGACTGAGACCAAAACGGAGACAAAAGTCTAACTTTGATACTCGTAAATGCCCTTAGTGAGTACCCAAAGTCATAAAGTTAGCCTTTTATTTTAGTTTACCTTTGTGAATCTGGCCCATAGTGCTTTATTTAGAGTTTGATGGATGGTCTTCTCCCCCCACAAGCGTGGCAGATATCCCGCCCTTCTGTTACAGCTGTATTATAGCCTATGTCTCTTTTAATAGAGTACCAATTTACAAAGGCATTTAGTACTATTTCACATATTCATAACTTACTAATCTATATATTGATTGAGAGTCAATGGCAGTGATTGTCAAGCATGTTTAACAATGACTAACACCTGCTAGAGGAAGAGGTTAAAGTTCTTTTTAATTTAATATCTTGGATTGTTCATGTCCCTGGAAAGGGGTATGTGTGTGTGAGTGTGTGTGTTTTGTGATATGTATGTGAGATGTAAGTGCACATGCTTGGGTGTGCTTTACCTACACCCAATTTTCTTTGAGCCTTGTAGCAGTTCATGTTGATGTTATCAGCTGGTCACAAGCAGCCCTGAACCACTGGTCCTATTGATCTAGCTGGAAAGCATTTTTGAGTCATCTTTGTTTAAGAGCAGGCAAGTGTTTACTTCATTCAAAGGCTCCATGCTCAATAGGTAACCACTTGCAGTCAGTGTTTCCAATGACCACTCAAAAAAGGAACTGAACTCATCGTTCCTGAGTACAACTGGCTAGTTTTATGACATAGTCCCTAAAATGATTAACGGCTTAATTGTCACTTGTGGTGAAGATACACAAAACTTCTACAAGACTCCACAATTCTGGACTAATGCCAGACAGCTAAATAATACTGCTAGAAATAGTTTATCAACACTGATTTTTTTTATGCCAGAGAAAGTTAATTGGGTCTATTCACAAACGTAAATTCACATGCTTGTAAATTTAAGTGTGTAGATACTTTTACACTGTGCAGTAACTTTACTACTTTGGACTATTCACCATTTACAATTGTAAAGTCACTCCAAAGGGTAAAGTTGCTGCTAGCGATTTTCCACACATATTGGAGGGCTCTGCCTCCTGGACAGAGATCTCCCTTTGGCAAATTATAAGGAAAAGCAAAACAAAATGCATTAAACTTGAAAAAATAGGAAATATATTTTTGTGGTACAGCACTATGTACATTAATTTAGATGATTATTTTCAATTTAGAATTAAATAAAAAAAGCTACAGGATTAACTGAATTTAAATTTAAATATTGAATTAGTTTAACGTAATAAATTAAATGTGAGCTGTTTTTTGAAGATGCATTAGAAATATTTATATTAGTTCTGAAAAACGACTAAACTTTATGATTAGTCTTAATTTACATTAATTTATTTTTTAAACTTAAGTTATAATTATTTTATATAAAAAGAATCATTGAAGTATTTTGTGCTAAAACAATATTACAATTTATATATATTTATAAACATCATATTTAAAAAAAGTCAAATATTTAAATGTATTTTAAAATTGTTTAATATGGGATTCTACTTAAGTCCCTGACCCCATTATTTTTTATGAGTGGGTGTTGAAGTACTAGTGGCTGCCCATGTGTAATGCTGGACTTACTCCACACCTTGGCAGGACGTTATTTATGACTGTTTGGTTCCTTTTGGATGTAATATCTATAGAAGTGCAGTTTGTGAATAACAATGGGCAACCTAGTTTGTGGGTGGTTGCATCTCTCTCTCTTTAAACCCCTCCTTACCTCTACTTTAACCCCTCGTATTTGCTAGTAAGCATACCCCATTTTCCAGGCTCTTTAGGTCCCTCCCACATTTCCTACTATAATATAGGTGCATGCTTGCAGAGAGCAATACACTTGGACATAGACCTCCTCTTATAAAAGGGAGAGGAGGCTGAGGTTGAGGCCTCTGCACATAGGTTTGGAAGCGTCATTTTATAGTATGGGGTAGTACTAACATACTACAAAATGCAGCTTGTGAAGAAGCCTGTACATCTTTGTTAAACATTGCATTATCTGTCTAAATGATTAGTATTTACAAATGTCTTATCATAACCTGTTCAATGATGATAATCAACTTTACTTTACTGTCCTTGTTCAGTTTAATAGTGCGTCTTTGGTGCACAACACGGTTATGTTTTGTGCAGCCCAGGACGTCAGCACATAAAGTAGTAACTAACAGTAAAAGTATAACTTTGGGTGCAACTTTCCCAGAAAAAGTGCATTTTTTTCTATTAAAATTTTAAATAAATAATGTCCTGTTTTTTTTTGTTTTAGAGACTTGATGTGGCATTCACATTTATTGTCCTTTATGTGACCATGTATCTGAGGTCCTACCCCACAAGACTCTCTTGATTGTGCCTTGACTGCTCAAATTTACTACTCCTCTCTAATTCTATTTTCATGTTTTTCAGTGGTCTTGAACAATTTATATTTGTTTGATTATTTATTTAATGTGTCCCATCTATGCAGCATTCAATCACCAGAAGGCCCCTTGGGAACACTAAAACAAATAAAAATATGATTGCAACCATCATGCACCATGTCAGACGGATCTTAACATATGCATATAAATACTTTAATGAGTGTGATATACAAATGATAACAGGTAACAACAACATCGCTAGTTCTGCAACAAGTCTTTGAAGTCATATTTACTTATGAGGGCACACCTTGAAGGAAACAAAATACACCTAAGACCTTTGATTTCGTCGAATCAATCAAGAATTTATTGGTTTTTGTTTTCATTTTTTACCTTCCATTTTCCAGAAAAATCAAAGCTTTAACTATCTCTTAATGCAAAAATTCATTACACCATTCATCTATTCACTTCACTCATTCTAATCATACATCCCATTCACTGTTCACATTCAACCATTCTAAAACATACATAAACTTAATTGTCCAGTTTTAAATTTAAAGACAATCGTAAGATTCTTTTTATCTTTGTCTAGGCCACAGAAACAATACTATACAAATTAGTCTCTATATTCAACTCTTTTTAGTGGATTTGAAATTCTTATGGCCGCAAAACAAGGTCTACGCGTTTCGAAACCCCTTCATTGCTGGGGCTCTCCTCAGGACCTCGGTAAGATGATAGATCAGCCGTCATAAGTAGATATGAGTTCAAAGACTTGTTGCAATACTAGCGATGTTGTTGTTACCTATTATATAGAGGCCTAGCTCTACTGCTTTTGGCCCATCCTCAGTTTCGGTAGTGATACATATGATAACAGCATAAGAGTTCCCTATTCTTTCAAACTATCACTTCATTCCTTCATTTGTGTTTCATTGTATATCAGATATGCAGCTTTTCATTCTTTTATCTTTTGCAAATAACTGTTTATACACACATTACCTAAATATCTCACTGCTTTGCAATGACACATGAATCAAGTAGAAACATTTATTGCTTATAAAGTAATACATTTATTGCGTATAAAAAATAATGTCACTATATAATGTGTTGGTAAAAACTCTACCTTTGTTTGGCCAGAAAATAGTCCCACTCCAATCAATGTAAGGAGAAAGCGGGGATTGTGACTTCACTTCATATCATGCGATTACAAGTAAGGGAATTAGTCATTGTCTATGCAAGTTAGCCCAGCTCACTTACTTTTTTAGGACCTTTGTTGTGGTCTGTTTGTAAATAACATAATGGACTCATTCACATGCTGCCAGAAAAATGCAATTTATATAGTTTAATCATAAAAGAAAAGACCTAGGGCCTGAATAGGATTTCAGGTTGTCCGACCGCCGACATCTCTTTGGTCTAACCTCTGCATTACCATGTTTGGGGTTATACCCACAGATGTCCAAAGAAAGACCCTCACCCCCATCAGGATCAGAGATCCTGACGGGTTGGCGGTTGCAGCTACATACCAGCGTGGCAGTGGTGCTGAGGCAGGCACTGCCTTCGGGTTTACAATACTCCTTTCTGAAAGCCTTTTCATGACGGGGACACCGCTATGAAGTCTGCCTGAAAGGAATATTCAGGGGCCAATAAAAAGTGGCCCTTGGGGCATATGTAGTGTCCCCACACGCCTCCGTTCTCTGTGCTCCATGTATGACATGGTGCATGACACAAGATGCACAGTTGTGCAGGATGTGCACTCAAGGCAGCATGCCCTTTTTTAAGGCCCCAACATGCCCCCACCATGTTCCCGACCACTAACCCAGCAGTCACATCCAAATAGGGAGGCTGGACCACCTGAGTGCTTGTCTCCAGTCTCCTGAACGCTGAGAAACTGGTCAGCAGTCCAACCGGGCCTAATTAGAATGACAGGCAGTCAGGTCAATGACAAGCCATCAGTCGAAGTCTGACTGCAAACATCCCTTCGGTACAACAGCTGCATTACCATGTTGGTGGTCGGACACACAGCTGACCGACAAAAGGCCACTGCCTCCACCAGGATTAGACATTCTGATTGGGCAGTTATCGGAGCATCTTCTCAGCATGACGGCGGTGCTGAAGCAGGCACCGCTGTCTGGATTACAATATCTCTTTCCAACAGGCTTTTCATGGCAGGAAGACAGCCATGAAAAGGCTGTCAGAAAGGGATATAGGGGACCGGAAACAAGGCCCCTGTCTTTCATGGGCCACTGAAAGATGGCCCTCCGTGCACTTTGTGCCATGCATGACATGGTGCATGGCACAAGGTGCATGGATGTGTAGGGTGTGCATTCATGAGGTCGGCATGTGCTGTGGCCCTATTGAGGGCCGCAGCATGCCCCTACCGTGTTGCCGACTGCCAGCCCAGTAGTCACATCCATATAGGGTGATTGGACTGCCCACATGCTTATCGGCAGTCTCCTGACCTCCGCAATAACTGTGACGCTCTGTGTCTTAATATTGTTTCTCATAAACTCCTTTGAATACCTTTTATTCACCATTTTCGTCTTTGTATCTAAAGTATTGTAACTAGGGACCAGTGTGTTGTTTGTTATACCGTAAAGTAATGACACATAGTTCAGTAAGTGGAACCACCATGCGTTCAACAATTTTGAGTGTGGGGATTACATTACATTGTCTCCAAATATCCCTGTAGAAGAAAGAACATGTAAGCATTTCAAATGAACCCCCAACACCTGTAACAATACGCAATAATGGCAAGTAATACATCACATCATGACTGATGGCTCATTCTCTATGATTTCCTTCAGTAAGCATATTAAGGCAGAAAAAGGTGATCAGGCTACTCCTAAACACCGCAAGACCTTGATGGCAAGGTGTGTAGCAACTACCATAGTGAAGGAGTAGGAGGACGAGTTGTAGAGGGAGAAGGAAACACCAAAGAAGAGCCAGTATCCCCTTGAGACTGGTGAGATCATCAACAAATTGTATCTGGGTTCGGAGACCGAGGGAGAGATGACTGAACCTCTACAATTCTAAGGGCATGGAGGACAATGAGGTGAGTGGTTCTTCGGTCTAGATGGGAGGAATGGAGTTGTGGCAATGGCACTAAAAACCTCAGATGCAGCCCCCTCTCTCATTGGGCCTTGTCCCCCAAGCACTTTCTTCAAAAGGACAATCTATGCCTTGGCAGCCTTGAGCCTCACCTGTTCCCCTACTCCATTCCAACACAACCCCTATGCAGAGACAGCTGTTAATGTGTGGAGGCAGGTCCTAACTGGGATGTTGACTCACTTAAGGGTGTTTGACAGTCCCCCATCCATGTTCTAGTAACCTCCCTGGAGTCAAGCATATATTTACTGGAATTTTTAATACTGATATTTTTAATAATACATGGTAGCCTGCAATTTATGTATAAAAGGTTGTCTCCATCTTCCTTATTGCAGGCGACTTGTGATATTCCAAGTCACCTGTAATAAGGAAATGAGATGGCTGCCCAACTGTGAAATGTTAATACAGTTAAGTTCTGTCATCAGAATGCCTGCTGCCAGCAGCCACGGTGAAAGGCAGGTCATAGAGCACATTTAAAACTGCAGTTTAAACACAGAAAATGGGATCTGGCTTTTCCTCTTTCTGATATTGTTCTGATAATGTGATCAACAGAAAGGAGATATGTAAGGCACCATGCCTATTTCTATCCATGTTATGTGTCATTGCAGGAAAGATAGAATCTCTGCATGTTTTACACAATATGAGTCACAATTTATATTGACATGAGTTACTGTAAACTGATTCTAGTATCTTTTGGCAGATAATGCCAACTGCTTTTTGTTGAGTTTATTTTTGCAGTACAGGTTCTGCTTGTATTCTTCTTGTCTGCAATCAACATGAACATGAACGTGAAAGAGCAAGACATCAAGGATATAGGCCGCTTGAGTAAAGGGTGATGGTGGGACCATGTTTTAATAATCAGTAAAATACCCTCTGCAGTACACTAAAAGGATATTGCTTCCAATAGAAGATGTGTAGATGTGAACCCTTTTTATACTGAGGAGGCTATTTGTGTCTGCTGTCTTGAAGTGAGCCTTTGGGGAATGTCAATGTCAAGGTATTATCACTTAGAGTAAAACTAGATACTTGGAGGTCTTCTGTTTTACAAGCAGAATGTTTTGTAATACATGCATAAACAAATACAGTGTGAAAAAATAATGTTTTCATAAATGTAGAAACATTTTCAGATACCTTTACTGAACAATTAGGTTCCACTTGTACTATATTTCATGATACTGAATCTTAATGACTTTGAAGAGTTTGGTACTATAGAAGAGTGAACCACTGTTATAAATAAACTTTAGGAATCAGTTCATGGCTGCCGGGCACATATGTCATCATACATCACTTGCTACCAACATATTTCCCGATTGCATAAAGTGAAAACTAGTGCATGATCAATTCAGTTTCAGGTGTGTGTGTATGCAAACATAGGCAACATTGAGATGCACTGTGAATAACCGTTGCATACATTCTCAACTGAATCTGAAATTGTGCTCTCATCATCAAAGATAATCAGTGAATGGGGAAATAATGGAAGGGAGCAATGGCAGATGGGGAAAAGGGAGAAACAACAGATGCAATGGTTGCGGATGTACAAAAGTTTGAGCAAAAAGTGCAACTCGATATGGAAGGTGCTGAGACCTACAAGATAATATATTAGGAGTTATGAGCATGGAGCATGAAGGAGGGAGTACTAAAAGCAAGACATCCTATTAATGACACTATTACTGTGAGAAATTAAAAAGTTAAAAGACATCAGTTAATGGGAAAAAAATAGAAAGGACGCTGGGAAAGTAAACAAAAACACTGGGGGATGGAGTGAAGAAAATTCTTGGGAAAATCTAAAAAAATAAACTCTTTCCCTTGAACCAAAATAAGAATCTATATTAAATATTTTACTTGAAATGCCGGATGCTATGATGAATAATAATCAAAGAAATGAATATGAACACAGCAAAAATATTCATAATGAAACGATAAGGAAACTATATGTAAAATGGGACAGAATCTACAGCTTAGTTATTTATTTATTTGTATTTTTTTATTTTTACTGAGCAGAGCAGAGAACAAAAAATAACATAGCATTGGTCATCAGGAAACAACAACCCTCATACATCCACATTTTACGTACATATATAATATATACATTTAACAACTGAAACCCTTCAAACCAAGATGGACACATCCTCAAATAAAGTGAAACAGAGAGTCCAGTACACCCTATGTTCATAAGCTTCAAGAAAGCAATTACACCTTCCACATCTTAAACTACCCTAAAGTGACTAGTGCCTAATGATCATCAAAAATACGAGGAAAATCAGTTGGATTATCTGCAACTTTTTTCGTGTGCAAAATCTTGGTATTATTACAGTACAAAACTTTTTAAAAGTTTAAAGTGCAATGCATTAAAGTGCTACATTTTCTAAAGTGCAACGTGCTAAAGTGCTAAGATTCCTATAATACAGCCAAATTGTCAAAGAACTTCCAAACCACTGCAAACTTTTTTGTTGCACCAACCCGTTTAGCATATGCTTCCTCAAATCTCCTTTTTCTTGCCATTTTATTTACCCATTTAGGATAAGATGGAATCCAATTTTGGAGAATTAACGAGCATGCTACTGTAGAACAGATTGAGATGTACGTCTCTTCGGCTTTGGTCAAATCTGACCTAACTTTAGAGAGCCATTTCTGTCTCGGGGTTGATCTTTTTTTA
Source organism: Triturus cristatus (assembly GCF_964204655.1). Lineage (NCBI taxonomy): Eukaryota > Metazoa > Chordata > Amphibia > Caudata > Salamandridae > Triturus > Triturus cristatus. The sequence continues at coordinate 1,360,479,786 of NC_140591.1, read as the reverse complement.
TTGACTGGCTCATTGCTAAAAAAATGTTTTTCCAAAAGGCTTCAAGCTTCGGGCATGTAAAAAATATATGCAGCCAGTCTCCCTCGCCTTGCGAGAGACATCGAAAGCATTTATTATGCACTTCCGGAAGACATTTATTTAGCTTTTTTGGAGTATAATAAGCCAGCCACCGTGACCAGAAGGCCATCCTTTTAAAATGAATGAATGAATGAAAATAAATGTATAACGCGCATAACTCAGCCCAATGGGCATCAAGGCGCCTGAAAATGAACTGCTCTGAGGGCCTTGCTTCCTAGCTGGGCTATAGCCTGCCATTCCTGATAAGAGAAGGAACGATTTGCCTCCCGAGTTATTTTGCCCAAGAATTCATCAACCACGGGAAGTGCCTTGTGTTTCATAATTAAGGAATACCAATTTTCCACTCCCTTTAATTTTACTTTAAATAGAGTATTAACCAGGACGATTGGAACCCCGCTTAATGGGAGATTATATTTTTTAATAAAGTTTGTGATCTGCATATATTCCAAGAACCCTGGCTTAATTCGGTTCCCTGCTCTACCTAATACTCCTTCTCAATAAATCACTATATTTCCAATGAAAAAAGGGCCCAAATTCTCGAAGCCAATATCCTTCCATCTCCTAACATGACTGGAATGAATATGCAGGCTGAACCCCCTACATTCCTCCAATTTCAAAAAGGCAAACCCAGACGAGTTTGTCTGGTTAAAAAACAACTGGAGTTGGTTGGAATAGTCACAAACAGTCTTATAACGGGACTTGTTCAGTAGTTTAGATGTTTTTAAGAAAACTGGAATTTGTGTGCCAGCCTCATCAATCATTCTTTTAAACAAATATTGGAAATTTCATGTTATTCGAATCAATTCCATACGGCTTCTCGAATTGATTTTTTTTAAATATCATAATCCCTGGGTTGTACTACCTCAGATATAGATATTAATCCATTTTCTAACCATTCTCTTATTAAACTTAGTATAGAAATTGGGGTAAACAGGTGGCCAAGATCCAGGTGGCAAATGGATTGGCTCCTTCTGCAGGACCATCAATGGGTGGCTGATACAAAAGACTGGATTGTTGAATTTTTTAAGATCAATGTGAATATGGCAGAAATGTTCTCAGTTTGGGGGGGGGTTTAAAGCTGCCCATCGTGGGAGAATGATTGCACTATCTGCCTCTTTAGTTAAATCGAAGAAAGGGAAACATTTTAAACTCCAGTAGGCCGTAGTAGAAGCAACAAAATTTAGATATGCACAGTCTGCAGGTATGGGGGAAGCTAAAGCAAAGCTAGACAGGGCCAAATACGAGTTAAAGGCGTTTTTTACTCTGGAAGTGATTGCCAGCTCCAGAACCTATCTACAGCGCGTATATGAGGAGAGTCAGATGGTTGGCAAGATGCTTGCTGGTAGCACTAAAACCAAACAGGAGGCAGCCACCATCACGGAAATTATAGACCCCAAAACTAGATTGTTTTTAACGGGTAAAGAGGAGATAGCTCAAGTCTTTCTAGATCATTACTCCCAGTTATACACTACTAGATATGAAGCTGGAGCAAGTCAAATCAGCAACTATTATGATGGGGTCGAGCTTCCTACTCTTTCAGGGCCAATGGTGGAACAGCTCCTGCTAGACATTTCTTAAGAAGAAATTATAGGTGTTATAAAGTCTATTTCAGGAGCAAAAGCCTGCGGAGCTGATGGCCTTCCAATTGAGTTTTATAAAACTTTTTCAAAAGAGCTCACCCCTTTTTTGGTAAATCTTTTTAACAACATCAATCAGGGAGGCTGTGTTCCCCCAAGTTTTAAGGAATACATTTTGGTTAGTTTCATTGAAAAGGGGAAAAATAGCAAAGATATTAATTCGTATAGGCCAATCAGTCTGCTTAATGCAGATTTTAAAATATGAATGAAAATTTGGGCACAACGTTTTACTCCTATCGCTCGGAGCTTATTCACTGTGAACAAACTGGGTTTGTAGCTGGAAGGTCCATGTCCACAAATACTGGATTTTTAATTCAAGCTCTTGACTATGTGACAAACAATAAAATACCTACCCTCATTACCATGGTCAATGCCAAAAAAGCATTCGACCTGGTAAATTGGGACGCACTTTTTTCAGTTTAGGTAAATTCGGTATTCCGGCTCAAGTTTTAAATATGTTGAAAAATATCTACCAAGGTGCTCAAACCAGGGTGATAGTTAATGGAGACTCAATAGGGCCCATGGAAATAAACCACGGTACTAGACAAGGGTGTCCAATGTCACCACTACTTTTCACTTTTTTCATCGAACCCCTTGCTGTAAGAATCCTCGGAAATCCCGTAATTAGAGCTCCATGCGAAGGGATGTCAAAGTTAAAATTATTTGCAGGCGATATAATTATGTACCTTTGCCTGGATAAACAGATCATGGAAGAAGCTCTTTTAGAATTTAGCAAATTTGCACAAATAGGAGGCTATAAAATAAACCAAAATAAAACGGAGATTCTAGTGCTCAACACGAATTGTAACTGTTTACCCACGATTTTAAGAACCCAGGTCTTGAAAGAAGAGCCAATCAGATATTTGGTTATTAATGTCTTGTGCCACATAGATCAATTATTCAATCTGAACTATATAGCTGGGTGAATTAAAATTAAAACCCTATTGGACAAATGGTCCCTAATGCCATTGACTTTGATCGGTCGTGTAGCAGTCTTAAAAATGTCAATTCTTCCACTAATAATATTTTTGTTTGTTAATGTACCCTTAAAAATGTATGCTAAATATTTCAAGGAAATTGAATCTATGTTCAGGGAATTTGTTTGGAATAAAAAGGCGTCAAGGGTTAAACTGCCCATACTACAATTAGAGATAAATCAAGGGAGTTTAGCCTTACCAATCATCCACACCTACTACGAGGCTGAGTTATTGGATCTTACGGTACACCTATTGGAACCCAATGACCAGACAGAATCTACAGCTTAATTAGAGACCTGACAGGTGAAACTGTTAGATTCAGTGCAGAGTTTGTCATCAGAAAAAAAAGTCAGATACTTCACTGAAATACAGAATTATCGCAAAGGCTTAGAGTCAGACGTACGTATAACATACAAAATGTGATAATTCCATAAGTAAAAGGAGAGAGTGTAGTAAAGCAATTTGTTGATAGATTTACAAAAACCTCTATTTAGGAAAAAGTTGCAAATACCCAGGGCCGGACTGGCCATTCTGCCACTCTAGCATTTTTACAGATTTGCAATCTGCATACTTATGTTAATATGTGATTCCTAATTATTTTCCTTCAAGCCCACCCTGTCTTAGATACACAAAATGTTTTTCTCTCAATGTGATTGTCACTTTCATTCTTAATTATGCTGTCTGTTTGACAATGAGCACTTATTATTGTTGCTTTTCTCATGCCTTTTCTTTTTTTCTTCTTCAGATAATTGACTTTTTGGAGCATTTCGGGATTCTGTGGAGGAGTGATTTCTGCATTCCCGTTCAATATTTCTATGTGATCAGTTCAAATCAAACCAAATCTCTTTATATTGTTTGTTATTGGTAGGGTATTACATGAGCTTTCTTGAGCTGTTCTTTTCTACTAGGAACATAGGGGTTACTGTGACAGGTTGAGCATCACCATCAATGTTATAGATCTCTGTTAGGGAGGTAGTGACATAGTCTTCTTGTCTCCTCCACTTATCTTTCCCCTGCTACTCTAGTATCGAACTTTAAATTGGTTGATTTGTGTTCTCTCTTACTCCTGCCCCTTATATCACAATATGTTCACCAACAATTTGATAACATATTTTCTCTAGGCTCATGCAGTACTTGGCCTAAAAAATAGGTCCCAGCAGTGATACACCACTTTTTCTGATCAACATGAAATTTCCCAGTATTGAATGGTGCTTGCACCAAGTGTCCTATTAATGAGGCCATTTATGTCGCTCGTGCACCACGCTATGTGGTAGCAAGAGTGACGCAAACCTTAAAACTGATTTCGAAGCATTGCAAAGCCACTTTGTGTGGCTGTGAGTGGATCCAAAAATCTGAAGTTACAAAATGCAGCTCAAATCACTGCAATGGGTTACTCTGCTCTGGGAAGGCCTTCCATAGCCATTGCATGGATGTTCCCATGCAACTGGCATGTTTTTGATGCATTCCCATAATTTACAAGAGCTTTTAATCCAGGGAATGCACCTAAATCTTACACCTTCCCAAGGTAGGTGTAATGAGGAGAAATATCACGATTTCTCCTACTTTCTTCTTCTTTCGATGTGTGCTCCATTTTGCAGCACACATAGAAAGAGCACTATGCCTCAGGCAATTGCTTTTGTGCAGTAAGGTGTCCCTTCCTTCACAAAAACAATCCTGCATGCAGTGCAGGCACCCTTGCACCATGGTGCAAGTGTGCCAGCATTAGCACTAGGTAGCCCATTATGCACCAGCGCAGGGGAAAGGACAGGAATGTGCTATTTGGCCTTAAATAAGATGCGTTCCTGACCTTTCCCTGTCACATAGTGCAGTACAACAAGGTGGCTTGCTGCACTGCACTGCATGACTTCCCCAGAAATAGGCCTCCAGTTGCCTTACAACCTTCCTAAAAGGAACGTGCAAGACTCTGTGTTACAGCTTTCCCCTGCAATATGAGAAAAGGATTTCTGTTAAATATAACACTTACAGGATACTTCTGAGCCCACTCATAAAATCTCGGTTTTGGGACCGTCTTAGATTATCGTGTTTGTTTTTGTCTCATACTTCCAAGTCTTTATACTGAGTCTTCTTCATATGTCTTCCATACACTAGGTCACCTAGGTGCAATTTGGAAATAAATATTTTGAAAATAATTATTTTGGTGGATCCTTGCAGGAGTGCATCAGTATGCATCTACCCATTTTATGCTGGGTAGGTCATTGTCAAGAAAGGATTGTCACAGTTCTATACAGTGGATGATCTTCTGTGTAGTCAGTAGTTAGTTTGTATCAGTAAGTGATGGTGGGACCCACCAGCTGTTAATGTGTGGGTCCATGGCCCATTTAACATTAAGTTTAAAAAAAATTAAGTCAAGGACACCGAAATACAGTGACCTTCGATTCTCTGCTCTGTGTGTTTCAGCTAATGCTGATCAGAGCTGAAGAGCAAATGCTGAAATAAATGAAGTAGAATGGGAAGGCAAAGCATCTCAGTGCCTCTGTTAAGCCTCATCTCAAAGTTTAATGTGTCCTCATCTTATCCATTGGCCATTGAGGAAATACTAAACACACATGGCCTGCAAAGGAGGGGTACAGGACACTATGTGAATGCGCAAATGGAAGAACTTTGCCTTAGGTAGAGGCCACCCACCTAGCTGTAGATGAAGCCATACAAAATAAAGTTGCTCAGTGCAGGGATAGAGGGCACTGCTGAAGGGCTCCAGGTTGGATGTAAACAAGAGCCAATGGGTATAACCACAGTTTTTTTTGCCTTATGGCAAAACAGTGTAGTATAGAGTGAATCTAGCTATGCACAGCTATGGTCTTTATGCCTTGTGTAAGAATGTGACGGAAAGAAACTTAGCATGTCAGTTAAAACAGAATTTCATTGTGGTACGTAAGAAGACATAAGTGTACTATCTGCTAATAATGCACTTTATAGGTTACCATTAAGACACATTACGTTATTTAAAATCATACTAACAATAGGTCCACCGGTCAGTTAGTAGGACTGTAGCATGTACAAATATTCACCAAAATGACGTCAGCAAGGTTATACCACTGTCACTCCAGGTCAATGAGAGCTCTGCATGATAGGCACAGACAGTTAGGGCCTGATTCAGAAAAGTCAACTTAAACTTTTGTAAGTTTAAGATTTTTTACAAATCACAAATAATTGTACAAGTAGTTTCTTAACAGCTGCCTATATTTTTATGTGCAAAGACTTCACCATGAGTGCAGAAACTCCGAAGTCTCCACAGTTTTAAAGATACTACTCGCAAAATTCTTTTGTGAATTTCAAAAACTTGTAAACTTGCACAAAAGTGTATGTTTACCTTTGTGAATTAGCCCTATAGTTGTCTTCTAGTAGAATGTGTATTTCTAAAGAGACATGTACATCGTGCCTAAGTTAGCTCTGCAAACAACATATTGGCAGTGGGTGACCTGCCATAGAGATCACATAATTAATACATGGAACAAAATCACATGCTCTTCCATCAGTAGGTACATCAATTCTCTCTGCTATACAAGCTGACTGTGGTGTTGTCAGCAGTAGACATAATGGTGTTTCTTACATGGCTAATTGAAACTTTAGCTGATGTGGTTCCAAGACAAGTATATGCACATCCATTTTCCTCAATAACATCCCTGTATGTTGTTATGTCTGCAAACCTAAAGCCCTATGGGTGAGCTCGTCAAATGTAGTATTACATGTCAGTATGGACCAGAATTCAAAGGCCTCAGACTGACACTGACATATTATTTACAGGTGATCCACACCATGAAGTACAAAAGATGATGACAAATTATGCTCAACTGGCAGACAAGGCACCTCCGCAGCACTGAACATGATGCCGAAAGCTGCACAAGCAGCAAGGGTCTTACCACAGCCCCATCTACAGCTGCAACCAGCAATAGCAGGAAAAAAGGCACTGCGAAAGTGTCCAAGAGAGTGCCCCTACTGTCACCAAGGTAGCAACCATTGCAATTGCCACCACAGACCCACTTACTGCTGCCACAATACTTATCTCCACCACTGCTGCCTTGGCCCAGCCACCTTTCCATACTGTTGCCATCCACCAATATCACTATTGTGGCAAGTGATGCTGCTGTTGTAAAAACCTATAGTAATGTCACGACGCTGACTTCTACAACTATGTCTGTGACACCAACCATGGCATCTTCTGGCACATTTGTAATGGCTGTGATAACAGTCTGTACAACTACTGCATTCTGCCCCATTTTAGTTCTGAGCATGTGCTACTCTACAACAATTTAAGCCCTCACTTACATTTCACCCCAGGTTAAGCACACATCATGCCAGTGGGCATTATCACACTCTCACACATGTGCATTATGGAGGCATATGTGGCATCTGCATTCCCTGTAATTGTATATAAAGCTTATGATGTAATATGTAGGGCTTGCAAAGTGTTAGACCATACACTCTGTTATGGAATGTAGATGTGGTTGGGCATGCAGTCTGGACTTTGATATGTTAAGATTTTGCAAACAATTATTAGGATCTACTTGGTCTTTTAACAGCATATCTTTCTTATATTACGTTTATCATTAAAATATTTCCCTGGATGATCTCTGGATTGGAATCATCACTACAGCATCAATGAAAGAAGAGAATGTTGATACAATTTTACCATCAGACACCCAGATAGATTTAAGCCCACCACATCTCACAGTGGAACAAGAGACAGCTGCTCCCTCCCTTGAGGAGGGACTTAATCATCCTAAATTGTGAGCAGATCTAATATCTGTTTTACATAGATAAGGTTGAGATACTGTTATTGTGCATTCATTTTCCACACCCTTAAATGGTTTGGGTTTGAACCGAAAATTACATCCCCTATTTCACTTCCCTATATGGGCCCAAAAGCAGCTATTTTCAAAAATGTCCTCACTTCTTCAAATTCTGCTCTAAACGGAGGTGTTTGTTAGGATGTTCTTCTCTCCTTTTTCTTTTTAATTTAGCACTAGAACCTTTTTTAGCTGAAATAAGACAAAATCAATACTTTTATGGGTCTACTTTTAGCAAACAACAGATTAAATTAGCAGCACACACTGATGATGTATCATGATTTCTTTAACAACCTCAATCTTTACTTCCAGCTTTTCTACAAGAACTTACTTCATACATGTAGGTATCTGGATATAAATTGGATACTGAGAAGTGTGAATTACTGCCTTTGCCTACATTTAATTTCAAAGATGATTTCTCATTTTCCAATTTTATGTAGAGTCCTCACCAAGTTAAATATCTTGGTTTATGGTTTACTCAATTTACTAAAACTTCAATTTCTTTAAACTTAGAAAGGTGTATTCAGAAGTTAACTGAGCTAACTAGTAAATGACATCCATAATATCTTTCTTGGTGAGGCTGACTTGACACCCTTAAAAGGATGTTACTTCTCATTATAATTTATACTATCTCTAAAATCCCATTATTTATACCCCTTAGTTCCTTCAAAAAGATTAACTCTATAATTACCTCTTTCCTCTGGAAGAACAAAAATCCTTGTATGTCAATATTAAAATGAACGCATCGAAAATCAGAAAGCGGGGTAAATTTCACAGGGTTTATCTAAATATCACAATGAGTTTTTATTACACCAAGCTTCTCAGTGTTTTTCAAGCTCTCTAATATATTGTCCATTATGGCTTGAACTTTAAAACTCTTTTCTTTCCCCTTTTCTTTTCATGAATACTTATCTTTCTCTCGCAAGCTACAAGCTCTATCTACTCCTGTTCTTAAATACTCATGTAAACTGTTAGAATCTATACTTCACTACACACCCACAGATCTCAAAACTTTTCTCAATTCTACCATTTGTCATAATACGTCCATATTACTCAATAACAAACCCATCTATTGGAAATCCTGGAGAACTGAAGGCCTAATTTGGATAAAACAACTTTTTGACCGCAATACATGTATACTGTTTTCACAAGCCTGTCACCTCTTTAACTATCCCTTTTTTCAAAATATATTTCAAATTTTACAAAACACACTTTACACTGCATATGCTGAATTTCAATTTTCTCTTCCTATTATTTCATCCTCCAATAATCAATGGCACACCCTTCTGCATACATGTCCCAAAGCATCCGTTATTTACTTTCATCCGCCACTGGTAGGGATAAAACTAGTGTAGAATTATCGTGGGAACATGATTTAGGAATGGGATGGTCAATTCCCTTTTGGAATAAAGTTTAGACCAAAATTAGGAAGTCCTCTAGAGCAGCAAACACCACACAAACTATTTTCTTTATATATTAGAATTGTATTATGCCCTATGGTCTTACACAAGATGCATTCGCATCTTTCCGATACATGCTGGACATGCTCCATAGAACATGCTGCTTTAAAAAACACGTACTTTTCATTTGTCCTGTTTTGTAAAATATTTGGTAACAAATTTGGACTCAGATTAACTTAATTTTTCATACTACACTGCCTTTTTCATTTGTTAACATCTTTTTAAGAAGTTTGTGAGTGGAGCACCCACTAATCTCACGTACGAATCCTAGACTTATTGTTAGCAGTTGCCTTTCAGCAGATCACCAAAAATTGGAAGGGTTTATCTAAATTATCCTTCCTAGTGTGGTGGTATGCAGTTTGTCATAACCACGGATTAGACACAAAATATGTGTATCCTATATCTCTTGTGGTGATGATTTTAATTGTATGGTCTCCTGTTACAAAGTTTTTAGATGACAATGCGAAGAGCTGCTTTGCAAGTACACCTGCTCTACAAGAAGTTCTTCAACCTTCGTGACTTCCCCTTTATTGATATTAGAAATATCTTGGCATGTTTAGTATTATTATTAATGTGATCTATATATACACTGTATTATGTTTCTTCATGTATCTGCCTGACTTTTTTCATTCCAGACCAGGTACAACTTCCTCTTTTCCAGGAAAAATTAACTCAGTATACAATATAGATTGTATGGTTATATCCTATTGTATTGTATTATACACTTGTATCTTAATGTATCTTTAATAAACTTAGTCTTTAAACATTATAGTTGGGATACCCTCCTCATTAACTGTAAGAGGCAGACTGAAAGCTTTCCTTCTCTCCGTGAGATCAGGGGTATCTTAACATAGCAGCTGAGGTACATACTCTGTGCTTACTGGTCACTCTACTGCACAGGTAACAAAAGACGTACAAACTATTTGCACAGACAAGTGTGCCAACTTGACACCCTGCCTCCATTTTGACTTTGAGTCATCAGAAGGTGCAAGGATAAACATAATTGGCCAGATGTGCGAACATTCTGTTTTGTTGGTCGCAAAGTGTGATTTTTTGGTGACTTGCACTTTGCGAATCGCAAAACGAAATGTACTAACGTGTCTCAGACACATTTAGCAATTTCCAGTGGGGTCACAAATGACCTGCCTCATTAAATTCATGAGGCAGGTTTGCAGTTTGCGACCCATTGGGATTGGGCTACAATCACAGGGATGGTAGCCTGCTGGGGACATCCGACCACCATGTCTGTGTTTGCTTTTTAAATAAAGCAACTTTTGTTTTTTAATGCAGCCCGTTTTCATTAAAGGAAAACAGGATGTGTTTAAAAGAAAAAAAATGGACAGTTTTCCTTTCTTTTCTTAAGAACAGGTAATGGTCCATGCATTTTCGTTTGCATCTGGCTTACCACCAACTTGAAGTAGGTGGTAACTGCGATTGTTTTGCGACCACATTTGCCGTCGCAAAACAAGCATACTTACCACTGCGACTTGCTATTAGGAAGGGACGCCCGTGGCACATCCTTTCCTAATAGTGACTCCCAAACCCTATTTTGCGAGTCAGTAAATGGTTACCCGCTTACAAAATAGGGTTTGTACATGCTACAAATGTTTTTTGGAGTCTCAACCGGCCCGCTTTTCTGTTTGTAACCACTAAAAATGGTCGTACACTCGTCCCGAATTCCCTTTAGCTAATGAAACCCTCAGATTGGTGCATTAGAGGCACTGGATGGTGCAGTTTATAACAAGAGACAGTACAACACTTACACTGCACCATCAACCACATCAACATCATACTCATAGGCCCTCTTCCCAGAGTGGTTGGAGAGGTTAGCATGCATGGAACCACTCCTGGGCCCTCCTGAGGAGTCTGCACTTAAGAAAAAGGAGCAGGTGATCACCCTACTTCTGTTATTGCAATTGATGTTGATGTAGTCCCTGGGTATCTCTGTTTGTGTGAACTATTTATTGTATGCACCACCCCTTATCCCTTACTCACTTCATACCATGTCATGTGTTGTAGTCCTGATGGTACTCTACTTCTGATTTTTTGTCTAAAGGCCATAGGGTAGTCATACTATTTTGGTTTACTTCTGAAATAAACAGTGAATTCATCATAACCATTCATGATTTTCTGATTATTCATCAGCTTTGCCGAATGTAATAGCTCCAATTTCATGTGCACTTGTTGGGATCATATCTGATTGCCTCCAACAGTGGTAATACAGCTTCTCTGCGCCATCATGACATCATACTAGGGATGAAGCATTCAGAGGTCCAGCATGTACATATATCAAGGTGTAAACGCCCTATTCATAGGTTTGGGGTATTTTGGTGCAACCATTTCTAATGGTCTACATTGGAGATGCACTTGTTATTGGATAAAATTGCAACACCGGGGCAATTCTAGATCATATTTCATATCGTGATACGTTTAATATTTATCCCATTGCCCAGTTGAACACTCATATTCTTGCATGTACTTTGCAATTTTAATCTCCTTGCCTAAACCTAATTTACTACTTGATTTCATGGACATTTCTGCTGTTATACACTGACACAGCAAACTTTCGGTATTTAAATACCAAATGCCACACTTTTCACTCTGGCACCGTTGACACATGTGCATATATGGTGGACATATTTAAATTAATTTTCTTTAAAAAAAACTTTTCAACATGGCCGATGGGCCTGCGTGCAACACCTGGGAGGGAAAAATAATCATTGGTTAATCCAATAGTCATGACATGAGAAATATATTGGCTTTGCCAGTGCTTGTTGAAGGAAGAATGAAATGCGTCTATCAGCCAATATGTCATCTGGACCTTCCCAGTGCATCTAAGCGCATGCAAGGAAGAAGAACCTGGACAGGTATTGTTCATACTGTACAGATCAGCGTTCACGTTTATCTAAACCCCGAATTCTTAGCATACACAGAGTTAAATTATAATTTATATCATGAATATCACCTGCTCCAATATTTTAACAAGATTTGCCAGTGTATCGGTATTTATATGTAGTTCCCCATCTCACATTCTTTCCGGAAAGCAAGCAGAGAAAAAGGTGAGGTTGTGTGAATTTGAAAAAGTGTTGTGCTTCACATCTTTTGCCTGCAGGTGATGACTGGAAAAGGTGTTTTTGTGAGATTGTGCTCTCACTGAACGTATAGTTTACGATCATTTTCGCTAACAAAAAAACTACTTTTATTTGTCTGTTTGACTTAACTCCGTCAACTTGCAAAGTTACAACGATCTTCAAAAAGGAGTTTGAATATTTGCCCTTACCTACTTTCCAAATTTGGGGCCTCATGTAGGTAGCCAAATACCGGTCGGTAACGGCCGATTTTCGGTAAATATGCCGTTACCGACCGGTATTCAGACAAGTGAGATGTAGGAGTCCAAAAACCACTTTTCGGTAAATATGAGGCGGTAAATACCGATTCATATATTCCGAATTCTAAAATACCGATTCAAATTTACCGAATACAAAATTAACGAATCGGTAAACATGAAGTGGTAAATATGAAGTGGTAAAATTTTAAAATGACATGTAGGAGCACTCGGTAATTAAGAAATCCTGTAAATTCGTTAAATAAGAGTCGGTAATTAACACGGATGAAAAGCAGGTGGTAACCATCAACAATGGATAAATGCAAACCCAAAATGCTACAGCGTGGACAACATGGCCGCTATGTACGTCATTGCAAGGCGCCTACGTCTACAGGCAGCAGGACTGAGGGTGTGGCGACGGGAGGAACAAATCTACAGACAGCGCATCACACTATTCCAGCTGACTGATGCAGAGATACATGAGAGGTACAGGCTAGACCCCGAAACCATCATGGACTTAATCAGGGACCTACACCCACGCCTGGACCAGCCAATAAGAAGGGCGCACGCCATACCCCCACATGTGCAGGTGCTCTGCAGCCTACATCTGCTGGCATCCGGCAGTTATCAGGTGGTGATAGCTGCGGTGGGTGGGGTATCCCAGAGTTGCCTGTCACGTTTCTTCAGGAAGTTTCTGGATGCCATGATGCAGAGAATGCACCACTACATCAGCTTCCCCAACACACAGGCTGCACTGCAGAAAACAAAAACAGACTTTTATCACATGGCACAGTTCCCCCATGTCATCGGCTGTATTGATGGTACACACATCCCAATCTGTCCACCAGCTGATACAGAGCACATCTACAGGAACAGGAAGTCCACCCACTCCATCAATGTGCAGGTGATCTGTGATGCAGGGAACATCATCACAGATATTGTTGCAAAGTTTCCTGGGAGCACCCACGACTCTTACATCTTCCAGAATAGTGGGATATACACACGACTGAGTGCCGGAGAATTTGGAGAGGGATACCTGCTAGGTAAGTAACAGTGACGCCCCTTGAAACCTGCAAATCATAGTGTCATGAGGCATGTTACTGATGGTTCCCTTTCACTCATCCAGGCGACAGTGCATATGCATGCCGGTCATTCATCCTCACTCCCTACCTACACCCAGCAACCAAGAGTGAGAGACGATACAACGTGGCACACAAAACAACACGCAATGTGGTGGAGCGCACGTTTGGACTACTGAAGAGCAGGTTCCGCTGCCTGCACAAGAGCGGAGGCGCACGCCAGTACAAACCCATCACCTGCTGCAAGATTATTGCCACTTGTGCAATGCTGCACAACCTTGCCACGAAAAAAGGGACAGATGTGGAACTAACATATCATGAGGACAACGAGGATGAGTCAGGCCAGCCAGAGGGCAACGCAGCTAGAGTGCCAACTGCAATCGATGGGAGAGAGAGACGGGCAGAGATCACAGCCAACTATTTCTGAGTAAGTAAGGGGACACAGCGAGTTGTGAGAAGTCATGACGTAGTTTTAATGTGGCACCACGCCATGAACACATGAACAGGCCAATCTGGCAATATACCATCTATACAAGTAGTATGTCCAGGGTTACGTCACCCAATGGGAAGTGGCAAAGCAGGGCAACATCAATGTTTGCGCATACGCGCTGCAGTGGTGGGTTGCACGGCCTGTGCATCCTCACTAGAGCCAACCCCAAGCCGCCTGCTGCTCCTGCGTGCTTCTGGGACGGGGGGTGTGATGCTGCTGCTGGTGTCGATGCTCTCCGCAGCATCCCCTGCAGCAGTTGTCGACGCCTGACTAGGCAATAGCACCCCTAGTGCACTTGTCACCTGCACCATCCCCCGAGACAGGTCGCTGCAGCACTGTGTGAGGCCCTCCTGCATCGTCACAGAGCGCCGGCACAGTAGAGAAGTCGCAGTTGCCAGACGGTTGAGTGCCCTGCTGGTGGTGTCCCTTCTCTGGCGTTCCCGGCGCCGTGCTTCGATGTCAGCATCTAGTTTGCTGCACAACTGCTGGATAGACTGGGACATGTCCCGAATGCCCGCAGCCATGCCGCTAATGTTAGTGTCCATGTTGACTAATGTTGTCGTCATCACCCGCATGTGCCTCTGGACTGACATGACTGCCTTTGATTGCAGGCGCTGTTGCTTTAACATTTGGCCCTCGAGCCCCAAGAAGACACCATGGCCGTCAGTGGGTGCTGGTGGACTCTGGACACGCGACCTGCGGCGCCCTCTTGCTTCCGTCTGTGCTGCCTGTGAGGTGTGGGGCACAGTGGCATGGCTCCCTTCCTGGGGCCCGGTGCGGTCTTCTGGTCCCATGCTGTCGTCTGACGAGGTGTCTAAGGCTCGTAGCCTGGCTGCTGGACGCCTCCTCATTCTCACGCCTGCAAGCGGGGATGTGGCTGGTGATTCGAACATGAGTGGCGATGCTGGCTCTGGTGGTGGTGATGCTGGCTCTGGGTGAGGTGATGCTGGCTCTGTGTGCGGCGAGGCTGGCTGTGTAGGTGGTGCGGCTGCCAGTGGGCCTGCTCCCTGGTCTGAACATGTGCTGGCTTGCGGCGATATATGTGGCCGGTGTGCCGTCTCTCCTGCAGCATGCCCTGTCCTGCATGGTGTCACATCTGTGGACAGAAATACAACATTGGCTCAGTGTCCCCGAAGGGCTGCATTGCATGCGTCACAATAAATCATTTCACATTCCAATATGTCCCCTGTCTCCTTGTGCCTCGAGTGCGTGACATGCCTTGTTGCCCTGTAACATTTACGTCATGGTTAGTGTTGCCCTGACTACATCTCCCGGAATGCATTGCCTGTCTGCACTGACACGTGTGGACTGCAGTGTGATTCTCGATTCACAATTGGGGGATGTGGGATAGGGGTTGGGGGGGCTACATTGCTGTGCTTTCGTCTTACCTTGGTGTGTTGCGGCTCTGGCAGAGCTGTCGGCGTCCCCAAGTCCCACGACGCTCTCTTGCTCGATTGTGGCCGCCACCAGCTCCTCCAGTTCGGTGAGGGCAGGTGCCCTGTTGGTTCCACCTCCGGTCTGGCTGGCCTCCTTTTGGATGTCGCCCATCTTCCTCTTGGTTACAATCCGGAGGTCATACCAGCGCTTTTTGAGTACCTCAATGTCCCTGTGGGTCACTCCCACAGCATTGACCTGCGCCTGGATGGCCAGCCATATGTTGCGCTTTTCCACCTCAGGCACTTGCAGGGATTGCCTTCCGAACAGCTTGTGGTGCTGCTTCACCCCCTCCTCCACCAGCACCTGGAGTTCCTTGGGGCTAAATTTCAGCTTCCTCCTCCTTTCCCCTCCGTCTTTCTGTGTTCTCTGGCTGGACATGCTGTTCGTTTACCCGCTCGCACATGCAACGGCTCCTTGCCTCTCCTCTGCACTCCAAGCCTCTCCAGGGTCGGCTGATTATGTACACCTGCCTGGGTGTGGCCACTTCGGCTAATTTCGTACACCTGCCTGGGTGTGGCCTGTTCCTTGTTGGGTGAGCTGTCGTTGCACTTGATTAGCTGTTTCGTCAAGTCATGTGATTTTCTTTACCGAATCCGTACATGCCGATTCGGTATTTTCCGATTCGGTATATACCACCTCGGTATTTTCCGAGTCGGTATATACCACCTCGGTATTTTCCGAGTCGGTATATACCACCTCGGTATTTACCGATTCGGTCATTTCCGATTCTTAATTACCGAATGTTACCGATTCGGTAACTGTTACCGAATTTTTACCTACATGTAACTTACCGATTCTTATTTACCGATTCGGTACGGCTCGGTATTTTAGAACCGGTAAAATTTATTTACCTACATGAGGCCCTTGGTCGTTTAACCCTATCACAGTATTCGACTGGCTACCACTTTCTGCAAGGTTTGATGCCACTCAGCTCTTGAAGCGGTGACTGGATGTGGTCCGTCAGCTAGACTGTCGACTTTGGTGTTGGAAACCAGGGTTCGAGCCTCGGGGTCGCGTTCACACCCTGTGATTCTGGGCAATCTCCCCGTGCCAGAATGTGTAATGTAAATCCAGTGCTCGTGTAAAGCGGTCCAATACCTTCGGGTCGAGTTCGCGCTGTATAAATATGCACACAAAAAAAACTATGGACGACACACGCTCTTTCCAGCACATTCTGTCATCCTTGCTTCTTCGAAGACGAGCGGCTGCGTTTAGCGCGAGACTTACTGGCACGGCTGTGCAGGTCCAGGGGTCTTTCCAATTACAAACTACGAAGAAAATAAAAAAACTAAGGGGCAGATTTATGTTGCACTTGCGCCTCATTTACGCCGCCGTTGCATCACTTTTGTGACGCAGCAGCGGCGCAAATCCTGCGCCATGGTGCGGGGTATTTACAAACGTGACGCATCTCCCAGATGCGTCACGTTGTAAAGCCCTGCGCCACATGTAGGCGTTCCAGGGCAGGTGGGGGCGTTCCGGCGCAGGAACGCCTCCTAAAAGTGGCTGAGTGAAATCTACAAGATTTCACTCAGTCACTTTTATGCCCATGCTGTGTCAAAACCCTGCGCCTGCTTGAAGCAGGCGTATGGATTGACGCAGCATTGTACAGATAGGGCCCCCCAGATCATTGCTGGAGCTGCGTCGCGCTTGCGACGCAACTTCAGCAATGCGCCACTTTTCGGCACAGATGCGTCACGCATCTGTGCCGTTTTTGCCCCATGGTGCGCCGCATTATAAATGCGGCGCATCCATGGTGGCGCAGCTGTGGCGCATAATAACTGGCGCATCCCTGCTGATATGCAGGGATGCGCCAGTCGTCATAAATCTGCCCCCAATTGTATTTATGACAGAGATTTCTTAAAACCAAAATGCTGATTGTCTATTAAATTGCCATTATATATACATGCTCTTAAGCTAGGGCTCTCTTCAATGACTCAGACACTACGCCCACGTGGTACTCAGCCCATGAGGTGCAGATTATAAAAGAGCATTAAAGATGTCAGTGCCAAGAGACGTAAATAATGGTACATTGCTGTAATTGGGGCAGATGTACTATGGGATCAGAGTTGCCTTTCTTTTGTGGCACTGCAACGACTCAAAATCCTTTTTGGCATTCTCTAAGCCACGCAAAGCCAGTCTGCATGGTTTAGTACATACAATGATTCTCAATGCAACGCTTATGCATTATCTCGCGTTGGGAGGCCTTCCATGGTTGGAGAGTGGACGTTCTCATGTGTCCACCCATGGATTTTGGCGCATTCCCAGATTTACTAAAGCTCGTAAAACGGTATTTCTCCTTGTTGCGTCCACCTCATATGTGTGCTGCATTTTACGACAGGCATAGAAAGAGGAATATGCCTCTAAGGATTGTTTTTATGCAAGAAGGTAACCCGAAGCAGAACAATCCTGCCCATGATGCAGGCGCCCTTGCAACATGGAGCATTGGTGCCTGCGTTGGCGATAGGGAGCAACAAGTGCGCCAGCGCAGGAAGAGCGCTCAAGAGCACCATATCTTAGGAGATGTGGTGCTTTACAGCTCTCTCCCATTCACGCAGCACAGCGCAGCATCTTGCCTTTCTGCACAGCCTTGCGTGAATTGTAAGTAATCCTACACCTTTGTGTGCAGGTGATGTTCAGCTCTCGCCAGCATCACCGCCTGCACCGCACGCAACAGCTGCCTTGTCCCTTCGCACTGGTGGTGTGGGGTGTTGCGTTGTGAGTAGAAATACCCCACTTTGCCTCACGGAACCTGAGCCATTCTATGTGAATTTAAGCTATAACTACTGAAAATGCCATTATTCTAAATTAATTGCGCTTTAAACAACAAACGTTTATCTATTCTGTATGTCATTATAAAAATATGACTGATCCTCAGAACAAGCCAGTGAGTGTAGAGGGATGCGCCATTGCAGTGTTATGTAGAAGCTGATTCAAAATGTGAATGACACACCTGCAAACCACCGACTACTTTATAATGTATTTTTTTCCTTTACAAGAGGCTGACAGACATCCAAAGCAGCGTCCAGGGAAGATCTAAAAAAATGTCAAAAAATGGATAGTCCTAATTAAAATTTGTCACACTAACCACGGATACACGATCAGTGAAAATGTGCTTTTTTTCTTTAAAAACATCAAGCACACTAGAACCCTGGGATGATGGTTTATCTCTGCGAATCTCTCGCTAAGTCATACTGTGCCTACTGCAATTTGGATGGCTCTGAATATCTGAAAGCATTTTGAAGGCTCTGGTGTGAACAGCGAGGGGTAACAATAATGTCGCTCTGACATTCAACAACTTCTGCTGCCCGGAGCTGGTTCCTCTTGAATTCAGTCACATCCTGTCAGGTCATGAGAAAAGTAAGTGTTCAGGAAGCCGGGCAGGCACGGGCCTGAGACTGCAGTGAAAGCGCATGAATATCTTTGCAAATCGCGCCTGATTGTTCTCTTTAATCATACATCTCCCGGCAAGGATGAGGCCTTCAAAAACTGAATAATAAGGCAGTTAGAGCAACAGGAGGCCGGCGGATTACCTCATACCTACAGAATACGTGGGAGATCATCCTGGAAAATTGCTGTGTAAAGTACACCCTCACAGACTGATCCGCAGCCCTAGATATCATTATGTATCATGATCTCTCCAGGGAGTGACCGCAGACTCCCCGCACATGCAAGGCTATTGTAGCTACAAAATCCAGTCACCTGTCCTTTGTGTAAAGGTGAGGGTGACAGGAGAACTGAAAGACGGTGTGAATTATTCATGAAAGAAATGCGAACATGGAATATGTTTTACCACTAAATGCATTTGTTGGAAATGGTTAAAAGAGTAAAATAGTGACTTTTGTCGAGTTGCTTTACAAAGGAAGCTGAGATAGCAAACTATTGTATATATCTTAAACAATCACATGATTTCCTAAACACTAGGGCCTGATTGAGCTTTATGAACTCTATAAACTACCTGTCGTGTCTTTACTCTCAATGACGACAGACACGGAGGGTTCTATATTCTCGTTCTTTATTTCATTCCTTACACCAGCATGTCATTCCCTCAACTGCCGACCTGACCTCCTACTCCGCCCCTTCCTGTCGCCCCTCGTCCTCCCCTATCTCCGCCCATCCTGCTCCGCCCATACAACCACTAGACCCCACATCTCTACATCTCCCCCTTTGTTAGCAATGACCGGGGTCACTAAAAGTTACATCTCCTCAATCAGCCGCTTGGGCTGGCAGATCGTTTGCCGTGGACGGAGTGTTCGGCCTTCAGGCACTGTGTTAGATTCTGTTCCGGGTGGCTGCCCCACTGGACTGTCACCCTTGCTCTGCGTCGCAGGCTGCAGAGTTTGTGAAGTTGTATGTTGCGACTCTAGAGTCTCTTGCAGAGCCGGGCTACACTTCTGAAAGTGAGACACATTCCGGGTTACCCGCCTGGTGTCTGACTCTGCTGTCAGCATGGTGCCTTTCTGACGAATGACCGTCAGAGGTTCCGCTCTGAACTTGCTGTCTGTCTTCTTGGACTGTTCTTGTTTGACGATCAAGCAGTCCCCTTCGTGGAACGAGAGAGAGCGGGCCCGCCGTCTCCCATCGGCGTACGCTTTCATGGTGTCCTTGCGAGCTTTGTCAGTGGCTTCGACCTCCCGATGAGTACGGTTGGGAGAAATGGGTCGCAGCGCTCCCTCCCAAGTGGGTATCCGGGTCCGGACCGGGCGCCCCAGCATGAGTGTAGCAGGGCATTTGCCCGTGGTGGCATGTGGCGTCGTCCGGTAGGCTCGAAGCACATCATTGAGGGCCGCCTGCGGGTCTCTTTTGTCCAGAGCAGCCTGTTGGAATGTCCTTTTTAAGGTGGCCATGAACCTCTCCGCTGTGCCGTTGGCCTGCGGCCATAGGGGTGTGATCCGTCGGTGTCGCACATTCATGAGCGTCAGGAAATCACTGAACTCCCGGCCATTGAACGGAGGCCCATTGTCTGTTTTCACCTCCGCGGGTAGACCCCAGGCTGCAAATACTTCATCCAGGATGGTGAGCGTGGCAGCTGCGTTGGTGGATGGGACGAACCGGGCGATGGGAAACCTTGAGTACTCATCTATTATAACTAGCACGTACTTGCCCGATGACATGGGGCCGTAGAAGTCCATGGCCAGCTCTTGCCATACTCCTGGTGGCAGGGGTGTCATCTGGAGTGGAGCGGGTGGGTCCCCTTGCCTTACCACTTGGCACTGCGGGCAGTCTTTTAGGGTGTGCTCTACCATCTTGTCTAGGAAGGGGAACCAGACACGTTCCCGAAGCGCTCTTTTCGTCGTGACTACTCCTCGATGACTTTCGTGTGCCAGGTTGACGACTCCCTGTCTCAGTTGTTGGGGTATCACAATTCGAACGTCTCGCAGCAGTAGGCCATCAGATGTGACGGATAGTTCTTCGCACACATTCCGGAATGCTTGCCA
Source organism: Triturus cristatus (assembly GCF_964204655.1). Classification (NCBI taxonomy): domain Eukaryota; kingdom Metazoa; phylum Chordata; class Amphibia; order Caudata; family Salamandridae; genus Triturus; species Triturus cristatus. Next base: position 1,360,459,060 of record NC_140591.1, on the reverse strand, counting down.
CTCCTGACGCCTTGTGGTGTCACCTTTTTCGTCCTCCACCTCTTCGTGCCGCCATCTGTTCGTTCGGACCCTTTGGATTACCTGCTGCAGCATGGTGTCCTGCTGGGTGGCGTCCAGGATGGCCTCCAGGGGGACCGCCGGTGGCCGCGCTTGGTCCACCACAAAATGGACATACTCGTCTGCCATGGACGGCGTGTCTCGCTGAGAGTCTTCTGGGTGGCGCGACATATAGTCAGCCGGGTTGGCAGCCTTCCCTGGCTTGTGCACGATCGTGAATGTGTATTCTTGCAGACGGAGTCCCCACCTCTCGATGCGGGGTGGCATCTTGGACCGGGGGTTGCCATAGATGGTGACGAGGGCTTGGTGGTCTGTTACCATGGTGAAATGCTTCCCGTAGATGAACACATGGAAGTGCTCACACGCCCACACCACCGCAAGGCTCTCCTTTTCCGGCTGGGAATAGGCTTTCTCCGTGTCGGAAAGGCTCCGGCTGGCGTGTGCCACAATGTGGCGGTGGTCTGTGTCCTGGTCATATTGAGCCAGGATGGCTCCTAGCCCGACGGGGCTTGCGTCCACTGTGATTTCAGTCTTGCGATCTGGGCTGAAATAGGCCAGGCTTTCCACCGAGCCTACCGCACTCTTGATGGCCTGAAAGGCATGCTCGCATTCGGGAGTCCACTCAAAAGCCTGTCCTTGCTTGGTGAGCGTGCGAAGTGGGTGGCTTATTGTGGCATAGTCCTTGATATACCTCGAGCAGTAACTCGCCATGCCGAGGAAGGATCGCACGTCACTGACGTCAAGTGGACTCTTGGTGCTGTTCAGAGTACTCACTTTGGCAGGATCTGGTTGCATTCCGGCTCCTGAAAAGATGTGGCCAAAGAATTTCAGTTGCGACTGATGGAACTCGCATTTCTCCTTGTTGAGCGTGAGGTTAGCCTCCAGGAGAGCATGGCAAACCCTATCTAGAGCCGTGTCGTGGGCCTGGAGCGTCGCCCCATAGACTAGAATGTCATCGCTGTAGTTCAGCGTATTGGGGATGTGATGTATCGTTTGCCGGATCGCTTCTTGGAATATTTCAGCGGCTGATGAAATGCCGAAATTCAGTCTCTTGTACCTGAACAACCCGAGGTGCGTTGCAAACGTTGTGATATAGCGGGAGCTCTCGTGCAGTTCCAGTTGATGATAGCCTTTGTTTAAGTCCAGTTTGGAAAACACCCTCGCCCCATTGAGGGCGGCAATCATGTCACTTAGGTGAGGTCCGGGATGGCGTTCTCTCTCAATGGCGGTGTTGGGCATTCTCATGTCCACACAGAGTCGCACTTTCCCGGGTGTGCCTTTCTTTGGGACGATCACGACAGGAGATACCCATGGTGTGGCGCCCTCCGTCCGTTCGATGATGCCGGCGTCCAGCAGGTCTTGTAGCTCATCCTCCACCGCTTGCTGAAGGTGGAACGGGACCTTCCGCGGGTGTTGGGCAACCGGGCGGACCTTGTCATTTATGTGGAGGCGGATCTGACCTCTGTTCATTTTCCCGAGTCCAGAAAACAGTTTAGGGAACTTGTGCACGGTGTCATTTTCACCAGTAACGCGGTACAGGATTTCCACCAGTTTCAACCGTTCAGCGGTTGGCAGACTGAGGAGACAGTCAGCTTCCGGTCCCTCGATGACGTGAATCACGGCCGGAATGGATGTTGTCCGGTGCCTTAGCGTCGTTGAAAACTTCCCCAGGCAAGGGAGCGGCTTCCTGGACATCCAGGTGTAGACACGCACATGTGCGGGATCGAGCCGAGGCCGAGGGTTCATTTTCTGATACTCAGTCACTGGGATGTAGTTGAGGGATGCCCCGCTGTCCATCACGAACTTTGTGGGATGCGTGCCAACGCAAATGTCCAGCCGAGGGTATTTTTTGAGCTGATCGGGATCGGCAATCATGTTTGCATACTCTACAGAGTATTCGTGTTCACTCGAAGGTGATTCGGAGTCTCTTGACGGTGATCTTCTAGACCATCTTGACGACCGTGACTCCCTGCTCGACTGGGAGGATTTGGAGGAGGACTTCCGGCGGTCGCGTACCGCCCGCGCGTGGTGGCGGCGTGTCTCACCTCTTGGTGACCTCGTGGAGGCTTTTTCCTTCTCCCGGCGATAGTCGCCGCACATGGTCTCAAAATGGTTGTTGCGACCACACTTGTGGCACTTCTGTCCCAGGGCCGGGCACGCTCCGATATGAGGGAAGTCGTACCCGCATCGGTAGCATCTTCTCAATGGCGCCTTTTTTCCCTGATCCTGGCGCCTGCTTCTCTTCCCCGAGTCAGGCCGTCTATGACCGGGGTGACGGTGGTGTCTTGATGGCGGCCGAGCTTGTCGTCCCCGCTCTCTCGACCACCGGCGAGGGCGGTCGGTGCGTACTTGACAGACTACCTCCTTGCGGTCCACGCGTCCTGCCTCCATTGTCTTGGCTTGCTCTTCGGTCTGATCATGGAGTCTCGTGATCTCTTCAATTTCATCCAGCGTGTGGCTCTTTTTTAGTAACTTCCTGCGCAGCGTCTCCGACTGGCAGCCGTCAATCACCCGTAGGCGAATGGCGTCATCCGTAGAGAATTCATCGAATTCACAGTGGCGCGCCAGGCGCCGCAACCTTGTGATGTACGAGCCCATACTTCATCCTTTTCTTGTCGCGCTCTTTGGAATACGTAGCGTTCATAATCTACATTCTTCTTGTGCACAAACTTCCGATCCAGGGCGGCGCGCACATTCGCATACGTTCCCGCGTCCGCGGCGGGGAGTTCCTTTATCATCTTGCTGACATCCTTGCCCACGAGGTTCCGAAGTGCGATCAGTTGATCTTCGTCCCCTGTCACCTTCGAGCCCTTAATGTAGTCCTCGAAGTCTTCAATCCACTCTTCCCAGCGAGGGCCCATGCTGCTCCCGACCACGAGCGCTAGGGGTTCTGGGGGGCGCAGGTGCGTCATCCCCATGATGATTGGTTTCACATCTTGGCGCGCTGGAGACTGGGCTGGGGACCCACGATTTGACATCGCGGTGTGCGCGTGATGCGTGCAGCGGCAGCGCGGAGCAGGTCCAGGGGATCCCTCGTGGAGTCTTGCTCAGTATTTAGGGAGATCCCCACGTTTCTTTTTTTTTTTTCTATTGTATTTGCCTGTGCTTGATGATATTTCACTGTTGCCTGACTTCAAAATGGCCGCCCGGGCCTCTTTACATGGAGCGTCTGAGAGTCCGCCTGACTTTAAGATGGCCGCCGGTTGGGGAGCGTGTGCAGACGTCCCACGTGGTGCCGGGCTCTCGAGTCATTCATTCCAGGGGCAGCGCGCTGCTTGAACGGCTCCTCTCACGGTCAGTTTCATTTACTGTTATTTCTTTCACTCACGGCTTCATAGGCAGGCGGGCAGTCCTCACGTTCACTGCTCCAATCAATCTGGGGAACACGCGCGCCGGCGCTTTCACTTTTCTTCTTGCCTGTCACGGCGGCGGTCCTCCTCACCACAGGGCGCTCGCTCCCTCAGCGGCTTGCCACGGCGGCGGTCCTCTCGCACTCGCTCAGGCTCTTCACACGCTGTCGCGGGTGACGGCGCTTTCGCTGGTTCCTTGCTACCAGCCTCTCATCAGCTTACTCGGCGTGCTGGTGTTTCGGGAGAGCATCCAGCTCCATCCCACCCTCGTCGCCAGCTGTCGTGTCTTTACTCTCAATGACGACAGACACGGAGGGTTCTATATTCTCGTTCTTTATTTCATTCCTTACACCAGCATGTCATTCCCTCAACTGCCGACCTGACCTCCTACTCCGCCCCTTCCTGTCGCCCCTCGTCCTCCCCTATCTCCGCCCATCCTGCTCCGCCCATACAACCACTAGACCCCACATCTCTACACTACCTATAAGAATAGATAATATTTGCACAAAAGGTGTTATACTGACCTAGGGTGGAAATGGGCACCCATGTAGTTAAAGTAAATAAGGTACATTGCAATACTTTATAGGAAGGAACATTAGTCCGCCTTTAAATAGCCATGTGTATTTATTTGGTGTTCTCAAATTCAAGAGGAAATGGAGCATTAACTTTATTGCAAGTAGAAAAAAAGTCAACTCTCAAACCCAGTGTTCCTTGCACTGTTTTTGTGCAAAATCGTCCTGGTTTATTCCAAGATAAAAAGCTGAAATATTGTATTAGAAAAGTTTGCTGAGAACATAAGTCCAGCGTCTTTATGTTATCGCATTGTAATAACTTTAAACTCCAAATGGGAATTTTATATATATATTGTCGACAACCATATAGAAGGGGAATTGCAGGGGCTCCTAGCAATTGTTCAACCCTCTGCTTTTATCGTTTTGAGTATATTTCTAAATTACTATCTCATTATGAGACGAGATGTTTTTCACGTCCACATACTCTTAACGGGTATTTAACCTGAACCTATTATGTTCCCAGATCGTTTTAGTGCCATAAACTTGTCTGAGAAAATGAAAGAAAAAAAGAAAATAAGATAGAAAGAATCTCTCTTTAATTTTAAATTTCACACTTTGCACTAATTTTGCACTTTCTCTTGTGTTTTTTTATGTATAAAGATTTGCAGTATGTATGTCACTCTTGATGGACTCGGACTCATAAAAGAACGCGGTTATTGACACATTATGTGCAGTAATTTTGTACTCCATGCTTTGATTATTAAGTAGATTTATCTTGCTATATTAGGCCTTTCATGATTTTGCCTTGGTTAAAAAATGTTTTTATGGAGGTATTTTAACTGACGGATCTGTAGTTCACTACTAGTCTTTCGTCCATTTCAATTGCTTTTGTATGCTTAAATGCTCCAATGACTACGTCTGCAACTATATGCTATTTAAACCAATGTAAACTCTTACACTGTGTCATGTGATCAAGGCCCGTGGGAAGGGCTGAAACGCGTCATGGCGACCTCTTACACCGATTAAATTCTTTTGCACCTATTTGTGGTCCGTATCCGTTTGTTTGCCTGAAGGAGTATGCAGTACGAACAGAGCATCTGAATATATATACATATATATATATATATATATATATATATATATATATATATATTCACTGAAAAAACCATAGGTTTCAGGGGTGTTATAGTTAGCTGGACATTTCCCTCGTACAAAACCCTAGAAATTCCCCTGTTATAGTTAGTTCAGCTAACTATAACTCGCGGCCCCGCGATGCACTGATGATGACGTCACATATTACATCACTCATGACATGGCCAGTGACATCACTCATGACATCACTGATGACACCTCAAATGACATCACTGATGACATCACTGATGATGTCATCCATGTGATAAATTACTGCATCTTCTCACACCCTAATTTAACCGTTGATACACCAACTCAAAATTTCAGACGTCCATTCTCAAAACCATAGATACTCCAATACCAATAACTACATTCCCACTTATTAACTCTTAGGTCTACATACACCTCCACTCATTCACCTGTACAGTCACTCATACTTACAGTCACTCCATACAAGACTATCATATGCATTTATACACCTACATAGACACTCACACACCACCAATCATCTATAGAGGTACTCTCACACCTAGTCAGTCATGCAAATAATTAATTACACTCCCATTTACTCACCTATGCAGTTATACACACTCAAGTTCAGTTACTCATAAAAATAGTACCACATTCTTACGCTCTTATACAATCATTGATACAAGCACACACTCATCCATACAGCCACTCTCACAATCACACACTCTGACATATACCCACTTATATACTCTTACACGCATATACACTGCCTTTCACATATGTTGTTAGTCACAAATGTACCACTTAGATATACATTTAATCCCTAACACACCCGTACATACACTCACTCAACCATACAGTTCATCACAGATGCACTCTTAAAACCATGCACCCATATAATCTCCCACTCACACATCTATGCACAGTCACACACAGCCTATGCACACAAACACTCAGGCACCCATACAGATACTCAGACAACCAATCAATAACCCATATAGACACTCATATAGCTATTCACAAAACCATGCAGCCACTTATACACCAACACACAGACACATACAGACATTCACACAGTTTAGTCACTAGTCTGTAGTAAGATACATTTAATGACTCACTTATAGAGTCAGTTACACACCTACAAAATCATCCATTCACACACTTGTACACCCACTCATTCTTCAACAGGCCTTTCCCTATATATAGTAAACATATTAAAACTTTACAGAAACACAGACTCACTGGATGATGTCATCAGTGATGCCATCAGTGATGTCATTTGAGATGTCATCAGGGATGTCATCAGTGATGTCACTGACCATGTCATGAGTGATGTAATATGTGACATCATCAGCAGTGCATTGCAGGGGCGCGAGTTATAGTTAGCTGAACTAACTATAACATGGGAATTTTTTAGGGTTTTGTACGAGGGAAATGTCCAGCTAACTATAACACCCCTGAAACCTATGGTTTTTTCTGTGAATTTCTAAGGTTTTTTAAATGCCAATTCCTAACTATAACGCCCCTGAAACCTTTGGTTTTTTCAGTGAATTTCAAAGGTTTTTAAATGCCATTTCCTAACTATAACATGCATGAAACCTATGGTTTTTTCAGTGAATTTCAAAGGATTTTTAAATGCTAATTCCTATCCATAATTTATCTCTGAAGATATCATGTTTATGATTTTGATTGGATTTGTATATTTTTCAAATTCAGTGTGTCAATTTCATTAATGAAATTTTTTTTAAAATACTTTTTTATCACCATTTCTTAAACTTATTTTTTCAATTAATTCTTTTAAAAATTAAAAAATATTATTTGAACTTAATGGGTTTTTCAAACATATTTTTTTATATTTTTCAAAATATTTTTTTAACTATATGTGCAAAACTTTATTTTATATATTTTTTTCAATGTTTTTGGATCCGCGCACCCTAAGCACACCGTTCCCGATCCCTACGCGATAGCATCCACGGCTGGTATGCGTTGGGTACGTGTTTAGTGCGCAATCGCAATGCGACCTGTACGCAACTCCCAGCGTATACGCGACACGTTCAATGTACGTAACGCGACGTTTAAGCGCTTCCGCGATGCGTCATCTGCGTGTATGACGCGGTAGGTGCGCGGATCCCGCCAAATATTTAACATTTAAAAACACATATATATATATATATTTCATGTGAATATTAATTGAAGACAAACTCTAAACTAGTCTTAAAACTAATATATTTTTACATCTAATCCTATACATTTTTTTAATTCAGTTTCGCGGATGCGCGCTGGTTGCGTGCTGCTTAAGCGCAGGGTGCGCGGATCCCATGTTACCTGCAAAAAAAGAGATTTGATTGGTTCATTACACTTCCTTTTCTAACTACTGAAAGACCCCACCCATTTCAATCATTCTTCTTTGACCTTCTTTAGAGCACCATCTCTTTGGAGAGAAGAAGATTTTTTAGACTAAGTTTACACTTAGCTCTAACATCTTTCAACCAAAAATGGCTTCAGGGCAGCAGCATCACCTCATACTTCTGAGGATGAATTTTTGGCGGAGGCACCACCCAAAGAACGTTTTTCTTCAGTGGTGTGGAAATTTTTTACTTTTCCCGAGGGGCTGAATAAGACCAATGCCACCTTGGTCACGTGCAAGATTTGCAAAAGAGTCCTGTCGCGAGGGGATCCTAACAAGAAATACTCTTGCAGCACGGCAAGTATGATGAAGCACATGAGGACCCTTCATCCAAACAATCTTGCACGATAAGAGTGCCGACGGATGAGAAACACTCCTGCTCCTGCGCCATCCACCTCATCGCAGCCGAGCACATCAAGAGTGCATCCATCAGCCCAAACCTTGGACATCCGTCCTCAATTTCAATTTTTAAAAGTGCTCTGCACTAAGTTCAATGCGACTTTGTGCTATGGTGAGCAGTCGATCGATCTGATCTGCCGCCGCCAAGAAAGTCACATTTGCTAGTTTTTTGTAATTTTTTTTATTGTTCCCTGAAGTTCATTGTTTGGTTACTCCTGTTTTTTTTGTGGTTTTTTTGCAGAAAAACAAAAAAAAATACAAATTGTTCAGAAAACCCCAAAAAAATTATAAAAGAAGAAAGAAGAAAAAAAAAAGTTCTTGTAAGAACTAACTTTCCCGGTTTAAAAAAAGAGCTAAATTTCTTTGTTTGTGTTAGTTTAGATGAATGTATGTGTAGTACGTAATTGACTGAATGAATGCATTAGTAACGTATGGTGAATGTATAAGTGCAGAAGTATGAGGAAGTGCTGCAGCATCACACAATAACCTCTTTAACTGCAGTGTGCTGTAGTACTTCCGATGCACAGGGATGCAACATATGTACATAAATATGTTGCAAATGTATGCTTCTGTCTGCACGGCTGCTTAAACTGCAGCCATGTGGTGACACAGGCACCCTTGCACCATAGTGCAAGGATATCTGTGTTATGTGCTGTTTGTTTTTCTGTAGGAAGACACACCTTCCTGCACAAAAACAATGAGAAAATGCATTTTTCTCCTTCAATGTCTGCTGATCATTTCAGCATGCATTGAAGATTTAAAATGTGGAGAAATGAAAACAATTCTCCTTGTTGTGCTTTCCTACACCAATTTTAGAATGGTGCACCATTCACACACATATCGAGATTTATGATTTCTGATAAATCTAGACATGTGTCTTGTTCTATGAGTTTTCAGTGCAATCATGCACAAAAACATTTATAGAACACCCTTTCAAAACAAAGTGGTCTGCATGATGAGGTTGTATTTACATGGAGTATAAAAAGTGTCCAGAGTGCCTTTTCCTCTCTTTGTATATATGAAAGAGTATCTTACACGATTACTATGTTACAAAAAGTGACATATTTCTGTTTTTAAAATTCCTTGCGAATGATAAAAGGTAAGCACAGAGTTTTGTCTGCAAAGATATTCAAAGAAGAATGATTGAAATAATTGCGGTCCTTCAATAGCTAAAATAGGAAATATTATGAACCCCTCAAATCTCTTTTTTTGCAGGTCACATGATATCTGATTATGGTCAGATTTCAAAACTACATAGGTATAAACAGAGTGTTTTTAGAAACATGTTTCCACTTTGAAGCTTCTTGCAGACCTCTTCATTCAGCATATTGAGACTTAGTTAAACTTACCTTCAAAGTAATAGGAATAAAAAATGGTACACATTTTTTTCACATTTTTATTCCAATCTAAATTCTTAAAAATTGGCTTTTTTAAAATTTGGATCTGTGAAAGAAAAGGAAAAAAAATATATAACATGTAATAACACAGCATAATTTCCACAAAGTAATTTTTTTGCCTTTTTTGTTGTTCTCAGAATATATTAAATTTCACTAAAAATAGTGATTTCAATCGTACTAATCACTTAACAGTGGGCAAAAAAAACACAATCGCAAAGATTGTTAAACAAAAACCCAACGTGCTATTTTAAAAAAAAAAACGATACAGATCACAGATATATAAAATGAACACAGCTAATACATTTTTTTAACTTTAACTTACAAAAACTGTAAATGATGTCGCTTTAAAATATTCACCAAATCTAAAGATGAATTTTTGGAGGATGCACCACGCCCACAACGTTTTCCTTCAGTGATGTGGAAATTTTCTACTTTTCTCGAGGGGCAACCAAAGACCAATGCCACCTTTGTCATGCGCAAGATTTTCAAAAGAGTTCTGATACGAGGGGATCCTAACAAAAAATACTTGTGCGGCACAGCAAGTATGATGAAACACCTAAGGACCCTTCATCCAAACAATCTTCCACGAGAAGAGTGCAAACAGATGAGAAACACTCCTGTTCTGTATCTGTAAAAAAGATTCACAAATAAATGTATATTAATAACTTTCAAATTTATACTATTCCATTACTGTACAAACACATTTTATATAAATACTGACTAAGAAACTATAGCCCTGAAGCACAAGTGTGACGATGGTTAAAACACTACATGCATAGTGCATACTACTTTGAAGCAGTTCATGCCCTAAAGCCTACCTCACTAAAAGACTACATGCTAACTGACTAAATGATTACAGTACTATAAGGAGAGACACTGGGTGAGTGACAGGGTGTTTGCTAGAAGTGTATGAATACTAACTAGGGGATTGAATGTGTGAAAGACAACTGTGTAGGTGATTAGAGGACTGCATCCATACTGCATAGGCATTTAAAGCAGTCCATATGCTAAGGCCTGGCTCACTGCATGACTACTTGGGTACTGACTGAATGATTAGAGTACAGCAAGGAGAATGCCTAGGTGAATTTATAAGTGGTAGGCTTTTCGCAAAGTGAATGCATTAGTACTTGGTACTGAATGGGTCACTAGAGGAGTGCAAAGGGAGTGACAGGATGTTTGCTGGACTGTATGGATACTGACTAGGGAATTGAAAGTGTGAAAGACAAGTGTCTAGGTGGTTAGAAGACTGCATACATAGTGGATAGGGGTTTGAAGCAGTCCACGTGCTAAGGCCTGGCTCAGTGCATGAATACTTAGGCACTGACTGAATGATTAGAGTACTCCAAAGATAGTATCTTGGTGAATTTATAAGTGTTTGGGTTTTGGCATAGTGAATGGATTGGTACATGATGCTGAATGGGAGACTAAAGGACTGCAAAGGGAGTTACAGGGTGTTTCCTGGAAGTGTATGGATACTGACTAGCGAATTGAAAATGTGAAAGACAAGTGTATAGTATGTTAGAAGACTGCATGCTTACTATATAGACATTTCAAACAATCTATGTGGTAATGTATGGTTCACAACATGAGTACTTGGAAACTGACTAAATCATCAGACTACTGCTAGCTTAGTGCCTGGGTAAAACTTTAAAATTTTCAGTTCTGGCACAGTGAAGAGAATAGTACATGGTACTGCACTTTAGTGTCAAACCCTGACTCATTTTATCAATGCATAAGCAAAGAATAGCTTCTAAAGCTACTAAAACTTGACAACATGACCGATTTTAAAAGAGTTATGTCATCAAATACACTATGTTACCAAATGCTTCTCTCACAATCCTTACCCAAATGTACACAGACTCACAGTGTGATTTTGGACAAGCAACACTATCCCTAGCAGTTTACCAAAAATCATTCACTAGTCTAGAAGAGGTAATGGTACTGCACACAATCTACATATTTAAGTACAGCGCATTAGTGTCAAAGCATGACTCATTTAATCAACGCATAAGCAAAGACTGACTTCTAATGCTACTAAAACTTGACAACATGACAGGTTTTAAAAGAGTTATCTGCTAAAAAATATACGATGTTACCAAATGCTTCTCTCACAGTGGTTCCCAAATGCACACAGACTCACAGTGTGATTCTAGACAACAACCACTATACCTAGGACTTTACCAAAAATCATTCACTACTGTGGAACTGATAAGGGAACTGCACACAATCTACATATTTCAGGACTGCACCTTTCTGTCAAAGCCTGACTCATTTAATTAAAGCATAATCAAAAACTGGCTTCTAATTCTACTAAAACTTGACAAAATGACAGGTTTTAAAAAAGTTATCTGTCAGAAAATACACAATGTTACCAAATGCTTCTCTCACAGTGGTTCCCAAATACACACTAACTCACAGTGTGATTCTAGACAAGCACCACTATCCCTAGGAGTTTACCAAAACTCATTGACTACAGTGCAAGTGGTAAGGGAACTGCACACAATCTACATATTTCAGGACTGCACTTTTGTGTCAAAGCCTGACTCATTTAATCAAAGCATAAGCAAAAACTGCCTTCTAATGCTACTAAAACTTTACAACAAGACAGGTTTTAAACAGTTATCTGTCAGCAAATACACAATGTTACCAAATGCTTCTCTCACAGTGGTTCCCGAATGCACACATACTCACTGTGGGATTCTAGACAAACAACACTATCCCTTGCACTATACCAAAACACATTTCTTCATCAAGAAGAAGTACTACATTTTAGTATAGATACATATTATAACTCAATTCACAAATTCATAAACAATGACTGGTTTCTACTTCTACCAAAATATAAAAACAGCACAGTTATCTGTCTACAAACACATGAAAAACACAAATGCTTATCACAGAATGGTTTCTACATGCACACACACTGTCAATAAAATAGTAGAGAAAAAAAGTACTCCCTACACTTTAGCAGGAGAAATACATTAGTCTGATTAAAATGAAAATAGTCTACATACATCCCCTCACAATTAAATAACTCACCTTTCAAGTTGTTTTGTAGATTAAAAAGTATATCAGTCACTCATCATATTTTCTTTCACAGAATCTCTGCACTGTGCACCTCTCAGCAAAAACAAAGAATGGAAAAGTTTCCCTTTCAGTCAGTCATGAAAGCTTTATTCGATTTTCAGAGTGGAATCATAAAAGCATACATACATATGAAGAAAGGTACATTTACATGTTAAAAACAGATAAAAACTGTTAAAAAGAATAAAAAGACATAACATGATTTTTAGGATGGTTGCATTGAGTTCCGAAATTTGATTATCAATTTTAAAAAACTAGTTACTGCAGAGGTAACACATTCATCTTCTAATTGTAAAAGCCTGGTCATAGCAGATCTGCAGGTACGAATTCCCCAGGCTTTTAAAATCGGTTTTAGGAAGGCTCCTCTGGGCAGCTGATAAAATTTACAAAATAGAATACAATGTATGTTTGATTGGACAGAGATATTGTCACAGGGGCACAGTAAAATTTCATTAGACCAAAGGTTACAAACAGGAAATGTAATCATGCGGAAAAAATTGCCAAATCTAAGACGGGTCAATAACATTCGTACATAGCAATTTGGCTGCGTTATGAGGTACCTTTGAAGGCCTTCAATGATAGTTACTTTTTGGAAATCAGTGACTGTAGTTTTAGATTTTTCTAAATTCCATCTCTTGGAGATTAAATGATCAAGAGCCAACTTTCTTAAAGTTTTTCTGGGTACCATTTCCATGCTTGATGGCCTCACGAAGAACTCCAAATGGCCAAGATCGATCAACATATTTTTTACATATGCTAGCCATTTAATGTTTGTCAGACCATCGAGGCTAAAGCAGTCAGTAATTAGATCTCTATTTAATGAGGTCTCTGGAGTAACCCAGATTTTATGCCACAAGAGTATGGGCGCAATTTTAATAACATCCGAGATGTATAACATGCCCAGCTCAATGTGTATAAAATAAGTTGATGTTGATTTGGGGACTCCAAGTAAGTAGCGTAAAAACTGATTTTCTGTTTGTTGTATCAGGAATGGATTTTCAATCCCCCAAAGGCCTGCTCCATAGGTGGCAGTGGAAACGCATTTAGCTTTGTAAATTTCAATTAGCTCTTTCACTGGCCTGCCACCTATTTTTGTGGAGAACTTTTTTAGGGCGCCTAATTCTCGGGTGAAGGCTAAATTTCTGGCATTAATTGCTGCTAGCCAGTTTCCTTTCCTGTCAAAATTTATACCTAGATAGGAAAATTGGTCTATGGTCTCTATCCTCTTATTATCTAAGAAGATTGGGCAGGACATTTTCTTTGTGCCCGGTCCACAGGCCATCGTGAAGGTTTTTGAGATATTAATTTTTAGCCCTCGTTCTTTCATATACTTCGAGAATTTCTGGACAGCCCTCTGGAGGCCGATGTTAGTTCGAGACATGATGGCAGCGTCATCGGCATAAAGAAATATTGGGGCAGGAGTGCCCAGAATTGTTGGGTAGTCATACTGAGATTCCATTAAGTGTTTGCCGACGGAGTTTATGTATAGGGTGAAAAGGAGGGGGGCTAAGATGCACCCCTGTCTCACCCCTCTCTTAATACAGAATTTGCCAGAGCACTCCCCTTTGTTTCCAAAGCGTACCCTGGCTCCTGCATCGCTATAAAGTGCTTTTATAAAGTGTAAGATATTTAAGTCTATACCCATCTCTGATAAAATGGACCATAATATCTCGTGGTTCACGCAGTCAAAAGCGGAACTTAGGTCCACAAACGTGACAAAAAGTTTTCCCTTTTTTGCATGATTATATTTTGATAGAACTAAGGCCAAATTTAGGCTCTGTTCTATAGTACCTTTACCAGGGCTAAATCCGTACTGTAAGTGTGACACTATCTTGTTCTCTTCCGCCCAAGATTGTATTCTGTCTAAAATTGCCCGGGCTGCAACCTTCATTAGTGCATCTAAAAGCGATATTGGCCGGTAACAGGTGGGGTCGTGTCTGTCTCCTTTCTTAAAGATCGGAACGACTATGGCTTCAGACCAAGACGGGGGGAACCCATGACGGTTAGAGTGGTTTAAAACATTTGTTATCAGGGGACCCCACAGGTCTGGTTCGGCTTTGTACACATCTGTCGGAACGCCATCCGGACCTGGAGCTTTGCCAGAAGGGCTATCTTTGATTGCCTTTGTGATCTCCAGGCAAGAAAAAGTTATGTCTATAGGGAATGAGGTAGATAAAATTGTAATTTTTTGGATAGATAACCCATCCGCCAGTAAGTTATCATAGTTAAGATCTTCATGATTATCATATAGAGATTTAAAATGGTTCACCCAAGTTTCCCCATTAATGGCTATGTCTATGGTATCAGTCTGGTTATCTCGTAAATAGGGAGCGTTAACAGCTTTCCAAAAAGCTGTATTGTCCTTAGCTTTAGAGGCTTCAGTTATGGCCAACCAGGCCTCTTTACGTAGCGTTTGTTTCCTCGATTTTAAAGCCAAATTATATGCTTTTCTACAGCTACGAATCTCGGCTGGAGATTTATTTGTTTCATGCAATGCCCTTTTGAGAGCTTGAAGAGCTCTAGTGCAATTTTTGTCAAACCAGCCGTGGCTGTTTTTAGGGTTAGAGCGATATTCTCTGGTTAGCAATTTTTTAAGCTCAAATTGAATTTTTGAAAAGGAGGTCATAATAACTAGTGGCTCCTCATTTTCTGTTAAGCAGACGGATATATCATTTCGGGAGGTTTCCATTAATTTATGGTGGAAATCTACGGGATTTACCCTATCCCATTTTATCGAATAGCCATTTTTTGTGGCTAAATTAATGTTAGGATGATAGGTAAACTGCTCTATGATGGTCTGATGTTTATTTTTAATTTTTAGATTGAAGGAGATCGGGTAATGGTCGCCAAAAATGTCATCATGTGTTACCCAGTCTACAATCAACCCTGCGTTGGGTACGGAAATAAGGGTAAAATCAATAATTGAGCTGCAGCCCCGCCCGTGAAAGGTGGGTTGAAAGGGGATATTTGGGGTACATAGTTCATTTATAAAAGACAAGTTAAAATGAAAAAGCGCGTTATTGAGGAGATTTCCCAATTTAGAATGGGCAAAGTGGGTTGGGATATCGTCCTTATGGGATCCAAGGCCGCAAATTCCTTTAGATCCATAAGGGCAGATTGTGCAATTAAAATCGCCCACCCAGATCAATAACGACTCGTCTTCTTTCTGGGTCTTAGGTATATTTATACTCTGAATAAAATTATCGATCTGGCTTTCTAGACTATCGATTGGGATGTTATTATAAAAATTAATGAGGGTCATGGATTTTACGTGGCCCCAACTAATAACTAGAATCTGAAAGAAGTCAGAATATAGGTAATTTACAACTTTTATATCCTGTATCGTAGAGACATATATAACCAGGCCTCCTTTGTTTCTCCCCTGCGTGGTGAGTTGTGCAGGTGCGTGAAAGGTCTGATATCCCAATATGTGGAGTTCATCAACTGCCCACGTTTCCTGGAGACAGATGATACTAAAAGTAGATACAATGTCTAACCAGGGTTGATGGGATATTTTGTTACCGAGACCTGCAATGTTCCATGAAATAATGTTATGGGCCAACAATGGCTTGTTTGTGGCGGAATCATTGATAGTTTCAGCTCTAAGTATAGGGTTTAAAGTCGTAAGGGAACTAGACTCGGTGATAAGATCCAATTGGGGAATAGCTTCCAAAGAAAGTTTATCAAAATCAGTATGAATCTGATCGTTGGGTGCCTCTTTAATTAAAATTCCCTGGGCACAATGAATGTAAGTGTCCAAATCAGGGGTACCCGTGTTTGGGTTCATATTGGGATTCGCAAAAGGCTGTTCATAGAGATGGATTTCCGGTAGTGCATCCGTCTGTCAGTCCGGATCATCTAGGTCTGTCAGTGCTTCAAAGCGGTTAGTAATAGGGACAGGCCATGAGGGGTATTGAGGTATGTTGCGAGTGTTTCGATATTGATAAGGATAGGGCCTGTGTGGGAAGAGTGGGGGTGGAGAGTGATCCATCCACTGTCTTGTTGTATTTAACTGATGAGATAATGACGAATACCTCATATTTCTACGTGGTTTTGAGGTGAGTTCATTGTTACAAGGGGTAAGAAGAGGTTGGGGATAGAAATAGCTCAAAGCGCGAGTTGATATTCCTTCCCTTCCTCTCTCTGAGAACCAGTCCACTATATGGGTTACAGCTCTTGGGTCTTTAAAGTTGGTAATTATGATATCGCCCTCAATGTCCTTGGGCCTGCATCCCAACCAGGACAGCCTTCTAACATGTAATATCTCACCGTTGATGTTAAGAGGCAGAGGCCTATGCTTGCTTAACCAATCAATTACTTTGTTTTTGAGTTCTGTGAACCCCTCTTTCTTACCCGATGCTAATTTTGGGACTCCTGTTAATATAACGGCATAAGATGCTGCCTCGGGAGGCAGGTCTATGCGCACATACGTTCTTATTAGAGACTCAGGTGGTGGAGCTGCTTTGGTGTTGTTAATGGGCTTACAGCCTAAGGTATTGGGTGGGGGTAATTGTTTCCCTTCTCCTGTAGTGCCCAATGAGGTTCTAGGTGTAGGCAAGGGGTCTGTATTAACTTGAAGTATTGGTGGAGGGTCCCTTGAGATCATAATAGCAGGGGATTTATAGGTGTCAGTTGTTTTAGACATTACAAGGTCTTTCAGGAGGATGGTATTTGAGGAGGATGCTTCTGTTAAGGTGTCTAATTGTTCGGTTAGCCTTTTTAGTCTCTCAGATAGTGGAAGTATTAGGGATTTAACTAAATGTTCAATCCTTTTAATTAAATCGTCATTTAAATCAAGGGCAGCAGATGATTGATCTTTAACTGCTTGGGCAGGATGTAGTCTCGGTGTTTTGGAGCGGTTGCCTTTCATGCCCTCGCCCCCCCCGCTTTCTCTTTGCTATTACCCCAGGTCTTAATTTACTTTGAAGATTATTAGACCTTGATTTTTCTTTCAATGGTGTTTTGAGTGGGGGCTCTGACGGGGTGGAATGTGCAGAAGGCCCCGAGTTAGTATTAATGATCACAGGTTCTATTAGAGTATCCACTATCAGTGGCTGAGTTTGTAACAGCAAAGGGATGCCTGGATCGGTTATCTGGATAGAAATATCATTCATAGGAAATGTTGTAGGGGAGGGAGTTATTTGAGTAGGACCTAGTGAAGAGCGTTTGTTAGGGAATGGGCCGAGCGACAGACGACGCTCTGTATCCGCTATTTGATGGTCTAGTTTCGAAACAGCCTTTGCCAGAAAATGGTCAAGGGTACCTTTCCGTGGGGGTCCTAATAGGGGAGATATCACTTTAGTTCCGTTTTCAGCCAGTTTAAGGGCCATTTTAGGGCGTGACAGGGTGAAATTGGTAGATGACAACTGCTAGCAAGATCTATCGGCAATATAGGTAATAGTCACAAATGGCGATGTAGATATTATGACAATGATGGAAAAGTCTTACTGTCAGTGTTGCTTTCAGTCCAGTAGTCCAATGCGAAGGGGGGGGGCCCGCCCGACCACTGTTGACCTCTGAGGGCCTCAGAGGGCCCGCCCTTTGCCCGGGCTTAGCCCGGCGCCGACCCGCGCGCGATCCCGCGTCGCGGGGGCTCTCGCTGGCTTTATGCGCCTTCAGCGCGTTCAATTTCCGTGGGCGGGTTCCACCCGCAAAGGTTGCTGGGAGCGGTAGTCTCCCTGCGCACAGCGGCCGTGTTGATGGAAGCTACGGCGGCGGCAGGGAGACGCTGTAGTGAGCAGGTGTGGGCGACCTCACAAGGAACAGGTAGGCAGCGTGGCGAATGGCAGCAGGCTGGAACAGAGACCCCCGCTCTGCCGGGGCTCTCGCTGGCTTTATGCGCCTTCAGCGCGTTCAATTTCCGTGGGCGGGTTCCACCCGCAAAGGTTGCTGGGAGCGGTAGTCTCCCTGCGCACAGCGGCCGTGTTGATGGAAGCTACGGCGGCGGCAGGGAGACGCTGTAGTGAGCAGGTGTGGGCGACCTCACAAGGAACAGGTAGGCAGCGTGGCGAATGGCAGCAGGCTGGAACAGAGACCCCCGCTCTGCCGGGGCTCTCGCTGGCTTTATGCGCCTTCAGCGCGTTCAATTTCCGTGGGCGGGTTCCACCCGCAAAGGTTGCTGGGAGCGGTAGTCTCCCTGCGCACAGCGGCCGTGTTGATGGAAGCTACGGCGGCGGCAGGGAGACGCTGTAGTGAGCAGGTGTGGGCGACCTCACAAGGAACAGGTAGGCAGCGTGGCGAATGGCAGCAGGCTGGAACAGAGACCCCCGCTCTGCCGGGGCTCTCGCTGGCTTTATGCGCCTTCAGCGCGTTCAATTTCCGTGGGCGGGTTCCACCCGCAAAGGTTGCTGGGAGCGGTAGTCTCCCTGCGCACAGCGGCCGTGTTGATGGAAGCTACGGCGGCGGCAGGGAGACGCTGTAGTGAGCAGGTGTGGGCGACCTCACAAGGAACAGGTAGGCAGCGTGGCGAATGGCAGCAGGCTGGAACAGAGACCCCCGCTCTGCCGGGGCTCTCGCTGGCTTTATGCGCCTTCAGCGCGTTCAATTTCCGTGGGCGGGTTCCACCCGCAAAGGTTGCTGGGAGCGGTAGTCTCCCTGCGCACAGCGGCCGTGTTGATGGAAGCTACGGCGGCGGCAGGGAGACGCTGTAGTGAGCAGGTGTGGGCGACCTCACAAGGAACAGGTAGGCAGCGTGGCGAATGGCAGCAGGCTGGAACAGAGACCCCCGCTCTGCCGGGGCTCTCGCTGGCTTTATGCGCCTTCAGCGCGTTCAATTTCCGTGGGCGGGTTCCACCCGCAAAGGTTGCTGGGAGCGGTAGTCTCCCTGCGCACAGCGGCCGTGTTGATGGAAGCTACGGCGGCGGCAGGGAGACGCTGTAGTGAGCAGGTGTGGGCGACCTCACAAGGAACAGGTAGGCAGCGTGGCGAATGGCAGCAGGCTGGAACAGAGACCCCCCCTTTCATTTTCCACACATATACATGTAAACATCAAATCACAATCCTTCACACATAAACTCAAAAGCAAACACACATTTCTATTGGTTAAACATTTCAACCCTTTCCAACTGAAATACATTTCAACCCTTCCCCCAATCTGCCTTCTACCTGTTACCATAGAAACAGCTCATGGAACACTGCACTGAGCACACAGGTCACAAGTTCAGCACACAATGCTGCTAAACAAGACAGGAAGTGTGCTTGACTTTTCAACATATCAGCTTATCATATATAATGTTCCTTACAATCTGTTTTTGTCAACCAATAAGAATCATACCTTTAAAAAACAGAAATATACACCCTACCTTTCAGTGTAGAAAGTAGTCATACAACCAATGATTTCTTGTCTTTTTTCCCAAAAAATTTCAGTGGATCCGCGCACCCAACGCGAGAGAATCCATGCACCCAACGCGATAGGATGCGCGCACCGTGCGCGCATTCCGCCGTTTAAAATAAATAAATAAATGGGACCCCCTAAGCACCTCTAGAGGGTCAGAGTATTTCCACTCTGCCCCCTTTATATGTTTTACACACTTATTCCCCTTGCTTCTTCAGCCTCGCTTCTACCGAGGCAGAAAATGGCCGCCAACAGTTCCTGGTTTCGAAGGTAGACAGACACTCGACAGCCAATTAGCATTCAGCTCGCGATCGGGAGGGTGTGCGCTCGGTTTCGGGGAGGGTGTGCTTACGGTGCAGGTAGGGTCCGCGGAGCCTCCCCGGCCATAGATATTTATGTACTTTTAATTCTAATTTTCTCAGGAACTACTGAACGGATTAACACCATTTATGCAAAAGGCACGAGTCTGAACTGAGGACTACCTCTTTGCCAAATTTGGTGTCATTCTGTTCAGCGGTTCGGGCTGTAGCTTCTACAACAGATCCTATGGGAAATTGCATGGGGAAAACGCATTTGGGACCCCCCTTTTTTCTCGGCCCCCGCTTGATGAATCACCACTTTCAGGGTAGGAGTGGAGAAAATTGGAAAATTTCGCGAGGATTCGTCAACCGGCACCAGACTTATTGGGAATAGAATGTTGCGGATTTCCTATGGAAAATAGGTCCTAACTATAACTACCTACTGGCGACATACATGGTATGTATGTATGTATGTATATACAAATACACACTTTATCCCGAGCACTAGTTCAAATTATGAATGTCCACAAATAATTTGTAGTAGATACATCTTTCACTGTGTTTTCAGTCCTCTTGTCATACATCCAAAGCAATACTGTAGCCAATCTTGTAACACTTACAAGACAATACTGTAGCCAACACATTTCTTCTGTGTGGAGTACACCATTGACTTTCTCAGGGCAACAAGAAATAAATACAAAATCTTAAATTGTTAGGTTACCAACCTGAACTCATTATTGAATATCACAAAGTAACCACGATGAATGAATACGAGTATAAAGAAAAGGTGAAGAAATGTGAAAAAGTAACGTCCAAGCAAAATGAAAAAAATATTAAATTGTGTCCTGTGTGGCTCACAATCGGAAAAGGGACACCATCTGATTAGAGGTCACCCTTATGTGTGATCATTTAGTAATACGTAACAAGCCAAAGTTGCAAAGATGAACCTTTTTAAGTAAAAAAGTGCAGAACTATTTAAAAGTAAGAGTTCAGAATTCACACGTGTTGAGCCATACCAAATCAGAAGCTTCTGTACCAGTGAAAGATCCATAGTCAAAATATAACTAGCTACCACATCATCATCATTTCTTCCTGCTCACCAATTCAAATATATTGTAGACAAAAAGCAGTTTAGTATATATTAAACAGCACAAATTATCTCACTAGCCCCTGAGTAAAAAATATCCCATTATTAGAACATGTTACATAGGTAAAAGCCAAGCTATAAATGTCTATTGTACCCAATATCTATAGCCACCCAGCACATGCAATAAATAGGGGCTTCAATCATGCAGTGTAACCTGCAATATAATCATGTATTAGTACCTCAGGCACCATACCAGACTAAGCATATTTACAGATCCTGCATGATGCATGATGTTTCAGGGGTCACATTTAATATATACATGGACCCCCTTGGCGACCCATCTATGGGAATTTATAGGCCCCAAACCATTAATCTTGTTTACAAAACATCATATCTTCACTCAGAACGTTATGATGCAACTCCATATAGTAACTATGTTATCCAATCCTAATTTTGTTAATAGAAATAATTAGCATTTCATGCATCCATTAGTTAACACATAGAGTGTTTGCCTTCATTATTTTATTGGTGTGTGATTGGTGTATAGGTGTGTGAGTGGTTTTATGGATCTGTGAGTGGTTGTGTGATTGGTTGTGTGAGTGATTATGTGAGTGGCTCTGTGGGTGAGTGAATGACTGTGTGAGTGGTTGTGTGGATGTGTGAGTGGGTGTGTGAGTCGTTCTGTGGATAATGTCATCAGTGATGTCATTTGAGATGTCATCAGTGATGTCAGTGACCATGTCATGAGTGATATATTATGTGAGGTCATAAGCAGTGTATTACAGGGGCATAAGTTATAGTTATCTCAGGTAACTATAAATGCTGACGTTCACTAGTTTTGAATTAGCAAAATGTAAGCCTAACTATAAAGCCCCTGTAACCTTAGTTTTTTCCAATGAATTTAAAGTTTTTTAATTGAACCTCCTAACTATAATGTCCCTGTAACCTTTGATTTTTTTCGGTGAATTACTAAGATTTTTCTAAAATGTTTTCCATGACTGTAATCTGTAACCTGGAATGCTTCACAGTGAATGTGTGAGTACCTGTGTGGGTCTGTTTTTAATGTATGAGTGTATTTGGGTGTCTCAGTGGCAGTGTGAGTGTCAGAGGGGGCTGTTAGTGGGTGTGTAGAAATCTAAGATGGTCTGTCATTGGGTGAATGAGTCTCTGAGTGGGTCTGTGAGTCAGTATATTGTCGGGTCTGTGAATGGGTGCATCAGTCTCTGAGTGGGTCTGTGAGTGGGGGCATAAGTGTCTGAGTGGGCCAGTGAATGGGTGCATGAGTGTCTGACTGGGTCAGTGAGTGAGTGTATGAGTCTCTGAGTGGGTCTGTGAGTGGGTGAGTGAGTGCATGGATCTCTGAGTTAGTGTGTGTATCAGTTTCTGAGTGGGTCTCTGGGTACATAAGGTTCTGAGTGGGGTCTATGACTTGGTGCGTGAGTGTCTGAGTGGGCCTGTAAGTGGGTGCATCAGTGTGTGAGTGGGTATCTGAGAGGACATGTGAGTCTTTAAGTGAGTCTGTAAGTGGGTGCATGTGCCACTGAGTAGGTGTTTCAGTGGGAGTGGGAGTCTGTGAAAGGGTGCGTGGGTCTCTGGATGGGACTCTGAGTGGGACTGTGTGTGGCTGCATGAGTATCTAAGTGGGTGTTTTAGTCTGTGAGTAGGTCTGTGAGTGGGTATTGGAATGTCTGAGTGGGTCTGTGAATGGGTACATCACTGTCTGAGTGGGTCTGAGAGTGAATGCATGCATCTCTGAGTGGGACTGTGAGTGGCTGCTTGAGTGTCTGAGTGGGTCTGTGAGTGGGTGTTTGAGTGTCTGAGTGGGTACTTGAGTAGATGCATGAGTCTCTGAGCAGGTCTGTGAGTGGGTATGGGACTATCTGAGTGGGTCTGTGAGTGGGTGCATCACTGTCTGAGTTGGTCTGTGAGAGTATGAGTGGGTCTCTGCATGCATTTCTTTTTCTATCACTGATATTAGTGAATTCAGTGTGAGGTTACAGGGGATCCCTGCTGATGGTTGTTGTGAATTTGATAATATCATGACTGGAGTGCCTGAGTGGGTGCATGGGTCTCTGAGTGAGACTGTGAGTGGGTGTGTGATTCTCAGAGTGGGTCTGTGAGTGGCTGCATGGGTCTCTGAGTGGGACTGTTTGTTGGTGCATACGTGTCTCAGTGGGTCTGTGAGTGGGTGCATGGGTCTCTGAATGGGACTGTGAGTAAGTGCCTGAGGTTTAGAGTGCATCTGTGAGTGGATGTGCGGGTCTCTGAGTGGGACTGTGAGTGGCTGCATGAGTGTCTGAGTGGACCTATGAATGGGCACTTGAAAGTGTGAGTTGGTCTGTGAGGGGTTACGGGACTGTCTGAATGGATCTGTGAGTAGGTGCATTGGTCTATCAGTGGGACTGTGAGTCAGAGCATGAGTCTCTGAGTACACCTGTGAGTGAGTGTGTAGGTCTATGAGTAGGTCTGTGAGTGGCTGTGTGATTGGGTCTGTAAGTGAGTGTATGAGTCTCTGAGTGGGCCTGTGAGTGGGTGTGAGAGTGTCTGACTGGGTTTGCGATTGAGTTCAGGATTCTCTGAGTGGGTCTGTGAGTCTGTACGTGGGTCTTGGAATACGACTGTGAGTGGGAGTAAGAGTATGAATGGGTCTGTAAGTAGGTGCATGAGTGCCTGAGTGGGTCTGTGAGTGGGAGTAAGTGTTGTCTGAGTGGGTCTGTGAGTTGGTGCATGAGTGTCTGTGAGTGGCAGTGAGAATGTCTGAGTTAGTTTGTGTATGAGTGACTGAGTGACTGAGTGGATTTGTGAGTGGGTGTGAGAGTGTCTAAGTGGGTCTATGAGTGCGTATGAGAGTGTCTGAGGGGTGGGTGTGTGAGTCAGAGATGTTTTAAGGCATGGGTAAAGTGGGCTCTGGCCCAGGGCCTCAGCATTTTACGGGGACCCTGATGTAGCCAGCTCTGTTCTGCAGAGTCTTGCCCTGATGACCTTAAATAATTCTTAAACAGATTGTTTAAATACCATTTTCCTTTAATTTATTTTTAATGTGGGTGATGTGGGTGATGTGTGAGCCTATTACATACATTTTGCAGAGAAATTTATTTATTTCATGCAACATCCATAAAAAAGTTTCTGTTAGATTAAAACAGGACCTCACATATCCGATTTGGGAGGGTGTCACAGAGATTATTGCAGTAATATTATTGAACTGCTGCTGTGGTACACTATTGAAAACACGTCAGTATCCCTGAATATTAGATATAAACACTTTGTATAAGTAACAGTAAGTGTGGATAAATGGTTGTGTGAGTGGCTGTATGAGTGAGGGAGTGGGTGTGTGAGTGCATTTATGGAGGGGTGAGTGGCAGTATGAGTACTGGTATGGGTCTGTGAATGGGTATGTGAGAAGTTGTGTGGGTTTATGAGTACTCGTGCAAGAGGTTGTATGGGGGTGTGAGTAGTGGGTGTGTAAGTGGTTCTGTGGATGATGTCATCACAGGACACGCCGGGATTTCGCAGGACCAGGTTCGAGGGGAGACAAGCCTGTAGGGCTGGAGCCAAGTCAGTGGGCGTCATCCTCTTGTTAGCTCTGCATGGCTCTTCGGTCCTTCTTCTCATCTTCTTTTCTTGTGGTTTCTAATCTGAAGAAGGAAGGTTCAGGGTGCCCCCTAAATACTAAATTTAGGAGTGCTACCGGTAGGTAAAGGGCAGGGACCAATGGGTCCCTTCCCTGGGGTGGGTACACCCCCTATTCTGCCACTCTCCTGTGGGAGAGGGGCAGGGACCTGTCCCTGGTTGGCTGAGTCCCACCATCCTCAAGATGGTGGGGACTCAAGGTTGTGCTTTACCTCGCTCCCCCACCTGAGGGGTGGGTTTGGCAGAGGTGGGCACACCTCTTTTCCTCACTTGTTTTTCCCGCTGGTTTTCCCGCCCAAAATGGGGGTTAGGACCAGTGGGGACCAGTTGCTGAAAGCAGCAAATGGTCTGGAGAGGCTCACAAAGGCGGCATGCCTTTGAAGCTTCTCCTTTGTGAACCCAGCCTATCCTGGGGGAGGAGGCTTGGCACCTTGTCTCAGGATGTGCATTGTTTCAGGCCTTCTAGAGCAGCAAGCTCTCAACCCAGGGGTCCAGAAATATTTTTCTGGTGGTGGCAGCCTAAGCAGCCACTCAGTCAGGTCACTAGGAGTTGGTCGAGTTTCAGGGGGCATCTCTAAGATGCCCTCTGTTGTTCATTTTACATTAAATGCCACACTGGCATCAGTGTGGGTTTAATGTGCTGAGAAGTTTGATACCAAACTTCCCAGTCTGCAGTGTAGCCATTATGGTGCTGTGGAGTTTGTAATGACAATACCATATGCTCCTAATGACAGCACTGCACTTACAGTGCCCATGAATAAACTTGGGCACTGTAGGGGTACAGGGCTCGTGCACCTGTACCCTCACCACTGGCATAGGGCACCCAGCTAGAGGGGTGACTGATGTATGCCAGCGCAGTGGTTTGTGGGCATGGCACACAGGGATGTGTGCCATGTCGACTCTTCACTTTGTTCTGCACCAAGACATGCAGCCTGCAAAGGCAGTGTGTGAGTGTCAGGGTACAGGGCCTCTAAGGGTGGCACAAAATGTGCTGCAGCCCTTAGAGGTCTTCCCTGGTCACAGTGCCCTGGGTACCTGTGGAACCATTTACCAGGCCAGAGATGCCAATTGGGTTAGTTTTGGCGAAAGAACACAGACCCTGGTGACCTGATTGGCAGGGACCTAGGGCACACCAAGAAAAAGTGCATCAGTAGTCTGGCAAAAAGTGGGGGGGTTACTGCAACAGAAACCCACTTTCCTACAAGCAGAACCTTCTCTGAACGTAGGAATGAAATTGTTAGGAAATGTTGCCCAGGTATAAGCTATTACAATAGCAAACATAAAAGGGGACACTGCAGCACAGGAACGTAAATTACATAACATTATTGAAGACACCTATGCTGAATTAGGTAGAGATAATTTTGGAGCTAGAGCAACAAAAACTCAACTCATGGGTGGTCCTGAAAAGGATAACACCAAGCAAGCACCTGATTCTTCTAAGAAG
This sequence comes from Triturus cristatus, assembly GCF_964204655.1. Lineage (NCBI taxonomy): Eukaryota > Metazoa > Chordata > Amphibia > Caudata > Salamandridae > Triturus > Triturus cristatus. The sequence continues at coordinate 1,360,432,960 of NC_140591.1, read as the reverse complement.
AAATGGGAGAATAGCAATGAAAAACAAATGAATAGAACAGATCACAAACCAGGGGTGGGTCTCCTCAAAAGAAGCCCTCTGAAAGGTGGTACAACCTTAGGAATACAAAGTTCAGAGACACACAACACACTTCAGAATATACTTCCAAAAGAGAAGAGAAACCAAAATCAAAACCTCAATTTAAAAAGAAGAAAGTAGCAGGTCTTAAATTTAGACATGCTCAGAATTCTGAGGACTCAACTTCCAAACAGGGAATGGGCTCTGACGATGCTAGACAGTGCAGCAGAAGTAACAATAGCTCGCCAGCTTCGAGTTCTAACAAAGTCCAATACCAGTCGGCAACTTCCTTTTTCCTGGGGGTCTCATCCTGTAGTTTTGAGTCAAATTCCATATCCCGCTGATTTCCTGTGCATTAGCTGCCACCCAAGATGACAACTGCAGATACTTGAATCATGAAAGGGAGTGACCCGTTTTTGCAACCAACACTTTCCAAGGCAACATCCCCTGCACTGTCAGGAGATCCCCCCATACATCTATTCCCGCCCTCCTCAATGGGAGACTTAGCCCATCTTTGAGGACCTCAGGCATACCTGGTGAGTCACAAATTGGGGAGATATTCAAAAAATAACCCATTCCAAGAATCTTTCTTACTCCCAGCCAGAGAGAAGGTGCTGCCTTTAAAATTTTCAACCTAATGTTTTTGAAAAACTTCCACGCCCCAAACTCATTAAAAAAACCTGGATAGGAAGCTAAAGGCACCATACTCGATATGAGAAGGAATTATTCAGATGACAGAGCCACAAACAATCTGGCAACTTTCTTTAAATTTCTCTATAGGGTGGTCAAATGTGCCAATCTGAAACTGAACCATTTTTTCACCATCAATAGGCTGTACTGGTCGCCCCAGAAGTTAGATAAGTTCACACCAGAACCGATTCGAAAATGCTGTTGATTTGGCTTGTTGTGAGCCGATGATCTACATATGTTTTTTGAGTGCCCAGAACTACAGGTGTATTGGCAGGAGGTTGAGAAAGTCGTTAATGACATTTTTGGGACAAATATAATGCTGAGCTCAACATTAGTTTTGATGGGGTTGGAGGACCGCCCCAGTCAGTCCCTATCAGCAGTAAGAAGGGCCCTCCTGTTTTATTTGATGCTCTTAGCCAGAAGAGAGATTTGTAAATGATGGACGAATACCCTTCACCCTAAGGGTTTTAATTGGCTTCAGGCAGTGAGAACCATATGTAAAACGGACACTGGTGTTGGGGGGGTTTCTCACAGTGGGATATGGGATGATTTTCAAAGATTGAGTGGAACAGCAATGCCTTAGGATGCGTTCTATGATTACACCAGAGTGAAACCAGTAAACAGGAAACTGGTAGGACTGGATCTGTAGTTATAATGCAATAGGCCTGAGCTCAGAATAGGTTGTATACTAAGGCCTGGTTTTGCTGACATTGGTGATATGAGGACAAAAAAAAACAATAGCTCGCCAGTACCTGATGGAATTTCTGGTGACAGCGGAGTTGAATGAGCATGTCACGGTGGAAACACCTGATATGAGGGTATGTGTCCCTTGTGGGAGAACCTGACTTATGGCTATGACATCATTTTTGCTGAAAAAGATTGGCTGCCTGAAATTGTTATAGATCGCCCAAAAGGAGAAATGGTAATTTTGTCAGCTCGGCTTTTTCCGACCTCGTTCCTATATACTTAACCCCTTCGATGCGTGTGACGGAGCGGTTCCGCCATGCGCGTCAGTCGCGCTGTGTGCATGACGGAACCGCTCCGTCACGGCCCCGCCCGCGCAACGAACCTTCAGCACGGCACGGTAATCCGCCGCGCTGAAGGGGTTAAAACACACATACGTGCAGGAGTGGGCGGTAGCACTTGCTCCAGCATCATATTGGGTGGGATGCTGAGTCACCTCACCATACAATCCCAGTAAAAACTACTCCAACTTCACAAGTACCCAATAAAACAAGAAAAGAAAAAACAGGTCAGGTGTAATTGAAAGTTACACCTCTTCAATGAATAATCCTTTGTTTCCCGTCATGAAACCCAATAAGTCATACCATCTAGTTTTAGACTACAGATATCTGAACAAAATGCACACAGTGCCACATTAATGTATAACATTGTGCGGAAAAAATACAAAGCCACATTAGATATCTCAAATTGATTTTTCTACCAAAATATAGCATCTGAGAGCAGGTATTTGACCGCATTCTCAGCGCCAGGTTCCCAGCGTCATTTTGTCGACTCCCCTAAGGGTACAAGAATAGCCCTTGGTTGCTCTCCACTAGGGTAACAGAGTTACTTCAGAAATTGGATGAAGAGGCATTGTCCTATGTAGATGATAGTTATTTGACAGATGATGATTTAAAGGATCACTTGACCAGGGTGAGCAACATTATTTTGGGGTTCCCCTCTGAGGGCTACAAATTTAATTAAAAAAAATCAAAATCAAAAATGGCCCACCTCAATGTCCTATTTTTGGGATACGAGTTATCAAGCGAAAGGAAAAGCCTGGCAGCTAACTTTTTAGAAAAGTGTGCACTGCTCCAACCTCCTAAATCATTGAAAAACTTACAATCCATACTGGGATTCTTAAATTTTGGCAGAACTTACATTTCAGATTACGCAGAAAAAGAAAAACCTTTCTACGACCTAATAAGACCTGATTTTTCAGTTAGGCATTGGACACAGGAACACACAGATACCCTTTGTTCACTACAAGCTGACATGATGGCTTCAAATCACTTACACACACGCGTAAATACCACACATCTGGTGATCTGTGTTGTAGTGGATCATTCTGGGTATGCTTACCTAGCCTTCAATAAAGGCAAAACAGTACCCATAAGCATACAAATCACACTTGTACACAAACGCTGAAAAATATTTTGCTTCAACAGAAAAAATTCTGGCACAGTACATACCACTGTGGTGAGAGAAAGAGCACTGGCTCAGGGGAAACAAATAATTGTTGTAACTCGGGCTTAGCGGCTATTACGGTTGTATGACATAATTTCGAAAGACAAAAATTCGACCTACAAAAATATCGCAACAAAAATATCGTGGTCAAGAATATCGACATCCTATCTACAACATGGTAAGTACAAAAATATCGATAATTTAATATCGATGTCAAAAATATCGTAATTCAAAAATATCGTTTTTTTTTTACTTTAAAAATATATGTAAAATAAACCAAATAATACTTATAAATCAAAGAAACATAATTAAATATATTTTATAATATGTAAAATTTATAATAAATATATATAATTAAATAAAACTTTAATTAAACATATATATATAATATATAATATATACACTTACTTAATAATTACTTTTAATAATAATGTCTGTAACATATAAATTATTAAATATTTATTTTAATTACCAATACATGTATACACATAAAACAATAACATTAATAAATATTAAATAATTACATATAGCAAATAATAATCATTATTTTTAATTTGAATAATTTTTAATATTAATTATATATTACAATAGCTAAAATATTACAAAACATATTAAATATCAGACACAATAAAACTACTAGTCCAACTTCAACAAAAACAACAATAAGGAAAATGTTGGATAGCGTAGGGGTAAAAATAACTATTCCAACTCCCAAGAGTGCAACAGTAGGGAAAACATTGGATAGCGTAGGGGTAAAAATTACTATTCCAACTCCAAAGAGTGCAACAGTAGGGAAAGCGTTGGATAGCGTAGGGGTAAAATTTACTATTCCAACTCCAGAGAGTGCAATAGTAGGGAAAGTGTTGGATAGCGTAAGGGTAAAAATTACTATTCCCACTCCAGAGAGTGCAATAGTAGGGAAAGTGTTGGATCGCGTAAGGGTAAAAATTACTATTCCCACTCCAGACAGTGCAACAGTAGGGAAAACGTTGGATAGTGTAGGGGTACAAATAACTATTCCAACTCAAAAGAGTGCAACAGTAGGGAAAACGTTGGATAGCGTAGGGGTAAAAATTACTATTCCTACTCCAGAGAGTGCAATAGTAGGGAAAGTGTTAGAAAGCGTAAGGGTAAAATTTACTATTCCCACTCCAGAGAGTGCAATAGTAGGGAAAGTGTTGGATAGCGTAAGGGTAAAAATTACTATTCCCACTCCAGACAGTGCAACAGTAGAGAAAACGTTGGATAGCGTAGGGGTAAAAATAACTATTCCAACTCCAAAGAGTGCAACAGTAGGGAAAACATTGGATAGCGTAGGGGTAAAAATTACTATTCCAACTCCAGAGAGTGCAATAGTAGGGAAAGTGTTGGATAGCGTAAGGGTAAAATTTACTATTCCCACTCCAGAGAATGCAATAGTAGGGAAAGTGTTGGATAGCGTAAGGGTAAAAATGACTCTTCCCACTTCAGACAGTGCAACAGTAGAGAAAAGGTTGGATAGCGTAGGGGTAAAAATTACTATTCCAACTCCAAAGAGTGCAACAGTAATACATTAATTAGCAATAACAACAAATAAAATACAATTATAAATTATTTATATTTACTATATTTAACTAATAACAATTAATTAATAATAATTACAAATAAATAAAAAATATCATTATTTATTTTATTTTAATTACATCCCACCCTATTCCCCTATAAACCCACAACCCACTACACATAAAAATTCACATAATTCATTTAATTATCAATTAATCACTTAATAAAATTAAATCACCAATTAATTACTAATTAACAATTAATTAATTAACAATAACAATAAATAGATATTAATAATAAACTAATTATAATGTATATAATTACCAATTCATAAAATATTTTTACAATTAATAATTATTTAACAATTAATTAATCAATTAATATAATTAATTACCAATTATTAATTAATTACATATTAATTAATCCTAAATACCAATTGAACAATACATATTAATTCATTAATTATAATTAAATTACTTCCCACCCTATTCCCCTATAAACCCACAACCCACTACACATAAACATTCACATAATTAATTTAATTATCAATTAATCACTTAATAAAATTCAATCACAAATTAATGACTAATTAACAATTAATTAATTAACAATAACAATAAATAAATATTAATATCAAACTAGTTATAATGTATATAATTAACCAATTAATAAATTATTTTACTATTAATAATTAATTACCAATTAATTAATCAATTAATATAATTAATTACCAATTATTAATTAATTACCAATTAATTAATCATAAATACCAATTAAACAATACATATTAATTCATTAATTATAATTAAATTACTTCCCACCCTATTCCCCTATAAACCCACAACCCGCTCTGATACTAAAACGCTAAATTAAATTTAAAATAATTATTAATCTCTAAACATTTATTTTTAAATGTATTAAAATACATTACAATAATGTTTAACATACAAATAAAATACATATTAAATTACATTACACTAAATAAATATCGATATTATTGACATCGAAATTTTTGCTTACGATATTACTTACATCGATATTAATTACTTCGATATTATTAACTTCGATATTACTTACCTTGGGATCGATATTCTGTCCATAGATATTCTTGACTTCGATATTCTGTACCTACGATATTAAAAACACGATATTATTGTAGGTCGAAATTTAAAACTCGATATTTTGGCTAAACACCGGCTATTACAAAAGCAAGTGTTCTGAATGCTGAAGCTTTACATCCAACATTTCTCACTGCAACAGGTGTAGATCTCAAATTTGACTCTACACTAAAAACACAAGTATTTATGCAATATGAACAAGAATATCCTCTCCCAAATGAAATAATGTCTCTAGATCAGTATGAATACATTATTTACACTGACGGATCTGCTCAGTCGGCCGTAGATAGTAAACAGCAATACAGTGCCGCATGTGCAATTGTGAGAGGTCGTATGCAGGAAGGCAAGTTCCATCCTAGCAGTACGAAGACAAAGGTGCCCATGCATCAAAATAGCCAATAGCAAATCCTTAATTGCGATTTTGAAGGAATCACAATTAAGGATTCGCTATTGGCTATGCATGTAAGAATCACTAATACATTAGCGATTCCTACAAATTCCTTAATTGCGACTCGCAAATTGTGAGTCGCATTTAAGGAATTGTTTCCCATTCATTCCTAAGGCCCTAGAGGTGCTTGCAAATTGCGCATGCAATTTCAAGGGTGCAGGGGTGCCAAAAAGACACATGTTGCACACGAACATCCCCCAAGGGCAAGTTATGTTATGTTATGTTATAACGTTTTATTGAACGCGAACAGCTGCCCCAGCAACGAGGCGTCCCGGCGCTGAACTATAACGAAAACCTGCGAGGGGAGAAGGAAAGGACGGGCTATAGGAGATTAGGATGGGGAAAATAACAATGTTTTGATCGCTTTGCGGAAGGCCAACAGGTTAGTCATCGAGCTAATGTGATGTGGCAGAGAGTTCCAGAGTCTTGCGCCCAAGACTCTGAAAGAGCGACCGCCCATTCTGCTTAACCTTATACGTGGAATAACCACCAAGTTCTGACCAGAGGAACGTAGGGCCCGTTGAGGGGTATAGGGCTCTAGGAGTGGACGCAGGAGGCCAGGACAGTCAGTTTTGAGAATTTTAAAAACAGTAATGAGGGCTTTAAACTGAACTCGGGCTTCCATGCGCAGCCAGTGTAGTTTCTGGATGGTGTTTCTAGCAGAGCACCTACGAGGGAGGCCTACAACTGCCCTGGCAGCGGAGTTTTGTATACGTTGTAGCCGCGCCATCTCAGCTTTATTAAGGCCAAGAAAAAGGATATTGGCGTAGTCCAGTCAAGCCAGGATGGTAGATTGGACTATCATTTGGCGCGTATGGTGGTCAAGAAAGCCAAGGATCGGATGAAGGCTCCTCAACAGACCCACACAGGTGGCAGCCAGTTTCTTGGTGTGGGTCTGGAAATTGAGAGATGCGTCCACCCAGACACCAAGGTTTTTTTACCACAGTTTTGGGGGGGGGGTGGGGCCCAGTGCGGACGGCCACCATTGATCAGTCCAGTAGTCAGGATTTTTACCCAGAAGCAACACCTCTGTTTTGCCAGCATTCAGCTGGAGGCAGTTGTGTGACATCCAGCGTGCAACTGCCTCTAACCCGTTCTTAAATCTCGCCGCTGAGATCGAGGGGCCTTCAGTCAGAGAAATGACGAGCTGTGTGTCGTCGGCATACGACACTAGCGTCAGGTCCCATTCTTTTGCTATGTCAGCGAGAGGCTGGACATAAAGATTGAATAGGGACGGGCTGAGCGCCGATCCCTGAGGAACGCCTTGCTCTATGGGGTAAGGCTGGGATATGAACGGGGGGGCAGAGACCCGGAAAGATCTGTTTGTCAGGAATGATCGAAACCACTCTAGAGCAAGGTCTTTGATACCTATGGCTTCGAGACGTTTCAATAAAATAGAGTGGGAGACCGTATCAAAGGCTGCGCTAAGGTCGAGTAAAACCAGCGCAGCACTTTGACCGGCGTCCAGGATGTTCCTTAGATGTTCGATGGTGGTCAGCAAGGCGGATTCGGTACTGAATCCTGGCCTGAAGCCGAACGAGAGATATTCTAAGAATTTGGCAGGTCTCATGGCATCTGTGGGCGATCCAGATTTGATTTGATTTGATTTGATTTGAGTGTGTGTGTAACATGGGACTTTAAAAAATGCACTTTGGAGCATTTTTCAAAGGAATTGAAAATTACCATCACCTTTCAATTGACGGTAATTTGCGATTCTTAATTGAGAAATCGCAATTTTTTTTTCTTTAATGCATTGCATTTGCGATTCCTTAAATGCAATTGCAATTAAAGTAATCGCTAATTTTGTGATTCCTTAATTAGTGATTTTTGCATTTGGGATGATGCATCCCAAATGCAAAATACTGGTCGGAAAGGAGCAGAGTCTGTGAATCTGCCCCTTGGCGACCGGTATTTTGTTTGATGCATGTGTACCACAGTCTCTAGGAGACTGCACAGCACAGCTGGCAGAATTAAAAGCCCTCTTACTGGCACTAATAAATACGGATCGAGAATTCCCCACACTGATGCTCTAGATTCCTATGGGTTTGGCATCAGCACTCGGCTGATGCTCAAACTGTTATAAAAGATTTGTGAGTTTTCATACGGACATACGCAGTTGGCACATTACACTCTGTCGCGGCCCCGCGCTTAGCTCTAGGGCTTACCAGGAAGCCATGGGAAGTTTGAGAGTTGAATTGCAGTACTCCTCTCTGTACCATCTCGAGGGAAATTCGGTTGTGGAGAGGAAAAACCGAGACTTAAAGAAATCTTTAACAGCAAGAGTATTAGGTTTGGGTAGTAGTTGAGTCAATCACTTATACAGGGTACAAAGAGTCCTTAAAAATATGCCAAGAAGTTCCCTAGGAGGTGTCACTCCTTACAAGGCCCTATTTGGGACGAGAATATGGGTACCTGATCTCGATTATGACAGCACAGTGGCGGATCAAAAACCATTTGACATCAATAAACGTTTGGCTGTTTTACAGGATCTCAGTGAATTCCGAGCACTACAAAGCAACATGCAAGTAAAACGCACCACCACTGGGGAAGTAAAATCAGTCACGGCAAGACCTGCCTGGTTCCCAAAAGTCGGGGATCTAGTCAGAGAAAAGATTATGGACAAGAAAGCCACATTGAAAGCCAGTCCTCGTCTTGGCTGTCGAAGGAACAAGAACAGTACTTCTTCCGCCTCTTGATGGCAAAAAAGAAAAGAGATTTTTCTCCATTGATCTGATCAAACTACACTATGTGGCCGATACTGAATAGTAGGCCTTGTGGACTCCTGGGTAGCCAGCGCTCTCCTCTCGCCACCATACAGGAATTTCAGACAGAACGACTCATATTATTTGAAGAGTCACCAATACAAAGTTATGGAATTTCCAGCAATGAAATGGAACTCGTTCCACTGGAAACAGAACATCAAAACACAAATGAAAGACAAATATCAATTCAGTCTAACACCGATATCTACATCAATATGCCTCTAAAGGAGAAATCTCCCAGTTCAACAAAACTTGCGGAGCTGCCAAAAATAGGTCGGACTGCATCTGGCTACTTTATAGATTTTCATACATTCCCTCTGGATCCCAGTGAACCTGAAAAAATTCCAGCTCCAGTTTCCCGCAAACAGCATCTTCATGACTTACCTAGTTTCACCATGGCTACAGCTCTGGATAATAAATGGAATATTGCTTTTTCTATTCTGAATTGGCCTAGTGACTGTCTTTTGCTTACTCATGAATGGAAACTATCTCCCAGAACGCTCTGCAGTTTCCGACGTGAACTTGGCCTTTGTTAGACCTGGCACCTTGGCGTGAGTTTCCCTTCCACTTTTTGATGGTGTGCCTCGATTGTTTTGCTGGTGTTGTCCGCTCAGGGCACTGCGCCACGGCTAATCCGTGCCGCAGTGCAAGTGCTCCCTAAGTAAAGTGTACCTGTAATTGATGTCCATGATTGGTTTATTGGATTCACTGTCAGTCCCCAGTAAAGTGCACCAGGGGTGCCAGGGCTTGTGACTGCCAATGCTGCTGGTGGGCTTGCAGCGCTGGTTGCGCCACCCACGGAAGCGGCCTTGTAAAATGTGTCTAGGGTCTGCCACCGCAGACCCTGTGCGCGGTCCGGGACCGTCGCGCTGACTGCGCAAGTGCCCCCACTTGCCAGTCCCTAAACCTTCCCTTACCTACATATCAGCCACCCCTCTGGTAGGCCCAAGGGCAGGGTGCATTGTAGGCATAAGGTAGGACATGCCCTGATGTGGGTGGCATGTCTTAGTAGTGAATTACAGCCCTTGTCGTTTTTCACTATTGAAGGCTACCTGCTCTCCATAGGCCAGAATGGGCTGCCGGGATCACGCCAACGCTGTGACCCCAGTGGACTCAGAGAGCATGGTAGAAGTGTCAAGTTTAGTATGCCTGAACTCAGGATGATAAAATACTTCTTGTAAGCAAGTTTATTTTAATATCCTGGGTTTGTAAATACTACTTTTAGAAAGTTAGTATTTACTGACCTGACCATCTCAGTCCGCCTCTGCTATGTGTGTGTGTTCTGCCCAGCAACAGTAAAGAGCAGGGTTGGGGAATCCCCAGAGACAGGTTGGCTGCCAGGTGGTGGGTAGAGAGATTACACCTGGATGGGTGGGAGGAGTACACCTTGACTCTTGAATAGACCTGTGCTCTGCCACCACAAAGCCGGCGCCACCCCCTGTGGGGCGGCTGATGTCTCTGCCCTGCTGCTGAAAGGAAAGAGCAGAGTCACCATAACAAAGTGCTCCAGAACTGGACTGAGCCAGGCCTAGGCCCCCTGGCGCTAAAGAACAAAAGAATTGGTGTATAAAAGTAGGAGCCTGGCTCCTAAGAAATCAGAATCCTGTTTACCACAAAGAACCTCTGCCCGACTAGAAGGAGAAGAAGACGCCGGAGGAGCTGGCCTGCTGCTTGCCTTGCTGAGAGAGGAGAGGAAGAGACTTACTGAAAAGACTTTGCTACTTTGTGCTTGAACATTCTCCAAGGGCTTGATCTGAGCTTGCCCCCTGAACTGAACCCCAGGAACAGTGGGTTCTCTGTGCTTCTTGCTCGTCCTCCAATTCGAGCCGTGTGTGCATCCCGCTGGAAAAGAGACTGCGCCCCTCATCGCCCCTCCTAGGGCCGTGACACCCAGAAGCTCGCCTGCCTCAAACCCGTGAGAGCCCCGCTCCGTCCCGAGCCGCTCTCTGTCCCCGGGCCAGGCCGCCTGCATCCCTGTCACCGCCTGCCATTGGAGTGCGCTGAACGCGCTATCACCCCTCCCGCCGGAAGCCGTCCGACGACTGTGATCTACGCCGGGTCATCCAGCTGCACTGACCGTGCCCTGCGACCCCGCTTCGCTATCCCCGGACATCTCAGGCCGCGCCGCCCCCGCTGTGGAGACCCTCCTGCACCGCCGTGCTAAAGGGTCGCGGGCCGCGCCTGCCTACTTGCCCACACCTGCTGATTGAGGACCCAAGAACACGTCCCAAGCTGAGAGTCGCACCGACCTGTGCCGACTCTCCACATCACGAAAGAAGTTCCAGTATCGGGCTCGGGGCCCGCAACGCCTTATTTCCCCGTTCGCAGGAACCGATCTCTGTGAGTACTGGAACTACAAGTAAAGAACCTACGAACTATCCATTTGAAACGGCGAACCAAGAACCTTTGCCTGCTGTATAACCTGGTGGCATAGCGAAAACGTTATTGGTCTTGTGATAAGTCTGCTGAGATATATATACCTTATTTTACATAAAGAATCGTATTTTTATATATATCCAAGTCTGGTGTCCGTTTCTGGGGGGATTGATGTATTTACTGTGTGTACGATTGTAAGTGCTTAACCAACAACGCCTGAGGAATCGCCTTGGCTGCTCACGCCACGCACCTAGAGGGTGAGCAAGGGTCATTCGCGAGGGGTTATCCTGCGCCCTGACGTAGAGGAGAGGGTTCCTGCTTGACACAAGGGCAACCTTGCGCCAACCAGAGATCCCCGACTCTAACATTGTTGGCAGCGGGTGGGATTTCGGATTTGCACTTGTAATTTGCATACAGTGAATTATTAATCACCAGATAGTGAGAGCAGACCAAATAACGCAGCCACAGGTTTGTAATTGTTGAACTTTGTTGAGACATCTGCCATTACTGCAACCATGCCTGGCTCACACTCCGCTGGGAGAGCACTCTCTGTGATTTCTGGAATCGATGAGGTGGATTGGGAGAGACTGGAAGGCTACACGATGGAGCAATTGAAAGGCTACAGTGTACAATTCAGAGTCCCCCATGCTGGATGCAAGAGGAAGCCCCAGTACACCAGGGCGTTGAGAGCCTGGAAGGAGTCACGAGACCTACGGAATGCGGGGGACATCGTTCCACCCGACAACCTTGAGGAGCCCAGCAGAGTCCGGTCGCCAGAGGAGCTGGCAGACAGGGCAGCAGACAGGGCGCATGCAATGGAGATGGCAAAGTTGGCAGGACAGATGGAAATGGAAAAGCAGAAGTTGGCCCTGGAGGCACAACAACGCCAAATGGATCATGATATCAGATTGAAGGAGTTGGAGCTGAAGGCGAAAAGTTTGGACACCGCTCCTTCTGGTGGCAGCACTCCACCAGCGCAGGTAGAGTCCAAGGTGTACATCCCCAAAGATGTAGTAAAGGAGTATTTCAGAAAGGATGACATAGGGCAGTGGTTTAGGGCCTACGAGGTGGCCATGTCCTCACACCGGGTCCCTGAGAAAGACTGGGGAGCGGGGTTGTGGGGAAGGTTCCTTGCCGAAGGGCGGGACACACTGTTAGATTTGCCCTTAGAAGTCCAAACCTCATACCCCCATATGAAGGAAGCTTTAATGACCAGGTATGGGTTAACTCCGGAGCTATATCGACAGAGGTTCAGGGAGACCAAGAAGATCCCTGAGAGTACGTATGTGGAATATGTGACCTTTTTCTGCAGAGCGCTGGATGGTTGGGTGAAGGGTAGCAAAGTGAATGATTATCAAGGGCTGCTTGATTTAATTGCATGGGAGCACTTGTCCAGTCAATGTTTTCCTGAGCTACGCCAGCACCTGATTGATAGCAAGCTGTCCAACCCGAGGAAGCTTGCTGAGGAGGCGGACCGCTGGCTCAGCACCAGGGTCCACAAGGGTCAAGTGGGAGACTCCGCCAAAGGTGGGCAGGGTCCCCAGCAGAAGAGTGGGGGGGACAAGGGTAAACAGAAGGGGTTCCAAAAAGGCCCCCAAAGTAATTCCCAAGGGAACCAGCAGAAGGGTTCTCAGCCTCCCCCAACCCCGCAGCAGAACGGGGCCCCGACAGGTAGACCTGTTCCAAAGGGGCCCTTCAATTGTTATAAGTGTGGTGATCCGGGTCACATTGCCTCTGATCCTAAGTGTCGCCTGTTTGGTAAGACCGCACCCACTGGTGCTCCACCCCGGCAAGTAGCTAGTGTTAACTTTGGGGAGGAAGTAGCAGTCCAGGAGGGTGGGGGTCCCGGGCAGATGACCCTAGTCTCGCTAGGAGACAGTGAGATGGTCCCTGTAACCTACCTGCCCTCTAACACTAAGAAATATGGGCAGGTGGTGACCCTCAATGGAAAGAAGGTGGAGGCTCTTAGAGATACAGGAGCCAGCGTGACCTCGGTGAGGCAACACCTGGTGTCTCAAGAGCAGATTGTACCCAATGCCTACTGTAGGGTTGTCAATGCTGACAACGTAGAGAGTCGTTGTCCAATGGCTCAAGTTCCCTTTGAGTGGGGGGAGGTCTCTGGTACTCTACAAGTCGCTGTGAGAACTGACATGCCTGTAGATTGTCTGCTAGGGAACGACCTGGAGAGTTCCCCTTGGGAAAAGGTGGAGAAGACCACGCATCTGAGGATGGTGGGTCTACCCGACTGGGCGTGCGTGACCACCCGGTCCATGGCAGCCAGTAGGGGTGTTGAGAGGGTCCTGGAGCCTGAGGGAGAGGTCCAGGAACCGGCCTTAGGGAGAAGGCGCAGGAGGCGCGGGAAACCGGCCCCCGAAGTTCCCACGGCCCAGGAGGAAGTAGACCCTGAGGGGGATGCTCTGGAGCCTACCGGGGAACAGATTGCCGAACTGGGAGATCTGCCTGAGCTGACCCATTGGCAGCAAGAAGGAGGTCCCTCCAGGGAGGAATTCTGCAGGGAGCAGAAAGAATGCCCTTCTCTCGTAGGTATGCGGCAACAGGCTGCAGACCAGGCCAATGGTGTTCAGGCCAAAACACACTACGTATACTGGGAGAGTGACCTCCTGTATTCCGAGCCTAAGGCTGCTGAACCTGGGTCAGCCCGTGTGCTGGTGGTACCCCAGAAGTTCAGAACCTTCCTACTGGGGCTGGCTCATGATGTGCCGTTAGCAGGACATTTGGGGATGGACAAGACCTATGACAGGCTTGTCACCCACTTCTACTGGCCCCAAATGCATAAGAATTCCGATTCCTACTGCAGAACCTGTCAGACTTGCCAGGCAAGTGGTAAGAGCGGAGGGAAGCATAAGGCTCCTCTGCAACCTTTCCCTGTGGTCGGTACGCCATTCCAACGGGTGGGTATTGACATTGTGGGGCCTCTGGATCCCAAGACAGCCCTGGGCAACAGGTTCATCCTGGTCTTGGTGGACCATGCCACCCGGTACCCTGAAGCCATCCCTCTGAGGACAGTGACGGCCCCCGTGGTGGGACGGGCACTGATGGGAATTTTCTCCCGAGTGGGATTCCCTCTAGAGGTGGTGAGCGACAGGGGGACCAATTTCATATCCACATATATGAAATCCCTGTGGAAGGAGTGTGGGGTAACGTACAAGTTCACCACTCCTTACCACCCCCAAGGAAACGGGTTGGTTGAGAGATTCAACCGAACCCTCAAAGGCATGATCATGGGCCTGGACGGTCCAATGAGGCGTAAGTGGGACGTCCTCTTGCCATGCCTGCTCTTCGCTTACCGAGAGGTGCCGCAGAAGTCTCTAGGGTTCAGCCCCTTTGAGCTTCTGTATGGTCACCCGGTAAGAGGACCTCTGAGTTTGGTAAAGGAAGGCTGGGAGCAATCTCCCAGGAAACCTCCCCAGAATGTATATAGTTACATGCTGGCCTTCCGAAACCAGACTCGGCGTTTCAGGCAACTTGCTGAGGCAAATCTGGAAGCCAGCCAGGAGGAGATGAAGCGGTGGTACGACCGGAATGCCACTCTGGTAGAGCTTCAACCTGGACAAAAGGTGTGGGTCTTGGCCCCAGTGGAGCCGTGTGCACTTCAGGATAAGTGGACAGGTCCATTTGAGGTTGTGGAGCGCAAAAGTCCTATCACCTACTTGGTGGACATGCAGACTCCCAGGAACCCTTTGAGGGTCCTACATGTTAACCGCCTTAAGCCCCACTTAGAGAGGACCGAAGTGGGCATGCTGCTGGCCACTGATGATGGAATGGAAGAGGAGACCGAGCCTCTTCCTGACCTCTTAGTGGCCTCTGAGAAAGATGGGTCAGTGGATGGAGTTAACCTCTCACCCACCCTGACGCCCGAACAACAGGAGGATTGCCGCCACTTGCTGGGACAGTTTTCCGACCGATTCTCCCTGGTTCCTGGTGTCACAGATTGGTGCGTCCATGATGTGGACACAGGAGACAGCTTACCTGTGAAGCACAAGGCTTACAGGGTAACTGACAGGGTCAGAGCTTGCATCAAGGAGGAGGTCTCCAAAATGCTTGCGCTAGGGGTGGTTGAGTCCTCCAGCAGTCCTTGGTCCAGCCCCGTGGTCTTGGTCCCAAAGGCTGCTGCGCCGGGAGCCACACCTGAACTCCGGTTCTGTGTGGACTACAGAGGACTCAATTCGGTCACGAAGACTGACGCGCACCCCATCCCCAGAGCTGATGAGCTCATAGATCGGCTGGGGGCTGCCCGGTTCCTCAGTACGTTTGATTTAACGTCTGGGTACTGGCAGATCGCCTTGACCGACGGGGCCAAAGAGAGGTCAGCATTCTCTACACCAGATGGGCACTTCCAGTTCCGAGTCATGCCATTTGGGATGAAGAATGCCCCTGCCACCTTTCAGAGGTTGGTCAACCAGGTACTGGTTGGGCTGGATGCGTTCAGTGCCGCCTACCTGGATGACATCGCGGTGTTCAGCGCCACCTGGCCCGAACACCTGCGCCACCTCTGGGAAGTGTTGATGGCGCTGCGCCGAGCAGGCCTCACGATCAAGGCAAGCAAGTGCCAGATCGGGCAGGGTTCCGTGGTGTACTTGGGACACCAAGTGGGGAGTGGCAAGGTGGCACCCTTGCAACCCAAAATTGAGACCATCCTGGCTTGGGAACCCCCCAAGACGCAGACCGCAGTGAGGGCCTTCCTGGGGCTCACTGGGTACTACAGGAGGTTTGTCAAGGGCTATGGAACGATCGTTGCCCCCTTGACAGAGCTGACTTCGAAGAAGCAGCCCAGGAACGTGATTTGGACTGACACCTGTCAGAAAGCTTTCGACACCCTGAAGACTGCCATGTGCACGGCGCCCGTGCTCTTGGCCCTTGACTTCTCCAAGGAATTCCTAGTCCAGACAGACGCTTCAGAGCATGGTGTAGGGGCTGTTCTCTCACAGATGACTGAGGAGGGCTGGGACCAACCCGTAGCCTTCATCAGTAGGAGGTTACTTCCCCGGGAAAGTAGGTGGAGTGCAATTGAGCGAGAAGCATTTGCTGTGGTCTGGGCGCTGAAGAAGCTAAGACCCTACTTGTTTGGGTCTCACTTCCGGGTTCAGACGGACCACAGGCCCCTCAGATGGTTGATGCAAATGAGGGGTGAAAACCCGAAGCTGTTGAGGTGGTCCATCTCCCTACAGGGTATGGACTTTACGGTGGAACACCGTCCTGGTACAGATCACGCCAACGCTGACGGTCTGTCCAGGTATTTCCGCCTTAGTGACGAGGAACCCCCTGGGCAAGGGTAGTTCTCCCCACATTTCAGCTGGAGGGGACACGTGTTAGACCTGGCACCTTGGCGTGAGTTTCCCTTCCACTTTTTGATGGTGTGCCTCGATTGTTTTGCTGGTGTTGTCCGCTCAGGGCACTGCGCCACGGCTAATCCGTGCCGCAGTGCAAGTGCTCCCTAAGTAAAGTGTACCTGTAATTGATGTCCATGATTGGTTTATTGGATTCACTGTCAGTCCCCAGTAAAGTGCACCAGGGGTGCCAGGGCTTGTGACTGCCAATGCTGCTGGTGGGCTTGCAGCGCTGGTTGCGCCACCCACGGAAGCGGCCTTGTAAAATGTGTCTAGGGTCTGCCACCGCAGACCCTGTGCGCGGTCCGGGACCGTCGCGCTGACTGCGCAAGTGCCCCCACTTGCCAGTCCCTAAACCTTCCCTTACCTACATATCAGCCACCCCTCTGGTAGGCCCAAGGGCAGGGTGCATTGTAGGCATAAGGTAGGACATGCCCTGATGTGGGTGGCATGTCTTAGTAGTGAATTACAGCCCTTGTCGTTTTTCACTATTGAAGGCTACCTGCTCTCCATAGGCCAGAATGGGCTGCCGGGATCACGCCAACGCTGTGACCCCAGTGGACTCAGAGAGCATGGTAGAAGTGTCAAGTTTAGTATGCCTGAACTCAGGATGATAAAATACTTCTTGTAAGCAAGTTTATTTTAATATCCTGGGTTTGTAAATACTACTTTTAGAAAGTTAGTATTTACTGACCTGACCATCTCAGTCCGCCTCTGCTATGTGTGTGTGTTCTGCCCAGCAACAGTAAAGAGCAGGGTTGGGGAATCCCCAGAGACAGGTTGGCTGCCAGGTGGTGGGTAGAGAGATTACACCTGGATGGGTGGGAGGAGTACACCTTGACTCTTGAATAGACCTGTGCTCTGCCACCACAAAGCCGGCGCCACCCCCTGTGGGGCGGCTGATGTCTCTGCCCTGCTGCTGAAAGGAAAGAGCAGAGTCACCATAACAAAGTGCTCCAGAACTGGACTGAGCCAGGCCTAGGCCCCCTGGCGCTAAAGAACAAAAGAATTGGTGTATAAAAGTAGGAGCCTGGCTCCTAAGAAATCAGAATCCTGTTTACCACAAAGAACCTCTGCCCGACTAGAAGGAGAAGAAGACGCCGGAGGAGCTGGCCTGCTGCTTGCCTTGCTGAGAGAGGAGAGGAAGAGACTTACTGAAAAGACTTTGCTACTTTGTGCTTGAACATTCTCCAAGGGCTTGATCTGAGCTTGCCCCCTGAACTGAACCCCAGGAACAGTGGGTTCTCTGTGCTTCTTGCTCGTCCTCCAATTCGAGCCGTGTGTGCATCCCGCTGGAAAAGAGACTGCGCCCCTCATCGCCCCTCCTAGGGCCGTGACACCCAGAAGCTCGCCTGCCTCAAACCCGTGAGAGCCCCGCTCCGTCCCGAGCCGCTCTCTGTCCCCGGGCCAGGCCGCCTGCATCCCTGTCACCGCCTGCCATTGGAGTGCGCTGAACGCGCTATCACCCCTCCCGCCGGAAGCCGTCCGACGACTGTGATCTACGCCGGGTCATCCAGCTGCACTGACCGTGCCCTGCGACCCCGCTTCGCTATCCCCGGACATCTCAGGCCGCGCCGCCCCCGCTGTGGAGACCCTCCTGCACCGCCGTGCTAAAGGGTCGCGGGCCGCGCCTGCCTACTTGCCCACACCTGCTGATTGAGGACCCAAGAACACGTCCCAAGCTGAGAGTCGCACCGACCTGTGCCGACTCTCCACATCACGAAAGAAGTTCCAGTATCGGGCTCGGGGCCCGCAACGCCTTATTTCCCCGTTCGCAGGAACCGATCTCTGTGAGTACTGGAACTACAAGTAAAGAACCTACGAACTATCCATTTGAAACGGCGAACCAAGAACCTTTGCCTGCTGTATAACCTGGTGGCATAGCGAAAACGTTATTGGTCTTGTGATAAGTCTGCTGAGATATATATACCTTATTTTACATAAAGAATCGTATTTTTATATATATCCAAGTCTGGTGTCCGTTTCTGGGGGGATTGATGTATTTACTGTGTGTACGATTGTAAGTGCTTAACCAACAACGCCTGAGGAATCGCCTTGGCTGCTCACGCCACGCACCTAGAGGGTGAGCAAGGGTCATTCGCGAGGGGTTATCCTGCGCCCTGACGTAGAGGAGAGGGTTCCTGCTTGACACAAGGGCAACCTTGCGCCAACCAGAGATCCCCGACTCTAACAGCCTTGAAACCTCATACGTCATCTCATTGTGAACAAAGAGACCTGTCCTTTAAATGATAGCATTACCTCCAGTCCATTTTCTGAAGATTGGGAATTTGAAACAGTAAATATTATGTTGTCTGATTTAGCACAATCCGCTGCATTTTCAAGCATTGAAATGTTAGAAGACACATCAGACTATAACACTATGTACTGTTACCATCATTATGGTCATCACTTTTTACACAAATCCAGTATCCCACAAAATGTTTTTACATACCACCAATGGGAACATTGCCCAACAGCACCAAAAGGTAGTTCGAAAATGTTTGCACAGAAATTTTCGTATTTTTCAGGGTTTAACACTTTTGACCCGACCTCATATTGCTATAAGGTTGCACCTACAACTGAACAGAAAAATATGCTAACTAACACCAAACAGATTTATTCTGCATCCTTTATTTCTCAACAGTCTGAACAGGGTTTTGACTTATGGAAGGACAACATAGACCTTAAATCAATCTGGGGTTCAAAGGACTCGCAGGTACAGGGAACAGAGGCACTATTTCAAGCATGCCTAATTCCACAACAGATAAGACTTCTGAATGAAACTGTGCAACAGACTTATTGTCTTGAACTAGCCAAGATCAAGGATTTGAACACACCTCAGATTACCACACCATCACACATAAATTTTACATCACATGGAGGGGCTACAATAGATGATATCATACAGTACAATTCATCAGAGCCCAATTGGAAGGGATGGTTAATTTGGCCCACAGACACAAACAGAAGTCAATCAAGATTCAGGGGTATACCCAAAGGGTTTAGTATCCATAGGCCAGACCAATGCTCTGTGCAAAGAGAACACCCAGGGGTGGTGACATCATGCAGTGTTGCAGAGTTAAGCCTAGATTGGCTAAAAACCTCAACACTGTCCCAGGTGAAACAGCACTTATCCTTACTCTCAGATGAGGTCAATCTACGGGATAATTTATTAGGACCCAAAAGCCTCGTCAGGAACATTTCTTATATGCTGTCTATAATTATATCTGGAAAATTTCTCAAGAAGAAGCTGCAGAGAGACTCTGTGAAATAGTTTGAATTAACCTAGAAAAGGCGTTAGCTGTAGTCGATAATGTTATGACCACATTAAAATCCAGGAGTTATTCACTGGGCAACATTGTATCTTGTGCTATAGATATACTAGAACATTATTTGTCCATACTATAGCATGGACAGTCTCAGCTACACTCTATTATGTTGTTAAGCTGGATGCTGGTTGTGTGCCTTGGCGAATTATCAACAGGACGTCCTTCTTCTCTACATACAATCTACCAAAAAACAGATAGCAATGACACAAAGGGGAGCAAAATAAACAATGCTGCGTATTGAAAAACTGGACCAATTACCTTTCACTGTGGCAGATTTACCATCCACAGATTGGTTAATCCATGGCCATATTACATTACCGGTCACAACTTTCCAGTTTCAGTATTGCCTAGAACAACAACAGGCAGGCAGATATGAAGCAATGGGCAGGGAATTCATCAGGGAATCTCAGGAATTGCCATACAGATTTTGCTGCAAGAGTGGGGACATGGAAGTGTTTCAAAGTAGTACAAACCGTGAGAACTCTTTCAGTGGATGTCTCATGTGCCAGGATATCATGCTTCACAGGGCCTGCAATGGTTCAGTTGCCAACCTATCCTGTCATTTGAAAGGATCCCCAGCTGCCATGATTAATCTGGTGTTCAAGTTACTTTCAAATGGGAGTTACTTGATGCTGAATGATCAAGGTTGCTGTGGGAGGCTTCTGGGCATCGCATAGCCTGTCACTGTGAACTCCAGTGTTACTTCTTATATGCAAGTATTATTTCCACCGACCCACACAGTCATGGAGGTGCCGTTATGGCCTTCGTTGAATTTTCTCTTTACACAGTTTGATACTTTGAGTCGAATGAAAGCCATGCTTTTACAGAAAACTGTGCCCTTAACTTCTGCCCGAGAGATTTATGATCTTCAGGTCGCAAGGTCCTCAGCTGAGATACTAGCACTAGTTCAAACAAACAGCCCTTTCGATTTCACAGAAATGGTACAACGTATCTTTATCATCTCTGATACAATGGGTATAGTATACCTATTTAAGACAATAGGTTCTGGACTGTTGAGCACCTTTCAGACAATTTTTGGAGTTATTCCCAACTTCATACACTCCGTGTTTGGAAGCATTTTTGGAGGGCTTACGCTGATCCTCTTCCTAATAGCAGTTATCCTAATTGTCATTTTTCTGCTGCGCATTGGACGTTCCAGTCACCAAGGAGATGGAAAAAACGCTCCTGGAGCACCAATAGCATGATTGCATGGTAATCCATCTGGGCACACCTCCCCTTCGAGAACTAAGCGAGTCTTGGTTCCTGTCATTTAGACCAGTCTGGAGGGACTGTGTTCTGCCTGTCCTCTGATGTCTGTTCTTTGGACAAGAATGCGTGTTGGATTTTGTCTAACACTTCCATCGGTTGCGCCACCGGATGTTGATGCTTTACTGGACCCGATAACGGCCCATGTTCTGCTGTGTCCTCAGCGTATTCCAATGTTGATGTCTGCATTCTTAGACTCACCACAGGATGCTTCAGATCCTGTTGGAACAGATACCGGCTTTTCAACAAATACTCAGGCCTTGGATGTCACACAGACTTCCCCAGCATCAGCTGCGGATAGTGCAGAAGAACATCTGTGCTCGATTGACCTGACCTGTGTGGTGTTGCAGGGATTGTCATCTGCGATGACAAGCAACAGTGATGTTGCATCTCCCAGCCAGGGCACATAAACATTTGGCTCACCATGGGTTGGGAAAAATTTGGCCTTTTTCAAAATAACTAAATTTGGAATTTTTAAACAACTTACACTTTTTCTTGCTGAATTGCATGGATTTCAGGCATTCATAGTTGTTCGAGCTATATATAGGAATGAATTTTAGTCAGATTTGTACCGCTTAAAATACGATTTTAGCATTTTGTGGCATTTTTCAATATAATTTTTAATGCACTAATGTTTTGGACTAATTGGTTGTTTGCGTAAAAATGCCTAGAAGTACCTTAAAGTATAGTATGTCATCCAGTCGGATGAGGAGTGGGTATTATGTTTTTATATAGGTCCCCCAATATAGGCTCAGGGAACCACCTAACCTTTTACCTATATTTGACCCATACCATTACACTACATAACGGTTCTTGGGACTGACCTTTTTACCTAGTTATGGTATTGCATTTAGGACGTGGGGTTTTCCTTGAAAACTAGCTTCATCCATTATGTATGAGGATTTTTGGAAACTCAGCAGGACTACCATCTCCTGCATAATAACTATGTATAGGGGTCATTCCTTCTGTCACCCTAAGTTCAACATGACACAGCAAGTTAGAACACCTGAGGGTACCACTTTGGGTATATATACACCATATATTTATCTTTACTGAGGCATGGAGAGGAGAAAAAGGACTCCCATGCTGACACACCGATGTGAGAAGCTGAGGTTCCTGCATGCAAACACTCAAGCTCGCAGTGGTTTGACATCCCTTGCGGGATGTCCATCTCAAGAACAAGACTGGGTCCCGCAGTCTCTCACTTCAGGTAATGGGGTTGACTTTTCCCTAGAGGGAGTCTTGACTCTATACCTACATACATGCTAGGTACACTTAGGTACATGTATCCCACGGCCCCTCCCACTTGCCGGTTCCCGCTTCCCGCCTCCCAGCGGCGCTTCCCTCCCTCCTCCGCTACTTAATGGTGGCCATGTAGCAGATGCCCGCAGTGGGCGCGCCGCTGGTGTGATGAAGACGTGCCAAAGGCAGTGGCCAGGAACCCTATATCTACGACTCCCCACCACTACAACTCCGCTGCCCTCCTCACACTCAACCCCGGAAGGAACAACAGCTGCCACTGATCGACGCCGAACACCACCCACTGTCAGTTCTCCTGCCGACACTGCTGACAATCTTTCACCACCAACAGCCCCCACAACCGCTGAACTCACGCCGGACGCCCGTATCACTGAAGCCCTCATGTGCATCCTCCTCAACATGCTGTCCTTACACAGACACGCCGTAGAGATCTGAGATGTCACCTTCTTCACGGAAACATGGAACAACGCCACCTCCGCCCACGACATCGCCACCGCCAACCCTGACAGATACATGATCAGGAGAAAGTACTGCCCCCACCACCCATGAGGAAGACTCGCCATCATGCACAAGAGCTCCATCAGACTCTCCACCTCCAGCACAAGCGGCCCCCTCTCCAACACAGAGCACCTCCACTTCCAGATCCAGACTAGCCCCAGAACCACGCTGCGCAGGACCATCGCCTACAGACCCCCCGGTTCTCGCACCTCCTTCGCCACCACCATTGCCAACCTTGTCACACCCCACACCATTGACTCCAAAGACAACATTCTCATCAGAGATCTGAACTCCCACCATGACAACCACAGCGACCCTTACTCCACCACCCTCCTGGACAACCTTGCCAACCTCGGACTAAAGCAGCTTGTCACCACCACCACACACGAAGCAGGACACATCCTCGACCTCATTTTCACAGGAGGGACAAACACCCCCTTCAGTCATACCTCTCAGCCCCTCTGGACAGACCACCACTGTGCACACTTCACCTTCAACACCACCACCGCACCCAAGCCTGCCTGCACCCGCCATAAAGGAACTGGAGCAAGGTCACAGAGGAGCGCCTCAACACCACCCTCTCCCACAACCCCCTTCCGCCAGACCTATGTCAACTCTGCTGCCAAAGAACTATACCGCTGGATTACCAGCTGTGCAGACAAGCACGCACCCTTCCGCCACTTTGACAGACAATGCCCCCTGAAGGCCGCCTGGTTCACCACCGACTTCCAAGAAGCCAGGCGCTCCTACAGACGTCTCGAGAAACTCTTGAGAAACAGGAAAACCATTGAAGACCTGGACACATACAGGAACACCATGACTGAATACCACCTGCGCATAAGAGCTGCCAAGAGCACCTTCATACGGAACAAAATCCACACCAACGCCAGTAACGCAAAGGAACTCTTCAATGTCATACAGCAGCTCACCAAACCCCCCAGTGAAACCACGGATGTCACACCATCCCAGGACCTCTGCAACAAGCTCAGCTCCAGACACCACCTTCCTCTCTGCCATCGACAACCAGCCCACCCTCACCACCTGGAATCCGGCTACCACCACGACCATGAAGAACACCCACTCAGGAGCCCCCACGGACCCCTGCCCATAGCACAGCTACCACAGAGCCGGCGCCACCATAGCACCCGAACTATGCCAGATCATTAACGCCCCCTCCGAATCCGGCATCTTCTCCAACGATTGTAAGCAGGCAGAAGTCAAGCCCCTCCTCAAGATACCCATGGCTGACCCGATGGACCTGAAGAACTACAGGCTGATCTCTCTCCTTCCCTTCACAACCAAAGTCACCGAGAGATTTGTCAACACCCAGCTGACCACATTCATTGCAGAGAACGCCATCCTCGACTCATCCCAGTCCAGATTCTGCAGCAACCACAGCACCGAGACAGCTCTCCTCGCCGCCACCGATGACATCCGCATGCTACTTGACCAAGGCCACACCGTGGCCCTCATCCTTCTAGACCTCTCTGCAGCTTTCAACACCATCTCCCACAGCACTCTCACCACCAGAATCCATGAGGCCGCATACGGGAAACCGCCCTCGACAGGACCCACTCCTTTCTCGCTGGCAGAACCCAAAGGATCAGACTCCCGCTCTTCCTCTCCAAACCCACAGAGATCAACTGCGGTGTCCCCACTCAGCCCCATGCTCTTCAACATCTACATGGCCCCCTTCACCGCCATCGTCAGACAGCATGGGCTCAGCATAGTATCCTACGCCGATGACACCCAGCTCATCCTCTTCCTCACGAAGAACCCTGAAGACACCAGACTCTGCTTCCAGGAAGGAATGAAAGATGTCGCAGCCTGGATGAGCAACAGCTGCCTAAAGCTCAACTCAGAGAAGATAGAGGTCCTTGTCCTTGGACCCTCCCCCACAGTGTGGTACAACACCTGGTGGCCCTCCACCCTTGGAACACCCACTCCAACAGACCACGCCAGCATCCTCTGCATCATTCTAGACTCCTCCCTCACCATGACCCGCCAGATCAACGCTGTTGCCTCGACTTGTTTTAACTCCCTCCTCATCCTCCGCAAGACCTTCAAGTGGATCCCCCTCAAATGCCGAAAGACCGTCACCCACGCACTCATAACCAACAGACTGGACTACGGTAACGCCTTCTACGCCGGAATCAACAAATCCCTACTACACAAGCTCCAAACCATCCAGAACACCGCAGCCAGACTCGTCCTCAGAACCCCACGACATGAGCACATGACCCAGAACGTACGAGACCTCCACTGGCTCCCCATCGAGAGAGTAACCTTCAAGCTTCTCACACTGGCCTACAAATACCTCGACAACATCAGACCCAAATACCTCAACGAAAGAGTCTCCTTCCACTCTACCCAAAAGGAACCTCTGCTCTGCCCTGACAAAGGTCCCACACATCCGCAGAACCAGACCAGGTGGAAGAGCCTTCTCCTAGGTTCAGCATTGCAACTAGCTTCATAATATTTTGGTCCTTAATATCTTTGGCATGATGATCTATCTATACAACATCTGTTCCCTCAATATTGTGTTAGACAACCGTTGGTCCCTTATCATTTGCTTTAGAGTTTACTGTGAGGGTTATGTCAAATTTTGTTTAGCATGCATCACGCCTTCCATTTTTGTTGATTTAGGTTGTGATGGGTCTCAGTAGAAATTGAATTTAAGGGCCTTATATACATTTGGGGGACTATGGAACATCCACCAAAAAGTGTTCTTAATCCCATCTGCGGTTCATTGATTTCAATTGCTCTCTAAATATAGACAGCACATCTGCCACTCTTTGGTTGGTGTCCTGCTCCGTTAAACTCTAAATGAGTCCCTAAATCCTGATTAATTTGCCTGCTTCTTGCCCTGCTTTGAATTGGTTTAAGGGTGTGTGTAAGAACGTGGGTTATTAATTGGTGTGGATAAAGTCTACCACCACAAACATGCCAGGGAAAAAACACAGTTTTAATAATTTGAAACTTTGTTAACCCCCCAAATCACCCCCATAGCTATTGTACAGAGGAGACAGGCTTAACTTAGGAAAAGGAGTACATTATTTAGCAGTAGCAATACAAGTAAAAAGTAAAATTACAAAACAATAAAAATCCCACAACAATTTCTAAAAATTTGGAAACATTTATTTAGCAAAATATCAAAAGTCCATTAGGGAAACTAGAGAGGTGAATTTATAAAGATATAAGACAAAAAGTCCAATCATTCAATCAGTTGTCACTGTTCACTGTTGACCAGAACATAAACACAATATCAAGTGCACCGCAAAATGGCAAGAGTCAAATAGATCAAGCGGTTTCGTCCTGGTTGAAGATGTTATCTTCTGGCTTAGTCTCTGGAATGGAAGTTGAAATGCTCCAGTTAGGCAATGTTGCTCGCTGAATCTCCAAAAGTTCTCTTAAAAGCAGATAGTCGCTAGGCAAAGCCCAGATGAAGCAGATGATTTTGGTGAGAAAAGCTCAGAGTTGGAGAAATTAAAGCTTTGTGGCTGCCAAAGATGTCTCATTTGGTGGATACTTTTCGCATCCTTGCCTGGTCAACATTTCTACCTTCAGTCTTAGACCCAGATTTATCAAAAAATAATGCAATGCATGAGCAGAACAAACCCATATGTATTAGGATGTGGTGTGGTTTTCCTCTCTCCCAGTACTGGAGCACTTTATGCTGCAATGTGCCAATGCACACACCCCTGGGCCAAGTTCAAGGGCTTGTGCATTCTGTAAGCAATAGATTTTGTACTAGAAGGGGATCATTCCAGTACAAAAACTATCCTTTATAGGTTTTGCAGTTTTGTATATGTGATGTACAATGCAGTTCGCATGCAAAGAAGGGAAATCAATGAGAAATGAAAACCTTTCATCTTGTTACCACCTGTCTTGAGGAGGTGTAAAATATTGGTGCAAATCCCTGTCTATGAGTGTTTGCAGATAGGGATATGTGTTAAAACTTATGGTTGGTTGCATTAGAAGCCCATGCAGCAAAGTAAAATAAACCAGTGAATAGCAAAACTTTGGTTTACTTTGGGAAACTATCAATACAAATACTGTGCTGAATAGTAAATCTTTTGCATCGATTTTGTGTTATACAAGTAACACAAACGAGGGGCAAAGTGTTAGCAATTTTGTATCTACATCTTTTTTATTGCACTCAAAACCCTTTACTGTAGCAAGTCTGAAACTATATTCAATGAAGTTTTGTCTAAATCAGACATTTTTGCCACAAGGCCTTGGGGACGCTTTGGAGAACTTGGAATTCCAAAATTAAAAAAGGCCCAACCTTTCAGAGTTTCAGGAGCCGCTCCTCTTGATCACTTCTTAGGCTTCCAGTACATCAGGGACAGCACTTAGTCCCACATTACGATGGTGGTTGGAGATGCGTCTGACTGCCATCGCTGAGGGTTGGATGCCGTCTGACATATAGTCGGTGGCTCAACCCACCATATTACGGTCCAATCACCGTGAAGGTGGTCGGAAACATGCAGTATATGATTGCGGCTTGTGCTGTGGCCCGTAAAAGGGCTGCAGCACAAGCCACAATAGTAAACTGCATGTCTACAAACATCCATGCACCTTTTTCTAGGCACCATGTGGTTTTTGGCACATGGTGCGTGGTTTTTTGGGGGGCACCACATGTGCCCCCTAGCCCCATAGTGGAGGCCCATGGGGGATGTGGGACCGCCTTGTAAGGGCTGAGGGAAAGGGACATTCTAAAGCCTACAGCGCCACCTTTATTCTAGGGATTTGGTTATGACCTCTGCCTCACAAAGGGCTGCTTGAGCCTGTTGAAGATGGCGGTCCTTTCCCCCCGATCAAATTGCTCCAACCGCTGGTATCTTATTCACGCAGTCGGACCAATACACTGAACGTCGGGCAGACTGCTACCGGCAGCTTATTGGTGGCAGTCGGCCCAACATCCTAACGAGGCCCGAGTGTCCAGAACCTACTCCAGCAGGGGCCACCAGCAGGGTACAGTTCAGGTCCTGTTGCTACTGGTCAGCTGGGCATTTCAGGATAAAGGCTTCTTGCAGCTTGTTGTGTCAAGTCTAGTCTAGTCACTTTATAAATGTTTAGACACTTCTCTTTAAAACATGCATTTTAAAACTGGATAAAATGTTGTTTTAAAAGAAAGAGAAGAAGAAAAAAGAAGGAAGAACCCCCAACTTCTCTCTCCTGCTTGGAAACCAGGTTAATACCCAATACACTGACATTTAATACATATAATCTCCATTCCCCTAGCACCCCAGCATTAAATATTTCTCTGAACCTATTGCATTGCTAGTCCAAACATGTTTTAAAAAATGTTGCCAGTGCACATGCCATGTCAAAACATTCCATTTTTAACAAATGTGCAAGTGCATCATTATGACAATTTATGTCATATCTTTTAAAAAACAGTTTTAAAATCAAACAACAAAAACTATTAAAATGACGGCAGTCAATTAAGTAATGGACATTAACATATTGAAAATGCAATCCACATGTGCAGCTATTCTCTGCATCTAAGCAAACTTCAAATTTTCAGCTCTTATATATGGCACATTTAATGCTTCTCGAAATTGTAACAGTACTTAACGTAACGGGCGTCAGGAAGTACTGAAATACTTTCCTATTTTTGTAAAAATCTACCATGTACTTTGCAGAGGGTCTGTTCCTTACATCTCAGCCAACCTGGATTCTTTTCTACAGAACATTTTTTATTCTGCTTTAGAAAGATGTGAGGCCTCAGTTATTTTTAATTCAATTTTTAAGGCTCCTCCGATGGCTTATAGCCTTTTCCTGACCTTCACTGCCCACTATAACTCACTCTTTCCTATTACAGCAGCACATAAGGCTGATATCTTCAGAACTTCTGAGATCCTTCCAATCTTATTATCTGGTTCATTGCACTTACTCTCACATGTCTTCCAGCTTCTCTCCATACTTAGGAACAGTAACTCTGCCCATTGAGGAATTGAGTGGGGATCATTGTATTGTAAGCTGTCAAAAGGGGAGACCAGGAAGGGCCACCAAATGTCTTCTTAAAACGGACACGGCCCCCTATTGTTGCTGCTGCCCTCATCTCCACCAACTCTTTATGCAAGACCCAACTCAACTATCTTGTAAACGTCATACCCAAGTACTTATATGACGACACAACCTCAACCCCGTTATTACCTAACACTACTTATACGGCTTCCCTTTTTTACCAAAAGGGACTATTTTTGTTTTTTCCAGATTCATCTTCAATTTATTACCCTCACTATAATTACTGAATCTAGTGAACTGCCTCTGCAGGCCTACTTGAGTCACGTCCAAAATTGCCAAATCATTTGCATGGAGTAGGCATGCCTGCCACATGTCTACCCCCTATTTTTGGGGAAAAACAATGAGTTACTGCCAACTCTCCCGGAAGGTCTGCATGGAACAAGGAGAACTGTGTAGGGGCGAGGACACAGCCCTGCCTTAATCAAGCTACACTTGGGACCAGTTCCGTTTGCAATTCTTGCAGGAATGCTTTTAAGCATTTTGGAATACCTGTTGTCTTAATTTATCCCAGAGTATACTATGGTCTACCAAACTGAAAGCTGAACTAAAATCAACAAAACAGCAGAATAAATTCCCGGTTGTTTCCTTCACTTTCTGCCCGGAGGCCCATAAGCTGAAACAATGGTCTGTTGTTAAGTGCCTGACTTTAAAGCCCCCTTGCTCCATAGGGATAATTCCGTTGCCCTCAATCCAATTCTTTAAAGGCCTTAGTATAACCTTAGAATACATCCAACAGAGTTATCAGACGATAATTTCCTGGACCATTCATCACGTCTTTTTTGTGTATGGGTTTATTTATTGTGCCCTTCCCGCTTGGAGGTATTATACCAGTCTTGGTTTCTCTATAAAAACTTTTGAGAAGAATTCTGCTCACCACAACGGGTTTGAATTAATTACAATTTCGGGCAAATTATCCGGTCCAGCTTCCTTAGTTAAATTTTGGGAGGTTATCAACTTGGCAATAATTTGAGTTATGAAAGACTCCAAAGCTTCTTCTAACAAATTTGGCCAGCTCTTCCTCACATCTATCTTCCTGGGCTTATTCATACTACTTAAATAAGCTACCCAGGCATTTTCTGGCCCCATTCATCTTGCCAGTGGGGATGTAATGCTGCATCCCCTCTGGACCAACTTCCAGAACTTCCTCATGTCCTTTCCTTGTAATGTACTAAACAAAAGATCCCAGTTTGACTGGAATAAAGCCTGCTTCTTTCTCAAAACCAGGGCCTCATACTCCCTTTTCTTAAAGCTATAGACCTCATTCGCATTTGCAGGGCTGACGGATTGCCTCGGCCCTCCTGCCTTCCTTAACTCCTTCCTAGCGAGTACACACCCTCTGTCAAACCACTGCTGCTTAGAATACTAGCTAGGCAGATCCTTTTTTACTTTCTTATTACATAAGCTTAGTACTGGTCTTAGTCGATTTACTAGCTCTGCAATGGTCTTTGCATACCATACATTTGGACGCTCTATGATCCTAACCTGGTCCTTCTCATGAAGGATTTGATACTGTATCAATTGGTCAATGTATTTTTTATCTATTCTCATTGTTAAACATTTTAGGAAGTCTACTTCCAGTTGAATAACTCACTCCTTCAATGTTGGTGCAGCCTCTAAGGCCAATTTTAGCCCCCAATGATCACTTACCCTTAATCTAAACACCTTGAATTCTATACAGAGGTCAAAAAACCATGACTGAATAAACATATAATCAATAGGGCACTGCTGTTTTCCATGCAGAAATGTTTGGGCTGCTGGATCATCTTCTTTGAAGCTGCCGTTTAGGCATACAAACCCTAACTCAAGGAAAAAAACACTCTAACAGATCTAAAACCTCAAAATCAACATTCCACGGATCAAGGGGTAAGTTAAAGTCCCCTGCGAGGAGAATCGGGGTCCCTCGTGAGCTCTGGTAGCTCTACCAGATCCCTCTGGAACACCTCCCACATTTCCTTCTGAGACTCCTCTTAATTTAGATAAACATTCACAACTATGAAATTATTTTGATGCAGACAACCTCATAGAGACCCAGTGAACAAGCTAATGTTCAACCACTACTTGTGTCGATAATTTTTACCTCCTTACTGCATTTAGTAGTTACCAATGTCATTAATCTACCTTTCACCTGCATAAATCCATTCTGGTGGTACTTCTCACCTGCCAACCAATTGTCCTGAAAACAAATGATCTCATTTCCCCTCCCATAAGTGTGAAAGATCTGTTGTTCTTCAGCCCATGTACATTCCATGAAACAACCCTCAAGCTGGTGGGTGAGGTGATTCCCTAGTCTATCTATCCCCCCACGAAAGAATACTCTCCCTATCAACGCTTTGACATGCAAACACATAGTTCTGTCAAACCCTCCCTTGGCTGGGACAGAATAGTTACCTTTAGGGTTCTGCAATTAAACCTCACCACCTGGGATGGATTTGCCTCTCCCCCAATCACCAAGTTAAGCTGTTCCTGACTTGAGCCGGCATGGATTGCTAAAATGGGATGCTTTGGGCGGGGAGTTTACACCTAAGCTACCTGCACTATTCTTAGTCCTAATTTAAGACATCACTTATCTCTAATACCAAGTCTACAAACACTGTAGAACTAAAATAGACTTTTGTTACTTTTCTACCTGCTTTGGACTGAATGAAGACTATGTACTCAATATCACTTGACACAAGCTCCTCTAGTACCTCACAGAACGAGAATATAGTCAAAATACTTGACCTATTTAGAGGCTTCGATTTGCTGGCTTTTTTCTCCCTCCGGCTCACCTCCAAGTACACATAATTTACTCACGGTGCTCTACGCATGGTATATGCCTGTTCTGGCACTATATCTTTTTCTAGTGGTCTGGAGTTCTTGGAGCTCCAGCTTGTTGTGTCTCTGTAGACATACAAGAGGTCATTAATTGACCCATGGAGTCCAATTCGTAGGCCTGGGTACAAATGGGAGCAGATCTAATCCATCAGGTCTTCAAATAGATCTCAAATAGCAAGTCCAGTCCCCTTCATTTCTTCTGCAGGTCCAGAGAGCTCTGGGTGAGGTGCTACTTTTGAAGAATTTACTTGCCAGTGGGTGGTGTTTACTCCTGGAAAGTCTCTAAACATTGAGTGAAAGGTTACCAAAGGCAATCCTGTCCACTTTTTCAGGACATCCTGCTTGCCTTACTGCACATGGTCCCGTATTGCCCTATCCAACATGGCAGCATTTGTCTGCTGCTTGAGGATGCTTGTATGCCAGCCAGGGCTTACTTTAGCGAAATGCGTAGTCGCCTCCACTGCTGCTGCACCATATTCTTTCTGGGATCAGCTCCCCTGTCACTGAGCTGGTGGCAAACTGGCTAAGCAAAGCCAAGGCTTCTCCTCCCCTGGTCTCCCTTTACACTTATGAGTGAATGCCCAGGTCGCTACATTGTCGTTGTTAAGTTAATGAAGTTCCTGAACCCTTCCAAGACTCTCTTGATTAGCTGAAATGTGTCGCTTACTTCACACCAAAGTCTAAGACGTAAACTATTGTTTCTGGTCTCAGAGCGGTTTTACCAGCTCATTAAGGCGAAACACCATGAGGACTATCTTTCAGCAGGCTAATGTTAACTTGCCTACTGGAGATACAGGCAGACAAAGTCCAACTTTTTAAATGCACTTTTCTTAAATATTTACAAAACCTCTGACTTCAACACTGAATTTGAGTTTAATAAATATTAAAAACAGTAGTTTAATCACCTCAGTAGCCTATGCCATTCCAAAGTTAGCAAGGTTATTGTTTCATCTCAGCCCCTTACAGTAAAAAGTTATTTTGGGGGATAGTCACTGCAGGTACATGCCAACATGACATTTTTTCATGTACCATTATTAAATCTAGCCACTTTGGGCATCATTAGGATATTGGGCAGACTGCTACTCTTGGTGACAGTCTGCCTGACATCCAGTGTATCGGTCTGACCACTGGATTAGGATACTGGCAGTGGGAGCAACTTTGGGTAGGGTTGAAAGACCGCCCCCTCTGACAGGCTCAAGGAACCTGTCAGGGCGTCGGTCATAGCGTAATCCTTACAATGGAGGTGGTGCCTGCGGAGGCACTGCTGTATGGATTAGGATGTCCCTTTCCATCAGCCTTTGTATGGCAGTCCCACTGCTATGTAACGGCAGATGGAAAGGGAATTTGGGGGGTCCTAGAAGGGCCTCTGTCCCCCGTGGGCCTCTGCTATGGGGCCAGGGGGCACATGTGGTGCCCCCTCAAACATCTATGCACCATGTGCCAGGCTCCACATGGGGCCTGGCACAGGGTGCATGGCAGTTTGCAAACATGCATTTTACTAGTGTGGCTTGTGCTGCAGCCCTTTTCCGGTAAACTGCATGTTTCTGACTGCCTTCAAGCCGGTCGGATCAAAATTTGGCGGGTGGAGCTCCCAACAAACATTCGGATTGAAGTATTTTTCCCAAGGAAAAGTCGATTTTTTCACAAATATAAGCTGTGTCCATTTTTACCTCTTTTTATAAAAAATAGTTATACGATAATTATTAACTTTTTATTTTTTTTAATGACTGTCTTTGAAAAGGATAATGCTGGATCTTTCTATTTTTAACCCTTGTTTGGAAGAAAATACCTAATCAGCCATTCGTTAAAAGTTAAAAAATAAATAATTATTACCAGATTACTTTAAAATATTTGAAGCAATCAATTGTTAAATAACAGTATTATATGTCTTTCATTTGCAAGTCACTTAAAGCAGGTTACTTTTGAAAAATGGGTATATTAAACAATGAAAATGATATGAGCACTCTATCTTTTTTAAGTCTTGTAATTCTGATCCGATTGCTACAAAATATACTTACATTTTCAGAGAGGTAGGTGTCTCTGTCCCCAAAAAGCAGTTAAACTAAAGCACATCTTCTTTAGTCAGTTGTCACCAGATGAGTGGTGACAAAATGAACAACTGTTGTCTTCTAGGTATTTTGGTTAAAATCATTGTTTTTAAAAAAAACTAAAACATGTTTCATGGACTACAATTTATTTTAAAGTCATATGTGAACTTGGAAGTTCACGTTTGATATCCGCTCCTGAGTGAAGATTGAATGCTCGTCTGTTTAGTTTTCTGTGTAGAAAGGTGGTTGCAGCTCAGTATGACTCTTCTGTCGCGAGTGTCTGGTACAACATTTGTTTCTATCTTATCATAGTCTTTTCGTACTTTATATATCGTATCTAAATGCTGTTGAATATTTTCAGAATAATCAATTTGCAGAAAGGCCCTGTAGACTTTCACTTACTTACATTGTGTTAAAACTTGGCTATTGCTTAAAAACAATAAACAAGAAGTGAAGTTATCTCCCTCTAGTAAAACTTGCATACCATTTAAAACAATCATTAGAAAAGAAATTCAAGATATACAGAAAAAAGGAACGTGAATATCAGGTTGTAATGTAAAATGTCGTGAATAAATACGCATTTATATTTGAAATCTTGAATTTGAGAAGAGGGAACCCTAGAAGAGAAAGCTCAAGATAATTCTAACACCTGCTCTCTCTCCTGTGCCCCATCCCACAAACCACTGGAAAAACGAGCCACAAATGATTACATGAGGTGGCTGACCACTAACCCACACCTTCCCTTTCAAGTCTGATTCTTAGGGGTTAGCGCAATGCTGTTAAAATAATCTGTTTCTTTGAGATAAGCACATGTTTGCTTTTATTTGCCTTCTCCTCTCTTCATACGGAAATGTAAACAGAAATTTAGTAAGTCAACCAAAAAATAAGAAATGCTCCCTGCTGTTGTTTACATGGTGCACTTTGTTTAATGCATACATGAGACAGGCCGTCATTTCACAGAGTCAGATGTACATTCATATTGTTTCCCAGCCACCCACAGAGCATGAAAGACAGGTTTGCTGAAGAGCTGTAAAGTGGTCATGAAATGTGTCTGCATTCGCATACCGATCTGCATTTGAAACCTCTTTGTCCAGCAGGGCAGAGGGTTGAGCACCTGTATGCAGTAGAAATATGCTGCTTATTGTCCTTTCACCATTGCTATATTCTGTATACTAAGACACAACCTCAAAATGCAGTGAAAGCAAATATGGATGGCTTCAAAGAAAATGACTCAAAAACCAGCCCACATCTGTGCCACTAGACAGCAGAATGATATGGACATGCACACGTAGGGCTAACATATGTATTTTAAGACTCGTTTGCTAAGGCGGCGGTCACTCACTGTATTCCACAGGCCCTTGATGTGTGAGTGCATAGAGCAGCACTCTGTACCATACATGCCAATAGACCAGATTCAGGTGGGAGATTGTTGAAGTATAACATGGCTTTTATTTTGACTGTTTCCCATCTGAAATTGCCTTTGCTTCAATAGAAGTCAATGGGAGAAATACATTCTCCCGATCATTTTTTCAAAATCTCCAACTTTCGTTTTCTAAAATGTTGACATGTACACAGTACAGTCCTGGAACCCCTGCACTAGCAGAAGACGTTGCTGTCAGGGGCATGCAGAGTCATGCGCACTCGGTTTCTATTAGTAATGTAAGGACTGCATAACCAACCCTTTGAACAGGTGTGTACTGTGAGTGCAGTGAGAGTAGTCTGAGTACAGGGAGAATATTGTGCATTGTTGTTGCAGGGTGTAGGAAGAGCAGTGTGGATACAGGAGAGTGGTGTGTTCTGTGTGAGCAGGGAGAGTGGTTTGTGGTGTGAGTGTAGGGACAATGACTTGTATTGTAACTGCACGGTGAGCAGTGTTTGAGTGTGGGAGAGGAGTGTGTAGCAAACGTGCAGGGAGAGCAGGGTGTATTGTGAGTACAGAGTCACTGATATATATTGTAAGTCCAGGGACAGTATAGTGTACTGAGAGTGCTGGGAGTTCAGTGTGTGAATGCATAGAGAGTGGTGTATATTGAGCGGGGGATGAGCAATATGTATTAAGTGCAGTTGGGTAGTGTGTTGTGAGTGCAGGCTGAGCACTGTGTATTGTAAGTGTAGGGTCAAGGGAGTGTCTGGATGAGTGCAGGCAGTGTCTGTTTTAGAGTACCGTGCTGAAACGAGTGTTTCAGAGTGTCTGTGTGCAGAGTGAAGGGAGAATCTGTATGAATAGAGAGTGAGTGATGTCTCTGTGGGAGGTCAGGGTGAGTGGAGTGCCTGTGTGAAAGCAGGGTGAGTGGTGTGCCTGCTTGAGTGCAGGAGGGGTGTTCCCTAGAATAAAGTGAGTTGTGCTTGTGTGCATGCACTTGTTAATGTGAATGGTTTATGGTGAATGATGGGCCGGTATGTGTTCAGGATGAGGATTGTGCCTGTAAGAATGCAGAGTGCATATTGTGCTTGTGTGAGGGTAGTGTGAGTGGTGTGGCTGTGTCTGTGTGAATGTATGGTCAGCATTATGCCGAGTGAGTACAGGGTGCATCACATTCTTACAAGGCACATTGGCATTGCAGTGCAATTTAGTTTTTTTTTCTTAAACTGTACATGTGGATAGATGTATGTGTCAAATACCACTATGAAATAGGCAGAATGAGTTCAAAGTTTTCAGTAGTTAAGATTGCTTATGGTGGAAATTGCCAGTGTGTATTAACTCCTCCACCATCGTAACTCATGCTCCATGGACCCTCTAGTCTTCTGACATATATCCACCTTCATTCCAGGCTCTTGTGAAATGGCATAGCAGCTATTAGTTTCTCAAAAGGGAGGAACCAGGAGCTTTTTACCAGGTCCTGCACCTGTACTCCCAACTAAAGGTCTGAAAAAGTATCAATGTGCAGTTCCTAAAGTGAAAGAGAGTTCAGGTCTCTTATGGATTGCACTCACACACCCCAAAGGATGCCAAACTTCATCATAGGGCTTTTGCTCCTCGTCTGGCCGGCGCTGCAATGCCCGACGGGCACCCGCAAAGGGGCTCTTTGCCGGAGATCTTTTTATGATGAAGCCGTAGGGTGTGTGAGGGTATGTGGTCAGGGTAGTGTGATGAGTGTGTGCTGTGATTTAAAATAGGTCTAGTCCTACCCTGTGTAATAATATTATACTGAGGGTGCACTAACCTAACTAAAATTAGTGAGCCCTGCCTGGAGATAATGGTCCTACAGGGTCTATCTGGTGTAAGAGAAGGTGATCTTGACTCTTACACCACCGCAATGCTGGTTCAGAGCATCATGGTGTAACCAGCGTTGCCATTTGACACCAGGGCGTTTAGCCTGGAATTTTTTGAGAACTAAAAACTAAAAAGTGAGAATTCAAGGTGTTAGAACAAAGTCAAAAACCAAAGGAAATGATGGACGGAGTGTTGAACATTGCAAGCACTCACCCCCAGTCACCTGATCTGGGTTTAATCCATCACCGTTCTTTAGCCCATTCTGCCACCCCAGTTCAGACATGGCCATATGCAAATCAGTCTGATCCTGTGCCTCATGGGAACAGTCCAGCCCGAACTGCCAAGCCATGTCTTCCCTGGACCGAAAACAAGCTTCCTAGGACCGGTTTCTGGCATTTCAGCCGTCTTCAGCCAGGCTTGCTTGAATCCATTGGCAAAGTGAGCAAGGGACTCACGTCTGAGCATACCCTGCCAACTTATGGCGAACAAAGCAAAAACCAAAGGAAATGATGGACGGAGTGTTGAACATTGCAAGCACTCACCCCCAGTCACCTGATCTGGGTTTAATCCATCACCGTTCTTTAGCCCACTCTGCCACCCCAGTTCAGACATGGCCATATGCAAATCAGTCTGATCCTGTGCCTCATGGGAACAGTCCAGCCCGAACTGCCAAGCCATGTCTTCCCTGGACCGAAAACAAGCTTCCTAGGACCGGTTTCTGGCATTTCAACCGTCTTCAGCCGAGCTTGCTTGAATCCAGTGGCAAAGTGAGCAAGGGACTCACGTCTGAGCATACCCTGCCAACTTATGGCGAACAAAGCAAAAACCAAAGGAAATGATGGACGGAGTGTTGAACATTGCAAGCACTCACCCCCAGTCACCTGATCTGGGTTTAATCCATCACTGATTCGCATATGGCCATGTCTGAACTGGGGTGGCAGAGTGGGCTAAAGAATGGTGATGGATTAAACCCAGATCAGTTGACTGGGGGTGAGTGCTTGCAATGTTCAACACTCCATCCATCATTTCCTTTGGTTTTTGCTTTGTTCGCCATAAGTTGGCAGGGTATGCTCAGACGTGAGTCCCTTGCTCACTTTGCCACTGGATTCAAGCAAGCCTGGCTGAAGACGGCTGAAATGCCAGAAACCGGTCCTAGGAAGCTTGTTTCCGGTCCAGGGAAGACATGGCTTGGCAGTTCGGGCTGGACTGTTCCCATGAGGCACAGGGTCAGACTGATTTGCATATGGCCATGTCTGAACTGGGGTGGCAGAGTGGGCTAAAGAACGGCGATGGATTAAACCCAGATCAGTTGACTGGGGGTGAGTGCTTGCAATGTTCAACACTCCGTCCATCATTTCCTTTGGTTTTGCTTTGTTCGCCATAAATTGGCAGGGTATGCTCAGACGTGAGTCCCTTGCTCACTTTGCCACTGGATTCAAGCAAGCCTGGCTGAAGATGGCTGAAATGCCAGAAACCGGTCCTAGGAAGCTTGTTTCCGGTCCAGGGAAGACATGGCTTGGCAGTTCGGGCTGGACTGTTCCCATGAGGCACAGGGTCAGACTGATTTGCATATGGCCATGTCTGAACTGGGGTGGCAGAGTGGGCAAAAGAACGGTGATGGATTAAACCCAGATTAGTTGACTGGGGGTGAGTGCTTGAAATGTTCAACACTCCGTCCATCATTTCCTTTGGTTTTGCTTTGTTCGCCATAAGTTGGCAGGGTATGCTCAGACGTGAGTCCCTTGCTCACTTTGCCACTGGATTCAAGCAAGCCTTGCTGAAGACGGCTGAAATGCCAGAAACCGGTCCTAGGAAGCTTGTTTCCGGTCCAGGGAAGACATGGCTTGGCAGTTCGGGCTGGACTGTTCCCATGAGGCACAGGGTCAGACTGATTTGCATATGGCCATGTCTGAACTGGGGTGGCAGAGTGGGCAAAAGAATGGTGATGGATTAAACCCAGATTAGTTGACTGGGGGTGAGTGCTTGCAATGTTCAACACTCCGTCCATCATTTCCTTTGGTTTTGCTTTGTTAGAACAAAGTCACCTGGTCTTGGTATCATACCATCCCACATGGGTTTCACCACACTCCTGGTGAAAGTGAATGAATCACTGCTCATGGGGTGCATCAGCTAGTAGTCTGATGTGAGGGCGGTGAGTAACTGACAAATTATGCTCTCAGATAAGCCAAATCGTTGTTTTTCTAGAGCACATAAACCTATTAGATGGTGCTCGGTTACAAACCCGCTTGGTTGAAAATTTGAGCAGTAGCGGCTCCTGGAGGGAGTGCTGCGGGTCTATGGTGTGGGGCGGGAGAGGGGCAGGGTAGGGGGTAGTAAACTGCGGATTAAGGCCGAACGGAGTTCAGTAACTAATTAAATAAATAAAACGAATTACATTGCGCGCGCTGCAATGCCAAATCGGCGATGCAGCGCGCAATGTAATTTGTTTTATTCATTTATTTAGTTACTGAACTCCGTTCGGCCTTAATCCGGAGTTTACTACCACCCACCCTACCCTTCCCCCGCCCCAGCGCCCTGCAGCACTCCCTCCAGGAGCCGCTACTGAATTTGGGGGTTAAATTACCCATGGTACACAGAATCAAGTTTACATGAGAGGACAATTGTACTCAGTGTTGGTGCTGGTATATTGGGCGAGGGGGGGTTAAAATACTTGATACACGATCGAAAACGGGGTCCTCTAGAAGTAATAGTTGTGACTATAGATGATGCACAGTAACACAACACAAGGTAGATTTGCATTCCAATGTTATGTTATGTTATGTTATGTTATTGTGATTTGTATAGCGCGCGATTACCAAGTAGGTGTCCTGGCGCTGTCCATTACTTCCTGATCCAAGCACCGGAATTATTTATCAAACAGCCAAGTCTTCAACTCTTTCCTAAATTGCAGTAATTTTTCCATGCGTCTCAAGTGATGTGGCAAACCGTTCCACAGCTTGGCTGCACCGTACGAAAAACTACGGCCACCCCAATGGGCTTTTTTTATGATAGGGACCGTAATCAGCCTGGCATCTGAAGAACGCAGATGCCGGACTGGGGCATACCATTTGAATTGTTTTATGAGGAAGTCAGGGCCTTCTCCATGTAGAGCCTTGAAGACCAAACAAAGGGGCTTAAACTGGACCCTACACTTGATTGGAAGCCAGTGTAGGTCTCGAATGGCCATAGATATGGAAGAAAATTTAGGGATGCCAGTTAAAAGTCTGGCCGCAGCATTCTGCAGAAGCTGCAATCTGTGCAACAGGTTTTCCTGAATGTTGAGATACAGACTGTTGCAGTAGTCCAATCTAGATGTTATCAGGGCCACTACAACAGTCTGCCGATGTTCCTGAGGAAGTAGGAACAAAATCTTTTTCAACATTCTCAGGATGTAGCCGGTTTTAGAGGCTACGGCCTTTACCTGTAATGCCATAGATAAATTGGCATCAACAACCATTCCGAGATTCTTTGCTTTATTTACTGGAGTGGGAAGGGCCCCCAGTTCCTGCGGCCACCATGCCGGGGTCCAGAAACTTGGGTTGTTACCAAACAACATAACCTCGGTTTTGTTCGAATTCAACCTAAGGCAGTTGCTTGCCATCCAGTGGGCCACTTCCGACATACAGGACTGAAAATTTCGGTCCATCCCTAGTTCGCGGCCAGGGAGTAAGGACACAACAATTTGCATATCATCTGCATATGAGGTCACACTAAAACCATGGTTTCTGATAATGGGAGCAAGGGAGGAGACGTAGATATTGAACATGTGGTCAACATAAGTTTGTGGACTATAGGCGTGCAAAAACAAGGGGTGACATACATTCCCTTGGTTTTTGCCATGTGTCAGTTCATACATAGTAATAAGTGCCTAGGGCTAGCCTCTCGTGGCCTTCTGCTGCCGGCCCAAGTACATTTGACCGTGAAGTGACGTGACAGACTTGTAAAGTATCAGCAATCAAATCCCAAACCATCTTAGACTTATTACAGACACACTCACCCCAAACGTTTGTGATCAATGCCGATGGGGTTATGTCAACAGAGCACTGCTTGGTCCTGTAAAATAACATAAACAAGAGACAAAAGATGCCAGTCGTCACGGTATAAAAACATGTGCTCATTGTCTTACTGGTGTATTGCTATCTTATCGTGTTGCAAGTCCCTATGGTTGGTGGCGGTAAGTACTCACGGAAGGGTGGCGTGGCAACTAGCTATCGTCCTATCCCTGCTGTGGGCCCCGTGAGTCTGTATCTGAATCCCGGGTCCATGTAATGATTCGTAAATACGTCTCATTGTGAAAACACTAGAGTCTCACATCTTGGGTGTCAAGATGTAGTGCAACTTTATTGGACTTCGTGGAGGGACAACGATGGACTGCGAGGGAACAGGTATTGGATATAACCTGTTATATGGAGCATACACTAATGCCATGACTGTGTAGACTTC
This sequence comes from Triturus cristatus, assembly GCF_964204655.1. NCBI lineage: Eukaryota > Metazoa > Chordata > Amphibia > Caudata > Salamandridae > Triturus > Triturus cristatus. The sequence continues at coordinate 1,360,391,521 of NC_140591.1, read as the reverse complement.
AAAAAGGACAACGAACGTGAATGATCGGTAAGGGAACAAATAATGTTAATGTGGCCAAAAGTATAAGTTGTCTTGCACAGTTTGACATATACTGTTGGGATGTGTATATGACCACTGGTCAGCGAACTCTCAGTGCATACCTAAGTGGTTGTTGTCGGCTGTGTTTCCATATACCTCATCTGGTGTATTAGAGGTTGGCAAAGTCATGTAGCACCAATCGTGAGAGAGTATGTGCCCTACACAAGAGGGTAGACATTGTTCTGGCCACTGCCATGATGATAGTAGTGTTTTGTTTAATTACGGGGCAATAAAAGGCAATTTGCCCAGGGTTTTGCATGCTATTATAATGCATAAAGTAGCGGACTAGCTATACAGGTGGTGTTCGACCGGGCACATTGACGTGAGACTCCCTTCCATTTTTCGCTGTGCCTCATGTATTTTTTGCTGGTGTTAGTTGCTCAGGGCACTGTGCCATTGCTGTCCAGTGCCACAGTGCAAGGGCTCCCTATTGTAAATTGATGTATAATTTGTGATTCCATGATTGGTTGGTTTGGTTTGCCTGTCAGACCCTAGTACAGTGCACCAGGGGTGCCCAGGGCTGGTGGGCCTGCAGCACTGGTTGTGCCACCCACAGAAGCAGCCTGTAAAAGTGTGTCTAAGGTCTGCCATTGCAGAGCCTGCGTGCAGTCTGGTACTGTCATGCTGACTGGGCAAGTGCACCCTCTTGCCAGTCCCTAAACCTTCCCTTTTCTTCATATCCGACACCCCTATGGTAGGCCCAAGGGCAGAGTGCATTGTAAAGATAAGGTAGGACATGCCCTGGTGTGTGTGGCATGTTCTAATAGTGAATTACAGCCATTTTCGTTTTTCACTATTGCAAGGCTCTCTGTTCTCCATAGGCCAGAATGGGCAGTTTGGTTATGACATCGTATAATCCTAACTGACTCAGAGAACATGGTAGAAATTCGAATTTAGTATGCCTGAACTCAGGATGATAAAATACATCTTTCAGTGATGATGGTTTTAACATTCTGTGTTTGAAAATGCCACTTTAATAAAGTAGGCATTTTCTTGTCTAACCATTCAAACCTGCCTCTGCTAGGCTGTGTATTCCTTTGTCTGGAGTTTGAGTGACAGGGCTGGAGAATTCCAGGAGACAGGGTGAGGTGTCCCAGTGGTGAATAGAGAGAGCTGCATCCAGATGGGTGGGAGGAGTTGCACCTGAGACCTGAATGGGGCTGTGCCTGCCTTCCACAATGCTGGCTCCACCTCCTGTAGAGCGGCTGATGTCTCTGCCCTGCACAGTGAATGAAGAGGAGGAATCCTGTCAACAAAGTGCTCCAGGGCTGTACTTGCCTTCCACAATGCTGGCTCCACCTCCTGTGGGGCGTCTAAAATGTCTGCCCTGCACTGTGAAAGGAAAGGAGAAGTCTGGTAAACAAAGTGCTCAGGAACTGGTTTGGACTGGGCAAAGGCCCCTCTGCCTTCAGAGGACAAAGGATTTCTGGGTATAAATATTGGGACCCTGATCCCAAGAATTTAGATCCCTTTGGGAAAACAAGAAGAACCTCTGCTGAGGGAGGAACCAGAAGAAGCTGTGGAGGAAACTATTCCCGAAACTGGGGGATTGACCTGCAGTGGTTGCCTTACTGCCAAAGAGAGGAGAAAGGAACTTTGTGTGTACTTTTGCTCAACTTGTGAAGGATCTCCAAGGGCTTGGAAAAGAGCCTGCCTCCTGCTGAAGTCTCAGGAACAACAAACTTCACCCCCCAGCCCCCCAGAGTTCTTTGGAAGTGCCTGCTGCTGTTGTTGGGCCTTCTGAGGGACTGCGTGTCGCAAGGAGCTGGAAGCGCGACTCAAGAAGGAGAAGCGTGCCGCCGTCGGAGCTGTTGTCGTCGCATCGCGTAAAGTGTGTCTCCGGTGCAGCCTCGCATCGAGCGGAAGCGTCTCGCATCATCCAGGAAGTGTCTCGCAACACCGAAGAAGCGTGTCACCATCGCAGCCATCATTGCTGACGCATTGCACCGCATCAAGAGAAGCGTCTCGCATCGAGGAAGAAGCGTGTCGCCATCGCAGCCATTGTAGTTGTCGCATTGCACCGCACCAAGAAAAGCGCTTCGCATCCACGGAGAAGCGTGCCGCCGTCGGAGCTGCTGTCGTCGCATCGTGTAAAGGGGTGTCGCCGCTGCAACATCGCATCGAGCGGAAGCGTCTCGCAAATGTCGGAGAAGAATGTCGCTGCCAAGGCCGCTGTTGTCGCATCGCGTAAAGTGTGTCGCCGCTGCAGCTGAAGCATCGAGTCGAGTCTTCTTGCAACATCAGAGAAGCGTAACACATCTGGAAGATCTTCACGTCTTTATTCCTTTGCACCAAAAACTTCATTGCATCAACATCGTTGCAACAAGTGTCGCATTTAAGAACTTAAGAGAACTAAGCAAAATTCTACCATCAAAAGTAACAGTATTGTGTGTTTTTGTCATTTAATGGTCTTGTGGTAAATCTATATAAAGAATACTTTTTTATATAAAACCTGTGTGGTGTCCATTTGTAGTGTTGTCACTGTATGTGTTCACAAATGCTTTACGCACTGCCTCTGAGATAAGCCCGTCTGCTCATGCCAAGCTACCAAGGGGGTGAGCAGGGGTTATTTCAGGAGTGTACCCCCTTACCCTGACTAGAGGAGGAGGTCTCTATTTGTCACAAGTGCATACCTGTGTCAACTAGAGACCCCCAAGTCTAACAGGTGGAGTATGCAATGTTTCAAGGTGCTGTTTAAGCCTAGTGCAACTGCATGCACACAGCAAAAGGGCCCCACCTACTGGTCTGAATGGGTGGACAGGCGGAGTGGTTACCGACAAATTGCATTGTTAATGTCCACAATATGTACAATCTAAGCAAGAGGAAAAGAATTGTTGCCCTAGTATGGGGACCGTATTGTTAGGTGCGGTTTAATTCCACCCAAGGGATATCATCGTTGAGACCCCCAATGTGGCTAGAGAGCCTAAAAATCCATTGTTGCTCTTTTCTGAATAAGGCATCCTTTCTGATTTGTGGGTGTGACCCCAAAATAGTCCAATGTAGGTCATCTGTTGTATGTTTCAGTTCAGTAAAATGGTTACACATCCTGGTGTTGGTCTTTTTGCACCTAATGTTGCTACAGTGTTCCGTAATTCTAGTCTCGATGGGGCGTGTTGTCATGCCCACATATTTAAGCTGACAAGGACAGTTAATCATTTACACATATTTGTGCTTGTCCCGGTTAGTGTGTTTCTTTTGGTGCCATGTAAAGGTGTCGGTCAGGGTAACTGTTTTACTTGCACTTGTAAGGGGGCAAACAATGCATTGTCCACAAGGGTAGTGGCCCTTTACAGGTGGCAGATTCCATAACTGGTTTCTTGTAGGCAGTTCCTTCCTTGGTCTAGTACTAGTCAGTAAGTCTTTCAGATTAGCTGTTCTTTTAAAAGCGAACCTGGGGAGATCAGGTGCCAAGTCACCTAGGTGTAGAATGCCTGCACATGAAGCGCAATTGCAGCACTAAAGAAGGGTTGAAACAATCTACAGACGACCTTTTTCTAAGACTAGAACGTAGAGGGTATAGCGCTGAAACCCTAGGCACAGCAAAAGCTAAAAGTGTTAACATCAAAAGAGAGGATCTGCTTTTTTCCACAAAAAACAAGAGCACTAGCAGTAAAATTGATACATCCAGACTAATCACATGCTTTAATGCATATCATACCAACCTTCGTAAGATACTACACAGACACTGGGGAACAGTGTGCAACGATCCTGTAATTGGCCCTACTTGCACAAGAGCTCCTCCTATAACATTTAGAAGAGCGAAATCTATGCGCCAAGAGCTTGTATGCAATGCGCCTGAAATTGCGAAGGGTTCAAATTTGCTCAAAACACCAAGAGGGTTCCACAAATGCATTAAATGCAAAGCTTGCAAGCATGGTGTTAATACAAGGACAGTCCAAATGTCTTTTAGACAATTCCCCAACGAAATTCGTGGCAGCTACACCTGTAAATCAGACTTTGCTGTCTATGTTTTCCAATGCACGTGTGTCAAAAAATACGTGGGTAGTACTATTCACCCCGTTCATGTCCGTATATTACAGCATCTCAGGGCCATTTCTAATAATGACCTTACGAACCCAGTCGCCAGACACATAAACACATGTCATGGAGACAATGCCCAAGATCTCTCCTTCTTTGCGATTGACTCAAAAACCCAAGAGGAGGGAATAGGCAGTTGACACTTAGAAGATTAGAATCGAGGTACATCATCCAACTCAATTCTAAAATCCCCAATGGGATGAATGCAGATGACGCACTCAATGTACATTTATAACATATTGGCCACCTGTCCTGCCCTTGACCTTACTCCGTAGCGTTAGGGCCATTTTTTTCACGTTAAATTATGTTTCTTTTACACAATTTTTTCACTCACTATTAACAATATTTTTTCACAGTTCTGAACTAAGGACTCAGTGTAATATATACATGTATAAGCATATGCTAGGAGATAGATGGTCTCATTAGCCCACTGGGGCTTTATTTTCCTTTTTTCTCTCTTCTTATTTCTGTCCATGCTAAACAATATCTGAATATAAACACACCTTTCAGTTACATAATTTGTATATATAAAGACAATATATACTGTAAGACATATGCAATATGCCTATAATTGTGATTACACTGAGTGTAGGTGACAGACATGTGCCCTCACAAGTACGGATTTGGGATTTTCCAAAAATAAAATTTCACTATATCGTATAAAATTGTATCTGGTCAATGTAGTAATTATATGGACAGAACAAAGAGAGAAACATATTGAGTCTTTTCTCTCGTGAAATTATACAAACTGAGCCCAAGCACGCAACAATATAACTGTGATTATTATTGTGCTGTGATTTTAAATTATTACAATTCAAATGGTTACAATTTAAGTTTAGGAAATCACATTATGTTAATTATTGTTGTGCTGATACAGCTCTTGCCTATAACAATGAAAATAATTTTTTACTTTTTTGCTTTGTCATATCCCCACGGAGTCAGCGCCTGTCATTTGCTGTTGCCAGGATTGGTAAAGTATATTTTATTGAATTAAAGAGTTACATATTTATTACAATATTTATTAAATAATTTGAATTAAAATAAATATTATTAACCTCATTAAATTATCGGACTATATTCTCACATTCAAAGCAACCAACAAATATATTGTTATTTTCAGTTAAAAAGCTGAACCCAATCAACACATATCATAATAAATTGAACACATTTTATGAATGAACAACTATTTTTACATTTATTATTACATAAATAACTTCCCAACCCATATCTTTAAAAACTAAACAACACACAACTAAAATATATCTTAAAATTATATTAATTACACATTTTACGTAAATAATTAAATAATTAATATTAATTACCTAATAATAAAATAGCTGTGCTGGCATCTGCTAGAGTGAGTGCCTGATCAATCATAGGTACCTCTCCAGGTCCTGGACCCTTGGCTAGCATCAATGTGCACTCCTTCTAAAACAAAGGTAAAAATCCTAAAGTCTGGGCTCCTCTTGACTGTGAATGGGCCTGTTCAAACCAAATCTCTTCCCACCTGCATCAATCACCAACGTCACATTCTAGTGAGACCTGCTCTTCATGCTGACATGACAGCCCCCTGCAACCAGCAGTACAAGCCCTGCACTATGCACTACAGCAACAACAGCCCGTGACAAAAACTAACACACAGCTTCAGCAACAACTGACCAGCTCTTCAATTTACAGTGATGAATGTTGGTGATCGCTGACCTGTTGTTCACACTATAGCCATGACCATCTGAACTCCTCATCTTGCTCCTCACGGCCTCCTTTAAAGCAAACAAAACTCTTCACACCGGACTCAGAAGGCAATGGGACTAACACTAAATACAATGGCTTTTCAGAAGGCAGCGCCCCACACGAATTTGTAAGTTTAGATACCAAGTAGAAAGTCTGGTGAAGGTAAATTAAGTTATCAGCCAAAAACCTTTGAAACACAATGTTGGCCCCAGTTGAAGACAATGGCCATGCTTAGAAGTATAGTCACATAGCTATCCCTGTGAGGGCCTTCTACCAGTCTGACAGCAGAGCAACCAATAGGATGCATACGGGTGTGAAATAACCAAGAAATTACTGCCAGCAGAGAGTTTCCTCCATCAATCCTTTCAGAGAGACCTTGACCTTTTATTTTTTCGATTTTGCACCAGTCTTTGACATTGTCCACTAAATGACAGTATTCATGGACAGTTCAGTGGTCATGGCGCTTTGCACCTTACGGTCTGACGTTTGTGATGAGAGGTGGGCGTGACTTAGGTTCAAGATCTGTCTTTTCATTCCCATATTTCCACAGTGTTTCTTAGGATGTCAGCTTTCTGTATCCAAAGTCCAGAAGATAAGACACAAACACAACTTCTGAAAAGGAAAGCCATACAGATTACACCTCACAGCTACGCTAAAGAGGAGAATCTGAGCCGCGCACTGTCATGTAGAAGTACTAATCAAAAGTGTAGAGTTTATTTTAAGTGCCAGATCCACTCTGTGTGTAGCAGAAACACAGAACCGCACTCCGCTAATAGTGACAATTATTAATCAATTGCTGGTCATCACAAAGTCGTCCCTACATCTTTATAGGCCTAAATATTTCTGCAGCAAACTCTAAATATTTTGCCCCTCTTTTAGGTACAGTTTGCCTTGGAGCATGCTCCTTCAGTGGAACATGTGAAGGGCTGAAAGACATTACATCTTGTCTTACGGGACTACCCCTATGTACATAAAGGAACGCTGCTACTGTACTATGCTGGCACTTAGGTACCAAGGACCTCATTTATGACGAATTGGAGTAGGGCAGTGCTGCAAGTCTTCTTGCTGCACCGTCCCACACCAATGTGAAAGGGCAGGAATGAAGCATATTTTTGGAATATGGTGCATTCCTGTCTTTTCCCCCTGCGCTGGTGCACGATTTGCTGCCTAACAGCAATGTAGGCACCTTTGCACCACAGTGCAAAGGTGCCTCCATTGCAGGCAGGATTGTTTTTGTGTAGGTAGGGGCACTTTCCTCCATAAATACAATCCTGAGAGGTGTTTTCCTCTTTCAATGTTTTCTGCAGAATGCAGCACACATCAAAAGAGGAAATAACAAGGAGAAATAAAAATATGACTCCTCATTACTCCTGCTCAGGTGAAGCATAAGGTTTTGTTCCTTCCCCAGGTTTGCATGATTAAGTGAATATGGGGTAACGTCAAAATCCATGGGTGTTGTGTGGGAAAACCCACCCCAACGCCTATGGACCGCCTCCTTGAAGCAGACCAAGGCAAGGCAATGACTTGCAGTGCTTTGTCTTACTCCATATCTATAAGGCCATGCAAAGCCGCACAGAGTGGCTTTGCATCGCCTCATAGAGATGATGGAGAGGCTTGCGCCCACCGGTGTGCCAAAAAATGTGGTGCTCTGACAGCATAAGCCTTTCATAAATAAGCCCCCCAGTGCGCAGTGTAATAGCTGAGAGTGCACCCTTTACCACAAAAGGCGTTAATATTCGAAATAACTTCATTTCTATGAAGTGACCTATGTTTCCTCTTTCTATCCTTCATAAACTTACTTTTACATAACACAATAGATCGTGTGTTAGTCAATGGGAGAAGGTTAATGAGTATTCATAGGATAAGGGTCTACTGTCTGCATCCAAAAAACATTTTGATTCGCGCCCTTACAGGTCCTGTGTTCTTAGCAAATTAGGGCTTTTTGTGCATGGCTTTTACTAATGTATTATAAAAACATAATAATGGAGAAAGTAATGTGATAGGAGCATTTGTGGATATTTGTTGTTGTGTGATATGTTGCATTGTTATGCTGTTGTATTCCTGGGCTGCATTGTTTCAGTGCTGTGTTTTATTGTTATTATGTTTCAATCTATTTTGTTATGCCCTTAATATTTTCGTTTTTTTATGATGTTAGGGTGGGTTGTTCTGTTAATTACATTAGAAACTTAAACAAATGCTGATACATTCTAGCCAAAGGCATCACAATCTTCTAAATTGCCAGATATAAACAAACATGTTGCGATCTTTGAGGTGGTAAAGTACCTCACCTCCAACTCTTCAACTATAAGACACCCCTCAGATGGAGATTGTGGCAGAGACCAGCCTTAAATGATCCCTTTCAGCGTTTACTTTAGGGACGTAGTCCACTGTACCTTGCAGGAATCTGGATTGATGCAAATGCTGTGTGTCAATTACAAGCAAATGAAGTGTTTGTGTAATTTGACAGTCTCATTGGTATTGACAGTGATTGCAGTGGAGTTTTTCCATGCATTACGACCTTCAATCCCCCTCCCCGTTCATGCTGGGCTAGGAGACTGGGTGCACAGCCTGCTCCCTTTCATGCATGAACCAACTGTATCTGTGCACCTCTTTGCCCAATCACCATGTGCATACTGCTTGCTGCTCGGTAAATTCAGTATAATTAGATAAATCATTGTTTCCAAAATAGATGCCATTTTGGACGTCAACAAGATATTTTCAATAATACAAAACACAAACAGCATTGCTTCCTCCATTTAGTATGTCGATAAATCTGAGCGAATAGCAAACAATGTCCCACTTTACCTAAATTTCTACCATGATGGACTATTTCATTTGCTTGAAAAGTGTGCAGCAGCGAGCGGAAAAATATTGACAATGAAAGGTCTTCATTATCTGTTAGTTGCAATCCGACGTTTCTTTCTTTTATGCGCTGTAATCTGTTTTTCGTGAAAGCTGTGCTTTTAATATGTGGGAAACAGAAGGGCAGATTAACTACCTTGGAAACACACTACCTGCGATGTTAAACCCTGACAATTTATTTCTAAACAACCGACATTTTATGTGTTTGCGGCAAAGGGAAAATAAAAATATAATATGTTCGAGAAAATGGCTTCAAGCATTTATTATGAATGACATTAAATTCTTATTTATTTAATTAAACTTGCCTGAGCCTGCCAGCATGCTCATTACCTTTTATTATTGCATTTTAGAAGGGTTATAAAATTACTGAGTACCCTTTGTTCCAGATTTCAAAAGAAATTGCCTTGTGTCAGTTATTACAAAAGCCGATAATTGCAAAGACACTTTCTATTTTCCTTCTGTTACCGAGCAACCAAAGTATGGATTAATATGTGTGCCATTGTGGCTCATTTAAATTAATCATGAATGGTGCAACTAAAGGAGCAAACTGGAAGGAAATCTGGTATGAGCTCAAATTTCAAAGTTCTTGCTGTAGAGCAGGAGATTCACAGCCCAGTGTCGCTGTAAAGAAAAATTTAAAGCACATAACTAACTCCGTCTATTTCTATACGTTTTGATAATTAGACTACTGATAAACTGGTGCAAATTTCACCAGCAAGCATTCCTTTCTTGTACGAATGCCTTTTAAAAGGTGCTTTAAAATATGTTCACACATCAGACCTTATCTCCACTTTAGGCTTTTTAAAATTATTTGTTTTATGTATTTGCAGAACTTATTGACAAGCAGCCTCGTCACTAGGGGAACAGTGCCCATAACACACCCCAGCTCGCCCTCGGAAGAACTATCAGTAGATGTCCTTCAATGTACAGTTACACAGAAATATCTTTGGATAATCAATGCCAAGGAAGAAGGTATAAACAGTTCGCAAACTAATACCTGAAAAACTGTTTATGTTAATCCCTTCCTACTGCCAGGAAGTCCAGGTTCTAGGTATGTTCCACTAAATAGTGCCACCATCCCAGGGCCAAGCAGAAGTCTTGAATGAGAAACTGGGTTGTTATTTGAAGGGGGGAGGGTGACCCCTGTTCAAACAACATCCACAATTTCCGTCAGGGTGAACCATAAAATTCACTAAATTAACCTGAGCCTAGTGGCTTGGCACTGTGCAGTCAGGCATAACTTTGAAGTAATGAGTAAAGTATTTATGCAGTACACAAACTGTAACAAAGTGAAAACACAACACAATAAAAAACCCACACCAATTTAGAAAAATAGAGTAAACCTTTTATAAATTACTTGACACAAAATGACAAAAATCCAGTCAGAAGGACTGAAGTTATGAATTTTTAAATTTGTTAGTAAAAACTAGCACCCAAAAGATCAAATCACCAGGCATTGACATCTAGTTGAACTCAAAGCAACTCTAGACTCAAGTGGTTCAGCAACAGTAATATTCTGAGATATAAGTGCCGCCTTTGATACGGTATCTCACACGACAATCATCAGGAGACTAGAAGATGCTGGAGTTGCTGGCACTGCTCTAAAATGGTTAATCTACTCCTTAAAAAACAGGAGATTTTAGTTCTGGGAGGAATCCTTCTGTTCTAACACTCTGGCCTTAGAGCACAAGGTTCACAAGGCTAATCCCTAAACCCTACTATGTTTAATATCTACATTCAACCTCTTTCAGACATCATCCTGGGGCATGGATTTTCATTGGTATCATAGGCCGATGATACCCAAATTATGATCTCCCTAACTCCAGACAGAGGAACTCTCTCAACCAAGCTCAGGGCTTGCCTCAGAGATGTCACAGACTGGATGTTCAGATACAACGTGAAACTTAGTTGTGACAGAACTGAAGTTTTGGTGGTTGGGACTAATCCATCCCTATGGACGGAATTTCAATGGCTCGGCTACCTAGGCAGCCTACTCCCACATAAAACAGAAATAAAAAGCATGGACTTCTGGATCGACTCCCACCTCATCCTGGAGGTCCAGGTCAAGAAATTAGGTGCTGCCTGCTTCGACCTTCTTAGGACACTAAGAAAGGTTCTGAGTTGGCTTCCTCAGGGCAGCAGAAAAACTATAGTACACGGCCTAGTGCTGTTTCGGCTTGACTATGGCAACTCAGTTTACCTGGGAAGCCCTTTGTATGTAACCCAGCACTTACAAATCATTCAGAATGCGGCTGCACCCATCATCCTAAAGATAGCCAAGTCTCAGTTGGTTTCTGCTTCTCTGGCAGTGCTGCACTGACTGCTGGTTCTCAAAAGAATCACATTTAAAACTCTCTCTTTGGCACATCAGGCGATATACAATAACAGTGCCCCTCTAGACCAGCTGTCACTTGGCCCATAGGGACAATGTCGTTTTTCACTAACTTAGTATAAGCTCATTGCAGCTTGCCTGCTGCTTTGCACACGTTACTACACGTCTTTATTTTTTTGCAATATTCTCAAAGACTCCTTTCACATGAGAACTCATTGCTGTGTTCACTCTCTGCATGTTCCTGGGATTTTGACTGAACATTATGTGCAGGGTCGAACAACAATGCCCCTTGTTATTTTGTTCTGGCCAATCCTCAGCCCTTGGACAAAACATACGGATGCAGCTGTTGTTTGGACAGCCTCCTTTGGTTTTTAGTGGGGTGCAGGAATAGGTAGCACGCACTTGGAGAGGGACGTTTCCAGAAAGACGAGTGCCCATGATGTAGATCCACCATCTATAAGCTAAGGTATGGGGACTGCTGACATAGGCCTAGAGATCTTCTATTATATAATAATACTTCGTCTTAGCAAGGGGAGGGAGGTTAGGCACTAAAGTCCTTTCTCCATTGTCTTTGTATGATGACATCTCCCTTCATGATTTATGGACTGACTGATATGCTGACAATATTTGTACAATGTATTTTCCTGCTTGTTGTGGCATGTCTACTGCATATTAGGTAAAATAAATACTGTTTTGTGTCTCCTTCAGGTCCTAGTGTGGACGAGTACAAGGGAGTGATATGTTCTGGGTGCCTAATCATTTGTTTCTCTGTGAATGACTAGGACAGAAAGTGAGGCACTATAGCTAGTCGGTCTTGGGTTTGTGGGTACTGAGGTGGTGCGAAGACTCAGACCCTATACACCAAGTTCCCATTTCCTGCGCATTTGTGAAGAATCCCTGCAACACAGCATCTGCTAAACCCCTACGCACCTAAAAAACGACTACGCTCCTCTGATCAGCGACATCTTACTGTACCTAAGACCAAGAAAGCAAGAAGCAGAGGTCGCTTTTTTGCTTACCTCACACTGAAACTCTGGAACTCGCTACCCCCAGCACTTAGATCAATTAGAGAAGGATCCAAATTTAGGAAATCACTCAAAACATATCTCTTTAAATGACCTGCTTCTGTCTCAGCCACTATGTGATGGACGTGTTCCTGAGTGCTGGGAGGACCGTTGGATAGCCATGCATTTTACAAATCCTTAGCTTATCATGAACCACGGACATCTAGTGACGCAAAGCCGGGTCAAAGTAAAAAAATATGCCCGTATGTGATGGAGTGTAAGTCAGATACAAGAAGTGGATTGGGTCCGGTCATCGCTTACCTTCGAACTTCGAAGACATTTTGAAGAAAAAGGTCTGAGAAGGTAAATGCGAGGCAGCGCACGCCACAAAATTTGTTTTCTTTATTTTTTTCGTAACTTACCTGCAATCGGCCGTATGCCGCATTTTGCAACCCTGCCCCTCCTCTGCCCCACGTCACCGCCCCGGTAACACGCCCTATACGGGCCGTCGCTGAGTGAGTGCGCTGCAAAGTCAGGCTGACTGGGGATGCACCTTTGATGGATAGATGAGCAGGTAGTACCGGTCTTGCCTCCATTCTTAGAACAATCTTTAGCTCAAATTTTTTAAGTCCGAAGCTTTAAATTTTGTCTATCTTGGCACCTTTAGCACCACCATAAAGAGTCCAGGACAGGAGGGGGTTTGGACTTGTTAAGGTTAGATCCAGGTTCAAGATGGTTAGAGCCTTTTTCTGTCCCTGAGGGTTCTGAACAGGAGGCCAGCAAACTAGACCTTGGAGTGACTCTGATAGTCCTGGGTTGAAGTGAAGAAGCAGGGCTTGAGTAGCAGGGAAGCCCTTTAAGGGTTCAAGGCATGGTCCCGGTAGCAAAGAATCCTTCCAGGTACAGCAAAGCGGTCTTGGGGTGTACCCCACAGGCCACAGCAGCAGCCAGTCCTCTGGGAGAGGTCTTCTGCAGGTCCAGAAAGTGAATGGATGAGTGGGTCTGAGAGCCCTATTTCTATACCTGATGCCTTCTTTGAAGTAGGAGAAATTTTTAGAGATTTCTCTTTGAAGTGTTTGGAATTTCCTGAATCCCCTGTGTTGGCTCCAAGTTGGCTGCAGGGAAAATGCAGTGGTGACAAGCCCCTTGTGTGAAGCCTATATAGTTGCAAGTGGGACTGTGCCCAGATCTGCCCCTAAGCCTGCAAGTTGATGGCCCATCCAGGCACAACTAATCCCTTTATTGTGCAGCTGTCTGAGAGAAATAAACAAAGTCTCATTGCCAACTACACCCAGTCACTTGACCTAGGACAGGCTGCAGGCATCAAATGGCAAAGGGAAGGAAAATGCCAACTTTCTAAAAGTGGAATTTATAAAATTTTAATTTAAAATCCGACTTTAGTGCTAAAAAATAAAATACAATTTCACAAATATAAGACATGAAATGCTTACCTGTTTCAAATCAAGAGTTAGAACATATCTAATGTAATAAGGCAACCCAATGTTATCCTATGGGAAAAGTAGGCCTCACAGAAGTGAAATACGAATTTAGGAGTTGTTCACTACCTAGGCATGTACAACTTAAAATGCATGTCCAACCTTTTAGTCGCAATATACCCTGCCCTATAGGCTACCTAAAACCTACCGTCAAGGTGGCATGTGCAATGAAAGGGGGGGATTAAGGCTTGGCAAGGGGGTTACATTGCCAAGTGGAATTAACAGTTTAAAACTGCATTCAGGCTGCAAAGGCAGGCCTGTGACATGTTTTAAAGGGCTATGTAAGTGTGTTGCAAAATACGTACGGCAAGCTCACTAGCAACATTTACTTTGCAGGTCCTGGGTTTATGGTACACCACTCTACTAGGGACCTATGCATAAATTAAGTATATCAAACATTTGTATGTAATTTTTTTCATGTTTAAAGAAGACAGCATGAGTACTGTAGCACTGGTTAGCAGTATTACAGTACACAGAGTCCTAATGCCAAACAAAACATATTCAGTAAAAATAGGAGGAGTGAAGGTAAAAGGTTTCGTGGTGCCCCAGCAGAGAGGGCCAGGTCCAACCAATCGGTTTAAGACTTTTGTTTTCTTGGCTGAGGGACTCTTCATGGTTAAGAGATTCCTGATTATCATTGACCCTAAGCTTCATTAAGTTATGTTATGTTAAAGAATTTATAAAGGGCATAGCTGCCCCAGCTTTACTAGTCCAGTAAAAGAACAAACTGCAGCAGTCATCCTAAAGTAATAAATAAAAGAGGAGAGACCCTAATTGTAGAAAAGCCAGGTCTTCAAGGTTTTTCTAAAAGGTAAATGGTTCTGAATGCTCCTGATGGAAAGAAGAAGCAAGTTCCAAAGAAATGGGGTCTTGGCACAGAAAGAGCGGCCTCCATGTCTTACTCCCCTGACTCGGGGAACAGTGGCAAGATTGAGATCGGCCGAACACAAAGGATGTGAGGGCTGGTGTGGGGATGTAGAATTAAACAGATTGGGTTCCCCTCTAGGAAAGCAGGATCTTATGAGCGATACAGAAGGTCTTAAAATGAACACAGAAGTCCACAGCGAGCCAGTGCAATTTGCGAAGAAGACAGGAATCAGAACAAAATCTTAGAAGGGAGAACAGCAGCCTGGCTGTGATCTTCTATGCCAGCTGGAATCTTCTATTAACTGACTTATTGACTCCCAGGTATGGAATGTTACAATAGTCTAGCGCAGATAGAATTACTGTTTGAATGATTGTCAGGGAAGACCTGGCTTGGCAGTTCAGGCTGGAATGTTTCCATGAGGCACATGGTCAAGACTGATATACATATAGCTGGGCCTGAACTGAGGTGGCGAAGTGAGCTAAAGAATGATGATGGATTCAACCCAGATCTGTGACTGGGGGTGAGTGTCTGAAACATTTAAGCGCTCCGCCCATCATCTCCTTATGTTTGCGAAGGTCAAGGGACTTCACACTCAAGCCTAACCTAAAATGGACAATTTTACCATGCAGTCATCAAGCGGGGCCAGTTTGCCGGTAAAAGTCCCCTCACTGCAACAGCAATCCTCGTCCAGTGACCTGCGCACCATTCTTTAGGCAATCTAATCTTCTAAAGAGTCAGTCAAAACCAAGATAGGAGAGGTGAGATGGATTTTTTACTTTTACATCAAGACCTGCCTATTGTTACCAACAGGGTGCCTGAGGCTGAAAGTCACGTCTCCACCCTGGAGAATGAGATGAACACACTTGAGCATACAGTATCCAAACAATTCACAATTCTAGAAACCCAAACTGAAGATGCAGAAAATAGATCCAGTTGGAATAATTTACAGTTCTAAGAATTTTCTGGACAAGCTATACATCATCCTGAGAACTTTCTTGAAAGACGGCTGAAGAACTGGATACCGAAAACAAGGTTATCGCCATGGTTCGTGTTCAAGTGGGCACACTGATCCTTAGCCCAAAGCCCGCCTCCGCCCCCTACTCACCCCATGATAGCCTGTGTCTTGAACCACAAAGACAGAGATGCAATCCTCTGTGTAGTTCGTCAGGCTGGGGACCTGGTCTTTGAATCCACCTGCATTGCGATCTTCAACGACTAGAACAGGGTGGTCCAACAACAGAGGAAGTCGTATGAAGAGGTCAAATAGTTATGTTGTGCTGTGAATGTACAGAACATGCTCATATTCCCTGCCAAGCTCAAGGTGATCCAAAAATCGTTTCCTTGAAACTGCTGGAGAAGCTTGGGCATGGGCAACGGAATGATTAACCCTTTAGGTCCTCTGATCCTGGTCGAGCACACTCACACATCAACGATCAACCCTTGGGGAGCCATGCAGTGCACAGCAATGACTCTGCAGCTGCAACATAGCTGTGGGACCCTGGACAGTAATGTTGTCGAAGGGGGGCTACCACGGTGACAGAGACTGTTGAACAAATAGCAAGACAAATTTTTGAGATTGATTGTTTACATAGAAATATCCTTCACAGGAGGGCGGCTCAAGCTACAATTCTGCCGTCAGTTGTTTAATGGTTTGTGCTCTGGGGGACTTCATGGCAACAGATGCCTCAAGGTGCAAAATGAAGGTGTGTATTTTGAGGCTGGGATTATTTTACTTGGCTTTATTTATATTTCTGTTTTAGCTATTGGCCATTTCACATTCACATGAAGGGATTCATATATGGACCCACTTCCAGGAGGCACTCATTTTTCACATATAACGTGGATTTACCAGGTTCTAGACACTCTGGGCACTTCCGTTCCACACGTATCCATAGAGTGATAAGTGGTAATTCCAATGGCGCATTTTAAGATCATGTCTTGGAATGATATTGGCCTCCTGGACCGCATTAAACGGATGGCTGTCCTACATCACGCTAACAGTTCATACCCGAACTATTAATGCTCAAGTAGACACATTTGTTGGATACCTACTGTGCTTTTCTGCATTAGTTTGGGTATGACTGCGTATTTCATGCTGGGTTTGTACAGTGGTCCCGGGTAGTAGCTTTTCTTTCGCGCAAGACGTTCCCACTGAAAGTGAACTTCTCATGTTGTGGAAACCCAAGATAGATTTGTATGGTGAAGGTATTCCTGAAGGCCAGCAATATAACTTCCTAAGCACCTATATACCACATCAGCTACCTGCCCCAGCCCTAAAGGTGATAGAAAATGCCATTCTTGCATTCCCACATAAGATTAGCATAACGGGGGGACTCCAATGCCTCCCCAACCCTACTCTTAATGCCTCCACAACACCCACAGTGAGTTGACTGTCCTGAGCTAAGCAATTTCTGTTCTAACTTAGATGGATACTCTTGGTTTATGCAATGCTTGGAGAACATGTCAACCTAGAGAGTAAACGCACACCTCAACCACACACCGCACGCATCCCTTATGGATCTACTGCTCCTCCCACCACTGACCTCCTCCATCTGACGAGGGCCATGATCCTCCCACGAGAAATCTCTGACTACTCACTCGTTGCCCATTTTGGGAATACAGACTTCACCTGATTCTCTTTCTGGCATTGACTTCACCTGATTCTCTATCTGGCATTGCATTGCCTGGAATTTAGTTAGTATCCAATATTCAAGTATTTGTCAACTGAAATTCTGTTGTATTTTGACCACAATACTGGCTTAGTCCCATCAGCCAGGATACTGTGGGCAGCTGGGAAAGTCACTGTTAGGGGTATAGGGCAAGATTACCTTAAACACGTAGAGAAAGTAAAACTCAATCAGGTATCTGCACTTGAACACCAAATATTGATGGCAGATCCAACTTGCCCTAGTGGAGGCCTTGAACTTCCAACTCCAGATCTCCAGGCCATTAGTAAAACAACAAAGACATGACCTTCAGGATCATACAAGACATTGCTGACTCATCTGGAACATGCAGGCAAAGAGAAGGGGACATCATGATGGCCTTTGTGGACTACTACTGGACGCTTTATACCAACCAAGCCAGACCCCATGAGGAGCGGGCCCATCTGATCCTTAATAACATCCCTTTACCACAACTCTCAATAAGCCCACACTTACACTTGACAAAGTTACTGACATGGAGCCCAGGAAAACACCAGAAAATGATGGGTTCCCCCTAGAATTCTGCCTAAAATTCTGAGACCTGCTTGGCCCTCATCTCCTTGCCCTGTATGAGAAGGCAATGGACAACAGGAGGTTTTTCTGCAGAGATCGACCCAACCATGATTGTGGTCCTCCCAAAAACTGTCTAACCACCCATCCAATGTTGATTGTACTGCCTGATTTCTCTGATCAATGTAGAGATCAAAATCAAACTTAAAAATACTAGCCATCTGGCTCCAGCGAGCCCTCCCTACCCAATCTACCCAGACCAATGTGGCTGCATGCCTGCCAGAAGAACCAGACATTGCATAAGCCTTGTCCAAGCTGCCACACGACCTCCTACTGGTAGATTTCAAGAAGGCCTTCAATTCACTTGATTGGTCCGGCTTATTTGAAGTCCTGAAACGGATGGTGTTTGGCCTGGCATTTAGAACATATGTACAGCTGCTGTGTAATGCCCACCACTGCTTAGGTACGGGTAAAAATGAACATTGTTGGACGACTTCCCAATCTGTAGAGGCACCATGCTGGGGTGTGCTTTGTCCCTGCTCCTTTTTGCACGCACCATTCAGTCCTTGGCTCAGCTCATCTACTGTTATGTGTGGGTTCAAAGTTGGCAGTGAAATGGACAAATAGAAGACAAGATTGTGCTATACGTGCAATACATTGTCCTCATTCTAGCCAAGCTACACCTCTTGGGACCCTCCTCCATGGAGATATTAAGTTCATACAGAGATGCTCCCAGGCTCCCGAACATTTGTCTCCTATATGGACATAGATGTTTCAGTACCTGGTTGTACATATATTCAAAAACCCCGACCTTGCTTGGAGCCTCAACCACTCACCATTCATCACCATAATGAAGCAAGACTACTGGAAGTGGGAACGACTCCCACTGGATATACTGGAAAAGGTGTCTCTCTTCAAGATGATGACCCTGCCTACTTCTTATACACCCTCCAGCAATTTCCATTTGACATCTCCAGTCGATGGTTCCAGAACATCAACACCCTGAAGAGGGTATTTCTGTGAGTGGGTCAACCACCTTGCATAGAATTGGACAAATGTAGAGGGTCAGTCTGAGATGGGGAGCTGGGTTTGACTGATATTAGAATATACTACAAGAGGCCCAAATAAAGGTAATTAACAAATGGTTAACTGGAGGGTGGGATAACCCAACATATTTTAAACTCTCCTGTTTGGGTTTGGATGCTATTACGGGACTGGTCTATGCCTCCCTATTCCCCAGCCATCTCCCAGAGATGACAAAACAGTCATTAAAACATGGCGTGCCATCTCATGTTTCACAGGTTGGAATAAGAAGCTCACACAACTGACCCTTATGAGAGGGATGATGGTTGCACCACACTGTCTACCTTGAAGGGACAAGGTTGGAATTACCACACTGGGTGAAGTCTGGCAGGGGGACCACCTACACTCATTCAAGACCTCCAACAGCAGAACTCTTAAGATGATGATAACCCTGATGATTAATTTGTTATCCTCCATGCTACCTATAATGCTTTCTTCATCCTTTTTTCATGAAATTGATATACTCACTTCAAAATTCTGTGGAATTATAAACGCTCTAAAATTGTGTATAAACATTTTAGAAAACCTTCTGTTCTGGGTGGATGTAATCTTCCAGACTGGAACTTGCATCAAATTGCCTTTTTGGCTTCTCAGGGTGCTCTTTGGTTTTTGCCGGATTCTCATCATACCCGCCGTGGATTTATATCAAACATGTGTTATGCTCTCCTCTTTCTACTCCTTCCCTTCTCACTGCTTCTAAGCTTGTTCTGGTTCATTCCCAGCGTATTATCTTAGACACGATAAATGCACTAAAATATATTGACAAAAAAGTATCTAAACCCATTCATAAATCGTGATGGTCCTCCTTATGGTATAACCCTAAAATTGTTGCTGATATTGATTCTGCTACGGTATCTTCCTGGGCTGCTAGAGGTCTTATGTTGGTTGAAGATCTTTATGATTCTAATCAGGACCCTCTACCCTTTTCTTCTTTGGCCAGAGAATATAACCTTAATAATATGGATTTGTATTCTTTTTTTAAATTGAAGGTGGCTCTTTCTAATATCCCTTTCTTCAGAATTGGTTACAGTCTCACTTCTTTCTATGTGGTCTAGTTCAGGACATACTGCTTCGAGAATATATGTTTTTATCAGCTCCACTTCCTTCACAGTCTACAATTACACAAGTTAAGTGGTCTCATCATTTTGAAAATTATATTCTTAAACATATTTCACAAGTGACTTGGCATTTCATTGGGAAGTTTTCCCTGCATAATAAAATTGCTTCTTCTCTTATTCAATCTAAACTTTTTACATTGAATCTCCTGCATTGGACCCCTGCTCACCTACATAAATTGAAGCTTAGAGATAATGATCTCTGTTGGAATTGTAATTTGGTTTCAGGCACTCATCAATATATGTTTTTGGAATGAACGTTATTGCAACCCTTTTGGGGTTTAGTATGGAAACATCTCTCAAAAATCTTTATTTGTTCATTGGAGCTCTCTCTTCCTATGATTTTATTGGGTCCATGGGCTACAACATCTCCTTTACCCCTTGAAATTACGGATATACAGTTATTAGATTTGCTTATTTCCATCGCTGTTAAATTTATATTGGCTTAGTGGAAATATTTAAATCTTTTGTCTTATCATACTTGGTGGGCATGGGTATCATATCTTTGTGGGGCTCATACTTTTGTTGAAGAGAAGCATTACACTCCTTCCATTTCTAGTAGTGTGTGAAGGTCACTGGATAAATATATGAACTTGTCGTCTCAGGGGTTGGTAGCTCAATATCCCTTTGATTCTTCTCGTTAATTTGTTTCTCTCATTGAAGCAGTTGTTCCCATCTCCTTCTCTCTTCCTCTCCTTCCTCTTTCTTTAATTTTTTCTATCTTTTCTTCTTTCCTGCTATTCTCTTTTGTTATACAATTTCATTTATTTGAGCAATATGACTAGGTTTTGATATAAAAGTGGTATGAGGTGTTGTTCTTTCATGTTCCCCCAGGTTGCAGTTGATTCTGCTACATTAGCTACATGTGGCATACTTCACACCTACGTGCCTGTGGAGAGCTGGGAGACAGAAAATATCTCCACCTTGTATGGGCCTGTCACTGAATAACAGATTGTGGCAGGGCAATGAGTGAACATTATCTCGAATTCTGGACAGAGCAACCAATACAGCATGCCAGAGGCTGCCCACAGAAACACTGGTTCTCTAAAGGGCTGTAAAAATACAGAAGGAATGACCTCTAACCAGATGGGTAGTGGTGTGTTGTGCCATTGCTATTGTGGTGTTACATTCAAAACAGTTATTAAGCAAACAATATAAATCGGTATATAAAAAAAACTATTCTGTCTTGTTTGGGTTGATCTTCAGGTAGGTGATGGGCATTCAAGTCTGGAGGATGTGCAAGTAGTGTTTAAGGTGCTGGCTGTTTAAAGCAGAGGAGTCTTCCAAAATTGTAAAACCCAGCCATATTGAATTTAGTACTGATACTCTCTGGCTGCAAATAATCACTGTTTGAAGAAAGCTATTTGTGGTAACTGTGGAACTTCTGAATGCAGAAACAAAACCATTCGTTATTTGCCCTTAGATGCAGAAGTGGTCTTTAAAGTGATGAATTTGACATTTTTTAAAAGAGACATGGAGTTAATGCGTTGCCCTACCAGTTCATCAGGTTACTTGAATATCTGTATCTAGACTCAGAGGTGGACCATGGATAAGAAGAGGCATCAGTGGGTAAAATAACGATTGTAGGTCTGCCCTTTTAACCAAATTTATTTGCAATCATTATTAAACCAATATTTTTTTATATGCTTCTAATGAGGTGTTAGATAAACAAAGCACAAACATCTGGTGTGCAATCACATTTCTCCTACGCACAAATCATGTGGATTTTATTCTTGTCCAAGATCAGCAAAGTTTAGTTAATTTTGATTATAAGAATAATAAACCTGAGCTTGGGTATTCTAATTAATTCTTATTAATCATATCTAACTGTATAACTGCAGCAAATAATAATATTAAGGACAATGCATTATGGTAAAAGAGCATGCCACCTCAATATATTTTGTAAACTAGGATGCTATCTTGTTCAAAATTGAAAGGGATTATCAACTTTGGCTAAATATTCCATTGTCCTATGAGTGCTAAATAAATATGGTTTACATGATTATATTACCTCTAGCCCAGATTTACTAAGATGTTGTATTGTCCTTGCATCATGCAAATTGACGTAAAGCAACACAAGTGCTTAAGTGACAAAATACAAAGCTAAGTATATAGTTGTGTGTGGCCTTGAGTTACTTTTAATTGGAAAAGTATTGCAAGGCAGCACCTTGCACTGCCTTGCCTTGCCCTGCTTCAGGGAGACTTTGCATGGGTGAAGCATGGGCTTTCCTATGCATCCACCCATGTATTTTGACACAAACACAGAGTTACTAAAGTTATTAAACATGTGTTTGTTCATAATGGTGCACCTGCCCATCCTTGGTGTGACGAGAAAAAGTATTGTTTTTTCTTGTTGTTACTTCCTCTTTGAGTGTGTGCTGGAATCACACATGCAAAGAGAAATAAGCTTATAGGATTGTTTTTGCGCAGGAAGGTATACTTTCCTGCACAAAAGCAATCCGATCCCAAATGCATTGTGGTGCAAGGGTGCCTACGTTGGCACTAGGCAGCAAGAAATGTGTCAGCACAGGGAGAAAGGTTAGCAGCACCATATGTTTCTAAATATGGTGCAGTCCAGCTCTCTCCCCTTCACACAAAGCAGTGCAACAACTTTCTTTGCTGCATTGCTTTGTTTGAAAGATTAGTAAATTAATACCTCTGTCTTTTTTCGTTTCAACCTTTGCCCTGCAGTTTGTCATAGCTGTTTTTACACATATTAATTGCACAGTAGCTTATTTTGATTAGGTTAAAATGAATCCATGTGTAGCTAGTTGTAAGTTGTGTGCCACTTTTGGGGAAGGCTGGTGGATGCTTTCTTTGTATAAGTAGTGTGCCTTTTTGCAAGAAGGAAGGTGGATGCTTTCTGAATATGAATTCAACTTGGTTGGATGCTCTAGCTCTGTTTCACCATCAAGTCATTTTCAATGAAGCTAATAACCAGGATTTTCTGAATAGACAAAAGAGCAGGGATGTTAGGGTATGCAGTTTGTTACACTTGGTATCTTTTTGCTTGTTTCCCTTGTCTTATTGCTTTCTGACCTCCTGTTTTTTTTTTTTTTTAAATATCTTTATTCAAATTTTTGCCAACAATTATCACCCCACTCCCCACCCTCCGGAGTCAGACAGATATACAAACAAATTCCTTATGCTCCAAGGAAAGTACAAAGTAAAAAGTAATTAGCAAAAGCATTCTTATTCATCATACATTTGGTTGATTTTAAAGAAAAAACTGAAAGAATTAATAGCGATTTACTTTGAGCTAGGCTCCATTGTAGAAGAGGAGTCCAGATCCTCAAGCCCCTTTTGCGCCGTAGCTTGCCATTCTTCTTATAGATGGCAACCTCCAAATTAGACATAACCAAAAGCCTGGCTAACCACTGTTGAAAAAATGGTGCTATAGGGTCTAGCCATGCAGAGGCTATACACAATCTTAAGACCGCCATGGCAATAAAGATAAACTCGTTGCCAAAGCCAAGGCTGGCAGGGTCGTCGGCCCCTAATAAAATTATTCCGCTAGTTAGTGCTATCTCCTTATGCAAAACAGTGGTCAAAAACTTCTCTATATCTTGTTTTAATATTGTTAATCCAGTGCAAGTGGCAAAAATATGAATAGAGTCAGCATTAAACATCATACATCTGGGGCAGCAGGTTCCCTTGCTACTCCCCCACTTAGCTATTTTATCTGGGGTAAAGTACAAAAAGAAGCAGGTTTTGTAAAACTGTGCCTGAAGTTTGGTAGAAATGAGTATGGTTTGAGAAAGAAGATAGGCATGGTTAAATCCATCGGCAGATATTTCTAGCTTACCCTGCCATTTCTGTGAGATTTTCTCCAAATCGTCCGAAAACATAGCGATAATAGAGGAGTAGACTTCTCCTATAGTGTGATTCCTAGTGTGTATGACTGTTTCCACTATGGATATTTTTTCACCCAATACCCTCCCCCCTAGTTTACGTGTAAGAAAATCCCTGATTTGTAGAAATTTAAAAAAGTCCTGCCAATCCAAGTGATACTCATTTTTCGGGGCTTCAAAGAGTTTAATCCCGGATGGGCAGAAAAGGCATCCTAGCTGTATTATTCCTGCCTTATTCCATCTGTTTATGCAATTGTCTCAAAAAATAGCACCCGGAAGAGTTGGATTATCCATTAGGGGGGTGTAATAAGACACTTGTCCTAAACCTAACTTTTTCCTCACCGCCTTCCAAACCTTAAACCCACTATAGAGTGTTTTAAATTTTACCTTTTTATGATAACTATCATGTAAATGTCTCCATAGATATCCTCTGCTTTTACTACCAATAATTAATTGGAAAATAGACGGTGTATTATCCTCACACATTTCCTCTGCCCCCAAATTTTGTATTAGCTCACTGCTATAGAGAAGTACCGATGACCAATAATAAGCTTTTAGATTAGGGAGAACTAGGCCTCCTCTATCCTTGGGGAGAGTGAGAATGTTGTAAGCGCGCCGAGGTTGGGAATATGCCCAAATGAAACTAGAGAACATGCGTTACATAGACCTAAACCAATGGCTGTTAAATTCAAGACAAATTGCTCTAAATAAATACAAAATTTTCAGAAAATACACCATCTTAACTACGTTCACTCTTCCAATTATAGACAAATGAAGATTGTCTAATTGGCGTAGATCTTTTTGCATTGAGCCCACAATTGGCTTTAGGTTTATTTCTACCATATTATCAAGATTAGAGCAGATGGCGATTCCCAGGTATGTAGCTTTTTCCACCACCCGAGGATCATCCATCCTGCTTTTTTTATTGAAAACAATCTGTGTCTTCCCTCGGTTGAGCGCGTAACCGGAAACTAAACCGAAATTGCTAGCTTCGCGCTCAATAATAGACATTGCTGTAATAGGGTCAGCAGTGACAATGGCTATATCATCGGCATATGCCAATGTTTTAGTTGGATATGTTTGTAATACAATGGGTATTATTTCCCTATTCCTTTCCAGTCTACGGATAAAGGGATCTATGTAAATTGCAAAAAGCAGTGGTGAGCATGGACAGTCCTGGCGTGTTCCTCGGGAGATTGTTAGTTCTTTGGTTAAGGTTCCATTCACCAATACCACTGCTCTGGGGTTAATATATAGTTTTTGTACTGCCTGTATGAAGCCTTCCTTGATCCCAACCTTAGACATAGAGTTTCACAGAAATTGCCAGGAGACCCTATCGAACGCCTTCTCGGCATCGAGAAGGATCAAAGCCATAGGGTCTCCCGCAATCTCCGTACCGTCAAATAGGGTAATCACTCTCTGAATGTGATTGATGGTTGACCGCCCTGGAACAAAGCCATGTTGGCACTTATCAATCACTTTGTGAATAATGGGGGCTACCCTATTAGCCAGAAATTTTGAATATATTTTCGAATCTGCATTGATGAGGGTAATAGGGCGGTATGAGCCTAGCTGTTCTGGAGGTTTATTCTTTTTGGGGAAAATAACTATTTTTGCCCTAGACCAAGAATTTGGAGGTTGGACGCCTTTAAAAATATGTCTAATTAATTCTAATAGAAGATTTTTAATTTGCTCTAGAAACGTTACATAAAATTCGGAAGGAATACCATCCAATCCGGTAGCTTTCCCCTTGGGGAGATTCTTAATGATGACTAAGATTTCTTCTAGATTAGGTGTTTCCTCCAACATACTCTGATCTTCCTCAGCGAGTTTATCATGAATGCCGCAATCTAGATATCTATCAACCTCGGTTGAGCCCCCCCTACCTTCTTCCATGTACAGATCTCGGTAGAATCGCCAAAAAGCCTCTCTAATAAGTTCTGAATCGGATAGATGGCCCTCAACGGGATCATATATTTCATGTATCAGATTGGATGCAGTTTGTTGTCGTATTTGCACGGCTAGCTGATGATCCACTTGTTCATTAACTTCATACACCATTTCTTTTCGCACAATTGCTTTCCTGACAGCTTGGTCAGTAAAGATATTGGTGATTGCCGCCTTAGCGATTGTAACCTGACTTTGGGTTTTAGTCATTTTTTCTGCCACTTTGATCCCATTTGTTACTCTTATCAACTCTTCTTCAGCCAACCTAAGGTTTTCCTGTAAACCCCGCATACTTTCCCTCTCTAGTTTATTAGCCCTCAAAGAATACTGCAACGTCTCTCCCCAAATCCCTGCCTTCATAGTGTCCCAAACTATATCAATTGAGGCACTGCCAATATTATCGGCTAGGAAATTGGGGATCGATCCTCTGATATGGGAACAATAATTAACATCTAGCAGCAGGGATCGTTCAAAAGTCCAGGGTGTTGGTTCTGTGTTTACAGGTGCCATTTCCAGGGTGCAAACTAGAGGGTTCTGGTCTGATAGTATTCGGGGCAGCTTCTCTGTTCGACACTTAGTTTTGAGTGAGTTTGACATTAATACATAATCTATTCTAACATGAGTAGAGCGTGGATTAGAAAAAAAAGTATACCCTGTGTCGTTAGGATTGGATCTTTGCCAACCATCCACTAAGCCATGTACAAAACACATATTCTTCAGAGACTTAAATACTTTAGGTTTGCGGCCTTTATAAAACCAGTCATTTTTCAAAGACCAATCCGCAGGGAGATTAATATTAAAGTCCCCACAGACTATTACTGGTAGAGGCCAATGTACAAGCTCATTAGAGATTTCGTCAAATACAACAGAGTCATCACTATTGCTCCCATATAGGGCACACCATGTTAGCTTCTGTCCCTTTCCATATTGGCACTCCGTAATAGCCCATTGACCAAATTTATCAGTTTTGGAGTGATTAAAAACTTACCCACTGCCCTTGGCTAAGATTGCGACCCCCCGAACCCGTGCCCCCTGCTATGTAGCACACACCAACCTATACCCTAGTGTGTTTAAAATATGGCTCTGAGATCCCTCTATCTGCGTTTCTTGGAGACACACAATGTTCGCCCCCCAGGCTCGTAATCCTATTGCAACTCTTTGTCTTTTTTTAATGTCGTTTAATCCACAGATTATTAGGGATAACACGTTTAACACCCCCATAGTTTTAAAATGAGTGGACTATATATTGCGCCTAGTGTGCCAAAAGCCCGCTTATTATTTTGCCTTTGCCTTTTCGTGTTGCCTGGTGTACTTTCTCTCAATAATTTTAACAACCTGTCTGACCCATCCACTCCCTGCCACCCTCCCCTGCTCAACTCCCCCACCCTCCGCCATTCATGGAAGTTACCTGGCCACCTCGAGGCCAGGAGTTGGACGTCCGTCATCCGATCCCCCATGAGCCCGCTGAGCCCTCCCCCCCTGTGATAGAATCCATTAGAAGAGCTATAGTGAATATAAGTGCAAATATCTATATAAGTATGAATAACCCCCGGCAGTACTAATCAAGATATCAACATATAAGCTTCCCTTAATCGAACTAGCATCGTAACAATTGTGTTCATGGTTTGTGCCCTCAATCTCCTCTAGATAGCTTTTAGCCTGTATTTCTGAAATGAAGCTTCTAGTGGTCCCTTGATGACCAAATTTGAGCCTGGCCGGATTCTGCAGGTACACTGTTGCTCCCAGCTTTTGAAAAGGGTCAAAGAGCTGTCGGAGTCTCCACCTGCGCTCCACCGTGGCGTGCGCAAAGTCGGAGCGGGTAAAAAAAGTTATTCCTTTAAATGAGCGTTTGTTTGTGGGTCTAGCCAGATCATATAGAGCTTGTCGGAGCAAGAAGTTACCAAAGAATAGCAGCATGGCCCTTGGATGTTGTCTTGGGCCGAGGCACGCTTGCTAGGAAATAAAGGAAACCTATGAGCTCTCTGGACTTCTTTGTCCCAATCCCAATCTTGTAGCTCTGGAAATGACCCTTTAAGGAATGTTATCATACATTCCCTTGAATCCTCCTTTTCGATACCCTCTGGGATCCCCATAAAGCGAAGGTTATTGCGCCTCTGTCGGTTTTCCTGCTCCTCGGCCTTCCACAGCAAGTCTTTGACAATTCCCTCATGTTCGTCATTCTGTATTTTTAACATGGTAAAATCCTTTTACAGTAGTTCAGTTCTTATTTCCACTGAAGTCATGCGGTTAACAATTTCGGCACAAGTCTTTCCTACTTTCCTGACAGCTCCCTGTAATTTTTTTGCAGCCAGACGAGATCTGCGTCTGTCCACTTTAGCTTCTGCTTGAAAGCTCTTGATGGATTGCAGGATATCAGTTAGTGCTGGCTCTTTATTCTGTTCACAATGCTCGACCGCTTTAATGTTCTCCTTAAACGTTTGGTTACCAGAGGTTGAAGCAGGTTTGGAAAATACAGTAAAAGGGGTATCTTCATAGTCCCAGTTCAGATCTGTATCATCTTCTTTATCAGAAGATTCGCTGTTTTTTTTATGTTGGACTCGATTTTTTTTCATTTGCATTTTTTTGGGAAGGTGTTTGTGCTTCAAAGGGTCGGTGTTTGAGCTGCTGTACCACTTAGCTCCCTCCTCCCCGCTTAATACCGAAATGCTTATGTCAGATAATTCAGATTCCTCAGTGAGGGAGAAGAATTTATCCTGGTTGTCCAGCGTTTTCAGGATGTATTCTTGTTGGCCATAGCTACTGGTTTGCCCCAAGATAGATGCATTCAAGAGTTCTACTAGGGGGGGTTGTGCTGTAGTTTGCCTTGCTGCAGTTACTATGGGGAGTACCGATGTGTTGCATCAGGCTCCATTCTATCTGTATTGATGGAGTTGTGACTGCGGTGGGTGCTACGCATTCTGAAGATTGTGGCTCGTTTTTAAGGCTTCTGCTGAAGCAGACTGTCGGTTTTCTCTTTGCCTATTTTCGCTCAGCTGCTGCTTTGCCTCATTCCCTCCCGGGCATTTTGCAGTAGCAGTAAAGCCATTCTCTGCCCTTGTTGTAATACCAAAGCATGTGGTAATTAAGGGTTGCAAGTTTCAATCATCTTTTGTCAAGCGTGAGGGGTTCCTTTTAATAGTCACTGTTTTAATAAGATCACTTTCATTAGTTTTCCTCTCAGAGTCGTCCATCCGCTCTCCTTTCTCTCCCCCACCTTTAGTTTTGCTTCCCAGGGTATCACATTTTTTCTGCCGGGTTGCGGCTGACACAATGCTCACCTGTGAAGTAGCACACTTCGCTTTGCCTCCACGAGCCCCCTTCGCTTGTATATCGCAAGCGTTGAAGAAAAGTTGCACTTTGAAAGTGCAGATCCACCAAGAGTCTCTGTGGCTCCGTTTGCTCAGAAAATCTGATGGAGCTGAGCGGGGTGCACGCAGGTCAGTGCGAATCTGGGATGCCAGAGCAATACGAGAGTCCTCGCGGCGGGGGAGATACTGAAGCTCTAATCTCACAACGCCGGTAAGACTGGCAAGCGGCTGTCTGAGAGTTTTTTTCGGGAGCATTCCTATCGATCTTTTCCATCGGGGGTAAGCTCTGTCTCGTAGCTTTAATCAGGGGGGTTTCTTTTCCCGCTCTTCGTTCTCAAAACCGTGAGTAAATTAGTTACAGGGGGACGCTCAGCGGAGCATCACAGCGGTGCTGTCAGTTGGTCGCCATCTTCCCAAAACTGACCTCCTGGTTTTGACTGTTTTTGCTGGTTCAGTGTCTCTGCACACTTTCTGACTGCTGTTCAGTGTTAAAGTGCAAGTGCTCCTGTTGTAAATTGTTATTATGGATTGGTGTTACCATGATTGGCATATTTGATTTACTGGTCAGTCCCTAGTAAAGGGCACTGAGTGTGCCAGGGCGGGTAAATCAAATGCTACTAGTGGGCCTGCAGCTCTGATTATGCTACCCACATGAGTAGCCCTGAAAAGGCAACTCAGATCTGCCACTGCAGGATCTGTGTGCAGTTTAGTACTGCCATGCCGACTTGGCAAGTGCACCTACTTGCCAGGCCCTACCCTTCCCTTTTCTTACATATTAGTCACTCCTAATTAGGCCCAAGGTACCCCTGTGGGCAGGGTGCAGTGTATGTGAAAGGTAGGACATGCCCTTGTGTGTCTGGTATGTCCTGATAGTGAACTACTGCCAATTTGTTTCTCACTATTACAAGGCTACCTGCTCCCATAGGCTAGAATGGGGAGTTTGCTTATAACATTTTATAAACATAACTACCCCTGCAAACAAAGTAGGGGAATAAAGTTTAGTATGCCTGAACTCAGAATGTTGAAGAATGCACTATTCCAGTTGAGTAGTGTCCCTCTAAGCACAGCCGAAATTGCAACGAAGTTGCAGAATAAACACTGTTCAAACTCAAAAGTAAACTGACAAGTTGTTCATTGTTGTCATATTCCTCGTTTTATTCACGGGATATGAAATTCATCAAAGAAATCAAGCCAAGGACTCGTGAAGTATACTCAATGCATTTCGGGTTTTACATAACCCTTCATCAGGAGTAGTCCTAAGAAGAACACAAAAAGGAGAGATGTGTCGACCTGTTGCGTCATGTACATAATTAAATTAGTGTTTGGTGAGTTAGAAACTAATCAAAAAACGTGAGATAACAGAAGTAACCATTCAAAAACGAAACCTTATAGGGTGGCGGTTTGTTGTGAAAAGGATAAGACAAGGAAGCGTGATTAAAAACAACGGTGCCGCGAGGACCAAGACAAATTAATGTTAAATCAAGTGTGCAATTGTTATGGAAAACAAAACAAGAACTCACATAATTAAAAACAACAGTGCCACAAGGATTTGAAGAAAAAAGTGCTGTAAAGTCAAGCATGTGAAACATGACTAATTGAACCTTAAGCCACGGAGCGGTACTATTCCCCGGTGCGTAAAGAAGATAAAACCATGTGGTAACAAAACATACCTGGTAGATTAGAAACTCTGAGTAACCGAGGTTACAACATGCAGTGAAAGTCAGCGTGTGTGCTTACAATCCTGCTCCAACAGGTGGGTCAGTTAGTGAAAGTGAGAAAGGACATTCCTTCAAATATCACAAGCCAGGTAATGAAAAGTAAGAAAGGACTGAATAACATTGGAAAAAAGGTCAGCCATCTTGTGATGGTGTTCATGGAATGACATTAATGCTGTATCTACGGAGATTAATGGATACTGATGTACAAAGTAATAACAAAAGGTAAAAGTGTTTGAAAAAATAAAAGATAAATAGAAGATAAACAACCAAATTAAAAGAGACGGTTTAACTGAGTTAGAGACAAATAAAGTTATTTGAGAAACAAAAAAAAAAGAGGAGATTTCTTGTTATGGAAGGCTGAAAAAAACTGAAAAAATAAAAAGAGAAACGTAAGATAATAATGAACAAATAGAAGTTGTGAAAAGTTGCATAAAATAACATTAATAAATACAGATGATCAGATGAAGTCAAATAGACACAAAGATCAAAATAAATTCACGAAACCAGAATGCACAGAGCAAAAGTTACAAAAAGCAACTAAGTTCAACGCGGTCATTGAGTCCGTGTGGGACCAAGGCATTCATTTTATAAATCCATGCTGTTTCTCTCTGTAAAAGATATTTACGGTTGTCTCTGTTTTCTCTGATTGGAACCATTTCACAAACTAGAAATCTCAATTGGCTGATGTTGTGACTCTTGGATAAAAAGTGCATCGCTACCGTTGATTTGATGTTTTTGTTGCGAATGTTGCTTTTATGTTCTGTTAGACGCACTTTTATTTTCCTCTCGGTTTTGCCTATGTATACGAGGCCACATGGGCATTTTAGCATGTATACAAGATTCTTTGAGTCACATGTCGCTGTGACATGTAGCTTAATGTTAAAACCTTGTGTGGGATGTTGAGTTGAATTTCCTTTGATGATGCTGTTGCAATGCCCACAGTTATGACAAGGTATGGTACCTTTGTGAGATGAAACTGAATCAATGGTGAGTTGAGGATGCAAAAGTTCCAACAAATTCTTACTCCTCTCATATGCAAAGAGAGGTTTCTCCAGAAATATGTCCTTGAAGTCTGGTTCTATCTGTAACATTGGCCAATGTTTCAAAATGATTTTCTTGATGTTGAAACTCTCTGTGGAAAATTTAGTGACTATGACTGAACGTGACGTAGACTTCTTGGTGTTACAAATCTTTAGCAATTGAGATCTAGATTTGATTTGAACCCTTTCCAAAGTGGAAATTAAAGTTTCTTTTGGATATCCTCGATCGATGAAACGTTTTTCCATATTCAAATTTTCTTGTGACAATTGTGTCGGTTCAGAAATGATTCTTTTAACTCTCAGAAATTGAGAATAAGGTAAGTGTTGCTTCAGAGAGGGCTGATGGAAGCTTGAGAAATGTAACAAATTGTTCCTATCAGTGCTCTTCCTATATAAAGTAGTCTCAATTCGACCCTCCTTGATGTACAGCAGTACATCCAAATAGTTGATAGTATCACTATGAATGTTATACGTAAATTTCAAACGATCATTGATCCCATTGAGAACCTTAATAGCAGTTTTTAGCAGATGTTCAGAACCTTTCCAAATTAAAAAAATGTCATCAATATAACGTAAGAATAATAACATGTGTGGTTTCCACTCTGTGTTGTTGAGAATGTGGTCAAGCTCAAACTTGTGCATGAACAACTGCGCGTAGCTAGGAGCTGCACAATTGCCCATCGATGTGCCATTCAATTGAAGATAGTACCTGTGATTGTAACAAAAATAGCTGTGATAAAGTGTAAAGTGTAGTAATTCAAGTAAAAATACTTTATGGTCTTCAGGGATAGAAGATTGTAACAGAAAACATTCGATGGCTTCCATGCCAAGGTCGTGTGGAATGGAAGTGTATAGTGAAGTTACATCAATGGTGCAGAACAAAGTGTTGGTGTCCCATTTAATGTTACTTTCTTGAATGATGTTCAAAAAATGAGTGGTGTCTCTTACGTAGGTTGACATGTTAAGTACAAAAGGTTGAAAATGTCGATCAAGATATTTACCTACGGGTTCATGTACTGAACCACGGGTGTTGACGATAGGTCTCATGGGTGGATCAATGAGATTTTTGTGTATTTTAGGCAACATTCTTAAGGAAGGTCGAGTCGGAAAATTTTGAGTGAAAAATTTTTGTTCTTTCTCACCAATGGTGCCACAACGGACTGCTTTCTCCACGATCTCTTGTAGAGTTAACTGTATTTCAATGGTAGGATCCTTGTCAATTTCAGAATAAGTTGTACAATCTTGAACATGTTCTTCCAGTTTGCATCTGTAATGACTAGAATCCATAACGACCAATGCGCCACCCTTGTCGGCATTAAGAAATGTAAGGTCTAGATTATTGGCCATATTCTGAAGAAGTGCTTTATCTTTAGTTGTCAAATTCCTTTGTCTGATTTTGTGTGGTTTGTATGTTTTCAATAGATCACGTTTTACAAGAGTTTCAAAAGTATCAAGCACTTTGTGGCTCACAGGTGCCATATAGGTGCTTTTGGTTTTCAAACCGCCCAAGGTATCAGTAGCTTGAGGTTGAGGATCAGTCAAAACGTTGTCAAAAAAGTGTCTAAGTCTTAAAGAGCGCATGAAGCGATGAAGGCTAACTTAAGTTTCTAGTTGGTTGGAGGAGTAGGTAGGGACGAAGGATGATCCTTTTTGAAGCAATTTACTCTGTGATTTGTCAAGAGGCACTGACGAAATGTTAATGACCAAATTATCTTGCTCAGTTATCTCTGACTCCTTGTGACTCTCTTGTCCAAAGGTAATGTGGACGGTCTTTCGTTTTTTGCCCCGCCTGGGTCTACGTTGTCTGACTGGCCTGTCCCTAAAAAAGGAACCGCAGTTGAAGATGTAGAAGTGGATGGTAAATCAGATACTAATTGTGTACCAGTCGAAGATTTCTCCAATTGGCTGCTAGGTTTTGTTCTGTTCCTGATGTTCTCTGAATCACTAGAAGCTGGCGACGTGTCAGTATCAGAGGTTTTGCCAAAAGGTCTATTTTGACGTCTGTGTGCATAGACTTCAGCCCAGTTATAGACTTCTCCCAGCTTGTAGTCTATGGTATCCCTGCGAAACTTGCGCAATTTTCTTTCATTGATGTCTTGTGTATGTCTTTTCAGTTGTTCATTAATATCTGCTAATGTTTGTGAGAGATCCTCAGCTGAAATTTTCGTGGATAATTCCTGTTTGAGTTGCCCAATCTCCTTGTTCAACTCTTCCAAGATATTAGAAAGCTCCTCAATAATCAATAAAATGAGGTCTAGTGAACACTTATTCAGAATGCCATACCATCTTTCAATAAATTTTGGGTCGTTCTTACATAGTGATGGCTTCAAAGAAATTCTTAATCCTCTCGGAATGCGTTGAGTGCGATGGTATTGTATGAGGGTGCTAGCGTGAAGTCTCTGATTGATTTCGCGTTTAGTGAGATAAAGAAGTTGTTTAATGTTGCTCTGTGCGGTACCGGTCCCAGAAGTGGTTGATTCAATCTCTCCAATGAGTGAATAGATTCTTTGTGCTTCATCTTTGCCAAATGCGAACGTGTCGGCACGTTTATCAGTTAAATTCGTGATATCTTGGTAAGCCATGGTAAAGTGGGTGCTGTGGTAGTGGTTTAGCGAATGAAATTGAACAATGAATGGAAAACCACGCACACCTGAATTTATACAAAAGTAAACTGGATGGGGCGTGCCTTAGAGGTGAACGTCACCTAAACCAGGACGTGTAGACAAATGAAGAATGCACTATTCCAGTTGAGTAGTGTCCCTCTAAGCACAGCCGAAATTGCAACGAAGTTGCAGAATAAACACTGTTCAAACTCAAAAGTAAACTGACAAGTTGTTCATTGTTATCATATTCCTCGTTTTATTCACGGGATATGAAATTCATCAAAGAAATCAAGCCAAGGACTCGTGAAGTATACTCAATGCATTTCGGGTTTTACATAACAATAATTTGTTACATTTCTCAAGCTTCCATCAGCCCTCTCTGAAGCAACACTTACCTTATTCTCAATTTCTGAGAGTTAAAAGAATCATTTCTGAACCGACACAATTGTCACAAGAAAATTTGAATATGGAAAAACGTTTCATCGATCGAGGATATCCAAAAGAAACTTTAATTTCCACTTTGGAAAGGGTTCAAATCAAATCTAGATCTCAATTGCTAAAGATTTGTAACACCAAGAAGTCTACGTCACGTTCAGTCATAGTCACTAAATTTTCCACAGAGAGTTTCAACATCAAGAAAATCATTTTGAAACATTGGCCAATGTTACAGATAGAACCAGACTTCAAGGACATATTTCTGGAGAAACCTCTCTTTGCATATGAGAGGAGAAAGAATTTGTTGGAACTTTTGCATCCTCAACTCACCATTGATTCAGTTTCATCTCACAAAGGTACCATACCTTGTCATAACAGTGGGCATTGCAACAGCATCATCAAAGGAAATTCAACTCAACATCCCACACAAGGTTTTAACATTAAGCTACATGTCACAGCGACATGTGACTCAAAGAATCTTGTATACATGCTAAAATGCCCATGTGGCCTCGTATACATAGGCAAAACCGAGAGGAAAATAAAAGTGCGTCTAACAGAACATAAAAGCAACATTCGCAACAAAAACATCAAATCAACGGTAGCGATGCACTTTTTATCCAAGAGTCACAACATCAGCCAATTGAGATTTCTAGTTTGTGAAATGGTTCCAATCAGAGAAAACAGAGACAACCGTAAATATCTTTTACAGAGAGAAACAGCATGGATTTATAAAATGAATGCCTTGGTCCCACACGGACTCAATGACCGCGTTGAACTTAGTTGCTTTTTGTAACTTTTGCTCTGTGCATTCTGGTTTCGTGAATTTATTTTGATCTTTGTGTCTATTTGACTTCATCTGATCATCTGTATTTATTAATGTTATTTTATGCAACTTTTCACAACTTCTCTTTGTTCATTATTATCTTACGTTTCTCTTTGGATCTTTTTTTATTTTTTCAGTTTTTTTCAGCCTTCCATAACAAGAAATCTCCTCTTTTTTTTTTTTTTTTTTTTCTCAAATAACTTTATTTGTCTCTAACTCAGTTAAACCGTCTCTTTTAATTTGGTTGTTTATCTTCTATTTATCTTTTATTTTTTCAAACACTTTTACCTTTTGTTATTACTTTGTACATCAGTATCCATTAATCTCCGTAGATACAGCATTAATGTCATTCCATGAACACCATCACAAGATGGCTGACCTTTTTTCCAATGTTATTCAGTCCTTTCTTACTTTTCATTACCTGGCTTGTGATATTTGAAGGAATGTCCTTTCTCACTTTCACTAACTGACCCACCTGTTGGAGCAGGATTGTAAGCACACACGCTGACTTTCACTGCATGTTGTAACCTCGGTTACTCAGAGTTTCTAATCTACCAGGTATGTTTTGTTACCACATGGTTTTATCTTCTTTACGCACCGGGGAATAGTACCGCTCCGTGGCTTAAGGTTCAATTAGTCATGTTTCACATGCTTGACTTTACAGCACTTTTTTCTTCAAATCCTTGTGGCACTGTTGTTTTTAATTATGTGAGTTCTTGTTTTGTTTTCCATAACAATTGCACACTTGATTTAACATTAATTTGTCTTGGTCCTCGCGGCACCGTTGTTTTTAATCACGCTTCCTTGTCTTATCCTTTTCACAACAAACCGCCACCCTATAAGGTTTCGTTTTTGAATGGTTACTTCTGTTATCTCACGTTTTTTGATTAGTTTCTAACTCACCAAACACTAATTTAATTATGTACATGACGCAACAGGTCGACACATCTCTCCTTTTTGTGTTCTTCTTAGGACTACTCCTGATGAAGGGTTATGTAAAACCCGAAATGCATTGAGTATACTTCACGAGTCCTTGGCTTGATTTCTTTGATGAATTTCATATCCCGTGAATAAAACGAGGAATATGACAACAATGAACAACTTGTCAGTTTACTTTTGAGTTTGAACAGTGTTTATTCTGCAACTTCGTTGCAATTTCGGCTGTGCTTAGAGGGACACTACTCAACTGGAATAGTGCATTCTTCATTTGTCTACACGTCCTGGTTTAGGTAACGTTCACCTCTAAGGCACGCCCCATCCAGTTTACTTTTGTATAAATTCAGGTGTGCGTGGTTTTCCATTCATTGTACTCAGAATGTTAAAATGCATCTTTTAGTGAGGGTGATTTTTACATTCTGTGTTTGAAAATACCACTTTTAGAAAGTAGGTATTTTTTTGCTTAACCATCTAGTGTACCTCTGCTAGATTTGTGTATTGCATGTCTGGCTTTAGACAGTGGCTCCAAAGAGCCTGATGAGTCAGGGTTGGGCTGGATAGACCTGGGCTGCATTTAGGGTAGGGGGAAGAGATTTCCTTTCACCTAAATGGGCCTTGTCTGTCTCTGACAATGCTGTCTCCACCTCCTGCCAGGAAGCTGCACCAGGGAGAACAGAACTGGTTCTGGCTTTCAGAGAACAAAGGATTTTGTGGTATAAATATTGGGGCCCAAACCCCAGAACTTTAAAACTCTTTTGGAACAAGAAGATTGTCAAGAATAAGTGCTGGAAAAGCTGTGAGGAGGAACTACCTTTTTGCTGAGTATTTTGCTGTGTTGGCCTGCAGTGGCTGCTTCTGTCTTGGGCAGAGAAAGGACTGGACTGAACTTTCTGCAACTTCTTTATTGAGTATTTCCAAGGGCCTGAAATAGAGCTTGCTTCCTGTTCTGTAGTTTCAGGGACTGCAAAGACATCAGCAATCTCTGGGTACCCCTTCTGGAACCACTGTTTCAGCTACCAAAGAGAAGGAAAATGCAACCAACTCCATCACCAACTCCGTCACTGGCTCTGCATCCTGACGGCCCCACAGACCACACCATCCGCATCTCACACCGCAACTCTTGTCTCACCAACGACGACCACCAACGCTGCCACCACTGAGCCGCTGCTTGCACCTTGACCTGTGGGCACCGCACTTTGCACCACCTCACCGCACCACATCGAGAGGACATTGTGCCCTGCACCCCTTCCATTTCGCAACGCAACCGTGACGGTTTCCACAACCGGCTGGCACCAACATGTCAGCCGCAACGAGAAAGGTACTCTTACTGAGTCTATTCAAGCTTTCCCTGGCCCGTACCGACGCAGTCAGCTGGAACTGTTAGGCTTTGTTTTTTTCAGCATCGCGGTAGCTCCATACAGGGCTACTGACTTATTTGAACTGTGTTTTTCAAGTATTCTTGCAAAGTATACAGTTTTAAGTACTTGATTGTGGATTTTCATCGTTTTAATCTTATTTTAAGTATATAAAATATTGGATGTTTTTCTAAACTGGTGTGGTGTACTTTTGTAGTCCTTTCACTGTGTTATTGTTGGTTATGTGCAAATGCTTTACACACTGCCTCTAAGATAAGCCTGATTCCTCGTGCCAAGCTACCAAGGGTTTGAGCAGGTTTTTTTCTAGGAGTGTAACTCCCTTATCCTGACTAGAAGGAAGGGTCCCTACTTGGACAAAGGTGCAAACCCTGGCTAACTAGAGACACCCATTTCTAACATAGCTCTTGAACAAAAGCTACATCATAGCACTTTAAATGTCCTCTTCCACTCTCAGTAGCTAGCAACTCCTATAATCACTTATACACACTTTTTCTTTGCTTTTGACGGTGCAAAGTATTCCACTTACTTTTGTTTAAGCACACACCAAGGACACACTGCATACATGAATCCATATAATTACATGCATTCCCTAAGGTCTAAATCATTATAGGATATGATATGCAACATTAATTTAGACTATAGCTCCAGATCATACCAAAGTTCGAAATTTGTGGTTCAAATATTGTCTACTCTTTCTCTCTAAGATGGAAAGGTGTGAGGTGAATTTAGCTATCCATCATCTCTAGGTAAGTTCAAAAGCTTCGCATTTACAAAACTTCTTCCTGTATCAGTTATATTATACTGTTGAGGTCCTTCCTGTAAGAAACTGGGTTACTAGTTGAGAGGAGTAAATACCCACCTAAAGTAAGAATAGCAATTCATTTCAAGGTGACCTCTAAAGTTGCTAAATAAGTTTACCCCCTGGTAGCTATGGCATGGAGCAGACAGGCTTAACATAGAAGCAATGTGTTATGCCTTTATGCAGTAAAAAATAAGTGATAAAAACAAAATGGAAAACAATAGGAAATCCCAAAATGAATTACAATAAAATTTACTTAATAAACAAAATGACAAAAATCCTATAAGGGGAACTGGAAATATGAAATGTAAAACTTTTAAGTAGAATTAGTGTCAAGAAGCACAAAGTTCCAATAATGATCGATATTTGCAGTAGAGCAGGAAATAGGTGCAGTTTGATGCTGACCGCTATAATGTGCAGACTAATCAGGTTCATCCTAGTCAAAACGTTTACCTTCTGACTTTAGTCCTTAAGTCCCATCCATCACAGGACTACACTTCTAAATCCAGCAGGATCTCAGAGGTGGCATTTGGAGTCTGAAAGGGTGGCAGACAGAGGCCAGCATGAGGGTCCATTCCAGGTCCATTTGCCACTGGTCAGTTGGCCAGTTGCAAAAAAGACTTCTTGAGGCTTATTGTGTCCCAGTAGATTTAAAGGGTGGTCGGTCTTATGACCCCTCGTTCTGCTTCTTTTTCTTGGGTACAAGAGGAAGAGCAGGTCCACTTATGTTACGTAATTTTTTTTATAAAGTGCATCGTTACTCCTGGCCACTCCCTCACCAATTGGGGTAAAAATTCCCAGTGGCAATCTTAAGCACTTTTGCAGCATTTTCATTGTGCCCTATTTCACACAATCCCTCAGTGCCCCCATACCCAAAACCAAGATGGCAGAAAAGTTCTTCCCTGTGCAGAGCTGTTGTGCCCACCGTTGAGGTGTGGCCATGAACATGAGTAACCCCTCTGTGATTACTATGACCAGTTGTGAGAACTGCTCCTCTCCCACCGGGATTGATGTCTGCCTAAATGAGAGACCAAGAAAGGTTCTGCCCAGGTGTCAGCTAACATTTGCCCT
This sequence comes from Triturus cristatus, assembly GCF_964204655.1. Classification (NCBI taxonomy): domain Eukaryota; kingdom Metazoa; phylum Chordata; class Amphibia; order Caudata; family Salamandridae; genus Triturus; species Triturus cristatus. Next base: position 1,360,351,792 of record NC_140591.1, on the reverse strand, counting down.
TGACAGGGAAGAATTCTTTGATGTTAATCAAATTATTGGGCACGGCCCACTGGCCATCCTATCAAGGGAACAGCAAATTCTCCCCACACCCAAGGCATTTGCCCTGCACTGGGAACAGTTTTCACACTTTATCAAGGAGGCTAATCATCTGGCAGGCAACAGTCGGAGCTCATGCAAATGGGCATCCAGAGGCTTTAGACAGGGAAAAGGAAACTCTTTAACATACATTTTTTTACCATTAAGTTGGAATATGTATAACTATTACAAATTTGCTATTTGCAGCTGTTTCCCAACTGAAAATAGCATTATTAAATGTAATAATGTAACCCAGTGTTTGCCTATGAAACATTCAACCTTGCTACAGTGAACATAGAATTTAGGCTTCTTTCACTTTAAGAACATGTTTAACAATAAATCTTTGCATGCCCAACTTTTAGGTACCATGTATCCTGCCAAATGGCCATTAAGGTCTAACTAGAGATGACCTATACAATTTCAAAGGCAAGTGTCACGGCTCATGCGGCTCACGTTGGCTAAGGATGCCTGTCTTGTGCAGTCAGTCTCCTTTATGAGATCCCCTCAACCCACCACATCTACCCAAGCCACTGCACATGGTGACACCATTTGGTAGGTTCCCTGCAGCCCCTCACATGTGTTGGGTGCTTTAGTCTTTCATAATTGGTATTCCTGCACCCCTCCCACAATGTTATTGAGCTACATTCATAATTCATATCATTACATCCCCTCAAACTGTTTTTGCTGTGTAACTTGCTCTCGTAAGGTCCTCTCACAGTCCCTGATCATTCCATCCACCTCCTAGCCACATGGCAACTGCCTACAATGATACACGCCTGAGATGTTGTGGATTGCTTTTGCAATGGAGTTACCACTCTGGCAATGTTTAAATTGGGCCAGAGTCTTTGGGTTCATTTTAAGGGTTCTAAAACACAAGGGGCTAATTTATAATGAGGACATATTTGAGCCCAGCAACCAAAGCTGTGTTGCTAAGGAGGGAGAGAGCAGGCAAGCACCATTTTAACTAAGATGTAGTTCTCCTGTTCTCTTCTTTAGTATTATCGCACAATCAGGCTACTTTGCACCACACACCTTTGGCCCTCTGCACTCTTCTAGTACAAAGTAGTATGTTTAGACACACTTTAAAATGCTCCCCACTTTGAATGTGTGCTGCCCAGTGCAGCACACATGTAAAGTCTGAAAACTTTATCTGTATGCACCATTTCTCCTTTTTTAACACCACCCTCAAAAGGTAAATATCTACAAAGTAGTTACGGCTTTGTGTCAAAACGCAATGGTGATTGCATGGGAATGCCACTTCACACCCATTGTTCACTCCCTTGATTTAAAACAACATAAACCAGAACTAGTGCTACTTTGTGTTGCTTTAAGGCTAATCTACTTTTCAGCACATATAAAGTTTTGTACTAGAAATTAAATTCCAAATAAACATTTCATGGCAGGTTGTGTTGCAAAATGTTAGCAAATCTGCCTCAACATAAGCAATCTTTTGACAAAAATTGCAAGCTTTTTAGACATGGATACTTAGCTACGCCTGAAGTAACCTTCATTCCTCTTAAAACATGCCTGACACAATCAAGGATAATGTGTACTAACCGACAGGTTGCAAATTGTGCAAGGCTGAAGACAAAATTCCCTTTGTGATACACGCACGCCCCTTTTCAGATGAGTTGCAACTTTTTTCGATGGATCAAGTCATATTGCAGTAGGCTGTGTGCCATAGCTGCCAGAGTTGTGGGCTCAGGTTTACTTAGTGTCTCCAGTGGTTCACTCTGACAAAGATTATGATTATTATTTCTTGGAATGGGTAGTTACCCCCCATCGACTAATACACCAATTTCTTTTTCCAACAACCCTCTGAGGATTTGCTCTGCGTGTGTGCTAGAAAGGTTAGACAATTACAAGACTTCTGTATATAAGGAAGATTAATTGTAAGAGAAGTGAAGGATCTGCATCTAGTCTGGGCTGGGGAAGATTAAAAGTAAGTTTATCAGATGTTTCTGTGCCATAAGTGAGACCATGTTCGAGTCCTGGGTTTTCCATAATTGTTTTCATGTGTTAATCCAATAATTTTGTTGACATGAACAAGAAGTACTACTCCCATAGTGCAATAGAGTGTTAAAGGAAAGCCAGGGGCTAATAACATCTGTCCATAATGCCATGCAATTATCTAGAAACAGAAATGAAAGAATCTGCATTCTTGCAAGCAGCTCAGCACAGTGCACAATAGATGACACTGACAATGTTGTATTTGTTCCAATGTCAGCATATGGCATTAAGACATAGACTCCATAATTTGCTGAGATGAACAAAGAAAGTAGGTAGGGGTAGAAGAGACGAGAGATGGAAAAGAAGAGGTTGTTAAAAAATAGGCATTGGGTAAAAATACATTGTTATAAGGGATGTGCAGTGTAGCAAGGGGGATAGGACATGAATAAAAAGTGAAACAAAACGAGATATAATATATGCCCCTGGGTGTGTTTAGCCAAGAAGATGAGAGTTAGAAGGTCATGGGACTCTTTAAGAGTACTAAGGAAAAGCATGGTGACATCACCCATAAAATGAACATTGAAGTCGCCTAGAAAAAAAACTAAATACGTTTCTGGCAAAGTGGAAAGAATGGATTTAAGATTGTCAAATGAAGACAGAAGTGGAAAAGGAAGCTAATAAATAATTAGAAATGAAAGATGAAGGAGTTCAGAGAAGTTAGCAAAGAGAAAATTGAATGAGTAGACATAATGGAGACAAGATTTTGAGAGGGAGAGAACCTTTTGATGGTGAAATGGAAGACAGATTCCACCTCTTAGGTGGAAGAGTTGAGAGGAGTGGAAATATGACGATTCAATAGTATGAAGGGCTTCTGCGACTGAAGTATTCCGAGGAGATAGCTAAGGGGTTATTACAGACTCTGGCAGTCCACCAGACTTGCGGGAGCTTGGCGGTGGTGGTCTTCTGACCGCCCTTTTAAGACTAGGGTGGTCGGGCCACCCTGTGACCACCGCAACCACCATGGATCAGAGATCCCTGGTGGTGGCGCAGCAGTCTTGAGGCTGCAATATGCTTGGTTGGCTGCTGCTGCCTCGACAACCACATTACGAGTTTCCTCACTGCCACACAATTTGCATGGTGGTGCAACCCTACAGGGTCCCCTGGTGCCTCACACCATGTGGATGCACACAAGGGGGCACAACATGTGTGCCCCTCTGTGCATGCACCCCCGTACCTGCATGGCATGGACTGCAGCAGTCTATGCCAGGCAGGTACTGCCTTTGACATTCTCATTGCAGTACCTATTTAATAGGCACTGCCCTGGAAGCACCAAGGAACCTCCCACCCAGCCAGGAGAAAACTCCTGATCTGGCTGGCGGTTCCTACATTGGATTGGCAGTGTAGGCAGTCTCCCTCCAGCACTGCTAAACTTATAATAAGACCCTAAGTTTTGATAAATTACAGGAATCGCAGTGGAGAGAAAGGAAAGCATCCAAAGTGATAATATCCTTGATCTGACCCTTGATCTTCTCTTCCTCATCAAAACCTGGCTCAACCCTGTTACCCCCCCAGACATAGCCATCATTGCACCACCTGTTTATAAAATCACAAAATATGACAAACCCAACAAACCTAGAGGGGGCATAGTCATCACACACTGTGACAGAATCAACGACACTACCAGGCACCAACAGCTGGCTGGAACACCTGGCCTTTAATATCAACATCCTCAACATCCCTATCATTGCTAGCACCCTCCTCTGTCACTTACCTGGACACATATTTAACTTCAGCCCGCCTCACCAACCTGATCACCCCACTGACACTAGCATCCAATGCTTTCATCCTTCTTGGAGACCTCAACTTCCACCTAGATGACCAAACAGACACCAACTCCACAGCCCCTTTGGAAGACCTCAGGATCTTGTCAACCAACATGTGAATGGCCTCACCCAAGTTTCAGGTCACCTAGTGCCTGGACTGCATCCAGTGCAACCACCCCTGAGTTCGTAAAAATCTGATCTCATCTGCTATGCACGGCAAGAAACTCTTTGTTATAGACCTATGAGTAAGTGCACTCCATTATCAGATGATATGTGTAATAGACTGTGCATGTGCACAACCTGTCATGTAACCTGTAATTACCCTCCCCCATTTGTCCATTCCTCAAACACTGATTCTAAATAAATTAAAGTATCCAACCTTTAGACTTTTAATATTTTCATAATTATATGTAGATCTCTACCTATACATAAACAAAACAATTATGATTTCATTTTTCAACTAAATCCGGATGTCATCTTCCGTATGGAAACGTGGCTTAAAGACCACTCAATGCCATATATCCCAGAAGCTGTCCCTGCCAATGTTTCAATGTGACACCTCCACCAGCTGGACCAAATGAGTGGCGGTGTTGCTATCATTTTTAAACAAACATTGATAAACTCTATACTTTCCATTGCCAATCTTACAAATGCTGAAGAACTAATCTTTACCTTAAATTTATTTCAAATTTCACAATATAAGGTGCATTTATATACAGAATTCCAGGATATGTAGCAGATTTTTCAGAGAAATTACCAAAGAGCTTTCACTTTATGGTATTAAATCTTTTAATTTTACTATTCGATTTTAATTACCATGCGGAAGATGTCTCAGATGCCATAGGAAATTATTTTGTCAAATACCTATCTTTTTTACATTTCATTCAAGTAGTAACTAATACCAAGCATATTGTAGGTCGCCACGCAAATTACTTTGATATTTCACTATACTAATTCACCACTAATCCTTTTTGGATTCCGAAGTAGCGTGCTACTCGTAAAAAAAAAAAAAGGCGCTTCAACACCCCATCAGGGTAACAAGCACTATTTAAATGCAAACCTTTTTCCTTCTTCTATCCCTCCTCTATCCTTCTGAATCCAAATAACTGACTAACCTATCCACCACTCAAAGTACTTTCATATTTCACTATACTAATTCAACACTAATCCTTCTTGGGTTCCGGAGTAGCATGCTACTCGTCGAAAAAGTACTTTCGAAGCCTCATCAGGGGTAGTAAGCGCTATATAAATGCAATTACAATACAATACAATACAATACATGATAGACTTCTTTTTTACAAATATAGAGTCCCTTATATGTGACACTCCCATAACGCTAATCTCTGTAGACCATCTGGCAGTACCTTTCTCTATTAAAATATCAACCAGGAAAGACAATGCTTTCATGACTCCCATTATGAAGCAGCCATAGCATCGGCCCAAAGAGCACAAGCTAAATTATTTACTAGCAGTCAACATGCCACAAATGACTGGAGAAGTAAGGAAGGGTTTGATATCCTAACAGAACTGGATTACCTCTACTCTTAAAATATTAGGCACTCTGAAGAACACCAAAAGAACTTCGAAGAGCATTTCTGCCCCTTAATTCACCCCCCCATTAACTTTGAAAATTGAAAAGAAAAGGACTTACCACTTAATCTGATAATGACAGAAACGCAAATATTATTGTGATAAATAATTAACGTAGGGGAATTGAATTGGCTAACACTACTTTTTATTCAAGTAAGAGCAAGACAGCAAAACACTCTTCTAAGGCTTTTTAAAGTCTAAGACTCATCCAGCTCCATTAAATCAAAAGCTCACTCCCACTTAGATCAAGTGTGACATGATAACATCCTATTTTTTCTTTTAAATACAAGGTTTACTTAAAACTTTGTAGGGCACTCATGCACCTAATTCTCAGCCTACAGAGCTCTATGTCTCCAACCTTTTTCCCTAGTTCAATCATGGACATAGCCAGTTTAATGAACAAATGTTTATCTGGGTATCAAATTGATCCATTTCCACAATCTATTCTTAAGATGGGAGCTCCTTCCATACCACCTATTCTCTTCAACCTTCTTAATTTATCTATAGCATCAGGATCCTTACCTGATGCTTGGAAGCTTGCACAAGTCTTTTCCATTCTGAAAAAGGCCACTGTGGACCCTGACATTTGGTCTAATTACAGTCCTATTTCACTACTCCCACTCCGCTAAAGATACTAGAAATAAATACTCACCTATTCTACTTTCTTTATTCAAACAACAGCTCGCAATTTAGTGCCCACAGCATGGAATCTATTCTAATTATGGCGTCTGAACATGTCAAGCAACGATTGGATGAGGAAGGAACTGGAGCCCTCATCCTATTTGATTTATCAGAATCATTTGACACCATATCACATACAATTGTCATGTGTCACCTAATGCAGATCGGTGTAGTAGGATATGATCTTGCCTGACTCTTGAACTTTCTCACTAACAGGTACCAACTAGTAAGACTCCACTGTTATTCTCCACATCCAGTTCTATGTAATTGTGGCAGCCAACAGGGGTTATCTTTGAGCCCTACGCTTTTTATTATTTACATGGTCTCTTTGGCAGATTTGATCCAGGGTTTTTTCTTTGAAATATAATCCTATGTGGACAATACACAATTGATTTTTTCTCAGAAATATGACCACACATATAGCCAACTAAGATTCAGACATTGGTTGGTCGCCTCCTGCATGAATTATAACAACCTCAAACCCAACTCAGATAAAACTGAGTTGTTGATTCTGGGTCCCAAGCAACAAGCATGGAATGATGATTGGTGGCCATCAAAACTGAGCTTGTACTCTACCCCTGTCAAAGCTTTTAGAAATCTTGGTATTGGCACCAGAAGTCAGGCAGTTACATCTACTTGCTTTGGCCTTCTGAAAAAGGCAAACAAGGTCCTTGTTTGTCTACCTTTCTCTGCTAGAAAAACTATGCCCTCATAACTCCCAGCATTGATTATTCTAATGTTCTTAATCTTGGCCTCAAGCTCATTAGAAAATATCAGCTGGTCGAAACTCAGTGGCAAAGCTAATACTTAAAATTGCTATACATTACGGTATTACATTCAAATTAAAAGATCTTCATTGGCAACCTGTTACCAAAAGGATTCAGGTTATATTTCTCAATGTTCGTGCGTCACCCCATATCCACTACTTCATACGATTCGATTCACAAAAACCCAGCCATACAAAAAACCCTCAAAGCCCACACTGGCTGAATATAATTAAACACAATCTCCGATGACAAATCAATTGCAATCTCTTCACTCATGGCATCCTCAGCCTGCTAACCTGACCAGCACCTTCATAGGCTTCACAAATTGATACCCAGTTGCGCAAAGGTCCTAGCCCCTGTTCATGCCAACCCTCACCAGGCCCCATGCCAGCTGGTACACCAAGGGCATCCCACTGTTGAAGTGCCACTGAAAACAACCAGAATGGTGCTGGTAATACACCCACAATGCCGCTGACAGAGGTTCCTAAAATTGACCTATCACAAATGGCTCAAAGTCACCAAATGTCCGACTCTACCTCCCTACATACAAAATATGGTGAACTCTGCCAAAGAGATCTTTATCAAATTATTAAAGAGTTCACTTGCCCATCCATCAGCTCCATGACTATCAACTCAATTCAAGAACTATGCACCAAATCTTCCACCTACTTCTCAGAGAAAATCCAGACCATCTATAACAACTTCATCTACTGATCTCTTGACTCTAAAACCTCTCGATACATAAACCAACATCAAGCTAGGACCTTCTTTGACCAGCTGGACAGAAACGTTCACCCCAAAAAGCATCAATGTAATGAATCAAATATGGAGCTTTCTCGGACCTAGGCTGCTACATCTTCATAAGAGGACTTGATCCCATCCACTCTGTGCAAACCTCCATACTCAACCTATCTCTCTCAGCCATCACCTTTCTGGGGTTCCAGAAAAAATGCACCATTCTACCCCTTCTCAAGAAACAATCAACTAATCCTCTAACCATGTCCAACTACAGGCCCATCTCCCTCCTGTCCTACCCAGTTGTAGTACTGTAAAAACTGGTCAACTCATGCCTCGCCTATCACCTTGAGACGGGGAACAACCTTTACAACGCAACTTTTACACCGCACTACCATTACAACAAAACCTTTACAACGCATGCGATGTTACAACGCATGCTTTTACAACGCAAGTCTTTACATCGACTTGCACTAGATGGCGTGCTAACATTAGAAATAGTGTAGTTTACTATCCAAACACCTTCCCTACTGCAACGTGGACTGGAGTTAGAATAGTAAATTACACATTTCTAATGTCAGCACGCCATCTAGTGTATGTCGATGTAAAGACTTGCGTTGTAAAAGCATGCGTTGTAACATCGCATGCGTTGTAAAACTTTCGTTGTAACAGCATGCGTTGTAAAAGCATGCGTTGTAACGTCATACATCCCCTTGAGACCAACCTCTTTCTTGATCCTTCTTATTTGGGCTTCATGGCCAACCATGGCACAAAGGCAGCCCTCATTGCACCCATTGTTGACATACACCTAATCACTGACAAGTGAGACAAAGCAGTCCTCATCTTATTGGACCTCTCAGAAGCCATCAACACAGTCTATCACACCATCCTCATTCAGAGAATCCACAAGATTGGAATGGGTATCCCCATCCTTCATTGGATCTGTTTCTTCCTCATTAGTCTCTCTCAAATGGAGAGTTTGCCACACTTCCAGTCAGAGGCCATGAAGCAATTTCCAGTGTACCCAAGGGCTTCTCCATAATACCCGCACTGTTCAACATTTACATGGCCACTCCTGCCCCCATCATCCATTCCCAGAGCTAGAGGATCGTCTCATATGTGTATGGCACACAACTGATACCCTCTGTCTCAGAAGAAGTCTATCACACAATCTAATTTCATCATGTGCATGTTCACTGTAGCAGACTGGATAAAGAGGAACTGCCTGAAGCTCAAGGGTGACAAACCCAAAGGGGTACTGTTTGGCAAACACACCTCTCATGGACTAGGACCAGCACCTATCCCCACCAACTGCACCAAGAACCTGGGCATCATAATTGACAGCTAGATCTCTATGTCCAACCAGGTAAACACCTTAGAAGCAACATTGTAATATACCCTCAGGTTGGTCAGGAAAAAATTCAAATGGCTCCCACTGGACTCCAGTAGAACAGTGACCTAAGCCCTCATCACCATTCACCAGCAGTCTTGACTATGGCAACACTCTCTATTTAGACATCATTCTCAAGTTAACCAACAGACTCCAAGTAATGCAAAACACTGCAGTCCGACTCATAATCAACCTTCGTCGTCGAGTGCACACCACCAAATACCTAATTGACCTCCACTGGCTTCTGAACCAGAAACGTGCCTTCTTCAAACTCATCAACCTCACCTACAAGGCCCTACACAATCAGGGCCTGCTTACTTCAACAATTGCATCTCCTTCCATGGGCCAACCACAACACCTCAATTCTGCTGGTCTTCTGTTAGCCTACATTCCTCAAATACAGAGTGGAAAAGCAGGAGGGCTCAAATTCTCTCACATCATTCCTAAGACCTGGAAGGAGCTGCCCCAGACTCCTATAACAGCAGGCAGCCCAATCCTTAAATTCAGAAGGACATTAAAAACCTGGCTCTTCAACTAAGCTACTCTCAGACAACTCATTCCACACCTTCCCTTCCAGATTGTCTGGACACCCTCCTGGGTGATAAGCACACCATAAAAATCTACATAACATAACATACCTTAACATAACATAGCATAGCAAAGTGAAAGTATTCAAAATACAATTCGCCAGATTGACATTATTTTTATTTAGCTGTTTGGCATAATGTGAAATATAAACAGGAATATGTATAGAGAACAAGACAACTGAACTCAAGGCTTGGTAGAAAACCCTAGAAAGGATGACGTGGAAGGACAGGCAGACTGGAGGGGCCCGAAGCAAACAGAAAACTGCCCTTTTCTCATTGTAATTTGTGAGGATGCCTGGGCAAAGGTGCCCTGCAAGACAGGGAGAAATTGTCCAGGTGCCACTCTTCCCCACCAGAGGTTGAGACACCTGTCAGGTTGCCATTAAACCAGGGGTATACACGGTCCTTCCATGCACAAAGGGAGGTTTGCAACCCAAGAAAAAGTGGGTGTGGAGACTAGGGGCTAGATCATGATGTTGATCAGAGTTGAAGAACCAGAACCTTATGGGTCTGGCGGCGCAGGGTACACCTTAATCTCCTAGGTTCTCCTGCTTCAGCTAACAGAGACACGGGGACACTCTGTCGGCGTAAAAGATCCGATTTATTAGCTGCAGCAAGTACAGTTGTCGTAGAAGTAAACACGATATGTTCTCAGGAGACTGCCACTTCACTCCGTGGCGCACAATCTTATATAGTATATAGATAGCATATAGATTAACTAGAAACACACCCAATACATACATGAAGGACCAATAAGAAAGGGATAAAAACAAAACGTAACCAATAGAAAGAGTTTAAAAATAAAGTATCGAGTAACCCGAAGAAGCCTCTCCTTCAACTGTGTTTGTCACCCCTCCTTACGGGTTAATTTATTAACGTGTCTGTAGCTGACTTGCAGGTGGCAAGATACATTTGTGTGTTTTGGAGGACAGTTGTGAAACGAGAGAATACGAGCAGAGAACAGCGAAGGCCAGTAGTTAAGATAAAGTCAGAAGAGAATAGTGTGAACCAATAGATAGTTGAGACAGGGATTAGGAAAACCAGGCAGGGATTAGTGTACTCGGCCAGTCCCTAACACCAGCTTTGTAAACAGAGGCAGAAGGCTATTTTGACACGATACTGCAGGAAAAGCAGAAAAGACTTCGTTCGTCGTGCTGCCTGAGTGAGGGCAACACAAAATGGCGGCGTATTTCAAAATGGCGGGTTAATACGATCGAGATCGAAAATCGAATTTCCTCAGACCCTCCTTTTGCCAGAACTCAGGCAATAATACACAGACTCATTTTAATCTGAGTCGATGTCAATGGCCATGAGGTCATCGAGCTGTTGTTGCAACATCATTTTAATATTCTCTGTTCTCTGTGACTTAGTTTTTGGGATGCACACAGTAGCACAAAGGCCACAAATGGCGGGGCCACAGTGCATACAGAGACAACAAGAAAAAATGATGGCCAAAACCATTCCAAGGAATGTTAATACCTTCCATCCCCACTTAGACAGTAGTCCCCAAAACCACCCCAATAACGACCAATCTCCTTCGTCCTGATGAATCGACTCGGAGATTATATGTAATTTAGAGATGGCCTGGTATACTGTCGGAGCATCATTAGGTATATAAATACAGCAACTTGATCTGATCAATTTACAGACTCCACCACGGTCTGCAAGAATAATATCTAAGGCAACTCGGTTCTGTAATGTCATTAGACGATCCGCCTGTAGTTCCGTTTGTGATATTACTCAAAGCTCCTACAGTGATGTCTATGGTAGTTTCTACAATATGAACCAGTTGCCTCATATTCCTGCTGTTTGCCATAGGACCCCAAAAAGGAAGAAATCCTTTTTGGAGGTCTCCTCCTTCTTGTCCTGCTGTGTCTTTGGAATCAATAATTCCTCTGCCATATCTGTTTTTATGAAAATTTGAGGAAGCAGTGTATGTAGGGGGAAGTAGAAAAGCTATATAGCAGGTTCCAGAAAAACCAGTTGGCAACCATGTATAGGCTCTATCGTGACAGATGAAATATGTGCCTTGAGATGGTACTAACGGCGGCGAATTCTGAGATGAATGGATGCACGTATGGGAACAAAAGCTTTTTCTCTGTTTGGTGTCAGCAGTCTGGCCATTTATTTGTAAACAGAAATTGCCTTGATGAGGTACAGTCCAAATTGGTGGAGATTTTCCCTGTTTAACCTTATCACTAAGGCTAGTGATATAATGAGTGACGTTCCAATTAGTATATGCTTTTCTCTCATCAATAGAAATTTTACTATTCACCATGATTTTAGCCATAGCTACCATTCCCTTTATCAATGAACTATGACTGAAATCGGATCCACCAATACAAGAACTGACAGGTCGTTTAAATCGGCTTTGATAGGCGTTAGAAAATATTACAAAATAAGCCCAAGCGGAACCTTCATAAGAGAACGGAAGAACTAAATATGGCATCCCTTTTTCTGTGGTATGAGGCATCAGTCCACACACCCAACAATCGGTTGTATTAATTACTAATTGATGTTGGTGTAATTAAATGAATTATTGTAATATTTCGGTTCTTCTAACGAGTTTATGTTGAGGAAGTGTATGAAATAGATGTGGAGAGATAGTAGAATAAGAAGGCATAGTTATAGAAGAAAGGACAACTTTTTGCTGCATAGCATGAACAATCCAACCTATACACGCCAATAAAATACACAATAATATGGAAACACATAAAGTTATACCACAACGACTATACATCAATTTACAGTATTTTTCTTTCATCTTATTCTTTTTCTCTCTTACTCCTAATGTAGTCTCCATCTTCTAAGTGGATGCTCATGGCAATCTTCCTCAATCACTTGGTTATGATTATCTGCTGTCCTATGACACTGCACGTCCTGCAGGCCTATTGTCACTACTCAGGTCACAACCAAGACTCCCACCGTGACCCTGCAACCAGGATAGAAACTACATAGAAGAGAGAATCTCAAATTTTCTTCTTCAGTCTAGGTCTTAAATTGTAGTGAGCCTTATCAGGTACAGTCTGATCCTGAAACAATGTTTGTGGATTTGTGGTATTCAAGCGAAGATGTGGTGGTACAGCTTCTTGGAGAATGTTATTGTTTTCTTTTTCTGACAGTGTTCCATTCAAGCGTGCATCACTAAAAGGTATAGATCGGGGAACCTTCTCGCTTTCAGAGTCATTTATACCCTTACGGACCCACTGATCAAAGGGCAAAGGCAAAGGCCCCTTCTTGCAGTGCACGCCGTGAATCCAGTTATTCTTTCCTTCAACTTTCACTGCCGTACGGGTGACTAAGAGAACCTGTCAAGGTTCCCTTCAACGAGGCTCCAAATTCTTCGTCCTTTGGAAATTCTTCACACAAACCCTGTCACCTGGTTGGATGGAATGACCTGAGTCTGTGGAGGCCTCTGGCAAAGCACTCTGAACCTGTTGATGGAGAACACGCAATTTAGTTGTGAGGTCGTGCAAATAATCAATCAACATCGGGTATGGTATATCAGAATACTTTTTAGGGCGAGGGACTCCCCATATATTAGCTGGGCGTCCGAAAACTACCTCATAAGGGCTAAGTCCCAAACGAGAATGCACAGCCGTTCTGGTGAATAGAAGAGCCAAAGGTAGGGAATCGGGCCAACTGAGACCTATACTGGCTTGTATTTTAGCAAGCTTGAGTTTTAGAGTACCATTATAGCACTCCACTAGACCCGCTGACTGTGGATGGTTTGCCGCATGGAACTTTTGCTTGATGCCAAGACCTGCACAAACATTTTGCATGACCTGGCCCACAAATTCACTCCCATTGTCACTCCAGACAATGCGCGGCAAACCAAATCTAGGGAAGAACTCTTTTAGAAGTACTTTGGCTGTAGATAAAGCAGTGTTGTCTTTCAGGGGGTAAGCCTCTATCCATCTGGAAAAGGCACATACCACCACTAGAACATATTTGAGATTGTTGCATCGTTCCATGTGAATGTACTCGATTTGCAACACCTCAAATGGATAGGTCGGAGGAGCAAAATGACCTGCTGGAGTTGGGGTTCCCTTTAATGGATTGTACATTAAGCAAATAATACAATCTTTCACTATGTTATCTGCACACTTCGGTATTCCTTCATTCTGCCACACTGGAGCCAAAAGCTTGCATATGCCTTTCGCACTTAGGTGGGCTGGACCATGCACCATAGTAACTACAGGTAGTACATAGGCATCTGGTAATAGCCAACGTTGGTGCTCTGACAATTCTACCCAACATCCCATCTCATCTAACATTCCCGTACTTTCTTTCCACTTACTCAATTCTTTCTCAATAGCCTCTTCTTGAATTGATTTCACACTTTCTACTGTGTCCTCATACATTCCTCTTTCTCTGACCCAATTTGCAGGGCCCGCAACATACATGCGACTTGTAGCATCTCTGGCTGTCTTTTTCGCTACCTCATCCGCAAATGCATTCCCGCGACCAACATCGTCAGTAATCTTCTTTTGCGCACTACACTTCACAATTGCTATCTGGGTGGGTAAAGCAAGTGACTCAAGAAGGTCAGTCACCAACTGACCATGTTGTATCTTAGTGCCGTGGGAGGTAAGGAATTCCCTTTCTTTCCACAAACGCCCAAAATTGAACGCCACACCAAAAGCGTACTGGCTATCGGTATATACGTTCACTCTTTTTCCTTTGGATAACACACACGCTCTGGTTAAAGCTATCAGTTCAGCTGCCTGTGCTGAATTATGTCTGATGCGTGCTGTTTCCACGACTGTATGCAAGGTAGTAACAGCATAGGCTGAAGTTGTCTCTCCATTAGGAAGCTTAAAACAAGAACCATCTACCCGTAGCATTCCATCCGGATTCACTAATGGTGTATCTGTTAAGTCAATTCTACCTTTTGTCTCTTCCTCAGTACGGAAGAAACAATCATGTTGTTCTTGAACACCTTTCTCTTCTGGAAGAGGCAACAAAGTAGCTGGATTTAAAGTGTTACATCGTTTGATGTGTACGTGGCTAGCCAAGAGCGTCAGCTCATATCCAGTCAAACGAGCACTCGTAAGATGCTGTGTTTTTGTTCTGTTTCGCAAAGTATCCACTGCATGTGGCACCATAACAATGAGAGTATTATCTAGCACCACTCCAGCCGACTGACGAATGGAAATTGCTGCTGCTGCTGTCGCTTGAAGACAACTAGGCAATGCTTTAGCTACTGGATCTAACGTAGCCGAAAAATAGGCTGTTTATCTCCAAATTCCTGCGTTAAGACTGACATCGGACAACCTTCTTTTTCATGAACATAGAGCGTAAAAGGTTTACTGTAATCAGGAGTACCTAGTACAGGAGCAGAACACAGAGCAGCACGTAGATCAGTAAAACTCCTCTGACATTCGTCGGTCCACGGAAGGGGCTGAGGTGTATCTTTCAAAGTGAGTGCCAACAGAGGTTTGGCCAACAGAGAGAAGTTAGGAATCCATTGCCTACAGTAGGAAGTAATGCCCAGAAAGGCACGCACTTCTCTTTGAGTAGATGGCACAGACATTTGTGCAATTGCTTGGATACGTTCTGGGGTTAATCATCTTCCCTCCTTTGATAAGAGATGACCCAAGTAGGTAACCTCTCGGCGAACATATTGTAGCTTAGAAGGTGAAACCTTATGATTAAGATCGGACAAGTGTCGCAACAATGCAACCGTCACATTCTTACATATATCCTCTGAATCAGCAGCGATTAACAAGTCGTCCATGTACTGAATAAGAGCAGCACCAGATGGCAAAGAAAAAGCATCAAGATGACATTTCAGAGCTTGACTATAAATAGAGGGACTTTCACAATAGCCTTGAGGTGTGCGCTTGAACCGGAAGCTTCGGCCTCCAAGAGAGAAGCCAAAAAATATCCCTACTCTCTTCGGCAATGGGAATACTAAAGAAAGCATTTTTCAGATTGATAACAGAAAACCAAACCGCTGTGGAAGGTATCATTGTCAACAGCGCAGTGATATCTGGGACAACAGGAAATTGCGGTACAACAATTTTGTTTACCTCCCGAAGATCAATTACAAAGCGATAAACGGGAGGCTGTGAAGGATCAGTGCGTTTAAGAACTGGAAGAATAGGGCTATTACATATGTTTCCTCTTGTTTCCTCAACCACATCCTTCTGAATCAAATCATGAATGATTTCCAAAAGCGCTCTTTCACCTTCAGTGGAAATTCTAAATTGAGGAACGCGTGGCATTTCAGCATTGGGCTTGAGAGTAACAACATAAGGTGGGATCTCAAGACAACCAACATCATTTGGACCCATGGCCCAAAGTGTTGCAGGAAGAGAGAGAAATTCAGGTGGGAATTGATCTTTAGACAAATACATTGGAGAAATCAGTTTCTGTCCTAAAGTAAGATATACACAAGAAGGAGAACAAGATATTGTGGCATGTATTCTTTTCAGTAAATCCAAGCCCAATAGATTCTCGCCGCAACCATTCGTTAAGAGAAGCGGAGCTTCCAAATTGTAAGGGCCAATTAAAATAGGCAAAGGGCAAGAGACCGGATTACGAACTGGGGCGCCAGAAAAACCTACAGATACATTTGTTAAGCCAGACAAAGGTGCCCCAGGGAGTTTTGAATGAATGGGACGCGCTACCAAAGGAACTTACCTGTAATCCTGCTGTTGCTGCCTGCCGTGAAGGAAACGGCCATCGCGGGGGTGAACCCAGCTGCCCAATACCTCTGGCGACGCCGTGAGGGGAACGGCCAGGACTACAACTCCCAGAAGCCCTGGTGCTGGGCGCACGCCGCTGTCATCGCCTGGCTTGGATAAAAGCCCCACAAGCGCTCCGCTGTGCGGGACGCGCTACCAAAGGAACTTACCTGTAATCCTGCTGTTGCTGCCTGCCGTGAAGGGAACGGCCATCGCGGGGGTGAACCCAGCTGCCCAATACCTCTTACGACGCCGTGAGGGGAACGGCCAGGACTACAACTCCCAGAAGCCCTGGTGCTGGGCGCACGCCGCTGTCATCATCCGGCTGCGCCTGGCTTGGATAAAAGCCCCACAAGCGCTCCGCTGCGCGGGCTGCGCCCGGGCAAAGCCCGGGCCAAGGGCGGGCCCGTCCTTGCCCATCATAGCCCGGAGTAGGCTGGGCCACGTTATTTGGCCTGTGTCTTCCTCTATAAGGGTCAGCGGAGTGGACTAACAAGACCTAAGGTACTGTTACTAGACTTGCTGTAATATCTGGTCTACACCCTGTGCGTTTGTGCATTTAGGAAGCCCGGCTTATTGAAATAACTCCCTTAATCTGTCGATAATGAATAAGGTCAAGGGTAATTTGGGTAATAGGGTGGTGGGTACCTTGGATGCTTTTTTAACGAGGGCCAACTCTGTATTGACCCAAGAGATACTGGACACTGAACGCAGACTCTCCCTAGATCCCCAAAGCTCTAGGAGCAGGTTATCTGTAACACCGGAATTTCTCTCATTACCAGAACCAGGTGTCATCGAAGGTTCGCCCATCAATATATCAACTTCTCAGCCCCCTGAGGAGATGATTATTCCAACCATCGAGGAACAAATGGCTGTGGATAATGGGATGATTACCAGGGGGAAACAGGGTAAAAATAAAACTGCCAAGGTTATAAACCCCAGAAAGAAGGGAAAAAGAGATTCTAAGCCAGCGGGTGCACAAGAAAGTGAGGCTGGGATAATAGTTAACGTCCAAAATTCTGACCTTACCGATAGTGGTAATAGCACCAGGGCGAGACAGGTACCTAAGAGTGCTTTAGTTGAGGGCCAGGTACACGAGTGCAATCTAGAAAAGTTCGAAATTTTACTAACAAAGCTATTGGATCCGATCATAAAAAAGCTTACAAGTATAGAAGATAGACTAGCACTTATAGAAGGGAACAGTGGGTGGAAATCTGACATCAAACTAGTAACTCCACAAAACAATACAGTAGAAATGTCGTTAAGTGGCACTTCCAAGGCACAAAATGATGACACTTCACTGAGAAGAGAGGCCCCGGCCAATATAGTCATTCAGCCCCTCCCATCAGCCGAAACAACATTCACCCAGGGGCCACAGGAATCTAAAAAGCCCAATAGTACTATTGATAGACCAATGCTCAATCGGGAACAGATTTCCCCTGATCAACACCTTCAGGAAACCCATTCGATTGATCTCCCATTGGAGTCCACACCTTATACTGTAATTCTGAGTAATGTCCCCCAACTGAAGGACGGGGTTACAGAGGACTTTGGTCAACTTAAAAATAAATTGATTCAATGGTTTACTAATAATTTATATAGGGGACAGGATGTCAACAGATTCATAATAATGGCCCGTAGAACTAAATGGATTGGCAAAAGGACAAAATTATATAATGGTGACTGTATTGTTGTGAATTTTGATAACCCATACACTGCTAACAAAATTTTACAGGAGTTTCACAAGGGTTATCCGGGCTCTGGCTCTAACATAGTCATTCTGTCCCTTAGTTATTTTTACTCCCAAGAACCTTGGCTGTACAGAATTGACACCAGCAGTAAAGATCATATACACCCAAGGGACACTATGAGACAGAATTCTTGTCACCGACCACCTACTTGTTTTCAACCCCCGAAAACACGGTAAATCCTTTTCTCCCCTTAGGACTAGAACTAAGGAACAGATATTTGCCATTATCAGATATTGATGAGTGTGATTGACTAACCCCGCAGGTATCAAGTGAAAGAAGTTCTCAAACTCCCATACAGGATCCCAGTAAAGATAGTGTTATGGGTAGCCCACTGACCCCTAAAAATAACATTTTATCTTGGAACATCGCAGGGTTGGCTAGGAAAAGCAGCGATCCACGCTGGATTGCGTTTGTCAATCAGTACACGATCATAAGTCTTCAGGAAACGTGGGACAGGGATAACAACCACTACTTAGATGGATATAAGGCCTTCTTTGTTCCGGCCTCCCCCTCGGCCAGTGGCAGGCCTAAGGGAGGCCTCGTAACATATGTCTCACTAGATATCAATTGCGACATGCGCTTGATCACTCACTCCCACCCTGGAATTCTAGCTATTACACTAAGGAAGGGGCATGATGAATGGGGGATAATAAATTTTTATAACTCCCCATCTATTCTGGCAGAAGGAGGAAACATTAAGTCCTTGGCTACATTTATAAAAAAACACATGGCCAATAACCTGCATAGTTTGATAATTACAGGGGATTTTAATATCCACCCATGTGGTAATCCTTCTACCACTTGTTTAGCAAACTTAGGTTGCCCATTAATATCGGGTTTACACTTCGAACACACATTGCATGGAGAGGAACTTAATGATTTCCTGTGTGAATATGATATGGGGTCAGACATGGCTTATATGAGCTCGTCCACACTGTTTCCTATCCCAACTCTCATTGGAAAAGGGAATGGTACTTTTATTGACTATATTTTTATTTCATCATCTTTAGTACCCCATTTAGGGGACTTTTCTATTTTAACTAATGAATTTAGCGACCATAATCCGCTGTCGGTTTATCTTGGAGGTATACTGTCTGATCCCATCTGTAACAAACCAGCCACAGGAGTTTTAAGACCTACTGATGGGAAAAGGAGGTTAAGGTGGACCCAAATATCACCTAGTGCCTTTAATGAAAATGTAAAGACCCATTGTTTGGGAGAAATAGTCACCTGTACAACCGCCGGATCAAATGCAAAATGCGTCTTGGACGCTTTTTCCAATTTAACTGTGAAAATATCCGAACTATTGTTAACAAACTCAGGACATACTGTTAACCAGGTCCCCAAATGGTTCGATGATAAATGTTCAAAAGTGGCCAAACTCCCTAAGAGAAGCACTGGCAAAAAAAACAAGAGACTCATTGGCAGTACGTACCTTGAGAAGGTCGTATAGGGATGCCCTAGCCCTCCGTAAGGCTTCCTTAAAAGAAGCAGCCTGGGAAGAACTAGTTGACAGTAGCACCTCAAAAGATAGTGCTAGGTTCTGGAAAGTTGTTAACGGCCCCTTATTCCATCAGGTGGGAGGTGATGGTTTGGTGGCTCACATTGGCGAAGGGGATTGGGTTCATCATTTTAAAGCAATGTTCGATAGCCCGGTCGACCTTAATATTAGTACAGTAAGCCGTGGAGATGTTCCAGCTATAACCTTTACTGAACTGGAGATTTTAGATGGAATCAAGGGTCTGACAAGTAATAAAGCCCCAGGACCTGATGGGATTCCCCCAGATCTTTTCAAGTCAGACCCCCAATTTTGGGCATCCATTCTTTGCTCGGTTTTTAATGCGGCTGCCACAGAAGGTTGTTTGAATAGCTGGGCACTGTCAACTATAGTGCCGGTCTTCAAGAAAGGCAATAGAAACGACACTAGCTGCTATAGACCAATATCACTTATTGATTCGGTCGTGAAGGTAATGGGGCGGGCTATTTTAAATAGGCTGAAGGAATGGGCAGTTGATAATAAGATTTTAACAGACTGTCAGTACGGTTTTCATGCAGGGTGTTCTACCATCACACAGTGCCTTAACCTGTACCTACTGCTCAATAAATACACTGTGGTGCATTCTGGCTCAATTCATCTCGCCTTCATGGACCTCTCATCAGCTTTTGATTGCGTCAACAGGTCAAAGCTTTGGCAGGCCATGGAGGTGAGAGGGGTAGATGCGGGGTTGATTAACTTCCTACGAGACTTACACTCTTCAACCCGAGCAAATGTTAGGTATGGTAAAGATCTGAAAGTCACAAATGACTTTTCTATTAAGCAAGGTGTTAGGCAGGGATGTATCATGGCCCCGTTTTTATTTAATGTTTACATTAATGATCTTGAGAGGACCTTGTTAGAGACCGGTGCAGATTTCCCGCGTATAGCTGGACGGGGTATTCCCGTTCTGCTATACACGGATGATGCTGTACTATTAGCTAGAACTGAAATTGGGCTTCAGACCTTGCTAAATTCCTTCCATGGATTTATGACTAAGCTAGATTTAAAAATTAATAGTACAAAGTCTTATACTATGAGCTTGGGCAAACGCTCTAGTAAGACTTTTAATTTTAAAACAGGGGGAGATTTAATCCCCAGCACCAAGGTGTTCTCTTATTTAGGTGTTTTATTTGATGACAAACTTAAGTGGGATGCCGTGATACACAAAAAAAGGGGGGAGATGGCTCGGGCAAACGCTGCAATCTTTAATTTTGCCTCCAAAATATGGAAGAAACCGACTGGGGCTATGCTTCAGGTATATAGAGCAAAGAGTATTGCCATAGGATCTTATGGTAGCGAGCTGTGGGGACGTGGTGTGACAAAATCTATACAGGTCGAGGAAAATAAGTTCTTGAAAAGACTTCTATGTGTGAGGCAGAGTACTCCAAACTTGGTGGCTCATGAAGAACTGGGAGTACCCTACATAGCCGACCAGATCACGATGAGCCCCATGACTTTTTGGCTACAGTGCTGGCTCAACCCGGACATACCCTTGACACAAGATATACTTAGGGATTGCCTGGCTTTAGAGAATATGGCACGAATCTCCTGGTTTACCCACATCAAAAGGGGATTTGAACTAATTGGTAGGGGTTCTCTATTTACCAAGCCTGAAGAGATCTTTAAAAAGGACATCCCATTGGTTAAAACCCTTTTTCTGAACTATAGGACACAAGAAAGGGAAGGGATTGAGCTCACCAAACCCAGTGTCCAGTCATATCTCACCTTAATAACTACCCCTACTGCTGAGCCTTACTTAATGTCTACTCTTACATCCCACGAAAAAATGTTATTAACTAGGTTTAGATGCAACACATACCATCTCTTAGCGGCTAGACCTAAAGTGGGTTATTCGGGACAGACGTTACCGGTATGTGATTGTGATGGTCATTCATTACAAAACTTAGAACATTTTATGTTTTTTTGTAAATTTTACTCAGTTCCAAGGAAAGCCTATCTGATACCAATTTTAAAGAAAATGAATTTTACCCAAGTTAAACCTGCTTTAATGTTTTTACAACTATTACATATGGATTGTATATATTTTATTGTCCGTTTTTTAAAATCAATATTGAAATCAAGAGTGGATATGGATTGTTAAATTTGTCAAAGGAACTTTACCTTTTTTTTTATATCTGGGCTGTGTACTTTAACTTTGTATGTATGCGACTTTTTATGAATTTATATACTAAATTCGAAATAAAGTATCTTTTGACTTGACTTGACTTTGAATGAATGATAGAACTTCTCATCGCACCAGTATCTAAAAGAAATGGCTCCGAAACACCCATTGTAGTGACATTAACATAAGGTCCATTCTGATCTACTGGAATCGACACAACTCCCTTACTTTGTCCATGGCTGTCCTAGTTAGCATGAAGACTTTCATTCTCGCCTTCAACATAATAATCCTCATTGTAATACTGTGTAGACCGAGCGTTTTGCTGATCAAAGTAGTTTACAGAATTAGGAGGAGGAAGGGAACGCTGTTCTTGGGTCAACATACCTCGACCTCTACCTCTGTTTACTGACTGGAGGCCACCACGACCTCGTGGAGCAGATAATGCTCCATTGCGCTGCAATAAAACCGGACAACTATTCTTAAAATGACCTTCCTCCCTACAATAGGCACATTGATT
The DNA here is from genome assembly GCF_964204655.1 of Triturus cristatus. Classification (NCBI taxonomy): domain Eukaryota; kingdom Metazoa; phylum Chordata; class Amphibia; order Caudata; family Salamandridae; genus Triturus; species Triturus cristatus. Next base: position 1,360,329,575 of record NC_140591.1, on the reverse strand, counting down.
AGGACCTAACAAAGGTTGCGGAATATACGGCTCAGGCTTTTGATATACCCTCTGAAACTGTGGAGGCTGTTGACACTGGTGCTGAACTTAACGAGGAGGATAAGCCTGTTGCAAGAGAACCTTAGTTTTCAATTCTTTAGTCTTTTTCTCTTGCTTATCTTTTTCTTCTTTATCTCTATTTTCATAATAGTGAGCAGTAGCCAATATCTGGGCAGAAGAAGAAACAGCCCATGAACTCTCGGAGTCTTTCAACTTATGTGACAGCTCGGGAAGCAAATTAAATACGAACTTATCTACAAATAATCGCTGTCCACCCTCCGTAGTCATATCTTGACCACTGTGATCAATGAATGTCTCTTCGAAACGAGTGAAGAAATCGGAGACACTCTCATCTTTCTTCTGTTTACACGCGGCTAGTTTATCCTAATTAACTCTCAAGGCAGGCATTATCGTTTTCATTAACGTAATAATCCTACCAGGGAGTTCTGAAATTAAAGCATCAGGCTTCGCACCACCCACTTGGGCTCTATCTGCGGCAATTATAGCATCCCAGTCACCACCTAATGCTTGGGCATGATTCTCTTTACGAATCCTAGCCCATAACGCTTGTGGGACTACATTCCCCATCAAAATATCAATATCTGCTAAATTCATAATACAAGCATCAACGGTCTGTGACAATTCTTTATAATAACCTGCAGGGTTCTTATGAGGATCCGGTAGAGACTGTTTAAGAGCCAAAACTTCAGATCTTTTCCAGGGGACATGTACCCATATACGCTGGAAATGAGTGGGAATAGCTGGAATATTACCTACTGCTGCAACCTCTTCCCTCCACACCGGAGGAACCTCTCACATTGGGTAATTTTTCAGTGTCAACCTAACCGAGGGATCGGAGTCAAGAAAAGTCTGTGAGGTAAATAAGGTTCTAAAGGTAACAAGTGTCTTTACAGCGTCTTCAACCTTAGAACCCACAATGAGTCCCTTATCAAAATCAGCCTGAACATCTAACAGACCCTGAGGAACTGAACTCAAATCCATATCCTCCCATCCTTTAACAAGAGTATCACACATAACATTAAAAACATATCTCTGCGTAGGAGCATTCCACTGTAAAAAGGTAGGCATAATGTCGGGCACACTATACTGGGGACCCTTCTCAATCCATTTACGAGCGAGAGAGTTCAACCTTTCCCGTTTTTCGGAAGCTGGGAACTGACTACGAGATTGTCTTCGAGAAAAAATCGGAGACACATTTAAAGCCTCAAAGAAAGGAGATAAAAGACCAGAGACCGTTTCTGTGAGTCGTTTACGCATAGATGGAGAATTGGACATAAGGATAGGGGACAAGGTATTAGGTGAACTAACTGAAGGGGAACCAGTAATTACCGGGGGAGCAGAAGGCAAAGAAGATGAAGGAAAAGGAGTCGAAGTCAAAGTTGGTGGAGGCGGCAATACTTGAATGGGCAAATGTGGAAGAGCCGGAGCAAGCGGAGGCGCAGCAGGCGGCTGAACAGGCTGTAACAACGGGGGTGCCTTAGCACCTTGTACATAGGGCGGAGGCAATCTCAATAAGTGAGACATCAATGGATCTTCCTCTAAAGCCTTTCTTTTATCAGAAGGGGAAACTGGCAACATCGGATAGCATTTATCTATCGTCATACGATGCTGTCTCTCTGAAATTTCCATCGCATTATCAACTTCATTATCATTAAATTGCTGAGCAGCCTGTATAGTCGTCATACCCTGTGTTTTCCTATCTCGTTTTTCTTGCTTAATTTTTCTCTGTTTGGCTTCCTTACGCCAAAGGCGGAAAGAGTCAACATTGCCGGCCGGGCTTTTCTTTTAAATAAAATAGCTTCAAAATTATCTAGTATGTCAGGCTCAAAACTACCATTTTCTGGCCACTTTAAAACACCATCATTCTTCGTGTATCGGTTCCATGCTTCGTTAAAGGCAATGGGGCCAACACCATGTTTAGAATAGAGCTCATAAGTGGGAGTTCCAACCGAAGGGATCGGACAAGAGTCCTCCAGCCGGGAATCCCTGTTACAACCAAAACAACAAAGTTTCTTAAACTTAGTCAGAACAGGCATCGTTATTTCACTGGTCTGTTCATAAACATCAAGGGGGTTAAATCAATTAACACAGCACAAATGTACTTACCCCTCGGCTTCGGTTATTGCAATACCCGAATCAAAGACCCAAAGAACCTAAGAACCAAAGAACCAAAGAACCAAAGAAACAATCGCAATGGACCGCACTCCAGGGGCTAGCGGAGTGCGGTCCATTGCGATTGTTTCTAAAGAACCAAAGAACCTTGTGGGAGCGACCCACCAATACTTAACTAAGATGTCTTCTTACACCAACAGAGGACCGTCTATAGTCTCGCCTTACCATACATCACTAAAAAGAGGGCCAAGGCAGGGCGGCAGTCAGGGCAGCAGTCGTCAGTAGCCGTCAGGAAAGAGTAACCACGCTGCAAAACACCTTCGGACCACTTTCGACATACAGGGGTCGCTTGACGTGGTTTGCGATTCCTCCAGAATTTTCTTGCGGGGTTCCTCACAACCTTCAGGCAGAACCACTACCTCTGAAACTGCCCCACGAGGGGCGCCAGTTGAAGAACCAGAACCTTATGGATCTGGCGGCGCAGGGTACGCCTTAATCTCCTGGGTTCTCCTGCTTCAGCTAACAGAGACACGGGGACACTCTGTTGGCGTAAAAGATCAGATTTATTAGCTGCAGCTAGTACAGTTGTCCTAGAAGTACACACGGTGTGTTCTCAGGAGACTGCCACTTCACTCCGTGGCGCACAATCTTATATAGTATATAAATAGCATATAGATTAACTAGAAACACACCCAATACATACATGAAGGACCAATAAGAAAGGGGTAAAACCAAACGTAACCAATAAAAAGAGTTTAAAAATAAAGTATCGAGTAACCCGAAGAAGCCTCTCCTTCAACTGTGTTTGTCACCCCTCCTTACGGGTTAATTTATTAACGTGTCTGTAGCTGACTTGCAGGTGGCAAGATACATTTGTGTGTTTTGGAGGACAGTTGTGAAACGAGAGAATACGAGCAGAGAACAGCGAAGGCCAGTAGATAAGATAAAGTCAGAAGAGAATAGTGTGAACCAATAGATAGTTGAGACAGGGATTAGGAAAACCAGACAGGGATTAGTGTACTCGGCCAGTCCCTAACACCAGCTTTGTAAACAGAGGCAGAAGGCTATTTTGACACCATACAGCAGGAAAAGCAGAAAAGACTGAGTTTGTCGTGCTGCCTGAGTGAAGGCAACACAAAATGGCGGCGGATTTCAAAATGGCGGGTTAATACGATCGAGATCGAAAATCGAATTTCCTCAGAGTTGCCTCCAACTAATATCTCTGCGGTTCCGTTACCGACCGACCTCTGGTTGGTGGTCCTAAACTGCAATTACTATATCTCCCATTTCCCTATGGGAGCTTGTGCGGCTGTCGGAAACTGGCCTCAGCACAAGCTCTCATAGAGAAATGGGAGTTAATGTAAATCTCTGCACCGTGTGGAAGGCACCTCATGGTTTACGGGGGGCACCATAGGTGTCCCCGGGCCCACAACAGTAGGGTGCAGAGAGTAGAGGCCTTCCTAGGGGCCACGAAAGTTGCTTTCAGACAGGCTTTCCATGTCTGAAAGTCAGACATAGAAAGCCTGTTGGAAACTGACATCATAAACCCAATGGCACCCGGATTAACCAGATGGTTTGGATTCCGACTGCCTTAATTGTAATGTGGCGGTTGAACTTCAAACCAAAAATGTTGATCGGTAGGCCTCTGATGAGTGGTAGGATGGTTACCGACTGACATCCTAATTAGGCCCAATATGACTAGGAGACAGCAAGATCCATCAGCCTTGATACTAGACTGTCCCTTCAACAAGTCCAACAGCAGGCAATGTCAGGCACTTGGATGCTATAAGCACAATTGAGTTGGAAGTCAGAAAGGGCTTTACCAGCCCCCTGGACAGGCATAGTAATACCCTCGGGAGACCACTACGCAGAGGAGCATGTACAGCCCTGCCAAGTTTAAGGGGAGATTAGGAGAACAGGGACTGCAATGAGAGAACAGGGACTGGAAATCATTTGGGACCAAGACAGTGAGGATTGGTCAGCCATGATGGTGGATGTTCCCTCCAATAAATCCTCCAGATGAAAATGTCAGGCAAGGTGGCTCTATTAGCACAATCCAGTGAGCAGTCAGGCAGGGCCTCACCAGCCTTCCACACAGGTGTTGACTCACCTTGAGCTGTGATTGTCCGGGGGAGTATGCACAGTCCTTACTAATACAAGAGGAGGCTGTGCATTAAAGCAACAATGGGAGAACAGGACCCGGAGATGAGGTGGAGGTGAAGCAGCAGGTATTGGTCAGCCATAATGATGGCTGATCCTTCAAACAAGTTGAGCACATGACACTGTTAAGCAAGTCAAGCTTTATGCAGAGCCCTGAAAGCAGTGAAGTAGAGCCTCACCAGATTTATGCGATTGATCTGGCAGTTGCAGCACTTACCATATAATAATGAATTTACATTTGACACTTATTTGCCACATAATTTGCATATTTTACAGATTTAAAAAAAAAACCATTGTTTTAGCTCGAATGGATGAAAATTATACTGTCAGAGAATGTGTTGCATAATTTCCTTTTATACTGCATAAGTTAGATATCCTTGCCATATAATGTAGATAACCGTGCTATATAATCATAGTGGCACTAACTATGTAAAGATATGCTAGGTGGTTCGGGTGAGCTATCATTAAAATTATGAAATCCCTATTTTATTGTGACCAGTGGAATATGTCCCACTTATATGGTTCCCTGTGCAAAATGAGTTTTTATACAACTACATTTGGCAATAAATGCACATAAACATGTTATATCTAAATAATGACAGTGGTTTTGCATTTTCTTTGTTTTGCAAATAACTTTCCCCAAAAAAAAATGAAAACGCAACTGTGCATAGGGTGATCACCTCCTTTCAGGTAATTAAGGGCAATGTTACCAGTTCTCAACTATCATGTGTTCGCTGAATGTATGCTGAGTGATATTGTTTTCCTTTGCTTCCATTTAAATACTTACACTAACACACCGGTGAACAATGATTTATACGTGAAAAGTGTGTTATTGTATGCACATTTTGGGAGAAAAAAATCCATCTCCCAGCTATCTGTACAAGCAGATAGCAAAAAACACAGATTGTTACATGATTAGGTTTACCCATTCTTTATGTCCATCAGTCTGTGGTTGGGAGGCTGAGGACAATTTTGTGTCTACAGTAAAAGATGCACACAATGTTGTGGACAATCTGGCAGTGAATTATGAAGCACGATCAGTGATGGGAAAAGAATGATGTAGGGTCATGTAAGTGAACCACATGAGTTTTTCAAACATGACTAGGTATGAGCATTCTCTCTGGATAGTCAGTTACAAAGTCAATGCTAATGGTAATGTTGCAGATGGAAGTAGTGAATTGAATACGAATACCTTATTTGTGCGGTTAATCAAAATCATTACAATAAATATTTTATCAAAACATTATTAAAATCTCTATTTGTTTTTGTTTATAAGATAAGACAGTGGTTATAAAAACCTTAATGGGCAGAGCAAGTCAAAGGTTCGGTATTGGCCATGCATCCAAGGCCCAGGCCCTCCCTTTTAAAAGAACCCCGAAGGGTGCACCCCACTAGGCGTGTGGATAATTTCCCTTCAATAATATGCGGGTATGGTAAACAAATTTCCCAAAACTGGCCATGTGCTTTACAATGTCCAAAGTGTAAAGTTGTTGGACTGCCTCTTTTGCTGTATGAGTGCCCAATTGGAGAAGGATTGGTCTAAGGTAGATTCTGCGAGGTCTAAGGTAGATTCTGCGAACTGACTGATGGGCTGGACAGCAAAATAGACTATGGGCCAGGGATTCTCGTTTGTAATTGCAGAAGCTGCACTCCCTAATGCCCGGCCTTGTATTCACAGTTGGATATAGTTCTTTTAAAGGAAGAGGGTGTAGTCTGGCACCTAAAATCTGGTATAGGGCTTGCCTCCCCACGGCCTGCGTGAGATGACGTTTCCGACTGGTCCACATATGTGGGAGACTTTGAGTCTCATGAAAGCCTCTTGCTGCCAGGGATTCCATAACCAGAGTGCGAGAACGTAGACACAATTGCCTTTTTCTTGTTGCTTTAATAATAGCGTAGTTGGTTATGCTAGGGTCCCAGTTCTCTGTAGCTAGCTGCAGACGATCTTTGGCCTTTATAGAGTTTGTAGGGGCCGCCGTTTTTAAAAAGAAGTATTTTGAGAGAGTCGCCAGCTCTTCTAGCTTTTGTTGGTTGAGATCAAATTCCAAACGAACTAAGGTACTCCTGGTGCAAGCTGGTAAACGGAATAACCTTTTTTAGGCGGTACAATGTATTTTTTCCAGGTCCTGCGCAAATTTCCCTGGAAATGCCTGTTGCGCGTAGTTGAGGGACGGTAGAAATTTAGCCCTCAAGACTCTTTGTATGGCCATTGTTGATGGACTGTCCAAAGTCGCATACACTTTGCAAAGTGCGTAGGTGACCATTTTCCCCTTCTGCTGCAATTTGTGGAGGTGCGCCAGTGGGCGGCCCGATACGCTGATCCAAACCCATAGGTAGTTATAAGTTTGGATACTGTCCAGGGTCAACGTGCCCAACCGCCACTTTGCCATTTTTTTTTCAGATGATGGCCGAAGATCACTATTTTGGACTTGGCTGGATTAGCGGCCAGCTTGTTCTGAGCATTGTATACAGAAAGGGCCGTAAGCGTTTTTGGAGGTCTGTTTTGGTATGGTCGAGGAGGACCAGATCATCAGCATACTGCAGCAGCTGTATCTTTGTGAGGCCAATCCTGGGAGTAGCTAAAGAGGCTCCATACAGAGCCCGGCTCATGTCCACAGTGTGCAGTTTGAAGAGCATCGGGGTAAGGACTCATCCCTGTTTTAGCCCCAGATCCGTGGTGATTTTCTCTGTGGCGGACTGACTGGTAAGTTTGACCCTTACCCAAGTTCACGAATATAGTGATATGATGGCTTGTAATAAGGGTGGACTGATGTTCCAACGTGCCAGTTTCTGCCAAAGGATGGAGCGGTCTACCCAGTCGAAGGCTGCTCAGTAATCGATAAAGCAGGCAAAAAGCGGCGGGGTAGAGTGGGACACTGCTTGATGGACAAGATATGAGAACGCAACGATTTTATCCACAGTAGAGACCCTGGTCTGAACCCGGTCTGATTAAAGGGCAAAAGACCTTCCGTCTTGACCCAGTCCACTAATTTCGCCAAAAGTGAACTTGCATAGGCCTTGCCCTCAATGTCCAACAGGGCGATAATTCGGTAGTTCCTCAGGTCAGTATTCGGCCCTTTTTTATATATTGGTTGCAGCAGTGAACCCCTCCAAGAGTCTGGGATGTCCCCCAGGAGCCTGCATTCTGCATAAAGCTGCGCCAGGGTGTCAGACCAGAAGTCTGTATCATCCCTGAAAAGGGAACCTGGTAGACTACTGGGGCCAGGGGCTCCGTTCCGTTGTATCTTTTTTAGGATTAAACAGACCTCGCCTTTTGCCTGGGAGAATTGAAGCGGCTGAAGGGACAATGGGCTCTACTGAGATGTGTCCATGTCCCTCCCCGGGTGTTGTATCACTGTTTTGCGAAGTGCCATTCAGATCCTCGGTATACAGACTTTTGACATGGGCTACGCAGGTTGCTGCATCGAGAGGGTTCTTCCTTTTGGAGGTCCCATGAAATAGTTGGTTTAGATATTGCCAAAATTCTTGGGATTTGCGCAGCCCCAACAGGTCAAAGATCTTCACCCATTTTGCCTCTGTGAGTTCACGTTTTGCCCTCCAAACCTGTTGTGAATGGTTTATTGCTGCTAATTTGAGTTTTTTGATAGGCCCTTCGTTTGGCCTTTAGATGTTTTACGCATTGCTTTATCACTGGAGCTTGACCCAGAGCGTGTGTCGGGTTTAGGGGGATACTGTATGTGGTGTTCCCCCGCAACAGTGTGGCTAGTGCATATGCGAGTTTGTCCCATTCCCTTATACTACCCCAGTTATTAGGACCGGTCTGCCATCCGACCCATGTTGTTTTCCATGCAGCAAATTCGTTAATTATCTTTGCCCCCGTTTGATACTTCTGAGGAGCCTGTGCTGTTCTTCGCCCTGGGACGCTCCGATGCAGCGGGGGGTATAGCGGATGTCGGCTGTGATGGTTGAATGCAAAATTAAGGTGGCGTGATCACTTTCACTCCGTGGAAGCACTTCAAAGTTTGTCATCTGTTTTTGTAGCCTATCCCCTAGTAAAATATAGTCTATAGTGGTCTGATTGTTGTAGGTGGGTGCGTGAGATACCAATAACTTGCACTTTGTAGATAGGGAGTACGTAGTGGCCAGATTATATGCCTGCATGAAGGCATTAAATCGCCCAGCGCATCCAGCTGAATGACTTTCCGGTACATCTTCTCCTATTTTATGCATGTTAAGATCCCCAAGGATAATAGGTTCCATAGGAGCAAACTGTGTGAGTAAAGACTCAATCTGAGCGATCAGCTGAATGAGCTTGTCCTTAAGGGCCGGCACGTGGGGGTTGTACTATACATTGATTAAAAGTAGGGATAGTGGGCCCTTGCCCATATGAAGGCCTTTCAAGGTACCGGCCAGGAACATGTCAGAGACGATCTTTATCTCGGTAAAATGGCCTTTCAAGGCATGTTTGATGTATATGGCGATGCCCCCCACAGGTCTCCCAAATATAGTCCCTTTGGTTGCAGGTTTAAAGTATTCCGCATAACCTCCTATTGGAATGTACGTGGTTGTCCACGTTTCTTGAATGCAGATTAAATCAGCCCCTGCAAGGAGCGTAGTGGCCGAAGTACTTTGCAGAACCTTGGTCATCCCTGCGACATTCCAGGTCATAATGCTTAATGATTGGATGTTATCAGAAGGGTGTCTGGGCTGAGCAGGGCTGTTACTTGAGGCCTTTGACAATCTGGACCCCTTACTTGATAAGGCCCTGAAATTTGTTGGCCAAGTTGGCAGTGACCCAGCCGCAAGAGGCCAAGTTTAGGGAGGGTGGGGGACAAAAGGGGGGGAATATTAGATGTGGAAATAACCTGTCTCCCGCCACAAGGCCCGTCGACTCTGCACTGAATGTTCAAGTTTGCTTGTGCAAGGGAGCACTCCCCACCATGGATCCCCTTCATTATGGTGACCATAGGGGGTTCTTTGTAGGATGCTGGAGGATAAATGGATACTTTTCCTATTCCAACCTCCACACGTCAATCCCCCATTCTGCAAATTGTTCTTTTTCCTTGAGGACTCTGTCGGCGGTGTCCACATTGGCCCAAGTTACAATTCTTTGTTCCTTCCCAGGTTGTGAGGGCAGGGTGGCGAATTAGACCCTGACAATGTCCCCGGTTGTAATATGGGAGATTGTGTGTGGTGGAGAAGTTTCAAAATGTTTGTTCTATTAAGAGAATCATGATTGCCCTTTGAGGTATAGCTTGGAATCATACTTGTTTTTGGCGAATGGCCCCCTCCCAAAGTTCCCATGGGGGGCCTGTGTGTCCCAGCATTGTGGGAGGGCCGATGTGTGATGAGAGCTGTGGGTCGACCTCGGCTGGGGAGGTTGCAGGAGGGCTGGAAGGTGAAGTTCCGTCCCTTGTTTTAATCTTTGGGACTCAATTCTGGTAGGGGGGGCGTTGGGCTGATGCAAATGACCCGTTGGTTGGCCTTGAGTATTGCCCGGGCAAGTTGTTATATTTTCCCCATGCCTGGTGTCTTTCTGGGTGCTAGTGGGGGAGGTTGGGGTCCAGCCATTGGACTGGTGGAGATGTCCCCTTGGCTGGCCTTGTGCATTACCCGGGCAGGTTGTTAAATGCCCTTCATGCCTGGTGTGGTTCTGGATGTCGTTCTGGGCTCCAGTAGGAGAGATTGGAGACCAGGTAGGGGGCCAGATGGTTGCGGTGTTCCAGGTCGACAGCCTCCCTGCTGGATCAGCGCTTTGTGTGCCGGACATCCCATCATTGATGGCATTTAAGTTGGAGGGGGCTGGCTGTCCGCACAGGTTCAATGTTGGCGCAGGTCCTACTGTGTCTGGCCCCCCAAGCATCTGGCTCCTTGGCTTCTCAGAACTGTCCCCCCCACTGCATCCACTACTGAGGGCTGGTTAATTGATAGCGTGTTCGTTAAAATTAGGGCGGGTGAGGGTTTGCTGTTAGACTTCTTACAAAATATTGAAAAAATTGTCCGATTGACTGCTATATTTGTTTTTTCTGTGGCCATAATATTGCGCTGGTGATTTCTTAGTGCTAAACTCCTGGCTTGCTTCTTTTGTTTTTTGAGGCGTTTCTTCTCTCTCCGTGCTACTGGTGGAGCGGCCTGGGCAACTTCCAACCGACTGGTGGACCCTGAATTTATGGGGGTGGTGCCCCCTATGATGTTACTCCCCCCATCAATCCCTCTAAAGGTGCAGGAGGGGAGGGCTGAGTTGCTGTTGTTGTTGGTGGCTCTTGTAATTGTATGGGCTCCAGATTTTCATCCCCGACCACTGGCGTGTGGCTGCTGGTACACATCTTCGTGCTAGCTGCGACTGGGCGTGTACTAATACTGAGCTTTAGTACCAAATCAGCAAGGTGAGTACCGTCAAGATCAAGGACAGTTTGTCAATTAGCACTGAGCATCGGCAAATGGCGGGAGGGGAGGGGCGAAGGGTGTTGTCAGTATTTGAGGCCAACTTGTCAATTATTTTGGGCATCTCTGCCATTTTAGATGCCATGATTTGCAGGTTATCCATTTGCAGTTCAAGTTTCTCTGATTGCCATGATAACACGTTTATGGCAGTGGAGAGGGATGTGCTGACTGATCTTAGCAAGTTGTCCTGAGCACATGAGAGCTCGAATGGCAGGAACGATGGTGATCTATATACAGAGTCCCTTGTTTCTGAACTCAGGGGAAGATCTTTTGGTAATGCATGTCCCTCCTTTGCTAATATGAACTTTGATAAACGGGGTTCGAGTGGTGATGGCCGTGTCTTCTTTTGGTATGAGGCAAGTGTCCTTCAAGATTATTGAAGTATTGTGCGGGCTGCTAGTGCCGGTCAAAGTCCCCTCAGCTGTTCCCAAGACCTCCTCCTGGTTTGCTGCCTGTTTTGTTGTATGTGGATCAAAGAAAGTTGGAGAGGCTCCCAAGTTGTGCCAAGACAGAGATCTTTTCGTCCGCCCCCTGAGCAGTGTGGATGAGAGCCGATGAGAAGATGACTCTGTCCCCATTGGTGGGGGGGCTGGATCTGTTAGCCCTCCACCTGTTGTTATACTGGCCCTTGGGGATTCGCCTTTTAAGGTTGTTGCTCCAAGAAGCATTTTGACTGTAGAAGGCTCTAGGCTCTTAAAAGCATTGTCATCATCATGTATCAATATAGGAGATGTTGTATTCACGGAGGTATCGAAGTGCTCTGAGGGGTCTGAGGGCTGGTCGGCCCTGTGTCCAGCGCCCGAGTTTGTCCACTCTGGGCTGCCAGCTGTGGTGACGGGGTCTTTGGCCCTTGCCCAACTATGCAGATTGTACGTATTCCCACCCTTGTGGTGGCCCTTAGGCTGGATCTTCGACCAATCGGGCGCTCCCCCCTTGGCGGCCTTGTTGATGGACATGTCCGCAGCTGTGGATAGGCACTGTGCAGGAGCAGGTTCCAGGCCCGGTTGCGGGGAGGCGCGAGAGCAGGGCTCACTGGGGTGCCGCGAGCCGCATCCGACCTAGTTGGCCCGCCTCTGCAGAAACTCCCGGGCACTTCACTCTGCATCCGCCGCTAAGGGAGGCCGCGCTCTCACGCTTATGCTCCAGACGCTGCCGCTTAAAACCTTTGCACTTGCCTGCCGAGGCCTGTCTCCACCGTCCTGCCTTGCCGCTCTACTGGGCTCTCAGGCAGAACCCCCGCAGTCACTGCTTCCGGGTAATTAAAATGTACACCCCTGGTGATTTTCTCAGGGCTGGGTTAGGTCAACTTGGAGCCGGGTTCAAGCTGCTGTGATCCATGGCTCCCCCACTCCGTCAACTCGCTCGCCTCGCCATGTCCACACAGGATACTGGAACACAAACAGTGGTGTCTACCGGACTACTGGGCAAAATTTATAACACCATAATCCAGCACAGACATAAAGGCATAATGCAGGATAGCGTTAACGATGAGGAACAATTATTCCCTGGCTTCCCCCGCGCCGTCCTCTGTAGCTGATGTCGCTAGTTCCAGTTACCGCCGGGCAGATGAAGAAACGCTGCCACACTGCTCCACTCCGCTCCGCACTCTCGGTGTAGTCGGAGCCGGAAGCATTCCCAAGCGGAGTGAGCAGAGTGAGAGGGCGGCACCTCCGCAAGCTGTACCCAGTCTTGGACGCACACCACCGGTCCGCCTCCATGGGAAGGGCTCGATCGGGCAGCCACGGTCTCGAGCTCAGAAGCAACAAGGCGTCAGCAGGATGCGGGCACCGGGGCTCGAAGATCCAAACTTCAACGCCGCTCTCTGGGGCTCCAAGGCTCCGAAGCTCCAAGCTCCAACACAGCTCTCTCACAGTTCTCGGAACTGGAAGCACAGGAGTACCACAACCCCTGGAAATCTGTATGGAAGTAGTCTGACAGGTTGAGTATGTAGACTGTGCTCCAAACACACTTTGTACAATTGTGGACAAATGTGGTGTGTCTTTAGGTTATGTTTTCCACCAAAACCATTCATTTAATGGTTAGTAATGTATTTTCTTGGCCTGGATGACCTGCCAAGGATATAGAATGACACCAGCAGAAGGCTTATTCCTGTAATTCATCTGTGTGCAAAACTAGAACGTCTTCTTTAAAGATCAGGCTATCACAATAGATATGTGCAGGGTTCTTGCTTCTACCTAGCATCTAATATTTCAGTGGAACTTGAGACTTCATATTAAAATCTTCAGTAAGAATCAAACCAAATAACAGATTCTTCTGAGACAATGCCTTGTGGAGTTTTTTTGCCTTATTTTTATCATGGTTCCGAAGTCTAGATAGGCCACCTGCCTTGTTGATTGTCACTCCAGGACGTGAAGTGATTCCAGTATTGAATTTGCAAAAGAAAAGCATCCAATGAAGTTGTCATAAAGTTAACACCTGAGCTGAGCATTGAAACTGCAATGTATTAAGTAGAGTATATTATTACAGTAGAATATAATGTCCCATTGTGGAATGCCTTTTTTTGTGCTCACTATGTCTGATTCTGCTATTGTTTAATTTTATTCTGTGAGAAGCACATTCTTAGCAATGAAAGACACAGAATGCAAATGCCCTTATTTGGGCAACTTCAACCTGCAATGCCTCAGCCTCAATGATATCTTGTCAAGAAGGATCAGTATAGCACATGATTGAGGCTGAGGCAAAACAATGTTTTTAAGGCTACAATGCCTGTTCAGCATCTGAGGTCCATTGACAGGAGAGTCCTTTATGCAAAAAATGGGTGTAACAACTTGATGTGCCAGATGAGTGGAATAAACTACTGATATACATTGGCATAGTCATACCAATTCTGTATATTGTCTGTACATGTAGGAGCTGGCCATTTCAGAATTGCTTTTACTCTCCTTAGATCCATCTAAATAACAGATTAAGTGAAAAACGGCCATGAATTCTACTGAGGTCAAGTGAAGGGTACACTTTTCAAGTTTCTCATACAGATTGAGTTCCCACTGACATGCTAAAAGAATGTTGTTCATCTGTGTGTGAGTAGATACAGATGTAGTCAATACAGACAACAATACATACATCAAGGAAGTTCCAAAGAATCTCATTCATGATAACACTAGAATGCAGCTAGGTGTTATAGAGTCAGAAAGGCATAACACAGTACTTATAGATATTGTAGTTTATTCAAAATGCAGTCTTTCACTCATCTCCCCCAAGGAATCTGATGAGACAATATGCCCCTAGTGATCCAGTTTTGTATAAATGATTGCAAGACACACTTAGTCTAATAGGACAGTTATCAAGGGCAATGGATAATGATGTGTAATGGTGACCCTATTTAGGGCAAAATAGTCTGTACAAGCCTGACGTTTAGTGTCTGATGAATTCAGTAGCCATGAGATTGTCTAGGTATGTTTTAAATACCCCATCTCTTGCTCGGTGAGAGCTTGATTTATGCAATGCAGTGCTACTTTAGGCTGGTGGTCAAGCCTGCAATCAAAAGTGTGATGCGGGGGCACAACACCTGCCTTTGTATTACCACAGTCATTCCAGCAATCTCTATATTGACCAGAAAGTCTGATAGTTCAGGATCTTTCGCTTTATAGGGCAATGGTGCAACTGATTCTGGAGGTTCCTGATAACAGGTAGGATAGCAGTCAAGGAAAGCCATGGTTTCCTTATGAATTACCAAATGAAACTGCAATCATGACTGTGATGCCATTGAATACCAAGAATGGCACCAAACAGGGGGTCATCAATCGCACTGAAGCTAAGTCTTTCTTTGTGACCTATATCCAGTAAAATGTTGATATGGTTGGTCTGTAGGGTGATTTAACTTGAGGAGAGCTCCAAGCAATCAACAGCTTCTACTTATTATGGTTTGTCTTTAAAGATACAAGGGATGGCAAATGCTGTTAAAGAAGTTCCCAATTGTACCTGAGCATTTGTTTGTCCTCTGACCAAATGGTTTCTGCCACACAATGGTTGAAGGTAGTTAGGTAAGTGAGAAGAGCCTAACTGCCCTTTTGTATTTCTAAGCTCATTCTGATTGGCTTACATGTCGGTATGCTTAGCGAAAAGCCTATTCATGGTTTCTTTGACATTGGAGAAGTTGCACAACATGGGCCATTTCTTTTCAGTAAAGGTATTGACCAGAAACAGTGTTGACCCCAGATAGGCAAGAACAAAAACCACCCTGGAAGAGTCATCAATGAAGGATATCCCTTAAATCTTCAGCTTGATGTTCTTATTTATCTCGTGGGAACCAAATGTGACCTGGAAACACTTTGTTTTTGGATGATGTAATCATTAATATAAACTAAATTTGCTTCACTGTGTACTGGAGTTACTTGAGTGATTACATGTTGTATAGCTTGCATTCTTTCATCCCAGAAATAGTCTCATAATTGGTTGTAAGCAAACCTTCTTATTCAAGAATTATAGTGTTGTTTATGATTAGCACATCATATATTGATCCAGATGAATGAGTCGATAGTCAGTTGAACTACCCACAAAAGGCACCCAGATGTTCATGGAAAAAGTTGAAAAAGGTAGTTTGAGGAGGGTTGCCACCTTCATGTAGTTGACTCAATCATTGATGTTCCACAAATCCCTATTCGGCAGTTGCCCAGGAGAATATTGAGGTCAGCTGAGGAACTCTTATCTGCCAGACATCAGAGCTTAAAGAAAATGCCAGCGGTAAATTGATCCAGATCCTTGCAAGGGATTTGTTGAAAGCCCGTCCTACAGATTCATTCCCACAGATGATGGCAGATAAACCAGCTTTATTTTTTTCGGAAGGACCCAAAGCACTTTTTTTTATTTGGATAACTCTTTGCCCACTGCCTTCGAGCAGTTTAGTTGTCTATTCTGGTCTTTAGTGCTTTATGGAACTCTATGAAGATGCTCAAATCGTGATCTGTGGGTCAGAAGTGCTTATTTGAAATGGTGCTCAAACACTTTGTAATGCTAGATGTTGACCCCGAAATGTGCAGATGCTTTTAATTATTTCATAATGTATTTTCAAATTTTGCTTAAAAAAGATGTTCTTTACATCTTTGTGCAAATTATAAAACTATTCCTGCTAATAAAATGATCCTCGTACTACTCTGTAAACATCCTTTGATTCAACTCGGTAAAGGGAATTCGTCAAAAACAATTGATACATTTTTAATTTGAAACCAATTTGGCCCATCTACTTGTTGTGGATTTACAGGAAAATCTTTTTTAAAAACCCGTAGTAGATGCTCTAAGGTTAAAGATTCTGCCAACCCTTGACGGTTTTCAATAAATATATTTTTTAATCTGAATATCCGCAAAAACAAAAAAAGAAAGAAAACGTTTATTATACATGCCCAATGGTCACAGCCGCTTGGTGGAAGCGTCTGTGAATTCTGTGAAACAACGGAGAATTCTATTTGCCAAATGTATAAGTTGGGTTTCCAAGACAAGTTTTCTTGACACAGAGAAACACTTCAGGCCATATCAGCAACGGCCAGCGATAATTATCGCTGGCCGTGCTTAGCGATAGTTTTATTATCGCTGGCTATCTCTGCTTTTTATCGCCCTGGTAGCGTGTTATCATCATGGTTTCCCAGCGATGTTCCCTGCAAAAGGGCGATAACCTTGCTGATACGACCCTGTGGCCGTATCAGCATAATCCACCCCCAATGTTAGGGTTGGCTTAGTCAGGATTTTAGCAGACGTTAGTTTTTGAAGAAAACAGCAGTTTTCTCCAAAAACTAACGTCTGCTAAAATACAAGGGCATCCTTGCTGATAGCACAAAGCCGCGTTATTGCTCTCCTGACATGTAGTGTATGTCAGGAACGCCCACTTTGCATCTCATTAGCGATACAAAGGTAGGCGTAGTGTAAAAGGGTGCTAACATTGGAATACGCATGTTAGCACCCTCTTGCTGATAGGGTGTTGGTTTTATCTCTGCTTTTCTGGCTTTTAAAGCCAGAAAAGCGGAGATAAAGCCCTTGATGATATGCCCCTTCGTTCTCTATATTTTTACGGCCTACAGCTCGCCTTAGACATTTCAAACATATCGTTACACGTTTTGTCATCTTTCCAGGTCGCATTTTCAGCAAAGCAGTTGGAATATTCTTTCTATTTAAGCATTGAGGACTTAATGAGATCGTGCTAAGTCAGTCTTGTAATGTATTTCTAATAGCAGCCTGTCTCTTGATCGCTCAGCATTTCTATACAATACTCCAATGTTCTTTCAATAATTCAAAGAAATAACTATTATCACTTTCAGCATTTCTCATTTCAGTGTGAAAGCAATAATTGAAATTCTTTGGCAGAACATAATTCAAACAGAATGATGGAATCACTGGGTATTATTCAACCATGTTTTATTGATTGTATGGATTTACTCTTATGTGTCTTCCATTATGTACGCCCTTCAAGATTCTGTAGATTTAATTTTCAATACAAGGGACCTAGTCAAGCATGGGTGGCCTCTGTGGTAGAGGTGCAAACATCGTCATTAGTTGAAAAGCAGCACAAAGTAAGTCAAAAAAGGAATTATGAAATGGCTTTTACATGCAGTGACTATATCAGCTACATGCAACTCATCAGAGGCTTTTGTAAAATCGTTAAAGCACCAGTAGTCCTTCATGCATACATTTGAAACATCTATTTTGTCAAGTAGTTTAAAAAAGCATTGGAAATGCCAATACGTCTGGTTTATCAATGACAGTGACTTTTTTGTCATTGTTGGGTTTAGGCATGTATTAAGTCATGATTCCTGCACTCTTTCCACTCATCTATCCATTTATCAACCCATTAACTCATTCTTGCATTTACCTTCTGGCACAAACAAAATAAAACATATTCAAACTCAACAAATGCAAGATAAAATGAAAGAATGCAAGTAGGATAAAGAAAAGATGTCTGCCTAAACAGGGCGGGCATATGCTTGCATTAATGAAACTAAACATAGCAGTTGGTGTCTGTGTTACAAAGGTTTTACAGAAGTGCACTGCAGATGAAATGACCATCAAGCAAGCAACCCGTTAGCACTTCCAGGAGAACTGTAGCATTCTCCTAAGTAAAAGTAAAAGAAAAAAGAAGAAAAAAGAAATGAAAGGGGTACTATAAAAGGAGAACATTGAAAATTCAGGGACTACCCAGGAAGCCCTCACACTGAAGTGCACTTATGACTAATGTGGACTGAACTAATATCCAGTGCAGGAGGCTGTCATGGATGGAATTGAGTGTAAATGACATACAGACAGACCAATGCAGAAAGGGGCTGACTCGTAGGCATTACTGGCGGTCGCTAGTAGGTAGTGATAATTAGGACCTAGTTTCCATGGGAAAAGCATTTTTGTTTTGCCAATAACTTTGGCGTTGTTTGACGCATCTTCATTTCGTTTTCAAGACTAATTTGCTGCTTACTTCAGCTGCTGTCTTTAAAGTTTCAGGATGATCCGTCCAGTGGGGTCCGAGAACAAGGGGATGCTTAAAAGTGTGTTTTTTTCCATGTTAATTCCCATAGGACCATTAGACACGGCTACAGCCTGAACAGCTGAACGGAATTAAAGCAGATTTGGCAGGAAGGTAGATGTTGGTTCCTTGAAGGGCCTTTTTGCGATTTGGTGTAAATCCATCTAGTAGTTTTTGAGATATGATTTGATATTCAAACATACATATATAGGGACACAGAGGATTTACAACTCCAACTTTCAGTTACGCGAAGCCATGCACCAGGAGGAGTTCTGTAATTAGCTGGCCACAAGCTGTGTGAAATGTTGCAGCCACCATTTCATGAAGTGGAGCCATTCCCGGGGATGAATGAAAACAAATAAAAAGATTGAAGTGGTTATAATAGGAGGACCCTGATAGAGTGACAAACCCACTCAGAGGCCCACTCAGTGACACACTCATTTACAGACCCACTCAGACAGTGATGCACCCCCTCATAGTCCCATTCAGACACTGACATGCCCACTCACAGACACACTCAGACACTGAAGCACCTACTCAAAGGCTAACTCAGATAGTGATGTTGTCTGAGCAATTGTATGGGTGTATGAGTGTCTGAGCGAGTGGGTGAGGGGCTGTGATATTGATTGCATGGATGACTGAGTGGGTGAGTCAGTGGCTGTATGAGCTAGTGAATGGGTCTGTGAGGGGCTGTATGGGTGACTGAGTGCATGTATGTCGGTGAGTAAATGGATGTGTCAGTGGTATATGAGTGAGTAACTACATATGTGAAAGGCAGAATAGGTGAGTGTTGGGGTATATGAGTGACTGTATTTGTGAGTGAGTATGTGGTAGTATCTATATGAATAAGTGAGTGTGTGTGAGTAAACCTGTATAGGTGAGTAGGTGGCTGTATGATTGACTGCATGGATGAGTGAGTAGGTGTGTGAGTAGCTCTATGAGTGACTGACAGTGTGTGAGTGGCTGTATGGGTGTATGAGTGGATATATCAGTAGCTGTATTAGTGAGTGGGTTGGTGTATTAGTGGCTCTATGGGTGACTGAGTGGATGTGTGTATAGATCTATGAATCAGTGAGTGGGTATGTAAGTACTGGCATGGGTCTGTGAATGGTTTTGAGAATAGAAGAGTGGAAGTTGGAGTGGCTGTATGAAAGGTTATATTGGGGTGTGAGTGGGTGTGTCAGAGTCTGTAGATTATGTCATCTGTGATGTCATTTCATATGTCATCAGTGATGTCACTGAAAATATCATGAGTGATGCAATATGTGAGGTCATAAGCAGTGCATTGCAGGGGTGTGAGTTATAGTTAGCACAGCTAAGTATAACTGCTGAATTTCTCTGGTTTTGTACGAGTGAAATCTGAGCCTAACTGTAACATATCTGTAACCTTTGGTTTTTACAAGTGAATTTCTAAGATTTTTTTATTTCCATTTCCTAACTGTAACCATTGTTTTTTTCTGTGAATTTCTAAGGTTTTTTTAAATGCTAATTTCTAACTATAAAGTCCCTATAATCTTTGTTTTTTTCAGAGAATTGTCATTTTTTTTAACTAGTAGTTGTGTTTTCAGAGTGGTGGAGAAAGGGGGATGGGCCTCCAACCAGCTCTCAGGAATACCTCTGTGTAGGACTTACAGGAGATACCAAAGGGCTTTTTGGCCTCCAAGGTCCTTCAAGAGTAAAGTGTACTTCATTTCCTAACCAGTAGTGCACCACAGGCCGCATTTGCCGAGTGGTGAAGAAAGGGGGCATGCCCTCTGAAGACCTCTTAGCAATACCACTGTGTGGGTATTATTGGAGATAACAGGAGGAGTAGTTGGCCCCCAGGGACATCCTTGGGAGCCAACTACCACTCCTATTACCTCCAGTATGTCCCACACAGCAGGATCACTGATACCTGATAGTAGGCCACACACCCTTTCTCCACCACTCTGCAAACGCACCTCCTGGCACACTACTAGTAGGGGGATGAAGTCCCCTTGGCTATATTGAGGGTCCTTGGGGGCCAACTACCCCTCCTGTTACCTCCAGCAAGTCCCACACAGTGGGTTTGCTAAGATGTTTTCGGTGGCCATGCCCCCTTTCTCCACCAATCTGCAAACACACCTCCTGCAGCCCTACTAGTTGGGGGATAAAGTCCCCTTGGCTCTTGATGGTCCTTGGGGGCCAGCTAGCCTTTCTGTTACCTCCAGTAAGACCCACACAGGTAGATTGCTGAGAGGTCATCAGAGGCCACGCCCCCTTTCTCCACCACTCTGTATTATATAATAGTGTTACAGTACCACTAGGGACCAAGGGCTCACTGGTTTCTTTCCCTGTGGTCACTGTAAAGCGTGCAGGAATAAATACATGAAAAAAGAACTCACTACTGACAAAGGGTTCTCCAAGAAGATCACACAATTTATGACATGCAGTAACCCGTATGTTGTGTATGTACTTGAATGTCCATAAAAACTCTAGTATATTGGCATCACCATCCAACCGGCCTAAAACGTGTACTAAAACACATGGGAGCAATTACCAATCATGACCAATGATACTCAGTTTGCACAACATTTCTAGCAATATCATTACTCAAATAGTGCGCTATTGACTTACTATGCCAACAAACATATTCCTTGAGCACACAGGGGAGGTGACCGAGTGCTCAAATTCAGGCAACGTGAATCTAAATGTATTATTGAATTTCAAACTAAGAGCCCAGGTGGCCTCAACCTTGGTGAGGAATTGGGAGTGCATTTATATGAAACATGAACTGTCTTAAGTATTTCTGTGCCTAACCTTTTCTACTCTTCTCTCCTTTGCTTCTAAGGATTGCAGTATCATTAGAACAATGTGGTCTTAATCACTTGTTACTATACTAATGCACATTTTATTTCAGGGTTTTAATGCATTCCTTTTTTTGTCTTTCCTTTGTTTTTTCACAACTGGAGGAAAGGAAGGGACTCACCCTACTTCGGTAGCTTCACAACATGGGCACCCTACCCTTTTCTTCAGAGGCACGTTGCGGTATCAGTCACTTCAGTTAAGAACGTACTCCTGGGTTTTGATTTTGCCAATTCAAGTACTTTCTTCGAATATGTTATGTCTGACCTTGTTACAAGAGTTGGGACAATTTCTTATTTGGAACCATGTTCAGCTGTACATTAGGGCCTTCCAACTTAGGGTCTTAGCATTCCAGCGTCAGCAATGCATACGCGACGTAGCGACGTAATCTGGGCACTAGCCGACCATTTACAGAACAGAATCCTGCACCCATTTCAGACAACTACTATTGTGAGCTACCATTAGCCTATACCAGACGTCAGTGACTGGCTCGTAACTTTATCTAGAATTGACTTTAGGAGATAGTCTGTTTTTCACCTTCATCACTCACCTTGATTTACTATATACCTTTGTCTAGTGGAACACACATTCGTCCCATGGGACTGCCAACTGGGTTGGTACCTTTCCTTTACCACACTTGCAATATCTATTACTCCAGTGCAGGTGCAATGGGTTCTATACACTGGTATAGCACTATGTATTAGAATTTTGACTGTGGCCAGTCAAGGAGAACATTTGTGTTTGGATATTCTCATCCCTATAAAGTCACGGTGGTTGTATCACAATTATAAGATGTCCCCCATATTTACCCACAAAAGTCACTGCTTTGCAGGGGCTATGGATAGTAATCACTTTCGTCCACTTATGAATTCACACTACGTGTATAATATATGATGTCTAATGTGGTATCTATTGTGACCAATATTATTTGGTTCATATACATGTTATCTAGTAACATTGGCTATGGTCACAAGCCTGGACTATTTTTATTTGCACACATGAACGATTGTTTGACATTCAAAGATGGCCGCCATTAGCAAGTCACTCCCCAATACGATTGTGTGTCCTTTCTTTATGTCTAGGTATTTTTCCAGAGATACTGTGTATACTTTCATTTTTTACGTGTGAGCAAGGCTTTTTTACAGCCGAAACGCATTACGGAGAAGTGGAATAAACATTCCTGAAACTTACTGTTTCCGCTTTTTGATGTATATATATATATATATATATATATATATATATATATATATATATATATATATATATATATATATATATAAAATATTCACTGAAAAAAACATAGGTTTCAGGCACTTTATAGTTAGAAATTAGCATTTAAAAAACCTTAGAAATTCACTGAAAAAACCATAGGTTTCAGGGGCGTTATAGTTAGTTAGACATTTCACTCGTACAAAACCAGTGAAATTCCCCCGTTATAGTTACTTCAGCTAACTATAACTCGCGCCCCGCAATGCACTGCTGATGACGTCACATATTACATCACTCATGACATGGTCATTGACATCACTGATAACATCACTGATGACATCTCAAATGACACCACTGATGACATCACTGATGACATCATCCAGTGACTGTGTGTTTCTGTAAAGTTTAAATATGTTTAATATATATAGGGAAAGGCGTATTAAAGAATGAGTGGGTGTATAAGTGTCTGAATGGATGATTTAATAGGTGCGTGACTGACTCTATAAGTGAGTGATTAAACATATCTTACTGAATGCATGGGTTAGTGACTAAACTGTGTGAATGTCTGTATCCGTCTGTCTGTTGGTGTGTAAGCCAATACCTGGGTTTGTGAATAGCTTCATGAGTGTCTATATGAGTTATTGATTGGTTGTCTGAGTATCTGTATGGGTGCCTGAGTGTTTGTGTGGGTGGGGTGTGTGTGACTCTGGGCATAGATGTGTGAGTGGGTGATTCACTGGGTGCATGGTTTCAAGAGTGCATCTGTGATGGACTGTATGGGTGGGTGAGTGTGTGTATGGGTGTGTTAGTGAGTGAATGTTTAGCTCAGTGGTACATGTGTGAGTAACTACATATGTGAAAGGCAGTATATATGTGTGTTAGAGTATACAAAATGGCTATAAGTGCGAGTGTATGATTGTGAGAGTGGCTGTATGGATGAGTGGGTGCTTGTATAAGAGCATAAGAATGTGCTAGTATTTGTATGAGTAAGTGAGCTGGTGTTTGTTTAACTGTATAGGTGAGTAAATGGGAGTGTGATTAATTATTTGCATGAATGACTAGGTGTGTGAGTACCTCTATGGATGAGTGGTGATGTGTGAGTGTCTATATAGGTGTATCAGTGCATATGATAGTCCTGTACTGAGTGACTGTAAGTATGAGTGACTGTACGGGTGAGTGAATGGATGTGTGTGTCGACCTAAGAATCAGTGAGTGGGTATGTTGTTATTGGTGTTGGAGTGTCTATGGTTTTGAGAATGGCAGTCTGTAATTTAGAGTGGGTGTATAAAAATGTATATTAGGGTGTGAGAAGAGGCATCAAATTATCACATGGATGATGTCATCAGTGAAGTCATCAGTGATGTCATTTGAGATGTCATCAGTGATGTCACTGACCATGTCATGAGTGGTGTGATATGTGACATCATCAGCAGTGCATTGCGGGGGCGCGAGTTATAGTTAGCTGAACTAACTATAACGGGGGAATTTCACTGGTTTTGTATGAGTGAAATGCCTAACTATAACGCCCCTGAAACCTATGGTTTTGTCAGTGAATTTCTAAGGTTTTTTAAATGCTAATTTCTAACTATAACGTGCCTGAAACCTATGGTTTTTTCAGTGAATTGCAAAGGTTTTTTAAATGCTAATTTCTAACTATAACATGCCTGAAACCTATGGCTTTTTCAGTGAATATATATATATGTATGTGCAATATAACTGGGTCTGTCTATAGGTATATTTTCTTAATATTGTGTCAAGCGCTTGCACATCTAGAAAGGCATTAAGGCACAGAAACAAAAGACTGGAGTGGAGCGTGTTTACTGCCCATCACACCGCTGTGCTGTTAGTTATACTGTTGTAACTTGAACAAAGCCAAGGAATGAAGCAAACCATAACCCCCTTAACTCGACGTATGGCCACCAGAGTTCTACGGCCATGCACGCGCAGGTGCGTCTAAGGTAAACACGTGTGGGTGTGTATTTACACTCATATCTTTCTGTGTGCATGTTTGTTTCTATACAGGTGTGGGTGCTGAGTGTGTTAGTGTATGCGCGTACACGCTGTATGTTTATACGCATGCACAAGCAGACACCCATAGTGGAATACCATGAGAGTGTAACGTGCTTTGAACTCTGTCTATCCTTTTGTACAACTATTGACACCTCTTCACAGCACAGGAAACGCTGGTTTGTTTATGCTGAAGCAGGTAACTGTCTCAACCTCCCCCCTCTGCCCCTTAAAAAAATGCTCCTCCTCGGCTTAAAGCGATGCAAACAGAAGTTACTCCTACAGATATGACAAAAACATGTAAACACAATTAATGAGACAGCCACTAACAGTAGCCTTTGATTCCAAGTGTACACGTCTGTCAGGGTGCCAGCCTCGCCACCCCAGGCTAACAGTCATGGTTTGACCCCCCCTGCCAGGCGAATAGCAGCTGGGTGTGAGGTGTCTGCAGAGATTACAGCAAAACTAGGGCATGCCACCCAGTCACAAACACGTGCAGCAGCCAAAAGCATGCATGCACAGAAACAAATACACGTACCACGATACAAACACATACATGGTACATACCCAAGCACAGACATGCGCGACACACACAGAAGCAAAGATGCAAAAACTGAGACACACTCAGAAACAGATCACACACATTCAAAATCATACACACGTGTACACACACACACCTCATATGCACACTCCAAAATACGAATATAGATAGACTCACAAATGCACTGACACGAGCAAATACCCTCAGACACACATACGCGCAAACACCTGTACAATTAATAAGAATGCATGCAGAATTTACATGCACTCACATGCAGAAAGGAGCACACTACCCCATCCAGGTGCGCTCCTACCCACCTCCCTCCCCCACCCAATCCCCCAGGTGTAAGCCACAGTCAGTGAGCAGAGGACCCTCTATGCACTATCTAAGGAAGTTTCATAAAACACTTGTACAGATGTTGTCTCAAGACTGGATACAATCGAGTCTGCTTTTAAACACACGCCCATCTTATCACAGCTCTCAAACTTTCTTTGGTGCATAACTACCCTCCCCAGAATGCGGCACTCTTCTCGCCCATGCTGCCTATGCTGTCCATGCCCTCGGTACTGCCGTGAACTCTCCCAAAAATGTACCTGGGCAGCTAGTGTTCTGACCGCAGCCGTGCCCTCACCCTGCACAGACAATACCCTGCTAGTGTCTGTGCTGCACCAATGCCCTAGCCGTTTACTGACCCCTATGCTCCTAGTGCCTGGCCTTTAGCAAGGCACACACCTAGTACTACCCCCTACCCGGGCAGTGTGTGAGCTGCAGCAGTGCCTTCGCCCAAGGTTTACCCATTGAATCCAGCACCCGGCTGCAGCCGCCAGTGGCCTCACTCAGTACTGACCCTTGATGTCAGTGTCATGGCTGCGGTAGGGGCGGCATTGGAAGCGGTCCCTAAGTTATCAGTGCCTGGTAAGAAGAAGCACCCTCACCCAGTATTGACCATAGGCTGCTAGTGTCATGATGGCAATTACAATATTGCATGCCTCCGGGACTTGGCCCACCCAGGGGTAAATAAAAATGAAGCGCGGGAATCCGCGCTTCGTTTTTTTAAAAGATTTCGGCCGCAATTCGCGCTGGGTGGGCGAATCTCGCCGATTTAAACAAAAAATGCTTTAGTTACATTTTACATGGATCTTTGCCATCTGACGGGACATCTCCCACTCTACCTGCCTGTCCTACATCTTACATGTGTAGATTATGCACCTCTTAATGCCACAGAACTCATTATCAGCTACTTTTAAATTAGTTAGTTTCATATATATATTATTTACAGAGCTTTGAGACGGTAGAAGTGCACCATTTACCCCTATATGAAATAACCTCAAATATGAATTATTATGACCACAGTTGGCACCTCATAGTCGGGTAATATTTAAGATGTGATCTTGGTATCCTTCTGATGTATCTATTGTCCGTCCTTACTGTGGTGGCGCACGCACCAACAAACATTGCTTTCTGCAGAGGTTCGCGGTGTAAGCACTGTAAACCAACTGCACTCAGCACTAGGCGGGCATGGCGAGATACCCCAATGCCTCCCTTTTTCACAGCAGTCTGTCGGTATGGCCTGCCCCCTCTTGCCCCGTAAAATAGTCCCTTTTGTAGACCATAAAACTTCCAGAGGAAGGTGGCTGGTGGCGACCGGGCAGGTCCACAGACTGCCTGCTATTTAACCATAGGCCCAGGGCCCTGGCCGGGTACGAGGCCTGTGGAACAAGACACAAACATGCCACGGGCCTTTAGAAAACAAGCATTGGCATAGCCAATAGGTCTCGCCTTTGGTACCTTATAAGTGTTTAGCCATGCAACAGTTGTTGTTGCACAAAGGATATTGAGCTGCATAACTAAATACTTATAAGGTCCCAAAAGCGAGACCTATTGGCTATGCCACTGCTTGTTTTTAATGTGAGCGACTTACTTAGGACATCAAGCAAGACATACCGAGGGGAGTGAGAGGCCTTCTTAGTATGGGAGCAATTTTGTGGGTGGATGCACCTTTAAATGTAAAACTTTTCTCGGTGGAAACCTCCCATTGCCTTCTCCATTCTGTCAGCAACGGTTTATCAAAAAAGTTTAGAAAGGTTATTAAAAGAGAGTACATTTGTATTCGAATAGGCTAACGATCCATTTAGCAACCTTGAGGAGGGGACTGGGCATTGAGCAACTAGGGATTTGCCCTTCTGACAAAGGAGAGGGAACCGCAAGGGGCCAGGTGGCAAGACAAATGGCGGCACCCGTGCTTTAGCTTAAACATTTTAAGCTAAAGTTGGGTGCCGAGATTGCTTGAAAAGTAAAGAATTGTCTATTTCTTTACTTTTGAAGCAATCTCAGCACCCGACTTTAGCCTAAGATGTTTAAGCTAAAGCATGGGTGCCACCATTAACAGAATGGAGAACATCAAAGCGGCTGCGAAAGTGAAAGCAATAGCGATAAAGCGCGGCGCACGTGCCCGCGCACATGCACTGTAGCTCTAGGCTGGCCATGGTAGCACTTTTTGGAGCCCTCCCAAAAAGTCTCGCCAGACCAGCGCATGGGCTGGGTCAGGCGAGACCTAAAAAGGCCCCTGGCTCTTCAGACCTCCACCAGAATAGATATCCCACACATTTTTAATTCGTCTTCATTTCAGTGACAACAATGGCACGCCTGAAAGTTGGACACAGTTTGAGTGTTGCGGGGTCCCCGGGCCCAGCTGTCCATATGGGCTGCAACATGTACGACACAGCCCACAATGGGCGCAAGTGACAGGCCGTACAAAACCCGGGGGGGCTCCCCTGACTCGGGGATGTACTGCCCCCCAGCAACCCATTCATGAAGAGAGAAAGGCGAGGTCCCTTGTCCCGGCGCCCCTTCCTCAGTATGCACGCCCCTGACATCCTCGGCGCCCAGCCTCCAGCATTGAGCGCGTTTTGTGCGGCTACTGTATATTGTTCAAAGATAGATTGCGCACGCTGCCCCTCCGCCGGTGGGGGCGGCCACACAGGGCTCTGCGGCCCTCAGTCACTTAATAAGAGACCGAAACAGGGGGAGTGACTATTATCTGTCTGATGCCACAGCGCACTGAAAGCTGCGAGAGGCCGGCTATGCGCCTAATCTGGAGGGCGGAGAGGGACCCCCACCCCCTTCAGTACAGGATGTAAGACAAGTCACAAACATATTGTGTATGTGCTTTATGACGTACGATGCATCAGTGAGGAAATTAGTAATATTGTCTGTCTGCTAACACAGCATATTCCACAATCCTTCCCTCCGTCCGTCGTCCATCCAGACAGCTAGATAGATATATTAATTGATCTAATAGAGAGATGTATGGATTATACAGTAGAATACATATGTTCTAGATAAATATTTACTTCGACACCGATCTATGGTGTTCAGTAGTGTGTGTAAGGTGCATTGTGATGTAGCAGGCATCATGACCTCCGTGCTTAATTTGTAACAGGGCCCAAAGTTTTGCTAAGAAGCTCGAGGCTGGCGCTATCTACGGTCTGGCTGCTCAAGGCCATGTAGTCTTGATTCTACCTCATGTCTCTTCCTTCTACCACCCCATACTTCCTGTCTCTTTATATCACTCC
Source organism: Triturus cristatus (assembly GCF_964204655.1). Lineage (NCBI taxonomy): Eukaryota > Metazoa > Chordata > Amphibia > Caudata > Salamandridae > Triturus > Triturus cristatus. Next base: position 1,360,301,221 of record NC_140591.1, on the reverse strand, counting down.
TTCGGCTCTTTTTCCTTCCTGCTTTCTTCCTTTTTTATTGTTTTTCTGTGTTTCTGATGCTTCTGCTTTCACCCATTTGTGTTTTTCACTCCTATGCTCTGGATCAAAGTCTGGGAGGAAAAATAAGTGTCGACCCCCCAAAATGGCTGCCGGTAGGCTCCACCTCTAACCACTGGCACAAATTAAGCACGGCTGATCTGATTACTAGTCTGTCTGATTGTGGCTACCGTACCTCGTCCAAAACAAACCCGTGTGTTTTAAAGGGGATATGCTTCAAGCGCCTGTGTAATAGAAATAGTGCAGTAATACTATTGAGGGCGCTACTTTACTTTAGTAACTTGCAGCTTGTCTGTCCTTCTATAGGTGACAGTGTTTCCAAACAACCGACTGTGCATTATGGGAGGAAGACAACAATATCATTAACCACAATGAGCTGGTTCTTCCTCAAAGCCATCCGCTTGAATCTTGCAGAATGCCCCATTATACCCTCTTACCCAATTTCAGTCCATAATGTGTTCCCTCTCTCCACATAACCTGGATGCACTCACCGCATCCATGCCTGCACGCGAGACATAGTGCACCTGCCGCGTGCCGCCATGGCCTGTTTACATGGGATAGCATTGGTTCCGGTGTAAATTTACGTCAATATTTGCACCAAACCCATCGCACTGTTCTGTCAGTGAAGGTGTTGCTTTTGCACTTGCCCGCTTGTGAAATGTTCACATTTTTGCACGAGCCAGTGCGTGAAAAGGTGGCTGCAAAATTACATTAACCCCATTGAAACTCAACGCAATAAGGCAAAGTTTGGTGCAAACCTACACATTCTGAAGCCTGCCTCATATTCTCCACACGTCCAACTCGGAAGCTGTGACCACACAAAATGGCCTCCAAATATTGCGTGGTGACTATTTATGGACAGTGTTACTTAGACCCGGGGATAAGAAAGACAAATGGAGAAAGGGAGAGAATGATGGGCAGAAATACAATGAATGGCAATATAGGGAGAAAGCGTGCCACAAGAGTGAAGTAAGGGCACAGAAAGTGGAGGTGGAAGAAAGGGGCATCAGGTGGAATTGGGTCTAGGAAGCCCTGGTACCAGGAAATCACAGCATCCGCAGTGCCGATGACTGGATTCGAGTGAGAACTCTGCACTCCTACACTTTTCCCCCTCACACATTAAGCACTGTCGACATCTGAAAACAAGCGCTCTCTCTGGTACTTACGCCTGCCTGTGGTTTTAAAATGAACTGAAACAGGTCTCGTGCTCTGTACCACACGGCTACTAACACCTCACTGCGCGTGCTATGTGCAACAAGCAGAATGTAAGGCTCACCACGACATGCTGCCCTAGTGAAATAGGTCACCCCTCCTGCTGTTTGCTGCATTCAAACCAACCTCTCTCATTTCAGTGTGGTTTTGGACACAGGAAGGCATCATGTTCAGTGCCAGTGTCATGATGGCAATCACAATATTGCATGCCCCCGGGACTTGGCCCACCCGGGGGCTAACTATTAACGAAGCATGCTTAATTTTTTTTAATAGTTTCGGCCAAAATTCGCGCTAGGTGCGTGAATCTCGACGATTTTTTTTTTTTAATCCTTTTTTTGGCCCTGGGGTTCCTTGTGAGACCCCCTAGACAGGTCTAGAGGGTGAGGGTGTTTCTACCCTGCCCCCTTTTCTTGTTTTACCCGTTTGTTTTACTGTTTTCTTGTGCCTCGGTTCTACCGAGGCACAAGCTTGCTGTCAACACTTCCTGGTTTGACAGCCAATTAGAATGCAGCTCGTGATCGGGAGGATGCGCGGATCCACAACGGCCATAGATATCGAAATATTTATTTTTTGATTTTCTCAGCAACTACTGAGCGGATTTACACCATTTAAAGAAATGGTCTCTTTCTGAAGCAAGCACTACCTTTTTTTGCCAAATTTGGTGTAATTCCGTTCAGCAGTTTCAGCTGTAACCGTGTCTAAAGTTTCCTATGGGAACAATGATTTTCCGACCTCTTTTTTTTAATTTCTCAGAAACTACTAAACGGATTTGCACCATTTAAAAAAAGGTCTCTTTCTGAACCAAGGGCTACCTTCTTGCCAAATTTGGTGTAATTCCATTCAGCAGTTCGGGCTGTAGTCGTGTCTAAAATTTCCTATGGGAGTTAACATTGAGAAAACATGTTTTAGGACTCCCCTTTTTTCTCGGCCCCCGCTTGCCGAATCACCCCGATAGAGATAGGAGCTGACCGGAGTGGGCCATAAGTTTTGGAAATTTCACAAAGATTCGTCAACCGCCACCAAAGTTATTGGGAAAACAAAAAACGCTTTTTGAATAGAAACAAGGTCCGAACTGTAACTACCTACTGGCGACCGTCCCTGTTGTTTTTGCACCTGGTGTCAGAAGAAAATGAAATAAATATAAATTAAATTACTTACCTTGCCGTGCTGTGGAATTCCTCTGTGCTGTGGATACTCTGGTGGGGGACACTGCCGAGTTGTTCCGAAGATATATATGTATATATATATATATAGATATATATATATATATATATCTATATATATATATATATATATATATATATACATCTTTTAAATGCTACATTTACAAATACATAATAAACCCTTCCCTCATCACACAAATGAGGCATTCTATTTGAGAAGTTGAAAATTAAATTATCTCGCTCGTTGGTTAATTTCACCAGGAAAATGTATTACTTATATTGTTGGAATCTGATGTTACTGCCCACTAGAAAGCTTTGTTTAGCTATGAAATTCTAGAGTGGCATCTATCTTGGACAATAATTGTTTGAAATAATGTCTTACAAATACCATGTCAATTGAGGTTGTCATTAAGTTGTGGATGGTTACTTACTAAACTAGATGAGATTTACACCCATCCACTTAAATTGTCAATGCTTTAATTTAGTGAAGGAACCATAAAACAAGATTTCACATTATTATTATCTTTCATTTTGATTGTTAATCCACAGCTGCAAATGGGAAACTAATTTTTAATTTGCTGGCCCAATATGTTTTAACAAAAGCTTAATTCATTTTAGAATTTACATCTATATAAGTATGAGATGTAATTAAATAGTTTCTGGGAAATGGCTCTATTTAATTTATGCTTGTCAACACTGGTGAATAAGTTTAAATTACAAAGCATTAATTTAGGATTCTCTATGAAGCAACAACAGCTTGCAAGTTGATGGATGGAACATCAAAGTTGGACATGAATTAACCCATTTTAATAATAGTGCCTCTGCTGAGTCTCACATTTAGAAATAATTTCACACTTTCATTTTAGATTTAAAAATGAAATTAATTGTCAAGAACACATTACGATAGCCCAATTGGCAAAGCAAATAAATGCACAAATCCTCTTTGCTATTATCACTTTTTACATCATCATTGCCTTTTACCAATCCCTCTAACAAATTGTGTTCCTATATTTATATGCTCATTTTATTAAAAACAGATGGTGTGTTATGAAGTAATTAAAAGTAAGAAGTAATTTACTAAATTTCGAAATGCTTGTGGAAATATTAAAATGGTAGGTAACATATAATATTTGAGTCAGTAGAATGAATTAGTTTATATAGTGTGCATATTGAGATGAATCCTTCTTTTCTACAATGTTTAGATTTCTGTCTCTTTCCCAGAACTTGGATCTGCCCAGAAGAATAAATCAAGTGTAAAACACATTTGGGGGCATATTATCATGGACGGCGTTAAAATTATCGCCGGTTTAGCGGCAGAACACTGCTGCTAAAGCGGCGATAATGGGCTTGATAATATGCCCTGGAGAATTCCAATAGAAACCCATGTTCACACCAGAACATGTACTCCTATTAGAATTCTCAAGGGCATATTATCAAGCCCAATATCGCCGCTTTAGCGGCAGTTTTCTGCCACTAAACCGGCGATAACTTTTAACGCCGTCCTTGATAATATGCCCCTTTTTTCTTTTCCGAACAGCATTGGATAGGTTAAAGACAAATCATACCATTTGAAGAAAATATTCACAAAATGTAGAAATCTATTACAAGTCAGGGAAAGTAGCCCTAACTCTAATGTGGGTAATAGTCCTGATCAGGTACTAAATGGGATTTGGTAATACAGTGCAGGTTGTCGGGCTATAGGCCATAGGCTGTGTTGAGAGCATCAGTAGCATGGATAGGCTGCACTCTGGTGATAGAGCACCTTCTGCGCTCCCCTCTTAATTTGGAAGCTTAGAGTGGGGGGATGGTCTGTGCTGATGCCCGGAGTGCCTCTGATTTTACTGGATGTTGACTTAAAACTGTTACAACTCAGCTTGGTATTTCTGAAACTGAGAATACCGGTTGTGGTCAAATTACATCTGATAACTCGGGTGTGAGAAAACTGGGAATCAGCAAGGGCGGTATGCCCCCCTTACCATACTGCACCGGGTGACTTAAAGAATGGAAGTGATAAATGAGCCCATGACCTCAGAATGTTGTAAGCATACCTAAATGAATACTGTTATCCTTACACCAGACTTTCAGATCAACAAGATTTGGGGGCATATTTACAACAGAATGCAGAAACGTGGCATTAAGCAAACATTGCTAACGCCACACTTCTCCATTCTGAAAATGCAGGGATGCGCTGTAATCACAAGAATGCAGTGCACCCCTGTTTTTCCCCTTGCGCTGGCACTGAGTTCAGCTGCCTAGCCCCAACGCAGGCCCCCTTGCACCATACTGCAAGGGTGGCTGCATTGGGGGAAATTATTATTTATGTGCAGGTAGGCCTCCCTTCCTGCTCATAAACAATCATTCATGGCGTTTTGAAACTTCTATGTGTGCTACCTAAATCAACGCACATAGAAGCTGCAAAATGTCATTGTTTTTTTAAATTGGTTATGGGCAGGAAATGTCACCTTCCTGCACTTACACAATCAATGGCATTTTGCTGTTTCTATGTGTGCTGCAGAAGGCAGCACACATGTAAACAGCAAAAACGGGAAGAAATACAGCATTTCTCCTCGTTGCGCCAGGGTAAGATCAGGTTTTCCCTGGCCTTAATTTTGGCGCTGCCTCCTATTTACGCCATCCTTGTAAATAGGGGGAAGCATCAAAATCAATGGGTGTTGCAGTGGAACACCCACTGCAACACCCATTGCCTTCCCCTTTCACGCTGAGTACAGCGTGAAAGGGTGCTTTATTTACAAGGCAGCATTAAGCCACATTAAGTGGCTTAACACTGCCTTGCAGATAAGGCGAACGATCTATCGCCATCACAACGTCACTGAGAGTGACATTGTGGGGGAAATAGGGGCTTGTAAATCTGCCCCTTGTTGAGGAAAAAATGGAGCACTAATCTGCTCCAAGAGTTCAGGGATTTAAAATCCTGAGAGCCCTGTCAGGCATCTATGAACAGAGAAGAAAGAGTGGAATTAAAACGCTTTCCCAGACTGCAAAGCTCAGAAAAAAAGAGATAAAAGAAAAAGAAAAATGAGCATCACTCGTTCTCTTGGAAAAGTTGGTTTCAGGTAGGTTAGACTGACTATGTCTTGTTCCAAATAAATACTCTTTCGTATACACTTCAGCACCTCCACTCACTAACTCAGTCCTTTTCATTAGCAAATATTCAAAACCATTCCAACAGCATCTTATACACATTATTACTAATCATATGTCAAAAAAGAACAGGCAACTCCGTTCACCTCAAGAGTTTGTGTAATGATAGTGCCAGGTTGCTATGACATGTTTGGATTACTGCCTGCTCTCCTTTTGCTTCTCCAGTTGGGCTCCTCCCACTTGGTGAATCACCTGGGATTGAAGATACTTATTTAATCAACACTGAAGACATGATGGCAAAGGACATGGAGTACCATGCGTCCTCTGTATAACTGCTAGCACGCAGTAGGTGACTTTTTATTAAATAACTTCTATTCTGGTTATGTTAGGGCTTCTAAATTTAATGGTGAAGCTGCAGTTCCCAGAATACAATGGTGGTTAAAATGCCTGTTCTCACTGTTGATGTCACTTGGGATGTTAGGCCACCATTTAGCTGTGCCGAGGATATGCTGAGCACCACAGGATTTGACATGCTGACCCATTTTCTATCACTTTCTAATGCCCTTTGAAATATGAAGTTCTGTTTCCACCCCAGCCTGGGAATTCATCTTCAATTGCAAATCAATAGCTTTCAGGTGTCAGAGCTGCAGGAGTTCCGGTGACTGGAATGGTTGCAGTGAGAAATGTTATGTCCTTCTTTGCAGACATCCTGCAAGTTCCTTCAGTGACATCTCGGCTCACAGGGAATGACCAAGGCTAATCTAGATAGTGTTTGATCCCATCAGGACACTCACAATTCAGTTCTCTGTAGCATGGACTCACAGCTGCTTGTACTTCTCCCACTCATGCCTGTCCTGCCTGTATCTGAAGCCTGTGAGACTCTACAAGTGCACTAACTGCAACTGAGGATCTATTGCCGTGACAAATGTGTATATCCCAAAGATAAAGTGAGAGAGACAGCATAATGGCAAAGAGGCAGTAGGAAATGATTATATTTTGTGTAATGTCCCCTAGATTTTTTCCTCATCCACTTTGCTGGCTTTAGATCTCTGTGTACTTTCTCCCTGCTAACCAGTAGTAAAGTGCATATCTTCTCCTTTAAACATGGTTACAGTGGATACATTAAACTTGTCCGTATCTAGTATATGGTGCAGAGAGTGAACTTATGGTCTGAACATTAAATATCACTTGTGGGCTGCAGGACCTAGCATCCTGTTTAGAACACTTTCTGGACTTTCTGTCAAAATCATAAGAGGACTGGACCTGCTGTATGTGACATGAGAGGATCCCTAAAGGACTGACCCTGCTTCTTCTTGTAACCGACACAAAGAAGTGGACTCAAAGGGTGTGTTTGCTAACCTCCTGTGTGGCTACAGGGATACAAGCTTTAAGTATACTAAACTAACCTGTAGCAACTGGATCTGGACTGGACTCTACTGTTCACCTTGGTCTGGCACTCTTTAAGTCTCTAAGGGCCAGATGTATCAAAGGATTTTACCCATTCTGTGTCTATGGTAAAATGTGTTCATACATATGGCCCTAAGTGCCTTTGCTGAAGTCTGAGCAGCTTTAGAAGTGTACTCATGTGGTTCATTGGGACAGAAAAGAGTTAGTCAGAAGGTAAACCCTTTAACCATGACGAGCGTGGTTGGTATATCCGACCCACACTCTATCAAGGTCAGCCTGAAAGTCAATCCAGGTCCTGTTCCACCACAACAATAAACTATCATTAGCACCTGGTACTCTTGGCTCTATTTTAACGTAACTCATATCTCTGTTTCCCTGTATAGGACTTTTGTCATTTTCCAATATTACATTTTACTGAATTATTTAAATTCGGTTTGGGATTTTTATTGTTTGACATTTTGACTTGATTACTGTTTTGATACTGCATAAATGCTTTACCCATTGCCCTACATTAAGCCTATCTGCTCTGTGCCATAGATGCCAATGGGATGAACTCAGGTTAATTTTGTGACTTTAAGGGTTCGCCCTGGCAGAAATGTTGTTTTTTCCTAGAGGAGAGCAGTCACCCACCCTAAATAATAACCTAAATCCTTACAGACACATTCTATGCACCAGCAACACAGTGACTTGAAGCACAGACCGGCAGAGTAGGTGATCCCAATGCCACTTGTTCTATTCTTGGTTGCAAATCCCATAAGGTTGGTGAGAGTAAAAAGAAGAGTGGTGAGTCAACCAAATTCTCCCCAAGGACAATGACAAGATGCAATGCTTGCAGGCTGTCTATCTCTGACATGTCAACTTTTTCGGACACTAACTTCGGGAATTTGCATTGTTAACCAATAATTCTCTGCACACCTCAAATCCCTGAATCATTTGTCAAAGATTTTTACACTGGCTGTCGGATATTCAACCTAACCTTTTTTGATACGAGACCAGCTTTATGAGGTTAGAGACTTTTTATCTAGCCCTTCCTGAAACCTCCCCTAGAAATGTGACCAGTGCGTCTGGCTTACAAGACTCAACTGGAACACTAAATATCATGGCGTCTGTATTTTGGAACTCATTCATGAAGTTGGATGCCACCATGGAACATTAGCCATGATAGATTGTTCATCATTCATTCTCCAAGCCAGTGTTCTGCATTATATTTATGCTCCTCAGTACTCAGTAAGTGAAAGGGAGGTTTGTATACTGGCAACCTGCTTGGCAATGTACGGCTAGCTCAGGCCTTTCCTTTCCTGGAGATGTCTGCCTTTTTAGCATCATTTCATAAATGTCCTTGAATCACCCCTTACATTTATATCCCTCTGGGGCATTTTTACATTTATACAACTCCCCATTCAGATTGTCCCCCTTCATTAATTTAAAGGGAACCCTTTACAGTTTTGTTGTTCCTATGTTCAGGTACATTTTTGTCTCATTCTCGATTGCCCCCTGCTTAGAGTACACCACCAACCATTCTTCTTTTAATTTTGCTCTCCTCATCTTCTTTATCTACCTTACTGATGCTACTCTCAAGGGCATATTTACAATGCCAATGCAGCAATTTTTTTTCACCAAAGCGTCAATTTGGTGATGCCCTGGAGGCACAGTGTGCCAGGCCTATATTTACAAGCACATACAAAGTCACACTGCGTGGCTTTCAATGACATTGTAAACATGGAGTAAGGCAATGCTTTACTCTGTGTGGACAGAGCATTACATGGATGTTGGTGTGGGTGTCCCCATGCAACAACAATGGTTTTTGGCACTGTTCCAGATTTACAACATATCCCAATCTGGGGCAGCGACCAAAACTAACACCTTCCGAAAGAAGCGTGGTGTCCCTTGCTGCACAAAAACAATTTTGCCAACAACACAAACATGCTTGCACTATGGTGCAAGTGTGCCTGCATTGGCCCTCGACTGCAGGTTATGCGCTGGCGCTGACAGAAAGGACAGGAATGCGCTGCATCTTGTAGATCCAGTGCATTCCTGACCTTTTCTTTTGACATAGTGCAGCGCAGCTAGAAGGCTTGTGATGCTACCCTACCCCAAAATATTGTTAATATGCCCATTAGCAAGCTCTGTCCCCTGACCATATTCCCAATTCCACACTGCTAAATTTTCCACATCGTAGGTTCACTCCTCTTCCTTCACTGCTTCATGCCATGACCCTCCAGCACCTATTGCTGCTAAATGCCCTTCAGTCACGTTTGGTAAGGCTTCTAGTTTGGGCTTGTGATATGTCAGTAGACTATAGGGCTTATTTACATGTCCCTTGCGGCACATTTGCTCTGCTGGAGCGTCACTTTTGCGATGCTTCAGAGTCACCGTGTGCAGACCCATGTCTACGATGTCACGCAAAATCACTTTGTGTGTCATTGCATGACCTTGTAGGTATAGAGTAAGGCAAAGCAGCACAAGTGGCTGCCTTGCCTTACTCTGTGTCAAAGAGGCGTTCCATAGACATTGCGGTGGGTGTTCTCACCTCCTGGCCTGAGTCCCGCTCTCCACCCCAGCAGCTCTACTGTTCTTTTGCCTGCTGCTGCCCTCGACACCTCCTCCTGATAGGTGTTCGAGGCCTTCCTGCTCTCTGCCTGTGTCTCGCTCTCTGTTTGCCCCCCTCGTTATTGTGCTCATTGTGCTTATTGTAGTATTATTGTAATTGCCTTGTTTCACCAGTTGCATTTGTCTCATTGTACTTAGTGTAATGTTATTGTAATTGCTTTGTTTCTCCAGCTGCCTTATTTGTCTCCCTGTATTTTTATTTTATTCTCTGTTTTTGCTGTCCTTTCCCACTGCTGACCCCCGTGGCTCCTACCCCCTGCCAATGCCTGCTCCCACCTCCCAGCTGCGCTTCTCTCCCCCTTACCTATTTAATGGCGTCTGCTGTGGACACAACCGAGAAGAATCTCTGACCTCCTGGCCAGCATCCCGTTCTCCGCCCCAGCAGCTTCGCTGTGCTTTTGCCTGCCGCTGCCCTCAACACCTCCTCTTGGTAGGTGTTCAAGGCCTTCTGGCTCTCTGCCTCTGTCTCGCTCCCTGCTTGCCCCCCACATTATTGTGCTCATTGATCTTATTGTAGTATTAATGAAATTGCCTTGTTTCTCCAGTTGCATTTATCTCATTGTGCTTATTTTAGTGTTATTGTAATTGCCTTGTCTCTCCAGCTGCCTTATTTGTTTCCCTGTATTTTTATTTTCTTTTCTGTTTTCGCCACCCTTTCCCACCGCTGACCCCTGTGGCCCCTGCCAACGCCCGCTATCGCCTCCCAGCTGCGTTTCCCTCTCCCTTCTCTATTTGATGGGGGCTGCTGTGCGGCAGCGCACAGCGGGCATGTCACTGGCGCACCGAAGGCAAACCAAAGGCAAGCCCGTCTGCGCCCGTCCGCGACCTGTCCGCGATCAGCGCCAGGGATGCTGGATCTCCAAACAGGCACCGCTATGACTCTGCTACCCTCCTCGCACTCAACCCCGGAAGAAACAACAACTGCCAGCTATCTATGCCAAGCACCACTCACAGACAGGTCTCCTGCCGTCTCTGCCGCCAGAACTTCAACAACACCAACACCCCCACGGCTATTACCCCCACACAGAAAGCACCAAATGCCAAATCCTCCAAAACCCTGAGGTGCATCCTCCTCAACGTGCGCTCCCTGCACAAACATGCCATTGAGATCTGGGACCTCCTCGACTCCCTCTCACCCGAAGTCTCATTCTTTACAGAAACCTGGACCAACGCTTCCTCCACCCCCGACATCACCACTGCCATCTCCGATGGACACAAGATCCAGAGGAAAGACCGCCCAACCGCCCAGGAGGAGGACTTGCCATTGCACACAAGAGCTCCCTCCGACGCTCCACATCCACCACAAATGACACCTTCTCCACCACAGAAAACACCTCCACTTCCAGATCCAGACTAGCCCTAGAACCACACTCCGCGGCACCCTCCCGTACAGACCCCCAGGACCTCGCGCCTCATTCGTCACAACCATTGACGACCTCATCCCACCCCACGCTATCTCCTACATGGACTACATACTCATCAGAGACCTGAGCTCCACCTTGACAACCCCAGCGACCCCATCTCCACCACCCTCCTGGACAACCTAGCCAACATCGGCCTGAAACAGCTCGTCACCATGCCCACCCACAACACAGGACACACCCTAAACCCCATCTTCAATGTAGGTAACAGCACCCACTTCAGCCAAACCACGCAACCCCCTGGATGGACCACCAGTGCGTACACTTCAACATCAACAAACCAGTCAGCCCCAAACCTGAACTGCGCCCTCCAAGAAGGAACTAGAACAAAATCAAGGAGGAGCAGCTCAACCCCACCCTCAACCACTACGCCCCTACCACCTTGACCAACACCAACCTCACAGCCAAGGAGCTCCACAGATGGATTACAAACTACACAGACAAGCTTGCACCCCTACTCAACTCTGACAGACAGCGCCCCAGGAAGGCAACCTGGTTCACCACTGATCTGCAAGAATCCAGACGTACTTGCAGACTGGAGAAACAGCAAAATGCCAGAAGACCACACCACCTACAAGAAGGCCATGACAAAACACTGCCAACACATCAGATCCACCAAAAGGACCTTCATCCAAAACAAGATCATCGCCAACTCCAGCAACTCCAAGGAATTTTTCAGCGTCATCCAGGAATTCATCAAACCCCCCCCACTGAAACCATGGACATCACCCCCTCCCAGGACCTCTGCAACAAGCTTGGATCCTACTTCCATGTGAAAATTAAGGACCTCTACGGCCACTTCATCGACCAAACACTCTACTCTGAAACCTCCTCCCTCTTCAGCAACACCAGCCAGCCTACCATTGTCTCCTGGACCCCAGTCACCACCGAAGACACCATCTTGACCATGAAAATCATACACTCAGGGGACCCCATGGACCCCTGCCCGCTCCACATCTACCACTGTGCCTCCACCGCCATCGTCCTGGAACTATACCGCACTATCAACAGCACCTTCAAGACCGACACCTTTCCCGATGACTGGAAACATGCAGAAGTCAAACCCCTGCTCAAGAAGCTCTCAGCAGACCCCACAGACCTCAAGAGCTACCACCCCATCTCCCGTACACGGCCAAAGGCACCAAGATTGTCAATGCCCAGCTAAAAAAAATAATCGAAGAAAACTCCATCCTCGGCCCGTCTCAATCCAGGTTCCGCAACAACCATAGCACCGAGACCGCTCTACTCGCCGCCACAGACGACATCAGTACCCCGCTCGACCTAGGTCACACTGCGGGCCTGATCTTGCTCGATATCTCTTTAGCATTTGACACCATCTCCCACTGCACACTCGCCACCCGACTCCACAATGCTGCCCTCAACTGGATCCACTCCTTCCTCACCGACAGAACTCAAAGAATCAGACTGCCACCTTTTTTTCTCCAAACCCACAGAGAACATTAAATATCACTTGTGGGCTGCAGGACCTAGCATCCTGTTTAGAACACTTTCTGGACTTTCTGTCAAAATCATAAGAGGACTGGACCTGCTGTATGTGACATGAGAGGATCCCTAAAGGACTGACCCTGCTTCTTCTTGTAACCGACACAAAGAAGTGGACTCAAAGGGTTTGTTTGCTAACCTCCTGTGTGGCTACAGGGATACAAGCTTTAAGTATACTAAACTAACCTGTAGCAACTGTATCTGGACTGGACTCTACTGTTCACCTTGGTCTGGCACTCTTTAAGTCTCTAAGGGCCAGATGTATCAAAGGATTTTACCCATTCTGTGTCTATGGTAAAATGTGTTCATACATATGGCCCTAAGTGCCTTTGCTGAAGTCTGAGCAGCTTTAGAAGTGTACTCATGTGGTTCATTGGGACAGAAAAGAGTTAGTCAGAAGGTAAACCCTTTAACCATGACGAGCGTGGTTGGTATATCCGACCCACACTCTATCAAGGTCAGCCTGAAAGTCAATCCAGGTCCTGTTCCACCACAACAATAAACTATCGTTAGCACCTGGTACTCTTAGCTCTATTTTAACATAACTCATATCTCTGTTTCCCTGTATAGGACTTTTGTCATTTTCCATTATTACATTTTACTGAATTATTTAAATTCGGTTTGGGATTTTTATTGTTTGACATTTTGACTTGATTACTGTTTTGATACTGCATAAATGCTTTACCCATTGCCCTACATTAAGCCTATCTGCTCTGTGCCATAGATGCCAATGGGATGAACTCAGGTTAATTTTGTGACTTTAAGGGTTCGCCCTGGCAGAAATGTTGTTTTTTCCTAGAGGATAGCAGTCACCCACCCTAAATAATAACCTAAATCCTTACAGACACATTCTATGCACCAGCAACACAGTGACTTGAAGCACAGACCGGCAGAGTAGGTGATCCCAATGCCACTTGTTCTATTCTTGGTTGCAAATCCCATAAGGTTGGTGAGAGTAAAAAGAAGAGTGGTGAGTCAACCAAATTCTCCCCAAGGACAATGACAAGATGCAATGCTTGCAGGCTGTCTATCTCTGACATGTAAACTTTTTCGGACACTAACTTCGGGAATTTGCATTGTTAACCAATAATTCTCTGCACACCTCAAATCCCTGAATCATTTGTCAAAGATTTTTACACTGGCTGTCGGATATTCAACCTAACCTTTTTTGATACGAGACCAGCTTTATGAGGTTAGAGACTTTTTATCTAGCCCTTCCTGAAACCTCCCCTAGAAATGTGACCAGTGCGTCTGGCTTACAAGACTCAACTGGAACACTAAATATCATGGCGTCTGTATTTTGGAACTCATTCATGAAGTTGGATGCCACCATGGAACATTAGCCATGATAGATTGTTCATCATTCATTCTCCAAGCCAGTGTTCTGCATTATATTTATGCTCCTCAGTACTCAGTAAGTGAAAGGGAGGTTTGTATACTGGCAACCTGCTTGGCAATGTACGGCTAGCTCAGGCCTTTCCTTTCCTGGAGATGTCTGCCTTTTTAGCATCATTTCATAAATGTCCTTGAATCACCCCTTACATTTATATCCCTCTGGGGCATTTTTACATTTATACAACTCCCCATTCAGATTGTCCCCCTTCATTATTTTAAAGGGAACCCTTTACAGTTTTGTTGTTCCTATGTTCAGGTACATTTTTGTCTCATTCTCGATTGCCCTCTGCTTAGAGTACACCACCAACCATTCTTCTTTTAATTTTGCCCTCCTCCTCTTCTTTATCTACCTTACTGATGCTACTCTCAAGGGCATATTTACAATGCCAATGCAGCAATTTTTTTTCACCAAAGCGTCAATTTGGTGATGCCCTGGAGGCACAGTGTGCCGGCCTATATTTACAAGCACATACAAAGTCACACTGCGTGGCTTTCAATGACATTGTAAACATGGAGTAAGGCAATGCTTTACTCTGTGTGGATGGAGCATTACATGGATGTTGGTGTGGGTGTCCCCACGCAACAACAATGGTTTTTGGCACTGTTCCAGATTTACAACATATCCCAATCTGGGGCAGCGACCAAAACTAACACCTTCCGAAAGAAGCGTGGTGTCCCTTCCTGCACAAAAACAATTTTGCCAACAACACAAACATACTTGCACTATGGTGCAAGTGTGTCTGCATTGGCCCTCGACTGCAGGTTATGCGCTGGCGCTGACAGAAAGGACAGGAATGCGCTGCATCTTGTAGATCCAGTGCATTCCTGACCTTTTCTTTTGACATAGTGCAGCGCAGCTAGAAGGCTTGTGATGCTACCCTACCCCAAAATATTGTTAATATGCCCATTAGCAAGCTCTGTCCCCTGACCATATTCCCAATTCCACACTGCTAAATTTTTATACATCGTAGGTTCACTCCTCTTCCTTCACAGCTTCATGCCATGACCCTCCAGCACATATTGCTGCTAAATGCCCTTCAGTCACGTTTGGTAAGGCTTCTAGTTCGGGCTTGTGATATGTCAGTAGACTATAGGGCTTATTTACAAGTCCCTTGCAGCACATTTGCTCTGCTGGAGCGTCACTTTTGCGATGCTTCAGAGTCACCGTGTGCAGACCCATGTCTACGATGTCACGCAAAATCACTTTGTGTGTCATTGCATGACCTTGTAGGTATAGAGTAAGGCAAAGCAGCACAAGTGGCTGCCTTGCCTTACTCTGTGTCAAAGAGGCGTTCCATAGACATTGCGGTGGGTGTTCTCACCTCCTGGCCTGAGTCCCGCTCTCCACCCCAGCAGCTCTACTGTTCTTTTGCCTGCTGCTGCCCTCGACACCTCCTCCTGATAGGTGTTCGAGGCCTTCCTGCTCTCTGCCTGTGTCTCGCTCTCTGTTTGCCCCCCTCGTTATTGTGCTCATTGTGCTTATTGTAGTATTATTGTAATTGCCTTGTTTCACCAGTTGCATTTGTCCCATTGTACTTAGTGTAATGTTATTGTAATTGCTTTGTTTCTCCAGCTGCCTTATTTGTCTCCCTGTATTTTTATTTTATTCTCTGTTTTCGCTGTCCTTTCCCACTGCTGACCCCCGTGGCTCCTACCCCCTGCCAATGCCTGCTCCCACCTCCCAGCTGCGCTTCTCTCCCCCTTACCTATTTAATGGCGTCTGCTGTGGACACAACCGAGAAGAATCTCTGACCTCCTGGCCAGCATCCCGCTCTCCGCCCCAGCAGCTTCGCTGTGCTTTTGGCTGCCGCTGCCCTCAACACCTCCTCTTGGTAGGTGTTCAAGGCCTTCTGGCTCTCTGCCTCTGTCTCGCTCCCTGCTTGCCCCCCACATTATTGTGCTCATTGATCTTATTGTAGTATTAATGAAATTGCCTTGTTTCTCCAGTTGCATTTGTCTCATTGTGCTTATTGTAGTGTTATTGTAATTGCCTTGTCTCTCCAGCTGCCTTATTTGTTTGCCTGTATTTTTATTTTATTTTCTCTTTTCGCCACCCTTTCCCACCGCTGACCCCTGTGGCCCCTGCCAACGCCCGCTATCGCCTCCCAGCTGCGTTTCCCTCTCCCTTCTCTATTTGATGGGGGCTGCTGTGCGGCAGCGCACAGCGGGCATGTCACTGGCGCACCGAAGGCAAACCAAAGGCAAGCCCGTCTGCGCCCGTCCGCGACCTGTCCGCGATCAGCGCCAGGGATGCTGGATCTCCAAACAGGCACCGCTATGACTCTGCTATCCTCCTCGCACTCAACCCCGGAAGAAACAACAACTGCCAGCTATCTATGCCAAGCACCACTCACAGACAGGTCTCCTGCCGTCTCTGCCGCCAGAACTTCAACAACACCAACACCCCCACGGCTACTACCCCCACACAGAAAGCACCAAATGCCAAATCCTCCAAAACCCTGAGCTGCATCCTCCTCAACGTGCGCTCCCTGCACAAATATGCCATTGAGATCTGGGACCTCCTCGACTCCCTCTCACCCGAAGTCTCATTCTTTACAGAAACCTGGACCAACGCTTCCTCCGCCCCCGACATCACCACTGCCATCTCCGATGGACACAAGATCCAGAGGAAAGACCGCCCAACCGCCCAACCGCCCAGGAGGAGGACTTGCCATTGCACACAAGAGCTCCCTCCGACGCTCCACATCCACCACAAATGACACCTTCTCCACCACAGAAAACACCTCCACTTCCAGATCCAGACTAGCCCTAGAACCACACTCCCGTACAGACCCCCAGAACCTCGCGCCTCATTCGCCACAACCATTGACGACCTCATCGCACCCCACGCTATCTCCTACATGGCCTACATACTCATCAGAGACCTGAGCTCCACCTTGACAACCCCAGCGACCCCATCTCCACCACCCTCCTGGACAACCTAGCCAACATCGGCCTGAAACAGCTCGTCACCATGCCCACCCACAACACAGGACACACCCTAAACCCCATCTTCAATGTAGGTAACAGCACCCACTTCAGCCAAACCACGCAACCCCCCTGGATGGACCACCAGTGCGTACACTTCAACATCAACAAACCAGTCAGCCCCAAACCTGAACTGCGCCCTCCAAGAAGGAACTAGAACAAAATCAAGGAGGAGCAGCTCAACTCCACCCTCAACCACTACGCCCCTACCACCTTGACCAACACCAACCTCACAGCCAAGGAGCTCCACAGATGGATTATAAACTACACAGACAAGCTTGCACCCCTACTCAACTCTGACAGACAGCGCCCCAGGAAGGCAACCTGGTTCACCACTGATCTGCAAGAATCCAGACGTACTTGCAGACTGGAGAAACAGCAAAATGCCAGAAGACCACACCACCTACAAGAAGGCCATGACAAAACACTGCCAACACATCAGATCCACCAAAAGGACCTTCATCCAAAACAAGATCATCGCCAACTCCAGCAACTCCAAGGAATTTTTCAGCATCATCCAGGAATTCATCAAACCCCCCCCCACTGAAACCATGGACATCACCCCCTCCCAGGACCTCTGCAACAAGCTTGGATCCTACTTCCATGTGAAAATTAAGGACCTCTACGGCCACTTCATCGACCAAACACTCTACTCTGAAACCTCCTCCCTCTTCAGCAACACCAGCCAGCCTACCATTGTCTCCTGGACCCCAGTCACCACCGAAGACACCATCTTGACCATGAAAATCATACACTCAGGGGACCCCATGGACCCCTGCCCACTCCACATCTACCACTGTGCCTCCACCGCCATCGTCCTGGAACTATACCGCACTATCAACAGCACCTTCAAGACCGGCACCTTTCCCGACGACTGGAAACATGCAGAAGTCAAACCCCTGCTCAAGAAGCTCTCAGCAGACCCCACAGACCTCAAGAGCTACCACCCCATCTCCCGTACACGGCCAAAGGCACCAAGATCGTCAAGGCCCAGCTAAAAAAAATAATCGAAGAAAACTCCATCCTCGGCCCGTCTCAATCCAGGTTCCGCAACAACCATAGCACCGAGACCGCTCTACTCGCCGCCACAGACGACATCAGTACCCCGCTCGACCTAGGTCACACTGCGGGCCTGATCTTGCTCGATCTCTCTTTAGCATTTGACACCATCTCCCACTGCACACTCGCCGCCAGACTCCACAATGCTGCCCTCAACTGGATCCACTCTTTCCTCACCGACAGAACTCAAAGAATCAGACTGCCACCTTTTTTTCTCCAAACCCACAGAGAACATTAAATATCACTTGTGGGCTGCAGGACCTAGCATCCTGTTTAGAACACTTTCTGGAGTTTCTGTCAAAATCATAAGAGGACTGGACCTGCTGTATGTGACATGAGAGGATCCCTAAAGGACTGACCCTGCTTCTTCTTGTAACCGACACAAAGAAGTGGACTCAAAGGGTTTGTTTGCTAACCTCCTGTGTGGCTACAGGGATACAAGCTTTAAGTATACTAAACTAACCTGTAGCAACTGTATCTGGACTGGACTCTACTGTTCACCTTGGTCTGGCACTCTTTAAGTCTCTAAGGGCCAGATGTATCAAAGGATTTTACCCATTCTGTGTCTATGGTAAACTGTGTTCATACATATGGCCCTAAGTGCCTTTGCTGAAGTCTGAGCAGCTTTAGAAGTGTACTCATGTGGTTCATTGGGACAGAAAAGAGTTAGTCAGAAGGTAAACCCTTTAACCATGACGAGCGTGGTTGGTATATCCGACCCACACTCTATCAAGGTCAGCCTGAAAGTCAATCCAGGTCCTGTTCCACCACAACAATAAACTATCATTAGCACCTGGTACTCTTAGCTCTATTTTAACATAACTCATATCTCTGTTTCCCTGTATAGGACTTTTGTCATTTTCCATTATTACATTTTACTGAATTATTTAAATTCGGTTTGGGATTTTTATTGTTTGACATTTTGACTTGATTACTGTTTTGATACTGCATAAATGCTTTACCCATTGCCCTACATTAAGCCTATCTGCTCTGTGCCATAGATGCCAATGGGATGAACTCAGGTTAATTTTGTGACTTTAAGGGTTCGCCCTGGCAGAAATGTTGTTTTTTCCTAGAGGAGGGCAGTCACCCACCCTAAATAATAACCTAAATCCTTACAGACACATTCTATGCACCAGCAACACAGTGACTTGAAGCACAGACCGGCAGAGTAGGTGATCCCAATGCCACTTGTTCTATTCTTGGTTGCAAATCCCATAAGGTTGGTGAGAGTAAAAAGAAGAGTGGTGAGTCAACCAAATTCTCCCCAAGGACACTGACAAGATGCAATGCTTGCAGGCTGTCTATCTCTGACATGTAAACTTTTTCGGACACTAACTTCGGGAATTTGCATTGTTAACCAATAATTCTCTGCACACCTCAAATCCCTGAATCATTTGTCAAAGATTTTTACACTGGCTGTCGGATATTCAACCTAACCTTTTTTGATACGAGACCAGCTTTATGAGGTTAGAGACTTTTTATCTAGCCCTTCCTGAAACCTCCCCTAGAAATGTGACCAGTGCGTCTGGCTTACAAGACTCAACTGGAACACTAAATATCATGGCGTCTGTATTTTGGAACTCATTCATGAAGTTGGATGCCACCATGGAACATTAGCCATGATAGATTGTTCATCATTCATTCTCCAAGCCAGTGTTCTGCATTATATTTATGCTCCTCAGTACTCAGTAAGTGAAAGGGAGGTTTGTATACTGGCAACCTGCTTGGCAATGTACGGCTAGCTCAGGCCTTTCCTTTCCAGGAGATGTCTGCCTTTTTAGCATCATTTCATAAATGTCCTTGAATCACCCCTTACATTTATATCCCTCTGGGGCATTTTTACATTTATACAACTCCCCATTCAGATTGTCCCCCTTCATTAATTTAAAGGGAACCCTTTACAGTTTTGTTGTTCCTATGTTCAGGTACATTTTTGTCTCATTCTCAATTGCCCTCTGCTTAGAGTACACCACCAACCATTCTTCTTTTAATTTTGCCCTCCTCCTCTTCTTTATCTACCTTACTGATGCTACTCTCAAGGGCATATTTACAATGCCAATGCAGCAATTTTTTTTCACCAAAGCGTCAATTTGGTGATGCCCTGGAGGCACAGTGTGCCGGCCTATATTTACAAGCACATACAAAGTCACACTGCGTGGCTTTCAATGACATTGTAAACATGGAGTAAGGCAATGCTTTACTCTGTGTGGATGGAGCATTACATGGATGTTGGTGTGGGTGTCCCCACGCAACAACAATGGTTTTTGGCACTGTTCCAGATTTACAACATATCCCAATCTGGGGCAGCGACCAAAACTAACACCTTCCGAAAGAAGCGTGGTGTCCCTTCCTGCACAAAAACAATTTTGCCAACAACACAAACATACTTGCACTATGGTGCAAGTGTGCCTGCATTGGCCCTCGACTGCAGGTTATGCGCTGGCGCTGACAGAAAGGACAGGAATGCGCTGCATCTTGTAGATCCAGTGCATTCCTGACCTTTTCTTTTGACATAGTGCAGCGCAGCTAGAAGGCTTGTGATGCTACCCTACCCCAAAATATTGTTAATATGCCCATTAGCAAGCTCTGTCCCCTGACCATATTCCCAATTCCACACTGCTAAATTTTCCACATCGTAGGTTCACTCCTCTTCCTTCACTGCTTCATGCCATGACCCTCCAGCACCTATTGCTGCTAAATGCCCTTCAGTCACGTTTGGTAAGGCTTCTAGTTCGGGCTTGTGATATGTCAGTAGACTATAGGGCTTATTTACAAGTCCCTTGCGGCACATTTGCTCTGCTGGAGCGTCACTTTTGCGATGCTTCAGAGTCACCGTGTGCAGACCCATGCCTACGATGTCACGCAAAATCACTTTGTGTGTCATTGCATGACCTTGTAGGTATAGAGTAAGGCAAAGCAGCACAAGTGGCTGCCTTGCCTTACTCTGTGTCAAAGAGGCGTTCCATAGACATTGCGGTGGGTGTTCTCACCTCCTGGCCTGAGTCCCGCTCTCCACCCCAGCAGCTCTACTGTTCTTTTGCCTGCTGCTGCCCTCGACACCTCCTCCTGATAGGTGTTCGAGGCCTTCCTGCTCTCTGCCTGTGTCTCGCTCTCTGTTTGCCCCCCTCGTTATTGTGCTCATTGTGCTTATTGTAGTATTATTGTAATTGCCTTGTTTCACCAGTTGCATTTGTCTCATTGTACTTAGTGTAATGTTATTGTAATTGCTTTGTTTCTCCAGCTGCCTTATTTGTCTCCCTGTATTTTTATTTTATTCTCTGTTTTCGCTGTCCTTTCCCACTGCTGACCCCCGTGGCTCCTACCCCCTGCCAATGCCTGCTCCCACCTCCCAGCTGCGCTTCTCTCCCCCTTACCTATTTAATGGCGTCTGCTGTGGACACAACCGAGAAGAATCTCTGACCTCCTGGCCAGCATCCCGCTCTCCGCCCCAGCAGCTTCGCTGTGCTTTTGCCTGCCGCTGCCCTCAACACCACCTCTTGGTAGGTGTTCAAGGCCTTCTGGCTCTCTGCCTCTGTCTCGCTCCCTGCTTGCCCCCCACATTATTGTGCTCATTGATCTTATTGTAGTATTAATGAAATTGCCTTGTTTCTCCAGTTGCATTTGTCTCATTGTGCTTATTGTAGTGTTATTGTAATTGCCTTGTCTCTCCAGCTGCCTTATTTGTTTGCCTGTATTTTTATTTTATTTTCTGTTTTCGCCACCCTTTCCCACCGCTGACCCCTGTGGCCCCTGCCAACGCCCGCTATCGCCTCCCAGCTGCGTTTCCCTCTCCCTTCTCTATTTGATGGGGGCTGCTGTGCGGCAGCGCACAGCGGGCATGTCACTGGCGCACCGAAGGTAAACCAAAGGCAAGCCCGTCTGCGCCCGTCCGCGACCTGTCCGCGATCAGCGCCAGGGATGCTGGATCTCCAAACAGGCACCGCTATGACTCTGCTACCCTCCTCGCACTCAACCCCGGAAGAAACAACAACTGCCAGCTATCTATGCCAAGCACCACTCACAGACAGGTCTCCTGCCGTCTCTGCCGCCAGAACTTCAACAACACCAACACCCCCACGGCTACTACCCCCACACAGAAAGCACCAAATGCCAAATCCTCCAAAACCCTGAGCTGCATCCTCCTCAACGTGCGCTCCCTGCACAAATATGCCATTGAGATCTGGGACCTCCTCGACTCCCTCTCACCCGAAGTCTCATTCTTTACAGAAACCTGGACCAACGCTTCCTCCGCCCCCGACATCACCACTGCCATCTCCGATCGACACAAGATCCAGAGGAAAGACCGCCCAACCGCCCAGGAGGAGGACTTGCCATTGCACACAAGAGCTCCCTCCGACGCTCCACATCCACCACAAATGACACCTTCTCCACCACAGAAAACACCTCCACTTCCAGATCCAGACTAGCCCTAGAACCACACTCCGCGGCACCCTCCCGTACAGACCCCCAGGACCTCGCGCCTCATTCGCCACAACCATTGACGACCTCATCGCACCCCACGCTATCTCCTACATGGACTACATACTCATCAGAGACCTGAGCTCCACCTTGACAACCCCAGCGACCCCATCTCCACCACCCTCCTGGACAACCTAGCCAACATCGGCCTGAAACAGCTCGTCACTATGCCCACCCACAACACAGGACACACCCTAAACCCCATCTTCAATGTAGGTAACAGCACCCACTTCAGCCAAACCACGCAACCCCCCTGGATTGACCACCAGTGCGTACACTTCAACATCAACAAACCAGTCAGCCCCAAACCTGAACTGCGCCCTCCAAGAAGGAACTAGAACAAAATCAAGGAGGAGCAGCTCAACTCCACCCTCAACCACTACGCCCCTACCACCTTGACCAACACCAACCTCACAGCCAAGGAGCTCCACAGATGGATTATAAACTACACAGACAAGCTTGCACCCCTACTCAACTCTGACAGACAGCGCCCCAGAAAGGCAACCTGGTTCACCACTGATCTGCAAGAATCCAGACGTACTTGCAGACTGGAGAAACAGCAAAATGCCAGAAGACCACACCACCTACAAGAAGGCCATGACAAAACACTGCCAACACATCAGATCCACCAAAAGGACCTTCATCCAAAACAAGATCATCGCCAACTCCAGCAACTCCAAGGAATTTTTCAGCGTCATCCAGGGATTCATCAAACCCCCCCCACTGAAACCATGGACATCACCCCCTCCCAGGACCTCTGCAACAAGCTTGGATCCTACTTCCATGTGAAAATTAAGGACCTCTACGGCCACTTCATCGACCAAACACTCTACTCTGAAACCTCCTCCCTCTTCAGCAACACCAGCCAGCCTACCATTGTCTCCTGGACCCCAGTCACCACCGAAGACACCATCTTGACCATGAAAAGCATACACTCAGGGGACCCCATGGACCCCTGCCCGCTCCACATCTACCACTGTGCCTCCACCGCCATCGTCCTGGAACTATACCGCACTATCAACAGCACCTTCAAGACCGGCACCTTTCCCGATGACTGGAAACATGCAGAAGTCAAACCCCTGCTCAAGAAGCTCTCAGAAGACCCCACAGACCTCAAGAGCTACCACCCCATCTCCCGTTCACGGCCAAAGGCACCAAGATCGTCAATGCCCAGCTAAAAAAAATAATCGAAGAAAACTCCATCCTCGGCCCGTCTCAATCCAGGTTCCGCAACAACCATAGCACCGAGACCGCTCTACTCGCCGCCACAGACGACATCAGTACCCCGCTCGACCTAGGTCACACTGCGGGCCTGATCCTGCTCGATCTCTCTTTAGCATTTGACACCATCTCCCACTGCACACTCGCCACCAGACTCCACAATGCTGCCCTCAACTGGATCCACTCCTTCCTCACCGACAGAACTCAAAGAATCAGACTGCCACCTTTTTTTCTCCAAACCCACTGCGGAGTACCCCAAGGATTGTCGCACAGCCCCACGCTCTTCAACATCTACATGGCCCTCCTCGCCACCATCATCAGACAGCACGGACTCAGCATAGTATCCTACGCCGATGTCATCCAACTCATCCTCTCCCTCACCATGGACCCTGTCACCACCAGACTATACTTCCAGGAAGGAATGAAGGACTTTGCATCCTGGATGAGAAGCAGCTGTCTGAAGCTCAACTCAGAGAAGACAGAGGTCTTTGTCCTCGGACCCTCCCCCTCTACATGGGACAACACCTGGTGGTCTACCGCCCTCGGCAGCCCTCCTACCCCCACGGACCACACCCGAAACCTCAGCATCGTATTCGACTCCTCCCTCTCCATGACCCGTGAGGTTAATGCCATCACCTCGAGGTGCTACAACACCCTCCACATCCTCCGGAAGACCTTCAAATGGATCCCTCCCGAATCAAGATACTCACCCATGCCTACAAATGCCTCCACAACACCGGACCCCAATACCTCAACGAAAGAATCTCCTTCCATGTCCCCAAGAGAAACCTCCGATCTGCCGACCTAGCCCTCGCTAAAATCCCACGCATCCGCAGAGCCAGAACAGGTGGAAGACCCTTCTCCTACATCGCAGCTAAGACCTGGAACAAGCTCCCGATCGGCATCAGATGCTCCCCCTCCCTGAACATCTTCAGGAAGACACTCAAGACCTGGCTCTTCGACTGAGCAGAGCTGCCTAACCCCCACCCCCTAGCGCATTGAGACCCTCACGGGTGAGTAGTGTGCTTACAATTCCCCTGATTGATTGATTGATTGTTCTCACACAACGCCCATAGATTTGACACATTTTAATTTCTCCTCTTTTATTCCTCTTTCGATGTGTGCTGCATTCTGCAGCACACATGGAAAGAGGAAAACGCCTCTTAGGATTGTTTTGTGCATTTGTGCACGTCTGCAAAATGTGCGCTGGCTGAAAGGATAGAAATGCACTGGCTGGAATGGGAAGATAGTACATGTCCAAGAGGATAGACAGGATTTCTTTTTGCTTTTTGCTCTAGTCTGGCGGTGGAGTAGAGGAAGGACTTCGAGGGGGTAAGGTGAGATAGGGGTGCCCCTGTTATGATGGCATTGCAAAAATCCATTTTGATATGATTAGGGCATTAACCCATGATTTCGGAACATTTTCTAGGAATAGGTGCTGGAAGATAGAAATTTGCAGGCCGGGCTATTTCATTTATGAGTGGGATAATGGATAGATTTTGTTAATAGTGATCCTAGTGATTTGGCTGACGAGACGGAAAGAAGCGATTCATATTGAGTGACTTCAGTAGTGATGAGTTTAACTTGTTTGCAGATGTATATCGGAATTCTGTGTTCTCTGGACTGAGAAGGAGTCTAGCATGGACCCTAGTGGTCGAACCAACTTCTGGTTGGGCTAGTTTGTGTGTGTATGGGTCTTTTGCAATCCAGAAGAGCTGGCAGCAGTGTTCGCTACGTGCACTGTATTTTATTGAAACGTTTTTGACCATCTTAATCAGGGGCACTGAAACACTTGTGTAGTCAATTAGTGATTGCAAGATGGGCCATAGTATGTATAGTTTGGTAGGATATCATCTGGGAATCTTCCATTGACGACCCTCTTTCTGAGGAACTCTAGTTACCTGACAAAAGTTCTCCTCGTTTTGTCACCTGAATTTTGGTACAGCCTGGGTTGGGCCGTTCCAAAATATATTATCAAAGTTGAGTATGTCATCATCCTCTGAGGTGTACATTAAATTTAAGTTGAAATCGCCAGTCATTATTACATCCCATGTGGAGTTGGCTTACATGTAGCTGGATATTGTGGCATTTTCCTGTTAAGCCTGTCTCTTTTGCAGTGTTGGGATTTAAGTATAGGTTGAACCTTAGAACAGGGTGTCTATTGTCCTGTGACCAGTTACTCAGTTTGATGATTTGAAGGTCAGGATCTCCGCGCAGTTATTGTTCTGTGTCAATGTTTAAGAAGAGTAAAATGAAGACTGCAAGTCCTCTCTTAGGTCTCCCCTTAGTTCTTGATTTAATGGCCTGGATATGATAAGACAGTAATTCTTCTATCCGGAAGTGACCAAGTTTCTTGAAGGGCGATTATATCTACTTTGACCCAGAACTTTGGGGATGTACCATCTTGGAACAACACTTTCACCCCTGCTATGTTCCACAATAGATGGTGTAGGGCCTCTGGTTCAGATACTTGTGTCTTTCATGTCTACTGTTGGGCATTCAGGGTCAAGGGAAGCCAATCCTATTTGGGCTCAATTTGATTTGTAAAAGGTATATCCAATTGTTGGACCTCCATGAGACCAGGACAGGTGCTTCTTGCACCCCTCAAAACAGATTTAACTGCCTTGGCTGGTGTTTCTGATTTTAGAGGCAGACAGGTTTTTTTGTAACAACGAATAAGAATATTTGGGAGGCTTGTCTCTTTTTAGCATAATTCCCCAGTTTTCAAATGACAAAGTGAAAGAGTAGACTAGATCTACGATTTTGTTTGATTTCCAGGTGGTTAAAGTTGATTCAGTTTGTTTTTAATTATTGGTTGGCTGGAATTCTACTGCTTATAAATCTAAGGATGTAATACCTCTTAATTCTGGAATTTCCCCTAAAAGCCATAAAATATTTCCTCTGTTGAGCTTGTCCTGTTTACCTTGGGTGAAGTATTCAGGTTGAAATAAAAGTTTGGTTTGGCTACCCTCTATTCCAAATGATGTTTCCTGTGAAGAAGGGTTTTTTGAGCAGGCGGTTTTGGATATTTGGAGCTGCCTGACCAGGTCGAAATTATGGGATGGATCCTGTTGTTGCTCCAAAATGCTGTTATTTTGTCTTGATTTGGGAAGAACAGGTTTCCCTGCAGGTTGGAGGCCTGTTTGGGTGGTTGGTTTGTCCCTAAATGGCTCGGAAACGTTTGAGTAACAGGTTTGTTTGTATCCATTTTTGCTAACGAATATTGAGTTTGGGTTAGCATTATGTGTATTTGATTTGGTTGACTTTCCACAATGCAACGCTGAAGTGGTGCGTTGGACTGGAGGCCTGGTTCGAAATACTATTACTGGACGTCTCTCCATATTTGGGTTGATTACGTTTTGATTCCTCTCTTTGATTTGATTTTACTGTCAGAGTGAAGTTTATTTGAATATGGTTGACGCCTTTTTGCAAGGCAGCCACTTGTGTTTGTCTCGAGGGAGGTTTACTGTTGCTTACTCCTGGGATTCGTTCTTGTCTGCGAGGTTGAATTTTGATGTGTTCTTGTTTTCTGAGATGATTCATTGGGAGAGACTGTGTATACTGATGCCGACATCCCTGAATCATTCTCATGGTTGAATGATACGTTTGTAGATCAAGTTTCTGTTACTGGTTTGCTATTCTGCACGAATATTCAATCGTTTTGTGGTGATTGGAGCATTTTTAGTGCCAACCATGTCTAGGTGTAAAATAGGTTAAAGAATATCCGGGAGCAAAGACAGTTTATCAATTATCGGACCACATGCACAGTTTGTCAAGGATGGTAAATGGATGGCTAGTGTCCTTGGGGCAGATTTATGAGGCCCTTGCGACTCATTTACGCCGCCGTTGCGTCACTTTTGTGACGCAGCGGCGGCGCAAATCCTGCGCCATGCTGCGGGGTATTTACAACGTGACGCATCTGGGAGATGCATCACGTTGTAAAGCCCTGCGCCAGCAGTAGGCGTACCTGTGCAGGGGGGGGCGTTCCGTCGCAGGAACGCCTCCTAAAAGTGGCTGAGTGAAATCTACAAGATTTCACTCAGTCACTTTTGAGCCCATGCTGCGTCAAACCCTGCGCCTGCTTGAAGCAGGCGTAAGGATTGATGCAGCATTGTGAAGATAGGGCCCCCCAAAGCCTTGCTGGAGCTGCGTCGCGCTTGCGACGCAACTCCAGCAATGCGCCACTTTTACGACACAGATGCGTCACGCATCTGTGCCGTTTTTGCCCCATGGTGCGCCACATTGTAAATGCGGCGCATCCATGGTGGCGGAGCTGTGGCGCACAATAACTGGCGCATCCCTGCTGATATGCAGGGATGCGCCAGTTATTATAAATCTGCCCCCTTGTGATTAAGGCTGTTAGAGATTAAAGTTTCAGGTTTTTGCCCGAGATGTGTGTTTCCATCAAGTTCATTAACTCGATCTGCACATAGAGCAAGTTTAGGCAGAGATTCACTTTTTCTTGTTGACGAGATCGTATGAGGTGACGGGGAATATTGCCATCTGTTTAGGGGTCAGTCATTTCTCTCCACTAGGAAGACCTATTGGTTGAATATGCAGTTGAGATTAGTTTTGGAAACACCAATAGGGTTACCTTCCGACGAGGGGTTGTAGTGACATGTTTTGCCTCGGTCGTTGATACCTTGGGCTGGTTTTCACTCGCCTTTGGATGTAGCAGTGCATCCTCCCTGTTGTGCCTTTCTGTTTTTTCTTGATCAATTACATGAAATGAGGATGAATCTGAGCCTTGAGTAGGTCCTGGAGAGTGGTTATCATCTAAACACATTGCTTTGGTTTCCAGGGCATGCCAAAGATCTGTATTGTTTGATGTTGACAGTGAGCCGGACCATGAGCCGTCCATGGATGTCCTGCTCCATGCCGTTAGAGTGGGAATCATTAACAGTAATGCATATATTTTGTGTGGTTAAACCATTTATAGCAGATTTGTTTGCAGCAGGTGAGAGCCTGCAGCCATGAACCTGCCCATGTACCAACTTGGGCCAAATCTGAGGCTGTCTCTCTAATGAGGGAGGATACGCTTGGCCTGCGCAAATACCCTATTCCGACCGCTTGGAATATGATTTTGATGGAGCTCCAAGTGGCTGCAGTCCCGGATGACCCCCTACACATTTCCAATGTTATTTAATATGGGATATACATGGATTGTAATGTGCCCTGTTGATGGATGCTAAGAAATATTTGTCATAGTCACTGAGTACTGGCCCAATATGCTGCAGTTTGAGATTAATACAGGCATATCTGGATTAGTTATGTTGGCATTCTAATGGCGGATGCAGATTGCTGTTTTTCTGTGCCGCTCCTGCTCTCCATTCCTCCTTTTTCATTTTCTTTTTTTACCAGATTATTGTTCAATGTTTTATTGTGATCTATAAAATAGTTTGATCACCAGCCCTGATGAAACGGCTGGGCCGGCTGTAGTCATTGAGAGAAGTGCACGTGAAACGTAAATGGTTGTGGCACATGGCCTGTAACCTTGGTAATTTACCAGAAGGTGGAATGGTCTTGACTGATATGATGTATTTCTACTGTACTGGATTTCTTTCACTGCATGGCATGTACATGGACAGTTCGGCTAGTTTTGCCTATATTGTAGTATGATGGTTGAAAATTATTTGATTGTTGTAAATGTTTACTGGTCCACACAATTTATATGTAATTGATATATGTATCTTAAAATATGAAAACTGAATAAATAGATCAAACAAAAAAAATGAACCTTCCCTATTACCTTTAGAGTTTTGCTGTGGAAACGTATCGCCTGCTGGCTGGGCTTCCCCAACATGGCCTCTGAGAGGGGCATCAGAGGTTGTGGCGAGCTTGCATGGGGTGCCCTCCTATGAGCTTTTTCTTTTGAAGGACATAATAAATGAGGGTTGGTGTCCTTATCTGATGTTTTTGGAGTGATAGGATGAGGTAAGCGAGGAATTTCATCCAGCATGGCGTAAATTGCAGCCATGGGATCTTTCAGAAAGGAAAGGAACATTTTTGTTGTGAGTTTATTTTCCCAAAATAGGCCACTATTGATTCTTGGGAGGACGCAGCTATCAGTCTTCCTTTTTGAATGTTGGCTTTTTTGCTGAAAGTATTTGTGTCCTTTACCGATGGTCACTATTGAGGCTTGTGGGTCAGTGATTGACAAAGCGTACCTGATTTTCGAGGGGGTATCTATAGGCTGGCTTGCCGCTTGTTTATTGATGTGCTGATGATATTTCAAGAGTTAAATGTCACAGTCAGATTTTCCCAGTCTTATCTGTGAGCTGTGGTGATGCGGTTTCCTAGCGGGTCTCCATTGATCCTCTGGTGAGAGCCTTATACACAACCCTCACTGCAAACTGCATTTGTGTAGTTTGTTGTTCTTTATTGTTTTTTTGGTGGTTGCCTGTGTGGGCTATTGTCCTGCTTTTGGTTTGTAGGCTGACTGTGTCGCCTCACCTCCAGGAGGCTGTTCCAAAGTGGGCACGCGCATGCGGTGCACCACTTTTCCACTTATGATTATGTTGGGAATGTGGCTTGGGGGAGGGCACCCAGGCTGCAAGCCACACCCACCCTAAGCGAGTTGCTTCTGCGGGTCACAGATTTCCTGCTGTTCAGGAGTCGCACAAGGTTCCTAGGATGATTACTCCAATGCTGGTTGATTAGGCTGCTTGGGGCATTTGCAGTCTTTGTTCTGCTTGATTTGATATGGTGCCCATTCCTTTTATTATGCTGGTTGGTATTCTGGTTGTATCCTGGTGTGGGCCAGGTAGATATTGGTCTCCAGACTCCCAATATGGGTGTTTTACAGAAATCGTAGGAGGGCTGTGTATCTGTATCCAGAGGCACTGTCCAGCGCGTTGTTTTCTGAGTGGCTCTAAATATTCAGGGCCTTATTCACGACAAAGTAACACAGCGCGGTGCTGCTAGCCATTTCGCTGCACCGTGCTACGTTACTTTGGAAGCAAAGGGATGCATCATATCTACAACAAAATGACAGTTCCCTTTGCTCTCCTCTGCATTGGTGCACAATTGGCTGTCATGGGCCAACGCAGGCACCCTGGCACCATTGTGCAAGGGTGTCTTTGTTTTAGGGTAGATTGTTTTTGTGCTGGAAGGAACACCTTCCTGCACAAGAACAATCACAAGAGGTGAATTTCTCTTTCTATGTGTGTTGCAGAATGCAACATGCATAGAAATAGGAACAAGTGAGGACAAATGAAAACATTTCTCCTCATTGTGCCTTGCTATGTCTCCCCTGGAGAGGAGTAGAATTCTGACACATTCCCAGGTTTACGAAAGATTGTAAACTGTGCCCTAGGTGGTTTGGAGAGACGGTAGAGGCTGTCCAGCACTGTTGTTCTTTGAATGTTCAATCATCGGTGGATGACGTCTCAGGGGGTTGGGGAGCTGGGGTGAGGACCATGTGGTAGGAGCTCAACCTTAGCGACAAGCTGCACCCTAACCTAGTTTAGCACTTCCACGGCCAAGGGGCACAACCTGTGTGGTTGCTCTACCACCACTGCTCCCATGATGTCAAAGGGCCTCAAGAGCACATAACTTGATGCCCCCCATTCTCCTCCAGTTAAGACTTGGCTGGAGTCTTACGTTTTCCTCCGCAGCTCACCTCTCCTATCCTTCTTGCCAAGAGACAGTCTGAGCTTGCTGCTCCCAGCTCCTGACTCCCGGCATGAAAATGCCCTTGATGGAGCAGATGGATTTGCCGATCCTAGTGGAGCAATTGCAGCCGCAAACAGAGACGTTAAGGAAGTACAGAGGAGGCTCGAGGGACGTGAGAGGGGGAGGAGCTCTTTGGTGCCAGGGATTCACGAGGAGTCGACCAAGCTGTGCTGGGCTGTTCTTTGATGATTGGGGCATTACTGTGACCACTCAAAACATTTGGTCTATACAAGGTCTCAGGTGTTTTTTTCATAGGAGGGGGTCCCATGCTCAGTCTTGGACTCAGGGTTCCACACCACTCACATCGCTCCTCCTGCCTCAGCTGAGCTTCAGTGTCTGACTTCAGTCACATGATTTTCTCTTTCTCTAACAGTGCAATAGTGGAGTGGCATAGAGTGAATTAAGGTATAGTGTAGTGGTGTACAGTGAAAAATCATAGACTGGAATAGCTTAGAGTTAAGTAATGTTGATAGGAGTGGTGTAGAGTAGAATGACATACAGTGTAGTGGCATAGAGTGGAGTGGTGTATAGTGGAATAATGTTGAGTGACGCAGAGTGGTGTGGCAAATAGCTGAATGGCGTACAGTGTATAGCATATAGTGGATTGTTGATGGCATATGGATGAGTGGCATAGGTGGAGTGACATAGAGTGCAGTGGTGTACACTAGAATGGAATGGCATAGAGAGCAAAAGCGTGCAGTGGTGTAGAGTGTAGAGTGTAGTGGTGCAGAGTGTAATAGAGTAGTGGTGGGGAGTGGGGTGGAGTGGCATAGAGTGAAATGGCCTAGAGTGGAGTGGGGAAATTGATACAGCTCTAGCATGAAAGTGTGTGAAAGTATATGGAAACAATGTGTCAGGACTATACATTAGGAGGTGTAAATGGTAATTTTTCATTGTATGTGGAAATGGTGTAAGTAGTGTTAAACTTATAAGTTTTAAAAAACGTGCCTATATATTTTGTTGCGGTATAACATGGTAAGTTTATGGTATACCATGGTGCATGCAGATGAGAAGTCAGTATGTGATTATCTAATGGCTGTTTTTACAAATGTAAAAGCAGCCATGTAGGTTTTACCACAGTTTGGCTGCATTTTGGTAAAAACAAACAGGATGCATGTGTTAACCCGTTTTTTGCTGGGTGATTCCGAATCCGTGAATGCCACACACTTCTGCTATATTCTAGCTATCACCCCTTGGCCTTCGTGCTGGCCGCTCATATGGACAGTCTCTCCGGATTCAGAGAAACTGAAAATAGAAAAAAGATTATTTCTGAGAAGTGGCAATTCTGCCTGAAAAACTGACCAATTGAGGCGAACCCTGTTGTTTGATTTCTCTCGCTTGCAATCACGCATGGTACTGCCACAGAGATGTGCTTCTATCACCCAGCAAAACATGGGTTAACACATGCATTCCTTTTGTCTCTACCTCTAGTCCTTCAAGTAACAAGATCAACAAAATCATAAAAATGAACTGAACTGTCTTATGTACAAATGCAATTTTTCAGGAACCACTCCTGTTTTCCTATAAAAGGGGTAACAACCTTTCTGACCATCTTATACATGCTGTGACATGGCCTGAATAAATTGATAACACTGCCTCTATAACCTCTACATAGGGCCTTCCCCGATACTCTGTCATTTTAGGTGCCAAAGCTGTGTTGTCTTCCCCCTCACATCTTATACCAAAGACTTCAAGATCAGGGACCATACATACAAACTTAAACAATTCTCTAACTGCCGTACAACAAACATATTATATTCCAGACATTGCCCATGTGACCTAGTATACATTGTTCAGACCACACAAATGGTGAAACAGCAGATTATACAACATAAAAGCTGCATTGAATGTAAAGTTGAGAATGCTCCACTGGTAGCACACTATATTAAATAAAACTTTCTGATATGGACTTTCAGTTGTGGCAGGTCATTGACCAACCCACCCTGCCTTATGTGGTGGTGATCTACAAAAACTTTAAAACAGATGCAAATGCAGATCGATTGCACGCTGTGTCTCAGTACCCGAGGGGCTCAACACTCTAAATTAATGGAATAATACCATACATATCTAAACATCTCCCCTTGTCTTATGAAATTGCTCAGATACTACTCCCATTCCATTATATGTACAATGAATACTTTATACATATATATATATATACCTTTACCTTGAGACACCAGCTTAGACCATCAATATTACCATGGTTACCGAGGTATCAGATATAAACTAGATAGACTACAGTGAGTATACATTTGTATGCAATGTGTTTACAGATATTAGGAAATGTTTGCTAGACTGTTCCTCCATTTGTTGTTTTAAAATATATATTTAATGTATTAGTTAACATGATATGTAGGCTGGCTTTTTATACTTTAAAGGTAGAGATGTACACCCACTTGTTTTTCCACACTCAGCCCTTTAGTCAGTAATGTACCTTTATTCCGTTCTCCTATTTCAAGTGCTCTATTACCTCCTCTTGGATTTTATGAAATGTAATCAGTTCTAAATAACTTCAGTTCTTTTCATCAACGTTCATCTGCCTTTGAAATTAACCTGACTGAACATTCATTCAGATCTTTATTAGTGATTGCTTTGATGTATTTGAATGTTCCTTTCTTTGCAGCAAATATGCTACATCCTATATATCACATTTGCCATGGGCGCTCACAAAGGTACACACAATATTCAGTTTTATATATTTTTGTAATACTTCTCTGCTTATATTTGAAACCAGTGACATCATATTTGAGCACATAGGCACTAATCTTTTAGTCCTTCCAGTGTCTGCTTTGTAGAACTCTGGATTATAGTTCAACCAGGATATCTGGTAAGCAGCCATTAACCCATTTGTCCTTCAAATATGGACAGTACATATTTATTAAAGTTTTTTCTCCCGTACTACTGGTTTAAATATGTAATCGGTGTTTAGATAATATCCCCCTCAGTTTCCATTGTTGTATACTGTTACAAAATTGTAACAAATCAAAAGCATTTAGTACCATTCGAAACTGAGGGATGATCTATTTTACCACCATACAGAATTGCCTCTCTCAACAGTTTTTGAACTAAGCTTACTATTTGTTTTAGTATTTTATGAGGACAATCTCTGCTTGAAATTCATGAGCGTTTGGTCTTCTTCTTCTGCCCAATTTCAAAGCAGTGTGACTACTAGTGGTACGCAATATTGAGGTACCTGCAGTATTTTTTTATATGTAAGAATTTTTTATCTGATCATTGTTTATCATAAGTTTAAGATTCAGATATTCTTGAAAGATTTTAGGTGCATTTGTAGTCAAATTTAGGTTTAAATCATTGTGGTTCTGTTTGTTACAAAAATCTTTTAGTTTTTTGTATGATACTTTCCATATTAAAAATATATTGTTCATGGCTGCAATTCACAAGGGTAAATGTATTTGTGAGTGAATATACACATTTAAGTTTAATTTTACACTTTATAGTAAATTTACTATCATCGCCTGTTCATCATTTACGAGTCCTTCAATTCAGGGGTAAAAGCCAAATTTATGAGTGTAAAGTTAGTACTAATCAGTTTCAGACATACTCTGCAGAGACCTCTGTATAGTAAAGTATAGGGCAAAGATACAAAGTTTATTAAAATTGGAAAAACATTTTAAAGTGTGGTTCAAATATTTTATAAATATTAACGTAAATTAAATTTATATATTTATTTTAAGTGTAGAATAAAATAAAAAAATACTAAAGCACTAGTAACTTAATTTTGAAATAAATATTTATTTCATATAAACATTTTAAATTAAATAGAAATTATTTTAAAATTTGTATTTAAACAAATCTCATACAAAGTGGAATTTTATATTTATTTATCATGCATTAAAATGATTAAAATGTATAAATAAATATATATTTCTTTTTTAATTGTTTAATTATTACTAAATAATTCAAACTAAAATAAATATTTCCTATGGAGTATTATTTTAAGTCCCTGTTTCCATTATTTTCTATGGTCAGGTGTTGCAGTACCAGTAGTTGGCCATGTGTGGTGCTGGACCTACTCCATGAGCTGAGCAGGAGTATATTTTGTATTGTTTGGGTCCTTTTTAGGTCTCGCCTGAGACAGCGCTTTAGCGCTGCTCTGGCGAGACTTATAGTAAGCGAGTTTTGGAAGTGCAAACAGTGGCTTTTCAGGCCTCCAAATACAGTGCATGTGCGTCGGCCGGGCTTGCGCACCATTTGGAGGCCTGAAAGCACTCGTTTGCTTTCACTTTCGCCGGCCGCACTGCCGCTTTGATGTGATCGCGATCGCGATCACTTTCACTTTTGCTCGAAAGCGTTATTCCATGGTCTTTGTACATGAGGGCTGAATATAGTGCTTTTAGGCATTTTTGTGTCTGCTGCAGATAACGGACTGAGCACTAAATTTAAATATTTTGCTTTTATCCTGCTTCGTATTGTTGTTTTTAACGGACTGAGCACTAAATTTATATATTTTGCTTTTATCCTGCTTCGTATTGTTGTTTTTAATGGAAAGTAATGAAACTGCCATACCCACTAAAGGTTGCTTGTGTTTTTTCCTCGTTTTATACAACGCAAACTCGACCATGAGAACCAAGCATGTTACACAAGGATACATTCGAGCCGTAGAAATGCAACTTTAGTTCGGGCTGATTTTGAGTGTTCTCATACCTTCGGCTTGAGATTGTGCAAAATAAAACTGCTTAAAATGTTTTTTGAAGCCCTACAACTGAGTATGTATATTTAACCCATGCCCAAACTATTGTCGTAGCCATGTTTTAGTTGTGCTATGTCTGTTTTGCTGTATGTATTTGGCGTACTCTCTCCAACTGTCCCCATCTCTTTGGATCGAAATCAAGCAGAATACAACAGCTTAGAAAATGTTTTTGAAGCCAGTACCATTGAAGCAGTTTACATGAGCACCAGTTACATTACAGAATTTGACATTAATTTCATTATTTCTACAGCCGATGCCGAAGAGTGTGAGTCACGCAAAAAGGTATCCCCTATTTTACACAGAGTGCCCTGAAGTCGTTAGAAGTAAACTCAGCACTGTAAAGGTCAGTCCTGGAGGCAACTTTTAAAGCGCTTGCAGCCCCAGAAAATTGACCCACTTGGCACTTAGTGCCTCCCTAATTGAGGTTCAGAATCTCAAGCCGTTGATACTTCTGAATGTGGCATTTGAATAAAAGTTTACCCTCGTGATCTCTCAGGTCTTTTTGAAACTATTTGGTAAACAGGGGGTTATTAACGTAATCGTAAGCACAATGGTCTTTATGTGTTTTTTAAATGGCCCAGGCCCAGCGCTTTCATTACACTCCGAGAGTGTGAGTTCCGACCGAAAAAAGGGGCTAACTTCCCCCCCATGGCTCGCCAGATACTGATATTGTGTGTGGGGGTGGGGGGGCATATGTCTGACATTTTCTGAGAGGTTTCCTGATGCTTTCTATTCCGGGGACACTGCTGGGTATTAAAACCCTGGTTAACAAGCAGCTGCCAGTCAGATGCTTTCAAATACATTTTTATAGTCAGACAGCCGAAAGCTGTCTGAGGCTTAATTGTGACTCCAAAGATGCCAGGCTTGGATTCTTGCCAAATTCCAGCCGCCTCCTGCCCCCACAGTGTAAATGATTTTCTTAGGATTTCAGGAGACAAGGTTTCCCACTTTTTTAAAGCTAATATGCACGAGTTTGAAGGCAGGCACCTACTGATTTTGAGGCTAGAGGGAGGGGAATTGTTCTTCAGCACAGATTCATCAAAACCGATGAATACTAATTTCAGGATCCACCCCCTCTCCCATTTAACCGCCAATGGTCAAATTGCATTTTATAACTGTTCCCTTGTCTGCTAACTTTAGGTATCCTTTGAAACATGTATAGTCTGTTTACGCTTTAAAAAACTTATCCTTTACTGTTACCAACAGAAACATGCATTTGCTGCTCTTAATTATTAAGACAGGTCTTACACCAGGACAAGCACGGAGGTAGCTCTCCTTGAGTCTGGATTGAGTTCTGTAGAGCTCTCTGAGCCGAAATCTCAGCTTGGAATCAACCTCCATCAGTATCAAGACAGGTGTGGAAAAATAACGGATCCAGCACTTTTCACTTGTTTTCCGCTAGTATCTGCTTTCCTTTTACCCACACTCTCTCCTTTCCTTTTCCGTATGCTCCATTTGCTTTCATTTTTCCGTGCTCTCTGTTTTCCGTTCTGCTAAGCTCTATACTTTTCTTTAATTTTTCTATGCCCTCAGCTTTCTTTTCTCCTATGTTCTATATTTGGGTCAGGGATCAGGGAAAGTGCTTATCTGTGCAAGAAGGTAATCAGAACACACGTATATGCGTCTTCTATAACAAGCATTTGCAATGCAATATGTCTCGCAGTTACACGAGTTAAAGCTTTTGGCATTATTTGCAATGTCAATAGCTCAAACTCGTGTAAATGCGAGACCTGTTGCATTGCAAATTCTTGTTTCTGTAGTAACTTTAGAAGTGCTGTATGTGACAAGCACAGGTCTTACCGTTTTTGGGAGGGGTACAAGTCCCTCCCTGAAACCATTCCTAGCGTACCCATATTCCTTTTTTGCTTCTCCGCAACCCCTTTCCATTAAGTAGTAAGTTTCATCATTTTCTACCCACTCCTGCTGTCCCCCTCATATTTATCACTAAAATGTAGATCAAAGGGTATGCAGACGTCTCTGCAATAGAGTTAGATATACCCACACAGAAAAGATAGGAGAGGTTGAGACATCCCAGTGTAGGTATGTGAATAGCATTTTTTAGTAAATGAGTAACACAATTGTAGAACTACTAAATGTACTACAAAATATAGTTTGTGAATACACCCTAATGTTTCTGAGCCCATTGATCACATCAGTGGTGGAAACCTCCATGTCTGACCAGACTAAGTGCTCCTCCCATCTGTCCATTAACACATTTGCATAACATTGCCATGTGTTTGTCTTTATTATTGATCCTAGAACAAAAAGATATTCTCACTTAGGCAGAACTCAATTATACCCAATACCATTTGTGTATGTTCTAAATATTTAAGAACTTTAAACCTAAAAGAATGTTTACAAGCA
Source organism: Triturus cristatus (assembly GCF_964204655.1). Classification (NCBI taxonomy): domain Eukaryota; kingdom Metazoa; phylum Chordata; class Amphibia; order Caudata; family Salamandridae; genus Triturus; species Triturus cristatus. The sequence goes on along the minus strand of NC_140591.1, from coordinate 1,360,262,852 downwards.
TGTATATCATTAGTGTATGTGAGAGAAGAAGGGATACTGATCAAAAGGGAATAGAGAGTGGTTTACATAGGTGGAAGTATTTTGCAGGAGGCTGCATTTGGATGAAATTATTGGTCTATTTTGTGGATACTTCTGTACTTTGACAAAAGATTAGGAGCCATATTTACTAAGACTCATGCCGTGCTGCATTGTGCAGTATTGCTTCAGAATGCATTGCATTACATTACATTATTTTTTAGCATTGTGGATGTGTCATATTTACGATACTGAGCACCATGATGCAGTTGAGAGAGTTGCATCACACAGCATGACACAGGGTTATAGTTTCAGCGAAATGTGTTGTAGCACAAGTCCAACCTATGTGTCGCCAAGTTGTGTTGCGTGTCGCAGGAGCTTTACATGCGGCAAGGCAGACTTGCATCATGCAGGAGTTTAATGCATGGCACAAAACAACAAACAGCTTTGTAGCAACAAAACATGTGTGTTCAACCACACCACCATTTTGAAAGCATGGAAGGGGTACCATCAAGCCAGGAAGAGACCATTCTAGAAGATAGAGCTGCCATGCAGTCCAAGAGGAAGTACATAGTTAATTTTACATAGGAGGAAAGCCAAATTTGTATCACAAATTCAAATAAAAATGAGAAACGTTTGTTTGTGACCTCCAAAGGACCGTTAGAAGGATGCTTTATGCCAAGCAATAGTGGATACACTGTGTGACACCAACCAGATGGACTGTAGTTGAATGTAATATAAGGTGGCATGACAAATGCAGAACAAAAGAGAAATGGACTACTAACTGCTGCAATGAGCACCGGAGAATGATCACAAGTACAGGAGGAGTTGAAATCACTGGAGGAGCAGGTGGCATCCTCATTTTAACAGAGTTGGTTGCTGCAGTTGAGGGCAAGGAGAGCGCTGACCTTGCGGATCTGTACTTTAAAAGGACCCTAACATGTAAGAACACATAGTGTAAGTATTATCGATGACCCCATATAATCAGAGAGGGTATCAGCAGAAGTTGCAGGAACTAACTATACAATCACCATCATGATTCATGTGCAGAGTATAGTGTAACACACTCAAATATCAAAGTATCTACAATATGTAGATTATCATTTCAAATGATTGATGCACAAATACGTACTTGACAGTCTTCTACACACCTTAGCATTATAGGACAGAAATCAATTCTATATACCACCAGGTCACATGAGAAGAATACAAATGTGTCTTCACACAAAAACAGGACATAGGTACTAAACTGTCATGTAATGCAGGCCAGCAATGTAACCTGGAGTGGCGTTTAGCTTGGAAGGTAATGCTTTATAATGCATCATAGGTCCATAGCTGCCACCTGTGCATCATAGTCCAAAGGAGCTTGCATCACTAACTTGTTTGTGTGTGCGCAGGAATGTGCCAGACCATCACAACCCCCTCAAATATTAATTATCCACAGATGTCATTTCAGCAATGGTTTACATATGTGTCTGCTGACTGTCATTCAAGTAGCAAACACTGGAATATCGATATTGGCACAGGCTTCCACAATAATGCAAATATGGCTGTGTTATGAATAAAACATACAGGTTGGCAGGACTAGGATTATAATTATATACCATTTTCACATATGGAAGTGGAGGAATCCTGTCCTCTCTGTCTACCACTAAGCTAAATATTTGAAGGTCAATAACTATGCATTGTTAGTTACAACTGCTCTCTGTGTTGTATACAATGTCCTATCTGACATATCTTACTACAACCTGTGAAAATCAAGGGTATTTGTTGTGCTGCAGTGCAAACAAATGTGAAGTACTATATGTTTCACAATTTAATCGTATATTGTATTCGTCATCACTCATCATGATGGTATTCTGTGTTGTAAAGAACGGCAAAGGTAGGACATTTTGAACATTTATCAAGGGTTTGTGCGCAAATCATCAAATTGGTCATTAAGTTTGCATGGAGTTATTCAATTACCTAGACACTACACATGTACTCATCGAATCAGGAAGGCAGAAATTATGTTGTCATTGAACTATGGGGGCACTACCTATATATTCATTTAATTACCCATACACTAACCATTTACTTATGCAATTAACAAGGCTTTTACGATGCAGTCATTGTAACACTTGCGCAGAACCTATGCAGTCATTCAAACATCCAGTTATAACCATGCACTCATCTAATCAGCCAGGCGCTACTGATGTACTTATTCAAATATCCAGGCACTACCCATGTAGGTAACCAAATACCCAGGCACTACTTGTGCACTGAACCAAAAACACATGGGCAGCAGCCATGTAGTCATGCAATCACTGAAACACTACTGATGCACTCATTCAATCTGCTAGGTGCTATACATGTTCTTAAACAATCCTGTATGCATTATCAATGCACTCTATAAATCACCTATATACTATCTATGCACTCCTGCAATCATCTAGGCACTAAGGTTACACTCATTTAATCATTCAACCTCAATCTATTTATGTATTGACTTATCAAGCCATTAGTCATGCACTTATCTAATCATTCAGGTACTACTCATGCACTCAGCCAAACACCTACATAGCAGTGATATACTCATGCAAACATGCAGACAGTAACTATGCAGATATGGAACAACCCTTGGAGTTCTGATATACTCAGGGAATCATCCAGGCACCACCTGTATTCTCAAAAGAATCACCTAGGTACAACGTAGGCACCAATTCAGTCATCCAGGGAGTATTCATGTATTCAGCCACAAACACATGTTTTTACAAGTTTTACTGAGGGGTATGTAGTCTTTTAGAAACATCTGGTGAATTATATATGCAAACTGTAACACACTCTTTGCATGTACTTGGAATCATTATTGTGCCATATGCTTTGATAGAGATTAATGTGCAGATTGTTAAATGCACCATTTCTCTTTTTTTTTCTTTTTTTTTTGCATATGGCTGGGTTCAAATTGGAATGGCATGGTGAGCAAAAAAACGATGGATTTAGGCCCAGATCTCTGTACTGGGGTGAATGTATGACATTGTTCTGCATTCTGTCCATCAACTGTTGTTTTTGCATTTGTCACCCCGAGTGGGATGGGTATGCTCAGACGTGAGTCCCGTGCTCTCCATGCCACTGGAATCAAGCTATCCTGGCTGAAGAGGGGTGAAACCCCAAAACCGGTCCTAGGATGCTTGTTCCAGTCCAGGGAGGACCTGGCTTGGCAGTTCAGTCTGGACTGTTCCCATGAGGCACAGGGTCAAGAATGATTTGCATATGGCTGGGTTCAAACTGGAATAGCATGGTGAGCAAAACAACGATGGATTTAGGCCCAGATCTCTGTACTGGGGTGAATGTATGACATTGTTCTGCATTCTGTGCATCAACTGTTGTTTTTGCATTTGTCACCCTGAGTGAGACGGGTATGCTCAGACGTGAGTCCTGTGCTCTCCATGCCACTGGAATCAAGATATCCTGGCTGAAGAGGGGTGAAACCCCGAAACTGGTCCTAGGATACTTGTTCCAGTCCAGGGAGGACCTGGCTTGGCAGTTCGGTCTGGACTGTTCCCATGAGGGAAAGGGTCAAGACTGATTTGCATGTGGCTGGGTTCAAACTGGAATGGCATGGTGAGCAAAAAAACAATGGATTAGGCCCAGATCTCTGTACTGGGGTGAATGTATGACATTGTTCTGCATTCTGTCCATCAACTGTTGTTTTTGCTTTTGTCACCCCGAGTGGGACGGGTATGCTCAGACGTGAGTCCCGTGCTCTCCATGCCACTGGAATCAAGCTATCCTGGCTGAAGAGGGGTGAAACCCCGAAACCGGTCCTAGGATGCTTGTTCCAGTCCAGGGATGACCTAGCTTGGCAGTTTGGTCTGGACTGTTCCCATGAAGCACAGGGTCAAGACTGATTTGCATATGGCTGGGTTCAAACTGGAATGGCATGGTGAGCAAAAAAACGATGGATTTAGGCCCAGATCTCTGTACTGGGGTGAATGTGTGACATTGTTCTGCATTCTGTCCATCAACTGTTGTTTTTGCTTTTGTCACCCCGAGTGGGACAGGTATGCTCAGATGTGAGTGCCATGCTCTCCATGCCACTGGAATCAAGCTATCCTGGCTGAAGAGGGGTGAAACCCCGAAACCGGTCCAAGGATGCTTGTTCCAGTCCAGGGAGGACCTGGCTTGGCAGTTCGTTCTGGACTGTTACCATGAGGCACAGGGTCAAGACTGATTTGCATAAGGCTGGGTTCAAACTGAAATGGCAAGGTGAGCAAAAAAACGATGGATTTAGGCCCAGATCTCTGTACTGGGGTGAATGTATGACATTGTTCTGCATTCTGTCCATCAACTGTTGTTTTTGCATTTGTCACCCCGAGTGGGACGGGTATGCTCAGACGTGAGTCCCGTGCTCTCCATGCCACTGGAATCAAGCTATCCTGGCTGAAGAGGGGTGAATCCCCGAAACCGGTCCTAGGATGCTTGTTCCAGTCCTGGGAGGACCTGGCTTGGCAGTTAGGTCTGGACTGTTCCAATGAGGCACAGGGTCAAGACTGATTTGCATATAGGTGGGTTCAAACTGGAAAGGCATGGTGAGCAAAAAAAGATGGATTTAGGCCCAGATCTCTGTACTGGGGTGAATGTATGACATTGTTCTGCATTCTGTCCATCAACTGTTGTTTTTGCTTTTGTCACCCCGAGTGGGACGGGTATGCTCAGACGTGAGTCCCTTGCTCTCCATGCCACTGGAATCAAGCTATCCTGGCTGAAGAGGGGTGAAAGCCCGAAACCGGTCCTAGGATGCTTGTTCCAGTCCAGGGAGGACCTAGCTTAGCAGTTTGGTCTAGACTGTTCCCATGAAGCACAGGGTCAAGACTGATTTGCATATGGCTAGGTTCAAACTGGATTGGAATGGTGAGCAAAAAAACGATGGATTTAGGCCCAGATCTCTGTACTGGGGTGAATGTATCACATTGTTCTGCATTCTGTCCATCAACTGTTGTTTTTGCTTTTGTCACCCCGAGTGGGACGGGTATGCTCAGACGTGAGTCCCGTGCTCTCCATGCCACTGGAATCAAGCTATCCTGGCTGAAGAGGGGTGAAACCCCCGAAACCGGTCCAAGGATGCTGTTCCAGTCCAGGGAGGACCTGACATGGCTGTTCAGTCTGGACTGTTCCCATGAGGCCCAGGGTCACGAATGATTTGCATATGCATATGGCTGGGTTCAAACTGGAATGGCATGGTGAGCAAAAAAAACAATGGATTAGGCCCAGATCTCTGTACTGGGGTGAATGTATGACATTGTTCTGCATTCTGTCCATCAACTGTTGTTTTTGCTTTTGTCACCCCGAGTGGGACGGGTATGCTCAGACGTGAGTCCCGTGCTCTCCATGCCACTGGAATCAAGCTATCCTGGCTGAAGAGGGGTGAAACCCCGAAACCGGTCCTAGGATGCTTGTTCCAGTCCAGGGATGACCTAGCTTGGCAGTTTGGTCTGGACTGTTCCCATGAAGCACAGGGTCAAGACTGATTTGCATATGGCTGGGTTCAAACTGGAATGGCATGGTGAGCAAAAAAACGATGGATTTAGGCCCAGATCTCTGTACTGGGGTGAATGTGTGACATTGTTCTGCATTCTGTCCATCAACTGTTGTTTTTGCTTTTGTCACCCCGAGTGGGACAGGTATGCTCAGATGTGAGTGCCATGCTCTCCATGCCACTGGAATCAAGCTATCCTGGCTGAAGAGGGGTGAAACCCCGAAACCGGTCCAAGGATGCTTGTTCCAGTCCAGGGAGGACCTGGCTTGGCAGTTCGTTCTGGACTGTTACCATGAGGCACAGGGTCAAGACTGATTTGCATAAGGCTGGGTTCAAACTGAAATGGCAAGGTGAGCAAAAAAACGATGGATTTAGGCCCAGATCTCTGTACTGGGGTGAATGTATGACATTGTTCTGCATTCTGTCCATCAACTGTTGTTTTTGCATTTGTCACCCTGAGTGGGACGGGTATGCTCAGACGTGAGTCCCGTGCTCTCCATGCCACTGGAATCAAGCTATCCTGGCTGAAGAGGGGTGAATCCCCGAAACCGGTCTTAGGATGCTTGTTCCAGTCCTGGGAGGACCTAGCTTGGCAGTTTGGTCTGGACTGTTCCCATGAAGCACAGGGTCAAGACTGATTTGCATATGGCTAGGTTCAAACTGGATTGGAATGGTGAGCAAAAAAACGATGGATTTAGGCCCAGATCTCTGTACTGGGGTGAATGTATCACATTGTTCTGCATTCTGTCCATCAACTGTTGTTTTTGCTTTTGTCACCCCGAGTGGGACGGGTATGCTCAGACGTGAGTCCCGTGCTCTCCATGCCACTGGAATCAAGCTATCCTGGCTGAAGAGGGGTGAAACCCCCGAAACCGGTCCAAGGATGCTTGTTCCAGTCCAGGGAGGACCTGACATGGCTGTTCAGTCTGGACTGTTCCCATGAGGCCCAGGGTCAAGAATGATTTGCATATGCATATGGCTGGGTTCAAACTGGAATGGCATGGTGAGCAAAAAAAACAATGGATTTAGGCCCAGATCTCTGTACTGGGGTGAATGTATGACATTGTTCTGCATTCTGTGCATCAACTGTTGTTTTTGCATTTGTCACCCTGAGTGGGACGGGTATGCTCAGACGTGAGTCCTGTGCTCTCCATTCCACTGGAATCAAGCTATCCTGGCTGAAGAGGGGTGAAACCCCGAAACTGGTCCTAGGATGCTTGTTCCAGTCCAGGGAGGACCTGGCTTGGCAGTTCGGTCTGGACTGTTTCCATGAGGGAAAGGGTCAACACTGATTTGCCTGTGGCTGGGTTCAAACTGGAATGGCATGGTGAGCAAAAAACTATGGATTAGGCCCAGATCTCTGTACTGGGGTGAATGTATGACATTGTTCTGCATTCTGTCCATCAACTGTTGTTTTTGCTTTTGTCACCCCGAGTGGGACTGGTATGCTCAGACATAAGTCCCGTGCTCTCCATGCCACTGGAATCAAGCTATCCTGGCTGAAGAGGGGTGAAACCCCGAAACCGGTCCTAGGGTGCTTGTTCCAGTCCAGGGAGGACCTAGCTTGGCAGTTTGGTCTGGACTGTTCCCATGAAGCACAGGGTCAAGACTGATTTGCATTTGGCTGGGTTCAAACTGGAATGGCATGGTGAGCAAAAAAACGATGGATTTAGGCCCAGATCTCTGTACTGGGGTGAATGTATGACATTGTTCTGCATTCTGTCCATCAACTGTTGTTTTTGCTTTTGTCACCCCGAGTGGGACGGGTATGCTCAGACGTGAGTCCCGTGCTCTCCATGACACTGAAATCAAGCTATCCTGGCTGAAGAGGGGTGAAACCCCGAAACCGGTCCAAGGATGCTTGTTCCAGTCCAGGGAGGACCTGGCATGGCTGTTCAGTCTGGACTGTTCCCATGAGGCACAGGGTCAAGAATGATTTTCATATGCATATGGCTGGGTTCAAACTGGAATGGCATGGGGAGCAAAAAAACAATGGATTTAGGCCCAGATCTCTGTACTGGGGTGAATGTATGACATTGTTCTGCATTCTGTGCATAAACTGTTGTTTTTGCATTTGTCACCCTGAGTGGGACGAGTATGCTCAGACGTGAGTCCTGTGCTCTCCATGCCACTGGAATCAAGCTATCCTGGCTGAAGAGGGGAGAAACCCCGAAACCGGTCCTAGGGTGCTTGTTCCAGTCCAGGGAGGACCTAGCTTGGCAGTTTGGTCTGGACTGTTCCCATGAAGCACAGGGTCAAGACTGATTTGCATATGGCTGGGTTCAAACTGGAATGGCATGGTGAGCAAAAAAACGATGGATTTAGGCCCAGATCTCTGTACTGGGGTGAATGTATGACATTGTTCTGTATTCTGTCCATCAACTGTTGTTTTTGCTTTTGTCACCCCGAGTGGGATGGGTATGCTCAGACGTGAGTCCCGCGCTCTCCATGCCACTGAAATCAAGCTGTCCTGGCTGTAGAGGGGTGAAACCCCGAAACCGGTCCAAGGATGCTTGTTCCAGTCCAGGGAGGACCTGGCTTGGCAGTTCGGTTTGGACTGTTCCCCTGGGGCACAGGGTCAAGACTGATTTGCATATGGCTGGGTTCAAACTGGAATGGCATGGTGAGCAAAAAAACGATGGATTTAGGCCCAGATCTCTGTACTGGGGTGAATGTATGATATTGTTCTCCATTCTGTCCATCAACTGTTGTTTTTGCATTTGTCACCCCGAGTGGGACGGTATGCTCAGACGTGAGTCCCGTGCTCTCCATGCCACTGGAATCAAGCTATCCTGGCTGAAGGGGGGTGAAACCCCGAAACTGGTCCTAGGATGCTTGTTTCAGTCCAGGGAGGACCTGGCTTGGCAGTTCGGTCTGGACTGTTCCCATGAGGCACAGGGTCAAGACTGATTTGCATATGGCTGGGTTCAAACTGGAATGGCATGGTGAGCAAAAAAACAATGGATTTAGGCCCAGATCTCTGTACTGGGGTGAATGTATGACATTGTTCTGCATTCTGTCCATCAACTGTTGCTTTTGCTTTTGTCACCCAGAGTGGGACGGGTATGCTCAAACGTGAGTCCCGTGCTCTCCATGCCACTGGAATCAAGCTATCCTGGCTGAAGAGGGGTGAAACCCTGAAACCGGTCCTACGATGCTTGTTTCAGTCCAGGGAGGACCTAGCTTGGCAGTTTGGTTTTGACTGTTCCCATGAAGCACAGGGTCAAGACTGATTTGCATATGGCTGGGTTCAAACTGGAATGGCATGGTGAGCAAAAAAACGATGGATTCAGGCCCAGATCTCTGTACTGGGGTGAATGTATGACATTATTCTGCATTCTGTCCATCAACTGTTGTTTTTGCTTTTGTCATCCCGAGTGGGACGGGTATGCTCAGACGTGAGTCCCGTGCTCTCCATGCCACTGGAATTAAGCTATCCTGGCTGAAGAGGGGTGAAACCCCGAAACCGGGCCAAGGATGCTTGTTCCAGTCCAGGGAGGACCTGGCTTGGCAGTTCAGTCTGGACTGTTCCCATGAGGCACAGGGTCAAGACTAATTTGCATATGGCTGGGTTCAAACTGGAATGGCATGGTGAGCAAAAAAACGATGGATTTAGGCCCAGATCTCGGTACTGGGGTGAATGTATGACATTGTTCTGCATTCTGTCCATCAACTGTTGTCTTTGCATTCGTCATCCCGAGTGGGACGGGTATGCTCAGACGTGAGTCCCGTGCTCTCCATGCCACTGGAATCAAGCTAGCCTGGCTGAAGAGGGGTGAAACCCCGAAACCGGTCCTAGGATGCTTATTCCAGTCCAGGGAGGACCTGGCTTGGCAGTTCGGTCTGGACTGTTCCCATGAGGCACAGGGTCAAGACTGATTTGCATATGGCTGGGTTCAAACTGGAATGGCATGGTGAGCAAAAAAACGATGGATTTAGGCCGAGATCTCTGTACTGGGGTGAATGTATGACATTGTTCTGCATTGTGTCCATCAACTGTTGTTTTTGCATTTGTCACCCCGAGTGGGACGGGTATGCTCAGACGTGAGTCCCGTGTTCTCCATGCCACTGGAATCAAGCTATCCTGGCTGAAGAGGGGTGAAACCCCGAAAACCGGTCCAAGGATGCTTGTTCCAGTCCAGGGAGGACCTGGCTTGGCAGTTTGGTCTGGACTGTTCCCATGAAGCACAGGGTCAAGACTGATTTGCATATGGCTGGGTTCAAACTGGAATGGCAAGGTGAGCAAAAAAACGATGGATTTAGGCCCAGATCTCTGTACTGGGGTGAATGTATGACATTGTTCTGCATTCTGTCCATCAACTGTTGATTTTGCATTTGTCACCCCGAGTGGGACGGTTATGCTCAGACGTGAGTCCCGTGCTCTCCATGCCACTGGAATCAAGCTATCCTGGCTGAAGAGGGGTGAAACCCCGAAACCGGTCCTAGGATGCTTGTTGCAGTCCAGGGATGACCTGGCTTGGCAGTTCGGTCTGGACTGTTCCCATGAGGCACAGGGTCAAGACTGATTTGCATATTGCTGGGTTCAAACTGGAATGGCATGGTGAGCAAAAAAACTATGGATTTAGCCCCAGATCTCTGTACTGGGGTGAATGTATGACATTTTTCTGCATTCTGTCCATCAACTGTTGTTTTTGCATTGCATTCAAAGCACAGGGATGCATCATATTTACAATATGATGGATCCCTGTGCTCTTCCGTGTGCTGGTGCACAACTGGCTGCCAAACGCCAACTGAGGCACCCTTGCACCATATGACAATGGTGCCTGTGTAGTGGGGATGATTGTTTTTGTACAGGATGGAACACCTTCCTGTACAAAAACAACCACAAGGGGTATTTTCTTCTTTCTGTTTGCTGCAGAAAGCAGCATGCACAAAAACAGGAAAAAATGAGGAGAAAGAAAAGAATTTCCTCTTGTTGCCTCTCCCTACACCTCCCATGAGAAGCTGTCGGATTCTGACGCATTCCCAGGTTTAAGAATCGTTGTAAATTTGAGTATGTGCCTGAACCCATGGGTGTTGCATGGGAACACCCACAGAAATACCCATGGTATGCTTCTATCACGCAAAGTGCTACCTGAAAATGGTCCATAGTTATAAGGCCATGAAAAGCTACACAGAGTGACTTTACATGGCCTTGTAAATATGGAGCACCACATAACGGCGCCAATGTGTCAAAAAAAGTGATGGACCGGAATATGCATGAGGCTTGTAAATACGCCTCCTACCTTGATGTTCATTTTTAAATTCACTACAAAAGGGATAATCTCTTCTTTCATCATGTATAATTGAGAAGTGAGATATGCTGGAGCTGTGTTGTACGACAGGGTGCTAAAATGTTAAAAGATAACTAATAAATAAAGTTTAGTGTTTTGCTCTGGGTTCTGTTATATTGAAGTGAGTGCATATAGTAATATATCTAGGTTCATCTGTAGATTTAAAACTGCAATATAACATGAGAACAGTTTTTTTATTATGTGTAAGTCAGTAGTAAATTTGTTGGTACTTTGGCTAGGTTGAAAATTTAAATATGCTTGTTTTTTTTACAGAACAATATCTACATATCTACACACAGTTAGAATGACAACAAAAGCTCAGACAAAAAAGCAACAGAAGCAATTATAGTATGTTTGCAGAAATTAGTTACTAAAGGGGCAAATTGTAGAAAAAGTGGTGAAAGAAAACATAGCTACTGGTAATAGGACAAAGTAATTTCTTAAAAATATATGTGAACATTTGCAAAAATTACAAAATGAAGAAAATGAAATTATAACTATGAGAAAAAATAAGAGTGGGCAAAGTGTATATTGCAAGAGCAGAAAAGATTGTAATAAAATGGTGCACCTTAACAAGGACACAGAAGCAGTTTAAGGAAATCAGAGCCAGGATATTTTGTAGTAGAGTGGTTATAAATCTATTGAGAAATAAAAAAAATAAAGAAGAAGGAGAAAAGCACTGAAACAGAAAGAAGAATTTGAGAGAATAGTTGATAAGTCCTTTGCTTTGAAGAGGAAGGTTGTCATTTGAATTCTAAATAGAATGAAGACTCTTGCCAAAATAGTGTAGCGCATGAGGAGACAAAACCTGAAGAAAAAGATTAGTGAATAGAAGTAACTTTTGTACAGTTTTTAGTGGAGAATAGATACATACTTCCAGTATAGAGTCTTTCTTTGATGAAGAAAGCTATCTTCAGGATAACAGATTAGTTCATGCTATTGATGAAAGAGGACGATGTTATGAAATGAAGAATGGCAGTCCTATAGCAAAAGAGGAGATGGTCCCTAGAATTGTAGAAGAGGTTATTGCAGAAGAGGTACAATGAAGGCGAGGTCAGGCCCCTGTATACAAATAGAGTTGTTGTAGTGTTTGTAGTAGTAGGCAGCAATCCATTGATATATTAAGAAAATTCCTACGTATATTTCCAAGGCACAGTTTAAAACACTAAATAAGTACGTTACAAGGTTTGGATCCTTGCAAGCAGAGAAAGCATACAAAGTTGCAGGGATGCTCACTAGCTAGTTTATAAACGAAAGCATGCTAAAGCACCTTTCATTATTTTAGGATGTTAGCTGTACACCACTCAACAATGCTAACATTAGCTAGGAGGCTACACTATGTGAAAACTCCTGCTTTATGTTTAGGAGAAATGAATAGGGCACTTTTCCATGGTACTGTGGCAGAGGTAGAAAAGGTTTGTGATGATTTGCAGTTTGGTGTATTTGGTCCAGATCAGGACTGTAATGAAATTGATGAGTTGATTACTGGAGGAGTTGGAGAACAGGACACAGGTACTACAGTTGATAGTCTTGAAGAAGAGATTATAAAACTTAAGACAGCATGTGCTGAAAAACCAGAGTATGTTTGTATATGCTGTTGACGCACTCACTACAAGAATCAAACACAGACTGTAGACTTATATTTAAAGAGTGAAAAAGAGAATAATGATAACTGGCAAAAGTTTGCACTGTACTTATTTATAGAACAACGATTTGAATTGTCCACAGGACAAGTTATATCTAAATACTGATATAAAAAATTTAAGATAATAAAATACCTGCTTGAGCTGTCCATAACAAGTGAGAATTGGTTCCCATTCCAGAAGTACTTCAAGGTTGAAATATTTATGAGTTCATTCTTAGCCACACTATACACCCATTTCAGGCTGTAGTACCCCAACAGAACTGCAGAAAGGTCTAAAATGTAGAGTAGTGTATTTGCCATTAGATGTCAAGAAAAATATTGAAATGGTAGGGGTAAATAGAGATTCAGAGGATGGATTAGTAATTCTTGTAAATGGTGTGCCTACCAAGAACAAGAAGATATGGCAGGAGTTAGTAGATGTTACCAAAGGTAAAAAAGCAACTTTATACCTGGTACAAAACAATGTTTACTATAGAAATGTGGAAAGCCTGCAAGATATCACACACATGGAGGATCATGTATTCATTCATTAATTTATGAACATTATTGCTTCCACCCTTTGCATTCTAAAGAGGGTATTGGTGATGCCATTGAGCTGTTTGAAATTAAGGGAGCAAAAGAAGCTCTATTATGTTTGTGGGAAAAAAGTTTAGAATCTCTGTGTTTCCCACATCTTTTTCCTACTGAAGTAGGTGGCAGGTATGACGACAGCCTTTGCAAATACCTGCAGCTGAGTATAGATGTAGTAGACTTTATTCAGAAGGCTCTAGATTTCGTTAGTGTTTTCCTATATATTTCACATATTATTTGAGAGTGACTTGTCTGGCCTCTCAAATGCCCTAAATCATATTCTAAAAACAGGAGTGAATTTGCATAATATAGCAGCATGAGAACTTTTGGAGAAAGTTCAAGGAAAAGATGAACACTTGGAATACAATTTAATACATCTTTTTTTAATTTTTACTTCTAAACTTTTTATTAGCCATAAGTATAATACCATTAAACAAAAATAGCATAAAAATACAACACAAGTAACCAATATAACAACACATGAGAACACAGAGAGTACAACATACATTGCACTAACAAAAGTAAGGAGATGACGATAAAATAAAATAAATTAGTTATTTGCACAAAATAGCTTAAACTACAGATCGGGAACAATACCACTTCTACTCCCACTGAAGGCTCGGCCATACCCTTTTAAATTTTACCCAAGAGCGAGGACCTCTGACTTTAGCTAATGGCAGTTTAATTTAATAAATTTCTCTCAATATTACCCAAAATTCATTGATACTTGGAGTCCCTGTTGTAATTCATGCACGGGCAATGCATAGGCGAGCACATGCTATGGTAATCGAAACTAAAAATTTCGCTAGATTGCCCCGGTCTGATATTACCCCAATACAATTTCCTCTGTTATATAATTAGCATAACCTGACAGTATTGCAAGCTCATGGGTTACATCAGACCAGAACATATTCAAGTTTGGACATATGACGAACATATGGCGTAGGTCGGCAGCATATTCTTGGCATTTTGGGCAGTGTGACTTTACGGATGATTGGGTCATTGCCCACTTAGAGATACGCTCTGGAGTATAATACAGTATAAACATTATCCGGTGTTGCTGAAGTTTCAAATTTAACTGCAGCATCTATAGTTTCCAATGATTCATATACTTCCTCCTTTGTTATATCTGTTACAAAGATCCGACTCAGCCTGACTGCAGTCTGTAAACCATCGTCACTAGCAGCCACTAAAAGTTTCTGATAAACGGTTCCAATACTAGCTCGGCCAGAAATCTGAAAAATTGCAAATAGTACCTGAGTCGAGCCAGGCAATTCTAATATCCCTCTCCATGAGTAAGAAAATCCCTTACTTGCAAATACTTTAAAAATGTATTCTCTAATATCCCAAATTCTTCTTTCAAAGATATAAATGATCGAAATCCTTCTCCGTCATACAGCTGCCCAAGTTGTGTTATACCACTATGCTGCCACCCTCTCCCCACATGATCATGAAATATATCAGATAATCTCGGATTTCCCCATAGCTTAGTGTATGCATGCAACTCAGGCAATGTATAGACCTTCCATATTTCTTGCCAGATCCTAGTGATGTGTCTAACTACCTTAAATCGAACCCTCTTGTAGTAATTAGGGTCGGACGTTTTATACAATAGGAACCCCGTATTTGGACCACAGGCGAGCTGGTATGAGAGCTAAGTCATGCCAGTACCGGACCCCTTGAGTAAACTTTGAATCAGACTAGCAAAGGCAGTCCAAAACTATAATTTAAAATCTGGGAGTTTGAAACCACCTTGTACGTATGGTAACTTAATGTACCAAAGAGCTTTCCTTGCTCGCCGGTAGCCCCATATAAAACTGCCTACAGCAATTTCTAAGTGCTTGAAGATGGATAGTGGCACACTTTGGGGGATAGTATGAAACAGGTACAAAAACTTTGGAAGAATGTTCATTTGAACCGCATTACACCTCCCAAATATACTGAGGGGTAGCCTATGCCAACTCTGCATATTTGCTACCACCTTTTTCATCAATGGCTCGCAGTTTAAAGCAACCACGTCATCAACATGACAACTAAGACACACTCCAAGGTATGCCTCTCTTGTAAATCCTAGTGTAATTGTGGCCATTTCAGGTTGAAAATTTAAAATCGTCTGTGTTTTATCCAGATTTAATTTGTAGCCAGAGAAAGAATTGAAACGCTGGGCCTCTTGTATAATCTCAGTTATAGCTTTTACTGGTCTCGTAGAAAAGATAGCGATATCATCTGCGTATGCAGTTAATTTAAATTTCATACCATTAAGGGGCACTGGAGGGATATGAGCATTTTGAAGAAAATGCTTTATAAAAGGCTCAATATAAAGAGCAAATAATAATGGGGATAGCGTGCAACCCTGCTGCGTACCCCTCTGAACATTAAAGTAAGATGATGAGAGGCCATTAAGCTTGACAGCAGCTGTCGGTTTTCTGTAAAGTTTCTGTACCGCCGAGATAAACCTCTGACTGAGACCTAATGATGACATCGTAGGCCATAAAGCTTTCCAAACCACTCGGTCAACGGACTTCTCGGCGTCCAACATCAACATCCCAATCTGCTGATTTAATTGGCCAGAAACATCAAATGCAGCAGTAGTTGTATTAATGTGAAAAGCCGTGTCACAGCCAGGGACAAAGCCATGCTGTTGTTCAGATACTAAAAGATGAATGATAGGGGCCAGGCGAGAGGCAAGAATAAAAAAAAAAAATTGGCGTCAACATTAATTAAGGATATTGGCCGGTATGAGCTCCTATCCTCTACCAGTCTCCCCTTTTTTGGAAAAACTTTAATTTTAGTAATATTCCAAGAGGAGGGGGATTCCGCCCCTTGCATTATTTTGTTACACAGCGCATGCAGAACTGGAACCAGTATATCTTTAAAAGTTCTATAAAATTCTAGCAGAATAGTATATTCTCCTACAGCCTTACCTGTAGGAAGTGCACTAATTGCTTCTTCAATTTCTACTAGATCCACATCTTTTTGCATTGGCTCTGTAAGCAGCGGATTCAAAACAGACATTAAACTCTCTTGTATATAATCCATAGCAATTTGCTGGCTAAAAGATGTTGAATCACTGTAGAGCTCAGCATAAAATAGCCTGAATTGTTCCACTATATCTGTGGATCTAGTATAGACTAAACCAGCTGACCCTTTAATTTGTTTAATATGTGATTTAGCCCTCTGATCGGCTAGTTGATTGGCCAACACACGGCCAACCCATTCCCCATATTCATATTGTTTAGTTTTAAACTTATGATAATTGCTAGCTACTCTGTCCCTCAACCTTCTCTTCAGCCTTGCTCTTAATTCAATAACCTGCATATAAATCATCTGCTCACCAGTATCCTTTGAAGCAATAGCACTAGCATGTTGCTGCTCCAATTCTATATACAGCCTGTGTTCCTTCTCCATAAACCTTACACTTTGCCGATTCTGTTTTATAACATATTTCAATGTATCCCCTCCCACTTACACCTTCAGACAGTCCCAGACTATTGCACTAGAAGCCGTGCCCTGATTACTTTCTATGTACTCCCTCAATATTCCTTGCATATATTTCACGTCATCAGGTTATTAAAAAGGCGCCTAGGAAAAGAAAACTCCCTGACTAGCTCTTTCTCCCCTGGCTGGAACTGCACTGTCAGCATAACTGGGTTATGGTCCAACTTAATTTTAGGGCATACTTCTATTGATGCATTTTCTAACATCGTGTTATTAGTAAAAATCATATCGTTTCTAGAATACTGTTTATGAAAAAAAAGTATATATCCTGGTAATGTTGGAAATACTTTCCTCCAATCATCCTCCAATTGATGAATGTGAATGACATCTAATATAGCTGCCCTCGTCTGAACCATTCTGACACGCATTAGAGCATTCGTGGTGTAATTTTTGTAATCTAAAATACAATTAACATCTCCCATAACTATTAATTTGACTGCCCATTCCAATAATTCTGAACATAAATAAGAAATGTCCTTGGGCAGTCAATATTAGGGCCATATACCATACATACTGTGAACTTACGCCCAAAGATAAGGAGTTGGGAAGTTGCCCATCTCCCTTTAGAATTGGCAATTGTTCGAAGCACAGTAACTCTGCATTACTTAGACTTCAATATGGCCAAACCAAGTTGTTTTAAATGGGCTCTATCCTTAAAAGCTAAATGTGTTTCAGCAAGCCCTAATATTTGAGGTTTAAATACCCGGAGTTCCTCCGTTACCAACCAATGCTTTCCGGCCTGATTGAGCCCCGATACATTCCAACACATAAACTTAAAATAAGACATTTAACGATAGTTGTAAATTCAGTCCAGTCACCTTCCCCCTCATTATGTGCCCCTTACGCCTGTGCTCCATCTGTGCAACTTTTACTAAACTTTGGCTATTTATCCCCCTCCCTCCCTGACACCCTCCCCACTTGCCATTCCAACAGATCGACCAAGGATGGCCGGCTACCATTCTATGGCCCTTCCCCACCCTTCCAGCCCCCCCATGCATGTGAAAAGGAATTGCCCCTTTCCTTGCTGTCCCAAATTGACAGCATACAGAAGACCCCACCTCCGCTCCCCTTCAGGAAACCCGTGAGCCCACCACTCCCCGACCATTCCACCCCAAGTAAGCATATAGTAGTGACATAAACAAAACAAAACATTAAGTCATACCAAAAGTTTGTAAGACATATAACCGAAGAAGTCACAGGTATTGCTATTGTCTATTGTCACAAAAGTGTCCCCTTTACACATCAGATCGCTCTTTAGCAGTAGACTCCCACTTAGAGAGGGCTTGTTTAGTCTCCTGCTCGTTGAAAAAGAAATGTGTGCGACCATCCTTAATAATCTTTAGACGGGCCGGCTCTTGCAAACAAACCTGAGAGCACACAGTTTTCAGAGGATCCATTAATTGACGCAGCCACCATTGCTTGTCCCTTGTCGGTTTGCACAGATCAGAGCGCACAAATATGCACATAGTGTCCAGTTTAACAGGAGCCGATGGACGTGCCTTTAAATATATTGCTTGACGTAGTAAAAATTGCCCAGAAACACAAAGAAAGGCCATGCAAAGTTAGATCTGGCTTGATTGCCTTGGGAGAGAACCAGAGGCAGTCTGTTTGCATGCTGGACCTGAGTGTCCCCAGTCTGCTAGGTCGGGAAAGGCTTTCCAAAAAAGGGTGACGATGAAGGCCCGCTGGTCCGAACCTTCCCTTCCTTCCGGAATACCAAAAATCCTTAGATTCTGGCACCGCTACCGATTCTCGAGGTCTTCAATCTTGGCTTGCATAAGTATCATTTGAGAATCATGCGTTTTTACTAGGTTCATAGTGTGAGTATTGACCTCCTCTACAGCTGGAAGTCATTGTTGAAGATCAGTAACCTCAGAAGAAAGCTGAGTGACCTTGGATGTTACATATGACAGGGCTTGCTTGATCTCTCTACTGTCAGCCTTGGCCTGCTGATAATAGTCTTGAGCTTCAGCTCTCTGGATAGCTAGCGCCTGCATCATTTTAGAGAGTGAGGGTTCCTCACTATCACCAGCAGCTTGCTGAGCCTTAGTAGTACTTCCTTTTTCTACTGCGGGCAACAATGTATCTACTGTGCTGGGAGGGAAAACCGGAGATATTATGAAAGTAGCAGGCAAAATCTCCTCAACTTGTGCTACCGATGTAGCCGATGACATTAAAGTGAGACCTTGACATCCACTATTGAACCCATCTAGCAATCCGCCCTGGCCATCCAGACCCTCGAAGCACTCATTTATCGTGGATACACCCTCAGCAATAAATGCAGCTGCTGATGCTAGTCATTCGTCGTCTGCTGGATCAGTTACCATATTAAGCAAACACAAGGAGATGATAGACGGAGCGCTGAAACTTTTCAGACACTCACCCCCAGTCAGTGTTTGAAAAGCTTCAGCATTCCATCCATCATCTCTTTGTGTTCACTTTGTTCACCCTAAGTTGACAGGGCATGCCCAGACGTGGGTCCCTTGCTCACTGTGCCACTGGATTCAACCTTGCCTGGCTGATGAGGGCTGTTAGCCCGAAACTGGTCCCAGGATGCTTGTTTCAGGTCCAGGTAAGATATGGCTTGGCAGTTCGGGCTGGTCTGTTCCCATGAGGCACAGGGTCAAGACTGATTTGCACATAGCTGTGTTTGAACTGGGGTGGCAAAGTGAGCTAAAGAATGATGATGGATTCAACCCAGATCTGTGACTGGGGTTAGTGTTTGAAATGTTTCAGCACTCCGTCCATCATCTCTTTGTGTTCGCAGTTACCATATTGCCAGGTTTAGATAACCTAGAAATGATGGCCTTTACCTCGCCCTTTGACAACACCCATTTCCACAAAGGGCTTGACCCAGGACCGACCTTTGTGGTGCTTGCTGCTGCTTCCTTAAGACGACCTAATGCGTCAGTCACTTGCGTTTTTCCACCCACCCCGTCCTTAACCTCCTTTACCTGCCCTGATAGTTTTGGGGCCTTTTCCTTTTGCACCTTTCCCCTCCTCAGGGGTATTGTTTTTTGGGCTACTAAGAGCCCCTGTTTCACTGTTAAAGCCAGTCATATTGCCTTGCCCCTGACCGATGACAGAATTAGACCGTGCCACATATCAAGACTGTTCGGGTAGTTTGGGCTGTTCTACGTTTCTAACACCAATGATCCTATTATCAGTAGAATCACCAATCAGTTGCTCCGGTGTTTTGGCAATAACATTATTCTCACTCTCACCCACTATTCCAGTACTCGACAAATAGCTGTTTGACTGCATCAAATTTTCCAAAGAGTCCTCTGAAGTCAACACAATAAGCTCTGTACTAAATTAATTCTTAAAGTGTCGGCAGAGCCAGCACCAACAGCTGAGTCACACTCTGCCTTACTTGCAGAAGCTTCCACCGTTTTCTCCAGCATCTTAGCTGACAGCTCAGTAGTACTGCCAAGATCTTGGCTGACAGAGACAGGGGGTATTGAGATTAAAGCTGGATGAATAGCTGGCTCTTCCTCGCCCCCCCAGCCCTCATGTACCACAGCATTAAGCAACTCGGCCATTTGAAAACCTGTGATGGTAGTCTCTGGGCTACAGGACCGGAGCAGCGCCGTTGCTCTCCCAGAGCGTAGCAATTACCAGGATTGGTCTTCCCAGCTGGGGACCAACAGCAATACCAGAGCCAAAATTACACGCACTCCCAGGCGCTGCATCACATGCCAACACTTCTCCCACTGGTACTGAGTCACTGCTGCCTCCACCGCCATCTAGTGCCTCCACTGCAGTCCCGGCTTCGATCAGCATATCGGCTCGACCCTGTCGGGTAGTTTGTGATGGAGCCATTTTCAATTCTGGATTTGCCCCCAGCAGCGCCGCCAATACACGCCTGCATTCTCACATCAAGAGGGCACACCCAATATTCAAAGTCGACGTAGAGCGAGCGGTAACCAAAGTGAAATCCACTGCACCGCTTGACCGCCGTACACCGCTATGCTCAATTGTGTGATCTGGCACATCAGTCGAGTCTGTCCATATTTTCCTCCTTCTTTTACTTCTTCAGAGCATCTTGTAGCTGCATCCCACAGCTGCGAAGTGGTAATGAGCGGGTCAGCAGCGGCTCATCCGGGCACCGTAATGAGAGCAGTGGTAGGCGCCCTCCTAGTGAGGAATCAATCCGCCATCTTCCTTTTCCCCCGAAATTATCGACTCAGTAGATGCACCTGATCTCACCCAATTTAATAAATTAATGGCATGTCAGCGTGGGACTAATGAATAATGGTCTCGGTGTCATGGTGAACTGAAGTGCATGTTGAGGAACCGTGGAGCACGTACTTGGTTCCTGATGGTGAGCTGTTCTGAATATGCATGGGATGACCTGCTAGAATTCTTGCAGGAGACAAATTCAAATATAAAAGGCATTCATCTGAAGACCCCACGAGAACTGTGCTCACTAGACCCTGCAAATATTTGCAGATATTTTAATCACAGATTTCAAGCAATGATGTCTTTCATCTTGAACAAAAAAATACCTACTCTTGGTGAAGTGATTGATTTCTGTTGGTGTAAATAGTTCCAAGCCAGAGGTGCTCCCCATATTTACGTGCTGTTTTGGGTAAAATATGCTCCAAAGTTTGGAGCAGACAGTGATGAGTATGTGTTGTCTTTTATTGAGCAGTATGTAACTTGCTCCATCCCAAAGGAGAGTAGTAATGAAATAATAAGACAACAAATTCCACGATTCCAAAATCATAGATGCGGAAAATACTGACAGCGAAAATACAGAGCAAAAGGGAAATTTCATACAAGATGTCGTTTCGGATTCCCATGGCCTGTCATCTCACAAGGAAGAGTCAACAGCTTTTTTGCCTGCAATCAGACATACACTTACAAGGAAATCACTGAAAAATAAATACATACAACCTTAGAAGATGAGAGGCCCCCGAGTACATTATTGACTACAATCCTGTGATTTTGAAGCTGTGGAATGCAAACATGGTTAAACAGTTTGTTGCAGACAACTCAATTGCTGTTGCTCTGTATGTTATATCTTATATAACAAAGTCAGAGATAACTGAGATAAAGGAAATATGGGAGGATATTTCAGCAGAAAAGAGTCTTACGAAGAAATAGTACAGTTTTAGTTTCAGAATGCTTTCTCACAGAGAGATAGGCTCCTATGAATGTGTAGACCGGTTATGCCCAGCTAGTTTGTTTTCTAAATCTAGAGGAGTTCAATGGGTGAGTTTAGTGCTTGCTAATAGTTGTAATACAGTACTGAAGTCTTTCCTGAAATTCAATTTCTTGCAGATTTTGAGCAACACAGTACATATATTCTGAAGAGTAACATTCTGGATACACACTATCCAAGAAGAAGTCGTCATATGGAAAGGATGTGTCTTAATGAAATACTTCAACATTTTACTTTCAGACGGAATGTCAGTGTTAGAAATGGGATTTAAGGTTGGCTAGGGCTTGCACCTAAGCCAGGCAGAAAGCACCTCTCTAGTCAGGGCAAGGGAGTTACACACTGAAGATAACTCCTGCTCACCCCCTTGGTAGCTTGGCATGAGCAGTCAGGCTTATCCCAGAGGCAATGTGTAAAGCGTTTGTGCAACACACACACACAGCAGCAACACACTAGGTATACCACAAAAGAAACTCCACACAAGGTTATATCAAAAATAGCCTTTGTATTATCATAAACACATTAGAAACATAATCACACAATATACACTGTGCCCACTGGCACGGGCAATATTCACAGGGGATTATATACAGTACCAGGCCAATCGGATCACGGTCAGAATCGTCAGGTAAGTAAAGCTAAAACACAACCAGTAACTACTGGTTCCATAATGACCCAAGCATTATCACATTAGCATTAGACACCATCATAAAATATCATAACATGACATCATGCAATAAATCACATAAGGCCCAAACCTCATTAGCATAAACATATTACGCACTAGGCCTCACCAGCATCAACACATTATGCATAAACATCCTAAACACAAACACATTATGTCATAGGTACCAACATAGAACTGACCCCCTGGCCAACTTGCCTTTTGCCGGGTCTCAAATGCCCTATGTCCATAATGTCAGGGCTGCCAATGCAGTAGAAACCAAAAGTGTGCAATTGCACTTGGGCAGAGGAGTGTATCTCACTTCTGTCTCAACCAAAATGCCCCCCAAAAAATGATGGCCTAAACGTTGCATCTTCCGCAAATTGCCATGCAGCTGTGATGCAAAATGTGGGCCTGGGCACACACTGTGCCCTCTTGGTGGGTCCCTACTGGGACTCTCTCAACAAATGGGGCCAACGTTGCAGCTGCCCGCGCTGGTGCCACTGTGCTGCCTGAGCCCCTCTCTGGGACTCTCTAACAAACAAATGCCTCCTTGGTGCAGCTGCCCGCTACAGCGGGGCAGCGGTGAATGTGTAAACAGGGAAGGCACTGGCACTATGCCTTTGGAGCCCTCTTTGCATGGGGGCTCCTCCGATGCTGCTCTCGGTAACACTATGGGGCCGCAGACTTCACACTAGCACTAGCAGCCCCTCTGAGAACCCCACTCACTGGACTAACTTGGAGGCTCCGTCTCCGCTTTTCACCCGGTCCCCCTTTCTGGGACCGGGACTTCAATGGGGGACCTGCGAGGCTCCGGATGGGTCTCCTGCAATACGCTGGGCTCTCTCTTCACTATGAGAGCCCCGCTGACCAGCGCCAGCATCTCTCCTGCAGGTGAGGGTTCCCTCAGCTCACAGGAGCCCCGTCTGGCTGCAGGCTTTCACTCGGCCGCGCTCTGCCGGCCGGCCGTTCTGCCATTGGCGGCCTCGGCAGCCTCTTCCTGGTTTGGGCCTGCTCAGAGTCAGGCGGACTCTGCCTGTCTTCCGGGTCAGGCCGATCAGGCTGCGGCGGTGAATTCTTCTCTCGGCAGGGCAATACTGGGTTTTCACCTGCTTCCAACCAAGCACATAAGCGGGGTGGGCACCCGCAAAGGCAACATAATGCGGGGTGGGCACCCGCGATTTTAAATAATCATTAAGCGGGGTAGGCTCCCGCTTGGCTGGCACAATGCGGGATTGGCTCCCGCCGAAATGGCACAAAATGCAGGGTAATCCCCACATCGGGATTCCCTCTAACAGGGCGGCAGCTCCGTGGTACGAAGCCCACGCTCTCCTTTTCCTGGAGAATTAAAAGAAAGCGCTCACGAGGCGCTAGGAGCAAGAGTCCTGCCTTTTGAGGTTCTGTAGCGATCCGAACCCGTGTTTTCGGTATCGTAGTACTGACACGATTTTGGTACCAGTGAACCGGAAATGATCCATTTAGTATGTGGCAGTGTTTTCGCTGTGCCACGAGCATGAATTCACTGAGAAATAGGGCATTCTGTTGTAAACCCATGGCATCCATATTAGATACGGCATCAATTTTGTTCCTTGCCCTCACATAGTCAATGGACGAGCGATGACCCCGGCTGAATCACCTTGTTAAGGACACGCAAGCCTTTTCGAGAAAAGCTGATGCTGTGTGACTAGGCAGAATCAAGTTGCCTCCCCGGCCTGAGGCCAGTCCTGCTATACTGGTTCTCATGAGGAGGCCGAAGACGGTAGCCATGCCCGTTTACGACCCACAAGCATCTCTTATCCCACTTCTCTATCTCTTACACCTGGCTCTGCTCCTCTCCTTCTGGGCTTTTACTATGGGGAGGATATGATTTTTACGACGGGGTGGATCGGTCGATGAATAGGAAACTGACATGAAGACCTGATCGAATACTGAAAACTTACGAATAATTATTGTTTTGGTCATGTTTATTGTCTGTTTGGGATACCAGGTTGGGCATGAAAGATATTTGTGCAATGTTGCCTGAAGACATATTTTGTGTATTTAAGTGCAACCCATTTTTGTGCAAATCGAACAGTCTCGTAGATTCTGCCTTGGTGTGGTTCCTATGATTTCTGTGTCCCTGCAGTAAATAAACCTTTGGTCTCTGACGCCGCCATCGAGAAGCCCGTGTCTCTGTTTATTTGTGCACCGAGACAGGAAGGAACTCAGAGGTCTTGGGTGTTGTTTCCCTGACACCTCTGGACTCTAAAAATTCCGGAACCTCAATTTGGCGCCCAATGTGGGGCGACGTCATCCGGTACCGGTCCAAAGCCTGAAGATTTCGAGGAGCTTCGTGTGAAGATTCCGGAGGGAGGTACCCCGCTTCATCGATCCCTGCATGTCGTAAAAGTGGCCCGACGATCTCTTCCACGAGGGTTCCCGTTCCAGACGGCTACAGAGGACCGCTGCTTTGACTGTCGCCCTGTCTTGGACCCGAGGTGCAGACCTTAGTACGGCGAGACGTAGACGGGTTCTCCTTGGTGACGTCTTCGACATTTCAGTTAAGTGTTAATGGGTTGCACTCAGTTTGGTTGTTCTTAGTTGCTCTTGTAAGGATTTTTATCATTGGTTGCTCTTGTTTGGATAAAACCTTTTGTTCTTTTGGTACGTTTGTTTCTGAGTTTTTAGATTATAATCAGTTGCTCTTGTAAAGATAATCTTTGCTTTGGTATTGGTTCATTTGGTAGGCCTAAGTTTTTTTTTTGCACATTTGGTTGGAATTTGTCCTTAGTTTATAAATGGCTAGCCGTAGTAATTGTTTCCTGTCCTGGTTAAGTTGCAACAGGGATTCCCGGTTGGAGGATTCATGTTCGGTCCCTCCGATTGGAACTCCTACATATGAGCTCTATTGTAAACATGGTGTAGGTCCTATCGCTTATAATGAAGTATGGGTCCGTTACACAAGAAAAGATGGTGTCCTTAGTTGGCCACCGCATGGTAGTTTCGAAACTGAAATTCTAGACAATCTAGAAATGAAATTGTTTAAGAAGAAAGCCCAGCCGGCATTGTTTGATTCTTTTCGCGTTTGGCGTAAGGAAGCCAAACAGAGAGAAATTAGAAAAACGAAGAAAGAACAGAAAGAGAAAGGGTTGACGTTAATGGAATCTGCTAGGCAGTTGCATGTCAACGAGACTGAGAAAGAAATAGAGGTAGCAAATAGAAAACATAATTTGGCGATCGATAAATGCTACCCTGCCTTGCCATCGTGTCCTGCTAAGCCGATAGAGGACTCTGAAAAGGATCCTCTGTTGTCTTATCTGTTGAGATCACCCCCACCGTATGCGCAGGGTATTACAGCACCACAGTTGCTACCTGTTGTGCAGCCGGCTGCTGGTCAGCCTGGAATAGTTGCTCCACTTCCTTTGATTCAAGCTCCTGTCCTTCCTGTGGTTAATGTTCCTTCGGCACCCCCTCTTCCTTTATTACCTATTCCGCCTTTGCCTGTCGTTTCACAAACTGATTTACCTGCTACTCCTACCCTTACAATTTCATCTGCTCCAGCTACCTTGTTCCCGAACTCTGTAAACATTCAAACTCCGCTTTCTGTTCGTCGGAAAATAACTGACTCTGTAACTAATATCTTAACTCCTCTCTACAGGTCTCTAATTGGGACCCCCGTTTCTGACTCTACACAGAGACGTAGTCAGCTTCCTGGTCCCCGGGAACGAGAAACGTTAGATTCGACAGCTCTTAGATGGATGTCGAAAGCTGTGAAGTATGATGCACGAAGCGTATCAGAGACATTTATGCAATGGAATGAACCAACTCAGCGTTATGTCTTTGACGTGATGTGTTCCCTTTTGCGTGAGGAATGGGATGATGATGACTTAGATTCCGTTCCCGCTGAATTGATAAATATTCAACACAAGTTCACTGAAGGAATGGTGATAGGTTCAGAAGTAAGGGAAGCGATAGAACTAATTTTGGCTTATAGGGATAATTCTCCTCTTCGATCACAAAGGGGTTCTGATGGTTCTCCAGTTACTAGGAAAAGGCGAGGTCAGTACCCGATGAGGAAAGTTCCGCCGATATGGCGCGAAGCAGTCCAAGCTGATGCGGCCGATAACATTGCAGCTGCTCCAGCACATTTCCATAGAGTATGGATACAGATCCCTTGGAAACGGGCTGAAGTATTAGCAGTAAAACAGGCATTGCCGGATCCACGTAAGAATCCTGCTGGTTATTATAAAGAGTTAACCCAGACAGTTCAAGCATGTGTCATGAATCTGGCAGACATCGAAATGCTATTTGGCAATGTAGTACCACAGCCTATATGGGCCAAAATTCGGCAAGAAAATCATCCAGTCGCTTTAGGAGGCGACTGGCAAGCTATTGTAGCGGCAGACGCGCAACAAGTTGGTGGTGCTAATCCTGAGCCTCTGATTGCTGCCTTGCCTGGCAGAATAATCAATCTGATGAAAACGCTGATGCCAGCGTTACGGGTCAACTGGGATAAATTATCAGCATGCAAGCAAAAGAAGGACGAAAGTGTCTCTGACTTCTTCACTAGATTTGAAGAGACCTTCATAGACCACAGTGGGCAAGATATGAGTACTGAGGGAGGTCAGAGGTTTTTTGTCGACAAGTTTGTGTTTAATTTACTGCCTGACCTTAGTAATACGTTGAAAGATTCTGAGAGTGCATGGGCAGTATCGACGACAGCACAGATACTTGCGACTGCTCAGTATTACGAGAATAGAGAAAAAGAAGAAAAGGAAAAGTCAGAAAAGAAGACAAAAGACTTGAAAACGAAAGTTTTTTTGCAACAGGCGTACCCGCCTCGTTCGAATCAGCCAGATTCACAGCAACGACCCCAGTTTCAGCAACCGCCACAATTCCAACAAGGGATGTCCCAAAGATTTGACTATGGTCCTTCCCGACAACAGATAGCATGGAATCAGTGTGCCTATTGTAAAAAAGAGGGTCACTATAAGAATGAGTGTCCAGTACTACACCCACAAACTAGTGGTGTCCCAGCTCAGAGAAGTAGTGGTGGGTTTATGCAAGCTCCTAGAGGTAGAGGACGTGGTACAATGACTGCACAGACTGATCGCCCATCTAATTATTTCGATCAGCGAAATGTACAATCTGTACAATCAGGTAGATCTCCACAGTACCATGTTGAGGATTATTATGAAAATAGTGAAGAAGTTCAGAAAAGCGAGTACTAGGACAGCCACAGGCAAAGAGAGGGAGTAGTATCAGTTCCAGTTAATCAGAGTGGACCTTATGTCACAGTAGTTACATCAGGCGTGGTTGAACCGTTTCTGTTGGATACTGGTGCGGCAAAAAGTTCAATTATGCATGCGAAACTCCCTGGCGCACCTTTGTCTGGCTTAACGAACACTTCAGTAGGTTTCTCAGGCGCCCCTGTTCACAACCCTGTTTCTGGTCCTTTGTCAATTTCTGTTGGGCCATGTAAATTAGAAGCACCCCTTATTCTGACGACCGGTTGTAATGAGAATCTGCTTGGTTTAGATCTGTTAAAACGCCTACATGCGACATTGTACTGTTCTCCGTCGGGAGTACAGCTCACGTTGGGTAAGAGAGTCATCTCTCCAATGTACATGTCAATGGATAAGCTCCCACCAGAGCTACGTTCTCTCCCTGATACTCTTTGGGCGACTGGTCCTAATGATGTAGGCCTTCTAGAAATTCCCCCTTATGTAGTGAGTCTGAAAGCAACCACGAATACCACAGTATCGGATTTCAAATGAAGGTGAACGTGCGCTTTTACTGATCGTGCAAGATTTGATAAAGAAAGATGTTATAGAAGAAACTAGAGGAAATGTCTGCAATAGTCCTGTTCTGACGATTTTGAAGCGCACTGACCCTTCCAAACCTCCGGTCTACAGATTTGTGATTGACCTCCGAGAGGTTAATAAAATAGTGATTCCACAGTTTCCTGTGGTCCCAGACATCACTGCATTATTGACGTTGATCCCTGCCTCAGCTACCTGGTTTACTGTGATAGACTTGAAGAATGCCTTTTTCAGCATTCCGATAGCCGAGGAAAGTAGGGACATTTTTGGTTTCTCCCTAGGTGGCCGTAGTTTCAGATTCAAGCGCGCTCCACAAGGTTATTGTGAGAGCCCTTCAATTTATAGCCAAGCATTAAAAAGTCAGTTAGATGCTTTTGTACTTCCTCCTGGTGTTGCTCTGATCCAATATGTAGATGATCTTTTAGTGGCTGCCGATGATAAGGAAACTTGCAAAACAGCTACAATTTCTTTGTTGCGTCATTTGTCAGACTTGCATCACAAAGTTTCACCTTCTAAATTGCAATATTGTTGCCAAGAAGTGACCTATTTAGGTCATCTCTTGTCAAAGGAGGGAAGAAGGTTGACCCCAGAGAGAATCAAAGCAATTTCGCAGATGACTGTACCAAGCACACAGAGAAAAGTGCGTGCGTTTTTGGGTATTACGTCATACTGCAGGCAATGGATCCCAAATTTTTCTCTCATGGCAAAACCATTGGTGGCCCTGACTGGAAAAGGTGTTCCAAGTCCTTTGCCATGGTCTGATAAATGTCAACAGGGCTTCTCTGATTTGAAGGATGCGCTGTGTTCAGCTCCTGTGTTGGGTACTCCTGACTACAGTAAGCCTTTTACACTATATGTCCATGAGAGAGAGGGTTGTGCGTTGAGTGTTTTAACGCAACAATTTGGTGATAAACAGCGACCTTGTGCATATTTCTCATCCACATTAGATCCGGTAGCCAGAGCGTTGCCAAGTTGTTTGAGAGCCACAGCGGCAGCTGCAGTATCCATTCGACAGTCTGCTGGACTGGTCATGAACAACATGTTAGTAGTCATGGTTCCACATGCTGTGGATACACTCATGAATCGAACGAAGACTCAGCACCTCACCAGTGCTAGACTATCAGGCTATGAGCTGACGCTTTTGGCAAGTCACATTCAGCTCAAACGATGCAACACATTGAATCCAGCAACGCTGTTGCCGACTACTCAAGAGTCGAGTGATTCAGAGCCTCATGATTGTTGTTTTAGAACTGAGGAAGAAACAAAAGGTAGGATTGATTTAAAAGATATTCCGTTACTAGATCCAGATGGCACTTTGTACGTCGATGGGTCGTGTTTTAAACTACAGAATGGTGATGTGACGGCCGCGTATGCAGTTACGACTTTGAGTACGATTGTTGAGACTGCAAGAGTGAGTCAGAATTCTGCCCAAGCTGCAGAATTAATCGCATTGACAAGAGCGTGTGTTTTAGCTGAGGGAAAGAGAGTGAATGTGTTTACTGATAGCCAGTACGCCTTCGGCGTAGCACATAGTTTTGGACGACTGTGGAAGGAAAGAGGGTTTCTCACGTCCCATGGGACGAAGATCCAACATGGACAGTTAGTCAATGACTTGTTGGAATCTCTGACCTTACCGAATGAAGTTGCGATCGTGAAATGCAGTGCACACCGGAAGATTACGGATGATGTTGGCCGTGGAAATGCGTTTGCTGATGAGGTCGCCAAAGAGACGGCCAAGAACATGATGAGTCGAATGTATGTTGCAACGTCCGCACGATGGATTGCTGAATCAGGAATGTGTGAGAATACGATTGAAAGTGTGAAGGCAATCCAAAATGAAGCAACCGAAAATGAGAAGAATGAATGGAAGGAGAAAACGGGTAAAATGGATTCGAATGGATGTTGGATTGATTTGTCTGAGCAGCAGCGTTGGATGTTACCTGATGAGTATGTACTTGCGGTAGTCACGATGGCGCATGGAGCGGCGCACATCAGTTCGAAAGGGATCTGTAAGATGTTAGCTCCAGTATGGAAGAACGATGGAATTACTAAATGTGCGGAAAGAGTGGTGAAAAATTGCATGATATGTCTGATGTATAATCCTGGCAAGGGAACACCAACCCCAGCTGGTCACTTTGCTCCCCCTTCTTGTCCCTTTGAAGTGATTCAGTTGGATTTTATCCACATGGGCAGATGTAATAATCTTAAATATGTCCTAGTGGTAGTCTGTGCTTTCTCAAGATGGATTGAGGCGTATCCGTTAAAGGATAACACTGCTATGTCTACTGCCAAAATCCTCCTCAAAGAATATTTCCCTAGGTATGGTATGCCACGGATTGTATGGTCGGACAATGGAAGTGAGTTTGTAGGGAAAGTTATGAAAAGTGTGTGTGCGGGTCTGGGAATTACCCAAAAATTCCACAGTGCGAATCACCCACAGTCAGCAGGTTTGGTTGAGGGGTACAATGGTACCTTGAAACTGAAACTTGCTAAAATTCAAGCTTCCACTGGTTTATCTTGGCCAGATGCACTGCCTTTAGCTTTATTGTCTACCAGAGCGACTGTGCACTCTCGAGTAGGGCTCAGCCCATATGAGATTGTGTTTGGTCGTCCTGCTAATGTTTGGGGAGTCCCTAGGCCCAAGGAATTCAAACAGATTGAATATCCAATGTTGATTGATTACCTGTTTGACCTGACTACTAAATTGAGTCTTATTCATCAACAGGTATTTGAATCCTTGCCTAAACTGTCAGAGAGCCCAGGTCACACGTTGAAACCCGGTGACCAAGTCGTGGTGCGGAATTTCGAACGAACTCGGAACCTCCAGCCAATATTCGTGGGCCCGTTTCAAGTACTCCTGGCCACAAGAACTGCAGTACGCCTGGCTGGAAGGAAGAATTGGGTGCACGCTAGCCATACGAAGCGTGTGCCTCTCCCACTCCCCTACGACAACTGGGTTAGACAGGGATTTGGTATATCTGAGACAGAACCTGTTCCTAGGCTTGTCCCTTTCAGTGATGCAGAGTACATGACAGACAAACAAACTAAAACACAGAACTCTGACACCGCACCACGAACTGCTCCTTTGGACCCTGATCAGAGCATTGTACAACGTGAACATTTGCCACCTGTGGATTTGAACATTGCTGCACCTGTAGATCAGCTGTTTCAAGACCAGACGAGACCCGGAAAACTTAGATATAATTTACGTTCTCATTCATAATTACCTTCTATTTTGAAAGTTGCATTTTGATCTTACTACAGTTCATTCAGTCAGGAAGTTTATTCTAGAATTTTGTCCTTTCCTTTTTTTCTTCTTTTCTTTTCCTTTTTACCTTGCCATCTGGGTTACCGTAGGGTCGTAACGTGTGCCTTGGTTTAACTTGCAGGGAACCAGACACAAGGTCGGTTTCTTCTGTTTATTTTGGGAACTCCCAGGGTAAACAGAGGCAATTTTTAACAGGTACAAACTATCCGTTGCGAACGGTTGTAGAAGATGGAGCTTCCTGAACTGCGACGGGCTTACGTCATAAATGCTCGCAAGACAAAACTGTATGAAATTCTGCATAGCAAATGTTTCCTAATGCAATGTGCTCTGACATTTCTAATTGTTTTAATAACTTTGGTAGGTGGAATCGTTTTTGGTATTCAATTGATTTTTGCACCTGTCACATCTACAGTACCTCCCCATGTTTCTGTTTCTCCGACTGTTGTTCCTCTTCATTCTTTTCACCCTTTTCCTGCACATGAACAAGCTCGACACTCTGAGTTTATAAATAACACTTTCATCCAGCTCTTGCACCAACACCAACTAGTAGTAAACACAACGAACTGCTGGGTGTGTGGCTTGATACCACATACAATGGACAAGGGTATCCCTTATCTGGTTCTGCCCTTAAGTTACAATGGATCGTTTTGGGCATTTCAGACCATGTTCGTCTATGCTCTAGAGACCTATCCCCCGCGACCTCCGCGTTCCATTACATATAACTCTGCTAATAGAGCCTTGGTAAAGGGAATTACTGACATGGTTAGAGATGTCGATAACACTCCGTTTATTCCCAAAGATGAGTTACGAGTTTATATGGGTTGGAATGCTACGGAGTATGGCATTACTTTGGGTGAGAACAAACGTAAGAGCTCGACTCCGATCTGGGTCGTACCCCACCAAGGTCAGGTCTGTTTGCAAGGGAATGGGAGGAATCCGAAAGCTCGACTAGGGAAGAGTGACTGTACCGAAACATACGTTTTCCCATCACAGACTTCCCCTGCATTCTTAGCTGCAAAGAGCACCTATTTTGTTTGCAAAGACAGAGCATATACATGGCTGCCTGCTGACTTTTCAGGCTCATGTTATATCGCACAACTGTTGCCTCCGACATACACTGCTGCACCGGATTATCACAAAACTAGAGTTGTGAGAGGTGTTATCAATAAGGAAGACACTGCTGGCCAAGAAGCAGGAGACTTTTTCAAAGGTTTCCTTCCATTCTGGGGGCCTATGGCCAACAGTAGAAACTTTCGTCAACTAACACGGGTAGTAGAGTCCACCATTACTGAAACTGCTGGTGCCCTTAGTAATCTGACAGCTGAGCTTCAAGCAGATCGCCTCATGACGTTGCAGAACCGCATGGTCCTTGACGTATTACTTGCGGATCGAGGTGGGGTGTGTAAGATGATCCAATCGAGTTGTTGTGTTTTTATCCCAGATAATGCGCCAACAGTATATAAGGCTATCTCTAAGTTACACAAGATCTCTGATTCTATTCATGTAGACGAAGGTGATTGGTCACTAATGGGATGGCTCTGGAATCTGTTGTCCGCGTGGGGATGGAAGTTTCTGATAGTCATTGGTGTTGTGTTGATATTTTTATTCTCGTGCTGTCTCATTGTTCAGTGTGGTCCTGCCTTATGTAGCCTCTGTGCTGCAACATGCGTAAGAAGACCACCTGTCTTAGGAGATACACCGCGGGATAGAATAATGCTCCAGCAACATATCAGTGACTTGATGAACATAGAGACGGACTCTGACATAGAGTAAGTAATTGCCTATGTAAGGGCAAAAGGACGGTCTGAGGTTCTGTAGCATACCGAACCCGTGTTTTCAGTATCGTAGTACTGACACGATTTTGGTACCAGTGAACCGGAAATGATCCATTTAGTATGTGGCAGTGTTTTCGCTGTGCTACGAGCATGAATTCACTGAGAAATAGGGCATTCTGTTGTAAACCCATGGCATCCATATTAGATACGGCATCCATTTTGTTCCTTGCCCTCACATAGTCAATGGACGAGCGATGACCCCGGCTGAATCACCTTGTTAAGGACACGCAAGCCTTTTCGAGAAAAGCTGATGCTGTGTGACTAGGCAGAATCAAGTTGCCTCCCCGGCCTGAGGCCAGTCCTGCTATACTGGTTCTCATGAG
This sequence comes from Triturus cristatus, assembly GCF_964204655.1. Classification (NCBI taxonomy): domain Eukaryota; kingdom Metazoa; phylum Chordata; class Amphibia; order Caudata; family Salamandridae; genus Triturus; species Triturus cristatus. The sequence continues at coordinate 1,360,229,257 of NC_140591.1, read as the reverse complement.
GAGGCCGAAGACGGTAGCCATGCCCGTTTATGACCCACAAGCATCTCTTATCCCACTTCTCTATCTCTTACACCTGGCTCTGCTCCTCTCCTTCTGGGCTTTTACTATGGAGGAGGATACGATTTTTACGACGGGGAGGATCGGTCGATGAATAGGAAACTGACATGAAGACCTGATCGAATACTGAAAACTTATGAATAATTATTGTTTTGGTCATGTTTATTGTCTGTTTGGGATAACGGGTTGGGCATGAAAGATATTTGTGCAATGTTGCCTGAAGACATATTTTGTGTATTTAAGTGCAACCCATTTTTGTGCAAATCGAACAGTCTCGTAGATTCTGCCTTGGTGTGGTTCCTATGATTTCTGTGTCCCTGCAGTAAATAAACCTTTGGTCTCTGACGCCACCATCGAGAAGCCCGTGTCTCTGTTTATTTGTGCACCGAGACAGGAAGGAACTCATAGGTCTTGGGTGTTGTTTCCCTGACACGTCTGGACTCTAAAAAGTCCGGAACCTCACTTTAAAAAGAATAAGTCCAGGTTCATGGGGCATAGATGGGTCCAGGGAGGCCAGCACACAGGGCCCTCCAGCAGGGAGGTAAGCACCCATGGTGGTTCCTCCTGGGTCCCAGCAGCAGCAAGCACCAGCAAGTCAGGAACAGCACAACACATGGGGTCACAGCCCCTCCATTTATATCACATTTCTCCTTTGTCTGCGCTGGCAGAGGTGCTTGGGGGAACCAGCCAAAACTGGTTCAGGGGGGAATTGGAGCACTCTGTTTACCAGGCTCCTCTTCCCCTTTGGTGGGGGCTCGTCATCAGACACACCACAGGGGGGCAGAGCCAGCATTCACTAGGGCAGGCACAATCGTATTCAGAGACCAGGGACTTCTACTCCCACCACTCAAAATCCAGATGTCCCATTCAGCCTAGTGCTGACTCACCCTGCCCCTCCTGGAGCCACACACACCTCACCAGCCCCTGTCACTCAAAAGCCAGATATGCAATTCACATCAGGCAGGCAGACACATAGCACACAGAAATGCCAACTTCTTTAAAATATTTATAATAAATCTGCGCACACCATTGCATACCATTTATTATCACTATTCCAAACATACCAAACTTGACCAAGCTGCGCCTCTCATATCAGGAATTACCTCTGAAACACTTGTCAGGGAATTTCCAATGCATTCCTATGGGAGTGCAGCCCCACAGTAGTGAGAAACTAAAATGGCTGTTTGTCACTACCAGGACATGTCACACACTTAAGGTACATGTCCTATCTTTTACCTACAATGCATTATCGAAGCTCCTGCCGGACTCCGAAGTATTTGCAGCCAAGGAAGAGGATTTCCAGACATCTCAGAGGCTGACCCGAGTCCTCAGCAAAGCTGAGACCTGCAGCCCTTGTGAGTAGCGTGGAACCAGAACTCCTGGTCACCGTGCACTTTTGCAAGTGCATTAACTGTTCAACATCTCTGGAAGTTGTGCTTGGGCTAACTTGTAGCCCCCACCTCGGGCACTGATTCCACTGAAGATTGTTGGCCTGGTCATTCCGAGTGACCCGTGGGCCACCATTTTGTGTTTCATCTTGAGGTCCCTGAGGGGGTAACTTTGTATTCCCTTGGGCTTTCCTGGTTACTCCAGATGTGCCCCAACTCTCTACCAAGTGGTGAGTCCCACAGACCTTGCTGGTCTGCACTGAAGCATCTTTCTTGTTTCTGTGTGGGTTGCTGTTGCCAAAGGCTTGTTGTGTCCAATCCAGACACCTATGCTGCAGCACTCAACATCCATTGTGGACCAGCTCGAATCCAGCTCCTGGTTGTCCTTGATGCCTCCTGGTCCTCGTGGCTGAAGAGTCAAGCTTCACCTCTTTCACCTGATATCACCCGGCATTGGTGGGCATCTGCTCATCGCCTTCCTGGTCACTGGCAAGTGACCCAGACTCTGTCCCCTCTGCTTTCAGGTTCTTCTCATCTTCGATCCAGGCTTGGATCTCTTCTGACACTTCGCATCTTCACGGCAGCAGCACTTCTTTGCCAGCTCCCATTGAAATCGACGACGTGACCCGATACCAAAAGATACATATGCACCCGGCTTCCCTGGGTGAGGTAACACAAGTACTCCGGTGCTCCTGCGGGTGCTAGCCCTAGAACTTCCTAAGTCTAACCACGACTTTCCCCATAGAAGCTAACGGGAACTCGCGGCTGTGTGCATACACTGCACATGGCCCCCGTGTGTCCCCTGTGTCACTACCTTGGGTAGTTCCTTGGGGTCCCAGCGATTCTACAGGCTCTAGGCCTTGTGTCTAGTTAAGTTGTGGTTTTTATACCACTATTTTAGTATATGGTTTGGCTCGCCCCTAGGACCTGACGTGTATTTGTGCTATTTTACTGTGATTATTGAAGTGTAACTTTTATGTGTTTTGACCTCTAGTCTCATAAAGAGACTAGGAGGGTGTGTTTAGTAATAAATACATATATTTTATATATATACCTGGTGTGGATATCTTTCATTTAGTGACTCAAGAGATTATAGACTGGTAAAACAAGCTGATTTACATTCCTTCAAGACGTAGCCTGAAGGCTGCTCTCCATAGCTACCACTAGGATAGCTTTCAATAAAGGTTGTCTTTAACCTATAACCAATAAGGGGTTGTTTGGACTGATACAAGGTACCCACTAGAATTAGTGGACAGCATATATCAGGCCAACTTCTCACACCCACTACCCATAGTCATCCATTCACTCAGGCACTAATCATGCAGTGATCCATTCACTCAGGCACTATTCATACACTCACCCAATCACCCAGGCAAATCCCTTCCACTCATGCAATCACCCAGGCACTACTTATGCACTCATGCAATTAACCAGGTAGTTCTCATACATACGTCTAATCACTCAGGCACTAACCTTGCACTTATCCATTCACTCAGGCACTACCCATGCACTAAGCAATCACCCAAAAAGTATGCGTGCACTCTCCAATCACCTAGGCACTACCTTTGTTCTCATGCAATCACCCTTGCACCACTCTTGCACTCATACAATCACTCAGGTACTACCCTTGCACTCATCCTTTCACTGAAACACTACCCATGTACTCATACAATCACCCATGCACTACCTATACATTCATCTAATCACCTAGGCACTACCTTTGCACTCATCCAATTACCCAGGCACCACCCTGCACTCATTCAATCACTCAGGCATTACCATTCCACTCATTCATTCACTCAAGCACTAATCTTGCATGCACACATTCAATCAGCCAGGCACTACCCTTGCAGCCAGCCATTCACTCAGGCACTATCTTGACGTACTGGGTTTTTCGGAACCCAGCGGTGCCAGGGAACACACCCAAAGACTTTGAGTTCTTCCTGTTTCAGACTACAGAAACACAGAGTCTTCTAGGTGAAGTCAAAGATCGTATTTATTGGCTGCAGCCAGTAACAGGTATCCTAGAAGTACAACACGGTGTATATTCTCAGGAGACTGCTCAACCTTACAAAGCCAGCCTTCTCTTTTATACAAAATATTATGCTTTAGGCAAACATTCCTTATTTTACAGTTAACCATTCACATATTTTCGCTACAAAGAAAAAGCAAAGTCATGATGACAAGCCCATTGTTCAGCCCTTAATCAATTACCCGGCAAGGCTCATTACTTCCATCAGATATCCACAGACCTCCAATATAAACGGGCACCTCCTCCTCGTAAAGCAAGTCATAAAGAAGGAAACAGGGACAGGTGTGTAGAAGATGAACCATGGTTTGTGTGTGATCAAAGGGTTTTACGATATGTTGGGCCTTGATACTAATCTCATTCGGCCACTGGGAAAGGAACTGGCCGAACAGGTTTGGTTTAAGGCAGTGGAGTAAGCTTGCCCAGGTCACCGAAGAGTCAACGAAGGTGTGCGTGTCCTTCAGACCCATGCTTGGCTTTAGTTCTGGGCCTATGTGAGGGCAATCACAAAATGGCTGTCGTTCTAAAATGGAACCCGAGTTTGAGGACAGAAACTCCGATTTCAGGAGATCTCGTCCCTCGAATATGACGCAAATACTTGTGCATAGTGTCCTAATCATTCTCGGTCCGCTGATACCAAATTCGACATGGTAGAACCATGTTAAATACGCGGTTCCGAAATTTACAGTACCACAGACCCTCCTTTTGCCCTTACATAGGCAAATAACCTACACTCACGCTAGTCTGAGTCTAGGTCTATGTCCATAAAGTCGTGGAGATGTTGTTGTAGCATCATCCTATTACTTAGCTCGTCTCTTGATACAGGTTTCCTTACACACGATGTAGCACAGAGGCTACAAATTGCAGGGGCACACTGTACACACAGACAGAACAGGAAAAGAATGGCTAAGATCATCCCAATGACTATCAGAATCTTCCAACCCCAGGCGGATATCAGTTCCCAGAACCACCCCATCAATGACCAATCTCCTTCATCCACGTGAATAGATTCGGAAATCTTATGCAGTTTGGAAATGGCCTGGTAAACTGTTGGAGCGTTATCTGGAATGAAAACACAGCAACTTGATTGGATCACTCTACATACCCCACCTCGGTCTGCAAGTATGACGTCTAATGCGACCCTGTTCTGAAGAGTCATAAGGCGATCCGACTGGAGCTCAGCAGTCAAATTACTAAGGGCACCGGCGGTTTCAACTACCGTGGATTCAACCACCCGTGTCAATTGCCTTATGTTCCTGCTGTTAACCATAGGACCCCAAAACGGCAGAAAACCCTTCACGAAATCTCCAAACTCTTGTCCTGCAGTGTCATCCTGACTGATGACACCTCTGACTATCCTTGTCTTATGGTAATCTGCCGTGGTCGTGTAGGTGGGAGGCAACAGGAACGAAACAAAACATGTGCCCGAGAAGTCAGGGGGCAACCATGTATAGGCTCTGTCATGGCAAATGAAGTAGGTACCCTTAGCTGCTAAGAACGAAGTGGAAGTCTGAGACGCAAAAACATATGTTTCAGTACAGATACTTTTCCCTAACTGAGCTCTGGGATTCTTGCCATTTCCTTGCAGACATAGGTGACCCTGATGGGGTACAATCCAAATCGGGGAGGATCTCTTTGCTCGCTGGTTCCCACTCAGAGTAGCTCCATATCCTGTTATGTTCCATCCAATATATGCTAGTGTCTCATCTCTCGGGATAGTCTCATAGGAAATATCTTCCTTAATCATATCTACTATACCCTTAACTAGAGCACTATTCTTAGGATTATCCTTCACAGAACGTAGGGGATTGGCTTGATGAGCATGTATGAACATCGCTCTATATGCCCACACAGAACCATTATGGCTGAAAGGCAGGACCAGATAAGGGATACCTTTTTCAGTAGTATGAGGCATAAGACCACACACCCAACAGTTAGTTGTGTTCACTACTAATTGGTGTTGGTGTAAAAGCTGAATGAATGAATTATTGACAAATTCTAATCTTCTAGCAGACTCTTGCTCAGGCAGAGGGTGAAAAGAATGCGAGGACACAGTAGAAGGATGTATGGGCTGTGCAGTGGGTGCAAATGTCACTTGAAAAGAGAATAAAACATATCCTATTAAAAACGTCATTACGCTAAGCAACATGAAAATACATAATATCAAAAATCGTTTCTTTGTCATCATTATACACATTTTGGCCTTGAAATCCATCTGTTTGGCAGGTCTCTCATTCTCGGAAAACTCCATCCTCTCTAATCGCTGCTCGTGGTGGTAGGGTGTTCAATGCTAAGGAATGCTTCTGTCAGTCCAGGGCAACTCCCTTAGACCGACCAGAACTGTCAACCTAACGTCTTAAGCTGTACTCCAAAGAGTTGGGCAACCACGACCCTGCAGCTGAACCCGGATGGCGGTTCGTAAAACAAAAATAGGAAAGTTTCCCAGATGAGAGAGCTGCACTTTCAAAAATAGCAAAGAAAAATAATTTTTATTTGTCCATAGTTCTTGGCCTCAAATTATAACGACTTCTTCCAGGTACTGTCTGGTCCTGGAACAAGAGTTCAGGATCTGTAGTGTCTAATCAAATTGACGGTGCCACAGCTTCATGCAGAATGTTGTCACTTTCTCTCTCAGAAATTGTTCCTTTTACACGTGCATCGCTAAAAGGCAGAAAACGAGGCACAATCTCAGTCTCAGAGTCAGCGTTCCCCTCCTGGACCCACTGGTCGTAGGGCAAAGGCAAAGGGACCCTCTTGCAGTGAATGCCGTGGATCCAGTTCTTTTTCCCTTTTACTCGAACAGCTGATCTCGTTGAGAGAAGGACGAGGTGGGGGCCGGTCCAACGGGGCTCTTCATTCTTTGTCCTCTTGAAGTTTTTGACCAGCACCCATGATCCAGGATTGATAGGATGTCCTGGAGCTTCAGAGACCTGAGGCAGAGTATCATGCACCTGTTGGTGTAAAACACGCAATTTAGCCGTCAATTCATACAGATAATCAAGCAGTACAGGGTGTTCGATCTCACTGAATTTTGTCGGCCTTGGCACTCCCCATATGTTGGCTGGGCGGCCGAACACAATTTCATAGGGACTAAGTCCCACTCGTGAATGCGCAGTCATTCTTGTTGATAGGAGTGCTAAAGGCAGAGCGTCAGGCCATTTAAGACCAGAGCTCGCTTGTATCTTTGCTAATTCTAGTTTTAGAGTGCCATTATAGCACTCTACTAGTCCAGCTGATTCGGGGTGATTTGCAGCGTGGAATTTCTGCTGTATTCCTAGCCCTTCACATACTTCACTCGACCCACAAATTCACTCCCATTATCACTCCAGACCATTCTCGGCATTCCAAACCTGGGGAAGAATTCTTTGACAAGGGCTTTAGCTGTCGATAGGGCAGTGTTGTCTTTTAAGGGATATGCTTCTACCCACCTTGAAAAGGCACAAACAACAACGAGTACGTATTTCAAATTGTTGCACCTTTCCATGTGGATGAAATCTAGCTGCAAAACCTCGAACGGGTACGTTGGAGGCGCAAAATGACCAGCTGTAGTTGGGGTTCCCCTCCCAGGATTGTATTTCAGACACACCATGCAATTCTTGACCACATTCTCTGCACATTTAGGAATTCCAGCATTTTGCCATACTGGGGCCAACAACTTACAAATCCCTTTCACGCTGATACGGGCCATTCCATGAGCCATTGTCACCACTGCAAGCACATACGCATCGGGTAACAACCATCGCTGATGTTCTGACAAGTCAATCCAACAACCATTTTCATCCAATTTACCCATACTTTCTCTCCACATACTCAATTCTTTCTCTGAAGCTTCAGCTTGAAGGGACTTCACACTCTCTATCGTGTCTTCACACATTCCAACATCACCAACCCATCTTGCAGGGCCTGCAACATACATTCGATTCTTCACATCCTTTGCTGTTTCTTTAGCGATTTTGTCAGCAAATGCATTACCACGACCAACATCATCAGTGACCTTCTTGTGTGCACTGCATTTCACAATCGCGACTTGTAGCGGCAAGGTCAGTGACTCAAGAAGATCATTCACCAACTGACCATGCTGAATCTTAGCTCCATGCGAAGTCAGGAACCCACGTTCTTTCCACAATCGTCCAAAACTATGAGCCACACCAAACGCATACTGGCTGTCGGTATATATGGTCACTTTCATTCCTTTCGATAACACACACGCTCTTGTAAGTGCAATTAACTCCGCTGCTTGAGCTGAATTATGTGGAATACGTGCAGCTTCAACAACCGTATGCAAAGTCGTGACAGCATATGCTGCAGTCGTATCACCATTCGGAAGCTTGAAGCATGAACCATCCACCCATAAGGTACCATCACACTTTGCAAGGGGAGTATCTTTAAGATCTACTCTCCCTTTTGTTTCTTCTTCTGTCCTGAGAAGACAATCATGCTTTTCAACATCTGTCTCTACTGGAATCGGCAATAACGTGGCTGGATTTAACGTACTGCACCTCTTTATGTGCACATGACTCGCTAACAGTGTCAACTCATAACCTGACAATCGAGCGCTAGTTAAGTGCTGTGTCTTGGTCCTGTTTAACAACGTGTCCACTGCATGTGGAACCATCACAATCAACATGTTATTCATTACTAACCCAGCAGACTGTCGAATAGAAACAGCTGATGCTGCTGTGGCTCTCAAGCAACTCGGCAATGCTTTAGCTACCGGATCCAAAGTCGACGAAAAATACGCGCATGGACGCTGTTTGTCTCCAAAAGACTGTGTCAACACTGACAATGCACAACCTTCTTTCTCATGAACATACAGTGTAAAAGGCTTACTGTAGTCGGGGGTACCCAACACAGGAGCCGAACACAATGCATTACGCAATTCGGAGAAACTTTTCTGACAATCTTCAGACCATGGAACGGGATTCGGTGTATCTTTACAGGTTAATGCTAACAATGGTTTGGCCAGCAAAGAAAAATTCGGTATCCACTGCCTACAGTATGATGTAATGCCCAAGAAAGCACGTACTTCTCTCTGTGTTTTTGGCACACTAAACTTTGCAATTGCCTGAATTCTTTCTGGGGTCAGTTTTCTTCCCTCCTTCGATAAGAGATGACCTAAGTAGGTCACTTCTTGTCGACAATATTGCAGTTTTGAAAGAGACACTTTGTGATGCAAATCAGACAAATGACGCAACAACGACAAGGTGGCTTCTTTACAAATTTCCTCAGTATCTGCGGCGATTAGTAAATCATCGACGTACTGAATAAGGGTAGCGCCATCAGGTAAAACAATTGCATCAAGCTGTGTTTTTAAAGCCTGGCTATATATTGATGGACTTTCACAGTAGCCTTGAGGAGCGCGTTTAAAGCGGAAGCTTCGACCTCCTAAACTGAAACCAAAAATATCCCTGCTTTCCTCGGCAATCGGGATGCTGAAGAAAGCATTCTTCAAGTCAATCACCGAGAACCAGGTGGCGGAAGCTGGAATCATAGTCAATAGGGCAGTGATATCAGGAACAACTGGAAACTGTGGCACAACTATTTTATTGACCTCTCTAAGATCAATCACGAACCTGTAAACAGGTGGCTGAGAAGGGTCAGTACGTTTCAAAACAGGCAGAACAGGACTATTGCAAACGTTGCCTCTTGTCTCTTCGATCACGTCTTTTCCAATTAAATCATGAATGATTGCTAGCAACGCTTTTTCACCTTCACTAGAGATCTTGTATTGGGGAATGCGTGGCAATTTAACATCGGCTTTCAATGTTACAACATATGGTGGTATTTCCAGAAGGCCCACATCATTAGGACCAGTAGCCCAAAGGACATCAGGAAGAAACGACAATTCGGTTGGAAGTTTTATCCTTCGACAAATACATTAGAGAGATCACTTTCCTACCCAGTGTAAGTTGTACTCCTGAGGGAGAACAAGATAGTGTTGCATACAATCTTTTCAACAAATCCAGTCCCAACAAGTTTTCACCGCAACCTGTCGTTAGGATAAGGGGTGATTCCAATTCACAAGGTCCAACAGAAAGGGACATAGGGCTGGAAATCGGATTCCTAACCGGGGCGCCAGAAAACCCTACTGAAACATTCATCTTGCCAGACAAAGGCGCGCCAGGGAGTTTTGAGTGCATAATAGAACTCTTTGCATCACCAGTATCCAACAGAAAAGGCTCTGACACAACTGATGTAGTCACCTTAACATACGGTCCACCTTGATCTACTGGAACTGAAACAACTCCCTCTCTTTGTCTATGGCTGCCCTAGCAATCATTACCTTCCATATTCTCATCTTCCGCATAATAATCGTCAGCATAGTACTGAGCCGTCCTACCAGACGCATTATTTTGCTGGTAAAAACTATTCATTGAATTCTGAGATGGGAGGGGACGCGCATTCTGGTGGAAACTTCCACGTCCTCTACCTCTGGTAGCTTGTTGAGCACCTCGACCTCTTGCGCCAGAAGCACCATTCGTGAGCTGTAACAAAATAGGACAACTATACTTGAAATGACCCTCTTCTTTACAATATGAACACTGATTGGGACCTACAGGAACACGTTGTCGAGAAAACTCGAACCTTTGCGAGTTTCTCTGAAACTGCTGAGGTTGCTGATAGTTACTCTGACCACCACGTGGCGGGTAAGCCTGTTGTAAGAGAACCTTCGTCTTTAATTCTTTAGTTTTCTTTTCTGCTCTATCCTTCTCATCTTTATCCCTATTTTCATAGTACTGTGCAGTAGCCAGTATTTGTGCTGAAGAGGAAACAGCCCAAGAACTTTCTGAATCTTTCAATTTCTTACACAGCTCGGGAAGCAAATTATGCACAAATTTGTCAACAAACAACCGTTGACCACATTCTGTACTCATATCTTGACCACTGTGGTCGATAAACGTTTCCTCAAACCTGGTGAAGAAATCAGACACTGTTTCATCTTTCTTCTGCTTACACGCAGACAATTTATCCCAATTCACACGCATCGCGGGCATTAAAGTTTTCATGTAAGTGATAATTCTAGCAGGGAGTTCTGCTACCAAGGGCTCAGGCTTGGCACCACCAAATTGTCTATCATTAGCAGCACTAATGTTAGCCCATGAGTCGCCTAGCTCTTGCGCGTGATCTGTATTGCGAATCACTCCCCACAAAGGCTGTGGAACAATATTCCCAAATAACATGTCTATGTCGGCTAAATTCATAACACATGAGTCTGCAGTCTGTGCTAATTCCTTATAATATCCTGCAGGGTTTTTACGGGGGTCAGGCAAAGTTTGCTTAAGGGCTAAAACTTCAGATCGCGTCCAAGGAACATGTACCCAAACACGCTGAAAGTGAGCTGGCATAGCAGCAATACCTTGGGCGACATCAGCCGCAACCGCGTCCTTCCATACCGGAGGAACTTCTCTCATAGGGTATTGTCTCACCTTTTTATCAGAGGAGTCATGTTCAAACAGTGACTGAGAAGGACCCTCAATCCTAAAAGACAACAATGTCGCAACTGCTTTCTCAACATCGGGACCCACAATCGTACCCTTTTCAAATTCAAATCGTACACGGCATAAATCCTGCGGATTCGCTTCCAAATCATTATCCTCCAATTCCTCACAAAGGAAAACACACATTTTCTCAAAAAAGTGTCTCTGTTTCGGTGCTTCCCATTGACGGAAGACATCCATAACAGACTCCACATTATACCTTGAAGGGTAGATAACCCATTTACGTGCCATACGGTCAAACATTGCTTTCTCTCGAGAATCAGGTAGATGACTACGTGTCTGCTTACGCTTAGAATCAGGGGTCACACCAGATGACCCGAAGAGAGGAAATATAAGACTAGCAACAGTATCAGTCATTCTCTGTCGCATAGAAGGAGAAGTTGACAAAAGAACAGGAAGAAAAACAGAGGGAGGCAAGGCAGATGCAGATGCAGACGTAGAGGCAGTATCGGAAAGAACAGGAGAAGAAACAGTCGATGTAGAAGACAAAGTCGTAGGAAGTACAGATGGAGTAGGTAGCAAAGTCGGCGGCCCTTGAGGGGGCTGCACCATAGGAGTAGGAGCCAACTGAAGAGGAGCTGGCGGTTGTGGAGGAACTTGAGGCATAATAACCGGAGGTTGCACAATTAAATGTTGCGGAGGTGCTGTAGCCCTCTGCACATAAGGGGGTGGCGAACTCAACAAGTGTGACATTAAAGGGTCTTTCTCCATTTCTTTTGACGCATCTTGCTGAAGAAGCGGCAAAACTGGATAACATTTATCGATCACTAGTTTACATTGCCTGTGCAGCTGCTCACTCATCTGTTCTTCTTCATTATCTTGAAATTGCAAAGCAGCTTGCATTATTGAGATACCCTTTTCTTTCTTATTTCTCTTTGCTAACTTAATTTCCTTCTGTTTGGCTTCCTTACGCTATAGACGGAAAGAGTCAAACATTGCCGGCCGGGCTTTCTTCTTAAAAAGTTTAACCTCCAAATTATCCAGAATCTCTGTGTCAAAACTACCATATTAGGGCCATCTTAGGACACCATCCTTTCTAGTATATCTAATCCATACCTCATTATACGTGATGGGCCCACGCCGTGTTTTAAATAGAGCTCATAGGTCGTAGTTCCAATCGGAGGCACCGGACACGAGTCCTCCAATCGGGAATCCTTATTACAACCAAGACAAAACAAATTTCCAAGTCTGCTAAGACCAGGCATCTTCGCTCTCTAGTCTAGCTTCAAACTTCAAAGGATTATCGAATACGATAGTCTCGTGAATACACGAGTCCCTCGGCTTTGGTACTTGCAAGTTCCAAATCAAAGATCCCAAGGGGATACCAAACTAAAAACCAAACTAAGGACTGGGAGACGCTCCACTTATACTTAACTGAGGTATCGATGACGTCACCAGAAGACTCGTCTATCGTTTCGCTCTACCAAATCATCAAGGGTCCAAAACAGGGCGATAGTCAGGGCAGCAGTCCTTCGTAGCCGTCGGGAAGCGGGGAACCTCGCAGCAAAGACTTTCGGACCACGTCGACATACAGGGGTCGATGAAGTGACGGCCTTCCTCCAGAATTTTCACATGAAGCTCCTCACGAACCTCTGGCTTGGACCGGTACCGCTGAAATCGCCCCACGTTGGGCGCCAACTGAAGTACTGGGTTTTTCGGAACCCAGCGGTGCCAGGGAACACACCCAAAGACTTCGAGTTCTTCCTGTTTCAGACTACAGAAACACAGAGTCTTCTAGGTGAAGTCAAAGATCGTATTTATTGGCTGCAGCCAGTAACAGGCATCCTAGAAGTACAACACGGTGTATATTCTCAGGAGACTGCTCAACCTTACAAAGCCAGCCTTCTCTTTTATACAAAATATTATGCTTTAGGCAAACATTCCTTATTTTACAGTTAACCATTCACATATTTTCGCTACAAAGAAAAAGCAAAGTCATGATGACAAGCCCATTGTTCAGCCCTTAATCAATTACCCGGCAAGGCTCATTACTTCCATCAGATATCGACAGACCTCCAAAATAAACGGGCACCTCCTCCTCGTAAAGCAAGTCATAAAGAAGGAAACAGGGACAGGTGTGTAGAAGATTAACCATGGTTTGTGTGTGATCAAAGGGTTTTACGATATGTTGGGCCTTGATACTAATCTCATTCGGCCACTGGGAAAGGAACTGGCCGAACAGGTTTGGTTTAAGGCAGTGGAGTAAGCTTGCCCAGGTCACCGAAGAGTCAACGAAGGTGTGCGTGTCCTTCAGACCCATGCTTGGCTTTAGTTCTGGGCCTATGTGAGGGCAATCACAAAATGGCTGTCGTTCTAAAATGGAACCCGAGTTTGAGGACAGAAACTCCGATTTCAGGAGATCTCGTCACTCGAATATGATGCAAATACTTGTGCATAGTGTCCTAATCATTCTCGGTCCGCTGATACCAAATTCGACATGGTAGAACCATGTTAAATACGCGGTTCCGAAATTTACAGTACCACAATCTTTGCATTCATCCATTCAATGAGGCAGTACACATGCACTCATCCAATCACCCAGGCACCACTCCTGGATTTCTAAGATTTTTTAATTCTGTTTCCTAACTATTAGGCCCCTGTAACCTTTGATTTTTTCACTGAATATATATACAACTCATCAAAAGGGACATTTTCTTTCCCTTTTTTTCAAGTCTGGGGAATGTTTCAAACTTCATAAATACAAGAATCATAGAAATAGATGACCTCAGCTGCTTTTCATATATAGAAAGTTGACCTTCACCACACATTTCACTTTGTTATCCTGCTGACATAGGCGCCCTGGTCATAAGTACAGATGTCCTATTGTTTTAGTACATGTAATCTCCTATACATCATTATCCTTTCCTTGTAAACTGGTGACCCAATAAACGGGGTCTTTAATTTGCCCTTGTGTTTCCGTGCTTTGTGAAATATCTTTTCTGTAGTGACTCCACCTTCCCTCTCAACAAACACAGAACAGGAACACAAGAAACGCAAAACTAGTTTGAACCTTGTTAATCTTCATTAGTGAGGTGCAGCTTGGATCCTAGGACTCAGCATGGGGTGAATGCCTGGATTACATAACATGTGTATTTGTTCGCCCCAAAGGGTATCTTGGCTCTGAATAACAGATGTGTATTGTTACCCAACTAAATGGTACTCATTTATTTCACCTCAGAAGAATGAAAGGCTGAGTAGGCCTGCAGGGATTTAAATCTGTGACCATAAGGACAAGCATCTACAGTGGTTGTATTAGTCCACTAAGCCACTAGACCCGGATGGTTAATATCCATCACACAGCATCTTAGCTGACAGCTCAGTAGTACTGCCAAGATCTTGGCTGACAGAGACAGGGGGTATTTAGATTAAATCTGGATGAATAGCTGGCCCTTCCTCGCCCCCCCAGCCCTCATGTACCGCAGCATTAAGCAACTCGGCCATTTGAAAACCTGTGATGGTAGTCTGTGGGCTACAGGACCGGAGCAGCGCCGTTGCTCTCCCAGAGCGTAGCAATTACCAGGATTGGTCTTCCCAGCTGGGGACCAACAGCAATACCAGAGCCAAAATTACACGCGCTGCATCACATACCAACGGTTCTCCCACTGGTACTGAGTCACTGCTGCCTCCACCGCCATCTAGTGCCTCCACTGCAGTCCCGGCTTCGATCAGCATATCGGCTCGACCCTGTCGGGTAGTTTGTGATGGAGCCATTTTCAATTCTGGATTTGCCCCCAGCAGCGCCACCAATTCACGCCTGCTGTCTCACATCAAGAGGGCACACCCAATATTCAAAGTCAACGTAGAGGAAGCGGTAACCAAAGTGAAATCCACTGCACCGCTTGACCGCCTTGCACGGCTATGCTCAATTGTGTGATCTGGCACATCAGTCGAGTCCGTCCGTATGTTCCTCCTTCTTTTACTTCTTCAGAGCATCTTGTAGCTGCATCCCACAGCTGCGAAGTGGTAATGAGCGGGTCAGCAGCGGCTCATCCGGGCACCGTAATGAGAGCAGTGGTAGGCGTCCTCCTAGTGAGGAATCAATCCGCCATCTTCCTTTTCCCCCGAAATTATCGACTCAGTAGATGCACCTGATCTCACTCAATTTAATAAATTAATGGCATGTCAGCGTGGGACTAATGAATAATGGTCTCAGTGTCATGGTGAACTGAAGTGCATGTTGAGGAACCGTGGAGCACGTACTTGGTTCCTGATGCTGAGCTGTTCTGAATATGCATGGGATGACCTGCTAGAATTCTTGCAGGAGACAAATTCAAATAAAAAAGGCATTCATCTGAAAACCCCAGGAGAACTGTGCTCACTAGACCCTGCAAATATTTGCAGATATTTTAATCACAGATTTCAAGCAATGATGTCTTTCATCTTGAACGAAAAAATACCTACTCTTGGTGAAGTGATTGATTTCTGTTGGTGTAAATAGTTCCAAGCCAGAGGTCCTCCCCATATTTACGTGCTGTTTTGGGTAAAATATGCTCCAAAGTTTGGAGCAGACAGTGATGAGTATGTGTTGTCTTTTATTGAGCAGTATGTAACTTGCTCCATCCCAAAGGAGAGTAGTGATGAAATAATAAGACAACAAATTCCACGATTCCAAAATCATAGATGCGGAAAATACTGACAGCGAAAATACAGAGCAAAAGGGAAATTTCATACAAGATGTCGTTTCGGATTCCCATGGCCTGTCATCTCACAAGGAAGAGTCAACAGCTTTTTTGCCTGCAATCAGACATACACTTACAAGGAAATCACTGAAAAATAAATACATACAACCTTAGAAGATGAGAGGCCCCCGAGTACATTATTGACTACAATCCTGTGATTTTGAAGCTGTGGAATGCAAACATGGTTAAACAGTTTGTTGCAGACAACTCAATTGCTGTTGCTCTGTATGTTATATCTTATATAACAAAGTCAGAGATAACTGAGATAAAGGAAATATGGGAGGATATTTCAGCAGAAAAGAGTCTTACGAAGAAATAGTACAGTATAAGTTTCAGAATGCTTTCTCACAGAGAGATAGGCTCCTATGAATGTGTAGACCGGTTATGCCCAGCTAGTTTGTTTTCTAAATCTAGAGTAGTTCAATGGGTGAGTTTAGTGCTTGCTAATAGTTGTAATACAGTACTGAAGTCTTTCCTGAAATTCAATTTCTTGCAGATTTTGAGCAACACAGTACATATATTCTGAAGAGTAACATTCTGGATACACACTATCCAAGAAGAAGTCGTCATATGGAAAGGATGTGTCTTAATGAAATACTTCAACATTTTACTTTCAGACGGAATGTCAGTGTTAGAAATGGGATTTAAGGTTGGCTAGGGCTTGCACCTAAGCCAGGCAGAAAGCACCTCTCTAGTCAGGGCAAGGGAGTTACACACTGAAGATAACTCCTGCTCACCCCCTTGGTAGCTTGGCATGAGCAGTCAGGCTTATCCCAGAGGCAATGTGTAAAGCGTTTGCGCAAAACACACACAGCAGCAACACACTAGGCATACCACAAAAGAAACTCCACACAAGGTTATATCAAAAATAGCCTTTGTATTATCATAAACACATTAGAAACATAATCACACAATATACACTGTGCTCACTGGCACGGGCAATATTCACAGGGGATTATATACAGTACCAGGCCAATCGGATCACGGTCAGAATCGTCAGGTAAGTAAAGCTAAAACACAACCAGTAACTAAAGGTTCCATAATGACCCAAGCATTATCACATTAGCATTAGACACCATCATAAAATATCATAACATGACATTATGCAATAAATCACATAAGGCCCAAACCTCATTAGCATAAACATATTACGCACTAGGCCTCACCAGCATCAACACATTATGCATAAACATCCTAAACACAAACACATTATGTCATAGGTACCAACATAGAACTGACCCCCTGGCCAACTTGCCTTTTGCCGGGTCTCAAATGCCCTATGTCCATAATGTCAGGGCTGCCAATGCAGTAGAAACCAAAAGTGTGCAATTGCACTTGGGCAGAGGAGTGTATCTCACTTCTGTCTCAACCAAAATGCCCCCCAAAAAATGATGGCCTAAACGTTGCATCTTCCGCAAATTGCCATGCAGCTGTGATGCAAAATGTGGGCCTGGGCACACACTGTGCCCTCTGGGTGGGTCCCTACTGGGACTCTCTCAACAAATGGGGCCAACGTTGCAGCTGCCCGCGCTGGTGCCACTGTGCCGCCTGAGCCCCTCTCTGGGACTCTCTAACAACCAAATGCCTCCTTGGTGCAGCTGCCCGCTACAGCGGGGCAGCTGTGAACGTGTAAACAGGGAAGGCACTGGCACTATGCCTTTGGAGCCCTCTTTGCATGGGGGCTCCTCCGATGCTGCTCTCGGTAACACTATGGGGCCGCAGACTTCACACTAGCACTAGCAGCCCCTCTGAGAGCCCCACTCACTGGAGTAACTTGGAGACTCCGTCTCCGCTTTTCACCCGGTCGCCCTTCCTGGGACCGGGACTTCAATGGGGGACCTGCGAGGCTCCGGACGGGTCTCCTGCAATACGCTGAGCTCTCTCTTCACTATGAGAGCCCCGCTGACCAGCGCCAGCATCTCTCCTGCAGGTGGGGATTCCCTCAGCTCACAGGAGCCCCGTCTGGTTGCAGGCTTTCACTCGGCCGCGCTCTGCCGGCCGGCCGTGCTGCCATTGGCGGCCTCTGCAGCCTCTTCCTGGTTTGGGCCTGCCCAGAGTCAGGCGGACTCTGCCTGTCTTCCGGGTCAGGCCGATCGGGCTGCGGCGGTGAATTCTTCTCTCGGCAGGGCAATGCTGGGTTTTCACCTGCTTCCAACCAAGCAAATAAGCGGGGTGGGCACCCGCAAAGGCAACATAATGCGGGGTGGGCACCCGCGATTTTAAATAATCATTAAGCGGGGTAGGCTCCCGCTTGGCTGGCACAATGCGGGATTGGCTCCCGCCGAAATGGCACAAAATGCAGGGTAATCCCCACATCGGGATTCCCTCTAACAGGGCGGCAGCTCCGTGGTACGAAGCCCACGCTCTCCTTTTCCTGGAGAATTAAAAGAAAGCGCTCACGAGGCGCTAGGAGCAAGAGTCCTGCCTTTAAAAAGAATAAGTCCAGGTTCATGGGGCATAGCTGGGTCCAGGGAGGCCAGCACACAGGGCCCTCCAGCAGGGAGGTAAGCCCCCATGGTGGTTCCTCCTGGGTCCCAGCAGCAGCAAGCCCCAGCAAGTCAGGAACAGCACAACACATGGGGTCAAAGCCCCTCCATTTATATCACATTTCTCCTTTGTCTGCGCTGGCAGAGGTGCTTGGGGGAACCAGCCAAAACTGGTTCAGGGGGGAATT
Source organism: Triturus cristatus (assembly GCF_964204655.1). Lineage (NCBI taxonomy): Eukaryota > Metazoa > Chordata > Amphibia > Caudata > Salamandridae > Triturus > Triturus cristatus. The sequence goes on along the minus strand of NC_140591.1, from coordinate 1,360,210,931 downwards.
GGAGCACTCTGTTTACCAGGCTCCTCTTCCCCTTTGGTGGGGGCTCGTCATCAGACACACCACAGGGGGGCAGAGCCAGCATTCACTAGGGCAGGCACAATCGTATTCAGGGACCAGGGACTTCTACTCCCTCCACTCAAAATCCAGATGTCCCATTCAGCCTAGCGCTGACTCACCCTGCCCATCCTGGAGCCACACACACCTCACCAGCCCCTGTCACTCAAAAGCCAGATATGCAATTCACATCAGGCAGGCAGACACATAGCACACAGAAATGCCAACTTCTTTAAAATATTTATAATAAATCTGCGCACACCATTGCATACCATTTATTATCACTATTCCAAACATACCAAACTTGACCAAGCTGTGCCTCTCATATCAGGAATTACCTCTGAAACACTTGTCAGGGAATTTCCAATGTATTCCTATGGGAGTGCAGCCCCACAGTAGTGAGAAACTAAAATGGCTGTTTGTCACTACCAGGACATGTCACACACTTAAGGTACATGTCCTATCTTTTACCTACAATGCATCATCGATGCTCTCGCCGGACTCCGAAGTATTTGCAGCCAAGGAAGAGGATTTCCAGACATCTCAGAGGCTGACCCGAGTCCTCAGCAAAGCTGAGACCCGCAGCCCTTGTGAGTAGCGTGGAACCAGAACTCCTGGTCACCGTGCACTTTTGCAAGTGCATTAACTGTTCAACATCTCTGGAAGTTGTGCTTGGGCTAACTTGTAGCCCCCACCTCAGGCACTGAATCCACTGAAGATTGTTGGCCTGGTCATTCCGAGTGACCCGTGGGCCACCATTTTGTGTTTCATCTTGAGGTCCCTGAGGGGGTAACTTTGTATTCCCTTGGGCTTTCCTGGTTACTCTAGATGTGCCCCAACTCTCTACCAAGTGGTGAGTCCCACAGACCTTGCTGGTCTGCACCGAAGCATCTTTCTTGTTTCTGTGTGGGTTGCTGTTGCCAAGGCTTGTTGTGTCCAATCCAGACCCCGATGCTGCAGCACTCAATATCCATTGTGGACCAGCTCGAATCCAGCTCCTGGTTGTCCTTGATGCCTCCTGGTCCTCGTGGCTGAAGAGTCAAGCTTCACCTCTTTCACCTGATATCACCCAACATCGGTGGGCATCTGCTCATCGCCTTCCTGGTCACTGGCAAGTGACCCAGACTCTGTCCCCTCTGCTTTCAGGTTCTTCTCATCTTTGATCCAGGCTTGGATCTCTTCGGACACTTCGCATCTTCACAGCAGCAGCACTTCTTCACCAGCTCCCATTGAAATCGACGACGTGACCCGATACCAAAAGACACATATGCACCCGGCTTCCCTGGGTGAGGTAACACAAGTACTCCGGTGCTCCTGTGGGTGCCAGCCCTAGAACTTCCTAAGTCTAACCTCGACTTTCCCCATAGAAGCTAACGGGAACTCCCGGCTGTGTGCATACACTGCACATGGCCCCCGTGGGTCCCCTGTGTCACTACCTTGGGTGGTTCCTTGGGGTCCCAGCGATTCTACAGGCTCTAGGCCTTGTGTCTAGTTAAGTTGTGGTTTTTATACCACTATTTTAGTATATGGTTTTGCTCGCCCCTAGGGCCTGACGTGTATTTGTGCTATTTTACTGTGATTATTGAAGTGTAACTTTTAAGTGTTTTGACCTCTAGTCTCATAAAGAGACTAGGAGGGTGTGTTTAGTAATAAATACATATATTTTATATATATACCTGGTGTGGATATCTTTCATTTAGTGACTCAAGAGATTATAGACTGGTAAAACAAGCTGATTTACATTCCTTCAAGACTTAGCCTGAAGGCTGCTCTCCATAGCTACCACTAGGATAGCTTTCAATAAAGGTTGTCTTTAACCTATAACCAATAAGGGGTTGTTTGGACTGATACAAGGTACCCACTAGAACTAGTGGAAAGCATATATCAGGCCAACTTCTCACACCCACTACCCATAGTCATCCATTCACTCAGGCACTAATCATGCAGTGATCCATTCACTCAGGCACTATTCATACACTCACCCAATCACCCAGGCAAATCCCTTCCACTCATGCAATCACCCAGGCACTACTTATGCACTCATGCAATTAACCAGGTAGTTCTCATACATACGTCTAATCACTCAGGCACTAACCTTGCACTTATCCATTCACTCAGGCACTACCCATGCACTAAGCAATCACCCAAAAAGTATGCGTGCACTCTCCAATCACCTAGGCACTACCTTTGTACTCATGCAATCACCCTTGCACCACTCTTGCACTCATCCAATCACTCAGGTACTACCCTTGCACTCATCCTTTCACTGAAACACTACCCATGTACTCATACAATCACCCATGCACTACCTATACATTCATCTAATCACCTAGGCACTACCTTTGCACTCATCCAATTACCCAGGCACCACCCTGCACTCATCCAATCACTCAGGCATTACCATTCCACTCATTCATTCACTCAAGCACTATTCTTGCATGCACACATTCAATCAGCCAGGCACTACCCTTGCAGCCATCCATTCACTCAGGCACTATCTTTGCATTCATCCATTCAATGAGGCAGTACACATGCACTCATCCAATCACCCAGGCACCACTCCTGGATTTCTAAGATTTTTTAATTCTGTTTCCTATCTATTAGGCCCCTGTAACCTTTGTTTTTTTCACTGAATATATATACAACTCATCAAAAGGGAAATTTTCTTTCCCTTTTTTTTCTTTTTTTCAAGTCTGGGGCATGTTTCAAACTTCATAAATACAAGAATCATAGAAATAGATGACCTCAGCTGCTTTTCATATATAGAAAGTTGACCTTCACCACAAATTTCATTTTGTTATCCCGCTGACATAGGCACCCTGGTCATAAGTACAGATGTCCTATTGTTTTAGTACATGTAATCTCCTATACATCATTATCCTTTCCTTGTAAACTGGTGTCCCAATAAACGGGGTCTTTAATTTGCCCTTGTGTTTCCGTGCTTTGTGAAATATCTTTTCTGTAGTGACTCCACCTTCCCTCTCAACAAACACAGAACAGGAACACAAGAAACGCAAAACTAGTTTGAACCTTGTTAATCTTCATTAGTGAGGTGCAGCTTGGATCCTAGGACTCAGCATGGGGTGAATGCCTGGATTACATAACATGTGTATTTGTTCGCCCCAAAGGGTATCTTGGCTCTGAATAACAGATGTGTATTGTTACCCAACTAAATGGTACTCATTTATTTCACCTCAGAAGAATGAAAGGCTGAGTAGGCCTGCAGGAATTTAAATCTGTGACCATAAGGACAAGCATCTACAGTGGTTGTATTAGTCCACTAAGCCACTAGACCCGAATGGTTAATATCCATCACACTGAATGTATTATATTGAAACAATAACGTTTTATGAGATTTATTGCATGCACAAATCACTCCACCATTATTTGCACCACATTCCTGTCCACCGTGTTTGCCCACTGCACCACAACAGTCTGAAAACAATCATATGTAAATCATTGTTGGATTCTACTCCAATAGGTAAAAACCTGCCACATGCCTCTAAAATTGAGCAAAGGCAACCCTCAACAGGGTCAGCCACATTGGGCCACATCAGAGAGGTACATTTTGCATCGCATTACAGAGTAAGTGTAGGACCCAGGTACGAGCATAACAGTTGTGGCACCTGGAAGATCCTCAGTCTACTGAGTCCTTCCCATTACCCACCACAGGATTTTAGGAGGACAGATAAACAAAGATCACAGTAAAAGTGACTGCCAGGGATATCATGACCTGAAGGAGAGTGTGGCATCCCTAAAGATTGACCTGAAAAAATATAGACATATGGGAGCCTCTGTTAGAAATTTTCTGATTGTCAGAGGTATGCACTATGTCCAAGCAGGAAGCACAATCCCATTTTAGCCCCCTCTGCACATCTTCCTCACATTTCCTACTCACATCTACACTATGAGGCCCCATACCCAAACCCCACTGTATGGCTTCAGACTAAAAGACCTCCGATAAAGAGCCCCTCATAGGCTGCCCGTCAGGCATTGCAGCGCTGGCTTGATGAGGGGCATGCTCTTCGATGAAGCATGACACCCAGCCGGTTGTGTGAGGGGCCCAATTTCCAAAGTGGGAGACACCCTTTCTCCACCCCAGGGATACTCTGATATTCCGACTAGGCCTCTACTCTCTCTTAAGGAACTGCATGCTATAGTTTATATCCTAAGTCAGATACATACCATAAATTAACCTGTGCTCGCCCTCTGGTAGTTTTGCACAGAGCAGGCGTCTTAACTTAAGCGGCAATGTGTAAGTATTTGCGCAACACTTCAAACAGTAACATGGTGAAAACACCACAAAAAGACTCCACACCCATTTGGAACAATAGATTGTGATTTTTTAAATAATATGAGACCAAAACAACAAAATCCAATAAGCAGAGGTCAAGAAATAATATTTTAAAGAATTAAAGTAAAAATATCACTTAGAAGCAAAAAGAGCCTATGATGGTTATCTGGTTGTGCTGGACCCAGGCAAAGTCAAAAGTTCAAGCTGACCATGAAGGAGCATAGGCCCGATACAGTAACCATGCAAGGCCCTCTAAACAAAAGTACCTTGATCCTGGTGGCAACAGAAAGATGCAGGGTGCCGCTGAGCGATGCGACGGTGTAGTTTCCACAATCCAGATAACGTGTTGATTTTCTCCAGGCAACAATGGCGATGTACTGGTTCCAAAGATGAAACACAAGTTCCAAAATGTGTTGGTTCCAAAGCCGAAGTGCTGGGTGTGTCCACACATTTGAGGGGATGCATCGATCGATTGTCTCTCTGTAGTGCCGATGGAAATGCGCTAGTTCCCACAACAGTGGTGATGCGTTGGTTCTGCTTCATGCAGCAGAGGATATGTCGGTTCCACTGGGGAAAGCACCTGGATCCACTTACAATAGACTAGAAGCAGGGGTCAAGACTTTGATATACTTAAGTCTTAAAACAGGAGGCAAGCGAGCATGCCCTTGGAGATCAGGCCTGGGCGTAGTTTGCGGAATTTTGCTACTTGAAACTCCATGAAGTTACAAAAAAACTCCGCGAAGTTTCCCTAGTGGGGGAGTGCAGTGCTCAGAAATTCTACCCGAGCAGCAGCTCACGCTTGCGAACTTACCGCTCGAGATCGCAAACTTACCATTGCAATTGCGAGCACGGAGAAAACTCTGCTGTAGATCGCAAAGTTTTCTGCACTCCGCAAGCTCCGCGGACTGGGGAGTGCAGAAAACTCTGCAAACTCCGCGAACGGAGCAAAGTTCACCGCCCAGGCCTATTGGAGATCACCGTGGGCTCAGGAAAGTTAGTTCAGTTCTTCCTCAGCAGGGCAGAGGCTAGCAGGCAGCAGGGCAGCACAGCAGAAAAGCAGTTCTTCCAGAGACACTGTTCAGCAGAGTGGCAGTCCTTGTAGCAGCACAGAAGTCCTTCCTCCTGGCAGAGTTTTTTCACAGGCCCAGTAGTGTTTGATTTGTTGGGGTTAGCTAGCCAGTAATTATTCCCAGTTGGCCCTTTGAAGAGGAGGTAACTTCAAATAGGGGCTTTGAAGTGCACCAAGGTCTTTCCGCCTACCTCCAGACTCACTACAAGGGAGTATGCAGCCCTTTGTGTAAGGATAGACACTGCCTATTCAGGTGTAGGTGTAAGCTCCTCCTTTTCATTCTGCCCAGGATGACTCATCAGAATGTGGTTGGCCACTCAGTCACACCTAACCTTCCTTTGGGCGTGGTTGTCTAGAGGGAATGCACACAGTCTAGCTGTCACCTACCCCACATGTGCATTGGAGCCAGGCTATAGGCACCCCGAGCTAAGAGCAGAGAAAGGCCATCTTTTGAAAAGTGGATATGTTAAAAGGGTAGTGATAAGTTTATCTTTACCAGTAAAGTCGATTTACCAATACAATTCCAATGCTGTGAAACATGATAGGGCTACTCCTTCGCAATAAGGAATTACAGCTTATAAGTGTAATAAGGAATTCCCAATGTTAAGTGATGAGAGGGGTAGGCCTCACAACAGTGAAACACAAATGTTGGTGTTTTTCAAATATGTAAAACTTAAAAGTATATGTGCTACCTTTTAATTAGACAGCACACTGCCTAATAGGCCACCTAGGGCCTACCTTAGGGGTATCTTACATGTAATAAAATAGGAGTTTAAGGCTTGGCAAGGGGTTTTAAATGCCAAGTCGACATCGCAGTGTAAACCATAGACACAGGCTCTGCAGTGGCAGGCTTGAGGCATGTTTAAAGTGCTGCTTATGTGGGTAATGCAATCAGTGCTGCAGGCCCACTAAAAGCATTTAATTTAGTGGCCCTGAGCACATGTAGTGCACTCTACTAGATACATTAAATATGACAATTGTGGATAAGTCAATTAGCCATTGTTTTAGGGGAGATGTACACAGACACTTTAGCAATGGTTGGCAGTGGTAAAATGCTCAGAGTCCTGAGGACAAGAAAATTAAATCAGCAGAAAGGTGAGACAAACAGCTACAAACTTTGGGGAAGCCCACCCTAAGGCTTTCAGGTCTAACAGCCTCTTTGGCCACAGATACCAGAAATAAAAGGGCAATGTAAAGAACCCATTACATAACCACCTCTGGCCTTCTGTCACTTATAAGGGTTCTTCGTAAACTCAATCTACAGGTACAGGGGAACAAGTAACAAGTACATAGTACTGAATGACACTTCATATTTTAACTGGCACTGCAGAACGCTGACAAGCAACACCATGCTTACACCTGAAAGCGAAGTCGCAATGGCTATACTGCAGGGGGAGCCTAAACCAACAAACAGGAAACACTGCAGTTTGCCAGTATTGTGAAATCCAGCAGAAATAAAAATGGGATTCTTCTGAAGAGACAAAAAAGCAGGAGGCAGAGTTCCTCATCTTCTCGGAAGTTGGAAGGCTGGCAGGGGCCAAGTGACTCAAGGAAGGGAAGGAAAGAGAGAGAGAAAAGTCTTCTGTGTAAGAAGCGCTTCAAAAAGTCACAAACTAAGGAGTCATTGCTTCATTTTGTAATAAATGGAACAAGGAAGAATGAGACATATTGGTAAACTCTGTTCTCATTAACAGCAGACGTGTAGGATCAAACTTTGCTTCACTGAATGGACTGTGTGCTAACAAAAATAAATATACATCAGAGAGTAGGTGCAGATGAGTAGGTGCAGATAAGAGACTCTTCTCCTTAAGTTTTGCTGCAGCTCAGAATTGCTTTATTAGCGACCTGCCTTCAGTTATCCCGAAAAAGTGGAACTAAGCTTCTTTGATAGCTTATTTAAACAATCATTTTGATGTTGTTTTGTTTAAAAGACAAAGCCCTTTATTCAATCATTTCATCTTCCTATGCAATGCCTCCATTTGTGGGTTTCAACTATTATGGGGTTTTCTCAAAACAAACAATTAATTCCAAGGGTGCATATTTTCAAGGCCCATGTGACACTTCCTTTATGAGAGCTTAACCTCACATCACTTTGGTAATTTTGAGATATGCATTTAGCGCAATCTCTGGGAACAACACGAAGTGCAAGAATATGATATTTAATGCAAACATGTCCTATTGTGGAAGCTAAAATAAAGACTAGAGAAATAATACCACAAATTCAACTCTCTGTTAGCACATAAGATGAAAAGAATTTATTGGAAACCAACAAGATAGTGCAAATACGTGCAGCACGTCAGCATAACCACTGAATGTCTGAAGATGTGATGTTTCTGCCAGCTTTTATTGACACAAACCACAGAGGAAAGAGAATCATAATGCACGTAGCACAAATTGAGCATCAGATATTTGTCAAAACAGGAAATGCCTAGAATGCGTTATGCCATTTATGGTCCCAACTAAACTGTTGCTGAGCACGTGTCCTGAGTATGTGGCAGTTTTGGGACTTTCCGCTGTAATGCAATGCATTAGCTCTGCTATTTTTCCATAGAAATTATTGCAATATCATAGCACGTACCAGAAATATTTCTAAATGTGATATGCTGAAATACTTGTGGCTAAGCTAGCATCCTGCTCTGATCTCGCATCTTTCTTGGGCAAGCCTTGTATTACAAAAGCAGCTTTACTTCTGAACCATGGAAAAGTGCGAGCATTTGTCTGATGTTTTTATGTCAACTTAACAGGACCTGAAATCTTAGGCATGTGGTATCACTAATAAAAGATGGTTTCCACACTTCCATCTAAAATGGCCCGAGGATGTGTGAAAAAATGAGAAAGGGGGTGCACAAATGAAATAGTCCAATGAGCCTCAACGTTGTATCTTAATATCCTCTTTATTTTGAAATAGATTAAGGTTGATAAAAGGATGGTCAGCCAACGCGTTTCATTCCCTCAAGGGGAACTTCATCAGGGCTGTAACATGATAAAACAACAGATATATTACATATAAATCATAAAGCACAGGACTAACAACATAAAGTAACCACATAATTTGAAAATTATAGAGACATTTTATAGACAACATAGAGAAACAACCATTTAAAATAACATAAATTAGACGGACAAAAGATATTATTTCATTATGTACATATTTACAAACAAATGTATAACGGGTGGGAGCTTAATTAGGGAAAACCGTCCACCTCACAATCATTTATGAGCAGAAAATAAGCTAACCATGACTAACTCATTGTTGGTATACGTCTAGTAATTTTATCTGCTATCATCCAATATGTGGAAAAAGAAAAACTTTTTAAAGAGCCATGAACAACGTATGAAAAACGTGAATGGAGATAGTACATTTCAAAGAATAAGTGACGATAAGAAGAAAAAAGGAAAAAAGGGGGAATATATAAAGGAGAATAAATGTTTAACAGCAAGAGAAGATCCAAGTTTTCAAAAAGAACATGCATATCTTGAGTATAAATGTATTTGTTCATAAAAATAGAACAAGTCTCGAAAGCTTGGCGGAGTGTAGTGTGTTTCACATGCGTTACAGTAGTCTGAAAGGAGGAAGAAAGAAACAGTGTCCAGAATTGTATTAAAAGGCATTGTAAACCAAGCTTGTCATATTATAACCGTGGAGAGCTCTAATAGTAATCATTAAAATTGCATACAAGGTGTGATAACATAGATCACAGTTATCACCTACCATATATTAGCTCGCTAGTGAGAGAAAGAAACAAAGCTAAGTGTATTAAAGTGCCAAATGAAGCCTTGGTTCCTTTAACTGTTCAAGAAATGCAAACCAATAGCATGACATCAATATTTACAAATACTACGACAGTTGTCATGCACTAAAAGACGTAACAACAGGAGGAATGACTTCGACAGAAATAGTATTCTCCTCCCATGGTTGTCATAGCAACGTAGTATACGAATAGCGGTGGGAAGCCTGAACCGGAAAAAAATAGAAACAATGTGGTGTACACAACACAAATAAGTAAGCACGGGGTGCCAACAATATGCCTCCAGTTAAGAACAGCTTAAAGGCTGACTCTGTGCGTATAGTACCACAATAATAAAAACACAGAAAATGCCGGACAGCAAGGGCATGACTAAATGGGACATGGAAAAAAACGTCACAAGTATAATGAACTCGCAATGGGAAGTCAAACGAAAATGAGTGTACGAAAAAACACAAAACCACGGGCATAAGTTATAAAGTATAAATCACCCCCACAACCTCAGAACGTACGTACACCTTCATGTGTTTCCTTATCGGCAATAGTACGGGTAGAGTTCCTAGTATGAGGGCATGTTCCTAGGTAGAAAACAGGAGACCCGCCATAGTGTATAAATATACGGGACTCCACCCCCTCATGAGATGATAACCAATGAGTGTGCGTGTAAACCCGCAGTAATGGTCATCTTGGTGTATTGCTAAATTAGTCGCCATTACTGAATGAGCAAGTTAGTCCAGCAAACATGTGCAAACGTATACTTGTATGGGATGACAGCCGCGAAATGTGTAGATATAAAATAAAAAACAAAATCCCAAAATAATGAAAGCCTATGAGCTGTTGTTGTAACGTGTACGCAAACTAGCAACTCCACCTGAATGAGTCCGATCCTTAAAGAGAAAGTGGTAGTATCATATGTAACATTTGAAGACAAAGGATAACCCCTATATATACTGGCAAATAATGAAAAATGTAGAACAAGGGAAGTGGTCATTATTGTATACCCAAAAGTAGCCACTATCAAACGGACAATGCAACGTGAAACAAACGCGAATACGCGTCTGCAGCCGAAAGGCACACGTAAAATAGCAACTCCACCTCAATCAGTCCGATCCCAAAAGGAAAGCGGTGGTGTCATACATGACATCCAAGAACAAAGGCTACCCCCCTTACCAACTGTAAACCAGTGCATGAAGATACAAAACAGAATCGCTAGTAGAAATCAATCGCCATCAATGATCAGGCAATTGAAAATATATATGGTATAAATGTAAATTCAATTGTTGAAAGTAGAAATTTCAAATTAGAGATATTTGATCAGCATTACCCTCAGATAATTTAGCCCCAGTGGGCAGATAACAGATGAAACAAAAACGGAACATTCTTGTTCTTTTTGGATCAAACTGATATAGGACAGGTTAGATCCTTCCCAAAACTGCGAAACGTCCTGTGTGCAACAAAAAAAGCCATTAAGGCTAGCCATAAGGGGGATTTGGAAATAATTACGTGTGAATGTTATATCATGTCACATCAAACAGATGTAATATAGATGAAATACACCACCTATTGCAGAACTTTTATGTCAAAAAAGACCAAATAACATCCAAATGAAAGCCAGAGAGTGAAAGTTCAAAAAAGAGAGATCCCACCTAACTGAATAAGAAGATGGGTGAAGAAGACAAGAGAGTTTCAGTGGGAAACAAATAGTAGAATATGTATCCCCAGCCAGAGTCAGATTCTTATGCCTAGTGTGATTAGAAAAACAATAATAGAGAGGGTCAAAAGAAAAGGAACAGGAAAAAAGAGAGAGAGATGATTAAAACCAACAATTTATATACATCAATGTCCAGTATTGTCAAGGCGTAAAATACATATATGATGTGTCCCACTATTGATGAAAAGGTCGCACACCTCATATATGACATTTAGAACATGGATTTGCATACATTAATCATTTTCAAGAAAATAATGCATTTCATTGTCACTGTTAAATCCTTCAGTCGTACTCCGTAATCTGCAGATCCATTTTGCCTCACACTGTCTAAGCTGGAGCTCACGATCCCCTCCTCTCTCTATGTTTTCCACATGTTCAATAGCGTGAAACCAGAAATTGGCATAACCCTCGTGTGTTTTGATGAAATGATCAGTCAAGGGATACCTAGAGTCGCGTTTTAGTATAGCCCTCCTGTGCTCCTGAATCCTGATTTTTAGGCTGCGTTTAGTGCTCCCTACGTAAATGGTTCCACACGGGCATCCAATCACATAGACAACAAAAACAGTGTTACAGTTGATGAAATTATAGATGTTGTAATTTCTGGAGCCACTATATGAAAAATTCTTAATTTTGTTAATCCCTAGTTCACAGATGTTGCACATTGTGCAAGTGAAAAAGCCTTTTGGTTTAGATGGTGACCATGTTGTTTTCTTATTGTTACAGTTTTTAATGTAACTGGGGCATAGATCATTTCTTAGGGTTTTTCCACGCCTATATGTAACTGATGGATTAGTGTGAATCACTTTTTGTAGACCTGGTATCTCACACAGGAGATTCCAATGTTTCTTCAAAAGTTTGAAAATAGCACTGCTGTGTGAGGTATACTGGGCCACAAACCTAATGTTGTTGTCACTGTTCTTGGTTCTGTCTGGACTACATTTTTTTACACTTAAGGTATTCTCTCTGCTTAGTGAACGTGCCCTGGTTTCTGCCCTGTCCACAATCTCCTTTTTATATCCCCTGGCTAAGAACCTTTTCTTAACTTGCTGGAGATTCTTATCAAAATTGGATTCTTCACTGCAGTTACGTCTGACACGTACCATCTCCCCATATGGAATGTTCTTAATGGTAGAGCTGGCATGTGCACTTTCTGGATGCAAGACTGCATTACACGCAGTTTCTTTGCGATATAGAGTACTCTGAATATGCCCGTCTTGTATGTAGAACTGAAGGTCCAAAAAATTGATTCTCTCATTGCTAAATTCCATTGTAAGTTTAACATTGAATGGATTAGAGTTGAGGTATTCAAAGTAGTCTTGGAGTTGTAATACAGTACCCGACCATAGGCAAATAATATCATCGATATACCTCCCCCAAAACACGATGTAATCAGTCCAGGGGAAGGCACATCTGCCCCATGCATGCCCCCTCTCATACATCCCATAAAGAGACAGGCATAAGAGGGAGCAAACCTGGATCCCATGGCCGTACCTCTCCTCTGATGGTACCAGACATTGTTATATAGGAAATAGTTCCTATTGAGGACCAATTTCAACATTTCAATGATCATTTGGTTTTGATCGAACTGGTCCGCATTGTCTCTATCCAAGTAGACTTCAGCAGCCTTGAGGCCAAATTCGTGTTGGATACATGTGTATAGACTGGTCAAATCGAAGGTGACAAAGAGAAGTTCATCGGACCATTCGAAATCATGGAATTTGTTTAAAATATCCTTGCTATCCTGAATATAGGAAGGAAGATCAAGGACATGTTTGTTGATTTTAAGGTTAATAAATTCAGAGATTTTCTCAGTAGCTGACCCAATGCCTGAGATAATGGGTCTGCCAGGGGGGAAGTTTCCTTTTGTGTGCACTTTGGGAAGAATATAAATACATTGAAATCTGGGATTCTCTGTTTTAAGGTACCTGAATTCGTATTCACTAATCAGACCCATGTCCCTCCATTCCCTTAGTTTCAAATTGATTTCAATGATCAAATCATGTGTGTGATTATAATCCAATCTACCATAACAATCAATGTCACTGAGCTGCCGTTCGATTTCACCTTTATAATCTTTTATGTCCATGACAACAACGTTTCCGCCCTTATCAGACTCCCTAATGATGATGTTGTTATCATTTTTGAGCCTTTTTAGTGCTTGTCTCTCTCCGAATGTGAGGTTATGTTGTTGATTGTTCCAACTCCTGCTCTGTTTTTCCAGTTGGTATAAACCCTTACTCACCCGTTCCGTGAAGATATCAATGTTACCGTGGTATATCGTTGGGGTGGATTTTGACCTGGGGCGTAATCCACTTTCTCTCATAACATTTTCAATGATATCAAAGTCATCTAGAATGGTATGCATCCCCACTTCTTCCGCATCACTGAGTGAGAGTAAACATTGAATATTTTTAACTTCAGCTATTGACAGGTCAGTTTGTTTAACATCACAGAATTTATTCGGAGGCATTTTATCTTTGAAAAAATCTTTTAATTTCAACATTCTACTGAACTTGAAAAGATCCACATGTACATTTGTGAAATCACCACCTTGTGTGGGGCAAAATCCCAACCTCCTGCATAACAAATTTGTCTCATCAGTATCCAATGTTTTGCTGGATAGGTTCACCACTCTTAGATTGGAGTCATCCTCATCCCCCTCCATCATTGTCAACCCAGTTTCCACTACTTCTGTTTGTCTTTTCCCCTCTCTGATCTCCTTAGTGGATCCTCTGATGTACCTTCCTTGTCCCCGTCTGCCCCCCCTCCTTGTCTTGAGGGAATGAAACGCGTTGGCTGACCATCCTTTTATCAACCTTAATCTATTTCAAAATAAAGAGGATATTAAGATACAACGTTGAGGCTCATTGGACTATTTCATTTGTGCACCCCCTTTCTCATTTTTTCATGTTGTATTGATCTGGAGCACAGTAGCGCCACTCAGCGGCTGGCGTATGGGTTTGATTACACGACAATTACTTTATTTTTCTTGAGAACTGATGTGAGGTGCGGCAAGAAGGGCCCGCCGTTGTTGCAGTTGAAATATTGGCCCAAGGATGTATTTTGCGCTAAAATATAGTGCCAAAAGGTAGTGTTCCATTCAATGTCATTATGTGTCTTTTAGTTAACTTTTGTGAAATTTTGCAAAATTATGCAACAATAAATTACGGAAATTTCGCACACCGACTTCTTAGTATAAAAAACATAGAGGATAAGTATTGGCAAAGCCAGCAGGCCTCAAGCTGTGCAAAATACCTTTTGGGAATAAGGGTTTGCCTGGCAGCACCAAGTGGCTGCCAATTCCTACAAAAGAAAGTTAAAAACAATGCTGAACGTAAGAGTGAGTGAGCAAGGGTAGATAGGGAGAGGGAAAATAAAACCACAAATAGTTGCAAGAGCAGGGAGGCAGGAGCAACAAATCATTAGAGGGTTTGGGAAAAAATGAAAAGTTTGTCAGGGAGAGGCAGGGGAAGCAATGTAGGGTATTGGGGACAAACAGTGCAGGCTTCAGGGCAGTGCGACTGGTGCAGCCGCACTGGGTGCTGACCTGCAAGGGGGGGCACTGTGTTTAGCAATAACTTACGATTAAAAAACACCTGCAGGAGAGTTCCTTGTGCAATCAGTTTTCAGGCAGCAATAAAAATTTGAAGACAACATTAATATTCCTGCTAGGGAGAGATCAGAATTTTGTCTAGTGCTGATTTTGGCTCGCCATAAAGTAGCGCGGAGGGTTAATATGCCTGCTGCAAAGAAAGCGTAGTGTGCAGATCACAGGTGGTCATGAAAGCAGGGGGGGCGCAAGAAATGATTGTTGCACCCGACGTCAACAGCTCTAAAGCCAAGTGCTTGGGGGCTGAGGTATAGTGAGTGCAAGGGGCTGTTTTTTTAAGAGTGGCAGCAGCAACTCACTTGATAATAAATAGAACTATTCAAAAGTAGATAAAACAATACTAAGCCATTCGTTAGCCTGACATTTAAAGCATTATTACACGTTGCATACAAAAACATTAAAACAAAATTGATCATAAGACTCAACAACGCATAGCACAAGCGCCATGAGGTTGAGCAGCACTAAATTGCCCGCAAGACTAGGAACTAGGACGTCTTATATCAGCTGAGCTTTAGAAGCAACTCCTAGCTAGAAAGTAGATCGTCGAATGAAATGCAACTGTGCAACAACCTCTTTATATTCGCAGACACAGTCGCCTGCCACTTGCAATTGTTTTGTTCTCTCTGCGCTTTGCCCAGGCACTCAGAAAAAATGTCACCGTGGGTCGGCAATCTATCTAATAACAGAGAGTCAAGTCCAATATCTTGCAGGCAGACATACGTATTCAGTTCCTTGTCTTTATATTTACAGGACCAGTCACCTGCCACTTATGGTTTGGTCTTTCTCTCTGCAAACTTGTCCATGAATTTAGAGAATCTCGGCGTCAATCTGCAGTCGAATTCCTGAAAGCAGCGACCAATGGCCTCCTGACAGTAACGAACGTTCAACTCGAGAAATGGTGGCATAAGCAACAATCTTCTTTCCTGATCAAAGGCTGGACAGATGCATAAACATGGGCGACAGAAACTATGTCATTGGAGCAAAAGTGACAGGAGCAGTCCAGGGGTGCTTGTTTCCAAACCTGGCCCATTTCGCCTACATCAAATAAGCCTTACTCAGCCTCTAGAATGTTTGGGGTATATTTATTTACGAGGGAGTTTAATGCAGCACACATAGAAGTTGCAAAACGTAATTTTTTGTCATTGATTATTTATGTGCAGGAAGGGTCACGCGGCACACATAGAAACAGCAAAAATTAGGAGAAATGAAACATTTCCTCTCGTAGCGCCTGTTTGAGACCAGGTTTTCCCTGGTCTTAGTTTTGTTGCTGCCCCATAATTACGCTGCCATTGTAAAAATATGAGACAGCATCAAAATCAATGCCTACACCCAGTGCCCACCCTTTAACGCTAAGTATATTTTTAAAAGCACTTACCTGCTGCTGCACTGCTGGCCACCGTCTCCAGACTCTTCTACTCGCGGTCCCTGCACATTGCGCAAGCTCCTACATGCCAATCAAGATACTGCTCTCATGAGAGCAGCGCTGTGATTGGCCTGAGCGGGCTTGTAGAGCACTAGCTCACATCCAAGGAGCCTGTGCCTCTAATCCACACAGCTACAAAACAGCCAGGTGGAGGGAGATCAAAGTGTGCATAACGGTTTGGACGGCATTAAACAATTGGACAGACCATCATGCGCACTTAACAGTGTGCATTACTCCTCCTTCTGCACTCGTCATGGCCTTGCAGCATAAAGAAAAATAAAATGATAATAAAATAGTTTTAGGTCGAGCTTCATTCCTAGCCGGCAGGCTAGCCCGATGTCCTACTGGTGCTGAGGCACGCCGTCCCTCCACATTCCTCTTTCCTTCGGCTTCCGGGGCATGGCTGGCCGCCCTGAGGCCACAGTGAGGGTGTACGGTACTACCAGTGGAGTGGCTTTGACACAGTAGAGGCGGCGGCGGAGAATGTAAGCTGCTTCTTGCCCCCACGGTGTTTTTTGTTGGGGAACACAAAGTTGCAGCGCTCCGGGCAGGGAGCTGCCAGTCGGCCACAGAAGCCACAGCACGCAGAACCGGCTGAAGCTACTATTAAGGAGCATGAGACGGAGATTGATGGTGATGGACGGCGGTGGTAGCATTGGTGGCGTTGGCGAGGAGCCATGAGGCAGGACGGCTGTGGGCAATGAGTGGCAGAGCTGCGGGGACATCCAGGCATTATTGCACTCCGTTACTGAGCTGAGTACTGTAGGAGCTATGTGCTACAACGAGGCAACAATGCAATACAAGGCTGTGAACAAGGATGTCAGTAGGTACAGTAGATATTGAGTAATGATAGGTTTAGCAATCTGCAAGCTGTTCTCATTTATAATCCCTCACGCATGTCAGCTCATGCCTACATTTGTTTGATTTTAGTACATGCCTGTTGATATTCCCTGGCAAGTTGCTACATAGCTGCCCTTTAGTTGTCTCTCGTGTGGGCTGGCTATAAGTGACTTTGTGGTGATCTTATGGAGGCCGGATGCTCACTGTGTGCCGGATAGAGTAAAACCAGCTGCCCCCCCTGTGACGAGGTGACCCAGGTGGAATAGTAAGCTAAAGCCCAGGTGAATAGAAGATAATTAAGGGCTTGGTCTGTGAGCTATGTGGCAGATAGTCTCTAGAGGGTCAACAACACGAGCAGGAGCTCCAGCCGCAGCCCCCACTCCCTCATTGCTAACTCAGAAGGCTAGGTGACAAGCAGTGCAGTCCCGTATTTTGGCAGCCAGGAGAGTAAGAATTAACCAGAAAGCATGGGGAGAAATAAGTATTATGAGCGCACAAGTGGCTCTTCCGTTTCAGAAGTCTTCCCTCACGATATGTTATGTTATGTTATGTTATCCGGATTTATAGAGCGCGCAGCTGCCCCAGCAAAGGGGCGTCCCGGCGCTATAATGGACAAAGTACCGGACACAAGCAGTACCAAAAGACACGGCCATAACAACTCTAAGAATCCAGAGGAAAAAGGAAGGTTTTAACGGCCTTCCTAAAGACAAAAAGTTCCTTAATAGCACAAATATGAACAGGAAGAGAGTTCCAAAGCCTAGCAGCAAGCACTCTAAAGGAGCGGCCACCGGCCCTAGCCCTCTTAAAGCGCGGGACTATAACCTGGTGAAGTCCTGAGGATCTTAGAGGGCGCGAGGGTACATAGGGCAAAATAAAATGCTCCAATATCTGAGGAGAGGAGTGCTTCAAAATTTTAAATGAAAGGCAGAGAGACTTAAACTTAATCCTCTGAGCAACAGGGAGCCAATGGAGTTTACAAATGGTTTTTTTGGCCGAACAGAATCTCGGTAAGCCAACCAGAGCCCTGGCGGCAGCGTTTTGAACGAGTTGAAGTCTAGCAAGTTCGGCTAAATTGGCTCCCAGCAAAAGAGAACTCGCATAATCCAACCTAGACAAAATCGTAGCTTGAACAATAAGCTGTCTGGTTGGAGCATCAAAGAATTTAAAAATGGGTCTGAACCTACGAAGAATCCCGAAGCACGTAGCGGCGGTTTTCTTAGTGTGGTAGACAAAGCTAAGTCTTGAATCCAGCCAAATCCCAAGGTTTTTGACCTTGGAGGCAGGAAGAGGAGTTGGACCAAGCTCAGATGGCCACCAGTGATCACCCCAGAGATGACTCTGCTTGCCAACAATGAGCACCTCGGTTTTTTTGGCGTTCAATTGCAGGCAATTATCTGTCAACCAGCGGGCCACAGAGCTAATTCCCTCACGAAACTTAGCAGCCTCAAGGTCGGAAGCCCCACTTATTGCAACCGCCAGCTGCGTGTCGTCAGCATAGGATACCATTGTCAGGTTCCAACGCTTGGCGACAGCAGCCAGCGGCTGCACATAGAGATTGAAAAGTGTGGGGCTGAGAGCCGACCCTTGCGGCACACCCTGTGCAATAGGATAGGGTTTAGATTGAAAGGGAGGAATAACAACCCTAAACGTGCGGCCAGATAAGAAAGATCGAAACCATTCAAGTGCCACGTTATCGACACCTGCCTCCCCCAGACGCTGTAATAAAACAGCGTGGGAGACGGTGTCGAACGCGGCACTGGGATCAAGAAGCACCAATGCCGCCGTTTGACCAGAATCAACCAAAGTTCGCAGGTGATCAACCATAGAGAGCAGCGCAGTCTCGGTGCTATGGCCAGGTCGAAAGCCATTCTGTGACGGATCTAAAATGTTAGCACAATGAAGATGGTTAGATAGAATGGCGTTGACATGAGCCTCAGTCAGCTTTGCGACCCACGGAAGGAGAGATATGGGGCGATAGTTCTCCAATTTTAATGGGTCCAGGGCAGGTTTTTTTAAAATAGGCATCACCTGGGCTTGTTTCCAGCTACCAGGAACAGAACCAGACGTCAGAGATAGGTTGACAAGATCACGTAAAGGAGGGAGACAGAGTGACACAGAATCTCTAAATTGGGCAGGTCGAAGAGGATCCCTTGGTGAACCTGATTTAACTTACGCCACAATTTTATTAAACTCCTCCATCGAAAGCTCTGGTAGGGAACACAAAGACCTAGTTGTCATTAGGCCAGGTTCTAGCTTCTCCGAAGAAGCAGATGGATCAGAAAAGGAACGATAAATGGCCTCCACCTTTTTCACAAAAAAGGCGGCCAAGTCCTCACAGTGCGAGGCAGTGCAGATCTCAGCAACTGGGGCTCTACTGGCTGTAAGGTCCTTAAGCACGTTAAATATTAATTTGGTAGGATTAGTGCTGCTGTTAAATTCACGGGAGAAGTAAGCAGCTCGAGCTTTACAGACCGCTCTATGATATTCCTTTGTCCTGGTACGATACAACATTTTCCTGTCAGGCAGATATGATTTACGCCAGGCTCTTTCAGCTTGTTTACAAGATTTCCTTAGGAGCCGGAGCGAGTCATCATACCAAGGACTAGGTTCAGCGCGACGGCGTCTACTCTCAACAATAGGGATCAAGCAGTCTAAGGCTCCGGACAGCCAGTTGCAGAATAGATCATATCCCGATTCCGCGTCAGAAAAAGGGTCTAGAGGATGTAGACCAAGAAGCCGATGAAAATCGGCTAATTTCAGTTTTTTCCATGGGCGACTAAAAGACACAGGCGCAATTGCTCTGTGAGGAGAGTCTTTAATCATGAGGTGCAGCTCTATAAGATTGTGATCGGTCCAGGCCATGGGCCTGGGTGGCAGCACTTTGACCGAAGTTAGATTGGTAAAAATAGGGT
The DNA here is from genome assembly GCF_964204655.1 of Triturus cristatus. Classification (NCBI taxonomy): domain Eukaryota; kingdom Metazoa; phylum Chordata; class Amphibia; order Caudata; family Salamandridae; genus Triturus; species Triturus cristatus. The sequence goes on along the minus strand of NC_140591.1, from coordinate 1,360,191,272 downwards.
CTAAGATATGGACCACCAACATGAGTGCAATGGTTAACCAGCTGAGATAACTGGAGAGCTTCCAGGTCAGCAAGACTACTACTGGCGGCAGGGGAAAGGGGAGTATCAAAATGCAGGTTTAAATCGCCAATGATACTAAAGTTGGCAACCCTTACGGCCAATGTGCTGACAGCTTCAGGGAGAGCTGACCTGAAGGCAGCATCCGGCCCGGAGGCCGATAGATGAGTAAGCCAGAGAACGTAAAATGAGGACTAACCGAAATACGAAAATGAGCACTTTCGCAGCAAGCAATGTCCAAAGGCTTCCATACGCATGAGTAGCAGGATTTAATAGCGGCCGCAATGCCACCTCCTCTCGAGTTACGATTATGAGTAAAAATCGCATACTCGGAGGGAAGAGCTAAGTTAACCGCGGCCGAAGCATCCTCATGCAACCATGTCTCTGAGATAAACAAAATGTCAGGAGCTACCTCCGTAAGAAGATTAAAAACATCCAAATGATGTTTGACCAAGGACCTCACATTGAGATGGCAGACCTTCAAATATCTGACTTCCCTGGAACTTCTTCAGGTTCACTAGGGTCCTGTCCAGAAAGGCAGAGTGGAAGTGGCAGTGGTGCATGCTAGGTCTCACATGGAAGAAGAGCGAGGCCTGGATAGAGCGTTTGAAGAGGCACCATTATGGCATTCCAGTACTATGCAAGCTGTGTGTGTAGACATCAGCACTGAGGAGTCAGGAGCACCATCATTTGCTGTGACAGATAATAGGGGCCTAGAGTCGGATAATCCTCTCAAGGAGTATCCTGTATTTTCTAAAAACCGTAAGCCTAACCAGATGGCTAACATGGTGCCCACAGCAGAAAAGATATTTCCTGAAGAAGCCGCCCCTGCTAATCAGGTAAAAGGTGCTGCCGTCACTGTGGTTACTGTGGTTCCTCCAGGCAAGAAAGGGGAGACTCCTCTTGAAAAAGGCTTAGAGGATCAGGCTAAATCTATGCAATTGGTGGGGTCTGCTCAAGGAGTAGTGCTGGAGAGAGTGAGGCGTAACGCCAAGATATGAGAGGACCTGGGGTCTCTATCCCCTTTACTACATCATAGTCTTTTGATGGAAACTAGGCCAGAAGTGATGACCGTGCCTCTTCAGCAGGGAGTTAGCGCTAAAGGGGCTACCGCTATTACTACTATTATGGCCCACTCTTCATCTGTCCCAATGGACAAAATGCAACAGCTCTTTGAGATTATTCTGGGGAAAATCAGGGACTGCAAGACCTTGCAAGCCAAGGAGCTCTCTTTCTTGCACCAATGTTTACACAAAATGGAAACCATGATGCAACAAATACCTGAGAGAATTAAGGAACCAGAGCAACGGTTATCTGATATTGAGGACCATTCTCCGCTATGTGACTCTGATATTGTTTTTCTCCAGAAGTTGTTACAGGCCTGCCAGATTAAGATGGACGTTCGAATTTACGTTTCACAGGGATTCCAGAAGACAGTGAACATATTGACGGCCAGTCTAATCCGGTGGCCTACATTGACTCAATAATCAGAGATCATGTGCTTGAGAATGCGCAGATCTTACTGTAATGCGGGCCCATAGAGTTCCGTTCTAGAAAATTCCAGGGGCTAAGTATCCTAGGACAATGATTGTTAACTTGTCGGACAATTGCATTAGAAAGGCAGTGTTAACCAAGGCGATCCAAAAAAGAGAGATTGTTCTACCCAACGGGGGCCGAGTATGAGTAATCTCCGATATGCCGGCATAGCAGCACGAAGATGGAAACATTTTGTTGGGATGTTGAGTCAATTTAAGAGTGCAGGAGCACAGGCCTCTATTGCCCAGCAGTCCAAATTGAGAATTCTATGGAAAGGAAGGTTCCACTTGTGCCCTACTCTCAAAGGGGTCCAAGACTTACTGCAAAAGATTGCTCAAGCAAATGTAAAATAAGGGACTCAAGAAGAGATTTCTTGTCTATAACAATTGGTGCGTCGTTGGAATTGTAGGCTCTTTCTTTGTTCTTTTTTTTCTTTTTTGCACTTAGGCACTTTATCTACCTCAATATTAAGTACAGTTTAACTGGAAGAACCTTCTGCCACTTTGCACTTTACTCTCCTTCGGGGAGATAGATGTGCTGGATTGAGCCATTGCCTTCCTGCTTGTTGCTGCTATAGGCACTATTCTCTTAATGGCTTATTTTTTTTTTTAGTCTTGTGAATATTGTGGATATTGAAATGCACTTTGTATGTTCCACTTTCTTTTGTTTATTGTGTTTAAAGGCTGAAAATGTGCATTTATTGCACTAAGAAACGTTCCACTTTTAGTACTCTGCTTACAGCTGTAATTTTCATTATTGCATCATTGCATATTGCACTTTACCTTTCTAACTTTTTTTCGTAAGGCGTTTAAAGGCCAAGTTTTGAGGCAAATTTCATCCTTTTTTTTGTCAACGTTTAAAGTACTGGAGAAAAGATGTATTAACTTTCAGTACTGTTTTCTCCTCAAGGTTAAAATTTGCACGATTGCACAAATTGCACTTTTCCTGTTGCTCTCCCTCTATGGAGTACCTTTTTTTATGAGTCCTGGATTATTGGAATTTTTAAGTGCTTTTGTACTTTTGTATTGTGTTTGTGGCTAAAAACTTGTACTATTGCACTATTGCCCATTTTACTTTACTCTATCTCCCCTTTTAGGTGGGGGGAAAGATACTACTTCTATTAATTGGGGTAAAGTGTTAAGGAAGCCCCCCCTCCCTTTTGTGTTCAGGGTAGGATGGTTAGGCTGGTTAGGTATAGTAATAGAATTTAAAGCTCGAACAGTTTAAGACTACTAGGCCTACTTTATTTCTAATTCTATCTTATCTCGGATATCTTTATTTTGTTTTTCTTCAGGGGGGGAGATGCATCAGGGACAAGTGATACCATGAGTTCATACTAGAGGTATTGTGCTTGTTGATGGAAGTTTGTAACAGTGGGGGAATAGACTGCACTAGGGCTTTTTTAAGGCAGCATTAGCTATTGCACAAGTACTGCCTTCTTGAAGCACTTTACATTATAAATACCCCGGGCTTAATTATATAAATGATTTCGCTCATAGGGGTGAAGGGGGGGGAGACGTGCTCCCAGGTACCAAGTCAAGGCACCTTGTGGATGGAGGGAGGCTGTGGATGTGAGGAAAGGGCTACCGCACTCCACAGACAGCTTGGGGTGGGCAGGGGTGGGGGAAATGAGGGTGCAGCATTAACAAAAAATGAGTGTATAGGTAGCGGACAAACTTGGTATAAGGGGCTGATTGGCAACATGGTTAAAGTCGGAGGCCAAGCTGAAATTCGCAGTGTATCTGTCATCAAGGGGTTATATGTGATTCTATTAAAAGAGTTGGTACAACTGGTGTTGGAAGCCAGAGTCCCAGTCCCGCAAAACTGTCACCATATGCGCAACCCGAGACTCCCCACTCAACGTTAGACCAAGTAAGGACACCGTTAGCGATAGCTCTGCTCACCCCCTTAGTAGCTTGGCACGAGCAGCCAGGCCTATCTCCAAAGCACGAGTGCATAGTATGTGCAGCCACGCCTACAGCAACCCACTGGTGACACTACAAATGGACTCCACACGAGTTTGATAAAACGTTGTTATATCCTGCTAATGCTAATGCATTGCCAGTCTACCACCAGTGGAATGTTAATGTGATGATGGTGTCAGAATGTTGGGAATCTGCAGTGAGTAATGACAGTTAACTGGGCTGAGCTGCCTGCTGGCTGCTCCTGGTGGGGTCTTTATCTGGTCTACTTATTGTCTCCTTGTGATCTTGCACCATCTTCTAATAAATCTCCTAAAATCATCTCAACTGAGTGGACTTGATCACTACAGAATTTTGGCGACAGTTCAGTTTACAGCTACTGTTCTACGTCTGAAGTTGTTTTGCTACACTCAAGGCTATCAAGGCTATCATGCATTAGGTTTTAGTCCTTTTGCATCCCTTTACACTCTGGGCAACTGTGCAACGGTTTTAGTCCGTTTTGCATCTTTTGTGTTTCTCTATCCCAAGAGTTAAGCCATTGGTTACCACCCATACATTCACAGTTTAGTTTACCCTTTGTGTCTCCCTTCATTCAAATGACTTAGGTGACTATATTTTTTTTTGTTTTAATTTATTGTTGTTAGTCTTAACAGTGTGTAGCCTATTGTACGTTATTTTGTGCATGTAATGTTTATGATAGTTGTTAGGTTTTTCGCGCATTTTATATTAATTGACCTGTGGGGTGACTGTCCTAAGGGTATGTTTTTTACCCTACATATGGTATCTATGGAGTATTCCCCATTACGTACAATTCTTGTCTGTTTTCCTTCGGGACATATGTAAGGGTGTCAGTTCCTTTTGCACTTATATTTGGGTTCTTGGGTTCCAGTCCCATCTTTACGGTGCACAACATTTTTTACCTCCACATGGGTTGTCACATGGGTCATATTCCCATCTGTTCAGTGCACAAGAAATTACCTCTAGGGTATTATTTTTCTTTTCTTCTTTTCAATGCACACTGTATCATGGGTTCCTACCCATTGTTTCGGGTTCCTATCCTCAGTTTTGAGTTCCTACCCACATTTAGGTCATGTGGTCATGGTTTGTAGTGGGTGCAAGTCCCATCTACATGGTTCTTATGGTGCAAGTCCCATGTGTTTGTAGTGGGTGTCAGTCCCATCTACTTAGTTCTAATGGAAATGAGTTCCATGGTGTGTAATGGGTGCAAGTTCCATCTACATGGTTCTTATGGGTACAAGTCCCATGTGTTTGTTATGGGTGTGAGTCCCACCTACCTCGTTCTTATGAGTATATGTCTCATTCGTTTATAGTGGGTGTCAGTCCCACCTATTTTTTTTTATGGTTCTTATGGGTACAAGTCCCATGTGTTTGTAGTGGGTGGGTCACCCATCTACGTCGTTCTAATGGATATTTTATGTTAATCTATGGTTCTTGTGATGTAGTCTCTACAGAATCTCAAAAGGATTGTTATTACTGGTCCACAGAATCTCAAAAGGATTGTTATTGCTGTTCCTACAGCCTGTCTCAACGCTGCCTACGTAGTACAGATGTTCCTTCTATACAACAAATGTCTACAGGGCCTCTAGTCAACACTAGGATTGGGGATATCGTCTTACCAATGTTCATTTATTTGGTCCATGTTGTCCTTCCATACTACAGGTATAGAGATGCTACACTCGTCATGCACAAAAGTCATTTTGTCTGCTGTGGATGACGCAGAGTTCTGGATTTAGCACAGAGTCTCAGGACAAGCCACTGTTGTAAGAGTTTCCCCTCATTTTGGTTGGCTGTCTGTTGTTGGGTGGCAGTGTTTGTTAAGGGCATTACTATTGCAGTATTACGATGGGCAACGTCAGGTGAGATTTATCATTGCTTTTAACTTTGATTTTGGTCATTTTTTTTTGTTTCTTTTGACCTGATGTTTGCAGTGTCAACTGCTGCTTTCAAATTTGAAGGTTTTGGGACACATCTCTAATGACATTTCTCCACCTGGTGTGCCTTTGCCATTTTTTTTATCCATGACCGTTTTCTTTACATGTTTGATGTCTGGGTGCGCAATTTGGGGTGTGTTCCGTTCACACTACGTTCACACTACTCGGGTGAGGGATCGCTCACCACCCTGGTTAAACCTGTTGTATACATTGTGTTGTATAGGTCTTGAATAACTTTCCTATTATAGATCTAGTTGGATGGTGACATGTTGAAGCTGTTCAAACATACGTACAGACGTATGCTAAGTTATCAGTCTTTCTGTAGCTCTATTGGTACATATATATATATATTCAAAATAAGGGAAAAAGAAGTGTGTGTTTAAGCTTTCTATTTCAATTCTCTAAAGCAACTTGTTAATTTTTGCTATTGTTAGGTGATTTATTGGGGATTGTACCACCCGTTTCTTTCCTCTCATCGTGGGGTTATCCTCCTATGCCTTGGGAGGTATGGGAACCTGTGTTTTAGCGTATGTTGAAGTTTAAATAAGAGAAGATTGTTGTACGTTTATACAATTCTCATGTGTGCACTATTCTTTTTCCCTTTCACAGAGGACACATGCAAAGGTTATAGTCCTTTTGCATGAGTGTGGGTTCCGATCCAAACACTGTCAGTTCTACCCTTTTACAGGGAATTCATGCAAAGGTTACAGTCCTTTTTGCATTACCATGGGTTTTTACCCAAATATTACGATCGTTATTGGGAATTTGTCATGAGTACCTACTCATATGTGCTGTTTTTATCGCAGCTACATTAGTACAGTGCACGGTGTAGTTTTTCCACACCATGTTTGTCCTTACATTTTTATGTATATGGTGAGTATTTCCAGTTTTGTGCACAACTCATCTCTATCCCTAGAGATTAGTCGTGGGTTCTCACCCATGTATTCGAATTATATATTTAGCTTACGTTTTTACCCTATTTGGGTGCTCTTTATGCGTTCATTGCTAAGTATATTCTGTTGATATTTTATGTTTATGACTATTTTTGCACTGTTATCTTTGCATTACAATTTTGTTTTTGCGTTATGATAATGGTGTTTTGATGGGGAATCACCCTTATTGTTTCTCATTTTCCTTGTTACCCTTATTGTTTCTCATTTTCCTTGTTTCTTTTCAGTTTTCCTTCTGAGGTCTTCTCCTCGTGTCTCTTGTGGTTTCTGGAGTTTCTTTTGCTTTTCTGTCATGTTTTCTTCCTCTGCGTTCGTCGCTGTTTGAAGTTCGGTGTTTTGTGTATTTTCCATTTTCAACCCCATTTCAATCCTGTTCTTCCCTGTGGGTGCGTTTTGGGGAAGTCTTTTGTGCTTTTTGTTGTCCTTTTCTCTCACGTTGATGCTTCTTCGCTGTTGTGTAAGAAGGGAGGATGGTTTCTATGTTTGATTTATTTTCTTTTTATGGTTGTTCTCACACTGCTCTTCTTTTGATGGATGTTTTGCTTTCACTCTCTCAAGTTCTCCCTTTATGTTTCTAGCTTTATGTTTTCCCGTATAAGAAAGGGGGATATGTTATATCCTGCTAATGCTAATGCATTGCCAGTCTACCACCAGTGGAATGTTAATGTGATGATGCTCTCAGAATGTTGGGAATCTGCAGTGAGTAATGACAGTTAACTGGGCTGAGCTGCCTGCTGGCTGCTCCTGGTGAGGTCTTTATCTGGTCTACTTATTGTCTCCTTGTGATCTTGCACCATCTTCTAATAAATCTCCTAAAATCATCTCAACTGAGTGGACTTGATCACTACAGAATTTGTATAAACTTTTTAAAAAAAGATATACGATCAGACCACACAATACAAGAATCAACATATAATAAGGGGTAATATTTGTTCCGGCTGGCTGGTAGGTTCAAATCCCAACCACCGCTTTCAAAACACTATGATGGTCATAATGCTAGAATCACACACGTTTCCATCGACAGACAGTGCACTGCGTAACAATACAATCCAGTGCTGAGCAAAGGAGAAATAATACAATGTGTAACAATACACCCCGGTACCTTGCAATGGGAGAAATAATGCAATGCATACGCTACAACCATGTACTACGCAATGAAGGCATAATGCAATGCGTCCCACCCCAATCACATGCTTTGCAATGAAGTAATAATGCAATGTGCACTGCAACAATCATATACTTTGCAATAAAGGAATAATGCAATGCGTAGCTACAATCATGTAATTTGCAATCATGAAATATTGCAAAGAGGGCCACTGAAATCCTGTACTTTGCAAGGGAGAAATATTGTAATGTGTAGCGCTACAATCGTGTACTTCGTTATGCAGAAATACTGTCAGGCGTCATAAGACAGTTCGGCAATTCGTGAGCAGCAATATTGACAATGTGTATTACGACAGTCAGCATTTTCGATGACAGTTGCCCCCCCACATGGATCAACGATGACATAAAGCACAGCTTCTTACTCTGGCCCCAGTAATGCCACTCCTTTGGTCAGTACGGGCCCCACTTTGAGGCGAAGAAAAGGCTCACTTTGCCAGAAGGACTGAGAGGCCGAGAGAGTGTCCCTCCAAGCCCGCACCTCACCAAGGCAGTGATCCACGATACTGGGGGGCATGACCAAACTCTCCTCTCCTCCTTCAACGGGCCGCGACTGTTAGGAAGGTCTCAGGCGGTCGCAGGGCACACGTACCCCACGCCCCTAAGATTGCATTACTCCGGGTGCACGTTCACCACAGCACCCTCCGTGTCTCCTCTGGCACGAAGCCACACACACAAGGCTGATGAGCCTTTCCGTCAACTCCGAGTGCACGTTCACCAGGCACTCCTTCCTGCGGTCTCAGTTGGCACCAAGACACGCACACCGCGCTTCAGAGACTCACTTTCTTACGGTGCACACGATGATCAGCCAATCACCTCCACAGTCCCAGGTTGCACCAAAGCATGCACACTGCTTTACTGAGACTAATCTCCGGTGACCCGATATCCAGGCGCTCGTCACCAATGCCGTCGGCCGCACCTCGACATCCTCCCCGTGTCCGAGCCTCACTTCTCCTCTGGTGCACTCTATGACCAGGCACTCCTCACCAGCACCTCCAGTGCACCCCAACACGCACCCTGCGCATCCTAGACTCACTCCGCTTCCGATGCATATGTTTTTTTCCCCCTCATTTGCCTTTAACCATGGTAGACAAACCGTCTGTTCATACCCCTACTCAATGACCTGGGATAGCACCGGCTCTTTTGATGGATTCTCTCGATACCTTCAGCCTGTAGGGGTATATTTCCAGACCGACATGCTACTTTCCCACAGAAAAAGAGGATAGGTTTCACTCCCACTTGATCTATACGACCAAATGAACTCTTTCGGTGTCCTGGGGTAAAACCCAGCATATTCCAAGGAGTATCCAATAGGCATAATCATCGGACCCGCCCTTCATTATAACATATACAAGATGGAAGTAACATTACATATATGAAGATTTTTCTTAAACTATTTCCATTGAAGCAGCAGGTCACAGCATGCAATCTTCTTTCGACTACCAGATCTAGCCAAGTCCATCTTAGATGTTTCATATAAAGAAGTCAGCCAATCCGAATGTTTGGGAGGGACAGGGTCTACCCACTGTATACAAATTTGTCTCCTTGCCAATAAGATTGAATAAAATAGAAGCGATCTGGCTGGACATACAATATGGCTGTTGAGACCAAAAATTATCAGAGTCAGGTCCATTAGGATTGGTACTCTCAGAATTCTCTCCATTGTAACCGTACCTCTTCCCAAAATGCGCCAATTGAGGGACAGTCTTTGAACATCGGTGAGTCCAATGCTTCTGCCAACCCACATTTTTTACAATTGACTTGTGAGCCTTTTGCCATAATAGATCACACTGTACATTTGTCATCGGTTCCCTCCAGAGTTCGTTAGCCAGCTTAAATTCCCCATCCACAAACTCTTCTATGGCCCAATACCAAAATGAGACCTCCTTCTTCCCTACTGGCCTCTCCACCAACTAATGCTCTAGGCTGTTTCCCTCACCAATAGATTTTTTCTGTCTAATCTGGAACTGTACCCAGCTTTGTAGCTGAATATACTTAAATCTTGAGAGACCGCTGCCCACTCTCATCTTTAGATCTTCCCACGAAATAAACATTTTATTACTAACAACATCTCCCCATACTCTTAATCTAGCATCGTTAAGTGGCATCGCCAGCTGGTCCCGGAGGCATTCTGGCGAGCACGGAGAGTCCCAGAGTGGCGCTAAATTAGAAAAGTAATTTAGACTTATCAGGTTTTTTAATCTTGCCCATCTTCTGGAAAATACCTGTAGGACCTTCAGTTTGACTTTCTTAAAAAATATTTGGTCACCACATTTAAACATCAAACCCTCCTCTGGTAGACCCGCCCCTTTTAACATAGCCAATAGCATATCTCCTCCCCCTGTGTCAGTAGGCATTTTTAATAGCATCCGAGAGTATATAAGTTGAAAAGCCCATGCGTAGTATTGAAGATCAGGTAACGCGAGACCTCCTTTCTCCCTCCTACGCCTTAGCTTTTTCCAGGCTATCCTAGTAGATCTGTATGCCCAAATAAAATAGTTTATTTCTCGTTGAAATTTTTCTATAGTGTGTTTGTCAAAATGTAGAGGGATTGTATTAAAAAGGAAAGTGGCCTTAGGTAGTATTGACATTTTAACAAGATTCACCCTCCCTCTGTTTGTGACAATCTCGGAGGACTCATGTTAAGTTGACATCTGCTAGTTTATCTACATCCTGAACAACTCTGACCCCAAGGTAACGCATATTATGGCTTGTTTGATGTATCGTACCTGAAATGTTCCAGGTCATAATTTCTGTTTTCCCCGCATTTATATTGTATCCTGAGACCTGCCCAAATTCCTCTGCCAATTTGATAACTGCTTGGAAGGTTGTATCCAAATCAGCTGATAATATCAGAATGTCGTCCGCATACAGTGCCACCTTCCTCTACCAATCCCCGTGTCTGATGTCAAGATCTTCTCTGACCCTCCATGCAAACGGCTCAATATACATATCAAACAACAGGGGGGAGAGGGGGCAGCCTTGTTGAGTCCCTCTTGTAATACTAAATGCCTTGGTAAGACTACCATTAACCAAAAGCTTGACCGATGGCGCCTGGTATAGCAACTTTATGGTACAGCAAAACTTGACACCCAAATCAAATTTTTCCATAGCTTCTGACAGGTAGATCCAATTAACCCTGTCAAATGCCTTAGGGGCATCCAGGGTTAAAGCTGCCAGGGAAAGTGAGTAGATGGAAGCAATGTCTATTGCGCCGACCAGATCGCGGGTGAGGTCTGACAATTGTCTCCCTTTCACAAACCCCTTTTGGTCAGAATGAAGGATATCCTTCGCCACCACCCCCAACCTAGTAGCTAAAATGGAAGTAAAGATTTTATAGTCGGTGTTTAAAAGTGATATGGGGCGATATGAACCGCAGCTAGAGGGATTTTACCCGGTTTTAAAATCAGGACTACTGTAGCATCATTCCATGATGCAGGTGGGCTAGATCCTTCCAAAAATATTTTATTAAATGGTTGAGTTAGTGTTGGGATTATACTCTCCCCGAGTGATCTATATAATTCAACTGGTAGTCCATCGGGACCAGCAGCTTTCCCCCTTTTTCCGCATGTCAATGCCTTCCTTACTTCCTCTTGCGTTATACTCTGTTCTAGGTCTAACTGTTGCTCAGCATCTCCTGAAAGTATTCCAGGAAGGCCTCCCCAATACCTTCATCCGAGGACATGGAGTTTGCCCTGTTACCCCCAGAGATTTCCTTTACGTGGTTTCGGAGCTGGTCTGCTTTGGTTTTCCAAGCAAGTATTTTCCCTGCTCCCTCCCCGTACTCAAAGTGGGCACTCTTGCTAGCTTCCCATCTGCGCATAAGCCTCCCCTGAACAATACTCTCCAGCTTTTCCTTCAAAATGTTACACTTATCGAGATCTTTTTGGCCTATTCCCATCTGGCTATTCATTCTTGCCTCCACAATCCTCATTTCTTGTTCCAGAGCTGATATCTCTTCTCTATATTTTTTGTGCCTATAGCTTGACCTATTAATTATAATACCCCTCAAAAAAGCTTTAGAGGGTGTCTGATATTATATTAATATCAGCTGTTCCCATATTGCTCTCTAAAAATAGACTTGCTTCACTAGAGAGAAAACTTGTTTCCTCCTCTTCAAGTAAAAATGTACGATCGAAGGACCATGTGCTAGCTTGTTGTGTCTGTATACAATCTAAGGTCATCAAAATACCAGAGTGATCAGACAAATGTGATGGCAGATATTTTATATCCATTACTCTGTCCCTAAGACTATAACTGAGTATGATGTAGTCAATTCGCGACTTATGTTTATATTTAAAATTCCTATAGGATACCCCCAATTGTTGTCCTGGCCTCTCTCTCCAGATGTCACTGAGCCCCAATTGGGACATTATTGTTAAAAGGGACGCCCTTGATCTTGAACTATCACTCTGCTGTTAAAAGATTTGTCTAGTTTAGGATCCAGAAAAATATTAAAATCTCCTGTCCAAATCACAGGCTCTGGGAAATCCAGTAAGTGCGAGGAATTGGTATGGAGACTGGAGGGGTCGTCCTGATTCGGACCATAATAGTCAACTAAAGTAAGAAGGATACCCCTTAGAATGATCTTCAATATCAGCCATCTCCCCCCAGGGTCCCCCTTATATTGTAGGACCTGTACTTTAGCTGTTTTTTTAAGAGAATCAGCACTTCTTTAATGTTAGCCGTCTGGTTGGTGCAAACAAAAGCATCCACCCATTTCTGAGATCTTAGTATTTCTTTCATTTCTGCCTTGAGAAGATGTGTCTCCTGGATGACCATGACCTGCGCTGGGGAATCTTTTAGATATTGTAAAATCTTTGCTCTGCGTGACCTCACACGCAGGCCATTCACATTCAAGGACAACATCTGAAGTATAGTCATATTATTAGGGCTCAGTGTCCCAGGTCCTCCCTTGACCGAGGCAGAGGTGACGCCTAAATCTTAGCGTATTGGTCAAGTCCTTCCTGAATAAGACTAGCAGATCTAAGCAACCTAAAAAGATCAAGGCGAATTAGGTGATTTTATTTTGTATTCCCCCGTGCTCCCCTACTCCCCTCCCCCCCACCCCTTGGAGAACCCTACCCCCATTTAACTGGACTAGTTGTTGTCCAGGTGTGGTGTCCGTGAACTATCCCCCTCTACCCCCTACACGGATGTGTGTGTTACCATATAAAAGTGTATCTTCCAGTCCAAAAGCAAAAGAGTGATATAAATCAAAAAGATAAAATATACCAAATGTGCTTTATTATCTAACTTAAGAAGTGAAAAAGAGCCTTTCTTCTCTTTCCCTTTTTTTTTTAATTGTTTTTTTTTTAGCATCTTCATCCTTTTTTTTTTGTTTTTTAGACATGCTTACCCTGAGCTTAAGTTATGCAGAACTCATACTATTTGCCCGGCCTAACAGGCCTATCTTTATTGGGAACCTATGATTATATTTAAAAGGCTCATGAAGACACTATTCTGCACCACTCTCTTCTCCTCCCTCCTATGCTTTCCAAGGTAAGAGCCTAGGGGACCCCATCGCTGATAGTGGCCAGCAATTTGTATGCTTCCTGAATCGACCTGATATTGTGCATTTTATTATTATGCATGATTTTTAGAAAAGCTGGGAATTTAAGTTGAACCACAGCTCCAGAAAAATCCTTGCTTCTTAATGATTTTGATTTTAAAGCCAAATTCAAGATGTTTTCCTTTGCTTCATACGTGAGGACGTTGATAAGAATCTTTCTAGGTTTTATCCTGCTTGGATTCAGACGAAAGGGGTCCCTATGAACTCTTTGTATGTCTTTTTCCAGGAACTCGGTAGCCTTTTCCAGTGACAGAACTTCCTTGATCAGTTTAACCATGAAGGGTTTGAGGTCTAACCCTTCTTTTCCCTCTGGGACATTCATAAATGTTGGCTTCTGCAGTCCCTAAATTGGCCTTTAACTCATCAACAGAGTGTTCTAGAAATTCGGTCTGACAATTAGAAGGTCCACCTTTTTTTCTAGGATTTCACGAGTTTCTTATTTCTCCCTGATTAGTTGCTGAGACCGCAAAGCCTTGCTTGATGTCTTCTTTTAATGAGGTGAACGGAGCTTGCATTGTTAATAGTGGGGGGACAATCTGCTCCAGCTCCTGCTCCTGCAGCCTTAAACCTGGCCCTCCTCCATCTGTACCAAAATTGCCAGCTGCAGCTGAACTCTGAGGGCCTGGTTCTATTTCCCCGTAAACCCTGTTTCTGATCTCTCCTGATATACAACCCGTAAGGTCACTTAAGCTAGTTAAGCCGAATAAGCCAGATACTCCAATACCAGCGTTCTCTCTGTATTCAGCTCCCTGCTTTGTAATGGTTAGAACCTCCGGTTGCACCCTAAAGAAAGACCTCAATGAGGGGGTAATTTTAACCTTGTTGTGTACAGAAGTGGTCTTGTTTCTCCCCCCACTTTATACTTCTGGCCTTGGTCTGACATTTTTGGAAAGCCAGATACTCACTGGACAGACTAGAGGCACTAGGGGCACTAGGAATGTTTTTTGCCGTTACAGCTTCCAAAACCTCCCCCTCCTCTGACTGGTTCTCTAGCCCTCCACTCTCCTCTCCTTTTACTTTGCTTTTACCCTTTTTGTTTCCAGGCACACTCTCGAGTTTCCTACCTTTTTTTCCTATTTTACCAACCGATTTACCTCTGTCTCCAATGCCCCCAACGTCTTCTCTGGCCCCTATCTGAGCGCTGTTTTAATTTCTTGCACTCTGAAGTTCCAGGAAATGGGCAGGAGATACGTCCTCCACTCTACCTGGAGGTGCCTTTAATTCTTTTGTTGCTGCTATGGCAAGTGTGGGGTTCGGAGCAGCCCACTCCATGGAAATATTGCTGCCGACACTCCCTGCTCCACCAGTGCCCACTGCTCTGAAAAAGCGCTTGATGCTGGCGCTGCCACTGCCGACCCAGAGGAGTCCGCAAGCCACCGCTCTGCGGCCATGTCTCAGCTCCAGGGCAGCTGAACACCAGCGTGGGAAACAAGGCGGGTAATCTTAACCTTGTTGTGTACAGAAGTGGTCTTGTTTCTCCCCCCACTTTATACTTCTGGCCTTGGTCTGACATTTTTGGAAAGCCAGATACTCACTGGACAGACTAGAGGCACTAGGGGCACTAGGAATGTTTTTTGCCGTTACGGCTTCCAAAACCTCCCCCTCCTCTGACTGGTTCTCTAGCCCTCCACTCTCCTCTCCATTTACTTTGCTTTTACCCTTTTTGTTTCCAAGCACACTCTCGAGTTTCCTACCTTTTTTTCCTATTTTACCACCCGATTTACCTCTGTCTCCAACGTCCCCAACGTCTTCTCTGGCCCCTATCTGAGCGCTGTTTTATTTTCTTGAAGTTCCAGGAAATGGGCAGGAGATACGTCCTCCACTCTACCTGGAGGTGCCTTTAATTCTTTTGTTGCTGCTATGGCAAGTGTGGGGTTCGGAGCAGCCCACTCCATGGAAATATTGCTGCCGACACTCCCTGCTCCACCAGTGCCCACTGATCTGAAAAAGCGCTTGATGCTGGTGCTGCCACTGCCGACCCAGAGGAGTCCGCGAGCCACCGCTCTGCGGCCATGCCTCAGCTCCAGGGCAGCTGAACACCAGCTTGGGAAACAAGGCGGGCGAGACGTATCGTTCAACTTCAAGGGCATTCGTCTCCGTCTTCCGCCTGATTTCGCCCAACCTCGGGGCTCAACGCTGATCCTCCGACCCCAGGAACACACAGGAAGGATCCACAAATGAAGGTATTACTCAAACGTGAGGTAACATATCGACGACTGTTACATGGCGAGGGCAGTAACATGGACACACGCGGCTGCTCAACTAGCATGTTCTCCCCGTGTTCCGATGCACATGTTGACCAGGCGCTCTTCACCAATGCCTCCTGTGCACCACGACAAGCACCCTGCATATCCAAGACTCACTTCTCCTTCGATGCGAGCGCTGACCAGGCGATCTTCACCAGCGCCTTGGGTGCACCACGACATGCACCCTGCGCTTCTGAGTCTCACTTCACCTCCGATGCACATGCTGAGCAGGCGCTCTTCACCAACGCCTGCGGTGCACCACGACACGCTCCCAGTGCATCCAAGTCTCCCTTCTTTTCCATGTGTCCAAGATTACAGGGCACACCTTCCGAGAGTCTCAAGCTGCCACAACATGCGCCCACCGCGTTGCTTGAAACTTTTCCAGAAACTTTTATGTTCCTGTGTTTCTAAACAGGGAACCAGCTCACCTCGGGCCCTTGGGGTTACAAGACACAGCACAAAGCACAGTCTTCTTCAAGCAGGGGGACCCCGCGCACACTGCACAGTCCCAACAGCCTCTTCCTTGTTTAAAACAGCAAACTGCTGACCAGCCCTAGATCATGAAGCAAGGATTGGTCCTTTCCAGCAGTCTTTTCTATTGTTCGTTCCTTAGCAGAGTTTCCTCTTGACCAGTCTCAATCCATTTCTATTCCCAGTGTTCAGAGGCACCAGCTCTCTTAGTTATACCCCTAAATGTCTTTGAAGTTTGTTGTACTCAGGGGTCCCTGACCCCTGCCTAAATCAGTTCTGGGTGTCTCCCTCCCTGTGTCACCTTTCTCCTTTGATACTGGGGGTCTGGATCCTTAATCACTCGGCAGGGTCAATTGGTTTATAGCACCAGGCCAGGGCTTTTCACCTCCCAGGCTTCTCCTCCTACTACTCTCCAGATGCAGGGCAGCCTGGTGCCATCTCAACCCCTCTCTGGGTCAAGACCTCTCCCAGCTCATCTCACCTCGCAGATCCAGACAGTCAATCCACATTCAGCAGAGACACACAGAAATGCTTAAAGCATAACACTCAGCCACTTTATAAAAGAGTGGTTTCTGAACACACAGTGACAAAACCACTCTCATAGAAAGATGTGTTATGACACTGTGAGTTCTAACATACTAAACTTCACCTCTCCATTTTAAATATATAGGAAACTAGGTTAATAAACACAATACCCAGCCTCCCCCATTCTTTTCTATGGGCAGGATGGCCTTTCACCAGTGAAAAACGAAAAGAAGTATTTTTCACTGTCAGGACATAACACACACCTCAGTATATGTCCTGCCTTTTACTTACACTGCACCCTGCCCAGGGGTTACCCGGGATGTACCACAGGGGTGCTCTCTGTGTATGCAAACGGGAAAGTAAGGCCTGACAAGTGGTTGCACTTGTGAGGTCAACATGCTAACTTAGCAAACTGCGCGCAGGCCCTACACTGAAGGCCTGAGTTCCCTTCTCTGCGCGCCTTTGCATTACTAGCCCTTGCACACACAGTGCACATCACTAGGGACTTTACTAGTAAGGCAAACATACCAATTATGGCCAGCCAATCACCATTATACTTTTACACAGGGAACTCTTGTACTTTGACACTGATCAGCAGTGACAAAGTACCCAAAGCATCTGAATTGGCAACTCTATGTCAGGAAAACGGTCTAGGGGGAAAGCAAAACGTTTTAGGGAATTTTAGCCAAAAAGGCCAAGTCCTACAACTGGGAAATAGATAGGTGAGAGAATATAGCAGACTTTTTTTAAAGTGGTATAATTTGATTGAAGAATGACACAACTGTTGGAGGTAATTTCATGTAACGTGAACGGTTTTTTGAACTCTCAAAAAAGAGGAGCAATGTTAAAATGACTAGAATCTTTCTCCCCTCAGGTGATTTTTTTGCAGGAGACACATCTTAAATCTAATTCCCCCAACTTTACTCTCCCAAAGAAATATGCCCAAGCATATTTTACTTCGGCCCATGCGTGCATGGAGTGGGTATTCTTTTATCTACAGAGCTAGATTGTGTGGTGGGTAAGGTGATCCGGGATGAGTGATCTAGGTGGATTTGGATAAAAGTCATAGTTAATGGGGTAACTGTCGTCCTGCCTAACTATGATGGACCATTTGGGGATGCCTGTGCGGCCCTGAAATAGGTGTATGATCTACTGGTGAAAGCACATGGCTCTATAATCATGGGAGGAGATTTTAACTTAATACAAGATCTAGGCTTGGATACCTCTAACAAGGGAAAAAAGCAATTAAAACCTAAAACAGATAGATTGTTAAAAATTATAAAAGAGGATTTTACCTTATTAGACCCATGGAGGGTAGATCACCCAGGCGACACCGAGTTCACGTGCCACTCAGCGAGATTTAAAACAGCATCCCGTCTGGATTTAATAAGCAATTATCACTTTCTGGTCTCCTTGATACTATACTTGCCCGCTCCCAAGAGAAAAAATAACAGGTGTCACTTTGATAAAACATTGCTATCGGATCAAAAATGGATTGACGAAACCTAGGATTTTATAATGTGGTTTTTTAAGGAAAATGTGAATATGGCACCCGGTTTTATGGTATGTGAAGCTTTCAAGGCCATGTTTAGGGGACGGGTGGTGGCATACAGGGCCAATCTTCACAAATTAGAGAAATTTAAGATTGCTGGATTACAGAAGGCAGTAGAGCAGCCTAGGATACAATTCTCAGGTAGCTCAACTGGGGGACCGGAGGAAGATGCACTTCAGCAGGAATTGTCAAGGGCAAAGTAGGAGCTGAAAAGTTTTTTCAATCATTTAGGAAATTGTTGGAAGCAAAGCTTCTCGACAAAAGGTTTACGAAGAGAGCCAGCACATCGGCACATTTTTAGCCTGGTCCACAAAAACGCATCAGAGCAAGCTGTCTATTCTACAAATTAGAGATCCCAGTACTAGATGTCTGGTGAATGATAAGACAAATTTGCCGACATTTTTGTGTCTCATTTCAGTAATATATATGCAGAAGTACAGATAATTAATCCTCGAGTTCTTGCGGATTATTTTATGACACTCCAGCTACCTACGATCTGCCAGGACGACTGCATGCTTTTGAGTGAACCAATCACACATGCAGAATTAAGCAAAATCATTAAAAAAATGGCAAATGAGAAGGCAAGTGGCAATGATGGGATCCTTGCTGAAGTGAATAAATTGTTCTTAGACAAACTCGCCGCGTTCTTGGTATCACTATACAATCAAATTTTGGCTGGAACAGCGGTTTCAGATAGATTTGAGGAGTAAGTGATGATCTAAATTTTAAAGAAGGATAAGGACCTTAACACCCAAGTTCTTATCGCCCAATAAGTCTACTAAATGTCGACTACAAGCTGTTTATGAAACGCGGTTTGTGCGCAATATCTGGTATAAGCAGATCCATGGCTGCGAATACTTTTTATCTGATCCAGGGCATCAACCACTTTTTTACTAAAAACTATGATGCGGCCATTTTAATGATGGATGCAGAAAAGGCATTCGACCTGGTGGGTTGGCAGGTCCTCTTCTTTATATTGTGTGAGTTTGGCTTTCCAGGCCATCTGATCGAGATGCTAGAGAGAATTTATAGGGGAGCCACAACAAAAATATTTATAAATTCTGAGGAGACGGGAGAAGTGGTGATAAGACGGGGTACTAGGCAAGGATGCCCTCTTTCCTCCCCTCCCCTTTTATTTTCACTTTTTATTGAGGCACTAGCGATAACAATTTGTTCTAATGTATTAGTACAAGCTCCCCTAGTAGGAATGGCAAAAATCAATGTGTTTGCCGATGATTTGTTCCTGTACCTGAACCCAGAGAATTCAAATATCCAGTGAGCGCTGGGAGAAATGCAGGCATTTACAGAACTGGTGGGTTACAGGGTCAATCAATCTAAAACAGAGCTTCAACCATTTTAATGCCCCAGGAATAGATCTGCCGGAAGGGTTAAAATTTCTGCCTCTTAAACCTATTAGATATCTGGGCCTGTACATGACAGTGGACTTCCTTCAACTTTTCTATTTGAATTGTGGTAGAACACAGGATAAAATAAAAAGTCTGCTAGAAAGATGGTCTCTTTGATAAAGATGTCGCTCCACCCCTGTTGATATTTTTATTTATAAATCTTCCTCTAAAGATTCTAATCTCGTATTTTAATGAAGTGGACAAGGTGATTCAGGTGTTTATCTGGGCTAAGAAAAAACCTTGGATTAAGCTATCTATTTTACAATTGGTTGTAGGACAGGGGGGTCTTGCATACCCCATTTAGCCACTTATTATCAAGCTGCGTTACTTAGCTTAATAACGCAACTATTGGCACCTATTCCGAATTTTGATAATTTCCTACTTGATCTTATGTTAACGGAGAGTGCAATTAAGCTACCAGCATTCCTGCGCACTGCAAAGTTACCAAAAAAGACAAGATACAAGGTTGTAAATACATTCTTAAGCCGCATGCAGCGGTTTAATAAAAACTATGATATTCCATCATGACCTGCATAGTCCTCTCTTTACGACAGTGAAGTATGGGGCCTTAAGCTCTCGCAAAAGTGGGTACAGCGCTATACTATGCTAGTTTTTTTTAAGCTAGGCGACTTTTACAATCTGATGATGTGAGATGCTTTCGCAAGACAATTTGAATCTCAGAGCCGCGATCTTTGGCTAAGCTTCATACAGATTACATTCTTTCTCCTGACCAGCTATAGAGGAATCAGTGAGCGAGTTAGATTCATTTTAAAAGCAGCCTTTGAGATAAATCTAACTGGTACTGGCAAGTGGTATAGGTTATTACACCAGGAGATGAATAAGAACCTCATTGAAACAATGCTCCCAAAAATTGCTCAGGAAACCAACTGCTTGTTTAATAGCCAGGAATGGCTATGAGTATGTGAGCTTGGCCATAGGGTGTTGAGGGTGGACAAATTTCAAAGAATGTCCTTCCTTTCTAGATGGGTGGCCTACTTCACTCCCTCCAGACTCCATAAATGGTTTCCTACAACACCGAATGACTGTTTTTGATGTAATTTGCCAGAGGCGGGGGATTGGACACATTTATGCTTTACTTATCCGAGACTACAAAACTTTTGGGAGGAGGTTTTTAGATTTTTAGTAAATGTTTGTCAATAGATATCCTTTCATGTACATTGTTGGCGTTATTTGGTTTCTCCTATGCAGTTGGGCAGCTTTCATTATATAGGCAATCCTTTGTTTCCCTAGCCATAGCAGTAGCCAGATCTTTAATATTATAGAATTGGAGATTTCAGAAAATACCTACACTGGCTCAATTGCTACTTAAGCTGGAGAGGACTTACAAATTTGAAGAGGCTACGCGAAGGCGATATGGGCGGTTCGGAGATTTGGGATGACATGGGAGGGCTATGCTGCAATCACGCATGCAAATGATGTTATGTCATTTATTATCCAATTATAGGCCTATCTCTCTTCTCCCCATCTTGGGTAAGATCACTGAGAAAATAGTATGCAAAAAACTTGCCAGCTTTACTGAATCTGCATCTATCCTTCATCCTCGACAGTCAGGCTTTCGTCCGAAACACTCGACAGAATCAGCCTTACTTGAGATAGCTGACACCCTAAAATTCATCTTGGACAGTGGCAGGAAGGCAGTCTTGATTCTCTTGGATCTGTCTGCCGCGTTTGATACCATTTCCCATGACATCCTGTTAGCCAGATTAATATCATGCGGCATCACAAACCTGGCCTTGGCCTGGATATTATCATTCCTGTCTAACAGGAAACAGGTCATCTCCTTGGGATCTTGTGTGTCATCTGAACGCACCGTCTCTACGGGTGTCCCTCAGGGGGCCTCAATCAGTCCCCTGCTGTTCAACATATACATGGCTCCACTGATCTCATTGATCTCTTCCTTTGGAATTGAGACCACATCCTACGCTGACGATACACAACTCATTCTGTCTCTGGAGGATAGATCAACATCAGCAGAAGAGAATTATAAAGCCTGCTTCTCAGCGATCATCAAATGGATGACTAACAACCATCTCTGTTGTAACACCGATAAAACAGAGATTCTTCCCATTGGTAAAAACAACACGTTTCAACCCAAAGACTGGTGGCCAGAGGATACTGCAGCCCCTCCATCCACTGTCGAGGTTGCTAGAAATCTGGGAGTTCTGTTTGACTCCTCACTTTCATTTAAGCCTCATGTCTCAAAACTAACGGGGACCTGCTTCAGCCACATTCGTATACTGAAAAAGTTCTTCAATGTCATCCCATCAGCAGCAAGGAAAACAGTAACAGTAGCTCTCATACTGTCGCGGTTGGACTACTGCAACAGCCTTCTCGTTGGGATTAACAAATCTTCCCTGAGACGGCTCCAGGTGGTCCAACATGCAGCTGCTAGACTGGCTCTGGAACTCCCCCGTAAATCATCGGCCTCAGCTGCTTTGAAGATCCTGCATTGGCTATCAATTCCTAAAAGAATCCTTTTTAAACTTCTTTTGACGACCTTTAGAGCTGTTCGAGGAGTCGGCCCTGCCTATCTTTCCGCCAGATTTAAACCTTACACTACTGCCAGAACACTACGATCAAGCTCGGCTAATCTTTTGGCAGTGGGCAGGTTTAAACTGTCAACAAAGGGAGGGAAATCAGCCACGATACTGGGAGCAAAAACATGGAATCTTTTACCAAAGGAACTGAGGGCAATCCAACGGGAAGATCTGTTCAGACGTGCCCTTAAGACCTGGATCTTTGGTCTTTCTGACGCCTACTCTCTTGCCCTTATTTAGCTCGCATATTAACAGTCAGTCAGGTTATCTTCAGCGCCAGGAGGCTCCGTCTGGAGTGACAGTTGCGCTATATAAACCTACCTTTCATTCATTCATGTGGTCTTCTTGTATAAACTTAACATCCGCGGTTGTGAATCTCTGTATGGTACTGTAACAGTTAAAAGGAGGGCAGTCCCCAGGAGGGAGCTTAGGATATAGAATCAAACTAAGCATGAAGTACCATTTCTCAAAGGAAGGACTGTTACCATATAGTTCATTAAGGTAGGGGTCACATGTTATTACTGAGCTGCTATTTAGAATGTTGATATTGCACACCATGTAAAATGGGATATGAATTGTGAATTTGCACTTTTTTATTAGTGTACATTTTAAATATGAGACTTAATATTCTATAGGCTTTATATTTCATTTTCTGTATATCTTGTGAATCATATTCATCATATACAAATGGACTATGTAATTTGTTTTACTGTTTAACTATTTATAATATGAGATTGGAGAGTTTGTACATTTGTCTGCTTTATGTACCTTAGTTAACATTTCTGATATGGTTTTCACACTCAATAAAAAAAGTAGAAAAACAAAAAATGTTTTATTATAATTTTATTTTTCACGTTTCTGTCTGCTTTCTGGCACTCAGCAGGGTGGTGACGCTCCTCCGCCAATGCGGAGGAGTCACTGCTGGGAACACTGGAGGTCAATCACCAAGTACTCCAACAGCATAGTATGATCTAAATACTGCTGGGAGAAGCAGCACGTGAGGGGTAACAGCAAAAAAACACATGCATTTAAAGGGAGTGCTAAAGTGAACGAAATAGGTAGTTCCCTGAATCTCAGCAGAGGAAGGAAACAAGTGAAACAGTGACATGGATGGTAAAGAAGTTAAGTTCTAGTGGAGGTACAAAAACAAAAAGAAGAAGACAAGCATTAAATAAACAAGCAAATGAAACTGACAAAAAAGTCAACCATTTGTAAAGAAAGTGTTAGCTCATAGCCCACTGTAACTATTGATATTTTCCATAATAGGTTCTGGATAACAACCATCTGAAAGCAGTCTATGGGTAAGACTAAAACACAGTAAGAAACTTAAAAGAACTGTCTAATATGGTTTCACAATCAGTATATCCATGAAGCTGAATTTAATTTGAAATATTCAACACAAATCAAAGGAAATAGATCCACAAAGAAAATTGCATTCCTTGCATTTCATCAATATTTTACTAATCTTTATGGCACCCTCTAAATTCACAAGTCATTTTTAAGTAAACAATTCAACCAAAATGGACAAAGTATTTTGTTCTCTGTACTCCTATAACATCAATGTTTGCATTAAAAATCAAAGAGGGAAATAAACTGGGATATATTGTATTAACCATGTATGCCACTGTTGTTTGGATTTCCACAACCAGGGAAATCGACCATGAAGCATGTCAGTCATGAAAGTCCTCTTTGGTGATCAGCTGGTGAGGATCCCACTAAAAAGGTAGTTTGCCTTGAACAACATAAATTGTATGTGCTCTTATCCTCATTTACAAAGAATCAGAAATTAAATGATACATGCCGGAGTTGAGGTGTCATCAGCTGAGAATAAAGAACGGAAAAGTTGAATTGTCAAGTCTAGATAGTAGGATCAAGTGGTAACTCTGTCTACAGCAATAACATTGTTACTGCTCAACAAAAGGCAGTTGCTGATTTAGTCCATTCGCATGTAGCACGGAGCAGGGACCCAATGCTTTTGCCTATGTGTGCTTCCATGAGGCAAGTTTTACCTAACTATAATAATGTGCAGGGGGTGGGTTTGGGAGCCCCTGGGTTTAGCAGAGGAAGTAGACTGCAGGCCAGTGCTAAAGAGGGACCAAGAAATAATCTGAATTCCCGCCTTTGATTTAAATCAATAGCATCACTGGACTTCTTGACATCGTACTCTAAATTCCACACTAGTAAACCCCATTGGCATAAAAATTCATCTTATGGCTATATTGCTCGAGACAATTACCTTAATCCTCAAAGAAAATAAGAAGACATAGTTTATCTAGCCAATGTATCAAAATTGCACCAGAATGCTACGGAGAATGGAAAATCACTAATCAACAAAACTATAAACTTGCTAAGATACGATCGGCAGTGTGCATACAGAGTAACACTGGAAGTAAGGATAGTATTAAACTATATCTTAGAGCAAAGGAAATGTTGAATGGCCTTATTTCCATGGAGTTAAGGTCAGCACCACCCAATAATTCATCCTTACAATTCAAACTGGCTCCTTGCCCACTAGGCCGAGTAGGCGATAAATGCCAAAAATCCAACCACGAGATAGGCAAAATAAATTCTACATATGCAGGGTTTTGTTTCAAATTTCAAGGATGGCGGGGGAGTATCTAATCTGGAGTCCAATGACTGACTACTGTTACAAGGGCCGCACATACACTCTGATACCTTTTCCACCTTGATTAATACCCCTCCAGTGCTGCTTGTTAATGACTTTAAGTCAATTGATAGCACGAATGGGGCAGAGGCCCCATTTAATGGAAAGCCATTTGATAACTATACTGATGTTTCCGCATGTAAACTAATGTTAGAAACAGAGAATACTCTGACCATTGTGAGGGGATCTGGAGCCACATGGAATGTTGTGGCTTGTAAGTCTCAGTGGTTGAGAACACCTTTACTATATGAAAGGGAAATGTGCTTTTATGGAGTGATGTAAGCTTTAAGCAAAAACTTGCAGAATGGCAGTAATACATTGACAGATATGAACTCTGCCTATTACAGGAGACCTGGTCAGTGGAGCCACCCCATAAATTAGGGTACAAGACCTTTCCTGTGAAAAAGATACCTTTTAGAAGTGGTAAGGCATCTGTGGGACTTGTTACTTAGTCAAAACTATCATTGAAACTTTGAACATTGCATCCCCTGATATTTTAGGGATACCTAAATATATACGGTAGACTTAGGCAAAAGAATACAGAGGGGGAGATCTTAATATCACATACAAGCCCATTTTTGGATTATAATTGGCCCTAAGAAGGAGGATGAAATGGGGAATATACCATAGACTGAATCAAGCCAAATGATCTCATGCATGGTGGCTGCTATGCAGCTGGCTTGCAGCTGGTTATGCAGCTGGCAATGCAGCTGGCTCTTTTGGCTATCAAACACAGTTTATGGGCCTACAATGGCATGTCCAAATGGGACACACCTAGCTGCCACACCCTTAAACGAGGCTTTACAAGATCAAAAATGTAATGAATTCTCTTAGGGGTTACGTTGTGGGAAAGCTTGGCTGATTTAAAGATTGATAATAGCAAGGAAAGTGATGACTATCCTCTACATTTATCATTAACCAGTCTTTTGGCTGAAAATCTGGCCCCCTTTGGGGGACTACAGAGCATCCTCCCTATGATAAGTAATGACGGTAGAAGCTTAAAGTGGCCAAAGATAGTGGAAAATACAGAACTAGTGCTGAAAATCCATAATGGTTACAGTCCTGAATCCATTCTCTGATATTCCCATCTTTGAGATCCCTATGGTAGACATACACAATGTCCTAGTTAAGAAAATTAGGCCACACTTAAATACAGCACCAGTTAATACACTGGAAAAAGTATCAAGTAACCATTATAAAAAATACCTGGTCCTCCAAGCATTGTCGGTTAGCAAAAAAGAACCTAATTCCCGCCCTAAAATCAAATCCCCCCAGAGGTCCGAGTGGCACGGACCCTATATAAGAACTGAGAAGGCTTTGATCATGGCCAAGAGAATCTGGGAAGATTTGATAGAGGCTGCCAAGGGTGAGAAAAACACTACATTATGGCAAATAATTGTCAAGGGAAGCAAAGACCATGCAGTCAAGTAAGAATGCTTTCTTTACCCCTGTGATTTGATTGATCATTTTATAAGTCTTTACCTACCTTAAGCAGTTGAAGTTGACGCTTTGCTGCCTCTACGCAGATTGTTCCCATGGTTGAAAGTAAGCCACCCCTAAATACATTTACCATGGATGAGACAATAACGGCCATCAAGTCTCTTAAACATGACAAAGCCTCAGGTCCTGATATGATCTCGGTGGACCTGTTTAGGCATGATTTGGCAATCTGGGCCCCCTATGTAAATTATTATTATTAATTAATATTTATAGAGCGCCTGGCTACCCTTAGGCATCCCCGCGCTATCCGAAATAAGCAGAGCATATGCAGAAGAGGTGGCCTCATTAAGGCAGTCTCTGGAAGAGCCACGTCTTCAACTGTTTCCGGAAGGATAGATGGTGAGTAGTTGCCCGCAGCTGAGCAGGAAGAGTATTCCATAATTTATCCGCGTTGCAAAAAAACATACAACCCCCTGATCGTGCACTCTTTATTTTTGGTATCGCTACCAAAAACTGGTTAGCTGACCGGAGATATCTTGTTGTTTGGTAGAAGGTCATAAGAGAGTGATTTATCTTGGGACCTGTCCCCCAAAGGGTTTTATGTGCTATGCATAAGGCTTTGAATTTAATCCATTCTTCAATTGACAGCAAGTGAAGTTTTTTCAAGACCGGCTTGACGGAGTGCCGGTAGCGGGTTGATGCAGCAACCTAGCTGCACAGTTCTGCACCACCTGCAGTTTTCCTATCGTAGCCTTTGTGGTACCTAAGTATAGGGAGTTCCCATAGTCTAATCGTGAGAGCACCAATGCCTGAACAATGACTCTGTGTGCCGGTACCGGGAGTAATGGGAGGCCAGATTGGGAGGCCGCTCCTTCCACGCGGCCAGAGCGTGGAACGACCTTCCGCTCCACCTCAGACAGACAACATCTCTCCCCATCTTCGTAAGAAACCTCAAAACCTGGCTCTTCGACAGACCCCCTCCTTGATGGACTGCAACCTGCGACCCCACCCACCCCCAGCGCCTTGAGACCCTTACGGGTGAGTAGTCACGCTTAACAAACAAACACAGCTAATTTTCCACAGCATTCTAATGATGTCAAAGCAGGATGCAGCTAACTTAACAGCCTGGCTCTTGAAGTTGAGGGATTTGTCTAGCCAGAGACCTAAACTTTTTATCTGACCTTTGGGGGTTGGTGCTGGACCTAGATATTTCGGCCAAATTAATCCCATTGGTTCTGTTGGGGTGCCTGCATGATTGACTAAAATCATTAACTCCGTCTTGTCTCCATTGAGTTTGAGACAAGACTGGTCCATCCAGGTGGCCACCGCTTCCATACAGGCTTCAAGATTAATTGGTGTAATCTTTGGATGTTTTAGTGATACAACCAATTGTGTGTCATCTGCATATGTGGTGATTTGAATCCCATAAGGTAGTACTAATTGGGCCATGGGGTTTGAGATAAATATTAAAAAGGGTAAGGCCCAATGATGAGCCCTGGGGGACTCCGCAGGCGAGTGGCAAACTTTTAGAGGTGCAGTTCCCCTCGAACACCTGGAATACTCTATCTTTCAGGAAAGATTCAATCCGTGTCAGGACATTGCCTGAGACTCCCACCATTCTGAGCCTGTCTAACAAGATGTTATAATTGACAGTATCAAATGCAGATCTCAGGTCGAGTAATATAACCGCTACTGTCCCTCCCTGATCAAGAATTTTCCTAGATTCTTCCACCGCTGCTAACAAGGCGGTCTCTGTCCCATGGTTAGGTCTAAAGCCTGTCTGAGTAGTATGCAGAAGGGATTGCTTCTCTGAGTGCTCTGAGAGAAGTTTATTTACATATTTCTCGAGACTGTTCCCGGGAGCAGGGAGACAGGGCGATAGTTACTCCATACCTCTGGGTCAAGGTTAGGCTTTTTCAAAAAGGCCCTTATCATGGCATGGTTCAAAGCCAGAGGTACCTGGCTGCTAGATAATGAAGAGATTAATACCTCTAGTAGAGCTGGAAGAATAATTTCTTCTACTTTGCGTAGTTTCTGAAGAGGAGCCGGGTCTAAAAGGGGAACCCGATTTGACCTGCGCAAAGAATTGTGATAGTGTGGCCAGATCCAGGGTAGGAAAGTCTTCCACACGTGGGGTTGTATCACTTGGGGAATCTATTTCCTGATCCCACTTATTTTTACTTGTGCTTTGAGGAAATGAAATATAGATATCTAGAATTTATTTATCAAAAAATTCCGCTAGTTCATCACATCTAGTCTGTGCAGAGACTGACGGCAAGTCTGGCACCGTGCACCTAGTAAGTGTTTTTGAGATTTTAAATATTTCCCTAGACGTATTCGCTGTCGCTGTTATTTTCTCCTCCAAAAAACGGGCTTGAGTTTTTTTTATTTCTGATTGATACATTTTAATAGCCTCTCGATATTTTTGTTTTTTTTCGTCATTATAATCCTTCCTCCAGGCTCGCTCTAATTTCTTGCATTTTTGTTTGAGTTATCTCAAATTAGGCGAGTACCATGGCGTCTGTTTTTCCTGCTGCTTATCCTGAAACCATTTATATGGGACCGTAGCATCCAATGAGGCTCTGATCAATTGATTGTAATTCTCTGATGCTATTGTGGTATTAACCTCTATCGCTGGTTTGGCGTTTACCAAAGCTTCTGAGCAGACCTCTGACGAGAGTTTTGTCCAGGGGCGTGCCCATTTCTTGCAGGTTTGTTTCCCTGCCATCTGATATCAGGTATTCCAGATTATTGGTATTAAAAAGTGATCTGACCATGGGATCGGAATGGGCTGCTTGTGCAGAGCTGTATGTCATTCGAAAAGACTGGGTAAGAATGTGGCCCTTTTCATGTGTGGGACTAGACACTTTTTGTAACAATTGAATGGCCAATAAGTTATGTGTGAGGTCTGCTGCCTCCGCTTTGAGAGGATTTTTTAAGTATAAATTCAGATCTCCTCATACGGTCAGATTGGGAGATTTACTTGCCAATCTTGTACGGCGTCTGTTAGTTAGTAAATCTGCTATGTAATGCCATTGAAGCAGGTGACCAAGTTTCAGATTCATGGAATGGAGCTGAAATCATTCCCAATTATAAATAAGGGAATACACATGATGCTGCAAACTATAGACCAATTAGCCTCCTGGACAGCATACATAAAATGTATGCCAGACAAATTTTAAGCAGGGTCCTAGTTGGATAAAGGACCACTCGATCATGAAACTTTAATAGGCTGGCTTTTGGGCAAAAGTAAGCACTGTAGACCAGGTGTTTGAACTAACGCTTGTAAGGTGGAAATACACAAAGCTAAGGGATGGCCATCTCTACATAGCTTTTGTAGATTTGCGGTCAGCCTTTGAAATTGTGCATAGAGGGAAGTTATGAAACTGTTTAAAGAAACAAGGCATACCCCCAAAGCTATCAGATCTGCTAGTAAGCCCCCACACTGACAACTGTGGTCAACTACGGTTGGGGCCACAGGGGAAATTGACCAATCGTATAAAAATAAACAGGGGGGTCAGACAGGGCTATGTACTTGTACCTACATTATTCACACTGTAAATGAATGAATTTAAAGCTTCCCTTTCAGATTGTAGTAGTGACTTTCCAAAAATAGATGGGATCCCATGCCTGCTTTAATATTCACAGATGACACCTTGCGGATTTCCCAAACACCAAAGGGTTTGCAGACGCTGCTTAATAAATGTAATACTTAATGGGTAGATAACGGTCTAAAAATTTACCTCAAAAAAGTTAATATATGGTTATCAGACCTCACAAGTCCTATAAGGGGAAGCTAAATCTACAGCAGAAACGCCTCAAGTGAGTGGCCAAATTTGAATATCGAGGCACAGTGCTTGAAGGCTATCTTGGTCCCTACACATACAGAAGTGTAGAGTAGTGTTCCAACATGATACAGAGACCCCACTCAAAAACAACAGGCCACAACACCCAAAGCTATTTCTCCAGTCATTGGGGTGTTTACATATAAAGCACAGGCAGCAGCTCTGTATTGATCTAAGCTTTGGGGCATAGATAATGTGGACAAACTGATAATATGTGAAGATAACATAATAAGGTCTTTATTACATCATCCCAAAAGAACACCACTTGTTCCATTATTTCAGGACGTAGCTCTCAGGAGAACTGAGCATCTTGCGGTACTAAGGCCACTACTCTATTGGGTGAGGGTATGGGTTGTGCCTTAATTTTCACCTTACAGAGAGGTCCTAAGAGAACGCCTAAAGATTGACACCAGTCATGTTATCCCATGGACTCGTTTTGTGGAGAGATGGTTTTCCAAGCTAGATTTGAGTTCCTTCTGGTTGAGCCCTGAGTCTTTATCTATGTCCTCAAAAAAACAATGAAAACACATTTATTGTGATTACACTCTGTGTGGCCCACACCAAAATTCAAGACTGGGTAAATTGTCTGTACAATTTCTCCAGCCACTGTGGTGTTTAAGTATAAAGCACAGGCAGAAGCTGTGTAGCAATCTGAGCTTTGGGGGAAAGATAATGTGGACAACCGTATAAAAGGTGAAGATAACTTTATACGGTCTTTATTACATCTTTCCAAAAGAACACCACTTGTGAAATTATTTAATTAATTCCCTACAATTTCTGAAGGTTAAACCAATCCACATTTTAAACTGTTTATGGATGTTCTATGCCCACAGTTAACCCCCAAAACATGTTTGTTCCTCCATGGCATACTTGATAATGAAGTACATGGATTGAAGTGGAAAAGATACAACAGGGAATCTGGTGAAGATAACTGTACTCTGTGTAATTTAAAGGCCAAAGAAAATTTGGAACACGTATTGTTCTGTTGTCCTGCCAATAAGAGGCATTGCAGAATCTGGATTCAACCACTATGCTTGAATGTAAGCATAATGCACTACTAAACTGTGCTTAGGGTTTTGCTGAGTCCAGAACTTCGGGGCCTGGATCACCGGCAGCGCCAACAGAGTTTCACCACTGAAACTTACAAAATCCATAAAGACCCCCAGACTTGCCAGCCGGTGCACCCCATAACCCAGGGCCAGCAAGTTCAACTGCCATCAACTTGAGAAAGGATGGTGCGCCACCAAGAGCCCAGCCAAGAGAGCAGCACGAATAATAACCCTCTGCAGCTATCACCAGCACATCAAATAATCCAAGAAAGCAGCCATCACCACCTGCAATCCACTCCCTGGCCAACCACACAAAGAAACTCTTTAAAATAATCAAAGAATTCTCCAACCTGAAAGCCACAGAGAACACCACCCCTCCGCCCAAGAACTCTGCGACACCCTCTCAGACTACTTACACAGCAAGATCACAATCATTTACAACAATTTCAACCTCTAACCCACCCCTAACCAACCAGCAAATATCAGCCAAACCATCACCAACTGGTCTCCGTTCACCACCTGGACCACTTCAGCCATGTTGTCTTCCATCCCATCAGTGGTCCCCACTGACCCCTGCCCGATCACCTCTACAACTTCGCAATGAACCCCATCAGCATTCAACTCACCAGCATCCTCAAAACCTTCATCTCCCCAGCAACCTTCCTGGACAGAGTGAAGCACGTAGATGTCAGACCCCTCTTTAAGAAGGCCTCCGCCAACCCCAGCTATCTCAAAAATTATTGTCTGATCTTCCTGCTCCCCTACCTAGCCAAAATACTTGGAAAACCATCAAGCAGCAGCTCACTGAATTCCTGGATCAATACCACCTACTGTATGCCTCGCAATCAGGATTCCGTGCCAACCACAGCACCGAGACTGTGCTGATTGCCTCTACAGATGACATCAGAATACTTCCTGACCATGGAGAAACTGTGACCCTGATCCTCCTCGACCTCTCCATGGTGTTCGACACCATCTCCTACATCACCCCCGTCAACAATCTCTATAACACAGACATACAGCATGACGCCCTCAAGATGATCACCTCCTTCCTTACAAGATGCACACAGAGCATCTGACTGCCGCCCTTCACCTCCACACCCTAAGACATCATATGCAGCATACCACAAGGATCATCCCTCAGCTACACCCTGTTCAACATCTAAATGACCCCCCTAGCAGACCTCCTCAGATACCATGGTCTGAACATATTCTCCTATGCAGATGACCTCTCACTCACCAAGGACCCCTCCAACACCAAAACCAACTTCTGCAACACCATGACCAACATTGTCAAATGGAGGAGAAACAATTGCCTCCAACTCAACTCTGACAAAACTGAAGTACTAATCTTTGGGAAGAACACCTCTGCATGGTAGCCTGCAGAACTCAGACCTACATCCACACCGACCGACCAAGCACGCAACTTTGGCATCGTCCTCAACAGCCAACTGACAATGAAATGACAAGTCAACCAATTACCTCCTCCTTCTTCAACACCCTTCGCATGCTTTGCTTAATCTCATACAGAACACTGCTGCTAGACTCATCCTTGACCTCCCCAAATGAACCCACATTGCTTCCCACCTGAGAGACCTCCACTGGCTCCCCATCCAGAAGAGATGTCAGTTCAAGATCCTCACACACGCCTATAAAGCCCTCCATGGACCTGCTTACATTAACCCACAAATAAACTTCCACCAAACCTCTAGACACCTGTGCTCTTCTTCACTTGCCCTTGCACACACCCCTTGTATCAGCTGCAGCCACAGAAGTGGCTGTTCCTTCTCCTACATCACTGCCAAGACCTGGAATGACCTTCCCCTCTAGCTCCGTACAGCCCCCCTTGCTGGCAGACTTCAGAAAGAGACTCAAGTCCTGGCTCTTTGACTGGGACACAACCCCCGATACCTCAGGGGTGACCGTGTTGCACTCTAGAAAGGCTGTCTGATTGATTGATTGATGGAGAGAGGAAGTATCTAAGGGATAACGTCTGTGAAGATAATAAATGTACATTGTTTTTAACTAATTTTTACAATCTTGCGGGATTCTGCCCAGATTGTGAAATGTAAAAAAGAGTTGAGGAGTTCTCAATATATTCTATTAGCAAGAATGCACATTGTGGTCCTTGTTTTTGAGAGAAGTGTATAAGAGATAAGTAGTGTGATGAGTAAATAGTTAATCCCTCTTTTAAAGAAATGTTATGATATTTTGAGACTCCCATGGGATCGTGAAAAGTATGAAGGGGTAGGTGATGTTTGAATACACTATACTATGTACACGTGTTACTGTAGGAAGGAGTATTACTGGAGATGGTGTTTGTCAGAGTGTACTATTTACACCCATCATCTGAGAGAGAGGTGTGAAAGGAGAGTCTAGTCTATGTGCACACCCTACTATGTACAACCATCATCTGAGACAGCAGTCCGACAGAAGAGGCTAGCCCATGTATACACCCTACTACCCATACTTGTCATCAGAGAGAAATGACTTAGTGGAGAGGCAGTCTCTCTCTATACATCCAACTATGCAAACCCGTCATCTGAGAGAGAGGTCTAGAAGGAGAGGGCAGTCCATGTACCCAATTTACTATGCACTCTTGTTATCTGAGAAAGGTGTGGAAAGAGAGGACAATCCATGCAGATACCCTACTATGCACACCTCTCATGTAAGAGAGACATCTGAGGGAAGAGACCAATCTCTCCTCACAACCTGCTATGCACACCTATCATCTAAGAGAGGGGTCTCAGTGGAGAGGCTAGTCCCTACATACACACTACTACGTGCACCTATCATCTAAGAGAGAGGTGTTTCTCCCCACATCCTACTGCACACACCTGTCATGTAAGGGATAGGTCTCAATGGTGAGGATACTCTATCCCATATACTACTATTTCCCCACAATTGTCTTGTGATTCCACGAGAATCTCATGAGAGTAACTCACAAGCTTCAGGAACTGAAGCTTGTTGTATGGACACATGTAATCTCGCAACAGGCTTGCAAGTCTTGAAGGTTAATTACTGAGCCTGCCTTATAGTGTTTTATGATCCTGCTAGAGACTAGCGAGATTACAATGGAGAGCAGTAGAAGACTCAACTGATTGTTAACATTCATATTACATAGTTGACAAAATGCTGTGTTGTGATTGGGTGCAGAACCAGAGATATTTCACATTCTTCTTGGTGAATTGGAGAAGAAGTAAGCCTGTTGGAGTTGTGTTTAACAGAAGTGACTGGTGCCTTCAGTTGCACACAAGAAATTGCTCTAGGTACAGGTAGTTAAAAATGTTCTTTATGAACTTTGTTGAGTAGTCTCAGTGAGTGCTCTACTGTTGGTATACTTATTCTATGCAAGGGTTAGTGAATTAAAAGCTGTTTTTAGAGGTCCATGTTTTTTATGTAGGAATTGAGAGATTGAGTTTAGAATGTAGAAAGATATTAGATGGTATGTTAAAAAATGAAATGTTCAATCTGTATGTAGTTGTAAGTAAAAGACGCAGTGTTTCTGAAATTATAAAACAAAGAATGTGCAATCTGTTAATACAAACCTTGTGTTTTTATGAGCTTTACAGTACACATATTTATCCTTATGAGATGTTTGAGTGGCGATAAGGCTATTTCTAGAGTAAAACATTGCACTCACTGTTAGGCAGGGTGTGTCTAGAGGAATGTATTACTTTATAAACCGTGCTTGATGGCATGTTATCATTTACTTGTGAAAAGAATTCACTGGTTAAGGATGTTGAATTCTTCAAGATAAAGGAATATGAAGTTAGTGGTATAGTACATATAACAATGTAATTGTGGGTAAAAAATGCAACAAACCTTTACAGTATATAGTGACGCATCACTGTTATCAATTATGGATCAGTATGTACTTTACATTTCTTGGTTATCTTGTAAGGTGTGATGGCATGTTATACATTATTTGTGAAAAAAGTGCACTGGGTGAGTGTGTGGAATTCTTCAGGAGAAAGGAATAACAAGTTGCTGGTGCATTAGATATAAAATTGTGATTGTGTTGAAACAAACATAGAAATCTTAATAAAGTGTTCTGCTGTTTCGCTGTTATCAATTTTTGACCTGTATGTACATTTTAACTTTTAGTTTGTTTTTTATAGGAGTAAAATGAAAAGTTGTCTCTGAGGAAATACTTATCTGCTTTCATAAGCAGCAAAGAGAAGCAGGATTATTGTGCTATTCAGCATTACTTAACTCTTCAAGCATAGTGTATTCAGTTTGGAAGGATGTGAATGCTCCTTAGGAGTTATTAAGCTCCGTAGTATGGGCAAATTAAATCAGAGCAAGGCATTGAGGGTGCATAGCCCTCAAATGTCACCACATCCCAGTGGTACTCATACTGTATTGTTTGTTCCTGTGGCCCCTGCTGAACTCCTTTCTGCACATTTTACATTTGACATATCTAGCATATACGTTTTTCCCACCAAGCCTTATTTATAAACTTTGCCACACCAAGGACTTCTAGGGTGGCTGAGGTGGCTGAGTTGTAATAATAGCAGTAGGCCGTTCATCTGAATCAGACATTCTGGTGGCAGAATATTAGCAATTTCAGAGAGTGTTTGTTTTTGCCATGCTATAGTTGTTTAAATTGTTTGTTAATGCAGTTGCTGTAATTTTGTATTGTTGTTAAATTGTTTTGCTGTGATAAATAGTTTAAAGTTATTTTAGATGGGTTTCCTTAATACTAACTATAAATCTTAAGTTTTTTTATAGTATTGCAAAAATCAGTAAAACTGGCAGTACCATGTTCAGGGACTAAATATGCTATTACATACATATGTGCAATGAAATATGGATATGAGTTTTCCAAATCTTTATTCAACCTTACACACATAAGATCATAAATGCATACCATTAAATCATGGTTCAATAAAAGCATGATTCTCAATAGTTAATAGGTTAGAGGGATGGTCCCAATGAATATGTCATAGAAACTATTTCATCTATATATACATCATCTCATTGAAACCAAGTTAAAACAATCAATGAAAAAGAAGTAAATTTGAAAAGACAGTCCCATTTTCTAATTATAGGTCCACTTGTCTCCTTTTTTTCATACATGCCCATAAGAATGATGCAAGTGAAAAGCATACCAAAGGATTCGGAAGAGATTTAAAAAACTATAGTGTTACACAACAAGATGTAAAATGATAGGCTTTCCAAATTGGGAAAAAAGTAATTCTGTCTTTCCTGCCGATAAAAACTACAGAAAAAATAAAACTTGAAGATCATTTTGGGGTGAATGGTTATCACACGGGCACGCAGAGACTTCAGAATGTTAAAATTTCTTCCTTGGAAATCCTATCATCAACGGGATCAGGTTGAGGCGAAATCTTAATAAAAAATAATTTGTTGGTTTAGTGACCTCTGACAAGTAGAAATAGCCTCCCTCGTGCACAGATGGAAATAATTCATACATGAGAGCTGACCGTGTTTCGTAATTTCTTTCCCTTCTCTGATATCGTGGCCGCAACATAAATGTGTCAATCAGTCTACGTCTCAATATAGTCATAAGGTGGATGGATCCTTAAAAAGATGGTTCATACCAATAGCCGTTAGTTCACTCTCTACATACTTTAACCATCTGATCCTGCTATAATTTCCTGAATTTAAGATGTTATTTACAATATTATGAGTGAGTGGGACGGTGTCCCTTTGCCAGATGGACAGCCAAAGCAGGAGTGGGGACAGTTTAATAGTATCTGTATTATAGGTTAGGGCCAACTCTATGTGTGGAAAATAGTTGGACTGAGGGAGCAAGGTAAAAGATTTAATAAATGTATTTTCTATAGACTGAAGGGAGTCACTAGATGCCAACCCCCATACGCCTGCCCCATATAAGGCTGCAGCCTTAGTTTTGACATGGTAAATCTTTTTCATCGGAATTAAGGGTTTTGCTCCCAACCGTTTTGAAAATAGTTTTAGCACCATTAAGCTCCTCTCCATCCCCATTGCTCTTCCCTCCACCAGTCTAGTCCATGATTGATTTTTATAAAAAAGTATACCTAGGTAGGGAAACAACTCCAATACTTCAATGTTCCCAGATTCCATGAAGAAGGTTGGTGTTTTATCGCGTTTTACTGACCCAGCAACAATTATGAATGATTTGGACTGATTGACCTGGAAATCCAGTGAATACATAAAAGCCGAGCAGGCCAATATCAGGTGCTGAAGCCCCATTCCAGTTCAGGCCATCAGGACGGCGTCATCCGCATATGCTGAAATTGGTAACCTTTGGTGAATTATGCATACGGGTACGTCCAGGGCTGCACCCTCAAGATGTTTACCTATACCGTGTGTATATATGGAAAAAAGAAACGGTGCAAGGACACAGCCCTGTCTTACACCCTCTGAGGATCTTGAATGGCTGAGTGCACTCTCCGCTTCACCCATACCGGACAGATGAGGAGGCATCGGAATATAGTTGCCGAATAAAATCAAGTGTCGCCTTATCAATTCTCATCTCCTCCATTATACATCGGAGTCTAGGGTGGGTCAAAGGCTGCGCATAAATCCATAAATGCAAGGGAGAGATTCTGGCACTGGTCTATAGATCCCCTTCCCTCCTGGAAACCATATTTGGACTCCAATAACTTATTTTTTCCCTTCACCCATGCCTCCAGTCTCGACAAGAGAAGATGGCCCATACGTTTAGCTGTTGTGTCAATTAAAGAGATTGGGCTATAACTTTTAGGGTTACCTTTATCTCCCTTTTTGTGAATCAGAACAATTATGCTTGTGTTTTAAGACACGGTCCTGCACAGAGAGGATATTCCATTTTATACTCTACTATGGACATTCCTCAGTAAGAAGAGAGATATGTGCAGAGAGAAAAGTTTCTACCCACAGTCTTTCTTTGCACATGTTATTCGGGTGTCTCGCATGAGAGGGTAGTGTGCTTTCCTATCATAGTGTATATAGATTCTATGTAAGACATACTTTTTAGCATAAAGGGAATTTCAACTCTATACTTGTACTTCTGTCATATTGGGAAGAGGTGTGACCACTAAGATAGACCACCTTTCACACCCTAATTTGCAAAAGCATTATTCAAGACACACATCACAGGAGAGAGACCAGTCTCTCCACACACACTATACTGCTCAGAGTTATAATGCAAGAGACTTGTGTCTGGAAACATGGCAGTTTCTTCACACAGTTTACTATGCATACCTGTCAGCATGAGAAGAGGTATGAGGAAAGAGATACATTTCTCTCAAACTCTACTAGAGACACCTTTCACCCTGGTAGGATTTTTTAGTAGAGAGAAAAGGCTCTTCCCAGACAGTACTGCATATCACTGTTGTTCTAAGGAGAGTTGTAAGGACAGAGGCCACTGGTTCACTACACTGTAATGTACTTCCAAGTTGCCCTGGAGATAGGTGTTAGTGCAGAAACAATATTTTCCTACAAACTACTGTATATTTCTGTGATGCTGGGGAAAACTGTGAGTGGACAGGGAACCCCCTTCTACTAATAGATATGGGTATTTCCCTGGGGAGATGTGTCACTAGGGAAGGGTAGTACTTGCTATACTTAGTATGGAATAGTGAGGTCCTACATGTGAGGAGAGTACCATCTCCACCCTACTATGGACATTACTGATCCTGGGAAAGTGCCAATGGAGAGGTAATGTCTATTTACACTCTACTTAACACACTAACCTTCATGAAAGGACTGAGTAGGGAGGCTAGTATTTTGGCATAATCTAGTAGTGGAGATTGTAAGAGGTAAGTATTTTAATGAAGGAAAATAAAAATTCTTCCTTCTAAGTATTCTCTATGATCTTGTGAGAGTTTCGCTAGATTGTATAGAAAAAGGGGGAGCTATTGACAATACTCCCACAAGGGCAGACAGTCTACTCACTATGGGAGAGTTTGTTCTGATGTATCTAAATAGTCAGTGAACTCTGCAGTGGAAGCCTCATGGCACAATACAAAGACAATTGCAAGAGTGCCATCTCCTGATGTGAGAGAAGATTGTTCAGGATCACAAGCATCTGACCTAAGACTTCTGAAGGATTTTGTCAATTGATGGAAAATAGGGGTCGGTTTTGTTCACCTGCCTTATATTGGCTCATGAATTCCTGCATTTAGCTTCAACCCATAGCTGTTTCTTGATTGCTAAAATAGTTCTGTCACAAATTGTGCTTTTTTTTGTCCTCATTTACCGCCAATCTCCCTTTGAATGCACACTCAAGCAGTCCATGCCCACACTCAGCAAGCTGAGAGGCGTAGGCGGCTAAAGATTGAGATCGCCCACCTACCGGCACTAAGACTTGCTAATGTGTACACCAAGACACCCACTGAGATAACTCTATTTTGCGAGCTTCTAGAACTCAAAGGCCTTTGTCTTAGGACCTCTCTCCCATACTTGGGGGGGGGGGGGGGTCCCCGACCTGGCCCTTAGAGTATTCAGGCAGCATTAATCATAGGACCCAGGAAAAGAAAAAAAATGCACCATCCTCTCAACTTCGGGTCCCATTTTTTTCCAGTATATTCCAGAATGTTCTCTTCTTTTTGCTGTCTGTTCTCATTAAATCCAACTTGGAAGTCGCCAGCACAGAAGATTGCCAGTCAAAAAAGGAAGGAGGGGTGGGATCTATCCATTTTATGCATATTTGTCTCCTAGCCAAGAGCACAGCATAAAAAAGTAGCGATCTTGCAGGGCCTCTAACATTATGTTGAAGTCCCCAAAAAATCAGGAGTAAATCCATAGTAACCGGGGTTCCTATTGTATCCGACAAGAATTTGCCTACACTGTCCCAAAAGGAAATCAGCGCTGGGCACTCTTTAAACATATGAATGTCGGAAGCCCAGGCCAAACCGCATTTCTTACAGCATACAGGCAGCTCTTTATTGATTTGAGAAAGCTTCAGCAGGGTAAATTAAACCCTGTGGATGGTAAAAAGATGGTTCCTTTTTAACAACGCCGGCTTTACTATGTCATTCAGGAGTTTACACGAGGATTGCCATAAAGTGTCACATTCTTGACCTGGTAAAACACTTCCCCATAGTTCCTCAATGAGATTAAACTCTCCATCCACTGCCTCCAGAACTGCCTGATACCAAAACAAAACTTCTTTCTTCCCTCGGAGTCTGGTCACAAGATTGTACTCTAAGTCGTTACCTCTCCCTAATAAGCCCCCCTTGATTGTTTGTAACTGAGCCTGAACCCAACTTGCCAACTGCAGATATTTAAATCTAGAGAGACCTGGCCCAACCCTCTCCCTAAGTTGTTCCCATGTTACCAAAGTGCCATCTGAGATCAGATCCCCCCAAACCGCCAAGCCGGATTCCCTTATCGGGGCTGCCAAACTGTCCCTCAGACACTTTGGACCACCGGGAGAGTCCCATAAAGGGGCCATGCTGGAGAGGCAACCAAGAGTGACCGACCTCCTCAGGTTTGCCCATGTTTTACCCAGACCCTGCAGAACCTTAAGCCTAACTTTTTTGAAGAACTTAACATCCCCGAATTTCAACAAAAAGCCCTCCACCGGTAAATGTACACCCTGAAGCATTGCTAAAAACATCCCTCCTACACCAACATTGACCGGCATTTTTAACAGCATGCGAGCGTGGGAGAGTTGGAAAGCCCATGCATAAAGCTGAATATCAGGCAAGGCAAGGCCCCCCTTCTCCCTTCGGCGTCTCAGCTTTTTCCAGGCTAATCGCGAGAATTTATACCCCCCAAACAAAAGAATTAATATCCCTCTGAATTTTATCAATTTGTGATTTTTCAAAATGGAGTGTGATACAATTAAAAAGAAAGTTGATTTTTGGAAGTATCGACATTTTAGCCAAGTTGACCCTACCAATAATAGAGGGGGGGAGCGAGGCCCAAGTCTTCATAAGCTTCACACACTCTCTCGCCACTACAGTCAGATTAGACTCAGCAATCTTGGCTATATCTTGCACTATATTGACCCCTAGATATCTCATTTTGGGGCTTATCTGGTGCTGATACTGATTAACCACCTGGTTCCAGACCATTACCTCCGTTTTAGCAGCATTCATTTTGTACCCCGACACCAATCCAAACTCCTGGGCTTGACTAATGACAGCTGGAAATGCCTTATCTAGGTCAGTAGTGAAAATCAAGATGTCATCAGCATACAGGGCTACCTTCCTCTCCCACTTCCCATACCTAAAAGGTTGAATGTTAGCATCCTCTCTAAGCCGTTGAGCAACCGGCTCAATGTATAGGTCAAAAAGTAGAGGGGAGAGTGGGCAGCCCTGTCTAGTACCCTTAGATATATTAAAGGGTGCCGTAACGCTGCCATTTATCAGACGTCTAGCCGTGGGACTTTTATATATGGATTGTACTGTATGGCAGAACTTCTTGCCAAGATTAAATTTTTCCAAGACCTCCGACAGGTATACCTAATTCACCCTGTCGAAGGCCTGGGTGGTGTCTAAGGTCATAGCTGCTAAAGGGATGGACTATGCAGACGCCAGATCTATTGCCCCGATTAGATCGTAAGTTAAGTGCGATATCTGGCGACCTTTCACAAAACCCTTCTGGTCTGAATGCAGGATGTCCCCAGCCACTGTACCCAGACGTGCTGCCATTATAGAGGTAAAGATTTTATAGTTGGGATTCAATAAAGATATGGGTCTATAAGACCCACAATTGGATGCCACTTTCCCTGGTTTCAGGATCAAAACTATAGTGGCCTCATTCCATGAGTCTGGGGGGATGAGGCCTTCATGCAAGATCTGATTGAAGAGTTTGGTCATAATAGGAATAACCTGATATCCTATTACTTTATAGCTCTCAGAAGGTAAGCCGTCTGGCCCTGCGGCCTTGCTGTTCTTACGATTGAAGATAGCCTACCTTACTTCCGCGCAGGAAAAGTCCCTGTCCATGTATAGTTGTAGCTCTAAGCTAAGAGAGGGAAGCGAGATATCTTCGAGACAGCTCTGAGCGCTCCGGCTATCTACATTACCATCCTCCTGATAGATGGATTAAAAAAAGGCCTGGAAGGCATCCCGGATTTCTTCATCAGTAGCTAGAGTACCCCTCTCATTTCTGATCTCCTTCATATAGCTCCTTGCTCGGTCTGATTTACTCTTCCAAGCAAGGAGTTTACCTGCTCCTTCTCCGTATTCGAAATGGGAGATCTTGCTGGCTTCCCACCTTCAAATAAGCCTAGTTTTCAGAATGTTTTCAAGCTGGGCTTTCAGACTGCTGACCTTATCTCTCTTTTCCTGCAGGATGCAGGGGTACTGAAACTGAGAGATCTACCTCTGCGTCCTTCAACCTGGCTTCAATACCTGTGATCTCTTCCTTATATTTTTTGTTCCTGTAACAGGATCTATTAGTGATTTGGCCGCGTAGGAAAGCTTTCATAGAATCCCAGACTGAGGTTATTAAAGCTGTACCAACATTCACCTCCAGAAACCATGCTACTTCTCATGAGAGAGAGAAGGCTTCTTCCTCCTCCAAGAGTATGGCTCGATTAAAGGACCAGGTCCTAATTGGACTAGGTGTTTGGCATTTCAGAACCAGGAGGAGGCCAGAGTGGTCCGAGAGATGAGGAGCCAACTATGGTATGTTTTTAACCAGACTCCTTAATGAATAGCTGACCAAAACAAAGTCAATTCTTGACTGATGTCTATATTTAAAGTTTCGATACAACACCCCTCGCTGCTGCCCTGATCTATCCCTCCAAATGTCTGATAGAGTAAACTGTCTCATGGCCCCAAGCAGATATTCTCTGGATTTGGAAAAGACCACATCCCTGTTAGTTGGAGTTTTATCCAATGTGGGGTTCAAAACAATATTAAAATCCCCTGCCAGGACCAATGGCTCTGGGAAATCCAGTAAGTGTGAAAAAATAACCTTCAAACTAGTAGGGTCATCATGGTTGGGACCATAATATCCAATTAAAGTTAACAAGGTGTCCATTATTGAAGCTTTTACTATCACCCATCTACCATTTGGATCTTTTATATAGGAACACATATGGGCCCTTGCTGACTTCTTAAAGATAATCGATACCCCTTTAATATTTGCTGACTGGTTTGTACTTACATGGGAGCCCACCCAACTTTGGGGCTTTAACAGGGAGATCATTTCATCTTCCAATAGGTGTGTTTCCTGGAGGACAATGACCTGCACCGAAGAATCCCGCAAATACTGCAAGATCTTATCTCTCCTTGGTCTAGTGCGCAGGCCATTGACATTCCAGGAAAGAATCTGAAAAAAGTAATGGCGGCTCCCTCTTCCCTACTCTATCGAGACATAGAGTATCAGCTTTCAACATCATCAGCGCCTTGCCTGCGCCCTTTATCTCAACTCTGAAGATGGACATATTTAGAGTGGTGAAAATGAGGATTTTTATTATATAATTGTGTTTGTTGCACATGCTCAAGTCATTATCTAGGATGTCTTGTTGACCAGAATCTACCGAGTTTAGGACGTTTAAGAGTAAAGCTTTATTCAGCTGAGAATCATGCACATCTATTAGTTGGTGAGAGGGTTTGTAATTCTTGCCATTTTTGTAGGTGCCATTAATGATTAGATTATTTATCAGTAATCTTCATAACTGCAGTAGTAATTTTCCTTATCCTATTCCTAACTCTATGTTACTCTACTGTTCTGACGGTTGCAAGATGCACCTATCCAATCCCTTGGAGGGCCAATGCCGGGATACTCCATGGACAAACCAAATCTTGCCCAGATGAGAATGGCTTTCCTTCGCTCTAAATGCCCACACTCTACAAGAAACACTCAAGTACCTGAACCAGAAGCTTTATCAGGGCCTGGCTGGCCATAGTGGGCACCAGGCGTTTTCCTGGTGGGCCGCCAGGGTGGGGGCCGAATTTGAGACCCTGGGGGGCTGTTTTTGTTACAGGGACGTTCGTGCAGCATAGCTGCAATATCGGCCCTGTAACAAAATCGGCTGAAACCGGCCCTGGCAAACAGCTCAGCTGCACCCCCAACCCCACGCTGGTGGGCCGACCAAGCACTTTGCCAGGGCCGGTTTTGGTTCCCAGTCCAGCCCTGAGCTTTACACATTCTATTGTGGAACACAGCAGGGGCAAAACTGTTAATTCAAGATGGTACCCCTCCCCCACCAAGACCTGGACAAACATTGATATAATCGCCCTTCAAGAAACTTGGTCAGTGGTAGTCCTTTAGATAGAAGGCTCTCGGTTACCAAACTCTGGCAACAAAATCAAAAAAATATGGAAGACCCAAGGGAGGGTTTGCAGTCTACATACTCCTCCTCTTAAAAATTGTCATGGAAGAATTACCACAAGTAGATCCCGGCCTTCAAATCATTAAACTTCATTACTATTGTGTAACATTTATATGCATTAATCACCGCCAAAAAGAAAGCCTTAATAGAGAAAACAATAGCTACAATATCCAGCTACAAGTAAGCTAATCCCACATGGGATATAATAATGACCGGAGATTTCAACTAAAATGTAATGTA
The DNA here is from genome assembly GCF_964204655.1 of Triturus cristatus. Lineage (NCBI taxonomy): Eukaryota > Metazoa > Chordata > Amphibia > Caudata > Salamandridae > Triturus > Triturus cristatus. Next base: position 1,360,146,897 of record NC_140591.1, on the reverse strand, counting down.
CACCACAGAGGACGATGACATACTCCACCTTGCTAATAGATTTGAGTAGGTCAAACCAGGCCATATTTAATTGCAGGCAACAAGATCTAATAGGTGAAAAGTTAGCTATCACACTAGAATTTCTCAAAATGAGGCTCGTAAATAGAATATTCCCAGCTGATACCCCGCCAAACCACACATATCCTGGACCAACTCATGATCGCTAATTGACTACACAATTGTTTATGTGTCCTTGATCTGAATGGTCATACACTTCTCAATAAAAAACAGCATATGCAGTGATCACTCATGCCAGCTATTGCTAATAGGAACAGTCACATACACACACACATGAGCTCAACTAGAAGTTGGTTTGACCACCACTACAAATTTAAAATGGGTCAGATGGTCAACAGAAACCATAGCAGACCTCAAATCACTAGCCAAACAGCTAATGATCAAATGCATTAGCACTACGGAACATTGCATTGCCACCTGGTCAGTCTGTGGGGAAGCTCTATCAATGCAAACTTCAACATCACCAGCACAGTAGTTCCCAGTCCTGCAAGGCAGGAAAAGATTGAAAGCTCTGCTCTTAAAACTCTGTATTCAGTTGAAAAAGGAGAAAAGAAGCCAGCAAACAACTTAAAATGCATCCCTCAAAAGGCCTCAAGATATCCTACAAAAAGAAGCAGTGGTTAGACAAAAGAACAGTGGAGGACAACTTTTGGGCAAAAATTATACATAATGCCAGGCAGCACAACCCAATACATTTCTGGTAAACCATCAATAGCCTCTATGCTACAGAAATGATTATAAACAACTCTAACATCTCAGAATCAATTTGTGTGTCCTACCTTACCACCACCAGATCAACCACACCTTTGTGCCAAGCATCCCACACAAAACAAACAGGAACCACCCTCAGCAAGCTATACCTCTGACCCAGTTAGGCTCAGACCCTCTTATTACCCATCATCAATGCGTAAAATCCTATGTGAGGGGCATCGGGAAAGTGCCCCCAGTCCAAACGGCCTACCACATGTAATGTTCAAAGAAGACACAGAAAGTGGGTCAAGAATACTGGCAACGTTATTCAGAGAAGTCCAGCCAAATGGCACTATTATAGAGAGTTGGTGGGGATCCATAATAAATCCAATCTACAAGGGTGGGGATAGGGCAAAACCTGCAAACTATCTACTTATTGTCCTCAACTCAGAGGCCAAACATGATGAATTCCTGCTACTAGCAGCCCTAACGTTTTGGTCAAACAACAACAACCTCCTTCTACAGCCAGACCAGTTTCAGAAAAGGACTGGACATGATAACAAACATATTAATCACCACCATTCTGGTAGATTAATGCAAGCAGTCCAAAAACAAATTAGCACTTTTATAGATTTTAAAGCTGCATTTAATTTCATAAACAGCCAACTGTTGTAGCACAAACTAAAGAAATAGGGCCTACCAGACACCCTACTATGAGCAATCTATATTGTGTACTAAGATACCTGGATACCAATAAAAATTGGAGATGGTACAAGATTGTCTAGAAAGATACCAACATATCTAGGCCTAGAGCAGGGGTGTGTGTTAGCATCCCACCTCTTTAATCTCTTCTTGGTAGACCTCTCACCTGCCTTGATCAGGCAAATTCCCATCCTCCGTGCCTGGGCCTTCTCTGTCTCACCCACTTATCATATGCAGACGACATCATACTATTCAGCCAAACAAAAGTGGGCCTACAAAAATCGCCAAATGCACTTGCTCACTATGCGAAAAATAATTAGCTGGAGGTAAATGTGGAAAAAAACAAAACAATGTCGCTCTGCACTCATCTGTGTTGTGCTCCAAAATGCTAACCTAATGATACTCAGCTTGAATTAGTAACAAACTATAAATATCTGGGCCTATACCCTCGATGCAAAAACAACTTGTATGCAGCAAAACAATCAAGCAAAAGGGGTTGCCCAAATCCATGCCTTTATTACTCTGGTCAAAAAAATGAATGGCCCTTAATTTCAGCCACTTTTAAACATTATTGCCAATAATCACCTACGCGAGTGTGGCAATGAGATGTCGGAATGCTTCAAAAGTGGACAAAATACAGATGAACACATTTAGGCTAGTATTTAATCTACCTCAGAACTCATCTCCAGCATACATTTTTCTAGAATTTGGCCTCGTCAAGCAAGATCTAGCCAGAAGAGCAACAGCGATAAAAACTGGAATAAGATCAGACATGCTCATGAAAAACTAATCCAAGCCTTATGGTCAGTGCTCCAAAACAAATGGCAATTGGAACATCACAACTATTCGCACACTTCTATTAAACTACTGAGCCTAACAGAATTATGGGCGGTTGGAGCTCCATAAGATGTGTTCAAATGGGGCACCAACAGAACCACAAAACTGATATCCTCTTTAAAAGTCAAAATCAATTTAGCATCCACTCACATGCATGGAAGGTTGTAAAGCATTATAAGTCACTCTCCTCCACACAATATTTGTCCATCCCATTCCCAGCACTCATAAAACATAGCTTTATGTCTCTACGCTTGTGAAATATATCAGCCTTAGCAGCTATACCAGCATGGAAATTCACCATTTCAGCAGCATGTAGGCACTGCAATGATCAGGAAGAGAATCTTATCCATCTGATTTGTATCTGTCCTCACCTGCGTACCCCTTTTACAATTTTTAAAGAAAGGTTTCATTGACAGAGACATTGGTACATACAGTGAAGCATTAATATAACGTGTTTTAATCCCAGCGATCCACAGTTAAATTGCAAATGTGTCAAGTTTCTGGAGATAGCTCTGCGTGAAGAGCGTGGTGCTGGATAACTTTACTACATCAGACAACATTACTGCCAAAGCAAAGCGAGGGCCACAGTGTCCCAGCTTTTCCAACTTACAATATGAATGCCCTTATCATGCACCCTTTCACGCATACAGATAGGAAGTACTAAAAGATCCCCCCCATAGTCAATAAATTACTCAATCAATCAGGGAATTTTGAAGCACACTACTCACATTTGAGGGTCTATAGGGGCTCGGGCGGGGAGCAGCTCCAGTCAGTCAAAGAGCCAGGTCTTGAGGGTTCTCCTGAAGATGTGCAGAGTGGAGGGGCATCTGATGTCGATCCGGAGATTGTTCCAGGTCTTAGTCAATAAGTAGGACAAGGTATTTTCACCCATTCTTGCTCTGCGGATGCTCTGCGTATAATGACAGGAACTATGTATTAGCCAAAGTCGAAGGATTATCACTGATGGTTTATGTCTCAGAAAGTTTAAGGCATTGCGAATTCTTCCAATATTTACCAGCTACTATATTATGAATCTACTCATTATGCACTTTAACAGTATTTTATCTTGTTTAGCAATAGGATATACTAAAATCTGTCACCTTTTAGCAGTAGAAAATATGCAACAGAGAAACCAGAAGGTGTGTCGGTGGTTGGTCGGGCCCATACAATACAATGTCTGCCTATTTTGCACAAATAAGCGATACACCAGACCTACCAGACCATTTTAAGCACCAACCCAGTAGGCAATAAGTTTTTGTTGTCTTCTGCACACCAGCTTACATCTAAAGTTTTAATGCGGTGGGAAAAAAGTTGTATGATTCCACAAAGTTTACTTTTAATGATGTTAATAAATTGCAATGTACCTAGTATTAACTTTGTAAAATTGTTATGGTTTTAATGAACAAAAACAATAACAACTAACTAAACTAACTACTCTATTAGGGTAATGCCAAGCTTTCCATCAAAGACGCATTTTCCGTTCCCTAACCTCTCAAGAGACATGCTGTCAACCAGAGCCTCCTGTCAAAGAAGACAGATAAAAAGAGGGAGTTATTGGCAGAATCAATTCTGGTTCCTCTGATATCTGCCTAAAAAGAGGGAATCAAAACATTCTTGTTCAAAGTGGTGTGATGGTTAGTACCCATGCATTTAGTTTACAAATCCTCAGAAGTCCACTTTGATCAATTAAATCAAAAGAAAAGCATATAGAAGATCCTTTGTCCACTGACATGCAAGAGCATCCACTGACCAAGATTTTAGTTCCTCAGAATGGAAGCAAAATAGTATAAGCAAAACATTGCTCTGGTAAGCAAAGACGTCCAATACTGGATAGTTCAAATTCATGAATAATGTTCAGAAGAGGTGGGAGGAATAAACAAAAGCCCAGCGATTAAGAAATCACCCGGTGGAGGGTGCCTGCCATAGTGCTGCCAATTCCCTACAAATTTAACAATGGTTTGTTTTTCATTTTAAGCACCTTACCTGGCCTGCCAGACCCAAAGGTACGCCTCCGACCTCTGCTGCTGGCCTCTATTGTGACCTTAAGTGATCAACTAATTGTTTGATGGGACATCATGGGTAAGACATGAAGGAGCCAACCAACATTTGAGCTCTTCACCATGAAAGAAGAAACTGAACCTGTTTTCAAAGGAGACCAAACCTGAGAATATGCTGGACTACAATCCCTAAGTGTAAATGGGGCCATGGAATGAGCAGCAGGGCTGCAGTCTTGTCCCTCTGCAACCGTAGCCACCTCAGAGGTGGTGCTTTTCCGCAGTGATGAAACCTTAGAAGATGAGTTTTAAGTTTGTATGCCCTATCAACAGGAAGGAAGACCTTGTCTAGATCTGTTTGAAACCTGGCACCAATGAGCTGTAAATCTTGAGATGATACAAGAGGTGATTTGTCCCAATCCAGAGAAAACCTTAATTCAGGACCACAAATTGTAGCGGATGACACAGTACACAAATAGAAGGAACATCTGGATTTGCAAACAAATTGGTTCATGCAGACATGTGTTATGTATATCAGGAGAGGTTAAGATGTCTAAGAAAGCCACCAACAGAAGCACTATTTGAAGAATATCCATCAAGATGTGAAGATTCAGGATGTGCCTGTGTAGGTGCTCTAAATCTGTGACCAGGCAAACATTATCTGATTACTTCTGCACCAGAAACATCCTAGAAACAATACTCTGGTTTCTTCCATATCTTGACACTGGAACCAGTTTTCTCTGTACAATAGTTCCTCAAGCTGGGATTGAACAGCCATTTGTTTATTCTCAGTATCGAGTCCACAGAGTTTGTCTTACTATTAGAGTTTGTCCATGATTCTCACACAGATCTCTCTGCAGCACCAGCAGGACTTTACACAAGTCTCTTTTAAATACCGAACAGGACCTCCATAATGGCTGACTCCAACAATACCTGATTATAATAAGTGATTAAAATATAGTAACTGCAATTTTGTGTCCAACACTTGCTTATGACTGTAGCATTCTGAAATCAAGAAAACTGTTGTCGGATTTATAAATGAGATACAAATAGGCCTGGGATTACTCAGGTGTTATAAACACAGAGTTCCTCCCCCAGGTTACTATTTTTGCTGTGGAACCGGTTCAGTCAGGGGAAACTGGACTCTGGCATTCTGACGCTGTGCAGTATCCTGTTGGTGACCCAGCAGTCTCACCTGCTGATGTGTCATGTGCGAGGTCAGATGAATGGAAAGTCAACCACACAGAAAGAAGCTCCTAGGCAAGGTAAGTGTGGGACTCCACTGACAGCTTTTTCTGACTCCCACAGCGAGCTCAGCAGCCACTAGAAGGCAGAAAGAGCAAAAATCTGTCATATCCATGAAATGAAAGGAGAATGTGTCTTTCAAGGAGAGTGCACATTGATTTTGGCAGGAGGGAGTAAGGAAGGAGCAAGGAAGTAGCAACAGGAAATAGTATACCTTTGCTTGCCAGCTTAAGCATGAAAGTCCTGCTCCAGCAGCTTGTGTTTCTCAGCCACATAATGCAGGATGTTTCCCGGTTTTGCCGTTGCAGGACTTTTGAAGAAACGCTAGGGGTGCTGGTCACTTGTGTGATGTGTGCTGGGTAGTCACTGTGTCGGTTGCTGCCGTTTTGCCTGTAGTGCTTGTCAGGTTAAGATTGTTTTTCAAGGGGTCGCTACTATCTATCTAATGATATTCAGTCTTGAAATGTGCCACGTCCCTCCTACCTGTTTGTAGTTTTCTTTTATAAAGCTCCCTGCCACTTTCTGCCTGCAATCATAAATGTATGCTTGTGCTATGTATTTGCATGCTTGCAGGCAAAAGATTCAATGTGTGGCATAATCTTGTCTGAGAACAAATCCTAACATTTATAACATTGAAGTTTAGTAGAATGCACCTTCTTCGGTCACCCTGTCTTTCAACTAGTTGAGCATTGTGTTCTCCTCATGTGGCTTCAAATGGAGCTGGGTCATTATCCGACGCAAAAGGCTTGTGGAAAGGTCCAGCACGCTAATTGGATTATTCTACAAAGTATATATGTCCTCCATGCTGCGGCTGTCAGTGACAAGGGCTGTAAACATGCCTTGCCGAGTTTTCACAGTTTATAGTCATCTGCAACATTTGCTCAAGCACAAAAGCCTCTAGCCCAGAAACTGTATGCGATTATGTGCATGAACTAACATTGGACTTCTCCTTTCCTTGCGCAGCACTGCCAAGTAGCTGCTGCCTCCAAACTTCCTGCTGCTGCCGACTATCTGGCCTTCGGGTCAGTGGTTCAAGGCCCTCCTCCACCCGCAGGCATGCGCCTGCACCTCATCCCTGGTGGTCTAGTGGTAGAGCGTCTCTGCTCTGCTGCGAGACTGCCCTCTGTCTCTCTTGTTTCTGCATTTTTTTCTCAGATTCTCTTTCTGTCGCTTTTTCACTTTTCCCTTTTTTCTTGCCAATCTGTGCCCCAGCAGCTGCGATCCCCCGCAGTCTGCCTCCCTCCAGTGCAACTTGTCCAGCCCCCCATGCACTACTTAATGGCAGCCGCAGCATGGCTGCATAGCAGGTGCAGACAGCGGGTGCGCCACTATAGCACCGAAGGCATGCCAAAGACAAGCCCTTGTGCAGCCGTCTGTGCCTGGACCACGGCCAGCTCCACGGACTCTGGTCCTTGGACCTTCCACCAAAACGATGCCAGCACCCTCCTGGCCCTCAACACCACGCCACTCCACCTGCCACCTCACGTCACTGGAAGACACCCAAAGTCCTTTCTCCTGCCACAACTGCAGCTGCACTCTCACTCACCTCTGCACTCCAGCTCCTCCCACTACATGGTTGACCACAGCGCACCTGACCGGCTCAGCTGCATCCTCCGCAACACGCACTCCCTCCATAAGTATGCCACAGAAATCTGGGGCCACCTCGACTTCGTCCCTCCCAACCATGGCTTCCTCACAGAAACCTGGACAAACCTTAGATCTGGCCTGTACATCGCTGTTGCCATCCCTGATGGCTACCAGATAAACAGCAAGGACCTCCCTGACCGACCAGAAGGAGGCATCGCAATCATCCACTAAGACAACCTCTGCTTGACCACCCATTCGAACAACCCAGCGACAATCATGGAACACTCTACTTCCCGATTCAGACCAACCCCAATACCACCTTCCATGGCACCCTTGTCTACAGACCACCGGGCCCCCGCACAACCTTCACCAAATCCATTGTTGACTTCATCACTCCCCAGGCGCTTGCATCCACTGACTACCTCTTTCTCAGTGACCTCAACTTCCACTTGGACAACCCCAATGACCACAAAGCTGCATCACTCCTGGAGAACATCGCCAACATAGGACACAATCAGCTAGTCACCTCTCCAACCACGCCAATCAGGACACATGCTCCACCCTGTCTTCTCCACCAGCGAGAACATAATGACAAGCCACACCACCAAACTCCTTTGGACCGACCACCACTGTGTTCATTTCACTTTCATAAAATCCACCATACACAAACGCCCTCACTGCCCCCCTACAGTAGCTGGAACAAGGTCACCGTCGATCATCTCACTGCCTCCCTCAGCACCACCACTCCACCGACTACCACGGATGCCAATTCCTCAGCATGCAACCTCCACCAATGTATCTGCAACTGCTCCAACACTCTGACACCCCTCAAGAAGGCACCCGTCAAGCAACACTCCACGAAAGCTAGTTGGTTCACCCCAACCCTCCATGAGTCCAGACACACCGGTAGATGACTCGAAAAGAGATGGAGAAACAACAAAACACTGGAAACCCACGCAACCTTCAAAGATGCCATCCAAACACACCACTTTCTCCTCAAAACCACGAAGAAAACAGCCCTACTAGACAGAATCAACGCCAAAGCACACAACAGCAAAGAACTCTTTGCCATCGTCAATGAGTTCGTCAGACCCAACAGCAAGATCACGGACATCCTACTCTCCCAAGACCTCTGCAACAAATTTTGCACCTTCTTTCACCACAAGATCAGGGACATCTACAACAGCTTTGACACCCAAGACACACCCACCATGCCTAAAACCACCACATCCAACCATGCCACACCCCAACAGATCCTGTTTAACTGGGCCCCACTCACCACAGACGACACACTCTAGACCATGAAGAGCATCCACTCTGCAGCCCCCATGGGCCCGCACCACATCTTAAACAGAGCAGCCACCTCCATCTGACCTGAGCTTTGCCACACCATCAACTGCTACATCGAGACTGACACCTTCCCCGATGACTGGAAACATGCTGAGATCAAACCCCTGCTGAAGAAGTCATCCGCCGACCCGCCAGACCTCAAGAACTTCAGACCAATCTTACTGCTCCCCTTCCCAGCCAAGGTAATCGAGAAGACAATCAACATCCAACTCTCCGAGTTAATCAAAGTGAACCATGTCCTGGACATCTCACAATCTGGCTTCTGAAGCAAACACAGCACCAAGACAGCATTCCTTGCCAACACCGTCGGCATCCGCTCCCTCCTCGACTGGGGTGAAACCGTCGCCCTCATCTTTCTGGACCTCTCCACAGTCTTTGACAACGTCTCGCACGGCACCTTGATCACAAGACTCCCCGAAGCCCTCATCCGCGACAAGACCCTGAACTGGATCCATCTTCATCCTGGGCCCACCCCCTCAGCTTGGGACGGCTCCTGGTAGCCTGCCGCACTCTGAACCTCCCATCCCATGGACCACGCATGAAACCTCGTCATCATACTGGACTCCTCACTCACAACAAACCACCAGATGAATTCAGTATTCTCATCTTGGTTCGCCTACTTCGTAAGACATTCAGATGAATCCCCACCAATTCCAGAATGATGGTCATCCATGCTCTCATTAGCAGCAGACTCGACTACGGAAATGCACTCTACACCAGTGACACCCAGAAACTCCTCAAAAAACTACAGAACTCTCAAAATGCCATAGCCAGACTGGTTCTCAACCTCCCCCACCACAGTCACACCACTGAACACCTCCAAAAACTCCACTGGCTCTTAGTCAACAAAATATTCACTTTCAAGCTCCTCACACATACCTACCAAGCCATCCACGATGCAAGACCAGCATATCTGAACCATCACCTCTCAGTCCACGTACCCACCAGAAACCTCCGCTCCACCCAACTGGCCCTGGCACCATCCCACGGATCCACAAGACCAGAACCAGAGGAAGATCCTTCTCCTACGTTGCCGCCAAAACCTGGAACACCCTGCCTCTTCATCTCAGGCAATCCCCGTCGCTGACCCAATTCAGGAGGGATCTCAAGACCTGAATCTTCGACTGAAGCCCAGCACCCTGACAGATCAGCTGCCCCACCTTCTCAGCTTCTTGGGAGCCTCACAGGTGAGTAGCTGCGCTTCATAAACCCCTGATTTATTGATTGGATATTCTACTGCATGCACTAAAACATTTGCAATATGGAGGCTACAAAATAGGGGGCATTCATTTTTCATTTTAAATACGATTTTTCGATGGCTCATATGTTGACAGTAAGCTGAAACTCCAGACATGCACACACCCATCTGCTTACGCAAGCACATGTACACACACAATTACTCTGAACTGTTCTCTAACTCATGGACTTTTGGCAATTGCATGTGGAATTTAAGAAACTGCAAATGAAGACTAGAAAAATATTGACAATAATAAAGAGACAGATGGGTGGGGAGAAGTTAGATTACAGCCTTTGAAGCCTGAAGTCCTGGAGCCATGAGGCAGAGTCATCGTGGCTCAAGTCCACTGCAGATTTCTTCCCCTGAGGTGCTGCCTTCATTTCCTCTGGCTGCTAGTTCCTCTTCATGTGAGGACACTCTTTTTCTGGGTAACTGTGCATATTAGAAATGTACATTGACTCATTCATTCATTTAATATTGCTGTTGGAAGGGGCACCAGGGAAAATCCCTGTTGATATGGAGGCAATCTCTATAAGTTTCCAGTGCCACACTAAACGAAGACGGTTTGGTCTTCGGAGAGCTTTCTGAGACCTTATGTGTTAAACCCAGGAGGTACCTGCATTATGACGAGGCCTTTTGGACTAAGAGTTCATAGGTAATCCCTAGTCAACATACTTCGTATCCAAGAAGAACCACGTGTGATGGTGCAGACTGCTAGCAAAGTTTCATTTCAAAGTGCCGAATAAAGGATCACAGATCAACATAACTCTCCCTACTCATATATATTGTATGAAACATTTAGCTATTTATTGAATCAAGTTCTCATGAGACTGTCTGACTTTAGGTTGGCACTATCATAAGAGAGGGCCAAAATTCAGCAGGATTTATTAATGCATGCAAAAAACAAAATAACTGCAATTAGACACAGTACCCAAATACAGGCAAACTATTCCAGCATTTTACAGCATTACTATCTAGTTGTTGACTTTTAATTAGGATTGGGCAGAGTTTGCGGAGTTCTGTGCAGAACACCCAAAGTGAAAAAAAGTCAGCCGTGCTACGCGGAGTTCCGCAAGCGGTGGAGTACGTTAGGTTCATGGCGTTCACGGTGATTTTGAACGCCGGCTGTTTGTCCCACGCTGTAAAATCATCACAAATGACACCATGCACAGTGCAAAAGGGCGCAGCTTCCTTTCTGCAGCTTGAGTACATTTTCTACTCAGGCGGCAGCTTTCTCAACGTGAACAGAAGGTTTCTCAACGCGTGTTAGTGACGTGCTGCAACCACCCGTATTGAGAAATCCTAGTGCCCACGTTGAGAAATGTCACCTGGGGGTTGATTTACCTTGCTCGTTCTATCTAACTAGATTGTTGGCGAGAGCAAGAGAGGAAACATCTTGCTAGGAAGTGGATTTTCCTTGCTCACCAACTTGACATTGACGAGTGCGAGCGAGGAAAAAACTCTGCTCCATGAAGCAGACTTTTTGGGAACTTTGCGAGTTCCACGGAGTGCGGAAAACTCCAAAAAGTCCACAAACGGAGAGGAGTTCACTGTCCAGGCCTACTTTTAACAAGAGTAGTTATTAGTATTAAAGAGACATGACCGTGCTTCTATAGAAGTCATAGATGTTTCTTAAGGAAGCACAATATAAATAGTCAGCATATCGAAATAAAATAGTCACCCCCAATATTCATTGTTTTATCTTAGCTGAAATATTTTCTCAATAGAAAATTGTCTCAGACAAACGTAGTGTATTGTTTCCTGTAAACAATGAGATGCTCTAGCCTACACCCTCTTTGAATTATGTTAAAGTACTAATGTTTTTGTTTTGTGCCTCAGATAAAAAGTGGTCTCTCTGTCCATGAGTTTGGCATGGTAGAGTTACCTGGGCAAATTGTTCCCTTGTAATTGCCTGAATACAGCAATCAACAAGGAAAGGCTTTTGTAAAGTGTCAGTACCTGTGTTGCAACCTGGGACTTTAAAAACTGTGACCCAGGTTCTCAAAGGTGTCCAGGAATGCAGCATAGCAGCCACAAATGCTGCTCTGTGCTGCATGACAGGGAGGGAACAGGAGAGCGACATATTAATGGAGAAATGGCTTTCACCTTCCCTCTCCCTAGCGTTGGTGCTGATTTCAGCTTCTGTGCGCCAGGCACACATCTTGGCGCCATAGAGCTAGGGTGCATTCCTTAGTCTACCATAGGTTTTGTATAGGAAGAGTACCCTTCCTGTACAAAACGCTATGGCTAGACTTTAAAAAAAAAACTTCCTACATTGTATGTCTGCTGTACAGTGCAGCGCACATGCAACGATGGAAAAGAAGGGAGAAATGAAAGGTTTCTCCTTTTAATGCCAGCTTTTCAGAGGCGTTCATTTTTGGTGCCAAACCCTGTCTATTAATGTTAGTAGATAGGCTTTAGCATCAAAAAGCATGTGTGGTAGCATGGGAACACTCATTGCAAAGTGAGGCAAAGCAGAATTTCGGGCTGATTTGCGTTACTGTGGGGTCCTTTCCAGCACAAAACAAGTCTTGCACTAGAAAGTGAATAAGGAAAAAAACATGTTGTGCTGGTCAGCGTCACATTTGAGACACTAACCCAGCACAAAATATTTGAGAATTTCCCACCCGCATCTTTTTAGGAACTAAGCAGAAAAAGTGTAAAATCCATATTTACTAAGGAAGTTCTAAGGCCACAAAATCACATAATTGTAATAATGGGGATGATGTCATCGACAAAATAGGAAAACTGGTGTCTGTAGAAATATTAGCATTCATTGAGCTCAAAGGGGGATGATGGGCATAAGGCAACCGAGTTAGGGTCTATTTTAGAGTCTGGCTGTAACTAAAAGTCCCCCATTTCTGTAGAATCCAAAGGATGCATGTTCTCCATAATAGGGAATTTCTGGTGAAAGAAATCAAGCAAGTGGGTTCGGATGACGTTATTGTCCGATTTATAGACAGAGTGTAACCGGATTGACAAATATCTTGTCTGCTTGTCCTCGACTTCTCCCATCACATTTAAAGGTATCTGAAATCGGAGTTTCTGATGGTAGAACCTGAGCTGTCTCTGCTCTTGGAAACACCCTGTTGGTGAGACATATTTCAGCTTACGTGGACACAGAAGGCCTGCTCTTTATACAGTGGGGCCTTTTTCTCTCTGCGACCACATTATACGCCAGGAAAAGCACAATATTCACCCATGCACTGGGAGGAAACGGCTTGCACACCAAGGACAAAGAATTTCAATTTTCCAAAAACAAACCTTAGCTTTAATGGTTTTGTCTTCAGCAAAGAAACCCTGCACTGTCTGCGGCAATCTTTAAATAGGGGCATGCCCACAGTGCCCACAGTGTACACCTCTGTAAATTAGTAATATGTTAGAAATCTTGTAAAACGCTTAGGCTGTATACAGAGTTTGGTATAAAGATACAAAAGTATGGACTCGAAAAGGATAGGTTTATATGTATCTTATGATAAATGTAAATTGTTCTCCTAGATTTTTTAAATATAGACTCATATTTCGCTGTCTGACGTTTCTAGCAGTGTGGCGAGCTAGAGCATGCGCGGTTTTGTGCTCCAAACCATTTTTCAAACAGTGTTAATATTACGTAGCAGCGAAAAAATACTAATGTTGCATGCCGAAACATAAACAATCTTGTCACCAATCTCCGGAAGGCCACATCAGTGCATGTGCTCTTTTTTGCACAACACGGCATTCAGAAAACTTTCCCTGTGTGACCCAGCCATTGTTCCCTGTAATGCTACTCATTATTCTATTTGACTTTAATTATCTCCTAGGGTGTATTTTGTGTACTCTAATTACTTGTCTTATGTTTTTAAACAGGACATTCATAAAAATATAATTCTGTTTACAAAAACTATAATAAATTGGTTTAATTTCTCTGATTCATTTTGAATGAAACTCGGGACTTTAATGATTGATAGTTTACGGCAGTGAAAAGCGTTCACTGTCTTTAAAAAGTGATGTTTAATAAGGCACATCACGTAATATTCTTTTTTCGGTGGCTTCCAGTTAATACCAGAAATAAATGGCAGTCATTTGTAATATTATGAAAACCAATATCAAAGTATCAACACAATGTCTTAGACTAATGGATTTTTGTTTGTGGAGTCCCCATGGACAATAGGATGTTTAATTGAAAACATTGTTTGACGAGTCCCCTATTGCTCCTTCTTTAGTCTATGCCTCATTTAAACCAGAGCCTTCCAGTTTTTGTCATTACTCTGCAAATGTTTTTAAGCCAGATCCATATTTCTTCTAGTTTCTATAACATTGAATGTGCAACATACCTAGTAACACATAATGGAAAAATCTTATTACACTAACTTGCTATCTGATTATTTGAAATTATCTCCTCTCAGTATCCCATGAATGGAGTGAGTGCTATATTGGGAGAAAGTTACAATAATTATGCATTCACAGATGTTCCATACGCATGGAATAATTGGATCATTAAATAAAATATGCGCTGGCAATATAGAATGCCTATTAATTTTTTAAGAACACATATTTGTCCTTGAACAAGTTATTGAGGTTTATTCTGATATAAAGTACTTTTGAGTGCCTAGATGAGAGAGATGAGGATGATGCAGTTGTTTAATGGGAGCAGTTGCGGTAAACATGTAAATAAATTATGCATCAGCCACAAAATCCTTCGGGTAAGATAGACTCAGAGCGAAACCAAGGGGCAGATTTACAAGCCCCTTGCACCACCGGTGCATCACTTTTTGTGTCTCACCGGTGGCGCATTTTCCTTCTCCATATTTACAAGGACAGGAAAAGCCACCCTGTGTGACTTCTCCTGTCCTTGTAAATATGGCCTCTTTGCACGCAGCACATTGCGTGAAAGGGGTGTTCCATGGGTGTTGGTGTTCCCAAGCAACACCCATGGAACCAGACACATTTCCAGATTTACGAGGAATCGTAAATCTGGAACTGCGTGTGAATGCTATGCCACCCCCGGGAGGCGTAGGGAGATGCAACGAGGAGAAATGTATTCCTCGTTTTCTTTTTCTTCTTTCTATGCCTGCTGCATTCAGCAGCACACATTGAAAGAGGAAATCATCTCTAATGATTGTTTATGTTCAGGAAGGGTTCCCTTCCTGCACATAAACAATCAATGAAACAATTACGTTTTTCAACTTCTATGTGTGCTAATGCAGCACACATAGAAGTTGAAAAATGACATTTCAGACTGTTTTTGTGCAGGAAGGGAACCCTTTCTGAACAAAAACAATCTCCCCACGACACAGGCATCCTTGCACCATGGTGCACGGGGGCCTGTGCCGGCGCATGGCAGCAGTTTGTGCGCCAGCACAGGGTGAAGCACAGAGATGCGACATATTGTTGTAAATATGTCGCATCCCTGTGCTTTGAAAGTGACTCAGTGCGGCGCAGCCAAATGGCTTGCGTTCCGCACTGAGTCACTTTCTTGTAAATCTGCCCTCAAGAGTCTGGAATGGCCCTAAGTAAACAAAGTAATACCCCAGACATTGAAAGGCCTATCATGTAAATCACTCAATATATGGCATGGAAAATATGACAACCCTTTTTAAATTTCAAGGTTTTTTAATTACTTAGTGACTGTGTATTTCAATTTAAGAAATTAAGGGGTCGATTTGTAGAGTGTAGTGGAGAAAGTACTTCACCACAAAGGCAGCAGAGCAGTCTCCGTCAAAATGACCATCCGTCTGCCTGATTTACAGGCAGGCGGACCTTCAGCATGTAGATGGCAGAGACTACTCTATCCCCACCACCTATATACCCCTCCAATGGCCTGAGAGAGTTAGATTTAGAGTGGGCAGACACATTGCCAGTTTTTACTTTACAAACCGCCACCCAAAACATGGCAGTATGTAAAAGTAAAACATTTTTTAATACCCTCACGTCATGAGAAAAACCTGCAGTGACAAGGGGGTCAATGTTTTTTATTTTTCTTTAATATCCCACTTTATGGGTTTCGTTTTAAATAATAGTGCAGTACAGTGCCGTCATGTTGATGGAGCCGCACTGCACCCTCTCAGTTTACGTAATTGAACCGCCGAGACAGCGGATCCAGTAAGTACAAAAATGTTCACTAGGCTGGCAGACATCTCTTCATTCACCAAAGTCAAAAGCCGGCACTAAATTGCATAACTAGTGTGAATGACATTAAATACAAATAAAACATTTGAGGTAAAAAACTGAGAACAATTTAAAAAATCTGAAAAGGGCATGGAGGCATTTACATTGTAGTTGTTAAGGAATATTGAGAGATATATTGAAAACATTCAGTGTTTAGGGTCACATATTCTTGTCAAATGGAAAATATTGGATTTGAAAGAAGACTTTCTGGGCACACGGTTTGCAATGTAGTCACAGAAGCTCACTTCTCCTGTCTTTAGTTTTACAAGCAAGGTCATTATTTAGGAATTACTGTATTTCAATTGCTAAAACTGTGCAGTCTGTAAAATTGACTTACAATTTACAAAAGGCACTTAAAAAATCCTAAATGTTCCAAAAACAAGTTACATAAACTGATTCTGGGTCACATTACTTGGTGTAGTTGGCCTTTGTGTATTCCTCCCAGACAACACACAGTAGTGGCCTAGATGTTAGCATGATGGACCATCCTGACAGGATGGGGGTGCAGAGCTGTACACAGCCTCACTTGCACTTCAAAGACAGTGCCTCTGCACACACACAAAGAACTTCAAGCTAGCCTTTTGTGACTCCAGACATCCTGGGACCAGGGTAGGGAGGCAGGATATTCCTGACACGTCTGAGGTGGCAATCATCAAAAGTTTGTTCAACTTCAAAGCTGGTACCAGGTATGAAGTTAGGACCCTCATATCCACTCTTCAGTCCACTTCTGAACCTGGAGAGAAATTTCAGAGGACTGTGCCATTGCCTATGACATGCTGTGTACTTCAGAGGACTCCCAGGCTACACCAAGAGGACTGCTCTGCTTCCTGAAGCCTTCCCTGTTCCCTCAGATGACTGCTCTGCTGCTGAAGACCTGCTATTCTGCTTGAACACAGGGCTACCAGAGTGACTCCAAGAGCTAGTTGTCTGGCCTCCTAATCAGAGCCTCAGGAAAATAAGAGTCTCCAACCATTTTGAACCCACACCTGAACCCGGCCTGAGTGAGTCCTGATCCTCCAAGTGATGTCCATCCAGCCCTTGACCCTTGGATGTGGACCAAATACAAAACTTGGGACCTAAACAATTTTCTGCAATAAAGTGCTCGTAGAGACTGGGACCTACCTGCCTGCCAATCTGAAAACTGTGCATTGCTGGTCATCAGACTTCACAGTAGTATGCACTATGTTAATCTTCACAATAGCAAATCCTTTCCAGTAACTCCTGTATGGAAGGGCATCTGGCCTCCTGGAGCCCTCATCAGATAAAGCCTGCAGCTCCATCCGGCTTGAGATCTTTGACTTCCAAAAAAAAGATGAAGCCCGAATGTAGAAATCTTTACCACAACTTTGTCCAGCAGCAAACCGAAGCCGCCTCCCAGGACACCACCCGCTGCCTTGCCCCATAGAACTTCACTTTATCAAGACATGTTTTCTTAAACATTCTTCTAAGTCTGAAGGTAAGTGACACCGGACTAAATCAACTTTGTGTATCCGAACCACTCTCCATTGTGGTTTCCCAAAACTTTCAAATGTGTCTTTCACGACTAGATGTCTGCAGCTGATGCCTTGATCTTTTAGGTGCTAGGTCTTATTAAACATTTTTAAAAACATAACTCTGGTTCAACTGATTGGATTTGTGTTGTCTTGATGTCAAATAATTTATTAAACTTTCCTCTTTTTTCCAAAATTAGTCCGGGATTTCTCTTGTGTTGTGTTTTCACTTTTTCTTTTTTGTTTGAGTACTGCATAAATACTTTACACATTGCCTCTAAGTTAAGACTGACTGCTTTTGTGCCAAGCTACCAGATACAATTTGAGTAACCTTAGGATATTTAATAAGCTGTCACTTCGAATTGGGAGCAGGTAGACATCTCAAGTAAAAATAATTGCAATTAAAAGCCCTCTTCAATGGTGAAGTTGGATTTTTTATCAAAAATCTCAAAATGCCACATTTAGAATGTTGGTATTTTCTTGTAATAACCAGATGGTGCTTGCAACCTGCACCTGTGTCACACGACAAGGTGTAGCTGGCATTTTGTCTTTGTGTATTGCTCCTAGACAGTGAGACAAGGGAAATCCAGGTGTTGGCTGGATGGGTCACTCTGAATTAACGAGGGGGAAGAGCTGTCACCTACCATAGTTATATATCACAAATGCTCTGCCTGAGCACTCTCACAAAGGGCTTGTCGCTGGTCTTTTGTGACCCTGGACAAGCTGTGGCCAGGACAAGGAGAAAGGTGATACCTCTAGGAGCTTCCTCAACTTTAAAGTGGGCACCAGGTACAAATATTGGATCTCAGACCACACCATTTCAGTACCTCTGGACTGGCGGACCCTGCCAGGAAGAAGGACTATCACTCGGCTAGACTGCTGCTCTGAAGGACTGCTACCTGCTGACCTGCTGCCCTCTTGCCTGGATGAGAGGGACTGGACCTGGATCTCTAAACTTAGGACCCCAGCATGACTCCAAGGTCTAGTTTGATGGACTCCTGATCAGATGCCTCAGGGACACAATAGGCTTCCAACAACCTTGTACCCAGCACCTGAAAACTGCCATCTGTGAGTCATTCCCCCCCAAGTGGTGCCACCCCAGTCCTAGACCCTTCGAAGTGGGTCTGAGGGGACACTGCCAGCCCATCAGTGAAACCAACTCCTCCTGAAGAAGAACCAGAGCATCACATCAGCTGCTCAATGCATCACCCTTTGAACTGATGCATCGTCTCAGCTGCACAGACTTCTCTGATGCAAGGACTTTGCATCACCCCTTGCAACCCTTTGGAACCATCACTATGCAATGCATCTCCATGTAAGGACATCCATTCGCCCAAAGCAGCACGTCGGATTTGCTGCTGCGCAACGCATCTCGTGGCAAGGACATCGTCTCATCCAATGCAGTCCCAATACCGCTGCTGTGCAAAACATCTGCTCGCCCAGACATCGCATCGCCTCTGCTGCGTGACACATCCTCAACACGGGACTTGGTATCTCTTCGCCAGCAGATTTAAGGTAGTCTTGTTCAGTGGGCCTAAGTGGGTCCCTGTAACTGACTCACACTCCATCGCAGTCGGCCTTAACTTTTTGAAGTTGTCCCGGTTTTGTGTGAACATTAAACCACAGCTGGTGCTTTGTGCTTTTTGTTGCTTTTTTGATTGAAGTCTCTAAAATTTGATATCTCCAGTTCTACTTATTGGATTTTTGTTATTTTGGTCCTGATGTATTTATTAAAGTTTACTCCGTCTTTCAAAATTGGTGTGGAATTTTTCTTGTGTTTTGACTTTATGACTGTTTGGAGTGCTGCACAACTTCGTCTGCCTTTAAGTCAAGCCTGACTGCTTAGTGCCAAGCTACCAGAGGGTTGAGCCCAGGTTCTTTTGGGGTTTGCTTGTGAATTCACCATGACAAGGATTGTGGTTGCTGCTGGAGTAGGTTATACCCCCTTCAACCAGTAACCCAATTTCTTACAACCATTAATAAAGGCAATGAGATAATTAACAATATTTGCACAGAGTGACAGTAATGGTCATGGGACATGACCACGTTTCCCATTTGGGAAGCTGAAATTCTCACCCCTAACATGAATGTAGTGGAGTTCAATGCTGGCAAAAGAGAAGTAGCTGTGACAGCCTAGGGACACCATTCCCTAACCTGCAACTTCTACCAATCTTCAGCCTGAAGAAGATATTCTTCTGAGTCACCATGTTATTGCTTAGTCAAAAGGACTGAAGGATCTCTTCTTCAGGTTTACAACTCTACCCAAATGTAGAGGTCACAATCCTCTCAATTGTTAAATCTACACTTACAGCTTTACCCAGTTTCAAATTTACAGACATCAGGAATTCCCAAACATTTTAAAGATCACTCCAAGAAACTTTGCAACAGCCCCAGCACTCTAGTAGTGCTTCTGGAAAAGGTGTGTGGATTTTCTTTTCTATGGATGGAAGCCAATGAGCATGTATAAGTTTACTTAATGTAGAGGAGTGCATGTGAAATTGTCTTTGCCTGAGCACAATTGTACTTTTATTTTGTTTTGGTATCTTTCTCCTTGCTTGCCTCATGGAGAAACTGCTTGCCATATACTCCCATTAATATATAGGGTGCCCCCTTCTCATTCCAATCTTAGAAAGAGGTTTACTTCGGCTGTTGACAGGACTGAGTCAAGGTGCATTGCACTGCACCAGTTTTGATGGGAGCTGTAAGGACTGCAATGGGTGGTTCGGGGTCAAGTTGTTTCGCATTGCATCAGTTCTGATTAGGCCACCGATCAGTAGCTGCGAAGGCTGGGTTCCAAGGTCCTGTGTCAGGTGGCATCGCTCTGTGTTGGTACTGATGAGGCCACTGATCAGGGGCTGTGATGCAAGGTCTTGAAATGTCCTACTTCTGGTTGCATTGCCCTGTGTTGATTTTTATGGAACTCAAAGCTATGTAGGGAGGAGTACTTGCTGAGGCCAGGCAAGGGTCCACTTTCTGGGAGGAACCTCTTGGGGATTAGGGACTCACTACAGCAGATGCCATCAGGGCACAGTCAGGTCCAGTTGCAGGTTTAGGCATGTCTAGTGCAGCAGGTCAGCTGGGCAGTTGCAGGTATGACTCCGGAGCTCTATGTGTCCCTGTGCGTCTGAACAGGAGGTAAGTCAGCTGACCCTTGGAGTCACTGAGGTAGCTTGGGATGATGGGAGCAGTGCTAGTCTTCCTTCTCACGCAGCAGGGCAGTCCTCCGGCAGCAGAACAGTCCTTCTTTAATGTCCATAGATTCAGTAGTGTACAGAAGAGTTGGCCTGAGAAGTCCAATATGTATATCTGGTGCCAACTTTGAAGTGGGAGGAACTTCTAAACTTATTCCCACATCTGGCTTTGTAATTTTCTACCTTCCCCTGCCCAGTCCCCCAATGGGTTTAGGCTGACAATAGCCTGGTGTCAAGTTCTTTGGGAGTATGCTGAGGCAGCTCCTTTGAAATAATAGTGGGGCAGCTACGTTCCTCCCATCATGACAGGATAGCTCATCCTGCCAACACCTACTCCTCCTTTTTCATCACTGTGTGGAAGGAATGCACAAATGCCACTGCCAACTACACCTAGCCACCCGACCCGGGATACAGACTGCAGGCATCAAATGGTTAGGATAAGTATAACTTTCTAAAAACGTCTTTTTAAGAATTGTGACTTCAAATCCGACTTTACCATTAAAGTGGGTTTTAATTTACAATTCATTTAAATTCACATGACATTGATACCTGTTCCACATCAAAAATGAATTTAGGAGTTTTTCACTATCGGGAAAATTCAAACTTAAAGGCATATGTCAAACTTTTTTAATACACTGCACCGTGTCCTATGGGGTATTTAGGGTGACATATATATGTTAAAAAGGAAGGTTTAGGCAAGGCAAGATATTTTTTTTGCAGGTTGAAATGTCAGTTTAAACCTGCACACAGGCTGCAATGGCAGGCCTGAGGACTACTTAAGTGGGTGACCCAACAAGTGTTGCAGGCCTACTAGTAGCATTTAATTTACAGGCTCTGAGTAGAAGTTGTACCATTTTACTTGGGACTTATAAGTAAAATAGATGTGCCAGTTGGGTATAAGCCAATTTACCATGTTTTTAGGAGTGAGCACCAGCACTTTACCACTTTTTAGTAGTGATAAAGTGCACTGAGTCCTGAGAGCCTACAAAAATAAATTACAACAAGCATAAGTAGGAGTGAAGGCAAAAAGTTTGGGGGAAGCCCACACCAAGCCTGTCAGGTTTAACATGCATTGACTCTTGTTCAGTGGACGATGATTGAACACTTGTTGGGTTTGCTCATTGATTGTTGGCTCTAGATGTAATGAGGGATATGTCTTCATTCCTTTTCCCTTTGCTGATCACCTCTCAAGTGTCATCGCACCACCACATAGTTTGTGTCTACTGCAGTGCATCGTCTTCAGTGTCCACGTATCTTAAGATTGCAGGCAATGACCACCTTCACTCAGCCCATCATCTACGCCCTCCTCTACATACTTGAAGAAATTAATCCGGTACTCACATGCAGAGCAGGTCTTGCCTTGCAGGAGGCAGTTCACTTGCGGCGGTGTCAATATCTTAAGCAGTACGTATAGGTCCGCTCGTGATTTCTGTAAGCTCTATTATCTGAGGCCGGTTGACCTGAACCTTTGGTTTGGTTTGGTGCACACCTCTTTGTTGACATCGTTGTCGACGGATGTTCTCGCTGATTCTCTTGAATATGCACTAAAAGTGTGAATTTTCTTCTCTTCCTTCTGCTTGCCTTGTCTTAGGATGAACTGTTCGTAATCAGAATTCAGTTGGGAGTTAAAATGTGCCTCAATTGCTGCCAACACTGAATCATAGTCATTATCATCTCCCTTTTCCAGTAATATATGGAATAGTTTGTAATTTCTTTGCCAGCAAACATACGTTAGGCTTTTTTTGATTCTGTGTTCCGTTTGTTAGTTTGCCCATCTATGTGACCCACATGAGGGCAGTTCTCACAGGTGCAACAAGTTCACTGAATGAGAGTATGTTGCACACCTCATGTTAGAAGTGAATGGGTACTTGGGTCATTCCCTCACTCATTAAAGCCCTTTCTGTTAGGCTAGTGCTGCCATCACCTCCTGGGTGAAGGTTGTAATTGTCTCGGTGCTGCTCACCCTGCATTTGTACTTGGCATCCGTAATGCTCTGATGCAAATAATCAGCTCAACATTTTTAGTATTTCCAGTATTCTGTAGTTTCTTTGGCTGTATTGCTTTCTGTGAGACACTGATGCAACACAGTAGTCTGACTGCTAAGTTGCACTCTTGCATCAGTTATTTCAATAAGTGCTAAAGTATAAAATAACCTCCTTACGCATCACCTTGGGAGGCGTAAGGATTTGGCGCTTCCCTAGGTTTACATGCTCTTGTAAATATGGGGTAGCATCAAAATCCATAGGTGTTGCATGTGAAAACCCACTACAACAACAATGGAATGCCCTCCGAGTGCAGAGTAAGGCAACACGGCGATTTGCTCTGCCTGGCCTTAATTCTTGTCTGTTTTAAAGCCATGATTGTGGCTTTGCGTAGCCTGATAAATATGAGCTTGTAAGCTGCACTGCTGGAGCCTCACAAAAAGTGATGCTTCAATAGCACAGGGAACTTGTAAATTAGCCCCTAGGTTTCTTTATCATGCCTATGATACATTGGGGCATATTATCAAGGTCCGGCGTTAAAAGTATTGCCGCTTTATCGGCAGAAAACTGCTGCTAAAGCGGCGATAATAGGCTTGATAATATGCCCTTGAGAATTCCCATAGAAACCCATGTTCTGGTGTCAACATGGGCTTTTATCGCTGGACCTTGATAATATGCCCCATTGTCTTTTACCTTCTATGTATCCAACAGAGCATTGAGAAAAAGAATAGATTCATGTCCAGACCAGTTCTTCTCAAAATCTTTAAAGCCACAACCCAATTTGTAGAGTGGCAAACTTTCACAGCCCACCTAGCTTCAATTGGCATGATGCAGGTGATTTTGTATTGTAACTAAAGCAGTGTGTGGTAGCGCACTGTCATTTACAGACAGCACATTTTCCTGGTTTACTGATAGCAATATATTGCACACATGATAATGTGTGAGAACTGTTTCAGTGAATATTTATTATTTGCGCATCGCCAACTAAAGTGTCTCATTTTGTTTTGATCCTATTAAAATAATAGTTTTCATCGCACTACAGAATTACATAAAAATTTGCTTTATGTATGCTTACCTAATTGCTGAATGTGTGCTATAAATTTACAGGTATTTATATTTTGTAGTGTGTTACAAAAAACAATATCCTACAGCCTTCCCTTATGGACTTGTGTACCTCAGCAGGATTGTCACATCATTCTCTTTACTTTGGGTTCTCAGACTGCAAAGTGAAAAGTATTTATCAACATCATTCCCTATGGTAAAAAAATAAGAAGCAATTTGTCAGAAGACAGAGCCTGAAATTTGACCTCTGTCTTTGAGACACACTAAATGTGGCAAGATAAATACATGATTGAAAGTCACCTTCATTTATTGCTTAAACTTCTATAACCCAACAAACATCTGCTTGTAACTGACTAGTGGGAAGAATAGGTCTAGACTGCTCATTTGGAAAAGCATGTCCATTTCACTTTTATCTTTAATTTTGTACAGTGTTTGATAATTTGCAGTTAAGAGAATAATTAATAATATTTTCATTTGATATAATAAATGTATGTATGCTGAAGCCTTTCTCTACAGTCTAAATATGTTTATTTTTATGTTTGAGGGTCCAATAGCATGCTTCACACAACCTCCTGGAAACCTCAGAGCGTGTATCAAGAAAGAAACGATGGTAACACCCACAAGTGGGGTGACCTTTTATTTTTCATTTAATTTAATCTGAAATGACATCACTGATGATGTCACAGATGACAACATCCACAGCACCACTCACATACCCATTCACAGCCCCATACAAGAAAGAGGGGAGAGGTTGTGGCCTTACGGCCAGAGCTGCTGACTTTGGAGCTGGGGAACCACGTTCGAGCCTCAGCTCAGCTCAGTTTCCTGTGAATCTGGGCAAATCACTTAATCTCCCTGTGCTAGCCAAAAAACAAATGTGTCCTTGTGTGACGTAACTGGTGCTCATGTAAAGCACTCCAATACTTTCGGGTCGAGTTTATGCTATATAAATCTGCAAACAAAATACAACCTCTTATGCACCCACACAACCACTCACATAGCCACTCAGAAACCCATTCAACTATTCACAAACACTCACTCACTCACTCATACAGCCACTCACAATGCAACTGACCCACCTATATAGCTACTAAACACCAACTCACTCACCCATACAGCCACTCTCAAACCCATTCATTCATCCACATAGCCACACACACACACACTAACTCACCCATATAGCCACTCATACTAGTACTCACTCACCCATACATCCACTCACACACTATTGCAGCCACTCAGACATTCACTCACTCACCTATACAGCCACCCACACAAGCAGTCACTCATCAATGTAGTTACTCACACAGCCTCTTTCTCATCTATGCAGCTAATAACAGAGCTACGCATTCACACACTGGATCACCTATATATGTACATGGTTGTATGGGTGAGTGAGTGGCTGTGTTAAGAGGCTGTATGGGTAAGTGAGTTGGTGTATGCGTAGCTGTATATGTTAATAAGTGGGTGTGTAAGTAGCTGTATGGGTGAGTATGTGGCTGTATAGGTAAGAGACTGGTTGTATGAGTAGCTCTATGGATGAATGAGTAGTTGTGTGAGTACTTGTATGGATCTGTGAATGGGTATATGATGGCTGTTTGGGCACATTTGTTGGTATATGAGAGGTTGTATAGGAGTGTGAGTGGGTATGTGAGTGCTTCTGTGGATGATGTAATTTGAGATGTCATGAGTGGCGTCATCGTGATGTCACTGATAAGCCTGGGCATACTTTGCGTAGTAGCGCTACGCATAGCTACGCGAAGTGCACTTCGCACTACGCTAGATACGCGTAGCGCTAAGCAAACTGTGTAGTGCGCTGTTCGGGATGATTGCACAGTGCTGGATGCTTGTCCGCACTGTGCAATCATTGAAAACGGCATCTTGCACAGTGCGAGTTGTTGTTTTCTGCCGCTCGAGTAGATTTTTACTCGAGCGGCAGCTTTCTCAAAGCGGACTGATAGTTTCTCATCGCGAGCGGTTGCAAGCATACACAACCACTCCCAATGAGAAACCTGACCTCCTCACGTTGAGAATCTCGCCGGGAGGTTTATTTTCCACGCTCGCGATCGCCAACTTGATGTTGCTAATCGCGAATGAGGAAAAAGTCTCGCCGGGATGTAATTTTGCTCGCTCGCGGTCACCAACTTGACGTTGAGGACCGCGAGCGAGCAAAAAATGCCAACTACGCTACGCTATGCGTTTTTGCACTGTGCTACGTGCAATTTGCGTAGCGCGAAGTAGCACAAACTACGCGAGCGTAGCGTAGTTGGCCGCCCAGGGTTAGTCACTGACCATGTCATGAATGAAGTAATATGTGAGGTCATAAGTAGTGCATTGCGGGGGCATAAGTTATAGTTAGCGCAGCTAAATGTTACCGCAGAATTTCACTTGCTTCGTACAAGTGAAATCTGAGCCTAACTAATCTTTTAGATTTATTTCCTAACTATAACATTCCTGTAACCTTTGTTTTTAGTGTGAATTTCTTAAATGTAACCACCGACCTTTGACAGTGAATGTGTGAGTCAGTGCATGAGTGTCTCAGTAAGTCTGAGAGTGGGAGTGTGAGTCTCTGAGTGAGTCTGTGACTCAGTTAGAGAGTGTCTTTGTGCTCCCTGTTTTACCCCCTTCTGCTCTGCTTTGCTTTTTCTGCATGTTTTTCTGACCTCTGTTTTGCCTTTCTTGATTGTTTTTCCGTATCTGTTTTTCCTTTTCTGCAAATAATTCTGCCCTATATTTTCCTCTTTCTGCTCGTTGCTGACTTTTATTTTGCCTCTTTCTGCTTGTTTTCCACCTTTATTTTGCCGCTTGCTGCTTATTTCTGACCTCTATTTTGACTTGATTCTGTTTCATTCTGCTCTCTTATGACCTTTATTCTGCCTCTTTCTGCTTATTGCTGACATTTATTTTGCCCCCTTCTGATAATTTCTCTCCTTACCTTTATTTTGCCTCTTCCTTCTGATTTCTTACCTTTATTCTACCTGTTGCTGCTGGCTTCTGACCTCTATTTTGCCTCTTTCTGCTAATTTCTAAGCATTCTGTTGCCTCTTTCTGCTAGTTTTTCACATTTATTTTGCCTCTTTCTGCTTGTGGCTGACCTTTATTCAGTCTCTTTATGCTCTTTTCTTACCTTTATGTTGCCTCTTTCTGCTCATTGCTGACCTTTATTCTGCCTCTTTCTCACCTTCATCTTGCCTCTTTCTCCTCTCTTTGCTGACCTTTTTATGTGCTTTTCTGCTAGTTTCTGACCTTTATTTTGCCTCTTTCTGTTCTTTTATCCGGGACTGTGGGGAGCCTTAAGGCCCCTGCGGTCTTAGCCGGCTTCCTGCCTCCTGCAGGACCTGGCATTGCTTCTGTATGGAGGGGTCTTCTGGAAAGATAGCTGACTCCATGTGGAGGAATAGTTTCATCGCTTTCCCTTTCCACATGTCTGCGAGCAGGGAAAGAGATTAAACCTCTGCTTCCAGTGGGTAGGAGCACTTTGACAGCTCCTGCCTGATGCAACTTAAGGGTTTTCTTTTACTTGGCGGGAGCTGTCAAAGCTTCTGTCAAGCAAAAGCAAACAACTATATTCCGGGAGTGGGCTCCCTGGGAGATAGCAGGAGCCAGCCCTGGAGCTTGGTGGACCCCAAGGCCATTTATGGTTCCAGGAGGGGGGCTGCACATACCCCCTTCCTCCTATTTGCACAGGTCACTGAAGAAAGGTGGTGGTGGTCCCGGGGCTGTATGTTGCCTGGGAGGGTGCCACGCAGCCCCTTCTTCATTTGAAACAAATATTCAGCCCCAGGGAGGTGTTGGACTCAGGGTTGGTGGAGTCCGCACAGTCCCTTTAATTTTTAACTTAAAGCCCTGTCAAGGTGGTGGCCCCTGGGGCAATAATAAGTCCTAGGAAGGGACCCCATGAGCCCCCTCCATATTTTTTAAAATAGAAATCTTCCTGGGACCTGGCCCACCATTAGTTGCGGATCCACTGAGATTTTTCCCCCAAGGGAGATCAAAGAGACCAGATGTTTTCTCAGGGCCTCTGCTGAAATCGAGTCCCAAGATAGCTGCTGACACTTCCTGTTCGAAGTGTTAGCAGCCAATCACATTTCCTCACAGGTTCTGTCGGATCCTCAGAGGATCCGCAACCCTATATATACAAATTTGGATTTCCCTTACTATTTCCATAACTACTGAACAGATTTACACCGTTTTACATAGAGTTCAAATTCTGGACCAACAGCTACTTTTCTGCCAAATCTGGTAATTCCGTTCAGCATTCGGGCTGTAGTTGTGTCTAAAATGCGAATTTCTAAGGTTTTTTAAATGCAAAATCCTCCCTATAACGTCCCTGTATCCTTTGGGTTTTTTCAGTGAATTTCCATGGTTTTTAGGTCTTGCCTGAGTGAGGGCATGCGCTGCTCTGGCGAGATGTTTAGTAAGTGGGCTTCAAAAAGTTTACCACACGCTTTTTGTGTGACCTAAAGTGAGCGGTTACGCGTACGGTTACGAGCACAGGCGCCATCTGGCTTTCCTCTCTCATCATGGCTCATTAAGTGCATCGCTCACCCGGTCTCTTATCTTCACCCAACTCAGCCGTTATCTTTAATCCCATTCCGTCTCCCCAAAACCTCTCCTGTCTTCACCATGTCAGACTAAATGCTCCCCTCATGGTTATTTAGCAGTCCTTTCTCCGCCTTCTGGACTTCTATTGCCACCCTTGTTCGCTGACTTTACTTTCTCTCCCAGGAGTTGAGAGTTGAAAACACCGCGGTGAAATGCAGTCCTCACAGCATCCTCGTGAGCCTTCCAGCCGCCTACCATGAGCACGAGCTGACCCGCCGGTGACTCACACACCGCACCGTCCCTGACTCTCAGCGGGTCACGCTCCGAGTCGAGACGGGCGCCGTTTTTAAAAAAAATTACATTCCCTGGTGACTTCCACATAGCTTGTGAGTTTTTGTATACTGTGCTTGGTTTGATCATGTACACAATGTGCACTATCCAACATGACCCCTTGTACAGATCGTTCTTATTATGGGAAGCTATTTATGCGAGCAGGATTCTCCATTTAATTTATTTTTTATTTTTATACTGTCTAAAATGGTAAATGTATTCTGTTTTATATTTAATTGTACTTTCATGGTTTTGTCATAAACCAAATGAAGATCATTACTACTGAGGTGATGCAGACGGCTAACACCTCCAATTTGAACATTGTCTGGCACCACTGCTCACCTGCAAACTTATCCCTCATTCCCCCCCACACCCCAACACACAGTTTCCATTCTCACATTTCCCTCAACCGCTTGGTCTACTCCCACAAATTCCATTCTCCCTTTCACCTCTCCCTTGACTATGTCTACCCTCTTCACCTGAAGCCACTTAACCCCTTGTTTTCTCCTCCTGCGGCTTACCACCTTCCTCTCACGTCACCTGAACATCCAGAGGCCCTTTTCCTACAGGCACATTTTCGGCACAGAACTGGTCTCCTCACTGCTTCACACGCCATGAAGGCAGATGGGCTTGAAACATGCACTTTAAAACCATCTACAGGCTGTAAACACGCAATACTGCTTCTCGAATAGTGTTGCTTTATATCAAACTGCGCCTTGGCCTGCCCACCCCACCTCATACATGCATTCCGCCTCCCGCACAACATCCTCATACCACCACGTGACCTCACTCCTCTCCCCCACACCCCCCTCTTTGCCAACTCAGAGGTGTTCGGACATTCAAAACCAACAAGCATTGGCATAGCCAATAGGTCTCACCTTTGGGACCTTATAAGTATTTAGTTATGCAGCACAATATCCTTACTGCAACAACATTAACTGTTGCATGGCTAAACACTTATAAGGTCCCACAGGCAAGACCTATTGGCTATGCCAATGCTTAAGTCGCAATGATGTTTGCAGAATGGTGTGGAAGGGGACAGGGCCTCTGACCAGCTCTCAGTAATCCTGCTGTGTAGGACTTACAGAAAGTACCAGGAGGACTTTTTGGTCTCCAAGGTCCTTTAGCACCCAAGAGAACTGTATCCCCCAAACAGTTGTGTGCCAGGAGACACATTTTAGAGTGGTGCAGAAAGGGGGCATGGCCTCAAAAAACCTCTTAGCAAACTGACTGTGTGTGACTTGCTGGAGGTAACAGGAGGGATAGTCAGCCCCCAAATATATTCAATAGCCAAGGGGACTTCATCCCCTAACTAGTACTATGCCAGGAGGCGCGTTTGCAGAATGGTGGAGAAAGGACGTCTTTGATGATTCCACAGGTATTGCCTCTATGATTCTATGAGTTCCATTGCCAAGGACCCCCTGTGAATTATCAGGTGTTTTTAACAAAGTGTAAAACACACATATAGACATGTTTTACATAAGGTTTCAGTGTAGCTATTTAGTTAAATACTAATTTAACTTTCCCCTTTTTATTTATTTGTCAAAATAACTCAATAAAAAATGCATTTTTCTTCATCACAGCAACACCGAAGTCATGTAGTCATGAATACAAATGACAAAGTGTAAAACAGATATATAGACTTATTTTACACAAACAACAGTTTGAAAAAATAACTCTACATCTGAACTCATGAATAGACCATAGCTACCAAAGACCAATCAAACTACCCATTGTTACCCCAACTCATGGGGAATTAAAAACTGCTGCAAAACTAGTGCATTGCACAACCTGCGAACACTACATTACCGGGAAAATAAGGAATATCATTTGATAGTATACTTTTCAGTAAAATGAATACGAAGTATACATCCTCTCCTCCTTCTTGAATCTTCTTTTCCAGAACTTTATTGTTAGCAGGTGGTTGATTTTGGCTGGAGACTTTTTTGGGGCTCATGTGTGACGATGTTCATATTATATCATATTAATATTTATCATAGAAAATGTCTCCAACTGCTGATCAAGCAGAGAGATCCTGGAGGACCATCTACATCAGTGACAGCAGCAACAATTCCAGGCCAGTAAGTCTCTTCAGAGATACAGACTGCTAGTACAGATATGGCTCTAGACTTTTTAAAAAAATGACCATGTATTGCATGGACTGTAGTGTTGTTATGAGAGCCGGTGAGCAGTGTGTTACAGCTATTTACAATGCTTCCAAAAATCATACATGCTAATTTCTTTCCCCCTTTTTTATTTTTTGCACATTTCATGAGAGGAGTTTATATTGAGCAGCAAGAAGGCAATGCAAAGTTGAAAGGCCCTTGACTTCAGTGGCAGCCTCAACATCACCTTCCATTCAAAACTCCAATCTCAACTTCAAGATTTGGCTCCACATTTTCCCCCGATGGCATCATACTGCATGGATACAGCCCTTTGCAATGCTACAAAGAATAATAAATGTTGATTTATTTTTTATTTTTGACCCAAAAATGGCTATCTAATATCTATGTATTGTTCATTTTATTATCTTCTAATATATTGTAACATTACTTACACATAACTTGCGGAAGACATAAGTCAAACCGTTTCTCTACAAATAAATACACAGGTAACTTTTGCCAATTATCATTATTTACTATTTATATATGTCTACAGTCTGTTTTTAAATCTTCTTTTAAGTGCATCGACAACATATACAAATATACTCTGTTTTTTTAGACAACACTGTGTTAAATTTTGTAATTTCTTCATTAAAACTACCAACTGTAATATATGTGTTCTGTTCTGCATCTCCTCCTCTTAACAACTCTTTATTTTCCCTAAAATTCTGCTCAGGACCAAAGAAACAAAACTACACATCACCACAAACCTTTTCTACATCTGACTCACTACCATTCAAAAGAGCTCTATTCATTTCTCCTAAACTTAAAGCAGGAGTTCCCATTGTTGAGAGTGGTATAACTTATTTTGTGTTTTAAACTTTGCCTTGGAAAGATACGTAGGATTTTTCTTAATAGATCAATGGATTGCTGTCTAATACTACAGACACTACTACAATTCCATTTGTATACAGGAACCAGACTATGTCTTCCTTGTAAATCTTCTGCAATAACTTCTTCTAAATTTCTAGGTACCATCACCTCTTTTGCTATAGGACTACTATTCTTCATTCCATAACATCGTCCTCTTTCATCAATAACATGAACTAATCTGTTATCCTGGAGATAGATGTCTTCATTAAAGAAAGGCTCTATACTGGAAGTATGTATTTATTCTCCACTAAAATCTGTACAAAAGTTACTTCTATTCACTAATCTTTTCTTCTGGTTTTATCTCCTTATGCACACCACTATTTTGTCAAGAGTGTTCATTCTATTTAGAATCAAACTGAAAAGCCTCCTCTTCAAAGCAAAAGCCTTATCAACTACTCAACTTGTTCTTTCTGTTTCACTTCATCTCTTCTTCATCTCCACTTTTTTAAATGTATCACTGAATTTACAACCACTCTACTACAAAACATCCTGGCTCTGATTTCCTTAAAGTGCTTCTGTCTCCTGGTTATGTTGGGTCTATGTTTGTTTCAATCATTTTTCTTATTCCAAAGTACATTTTGTCCACTCTTCTTGTTTCTCATAGTCATAATTGTATTTTCTTTATTTTGTAATCTTTGCAAATTCCCACATATATTTTTAAGAAATGACTTTATCCTCTTGCCAATTGCTCTTTTTTCTTTCAGCACTTTTTCTGCATTTTGCCCCTTTTTTAACTCAATTCTACAGAGATACTGTAATTGCTTTTGTTGCTTTTTCGTCTGAGCTTTTGTAGGCATTCTAACTGCGTGTACTTATGTATATCTTGTTCTGTTAAAAAAAAACAAGTATATTTGTATTTTGTACCCTACCCAACATACAAACTACTTTAGTACTGGCTTACACATAATACAAAATCAGTTTTTATGGTATGTTGCAGTCTTAAATCTACAAATGAACCTAGATGCACGTACTTCAGTAAAGCAGACCCAGAGCAAAACACAGAACTTTATTTATTAGATACCTTTTAACATTTTAGCTCCCTGTCCTACAACACAGCTGCACCATATCTCACTTTTAATTTATACATGGTGAAAGATCAGTGCATCCTTTCTGGAGCAAATTTTAAAATGAACATCAAAGCAAGGGAGAATATTCACGAGCCCCATGCGCCAAAACATCACTTTTTTTGGCACATCATTGGCATAGTGTGATGCTCTATATTTACAAGGCCATGTAAAGCCACTCTGCATGTCTTTTAGTGGCCTTGTAAATACAGGCCCTTTTCACACAGAACTTTGCGTGAAAGGAGCGTGCCATGGGTGGTGCTGTGGGTGTTCCCATGCAACACCCACGCATTTTGCCACATTCCCAGATTTACAGCGAATTGTACACCTGGGAATATTTCAGAATTCTATGCCTCCCCAGTGGAGGTGTAGGAAAGCACAACAACGAGAAATACTTTAATTTCTTGCTGTAAATACGACGCATCCCTGCGCATTAAATGTAATGCAGCACAGCCAAATGGCTTGTGGCCCTGCACCTTATTACCCAAATGTAGAAGTACATACAGTGTCTCAACACTGTAAATCCAAAAACACACGATGAGAGCTATTTGCGTGCCTCTCTACCACTGTGCAAAAAGAACTGTTGATGGACAGAATGCAGAACAATGTCATACATTCACCCCAGTAAAGAGATCTGGGCCTAAATTCATCGTTTTTTTGCTCACCATGCCATTCCAGTTTGGACCCAGCCATATGCAAATCAGTCTTGACCCTGTGCTCCATGGGAACAGTCCAGCCCGATCTGCCAGGTCAGATCCTCCCTGGACTGGAAACAAGCATCCGAGGACCGGTTTTGTGGTTTCACCCCTCTTCAGCCAGGATAGCTTAATTCCAGTGGCATGGAGAGCACAAGACTCACGTCTGAGCATACCCATCCCACTCGGCGTGACAAATGCAAAAAGAACTGTTGATGGACAGAATGCAGAACAAAGTCATACATTCACCCCAGAACAGAGATATGGGCCTAAATTCATCGTTGTTTTGCTCACCAAGCCATTCCAGTTTGGACCCAGCCATATGCAAATCAGTCTTGACCCTGTGCCCCATGGGAACAGTCCAGCCCGAACTGCCAGGCCAGGTCCTCCCTGGACTGGAAACAAGCATCCTAGGACCGGTTTCGGGGTTTCACCCCTCTTCAGCCAGGATAGCTTGATTCCAGTGGCATGGAGAGCACAGGACTCACGTCTGAGCATACCCATCCCACTCGGGGTGACAAATGCAAAAAGAACTGTTGATGGACACAATGCAGAACAATGTCATACATTCACCCCAGTACAGAGATCTGGGCCTAAATCCATACTTTTTTTGCTCACCATGCCATTCCAGTTTGGACCTAGCCATATGCAAATCAGTCTTGACCCTGTGCCCCATGGGAACAGTTCAGCCCGAACTGCCAGGCCAGGTCCTCCCTGGACTGTAAACAAGCATCCTATGACCGGTTTCGGGGTTTCACCCCTCTTCAGCCAGGATAGCTTGATTCCAGTGGCATGGAGAGCACGGGACTCACGTGTGAGCATACCCATCCCACTCGGGGTGACAAATGCAAAAAGAAATGTTGATGGACAGAAAGCGGAACAATGTCATACATTCATCCCAGTACAGAGATCTGGGCCTAAATCCATCATTTTTTTGCTCACCATGCCATTCCAGTTTGGACCCAGCGAAATGCAAATCAGTCTTGACACTGTGCCCCATGGGAACAGTCCAGCCCGAACTGCCAGGCCAGGTCCTCCCTGGACTGGAAACAAGCATCCTAGGACCGGTTTCGGGGTTTCACCCCTCTTCAGCCAGGATAGCTTGATTCCAGTGGCATGGAGAGCACGGGACTCACATCTGAGTATACCCATCCCACTCGGGGTGACACAGGCAAAAAGAACTGTTGATGGACAGAATGCAGAACAATGTCATACATTCACCCTAGTACAGAGATCTGGGCCAAAATTCCTCGTTTTTTTGCTCACCATGCCATTCCAGTTTGAACCCAGCCATATGCAAATCAGTCTTGACCCTGTGCCCCATGGGAAGAGTCCAGCCCGAACTGCCAGGTCAGGTCCTCCCTGGACTGGAAACAAGCATCCGAGGACCGGTTTTGGGGTTTCATCCCTCTTCAGCCAGGATAGCTTAATTCCAGTGGCATGGAGAGCACGGGACTCACGTCTGAGCATACCCATCGCACTCGGGGTGACAAATGCAAAAAGACCTGTTGATGGACAGAATGCAGAACAATGTCATACATTCACCCCAGAACAGAGATATGGGCCTAAATCCATTGGTTTTTTGCTCACCATGCCATTCCAGTTTGGACCCAGCCATATGCAAATCAGTCTTGACCCTGTGCCCCATGGGAACAGTCCAGCCCGAAATGCCAGGCCAGGTCCTCCCTGCACTGGAAACAAGCATCCTAGGACCGGTTTCTGGGTTTCACCCCTCTTCAGCCAGGATAGCTTGATTCCAGTGGCATGGAGAGCCCAGGACTCACGTCTGAGCATACCCATCCCACTAGGGGTGAAAATGCAAAAAGAACTGTTGATGGACACAATGCAGAACAATGTCATACATTCACCCCAGTACAGAGATCTGGGCCTAAATCCATCGTTTTTTTGCTCACCATGCCATTCCAGTTTGGACCCAGCCATATGCAAATCAGTCTTGACCCTGTGCCCCCATGAGAACAGTCCAGCCCGAACTGCCAGGCCAGGTCCTCCCTGGACTGGAAACAAGCATCCTATGACCGGTTTCGGGGTTTCACCCCTCTTCAGCCAGGATAGCTTGATTCTAGTGGCATGGAGAGCACGGGACTCAAGTCTGAGCATACCCATCCCACTCGGGGTGACAAATGCAAAAAGAACTGTTGATGGACAGAAAGCAGAACAATGTCATACATTCACCCCAGTACAGAGATCTGGGCCTAAATCCATCATTTTTTTGCTCACCATGCCATTCCAGTTTGGACCCAGCCATATGCATATCAGTCTTCACCCTGTACCCCATGGGAACAGTCCAGCCCGAACTGCCAGGCCAGGTCCTCCCTGGACTGGAAACAAGCCTCCTAGGACTGGTTTCGGGGTTTCACCCCTCTTCAGCCAGGATAGCTTGATTCCAGTGGCATGGAGAGCACGGGACTCACGTCTGAGCATACCCATCCCACTCGGGTGACAAATGCAAAAAGAACTGTTGATGGACAGAAGGCAGAACAATGTCATACATTCACCCCAGTACAGAGATCTGGGCCTAAATCCATCGTTTTTTTGCTCACCATACCATTCCAGTTTGGACCCAGCCATATGCAAATCAGTCTTGACTCTATGCCCCATGGGAACAGTTCAGCCCGATCTGCCAGGCCAGGTCCTCCCTGGACTGGAAACAAACATCCTAGGACCGGTTTCGGGGTTTCACCCCTCTTCAGCCAGGATAGCTTGATTCTGGTGGCATGGAGAGCACGGCACTCACGTCTGAGCATACCCATCCCACTCGGGCTGACAAATGCAAAAAGAACTGTTGATGGACAGAATGCAGAACAATGCCATACATTCATCCCAGTACTGAGATCTGGGCCTAAATCCATCGTTTTTTTTGCTCACCATGCTATTCCAGTTTGGACCCAGCCATATGCAAATCAATCTTGACCCTGTGCCCCATGGGAACAGTCCAGCCCGAACTGCCAGGCCAGGTCCTCCCTGGACTGGAAACAAGCATCCTAGGACCGATTTCGGGGTTTCCCCCCTCTTCAGCCAGGATAGCTTGATTCCAGTGGCATGGAGAGCACGGGACTCCAGGGAAGACATGGCTTGGCAGTTCGGGCTGGACTGTTCCCATGAGGCACAGGGTCAAGACTGATTTGCATATGGCCATGTCTGAACTGGGGTGGCGTGGTGAGCAAAATAACGATGGATTTAGGCCCAGATCTCTGTACTGGGGTAAATGTATGACATTGTTCTGCATTCTGTCCATCAACTGTTGTTTTTGCATTTGTCTCCTCAAGTGGGACGGGTATGCTCAGACGTGAGTCCCATTCTCTCCATGCCACTGGAATCAAGCTATCCTGGCTGAAGAGGGGTGAAACCCCGAAACTGGTCCGAGGATGCTTTATTCCGGTCCAGGGAAGACATGGCTTGGCAGTTCGGGCTGGACTGTTCCCTTGAGGCACAGGGTCAAGTCTGATCTGCATATGGCCATGTCTGAACTGGGGTGGCGTGGTGAGCAAAATAACGATGTATTTAGGCCCAGATCTCTGTACTGGGGTAAATGTATGACATTGTTCTGCATTCTGTCCATCAACTGTTGTTTTTGCATTTGTCTCCTCAAGTGGGACGGGTATGCTCAGACGTGAGTCCCATTCTCTCCATGCCACTGGAATCAAGCTATCCTGGCTGAAGAGGGGTGAAACCCCGAAACTGGTCCGAGGATGCTTTATTCCGGTCCAGGGAAGACATGGCTTGGCAGTTCGGGCTGGACTGTTCCCTTGAGGCACAGGGTCAAGTCTGATCTGCATATGGCCATGTCTGAACTGGGGTGGCGTGGTGAGCAAAATAACGATGTATTTAGGCCCAGATCTCTGTACTGGGGTGAATGTATGACATTGTTATGCTTTCTGTCCATCGACAGTTCTTTTTGCATTTGTCACCCCGAGTGGGATGGGTATGCTCAGACGTGAGTCCCGTGTTCTCTATGCCACTGGAATCAAGCTATCCTGGCTGAAGAGGGGTGAAACCCCGAAACCGGTCCTAGGATGCTTGATTCCAGTCCAGGGAAGACATTGCTTGGCAGTTCGGGCTGGACTCTTCCCATGAGGCACAGGGTCAAGACTGATTTGCATATGGCCATGTCTGAACTGGGGTGGCGTGGTGAGCAAAATAACGATGGATTTAGGCCCAGATCTCTGTACTGCGGTGAATGTATGACATTGTTCTGCATTCTGTCCATCAACTGTTGTTTTTGCATTTCTCTACCACTGTGTCACTGGTTTTATTTTGTATCTCAGTACTTTTCTACTTAAATGTATCTGAGTTTAAGTTTGGGAAACCTTGCACATAAAAATCTGCACATCTATATCCAACCACATGTTTTACTAATTCTTCCAAGTACTTGCAAAGAGTGTGCAGTAAACAAGACACGTTTCCGCAGTCGCCTTTGTCAGTGTCAGGTGCGCCGTTGACGGACACAGTTTAACAAATTTCCATGGCCATAGACAAGGGACTTTGCGGAGGAAACTCAACAATGCCATCTTGGCCTGGTGTGCATGACGGCAGTATTTACATATTTACAAACTTATTTGCATAAAGCAATCGTATCAATGTGGGTACATATAGTTATAGTTAGGACCTGGTTTCAATAGGAAAAACATTTTTTGATTTGGCTATACCTTTGGCATCATTTGACCAATCTTCATGAAATTTTCCCCAAAATGTGTCAAGGTGAGTTCTATTGTACTGGAAAGATTGAGGGTGCTCCGTGCAGTGGGGAACGAGAATTTGAAATGCGAAATAAGGTTGCATTTGTAATGTTAATTCCAATTGGGACCTTTAGCCACACCTACAGCCCGAACTGCTGAGCAGAATTTCACCAAATTTGGCAGGGAGGTAGATGTCAGTTCAAGGAAATGCCTTGTTCTCATTTGGTGTCAATCCTTTCAGTAGTTGTTGAGAAATGTACGTTTGAATTTATAGTGATATCTTTGGCCTTGGATATTTTGCTGTTGTTTCTTGATGAATCACGAATGCACGCACAAATAGGAACGCTCTGATTGGTTGGATGCACCTCGAACAGAAAGTTGCGGCTGCCATTTTAGCTATCGGGAACAGTTCCGCGGGATGAAAATTTCTGAAAAAGCTGACATAAGGTGTCAGAGTAGAGGTGCTCTGACACCATGTTTGAGAAATAGGGGTGTTAGTGACACAAGTTATGTGTCCCCAATTTTTTTTTTATCGTGTGCGATATTTGCGGCAACTCCGACACTGCCAGCACGGTCCCTGTGTACCTTCGCAGGGACATCACTACTATCAAAGTTGTAACGAATATTGAAAAAAAATATTAAAAAATATATCAGTGAGTCATTAATATGCATTGTTAGACATTTAGATTTTGATAAATGTTTTATAGAGTTATTTATATAGTGAGTTATCTACTGTGATGGTTAGAATTAATTATATAGTCATCATTTTTGGATGTGTTGGTGGCAACTAAATGTCTGCTTTTGTTTTCCATTTTCACGATGTGTCCACGGGGATCGCCATTACCGAGGTCATCGCTATCTCCGGATTTGCCGCAAAAATGGAAAATAGGTTTTAGAGATGGTTGTTCTAGAAATACACAAAAAAAACATGAGTTTGAAGTGTACAGTAATAAAACTATAGGGTATAAAATACTGTAATATGTGTGCATATATGTGTTTTCACTTTTTGGAAAAGGCGTGATTGTTGCGGTTAACGGTGTTGTCGCGATGTCCTGAATAACCATAAAAAAGGAATATTGGTCTTAAAGAGGGTTTTTAAAGAAATGTAGCACAAAAATATGAGTTTAAACATGCTTTGAAAGAAGTATGTATATAGTAATATGTGTAGGGCAATGTTCTGAATGGATTCTTTTGCATATTATTTTTGGATGTGTTGATGGTCATTAAATGTCTCCTTTCGTTCTCGGCTTTCACAACATGTCTTGGGGAATTGCTATTACCAACGTCATTGTGACCTCCAGAGTCAAGGTGAAAATATATAATAGGTTTGAGAGATTGTTTTTATAGAAACTCTATACAAAAACATGAGTTTAAAGAATATCTTAAGAAACCGCTCCTTTGCGAAATACTGTAGTATGTGTGGATATATGTGTTTTACACTTTATGAAAAAGGCGAGATCGTCACGGTTGATGGCGATGTCACAATGCCCCGAATAACCACGAAAACGGAAAATAGGTCTGCAAGATGGTTTTTAAAGAAACTTAGTACAAAAATAAGAATTTAAACTTTGAAAGAAGCATGTATATAGTAATATGTTTAGGCAATGTTCCAAATGAATTTTTTTCCATAATATTTTGGGATATGTCGGTGGTCATTAAATGTCTGCTCGTCATTAAGATCCCCAAAAATGAAAGAAAAAAAGCTTCACAATATTTTGGAGACTAGGGTGGCTCTGATAAAAGCCATTGTGTTGGTTGTGTGTATATAACAGCTACACAGCTGCAGAGTTTCAGGTTACTTAGAAACACCCTATTGCCTTCATCTGTAAAGTGCACTCTATCATTTCTATAAATTCCCTGCATGTCAAAACACAGATTGTTGTTATAGATACAGCCCATGTGATTGTCTCTGAGGAATGCAGAAACAGTTTTATTAACATGTTTCCTGGCTTTGTCAATCTGTGCGCAGAATTGATTTGACCACTTCCATTTCTGTCAAATATTAGAGTACTTCAAGACAGTGTGAGTGAAAAGCGACTTCAGTGCTGCAAAGGTTTCTTTCATTAGTATTTCCAGCCCTATCCCAGTCAAATTGCCTAGATAATTGCCACAGCAGTGCACAATCATGAGATGAGGAGCTTGGGAATCAACAATTGATTTAACCAAAGCCAGCACCTGATGAATCTTTAAGCCTCTCTGGCCAAACCAAGTATACTGCACATTTGGCAATCCCAACTCCCTGTCAATACCTTTTTTTTGCAGCCCCTGTGGCCCAATAGATAAAGCTGTGGCCCACAATACATTCTGTAGGCACTTTGAAGTGAAGGAGCAATTGTAGTCAGTAGAAGGCTGGAGATGAATGAGGACATTTTCCCAAGGAAAAGCAGTTAAAATTGAGTTGTTTTTTTAAAAGATATATTTCATTGTATGCTGTCAGCATGAAAGTGAATACAATTAGGTAGTGTGTTCTTAGTACCATAGGAAGAAGTCTTATTAGTGGCTGTTCTTTAAAAAAAGAAATTTGATACAGACGTTGATATTCTTTTGAATATGTGGAGTAAACCACACCCGCTGTATTTCATTTGGAAGTAGCATGTTCCTTCTAGAATGTGCTGTGAACTTGTGACCTACTGGTTCCACTGGGTTGAATGTTGATGATTGATGACACAATTTAAGTAATTGTAAGCTTTGCTTTCCAACTCAGGACTAGGTAATAAACTGCCATGTGGTATTTACATTTTTAAAAATGAAGCTAGATATAGGTTTTAACTCCCATTATTTTCTCTATTTTGCCACGATCATCATGAATACACTGCAAATATACATAGGTAGGAATCTCTTTTTGAAAAGGAGGGAAAGGGTCAACAGTCACTAACCATTCATAAATGAGACAGTGCAGTCTAAAATGAAAGACATGATTTAATTTGCTGTCTTTCTCATGATCAGAGAGTGCAAAGTTGAAGAGGTTGCCATTTCATGGTTGCTTTGTATGAGAGTGGTGTACCATTTTTGTGCTTAGTTTTTACAAATCCTAACAGTGTCAAAACTATCCAGAAAGAGCTAAAACAACAATATAATCTACAAACTATATTCACTGATATGTACATCGCTTTTTAATCCTTTATAAAAATTACATTAGAAATGAAGATTTATATGGGAGTTTGATAAAAAAGACTATCACAGTGATATGAAAAAATATACCAGATGAACTGTATCAATTAGAGGCTATGTTTTTAAGAGGTTAGTGGTGAATGTTTAGGGAAGTAAGAGAAAAATGAATTAGTGCCTCTTTATTACATTGGGTACTTTATTGAAAAATAATAGCATAGCATTGTGGAAAGTTGCAATGAATAACTAAGAATGTTTTAAATGTCTAAATATAATGTGCAAAAGAGATACTTCTGTCATATGCATTCTGGGAGTTGTAGTACTTTTAGTAACATTATTAAACAGGAGTAATGTAGTCACAAAAGGATGAGAACATGTTGTCTGCCTGTATATGACTCAGAAAGAAGTAATACTTGTTAGTAATATATTGGGAAGTGTTTGTCAATGTAGTTTTTAACTTAAATGATCACTTAGCATATGCTTAGATGGCAAGATATGGTTCTTGTGATTGCAGATAACTATATATACGGTGAGACTTTTGAGTTTAATTAATGATGCAGAGAGGTATATATATTTTTGGAAAGATGGCTTGAAGGTGTACATCTTTTAAGAAATCGCATATATGTTTACATGGTGATCTATGTTCAGTAAGGGTGATGAAAATTTCATGCAGATGAGAGGGTGGAGTTTTTTTCTTTAAACATGGTTTGTTGAGAAATTGAGACGGATTATTAATGCAGAATGCCTCCAGAGTTCCTGTTCTAGCTTCATTTGGAGTGTAACTTGTGTTTGGAAAATGCTGAATATATGTTTTAGAAGCAGAAGAAGTATCTGAGAAATGATGTAGCTATACATTCACAAAAGGTTTTGTGCTTTGAAATTTTTTTAAATGTTGTTTTCCATTTTAGAAATTTACTGATCATGTGCATGCTCAGTAACAAAGTAATGTATGCTCCAACAGAGCCATGTATGCAATTATATACCAAGTGTGATTTCAAGACTTCACTCACAGATAGCTCAGTGGGAAAGCATACATACAGTGAAACAGAGATCAATAACTATTCAGAAATATAGTCACAACTGTTAAGAATCTAAAATCAATAATGGCACTTTCACAGAAGGTCAGGCAGTATTCAAGCACTCATACAATCACCCAACAACTAGTGAGGCACTCCTCAAATCAGTGATTCAGCATCCATGGAGTTATTCAATTACCAAGACACTATATGTGTACTCTTTGTGTCAGGCAAAAGACACACAATTGATGAACGGAATGCAGAACAAATCAAAACATTCACCCCCAGTCAAGAGATCTGGGTTAAATCCATCATTCTTTTGCTCACCATGCCACCCCAGTTTAGACCTGGCCATATGCAAATCAGTCTTGACCGTGTGCCTCATGGGAACAGTCCAGCCCACACTGCCAAGCCAGGTCCTCCTTGGACTGGAAACAAGCATCCTAGGACTGGTTTCGGGGTTTCACCCCTCTTCAGCCAGGATAGCTTGATTCCAGTGACACAGTGAGCCCAGGACTCACGTCTGAGCATACCTGGTGCACTTAGGGCGAGAAAGCAAAAGACACACAATTGATGAATGGAATGCAGAACAAATCAAAACATTCACCCCCAGTCAAGAGATCTGGGTTAAATCCATCATTCTTTTGCTCACCATGCCACCCCAGTTTAGACCTGGCCATATGCAAATCAGACTTGACCCTGTGCCTCATGAGAACAGTCCAGCCCGAACTGCCAAGACAGGTCCTCCCTGGACGGGAAACAAGCATTCAAGGACTGGTTCCGGGGTTTCACCCCTCTTCAGCCAGGATAGCTAGATTCCAGTGACACAGTGAGCCCAGGACTCACGCCCGAGCATACCTGGCACACTTAGGGCGAGAAAGCAAAAGACACACAATTGATGAACGGAATGCAGAACAAATCAAAACATTCACCCCCAGTCATGAGATCTGGGTTAAATCCATCATTCTTTTGCTCACTATGCCACCCCAGTTTAGACCTGGCCATATGCAAATCAGTTTTGACCCTGTGCCTCATGGGAACAGTCCAGCCCGAACTGCCAAGCCAGGTCCTCCCTGGACCAGAAACAAGCATCCTAGGACCGGTTTCGGGGTTTCACCCCTCTTCAGCCAGGATAGCTTGATTCCAGTGACACAGTGAGCCCAGGACTCACGTCTGAGCATACCTGGCGCACTTAGGGCGAGAAAGCAAAAGACACACAATTGATGAACTGATTTGCATATGGCCATGTCTGAACTGGGGTGGTGGAGTGAGCTAAAGAATGATGATGGATTACACACAGATCAGTTGACTGGGGGTGAGTGTTTGATTTTCTCAAACGCTCCGTCCATCATCCCCTTTGGTATCGCTTTGTTCACCCTAAGTTGGCAGGGTATGCCCAGACGTGGGTCCCTTGCTCACTTTGCCACTGGATTCAAGATAGCATGGCTGATGAGGGTTATGAACCCAAAACCGGTCCCAGGATGCTAATTTCCGGTCCAGGGAAGACATGGCTTGGCAGTTCGGGCTGGACTGTTCCCATGAGCACAGGGTCAGACTGATTTGCATATGGCCATGTCTGAACTGGGGTGGTGGAGTGAGATAAAGGATGATGATGGATTAAACCCAGATCAGTTGACTGGGGGTGAGTGTTTCATTTGCTCAAACGCTCCGTCCATCATCCCCTTTGGTATCGCTTTGTTCGCCCTAAGTTGGCAGGCTATGCCCAGACGTGGGTCCCTTGCTCACTTTGCCACTGGATTCAAGATAGCCTGGCTGAGGAGGGTTATGAACCCGAAACCGGTATCAGAATGCTTGTTTCCGGTCCAGGGAAGACATGGCTTGGCAGTTCGGGCTGGACT
The DNA here is from genome assembly GCF_964204655.1 of Triturus cristatus. NCBI lineage: Eukaryota > Metazoa > Chordata > Amphibia > Caudata > Salamandridae > Triturus > Triturus cristatus. Next base: position 1,360,102,977 of record NC_140591.1, on the reverse strand, counting down.
GTTCCCATGAGGCACAGGGTCAGACTGATTTGCATATGGCCATGTCTGAACTGGGGTGGTGGAGTGAGTTAAAGAATGATGATGGATTAAACCCAGATCAGTTGACTTGGGGTGAGTGTTTGATTTGCTCAAACGCTCCGTCCATCATCCCCTTTGGCTTCGCTTTGTTTGCCCTAAGTTGGCAGGGTATGCCCAGACGTGGGTCCCTTGCTCACTTTACCACTGAATTCAAGATAGCCTGGCTGATGAGGTTTATGAACCCGAAACCGTTCCCAGGATGCTTGTTTCCGGTCCAGGGAAGACATGGCTTGGCAGTTCGGGCTGGACTGTTCCCATGAGGCACAGGGTCAGACTGATTTGCATATGGCCATGTCTGAACTGGGGTGTTGGAGTGAGCTAAAGAATGATGATGGATTAAACCCAGATCAGTTGACTGGGGATGAGTGTTTGACTTGCTCAAACGCTCCGTCCATCATCCCCTTTGGTATCGCATTGTTTGCCCTAAGTTGGCAGGGTATGCCCAGACAGGGGTCCCTTGCTCACTTTGCCACTGGATTCAAGATAGCCTGGCTGATGAGGGTTATGAACCCGAAACCGGTCCCAGGATGCTTGTTTCCGGTCCAGGGAAGACATGGCTTGGTAGTTCGGGCTGGACTGTTCCCATGAGGCACAGGGTCAGACTGATTTGCATATGGCCATGTCTGAACTGGGGTGGTGGAGTGAGCTAAAGAATGATGATGGATTAAACCCAGATCAGTTGACTGGGGGTGAGTGTTTGATTTGCTCAAACGCTCCACCCATTATCTCCTTTGGTATCGTTTTGTTCGCCCTATGTTGGCAGGGTATGCCCAGACGTGGGTCCCTTGCTCACTTTGCCACTGGATTCAAGATAGCCTGGCTGATGAGGGTTATGAATCCGAAACCGGTCCCAGGATGCTTGTTTCCGGTCCAGGGAAGACATGGCTTGGTAGTTCGGGCTGGACTGTTTCCATGAGGCACAGGGTCAGACTGATTTGCATATGGCCATGTCTGAACTGGGGTGGTGGAGTGAGCTAAAGAATGATGATGGATTAAACCCAGATCAGTTGACTGGGGGTGAGTGTTTTATTTGCTCAAACGCTCCGTCCATCATTCCCTTTGGTATCGCTTTGTATCAAGCAGGCAGAAATTATGTAGTCATTGAGCTATGGAGGTGCTACCTATAGATTCATCTAATCACCCAGACACTAGCCATTTACTTATACAATTAACAAAGCTGTAAATATGCAGTCATTATAACAAGTGCGCAGAAGCTATCCAGTCATCTAAACACACACTTACAACCCATGCAGTCATTGAAATAATGAGGCAAACACGTGAACTCTTGTAAACACTCCGGTACTGCTCATGCACTAATCTAATTACGTAGAGAATACCATTGTAGTAAACCTGATATCCATCCCGTAGCTATGCACTCATTTAATTACTGATAGAATACTCTTGCACTAATACAGTCACCCCAGCAGTACACTCACTTTCGTCCAATCTCTCAAGGTTTAACAATGGAGTCATAAAATCATTCAGACACAAGTCCTGCACTCATATAATCAGCCAGGCACTACTTATGCACGTATTCATTTATCCAGGCACTACCCATGTAGTTATTTAAACACCCAGGCACTGCCTGTTCACTGAACCAAAAACACATGGGCAGTAGCCATGTAGGTGTGTAATCACTGAAACAGTACTCATGCATTCATCTAATCTGATAGGTGCTATGCATAAACTTAACAATTCATGTATGCACTATCCATGCACTCTATAAACCACCTATATATTATCTATGTACTTATTTATTCACCCAGGCACTAAAGGTGCACTCATTTAATCATCCGACTACTATCTATTCATGTATTGATTTATTGAAATATTGAGCCATTAGTCATGCACTTATCTAATCATTGATGTACTACTCATGCACTCATCCAAACACCAATTAGTAGTGATATACTCTTGTAAACATGCAGGCAGTAACTATACATGTATGGAACGACCCATGGAGTTCTGATATACTCAGGGAATTATCTAGGCGCTACCTTTATCCGGAAAGAATCACCTAGGTACTACCTTTGAACCAATTCAATCATCCAGGGAGTACTTCAACCACCAACGCATGTTTCAATCATCCAGGGAGTACTTCAACCACCAACGCATGTTTTTACAAGTTGTACTGAGGAATATGTAGTCTTTTGGAACCAGGTGGGGAATTATATATGCAACCTCAGAGTTCAATAATACATTTGGGAACTCACCCCGCGAGTGCATTTCTTGTGCGCATTTGGCACGGAACCACAGAGCGAGTATATATATATATATATATATATATATATATATATATATATATATATATATATATTCACTGAAAAAACCATAGGTTTCACACACGTTATAGTTAGGAATTAGCATTTAAAAAACCTTGCTAATTCACTGAAAAAACCATAGGTTTCACACATGTTATAGTTAGCTGGAAATTTTACTGATAAAAAACCAATGAAATTCCCCCGTTATAGTTACTGTAAGCAACTATAACTCACGCGACCGTAATCCTCTGCTGATGCTAATACTGTATTTAGACACTTATTTGCCCATGTCTTCTTCCATTAAATTTTAGCTATACATATATTACAAATTTTTTTTTTCATAAAGACACATATGTCATCAGCAGAGGATTACGGTCGCGTGAGTTATAGTTGCTTACAGTAACTATAACGGGGGAATTTCATTGGTTTTTTATCAGTAAAATTTCCAGCTAACTATAACATGTGTGAAACCTATGGTTTTTTCAGTGAATTAGCAAGGTTTTTTAAATGCTAATTCCTAACTATAACGTGTGTGAAACCTATGGTTTTTTCAGTGAATTTGTACGGTTTTTTAAATGCTAAGTTACTTTACGCCATTCGTGGCGTGCGCGCCCACTTAACGCAGTTCGTTCAGTGCGCACACGGTGCGCTTCGCGCACCGTGCGCGCACAGTGAGCACGCGGTGCGCTTCGCGCACCGCGCGCCCACTTTACGCAGTTAGTGCCGTACACGCAAGGTGGGCACGCAGTGCGCTACGCGCACCGCGTGCCCACGTAACGCACCGTGCGCACATGGAGGACATATTATGCGCTTCCTTGTGATAGGTAATCTGTTAAATTTAATTTGTAAGTGATGACAATAATATGCCATGCACAGAGAGTGCGTTTTTTTTTTTTTATATATTTTTTAGCGTAAGCGCACGGTACGCGTACGGTAAGCGTAATCGGCGAAATTTTCAAAAAATAAAAATTTACCGTTTTTGGCCTTGGGGGATCTTTGAGGACTCAACTAACATGGCTATGTGCATGGGCGCTGTCTAAACAGCCACTTTATATGTTTTTTCCCTTTGTTTACAGCCCCTCCCTCACAGTGCGAGAGAGAAAATGGCGGCCGCCGCTTCCTGGTTTCGACCGAATCGAATGTTTACTTAGATGTAACAGCCAATCAGAATCGCGCTCGCGCACGCCACCGTACGCGTACGGTAAGCGCACCGTAAGCGCACCGTAAGCTGGCTCAGATATATATATTGATTTAAAGGCTATTTTCTCAGAATCTACTGAACAGATTTACACCAAACCAACAAAAGGCACTTCCTTGACCTGAGGACTACCTCTCTGCCAAATTTCAAGTAATTCTGTTCAGCCGTTCGGGCTGTAGCCCTGTCTAAAGGTCCTATGGAAAAATGCATGGGAAAAACGCGTTTTGGGACCCCCCTTTTATCTCAGCCCCCGCTTGACGAATCCCCCCGAGACTTTCAGGGTAGGAGCGCAGCGTAGCGCCCCACCTATTTTGAAAAATTCGCGAGGATTCGTCAACCGGCACCAAAGTTATTCAAAATAGAATGTTGAGGATTTCCTATGGAAACGTGGTCCGTTTCGACTGTACGCGCACGCTACGCGTACTCCGTGATTTTTCGCAAAAAAATTAAAGGAAATTTTGGCCCTCGGGGGTCCTTCTGGGACCCCCTGACAAAGGCTAGGAGGTCAGGAACTGTCCGCCCTGCCCCCTTTTCACGTTCTCCACCTTTGTTTTTTACCCCCTCAGACTGCGAGAGACAAAATGGCGGCCGACACTTCCTGGTTTCGACCGATTCGAATGTTTACTAAGATATAACAACCAATCAGAATCGCGCTCGCGCACGGCAGCGTGCGCATACGGTAAGTTTTACCATACGCGCACGGTGCGCGCTTATAGATATATATATGCTTTTAAATGCTATTTTCTCAGGAAAAACTGAACAGATTTACACCAGACCTGCAAAAGGCACATCCCTGACCTGAGGACTACCTCTCTGCCAAATTTCAAGTAATTCTGTTCAGCCGTTCGGGCTGTAGCTTGGACTAAAGGTCCTATGGAAAAATGCATGGGGAAAACACGTTTTGGGACCCCCCCTTTTTCTCAGCCCCCGCTTGACGAATCCCCCCGAGACTTTCACGGAAGGAGCGGAGCTGAGCGCCCCACCTATTTTGAACATTTCGCAAGGATTCGTCAATCGGCGCCAAAGTTATTCCAAATAGAATGTTGCGGATTTCCTATGGAAACACGATCCTAACTATAACTATCTAGATAATATGTATAAACACATATATACACATATATATATATATATATATATATATATATATATATATATATATATATATATATATATATATATATATATATATATATTACCTACTGGCGGTCGCCAGTAGGTAGTTATAGTTAGGACCCCTTTTCCATAGGAAATCCGCAACATTCTATTTTGAATAACTTTGGCGCCGGTCGACGAATCCTCGCGAATTTCTCAAAATAGGTGGGGCGCTACGCTCCGCTCCTACCCTGAAAGTCTCGGGGGGATTCGTCAAGCGGGGGCTGAGATAAAAGGGGGGTCCCAAAACGCGTTTTTCCCATGCATTTTTCCATAGGACCTTTAGACAGGGCTACAGCCCGAACGGCTGAACAGAATTACTAGAAATTTGGCAGAGAGGTAGTCCTCAGGTCAAGGAAGTGCCTTTTGTAGGTTTGGTGTAAATCTGTTCAGTAGATTCTGAGAAAATAGCCTTTAAATCAATATATATATCTGAGCCAGCTTACGGTACGCTTACCGTAAGCTTACCGTACGCGTACGGTGGCGTGCGCGAGCGCGATTCTGATTGGCTCTTAGATCTTAGTAAACATTCGAAACAGCCGAAACCAGGAAGCGGCGGCCGCCATTTTCTCTCTCGCACTGAGAGCTAGGTTGTTAAATAAAACCAATAAACATGTAAAGGGGCTGTTTAGACAGCTCCCACACACATAGCCATGTTGAGGGAGTCCCCAAAGACCCCCCAAGGCCAAAAATGCAATTTTTAATTTTTCGCTAATTTCGCCGATTACGCTTACCGTACGCGTACGGTAAAAAATGTAAAAAAAAAAACACTATCCACACTCTCCCCACCCCCTGTGCTTTTGGTGGCTGCAGGCCACCAAATGTGCAGGGCTTATTAGAAGTGTGAAAAACCACAATATTTTAAACAAAAATAATAAAAGAAAAAATTAACAACACTCTCTCCACCCCGTGTGCAAATGGTGCCCGAAGGGCACCATTTGTGCATGGCTTATAAAAATTACGAAAAATTAAAATATTACCTTTCAAAACGAAGTGCATCATATGTCCTCCATGTGCGCACGGTGCGCGAAGCGCATCGTGCGTACATGGCCCATCTAGCGTAACGTGGGCACGCGGTGCGCGTAGCGCACCTCGTGCCCACCGTGTGTGCACGGCACTAACTGCGTAAAGTGGGCGCGCGGTGCGCGAAGCGCACCGCGTGCTTACTGTGCGCGCACGGTGCGCGAAGCGCACCGTGCGCGCATGGAACGAACTGCGTTAAGTGGGCGCGCACGCCACGAATGGCGTAAAGTAACTTAGCATTTAAAAAACCGTACAAATTCACTGAAAAAACCATAGGTTTCACACACGTTATAGTTAGGAATTAGCATTTAAAAAACCTTGCAAATTCACTGAAAAAACCATAGGCTTCACACATGTTATAGTAAGCGGAAATTTTACTGATAAAAAACCAGTGAAATTCCCCCGTTATAGTTAGTGTAGGCAACTATAACTCACGCGACCACAATCTTCTGCTGATGACATATGTGTCTTTATGAAAAAAAAATATTTGAAATATATGTATAGCTAAAAATGTATGGAAGAAGACATGGGCAAATAAGTGTCTAAATACAGTATTAGCATCAGCAGAGGATTGCGGTCGCGTGAGTTATAGTTGCCTACACTAACTATAACGGGGGAATTTCACTGGTTTTTTATCAGTAAAATTTCCGCTAACTATAACATGTGTGAAACCTATGGTTTTTTCAGTGAATTTGCAAGGTTTTTTAAATGCTAATTCCTAACTATAACGTGTGTGAAACCTATGGTTTTTTCAGTGAATATATATATATATATATATATATATATATATATATATATATATATATATATATATTTCTGTTTGACAAATTTCATTCTCTTTTAGTAAATCTCTAAATTGTCAATTTAAAATTTTAACAAATTCATTTTGTATCATGTATTTAGGTTTACATTGCCAGTATGATCATAGTGACATGGTATATGGAAAGCTTGTTTTTAAACTGTCCATGTGATTGCCTGTTAATTAGGATAACAAAACACTGTTTTTTGAGTGGATCGTGTTAGTAAAAAGTTTGGTGTAGTACCCCATGATTGTACACATTGATTATGCTATTTTGCTACTCACTGGTATCCAAACTCATTTGTTGGAATGACAGAAGACATACTGCTATCGCGGAAAATCAATTAACCAATTCACATTTAACAGAGAACACGTCATCCTACCACTGTAGGCTATTCTCAATAAGGAGAGGTGATTGTTGCTCATAACAGCTTGTTAACTGTCTGTGGCTAATCTTGAGTTCATGACTCAAACATAGATAGATAGATAGATAGATAGATAGATAGATAGATAGATAGATAGATAGATAGATAGATAGATAGATAGATAGATAGATAGATAGATAGATAGATAGATAGATAGATAGATAGATAGATAGATAGATTGCTAGATAGATAAATATATGGATAGAAATATTCAGCAGTTATAGTTACATGAGCTAACTATAACTTACGCCCCACACTGCACTGCTTATGACCTTACATATTACATCACACATGATATGGTCAGTGACATCACTGATGACATCTAAAGTGACATCACTAATGGTCTCACTGAATTGAGGAATTAGAATGCTTTATGGTCCTGGCGGGGTCCCTGGGGGACCCCAGCACCAGATCTAGGGGGTCAGGATATTCCTACCCTGTACCCTTCTCTCTTTTTTGACTTTTTCTTTGGGACTCCGCTGAGTTTGAGTACTAAATGGATCCCAACACTTTCTGGTTGAAGTGTTGGCAGTCAATCAGATCTCAGCATTAGATCTTTCAGATCTGTAAAGGGTTCACGTCCCTAGATATCTATATTTCTTTTATCTTTAATATCTTAAAAACTGCTAGGTGGATTAGCAACAAATAACAAAAAGCACACTTCTGGACCAATATCTATCTTTTTACCAAATTTGGTGTCATTCTTTTCAGGATTTCGGGCTTTAGTTGTGTATAAAATCTCTAAGGGAATTAATATAAAAAGTGCACTTTTTTACCTCTCCTGTTTCTCTCTGCTTGATGGATCACCCCAAAACATTCCATGCACAACTGGAAAAAGAAGGGCACTTTTTGGGGAAGGTTTTGTGAAGTTTTATCAAACAGCAACAAAGTTATAAGCAAATCAAAAAACACTTTTCCTATGAATACTAGCTCCTAACTCTAACTACCTACTGGCAGCAACTGTAAATAGTGAAGAACAATATATATATATATATCAGCATATATATGAGCAAGGCCACGGCGTTGGCCGAAACACGTTATGACCGTATGCACTGATTGAAACATTAAAACGCCATCTCGGCAAGCATAACAGCAAAGTAAAGTTGTCCGTCTCTCTGCTTGGTGCCTGGAAGCACTTTGGAATGGTAACTCTATATATATATATATATATATATATATATATATATTCACTAAATAAAACATAGGTTTTAGGGGCGTTACAGTTAGTTGGACATTTCACTCGTACAAAACCATAGAAATTCCCCCGTTATAGTTAGTTCAGCTAACTATAGCTCACGCGCCTGCAATGCACTGCTGATGACGTCACATATTACATCACTCATGACATGGTCAGTGACATCACTCATGACATCACTGATGACATCTCAAATGACATCACTGATGACATCACTGATGACATCATTCAGTGAATATGTGTCTTTCTGAAAAATAAATATTTTTTATATATGTAAATCTAAAGGTTAATAGAAGAATAAATGGGTAAATAAGTGTCTAAATGGATGTTTTTTTGTAAAATTAATTGTATAACTGACTTATTAACAGTATCTTAGTGAATACTGATGACATCATCGATTGAGTATGTGTTTCTGAACAATTTTAATATGTTTAATATATATAGGGAAAGGCCAGTTGAAGAATAAGTGGGTGTACAAGTTTGTAAATGGAGGATTTTCTGTGGTGCGTAACTGACTCTATGTGAATCATTAAATGTATCTTACTGCAGACTAGTGACTAAACTGTGTAAATATTTCTATGTGTCCGTATGTTGGTGTATAAGTGGCTGCATGGTTTTGTGAATAGCTATATAAGTGTCTATTTGAGTTATTGATTGTTTGTCTCAGTATCTGTATGGGTTCCTGAGTGTTTGTGTGGGTAGGGTGTGTGTTACTCTGTGACTAGATGTGTGAGTGGGTGATTCTATGGGTGCATGGTTTTAAGATTGCATCTGTGATGGACTGTATGGTTGAGTGAGTGTATGCATGGGTATGTTAGTGATTGAATGTATACCTCAGTGGTACATTTGTGACTAACTACATATTTGAAAGGCAGTATATATGCGTGTAAGAGTATATAAGTGGGTAGATGTGAGAGTGTGTGATTGTGAGAGTGACTGGATGGATGAGTGTGTGCTTGTATCAGTGATTCTATAAGAGCGTAAGAATGTGGTACTATTTTTGAGTAAATGAACTTGAGTGTGTATAACTGCATAGGTGAGTAAATGGGAGTGGTATTATTTGCATGACTGACTAGGTGTGAGAGTAGCTCTATGGATGATTGGTGGTTTGTGAGTGTCTATAAAGGTGTATAAATACATATGATAGTCTTGTATGGAGTGACTGTAAGTATGAGTGACGGTACAAGTGAATGAGTGGAGGTGTATGTAGACCTAAGAGTATATAAATGGGTATGTAGTTATTTGTTTTGCAGTATGTATGGTTTTGAGAATGGAACTCTGAAATTTTTAGTCGGTGTATCAAAGGTTATATTAGGGTGTGAGAAGATGTGGTAATTTATCACATGGATGATGTCATCAGTGATGTCATTTGAGATGTCATGAGTGATGTCATGAGTGATGTCACTGACCATGTCATGAGGGATGTAATATGTGACGTCATCAGCAGTGGATTACGGGCACGCGAGTTATAGTTAGCTGAACTAACTATAACGGGGGAATTTCCAGGGTTTTTTACGAGCGAAATGTCCAGCTAACTATAACATGTGTGAAACCTATGGTTTTTTCAGTGAATTTGCAAGGTTTTTTAAATGCTAATTCCTAACTATAACGTGTGTGAAACCTATGGTTTTTTCAGTGAATTTGCAAGGTTTTTTAAATGCTAATTCCTAACTATAACGTGTGTGAAACCTATGGTTTTTTCAGTGAATTTGCAAGGTTTTCGAAATGCTAATTCCTAACTATAACGTGTGTGAAACCTATGTATTTTTTAATGAATTTGTAAGGTTTTTTAAATCCAATTTTTTTTTTTTATTATTTCTTTTGAGATTTTTCTTTAAACAATAAGCTACCTATATATATAATCATAGATTTACTGTATCCTGCAATATGGTATGGTTCACCTTTTTTAAATAAATGTTTAGATATAGTTGAACAACATAGTTAATATCTTCTACAAACCTTTATACTTTTTTTTTAGGATTTTTTACCGTGCGCGTACGGTAAGCTTACGGTACGCGCACGGTACGCTATAAGTACGGTGCACGTACGTAATATCTATGCTCCGTGTGTGCATGCGTACGCGATTTACGTACGCATCCGTACTTCGTCTGCTACGAGTATGCGCTTGCTTCCTACATGCATGCGCGCGTTTTATTTTTTGCGTATGCGCACGTGTACCTTACACGGAACCGCCGTACGCGCAAGCGCGCGTGCCTCTAATGCGCATGCGCGCTTGTGTGCGTCTTACGTATGCGCATGCGTACTTTTACCGTGCGCGTACGGTAAGCGTACGGAGCGCGAACGGTAGGTCATGTGATCCAGAAACAACACTTTTCATTGGTTTAAACTTCTTTCATTTCCAGAAACTTCCAACACCACACCCATTCCCCTCATTATTGCTTGTGATTCCCTAGGAGAAGGAGCTGAAGTGTCTTTGTGATACAATGGCAGAGCAGCAGTCCTCTTCTGGGAGTGAGCAGGACAGCATTATCAGACAGAGACAGAGAAAACAGAAGAAGTCTTTTGTCTGGGAATATTTCACATTTCCAGAGGGGCAGAAGAAAGTTAATGCTCCAAAAGTCACCTGCTCACTTTGTGGGCGTGTCTTGTCTAGAGGAGATCCAAAGAAGAAGTACTCTTTTGGAATCTTCACTATGTTCAGACACATTCGGGATGTACATCCTGCGACTTTTGCTCGACATACTGAAGCAACACCTCCAGTAAGTCAGCCGAGCACATCCGCTGAAGCTCAGCCGAGTACATCATTGGCAGCTCAGCCGAGCACTTCCTCTGCGGTGGGAGCATCCCCCTCTTCTGCTCCTCCGGACATTTACCCTCGGTTTCAGAGAGTACATATAAGTTGCAATACTTGCTACTCTCTTATTGCTTTTGGGGAGTCTGGTATTCCTCTAATAGACAATAAGATAGAGCAGCACAAGTGCGGTACCTTATAATATTCCCATTCTTTCCTTCCTCTGTCCCTGTATTAACACAACGGCTCTTTTAAGAGCCACCTTACCTCACAATTTTTTTTAATTTTTGTAATCACTTATTTGTTTTTTAAATTTCTACCGTGCGCGCACGGTACGCGCACCCATTTAAAAAAATAAATAAATAAATCTTTATTTAACCCTTCAAGGTACTTGAGGGACCACAAGGGAAACGTGAAAAGCAGAGTGAGGAGAAGTGAAAAAAAGGGAGTATGAAAGTAAATGTGTGATAAATACAGATATTTCAAACTTACATGACCAACAAAATAACTTAATTATCAATAAATGTTTTTTTTTAATTGCTAGAAAAAAGTATTAATTTACCTACATTTTCTTTCTCAATCTGTAAAAAAAGAAAAAAAGTATTAATATTTAACAATACATTTTAGAATACAGTTCAAATATTTTCTTATTTTAAAAAACAATTTCTTTGCCCTTTTTTTGCTGTTTTCAGAATATATTGAATTTCACTGTAAATCGTGAAACCAATTGCATTCATCACTTAACAGCGGGCAAAAAAATTAACAATCTGAAAGATTGTTTAAAAAAAGCCCTGAATCTCTTCTCAGTAAAACATACCTTTATAGAAATGTAACATATTTAATTAAACATCATCTAAAAAAATGTAATATTTGCAATAAATATCGTCTGTAAATCTTGTTGCTTAAGCACATACACCAAAATAATATCTGTCAAAGAAGTCCACAAGAGAAATTTTTACCTTTCCATGAGGCCAAAAGGTAATTTTTAAATTCTTTTTTGATGAAATATCCAATGGTAATCCAATAAAGTCGCAAAAATGATTTGTTCAGATGTTGCAATTTGTATCTAAAATTTTGGTTTCAGAAAAATTAAATAGGAATTTGGTAATTCTGCAGGCAAACGTTGCTTGAAAATCAATTGAGAATCATTACACAGTGTCCAGCCTTTTTCACATTTAAGATAAATTGTGTAATGACCAGAAGTTATAGAAGGTCCATCATGGAAAATTATTGCAACTGCAACAAAAGTTTTTCCAGATATTGATAATTGATGTCCTGTAAACTTCTTTATTAAAGTGTCCAATTTTGAACCATCAGCTCTACAACGTTGCATCATTAAAATGACATACTGTCCATATTTCTTTAAAAATAATGTTGAAAACATGTCTGATTTACATTTACAACATTCCATGTTATGATTGGCATCTGTAACTAATTTACTAAAAGTCACTGATTTAGTCTCTGGTAATGTTAAATATATAAACCTTTCTGAATCAACATTAGAGCTGCATGTGTTGAAACAGTTTTCACAACTATGTTCCCATTTATAAGAGAGACCAAACATATTTTCTATTTCTACCCCTTCTTCTTCCAGTACCATAAGGATATACATCAAGAATTCCTGTGCATCTTGCTGGACATTTTGAGTAAACTGTGTACATCCTGAACATACATCTAAAAGTTTTCTAACATCAGAAGCACTTTCTATTTTAGTTTTATCAATACTCAGCTTCTCAAAAAGAAAACTCAGCAGAGAACAAAATCTTTTTACATGATTAAGTATTATCTGCTCATGCAAACTTTCAAGATAAAATACAACATTCAGCACTACATTAGCGTAGCAGTTGACACCAGAGCTATTTTCAAAATGACAACCAACAACCTCTTGAACACTGTCCTTTTTCTTTTAGCTTGCAATCACATCACTCTCCTTTTGTTTTCTCTTCTGTACATCCTCATTACAGATATTCTCAATTCTCCTTTTCCAAGAAACAACACGTTTTTCAAACACACGATACTGACCTAAATGAGGAGCATACGTTCTTCTTAATCTATTATACTCCTTTACACAATTTGCATCAGCACTAACTTTTGAGTCATCAAAGTCTATCATGAATAAACCAGATAATGTTTTCACTCGTGACAAAGCAACATATGCCATACCTTCTTTGAACACAGTAGAACCAATGTTTACAAAAGCACTATCTACAGTTAATCCTTGAGATTTGTGAATAGTTACAGCATATGCAAGAGAAAACGGAAACTGCTTCCTACGTACATATAAGTCATTTACAAGCAAAAAACGGACTGAACAACGACTAATGTCTTTAACCTCTTCAATCTGATCAAATTTTATTTTAAAAAATTCAATCCCATCTTTTTTCTGGTATTTCACAAAACCCACAATTTTACCCATAGCTCCATTCACTAAACCTTTTTCTACATCCAAATTTCTTCTTAAAAATACTCGACAGTTCATACAAACTTAAAGATTTTTTTCTAATCCAGCTGTTTTCGAAATGTTCTTCTCTAGAGAATCCAATTTATTTTTCAATTTGCCTGTTAATGTAATAGTAATTCCTTCATGCTGAATTTTGTCCACTGCTTCCATTTTCTTAATCTCTTCCTTTTCCAATTTCAAAAGTTACTCATTGAATATCGAACATTCACGTAGTGTTGGCATTAAGTAGATTACAGTATTTTTTTCTGCAATGTTCTGGTATATTTTCTCTGCAACTATTTCTTCACTTGGAAATAAATTATGTAGCAACCGACTCTGTAATGCTTCTCTGCCAACTTCTGTGAGTACTCCAATTCTGATATCTTTCAGAATACTTGCATAATCTTCATCGTTTGCTTGCCTCATATTGGTAGTGAGTTCTTTGTACTCAAAGAATGACCAAATATTTGCATTACCAATACTTCCTAATGACTTCTTCGTCTCTTCATGTGTCACAGTATTAAACACTGGTTGTCCTTTAACTGGAGTGAGCTGCAGAAGATCCCCAAAAACTATAACATGTTTTCCACCAAATAACACGTCATAGTCTCTCTTTAGAATTTGCTGCATTCTTAAATGCACAAAGGCAAGCATTAAAATTGATGCCATGCTTACCTCATCAATAATGAGAACTTGCATCTTCTTCAACACTCTTGAAACTTCGAAGCATGCTTCTCCTGTTAGCTTGTGATATTCTATTTTGTTCTCATGCTCCACTGGTAACATTAGCAAGCGATGTAGGGTAATTCCTTTTATGTTATATGCTGCTAATCCAGTTGGAGCAGTTACAACACAAGACAAAGTTGAATCTGTTTTTTGCTGTAGGTAGCTTCGGATGACTTTAATTAAGAAACTTTTTCCAGTTCCAGCTTGTCCACTCACATACATCCTGATTGGTTCAAATGATGTGCATGAGCACTCTTTCTTTTCATGTAGTAATCCATGATCATTTTTTTTTGTGACTTCTTCATGAATTTGTTTTTGTTCTTCATTCAGTTGCTGTTCCAAATTTGGTAAGTCTGTTAAATCTTCCTGAGCTTGATTCATAGCTGTTTCCACTTCAGTCATTGCTATTGCAGCTTCATTTTCTACGATTGGTTGTCCTAGGGGATCTTGACTGAGCGTTCCAGAACTTTGGCTGTCTTGAGAACTGTCTCTAGCTACTTCAGCTGCAATTGTACCTTCCTGTTCAATTTCTTCATTTAACATTTGTACATAATTTGTGAAAGTACTGCATTCAATCGTATCTTTACATGCGTTAAAGGAATCTTCATAGCTGTGAAAATCTACAAGTAATTCATCCTCTGAGCACCATGCTTTAAACAGCTGTAAAAGTGCTAAGTAGTAAAATTCCTTTTTGTCAGGAGTGTCGCAACTCAGCTTCCTGTGATTAATCAAACTTCCTTTAGTTTGCTTCACCAAACATCCTTCCTCACCAATGACTTTATATTTTCCATTGTTGATGTCTTCTGTGGCTTTCCATGTAAAAATGTAGTTCTGCGGCACTTCATAGAGACACATGTTCTCGGCAGCGGGGCAAGATGGCGGCGGCCTGTTAGACCGCTACGAGGCAGCTCCCAAGCCAGCGCTTTAAAAGAAGACTAAATTAAATTAAATAACGATGAAAATCAAAGGACTCACCCCATTTCTCGCTCCCATTTAAATCCTAGTTGCAATCCTGAGTGATGTCCGGGAACAGACTGGAAGACCGACTTCTGAACTCTGCGCCGGACCCGAGTGCATTACAGTTACGTTTTTCGTTCTGCACCTCCTTGATTGGGGTACTTGTGTTGCGTTTAATTGCCCGTATACAGACTGCTGGGGCAGCTACGCGAGTGAAGCAAGACGGACTTTTGGAGTTGGATCAATCGACTCTGCTCTCAGACACAGCTTCGCCCTCACGGAGTGTCTTCTGTGTCCCTGGCGGCATGGCGCCAAAAAACGCCGCTGCGATAGCCACTGCTGCAGCCAAGACTAGAGCAGCGAAGCAGGCTCTCTGTGACAAAGAGCTGGCTGTGAAACGAGGCGGCACACATTTGGAGGACTGTGGGGATGTTACTGATCGCGATGCAGGAGCTGGGAAATCAGCAAGGGGATCGAGACAACAGCCGAGTACACCCGCAGCTGGTCCATCTGTGATTGAATTGCTTCGGAAAACTCCCGCTTCAGTACTTGCTCCGGTCTCTTCAGTACTGAAATCAACCGTTTCTCCATTAGCCGTGGATATCCCTGAGTCTACAGTGACACCTTGTGGACAAACTCAGAATGGCAGAATCGAGGATAGGGAAATAATGAATACCAGCACAAATACTTCTACAACTATGAGAAAGGACAGCCCTACGATATGCGAGGAGCCTTCAGCTGCACTGGCAGGAACAACAGATTCTAAGGTTGGGACAGACCCTAATGTTGGAACACAAGGTACGGAGAATTTTCCCTTATATGATACTCCTGTACTTTCTACTGTGTTGTCACCCTCTTCAACATTATTGACACAGACACAGACACTGACCACTTCAGTTATACCATTGGTTAGCAAAGCCCCAGTGATTCTGGCTGTGCAGGAAGATCAAATATTGCAAGAACAGCCCATATGTGATGGGCTAGGAGGTGATCAGGGGACTGCAGATCCTAGAGCCATCTCAAAAAATCTGGGAGACTTGTTGGAGACCTCCGACGGCAAGGAAGAAATCGATGGAGACGAGATAACCCCCGACCCTACCGACACCGACAGGGACCCTTCAGAATTCTATTCAATATCGGAAGGGATAGAAGACGAAAGATGGTCAGATGACTCTGAACCTGATATTGAATCTAACAGTGGTTCCGAGACGGAGAGTGACCAGGCGGTGAGAACGGCAGAGTCTAGGGAAAATAAAATAGCTACTCTACGGAAGAAAAGGACCCAGGGGCTGACTTGGGATTACTCCCCTTCTACTGTGTTGGGGGCCCAAGAACATGCCATCCGCTCTAGACTGACGCAGCGGTGCTCTCCACATCAACAGGATGCTACGCTCTCCACGGTGATGGATACAGTCCTCCAGGCTATTGCCTCCCATCGAGAAGAAACATCTAGGGATGGACGCAAAGCACAAATAGCTTTACAGAAGGTCCAGGGCGTAGTTCGTAAACTGTCAAGATCAGTTAACACCTTCAATACCAGAATGACAGAAATGGAAGATCGTATAGTCATTAATGAGGCAGAGGCTACGGTCACACAGGAACAAGTTAAATTACATGAAGCAGAACTAACTGACGTCAGATGGAAGCTCGAGGACATGGAAAACCGCTTACGACGCAACAACCTACGCGTCCTCGGAATTCCGGAAAATATTGAAGGTACTGATATTCGAGCCTTCATCATCCAACTCTTTAAAGACACACTTCCTGAGCTCTCTTCATGGAACTGGGAGCTTGAGGTGCAACGAGTGCACAGAATTCCAATCACAATGAAAGGCGCTAGGAAACAAGGAAATTATCCTCGAGCAGTCCTAGTATTTTTTGGAAACTTTCTTCTCCGACAAGCTGTCTCAGATAAAGCCAGGCCAGAAGCTCGGCGGACTCGGGACTCTATTTCCTATTTTGTTAGACCAGATTTTTGTCACACTACGGTCGAAAGGAGGTGGCGCCTGCGACAACTTATCAAACCTTTTATGGAGAAGAAGGCACAAGTATACCTTAATAACCCAGCTAAACTGAAAGTTCTATATAATGGCCAAATCAAATTCTTTACTTCAGAAGTAAAAGCCAAGGAATATTTAGATAGCCTCACTTAAAGGCCTATTAGTGATGTTTAGGAATAGAGAGATCAAAGGACTTGGATGCTGGACTTGATGAATAGGGAGAGGTGAACAGAGACCATATTGGACATTACTGAGACTTTATATAGTAACAAAGATATATTAGATCAAGTTGTCTTTATGTGCCTCTATATGCCTCTCTATACCTTCTTTATTATTTTCTTTTTCCTTCTGTTCTTTTTTCTTCTTCTTCAATAGTTTATCTTTTTTTTTTCAGTCTAGATTTGGCTTGGGAGCGTCTCTCCATCACTAAAGACTCTCATAGAGTCCAATTGCCTCACATTACGGGTGGGGAGGGTGGGGGGTGGGTCGCATGGGTTTGTAGGGAGTGGGATGGGGAGAGGGTGTGGGAAGGGGGGTGGGGAGGGGAGGGGATACGGGGGGGAAGAAAAAAATGCAGAAATGAATTTGATCTGTAATATAAGAAATCTTAAAAGCTCTTTGGATACGCTAATCTCTTTTAGCGAATGGAGACTTACATTAAATATGACTAATGAGAACGGAGTGAGGAAAATCAGTGTAATTATCGAATTTAATGTTGGCTGGTGGTGGTGCAAATTATGTAATACTGATGGTACTGGGTTAAAGGGAAATAGGTCTGAATGGGGAGAGTAAAATTGCAATGCTGGAACGTGTCGGGTCTCAATGACGGGAGAAAAAGAGCCCAGCTTTTTCAATTGTTACGACAGGATCCTGTCGATATTCTCTGTATTCAGGAGACCCACATAGCTGGATGTGATAAAAATCTATTAAAAATCCCCGGATTCAATTTGATAGCAGCAACATCTCAAACGTCTAAAACACGAGGGGTCGCCATTTTGGCAAAACCTAGTTTGGGTAGTCCTAGACGCCGCCTTGTCGATAAGAATGGTAGGTGGGCTGTCGTTCAATTAGAGTCGGATATAACTATCTGCTCACTCTACGGCTCCAACCTGGACGACCCACAACTTTTTATCGAACTTGAATTAGAACTGGCTTCTTGGGCCGGTCCACTTATCTTGTGTGGGGATTTTAACATAAATATTGAAAAACTAGTGAACAACAGACTCCCACAGAAGTATAGTGGTCGGAAACCTAAAGTTTATAGGGCTATATCCCATTTGATGGATAGTTATGATTTAAGGGATACGTGGGACAGTTTAAGACAGAAGGATAATGGCTTCACCTATTATTCTTATCCCCACAACAAGTATATACGACTAGACTACATTATGACATCAATACACAGGACAGCTTTAATAGATATAATTAAATCCCCCAAAACCATCTCTGATCACAACGCACTTACGTTAACTTTTGAACTGGATAACTTTAATAGACCTAACACTCAATGGACGTTTGACCGAAAGCTTTTTTTTAATCCAGATTATATTAACTATATTACATCATGTGCTCAATCTTTCTTTGATAGTAATCAATATAGCGCATCCAGATTCAGCGTATGGGACTGTTTTAAGGCAGTAATTAGAGGAGAGACTATAGCCTTTGTAGCTAACCGTAAGAAAACTCAGAATAGCAGTAATAAACAACTTAATGTGGAATTTATTAATCTGGAAATAACGCATGCTAAACAAATTCAGCAAGGAATATCAACCTCTGACACATTGCAAAAATTACTGATCTTAAAAACAGAAATTAATAGCTCGCTAACACAAAAAGCAGCAGAAATTTATCAAGCCAACAGAGACAGAATTTATGAAGCAGGGGAAAAAACAGGGAGGCAATTAGCTCTTAAAACTAGACAAAAAGAAACATACAAAAAGATAGAGAATATTGAATACGAGGGTCAACAGTACACCTTCCCTCAAGACATTGTGGAAGTCTTTCGTAAATACTACCAAAAATTATACCAAAATTATAATGAACATCTATCTGCAAGAGACATAAAAACTTTTCTCAGTGAGTGGCTATCAGAACCAGAGGTATCTAGAATACTGGATCAAGGAGATAGAGAAGAATTGGAGAAAGAAATTACAATGGTAGAACTAGAGACCGCACTATCGGACCTAGCTAATGGGAAGGCGGCTGGCCCTGATAGGATCCCCCTAGAGCTATATCAGGTATTGGGTAAACAGATACTACCCTATCTATTAGATCTGTTTCTTGGAATACAACATCACTCAGCTACACCAGAGTCCTGGAAACACACTACTATAGCGATATTCCCAAAAAAGGGGAAACCCCCCCAGCTTCCATCTTCATACAGACCTATATCACTTATAAACTCTGACTCAAAGCTATACTCCAAGATACTTGCAAACCGAGTGAGGGAGGTCATTGAACATCTGGTATCCCCTTGGGAGCATGGCTTCATCCCCGGGAGAGGAACAACTGACCATACCCGTAGAGCCATTGCCTTATTCGACATCATGGCTGCCAGGGGGGAAGAAATGTCAATGGTCCTACTCGATGCCGAAAAGGCATTTGATCGAGTGTCTTGGCGGTTTTTATGGGAAATTATGGAATTTAACAACTTTGGCCCAGGCTTCATCAAAGCCTTAAAAGCCCTTTACATCAGCCCAAGGGCTAAACTATCCATTGAAGGCTTTGAGTCGGAGTTTGTAGAGGTACAGAGGGGCACTAGGCAGGGCTGTCCTTGTTCCCCGATATTATTTGCCCTAGTAATTAATCCTTTAATTTTAAAGCTCCTTAACTCCCCTCAAATACAACCAGTTAAGGTGGGCTCATATTCTACCAAAATATTGGCATATGCCGACGACATTGCTGTGCTTACAACCAAACCGGCTGACGCAGTGGCAGAAATAGAACAAATAACCCAGGTTTTTGGATTCTATTCTGGCTACTCACTTAATAGAGACAAAACCATGGTTTTATGTACTAACAACACTATATATGACAGCCGTTATAAAGTCAAAAATGCTACCTACCTAGGTGTGATTATTTCTCCTGAGGTAAAAGAAATTAACTGGCTTAATTATGATCCCTTGATTAAAGCAGTAAAAACAGACCTCAAGAGGGTAGATAACTTACATCTATCAATAATAGGGAGAGCGAACTACATCAAAATGAGTATATTTCCTAGAATACTCTATCTATTCCGGGCTATCCCATTGATGGCCGACGGTAGTATTGTTAAAATCTTTGACTCCACAATATCTAAATTCATATGGAATTATGGTAAAATAAGGAGAGCATTACCACTATTAACCCTCCCCCTACATAGAGGCGGCCTTGGTATCCCGAACTTGACGTTCTATCTCTGGGCGACATTACTTCAACAAATGGGCCTGCTCTTTAGAGTAAAATCGTCTAATTTACCCAACATAGACTCTTATATTCCTTCTATTTTTGAACTTGGACTAGGTGATAAATGTCAAGGGCTATTTCTGAAACAACTCGAAACGTCCTATTACAAAAAGACTAAGTTTAAGGTGATGGGAGATGCATGGAAAATCTGGAAACTTGCCTCCAAACAACTAGGAATACCTAAAATAACAAGATACACCTCTCTTTGGTACAGTAAGATTATTTCAGCATCTCTGATAGACAATGTCTCTAAGAGATGGGAGAATAAGGGCATATATACACTCGGTCATTTTTTTGGACAGAATATTACTCCATCTTTTGAGGGGTTACAACAGAGATTTGATATTCCATCTACAGATTATCTAAAATATTTTCAAGTCTTTACCAACATCCGTAATTCTAAACTTAATATCAATTTAGGTAGTTTCAATTTTTTCTCTATTATTGAGGAACGAGCAACTAGGATAGGTACCCTATATGATATTTTTTCTCAATCCTCTAATGATGACCTAGATCGTGTTGAGAGTTCCTGGGCACAAAAACTTGGAAATCCGGATGTAGATATTGATTATTCCCTAACCCTTTATACAACATTATTTCTAGCATCTAACCTTAAAGCACAATACTTTAAAACTATTTACGACCTTTATTTTACGCCGGCTAAACTTTTTACTTGGGGACTACGAGTAGACGATTGTTGCCCTAGATGTAGACAAGGACAGGCAAATTTAATTCACATGTTTGCCGAATGTCCAAAACTAGACAATTTACAAATACTGATTGGAGGATTCTGGACTCAAGTATTTGGGCGGAATCTTAGATATTCCGCTACCCTATATCTTTTAGGTTACGATGAATCCTTAGGGTACAGTCTGGAGGAACAGAGGATTGTTTTCTTGGGCACTGCCGTCTTTCGTATTATTCTGGCGGCTTCCTGGAAAGACACCAATATACCCACCTATCAGATGTGGCTCAGTCGATTCCTCGCCATATACAAGCAGGAGACAGCTATATATAGTACAAGAGGTAGGAAAGCTAGAGCCCGGGGTACTCATATTTGGGCCCCAATCTCCAACTGGTACTCGAAAGTAAGATCTTCCCCCTGATAAGAAAAGGATTGACACTTTTATTTTATATTTCTTATCTCCCATTTCAGCTGTTCATATGCACTGGGCTGTAATGATTCTGTTCTCTTCTTTGATATATTTTCTTTCTTGTTGTTTTATTAAGAATTTATCATGTTTCTAAAGAAATTGTTTGAATGAATGTAACAGATCATATTCAATAAAAAAAAAGAAAAAAAAAAAAAGAGAGACACATGTTCTCAAGATGACGACTTCTTTTTGGGTAATATGTGTCCAACATGTTTGATTTCAAAATAGCTGTACTTTCCGGGTCGTTCTCTGCCAAATATTCAATTTCTCCAACAGATTTCAGTACCCGATTTCGCATTCCTGCAAGGCCTAAACTTACCCAAATTATTCTTCTGGATTTGGAGTACAGACTTGCAGATGATAACCTATCTGAGCATTCGTAGGATCCAATTTCTCGATGCGATAACATCTTTAAACTGAAACTGTATAGCTTCTTACTGACAGTCTTCTCGTGAGAAATCTCTTCCCACATTTCCTTCAATTCCGTTTTCTCAGATTTAGTGATGTAAGATGTGACATACCGAGCAACAGCAATAGAATTGTCAGCAACATACTATATATCCATGTTAGTATTCCACATGGATAAAATGACTGGGTTGTAGTCATTTATATATTTTGACTCTTCTTTTCTTCTTAGGTTGTAGGTATTTTTCGGAGATTTTCTTGTAATGGTATGTCGCACAGCTGACATAAAACTGTTGACTCTTCCTTTTGAAAGAACAGGTCGTGGAAATCCAAATCGACATTTTGTGTAGAATTTTTCTTTATTCTTATACTTTCGTCGACAGTATTTTCCACACCGATGACTTTGGAAACGTAAAACTTGCTCTTTTAAGTTTTTCTCTTCTGTGCTTTTAGGTATAGCCCATGTTGCATATTCTTCGATGAAACTTAAAACTGCATCATCAGAATCTGTTCCAAATTTTGGGGCATCCTTGATCCACAACAGCATATGAATATGAGGAGCACCTCTTGCTTGGTACTCTTTTCTCCAAAAGAAATCCACAACTTCTCCAAGAGGTGGATTTTTTTTATTGCAGATGAAGGACATCATAGCCTCAAATCTATGATTGAAATATCTTCAAACATTAACCGGATCCAATGAGCACAATTCTCCTGCTGTCTTGTATTGGATGTTTTCAATATTTGAATTTGCCTCTCGAACAAAATCCAAAAGATCATCCCAAGCGTACTCAGCACAGCTTAGGGTGAGAAACCATGTAGGAGTTCCTAAATTCTGTAACAAACATTTCAATTCTCCATGGCGTCGGTACCAATATTCATTTGTCCCACGCTGACAAGCCATTAGATTAATCAATTGAGATTCCAAATGATCATCTCGCTGTTGCACTTTGTTCATAAAATCCTTTGCAGACACATTATGTAGATGTACCCCAGTTTTCAAAATGTGATTTACTGCATAAGATAGTGCTGGCAAGTCACTTTCAAATAAAAGATGGAACAAATAAGGAATACTTTGATGAAATCTTGGATCTTCTGCATATAATCTTGTAGTCCGATATTCAGAAGCAGGAATCTGTACTGGGCGTTCATCATATCGTCCACCTTTTCCTGTAGGAAACAGCTGGGGAAAACATCGAGCTTCCAAGCTCTCCTCCCATACACTCACGGGAGTTCCTTTTGCTTTTTTCATCTGAAACAAATCAATAGTGTTTGCCATAAAGTGTTCATAAATTTCTTCTTCTTTTCACTTATCCACTTTTTCAATTTGCCCAGCTGGTATTCCTGAGTCTGGTAGTAAAACTTCTTCATCTTCATCCATATAAATTGTTTCATACCATTTATTATTTCTTTTCAAATATAAATTTGCTCTTTGTACTTTTTGTACATCTACCAGCTCCTGCCAAATTTTCGTATTCTTTGTTGGTACTCCATTAACCAGAATAACTAATGGTTCAGTTTACAATCTATCTGCATCAATTGTTTCCATATTTTTTTTCAAATCCAATGGCAAATAGACAACTCTTCCTTTTAAACCTCTTTGTAAATCTGAAGGAGGTAATTTACCTGTTTTTGGCTCCATACGCACTATGGTCTGAAACGGATGGACACATTGAATGAGGATAGACTCATACGTATTTAAATCAGAAAGTTCTGCAGGAATATCAACCATTTCTAAATTATTATGTACAGCTCTGGCTGGCATTCTATTTTCTTCTAACTTGTTATAACAGTAT
This sequence comes from Triturus cristatus, assembly GCF_964204655.1. Classification (NCBI taxonomy): domain Eukaryota; kingdom Metazoa; phylum Chordata; class Amphibia; order Caudata; family Salamandridae; genus Triturus; species Triturus cristatus. The sequence continues at coordinate 1,360,079,175 of NC_140591.1, read as the reverse complement.
TTACAAATACGCTGATCTTCACCCAAATCAAAACTATTTTCCAGAAATATATATGTTGCAAAATCCTTCCACTTATAATTATCTTCATTTTCACTTTTTTTATACAGATCAACATTTCTTGTTTGAATTTTGTAATGGCTTCTCCGGCAACAAATACAAGTAATATTTGGTCTTTCATTAGAGATGATAGTAAATTTTGTCATTTGATCTTCAAAATTTTTACTAACAGTGGGTTCTACATTCTCTTCCACATTTTCTTCAATAACTGTGTCATTACCTGCACTTTCTTGTTCCGGACCAAAGTAAGAAAACTGAATTTCATCAGTAACCTTCTGTACATCTGATACAGATCCACGGAACAGAGCCCTATTCAACTCATTTAACTTTTGTGCTGGACTTTTAGCAAAATACAATCTTCTTACAAACTTTCTCATTTCAGTATGATGAACTGCCAGCATCCTAAAATGGTGAAAAACACTTTGGCAAACTTTCCTAGAAATACAAGCCAGAGAATGTCCTTGCAAACCAGTATTCTCTCTCACTCTACATAGATCTAGTCTTTGAAGCGCCTTAATCTTCTGTTTAACACTTTTTTTACTATATCCTCTTAGAAACTCACGTAATTTATCAATAGATTCTTGTCGTACAGTACAAAAACTACTACAATTCCAAGTGTATACTGGGGCTTTAGGACGTCTCCCCATAACCTTATCAGCTATCACTTCTTCCTCATTTCTTGGAACCATTTTCTCCTTTTCCATTACACAACCATCTTTCACTTCATAAGCACGACCTCTGGTGTCAACTGCATGCAGCAAACTATTACTTTGAAGATAACTCTCTTCATTAAAAAATGGTTCAGTACTTGAACTATGCATCCATTCTCCTAAAAACACTTTACAAAAGTTATTTCTTTTCACTACTCTTTTCGTTTTGCTTTGTGACTTCATTACATTGACCATTTTATCTAATGTACGGATCCTGTTCAAAATTAAAATGAATAGTTTTCTTTTCAAATCTAAAGCCTTAGCTACAATTGATTCAATATCTTTCTTTCGCTTATAAAATTTCGCTTTCTTCTTATTTGTTCACATCCTTTAGCAAATTGGACATCACTCTTCTCTGAAACATTTTTCTATGAATGTCTTTAAATGCTGTTTTTTTTTTTAAGACAATCTTTATTGCTTCTGATTGTACATTAGCATTTTGTAATTTCTCACTTTTGTCCTGTTGTTTTCTACTTGAAACACTAATTGCAGTGGGGACATTTTTCAAATTTGTTCTTTTTTTGAAGATATTTTTAAAAAAATCCTTAGTTTGCTTACCAGAAGACTTTTTCTTTTTTCCAACATGAGGATCTTCAACTAATTTGGCTCCTCCAGTTGTCTTCAAATATAAATGTTTTTTCTGTTCTTTTCTCTTTCTTGATTTTATAGGCATCTTTAATTTATTTCACTGTTGGTCAGCAATACCTGAAAGAAACTAAAAAAAAATACCTTTATGTAATTTAAATTTATTACTATATATTTTTTGAGCTTTTCAAATCTTATAATACTATCCCTTTCCTGCAAGTGAAAAACACAATAAAACCAACACGAATTAAAGCTTCCCCTTTCCTACGAATGCAATTGTAAAATAACCAGAGTAACATGAATTAAATCTCTGACAACAATTCCTGTGTGCGCACAGACTCATGGTGTGATTCTAGGCAGAAAACGAAATTTGATTTTCAATTTGAAAGCACACTTACTACTGTGGTAGAGCAAGTGATAATTACTCTAACAGTCTGACACAATTTCATTATATTTTTCAGAAATAGAAAAGAGCACATGCCCAAACAGCTTTTTGAGACCATGAACATGTGCAACCTGAATGACGTACTACACTCTAGCAAAGGAAATGAGCCTTGATGATGTTCAATGTTTTAGCGTTACTCACTGCTATCTGAAACAACACACAGCGCTGAATAGTAAGCATGACTGTACATGAGAAACAGCTTGCTCTCTGCTAAGAGTGTGCTTCTGGAGACTGTCTACTGTCAGGTGCAAAAGAGATCTGCATGGACGCTTGCACAACTGCATAAACACTGGAGACATGTATGTAACACTACATGTGTGGTAAGGGTTAATAGGACTTTTGAACATGTACATACTACATGACCCATTTTCAGGAGTGGAAGGAAAATCTACCATGTTGATTTCAAATGTGTTAGCATTGCCCTCTCATTTGTGACATATTAATTTGAGCTGAATGCTAGCCATCACAGTTCAAGAAAACAAGCTGCCCCTTTCCTACGAATGCAATTCTAAAAGAACCAGAGTAACACAAATTGAATCTCTGACAACAATTCCTGTGTGCGCACAGACTCATGGTGTGATTCTAGGCAGAAAACGAAATTTGATTTGCAATTTGAAAGCACACTTAATACTGTGGTAGAGCAAGTGATAATTACTCTAACAGTCTGACACATTTTCATTATATTTTTCACAAATAGAAAAGAGCACATGCCCAAACAGCTTTTTTATGCTGAATACAAACTATCACAGTTCTAACAAACAAGCTGCCCCTTTCCTACGAATGCCATTCTTACAGAACCAGACCAACACAAATTAAATCTCTGACAACATGGTGTGTTTCTAGGCAGAAAACAGTATTCCTGGGTGATACCAGTACACCTTAACTTCTAGAGAAGACATACTCCATAATATCTTACAAGTTCAAGGCACTTAAATATCTTCCTTATCATAAAATATAAAACACAACTTTAAAAGTGGAAGGAAAATGTTCCGTGTTAATTTCAAATGTGTTAGCATTTGCCTCTGATTTGTGAGAAAGTGATTTCTGCTGAATGCTAACCATCACAGTTCAAGAAAACAAACTGCCCCTTTCCTGCGAGTGCAAGGCTAACAGAGCAAGAGCAACACGAATTAAATCTCTGATAACAATTCCTGTGTGCACACTGTCTCATGGTGTGATTCTAGGCAGAAAACAGGATTCCTGGGTGATACCAGTACACCTTAACTTATGGTGAAGACATACTCAATAATATCTTACAAGTTCAAGACAGTTAAATATCTCCCAAAACACAAAATGTGAAACACAACTTAAAAGAAGAATCACATTTCTATTATTTATATCAAAATGCACCACATACATCCCCTCTCAAATTCATAACTCACCTTTAAAAGTAGTTACTTCTGAAAGAAATGTGGTTCTCAAACAGCAGATTATCACAGCAACAATCTCTGAGCTGTACACCTCTCTCCTCTCACCAGAACCAGTTAATGGCAATGTTTCCCTCTCTTTTTTCACACATATACATGTTAACTCCAAATCACAGTGCTTTCCACATTTTTTTCAAATGGAAACACACATTTCTATTGGTTGGAAATTTCAACCCTTTACAAATCATCCCTTCCCCCAACATGACTTCTGCCTGCTACCATAGCAACAGATCATGGAACACTGGTGTGAGCAGAGAGGTCATAAGTTCAGCACACAATGTTTCTAATCCTTAGAGCAAGAGTGCTTGACTTTTCAAACCTAACAGCAAATCCAAAGTAATGTTCTGTGGGTACACATTTTTCTGAACCAATACAAAACATGCTTGTAAAAATCTAAACATACAGCCTAGTTTTAACTGTAAAATGGTTTGAATCAGCCAATCAGTTCTTTTTTTTAAAAAAAGTATGTTAGCCTCCATTTTACAACTATCTTTCTTTTCATATTGCCATTCTACTGAAAGACACCTTCTGAGTGCATCCAGATCTCCTTGAAAGATGTTCACAGTGTGGATTGTAGGTCATAGCTATTTCTTCTGGAGTGAAAAGTTTGCAGAAAAAAGAGGTATTGTGAAAGACCTTGCTTCGCCAAATGTAGACATTAAATGGATTGGTCAGAGAGGGTTAAAGTGGCACCAATGAATGCCTTTGGTGAAAAATGTTATGATCTCTGTAGAAAGACACCTGGAGCCAGGAGGTATTCTTAAGCCATCTTTATTCAGTCTCCAGTTCAGGTTACATCTGTCTCTACTCCAGCCAGCCTAGTGTGGTACCAGCCCCACCAGGAGCAGCCTCCCTAGCTGCTCAGCCCATCTTCAACTGCCAACACTCATCCACTCAGACACCCAGGCATTCCATGCATCACAGGCACACCAACATTCTATGACCATCTCACGCTCTGGCTGAGCAGCTAGTGGCAGCAGGGCTGGACTAAAATGATAATCAATTAAGTAGGATATAACATTATCCCTTTTTCTTCAACGAAAACAAAACATGCCAGTAATAAAACATCAAGGAAGAACTATCCACAAGCAAAATGAATAATGGTACAAGTCCCACAGATGCAAACATAAAAATTAACACATCGCAGTACAAAGAACCATTATACACAGAAAGAACGGATAAGATAAATACATTTGATAAGCAATATCTCCCATCCCTCCCTAAAAGAATAAATACATAACCTGTGAGAGTCACAAGGCACCTTTGTACCTGAAGCATAGTCATCAAAAACATAGACAAACTGTGTGCAGGAAAGTGGTTCTTCACCATTCCTCACGGTGTGTTCCTCAACTTATATCGCCGAATTCCAAGCAGGTTCAACTTTGGTTGATAAAAGTAAGACTCTGCACACGATAGTCTGGTTTGTAGTATTTAATCGTAAGTCCGACGAGCCACCGCTCTACACACTCCCACAGATCAGTTCCAACTCCCATCATATCGAACCTAACGCAGCATCATTGTTGTTACAAAAAGAGGTAATATGTTGTGCTTAACTATGCTTGTTAAGCGTGCTCATTCTATTCTAAATGTGTGTCATCAATGATGCTGCGTTAGGTTCGATATGATGGGAGTTGGAACTGATCTGTGGGAGTGTGTAGAGCGGTGGCTCGTCGGACTTACGATTAAATACTACAAACCAGACTATCGTGTGCAGAGTCTTACTTTTATCAACCAAAGACCTTTCTACATCTCCCACAGCCTAACCTTATTATTGTGCACTGTGGTGGAAATGACCTAGGCACTTTAACTGGGGTAGGTCTGGAAATGCTAGTTAAGGACACATTTGTGCAATTGATGTCACTTTTTCCACAAACTGCCTTTGTATATTCTAATATATGCCAAAGGCAAAAGTGGAACTGATCCAACCAATTTTGTCCGCAGATTGACAAAGCAAGAAAGCATGTCAATAAGTCTGTTTCTGCTTTCCTCAGAGACTATGGTATGGGTTCTATATACCACAACAACTTGCGTTACAACATGCAAGACATTTATAGAGGAGACGGTGTACATTTCAGTGATTTAGGGAACAGAGTCTTCCTCTTGAACTTTAGACTCTGCATCGGTACTTACTTGTAGGTACCTAAAAAACACTTCATAAACACAACGGCTCTTTTTAGAGCCAACCAACATCTAAACATTTAATTTTTATTTTTAATTCTATTTTTTTAATTTTTTTTTTTACCGCCGTACGCGTACCGTACGCGCACCGTACGCGTACCCCGCGATTTAAAAAAAAAAAAAAAATGTATTTTTCACACTTCTGGGTCCTTCTTGGACCCCTTGACAAAGGCTAGGGGGTCTGCAACTCTCTACCTTGCCCCCTTTTCACGTTCTTCACCTTTGTTTTTCAGTGCGTGACACACAAAATGGCGGCTGACACTTCCTGATTTCGACCGACTGGAATGTTTACTGTCATGTAACCACCAATCAGAATTATGCTCGCGCACAGCAGCGTGCGCGTACGGTACGCATACGGTAAGCGTACGGTGCGTGGCTATAGATATGTATGTACTTTTAACTGCAATTTTCTCAGGAACTACTGAACAGATTGACTCCAGATATTCAAAAGGCACATCCCTGACCTGAGGACTTTCTCTTTGCCAAATTTCAAATAATTCTGTTCAGCCGTTCGGGCTGTACCTTGGACTAAAGGTCCCTATGGAAAAATGCATGGGGAAAACGCGTTTTGGGACCCCCCTTTTTTCTCGGCCCCCACTTGACGAATCCCCCCGAGACTTTCAGGGTAGGAGCGGAGCGCCCCACCTATTTTGAAAATTTCGTGAGGATTCGTCAACCGGCGCCAAAGTTATTCCAAATAGAATGTTGCGGATTTCCTATGGAAACACGGTCCTAACTATAACTATCTACTGGCGACCGCCAGTAGATAATATATTCATATATATATATGTATATACACATATATACACATATATACATATATATATATATATTTATGTTTGATAAATTTCATTCTCTTTGAGTAAATCTCAAAATTGTCAAATTAAAATTTTAACAAATTCATTTTGTATCATGTATTTAGGTGTACATTGCCAGTATGATCATAGTGACATGGTATATGGAAAGCTTGTTTTTAAACTGTCCGTGTGATTGCCTGTTAATTAGGATAACAAAACACTGTTTTTTGTGTGGATCGTGTTAGTAAAAAGTTTGGTGTAGTACCCCATGATTGTACACATTGATTATGCTATTTTGCTACTCACTGGTATCCAAACTCATTTGTTGGAATGACAGAAGACATACTGCTATCGTGGAAAATCAATTAACCAATTCACATTTAACAGAGAACACGTCATCCTACCACTGTAGACTATTCTCAATAAGGAGAGGTGATTGTTGCTCATAACAGCTTGTTAACTGTCTGTGGCTAATCTTGAGTTCATGACTCAAACATAGATAGATAGATAGATAGATAGATAGATAGATAGATAGATAGATAGATAGATAGATAGATAGATAGATAGATAGATAGATAGATAGATAGATAGATAGATAGATAGATAGATAGATAGATAGATAGATTGCTAGATAGATAAATATATAGATAGAAATATTCAGCAGTTATAGTTACGTGAGCTAACTATAACTTACGCCCCACACTGCACTGCTTATGACCTCACATATTACATCACACATGATATGGTCAGTGACATCACTGATGACATCTAAAGTGACATCACTAATGGCCTCACTGAATTGAGGAAATTAGAATGCTTTATGGTCCTGGCGGGGTCCCTGGGGGACCCCAGCACCAGATCTAGGGGGTCAGGATATTCCTACCCTGTACCCTTCTCTCTCTTTTGACTTTTTCTTTGGGACTCCGCTGAGTTTGAGTACTAAATGGATCCCAACACTTTCTGGTTGAAGTGTTGGCAGTCAATCAGATCTCAGCATTAGATCTTTCAGATCTGTAAAGGGTTCACGTCCCTAGATATCTATATTTCTTTTATCTTTAATATCTTAAAAACTGCTAGGTGGATTAGCAACAAATGACAAAAAGCACACTTCTGGACCAATATCTATCTTTTTACCAAATTTGGTGTCATTCTTTTCAGCATTTCGGGCTTTAGTTGTGTCTAAAATCTCTAAGGGAATTAATATAAAAAGTGCACTTTTTTACCTCTCCTGTTTCTCTCTGCTTGATGGATCACCCCAAAACATTCCATGCACAACTGGAAAAAGAAGGGCACTTTTTGGGGAAGGTTTTGTGAAGATTTATCAAACAGCAACAAAGTTATAAGCAAATCAAAAAACACTTTTCCTATGAATACTAGCTCCTAACTCTAACTACCTACTGGCAGCAACTGTAAATAGTGAAGAACAATATATATATATGAGCAAGGCCACGGCGTTGGCCGAAATGCGTTATGACCGTATGCACATATTGAAACATTAAAACGCCATCTCGGCAGGCATAACAGCAAAGTAAAGTTGTCCGTCTCTCTGCTTGGTGCCTGGAAGCGCTTTGGAGTGGTAACTTTCTATATATATATATATATATATATATATATATATATATATATATATATATATATATATATATATATATATATATATATATATATATATATATATATATATATATATATATATATATATATATATATATATATATATATATATATATATATATATATATCAAAGAAATACCCTTTCAGGCATAGAGTGACGAATTAATTATGCAAAAAAGAAGCAGAGATCTCTGGGTAGTTCTCAAGTTTAGGTGGAAAGCAGCTCCTGTATGGAGCACTCTCAACACCAGCGACACTCTAGATCTGCTCACCTCAAATGTCTGTTTTTCTATCAAAATCTTTAAGCATAGGATTAGCACAGTGCCATCCACGCCGAGATAGAAAAGGACAAAGTCTTTTGCCATTTGTACAGCAAAGTCTTTAAGCATAGGAATATATATATATATATATATATATATTCACTAAATAAAACATAGGTTTTAGGGGCGTTATAGTTAGTTGGACATTTCACTCGTACAAAACCATAGAAATTCCCCCGTTATAGTTAGTTCAGCTAACTATAGCTCACGCGCCTGCAATGCACTGCTGATGACGTCACATATTACATCACTCATGACATGGTCAGTGACATCACTCATGACATCACTGATGACATCTCAAATGACATCACTGATGACATCACTGATGACATCATCCTTGTGATAGATTGGCAGACCTCCTCTCACCCTAATATAACCTTTAATACACACACTCAAAAATACAAACTAACATTTTCAAAACAATGGACATACCAATACCAGTAACAACATACCTATTTAGTAATTCCAAGATCTACACATACATCCACTCATTCACCAACAGTCCCTATACAGTCACTCATACATGTACTCACTCATCATATGTACTCATGCACCTATACATCCTGTTACATACCACCACTCATCCATAGAGTTACTCACACACATAGTCACACATGCAAACAAAGTATCAAACATCCATTTACTTGCATATACAGTTATACACACACTACCATTACAGAAACGTACACATACTTACTCTCTTAAACAATCACTTACAGAAACACCTACTTATTTGTACAGGAACTCTTCCAATCTCTCACTCTCTTATATACACCAATACTCACATATACTAGTTTAAAACATATGTAGATACTAATAAAGACACTATTGAGACAGTCATTCACTCACTAACACACCCATACACACACTCATCTACCTAAACAGTCCCGCACACATGCTGTCTTCAACACATAAACACAGTGAGTCACTCATTCATGCATCTATGCACTAAGTAATACAGACACTCATACACTCATACTGATACTCAAAAGACCAACTAATAACCCATATAGACACTCATGTAGCTACTCACCAACCCATGCAGCCACTTATACACAAAGTGAGAGACTGATACAGATATTTACATATTTAAACATTACTCACTAACCCATGTATTCACTAAAATACACTTAATCAGTCCGTTATATAATCAATTTTACAAAAAACCCCCATCTATTTAGACACTTATATACCCATTTATTCTTCCATCGACCTTGAGATATACATATATAAAACATATTTAATTTTCAGAAAAACACACATTCACTGGATGATGTCATCAGTGATTTCATTTGAGATGTCATCAGTGATGTCATGAGTGATGTCACTGACCATGTCATGAGTGATGTAATATGTGACGTCATCAGCAGTGCATTGCGGGCGCGCAAGTTATAGTTAGCTGAACTAACTATAACGGGGGAATTTCTATGGTTTTGTATGAGTGAAATGTCCAACTAACTATAACGCCCCTGAAACCTATAGTTTTTTCTGTGAATTTCTAAGGTTTTTTAAATGCTAATTTCTAACTATAATGTGCCTGAAAGCTATGGTTTTTTCAGTGAATATATATATATTTATTATACTATGTATACATGTGAAAATGTCTCGGTCCGCCTGTTTGCCTCGGTGACACAGAAAAAATGGGTGGAACTGACGTCAGCACGCCGACGAGGTCCTCTTATGCCTCCGATGATGTCATACGGTGTCGCGAGAGGAGCAGTGCTATTATGACATCCTCGTCGACATGGGAGAGCTAGGAAAGAATTTCCGTGGAATGCTGGTGCAGGGGATATTCACCTAAGTGTTCAGGCCAGTCCTTTGGGAGCAACTGTTTATGTTGCCACTCCAGAAACCGAAACCAGTGATCCGAGGGCAGAGGCCCTGCAGGTGGCACACGAGGTGGGGTGCCCAGTTGTGTGGGGCAGCAAAGTGACAAGCACCACAACCCACAAAAAAGGTAACGAGGGCACTAAATAACACAGGATCTTCTCTTTGTATCGGGCAGGAACAACAAAGTTAAAATGCCCTAGTACCAAAATGTAGAATTAGTGCTACAACGGTCTTCAAGAGGACCTGCAATGCCGCTTCTGCCTCCAGTACCCTGGAGGCGGCACATGGGTCACGCGGTACGGTCATACTGCGGTGGGACGCACACTAGTTGACCTCCAATGGCACTGCTCCACACTTCAGGGAGGACGCTTTACATTAGCTATGTTTTCTGATGACGTGTCGCGCCGGCCCCGTCCAACAACAGAACTCCTTTAGATCCAAACAGACTCTTCCACTTTCTCACCGGAAGTGAAACCAGGCCACGCGGACACTTTCACAATACAACAGCTGGGAATGCACTTTTCGGTAAAAAAACACACATTCCTTCCTCCTAATTAATCAAATAAATGTCTCACTGAAGAACGGGGGCCAGCTTCGATCGGTAAACAACTGTTACAACGACTTTTTTACTTTGCGATACCATTACAACGCATGCATTACCACGCATGCATTTTACTTCGCGAAGTCATTACTACACATTTTTTAGAATGCATGGTCATTTACCACGCATGCCTTTACAACAAATTTTGTTGTAAAGGTATGTATGGTAAATGACCATGCGTTCTAAAAAACATGTAGACAATCCACGTTGTTGTAGGGAAACAGAGGCTGTTCCGTTTCCTCACAACAACGTGTACCACCCCTCAGAGACAACGTGAAGCAGGAACCATGAGGAGAGAGGAACCACGAGGAGTGAGAGGTAAGGGGGATTGGGCATGGGGTGTTTTTTTTCTAGGGTTTAGGGTAGTACAGTGGAGTTTGGGTAGTGTAGGGTGTCATGCTGGGGTAGTGTTTTAGGGTTTAGGGTAGTGCAGTGGTGTCTGGGTAGTGTAGAGGGTCGTGCTGTGGTAGTGTTTTAGGGTTTAGGGTAGTGCAGTAGTGTAGGGGGTCGTGCTGGGGGTAGTGTTTTAGTGTTTAGGGTAGTGCAGTGGTGTATGGGTAGTGTAGGGTGTCATGATGGGGTAGTGTTTGAGAGTTTAGGGTAGTGTAGTGGTATTTGGGTAGTGTAGGGAGTCGTGCTGGGGGTAGTGTTTTAGGGTTTACGTTAGTGCAGTGGTGTTTGTGTAGTGTAGGGGATTTTGCTGGGGTTAGTGTTTTAGGGTTTATGGTAGTGCAGTGGTGTTTGGGTAGTGCTGATCTAGTGTTTTAGGGTTTAGGGTAGTGCAGTGGTGTTTGAGTAGTGTAGGGGTAGTGCTGGGGTAGTGTTTTAGGGTTTAGGGTAGTGCAGTGGTGTTTGTGTAGTGTAGGGGTAGTGTTGTAGGGTTTAGGGTAGTGCAGTGGTGTTTGTGTAGTGTAGGGGGTCGTGTTTTAGCGTTTAGGGTTGTGCAGTTGTGTTTAGGTAGTGAAGGGGTTGTACTGGGGGTAGTGTTTTAGGGTTTAGGGTAGTGCAGTGGTGTTTATGTAGTGTAGGGGGTCATGCTGGGAGTAGATTTAGTGTTTAGGGTAGTGCAGTGGTGTTTGTGTAGTGTAGGGGGTCATGCTAGGGTAGTGTTTTAGGGTTTAAGGCAGTGCAGTGGTGTATGGGTAGTGTAGGGTGTCATGATGGGGTAGTGTTTGAGAGTTTAGGGTAGTGCAGTGTTGTTTGAGTAGTGTAGGGGGTCATGCTGGTGGTAGTGCTTTAGGGTTTAGGGTAGTGTAGTGGTGTTTGTGTAGTGTAGGGGGTCATGCTGGTGGTAGTGTTTTAGGGTAGTGCAGTGGTGTTTGTGTAGTGTAGGGGGTCATGCTGGGGGTAGTGTTTTATGGTTTAAGATAGTCCAGTGGTGTTTGGTTAGTGTAGGGGGTCGTGCTGGTGTGGTAAATAAAATATTACGCTGTCAGACTTTTAAAATATAAATAAGATCATGCATAAAGCAAGAGGCTGAGTCTGTGGTATCAGGTTCATAAAGGGCTTTATTCCAATAACTCGAGTCAAAGGGAGAATATTTCCATCACCAAAAAAGGATCTGGAAGGGACTGAAAAGTATTCTCAATATTCTCAAAACATTATTCACAGAGTACAGTATATATACATTTCTCAATTGTACGTAAGCAAAAGAGCAAGAGAGAATGAGATAAGAGCATGTGGGCGTGTAAGTAGGCGTGAAGGTGGGCGTCCATGTGGGCGTCCACTTGATGATAATGGGTAATTTGTCATGTGTGGGTGGATACCTGGAGAATCCTGCAATGTCAGCAGAAATATTTGGCAGAGATGCGTGCGCAGTCGCATGACGTGTGATAGACGTGCAACTAGAGGGAGAAAGGGACTTGACATTTAGCTCTACATGTGGAGACAAAAGTCTGGGGTTATGTCAACCTAATCCCAAATCATATCTAACATCCTATGTTTAAAGAACTGTGTTATCCAAAAAGAAAGGTCTCTCGAACAAAATCTATTCTATACTGACTGTGAGTGCGTGTACAAGCGTCTAAGTGTCTACACTAAATGCGAGGGGGTAGGAATATTCCATGGTAACAGGGCTATGAATTACTTGCATAAAGACAGAGAAGCCGGGCCTTTTTGCTCGGTAGCTGGAAGAATGTTTACTTAAACTACTAGACAGGAATGCATTGGGCAGGGAGCGGAGCAGATAATTTCGAAGGTGAAATACAGTTTTTGGCAGAGAATAGGCTGATGTCAGGCTTCGTGAGCCGCGCAGAGAGTGAGACAAAGTTCATGGTCACAGATGCAGGCTCAGACTGGAGCTTTCAGAGGCAGAAGGCAAGAAGAGTTTGATGACAGAATCAGGGCCTACTTGCCTGGACTGTAAAATGGCATAAGTGAACCATATAAAGGCGGTGGCCTTTCGTACTTAGGAATGGAATATCCGGCCCATTCATGGCGGATCAACAGAGGACATGTTAACGGTGGACGCACATGTATTTGCGTCTTCATAACTGGAACTGGAGGGAACATACATGTACTTGTAACATGCACATAGAACCGTTGGGGTCCAAGATAGGGGACATAACTGACCAGAAAAATCCATATTTCCACATTCCCTCCTTGTCCCCTACTTGCCCGTCAAGAGATATCAATCTTCATTAATCCATTGATCTGTTCATATAACATCATTTGTTCTTCTTTCTTCTTCCGTGATGAATGAAATCTTGGTGGTGGAATACACGATGTGGCACACAGACCACAGATCGCTGGTCCACATTGTAGACATAGACAGCAACTGAATAGTATGAGAAGGCCAATACCTAGGAAAGATAGGACCTTCCATCCAAAGGTAGATAATACACTCCAAAACCAACCGGACCAAGTCCAGGTGCCTGGATTCTGGTGTATCTGGCTTACAATCTTATGAAGGCGAGTTATGGCTTTATATACAGATGGCGAATTTTCTGGTATGAAAAATGCAATAGCTTGATCCGATGACCCTACAAGCTCCGCCCCTATCGGCCAGGATAACGTCAAGGACAAGACTATTTTGAAGCACAACAATCCGCATAGCAGACTGCTCTTCTGTTAAATTGCCTAAGGCGGAAATAGTTTCGTTCACTACTGCTTCAAGGGTTCTGGTTAATCTACGTATCAGCTTACTATTGGTAACTGTACCTATATAGGGAAAGAAACCTTTATTGAAATCTGTGTATTTTTCCCATGCTGTTTCAGTGTAATCGACAATTGGGAGATCTCTCTGCTGTCTATTGTGTACTAAATGAGTATTTCTATGAGAATCAGGAGGAGCTAGGAAAACAGGTGGTAGGAGGAATGCTATGTAACAGGTACCATCCCAATCTAGAGGTAGGCGTATATATGCGGTCTGGCCACATATAAAGTAGGAATGACGAGAAGCTCTAAATGTAGACTTGCCTTGATCACTGAATTTTATTACAGTGGTGCATTTACTATGGCCCATGTGTATGGAGCCATTCTTTCTTATACATAATTCCCCTTTTACTGGGAATACGGACATGGCGGGCAAGATTGGTGTAGCTTCAGATTCAACGTTCAGGATCATGAGGTTAAGTGTAAAATTACCTAATCCATATACTTCAGGTTCTAGATCAGTTCCTGTTCTTTTGGGAAGTCCCTCCTTGTTAGGGTAGCAGACTTTAAGCAAAACTAAGTTCAGGTTTCCCCATACCCAGTTGTCTTGATAGACTGCGGAATTCGAATCTAGGGAATTAATCAAACTAAACCATGCTCCACAGGAGCCATTGTGTGTGAACGGATAGAGAAAGAGGGGCAAAACTCCCTTATAGTTCTGATAGGGGGGGAGTCGGCCACAGACCCAGCAGTCTGTAGCATTGCTAGTCTGATGTGAATGGTGCAGCATCTGAATAAAGGTATTGTTGCGTAAGGCAAGTCGATATGATAGCTCATAGGATGGCAGATCACTAAATGTGTGCTTTATGGTATCATTAGTGGAGGAGTATAAGAGTGAGGCAATAGGAGGAAAAATAGCATGTAGTATTAAGCTGATACATATTATCGTGATGCACATCTTGCTCTTTGTTTTTAATATTATAGTCCAAGATCTTATGCAAGCCAGAATACATGTTCAACCGCTTCACCACCTAGTGGACTTAATTGATCAAACGGGTTCTGACTTTTTTTTAGATCTAAGTTTAGCTTTGTGGAAACTGCTGGGGAGTCTCCTCTAGAAAATGGTGTTCAAAATCCAAAATTCAAGTTCAAAGTCTTTTTCCTTTGTAAAAGAGTGGTGAAGGTGCACTTTGACTTTAACGGCCGTCCCCGTGGTCCAGAGCACTGACTTTGGCGCCTTCCATCCAGGAGCGATGGAGTATTCTTTGACCTGGGTGTTGTCAGGGAAGGCGGCAGCAACCTGCGAACAACAAGAGAGTAGTGCAGACATCAAGGAAGCCAGGTAATCTGTCAGCATGTTATTATCTTTTAGGCATTGGAGTGCCCCACATATTTGGTGGTCTACCAAAGACCACTTCATAGGGAGATAAGCCTGTTCTAGAATGAGCTACAATTCGCATGTAAAAGAGGGCAACCGGCAGGGCTACCATCCAGTCTATACCTTTGTCTGCGCAAATTTTTAATGTCTGATTATGTCTTTCTACAAGGCCTGCTGCTTCAGGATGTCGCACACAATGGAATTTCCAGGTATACCCTAACAGAAGGGACACCTGCTTCATTAGTACCAGGACATATTTGTAACCTCTACATCTGTTTATTTGGATATAATCCATTTGGAGCACTTCAAAAGGGTGGTCAGGTGGATGGAATCCACCTTGTTCCATCGGAATGCCTTTACCTGCATTGAATTGGCAACAGATCATACATGTTCTGACCTTTTGTTTCGCTGCTGCACGCAGGTGCTTGTTGAACCATATATTCTGTAAGCTATCTATCATTGCTTTCTCTCCTAAGTGTGCAGGACTATGTGCGGTATTTATGATTATTTGTACCATTGAATCAGAAAGAAACCCTGATCAGTCAGTACCCCTCCTTGTTCCGACCATTTCTTTAATTCGTCCATCGTAGCATGTGTCTGTATGTCTTGTACATCCTTGGAAGGATCCCTAACTGTCATGGCTTTGGACACTTATTGAACCTGTAACTTTGTCATGTCTAGTGGGGTCTGAGCTGTCTGTTTAGCTGTTCGGTCTGCCAGATCATTGCCTTGGGAAATGGTATCTGTGGCTCTAGTATGTGCTTTACATTTTAGGATAGCTATGGCTGTTGGTAAATGTATTGCTTCCAGTAGGGCTTGAATATGGGGCCATGCTGTATCTTGACCCCATGAGAGGTCAAGAAACCTCTTTCTCGCCAGAGAATCGGTGTAAATGTTTACTCTCAGGTGCTTAGCTCTTATGCACGCTTGTGTCAGGGCGATGAGCTCTGCTGCTTGTGCTGACAATATGTCTATTCTTTTAGTCTCTATTATTACAGTATCAGTAGTCACTGCATATGCTGCCACTAATTCTCCCGCCCCTGTCCTCATGCATGAGCCGTCAACTTATAGTGTTAGGTCGGGGTCTGGGAGTGCAACGTCTGTCAAGTCTTGTCTTGGTTTAGTCACGGTATGTATTACTTCAACACAGTCGTGTGGTGAAACGCTTTCTGTACTGGAGGGCAAAAGGGTAGCAGGATTCAGTATGTTGCATCGTCTGATCTCTATGTGTGGTTGAAATAACGTTGGCTCATAGCCTGTCAGTCTAGCTACAGTCAGGTGTTGTGTTTGTGTCCGGTTCAAGAGAACCTCTACTGCGTGTGGTACTTGTACTGTCAGAGGGTGGCCCAGCACTATCAAGTCACTTTGTCTTATGGCTAAGGCCGTTGCTGCAACTGATTTTAGGCACGCAGGCAAAGCCTGTGCTACTGGGTCTAATGTACTAGAAAAATAAGCACAGGGCTCGTGTTTTCCTGCATGATCTTGTGTTAGGACAGATAGTGCTGTTCCATCCCGCTCTGTCACAAAAACATAAACGATTTGTTGTAATCAGGGTTTGCTAAAACTGGTGCTTGACATAAAGCTCTCTTTAATTCTTCAAATGCCACAGTGTGTTCTTGTGTCCAAGGGAGGACTTTAGTAGAAGCTGTATTAGGGGCTTGGACTAATTCCCCTGAAAGATCACAATAAAACATGAGAAAAAGGGGAAAACACCATACCTATTTCCTTGGCTTAATTTCTAAGGGGGCTAATTTCTAAGGGGCTTAATTTCTTAAGGGGCTAGCGGGAAGCGAACCTCCTCAGGGGCCAGCAGAAAGCCAATATTCTCCTCCTTCCCCCCCTTTTTGACAGGAGGAAATCTGAAACAGATTTCACTGCTGTAAAACACTATCAAACCCTGTGTCTTGTCAACACTATTAATCCCTGTGTGTAGCTACTGGGCGTAAGCAAAATTATAGGAGATACACAGCGTATTTGAAACGGCGAGAAATCCTTCAAATTAATGTACAAACCTCATTGTGTTAGCTCATAAGCTGGCCAAATGACATCTCATATGCAAATGTCCCTATTACATGAACCTACACCAACCTGAAGTCAATATTAATGCTAGTAGGCCCTAATAGGAATGCTAAATTACCTAAATATTCGGAAAACCAAGTTTAAGAACAGTTGTTAATGTTGATAATTAATAATTTATCTGCTAAAGAAATCAGTCATTTTGCAATAATTTCCACCTATACAATAAATAGCCTAATTTAAAAACAAGTCAACTTTTGGGGCCACCACTTACAAGAATGAGCTTACTAAAGCAAACTTTAAAAAGGAAATCCTGTCAGATATTTTCTCATTACCCTAAATACCGAGCCTCATTTGTCACTCTGTGGTGGCAGTCCTTATTTAAAACAGGCCTTTCAAGAGTTAAGATGCGAGTGCACAGATCATAATTGTTCCTTAATGTCCAATCTGGAAACATATGACCGAGGCTGCCTGTCTATAAGAGAAAGGCAGTCATGTGAAAAATATTTTAGTCTTGCATAATTTTTCCTTTTATTTCATTCATCTCCAACACCAATTAGACATACACGGATAACGTGTTGTCTGCTATTTTGACAGCATGATAAAGGTAATATCACGTCTGTGAAATTTAGTAATTGTGAACAAGTTCCAGCCAAGCGCTGAGCAAAGATCGCCGTCGTCACGACTATCTCTGTACTTGCACAGGAGAACTTGGTATTAAACGCTAAAAAGACTGGTCAATACAACACAAAAACAAAACATATATAAAATACATATGCCAAGCCATCAGTATACCAAGCACAGAAAGCATAGACAATTGCACTAACATATATAAATGAGCAGCGATGCGCAATTACAGTACCTACAGCTCAGAGGCGAACACTCTGGCCTGCTTAATTTGTCAGGCTTTTAATCAATAATTGATTTACCTGCCCTATACACCCCCATCTGAAATCACAGTGTCAAGTCTGACACACAGAATCAGCAAGAATAATCAAAAACGAAGAACACACGAACCTGTTTGGTTTCTTTTATAAAAACAGAATCAGCAATAATAATCAAAAACGAAGAACACACGAACCTGTTTGGTTTCTTTTATAAAAACAGAATCAGCAATAATAATCAAAAACGAAGAACACACAAACCTGTTTGTTTTCTTTTATAAAAATGAGCTATGCATCTTCGTCAACACAATGTACCCTAATGTCCCAGACGAAGACGCACCTCTCATCTCTCCTCACAGACTTTTAACCACTGGATCATTTATCCAATGCAACTGGTGGCAGCTTGTGGCCACAATTCAAAAATGTCTGAATTTGAAAATCGTTTTTATATAGGCACATAGCCCTTAAAATTCCAAGCAAGAGCAACATTTTACTTTCTGGCCAGAAGCAATATAACAATTGCTAAAAAATAAAACAAATCTTCTCCATAGACATTTCCTCGGGGCACTGGTTTAACACAGAATAGACCAAGGGAATCTTTCTCGACTTACATTTCTCAGCTGCCCTGTCTTATCAGAGAAGCTAAAAATAGCCCCTCAGCGCGGCCTGAGCCTGGGCTGCCAGCCATCTTTTTTTGTTTTTCTTACTCCTTGCCCCCAAGGCTCTCCGCCTGCAGGCATTACACAGATGCGATGTCAGAGAAGCTTTCTAAGCAGTGCCTCTGTTCTGCTCCTCTCACCGGCCCCCACCTACACTGGCTACAAGGTCAGAATCTGTCTCCGATTTCTGTATCACATTCTGCTCTACACAGCCCCCACCTTCTCCTCACTCTGAAGCTGTCAAAGACAAAAAGACTACTCAATTCCATAAAAACTGCAATAATTCGCCCAATTGAAAAATTATTTTTACATACAATTTGCACTCAGGGGGTCATAATCTTACCGACTTGACCCAGCACATTGGCTCACTGGACCACCAAGAACACAAACCTGTATTCTGGAACAATTTTGCAAATTCGAAATACCCACAATTTTTTTTTTTTTTTTTTTTTTTTTTTTCAAGCTAAACTTTTCAACAATTACTTTTTCGTTAGCACTTTGTACATTAGGGGTGTCATCAAATCACAGGTGTTGCTCCTTCTCTAGCTACACCCCTCTCAATTTCCTATTGACAACGTAGTCAAATGTTGGACCATGTAAACACCAGCCATGCGCTGTTCATTTGGTGGGTGGCTCAAGAACCTTCGGGCTACTATATCATTATTATATGTATCGCGGTACTTGCGGTGGCACTCTAACTGGTCTTTCTACTGGGGCCACTCTTGCTAGGTCCTCTGAAAGGACGGGATAAATACCAGCAACATCAGTATTTCTTTCTCTGTCAGCCTGCGCTCATTTTACCTACTCCAATTACTCCTGTAACATCTGTTCCTTGGCTTTTCCAGACTCCAGTCTACTCCTCTCTGCTTCGTGAAACACTTACTCTGACCTACTATGTGACTCCTTGCGCCAAAAACTCAATGGCATCCTTCCAAGCTAGTCTACATTTTCTCTTTCATAAGAGTGTTTCGTTGTCCATCTACTTGTTCTGCTTTTACTCGTATTCCTTCCTCAACTAACACGTTTTCTCGGGCTTTTACGCCATAATTCAATGGCATCTGTCTGTTACTGTCTAGCTTTTCTCTTCCACAACTCTTCTTCTACTTTCATAATGCACTCTGCATCCCAGGTCCCAGCTGCGGGCCATCTCTGACTTTCTGGTAATTCTTTGGTGTAGTCCACCCATAAATCAAGAAATAATATGGCGTCTAAGCCATGTTTGTGATACATGAAGTGCCCTGGAGTGTCCCTAGGAGGAATAGGAACTGCTTCTTCAAGTACCCCTTTTCTAGTAGTGATCTGTCTTAATTTCGAAAAGAGCGGCATATTGACAACTGATCTGCTTGAACACACTTAATACAAAAAGCACAATAATAAACAATCATTCATACCACAATATGCAGGACGTTTTAAAACACATTAAACATTAAACATTAAACCTTTAACTGAAACAACAATGATGATCGTCTGCGTAACTAATCACCAAGCATAATTCTCGACAATAACTAGATACTTCGGAATACTTGATATACTGCTAAATAGTACATATACACTGCTGAAACAGTGCAGACCGGATTTGTGTACCCAAATCCGTCTTGACCGGCACAACCTATGTGCACGTCAGAACGCCTCCCCAGCAATGGTACTCACCGGGTAGCTCGGAACGGAAGGCCTCGCAACGGAGCTGAACTGGACTCGACTCGACAACTTCGGAAAACTGCGGATATCGGACCCTCTGGACGTCGGGACTTCGAAAACCTGGTGGGCCTCTGCATACCTCGGACACAGCTCTCTCGCAGGTGGGCTCTGGGTAGGACAATCTGCGTTCCTCACCGCCTCGTATGGATGCCTGGTCGCAGTCTGTCCCCTTCATTGGCCTGAGGGAGTTGGCGGGAAGACCCGCGACATGCGCGCTTGAAGTCCATCACGGCTGTGGAAGGGGCAAAACTGGACCTTCATCTCCGGCGTGTGGGGAAAGAGATTAAACTGTTCGGGCGCCATTATGTGGTAAATAAAATATTACGCTGTCAGACTTTTAAAATATAAATAAGATCATGCATAAAGCAAGAGGCTGAGTCTGTGGTATCAGGTTCATAAAGGGCTTTATTCCAATAACTCGAGTCAAAGGGAGAATATTTCCATCACCAAAAAAGGATCTGGAAGGGACTGAAAAGTATTCTCAATATTCTCAAAACATTATTCACAGAGTACAGTATATATACATTTCTCAATTGTACGTAAGCAAAAGAGCAAGAGAGAATGAGATAAGAGCATGTGGGCGTGTAAGTAGGCGTGAAGGTGGGCGTCCATGTGGGCGTCCACTTGATGATAATGGGTAATTTGTCATGTGTGGGTGGATACCTGGAGAATCCTGCAATGTCAGCAGAAATATTTGGCAGAGATGCGTGCGCAGTCGCATGACGTGTGATAGACGTGCAACTAGAGGGAGAAAGGGACTTGACATTTAGCTCTACATGTGGAGACAAAAGTCTGGGGTTATGTCAACCTAATCCCAAATCATATCTAACATCCTATGTTTAAAGAACTGTGTTATCCAAAAAGAAAGGTCTCTCGAACAAAATCTATTCTATACTGACTGTGAGTGCGTGTACAAGCGTCTAAGTGTCTACACTAAATGCGAGGGGGTAGGAATATTCCATGGTAACAGGGCTATGAATTACTTGCATAAAGACAGAGAAGCCGGGCCTTTTTGCTCGGTAGCTGGAAGAATGTTTACTTAAACTACTAGACAGGAATGCATTGGGCAGGGAGCGGAGCAGATAATTTCGAAGGTGAAATACAGTTTTTGGCAGAGAATAGGCTGATGTCAGGCTTCGTGAGCCGCGCAGAGAGTGAGACAAAGTTCATGGTCACAGATGCAGGCTCAGACTGGAGCTTTCAGAGGCAGAAGGCAAGAAGAGTTTGATGACAGAATCAGGGCCTACTTGCCTGGACTGTAAAATGGCATAAGTGAACCATATAAAGGCGGTGGCCTTTCGTACTTAGGAATGGAATATCCGGCCCATTCATGGCGGATCAACAGAGGACATGTTAACGGTGGACGCACATGTATTTGCGTCTTCATAACTGGAACTGGAGGGAACATACATGTACTTGTAACATGCACATAGAACCGTTGGGGTCCAAGATAGGGGACATAACTGACCAGAAAAATCCATATTTCCACACTGGGGGTAGATCTAGGGTTTAGGGTAGTTTAGTGGTGTTTGGGTAGTGTTGGGAGTTGTGCTGGGGGTAGCGTTTTAGGGTTTATGGTAGTGCAGTGGTGTTTGTGTAGTGTAGGGGGATTTGCTGGGGTTAGTGTTTTAGGGTTTACGGTAGTGCAGTGGTGTTTGGGTAGTGTAGGGGTAGTGCTGGGCTAGTGTTTTAGGGTTTAGGGTAGTGCAGTGGTGTTTGAGTAGTGTAGGGGGTAGTGCTGAGGTAGTGTTTTAGGGTTTAGGGTAGTGCAGTGGTGTTTGTGTAGTGTAGGGGGATGTGTTTTAGGGTTTAGGATAGTGCAGTGGTGTTTGTGTACTGTAGGGGGTCATGCTGGGTTCTAGTGTGTTAGGGTTTAGGGTAGTGCAGTGGTGTTTGTGTAGTGTAGGGGGTCGTGTTTTAGGGTTTAGGGTTGTGCAGTTGTGCTTAGGTAGTAAAGGGGGTCGTGCTGGGGGTAGTGTTTTAGGGTTTAGGGTAGTGCAGTGGTGTTTGTGTAGTGTAGGGGGTCAAGATGGGAGTAGATTTAGTGTTTAGGGTAGTGCAGTGGTGTTTGTGTAGCGTAGGGGGTCATGCTGGGTTAGTGTTTTAGGGTTTAAGGCAGTGCAGTGCTGTTTGTGTAGTGAAGGGGGTCGTGCTGGGGGTAGTGTTTTAGGGTTTAGGGTAGTGCAGTGGTGTTTGTGTAGTGTAGGGGATAGTGCTGGGGCAGATTTAGGGTTTAGGGTAGTGCAGTGGTGTTTGGGTAGTGTAGGGAGTTGTGCTGGTGGTAGTGTTTTAGGGTTTAGGGTAGTGCAAATATTTTTGGGTAGTGTAGGGTGTCGTGCTTGGGGTAGTGTTTTAGGGTTTAGGGTAGTGTAGTGGGGTTTGGGTAGTGGAGGGGGTAGTGTTTTAGGGTTTAGGGTAGTGTGCCCAACCAGCCACAATATCCGTGGACAAAGAGGATCCTGACTCTTTTGAATGCTCCGCCAATTGAATAATTTGGGTCAAGGGCCCAACCACATCCAAGACCTATCAATTCCTTTCTTGGGATCCCTCATATACTTGGAGAAAAAGGTACATAGTTTCTCATCAAATTCAGGCGTGTGTGCCACCTTCCCCTTCAGTGAGGGCCTGGGGCATTCTCCCCTCATCCTATTCCTGACCTCCCTTTCAAGGGGTTGATGGATTTTTCCCGCCACAATCTCTGCCACTTTGGTGTCAGAGGTCCGCTCCGCCGACCTAGGATGGTAAATTTGGATAGGCTCGAACATGTCCGAGTGGACCCCGTCCCCAACCCAGGACTGAGAGGAGTGAGACTCTGGATGCCATGGGACGCCCGAGTCCTTATCCTCATCGGAGGAGAAATCATCCTCTGATACACCGTCTCCCTCTAAGGGAAACCCGCCGTCGGGGTCTACAATTGTGGTGACAGCATCGCAATATTCTCCGGACTCCTCCTCCTCCCGGCAGGGTGCATGTTTTAGCGTTCGCGCATTCTTGAGGAAGGTGTCCGTAAGTTTATCAAATCCTTCCAAGTGCCCCGTGTTATGCTTAACGGCCCTTTTATTCCCCATCTGGGAGCTACTGGGACCCGCCACCACCAGATCTGGGTCACTGCTTTTCACCAGCTTATCAACCTGATCCCTAAGAGGAGCCAGCACCCTAGAAATAGCCAGAGAGAGGGCTTGGTCCACTGCTGGAAGAAGAAGTTGGGGGGCCATTCCTCCACCACTTCCTGGTAGGAGGAGTAAAAATGGTCTTCTGGAGAAGAAATGATAGCAGAGGGTGTGAGCACAGAACAAATGCCCTTAAAAACCTTAAGGCAGCCCCCTCGCAGGTGCTCCAAACAGCCTGGCTTTCCGCGAAGCTGTTATAAGAATGGACTGAGGCGCAATACCAATTACTACCACCAGGTGGCGCTGGTCACTAACATGGCCGTGTGGGGAAATCACCGCATAGCGGTGTCAAAATTAGGCGAGGGTTGGTCGGGAATCAAGCAGACACTAAAGGAGTGACCCAAACGTGATTAAAGACCAGCGGGAGCGCTCGACGGAGCAGCCTCGCTCGGACCAGACGAACCTGACAGGATCTCACCACGCGCAGAGCGCACAGCGCACAGTGGGAGAAACTGCGAGGGGGAGAACGCTCTCGGGCAAGAGCCTGCTGTGCAGGGAATATGAAACAATACCAAGACAATAATGCTAATAACGTGCACAAGAAACCGCTATACAAACAGCAACAACGTCAGATTAAGCCAAGAATGTAAGGAATGCACTTAACTGATGAGCAGTGAAGAAATATGAAGCGGAAGGGATGTCACGATATTATATACGATGGACTGTGATATGATTGGACTATAGTTGCCTTGGAGACTACCCCCTAATGGTTCATGGGTTGTGTAGTCTTTTGTTTAATGATTGTTGTGTTATGTTTTCTTTGAACTGCTATGCAAATAAAGTGAGGAAAGATATGCATAATCCTCGCCTCTGTCCTGCCATAGAATTCATTGAACTTTATTCGATCTGATTTAGAAACATAGATCATAAAAGTGTAGATAAAAACAGTAAATCCTCTTTCCTAATACAATACACTGAGAATTAATTAAAACCAGTAGGTAAAAACGGGTGTTACAAAGCCCGCTTCAGAGCAACTTCAGGTTAACAGAATCGTAAAGTTCAATGTTTCGCAAGATCAATCTCATGTACTTCGTGCAAAATACGCAATAAGGGGTCCAAGTAAGATGTAACGCTTCAATACCTGACCAGTGTGCACTATATAAAACTGCAGAAAAACTAAAAATAAAAAGTGTTTTGCACACTTCTGTTATTGGGCTATATGTGGGCTACATCTGGGTGATATTTGTGCTACATTTGGGCTGTTTTTTCTCTGGTGGTCATCTTGGGAGACTTATTTGTTATGAAGTTTCCTAATTTCCTCATTTACTGCAGTCTCCTCAGTAGGAAATGGTTTCAGTTTTTTACTTTGATTCCATCAAGAAGGCATTCAGATGTGTCACACATTTGCCATAAATTCAGAATGTTAGCACTCTAGTTGTTCATTAGATCACTGTAGTAAAGCTACTGCTCACCAGGGAGTTAACTGGAAGTCTACTGCTGGTATTGAAAGTGATTGTTTCAGTCTGCATGTCAGAATTTTCTAATGAAATAGAAGAGGATTTGAGATCTCACTAAATCTTCTTTCTGCAGCACTAACCATAATTTCATTTTGTTCCTTTTTAAATTAAATGTTTTAAGTGTTACCAGTCTATTCCAATCAAGATGGCTTCAGTTGTGTGATAATTTTGTCATACGTAAGGCTGTTAGCTCTCTAGTTGTTCTTTAGAACAATCTGGGAAGCTGCAGTAGAACACAAAGGCATCAACTAACAGGCAGCACCTGTTGAAATATAACAGGAAGATATTTGAGATCTCACTTAAAACATGTCCTAATTTTTCTTTCTACTGCACTAACCATAATTTCTATGACAAAATGAACCCCATAATGTTGTTCATTTTTAAATTAAATGTTTTAAGTGTTACCAGTTTATTCCAATCAAGATAGCTTCAGGTGTGCCATACTTTTGTCATAAGTAAGGCTGTTAGCGCTCAAGTTGTTCTTTAGAACACTCTAGGAAACTGCAGTAGAACACAAAGGCATCAACTGACAGGCTGCTCCTGTTGAAAGATAACAGGACAATATTTGAGATCTCACTTAAAACATGTCCTAATGTTTCTTTCCACAGCACTAACCATAATTTCTATGGCAAAATGAACCCCCTCATTTTGTTCCTTTTTAAATTAAATGTTTTAAGAGTTACCAGTTTATTCCAATCAAGATGGCTTCAGGTGTGCCATCATTTTGCCACGTGACAATCTGATACAAATCATCATACACTAGTGCAACCTTTCATCACTCATTATAAAATATGGAGTACCATATTTGAAACCATTGACACACCAATATAAGTTTCTAAAAACCCACTCAGTGATTCCTAGATCTACACACACATCTAAACACTTACCTATAAATTCACTCATACATGCTGACAAAGATCAATAGAACACTATCAAATATACTTATACACCTACATCGACATTACACACCAGCACACATCCTATTCACTTATGCAGTCATCCTACTCACTTATGCAAACAATGGATCATACTTATATTTAGTCAGCTACGCACTTAGACAAACACCACTTTTACTTATTCATATAGCTAGTAACTCATACTTAGTGTGTTATAAAATCACTATTACAAGTATACAGTTATCCATACAGTCACTCATATAATCTCTGAGTGTTACAACAACTGTCACATACACAGCCTTTTATTTTTCTAGTTTATTGGACATGTACCATTGAGAGATATATTTGCTCATAACCACACCCATAAAGATATTCACTCACCCAAACAACAGATATAACATGCAGTCTTAACCTCATATACCTACTGAATCAACTATTCACACATCTTTGGGCAGTCACACATACCCCCCACCGAACCACACACACATTCACTCTCCCATACAAATACTCAGTTAACTAATCAATAACTAATATAGACTTTCACATAGCTAGCAACCAACTGGTGCAGCAGTTTACACAACAAATGACAAAGTGATACAGATATCCACACAGTTTAGTCACTATCCAATATATTTAGCGAGGCAGTATAAATTAGTCAAGTAAACAGTCAATCACACTGCTACTAAATCCTCCATCCAGATATTTATATATCCACTCATTCTTCAATGCAGATTGCTATATATATAACACATATTTAAATAACGAACCAAACCACATTCACTGGATGATGTCATAAGTGATGTCATCAGTGATGTCATTTGAGATGTCATCAGTGATGTCATCAGTGATGTCACTGACCATGTCATATATTCACTGAAAAAACCATAGGTTTCAGCCACGTTATAGTTAGGAATTAGCATTTAAAAAACCTTAGAAATTCACTGAAAAAACCATAGGTTTCAGGGGCGTTATAGTTAGCTGGACTTTTCACTCATACAAACGTCATCAGCAGTGCATTGCGGGCGCGCGAGTTATAGTTAGGTGATCTAACTATAACGGGGGAATTTCAATGGTTTTGTATGAGTGAAAAGTCCAGCTAACTATAACGCCCCTGAAACCTATGGTTTTTTCAGAGAATTTCTAAGGTTTTTTAAATGGTAATTCGTAACTATAACGTGCCTGAAACCTATGTTTTTTTCTGTGAATTTCAAAGGTTTTTTAAATGCTAATTTCTAACTATGCCTACAGAGATAGGACATGTGAAGAAAGAAGAAAAAATGCACAGAAAGAAAAAAAAGAAATGCAGAAAGAAGCAACAGAAGTCCTCAAAGACAAAGAAAAGTGCAGGAAGAAGGATAACGTGCAGAAAGAACAAACAGAAGAGCAGAAAGAAGCCTTGATGCAAAATCATCCTGTACCCTCGACTTTTTCAGACGGATACTGGTGGTAACTGAGTCTGACTAACCAGTCCTAGAGCCAGTGCTATGTTAAGAGACAGTCAGAATACAGTGTAAAAACCTACATACACTAGGGAACAATATGCGTTGGGGTTCCCCTGTGATTAGCATGACCTCCTCTGTAAGCCCCTAGTATATAATAGGGCAGGGGATTAAAACTGCCTCTTAAAACGCGCCACAGGGCGTGTTTGCACACGTCACCTCAGGCCCCGTCCCCTCCCTTCCCCACTGTGTAAACACAACCTGTGGCCGTTTTAAGTTGGGAGATTAAGTCCCCTTGAATCCTGAGGGTCCCTAGGGGCAAAATAGCCCAATAGGTTCGTCCAGTAAGTGCCATTGCAGAGAGGTGTAAAAAGGGGCATGGCCTGCACCACCTCTCTGCAACGCAGAGCAGTGGCGCTTACTGGAAGCACCTGGTGGGCTAGTTGGCCCCCAGGGTCCCTCAGGATTGAAAGGGAATTATTTCCCCAACTTAAAACGCGCCACAGGGCGTGTTTGCACATGTCACCTCAGGCCCCGTCCCCTTCCTTCACCACTGTGTAAACACACCCTGTGGCCGTTTTTAGTTGGGAGATTAAGTTCATTTGAATCCTGAGGGTCCCTAGGGTCCAACTAGCCCACTAGGTACCTCCAGTAAGCGCCATAGAGCTGCGTTGCAGAGAGGTGTAAAAAGTGGCACGGCCTGGACCACCTCTCTGCAACGCAGCTCAGTGGCGCTTACTGGAAGCACCTGGTGGGCTAGTTAGCCCCCAGGGGCCCTCAGGATTGAAGGGGAATTATTTCCCCAACTTAAAACGGGCCATAGGGCGTGATTGTACATGTCACCTCAGGCCTCGTCCCCTCCCTTCCCCAATGTGTAAACACGCCCTGTGGCTGTTTTAAGTTGGGAGATTAAGTCCCCTTGAATCCTGAGGGTCCCTAGGGGCAAAATAGCCCACTAGGTACGTCCAGTAAGTGCCATTGCAGAGAGGTGTAAAAAGGGGCACGGCCTGCACCCCCTCTCTGCAACACAGAGCCGTGGCGCTTACTGGAAGCACCTGGTGGGCTAGTTGGCCCCCAGGGTCCCTTAGGATTGAAATGGAATTATTTCCCCAAATTAAAACGCACCACAGGGCGTGTTTGCACACGTCACCTCAGGCCCCGTCCCCTCCCTTCACCACGGTGTAAACGCGCCCTGTGGCCGTTCTAAGTTGAGAGATTAAGTCCCCTTAAATCCTAAGGGTCCCTAAGGTCAAACTAGCCCACTAGGTACCTCCAGTAAGCACCACAGAGCTGTGTTGCTTAGAGGTGTAAAAAGCGGCGTGCCCTCCGAACACCTGTCTGCAACGCAGCTCCCTGGCACATACTGGAGATACCTGTTGGGCTAGTTGGCCCTCAGGGACCCTCAGTAGTGAAGGGGAATTAATTCCCCAATTTAAAACTGGCCAGGGGGCGCGTTTGCAGAGTGCTGCAAGGAGGGGCGTGGCCTCCAGCGCAATGCCTGTCTTTTATTTATTTTATTTTTTTAAGAAAGAGGGCTGTGTAGCCCCCCTTCTTTTTCGAATTTATTGGCCCTGGGGACCCCATCTCCCAGGGCCAGCACCCTAATTTTTTTTGTTGAAAAAAATTAATTTGGAAGGGGGCCGCGTGGCCACCCTCCCAAGTCCTTAATCGGCCCCGGGGACCCCAACCCCCGGGTCATGGCCTTTTTTTAATTTAAATTCTTTAGGAGGGGGCTGCGTTGCCCCCCTCCTCAGGCCACTTATGGCCCCGACGACCCCACCCCCCGGGGCCGGCCTTTGTTTTTTATTATTTTTAAAAAATATATATTTATAGAAACACCTAGGACATGCTGGACAAACTGTATGTACCTATCACCATGACAATTTGCGTTATATTCATTAAAAGGTGACTATGCATACAATGAATCCACGTGGAATGTATTTACACCGCTAGTGAAGCTCTGACGTGTCTGACGCCCTACTGTGCCTAATCCCGGCGCCCCCGCCAGTGGGTACTCTCCAAATAGACACCCTTGTCGTTTATTTATACAAACATGGGTAGCTATTGATGGGCACATTTAATACACACAAACATCCGCAATAGAGCGCACAGCGCTAGCTCCTCCTCCAGGTTGCCCCATGGGGAGCTGGTACATGAAGTTCTTGAGTGGTTCACCCCAGTGGGTGCAAGTAAGTACTTGTTAAACAGCAAATCTCTAGACCCGATACATGTCCCGGGTTTTAAAATATCGCCCGAGACATGGCTCGGGTTTCGGGATAACTTCCCTCCTCAGTAGAGAAAATAGTTAGGGGTGGAAGAGAGGGCCGCCAAGCAACCGTCAAGGGCCTCAGTGCCCACACAGGCACGCAGGTGCGTCGTCCAGGAGCTCGTCAGCTCAAAAGCTCAAGGGAGCCATTTATATAAACATCCGCAATGGAGCGCACACCGCTAGCTCCTCCTCCGGGTTGCCCCATGGGGAGCTGGTACATGAAGTTCTTGAGTGGTTCACCCTCCTCAGTAGAGAAAATAGTCCTGGACGACGCACCTGCGTGCCTGTGCGGGCACTGAGTCCCTTGACGGTTGCTTGGCGGCCCTCTCTTCCACCCCTAACTACTTTCTCTACTGAGGAGGGAAGTTATGCCGAAACCCGAGCCATGTCTCGGGCGATATTTTAAAACCCGGGACATGTATCGGGGCTAGAGATTTGCTGTTTAACAAGTACTTACTTGCACCCACTGGGGTGAACCACTCAAGAACTTCATGTACCAGCTTCCCATGGGGCAACCCGGAGGAGGAGCTAGCGGTGTGCGCTTCATTGCGGATGTTTATATAAATGGCTCCCTTGAGCTTTTGAGCTGACGAGCTCCTGGACGATGCACCTGCGTGCCTGTGCGGGCACTGAGGCCCTTGACGGTTGCTTGGCGGCCCTCTCTTCCACCCCTAACTATTTTCTCTAGTGAGGAGGAAAGTTATCCCGAAACCCGAGCCATGTCTCGGGCGATATTTTAAAACCCGGGACATGTATCGGGTCTAGAGATTTGCTGTTTAACAAGTACTTACTTGCACCCACTGGGGTGAACCACTCAAGAACTTCATGTACCAGCTTCCCATGGGGCAACCCGGAGGAGGAGCTAGCGGTGTGCGCTCCATTGCGGATTTTTATATAAATGGCTCCCTTGAGCTTTTGAGCTGACGAGCTCCTGGACGACACACCTGCGTGCCTGTGCGGGCACTGAGGCCCTTGACGGTTGCTTGGCGGCCCTCTCTTCCACCCCTAACTATTTTCTCTACTGAGGAGGGAAGTTATCCCGAAACCCGAGCCATGTCTCGGGCGATATTTTAAAACCCGGGACATGTATCGGGTCTAGAGATTTGCTGTTTAACATGTACTTACTTGCACCCACTGGGGTGAACCACTCAAGAACTTCATGTACCAGCTTCCCATGGGGCAAACCGGAGGAGGAGCTAGCGGTGTGCGCTCCATTGCGGATGTTTATATAAATGGCTCCCTTGAGCTTTTGAGCTGATGAGCTCCTGGACGACGCACCTGCATGCCTGTGCGGGCACTGAGGCCCTTGACGGTTGCTTGGCGGCCCTCTCTTCCACCCCTAACTATTTTCTCTACTGAGGAGGGAAGTTATCCCGAAACCCGAGCCATGTCTCGGGCGATATTTTAAAACCTGGGACATGTATCGGGTCTAGAGATTTGCTGTTTAACAAGTACTTACTTGCACCCACTGGGGTGAACCACTCAAGAACTTCATGTACCAGCTTCCCATGGGGTAACCCGGAGGAGGAGCTAGAGGTGTGCGCTCCATTGCGGATGTTTATATAAATGTCTCCCTTGAGCTTTTGAGCTGACGAGCTCCTGGACGATGCACCTGCGTGCCTGTGCGGGCACTGAGGCCCTTGACGGTTGCTTGGCAGCCCTCTCTTCCACCCCTAACTATTTTCTCTACTGAGGAGAGAAGTTATCCCGAAACCCGAGCCATGTCTCGGGCGATATTTTAAAACCCGGGACATGTATCGGGTCTAGAGATTTGCTGTTTAACAAGTACTTACTTGCACCCACTGGGGTGTACCACTCAAGAACTTCATGTACCAGCTTCCCATGGGGCAACCCGGAGGCGGAGCTAGCGGTGTGCGCTCCATTGCGGATGTTTATATCAATGGCTCCCTCTAGCTTTTGAGCTGACGAGCTCCTGGACGACGCACCTGCGTGCCTGTGCGGGCACTGAGGCACTTGACGGTTGCTTGGTGGCCCTCTCTTCCACCCCTAACTATTTTCTCTACTGAGGAGGGAAGTTATCCCGAAACCTGAGCCATGACTCGGGCGATATTTTAAAACCCGGGACATGTATCGGGTCTAGAGATTTGCTGTTTAACAAGTACTTACTTGCACCCACTGGGGTGAACCACTCAAGAACTTCATGTACCAGCTTCCCATGGGGCAACCCGGAGGAGGTGCTAGCGGTGTGCGCTCCATTGCGGATGTTTATATAAATGGCTCCCTTGAGCTTTTGAGCTGACGAGCTCCTGGACGACGCACCTGTGTGCCTGTGCAGGCACCGAGGCCCTTGACGGTTGCTTGGCGGCCCTCTCTTCCACCCCTAACTATTTTCTCTACTTAGGAGGGAAGTTATCCCGAAACCCGAGCCATGTCTCGGGCGATATTTTAAAACCCGGGACATGTATCGGGTCTAGAGATTTGCTGTTTAACAAGTACTTACTTGCACCCAATTGGGTGAACCACTCAAGAACTTCATGTACCAGCTTCCCATGGGGCAACCCGGAGGAGGAGCTAGCGGTGTGCGCTCCATTGCGGATGTTTATATAAATGGCTCCCTTGAGCTTTTGAGCTGACGAGCTCCTGGACGACGCACCTGCTTGCCTGTGCGGGCACTGAGGCCCTTGACTGTTGCTTAGCGGCCCTCTCTTCCAACCCCTCACTATTTTCTCTACTGAGGAGGGAAGTTATCCCGAAACCCGAGCCATATCTCGGGCGATATTTTAAAACCCGGGACATGTATCGGGTCTAGAGATTTACTGTTTAACAAGTACTTACTTGCACCCACTGGGGTGAACCACCCAAGAACTTCATGTACCAGCTTCCCATGGGGCAACCCGGAGGAGGAGCTAGCGGTGTGCGCTCCATTGCGGATGTTTATATAAATGGCTCCCTTGAGCTTTTGAGCTGACGAGCTCCTGGACGACGCACCTGCGTGCCTGTGCGGGCACTGAGGCCCATGACGGTTGCTTGGCGGCCCTCTCTTCCACCCCTAACTATTTTCTCTACTGAGGAGGGAAGTTATCCCAAAACCCGAGCCATGTCTCGGGCGATATTTTAAAACCCGGGCCATGTATCGGGTCTAGAGATTTGCTGTTTAACAAGTACTTACTTGCACCCACTGGGGTGAACCACTCAAGAACTTCATGTACCAGCTTCCCATGGGGCAACACGATGGAGGAGCTAGCGGTGTGCGCTCCATTGCGGATGTTTATATAAATGGCTCCCTTGAGCTTTTGAGCTGACGAGCTCCTGGACGACGCACCTGCGTGCCTGTGCGGGCACTGAGGCCCTTGACGGTTGCTTGGTGGCCCTCTCTTCCACCCCTAACTATTTTCTCTACTGAGGAGGGAAGTTATCCCGAAACCCGAGCCATGTCTCGGGCAATATTTTAAAACCCGGGACATGTATCGGGTCTAGAGATTTGCTGTTTAACAAGTACTTACTTGCACTCACTGGGGTGAACCACTCAAGAACTTCATGTACCAGCTTCCCATGGGGCAACCCGGAGGAGGAGCTAGCGGTGTGCATCCATTGCGGATGTTTATATAAATGGCTCCCTTGAGCTTTTGAGCAGACGAGCTCCTGGACGACGCACCTGCGTGCCTGTGCGGGCACTGAGGCACTTGAAGGTTGCTTGGCGGCCCTCTCTTCCACCCCTAACTATTTTCTCTAGTGAGGAGGGAAGTTATCCCGAAACCCGAGCCATGTCTCGGGCGATATTTTAAAACCCGGGACATGTATCAGGGCTAAAGATTTGCTGTTTAACAAGTACTTACTTGCACCCACTGGGGTGAACCACTCAAGAACTTCATGTACCAGCTTCCCATGGGGCAACCCGGAGGAGGAGCTAGCGGTGTGCGCTCCATTGCGGATGTTTATATAAATGGCTCCCTTGAGCTTTTGAGCTGACGAGCTCCTGGACGATGCACCTGCGTGCCTGTGCGGGCACTGAGGCCCTTGACGGTTGCTTGGCAGCCCTCTCTTCCACCCCTAACTATTTTCTCTACTGAGGAGGAAAGTTATCCCGAAACCCGAGCCATGTCTCGGGCGATATTTTAAAACCCGGGACATGTGTCGGGTCTAGAGATTTGCTGTTTAACAAGTACTTACTTGCACCCACTGGGGTGAACCACTCAAGAAATTCATGTACCAGCTTCCCATGGGGCAACCTGGAGGAGGAGCTAGCGGTGTGCGCTCCATTGCGGATGTTTATATAAATGGCTCCCTTGAGCGTTTGAGCTGACGAGCTCCTGGACGACGCACCTGCGTGCCTGTGCGGGCACTGAGGCCCTTGACGGTTGCTTGGCGGCCCTCTCTTCCACCCCTAACTATTTTCTCTAGTGAGGAGGGAAGTTATCCCGAAACCCGAGCCATGTCTAGGGCGATATTTTAAAACCCGGGACATGTATCGGGTCTAGAGATTTGCTGTTTAACAAGTACTTACTTGCACCCACTGGGGTGAACCACTCAAGAACTTCATGTACCAGCTTCCCATGGGGCAACCCGGAGGAGGAGCTAGCGGTGTGCGCTCCATTGCGGATGTTTATATAAATGGCTCCCTTGAGCTTTTGAGCTGACGAGCTCCTGGACGACGCACCTGCGTGCCTGTGCGGGCACTGAGGCCCTTGACGGTTGCTTGGCGGCCCTCTCTTCCACCCCTAACTATTTTCTCTACTGAGGAGGGAAGTTATCCCGAAACCCGAGCCATGTCTCGGGCGATATTTTAAAACCCGGGACATGTATCGGGGCTAGAGATTTGCTGTTTAACAAGTACTTACTTGCACCCACTGGGGTGAACCACTCAAGAACTTCATGTACCAGCTTCCCATGGGGCAACCCGGAGGAGGAGCTAGCGGTGTGCGCTTCATTGCGGATGTTTATATAAATGGCTCCCTTGAGCTTTTGAGCTGACGAGCTCCTGGACGACGCACCTGCGTGCCTGTGCGGGCACTGAGGCCCTTGACGGTTGCTTGGTGGCCCTCTCTTCCACCCCTAACTATTTTCTCTACTGAGGAGGGAAGTTATCCCGAAACCTGAGCCATGACTCGGGCGATATTTTAAAACCCGGGACATGTATCGGGTCTAGAGATTTGCTGTTTAACAAGTACTTACTTGCACCCACTGGGGTGAACCACTCAAGAACTTCATGTACCAGCTTCCCATGGGGCAACCCGGAGGAGGAGCTAGCGGTGTGCGCTCCATTGCGGATGTTTATATAAATGGCTCCCTTGAGCTTTTGAGCTGACGAGCTCCTGGACGACGCACCTGTGTGTCTGTGCAGGCACTGAGGCCCTTGACGGTTGCTTGGCGGCCCTCTCTTCCACCCCTAACTATTTTCTCTACTTAGGAGGGAAGTTATCCCGAAACCCGAGCCATGTCTCGGGCGATATTTTAAAACCCGGGACATGTATCGGGTCTAGAGATTTGCTGTTTAACAAGTACTTACTTGCACCCAATTGGGTGAACCACTCAAGAACTTCATGTACCAGCTTCCCATGGGGCAACCCGGAGGAGGAGCTAGCGGTGTGCGCTCCATTGCGGATGTTTATATAAATGGCTCCCTTGAGCTTTTGAGCTGACGAGCTCCTGGACGACGCACCTGCTTGCCTGTGCGGGCACTGAGGCCCTTGACTGTTGCTTAGCGGCCCTCTCGTCCAACCCCTCACTATTTTCTCTACTGAGGAGGGAAGTTATCCCGAAACCCGAGCCATGTCTCGGGCGATATTTTAAAACCCGGGACATGTATCGGGTCTAGAGATTTACTGTTTAACAAGTACTTACTTGCACCCACTGGGATGAACCACCCAAGAACTTCATGTACCAGCTTCCCATGGGGCAACCCGGAGGAGGAGCTAGCGGTGTGCGCTCCATTGCGGATGTTTATATAAATGGCTCCCTTGAGCTTTTGAGCTGACGAGCTCCTGGACGACGCACCTGCGTGCCTGTGCGGGCACTGAGGCCCATGACGGTTGCTTGGCGGCCCTCTCTTCCACCCCTAACTATTTTCTCTACTGAGGAGGGAAGTTATCCCAAAACCCGAGCCATGTCTCGGGCGATATTTTAAAACCCGGGACATGTATCGGGTCTAGAGATTTGCTGTTTAACAAGTACTTACTTGCACCCACTGGGGTGAACCACTCAAGAACTTCATGTACCAGCTTCCCATGGGGCAACCCGGAGGAGGAGCTAGCGGTGTGTGCTCCATTGCGGATGTTTATATAAATGGCTCCCTTGAGCTTTTGAGCTGACGAGCTCCTGGACGATGCACCTGCGTGCCTGTGCGGGCACTGAGGCCCTTGACGGTTGCTTGGCGGCCCTCTCTTCCACCCCTAACTATTTTCTCTACTGAGGAGGGAAGTTATCCCGAAACCCGAGCCATGTCTCGGGCGATATTTTAAAACCCGGGACATGTATCGGGGCTAGAGATTTGCTGTTTAACAAGTACTTACTTGCACCCACTGGGGTGAACCACTCAAGAACTTCATGTACCAGCTTCCCATGAGGCAACCCGGAGGAGGAGCTAGCGGTGTGCGCTCCATTGCAGATGTTTATATAAATGGCTCCCTTGAGCTTTTGAGCTGACGAGCTCCTGGACGATGCACCTGCGTGCCTGTGCGGGCACTGAGGCCCTTGACGGTTGCTTGGCAGCCCTCTCTTCCACCCCTAACTATTTTCTCTACTGAGGAGGAAAGTTATCCCGAAACCCGAGCCATGTCTCGGGCGATATTTTAAAACCCGGGACATGTGTCGGGTCTAGAGATTTGCTGTTTAACAAGTACTTACTTGCACCCACTGGGGTGAACCACTCAAGAAATTCATGTACCAGCTTCCCATGGGGCAACCTGGAGGAGGAGCTAGCGGTGTGCGCTCCATTGCGGATGTTTATATAAATGGCTCCCTTGAGCGTTTGAGCTGACGAGCTCCTGGACGACGCACCTGCGTGCCTGTGCGGGCACTGAGGCCCTTGACGGTTGCTTGGCGGCCATCTCTTCCACCCCTAACTATTTTCTCTAGTGAGGAGGGAAGTTATCCCGAAACCCGAGCCATGTCTAGGGCGATATTTTAAAACCCGGGACATGTATCGGGTCTAGAGATTTGCTGTTTAACAAGTACTTACTTGCACCCACTGGGGTGAACTACTCAAGAACTTCATGTACCAGCTTCCCATGGGGCAACCCGGAGGAGGAGCTAGCGGTGTGCGCTCCATTGCGGATGTTTATATAAATGGCTCCCTTGAGCTTTTGAGCTGACGAGCTCCTGGACGACGCACCTGCGTGCCTGTGCGGGCACTGAGGCCCTTGACGGTTGCTTGGCGGCCCTCTCTTCCACCCCTAACTTTTTTCTCTACTGAGGAGGGAAGTTATCCCGAAACCCGAGCCATGTCTCGGGCGATATTTTAAAACCCGGGACATGTATCGGGTCTAGAGATTTGCTGTTTAACATGTACTTACTTGCACCCACTGGGGTGAACCACTCAAGAACTTCATGTACCAGCTTCCCATGGGGCAAACCGGAGGAGGAGCTAGCGGTGTGCGCTCCATTGCGGATGTTTATATAAATGGCTCCCTTGAGCTTTTGAGCTGATGAGCTCCTGGACGACGCACCTGCATGCCTGTGCGGGCACTGAGGCCCTTGACGGTTGCTTGGCGGCCCTCTCTTCCACCCCTAACTATTTTCTCTACTGAGGAGGGAAGTTATCCCGAAACCCGAGCCATGTCTCGGGCGATATTTTAAAACCTGGGACATGTATCGGGTCTAGAGATTTGCTGTTTAACAAGTACTTACTTGCACCCACTGGGGTGAACCACTCAAGAACTTCATGTACCAGCTTCCCATGGGGTAACCCGGAGGAGGAGCTAGAGGTGTGCGCTCCATTGCGGATGTTTATATAAATGTCTCCCTTGAGCTTTTGAGCTGACGAGCTCCTGGACGATGCACCTGCGTGCCTGTGCGGGCACTGAGGCCCTTGACGGTTGCTTGGCAGCCCTCTCTTCCACCCCTAACTATTTTCTCTACTGAGGAGAGAAGTTATCCCGAAACCCGAGCCATGTCTCGGGCGATATTTTAAAACCCGGGACATGTATCGGGTCTAGAGATTTGCTGTTTAACAAGTACTTACTTGCACCCACTGGGGTGTACCACTCAAGAACTTCATGTACCAGCTTCCCATGGGGCAACCCGGAGGCGGAGCTAGCGGTGTGCGCTCCATTGTGGATGTTTATATCAATGGCTCCCTCTAGCTTTTGAGCTGACGAGCTCCTGGACGACGCACCTGCGTGCCTGTGCGGGCACTGAGGCACTTGACGGTTGCTTGGTGGCCCTCTCTTCCACCCCTAACTATTTTCTCTACTGAGGAGGGAAGTTATCCCGAAACCTGAGCCATGACTCGGGCGATATTTTAAAACCCGGGACATGTATCGGGTCTAGAGATTTGCTGTTTAACAAGTACTTACTTGCACCCACTGGGGTGAACCACTCAAGAACTTCATGTACCAGCTTCCCATGGGGCAACCCGGAGGAGGTGCTAGCGGTGTGCGCTCCATTGCGGATGTTTATATAAATGGCTCCCTTGAGCTTTTGAGCTGACGAGCTCCTGGACGACGCACCTGTGTGCCTGTGCAGGCACCGAGGCCCTTGACGGTTGCTTGGCGGCCCTCTCTTCCACCCCTAACTATTTTCTCTACTTAGGAGGGAAGTTATCCCGAAACCCGAGCCATGTCTCGGGCGATATTTTAAAACCCGGGACATGTATCGGGTCTAGAGATTTGCTGTTTAACAAGTACTTACTTGCACCCAATTGGGTGAACCACTCAAGAACTTCATGTACCAGCTTCCCATGGGGCAACCCGGAGGAGGAGCTAGCGGTGTGCGCTCCATTGCGGATGTTTATATAAATGGCTCCCTTGAGCTTTTGAGCTGACGAGCTCCTGGACGACGCACCTGCTTGCCTGTGCGGGCACTGAGGCCCTTGACTGTTGCTTAGCGGCCCTCTCTTCCAACCCCTCACTATTTTCTCTACTGAGGAGGGAAGTTATCCCGAAACCCGAGCCATGTCTCGGGCGATATTTTAAAACCCGGGACATGTATCGGGTCTAGAGATTTACTGTTTAACAAGTACTTACTTGCACCCACTGGGGTGAACCACCCAAGAACTTCATGTACCAGCTTCCCATGGGGCAACCCGGAGGAGGAGCTAGCGGTGTGCGCTCCATTGCGGATGTTTATATAAATGGCTCCCTTGAGCTTTTGAGCTGACGAGCTCCTGGACGACGCACCTGCGTGCCTGTGCGGGCACTGAGGCCCATGACGGTTGCTTGGCGGCCCTCTCTTCCACCCCTAACTATTTTCTCTACAGAGGAGGGAAGTTATCCCAAAACCCGAGCCATGTCTCGGGCGATATTTTAAAACCCGGGCCATGTATCGGGTCTAGAGATTTGCTGTTTAACAAGTACTTACTTGCACCCACTGGGGTGAACCACTCAAGAACTTCATGTACCAGCTTCCCATGGGGCAACCCGGAGGAGGAGCTAGCGGTGTGCGCTCCATTGCGGATGTTTATATAAATGGCTCCCTTGAGCTTTTGAGCTGACGAGCTCCTGGACGACGCACCTGCGTGCCTGTGCGGGCACTGAGGCCCTTGACGGTTGCTTGGTGGCCCTCTCTTCCACCCCTAACTATTTTCTCTACTGAGGAGGGAAGTTATCCCGAAACCCGAGCCATGTCTCGGGCAATATTTTAAAACCCGGGACATGTATCGGGTCTAGAGATTTGCTGTTTAACAAGTACCTACTTGCACTCACTGGGGTGAACCACTCAAGAACTTCATGTACCAGCTTCCCATGGGGCAACCCGGAGGAGGAGCTAGCGGTGTGCATCCATTGCGGATGTTTATATAAATGGCTCCCTTGAGCTTTTGAGCAGACGAGCTCCTGGACGACGCACCTGCGTGCCTGTGCGGGCACTGAGGCACTTGAATGTTGCTTGGCGGCCCTCTCTTCCACCCCTAACTATTTTCTCTAGTGAGGAGGGAAGTTATCCCGAAACCCGAGCCATGTCTCGGGCGATATTTTAAAACCCGGGACATGTATCAGGGCTAAAGATTTGCTGTTTAACAAGTACTTACTTGCACCCACTGGGGTGAACCACTCAAGAACTTCATGTACCAGCTTCCCATGGGGCAACCCGGAGGAGGAGCTAGCGGTGTGCGCTCCATTGCGGATGTTTATATAAATGGCTCCCTTGAGCTTTTGAGCTGACGAGCTCCTGGACGATGCACCTGCGTGCCTGTGCGGGCACTGAGGCCCTTGACGGTTGCTTGGCAGCCCTCTCTTCCACCCCTAACTATTTTCTCTACTGAGGAGGAAAGTTATCCCGAAACCCGAGCCATGTCTCGGGCGATATTTTAAAACCCGGGACATGTGTCGGGTCTAGAGATTTGCTGTTTAACAAGTACTTACTTGCACCCACTGGGGTGAACCACTCAAGAAATTCATGTACCAGCTTCCCATGGGGCAACCTGGAGGAGGAGCTAGCGGTGTGCGCTCCATTGCGGATGTTTATATAAATGGCTCCCTTGAGCGTTTGAGCTGACGAGCTCCTGGACGACGCACCTGCGTGCCTGTGCGGGCACTGAGGCCCTTGACGGTTGCTTGGCGGCCCTCTCTTCCACCCCTAACTATTTTCTCTAGTGAGGAGGGAAGTTATCCCGAAACCCGAGCCATGTCTAGGGCGATATTTTAAAACCCGGGACATGTATCGGGTCTAGAGATTTGCTGTTTAACAAGTACTTACTTGCACCCACTGGGGTGAACCACTCAAGAACTTCATGTACCAGCTTCCCATGGGGCAACCCGGAGGAGGAGCTAGCGGTGTGCGCTCCATTGCGGATGTTTATATAAATGGCTCCCTTGAGCTTTTGAGCTGACGAGCTCCTGGACGACGCACCTGCGTGCCTGTGCGGGCACTGAGGCCCTTGACGGTTGCTTGGCGGCCCTCTCTTCCACCCCTAACTATTTTCTCTACTGAGGAGGGAAGTTATCCCGAAACCCGAGCCATGTCTCGGGCGATATTTTAAAACCCGGGACATGTATCGGGGCTAGAGATTTGCTGTTTAACAAGTACTTACTTGCACCCACTGGGGTGAACCACTCAAGAACTTCATGTACCAGCTTCCCATGGGGCAACCCGGAGGAGGAGCTAGCGGTGTGCGCTTCATTGCGGATGTTTATATAAATGGCTCCCTTGAGCTTTTGAGCTGACGAGCTCCTGGACGACGCACCTGCGTGCCTGTGCGGGCACTGAGGCCCTTGACGGTTGCTTGGTGGCCCTCTCTTCCACCCCTAACTATTTTCTCTACTGAGGAGGGAAGTTATCCCGAAACCTGAGCCATGACTCGGGCGATATTTTAAAACCCGGGACATGTATCGGGTCTAGAGATTTGCTGTTTAACAAGTACTTACTTGCACCCACTGGGGTGAACCACTCAAGAACTTCATGTACCAGCTTCCCATGGGGCAACCCGGAGGAGGAGCTAGCGGTGTGCGCTCCATTGCGGATGTTTATATAAATGGCTCCCTTGAGCTTTTGAGCTGACGAGCTCCTGGACGACGCACCTGTGTGCCTGTGCAGGCACTGAGGCCCTTGACGGTTGCTTGGCGGCCCTCTCTTCCACCCCTAACTATTTTCTCTACTTAGGAGGGAAGTTATCCCGAAACCCGAGCCATGTCTCGGGCGATATTTTAAAACCCGGGACATGTATCGGGTCTAGAGATTTGCTGTTTAACAAGTACTTACTTGCACCCAATTGGGTGAACCACTCAAGAACTTCATGTACCAGCTTCCCATGGGGCAACCCGGAGGAGGAGCTAGCGGTGTGCGCTCCATTGCGGATGTTTATATAAATGGCTCCCTTGAGCTTTTGAGCTGACGAGCTCCTGGACGACGCACCTGCGTGCCTGTGCGGGCACTGAGGCCCATGACGGTTGCTTGGCGGCCCTCTCTTCCACCCCTAACTATTTTCTCTACTGAGGAGGGAAGTTATCCCAAAACCCGAGCCATGTCTCGGGCGATATTTTAAAACCCGGGACATGTATCGGGGCTAGAGATTTGCTGTTTAACAAGTACTTACTTGCACCCACTGGGGTGAACCACTCAAGAACTTCATGTACCAGCTTCCCATGAGGCAACCCGGAGGAGGAGCTAGCGGTGTGCGCTCCATTGCAGATGTTTATATAAATGGCTCCCTTGAGCTTTTGAGCTGACGAGCTCCTGGACGATGCACCTGCGTGCCTGTGCGGGCACTGAGGCCCTTGACGGTTGCTTGGCAGCCCTCTCTTCCACCCCTAACTATTTTCTCTACTGAGGAGGAAAGTTATCCCGAAACCCGAGCCATGTCTCGGGCGATATTTTAAAACCCGGGACATGTGTCGGGTCTAGAGATTTGCTGTTTAACAAGTACTTACTTGCACCCACTGGGGTGAACCACTCAAGAAATTCATGTACCAGCTTCCCATGGGGCAACCTGGAGGAGGAGCTAGCGGTGTGCGCTCCATTGCGGATGTTTATATAAATGGCTCCCTTGAGCGTTTGAGCTGACGAGCTCCTGGACGACGCACCTGCGTGCCTGTGCGGGCACTGAGGCCCTTGACGGTTGCTTGGCGGCCATCTCTTCCACCCCTAACTATTTTCT
The DNA here is from genome assembly GCF_964204655.1 of Triturus cristatus. Lineage (NCBI taxonomy): Eukaryota > Metazoa > Chordata > Amphibia > Caudata > Salamandridae > Triturus > Triturus cristatus. Next base: position 1,360,036,943 of record NC_140591.1, on the reverse strand, counting down.
CTAGTGAGGAGGGAAGTTATCCCGAAACCCGAGCCATGTCTAGGGCGATATTTTAAAACCCGGGACATGTATCGGGTCTAGAGATTTGCTGTTTAACAAGTACTTACTTGCACCCACTGGGGTGAACCACTCAAGAACTTCATGTACCAGCTTCCCATGGGGCAACCCGGAGGAGGAGCTAGCGGTGTGCGCTCCATTGCGGATGTTTATATAAATGGCTCCCTTGAGCTTTTGAGCTGACGAGCTCCTGGACGACGCACCTGCGTGCCTGTGCGGGCACTGAGGCCCTTGACGGTTGCTTGGCGGCCCTCTCTTCCACCCCTAACTATTTTCTCTACTGAGGAGGGAAGTTATCCCGAAACCCGAGCCATGTCTCGGGCGATATTTTAAAACCCGGGACATGTATCGGGGCTAGAGATTTGCTGTTTAACAAGTACTTACTTGCACCCACTGGGGTGAACCACTCAAGAACTTCATGTACCAGCTTCCCATGGGGCAACCCGGAGGAGGAGCTAGCGGTGTGCGCTTCATTGCGGATGTTTATATAAATGGCTCCCTTGAGCTTTTGAGCTGACGAGCTCCTGGACGATGCACCTGCGTGCCTGTGCGGGCACTGAGGCCCTTGACGGTTGCTTGGCGGCCCTCTCTTCCACCCCTAACTATTTTCTCTACTGAGGAGGAAAGTTATCCCGAAACCCGAGCCATGTCTCGGGCGATATTTTAAAACCCGGGACATGTATCGGGTCTAGAGATTTGCTGTTTAACAAGTACTTACTTGCACCTACTGGGGTGAACCACTCAAGAACTTCATGTACCAGCTTCCCATGGGGCACCCGGAGGAGGAGCTAGCGGTGTGCGCTCCATTGCGGATGTTTATATAAATGGCTCCCTTGCGCTTTTGAGCTGACGAGCTCCTGGATGACGCACCTGCGTGCCTGTGCGGGCACTGAGGCCCTTGACGGTTGCTTGGCGGCCCTCTCTTCCACCCCTAACTATTTTCTCTACTGAGGAGGGAAGTTATCCCGAAACCCGAGCCATGTCTCGTGCGATATTTTAAAACCCGGGACATGTATCGGGTCTAGAGATTTGCTGTTTAACAAGTACTTACTTGCACCACTGGGGTGAACCACTCAAGAACTTCATGTACCAGCTTCCCATGGGGCAACCCGGAGGAGGAGCTAGCGGTGTGCGCTCCATTGCGGATGTTTATATAAATGGCTCCCTTGAGCTTTTGAGCTGACGAGCTCCTGGACGACGCACCTGCTTGCCTGTGCGGGCACTGAGGCCCTTGACGGTTGCTTGGCAGCCCTCTCTTCCACCCCTCACTATTTTCTCTACTGAGGAGGGAAGTTATCCCGAAACCCGAGCTATGTCTCGGGCGATATTTTAAAACCCTGGACATGTATCGGGTCTAGAGATTTACTGTTTAACAAGTACTTACTTGCACCCACTGGGGTGAACCACCCAAGAACTTCATGTACCAGCTTCCCATGGGGCAACCCGGAGGAGGAGCTAGCGGTGTGCGCTCCATTGCGGATGTTTATATAAATGGCTCCCTTGAGCTTTTGAGCTGACGAGCTCCTGGACGACGCACCTGCGTGCCTGTGCAGGCACTGAGGCCCTTGACGGTTGCTTGGCGGCCCTCTCTTCCACCCCTAACTATTTTCTCTACTGAGGAGGGAAGTTATCCCGAAACCCGAGCCATGTCTCGGGCGATATTTTAAAACCCGGGAAATGTATCGGGTCTAGAGATTTGCTGTTTAACAAGTACTTACTTGCACCCACTAGGGTGAACCACTCAAGAACTTCATGTACCAGCATCCCATGGGGCAACCCGGAGGAGGAGCTAGCGGTGTGCGCTCCATTGCGGATGTTTATATAAATGGCTCCCTTGAGCTTTTGAGCAGACGAGCTCCTGGACGACACACCTGCGTGCCTGTGCGGGCACTGAGGTCCTTGACGGTTGCTTGGCGGCCCTCTCTTCCACCCCTAACTATTTTCTCTACTGAGGAGGGAAGTTATCCCGAAACCCGAGCCATGTCTCGGGCGATATTTTAAAACCCGGGACATGTATCGGGTCTAGAGATTTGCTGTTTAACAAGTACTTACTTGCACCCACTGGGGTGAACCACTCAAGAACTTCATGTACCAGCTTCCCATGGGGCAACCCGGAAGAGGAGCTAGCGGTGTGCGCTCCATTGCGGATGTTTACATTTAATACACACGCACACCAAGCCATTCAAAGGGGATTCGACAAAAATTCGACCAAACTATGCAAGAAACCCCCCTCACGGTTAATAAAACACACATCCACCACCGGATGTGTAATATTTTTTATTTTACTCTCTGGAAAGGAGACGAACCTCACTTGAGAGTCACAGCGTGCTCCTGGCTGAGCCCAATGCTGTGCTACACCCACCAGTGCCCGCCGAGTGCCACACACCTCTGTGTTGTATTTCACCAGCTAGTGCGTATGCTCTAGCCCATGTGCACTGTAACACCACCCCATGAATATGTCATGCCACACTTGCCTTCGCACGGGTTATATTGCCCCATCTAACGTGCCTTCCTCGATGCCTATGTTGTAATGCATAGCACTATACCATACATATTACAATCTGGGATCCATATCTTTGTCACAGTGCATATGCAACGTTACATTTCCCAGCACATATTTTATATTACAACTTTAGAGACTAGATAGGTTACACAACACTGCCCAGTGCATATTACACTCCAAGGCGCATATCGCATAGCACGCGCTAGTGCCTGTGCTATCTCGCGCTCTCCAATGAATCTGTCATTGCGCACAATGTATTGCATATTATATTTCACGCCCGGTTCATCTTATATCACACTTTTTGGTGCATAGTTTATACCATGTACTATATCTAGTGTTCATTTTAAATCGTGCTCTCAGGACTAAGTTCTATATAACACTGCGTCCACCTACCCTTTTGCGATGGGGGGTGGAGAGTCAGGGGGTGTTTCTGCCAAGTGAGCCCGGAGTCACAGTCACAAACGTCCTCTTCTTCCTGAATAAAAGTGAGATTATGCTGCATACTTGTTCATATTTTAAGTAGTTTGCACAGACACACATTTTAATAACAATAAAGTTCCTAATACCCACCATCTCTGAACAGTTAGCTTGCTGCCCCACCCACCTCCTCCCTATCCTCTGTTGTCTGAATCCATGGACTAGCCTCCTCCCTCCTGCCATGCATGGTCTGATGTGCTGCCACTGCCCTCCATTTAGCATGATGTACCAGTCCACTCCTCCTGACCTCCATTGCCCAATTCTATGGCCCATCATTGACCTCCTGCTTAGCCTCTGTGCTTAGCTTGCTGCCCCTATTCTCCTTCCCCCTGCCCTTCGATGTCTTTGTGCATGCCCCTGCTCCATCCTTTTTGCCCACCATGTTCCACGGACCTGCCACTCCTATCTATTCTGAGTGTTCTGTTGAGCTGCCACTCCCCTCCCACCTGCCTAGCATTGTCAGATGACTGTAACCTGTCCCTGCCACCTCCACCCTGCCTGTCCACATGCCATGCCCCTATCCCCTTCCTCCTGTCCTCCATGGTCCATTTTACTGCTACACCCTTCTGCCCTCCCTGGTCTGTTGTGCTGCAACTGCTCCTCCTGCCTGCCCCACGCGGTCTGTTGTGAGGCCCCTTCCCCTGAACTCTCTTGTCTGTGCCCAGGTCCTGACCCTCCCTTCTATCCTCCATGGTCCTTTGTACATGCCCCTGTACCCTCCTTCTTGCCCATCATAGCCATTGTGCAGCCACTAACCCTCCCGCTTGCATGGTCTTCTGTGCTGCCATGGCCCCTCCCACCTTCCCTGTGTGGTCAGCTAGCTGCCCCTGACCCCCTCCCACCTTCCCTCCATGGGCTATGTGTATGCCATGTCTCACTGTTGCTCTCCATGGTGTGTCTTGTTTCTAGTGCCCATCCTGCCTGACCTCCATGGTCATCTTGCTGCTCCTGCCCCCTTGCCCCCAGCCCTCTGTTTCCATATGCAGACCCCTATTCCCTCCCTCCTGGCTTGTCTGTTCCATTGTAATGCCCCTGATTCGTCCCTCCTGCCCTTTATGGTCTGTTATGCTGGAGCTTTCTCTCCTGTCTGTCTATTATGGTCAGCTAGCTACCATTGCCTATTTCCCCTCTGTTCTCTGTTGTCCATGGGCATGGTCCTGTCCCCTCCCTATTGCTTTCTATGGATTGTTGTGCTGCACTCCCGTCCCGCATGCCCTGTGTGGTGTATTGTGCTGCTGCAAACCATGATGCCTGCCCTGTAGGGTCAGTTTGGTGCACTTCTCCATGTCCCTCCTGTCCTCTGTTATCCGAGTCCATGTCCCTACCCCAATTCCTCCTGCCTACCATGATCCAATGTACCATACTTGCGAACATTTTGAACTTGGTAAAAGGGAGATTGGGGTATTGATTTTCCCCTTTGAGTTACATTGAAAAAGAGGAGATTGTAGACTGGAGACAGATCAAATAAAGCCCATTTGAGCTTAAAAACATTGGACGTTTCCTGACTGAAACGGGTCTGTTGGCATGTATGGTTGTACTACCACTGCCTCTTCCTTCTGCCCACAATGGTCTATTATATTGCCACAGGCTTTCTTGCCAGTCCTGTATTGTTGGTTTGTTGCCCCTGCCCCCCTTTCCACTGCCCTCCATAGTCTGTTTTGCTGCCACTGCCCTTCCTGCCTGCCCAGTGTGGTCAAATTGTTGCCTCTGCACTCTCCTACCTGCCTTCAATTTTCAGAGTCCGTGCCCCTGGCCTCTGGCTCTCATCCCAATGAACAACTAGATTGCTAACATTCTATATTTATTATAAAAGTGTGGAACGCCTGACGTCATCTTGATGTAATCAAAACTGTAATACCTAGAGCATTTCCTTTAGAAATTAAATATATGAGAGGGTCTTATTTGCATCAAAATTATGGTTAGTGCTCTAAAAAACTAAAATGAGGACATATTTTCTGAGTTTTCAAATAGCGACAAAGAACTTTTAAATTATTTGTAATCTTTATGTTTTTTTATCCAGTTGACCACTTGATTAAATGTTGCACTTAGGGGAGAGGATGTGGTGTTACTTCCAGAGCTGCAGACTTTGCAACTGGGGAACCAGGTTGGAGTTTCTGCTTCAGCTCAACATTCTGTGATTCTGGTCAAATCACTTAATCTCCCCATGTCTACAACCAAATGAATTTGATTTTGTGTGATGTAACCAATGCTCATTTAAAGCACTCCAATACCTGACAAGTCTGCACTATATAAAACTGCAAATACACAAAAAATAAGTGTTTTGCACACTTCTGTCATTGGGCTACATGTGGGCTACATCTGGGTGATATTTGTGCTGCATTTGGGCTCTTTTGTCTCTGGTGGCCATCTTGGGAGATTTATTTGTTATGAAGTTTCCTAATTTCCTCATTTACTGCAGTCTCCTCAGTAGGAAATTCTTTCAGTTTTTTACTTTGATTCCATCAAGAAGGTATTAAGATATGTCACACATTTGCCATATATTCTGAATGCTAGCAATCTAGTTGCTCATTAGATCACTGTAGTAAAGCTACTGCTCACCACAGAAGTCTGCTGCTGGTATTAAAAGTGCATGTTTCAGTCTGCATATCAGAATTTTTTAATGAAATGCAAGAGGATTTGAGAAGTCACTCAAAATGTGCCCTAATTTTTCTTTCTTCAGCACTAATCATAATTTCTATGGCAAAATGAACCCCCTCATTTTGTTCCTTTGTAAATTAAATGTTTTAAGTGTTACCACTTTATTCCAATCAAGATGGTTTCAGGTGTGCCATACTTTTGTCATAAGTAAAACTGTTAGCACTCTAGGTGTTTGTTAGAACACTCTGGGACATTCTGTCATTGGGCTATAATTGGGCTTCATCTGGGTGATATTTGGGCTACATTTGGGCTTTTTTGTCTCTGGTGGCCATTTTGGGAGACTTATTTGTTATGGAGTTTCCTAATTTCCTCATTTACTACAGTCTCCTCAGTAGGAAATACTTTTCGTTTTTTACTTTGATTCCATCAAGAAGGCATTCAGATGTGTCACACATTTGCCATAAATTCAGAATTTTAGCACTCTAGTTGCTTATTAGATCACTGTAGTAAAGCAACTGCTCACCAGGGAAGTCAGCTGCTGGTATTGAAAGTGCATGTTTCAGTCTGCATGTCAGAATTTGTTAATGAAATAGAAGAGGATTTGAGAAGTCACTCAAAAGGTGCCCTAATTTTTCTTTCTGCAGCACTAATCATGCTTTCTATGGCAAAATGAACCTCCTCATTTTGTTCCTTTTTAAATTAAATGTTTTAAGATTTACCACTTTATTCCAATCAAGATGGCTTCAGGTGTGCAATACGTTTGTCATAAGTAGGACTGTTAGCGCATGTTTCAGTCTGCATGTCAGAATTTTTTTATGAAATAGAAGTGGTTTTGAGAAGTCAAAATGTGCCCTAATTTTTCTTTCTGCATCACTAATCATAATTTCTATGGCAAAATGAACCCTCTCATTTTGTTCCTTTGTAAATTAAATGTTTTAAGTGTTACCACTTTATTCCAATCAAGATGGCTTCAGGTGTGCCATACTTTTGTCAAAAGTAAGACTGTTAGCGCTCTAGTTGTTCGTTAGAACACTCTGGGACATTCTGTAATTGGGCTATACTTGGGCTACATCTGCGTGATATTTGGGCTACATTTGAGCTCTTTTGTCTCTGGTGGCCATCTTGGGAGATTTATTTGTTATGAAGTTTCCTAATTTCCTCATTTACTGCAGTCTCCTCAGTAGGAAATACTTTCAGTTTTTTACTTTGGTTCCATCAAGAAGGCATTCAGATGTGTCACACATTTGCCATAAATTCTGAATGTTAGCACTCTAGTTGCTCATTAGATCACTGTAGTAAAGCTACTGCTCACCAGGGAAGTCTGCTGCTGGTATTCAAAGTGCAGGTTTCAGTCTGCATGTCAGAATTTTTTTATGAAATAGAAGAGGATTTAAGAAGTCAAAATGTCCCCTAATTTTTCTTTCTGCAGCACTAATCATAATTTCTATGGCAAAATGAACCCCCTCATTTTGTTCCTTTGTAAATTAAATGTTTTAAGTGTTACCACTTTATTCCAATCAAGATGGTTTCAGGTGTGCCATACTTTTGTCATAAGTAAAACTGTTAGCACTCTAGGTGTTTGTTAGAACACTCTGGGACATTCTGTCATTGGGCTATAATTGGGCTTCATCTGGGTGATATTTGGGCTACATTTGGGCTTTTTTGTCTCTGGTGGCCATTTTGGGAGACTTATTTGTTATGGAGTTTCCTAATTTCCTCATTTACTACAGTCTCCTCAGTAGGAAATACTTTTCGTTTTTTACTTTGATTCCATCAAGAAGGCATTCAGATGTGTCACACATTTGCCATAAATTCAGAAATTTAGCACTCTAGTTGCTTATTAGATCACTGTAGTAAAGCAACTGCTCACCAGGGAAGTCAGCTGCTGGTATTGAAAGTGCATGTTTCAGTCTGCATGTCAGAATTTGTTAATGAAATAGAAGAGGATTTGAGAAGTCACTCAAAAGGTGCCCTAATTTTTCTTTCTGCAGCACTAATCATGCTTTCTATGGCAAAATGAACCCCCTCATTTTGTTCCTTTTTAAATTAAATGTTTTAAGATTTACCACTTTATTCCAATAAGGATGGCTTCAGGTGTGCAATACGTTTGTCATAAGTAGGACTGTTAGCGCTCTAGTTGTTCTTTAGAACACTCTGGGAAGCTGCAGTAGAACACAAAGGATTCAACTGACAGTCTCTGCCCTTGTTGGATTTACATGTTTTACTGAGAATGTCAGACTTCATTCTCACATGACTGAGAAAGATAATGTGAATTTACAGAAAATATGCTCTCAGTTTAGCTTATAGATCACCTTCCAAACCTCTGTGGGAAAAACATGAGCATATAGTTTTCTCTCAAACATGATTCATGATATCACAGCAGAAGGCTTTTTCACATGGTAAAATCACCTTAGAACACACCACAATTTCTAAAATGAGTATGGTACCATCAACAAATGATTTATAATGTAACTAAAGTCTTAAAACCTTCTATTAACTGCAATGCTTTTTAATGAGGTGCTATCAGGTATATTGGTCCCAAGATGGCTGCCAACACTTCTTGGATGAAGTACTGACAGCCAATCAGATCTCACAATGAGATGTGTGGTTAGGCTCCGCCCAGATATATCTATCTTTTTAACTCTAATTTTCTCAGGAACTACTGAACGGATTCACACCATTTAAGCAAAAGGCACGAGTCTGAACTGAGGACTACCTCTTTGCCAAATTTGGTGTTATTCCGTTCAGCAGTTCGGGCTGTAGCTGCGTCAACAGGTCCTATGGGAAAATGCATGGGTAAAACGCGTTTTGGGACCCCCATTTTTTCTCGACCCCCGCTTGATGAATCACAGTGAAATTTTCAGGATAGGAGCAGACCGGAGCTGGCCAAAAGTTTGGAAAATTTTGCGAAGATTCGTCAATCGGCGCCAACGTTATTCCAAATAGAATGTTGCGGATTTCCTATGGAAAATAGGTCCTGACTATAATTACCTACTGGCGACTGCCAGTAGGTAATGTATATATATATATATATATATATATATATATATATATATATATATATATATATATATGTATATATATATAACCACAAGTCTTTATATTTTAATTACTTTTAATACTTTAAGTCAATTCAACAATTTTTTCTTATGAAGTTTGATTTTAAGCCCTTGCCATCAATATTTTCTACAGGAGGGTGTTGCAGAAACAAGTTTCCCATGTGTCATACAGGACTTATCTGAGGTTTCAGTTGGAATACCTTTTAAGCTGTTTTGGGTCCTTTTCAGCAATACTAACTTTTGAGGCGCAGATTGTGAACAGGAATGGGTTTACTCTTATGTGAGTTGGTGCAGGTACATCCATAAACCCCTCCTTACACCTTCCTTAATCCCTGTGATTTAGGAGTAAGTTTGCCACATTTACGTGCCACTCTTCTCTGTATCTCCCAGATTTGCTTCTAAAACATATGTGTGGAAACTTTGCAGTTGTGGTGGATAGCTCTACACATAAAACTATAGGAAAGGAGGATGCAAGACATCCTCATGCAGGTTTCTGAATTGCATTTTGCACTACTTTAGTAACATTGTAATACTATTAAATGCACTATAAAACGCAGTTTGTGAATAGGTTCATTAGAGCTCAGAGGCCCATGCCAGCAGTCAGTAGGTAGCACTTAAGCATCATTTGCTTACATGAACATTAGCATTCAAACCAAATTCCGTGCTTCGCTTTTACTTCTATAGATTTCTGGCAAACTACCTGGTGCTGTATTTCACCTAGTGCCTTGGGGGTGCCATAGGCGTGTGCACCCACCTTGTGTGCCCACGGGGCGTTACAGTATTACAAAAGAGGCCGCACACAATTGTGCGGCCCCTTCTATAATATGGGCAGCGCTGGTGCACATGTAGCACCAGTGCTATCGTGAAAGGGCATATCCTCATTTGAATAGGGATATGGCATCAGGCAAATGAGGAAGTCACTTTGCCCCGGCGCCTGTACCGTATTATGGATGTGGGCACAGAGGCAAGCAGCTCCTGAGGAGATGGACTCACAGTGCATCACAATAAGGTGGTGCACTGTCAGTGCACCCCCTGAGAGCAGCCCTCTGGAGGGGGGAAGGAGGTCCCATAGACCCCTCTAGACATCCCCTGCAGGTGGGTGCAGTCACTTACTGCACCCACCTTTCTGGGGAATTGCTAAACCCTATTTAAAGTGAAGGCAGGTTACCATCTGCACAGAGTAACGTGAAGCAGCTTTGAAACAGCTGCTCCATATTTCCTGAATGCAATGCACGCAGAGGATGATCCAGATGTAATTTCAACGTTCCACAAAGAAAACCTTATTTCAAAGCATTTTTCGCTTTACAAGGCAAATCATTCACTGGGCAAATTTAAAGCACACTATTTTTACATGTGATTTTTATGAAAATTAAAACTAGGTCATTATCTGATTAAATGACTCCTCCTTTTATTCTTTGGCTAGATGTATGCCTGTCATCCTCAGCTTAACTAGTTGAAGTATTTTCTGAAACATGTATCTAACTGAACTGTCATACACAATTCTGTGCCCACTCCAATCTTCTAATGGATCACCAGAAAGCTTTTAGCCTCAATTACCTTGTTATATTCGAAGATTATTTATTAGTCTATCCTGTTTTTACATTTCCTATGAAATTGCTTTCTCTCTCCATTAAGGTAATTAGCCTCAAATTATATGTTGTTCAAAACAATTTTCGTTTTATGCATTTTTGCTAAAGGTGTATTTTTGTGAATGCTTGCATCACTGTAGCGCTGCCTCTGTTCGTCATATCCAGAGAACAAAATCGTTGCAGCCCGTTCTAACTGCACTAAAATGCGCCAGAGAAATAGCTTACTCCACATCCATTTCACACGTTCACTTCAGTTTTCAAAATAAAATAAAAATTCATGTTGCATTTTTTTTCTAGTGCGGCTGTTGCAATTCAACCAGAACGATAGAGGGGTGGTCTCCACTACCTCCCAATTTTTGGGAACGTGCATGATGCCTTCTCCAGTCATCAATAGAGATGCAAGGTCTTTCTTATCAACAACACTCTACAACACCCTTAAATTCAAAGGATAACTACTCATCCCTCTCCTCGCCCCCCCCTCCAGAAATATTTTGGCGACTTTCAGCCCCTGAAATCCTTGAAGATGTGCAGGTACTCCAAGGGCCTTGTAGTTTATGATATAATCAGTATCCCTCTTAACTGGACCAATCCGTAGCACAGGGGCCATTCGTAATCATACCCTAAGTGTGGATCCCTGCAAGAAACAAAAGCCTTGTATACAATTACATATACAAATACAAAGCAACCTCCTATACTAAATGATCTTAAGAGATCTGGGGGCAGTTGGGCTGCTTTAGCGGCACCTTTAGCCGCTAAGGCGGCGATTATCCCATCGCCCCATTACCAAGGCGGCGCTAACATGCATCAAGGCATGTTAGAAGCCACGTTACTAACGCCACGCATCTTAGCGATATACATCTCTAATGAGATGCAAAGTAGGCGTTCCCTCCTAGGACAATCAGTGCAATGCCCGCAAAACCTACATCGCGGAATTACCAATGCTGCCCCTGAACAGCGAAGCGATGAGAAAAGGTGCGCTAAGCCCCCATCATCGCAATATTATATCGTCTGAATAAAACCTGACTTGCAATTAATGCCTATGGGAGGTGGATTGTAAGGTCAAGTCCACACCCCTCTATTACACAGCTTGACATTAGCGCTGTGAAATCATCGCAGGATTTCACACGCTAATGTTCATTATCACAGTCTATCGCAGGATTTCACATTGCCTGTCAGCTAAGTGTTGCTAATACGCCGCTGACATGGCGATGAAATCCAGCGATAGCCGTCGATAATTAAACTCGCGCTAAGCGCACTTTGCGAAATTTATCACGTACTGTAGATAATATGCCCCAACAGCTTTGGAGTCGCAACTCAAACCCCACAGCAGGCGATCAGTACGTCACTATAAACAAGCTTGTTCTGTGAAGTCGTTTTTACAAATACTAAATTATGATTTTATACGTTATTCTTCAGTCTTACATACTGATAACAAAGGCCATGTGACACAACAGAGCAATGACAAAATATTAAAAAATAATGCAATGGGGGACGTAGTCAAAAAGGTTTCTTCTTTTACTAACTGAGTATGTATTAATCAAATAGTACAGAAGAAGCTGTTAAATACACCATCTTCACCAAAAGCTATGGCAAACCTTTATTTACCACCATGTTGGCTTGACAACATCCAACCAGATAGATCATTATTAGTAGACTTGGCCAAAATGCTCCAAGGACTCAAATGCATAATGAAAAATACACTGGACACTTGCAAAATCAAAAACACACAAAAATCTAATTTTCACAGCATTTCCAAGGCCAAACACCTATAGTACAACATATAAGAAAGCTTCCATAAGACAGAAAGAGGAGTGGTACTAAAGCTTGCTTTATTCCGCAGAAATCAAATACAGAATGATAAAATATACGAGGGCAGATTTACAAGGCCCTTGAGCCACTGTTGAGTCACTTTTCCCATGTTAAAAGTATATATACATATATATATATATATATATACATAGCAAACTTGTTACACCACAAATCAAGGTAGGGCAAGACAGACATCCAGAGACCTGCAATATTGCATTACATATATACATGTTCACCTGCTAACATGTTCATAGGGACTCCTATCAGTAATAACTAGAAAATCAAACACTCTACCTAAGCACACAAATTAAGCTGGACACACTGAACTGGGTTATCTTTTAGGCTGTAAAGAACACAAGAAACAGACTCATACTGAAATAAATGCAGTTCCACCAGACCAGCATACTCATGTACAACCTATGGAGGTACGCAGAAAGATAAAGCACCTTCAAGCACAATATCATGCTAATGACTTCAATACTTGTTACTATATTCAGACCCGAAGACTTAAAAAGAACAGTTGAATCCTGTACCAAAGCATGGTCTATCTCTTATCAAAATTAAACATGTTTCCTACAATGACTATGGAGACCAATGTGATATGTGCACTATGTTTTTCGAAGGGTTCCCCATGCTCCTTTTAGACTGGGGTCCTGTAGAAATTGTGTTGTTGGATGAAGGGGAGTTACCTCTGTTCACGCAACACCCACAATCCCTGTCAGGGTGAGCCACAAAGCTCCCTAAATTATCTTGTGCTTAACCCTCTGTTAGGTCTGAATAAAGGCAATCAGGCTAAATTTAGAGGCAATATGTACAGTATTTATACAGCACACAATCAGGAATAAAATGAAAACACAACACAAGAAAATCCCACACCAATATAGAAAGTTATGAATTTTTAAACGTTATATTAAAAGCTAGTGCCTAAAGGATCCAACTGCAGACATCTCTATTCGTGCATGACAGGGCCAAAGTTGAAAAATATTGCCAACTGCGATAGTGCGCGTGTCAGATAAAAAAAGAGATTTGGGCTCTGGTTGGGTCTTACCTTTGGACTTATGAGACATTCTTGAAAATTATGTTCTAAGAAGGCAAGGTTCAGTGGGGCACGGATGCAGATGGTGTCCAAGGAGGAAGTGTCGTTGTCAGGGAGCCGTTGGACAAAGGCGCAGTGAAGATTTCTATGTTCAGACTATGGCATTTTTGTGGAAGTTGAAATCACAAGCAGGATGAGGCAGGAGGCTGCAGCAACAAGAATTCTGAAAACTGGATATTCATTTGGCAAAGTACCACTTAACAGGATGTGCTGCTGTGGAGGAGAATGTAGCGGGAGCTGCAGCATAGTCAGATCAATTGGCAATGCACTGTGGGTGGATAGAGAAGCAGGTCAGTCCCAGCCTTCTCTTGTTTTCACAGCAGCCTATAGCCAACAATTTTCTAAGTCCCAAGTTTGGTATTTTGGCTATCTGGGCACATTGAACACCACCCCCAAGGGTCCATGACTGAAGGTATACCACTTAGTGAGTTACAACTCACTCAGACTGGATCCAGGTGGATGCTCATGATGGTGGGAGCTTGTTATGACCCTGTGGCTCTGCAGAGGAGGCCAAAAAACTAGCCGTTGGAGTTACACTGTTTGTCCTGGGTTCAGGTGAAGAATCGGGGCTCAAACATCAGGTCAGGCCTATGAGGCTTCAAGGTAGTCTCCAGGCAGTGACGCCGTCCTTCCAGATGCAGCAAAGCAGTCTTGTGGATTAAACAGCAGGCCACAGCAGCATGTACTCAACTGAGAGTCCTTCCATAGGTCCAGAAAGTGAAGCGAAGAGTGGGTCTGGGGGGCCTATTTTCATACCTAGTGCCTTGTTTGATGCAGGAGATATTTCTAGAGGTTTCTCTGTGAAGTGTGAAGTCTCTGTGGAGTCCCCTGCCCTGGCTCAAAGCCGGCTGCAGGCACAATGCAGCGATGACAAACCCTTTGTGTGAAGACAGAGCATAGCCTATTCCAGTGCATGTGGGGCTGCGTCCAGCTCTGCCTCCCATCCTGCCAGCAGATGACGAATTCAGGCACCCCTAATCCCTTTATTGTGCAACTGTCTGGGAGGAGTTCTCAAAGTCTAACTTCCAACTACACCCAGTAATGTGATCAACAACAGGCTGCAGGTAAAAAAAGGCCAAATGGCAAAGGGCAGGAAAATGCCATCTTTTGTAAAAGTGGAATTTTGAAAAATGTAATTTAAAATCCAACTTGACCTTTAAAGAGGATTTTCATTACAATTTCATAGAAACCAAGCATGAAATGTTTATGTTATGTAATGTTATGTTGATTTGCATAGGGCACTAATCACGAGTCAGGTTATCCAGGCGCTTTCATCTGTTTCCAATCAAAGGTTTGCACTTATTAAATATAATACGGCAACCCAGTGTTATTCTATGGAACAGAATGGTCTCACAGTAGTGAAAAATGAATTTAGTGTTTTTTTCACTACCAGGCCATGTAAAACATAAACATACATGTCCAACCTTTTAATTACAATAAACTCTGCCCTATGGGCTACCTAGGGCCTTACTTAGGGATGACATATGCAATAAAAGGGGAGTTAAAGGCTTGGCAAGGGGGTTATATTGCCAAGTCAATAAAGGCTGAAATTGCAATGTTTTAAGGGGCTACTTAAGTGGGTGGCGCAATACGTGTTGCAGGTCCACTAGTAACATTTAATTGACAAACCCAGTGTACATGATATACCACTCTAAAAGGGATTAAATGTACATAAATGTGAAAATTAGGTATAAGTACATTTTACCATGTTTAGGGGAGCGAACACAAACTCTTAGCAATGGTTAGCAGTGGTAAAGTGCATAGACTTCGAAGGCCAACAAAAACTAATTTCAGCAAAAAATGAGATGAAAAATGGTTTGAGGAAGATCACCCTAAGGTTGTAGGTTCTACAGGCCCCATACCGCGTTAACAGAAAGATCACACTCATCTATCAGCAGGAATAAATGACAAGTTACTGATGTCCTCAGAATGCATGTCTCTTTTCATGTCCTTTTTCTGCTGATACCACCACACATACAGAAAGTTGAAATATCACGCACACCGTTTTTTAATCCAAATATAAATGATTCTTGAACAGGTAATGGCGTGCTAAGAGAGGAGCGACCTCTAAACCAAGGTCGGTAAATGACAGTGAGTGTTGCACTAACCCGTCACGGGTAGTGTCCCTCTGTGAGCACAGCGCTGGTCGGTAACGAAGTTACCAAATGTAACACCAATGGAGTTTAAATCAAAGTTCGTTTAATCACGATACAATACTTGAGTTTAGAATTTCACATGTTGTTTCAATAGCGATACCAACGGAAATCCCCAATGCATTTCGGGTTTTTAACCCTTCATCAGGAGGAATCCTATAAAAGAAATAGGAGTCAATGTAGCTTACCCCGTCAGGGATTCAAAAAATCGATAATAATAACAAAAGCTGTGAGAGTCCTTAAAGTGAACACTGAACTAGTCACCAGTGTTAGAGCTAGAAACAAGAGGCTTGGTTGTGAAGGATAAAAAAGAGGGTTTGGAAATTAGACCCAAATGTACCGATGTGGTGAATTCAAAACGTATAAACGCGCCAAAAAGTGCACCGAAACATAAGTGGTAACGAGTTGAAGAAATAAGCCAAAGGGTGGAATAGACCCAAATTCCAAAGTTAGTTAAGAAAATTAGTTAGGAAAATTACCTCGGTTGACGCGTTGAACGAGCATCGTCAAAATGCTCTGAAAGATACGGAAGAGTGTTGCTGTCCGTGTGACTGGGTTATACACGGAAAACGGGTTGTGAACAGAAAAAGAGGACTAAAAGTATGGCGGCCATCTTTAGAGAGGAAAATGCGCTTGATGAAAATGTGACGATGTCAAACCATGACTGTGAAAGGAATTGTTAGAAAGAAGTGAATGTGGATTTAAGAGTGTTGCAAAGATCCGGGGTGAAGTAATAGGTAGTGAGAGAATGGAGGTTCAAATAAAGTATGATGATTTAAATAAAGTTGTGTCGAGAACAATAAAGTTAGAAAAAATCAGAAAAAAAGATCCAGGAATAGTTGGAATGAGATGATGGCTGCGGTGCAGAAGAAGTAAAAGTAAAAGTGAAATGAAGTTAAAAAATAATACAAAAGAAGAGACTGACAAGTCTCAGTGTAAACAAATGAATTAGGTAGGAGTAGGTTAAGAATGAATAGACAAATAAAAATGAAAATGAAAACCGAAATTGATGTCATTCAAATGAAATTAAGAACTAAGCATAAGACATTTAAACATTAACACAGGCACCTATACAAGTTCAGATAAAGCAACTGAGTTCAATGCGGTCATTCAGTCCAAAGGGTACCATGGAATTCATTCTGTATATCCAAGATGTTTCTCTTTGAATCAAAATTTTTTTGTTGTCACATCCTTCTTTTAATGGAACAGTTTCACACACTAGAAAACGCAGTTGGCTGACGTTGTGTTTGTGTTCATTGAAGTGTGCAGCCACAGTGGATTTCAGGTAGTTGTTGCGAATGTTACTCTTGTGTTCATTCAACCGGGTTTTTCTTTTTCTTTCAGTTTTGCCAATGTACGGCAAGCCGCATGGACACTTTAGCATATACACAACGTTTTTAGAATCGCAGGTCGCTGAAACAAAAAGCTTGATGTTGTGACCCTTTGTTGGATGTTGGATGCTATTGCCTAAGATGATGTTGTTGCAGTTTCCGCAATGTGACAAGGTATGGTGCCCTTGTATTTAGAAAAAACCTGTGGAGAGCATGTGGGTTTCAGTAACTCCATAAAGTTTTTGCTCCTTTCGTAGGCAAACAGTGGTTGATCCGAAAAAGTCTGATTGAAGTCAGACTCCATTTGTAGTAGAGGCCAGTGTCTGAGAACAGATTTCCTGATATTAAAGCTTTCAGTGGAACACCATCAACGACAGGTTGAAGTTCACCTTTCACATCAGTGATACACACATAAACTTTTTGGACGTTTCCATTTACATCATTGATCAACACATCCAAACTACCCTTTACAGGAAGGAGACGGACAGAAATAACTTGTTACACTATCTCAGTTTTCACCAGCCCTCACTCAAACGTCATCTACCATATTCACAAATTCTCAGGATTAAACGGATCACGTCTGAACCTCAACAACTTACACAACAAACTTCTGACATGGAACGACGCTTTGTAGAACGAGGTTATCCATCACAAATTTTTGCTAAAGCAATTGACAAATCTCTAAACAAACAAAGGAAAACGCTGTTGGAGAAACAATCAACATCTTTGAAATCGTCCTCAAGAATCGTTATGGTCACAAAGTATTCCACTGAAAGCTTTAATATCAGGAAATCTGTTCTCAGACACTGGCCTCTACTACAAATGGAGTCTGACTTCAATCAGACTTTTTCGGATCAACCACTGTTTGCCTACGAAAGGAGCAAAAACTTTATGGAGTTACTGAAACCCACATGCTCTCCACAGGTTTTTTCTAAATACAAGGGCACCATACCTTGTCACAATTGCGGAAACTGCAACAACATCATCTTAGGCAATAGCATACAACATCCAACAAAGGGTCACAACATCAAGCTTTTTGTTTCAGCGACCTGCGATTCTAAAAACGTTGTGTATATGCTAAAGTGTCCATGCGGCTTGCCGTACATTGGCAAAACTGAAAGAAAAAGAAAAACCCGGTTGAATGAACACAAGAGTAACATTCGCAACAACTACCTGAAATCCACTGTGGCTGCACACTTCAATGAACACAAACACAACGTCAGCCAACTGCGTTTTCTAGTGTGTGAAACTGTTCCATTAAAAGAAGGATGTGACAACAAAAAAATTTTGATTCAAAGAGAAACATCTTGGATATACAGAATGAATTCCATGGTACCCTTTGGACTGAATGACCGCATTGAACTCAGTTGCTTTATCTGAACTTGTATAGGTGCCTGTGTTAATGTTTAAATGTCTTATGCTTAGTTCTTAATTTCATTTGAATGACATCAATTTCGGTTTTCATTTTCATTTTTATTTGTCTATTCATTCTTAACCTACTCCTACCTAATTCACTTGTTTACACTGAGACTTGTCAGTCTCTTCTTTTGTATTATTTTTTAACTTCATTTCACTTTTACTTTTACTTCTTCTGCACCGCAGCCATCATCTCATTCCAACTATTCCTGGATCTTTTTTTCTGATTTTTTCTAACTTTATTGTTCTCGACACAACTTTATTTAAATCATCATACTTTATTTGAACCTCCATTCTCTCACTACCTATACTTCACCCCGGATCTTTGCAACACTCTTAAATCCACATTCACTTCTTTCTAACAATTCCTTTCACAGTCATGGTTTGACATCGTCACATTTTCATCAAGCGCATTTTCCTCTCTAAAGATGGCCGCCATACTTTTAGTCCTCTTTTTCTGTTCACAACCCGTTTTCCGTGTATAACCCAGTCACACGGACAGCAACACTCTTCCGTATCTTTCAGAGCATTTTGACGATGCTCGTTCAACGCGTCAACCGAGGTAATTTTCCTAACTAATTTTCTTAACTAACTTTGGAATTTGGGTCTATTCCACCCTTTGGCTTATTTCTTCAACTCGTTACCACTTATGTTTCGGTGCACTTTTTGGCGCGTTTATACGTTTTGAATTCACCACATCGGTACATTTGGGTCTAATTTCCAAACCCTCTTTTTTATCCTTCACAACCAAGCCTCTTGTTTCTAGCTCTAACACTGGTGACTAGTTCAGTGTTCACTTTAAGGACTCTCACAGCGTTTGGTATTATTATCAATTTTTTGAATCCCTGACGGGGTAAGCTACATTGACTCCTATTTCTTTTATAGGATTCCTCCTGATGAAGGGTTAAAAACCCGAAATGCATTGGGGATTTCCGTTGGTATCGCTATTGAAACAACATGTGAAATTCTAAACTCAAGTGCAAAGAGTATTGTATCGTGATTAAACGAACTTTGATTTAAACTCCATTGGTGTTACATTTGGTAACTTCGTTACCGACCAGCGCTGTGCTCACAGAGGGACACTACCCGTGACGGGTTAGTGCAACACTCACCACCACACATACAACATGCACAGAGGGAATTCAACAGCACAGGCCTTATGAGCAATTAATGACATAAGCAGAGTCATGCAGAAGTCCAAGTGGTACTCATTCACAGATTTTAATCAAAATGAACACACTTGCCTCAACATTCAACCTCAACATCCAACTGGTTTGGAATCCAATCTTTCTATCACCACATATTCTAATTAGTTTATTTATTCCTGACCTGATTCAGATATCCTGAAAACCAGCACATGCACACATTCAAATGCTGCATCTATTTATGATACTAAATCACCTATTACTTCTGTTTTCACTGTTAGGTCTTAGTAAATTTCTTTGAAGGCATGACTGAAACTGTGCCAGAACAGGGAACACAGGGTACTGATGAAGTGCACCTGGTCACACATTCAGGCACCATGCACCATTTAATGGACTAAATGTGCCTTTGTTTCCTATTTATGCATACTATTTTTTTGGTCCATTCACAGAGTTGACTTTTTGTTCACTTTTCACGCCACCCCTAATTTTTCCCCAGTGGTTCCTGGAGCAGGACATAGTTGTATACTTATGGGTACACATTTCTCTTTTGTAATACTACATAGTGGCTTTAGTTAATGTCATTCTAACAGGAGGGAAAATGTGCCCAAGAGTGACTTGGATAAAAAGGTGGTCCAGTTCTGAGAATAGGTCCTGTGGGCCATGAAGAGTACCATGAAAAAGGAGCATGTTTACATTGGGCAACAGTGAAGCACACAAATAGACATATTTACAGTTATTTGTTGCTTACTGCATTCTGTATTATTTGTGCTTTTCAGAAACAGTATAGGGGTGTTCCACGGTAAAGTCTGTTTGCTTGGTATAGATGTGACAGAAACAAGATGATGCTTGCTTGGACCTTCTCTGAGAAATGTATATGCATAGTATTGTATGTGAGGCTTTGCATTGTGATCAAAGTACTTTTGAGAACTTAGGCCCACATTTCCGAGAACTGTTGCATCGCTGTGGTAAGGCAGCGATGCATCTGAAAAACTTGTGCTGCAGTACGACAATTTCAAATGCCATGGATGCAGCGTATTTATGGTATGGTGCACCATGACATTTGTGGGTCGGCTGCGGCAGAGAAAAGTGACCCATGTGCAGCCAAGGTGACACTAGGCTGCTTTACAGCTCCTAAAGCAAGTCTTACATGCCGCAAATCACCTTAGCGTCACATTGGAGTGTGTCATGAGTAAACAATGATTTAAAAAGTGACATATTTGAAGAATAAATAGCTAAATGTCAAAAGGCAGAGACGGCGCAGGTACCAGATAGCCGTGGTCAGGGCAACGAAGCCAACAACCCCAACACGAGCCAGGATGTTAAGACAGAACCCCAGTGGAAGAGGAAAAGAGGAAGTGTAATTTTGGTGAAGAGGAGAATTCAAATTTGTTAACAAAGGTGACAAAGCGTGCACATCAACTCTTTGTCACCTCCAAATTGCCATTAGGGAAGAAAGAGGCCATTTGGCAGTCAAAAATGGAGACGATTAACAGTGAAGTTTTTGAGGGTCAACCATTGCAAACTCTCACAGTCCTGAAGATGGTTGAAGAGACAACAGCCCTTTGATCGAAACATCGACAATCACACTTATTTTCTGTATGATGTTGATATAGGTGACATCCATTTGTTTTATTTTTGGGTCTGCCTCATTTCTACTTTGAAAAAGTGTACACAATTGTCACTGAGAAGTTCAAAGAACAACTATTTAGGTATGCAACTTCCTGTTACATTGTGTGTTCAATGATTTAGTACCCCTAGTCACTATTTTTTAAATACGATAAAATCTATTTTTTCATCATAGACCCGTGTCTTGATATGTTATTCTCTGATCAATTCTTTCCATATATCTTTCTGACATATGCCTATGTTTTCATACTTTTAGAGAACTAAACTATATAAGTTGTTTGTGCACAGATAATTATCTCAAAAGAAATTAATTTGCAAGCATATCATATAGGCTTGCTTTAAGTAAAAAGTAAAAATAATTCAATCAATTTGCATAAACGAATCCCTTGTTGGCATATTTACCTGTTCATTTTATCCTACCCAAGCCGTCAAGGGTTGATTGGGTCACCCATTGTATTTTGGATTGATGAGAAGTCAGCAGGCCCTTGTCAGCACTGTGCTGCCTTCCTTTCTGGTACACACAAATGCTAGCGAGGAAAGGGGAACCACATCTTCTGCCCTTGTTGTGTGTGGCTGCTGTCTGGACATCCTTGGACTTGAACAATGTTGGGGTTGTTCTTCCAAGAACTGCTAATTAAAAATTGTCTATGTAAACATCTGTAAATAAATGCACTACTGTGAAGCAGCGTGTAGTATGGCTCTTGCAGATATGACGAACCAGACCATGGTGTATGTGTATACACAAAAGACACTTCTTAGCATCTCAAGGTAATTACGCTACTCCCCCATCACATGCTCTGGTTGGACATGGCCAAGAATCATGTATCTCCACATCCAATGCATTATGTAAAAAATATAATTGCCTATTGAACGTCATGGTGTGCCAATAACTTGAATGGCACACTGTGAAAAAGCCCAACTAATCACATAATTGCATACCTGGACAAAGTGGACCCTGAGAAGAATTTGAGCCACTAACACATTGTTATAAATGGGGGTCTCTAGTTGGCAGTTTGTTACCGTGTCCAAGTTGGGACCCTCCTTCCTTGTCAGGATACAGGGAATATCCTCCTAAAATAACCCCTTAACACTCCCTTGGTAGCTTGGCACTAGCAGTCTTTCTTATCTCAGAGGCGGTGTGTAAAGTAATGCAGTGAAAACACTACAAAAGAATCCCACACCAGTTTTAGAAAAGTAATCAATACTTTATCCATGCAAAACAAGACCAAAATTGATAAAAATCCCCCATACAGTTATCAGAAATATCAATAATCAAAAGTAGGCTTAAAATACAGTTCCTTGAAGTTGATAGCTCCATCTGAGGCTTTCACGGTGTTGTGAAGAACAAATCCAAACTGTTCTGACTGACTGCTGTATTGTGGGCCAGCTACGGCGTAGGGCAGACCCGCAAACCAGTACTTTTAGAAATGCAGGGTATCGGTGACTTAGCGATGAGCTTCAAAGAGCCGGTATCGGCAGGTGTTGGTTCTGGAAGTCAGTGCTTGAGTCAGCGGGCCCTTAAGTCACACAAGTTGCATTTTGAACTCCTCACGGTTGAAGTCGGGAGCCTCAGCATCGGCAGGGATCGGGGCTGCGATACGAAGTGCAGTGGTCCTGCATGCATTGGCCTCAGGTCGGGGTGCAGGCATTGGCTTGGTGATGGTCTTTCAGCAGCGTCAGTGAGACCAGGGCTGTGGTGCGAAAGAATGTGGTGCTCGTCATGGTACTGGCAGGTCATGGTGCAAGTAGCGATGATGTCATTGCTGAAGCGCTGTCGTCGGCTGACGAACCGGAGTCAATGGCACCGGTATTGGTAGGCCAAGGCTGCAGTGTGGAATGATGGCAATGCATCGTGTGACTTATGAGCGGTGCCCTCAAATTAGGGTACAAGCAGTGGCATCAATGTCAGCATGGATCGGAGTCATCGGGGATTACAGGGTGGACACTGTGAAGTGCGGTGCCCACAGGTCGATGTGCAAGCTGCGGCTCAGCAGTGGCATTGGGCGGATCATCATTGAGAGCAGGCTTGCAGTGCGAAGTGCAGCTGTGCCCCCTGCGGTGCTTGCAGGACACAGAGTCGGTAGTGGCATCAGTGATGGGATCGGGTTGCTTGTTTTTCTGTTGCAGCACAAAACACAGTGTTCTTAGTGCTGGTAGCAGATGAACTTGAAGCCTTTGCTGTTCCTGGGACTTCTTGAACAGGGGGACAAGCTCTTCCTCAAACCCTTGGAGAAACTCAAACAAAGAATTTCCAGAAATTCAGTTGAGTCCTGTCAATAACAAAGACAGAAGCAGCCACTGCAGGCCAACACAGCAAATTGGAAGTTCCTCCTCACAGCTTCTCCAGCTCTTCTTCTTTGTAGGTTTCTGGGTCCACAAGAGTCTTAAAAATCTGGGGTCTGCACCTCAATGTTTATACCACATATCCCTTTGTTCTCTTGTGGCAGACAGGCTTTGTGCTTAGTCCAAACCAGATATGCACTCTCTGGCCCAGCTTCCTGGCAGGGGTTGGAGACAGCATTGTGTGAGGAAATCTCCTTCCAATATTCTAAATGCAGCCCAGCTCCATTCAGCCAAGCCCTGACTCATCCAGGAAAGGCAGGACACACCTCAAACCCACCACCCCCAGTGGCTGTCTACAGTGAAAGCACATCCCCAGGCACTGTCACTCCAAAGCCAGACATTCAATCCACAACCCAGCAGAGGCACACAGGATGGTTAAGCAAGACAATGCCTACTTTCTAAAAGTGCCATTTTCAAACACACAATTTAAAAACTATCTTTACTAAAAGATGTATTTATAAATTCTGAGTTCAGGCATACTAAACTCCATTCTCCTATCTTGTCCCAATAGAAAGGTATGCTTGTAGGATGTTACAATGCAACTCTCATGCATTCCTATGGGGCAGATAGCCCTTCAATAGTGAAACACGAAATAGAATGTATTTCACTATCAGGACATGTCACATACACTAGTATATGTCCTACCTTTCACATACACTGCACCCTGCCCATGGGGGTACCTTTGGACTACTTGAGAGCTGCCTTACATGTAAGAAAAGGGAAGGTTAGGGCCTTGACAGCAAAGGCTTCCCTACACTGACCACAGTCATAGGACATGGTGTGCCAACAGATCAATGACCACTGACTCAATAGTAGAATCAAAAGTACTGTGTAACACAAATATTGTGTCAAAAATATTGTCTACCAAAATGTTGTTTCCTTATCCTTATAACGGTAAGTCAGTCGGTAATATCAGAAAAACATGTTTTTCACACTAATATCTTTGACAAATATACAAAAATATTGTTTCTTAATATAAAATATTTTTTGACTAGTAAATCTTAAATATTTTGACATCTGTCATTAATACAATGTCACATCACAGTAATTCAAAAACTTTACATAATGTGCTTGGGTTACTTATCATAATTGAATATTAAATTACATTTAAAAAAAACTTGCAATTCATTGAAAAAAAACAAAGGTTAAAACATAATAATTAGGTGTGATAAAAAGATCTGGTTTCGTTTTAAAAAAAAAGTCTTAGAAATTCACTGAAAAAAACAAAGGTTAAAGAAAAGTTATAGTTAGGTGAATTTTTCAATGACAACATTAACATTTTAAACTAAAATAAACACTGAACTTCAACAATTATAGTTAGCAACACTCAATATAAGTTGCGCCCCTGCCATGTACTGCTTATGATCTCACAGATGACATCACTCATGGCATGTTCTATGTCATCATTCATGACATCACATGACTTCTCAAATGACATAACTGATGACATCACCGATGAAATCATCCAATGAGTGTGTTGGTTTGTTATATAAGTTGCATAGTAGCAGGTGAGTACAATATTACTTTTCTACCTAATTTTGTACAGCTTGGGTCCAGCTAATGGGCATAAGTGTTCACAAAACACATGTGCTCCTAATGCACCATCTGTTGAAAATTGAAATAACGATGTGAGTAAGCATTCACTGAAGACATGAATTCCCCTTTTATGACCGAGTTTCTCCCTTTATGTTGACTAAAGCTAGGACTCCATTTTGTATTGTCATGCCTCCACGTGCGTAGCACGAGGAGAGTCCTATCTTCGTGTTAGTTGCTCTTGTAATCTGCCTAGTAACAGTCTATAAATAGCTCCTTTGTCCGTCTGGCGCATGCCCAGACTTGACCACATCTGTTATCAGTTAGTCCTTGCTTGACCATGTTTTCGCGGGCTCAGGAAATTAGTTACTCCGCCCACATATTGATTCTGTATCGAAATTGACCATAAAAGGTAATACTCTTTGCCTCATGTTGTATCCACCCACTTATGAGCCCCTCTGTTGTGTATAAAAGGGGACCGTGTACGCAAGTTCTTTGTGCTACCCTATGCAATACTGAAGAGTGTTGTATGGGTTGTAGGACCACCCTTAAGGGTTAATAAACTTTGTCTTTGTACTTTGCAGTTTCCGTGCCAACTTCCTTGTAGATTCCATTTACAGGAGAGCGAACCCTTGTGTCCTGCTGGCCTAGCTGGGGCCTATAATCATCAATTGGCGCCCGTCACGTGGGGCTCATCGGCGACTCGGATGTTCGAAGGACTGGTCGTGACGAAGGTGAGGAATTTGGCCGGGGATGTGATCACTGCCAGAGGCACTTTAGTCCTGGCATCCCGAGGTTTTCTTCCTCCCCTTCCGAGCTGACCATCTGGGTAGCGCCGGTCCTCGACTGAGACCTCTTCTGTCGGTCCTGCCGTGACAGCCGTTTGGGCGAATTTTGGAGCTTGGCAGTTGGAATCTGGACACTCTTGATTGGTAAGAACCGCTGTACGGTACTTG
Organism: Triturus cristatus; assembly: GCF_964204655.1. Lineage (NCBI taxonomy): Eukaryota > Metazoa > Chordata > Amphibia > Caudata > Salamandridae > Triturus > Triturus cristatus. The sequence continues at coordinate 1,360,011,252 of NC_140591.1, read as the reverse complement.
CTCCGAGTTTTTGAAGCCGGGTTTGGCTATTTGAGTTTGATTTGTGATGACCGGTCATATCTTGTATTGCTTATTGTGAGAATATATGCGTTGCAACACATATAGGCAGGTAATGTGGAGATATTTCTCCGAAGTTGTGTAAATTTGAACGGCATAACGTTTAAGTGCCATATTTGATTATACTGCATATTTTGCATTATTTTTGAGCATGCCTGCTTTTAGCGCACTCCGTAAGTGGTGCTGCTGCTTTGGAAACCGGTTAAACCTCGAGGAATCTGCTCCAGCTCCCCCAGAGGGGACTCCTAATAGGGACATGTATGTGAAGCATGGTCTTTCCTCTATAATGTACAGCACAGTAAGGAGGAAATACACCAAGAAGTATCCTGAGTTACGATGGCCTTTGTATGGATCATTTGATATGCGTAAGATTGAGTATGTGGAACAGTGTATGTGTAAACGGCGTGCTCGGCAAGACATGTTTGAATGTGTGCGATTATGGGTGAAGGAAGTACGTGAGCGAGAGAAACGTGAGAAAGCGCTGTTTGATAAAGAGCAACGGAAGAATGATCATGTGCGAGCACAGGAAGCGAAGCGTCGGGAGGAAAGAGAACAGACGGAGAGACAAGAGAAAGAGCGTAGGCTGCAAGTCTCGGGTCAATATGCTGTCCGTCAGTCACTTTATCCTGTCCTTACTAATCTTGACGATGATTTTTATTTACTAGATCGCTCTCCGCCCCCTTATGTTGGCGCGTCTGCCCCGAGGCCACAGGATTCTGGATCGGCGTTGGGTAAGGTAGACACGCGGTCCATGTTATCGGTTGACCGAATGGGTGAGCTTCGGCAAGTTTCCTTTCGTGCACTTAAGGGCAAGTTATCCCTCGCTGAATTGTTGGACTCTTGGGAAAAGTGGCAGGATAGAGAGAAGTTGTACTTTTTAGGACACTTTTCTGATGAAGTGATTTCTGTTTTTCGGAAATATTCGGCAGTTTTTGAGCCTGATGATGTAATATTAGATGCTAAAGCATTGCGTAACGGTGTTCTTTCTCCCTCTAAGGCGCCTGATGCGGCTCGACGGCTGTTTGCATTGCGGGACGCGGCGAGTGACCTTAAAGAGAGAGCGCGCCTAAAAGCAGAGGAGGAAAAGCAGTCGGATTCACGTGTCGGTGATGACCAATCATCTACCTCCCACTCAGATAAGAGCGACCTAGTGCATGCTAAACCAATGCGAGAGGCGGCACCTTTGTATGTTCCTCCTAAAGGAGCGGGAACCAGTGCGGATATTACCTCCGCTGATGCTAAGGGATATTTTGTGTACAATTGGGTTTATACTCCCTGGCATAGGGCTGATGTTATGGCATTAAAGAATGTGTTGCCTGATCCCCGCAAGAATCCAGCGGCCTTTTACGAAGAAGTCGAGGGGGCCTTGAATTCTTGTACTATGACCTTAGCAGATATAGATCTGTTCTTTGGGCTTATTTTACCACCGGATATGTGGCGATCCGTACGGAAGGTGGACGATGTTGCCGCTTTTAAGGCTCGGTGGTCTGAACTTGAGGATGAGGATAGGGAGAGGAAGCCCGCGCAGAAACCACCTCAGATTATCCTAGATCTCCCCGCTGCTATTTTGACCAAGTTAAAAACAATCATTCCCCCTAAAAAGATTGACTGGAATATGTTAGCTTTGTGTAAACAGAAAGTTGATGAATCAGTTGCAGATTTCTTTACGCGCTTTGAGGAGACATTTCATGATTTTAGTGGTCAGTCACTTACGGATGATACGGGTCGACACCTCTTTGCTGATAAATATGTGGCGAATTTATTACCGGCAATAGCAGCCCGCCTAAAAGCGAGTGAAAGTTCTTGGTCCACCGCGTCTCCGACAGCCCTCCTGACTATAGCTCAGTATTATGAGTGTCAGGAGCAAGAAGCGAAGGGGCAGGAGGAGAAGAAGTCGAAAGATTTAAAAACGAAGGTGATGTTAGCGCAAGTGTATGGTCCGCCTCGTCGGGGTATCAATAGAGGTAGGGGAGGATCTTATGGTCCTCCTTTGGGCCGATCTGATTTGAATAGGAATCAATGTGCGTATTGTAAACAATCGGGACACTGGGCCAGAGATTGCCCGGCGTTGTATGCATCGCGTCAGGGGCATAATCAGGGTGGATCAAGAGGTAGAGAGGTTTTTTCGAATTTTAGAGGGAATTCTAATGATCACGCTCGTTTTGAACCTACCGGGCAGCAACGAGATAGACCTAATGTCTTTGATCGACAGAACCAGTACCAAGTGTCAGGGACTGACCGCTCTGGGTACCATGATTCACAGCATGCATAGGAATGCGTTGGATGGGGGTTAGAATCAGTTGAGGTGCCGGTTGATCAGAAGGGTCCTTATGTATCAGCGAAGGTTTTGGGTTCTACTGATCAGTTCCTAGTGGATACAGGAGCGACTCGTAGCGCACTGTCTAAACAATTGGTTCCGAGGGCTCCCCCATCTGGCTTAATGGTTACATCGGTAGGGTTTGACGGTACGCTCTCCCGAAGCCCTCTTTCTCGACCCCTCCCATTCCAGGTTGACTCCTTTTCTGCACCCTGTCCGTTTTTGCTTGCCCCGAACACGCCGGACAACATTATGGGTCTTGATATGCTAAAGCACTTCAGAGCTACGATCCGCTGCTCCCCTGCTGGAGTGCGGGTGATATTAAATGATAATTACCCTCGGTCTGAACGGATGTGTGTGGTTGCAGAGGATGCTGTGTTAGCGACCCTCCCTCGTACTTTGTAGGCCACTTCGGATACCGATGTGGGACAGATGGTGATTCCGCCTGTTCACATTAGTGTCCAGGAGGGGGCGGTGTTACCACGCCTTCCGCAGTATCGTATTTCCCAGGAGGGGGAGGAGGCTCTTATACAGATTGTGCAGGATTTGATTAAGGTGGGAGTAGTGGAGGACGTTCCCTACAACGTCTGTAACAGCCCGATTTTACCCATCTTGAAGAAGGATACGGATGCCAAAGTTTATCGGTTTATAATTGATTTGAGGGAGGTGAACAAGATCGTGATACCTCAGTATACAGTGGTTTCTGATATCACGACGTTGCTCACTTTGGTCCCGCCAACGGCGACCACGTTTTCGGTTATTGATTTGAAAAATGCTTTCTTTTCGATTCCTATTCATCCCGATAGCCGATACCTTTTTGGTTTCACTCTGAATAACAGGTCTTATCGCTTTTGTAGAGTTCCTCAGGGCTACACAGAAAGCCCTAGCATTTACAGTCAAGCCTTGAAAAGACAATTGGACTCTTTTGTTTTGCCCGAGGGAGTCGCCCTCATACAATATGTCGATGACATCTTGTTGGCGGCTGACACTCCGGAGCTGTGTGAGGAAAGCACGTTATCCTTGCTTTCCTTTTTGGCATCTCACAATCACAAAGAGTCGAGGAAAAAATTGCAGTTCTGTAGACCAAAGGTGACTTATCTGGGTCACCTTTTGTCTAAGGAGGGGCGTGCACTCACACCAGATCGTATTCAAGTAATTTTGGACACGCCAGTGCCTTCCACGCAGAAGGACGTGCGTGCATTTTTGGGTCTTGTTTCTTTTTGTAGGCAATGGATATTAGGGTTTTCACACATAGCCAAGCCATTGTTAGCCCTTTTGACAAAAGACACACCTATTCCGCTTCCTTGGTCAAATGAGTGTGACACTGCCTTCCAGCAATTGAGACAGGCCCTTTGTTCAGCACCAGTGTTAGGGACCCCTGATTATACAAAATCCTTTTCGCTGTATGTGCATGAGAAAGATGGATGTGCATTATCAGTTTTAGTGCAGATGCATGGTGACAAGCAGCGCCCTTGTGCGTATTTTTCAGCTGTACTTGATCCTGTTGCCCGAGCATTGCCTGGTTGTTTTCGCTCGGTTGCGGCGACAGCTGTGTCAATACGCCAAAGCGAGGGAATTGTGTTATCTCATAAGCTGTTGGTATTAGTCCCCCATGCTGTTGATGCCCTGCTTAATCAGACAAAGACGCAGCATTTGACCAGTGCCCGTTTAACGGGATATGAGCTGACGCTTTTGGCTCCTCATATTACGTTAAAGAGGTGTGTAACGTTAAACCCGGCTACATTGTTGCCGTTCCCGGAAGCTCAGTCTGAGGCACGGAAAGCACATGATTGTATTCTTGTGACTGAGGAACAGACAAAGGGTCGTATTGATCTCCAAGATACGCCCTTTCCAGATGTAGATGGAGAATTGTGGGTGGATGGATCATGCCTGAAGCTACCAGATGGTACGACTTCAGCAGCGTATGCAATTACCACACTGCAGACAATAGTGGAGACAGCACGCATACCACAGAAATCAGCTCAAGCAGCGGAACTGATAGCATTAACACGAGCATGTGAGCTCAGCACAGGATTGTGTGTGAATGTTTATACAGATAGCCGCTATGCTTTCGGAGTAGCGCACGATTTCGGCCTACTCTGGAAGGAGAGAGGGTTTCTAACGTCGCATGGAGTACAAATAATGCATGGAGAGTTAGTTCACAACCTTTTGACTGCATTGACATATCCGAGGAAAATTGCTATCATTAAATGTAGTGCCCATAAGAAAGTGGTTGATAAAGTCGGAGAAGGGAATGCTTTGGCAGACCGGGTGGCACGGGAGACTGCGATGCAGCCCGGTGCTACTGCCATGTATGTAGTAAAGTCGCAGGTAGAGAGATGGCACGATGCGAAAAGAGAGGTGCTCGAAATACAGAGGACCGCTTCTGACAAAGAACGGGAGCAATGGTCCAATGATGGAGAATTGGATGATGAGGGTTGTTGGAGAAATAAGCAGATGGATAGATGGAAGCTACCCACAGCTTTTGTACAACCTATGGTTCAGATGGCACATGGGCTAGCACATGTTGGAGCTTCCGCAATTGTAAAATTGCTTACTCAAGTCTAGGAGCAGCCAGAGATTGCTAGCACGGCAAAGAGGGTAGTGCAGACCTGCATGATTTGCCTAAGGTACAACCCAGGAAAGGGTACTCGAACTCCAGCAGGAGGATTTGCGACACCTGCTGCACCCTTTGAGGTTTTGCAGATGGATTACATCCAGCTTGAGCGCAGTAACAATTTGAAGTATGTTCTAGTAGTGGTATGTGCCTTTAGTAAATGGGTCGAGGCATACCCTACGAAAGATAATACTGCAATGACTACCGCCAAGATGCTATTGAAGGAGTTCTTCCCCCGATATGGTGTTTGTAGACTGCTGTGGAGTGATAACGGACCCCACTTTATAGCGGATGTTATAAAGTATGTTCTGAAGGGTCTGGGCATCACTCAGAAGTTCCACGCAGTGTTTCACCCTCAGTCTGCAGGACTGGTCGAGAAGTATAATGGTACACTGAAGCTCAAGATCGCTAAGATCCAAGCTTCGACTTCTTTGACTTGGCCAGATGCTTTACCGCTGGCATTATTGTCAATTAGATCGATACCGCACTCTCGAACTGGTCTTACACCGTACGAGATTGTTTTCGGACGCCCAATGAATATTTGGGGTCCACCACGACCTAAGGCTTTGTATGATGTACCTTGTGTAATGATGAATGATTATCTGGCACAGTTAACGGATAACTTGGTTTCTATTCATCAACAGGTCCGGGAGGCGCTCCCTGATCGGTCCACCGGCGAAGGTCACAGTCTCCGACCTGGAGACTATGTTATGGTGAAGATTTTTGAAAGGACGAACAGCTTGGAGCCGAGATGGGTTGGTCCTTAGCAAGTCCTACTTGCAACGAGGACGGCTGTGCGGGTTTCCAACCGAAAGAATTGGATCCATTCCCTGCACTGTCGCAAAGTGCCGCCCGGATTGGTGGAGCCTGCTGTATTGACCGACCATCGAGAAATTCTGACTGCAGAGAAAGGCCGTGCTGTGGAACCGAACGACACTAAGGAGCTCTTTCCGGACCACGTGATTCCTGGAGGAAGGCGATATCATCTCAGACCAAGGAAGTGAATTCTTCAGTTTCAGGACACGTTGTCAGAACGGCCCTTGGGTTAGTGAAACGGAGAGCCAATGAGGCAAGGGGGGGGGATCAGCCCTGCATTAGTGTAGCGACGCCCGTCTTGGCCCGCTGGTGAAGAAATCAACCGCTGCCTAAGGGGAAGAGTTCTGACAACCTTTTAGTTTCAGGAAGATATTGATTTTTCATTCTGACATGGAGAAAAAGAAAATCCTTTGTGCAACAGGTTTTATGTTCACAGTAGCTATTGTTGGGATAACCACATGGTTTGTGGAGGATGTGACTCCTGCTCGGAAGTTACTTGTTTTGACTACTCCAGTGCCTGAGGAGCACTACTTTTATACACTTCCGTATCAGGAGTTGAAGCATCGCCAGTCTTATTTGAATAACACTTTCATCCAGATGTTGCATCATACCCATGTTGCCACCAATGCCACGAACTGTTGGATATGTGGCATGATGCCAGCTCACCAGAAGAAAGGAGGAACTCCGTTTATACCCCTTCCTTTCTCTCATAATGGCTCCTGTAGAGCATGGTACACTTTGCTTTTTGCCACCCGGAAACCTACAGTGGGACGATTACTCTTCAGACTTAATAGGGAATGTCATCAAGATAAAGATGGATATCCGCAAGTGAATGGGACAATTTGGGAATGGGAAGAGTATCGACCGGACAATGAATCGATTCCCTATATTTTCACGAACACCAGAGACACTGTGGGGAAAGACCGATTTGTGATTCAAGTGGCACAAGCTCAAGCGGACCTGTGTGTCCAGAGTGTAGGTTATATTCCTGTTGGTGTTAGTGATTGCATCACTATTTTAAATATCGACGGGTTGAATAACAGTACCTTCTTAGCATCCCATAATACATACTTCGTATGTGGAAATAAAGGTTATTACCGTTTGCCAGCCGGTTGGTCTGGAGTATGTTATGTAGCATTCCTATTACCCCCTGTATTCTTGGCACCTGCATCTTATCATAAAGATTTGAAGTTGTTGAATAATGTGACTGTAAATAGGTATAAACGTACTCTATCGATTGATGACGTGGACCAGACTGACACCAGTCTGCAGCAGTATATTGATTTTAATTTAGGATTGTTTTTCTTTGTTGGAGCTGCCCTAAATAGTAGGAAAGTTCGAAGGTTAACAAGAGTTGTAGAGGCTGTGACAAATCAAACCGCTGCTGCTCTTGGGAATCTTACGGAAGAATTACAAATTACTAGAATTGTTGCATTGCAGAATCGTATGGTGTTAGATGTTATGTTAGCTGACCGAGGTGGAGCTTGTAAAATTATCGGAAGTAGTTGTTGTGTGTTTATTCCTGACCACACGCCATCAGTTTATAATGCTATCAATAGATTGCATAAAATTGCAGCTGAAATCCATACAGAAAATGGCGCTTGCACCTTTTCTGGATGGTTTTGGGCATTGATTACCACATGGGGATGGAAGGTTCTAACTGGTCTCTGTATCATTGTAGCAATTCTGTTTTCTTGTTGCATTTGTATCCAATGTGGTCCTTTACTCTGTTCCCTATGTGTGTCACTCTGCATTCCTGATAAGAAAGCTATTGCCAATGTCACTTACCAGAAACATCTGACTAAAGAAATAGAAGAAATGATGAAGATTGATATATACGATGATTATTCTAATAAACCGGATGTCTTCAGTAAATGCTGAAAGGGTCGTCTGTTGAAAATTGAAATAACGATGTGAGTAAGCATTCACTGAAGACATGAATTCCCCTTTTATGACCGAGTTTCTCCCTTTATGTTGACTAAAGCTAGGACTCCATTTTGTATTGTCATGCCTCCACGTGCGTAGTACGAGGAGAGTCCTATCTTTGTGTTAGTTGCTCTTGTAATCTGCCTAGTAACAGTCTATAAATAGCTCCTTTGTCCATCTGGCGCATGCCCAGACTTGACCACATCTGTTATCAGTTAGTCCTTGCTTGACCATGTTTTCGCGGGCTCAGGATATTAGTTACTCCGCCCACATATTGATTCTGTATCGAAATTGACCATAAAAGGTAATACTCTTTGCCTCATGTTGTATCCACCCACTTATGAGCCCCTCTGTTGTGTATAAAAGGGGACCGTGTACGCAAGTTCTTTGTGCTACCCTATGCAATACTGAAGAGTGTTGTATGGGTTGTAGGACCACCCTTAAGGGTTAATAAACTTTGTCTTTGTACTTTGCAGTTTCCGTGCCAACTTCCTTGTAGATTCCATTTACAGGAGAGCGAACCCTTGTGTCCTGCTGGCCTAGCTGGGGCCTATAATCATCACATTGGTGCATAAACGTATTGAACAGGTTATGAATCTTTGTATTTAAGTATAAGTCTGTGTGCCGGACAGTTGACTTCTGTTCATTATGTTCCACACCTTTTTTAGTTCATGCAGAATACGTTTCCAGTAGGAGAAAGATTCTATGTAGTAGATACTAATTTTTGAAAGCAGCCTTGAGTTATTAGCCAGACTCGTGTCAGCATTAGGCCTGGGCGGTAAATTCCGCTCTGCTCGCGAAATTTGCGGAATTTGGGTAATTTCGCGTTCCGCGGAGAACGTAGAATTGGCCAAAATTCTGCATTCCGCAGCTTCGCGGAATTTTTGGCTTGTTCGCTTTCTCAAAAGGCGTGTTCGTGAGATATTTCCCCCCGAGCACCCAAACAACATTCGAAAACAGGAAAAAAGCATTGCGAACAAGCAATTCCACGTGTTTGTGGAATTTCTGCATGCTCGCAGAGATTTTTTACGGTTTCGCGGAGCTTTGCATAGTGTGACTATGTAGATTCCGCCCACCCCTAGTCAGCATGTCAATTTCCACTTAACAAGGGTACAACTCGCAGATTTTTACTCCGCAGAATTCCACGGAGTTAAATAGCAACTTGCGTGATTTTGCAGAGTTCTGCCTGTCCTTAAACTTCTAGCAGATGTGATCCGTCCTGGCTCTGCTATGCTGCCGCCCTGTTCTAGCAGGCTCACACTTAAGAGCAAGATGGCAGCTCCACCTCCACACTTCCTTTAATGACAAAGGCACCCCCTGGGAGTCTCTGACAGATAGGAAAGTATATCAAGAAAACCTACATTGCTCACAGACTACGTGACAAAATAAAGGCAGGTTCCTGAGGCTTTTCACAGCACTTTAGAAATCCAGGTGTCTTCTTTGTGGGAGCACACTTAAAGAAGTATTCAGAGATCAAAATGTGGTCCTAGCACAATTGACTTATGCAAGAGTGAGACCCAAGTACTATACAATGGGAAAAAGGGAAATGTATTTTATGCATAGCCAACAGAGAAAATCTGCTTCAAAGCGTTCTAGAGGGAAGAATATGTGTAGGAAAGGAGGAAGGGCATTTACTGGTAGTTTAATCTGTTTCCAAATCAAAAGAAATGTTTGCTGAAAACCTTCAAAAATATCCCTAGACAGGTAAAGCTGAAATAAATTTAAAGTAATCACCACCACAAATATTACATTGAAAACAGAGCCCTGCATTTTGAATGTTTGATGACAAAGGGATTACTGCTTCCATACAGTGTAATCGGACCTCTTCCCATAGTACTGATATTACAGTAAGTGGCAGAAGGGGTGCTAGTATTTTGCACCCCTGCTATGTTTTAGAACCAAGCTGTACGCTGCATTGCCATCGTTATTATAGCTTACATCAGCGGAAGGGCAGGAACACACAAGGGGGAGATAAAGATGACGTATGACGGAGGCAAGGCAGCGCGCAAGAGACTGTCAGAAAATTTCTGCAAGGACGTCATGTTTTTTTTAGAAGAACACAATTATGCACCTCATTTACAAACCATGTTGTGTAAATAGATTAAGCTTTATGAGTGAGTCACCAAGAAATCAAAACCAAGGGGCATATTATCAAGGACGGTGTTAAAAATTATCGCCGGTTTAGCAGCAGAAAACTGCCGCTAAAGCGGCAATAATGGTCTTGATAATATGCCCTTGAGAATTCCAATAGAAGTCCATGTTCTGGTGTGAACATGGGCTTTTATTGGAATTCTCCAGGGCATATTATCAAGCCCATTATTCCGCTTTAGTGGCAGTTTTCTGCAGCTAAACCGACGATAATTTTAACGCCGTCCTTGATAATATGCCCCCAAGTCTCACTAAATTACTGATATAAGCATTGTGATTCCTCCAATTCTGCCCTGGAAGAGGGGCTGAACAACCTGCCCTTTAAACAGTTGAAATACCCGAAATCAAAATGAGGTGATGTAAAGATTTAGAGGGGCTTGGCAGATTGGCATGATATTATTTAGCTGTGATGAGCACGTCGCTTATCATTACGGGCTCCTTCTTCTGGCTGTAGTAACGTGAGGGCTGCGACCTAAATTGGTACAAGTAAATTTTATGTCATGTAGGAAAAAGGATTGATAATGTATTTGGAAACTAACAAATGTTAGTCATGGAAAAAGCTAGAATACAGATCCATGGAAACAAATGGTAAAAAAGATAAGGCTGAGGAACTTTGCAGTCTGCACACCTGATACATCTTTTGCAATTGCTTCTGTGGGATTTGTATGGGATGTGGCCTACAGTGGTTTTATATAACCACTCCTGCTGATCCAGAGAGAGCTGCAGGCAGACGAATCACTCACCATTAGGGGTGAATGCCTTTAAACTCTGCCATGTGGCAATTGGCAGAGATTTTGCTGATCTCCATGCTTTAAGCGGAGTGTGGAGTGGGCAGAAATCTGCAAACTCTGCTTGCAGAGTGGAGTTTACCGCTCACCCCTACTTAATATGGGAGACTCTGTGCACAAAAGACTACTACTTATGTACATGTAATGTCTTGCTTCAGAAGCTCGGTTAGCTCTATAGTTTTCAACACAGTATGAAGAGTGCATGTATTATGAGCTTTAGCACTTTCAGATCTTTTTTTTGGTCTTTAGCAAATAGTGTCTTTTTTGACAACTGTTGCATAGGGTGTACACTTTCCTTAGTAGACTTGTTATAATACTCTGTGGTGTACTTCCCGTGAGAGGTTCACTGTTTGCAAACAGTCTCTTATAGAATAAACTCTCTCCATACAGTAAACATTGTTTACCATACCCAGTGCTCCACTGATATCAGCTTCATTTCTTATTGTAGGTTCGGTGAGTGTCAGGGATGTGATACAAATAAAAGTTGTCCATAATAGTCTATTTGTTTTGGAAGATCTTGGCCTTTTGTGAAGTCTTGTATACACATTAAACACCATACTCAATGAATGAGGGTTTCCCATTCATCCGTGGTTGATTCTTAATGTGAACTATGCTATCTGTAAAGTGTATGCTATATAGGGTCAATATTGCTCATAATGCTTGTTTTCATTTTCAACACCTAAAGGAGCTTTATCTGTGATGGCAGTAATGATAGCTGATATTCTCTTGAGCTAGTTTGTACTTACTGTCAGGCATATAATGCCATAGTAATTTATACAGCAATATGTGGGAACACGAAACTTGGATGATGTCATCAGTGATGATATCAATGATGTCTTTGAGATGTTATCAGTGATGTCATAAATGCTGTCATAGAACATGTCATGAGTGATGTCATATGTGAGGTCATAAGCAGTGGATGGTGGGGCACAAGTTATAGTGCTGCTAACCATAACTGATAAATGTCTGTGTTTTTTTGTTTAAAATGCCATTGACATATTACCTTACATTACTTTAGCCTTTGTTTCTTTCAGTGAATTATATATTTATATATATGTGTGTGTGTATATATATATTTATCTATAATATCTATATATATATATATATATATATATTTTTTTTTTTAACCCACTTCTCCCGTATATCAGCAGACAATACTCGGACACCCTTGCAAGCTTCAAACAGTTTTGTTTAATGCCATTAAACAAAACTGTTTGAATCTTGCAAGGGTGTCCGAGTATTGTGTCGTCCTTTGGTGTACCGCTGGATTATTTTCTGGGAATTCTCAGACCCTATCCTGTTGAAAGACATTCTAAGCGGAGTTGCGACCGCTGCTGGCACCGGCGTCGAAAGGAAGGGAGCGGGGATTTCGCAACAACTCCTTGGAAACATATATATATATATATATATATTCACTGAAAAAACCATAGGTTTCAGGGGTGTTATAGTTAGCTGGACTTTTCACTTGTACAAAACCATTGAAATTCCCCCGTTATAGTTAGTTCAGCTAACTATAACTCGCGCGCCCGCAATGCACTGCTGATGACGTCACATATTACATCACTCATGACATGGTCAGTGACATCACTCATGACATCACTGATGACATCTCAAATGACATCACTGATGACATCATCCAGTGAATGTGTGTTTTTCTGAAAATTAAATATGTTTTATATATGTATATCTCAAGGTCGATGGAAGAATAAATGGGTATATAAGTGTCTAAATGGATGATTTGTTTTTGAAAAATTGATTGTGTAACTGACTGATTAAGTGTATCATAGTGAATACATGGCTTAGTGAGTAATGTTTAAATATGTAAATATCTGTATCAGTCTCTCACTTTGTGTATAAGTGGCTGCATGGGTTGGTGAGTAGCTACATGGGTGTCTATATAGGTTATTAGTTGGTTTTTTGAGTATCAGTCTGAGTGTCTGCATGGTTCGGTGGGGGGTATTACGTAGTGCATAGGTGCATGAATGAGTGACTCACTGTTTGTATGTGTTGAACACAGCATGTGTGCAGGACTGTATGGGTGGATGAGTGTGTGTATGGGTGTGTTAGTGAGTGAATGACTGTCTCAATAGTGTCTTTATGAGTATCTACATATGTTTTAAACTAGTATATGTGACTATTGGTGTATATATGTGAGTATATGTGAGAGTGAGAGATTGAAAGAGTTCCTGTATGAATAAGTATGTGTTTCTATAAGTGATTGTTTAAAAGACTAAGTATGTGTAAGTTTCCGTAGAAGTAAGTATGGTGGTGTGTGTATAACTGTATATGCAAGTAAATGTATGTTTGATTCTTTATTAGCATGAGTGACTATGTGTGTGAGTAACTCTATGGATGAGTGGCATTGTGTAACAGGATGTATAGGTGTATGAGTACATATGATGAGTGAGTACATGTATGAGTGACTGTATAGGGCTGTTGGTGAATGAGTGGATGTGTATGTGGATCTTAGAATTACTGAAGAGGTTGTTGTAACTGGTATTGGTATGTCCATTGTTTTGAAAATTTTAGTCTCTATTTTTGAATGTGTGTATCAAAGGTTATATTAGGGTGAGAGGAGGTCTGCCACTCTATCACAAGGATGATGTCATCAGTGATGTCATCAGTGATGTCATTTGAGATGTCATCAGTGATGTCATGAGTGATGTCACTGACCATGTCATGAGTGATGTAATATGTGACGTCATCAGCAGTGCATTGCGGGCGCGCGAGTTATAGTTAGCTGAACTAACTATAACGGGGGAATTTCAATGGTTTTGTACAAGTGAAAAGTCCAGCTAACTATAACACCCCTGAAACCTATGGTTTTTTCAGTGAATTTCTGAGGTTTTTTAAATGCTAATTCCTAACTATAACGTGCCTGAAACCTATGGTTTTTTCTGTGAATTTCAAAGGTTTTTTAAATGCTAATTTCTAACTATGCCTACAGAGATAGGACATGTGAAGAAAGAAGAAAAAATGCACAGAAAGAAACAAAAGAAGTGCAGAAAGAAGCAACAGAAGTCCTCAAATACGAAGATAAGTGCAGGAAGAAGGATAACGTGCAGAAAGAACAAAAAGAAGAGCAGAAAGAAGCCTTGTTGCAAAATCATCCTGTACCCTCAACTTTTTCAGACGGATACTGGTGGTAACTGAGTCTGACTAACCAGTCCTAGAGCCAGTGCTATGTTAAAAGACACTTAGAATACAGTGAAAACACCTACATACACTAGGGAACATTATGCGTTGGGGTCCCCCTGTGATTAGCATGACCTCCTCTGTAAGCCCCTAGTGTATAATAGGGCATGGGGATTAAAACTACCTCTTAAAACAGGCCACAGGGCGTTTTTGCACACGTTAACTCAGGCCCCGTCCCCTCCCTTCACCACTGTGTAAACACGCCCTGTTTCCATTTTTAGTTGGGAGATTAAGTTCATTGGAATCCTGAGGGTCCCTAGGGTCCAACTAGCCCACTAGGTACCTCCAGTAAGTGCCACAGAGCTGCGTTGCAGAGAGGTGTAAAAAGTGGCACGGCCTGGACCACCTCTCTGCAATGCAGCTCAGTGGCGCTTACTGGAAGCACTTGGTGGGCTAGTTAGCCCCCAGGGGCCCTCAGTATTGAAGGGAAATTATATCCCCAATTTAAAACGTGCCATAGTGCGTGTTTGCACACGTCACCTCAGGCCCCGTCCCCTCCCTTCACCACTGTGTAAACGCGCCCTGTGGCTGTTCTAAGTTGAGAGATTAAGTCCCCCTGAATCCTAAGGGTCCCTAGGGTCAAACTAGACCACTAGGTACCTCCAGTAAGCGCCACAGAGCTGCGTTGCAGAGAGGTGTAAAAAGGGGCTTGGCCTCAGAACACCTGGCTGCAGCGCAGCTCCCTGGCGCATACTGGAGATGCCTGTTGGGGGCGCGTTTGCAGAGTGCTGCACGGAGGGGGCATGGCCTCCGGCATGATGCCAGTCTTTTATTTATTTTAGTTTTTTAAGAAGGGGGGCTGTTTGGTTCCCCTTCTTATTCTAATTTATTGGCCCTGATGACCCCATCCCCCAGGGCCAGTCTCCTAATTATATTTTTTTGACCCCAATCCCCAGGGCCGGCCACTGTTTTTTATTATTTTTAAAAAATATATATTTATAGACACACCTAGGACATGCTGGACAAACCGTATGTACCTATCACCATGACGATTTGCGTGATATTCATTAAAAGGCGACTATGCATGCAATGAATCCACGTGGAATGTATTTACACCACTAGTGAAGCTCTGACATGTCTGATGCCCTACCGTGCCTAATCCTGGTAGACACCCTTGTCGTTTATTTATACAAACATGGGTAGCTATTGACGGGCACATTTAATACACATGCACACCAAGCCATTCAAAGGGGATTCGACAAAAATTCGACCAAAACCATGCAAGAAACCCCCCTCACGGTTAATAAAACACACATCCACTGCCGGATGTGTAATACTTTTTATTTTACTCTCTGGAAAGGGGACGAACATCACTTGAGAGTCACAGCGTGCTCCTGACAGAGCCCAATGCTGTGTTACACCCACCATTGCCTGCCGAGTGCCACACACCTCTGTGTTGTATTCCACTAGCTAGTGCATATGCTATGACACTCTCTAGCCCATGTGCACTGTAACACCACCCCGTGAATATGTCATGCCACACTTGTCTTCGCACGGGTTATATTGCCCCATCTAACGTGCCTTTCTCGATGCCTATGTTATAACGCACAGTGCTATGCCATACATATTACAATCTGGGATCCATATCTTTGTCACAGTGCATATGCAACGTTACACTCCCCAGCACATATTTTATATTACAACTTTAGAGACTAGTTAGGTTACACAACACTGCCCTGTGCATATTACACTCCAAGGCGCATATCGCATAGCACGCGCTAGTGCCTGTGCTATCTCGCGCTCTCCAATGAATCTGTCATTGCGCACAATGTATTGCATATTATATTTCACGCCCGGTTCATCTTATATCACACTTTTTGGTGCATAGTTTATACCATACACTATATCTAGTTTTCATTTTCAATCGTGCTCTCAGGACTATGTTCTATATAACACTGTGTTCACCTACCCTTTTCACGGGCATTACATTTTGCGATAGGGGGTGGAGGGTCAGGGGGTGTTTCTGCCAATTGAGCCCGGAGTCACAGTCACAAACGTCCTCTTCTTCCTGAATAAAAGTGAGATTATGCTGCATACTTGTTCATATTTTAAGTAGTTCGCACAGACACAATGTTTTAAAAACAATAAAGTTCCTAATACCCGCCTTCTCTGAACAGTTAGCTTGCTGCCCCATCCCCTTCCTCCCTATCCTCTGTTGTGTGAATCCATGGACTAGCCTCCTCCCTCCTGCCATGCATGGTCTGATGTGCTGCCACTGCCCTCAATTTAGTATGATGTACCAGTCCACTCCTCCTGCCCTCCATTGCCCAATTCTATGCCCCATCATTGACCTCCTGCTTAAACTCTGTGCTTAGCTTGCTGCCCCTATTCTCCTTCCCCCTGCCCTCCGATGTCTTTGTGCATGCCCCTGCTCCATCCTTTTTGCCCACCATGTCCCATGGACCTGCCACTCCTATCTACTCTGAGTGTTCTGTTGAGCTGCCACTCCCCTCCCACCTGCCTAGCATTGTCAGATGACTGTAACCTGTCCCTGCCACCTCCACCCTGCCTGTCCACATGCCATGCCCCTATCCTCTTCCTCCTGTCCTACATGGTCCATTGTACTGCCACACCCTTCTGCCCTCCCTGGTCTGTTGTGCTGCAACTGCTCCTCCTGCCTGCCCCGTGTGGTCTGTTGTGAGGTCCCTTCCCCTGAACTTTGTCTGTGCACAGGTCCTGACCCTTCCTTCTATCCTCCATCGTCCTTTGTGCATGCCCCTCCACCCTCCTTCTTGCCCATCATAGCCATTGTGCTGCCACTAACCCTCCCACTTGCCATGCATGGTCTTCTGTGCTGCCATGGCCCCTCCCACCTTCCCTGTGTGGTCAGTTAGCTGCCCCTGACCCCCTCCCACCTTCCCTCCATGGTCTGTGTGTATGCCATCACAGTCTCACTGTTGCTCTTCATGGTGTGTCTTGCTTCTAGTGCCCATCCTGCCTGACCTCCATGGCTATCTTGCTGCTCCTGCCCTGCCCCCTTGCCCCCAGCCCTACTCCCTCCCTCCTGGCTTGTCTGTTTCATTGTAATGCCCCTGATCCGTCCCTCCTGCCCTTTATGGTCTGTTATACTGCAGCTTTCTCTCCTGTCTGTCCATTATGGTCAGCTAGCTACCATTGCCTCTTGCCCCTCTGTTCTCTGTTGTCCATGTGCATGGTCCTGTCCCCTCCCTCTTGCTTTCTATGGATTGTTGTGCTGCACTCCCGTCCTGCATGCCCTGTGTGGTGTATTGTGCTGCTGCAAACCCTGATGCCTGCCCTGCAGAGTCAGTTTGGTGCACCTCTCCATGTCCCTCCTGTCCTCTGTTATCCAAGTCCATGTCCCTATCCCATTTCCTTCCATGATCCAATGTACCATACTTGCGAACATTTTGAACTTGGTAAGAGGGAGATTTTGAAAAAAAACTGGGGTATTGGTTTTCCCCTTTGAGTTACATTGAAAAAGAGGATATTGTAGACAGGAGACAGATCAAATAAAGCCCATTTGAGCTTAAAAACATTGGACGTTTCCTGGCTGAATCGGGTCTGTTGGCATGTATGGTTGTACTACCATTGCCTCTTCCTTCTGCCCACAATGGTCTATTACATTGCCACAGCCTTGAAGGAGGGTAGATTTTGTATCACAGGGGGCCCCTGGCCCGTTCTGTCCACACCTGAAGTATGAGACCCTTGTCCTTGCCCTGCCAGCTGCATTTGTAGGCCGTATTAAATTGACCAGCGGGTCCTGTGTTGCTATATAATTATCCTGAGACATCCTTACCACTCAGCCAGCATAAAACCCCTGTGTAGGCCCTTCTGTTCAATATGTAGGCCTCTTTGTTAAATTGACCATAGCTCTGCAATTTTAGTGTATAGCAGTCTGAAGGCAGGTCTGCGAGGCCTTCTGATCCAAACTAGTAGCCCCCACCCAACCCGAGTGCTCCGTGCTCGGTATCAAAGTTCAACATCCCCCTGAAGCTGTCGACATACAGTAGGCTGCATCCTGGACTGGTACTTGCTTCCTGGGCAGGTTTCCCGCTTTTAAGGAAGTGGCAACCGCAGAGCGTCAAGTTAGGAGAACTGAGGAGATTTTATACATGAATATATTGAATTCCCTTACAATACCCATTATTTTCTGCTTGCTCTATGGAACTTACGATAAGCGATTGGCCTGAGAGACTGACCTTTTCACCCAGTCCATTGTCAGCATTAAGTGGGTAAATGACGAAATGTCTGGTAAAATCTGCAGACGAAGCTTTTGGGTAGCATACGTAGGTAGATGTAGCGTGCAAAGGAGCCCACAAAATGATATAAAAAGGGAGCACCCACAGATATCGACGGACTACCTCGCCGTCTGTATGTAGGTTAACAGGCAGTGCAGGTTTTCCCCAAGAGCTGGGAGCTCTTGTCTTCCTTTGCTTAAAATGTCTTGCTCTGCTTTGCTTGAAGTATCTTATTCTATTTTACCTATATGAAATGTCATGTTATGTTTAACCATTGTTCTCTTTACTTTTGCATTTAAAAGATTTTGTATTGTAATTGCAGGAATGCTTGCTCTAAGAGTAAACGTGAGTGTTCCTAGGTAACATTTTCCTTGGTGTAACTTGTTTCTCATGATGCATTTATAGATGTGTTTTCTCTCTCTCTCTGTCAGTACATTAATTGAGATACAGAGAATATTATGACAGCTGTATGATTATCTGGATTCTGTATTTTGTACTTTATGTCTCTATACTGCGGTTTCTTTGAAGTTGCATCTTCTCATTAAACTGCCATTGTATTCTGCCTCCAATTCCATGTCTCATATGTCTGTTTTCTTCATTTTTGGAGCAAGCGTTCCTAGGCATCCCGGCTCAAATTAAGGTGCCCCTTTTGTCCCTGACTCACTCTCCTGCTCAGTTCTGTGGTGGCTCCCGGGGATCTGGGGACCGCCCCTAGCTTCCTTGACCCGTAATAGATCTTCCCTCCAACAGCCTCTCTTGCAAGTCCTGTATTGTTGGTTTGTTGCCCCTGCCCCCCTTTCCACTGCCCTCCATAGTCTGTTGTGCTTCCACGGCCCTTCCTGCCTGCTCAGTGTGGTTAAATTGTTGCCTTTGCACCCTCCTACCTGCCTTCAATTTTCAGAGTCCGTGCCCCTGGCCTCTGCCTCTCAACAGTATCCTAATGAACAACTAGATTGCTAACATTCTATATTTATTACAAAAGTGTGGAACGCCTGACATCATCTTGATGTAATCAAAACTGTAATACCTAGAGCATTTCCTTTAGAAATTACATATATGAGAGGGTCTTATTGGCATCAAAATTATGGTTAGTGCTCTAAAAGACTAAAATAAGGACATATTTTCTGAGTTTTCAAATAGCGACAAAGCACTTTTAAATTATTTGTTATCTTTATGTTTTTTTATCCAGTTGACCACTTGATTAAATGTTGCACTTAGGGGAGAGGATGTGGTGTTACTTCCAGAACTGCAGACTTTGCAACTGGGGAACCAGGTTGAAGTTTCTGCTTCAGCTCGACATTCTGTGATTCTGGTCAAATCACTTAATCTCCCCATGTCTACAACCAAAATGAATTTGTTCTTGTGTGATGTAACCAATGCTCATGTAAAGCACTCCAATACCTGACAAGTCTGCACTATATAACACTGCAAAAACACAAAATAATAAGTGTTTTGCACACTTCTGTCATTGGTCTATATTTGGGCTACATCTGGGTGATTTTGGGCTACATTTGGGCTCTTTTGTCTCCGGTGGCCATCTTGGGAGATTTATTTGTTATGAAGTTTCCTAATTTCCTCATGTACTGCAGTCTCCTCAGTAGGAAATGCTTTCAGTTTTTTACTTTGATTCCATCATGAAGGTATTCAGATATGTCACACATTTGCCATAAATTCTGAATGTTAGCACTCTAGTTGCTCATTAGATCACTGTAGTAAAACTACTGCACCATGGAAGTCTGCTCCTGGTATTAAAAGTGCATGTTTCAGTCTGCATGTCAGAATTTTTTAATGAAATAGAAGAGGATTTGAGAAGTCACTCAAAATGTGCCCTCATTTTCTTTCTTCAGCATTAATCATAATTTCTATGGCAAAATGAACCTCCTCATTGTGTTCCTTTTTAAATTAAATGTTTTAAGTGTTACCAGTTTATTCCAATCAAGATGGCTTCAGGTGTGCCTTACTTTTGTCATAATGAAGACAGTAAGCGCTCTAGTTGTTTTTAAGAACATTCTGGGACATTCTGTCATTGGGCTATACTTGGGCTACATCTGGGTGATATTTGGGCTACATTTGGGCTCTTTTGTCTCTGGTGGCCATCTTGGGAGACTTATTTGTTATGAAGTTTCCTAATTTCCTCATTTACTGCAGTCTCCTCAGTAGGAAATACTTTCAGTTTTTTACTTTGATTCCATCAAGAAGGCATTCAGATGTGTCACACATTTGCCATAAATTCAGAATGTTAGCACTCTTTTTGCTCATTAGATCACTGTAGTAAAGCTACTGCTCACCAGGGAAAACTGCTGCTGGTATTGAAAGTGCATGTTTCAGTCTGCATGTCAGAATTTTTTAATGAAATAGAAGAGGATTTGAGAAGTCACTCAAAATGTGCCCTAATTTTTCTTTCTGCAGCACTAATCATACTTTTTATGGAAAAATGAACCCCCTCATTTTGTTCCTTTTTAAATTAAATGTTTTAAGAGTTACCACTTTAATCCAAGCAAGATGGCTTCAGGTGTGCCATACGTTTATCATAAGTAGGACTGTTAGCGCTCTAGTAGTTCTTTGGAACACTCTGGGAAGCTGCAGTAGAACACAAAGGAATCAACTGACAGTCTCTGCCCTTGTTGGATGTACATGTTTTACTGAGAATGTCAGACTTCATTCTCACATGACTGAGAAAGATAATGTGAATTTACAGAAAATAAGCTCTCAGTTTAGCCTATAGATCACCTTCCAAACCTCTGTGGTAAAAGCATGAGAAAATATTTTTCTCTCAATCATGACATCCCAGCAGAAGGCTTTTTCACATGGTGAAATCACCTTAGAACATACCACAATTCCTAAAATGAGTATGGTACCATCAACAAATGATTTATAATGTAACTAAAGTCTTAAAACCTTCTATTAACTGCAATGCTTTTTAATGAGGTGCTATCATGTATATTGGTCCCAAGATGGCTGCCAACACTTCTTGGATGAAGTGCTGACAGCCAATCAGATCTCAGGATGAGATTTGTGGTTAGGCTCCGCCCACATATATATATGCTTTTAAATGCTATTTTCTCAGGAAATACTGAACAGATTTACACCAGACCTGCAAAAGGCACTTCCTTGACCTTATGGCTACCTCTCTGCCAAATTTCAAGTAATTCTGTTCAGCCGTTCGGGCTGTAGCTGTGTCTAAAGGTCCTATGGAAAAATGCATGGGGAAAACGCGTTTTGGGACCCCCCTTTTTTCTCGGCCCCTGCTTGACGAATCCCCCCGAGACTTTCAGGGTAGGAGCGGAGCGTAGCGCCCCACCTATTTTGAAAATTTCGCGAGGATTCGTCGACCGGCGCCAAAGTTATTCTAAATAGAATGTTGCGGATTTCCTATGGAAACAGGGTCCTAACTATAACTACCTACTGGCGACCGCCAGTAGGTAATATATATATATATATATATATATATATTCACTTAAAAAACCATAGGTTTCACACATGTTATAGTTAGCTGGACATTTCACTCGTAAAAAACCTATGAAATTCCCCTGTTATAGTTACTGTAGGCAACTATAACTCACGCGACCGCAATCCTCTGCTGATGACGTCAGATATTACATCACTGATGACATATGTGTCTTTAAGAAAAATAAATAATTGTAATATATGTATAGCTAAAGATTAATGGAAGAAGACATGGGTAAATAAGTGTCTAAATACAGTGATGTAATATCTGACGTCATCAGCAGAGGATTGCGGTTGCGTGAGTTATAGTTGCCTACAGTAACTATAACGGGGGAATTTCATAGGTTTTTTACGAGTGAAATGTCCAGCTAACTATAACATGTGTGAAACCTATGGTTTTTTAAGTGTATTTGCAAGGTTTTTTAAATGCTAATTCATAACTATAACGTGTGTGAAACCTATGGTTTTTTCAGTGAATATATATATATATATATATATATATATATATATATATATATGTATTCCCAAGGAATCGAAATCCGGCGAAACAGATTTAGTCGAGCCCACACCATCAATTTCTGCAGGTGAGTTTTTTCAATTCGCAGACAAGGGTGACGCGTTTCGACCACGCCCCTGGTCTTGGTCACATGACCTCCGCCTCCATTTACACAGCTTTTGAAGGTGCAGTTGAAATTTTTCATAGTAATAGACATAAAGAAAATAAATGTTTACGTCACATTTTGGAAATACAAATAAAATAAGTGCCAAACTGTATGGGTGCATATAAAACCAAGGTAGCAGACTGAGCTGTCAATTGTGCATTGCAATACTTCATTTTACAGAAGTTTCTGATCATTATTCTGGTAATTGTGGAAAGATTAATTAGCGCCTGGTGTGCCCTGCACTAATGTAGGTCATCCAATTCAAGTGCGAGTTGTACTCTTGTGGGTCTATTGCCCATTGTGTGCTGAGTGTTAGTTTGGAGAGAGAAAACAATGTGTCATTGAGCAATTTTATATTGATGCTATCACAAAAGGAAGCACGTCGGTTTAGAACCGTGGAAGCTTCAAATAAAAACAAGTGAATGTATAGTACCCTATCGGTATTAAATCAATAAAGGTGACTTGGAGTAGGTTAGGGTTGTCGGCCCGTAACTCCGGTGCTCATATTTTTAACACGAACGTGGCGGTCAGGTAGTTTGCAGCTGCTTTCTCCTAAAAAATAAATCCACACAATTAGAATGAAGTAGGCGACAGTCATCAGAGCTATAAGATTAGCATGTTTAAAGTTTAAAAAACAAACATAACATTTTCCACAATAATTTGCACATCTCTAAAGTCTGCTCTTGTGTCATTAAAAATGAACAAGGGTGTGAAGTGTGAGGGAAGAGGGAAGGAGCGAGTGTTCAGTCCAGGCAAGATTGACAGTGTAAGAAATGTAGTTTACAGGTGGCTGTACAGTTCCTTGTCCTGATTGAGGCCGTTTGGGAACCTAGTGCCTGCTAGAAGGATGAAACGTGACTCACGTTTACGGAGGGCAGCTGTTCGATTACCTCCCCTGGGATTTGGGTTGACTGTGTCCAGTCCAAAGTCTCTGACTTTGGTCCAGTCACCTTCATGTTCTTGGCAAAGTGTCTGGCTGTGCTGTAGCTATGATCATTGTTGGTAATTGAGTGCCAGTGCTCCAAGATTCGTCTTTTTACTGCAAACATTGTGGACCCTATGTACCAGAGGCCACAGGGACAAACAATGGCATATACTACATACTCAGTATTGCAGCTTATTGGATTTGATATCCTCCATTTGGTTTTAGTCCTTTCCAGGATGGTTTCGGTGACATTACTGCTGTATTTACAGGCTTTGCATTTACGGAAGCCTTTGATTTGTCTAAGCCAGTTATTGTCCCTGGGCTGGAGGTGACTATGTACAAGTATGTCTTTTAGTGATGCACTTCTTCTGTATGTGATAGATGGGGATGTACCTATATCATTTCATTTCGCAGAATGGGATCCTCTCTCAGGATGTCCCATCTATTCTTTAAAATTCTGCGTATTTGTTTAGATTGACTGCAATACTTGGTAATGGACCTAGTCGGTTCCTTGGTCTTAATCTCTTGTGTTCTCCTGGTTCTACTCTTCTCCAGAATCTCTTACCTGCACTGTGTTTCTACTCTTTTTTCTGCTTGATGTAGTGCTTTTCTCGAGTAACCTCTCTCTTTAAATATTGCTTTAATCTCCTGTTTAGTTTGTGTGTATGATGCCTCAGTGCTGCAATTGCGTTTGGCCTTTAAGAATTCACGATAAGGAAATATATATATATTTATGTATATATATGTATAATATCTATATGTAAGTCCCTGTAACCTTTGTTTTTTTGTGACTTTCTAAGGGTTTTTTAAATTCTAATTGCTAACTACAACATCCTTGAAACCTTTGTTTTTTCAGTGAATCTCTCTCTCTCTCTATATATATATACATAATAACAAAGATAGCCATTACCCAGTGGCTAGACACTTTGCTGAGTATCATTTATCAAACAGTTCATTACTCAAGTACTTTGTAATTGAACAAGTAGTGGGCAGTGGAAGAGGTGGTAACAGGGAGCTGGTACTCAGAAAAAGAGACTCCAAATGGATCTTAAATCTTGAGACAAAGTACCCGCTAGGACACAATATAGATGAGGAGTTAGCGACACATCTAATGGAGCATTGACATGTTTCTTTCTTCGCTTTTTCTGCTAGGTTTCAAGATGTATGGCTTGATGTTTTTGATGTTCATGAATCTGTAAATACTGTATGATACAACTGTAATTGTCATTTTTCTATTTTATTATCTTTTCCTTTTCTTCACAGGAGGAAAGGAAGGGGCCCTTTGGGTATTCTCTACACGCCACGGGTCACCTACCCTTTTCTTCACTATCCCCAGAAGAAAATATCACCATGTATAGATAAGATTTTCTACTCACTTTTTTACTGTATTTTGGATAGTGCTTTTCTGTCTTTTTGTTTTTGTTGTTGCCAGTACTGAGAACAGTGCTAGACATGGGTTTGCGTCTGTGATTCTGCTTTAGATCACTTGCTTTTCAGAGCAGTAAGAGTGTTATAACCTGTTGGGACAGTTTTTTATCACTGCTGTAGCATTAGGCCACTTGGCGCCAGTATAAGCTATCAGCTTTGATTTTGATTTCTATCTTGTTTATTCCACTTGCTGGTACATTGGTGGCATAGATTTAGGGCTTTCAGTTGAGATGCGCTAAGCCACTTGGCTGTTATTTTTATCCCTTTATCTTTCTTTTTACTTTTTTTTTCCTTTCACTATGAGGAAATAGCAATAGATTGTACACAGCTATTGTAAACTAGGATCTTTCCTATGTTTTCTTGTGCACTATGCACCTATATGCAATTATGCCAGTCTCAACTATTGTATACATGAATGTACCTGTGGACATTACAAGATGGCCGACAAACTTCTAGCACGGAAGCACACTTGCTGTAATGCTGTCCTATGTTTATGTCTAGTACCCTCCACTATGTAATGGGTGTTTTGTATTCGGCTCTTCGTGTGATCAAGGAAGTTTGACTTCCGAAACGCGTAGCCTGTACCTCAATTAAATATCCTCCTTGAACTTCTGAGAGCGCGTATTATTGCATTTTGGATCAGAGTACATTTCGCCAGCTGTGCCTTACTGGCTTCACGCGCCACCGATCAACGGGCGGAGCTTCCAGGAAAGGCGAAATTCATTACAGAATACATATATATACATATATATATATATATATTCACTGAAAAAACCATAGGTTTCAGGGGTGTTATAGTTAGCTGGACTTTTCACTTGTACAAAACCATTGAAATTCCCCCGTTATAGTTAGTTCAGCTAACTATAACTCGCGCGCCCGCAATGCACTGCTGATGACGTCACATATTACATCACTCATGACATGGTCAGTGACATCACTCATGACATCACTGATGACATCTCAAATGACATCACTGATGACATCACTGATGACATCATCCAGTGAATGTGTGTTTTTCTGAAAATTAAATATGTTTTATATATGTATATCTCAAGGTCGATGAAAGAATAAATGGGTATACAAGTGTCTAAATGGATGATTTGTTTTTGAAAAATTGATTGTATAACTGACTGATTAAGTGTATCATAGTGAATACATGGCTTAGTGAGTAATGTTTAAATATGTAAATATCTGTATCAGTCTCTCACTTTGTGTATAAGTGGCTGCATGGGTTGGTGAGTAGCTACATGGGTGTCTATATAGGTTATTAGTTGGTTTTTTGAGTATCAGTCTGAGTGTCTGCATGGTTCGGTGGGGGGTATTACGTAGTGCATAGGTGCATGAATGAGTGACTCACTGTTTGTATGGGTTGAACACAGCATGTGTGCAGGACTGTATGGGTGGATGAGTGTGTGTATGGGTGTGTTAGTGAGTGAATGACTGTCTCAATAGTGTCTTTATGAGTAACTACATATGTTTTAAACTAGTATATGTGACTATTGGTGTATATATGTGAGTATATGTGAGAGTGAGAGATTGAAAGAGTTCCTGTATGAATAAGTATGTGTTTCTATAAGTGATTGTTTAAAAGACTAAGTATGTGTAAGTTTCCGTAGAAGTAAGTATGGTGGTGTGTGTATAACTGTATATGCAAGTAAATGTATGTTTGATTCTTTATTAGCATGAGTGACTATGTGTGTGAGTAACTCTATGGATGAGTGGCATTGTGTAACAGGATGTATAGGTGTATGAGTACATATGATGAGTGAGTACATGTATGAGTGACTGTATAGGACTGTTGGTGAATGAGTGGATGTGTATGTGGATCTTAGAATTACTGAAGAGGTTGTTGTAACTAGTATTGGTATGTCCATTGTTTTGAAAATTTTAGTCTCTAGTTTTGAATGTGTGTATCAAAGGTTATATTAGGGTGAGAGGAGGTCTGCCACTCTATCACAAGGATGATGTCATCAGTGATGTCATCAGTGATGTCATTTGAGATGTCATCAGTGATGTCATGAGTGATGTCACTGACCATGTCATGAGTGATGTAATATGTGACGTCATCAGCAGTGCATTGCGGGCGCGCGAGTTATAGTTAGCTGAACTAACTATAACGGGGGAATTTCAATGGTTTTGTACAAGTGAAAAGTCCAGCTAACTATAACACCCCTGAAACCTATGGTTTTTTCAGTGAATTTCTGAGGTTTTTTAAATGCTAATTCCTAACTATAACGTGCCTGAAACCTATGGTTTTTTCTGTGAATTTCAAAGGTTTTTTAAATGCTAATTTCTAACTATGCCTACAGAGATAGGACATGTGAAGAAAGAAGAAAAAATGCACAGAAAGAAACAAAAGAAGTGCAGAAAGAAGCAACAGAAGTCCTCAAATACGAAGATAAGTGCAGGAAGAAGGATAACGTGCAGAAAGAACAAAAAGAAGAGCAGAAAGAAGCCTTGTTGCAAAATCATCCTGTACCCTCAACTTTTTCAGACGGATACTGGTGGTAACTGAGTCTGACTAACCAGACCTAGAGCCAGTGCTATGTTAAAAGACACTTAGAATACAGTGAAAACACCTACATACACTAGGGAACATTATGCGTTGGGGTCCCCCTGTGATTAGCATGACCTCCTCTGTAAGCCCCTAGTATATAATAGGGCATGGGGATTAAAACTACCTCTTAAAACAGGCCACAGGGCGTTTTTGCACACGTTAACTCAGGCCCCGTCCCCTCCATTCACCACTGTGTAAACACGCCCTGTGTCCATTTTTAGTTGGGAGATTAAGTTCATTTGAATCCTGAGGGTCCCTAGGGTCCAACTAGCCCACTAGGTACCTCCAGTAAGTGCCACAGAGCTGCGTTGCAGAGAGGTGTAAAAAGTGGCACGGCCTGGACCACCTCTCTGCAATGCAGCTCAGTGGCGCTTACTGGAAGCACTTGGTGGGCTAGTTAGCCCCCAGGGGCCCTCAGTATTGAAGGGAAATTATATCCCCAATTTAAAACGTGCCATAGTGCGTGTTTGCACACGTCACCTCAGGCCCCGTCCCCTCCCTTCACCACTGTGTAAACGCGCCCTGTGGCTGTTCTAAGTTGAGAGATTAAGTCCCCTTGAATCCTAAGGGTCCCTAGGGTCAAACTAGACCACTAGGTACCTCCAGTAAGCGCCACAGAGCTGCGTTGCAGAGAGGTGTAAAAAGGGGCTTGGCCTCAGAACACCTGGCTGCAGCGCAGCTCCCTGGCGCATACTGGAGATGCCTGTTGGGGGCGCGTTTGCAGAGTGCTGCACGGAGGAGGCATGGCCTCCGACACGATGCCAGTCTTTTATTTATTTTAGTTTTTTAAGAAGGGGGGCTGTTTGGTTCCCCTTCTTATTCTAATTTATTGGCCCTGATGACCCCATCCCCCAGGGCTAGTCTCCTAATTATATTTTTTTGACCCCAATCCCCAGGGCCAGCCACTGTTTTTTATTATTTTAAAAAAATATATATTCATAGACACACCTAGGACATGCTGGACAAACCGTACGTACCTATCACCATGACGATTTGCGTGATATTCATTAAAAGGCGACTATGCATGCAATGAATCCACGTGGAATGTATTTACACCACTAGTGAAGCTCTGACATGTCTGATGCCCTACCGTGCCTAATCCTGGTAGACACCCTTGTCGTTTATTTATACAAACATGGGTAGCTATTGACGGGCACATTTAATACACATGCACACCAAGCCATTCAAAGGGGATTCGACAAAAATTCGACCAAAACTATGCAAGAAACCCCCCTCACGGTTAATAAAACACACATCCACTGCCGGATGTGTAATACTTTTTATTTTACTCTCTGGAAAGGGGACGAACATCACTTGAGAGTCACAGCGTGCTCCTGACAGAGCCCAATGCTGTGTTACACCCACCATTGCCTGCCGAGTGCCACACACCTCTGTGTTGTATTCCACTAGCTAGTGCATATGCTATGACACTCTCTAGCCCATGTGCACTGTAACACCACCCCGTGAATATGTCATGCCACACTTGTCTTCGCACGGGTTATATTGCCCCATCTAACGTGCCTTTCTCGATGCCTATGTTATAACGCACAGTGCTATGCCATATATATTACAATCTGGGATCCATATCTTTGTCACAGTGCATATGCAACGTTACACTCCCCAGCACATATTTTATATTACAACTTTAGAGACTAGTTAGGTTACACAACACTGCCCTGTGCATATTACACTCCAAGGCGCATATCGCATAGCACGCGCTAGTGCCTGTGCTATCTCGCGCTCTCCAATGAATCTGTCATTGCGCACAATGTATTGCATATTATATTTCACGCCCGGTTCATCTTATATCACACTTTTTGGTGCATAGTTTATACCATACACTATATCTAGTTTTCATTTTCAATCGTGCTCTCAGGACTATGTTCTATATAACACTGTGTTCACCTACCCTTTTCACGGGCATTACATTTTGCGATAGGGGGTGGAGGGTCAGGGGGTGTTTCTGCCAAGTGAGCCCGGAGTCACAGTCACAAACGTCCTCTTCTTCCTGAATAAAAGTGAGATTATGCTGCATACTTGTTCATATTTTAAGTAGTTCGCACAGACACAATGTTTTAAAAACAATAAAGTTCCTAATACCCGCCTACTCTGAACAGTTAGCTTGCTGCCCCATCCCCTTCCTCCCTATCCTCTGTTGTGTGAATCCATGGACTAGCCTCCTCCCTCCTGCCATACATGGTCTGATGTGCTGCCACTGCCCTCAATTTAGTATGATGTACCAGTCCACTCCTCCTGCCCTCCATTGCCCAATTATATGCCCCATCATTGACCTCCTGCTTAAACTCTGTGCTTAGCTTGCTGCCCCTATTCTCCTTCCCCCTGCCCTCCGATGTCTTTGTGCATGCCCCTGCTCCATCCTTTTTGCCCACCATGTCCCATGGACCTGCCACTCCTATCTACTCTGAGTGTTCTGTTGAGCTGCCACTCCCCTCCCACCTGCCTAGCATTGTCAGATGACTGTAACCTGTCCCTGCCACCTCCACCCTGCCTGTCCACATGCCATGCCCCTATCCTCTTCCTCCTGTCCTACATGGTCCATTGTACTGCCACACCCTTCTGCCCTCCCTGGTCTGTTGTGCTGCAACTGCTCCTCCTGCCTGCCCCGTGTGGTCTGTTGTGAGGTCCCTTCCCCTGAACTTTCTTGTCTGTGCACAGGTCCTGACCCTCCCTTCTATCCTCCATCGTCCTTTGTGCATGCCCCTCCACCCTCCTTCTTGCCCATCATAGCCATTGTGCTGCCACTAACCCTCCCACTTGCCATGCATGGTCTTCTGTGCTGCCTTGGCCCCTCCCACCTTCCCTGTGTGGTCAGTTAGCTGCCCCTGACCCCCTCCCACCTTCCCTCCATGGTCTGTGTGTATGCCATCACAGTCTCACTGTTGCTCTTCATGGTGTGTCTTGCTTCTAGTGCCCATCCTGCCTGACCTCCATGGCTATCTTGCTGCTCCTGCCCTGCCCCCTTGCCCCCAGCCCTACTCCCTCCCTCCTGGCTTGTCTGTTCCATTGTAATGCCCCTGATCCGTCCCTCCTGCCCTTTATGGTCTGTTATGCTGCAGCTTTCTCTCCTGTCTGTCCATTATGGTCAGCTAGCTACCATTGCCTCTTGCCCCTCTGTTCTCTGTTGTCCATGTGCATAGTCCTGTCCCCTCCCTCTTGCTTTCTATGGATTGTTGTGCTGCACTCCCGTCCTGCATGCCCTGTGTGGTGTATTGTGCTGCTGCAAACCCTGATGCCTGCCCTGCAGGGTCAGTTTGGTGCACCTCTCCATGTCCCTCCTGTCCTCTGTTATCCAAGTCCATGTCCCTATCCCATTTCCTTCCATGATCCAATGTACCATACTTGCGAACATTTTGAACTTGGTAAGAGGGAGATTTTGAAAAAAAACTGGGGTATTGATTTTCCCCTTTGAGTTACATTGAAAAAGAGGATATTGTAGACAGGAGACAGATCAAATAAAGCCCATTTGAGCTTAAAAACATTGGACGTTTCCTGGCTGAATCGGGTCTGTTGGCATGTATGGTTGTACTACCATTGCCTCTTCCTTCTGCCCACAATGGTCTATTACATTGCCACAGCCTTGAAGGAGGGTAGATTTTGTATCACAGGGGGCCCCTTGCCCGTTCTGTCCACACGTGAAGTATGAGACCCTTGTCCTTGCCCTGCCAGCTGCATTTGTAGGCCGTATTAAATTGACCAGCGGGTCCTGTGTTGCTATATAATTATCCTGAGACATCCTTACCACTCAGCCAGCATAAAACCCCTGTGTAGGCCCTTCTGTTCAATATGTAGGCCTCTTTGTTAAATTGACCATAGCTCTGCAATTTTAGTGTATAGCAGTCTGAAGGCAGGTCTGCGAGGCCTTCTGATCCAAACTAGTAGCCCCCACCCTACCCGAGTGCTCCGTGCTCGGTATCAAAGTTCAACATCCCCCTGAAGCTGTCGACATACAGTAGGCTGCATCCTGGACTGGTACTTGCTTCCTGGGCAGGTTTCCCGCTTTTAAGGAAGTGGCAACCGCAGAGCGTCAAGTTAGGAGAACTGAGGAGATTTTATACATGAATATATTGAATTCCCGTACAATACCCATTATTTTCTGCTTGCTCTATGGAACTTACGATAAGCGATTGGCCTGAGAGACTGACCTTTTCACCCAGTCCATTGTCAGCATTAAGTGGGTAAATGACGAAATGTCTGGTAAAATCTGCAGACGAAGCTTTTGGGTAGCATACGTAGGTAGATGTAGCGTGCAAAGGAGCCCACAAAATGATATAAAAAGGGAGCACCCACAGATATCGACGGACTACCTCGCCGTCTGTATGTAGGTTAACAGGCAGTGCAGGTTTTCCCCAAGAGCTGGGAGCTCTTGTCTTCCTTTGCTTAAAATGTCTTGCTCTGCTTTGCTTGAAGTATCTTATTCTATTTTACCTATATGAAATGTCATGTTATGTTTAACCATTGTTCTCTTTACTTTTGCATTTAAAAGATTTTGTATCGTAATTGCAGGAATGCTTGCTCTAAGAGTAAACGTGAGTGTTCCTAGGTAACATTTTCCTTGGTGTAACTTGTTTCTCATGATGCATTTATAGATGTGTTTTCTCTCTCTCTCTGTCAGTACATTAATTGAGATACAGAGAATATTATGACAGCTGTATGATTATCTGGATTCTGTATTTTGTACTTTATGTCTCTATTCTGCGGTTTCTTTGAAGTTGCATCTTCTCATTAAACTGCCATTGTATTCTGCCTCCAATTCCATGTCTCATATGTCTGTTTTCTTCATTTTTGGAGCAAGCGTTCCTAGGCACCCCGGCTCAAATTAAGGTGCCCCTTTTGTCCCTGACTCACTCTCCTGCTCAGTTCTGTGGTGGCTCCCGGGGATCTGGGGACCGCCCCTAGCTTCCTTGACCCGTAATAGATCTTCCCTCCAACAGCCTCTCTTGCAAGTCCTGTATTGTTGGTTTGTTGCCCCTGCCCCCCTTTCCACTGCCCTCCATAGTCTGTTGTGCTTCCACGGCCCTTCCTGCCTGCTCAGTGTGGTTAAATTGTTGCCTTTGCACCCTCCTACCTGCCTTCAATTTTCAGAGTCCTTGCCCCTGGCCTCTGCCTCTCAACAGTATCCTAATGAACAACTAGATTGCTAACATTCTAGATTTATTACAAAAGTGTGGAACGCCTGACATCATCTTGATGTAATCAAAACTGTAATACCTAGAGCATTTCCTTTAGAAATTACATATATGAGAGGGTCTTATTGGCATCAAAATTATGGTTAGTGCTCTAAAAGACTAAAATAAGGACATATTTTCTGAGTTTTCAAATAGCGACAAAGCACTTTTAAATTATTTGTTATCTTTATGTTTTTTTATCCAGTTGACCACTTGATTAAATGTTGCACTTTTGGGGAGAGGATGTGGTGTTACTTCCAGAACTGCAGACTTTGCAACTGGGTTACCAGGTTGCAGTTTCTGCTTCAGCTCGACATTCTGTGATTCTGGTCAAATCACTTAGTCTCCCCATGTCTACAACCAATGAATTTGTTCTTGTGTGATGTAACCAATGCTCATGTAAAGCACTCCAATACCTGACAAGTCTGCACTATATAACACTGCAAAAACACAAAATAATAAGTGTTTTGCACACTTCTGTCATTGGGCTACATCTGGGTGATTTTGGGCTACATTTGGGCTCTTTTTTCTCCGGTGGCCATCTTGGGAGATTTATTTGTTATGAAGTTTCCTAATTTCCTCATGTACTGCAGTCTCCTCAGTAGGAAATGCTTTCAGTTTTTTACTTTGATTCCATCATGAAGGTATTCAGATATGTCACACATTTGCATAAATTCTGAATGTTAGCACTCTAGTTGCTCATTAGATCACTGTAGTAAAACTACTGCACCATGGAAGTCTGCTCCTGGTATTAAAAGTGCATGTTTCAGTCTGCATGTCAGAATTTTTTAATGAAATAGAAGAGGATTTGAGAAGTCACTCAAAATGTGCCCTCATTTTCTTTCTTCAGCATTAATCATAATTTCTATGGCAAAATGAACCTCCTCATTGTGTTCCTTTTTAAATTAAATGTTTTAAGTGTTACCAGTTTATTCCAATCAAGATGGCTTCAGGTGTGCCATACTTTTGTCATAATGAAGACAGTAAGCGCTCTAGTTGTTTTTAAGAACATTCTGGGACATTCTGTCATTGGGCTATACTTGGGCTACATCTGGGTGATATTTGGGCTACATTTGGGCTCTTTTGTCTCTGGTGGCCATCTTGGGAGACTTATTTGTTATGAAGTTTCCTAATTTCCTCATTTACTGCAGTCTCCTCAGTAGGAAATACTTTCAGTTTTTTACTTTGATTCCATCAAGAAGGCATTCACATGTGTCACACATTTGCCATAAATTCAGAATGTTAGCACTCTTTTTGCTCATTAGATCACTGTAGTAAAGCTACTGCTCACCAGGGAAAACTGCTGCTGGTATTGAAAGTGCGTGTTTCAGTCTGCATGTCAGAATTTTTTAATGAAATAGAAGAGGATTTGAGAAGTCACTCAAAATGTGCCCTAATTTTTCTTTCTGCAGCACTAATCATACTTTTTATGGAAAAATGAACCCCATCATGTTGTTCCTTTTTAAATTAAATGTTTTAAGAGTTACCACTTTAATCCAAGCAAGATGGCTTCAGGTGTGCCATACGTTTATCATAAGTAGGACTGTTAGCGCTCTAGTAGTTCTTTGGAACACTCTGGGAAGCTGCAGTAGAACACAAAGGAATCAACTGACAGTCTCTGCCCTTGTTGGATGTACATGTTTTACTGAGAATGTCAGACTTCATTCTCACATGACTGAGAAAGATAATGTGAATTTACAGAAAATAAGCTCTCAGTTTAGCCTATAGATCACCTTCCAAACCTCTGTGGTAAAAGCATGAGAAAATATTTTTCTCTCAATAATGATATCCCAGCAGAAGGCTTTTTCACATGGTGAAATCACCTTAGAACATACCACAATTCCTAAAATGAGTATGGTACCATCAACAAATGATTTATAATGTAACTAAAGTCTTAAAACCTTCTATTAACTGCAATGCTTTTTAATGAGGTGCTATCATGTATATTGGTCCCAAGATGGCTGCCAACACTTCTTGGATGAAGTGCTGACAGCCAATCAGATCTCAGGATGAGATGTGTGGTTAGGCTCCGCCCACATATATATATGCTTTTAAATGCTATTTTCTCAGGAAATACTGAACAGATTTACACCAGACCTGCAAAAGGCACTTCCTTGACCTTATGGCTACCTCTCTTCCAAATTTCAAGTAATTCTGTTCAGCCGTTCGGGCTGTAGCTGTGTCTAAAGGTCCTATGGAAAAATGCATGGGGAAAACGCGTTTTGGGACCCCCCTTTTTTCTCGGCCCCTGCTTGACGAATCCCCCCGAGACTTTCAGGGTAGGAGCGGAGCGTAGCGCCCCACCTATTTTGAAAATTTCGCGAGGATTCGTCGACCGGCGCCAAAGTTATTCCAAATAGAATGTTGCGGATTTCCTATGGAAACAGGGTCCTAACTATAACTACCTACTGGCGACCGCCAGTAGGTAATATATATATATATATGATTTTAGCCGAGATGCTGGTTCTTTCTGTGCATGCCTTCGTTGAAAAATAAAGCCTAATAACGAACTCACCTGTGTGGTGTCCTCTCACAGCAGGCAAACCTTTGAGTGGATTTGTTGCGGCCCCGCCTGAGCCGCGGGAGAGACCCTGCTACGCTTTTGCGCAGTCCTGTTGCGGTGTCACTGGGCATTTCAACGTTAAGGGCAGGTGAGCGCTTTTCAAGGAACTGAGAGGCAGCACAGAACCTGGCATGCTGTGTGCTCACCCACTGTGGATTTTATTTTAAGTTGCTGTTCGGGACTTGGCAACTCACTTGAGGAATACTGGCACTACATCTACCATCAGGCCGCAGGTTGTGGCCACGCCCACTGGGGCAGGGACTCATTGTTTAAATGTGCAAGCAAACTTTGCCGGCTTCCAACAGCAGTATCCCAGCACCCCATGATGAAGTGCTTTCCAGAGCACGAAACGCGTCGGGAGGGACTTTGATTTTAGCCGAGATGCTGGTTCTTTCTGTGCATGCCTTCGTTGAAAAATAAAGCCTAATAACGAACTCACCTGTGTGGTTTCCTCTCACAGCAGGCAAACCTTTGAGTGGATATATATATATATATATATATATATATATATATATATATATATATATATATATATATATATATATATATATATATACTTTAACCCACTTCTCCCGTATATCAGCAGACAATACTCGGACACCCTTGCAAGCTTCAAACAGTTTTGTTTAATGCCATTAAACAAAACTGTTTGAATCTTGCAAGGGTGTCCGAGTATTGTCTGCCGATATACGGGAGAAGTGAGTTAATTTAAGGTTTTCCGGTAACCTGACTCGGACCGCCCGTTAATTGACAGCCTCTGAGCCAAACCGGGACTGGTGGTGTATGTATATATATATATATCTTCACTTAAAAAACCATAGGTTTCACACAGGTGATAGTTAGGTGGATATTTCACTCATAAAAAACCAATGAAATTCCCCCGTTATAGTTAGTTCAGACGCAACTAGAGCCAAATTTCGGGGGGGGCTAAGAAAAAATTTGGGGGGGGGCTGAATCTTTTGAGCAATTGGTAGAGTGGCAGGGGCCCTTAGAAGGGGTGAAACAACAGCGAGGCCTCATTAACATGCAAATGGTCTTTTAAAGACCTGTGAAGTGCTCGGGTGCGGCTGTGTGTGGCCCCGAAGCTGTCTCAGCCCGGGCTGCCACACGCGACGGGGGGGGCTGAAGCCCTGTGAGTTTAATGGGTGTTGCGCGCCTAGTTCAGATAACTATAACTCGCGCGCCCGCAATCCACTGTTCATGACGTCACATATTACTTCACTCATGACATGGTCAGTGGCATCACTCATGACATCACTAATGACATCATCCTTGTGATAGAGTGGCGGTCGGGCAAGTTATAGTTATCTGCTTTCTTGCTTTGTCAATCTGCGGACAAAATTGGTTGGACCAGTTCCACTTTTGCCTTTGGCATATATCAGAATATACAAAGGCAGTTTGTGGAAAGAGTGACATCAATTGCACAAAGGTGTCCTTAATAAGCATTTCCAGACCTACCCCAGTTAAAGTGCCTAGGTCATTTCCACCACAGTGCACAATAATAAGGTTAGGCTGTGGGAGATGTAGAAAGGTTTTCACCAAAGGCATTAATTGGTGCCACTTTAACCCTCTCTGACCAATCCATTTAATGTCTACATTTGGCAAAGCAAGGTCTTTCACAATACCTCTTTTTATGCAAACTTTTCACTCCAGAAGACATAGCTGTGACCTACAATCCACACTGTGAACATCTTTCAAGGAGATCTGGATGCACTCAGAAGGTGTCTTTCAGTAGAATGGCAATATGAAAAGAAGGATAGATGTAAAATGGAGGGTAACATACTTTTTAAAAAAAAGAACTGATTGGCTGATTCAAACCATTTTACAGTTAAAACTAGGCTGTATGTTTAGATTTTTAAAAGCATGTTTTGTATTGGTTCAGAAAAATGTGTTCACACAGAACAGTACCTTGGATTTGCTGTTAGGTTTGAAAAGTCAAGCACTCTTGCTCTTTGGATTAGAAACATTGTGTGCTGAACTTCTGACCTCTCTGCTCACACCTGTGTTCCATGATCTGTTGCTATGGTAGCAGTCAGAAGTCATGTTGGGGGAAGGGATCATTTGGAAAGGGATGACATTTGCAACCAATAGAAATGTGTGTTTCCATTTGAAAAAATTGTGAGAAGGACTGTGATTGGGAGTTAACATGTATATGTGTGGAAAAAGAGAAGGAAACATTGCCATTAACTGGTTCTGGTGAGAGGAGAGAGGTGTACAGCTCAGAGATTCTGGCTCTGAAAATCTGCTGTTTGAGTGCCACATTTATTTCTGAACTAACTACTTTTAAAGGTGAGTTAGGAATTTGAGAGGGAATGTATGTGGAGCATTTTGATATAAATAATAGAAATGTGATTCTTCTTTTAAAGTTGTTTTTCACATTTTGTGTTTTGGGAGATATTTAACTGTCTTGAACTTGTCAGATATTATTGAGTATGTCTTCACCATAAGTTAAGGTGTACTGGTATCACCCAGGAATATTGTTTTCTGCCTAGAATTACACCATGAGTCTGTGTGCACAGAGGAATTGTTATCAGAGATTTAATTTGTGTTGCTCTTGCTCTGTTAGCCTTGCACTCGCAGGCAAGGGGTAGCTTGTTTTTTGGAAATGTGATGGTTTGTATTCAGCATAAAAAAGCTGTTTGGGCATGTGCTATTTTCTGTTTCTGAAAAATAAAATGAAAATGTGTGAGACTGTTACAGCGCTGTGTGGTGTTTCAGATAGCAGTGAGTAACGCTAATACATTCAACGTCACTAAGGCTCATTTCCTTTGCTCTAGTCTAATCACTCACCAAGGTTCCACATGCTCATGGTCTCAAGTAGCTGTTAGGACATGTGCTCTTTTCTGCCTCTCTAAACTATAAGGAAAATGTGTCAGACTGTTACAGTAATTATCACTTCCTCTACCACAGTCGTAAGTGTGGTTTCAAATTGCAAATCAAATTTCATTTTCTGCCTAGAATCACACCATGAGTCTGTGCGGACACAGGAATTGTTGTCAGAGATTCAATTTGTGTTACTCTGGTTCTTTCAGAATTGTATTCGTGGGAAAGGGGCAGCTTGTTTTTTTGAATTGTGATGGCTAGCATTGAGCCCAAATTAATATGTCACAAATGAGAGGGCAATGCAAACACATTTGACATCAACATGGTAGATTTTCCTTACACTCCTGCAATGGGTGATGTAGTCTGTACATGTTCAGAAGTCAAATTAACCCTTACCACACATGTAGTGTTACATACATGTCTCCGATGTTTATGCAGTTGCGCAAGGATCAATGCAGATCTCTTTTGCACTTGACAGTAGACAGTCTCCAGAAGCACACTCTTAGCAGAGAGCAAGCTGTTTCTCATGTACAGTGAAGCTTACTATTCAGCGCTGTGTGGTGTTTCAGATAGCAGTGAGTAACGCTAATACATTGAACCTTACCAAGGCTCATTTCCTTTGCTAGAGTGTAGTATGTCATTCAGGTTGCACATGTTCATGGTCTGAAAAAGCAGTTTGGGCATGTGCTGTTTTCTGTTTCTGAAAAATATTATGAAAATGTGTCAGACTGTTACAGTAATTATCACTTGCTCTACCACAGTCGTAAGTGTGCTTTCAAATTGCAAATCAAATTTCGTTTTCTGCCTAGAATCACACCATGAGTCTGTGCGCACACAGGAATTGTTCTCAGAGATTCAATTCGTGTTACTCTGGTTCTTTCAGAATTGCATTCGTAGGAAAGGGGAAGCTTGTTTTATTGAACTGTGATGGCTAGCATTGAGCCCAAATTAATATGTCACAAATGAGAGGGCAATGCAAACACATTTGACATCAACATGGTAGATTTTCCTTACACTCCTGCAATGGGTCATGTAGTTTGTACATGTTCAGAAGTCAAATTAACCCTTACCACACATGTAGTGTTACATACATGTCTCCAATGTTGATGCAGTTGCGGAAGGATCAATGCAGATCTC
This sequence comes from Triturus cristatus, assembly GCF_964204655.1. NCBI lineage: Eukaryota > Metazoa > Chordata > Amphibia > Caudata > Salamandridae > Triturus > Triturus cristatus. Next base: position 1,359,972,461 of record NC_140591.1, on the reverse strand, counting down.
TTTTGCACTTGACAGTAGACAGTCTCCAGAAGCACACTCTTAGCAGAGCAAGCTGTTTCTCATGTACAGTGAAGCTTACTATTCAGCGCTGTGTGGTGTTTCAGATAGCAGTGAGTAACGCTAATACATTCAACGTCACCAAGGCTCATTTCCTTTGCTCTAGTCTAATCACTCACCAAGGTTCCACATGCTCATGGTCTCAAGTAGCTGTTAAGACATGTGCTCTTTTCTGCCTCTCTAAACTATAAGGAAAATGTGTCAGACTGTTACAGTAATTATCACTTGCTCTACCACAGTCGTCAGTGTGCTTTCAAATTGCAAATCAAATTTCGTTTTCTGCCTAGAATCACACCATGAGTCTGTGCGCACACAGGAATTGTTGTCAGAGATTCAATTCATGTTACTCTGGTTCTTTCAGAATTACATTCGTGGAAGAGGGGCAGCTTGTTTTTTTGAATTGTGATGGCTAGAATTGAGCCCAAATTAATATGTCACAAATGAGAGGGCAATGCAAACACATTTGACATCAACATGGTAGATTTTCCTTACACTCTTGCAATGGGTGATGTAGTTTGTACATGTTCAGAAGTCAAATTAACCCTTACCACACATGTAGTGTTACATACATGTCTCCAATGTTTATGCAGTTGCGCAAGGATCAATGCAGATCTCTTTTGCACTTCACAGTAGACAGTGTCCAGAAGCGCACTCTCAGCAGAGAGCAAGCTGTTTCTCATGTACAGTCAATCTTACTATTCAGCGCTGTGTGGTGTTTCAGATAGCAGTGAGTAACGCTAATACATTCAACGTCACCAATGCTCATTTCCTTTGCTCTAGTCTAATCACTCACCCAGGTTCCACATGCTCATGGTCTCAAGTAGCTGTTAGGACATGTGCTCTTTTCTGCCTCTCTAAACTATAAGGAAAATGTGTCAGACTGTTACAGTAATTATCACTTGCTCTACCACAGTCGTAAGTGTGCTTTCAAATTGCAAATCAAATTTTGTTTTCTGCCTAGAATGACACCATGAGTCTGTGCGCACACAGGAATTGTTGTCAGAGATTCAATTCGTGTTACTCTGGTTCTTTCAGAATTGCATTCGTGGGAAAGGGGCAGCTTGTTTTATTGAATTGTGATGGCTAGCATTGAGTCCAAATTAATATGTCACAAATGGGAGGGCAATGCAAACACATTTGACATCAACATGTTAGATTTTCCATTTTTTTTTTTTGTTTTTTTATTTATTTAGAATTTTACTTCAACAAACAGTCATACATTGAGCAATGTAAAAGAAAGCCAGCATAATATAAATAAAATACGGACAGCAGAAATACAGAGAATAGGGGAATTTCTTAAATCCATTTAATAACTGGATCCCATATTTTTAATCCTTGCCTTATTTTCTTTATCCCCTTGAGCCTATACATAGCCATTTCTATATGAAAAATGGAGAGTAGCTTGCATTGCCATTGATGAAAGGTCGGGGGTTCGTTATCAATCCACCGAGAGGTAATACAGAAGCGGAAAACGGACATACAAATAAACAGAAATGCTTCTTCAGCAATAGGTCTTGTCCCAGACTGATCTGCTTGAACACCAAAAATTACCAGTTCGGGAGAAAATTTCACAAGTATCCCTAAATTATTATTAATAACAAATTCAATATCAATAATAAATCGGAGAAGTTTTTCACATGTAAAAAACATATGGATGGAGTCCGCATCCACCTCATTACAGCGATTACATCTTGATTCGCCGCCAACCTTCCACTTAGCTATCTTAGCGGGAGAGTAATAAAGATCAAAGACAGACATATAATATTGACTTTGGAGGGATCCATTAAAGAGTACCTTCATGGATATATCGATTGATCTTCCTATATCGATATCTACTAAATCTAGCTTCCTTAGCCATTTACTCTCTACAGAGGATAAATCATCTTCAAGTTGATTAATAATCATTTGATAAACTGGGCCTATTTTCTTTGTTTTCCTAATAATTTCTAATATCTTATTGAAATTCATACAAGAATTAATAAGAAGACCTTTCGATTCTAGGAAACTCCGAATCTGAAGATACTTAAAAAAATGATGCTGTGGTAAACCATATTTAGTTCGGAGAGCTGAAAATGAAGAGAATTGAGCCTCTTCATATAAGTCTCCCAAAATCTGTATTCCTGAGAGAAGCCATGTTCTAGTGATTTGATCATGAAAAACCGGAGGTAAGGCAGAGTTATTGAATATTGGAGAATAATTACTGATTTCATCCACACCAAGAATTTTATTCCTAAATTGTCGCCAAATTGTAGCACAAGCTAAAATAATCTTAAATTTAGTTTTTTTATAATAACTGGGTTAGATTATTTTGACTAAGCATTGAGGAGCCGCCTTACCTAGCAGTAATTCATAGACTGAGGGATAAGCGGATTCTTCAGTGACTATATCTGAAAAAAGAAGTATACCCATAAATCTTAAAGAAATGAGCCAGTAGTACAACCGAAAATTAGGGACACCCCACCCCCCTTTCAGCCTGGGCAGAGAACACCATTTCAACGCTCGACGAGAACGGTGATACCCCCACAAAAATTTGGCGATCTTTTTATCAATTTTTGTAAAGTAATATGCCGGGAACAAGAGTGGTATAGTTCGGAATAAATATAGAAACTTTGGTAAAATTCGCATTTTAATAATATTGACTCGGCCATAAAGCGAGAAATGCAAATTATTTAGTCTCTCCAGAGTTTTGTTAGAAGAGTTCAGGACAGGCTCAATATTTAAGCGTACAATCTCATCAACCCTGGATGAGATCATTATCCCCAAATATTGGGCTTCAAGATCAAAAACCAGTCCATTAGGTCGGCCAGAATCAGAGTGAATCAATTGAGTTTTGGACAAATTTAATTTATAGCCAGATAGCTAGCCAAATTCTTCCGCCAAAAGAATAATTTTTGGTAATGCACGACCGATATCTATGGTAGTTACGGCCACATCATCCGCATAGGCGAAGATTTTAAATAAGTTGGTATTTATTTTTACAGGTATAATATCTGGCGCAAGGGATAAATTACGAAGATATGGTTCTAGATATAAAGCGAACAGCAAGGGGGAACAAGGACAGCCTTGTCTAGTCCCCCTTGTTATCGCAAAGTCCTTCGAAAGAGAGTTGGTTATTCTTATGGTAGCTTTAGGTTGAATATAAAGGGCTTTCACTGCATTAATATATGAGATAGGAAAGCCCATCCAGAGCATGACAGACCAAAGAAACTCCCAGGAGACCCTGTTGAACGCTTTTTCTGCGTCCAACAGGGCCACCGCAAACGGGGACTCAGAGGTCTGAGCCCAGTCTAATAATGCTATTATTTTTTTAACATGGTCTGTAGTGTCTCTTTTCAATATAAAGCCATGTTGTCTAATAGACACAAGGGTCGGCATCAGTGGATTCAGTCTATTAGCAAGAATTTTGGAATACATTTTGCTATCAGTGGAAATCAAGGAGATGGGTCGGTATGAACCTAATTCTTCACTATTTTTACCTTTCTTTTTAAAAATTACTATTATTGCATGGGACCATGACTCAGGTGGGTTGCCAGCAAAAGCCGAGAAAAAAATCTTCATTAGTTCTGGCTTTAAAATTCCTCTAAATACTCGATAGAATTCCAGAGGAATGGAATCAGGACCCATGGCTTTTCCGGCAGCGAGACCAGTAATAGCTAGTTCAATCTCTTCCCAAGTAACTGGGGTGCTGAGACACTCCACATATTCTGCAGACATTTCTATAGTGTTAATCTTATCAAGATAGTGTTTTATAGCAAGATCAGGAATACTATCCGGTTGATGATACAGCAGTTGATAAAATTCATTAAAAGCTGCAAGTATATCTACTTTAGAGGTTTTAAAGCCCCCGTGAAGATCTTGAATCTTAAGAATCTCATTAGCGGTGGCTTTTTGACGTAATCTTTGTGCTAAGACTTTTCCGGTTTGTTCACTCAATTCATAACTTTCAGTCCGATGTTGCATATGATGTAGAGCTACTTGGTCGGCTATATGAGCGTAAACGGAGCTGCGTTTAATCGATAAATCAAGTTGAGATTCCTCTATATCTCTATTCGCTTTGATGCATTCAGCCAGCCGTGTCTCTGCATGTAGAACCATATCACAGTCCCTTTTAAATTTATCCCGCTTATTCCTAAATTGAAAATTAGCATATTTTAATGTCTCTCCCCGTACTACAGATTTGAATGTATCCCAAACTACTGGAACTGAAGCCGACTCATTGTTTAACTCAAAAAACTCCTGGATAACTTTAGACATAAACTGAATATAATCTGGTTGTAGAAGTAAATTCCGTTGAAACGTCCAGGTTGATTTATAGCCCTGTTCGCTTGATGAGAAACTAAGCTTTAAACAGAGAGGGTTATGATCAGATAATAGCCTAGGCAGAATTTATTCAAAAAGAACTGAGATGAAAAAAAATAATCAATCCGGACATATTTCTTGTGCGGAGCAGAAAAAAATGTGAAGCCATACTCATCTGGATGAACAATATGCCAAGCATCAGATAAAGCATCGTCTAATACCAGAGACCGCAGAACCTTAAAAGACCGTGGCTTCGAGCCTTTATATCTTGAATCTTGTCTAATGTTGAAATCAGCATCGATATGAACATTGAGATCCCCACAAAAAATAATGGGAATACTACTTAGAGCTAGCTCCTAATTTAGATAGTTAAATAGCTCGGAATCATCAAGGTTGGGGCCGTAAACTGAATAAATCATAAATCTGTTCTGAGAGATTAAGAGTTCTGCCATGGCCCAGCGGCCCCATTTATCAGCAGAGGTCTTGATTACAGTGCCCAGATTCCGACGCATGAGTATTGCTACACCTCGTTTAATACCTGTCTGCCTAGAAACTATTAACACCTCCAACCCCAAATTCTTTAAGACATCCTTTTTTTCCCATGATAAATGTGTCTCTTGAAGACAGAGTATATCTATTTGCAGCAAATGGATCAATTTAGACAAAATACCTCTCTTTTTCGCATCATTAGGACCATTAACGTTAAAAGTGCATATTTTAATTACCCTATCCATTGGGAGATGGAACACAGAGAGAGATTAGAAAACTAGGATCTATCAAACATGGCTCCGTATATAGTTGGAAACAAACCACAGTAGCAAAAAATGTCATTACTTTGACCAATATTACATCATTAGTGGAGCAGTCTGAACAACGCTCCATATCTTGCAAATAGCTAGTCATTATCATTGAATTTTGCTCAAATTGGACTGATGTTGAATTACACCCCCACCACCACCACCACTGCCACCCCCCCCACACCCTCCCCTGACACCTTCCCCCCACCCCAACCCACCTTATGAGGCATAGGGATAGCCAGTCCCTGGGATCACAGAGTGCCTCCCCGCACACACACAGAACATTACCTTGGAATTGCTGTTAGGTTTGAAAAGTCAAGCACTCTTGCTCTTTGGATTAGAAACATTGTGTGCTGAACTTCTGACCTCTCTGCTCACACCTGTGTTCCATGATCTGTTGCTATGGTAGCAGTCAGAAGTCAAGTTGGGGGAAGGGATCATTTGGAAAGGGATGACATTTGCAACCAATAGAAATGTGTGTTTCCATTTGAAAAAATTGTGGGAAGGACCGTGATTTGGAGTTAACATGTATATGTGTGGAAAAAGAGAGGGACACATTGCCATTAACTGGTTCTGGTTAGAGGAGAGAGGTGTACAGCTCAGACATTCTGGCTCTGATAATCTGCTGTTTCAGTGCCACATTTATTTCTGAACTAAATACTTTTAAAGGTGAGTTAGGAATTTGAGAGGGAATGTATGTGGAGCATTTTGATATATATAATAGAAATGTGATTCTTCTTTTAAAGTTGTTTTTCACATTTTGTGTTTTGGGAGATATTTAACTGTCTTGAACTTGTCAGATATTATTGAGTATGTCTTCACCATAAGTTAAGGTGTACTGGTATCACCCAGGAATAATGTTTTCTGCCTAGAATTACACCATGAGTCTGTGTGCACAGAGGAATTGTTATCAGAGATTTAATTTGTGTTGCTCTTGCTCTGTTAGCCTTGCACTCGCAGGCAAGGGGTAGCTTGTTTTTTGGAAATGTGATGGTTTGTATTCAGCATAAAAAAGCTGTTTGGGCATGTGCTATTTTCTGTTTCTGAAAAATAAAATGAAAATGTGTGAGACTGTTACAGCGCTGTGTGGTGTTTCAGATAGCAGTGAGTAACGCTAATACATTAAAGGTCACCAAGGCTCATTTCCTTTGCTCTAGTCTAATCACTCACCAAGGTTCCACATGCTCATGGTCTCAAGTAGCTGTTAGGACATGTGCTCTTTTCTGCCTCTCTAAACTATAAGGAAAATGTGTTAGACTGTTACAGTAATTATCACTTCCTCTACCACAGTCGTAAGTGTCCTTTCAAATTGCAAATCAAATTTCGTTTTCTGCCTAGAATCACACCATGAGTCTGTGCGCACACAGGAATTGTTGTCAGAGATTCAATTTGTGTTACTCTGGTTCTTTCAGAATTGCATTCGTGGGAAAGGGGCAGCTTGTTTTTTTGAATTGTGATGGCTAGCATTGAGCCCAAATTAATATGTCACAAATGAGAGGGCAATGCAAACACATTTGACATCAACATGGTAGATTTTCCTTACACTCCTGCAATGGGTTATGTAGTTTGTACATGTTCAGAAGTCAAATTAACCCTTACCACACATGTAGTGTTACATACATGTCTCCAATGTTTATGCAGTTGCGCAAGGATCAATGCAGATCTCTTTTGCACTTGACAGTTGACAGTCTCCAGAAGCACACTCTTAGCAGAGAGCAAGCTGTTTCTCATGTACAGTGAAGGTTACTATTCAGCGCTGTGTGGTGTTTCAGATAGCAGTGAGTAACGCTAATACATTGAACCTCGCCAAGGCTCATTTCCTTTGCTAGAGTGTAGTACGTCATTCAGGTTGCACATGTTCATGGTCTCAAAAAGCAGTTTGGCCATGTGCTCTTTTCTGTTTCTGAAAAAAAATAATGAAAATGTGTAAGACTGTTAGAGTAATTATCACTTGCTCTACCACAGTAGTAAGTGTGCTTTCAAATTGCAAATCAAATTTTGTTTTCTGCCTAGAATCACACCTTGAGTCTGTGCGCACACAGGAAGTGTTGTCAGAGATCAAATTTGTGGTACTCTGGTTCTTTCAGAATTGCATTCGTAGGAAAGGGGAAGCTTTAATTCGTGTTGGTTTTATTGTGTTTTTCACTTGTAGGAAAGGGGGAGATAGTATTATAAGATTTGAAAAGCACAAAAAAAATATAGTAATACATTTAAATTACATAAAGGTATTTTTTTTTTAGTTTCCTTCAGGTATTGCTGAACAACAGTGAAATAAGTTAAAGATGCCTATAAAATCAAGGAAGAGAAAAGAACAGAAAAAACATTTATATTTGAAGACAACTGGAGGACCCAAATTAGTTGAAGATCCTCATGTTGGAAAAAAGAAAAAGTCTTCTGGTAAGCAAACCAAGGATTTTTTTAAAAATATCTTCAAAAAAAGAACAAATTTGAAAAATGTCCGCACTGCAAATAGAGTTTGAAGTAGAAAAGAACAGGACAAAAGAGAAATTAGAAAATGCTAATGTACAATTAGAAGCAATAAATATTGACTAAAAAGAAAAACAGCATTTAAAGACTTTCGTAGAAAAATGTTTCAGAGAAGAGTGATGTCCAATTTGCTAAAGGATGTGAAAAAATATAAGAAGAAAGCGAAATTTATAAGCGAAAAAAAGAAATCGAATCAATTGTAGCTAAGGCTTTAGATTTAAAAAGAAAACTATTCATTTTAACTTTGAACAGGATCCATACATTAAATAAAATGGTCAATGTAATGAAGTCACAAAGCAAAACGAAAAGAGTAGTGAAAAGAAATAACTTTTGTAAAGTGTTTTTAGGAGAATTGATGCATAGTTCAAGTACTGAACCATTTTTTAATGAAGAGAGTTATCTCTTGCATGCAGTTGACACCAGTGGCCGAGCTTATGAAGTGAAAGATGGTTGTATAATGGAAAAGGAGAAAATGGTTCCAAGAAATGAGGAAAGAAGTGATAGCTGATGAGGTTATGGGGAGACGTCCTAAAGCCCCAGTGTACACTTGGAATTGTAGTAGTATTTGTACTGTACGACAGGAATCTATTGACAAATTACGTGAATTTCTAAGAGAATATAGTAAAAAAAAGTGTTAAACAGAAGATTAAGGTGCTTCAAAGACTAGATCCATGTAGAGTGAGAGAGAATACTGATTTGCAAGGACATTCTCTGGCTTGTCTTTCTAGGAAAGTTTGCCAAAGTGTTTTTCACCATTTTAGGATGCTGGCGGTTCATCATACTGAAATGTGAAAGTTTGTGAGAAGATTGTATTTTGCTAAAAGTCCAGCACTAAAGTTAAATAAGTTGAATAGGGCTCTGTTCCCTGGATCTGTATCAGATGTAGAGAAGGTTACTGATGAAATTCAGTTTTGTTACTTTGGTCCGGAACAAGAAAGTGCAGAAAATGACACAGTAATTGAAGAAAATGTGGAAGACAATGTAGAACCTACTATTAGTAAAAATTTTGAAGATCAAATGACAAAATTTACTATCATCTCTAATGAAAGACCAAATATTACTTTTATATGTTGCCGGAGAGGCCATTATAAAAAACAAAAAAGGTATGTTGATCTCAATAAAAAAAGTGAAAAAGAAGATAATACTAAGTGGTTGGATTTTGCTACATATTTATTTCTGGAAAATTGTTTTGATTTGGGTGAATATCACCGTATTTGTAAATACTGTTATAACAAGTTAGAAGAAAATAAAATGCCAGCAAGAGCAGTACATAATAATTTAGAATTGGTTGAAATTCCTGCAGAACTTAGTGATTTAAATACGTATGAGTCTATACTCATTCAATGTGTCCATCCGTTCCAGACTATAGTTCGTATGGAGCCCAAAACAGGCAAATTACCTCCTTCGGATTTACAAAGAGGTTTAAAAGGAAGAGTTGTCTATTTGCCGTTGGATGTGAAAAAAAATATGGAAACTATTGATGCAGATACATTGGAAACTGAACCATTAGTTATTTTGGTTAATGGAGTACCAACAAAGAACAAGAAAATTTGGCAGGAGCTGGTAGATGTACAAAAAGTACAAAGAGCAAATTCATATTTGAAAAGAAATAACAAATGGTATGAAACAATTTATATGGATAAAGATGAAGAAGTTTTACCACCAGACTCAGGAATACCAGCTGGGCAAATTGAAAAAGTGGATAAGTCAAAAGAAGAAGAAATTTATGAACATTTCAGCATACATCCTCTTCATTCAAAAGAAGTTATGGCAAACACTATTGATCTGTTTCAGATGAAGAAAGCACAAGGAACTCCCGTGAGTGTATGGGAGGAGAGCTTGGAAGCTCGTTGTTTTCCCCAGCTGTTTCCTACAGGAAAAGGTGGACGATAAGATGAATGTCCAGTACAGATTCCTGCTTCTGAGTATCGGACTACAAGATTATATGCAGAAGATCCCAGATTTCGTCAAAGTATTCCTTATTTGTTCCATCTTTTATTTGAAAGTGACTTGTCAGCACTATCTTATGCAGTAAATCACATTTTGCAAACTGGAGTACATCTATGTAATGTGTCTGCAAGGGATTTTATGAACAAAGTGCAACAGCGAGATGATCATTTGGAATCTCAATTGATTAATCTAATGGCTTGTCAGCGTGGGACTAATGAATATTGGTACCGACGCCATGGAGAATTGAAGTGGATGTTACGGAATTTAGGAACTCCTACATGGTTTCTCACCCTAAGCTGTGCTGAGTACGCTTGGGATGATCTTCTGGATTTTCTTCGAGAGAAAAATTCAAATATTGAAAACATCCAATACAAGACAGCAGGAGAATTGTGCTCATTAGATCCAGTTAATGTTTGCAGATATTTCAATCATCGATTTGAGGCTATGATGTCCTTCATCTGCAATAAAAAAAATCCACCTCTTGGAGAAGTTGTGGATTTCTTTTGGAGAAAAGAGTACCAAGCAAGAGGTGCTCCTCATATTCATATGCTGTTGTGGATCAAGGATGCCCCAAAATTTGGAACAGATTCTGATGATGCAGTTTTAAGTTTCATCGAAGGATATGCAACATGTGCTATACCTAAAAGCACAGAAGAGAAACACTTAAAAGAGCAAGTTTTACGTTTCCACAGTCATCGGTGTGGAAAATACTGTCGACGAAAGTACAAGAGTAAAGAAAAATTCTACACAAAATGTCGATTTGGATTTCCACGACCTGTTCTTTCAAAAGGAAGAGTCAACAGTTTTATGTCAGCTGTGCGACATACTATTACAAGAAAATTGCCTAAGAATACCTACAAGCTAAGAAGAAAAGAAGAGTCAAAATATATAAATAACTACAATCCAGTCATTTTATCCATGTGGAATGCTAACATGGATATACAGTATGTAGCTGACAATTCTATTGAAATTGCTCGGTATGTCACATCTTACATCACTAAATCTGAGAAAACAGAATTGAAAGAAATGTGGGAAGAGATTTCTCACGAGAAGACTGTCAGTAAAAAGCTATACAGTTTCAGTTTAAAGATGTTATCGCATCGAGAAATTGGATCCTACGAATGCTCAGATAGGTAATCATCTGCAAGTCTGTACTCCAAATCCAGAAGAATAATTTAGGTAAGTTTAGCCTTGCAGAAATGCGAAATCAGGTACTGAAATCTGTTGGAGAAATTGAATATTTGGCAGAGAATGACCCGGAAAGTACAGATATTTTGAAATCAAACATGTTGGACACATATTACCCAAAAAGAAGTCGTCCTCTTGAGAACATGTGTCTCTATGAAGTGCTGCAGAACTACATTTTTACACGGAAAGCCACAGAAGACATCAACAATGGAAAATATAAAGTCATTGGTGAGGAAGGATGTTTGGTGAAGCAAACAAAAGGAAGCTTGATTAATCACAGGAAGCTGAGTTGCGACACTCCTGACAAAAAGGAATTTTACTACTTAGCACTTTTACAGCTGTTTAAACCATGGCGTTCAGAGGATGAAATACTTGGAGATTTTCAGAGCCATGAAGATTCCTTTAATGCTTGCAAAGATACGATTGAATGCAGTACTTTCACAAATTATGTGCAAATGTTAAATGAAGAAATTGAACAGGAAGCTACAATTGCAGCTGAAGTAGCTAGAGACAGTTCTCAAGCCAAAGTTCTGGAACGCTCAGTCAAGATCCCCTAGGACAACCAATCGTAGAAAATGAAGCTGCAATAGCAATGACTGAAGTGGAAACAGCTATGAATCAAGCTCAGGAAGATTTAGTAGACTTACCAAATTTGGAACAGCAACTGAATGAAGAACAAAAACAAATTTATGATGAAAGTCACAAAAAAAATTTACCATGGATTACTACATGAAAAGAAAGAGTGCTCATGCGCATCATTTGAACCAATCAGGATGTATGTGAGTGGACAAGCTGGAACCGGAAAAAGTTTCTTAATTAAAGTCATCCGAAGCTACCTACAGCAAAAAACAGATTCAACTTTGTCTTGTGTTGTTACTGCTCCAACTGGGTTAGCAGCATATAACATAAAATGAATTACCTTACATCGCTTGCTAATGTTACCAGTGGAGCATGAGAACAAAATAGAATATCACAAGTTAACAGGAGAAGCATGCTTCGAAGTTTCAAGAGTGTTGAAGAAGATGCAAGTTCTCATTATTGATGAGGTAAGCATGGTATCAAACTTAATGCTTGCCTTTGTGCATTTAAGAATGCAGCAAATTCTAAAGAGAGACTATGACGTGTTATTTGGAGGAAAACATGTTATAGTTTTTGGGGATCTTCTGCAGCTCACTCCAGTTAAAGGACAACCAGTGTTTAACACTGTGACACATGAATTGAAGACACAAAGAAGTCATTAGGAAGTATTGGTAATGTGAATATTTGGTCATTCTTTGAGTACAAAGAACTCACTACCAATATGAGGCAAGCAAACGATGAAGATTATGCAAGTATTCTGAAAGATATCAGAATTGGACTACTCACAGAAGTTGGCAGAGAAGCATTACAGAGTCGGTTGCTACATAATTTATTTCCAAATGAAGAAATAGTTGCAGAGAAAATATACCAGAACATTGCTGAAAATAATACTGTAATCTGCTTAATGCCAACACTACGTGAATGCTCGATATTCAATGAGGAACTTTTGAAATTATAAAAGGAAGAGATTAAGAAAATGGAAGCAGTGGACAAAATTCAGCATGAAGGAATTACTATTACATTAACAGGCAAACTGAAAAATAAATTGGATTCTCTAGAGAAGAATATTTCGAAAACAGCTGGATTAGAAAAAAATCTTTATGTTTGTATGAACTGTCAAGTATTTTTAAGAAGAAATTTGGATGTAGAAAAAGGTTTAGTGAATGGAGCTATGGGTAAAGTTGTGGGTTTTGTGAAATACCAGAAAAAAGATGGAATTGAATTTTTAAAAATAAAATTTGATCAGATTGAAGAGGTTAAAGACATTTGTCGTTGTTCAGTTCGTTTCTTGCTTGTGAAAGACTTATATGTACGTAGGAAGCAGTTTCCATTTTCTCTAGCATATGCTGTAACTATTCACAAATCTCAAGGATTAACTGTAGATAGTGCTTTTGTAAACATTGGTTCAACTGTGTTCAAAGAAGGTATGGCATATGTTGCTTTGTCACGAGTGAAAACATTATCTGGTCCATTCATGATAGACTTTGATGAGTCAAAAGTTAGTGCTGATGCAAACTGTGTAAAGGAATATAATAGATTAAGAAGAAGCTATGCTCCTCATTAAGGTCAGTATCCTGTGTTTGAAAAATGTGTTGTTTGTCGGAAAAGGAGAATTGAGAATATCTGTAATGAGGATGTACAGAAGAGAAAACAAAAGGAGAGTGATGTGACTGCAAGCAAAAAGAAAAAGGACAGTGTTGAAGAGGTTGTTGGTTGTCATTTTGAAAATAGCTCTGGTGTCAACTGCTACGCTAATGTAGTGCTGAATGTTGTATTTTATCTTGAAAGTTTGCAGGAGCAGATAATACTAAATCATGAAAAAAGATTCTGTTCTCTGCTGAGTTCTCTTTTTGAGAAGCTGAGTAACGATAAAACTAAAATAGAAAGTGCTTCTGATCTTAGAAAACTTTTAGATGTATGTTCTGGTAGTACACAGTTTACTCAAAATGTCCAGCAAGATGCACAGGGATTCTTGATGTATATTCTTATGGTACTGGAAGAAGAAGGGGTAGAAATTGAAAATATGTTTGGTCTGTCTTATAAATGGGAACATAGTTGTGAAAACTGTTTCAAGTAGGCCTGGGTGGTAAATTCCGTTCCGCTCGCGGAATTTGCGGAATTTGGGTAATTTCGCGTTCCGCGGAGAACGCGAAATTGCCCAAAATTCTGCATTCCGCGACTTCGCGAAATTTTTTGCTTGTTCGCGTTCTAAAAATGCGTGTTCGCGAGATATTTCTCCCCGAGCACGCAAACAGCGATTGTGAACAGGAAAAAAGCATCGCGAACAAGCAATTCCGCATGTTCGCGGAATTTCTGCGTGTTCGCGGAGATTTTTTACCGTTTCGCGGAGATTTGCGGAACGCGATTACGCAAATTCCGCCCACCCCTAGTTTCAACACATGCAGCTCTAATGTTGATTCTGAAAGATTCATATATTTAACATTACCAGAGTCAATCAGTCACTTTTAGTAAATTAGTTAAAGATGCCAATCACAGCATGGAATGTTCTAAATGTAAATCAGACATGTTTTCAACGTTATTTTTAAAGAAATATGGACAGTATGTAATTTTAATGATGCAACGTTGTAGAGCTGATGGATCAAAATTGGACACTTCTATAAAGAAGTTTGTAGGAAAACAATTATCAATATCAGGAAAAACTTTTGTTGCAGTTGCAATAATTTTCCATGATGGACCTACGATAACTTCTGGTCATTACACAGTTTATCTTAAATGTGAAAAAGGCTGGACACTGTGTAATGATTCTCAATTGATTTTCAAGCAAAGTTTGCCTGCAGAATTACCAAATTCCTATTTATTTTTTCTAAAACCAAAATTTTAGATACAAATTGCAACATCTGAACAAATAATTTTTGGTGATTTTATTGGATTACCATTGGATATTTCATCAAAAAAGAATTGAAAAATTACCATTTGGCCTCATGGAAAGGTAAAAATTTCTCTTGTGGACTTCTTTGACAGATATTATTTGGGTGTATGAGCTTAAGCAACAAGAGTTACAGACGTTATTTATTACAAATAGTTATTGTTGCTAGATGATATTTTTATTATATATATTATATTTCTATCAAGGTATGTTTTACTGAGAAGAGATTCAGGGCTTTTTTTAAACAATCTTTCAGATTGTTAATTTTTTTGCCCGCTGTTAAGTGATAAATGCAATTGGTTTCACAATTTGCAGTGAAATTCAATATATTCTGAAAAGAGCAAAAAAAGGGCAAAACATGTATTTGTTAAATATGAAAATATGTGTAATGTATTGTAAAATGTATTGTTAAATATTAATACTTTTTTTGTTTTGTTACAGATTGAGAAAGAAATTTTATGAAAATTAATCCTTTTTTTCTAGCAATTTAAAAAAACCATTTAATGAAAATTAAGTTGGTCAGGTAAGCTTGAAATATCTGTATTTATCACACATTTATTTTCGTAGTTCCTTGTTTTCAGTTCTCCTCACTCTGCTGTTGTCATTTCTCTTGTGGTCCCTGAAGTACATTGAAGGGTGTAATAAATATTTTATTTAAAAAAAAAAAAAAAAAGGTTCGCGTACGGTACGCGCACTGTAATTAAAAAAAAAACAAAAAACAGATGAAATAAATAAAAATAAAAAATTGTGAGGTAGGGTGGCTCTTAAAAGAGCCCTTGTGTTAATACAGGGACAGAGGAAAGAAAGAATGGGAGTATTAGAAGGAACCGCACTTGTGCTGCTCAATCTTATTATCTATTAGAGGAATACTAGATTCCCCCACAGCAATAAGTGAGTAACAAGCGATGCACCTTATTTGTACCCTCTGAAACCGAGGGTAGATGTCCAGAGGAGCAGAAGAGGGTGATGCTCCCACCGCAGAGGAAGTGCTCGGCTGAGCTGCCGAAGATGTACTCGGCTGAGCTTCTGCGGATGTGCTCGGGTGACTTACTGAAAGGTTTGCTTCAGTATGTCGAGCAAAAGTCCTGGGATGTACATCCCTAGTGTGTCTCACCATGGTGTGATTACCAAAGGAATACTTCTTCCTTGGATTACCTCTAGATAAGACACGCTCACAAAGTGAGCAGGTGACTAATGGAGCATTTACCTTTTTCTGCCCCTCTGGAAAAGTGAAATACTCCCAAACAAAAGAATTCTTCTGTTTCCTCCTTCTCTGTCTAATGATGCTGCTGCCCTGCTCACACTCAGAAGAGGACTGCTGCTCTGCCATTGTATCCCAAAGACAATTCAGCTCCTTCTCCTAAGGAATCACAAGCAGTAATGAGGGGAATGGGTGTGGTGTTGGAAGTTTCTGGAAATGAAACAAGTTTAAACCAATGAAAAGTGTTGTTTCTGGATCACATGACCTACCGTGCGCGCTACATACGCTTACCGTACGCGCACGGTAAAAGTATGCATGCGCGTACGTGAGACACGTGCACGCGCGCATACGCATTAGAGGCAGGTGCGCACGCGTGCATGCGCATTAGAAGCACACGCGCACGCGCACGTACGTACGGCGGTTCCGCGTAACGTGCGCTCGCGCGTGCGCATAGGGAGCAAGTGCTTACGCGTCGCACGCGAATTACGAAAACATACGTAAATCGCGTACGCATGCGCACACGGAGCATAAACATTACGTACGTGCACCGTACATAAAAAGGTACCGTGCGCGTACGGTAAGCTTACCGTACGCGCACGGTAAAAAAATCCTAAAAAAAAAAAAAAAGGTTTGCAGAAGATATTAACTATGTTATTCAACTATATCTAACCATTTTTTTAAAAAAGGTGAACCTTTCTATATTGCAGGATACAGTAAATCAATGATTATAAACATAGGTAGCATATTGTTTTAAAAAAAAAAAAAAGAAAAAAGAAAAAGAAAAAAAAAGGATTTTAAAAACCTTACAAATTCACTTTAAAAAGCCATAGGTTTCACACACGTTATAGTTAGGAATTAGCATTTTAAAAACCTTGCAAATTCACTGAAAAAAACATAGGTTTCACACACGTTATAGTTAGGAATTAGCATTTAAAAAACCTTGCAATTTCAATGAAAAAACCATAGGTTTCACACATGTTATAGTTAGCTGGACATATCACTCGTACAAAACCATTGAAATTCCCCTGTTATAGTTAGTTCAGCTAACTATAACTCGCGCGCCCGCAATCCACTGCTGATGACGTCACATATTACATAACTCATGACATGGTCAGTGACATCACTCATGACATCACTGATGACATCTCAAATGACATCACTGATGACATCACTGATGACATCATCCATGTGAAAAATTACCACATCTTCTCACACCCTAATATAACCTTTGATACACCGACTAAAACTTTAAGAGTTCCATTCTCAAAACCATATATACTGCAATACCAATCATTACCTACCCACTTAATAACTCTTAGGTCTTCATATACCTCCACTCACTCACCTGCACAGTCACTCATACTTACAGTCACTCCGTACAAAACTAGCATATACATTTATACACTTATATAGACACTCACACACTAACAAGTATCCATAGAGCTACTCTTACACCTACTCAGTCATGCAAATAATCACACTCCCATTTACTCACCTATGCAGTTATATACACTCAAGTTCACTTACTCATAAAAATAGTATCACATTCTTACACTCTTATAGAATCATTGATACAAGCACACACTCATCCATACAGTCACTTTCACAATCACACACTCTCACATCTACCCACTTATATACTCTAACACGCACAGATACTGCCTTTCACATATGTATGTTGTTACAAATGTACCACTGAGATATACTTTCAATCCCTAACACGCCCATACATACACTCACTCAACCATACAGTCCATCACAGATGCACTCTTAAAACCATGCACCCACTGAATCACCCACTCACACATCTATGCATAGAGTCACACACACCCTACCCACACAAACACTCAGACACCCATACAGATACTCAAACAACCAATCAAAAACTTATATAGACACTCATATAGCTATTCACAAAACCATGCAGCCACTAATACACCAACATACAGACACATACAGACATTTACACAGTTTCGTCACTAGTCTGCAGTAAGATACATTTAATGGCTCACTTATAGAATCATGTTACGCACCACAGAAAATCATCCATTTACACACTTGTACACCCACTCATTCTTCAACAGGCCTTTCCCTATATATATTAAACGTATTAAAATTTTTCAGAAACACATACTCAATGGATGATGTCATCAGTGATGTCATCAGTGATGTCATTTGAGATGTCATCAGTGATGTCATGAGTGATGTCACTGACCATGTCATGAGTGATGTAATATGTGACGTCATCAGCAGTGGATTGCGGGCGCGCGAGTTATAGTTAGCTGAACTAACTATAACGGGGGAATTTCAATGGTTTTGTACGAGTGAAATGTCCAGCTAACTATAACATGTGTGAAACCTATGGTTTTTTCATTGAATTTGCAAGGTTTTTTAAATGCTAATTCCTAACTATAACGTGTGTGAAACCTATGGTTTTGTCAGTGAATTTGCAAGGTTTTTAAAATGCTAATTCCTAACTATAACGTGTGTGAAACCTATGGTTTTTTAAGTGAATGTATATATATATATATATATTCACAGAAAAAACCATAGGTTTCAGGCACGTTATAGTTAGGAATTAGCATTTAAAAAACCTCAGAAATTCACTGAAAAAACCATAGGTTTCAGGAGTGTTATAGTTAGCTGGACTTTTCACTTGTGCAAAACCATTGAAATTCCCCCGTTATAGTTAGTTCAGCTAACTATAACTCGCGCGCCCGCAATGCACTGCTGATGACGTCACATATTACATCACTCATGACGTGGTCAGTGACATCACTCATGACATCACTGATGACATCTCAAATGACATCACTGATGACATCACTGATGATATCATCCAGTGAATATGTGTTTTCTGAAAATTAAATATGTTTTATATATGTATATCTCAAGGTCGATGGAAGAATAAATGGGTATATAAGTGTCTAAATGGATGATTTGTTTTTAAAAAATTGATTGTGTAACTGACTGATTAAGTGTATCATAGTGAATACATGGCTTAGTGAGTAATGTTTAAATATGTAAATATCTCTATCAGTCTCTCACTTTGTGTATAAGTGGCTGCATGGGGTGTTGAGTAGCTACATGGGTGTCTATATAGGTTATTAGTTGGTTTTTTGATTATCAGTCTGAGTGTCTGCATGGTTCGGTGGGGGGGTATTACGTAGTGCATAGGTGCATGAATGAGTGACTCACTGTTTGTATGTGTTGAAGACAGCATGTGTGCAGGACTGTATGGGTGGATGAGTGTGTGTATGGGTGTGTTAGTGAGTAAATGACTGTCTCAATAGTGTCTTTATGAGTAACTACATATGTTTTAAACTAGTATATGTGACTATTGGTGTATATAAGTGAGTATATGTGAGAGTGAGAGATTAAAAGAGTTTCTGTATGAATAAGTATGTGTTTCTATAAGTGATTGTTTAAAAGACTAAGTATGTGTAAGTTTCCGTAGAAGTAAGTGTGGTGGTGTGTGTATAACTGTATTTGCAAATAAATGTATGTTTGATTCTTTATTAGCATGAGTGACTATGTGTGTGAGTAACTCTATGGATGAGTGGCATTGTGTAACAGGATGTATAGGTGCATGAGTACATATGATGAGTGAGTACATGCATGAGTGACTGTATAGGACTGTTGGTGAATTAGTGTATGTGTATGTGGATCTTAGAATTACTGAAGAGGTTGTTGTAACTGGTATTGCTATGTCCATTGTTTTGAAAATTTTAGTCTCTATTTTTGAATGTGTGTATCAAAGGTTATATTAGGGTGAGAGGAGGTCTGTCACTCTATCACAAGGATGATGTCATCAGTGATGTCATCAGTGATGTCATTTGAGATGTCATCAGTGATGTCATGAGTGATGTCACTGACCATGTCATGAGTGATGTAATATGTGATGTCATCAGCAGTGCATTGCGGGCGCGCGAGTTATAGTTAGCTGAACTAACTATAATGGGGGAATTTCAATGGTTTTGCACAAGTGAAAAGTCCAGCTAACTATAACACCCCTGAAACCTATGGTTTTTTTAGTGAATTTCTGAGGTTTTTTAAATGCTAATTCCTAACTATAACGTGCATGAAACCTATGGTTTTTTTCTGTGAATTTCAAAGGTTTTTTAAATGCTAATTTCTAACTATGCCTACAGAGATAGGACATGTGAAGAAAGAAGAAAAAATGGACAGAAAGAAAAAAAAGAAGTGCAGAAAGAAGCAACAGAAGTCCTCAAAGACAAAGAAAAGTGCAGGAAGAAGGATAACGTGCAGAAAGAACAAAAAGAAGAGCAGAAAAAAGCCTTGTTGCAAAATCATCCTGTACCCTCAACTTTTTCAGACGGATACTGGTGGTAACTGAGTCTGACTAACCAGTCCTAGAGCCAGTGCTATGTTAAAAGACACTTAGAATACAGTGAAAACACCTACATACACTAGGGAACATTATGCGTTGGGGTCCCCCTGTGATTAGCATGACCTCCTCTGTAAGCCCCTAGTATATAATAGGGCAGGGGGATTAAAACTACCTCTTAAAACAGGCCACAGGGCGTTTTTGCACACGTTAACTCAGGCCCCGTCCCCTCCCTTCACCACTGTGTAAACACGCCCTGTGTCCGTTTTTATTTGGGAGATTAAGTTCATTTGAATCCTGAGGGTCCCTAGGGTCCAACTAGCCCACTAGGTACCTCCAGTAAGTGCCACAGCGCTGCGTTGCAGAGAGGTGTAAAAAGTGGCACGGCCTGGACCACCTCTCTGCAATGCAGCTCAGTGGCGCTTACTGGAAGCACTTGGTGGGCTAGTTAGCCCCCAGGTGCCCTCAGTATTGAAGGGAAATTATATCCCCAATTTAAAACGTGCCATAGTGCGTGTTTGCACACGTCACCTCAGGGCCCGTCCCCTCCCTTCACCACTGTGTAAACGCGCCCTGTGGCTGTTCTAAGTTGAGAGATTAAGTCCCCTTGAATCCTAAGGGTCCCTAGGGTCAAACTAGACCACTAGGTACCTCCAGTAAGCGCCACAGAGCTGCGTTGCAGAGAGGTGTAAAAAGGGGCTTGGCCTCAGAACACCTGTCTGCAGCGCAGCTCCCTCGCGCATACTGGAGATGCCCAGTGGGCTAGTTGGCCCTCAGGGACCCTCAGTATAGAAGAGGAATTAATTCCCCAACTTACAACTCGCCAGGGGGCGCGTTTGCAGATTGCTGCAAGGAGGGGGCGTGGCCTCCGGCACAATGCCAGTCTTTTATTTATTTTAATTTTTTAATAAGGGGGGCTGTGTGGTTCCCCTTCTTATTCTAATTTATTGGCCCTGATGACCCCATCCCCCAGGACCTGTCTCCTAATTATATTTTTTTGACCCCAATCCCCAGGGCCGGACACTGTTTTTTATTATTTTTAAAAAATATATATTTAGACACACCTAGGACATGCTGGACAAACCGTACGTACCTGTCACCATGACAATTTGCGTGATATTCATTAAAAGGCGACTATACATACAATGAATCCACGTGGAATGTATTTACACCACTAGTGAAGCTCTGACATGTCTGATGCCCTACCGTGCCAAATCCCGGTAGACACCCTTGTCGTTTATTTATACAAACATGGGTAGCTATTGACGGGCACATTTAATACACATGCACACCAAGCCATTCAAAGGGGATTCGACAAAAATTCGACCAAAACTATGCAAGAAACCCCCCTCACGGTTAATAAAACACACATCCACTGCCAGATGTGTAATACTTTTTATTTTACTCTCTGGAAAGGGGACGAACATCACTTGAGAGTCACAGCGCGCTCCTGGCAGAGCCCAATGCTGTGTTACACCCACCATTGCCTGCTGAGTGCCACACACCTCTGTGTTGTATTCCACTAGCTAGTGTATATGCTATGACACTCTCTAGCCCATGTGCACTGTAACACCACCCCGTGAATATGTCATGCCACACTTGTCTTCGCACGGGTTATATTGTCCCATCTAACGTGCCTTCCTCGATGCCTATGTTATAACGCACAGTGCTGTGCCATACATATTACAATCTGGGATCCATATCTTTGTCACAGTGCATATGCAACGTTACACTCCCCAGCACATATTTTATATTACAACTTTAGAGACTAGTTAGGTTACACAACACTGCCCTGTGCATATTACACTCCAAGGCGCATATAGCATAGCAAGCGCTAGAGCCTGTGCTATCTCGCGCTCTCCAATGAATCTGTCATTGCGCACAATGTATTGCATATTATATTTCACGCCCGGTTCATCTTATATCACACTTTTTGGTGCATAGTTTATACCATACACTATATCTAGTTTTCAATCGTGCTCTCAGGACTATGTTCTATATAACACTGTGTTCACCTACCCTTTTCACGGGCATTACATTTTGCGATAGGGGGTGGAGGGTCAGGGGGTGTTTCTGCCAAGTGAGCCCGGAGTCACAGTCACAAACGTCCTCTTCTTCCTGAATAAAAGTGAGATTATGCTGCATACTTGTTCATATTTTAAGTAGTTTGCACAGACACACGTTTTAAAAACAAGAAAGTTCCTAATACCCGCCTTCTCTGAACAGTTAGCTTGCTGCACCATCCTCCTCCTCCCTATCCTCTGTTGTGTGAATCCATGGACTAGCCTCCTCCCTCCTGCCATGCATGGTCTGATGTGCTGCCACTGCCCTCAATTTAGTATGATGTACCAGTCCACTCCTCCTGCCCTCCATTGCCCAATTCTATGCCCCATCATTGACCTCCTGCTTAAACTCTGTGCTTAGCTTGCTGCCCCTATTCTCCTTCCCCCTGCTCCGATGTCTTTGTGCGTGCCCCTGTTCCATCCTTTTTGCCCACCATGTTCCATGGACCTGCCACTCCTATCTACTCTGAGTGTTCTGTTGAGCTGCCACTCCCCTCCTACCTGCCTAGCATTGTCACATGCCATGCCCCTATCCTCTTCCTCCTGTCCTACATGGTCCATTGTACTGCCACACCATTCTGCCCTCCCTGGTCTGTTGTGCTGCAACTGCTCCTCCTGCCTGCCCCGTGCGGTCTGTTGTGAGGCTCCTTCCCCTGAACTATCTTGTCTGTGCACAGGTCCTGACCCTCCCTTCTATCCTCCATCGTCCTTTGTGCATGCCCCTGCACCCTCCTTCTTGCCCATCATAGCCATTGTGCTGCCACTAACCCTCCCACTGGCCATGCATGGTCTTCTCTGCTGCCATGGCCCCTCCCACCTTCCCTGTGTGGTCAGTTAGCTGCCCCTGGCCCCCTCCCACCTTCCCTCCATGGTCTGTGTGTATGCCATCACAGTCTCACTGTTGCTCTTCATGATGTGTCTTGCTTCTAGTGCCCATCCTGCCTGACCTCCATGGCTATCTTGCTGCTCCTGCCCTGCCCCCTTGCCCCCAGCCCTCTGTTTACATGTGCAGACCCCTACTCCCTCAATCCTGGCTTGTCTGTTCCATTGTAATGCCCCTGATCCGTCCCTCCTGCCCTTTATGGTCTGTTATGCTGCAGCTTTCTCTCCTGGCTGTCCATTATGGTCAGCTAGCTACCATTGCCTCTTGCCCCTCTGTTCTCTGTAGTCCATGTGCATGGTCCTGTCCCCTCCCTCTTGCTTTCTATGGATTGTTGTTCTGCACTCCTGTCCCGCATGCCCTGTGTGGTGTATTGTGCTGCTGCAAACTCTGATGCCTGCCCTGCAGGGTCAGTTTGGTGCACCTCTCCATGTCCCTCCTGTCCTCTGTTTCCAAGTCCATGTCCCTACCCCATTTCCTTCCATGATCCAATGTACCATACTTGCGAACATTTTGAACTTGGTAAGAGGGAGATTTTGAAAAAAAACTTTGGTATTGATTTTCCCCTTTGAGTCACAGTGAAAAAGAGGAGATTATAGACAGGAGACAGATCAAATAAAGCCCATTTGAGCTTAAAAACATTGGACGTTTCCTGGCTGAATCGGGTCTGTTGGCTTGTATGGTTATACTACCATTGCCTCTTCCTTCTGCCCACAATGGTCTATTACATTGCCACAGCCTCTCTTGCAAGTCCTGTATTGTTGGTTTGTTGCCCCTGCCCCCCTTTCCACTGCCCTCCATAGTCTGTTGTGCTGCCACGGCCCTTCCTGCCTGCTCAGTGTGGTTAAATTGTTGCCTTTGCACCCTCCTACCTGCCTTCAATTTTCAGAGTCCGTGCCCCTGGACTCTGCCTCTCAACAGTATCCTAATAACAACTAGATTGCTAACATTCTATATTTATTACAAAAGTGTGGAACGCCTGACGTCATCTTGATGTAATCAAAACTGTAATACCTAGAGCATTTCCTTCAGAAATTACATATATGAGAGGGTCTTATTGGCATCAAAATTATGGTTAGTGCTCTAAAAGACTAAAATAAGGACATATTTTCTGAGTTTTCAAATAGCGACAAAGCACTTTTAAATTATTTGTTATCTTTATGTTTTTTTATCCAGTTGACCACTTGATTAAATGTTGCACTTAGGAGAGAGGATGTGGTGTTACTTTCAGAACTGCAGACTTTGCAACTGGGGAACCAGGTTGGAGTTTCTGCTTCAGCTCGACATTCTGTGATTCTGGTCAAATCACTTAGTCTCCCCATGTCTACAACCAAAATGAATTTGTTCTTGTGTGATGTAACCAATGCTCATGTAAAGCACTCCAATACCTGACAAGTCTGCACTATATAACACTGCAAAAACACAAAATGATAAGTGTTTTGCACACTTCTGTCATTGGGCTATATTTGGGCTACATCTGGGTGATTTTGGGCTACATTTGGGCTCTTTTGTCTCCGGTGGCCATCTTGGGAGATTTATTTGTTATGAAGTTTCCTAATTTCCTCATGTACTTCAGTCTCCTCAGTAGGAAATGCTTTCAGTTTTTTACTTTGATTCCATCATGAAGGTATTCAGATGTGTCACACATTTGCCATAAATTCAGAATGTTAGCACTGTTTTTGCTCATTAGATCACTGTAGTAAAGCTACTGCTCACGAGGGAAAACTGCTGCTGGTATTGAAAGTGCATGTTTCAGTCTGCATGTCAGAATTTTTTAATGAAATAGAAGAGGATTTGAGAAGTCACTCAAAATGTGCCCTAATTTTTCTTTCTGCAGCACTAATCATACTTTTTATGGAAAAATGAACCCCCTCATTTTGTTCCTTTTTAAATTAAATGTTTTAAGAGTTACCACTTTAATCCAAGCAAGATGGCTTCAGGTGTGCCATATGTTTATCATAAGTAGGACTGTTAGCGCTCTAGTTTTTCTTTGGAACACTCTGGGAAGCTGCAGTAGAACACAAAGGAATCAACTGACAGTCTCTGCCCTTGTTGGATGTACATGTTTTACTGAGAATGTCAGACTTCATTCTCACATGACTGAGAAAGATAATGTGAATTTACAGAAAATAAGCTCTCAGTTTAGCTTATAGATCACCTTCCAAACCTATGTGGGAAAAGCATGAGAAAATATTTTTCTCTCAATCATGATATCCCAGCAGAAGGCTTTTTCACATGGTGAAATCACCTTAGAACATACCACAATTCCTAAAATGAGTATGGTACCATCAACAAATGATTTATAATGTAACTAAAGTCTTAAAACCTTCTATTAACTGCAATGCTTTTTAATGAGGTGCTATCATGTATATTGGTCCCAAGATGGCTGCCAACACTTCTTGGATGAAGTGCTGACAGCAAATCAGATCTCAGGATGAGATGTGTGGTTAGGCTCCGCCCACATATATATATGATTTTACTTTTGATTTTCTCAGGAACTACTGAACAGATTGACACCAGACCTGCAAAAGGCACTTCCCTGACCTGAGGACTACCTCTCTGCCAAATTTCAAGTAATTCTGTTCAGCCGTTCGGGCTGTACCTTGGACTAAAGGTCCCTATGGAAAATTGCATGGGGAAAACGCGTTTTGGGACCCCCCTTTTTTCTCAGCCCCCGCTTGACGAATCCCCCCGAGACTTTCAGGGTAGGAGCAGAGCGGAGCGCCCCACCTATTTTGAAAATTTTGCGAGGATTCGTCAACCGGCGCCAAAGTTATTACAAATAGAATGTTGCGGATTTCCTATGGAAACACGGTCCTAGCTATAACTATCTACTGGCGACTGCCAGTAGATAATATATATATATATATATTATCTACTGGCGGTCGCCAGTAGATAGTTATAGTTAGGACCCTGTTTCCATAGGAAATCCGCAACATTCTATTTGGAATAACTTTGGCGCCGGTCGACGAATCCTCGCGAAATTTTCAAAATAGGTGGGGCGCTACGCTCCGCTCCTACCCTGAAAGTCTCGGGGGGATTCGTCAAGCGGGGGCTGAGAAAAAAGGGGGGTCCCAAAACGCGTTTTTCCCATGCATTTTTCCATAGGACCTTTAGACACAGCTACAGCCCGAACGGCCGAACAGAGTTACTTGAAATTTGGCAGAGAGGTAGTCTACAGGTCAAGGAAGTGCCTTTTGCAGGTCTGGTGTAAATCTGTTCAGTATGTCCTGAGAAAATAGCATTTAAAAGCATATATATATGTGGGCGGAGCCTAACCACACATCTCATCCTGAGATCTGATTGGCTGTCAGCACTTCATCCAAGAAGTGTTGGCAGCCATCTTGGGACCAATATACATGATAGCACCTCATTAAAAAGCATTGCAGTTAATAGAAGGTTTTAAGACTTTAGTTACATTATAAATCATTTGTTGATGGTACCATACTCATTTTAGGAATTGTGGTATGTTCTAAGGTGATTTTACCATGTGAAAAAGCCTTCTGCTGGGATATCATGATTGAGAGAAAAATATTTTCTCATGCTTTTACCACAGAGGTTTGGAAGGTGATCTATAAGCTAAACTGAGAGCTTATTTTCTGTAAATTCACATTATCTTTCTCAGTCATGTGAGAATGAAGTCTGACATTCTCAGTAAAACATGTACATCCAACAAAGGCAGAGACTGTCAGTTGATTCCTTTGTGTTCTACTGCAGCTTCCCAGAGTGTTCCAAAGAACTACTAGAGCGCTAACAGTCCTACTTATGATAAACGTATGGCACACCTGAAGCCATCTTGCTTGGATTAAAGTGGTAACTCTTAAAACATTTAATTTAAAAAGGAACAAAATGAGGGGGTTCATTTTTCCATAAAAAGTATGATTAGTGCTGCAGAAAGAAAAATTAGGGCACATTTTGAGTGACTTCTCAAATCCTCTTCTATTTCATTAAAACATTCTGACATGCAGACTGAAACATGCACTTTCAATACCAGCATCAGTTTTCCCTGGTGAGCAGTAGCTTTACTACAGTGATCTAATGAGCAAAAAGAGTGCTAACATTCTGAATTTATGGCAAATGTGTGACACATCTGAATGCCTTCTTGATGGAATCAAAGTAAAAAACTGAAAGTATTTCCTACTGAGGAGACTGCAGTAAATGAGGAAATTAGGAAACTTCATAACAAATAAGTCTCCCAAGATGGCCACCAGAGACAAAAGAGCCCAAATGTAGCCCAAATATCACCCAGATGTAGCCCAAGTATAGCCCAATGACAGAATGTCCCAGAATGTTCTTAAAAACAACTAGAGCGCTTACTGTCTTCATTATGACAAAAGTATGGCATACCTGAAGCCATCTTGATTGGAATAAACTGGTAACACTTAGAACATTTAATTTAAAAAGGAACACAATGAGGGGGTTCATTTTGCCATAGAAATTATGATTGATGCTGAAGAAAGAAAATGAGAGCACATTTTGAGTGACTTCTCAAATCCTCTTCTATTTCATTAAAAAATTCTGACATGCAGACTGAAACATGCACTTTTAATACCAGGAGCAGACTTCCATGGTGAACAGTAGTTTTACTACAGTGATCTAATGAGCAACTAGAGTGCTAACATTAAGAATTTATGGCAAATGTGTGACATATCTGAATACCTTCATGAGGGAATAAAAGTAAAAAACTGAAAGCATTTCCTACTGAGGAGACTGCAGTACATGAGGAAATTAGGAAACTTCATAACAAATAAATCTCCCAAGATGGCCACCGGAGACAAAAGAGCCCAAATGTAGCCCAAAATCACCCAGATGTAGCCCAAATATAGCCCAATGACAGAAGTGTGCAAAACACTTATTATTTTGTGTTTTTGCAGTGTTATATAGTGCAGACTTGTCAGGTATTGGAGTGCTTTACATGAGCATTAGTTACATCACAAAAGAACAAATTCATTTTGGTTGTAGACATGGGGAGACTAAGTGATTTGACCAGAATCACAGAATGTCGAGCTGAAGCAGAAACTTCAACCTGGTTCCCCAGTTGCAAAGTCTGCAGTTCTGGAAGTAACACCACATCCTCTCCCCTAAGTGCAACATTTAATCAAGTGTTCAACTGGATAAAAAAACATAAAGATAACAAATAATTTAAAAGTGCTTTGTCGCTATTTGAAAACTCAGAAAATATGTCCTTATTTTAGTCTTTTAGAGCACTAACCATAATTTTGATGCCAATAAGACCCTCTCATATATGTAATTTCTAAAGGAAATTACAGTTTTGATTACATCAAGATCATGTCAGGCGTTCCACACTTTTGTAATAAATATAGAATGTTAGCAATCTAGTTGTTCATTAGGATACTTTTGAGAGGCAGAGGCCAGGGGCACGGACTCTGAAAATTGAAGGCAGGTAGGAGGGTGCAAAGGCAACAATTTAACCACACTGAGCAGGCAGGAAGGGCCATGGAAGCACAACAGACTATGGAGGGCAGTGGAAAGGGGGGCAGGGGCAACAAACCAACAATACAGGACTTGCAAGAGAGGCTGTTGGAGGGAAGATCTATTACGGGTCAAGGAAGCTAGGGGCGGTCCCCAGAGCCCCGGGAGCCACCACAGAACTGAGCTGGAGAGTGAGTCAGGGACCAAAGGGGCACCTTAATTTGAGCCGGGGTGCCAAGGAACGCTTGCTCCAAAAATGAAGAAAACAGACATCTGAGACATGGAATTGGAGGCAGAATACAATGGCAGTTTAATGAGAATATGCAACTTCAAAGAAACCGCAGAATAGAGACATAAAGTACAAAATACAGAATCCAGATAATCATACAGCTGTCATGATATTCTCTGTATCTCAATTAATGTACTGACAGAGAGAGAGAGAAAACACATCTATAAATGCATCATGAGAAACAAGTTACACCAAGGAAAATGTTACCTAGGAACACTCACGTTTACTCTTAGAGCAAGCATTCCTGCAATTACAATACAAAATCTTTTAAATGCAAAAGTAAAGAGAACAATGGTTAAACATAACATGACATTTCATATAGGTAAAATAGAATAAGATACTTCAAGCAAAGCAGAGCAAGACATTTTAAGCAAAGGAAGACAAGAGCTCCCAGCTCTTGGGGAAAACCTGCACAGCCTGTTAACCTACATACAGACGGCGAGGTAGTCCGTCGATATCTGTGGGTGCTTCCTTTTTATATCATTTTGTGGGCTCCTTTGCACGCTACATCTACCTACGTATGCTACCCAAAAGCTTTGTCTGCAGATTTTACCAGACATTTCGTCATTTACCCACTTAATGCTGACAATGGACTGGGTGAAAAGGTCAGTCTCTCAGGCCAATCGCTTATCGTAAGTTCCATAGAGCAAGCAGAAAATAATGGGTATTGTACGGGAATTCAATATATTCATGTATAAAATCTCCTCAGTTCTCCTAACTTGACGCTCTGTGGTTGCCACTTCCTTAAAAGCGGGAAACCTGCCCAGGAAGCAGGTACCAGTCCAGGATGCAGCCTACCGTATGTCGACAGCTTCAGGAGGATGTTGAACTTTGATACCGAGCACGGAGCACTCGGGTAGGGTGGGGGCTACTAGTTTGGAGCAGAAGGCCTCGCAGACCTGCCTTCAGACTGCTATACACTAAAATTGCAGAGCTATGGTCAATTTAACAAAGAGGCCTACATATTGAACAGAAGGGCCTACACAGGGGTTTTATGCTGGCTGAGTGGTAAGGATGTCTCAGGATAATTATATAGCAACACAGGACCCGCTGGTCAATTTAATACGGCCTACAAATGCGGCTGGCAGGGCAAGGACAAGGGTCTCATACTTGAGGTGTGGACAGAACCGGCCAGGGGCCCCCTGTGATACAAAATCTACCCTCCTTCAAGGCTTTGGCAATGTAATAGACCATTGTGGGCAGAAGGAAGAGGCAATGGAAGTACAACCATACATGCCAACAGACCCGATTCAGCCAGGAAACGTCCAATGTTTTTAAGCTCAAATGGGCTTTATTTGATCTGTCTCCTGTCTACAATATCCTCTTTTTCAATGTAACTCAAAGGGGAAAATCAATACCCCAGTTTTTTTTCAAAATCTCCCTCTTACCAAGTTCAAAATGTTCGCAAGTATGGTACATTGGATCATGGAAGGAAATGGGATAGGGACATAGACTTGGATAACAGAGGACAGGAGGGACATGGAGAGGTGCACCAAACTGACCCTGCAGGGCAGGCATCAGGGTTTGCAGCAGCACAATACACCACACTGGGCATGCAGGACGGGAGTGCAGCACAAAAATCCATAGAAAGCAAGAGGGAGGGGACAGGACCATGCACATGGACAACAGAGAACAGAGGGGCAAGAGGCAATGGTAGCTAGCTGACCATAATGGACAGAGAGGAGAGAAAGCTGCAGCATAACAGACCATAAAGGGCAGGAGGGACGGATCAGGGGCATTACAATGGAACAGACAAGCCAAGAGGGAGGGAGTAGGGGTCTGCACATGTAAACAGAGGGCTGGGGGCAAGGGGGCAGGGCAGGAGCAGCAAGATAGCCATGAAGATCAGGCAGGATGGGCACTAGAAGCAAGACACACCATGAAGAGCAACAGTGAGACTGTGATGGCATACACACAGACCATGGAGGGAAGGTGGGAGGGGGTCAGGGGCAGCTAACTGACCACACAGGGAAGGTGGGAGGGGCCATGGCAGCACAGAAGACCATGCATGGCAAGTGGGAGGGTTAGTGGCAGCACAATGGCTATGATGGGCAAGAAGGAGGGTGCAGGGGCATGCACAAAGGACAATGGAGGATAGAAGGGAGGGTCAGGACCTGTGCACAGACAAGAAAGTTCAGGGGAAGGGGCCTCACAACAGACCGCACGGGGCAGGCAGGAGGAGCAGTTGCAGCACAACAGACCAGGGAGGGCAGAAGGGTGTGGCAGTACAATGGACCATGTAGGTCAGGAGGAAGAGGATAGGGGCATGGCTTGTGGACAGGCAGGGTGGAGGTGGCAGGGAAAGGTTGCAGTCATCTGACAATGCTAGGCAGGTGGGAGGGGAGTGGCAGCTCAACAGAACACTCAGAGTAGATAGGAGTGGCAGGTCCATGGGACATGGTGGGCAAAAAGGATGGAGCAGGGGCATGCACAACGACATCGGAGGGCAGGGGGAAGGAGAATAGGGGCAGCAAGCTGAGCACAGAGTTTAAGCAGGAGGTCAATGATGGGGCATAGAATTGGGCAATGGAGGGCAGGAGGAGTGGACTGGTACATCATACTAAATTGAGGGCAGTGGCAGCACATCAGACCATGCATGGCAGGAGGGAGGAGGCTAGTCCATGGATTCACACAACAGAGGATAGGGAGGAGGGGGATGGGGCAGCAAGCTAACTGTTCAGAGAAGGCGGGTATTAGGAACTTTATTGTTTTTAAAACATTGTGTCTGTGCGAACTACTTAAAATATGAACAAGTATGCAGCATAATCTCACTTTTATTCAGGAAGAAGAGGACGTTTGTGACTGTGACTCCGGGCTCACTTGGCAGAAACACCCCCTGACCCTCCACCCCCTATCGCAAAATGTAATGCCCGTGAAAAGGGTAGGTGAACACAGTGTTATATAGAACATAGTCCTGAGAGCAGGATTGAAAATGAAAACTAGATATAGTGTATGGTATAAACTATGCACCAAAATGTGTGATATAAGATGAACCGGGCGTGAAATATAATATGCAATACATTGTGCGCAATGACAGATTCATTGGAGAGCGCGAGATAGCACAGGCACTAGCGCGTGCTATGCGATATGCGCCTTGGAATGTAATATGCACAGGGCAGTGTTGTGTAACCTAACTAGTCTCTAAAGTTGTAATATTAAATTTGTGCTGGGGAGTGTAACGTTGCATATGCACTGTGACAAAGATATGGATCCCAGATTGTAATATGTATGGCATAGCACTGTGCGTTATAACATAGGCATCGAGGAAGGCACGTTAGATGGGGCAATATAACCCGTGCGAAGACAAGTGTGGTATGACATATTCACGGGGTGGTGTTACAGTGCACATGGGCTAGAGAGTGTCATAGCATATGCACTAGCTAGTGGAATACAACACAGAGGTGTGTGGCACTCGGCAGGCAATGGTGGGTGTAACACAGCATTGGGCTCTGTCAGGTGCGCGCTGTGACTCTCAAGTGATGTTCGTCCCCTTTCCAGAGAGTAAAATAAAAAGTATTACACATCCAGTAGTGGATGTGTGTTTTATTAACCGTGAGGGGGGTTTCTTGCATAGATTTGGTCGAATTTTTGTTGAATCCCCTTTGAATGGCTTGGTGTGCATGTGTATTAAATGTGCCCGTCAATAGCTACCCATGTTTGTATAAATAAACGACAAGGGTGTCTGCCGGGATTAGGCACGGTAGGGCATCAGACATGTCAGAGCTTCACTAGTGGTGTAAATACATTCCACGTGGATTCATTGCATGCATAGTCGCCTTTTAATGAATATCACGCAAATCGTCATGGTGATAGGTACGTACGGTTTGTCCAGCATGTCCTAGGTGTGTCTATAAATATATATTTTTTTAAAATAATAAAAAACAGTGGCCGGCCCTGGGGATTGGGGTCAAAAAAATATAATTAGGAGACAGGCACTGGGGGATGGGGTCATCAGGGCCAATACATTAGAATAAGAAGGGGAACCACACACACCCCTTCTTAAAAAATTAAAATAAATAAAAGGCTGGCATCGTGCCGGAGGCCATGACCCCTCCGTGCAGCTCTCTGCAAACGCGCCCCCAACAGGCATCTCCAGTATGCGCCAGGGAGCTGGGCTGCAGACAGGTGTTCTGAGGCCAAGCCCCTTTTTACACCTCTCTGCAACGCAGCTCTGTGGCGCTTACTGGAGGTACCTAGTGGTCTAGTTTGACCCTAGGGACCCTTAGGATTCAAGGGGACTTAATCTCTCAACTTAGAACAGCCACAGGGCGCGTTTACACAGTGATGAAGGGAGGGGACGGGGCCTGAGGTGACATGTGCAAACACGCACTATGGCACGTTTTAAATTGGGGATATAATTTCCCTTCAATACTGAGGGCCCCTGGGGGCTAACTAGCCCACCAAGTGCTTCCAGTAAGCGCCACTGAGCTGCATTGCAGAGAGGTGGTCCAGGCCGTGCCACTTTTTACACCTCTCTGCAACGCAGCTCTGTGGCACTTACTGGAGGTACCTAGTGGGCTAGTTGGACCCTAGGGACCCTCAGGATTCAAATGAACTTAATCTCCCAACTAAAAATGGACACAGGGCGTGTTTACACAGTGGTGAAGGGAGGGGACGGGGCCTGAGTTAACGTGTGCAAAAACGCCCTGTGGCCTGTTTTAAGAGGTAGTTTTAATCCCCATGCCCTATAATATACTAGGGGCTTACAGAGGAGGTCATGCTAATCACAGGGGGACCCCAACGCATAATGTTCCCTAGTGTATGTAGGTGTTTTCACTGTATTCTAAGTGTCTTTTAACATAGCACTGGCTCTAGGACTGGTTAGTCAGACTCAGTTACCACCAGTATCCGTCTGAAAAAGTTGAGGGTACAGGATGATTTTGCAACAAGGCTTCTTTCTGCTCTTCTTTTTGTTCTTTCTGCACGTTATCCTTCTTCCTGCACTTATCTTCGTATTTGAGGACATCTGTTGCTTCTTTCTGCACTTCTTTTGTTTCTTTCTGTGCATTTTTTCTTCTTTCTTCACATGTCCTATCTCTGTAGGCATAGTTAGAAATTAGCATTTAAAAAACCTTTGAAATTCACAGAAAAAACCATAGGTTTCAGGCACGTTATACTTAGGAATTAGCATTTAAAAAACCTCAGAAATTCTCTGAAAAAACCATAGGTTTCAGGGGTGTTATAGTTAGCTGGACTTTTCACTTGTACAAAACCATTGAAATTCCCCCGTTATAGTTAGTTCAGCTAACTATAACTCGCGCGCCCGCAATGCACTGCTGATGACGTCACATATTACATCACTCATGACATGGTCAGTGACATCACTCATGACATCACTCATGACATCTCAAATGACATCACTGATGACATCATCCTTGTGATAGAGTGGCAGACCTCCTCTCACCCTAATATAACCTTTGATACACACATTCAAAAATAGAGACTAAAATTTTCAAAACAATGGACATACCAATACCAGTTACAACAACCTCTTCAGTAATTCTAAGATCCACATACACATCCACTCATTCACCAACAGTCCTATACAGTCACTCATACATGTATTCACTCATCATATGTACTCATACACCTATACATCCTGTTACACAATGCCACTCATCCATAGAGTTACTCACACACATAGTCACTCATGCTAATAAAGAATCAAACATACATTTACTTGCATATACAGTTATACACACACCACCACACTTACTTCTACGGAAACTTACACATACTTAGTCTTTTAAACAATTACGTATAGAAACACATACTTATTCATACAGGAACTCTTTCAATCTCTCACTCTCACATATACTCACATATATACACCAATAGTCACATATACTAGTTTAAAACATATGTAGTTACTCATAAAGACACTATTGAGACAGTCATTCACTCACTAACACACCCATACACACACTCATCCACCCATACAGTCCTGCACACATGCTGTGTTCAACACATACAAACAGTGAGTCACTCATTCATGCACCTATGCACTACGTAATACCCCCCACCGAACCATGCAGACACTCAGACTGATACTCAAAAAACCAACTAATAACCTATATAGACACCCATGTAGCTACTCACCAACCCATGCAGCCACTTACACACAAAGTGAGAGACTGATACAGATATTTACATATTTAAACATTACTCACTAAGCCATGTATTCACTATGATACACTTAATCAGTCAGTTACACAATCAATTTTTCAAAAACAAATCATCCATTTAGACACTTATATACCCATTTATTCTTCCATCGACCTTGAGATATACATATATAAAACATATTTAATTTTCAGAAAAACACATATTCTTTGGATGATGTAATCAGTGATGTCATCAGTGATGTCATTTGAGATGTCATCAGTGATGTCATGAGTGATGTCACTGACCATGTCATGAGTGATGTAATATGTGACGTCATCAGCAGTGCATTGCGGGCGCGCGAGTTATAGTTAGCTGAACTAACTATAACGGGGGAATTTCAATGGTTTTGTACAAGTGAAAAGTCCAGCTAACTATAACACCCCTGAAACCTATGGTTTTTTCAGAGAATTTCTGAGGTTTTTTAAATGCTAATTCCTAAGTATAACGTGCCTGAAACCTATGGTTTTTTCTGTGAATATATATATATATCAATCATAAAGTTGCCCCACTGAAGCCATCGCACACAAAGGGGATAACACACATATGCTTCAGGTGGCAGCGGGCACAACGTTCCTCCCCCGCTTCAAATTTGAAGGCCAAACGCGTTTCAGGTATCCCAGTTCCCTTGTTCACTGGCAAAATACTTGCAGAAATGTGCGCGGACAAGCAAAACTGATTTGGGACGTTATTTTATTGAATACACAAGCCCCGCCGCGATGGACGTCACAGTGGCATCATGGTAATAGTAGTCCACATCATTTCCGCCATGCTTGTCAGTCCCGTTAAAACCCCAGTGGGTGTTTTGTAAAGTCCGTATATCTTCCAAGCACATTAAAACTAAAAATCCATGGTAGGTGAGTATTGAGCAAGTTCGCTGTGGTACTAACCAATATGTACCTGGGGCTCCGGCCCCCTTTGTTCCAAAACAAGCTCGCATTAGCCACTGTGACGTCCATGACGTTTTACTTGTCCACGTACATTTCTGCAAGTATTTCGCCAGTGAACACGGGTACTGGGATACCTGAAACGCGTTTGGCCTTCAAACTTGAAGCGGGGGAGGAACGTTGTGCCTGCTGCTACCTGAGGCATATGTGTGTTAACCCCTTTGTGTGCGATGGCTTCAGTGGGGCAACTTTGTGATTGATATATATATATATATATATATATATATATATATATATATATTCACTGAAAAAAACATAGGTTTCATGCACGTTATAGTTGGGAATTGGCATTTAAAAAACCTTTGAAATTCACTGAAAAAACCATAGGTGTTAGGCACGTTATAGTTAGGAATTAGCATTTAAAAAACCTTAGAAATTCACTGAAAAAACCATAGGTTTCAGGGGCGTTATAGTTAGCTGGACATTTCCCTCATACAAAACCCTAGAAATTCCCGTGTTATAGTTAGTTCAGCTAACTATAACTCGCGCCCCCGTAATGCACTGATGATGACGTCACATATTACATCACTCATGACATGGTCAGTGACATCACTCATGACATCACTGATGACCTCTCAAATGACATCACTGATGACATCACTGATGACATCATCCATTGAGTATGTGTTTCTGAATAGTTTTAATATGTTTAATATATATAGGGAAAGGCCTGTTGAAGAATAAGTGGGTGTACAAGTGTGTGAATGGATGATTTTCTAGGTGCGTAACTGACTCTATAAGTGAGTCATTAAATGTATCTTACTGCAGACTAGTGACTAAACTGTGTGAATGTCTGTATGTGTCTGTGTGTTGGTGTATAAGTGGCTGCATGGTTTTGTGAATAGCTATACGAGTGTCTATATGGGTTATTGATTGGTTGTCTGAGTATATGTATGGGTGCCTGAGTGTTTGTGTGGGTAGGGTGTGTGTGACTCTGTGACTAGATGTGTGAGTGGGTGCATGGTTTTAAGAGTGCATCTGTGATGGACTGTAGGGTTGGGTGACTGTATGTAAGGGTATGTTAGTGATTGAATGTATATCTCAGTTGTACATATGTCAGTAACTGCATATGTGAAACGCAGTGTATATGTGTGTAAGAGTATATAACTATCTATATGTGAGAGTGTGTGATTTTGGGAGTGGCTGTATGCGCCATAGTGCAAGGATTTCTGTGTCATGTGCTGTTTGTTTTTCTGCAGGAAGACACAGAATTTGTTAGTATTTTTATGAGTAAGTGAACTTGAGTGTGTTTAACTGTATAGGTGAGTAAATTGGACTGTGATTAATTATTTGCATGACTGACTATATGTGTCAGTACCTCAATGGATGATTGGCGGTGTGTGAGTGTCTATATAGGTGTATAAATGCACAGAGTGACTGTAAGTATGAGTGACTGTACAGGTGAGTGAGTGGACATGTATGTAGACCTAAAAGTCAATGAGTGGGTGTGTAGTTATTGGTATTGGAGTATCTATGGTTGTCAAAATGGCCGTCTGAAATTTAGAGTCGGTGTATCAAAGGTTATATTAGGGTGTGAGAAGGTGCACTAATTTGTCACATGGATGAAATCATCAGTGATGTCATCAGTGATGTCATTTGAGATGTCATGAGTGATGTCATCAGTGATGTCACTGACCATGTCATGAGTGATGTAATATGTGACGTCATCAGCAGTGCATTGCGGGGGCGCGAGTTATAGTTAGCTGAACTAACTATAACAGGGGAATTTCTAGGGTTTTGTACAAGGGAAATGTCCAGCTAACTATAACGCCCCTGAAACCTATGGTTTTTCCAGTGAATTTCTAAGGTTTTTTAAAAGCTAATTCCTATCTATAACTTATCTCTGAAGATATCATGTTTAATGATTTTGATTGGATTGCTATATTTTTCAAATTCAGTGTGACAATTTCATTAATTATCTTTTTTTTCAAAATACTTTTTTATCCCCATTTTTTAAACTTATTTTTTCAATTAATTCTTTTAAAAACCAAAAATGGCTTCAGGGCAGCAGGCATCACCATCATCACCTCATACTTCTTAGGACGAATTTTTGCCGGAGGCACCACCCAAAAAACGTTTTTCCTCAGTGGTGTGGAAATTTTTTACTTTTCCCGAGGGGCAGAATAAGACCAATGCCAGCTTGGTCACGTGCAAGATTTGCAAAAGAGTCCTATCGAGAGGGGATCCTAACAAGAAATACTCTTGCGGCACGGCAAGTATGATGAAGCACATGAGGACCCTTCATCCGAACAATCTTGCACAAGAAGAGTGCCGACAGATGAGAAACACTCCTGTTCCTGCGCCATCCACCTCATCG
The DNA here is from genome assembly GCF_964204655.1 of Triturus cristatus. NCBI lineage: Eukaryota > Metazoa > Chordata > Amphibia > Caudata > Salamandridae > Triturus > Triturus cristatus. The sequence continues at coordinate 1,359,934,577 of NC_140591.1, read as the reverse complement.
CAGCCGAGCACATCAAGAGTGCATCCATCAGCCCAAACCTTGGACATCCGCCCTCAATTTCAATTTTTAAAAGTGCTCTGCACTAAGTGCAATAAGACTTTGTGCTATGGTGAGCAGTCGATCGATCTGATCTGCCGCCGGCAAGAAAGTCACATTTGCTATTTTTTTTTTTTTTTTTCATTAGTCCCTGAAGTTCATTGTTTGATTTCTCCTGTTTTGTTTTGTTTTTTTGTTTTTTGCAGAAAAACCCAAAAAATTTAAAAATTGTTCAGAAAACCCCCAAAAAATTATAAAACAAGAAAGAAGAAAAAAAAAAGGTTTTGTAAGAGCTAACTTTCCTGGTTTAAAAAAAGAGCTAAATTTAGATGAATGTATGTGTAGTATGTAATTGACTGAATGAATGCATTAGTAGCGTAGGTGAATGTTTAAGTGCAGAACTATGAGGAAGTGCTGCAGCATCAAACAGTAACCTCTTTAACTGCAGTGTGCTGTAGTACTTCCGAAGCACAGGGATGCAACATATGTACATAAATATGTTGCAAATCTATGCTTCTCTCTGCACAGCTGCTTAAACTGCAGCCATGTGGTGACACAGGCACCCTTGCACCATAGTGCAAGGATATCTGTGTCATGTGCTGTTTGTTTTTCTGCACGAAGACACACCTTTCTGCACACAAACAATGAGAAAATGCATTTCTCTTCTTCAATGTATGCTGAACATTTCAGCCTGCATTGAAGATATAAAAATGTGGAGAAATTAAAACAATTCTCCTTGTTGTGCTTTCCTACACCAATTTTAGAATGGTGCAGCATTCACACACCTATCGAGATTCATGATTTCTGAAAAATCTAGACATGTGTCTTGTTCTATGAGTATTAAGTGCAATCATGTACAACAACACTTATAGAACACCCTTTCAACACAATGTGGTGTGCATGATGAGGTTACATTTACATGGAGTATAAAAAGTGCACAGAGGGCCTTTTCCTCTCTTTGTAAATATAAAAGAGTATCTTGCTCAATAACTATGTTACAAAAAGTGACATATTTCCGTTTTTTAAAATTCCTTGCGAACGATAGAAGGTAAGCACAGAGTTTTGTCTGCAAAGATGTTCAAAGAAGAATGATTGAAATGATTGCGGTCCTTCAACAGCTAAAAAGGTGAAATATTATGAACCCCTCTAATCTCTTTTTTTGCAGGTCACATGATATCTGATTATGGTCAGATTTCAAAACTACATAAACAGAGTGTTTTTAGAAACGTGTTTCAACTTTGTAGCTTCTTGCAGGCCTCTTCATTCTGCATATTGAGACTTAGTTAAACTTACCTTCACAGTATCAGGATTTAAAAATGGTATACATTTTTTTCTGTTTTTCATTCAAATATAAATTCATATAAATTGCTTATTTTAAAATTTGGATCTGTGAAAGAAGAGGAAAAAACAATTATAACATGTAATAATACATTTTATACAACACAGCATAATTTCCACAAAGTCATTTTTTTGCCTTTTTTGCTGTTCTCAGAATATATTAAACTTCACTAAAAATAGTGATTTCAATCGTACTCATCACTTAACAGCGGGCAAAAAAAACACAATCTCAAAGATTGTTAAAAAAAAAAGCAACATGCCATTCTCAAAATACAAATCACAGAAATATAAAATGCACACAGCAAACAAACTTTTTTAACTTTAACTTACAAAAACTGTAAATGATGTCGTTATAAAATATTCACCAAATCTAAAGTTGAATTTTTGGAGGATGCACCACGCTCACAACGTTTTCCTTTAGTGATGTGGAAATGTTCTACTTTTCTCGAGGTGCAAACAAAGACCAATACCACCTTTCTCATGCACAAGATTTTCAAAAGAGTTCTGTTACGAGGGGATCCTAACAAAAAATACTCATGCGGCACAGCAAGTATGATGAAACACCTAAGGACCCTTCATCCAAACAATCTTGCACGAGAAGAGTGCAAACAGATGAGAAACACTCCTGTTCTGTATCACGAATAAATGTATATTAATAACTTTCAAAATTATACTATTCCATTACTGTACAAACACATTTTTTATAAATACTGACTAAGAAACTATGTCCCTGAACCACAAGTGTGACGATGGTTAAAACACTATATGTATAGTGCATACTACTTTGAAGCAGTTCATGCCCTAAAGCCTATCTCACTAAAACTCTACATGCTAACTGACTAAATGATTACAGTACTATAAGGAGACACACTGGGTGAGTGACAGGGTGTTTGCTAGAAGAGTATGAATACTAACTAGGGAATTGAAGGTGTGAAACACAACTGTGTAGGTGATTAGAGGACTGCATCCATACTGCATAGGCATTTAAAGCAGTCCATGTGCTAAGGCCTGGCTCACTGCATGACTACTTGGGTACTGACTGAATGATTAGAGTACAACAAGGAGAGTGCCTAGGTGAATTTATAAGTGCTAGGCTTTTCGCACAGGGAATGGATAAGTACTTGGTACTAAATGGGTCACTAGAGGAGTGCAAAGGCAGTGACAAGATGTTTGCTGGACTGTATGGATACTGACTAGGAAATTGAAAGTGTGAAAGATAAGTGTCTAGGTGGTTAGAAGACTGCATGCATAGTGGATAGGGGTTTGAAGCAGTCCATGTGCTAAGGACTGGCTCAGTGCATGAATACTTAGGCACTGACTGAATGATTAGCGTACTGCAAAGATAGTATCTTGGTGAATTTATAAGTGTTTGAGTTTTCGCACAGTGAATGGATTAGTACATGATGCTGAATGGGTCACTAGAAGACTGTAAAGGGAGTGACAGGGTGTTTCCTGGAAGTGTATGGATACTGACTAGGGAATTGAAGGTGTGAAAGACAATTGTGTAGGTGGTTAGTGGACTGCATGCATAGTGGATAGGGGTTTGAAGCAGTCCATATACTAAGGCCTGGGTCACTGGATGAGTACTTGGGTACTGACTGAATGATTAGAATACTGCAAGGAGAGTGCCTGGGTGAATTTATTAGGGTTTTAGCGCAGTGAATGGATTAGTACATGATGCCTAATAAGGTCACTAGAGGAGTGCAAGGGGAGTGACAGGGTGTTTGCTGGAAGTGTATGGATACTGACTGGGGAATTGAAGGTGTGAAACACAAGTGTGTAGGTGGTTAGAGGACTGCATGCATAGTGGATAGGGGTTTGAAGAAGTCCATGTGCTAAGGCCTGGCTCAGTGCATGAATACTTAGGCAGTGACTGAATCATTAAAGTACTGGAAAGAGAGTGTCTTGGTGAATTTATAAGTGTTTGGGTTTTGGCACAGTGAATGGATTAGTACATGGTGTTGAATGGGTCACTAGAGGACTGCAAAGGGAGTGACAGGGTGTATCCTGGAAGTGTATGGATACTGACTAGGGAATTGAAGGTGTAAAAGACAAGCTTATAGTATGTTAGAACACTACATGCATACTGCATAGACATTTGAAGCAATCTATTTGGTACTTAGAAACTGACTAAATAATCAGACTACTTCTAGGACAGTGCTTAGGTAAAACTTTTACATTTCCAGTTCTGCCACAGTGAACAGAATAGTACATGGTACTGCACCTTAGTGTCAGACCCTGACTCATTTTATCAATGCATAAGCAAAGACTAGCTTCTAATGCTACTAAAACTTGACAACATGACTGGTTTTAAAAGAGTTATCTGCTAAAAAATACACGATGTTACCAAATGCTTCTCTCACAGTGGTTCCCAAATGTACACAGACTCACAGTGTGATTCTAGACAACAACCACTATACCTAGGAGTTTACCAAAAATCATTCACTACTGTGGAAGTGGTAAGGGAACTGCACACAATCTTCATATTTCAGGACTGCACTTTTGTGTCAAAGCCTGACTCATTTAATCAAAGCATAATCAAAGATTGGCTTCTAATGCTACTAAAGCTTGACAACATGACCGGTTTTAAAACAGTTATCTGTCAGCAAATACACAATGTTACCAAATGCTTCTCTCACAATCCTTACCCAAATGCACACGGACTCACAGTGTGATTTTAGACAATCAACACTATCCTAGGAGCTTACCAAAACTCATTCACTAGTCTAGAAGAGTTAATGGAACTGAACACAATCTACATATTTAAGTACAGCACATCAGTGTCAAAGCATGACTCATTTAATCAACGCATAAGCAAAGACTGGATTCTAATGCTACTAAAACTTCACAACATGACAGGTTTTAAAAAAGTTATCTGTCAGCAAATACACGATGTTACCAAATGCTTCTCTCACATTGGTTCCCAAATGCACACAGACTCACAGTGTGATTCTAGACAACAACCACTATCCCTAGGAGTTTACCAAAACGTATTTACTACTATTGAAGTGGTAAGGGAACTGCACACAATGTGCATATTTCAAAAGTGCACTTTTGTGTCAAAGCCTGACTCATTTAATCAACGCATAAGCAAACACTGGCTTCTAATGCTACTAAAACTTGACAACATGACATGTTTTAAAACAGTTATCTGTCAGCAAATACACAATGTTACCAAACGCTTCTCTCACAGTGGTTCCCAAATGCACACAGGCTCACAGTGTGATTCTAGACAAGCACCACTATCCCTAGGAGTTTACCAAAACTCATTCACTACAGTGGAAGTGGTAAGGGAACTGCACACAATCTACATATTTCACGACTGCACTTTAGTGTCAATGCCTGACTCATTTAATCAACGCATAAGCAAAGACTGGCTTCTAATGCTACTAAAACTTGACAGCATGACAGGTTTTAAAACAGTTATCTGTCAGCAAATGCACAATGTTACCAAACGCTTCTCTCACAGTGGTTCCAAAATGCACACAGACTCACAGTGTGATTCTAGACAAGCACCACTATCCCTAGGAGTTTACCAAAACTCATTCACTACTGTGCAAGTGGTAAGGGAACTGCACACAATCTACATATTTCAGGACTGCACTTTTCTGTCAAAGCCTGACTCTTTTAATCAAATCATAAGCCATAACTGTCTTCTAATGCTACTAAAACTTCACAACATGACAGGTTAAAACAGTTATCTGTCAGCAAATACACGATGTTACCAAATGCTTCTCTCACAGTGGTTCCCAAATGCACACAGACTCACTGTGTGATTCTAGACAAACAACACTATCCCTTGCACTATATCAAAACACATTTCTTCATCTAGAAGTAGTACTACATTTTAGTATAGAAACATAACATAACTCCTTTCACAAATTCATAAACAATGGCTGGTTTCTAATTCTACCAAAATATAAAAACAGCACAGTTATCTGTCTGCAAACACATGAAAAACACAAATGCTTATCACAGAATGGTTTATACAAGCACACACACTGTCAATTAGATTGTAGAGAAAAAAAGTACTCCCTACACTTTAGCAGGAGAAATACATTAGTCTGATTAAAATCAAAATAGTCTACATACATCCCCTCACAATTAAATAACTCATCTTTCAAGTTCTTTTGTAGATTAAGAAGTATATCAGTCACTCACCATATTTTCTTTTACAGAATCTCTGCACTGTGCACCTCTCAGCAAAAACAAAGAATGGAAAAGTTTCCCTTTCATTTTCCACACATATACATGTAAACATCAAATCACAATCCTTCACACATAAACTCAAAAGCAAACACACATTTCTATTGGTTAAACATTTCAACCCTTTCCAACTGAAAGACATTTCAACCCTTCCCCCAATCTGCCTTCTGCCTGTTACCATAGAAACAGGTCATGGAACACTGCACTAAGCACACAGGTCAGAAGTTTAGCACACAATGTTCCTACACAAGAGAGGAAGTGTGCTTCACTTTTTAACATATCAGCTAATCATATATAATGTTCCTTACAATCTATTTTTGTTAACCAATAAGAATCATACCTTTAAAAAGTGTAGAAGTGTAGCTCACTGGTTAGAGGAGGCATACCCTGAAGCAGAGGTCAGACCCGGGACCAGGGTTCAATTCCCGACGCGGCAGGGTCCGGAGCCCAATTGTCCACGGACTCGATAATTCTCGCTTCGGTGCCCACTCTAAGCACGAGTTCACACTATGCAGCTCTGGGCAACAAGCTTGCTTAATCTCCACAACGGCCCCCCTGCGGCGGGATGCCTGGCTTTCACCTTGGGGATGCCCAGTACGGGTTATCTCACAGGGAAAAACCAGGACGGGTTCCCAATGCAAGCGCCAAGATGCCCAAGGGTGAGTTGAGCGCTATATAAGAACAGATAATAATAATAATAATAATAATAATAATAATAATAAAAAACAGAAATATATGCCCTACCTTTCAGTGTACAAAGTAGTCATACAACCAATGATTTCTTGTCTTTTTAAAAAGAAAATACGTGGGTCCGCGTACCCAACGCGATAGGATGCGCGCACTGTGCGCGCATTTCGCCGTTTTTTTTTTCAAAAAAGGGGCCCCAGGGGTTCCTTCTGGGACCCCCTAAGCAACTCTAGAGGGTCAGAGTATTTCCACTCTGCCCCCTTTATATCTTTTACACACTTATTCCCCTTGCTTCTTCAGCCTCGCTTCTACCAAGGCAGAAAATGGCCGCCAACAGTTCCTGGTTTCGAATGTAGAGAGACACTCGACAGCCAATTAGCATTCAGCACGCGATCGGGAAGGTGTGCGCTCGGTTCGGGGAGGGTGCGCATACGGTGTGTGTATGGTCCGCGGATCCTCCGCGGCCATAGATATTTATGTACTTTTAACTCTAATTTTTTCTTTGGAACTACTGAACGGATTCACACCATTTATGAAAAAGGCATGAGTCTGAACTGAGGACTACCTCTTTGCCAAATTTGGTGTCATTCCGTTCAGCGGTTCGGGCTGTAGCTGCGACAACAGATCCTATGGGAAATTGCATGGGGAAAACGCGTTTTGGGACCCCCTTTTTTCTCGGCCCCCGCTTGACAAATCACCACAAAACGTTCAGGGTAGGAGCGGAGCGGAGCTGGCCAAAAATTTGGAAAATTTCGCGAGGATTCGTCAACCGGCGCCAGACTTATTGGGAATAGAATGTTGCGGATTTCCTATGGAAAATAGGTCCTAACTATAACTACCTATATATATATATATGAACCAAACAAACGCCACTGCGCTTGAGAGGGCACTCGACGGTGTTCTATTCCCTCCGGAATTATTCGCCTTTAGCAGCCCGCCTTTCTGCAACTCCAGTGTTTCACCATTCCCGACGCGTTTCAAGGCGATGACGCCTCTTCATCATGGGTTGTATACAGAAGCACAGACACGCTCACCTGTCTTTCACTCCTTTTTATTCAAAGTTAATTTGGTGAAGAACCGCCCTCAGTGGGCGTGGCATGATGATTGCAAGCGCTTTTTGGGAAATGCAGTCCTTTAGGTGAGTAATATTCCCTTGAGTAGGCTCCATGCCCCTGTAATATTTAAATTCAATTTGAAATCCTTGAGTAGGACGGCATCGCCTTGAAACGCGTCGGGAGTGGTGAAACACTGGAGTTGCAGAAAGGCGGGCTGCTAAAGGCGAATAATTCCGGAGGGAATAGAACGCCGTCGCGTGCCCTCTCAAGCGCAGTGGCGTTTGTTTGGTTCATATTGTTGCACGGCAGCCATGGCCGTGGGAGAGGAGCACCATTCTCATCCGCTGAGAAGGCTGAAGAGACATTTCAACCCTTCCCCCAATCTGCCTTCTGCCTGTTACCATAGAAACAGGTCATGGAACACTGCACTAAGCACACAGGTCAGAAGTTTAGCACACAATGTTCCTACACAAGAGAGGAAGTGTGCTTCACTTTTTAACATATCAGCTAATCATATATAATGTTCCTTACAATCTATTTTTGTTAACCAATAAGAATCATACCTTTAAAAAACAGAAATATATGCCCTACCTTGCAGTGTACAAAGTAGTCATACAACCAATGATTTCTTGTCTTTTTAAAAAGAAAATCCGTGGGTCCGCGTACCCAACGCAATAGGATGCGCGCACTGTGCGCGCATTTCGCCGTTTTTTTTTTTCAAAAAAGGGGCCCCAGGGGTTCCTTCTGGGACCCCCTAAGCAGCTCTAGAGGGTCAGCGTATTTCCACTCTGCCCCCTTTATATCTTTTACACACTTATTCCCCTTGCTTCTTCAGCCTCGCTTCTACCAAGGCAGAAAATGGCCGCCAACAGTTCCTGGTTTCGAATGTAGAGAGACACTCGACAGCCAATTAGCATTCAGCACGCGATCGGGAAGGTGTGCGCTCGGTTCGGGGAGGGTGCGCATACGGTGTGTGTATGGTCCGCGGATCCTCCGCGGCCATAGATATTTATGTACTTTTAACTCAAATTTTTTCTTTGGAACTACTGAACGGATTCACACCATTTATGCAAAAGGCATGAGTCTGAACTGAGGACTACCTCTTTGCCAAATTTGGTGTCATTCCGTTCAGCGGTTCGGGCTGTAGCTGCGACAACAGATCCTATGGGAAATTGCATGGGGAAAACGCGTTTTGGGACCCCCTTTTTTCTCGGCCCCCGCTTGACAAATCACCACAAAACGTTCAGGGTAGGAGCGGAGCGGAGCTGGCCAAAAATTTGGAAAATTTCGCGAGGATTCGTCAACCGGCGCCAGACTTATTGGGAATAGAATGTTGCGGATTTCCAATGGAAAATAGGTCCTAACTACCTATATATATATATATGAACCAAACAAACGCCACTGCGCTTGAGAGGGCACTCGATGGTGTTCTATTCCCTCCGGAATTATTCGCCTTTAGCAGCCCGCCTTTCTGCAACTCCAGTGTTTCATCATTCCCGACGCGTTTCAAGGCGATGACGCCTCTTAATCATGGGTTGTATACAGAAGCACAGAAACGCTCACCTGTCTTTCACTCCTTTTTATTCAAAGTTAATTTGGTGAAGAACCGCCCTCAGTGGGCGTGGCATGATGATTGCAAGCGCATTTTGGGAAATGCAGTCCTTTAGGTGAGTAATATTCCCTTGAGTAGGCTCCATGCCCCTGTAATATTTAAATTCAATTTGAAATCCTTGAGTAGGACGGCATCGCCTTGAAACGCGTCGGGAGTGGTGAAACACTGGAGTTGCAGAAAGGCGGGCTGCTAAAGGCGAATAATTCCGGAGGGAATAGAACGCCGTCGAGTGCCCTCTCAAGCGCAGTGGCGTTTGTTTGGTTCATATTGTTGCACGGCAGCCATGGCCGTGGGAGAGGAGCACCATTCTCATCCGCTGAGAAGGCTGAAGAGGGGGACGATCGCTCTCTGGGTGGCACGATGTTCTTAGCAGAATAAAGCCTGCCTTTTTCAACGCCGTCCTACTCAAGGATTTCAAACTGAATTTAAATATTACAGGGGCATGGAGCCTACTCAAGGGAATATTACTCACCTAAAGGACTGCATTTCCCAAAATGCGCTTGCAATCATCATGCCACGCCCACTGAGGGCGGTTCTTCACCAAATTAACTTTGAATAAAAAGGAGTGAAAGACAGGTGAGCGTGTCTGTGCTTCTGCATACAACCCATGATTAAGAGGCGTCATCGCCTTGAAACGCGTCGGGAGTGGTGAAACACTGGAGTTGCAGAAAGGCGGGCTGCTAAAGGCGAATAATTCCGGAGGGAATAGAACGCCGTCGAGTGCCCTCTCAAGCGCAGTGGCGTTTGTTTGGTTCATATTGTTGCACGGCAGCCATGGCCGTGGGAGAGGAGCACCATTCTCATCCGCTGAGAAGGCTGAAGAGGGGGACGATCGCTCTCTGGGTGGCACGATGTTCTTAGCAGAATAAAGCCTGCCTTTTTCAACGCCGTCCTACTCAAGGATTTCAAATTGAATTTAAATATTACAGGGGCATGGAGCCTACTCAAGGGAATATTACTCACCTAAAGGACTGCATTTCCCAAAATGCGCTTGCAATCATCATGCCACGCCCACTGAGGGCGGTTCTTCACCAAATTAACTTTGAATAAAAAGGAGTGAAAGACAGGTGAGCGTGTCTGTGCTTCTGTATACAACCCATGATTAAGAGGCGTCATCGCCTTGAAACGCGTCGGGAGTGGTGAAACACTGGAGTTGCAGAAAGGCGGGCTGCTAAAGGCGAATAATTCCTGAGGGAATAGAACGCCGTCGAGTGCCCTCTCAAGCGCAGTGGCGTTTGTTTGGTTCATATTGTTGCACGGCAGCCATGGCCGTGGGAGAGGAGCACCATTCTCATCCGCTGAGAAGGCTGAAGAGGGGGACGATCGCTCTCTGGGTGGCACGATGTTCTTAGCAGAATAAAGCCTGCCTTTTTCAACGCCGTCCTACTCAAGGATTTCAAATTGAATTTAAATATTACAGGGGCATGGAGCCTACTCAAGGGAATATTACTCACCTAAAGGACTGCATTTCCCAAAATGCGCTTGCAATCATCATGCCACGCCCACTGAGGGCGGTTCTTCACCAAATTAACTTTGAATAAAAAGGAGTGAAAGACAGGTGAGCGTGTCTGTGCTTCTGTATACAACCCATGATTAAGAGGCGTCATCGCCTTGAAACGCGTCGGGAGTGGTGAAACACTGGAGTTGCAGAAAGGCGGGCTGCTAAAGGCGAATAATTCCGGAGGGAATAGAACGCCGTCGAGGGCCCTCTCAAGCGCAGTGGCGTTTGTTTGGTTCATATTGTTGCACGGCAGCCATGGCCGTGGGAGAGGAGCACCATTCTCATCTGCTGAGAAGGCTGAAGAGGGGGACGATCGCTCTCTGGGTGGCACGATGTTCTTAGCAGAATAAAGCCTGCCTTTTTCAACGCCGTCCTACTCAAGGATTTCAAATTCAATTTAAATATTACAGGGGCATGGAGCCTACTCAAGGGAATATTACTCACCTAAAGGACTGCATTTCCCAAAATGCGCTTACAATCATCATGCCACGCCCACTGAGGGCGGTTCTTCACCAAATTAACTTTGAATAAAAAGGAGTGAAAGACAGGTGAGCGTGTCTGTGCTTCTGTATACAACCCATGATTAAGAGGCGTCATCGCCTTGAAACGCGTCGGGAGTGGTGAAACACTGGAGTTGCAGAAAGGCGGGCTGCTAAAGGCGAATAATTCCGGAGGGAATAGAACGCCGTCGAGTGCCCTCTCAAGCGCAGTGGCGATTGTTTGGTTCATATTGTTGCACGGCAGCCATGGCCGTGGGAGAGGAGCACCATTCTCATCCGCTGAGAAGGCTGAAGAGGGGGACGATCGCTCTCTGGGTGGCACGATGTTCTTAGCAGAATAAAGCCTGCCTTTTTCAACGCTGTCCTACTCAAGGATTTCAAATTCAATTTAAATATTACAGGGGCATGGAGCCTACTCAAGGGAATATTACTCACCTAAAGGACTGCATTTCCCAAAATGCGCTTGCAATCATCATGCCACGCCCACTGAGGGCGATTCTTCACCAAATTAACTTTGAATAAAAAGGAGTGCAAGACAGGTGAGCGTGTCTGTGCTTCTGTATACAACCCATGATTAAGAGGCGTCATCGCCTTGAAACGCGTCGGGAGTGGTGAAACACTGGAGTTGCAGAAAGGCGGGCTGCTAAAGGCGAATAATTCCGGAGGGAATAGAACGCCGTCGAGTGCCCTCTCAAGCGCAGTGGCGTTTGTTTGGTTCATATTGTTGCACGGCAGCCATGGCCGTGGGAGAGGAGCACCATTCTCATCCGCTGAGAAGGCTGAAGAGGGGGACGATCGCTCTCTGGGTGGCACGATGTTCTTAGCAGAATAAAGCCTGCCTTTTTCAACGCCGTCCTACTCAAGGATTTCAAATTGAATTTAAATATTACAGGGGCATGGAGCCTACTCAAGGGAATATTACTCACCTAAAGGACTGCATTTCCCAAAATGCGCTTGCAATCATCATGCCACGCCCACTGAGGGCGGTTCTTCACCAAATTAACTTTGAATAAAAAGGAGTGAAAGACAGGTGAGCGTGTCTGTGCTTCTGTATACAACCCATGATTAAGAGGCGTCATCGCCTTGAAACGCGTTGGGAGTGGTGAAACACTGGAGTTGCAGAAAGGCGGGCTGCTAAAGGCGAATAATTCCGGAGGGAATAGAACGCCGTCGAGTGCCCTCTCAAGCGCGGTGGCGTTTGTTTGGTTCATATATATATATATATATATATATATATATATATATATATATATATATATATATATGTATATATATATATATATATTATCTACTGGCGGTCGCCAGTAGATAGTTATAGTTAGGACCGTGTTTCCATAGGAAATCTCAAAATTCTATTTTGAATAACTCTGGTGCCGGTTGACGAATCCTCGCGAAATTTTCAAAACTAATGGGGCGCTCCGCTCAACTCCTACCCTGAAAGTCTCGGGGGGATTCGTCAAGCGGGGGCCGAGAAAAAAGGGGGGTCCCAAAACACGTTTTCCCCATGCATTTTCCCATAGGACCTTTAGTCGAAGGTACAGCCCGAACGGCTGAACAGAATTACTTGAAATTTGGCAAAGAGGTAGTCCTCAGGTCAGGGATGTGCCTTTTGCATATATGGAGTCAATCCGTTCAGTAGTTCCTGAGAAAATCAAAAGTAAAATCATATATATATCTGGGCGGAGCCTAACCACACATCTCATTGTGAGATCTGATTGGCTGTCAGGACTTCATCCAAGAAGTGTTGGCAGCCATCTTGGGACCAATATACATGATAGCACCTCATTAAAAAGCATTGCAGTTAATAGAAGGTTTTAAGACTTTAGTTACATTATAAATCATTTGTTGATGGTACCATACTCATTTTAGGAATTGGGTATGTTCTAAGGTGATTTTACCATGTGAAAAAGCCTTCTGCTGGGATATCATGAATCATGTTTGAGAGAAAACAATTTTCACATGCTTTTCCCACAGAGGTTTGGAAGGTGATCTATAAGCTAAACTGAGAGCATATTTTCTGTGAATTCACATTATCTTTCTCAGTCATGTGAGAATGAAGTCTGACATTCTCAGTAAAACATGTACATCCAACAAGGGCAGAGACTGTCAGTTGATTCCTTTGAGTTCTACTGCAGCTTCCCAGAGTGTTCCAAAGAACAACTAGAGAGCAAACAGTCTTACTTATGACAAAGTTATGGCACACCTGAAGCCATCTTGATTGGAATAAAGTGGCAACATTTAAAACATTTAAGTTAAAAAGGAACAAAATGAGAGGGTTCATTTTTCCATAGAATGTATGATTAGTGCTGCAGAAAGAAAAATTAGGGCACATTTTGAGTGACTTCTCAAATCCTCTTCTATTTCATTAAAGAATTCTGACATGCAGACTGAAACATGCACTTTCAATACCAGCAGCAGACTTCCCTGGTGAGCAGTAGCTTTACTACAGTGATCTAATGAGCAACTAGAGTGCTAACATTCTGAATTTATGGCAAATGTGTGACACATTTGAATGCCTTCTTCATTGAATCAAAGTAAAAAACTGACAGTATGCCTACTGAGGAGAATGCAGTAAATGAGGAAATTAGGAATCTTCATAACAAGGTTCCCAAGATGGCCACCAGAGACAAAAGAGCCCAAATGTAGCCCAAATATCACCCAGATGTAGCCCAAGTATAGCCCAATGACAGAATGTCCCAGAGTGTTCTAACAAACAACTAGAGTGCTAACAGTCTTACTTAAAACAAAAGTATGGCACACCTGAAGCCATTTTGATTGGAATAAAGTGGTAACACCTAAAACATTTAATTTACAAAGGAACCAAATAAGGGGGTTCATTTTGCCATAGAAATTATGATTAGTGCTGTAGAAAAAAAGATTAGGGCACATTTTGACTTCTCAAATCCTCTTCTATTTTATAAAAAATGTCTGACATGCAGACTGAAACATGCACTTTGAATACCAGCAGCAGACTTCCCTGGTGAGCAGTAGCTTTACTACAGTGATCTAATGAGCAACTAGAGTGCTAACATTCAGAATTTATGGCAAATGTGTGACACATCTGAATGCCTTCTTGATGGAACCAAAATAAAAACTGAAAGTATTTCCTACTGAGGAGACTGCAGTAAATGAGGAAATTAGGTAACTTCATAACAAATAAATCTCCAGAGATGGCCACCAGAGACAAAAGAGCCCAAATGTAGCCCAAATTTCACCCAGATGTAGCCCAAGTATAGCCCAATGACAGAATGGCCCATAGTGTTCTTAAGAACAACTAGAGCGCTTACTGTCTTACTTATGACAAAAGTATGGCACACCTGAAGCCATCTTGATTGGAATAAACTGGTAACACTTAAAACATTTAATTTAAAAAGGAACACAATGAGGGGATTCATTTTGCCATAGAAATTATGATTAGTGCTGAAGAAAGAAAAATTAGGGCACATTTTGAGTGACTTCTCAAATCCTCTTCTATTTCATTTAAAAATTCTGATATACAGACTGAAACATGCACTTTTAATACCAGCAGCAGACTTCCGTGGTGTGCAGTAGCTTTACTACAGTGATCTAATGAGCAACTAGAGTGCTAACATTCAGAATTGATGGCAAATGTGTGACATATCTGAATACCTTCTTGATGGAATCAAAGTAAAAAACTGAAAGCATTTCCTACTGAGGAGACTGCAGTAAATGAGGAAATTAGGAAACTTCATGACAAATAAATCTCCCAAGATGGCCTCCAGAGACAAAAGAGCCCAAATGCAGCACAAATATCACCCAGATGTAGCCCACATGTAGCCCAATGACAGAAGTGTGCAAAACACTTATTTTTTGTGTATTTGCAGTTTTATATAGTGCAGGCTTGTAAGGTATTGGAGTGCTTTACATGAGCATTGGTTACATCACACAAGATCAAATTCATTTTGGTTGTAGACATGGGAAGATTAAGTGATTTGACCAGAATCACAGAATGTTGAGGTGAAGTAGAAACTCCAACCTGGTTCCCCAGTTGCAAAGTCTGCAGCTCTGGAAGTAACACCACATCCTCTCCCCTAGGTGCAGCATTTATTCAAGTGGTCAACTGGATAAAAAAACATAAAGATTACCAATAATTTAAAAGTTCTGTGTCGCTATTTGAAAACTCAGAAAATATGTCCTCATTTTAGTTTTTTAGAGCACTAACCATAATTTTGATGCAAATAAGACCCTCTCATATATGTAATTTCTAAAGGAAATGCACTAGGTATTACAGTTTTGATTACATCAAGATGATGTCAGGCGTTCCACACTTTTGTAATAAATATAGAATGATAGCAATCTAGTTGTTCATTGGGATACTGTTGAGAGGCAGGCGCCAGGGGCATGGACTCTGTAAATTGAAGGCAGGTAGGAGAGTGCAGACGCAACAATTTGACCACACTGGGCAGGCAGGAAGGGCAGTGGCAGCACAACAGACTATGGAGGGCAGTGGAAAGGAGGTATGGGGCAACAAACCAACAATACAGGACTGGCAAGAGAGGCTGTGGCAATATAATAGACCATTGTGGGCAGAAGGAAGAGGCAGTGGTAGTACAACCATACATGCCAACAGACCCGTTTCAGCCAGGAAACGTCCAATGTTGTTAAGCTCAAATGGGCTTTATTTGATCTGTCTCCTGTCTACAATCTCCTCTTTTTCAATGTAACTCAAAGGGGAAAATCAATACCCCAGTTTTTCTTCAAAATCTCCCTCTTACCAAGTTCAAAATGTTCACAAGTATGGTACATTGGATCATGGTAGGAAGGAGGAATTGGGGTAGGGACATGGACTTGGATAACAGAGGACAGGAGGGACATGGAGAGGTGCACCAAACTGACCCTACAGGCAGGCATCAGAGTTTTCAGCAGCACAATGCACCACACAGGGCATGCACGACGGGAGTGCAGCACAACAATCCATAGAAAGCAATAGGGAGGGGACAGGACCATGCACATGGACACCAGAGAACAGAGGGGAAAGAGGCAATGGTAGCTAGCTGACCATAATGGACAGACAGGAGAGAAAGCTGCAGCATAACAGACCATAAAGGGCAGGAGGGACAGTCAGGGGCATTGCAATGGAACAGACAAGCCAGGAGGGAGGGAATAGGGGTCTGCCCATGGAAACAGAGGGCTGGGGGCATGGGGGCAGGGCAGGAGCAGCAAGATGACCATGGAGGTCAGGCAGGATGGGCACTAGAAACAAGACACACCATGGAGAGCAACAATGAGACTATGATGGCATACACACAGACCATGGAGGGAAGGTGGGAGGGGGTCAGGGGCAGCTAGCTGACCACATAGGGAAGGTGGGACGGACCATGGCAGCACAGAAGACCATGCATGGCAAGCGGGAGGGTTAGTGGCAGCACAATGGCTATGATAAGCAAGAAGAGGGAGCAGGGGCATGCACAAAGGACCATGGAGGATAGAAGGGACGGTCAGGAACTGGGCACAGACAAGAGAGTTCAGGGGAAGGGGCCTCACAACAGACCGTGCGGGACAGGCAGGAGGAGCAGTTGCATCACAACAGACCAGGGAGGGCAGAAGGGTGTGGCAGTAAAATGGACCATGGAGGACAGGAGGAAGGGGATAGGGGCATGGCATGTGGACAGGCAGGGTGGAGGTGGCAGGGACAGGTTAGAGTCATCTGACAATGCTAGGCAGGTGGGAGGGGAGTGGCAACTCAACAGAACACTCAGAGTAGATAGGAGTGGCAGGTCCATGGAACATGGTGGGCAAAAAGGATAGCGCAGGGGCATGCACAAAGACATCGGAGGGCAGGGGGAAGGAGAATAGGGGCAGCAAGCTAAGCACAGAGGCTAAGCAGGAGGTCAACGATGGGCCATAGAATTGGGCAATGGAGGGCAGGAGGAGTGGACTGGTACATCATGCTAAATGGAGGGCAGTGGCAGCACATCAGACCATGCATGGCAGGAGGGAGGAGGCTAGTCCATGGATTCAGACAACAGAGGATAGGGAGGAGGTGGATGGGGCAGCAAGCTAACTGTTCAGAGAAGGTGGGTATTAGGAACTTTATTGTTTTTAAAATGTGTGTCTGTGCGAACTACTTAAAATATGAACAAGTATGCAGCATAATCTCACTTTTATTCAGGAAGAAGAGGACGTTTGTGACTGTGACTACGGGCTCACTTGGCAGAAACACCCCCTGACCCTCCACCCCCATTGCAAAATGTAATGCCCGTGAAAAGGGTAGGTGGACGCAGTGTTATATAGAACATAGTCCTGAGAGCACGATTGAAAATGAAAACTAGATATAGTATATGGTATAAACTATGCACCAAAAAGTGTGATATAAGATGAACTGGGGCGTGAAATATAATATGCAATACATTGTGCGCAATAACAGATTCATTGGAGAGCGCGAGATAGCACAGGCACTAGCGCGTGTATGCGATATGCGCCTTGGAGTGTAATATGCACAGGGCAGTGTTGTGTAACCTAACTAGTCTCTAAAGTTGTAATATAAAATATGTGCTGGGGAGTATAACGTTGCATATGCACTGTGACAAAGATATGGATCCAAGATGGTAATATGTATGGCATAGCACTGTGCGTTATAACATAGGCATCGAGCAAGGCACATTAGATGGGGCAACATAACCCGTGCGAAGGCAAGTGTGGCATGACATATTCACGGGGTGGTGTTACAGTGCACATGGGCTAGAGAGTGTCATAGCATACGCACTAGCTGGTGGAATACAACACAGAGGTGTGTGGCACTCAGCGGGCACTGGTGGGTGTAACACAGCATTGGGCTCAGCTAGGAGCACTCTGTGACTCTCAAGTGAGGTTTGTCTCCTTTCCAGAGAGTAAAATAAAAAGTATTACGCATCCGGTGGTGGATGTGTGTTTTATTAACCGTGAGGGGGGTTTCTTTAATAGTTTGGTTGAATTTTTGTCGAATCCCCTTGGAATGGCTTGGTGTGCGTGTGTATTAAATGTGCCCGTCAATAGCTACCCATGTTTGTATAAATAAACGACAAGGGTGTCTACTTGGAGAGTACCAACCGGCGGGGGTGCCGGGATTAGGCACAGTAGGGCGTCAGACACGTCAGAGCTTCACTAGCGGTGTAAATACATTCCACGTGGATTCATTGTATGCATAGTCGCCTTTTAATGAATATCACGCAAATCGTCCTGATGATAGGTACATACGGTTTGTCCAGCATGTCCTAGGTGTTTCTATGAATATATATTTTTTAAAAATGTTAACATACAAAGGCCGGCCCAGGGGGATGGGGTCCCTGGGGCCATAAGTGGCCTTAGGAGGGGGGCAACGCAGCCCCCCTCCTAAAGAATAAAAAAAAAAAAGGCCATGACCCGGGGGTTGGGGTCCCCGGGGCCGATAAAGGCTTTGGGAGTGCCACATTTATTTTTTTCAACCAAAAAAATTACGGTGCAGGCCCTGGGGGATGTGGTCCCCGGCCCAGTAAATTAGAAAAAGAAGGGGGTCCACAAGTCCCTCCATCTTAAAAAAATAAAATAAATAAAAGACCGGCATCGCACCGGAGGCCACGCCCCCTCCTTGCAGCACTCTGCAAACATGCCCCCTGGCCAGTTGTAAGTTGGGGAATTAATTTCCCTTCAATACTGAGGGTCCCTGAGGGCTAACTAGCCCAACAGGTATCTCGAGTATGTGCCAGGGAGCTGCGTTGCAGACAGGTGTTCTGAGGCCACACCCCTTTTTACACCTCTCTGCAACGTAGCACTGTGGCACTTACTGGAGGTACCTAGTGGGCTAGTTTCACCCTAGGGACCCTTAGGATTCAAGGGGACTTAATCTCTCAACTTAGAACGGCCACATGGTGCGTTTACACAGTAGTGAAGGGAGGGGACGGGACCTGCGGTGACGTGTGCAAACACGCCCTGTGGCGCGTTTTAAGTTGAGGAAATAATTCCCCTTCAATCCTGAGGGCCCCTGGAGGCTAACTAGCCCACCAGGGGCTTCCAATAGACGCCACTGAGCTCCGTTGCAGAGAGGTGGTCCAGGCCGTGCCACTTTTTACACCTCTCTGCAACGCAGCTCTGTGGTGCTTACTGGAGGTACCTAGTGGGCTAGTTGGACCCTAGGGACCCTTAGGATTCAAATGAACTTAATTTCCCAACTAAAAATGGCCACAGGGCATGTTTACACAGTGGTGAACGGAGGGGACAGGGTTAGGTTAACGTGTGCAATCAAGCCCTGTGGCGCGTTTTAAGTTGGGGAAATAATTCCCCTTCAATCCTGAGGGACCCTGGGGGCCAACTAGCCCACCAGGTGCTTCCAGTAAGCGCCACTGCGCTGCGTTGCAGAGAGGTGGTCTAGGCCGTGCCCCTTTTTACATCTCTCTGCAACGCAGCTCTGTGGCGCTTACTGGAGGTACCTAGTGGTCTAGTTGGACCGTAGGGACCCTCAGGATTCAAGGGGACTTAATCTCTCAACTTAAAACGGCCACAGGGCGTGTTTACACAGTGGGGAAGAGAGGGGACGAGGCCTGAGGTGACATGTGCAAACACGCCCTGTGGCGCGTTTTAAGAGGTAGTTTTAATCCCCTGCCCTATTATATACTAGGGGCTTACAGAGGAGGTCATGCTAATCACAGGGGGACCCCAACTCATAGTGTTCCCTAGTGTATGTAGGTGTTTTCACTGTATTCTGAGTGTCTTTTAACATAGCACTGGCTCTAGGACTGGTTAGTCAGACTCAGTTACCACCAGTATCCGTCTGAAAAAGTTGAGGGTACAGGATGATTTTGCAACAAGGCTTCTTTCTGCTCTTCTGTTTGTTCTTTCTGCACGTTATCCTTCTTCCTGCACTTTTCTTCGTCTTTGAAGACTTCTGTTGCTTCTTTCTGCATTTCTTTTTATTCTTTCTCTGTGTTTTTTCTTCTTTCTTCACATGTCCTATCTCTGTAGGCATAGTTAGAAATTAGCATTTAAAAAACCTTTGAAATTCACTGAAAAAACCATAGGTTTCAGGCACGTTATAGTTAGGAATAAGCATTTAAAAAACCTTAGAAATTCACTGAAAAAAACATAGGTTTCAGGGGCGTGATAGTTAGCTGGACTTTTCACTCGTAAAAAACCATTGAAATTCCCCTGTCATAGTTAGTTCAGCTAACTATAACTCGCTCGCCCGCAATGCACTGCTGACGATGTCACATATTACATCACTCATGACATGGTCAGTGACATCTCTCATGACATCTCAAATGACATAACTGATGACATCACTGATGACATCATCCTTGTGATAGAGTGGCAGACCTCCTCTCCCCCTAATATAACCTTTGATACAGTCATTCAAAAATAGAAACTAAATTTTTCAAAACAATGGACATACCAATAGCAGTTACAACAACCTATTCAGTAATTCTAAGATCCACATACACATTCACTCATTCACCAACAGTCCTATACAGTCACTCATACATGTACTCACTCATCATATGTACTCATACACCTATACATCCTGTTACACAACGCTACTCATCCATAGAGTTACTCACACACTTAGTCACAAATGCTAATAAAGAATCAAACATCCATTTACTTGCATATACAGTTATACACACACCACCACTTCTACAGAAACTTACACATACTTAGTCTTTTAAACAATCACTTATAGAAACACATACTTATTCATACAGGAACTCTATCAATCTCTCACTCTCACATATACTCACTTATTTACATCAATAGTCACATATACTAGTTTAAAACATATGTAGTTACTCATAAAGACACTATTGAGACAGTCATTCACTCACTAACACACCCATGCACACACTCATCCACCCATACAGTCCTGCACACATGCTGTCTTCAACACATACAAACAGTGAGTCACTCATTCATGCACCTATGCACTACGTAATACCCCCACCGAACCATACAGACACTCAGACACTCATACTGATACTCAAAAAACCAACTAATAACCTATATAGACATTCATGTAGCTACTCACCAACCCATGCAGCCACTTTTACACAAAGTGAGAGACTGATACAGATATTTACATATTTAAACATTACTCACTAAGCCATGTATTCACTAAGATACACTTAATCAGTCAGTTATACAATCAATTTTTCAAAAACAAATCATCCATTTAGACACTTATATACCCATTTATTCTTCCATCGACCTTGAGATATACATATATAAATTATATTTAATTTTCAGAAAAACACACATTCACTGGATGATGTCATCAGTGATGTCATTTGAGATATCATCAGTGATGTCATGAGTGATGTCACTGATCATGTCATGAGTGATGTAATATGTGACGTCATCAGCAGTGCATTGCGGGTGCGCGAGTTATAGTTAGCTGAACTAACTATAACAGGGGAATTTCTATGGTTTTGTACGAGTGAAATGTCCAACTAACTATAACGCCCCTGAAACATATGTTTTTTTCAGTGAATTTCGAAGGTTTTTTTAAATGCTAATTTATAACTATAACGTGCTTGAAACCTATGTTTTTTTCAGTGAATATATATATTTATTATACTATGTATACATGTGAAAATGTCTCGGTCTGCCTGTTTGCCTCGGTGGCACAGAAAAAATGGGTGGAACTGATGTTAGCACGCTGATGAGGTCCTCTTATGACACCGATAACATCATACGGTGTCGCGAGCGGAGCCGTGCTACTATGACGTTCTCGTCGATGTGGGAGAAGTAGGAAAGAATTTCCATGGAATGCTGGTGCAGGGGATATTCACCTAAGTGCTCAGGCTAGTCCTTTGGGAGCAACTGTTTATGTTTGCACTCCAGAAACCGAAACCATTGATCTGAGGGCAGAGTCCCTGCAGATGGCACACGAGGTGGGGTGCCCAGTCGTGTGCACCGGCGGGGCAGCGAAGTGACAAGCACCACAACCCACAAAAAAGGTAACAAGGGCAATAAATAACACAGGATCTTCTCTTTGTATCAGGCAGGAACAACAAAGTTAAAATGTCCTAGTACCAAAATGTAGAATTAGTGCTACAATGGTCTTCAAGAGGACCTGCAATGCCGCTTCTGCCTCCCGTACCCTGGAGGCGGCACATGGGTCACGCGGTACAGTCATACTGCGGTGGGACGCACACTCGTTGACCTCTAATGGCACTGCTCCACACTTCAGGGAGGACGCTTTACATTAGCTATGTTTTCTGATGACGTGTCGCGCCGGCCCCGTCCAACAACAAAACTCCTTTAGATCCAAACAGACTCTTCCACTTTCTCACCGGAAGTGAAGCCAGGCCACGCAGACACTTTCACAATACAACAGCTGGGAATGCACTTTTCGGTAAAAAAACCACATTCCTTCCTCCTAATTAATCAAAAAAGGTCTCACTGAAGAACAGGGGCCAGCTTCAACCGGTAAACAGCCGCTACAACGACTTTTTACTTTGCGATACCATTACAATACATGCATTACCAGGCATGCGTTGTACATCGCGAAGTCATTACTACACATTTTTTTAGAACGCATGGTCATTTACCACGCATGCCTTTACAACAAATTTTGTTGCAAAGGTATGTATGGTAAATGACCATGCGTTCTAAGAATTATGTAGACGATCCACGTTGTTGTAAGGAAACAGAGGCTGTTCCGTTTCCTCACAACGACGTGCACTGCCCCTCAGAGATGACGTGAAGCAGGAACCACGAGGAGAGAGGAACCACGAGGAGTGAGAGGTAAAGGGGATTGGGCATGGGGTGTTTTTTTTTCTTCTAGGGTTTAGGGTAGTGCAGTGGTGTTTGGGTAGTGTAGGGGGTCATGCTGGGGGTAATGTTTTAGGGTTTAGGGTAGTGCAGTGGTGTTTGGGTAGTGTAGGGGGTCGTACTGGGGTAGTGTTTTAGGGTTTAGGGTAGTGCATTAGTGTAGGGGGTCATGCTGGGGTAGTGTTTTAGGGTTTAGGGTAGTGCAGTGGTGTATGGGTAGTGTGGGGGTCAATTTGGGGTAGTGTTTTAGGGTTTAGGGTAGTGCAGTGGTGTTTGTGTAGTATAGGGGGTCGTGCTGGGGGTAGTGTTTTATGGATTAGGGTAGTCCAGTGGTGTTTGGGTAGTGGAGGGGGTAGTGTTTTAGGGTTTAGGGTAGTGCGCCCAATCAGCCACAATATCCGTGGACAAAGGGGATCCTGACTCTTTTGAATGCTCCGCCAATTGAATAATTTGGGTTAAGGGCCCTACCAGGTCCAAGAACTATCAATTCCTTTCTTAGGATCCATCATATACTTGGAGAAAAAGGTACATAGTTTCTCATTAATTTCAGGCGTGTGTGCCACCTTACCCTTCAGTGAGGGCCTAGGGCATTCTCCCCTCATCCTATTCCTGACCTCCCTTTCAAGGGGTTGATGGATTTTCCCCACCACATACTCTGCCACTTTGTTGTCAGGGGTCCACTCCACCGGCCTAGGATGGTAAATTTGGGTAGGCTCAAACATGTCCGAGTGGACTCCGCCCCCAACCCGGAACTGAGGGGAGTGGGTCTCTGTATGCCAGGGACCCCCGAGTCCTTATCCTCATCGGAGGAGAAATCGTCCTCCGATACGCACTCTCCCTCGGAGTATACAATATTGGTGACAGCTATTTTCTCCGGACTCCTCCTCCTCCCGGCAGGGTGCATGTTTTAGCGATTGCGCATTCTTGAGGAAGGTCTCCGTAAGTTTATCAAATCCTTCCAAGTGCCCCGCGTTATGCTTAATGACCCTTTTATTCCCCATCTGTGAGCTACTGGGTCCCGCCACCACCAGATCTGGGTCACTGCTTTTCACCAGCTTATCAACCTGATCCCTAAGAGGAGCCAGCGCCCTAGAAATAGCCAGAGAGAGGGCTTGGTCCACTGCTGGAAGAAGAAGTTGGGGGGCCATTCCTCCACCACTTCCTGGTAGGAGGAGTAAAAATGGTCTTCTGGAGAAGACATGATAGCAGAGGATGTGAGCACAAAACAAATGCCCCCTCGCCGGTGCTCCAACAGATGGGCTTTTCCCGAAGTTGTTATAAGAACAGACTGAGGCGCAATACCAATTACCACCACCAGGTAGCACTGGTCACTATTGTGGCCGTGTGGAGAAATCATCATGTAGCGGTGTCAAAATAAGGCGAGGCTTGGTCAGGAATCAAGCGGATACTAAAGGAGTGACCGGATACCCAAATGCACTTAAAGACCAGCGGGAGCGCTTGACGGAGCTGCCTTGCTCAGACCAGACGCGCCTGACAGGTGCAGAGCGGGAGAAACTGCGAGGGGGAAAATGCTCTCGGGCAAGAGCCTTCTGCGCAGGGAAATTGAAACAATACCAAGGCATTAATGCTAATAACGTGCACAAGAAACCTCTATACAAACAGCAACAACGTCAGATTAAGACAAGAATGTAAGGAATGCACTTAACTGATGAGCAGTGAAGAAAGAGGAAGCGGAAGAGATGTCACAATATTATATACAATGGACTGTGATATGATTGAACTATAGTTGCCTTGGAGACTACCACTCTAATGGTTCATGGGTTGTGTAGTCTCTTGTTTAATGATTGTTGTGTTACGTTTTCTTTGAACTGCTATGCAAATAAAGTGAGGAAAGATATGCATAATCCTCGCCTCTGTCCTGCCATAGAATTCATTAAACTTTATTCGATCTGATTTAGAAACATAGATCATAAAAGTGTACATAAAAACACTAAATCCTCTTTCCTAATACAATACACTGAGAATTAATTCAAACCAGTAGGTAAAAACGGGTGTTACAATGCCCGGTTCAGAGCAACTTCAGGTTAACAGAATCGTAAAGTTCAATGTTTCGCAAGATCAATCTCATGTACTTCGTGCAAAATACTAACTGCGTAAAGTGGGCGTGCGGTGCGCGAAGCGCACCGCGTGCTCACTGTGCGCGCACGGTGCGCGAAGCGCACCGTGCGCTCATGGAATGAACTGCGTTAACTGGGCGCGCACGCCACGAATGGCGTAAAGTAACTTAGCATTTAAAAAACCGTACAAATTCACTGAAAAAACCATAGGTTTCACACACGTTATAGTTAGGAATTAGCATTAAAAAAACCTTGCAAATTCACTGAAAAAACCATAGGTTTCACACATGTTATAGTTAGCTGTACATTTCACTCGTAAAAAACCAATGAAATTCCCGCGTTATAGTTAGTGCAGGCAACTATAACTCACGCGACCGCAATCTTCTGCTGATGACATATGTGTCTTTATGAAAAAAAAATATTTGTAATATATGTATAGCTAAAATTTAATGGAAGAAGACATGGACAAATAAGTGTCGAAATACAGTATTAGCATCAGCAGAGGATTGCGGTCGCGTGAGTTATCGTTGCCTGCACTAACTATAACGCGGGAATTTCATTGGTTTTTTACGAGTGAAATGTACAGCTAACTATAACATGTGTGAAACCTATGGTTTTTTTGTGAATATATATATATATGTATATATATATATATATGTATATATAAATGTATATATAAATATATATATCCAAATGAAGTTGCCTTCCTGTCGGAGAACGTAGCCCGTTGAGAGGTGGCACGATGCCGGTGGAGTATGCCGGTAGTTAATTTTTGCAAAAAACGGAGTTCCACTCGTGCACTCAGGTCATGGAAAGGACTTCACCAAAACACCAAGGATACTTCAAAGGGGGTGTATTGTCATCATAAACCCAACGTGACGCGTTTCACCCTCAAGGGGCTTGCTCACACACCAATATGTCCATAGACCACAGCTTACATACATTTCTGATTACAGCATAAACATCGAGAGGAGACTTGCGCGTTTTGCCTGTAAGCGCCATATTGGAGTGGTACAATTGCAAGGAATAGCAGCACACAGCGATATTGTATAAGCGCCATTTTGGAGTGGTACAGTTGCAAGGAAAAGTGGCAAACAGTGAAATTATTTCATAATAATCACATTTCTCCACCCGGACAATAAACCCCCTTTGAAGTATCCTTGGTGTTTTGGTGAAGTCCTTTCCATGACCTGAGTGCACGAGTGGAACTCCGTTTTTTGCAAAAATTAACTACCGGCATACTCCACCGGCATCGTGCCACCTCTCAACGGGCTATGTTCTCCGACAGGAGTGCATCTTCATTTGGATATATATATTTATATATACATTTATATATACATATGATTATAAGTGAAGAAACTATTTGTGGGCAATTTGTTTTTAATTTGCTTTGTTTTGCACAGTTCAACCGAATGTTATTTGCACTATGTTTTCATTCTGTTTACACTGATTTGCGATCTTTGCACTTAATTGGCATTCTTTGTCCCTAAAAACACATTTAAACCCGTGATATCATCATGTGAGTCTTTTAAATACTGATTTCTGGGGGAATGTTAGAAAGCTAGCGTATTGTTGAACATGTAATAACGTGGTTTAAAGCACTGTCACTTTTGAAAACACACTTGCACTTTAAATTACAAAAAAAGCAACAAGAAAAAAAATGGTTTAAAAATCATGTGACTGATGACGAGCGCGTCATGTGATCAAGGCCCTCCGGGGCTGAAACGCGTAATGGCTGTTACCTGGCTGCACTGAGGGGAAAATAAAAAGCACTTCATCGCTGATTTGATGTGGTCTACGCTCCTTTTTGTTGGAAGGATTGTAAAAGCTTACGAGGAGTTTGTGGATATATGGAGCCGGTTTTTGTCGTCCCCAGATGAACATAGACCCCTTCTCATCCAGGGCAAACATACGGACAAGGAAGACAAAGTCCGTTCTCGGACACCGAAGTTACAATCCGGGAGGATTTTCTGCAGTTTTGCCCCCCAGCCGCTACCTGTAGGATCCGAAGCCGAGCTCGGAGTGCGGCGTTACCGGGTCGGAGGACGCGGAGCAACGCATGCGCGTGAGTGAAGGTAGGATCAGTTCAATATAACGTGTTGGGTGAGAAGTCTAGCGGGGGCAAGTGACAAGGGAGATACTATGTGTTAAGCTAACCGAGTATGGACTCTCTGCTACTTCAAGTCCCACTTCACCATTTATATTAAACCCTCAAGCAGCAAGATGTCAGCCGACGTGCTCTGTGATCAGGAGTCAGCTGCCCTTGAAATGTTTGATGATGCACGTAATCCCTCAGCACACATTGCTAATCAAAGCACTCCCACAAACAACCCAGGAACTGGTTTAAAAGACAAAATGCGCTGCCTAGAGAAATTGATGAAAGGTGAACAGAGTAAATGGTGGGAAGCGAAGTCCCTCCAGAGCTATTTGGATGTGGGAAGAATTCCACGAGGGCTGAGAATATTAATAGCCCCCAGCTATGAGACCCCAGATCCCAGTATGATGAAGGAGTGGGCAGAGACCAACCTTGAATCCTCAAGAAAGCTGGTCACAATCCTTGTCAAATACGCAGAAAGTGATCGTCTTAAGACGCAGGAACAGATTGATCAAATAAATATAGAAATTGAAACACTGAATCAAAAAGATGAAGAATCTAAACTACGAGCTGAAATGATAAAGCGCCTACGCAAGGATTCCCTTAGAATTCCAAAGGAGACGGGAGCACAAACAGTTAGACCAAAAATTACTGCAAGCACCAACAGAACAACATTAGAATACTCTTCCACTTCCGATCTCAGTTCAGCTATCGAAAGCGAAACCGAACAGGAATCAAGATTCAGTAACCTAGCGCAGACTGCGGTTAAACATACTCTTGTGCAAGAGGTGGGTTTTTTATGCGAGGAACGACGTCAAACGCTTCGCCCACGGAACCAACAACAGACACAACAGGAAAGACCAACACCATCAAAAGAAGGGAGAGGCGAAAAGCAAGAAAATGGAAATCAAAGAAGACAAAATCAAAGGAAATGGAAGTGCAAACCACAAAGGAACTAAGTGCGCACAACAATACCGTTGTAAATCTTTCCAATATCCATTTAAATGAATCAGAAAAAAAGATCTTATCTTTGGGGCTGTCATATTGTCCCAAAAATTAATTTATCTATGCCTCCACCAGAATAGATATCCTTAAAGGTATACGGAAATTAAAACTCAAAAAATTCCATCTGGTAAATAAGAAACCTGATACACCATCACAAAGTGAGAGCATGACACAAGATCAACCTATTTCACCTCCCTTTAACCTCACAGGATCTGACATGCCCATCCTTAAAGTTATGGAGGAGCTAGCTCCAACGATCTCTCAACCAGACATGATTCCGATTAGAAGTGACATTGCCAACCCTGCTGGTAATCAGCCTAAGTCAAAATCACCATTCAAACCGAAATCTACTTTCACCCCAATAGCCATGCGAGATGCAATTGATATCTTTAATGAACAGATTACGGTGGGCATTAAATCCTTGAATGTCAAAATACAGAAAACATCGAAATATAAAATGAGCAAATCTGATATTCAATACCATCAACTAATGAAAAAACTTAAATCCAAGTCGGATTTGATCATTCGAAATGCTGATAAAGGAGGTAATTTGGTAATTTGGGAGAAAACACAATACATCGAGGAGGCCATGAGACAACTCTCAGATCGCAGATGCTATGGTCGTAGCGACAATTTGAGTCTAAAAACAACATACAATCTCTACTACACAAAACTTCTATCATGGAAAAGTGCGGGACTCATTTCAGCTGATGAATATAAATATCTCAAGAATGATACACCTACGACGCCAGTCATATACTTTCTACCCAAACTACACAAAGACCCAGTTCGACCTCCAGGGAGACCTATAATCTCCGCACGCATTATGGAAAAGACATCTCAGTACATAGACTATTTTTTGCAGGAATTTGTTCAGGGTTTACCTTCCTATCTTAGAGATACCAGTGACTTTCTCCTAAAAATCAATGACTTTGTATGGCAAGAACAATTTATACTTATGACAATGGACATTACGTCACTATATACCAGTATCAATCACCAAGATGGGTTAAGGGCTGTCCAATTCTATCTCAACAAAAGACCCCCAGAACAAGATCAACACAACAAAATGCTTGTTCAAATGATTGAATACTGTCTGCACAACAATATCTTTCTCTTTCAGAGTTCCTTGTTCCAACAGATTCGCGGAGTGGCTATGGGGGCCAGCTTTACCCCCAGCTATGCCTGTCTACACATGGGCTGGTGGGAGGAGCTGGTCCTCAAGAGCCAATATGAGTTCATTCTCCGTAGTAAGGTAAAACTCTGGCTGAGATACATAGATGATCTTTTTGTTGTGTGGGATGGCACAGTAACTGAAGCTGAGGAATTCATTAAGAGTTTGAACTCTAACGATCTTAATCTTGAATTTACGGCTGATATAAACTCTGACAAAGTCATTTTTCTTGATGTGGAAATCTACATCAAAAAAGGGTCACTGGTAACTAGAATACATAGAAAACCGACAGCAGGGAATTCTGTATTACACGCGTCCAGTGCCCACCCCCAACACCTAATTCAAAGTATCCCTTATGGTGAGATGGTTAGGTTGCGGAGAATCTGTAGCAATCCAATTGACTTGTCAGCAGCACAACAAGCCAGTAAAAACAGATTCCTAGAGAGAGGCTACTCTCACAAATGCATTGAAAAAGCTATTCAGAAAAGCATGAAACACACTAGGGAACACTTGCTCCAGACCAAATCGCTGCTTACTGAATTGGACCACCCACTTCCTAACACCACTCCCCGAAGGGGCAACTTTAGGATGATTTTGGGCTACAATAATCAGGAAAAAGAGATTTACCAGATTATTAGAAGGAATTGGCCTATCCTACTAAATGATCCAGTGATAGGCCATTTGTTGCCCATCAAACCATCTATTACGTACAGTAAAGCCCCTTCAATGAAAGACATACTAGTTCAGAATAACCCAATTGACAAACCATCATCCAACTGGCTCTCTAGCAGATTAGGTTTCACTAAATGCAAAACCTGTAAGGCATGTCAGAATGGTGTTAATACCACATCTTACACCACACCCTTCAAGACACAGGAAATCAAAATTGATAAAGCCCTCACATGCAAAACAGACCATGTGGTGTATGTTCTTCTGTGTCCCTGTGGTTTAAAATATGTGGGCAGCACAAAACTTCAGGGACACAAAAGAATCTTACAGCATATCCCGGCAATCAAACACGCTGATCAATCATATCCAGTGGCCCGCCACTTCAAGGAAAAGCATCAATCAGACTCTAAGTTTTTAACTTTTTTTATAATTGATGCCATTCCCATTTCCAAAAGAGGTGGTGACAGGGAAAAATCTCTGTGCAGACTTGAAACCAGATACATTTTGGAACTAGATTCCAAACATCCGGGAGGTCTGAACATGACTGAAGACATCCACACATTTCTCTAGTTTCAACAATGGCCTGTTTAACTTAACTACAAAAGATATTATATGTCTATCAACCAAATAATTTATTAAGTTACCAGGCCTTCTTGACAGCTGTACTCCAGGATCTCAGATTAATTAAACCATTATGGTAGATATTTAATCATGACATGTTTTTAAAGTAAATCCATTTCTTTTAGCAAACTATTTATTTATTTATAATAAATAGCTGCGTTTCACTTACATGTTATTTAATATGTTTATAAATAATAAAACCCAAAAAAATGTTTAAAAAATTAATAATAAAAAAACACATTTCTTAACTCTGTTTATTGGGTGATCAGCAATGCCTTGGTAAGTCGACATCCACCGAGACTAACAACCAGAGGGATGACTATTTTAGTCTAAATCCCGTCACCATTTCCATAAAGCTAAATGGTTTAGGCACAAAGGAACATCTCTTTTAATTATTTATAAAAGCTTGTGTTTTAATCTCCCTTTTAGCAATCAAAGGACTATCCATGTGTGACATGCAACATTAAATTAATCTGGGTTTCCATCTAGTTACTTTACGTGGCATTTAAGCTATGATTATAAGTGAAGAAACTATTTGTGGGCAATTTGTTTTTAATTTGAATTGCTTTGCACAGTTCAACCAAATGTTATTTGCACTATGTTTTCATTCTGTTTACACTGATATGCGATCTTTGCACTTAATTGGCATTCTTTGTCCCTAAAAACACATTTAAACCCGTGATATCATCATGTGAGTCTTTTAAATACTGATTTCTGGGGGAATGTTAGAAAGCTAGCGTATTGTTGATCATGTAATAATGTGGTTTAAAGCACTGTCACTTTTGAAAACACACTTGCACTTTAAATTACAAAAAAAGAAACAAGGAAAAAAAATGGTTTAAAAATCATGTGACTGATGACGAGCGCGTCATGTGATCAAGGCCCTCCGGGGCTGATACGCGTAATGGCTGGTACATCGCTGCACTGAGGGGAAAATAAAACACACTTTATCGCTGATTTGATGTGGTCTACGCTCCTTTTTGTTGGAAGGATTGAAAAAGCTTACGAGGAGTTTGTGGATATACATATATATATATATATTCACTTAAAAAACCATAGGTTTCACACATGTTATAGTTAGCTGGACAGTTCCCTCGTAAAAAAACAATGAAATTCCCCCGTTATAGTTAGTGCAGGCAACTATAACTCACACGACCGCAATCCTCTGCTGATGACGTCAGATATTACATCACTGATTACATATGTGTCTTTCTGAAAAATAAATATTTGTAATATATGTATAGCTAAAGATTAATTGAAGAAGACATGGGTAAATAGGTGTCTAAATACAGTGATGTAATATCTGACGTCATCAGCAGAGGATTGCGGTCGCGTGAGTTATAGTTGCCTGCACTAACTATAACGGGGGAATTTCATTGTTTTTTTACGAGGGAACTGTCCAGCTAACTATAACATGTGTGAAACCTATGGTTTTTTAAGTGAATATATATATATATATATATATATATATTTACACTTTCCAAAAGTCAATAATCACGCGCTCTCAGGGGTCCAGATAATACCAGGAGTTTATTCCAACCGTTATGCGTTTCAACACTCGAGGTGTCTTGATCACACCTCGAGTGTTGAAACGCGTAACGGTTGGAATAATCTCCTGGTATTATCTGGACCCCTGAGAGCGAGGGATTATTGACTTTTGGAAAGTGTAAATTAAAACCGTCCGGTTTTGGGTTACCGGCATTACACGCGCCAACTGGCAACGGGATAGATCTCAGTAAAGACTCGACTTGGATTGTATATATCTATATATATATATATATATATATATATATATATATATATATATATATATATATATATATATATATATGTATATATATATCCAAGAAAGAAGTGACTCAAACAGATTCAGCTTCCGCCTTCCTCAGGTAGTACAAGATGGTTTGCTCTGTGGCTGCACAGATGACAGCTGAATTTTCAAAAATTTACGATCTCTTATTGTGAGAGCTGAACTCTAGCAAGCTGTAACAAATGCAGGGGTTTATTGCTGTGACTCTAAAAGGTGCATCACGTGTGAATATCTTTTACAAACATCATCTGTAACTAGTTCTGTTACGAGAAGGACCTATGCAATAAGGCAGCATCTTACATGTCGCTCAACATGCATTATTTATGTGATTCAGTGCCAATGGCAAAGCTGTAAAAAACAATATGTAGGCCAAACACTGAATGACCTCCGTACACGATTCAGGAACCACAAATCTGCAATAATTAATAAGAAAATTGACCAGCCTGTAGCCAATCATTTCAACCTTGTGGATCATTCACTATCAGATTTGAAGATTTTCCCCATGGAACATGTTTCAAAGGAAGAACTACTGGACTCCAAGGAAAACTTCTGGATGTACCGTTTAAAATCACTGCATCCAGATGGACTGAACATTACTGACAACACAATCTGATTACTGCATATCTCAAGAGCTCTCAGGACTGCATTGATTCCACATTCTAAATGGAATCTTCACTCATGATGCTTTTTGAAAATTCGGCTGTCATCTGTGCAGCCACAGAGCAAACCATCTTGTACTACCTGAGGAAGGCGGAAGCTGAAACATTGTAGTGGAAATATATTTTTGTTCTTTGGTGAATCTATCTGTTTGAGTCACTTCTTTCTTGGATATTTTATTTCTTTGTGACTCATTGTATCCTTTGGGATCCAGATTTTTGCCCTGGCTGGCTGTTGTTTTCTTGTGATCCTTCATCTTCAAGTATACTGTTTTTGGGATTACAAACCTGTATCTTACCTGGATCCGATACTCAAGCCAGAAGCAACCACCATGTCAAGAACAAATCTACATCCTAGATATGCGCTGTTCATCCAGGAGAAAATCAGTAAGTGCCAATTTACAATAGCACATATACAAATCTATAAAAAACTTAACATCTATCCTATGGGGTTGGAGGTTAAGTCTAAGCCACCTTTTAAACTAACTAGTTGTGAATGGTCCGCTACATGGAATATTTTACTGCATAACTCATCAATGGCCCTACTATTGGTATCTATTAAAGTAACCATTCAAAAAATGCAGATGCTTAAAGCCAAGCTACAAAAAGAACTGGAACTTTTAAAGAACACAAAAAGTGACTCTAAAGTGGCACACATACTACAGAGGATTGCAGTAGTAAAAAAGATGACTGCCAGGAAAGCTATTGAAATTAAATCTGCAAAACTAAAAAGAGATATGTTAAGATTTCATATACCTCCTCTTCCAACTCACCACTTCATAAATCATTCTGGTTTTGGAGATTTTCTTGTCAGTGAAAACCCTGTGAGTAAACAGCATAAAAAGAATAGAAGATTTTTAAGACAAAAAAGGCTGCATAGCATCAGTCAGCTACAACCCTTCCAGACATCCGACCCAGTTATTGACTTGACTGGAGGGCTCCTATCACCAGGCGAATTGAACCTCTTGAGCAAAGGCCTCTATTTCTGTCCTGTACCGAAGAACCATAATACTGCCAACATGATGAGAGTCCTAAAAACCTTCGAGAGAAGATGCAGACTTGCAGAATTCTTTTACAATAATTCTAATGTTGATCTGCCAAGCTACCTTTCAGATTCATTTAAGAAGTTCCACCATCCCAAATCATGGACTCCACAATGTGGTAGAAATCCTGTCCTTGATACATACATTTTATCCATCAAGAAACTCATCAAGGAATCAACACCTAAAAGGATTTTTGATAACATCACCCGAGAAGAAAGGAAAGCTCTCCACCTCCTTCAACAGAGAATGGATGTCATTATAAAACCGGCAGACAAAGGTGGTGCAGTGGTTGCCATGAAAGTAAGTGATTATATTGAGGAAGGAATGAGACAACTAATGGATATCAACACTTACAAACCTTTAGAAACTGATCCCACAGAAGACTTGAACAAAGAAATTAAGAACATGGTTGTAAGATACAGGAGCTTAAACCTTATTGAGGAAACAACAGCAGCTATACTTGTTCATCCCAAACCAAGACCTGGGAGATTTTATATGCTTCCCAAAATTCACAAAATGAACAATCCTGGCCGTCCCATCATCTCTGGCAATGACACAGCCACTGAGAGATTATCTTTATTTGTCGACCTGCACCTCCAGCCCATTGTGCAGGAACTTCCATCATTTGTTAAAGATACCAGTCACTTCCTTCAGATTATTGAAAAATTAAACCAAACCTACACATTTGATGATGATACTCTTCTGGCTACATTTGATGTTACATCATTATACACCAATATACCACATGAGGATGGGCTTATGGCATTATCTGAAGCTCTTGATAAAAGAACTGTAAAAAAGCCATCAACAAATTTTCTTACCAACTTTGCAAGAGTTATCCTTAAATCCAACAATTTTACATTCAATGGTAAACACTATCTGCAGATACAAGGGACTTCCATGGGCACTCGGATGGCTCCATCCTATGCAAATATCTTCATGGGCAAACTAGAGAACTGTATACTTGCTACTTCTAGGATCAAACCACTGGTATGGCTACGATACATTGATGACATATTTATAATATAGAATGCAGGAAGTAGAACATTGGAACAATTTACAGCTTATATCAACAATATCCATTCTACCATCAAATTTACCAGCAGCAATACTAAACAGAAGCCTCATCTCCCTTTTCTGGATGTGCTACTCACCATTCATGAACACAAAATTACAACTGATCTGTACCACAAGCCTACAGATGCTCATTTGTATCTAAACTGGACTTCAAGTCACCCACACCACACTAAACTGAGCATCATCTACAGCCAAGCACTCAGAATAAGACGCATCTGCAGCAATGAGGAAACCTGTAAAGACCATCTACAGGAGCTTGCTACATTATTTAAAAGGCGAGGCTATCCTCTGCATGTCATACAGCAACAAATTGACAAGTCTTTGCAGTTACCCAGAGAAGCACTTATTTGGAATACCAACGGCAGAAACAAAAGTGACAGAACTCCATTTGTAGTTGACTTTCATCCATCAGCTCCTAACTACAGAAATATAATGCAAAAAACATTTCCCTTACTGTCCACTTGTGAAAAATTGCAAAAGGTTTTTCCAAAACCACCAGTCATTGCTTACCGCAGAGCTCCAAATTTACGATCTCTTATTGTGAGAGCTGAACTCAAGCAAGCTGTAACAAATGCAGGGGTTTATTGCTGTGACTCTAAAAGGTGCATCACGTGTGAATATCTTTTACAAACATCATCTGTAACTAGTTCTGTTACGAGAAGGACCTATGCAATAAGGCAGCATCTTACATGTCGCTCAACATGCATTATTTATGTGATTCAGTGCCAACGGCAAAGCTGTTAAAAACAATATGTAGTCCAAACAGTGAATGACATCCGTACACGATTCAGGAACCACAAATCTGCAATAACTAATAAGAAAATTGACCAGCCTGTAGCCAATCATTTCAACCTTGTGGATCATTCACTATCAGATTTGAAGATTTTCCCCGTGGAACATGTTTCAAAGGAAGAACTACTGGA
Organism: Triturus cristatus; assembly: GCF_964204655.1. Lineage (NCBI taxonomy): Eukaryota > Metazoa > Chordata > Amphibia > Caudata > Salamandridae > Triturus > Triturus cristatus. The sequence goes on along the minus strand of NC_140591.1, from coordinate 1,359,898,749 downwards.
CTCCAAGGAAAACTTCTGGATGTACCGTTTAAAATCACTGCATCCAGATGGACTGAACATTACTGACAACACAACCTGATTACTGCATATCTCAAGAGCTCTCAGGACTGCATTGATTCCACATTCTAAATGGAATCTTCACTCATGATGCTTTTTGAAAATTCGGCTGTCATCTGTGCAGCCACAGAGCAAACCATCTTGTACTACCTGAGGAAGGCGGAAGCTGAAATGTTGTAGTGGAAATATATTTTTGTTCTTTGGTGAATCTATCTGTTTGAGTCACTTCTTTCTTGGATATTTTATTTCTTTGTGACTCATTGTATCCTTTGGGATCCAGATTTTTGCCCTAACTGGCTGTTGTTTTCTTGTGATCCTTCATCTTCAAGTATATATATATATATATATTCACTTAAAAAACCATAGGTTTCACACATGTTATAGTTAGCTGGACATTTCACTCATAAAAAACCAATGAAATTCCCCCGTTATAGTTACTGCAGGCAACTATAACTCACGCGACCGTAATCCTCTGCTGATGCTAATACTGTATTTAGACACTTATTTACCCATGTCTTCTTCCATTAATCTTTAGCTATACATATATTACAAATATTTATTTTTCAGAAAGACACATATGTCATCAGTGATGTAATATCTGACGTCATCAGCAGAGGATTGCGGTCGCGTGAGTTATAGTTGCCTGCAGTAACTATAACGGGGGAATTTCATTGGTTTTTTATGAGTGAAATGTCCAGCTAACTATAACATGTGTGAAACCTATGGTTTTTTAAGTGAATTTGCAAGGTTTTTTAAATGCTAATTCCTAACTATAACGTGTGTGAAACCTATGGTTTTTTCAGTGAATTTGTACGGTTTTTTAAATGCTAATTTATTTATGTATTATTTTTTTTATATATTTATTTTACAATAAACTACGTATTAAAAATTATTATTATTATTTTTTTTGGTTTTCACCCTGCGAATTTTTTTTTTTTTTTGTAAAACATTTTTTTTTTTTTTTGTGTTTTTCAGGGTGCGCGCACTGTGCGCGCACCCCCGCGATTTTTAAAAAAAAAAAATTTTTTTTTTGCCTTCGGGGTCCTTCAGGGACCCCCTGACAAAGGCTAGGGGGTCAGGAACTCTCTACCCTGCCCCCTTTTCACGTTCGCCACCTTCCTTTTTCACTCTCGCACTGAAAACAAACAAAATGGCGGCCGACACTTCCTGATTTCGACCGATTCGAACGTTGACTAACATGTAACCACCAATCAGAATTACGCTCGTGCACGTTAGGGTGCTCGCACGGTGCTCGCACGGTGCGCGCACCCTGCGCGCATATAGATATATATATGCTTTTAAATGCTATTTTCTCCGGAAATACTGAACAGATTTACACCAGACCTGCAAAAGGCACTTCCTTGACCTTATGGCTACCTCTCTGCCAAATTTCAAGTAATTCTGTTCAGCCGTTCGGGCTGTAGCTGTGTCTAAAGGTCCTATGGAAAAATGCATGGGAAAAACGCGTTTTGGGACCCCCCTTTTATCTCAGCCCCCGCTTGACGAATCCCCCCGAGACTTTCAGGGTAGGAGCGGAGCGTAGCGCCCCACCTATTTTGAAAAAAAAACCGAGGATTCGTCAACCGGTGCCAAAGTTATTCAAAATAGAATGTTGCGGATTTCCTATGGAAACGTGGTCCTAACTATAACTACCTACTGGCGACCGCCAGTAGGTAATACATATATATATATATATATATATACATATTTTGCCACAATGTAGCCCTCTATGTCGGCGCTGCTGCTCACTTCTAAGGCGGTGCGTCCTTTCCGGCAGGGACAAGCCGGTTTCAATTGCATCAAGTGTAATTCCGCTGCCTCGCGACAGCTAACATTATTGTTTAAGGATGCACTCACTCGTGTGATTAAAGTTCAAGGCGGCTTTATTTAAAAAAAGCTGCCATACCCAACGCGTTTCGCCTCTCCTGAAGGCTTGATCACGGGATATTGTATCAGCAAAACAGACATCTTTTATTTCTACAAGCACCCATGTACTTCCTGTTTTCAATGTGATGCATTGTGGCTAGTGTAGTTAATCATTAATTCACCTACAAACATGTGGATTACTAAGTGTGACTAAAGTTCCAAGGTGCATATATTACTTGGGTGGTCAATTAAAACCTTTTCTCATATTTAATTTACTTGGCTCTGAATGCTTTATATATATATATATATATATATATATATATATATATATATATATATATATATGTATATATATATATATATATATATAACAGGTACAAATGACCTCACTGATCAAGACCCTCCGGGGTCGAAACGCATCATACTGCAGTGTTTGTTGGAACAGAATAGAATAGAAACCTGCACTGAGTTGTGGTCTGTGCTCCTGGTTTTCATTCTCAACGTCAAACGAGTGAAGATTGGAGTTGCGATGATATATATATATATATATATACCTTGACAACAGGATTGGTTGCATATATATATATATATATATCCAATAAAGATGCACTCCTGTCGGAAAGCGTAGCCCTCCGAGGGGTGGCACAGCGCCGGTGGAGTAACCCGGTAATTATATCCTTGCAAAACGGAGTTCCAACTGTGCTCTCAGGTCAAGGAAAAAGACACCACACCGTCCAAGTTGCTTCAAGGGGGTTTATTGCTTCATAAACCCAACGTGACGCGTTTCACCCTCAACGGGCTTGCTCACACACCGTTATGCTACCGGACCATCGTATACATACATTATTCGTACAACCATGGACATGGAAAGAGGACTATTGCAAAGGTTTTACAGCGCCATTTTGGAACAGTGAATTTTTACCAAATAGCAATACTTTATGGGCGCCATTACACAACGGTAAAAGCAACTCGTATACTGTAGCAAAGCATACTTTGCAATTTACTTGTTTTTAAATGGAAAATCCGTAACTCGCTCCTAGTGAGCTTGGTTCTGGGACATAGTTAACCAGCTTATACAGACATGTTTAATAAACATCGGATGAACATTAACAGAACCCTCTGGAGTGATTTTGTGCCGTGTGATTGAGCTGGGGGTCGCATAGCTATTTGCTTAATTACTCTCTATGTTTAAATAGCGTTCCGCATTACAATGTCGTTACTCGCTTCTAGTGAGCTTGGTTCTAGGGCATAGTTAACTGGCTTATACAGACATGTTGAACAAACATTGGATGAACATCAGTGGCACCCCCGGGACTGAATTTGCGCCGTGTGGTTAATTTTCACAATTGCTCTCTGTGTTTGGGTAGCATCACGCATTGTAATGTCGTATGCCATATTAGGAGCGCGTCTATAATTGGTCGCAATCTGTATTGCTCCTTGATGGTGTAACATATTCCCAAAGTGGCTACCGATCATGTTAGTGATGTGTGTATGGCTATTGCCGGGACATTTGGCTATACTATACTGCCACCCAAATGTCAGTTAAAACTTGTGTTGCTGGGTGTCCTTGTGTATTACTAATTGGTCGCTCAATCCCTTGTGTCACAGATCTTAGTGATGTATAACTAGACAGCCTGTCACACCTGCCCCGTCCAGCTGTGTTGGTTACCTTGCATTGTCTCTATTAAGCCCAGGAAAAATTAATTACATTGAATTGTATTGTAACATATTGGTCCATTGGTGCATCCTTAACCAAAATCAAAATAAATTCAAAAGTGTCCCAATAATAAAGTTAAAATAGAATTGGTCTTATCTGTCCACTGGAGAGCAGCATGGGAAGAAAAGGGTAGGGATCCTGTGTCGCGGGCCCGAGACATAGTCCCTTCCTTTCTTCCTGTAAAAGAGAAACACAGGGTCAGTTGACTTCAACTACAATAGACATTCAACAGACAATCAAAATACAAATCATCAGTTATATAAACCATTCATCGTTGTCCTAGCTGGGCCTCAATACAACCTCCCTCATGGATCACCCTACTTGGAGTATCCATTCTGTTCTTAAATGTGATCAGTGTCTTATTTGTGGATGGAAAATTGCTATCCCTTTAATCCCCATGTAGGTGTATTGCCATCTCCTCATCAATGTTATGGCCGTTCGGATATTTAGTCCCCATCCCAATTATGTGACGTGATTCGCGTTGTCTCAGTTTAAGAGTACTATTACCTCCTCTCTTATTGGGTAAAATTCTTTCAATTACATAATAGGACAGTTTGGTATAGTCTGAAAAGTGTTTTGCCTCAAAGTGTCGAGCAATGGGGTACTGTTGGTCCTTATTTGTAATTGCCCTCATGTGCTCGAGGACCCGTTTCTTAGCCATGTGTGTGGTGCTTCCTACGTAGCTCAGTTGGCAAGGGCATTCAAGCACATAGACTACGTTGGTGCTACTACAAGTGAGGAACTGTTTAATGGGAATCATACTGTTTGTACTGCTGTTCCAAAACTCCTTGCGTAAGCGGCTGTTGCCGCATGCCTTGCAGTGTCCACAGGGATAGAAGCCTTGTAGATCAATAGTATTGCTTCTTTCCATGCTAGGTAAATCACTATGTACAAGCATGTCTTTTAAGCTACGTCCTTTCCTGTAACTTATTGAGGGATGTGTGGGTATCATCTTGCCTATAACAGGATCTCCTTTGAGGAGCTTCCAGTTCCGGGAGATCATTTTCTTGATTTTATCTGAGTGGCCGTTATATGTGAGAATCAGCCTGGTTTCTACATTCTCATCATTTATGGGTGAATTGGACTCAGGGGAGGGTTCAAGGATTGCACCTCTGTCAATCGTTTTAACCCTGTCCATCGCCATTTTGAGAACCCACATGGGATATCCTCTTTCTTTAAATCTTTGTGTCATGGTTGTTTGTTCTTTTAGGAAACCTTCCTCTGTGCTACAATTTCTCTTTGCTCGGAGCAGTTCCCCGTAGGGGATGCTCCATTTGAGTGTGTTAGGGTGACTGCTAAGAGCATGTAAAAGCGTATTCCCTGCTGTAGGTTTGCGAAACAAAATAGTTGTTAATTTGTTGTTCGCAATTTCTACACATGTATCAAGGTACTCAACCCTCACATTGCTTGTAGTATGTGTGAGTGTTAGATTGTTGTTGTTCTGGTTCAGTCTGGTGATAAAGTTATTGGCTTCTTGTTTGCTGCCTTTCCAGATTACAAACAAGTCGTCAATATAACGTAACCAGAGTTTTACTTTAGTGAAATCATGCTGTAGGCTGGGTTCCTTCCTGATGTCCTCCTCCCATGCTCCCATAAAGAGATTGGCAAAGCTCGGCGCAAAGCTGGTCCCCATCGCCGTACCGAGGGATTGTTTATAGATTACATTGTCAAACATAAAGAAGTTGTTTTTCAGACAAAATTTGATAATTTCAAGTATCATCAGAGTGTGCTCTTTGAATCTAATGTGTCTGCGTTTGAGAAATCTTTCGCATGCTTCTGTTCCTTGTTCATGATTGATGACATTGTAGAGGGAATTGACATCCATGGTTATCAGTAAGAAATCATCTTCCCATTTAACATCGTGTATTTTAGCCAAGAAGTCTTTTGTGTCCTTGACATATGACGGAAGAGTAATTACAAACTCCCTGAGGAAATGATCCGCATAACGCGATAGATTTTCCAAGACACATCCTCTGGAAGAGATAATGGGCCTACCAGGGGGATTGACCTTATTTTTATGTATTTTGGGAAGTAGGTACATCACAGGGAGGATAGGGTGATCTTTCTTCAGGTAACAGAATTCCTCCCATTCAATCAACCCCTTATCCTTCCATTCGCCCAGTTTTTCCCAAATCTGTACAATGCTGTTGTTATAATCTGTACGATTAGATCTAGAGTAAGTGTAGGTGTCACTCAGTTGTCTCGTAGCTTCTGCTACGTACATTTCCCTAGACAAGATGACAATGTTGCCCCCCTTGTCGGCGGGTCGAATTACAATACTGTCATCTTCGGCTAGCTCTTGTATAGCCCTCCTTTGTGTAAGGGTGAGATTATGTTTAAAAGTTTGCATTTTCTTGGCCCAGTTCTGTTGCCTAAATTCCAGAAGGTTCTGGCTCACCTGCTCCTGAAAAGTGTCAATATTGTCGTGGCTCATTATCGGTAAAAAAGTGGATTTTGGTTTGAAACCGGAAATGGTAGATGCGTCGCACCTTATCTCCATCTCATTTAAAATTCGTTGAGCCTCAATATTGGCATCTCCGTCACTGATGTCGTTTTGTAATTCATGCATTGCAACCAACAGATCAATATCCCCTATAGTCAATTCCTCATCTGTTATAGAGCTCTCTTTTTGGGGCCTAGTTCTATTTCTTGTTGGTTTCAGAGTGTGCCATTTTTTAAGTTTTAGTTTTCTGCAGAATTTAAAAATATCAATTCTGTCATTCACATAATTCATGGGGATTGATGGGCAGAAAGAGAGGCCAAAGCATAGGGTTCTTTTGTCTTTGAGACTAATGGTTCTATTGGAGAGGTTCACAATAGTTAAATTTACCATGTTGTCATCCATTATGCGTTGGTCTTGGAGCGTGTCTGTTGTCTTCCCACTAGCTCCGAATCGTAGTCTTTTCTGTCTCCTCTGTAGGATCCTCTTCCTCCTCTTCCTCTTGGTCCTCTTGTTCTTCCTCTGCCCCTTCCTCTTCTCGTTGGTGTTGCATCTCTCTGATTCTCCTGATTTGTTTTCAGAGTTTGGCGGCTCCGTCTCAGGAGCCGATATTCGTCTAAAAAAGACGTTGGACGTGGAGTGGCTTCCCCTTCCGACGTTGTTCCTTCAGATGTAGGTGTCGTGTCTGAAGGAACAACGTCGGAAGGGGAAGCCACTCCACGTCCAACGTCTTTTTTAGACGAATATCGGCTCCTGAGACGGAGCCGCCAAACTCTGAAAACAAATCAGGAGAATCAGAGAGATGCAACACCAACGAGAAGAGGAAGGGGCAGAGGAAGAACAAGAGGACCAAGAGGAAGAGGAGGAAGAGGATCCTACAGAGGAGACAGAAAAGACTACGATTCGGAGCTAGTGGGAAGACAACAGACACGCTCCAAGACCAACGCATAATGGATGACAACATGGTAAATTTAACTATTGTGAACCTCTCCAATAGAACCATTAGTCTCAAAGACAAAAGAACCCTATGCTTTGGCCTCTCTTTCTGCCCATCAATCCCCATGAATTATGTGAATGACAGAATTGATATTTTTAAATTCTGCAGAAAACTAAAACTTAAAAAATGGCACACTCTGAAACCAACAAGAAATAGAACTAGGCCCCAAAAAGAGAGCTCTATAACAGATGAGGAATTGACTATAGGGGATATTGATCTGTTGGTTGCAATGCATGAATTACAAAACGACATCAGTGACGGAGATGCCAATATTGAGGCTCAACGAATTTTAAATGAGATGGAGATAAGGTGCGACGCATCTACCATTTCCGGTTTCAAACCAAAATCCACTTTTTTACCGATAATGAGCCACGACAATATTGACACTTTTCAGGAGCAGGTGAGCCAGAACCTTCTGGAATTTAGGCAACAGAACTGGGCCAAGAAAATGCAAACTTTTAAACATAATCTCACCCTTACACAAAGGAGGGCTATACAAGAGCTAGCCGAAGATGACAGTATTGTAATTCGACCCGCCGACAAGGGGGGCAACATTGTCATCTTGTCTAGGGAAATGTACGTAGCAGAAGCTACGAGACAACTGAGTGACACCTACACTTACTCTAGATCTAATCGTACAGATTATAACAACAGCATTGTACAGATTTGGGAAAAACTGGGCGAATGGAAGGATAAGGGGTTGATTGAATGGGAGGAATTCTGTTACCTGAAGAAAGATCACCCTATCCTCCCTGTGATGTACCTACTTCCCAAAATACATAAAAATAAGGTCAATCCCCCTGGTAGGCCCATTATCTCTTCCAGAGGATGTGTCTTGGAAAATCTATCGCGTTATGCGGATCATTTCCTCAGGGAGTTTGTAATTACTCTCCCGTCATATGTCAAGGACACAAAAGACTTCTTGGCTAAAATACACGATGTTAAATGGGAAGATGATTTCTTACTGATAACCATGGATGTCAATTCCCTCTACACTGTCATCAATCATGAATAGGGGTGGGCGGAATTTGCGGAATTAACCTTCGCAAATTATCGCGAGAATGTTTAAAATTATCGCAAACAAGCAGAAATATCGCAAAGATGCGGAAGTTTTTTTCCGGCATGTTCGCGAGATTTTCTGCATGGTTGCGGGTCGCCAACTTACCCATGTGGTTGCTTGCGGGCGCGGCCATCTTGTTTTGAGTTGTTCTCGCGGTGCATGATCGCGAGAAGAAAGACGTGATCGCGCGACGCATGACGTCACTGCGGGCGCGAACTGTCGCGAGACAGCGCAAATGGCTAAAAACAATACAACATCTCATGGAGAACGCGACCGGATCAAGAAAACTTGTCGGCGAACGCAGGGATTCAGGTAAGGCGATCGCGCGCGCGCGAGAATGTATCATTTTACAGCGCGAGCAAGAATCAAATTATCGCCAAGCTGCGGAAACCGGAATTTTTGACATTTTCGCGCTCTCCGCGGAACGCAAAAATGTCAAATTATCGCAATTTCCGCGAACGGAACGAAATTTTTGCCCAGGCCTAATCATGAACAAGGAACAGAAGCATGCGAAAGATTTCTCAAACGCAGACACATTAGATTCAAAGAGCACACTCTGATGATACTTGAAACTATCAAATTTTGTCTGAAAAACAACTTCTTTATGTTTGACAATGTAATCTATAAACAATCCCTCGGTACGGCGATGGGGACCAGCTTTGCGCCGAGCTTTGCCAATCTCTTTATGGGAGCATGGGAGGAGGACATCAGGAAGGAACCCAGCCTACAGCATGATTTCACTAAAGTAAAACTCTGGTTACGTTATATTGACGACTTGTTTGTAATCGGGAAAGGCAGCAAACAAGAAGCCAATAACTTTATCACCAGACTGAACCAGAACAACAACAATCTAACACTCACACATACTACAAGCAATGTGAGGGTTGAGTACCTTGATACATGTGTAGAAATTGCGAACAACAAATTAACAACTATTTTGTTTCGCAAACCTACAGCAGGGAATACGCTTTTACATGCTCTTAGCAGTCACCCTAACACACTCAAATGGAGCATCCCCTACGGGGAACTGCTCCGAGCAAAGAGAAATTGTAGCACAGAGGAAGGTTTCCTAAAAGAACAAACAACCATGACACAAAGATTTAAAGAAAGAGGATATCCCATGTGGGTTCTCAAAATGGCGATGGACAGGGTTAAAACGATTGACAGAGGTGCAATCCTTGAACCCTCCCCTGAGTCCAATTCACCCATAAATGATGAGAATGTAGAAACCAGGCTGATTCTCACATATAACGGCCACTCAGATAAAATCAAGAAAATGATCTCCCGGAACTGGAAGCTCCTCAAAGGAGATCCTGTTATAGGCAAGATGATACCCACACATCCCTCAATAAGTTACAGGAAAGGACGTAGCTTAAAAGACATGCTTGTACATAGTGATTTACCTAGCATGGAAAGAAGCAATACTATTGATCTACAAGGCTTCTATCCCTGTGGACACTGCAAGGCATGCGGCAACAGCCGCTTACGCAAGGAGTTTTGGAACAGCAGTACAAACAGTATGATTCCCATTAAACAGTTCCTCACTTGTAGTAGCACCAACGTAGTCTATGTGCTTGAATGCCCTTGCCAACTGAGCTACGTAGGAAGCACCACACACATGGCTAAGAAACGGGTCCTCGAGCACATGAGGGCAATTACAAATAAGGACCAACAGTACCCCATTGCTCGACACTTTGAGGCAAAACACTTTTCAGACTATACCAAACTGTCCTATTATGTAATTGAAAGAATTTTACCCAATAAGAGAGGAGGTAATAGTACTCTTAAACTGAGACAACGCGAATCACGTCACATAATTGGGATGGGGACTAAATATCCGAACGGCCATAACATTGATGAGGAGATGGCAATACACCTACATGGGGATTAAAGGGATAGCAATTTTCCATCCACAAATAAGACACTGATCACATTTAAGAACAGAATGGATACTCCAAGTAGGGTGATCCATGAGGGAGGTTGTATTGAGGCCCAGCTAGGACAACGATGAATGGTTTATATAACTGATGATTTGTATTTTGATTGTCTGTTGAATGTCTATTGTAGTTGAAGTCAACTGACCCTGTGTTTCTCTTTTACAGGAAGAAAGGAAGGGACTATGTCTCGGGCCCGCGACACAGGATCCCTACCCTTTTCTTCCCATGCTGCTCTCCAGTGGACAGATAAGACCAATTCTATTTTAACTTTATTATTGGGACACTTTTGAATTTATTTTGATTTTGGTTAAGGATGCACCAATGGACCAATATGTTACAATACAATTCAATGTAATTAATTTTTCCTGGGCTTAATAGAGACAATGCAAGGTAACCGACACAGCTGGACGGGGCAGGTGTGACAGGCTGTCTAGTTATACATCACTAAGATCTGTGACACAAGGGATTGAGCGACCAATTAGTAATACACAAGGACACCCAGCAACACAAGTTTTAACTGACATTTGGGTGGCAGTATAGTATAGCCAAATGTCCCGGCAATAGCCATACACACATCACTAACATGATCGGTAGCCACTTTGGGAATATGTTACACCATCAAGGAGCAATACAGATTGCGACCAATTATAGACGCGCTCCTAATATGGCATACGACATTACAATGCGTGATGCTACCCAAACACAGAGAGCAATTGTGAAAATTAACCACACGGCGCAAATTCAGTCCCGGGGGTGCCACTGATGTTCACATCCAATGTTTGTTCAACATGTCTGTATAAGCCAGTTAACTATGCCCTAGAACCAAGCTCACTAGAAGCGAGTAACGACATTGTAATGCGGAACGCTATTTAAACATAGAGAGTAATTAAGCAAATAGCTATGCGACCCCCAGCTCAATCACACGGCACAAAATCACTCCAGAGGGTTCTGTTAATGTTCATCCGATGTTTATTAAACATGTCTGTATAAGCTGGTTAACTATGTCCCAGAACCAAGCTCACTAGGAGCGAGTTACGGATTTTCCATTTAAAAACAAGTAAATTGCAAAGTATGCTTTGCTACAGTATACGAGTTGCTTTTACCGTTGTGTAATGGCGCCCATAAAGTATTGCTATTTGGTAAAAATTCACTGTTCCAAAATGGCGCTGTAAAACCTTTGCAATAGTCCTCTTTCCATGTCCATGGTTGTACGAATAATGTATGTATACGATGGTCCGGTAGCATAACGGTGTGTGAGCAAGCCCGTTGAGGGTGAAACGCGTCACGTTGGTTTATGAAGCAATAAACCCCCTTGAAGCAACTTGGACGGTGTGGTGTCTTTTTCCTTGACCTGAGAGCACAGTTGGAACTCCGTTTTGCAAGGATATATATATATATATATATATATATATATATATATATATATATATATATATGTATATACTACCGAAAAAAACACAGGTGTCAGGGACGTTATAGTTAGGTTGATATTTTACTCGTACAAAACCGGAGATATTCAGCCGTTATAGTTAGCTAAGCTAACTACAACTTGTGTCCTGCAATGCACTGCCAATGACATCAGATATTACATCACTCATGACATGATCAGTGACTTCACTGATGACATCTCAAATACCATCGCTGATGACAACACTGATGACATCATTAAGTGACTGTGTTTCTAAATATTTTAAGTATTATATATTATATATAAAATAATATATATATATAAATATATATATAAAATATTATATATATAGAGATATATATATATATATTGCCACAACTCAAATCCTTCGTCGTCTGCTGCCGACAATCAAGAGCGGTCCCAAAAGTAAGTGCACATTCTATTTTATTGACCGCAACTAGGTCTCGCCATAACGCGTTTCGGCAGTCGCCTGCCTTGATCACATGACAGCGTTTGGGATTTCCTGTGCTACATTTAAAGTGCCAGTGCTGTTACAATTTACAATGGACATAGATGAAATACTAATAATCAAACTTGTGTTTTTTCTCCTCCTGTTCCTTTCAACATTTGCATAATATATTGCGTAAATGCATATTTTCCCATAAATTTTGGTAATTCCATTTTCAAAAATATTTATAAATTTCCAAAAGTTTTATATCCAGCAGTTAATTATCCTTTTCACTTCCATTTGGAAATTCATGGCATAAATGCAATAAAATTCATTTGTTGAAATTTACATATTTCCAGTCCACTGCTTTTCTAAAATTACATCACCATGATTTCAAAACCAAATTTACCTAATACTTGTGCAAACAAATGTGAATGAAACCTTAAAATTACCCGAAAATAAAGTGCATATACATGTCTTATCATTATAACATTCCTTTGCTTAGACACATACCAATATTATCTATTTGCATTGACAACATGTCTTCATCAATATGTTAGGAAATGATCACTGTGGGTATGGTCATTGGGTGCAAATATTAGCCTGTGCAAATGAGCAATATTGAATGGTAGGATCGATCAAATTAATTCCATAATCGATTCCCATGTAAATATAGATATAAATATGTAATTAAATAATCATATAAATATATAAATACATAAATATATAAATACACACATACAATATCTTAAATACAACTCAATCATAAAATCTCTTCCATCAATAATTTATTGCATAAAATTTGCTATATATACAAACCATGTACATAAAAACTATACTGAAAATGATAATTTTACTTAAAAAGCTAATATTTGTTCCATATTTTTGCTAGGTTCCTAAGAAACAAGTGAAACTTAAGATCTAATTGGATTTTCATATATTAAAAAGATACATTTTTTGCTGTTATAATAATTTTTGTTGAAGGGATATAATTTATATGTGCCACAAGTTCACTTATGTTTCAATGTGATTTCATTTGTTTGTAAACAATGTTACGGAAGGGTGTTTCTTCTTGTAACAAATGTACTGACCCTGTGTTGCTAGTTTTGATACTGTGTATGAGTTCCTCACAAAAACGTATAAAGGTCCTCAGACGTATTTAGGCCCCCCGGATATTTAGTATCGAACTCCAAAATATAATGTGTTTATAGCCTTCTTAATTTGGCTTCCCTGTTGCCTCCTCTCTTATCCAGTGGAATTGCATCCACCACATAATATTGCAAATGAGAGAGGTTACTCTCATGACATTCTTTAAAATGTCTAGCGACAGGATAGCTTGGGTTATTATGGATAATCACTCTTGTGTGTTGCAAAATTCACTTATGGACCGCTAATTTGGTACTTACAATATATTTTAAGCCACAGCTGCATTCTAAAGTGTAAACCCCATACTCAGTCTTACACGTTAGGTGCTGAGTAATACATCGGGGAACCTGGTTAAAAGCTGTGCAATACTGTGTTTTGTTGGTACCAAATTTGCATGCCTTGCAATTGCTGCATTTAAAGAACCCCTTCCTACCAGATAAGCATGATCCAGTGTTATGATCCTCTGGATTGTTACAAACCAGAGCATCCGCCATAGAGGCAGTCCTTCTATACGAAATTGGCGGTTTCTTAGGCAGATACTGTCCTATAACTGGATCATCCAATATTATGGGCCAGTTACGTCTCATTATTTCTCTAATCTGTCTCTCCTGCCTTGAAAATGATATGATGAGTCATATAGGTTCATTCAGTGATCCCACTGATTTCTTTAATTTATTTCGATAAATTAATAACTCCCCTCTAGGTTTTTCCTTGGATTTTTTTATGGATCCCTCTATTGTCTTTTCCTTATATTCTCTTTCTAAAAATCTCAGTCTACTCTCGTTTTGTTTCTTTTGGCATTCTGCTTTGCTACTACAAATCCTTCTTATTCGCAACATTTCCCCGTAGGGAATGCTGTCTATAAGATGGCGGGGATGTGCGCTGGATGCATGTAATAACGTATTGTCTGCCGTATCTTTGGGGTACAGTGTAGTGCATATAACATTATTTTTAATTTTGATTTCAACATCCAAGAAGGTGACACTTTCCTCACTGATATTTGAAGTGAATTTTAGATTTACGTCATTCACATTTAGTTGAGCTAAAAACTGTTCTGCGCTTTCCTCCTTTTCTCGCCAAATTATAAACAAATCATCAATGAATCTCAGCCAACATATTATATTCTCCTTGCAGGCGTTACCAAATTGTTTTCTGAGGTCCAACTCCTCCCACCAGCCCATGAATAAACATGCATAGCTGGGGGAGAAGCTGGCCCCCATGGCTACGCCTTGCACCTGTTGATACATTTGGTTCTTAAAAAGGAACAAATTCTTGTTCAAACAAAATGTTAGCAAATCAATAATCTTTCTGTTATGTTGTACAAACTCCATTGATCTGCGTGATAAAAAGTATTCCGTTGCTCTGATTCCATCCCCATTTTTTATACAGGTATACAGTGAAGACACATCTAATGCTATCATACGGTATCCTTTGTGCCATTTTATATTGTTAATTTTCCTCAGGAAATCACTTGTGTCCTGTACATATGATTCAAGACCCTGGACATGTTCCTGTAGGAAATAATCAATATACCGTGACATATTTTCAAAGGGCCCATCACAGGCCGAAATAATAGGTCTACCAGGTGGTCTATGCATATCTTTATGAACCTTTGGGATGAAATAGATTTTCGGTATCATTGGATGTTCCTTTCTAAGATATTTGTATTCATCGGGGCCTAACATTCCTAGATTCTTCCATGCCAGTAATTTTGCCATAAAACAGTCCAGAGTGGTTTTATCTGTATCTGTATGAATAAGTGAGGTGCTGTGTGTATAACTGTACCGGTAAGTAAATGACAGTGTGATTGACTCTTTGAGTGACTGACCAGGTGTGTGAGTAACTCTATGGTTGAGTGGCAGTGTGTGAGTATCTGTATAGGTATATTAGTGCATACATCAGTGGCTATATTGATGAGTGACTGCGTGTATGAGTGACTGTATGGGGGAGTGGATGTGTGTGTAGACCTATGAATTAAAAGTAAGTAACTGGTATTGGCGTGTCTATGGTTCCAAGAATGGTAGTGTGTATTTTTGAACGGGTGTATGAAAGGTTATATTAAAGTGTGAGGAGGTGCATCAGATATTAAGTGGATGATGTTTTCAATGATGTCATCAGTGATATCATTTGAGATGTCATCAGTGATGTCTCTGACCATGTCATGAGTGATGTAATATGTGATGTCATCAGAAGTGCATTGCGAATGTATGACATTACCACGCATACATTCAACACACATGGCTTTACAACATGGTTGTTGCAATGACCGCATTGTTACCACGCATGCCATTACATTGCAAGTCATAACAACAACTTGCTGTAGGGGTTGCGCTGGACTTAGGAATAGTATTAATCACTATTCCTACTCCAGTTTATGCAACAGCAGGGAAGGTGTTGGATTCAAAATCCAACACATTCCCTGGTGTTGCACGTCCCCTACAGCAAGTCGTTGTTATGACTTGCGATGTAATGGTACATGTGGTAACAACGCGGTCATTGCAATGACCACGTTGTAAGGCCATGCATTGTGGGGGTGCGAGTTATAGTTAGCTCAGCTAACTATAATGGCCGAATTTCTCTGGTTTTGTACAAGTAAAATATCAACCTAACTATAACGTCCCTGAATTCTGTGTTTTTTTCAGTGAATTTCAAATTTTTAAATGCTAATTCCTAACTATAATGTCTCTGAAACCTTTTAAAATTATTCATAGTTGTTCTAAAATCTTCTTTAATAATTATAATCACTCTTTTAATATATATATATCATAGAATACTAAAAGTTTACTCTGCTATTTATTTGAACAATTAAAATGTATATTTACTTGAAATAATGCTCTTAATACTGTGAAAGTTGTTTTATTGTATTGTTATGATAACTTTCTTATTTTTTTTATTTTCAAAAAAGAAGTAGCGCACCTACATGTTGGGTGCATGGATTTGGAAAACAAATCTCAATCTCATAAACACATTTAGACCAAATTAATATTTATTTGAGACATAGAGGTGTATTAGTTAGTCATTATAAATAGTAATAAAGCTGTTTTCAAATGATTTTGACAGATTTTTGTAGACTTGATGGTATCGCGTACGGGACGCGGTTCTATGGGATGGGTGCGCAAACTCTGTCGGCATGTATTTCTGCGATCGCACAGGGGTCGCAATTCTGGCATAATTTTAAAAAGTATGAAATATGACTGTGAGAACATTAAATATCAGTTTTACATAAAGACTTTCACTAATATACTTTAGAAAACAATTTATAAACAGGAATTAATACTTTAGAATTAACTATACAAGATTTTATGGGTGCGCAATGTATGCGTCTTGGATGAGTGAAACTTGCCGGCACGTATTTCCGCAGGGGTCGCGATTCCAGCCTCATTTGAAAAGTGTGAAATATAACTGTAGAAACTTTAAATATCAGTTTTGCTTAAACACTTTCATTAATATACTTTTCAAAATATTTTATAAACAGCAATTTATACTTTACAATTATGTATACGATATTTTACAGGTGCACAACGTCGACACAACGGGTGTGCTCCCCCTACACGAATCCATGTGACATAGAAAGAAAGCTTTTAATTGGTTTAAAACCTTTTCATTCTGTTAGAGAGAAGATCTAACACTTATTTTATTTCTCTAATTGTGGGTGTGTCTACCTGGCAAGACCTGTTTTGTAGGCTCTTGGAATTGCTTTTTTTTTGGGGTGCTTTGACTTTTTTTCATCAATATGGCATCCAGTCATCCTGAGGAAGATCTCCTGGAAGAGCTTGATGAAGTGGAGGAGCCTGTAAAAAAAAGAAAAGTGTAGTACAGGCTTTTTTTTACAGTGCCAGAGGATAAAAAGAAGGTGAACACCAGAAAAGTGACTTGCACTTTGTGCAAAGACTACTTTCGTGAGGGTCAGATAAAAAGTACTGGTGTGGAACACCATTGATGGAGAAGCACCTTGAGACAATTCATCACATTCATTTGGCCAAGAAACGCATGGTGCGGGAGAAAAATGAACAAGCTGCCCAGGTTTACGCTAATGCACAATCAACATCAAGTGCAGCAGTTCCACCTTCACCTCCGCCACATATTTTCCCAGAGCTAGTGGATGCTTCCATTAATTGCAAAAAATATGACTCTAAACAGTGTGTTGGGGAGCAGTGCATTGATGTTATTCTCAATGCAATAAAAACACACAAGTGTTAATTTTTTCATAAGCTTGTCAATCTTCCTTTTACTCTTTTTTTCAACTAGTCTTATTGGACAGTTTAATTTTGTTTTGTTTGAAAAAAATGTCAAAAACACCACAAAAACTAATTTTTTGAAACAACTAAACAATTCTAAAATGTTTCAAATAAAAAACGGTTCTTACGGAACCACATTAACTGGTTACAAATAGAAAAATTGCCTGAGTAATTGCATGAGTGCAGGGGTAGTGCCTGAGTGATTGCAGGAGTACTTGGATAGTGCTTGGGTGATTGGAGGAGTGCATGGGTAGTGCCGGTGTGCATGGATGAGTGCATAGGCAGTGTCTGGGTGTTATAAACCATGAAGGGGTACCTAAGTTTCTAAACCTACATTTAAGTTCTCCATGATGACGAAACCAATACTCATTAGTACCACGTTGACACGCCATCAAATTCATTAACTGAGTTTCTAAATGATCTTCTCTTTGTTCCACTTTGTCCATGAATTCCTTTGTAGAAACATGTGTAAGATGAACTCCTCTTTTTAATATGTGGTTAACTTCATATGAAAGTCCAGACAAGTCACTTTCAAACAGAAGATGAAATATATATGGAATGCACTGTCGACATCTTGGATCTTCTGAGTACAATCTTGTCGAGCGGTTTTCCGAAGGTGTGATTTGTACTGTTCGTTCATCATATTGTCCACCTTCTCCAGTGGGGAACAGCTGTGGAAAACAACGAGCTTCTAAACTTTTTTCGCATACACTCATGGCAGTTCTCTTTGATTTCTTCATTTGAAAATAACTGAATACAGTTTCCAATAACTTCTTTTGAATGTAGAGGATGTATACTGTAATGTTCGTCAATCTCGTCAGTCCTGGACTTGTTCACTTTTTCTATTTGTCCACTTTGAAATTCTGTTTCATCCTTTAAACATATTTCCTGTTCTCCTACATTTACATTTTTATAATAAATATTATTGTGTGCAAGATATTATGTAGTCTTGTGAAGTTTGGTAACATCTACTAACTCTTGCCATATTTTACGACTCCTTGTTGGTACACCATTAAGCAGATTAACTTCAGGCTCACTTTACTCCCTATGTACAACAACAGTTTCAATATTTTTCTTAAAATCTAGAGGTAAGTACACTACTCTTCTTTCAAACCTCTTTGTAAATCTGTTGGAGGAAGCTTACTTGTTTTAGGATCCATGCGAAGTATGGCCTAAAACGGGTGCACAGATTGAATAAGAATGGACTCATATGCATTTAAATCTGACAGTTCCGAAGGTATAGCTCACAACTCTAAGTTGTTATGTACAGCTCTAGCTGGCCTTTTATTCTCTTTTCACTTGTTTTAACAATATTTACAAATACGTTGATCAGTACCAAACGCAAAAAACGACCTTCCACCTACAAATAAGCACCAAGTTGCTGCCACTTATCATTGTTTTCCTTTTCACTTTTTAAAAATACATCAACATTCCTAATTTGACTTCTATAGTGAGTACGTCGACAACAAATACAAACATTGTTTTGTTTTTCGCATGAAACTATCTTAAACTTTCTAATTTCTTCTGCAAACTTGCCAGTACTAATATCTTCCACCTGTTCTTCAACACCTACACTTATAAAGCTGTAATTTTATCTGCACTCCTCCTGTGCACCAAAGAAACAAAACTCTATATCATCACAAACTTTTTTTACATCCAATACTGAACCATGCAAAAGAGCTGTGTTCATTTCACTGAAAGATAATGCAGGACTTTTTACGTAGTACAATCTCCTTACTAACGTCCGCATTTCTGAGTGGTGTACTGCTAACATTCTTAAATGATGAAAAGTACTTTAACACACTTTTCTAGAAAGACAAGCCAGAGAATGACCCTGCAGGTTAGTACATTTTCTCACTTTACAAGGATCTAGTCCTTGCAACATCTGAATCTTCAGTTCAACACTTTTTTCAGCATATTCTCTTCAGAAAACTCGTAATATATCAATAGATTCCTATTGAATACTAAAATACTACTACAATCCCACTCATACACTGGAGCTGGTGTACATCTCCCTTGACCAACTTCAGCGAAAACTTCTTCCTCATTTCTAGGAACCATCTTTTCTTTTTCAATTGGACAACCATTTTTCATCTCATAACAACGACCACTGGTATCAACTGCATGAACTAGTGTATTTTGTTGAAAATAGCTTTCTTTATTAAAGGACTGCTCAGTACTAGAAGTGTGCTTCCATTCACCAGAAAATGTTTTGCTAAAGTTACTTCTATTAACCAATCTTTTTCTTTTGCTTTTCCACTTCATAAAGTGCATTGTTTTATTCAATGTTTTCATTCTCTTCAATAGCAATATAAATATGTTTCTTTTCAATTCAAAAGCTTTTCCTAGTACACTTTCAATCTGTTGCTTTTTCTTCTAAGCTGCTGATCTTTTTTGATATTTTTTACAATCTTTCAATAGAGTTTGTAGTATTCTACTTCTATACATTATCCTCCTTATGTCTTTAAATTCTTTCAGCCTTTTTTCAACATGGATTGTTTTCCCATAACATGATTTTCTATTAATATGTCCTTTTTTTGATTCCTTCCAATTGGTTGTATAAATTTCCTTTCTCTTTTACACATTTTCAAAACTCTTTACATTCTTTAAAATCCTTTTAACAAATTCTTTAGCTCTCCTACCAGAAGTCTTTTTCTTCAATTTAACATTTTTAACTTCATTTAATTTCAGTTTTTTCTTTCTTTTATATAGTACTGTTTTCTTTTGTGTCTTTTCTTTTGAACTTTTTTTTGCCATACTCAATCTTTCTTAGTAATAATGGTGAATATCTGAAAAAAATAAAAGTTTAACTAGTTTCTAGAAATAATGTTATATTATTCATGTAATTATATACAAAAATTATCATCTATAAACAAACAAATAGTTTCAATTGCATTTCAAGTGTCTCCATAACACAGAAATATTTAAAATAATATACTTTACATATTATCAAATTTACATTAAGAACCAAATGTTTCAACTGTAACATCTCAGAGCACATAGTTTTTACTTATAAAATATGGCTTCAACAAAATAGTACTGGCACAATGTAGCAATGAACTTTCTTATTACTCTGGACTAGGTAGGAGGAAGCGTACGTTATCACAGACCTCCAGTGCTCGTCTACAAAATCTGAAGACAACCCATCCAGAATGCTACAAACTTAACCATTAAAATAGAAAGAAAAGTGAGAAAAAGAGAATGTGTAGTCAGTCCACAAACAGATACACTCTACAGAAACCCTCAATTGGTGACGAGGTGAGAAAATGTGCAGGACACTGCACACCTTTTTCTCGAGAGAGAGTGACCGATGATGAAATAAACGTGGGCAAGCTGGTGAGAACCAACCAGTAGCTCCTCTGGTGGTGCGCACGTGAGGTACTCTCTCTCTCTCTCTACATATTTTCTCACCTCGTCACCAATTGAGGGTTTCTGTAGAGTGTATCTGTTTGTGGACTGACTACACATTCTCTTTTTCTCACTTTTCTTTCTATTTTAATGGTTAAGTTTGTAGCATTCTGGATGGGTTGTCTTCAGATTTTGTAGACGAGCACTGGAGGTCTGTGATAACGTACGCTTCCTCCTACCTAGTCCAGAGTAATAAGAAAGTTCATTGCTACATTGTGCCAGTACTATTTTGTTGAAACTATTGTCGATTGGAGGGCGTTCTGGCACTTGTTCCCTCTTTAGCTCCCTTGTTTGATTGAATTATAAAATATGGCACCTGAGCATTGAACAAGCTATATCAGACATTGCACATTTCCTTCATTTAGAAAACATCACAACCTCTGCAACAGAATAATAGAGCATAACTAAAGGATTTCTCTACTACTATCCAAACCAACCAGGTTCAGATGCATAATACATCAGACAATAGATGTAGACGTGCACACATACATCATTCACAACAGAATAAAGTCCCTTAAACTTAACAGACTGGCGTTCCCATTTCAAAATAACACCTAGAGCGTTGAGTTTAACCAAATATAAAGCAGCAACCCTACACATATCTCTCGTGTAAGTCTCACCAAATTCCTGAAATCATGCATGCATGTGTCCGCACCTTTTGCTAGTGACACCATATATAAAAGAAACATAGAAATAGTTCTGTAACTGTGTTTTTCCACAGACTTGTTCTAACTAGCTCAATCACTAATCCCTCTGCCAACATGTCTTAAAACTCATTTTCGTGCTGCAGCTTCAGCATTCTGCAAGTACTCAAGGTGTTGGACCTGCCCAAATAGAAAGCAGCAACCTTTCTTGTGACTTTATTGTAAGTTTCACCATATTCCTGAAAGCATGCATGCATATGTCTATTCCTTTTGATAGTGGCATCATATATAAAAGAAACATACAAATAGTTGTATGCCTGTGTTTTACACATCTAGCATCTTCAGATGCATAACACGTATGAGAGTACATGTGCAAGTAGAGACATACCTCAGTCACAACACCATAAAGACCTTAAAACTTGCCAGACTCCACTTTATATTTGAAACAGACACTGATAATTTTGCAGTATATTTAAAGTGCACCTGTCCACAGACTCATACAAAGTAGCCGAATTATGAATCCCTCTACCAACATCTTTTAAACCTCACTTTTGTGCTGCAGCTTAACTATTCTGTGAATACTCAGGATGATGGGCCTTCCCAAATATAAAGCAGCAACCCTGAGCATATCTCTTCTGTAAGTCTCACCATATTCTTAAAAGTATACATGCCTGTGTTTGTACCTTTTGCTAGTTCCATTATATATAAAACAAATATACAGATAGATGTATGTTTGTCTTTTATACGTCTAGCATCTTCAGATGCATAACACATATCAGAATACAAGTGCAAGTAGAGACATACCTCAGTCACAACATCATGTGGACCTTAACATTTGACAGACTGCACTTCACATTTTAGGCAGACACTGGAAATTATGCTGTATATTTGAAGTATACCTTTCCACAGACTCATTCAAAGTAGCCTAATCACTAATCCCTCTGCCAACATATCTCTCCTATAAGTCTCACCATATTCCTCAAAGTATGCATGCATGTGTCTGTTCCTTTTGCTAGTGGCATCATATATAAAAGAAACATACAAACAGTTCTGTACCTCTGTTTTTCCACAGACTCATACTAAGTAGCTCATTCACTAATCCCTCTGCCAACATGTCTTAAACCTCACTTTTGTGCTGCAGCTTTGGCATTCTGCAAATACTCAGGATGTTGGGACTACCCAAATATAAAGCAGCAATCCTTGGCATATCTCTACTATAAGTCTAACCATATTCCTCAAAGTATGCATGCATGTGTCTGTTCCTTTTGCTAGTGGCATCATATATAAAAGAAACATACAAACAGTTCTATACCTCAGTTTTTCCACAGACTCATACTAAGTAGCTCATTCACTAATCCCTCTGCTAACATGTCTTAAACCTCACTTTTGTGCTGCAGCTTCGGCATTCAGCAAATACTCAGGGTTGGGCCTACCCAAATATAAAGCAGAAACCCTTCTCATGACTCTGTTGTAAGACTCACCATATTCCTGAAAGTATGTGTGCATATGTCTGTACCTTTTTCTAGTGGCATCATATATAAAACAAACATACCAATAGATGTATGCGTGTCTTTTATACATGTAGCATCTTCAGATGCATCACACATATCAGAATACATGTGCAAGTAGAGACATACCTCAGTCACAACACCATGCAGACCTTAAAATTTGACAGACTGCACTTTACATTTCAAACTGACACTGAAAATGATGCGGGATATTTGAAGTATACCTTTCCACAGACTCATTCAAAGTAGCCTAATCACTAATCCCTCTGCCAACATGTCTTAAACCTCACTGTTGTGCTGCAGCTTTACTATTCTGCAACTACTTAGGATGTTGGGCCTAGCCAAATATAAAGCAGCAATCCTTTGCATATCTCTCTTATACGTCTCACCATGTTCCTGAAAGTATACATACATGTGTTCCATTTGCTAGTGGCATCATATATAAAAGAAACATACAAATAGACGTACACCTGTGTTTCTTACTTCTAGCATCTTCAAATGCATAAGACATATTAGAATACATGTGCAAGTAAAGACATACCTCAGTCACAAGACCATGCAGACCTTAAAATTCGACACACTGCACTTCACATTTCAAACATACACCTAGATTTAAACACTGTACTTCAAATGAACCTTTCCACAGACTCATACAATGAAGCCTAATCACTAATTCCTCAGCGAACATATCTCAAATCTCAATTTACTAATGCTGCTGCTGCTTCACAATTCTACTTCTACTCAGGTGTTGAGCCTAGCCAAATACAAAGCAGCAAACCTTCACATGACTCTGTTGTAAGACTTCCCATATTTCTGAAAGCATGCATACATGTGTCTGTACCTTTTGCTAGTGACACTATATATACAAGAAGCATACAAATAGATGTATAACTGTGTTTTACATGTCTACCATCTTCAACTGGATAACACATATCAAAATATATCTCCAAGTAGAGACTTTCCTTAATCACAACACAATGCAGACCTGAAAACTTCACACAACACACTTCCCATTTCAAAGACACACCAAAAATGATGTGGCATATTTCAACTGTACCTCTTTAGAGACTTATACAAAGTAGCCTGATTGCTAATACCTCATTTCAACATGTTTTGAACCTTACTCTTGTGCTGCTGCTTCACCATGATAGTACTATCACAGTGTTGAGCCTAGCCACATACAAAGCAGCAACACCTCTCTGTTATACTTCTTGCATCTTCAAATGTATAACACGTATGAGAATACAAATGTGAGTAGAGACACACCTCAGTCACAAGTCCACGCACACCTTAAAACTTGACAGACTGTACTTTCAATTTGAAAGCAACACCTAAAATTATGTTGTAAACTTCAATTGTACATTTCGCACAATAATACAAACTACCATATTCACTAATCCATCTTCCAATGTACATATATTATAATCCACAATGTATTTAATTAATTGTTTAAGTAAAAAAAACTACAATAACCATCTCTACATTTCATAACATATTTCAAACATCACACTTCTCTAATAATTGTTAAAGTTTGAAAAAAAAGCTTTTCAAATCTGAAAATATCACTACAAAGAGTAAACCACCACTACATAATACATAATACACCTCACAAATCTGTAACTCCTCTTTCAAATAGTATTGCAGAATATGTAATATCAGAAACTTATAAAAGATTTTCTTTTGCACATAATAAATGTAATGCACCAATCTCAACTAGGTGAAACCAGTAATGGCAAACTTTCCCTCTCTTTCTGCTCACAAATGAGTAAGTAACAAATGAAATTGCTTCCTACATTATTTAAAATTGTCAAGCACATTTATATTGATTAGACATATTAACCCTTTCCAACTGTGTTCTAAAAATGGCCAAACTGATTTTCTGAAGTCGCGACTCCACGGCGGTGCCGCAGTATAGGGTCACGATGGAGCCGAGTACACTTACGGGAGTTCAAAAACCTTCTTTAACAACACACTACTTCTACACATACTACTGACTTAGGAAAACGTATTTGGTAACACATCTCTTATATATAAGCTACCATTTCACATTTTAAATCCACACTTAACTTTTAACCCTTCCCCCATTCACCTCAATCACAATATCCACAGCAACACTTTTTGCAAAATTCAACTGTACTGGCAGGTCACAAGTTCACCATGTTTGGAACTTCAGCACAGCAGCTTACAAATGCAAATAGCAGGTGTGGTTAACTATTGCAAAACATTACCTTATTCAATCTACTGTACTTTTCAAACATTTTTTAATAAAAAATAAGAAACGTGCTTCTTTAGAAAAATAACACGTATCCTATTTTTGAGTGCACAATGTTAATGAACAGCAAATCACTTATCACCTTTCTGAAAAAAAAACATTTTCTCCACCATTTTAGATACCTCTCATTCTACCAACTGACTGCCTGAGCTACAGACATCTTTTCATTACTTACAGACATCCCTTCAAGATGCTTACAGTATGGATTGTAGGGCAGAGCTATGTTTTCTGGTGCAAAAGGTATGCTGAGCACAAAGGTATTGACAAAGAACTAGGTTTGTAAAATGTGGATAAAATGTATTGCACAGAGAGGATTAAAGTGGCTCCAATTGATACCTTTGGTTAAAGCCTTTTTGCATCTCCAAACCCCTGACCACGTGATTGTTCACTGTGGTGGCAATGACCTAGGCACATTAACTAAAGTAGGACTGGAAATGCTCATGAAGGATAACTTTGCACAATTGATGTTACTTTTACCTCAAACTGTCTTTGTATACTCTAATATATGCCAAAGACAAAAATGGAAGTGGTCAAATCAATTCTGTTCATAGTTTTAGAAAGCTATATAGAATGTCAATAAAGCTATTTCTGCTTACCTAAGAGACCATAGAATGGGCTGCATCTATAACAAATATTAACTTTTTGATATGGAAGACATCTACAGAAGTGATGGAGTGCACTTCACAGATGAAGGAAACAGAGTGTTTCTCAACAACCTTAAGCTGTGCGTCTGCACTTACATGTAGCTTCAACAAAGTCAGAATGAAAACAATGGCTCTTTTTAGAGCCACCCTATAAATCAACAGTGTTTAAAAAAACACATTTATTCTCTTTTTTTCTTTTTTTTGGGGGGGGATTCGCAAAACAAAAGAACGAATGTAATGTACTACAACACAAATCACTTTTCAAGTTTAAATTAAAAAAATATTACTACTAGCTAAAATTCACATTTAATCTTATTATTAACTTCAATCTCATTAACTCTATAAAGCAAGTTCACAAATGCAACGCTGCTTTCTAAATTATATACTGTTAAATTATTTATTTGAGATGGATGCACGAACCCAACGCAACGTTACATGGGGGGCTGTGCTGAGAGCCAAGATGGGGTCACAACTCCATAATTGAAAGAAAAATAATTCTCCACTTTTATAATTTGGTATCCGCTCAGGGAACCCATCCCCTGGGGCACGGTCTCACGTTGGGGACCGTGGGGGAGCCCCAAGGTTTCATTGATGTTATAGTTAGTTGGACATTTCACTCGTACAAAACCAGAGAAATTCAGCTGTTATAGTTAGTAGAGCTAACTTTAACTCGCACCCCCACAATGCACTGCTGATGACGTCACATATTACATCATTTATGACATGGTCAGTGACATCACTGATGACATCACTGATGACATCTGAAATGGCATCACTGATGACATCACTGATGACATCATCCAGTGAATGTGTGTTTATGTAAAGTTTAAATATGTTTTATATATGTTAATGCCAAGGTGTATTGAAGGATGAGTTGGTGTATAATTATAAATAGGTGTTTGACTGACTGTATAAGTGAGTGATTAATTGTGTCTTACTGAATGCATGGGTTAGTGACTAAACTGTGTGAATGTCTGTATCTGTCTGTTGTTGTGTAAGCTGCTGCATGGATTGGTGAGTAGTTACATGAGTGTCTTTATGGGTTATTGATTGGTTGCATGAGTATCTGTATGGGTGCCTCACGGTTTGTGTGGGTGGGTGGGGGTGTGTGACTTTGTGCATAGATATGTGAGTGGGTGATTCACTGGGTGTATCGGTTCAAGAGTGCGTCTGTGAATGGTGGTTCTTGCTGCAGGTCTGGTTGCCTGCATTGCTGAAATCACTGCCATGAGGGGAACGGCTCTCACCTGCAGTTACTCACCGTGAGGGGAAAAGTCATCATTGTATTTCACGCACCGTGAGGGGAACGGCCAACAACTACATCCCCCCGCAGCCTTGTGCCACCCTGATGCTGCACTCCTGCCCGGAGGCACGATAAAAGCCCTGCCCACCTCCCACAGCTTGGGACGCCAAAAAGCGGGTCTTGCTGTTGGTCTGGTTGCCGGCCTTGCTGAAATCACCACTGTGAGGGGAATGGCTCTCAAATGCAGTTACTCGCCGTGAGGGGAACGGCCATCAATGTCTTTCACGTGCCATGAGTGGGAATGGCCAACAACTACATCTCCCAGCAGCCTCACGCCACCCTGATGCTGCACTCGTGCCAGGAGGTGCGATAAAAGCCCCGCCCACCTCCCGCAGCATGGGCGTGCCCGGGCCGTGCCTGGGCCAAGGGCGGTCCTG
This sequence comes from Triturus cristatus, assembly GCF_964204655.1. Lineage (NCBI taxonomy): Eukaryota > Metazoa > Chordata > Amphibia > Caudata > Salamandridae > Triturus > Triturus cristatus. The sequence goes on along the minus strand of NC_140591.1, from coordinate 1,359,871,279 downwards.
CCTGCACCCATCAGCAGCCATATAAGGCAGGGCAAGGCCACCCCTCTTGGTCGTTACATCGGGCACCTCAACATATGGCCCATGGACTTGGAACAGGCTCTGTAAACATCTGAAGTGTAAGGCGGTGAGACTTAACTTTCAATTCTCCTCTTTTGTTCTTACAGTCACTTGGATCTGTGACTACTACCTCCCTATCATCGTTAAAAACCCCGTTGAATGTTCAATAAGAGGGGGTTTGATTCTTAGGGAGCCTAAAATAAACTGTTAAAGGTTGTTTCATTTTTAATGACTTTTGAGAGCTAACAGCCAAGTTTTTGACTGCACACCTATATTTTACTTTCTTGTTTATCTTAGCCACATAGGATTTTTAAAGGATCTTACAGGAATACAGTCACCCGCACTAGTGACCAGAACTCTTTTTTATCCTCTCTCTGGTATGGACCCAACATTCTAAGATTTTAGACTCAATTTGAAACAAATCGACCATAGTATTGAAAGCCCTTAGTGATTATTATGTCTGCGGACTATTTTTACTCTTATTTGACAATTCTGCCAATCTTGCGTATAGCCATACTGTACCCTGCATTTTCTTGCATTTTTGCACTTTGCACAATGCTTTCTGCGCTTTTGCACTTGCGCTCTTTGCACCTTGCGTCTTGCACATTTGCACTTTGCACTTCGCGCAGAGCACTCGCGCTTATTGCACTTTGTGTTTTGGATTTTTGTATCTGTCCTCCCTGTACCCTGTGTCTCGAGATAACCAGCAGTGTCTCAACAATATATCTTTCCCATATAAGGTAAGTTGCAAATTAGAAGGATAATGGACGTATTTATGTCGAAAAGAAACAACAGGCACTCCCAAAGCCAAAAACTAAAGCCCAACTTACCTCTATAGATAGGATGCTCGAGAAGGCTATAGGAGTGGAGGCAACAGAATTTGAGAGGACAGAGAGACATCTATCATTAACCCCAAATCTAGAATTCCCTCTGGTAGATTTAGATACCTCGCAAGTTTCAGGAGCCCTGCTCAATGACACTCCCAGGAGCCCAACATCTACAGCTGAAGCAACCAATATTGAACTATGTAGGGGGGACTCATCAACACGGCCCGTTACAAAAGGGAGACCAAAATCACAAGCGAAAACAGTGACAAGAAGGAAGAAGGCGATGGGAGAGAAGATAGATGACAGGGATACTGGGATGGGAGGAACAGCAAAGAGTATTGAAACGGTCATCGAACAACTTGTTTGGGTTACTAAGTTAGCGGTGGATCTGCAAATCCAAGTTAGGGCTATAGTCAAGGATGAGCTGAAATTACTTGTAGAAAGGGTCGATAAGTTGGCCACGCTACTCAAGGAGCTGACAGGTGGCAGGGGGGTAGTAAATGGGAATGATGGGCCTGACATTGGTCTTAAAGTTCAGGCCACAACTAACAGCAGCAGGACCATCTCATCCCCCATATAGAACGACCCCCCAGTTATTGCTGTACCAAATCCAGAGAGACAGCACTCCACAACCCCTAGCAGAGTTAATCTAACATATTCTCACCAACAGTCTGACAGGCAATGGCAGTCGAATAAACAGCGGGTGGGGGTAGGATTCAACAAGCGCACAGAAGCCATCAAAGCAAACCCTCCCCTCCCAGTTATAAACTTACCACCTGCTTCAACTCCCTATGTTCTCATTCTTGCAGGTATTCCTGAGCTAGGAGGGGGCCAAAATGAATCACACCAGGAATTAAAAAATAAATGCATGTTCTGGTTAGTTAACCCTAGACAATTCCGGTATGATGATGCAAGAGAGATCCTAACAACACACAGAGTTGGTTGGCTTGGATGGAGACCCAAGGACAAGCAAGGTGATTGTATAGTGCTAAACTTCAGAAACCCATGTGTTGCCCAAGCAATTTTAAATAGAGAGGATGGGAGACAGATGGGCACTATTAGAGCCCTTCTGCTGGGTTACTTTTATACCCCAGAGAGAGCCCATTAAGCTAGAAAGCAAATTGGTTGGGGTTGTAGACCCGAAAATCAAAGTTACTAAATAGCTACTCTAGATCACTACCGGCCCAGACAGCCAATCTACAATATTCCCACATTAAATAGATTCAATGGCCTAGAAGGAGTATATTGACTCAAGATCAAGGGCATAGGACTCGATGAACAGCTGGGTGAGTCGCAGGCGGGAAATGTTAAACTTAAGGAGGATGTAGGGCAATGTTCGACTCCAGGGGAAGGAGAGACCTGTGGGAGCATGAGCGGCTCCTCAGGTGATGCAAAAGAGGGACGTAACATGGCCATAACCAGCAATCAGTTCCCTTTATTTAATAGTGGGACTGTTATGAAAGCTGCTTTTGGGTTTTGCGGGACCTCGCCCCCACTTACCCCTGCAGCCGTCGCCAAAATCAAGGCTGCGAGTCCTATTCTAGAATGTAGCTGGTTTAAACTCCAAGATAGATAACCCATTATGGGGCCATTATATTGACCAATACGAGATCTGTATGTTCCAGGAGACGTGGGCAAGAGGGGATGTCTTAAAATTAGGTTTTGCTACTTATAGCATTCCCGCAGTATCAGGTGGAAAAGGGAGGCCCTCGGGTGGAGTATGCACATGTACTGCCAAACAGATAGAAACATCATCAAATTATATTCTGTGTGTCCTCCCTCACTGTATTCAAGACCAGTTAGTCGTGGCCAGGAGTCAAAAACACTTGATGAACTAATGTCCTTTCTAGCCATTATTTCAGACAATCATATGGTGATTATAGGAGGGGACTTTAACTGCCAGTATGAGCCATTAGAAGGTATGCCCAAGGACAGCCCCTGTGAAGAAGACCAGTATTGGGCCATCCCAGAGACTATTTTCCCACCAGTAAAAGTCTGGTCCCCTCTGGTGATCCAGATGAATTCTCTTGTCTTAAAACACTCACTAAGGGCATGTAATCCAAGAACAAAGTCTCATACACCTAGCAAATTTAACTTCAATAGAAATGGGCGAGGATCTTTATTAGATTACATCTTAATTGACTTAAAATCCTGACATAGGGTATTCGACTTTAAGGTCAAGACGCGGCACAATAGTGACCATAATGCCCTTGTGTTAGAGTTATATGAGTTAAATCCCGGGAGTGTTATAGAATTGCATGCTCCAACTGATGCTAGGCTGTCTCTCACCAACTGTCACCAGAAAGGCTAGGCTCCCTGTATGAAGCCATTATCCCGGTCCTCTTGAATGCAACCAAATCTGCTCCCACTAACGGCATTACAATCGATCTTCAGATGGTCGCCCTGAGCCATACCAGGCTAATGTCAAATACGGCCGATTTCTTCTTTCCCATGAAAACTATCAGGCCCAATAGGAAACCTCCTCATCCCTGGTATAATGACCAATGCCAAATGGCTAAAACAGCCTTGATTAGAGCTATCAAGGCCAACAACCGTCCTTTAATTAAAACAAACAGAGCGGCCTATCAGACCAGTGTTAGTGAGGCAAAAAAAGGGTGAGAAAGAGATAAGTGGGACACTCTGAGAAGCTCCCTGGATTCCCGTGATATGAGGATTTTTTGAAGGTGGTTAATACAGGTAGCTTTGAGACCAAATCACCAATAGATCCAAACCTAGAGGCAGATGTGTGGAGGGACCACTTTGAGTCCCTCTGCTCGAGGGCAGAGACAGAGGACGACACAGTACATAAAGGCCATACCCCACTGGTTGACTGCCCGATTGCACCCATGATCACCCCTAGGACTACTCACGACACCCCGACAATAACACTTAAAGAGATAACGGATGCTTTATGTGAAATAGCACCGGGCAAAGCGCCAGGACTAGATAAGATCCCTGGGGACTTATTCCGCAGTGAACCTACCATCTGGGCCCCATACCTTTGGGTTTTATTTAATGCTGTTTTACAAGGTATGAAGATTCCTGCTAGTTGGGCCGGAGCCGAAATAATTCCAATTCATAAAAAGGGAGGCCCGCTGTTACCCACAAATTATAGGCCTATATGCCTCATAGACATGAGCCAAAAAATCTTTGCGCGAGTGTTGCTGTTTTGGTTGCAGAGCTGGATGGAGGAGCATAAGATACTCAGTCCCCTCCATGCAGGGTTCAGAGAAAAAATGTCCACACTGGGTCAGATCCTCAGGCTACAAATTTTACACTGGAAGATCGTGTGTGTAGAGGGTGGCAGCCTCTATCTAATATTTGTAGACCTGAAATCCGCGTTTGATCCGGTCCCAAGAGATAAGTTGTGGGCGTTTCTCCGTGAGTTTGGGGTCCCGGTATACCTGTGCCAAATCATGAGGCGGTTACTCGAAGGAAACTATGCCCAAATTAGATTTGGCAAGGAAGGAAAACTAATGGCCCCCATCTCTGTAGTAAGAGGTGCCTGAACTGAAAGAAATTCCCTTGACCATACAATTCACTTATCCATATACAGTAGTTGACAATGCAATGAAATATTGAATACTATATTCAATGTATATATTACAAAAGCGTTTTATTAAAAAATATATTCATATATTATTCCAAAAAGATTAAATCCGCATATGGCATTACAATTATAACATAATAAAAAAGGTTTTTCTTAAAAAAACATACAGTGCATATCAACCAGAGGGGAGTTGATTAACAACAAATTGCAATTATGACCAGCATAATAGAGACAAAGATATATGTAAGACACAGCCCTTTGTCATTTACAAATGCACATCATGTTAGACTCAAAGACACAGCTAGTAGAAGTGTCCGCCAGGGATGTGTCCTTGCCCCGACTCTTTTCAGCCTGTTTATAAATGGGTCTGTTCATTTCTTACTCACTGAGAAAGATCTTGAAGTCCCCAAGCTGGTATCACGCAAAATTCCAGCTATGATGTTTGTCGATGACACTCTATTATTATCAAAATCTCCCATGGGGATACGGAGGGTACTTAACAGATTTGATGCCTTTTGTAAAGAAAGAGGGCTTGAGATTAACCTTCAAAAAATGGAATTCATGGTGTATAACTCAGCCAAAAGTACCCGATCAAATCCATGTCTAAACGGTAAACCCCTAGAGTGAGTATCCGCTTTTGATTATCTCAGCTTAACTATCACAGAAACAATGGATTGGGGGGCTCAAAATAAAAAATCAAGCATGAAATTAGCTCAAACAGCAGGGGGCCTAACAAAGGTTTTTGGAAAATCCAGCCACAAACCTGTGAGCCCAGCAATAGAAATATATAAGGTTCATTCCAGGGGAGCGGCATTGTACAGCACAGAAATGTGGGGTCATCGTTGTTCTGACAGTCTTACGCAGATAGGATATACCTTTCTCAGGCAACTGTTTGGACTCCCACGGAGCTCCCCACTCACGCCGCTCCGATTGGACCTGGGGGTAAGGGCCATTGCGGAAAAAGTCAATCTCAGACCCCTTCTATTCTGGCGGCGTCTGCGGGTTACCCCAGAATTTGTAGAATGTAGGGATGAACTAAGAAAGGTGATGAGCCTACCGGGGGCAGGGAGATTACCCTAGCTCTCTCACATTCGACATACTTTAGTGAATATGGGACGGGGTAATCTTTGGGATAACCCAGAAGAGACATGTTCCATAGTGTACAGGAAAGAGTTAAAGAGATGTTATTGGGAGTACAAATTGGCTCAAATCCAGAGCAATCCCTTAGTAGGCAAGCTAACTGCAGCTATTTTAGAAATTAAGGATCGGTTAGCTTAGAGCCGTCACTGAACGACTTTAAGCTGGCAACTGCTAGGAAGCTTTAGCTACAGTTTAGATATGGTGTGCTGCAACTCCGCTCCTTTACAAATAAATGGGCGGGCTCGCAAATCTGGGGTGCCCGGCATGTGACTGTTCCTCAGAATCAGATTACCGTGTGTTCTTTTGCTGCCCCGGATACCTTAAAGCGAGAAAACGGGGGCTGGTTCAGATATGCAGAAACCTAGGAACCAGGCGCTGTTCTGAGGCCTTCAAGATATTGAAACATGATACTAGCCTCCCCATAGTATATTCGGTAGCAGGCTTTTTATTCTGTATGTGGTGTACTCGCAGAGTATTTTTAAAATCAATTTTTTTAAAAAAATGACGACTAAACTCCTGTTAATCAGTTGTCAAATGAAGATATTTTAAAGAAATTAATTGCTTAATTTAGAACTATTTTAATGGTGTAACTTATTTATAATATGTATCTATTGATATACTGGATTGATGTTTCTGAAAATTGAAAGTTTTTACTGGAGACAATAAAGCTCTGATCTTTCAAATTTTGTCTGGTGAACTGTACGTATATTCTGCACATGCACTTTAAAACAGCCACTACTGCTTCCCACCTCTGACTGTTACAGTGATTTACATGAATAGAACCCCCACCGATTTAGCTGCTAACACAAACTGTACTGTATTTTATACTGTTCTAGGGCACACCTGGGTATGTTTTATCTAAATTCCAACACTGTGTGTACTGGGTTTTTTATTTTTATTTTAAAGTAAATGAACTGTATGCTATTTTACATGTGTTTTTATGGTCAAACTGGCCGAAATAAAGTTATTATTGAATTGAATTTATTCTTTACATGACTAGCTAGGTGTGTCAATAACTCTATGGATTAGTGGCAGTGTGTGAGTGCCTGTGTAAGTGTATGAGTGCATATGATAGTGCTGTATTGATGAGTGACTGCATGTATGACTGACTGTATGGGTGAATGAATGGATGTGTGTGTATACGTAGGAATTAGGGAAATGAATGAGACCAAAGATTTCATCACTCAGAATAAAATACAGAACTGAGCAAGGATGTAAAGAAATTCTCAATTGAGAAAATGCACCCCTACGCAACAGAAGACTTTGTCATACCGGATCATGGAGATGAGGACTCAACAGGAAAAACATCCAGCAACAACTCTGATTGGAGCAGTGATGAAGGCATCAACACGAGATGAGGCAGGGGACAATACAGATGGAACCAACGCCGCGAGGAAATAATTGGCTGATGCCAAGATAGTACGATCAACCACAGCCCAACTTTCAACCCTTCATACCAAATTTTCAGGGATGGATGAATCCATACTTCCAAGGACCACAAACGATGGGACCGATGATGAACATGCAACCATCTCCTTTTTTAGGGAGATGCCCACATACCCAGAGAGGGAGAAGAAAAGGAGTAGCCTGGAGCGAACAGGAAAGGCAGGTGCGTACTCGCAAAATGACCAAAGAACAACCCAGATCCAGCACTGCGAGTCACTGGTAATCAACCTGACAGATACAACACTCACAAAGGATCAGGAGAACGTATTGAACAACTCCCAACCCGGACATCTTCAAAAGACAATGCGAAATAGCCGAGTTCTGCAGGAAAATCAAATTGAAAGCCTTCTTTATGCACAAAGAGAACCAGATCCCTGAAAGTGACACTAACTTGAGACTTAAGTCAACCTTCTGCCCACCTAACCACATGGTCCCTGTAGAAATGCAGGCATTCGAACAAGCAATCATGAAGGAAGTGGAGAACATCAAATCCCTATCGAACAGACCATATGTCAACTTTACGAAGCAAGAGCAAAAAACCATGAATGACCTACGCAGGGATGAGAAGCTAGTCATCAAACCAGCGGATAAAGGGGGAGCAATTGTCCTCCTGAGTAAACAAGGATATGACAAGAATGCCTTGATCTCTTTGAAGATCAAAAATTTATGAGAAGATAACTATTGATCCAACAAAGAGACTGTAAAGAACTGTCGACTTAATGGTAGAAGAGACGGAGGTGAATCAATGGATCTTGATTGAGGCAGACTTTCTTATGACAAGATCACCAAGAGTCCCTTACTATTACTCTTTACCTAAGACACATAAAAATAGAACATCACCACCAGGGCACCCGATTGTCTCTGGAATTGGGTCTGTGTTGGAACCTCTGTCCCAATTCGCAGACCAGTTCCTCAGACCTTTGTTACAAAGAACACCCACATATCTTAAGGACACATGAGACCTCTTAAACCAACTGGAGGGTCAAGACTACGATGAAAACACCATGTACCTGATAGGACTCGACGTAGAAAGTCTCTACACAAGCCTCCCTCAACAGAAAACTCTGGAGACCTTGGAAAACATTCTATTTTCTGAAGATTGGAATTACAGGACACAAAGGCATTTTGTCCTGGAGTGTTGTAAGTTAGCTCTCACTGAGAATTATTTCGAATACGAAGGAACACTGTTCAAACAATGCCACGGAACATCTATGGGCAGTACATTTGCCCCAAGTGTGGCTGGACTATATGTGAGCAGTTTCGAACAACAACACATACAAAATCAAAACAATCCATTTCTAACACGAATGAGATTCTGGTGACGCTATTTAGACGACGTCATCATGATATGGGAAGACTCACAAGAAGTACTACAAGGATTCCTAAAATGGATAAACACCAGAGACAAATGTCTGAGGTTCACATGCACGTCAGACAAGAAAAAACTAGATATTCTGGATGTAATGATCTACACCGAGAACACCCTCCAAACAAAGACTTTTTACAAGCCCACAGCAAGAAACAGCATACTGTCCTATAACAGTTTTCATCCCCGTCCTCAAGGAGACAATCTACCATATAGCCAATTCTTACGTTTGAAACAAAATTGTAGCAACCTAGAGGACCACAAACTCGAGAATTAGGTTAGGTAGGGCTGGGACTAGGTAAAACCAGGGAGGCTACTCATGTGATTCTAGGTATCAGGGTAGCCTATAGTTGACAGAGGCCAACATGTTTCGTGTCGTATATGCTCAAAATCGAGCGACACTTCTTCAGGACCGTGGGACCAACCAGAAGTAAATATACCACAATTCTTATAAAGGGGTATCCTGGGTCAACCACATGTAATGCTGAACCTTAATACGGTCCAGAATTGAAGGCTCTGCCTCAGAAAGAAGGGGTCAGAGCTTCATAGGTGAAGGAGAAGCGACCGGACCACTGGAACGGTCCCACCGAATGTGGCGACGGGCAGGCCAAAACAGGACGCGTCTTCTCCTCACCTGGATATGAAAGGTGGTATATTTACTTCTGGTTGGTCCCACCTAATTAAAATTATTGAGGGGCCAGGGTCTATTTTAGCTCTTTCAAATCCCCACATTATTTAGGAGTTACTACCCTCCACAATCCCCACATGGTCTTCACATAAACGGCGTTCTCAGATAAAAAAATCTGCGCTAAAGATGCCACCAGGCCCGTTGGACATTGCAGCGCCGGTCCGACGAGGAGCGCCCAATGATGAAGAATGACACCCTAACAGGTGTGTGAGGGCAACAAGAACTGAAATTTAAATTTTCCCCTCCCAGATTAGATTTAACAGCTGACTAACAACGATCTATTCCAATTTGGCCATCTAGAGGAACTGTTCTTACCTGTTTTTCCTACGTAGACCCCTGGGAGCATTAGAACAGGACCTCTTTAAATAACCAGCTCTCCTGTCCCCCCCTCCTGATTACATGTCTTGTATTATATCCCCATAGCTTAGTGCCTTGTCCTCTCTCTCTTTTTCTAGAGTCTTTTTTCAGAGCCCTTTTTTTGGATTAGATCGGCTGATCTTCTCTTCACATGTCGGAGGTAATTAAGGCAACACTGAGTTTTGGCAGTATGCATTGAGAGGAAATTGCACGCCCCTTTGTTACTCATTAAGGTTTTATTTTATTTTCATTCTTCACAGGTCCCGATGAGAGACCCTCTAAATTAAGGGTTCTCGAAACGCGTAGACCTTGTTGAGCGACCACAAGAATTTGGAAAGGGTCTAAAATCTAATAATATTGAGAGTTACTGTGTTATTGATACTTTCTGTGGTCTGACAAAATAGTACATTAAGCGATTAGCTTTCTTTTCCACAAGATTGATTGAGTTGTGTGAATGTTTTATCGGTACCAGTATGTTTGAAACAAAGAAGAGTATTTTGTCTAGAATGGCTGAAATGTGTGTTTGAAAAGTGTATTGTCTATTTCACGTATGTTATTTAACTAATGTGATTTGTAATCCTTTTGTTGCATTTTGTTTAATGGAAGGACGATAAAGTTTTGTTGATACAATTAAATTGATCGATTAAATCGAAAAAAGAAATTCTTTCCTGCATTTTGTTGTTCTTCAAAATGTGTCCTCATAAGTGATTTGAGGCTAAAACAGTAGCAGTACTAGCAAATCTGTTGTTTATTCTACTACGGGCTCAGCTTTACTGCTTTCGGCCTACCTCCATTTTTTGGTTTATATATCCTACCCTAGTGCAGCACAAGTCATGGACCCTTTATGATAGAATCTCTGTGTGTGATTCGATGATTACTGTTGTACTTGTTGCCAGTACTAACCATTCCATTCAGATTGACTCGCGATTGCAGATGATGCGGTCCAGTAGGCAAGAGACATTGCTCCGAGTGCGGCCCGCCCGGACCATGCATCATCGCATGCTGCGCACACGCTGAATGCTTCTGGTGCCACTAACTGTGCAGTTCAACTCAACGCCACGTGGCAGTGGGCCCTTGCTGACCGCTGCCTCTGGCCTACACTGTGGTTATAAGGGCTCACAATTAAAATTGAGTCTTGATTCATTAATTGTTGAGTCCAGTACACAACTAACTATAACGTCTCTAAAACTTCATAATACCCTTTTAGTATCTTTGCTTCAACTTGTTATATATCAGTTATAGCTTTAGTACAATGACCAAATTCATCTTGCAAGTCCAAAGGAACACTCAATGGCAGTCTACACTGCGGACAGCAGAGCTCACAGTTCGAATTCAGTTTTGATTTATTAATTGCAGAGTGAACTGTACTCTATGTCCTCACATTTTGTCAAGAGGAAGTGACAAAAAGCATTCCTCGATGTCTGTGCTGACTACTGCCTTCGATCTACACTGCGGACAGCAGGGCTCACAATTCAGATCGAGTCACGATTGCAGATGACGCAGTCCAGTAGGCAACAGACATTGCTCCCAGTACGGCCCACTCGGACCACGCATCTTCGCTGGCTGCGCACACGCTGAGTGCTTCAGGTGCCACTAACTTTGCAGCTCAAGTGAACACCACGTGACTGTTGGCCCTTGCTCACCCCTGCCTCCAGCCCACACTGTGGTCAGCAGGGCTGACAGTTCAGATAGAGTAGCGATTGCAGATGATACACGGTCCAGTAGGCAACAGACATTGCTACCAGTGCAGCCCGCCCGGACCGGGCATCATCACTGGCTGTGCACACGCTGAGTGCTTCAGGTACCACTAACTCTCTGCAGCTCAAGTCAGTGCCACATGGCTGTGGGCCCTTCCTGACCGCTACCTCCGACCTACACTGCAGTCAGCAGGGCTCACAATGAAAGATTAGTACCAATACAAATTGTGTAAGAGACTGTCATCGGAAGAAGATCAAATGCTCCCAATCTGTGCAGCTGAAGTCAACGTCACATGGCTGAGGGCCTTTGCTGACCTCTGTCTCCAGCCTACACTGTGGTCAGCAGGGCTCACAATTCAAATTCAGTCTTGATTCATTAATTTCAGAGTCAAGTAGGCAATTAACTATAACGTCCCTGAAACCTACATATTTCGACAATGTAGTCCATACATAATTCATCTTTTGTTCCATAGGCCTACACTGCGGTCAGCAGAGCTCACAATTTGAATTCATTCTTGATCCTATGTCCTCGGATTTTGTCAAGAGGAAGTGACAAAAAGCATTCCTCAATGTCTGTGCTGACTACTGCCTTCGATCTACACTGCGGACAGCAGGGCTCACAATTCAGATCGAGCTGTGATTGCATATGACGCAGTCCAGTTTGCAACAGACATTGCTACCAGTGCGGCCCTCCCGGACTATGCATCATCGCTGGCTGTGCACACGCTGAATGCTTCTGATGCCCCTATCTCAGTGCACTACAACTCATGGACCCTTTATGATAGAATCTTTTGTGTATAATTTCAGATATGCTGCCCCTACCTCATTGCACCACAAGTCATGGGCCCTCTTGGACACACGCCGGTGGCGGACGGTGAGCAGAGACACTTGTTTGTGGGGTGGCCGGCAGTCACCTATGGGCAGTGGGAGTGGATGGTGTTCAGCAGCCTGGTTGCGCAGGGGCGGGCAGACACCTCTGGGCAGTGGGAGTGGATGGTTTGTATTAGCCTGGGTGCGCAGGGGCGGGCAGACACCTCTGGCCATTGGGAGTGCATGGTGTGCAGCAGCCTGGGTGCACAGGGGCTAACAGACACCTATGGACTGCGGGAGTGGATGGGATGCAGCAATCTGGGTGCGCTGGGGCGGCACAGCGATGAAGACATGTGCAGTTCTATGTATTCTGCCATTACTGATTCTATACTATGTTTCAGATGAGTGAGATTGATGGCTAGAATATGTCCTGGCATCTGGTTAGAGACACACCGGTGGCAGAAAGGTGAGCTGTGAGGACTTTGTCCACAGTGTCAGCACTCCCTCTCCCTCTCCATCTCTTCCTTTCTCTCTCTCACACTCTTTCTCTTTTTTCTCTCTTCCGCTCTCTCACTTTTTCTCTCTCTCTCTTCCTCTCTCACTCTTTCTCTCTTTCTCTCTCTCTCTCTCTCTCTCTCTCTCTCTCTCTCTCTCTCTCTCCCTTGATGGGCGCATGACGCACAATCTTATCTTGCTTTTTGTCTTGCAGTCTGTGATTCACAGATTATCGAGGGAAGACACGCCATGGCTGTACCTACTCTTATTTTGTTGTTTTTGTTTAAATAAAATGTTTTATATGTAAATCCATAGATGACTGATTCTCATTTGTCCAACCACACATGTATCCAGTGTGGCCCGCCCAGAGCACGCATCATCGCAGGCTGCGCACACACTGACTGCTTCACATGCCAGTAACTGCACCAAAGTAAAAGGCAATGTCCTCCAAGTGTATCCAAATAATATCATTTTAGTATCCTTGCTTCAAGAACTGGTTTTATATCAGTTATAGATTTAGTACAATGACCAAATTCATCTTGCAAGTCCAAAGGAACACTGACTGGCAGTCTACACTGCGGACACTAGAGTTCACAGTTCGAATTCAGTTTTGATTTATTAATTGCAGAGTGAAGTGTACTCTATGTCCTCGGATTTTGTCAAGAGGAAGGGACAAAAAGATTTGCTCGATGTTTCCGCTGACTACTGCCTTCCATCTACACTGCGGACAGCAGGGCTCACAATTCAGATCGAGTCACGATTGCAGATGATGTAGTCCAGTAGGAAAGACACATTGCTCCCAGTGTGGCCCGCCCGCACCACGCATCATCGCTCCCTGAGCACACGCTGAATGCTTCTGATGCTCCTACCTCAGTGCATCACAACTCATAAACCCTTTATGATAGAATCTTTTGTGTATGATTTCAGATCTGCTGCCCATACCTCAGTGCACCACCAGTCAAGGACCCTTTACGATAGAATCTTTTGTGTGTTATTTCACATCTGGTGCCCCTACCCTAGTGCAGCACAAGTCATGGACCCTTTATGATAGAATCTCTGTGTGTGATTCAATGATTAATGTTGTGCTTGTTGCCAGCACTAACCATTCCATGAGTGCTGGCTTACATTCACCCCACACGCATCCAGCACAGGCGTCACTGGACATGTGATCCTGGTAATAAAAATGGGCTGAGCGTGCCCGTACCCAGTTCCACTATCTATCTAACTGTGTCCGTGTGTTCGTTATGTATGCATGATGCCCCTGGACCCTACCACAGTACATTGTGCTGTGGACTGCGCACGCAACCATGTTACCTCTGGCAGTGGGGAAAACTTTGGTTATGCAACTTTGTCTCGGTCATTGTATAAGTACATGTGTATAGACTGGATCATTAGAGTACTTCAAGGAGATATTATCGTGAATTTATAAGTGCTTGGGGATTTGCGGAGTGATTGGATAAGTACATATGCTAGTGCAGCCTAACCCCCAGCATGAGTTTGGCTCTAATTGGCTGCCCTCCATGTGCCAAAAACTGAAATTTGGACTTTGAACAGCCCTGTATTGCTCCACTCAATTGAATATGCAATAAACATTTATATCCACACAGATGTGTCATGTCCACGATCTTTCATGTGTGGAAGTATGGATGAATGTAGTTTCAGTGATTCCCCCTATCTTCCATGTTGGCCATGTTGTGGTACTTGGGTCACAAGGTGACACATTGGCGCTTGCAGCCCGGGTGGTGGCAACACTACAACAGAGACACCTGCATCAGTTGATTCCTCATACAGCTCAGGACTGAACCACGCCCATAGCTCCTGAGTCATACTTCACAGCCTCATGCAGGACTGCCATATGCCAGGCCAGCCCACTCCCCTTATGCTTACAGGGAGGGAAGACAACGCTACATGGCCCAGGTTTTCATTGCAGTGATCTGCTGGTCACAGGTCTAGTTGTCAGTACGCCACAGCCACTCCCTCGCGGCTGGTTTACAACCACACCACACCCATCAAGCACAGGCATTACAGGATACATGACCCTACCAATAAAAAAGACCGGGCACATGTGCTCTATGCCAATTCCATTTCAGACTTGTTGGCACCTGATGCACTGCGGCAGGCACAGGCACACCGCCATGGGACGTTAACTTTCGGTGCACTGAGGAAGGGGTCCCGTAAGTGCTGGTGGGTGTGCAGGGTGGTCAGGTTTTATGTGTCCTGCTAGACCACAGCGTAGGCCTGAGCCATCGAACAGCAGGGGCCTACCGCCACATGGCGTGGCCTCGCTGGTCACAGAGTTAGTGGCAGCACAAGAGCTGAGCGGGTGTCCAACTTGCGATGATGACGGGTGCACTGGTATGTCCTCTGCCATGGTAAAATCAAGACGCAGCACCAAATGTGAGACTTGGTGGCCTGCGGAGTGGGGATGCATAATGTGGAGGGTGCCCTGTCCACGGACCCCAGGCTTGGGGCTTGCAGCGGCATGTGGTGGGCCCTCCTTTCTACACACAGGTGGTGAAAGGTGAGCAGTGAGGCCTGGGTGCACAGGGACCGGCAGACACCTCTGGGGGGTGGGAGTGG